>NC_139460.1:324175000-328975000 GCF_057233095.1 Heloderma suspectum | reverse complement strand
AACCAAGGTGGACCCATCAATGCCCATTAACTGTGATAGGTACATGGAGCTTCCACTGTGCTGGTGTCAAGGGATAATGCAGAAATTACACCCCTCTGCTCTTGTATTTATACCCATGGAACTTGGGTATCGATAGTCAGTATTTCTTCGAAGTTGTTGAAATCAGCCCTTCTTCCGTCCTGGGTGCATGCCCGACTACGGCCGGCTTTCTTCCCCTTCCTCCTTATCAGGAATCCCAATATGATGTGGTCACTTGCACCCAAGGTTCCGAATCCTCCTTGCCTCTACCCCACCCCAACATCGCTGACATTTCGGGAGCCGGTTCCTTGAAGTTACCTTTCATTTTTACACAAGTGAAAGCTTGTGCAGCGTGCTCCGTTTGCTCGGTTGCTCTCTGAGAGCTCTGCGAATTCCTGGCACACGCCGGCACGGCTCCCTCCCCTGTGGCAGCGCAGGCCGGCTCGTCGCTCCCCCCGCACCCGCCCATTGGCTTTTTAAAGAAAACCCGAAGAGCTTGTGCGCAGCTTCTTTTCAGCGTTAGAGCGGCCAAATACTCCCGGGTCTGGGGTCGGTCTTCTATACAGAAAGCGAACGTGGCGAGCAGGGCCATTCCCGCCACCTTTCCCTGCAGAAGCGGGCCCGGGCCTGTGCCGGTCGCACGGCAGTGGTGTCTCGTGCCACCGCGCCCAGGCCGGAGCCGCTGCAACAGGACAGGCTGCGTCCCCCAGCAGAGGGCGGCCGGGCGGCAGGCCCCGGCCTGCCACGGGCAGGCGGCTGGGAGGCCGCTCCAGGCTTGTCGCGGGACACCGTGGGGAGCCCTGCCGCGCGCGCCCCGCGCGGGCTTCGCGCAGCCAACTCCGCCCGGCGCGGGCGCGCCCCTGCGCGGCCACGGGCCAGGCGGCTCCGCGGGCGAAGCTTCTCGCGCGTGCCTCGGCTTGGGCCCGGGGGGGGGGGGGCTGCAGGGAAACGCGGAGCCAAAGCCGTCCCGGAGGGGCTCCGCCAGGGAAGGGGTGAGCGGAGCGTGGGAGTCGGGGGCGCCGGCCAAGCGGCCCCAGCCTCCCCGCGGCAGACCAAGGACAGGGGCGCAGGGCCGTGGAGCCGGGGCCGAGTTCCGTCCCGGAGGAGCTCCGAGGCTGCGTGTCAGTGGCGGGCGGAGCCAAAGGCGAGGGGGGGCGCGCCACGGACACATTTCGGCGCCAAGCCCTTCCTCCTCCGGAGGGTCGACGCTGCCCGAACTTACCACGGCTCTGGGAGGAGCGGTGTCCCCGCGGAAGCGGGCGGGCAAGGCCGTCTCCCCTCTGCCGCTGCAGCGCTAGCAGGTTCTCGGCAGGACCCTTTAGCCCGCCGTCTCCAGCCGCTCCTGCGGGCCTGGGCGGCCCCGCGCTTTCCCCGGGCGGACGCTCGTTGCTCCCTGCGAAGAGAAACGCGCGGGTGGAAACGCGGAGCCCTCCGCGCCCCCAGCGCTGCGCCTCAGCGTGCAGCCGGGCAGAGGAGGGCAACGCGGAGCAGGGCGGCCAGCGGCGCCCCTCCCGCGGCCTTGCCGAAGCCAGCCCGGCCTTGGCTTCGCGGCTGAAGACCCGCGGGAAGACCCGCGTCGCGAGCCGAGGAGCGCGTGCCGCGGGAAGGGCGGCGGCGGCGGCGGCGGAACCTTCGGTCGCTGCTGCCGAGAGCATCGAAAACGCGCGGGCAGGCGACGTTCCGCCCCCGCCAGCCGAGGTGCGCCGCACATAATCGCCATCTCCCTAAAATCTAAAGTGCGAGGACCTTGGCCTGAGCCTCTTCTGAAGGGAAGATTTAGCCATTTTTTCTTATTTCAAAAGCAAAACAGAAGGTGCTGTTAGAGGCCAGGCAGTTTGGGGCACTTGCAAATGCTCTTTTGGGCTGCATTACTAGAAGCATCGCTTCCAAATCCCGGGAAGTACTAGTTCCCGTCTACTCAGCACTGGTTAGGCCTCATCTGGAGTACCGTGTCCAGTTCTGGGCACCACACTTGAAGAAGGATGCAGACAAACTGGAGAGGGTTCAGAGGAGGGCAACAAAGATGGTCAGGGGACTGGAAACAAAGCCCCATGAAGAGAGACTGAAAGAACTGGGCATGTTTAGCCTTGGGAAGAGAATCATAGAATAGTAGGGTTGGAAGGGCCCTACAAGGCCATCGAGTCCAACCCCCTGCTCAGTGCAGGAATCCAAGTCAGAGCATCCCTGACACATGGCTGTCCAGCCTCGTCTTGAAGCCCTCCAGTGTGGGAGAGCCCACCGCCTCCCTCGGGAATTGGTTCCATTGTCATATTGCTCTAACAGTCAGGAAGTTTCTCCTGATGTTCAGCCGGAATCTGGCTTCCTGTCACTTGAGCCGATTATTCTGTGTCCTGCACTCTGGGATGATCTAGAAGAGATCCTGGCCTTCTTCTCTGTGACAACCTTTCAAGTACTTGAAGAGTGCTATCATATCTCCCCTCAGTCTTCTCAAGACTAAACATGCCCAGTTCTTTCAGTCTCTCTTCATAGGGCTTTGTTTCCAGTCCCCTGATCATCTTTGTTGCCCTCCTCTGAACGCTCTCCAGTTTGTCTGCATCCTTCTTAAAGTGTGGTGCCCAGAACTGGACACAGTACTCCAGATGAGGCCTGACCAGTGCTGAGTAGAGGGGAACTAGTACTTCCCGGGATTTGGAAGCGATGCTTCTATGAATGCAGCCCAAAATAGCATTTGCCTTTTTTTCAGCTACATCACATTGTTGGCTCATATTCAGCTTGTGATCGACAACAATTCCAAGATCCTTCTCGCTTGTAGTGTGGTTGAGCCATGTATCCCCCATCTTGTAACTGTGCCTTTGGTTTCTTTTTCCTAGGTGCAGAACTTGGCATTTATCCCTATTACATTTCATTCTGTTGTTTTCTGCCCAGTGCTCCAGTCTATCCAGATCACTTTGAATTTTGTTTCTGTCTTCCAAAGTATTAGCTACCCCGCCCAATTTTGTGTCGTCTGCAAATCTGATCAGCATTCCCTGCACCTCCTCCTCCAAATCATTAATAAAAATGTTGAAGAGCACTGGGCCCAGGACTGAGCCTTGCGGTACCCCACTCCTTACCTCTCCTCAGTTTGAGAAGGGCCCATTGATAAGCACTCTGTAGCCAACTGTGGATCCACCGGATCGTTGTTTCATCTAGCCCACTTTGAGCTAGTTTGCTCATCAGGAGATCATGGGGCACTTTGTCGAAAGCTTTGCTGAAGTCAAGGTATATGATGTCTACAGCATTCCCACGGCCTACAAGGAAGGTTACTTGATCAAAAAATGAGATCAGATTTGTCTGGCAGGACTTCTTTTTGACAAATCCATGTTGGCTTCGAGTAATGACTGCCTTGTTTTCAAGGTGCTTCCGGATGGATTGCTTTATCATCTGCTCCAGAATTTTCCCAGGGATTGATGTCGGACTGACTGGTCTGTAGTTCCCAGGTTCCTCCTTTTTACCCTTTTTGAAGATAGGGACAACGTTAGCCCTCCTCCAGTCATCTGGCACTTCCCCCGTCCTCCATGATTTCTCAAAGAGAATAGACAGCGGTTCTGAGAGTTCTTCTGCCAGTTCCTTTATGACTCTAGGATGCAGTTCATCTGGCCCTGGAGATTTGAACTCATTCAAGGTAATGAGGTATTCCTTGACCATATGCCTATAGATTTCAAGCTGCAATCCTGCCCCTTCAGCCTGTACTTCGCCTTTGCCAGGGGGGTCATAGACCCTCTTTTGGGAGAAGACTGAGCCAAAGTAGGAATTGAGCACCTCTGCCTTTTCTTTGTCATCTGTTAATCATTTTTCCATCCTTATTTAATAGCTGAACCACCATTTCTTTCCTCTGCCTTTTACTATGCACGTAGCTGAAGAAAGCCTTTTTGTTGTTTTTAACATCCCTTGCTAACCTCAGCTCATTCTCCGCTTTAGCCTTCCTGACGCCATCCCTGCAATTCTGTGCTATCTGCCTGTACTCTTCCCTTGTTACTTGGCCTTCTTTCCACTTCCTATATGTGTCCTTTTCTGTTTTCAGGTTATCCCTAAGCTTTTTGTGAAGCCACATTGGCTTCTTCTGTTGTCTTCCACCTTTTCTTCTTGTTGGAATTGCTTGTGATTGCGCCTTGAGAATTTCCTTTTTTAAAAGCTCCCACCCATCTTGGATTCCTTTTCTCGCTAGCATCGCTTGCCATGGGACCTTACTGATCATTGTTCTGAGTTTATGAAAATCAGCTTTCCTAAAATCCAGGGTACGCGTTTGATTACAGTCGGCTTTTGCTTCCCTTAGAACCAAGAACTCAAGTGCAACATGGTCGCTTTCCCCCAGAGTTCCTGTAACTGCTACTTTATCCTCTATGTCATCTCTGTTGGTTAGGATCAAGTCAAGGATAGCCGATCCTCTAGTTCCTACCTCTACTTTCTGTAGGAGGAAGTTATCTGCCACACAAGTCAGGAATTTCCTGGAGGGGCCATGTTTTGCAGAATTTGTCTCCCAACAAATATCGGGGAAATTGAAGTCCCCCATGACTACTACATCATGCTTCCTTAAAACATTGGCTATTTGTTTTTCAAAAGTTTCATCCTTGTCTTCTCCTTGATTGGGTGGCCGGGAGTAGACTCCGACCACCAGGTTCCTTTTATTCTTTGCTCCATTTATTTCAACCCAGATGCTCTCGATGGGGCTACCAAGCTCCTCCTCCTGTATTTCTGTGCAGAGATATGTATTTTTCACACACAGTGCAACCCCACCTCCCTTTCTGTTCCTCCTGTTCTTTTTGAAGAAGTTATATCCTTCAAGTGCTGTATTCCAGTCATGAGAGTCATCCCACCAAGTCTCAGTTATACCTATCAGGTCATAATTTCCCTCTTGTATTAAGAGTTCAAGTTTGTTCTGTTTGTTTCCCATACTCTGGGCATTAGTATATAGACATCGAAGACCATGTGCTTCATAGTCTGGCTTTCTTCCTACATGTGTCTGAAGACTATTATTGGGCGCTATCAGCGCTGTTCTCTCCATTGCAGTGCATGCGCCTATGTCCATCGTTACCCCCAACATTACATCTCCCTTCCCCGTAGGATTCAGTTTAAAGCCCTCCTGATGAAGTTCTTCATGCTGTGGCCAAACACATTCTTCCCATCCTTTGTGAGGTGCAACCCATCCCTAGCCAACAGCCCATCTTCCAGGAAGTATAGCCCGTGGTCCCAGAATCCAAATCTCTCTCGTCGGCACCACCTTCATAGCCAGTCATTCACCCGGAGTATTTTTTGTTCCCTTTCTATCCCTCTTCTAACTACTGGAAGGATGGATGAGAAAACTATCTGGGCCTCAAAGTTCTTGAGTTTCCTTCCCAAAGCTTCAAAGTCTGACGTGATCTCTTCGTAGCTCCGCTTGGCGGTATCATTTGTTCCCACATGGATGAGAAGAAAGGGATACCTGTCAGTGGGCTTTATGAGTGCAGGCAACCTTTCAGTCACGTCTCTAATCCGTCCTCCCGGGAGACAACATACCTGGCGAGTCCATGGGTCTTCGCGACATACTTGGGTCTCGATCCCACGCAGCAAGGAGTCTCCCACTACTACCACTCTTCTTCTTCTTGTAGGCCTGGGTTTCATCGCCTCTGTTTGACTGACCTTTAGCCTCTTGCTCACTCTCATGCAGGTTCCCCTGTGATTCTTCCTCTGCAGGCTGTCCTCCAGTCTCATCCGCAAGTACCTGGTGCAGAGTGGTGTCTAGTTCTTCTTCTCCTAACTGTCACCCTTTTCCAAGGAGTATCCTCTATTCCATTTTTCTTCACCTCAGCGTTTCCCACTGCCTCATCTTGCTGTTGCTCTTCAAGCTTCTGGTCTGCCCTTTGCTGCTGTAGTTCCATTCTGTCCAAGAACTCTTCGTGTTCTCTTATTCCCCGGAGGGTCGACAGTCGCCGCTCCAGTCCGCTTACTTTTTCCTCCAGCAGCGTGATCAACTTGCACTTGTTGCAGGTGTAGGCCATGTTGTTCTCAGGCAAGAAAACAAACATTGCACACACCTTGCAGGTCACCACCACTGGAGAGTCTTGTCCTTCCATAGCCCCGTTTCCCTTTTTGTGTCTAGCTTTGTGATTGTTCTAGACTAGCCTGTGCCTGCTCCTCTACTCAGTAGAGGTTAAAAGCAGAGTCCCACTGGTATGGAAGTGTGTGTTACAAGACAAATAAATGGAAAAAAGTTGGTTAAAATAAAAAATAAAAATAATTAAAAAAAAATGTTAGGGGCCTCCCCCTTGACCTCCCCTGCCGAACTCCCCTGGCCAACTCCTGTTTGCTCCCCCTGTTTGCTCGCTCTGTTCGCTCGCTGTCTGGGAGCTTGCCTGCTTCTGTAGTCCCTGGACCAGCTGGAGCAGCTTGCTCTGCTCTGCTCTGCTCAGCTGGGAGGCGGGAAACAGGAAGACTGAGGGGAGACAGGATAGCGCTCTTCAAGTACTTGAAAGGTTGTCACAGAGAAGAAGGCCAGTGTCAAGGGCTCCTTGGAGGCCTCTCTCAGTCTAATCCAGTAGCCAAGTCCAGACACAGACAAAGGGATTCCTTTCAAAGCTTTATTCTTTTACAACTTAACAACTCTACAGGTAGCAACTAGATCTGAGTAGCAGAGTACCTATGCCCTAAGTTGAAACAGTTGGCCCCCGTTTGAAAGGGAATTACTGGCAGACCCCTGAACTTAAGGACTAGGGAGAGTCCCTCCCCTTTTCCCTTGGAGCCTCTGGGCGCAGCCCTTGTTTGCGCGCCAACCTGGCACTTCACCTCCTTTCCGCGCCCTCCATCTGGCGCCGCTCTCTGCGTCTGCGTCGCGCATCTACTAAGTCTGCTATCTCTGCTCGGTCACTCCCTGGACTGCTTTCAAGTCTAGGAATGCTGGTGGGAGGAATCTCCACCAGCTGTGGGCCCTGGGAAAGCGGAGCGCGCTCCTCTCCCAGGAGCGACTGCTCTTCCTCAGAATTAGAACTACTCTGGGATTCTATGGGCTCAGTGTCCACCCTGATAGCCAGGATCTCTTCTCGATCATCCCAGAGTGCAGGACACGGAATAATGGGCTCAAGTTTCAAGAAGCCAGATTCCGGCTGAACATCAGGAAAAACTTCCTGACTGTAAGAGCAATACGACAATGGAACCAATTACCTGGGGAGGTGGTGGGCTCTCCCACACTGGAGGCCTTCAAGATGAGGTTGGACAGCCACCGGTCAGGGATGCTGTGACTTGGATTCCTGCATTGAGCAGGGGGTTGGACTCGATGGCCTTGTAGGCCCCTTCCAACCCTACTATTCTATGATTCTATGAAATAAGAAGGCCGACGTGGACTAGCCCTGGAGTCTTTCCAGTCAGTGATTGAGCAATGTTTAGAGCTTTTAAAATTAGAACCAGGGAGGCTGACTCCTGAGAACTGTGCAATATAGATATACTCACATTAGTCACATTATTGACTACAACATCAATCGAGCATCAGTAATATCCAGGGATCCCCTTCTTTGTGAAGCAAAGGCTAACTCTTTGAAAGACAGTTGTGGACTATCATCCTGCTGCCCCTAATTATCGCACGATAATTAAAGATAGTTACCCTATTATAGCCTATTGTGCTCATTTAATGGAAGGAATTAATTCACCATGGATTGCATTCAGAAAATCATCCAATCTGCATAAACATGGTTAAAGCTGCACTTAAACAAGATATTTGCAACCTAGGATCATACCATTGTAAACCAACACATTGCATTACCTGCACCTACCTCCAAGAAACCACTTCTTTCAGGAGTGCAATTACTAACAAAACATATTGCATCAGACAATCATTAATATGCACTTCTACTTATGTGGTTTATTTAACTGATTTTTTAAAAAAGGATGTCATATGCAATATGTAGCGAAAACTACAATGGATCTAAGAACAGGATTCCGTAACCACGAATCTGCGATTCTTACAAAAAACTGGAGTAGCCTGTTGCAAGACATTTCAACTCTGCTGCACATAGTCTCTCAGATTTACAGTTGGTTCCAACAGAACAAAAGACCCTAATATGCTTGACAAAAGGGAAAATTCCTGGACTCAGAACTCTTAGTCCAAATGGCCCTAATCTGGAGGACAATTCGTAAGCATTACACCAATCATATCTCTGCTTTTTCTCCTGAGGAATTTTCATCTCCAGGTATTCCAAATTGACACCCCTGATACCCATTTAACAGCACAGCTACTGATGAGGGCGGGAGCTGAAACGTTTAGCATAGAATATCAATTTTTAATACCCTGTTGTTAAGAACAGAAGAAGGGCCCTGCTGGATCAGACCAAGGGTCCATCCAGTCCAGCATTCTGTTCACACAGTGGCCCGCCAGCTGCCCGCGGGAAACCACAAGCAGGTGGTTAGTCTTCCTGTCTTCTCTCTCTCTCTCTCTCTCTCTCTGTGTGTGTTTTGCATGGAGGGGGGGATATGCATGCAAATTGGAAGATGAACAGGCTCACCATTGGGTGAATTGCATGTGGCTGCCATCCTCAACCTGGCACCCTCCAGATGTGTTGGACTGATGGGAGTTGTAGTCCAAATCTGGACAGCACCAGGCTATGGAAAGATGTGGTATGTGACTTTTTCTCCCCCTGCCCAGGTGTGCATAAGCACAAATAACAGCTGCAAAACCCTATTGTGGGAAAGAAGCAATTTGTGAATCAGCTCTAAGAAGATGCAAGAGTCCATCTTCCCATCCCAAGTGACCTACCTCACAAAGTCAGTGTGAAGAAGATTCACAGCTGATTATAAACCTGAATCAGCGCATAACCCAAAGATGTAGCAGTGACCCTCAGCATGTCTTTTTGCAGATTCATTCCATGTTAGAGAACTGTACAGTTTAATTGTGCTTGGGACCCTGCAAAGGTCTAAGAGATGGGAACATCTCCAAACCGTCTGATCTCTAGGCTTTATTGCCAGGCCAGGCCAGACCTGAACTGACTCTCTCAGGGGTGTTTTCCAAATGTGTCTCTTGCTCTGCTCATATAATTACTACAGGTGGCAAGGTGTCCAGACAGCCTGGTTCATTAGATGTTTCGTAGGCCTTGTTAAAAGCCTTCTTCCTGGGGTTTTGTGTAATCTGCCAGTAAAATACTGCAGTTTGTAAAACTGTTACAAGTGTTTATTTAAACCTCCCTCTCTCTCTTTAGGCTATTCTATGAGATTTAACAGGACTCTGGACCCTTAGCATTGCCTCCTATTTGTGCTTTGGAGAATATGGGCTTGTAGCCAAGTTCTACTTGCTTTTAGCATTTGGAATGTTATTTTTAGGGTTATTACTGAAAGAATTCTTAAGGCGCAATCCTATGGTGATGCCCCTAAGCCTCCAAACTCAGAGGCTTACAGGCATCCTATGCAGAGCAGGAGGAGTGGTGGAGGCGATCTTCGCCTCCACACTCTTCCCACTCTGCATTTTGGCTAGACTGACCTTTTCTCCCATCTAGCAGAGGTGTGTCAGAGTGGGAAGGAGGCCAGGGAGGCCTCAGGATATGCTATATCCTGGCTTCCTCAGTCCATTCCCCACCCTGCCTACCAGCACACCCCCTTTACCTCCTCTCTGAGGTTGCCTTTGTGACCTCGGAGGGGCAACCAGCGCAGTTCTGTCTGTACAAGCCAAGTGGGGGAGGAAGCGCAGATTCCTGGATCTGTGGTCAGAGCTCTGTCTCCAGCCTTGGATCCAGGAATCTGAATTATCCTATGCCCCTTCCCCTGACTCTGCCTAGGGGCCATAGGATTGCTCCCTTAGTCAATTAAATTCTCTGAGTTTTAGATGACTAATGCATGAGTTAACTTGGTCCTTGGATCTAGCCTTGAGTGACAAGTATGAATGGCCAGTTCAGGAGGTGATCAACGAGTGAAAGATGGGTTTCATTTCCATTCTGAAATGCCAGTATAAGTACAGCAGGAAACATCCCATTTGACAGAGGAGATGCGTTTCGTGTTATGTGAGCCTTGGCTCATGCAGCTCTTTCTGTCACCTTTAGCATGACTGAAAGCATATGCTGGCAAGAAGAAAATTCACCTTCCTCTTCTTCAGTGTGGCTGGATCAGATGCGTCGTTCCTCTCTCCATACTGGGCAAGTCCACTGTGAAAAGGCTGCAGATGACTCGGGCGGCTGCAGGAACTGTTGCAGGGTGGTGGGAGAGTGGTATGTGATTGCAATTTGCACACATGTCTCATGCTGCTACAACACACCAGTGTGTTTTACGTGTATGTGTGTGTGCACATGCATGTGCATGCTTTGTTGCTTATGGTCACATCTCATGACATTTAGGAGCCTACACAGACAGCAGCAGAAAATCCTGGGAATTTGACAGCACTAATGCAGAAGACTCTTAAGCTTCACACAAGAGGCATCATCAATGCCAACTAAAGTATTTGGAGTGAGGGATATAAAACCTTAAGAACAAGAGGGGGAGGGAACCATAGCACAGTAGTCTTAAGGATATCACATTGGATCTTTTCTGGCACACACACCCCTTATCATTACACTGGCAATTTCACATGACTTGTCAGGAAAAGGGTGTGAACACTAAAGACTGTTCTTTTTTGCTCTGCTTTTTGTGACAATTGCTGACTCTTCTAATCTCATGGTCCTGCTCTTTTATACTGCTGCTTTGATTGGTGGATTATTTTAATTTTGATTTATTTCAATTTTGATTTATTTTATTAATTATAAATCTTTTATACCACTTAATATATTAAAATCTCTAAGCAGTTCACAATAAAATACAATATAACAATATAAAAACACAATAAAACACATAATTAAAAACATTAAAATGTAGTGGGTGTTGATCTGATTAGGAAGGAATACAGAAAGCCACCTTCTCTGAATGTCCCATTCTTGCTGTCAGGGGCGCCCTAGCTGCCTCTTACAGTCCCCTCCAATAGCCAACTCAAGACACAGACGAAAAGGATTCTTTTCAAGGCTTTATTCCTTTCACAACTTAATGATTCTTTCAGATGCTAATCACCAGCGCCTAAGCAAGGAACAGCACTGGGGAAAGATAGCAGAGTAGCCTATGCTCCAGGTAAGGCAGTTGGTCCCTGTTTGAAGGAGAATCACGGGAAGACCCTGAACTTATGGGCTAGGGAGAGATCCTCCCTCTTTCCCTTGGGTCCTCGGGACGCAACCGTTGCTTGCGCGCCAAACGAGCGCTACGTCTCTTTTCGGCGCCCTCCATCTGTCGTCACTCCCTGCGTCTGTGCCAAGCGTCCAGCAAGCCCCCCTCCAATGCTCTCTCGCTGCCAGGGTCACTATCTATCCCAGGAATGCTGGCAGGAAGAATCTCTGCCAGCTGCTGTGCCTGTGAGGGATGAGCTGGCTCCTCTCCCATGGATTGCTGTTCCTCCTCAGAATCAGAACTGCTCTGGGGCTCTATCGGCTCAGTTTCCACCCTGACACCTGACACCCCTGTTATTAAAGTCAGTTCCCAACCTTATCAGGAACAGTTCTGAAGTTCAAGGACCAGGAAGATCAGTCTAGTGGGGGAGCTGTCCAGCAGAGAGCATGCGGAGAAAGATGTTGCTTCAGCAAGGGCTAGGCTCCAACTGAGCAGCTTTATAGGGAATGCTGATGCCCCACCCCTGCCTGACTTGTTAGTAGGGCTCTGATCTAGACCATGCTTCCTACTCAGGAGTAGGACTCAAAGATAGCTTTAAAAATCTTTTTATTTGCAACACAACAAAAACAGCAACAAAAACAAAAAGGGGGAATTCATAAAACATATAAAACGTATCAATACACACTAATTAAAATCTCCCTTGATATAGCAAAGGGGGGAAGGGAAACAAAAGGGGGGAGAATTTAACAGTTCCATTTCTAATATATATGTTGATATAAGCAGTCCCTATATCTAAATAAGCATCCATATGACTTTGATGGTTGTGGGAGATACACTCAGATGTAGCAAGAGCAGTGAGATCTTCAGTCCATTGAGTGCCAGGTGGTGGATGTTTTTCCTTCCAAGCTTGGAGTATAAGTCTCTTTGCAAATGTAAGGGCTCTCAATATCCACTTTTGCTGTCCATCTGTAATTGACTGTAACTGGAAAGTACATGCAATTGAAAAGTGCATGTACATCCACTATTACCCCCAAATGTACCAAAGATATCAATTAACCTTATTAATTTTGGTATAGAAGATTCTAACCTTCTAATAAATAACAACAAATTATCTGCATATAAAGCCATTTTATACTCAACCTGCTGATGCACAAAGCCAAAAATATCTCTATTCTGCCTAATTGCACGCACCAAGGTCTCAAAGCACAAATCAATTGTTAAAGGAGAAAGGAGGCAGCCCTGCCTTCTACCCTGCTCCAAACTAAAAAAAGAACTTGAAAGAATTCCATTTGTCAACATTTGTGACCTAAGAGAGAGATAAAATTCTAATCCATTTTAGAAATTCTGGTGGAAATCCAAATTTTTCCAACGTCACAAACATAAACTACTAATATAATTTGTCAAACTCTTTCTCAGCCTGAAGTGAAATAATTCACAAGGAGTGAGCAGTGAAGTGTCCAAGTTTGCCGATGACACCAAATTATTTAGGGTGGTTAAAATAAAAAGGGATTGTGAAGAGCTCCAAAAGGATCTCTCCAAACTGGGAGAATGGGCATCTAAATGACAAACGTGGTGCAATGTAGGCAAGTGTAAAGTCATGCACTTTGGGGCAAAAAATCCCAACTTCAAGAATAGCCTGATGGGATCTGAGCTAGCAGTGACCAACCAGGAAAGAGATCTTGGGGTTGTGGTGGACAGCTGGATGAATATGTCAACCCAGTGTGCAGCTGCTGTAAAAAAGGCAAACTCCATGTTAGGCATAATTAGAAAAGGAATTGAGAATAACATTGCCAATACCATACTGCCCCTATACAAATCTATGGTGTGGCTATGGTTGGAAGACTGTGTCCGGTTCTGGTCACTACACCTAAAAAGGGATATTCTAGAGCTGGAAACAGTGCAGAAAAGGGCAACTAAAATGATCAAGGGGCTGGAGCATCTCCCCTATGACAGAAAGTTACAACAGCTGGGCTTGTTTAGCTGAAAAAAGGAGGGTAAAGGGAGACATGATAGAGTTCTACAAAATTATGCATGGTGTGGAGAATGTGGAGAGGGAGACATTTTTCTCCCTCTCTCAAAATACAAGAACCTGGGGTCATCCCATGAAGCTGATTGGTAGGAGATTCAGGACAGATAAAAGGAAGTACTTCTTCACAACGGCACATAGTTTATGGAATTTGCTAGCACAGCATGTAGTGATGGCCACCAATTTGGATAGCTTTAAAAGGAGGTTGGACAAATTCCTGGAGGAGAAGGCTATCAATGGCTACTAGTCTTGGTGGCTCTATGCTACCTTCAGTACCAGAGGCAGTGAGCCCGTATACACCAGTTGCTGGGGAACATGGGTGGGAGGGTGCTGTTGGGCTCATGCCCTGCTTGTGGGTTCCTGGTCAACAGCTGGTTGGCCACTGTGTGAACAGAATGCTGGACTAGATGGACGCCTGGTCTGACCCAGCAGGTGCTTCTTATGTTCTTATGATCGCAGCTGAATCCATTTGTTTAGAATTAAAAGAGATCAGATTTACTGCAGGCCTTGAATTCTCTGCTCCCTGTCTCTGGTGAATGAATCCCACTTGACCAGGATGGACTGTGTACATCACACACTGAAGTCTATTAGTCAAAATTGCCATTAATATTTTAGCATCCACATTAATTAAGGAAATTGGCCTATAATTTGTATAGCTGGTATTACCTTTGCCATGTTTAGTGATAATTGATATATAAGCATCATATAAAGAAATGGGTGAAGTTCCTGATTCAAAAGCCTTACTGTAAGGACTGAAAAGTCTAGGAAGGAGTAAAAAAGTCTAAGTGCACCTTGTACCGTTCCATAGGAAAGCCATCTGGCCCTGGAGCTTTCTCATTCCTCAAATTTCCAATGACATGGTTAACCTCTTCCCTCTGTAAATGCTCTGCAAGCAGCTCCTTTGCTGCAGTTCTAGTTGTGGTAGGACCAACTCCAAAATTTTCAAATTCCTGGCTCCTAGGCACCTGTCCTCCTTATATAATTCAGAATAAAATTTTTGAAATGCTAAATTTATGTGTGTGTGTGTGTGTGTGTGTGTGTGTAATGATTATTTTGATCAACAGAATTTTGATTTTTGTTGTTGTTTCAACTGAAATGCCAGGATCTTCCCAGGACTTTCTCCACTTTTGCAGTACTTATGATGCTGACAAGTCAATGTGAATCTTGCTTCTTCCTTGTGAGTAGGGCTTAAAGATAGGTGGCATACTTCCAGATGAGCACTGCATCTCCAGCTCTGAGCATCTGTCTTGATGCCTTTGTTCATGGTGTCCTGCCAGTGAACGTGGTGGCCCTGAAACAGGGCTATGGGACCAACCCAGACCCTAGAGGGGGCCACAGCTTCTGGTGGTAGTCTCGGAAAGGCTGTGAAATATGGATTTCACTTTACCCAGGACCACTCAGTTGATCAGGCTGAGAGGTTTGGGATCTTATGAGGTGGAGAAGAACATGCATGCAACCAATGTAGATGAAAGAAAAGGAGATTTATTGAAATAAAAGAAATAAGCAAAAGTAGAACCTCCCAGAGAGTTGCACACTCTCTGAGGCTGAAGAGGTTACACGCCTCTCGGGTACAAACTTAGCTACAAAGAAATCACAAAGAATTTCAGGCTCTATGAAGCTCAAGAGGTTGCACGCTTCTTAGATAAGAGCCCCAAACTAACAATCCTCAAGAAGTTGCACCCTTCCCTGAGGCTTAAAAAGTTGTACGCCACTTAGGTAGAAACTTAGTTACCCAACTGTGGTGCATTAAATTACTAAGTATACAGATAGCCCCTGTTTGTTGCTCAGCTCCAGATCAGTCCACGCCGCATCTGGCCCACTGAGGCAACGGTGATACAGTGTCAGCCAGACCCAAGCCTAAGCTTGCTGTCTTGTATCCTAAACCCAAATGGTTAAGTATGACAGAACAAAGATAAGTGTGCCTTATCTACGCCCTGGACAGTAAAATCCTTTCCCTGAATTTTACCCAGCACATACTCACCACAACGCTATCAAGTTCTTGGCCAGAGCACTTCATACGTGTCCCGTGGATCGAGGGCAGTGTTGGTATGTGCACATACAAATGTCCCAGATGCAACCACGCCCCTCCTGAACAATGGAGAGCTTGGGGGGTTTAGACCCTTTTCCCTGCATTAGGCCTCATGGGATCAAAGAGGGGCTCAGTGTGCTCTTTGTCGATAAGGCATCATGTTCCCAGTCTCCAAGACTGACATTTGTTGTAGACAGCCCGGCCCCTCCTTCCGACTCCCTGGCATCTCTGTGCTCATAAAGTGCCGTCCTTGTTATCTACGCATCTGCAGATCCCCCTCGTTCACTGGCCCGTTTCCATCCCTGCACCTGACACTTTGGCACTCTTCAGCACATGCCAGAGCACCCTCATCTGGTCCTCCCGCAGTAAAACCACTCACTCTGCATTCACGGCTCCTGTTCTTGATCTGGGCGATTCGCCTGACATGGACTGGTTTAGAACGTTGACGTTTCTCCATTTCGTAGTGTTCTTAGTGGACGCTCAGGTGTCTTGGGTCACAGAATATATTTCAGGATGTTTCCAATTCAGGCTTGTATTCAGGGTCCAACTTTGCATTCTATTTTTTTTCACACCACATTTGTTACATTGCAAAAGAAAACAAGAGTACGCTGTGGTGCCTGAAGTCTGCAAGGAGACTATCTACTAGGAGCAGAGAGAGAAGTTATAGAAAGTACAATCTTGATTGACAAAAATCAAGTAAAGGTGGATTTAAGAAATGAGAGAAATTGATAAAAGTGGTAAGATATTAGAAGTAAGATATAAGCTTAACTATTTAAGGGGAATATATGTAGATGTAAAGAGATATAGGGAAGACAACATGAAAAAAATAGGAAAAATAAAATCACACTGTGTCAAGGCTGTTGGCATTCCCTGACTTCTCCTGGCTCTCACAACCGCAGGACCAGTGGCAGCATCCTCCTCATCTTCTGAAATCTCAGGTTCCGGGGCTGTCCTGGCAGGAAGGTGTTGGGACAGCATCTGGTCCACATCACTCAGTATTGGCCTCAGTGGCTCTGCAGGGCCTCTGGCAGAGACTTCCACATCTTTTACTACATGATCCTTCTAGGAACATCGGAAGCTGTCTTAGATCATGTCAGATGTTTGGTCCATCTAGCTCAGTGCAATGACTGGTAGCAGCTCTCCAGGGTTTCCGACAGCTCTCTCTCTCTCTCTCTCTCTCTCTCTCTCTCTCTTGTGTTGGGAATGTAGAAAGGGTTTTTAAACACAGAATTATGGCATGGGCGGTGGGGGAAGAAAGGTGTTACTTGTGTACTTCCCACCAAAGAGTATAGGTTATAGGAAACTATATATATATATGTACACACACACACACACGTGTGTTAAATATACAAACAATTGTAATAAAACATTAAAAACAAAATTTTAATAGAATATTACAAATTAGATTAAAAAATCTATAAACAGTCCTCAAGTATTCCCTGCATACATATTATGATAATTGGTATCTATACCAAGCTATACAAACTTTACAATACCTCTATCCCATATGCATTTCAACCTAGACAGACTTCATTAGTGGGAAAACTAACATAAATCACAGCCCATATAATCACCTATTACAACTAATATCTCATAATTGCAGAGATTCTACATAAAGCCTGTAAAACAAAAATAAACAGATTTAAATATATCTAAAAATTATCACTGACTCAAATAATAAAATAGTTCAAAAATAGTAAAAGGTATATTTACTAACAATTTTTAAACTAGTAGAATTGTTGGCTTCTCACCAAACGGTATGTATGTATATCTGCTGAATAGGGGATATAAACATTTCCTCCCATGCCTAAAACATAACAAGGCAAAATGCCTGATAAAAATTCCCAGGTTATCGCACCACAATAAAAAAATCCCTTACAGCAGAGCTTTCCAAACTTTTCATGTTGGTGACACACTTTTTAGACATGCATCATTTCGTGACATGGTAATTCAGTTTTACTAACAAACCGGAGGTTAAACTAACCCGTTATAAGAGATACGGACACATACATAAATTGTAATAATGAAATGTATGAGGATACAACATATCTCATGAAAACCTTTCATTTATATTTTTAAAAGTATATGATTCGTAAGGTAATAACATACATTGTTGTCATTTATGAGTAACAGTATGTAAATATGTGCAAGAATTTTATAAAGTTGAATAACACCAATAACTACTTACTATTTTAATGGGATGTATGAGGTTGATGGGATGAACACAGCTTTTCAATATTTGGTGGAATATTAGATAAAGACACTTGCATTTCGTCATCAAGCATTTTTAAGCTTCCACATTTCAGTGTCTTTAAGTTTGCCATCGCTGAAAGGGATACTTCACAAATGTATGTAGTAGAAAACTGCAGAAGAATTTTTAACGCTTTTTTAGCTATGTTTGGATGCATTTTTGAAATGCGAATCCAAAAGCTGTCTAAGTCACCCTGTTCATGCATCATTAACAGATTTCGATCATTTTTTATGTCAGCTAATTCTTCTTCAGTAAGTGAAAAGTTCCTCGTTGCAGTTGAAAGAAATGGATTTCTGATCCAATCATAGTCTTGGATTTCAACATTTGGGAAGTAATGATGAACTTTCTCTCCGACCAATGTTAAATGGTCAACAATTAGCGAGCTGATACCACATTTTAGCTGGCACTCAGCAGTTTTGGAAAACATTTCAAAATTTCCTTCTTTCACTTTCCTTTTCCAAATTGCTATTTTGTCTCTCATAGCACAAATTTTATCTACCGCTGTTAAGATATTTTCTCCTTTTCCTTGCATACTGGTGTTTATTTTATTCAAATGTTCAACTATGTCAGCAAGATATGCCAATTTTGTGCACCAAAGTTTGCTTTGAATTAGATTGCAGAATTCATTTTGCTGATTTTCCTCAAAAAGTTTAAGCATCATTTCCCTCAATTCATATACACGACAAAGCACTCGACCTCTTGAGAGCCAACGAACTTCTGTGTGTAGTAGAAGTTTTTTAAACCTTGCCCCCATGTCTTCACAAATATGAGCAAATAATCTTGATTGAAGAGGTCTACTTTTAATGTAATTGACCATTTGAACTTGAACTGTCCAAAACTTTTCTTAATTCATTTCCAATGGTTTGCGCGACTAGTGCTTCGCGATGTAAAAAGCAATGAGTAATTGTTTTGTTTCAACAAAAAACCTTTTGTTGAACCAACCATTGAGGGTGCGCCATCTGTGCATATTCCTACACAATTTAACCATTGCAAATTATTTTCCTTCATGAAGCAATCTAAAGTTTTAAATATATCTTCACCTCTAGTTCTCATTGGAAGTTCTAGACAACTATTGAGAAGAATTGCTCAATAATTCTGTCAGTATGAATGAAATGTATAAAAACCAATAATTGTGCTAACCCACTGACATCTGTTGCTTCATCTAATTGCAATGTAAAGATCATATTATCATCTTGAAAAATATCCTTCATTTGCTGCTTAATGTCATCAGACATGTCTTGAATATGTCTTCCAATTGTGTTATCTACCAAAGGGATTTTATTAACTTCTATCTCAAATTCGGGCCCAAATATTTTTTGAACAATAGCACAGCAAGATTCCTTTATGGTGGTTTCGGCAATAGCGTGTGGGTCCTTGTTTTTGGCAATTATTTGAGCAACCAAGTAACTTTCCTTTTGAGCTTTCTCTGATGTCTCCATTCTCTTTGTGAATGATGCAGACTGCTTCTTTATAGATTTTGAGAGCTCAATAAAGTATTCTACTGGTTTTTCTGACAAATGACAGTGTTTTGAGGTAAAATGACGCTTTAATTTATTTGGTACCATACTTTCATTTGCAAGTATATCCCCACAAACTGAACACTGGGGACAAGGATTGTTTTCATTACCAGAAAATGTGAACCCCAGTTTCATATAACCTTTATTGTATAAACGAGGCTTGGAAATTTTTCCTTTACACTTCTTACGTACTAATACAGACCGTTCAACAGTTGATTCTTGCGTAGTTTCCTCTATAGCAGCTACATTTTGTTAATCGCAAATGTCATCTTCACCAGCTTTCCTTTTCTTAATTAGAAACGTATCCATTTTACAGGTAATTCAACTGCAATTTAATGAATAAATCTATGTGAATTTATTTCTAGGTTTTAGCATTAACTAAATATGAAAATAACAGGACTGTTTTTAGCGCTTATCTTTCTCTGTTTTTTCTTAAATAACAGCACCTGCACTCCACTCCCACAGGGAGATAAAGATAGGAATCAGGACCAGGAGAAAATGTGAAAAATAAACTAAATTAACTAAATTAACTAAAGTATTTACAATACATATTAGGACACATAGGTCCAGGTAGGAGCTCAGCTGCAAAAATACATGAAGTTCAGTAGCAAAAGTCCAACAAAAATGGTGTAAATATATATGTCTCACTACAAGGCTATATTGCTGTAAATATTTGCAATGCCTATGTCCAGAGTCCAGTTCCAGCATTCTCCGGTGGTACACTGCTGGTGGGTAGTTAACCCACCATTACAGCAGAGTAAAAATAAAAATAAATGGCAGAAATCAAATCATCAGTGCCACGTGGTGGGTGGCCTGCTGTTTGCCACACTGGGTTTGGGAGGGTGGCCTCCCTTCAGCCAGCAGCAGGTGGGTTGACGGGGTGACAGCCTGCAGCTGCGCTCGCCCGGGTGATTGGGAGCACACTGATTCCGAGGCTTCTGGCCTCCACTGAGCTCCGTTCCGACTGGCCAAGACGGCGGACGGCCCGCTCGGTGCAGTCCCAGTCCCAGGCGGTGTTTCCACCCGCGTGCTACTCTGGCCTGGACGTGTGGCAGCGTGGTGCAGAAGTCTGCGAAGGGCGCACTCAAAACCTCGCAGGGCTGGTGGCCGCTGCCACTTCTCCGTGCCGGCGTTGGCCAAGCTCTGCTCCCAGGGCAGCGCCTCCCCGCCCCTCTCTTTGCCCCATGCCTCTACCTCGCTGCACTGCTCCAGCACTGCCAATCACTTGCCTCCTACGTCAAGATGCCACATGATCCTAAAGCACCTAATGTTAAAGCAGCTAAGCCTTAGCTGCTTTAACATTAGCTGCTTTAGGAAGTTCCGGGGGAGGGGCCAAGGGGAGCAAACGCGAGTAAGGGAGCTCCGCGGTGCCCTTCCACACAATTTTCTGCATTTCGCGCGACATGCCTACACACTGCCGCCGACACACTAATATGTCGCAGCACACAGTTTGGAAAGCTCTGCCTTACAGCAACAAGAGCAACCCATCAGCTGAAAACCCTTAAAACTTTCTTACCCGAGATGGTAAATTTCTTCCATCAGTGTATACTGAGCAGGACTGTATCTAGCTCTAGTTCAAGAAAGCAAAGATTAGCAGCACTATGTCCAGCCCCACCATGCGGCTCGGACTCTGTGACTGGCCATCTGCTATTGTAATCTGGGTTTCTAGAAAAGGCCTTAGTCAAGGCTCAGTGCAGGGGCGTTATCAGTTTGGCAAGGAGAGAGGGCCCGTAATGATCTAAGGCTGAATGCCTTACTCCCAAATTCAAGGAGCCTGAAGGAATTTTAAAGCCACAGACATACCAGGAAGCCAAAAAGATCTGACACCCATGTAGGGTACACATGAGCCTTGGGTTGGACTCGATGTCTTATAGGCCCCTTCCAACCCCTACTATGATGAAGGCCTTTTTCTGCGAGTACTTGTGTGCTTCCCAAGTGAAGTAGTACACATGATCATCTAAAGCCCCACCAGTAAGACCATCAAGCCCAGGGTGCAAAATTACCTAGCTGCCCCACTGATCTGCATTCACCCCGGGATTCTGCTGTGTCCATTACATCTCATTGCACTGACGCACAGCAGGGCTGCGTTGCCTCACTGGGCACCTCCACCGGCCAAGGCAGCTGCAGCCCTGCTTGTTGGTGTTGTTCAGTCCTTCAGTCATGTCCGACTCTTCGTGACCCCATGGACCATAGCACACCAGGCCTTCCTGTTCTCCGCTCTCTCCCGGAGTGTGTTCAAGTTCATATTCATTGAATCGGTGATGCTATCTAGCCATCTCATCCTCTGCTGTCCCCTTCTCCTTTTGCCTTCAGTCTTTCCCAGCATCAGGGTCTTTTCCAGGGAGTTTTCTCTTTGCATTAGGTGGCCGAAATATTTGAGCTTCAGCTTCAGTCTCTGTCCTTCCAATGAGCACTCAGGGTTGATTTCCTTTAGGATTGACTGATTTGACCTCCTTGCAGTCCAGGGGACTCATAACAGTCTTCTCCAGCACCACAGTTCGAAAGCATCAATGCTTTGGCGCTCAGCCTTCCTTATAGTCCAGCTCTCCCAGCCATACATTACTACTGGGAAAACCACAGCTTTGCTTATATGGGCCTTTGTCGGCAAGGTGATCTCTCTGCTTCTTACTATGCTGTCTAGGTTTGCCATAGCTTTCCTCCCAAGGAGCAAGTGTCTTTTAATTTCATGGCTACGGTCACTGTCTGCGGTGATTTTGGAGCCCAAGAAAATAAAATCTGTCACAGCTTCCATTTCTTCCCCTTCTATATACCAGGAAGTGATGGGGCCAGATGCCATGATCTTAGTTTTTTTAATGTTGAGTTTCAAACCAGCTTTTGCACTCTCCTCTTTCACCCTCAACAAGAGGCTCTTTACATCCTCTTCACTTTCTGCCATTAGGGTGGTATCATCTGCATATCTGAGGTTGTTGATAATTCTCCCAGCAATCTTAATTCTGACCTGTGATTCATCCAACCCGGCATTTCTCATGATGTACTCTGCATATAAATTAAATAAGCAGGGCAACAATATGCAGCCTTGTCGTACTCCTTTCCGACTTTTGAACCAATCGGTTGTTTCATGTCCAGTTCTTACTGTTGCTTCTTGTCCCTCGTACAGGTTTCACAGGAGACAGGTAAGGTGGTTTGGTACTCCCATCTCTTTCAGAATTTGCCACAGTTTGTTGTGATCCACACAATCAAAGGTTTTAGCGTAGTCAATGAAGCAGAAATAGACGTTTTTCTGGAATTCTCTTGCTTTCTTCATGATCCAGCGAATGTTGGTGATTTGATCTCTAGTTCCTGTGCCTCTTCGAAACCCAGCTTGTACTTCTGGTAGTTCTCGGTTCACATGCTGCTGAAGCCTAGCTTGTAGGATTTTGAGCATCACCTTGCTGGCATGTGAAATGAGTGCAATTGTATGGTAGTTTGAACACTCTTTGGCGTTGCCCTTCTTTGGAATTGGAATGTAAACTGACCTTTTCCAGTCTTGTGGCCACTGCTGAGTGTTCCAAATTTGTTGGCATATTGAGTGCAGCACTTTAACAGCATCATCTTTTAGGATCTTAAATAGCTCAGCTGGAATACTGTCATCTCCGCTAGCTTTGTTGTTACTAATGCTTCCTAAGGCCCACATGACTTCACTCTCGTGGATGTCCGGCTCAAGTTCAGTGACCGCACTAGCATGGCTATCAGGGACATTCAGATCTTTCCTGTATAGTTCTTCTGTGTATTCTTTCCACCTCTTCTTAATCTCATCTGCTTCTGTTAGGTCCCTGCCTTCTTTGTCCTTTATCATGCCCGTCTTTGCACAAAACGTTCCCTTGAGATCTCCAGTTTTCTTGAAAAGATCTCTAGTCTTTCCCATTCTGTTGTTTTCCTCGATTTCTTTGCATTGTTCATTTAAGAAAGCCTGCTTGTCTCTCCTTGCTATTCTCTGGAACTCTGCATTCAGTTGGATAGATCTTCCCCTTTCTCCCTTGCTTTTCACTTCCCTTCTTTCCTCAGCTACTTGTAAAGCCTCATCAGACAGCCACTTGGCTTAGCAAAAGCCCCCCCCCCCTTCCGGTGGGTTGAATCCCCGCTGCGCACGGGCAGCGTGCAAGTGACAGCTTCAGGGCTACTGCGCTGGCCATATGGAGGCAGCGGCTGGGAATGAAGTGCTCGGAACAGACTCTGCAGATGCCTCCACCGCATGCATCACATCGCATCGCGAAGGCGACGCTGCTGAGAGGGGCTCGGTAGAGGCCTTGTCATCTTGCATTAAAGTCACGGAGAGCAACTTTGCTACCATTTGTCTTCTGCCTGGCTGCTTTCTGCTTGACAGTGTGGGGGTGGCAGGGGCATTGTGGTGACTGGGCAAAAGCTAGGAAAGAGGGTGGGTTGGGGCTAGGTGGAGGGAATAATTGAGAGGCCTCGTTTGGCCTCTGTGATGTGCCCGCAGCTGCAGGGCTGCCATGCTCCACAGCTCCCTGGCCTGACCTTCTTTTCTCAGAAGAGGAAACAGGCCATTGGCTCCTTCAGAACCGTCCTTCAGAACCACTGGGTAGGCAGTTCAGTGGCTGAGCATGTCGTCCACCGCAGCTTCACGGTCCCATTGGGATGAGGCCCTGGCATGATTTTGACCTGCATTAGAGAGCCCTGCAGCTGGTGCATCTTATTTTGTTTCAGGGTTGCAATGTGTTTAGTCAATTTTAAGCAGTTTAACTGATTAAGAATTATTTGTCCACCTTGAGCGGCTTGGGAGCTGGATATCTAAAGGACTGCTTCCTCCCATAGGAACATACCTTTGCATTTGGTCCTCACTAAAGGCCCTGAGCTGTTTTCTGCCACTGTCTGAGGTGTGAATGTTTGATTAATTAACCGATGTTTTTTTTAATGGGTTGACATCATTGATTTATGTAAAGGCTGTATTCTGCAAAACTATAAGCTAACAGACCTGAGGAGCTCTTGCTGCATTTTCTTTGTCGGAAGCAAGGGGTGTGTGTTGGGGGGTGAGGTGATGGATTAATACAGGGAGCCAGATAAGGAAGCAGTGGCTGAGATGCAGCACAGCCGAAGTTTCCCCGTTTGTTTTTCAGGGGGGCAGCCCCAAGAGCTGTGGCCGTGTGTTCCAGTTTGGTTGCAGTGCTTGGCCAAACCGTGGTCCCTGGCGGCGGCGGCGGTGTTGCTCCCTTCTGCACCTCCTGTCACTAAGAGCTTGGAGTGGCTTCAGCTGATGGGGAAAAGCCATTTAAAGCGGCAGCAGGTATTGCTTAACATCCACCCGATACGGTTGACACCAAGAAATCTAAAATCCAGTTCCCAGGAGTTCTTGTGAGGTGCTGCGTGAGAGAGCCACGGCAGTGTCGTGGTAGAGAGGAACGTGGGAGGAGCTCTGCTGGCAGTCCTGCTTCCGACACAGACCGCTTGTGAGTCCTTCCATGTAGGTTCCTTTTGGTGAAGAAGGGACAAGAGAGGCCTGCCTGACCACACTGCTGGGAAAGGAAGCACAGCGACAATGGAGAAGAGCAGGTGGAGGCTCTGAGCCTCAGTCCATGGCCGGGGAGGAGTCCCGCTGCAGCAGCGCGCTCGTGGCCATGCCTGGCATCAGGCAAATGGCTGGCAGCACAGGAGAGAGTCTTGTTGAACCTCTGCCCCCTCCTGGCTCAAGCCCCTTCGGATCTTGTTTCTTTGGTTTAGAACCACGGCAGTCCAGCAGAGGGAGCTGAGGCAGCCCCTGAAATCATACTGCTGCCACCAGGGAGCTGTGCTGTCGGAGGGGCCCGTAAGATGACACCAGACTACGCAGCATGCAGGGATGCAAAGGGCGTGCTAGGGGCCGTACAGAACAGAGGACGCTGTGCCGCCTCAGGTGACTTGACCATCATGGTGGCTCCCATGCGTGCACGTGTGTGCCTTTTACTCAAAGTACGTGAGCAGCACAAAACTGACTTTTCCTTCCAAAGAACCCCAGGAAGCGGCATGTTGCTTCTCCTTGTGCCTGTGCAACCTTTGCTCTCTTCTCTCCCTGGATATTTCTGAGGTCTGGACTCTCTTCCCAAGGGATGTTGTGGATCCCCCAGCTGGGAAAGCTTTCTCAAAGAAGCTAGACATTTTCCAGCCTCGGCTGACTAACGGCCCTACTTCTACCAGGGCCGGCCTGGATAACCTGTTAGCTCCCCCAGCCCTGTTGCCAAGCGCTCTTGGTCGGCTGGCTCTCAGTGAGGGTGTCGCTTGGGGGCCCAGATGGCAGTGGGCCTGCCTTGCCAGGCGTGGTTGACAGAACAACCCCATCCAAGCCGGATCTGGAGGCAAAGGGAGCGAGGCAGGGGGCCGCCTGATGTGGAAGCTCACGGCCCCCCTTGGGCACTTGGGCTTCTAGTCGTAACCGGCCCCAAGGCGTCACCTGTGAAGCTGAAGGGTGTCCCTGGTGGCCCAGGAGCAGCGGAGAACTGCCTTGCCTTGATAGGCCTGCCCAGCACGGCAGTGAAGCCCGGGCTCCCAGGTCGAAGCTCCGGGACGTTTGGGTGAGCAGGGCTGCCGCCGCCGTCTGCCCCTCCCTCTGGCTTCCCGGTTCCTCTGAGCTTGGCCACAATCCTCACGGCAGCTGGAGAGGAGGCGGATTTTCCCCGCAGCAACATACAGCAGCAATATATCGTGTGAGCTTATCCTTGTGGCAATGCAAAGCCTTTGGGGAGGGCTTGGTCTCGAATGGGCCACGAAGACCCATTAGCCTCACAAAAGAAAGACCTGCGCCTGGCTGAGAGGAACACTGCTAGGAGTGGTTCATTGAAAAGGGTCAACACAGCAGCCTGCATTTTTGGACCCTCCTTGGGGGCATCTCAGAACTGGCTGCCCCACCCCACCGGGCATGCTGGGATGGAAGGCAGCCAGGGGCCCTCGTGCTTGACGCTGGCGCTGCTACGGCCGTTTCTGCATGTGCGCTGCAGGTTGCGAAGCCTGCGCCTGTGGAGCAAAGCAGGAATAAACATTGTTAATCGTTGTGAACCACCCAGAGAGGTTTTGTGGAGCCTGTGGAGCAAAGCAGGAATAAACATTGTTAATTGTTGTGAAC
This sequence comes from Heloderma suspectum, assembly GCF_057233095.1. Classification (NCBI taxonomy): domain Eukaryota; kingdom Metazoa; phylum Chordata; class Lepidosauria; order Squamata; family Helodermatidae; genus Heloderma; species Heloderma suspectum. Next base: position 328,949,029 of record NC_139460.1, on the reverse strand, counting down.
CACCCAGAGGTGGCATAGAAATGGAATAAATAATTAATGGGGGGGCAAGAGGGGAAGAACGTGGGCAAATGCCAGGACAAGAACTTTAAGCTTGGTTGCCCTTGGGAAGGGGGGGTCCCGAAGTATCCCCACCCCAGCAAAATGTACACAGGAACGGCAGGGGGAGGAAGTGCCCCTGGCGATGGCCGGAGGGCAGATGGGGGAGCGCGCCCAAGCCTCGGCACCCGGCTCCTATTAGTCCTCCCCAAGCTCTGCCCTGAGAAGCGGTGGCTCAAAAAGTGGCTGGGGCGGCACATGTGGGGCCCTCTCACACATCTGGGGCAAGTTCTATTGACAAAGGGGAGAAGCTGATTTTCAGGGCACCTTCCCCCTCCAGTAAGTGACGTTTCCTTTTTAAAAAGAAGTGAGTTCAAGAAGGACATGGTGCTTGGTCATCAAAATACACTTGCCAAGAAACCATTTTGAGCAGATAAATCCATCAAGCAGTAGCTTCGGATCATCTGGGGATGTAGCAGCCATATCGGGGGTCAGACTAAGTAGCCTCATGCAGTCTCATGCTTCATGTTCTTGCTGAGCTCTTTCTCCCTTGAATATATTGTTGTAAGCTGACGAGACACAGGAATTCCTTATCTTGTCAAAGGTCATACAATTGTATATCTTGTTCTCTGCTGTTCTCTCCTGTTCTCTCCTTATCATGGCTACCCTATAACCCAGTTCTTGTATTATAAACAATGGTGCTAGGAGGAAAAATGTTGAGGATTGCAACCCCATGCGGGAGGGGGAGGAGGAGCCGTTTCATATGTGTCACAATGTCTATAAAACCAATGTGCTAATGTAAATCGGGGCTTCTGGCTCTTTGGAAACGATTCCAGCCTTAAGCCCGCGCGTTAAATAAAGAATCTCTTTTTCCTTCACTCCGTGGTCTCTCTGACTCTGGGTTCTGCAACATAAATGGTGCCGTGACTCGGATGTGGCAGGCTCTGAGCCAGACAGGTGGCATTTGCCTGCTCTTGATCGCCGCACCAGGAGGACGAGCTCGGCGCATGCCTCCCTTTCTTGGCGCCACCGACCTTTTTGTCGAGTGAATGGGAGAAAGCCTGCACCGGGATCGCCCAAACGGTAGTGAGCAGCAAGAGAACCCTGGGAAGCGGAGGAAGGAACTTGAGCCCTGCCTGTATCGCAGCTGCAATTGAGTTGAAACCCACATTGGAAGCCTTCAGGAGAAAGGCAAGTATATGGGAAAAAGAGGGCCCCGCCTTTAGGGAGAAAGGCCACTGGGCAGAAAAAAAGAGGGCCCCGCCTTATGAAGAAGGTCAGTGTTGGTGGTATACGTATACAAAAGAACCTACTCCTTGCGGGTAGAAGGGGGGCCTGATCACACCCCCGAGTGGGCGCCAGTACCTAGCACGCCAGTACTCAGTAGGAAGCTGAGGAAGCTGGGGAAGCCGTTTTCCGCTCTGGTAAAAAGTGGGAAAAGTGGGTGGCAGGGACATATGGATGTAGTGGAGAGATTGATGATTGTGTGAGTGGCTACTGCGGTTTCTGAAGCATACCGTTGACCGTCCGGGTGCCCAGGCCAGTAGCAAAGTGCGTGGTGTGAAAAATCCTCTTGTGTCGGCCAGTGAGACCCCTTACTCACTGACCAATTCCCATTCCCTAATTGTGTCTGTCTTCAATTTAGGAGGGAGGCTATGGGTGGTGGGGGAAGCAAACCTTGCACCCCCTTGAGATGTATGTCAAACAAAGAAAGAAAAAGGTGTTTTTTTAAAGATTCAGAATAGAAAGAGAAAACAGCAAAAAGCTCAAGGTCGAGCTGAGAGGAAAAAAAACAAGATCTGAGGCTGTTAATTAGAAAAATGTTGCAGGACAGTCTGGCTTTTAACAAAGCGTGGGAGCGTGAGAGTGTAAGGCCAAAGAAGTAGCTGTTAGCCTAGCGCGCCGAGAGAGGGGGGGCAGGAAAATTGCCCACAACGTTCTGAGTTGTGCAACATCATCACCTCGCCTAATTGAGATGAAATCCCTAAGAAATGGAAACTGAAAATGAAGACCCAGAAGATGAAGGCAAAATAGAAAATAAAGGTGAAGAATCAGCCCCCAGAGCACAGGCTAGACCCCTCTTCGAGTGAAAAGTGTGCCATAAGACTGTCCCAAAGCAGAATGAAGCGGAAAGACCATGTTAAAGATCTCTGTCAAGGTAACCGTGTTTAGCTTTGAACTGTGTTAGAATTGCATAGAGCCTGTAGCTACTGACCATCAGCTATATGATTTCTGAAGAGCGTAACCATTAAGCTTTTGCCGTGGGATTCCCTGCAATGAAGAAATCTCACTGATTTGAGTGTCCAGTGTTACACTGCCTGAGTGTGTGTGCTGAAGAGACCGAGAAACCAGACAGCATGTTCCTGGCCAAGCCAAAATCACGCTACTACCATGCTCCTGAAAGCTGCAGTAAACTGTGTAAGCTGGGAGACCCAACCTGATTGAGAAGAAAAGAAGATATTGGAGCAACTGTCTTGAAAAACAATGAGATCTGTGTAGCTGGCTGGCTGACGCTGTCAGTGATGTTACAACTTTAAATTAAGACTGTTTTCCTGTTTGAGACCCCAGCGAAGAAAGCTAACCCGAGTTATTTGTTGCCCGTGCCAAAGCAAGAATTTGGCGGCCCTGTTCCTCATCGTGTCCTGTTTTGAGCTTGGGATTTACAAATACAAACAAACTGAGAAGCTTGCCTTTGAAGTCCTGCAAATCACCCCACCGCCTCCCCGAAGATTAATGGCTGCCTGAAAAATGCAAGTATAAGGCGATGCCCATCACCCCCCAGCGTCCTGAGTTTCGGCACTCAGTGTTTCAGTGCTTTTGTGTACCAGGTTAGAAAAGAAAAAAAAAGAGTAAGTTTTTAAAATGTCTGTGAGAGAACCTGACAGAAGTAAAATAAAATTTACAGAGGAGTTGCCCAAGTTAAAGCATCATGGCTAGAGAGCTGAGCTGTGCCGCTCTGTTTAGACAGAGGCCTTGCTAAAAAGTTAAAGGCCCTTGTCTGTCAGAAGGGGTGTAGGGCCACACTTTCCCTTTTTAAACTGATGCAAAAGTGGAGAGCCTTTGCTGGAAACATCGCATCTTCATTGCCCAGGGCCTTCTCTGTTTGCCTCCATCATCATCTGGGCTTTTTAGAGACACTCTGCACATGAACTAAAATTTTAAATTGTCAAAGACTTGCCATGGACAGTGCTGTGAAGCTTTTGATAAACTTGAACTCTCATCGCTGTGGACCATGTGTCTGTGTTTGTAGTCAGCTCAGTGTACAGCAGGCTAAGTTTGATCTGTGACTTTTAGATTTCCTTTTGCCAGAATTCATGCAGCATAGAGTTGCCGATGCAAAAATGGTGACCTAGAACTCTGCGTGTGTGGGTATGCCCGTCCCTTGATTTTAATGAGCCCTGAGCTTTCAGCCAGAAGACCAGTATAATTGCTGGATCTGCTCCATCATGCCTTACCATGCAAGAAGTGTTTTCCATTCATTGTGTTAAATTGCAGAAAAAGTTTGTTGTATATATTTTATGATTTCTTAAATATCATAAAATATATGTGATATTTGCAGATTAGTGTTAGTTGCAACTCCAAATAATACTAAGTGTGGTTCCCAATGGATGACAAGGAAAGAAAGACAAAAGCAAGTAGAAAAGAAAGAATAGAGAAAGTAGCAGACAGATAGAGAAGACAGATAGAAAAAAGAAGAAAGAAAAGGCAAGAGGCAAAGAAAAAAAAAATTGTAAAAAAAGAAGCGTGGCCATAGTTGCCCCCAGGGTAAATTAAAAGCAGCTGATTGTGCCTGGAGCTTATTACCTGGGGTAAAGTAGCCACAATAATGTAATAGTTCTTTAAAATGAAGAAAATGTAACTAGAAGGAGAAGAAGAGCCTATCCCAAATGTGTGTCAGTGGGACTAGTGTAAGGCAGAAAAGTTTAAGTAAGTTTAACTTGAAAAAGACAAATAAAGAGACAAGGCTGGTGCATGGAGCAGAAAGTTTTATATAAAAAGTTTGAAACATGATCTGCAATACAGGCAGATCAGCAAAGAAAAAGAAAGCAAAAGAAAGAAAAAATTTGTCTTCCCATACTAATAAATAAAAAGTGTTATCAAGCACTTTGGGAAGCGAAGTTGTTTACAGGAAGCTGTGCCTGAGAACCAAACACTTCTAGCCTATGCTGAAAATGTTTGCTAGTGTTATGGGTAACATGTATAGTATAAAAACCCATTTAGCGCAATAGCTCATGGTTCAGAGAAGCTGTCTGATCCAAAAATTAAGTACGCCTGTGTGCTGTAAGTTACCCAATAAAGTCTCCTTGTAAGTAACCCCCCCCTGCTGGAATCCCAAAACACAAGTTGGGCTAGAGCGCCTCACCCAGTATCAAACCCTGCTGTTAAAAGCCATGAAAGCAGGTATAAAGAAGTCAGTTAATATGACCAAAGTGTCTAAAGTGCTGCAAGGTGCCACCGAGGCCCCAGAGCGTACTTGGAGCATCTTTCAAATGCCTATCGCCAGTACACCCCCCTCGACCCAGAGGCCCAAGAAGACGTAAACGAAAAAAGAAAAGAAGAAGACCCGGCAGAGGCAGAAGATTCTTAAAAAAAGAACCAGTGTGCCCAGTGTGGACAAGATGGACATTAGTGGCATGAATGCCCAAATAAAATAAATCAAATACACAAAGGAAAAAACCAAAGAGGCCAGAATGGGCGAAGAGGGAGACAGCTTGAGAGGGGCCGTGATATTGACTGTGAGGGGCCGTGACATTGACTTCATAATTGACACTGGAGCAGCATCAAGAGCAAGCAAACGTTAGCCTTAAACAAGAAGTCCAAACACTGAGCAAAGGTCTTCAAGCCCAGCGTCGCTTTGTCTTAAAAAAATAAGCCCCCAATTCCCATCACAGAAGTTCATCCTTTCCAACCAAGAGTTAAAGTATGAGTTAAAGAGGGAAAAATAACCCTTTGACTCCCAGATAGAGAAGACTGAAAACTGTCATACTTTCCACCCCCGCAGCTATGAAAGCAGCTAGAGTTAAACCCTAGATACATTGGACACGAGTCAAGAGAGCGAGAGGGGGAGAGTAGACTATAAACAGAAATCCTGAAAATCCTTTAAAAATCATTCTGAAAAAGCAGTAAGAAGACTCAGGCTAGACCTTACTGTGGACACCCCAGGAGACTGTCCCCCAGCGTACGGTCAGACCTGCAACTGGAGAATTGAAGAAGGGGACTAGACCCTACTGCAGCTTGCCAGGTGAATAGCTGCCCAGCGTACGGTCAGATCCCAAAGAAGATCAAACATGTGTGTTGTAGTGTTAGTAGTGTTGCATTGTGTCTCCTTAATAAGGTGCAAAAAGGGGGGCCAGCCCCTGAAAGAGAAAGTTTGTCCCAGGGATTTGCTGATAATTACTGGCTTCACCTGGCTAACATCACGAGAGTAAAACATTTTTGTTTGCCAAGAGGTATACCTGCAAACAGGCTTATTAGCTCTTGCCTAATACCTGTCTGTAAACATCCTGGGAACATTCAAAAAGATACCATGTTAAAAGTTTATGGTGTAAGTTTAACTTATTCCCAAAATGCTAATTGGGGCGTGGTTGCAAAGATCCTACCCCCTACAGAGTTCACTCTACGCACCCCCATCATTGCTGAAACAAATGCTACGTGTGCACAAATGCTTAATTGTCAAATTTTTTTCCAGAAAATACAAAGCTATCCCTGGCCCCCTTCCACTGTAATAAAATTCAAAACATATCTTTTAATGATGCCCACATACTTTTGCCTCATGGATGGTTTTAGACATGTAATTCCCGCACTTGGTCATTCATTCCTGCCAACTTGTCTGATAACCACCCATGTTGCCTCAGCCGCCAATTGAACTGGTGCCAATTCTTCCCCTGTAGCCCGAGAAAATCCGTCAACGGCAGCCTCGAGCACTCCAACTAACTAAAAATTGTAATAGTCATGTGCAGTTATATTCTGACTCAGAAAAATTGGCCTTAGCAATGTCACTAGTTGAGGTTCCAGGTTTAGCCGTGGCTGATGGTCTGGAAATCAACCGGTTAGCTTGCAGCTTAGCCAAAAGCATAAATGCCACCTCACGAGCATTGTCATTGTTAAATAAAGAGTTGCGTGATCTAAGAGGTGCAGTTCTAGAAAACAGAGCTGGTATAGATTACCTCTTCCTTCTTCATCATTTAAGTTGTGAGACACACCAAAAGCTCTGTTGTTTTAACTTAACTGATAATGGCAATGCTGTAGATGAACAGATCAACAAGCTGCACAATATAGTAGCTAACAAAACAATAAGACAAAACAATTAGCTCAATTAGTTAACCCCTTGGCTTCCAGATCTTAGCTAGCTTAAAAGCATTGTTCATCCTAATTCTATCAGTATTGTTCATAAAAGTTCTGTTATGTCTCTGCGTTCCTTGTCTTATGCGCTTTAACCAATCTGTTTTATGTCTCAGCTAGTAAAACTGCTGCCCTCTATGCTCTAATAGCCCAACAAGAGGCTAAGTAATATGTATGTCACAAAAAGCTTTGTATAGTTATCAGAAATGCTATAATTGTAATGAAATTATGCATTTAAGGGGGGAATGTAGCAGCCATATCGGGGGTCAGACTAAGTAGCCTCATGCAGTCTCATGCTTCATGTTCTTGCTGAGCTCTTTCTCCCTTGAATATATTGTTGTAAGCTGACGAGACACAGGAATTCCTTATCTTGTCAAAGGTCATACAATTGTATATCTTGTTCTCTGCTGTTCTCTCCTGTTCTCTCCTTATCATGGCTACCCTATAACCCAGTTCTTGTATTATAAACAATGGTGCTAGGAGGAAAAATGTTGAGGATTGCAACCCCATGCGGGAGGGGGAGGAGGAGCCGTTTCATATGTGTCACAATGTCTATAAAACCAATGTGCTAATGTAAATCGGGGCTTCTGGCTCTTTGGAAACGATTCCAGCCTTAAGCCCGCGCGTTAAATAAAGAATCTCTTTTTCCTTCACTCCGTGGTCTCTCTGACTCTGGGTTCTGCAACAGGGAGGGGCTGGAAGATGTTGTCTTCAGATGTTATGGGAAGTCTTGACAGCCTCCCCCCTTGCAGGGCTGTCCCAGTGTGTGTGATGGTGACTGGGTGACCACCCATGTCTTTTCATTGTACGTCCCGTGGCTTTCTCTGGCTTTCTCACCTGGACCCAACTTTCCTTGCATACTCTGGCCCACTGAACACAATGGATCTTACTTCCAAGTAGGTGTGTTTAGGATCAGTGTGGCTGTTTGGGTCCATGAATGCCCTTCAAGTGGAGCATTTGAAGAATAACACTTCTCTCTCTCTCTCTCTCTCTCTCTCTCTCTCTCTCTCTCTCGGATGCTGTTTTGCATCTCCTGGCAGGCTGCAGGCATTGACTGATGGCAGGAGGGCAAGGCCATGGATCATTACGTCGCTTGGGCCTTTGCATTCCCATTCCTTTGTCCAGCTCACCCTGGCGCTTCAGAGATAAGCCGGGAAGCCCACGCAGCTCCATTGTCCAAAATCTAATCTTGGCCTGGTTTCTTTCTCTGAAGGACGCAAACTGCTTGGCTGAAGCAGCTCAGGTTCTTTGCAGTTCTGCTCCAGCGGGATACTCAGAACTCCAGCTATTGCTAGAACCATGTGTGGGGAGGGACCCCGAGAGGTGGCAGAGGGCTCTGGGAGGGACAGCAGCCTGACCCCGCCCTGCAGCGCAGCTTTGCTCAAGAACAACTGACCTCCGCTTCTCTGGGGGAGGGTGTGGAGACGAGGGAGAAAACAACTGGAAGTGGAAAGAGTGTGGAAAACAATAATCAAAACAGTATTCATGACTGCCTTTGAGAGAGTGAGAGGGGACAGAGGTGGCCTTCAAGGAGACATGCTGAAGCAGCTCGGGGGGACACAACACATTCCCCCCCTTCCTTTAAACTCCACGCAGGTCATTCTCTGCTCTCCATGCACACACGGAGATGATGGCGCAAGTGCACTCCGGGGAATGGAAGCAAACTCCGTGGTTCTCCTGCTCCATGGCCACCTCTCAAGGCAGGAGCCTCTGCTTCAGAACCTCTCTGGTCAGGCTCCTGCCACTGAGCAGCTCTCGAATCCTAAAGAATTACATCCACAGCAGAATCACAGTGACTCTCTCCCCACTCCTCCCACCCCGCTCTTCCTGAATTTGGGGAACTCTGGGGAATGAAGGAGACTCTTCCCTTTGCAGAAAAGATGTCAAGAGGAACCTGTGAAGCTGTATTAGATTGGTCCATCTAGCCCCAAATCCAGTATTGTCTGCTAGCAACAGTAGGGTGCTGTTGCAGAACCCAGAGTCAGAGAGACCACGGAGTGAAGGAAAAAGAGATTCTTTATTTAACGCGCGGGCTTAAGGCTGGAATCGTTTCCAAAGAGCCAGAAGCCCCGATTTACATTAGCACATTGGTTTTATAGACATTGTGACACATATGAAACGGCTCCTCCTCCCCCTCCCGCATGGGGTTGCAATCCTCAACATTTCTTCTCTTAGCACTATTGTTTATAATACAAGAAATGGGTTATAGGGTAGCCATGATAAGGAGAGAACAGAAGAGAACAGCAGAGAACAAGATATACAATTGTATGACCTTTGACAAGATAAGGAATTCCTGTGTCTCGTCAGCTTACAACAATATATTCAAGGGAGAAAGAGCTCAGCAAGAACATGAAGCATGAGACTGCATGAGGCTACTTAGTCTGATCCCCGATATGGCTGCTACATTCCCCCCTTAAATGCATAATTTCATTACAATTATAGCATTTCTGATAACCATACAAAGCTTTTTGTGACATACATATTACTTAGCCTCTTGTTGGGCTATTAGAGCATAGAGGGCAGCAGTTTTACTAGCTGAGACATAAAACAGATTGGTTAAACAGCGCATAAGACAAGGAACGCAGAGACATAACAGAACTTTTATGAACAATACTGGTAGAATTAGGATGAACAATGCTTTTAAGCCAGCTAAGATCTGGAAGCCAAAGGGTCAACTAATTGAGCTAATTGTTTTGTTTTATTGTTTTGTAAGCTACTATATTGTGCAGCTTGTTGATTTGTTTATTTACAGCATTGCCATTATCAGTTAAGTTAAAACAACAGAGCTTTTGGTGTGTCTCACAACTTAAATGATGAAGAAGGAAGAGGTAATCTATACCAGCTCTATTTTCTAGAACTGCACCTCTTAGATCACGCAACTCTTTATTTAACAATGACAATGCTCGTGAGGTGGCATTTATGCTTTTGGCTAAGCTGCAAGCTAACCAGTTGTTCTTTAGACCATTAGCCAAGGCTAAACCTGGAACCCCAACTAGTGACATTGCTAAGGCCAATTTTTCTGAGTCAGAATATAACTGCACATGACTATTACAATTTTTAGTTAGTTGGAGTGCTCGAGGCTGCCGTTGACGGATTTTCTCGGGCTACAGGGGAAGAATTGGCACCAGTTCAATTGGCGGCTGAGGCAACATGGGTGGTTATCAGACAAGTTGGCAGGAATGAATGACCAAGTGCGGGAATTACATGTCTAAAACCATCCATGAGGCAAAAGTATGTGGGCATCATTAAAAGATATGTTTTGAATTTTATTACAGTGGAAGGGGGCCAGGGATAGCTTTGTATTTTCTGGAAAAAATTTTGACAATTAAGCATTTGTGCACACGTAGCATTTGTTTCAGCAACGATGGGGGTGCGTAGAGTGAACTCTGTAGGGGGTAGGATCTTTGCAACCACGCCCCAATTAGCATTTTGGGAATAAGTTAAACTTACACTATAAACTTTTAACATGGTATCTTTTTGCATTTTCCCAGGATGTCTACAGACAGGTATTAAGCAAGAGCTAATAAGCCTGTTTGCAGGTATACCTCTTGGCAAACAAAAATGTTTTACTCTCGTGATGTTAGCCAGGTGAAGCCAGTAATTATCAGCAAATCACTGGGACAAACTTCTTTTTCCAGGGGCAGACCCCCCTTTTTGCACCTTATTAAGGAAACACAATGCAACACTACTAACACTACAACACGCATGTTTGATCTTCTTTGGGATCTGACCGTACGCTGGGCAGCTATTTACCTGGCAAGCTGCAGTAGGGTCTAGTCCCCTTCTTCAATTCTCCAGTTGCAGGTCTGACCGTACGCAGGGGGACAGTTTCCCGGTGTGTCCACAGTAAGGTCTAGCCTGAGTCTTCTTACTGCTTTTTCAGAATGATTTTTAAAGGATTTTTAGGATTTCTGTTTACAGTCTACTCTCCCCCTCTCGCTCTCTTGACTCGTGTCCAATGTATCTAGGGTTTAACTCTAGCTGCTTTCATAGCTGTGGGGGTGGAAAGTATGACAGTTTTCAGTCTTCTCTATCTGGGAGTCAAAGGGTTATTTTTCCCTCTTTAACTCATACTTTAACTCTTGGTTGGAAAGGATGAACTTCTGTGATGGGAATTGGGGGCTTATTTTCTAAGACAAAGCGACGCTGGGCTTGAAGACCTTTGTTTAGTGTTTGGACTTCTTGTTGCTTGCTTTTGATGCTGCTCCAGTGTCAATTATGAAGTCAATGTCACTGCCCCTCACAGTCAATGTCACGGCCCCTCTCAAGCTGTCTCTCTCTTCGCCCATTCTGGCCCCTTTGGTTTTCTCCTTTGTGTATTTGATTTATTTTATTTGGGCATTCATGCCACTAATGTCCATCTTGTCCACACTGGGCACACTGGTTCTTTTTTTAAGAATCTTCTGCTTCTGCCGGGTCTTCTTTTTTTTCCTTTCGTCCACGTCTTTTTGGGCCTCTGGGTTGAGGGAGGTATACTGGCGATAGGCATTTGAAAGACGCTCCAAGTACGCTCTGGGGCCTCGGTGGCACCTTGCAGCACTTTAGACACTTTGGTCATATTAACTGACTTCTTCATACCTGCTTTCATGGCTTCTTACAGCAGGGTTTGATACTGGGTGAGGCGCTCTAGCCCTACGTGTTTTGGGATTCCAGCGGGGGGGGGGTACTTACAAGGAGGCTTTATTGGGTAACTTACAGCACACAGGCGTACTTAATGGTTGGATCAGACAGCTTCTCTGAACCACGAGCTATTGCGCTAAATGGGTTTTATACCATACATGTTACCCATAACACTAGCAAGCATTTTCAGCATAGGCTAGAAGTGTTTGGTTCTCAGGCACAGCTTCCTGTAAACAACTTCGCTTCTCAAAGTGCTTGATAACACTTTTTATTTATTAGTATGGGAAGACAAATTTTTTCTCTTTCTTTTGCTTTCTTTTTCTTTGCTGATCTGCCTGTATTGCAGATCATGTTTCAAACTTTTTATATAAAACTTTCTGCTCCATGCACCAGCCTTGTCTCTTTATTTGTCTTTTTCAAGTTAAACTTACTTAAACTTTTCTGCCTTACACTAGTCCCACTGACACACATTTGGGATAGGCCCCTCCTCTCTCTCTAGCTACATCTTCTTCATTTTAAAGAACTATTACATTATTGTGGCTACTTTACCCCAGGTAATAAGCTCCAGGCACAATCAGCTGCTTTTAATTTACCCTGGGGGCAACTATGGCCACGCTTTTTTTTTTACAAATGTTTTTTCTTTGCCTTTTGCCTTTTCTTTTTCTCTTTTCTCTATCTGTCTTCTACTTTCTCTATTCCTTCTTTTCTACTTGCTTTTGTCTTTTCGTCATCCATTGGGAACCACACTTAGTATCATTTGGAGTTGCAACTAACACTAATCTGCAAATATCACATATATTTTATGATATCTAAGAAATCATAAAATATACACAACAAACTTTTTCTGCAATTTAACACAATGAATGGAAAACACTTTTTGCATGGTAAGGCATGATGGAGCAGATCCAGCAATTATACTGCTCTTCTGGCTGAAAGCTCAGGGCTCATCAAAATCAAGGGACAGGCATACCCACACACACAAAGAGTTCTAGGTCACCATTTTTGTATCGGCAACTCTATGCTGCATGAGTTCTGGCAGAAGGAAATCTAAAAGTCACAGATCAAACTCAGCCTGCTGTACACTGAGCTGACTACAAACACAGACACATGGTCTACAGCGATGAGAGTTCAAGTTTATCAAAAGCTTCATAGCACTGTCCATGGCAAGTCTTTGACAATTTAAAATTTTAGTTTATGTGCAGAGTGTCTCTAAAAAGCCCAGACATTGATGGAGGCAAACAGAGAAGGCTCTGGGCAATGAAGATGCGATGTTTCCAGCAAAGGCTCTCCACTTTTGCATCAGTTTAAAAAGGGGAAGTGTGGCCCTACACCCCTTCTGACAGACAAGGGCCTTTAACTTTTTAGCAAGGCTTCTGTTTAAACAGAGCGGCACAGCTCAGCTCTCTAGCCATGATGCTTTAACTTGGGCAACTCCTCTGTAAATTTTATTTTACTTCTGTCAGGTTCTCTCACAGACATTTTAAAAACTTACTCTTTTTTTTTTTTCTCTTCTAACCTGGTACACGAAAGCACTGAAACACTGAGTGCCGAAACTCAGGACGCTGGGGGGTGATGGGCATCGCTTTATACTTGCATTTTTCAGGCAGCCATTAATCTTCGGGGAGGCGGTGGGGTGATTTGCAGGACTTCAAAGGCAGGCTTCTCAGTTTGTTTGTATTTGTAAATCCCAAGCTCAAAACAGGACACGATGAGGTACAGGGCCACCAAATTCTTGCTTTGGCACGGGCAACAAATAACTCGGGTTAGCTTTCTTCGCTGGGGTCTCAAACAGGAAAACAGTCTTAATTTAAAGTTGTAACATCACTGACAGCGTCAGCCAGCCAGCTACACAGATCTCATTGTTTTTTAAGACAGTTTCTCCAATATTTTCTTCTCAATCAGGTTGGGTCTTTCAGCTTACACAGTTTATTGCAGCTTTCAGGAGCATGGCAGTAGCGTGATTTTGGCTTGGCCAGGAACATGCTGTCTGGTTTCTCGGTCTCTTTAGCACACATACTTAGGCAGTGTAACACTGGACACTCAAATCAGTGAGATTTCTTCATTGCAGGGAATCCCACGGCAAAAGCTTAATGGTTACGCTCTTCAGAAATCATATAGCTGATGGTCAGTAGCTACAGGCTCTATGCAATTTTAACACAGTTCAAAGCTAAACATGGTTACCTTGACAGAGATCTTCAACATGGTCTTTCCGCTTCATTCTGCTTTGGGACAGTCTTATGGCACACTTTTCACTCGAAGAGGGGTCTAGCCTGTGCTCTGGGGGCTGATTCTTCACCTTTATTTTCTATTTTGCCTTCATCTTCTGGGTCTTTATTTTCAGTTTCTATTTTTTAGGGATTTCATCTCAATTAGGCGAGGTGATGATGTTGCACAACTCAGAACGTTGTGGGCAATTTTCCTGCCCCCCCTCTCTCGGCGCGCTAGGCTAACAGCTACTTTTTCGGCCTTACACTCTCACGCTCCCACGCTTTGTTAAAAGCCAGACTGTCCTGCAACATTTTTCTAATTAACAGCCTCAGATCTTGTTTTTTTTCCTCTCAGCTCGACCTTGAGCTTTTTGCTGTTTTCTCTCTTTATTCTGAATCTTTTTTTTAAAAAAAACCTTTTTCCTTCTTTGTTTGACATACATCTCAAGGGGGTGCAAGGTTTGCTTCCCCCACCACCCATAGCCTCCCTCCTAAATTGAAGACAGACACAATTAGGGAATGGGAATTGGTCAGTGAGTAAGGGGTCTCACTGGCCGACACAAGAGGATTTTTCACACCACGCACTTTGCTACTGGCCTGGGCACCCGGACGGTCAACGGTATGCTTCAGAAACCGCAGTAGCCACTCACACAATCATCAATCTCTCCACTACATCCATATGTCCCTGCCACCCACTTTTCCCACTTTTTACCAGAGCGGAAAACGGCTTCCCCAGCTTCCTCAGCTTCCTACTGAGTACTGGCGTGCTAGGTACTGGCGCCCACTCGGGGGTGTGATCAGGCCCCCCTTCTACCCGCAAGGAGTAGGTTCTTTTGTATACGTATACCACCAACACTGACCTTCTTCATAAGGCGGGGCCCTCTTTTTTTCTGCCCAGTGGCCTTTCTCCCTAAAGGCGGGGCCCTCTTTTTCCCATATACTTGCCTTTCTCCTGAAGGCTTCCAATGTGGGTTTCAACTCAATTGCAGCTGCGATACAGGCAGGGCTCAAGTTCCTTCCTCCGCTTCCCAAGGTTCTCTTGCCGCTCGCTGCCGTTTGGGCGATCCCGGTGCAGGCTTTCTCCCATTCACTCGACAAAAAGGTCGGTGGCGCCAAGAAAGGGAGGCATGCGCCGAGCTCGTCTTCCCGGTGCGGCGATCAAGAGCAGGCAACTGCCACCTGTCTGGCTCAGAGCCTGCCACATCCGAGTCACGGCACCATTTATGTTGCAGAACCCAGAGTCAGAGAGACCACGGAGTGAAGGAAAAAGAGATTCTTTATTTAACGCGCGGGCTTAAGGCTGGAATCGTTTCCAAAGAGCCAGAAGCCCCGATTTACATTAGCACATTGGTTTTATAGACATTGTGACACATATGAAACGGCTCCTCCTCCCCCTCCCGCATGGGGTTGCAATCCTCAACATTTCTTCTCTTAGCACTATTGTTTATAATACAAGAAATGGGTTATAGGGTAGCCATGATAAGGAGAGAACAGAAGAGAACAGCAGAGAACAAGATATACAATTGTATGACCTTTGACAAGATAAGGAATTCCTGTGTCTCGTCAGCTTACAACAATATATTCAAGGGAGAAAGAGCTCAGCAAGAACATGAAGCATGAGACTGCATGAGGCTACTTAGTCTGATCCCCGATATGGCTGCTACATTTGATTTTCCCCATGCCTGCTCTCTCAGACCCTTTTAACTGGAGTCACCAGGAACTTCTGCAGGCAAAGCTATGAATCTTCCTCCCTGCAGTTTACAAATCATCATTCTTGCCCCCATCCTCAGTAGATAGTTGCCAGCCAGTTTCCACTCTTAGAGCAAGTGGTGGCAATGCAGCCTGACGTGCCCATGCAGAAGCGGCCATAGCAGTGTTGAGCCTGCGTGTCACAACCAGCATCAAGTACAATGGACCCTGGACAAAGCTGATTTTTTGGATCCATTCCAATCTGGGTTCTTGATCACTTTGGTGGATGTCCTATGATAGGAACTGGACAGAGGAGTGCATCCCTCTTGGTTCTGCTGGACCTCTCAGTGGCATCCGATACCATCAACCACGGTATCCTTCTGGGGTGTTTGGCCAGTATGGGACTTGGGGGCCCTGTGTTGCAGTGGTTCTGATCTTACCTGACTGAGCACTCTCAGAAGATGGTGCTGGAGGGCTCCTGCTCAGCCCTGTGGTCTCTGGCCTACGGGGTCACTCAGGGGTCTGTTCTATCCACTACGCTGTTTAACATCTGCATGAAGCCACTGGGAGAAGTCATCTGGGGTTTGGGGGTTGAGTCTCACCACTATGCTGATGATACCCATCTCTCTCTCTCTCTCTCTCTCTCTGTTTCTCTCTCTCTCTCTGTGTGTGTGTGTGTGTGTGTGAATCAGCTGATGCCAAGGAAGCTGCAGAAGTCCTGAATCAGTGCCTGGATGCAGTGATGGAGTGGATGTCCATTAGTAAGTTGAGGCTCAGTCCAGACAAGACGGATATTTTGTTGGTCAGCAGACAAGCCAGCCTGGGACTGGGGTTACAAGTTCTGGATGGGACTGCGGTGTCAGGAGCGCCCTAGCTGCCTCTTACAGTCCCCTCCAATAGCCAACTCAAGACACAGACGAAAAGGGTTCTTTCCAAGGCTTTATTCCTTTAACGACTTAATGACTCTTTCAGATGCTAATCACCAGCGACTAAGCAAGGAACTGCACTAGGGTAGTTAGCAGAGTAGCCTAAGCTCCAGGTAAGGCAGTTGGTCCCCGTTTGAAGGAGGAGGGCGGGAAGACCCTGAACTTATGGGCTATGGAGAGGTCCTCCCTCTTTCCCTTGGGCCCTCGGGACACGACCATTGTTTTAGCACCAAGCGAGCAGAGCGCCTCCTCTCGGCACCCTCCATCTGGCGCCGCTCCCTGCGTCTGCGCTGAGTGTCCAGCAAGCCCCCCTCCAGGGCTCTTTCGCTGCCAGGGCCACTATCTATCCCAGGAATGCCGGCAGGAGGAATCTCTCCCTGCCGCTGTGCCTGTGAGCGATGATCGAGCTCCTCTCCCACGGGTTGCTGCTCTTCCTCAGAATCAGAACTGCTCTGGGGCTCTATGGGCTCAGTCTCCACCCTGACATGCGGCTTGGGCCAGCCTTCGATCCAGGTTTGCTCTTGGAGGGCCAGGTGCCCGCTGTGGCCAGGAGCCGCTGTGCTCAGCTTTGGCTGGTGCACCAGCTGCACCCCGTCCCAGGGGAGGGGGTCTGGTCAGTGATCCGTGCCTTGATTACCGCTCACTTAGACCACTGTGGCATGCTCTACACGGGGTTGCCCTTGAGAAGCACGCAGGAATTACAGCCAGGCAACACGCAGTGGCCCTTGGTGAGCCCTGTAGAGACCATCTGTCACCAGTGTGTCCCCCTTCCAAGAGAAGCCAGCTTGACTGGGCACACCTGGCTGGGCCTGTTCTGGAGCAGCAGCCCAACCAAGGAACCCCTTCCCAAAGGAGGGCAGGTTGGCTCCATCCCTGTTGGGTTTCAGAGGGGCAGTGAAACGCGCACTGTTTCGCCACACCTTTGGCGTCTAAAATGGTTTTGGCCTGTGGTAAAGAAAGTTTTGTTTTTGTTTATTCTGTTGTTGTTGTTGTTGTTAGATTTTTATGTAATTGCACATCCCTTTGATGGCTGTCACCACCACATCTTCTGGCACTGCCTTTGATCCCTCCTGACTCTCCCACCATTCAGCTTCATGGGATGATCCCACTGGGTTAGGGTGTTATGAAAGAGGGAGACATTTGTCTCTCTACTTCCTTCACTCCATGCATAATTCCTTACACTTCAGTTTTGTCTCCTCGACTCGCCTCTTTTCTAAACCAAAAGGCCCTGCGCAACTGTTGTCACCTTTCCTCATAAGGGAGCTGCTCCCGCCTGCTGATCATTTGGGCTGCCATTTCTTTCTGGTATCCCTGGGTAAATAAGTGGGCATTGTCCATATGCTATTTCTCACCCCCGCCCAACACTGGCTGCAGAGCCCTGAGCCAATTCTGTCCTGCCCAAGCATCTGCCCACCACAAGCACATGTAACAATCCCACATCTGAGTTCTGCATTTGCCTTCTTCTGCCCTTCCTGCATGCCTCCCCCATCCCCACCATCATGACCAGAAGAAAGTAGAAATGCAGCTACAGCAAAAAGAACCCGGAAGCCCTGGATGTCCTGCTGCTCCATCCGTCCTGCTTCCCAAACCCTTAATAGCCTAAAGTGCACTTTCGGATTTCTCCGTGAGATTCGGGGGCAGGCTTGTCACCTTTGCTTTTCGAGCCTGTGTGGGAATCACCTGCCCTCAGAGCAGCCCCTCTGTTAGTTCCTGCTCTGGGACAGATTCCTGCTCATCAGCCTCCTCTGATGGTGCGGAATTCTAGTAGAGAAAATGATCCACCCCCCACCCCAAATACAGACATGTGGCAGAATTGAAACCCCCCTTATGCCACTGCACACACAGGGATTGAATAAGAGGGGTCCGGTCCAGAGCAGTGAATCAAACAGCAGGTAGCTCTTTCCCTGCGTGTGGCTATGTTTATTTATTATATATCCAGAAAACATCTCATCTGTCTTTCCACTATAAAATACTTCCCAAAGTGTCTAACAATATCCAAATAAACAATATTAAAACAATTGTCTCCCCCCACTCCCAGAGCAGCAGACATCAGAGTCAGACAAAGGCGAACAATAATTTTCACCAAGTGGGCAAACCTAAAACTTTGGGCTCGCAGGCACTCTAATTTATTTCACACGGCATACTGGTGTGCCTCTGCTTGCAGTCTGAGATGAACTTGCCCCACAAATCCCCCTGGGTAGGAAGGATCTGGGATTGGGTGTGCCAGTTCACTGATGCAAGAGCTACAGTGTGGCCTCCTCTCATTCATACTGGACAAATCTCTAGTGGATTAAGGGAGTCTGTGAATGCCAGCCTGTCTCCCTTGCAGCGTGTGGCAATGGGTGGGGCAGAGTCAGATCCCGTGTGGCATGCTCTGTTACTGTCTGTTTATCTGGATCACACACTGCATCTGGCTATCCATCTTGCCGATAATCCCACCCCCATGCCACACCCCGTCTGAGTAATCAGGGTAGAGACTGAGGGCCTGGGATTAGGTTGAAATAAGGGACCGTTGCCCCTTGTACATCTGGCGCATTTGGAAGAAGTGCTTAGAGCAGCTGCTTCTTGATGGTGCTGAGGAATGAGCAGGGAGGGGGGAGTGCTGGCACGGGGCGGGCAGGGCTCTCATCTCTTGGGTTTCCTGCATTTGATACTTCGGGGAAAGTACACGTTTCATGTGGGGTTTGGGTGGTGCCAGGGCCTTAGCGCTAAAGAATTGCCGGATGTTCTGAATCCTGATTTCTAGCGCTGAAAGGTACGTGCAAAGAAGCAAAATGCTCGTTAATATTTTTTAAAATAATGTTTGTAACTTGTAAGCTGCTTTGTCAATCTCTGTTTTATCACTCCTCTATGGAGAGATAAAATGTATCTGTGAGGCTAGTCGAGGCCATTCCGCTCTGCCAGTGGGGCACTGGAGTTCAGAGAGCGTCAGCCAGCAGAGCCAGAGGCTCTGCCCCCACCGCTGCTGGCCAGGCAGCACCCCCCCTTGTGTCCCCCAGCATTCCCAGAAGGAAGCGGGACCTGCTTGTGAGGAGTCCGAGGCTCACACCAAGCGTCGTGCCCCATCACACTTACCCTACCCAATAAATGAATACTTGAAGTTGGGACATTCGACTGCCTCTTCCCTGTTTACTTCCCGACACCTGTTTCACATGGTTTTGTTTAGGCCTGTTTTCCATCCACCTACAGAGGGTTGTTTTTTTCACAGTGACTCTGGTTTTAATCTCTTGCACTGTCACTTTTATGGGTTTCCCTACCTCCCTCCCTCCGTCCCTCCCTCTTTCTCTCTGTGTGCATGTGCGTGTTTATTTGTCTTGTTTTCTTAGCAATTGCTATTAATTGCTTTAATGAGCTTCCGTCGTGCATTAAAAACGTGGTTGTTCAGGCAGGCATTTGGGGTGGGTTAGGGTATTTTAGAAAATGTTTTTATTGTAGAATTTTATTGTTTTAAACTGTCTTACTGTATGTTGTACATTGCCCAGTGTGGCTGGGTGACCAGCCAGATGGGCGATTAATAAATTTAATAATAAATAAATAAATAAATAAATAAATAAATTAACTGCCTTAACAAAATCCATGCATCTCAGCTCCCAATCACCCTTCTTCTTCTTTTGTTCCTTTTGAATACTCTTGAGAAGGGGGTCCCACAATTCTTTCTCGTAGTAGGAAACGTCCTCCCTACACCTGCCCCCTTTTCACTCTGGGCCCAGCCACTCTTTCGTGTAGCTAGCCAGGCCCTCTGGCTGCTCTCCAGCTGGGAGTGGCTGGGTAGATAAACCTTGCTTCGGCTTCATAGCAGCCTCTTGAATATTTCAAGATGGCTGTTATCCTCTTCATATAGGCTGTGTTCAGCAGCTTACAGAACGTGCCATTTCCTCCAGCCTTTCCTTCGGTGTGGCAGGTTCCTAGCCCTTGATCGCTTTGTTGAGCATCATCTTTTCTTCCTGTTGGTTTCTTAGATCCGACGCATCTGCTGATGCAGCCAAACCCAGGATATTCTCTTCCCTACAGCTGCATCCTGGTGTGGCTGCTCTCTATTCATTGCTGCAGGACCCCATCACCTGTGGCCATTCAGGTGGTCCTGCCCCAGATACCAACCCTGCAGGGAGGAACTTGGTAGGGCAAGGGATTAGGAGCCTTCACGCCTGCTCTTTGGGCCTCCATTCTGGCCAGCCCCTGTCACGCCGCCCAGAGCCAATGGCTGTTGGAGACCCTGCTGCATCTGAACCAACCCTTGACTTGCCCCCCACCTTGAGTGCTTCCCCAGGCCTAACTAGGGTGGCTGGGGGATTGAGGATCACAGATGGGATGCCAGAGAAGGCTGATCTTGCTGGGACAAGGGACCGGAGGGAGTCCGCCTCTCTGTGGGGATGGCAGGGCCAGCTCTGGGGACCCTCAGGAGCCTGGCTCTAGCTCTGCCTGGAGGAGCTGCCTGCTGCGCGACTCTCCCTTTGGGGCAAGGGCAGAGAGGGGGCCTTTCTGTGTGCCTGAGCAAAAGACGTTTCCCGCTGGGAGCCCCTTGACATCCAGAAGGCTGAGAGATGCATGCGCGCCACTCTGGGTAAGGTCAGCTGCCACCCAGACATCCTCCTGGCAACCGAGGAAGCCAGCCAGGGCGGGCTGTTGCAGCAGCCAGGCCTCTGTCACGCCCAGCCTCCCACATCCACGTTGCTGTCCCCGCTGCCGAGCAGCTTCCGTGGCCCATGCTGGGGCAATTTGCTTTGCCTTCCAATGGACATCCCAATACGGGCCTTGGCCTGCCACATTGTTCTCCCTTAAATGAAAGGGCTGCAGGCATAAATTTGATATTCTCCCACATGATGGGGAGTGATGGGGAATGACGGGGAATGACTTGTCTCTTCAGTTTCTATGCACAGCCGTTAAAGGCACAGGAGCACTTCATTTAGAAAAAGGTGGCAACCCCAGAGAGGCTTCACTGATTGCCATGGGCGAAGAACCCCCCAGCCGCCCCCCCAGCCGCCCCCCCCAGCCTCCAGTAGGGTAGTGATCCATTTTGAAGTGCAGGCGTTCATTATGACAGTCCCCACAGCCACGCCCCCAAGGAGAGTCCAAATGTTGATCTATATCAACAAACCAGTTCTGGCCATTTTCATCTCCAGCAGGAGCGGGTGTTTTGCAAAGCTAATGGGTATTAATTGCCCACTGAAGACCAGGACACGGCCAAATACTTTGCATTAAAACAGGGAATGCTTACAACTGGATGCTGTTGCACTCATGTCCCGCGCGTGGGTTTCCCACGGGCAGCTGGTTGGCCGCTGGGTGAACAGATTGCTGGACAAGGCGGACCTTGGTCTGATCCAGCACGGCGCTTCTTATGAGCTTGCATTCTTGGCCATATGCTGTTGCTAAGAAAATTCATTCTCCCCCAGCTACTGTGAGGACTGCAGCTAAGCTCAGGGGGAACAGGAAATGGGGGGGGGGGCTGGTGGCAGATGACGTCAACGCCCATGCTAATGAAAAGGTGCCGGTGCCGGGTCTCTGCGAGCCCTGGCTCTGCTGTGCCACTGCTGTGGAAATGTCCTCTTTTTGCCCCGAAAAAGGCTCCCGTTACGCTGCCTTCTGAACGATGCCCATGAGCACAACTCTTCCCGCCGAAACGCACCAGCCGCAGGAGGAGGAGCATGCAGCGGAGGCCACAGGGACAGACAGACCTCACAGGTGCTGAGAACACCTGTGCCCCTGCAATCCTGAGCTCCAGAGCCTCCCTGCTTCCACTATTCTGTGTTTCTCTGTATTTATACCCCACTGAAAGGCCTGTTGGCACGAGAGGCACTGCTGCATGAACGGAAGGTGTCCAGTTACAGGCACGAGGTTGTGTGCAAGGCTGAGCAGTGACTTGGAGGCTCTGAACAGGAACACAACAATGCGGCTTTTGCACCTGTCCCCGACCCCTGGGTCCTCCTGGAGCTGTGGGCGAATGGGTGATTCAGGCGCATCCTATCAGATGCAAGGTTTGTCCCCAAAACGCCTTCCGGGGATGAAATTCTTTGATGTGATTTCGTTTTTTCAGTTACTTAATCCATTGGGGTGCTCAGATGCTCGCTAAGGCTTCCAAGGACCAGCTGCTGTAACAAATACAGGAAGTTATATTTAGATGGATGCTGGGAGCAGCAGAAGCATCCACCTTTCTGTTAACCTCATGTGAGGTCGGCGACTATTACCATCTGGGACAAGTCATTGGGAGCAAACTCCCCGGTGCTTGGAGAGCCCGCCAGCTCCTGGATTGTTTCTGGACACGATTCATAAGGCCTGCTGCTTACCTTTAAAGCCTAACTGCAGAATCACGGGATTGGAAGGGTCATCCAGCCCAACCCCTGATTGTAGAAAATATCTACAGGAATGTCACATGGACAGGGCTTTATGGAGAGGCAATGTGGTGCAGAGAGGGCTTGTTGGTGGCCACTCCCAAGCTCTGGAGCTCCCTGCCAAGGGAGACTAGGCCGGCTCCCTCTCTGCTGTCCTCCTGGCAGGCAAGACATTTTTTTCAAGCAGGCCTTTGGCGTGGAAGCGGGTTTCTTAGGTCGGATGCGGTTTTTTTAAAAAAAATATTATTATTGTATTTTTAATAGGGGTCTATGAGAAAGCACTCTCCCGCCCATGTTCTCCAGCAGCTGGTGTACATTAGCATACCACCTCAGGTACTGGAGGTAGCTCATAGCCACCAAGCCTAGTAGGCATGGATAGCCTTCTCCTCCAGAAATTTGTCCAATCCCCCTTTAAAGCCATCCAAGTTGGTGGCCATCATGACATCCTGTGGGAGCAAATTCCATCATTTGACTATGTGCTGTGTGAAGAAGGGGACATACAAAGGGAGGGGCTGTGGGCCAGTGACAGGGCCCTGCGTTGCATGCAGACGGCCCCAAGTAGGGATGTATGAAAAGTTCGTTTCAGTTAGCAAATCACTTGAAAATCACCTGTTCACAATCCTGAATGCGGTTGTACACAGGGGGTACATTTTCTCCGAGATTGTCCACAAATGCATCAACCTGCGTTTGTGGTCCCAAAATGTGTACTTGAAAAATGCACAACTTTCTCAAAATGAGGAACTTTCTCAAAATGTGCAATCACCCATGTATTACTCTATGGGGGAAATTTGTGCACATTTGGCAATTTGGGCAAATTTGGGGGGGGGTGTTGCACAACTTCCATGTTTGATAGCTGTTTGTATTGCTCAGTTTTATTTGTTTTGCTGTTTGCATGAAACAAACAGCGATTGCAAACATGAGTGCAAATCGAGGAGAGACAAGCTGATGTTCAGAGAAAGTTGGCGAACTCAAACACTGTTTGCCCATCCCCAAACCCAAACTCAACCCCTGGCAAGGAGGGAAAACTGCTGCCTGAAGCCCTGTAGAGCTGCCAGTTGGTGTCAATAATACTGGGCTAGGTGGGCCAGAGGTCTAAGTCAGTACAAGGCAGCTTCCTATGTAAGAAGTCCTTCCTTTTGTCTGTCCTGAATCTCCACCATTCAGCTTCATGGGGTTGACCCGATTAGGTTTGAGTGTTATGAGAGGGAGAAAAATGTCTCCCCATCCACTTCCTCCATGCACAGTTTTATACACCCCTATCATATCTCCCCTTTTTCTAAGCTAAAAAGTCCCAAAGGTGGTAACTTTTCCTCTTAGGGGAGTTGCTCCAGCCCCTTCTTCGTTATACTTGCCCTTTTCTGCACCTCTCCCCATTCTACAATATCCTTTTGAGGAGGGGTAAACAGAACTGTAGACATCCACTAGGAAGGTATGAAGCTGCTTTTATATGGCACCAGACCATTTATATGTCTAGAAAAGGTTTCTTTGCAGCCATGTTGCCCGAGATAATTTAATTGGTAGTGCAGGAGACTGAACTTGTATTTATTTATTTATTTATTAAATTTATTAATCGCCCATCTGTCTGGTCACCCAGCCACTCTGGGCGATGTACAACACACCATAAAACAATTTAAAACAATAAAATTCTACCATAATTTTTTTTTGTTTAAATACCCTAACCCACCCCAAATGCCTGCCTGAACAACCACGTTTTTAATGCACGACGGAAGCTCATTAAAGAGGGGGCATGACGGAGTTCCCTAGGGAGGGAGTTCCACAGAGTGGGGGCCACCACAGAAAAGGCCCTCTCCCTCGTCCCCACCAGTCTAGCTGTCCTGGCTAATGGAACAGAGACAAGGCCATCCGAGGCTGATCTTGTTAAGCGGCCTGTCTGGTGCTGCTGGAGGTGCTCCTTAAGATAGGCTGGGCCGGAACCATATAGGGTTTTAAAGGTCAAAACCAACACCTTGAATTTGGCCCGGAAAACAACTGGTAACCCGTGCAACTCCTTCAGCACTGGAGTGATGTGATTTCGCCGCCGGCTGCCTTTAATCAGGCGAGCCGCCGCATTCTGTACCAGCTGCAGCTTCCGAACCATCTTCAAGGGTAACCCCACGTAGAGCGCATTACAGTAGTCTAAACGAGAGGAGACCAGGGCATGTACTACTGATGGGAGCAGATGGTCGGGAAGGAAGGGGCGCAGCCGCCGTATCAGATGGAGTTGATACAGCGCTGTCCGGCTCACAGCTGACACCTGAGCCTCCATGGACAGCTGGGAGTCCAAAATGACCCCCAGGCTGCGGACCTGGTCTTTCAAGGGTAGCCGTACCCCATTCAACACCAGGTCAACATCCCCCAGCCTGCTCTTGTCTCCCACCAAAAGTACCTTGGTCTTGTCAGGGTTCAGCTTCAGCTTATTCCTCCCCATCCAGCCACTCACCGTCTCCAGACATTTGGACAGGGATTCTACAGCCAACCTTGGTGAAGATTTGAATGAGAGGTAGAGCTGCGTGTCATCCGCATATTGATGACACCGCACCCCAAACCTCCTGATGATAGCCCCCAGCGGCTTCACATAGATGTTAAATAGCATCGGGGAGAGGATGGAACCCTGTGGCACCCCACAAGTAAGTGGCCACGGGTCCGAAACCTCCTCTCCCAGTGCTACCCTCTGGTACCTGCCGGAGAGGAAGGGCCGGAACCACCGCAATACAGTGTCTCCAATGCCCAACCCCTCCAGGCGGTCCAGGAGGATACCGTGGTCAACGGTATCAAAAGCCGCTGAGAGGTCGAGGAGAACAAGGAAGGAGCATTCACCCCTATCCAGAGCCCTCCTCATATCATCCACCAAGGCGACCAAGGCCGTTTCTGTCCCATGCCCAGGCCTGAAGCCCGACTGAAATGGGTCTAGATAATCAGTTTCTTCCAAGTGTGCCTTCAACTGCACCGCCACCACCCGCTCAATCACCTTGCCCAAAAATGGGAGATTTGAGACTGGGCAAAAGTTGTTCAGAACTTGAGGATCCAAGGAGGGCTTCTTTAAGAGCGGTCTTATCACTGCCTCCTTGAGGGCTGATGGCATCACTCCCTCCTCAAGGGAGGCGTTCACCACCGCCCTGATCCCCTCACCCAGTCTCTCTCTGCAGCTCATAATGAGCCAAGATGGGCAAGGATCAAGTAAGCAGGTGGTCGGCCTTACAGATGAAAGCACCTTGTCCACTTCATCAGGAGGAAGAAGCTGGAACCGATCCCACAAAACCGGTTTGCCACAGGCCGCCTCTTGCTCACTAACTGTATCCACAGCGTGCCGAGTAACACACCTAATCTGATCAATTTTATCTGCAAAGTGCCTTGCCAAAGCCTCACAGGAGGCCTTAGAATGCTCCAGTGGTTCCGGAGCCACAGGACCGACCAGGCTCCAGACCACTTGGAACAGCCTCCTGGGACAGCACTCTGCAGACACGATGGAGGCAGCATAATATTCCTTTTTTGCTGCCTTCACCGCCACGTGATAGGCTGAAGATACAGCTCTAGCCCGTGTCTGATCGTCTTTGGAGCGAGACTTCCGCCACCGGCGCTCTAGCCGTCTCACCTCCTGTTTCAGAGCTCGTAACCGCGGATTGAACCATGGTGCAGTCCGAGCCCTGTTCAGGGGGAGAGGGAGTTTCGGAGCCACCCGATCTAATGCCCCGGTGATTGCGGCATTCCAGCCACCCACCAGGGTCTCGACCGAGTGGCCGTTGGCATGCCCCAGAGAATCCCCAAGCGCGTTCAGAAATCCATTTGGATCCATAAGACGCCTGGGGCGGACCATTTTAATGGGTCCTCCACCCCTGCGGAGGGGTTGTGGAACCGAGAAGTCCAACATCACCAGATAGTGATCTGACCATGACAAGGGGGTGGTGGATATACCCCCGACTTCCAGATCACTCCCCGCTTCTCCAGAAACAAACGCAAGGTCTAGTGCATGACCGGCTACATGGGTGGGCCCAGTTAGAATATGGTGCAGCTCCCAGGAGGCCATGGTCTCCATGAAGTCCCGAGGTGCTCCTGTGAGGATGGCCTCCGAATGTACGTTGAAGTCCCCCAACACCAGTAAGTTAGGGGACTGTACACGCACATCAGAGACCACCTCAAGCACCTCAGCCAGGGAGTCAGTCGTGCAGCGGGGTGGACGGTACAAGAGCAGAATCCCCAGACTGCCCTTCGGGCCCAACCTCCAGTACAACTGGTAACCAGTGCAACTCCTTGGGATCTCTTCTGCAAGCACAGTTTGTACTCAGTCTCAGACTGAGTTGCTTTTGCCAGACCGTTTTCCTACTCCAACCTGCAGAGCTTCTCCTTCTTCATGTGTAGCTCTTTCACAGCCTGGCCACCTGCATGCTTTTAACTGGTACGGTGACTGGACCTCGGATCTTGGGCATGGAAAACACATGCTCAGTCACCAGCCCATGGGTTCTCCCCAAGGATTTGAATTCAAGGGTGCCCCAACTACAGAAACAGACAACAAAAGTAGCGGCATTTTAAGGGCGCATGAATCTAGCTGTGCTGCATCCCAGATCTGCTTCCCAGGATCCCTTGCAATGCTCCAGAGGATGGTGGGAGAGAAGATCCTTGGATTACATTGTTCTCAGCAGCATTGAATGGGGCGTGGTGGCATGCACCACTTGGAATCCCAAAATGCCTGGTCTTTATCCTTCTCTTTCTCCACGTACCTTTGAGCAAGTTTGAGCTCAGGAGCTTTTAACAGGAATTGTGATTGTCCAGCACTTTCCAGGCAAGATTCCAAAGTTTGCAGGGTGGATTACATCCAGCTGCTATTAAAGCAGATGTAGAGAATCCCATTGAGTTTAATAGAGGTTGGCCGGAGGCTTGACTTCTAAGTGAGTTGTCTAATGCATTGCACAGGTGTCTGAGGCAAGCATCAAGAAGAGTGTGACAAGTGGCTGTGTCTTCCAGCTGTATTCTGGGAAATGATTCCCTTTGTGGGAGGGGGTGGGGAGGCATGTGCCTGCTGCAGCTTCTCTGTGGTTTCAAAAATTGACTTTCCATTCCTCTGCTTGCTTTACATTTCTTTGTTCATGCATGTGTGGAAGTCTTGAATTTTGTTTCTTGATGAAATTGGGCAGGATAGCTAATACTTTGGAAGACAGAAACAGAATTCAAAGTGATCTGGACAGACTGGAGCGCTGGGCAGAAAACAACAGAATGACATTTAATAGGGATAAATGCCAAGTTCTGCACCTAGGAAAAAGAAACCAAATGCACAATTACAAGATGGGGGATACTTGGCTCAACAACACGACAAGCAAGAAGGATCTTGGAACTGCTGTCGATCACAAGCTGAATATGAGCCAACAATGTGATGTGGCTGCAAAAAAGGCAAATGCTCTTTTGGGCTGCATTAATAGAAGCATAGCCTCCAAATCTTGTGAAGTACTAGTTTCCCTCTACTCAGCACTGGTTAGGCCTCATCTGGAGTACTGTGTCCAGTTCTGGGCACCACATTTTAAGAAGGATTCAGACAGAGAGAGAGGATGCAGACAGAACCCAGGAGAGGGTTCAGAGGAGGGTGACAAAGATGATCAGGGGACTGGAAACAAAGCCCTATGAGGAGAGACTGAAAGAACTGGGCATGTTTAGCCTTGAGAAGAGAAGACTGAGGGGAGATATAATAGCGCTCTTCAAGTACTTGAAAGGTTGTCCCAGAGAGGAAGGCCAGGATCTCTTCTTGATCATTCCAGAGTGCAGGACACGGAATAATGGACTCAAGTTACAGGAGGCCAGATTCTGGCTGAACATTAGGAAAAACTTCCTGACTGTCAGCAATACGACAATGGAACAAATTACCTGGGGAGGCGGTGGGCTCTCCCACACTGGAGGCGTTCAAGACGAGGCTGGACAGCCATCTGTCAGGGACGCTCTGACTTGGATTCCTGCATTGAGCAGGAGGTTGGACTCGATGGCCTTGTAGGCCCCGTCCAACCCTACTATGTTTCTGTGACCAGTGGCCATAGCTGTTCCTACAAGGTTCCTACAAGAACTGTTGTTAGAATCAATCAAAAGAGCAGTTTAGCACTGGAACAAAGTGGTTTTTCAGTCTTCCCCTTGGGGTTTTCAGAAAAAGTTTTGATGGGGATAAGTAGAAACACTGAGCCTGTTTGCACGTCATGACAGCCCACTAGGGGTTAATTTACCTGTGTGAGCTCCTGCATTGTGCCAGGTACCTGGCTTGTCGTGGCTTGTCATGTTGTGTGAACCCAGGTGGCAAGGGTTATTTGAGGGTTAGACAACCCTCAAATAACCATAAAAAAGCCATGGATTATTTGAAGGTTGTCTAACCTTCAAATAACCCCTGCCACCTGGGTTTGCATGACACAACAAGCCACAGCAAACTGGGCGCCTGTGGGCACCATGCAAGAATGGTAGCTGTGGGCCCTCAGCACAACATGACAGCCCCCCTGGGTAAATTGAGGCATGGTAGGCTGTTGCATCACGTGAACCTGGTCACTGCCTCTCGCAACCTAACTACTTAAAGGGCTGCTGTTAGGGCTGAGCCAAATTCTTGTAAGGTGTGTTTTTCACAGTGAAAGGTGCCGTGTGTGTGTGTGCGTGTGTGCGCGCGTGCAGGCGTGTATGAGGAAAGTTGCCTTTCCTTGCAGAATTGTGATCCCCTCCTCTTTCGTTGAAGCCCTTGCCAAGTGTGAGGCCGCCCATCATGCTATTGCCCCCAGGGATGCAGTGGTACATTTTGAAGCAAAGGAGCTCAGCACAGCAGTCCCTCTAGCCGCCCCTCCAAGGAAAGGCCAATTGCAGGCTGCTCAGTTGATCCACAACAAAAAACACAGTTCGATCAGTTTTCTTCACCAGGAGCAGGTTTTCGGTAAAGCTAATGGGGTCATAACTGCCCATTTTAGACCAAGTCCCTGGTCCCCCGCCCTACTTTCCGTTGCAATGGGGAACAATATATTGTCACTGGGGAAATGCGTTTTCCCCAGCTACTGTGAGGATTGCAGCTGAGCTCAGAGGGCACAGAGGGGTCTGCAGGGAGGAGGAGGGCAGATGCGGCCAGTGCCCCACTAATAGCAAAGTGCAGGCGCTGCGTCCCTGCGAGCCCCCTGGCTCCACTGCACCCAATTGCCCCCTTAAAGTGGCTCTGTTGCCACACTTGCTCTGGTTCCATTGCACCCCAAAATATCCTTGCAGTGGGGGAGGGCTTTTACAAGGGCGCAAAATGTTTCACATTGGGAGGGGGGGAGGACACACACACACACACACACACACACACACAGCAACTGGAGAGCTGCTGAGTGGACAGCAGAAAGGGTGTATGCCTGGGGCCACGGGTAAAGTTCAGACCGCACCATCGTTGGCTTGGAGCAGTTGGGCTGTTGGAGACCCATGGCAGCTCAGTGGCACAGCGCATGCTTTGCACACAGACCATCCCCAATGGAAGCAGCCCCCTAGCATTCCCACATAAGGCAGGGTGGGCAACCCATGGCCAGCTGTGTTGGGCTTTGGCCTCCAACTCCCGCTACTCCTCACCATTGGCTATGCCGGCTAGGGCTGATGGGAGTTATAGGCTAAAGCACCTGGAGGACCAGAAGTTGCCGACCTCTGAAGTAAGGGGTCTCAGGGATGGAAAAGGCTGGGTGATGTGGAGTGATGGTCTGATGAGGTGTAGCTCTGTATGCCATCCAACCAACCTTATTAGGGCTGCGGCGGAAGGACGGTGAATCTGCTTCTGTATAAAGCCAGTCCTTACATTCCATTCTCATTTCTCCTCCCCAGTTTGGCTGTGTATTCCTTTTGGTTCAATTAGGCTCCCACTAACTGGCATTCCCTCTCTTTGCCAGCCTTACTTGATTCATTGGGATGTTCAATCAATAACTCTGCTTTAATGACATCCATTATGTGCTGGCTTCATCATTGCCTCCAGCTTGGCTCTTTCAAGAACACACTGGCTTCTGCCTTTAGTGGCTTCCCCCGCTTCCCATGGCAGTGTAATGGGTGGCAAATTCATGGGTGACAAAAACGGGAACTTTTCTTTTTGCACCAGACCCATCTGAGCAGCTCACCTTCAGTGTGAAGGCCCAGCTGCCCTTACCTGCTCACCACCTTTCTCACTGTATCAGGTAAGCTTACCTGCTCTGTGTTACCTCCTCCAAACTGCCTGTCCAGTGGCAACCAGCCCTCTGCCAACCTGTCTCTGCCATGGCTCAGTGGCCATGCCTCTGGACTGCTAGCCTTGGTACCCCCCTTGTACTATCCTGAAATGTTTCCAAATTTTGAAGTTGTTGTGCCCAATTTCCTTTGATACTGAAGCTATGTCCTAGGATGGTTGCTTCTTGTTATGGATTTGGCCCTTGCGGATTGTTTTCAAGCTATGATTTCAGTATTTAGAAAGACTTTGGCTGCCAGTTAACTACTTATAGAATCGTAGAATCATAGACTAGTAGGGTTGGAAGGGGCCTACAAGGTCATCGAGTCCAACCCCCTGCTCAGTGCAGGAATCCAAGTCAGAGCATCCCTGACAGATGGCTGTCCAGCCTCGTCTTGAAGGCCTCCAGCCTGGGAGAGCCCACCACCATTATAGCTGGCTAATATACTTCAAACAAAGCATACACCAAAACTTGTTCTAGGTGGATTCAATTTTGGTGTTGTACTAACATGAAATAGTAAGGGAAAAATCTTTTGATCCTTTTTTTTTAATTAGAAATTTACTTGTAACATTACATCAAAATATAGCTTGCATAAAATAAAATTAAAAAACCATTTCTTGTTGTTAAACAGTGCATTGCTCAAGGTTCTTAGATCTGAATAGCTTAATGGGAAATAGCATTTCCTAAACATTTTTGTTCTTAGACTTCTAGTCTTAGAGGGCATCCTATGATCCCTAGGTGAGCATCCCAGGGACCATAGGATGGCTCAGAAAATCCCTTCCAAGGTTGGAGACAGTGTTCTGCCTTCAGAAGGGGAAATTGGAGATCCAACCCCCTGACCTCCCTCAGCTGACATGGAGAGAACCACACTGGCTGCCTCTCTGAAGTCAGAAAATCGACCTTGGGGTGGGGGAAAAGGGGGCATTCTGGTGCATGGGGAGGGGAGGAGACCTGTGAGGCAAGGATAGCCTCTCCAGGATAGCCTTATTGTCCTTTCTGTAGGATGATAACTGGAAGTATGAAAAACAACAGAATAAGGATGCTGGTCCAACTTTCATTTTCACCACTAGCAACTCTTCCTAACCAAGACAGTCTGCACTTAGCCCACGTGTCATTGTGTTTTATTCACAAGCAGATCTGGGATGATCTGGTTTGGGGGGGTGTTTCAACAACCCCGTTGTCATAGTCAGATCACTTCCTTGTGAAGTTTGGATGGGCAGTAGCAGATCCTCCCTGCAGGGGTGGGGGACCAATTAAGATGGTCCACCCCCGGAGACTTATGGAATCCGATGGATTCCTGAATGCTCTGGGGGATTTTCCGGCTGATAGGGCTGGCGATTCAGTCGAGGCTCTGGTCTCGCTATGGAATGGTGAGATGGGAAGGGCCATCAATACAATCGCTCCCAAGCACCCACTCTGGTGCTGTGGAGCCCGCAATCCACCTTGGTTTACAGAAGAACTACGGGCAATGGAACAGGCCGGACGACGGCTAGTGTGCAGGTGGCGCAGGTCTCGGAGCGAGGATGACCGGCGATTAGCAAGGACTCTTCATTGTGCCTATTATGCGGCAGTGAGGATGGCAAAAAAAAATCTTACTATACATCTATTATTTCATCCTTGAAATGTCGCCTGGCAGAATTGTTCCAGGTGGTAAAGAGTCTGTTGGGATCTTGCTCACGCTCAGAGAAACTGGGATTGGAACCCTCAGTCATTTGATGTGATAAGTTTGCTAGGCACTTCGAGGAGAAAGTTGCTCATATTCGCTTGGAACTTGATTCCATAGTTATTGCAGAGTCTGGGGAGGTGTCTGATGTTCCATCTGGTTCTGTTTCCAGTTGTTGCAGCCTGATGATGTGGACAAGATGCTTGAATCAGTCCGGCCCACCACATGTAAACTTGACCCTTGCCCATCTTGGCTTATATGATCTAGCAGGGGTGGAGTGGCTGGGTGGGTCCAGGGAGTGGTAAGTGCTTCGCTCTGCCAGGGGGTGGTTCCTGCTGCCTTGAGAGAGGCTGTAGTGCGCCCTCTCCTGAAGAGCCCCCCCCCCCCCGCTGGGCTCAGAGCTGTGTGAGAACCATCGCCTCATTGCCAATATCCCCTTTGGGGGCAAGGTGCTTGAGCGTGTGGTGGCTGGGCGGCTTCAGACGTTCCTGGAGGAAACGGATTATCTGGACCCATTTCAGTCTGGTTTCAGGCCAGGGTATGGCACTCAAATGGCCTTGGTTGCTCTGACTGACGACCTATTCTGGGTGAAAGATGGGGGAGTGCCACCCTGTTGATCTTCCTGGATCTCTCAGTGGCTTTTGACACTATTGATCATGGTGTCTTACTGGATCGGCTCTGCGGGATGGGAGTTGGGGGCACTGTGCTACAGTGGTTCTGCCCCTACCTGCAGGGCCGATTCCAGAGAGTAGTATTGGGGGATTCCTGTTCTACCTCATGGCTTTTAAGCTGTGGGGGGCCACAGGGTTCTATTCTATCCCCCATGCTGTTCAACATCTATATGAAGCTGTTGGGGGAGGTCATTAGGAGTTTTGGGGTGAGGTGTCACCAGTAGGCGGATGATACTCAGCTCTATTTCTCCTTGTCGTCGGAGTCAGCTGAGGCGGTGAAGGTGCTGGACCAGTGCCTGGAGGCTATAATGGGCTGGATGAGGGCCAATAAACTGAAGCTAAAACCTGACAAGAGGGAAGCTCTGTGGATTAGTGGTTCCCGAGTCCGGGAATTGGGTAAGCGACCTGTCCTTGACGGGGTTGCACCCCCCCTGAAGGAGCAGGTGCATCACTTGGGAGTACTCCTAGATCCACCCCTGTCACTGGAGCCCCAGGTGGACTCCATGGCCCGGAGTACTTGGGCCCAGCTTTGGCTGATCCCCCAGCTACACCCTTTCCTGGACAGGGATGACCTAGCCACAGTAGTACATGTGCTGGTGACTTCCTGATTAGACTGCTACAATGCACTTTACCTGGGGCTACCCTTGAAGACAACTCGGAAGTTGCAGCTAGTGCAAAATGAAGCAGCTAGACTGCTGACCGGAACACCTCATAAAAACCATGTAACACCAGTTTTAAAGGAATGGCACTGGCTGCCAATACGCATCTGGTCAGAATTCAAGGTTTTGGTGATGACATTTAAAGCCCTAAGCGGCTGGGACCTCGATATTTGAGGGAGCACCTCTCCCTATATATGCCTGCCTGAGAACTGAGATCTGTTGGAGGGGCCCTCCTCTGCGTCCCACCAGTGCAAGACATACACTATGGTGGGACGTGGGAGAGGGCCTTCTTTGCTGTGGCACCCCGGTTGTGGAATGCCCTCCCCTTGGAGGCCTGACTGGTGCAGACATTGGTCTCGTTTCGGCACCAAGTAAAAACATGGCTTATTACTAAAGCCTTTGAGGGCTAAATGCATTCCTTAGCACATTGTTTTAACTGTTTTATTGTTTCAGATTTTAACTGATGTTAGCTTGTTTAATAGTTTAATATGTTTTTAAGTGTTTAAATTATTGATTGTTTTACACTATTTACACTGATTTTATCTGTATGCTGCCCTGAGATCTTAATGATATAGGGCAGAATAGAAATGAATGAATGAATAAATAAATAAATAAATGGCCGGTCATTGGACATGTCTCCTGAAAATATTACACCCACCTTCTGCCAATATTCAATTCTATTATTTGTTTACCTGACACCCACAACTGTACTGACCTCTGTCTCTGATCCATTTGTTTTCCTAAAGTCTTTGATATTCCTTGATTAACTTAACACTTTGGCTAATGCTTTACAGCACAATCCTATACAAGTATACTAAAAAATAAGTCCCATTGAGTTCAATGGGGCTTACTCCCAGGTAAGTAGATACAGGATGGCAGCCTTAATTTCTTGCATATGTTCCTTAAGAAAAGTACACCAGCAGCATAGAGTGCTAGTTTATTTACCCAATTCACTACTGTAATGTGACTGATACGTGTCTGAGCTTTCATTGCTATTGGCAACATGCATACATTAAATAAGAGAGGAGACTATGGACAGCCCTGCCTAACTCCCCATTTCATTGCAATTCTTCATGACAGATTAATTCATTTACGGCGCAATCCTATCAAGATAGGCAGCCGCCTCCAACTCGGAGGCAACCGCCTATCCAAAGCAAGGCAGGAGAGGAACGGGGGGATTGTTCCCTCTGTGCCTCTCCTGCCCTGCTATTTCCCACTAGACAGCCATTTTCAGCTGTCTAGCTGTGGGGGGCTGACCAGGAGAGGAGCCTGCATGTACTACACAAAAGATGTGTTGTACATGCAGCTTTGCTCTCCCTGCCCTGGAATACCCCCAGCCCTGCCCCCTTTCAGTCGCTCCACGCTCCTCTTCTGAGTGCAGAGGGCGCGGCTTCTCCATGCGGCCTTGGAGCAGGGTAGATGTGGGGGGAGGTCAGTTTTCCAGGAACCAACCTCAGAGTGCAGGCTCCGAGGTTGGTTCCCAGAAAAGAGCATCTCCTATGGCCCTCTAGACACTGTCTAGCGGCCATAGGATTGCTCCCTTAGTTTGAAGATTTCTGTGCTACCCACCCTTCAGTAAAAATTCCCAGAAGGGGTACAATAAAATGATAAAAAACAGTGAATACACACATGAATAAAATGGCAGAAATAGCAATAAAAACAAAGCCATAACATTCAGAAGAACACATAAAAACAGATGTTCCCTAATCGTGATGTTTGCCGATAGTACACTGTATATCAAATTAATCCATATATATGTAATTATAACAAATTAAAACTTCCACTCAGTTCTATCAAATGCCTTAGACATAGACATAGAATCATAGGGTTGGAAGGGGCCTACAAGACCATTGAGTCCAACCACCTGCTCAATGCAGGAAGCCTGATTCCCAGGCGGTCTCCCATCCAAGTACTAGGCAGGGCTGACCCTGCTTAGCTTCCAAGATCAGGCACATCCAGCCCTTTGCTCACCTTCTTGGAAGTGACTAAATAAAGCAATGTTGATATCCTTGATATTTGGGAAGAACATGATCTTCATCAGTGGCCCTGACCTGGATGCACCCTGCCTTCTAAGTTTAGGGCTCCCGGTCTATTTACACTTTTCTGGGAGTAAGTCCCATTGATTCCAGTGGGGATTACTTCTGAGTAGACAGGCATAGGATTCTACTGTAGGTGTGTGACTACCAGGGGCAGATCCTTCTCTGTGGTGGTCCTCAAGCTGTGGCATGACCTCCCCAGAGGCAT
The DNA here is from genome assembly GCF_057233095.1 of Heloderma suspectum. Taxonomy (NCBI): domain Eukaryota; kingdom Metazoa; phylum Chordata; class Lepidosauria; order Squamata; family Helodermatidae; genus Heloderma; species Heloderma suspectum. The sequence continues at coordinate 328,913,484 of NC_139460.1, read as the reverse complement.
GTGCGAGAACACTTCACTTCTTTTAGGTGACAAGATTCTTATTTTCATCTGCCTTTGGTGATTGATCATTTGACCTCTTACTATGCTGCTGTAAGTTTTCTTAGGGTTTTATGTGGGCACAGTTATTGTTTTTTATTGGGATGGAATTTATTATAGTATGTTCAATGAACTGAAGGCTGCTTTGAAAACCTCAGGGTGGGGACTTCCAGTTGGGACCAATGTCGCTCTGGTAGCATCCCATGGGTGCTCCCATGGGAGCTTTCTCAAACAGCTTTTTAAAAGGTTGAAAAACGTTTTCATTCCCCCCTGGAATTAAAAGGGGGGGCAAGGCAACATCTGGATAATATCTTAGAGAAAAGTACCCCCCTCGAGATAGTGGGAGGGCTGGATTCCAGGATTATCTCTTCAGAGCTTTACCAATGCAAAAAGCTGTACTGAGACTCCTATTTCATAGAAGAAAACAGGGCTGATGTGTTCCATAATAGTATATACTTTAAGAAATATCAGCAGCTTCTGAGGGATGATTTAAGAAATGTTAACAATATTTGAGAACATCTGAGGACCTGCAAGATCTGTTTGAGAGAAACATGTCTGCGCCAAGGAGAAGAAAGGAGCCGGCATCAACTCCCCCCACACCCCTTGTGTCAAAAGTTTCGAGAACAGAAGATATAGGGGAATTATTTACTCTGATAAAGACTTTATCTTCACAATTTACAGAGCAAGCCAAAAGACTGGATTTAATCCATCACCACCTTGCAAGGAGCTGTAGATTTAATTAATGCGTCATGGCAAAAAATGGAGACAAAAATTAATGAGCTAGAAGACCAAGTGGCAGGAAATGAAACTACGACACAAATTTGTTTTAAAAATGCCTCTGACAGAATTTCTTAACTGGAGGTCTTCATGAGGAGATCCAATGTACGTATTATTGGGATTAAAAATCTGTCTAATGATGTAAAATTGCCTATTTTTGTGGATAAACTTTTGCCTGAGATACTCCCTATCCCATCTCATTATTTACTTGATGTTGAGCAGGCATTTCCTGTGCCAAATGCTAAAGGGACTGATTACACGATCATAGTCCAATTTGCAAAAATCTCCACAAAGAATTATATCCTGCGTTTGGCAAGAGAGGCTGGAAGCCTTTCCTGGAAACAAGATAAAGTTATGTTATTTCCAGACTACATCAAAGAGGTGGTGTATAAAAGAAGGCAATTTATCAAAGCAAAAAATATGGCAAAACAAATGAACTTACAATATTACTTAAAATATCCTGCTACACTTTGTATTGTGTCTGAAGGTCAGATGAAGAAGTTTCTAAAACATGAAATGGCGGAGGCATGGCTGAACGTAAAAATGCATGAGAATTCTGTTACAACCCCATGAACTGGAATCTTTAAACAAGCTTTGTTAACTGCTTGTGTTTAGTCTACATGATCCAGGCTAGGTCAGAAGATAAATGATTATACATATATTAATTTATTCTCTTTCATCTTTTTTTTCCTTGGTTTCCTTTAAATTTTTTATTTCAAAATAGATATGGTAAATTTATTGTTTGAGGGTAATTGTGCACATGCATTTATATATAAAATATATTACTGATTGTTGAAGGTTTATTTTAAGTTTTATTATTATATAACACTATATTTCTTCTAATAATAATAATAATAATTATTATTATTATTATTAATATAGGCTACTGGGAATGAACTGTAGACCTGTTTCTTTGATATAAGATTGATGATATGATATTCAAATGTAAGGTTGTTTATTAAATTGTAAGTTTGTTAAGGCTATAGATACAGTTTTTAAAATAGAATGGCATTGGAGGCTGGGGGATATTGGAGTTTAAACTTAGAATCATAGAATCATAGAATAGTAGGGTTGGAAGGGGCCTACAAGGCCATCAAGTCCAACCCCCTGCTCAATGCAGGAATCCAAGTCAGAGCATCCCTGACAGGTGGCTGTCCAGCCTCGTCTTGAATGCCTCCAGCGTGGGAGAGCCCACTACTGTCAGGAGCGCCCTAGCTGCCTCTTACAGTCCCCTCTAATAGCCAACTCAAGACACAGACAAAAAGGATTCTTTCCAAGGCTTTATTCCGTTTACAACTTAATGACTCTTTCAGATGCTAATCACCAGTGACTAAGCAAGGAACTGCACTGGGGTAGTTAGCAGAGTAGCCTAAGCTCCAGGTAAGGCAGTTGGTCCCCGTTTGAAGGAGAAGGGCGGGACCTCGATGGCCTGGGGTTGGACTCGATGGCCTTGTAGGCCCCTTCCAACCCTACTATTCTATGATTCTACTATTCTATGAAGACTCTGAACTTATGGGCTATGGAGAGGTCCTCCCTCTTTCCCTTGGGTCCTTGGGACACAACCGTTGTTTTAACGCCAAGCGAGCAGAGCACCTCCTCTCGGCGCCCTCCATCTGGTGCCGCTCCCTGCGTCTGTGCCGAGCATCCAGCAAGTCCCCCTCCAGTGCTGTCTCACTGCCAGGGCCATTATCTATCCCAGGAATGCTGGCAGGAGGAATCTCTCCCTGCCGCTGTGCCTGTGCGCGATGAGAGAGCTCCTCTCCCACGGGTTGCTGCTCTTCCTCAGAATCAGAACTGCTCTGGGGCTCTATTTATTTATTTATTTATTTATTATTAAATTTATTAATCGCCCATCTATCTGGTCACCCAGCCACTCTGGGTGATGTACAACATACAATAAAACAGTTTAAAACAATAAAATTCTACAATAAAAACATTTCCTAAAATACCCTAACCCACCCCAAATGCCTGCCTGAACAACCACGTTTTTAATGCACGACAGAAGCTCATTAAAGAGGGGGCATGATGGAGTTCCCTAGGGAGGGAGTTCCACAGAGTGGGGGCCACCACAGAAAAGGCCCTCTCCCTCGTCCCCACCAGTCTAGCTGTCCTGGCTGATGGAACAGAGAGAAGGCCATCCGAGGCTGATCTTGTTAAGCGGCCTGTCTGGTGCTGCTGGAGGCACTCCTTAAGATAGGCTGGGCTGGAACCATATAGGGTTTTAAAGGTCAAAACCAACACCTTGAATTTGGCCCGGAAAACAACTGGTAACCAGTGCAACTCCTTCAGCACTGGAGTGATGTGATCTCGCCGGCGGCTGCCTTTAATCAGGCGAGCCGCCGCGTTCTGTACCTGCTGCAGCTTCCAAACCGTCTTCAGGGGTAACCCCACGTAGAGCGCATTACAGTAGTCTAAACGAGAGGAGACCAGGGCATGTACTACTGATGGGAGCAGAGGGTCGGGAAGGAAGGGGCGCAGCCGCCGTATCAGATGGAGTTGATACAGCGCTGTCCGGCTCACAGCTGACACCTGAGCCTCCATGGACAGCTGGGAGTCCAAAATGACCCCAAGGCTGTGGACCTGGTCTTTCAAGGGTAGCCGTACCCCATTCAACACCAGGTCAACATCCCCCAGCCTGCTCTTGTCTCCCACCAAAAGTACCTCGGTCTTGTCAAGGTTCAGCTTCAGCTTATTCCTCCCCATCCAGCCACTCACCGTCTCCAGACATTTGGACAGGGATTCTATGGCCAACCTTGGTGAAGATTTGACTGAGAGGTAGAGCTGCGTGTCATCCGCATATTGATGACACCGCACCCCAAACCTCCTGATGATAGCCCCCAGCGGCTTCACATAGATGTTAAATAGCATCGGGGAGAGGATGGAACCCTGTGGCACCCCACAAGTAAGTGGCCACGGGTCCGAAACCTCCTCTCCCAGTGCTACCCTCTGATACCTGCCGGAGAGGAAGGACCGGAACCACCACAATACGGTGTCTCCAATGCCCAACCCCGCCCGGCGGTCCAGGAGGATACCGAGGTCAACGGTATCAAAAGCTGCTGAGAGGTCAAGGAGAACAAGGAAGGCGCATTCACCCCTATCCAGAGCCCTCCTCATATCATCTACCAAGGCGACCAAGGCCATTTCTGTCCCATGCCCAGGCCTGAAGCCCAACTGAAATGGGCTCAGTCTCCACCCTGACACCTCCCTCCCTAGGTAATGGGTCCATTGTCGCATTGCTCTAACAGTCAGGAGGTTCTTCCTGATGTTCAGCCGAAATCTGGCTTCCTGGCCCTCCTCTCTGTGACAACCTTTCTAGTACTTGAAGAGCACTATCATATCTCCACTCAGTCTTCTCTTGTCAAGGCTAAACATGCCCAGTTATTTCAGTCTCTCCTCATAGGGCTTTGTTTCCAGTCCCCTTTGTTGCCCTCCTCTGAACCCTCTCCAGCTTGTCTGCATCCTTCTTAAAGCGTGCTGCCCAGAACCACAGCCTTAGGTGAGGCCTAAGCAGTGTTGAGTATAGGGGAACTAGTACTTCCCGGGATTTGGAAGCTATGCTTCTATTAATGCAGCCCAAAATGGCATTTGCCTTTTTTGCAGCCACATCACATTGTTGGCTCATATTCAGCTTGTGATTGACAACAATTCCAAAGTCCTTCTCGCTTGTAGTGTTGTTGAGCCACATATCCCCCAATTTGTAACTGTGCATTTGGTTTCTTTTTCCTAGGTGCAGAACTTGGCACGTATCCCTATTAAATGTCATTCTGTTGTTTTCTGCCCAGTGCTCCAGTCTATCAAGATCACTTTGAATTTTGTTTCTGTCTTCACTTAATTCTTTAAAGGGGAGAGAGAGGGAGAGGGGGAGGGGAGGGAAGGGGAAAGAATCTTCTTTTTTCTTCACTTCCTTTCCTCCTCCATTTTCCTTTTCCTTTTTCCTTCTCTTTTTGTTATTGTGGTGTCCTCATCAGAATATTGTATTGTTGGGATATTGTAGGATTGATCAGGTTATTGGTAATTTTGGTATTGTTTATTTCATTGGAAAGATAAAATAAATAAAAATATATTTAAAAAGGAAAAGAAAACCTCAGGGTGGGGAAAGGCAGCATGTATAGGAAGGGTGAGGGAGCCATGGCCCCACAGATGTTGCTGGACTACAGCTCCCTCCATCCCTGCCCATTGGGAGTTGTAGTCCAGCAACACCTGAGGGCCATTGCTTCCCTGCCCCTGGTGTCTGGCTTTTATTTTGGTTTTGAAATCAGAGTGATTTTAGCTTCTGCTCATGTTAACAGAATTAACTTCTTCCTTAAACCAAAATGACACAAGCCTTATTCAGAAATTATTGTTGTTGTTCAGTCGTTCAGTCGTGTCCGACTCTTCGTGACCCCATGGACAACAGCACGCCAGGCCTTCCTGTCCTGCGCTCTGTCCCGGAGTGTGCTCAAGTCCATATTCATTGCATCGGTGATGCTATCTAGCCATCTCATCCTCTGCCGTCCCCTTCTCCTTTTGCCTTCAGTCTTTCCCAGCATCAGGGTCTTTTCCAGAGAGTTTTCTCTTCTCATTAGGTGGCCAAAATATTTGAGCTTCAGCTTCAGTCTCTGTCCTTCCAATGAGCACTCAGGGTTGATTTCCTTTAGGATTGACTGATTTGACCTCCTTGCAGTCCAGGGGACTCGTAAGAGTCTTCTCCAGCACCACAGTTCGAAAGCATCAATTCTTCGGTGCTCAGCCTTCCTTATAGTCCAGCTCTCACAGCCATACATTACTACTGGGAAAATCATAGCTTTGATTAGACGGACCTTTGTCGGCAGGGTGATGTCTCTGCTTCTTACTATGCTGTCTTGGTTTGCCATAGCTTTCCTCCCAAGGAGCAAGCGTCTTTTAATTTCATGGCTACAGTCACCGTCTGCGGTGATCTTGGAGCCCAAGAAAGTAAAATCTGTCACTGCTTCCATTTCTTCCCCTTCTATCTGCCAGGAAATGATGGGGCCAGATGCCATGATCTTAGTTTTTTTAATGTTGAGTTTCAAACCAGTTTTTGCACTCTCCTCTTTCACCCTCAACAAGAGGCTCTTTAGATCCTCTTTGCTTTCTGCCATTAGGGTGGTATCGTCTGCATATTGGAGGTTGTTGATATTTCTCCTGGCAATCTTAATTCCGATCTGTGATTCATCCAACCCGGCATTTCTCATAATGTACTCTGCATATAAGTTAAATAAGCAGGGTGACAATATGCAGCCTTGTCGTACTCCTTTCCCAATTTTGAACCAATCGGTTGTTCCATGTCTGGTTCTTACTGTTGCTTCTTGACCCTCGTACAGGTTTCTCAGGAGACAGGTAAGGTGGTCTGGTACTCCCATCACTTTAAGAATTTGCCACAGTTTGTTGTGATCCACACAATCAAAGGCTTTAGCGTAGTCAATGAAGCAGAAATAGACATTTTTCTGGAATTCTCTTGCTTTCTTCATGATGCAGCGAATGTTGGCAATTTGATCTCTAGTTCCTCTGCCTCTTCGAAACCCAGCTTGTACTTCCGGTAGTTCTCGGTTCACATACTGCTGAAGCCTAGGATTTTGAGCATCACCTTGCTGGCATGTGAAATGAGCGCAATTGTGCGGTAGTTCGAACACTCTTTGGCATTGCCCTTCTTTGGATTTGGAATGTAAACTGACATTTTCCAGTCTTGTGGCCGCTGTTGAGTGTTCCAAATTTGTTGGCATGCACTTTAACAGCATCATCTTTTAGGATTTTAAATAGCTCAGCTGGAATACTGTCATCTCCACTAGCTTTGTTGTTACTAATGCTTCCTAAGGCCCACTTGACTTCACTCTTGAGGATGTCCGGCTCAAGTTCAGTGGCCGCACTATCATGGCTATCAGGGACATTCAGATCTTTCCTGTATAGTTCTTCTGTGTATTCTTTCCACCTCTTCTTAATCTCATCTGCATCTGTTAGGTCCCTGCCTTCTTTGTCCTTTATCATGCCCGTCTTTGCACAAAACGTTCCCTTGAGATCTCCAATTTTCTTGAAGAGATTTCTAGTCTTTCCCATTCTGTTGTTTTCCTCGATTTCCTTGCATTGTTCATTTAAGAAGACCTTCTTGTCTCTCCTTGCTATTCTCTGGAACTCTGCATTCAGTTGGATAGATCTTCCCCTTTCTCCTTTGCTTTTCGCTTCCCTTCTTTCCTCAGCTACTTGTAAAGCCTCATCAGACAGCCACTTGGCTTTCTTGCACTTCTTTTTCTTTGGGATGGATTTCGTTGCTGCCTCCTGAACAATGTTACGGACCTCCGTCCATAGTTTCTCAGGCACTCTGTCTATCAGGTCTAATCCCTGAAATCTATTCCTCACCTCCACTGTATATTCATAAGGGATATGATTTAGGTCATACCTCAATGGTTTAGTGGTTTTCCCTACGTTCTTCAATGTAAGCCGAAATTTTGCAAGAAGCAGCTCATGATCTGAGCCACAGTCAGCTCCAGGTCTTGTTTTTACTGACCGTATAGAGCTTCTCCATCTTTATTACTCACCCATAGACCAGCGTGTGAGCAGGGAGTGGCTGTGCATGGACTCGCCTGCCTCGACTTCACACAGGCCCCCCAGCCCTAGCCCCCGGTGTCTGCATTTATAGTGCTAATCTCTGTAAGGGTGGGGACGTCATGTGTTCATCCAGGGGGTGGGACTCGTCAAGCCATGCATTGTCAGAGATGGGGCTAGTCAGTGCATCCCTGCTCATGTATATGTCTATGCCCAGAGAGCTTTGGCTATTGGGCAGTATAGAAACGTGATAGATAGATAGATAGATAGATAGATAGATAGATAGATAGATAAATCATGAGTAATAACTTCTGAATAGGGCTGAAGTTGTACCAGTGCTAATTCTAGTCAAGATATTGTATAACTCAAACACGGCCCTGGGCTTTCGAACAGTCACATGTCTGTTAGTAACAGACATGCCTATAGTACATAGTACATGCCTATGGCTAGTAAGACTCTTTCCCCCAGGCAACCAGGACTGACATAAGGTGGGGGCTGAAAATAAACCCTGAGAAATTATTTGGAAGGCTGGGCTAAGTTGGAACTTCCAAAGATTCATTTCCCCATCTTTATACCAGTGCAGGTGACCAACTGTGCCTCACAGTGTGGGAATGCTAGAGGGTTCTTGGTCAAAGAAGCCTTACCTCTGTAAAAGTGAACATAACCGTCCCTCTTTGGGAAAGTCCAAAGAAAGAAAGAAAGAAAGAAAGAAAGAAAGAAAGAAAAAGGGAGACTTACACTTCATCAGTTAGCCAACTGCTTGCTGTCCTGTTATTATGCAAGCCAACACAGAAAGAGGAGAGGGTTGGCAAGGAGCGGGGAGAATGGATGAAATCCATTCAGTGCCTGCTAGTCACACATGATAAGGGTTTCACAGGGTCTAGGATTAAGTAGTGCAAATGACATTTTCAGATGCACATTTTTCTCTTAAGTGAAATGTTTTCGCCCTGTACCCATTTACAGGAGTTACTTTCCAGTGCCCTGTGTTGTAAGTAAGCTGAAGTATGTGTAACAAAACGATTGCACGCTCTTCTCCTATTTACCCTGGCTGGCTCCAGTTGCCTCTCCTACCTCTGGTGTTTCCCTGTGTCTCTTTTAGATGTGTGTAAGCCATAAGCTATGCCATGCAGGGCCACCCAAGATGGACAGGTCATGGCAGAGAGTTCTGACAAAATGTGGTCCACTGGAGAAGGAAATGGCAACCCACTCCAGTATTCTTGCCAAGAAAACCCCATGGAACATATCACAAGGCTAAAAGAGATGACGCCGGAAGATGAGCCCCTCAGGTCGGAAGGTGTCCAATATGCTACTGGGGAAGAGCAGAGGGTATTTCCAAGTAGCGCCAGAAAGAGTGAAGCGGCTGGGCCAAAGCCGAAAGGACACTCAGCTGTGGATGTGTCTGATGGTGAAAAGAAAATCCGATGCTGTAAAGAACAATATTGTTTAGGAACCTGGAATGTCAGATCAATGAATCAAGGTAAGCTGGAGGTGGTCAAACATGAGATGGCAAGATTGAACATCGACATCTTGGGAATCAGCGAACTAAAATGGACAGGCATGGGCGAATTTAATTCAGGTGACCATCATATCTACTATTGTGGGCAAGAATCCCTGAGAAGAAATGGAGTAGCACTCATAGTCAACAAAAGGGTGGGAAAAGCAGTACTGGGGTACAATCTTAAAAATGATACAATGATCTCAGTACGAATCCAAGGCAAACCATTCAACATCACAGTAATTCAAGTCTATGCCCCAACCACTGATGCCGAAGAAGCTGAGGTTGATCGGTTCTATGAAGACCTACAACACCTTCTAGAACTAACACCAAAAAAAGATGTCCTCTTCATCATAGGGGATTGGAATGCTAAAGTAGGAAGTCAAGAAATCACTGGGATAACAGGCAGGCATGGCCTTGGTGTACAAAATGAAGCAGGACAAAAGCTAATAGAGTTTTGCCAAGAGAACATGCTGAAAACACTCTTTTCCAACAGCACAAGAGGCGACTCTACACATGGACGTCACCAGATGGTCAATATCGAAATCAGATTGATTATGTCCTTTGCAGCCAAAGATGGAGAAGCTCCATACAGTCAGTAAAACCAAGACCTGGAGCTGACTGTGGCTCAGATCATGAGCTGCTTCTTGCAAAATTTCGGCATAAATTGAAGAACGTCGGGAAAACCACTAAACCGTTCAGGTATGACCTAATCATATCCCTGATGAATATACAGTGGAGGTGAGGAATAGATTTCAGGGATTAGACCTGATAGACAGAGTGCCTAAGGAACTATGGACGGAGGTCCGTAACATTGTTCAGGAGGCAGCAACGAAATCCATCCCAAAGAAAAAGAAATGCAAGAAAGCCAAGTGGCTGTCTGATGAGGCTTTACAAGTAGCTGAGGAAAGAAGGGAAGCGAAAAGCAAGGGAGAAAGGGGAAGATATACCCAACTGAATGCAGAGTTTCAGAGAATAGCAAGGAGAGACAAGAAGGCCTTCTTAAATGAACAATGCAAAGAAATCGAGGAAAACAACAGAATGGGAAAGACTAGAGATCTCTTCAAGAAAATTGGAGATCTCAAGGGAACGTTTTGTGCAAAGACGGGCATGATCAAGGACAAAGAAGGCAGGGACCTAACAGAAGCAGATGAGATTAAGAAGTGGTGGCAAGAATACACAGAAGAACTATACAGGAAAGATCTGAATGTCCCTGATAGCCATGATAGTGTGGTCACTGAACTTGAGCCGGACATCCTAGAGAGTGAAGTCAAGTGGGCCTTAGGAAGCATTAGTAACAACAAAGCTAGCGGAGATGACAGTATTCCAGCCGAGCTATTTAAAATCCTAAAAGATGATGCTGTTAAAGTGCTGCATTCAATATGCCAACAAATCTGGAACACTCAACAGTGGCCACAAGACTGGAAAAGGTCAGTTTACATTCCAATTCCAAAGAAGGGCAACGCCAAAGAGTGTTCAAACTACCGCACAATTGTGCTCATTTCACATGCCAGCAAGGTGATGCTCAAAATCCTACAAGCTAGGCTTCAGCAGTATGCGAACCGAGAACTACCGGAAGTACAAGCTGGGTTTCGAAGAGGCAGAGGAACTAGAGATCAAATCGCCAACATTCGCTGCATCATGGAGAAAGCAAGAGAATTCCAGAAAAACGTCTATTTCTGCTTCATTGACTACGCTAAAGCCTTTGATTGTGTGGATCACAACAAACTGTGGCAAATTCTTAAAGTGATGGGAATACCAGACCACCTTACCTGTCTCCTGAGAAACCTGTACGAGGGTCAAGAAGCAACAGTAAGAACCAGACATGGAACAACCGAGTGGTTCAAAATTGGGAAAGGAGTACGACAAGGCTGCATATTGTCACCCTGCTAATTTAACTTATATGCAGAGTACATCATGAGAAATGCCGGGTTGGATGAATCAGAGGTCGGAATTAAGATTGCCGGGAGAATTATCAACAACCTCCGATATGCAGACGATACCACCCTAATGGCAGAAAGCGAAGAGGATCTAAAGAGCCTCTTGTTGAGGGTGAAAGAGGAGAGTGAAAAAGCTGGTTTGAAACTCAACATTAAAAAAACTAAGATCATGGCATCTGGCCCTATCACTTCCTGGCATATAGAAGGGGAAGAAATGGAAGCAGTGACAGATTTTACTTTCTTGGGCTCCAAGATCACCGCAGACGGTGACTGTAGCCATGAAATTAAAAGACGCTTGCTCCTTGGGAGGAAAGCTATGGCCAACCTAGACAGCATAGTAAGAAGCAGAGACATCACCTTGCCGACAAAGGTCCGTCTAATCAAAGCTATGGTTTTCCCAGTAGTAATGTATGGCTGTGAGAGCTGGACTATAAGGAAGGCTGAGCGCTGAAGAATTGATGCTTTCGAACTGTGGTGCTGGAAAAGACTCTTACGAGTCCCCTGGACTGCAAGGAGGTCAAATCAGTCCATCCTAAAGGAAATCAACCCTGAGTGCTCATTGGAAGGACAGATACTGAAGCTGAAGCTCCAATATTTTGGCCACCTAACGCGAAGAGAAAACTCCCTGGAAAAGACCCTGATGCTGGGAAAGACTGAAGGCAAAAGGAGAAGGGGACGGCAGAGGATGAGATGGCTAGATAGCATCACGGATGCAATGAATATGAACTTGAGCACACTCCGGGAGAGAGCGCAGGACAGGAAGGCCTGGCGTGCTATGGTCCATGGGGTCACGAAGAGTCGGACACGACTGAACGACTGAACAACAACCAACGACAAGGCTGCATATTGTCACCCTGCTTATTTAACTTATATGCAGAGTACGTCATGAGAAATGCCGGGTTGGATGAATCAGAGGTCGGAATTAAGATTGCCGGGAGAATTATCAACAACCTCCGATATGCAGACGATACCACCCTAATGGCAGAAAGCGAAGAGGATCTAAAGAGCCTCTTGTTGAGGGTGAAAGCGGAGAGTGCAAAAGCTGGTTTGAAACTCAACATTAAAAAAACGAAGATCATGGCATCTGGCCCCATCACTTCCTGGCATATAGAAGGGGAAGAAATGGAAGCAGCGACAGATTTTACTTTCTTGGGCTCCAAGATCACCGCAGACGGTGACTGTAGCCATGAAATTAAAAGACGCTTGCTCCTTAGGAGGAAAGCTATGGCCAACCTAGACAGCATAATAAGAAGCAGAGACATCACCTTGCCGACAAAGGTCCGTCTAATCAAAGCTATGGTTTTCCCAGTAGTAATGTATGGCTTCAGTCTTTCCCAGCATCAGGGTCTTTTCCAGAGAGTTTTCTCTTCGCATTAGGTGGCCAAAATATTTGAGCTTTAGCTTCAGGATCTGTCCTTCCAATGAGCACTCAGGGTTGATTTCCTTTAGGATTGTCTGATTTGACCTCCTTGCAGTCCAGGGGACTCGTAAGAGTCTTCTCCAGCACCACAGTTCGAAAGCATCAATTCTTCGGCGCTCAGCCTTCCTTATAGTCCAGCTCTCACAGCCATACATTACTACTGGGAAAACCTGGGAGAAGGGGATGGCAGAGGATGAGATGGCTAGATAGCATCACCGATGCAATGAATATGAACTTGAGGATGCTCCGGGAGAATGCGCAGGACAGGAAGGCCTGGCATGCTATGGTCCATGGGGTCCCGAAGAGTCGGACACGACTGAACGACTGAACAACAATGTATGGCTGTGAGAGCTGGACTATAAGGAAGGCTGAGCGCCAAAGAATGGATGCTTTCGAACGGTGGTGCTGGAGAAGACTCTTACGAGTCCCCTGGACTGCAAGGAGGTCAAATCAGTCAATCCTAAAGGAAATCAACCCTGAGTGCTCATTGGAAGGACAGAGACTGAAGATGAAGCTCAAATATTTTGGCCACCTAATGCGAAGAGAAAACTCCCTGGAAAAGACCCTGATGCTGGGAAAGACTGAAGGCAAAAGGAGAAGGGGACGGCAGGGGATGAGATGGCTAGATAGCATCACGGATGCAATGAATATGAACTTGAGCACGCTCCGGGAGAGAGTGCAGGACAGGAAGGCCTGGCGTGCTATGGTCCATGGGGTCACGAAGAGTCGGACACGACTGAACAACTGAACAACAACAACAACAAGCCCTTTGAGCAAAGGACCAGTCAAGCACCTTCTTTGCATAGTGCCACGGACAAAGAAGTAGTAGAAGAGCTGCATGTCATTAACCTGCATAACATGTACCTGGACTGGTTCAAAAGAAAGTTATCATGCTGCCAAGCCATGTTTTGAAGTTGTCTGAATCAAAACGAAACCAGGAAGTTAAGAAATGCTAATGAACCAGAACTGAGCTCACATTTTTAATGATACAAGTCCTTCCTTGGAGGGCAGGGGGCAGGCACCGGAGATATTAGCCAACTGGTTTGGTGGGGACTGAGATCTGTGTTTGTAACTGGCTGCACACAGAAGCAGTCAGGGGATTACCCCACCACATATCCAGCTTCAATTTGACATATTTACCACATTACTCTATAGCTCCGTTTGAGGAGCTCTCAGCTAGCATTCTTCAGGGCTATCCTGGATCCTGAAACAAGTGGAGTAGGAAGTAACAGCTGTAATGAACTGAAACTCCTAAAGCCATGTCTAACCTTGGTTTGCAGCTCTTACAAAGCCCTGCATGTCATCTGAGAATGGAAGCCTCACTAGTTTGGGAACTGTGCCAAGAAAGGCACCGATCTTGTTTTTGTCAAGGTAGGTTTGGGGGGCATTGTGTGTGCATGTGTGATACTGAGAGAGAGAGAGAGAGAGAGAGAGAGAGAGAGAGAGAGAGAGAGAGAGAGAGAGAGAGTCTAGTAATGTGATCCCACTGTAGCGTATCATCCAGCAATGCATTCAATGCCAAATCTAAAAGGGGAGAAAAGCGGAAGCGTCAAGTCTCAACGTGATATCATTTGATACGGATAAGTGCCTCTAAAGGTGACCTGCGCTTCTGAACGCCGGGGTCTCCGCTAATCATGGCAGAGCCATTTCCCCTTATATAGAGAAGACTAACTGTTGTGAATGTTTTATGATCATTAACATGGCTGGCTATATAGAATAACTGAGATCTCACCAGGTGTGATGGACTATATGCATTCATGCTTATCTCCACAGTCATGAGGGCTAGTAATGGGGAATGGGGGCTCAGTGAAGATTGACTCTCCATTTCTGGCATCTGCTCCAAACTTGCACAATTCCTTCGTACTTACACACTGGTGTTACAGGGAGACCGGCCCAACTGCACACACAGCCCAAGTTGTTGCTTGAGCCAGCAATATATATTTTTTTACAGGCCAATGGCACAATGCATGATCCGAGAAATGTGTCCCACAAGCCCGTACATTGGGGTGCAGCTCTCAGAACATGCAACACAGCTGTTTGGGCTGTCAAAATGAAGTCAACATAGTGCTGAGTTGTTTCTATTAATCAAATTGTACTTCTTTGGGACAAAGAACTTTACATACTGTTTTTCCTTCATTCAGCACGACACCAGGCCACTCACGGTCATTCCTTTACTGCAGAGTTGCTGACTCGCCCCAGCCTGTACGGTGTGTTTGCGGTTGACATGGCACTTAAATTCACAGCTAGGCCCAATGCCTCCTCCTCTGGTCCATAAAAAGAGTGTGTATGCTCCAGTTGTACTTTAATGCTATAGCTAGTGTCCTTTTACAAGAGAGCCAGTGGGTGGGCAAGAGGGAAGAACAGATAGAAGTGTTTGGGCTCAGGCTTGAATCCCTGCTAAAGGGTGGTTTACATTTGGAATGTGGACTACAAAAAGTGCCAGAGGGGATATCAGGAAATACATGCCTAATACTGCTCCTTTATAAATCTTATTGCGCTTTCTCTTCTTGCTGCTTGTTCCCTTGGAGGGGACAGATGAACACACAGCAGCAGGAAGGAGAAAGAACGGCAGGGCCAGCAGGATTCTGGGACTGGCAATGGGGCCCCTTCTACTATGTGGGACTTGGCAGTTGCCCAGTTATGTTGACCCCTGATGCTGGCCCAGCTTATGAGGTGCATGTACTAGGTTTCTCTGCAATAAGCATAGAAGTGGGAGCCTGGACCATTCCTGAACTCCTCTTCCATGGCGCAGGGGCAGGGGGCAAAGCCCTTTGCCATCCACAAAGGCCTATATGTTGTGCCCAGGCCGTGTCCACCTTTGTCATTCAATTCTAGTAAAATTATCTAAGCATGGAAGTGCTTGTAGAGCTTAACCAGAAGGCTCTGGCAGTGTCTTTTCATTTTAACAACACATGACATTATCTATGAGTTATGAAATCAAGACAATTTGTCCCAAGTGTATGAAATTTGGCACAGAGAATCTATCTTGAGAGGGTAAAAACTGGCAAAGTTTAAGAGAAAAAGGCTTTATGAGTTATAGAAGTTGAAACAGTTGTCACTGAACTACAAGGGTCACTGTTTGTGGCTTTTGTGGGAGGGGGTGCACCTACAGCATCAGTCTCTCCTTTTGCCCATTTGGACTCTGTCGGAAATGGAAGGTTTGGTATTTTTATTTGGCTATATTAAGGCTATAGTCCCAGCTGATGATGTGGGAATGACTCATTTACCAACGGCTGCCCATATGGCAATAAGCTATAGGTGGAAGAGTGTTAACCCTCCAACAATTGATGTCTGGTGTATGAGGTTTTTGGGATGTGGCCTGCATGACAAAATGAAGTAATATGATTAGAGTCAGAGAAAGGTGGTTAGTAAATAATTCTTGAAGAACTCAAACATGAAATTTCTGATCTTTTAACAAAAATAATTATTTTATGGAAAAATTTAGTCTCTTTATTTCGTACTGGAACAAGACAGTTGAGGATTCCATAAACCTTATTTACTGTTAGGGGCTATTTGACTGGTATGGTTATGTTTACAGGTCTTCTTTTTTAATATTTTTTATTTATGAATGGATGTAATATGGAAGTTAATTGATACATTTGGAATTAGATGGATGGATAGATGGATGGATGGATATTGAAGGGATATTGTTCTGCCTGGGCTGGTGAAAACCTACTGTATATTCATAAAGTTATGAGGTTTTGAACTTCCCACTTAAGCTGCTCTTTTAGGTAAGGGCAAGTTATCCAGCACAGGCTCACAGCCAGATTGACACTGCCTGAGCGAGCCACTTCCTGCCTCTGGCATGGCCACCAAAAGGCTTAGAGCCACAGAAGCTAGTAGCCAGGCGGAGAAGGGCACCAATGTGTGAGTTTGCCTGTTTTCTGCTTCCATCATGCAGCATTGATGCATAAAGGCTGCCCAGCATCTTTTACGCAGCCTCATCCTACCACTGCCTGTGCAAGGCAAGAAGTGGAGAGGATCCCAGGCCCAAGAGGCCACTAAACCAGCACAGCTGCAGGAGTTGTGCCACAACGCCAGTCCTTTGCAATGTTCAAGACCCTGAACAAGTCACACATGTGGTAGAGAAGACGAGTGTCTGTGCAGGATGGGGAAGGCGTGGTGACACACTTGGACATGCACTATGACAATGTTGTCATGCCAGAACATGAGCACTAATGGCAAAAGCTGAGGATCAAGGCCCAGCACACAAACAGCCTCCACAGCGCCTGGCTGGGCAATTCTGTGCCACACATCTGCCATGCAACATCATTACCTGATCAGGGGCTGACACAGACCACCTGCCCTGATACCTGGGTGTCCAGGGTCCACAGAGGGAAGGGGATAGAGCAAGGACACCAAACAAATATGGCAAATGCCAGGCTGGCTCGTAGCAGTGCCTACTATGGATCAGTCAATTGATTGTATTTCTGATTTTCTGAAGCCAACCAAGCCAACAGAAATTTCAGCCCCCCCATCAAATAAAAACATTAAAAACAACCTTTAAAAGCCATAACAACACTGCTCCTGTATTGTCCCTCCATGTGTATCCAGAGGATCAGGCTGGGGAACTGCAAGGGAAACAAGACCATGCTCAAAATATAGTGTGAGAAACAAAATGGAGGCAAGCCCTGCGTCCCTTTGGCCATGGCCAGGAAAGGCAAGGTTATTTCCACTGTGTTTATTCCTGGCCAGTGCCAACCCAAGACATTTTGCTGCCTGAAGCAGAGCAGCAAATGGCTCCCAACACCCCATCTGAAGTTAAGGTGCACAATACCTAAGGCCAGTCAAGTTATTTTAGCACCTGAGGCAGAAAATCCCACAAGCACCTCCCCTTCCCTGGCAGACAAATACCATAATAATAAATTAAATGACTTCCTAATGGTAGGACCGGCCCTGCTCTGACCATGGAGAGCTATGGAACTCATCCTTCCATGGCCTCCTCCTCCTCCTGCCTTTTATATGTGCCTCCCCAGCCATGTTCCTTTCCTGGCTCCCTTGCCTCACTCTTCAGAAGGTCCTTACGAAGCTTCACTCAGAGTCAAGGGACTCGAGTCAGACCACCATAGTGTGGGAGTGTCTCCTTCTCTTCCTCCCTTCTGTGTCTGCCAATGGCAGAAACTGGTTACCAGCCATGTCTGCAGCTGATTACTGGGTTGCTGCTTCCTCCATGGCTCCTCCCTTCTTTGCCCTCCACTGTCTTTTATCTCCCCTCTCATGGAATCTGCTCCCCCAGTCTGAAGTAGTGATGGGCAAACTTATGCCAAGAGAAATTATAATTTGCTAGTCAAGTTACATATTCCTCAGTCCAGTCTCAGACAAAGAGTCTCCATTCTTTTGAGAATTCATTGTGAATTATTTATTTATTAAATTTATTACTTGCCCATCTGGCCAGTCACCCAGCCACTCTGGGCGATGTACAACAATAAAAACAGTTCATACAATAAAATTCAACATTAAAAACATCACATTTCTAAAGTTACCCTAGCCCACCCCAAATGCATGTGTCAACAAAATGCGTCTTGGGAACTACTGTGGCATGATGCATCACTATGCTATGTTCCCCTCTCATGCCCTAGAGTTGATATGGAGCTGCTGAGGCCAGTGTGAGTGGCTGCAGTGCGAGTGAGATGCGTAGGTGCTGCAGAAGAGGCACCTCCATCTGCTGAAGCCCAGACCTTCTCCTTGCCCACCAGGTGCCCTGGGCTGCACCACTCCAGCATCAGGACATGCTTGGAAATGGCAGAGTTTTGATGGTTAGCCATGCAGACTGCACCAGTGCAGAACACAGCTATGAACTCGTAATCTGTCTTGGTCTGAATAACAAAAATACTGAAGCTCATTAGGTAGCCATCCAGGCTTGGCTCACATAGGTCTCATGGCCCCCAGCCCTTGGACCTTCCAGTGTGCAGCAGAAGATTCTGGGGAGGATGGAGCACAGTAAACTTCCTCAAGGCTAGAACAGTCAGTGCCGTATGCAGGGCCCTCGTGGCCAGAGGACACATCCCTGCCATTGTCCTCTGTCTCAGAGAACGAATTCTTGGCAGCTCCAACTCCCAAGCCTCACAGAAGTCTCAGGCTACAAAAGCTTCAGGTGAGGGCCCTTTAACAATCCAGTCAGTTCCTCCTGGAGGGGCACAGCTGACCACACTACAGGTCTCGTCATCCTGTGTAAGGTTTCAGGTGGCTTAGGTCTCTTCTGTGACATCATCCTAATGTCCTAGTAAGAGAGAGTTCCAAACAGCTGGACTCACTTGGAGCTATCCAAGGTCCTGTTTATTTCTGCCTTGGTCTTCCTTGCTGCCTTGATCTTGCTACCAGCTTCCTCTGCAAGCCTCAAGGGGCCACAGGATGCTACAATACAGGCTTTATCAGCACAATAGATTCTACCAGTGAAGTGCCTAATTTTGAGTTTCAGGAGCATCCCTAGTCTGAAGGGACCTCATTGCCCCTGAACCACCAGCCTTAAGCAGTGTACTTAGTGAAAGGTTGTCTGCACAAGATGGCTGCTGAATTGGTGCCTCACTGAGTTCTGCTCTGGAATCAGATATTTTGGCAGAATATTATTTTAAAACATTTCTGTCCCAACTTTCTATCACAAGGATTCTCCAGCTAATAAAACTAAAAACCAACGATAAAACATGCCATGTCATGAAGCAACTCCCCCCCCCCACAAGGTAATTCAAACAGTCACAGGGGCATGCATGCATGAGCCAGAAGGGGACCAGCAGGCCACCTGAGAGGGAGGGCCTTGTGGGCAATTATGGAGAGGGCCTGGGCTTCTGCAGAAGCTACCTGCCCTACAGCAGGGAGTGTGTCCTTGTGTGGGAGGGGAGAGATGTGGGGCAGGCTCTCCAGTGACAATCTGACGGTGGGAGTAGGCTCACGCTGGAGGAGGTGGGCCTTTGGACGTCCTCAGCCAGAATATCGCCACATGGTGCCCACCTTTGCTCCCCCACATTTAAGAAGCTGAATCTGAAGCAAGCGTACACAGCCAGAGTGAGAGCAGTACAGCCCCCGTGTGAGACGTCTAGCCAAGTAAAAAGAAAGTGGCACATGCATGTGAGCGAGCGAAAGAGGGAGGGGGAAAGAATATGACCTTACTCTAGAAATGCTTTAGGAGAGGGGTGCAGCGCCTCTGGCCTGGGGGCCAAATCGAGTCCTCCTGGGGTCCCAATCTGGCCCTCTGGGTTTCCCCAGACGGCCCCACCACCTTCCCCTCAGTCACCAATTATTTGGTGGCTTAGTTATGCAGTAAGAAATCTAAGCTAAAACATGCTGGTGCTTTTGGCCCCACCCCTTTTGCCTTCAGCCCAACCAGCACAGGAACGCGGCCCCCAAGAGCCTCTCTGGAATGGAACTTGGCTCTCAGGCTGAAAGAAGTTCAGTGCTCCTGCTTTAGGAGGAATAGCATGGGGAAACAAAGCCTCACAGTTTAGGTTCAAGAGGACAGAGGTATACGCAAACTGGTGTCTCCGTCTGCTACAGTGTTGTGGAATGCTTTGCCAACACCATGGTCAGTGGTGGGCTGGCCTTGGCAAGGAAAGCTGCTTGCATTCCGCCACCCCCGAACTCCTGTACTCACCCCAGATAAAATCCCAGGCTCACTGAGTAGGACTGAGGTCAGCCTGCGCCCCTCTGCCCTGCACTCCTCCACCACTACTCAGACTCTTGATTCCATGGGTCTTATGGAGGCTGGGGAAGATTCGCCGGCAGTGCGGGTGCAACTCAGGCCGCCGCTACCTGTTTTGGGCAAAGAGCCCCTTGGCCCCCCCGCTGCGCTTCCAGGCCCAAGCAGGGACATTCGGAGAGGTGTTCTGTGTGGCTCCCCCCCAGCATTACGGTTTTCGTCATCCAATAACCCCTACGCTTGTCAGGATCCAACCTTCCCAGAGCTGGGCCAGGGCAGGATAAGGTCCAGGCAAGACTGAAACAGGCCTGGGGCAGACGGTGCTCAGACCAGAATACACCCAGGAGCTAGGAAGCAGGCAGGCGAGGGAGGGGGCAAGGCGAGGACGTTTGGCTCGGGCCGGCAGGAGGAGGGCTCGGGGAACCATCCGCAGAGCAAGGAAGTCAAACGGGCGGGCGGGGGGCAAGTCCAAAGCGGCGGGCCACGCACCGCCCCCGTCTTGAACAAGGCTGCGGACCACCGGCGCCCAGCTGAACGGCGCGCGCGCTTCCTCGGGAAACGGCCCGCTGCCCGGAGTGAGGAGGCGAGCCCGCGCGCACGGCTCCTCTGCCGCAGGGCCCGGCCTCCCGGCCGCGCCGCGCGGTCGGCCTCCTCCGGGCCGGCTGGGCCACGAGGCCTGGCCCCGCGCGGTGGGGCCGTCTCTCTCCGGCGGCAGCCGAGCGCGGCAGCTCGCGGCACGCCCGCCTGGCTCCCCGAGAAGCGGCCGCCCGCTGCGCGGGGCACCGGAGCCCCTCGGGGCTCTTTGCGGGCGCCAGCCCGCTGCGCTCGGCTGGCCGTCAGCGCGCCGACGGCAGGCTCCGCTCTCTCGGCGACGGCGAGGGGGCCGCTGCGCGGGGCCGCAGGCGCGGGCCTCGGCTGCGGGGGCGGGGAAGCGGGGAAGGAGGCGGCGGCGCATGCGCGTGGCGCCTGCCGTGCAAACCCGCCGTGCGTACAACAGAGGCGGCCGAGGGGGCTGAGCGGCCAGATCGCCTGCAGCACCACAGCCGGCGGACAGCTCCTCTGCGCGGCGCGCGCGTCGGCCAGGTAACCCCGCCGGCCCCTTGCCTGCCTGCCGGCCCGCCCGCCTCCGCTTGCCCCGCTCCGGCCGCCCCGCCCCGCCCCGCCTGCCGGTGGCGCGGCTCCCCCGCCCCTGGCGCGCTGCGGGCAGCCGTGTCATGTCCTCCTCTCTGGTGCTTGCTTGCAGCCTCCGGGTGCCGGGAAAGCCCGTCCTTCGCCGAGGAGCAGCAGCAGCAGGGCGGCGGCGGCGGCGGCGCTGGTGGCGAGAGGAAGCCCCGGTGCCGGCAGCGTCCCCCGAGGCCGGCGCTCGCACCGCGGCTGCACAGCACCCGCCCGAGCAGCAGCAGCAGCCGCCGCCGCGGGAGCAGCACTGAAAGTTCTCGGCAACTTCCCGGCGCCGGGCGAGCTCCGACATGGAAGGCAAAGGTCGGTGTCGGCGGCGGCGGCTCCCGGCCCTGGGACTGCAGAGCCCGGGGAGAGCGGGCGGGCAAGGGGAGAGCCCTCCGGAGGGCGTGCGAGCGATGCCCGGCGGCGGCGGCGGCGGCGCTGGGGCTGCCGGGGCGCCGGGCATGCAGGCAGGCAGGCAGGCAGGCGCCGCCGTCCATTGCAGCAGCGGCGAGGCTGGGCGAGCCGCGCTAGCGGCGGCGCCCTCTCCGCGCCCACCGCGCGGCTCCCGCACCCGCAGCGCCGCGGCCAGCTGGAGGCCGGGTGGGCAGGCCGGGCGGCTGGCCGGGCCCCGGCGGCACCCAGGCTTCTCGGGCAAGGCAGAGGCAGCTGTCGCGCCCCTGCGAGCGCGTCGTCGCGGCCGGCCGCTGGGTTTGTAGCCGGGAGACGACCGGGACTCCTTTCCGCCCGCCCGCTTTAGTCGTGGAAAGTATTGACTTCGCGGCTTTGGGGTCCAGGCGGGGATCTCCCTGGGCTTCCGAAGGCCGAGAGCGCGGCCGTGCAGCCGCCTCCCCGTCGGCGAGGCCGCTCCTGCTGCATGCAGAGCTGGGCAGAACGTGGCTGTGATCTCGGCGGCGGCCTGGGGGAGCGCAGTGCCGAGCGCAGCGCAGGGCTCAGCCCCTCCGGAAATGGGAAAGCCTCGAAGTACGTCCAGGGGCGCACCACGGGGACCCAGTCCTACCCCCACTCGTGCATTCTTGCTCATAAGAGGGATCCCCCACCCTCACACTCACACTCGCCTGCCCGAGAGGTTTGCTGGTCCTCGGTGGCATGCGCTGAGCTCTGTGTGTGTCTTGTACACCCACAGCACACAATTCTGTTGCATTGCTAATTTTGCAGAAGTATGTGAACTGTCAAATCTCTAAATATTAATTACTGTTGGACGTTGTTAGTGGCATATCTAGGCAGCCAATCAAAAAAGATTGTAGATAGATGCTGCTCTTATTTAACACCCCCCTGCCTCCTGCAACCCCCCTCCCTTTTATTACAAGGCATCTGGGAAGGAAAAACCGATAAGGCAAGAAAAAGGAACTGGTGTACTACAGTTGAGACAGAGGCTATAATTACATATCCTGGCTTTATTTTAATAGCTGCCATGCCAATCAAAGGTGATGTGGGGATATCTTATTATAGGTGGGTGGCGGGTGGCAGCAATGGGGAAATATACCTGAGGTTGAGCACAGGCCCAGCTAAATGAATTTTTTTTGTAGGGAAAGATATTCACTACAGCACAGTTACTTCCAACACCTATGTTCAAGGCAGACTGTTTTTCCTGGTATGATGCAGGTGTGTTGTTGGTCTGCATGCTTAAAGCAATAAAAATTGGGGAAAGCTGTGGCTTACAAATAATAGCCCATGATGTGCATAGTCATGCATTACAGAAGCAGATGGATGCCTCTCTGTAGAACTGGTGATGGAGTGAGCGAGCAGCCTCAGGAATACAGGGTTCATCTTTCATTGTGTTGGCAGCCAGAGCAGAGCCATTACCAGAGATTCTGCGATAGCAGCGTGCCGTGTGCCGTTGTGTGATAGTCATCCTCTTATATCTTGAGCCGAGAGAGGGAATGAGCCATCTGGCTATGGTTTCTGCTTGGCCATCATAATTTGGTGCTCAGGACTTGTAAAGATGTGCTTTATGCAGTCAAAGTTCCCAGAGCCACTGAGTTCCCAGGGGAGAAGAGGTGGAAAACCTTTTCAGCCAGAATTTGGGTGGTGATAGATGTTCAGGGTGAGAAGACAGTTTAGTGGCAGGGTTACATGGCGAGATCCTTCAGTGCAAACTGTG
Organism: Heloderma suspectum; assembly: GCF_057233095.1. NCBI lineage: Eukaryota > Metazoa > Chordata > Lepidosauria > Squamata > Helodermatidae > Heloderma > Heloderma suspectum. The sequence continues at coordinate 328,890,363 of NC_139460.1, read as the reverse complement.
TTAGATGAGGCCTTGAAGGAGATGGCTCTGGCCGACTGGTAAAGAAGGAATCCTGTGGCAACCATGGATTTTTACTGACTGCTCCAAAACAAGAAAGCAAAAGAGCCAGAGTTCCAGCCAGAGCCAAGATGGTTAAGGGCATATTTTTCTGTTCGCTGCGTGGCTTTGGTTAGTTTTAGAGAGCTAGCAAAATACTCTTGACTTCAGAAGGGAACTGGGGAGTTAAATTGTGGGAGGTTGGCAAGGAGCTGAGGTGTGTGGAAAGGATGACAGGATACTGCATCTAGTCCAGTTCCCCATGGCAGCCAGGTTTCCTTGACCAGTGATGATCAACTTTTTCAGGATTGATGACCAAACTATACATTTTTGCTATCACATATTCAAATATATAGTGAGTTATAAGGTATGGCAACTGGAAAGAATCACTACAAAAGCTGGGATTCTGTGGGACACACAGAAGGGCACCAGGGTCCACTGTAGCTTGTGAACTGCACAGGGTCCACCTCTGCCCTAGAGTTAGCCCCAGTCTTGATGGATCCCCATCTCTGCTCTCTTTCAGACTTCCAAACCACCCACCATGGCTAGGGACCAATTCATTATTCTCATACCCTTAAGAGGGATTTCGCTTAATTTTCTGCAAAATAGTGTTTGTATGGATTAGATTCTGTCTCCCTGGTTGTGGTCTATAATCCCCCTATTGTCAGTCACTGTACTTCACTTCTGGAAATCTTCAGTCTGCACCCAGGAAGCTCTGTCCTCAGGAACAGGGCTGATTTTATTCTCATTCCTAGTTCAGAAGAACTTTCCTCATAAATATGTCTATTTATCTTAAAACTTCAAAGTTAGTACATTCCACCAAGTTCTTTCTTACAAAACAGAATTGATGGTGGAGAAGGCCTCCCAAAAATCCAGCCCAATGACTCTGCTGGTCCTTGATACTTTGGTAGGGTGCAGGGACCTGTGAAACCCCCGCCACACTCGGTCCCCTTAGTGTGAAGGCAGAAGGGCTGTTTAAACAGTGGTCAGAGTGGGACCTTCACCCACAAGTATGATTCTGGCTTTGCAAATTACCTCACAGGTATGGACTGTATCATTTCACGCCACAGGAGGGGGGACTGCGAGCACATCAGACAGAAAACTGGGTTAGACCCTCCCCATGGTCCAGCTTTCCATGGGTATGGAGCTGATTTGCTTTGTTTTAACTTGGGGAACATTCTGTTTGATTTTTTTAGGTGCCATAGAGAATAATACCACCCCAACGTATGTCTCTCCCCACCATCCCGTGCATCCTAAAATGGTTTGATCTCAGGACAGAGCAGTGATGGATCTGAGCATGCAGATGAACTCTGAATGTGCTCCCGTGACACCTGGGATTTTTAGGGGGAACCCTCAGGAGGGAGCAGCTTCCAGGCAGATGTTCACCTTGCTCCCCCCCCCACTTTTTTTAAAGAAAGGAACCACTCAGGTAGATTTCCTGGGAAGTCCAGAAGGTCACACAGAAGGGACAGGAAGGAAAGATGTGAGGTGTCAACTCTGTGCTGCTCCTTTGGATGAAAGCTACACCGTGAACTCAGGCTGGTTTGTGGATCATCCCCTCTCCCCCTTGAGAAGCCTAGGTAACTGAAGGGGTTGGGGCAGCACAGCAGGTATTTCAAGCAGAGAAGTCTCAAAACCTCCCCAACTACAATTTATAAAATACTTTGGGGAAAACCATGACAGGTCAACTGATGAAAAATCGTTCTATGTTGGCTGTGCAGCTAGGAGCAAAGACAATAGAGGAAATGGCCATACAGGCAGAGGGCTTAAGGCAGCTTTCCCCAGCCTGCTGCCCTCCAGATGTATTGGACTACTGCTGGATGGGGGATGCTGGGAGTTGCAGTCCAACTCACCAGGAGGGCAGCAGGCTGGAGAAGGCTGCCTTAAGGCAAGAAGGATGGAGGCTGGCAGAAGAGAGGAGATGTTTGCAATGTGCAGACCCCCTCTCTTGTTCTGGGAGGAACCCAACCCAAGCAATGGATTGGACTTCCTGGCTATCAGGTCAGGTGTGTGTGTGTGTGTGTGTGTGTGTGTGTATGCCAGTGAAATATCTGAAGGCTTCACATTGGTCTACCTTTTTGGCCTAGCCTTAAAAGTTACAGCAGTTTTTGCTGGACTGTAGAAGAATGCAGCTTCAACCAGACACTTGCCATGATGGCTCAGCTTTACCAAGTCTAACATTCCAACATGTCTCTCTCCCCCACCCCATGCATCCTAAAAATGGTAGCATCTCAGGACAACGGAGTAGTGATGGATCTGAGTCTGGAGATGAACTGAATGCACTCCCATGACATACCCAGGTTTTGAAGGGAGATTAAGGGATACCTCGGTCTTTTGTCAGGGCCTTCGGTTGGACCCAAAAACAAGTGATCAAGAAGGAAAGCAAACCTTAAGCCCTGATCCTAGTGGCTAATTTTATGGTAATGGCTATAGCAATTTGAAGGAGCCAGAGTCTGACAGTGTTAACTGTGTTTACCTTCACAAGAGCCCTACAAGGTGGGACTCAAAACTTACCTGGGTCATATCTAAGTCCAGCACGCTATCCTCCAGGCAAAATGGTATGCAAAGGTCCTTCACGTTACTGCAAATGAGTTAGCGGAATTCCATGTCTGAAAGCAGAATTGCACATCTGCAGGCATATGAACAAACAGTAGAAGCAGAGCAAACGGAATCAAGGTTTGGGGTTAGTTTTCATCACGTAAAGTGAAACTAATTAATGCGTTAAGCATGAGCTCAGCTCAGCATCAGCAGAGAGGTCAACAACCAACCATGAGACAGTGTCATCCCGCAAGGTCAGGCAGCCTGCCCTCCATGCAATGGAGCCATGGAAACAGCAGGATGTCAGCAAGGAGGCTCAGGGGAGGCACTCCGCTAAGTTCTTTGCACTCTGTCTGGCCTACCCCTTTTCTTCTGGGTTGAGCATCCTGGGTTATTTTATTTTATTTTATTCCACCAGCATTTCCTGCCTTTTCCCCTTGTGGGCAGGACCATTTCTTTCATTGATTGTACAGTGCCTGATGATGATGATGATGATGAAGGTGGTGGCTGACAATGAGAAGGCAACCCTCCTCCTACTTACTTAACCTCTAATTAGGATCTGTTGCTGCTAAGTGCTGTACTGAATGGATAAGTGACACCATCACCACCCAGAGGGCTTAGGACCTAACTAGACATTATGTGGGAGATCCGTGACTTTCTTCTTCTAACAGCAGTTGTGTGTGTGTGTGTGTGTGATTAGGATTGGGTCATGGAGCAGGGCAATGCTAGCCATTTCCTCTCATGCTGTGGCCCTAATCCAACCCCTGCCCCCTGCCCCAGCTGCTATGAGCTGTGGAAGGGAAAATATACAAGTGTGGAGGGGTCAGAGAAATGGATCTGAGGATGTAGGCAGAGGCTGGGGAGTTCTGAAAACTAAGGACTAGAAACTTGAAGTTAATATGAAGTGTGACTTGCAGTAAGCAGAGACAGGGACAGAGCTCCAGGAATAGAAAAAGGATCTGTGGAGGATAAAAGTGTCTTTCTCAGGCCACTGACATCTCCTACTAGCCATCACTGCTAGTTCTGGGGCATTGAGGGGGGAAGAAGTGGAGCATGGCATTTAAAGAAAACAGCCCAGAATTTCCCGGCATACCTCAGGGTCTCTTCTGTCTGTACAGGCCCCTCCAGCCCTGTCTCTTTCCTTGTTTTGGCACCACTGTACAAATAGGGGCCAGTGAGATAAAAAAGCTGCTCTGGTCTAAGTCGAAAGGTGGGGTGCTCTGAGAGTCAATGTGATGGAGTCATTAAGAGTGTCAGATTAAGGCTGAGGAAACCTGGGTTCAAATCCCCACTCAACCATGGAGTGGTCTGGGTGACCTTGGGCCAGGTACTATCTCTCAGCCTAATCTACCTCACTGGGTTGTTGTGCAGATAAAATCAGCATGGGAGAGGAGCATGTACACCTCCCTGAGCTCCTTAAAGGAAGGGAATAATAATAATAATAATAATAATAATAATAATAATAATAATAATAATAATATAACAACAAATGTTTGAAATTGTTGGCTTATATATCCCCCCCACCCCTGTAGAATCCATAGTCTACCAATGGTGTCAGAACAGCAACATCATAGACTCCTGGGACTGGGGAAGGAGCCAGGGGGGCTTGGTTCAGTCAATGAGCAGAGAACTCTGAGCCAGCAGAATTCCTCATGAGTGTACATTTATTTTTGCTGTCAATAAATGCCAGAAAATGTCATTTCCCCAACAGCTGTAAGATTAGTGCAGGGCAGGGGGGGCACGGGGGGTGGACAGAGAGGCAATCCACTGACGAGAAGTGAAACGCATAGCTCAGTAAAGCAATAGATACTACATTTATAAGCCGAAAAGCACAGCTTTTCAAAATCGGGGGACATTGACCCAGTTTTGTGATTCTGTGGCCAACGCCCATTCATTTCAATGGGGCGTGCAGGAAATGGTCACATTTAGGGTAAAGCCCTTGCTCCGTTGGCTGTGAGGCAGCTCACTAGGGCCATCTTCTCTCTCAGCCTAATTGGCCTCACAGTGGCCCCTTAGCTGCTCTGTCGCAATTACTCCCTTCCTTTCCCGGTCCCTGCATATCCAGTACAGCTGCATCAGAGTGCAGAAGGAGTCAAGTTTTAGACAACTTTTTGCCCCTCTTAGCTCTGAGAGCCCCTTTCAGCATTTTCTTCTCTTTTCACACTCCTTGGACTGCATTTAAGAATCACTGAAATGACAGGATCTGGTATTTATTTATTATGTTGTCTGTTTCACCAATCCATTTGTCATTCCTGCCCCATGGTTGGTCCTCACTCAAGTCGTCTTTCCTACCTTTGCCTTCTCTGGCCCATTTTTTAAATGACTTCTTCTTCTTCGTCTTCTTCTTCTTCTTCTTCTTCTTCTTCTTCTTCTTCTTCTTCCCTTCCACAAGATGTAGTGATGGCCATCAACTATCAGCTACTAGTTCTGATGGCCATGTGCTACCTCCATTATCACATACGTTATGCCTAGGTACACCAGTTGCTGGGGAACATGGGCTGGCACTCAGGTCCTGTTTGTGGGTTTTCTGTGGAGAGCTGGTTGGCCACTGTATGATTAGAATGCTGAACTAGATGAAACCTTGGACTGAGCCAGCATCAAGGCACTTTTTATCTCCTTCTCCTTCCCTTTCCTCCCTCCCCTGGGGAAGATCTGTCCTCCAGGTATATCATGGAGGTCCTTCCCCTTTATTAGCTAGAACTGAGTAAACTTGCTGATGAGAGATGAGCGATGGATGAGGCTGTACATTTGTTGTGGGCTGATGTTGCAGGATGACTTTCTGGTGAGAGGGAATGGCGTGTTTGCTCAGCAGAGTTGAGAGACAAAGGAAGGGCAAAGGCAGGCAAGTGCAGGGCTGAACCAGAAGGTTTGGAGGCTGTTGCTGGTCTTTTGCTCTGGCCAGATTGTTTTTTGTGTTTTTTGTTTGGCATGGAAACGTCACTATAGCATCCCCTCTTGTTCATTAGCTGTCGGCATCTTAGCCTGACTTTGGGGAGTGGGTGATCTTTTTGCCCCCCGCCCATTTCTTTTTGGGATTTGTTTTTATTTGTTCTCCTCTGCCTCATATTTGATACATAAAGTTAATTTGCTGGATGATTCTGCCCAAAGGATTTATGAAGAGCTGCCTACAGCATTCAATGTTTTACTGACACAACACGAACACGTGTGTGTGTGTGTGTGTATGAGGGTGGGGAACTTTTCTGGTTTTAAATAATTAGTAATACATTATTCACACATAAACATTTTTCCTGAAAGGACTAAGAGAAGAACCAACCTCCTTGGAGGAGTGGAAGAGTATGGGTCAACCTTTTTTGTGCAAAATTGGCCAATAGTGGGAACCCAGCTGGCTGGTGGGCTAGAGGATAGTATCTAAACTGGGGCAGAAGGATCGTAGCTCACTGACAGATACATGCTCTGTACACAAAAGGTCCTGGGTTCAAGCCCAGGTATCTCCAGGTAGGGCTGGGAAAGACGTGTGCCTGAAACCCTGGGGAGCTGCTGCCAGCCACTGTAAGCAATATGGAACTAGGTGGCCGAAGACTCTGCCTCAGGATAGGGCAGCTTCCAATGTCCCTGTGACTAGGTCAATGGAGTCCATACCTTAAGCCAGTTTTAGGGGTGGGCCATGTTCTGAGGCCATTAGCCACGCTGAAGAAGCCTGTTTCAAAGCAAGGCAAAGTGGGCAATGAGAAACAGGAGCTGAAGGAATAAGGCCTCCTATGGCAGTGACAGAGAGTCAGGACTAGGAGCTGCCAGATGCTGCATTGACCAGAGGGACTGATGCCCCTGCAGGAAATTTCCTCTGCCCGCCCTGCCCCACCTGGGCATATCATCTATTAGAAACCAATTGAGTTGCCCTGCCCCTAATTCACTTAAATGGTGGGCATAGGGAGACCAAATGCACAAAGGCCTTTCTCACATGGTGAGTTCTCCTAGACCAGCCTTCCCCACCCTGGTGCTGTCCAGGTGTGAGGGACTACAGCTTCCATCACCCCAGAATAACTGGGAAGGCTGTACTTGATATGCCAAGGGGAAGTGTACCACAGGGAGTGCAACATCTTTATGTGTGTATTTCGTGCACGTGTAAACGGCTTCCCTTTCAGCAATAAAGATCCCGAGGCAGTTCAAAGGAAACATCCTTCCTGCAGCTGAAGAAAACCAGTGGTTGTCTGTGGGGAAGGGCCACCGTGGCTAGGGGTGGAGCCCCTGCTTTGCACGCAGGAGGTCCCGGGCTCCACCCCAGGCAGCACCTCCAGTCAAGATGATCAGGCCAGGCGGCAGGGAAGACATCTCCCCGAGACTCCGGACAGCCACTGGCGGTCAGAGGAGACCAGACTGGGCTAGGCGGACCAGTGGTCTGATGGTGTGAGGCAGCCTCGTAGGTTCCTCCCTAACAGCCGTTAAATGCACTCCCCTGAAAATGCCATCAAAAGCCTGTTTCCATAGGCCTTCTGTGCACGCAAAGAAACAGAAAGGCCTAATTATATCACTCCCACCATCCAAAGCAAGGTCCCCCAGCCGCTCAGGCTAGACCAGCTCTAACCCAGAACAATACCTGTATCAGACATCCAGCCAACCAGACTAGAAAAGAGTGGGGAGGGGAGCATGTACGGATACTTCCCAAGACTTCCGTGCTAGGCTATGCTGGGCCCTGGGCTTGGGTTGAGGAGGGAGCCCTGGCTCGTGCCAGCACTGAGTCATAGGCAGCGTTGGAACCAGGCCCCAACAGGGGTCCAGCAAAGGGGAAGTCCCAGAGCGCTTGGTTGTCAACAACTAGTCAGTCTGTTTGGGCCGATAGCTCAGTCTCCAGCAGGATGTTCTGCTCTGGAGTGGAAACCTGCCAGCATGACATGAACAGAAACAGGGGCAAGCTTGTATTGCTGCAGTCCCCATGCCAAGGATTAATGCCCAAGCGCCTGTCCCTGCAGTTGCATGCTACCAAAGCCTCAACTCCGCCTTCGGCATGCTGGGTTCATGGACTCCGCAAGTGCGTGCGCGCGTGCCTGCGTGTGTGTGCATGCACACGTGCACTTATGCTCCTGGTCATGTGCATGGAGAGCAGCTTCATGTAAACAAAAGAACAGGAGCATAATGCTGCTGCTCCATCCAGCGCGGAGGCCTTGTGGGTGGTGGAATGCTGGGCACCTGTCGGGGTCTCTGCACACAGGGCAGAATGCTGCATCTGGCTTTATGTTCCATTTGTTTATTTTTGCTTCCTAGGTGGGTTTTAAAAAAATTGCATTTAATGGATGGGTTTTGCGTATGATCTGGAAATAAGTGATGGGTCCACCTTCTTCCGAAGGAGGCACTGAAGTCAAAGATACACCTTACGGTCAGGTCTGCCTGCAGGGAGAGCATTATGCACATACGTCGATGAATGAGCACAGTGAGCGAGAGAAGGGAAACGTGTAGTTGCCTGTATATGCTTGAACCCATATTTTGTAGATAGGCGTATGTCTCTGGCAGAATGTGAGGGTGGACATTCACGTTTTCAGCAGACCCCTCCAAATTTTGTCTTTGTTGCTCACCCTCTCCCTGCAACCTCAGAGCCCTCAAGATCTTGGCTTCTGCAACACCTCACAGTGAATTTGTCATGTCATAAACCACAGTATCACGAGTGGTGTCTTCCAGAGCAAGTAGGGGAAAAAGAAAGAAATCTCCATACAGATAGTTAAAGATTTGCGTGTACTACAAAACAGCAGAAAAGAGACACAACCACAAGGATGGAGGAAAAAGCCACAGTGTATTGGATACCTGCAATTTTTACTCCACTTTAGCTTTCATTTATGGCACAGTAGCAGAACTCCTGCGATGGAGTGAGTCCTTCCCCCCCCCCCCATATCACCTCAAAATGGGGACTCACAATACTGGCAGGAATAGGTGGATGTTAGAAAAGGGACTATTGATGTTTTGTGAGCTGCCCAGAGAACATTAGTTATTGGGTGGATTAGAAATGTAATAAATGAAATAAATAAATGTTTTGAGGGTTGTGGAGTTCCTTAACGTGGGTTGGACAACACCCTGCTCCCGGAAGTAGGACTCTTGTGTCGCCCCTGTGGGAATGGTGCTGGGATGGAACCTTTGCTTTGCTACTTTCGGCGAGTGCCAAGTCTCCCATGCAGGTCACTGTGGACTGAGCTGAGCAGGAGTGCGGAGATGGAGGTCTCCTTGGGTCTTGTGCCAGAGACCTTCCAGAGTGGGTTGCACCTTTTGTCGTAATGGCTTTAGTCCTGGGCTGAGTGCCTGCAACTCCTGTGGATGTCGGTCATCATTGTGCATGGTAACTCTGCAGAACTGTTGCCTGTATATGCTTGAACCCATATTTTGTAGATAGGCGTATGTCTCTGGCAGAATGTGAGAGTGGACGTTCACGTTTTCAGCAGACCCCTCCAAATTTTGTCTCTGTTGCTCACCCTCTCCCTGCAACCTCAGAGCCCTCCAGATCTTGGCTCAAAGCTTTTAGGTCAATGTTCCCCAACCTGGAGTCCTCCAGGTGTGTTGGAGTACCATCCCTATCATTCCCAGCTGGCAGGTCACCGGGCAACCTCCGTACCTGCTTTGAGCCCAAGTTACAAGGCATCCCAATGCATAAATAATTTCAACAATATTCAGCAACAGTGAGACATGTAGATACAATGGCTTTGAAATGTGTTTTGGAAAGGGCTTTCAAGCAAGTTGGCAGTGCCAGAATCCCATGTAGTTTATGCCATTTGGGCAGCTGCAAAGAGATCCAGCAACAGGAAGCTGAAGAAAATGTTCCTCTTATAGTATGCACCAGTGTGTGCTAGACTCTGTACAAAACAGAAGCAAAATGGTCTCCCTGTGGGACTGTGGTTATTGTAGTGTGTAAAGGGTGGGCTATCCGCCATTCTGGATTTGAACAGAGGTCTCTAGAAATGTGGCAGTTAAAAGTCAAATGGCCTGCTGGATTTTGTGCCAAGCTGTTTTCAGCCCGCATTCCCTGGGAGAGCATCCTGTGATGAACTAGGGTGGAGGGGAGGCCTTGGTCTACTAGGGCAAGGGGCAGGAAATTAGGGGGGTCGGTTAGCAGCAGCAAATGGGAGGCTGCTGGGGTCCAGGAGGAGCAGGCGGAGTGTGGCTTTTGCACAAAGGAGGGGAGCTGTTCCAGGCAAGGGGATAGGGAAGAGCAGCATGGCAAAAGACATAAAGGGAGACAGGGAGATGGAGGTCAAGTGAGCAGTGACAGCCTGCTTGGCTAGACTGGAGAGAAGGAGGATGAAGTCAGTCCATGGAGCCAGCAAAACATAGATGGGTAGAGGAGCAGGGAGCTGATGCTGTGGAGAAAGGAGACGAGGAGATGGAGGCAGGAACCCAGTGAAGGGAGAGCGCACAAGGCCTGTTTTGGCCAAAGCCTCTGGCTTGGAACAGGGCAGTTAGAAGCCAGCAAGGAGGAAACAGGAATCGTCCATGCGAGAATGGGAAGGGAGGAGTGCAAGGAAGAAATGCCCATAGTTTTCCAGTTTAGGTCAGTGCTACTCTAATGGACAGAGATCTGAGTTTCACTGGATCTGAGGAGGGGCAGAGGAGCAATAGCACTCCGGACTGCAGAGGAAAGCAGGTTACTCACATTGGCTGGGTGTATTCTGGACCAGAAGACTTAAGAGCAATGCCAGCTCGCTGGGATCTGTGGATGGAGGGCTGCCAGGTGAGCAAAAAGAGACACCCCTCTTTTCTTTCTGCCACCGAAGTCAGCCCTCCCCAGTCCAGTGACCTTCAGATGTTCTGATCCTCAATGCCTCTCAGCCTGCATGGCCAGCAATCAGGAACCCTCAGTGTTATTGAGAACATCTGGAGTGTCCCAGGTTGGGGAAAGCTGACCTGTCCAGCCATGACCATGAATGCTTCAAATATCATGGCAGCAAATGTCTTTGCCTCGGACCCGGACCAGTGCTCATCTGTGAATGTAGGAGGCTGCTGGCTACACAGTTGACAACTGGTCAATCTTGCCCAGCCAATTCAGCTAACAGCTTCCCCAGTTTTGCTGCCCAAGTTGGTGATGTAATCTGGGATCTTCTTCATGCAAAGCATGTGCTTTACCATGACAGAGCAATGGGCTCTCCCCTTCTGGGCCCTCCCCTTCTGGTTGGCCTCTGCCCCAAGGATCTTCTTGTCACATACGCTTTTCCTGTGGCTCTAATGTTCTGTCTCCTCAGAGTTTCAGCTCCTTTCTTCTTGTTTTGCCCTTGCTTTACTTTTCTGCTTGCCTCCAGCATAGGAACATGGGAAGCTACCTTAACTCGAGTCAGACCCTGGGTTCATCTAGGCCAGTATTGTCAACGCTGCTTTCAGGCAGGAATTCCTTCAGCCCTACCTGGAAATGCTGGGGATACAGCCTGGAACCTTCTGCATGCAAAGCAGGGGCTCTACCACTGAGCCATGGCTCCAGCTCCACCAGTTACCCACTAAATACTTTCTTTATTTTTTTCTCTTCCTCTTAACATCCCCCCTTTCAGGGTCTTTCACCCACCTCTCAACTGCTCATGGGGAGTATAAAGTAGACCAAGTAAAGATCTAAGGAAGCAAAGAGTGGTACATTATAGATCAACCACCAAAACCCACATTCAGTCACCCAAGTGAGGCCAAATGACATTCCCTGTCCTCTGGAATGGTGGTGCAACCATCTGCAGGGTGACATTCCCTGTTGAATTGACCAATAGCTTAAAGAGGATATGCAAGCTTTTGGGTTTCACAGAGTCCATCTTCTCTAGGCCAAGGGAGTGCCGATGGGACAAAAAGGGTGGAGCAAGAGCTGGTTTAGGTTACTGGTAGGGGGCAGGAATGTCTGCTTTTTTGGGTCGAGCTTATGGAATTGGCTGAATTGCCCAAGAAATGCAATGAGAAACAGAAGGCTGCCTCCTTGTTGGGCTTTCATAACAAACTTAGCACATATATCAGAAGAAGAGAAAAGAAAAAAGTCATTGCTAGCTGGAGCTGAAAAAATGCAGGGCATTCAGGTTCAGGCACCTCATCCTAGGTGCAGCTGGTGGCCCTCCAAGCCAAATACAGCCCAGCAGCCATGCAGGAGGCCCACGAGGGGCTCAGTGGACCTCTTGCTTTCCCCATCTTCCTGGAGCCACAAAACAAGCGTGCATCCATGCGTCATGGCCCTGGCTACTGGTCTGCATTCAGTTTGTGGGGTCAGGATGCGAAGCCCTTGGGCTAGCCTTCCGTCCCACAAGGGTGTGCTTTGTGCGTGGATGGTGTCGCTTCGGCTGGCATCCTCCTTCCTCTTGCTGCAGAATTCTTGTTTGGCTTCCTTTTGGGAGCCAAACGTGATCCCTTCTGCCGCGAATGCGAATATTAGCTTTGGCTGTCCGGGTCGCGTATAGCCAAGAAGGAATCGAAAGGAACAGCCATGCCTGTTTGCCATTTGTCTTGGCCAAGTGACAGACAAAAGAGATATAACAGAGATATTTTTGCCTGTGGCATTCACATTCATTCCAGCATCAAGGATTTAGAGGGTTTTGTTGCAGCTGTTTGATTGGGGACAACAGGGGGCACAGGAAATGAGCTTGAACCTCCACAGGCAGCAAAGGCTCTATCATACCACCTTCTCCAGGTCTTTTAAAAATTATTCTCCCTTTCTCTCCAGCCTCAACTTTTCTCTTTAGACTCGAAAGCCAAAAGAGGCAGGCATGAAGAAATCCCTCCTTTTTTGTACCATGTGCAATCCAAAATCTTTGCCTAACCTCTTTAAAGTCCTAGTTGCCTCGACAACACAGATCATCTCGCTAACTCTGGTCTCTGAATCTATAGGAGCCACACTGGCTTTTTGGCAACAGCACCAGCCTCCTGGGTACACTTGCTTTCTGAAATCTTTTTCTTTTCTCTACCACAACTTATACCCCACTTTCCCAGTAATATATCCAAAGCACTTTATAATTTAAAAAACAAATGCAAAGTACCCAAAAATGTATTCACAATTAGAATCTGATAAATCTGCTGACAGAAATGCCCAAGACCAGTCCATAAAACCTCAGAACTGTAGCTCATTGCTACAATGCACGCCACGTGGCTGGCTTTGGAGATGGCCTGGAAGCTTCAATTGGTTCAGAATGTGGCAGCCGGACCGTTGGCTGGCGCTTGCAGGTTGGAGCATGTGCCTCCGATTCTGTGTCAGCTCCATCAGCCTCCTCCCATTTGCTCCAGACTCAGTCCAAAGTGCTGGTTCTAGTCTTTAAAATGCTACATGGCTTAGGGCCACTTTATCTTTGGGACCGCGCTGTTGGCACCATCTCGGGAGGTTCGACGACCGAACATGAGAACCGGGCTCCCTCTGCAGCTGTGCTGCAACTCCAGGTTTGAAATCGGCCGGGCTCCCTCTTCATGGCTCTTCCGCCCCAAACTGAAGCGATGCTTCTTTTGGCGGGCGTTTAATGTGTAGCCCCTAGTTTTATTGCTTCCCATTTCTATCTGTAACATCTCTTTCAGCCTTGCCGCTGTTAGGTGGTTTGTTGTTGTTTTAGTATTATTGGCTGCATTATGGGTTTTTTTTTAAACTCAACAATTGTTCACTGTATTTTTTAGTTTTATTATATGGTTTTATGGTTATGGTTATGTATGCTGTTCTGGACACATTTAGTAGAAGAGTGGGCAATAAATAAATTAACAACAAGAAGAAGAACCTGGCACTGGCACTGAAACACCTGCATCGGCCAGTCTTTCCGCCCTCTGGATGTGTGGGGACTGCAACTCCCGCTGTTCCCAGGCAGCATGGCCAATGACACAGGATGTGGGGGTTCCTCTTCTGGGACAGTGTCCCACACACTAGGGGCCACGTGAGTAGAGGGCCTGGTGCATTTCCCTGCCACAGGTGTGTCCCTTTGGGGAATTCCAAGGAGAACTTTGCCCACCGGTGAAAAAGGGTGCCAGGCTTTGTTCGTAGGGGTGGAGGATTCTTTAGAAGTGGATCTGGCTGTTGACCTGTAAAATGTGGCTGGTGGGGGACAAGGAGTCAGGAGCTGCCACAGCTCATTCTTACTGGTGTGCAATGTCTGCAAGGGAGGTTTTGCATCCCTCCCCCAGCAACACGTTACGGCGAGAGGTGCAGCCTCCTGATGTGGAGACGGACACGTCAAGGAGGCTGGCGCTTAATCCCTGCAGGACCATATGGAAATGGCGAGTGTTGCTGGAATCCCTGATTAAGAGAGAGTTACCATGATAATGCTGCCTCCCATCCCTGTCTTGGAGTGAATTACAGCTGGTTGCCTTATTACTCACTAAAGCTTTGTGATCCACATGTGCAGATCAGCCCAGGCAGGCAGGGACTCTGCTGCACTATCTGGGCCAGAGACAGCCAGCCGCTACCTGGGTGTGTGCCTTCACACGCGTGGCTTCACCTGCGAGGCCCTTTCTGTGAAGTACAGGACACGCTCTCAGAAGCCGCAGGCCTTGTCCGCATCTGGCTTTGGGGATGGGTTTGCTTTGCATTGTTCACTTTCCCATGTGGGCAAACAGGCATCTTAGCCACAACGTTCGGAGCCCAGGAACTTTGGTCTTGCTAGGCTCCTGCTGTTGACAGCTGCTACTGGGACTGGCAGGCCTTCATTTCAGGCAGGGCTTCTGTGCCTGGACCAGCTGAATGACAGGTTGAAATTCAGCAGCTGAAGCTTCCTCCCCAACCCGGTTGGGAAAAGTTTCCACTGCTTGATTTCTGCCTGTCCTGAAGCGCAGGCATCCTTCCGTGGGAAGTGAGTGGGCGGGGAGGGGTGGCAAGCCAGGACCCATGGCTCTGCTGGCCCTCAAGGCCCGGAGTACATCTGGATGATGCTAATTTCTGCTGCAGGCAGCGCAGAGTGTCATCCCTGCAGTAAACACAGGCAAAAGGATTTAACCTGCACAACTTCATCCCCCACCTCCACATGGCCCAACCATGTGCAGGGGAGCAGAGGGAGCCTGCCCCAGCGGATGCAACAACAAACCGTGGCTTTTGACTCTGGCATGTTTGTGGGGAGAGAAGCCAGAATCCTTGGTTCAGACAAAACAATAAACAAAGCACGGATGGAGGGAGGGTTCATGGTCAGTTTAGCCAGCCCTACTGGCAGGAGTGATCAAGCAGAGAGCCCCATCACACTGGACCGGTCCTGATAAGCTGGGATTCCTTGGAGCCCCACTGGCTTATCATGACATGCGAACTGGGCCAGTGTTTTCCCCAGGCCTACCACCTGAGAGCCTTCTAGCTGGAGACGCTGCCATCCCAGGGACTGAGCCTGGGACCTTCTGCTTGCAAAGCGGAAGACTTCTACCCTGGGGTTTGGTGCTTTGCTCTGGGCGAACTCTGGGGAAACATGGACACTGTCTGCTTGCCTCTGTCTTTGTAAGTTCCTGTCTCCACTGTAGGGCTACAGACAGAGAGCCACAAGTGAAGGGGGCAGACAGAGACAGAGCCAAGGGAGAGCACCCCGGTTTTTCTTTCTCCTAAGCAGATACAACATGAAGTCGGAAATTTCTTCCGTTTCTTCCACCTTTGCATACGTGGTGGTGGGGAAATCTTGATGGAAAACGTCATCCTCTTTCTTACCTGCAAGGCAAACTGTGGATGGAGAGAGTACAGTTCCCAGGGGGTCACAGAGTGGTGGTTTCTAGCAGCTCAGCAGCTCTCGTTAATCTCATTAATTCTTGCCCCAAAGGAGGGGGCCTGGGTGTGTGTGCGTGTGCATGCGCATGTGCGCTGAATACAAATAGCGCATCTTGGGCACAGAGAATCCCGTCAGCAGAATTCCTGCCCCCTTTCTTCCCTTCTTTAAGAAGGCTCTGTCAGGAATGGCGAATTACTGTGGTCATGCCTACTTCTTTTATAATGTGCTATTTCTCATCATGGAGCACTGAGGGCCTCAATTTCCATGCTGGCATCATGTAGTAAAATGAGAGTGTTTCAAGAGCAGTTGTGATGCAGAGCACGGCGTTCAGCGATTCCAGCATGCGTCACAGGCGAAAGCCTCTGTTCATATTTTGGCTGTCATGATGGGAGAATGAAAGGGCAAAGTGATACCTTGATTGCAGTAACTCCAGTCGGTGAAATTATAGGTAAGCTCTTAAGTTACATATAATTCTTCACTGGGCAAATATGGAAAGAAAACTGCCTCAGCTGTACAGAGAAAAAGAGTACTTATTAATGCGAAGATCTCTCACGTCCTCCATTGCTCTTTTCCTCAGTTGCTCAGCATTCTTTCTGTTCTGCCAGGTTAAGAGTTCTGTGTAACTCAAAAGCTTGCATATATTGACAGCAGCAGAAACTGGTCAAATAAAAGTCACCTGGCTTCCTCTGAGACTGACAAGGCAACAACTGTCTATAACTTACTATGTTGTGGAAGAACATTTAATCATATCCGACCCACCAGGAAGTGAGGAAATAGATTTCTTGGAATTATTTAGCCATCCGAAGTCTCTTGTGCCATCTCTCTCTCTCCTCCCCCCTCCCTGCACCCCCTTTCTGCCATATAATTGGAGAACTTCATCATGAAAGCCATTCCTTTTCATGGTCCCATTTTTGATTTGTGTTCAGTGCTAACCCCATGTGTTCGTATCCGAACTTGTGAGCAAAACCCTGCAATTCCATAAATGCCTCATTGAAAATGTTGCTGCAGGATCTAGCAGATGGAGAACTGGGATTATGGGAGGAAAATGCTGAACGGAAAATGATGCTACTACATCACATCAGATGGCTCCGTTGCCAATTTACGTCTGCTCATTTGGTTTGTTTGGAGGTTTTTTGTTTGTAAAGCTGTGCTTTCTAAACTTCTAATGAGAAAAACAAATCAAGGTTTTTCTCACCCTGAAAGCAGGCATCACCTTCTCAGTAGATCTGTCTCCTCCTTGTCTCCTTTTCCCTGAATGGAGGAAAGGGTTTTTCAGGTTGGGCTTTACAAGGGTCAGTTTAGTCCAGTTAATTTATATCAAACAATATTGGGTTATATATGATAGGGCCTTGAGTGCCTTCTGGCAGGAAGGCAACAAATACATTTTATGAATAAATAATACATTAAAGGGAGGAAGGCTGAGCAAGTCACATCCCAGGCTGATATTACTGGAGAGCCACTTTGAGCAGAAGGGAGTGGGTCGCAGACCTGGCCCTCCCTCTCCTAAAAGGAGACTGTTGCTAAAGGCCATGGCTGTGCAAGCAATGCTCCCGAACATGTGCCCTCTTGGCTCAGAGTTGGGAAGCAGGGGGAGGTGGTGTGCCTTGGGGGGCTGCTGATCTCTAAATTATTTACACTGTAGTATTTTTTTAAAGCACAAAGCTCCATTTTAAATCAAAAGGGAATTTTAAAATAATATTTTGGCTGTATTCATTTCTTGCACACTGAACTACCTCCTCTCTCTCTCTCTCTCTCCCCGTGCGCGCATGAGAGAGAGAGAGAGAGAGAGAGAATGGAAAGCTCTTCCTCCAAGACAAACATTTGTAATTATTGTAAAATAGACAACTCTGACAGAGTAGCTGGCTCTCTGTCCTGAGTAATTATATTCTTTTGCTGTGAAAAAAGAAAGTTTGCCTCAGGAAAATTACTTTGTGTTTTGAGAGAGGGAGTGGAATGACATTAACACCATCATTTTAATTGTAATCTGCCATGCATGCACACCATTTTCATACATTGCCATTTATTTTAATAATGATTAGATTTCTTTCTTGGCCGATATCCAAAGACCTCGGGCTGGGTAAGGTTAGGTCTGCATTTCACCGTGTCCTCATAACAACCCTGTGAGGTAGGTTAAACAGAGAGAGGGTGACTGGCTGAGAGCCTGTCATTTAGGCTTCCTGGCTGAGTGAGAATTTGAATATGAGTCTCTGGCGCCACACTAGCTCTGTCTAGACCAGTGGTTTTCAACCTACATGTTTTGGAAATTTATCATGGATCCCTCAGGTAGAAGATTGGAGGTTTATCCGCCATTGCCAATTGTCCTCTGCATGGACAACCCCAACAGTGACCTGTTGTGGATATTATGCACTGGGCAGGCAAAGAGCAGCAGCATTCTCTCTCTTCCCCCCCCTGCCCCCCCGTACAGTTGCCAGATGGGATGCTGGCAGTCTGTGAGAGCAAAAACAGCGGAGGAGTCTTGTGGCACTTTCAAGTAGCCTCCTCCAACCTGGTGCCCTCCAGATGAGTTAGGGAAGGCTGCCTTAAAGAGCAACACATAGCTTATGGCCAGAGCTTTTGCACACCAGCATCTAACTTCATCAGGTACAAGAGGTGTTATCCTCAGTAGACCAGGTAGTGTAGAGAGAGAGAAAAATGTGAACAGCGACATCAGAGGGAAATAAGATGAAAAGAACACAGAGTGTGACTGACAATTAGGTTAACTGTCACTGCACTTATTTTACACTGTGCTTATTCTACAAGCAATCCTATACTTCTTTACTCAGAAGTAAGCCCCATGATGTTCAATGATGAACTAGACGCCACTCTGCACCAGTGGAAGCAGTGGAGCTGTGGAACCGATTCCAGGTACTTGCGGATGAGACTGGAGCACAGCCTGCAGAGGAAGAATCAAAGGGGAACCTGCATGAGAGTGAGCAAGAGGCTGAAGGTCAGTCAAAAAGAGGCAATGAAACCCAAGCCTACAACATCAAGAAGAGAAGAGTGGTAGTAGTGGGAGACTCCTTGCTGCGTGGGATCGAGACCCAAGTATGTTGCGAAGACCCGTGGACTCGCCAGGTATGTTGTCTCCCAGGAGGACGGATTAGAGACGTGACTGAAAAGTTGCCTGCACTCATAAAGCCCACTGACAGGCATCCCTTTCTTCTCATCCATGTGGGAACAAATGATACCGCCAAGCGGAGCTACGAAGAAATCGCGTCAGACTTTGAAGCTTTGGGAAGGAAACTCAAGAACTTTGGGGCCCAGATAATTTTCTCATCCATCCTTCCAGTAGTTAGAAGAGGGATAGAAAGGGAACGAAAAATACTCCGGGTGAATGACTGGCTACGAAGGTGGTGCCAACGAGAGAGATTTGGATTCTGGGACCACGGGCTGTACTTTCTGGAAGATGGGCTGTTGGCAAGGGATGGGTTGCACCTCACAAAGGATGGGAAGAAAGTGTTTGGCCACAACATGAAGAACTTCATCAGGAGGGCTTTAAACTGAATCCTACGGGGAAGGGAGACGTAATGTTGGGGGTAACAATGGACGTAGGCGCATGCACTGCAACGGAGAGAACAGCTCTGATAGTGCCCAATAATAGTCTTCAGACACATGTAGGAAGAAAGCCAGACTATGAAGCAAATGGTCTTCGATGTAGGGATGTCGAAGAATTTCTCCACGAATCTCCGGGAAGCCAAATGCCAACGCATTCGGCCCCCCGAAATTGGTGGAGAAATGGTCCGCCCCCCCCCACCCCCCGGGGATGGGACTTACCTTGGCCGAATGTCCCTGGTGGCGGTGGCTCCCGGCGGTGGTTTGGTGGCGGCGGCGGCGGCGGCAGCCGGTCTTCTGACTGGCTGCCACCGCCGCCATTTCCAAGTGTAAAAACCAAAACAACAAATGCGACAGGCTACGTAAAGATTTACATAGCCTATCATGGCTAGATTTTCAAAAAACACCGTGATAGGCTACGTAAATCTTTACGTAGCCTATCACGGCTGACTTTGGGGAAAAAAAGCGAGTACGCAAATGGCGGCGCCCATGGGCGCCGCCATTTCCGTTCCTTATTTTGGCATGTGTAGCCTACGTAAACATTTACTTAGACTATGGTGAAAATAAGGGCAACGCTATTTGCGTTGCCCTTATTTTTGCCGTAGGCTATGTAAATGTCTACGTAGACTACACGTGCCCAAATAAGGAATGCAAATGGTGGCGCCCATGGGCGCCGCCATTTGCGTACGCCCTTTTTTCCCCCCCACCCAAAGTCAGCCGTGATAGGCTACATAAAGATTTATGTAGCCTATCACAGCTGACTGCAGGGACGCAAACGGCGGCAGCTACGGCCGCCGCCATTTACAACCCGGCAGGAGCAGAGGATTTGCGGCTGGAGGGACGGGGCGCCTCCCCCCCGGCCAGAATTTCAGCCAGAGGGATGGGGCGCCTCCCCCCCGGCCAGAATTTCAGCCGGAGGGATGGGGCGCCTCCCCCCCGGCCGGAATTTCAGCGGGGAGGAACGGAGCACCTCTCCCCCACCGCAAAGCAAGCTGCGGGACCAGGTAAGGGACTTTCGACCATCCCTACTTCGATGTCTATATACTAATGCCCAGAGTATAGGAAACAAACAGAACGAACTTGAATTCTTAATACAGGAGGGAAATTATGACTTGATAGGTATAACTGAGACTTGGTGGGATGACTCTCAGGACTGGAATACAGCAATTGAAGGATATAACTTGTTCCAAAAGAACAGGAGGAACAGAAAGGGAGGTGGGGTTGCACTGTATGTGAAAAATACATGTCTCTGCACAGAAATACAGGAGGAGGAGCTTGGTAGCCCCATCGAGAGCATCTGGATCAAAATAAATGGAGCAAAGAATAAAAGGAACCTGGTGGTTGGAGTCTACTACCGGCCACCCAATTAAGGAGAAGACGAGGATGAAACTTTTGAAAAGCAAACAGCCAATGTTTCATGGAAGCCTGATATAGTAGTAATGGGGGACTTCAATTTCCCCATTATTTGTTGGGAGACAACTTCTGCAAAACATGGCCCCTCCAGGAAATTCCTGACTTGTGTGGCAGATAACTTCCTCCTACAGAAAGCAGAGGAAGGAACTAGAGGATCAGCTATCCTTGACTTGATCCTAACCAACAGAGATGACTTAGTGGATAAAGTAGCAGTTACAGGAACTCTGGGGGAAAGCGACCATGTTGTACTTGAGTTCTTGGTTCTAAGGGAAGCAAAAACCGAGTGTAGTCAAACGCATACCCTGGATTTTAGGAAAGCTGATTTTCATAAACTCAGAACAATGATCAGTAAGGTCCCATGGCAAGCGACGCTAACGAGAAAAGGAGGGGAGCTTTTAAAAAAGGAAATTCTCAAGGCACAATCACAAACAATTCCAACAAGAAGAAAGGGTGGAAGACAACAGAAGAAGCCAATGTGGCTTCACAAAAAGCTTAGGGATGACCTGAAAACAGAAAAGGACACATATAGGAAGTGGAAAGAAGGCCAAGCAACAAAGGAAGAGTGCAGGCAGGTAGCACAGAATTGCAGGGATGGTGTCAGGAAGGCTAAAGCTGAGAACGAGCTGAGGTTAGCGAGGGATGCTAAAAACAACAAAAAGGCTTTCTTCAGCTACGTGCATAGTAAAAGGCAGAGGAAAGAAATGGTTGTTCAGCTATTAACTAAGGATGGCAAAATGATAACAGATGACAAAGAAAAGGCAGAGGTGCTCAATTCCTACTTTGGCTCAGTCTTCTCTCAAAAGACGGTCTATGACCCCCCTGGCAAAGGCGAAGTACAGGCTGAAGGGGCAGAATTGCAGCTTGAGATAGAGAGGCATATGGTCAAGAAACACCTAATTACTTGGAATGAGTTCAAATCTCCAGGGCCAGATGAACTGCATCCTAGAGTAATAAAGGAACTGGCAGAAGACCTCTCAGAACTGCTGCCTATTTTCTTTGAGAAATCATGGAGGACGGGGGAAGTGCCAGATGACTGGAGGAGGGCTAATGTTGTCCCTATCTTAAAAAAGGATAAAAAGGAGGAACCTGGGAACTACAGACCAGTCAGTCTGACATCAATCCCTGGGAAAATTCTGGAGCAGATGATAAAGCAATCCATCTGGAAGCACCTTGAAAACAATGCCGTGATGACTTGAAGCCAACATGGATTTGTCAAAAACAAGCCCTGCCAGACAAATCTGATCTCATTTTTTGATCAAGTAACCTCCCTTGTAGATGGTGGGAATGCTGTAGACATCATATAGCTCGATTTCAGCAAAGCTTTCGACAAAGTGCCCCATGATATCCTGATGAGCAAACTTGCTCGAAGTGGGCTAGATGAAACAACGATCCGGTGGATCCACAGTTGGCTACAGAATCGGACTCAAAGAGTGCTTATCAATGGGACCTTCTCAAGCTGGGGAGAGGTAACGAGTGGGGTACCGCAGGGCTCAGTCCTGGGCCCAGTGCTCTTCAACATTTTTATGAATGACTTGGAGGAGGAGGTGCAGGGAATGCTGATCAAATTTGCAGATGACACAAAATTGGGAGGGATAGCTAATACTTTGGAAGACAGAAACAAAATTCAAAGTGATCTGGATAGACTGGAGCGCTGGGCAGAAAACAACAGAATGACATTTAATAGGGACAAATGCCAAGTTCTGCACCTAGGAAAAAGAAACCAAATGCACAGTTACAAGATGGGGGATACGTGGCTCAACAACACTACAAGCGAGAAAGATCTTGGCATTGTTGTCAATCACAAGGTGAATATGAGCCAACAATGTGATGTGGCTGCACAAAAGGCAAATGCTCTTTTGGGCTGCATTCATAGAAGCATAGCTTCCAAATCCCGGGAAGTACTAGTCCCCCTCTACTCAGCACTGGTTAGGCCTCATCTGGAGTACTGTGTCCAGTTCTGGGCACCACACTTTCAGAAGGATGCAGACAAGCTGGAGAGGGTTCAGAGGAGGGCAACGAAGATGATCAGGGCACTGGAAACAAAGCCCTATGAAGAGAGACTGAAAGAACTGGGCATGTTTAGCCTTGAGAAGAGAAGACTGAGGGGAGATATGATAGCACTCTTCAAGTACTTGAAAGGTTGTCACAGAGAGGAGGGCCAGGATCTCTTCTTGATCATCCCAGAGTGCAGGACACGGAATAATGGGCTCAAGTGACAGGAGGCCAGATTCCGGCTGAACATCAGGAGAAACGTCCTGACTGTTTGAGCAATATGACAATGGAACCAGTTCCCTAGGCTCTCCCACACTGGAGGCATTCAAGATGAGGCTGGACAGCCACCTGTCAGGGATGCTCTGACTTGGATTCCTGCATTGAGCAGGGGGTTGGACTCAGTGGCCTTATAGGCCCCTTCCAGCCCTACTATTCTATGATTCTATAATGGGGCTTACTCCCTTGTAAGGCTGCAGTCAAGCTTTAACATAAATGTCGTAGTCTGTATTCCTCCGGCCCTGGTACATTTCCCCCTGAATCCACCATTTATATTTTTATTTCTGCAGCCGTGTGTAGTACCTACCCACCAACTCCATATAACCCTGCATGCATCCGATGAAGTGGACTCTAGAGCATGAAAGCTTCCACGGCAAGGCACTTGTTGGTCTTTAAGCCCCACAAGACTCTTTGTTGCTTCCTCTTTGGTGCTGTGTGACTGCTGCTCTTTGGAACTGAGCCTAGCAGGGAGGGAGGGACTAACACAGGGGCCCCCAACCTTTTTGGGCATGTGAGCACATTTGGGAATTTGAGAAAGTGTTGTGGGCACCACCACAAAATGGCTTCCATGGAGGATGTGGCTAGTCACATAATGGCTGCTGTGGGGGGCTGCCGTGTGTGCAGGGGAGGGAAATAGCAGGGCTAAAGGCTGGGAGGGAGGGGGGAATGGAAAGCGTTGCTTCCTGCCACCGCAGTCTTCTTCTGCCCCACAGACCTTTCCCCTTGCTCTCTCTCCCCCTCTCTCTCCACACCCAGGCTCTAGCTTTATCTCACTCCCCACAACCCCTCTTCTCACTATTTCTCTCCCTCCCTAGCCCCTGGCCTTGCTCTTCCCCCCCCCCGTCTTGCTGTTTCTGTCCACTCTCAGCCTCTAGCCTCGCTCTTTCTGCCCCTTTGCCTTGCTTTCTCTTCCTGCCCGCTGAACAGCAGCAGATCCAGGAACAGCAAAGAGAGCCTGACACCCCGACATTTTTCAATTTTTTTTATTTAAAACGTTTTTTTTCTTGGCTTGGTGTTTGGGGGCAGGGGCAGAGCTCTTCACGGGCGCCTGTGAGTGCTGCGGGGGGCCCTGGACTAGCCAGTGGTGGCCTACCTGCCCCCGCATGGGCACGGCTTGGCCTGCCCCCTGGATCATGGCCTGCCTGGCTTGCGCTTCTTCTCCCCCTGCTTCCCCCTTCTTCATTACCTGCTGCTCCGGTCTCTCTCTTGTCTCGCCTCAGCCTCATTTGGGGCGAATATGTGGGAACGCAATCTTGTACTTCACCGGTTTGTTTTCACATCTCTTTTTGTTCATACTAAAAGTCCATTTATGTAGTGGCGTGAAACTGGGCAAAATTGTCAGTTTTCTATACAGGTGTTGCACAAAATGCTAGTTTCGCCCCCTGGAGGCTAGTCCAATTTGCCCCAAAGAGGAGAGTCAACTTCAGGCTGGGTCCAACTCGATTTTATTGTTTGCAAACAGTTCGACAAAGGAGCTCACGCTCAAAGCAGAGTCGACCCTGGGCAACCTCCGCGCTACAGTTTTATCACTTAGCTTGCATTCCTCAGCCAGCGTGTTACTTTTGATTGGTTGCCAGAGGTTTGCTTAGCAACCTTATCTTAGGGTTACTGTCTGCTCATTCCAGGCATGCGCAGCTCTTACAGTACTATGTGCTGCTTAAGACACATACAATGGCTTTTAGGTTACATTTTTACTACAATTCCCCCCTCAAAAGGCTTTTCTCAAATTTATACTCTCTTTGGTCCAGCGGTGGACTACGCACTTAAAGGCGCAAACTATTATCGCTGTGGCATTGACGGTTTTCTCTAAACAGCAAGTGAGGCCTGGGACGCCTTTGTTCTAGCTACTAGAATGCTGACAACAAAAACACTTTTTTTTGAACTTTTGGAACTCAGTTTTGTTCCGTTCATCAGGAACCCTTGAAACGAGAGCACCCTCTTTCTGTAGAGCTACTTGAGTCCTTTCAGGGGTTCATTATTCCAATGGTGACCTTCAGGTGGGTCAGCTTCCGGTGTGACCCTCTCTGGTGCAGGTGATGCCTTTATTCAGTGTGATGAATCCACTTCTTTTCTTTGGCGACTTTCATAGCAATGGGAGTGGTAAGTAGGATCTGAAACAGACCCTTCTGCTTCTTGGTAGGTGGTTCATCTTTCTAGGACTGGATTAGCACCCAATCGCTGGGATTGAGATTATGCACTGGAGCATCTAAAGGCCAGGATTGGTGCGGTGTCGCAAACCTGTGAAAACAAAACAGACTGCAAAGCAGTAACATAACCCTGAATCTTAAAACTTTTACTTTTAAATTCACATTTAAGCTATCAGCCATAGGTAATATTCGAGGTGGGCACTTATGGAACGTTTAAAAGGTGTCAATTTAATACTTCCCTTGGGGGCGCACCATACTCGAGTCAAGGTGATTGGCAAGGCCTGTGGCCTTTCAACTTAATCTTTCAACAAATTCTAATGAGCATTGTCTTTAAGGTGCGGTTCATCTTCTCAACTTGACTTGTAGATTGAGGTTTCCAAGGGGGGTGTAGCTTCTAGTTAGTTTGTTATGCCCGGACCACTACTTGCGTCACTTGTCCAACAAAATGGGGCCCCTGATTTGATTCACTCTCTTTAGGTAACAAGAGCTTAGGGATTACTTTTTAACAGGATCTTGGCTACTGTCTGTGCGGTGCAGTCAATTGCTTTTATCATTACTAGCAGGTACCGATAGCCATGAGTCTGGGGCAACTCTGAAAAGTCAATTTGAAATCTCTGAAAAGGATAGTAAGCGCATGGGCGACTTCTCATTTGAGCTGGGGGCTCAAACATCTTTGAATCATTTTTGAGGCACAAAGGGCAGTCAGCCACTGTTCTCAGGTCTTGGTCTAACCTGAAGGAGGTGCTATTTGCCTCGGGCGCACCCAAAATCGGGGTGTTAAAGGGGGACGATCCCTTTATTAGCTAACCATAATTTTTGAACTTCTCAATGAGCGGCTTCAAGCCTGCACAGGTGGCTTTTTTCAGAGGATACTGCCTCACGCACACAGGGCTCTCCCTTTTTAAAGAAGATTTTAACTGGTGTCATGCATTTGCTTGGGCAGGGGTTCTGTCTGCCCACACACATGGATTAACATTCTCTAAAATCTCAGTCCCTTTGGCCTCTGACACAATCTTGATTGCTTGAAAGGCCATTTGATAATTTGAGCCCTGCATTGCTGGCAGCTGTACTACAATCTGATTATCACTGAAGAAGATTTTAGCTTGCAGTTTTGTTAACAAGTCCCGCTCCATGAGGGCAACCAGGTATGCAGATGAAACTACAAAGGCATGTTCCAGTATGTTATTTCCAGTCTTCGTGAGGAGGGGCTTACACAGGGATCATAGAAAATGTGGCTCCAGTATCTACTAGGGCTTTACAGTCCTCGCCACCAACCCTTACTTTTACCTTGGAATTCTCCCGAGCGTTTGTTCGTAGGGTGGTGGCCCTTCAGCTAGACTCCCCCCCACTGGAGGACCCTGCCAGCATTTGGCAGCCTTCAGGGTGAGTCTCTTTTCTTTTTTCTTTCAGCTCTGGACAATCTTTCTTCCAATGTCTCTTCTCTCGGCAATACGCACATTTATTGAGCCCCGGTTGGCCCTTTCCTTTTCTGCCCCCCCCCCCCGGTCACTTCTGTGCTCTCAAGCTGCTGTTTATATCTCCGCCCATGGTGGCTGCCAGCATTGCCTTTTCCTTTTTCCAGGAATGGCACTTTTTTATGTGCTCTCATGTGCACCATAGCTCTAAAAACTTCATGATCTGGGGTCTGATAAGGCTAAAGCAGGCGGTGATATTAAGGCTTGCTTCAATTTAAGAAAAGCCTTTTTTATTTTAATTGTCCACTTCTAGTGGGTAATATTTTTGTTAAAGCTTCATACGGGGGCTTCACCCCTTTTTATGGCTACTATAGCCTCCCTCTTGTAACAGGCACACTTATCTTTTGGCTTGCCTGTTCTGCAGATCATGTTTCAAATTCTCTGTGCCATGCACCAGTTTTAACTCTTTGTTTTCTCTGCAAGTTAGGCTGTTTGCCATTGCTTCGACAGAGACTTGCTTGCTTAGATCTTACTAATTTCAACGACACAAATTTGGAATAAGCTTTCTTTCTTTTTTAAGCCTTTTTGTCTGCTACTTTCTTCTGCCTTCTTTTATACCTTTTTCATATCATTAAAATCTAACACCATGACTGGAAAACATTTGTTTTGTATAGTAGGGCATGGTGGAGCAGATCTAACCATTATACTGCTCCTCTGACTGCATGGTCAGGGCCCATCAAAATTAAGGGAAGGGCGTTCTCATATGTGGAAAGAGTTCCAAGCCACCATTTTTGCATCGGCAACTCCACACTGCATGAGTTTTGGCAGAGTGTCAGGTTTGCCTCTGAGCAAATGGAACGTCAGAACAGTTCAGATTTTGAGAAAGAGCTGGAACACATGGGGCAGGAACTTTCTTAGGCTTCAGAAACACAGCTGGGCTTAGAAGTATCACGGGAGAGTGGGGGACTCTCTCTCTCTCACCTCTTAAGTTAAGAGAATTTGCTGCCCCCTTTTTAAAGGGAAACTAACTTTCGTAGTTTCTCTTTGAACTTTTTGAAGGCTGTTTCCTTTGTAGTCTATGAATCTCTAGCAATTTGTATCTGTATGCTTCATTAGGGTAAATGAAATCAAAGCCTTGGAAATCATAGAATCATAGAATAGTAGGGTTGGAAGGGGCTTACAAGGCCATCGAGTCCAACCCCTTGCCCAGTGCAGGAATCTAAATCAGAGCATCCCTGACAGATGGCTGTCTAGCCTCATCTTGAATGCCTCCAGGGTGGGAGAGCCCACCACCTCCCCAGGTAATTGGTTCCATTGTCGTATTGCTCTAACAGTTAGGACGTTTCTCCTGATGTTCAGCTGGAATCCAGCTTCCTGTCACTTGAGCCCATTATTCCATGTCCTGCACTCTGGGATTATTGAGAAGAGATCCTGGCCTTCCTCTCTGGGACAACCTTTTAAGTACTTGAAGAGTGCTATCAGATCTCCTCTCAGTCTTCTCTTCTCAAGGCTAAATATACCCAGTTCTTTCAGTCAAATGCAGCTTTTTATCTGAGTGTTGAAATCACAAATCAAACTGTACACTGAGCTGATCACAAACAAACACACAATCTACAACAACGGGAGTTTAAGGCTATGACAAGCCTCACAGTACTTTTTACGGCAAGTCTTTAACTGGCCAAAGTTCCAGTCCATGTGCAGAGTGCCTCTAACAAAGAAGGCTTTGGGCCATAAAGAAGGGATGCGTTTTAACAAAAGCTCTGTGTCTCTTCATCAGTTCGAATGGGGAAGGTGTAACCTTACACCTCTTCTAGATTCCTCCACAGGTAAGAACAGAGCAGTGCTGCTCAGCTTTCCAGCTGTGATGCTTTTCTTGTTTGTTTGTTTTTTTGCAAATCTCACTCTTTTGTCAGGTCCTCACAGACACCTTCCAGCCTCTCTGCTTGCTAAGGCTAAACCAGCCGCGGCGAAGGGGGGTTAGGCAAGTCCCCCTTGGCTCTGCTCTGAGTAGGCTGACAGAGATAAGCTCACACAGACCCTGATATTTTAAGAACTTGCTCTGTCTTTGTTTCTTGATTTTGCCACAGTCTTTAAGTCATCAAACAAATATCTTTCTTCAGAAGTTGCAACTTTTTCAACTGCTTTTGCTTCTTCTAACAAACTTGGATACGGTGGCAGACAAACTGTCTCTGGCGGGCCCCCTCCCTCCCCCAACAACCTCTCCTCCCAACCTAACAGAC
Organism: Heloderma suspectum; assembly: GCF_057233095.1. NCBI lineage: Eukaryota > Metazoa > Chordata > Lepidosauria > Squamata > Helodermatidae > Heloderma > Heloderma suspectum. The sequence continues at coordinate 328,862,155 of NC_139460.1, read as the reverse complement.
CGAATCAGACGGGGGGGAGCTCAGGGCACCTTGGGCAGGGTCTCCCAGTCTTCAAGCTCCTTCCGTGGGGCTTGAATCGGGGGGAACAGGGGCTTTGGGCTTCACCTCAGAGCATACCATCATGACTTTACAATACTGAACTTTATATTCAACCTTTTCTCACCTTCAGTGGATTTTGGTTGGCACTCATCCAAATGCTGATAACCTCACCTTCCCTGAGGCAAATTTATCTCTTACTACTTGATTCAGACACCACCCGGGGTCTCTTGCCCCTGTGGTCCTTTGCCAGTAACACATTTACACATTTACACTTCTGTAACTAAGGGGGATTCTTTCCGCACCAATTTAACCAACTATCAATATAGGCGAATTGATCCCATTGCCCATTATTCACCACATTTTTATATACAGCATTTACAAGATTTACACCAAAGGATCCTATGTCTGGCCAACTAATTCCAAATGCTGGCCAGTCCAACTGACAGAGTGTAACCAGCTTGCCTTTCGACATCTTAGTACACGGAGTCTGACAAACCTCAGACGCTTGACTTTGCTAAAGTTCTTTAGCATGCATCCCAAGGGAGTGGCAGAGCTTTCTAAACGGGAGCTACCCGACCCCATTGTGCCTACCTCTATTTGAAACCATACACGGAGCCTGACAAACCTCCGACACTGACACCGAGTCTGACAAACCTCAGACGTTTACACAGAGTCTGACAAACCTCAGACGCTCCGAAGGCAACTCAAACAGAAAGACAGAAGGGAAATCAAGTACTTACTCTGCCCAACACCCTAGTGCCGTCTCTTCAGACCCATTCAGCCTGGTTGACTCAATCAATGGAGTCCACGCCTTTAACCTCCTGGGTGTCCCGACCCCCGTTCTCTGGTGCCGTGGCAGACCTCAAAGGCGGTCCGGCGCGCCCCACAGGCACCTTTGCCGGTTCTGTCGTTTGACCCCAGGGTGGTCCAAGGGACTCCTGACTGGCTCGCCAGTTTGTTGCACAAAATGCTAGTTTCGCCCCCTGGAGGCTAGTCCAATTTGCCCCAAAGAGGAGAGTCAACTTCAGGCTGGGTCCAACTCGATTTTATTGTTTGCAAACAGTTCGACAAAGGAGCTCACGCTCAAAGCAGAGTCGACCCTGGGCAACCTCCGCGCTACAGTTTTATCACTTAGCTTGCATTCCTCAGCCAGCGTGTTACTTTTGATTGGTTGCCAGCGGTTTGCTTAGCAACCTTATTTTAGGGTTACTGTCTGCTCATTCCAGGCATGCGCAGCTCTTACAGTACTATGTGCTGCTTAAGACACATACAATGGCTTTTAGGTTACATTTTTACTACACAGGGTATGTGGTTAATGCAAAGGGGTGGTGCAATGGGAGGAAAGGAAAAGGAGGAAGGAAGAGAATTCTGGCTGGTTTCTACATTTTGCAAAAAATGAAGTGAAATTCCCCTGGCTGTTGTTGTTAGCAGGTGGGAAAGGCAGCTGTCTGTTGCAGGGTATCCTCACCTTACACGGGCGCTCCTGTTCAGGGTTGCAGACAGCTGGCCATTCCCTCCGCCAGGATGTCACATTTCTCCCCTCCTCCTCCTCCTCCTCCAGTTCTCTTTTCCAATGGACACGACATTCTGTATCTACTGAGCTGCCCAGCCACCACTGGGGTAATTTGCGCAGGGGGGAGGGGTGTGTGTTGCCCCATTAGGGGGTTTAAAGAAAAGGTGTGTTGTGGTTTTGCAAACCTTGGGGCTTTATTTATTAAGATTTATTTTATTTGTTGAATTTCTATCCTGCCTTTCCACCAAATGGTGCTTAAGGTGGCTAACAGCGGTAATAAAAAATGTACTACTATGAAACAGTAATAAAATACAAATGAAAACATAAAAACAAGGCACATGGCACACCAGTTAAAAGAAAGTGCCCTGATACGTCCTTCTCGCTCCTCGGCGGCAGCCTTCGGCTCCCGGCCTGCCGGCGCCGGCACTCGCCGCCCGCACGCGCGGCCAGGGGGCGCGTGCGCGCGTTTGGCAGAGCTCGCGCGAGCAGACATGCCCCGCCCCAGGCGGCCGAGGTCTGCTTTCCTCGCAGGGGCAGCGGGCAGCGGGGGGACAAACAGGAGCGCTCTTCGGCGGGCGGACGCCTTTTCTCTGCAGCAGAGCCGTCACCTCGGTGACAGATGCCCGGGTTCCCGTCACGGCTGAGCGCCAGCTGCGCTGCGCGAGGGAGGGCGGGCGCTCGGGCCGCCCCCGGCCAGTAATGGGGCAGCAACGGCTTCGCGCTAAGCGCGTGCGGAGAGGGGCGGAGCGGAGCGGCTGGCCCGGGGCTTCCACTGCGCGAGCGTCAGCAGCGGGGCGGCCCCAGCGGAGGGAGCGCCGCCGAGGAGCGCGGCGGGCCTCGGACGCGCGCTGAGCAGGGCGCGCCGGCGGGCCTGACGGGCGCAGCGCGGCGCAGCGTTCGGGCGGGCGGCGGCGGCGGCGGCGGCAGGCCTTGGCGGAGAAGCCGGCGCCGCGGCCGGCGGCGCTTGCCTTCTCCCCGCAGCGCACGGGGCCTCCTTCGCTGCCACGGCCGCCCGCGCCTCGCCATCCCGCCAGGGCGCCCGGCGTCGCCGCTTCGCTTGCGCGGGGCCCGCCTGCTGCGTCCCCGGCGTGCTGCCGCTGCTTGCGGGCGGGGCGCGCGCCTCCCCTTGCTTTGGCCTCGGGTGACGCGCAGAGAGCAGCGTGGGGCAGGGGCCTGGGCCTGGTGGGCGGCTGTGCAAAGCCTCTCGCCGCCCCGCGCCCCCGCCCCCGCCGCCTGGCTGAGGGCTGATTCAGCCCATCGGCTGCTAGAGCAATGCGGTCTTTGCATGTGATCATATGAAAATGGACACGGCACAGCTGTGTGGAGTCCGCCTCCGAGGCCAAATTGGACATCGTCTTTAATACCTAGGGGCATAATTAGCCGTGATTTTTCTCTATAGTTGCAAGTACTATGAGAAGAGGATGCCTCTAAGCATGTGCAGAATGCATAACTGCATAGCCATAGGCAGTCTCCACCAGTGGTGGAGTGGCCAGTTCTTGAGTGCAGGTGCTCATCATGGCAGCCCCTATCGCCCCACCCCCAAGGAGAGTCCAAACTTGCAGGCAGCTGTGTCGACCCATAGCACCCACCCAGCTCTAGCTGTTTTCATCACCAGGAACAGGCCTTTTGCAAACCTAACGGGACTGAACTGCACATTCCAGACCAAGTCACCCCAGATACTTTGCATTACAACAGAGAAGAAATATATTGTTGCTGGGACAATCCAGCCCCCCCCCCCGCCCCTGTTACTGTGAGGATTGCCGCCAAGCCCTGGCTTCCCTGCCCTGCTGGTCTCCACATACGCACATGGCCACACACTTTGATGCAGGGCTTCCAGGCGACAGGCTTAGGTAGGTATGAGCCTGGGGCCTCTCCTTCAACCATCCAGTGCCATGTTCATTTCAGTGGGGCATACACAGCAGAGCATTCCAGGGGACCAGGCCCGAACAGTCCCGATACGGGCAGGTGCTCTCACAAAGGTGTGCTCTTCTGCAGTGGCTGAGGGTGGGTGATGGGAAGGTGGAGGGGCAGAGCATTTTATTTTATTGCAAGTGTCAAGGGGATTGCTCAAGGCTGTCTGTGTGTGTGTGTGTGATGAGACTTGTGACTGAGAAGGCCGAGCACATCAAGTTGGGGCATGTGAAGAATTACACCTGTCCTGGCAAATTTCAGCAATATTTATTTGCTTGCCTGCAGTTCTGCTGCCTCTGCTAGGTTTGCTGTCACGTGGCCCTGGAAGGATGGCTTAGCTAAGGAAAAGGGCTTCTTTGCCTAAACAGCGCACAGCAAGCCCTTAGGGGAAGGGCTGTGGTGTGGGTCAGTGGCAGAGCCCCTGCTTGGCCAGCAGAAGGTCCCAGGTTTGATCCCCAGCGGCATCTCTAGGTAGGGCTGGGAAAATTCCTGAACAAAGCCCTGGAGAGCTGCTGTCAGTCAGTGTCAACAATACTGGGCTAGACAGACCAAGGATCTGACTTGGCAGAAGGTATGTTCTTACGTTCCACTCAGAAATCTAGGGAGCATTAAGCCGATCTGCACCAAGGGGTGTGTTTTTTGGGTGGGGAGGGTCCCCTGGTGAAATAAAGGAACAAGGAGCTGGTGTCTTATTGGAATGATACTTCCTTTTGGTGCCCAGAATTCGTTATGAACTGTTTTGACAAATTGGAAGAGGTTTACTGGAAGTGAACAAATCTAAGAACCAGCCAAGAGACCAAGCCTCATGGAGAGAGGCTGAAGGAAGTGAGCCAAGAGCTCTGGAACAGTAGCTCTGACCCCCCCCCCCTTCTCACCCAATGAAATACCAGTGATGCCCTTGGTGCACAGCCCTAAACAATGCTGGGAATAAATATATTCAGATGTATGTGCAAAATTCAGGGCCAAGGCCACTACACTGTGTACATCTGCATTTGTATTTACAATGCTTATTAGGCTACCTTTAAGGGTGGAGCCCTCCCAAAGGTACTATGCATAAGCAGAGGTACAATACAAAAAGACATTGTGATGTGTTGTCCAAATATTTGATGGTTTCTGGTAAGGTCAGCCGCCGGAAGTGCTGGCACAAGCTGCCTTGAACAGGGTGCGGTGCGTTTCCTACGACTGGGGGATGAGTGTGTGTTTTTTGACAAGAATGAGATGGCATTCGTTAGGAACGCAGGAGGAGCCGCGCCAGAGCAGACGGAGGGTCCATCTATTCCAGAAACTGTTTTGAATAGTTGCCAGCCAGATGCTGTGGGGAGGTTCGCTAGCAGGGCGTGAGCCCCCTCCTGCTGTAACTGGGACTGACAGCTGCTCCTCCTCCATGGGTTGGGCTAATGCCCCTTTAAAGCTGGCTAAGTCAGTGGCCCGAGCCATCGCCAAGCAAATTCCATACACTGAATATGTGTTGTGTATCTTCTAATACACTTTGAGAGGGATTTTACCCTGAAAAGTGGGCTAGAAACTCATAACAATAAAGAACAACTTGGGTGAAGAAGCATGTCCTTTTGCCTGTCTCATCCTGTCACCCCCTCAGTTTCATTGCGTGAGCCCCACTTCTGCTCTGCTGAGTGGATGTGGATTGTTCAGGGGTTCATCGCTGGAATGGAGGTCACTGAGTCCTTTGGCCAGGATGGCCAAAAATGTTTCACTAGCCAACCTGCCCACTCATCTGTGTTCCAAAACAACATGTGTAAGATCCAAACTGGTGCCCTTAAAAGCGGGTTAGACAAATTCCTGGAGGAGAAGGCTATCAATGGCTACTAGTCTTGATAGCTATGTCGTACTTCCAGTACCAGAGGCAGTGAGCCTAGAATCATAGAATCACAGAATCATAGAATAGTAGGGTTGGTTTGTTGTTTATTCGGTCAGTCGCTTCCGACTCTTCGTGACTTCATGGACCAGCCCACACCAGAGCTTCCTGTCAGCTGTCGCCACCCCCAGCTCCCCCAAGGTCGAGTTCGTCACCTCCAGAATATCATCCATCCACCTTGCCCTTGGTCAGCCCCTCTTCCTTTTGCCTTCCACTTTCCCCAGCATCAGCATCTTCTCCAGGGTCTCCTGTCTTCTCATGATGTGGCCAAAGTACTTCAGTTTTGCCTTTAATATCCTTCCCTCAAGTGAGCAGTCTGGCTTTATTTCCTGGAGTATGGACTGGTTTGATCTTCTTGCAAGTAGGGTTGGAAGGGGCCTATAAGACCATCGGGTCCAACCTCCTGCCTATGAATACCACTTGCTGGGGAACGTGGGTGGGAGGGTGCTGTTGCGCTCATGCCCTGCTTGTGGGTTCCTGGTCAACAGCTGGTTGGCCACTGTGTGAAGAGAATGCTGGACTACATGGACCCTTGGCCTGATCCAGCAGGGCTCTTCTTAGGTTCTAAGATCTGAGCTTGAGGAACGCTTGTCTGCCCAGTTGTCTGGAGACCATTTAATTTGCTGTGAAACACTTGCATTGCTTCCAGAAGAGGCTTTTATTGTGCCATCACCCTGCCTCATTCACAGAGTTTTATGGTGGGTCCAGTTGCTGTCATCTTCTGTTTGTAACCCTCCTGTGTTTTCCCACCACTTCTTCCATCTTTTTACTCACCACAGAAAATCCGTTAAGGAGGCTGCTCACTCAGTGCCTTTTGGCTGGTAGCCTGCATTCAGCGGGGTTTCTCCTTCAGGGAAAGGGTGTCCAGGAGTAGTCAATGAGACGTTGGGTTCCATCTGCCCCTTTCTAGGTTCCTCCCCCTTCCACATCTCTAAAGTGGATCAAGGCCATGTTCCCCAAACTCCTTCATCATGAAAGGTCATCATTCCTCCTGAAGTTATAACATGTATGTATGTTTTCAGGCTACAAGCTTGACCAGTGCACAACTGGGCTTTGGTTAAATTGCTCTCTGCTTGGTGATTGCACTGCATGCTGTCAGAACTGCCTGGCATGTGGCCTGATGTCTAATTGGAGCAGAGAACTGTGGAAGGATATGAGCTGGAAGTGCAAAGCCTTGGATGACCTGCAAAGTGACCTGGAACTGCATGGCCACCTTTTAGGACAGGCATCTAGCGGGAAGTGAAGGGGAACGCAGCGTGTCTCTTCCCTTCTCTTCCTGTACACCCGGGTGGGCAACCTTTTTTTCTGTCGAGGGCAGGTGATCTGTCACATTGGCAGTGAGTGAGGCCAGAACCAGTGGTGGGCAGGTCCAGGTCCAAAAGTGGCTGGCTCACCCCTTTTCTCTTTCTCTTTGTGTCATCTCTCTCCCCGCTCCCCACATCTTCCTTCCCACCCAGCAGGCTGCCAGGGAAGGGACAGATCATTCTTGCCAGAGGTCTGAACGGATTGCATGCAGAGGGCTTTGGAAATCAGGCTGAGGTCTGCAGGTCGCCACCCCTTTCTTACTTCCCCAGTTCTGGGCTAGGTCATCTAGCATCGGTCCCTATTTCCACTTGCACCCACGACCTTCTCTGTGCCTTCCACCATGCTGTGCTTGGAATGGTCTTATCCTGTGTTCCCTCTGCCTCTTCCCCGGACCCACTTCCTTGGGGAATCTTTCTCTGACCCATCCCTCGTTCTATTTGCCAACCCCCGGCTTCTCCCTCAACCTTGCCTTGTCTGTCTAGCTGCAAACTCTCCTTAGCCTCAGTTTCCCATCTGTGAATAGAAGTAGTAATGGGCCCTAGCTTAGATGGCTTAAAATAAAAGTATTAGAACAGGACTGGGGTGTATGTGTGTGCCTCTCCAGATGTTTCTGGACTTCAGTTCCAGCCAGCATGGCCAATCTTCAGGCTGATGGGGGGAAGGTTGTAGTCCAACAACTTCTGGATGGGCACAGGTGGTTCCCCACCCCTGAATTAAACAAAATTGTGGGGGGGGGGGCGGCGCGAGGGTTGCTGTCTCAACAGCTATTAGCTGTGAAAGCTGAGAATGTATTTCCCATGTCCAGAAGGAGTAAAGCTCTGAGTGCCAGATTCTGGGCTCAAGCAGCAGCCCAGGAAGACCATCTCCATCAGTCTCTCCTTGCTTCCTGGGGGCACCTAGCTGGCCACTGCTGGAAACAATGCACTAGGGCTAGATGGAAATTTGGCATGTTGAAGCTGAAGTTCTCACGGTGGCCTCTCTGACATAGTTCTTTTGAAGAGAAATGAGGTATGGACTAGAGCACTGAACGCGTTGCATGCCAAAAGTGCTAAAGTAAAGTTAATAAGCATGCACAATCATAAAAGTGTCTTTTGTTAAGTATCTGTGTGAATATGTGGTGGCACTATGGACCAGGCACCGTTAGTGGCTACACGGTCATTCTGGAGTCCAGGGAAGTGGACAGCACTGCTTCAGGGAGGAAGGACGCATCATTTACTGCTCACTTGTGGCAGTCTTGCTTGCAGCCCTCAAGCCAGAAAGTGGATGGAGAACGCTTGCATATCTCTCATTCTTTTAATGGAGGGTACACAGGAGAACTTCAAGAAGGGATTGGGGCAGGAGCTGGGGAGTCCAGGCCTGTCTGTTCCAGGTAAAGTAGTGGAAACTGTTAATTAGAGATGGAATGATTAAGCACAAAGAGCAGGAATGGGGAAGGTGTGGCCACCCACTGGCTGCTGAACTGCGACTCCCAGCATTCCTCACCGTTGGCTATCCTGGCTAGGGCTGATGGGAGTTGCAGTCCAGGAACATCTGGAAGGCCACACAATCCCCAACCCTGGTGGAGAAGATAAGGGGCATCTCTACACCAGCCTAAAGTCCTGCACTTAAAACAGGGCTTTCTGCTTCCGTTTTAAATGCAGGATCACAACGACTCTCTTTTTCACATGCTTCCTTTCCCCCTTCTCCTTTCCCCCTCCTTCTCCCCCTTATCTGAGTCTTCCGTTATCTTTCATTGATCTCACTCCTCTTCTTGCTGCTTTTACTCTTTTCATGGAGGAAACTGAAGTGGAACACAGTGGGGTAATTTGAAAGCTCATTATCTGCGATCTCTTTAAAAACGGAACAAAGGGCATTTAGGGCATTTCCACACCAGCCTAAAATTCTGCATTTAAAATGGGGCTTTCTGCTTCCGTTTTAAATGCAGGATCACCACTGACTCCCTTTACACACACTTCCTTTCCCCCGTATCTGATACTTCCATTATCTTTTGTTGATCTCGCTCCTCTCATTGCTGCTTTACCCTTTTCACAGAGGAAAGTGAAGCGGAACTCCCTGGGGTAACTTGCTAGCTCATGATCTGCGATCTATTTCAAAATGGAACAAAGGGCATTTAGTGCAGGAGGGTCATGGCAGGGTCACGGCATCATGTAAAGAGCCCGCAAACTTCCATGAAGGAGCCTTCTCAATTGCAGGATAAAAGCGCTGTGTGAAGGAGCCCCAAGGCCTGGCTAAAGAAGAATCAAGATAAAGAGGAGTTCTAGGGGTTCATCACACGGAACTTTTATCTCCAGGGTGTCTCCTGCGATTTCCCCCAGCCTATCCCGTGCTTTCCCCAAACACAAAACGTGTGGTATTTTTTCCACCCCACGGAACAGGAGCATATGACCTCCCTGTGAAATTCTCCGATAGCAGGAGAAACCGCTCTATCCGCCTGCTGTGGGCGTTTGTTTTCAGTTGCTGGGGGCGCATGGGAGCAGGGTGTGCTGGAGCAGATTTGACAGGCGCGAGGGTGAGCATCGCCTGCTGATTGCAACTCCTGCCTCTGCTCAAGTCTTGCTGAGGAAGGACTTTCCTCGATTCCCAGGTGTCCGCCATGTAAATGCTTGAGCACATTTCTCAGTCCGCGGGAGAAGAGGGTAAAATGCCTCCCTGCAAGGAAGGGAGACACACCTGATCCCCCACCCCACCAAGCTCAGAAGCAACGTCCTCGATTCAGAGCACCCCATTAATTCAATGGGGTTTACTCCCAAGTAAGTGTGTCGAGGGTTGCAGACTTACAGGGTGATCTTATGTCTACTCAGAAGTAAGTCCCATTGAGTTCAATGGGGTTTATTCCCATGTAAGTGTGCCAAGGGTTGCAGACTTACGGCACAATCTTACATTTTATGTCTACTCAGAAGTAAGTCAGAGGTTTCCTGGGGGATGTGAGAAAAGGGTACAGCAGAAGTTAAGCTACGGAAACAAGACGCCCCCCCTGTGCTCCTTTGCACATGTCCCAGGGAGGGAGGGAGGCATTCCCTCGGTTCAAACCACATTTCTGCCCTGTAAAGGAGCCCTTCCTAATCCTGCAAAGAAACCGAAAGCAGGAAGCTCATGGTGGGTTTTTTGCTTAATGTGGAAACACCCGTAATTGTAAGTTGCCTTGGGGGCCCTATGCAGGCCAAAAGGCGACTCATATATGTTGTTGTTGTTCAGTCGTTAAGTCATGTCCGACTCTTCGTGACCCCATAGACCATAGCACGCCAGGCCTTCCTGTCCTGCGCTCTCTCCCGGAGCGTGCTCAAGTTCATATTCATTGCATTGGTGATGCTATCTAGCCATCTCATCCTCTGCCGTCCCCTTCTCCTTCTGCCTTCAATCTTTCCCAGCATCAGGGTCTTTTCCAGAGAGTTTTCTCTTCGCATTAAGCGGCCAAAATATTTGAGCTTCAGCTTCAGCATCTGTCCTTCCAATGAGCACTCAGGGTTGATTTCCTTTAGGATAGACTGATTTGACCTCCTTGCAGTCCAGGGGACTCGTAAGAGTCTTCTCCAGCACCACAGTTCGAAAGCATCAATTCTGCGGCGCTCAGCCTTCCTTATAGTCCAGCTCTCACAGCCATACGTTGCTACTGGGAAAACCATAGCTTTGATTAGACGGACCTTTGTCGGCAAGGTGATGTCTCTGCTTCTTACTATGCTGTCTAGGTTGGCCATAGCTTTCCTCCCAAGGAGCAAGCGTCTTTTAATTTCATGGCTACAGTCACCGTCTGCGGTGATTTTGGAGCCCAAGAAAGTAAAATCTGTCACTGCTTCCATTTCTTCCCCTTCCATATGCCAGGAAGTGATGGGGCCAGATGCCATGATCTTCGTTTTTTTAATGTTGAGTTTCAAACCAGCTTTTGCACTCTCCACTTTCACCCTCAACAAGAGGCTCTTTAGATCCTCTTCGCTTTCTGCCATTAGGGTGGTATCGTCTGCGTATCTGAGGTTGTTGATAATTCTCCCGGCAATCTTAATTCCGACCTGTGATTCATCCAACCCGGCATTTCTCATGATGTACTCTGCATATAAGTTAAATAAGCAGGGCGACAATATGCAGCCTTGTTGAACTCCTTTCCCAATTTTGAACCAATCAGTTGTTCCATGTCCGGTTCTTACTGTTGCTTCTTGACCCTCGTACAGGTTTCTCAGGAGACAGGTAAGGTGGTCTGGTACTCCCATCTCTTTAAGAATTTGCCACAGTTTGTTGTGATCCACAAAATCAAAGGCTTTAGCATAGTCAATGAAGCAGAAATAGACGTTTTTCTGGAATTCTCTTGCTTTCTCCATGATCCAGCGAATGTTGGCGATTTGATCTCTAGTTCCTCTGCCTCTTCGAAACCCAGCTTGTACTTCCGGTAGTTCTCGGTTCACATGCTGCTGAAGCCTAGCTTGTAGGATTTTGAGCATAACCTTGCTGGCGTGTGAAATGAGCACAATTGTACGGTAATTTGAAAACTCTTTGGCATTCCCTTCTTTGGAATTGGAATGTAAACTGACCTTTTCCAGTCTTGTGGCCACTGTTGAGTGTTCCAAATTTGTTGGCATATTGAGTGCAGCACTTTAACAGCATCATCTTTTAGGATTTTAAATAGCTCAGCTGGAAGACTGTCATCTCCGCTAGCTTTGTTGTTACTAATGCTTCCTAAGGCCCACTTGACTTCACTCTCGAGGATGTCCGGCTCCAGGTCAGTGACCCCACTATCATGGCTATCAAGGATATTAAGATCTTTCCTGTATAGTTCTTCTGTGTATTCTTTCCACCTCTTCTTAATCTCATCTGCTTTTGTTAGGTCCCTGCCTTCTTTGTCCTTTATCATGCCCGTCTTTGCACAAAACGTTCCCTTGAGATCTCCGATTTTCTTGAAAAGATCTCTAGTCTTTCCCATTCTGTTGTTTTCCTCGATTTCTTTGCATTGTTCATTTAAGAAGGCCTACTTGTCTCTCCTTGCTATCCTCTGGAACTCTGCATTCAGTTGGATATATCTTCCCCTTTCTCCCTTGCTTTTCGCTTCTCTTCTTTCCTCAGCTACTTGTAAAGCCTCATCAGACAGCCACTTTGCTTTCTTGCATTTCTTTTTCTTTGGGATGGATTGAGTTGCTGCCTCCTGAACAATGTTATGGACCTCCATCCATAGTTCCTCAGGCACTCTGTCTATCAGGTCTAATCCCTGAAATCTATTCCTCACCTCCACTGTATATTCATAAGGGATATATTTGAGGTCATACCTGAATGGTTTAGTGGTTTTCCCTATGTTCTTCAACTTAAGCTGAAATTTTGCAAGAAGCAGCTCAAGGTATGAGCCACAGCCAGCACCAGGTCTTGTTTTTACTGACAGTTTAGAGCTTCTCCATCTTTGGCTGCAAAGTACATAGTACAAAGTACAAAGACTCATATACGTACCGATAAATAAAAGGCATGGCTTTGCAAAGGGAGAGTCCTGCCTCTCTAACATTTTGCAGTGTTAACAAGCTTGTGGAAAGGGGTGATCCAGCTGATGCTGTATATGTGAACTTTCAGAAAGCTTTTGACAGACTCCCTCACCCGTGGCTCCTGAGAAACAACACATCCCCAGTCATGGGGCACGAGGAGAGGGTCTCTCATGGACTGGTAACTGGCTAAAAAGCAGGGAGCAGGAATACACAGAAAGTTCTCACAATAGAGGGAAGAAAGCTGTGGGCTCCCTCAATTATCTCTATTGGCACTACCGGTGTTTAACCTCTCCATAAATATTTGGCATTGGGGTGAGCAGTGAGCTGGCCATGTCTGCAGTTGGCACCTATTCATTCAGGATGGTGAAAATCTGAGTGGACTGCAAAGGGCTCTAAAAGGGTCTCTTCTGAAAGTGGGTAGATGGGCAACAAAATGGAAAAATGGGGTTCAGTGTAAATCCTGACTTCACCTATACGCTGATGGGATCTGAACTGCTGACAATTAGGCAAGAAAATGTTTGACAGCAGAAAAGGCTGCCTCGGTGGGACCTCCTTTGCTGGAGGTGTTTAATCAGAAGCTGGGCAGCCATGCTGTAGATGCACCGTGCAGTGCACAGCCTGCATTGACCTGGGGGTTGGACTAGATGACCTCTAGGATCATTTTAGGCTGTATGGCTCTATGAAAAAGATCTTGGGGTCAGGGAGGATCGCTCAAGGAAAACACCAACTCAGTGTGTGGTAATGGTAAAAAAAAGTGTGTGTATGTGTGTGTAGGGGCAAATTCCATGCTATTCGTCTAGCATGGAATTTTGCCGTTTTAATGGATTATTAGGAGAGGGATTAAAAATAACACTATACGAATGAATGCATGGTGCAGCTGTGTGTGATTGCAGTGTGCAGTTCTAGTCATGTCATCCCAGCTCCAAAAGGGTCTTGTAGAACTGGAAAAGGGGTCCACAGGACCAACCCAAATGATCAGACTCCCTGTTTGGGGCTCTTTAGTTTGGGAAAGTGAGTAAGGGGGGACATGATAGAGATTTATACAAATTCTGCATGGTGTGGGGAAAGTGGATAGGGAGAGGTTTTTCTCCTGCTTTCATAATGCTAGAACTCAGGATAGATTCAGGACAAAGGGAAGGACTTGTTCATCCAACGCAGAACTAATTTATGGAATTTGCTGCCATGAGCTGTGGTGATGCCCGCTAGCTTAGATAGCTCTTAAAGGGGATTAGAGACATTTGAGGACTAGGAAAAGTCTGTTGATGGTTATGCTGGCTAAATGGAACTCCGGGTCCAAAAGCACTGTACCCCCTGAATGACAGGGGCTGAGGACATAGAACAGGGAAGAGCTGTGTATTCCTCTCCTGCATGTGGGCTTCCCAGGGGCAGCTGGTTGGCCACTGTTGGAAACCGGCTGCTAAATTATGGGCTGATCCTGCATGGCTCTTCTCCTGTAGAACATCTGGAGGGCTTGTACCCTTCTGCAGTGAAGAAGGTCTGTAACAGAAAATGGTGTTTTGGATTGCAGAAACAAAGCCACACTCCTTTGCTGGCGAGGCTGCTTTGGCTGGCCGGAGATGCCCCCCCCCCCACTCGAACGCAGCGCCGGCAGGAGAGTGGACTTCACCCTTCCACCTCCATTGTTGTCTGAAGGCCCCAATTAATATTTCATACAGCAGCATCTCCTCTCTTCCTGCACAGCTGCTCAAGAAGAGGCCGTTCAGAGATGATGGAGAAATTGCTGCAAGCTCTTAAACTTTGCACAGCAAACCCAAGACTTTTTAATGATGCTTCGGAGCCTCCATTTATCATTGTGCTGGATGGCACAGCCTGCAGAGAACGGTGCCTTACGGTTCCGCTATGGGGAGGGCTCCCTGGCATGCATCATTCAGCAAGTTGCACCCAGGGCTGGAAAGCTCAGACTAGGAGGCCGATGCAGTTTGCTGCTGCTTCAGTGGCTGGGTATAGGTCCTAGGGGGCAAATACGGCTCCAGCACATTTGGAAAGGTTTATGGAGAAAGAAACCAGCAATAATACCAGACTCTGCACTGCTGAAATTGCCCAGCCTAGGAATGTTCCAGCTGAATTAGAGCATTTTGGATACCCAGCTCACTGTACGTCAGCAGAAGTTGGTGTTAAAAGGAGGGAGGAAGAAAGTCACGGGTGGATATTTGATGCCACTGGGCTTTCTGTGTTGCTCTTTAGCATTAAGAGAGAAGATCCCTTGTTTACATGTCTGGCCTAGACAGTTTTGGCAATTTTTGTCTTCGTGGATTTCTTTATTCTCCTTTTTAAAATTGATTTGCAAAACACTGAAAAAAGGATTCTGTGATTCTATGAAATTCTAAATAGTATATGCCTCTTGGTATAGGCTATCTGATGAACTTGAGCACGCTCCGGGAGAGAGCAGAGGACAGGAAGGCCTGGTGTGCTATGGTCCATGGGGTCACGAAGAGTCGGACACGACTTAACGACTGAACAACAATAGGCTATCTGAAAGATTGTATTCTCCCATAAAGAGGGGTTCTATATTTTGCTATCAGAAAATTATTGTTTTTTGATATAATAAAATAATTGAATATAACCTATTTCTTATCATTAATTATCAATTATCATCAATTATCATCCATGGAATTTTGGATGATGTATTTTTCCTTCATTTCAAATTCAATAACATTTGTTAAATCTGTTCCTGATGTCTCCATGTCACTGTTTCTCAGACCTAAAAGTGTATGTTGCAAATAATCAGAAGGCTAAAATGGATAAATAGAAGGGACTGCATTGTTCAGCACAAAGTACAATTTTAGCTTCCAGATATGGCACTGTCAGGAGTTTCAGAGCTCAATGTTTGCTAGCAAGGATGTTGGATCTGAAGTGAAAAAAAAGCATTAGGCATTCTTCTATGCTATAGACATGAAGTTAAGCACACTTTTTTAAGAGTGTGCTTGGGACAGCCTCTTTTCGTTTGAAGGAAAAGAGCCATGTGGGGCCCATCTGGCATGCATTTCTGATCAGGATTGGAGCCCCCGTGTTGGTTTCCTGTTGAAAAATTGATCGCCATGGCTACTATATGCCCCTAATGATGCTTTTACTGTAAACAGGTACAAACTGATATAGTACCAGCCAGGAAACAGTACAAATAGCGACACTGTAGGTACTGAATGTGTGGAAAATATTGTTTGTTTCAGCAACTCTCTTGTGCTTTGGGCAGAATTTAAGGCCTTATATTTTATTTATTCATTTATAAGAATTTATAATTTCATGTATAAATCCCTGAGCCCAACAGCCTAAAACCCATTTCCCCAATACAGTCTCTAAGTCTAAGAGAAACCAAGGCTGCAGTCCTGCATGCACTTACTACACAGTAAACCCCACTGAACCCAGTGGGACTTGCTTCTGAGTAAATGCGTACAGGATTGCATTGCAAAAATGTCACCTTCAGTTCTCCACTAGTGCCCCAGCAGCATAGCATGAATACAGGCCTCAGTATGAGTTGATTTATACCAAGCCCAGCTAATTTGATATAAGATGTATTTATTTAACATTATTTATATCCCGCTATTCATAAAATGCATCACAGGGGTTTAGAAATTTAAAATACAGCAATAAAAATGAACAGGGAAACAATGAACAATTAGGATGTCAGAAAGGGACCAATGAGTGATTCCCCCCCCCCCAACCAGCTAGAACAGCTGCAAAAATTTAGGTTGCCCGTTAAGAATTAGCTGTGGAATCTATTGCTCTTAGAGGAGGACCCATGCTGACAAGCTCGTTTGGCTCAGTTCTTACCACTTGGCAGTGGGCATAGAGGCATGCCGGAGGAACAGCGGATAAACCTGAGGATACTTTTTTGGAGGTGGCTTAAAATCTATATTCAGTTGGATTTTAAAAAATGGGCATTTAATGAAATTTGACAGGTGTGTGTAAAGATTTGTTTACACTTTAGCTCTCTTACTCCATTTTAACTGGCAATTCACATAGTGACTTTAAATATATTTTCATCTTTTTGGTGCAGAGTGGTAGCTAGAGATTTTAAAAATTAGCTGTATAATTTGGAAAACAAGGCATCAAGGCTGCACTCCTGTACCCACTTGCCTGGGAAGAAGCTCCACTTATCTCAGTGGGACTTCTGAGCAGACATGAATCAGATTGCACGGTAAGGCTGTAATCCGAAATACATTTCCTAGGCTGTAGGCCCCACTGAACACAGTGCATCTTTCTTCTACGTAAGCATGCATTGGATTGTGATTTAAGTGGACAGAATAGCTGGAGAGTCTGAAGCCAACCCAGGACTGATGTCTGTCGCACAGCTTTGCTCTTGCCTAGTTGATTTTGATTCTTTAAAAAACAAATAGCCAGCAAAAAAGGGGGGGGAGTTGGATCAGGACCGTGGCCTGGGGAGCGGGCCTTAAAGCCTTTGCCTCCGCCATGCCCCGCGGTGGCGCGTGCCTCCTCCCCCAACGCTTGCTCTGTGTTTTCAAAAGTCGTCTGGGCAGGGACGATACCCCTAGTTTGGGCCAGATTCAGCTGCAGTGGCCAAATCTACCTAGCGTACGCAAACCTTCCTGCCCTTTTAAAACGGCAGCCTAAGGGGAGGCCATTCCGCATGATGTGGAGGAAAGGGACGCCGAGGTGTCTTCGGCAGCCCATCCGCACGGCTGCCGGCCCTTCTCCCCTTGCAAGCTGCGAGCGGCCTTCGTTGGCCTGGGCCCGCCCAGCGGCGGCGCCCAACGGCTGCCCGTGAACCCCGACCTGCGGGCCGGGGGCGGCGCGGATCGGGGCCGGGCTGCCGGGGCGGAGAGAGCAGCCCGCTCCCGACGCCGGTGATCGGGGCCGCGCCCCTCCCCCCGAAGCCCTGCGCGCCGCGGGCCCGCCAGTCCGCTGCTGTGGGCCCCGTCGAGCCGGGGAGGGGGCCGCTGCCCGGAGCTGCCCCTCAGCGCGCTGGCAGGCGCCTGAGGAGCGGCGGCGCCCGCGTGAGACGCGCGGAGCTGCCGCGACCAGCGCGGGCCTGAGCCGGGCGTCGCGGGAGCAGGCAGGCCTGGAAGGGGCCCGAGGCCATCGCGGCCCCCCGCTCTGCTCGGCAGGCGCTGCGGCTGAGGGGCGGAGCGCGCCCCGGCCCGGCCCGGCCCGGCCCGGCCGGCATCTCCAGCGTGGAGACGGCCCGGCCGCGGGAGGTGTACCGCCCTGGCGCTTCCGCGCGGCGGCACCGCGCACACTCTTATTTATTATCTGTTACGAACATGGGCTTGAGCCCCGGAGGGGCGCGGGGCGGGGGGGCGGCGCCTGCTCCGTGGGGCCACGAGGAGGCGGACGCGGCTGAACCGCCGGGCAGCCGCAGCAGCAGCATTTGCATCCCGCTCCACATCTGAAGCAGGTTTTGCTTTAATGGTGAACATTAAAGGTAAAATAGTGAAAGAATAAAAAGTTAAAACGCTAGGTGATACTCAGCCTGTTCTGGAGGGGGCTGCGCTCCCCCTAAAGGATCAGGTTCGTAGTTTGGGGGTGCTCTTGGATCCAGAACTGTCACTTGAGGCACAGGTGGACTCAGTGGCACGGAGCACTTTTTATCAGCTTAGGCTGGTGTACCGACTACGCCCTTATCTGGACAGAGAGAGCCTTGCCACAGTGATCCATGCTCTGATCACTTCTCGTCTGGATTACTGCAATGCGTTATACGTGGGGCTGCCTTCGAAAACGGTCCGGAAACTTCAGCTGGTCCAAAATAGGGCAGCAAGATTGTTAACAGGGTCTGGCCTGCGAGCTCACATTACGCCAGTACTTTTCCAGCTGCACTGGCTGCCAGTCCATTTCCGGGCCCGATTCAAAGTGCTGGTGTTAACATTCAAAGCCCTTAACGGCTTGGGGCCAGGTTACCTGAAGGATCGCCTCCTCCCATATGTGCCTGCCCAGACCTTAAGATCATCGTCAGCGGCCCTTCTCCGTGAGCCCCTGCCAAAGGAAGTGAGGCGGGTGGCCACTAGGAGGAGGGCCTTTTCTGCTGTGGCACCCCGGCTCTGGAATGAGCTCCCTGGTGAGGTTCGCCTGGCGCCTACATTGTATTCCTTTCGGCACCAGGTGAAGACCTTTTTATTTTCCCAGGCATTTTAGCTTTCTAAATTTTTATCTTTGCTGTTTTAAATCTGTATTTTAAACTCCTGCACTGCTGCTAGGTTTTATTGTGGTTGTATTGTTATATTGTGGTTTTAATGTTCTGTATATTTTAAATTGTTTTATTGTGTGTTGCTTGGATTTAATTTTTGTGAATCACCCAGAGAGCTTCGGCTATTGGGCGGTATAGAAATGAAATAAATAAATAAATAAATAGTAATATTATGCTTTTTAAAAACAGAATGCCAATAAAAACCATGGCTGGTCAGTTAAAGAATGCCTCCTGGAACGCTGTTTTCCGGAGGCCCTGGAAGCAACACAGGGTTGGCGCCTGCCTGACCTCCAGAGGCAGGGAGTTCCAAAGAAAGGGGGCCGCCACTCTGAAGGCTCTTCTCCTGGTGGACTCCAGTCGGGCTGTAGGTCTGGGCAGAACCACCAGGAGCATGCTGTCAGGGACTGGGCAGGTTGGTAAAGGAGGAGGCGCTTTCTCGGGTGTCCTGGTCCCAAGTCACTCAGGGCACCAACACCTTAAACCTGGCCTGGCAGCAAATAGGCAGCCAGCACAGTTCCCTCAGCGTGCCTATATTGGGCAGTCTCCTACTCGGCGCTGGCACACGTGTCACTTCTACTGGGCCAGTGTGAGCTACCTCTAGTGCAATGCCAACACTGCTCGCTGGCGTGATGGACTGCCCCGGAAAAGCTGCCACGCCAGCAAACGTGGTGGGCGTTGCCCTGGAGGTAGTGCTTGCAAGCGCGACCGCAGCTCTGCCGAATGGGGTACTGCCCAGTAATTATATAGCTCCCTTAGACAACTGGTCCATGAAAACCAGCATTGGCCGTGGCACTTGGCAGCTGGGTCCTGGGCAGAGAAGGAGTCTTTTCCTTGGCTCTGCAGAGAAGGAGTCTTTTCCTTGGCTCTGCTACGCAGGGGCATTTTAGGGCGCATTCCTTTGCATGTTTACACAGAAGAAAGTCCTCCAAGACCCAGCTGTCTGGCTGGGGCATGCTGGGAGTTGGAGGATTTTCTTCTGTCTGTGCATGCCTAGGATTGCACCCTGCATAGGAGATGCTGCCTGGGATTGAACCTGGGCCTTCTGCATGCAGCGTGGCTGCTCTTCCACTGAGCTGCGGTCCCTCCCCAAGGGCCAGAGAGCCCCATGCCAAAGCAGTGGGGCTTCTTGGAGAGGGTTGGCAGGCTGGCCAAGATGGTGCCTGCTACTGCAAAGCCCGGCATTGTTGTTCTGCTGATGCAAAGCAAGCTCTCTCCCACGCCCACCCTTTTTATTTCCTACAGCACCCTTTTCCTTTTGCAGGGCCAGGAAAGCCATGAACAATGTTTTTAATAACACTTTGCTTTCTGAAAGTAAAACAATCTGTGCTGAGAAAGGAAGGTGGAGTGTTTTCATTTTAAAAAGAGCATGATTGTCTCAGTTGGGCACTGCATCTCTCTGAACTTAGCAATGAAAATTATTATTATATTTATTAAAAAGATGTCTAAATTGCTTTTCCCCACACCAGAGTCCTCAGAGATTATTTTAATAATTATAACAGAATGAGAGCAAAGAGGGTTTTGCAGATAACCTTTTTTCTAGTTCTTTCTTCTGTTCTCCTGCCTGTTTAGAATCTCTGAAAGGTCCTGGTCCGGTTAGAGGGAACTTTTTAATAAAAAGTCATCATAATATCTTGCTTCTGTATCATTTTAGTGTTATTCACTAAATAGATAAGACCTTGCAGAGCAAAGACCATGCAAAGCAAAGGATTCCAATATCATAGCATTCCTTCAAGCATCCTAGAAAATATGCATGAGTTTGTCAAGATCTAGAAAGTTGAGTTTGGTTTGCATGTGGGTCTTTGGGCTAGTATCCAGTGTTGCACCATCGCCTACTCCATTCTGGTGAACCCCTGGTGGGGGGAAGTGTTGGGAAGAGGATGCTGGTGGGATCACCACCACCACACATCTCCTTCCTTAGGTTTCCAGGAGCTCAGTGCACGTGCTGAATTGCCAGAAGGTTGTGGGAGGATGGAAGCCAGCCCATTTTGTTGTGTCCAGTTTACAGAGGATGGCAACAGATTGAACCATATACGTGAGACCAATGGAGCAGGGCTATCCACTCTCCTGTATACAGAACAGCCACACAAGAGATACTTCTAGTGTTTTATTTGAAAAATAAAAATAGGTTCAATTAGCATTCTTCTTGGAAGCAAAAACAAGTATTTGAATGTTTGTGGTTACACATGAATGGGAACAGGATATGTGTGTGTATGTGTTTAATACTCCCTCAGTTCATTTTGATTTATTTGTTTCAGCCATTAACAGACTGATTAGCACGAACGCTGGTGCGCACTCCCAGACATTCACCACATCTTCATAAAGCAGGCGCTGCTCTCCCAACAGTGGCAAGCAAATATGCACATTTAATCAGAGTCAAAACAGCCAAAGTCAATACAAAGCAGCCCTCCACATTGCCTTCCTTTGCAAACAAAAAGTGCCTTTTTTTGGTAAGGTGGAGCAATCTTCAGTGTCTTGAAGGCGAACATATGTGGATCTGTCAAGCTGCCTCACTCTGGGGCAGACCATTGGTCCCTTTGGCCTTCTGGTGTTTGTGGCTCTGTGGGGTCTCAGGTGGAGCGGTGGGGTCTTTTCCACCCCTGCTGCTGGGATTCCTTCTGCTTGGATGTGCCTGGGTGCACTTGGGCACTTATTTTATTTATTTATTCATTCATTCATTCATTCATTCATTTCATTTCTATACCGCCCAATAGCCGAAGCTCTCTGGGCGGTTCACAAAAATCAAAACCAAACAACACACAATAAAACAATTTAAAATATATAGAACATTAAAACCACTTCTGCCTGCAGGGCCTGTTCTCTGTGGCAGGGCTGTTCTCCCCCTCCCCACCCCTGGCCCTGCGGGTGCCAGGTGCCAGGCACAACTCTCCCAGGGGGGAACTCCATGGAGATGACAGTGGCAGTAATTAATTTTCATTGCCTTTTAATGTGCAAAGTGGTTTTGCAGGCTGGCTCTGGATGGAGAATACATCTTTTTCTTTGTTAAACGCTGCTCTTACAAACTTGACTTACAAATTTGGCTGCCTTTAAATGCTGTGTTTTCCCTCATAAGAGGTTATTCTGAAATTAGTACTTGGATGGGTAGGGATTGTTGTTTTTTAAGCTATTCTAATTACTGTGTTACAATTCTGTGAAAAGCTGGACTTCCATTACAGCTGGAGCCAGGAATGAGCATCTTGGAACAGTTGAAGATGTCTTCCCATTTGTAATGCTGGGGCAATTTCATTTGCCAAACCACAAGCAGGATATAGTAGAGCTGGATAAGATACAGAGAAAAAGGGCAATGGAGGGCAATGGTCTGAGGGCAAGTGATGCAGTCCCCTTGCTGAAGCTCAGCTGAGCTGGGT
The DNA here is from genome assembly GCF_057233095.1 of Heloderma suspectum. NCBI lineage: Eukaryota > Metazoa > Chordata > Lepidosauria > Squamata > Helodermatidae > Heloderma > Heloderma suspectum. The sequence goes on along the minus strand of NC_139460.1, from coordinate 328,840,536 downwards.
ACGATCAGTGCCTGGATGGGTGACTGTGTGGGAAATGCCTGACTTCTATTACATAAATGCGATACATAAAATGGTCAGGGATGGGGGGAGTGATGGAAAAAAAAGGCATAAGCTATTGGGGACAGAGGTCCAGTAAAGAGGAAAGTCAGGTGACAGAGATTTATAAAACAAGGAGGGCAGTGAAGGTTAAGCGATGATCACAAAAGGGTCTTACGATCACAATGGGATATTTTCTTATCAAACACCTTGGGTTTCCAGTTTAAGTTAGCTGGAAAGTGGGGGCAGGGAGTGGGTGGGAAGCAGACCCAACAAGATCAAAGAGAGAGAAAGATGCTCATGTGCAAAGGTAGGACTTGGAAGGAACGGCCCTTCCCCTTCTCAAGCACCACCCCAGATGAGTGCCTGCAAGTTGCTGGCTGGCTGGGCAGCCTCTGCTCTGTGGCACACAAACTTGAGGACTGGAGCCTTGTGCAACTGTGCATGGAGGAGTTTCATTTTGCTCAGCTGCTGGAGCCAGAGCCCCTCCCGGATACAAGGACTGCAGATTAAGAATCCTGGAGCTACAGCAGGATACCTCTGATGAAGCGAGTCTGGTCGCCTCAGTTACCCTCAGAAAGATCAAGACGAGAACACAGTTCCTCTTTCCAGTAAATGCGGCAGCGGCAGCGGCAATGGGCTGCACAGTGCTGTGCTGCCGTCCCTGCGTAATTCTGGCAGGCAGTTCTGCTGGCTGGTTTGGTCTCATTGCACCAACTAGATCAGCCAGCCCGTGATTTCAAAACTGCTCTGGCTCTGGGGAACTTGGGTTTAAGCTCTTGCAGTTAGCCAGAGGTCTAAGCTAATTAATACCAACAGAGGGAGGGGGAAAGAAAGATTGAGTCAAAGCCATATCGACTAGCAGAAGCAAGCAGAAGAAGTATTACTAATTAGGTTTCTGACAAAGAGCTTTTCCTCTTTGATAAGTTCCACTTATCTGCCTAAAGAAAGGAGTGAATGTTATGGGGGCCTGAGCCTGTATTCTTTTTACAGTGCCTCCCTAAGCACATTTATGCAGAAGTAAGCCAAATAAGTCCTATTTTTCTCAGTGGAACTTACTCCTAAGTAACTGTGCTTAGGCATGCATGTATCACTATTTGCAAGCAAGGCCTATTTTGAAGAAGCTCTGTAAAAGGGTGTGTTTGCAAACTTCAAACCCAGCCAGAGCTCCTGAGTCCCGGGTGGAAATCCCAGGTTTTTGTGTGCAGGGGTGGTGGTGGTGAACAGAACACCCTGTGAGTAGGGTGGCTACATATGCATCGCCCAATTGAGGAAATCCATCACCAAAGAAGAGGACAAAAGTGGACGTAGATTTGCATAACGTATGATAGTTTATATGAAGAGATGCAACTTTAGAAATAATTGCTATAATTTAAATAGGAATACAGTGCATAGCGACCTGTGGATGAGCACCTTCAAGGCTCCTCATCCTGAATCTCGCTTCCTTTGGTTCTTTTTCTTTAAACCAGACATGGACTGGGCAGCCCTTCAAATACAGGACTGTCCTCCTTAAAGTAGGACGCGTGGTCACCCTACCTCTGATATTTCAAAAGATCAACATTTGAAAGGATTTTTTTGAGCCGTTCACCTTAGGTCTGCTTATTTTAGTTTTCCCTTCAGGAACATTTAACATGCTACCATTTTCCTGCACAGAGGTAATCTCTGCGTAGGAAGCGTACAGCCCCAGGGTCTTTCCACTGAAGGAATGGAATTTCCACTGCCCAGATGTATAAGTATTTTTTTTCTGACTGGCTGACATCCTGGGGGTTCTGCCTGCACCACCAAAAGCTTTACATGAAGTACGAGAATGTTTCTTGAGGCTTTTGCTTTGGCTGCTCAGCTGCTGTGATTTCTTGTCCCAGGCTGTACATGGCAGAGGAAATACAGTGATAGAATTAATACCAAGGGAAAGGGTTCCACTGTACATTTCCCCCTGATCTGCAAGGAATTGGCTTGAATGGAGGAGCTCCATCATGTGAGCCTTGACTCGCAGGCTGAAGGGGCACAGCTCAGACAGACGCTGAGCACCTCCGGAGCACCAGGCCATGCGTGCCCCTGACCCCAAGTGGTGGCTTGGTCTCTTTGCCAGTGGGGGTGGGCCACAGGGGGCTGATCCAAACGCTGCTCTCTTGAGCTGTGACTGTGTTAGATGGAATGCTTAACAGCTAAAACCCTCAGTGTGCTCGGACCTGACAGGATGTGTCGCTTGGAGAGTGCTTCATCAGCTCGCTGCCACATTCTGTCTGATGGAAGATGAGGGGCACGTAAGCTGAAGCAAACGCCAGCCAGCAGCCAGAGGCCACCGTGGCATCACACCCTTGGCAGCTAAAGAGCCTGCTTGAACTGTCTCTCTAGTGATTCTCCACGCTACTTTGGAAAGAGTATACTCCAGTCAGGGCTTCAGGCTAAAAAAATAAAATTAACAAAGTTAGCATTCTGCACACCCGTAAGCCAAATTCTGTGTCAAGGAATGCTGGATTCTGCAACACCTGTGTACATGATGCAAATTGAGCAGATACGTTTTCCTTTGCTTCATCTGCCCAGTCATTCTTACAATGTGGCATAGTTTATTCTGGAGCTGGGAGTGCTGGAGAGCCCTGAAGCAGTGGGCCACCCCAAGCAGCGGGAGTCTGTTTCAGCTGCTTCTCTGGCTTCTGAGATTTCAGCAGGCTCTTGCACTCGCATCCTATGGGTGAGCTTCCCACAGGCATCTGGTTGACCGCTGGGTGACAGAATGCTGGGCTAGAGAGGCTTTTGGTCTGACTCGGCTTCAGGGCTCCTCATCTTTTCCTATGCCCCACAATATCTTCACAGCCATGAGGTCTAGAAACTTGCTTTGTTTTAAAAAAAGAAAAAAGCATGTGCTGCGATCCTGAGAGAATGAATTCTGCTCTCAGTGCCAGACCTTGAGCTTTTTTGGTGCTCCTGCAGGATCATGGTCCTCACACAGCCCTGAACTAGTGGTTTGTAATCTGTTCCCTTCAACAACTAAAACAGAGTGGAGGCAGCTTAGGTCATGCACTCACCGCACCAAATGTGGGATATATATATGTTTCTATGAGAGTTCTCAGCCATGTGAAGGGCTACAAAGTGGCTTCCTAAAGCAAGATAAAAACACTAAGTTGTTTTTTTTTTAAAGATAGTTAAAATGAGTGTTCAAAATACTAAAACAACAGTTTCATGTTCAATCATCTGTAGGGATCAGACAGTATTAAAAGTGCACCTGAAAAGGACAGTTTTAGTAATCCTCCTGGCACTTGGGAGGGGAGACGCCGAACAGGCATTCAGGGGAGGGTGCTCTAGAACATAGGTGCCACCACCAAGAAGGCCCTGTCCTGTACAGTCACCAGTTGCACCTCAGACAGTGGTGGGATGTGGAGCAGAGCCTTCCTGCAAGATCTTAATGGGCAAGCAGGTTTATTGGGAACAGGTGGATTGCATTGGGAGCAGACAGAGCGCATGATGCTCCCACAGCATATGCAAGTCCATGTATGGCTTGGTATCTCCAATAACGTCTCCTTCAAAAAAAGTCACATTGGTGCTTTGGTGTGTTACATGATTAAGCATACTGGCAAACAGCACTTCAGATGAGTGCTCAGCGATATATTGGGGGGGGTATAATTCGTACCAAAAATTGTGGATGTTTTGCTTGGGGCATGCACATCACAGCCTCTCTGTTTCACTTGACCTGTTATTTTGGCATGAAATTTAGTCCATGAGCTGCTACAAGTATCAGTTTCCTGGCATGCAAGAAAGGCCATCACTGAGCTACCATTCAGCATCACTGGAGGAAAACGCCTCCCTATCCACTTCCTCCATGTCGTGCATAATTTTGCACACCTCTTACCATGCTTCCTCTTGCTTGCCTTTTTCTAATCTAAAAGGCCCCAGATGTTGTAACCTTTCCTCATACTGGAGTCGCATCAGCCCCTTGATAATTTTGGTTGCCCTTTTCTCCACCTTTTCCAGCACTATAGTATTTCTTTACATTTATTACAGTATTCCAAGTGTGGTCACACCATTGTTTTCTAAAAAGGCGTAGGGGTATTAGCAGTTTTATTTTCCTAGTGATCCTTTCCTAGTGATCTCCAGTACGGGATTTGCCTTTTCACAGCTACTGCACAGTGGGCCAATGTTTTCATTGGGTTATCCACTATGGTCTCAAGACCTTTTCTGAGTCACTCACTGCTTGCTCAGATCCCGTCAGTGTATACATGAAGTTAGGATTTTTCTATCCCAACGTGCATGAATCATGTTACACTTGCTTACATTGAACCTCATTTGCCATTTTAATGCCCATTCTCCCACTTTGGAGAGATCCTTTTGGAGCTTCTTGCAATCCCTTTTTGTTTTGACTAGCTAAAATAATTTGGTATCATCAGCAAACCTGTCCCCCTCGCTGCTCACTCCTAATTCCAGTTCAATTATGAACAAGCTGAAAAGCATTGGCCCCAATAAAAATTCCCATAGGACCCTGCTGTTTACATCCCTCCATCGTGGGAGCTGTCCATTTATTCTTACTCCTTGCTTCCTGTTCTTTAACCAGCTATGGGCCCCATTAAAGGCTGTGGGCCCCATTAAAGGCTAAGAGGGCCTTTATTTGGTGCTGGGGTGTGTGTGCCAGGTGATGCACAGAGCCGAAGGGAGGCATAGTTCCTGCCTGGAGGGGGTGCAGAATGGACAGTGACTCGCACAATCTGTGTTTGCACTCATGTGCGCAGGCAGGGATTAGCGCATATGTGCTATGGGGATGAGATAGCAGGAACAGACACCTGGCAGTGGAAGAGGGCGTAGAACAGTACGCGGAATTTTTTTTTAACGTGTATCAGTGTATGCTGCAGATTCACTTGTCAAGGAACATGCCTTATCAAATTGTGGGATTTTTTCTTCATTTTGTGCCACTTCCAATTTCTAGTTTGTGGAGAAATTCCATGTGATTTACTGGCAAGCTTGTTTGGCTACAGACTGGGGAGAATGGTGATCAAGTCCTCACTCAGACAGCCACACTCTCTCACCCAAGCCTGCCTCACAAGGTGGCGAAGGGGGAGAATCCATGTGTGCCGTGCCAGCCTCCTTGGAGAAGATGTAGCCTTCCTCAGCAGGGGCCATCCAGATGTGTTGGGCTACGGCTCCCACACCTCATCGCCAGCCAGCACAGCCATGGTGGGTGGGGATCATGGGCTTATAGGTCAACAATTACCCCCACATTGACTGGATAAATGCATGTTCCAGCCACGACAAAGAGGTTACATGTCTCAATGCCCTAAACGATTGTGCCCTAGAACAGTTGGTCATGGAACTGACCAGACGGGAGGCGACGTTGGATTTAATCCTAAGAAGTGTCGCTCAGGACCTAGTATGAGATGTAAATGTTGATGAAGCAGTTGGAAACAGTGATCACAATGCTATCAGATTTAATACATATTTAAGTGGAAAATTGCCCAGGAAGTCCAACACAGTCACATTTGACTTCAAAAGAGGAAACTTCTCTAAAATGAGAAAACTGGTGAGAAGGAAGTTAAAAGGGGGAGTCAAGAGGATTAAATCCCTTCAAAATGCTTGGAGATTGCTCAAAACCACAATACTAGAAGCCCAGCTAAAATGTATACTACAGGTTAGGAAGGGTAGCACCAACTGTTAAAGGAGCTATTGGAGAAAAAAGAGCTTCCTTCAGAAAAAGGAAGTCTTGCCCAAGTGAGGAAAACAAAAGGGAGCACAAGCTTGCACAAAGGCAATGCAAACAGACAATAAGAGATGCAAAAAAGCATTTTGAAGAGCATATCACTAACAATATCAAGGCCAACAATAAAGCATTCTTTAAATATATCAGAAGCAGAAAACCAGCTAGAGAGGCAGTTGGACCATTGGATGACAACGGAGTTAAAGGAGTACTGAAGGAGGACAAGGAGATTGCAGAGAAGCTGAATGAATTGTTTACATTCGTCTTCACTGCAGAAGACATAAAACAGATACCTGTGCCTGAACTGATGTTTTCAGGAAGGGAACCTGAGGAACTGTGGCAAATAGTGGTGACAAAAGATGAAGTTTTCAACCCTACTGATAAACTGAAAGCAAATAAATCATCGGGCCCAGATGGAATCCATCCTAGGGTTCTCAAAGAACTCAAATATGAAATTGCTGAAGTTCTAACCAAAATATGCAACATGTCCCTAAGATCAGCCTCTATCCCAGAGGACTGGAAGATGGTCAGTGTAACACCAATGTTCAAAAAGGGATCCAGGGGGGATCTGGGAAATTGCAGGCCGGTAAGCTTTATGTCTGTTCTGGGTAAATTGGTTGAAGGCATTCTTAAAGATTACATTAGTAAGCATATAGAAGGACAAGCCCTGTTGAAAAAGAATCAGCACAGCTTCCATAAAGGTAAGTCCTGTCTCACTAACCTGTTACAGTTCTTTGAGAGTGTCAATAAACATGCAGAGAGGGGTGATCTGGTAGACATTGTTTACTTGGTCTTCCAAAGGGCTTTTGGCAAAGTCCCTCACCAAAGACTCCTGAGCAAACTTAGCAGTCATGGAATAAGAGGACAGGTCCTCTTACGGATCAGTAACTGGTTAAAGAACAGAAAGCAGAGAGTAGGAATACATGGTAAATTCTCCCAATGGAGGGAAGTAAATAGTGGGTCCCACAGGGATCTGTATTAGGACCAATACTTTTCAACCTGTTTATCAATTATATGGAATTAGGAGTGTGCAGTGAAGTGGCCAGGTTTGTAGATGACACCAAATTACTTAGTGTGGTTAAAACAAAAAAGAATTGTGAAGAGCTCCAGAAGGATCTCTCCAAACTGGGGGACTGGGCATCTAAATGACAAATGCAGTTCAGTGTAAGCAAGTGTAAAGTGATGCACGTTGGGGCAAAAAATCCCAACTTCAAGTATAGCCTGATGGGATCTGAGCTAGCAGTGACCAACCAGGAAAGAGATCTGGGGGTTGTGGTGGACAGCTCAAGGAAGATGTCAGCCCAGTGTGTGGCCGCTGTAAACAAAGGCAAACTCCATATTCGGCATAATTAGAAAAGGAATTGAGAATAAAATCTCCAATATCATACTGCCCCTATACAGATCTATGGTGTGACCACACTTGGAAAACTGTGTCCAGTTCTGGTCACTACACCTAAAAAGGGATATTGTAGAGCTGGAAAAGGTGCAGAAAAGGGCAACTAAAATGATCAAGGGGCTGGAGCATCTCCTCTGTGAGAGAAGGTTACAATAGCTGGACTTGTTTAGCCTGGAAAAAAGGAAGGTAAGGGCAGACATGATAGAAGTCTACAAAATTATGCGTGGTGTGAAGAATGTGGATACGGAGACATTTTTCTCCCTCTCTCAAAATACTAGAACTTGGGGTCATCCCATGAAGCGATTGGTGGGAGATTCAGGACATATCAAAGGAAGGACTTCTTCACACAGCGCATAGTTAAACTATGGAACTTGCTGCCACAGGATGTTGTGATGGCCACCAATTTGGATGGCTTTAAAAGGGGGTTGGACAACTTCCTGGAGGAGAAGGCTATCAATGGCTACTAGCCCTGATGGCTATGTGCTACCTCCAGTACCAGAGGCAGTGAGCCTATGTACACCATTGGCTGGGGAACATGGGTGGAAGGGTGCTGTTGTGCTCATGCCCTGCTTGTGGGTTCCCCGTCGACAGCTGGTTGGCCACTGTGTGAACAGAATGCTGGACTAGATGGCCCCTTGGTCCGATCCAGCAGGGTTCTTCTTGTGTTCTTATGTTCTTAACACTTCAGGAGGGATCAGGCTGGGGCAGGCTATTGCAAGAGATAGAGGAAGTGAACAAACACGTATTTATTAGCATTTTAATTCATTTGATTTTGCCTTTCGGCTGGGATTCATTAGCCACTAATTGCATTTGTGGAAAAATTGCCATCACAGTAATTGTAAGTATTTTTTTCGCTGACAATTCCTGTGACTGTCCATTTCACACATTCTGCTTGACCATGTGAATGCCTACCTGAGAACAGTTGGGGCTGCTCCTGTGGATCAGTATAGTAGAGAGGGAGTTGATCCTGAGGCAGGTGACAAATGGAGATAAAGGGGGATTTCTCCCTTTCATTTCTTTGCTCATCCATCTCCCACCTCCTCCAAAGAGATTAGGCAGCACATATGGTGCCCCCCTCAGTGTTATTCTCACAACGACCCTGCAGAGTAGGTTAGGCTGAGAGATGACTGCATCCAGGGATCTTCGTGCCTGATCAGGGAGGGACTTTGAATGCAGGTCTGAGCTGACGTTTCCTCGTGCATCTCTGTGCGCTGCTCAGTGTCATCCTGCATGCACCAATCTGCAACCTTTTCCAGAGAGCAGAAAATGATGCTTAGCTGCCTTGCTGAGGCTGTCTGCGACCCTCGCAGGAAAGAATGCTGAGACGCTGCTGCCTTAGCCCAGCCTTCGGTCCGAGCCACTGGCTGCCAACACGCTATCCCGTACGACGCACATCTCTTTGCATGCTGCGAGAGTGCAGTCAATAGAAGGCAGCCGTGACTCAGCCATTGCAGCCTGCAGGTCCAGAGCTCTTGAGAACGTACGCCTGGTCCGTGTGCTGCAGTCACTCATCCCCCTTGAGCCGAGGTTTCCTCACTTCTCTGTTCCTTCCGCCCCTCCATTTGGCTGTTGTGTTTTGATCACCAGCACTAAGGCCATGGAAGGTGCTTCTGGTTCATGGAACATCTCTATACACCCCCACCTCGAATCCTCAGGATATCCTCTGAATAAAAGCAGTAATATAGCCTTACCTGGGTGAAGCAGACGTCCTCTCAGGAGAGGGATGGGAAGCCAGACTATCCTGTTTGCAGAGGGTGTATTATTTCTAAGAGCACCAAAATGGTCAACATCCTAACTGTTAGGACTAGCTGCCCACACAGAGATGCCCAAGTCCCATATCACATTTAAGAGTTGGAGAGTAATGAATAATTAAGTCAGCATAATAAGAAGGCACAAGTTGTCCCATTTCAGATTTTGAATATTTGGAGAAGTACTCACACGTGCAATTTCCACCCCCACCCCCACAAAAACAACTCCCTGAGTGTAGTAAACTAGAAGCTCTGAGAAAAGGCAGGTGTAGATGAGAAAGCTTCTCTCTGACTTGTTAGCTTTCTCTGTATTTGGGGAGTTGTCTTTTAATTACATGAGGTCATTCCAGCCTATGATTCCCCCACAGAAAGAATCCGATGGAGGGACTGTAGCTCAGCGGCGGAGCCCCTCCTTGGCATGCGGAAGGTCCCAGGTTCGATCCCTGGCAGCTCCAGGTAGGGTTGGAAAAATCCCTGCCTGAAACCCTGGAGAGCTGCTGCTGCCACTCAGGGTCGGCAATACTGGGCTAGACGGACACATGGTCTGATGGGGGTTGGACTCGACGGTCTTACAGGCCCCTTCCAACCCTACTATTCTATGACTCGATATAAGGCAGCTTCCGATGCTCCTATACACTACATTCACCATAAGAAGAGCTATGCAGGATCAGACCAAGAGTCCATCTAGTCCAGCATTCTGTTCACACAGTGGCCAACCAGCTGACCACAGGAAACCCACAAGCAGGACATGAGTGCAACAACACCCTCCCATGCACGTTCCCCAGCAACTGGTATACACAGGCAGACTACCTCTGGTACTAGAGGTAGCATAGAGCCATCGGGACTAGTAGCCACTGATATACTTTTCCTCCATGAATTTGCCCTTTTTACAGCCATGCAAATCCGTGGCCATCACTGCGTCTTGTGGCAGGGAGTTCCATACTTTAACTATGTGCTGTGTGAAGAAGTTTTTTTAATCTGTCCTGAATCTCCCACCAATCATCTTCATAGAACCCCAGGTTCTAGTATTTTGAGAGAGGGCGAAAAATGTCTCCCTCTCCACATTCTCCATACCATGCATAATTTTGTAGACCTCTGTCATATCTCCCCTTACCTTCCTTTTCTCCAAGCTAAACAATCCCAGCTGTTGTAACCTTCCCTCACAGGGGAGATGCTCCAGCCCCTTGATCATTTTAGTTGCCCTTTTCTGCACATTTTCCAGCTCTGCAATATGCCTTTTAGGTGTGGTGACCAGAACTGTACACAGTACTCCAAGTATGGTCCCACCATAGATTTGTATAACGGCAGTATGATATTGGCAGTTTTATTCTCAATTCCTTTTCTAATTGTGCCTAACATGGAGCTTGCCTTTTCACAGCAGCCACACACTGGGTTGACATCTTCATTGAGCTGTCCACCACAACCCCAAGATCCCTTTCTTGCTCATTCACCACTAGCTCAGATCCCATCAGGTTATACTTTGTTGGGATTTTTTTTTTTGCCCCCATGTGCCTCATTTTAGAACCCCAAAGATTGTACCATGCAGTTATCCTGAATGTGCAGAGTGGCTCAGTGTCTCTTGTGAAAAATGGCAGAGAGACATGAGTGGTGCCTATTTGCTCATTGATTCTTTGGTCAACTAGATGGGGTGCCTTCTTCCAAATGTTCCTGGGAAATGCTGCGCTTTGTGCTTCACTCACTGAAGAAATTATATGGTGTTGGTGGCGAGGGGATGAAAAGAAGGAAGCTGATTTTCTTCTCTTTCCCATAGTTATAAATTATGGTGAAAGCTGAGTTCAGGTCATTCTATTTTGGGCTGCAATGCAGTGGGAAGTGGCTGGTGATGATGAATCGAGCTGGGGGAGCCTGGCTACAGGGGATGCTAATTCACTTAAGGTGGCAACGCATTGTACAAATGCCCCCGAAGTGCTGTCTCAGCAAAGCTCTCAGATGCTCAGAGCAGCCCTGGCCTGCATACAGGCCTGTGCAAGGCTGTGCATATGCGTAGGAAAGTTCAGAATGAGTTCTTCTGGATACACAGTTCAGCTTCTGAGAGTCTTGGCTGTTATTAAAAAAATGAAAACGTTTTGCTGAGCCTACAATGGCAAAGACAGGTGTGGGAGTGTGCAATGGCTGCATGAATCCCAGGTGCTGGAGGAGTTGCAGTGTTCAGACTTCAGGGTGGATGTGTGGATAAGGCCTCAGCATCCTGCAAAGGTTGTTGTGTTGTCCCTTTCCCTTGATTAACAGAATTAGAAAGAATTATGGAGAAGCAGCAACATTGCCAGACAAATGAAAGAGAACAGGAGAAATTGTGTAAATGTGCTTGCCTTGCACAATCTATAGTGGTTACGGAATCCACCTTTTCTTGATGCAGAATTTTGATCTTTTGTTTTTAAACCACTATGTACTGAAGACGTGTAGCTAGAGTATTCTTGAGGGAAGGACCATTTCAGGACGACCAGGACCAGTGACCAAAAGTTTTCATTCACAGATTAACAGTACAAACCTATGCGGTGGGTTTCCTTGCATGTATGCCCCACTTGTGTTCAATGGAGCTTTCTCCCAGGTAAGTGTGCATTGGATTGCAGCTTTGGTCTGGAAACTGGAAGTGCATCTTTCCTTAGGAGAGCAGCTAGTGATGTTCTGCAGTTGTGCTGGGGAGCACTTGCAGGGGGAAAAGAACCTTGTAGGGTTTGCGGTGATGGTGGAGAAGATTTCTGAAGGACAGAAAACCATTCCTTCTCTGGAGCCTCCATTGGGCTTCAGGTGTTGGAAAGCTTTTTCAACTCCTTCCTAAGGGCCACAATCCAGGGAGGTATGTTAGGCATGTCCAGAGGCTTATGTATGCCCAGTGGGACTTCTGACTTCCTGCCCTTGAGTTTCACTGACTCTTCCATCACTTGCTTTGGAAGCTTTCCTGAGTTCCAGCAGTGGTTTGCTCTTGCAGCCTGGAAGGCTTTTGCTTGGGAAACGTGTGTCCCAAACTTCACTGGTGGTAAGGAGCTGGAGTCTAGGATGCTGGGTATTCATTTCCCCCCTTTTCTCTATACAGGTATTGGGAACATGTGCGTCAAGGGCTCCTTGGAGGCCTCTCTCGGCCTACTCCAGTAGCCAAGTCCAGACACAGACGAAGGGATTCCTTTCAAAGCTTTATTCTTCTTTTACAACTTAACAACTATACCGTTTGCAACTAGATCTGAGCAGCACCGAACCTATGCCCTAAGTTGGAACAGTTGGTCCCCGTTTGAAAGGGAATTACTGGCAGACCCCTGAACTTAAGGACTAGGGAGAGTCCCTCCCCTTTTCCCTTGGATCCTCTGGGTGCAGCTGTTGTTTGCGCGCCAACCGGGCACTCTGCCTCCTTTCCGCGCCCTCCATCTGGCGCCGCTCTCTGCGTCGGCATCGCGCGTCCACCAAGTTTGCTATCCGCTCTCTGTTACTCCCTGGACTGCTATCTAAGCTAGGAATGCTGGTGGGAGGAATCTCCGTCAGCTGTTGGCCCTGGGAAAGAGGAGCACGCTCCCCTCCCAGGAGCGACTGCTCTTCCTCAGAATCAGAACTACTCTGGGATTCTATGGGCTCAGTGTCCACCCTGACAATGTGGTCCCCCAGATGTTGCTGGACTGCAGCATCTCTCATCCTTGGCTGTGCTGGCTGTGGCTGATGGGAGTTGTTGCAGTCCAGCCATGTCTGGAGGGCCACACTGTCCCCATCACTGCTCTCTGGCATTGGCGATGGCTCTGCAATTCCTCTTGGGTGGGGACTCCCCCGGGCAACACCATTCCTGAACAGGGTGGCCCCTTCTGTGTTGCCAGATAAAAGGAACGCATCACCAAAGAAGGACATATATTTGCATAAGAACTGTGTATGCTGATTTTCATCTATAAACACACATTTAGAAAGCGTTGTCATAGTTTAAATGGATGTACAATTTCATGCTGTGGAAGACTGTGACTAGGGGACCGCTGTGCCTGACTGTGTCCAGGTGCTAAGTGCTCATGAACAGCTAAAAGGCTCCTGCTCTGCTTTCCCTGCTTATGGTTCTTTATCTGTCAGCTGGACTTGGGCTGGATGCCATATGCAATAAAAAAACTGACTGACTTGGATGGGACAGCCCTTCAAACAAAGACGCCTTCAGAACAGAGGGCAGTCCTCTGGCAGCTGTTCAAATAGAGGACTGCCCTCTGTAAGAGAGGGCCCTTGGCCACCCTACAGCAGTGATCTACATATTGATATTATATAATACAACCGGGGTTGGGGGGTCGGTCGTCTTTTCAAGACCGTTCTGAATGTTTATGTATGTCAACATTTGGGATGGAAAATGTTCTTGAGATGTTTTTTTAATTTTTAAAAAATACTTCGTCTTCTGGCCAGCTGAGGCATAGAAAGAAAAAGCATTGTATGATGACTTTCCTGGTCCCCGTACAAATGTGGGGAGCAGAAAAGAATAGAGCGGTGATTCTGGAGCAGATGATAAAGCAATCCATCTGTAAGCACCTTGAAAACAATGCAGTGATTACTTGAAGCCAACATGGATTTGTCAAGAACAAGTCCTGCCAGATGACTCTGATCTCATTTTTTGATCACGTAACCTCCCTTGTGGACCGTGGGAATGCTTTAGACATAATATACCTCGACTTCAGCAAAGCTTTCGACAAAGTGTCCCATGATATCCTGATGAACAAACTAGCTCAAAGTGGGCGAGATGAAACAACGACCGGTGGATCCACAGTTGGCTACAGAATCGGACTCAGAGTGCTTATCAATGGGCCCTTCTCAAACTGGGGAGAGATAATGAGCGGGGTACCGCAGGGCTCAGTCCTGGGCCCAGTACTCTTCAACATTTTTATTAATGACTTGGAGGAGGAGGTGCAGGGAATGCTGATCAAATTTGCAGACGACACAAAATTGGGCAGGATAGCTAATACCATGGAAGACAAAAACAAAATTCAAAGTGATCTGGATAGACTGGAGCGCTGGGCAGAAAACAACAGAATGAAATGTAATAGGGATAAATGCCAAGTTCTGCACCTAGGAAAAAGTAACCAAATGCACATTTACAAGATGGGGGATACATGGCTCAACCACACTACAAGTGAGAAGGATCTTGGAATTGTTGTCCATCACAAGCTGAATATGAGCCAACAATGTGGTTTTAATGTTCTATATATTTTAAATTGTTTTATTGTGTGTTGTTTGGTTTTAATTTTTGTGAACCGCCCAGAGATCTTCGGCTATTGGGCAGTATAGAAATAAATAAATAAATAAATAAATAAATGTGATGTGCCTGCAAAAAAGGCAAATGCTCTTTTGGGTTGCATTAATAGAAGCATAGCTTCCAAATCCCGGGAAGTACTAGTTCCTCTCTACTCAGCACTGGTTAGGCCTCATCTGAAGTACTGTGTCCAGTTCTGGGCACCACACTTGAAGAAGGATGCAGACAAACTGGAGAGGTTCAGAGGAGGGCAACAAAGATGATCAGGGCACTGGAAACAAAGCCCTATGAAGAGAGACTGAAAGAACTGGGCATGTTTAGCCTTGAGAAGAGAAGACTGAGGGGAGATAGGATAGCGCTCTTCAAGTACTTGAAAGGTTGTCACAGAGAAGGAGGCCAGCATCTCTTCTCGATCATCGCAGAGTGCAGGACACAGAATAATGGGCTCAAGTGACAGGAAGCCAGATTCCGGCTGAACATCAGGAGAAACTTCCTGACTGTTAGAGCAATACAACAATGGAACTAATTCCCTAGGGAGGCGGTGGGCTCTCCCACACTGGAGGCGTTCAAGACGAGACTGGACAGCCATCTGTCAGGGATGCTCTGACTTGGATTCCTGCATTGAGCAGGGGGTTGGACTTGATGGCCTTGCAGGCCCCTTCCAACCCTACTGTTCTATGATGCTATGATTCTGAAGAGCCACATGGCACACTGACTCAGCTCCAAGGCACTGAGAGAATGGAGCGGATCCACTGCCCCACTGACATCAGAGCAACCAGCCTCCACTGAATGCCACCCCGTCCACTGGAATTCCATTTCACTCCTCTCTGCCCAAGGCAATTGAGTCAAATACTTATCAATAAAGTTTTAATTGGTTTCCCCCCACCGCCACCATGCCTTGGGGTGTCAGCATCTTGCACGTTGTTGAATACACCAAGGCTCAGACATAAATCTGCTTCTTGTGTCCAAAGAATCTTATAAAGAGCTAATAATTGTGTCCAAAGAATCTTATAGAGAGCTGATAATTGCTTGCTGCCTGTGAGCCCCAGCCAATTACCATTGGCTGAGATGCTCTGATGTCATGGAATGTTGATGAGCATTCCATGGACAGCTGAGTCTCCTTTAAACTGGTTTTCTGCTGTTGATGGCTTTTTATATATAGTTCATTCCGTATTTTCTATTGGATTGTGGGTTTTTTGAAAAATGTTTTTACTGTGCCCTGCTTTGATTGCTTCTTTTAAAAGAAAAGCAATTTCTACATTAGACACGCACACAAGCAGCTCGGGGGAAATTGTCTGCATTAGAATGCTGACAACCAGAAGCAAACAGTGCAGCTGCTGTGTAGAAAGTGAAAGATCAGTTTGTCTGGATAGTTACCTCATGTGGGGCAAAGCTGCAGGAGGAGCTGTGTGGTCCCACGCGACTGAGGGAGGGATTGAGCCAGGAGAGAGGACAGAGGCGGGTGGCTGAAGGAGAGGGCTCAGTGCAGGAGACTGGGAAGGAGGGAGCTAGAGGAAGGATATGGGTGGGGGAGAAAGGAGAGGCCTCGGGGAAAGGAAGAGTCACGAAAGGGAGACTAGGAAAAATCTTACATCGGGTCTAGGAACTAGAGGGATGTGCAATGTGATCAAGCAATATGGAGTTTTGCAGGCTGAAAGACTGACTTGAGAGAATTAACTGGAGCCCCCTTCACACTGGGCTTTTATCCTGCAAATGAGTTGACTCCTTCGTGGAAGTTTGCGGGTTCTTTACATGACGCCATGATCATTCAAGGCATCTCCTGCACTAAATGCCCTTCCTTCCATTTTAAAAGAGATTGCAGATGAGCTATCAAGTTAACCCGTTGTGTTCCACTTCAGTTTCCTCCGTGAAAAGAGAAAAAGCGGCAAGAAGAGGAGTGAGATCAATGGAAGATAATGGAAGACTCAGATATGAGGAAAAGTGGGGGGGAAGGAAGTGGGTGAAAAAGGGAGTTGTTGTGATCCTGCATTTAAAACGGAAGCAGAAAGCCCCGTTTTAAATGCAGGATTTTAGGCTGGTGTAGAGATGCCCTAGGTCTGTGGAGCCAAGAGTCTGGAGGGGGCTGAATATTGCACGCACGCACGCACGCACACACGCACACTTATTTCCAGTGGAGGCTGGTGGCTCTGATGTCAGTGGGGTGGTGACTGCGGTCTGGACTCCAGTCTGTCCACACCTTGGACAGCTCCTTTAGAGTTCTGGCTGGTTCTGACTGAAACCTGGACCGGAGTCACCACCCCACCGATATCGGAGCCACCAGGCTCCACGGTTTATTTCATTTCTGTAGTGCCAAATAGCCAAAGCTTTCTGAGTGGTTTTCACAAAATTTAAAACGCAAACAACATGAGGAAAATGTAATATAATTTTTTAACACATTTAAAAAGAAGCACAATTTAAAACAGCTAAAAACAATTAACAAGAGCAGAGCAGGACCTGATAAAACAACTGATATTTAAAGGCCCATCCTGTGCTGTTGTGCACACACACTTTTGGCAGAAGGTCTCTTGATAAAACTCAAGTCCAAATCCTTGGTGCCGACTGGTTGATTTCAAAGCATCTGAGAGGGAACAATCTGTATTCTGTAGGAGAGCACAGCTTTATAACCCTGCCATTGAATGGAGAGCTCCTTGGGGTTTGGATTTGGGGGAAAGAAAATGCTTTGCATGGCAGAGAGATGCAAAGGAAGGTTCAGAGGCAGTACAGAGGTACAGCGTGATCCCACTTCCTTCCCCGCTCCCACTCCCCTGGCCGTAAGGATGAAGAAAAACCAGCTTGTCACTGTGGCTCCTTGCCTAAGATAATTAATTACATTTGATGACAATTAGTCACCCTGATGAATTCTGTTTGCTTTCAAAGGGCAGGAACAAACAGAAGATAAATGTCTCCGGACAACCTTAGTGAGACTCAGACAGAGAAGCAGAATCTTTCCAGCACGTGGCTCGGAATTTTCTTCCAGGCTCCTGGCACATCCTAGCAGATGGCAAGGGATTGAGGTGCAGCCTGGTTAGTCTCTCTCAACCTCAGGAGTGGCACAAAGGGGAGGACAAAAGCCCTCCAGCCACTGCTGGCTGAGCCTTGTTTCATTTTATGATGTGCTGAGATCGGCCTGACTGAAAGCAGCCCACGTTCAGGCACTAGACTAGATCACCAGTACGCAACTCGAAAGGCGTGTCCTGACAAAGGCACCATTTGTGACACCAAAGAGATGATGGCAGAGAGCCACCATGGTGTACGGGTTAGTGTCGGACAGGGACTGCGGAGTCCCAGGTTCAAATCCCCACATGGCCATGAAGCTCACTGGGTGATTTTGGGCCCATCTCTTGACTCTCAGCCTGACCTTCCTCACAGGGTTTTTGTGATGATAAAATGGGGGGAATCACATGCGCCACCTGAGTTCCTTGGAGGAAATGTAATGTCTATCTTCATCATCATCATCAATCTATAAGGCACTCTAGAGAGTAACATACGCTGGGCGGAAAAAGACAGGTCCCTGCCCAGAGTAGTTCAAAATTCTGACGGTATGAGACACGACAAGTGGTGTGGAGGGCTGGTGACAAGGGATGAATGTGAGAGAAAGCATGTCTGTTCCATTTGGGCGTGGGGGGACTGAAAGAGACACATTTGTGGGCAGGGATTTCCTGTCTGTGGGGAGGCATTGCTTAGGCGGCACCCAGCTGTTATTTTTCCTTTCATGAGAAAGCACTTTGGCTCTCATGTGGATATGGAACCCACCCTTCACATATTTTAAACAACCCCCAGCCTTCAAAACCAGTTCCAGAATTGCTCCAAGTTGAGGGGAGCGTGTTTGTGTTGGCATGGGCACTGTGCAATAGGTGCTTGTAACAATCACACGAACATACATATGTCTGTTGCAACAGTGCTAATCATGCTTCTGAGAGCTAGTTTTTATGAGACAGGTAGTACACCTTGAGGATCTTTGAAAAAAAACCCACAATCTGCAGGGTCAGTTTGATTGGAGACTGTGGCAGGCTGTACCGGTCTCTGCTGAGGGCTCATGTTTCCCCACCAGCCTATAACAGCTTCATGGATTTTCTCGTTCTCTCTGCTGCCTTGTATCCTAATGTATCTGTTGATGGTGGGAATGGGAGGAAACATGCAACTTTGGTACCTAGTTCAAAGCAGCAAGAGGGCCTCTTCACACATTACATTTTTAGCTCTACCTGTAAAGAGTTTTAAGGTGCTTCCAGATGAGGTTTCTATGGTGCCATCATCCTGCCACATGAACAGAATTTTATGGGGGGGTTCAGACAAATCATAGTATGATAGAATCATAGAATAGTAGGGTTGGAAGGGGCCTAAAAGGCCATCGAGTCCAAACCCCTGCTCAATGCAGGAATCCAAGTCAGAGCATCCCCGACAGATGGCTGTCCAGCCTCGTCTTGAACGCCTCCAGTGTGGGAGAGCCCACCACCTCCCCAAGTAATTGGTTCCATTGTTGTATTGCTCCAACAGCCAGGATGTTTTTCCTAATGTTCAGCCGGAATTTGGCTTCCTGTCACTTGAGCCCATTATTCCGTGTCCTGCACTCTGGGATGATCAAGAAGAGATCCTGGCCTTCTTCTCTGTGACAACCTTTCAAGTACTTGAAGAGTGCTATCCTACCTCCCCTCAGTCTTCTCTTCTCAAGGCTAAACATGACCAGTTCTTCAAGTCTCTCTTCATAGAGCTTTGTTTCCAGTGCCCTGATCATCTTTGTTGCCCTCCTCTGAACCTCTCCAGTTTGTCTGCATCCTTCTTCAAGTGTGGTGCCCAGAACTGGATACAGTACTCCAGATGAGGCCTAACCAGTGCTGAGTAGAGGGGAACTAGTACTTCCCAGGATTTGGAAGCTATGCTTCTATTAATGCAACCCAAAAGAGCATTTGCCTTTTTTGCAGCCACATCACATTGTTGGCTCATATTCAGCTTGTGATGGACAACAATTCCAAGATCCTTCTCGCTTGTCGTGTTGCTGAGCCACGTATCCGCCATCTTGTAACTGTGCATTTGGTATCTTTTTCCTAGGTGCAGAACTTGGCATTTATCCCTATTACATTTCATTCTGTTGTTTTCTGCCCAGCGCTCCAGTCTATCCAGATCACTTTGAATTTTGTTTCTGTCTTCCAAAGTATTAGCTACCCCGCCCAATTTTGTGTCATCTGCAAATTTGATCAGCATTCCCTGCACCTCCTCCTCCAAGTTATTCATAAAAATGTGGAAGAGCCCTGGGCCCAGGACTGAGCCTTGCGGTACCCCACTCCTTACCTCTCCCCAGTTTGAGAAGGGCCCATTGATAAGCACTCTGTAGCCAACTGTCGATCCACCGGATCGTTGTTTCATCTAGCCCACTTTGAGCTAGTTTGCTCATCAGGATATGATGGGGCACTTTGTCGAAAGCTTTGCTGAAGTCGAGGTATATGATGTCTACAGCATTCCCACGGTCCACAAAGGAGGTTACTTGATCAAAAAATGAGATCAGATTCGTCTGGCAGGACTTGTTTTTGACAAATCTATGTTGGCTTCGAGTAATCACGGCATTGTTTTCAAGGTGCTTCCAGATGGATTGCTTTATCATCTGCTCCAGAATTTTCCCAGGGATTGATGTCAGACTGACTGGTCTGTAGTTCCCAGGTTCCTCCTTTTTACTCTTTCTGAAGATAGGGACAACATTAGCCCTCCTCCAGTCATCTGGCACTTCCCCCGTCCTCCATGATTGCTCAAAGAGAATAGACAGCTGTTCTGAGAGTTCTTCTGCCAGGTCCTTTATTACTCTAGGACGCAGTTCATCTGGCCCTGGAGATTTGAACTCATTCCAAGTAATTAGGTGTTCCTTGACCATATGCCTCTCGATCTCAAGCTGCAATTCTGCCCCTTCTGCCTGTACTTCGCCTTTGCCAGGGGGGTCATAGACCCTCTTTTGGGAGAAGACTGAGCCAAAGTAGGAATTGAGCACTTCTGCCTTTTCTTTGTCATCTGTTATCGTTTTGCCATCCTTATTTAATAGCTGAACCACCATTTCTTTCCTCTGCCTTTTACTATGCACGTAGCTGAAGAAAGCCTTTTTGTTGTTTTTAGTATCCCTCGCTAATCTCAGCTCATTCTCAGCTTTAGCCTTCCTGACGCCATCCCTGCCATTCTGTGCTACCTGCCTGTACTCTTCCTTTGTTACTTGGACTTCTTTCCACTTCCTATATGTGTCCTTTTCTGTTTTCAGGTCATCCCTAAGCTTTTTGTGAAGCCACATTGGCTTCTTCTGTTGTCTTCCACCTTTTCTTCTTGTTGGAATTGTTTGTGATTGTGCCTTGAGAATTTCCTTTTTTAAAAGCTCCCACCCATCCTCGAGTCCTTTTCTCGTTAGCGTCACTTGCCATGGGACCTTACTGATCATTGTTCTGAGTTTATTAAAATCAGCTTTCCTAAAATCCAGGGTACGCGTTTGACTACCCTCGGCTTTTGCTTCCCTTAGAACCAAGAACTCAAGTGCAACATGGTCGCTTTCCCCCAGAGTTCCTGTAACTGCTACTTTACCCACTAAGTCATCTCTGTTGGTTAGGATCAAGTCAAGGATAGCTGATCCTCTAGTTCCTTCCTCTACTTTCTGTAGGTGGAAGTTATCTGCCACACAAGTCAGGAATTTCCTGGAGGGGCCATGTTTTGCAGAATTTGTCTCCCAACAAATTTCGGGGAAATTGAAGTCCCCCATGACTACGACATCATGCTTCCTTGAAACATTGGCTATTTGCTTTTCAAAAGTTTAATCCTCGTCTTCTCCTTGGTTGGGTGGCCAGTAGTAGACTCCAACCACCAGGTTTCTTTTATTCTTTGCTCCATTTATTTTGATCCAGATGCTCTCGATGGGGCTACCAAGCTCATCCTCCTGTATTTCTGTGCAGAGATATGTATTTTTCACATACAGTGCAACCCCACCACCCTTTCTGTTCCTCCTGTTCTTTTGGAACAAGTTATATCCTTCCATTGCTGTATTCCAGTCATGAGAGTCATCCCACCAAGTCTCAGTTATACCTATCAAGTCATAATTTCCCTCCTGTATTAAGAGTTCAAGTTCGCTCTGATTGTTTCCCATACTCTGGGCATTAGTATATAGACATCGAAGACCATGTGCTTCATAGTCTGGCTTTCTTCCTACATGTGTCTGAAGACTATTATTGTGCGCTAACAGAGCTGTTCTCTCCGTTGCAGTGCATGCGCCTACGTCCATTGTTACCCCCAACATTGCATCTCCCTTCCTCGTAGGATTCAGTTTAAAGCCCTCCTGATGAAGTTCTTCATGCTGTGGCCAAACACATTCTTCCCATCCTTTGTGAGGTGCAACCCGTCCCTTGCCAACAGCCCATCTTCCAGGAAGTATAGTCCATGGTCTCAGAATCCAAATCTCTCTCGTTGGCACCACCTTCGTAGCCAGTCATTCACCCAGAGTATTTTTTGTTCCCTTTCTATCCCTCTTCTAGTCTTCTGACTACTGGAAGGATGGATGAGAAAATTATCTGGGCCCCAAAGTTCTTGAGTTTCCTTCCCAAAGCTTCAAAGTCTGACGTGATCTCTTCGTAGCTCCGCTTGGTGGTATCATTTGTTCCCACGTGGATGAGAAGAAAGGGATACCTGTCAGTGGGCTTGATGAGTGCAGGCAACCCTTCAGTCACATCTCTAATCCGTCCTCCCAGGAGACAACATACCTGGCGAGTCCACAGGTTTTTGCGACATACTTGGGTCTCGATCCCATACAGCAAGGAGTCTCCCACTACTACCACTCTTCTCTTGTTGTTGTAGGCCTGGGTTTCATCGCCTCTGTTTGACTGACCTTCAGCCTCTTGCTCACTCTCATGTAGGTTCCCCTTTGATTCTTCCTCTGCAGGCTGTCCTCCAGTCTCATTCGCAAGTACCTGGAATCGGTTCCACAGCTTCACTGCTTCCACTGGTGTAGAGTGGCGTCTAGTTCTTCTTCTCCTAACTGTCACCCTTTTCCACGGAGTATCCTCTACTCCATTTTTCTTCACCTCAGCATTTCCCACTGCCTCATCTTGCTGTTGCTCTTCAAGCTTCTGGTCTTCCCTTTGCTGCTGTAGTTCCCCCATTCTGTCCAAGAACTCTTCGTGTTCTCTTATTCCCCAGAGGGCCGACAGTCACCACTCCAGTCCACTTACTTTTTCTTCCAGCAACGTGATCAACTTGCACTTGTTGCAGGTGTAGGCCGTGTTGTTCTCAGGCAAGAAAACAAACATGGCACACACCTTGCAGGTCACCACCACTGGAAAGTCCTGTCCTTCCACTGCCTCTTTTCCCTTTTTGTGTCTAGCTTTGTGATTGTTCTAGACTAGCCTGTGCCTGCTCCTCTACTCAGTAGAGGTTAAAAGCAGAGTCCCACTGGTGTGGAAGTGTGTGTTACAAGACAAATAAATGAAAAAAAGTTAGTTAAAAAATAAAAAAAAATGAAAAAATAAAAAAAAAATAAAAAAAATGTTAGGGGCCTCCCCCTTGACCTCCCCTGCCGAACTCCCCTGGCCAACTCCTGTTTGCTCCCCCTGTTTGCTCGCTCTGTCACTCACTCTCTAGGAGCTTGCTTGCTTCTGTAGTAGGGATGGACGGAACACTTACCTTCTGTTCCGTTCTGTTTCCACGGTGGGGAGGAGGCGCTTCGTCCCTCCCCCTGGAATCCTCGACAGGGGGGGAGGCGATCCGGTCCTCCCCCCAGGAATCCTGCCCTGCCAGCTCCGCTCTGCAGCCAAGCCACGGAGCTGCCGGCCGGCTCCAGCCGCCCGCAGCTGGACATCCAGCCGCTGGGCAGCCCTGCAGGGACGCAAATGGCGACTGTCGTAGCTGCCGCCATTTGCGTCCCTGTATTTAGCCGTGATAGGCTACGTAAATATTTATGTAGCCTATCATGGCAGGGGGAAAAAAACCCAGCGTACGCAAATGGCAAATGACGTCCCTGCCTTAGCCATGATAGGCTACGTAAGTATTTATGTAGCGTATCACGGCTATGAAGAGGAGGAAGTGAATGGCGGCTGCAGGACAGCCGCCATTCTCAAAGCAGCATGGACGGGAGCAGGTAAGTGCTCTGTTTCACGTGCCTTTTGTGGGGTGGGGGCTGCAGGGACTTCGTCCCGCATGCCTTTCGTGGGTTGGGGGGGTGGGGGCTTCATTCACTGGCATTCAGCCTCCCCGAGATCCGACCGTCGCGGAATTCTCTGACATCCCTATTCTGTAGTCCCTGGACCAGCTGGAGCAGCTTGCTCTGCTGTGCTCTGCTCAGCTGGGAGGCGGGAAACAGACTGAATCTTCCCGCCCAGTCAGCTGCTGGGAGTACTCAGGCCACACACCCCCAATTCAGTTGGAGCTCTCAGGAGCACCTGGTGAGCTCACAGCCACTCAGAAGGATAAAGGGCAGCCCCCTGGGCTTCCTGCAGCCCACTTACCTCTTAGCCTCTATCTCCTTTGTCTCCTTTGTCTCTTCTACCACTGCAACTCCCCTGGCCAAGTCTCCCACTTGTAAATATTCTGTGTTTCCCCACCACTCTTCCATTTTTTTTCTTAGAAAATCTGTTAAAAGAAGAAAAAGATGGAATAGCGGCACAATGCCTTCTGGCTGTTAGCATCAGGACCCTTCCATCTGGAAGTACCCTTAAGGTGGGCATCACAAAATTTAAAATGTGGATGTGACAAATAGTAATTGACGCTGCAATCCTATATCCGCTTGCCTGGCAGTAATCACCATTGCACTGGGGACAGACAGGCATAGGTTCGTGTGTCCAGTACAGCTGCACTCATCAGAGAGCTGTGATATCTTGTGGGTCTTTTGTCGAGCGGCCACTCGCGGTGCTTCCAGATGGAGGGCTCGTAGTGCAGCCAATCGGAAGGCGCTGTGCAGCTATTCCATCTCACAGGGTTTCTGCCGTAAGAAAAAAGATGGAAGAAGCTGTTGAAAAAACTTGGGGGGGGGGTTGTGAGTAGAAGATGACATCTGGGGGCCATAAAAGTCCATGAGTGAGGCAGGGCGAGGACATGATGGAGGCCTTGCCTGGAAGCACCTGTGCTGGCAATCCTCAGTTTGTTGGTGTGGAACGTGAAATGACCCCAAGAGTCATGCTATGTTTCAAGTTGCCCACTCTTGGTATAAACCATGTTCTGTGAGAATATAAGAAGAGCACTAGAGCTGAATCAGACCAAAGCTCCATCCAGTCCAGCATCCTGCCTCCCATAGTGGACAACCAAAAGCCCCAATGGGAAGCCCACAAGCAGGGCATCAGTGCAACAGCTCGTGTTCCCCAGCAGCAACTGCTGTACATAGGCATACTGCCTCTGATATTGGAGGTAGCATATAGCCATTACGACTAGTAGGTATGGCTATCCTCCATGAATTTCTGTGATCCCTTTTAAAGGCATCCAAGTTGGTGGCCATCCCTCATGAGCAAGGCATGTTGGCAACTGCCCTCTTCTGCTGCTGCTCCCCAACGACTGGCAGCCAGCGGCAAACCACTGATGAGCATGGAAATTTCATCTAGCCATAATTTCTAACAGCCATCATGGAGGAGCAGTGGGTATCTCCAGAGGAGATACAGATTCAAATCTCTGCTAACCAACCCAGGATGTTGACAGGGTGGGCCTGGGGCCAGTCACAAGCTCCTGCTTAACCTACCTCCTGGGGTATGGGAAGGATACACTGTAATACGGTTTGTGTATGTCAGCAAGGACTGTTAAAAGTTACTATTAGGCTGTAGGCACATCTGAAGCTGCCATATAGTGTGTCAGAACTTTGGTCCATCAAGCCCAGTATTTCCGACACTGAGTGGCAGCCATGGTTCTCCAGGTCTTCAGGCAGGATTCTTTCCTAGCTCAACCTGGAGACTCCGGGGATTGAACCTGGGGCCTCTGTATTGAAAGCATGTGCTCGATGACTGAGCTACGGCCCTTTCATGTCCTCATCCGTTGCACAGCCTCAGGGTGCCAGGCTTGCTCTGCCCACAGACCTGTTCCCGTCTGTCTTTTAATTATCCCACAGTGTCTGCATTGCCCTGCTTTAGAGGTGATAAAATAAGTTCCAAACATCTGAGGTTTATTAAAATGTCTTTTACAGCACCCTATAAACTGTTTAGATTACCCCCAATGAGAGGAACCTGGTAGTCGAGCTGCTGTGGTGTCTAGCAAGGGCTGGCGCATGAGCAGGGAACATAAATGGGGGATGTGGCCATCGGGAGCAATGCAGCTGGGCTGATGGCTTTGTTTGTCAGATTTATATTTCCCATCTCCCCACCCAAAATTGCTCAGTGCACGGCGATGGATGTGCAACTGCCTTGCAAGCCTGAGCAGATGGGCAGCCATAGCAGAAGGCCCCCGTAGGCTATGTGGTGGTGATGGTGTCTGCTGTGTGCAAAAGGAATGGAAACTTCCACTATCGTTACACCTGCCTGAAGCCCTGTGCCTTTGAGGGGAGAGGAAAGAGCCTGCACACAGGTGCAATTCTTGTATTCAGCAGTTATCAAGGGGGGGAAATAAAAAAACCCAGCCATGCAATTCCAAGAGAAAGAAGTGCATGTATAAAGAAA
Organism: Heloderma suspectum; assembly: GCF_057233095.1. NCBI lineage: Eukaryota > Metazoa > Chordata > Lepidosauria > Squamata > Helodermatidae > Heloderma > Heloderma suspectum. The sequence goes on along the minus strand of NC_139460.1, from coordinate 328,814,876 downwards.
ATGTGCAAGGTAGCACATCACATGATGGGGATAAACAACAAAGATTGTGACACCTCAAAACTCCAACTTGGCATTTACAGTGATGGGTGTCTGAACTGACTCTCGGGGAAAGACATCTTGGGGTCAATGAAAACATTGCCCCCGTTGTGTGGCAGCTGTGAAAAAGGCAAATTCCATGCAAGGAATTAGGAAAAGGTTTGAAAATAAAACTGCTAATAGCATAATGCCTTTGTACAGATCTGTGTATGCTGTGTACAGTTCTGGTCACTGCATCTCAAAAAGGATATTTTAGAACTGGAAAAGGTGCAGAAAAGGGGAAGTTTACAATGTTTCAGGTTTTTTAGTTTAGGCAAAAAAGATGTTGGGGGCTCACATGGTAGAAATTAGTAACATCATGCATAGCGTGGAGAAAGTGCAGAGATGTTTCTGTCTCTTTGTTTAGTGCAGCCTTCCCCAACCTGGTGCCCTCCAGCTGTGTTGGACTACAAATCTCAGCATGCCTCAGACAGCATGGCTAGCTGGGGCATGCTGGGACTTGTAGTCCAACACATCCGGAGGGCACCAGGTTGGGGAAGGCTGGTTTAAGAAATGTATTGTATGCTGCCTTTCAGGGTAAGTCCTCCCTCTCCCATAACACTAGAACTCTTGGTCCCCCCAATGAAATTGATTGACAGTAGATTCAAGAGAGATTCCATAGAAAGTCCTTTTTGATACAACACACAGACTGTTTGTGGAATTCACAGCCAGAGTATGCAGCGATGGTCACTGGCATACAAGTGGTGAGCCTTTAAAGGAGGGTTTGACAACCCCAGGGAGGGAGAGAAGAGATATCTTGGCTATTAGTCATGAATGGCTTGGAATCTTCCTGTTCAGGAGAGCAGGAAGATGCCCAATGCCAGTTGCTGGGGAAAGCAGGAAAGGGTTATGCGGCCCTCAGGATAATTTCAAGTGGTCCTCAGCCTAATTTCAAAAGCCCTCTGCATGCAAACACAGTTCAGACCTCCGGCAGGAATGATCTGTCCTTTCCCTGGCAGCCTGCTGGGAGGGAAGGAAGAGGGGGAGAGAGAAAAGGAGGTTCCAGAAAGAGGAAGGGAGCCACCCGCCCACTCTGGGCTTTGGCTCTGCCTACTCCTGGCTTCAGCCATGCTCACTGCCAGCACGTGGCCCCCAACAGGTTACCCATGAGGGAATGTGGCCCCTGACAGATATAAAGTTGCCCACCCCTGGACTAGATGGAGACATCTTGTAGCAGGGTCCTCCTTATCGTTGCTGTGGATCATCTGACTAACCCCAGCGTGAGGCCAGGGCTTGCTGGGCCTTTGGTCTGATTCAGCAATCCCTCGTCTTGTTTGTGACTACAGTTATGGCGATGAGCAAAACAGGACCACACGAGACACCGAGAATGCTGGCCTGCACACAGGAACGTCATGGGCTACTGTGGAATGAATTGGGCCAATGGGCCACCTACTGATATCAGGGCCTTTGTTGTTCAGTCGTTCAGTCGTGTCCAACTCTTCGTGACCCCATGGACCATAGCACGCCAGGCCTTCCTGTCCTCCACTTTCTCCCGAAGTGTGCTCAAGTCCATATTCATTGCATCGGTGATGCTATCTAGCCATCTCATCCTCTGCTGTCCCCTTCTCCTTTTGCCTTCAATCTTTCCCAGCATCAGGGTCTTTTCCAGAGAGTTTTCTCTTCGCATTAGGTGGCCAAAATATTTGAGCTTCAGCTTCAGTCTCTGTCCTTCCAAAGAGCAGTCAGGGTTGATTTTCTTTAGGATTGACTGATTTGACCTCCTTGCAGTCCAGGGGACCCGTAAGAGTCTTCTCCAGCACCACAGTTCGAAAGCATTGATTCTTCGGCGCTCAGCCTTCCTTATAGTCCAGCTTTCACAGCCATACGTTGCTACTGGGAAAACCATAGCTTTGATTAGACGGACCTTTGTCGGCAAGGTGATGTCTCTGCTTCTGACTATGCTGTCTAGGTGTGCCATAGCTTTCCTCCCAAGGAGCAAGCGTCTTTTGATTTCATGGCTACAGTCACCGTCTGTGGTGATCTTGGAGCCCCAGAAAATACAATCTGTCACTGCTTCCATTTCTTCCCCTTCCATATGCCAGGAAGTGATGGGGCCAGATGCCATGATCTTAGTTATTTTAATGTTGAGTTTCAAACCAGCTTTTGCACTCTCCACTTTCACCCTCAACAAGAGGCTCTTCAGATCCTCTTCGCTTTCTGCCATTAGGGTGGTATCGTCTGCGTATCTGAGGGCTGATGGCTTTTAAATGAGCCCATCAAACAGGACACTATTTTTTTTGGCCTCATTATTGCAGGCAAATCACCACGTGTATGGATTCACAATAAAGAAATAAATAAGTTCTGCAGGCAGAATCAATTTGGGAGAAATCGTAAAATGAAACCCGCCAGGCCAGCTCAGAGCTACACATTTGCCTTAATAAATAAGGGGATGTCAACTCCAGGTCAGGCTTGGCAGATTCAGCGTGCGTCATGGAGACAATGGGAGGATTAGAAGGCATCGTTTCCCTATCTAGCACTGCAGGGGGTGCTCTGAAATTCTGCCTGGCCTCTTTGTGGAGCTGGAACTGGCAAAGAGCTTTGCTGAACTATTAAAAAGGGCCTTTGGGGTTGTTCTAGGCTGGAGGAGAGCAGAATGGGGAACAGTTCAGAAAGGACTTTTTTACACCCAGTGCCGAGTGTTAGCCACTAGTTTAAATGACATTAAATGACATTTAAATGACTAGTCTTGAAATGAGATTAAAATGGGCTTTTCTAACCCAGCTTCCCCAATCTGGTGCCCTCCAGATGTGTTGGACTACAACTCCCAGCATGCCCCAGCCAGCATGGGACCACAGGCTATACATTCTGGGACCACAGGCTATACTTTCTAGATCTGGGACCATGGGCTATACTTCCTGGAACATGGACTAGCAAGGGACGGGTTGCACCTCACAAAGGCTGGGAAGAATGTGTTTGGCCAAAGCATGAAGAACTTCATCAGGAGGGCTTTAAACTGAATCCTACAGGGAAGGGAGATGCAATGTTGGGGGTAACAATGGACGTAGGCGCATGCACTGCAACGGAGAGAACAGCTCTGATAGCGCCCAATCATAGTCTTCAGACACATGTAGGAAGAAAGCCAGGCTATGAAGCACATGGTCTTCGATGTCTATATACTAATGCCCAGAGTATGGGAAACAATCAGAGCGAACTTGAACTCTTAATACAGGAGGGAAATTATGACTTGATAGGTATAACTGAGACTTGGTGGGATGACTCCCATGACTGGAATACAGCAATGGAAGGATATAACTTGTTCCAAAAGAACAGGAGGAACAGAAAGGGAGGTGGGGTTGCACTGTATGTGAAAAATACAGACCTCTGCACAGAAATACAGGAGGATGAGCTTGGTAGCCCCATTCAGAGCACCTGGGTTATATACAGGGAGCAAAGAATAAAAGGAACCTGGTGGTCAGAGTCTACTACTGGCCACCCAATCAAGGAGAAGGAGAGGATGAAACTTTTGAAAAGCAAATAGCCAATGTTTCAAGGAAGCATGATGTCGTAGTCATGGAGGACTTCAATTTCCCCGAAATTTGTTGGGAGACAAATTCTGCAAAACATGGCCCCTCCAGGAAATTCCTGACTTGTGTGGCGGATAACTTCCTCCTACAGAAAGTAGAGGAAGGAACTAGAGGATCAGCTATCCTTGACCTGATCCAAACCCACAGAGATGACTTAGTGGGTAAAGTAGCAGTTACAGGAACTCTGGGGGAAAGTGACCATGTTGTACTTCAGTTCTTGGTTCTAAAGGAAGCAAAAGCTAAGTGTAGCCAAACCTGTACCCTGGATTATAGGAAAGCTGATTTTAATAAACTCAGAACAATGATCAGTAAGGTCCCATAGTGAGAGACTCTAATGAGAAAAGGAGTCCAAGATGGGTGGGAGTTTTTAAAAAAGGAAATTCTCAAGGCACAATTACAAACAATTCCAACAAGAAGAAAAGGTGGAAGACAAGGTTTCTTTTTCCTAGGTGCCAAGTTCTGCACCTAGGAAAAAGATACCAAATGCACAGTTACAAGATGGCGGATACATGGCTCAACAACACTACAAGCGAGAAGGATCTTGGAATTGTTGTCGATCACAAGCTGAATATGAGCCAACAATGTGATGTGGCTGCAAAGAAGGCCAGTGCTCTTTTGGGCTGCATTAATAGAAGCTTAGCTTCCAAATCCCGGGAAGTACTAGTTCCCCTCTACTCAGCACTGGTTAGGCCTCATCTGGAGTACTGTGTCCAGTTCTGGGCACCACACTTGAAGAAGGATGCAGACAAACTGGAGAGCGTTCAGAGAAGGGCAACAAAGATGATCAGGGCACTGGAAACAAAGCCCTATGAAGAGAGACTTGAAGAACTGGGCATGTTTAGCCTTGAGAAGAGATGACTGAGGGGAGATATGATAGCGCTCTTCAAGTACTTGAAAGGTTGTCCCAGAGAGGAAGGCCAGGATCTCTTCTCGATCATCCCAGAGTGCAGGACACTGAATAATGGGCTCAAGTGACAGGAAGCCAGATTCCGGCTGAACATCAGGAAAAACTTCCTGACTGTTGGAGCAATACGACAATGGAACCAATTCCCCAGGGAGGTGGTGGGCTCTCCCACACTGGAGGCCTTCAAGATGAGGCTGGACAGCCATCAGTCAGGGATGCTCTGACTTGAATTCCTGCATGGAGCAGGGGTTTGGACTCGATGGTCTTGTAGGGCCCTTCCAACCCTACTATTCTATGATTCTATTTCTGGAAGGCACCAGGTTGGGGAAGGCTGGAATGTTTTTGTGGCAAGTACTGGAACAACTGGAGCTCTCCCTGCTATTCACACCCTCCCCAGTAGTTCTAGAGGAGTTCATGCCTCTTGAAAAGGGGTCTTGTCTGGTGTTTCTGGAGTCCGGCATGCCCGGTGCGTGCTCGTGGAAGTGTTGCAGGCACTCATTGGGTAGTGCTTGTGCCCCCACTGTCAGGTGTGACTCAGCCCCCCCCCCCGTCCCCTTGCAGCCCTTACGCTGCCCTGTTTAAGCAAATTAGGCAATGCATCTTTGTGTGGTAATTTATTTGAACAGATTGTATTTGGCCAGTCAGCATGTTGCACACAGATCGCCAAAGAAGCAAAGAATCAGCAAAAAGAAAACCACACAGGGAGCTAATGGGAAAGTGTAGAAGTGCACCATTAAGTGGGGGGGCGGGAGAGAGAGAGAGAGAGAGAGAGGTTTTGCTTTGTCTGCCTAAACTCTTCCTTCTAATGACTTCTTTCCAAAGAAGGGGAAAAAACACCCCAAGATTTTATAAGTTCTCCTAGTCAGAATTAACAAGGTGAATGAAAACCAAATAAAGGAAACTAAAACGTATTTGAGTTACAGCATACCCTTAGGCGTGTTTGTTCAGAAGTAGGTCCCGTTGCATTTAGTGGAGCTTACTTCCAAGTAAGTGTACCTAGGATGGCAGCCTTAAAGATGCCCTGTATGGGTCAGCTCTTCCCCAAATGTAAAAACATCAGAAGAGCCCTGATGCTGGATCAGATCCCGGGTCCATCTAGTCTGGCATTCTGTTCCCACAGAGGCCAACCAGCTGCCCACGGAGCCACGAGCTCCACAGCACTCGTGTTTCCCAGCAACTGCTGTGGAGGGACAGGCTGCCTCTGATCCCGGAGGCAGAGCTTCTCCAAATTCCAGCTCAGTGTTTATTCTGGCTCATATCTGGATCACATTGTGAGTTTTTTTCTTTTCACATGAAAATCCATGTGTATTTTTGTGCAAATTATCCTAAATGCAGACATCAGTTGTGTACATTTTTCCAATGCATGAGTTTTTATCCCATTGAGTAAAGCAGGGTTGTGTGGTTTCTCTCTCTCTCAAAAGTACACATTTTTCATACACATTTGTCAAATGTACGAATTTGGAACAACTTTTTTTTTATTCTGCAAATCGCATCACGAGCTTGGGAATGTATGGACTTTGAATGCAGTTTGCATTCAGGTCCACATTCATTTTCAGAAGGTGCGAGCTGGGTAAATTCTGGTCAAAAAGAAATGAAATCTAATTTCTCATACATACATTTATTTATTTATTTATTTTTATTTCATTTCTATACCATCCAATAGCTGAAGCTCTCTAGCAGGGGAGGCTGGTGGCTCTAATTTTGGTGGGGCTGTGATTCCATTCTGGGTTTTAGTCAGAACCAGCCAGAACTCTAAAGGAGCTATCCAAAGTGCTGGATTCTATCCCCCAAAATGAGTTCAGCAGCTTAGATAGCCACCAATCAGAGCCACCACCCTCCACTCGTCCCTAGTCACCTCCCCTCACCGCCAAAGGTTGGTGGTCTCAGAGAAGGGCCTCCAAGGAGGTCTTAAGACATGTGCAGGTTCTTGCAGGAAAAGCTGGTCCTTTTGGAGCTCAGGCCCTGGCTGTGTCGGGCTCCAGAGGTAAGCCCCTGTGCTTTGGTTTGTACTTAGAAACAGACCAATAAGCTGTGCAGTTGTTCTAAGATGGGGAAGATATATGACCTCTCCCAGGATGGTCCTGCATGACATCAGGGACATGAACATGGAGGAAGGAGACCTTATATGTGCACCTTCCCCATACATGCACAGCCAGCCCAAGACACTGTGGAATCTGAGGCAGAAAATCCAGAAAGCAGTCCACTGCCATACACATGCTAATTAACTGATATAAAACCCACCGAGGAAATTGTCCTGCAGGAGTGACTTGCTCAGAAGCACCCCTTAGACTGAGAAGCACCTTGGCAGGTGGCTGGAATCTGACTTGAAGGAGCTGGGGGGCAATGGCTGGCTTTGGGTTTTTATACAGGCTGTGATGTTGTTCAGCTCGGGCCTTCCCCCGGTGCACCCCCCACCCAGCGACCAGAAATGCCCTGGAAGGTATGAGTTCTTCAGGGCCCAATCCTATGCATGTTTAGACAGAAGAAAGCCCCACAATTCCCAGCATCCCCCAACCAGCGTTGCTGGCTGGGGAATGCTGGGAGTTGTAGGACTCTTTTCTGTCTCAGCATGCATAGGATTGGGCCCTATGTTTGGCTGTAAGGCCCAGAGATATGCCATGCTATTAAAAAGATGATGGATGGGTTTGTAAAATGCAGCACAGCCTTTCTCTCTCTGGTGATTTTTCACATCTCGGTTAAAAATACACACAATCCCAGTAACCTTAAAACTGGCAGGTCTGTCCATCAAAGCTGCACTGGCCATGTGTCATCCTAGGTTTAATTTTTGATGTGGTGTCCCATCTGATATGCTGCCAGGCAGACAGTCTGCCTGTCTGCTCCTCCAGCACACTTGGAAAAGATGGGATACCTGAGAATGGTGGGCTACCATGGCGGGCGTCGATCAGCACGTCATAGGAGAACTGCTTGCACCGGAAGCGGGTGTCATCTGCCAAGGGCTCTTCCACTGCGCCCGCGTCCCATGCCTCTTTCCCAAAATCTCCATGGGAGGAACTTCTACAGCCTCCCTGGAGGCCTGCAGATTACATGTGAATCAGCCTTATGTCCAGCCACAGCATTGGCATGGTCAGGGACCTTTCCCAGTTCCGCAACCTGAAGTCCTTTAGTGCTTGGCCAGTCATTTGCTGGTGTGCACGTACTGCATTCCAGTTGCAAAGCTTGGACGACCTCACAGAGGGTGAGAGATGTGGTATGAGCTCTCTTCCGATGCGACGCCCAACTTCGTTTTTAGCATGGTGCTCAGAACGTACGAATGGGGGTCTCCTGGTGTTGGTGGGCAGTACCTGTGAGAGAGCTGCTGTTGGCTCTAGCTGTAGGAGAAACTGACTTTCCCAGCTGCTGAAAGTGAGAGCTTTGGGCACGAGCAGCTCCTCCTCTCCACAGGCACTGCCACAGGAGCACTCAGTGTGGTGGCTTGCACAAGCCTGTGGAGTTTTCAAGCCTGTGCAGCTCTCCAACAGATCCATGAGCAGGAATCCAGCATCTGCTAAGATGGAGAGATCTTTTCCCGGACATCCACATACCCACTCACATTTTCCAAGTACATTCATTCCCCAAAACTCTCCTGTGGAGACAACCTTTTTATTAATAAGGAGAGGGATGGGTGTCCACAGGAAGGGACAAGGGGGTGCAGTTGCCCCTCCCCATGCCTTGCCTGTGGGTTTCCCATGGGCAGCTGGCGGGCCACTGTGTGAACAGAATGCTGGACTGGACGGACCTTTGGTCTGATCCAGCAGGGCTCTTCTTATGCTCTTAAGCTTTACGCTTCTTAGGCTTAATCTCCAGATTCCCAGATTTTTTTTTTCTTTTTTTAAAAAAGCAAGTCTCTAGCCTTTGTAGAACCCAAAATAAGAAGTGAAATGTGCAGCCGCTATTCTGCCCTTTCGTTTTGTCAGAAGCTAGCCTGCTCCCGCTTTTTGGTGTTTTTAGCCAATGAATGAAGTCATAGCAATGGTGTACACACCCACTATCTGGGTGCGTTAAGCCTGTTTGAGGTCTTCCCTGTTGGGAAGTAATTGCAGCCTCAGAAAAAATGCTTCAGAAATCCAGGAGTTTAGTGTAGCTGCGTTTGATCAGTAGTGTGTCTTCTGAAGACAGCAGTACATAATCTTTCTAACTCATACCTAGTTAATATTTTTCCAGAGTTTATAAACATTAAAAAGTATATATCCTGACAATGTGTGCAGATAAAGTTCACCCTTATACCCATATTGCAGGAGGCAGGGCTGTGACTGAGAAAGTGGGGTCATGCTAGTCCTGCAAAGTAGCCCAGTGTTGTTACCCCCCTTTTGCAGGACGGGGAGACAGCTCTGCAGTGTAGCCCAGTGTTGTTATCCAGTCTCCTGGTGTGCTGGTGTTTTAGGGAAATGTAGATGGTGTTGTGAAGTTGACTGTAGCAGCGGTGCAATTTATTAATGCATTATGATGTATACCGTTTTAAGAGAACCTGCCATCTTTAACCCCTGCAGGAGGCCCAAGTGGAACCTCTCCCACCTCTCAGTGCCTTGGAGCCGAGTCAGTGTGCCATGTGGCTCTTCAGAATCATAGCATCATAGAACAGTAGGGTTGGAAGGGGCCTGCAAGGCCATCAAGTCCAACCCCCTGCTCAATGCAGGAATCCAAGTCAGAGCATCCCTGACAGATGGCCGTCCAGCCTCGTCTTGAACGCCTCCAGTGTGGGAGAGCCCACCGCCTCCCTCGGGAATTGGTGCCATTGTCGTATTGCTCTAACAGTCAGGACGTTTTTCCTGATGTTCAGCCGGAATATGGCTTCCTGTAACTTGAGCCCATTATTCCGTGTCCTGCACTCAGGGATGATCAAGAAGAGATCCTGGCCTTCCTCTCTGTGACAATCTTTCAAGTACTGGAAGAGTGCTATCATATCTCCCCTCAGTCTTCTCAAGGCTAAACATGCCCAGTTCTTTCAGTCTCTCTTCATAGGGCTTTGTTTCCAGTGCCCTGATCATCTTTGTTGCCCTCCTCTGAACCCTCTCCAGTTTGTCTGCATCCTTCTGAAAGTGTGGTGCCCAGAACTGGACACAGTACTCCAGATGAGGCCTAACCAGTGCTGAGTAGAGGGGAACTAGTACTTCCCGGGATTTGGAAGTGATGCTTCTATGAATGCAGCCCAAAAGAGCATTTGCCTTTTTTGCAGCCACATCACATTGTTGGCTCATATTCAGCTTGTGGTCGACAACAATTCCAAGATCCTTCTCACTTGTAGTGTTGTTGAGCCACGTATCCCCCATCCCATCCCATGTATCCCCCAGAAGTTAGTGTTTTTCATGTATTGCAACAATAAGTAAACCCACTGCGAAGGTACCTGACTGTATTGTGTGTTGCCTACAGAGCAGAGCCTAGGAGTGGACAGCAAGTTGAGGAGGTCCCTCCACCCCAATATTAACCATGCCCTTTACCCCTGTACTGGCCCCTGGCCCAAGGGCCATTATAGCAGTGGAAGGAGTCAGGGAAATAATTGAGGGTTTCAGCTGCAGATGAAAAGACATTGTTCAGACACCAGGTGGACCCACTGAGAAACAACAGAGCAGTAGACCCAGTATGTAAATTTATCAGAGGCCAGGTCCACTTATCTTGGTAGTCCTGGTACCCAGGTCTTGCCATGGCTCAGTCACCAGACCTACAGGAAATGGTGGACCTGTTCTCTGATGCTGCTAAGGTTTTTAAAAATGTGCAGCCCTGCACAAAATGTGCAGTTCCAGGAAAAAAATATGCAGTTCCAAAAGAACATGGTTACAGTTCAAAATTCAAGCCTTGCAAATGTTGTATTACTAGCTGGTGTACAATGTGAAGAGTAAAGTGAGTAGTCCAGGCTCCTCTGGAACCCTAAACCATGATCAAGCAGACCCATTTCTCCTCCCACTGCTAAGGACTCTCTCCAAGACGCAGCGGCTACTCTCCAGAGCTGCCTTCCCCAACCTGGTGACCTCCAGATGTCAGAACATAAGAACATAGGAAGAGCCCTGCTGGATCAGACCAAGGTCCATCCAGTCCAGCATTCTGTTCACACAATCACCAACCAGCTTCCCTAGTGGGAAGCCCACAAGCACGACACAAGTGCCACAGTACTCAACTCCCACCAGCCCCATCCAGCATGGCCAATGGTCAGGAATGCTGGGAGTTGTAGTCTAAAACATGGGGGGGAGGTCGGGGAAGGCAGCTCCAGAGAGTGCTCACCAGTGTTTCCAAGATGAAGGACATCATTCTGGGATGAGTCATGTGAAGTCAATGTTACAATAAAATATTGACATGGTGTTCTCACGACAGCTGTACTGTGTCTGTGCACTTGGGTGTTTTCTCTTGCTGCTAGGGTTTCCTCTTCATCCCTCACCCCAAACAGAGTTGGAGTTCATCATGGTTCTTGAGTATAACACTCTTCTGCACTGGTGCTGTTTAATCCCCAGGATCTTCTACTGCTCTTTGTTGGCTTCTACACGTTATGGAATGTGTTGTTGTTCAGTCATGTCCGACTCTTCGTGACCCCATGGACCATAGCACGCCAGGCCTTCCTGTCCTGCGCTCTCTCCCGGAGCGTGCTACACCTTCCGACCTGAGGGACTCATTTTCCGGCGTCATCTCTTTTAGCCTTGTGATACGTTCCATGGGGTTTTCTTGGCAAGAATACTGGAGTGGGTTGCCATTTCCTTCTCCAGCGGACCACATTTTGTCAGAACTCTCCGCCATTATTTTATTTATTTATTTTATTGCATTTATACCCCGCCTTTCTCCCTCTCGCAAGGAACTCAAGGCGGCTTACATTATCCTCCTCCTCACCGTTGTATCCTCACAACAACAACCCTGTGAGGTAGGTTGGGCTGAGAGTCTGTGACTGGCCCAAAGTCACCCAGTGAGCTTCCATGGCCAAGTGGGGACTAGAACCCGGATCTCCCGGCTCCCAGTCCGTCACTCTCACCACTACACTACACTGGCCATGACCTGTCCGTCTTGGGTGGCCCTGCACGGCTTATGGCTTCACTGAGTTACGCAAGCCCCTTCACCACAACAAGGCAGTGATCCATGAAAGGGTATGGAATGTGACACACACACAAAGAGAAGGGAAGTACGCTGGGGTGTTGCAGCAGCATGTGCTGCACATGCATTTGTTGTTCAGTCGTTCAGTCATGTCCGACTCTTCGTGACCCCATGGACCACAGCACGCCAGGCCTTCCTGTCCTGCGCACTCTCCCGGAGTGTGCTCAGGTTCATATTCATTGCATCGGTGATGCTATCTAGCCATCTCATCCTCTGCCGTCCCCTTCTCCTTTTGCCTTCAATCTTTCCCAGCATCAGGGTCTTTTCCAGTGACTTTTCTCTTCGCATTCGGTGGCCAAAATACATGTAAACTGGATACGTATATGACGGGTCTTTTTGATGTTGAACTCTGGGAGCAGAGGGACACCGATTACCCCCAAAGCTAAGGAAGTCAGAGACCACAGACAAGTTCCTTGAAAGCAGTTAATTGCTTATTAAATAAGAAGTAAAGTGAATTTAAACCATATATCAGGGGAATAAAAGAGATTAGAATCAAGAAGGTTAAAAGATAATGAACATTTTAAACTGTGTTAAATTTATTTTTCGTTTGATTACCAGGACCCCTGTTTTTAGTCACACACACTGTTTTCATACAGTGAATTTGAATGGGTATTGCTGTATTATATAGTGAGATACATAGACGTGTGTGTGTGTGTGTGTGTGTGTGTGCACGTGTGTGTGTGCACATGCTATGGCAATCTGGTACTTCAAAGAGAAATGAATTCAACAGTTTTAATTCAAGCTTTTGGCATCCTGTCAAGCAGAGGTCAAAATAAAAGCATGAATAAAACTAGCCCTTAAAGGTGCAAATGCCAGCCCAAAATACTGTGGAGAAAATAGAGCTCTGTCATTATGTGTGTTTCCCTAGCAAAGGTGTGTGTGTGTGTAGCTAATTATGGAGAGGGAGATGAGAAAAAGGAGGAGAGAGGGCTTCAGAGTGGTGAGTTTGATCCTGTATGATTTGAATGGGAAAGAAAACGGATTGGGGAATTGTAAGGGGATGGGGTGGAAAATGGAAGGGTTTCTGAAGAAAGCAGAAGGAGGGGTTAAAAGACAACAGGACATTTCAAAGCCAAGGATTGTTCAGGCTTTGGGGAGGTAACGAGTATTGAGGGTGGCAGAGAGAAGATGGCTGGCTGGGGCATGCTGGGAGTTGAAGGACTTTTTTCTGTGTGCACATGCGTAGGACTGCACCTTAAACAAAGCAAAATGGGCTTATAATATTTTTTTCCCTTAAACAGGAAGGATAAACATCAACATAAAATACTTCCTGGTGGGCCCTTCTGTGGCTCTTGTCCTCAGGCAGAATCTTGAATTTTGCAAGTGCTAACAGGGATGGGGAGATCCAAAAATGAAAGGTTCACCGGAAAGGTCCCGTAGACCAGCTGCCCCCAGCCTGGTGCCCTGCAGATGTGTTGGACCACAGCTCCCATTACCCCACCCAGCATAGTCAATGGCTGTGCTGTCTGGGGATGATGGGAGTTATAGTCCAAGACATCTGAAGGACATCGGTTGGGGACGGCTGCCATATGCTGTTCTGCCTGGGATGTGCTTGGCCTTAATTTTCCTGTGGAAGAGGGCACCCGTCTCCCTTTTCCAAGATTGAATTAGAATCTCTCTTTTCAGATGCAGGCTATCTTTCCTCCAAGAAAAGAACTTTGCAACATTGGTTTTGGGTGCGGGAAACCCACCAAACTCAGTGCTCAGTTAAGAAGCTCGCTGGTTTGGGCAAGTCACTCTCCCAGCCTAGTCTACCTCACAAGAGTGTTCGTAAACTGAAAGACTGCTTCGATCAAATCAGCATCTCCTAGCCTGAGCTCCCTCACGTAGTTGTCATGTGACTGAGATGCTGTGCTGAGCTCCTTGGACAAAGGGTGGATGGATAACTTGGAAAACAGGTTGCATTCATCTATAGGAGCAAGTGGGTAGCACTGAATCCAGTGAGATCTAGAGCTTTTCTGCACAAGGCATTTATTGTGCACTCATCATTCGCTATTCATGGTTGTTCTTGAGATGGCATTGTGACCCTCCAGGTTTGCCTCTGTTTCTAAACAGCACTTTTGGCAATTTTTTTTAGAGGAAGAAAAATGCTGTATTATTTGTAAAAGCAAAAGAAAACACTTTCCCCACTTGTGTAATTGTGCTATTCTGCTATACCACAGTGCCACCGAGAGTTTATGTAGTAGAAAAGTAGGCAAGGAATTGCTCTTCATGTAATGATGGGATGTCAATTCTGCAACAAAACTGAAAGTAGATAACAATGAATTAACTGCCCCCTGTAGAAAAGCTCATAGAGGAAGTGAAATGTTATTAGTGCAAAATGGTATCTGCCACCCTAACAGGAGGTCCCAAGCCTTCTGCAGGAGCTGTGCTGGTGAACAGGAGCTTTTTTGGAACAAAAGGTCTCCAGGTGCAGCCTAGCTTGCCACGTGCTGGCTTTCCTGGTCTGACAATAAATGCCATTTTGAACCAACTAGTCATCCTCTTTTAATCTTGTGACCAGCTATGTGATGAATCCAAAGCCCCAAACTCCGTGCTGGACAGAGATGCAGCTAAGATTGGACCAAAGACCTGCAGCCCAGTCCCCGCCGCCCCAGCCCACAATGACCACCCAGAGAGTGGCAGGTGATGAGGGCAGCAGAAGCAAACTCGGTTTTTATTCCCATGGTCATCTTGGTGCTATGATTTCACTGAGATTAACAGGCAAAACTGCACATGGTCAGGGTGTTTGTTTTTGTTTCATAAATCAGAGATGGCAAACAGTTTTGCCATTGTCCTAATGTATCAGGAATGTAGAAGCAGTTGTGAAACAGGGAATGGTGGTTGGGGCAAGGAGACGACACACGTGAGTTGTGTGCTTTATAACTCTATAAGCTGCCAAAAGCCCCCCCCCCCCCGCCCAGATAAGAGTTTAAAATGCCCTAGCTGCACCACTGATACTGAATTCTAAATGTCTTTCAGCCAGGAGATCCAGTCTCTTTAGAGGGAGAGATTTCAAAAAGTCTGCCCTAAACTTGCCTCAAGGAATAATATTTCCATGGGGCTTGCAGCATAAGAGAGCTTTCCTTTCTCTGTGGACTGTGTCCCAATCAGATGTCCAGAGACTTTCCAGGTGGGCTTTCTTGGTGGGGCTGGAAGGGATTATTGGACGTTGCTTTTGCAGAGACGAGTTCTGTCCAGGAAGCGGACACCCTGAACAGGCGGGCCTCCTTCTCTACCTTCTCTGCATTCTTCTGACCTTGACTGGGCTCCCAGTGACTCTTTTGAGGACACATGGATGCATCAGAGCTGTGAGCAGAGGCCAGAGGGCCTGACTCAATCTCTGCCCCCTGCCCCCAATCCCTGTAGCCCAGCCATCAGTTACTGTTCCCTTTATAGAGGGATGTCAGTTGGGAGAAGGTCCTTAGAGGAACTGTCCATGATTGTTACGCCAGCAAATGAGAGGAGGAGGAGGAGGAGGAACTGGAAGCCCACAGGAGAGTTTTAATTATGACCTGCTGATGGGTTGTTGTCCTCCCACCCTCTTAAAAGAGGCACACGAGGGGTTCCTCCGCAGCTTGGAGCTCAGCCTTCCTCTGGAGTTCAACCTTTGTCTCCAGACATGGCACTCAGAAAGCATATCTGGAGAGAGAAGAGAAAGTCTGAAAAGTTGCTCAGGAGTTTGATATGACTCTACTTTCCCTCACATCTCCAGCATATGACCGCTGTAGCCAGCACCCAGGGTCAGCATGATTGGGCACCTGCTGAGGGCCCAAATGCCTGCAGGGGCCCACTGACAAGATACCCCAAACCTGCTCCTCACCCTTGTAACCTCCTTGTTCTCCTGCCCCTCGCTCTGGCCCAGACAGCGGTGGTGACGTGAAGATGGATCAGTAGATGCAGCTGCCTGTATCTCTCTACCAAGCAAGCAAGGACGTGGTCATGAGGAGGAGCGGAGCAGCAGCAGGTGACAGTATTGGTGAGAAAGTCGACGCGCTGAGGAAGCAGGGCCCACTGAGGGTGTCTTGCCCAAGGGCCCTCCAAAACCTGGAGCAGGCCCTGCATACTACTGAGTCTCCTGCCTTCTACTGAGGTGGCCCCTGGACCTCCTCTTCCTCCTCATTCAGTACTTTCCACTCCTAGAAGGTCTCTAGGGCAAACTGCCCCAACCTGGTGCCCTCCAGATGTGCTGGGTTACGGCTGGCAATCGCTGTTGGTTCAGGCTCAGGGCCAGGCTCCATCTTACAGGAGCAGTGTGGTCCGTCTGGCATGCTCAGCCACGGGTGGGCAAGTTCTCCCTTAGCCAAAAGCAGCCCCAGGCCCCTTGATCCAGATCAGGACAATGGCAAAGGGAGAGGCATTTTTAACCCTTCCCCCCATGCCATTTCCTCACCAAACGTCTTGCTCCTATTTGTAGCACTAACGTTTTTTGTTTGTTTTTTATGATCAGTAGCAACTTTGAAACAGGGTGCAGTGCTCAGTGGGGAAATGGTTTGCATGAGGAAAACATTGAACCTTCATCTCACCATGGTGCAGACCCAATTCAGATACTCCCACCTGGGAGCTGTTTTTCCTGGAGAAATAACGTGGCCTGTGCTAAGCACACCAGAAGAAACACACTGATAACATAATGTGCAATTTGGCAGTTAGATGTCTTTAAAAGGGATTAGACACATTCCTGGAGCAGAAGTCTGTCATAGAATCATAGAACCATAGAAGAGTAGGGTTGGAAGGGGCCTATAAGACCATCAGGTCCAACCCCCTGCTCAATGCAGGAATCCAAGTCAGAGCATCCCTGACAGATGGTTGTCCAGCCTTGTCTTGACACGCCTCCAGTGTGGGAGAGCCTGCCACCTCCCTAGGGAATGGGTTCCATTGCCGTATTGCTCTAACAGTCAGGAAGCTTTTCCTGATGTTCAGCCAGAATCTGGCCTCCTGTAACTTGAGCCCATTATTCCGTGTCCTACACACTGGGATGATCAAGAAGAGATCCTGGCTTTCCCCTCTGTGACAACCTTCCAGGTTCTTGAAGAGTGCTATCCTATCTCCCCTCAGTCTTCTCTTCTCAAGGCTAAATATGCCCAGTTCTTCAAGTCTCTCTTCATAGGGCTTTGTTTCCAGTGCCCTGATCATCTTTGTTGCCCTCCTCTGAACCCTCTCCAGCTTGTTTGCATCTTTCTTAAAGTGCGGTGCCCAGAACTGGACACAGTACTCCAGATGAGGCCTAACCAGTGCTGAGTAGAGGGGAACTAGTACTTCCCAGGATTTGGAAGCTGTGCTTCTATTAATGCAGCCCAAAAGAGCATTGGGCTTTTTTGCAGCCACATCACGCTGTTGCCTCATACTCAGCTTGTGATCGACAACAATTCCAAGATCCTTCTTGCTTGTAGTATTGTTGAGCCAAGTATCCCCCATCGCTAAATAGAACCATCATGTTCCAAGGCAGTCTACCTCTATATTTTAGGGTGTGCGTGTGGTGCATTTGTGCTATGCTTATGGGATTTCCAGAAGCATCTGGCTATCCACTGTTGGAAGCAAGATGCTGGATAGATGGACTCTGGATCTGATCTAACAGGGCTGCTCTCCCCACCAACTAGAGTAGGTGTGTGTGTGTGTGTGTGTGTGTCCAACATCTTCACTGCTCACTTCATGGATGTGATAAAGTAGCCTGTTGTTTACAAACAAGCCTCAATAAACTTGTTAGTTTTTAAAGTTTTAAATTACCAGATTTCCAAATGGGATAACTCATCAGAATTGTACTGTCCGGTTCAAAGAACTGTGGCACTGGGATGAGGCTGGCAAAAGAAATTGCATTTTTGTTTGATGGGGTTTTGTGAGTGGGGTATTGGAAAGAACATTCACTTCTTGTGAAATCAGAAATCAGCAGTGCTAAAATATCAGAGAAAGGCTGCAATTAGTGATGTCAAGCACATTTGCTTGGATGCAGGTCCCATTGAACTCACCGGGATTTACTTCTGAGTGAACATAGAATGGGGTTGTAACAGATGAAGAAAGTGACAATAATCCAGGAGTGTGATTTTTCTACAAACTATTTTTTTTTAGAAATACATTTTTATTGCTGTTTTATAAATTGCCTTTTGCTGATTTTAGCTGTTTGATTTGTTGCTTGGTTTTAAATTCATCTTGTACATGGGAAGCTTTGTTTGAATGCTGCCTTGCAGGCTCTGCCAGCATCATAATGCAGGACATAAATGTGACAAATAGTCATAGTAATTTCCCATTCCATCTTGTTCCTCTCTAAAAATTGCACGATTTCAGAATAGCTAGGAACAAGTTGGAAAAGGCAACGGGGGGCGGGGGAGGGAGGGGGAAGTAGCCCTGGAGGAAGTTCCCGTCCATGTGAAATCTACTGGGTGATGCTCAATGGAGTATCAGCTGCAGGAACAAACTGGGGTCTCTGTCCTCGGCCCAGCGATGCGAGGCGCGGAGGTTCGCCTAGGCTTGCCAATGGGCGTTTGGAGATAGCAGAGATCCGCGGATCCGCCTTCGCAGGCGTCCGCACCTTTAGAAATGCTCTGCTGCCCTCTGGTGGCTCTGCAAGGGCGTGAGCGACAACGCCACCATTTGCCGCAAAAGCCGCCAGATGCCGCCGTGGATTGTCGGTTCGACACAGGCCCTTCGGCCAGAGTGTTTTGTAGATATGCTGGAGCCGCCTGGGAGCCATTAACAAGGCATGGGAATAAGAGTCCAACAGTGCGAACAAGCAACAAAAGGCAATGCTGAATTCTTAACCTTTGTAAACCGCCCAGAGAGCCTTGGTTATTGGGTGGCATGGAAATGTAATGAATGAGTGAGATGAAGTGAATGGCGGTCTAAATAGGCATGTATCTGGAGCACCAGCTTCGGATGCTAAGCAAACAAACAAACAGACATGGACACTATGCATAGCAGAGTGAGTTTTTGTAACAAACGGTCACCTGGAATCTTTTCCCAGTCCCCCAGAAATGCCGTCAGATTTGCTCATGCATCTTAGTTCCGTTCTGTAGCTTCTGGTCACACATCCAGTCTGGCTTAGATGCCACAATGAAGACATGATCTCTCTTGGCAGTGTCAGAGGCCCCTTTTTTGTCATATTTGCTTGAACCAATGTTGGATTTCCGTCCTTGAAGATGTGGGCAGGTTGCCTGGTTTTCTGAAGCCCTCCAAATGCTGCCTGGGCTGTTCTCCTCCCTGGCTCTGTGAAACTACCTGAGGGAGGCTGGGTCAGTTTGTTTGTATATTACATTTCATTTCATTTCTATTCTGCCCAATAGCCGAAGCTTTCCAGGTGGTTCATAACAATTAAACCATAAAATACAGACTGAGAAAATATAATATAAAAGTTTAAAACTATAGTATAACATAAAAATAAATACCAAAATAAAACCTAGCAGCAGTGCAAAGATTTAAAACAACAGTGTGTGTGTGTGTGTATACATGTGTGTGTATATATATATATATATATAGAGAGAGAGAGAGAGAGAGAGAATCAGTGCTTCCTTGGGCAGGGAAGATGTCCACTTTCTCTTTGGAAGGTGGTGATCAGACCTGTGGTGAACTAGAAACCCTCTTTTGCAGCTTTGCTGAGTATATGGCAGTTTAGAGTCTTGCTTTTCTTGGAAGGATGTTGGAGTATGCACTGGTTGAACGTCTCCAGAGTTTTCTACACGAGGCATCCTTTTTTGACACATTTACATCTGCCTTCAGGCCTGCTTATGGGATGGAGTATTCCTCCCTGTTGGCTCTCTTGGACCTCCCTGTGGCTCTTGACTCTGTGGAGTGTAATGGCTAGAGCATAGCTAATGGCTGAGCCTGGAATGGGCACTTTTGCTTTCACTTTGTGTGTGTGCGCGCGCGTGTGCATGCACGCATGTTTACAGAGTGAGAAGGTGCCCTCGTTCTTCAGGGATGCTTGTTCAGCAGTGTGGATGCTGTCATAACCACATTCACATTATACAGAGAGTTGCTCAAAATCTGTAGGAGCTTGCCTTATATATGACATCAGACTGTTCATCCATCTAGCCCAGTATTCCCTGCTCTGTCAGCTGCTCTCCTTCCCCGTTGTCTGCTACCTCACCCTTTAAAACAACAACAACAACAATGCCCTGGAGACTATAGGGGCTGAACCTGGACCTTCTGCACACACAGCATGCACTCTTCCACCCAGAACTTGGCGTGCGGTGGTTCCATCAATATCCTGATGACAGCCAAGCCTGTCTTCCGTTAGCTGAAGATCTGGAGCAGTGGTTTCCGCCACAGGGCTGAAGCTGTGCAGCTGAAGGCTAAGAAATTTGAAGGCAACCCCGGAGAAGGTGCAGGTGCTGCTGCTGGGAAATCTCCACATGCTCAGTGATGGGGCTCGCCTGCTTTGGGTGGTGTGCTGCTTGCTCCTTTATCTAGAGTGCATAGTCTGGCGGGGCCCACACAAAGGCCCCGGGAGGGTGGCTGCTGCCCACCGTGCTTGTGTAGCCTTGCGGACATTCGGCCACTCTAATGTGCTACTTGTGGGACTGCCCTTGAAGGCCCTTCGGGCGCTTTGGCTCATGCAGCATGCCAGGGCAAGCAGCAGCAGGGGGCAGGGCCCTATTCCCGTTGGCTGGATTGTGTCATGGCCGCATTTCTCACCCCACTAAGCGATCACGTCCTGCGCTGGGCTGAGCGCGACCTCCTAGCCAAGGAGGGGGATGTGATACATCACTTCTTGGCTTGCGTGAGCCTTGCCTTTAGGGTGGCCACTTACACATCACCAAAAAAGAGGACAAAAGAGGGCTCAGACTGCGTACAATTTGCAAGTGCTAAATTATATCTGTAGATGCAAATTTAGAAATAATTATTATAATTTAAATAGAAATACAGTATGCCTTAACATAAATCACCGGGATAACAGGCAGGCATGGCCTTGGTGTACAAAATGAAGCAGGACAAAAGCTAATAGAGTTTTGCCAAGAGAACATGCTGATCATAGCAAACACTCTTTTCCAACAGCACAAGAGGCGACTGTACACATGGACGTCACCAGATGGTCAATATCGAAATCAGATTGATTATGTCCTTTGCAGCCAAAGATGGAGAAGCTCCATACAGTCAGTCAAAACAAGACCTGGAGCTGACTGTGGCTCAGATCATGAGCTGCTTCTTGCAAAATTTTGGCTTAAATTGAAGAACGTCGGGAAAACCACTAAACCATTCAGGTATGACCTAAATCATATCCCTGATGAATATACAGTGGAGGTGAGGAATAGATTTCAGGGATTAGACCTGATAGACAGAGTGCCTGAGGAACTATGGACGGAGGTCCGTAACATTGTTCAGGAGGCAGCAACTCAATCCATCCCAAAGAAAAAGAAATGCAAGAAAGCCAAGTGGCTGTCTGATGAGGCTTTACAAGTAGCTGAGGAAAGAAGGGAAGCGAAAAGCAAGGGAGAAAGGGGAAGATATACCCAACTGAATGCAGAGTTCCAGAGAATAGCAAGGAGAGACAAGAAGGCCTTCTTAAATGAACAATGCAAAGAAATCGAGGAAAACAACAGAATGGGAAAGACTAGAGATCTCTTCAAGAAAATTGGAGATCTCAAGGGAACGTTTTGTGCAAAGACGGGCATGATCAAGGACAAAGAAGGCAGGGACCTAACAGAAGCAGATGAGATTAAGAAGAGGTGGCAAGAATACACAGAAGAACTATACAGGAAAGATCTGAATGTCCCTGATAGCCATGATAGTGCGGTCACTGAACTTGAGCCGGACCTCCTCGAGAGTGAAGTCAAGTGGGCCTTAGGAAGCATTAGTAACAACAAAGCTAGCGGAGATGACAGTCTTCCAGCTGAGCTATTTAAAATCCTAAAAGATGATGCTGTTAAAGTGCTGCATTCAATATGCCAACAAATCTGGAACACTCAACAGTGGCCACAAGACTGGAAAAGGTCAGTTTACATTCCAATTCCAAAGAAGGGCAACGCCAAAGAGTGTTCAAACTACCGCACAATTGCGCTCATTTCACATGCCAGCAAGGTGATGCTCAAAATCCTACAAGCTAGGCTTCAGCAGTATGCGAACCGAGAACTACCGGAAGTACAAGCTGGGTTTAGAAGAGGCAGAGGAACTAGAGATCAAATCGCCAACATTCGCTTCATCATGGAGAAAGCAAGAGAATTCCAGAAAAACGTCTATTTCTGCTTCATTGACTACGCTAAAGCCTTTGATTGTGTGGATCACAACAAACTGTGGCAAATTCTGAAAGTGATGGGAGTACCAGACCACCTTACCTGTCTCCTGAGAAACCTGTACGAGGGTCAAGAAGCAACAGTAAGAACCAGACATGGAACAACCGATTGGTTCAAAATTGGGAAAGGAGTACGACAAGGCTGCATATTGTCACCCTGCTTATTTAACTTATATGCAGAGTACATCATGAGAAATGCCGGGTTGGATGAATCAGAGGTCGGAATTAAGATTGCCGGGAGAATTATCAACAACCTCCGATATGCAGACGATACCACCCTAATGGCAGAACGTGAAGAGGATCTAAAGAGCCTCTTGTTGAGGGTGAAAGAGGAGAGTGCAAAAGCTGGTTTGAAACTCAACATTCAAAAAACGAAGATCATGGCATCTGGCCCTATCATTTCCTGGCAGATAGAAGGGGAAGAAATGGAAGCAGTGACAGATTTTACTTTCTTGGGTTCCAAGATCACCGCAGACGGTGACTGTAGCCATGAACTTAAAAGACGCTTGCTCCTTGGGAGGAAAGCTATGGCCAACCTAGACAGCATAGTAAGAAGCAGAGACATCACCTTGCCGACAAAGGTCCATCTAATCAAAGCTATGGTTTTCCCAGTAGTAATGTATGGCTGTGAGAGCTGGACTATAAGGAAGGCTGAGCGCCGAAGAATTGATGCTTTCGAACTGTGGTGCTGGAGAAGACTCTTACGAGTGCCCTGGACTGCAAGGAGGTCAAATCAGTCCATCCTAAAGGAAATCAAGCCTGAGTGCTCATTGGAAGGACAGATAATGAAGCTGAAGCTCCAATATTTTGGCCACCTAATGCAAAGAGAAAACTCCCTGGAAAAGACCCTGATGCTGGGAAAGACTGAAGGCCAAAGGAGAAGGGGACGGCAGAGGATGAGATGGCTAGATAGCATCACGGATGCAATGAATATGAATTTGAGCACGCTCCGGGAGAGAGCGCAGGACAGGAAGGCCTGGCGTGCTATGGTCCATGGGGTCACGAAGAGTCGGACACGACTGAACGACTGAACAACAACAACAACAATGCCTTAACATAGTGTGGCAGATTGTGACTAGGTGACCTGCGTGCCTTGCTCAGTCTGCTGTCCAGGCGCTGTTGGGGGACAACTTCAAGGCCCTTTAGCTCTTCCTTCTGAGGGTTCTTTATCTTTAAACCAGTTTTGAGCTGGACAGCTGTTCAAACAGAGGATGCCTTCAAACCAGAGGACAGTCCTCTGGCAGCCCTTCAGAGGACTCTAAAAGAGGACACATGGCCTCCTACTTGCCTTCCTTTGATCCTTAAAACAACAAAAAGCTTTTCCTGTAAACCATCAGACTTAACCAAAGCCCTTAACCATCTTTCTAGAACACTGGTAGGAACAGTGACACTCCCTCCATACGGTGCTGGGCAGATTGGAAGTGAGGTAGAGATTATATGACACTTGCCTAGCCCTGGCCACTAAAAACCAGGGAGGGCTTCTGCCCTGAAAGACAGCCAAGAAATATTTGTTGTTGTTGTTGTTGTTGTTGTTATTAACCATCCCAACAAGGAAGTCCTACAAGGCTGGTAGGTAATGCTCAAGCGTGGATCATCAAGAGCCTTCAGAGGAAGAGAATTCTGTGGTTCTGGGGCAACTCCGGCAAATGTTCTCTTCGTGCCCTTGTGGTTCAAGCCACACACATGTTGGGGCCATAGCTCCATGACAGAGCACATGGTTTGCATGCCAAAAATCCCGTGCTCGATCCCTGGCATCTTCAGTAATTGCAAGAGAGCTAGGAGAGACCTTTGGCTGAGAGAGACCTCAGGATGCTGCTGTCGGTGTTGTCTCAGAGGACCCCCTACTAGATGAGGTTAGAAGGGCTGATGGTTGGATACAGCAGAAGGCAGCTTCGCATGCACAACCCAGAGGATGTCCTTAGCTGGACTTAAAACTCGGGAGTCATGCTGGCAGGACCAGCGTTTTTTTTATTATCAAGGACGCAGACATCGCCTGCTACCCCCTCCACTCAGGCTTCCCTGTCCCCTCTGAGCTCAGCTGCAATCCTGGCATGAGCAGGGGGGACAGGAATTCCCCCAGCGACAATATATTGTTCCCTCTTGTAGTGCAAAGTATTTGCGGGTGTCTTGGTCTGGAATGGGCCATTAGGACCCATTCGCTTTACAAAAGTGCTGCTCCTGGCAGAGAGGGAAAATGCTGGTTGATATGGATCAACACCGCTGCCTGCAATTCTGGGCTCTCCTTGGGGGCAGGGCAAGGGGGACTGTCAGGATGAGCCCCTGCACTTCAAAACTGACCATGACACCATGGGACACAGCCATGGAGAGAGTCTCTGCTGTGTTATGCATTTATTACATAGAATAAAGAGGAGATTCTCTAAATGCTCTTCCCCAGTCTGGCACCCTCCAGACATGTTGGACTACAACTCCCATCATCCTCAGCCAGCATGGCCATTGGGGAAGGCTGCTGTAAAGCCTGGAGAGGGACAATGGGTTTGTTTATTGTTGGGTTCTCTGTGTTGCGGCTGCTGCGAGCTTTGTGGAAATAATTATATGATTTAATGGCGGGTGCCGTCTTGCAACTTTTCTAAGAGATGTGGATCTGTCCCTTCCTCTTGCAGTCAGAAGAAACATTGCATCAAAGTGACAGGGGATAGATGAGCCAGGAGGGATCAGAGGTAGAAGTGACAAGCTTGGGGGAAAAGTGAGGAGCAAAATGCAGCCCAGGGGGAGAAGAGGTGAGGGACCTCTGTGCCTCTTCGGATGGCTTAGCAAGGCAGCTACGGAAGGCGGCCGGCCTCCCTGAGCGGCACTTGGCTCTGGTGCATGAAAAGGGAAATTACTTGGGAAGCTTCAAGGGTCTCTCACTTTCCCAGGGCAGCTTATCTACTGAGCCATCCTGCAGTACACAGGGAGCACGAGCTGCCTCTCTTGACAGTGCCGAACGCTTCAACGTGCCTTTTGCCAGGGAAAGCTATGAGCACAGCCCTGAGAGCTTAAATCTGGGTCAGAAGCATCTTCAGGCATGCAAAGTGGCAAAGGAGGGGATTTGTGGAACATTCATTTCAGCCCCTGCAAGCAGGTGGGCATAGTTTCCTTTGCAACCATGGAACCCCCATGGTTGGAGGCGCTGTACTGGTGAATACCGGCAGCTGGAGAGAAGCAACAGGTCAGGGCTGTCCTCATGGCCTGCTTCTAAGCCAATCCAGAACAAGAGTGGAGGGAATCTCAGCAGTTGGAAGGAAAAGACTTATTGAAATGAGCCCAGCTGGGTCCAGGTGCAAAATCCTTCTTCAGGGATGGATCTTCTCCTTGTTTAATGCTTTCACAGAGCAGAGCCTCTCTGGTGCCATTTTGACATGTCTCCAGCCAAGACTGAGAGCCAAAATTCCATGCGTTGGTTCCACACATCTGGTGACTGCACTGGAACGACACACCCACCAAGGCAGAAGCCAGTTGCCTAAGACCGAATGCATGGAATCTTCACATTTGTGGGTCCCCCCACCACCAATGAGGTTGGTGAGTCTTATAGATCCCAGCTGCAACAATTTTGGTGCTCTCTAATTTGGAGAAATATCTGCTGTGATCCTGGATGTAAACAGACGCATGTTAATTAAGTTTTAGGGGAGAATTCCTGTCCTGATTGTTAATGGTTTAGCGCCAAGAAGTGCTCTCCCTCTCAGATGATGCAGTGGACTTTTCCAGAGCCGGCTAATGGTAAGGTCCATTTCAGCAGAGAACAGATTCAGACAAAGTATCCTGCTGATTTATGTTGTCAAGTGGAATTAAAGGGAAAACAGCCCTCCTGAGGCTAAACTTGACATTAAAAGCAATGCTCAGCAGGTAGAAGCCAACACAGAAGATGCCCCTTGCTGCCCATGACCGGAAACAGTTGAAACTATTGGTAGGGTGGCCAAGGGAGCTCTTGGAGAGCTGACAGAGGGCAGTCCTCTGCTTGAAGAGGTGTCTGGTCCAAGTCTGGTGTAAAGTCAAAGACCCAGAAGGAGGGAGAGCAGAGCAGGGGCCTTGAAGCTGCCCATCCGCACTCAGCACCTGACAAGAGCCCGAGCAGGCACACCGAATGCCACCTAGTCTTCTCCACCATGGCAAGACGTTTTGTATGTCTGTTTAAATAAGTTGTTACTCCTAAATCTGCACCTATAAATTTGCATAGAGACATTATGCAAATCTGTGTCCTCTTACATCCTCTATTTTGGTGATGCGTAAGTGGCCACCCTAGCTGTTTGGCTGAAGGCAGGGGGGCAGCCTTGTGCACCATTGCAGCAAAGTATCAAACACGACGTTTGCAGCAAAGAATTTGGGAAGTGAGGTGGAATTCCTGCCTCAAAACTCTGGAGCTGTTGGGACATTACATGCTAGGACTTCCTAGTGGTGGCAGAGCAGAGAGGTCAGTCACGTGAGCCCCACTCTGCACTCTGAAGTGGTAGGGCCCAGACACAGGCTGACCACCTGCCTGGAAACAAGGCCTCTGCCACAACTGAGTTGGCTGCCATAGTTCAGAAGGATGGTTTTCCCAGAAAAAAACTGAAAATCCACCAAGGAGTCAATGTCTGTTCCAGGGAGTGTCTTGGACTATGTTTATGCATCCTGGAAATACAGAAGCTCTTCCTTCAACTGGAACTTATCGCTCAACGAATTACAGTCACCAGTTGCCACCATCTGAAAGGACAGGATCTCAGTACAATGATAATTATGATCATTGTGTCACATTTGAAAAGGCAGTTAGAAACTACTGGCTAATGTACATCGATAAAAGTGAACAGGTGTCTGTGGGCACAGAGGGCATGTTCTAAATAACTTTGCAAAGAAATAGAGTGAAAGGAAAATAAAGGGGAGAAGCATCAAAATAAAACATCGTGTGTGGGAGGGATGCAAATGGGGAAATTTGTGTTTTTAAATAATTTCTTCAAAGAGAACAACAAGGGGGGGGACTTTTTCCAATGGGGAAAATTGATTGAGGTTTAATGCCACATCACCCAAAGTCTTGTCTCTTGTTGTCTTCTGGCAACCCCTGATGCTGGAGAGAAAAAGAGGGGACCTGAGAATAATATATGGGAAGCAATCTCCTCAGGCTCCCACAGCTGCAGTGCTGTACAAGGAAGTTCCCACCTCTCATGCCTTTCTCACAGTACTGTCTGTGGAGCACGTGGTGCCTTTTTCTTTTCTAAGCAGGGCTGCATGCAGCAAAACTAGGCTTGAGTTTTGGCAAAACTCTCACACGTGAGCTGAAACCCAGACCTGCTCTTGTTGAGACTCTAGGTGAGACCCTCCCCCCAAATCACTTCCCTCCTCACAAGGTGCACAGCAATGAAGCTGTGATGGTGCGCCTCCCTCTGAGATAAAGACAGGGAAAGGCAGCGCCAGAATGACAGGGGGCCAGAGGGAGGCCACACCCACCTTATCTTTTGTGAAAGCCCCACTAGCTACTGTTCTCCAGAAGTAGAAGCATGGGGATGCTGCCCTGGGATCCCTATGGAGGAAACCTCCCTGAGGTCCCTTGTGAATGAAGAGCAGTAGGGCTGTGCTTCACCTTGGCATTCAGGGCTCTTCTTATGCATTCTGAGCAGCCTAGACAGGCTGCCTCCAAAATGTGTCAACTTCTGAAAGATCACACAGAGGGGCAGGAGGAGAATGGAGGGAGCAGGGAAGGCGAGAGGATGCGAAAGTGCCAAAAGTGTCAATCTGAGCGAGTTCCGGCCACCAGGAGAGGCAGGGGAAGGGGAGAGGAGGGGAGATGGAGGAGGAGGAGGAGGAGGATGGAGTGAGCTCTGCTGTGAGTCAGCCTCCGCTTGCTCATTGTGAGAGAGATGGTGTTACTGGAGAGGAGAGGACTGTCTGAACGTTATTTGGCTAGAGCAGTGGTCTCCGAAGTGGGGTGCACGCACCCCGGGGGGATTCAAGGTGATCCAGTGGGATGTGCACTGCCTGATAATTGAGCAGCCTCCCACTGCCCTGACAAGCTGCCATTGTGTGCAGTGATGGCAGTGGTGGCGGCAGCAGCAGGATGGGACAGGAGCTGAGAGGGAAGCTCCATGGCATTTCTCTCTTCGCTCCAGTCCTAGCCACTGGGAGCAACTGTCCCAGTCTCTGCCAGGCATGGCAGAGGAAGCCGTAACCCTTCCCACTCTCCTTTGGCAGAACGAAGCTGAGAAGAAAGCACGTGCTATGGGGACTGGGTAAAATGAGCATCCATAAAATCAAAAAGGGATCCTCATGATTTCCTATGATTTTTAAAGGGGAGACCCACAAAACCATCGTCCAATCACAGAGCACATCTCCACAGACTGAACCAGAAAAATCACAGCTCTGTCACTCATGGGCACAGCCACGGTGCAGAAACGGGGAAATGGCTCCTCCCATGCCCCAGAACAAGAAGGCTGCCGGTGCGCGTCCAGAGGGCCTAGAAGCTGGTGGTGGCAGGAGTGGCAGCCTGCTCTCATTGGCAGGAGACAGCCTCCAGCCGGGCACCCTCCCCTCCTTCGGAGGAAGGGTGAGAGTGCAGTCAGAGAGCGACTCCTGCCCTTGTGCCTGTCAGCGGTTGGCGGGCTGCGACGGGCAGCGTTTCCCCAGCAGCGCCTTCTCCGGCAGCACTGGCAGCATTTTCCTCGGCGGCACCAGCAGCAGTGGTGGTGGCAGCTCCCGTGGCGCTGGCACCCCCCCCCCCACAGAACAAGGGCCCAGGTAAGGAGCTAGGGCTGGGCGGCATGTTGCGGGGTGTGTGAAGCAAGATTCTGATGTCCGAATCCTGCTTTGCCTTCGTAGGCCAAGGCAGGTCGGGGGGCCCTGAATCAGCCCAAGCCAAATCGGGATCACCTTGGAAGCCCCAGAGTGGCTTCCAAGTCGGATCAGGGGGTCCATGCACAGCCCTAAAGAGCGGTTTATAAATTTTAGACATTAAAAAAAATGATTTGGCAAAAACTGGGGGTGTTGGGAGGTGAGGCTTGCAGAGTTCAGTGAAGGGCCACCTTAGTCCACCCCCTCTCAATCAGAGCACTGAGAAAATATCATCCAGAACTGGAATTTGGTGGCATTGACCCCAGGAAGCTGGTGGGAGTCCTTGGCTTGGAGTCTTCTTGTTTCTGAGCATCTTACCAAGTCACACAGACTTGGTAAGGGGCAGCATTTGTGCTGCTGAAATGCCACGTCTTCTCTCAGATCACTGTCCGTCTTGATAAATGAGCATAGCTAAGAGCCTTTTCTGTCTGGAGATAAACCTATTACACAGTCGAGGCTACCAGAGGCCTGTCTTTCTTCAATTCACTTTGGCGAGTTAAGGAGAAACGGAGGATTTCCAGGCAGATCAGTCACCTGAGGCAGGACAGAGCCTTTGCGTTCCTTCCTTGCATGTTCTGAGTGCCAAACTGGCGGTATCAGGCTGCCTGTGAGTGGGGTGGGGGTCTCCACTGAGGCTGAGCAAGAGGCCGCAGTGCATGCTGGGAAGGAGAGCAAGGACCTGCCTAGAAGACAGACCCTGGAGAACCTGGGAGAAGAGACGGGAAGGGGAAGCCCTCCGTGGCACACAAGGTTAGGGTAGGCAGCAGATGAATGGGAAAGGCTGAAGCAGGCAGAGAACCAAGCCAGCAGTGTCACCAAGTATGAATGTAACATACATTGTGGACAAGGATTGGTTGTATTTCGTAGCAGTGCTACTCTTAAAATCTGTGTGTGCTAACTGCAAGTGCAACGCGACTCGTTCTAGATACGCTCTGGGCTCACTCACTTCAAGTGCAACAGTGTGTTCTTGGAACTGGGGCAGGAGACCTGGCCACAGGTGGGTTGGTTAGTTCTGGAAGTGAGAAGCTCTTGATCTCATGAGGAGATGGAGCTTCACAACAGCGCTTCTGAAGCTGCCTGCAAGCCTGGCTGTGCGAGGGAGAGGCCCTCCTGAGGTCAGGGTAGGGGCTGTGACAGAGTCCAACAAGTCAAGGTGCGTAGATGTAGAGCTAGAGCTACGTAGAATGTTATGAACAGTGAGAGTCTGGCTTGGTTGGGCAGAAAGATGCTGGGAGAATGAGAAGCCCACCAGATACAATTACCTGAGCTCTGTGCTGCCAGCCATGCCTGCCAGATAGGTGACTACAAGATCTTAATGATAACTTTGCTAGTTGAGAGGAATAGAAGTTTTAATTTTAGTAAGAAATATGCTAGCCATTGTATCTATTACGCTTCTGATCATCCTAATGGTGTTATATGTAGTAATCTGTTTTGCTTGTTTCATCCTTACGAAGTTTAGGTATTCTCTAATATTGTTTGAGCAATAAATATATATTTTGTGGTACCTCTTTGTGTTATCGAGCTTGAGGGGTGCTTCAGGGACCAGAACCCATACATTTATTCTTGAAGCCCAGAACACTTGGCTGGGATTTATAAATCTGTTGCTGAGATGGGTCTGCCCAGATAGCTGCAGTTTTCTCTCTTGGTCAGGTGAATCACAGACATGCCTGTTCAGGTAAGGGAAATAAGCTAGTCAGGAATAGTTCACTCATCTCAACAGGGCTTTTTAACTGGTCCTGAGATTTTTATTATTGATTGTTGGAAGTGGTTTTTATATTTTTGTATGTTAATGGAATTATACCATGGAGGAAAAGCCGATCAATGGCTACTAGGCTTGAGGAGAAACCTATCAATGGCTACTAGGCTTGAGGGTTATGTGCTACCCCAATACCGGAGGTGGTATGCCTAAGTACACCAGTTGCTGGGGAACATGAGTGGGAGGGTGCTGTTGCACTTGTGTCCTGCTTGTGGTTTCCTGGTCAACAGCTGGTCGGCCACTGTGTGAGCAGAATGCTGGACTAGATGGACCCTTGGCCTGATCCAGCAGGGCTCTTCTTAGGTTCTTATACTATGTTCTTATATTGTATTTTTATGGTTTTAACCTTTGCAAACCACCCAGAGATTGGTATTTGGTGGTACAGAAATGTAATGACTGAATTAAGGGTGGTTGGGAAGTCTGAAAGGGTGGTCTGGAAGTATATAGTTAAGCATGAAACAATGAGTGATGTACAGATGGCAGAGATGACTAGGTGTGCCTTTTACCAGCGTTGGCTGGAATGCCAGCTGCACCCTTTTGTGAAGAAGACAGACCTGGCCTCAGCCATTCATTTTGTAGGAACCTCCAGACTGGAGTACTGCAATGCACTTTACACTGGGCTGCCCTTAAAAGATGCCTGGAAATTTTAGTGGGTCCAAAATGCCATGGCCAGACCTTTATTGGGATGGGTCAGATGGAGCATGTTACTGTGGTCACATTTGATTGGCCATCTTGTCTTTCCAGGCTCAATTCAGGGGACTGGTTCTGAACTTCCAAACCCTAAATGGCTTGAGACTTGGATGCCCTCTGTATGTTCTCCCTCGTACTCTCTGCTATATACCTGAGGTCCTGCTCTGTGTTTCCCTGAAGTGCAGCAGATGGCCATGAAGACATCTTTCTCAGTGGTGTCCATTCTCATGAATGCCCTGCTGAGGGAAGTCCACCTGGCCCCACCATTATTAATTCTTCATGGCCTGGTAAAAACAAGGCTCTTCTGGTTGGCCTGTGGTGGGGCTGATTAAGGGCTGTTATGCTACCTGATTTTTCTGCTGCTGCAAGGGCTTTTGTGCCTCCTTTAGTGATTGATTTTTATCTGCTGTTATACTGTTGGCACTTTTTGTTATTTCTGCTGTTTCTACTGTCTTCTTGGTTGGTTGGTTGGTTGGTTGGTTGGTTGGTTTCTGTTGCTAGCTCCTTTGGTCTGCTTGCACTAAAAGGAAGCATTCATAATTCAAAGACATAATTCATGAATTCAAGACATTCATAAAGCTGCCACTTCTTGGCAGTTTGTTGCCTGAATCCATCCATATTTTGAGAGGGCTGGAAGGGTGGAATCAGAAGACTACTTGCCACATGACTCTAGCCATCATAAGCTTTATGACTACTTGCCACATGACTCTAGCCATCATAAGCTTTGGCCATGCAGCAACCTTAAGCCTTCCCATGGACCCTCAACTTGAAGGAAGTGGGAAGTGTGTTCAGGCTTGCCTCATGGTTTCACCAGCTCCATCTTCCGGGACAGTCACAGCCATTGCATGGGATGTTTTGAAACAGTGTGGCAAGCAGCTGTTTTCATCTTCAGTCCCAACTCAGAGAGTCACCAGTTTGTGTCCTCATCCTCATTGCTGCTTCTGCTATGCCCTTAAATGGTGTCCATGTGCCGTTGTTTCAGTCAGACCTCATAGAATTTGTGTCACAAAGTGGGAAGGCTTAACCCTTAGTCTGGCTTAGCCCCCTTTTGGCAGAACCCACTGTCTACACTAAGCAGTGCTATTCCCATAGATTAGTGTGGGTATAATAGTGCGGGGGGGGGGGAGCGATCGTGACAGCCCAGTCAACTACTTCCACTTAAGCCAGAAAAAATACTGGGCGATGCACCTGCAGCATGGATGGAGAGAGAAGTGCCTGCTGGAGATGCAAAATTCAGGCTAAGTGACATTGTTTGTATTCATGGGCAGACTTCACCACTGCTCATATTGGGAAAGAGCTTGACTAATGTCTGAGCCCATCTAAATTCCCTGTTGAAATCAATGGTGACACTGGTGATGTGACTAATGGACAATGGATATCTCCATTAATTTCAAAGGGAGATTTAAAGAGGCTGCAACTCCAAAAATGG
Organism: Heloderma suspectum; assembly: GCF_057233095.1. NCBI lineage: Eukaryota > Metazoa > Chordata > Lepidosauria > Squamata > Helodermatidae > Heloderma > Heloderma suspectum. The sequence continues at coordinate 328,782,437 of NC_139460.1, read as the reverse complement.
CTGGTGGGGGACCAAACAGAGTGTCTTTATGGTCTTCAAAAGTTGGTTGTCATTTCTCTCCTGCGCCCCACCGGTCATTTTGGGAGTGGCTGCTTGGGTGTAAGTTAAGCTTCAAAGACTCATTCAGCTGGGGTTTTCATTTGAGCCAAAGAGAAATGCGGGTGGGCAGCTTCTGATTTTCACCCTTCTTTTGAGCCCCTGGAACTCATTTCTGGGCCTGGGCCTAGTGAAATCCTCTAGCATCCCTAATTAATCCCTTAACCCTCACACCCATCTCTTGCTGCCCTTGTCTCTCCTTCCCCTTTCTGTATTCTTTTCCTCACTGTTAACATTTAGATTGTAAGCTGCTTGAGGCAGGGACCTGCCTTTTTCACTTATGAAACTCTGTAAAGTACCACTTACATAGATGGTAAACTATAGATAATAATTTGTAGTTCTGCCTGATGTGGGGTTAGCTGAGAAGTTAGGTGTTATGAAACCCTCAGTTTGCATTTGAAAATAAAATAAAATGAACAGGCTTCTGATTGACCTAGCTGCTTGCTGGTAGAGGACCTGCTTTTCATGTAAACGGGACCCTAGCCACTCCAGTGAGTAAGTTGAATGGGGTGGGTAGCAGGCAGTTTGGGATCTACCGGTGGATCACTGGGTGATTAGAAGCATATCGGAAAAGGCCTCCATCTCCCAATTGTTTAACAATGCAGCAACAAAATCAGTGCAGGCTGGTGGCTCTGATGTCGGCAGGACAGTGAATCCACTCCAGGTTCCAGGCAGAACCAGGCAGAACTCTAAAGGAGCTATCCAAGGTGCCCCACTGAAATCAGAGCCACCAGCCTCCACTGAACAAAATGATCCCCCCCCCCCCCATTATTGTACTGAAATGGAGCTGGAGTTGTGGGGGGATGGGGATAACCAGGAGTAGATTTTTGTGCAGAAGGACCATGAGCTCCATTCAGTTCTGGCACTCAGAACAAATTCCTGAGCTCAGAATTGTTTAATGCTAAGGGTATGCCTTTTCACCTGCCTCTGGTTTGTGGTTCTCCGGGCTCCAGTAAAAAATAAAGCAGATCCCACAAGTCTGAAGTCTGCCCACCCCTGGTGTAGACAATGCTGAGCTAGATTGACCAATGGTCTCACTGGGTATGAGGCAGCTTCCGATGTCCTTAATATTGGAAAAGATGCAGACAACATCTGGTGAAACCTGGGCAAGGAGGGGAACACTTGCAACGTTTAGAAGTCCAGCTGGAGTAGGTGGAATTGTCCTCTTCTGGTGTCAGTATGTATCTCACAGGGCAGAACAGGCATTTCAGTGTCATCCATAGTGCCCCCCCTGCCCTCGTAACATGATCAATATATTAACAGAATTTCTTGCTATATACCCAAGAGAGCATCTTGCAGGATGGGGCCCCTTCCCCTCCCGTTAAACATTTATTTATTTATTTATTTATTTATTTATTTATTTATTTATTTATTTCTATACCACCCAATAGCCGAAGCTCTCTGGGCGGTTCACAAAAATTAAAACCAAACACACAATAAAACAATTTAAAATATATAGAACATTAAAACCACAATATAACAATACAACCACAATAAAATCTAGCAGCAGTGCAGGAGTTTAAAATACAGATTTAAAACAGCAAAGATAAAAATTTAGAAAGCTAAAATGCCTGGGAAAATAAAAAGGTCTTCACCTGGCGCCGAAAGGAATACAATGTAGGTACCAGGCGAACCTCACTAGGGAGCTCATTCCAGAGCCGGGGTGCCACAGCAGAAAAAGCCCTCCTCCTAGTAGCCACCCGCCTCACTTCCTTTGGCGGGGCTCACAGAGGAGGGACGCTGATGATGATCTTAAGGTCCGGGCAGGCACATATGGGAGGAGGCGATCCTTCAGGTAACCTGGCCCCAAGCCGTTAAGGGCTTTGAATGTTAACACCAGCACTTTGAATCGGGCCCGGAAATGGACTGGCAGCCAGTGCAGCTGGAAAAGTACTGGCTTAATATGAGCTCGCAGGCCAGTCCCTGTTAACATTCTTGCTGCCCTATTTTGGACCAGCTGAAGTTTCCGGACCATTTTCAAAGGCAGCCCCATGTATAACGCATTGCAGTAATCCAGATGAGAAGTTATCAGGGCATGGATAACTGTAGCTAGGCTCTCTCTGTCCAGATAAGGGCGTAGTTGGTTTACCAGCCTAAGCTGATAAAAAGTGCTCCGTGCCACTGAGATCACCTGTGCCTCAAGTGACAGTTCTGGATCCAAGAGCACCCCCAAACTATGAACCTGATCCTTTAGGGGGGAGTGCAACCCCCTCCAGAACAGGTTGAATATCACCTAGCCGGGCAGACGAACCACCCACTAACAGTACCTCCGTCTTGTCTGGATTGAGTTTCAGTTTATTGGCCCTCATCCAGTCCATTACCATGCCCAGGCACTGATTCAGAACAGCCACTGCCTCACCTGGTTTTGATGAGAAAGAGAGGTAGAGCTGGGTGTCATTTGCATATTGATGGCACTTCAGCCCACACCTCCGGATAACCTCCCCCAGCGGTTTCATGTAGATGTTAAACAGCATGGGGGATAAAATAGAGCCCTGTGGAACACCATGGCACAATTGCCATGGCACAGAGCAATAATCCCCCAGCACCACCTTCTGGAATCGGCCATCCAAGTAGGAGCGGAACCACTGTAGTGCAGTGCCTCCAACTCCCAACCCAGACAACCTATCCAGAAGGATACCATGGTCGATGGTATCGAAAGCCGCTGAGAGGTCCAGGAGAATCAACAGGGTCGCACTCCCCCTGTCCCTCTCCCGGCAGAGGTCATCCCACAGGGTGACCAAGGCAGTTTTCGTTCCAAAACCAGGCCTGAAGCCCGATTGAAATGGATCTAGATAATTTATTTATTTATTACATTTATATCCCGCTATTTTTCCTCTTTAAGAAACCCAAGGCGGCGTACATAATCCTCCTCCTCTCCATTTTATCCTCACAGCAACAACCCTGTGAGGTAGGTTGGGCTGAGAGTCTGTGACTGGCCCAAAGTCACCCAGTGAGCTTCCATGGCCGAGTGGGGACTAGAACCCAGATCTCCCGGCTCCCAGTCCAACACTCTCTCTACTACACCACACTGGCTCTGAATCCGTTTCATTCAACAGTGCCTGGAGCTGTCCTACAACCACCGGCTCAAGCACCTTGCCCAGGAAGGGGATGTTGGCCACTGGCCTGTAATTGTTAACATCCTCTGGGTCCAGGTTAGGCTTTTTCAGGAGTGGTCTAATTACCACCTCTTTTAAAGCGGCAGGCACCACTCCCTCTCTCAAGGAGGAATTTACAACCTCCTGGACCCAGCCGGACAACCCCTCCTTGTTTGATTTAATAAGCCATGAAGGGCAAGGGTCAAGCACACAAGTGGTCGATCGGACTTGGCCAAGCACCTTGTCTGCATCCTCAGGCCTCAGTAACTGAAACTCATCCAATAAAACTGGACCAGACGGTGCTCTGAATGCCTCTACCAATGGAACTGCATTAATGGTGGTGTCCAATTCATGACGAATCTGAGCGACTTTATCCTCAAAGTGCCGCGCAAACTCATCACAGCGTGCTACCGAGGGTTCCACCATCTCTCTCCCTGGCCCAGAATGTAACAGGCCGCAAACCACTCGGAAAAGCTCCGCTGGACGACACGGAGAAGATGCAATGCTGGTGGAAAAGAACTGTCTCTTTGCCACCCTCACCGCCACAGAGTAGGCTCAATAGTGGGCTCTTACCTGTGTTCGAGGAGATCTTTCAAGCCTTTGCCTGAAGAATACCTAGAGCTGAGACATGGGTGTTCTAAAAAGTACACGCCAAAAGCTTTCCATGGTAAATCACTGTATTTATTTCCAAAGCATGGGCTGGTTTTTTTCTTCTTTTAATCAGGGCATGTATTTAAAATCCATAATCCCAGACATAACCTTGTCTTTGTTCCATTCCAGGGCAACGTAATTTAATAACTCAAACACATAACAATCTGCTCCTTACAGGTCTTTGATACTCTTTCCTTCATTGCCCCCACCCCAACTTTCCAACCTCTGCAAGCCATGCTGAACCACCTTTGCTCTTGAATTAAAAACTGGAGGTCTAGATTTTGTACTTACTGGAGGATTCATCTGCAGGGCCAGGGACCAGGCGATGTCTGTACAGTACCTTGCATTTTGTTGGCATGAAAGAAATACCAAGCTGCAGCCAAAATTGAGCTGGACCATTTGAATTCTGCTCTTTCCCAGCCCCTTTCCTCCCTGCTATCGTTTGCATAGGCCTTGTGTGAGCATCCCCTTCCTTATCTTCCCTTACACTGTACTTTTTGTCAACCTGCCAATTGCTGACACCTTCCACACAAGCTCCTAGAATGTTTGTGAATATTCCATGACATCACAGCAGCTCAGGCAATGGCACTGAGTGTTAAGAGGGTTTGCATGGAGGCAACAACCGTTTTTATAGGTAATTCAAGAAGTCAGATGCTTAATGTATCCAGGGGAACCAGTGTAGCATTTTGACCTAATTTCAAAGAATTTGATACCAAATTGCCTGAGGAGGGGGAAGTATGGGGAGGGGAAAATGTTTGACCTTTCAGCCACATCTGTTTAATCCAGTCTGACTCATAGTCCTCACACTGGGAGTTTCTCACCATTGGCAGCATAGGGGAAACGATCTGTGGGGCTGTGTCTGACCAAAACGCTTGGATCTGGGGAGCGTAGGTAAGAACAGACATCTTTTTATTACCACACTACCAGCAGGATGGGGAATACGTTTTGTCAAATGAACCAGGAATGGCTCCTGCAAGTAGCCTCTGGAAATCCAAATACAGTCCATGTACCAAGTCATCCTCTGAGACAAATAAAATGTTTCTGCTCCATCTGACTCCCCTTCATGGATCGCTGCCTTGTTGTGGCGAAGGGGCTTGCGTAACCCAGTGAAGCCATAAGCTATGCCGTGCAGGGCCACCCAAGACGGACAGGTCATGGCGGAGAGTTCTGACAAAATGTGGTCCACTGGAGAAGGAAATGGCAACCCACTCCAGTATTCTTGCCAAGAAAACCCCATGGAACGTATCACAAGGCTAAAAGAGATGACGCCAGAAGATGAGCCCCTCAGGTCGGAAGGTGTCCAATATACTACTGGGGAAGAGCAGAGGGTATTCCCAAGTCGCGCCAGAAAGAGTGAAGCGGCTGGGCCAAAGCCGAAAGGACGCTCAGCTGTGGATGTGTCTGGTGGTGAAAAGAAAGTCCGATGCTGTAAAGAACAATATTGTTTCGGAACCTGGAATGTCAGATCAATGAATCAAGGTAAGCTGGAGGTGGTCAAACATGAGATGGCAAGATTGAACATCGACATCTTGGGAATCAGTGAACTAAAATGGACAGGCATGGGCGAATTTAATTCTGGTGACCATCGTATCTACTACTGTGGGCAAGAATCCCTGAGAAGAAATGGAGTAGCACTCATAGTCAACAAAGGGGTGGGAAAAGCAGTACTGGGGTACAATCTCAAAAATGACAGAATGATCTCAGTACGAATCCAAGGCAAACCATCCAACATCACAGTAATTCAAGTCTATGCCCCAACCTGAGGCTGAAGAAGCTGAGGTTGATCAGTTCTATAAAGACCTATAACACCTTCCAGAACTAGCACCAAAAAAAGATGTCCTCTTCATCATAGGGGATTGGAATGCTAAAGTAGGAAGTCAAGAAATCACCGGGATAACAGGCAGGCATGGCCTTGGTGTACAAAATGAAGCAGGACAAAGGCTAATAAGAGTTTTGCCAAGAGAACACGCTGATCATAGCAAACACTCTTTTCCAACAGCACAAGAGGCGACTCTACACATGGACATCACCAGATGGTCAATATCGAAATCAGATTGATTTTGTCCTTTGCAGCCAAAGATGGAGAAGCTCCATACAGTCAGTCAAAACAAGACCTGGAGCTGACTGTGGCTCAGATCATGAGCTGCTTCTTGCAAAATTTCGGCATAAATTGAAGAACATAGGGAAAACCACTAAACCATTCAGGTATGACCTAAATCATATCCCTTATGAATATACAGTGGAGGTGAGGAATAGATTTCAGGGATTAGACCTGATAGACAGAGTGCCTGAGGAACCATGGACGGAGGTCCGTAACATTGTTCAGGAGGCAGCAACTCAATCCATCCCAAAGAAAAGGAAATGCAAGAAAGCCAAGTGGCTGTCTGATGAGGCTTTACAAGTAGCTGAGGAAAGAAGAGAAGCGAAAAGCAAGGGAGAAAGGGGAAGATCTATCCAACTGAATGCAGAGTTCCAGAAAATAGCAAGGAGAGACAAGTAGGCCTTCTTAAATGAACAATGCAAAGAAATCGAGGAAAACAGAATGGGAAAGACTAGGGATCTTTTCAAGAAAATCGGAGATCTCAAGGGAACGTTTTGTGCAAAGACGGGCATGATCAAGGACAAAGAAGGCAGGGACCTAACAGAAGCAGATGAGAATAAGAAGAGGTGGCAAGAATACACAGAAGAACTATACAGGAAAGGTCTGAATGTCCCTGATAGCCATGATAGTGTGGTCACTGAAATTGACTTCACTCCTAGAGAGTGAAGTCAAGTGGGCCTTAGGAAGCATTACTGACAGCAAAGCTAGCGGAGACGACAGTCTTCCAGCTGAGCTATTTAAAATCCTAAAAGATGATGCTGTTAAAGTGCTGCACTCAATATGCCAACAAATTTGGAACACTCAACAGTGGCCACAAGACTGGAAAACGTCAGTTTACATTCCAATTCCAAAGAAGGGCAATGCCAAAGAGTGTTCAAACTACCGCACAATTGCGCTCATTTCACATGCCAGCAAGGTGATGCTCAAAATCCTACAAGCTAGGCTTCAGCTGTATGTGAACTGAGAACTACCGGAAGTACAAGCTGGGTTCCGAAGAGGCAGAGGAACTAGAGATCAAATCGCCAACATTCGCTGGATCATGGAGAAAGCAAGAGAATTCCAGAAAAACGTCTATTTCTGCTTCATTGACTACACTAAAGCCTTTGACTGTGTGGATCACAACAAACTCTGGCAAATTCTTAAGGAGATGGGAGTACCAGACCACCTTACCTGTCTCCTGAGAAACCTGTACGAGGGACAAGAAGCAACAGTAAGAACCAGACATGGAACAACCGATTGGTTCAAAATTGGGAAAGGAGTACGACAAGGCTGTATATTTTGGCCCTGCTTATTTAATTTATATGCAGAGTACATCATGAGAAACGCCGGGTTGGATGAATCATAGGTCAGAATTAAGATTGCCGGGAGAATTATCAACAACCTCAGAAACGCAGACGATACCACCCTAATGGCAGAACGTGAAGAGGATTTAAAGAGCCTCTTGTTGAGGGTGAAAGTGGAGAGTACAAAAGCTGGTTTGAAACTCAACATTAAAGAAACGAAGATAATGGCATCTGGCCCCATCACTTCTTGGCATATGGAAGGGGAAGAAATGGAAGCAGTGACAGATTTTATTTCCTTGGGCTCCAAGATCACCACAGATGGTGACTGTAGCCATGAAATTAAAAGATGCTTGCTCCTTGGGAGGAAAGCTATGGCACACCTAGACATCATAGTCAGAAGCAGAGACATCACATTGCCGACAAAGGTTCATATAATCAAAGCTATGGTTTTCCCAGTAGCAACGTATGGCTGTGAGAGCTGAACTATAAGGAAGGCTGAGCGCCGAAGAATTGATGCTTTCAGACTGTGGTGCTGGAGAAGACTCTTGCGAGTCTCCTGGACTGCAAGGAGGTCAAATCAGTCCATCCTAAAGGAAATCAACCCTGAGTGCTCATTGGAAGGACAGAGACTGAAGCTGAAGCTCAAATATTTTGGCCACCTAATGCGAAGAGAAAACTCTCTGGAAAAGACCACGATGCTGGGAAAGACCGAAGGCCAAAGGAGAAGGGGACGGCAGAGGATGAGATGGCTAGATAGCATCACTGATGCAATGAATATGAACTTGAGCACACTCCGGGAGAGAGCGCAGGACAGGAAGGCCTGGCGTACTATGGTCCATGGGGTCACGAAGAGTCGGACATGACTGAACAACAACAACAGCCCCATCTGACTAGCTTATTTCCCTTACCAGAACAGGTATGTCTGTGTTTCAGCTGACCAGGAGAGAAAACTGTAACTATATGGACAGCACTCAGCAACAGATTTAGAAATCCCAGGCAAGTGTTCTGGGCTGCAATAATTAATGCATGGGTTGAGGTACTTGAGGGTCCCCTTAAGCCAAATGGCACAAAGTGGTACCACAAAAATATATTTACTGCTCAAACATCATTAGAGACTAACAAAACTTTCCAGTGACACATTAGTACATACAGTATTGTTGTTGTTCAGTCGTTCAGTCGTGTCCGACTCTTCGTGACCCCATGGACCATAGCACGCCAGGCCTTCCTGTCCTGCGCTCTCTCATATTCATTGCATCGGTGATGCTATCTAGCCATCTCATCCTCTGCCGTCCCCTTCTCCTTTGGCCTTCAGTCTTTCCCAGCATCAGGGTCTTTTCCAGAGAGTTTTCTCTTCGCATTAGGTGGCCAAAATATTTGAGCTTCAGCTTCAGTCTCTGTCCTTCCAATGAGCACTCAGGGTTGATTTCCTTTACGATTGACTGATCTGACCTCCTTGCAGTCCAGGGGACTCGTAAGAGTCTTCTCCAGCACCATAGTTCGAAAGCATCAATTCTTCGGCACTCAGCCTTCCTTATAGTCCAGCTCTCACAGCCATACATTACTACTGGGAAAACCATAGCTTTGATTAGATGGACCTTTGTCAGCAAGGTGATGTCTCTGCTTCTTACTATGCTGTCTAGGTTTGCCATAGCTTTCCTCCCAAGGAGCAAGCGTCTTTTAATTTCATGGCTACAGTCACCGTCTGCAGTGATCTTGGAGCCAAAGAAAGTAAAATCTGTCACTGCTTCCATTTCTTCCCCTTCTATATGGCAGGAAGTGATAGGGCCAGATGCCATGATCTTCGTTTTTTTAATGTTGAGTTTCAAACCAGCTTTTGCACTCTCCTCTTTCACCCTCAACAAGAGGCTCTTGAGATCCTCTTCGCTTTCTGCCATTAGGGTGGTATCGTCTGCGTATCTGAGGTTGTTGATAATTCTCCCAGCGATCTTAATTCCGACCTCTGATTCATCCAACCCGGCATTTCTCATGATGTACTCTGCATATAAGTTAAATAAGCAGAGTGACAGTATGCAGCCTTGTCGTACTCCTTTCCCAGTTTTGAACCACTCGGTTGTTCCATGTCTGGTTCTTACTGTTGCTTCTTGACCCTCGTACAGGTTTCTCAGGAGACAGGTAAGGTGGTCTGGTACTCCCATCACTTTCAGAATTTGCCACAGTTTGTTGTGATCCACACAATCAAAGGCTTTAGTGTAGTCAGTCAATGAAGCAGAAATAGACGTTTTTCTGGAATTCTCTTGCTTTCTCCATGATGCAGCGAATGTTGGTGATTTGATCTCTAGTTCCTCTGCCTCTTTGAAACCCAGCTTGTACTTCCGGTAGTTCTCGGTTCGCATACTGCTGAAGCCTAGCTTGTAGGATTTTGAGCATCACCTTGCTGGCATGTGAAATGAGCGCAATTGTGCGGTAGTTTGAACACTCTTTGGCGTTGCCCTTCTTTGGAATTGGAATGTAAACTGACGTTTTCCAGTCTTGCGGCCATTGTTGAGTGTGCCAAATTTGTTGGCATATTGAATGTAGTACTTTAACAGCATCATCTTTTAGGATTTTAAATAGCTCAGCTGGAAGACTGTCATCTTCGCTAGCTTTGTTGTTAGTAATGCTTCCTAAGGCCCACTTGACTTCACTCTCGAGGAGGTCCGGCTCAAGTTCAGTGACCGCACTATCATGGCTATCAGGGATATTCAGATCTTTCCTGTATAGTTCTTCTGTGTATTCTTTCCACCTCTTCTTAATCTCATCTGCATCTGTTAGGTCCCTGCCTTCTTTGTCCTTTATCATGCCCGTCTTTGCACAAAACGTTCCCTTGAGATCTCCGATTTTCTTGAAGAGATCCCTAGTCTTTCCCATTCTGTTGTTTTCCTCGATTTCTTTGCATTGTTCATTTAAGAAGGCCTTCTTGTCTCTCCTTGCTATTCTCTGGAACTCTGCATTCAGTTGGATAGATCTTCCCCTTTCTCCCTTGCTTTTTGCTTCCCTTCTTTCGTGAGCTACTTGTAAAGCCTCATCAGACAGCCACTTGGCTTTCTTGCATTTCTTTTTCTTTGGGATGGATTGAGTTGCTGCCTCCTGAACAATGTTACGGACCTCCGTCCATAGTTCCTCAGGCACTCTGTCTATCAGGTCTAATCCCTGAAATCTATTCCTCACCTCCACTGTATATTCATAAGGGATATGATTGAGGTCATACCGGAATGGTTTAGTGGTTTTCCCTACGTTCTTCAATTTAAGCCGAAATTTTGCAACAAGAAGCTCATGATCTGAGCCACAGTCAGCTCCAGGTCTTGTTTTGACTGACTGTATAGAGCTTCTCCATCTTTGGCTGCAAAGGACATAATCAATCTGATTTCGATATTGACCATCTGGTGATGTCCATGTGTAGAGTCGCCGCCTCTTGTGCTGTTGGAAAAGAGTGTTTGCTATAATCAGCGTGTTCTCTTGGCAAAACTCTATTAGCTTTTGTCCTGCTTCATTTTGTACACCAAGGCGATGCCTGCCTGTTATCCCAGTGATTTCTTGACTTCCTACTTTAGCATTCCAATCCCCTATGATGAAGAGAACATCTTTTTTTGGTGTTAGTTCTAGAAGGTGTTGTAGGTCTTCATAGAACCGATCAATCTCAGCTTCTTCGGCATCAGTGGTTGGGGCATAGACTTGAATTACTGTGATGTTGAATGGTTTGCCTTGGATTCGTACTGAGATCATTCTATCATTTTTAAGATTGTACCCCAGTACTGCTTTTCCCACCCTTTTGTTGACTATGAGTGCTACTCCATTTCTTCTAAGGGATTCTTGCCCACAATAGTAGATATGATGGTCACCTGAACTAAATTCGCCCATACCTGTCCATTTTAGTTCACTGATTCCCAAGATGTCGATGTTCAATCTTGCCATCTCATGTTTGACCACCTCCAGTTTACCTTGATTCATTGATCTTACATTCCAGATTCCTAGACAATATTGTTCTTTACAGCATTGGATTTTCTTTTCACCACCAGACCAGACACATCCACAGCTGAGTGTCCTTTCGGCTTTGGCCCAGCCGCTTCACTCTTTCTGGCTCTACTTGGAAATTCCCTCTGCTCTTCCCCAGTAGTATATTGGACAGCTTCCGACCTGAGGGGCTCATCTTCCGGCGTCATATCTTTTAGCCTTGTGATACGTTCCATGGGGTTTTCTTGGCAAGAATATTGGAGTGGGTTGCCATTTCCTTCTCCAGTGGACCACATTTTGTCAGAAATCTCTGCCATGACCTGTCCGTCTTGGGTGGCCCTGCACGGCATAGCTTATGGCTTCACTGGGTTACGCAAGCCCCTTCGCCACAACAAGGCAGTGATCCATGAAGGGGACATACAGTATAGCAAGGATAAGTAGAGGCATAATAGATTTAGTGGCCAGCATATTTCTTATTAAAATTTAAAGTTCTATTCTTCTTAACTAACAAAGTTATCATTGAGATCTTAGGTTTACCTTTCTGACAGCCATGGCTGGCAGAGCTTAGGTAATCATGTTACCTAAGCGTGTCTCATTCTCTCAGGGTCTCTATGTGCAGCCAAGCCAAATTGTACTTGTCATAATCTTCTACCTCACCTTATCTCCAGTTCCTTGTCTTAACATGTATCTACATGTATCTAACATGTATCTGTAGGCCCCTTCCAACCCTACTATTCTATGGTTCTATGATTCTATTCACCCTGAGTCAAACAGGAGCTTCAGGCCTAGTCATAGCTCCTGCACATAGCTCTAAGGGAGCTTCTTCCTAATGCAGCCAGGCTGGAAGCTGACTTCAGAAGCATGATGGTCCCGCTCCTAAACCCAGAAGCGCTTTGCTTCCAAGGATTAACCAGCCCCCTGTGGCAAGCTCCTTTGCTGCAGTTCCAAAAAAGCCTTTCGTACTTAAAGCTCATAGCCTATATAGCTAATCCCTCCCTACTTCCAGTTAACACACACAGAATCTAATGAATAACACTGCTATGAAATGCAACCAAGTCTTATCAACAAACAAGACACATTACATCCATACTTTGTGGCACATCACTGCCATGAAATGCCAGAGTAGAGATGTATTTCTGGATCTTTAGGTCTTTTATCACCTGTATCTTTTACCCAGCAGCACGAACCATCAGGTTTCAAGGCAACAAGCATTATTGTGTCTTCCTCGGCTCCCTGGGACAGGAGCCTCCCCTGTGCCCCATTGCTTGGCAAGCTAAAATCCAAGGACGCCTGCTTTGCCGTGCTTCTGAAAACAATGGGGAGGGGCCAGAGGCAGCCATCAAAATCTGGCTCTTATTTGTGGCTTCCCCAGTCTAGATCCCCCACCTGTCTGGTCTTTTATGTGCACAGGGAACAGCTGTGCATATCCCAGTGGCAAGTGCCTCTGCAGAGGTCTTTGGGGCATCCAGTCCCAAAGGCCATGGAGCTGCTTGGCTGGGTGTGCAAGAACTCTGGCCCTGGCCCAGTTTCCTTTTCTTCCATGCCCTCAGGCGACAGTCTGTGTAGCTATTCAGTGCATTCTCGCATCGCACCATCCAGGATGGAAAGTCTGCTGTTCCTCTGAATCGAAGGCTGTGTCTGGCGGCTTGTCTGTCACCCCTCTCTCCAATGATCCCAGTTCTGGTTGAATCACAGTCCCGTTCCTCAGTCACGCTAACCTCTGTACAATCCCCTGCTCTTTTGTTCTCACCCTGTGTTTGTTTCTGTCTGGTTTCATTCATGTATTAATTAGACTATTAATTTATTAAGTAGACATAACTTTTCCACAAAAATTCTCAGTTGTGCACAGGCATAAATGGTTATTTCAGCACTCATGCACTTCCCCCTCTGCCTCCCCACCTCTGGCACACATGTTTGACAAGAAACGATGTTGGATGAGGAGATTATGCAGAAGGCTGGTGTGTGCCATTCTCCCCTTCCTACCCCCACTCTCCAGTGCCCACCACTTAGTCCCTTTTGCCTTCTGAGATTCTACTAGGCTCACTTCTGCACTTTCGTCGTCTGTGCATGTCCTCAGTGGTTTCCCTGTTTCCCATTCTCCACAACTTCTTTGCACTCCCCCCTGTGCATGCATGCAATTTCCCCTGGGGTTTGCCCTTAAACTCTTACACTTAATTACTGAACCACTTGTTGAACTTGAGGGAATTTAGAGAGCAAGTCAGAGGATTTTGGGGAGGGGGAACCTTTGATTCATTGTATTCATTTAAAAATTATTTACACTGTTTCTATAAAGTCCAATAACAAAAGTTCTTTGGGTGGTTTACGCTCCTCTGAGCAGGTTGCTGAACAGGAAACTTTAATTTGGCCCACAGTTTAGTATTCCTCCTCTAACAATAACAATAATGATGATGATAATAGTGTAGTACATGCAACAAAATGTTGCAGCATGGAGTGCTCCTGTTCACAGTTTCAGCCAGTCAGCCATGGCCTTTTCCAGGATACTTCATTCCATCCCACCTCCTCCTTGCTTTTCAGCCCCCTCCCAGCACTCAGTATTCTGTGCCCACTGAGCATGCTCAGTCCTCATTAGGCAGTTTTTGTTTATAAAGATTTTTGGCTGTTTGGAAGCAAAAACAGCCCAAACCCCCCGTTTTCTTCCTCCCTGAATATTATGTGTACTTCTGCAAACCTTGACGGTCTCCCAAGCCTGCTGATCCCCCCCCCCTCTTGCGCATGGATAGATGGTGCTGTTTTGGCTGCATAAGGACCTGCGCTCAAGGGAACAGAGGCTGCTAGTAGGATATAGGGTCAAACAAATAACTAAGTTAGAGGATGAAGAAGTTCTTTCACTGCCCACCCTATCCACCGCACCTACTGACATTCCGGGAGGTAGAAGGCGGGGTGTGTGTGTTACGCAGCAGGGCTGTTGGAGGGGCTGGTTGCGGGGGGAGCGTTGGTGCTCTTCCTAAGCTCCTGGTCCCTCTCTTATGACCAGCTGTTGAATCTGTCACACCAAAAGCCGATTAATCCTGCAACAGGCAGCAGAAATAATTCAAATTAACTAAATCCTTGCAACTTTGCTGGCTCTGTAAAGCACTGCGTGCACAAGATGTGCTACTGGTGGGGCGGGGGGATGAGGACACTTTGCATAGCTTACTCTGACCACAGCTTTGGTCTGTCTTCAGTGCAGAATGAGGCTCTTTCAGAGCCGGATTTGAATGTGTGTGTGTGTGTGGGGGGGGCCACTGATGTAGGGGTAAATTTCAAACTGTGGGTGCCAGTCCATGCCCGTCCCCAGAGCCATGCCTGCGGGAGAGTCCCAAAATGCAGGCAGCTGTGTTGATCCAGATTCACAAAGCCATTCTGACAGTTTTTATCTTTACTAGGAGCAGGTCTTTTATGAAGCTATCTTAATTGCCCATTCAAGACCAAGCCACCCCCAAATATGTTGCATTACATCAGGGATAGCTCGTAACTGTATATTGCTGCTGATAGAATTCATCCCCTCCCCCAGCTCCAGCTACTGTTGGAGGACTACAGCTAAGCTCAGGGGGAAGAGGGGATTCTGGTTGGGGGCTGGGCTGGCAGATGACCTCAACGTCTCTGATAAGAAAGTGCTGGTGCTCCCCCCCCCCCCGCCAGAACCCTGGCTCCACTACACGACTCCGTGGGTGGGTGGGTGGGTGGGTGGGGGGCTGGAGTAGGGGGCATTGAGGGAACACAGCTCTGGTTGCAGGTTACCCCCCTCCCCCGAAAGAAAGTTCTTTGTTTCTGGGCAGAAAGGGGCCAGGGCTTCCTTCAATCCCAGATATCTGTGGGAACAGGTTGTGGCTAGTCACTGGCGAGAGCCTGGCACTTTACACACGCCCAGAGCCACTCTGTTCTGCACTGACTGGGTTTTTTTCTTTTCAACCTCTTGGTTTGTTGCGTTCTGTCGTCTTACTGCCTTTAACGGTGTCATGTATTTATTGCCGAAATCGCTTTGGAAATTAGTTTCGGAGAGCGGCGCATGAACATCGTCCGCCGATTAAATCTCGCGGGGAGGGGTGTCACCTGGCATAGACGGGCCGACCCCGGCCACGGTGGCCGGGGGCTTGTGGGCGCTGGGCTGGGCAGGAGGGGCTGGCCGGCTGCATTGGACTGCGCGGGCGAGCAGGTGTGCTGGAGCGCGCGGGGGCCAGCAAGATGCCAGGCGGCCAGGTGCGAAGGGGGCAACGCTGCACGCTGAAGGGGGCGGGCGGGCGGGCGGACTTCGGGGGGTGCAGCGGCTCACCCCCCCCTTCCGACCGCGGGAGCCGGGCGCGCCGTCCTTGCGGGGCCCTGCTCCCCGGCTCGCCAGCAGGGGGCAGGGCGGGCGCCCGCCAGCGCCTCCTCCGGGCCCTGACGTCCTCCCCCCCGCCCTCCCTCCAAGCCCGCCAGTCGCCCCGCGAAGTCCCACCAAGTCGCCGTGGAGCGGAGCCGCGCCGCGCCGCAACTTCTCGACTCCTGCTCTGTTGCCGCCGCCGCCGCCGCCGCCCTCTTGCTCCAGCCGCCTCCATGCGCCCCTCACCCAGACCTCTGGGCGGCCGGGTTATGGGCTGTGCGGCTGGCTGCCGAGGGTGGGGCGGCGAGTAGCTGCCGGAGGGGGCGTGGTTGGTGGGGGAGGGGGGAGGGGGCGACTTTTCTGGGATCCAGAAGGAGGGGGCGGCCCGAAGAAGAGCTCAATGAGGCTTGCGGGGCTCTTCTGGACCAAAGGCTCGCATATGCTGCAGTGTCTCTGTGGAAGGCGCCTGAGTTCCAGCAGAAGTCCAGGTGGGCCGGGCCGCTCTCCCCGCCCCCCCCTCCCCGCCCCCCCTCCCCTCTTTCCCCGCTGAAACTGACCCGGGCGCGAGGGTCGGGGTGAGGGAGGGAGGAAGGAAGGGCGAGGCGCTGCTGGGCTGCGGGAGGAGGACGGATTCCTGGCAGCCACTTAACGATGAGTATTTGTAGGACTCGATCCCTCGAATACGGCCAGGCGGACGGAGCTCGCTCAGCGGACGCCCGGGCGACCTCCAGGGCTGCTGCTCCAAGGCCGGCCGAGGGGTGCTCCCCCCCCCGCGCCCGTAGGAAGGCAGGCGGAGGGAAACGGGCGGCTTGGGGCTGTGTGTTGGGCGGGGAGTTTTTACAGATAAAAAGTGTTTCCGTGGGCCGGGGAAAGTGGGCGCCGCGTTCAAGCGCAAGGGCGGCCGGGCGCCCTGGTCAGTTCCGGCCCGGGCGCGCTGTCCAGGGTGCTGGACGGGCAGAGCCGTGCCTTGTGGGCGCTTTGGCGCTCCTCTCTGCCCTCCGAAAATGGAAGGGAGAGGCCGAGGGCTTTCCTTACTCTCTGGTCTCCCCCTTCAGTGGCGGGGTTCACGTGGAACTAGAGCATCGCCAGCTCGGTGTGGCTTTTTCCAGAGGTGGGACCAGGGACCACGTTTCTGGAGCTGGAGATTTATCCGTATGATCCATAGCCCCTTCCCTGTTTTGGTGTTGCTCTTTGGTGCCGTGGGATGGGCTCACTGCACAGTATGAGGGCCACCCTCTTCTGTGTATTATCAAGGCTGAGTCCTGGTGTTGCAAATAAGTTGTAAAGCAAGAAAGTAAAATAAAAAATGTGGGAACCCTGCTTAAGTCCTTTGTGGGAGTGACTTCCACGTGTGCAGTAGGTACTAACTCATGGACTTCACAGTCTATTCTCACCAGTCCATTTTGGGATCCCAGCACCCACCCCCTGTCTGCAGGTGAGAGCCACTTTAGTTCCTGCCCTGCATGTGATACATTTATGTGTGTGAATGTGGCTTCTGCATCTGAAAAAAGATCTTGCGCAAATCTATTGTGTGAATGGAGTCTGCATGGCTCCAGCTCATGACAGCAACTCCAGTTTTCTCAGGTATTAGTCTACAAGCAAAGTTCCCAACAGAAGGGAAATAATAGCTGTGGAGTCTAAGGGAACTGGGCCCCTTTAAATAACCCATTTTCTTCCATGTTGAGGCACTCAGTGATTGCAGCAGCCCCCAGCCCCATGTTGGAAGATATCTGGTCATCACCCCTGAGAGACACAAATATGTCAATATTTTTTCGTTGGACTAACATCTGATGTGTGCAAGTTCTCAAATTTTACAGCACTCTTTCTTCATCAGGAACAATTTTCTGCTCAATGAACTGTTACATGTAACTCAAACACATGCATGCAGTTTTATATATCAACAGAAACTAATCCAGTTAAAAAAGCCAAAACAAAAAACCATCCTGCCACTTATTTTGCATCGCTTACTCCTATACAATAAGTGATTCCTTAAGATATATTGATGGCCACTAATTTGGACAGTTTTAAAAGGGGATTAGACAAGTTAATGGAGGATAAGGCTCTCATGGAGGATAAGGCTATATAAGACTATTAGTCATGATGGCTATATATTACTCCTGTATCAGAGGCAGTATGCCTTTGAATACAGTTGCTGGGGAACACATAGGAACATTGGAAGCTGCCTTATGCTGAGTCAGACCCTGGGCCCATCTAGCCCAGTATTCTCAAAACTGGCTGGTAGCAATGGCTCTCCAGGGTTCCAGGCAGGAGTTTTTCCTGCCTTCCATGGAGATGCTGTCAGGGACTGAACCTGTGACCTTCTGCATGCAAAGCAGGGACTCTGCCACTGAGCCACGGCCCCTTAACATGAGCATGAATGTGACGCTGTGCTCATGTCCTGCTTGTGGGCTTCCCATTGGGACATCTTGTTGGGCACTGTGGGAAACAGGATGGTAGGCTAGAGAAGCCTTTGGCCTGATCCAGCAGGGCCCTTCCTATGTTCTTAAGGACACCCCCCCCCTCGGGGAGCAGAGCAAGTGACCCAGGGCACTCTGCTGATGGGTCTCTGCACAGAACATCAGCATCAGCTGTTCCTTTAGGTACATAGTGGAGGGGAGGGAGCCCATCCATTTCTGTCCCACCCAGACAGAAACACTATGTGTCTGAACTAGACCAGAGTGGTGGTCTACATGTGCTAAAATGTGGAAACATCGAATGGCATCTTTTTGTCTTAGTTCTTCCCTTTTGGCCTATCAGTGTTGGTATTTGATTTTTACAGCTCCACACACTTTATTTATTTATTTATTTATTTTCAAAAAGTAATTCTTTTTCCAATTACGTTGTTTCTCAGTGTGGGAAGGAAGGAGGAAGGAGGTGAGATATTTAGCAACCTAGCAGAATAGCTATCCAGCAATGAACATTTGGCTTCCAATCAGAATTCTGTTGGTCATCTTATTTCTCTACAAAGAGCAAAGATGAGAAACGATGTCCATTGATCTTTATTTTGTATCCTTTAAAAATTAAATTATTTTATTGATGCCTAACTGCATACAGCAAGAAACTGTAAGAATACAGAACTGTAAGCAAGAATACAGCAATCTATAAGCCATGTGTTGATCTCAAAGAATAAGAGATATAGATATAGCTGAAGTGATACACATAGGCACCAATCCTATGTACACTTACTTGGGAGTAAGCCTTGTGGAACACAATGGACCATACTTTGGAGTTAAAATGCACAGGATACAGTGCTGCTGATGAGCCTCTATTAGTATAGGAGTATGCAAGTTTTCAAGTTACATTGAGTTCTTCAACCAGATAAAACATTTTGTGTAATGCAAAGGCTTTTATATTATCACACCAGCAGAAGCTGGACTCCAGAAGTAACAGCATTGTTTATTTTTGGTTCTCTAACAACCTGGGTCAGAGAGGAGCCCATGTTCAATAGATCCGTTTTCATGGAACTTCCCAAGGAAAATAAAGGTTTTGTTTTGTTTTTCAAGTTTCATATCTTTCATCTGGAAGTATAACCCATTTATCTCTTGTCACTTTAATAACACTGAATGGTTTTTGTCTTTGCTTTATATCCCAAGCTATTGTATCACAAAAGGGTGTCATTCAATGGATGAATGGCTCTCTCTTGGGAAGGCACTCAGCATACGCCATTAACTGCTTTTGCGCCCATCAGAACTGCCTCTTGATGTTACTGCTTCTCCACTACAAACTGTTTATATGATTTGGGCAAGATGTTTACAGTGCAATCCTATGCATTTCCACTCAAGAAGACTGAATCACACTGAATTCAGTAAGACAGTTTCCCAATTAGTGTATCTTGGATGAAGACAGTGCTCAGAGGTTAAGTCACTCAGGCTGTGACCTGGCGAGCAGAAGGCCAGAAAGTGCAGATATGGGGAATTCATTCCTAGCATCATAGCACTGTATTTCTTGAAGAGTACTTTCCCCCCAACTGTATTTATCTTATCGGTATGGGCTGGAGCTGTGTGTGTGTGTGTGTGTGTATGTGTGTGTGTGTGTAGCAGAAATTCAAAATGCTCATACAATTAGGCATTCATATAATCGCTTTAACTTAGGGTCACTATATGAGGTCACAATGGGGATATAATCTCAAAATCTGAACACTAAATGCTTGGTTAACAAGAATTGTAAGGGTTGTGGTGATACTGACTAATTATGATTGTAACCTGACCTTGCTTAGAATCCACCTAAAAAGTTAATGTTGGCCCCTGAAAAAAGTGATGGGGTACCTCTGAATTTTAAATGTTATTATTTCATTACTTTAACCTCACAATAGCCCTGTGAGATAGGATGGGCTGAGCGATAATGGCTTGCCCAAGGAACTTCATTGTTGAGTTCCTTCATGGGAAATCTTGTCCAACACTTTGCTGAAATCAAGATATATTATGTCCACAGCCTTCTCACTAAAGTAGTAAGTCTAACAGAAAGGAGATAAAGTTGGTACCTCCTACCAATCAGTGCATCATTTTCTAGATGGCCATAGACTGACCTCTCATTAAGAGTATCTAGAAAATAATGCATTAATTAGTAGGAGCCAACATGGGTTTGTCAGGAATAAGCCATGCCAGACCAACCATATCTCCCTTTTTTGGTGTAGCCACTAGTTTGGTGAATCATGGCAATGACATGGAATGGTGTGGTGGAGCCAGGGCTCACAGGACTGAAGGCCATCTGCCAGGGCTACTGTCACTGCATCCTGCATGGCAGAGTCTGCATTGCACAGGGGGTTGGACTAGATGATCTCCAAGGTCCTTTCCAGCTCTTTGAGGGGATGTTCTTAACTGGAATCTTAACTCAGTCTCCAGGACATCACATTGACTCTTGATTGGCTTTTGAACACACAGTTCCATCTCTGCCTCTCTTTTTTGTGGAGACGGCAATTTCAATCACCACACATGGCAATGGGTCATTTGAAGCTGGACTAGTTCCTTTTTCTTGAGGGGTCCTTTGCGTGAGGTAGGATGAGGTCCCCTGATAAGTTATTCTTGAATATTCTACTTATTTCACAGACTCCCATCTGTAAATCAGCCTTCTCCAACCTGGTGCCCGCCAGGCGTTTTGGGCTGTAATTCCCATCAGCCCCAGGCAGCAGGAATGCTGGGAGTTGGAGTCCAAAACATCTGGAGAACACCAGGATGGGGCTTACAGGTTACTGTCAGTAAATTGCAGGTGTGTGTCAACGTTTATAAAAACATGGTTAGCTTCAAATCACAGCTACTGTGTGTTTTTCTTTACTGCCAGCATCCCCAGGTGTGACCTGAAACTTGCATAGCACCTATCCAACAGAGACTGCAACCTCTCTCTATGCTCTGTCTTCAGATTATGACCAATGCAGACTTTATGGCATTAACAGCAAACCAGTTTCTTTTCTCTCCCCGCTCCCCCTCTGCCATCTGCTTTGCTTAACATCCAGCCTGATGAAGGGTTCTGGGGAACTCGAAGGCTTGCTTGCTCTGTTGTGCCATGTTGCATGGTCATAATGAGGGCATTGCCCTGCTGTGGATTTTGCACATCTACCAGTAACCATTGGGAAGGGATGTGTGTATTTTCTAAAGTGCAATAAGCAAAGGGTGTGCCTTGGAGCCATTGGCTTGGCAACAGCCACCTTGTTTTCTTGTGCAAAGGTTTCCTCTCTGGAGAGAGAAATTCTCCTGCCTCAGAAGCAAACTCCTCCTGGTTTTCCACAGAAAGAACTGTGCGCCCAAGGAGTCCTTTGCTGTGAGAGGTGCTCTGGGAGCTCCTTCTTGGCCCAAACACTGAGAGCTCATTAAGCGGCTCAGATGCCCTGCCTCTAAACAGAAGCCACATCATCAGGAGATATTGCTGGTGCAGAAGGGGCACCTGGGGGCACAACCTTCTGTCTTGCCCGTGCCACCCGAGCACCTCCGCTCCCCATGGTCCTTTCTCTTGCGCAGAAGGCTTAGGCCACGTGGGCACAGGGCCCCTGCAGGCCACCTGTGATTCTAGCTTGGAGGTCGGGGGTGGGGTTGGTGCACGCACTCGCACGCACACACCCTGATGCAGATCAGTCCTTCCTCAGTGCTAATGGGGAAGAGCGCGCTGTATGAGGATCACTGGGGGAGGGAGTGGACAGCCTTCTCCCCCTCCCCCAGCGATCCTGGTACAAATGGCTCTTTCCTTGCTGGTAGCAAGCGAGAAAAGAGTTGTCTGAGGATCTCTGGAGGAGGGAAACTGGTGTGTGCATATCTGCGTGTGTGTAGATGGCAGCAGTAGGGCAGAGCACTCAAGGAAGGGCACATTTAAGGCTGTGGGGAGGGGCGCAGGTTGTGCACCCCTGGATAGTA
The DNA here is from genome assembly GCF_057233095.1 of Heloderma suspectum. NCBI lineage: Eukaryota > Metazoa > Chordata > Lepidosauria > Squamata > Helodermatidae > Heloderma > Heloderma suspectum. The sequence continues at coordinate 328,760,616 of NC_139460.1, read as the reverse complement.
CATGGGGGTACACCAGTGGGACCACTGCAGTGATGCCATCTGCAGGCCTGTCAGCATTGGCGGGGGGGGGGGGGCAGGAGGCACATTTCCTGTTCTCCTGAGTTGACCCTACCTGGGAACCCTGGCCATGCCCAAGGAGGCTCCTGCCCTCCTCCCTTTCATTTCAGTGGGGGCTTTTGGAGGATTTTGCCCCGAAAGAGAGCACAGCTGGCAGCAGGTCTTGTAACATTTTGCCATGGAGCCGCCCTTTTGCTTCCTCTCTCGCTGCTTCTTGCAAGCATCCAACATGCCTGCAAGGATTCAGAAAAGCAAAGGAAGACTCCTCAGCGGTTTGGCAGGTGGCAACCAAGGAAGGGACTTTCTCAGTTGTGCACCCCGCCTTTGACACACACTTCCTCCCCGTGGCAGCTCACCGGGTGCCCACACCTATCTTTTTGGTGCCAGGAAAATACATTTTTAAAAAAAAATTTCCTGCCCTTTAAGCGTTTTGGTTTATGTAGTTTTATACTGCTGAGATCTTATGTTTTACTCTCTTGCACTTTACTGTTTAATTGTAAATTTCGATTCGCTGATTGCTTTCTACCTTCAAAGCTGCTCTGGGAGAAGCAATGCAGAAGGAGCAGGGTAAAAACCTTCGAAATAAAGGAGTGGGTATTTAAATGTTGCACCCTGAACTGTGATCATACAGTCTGGTGAAGCTTCCCTGGATTTTTCTCATCTTGTTGCAGCATCGGTAGGGACTGGTGATGGGAAGGGGGCTGTGAAGAGGCCGTGCTGACGGCATGACTGTTGTAGCTGCCATGTCCAGTTGAGCTTGGTGTCAGAAAGCTACTCCTGTCTGCTGCAGATGGTGCCTTCTCCGCTAACTGTGTCAATGATGCTTTCTGACCTCGACTCTCCTCCCGTCTCAAGGTCCAGCCTCTGGTGTTTTCGCCGACACCTGCACACGGTCTTGTTAGCAAATGGCTGTCAGTAATAGTTTGTGTGCATACGATTAATTCACATCTCCACAGCACCATCAATATACAGAGAACTTTGCAGTTCTTTTTTATTTTATTCAAGGTTAATTCTAACCAGAGGAGTCCAGGAAGTCTCCGCAGAATGAAGGTTACACGGAAGGAACATGGAAAGGAAGTGAGCATTACAAGGGCTCCCATGTGCACTTTACCAGCTGCTGTTTGCACATGAGCTACATCAGAGTTGTTGAACCTCAGGCCTGTGGGCCAAATCCCTCCCTCCAGGGGTCCCCAGAAGACCATGGCTGCTTCCCCTGGCCCCAACCCCTTTCCCCCAGCTGCCAGTCATTTGGGGGTTTCCTGGCTTTTGTGCCGTTTTTTTCCCACCATTCTAAAAGGTTGAACTGCCTCTCCAAAGGCTTAGGGACTGGCAGTGAGAGCTGTCAGCTCCAGCAGGCTGGTGTTTGAGCCTTGCTGCTTTTGCCTGTGGCCCCGCTCACCTCTGGCATGCTGCCCCCCCCCCCCACCCGAGCTCCTCCAAATGTGAATTTGGCCCTTGGGCTGAAAGAGTTTCAACACCCTGAGGGGAGGGGGCTCCTGCTGCTGCCCTTGCAACCCTCCTTTGTACCATGAATTAGTTTTTGCCAAACTCCCTCCAGATGCTTGGTGGAATAATACAAACCCCAAAGGGGTGCAGTGCTAAATGGCCACTCCCACAGTGCCCCAACCTGAGTCCTTCCTGCCACCGCAATTCCCCCTTCCTGGAATGCCATGGTCATGGCGAGGTCTCACGACAGGCGTTCCGTGAGGGCCCAAGCCTGCCTGGGAGTACCTGACCCTGGAAACTATGGTAAGTGTAGATTCCATCGTTCCCGGTGTCCTTGGACTGCCATGATGGAATTCTGGAAGCTGTGAAAAAGGCAAACTCCATGTGAGGCATAATTAGGAAAGGAATTGCGAATAAAACTGCCAATATCCTACTGCCCTTATACAAATCTATGGTGTGACCATACTTGGAAAACAGTATACAGTTCTGGTCACCACACCTAAAAAAGGACATTGTAGAGTTGGAAAAAAGTGCAGAAAAGAGCCACTAAAATAATCAAGGGGATGGAGCATCCCCTCTATGAGAGAAGGTTACAGCAGCTGGGACTGTTTAGCTTGGAAAAAAGGAGGGCAAGGGGAGACATGATAGAGGTCTACAAAATGCTCACTGGTGTAGCGAGAGTGGTGAGGGAGACATTTTTCTCCCTCTCTCAAAATACTAGAACCCCAGGGGGTCACCCATGAGGCTGATTGGTGGGAGGTTCAGGGCAGATGAAAGGAAGACTCCTGACACAGCGCATGCATTACGGAATGCCTACCGCAAGATGGGCTCCGGGTCCTGAGGGCTGTGTGCTGCCTGCAGTACCAGAGGCAGTAAGCCAGTATTACATGTACTATGCCTAGGTACACCGCCTGCTGGGGAACGTGGGCGGGAGGGGGCTGTGGCACTCGTGCCCTGCTTGTGAGCTTCCCATTGGGGCAGCTGGTGGGCCACCATGGGAACAGAATGCTGGACTGGGTGGACCTTGGTCTGGTCCAGCCTCAGGGCTCTCCTTACATTCTTTGGACCCCCCCCCCCCGCCCCACCACCCTTGCTCCTCACCATGGGCATTTGAGGAAGGGATGAGGCAGCAGCAAGGGGGGTTCAGAGCAGGGATGGTGTCAAATCTGCTCCGTCTTGTGTTTGGTGGATTGTCAGGCGCTTTTCGTTCCGCTGTCCTCCCATGGATGGCGGTGGAAATTTTTAAGTTTCTGGATTTATGCAAATTCACATGTTCAAATGTTATGCAAATTCACATGTTCAATGCACAAATACCACCCAAATGCACAATTTTCCCCCAAATGAGCATTTTCATGCTTTAGCCTATGAGGGAAATGTGCATTTTTGGCTGGGGGCAGGGTTGTATATTTTTCTATGACTACATTTGCACAAGATTCAGGGAAGTTAGAAAACCAGTCTGCAAGCCCACAGAATCTGCCAGATGGGAAAACATGGTCCACTGTGGAATCCGGTGATTTGTCTGCATCCCTAGTTGAGAGCTGAAGCAGCGCCATGGGGATTGATGTAGACTCTAGGCTCTAGAGCAGACTCCATCTGATTCTAGATGGATCGGGTGTGGCGTGTGGTGTCCAGCACCCTGTTTTGGGGTCTCTGCCTTGTCACTAGAATTCTTGTACAGCGGGACAGCCCACCTCACCCCCACAGCCCCCACCAGGCCTCCAGGTCTTGTCTCCACCTTTTGGACAGAAAGGGGCTGAATGTCCTTCTGCTGACGACCTAACGAGAAGCTTTTCCTGCTCTTCTGTCATGGGGAGACAAGAGCTCTGGGGTGCTCCATCTAGCCACAGACCTGGCAGGATCAGGCTTCGACTCTCAGCTGTTCCTCCTCCTGCTCGTTTCAGACCTTTCTGCAGCCATCAACCCTGGATTCTTCTCAGTCTCTGACTTTGTTTGCAAGCTTGATGGGTGAATCTGAATTTGCACTTCTTGCAAACAGATATGCTGGAGATGGGCAGACTGTATAGTTCCTGGGAAAGATAGTGGAGCTGGTGAATGACCTGAAATTCCACAACGGAGCTGGTGAATGACCTGAAATTTTTAGGGGAAGGCTGTATCCAAAACACAGCATAATTTCTTGTCTGAATCAACAGGTTGGTTGATTTGTTGCTTCCTACATTAGCTTCACACAGGCAATGGAGGCAGCAGGAATTACTCTCCATTCTTGTGGCAAGTCCTTGCCCCATCACCCTTCTGAGCTATTCTTTGGCCAAAGTACAGGCAGCAGATCCAGCACAGAGCAGCCTCCTCCTCCTCTCTCCCCTTGAGCTCCACCCCTGGAAACTGTGTCTGTGCCATTGCAGCCACAGACAGCTTGGGCCCTGGTGCGGGCTGCAGCCTTGTTCGACGGGTATAGCGCACCGTAGCTCCTCGTCCCGTCACCCGGTGGGTCAACCTTCCAAGGACTGGACTGTTGGACACTTCTCAAAAGGGAATCAGTGTTACCTATCAGTCATTGATAGTTTGTATAGCACTGTACATTTGCTGAGAGGCGTGATTATGTTGACACACCCCCAAAAACCTGAGTGGCAAATTGTGGCAATTCCCATTTTATAGATCGGGAGTGACTTGTGCCTTTAACAGCAGCCTTATTTACATGCAGAAACGTAGCACACGAAGCTTTTCCTGGCACGGAAATAAGTGATGGGGAACGCTTCAGCTGCTGAGTTCCAGGGCAGCGGCCTGCTGTTAAAGGTCCAGGAGCCAGGGCAGAAGAAGATGATGGCCACCTGGAGCACAAGTCCAAGGCACTGGTGGGGCGATTCCAGGTCTCCCAGGACAAAGTCCAGCTCAGTGGATCACACTGGCTCTTACAGGTAGCATGAGGAGATCCCACTGCCTCCCAGAATAGATTCTGAAGGCTATATTTTGCTAGCAGGGCACGCTGACTGTGGCTGCAGCAGGCAAAGGCCTATAAATAGGCCGTCCCTCTGGAGGAAAGCAGAGGAGATGTGTAATGCTCAATAATGAACGTAGAGTCTTCTCTGCTGCCCTGAAACCACCAGGAAGGAGGGAATTGCATTTTGTATGGAGAAACACTTCGCTTCATGGCTTGGCTCCCCCATGCCTAAGATGGGTTGCCTCCTCTTTTTGCAGCTGGGAAATGGCAGGCAGTCCTGAAGATGGGAGAAAATAAGCCAACCATGCCCAACCCAGTCTCAGCTGGGAGCTTGGAAGATGCTGCTAATCTGAAGGGTGGGCCACCCACGAGCCCCACATGAGTCAAGAGCATGCACCACTCCAAAGTGCAACAAACCGTGCTCTGGGGAAAGCATTGGCAATGAAGTGGTCAGCCTCCCTAATTCACTGGTCGCCCAGGTTGGGCCATCAGTTAACTTGGAATAGCAACACCCTGAATGGCTTGTTTAGTCAATCAAGATTCAAAGGTTGTTCTCCTATTTCAGGACCAGGTTAAAAGATATTTGCTCAGGCATTTTAAAGTGTTAGGCTGGCTTATGTTTAGAGTGCTCTGCTATTTTAATGCTTCTGATTATATTGTGAAGTTTTATGGTTTTATTTTATTATATTGTGGCATATTAGAGGGGTTTTTTAATGCCTCTTGTATACCGCCGTGATATCCTGGATGAAAGGCAGATTAAAATAGTTGCAATTATAGGTAGGTAGGTAGGTAGGTAAATGGTGTATAACAACCCAGACTACAAGAACAAAGACTTCTGGGGGTGTTTTACGCACTCTTCCTTGCTTGCTATTTTGGGCTCAAGTATCATCGTGTTTCCCTAGTGAATTGTGTGCTCTAGCGACCAGAAATAACAGCCATGCTTTTGCCTCCATGCTCACACATCTCAACATGAAGAAAAGCAAGAGCCTTCATTCTTCCTGAAGTTCTGCAGACAAAAATGAAGAGTCTTGTGGTATCTTAAAGGCCAACACATTGATTATCGCATAAGCCTTTGTGGACTACAGTACACTTCATCAGATGCATGACGTATTAGGGATGTGCATTGGATTTGGCTGAAGCCCGACGTAAATCTGGTCCCTTTGGACCATTTCTAGTGTTGCCTGAGGTGAAGATGGCTTCCCCCCGAAGTGACCCACACTGAAGTTGGACTCACACAAGGCCTTGTGGTGTGATGTGGGCTTTGGAAATGCAGACATTGTCTCTCCAAAACCAGCGTATTTTGCTTTCATTCCTCTAAACCAGGCATGGACAAGCTGTGGCCCTCCTGAAGTTGTTGTACTGCATTTCCCTTCAGCCCTCACCACTGGCTGTTCTGGCGAGGGATGATGGAAGTTGCAGTCCACCAACACTGGAGGGCCAAAAGTTGCCCTCCTAAGTGTTGATAAGGGAGCGTGGGGGGCTGGGGAGGGAGTGCAGTTGACTGACCAATTGTTCACCTTCTAATCCTAAGGTAGATCTTACCAGGAGCTTTCCAGTCACTGTGCTTTGGAGGATGTGGGGTTTTTACTGAGTCACATAACACTGTCTGTTCTTTGTTCTTCAGTTGCTAACTTGTTCTGTAGCAAATAGGAATTGAGAGGTTCTGTCCTGTGTTGGGGTGGGGAAGCGTCAAATTCTGTTTGTTCATGATTTCAAATCCGTTCTCCTTCTCAAATATTTACCCTTCTCTCAAACCTTTTCCTGCACTAAAAACTCTTTACATCACTGCAGTTCACTATGAAAAGAAGCCTCAATCTGATTTAAACTTTATAACTCCCTAGCTCCTGCACTTATCTTTCTGAAACTTTGCAAGTCTCTTACTTAGGACCACCTCTAGGCTGTCTGTGATTTTCAGAACAATGGTCCACATGGAACATAGGGGGATAAACGTGCCCTCTTTTGTATAAAGGCTGCTCTGTCTGAAACTTGGAGGCTCGATCTGCTCAGAAGTGGCAACTGTCCCTGCAAATTTCATCCAGTTCTGCCAAGAAATAAAAATAGTTATCAGCAGTTTCTTTTAAAAGGGAAAGAGCCAGAGCAGTCTCCTAGAAGGGGGCCATTCTCCCCTCCCTTCTCTGGGGATGAGGTCATCACGATGTGTGTCTGGCCTGCAGATTTGGGGAGAGAGACTAAAGGAGGCAGAGAGAGGGGCTGAGTTTCAGGCTCTTAAAGCTAACAGCATTTGGGGGACTGGCAGTGAACTTTGAGTTAATGCTGTGGGCCTCAAACGTATGCTTCACGTGTGTGTTTGTAAATAAATGCAAGTATTACAAAACTCCAGTCAGTCTCCAGTAACCCCACTCCAAGGAAACCAAAACCCCAAGTAAGTGCTGGAACCCCTGAAATCTCACCACTCATGGAGTTGGAGAGCCAGTGTGGAATAGTGGTCGGATTGGGACGCAGGAGATCTGGGTTCTAATCCCCACTCAGCCATGAAGCTCACTGGGTGACTCTCAGGCTGACCTACCTCACAGGGTTATTGTGAGGTTAAAATGGCCTCACAGGGTTGTTGTGAGGATAAATCGGAGAGGAGGAGGACCATGTGGGCCACTTTTGGCTCCTTGCAAGAGGGAAAAAGGTGGGAGATGTTACAATAAATAAACGATAAATAAATTGGAATGCATGCAACACTGTGCAATTGTCATAGTCTGCACTTCCTGCTATCCATGTGTATATATACCTGTTAACTTAGGATAATCCTTCATGCATCAGCTGAAATGGTCTATAGTCCACAAAATCTCATGCCGTGGCACATCTCGGGGGCACCAGGCCAAAGAAGGCCGGCTTATGCTGTAAGAAATGTGTTGGTCTTTAAGATTCTTCATGGTTTTCTCTGCAACAGACTAAACTCCTTTGAAATGAACACAGAGAATCATTTTTGAGAGACTTGGTGGTGGCTTGAGAGAGGCTTTGCTTCCTGTGGTAGGAAGGTGGTGTGGGCCTTTGGCTGAGCAATAAAGATCTGATATTGGTGTGGAGCAGGTTTCCCCATCCAGCCTGCAAACCTCTGCTGCTGTTACCTCTGACCATGAAGAGGGTATTTAAAGGCGTTTAAACTTATATGCCTTGCATAGAACTGAGCTGTCCTTCCTAGGCATGACATCTTCTGCATGCCTGAAAGCTGTTGCACTGGGAGTTCTGAGTAGACATGCATAGGACTGAACGTGGTGGGAAAATGTCCAAAATGGTATGCATTACACCTGGCCCCACCCCCTGTGCCCGTTGGCCAACCCAGTTCTGGAATGCAGCCCCTGAGAACCCCCACCACCACTGAAATTGGAATTTGCCCCCTAGGCCTAAAATGTTTTGCCACTCCAATGTAGAGTCATTTAATTTGTTCCACTCTCATCCCTGGCCAGTTTTGCAAGTTTTTAATACAATGCAAAAACCTGCCAAACCTGCTTACCAGGGTAGGAGGTGGCATGAGTGTGCTCACAATGAGGTCCCTCTTTTGAACTGCCTGCAACTCTCTCCCTGCTCTGAAATTCACCCAATATTGTGGAGTTTAGGGATGGCATCTACATCCCCATGGACCACATCCTCTCCTACAACATCCGTTTTAACTGCCCTCTACCCCAAGGATTTTCCCCAATTTTAACCTGTGGCAAGAAATTTTGTATATAGTTCCATGTGTTAGGAAAAGAAGCAACAAGCCCCCCACCCCTCCACCCCAGCCCCCCGCATGGATTTCAGACAGCGTTTGAACACTTATCATCCTGAGCCCTCATGCTTGCTGGGGAGGCAAAAGACCAAAGAAAATGCACAAAATTGTGAGCAAGCTTTCCAGTTCTCCAGACCTCTTCAGCAGGCTGAATGTTCGACAAAGCTGTGTTGTGGGGAGGGAGAGAAATAAGCAGCCTTGGTGTTAAAGCACCCTTCCCTGGCCTGGTGCCATTGGCCATGCTGGCTGGGAATGATGGGGGTTGCGGTCCAACCCATCAGAATGGGGGAAGCTGAAGTATACAGATGTTGCTGCTTTCACATCAAGGGTTTTCCCACACAGAGTCCCTCCCTTTTTTTGCGGTTAGGCTTTTGTTGCCTGCAGTTTTGCAACCCATGATCCACACCAAGCCCCTTTTTCTTGGTGGGCATTGCAGGATTTTGCATCCACATGAGGGGGCAGACAGTGACAGAATGTCTCCAGGGGTCACGTCCCTGGCCCTCCCCTGGCCCCTCAGAGTGCTGTGTACCTCTCCCACAGTACCTTCGCTCGATTTTGGGTGTGCTCACTCAGCTGGGCAGACTGAAAACCTTTTTCCCTGGACATGTGGTATTTTGGAATTTCTTAATGTAGAAAGATGGAGCACACAGCTCTGCTCATTTCCTGCTTGGCTTCCCAACAAACATGGCTGCTTGGGGCGGCGGGCCACTGGCAGGCAGCTCAGAGCAGTTGAGCAGATTCGCTCCATCACATGAATGAAATTTTTATTCATAGTCTTGCACAAGTCGGTTCTTCTGGACTAGCACTAGCATACATTTTTTTACAAAAGCACCAAAGCCAACTACAAATCAAGCTGGCGATTTCGGTACCAGTGCTAAGGACATGGCGCTCCGGGAGTAAAGCCACCAAAGAAACAAGCAGCTGCTGCTAATGCCATTTTGAAGAGCTGGAAGGAGCTGCAGAACAGGGCTCTACAACGGGAAATACATGGCGAGCGATCAGGAAAGGGGTGCGCGTCTCCAACATGCCCTCCAACTTCCCCAGGGACAACTCCTCCCACCCTACTCCCACTCCACATTTTCCTGTCCACACAATCAAAGAAAATTTGTAGCTGTTCTGCTCTTTCCCTCAACGGATTTTCCCTGTTAAGCAAAAAGTCAGGAGAATTGCTCCGAAAATACGGGCGGATTACAAAAGGACATCCTTGTCATCTGGCTCACCTGTGGCGTAGTGGTGAGAGTGTTGGACTAGAAGCCGAGAGATCTGGGTTCTAGTCCCCACTCGGCCATGGAAGCTCACTGCGTGACTTTGGGCCAGTCACAGACTCTCAGCCCAGCCTACCTCACAGGGTTGTTGTTGTGAGGCTAAAATGGAGAGGAGGATAATGTAAGCCATTGGGTTCCTTGTGAGAGGAAAAAAGGCGGGATATAAATATAATAATAAAAAAGCGAGTGAATGGGCCATAGTGACTCCTCAACAAGTCTTCATCTGGAAAAGCCCCAAGTCACCCCATCCTGCAGCTTTGCGTAACATCCACCCCCGGGAGCAGAAGTGTCTCTGCAGTGTCTGGGGCAGAGGTCTTCCTAGCCCTGCCACCGCCCGAGATGCTGGGGATTGAACCCAGGGCCTCCTGCATGCAAAGCAGGTGCTCAGCCAGTGAGGCCTGGGCCCTCTCATCCTGCTTTTAAGAGGCCATGGCACTGGATTGGCTCCTTTGTCTTATGCTTGGCCTTAAGAAGTTTGGATGACAACAAGCCCTTCTCTAGCAAGGGCTAATTTCCATTTGGGTCCACTCCTTGAATATCTACAGTAACAGCGTACCGTTACCACATATACAGAATGTGGGTTGGATCTAGGCTCGGCCTTTGGTTGATGGAGGAGCTCCACTCACTCCTCTGCTTTATTCCCTCCCCATCCCTCCCCCAGCTCACCTTATTCAGCAGGGTCCCCTGACCCTTTGTGTAGCATTTTCAGGGGACTGGAAGGTCTGCTGTGGGGAGGAGGGGCAGGGAAATCTGTGTCTGCCAGGTCAGCTGCACATGCCTAAATCAGGATCTAACCCTCTGCTTCTGTTATCCACATACAGTAACCACAGCCTGTTCCTTCCCACAGACCTGGGATTTCAGGGGAGGGGCTGACAGGTCCCTTGCAGCTTTGTCCTTGCACACATCTGCCGCTGCCAAGGGGGCTGATCCGGTTTGCTTTCCTTCGGGTACTGATAAGGCTGTGTGGGCTCCCTGTCCTTCCTCCTCAGTGGCAGAATTCCACTGCTGCTTGGCTGTAGTACAAATTGGGGTAAACATTTGTGCAGTCACCTGGCCAGATGCTTGTGTAACTATGGGCACCAGGCTCAAAAGCCGCTGTTGCCACTGCTGTAGCTCCTGCTGAATCTGTGCAAAGGTTGTCCTTTAAAACGGCAAGTCATACGAAGAGTCTTCGCTCTCACGCCGAGCCTGAATAATCTTCTGCACACAGAAATAAGGATGCTGCTGCTGCTCTGCAGCCCTTCCTGATGCTTCCTAACATGGGCTTCCCCTGCTGAAATGAAGGCCTGGGTTTCGAATAGGGAAGCATTACAGGTCAGCACACCTGGACAGAAGGACATCAGGAGAGACCTGCTGGAGTGGTGGGGAACTTCACAGAACCATAGAATAGTGGGGTTGGAAGGGGCCTACAGGGCCATTGAGTCCAACCCCGTGCTCAGTGCAGGAATCCAAGTCAGAGCATCCCTGACAGGTGGCTGTCCAGCCTCGTCCTGAATGCCTCCAGTGTGGGAGAGCCCACCACCTCCCTAGGTAGTTGGTTCCATTGTTGTATTGCTCCAACAGTCAGGAAGTGTCTCCTGATGTTCATCCAGAATCTGGCTTCCTGGAACTTGAGCCCATTATTCCATGTCCTGCATTCTGGGATGATCGAGAAGAGATCTTGGCCTTCCTCTCTGTGACAGCCTTTCAAGTACTTGAAGAGCGCTATCCTATCTCCCCTCAGTCTTCTCTTCTCAAGGCTAAACAGGCCCAGTTCTTCCAGTCTCTCTTCATAGGGCTTTGTTTCCAGTCCCCTGATCATCTTTGTTGCCCTCCTCTGAACCCTCTCCAGTTTGTCTGCATCCTTCTTAAAGTGTGGTGCCCAGAACTGGACACAGTACTCCAGATGAGGCCTAACCAGTGCTGAGTAGAGGGGAACTAGTACTTCACAGGATTTGGAAGCTATACTTCTATGAATGCAGCCCAAAAGATAATTTGCCTTTTTTGCAGCCACATCACATTGTTGGCTCATATTCAGCTTGTGATCGATGATAATTCCAAGATCCTTCTCGCTTATAGTATTGTTGAGCCAAGTATCCCCCATCTTGTAACTGTGCATTTGGTTTCTTTTTCCTAGGTGCAGAACTTGGCATTGATCCCTATTAAATGTCATTCTCTTGTTTTCTGCCCAGTGCTCCAGCCTCTCAAGATCACTTTGAATTCTGTTTCTGTCTTCCAAAGTATTAGCTATCCTGCCCGATTTTGTGTCATCTGCAAATTTGATCAGCATTCCCTGCACCTCCTCCTCCAAGTCATTAATACAAATGTTGAAGAGCACTGGGCCCAGGACTGAGCCCTGTGGTACCCCATTTGTTACCTCCCCCCAGTTTGAGAAGATCCCATTGATAAGCACTCTTTTGAGTCCGATCCTGTAGCCAACTGTGGATCCACCAGATTGTTGTTTCATCTAGCCCACTTTGAGCTAGTTTGCTCATCAGGATATCATGTGGCACTTTGTCGAAAGCTTTGCTGAAGTCGAGGTATATGATTTCCACAGCCCACAAGGGAGGTGACCTGATCCAAAAATGAGATCAGATTTGTCTGGCAAGATTTGTTCTTGACAAATCCATGTTGGCTTGGAGTAATCACTGCACTGTTTTCAAGGTGCTTCCAGATGGATTGCTTTATCATCTGCTCCAGAATTTTCCCAGGGATTGATGTCAGACTGACTGGTCTGTAGTTCCCAGGTTCCACCTTTTTGAAGATAGGGACAACATTAGCTCTCCTCCAGTCATCTGGCACTTCCCCCGTCCTCCATGATTTCTCAGAGAGAATAGACAGCAGTTCTGAGAGTTCTTCTGCCAGTTCCTTTATTACTCTAGGATGCAGTTCATCTGGCCCTGGAGATTTGAACTCATTCCAAGTAATTAGGTGTTCCTTGACCATATGCCTATCAATCTCAAACTGCAATCCTGCCCCTTCAGCCTGTACTTCGCCTTTGCCAGGGGGCTCATAGACCCTCTTTTGGGAGAAGACTGAGCCAAAGTAGGAATTGAGCACTTCTGCCTTTTCTTTGTCATGTTATCGTTTTGCCATCCTTAGTTAATAGCTGAACCACCATTTCTTTCCTCTGCCTTTTACTATGCACATAGCTGAAGAAAGCCTTTTTGTTGTTTTTAGCATCCCTCGCTAACCTCAGCTCATTCTCAGCTTTAGCCTTCCTGACACCATCCCTGCAATTCTGTGCTACCTGCCTGCACTCTTCCTTTGTTGCTTGGCCTTCTTTCCACTTCCTCTATGTGTCCTTTTTTGTTTTTAGGTCATCTCTAAGCTTTTTGTGAAGCCACATTGGCTTCTTGATAAGCATTCCATAATCTAATCCAGCATCTAATCCGGCATCCTGTTTCCCATAGTGGTCAGTCAGATGCCCCAGCAGGAAGCCCATAAGCCAGGCATGAAGGCAAGGGCTTTCTTCTGCTGTGCAGCCCACCCCACCCCATGACTGTCATAAGGACTGTGCAGAACCTTCTTTCCCTTTCCATGTTGGAGCAACTTCAGGTGTTACACAAAAGCAAACAAGACAAAATGGTCAAAAGATTCCTATATTCTCTTTCTGTGTTTCCTATGTGATGTGATGTTCCTATATTCACACTTCCACACCAGTGGGACTCTGCTTTTAACCTCTACTGAGTAGAGGAGCAGGCACAGGCTAGTCTAGAACAATCACAAAGCTAGACACAAAAAGGGAGAAGAGGCTATGGAAGGACAAGACTCTCCAGTGGTGGTGACCTGCAAGGTGTGTGCAATGTTTGTTTTCTTGCCTGAGAACAACATGGCCTACACCTGCAACAAGTGCAAGTTGATCACGCTGCTGGAGGAAAAAGTAAGCGGACTGGAGCGGCGACTGTCAACCCTCCGGGGAATAAGAGAACACGAAGAGTTCTTGGACAGAATGGGGGAACTACAGCAGCAAAGGGCAGACCAGAAGCTTGAAGAGCAACAGCAAGATGAGGCAGTGGGAAATGCTGAGGTGAAGAAAAATGGAGTAGAGGATACTCCTTGGAAAACGGTGACAGTTAGGAGAAGAAGAACTAGACGCCACTCTGCACCAGTGGAAGCGGTGGAGCTGTGGAACCGATTCCAGGTACTTGCAGATGAGACTGGAGGACAGCCTGCAGAGGAAGAATCACAGGGGAACCTGCATGAGAGTGAGCAAGAGGCTGAAGGTCAGTCAAACAGAGGCGATGAAACCCAGGCCTACAAGAAGAAGAAGAGAAGAGTGGTAGTAGTGGGAGACTCCTTGCTGCGTGGGATCGAGACCCAAGTATGTCGCGAAGACCCGTGGACTCGCCAGGTATGTTGTCTCCCGGGAGGACAGATTAGAGACGTGACTGAAAGGTTGCCTGCACTCATAAAGCCCACTGACAGGTATCCCTTTCTTCTCATCCATGTGGGAACAAATGATACCGCCAAGCGGAGCTACGAAGAGATCACGTCAGACTTTGAAGCTTTGGGAAGGAAACTCAAGAACTTTGGGGCCCAGATAGTTTTCTCATCCATCCTTCCAGTAGTTAGAAGAGGGATAGAAAGGGAACGAAAAATACTCCGGGTGAATGACTGGCTACGAAGGTGGTGCCGACGAGAGAGATTTGGATTCTGGGACCACGGGCTATACTTCCTGGAAGATGGGCTGTTGGCTAGGGATGGGTTGCACCTCACAAAGGCTGGGAAGAATGTGTTTGGCCACAGCATGAAGAACTTCATCAGGAGGGCTTTAAACTGAATCCTACGGGGAAGGGAGATGTAATGTTGGGGGTAACAATGGACGTAGGCGCATGCACTGCAATGGAGAGAACAGCGCTGATAGTGCCCAATAATAGTCTTCAGACACATGTAGGAAGAAAGCCAGACTATGAAGCACATGGTCTTCGATGTCTATATACTAATGCCCAGAGTATGGGAAACAAACAGAACGAACTTGAACTCTTAATACAGGAGGGAAATTATGACTTGATAGGTATAACTGAGACTTGGTGGGATGACTCTCATGACTGGAATACAGCAGTTGAAGGATATAACTTGTTCAAAAAGAACAGGAGGAACAGAAAGGGAGGCGGGGTTGCACTGTATGTGAAAAATACATATCTCTGCACAGAAATACAGGAGGAGGAGCTTGGTAGCCCCATCGAGAGCATCTGGGTTGAAATAAATGGAGCAAAGAATAAAAGGAACCTGGTGGTCGGAGTCTACTACCGGCCACCCAATCAAGGAGAAGCCAAGGATGAAACTTTTGAAAAGCAAATAGCCAATGTTTTAAGGAAGCATGATGTAGTAGTAATGGGGGACTTCAATTTCCCCGATATTTGTTGGGAGACAAATTCTGCAAAACATGGCCCCTCCAGGAAATTCCTGACTTGTGTGGCGGATAACTTCCTCCTACAGAAAGTAGAGGAAGGAACTAGAGGATCGGCTATCCTTGACTTGATCCTAACCAACAGAGATGACTTAGTGGATAAAGTAGCAGTTACAGGAACTCTGGGGGAAAGCGACCATGTTGTACTTGAGTTCTTGGTTCTAAGGGAAGCAAAAGCCGAGTGTACTCAAACGCGTACCCTGGATTTTAGGAAAGCTGATTTTAATAAACTCAGAACAATGATCAGTAAGGTCCCATGGCAAGCAATGCTAGCGAGAAAAGGAGTCCAAGATGGGTGGGAACTTTTAAAAAAGGAAATTCTCAAGGCACAATCACAAACAATTCCAACAAGAAGAAAAGGTGGAAGACAACAGAAGAAGCCAATGTGGCTTCACAAAAAGCTTAGGGATGACCTGAAAACAAAAAAGGACACATATAGGAAGTGGAAAGAAGGCCAAGTAACAAAGGAAGAGTACAGGCAGGTAGCACAGAATTGCAGGGATGGCGTCAGGAAGGCTAAAGCGGAGAACGAGGTGAGGTTAGCGAGGGATACTAAAAACAACAAAAAGGCTTTCTTCAGCTACGTGCATAGTAAAAGGCAGAGGAAAGAAATGGTTGTTCAGCTATTAAATAAGGATGGCAAAATGATAACAGATGACAAAGAAAAGGCAGAGGTGCTCAATTCCTACTTTGGCTCAGTCTTCTCCCAAAAGAGGGTCTATGACCCCCCTGGCAAAGGCGAAGTACAGGCTGAAGGGGCAGGATTGCAGCTTGAGATCGACAGGCATATGGTCAAGGAACACCTCATTACTTTGAATGAGTTCAAATCTCCAGGGCCAGATGAACTGCATCCTAGAGTCATAAAGGAACTGGCAGAAGAGCTCTCAGAACCGCTGTCTATTCTCTTTGAGAAATCATGGAGGACCGGGGAAGTGCCAGATGACTGGAGGAGGGCTAACGTTGTCCCTATCTTCAAAAAGGGTAAAAAGGAGGAACCTGGGAACTACAGACCAGTCAGTCTGACATCAATCCCTGGGAAAATTCTGGAGCAGATCATAAAGCAATCCATCTGGAAGCACCTTGACAACAATGCAGTGATTACTCGAAGCCAACATGGATTTGTCAAAAACAAGTCCTGCCAGACAAATCTGATCTCATTTTTTGATCAAGTCACCTCCCTTGTAGACCGTGGGAATGCTGTAGACATCATATACCTCGACTTCAGCAAAGCTTTCGACAAAGTGCCCCATGATATCCTGATGAGCAAACTAGCTCGAAGTGGGCTAGATGAAACAACGATCATGTGGATCCACAGTTGGCTACAGAATCGGACTCAAAGAGTGCTTATCAATGGGACCTTCTCAAGCTGGGGAGAGGTAACGAGTGGGGTACCGCAGGGCTCAGTCCTGGGCCCAGTGCTCTTCAATATTTTTATTAATGACTTGGAGGAGGAGGTGCAGGGAATGCTGATCAAATTTGCAGATGACACAAAATTGGGAGGGATAGCTAATACTTTGGAAGACAGAAACAAAATTCAAAGTGATCTGGATAGACTGGAGTGCTGGGCAGAAAACAACAGAATGGCATTTAATAGGGACAAATGCCAAGTTCTGCACCTAGGAAAAAGAAACCAAATGCACAGTTACAAGATGGGGGATACGTGGCTCAACCACACTACGAGCGAGAAGGATCTTGGAATTGTCGTCGATCACAAGCTGAATATGAGCCAACAATGTGATGTGGCTGCAAAAAAGGCAAATGCTATTTTGGGCTGCATTCATAGAAGCATCGCTTCCAAATCCCGGGAAGTACTAGTTCCCCTCTACTCAGCACTGGTTAGGCCTCATCTGGAGTACTGTGTCCAGTTCTGGGCACCACACTTTAAGAAGGATGCAGACAAGCTGGAGAGGGTTCAAAGGAGGGCAACAAAGATGATCAGGGGACTGGAAACAAAGCCCTATGAAGAGAGACTGAAAGAACTGGGCATGTTTAGCCTTGAGAAGAGAAGACTGAGGGGAGATATGATAGCGCTCTTCAAGTACTTGAAAGGTTGTCACAGAGAAGAAGGCCAGGATCTCTTCTTGATCATCCCAGAGTGCAGGACACGGAATAATGGGCTCAAGTTACAGGAAGCCAGATTCCGACTGAACATCAGGAAAAACTTCCTGAGTGTCAGAGCAATACGGCAATGGAACCAATTACCTGGGGAGGTGGTGGGCTCTCCCACACTGGAGGCCTTCAAGACGAGGCTGGACAGCCATTTGTCAGGGATGCTCTGACTTGGATTCCTGCATTGAGCAGGGGGTTGGACTCGATGGCCTTGTAGGCCCCTTCCAGCCCTACTATTCTATGATTCTATTCTATTCTATGATTCTATGTCTGAAGGAGGAACTTGTAAATCTCTGGCGTGGAGAAATGTGCAAGGATTACACACATCTGGTGCTTGTGCACGATCCAGTTTCCTCCTACTTAACTTCTGGAATCGCCCTCAAGTCCTGTGTGGCTTAGGACTGGCCTCTGGAAGGAGTTGACATGTGGCTGTTTTAGAGTTGCTAGATCCATAGAGCGGAAGACCTTTATTAGGCTGACTCAAAGGCCCCCCCAGAATTGTGCCAGCTTTCGAGATCTCGAGATCTCTTCATGAGGCAAGCAGGTTGGGGTGTGTGGGTGAAATGTTGCCTGGATGTCGTAGTCAGGATGTCTGCATGGTCAGAGCCTTCAGATGATACAGAGGAGGAGGGTTTGCAGACATTCAAACTGGACTGTGTCAGATGATGTAATGGTTTCAGGTTTGAGTGCCCCCAGGAGCACTGGGAACAAGAAAGTTGCAGACAATTGTAGCTGCTCCCTTTTTGAAAATCCAGCTGTTAACTCAGAACTGTCTCCATCTGGGGAAACCAGGTGGGTTCCTTGGTAACTCTCTTCCCCCAATGCCAGTCCCCACCACCAGCGATCGAAGACACAGCCACCAGATGTGAGCTCTGCCTCCGCAGGCACTCCACACAGCACTGCCCAGACCATGTCCCTCCTCCACATTGCTTCTTCATCGTCACAAAGGATGGTTGTACAGGAGCTGTGGAGAAGGGAAGGGAGTATTATCATGTATTATTGATAGGGAATACTCATTTTGGTTTGGGGGATGCCTCTGGGATTAAGCATTAGCGAGAGAAACATGGAGAGTTTGCTTTTGGCTGAGCACTCCTGACTGAAAAATTGTGTTCTCTACTCCTGCCTGGGCATTCATGTCACTTGGCCAGGGCTGCTGCTGGGTCCTTCTGGCCTCCAGTTCTCCTGACTTTCTTTTTCGTAACTATGGCTCTCTTGCACAAATCATCCCTCAAGCTGCTTGACCACTAAGCACTTTTCTGTTTTATTTTGCTCTATTTTGATGGTGCACAGAGGTCTCCATCATTGCATTGATTTTGGTGGGGGACGAGGGTGCTCCTAGTGGGCAGACGGTTTTATTTTGGGCCAAGAGCGCTTTGATTTGCTCTTCTATGGCTCCAGGGAGGAAGCTCCCTAGGGGGCGGGGGGGGGGGGGTGCTGTTGAAGCAATGCCTTTATTTTAGCTGCTAGTACCCTGCAACTTCACTTTCCTGACCTTAATTCTCCTTTGGACTGATCTCTCTTGTGCTGCTGACCCCTGGACTCCTGACGAGACCCTGTTCCTTGGACGGTGCTTGATTTGGATGCTTGCCTGGGTTGAGATTGGCTCTGCCACAGGTCCTGCTTTTGGACTGTCCTTCTTCTTGACCAGTGATGCCTCTGTGCTTCTGATCTTTGCCTGCCTTCTGACTTTGATGAATGGATTTAACCCACAGTTTGCTCCAGGACTGATCTTGACCCAGCTATAGCAGGACAGGCCCTGTGTGTGTTCTGCTGTATGCAGCATATCAAAAAGAGCAAAGCATTTTGTTGAGAGTGAGGTAGTTTGGCTGGGCATGCAGCTCAGACAGGCACCTCACTCCTGCTTTCTGTGAAGGCAGAAGGAGGCAAAAGGTTAAAGACTCCAAGCTGGCAGCCCCTGGGAGGGCTGGTGGGGGGTGGGGGGGGAGAGGCAGCCCAGCCCAGTGCAGCTTCAGCCAGAGATAATGGCCTGGAAAGTGCTTGTATTTCTCACTCTGGGTTTCTAGTTCAGCCTACAAGAGTCAAGCCATGAGCCAGCTACAACTTAAATGTCAGGACGCTGTGTTGTGAGCTCTGTGCTGGGGTGGGGGAATGGAGGCACAGGCCTAGTCAGCCACGAACAGACATGCCAGCAGGCTTTGCAAGTGGGGAAAGGTTCAAAGAAATACGGGGCTTCTTTGTCGATGGTCTCGGCCTCTCCGTTCAAGGTTCCAGTGTGCCAGCATTGTGCCAGCCTCGGAGGGTGTGCAACACACACGTGGGTCCAAGGCTGCTATTGCAGAGTCCTCGCCAATGCTGCGCCAGGCCCTTGGGCAAGAGGCCCACCATGGGCGTCCTCCCTCCATGAGCCTCCCTTCTCCCACCACTGTCACCAGCGGCTGTTGCTTCTCTGCCTCTTTCCATTCTCCGCCTCCGCCATCGTTTCCGCTTGCTCGCTCAAAAGGCATGGAGCCAGGTGGCTGCTGCGGCGGCTCCTTCTCACCAGCACCCTTGTCAGGCCACAGCGAAAGGCAGGTAAACAAGCCGGTTGCAAGCCTGCAGAGAAGGAGCAAATCCTGGGAGCTCTTTGCGGCCCCTGCTGGGGTGTGGGCCCTTGGCAGGAGCCCAACCATGCCTGCCCTGCTGGCATCAAGGGCTACTCTGATGTCCCTCTGTTCTTTCTTCAGCTTTACTGGGTTATGGAACCTGGGAAGCTGCCTATACGGAGCCAGACCGTGGGTTCATCTAGCCCAGCGCTGTCGACACTGACGGGTAGCAGTGGCTCTCTGGGGCTGCAGGCAGGGTTCTTCCTGGCCCCACCTGGAGGTGTCAGCTGCAGCCCTGGCTGTCTGGCTCCTCATGCCTCAGGGGCTATGGGCTGGGCGGGAAACCTCCCTTCAGCGTCCGCAGCGAGATGCGTGAGATGCGTCACGCTCCCTCTTGTGCTGCGACAGTCCTCAGCCATCTCGCCATCTCTTGCTTTCTGATGACTGCACAGTTTTGCATTTGAAAATGAAGAACTGTTGATTGGAAACCATTTGCAAGAATAACACAAAAAGGTCTTGATTTGGGGGAGGGGCGGTGCATTCAGGATTGTTTGCCTAATTTGTGAATGCAATTGCAGTGATTGCCAAGCAGCCGGGCAGCTGAGAAGGCACACTTCTGGACGCCTTCCGGATTCTGATTTTCAGCTCTCGTAAATGCTGCGAGCCTTCAGCAATGGCCTGTTGAGTTTAGCAGCAACCCCAGCCTGGTGCCCAAACCGATGATGGGAATGATGGGAGTTGCAATCCAACACATCTGGAGGACACCGGGTTGTGGAAGGCTGGTCTGTTCTGATTGGCATCAGCTCTGCAGAGTCTCAGGTGATCGTCCTTCTCATCACCTGCTCTTGGTCCTTCTAACTGGAGATATCAAGGACTGAACGTGGGGGATGGAGATACATATATAATCTGGGGGCCCTATCTATATTGCTTCTGTGCCAGTTTCATTGTCTTGGCTTCCCCCAAAGGCTTCTGGGAATTGTCATCTGATGAGGGTGCTGACAATCCTCTTGCACAGATCCATAGTCCCAGGGCTGGCCCTGCCATGAGGAAGAGGCAGGCGGTCGCCTCAGGTGGCAGTTGCTGGGAGGAGGCCACAAAGCGCTGGAGAAGAGAGCCATGTGCCTCATGGCCAGCTGCCCGTGTGTTGCCCCATCGCCAGTGTTGAAGAAAGCTTCAGCTGCTAGTCCAGTCAGTTTTTGTACTTGCCATGGAGGTGGTACCAGTCTGTTCTTTGCCTCAGGCTGCGAAACCTCTTGGGCTGGCTCCGTCGGGCCCTCACACAACTGCAATAGCCAGGGTCCCCTGGAAAGAGGCATGCCTGTTATGCCTGCTCATGTGTGTTGTAGCCATGCTTTCTGTCTGTTTTCTTTACACCCTGGCTTTCAACCATTTAAGGAGGCCCTGATCTGAGCCATAGCAGGTAGAGAAAGGGTGCATGACACAAAGCTTTCAGCGCCACCTGTAGATAGAGGGACAGGAAGGGGTTGTACGCAGGGGGAGATTCTCAAGGAGGGCGGAAGAGGGGTGGCTTAGGAGGGGAGGTGCTCCCATCGGAAATGTGCTATGTTCAGGTGGACAAAAGTGAACAGAATGAAGGTGGAGACTGACAGTGGTGTCACCTGCCCCAGAATTGAGTGTTTGGGAAAGGGCTGTGGTTCACGGTGTTTACCCTCATCCCACTGTCACGTCTACTTATCAGGTTTGGCAAGTTTATGTATAGCTTCAAAAACCTGCCACGCCTGTTTGAGCAGCAGCACTAGTGGGGCAAAGAAAAATGTGCATAATTGGTGGGAGGCGATTCCTCTCGGTCCCAAGGGACATTCCACGCTCCTCAAAACTCTTGCCCGTTTCCAGGTTTAGAAAGTTCTGCCGGAGCCGTTCAGAGAGGCCTGCCTTGCTGCTGTCGCATGAGAGATCTGCCAGAACGAGAGTCCTAGCGGAAGCCGCCCTGGGTGCATCAACCTCCTTGGATCTGGGGCCCACAGGGATGCTGCTCTGGGGCCCCTTGTCAGGATGGGCTCCAGCTTTCCTGCCCTCCCCATAGGGGCTTGCCTTGTATGGAGTGAGGCCGTTGGGGCGTGGCGCTCAGGACTGTCCAGTCAGCCAGCAGCAGCTCCGTAACACCTCAGGGCAGAGAAGGGGGCTGCCCAGCCTTGCTACCTGACCAGCCAGGGCCTGATGCTGGCCTCTCCTGGGCCCAAAGCAGCTGCTGTAGCAGTGGGCTATGGGGCCTCTCCGTTCCTTTGCAACTTTGACACCCCTCATTTATGAATAAGCCCCCTTTGCAAAAGACAGAGGGAGTGCCCCCCCCAGCCCCTCCAAAGGCAGGTGGTCTGCAAAAGCCGCCTGCAGAGAGCAGACCAGAACGGAGCTGCTCCTGGGATGGCTTCAGCCGCAGCCCCGCGATCTTGCGCTGCCGCCTGCTTCCCAAGCCATTGTGGGGTTTGTCTCCTACAACAATGTCCTATTCCTGGAGGCAAATGGGCCCTTTTCCTTTGTGTATGTCCCCTCCGAACCCTACAATTACTTGGAGAGGAGAAGCACGTTCCCTCCCAACAGCTGGACAAAAGTACATTTCAACGCTGACCAAAAATGTGGGCTCAGCACTCTTGGTGGGCTTTGAAATGCCGGTTCTGTTCAGTCCTGGATTCTGTCTGAATCTTAAACAGAGCAGCTGCAGCTGCCTGCACGCCACATCTCCAGCTTTTGCAGACGCAAGGGGGTCAAAGGGAAACTTGGTCTGATTCCCTCATCTGCCCAGGCGGCGCAGCTCCGCTCTCTCCCCGGCCACGTCCCTGTCTAACGCTGAGAAATGATTGATGCCAATTAGATAATGTCTGTGCCGACATCTGCTTTGGAGAAGAAAGTCTTTAGGAGGAGAAAACAGACATGGGGTGGCACCGCAGGGCCATGGGCGGCCACAAATGTCTTTGTGAAGATCTCCCAGGAAGATTTGTTACCCTGTTTTGAGGTTGAGCGGAGTACTGTTCAGCGTAGCTTCTCTGAGAAGAGTTTTAGCAGTTGTGTGAGCAGGCTTGGTGGCCCTGCCGGTCCCACAGAACAAAAACACACACAGGGAGCAACTGCAGGGATAACGTTGCTTGGACCGTCTGATGTTCAAAATGCTGGAAGTGAGGATACAAGTAACACAGAGCTCTTCTTCAGCCAAAGAGTCCTCTAAGGTGGTAGAGATATGTGCACACCAAAAACAGGAGCAGCACTTGACTCCAGAAGTCAGTGCAAATTGTTGTTGTTGTTCAGTCGTTAAGTCGTGTCCGACTCTTCGTGGCCCCATGGACCATAGCACCAGCCAGATAAATGGTGAAAGAGTCATTGTACAGTTGGTGGAATGGATTGCTGGAAAGCTGCTGAACACAAACAGCTGTTTAGGTTTTCAGAAGCAGGCTTCAAGCGGAACAGCATCTGTGCATTTGGATAGGAAAGTAAGAGGAGCCCTGAAGCTGGATCAGAGTGGCGGCGGTAGCGGGGGGGGGGGGGGGGATGGGCATCTGGAGGAGGCCAGGAGGTCAGACCGCCCTGCCCTGCCCCTTCCTCAGCGGTTGTCCTCTGTTGGAAACAAGATGCTAAACAAGACAGGACCTTTGGTGGGTGTCGATGAATCACAGAGCACACCCTTTTTTGTACTAGGGGGATGCTGCCCGACTCTCTGGGTGCTCGAAGTGCAAATTTTCGTACCTGGCAGACAGGCTGTTCCTGGTCAGCAAATGTGCCTGTTGCCCGCTCGGCCGCTCGGCGGGAGGCAGCTGCGCCAGCGGGGATTTTCCCTGCCCCTTTTGGCTGTGACTTCTGATGGGGCACTCCGCCGGTGGGGAATGCGTGGCCCTCCAGGTGTTGTCGGACTGCAACTCCCATCAGCCTTAGCCAGCATAGCCACACGTCCCCCACCCCTGGGATACACAAGGAGGGTCGTTGGGACACCTCCAGCGCCGCCACCGTGGCGGCGCGGCCGGGCGGGCGGCGGGGGGCAGCGGCTTCAGTTTCACTTCATTGCCCGGCTAGTGCAAGGTCGTAAGCCGGAAGTCTCCGGCGGCCGCGGGCTCCTCTCGGCTGCGCGGGGGGCGCCTAGCCCAGGCGGACGCGCTCATTCGGCGGCAGCCGCGAAACTACCCCGGCCCCCGGCCGGGCGGGGCTCGGCCGCCCTTCTCGCGCGCCGCGGGGCGCCCCGGCTCTGCGCCCGTGGCGGGCGGGCAGCCTCGCCGCTCCCCTTCCCGTCGCGAAGGCCGCGGCAGCGCCCGGGCTCGCGTCCGGCCGCGCCGGGGCCGCCTCGCCTGCTCGAGCGGGACGTCGCGCGCTGCCGCGGGGCCGGGAGCTGTGCTCGGCGGCGGCGCCCCGGGCAGCGGAAGGGCCCCTGCTCTCCGGGCGAGCGAGGCGCGTGCCGGCCCGCGCTTGGAGGCCGCGCCTCGCCCGCGCTCGGGCCTGCCGCCGGCTTCGGGAAGGCAATGGCGGGCGGGCGGCGGCTCCCCCCGCCCGAGGAGGCGCAGCGCCGGCGGCGAGTCCGGGTGCGCCGGCGCATCGCCTGCGCGGGCATCCGCACGGCGCTGTTCGTCGTTTGCTCTCCGCCTCTGGCGCGTTCAGGCGAGCTGAACCTGCTCCCTCGCGGGGCGCACGGCGGCTGAACGCCCGGACCCTCCCACCGCTGGCCCGGGGCTCCCGGCAGCGCCGCGGACGGCTTGGGAGGCTCCCGGGCGGCGCCCTGCCCGGCCTCGCGCCGCGCGCCCGCCGCCCCTTCCGCGCGCTCTGGGCAGCGCGCGTGTGACCCCCGCGCCCTCCCGGTGACCCTCGCGGACTCCTGCCGACTTCTTCGGCTGCCCGCCAAGCCCGCAGTAGCCCAACAGCGGCCGGAGCCGATGGGAGGCCCGCCGAGTCTTGCTCTCTCGGGTGCGGGGACCACCGGGCAGAGTAGCGGCTCGCCCTGCCTCGCCTCCGCGGGGCGTTCCTGCGTTTTACAGGAACTTGGGAGGCGCCCCTCAACCGCAACTGTGGCTGGTCCTGACAGCGGGGAGTGAGTTGCCGTAGATCTGCGGGGGCTTCAGACTCGCAATTAACGGCACCTGCCAAGAAGCTTCCCCCTGCTCGCTGATGTTGCTGAAATGGCGACAAGGGTAGGCAGACATATGCGGAACATCAGGGAACAGACTTGTTCCTGGGCAGAAGCAGATGCCGGAGCCGTACTGACAAGCGAGCATGTGGATTTGTGACCAGTACCAGAATCACACTTGTTGGGGGGGGGGGGCAGGGGAGGGTGTGTGTGTATGTGTGAAAGGACTTGTGAGTGCGGTTCTACTACTGATCACAAATTCCTGGGCTGAGCATCTGCCCAGAAATGAGTCTGTTCCTTAATGCTTTGCATATGCCCACCCACCTGTGTCACTATTTGTACCTGGCTCTGGCTGTGTTTTGCAAAGGCCCTGAGATTTCCCGGAGTAGGTCACACAGGCCTGACGTCTGCCCACCCCTGAAGCAGGGGAGTGCCTATCTGGCTGTGTTCCCAGATCCCAGGCCGCCTTTGGGAAGGGGCCACAGCTCTCTGGCAGGGCACACTTTGCACCCAGAAGGTCCCAGCATCCAGCCCTGGCATCTCCAACCCAAAGAGGCTGTCTTGGGCCGAGGTGCTGCTAAGAACTGATGGCCTGACTCGGTATAAGGCACCTTCCGATGTTACCAGGGCTGGATCAGTAAGGCCAGACAACCCCCCTTGAGCAACAGTTTATCATCATCTCCAGCTCTCCCTTTCAATCAGTGCTCAGCCACAGCAGAGGCTCTGGGGTCTTCTGGGGGCCGCTTCTGTGCCATGGGATGATGGCTTGGCCCCAAAGGCATGGTCAGTGCCCTGCATGAACTGCTTGTGCGCCCAACCACACCACCTCCCAGGTAATGACTCACCATAGCTCCGTGGAACCTCCAGGGTCAGGTGCAGCCTGGCTGTGCATCCCAGTTACTGGAGAGAAACACCTGGGGAGGGCAGTGTTGCCATCACACCCTGCTTCTGGACTTCCCAGAGACATCTGACTGGGAAACGGTGGGCTTCCCTGGTCCGATTCAACAGGGCTTTCCCCCAGCTCTTAATTCCTCCCATCTCATTGAGCCCCTAATGCAGCTCTAATTAAATCTAAATTGAGATATATTTGCCATGGAAAAACAGGATATAAATGTAGTGATTTTTTTTTTAACCTGTTGTTTTTGTGAGGAGGGAGGAAGGACTAATTGCCTGTACTGGGGTGGGGTGGTATTCAGGGAGGGTGGAGGGAGAAAGATAGATGCAGCCATGGATGTATGTCTAGGGCACTTAAGGGTTGTCATTTTTTTGTTAGGCCATTAAAAATTGGACTAAAAAAAAAAAAAGGGAAAGGTGTCCCCAACCAGTCGTGTCCGACTCCAGGGTGTGGTGCTCATCTCCATTTCTAAGCCGAAGAGCCAGCGCTGTCCGAATTCCATGGTCATGTGGCCGGCATGACTGAACACCGAGGTGCACGGAACGCTGTTACCTTTCCCGCCAAGGCGGTACCTATTTATCTACTTGCAATTTCTTGCTTTCGAACTGCTAGGTTGGCAGGAGCTGGGACTGAAGACGGGAGCTCACTCCGTCACGCAGCACTTGGGTCTTGAACTGCTGTCCTGCCAACCTTTTGGTCTGCAATTCAGCGTCTTAACCGCTAAGCCACCGCGGCCCCTGAAAAAAAAAAAATGGACTAGGGCATTACAATAACGGTCTGGGCAGCCAAAAATCAACCAGGTGGTAATGCATCCAGGTGCAGAGTAGTCTCGGTCCCTGCCTTAGATTTGGCTTTTGTACATGATGTGCAAAGCCCCAAAGGGGCCAAACAGCAGGGCAGGACTGTGGGGTACAAGCCAGGCTTGTGGGTTCCACAGAGGTGCCTGCTTGGCTACCAAGGGAGACTAGATGCTGATCCAGAAGGACCCACTTTGGTTGCAGCCAGGAGGGCTCCTCTCAGGTTCATTTTCACCCCCTGCAATGCACAGGAGTTTGGTGGCCGCACAGGGAGCACAGTTCCTTAGCAGACAGGTCAACATGGAAACAGGTACCTGAAGGAAGAAAACTTGGAAATGCCCAAGCTAGAGGCACAAGGCTGGAGCAGCCGGTGACTGATGGGATGTATGTGGGACTGAGCTGGCCAATTTTCACAGAACTGATTTCAACATCCACTTGCTTCTTCGGCTGCCACCCAGATTCATTTCTATGCAAGTGGAAGTATTAAAGATTTTGAACACCCTAGAAAATGTTGCAACGTGTCAAGTGGTGCATGTGTGGTTGTGGGCAGCATCGTGTATATTTTCAAAAGGACACAATACCAATCTGCCCCCCAACAGGGACAGAATAGCCAGTTATTCAGAGATGAAGAAGTCTGGATGTTCTGCAAACGGCTTCTTGGGTGGGGCAGGGGGTCTGTCTTTATAAACATGGAGGGTTTCAGGGTCAGCAGAGTTAATTCCACCATATATTTCTAGCAGTCTGAGGCCTAATACCTACTTTACAACTTCTCAGAACTTAAAAAAAGAAGCGCGGGGGGGGGATTTATAAGATGGAAGAGCTGAGGCTGAGAGATAGGCGACTTTGCCCATGTTGTGGTGTGAAGTCTTAGATCTGCTCATGACGCTGGTTGTGTACTACACCTACAAGTTGTGGTGTAGTGCTTATTGCATAGTACATGAGTACAGAAGATAGATCAGGATATATTGGTAGATCTCTGGGTGATCTGCAGTAAATTGGCAAGGATTTCTGACTCCCAACTACCGAACATCAGCAACAGCTGAAACAGTTGTTCAAAAAGAATGCTTGGGGGCGGGGGGGACCAGGAGTGGACTTTTGTGTGTGAAAGGACTTGTAAGCTTGGTTCTGGTACTGATCACAAATTCCTGGGTTGACCATGTGCTCAGAGGCATCCTGCTCCTTAATTCTCTCTGTGTGTACCCATCTGCCTGAACCAGTATTTTCCACCTTGCTCCTCTTGGTGCAACTTGGGGTTCTAGTAAAAAAGAGTGAGCCCTGCAAGCCTGATGTCTGCTCACCTGGCATGGTTGATTGTAGGATCTGGATGTTTGACTCTGGCCAGATTGCTTACTCTTTGTTTTGTTTCATGTCGCTGACTCTTTCTCATTCTGATCCCAACATGAAGTGTAGGAGGCAGAGAGATAAATGCCTTGCCCAAGGGCACTCAGGGTGGAAACAGAGGTGATGTTCTGCAGTGGGGTGGAAGCAGTTTTGACACAGTTCCTTGCTGTGCAGACGGATGCCTCAGGGTGCAGCAAATGTGTTTCAGAACCACCAGGGCCAGCCCACCTATGAACTGGGGTAAGGGGCCCACACCAGGTGGTGGAGCCTGAAAACCACCTCCACCCCCGCTTTAGAACACCTCCCTGTCTCTTCACTCAGTGGGAATCTGCAACTGAGGGGGTCTTTCCACCATATGGGCCCCATGACAACACCCCCCCCCCCACATACACACAACCTCACTCTGGCTCCATATTCAGAGTCAATGCCAAGATGTGGGGGTCACTCAGGCCTGAGAGAAACCGGGAGAAGAAAATTTAGCACATCCACTCCTGGTGGATTCCTGACCCTTCACATAGGCTAATTATCTAAATATATAACATGGCCCAGCTAGCCATGTTAGCTGGGCAGTGCTGGGAGTTGTAGGACTTTTTTCTGTCTAAGCATGCACAGGATTGCACCTTAGAGTAGCTAATTGCCTCATATCAACAGATTGGGCAGATTTTAAAATACACACACACAGACTAAAAATCCCAGTCACACCAATTCAAGGCTGTCTAGGGGCTATCAAGGTCTATAGGGAAACCCAATGCATGCCTTCTGCCTTCCGGGAGGGAAGATTTGACAGTACCCCAGTCCATCAGAGACTCTGCATCTGCGGGTCTGGGGAGGCTGAGGATGTCTCTCATTACTTACTAAGGTGCCCTCTCCATGGCCATCCTAGGCATAAATTTCTTGCTGTTATTTTCCAGAGCCTCCTAAATAGAACACCTATACAACAGATATGTGTCCTTCTTTCTGGCACTGATGCTTTCACCACTGCCCAGGTAGCAAAATTTGCCTTGGCAGCAAGGAAAATACATGCCAAAGCCCGAACAGCCTACTAGGGATGATTCTGTTGGATGTATGAATTCATGTATATACAAATATGTGACTGTACTGTACTGCTTTTTTCTTTCTCTCTTTTTTTTAATGTACATTGTGGTGGCCTATGGCTTTAAGCAATAAAGTATCATATTGCATCATATAGGGAAACCCAAATGGACCATTTTGGAGGCAGAAAATTGTACTTTTTTTTTTAGTTCCTAAAAAAAACAACAAAACTAGCCATAGGAGAGGAGGTATGCCGACTTTGTGAAATAGGGGGAAACTGCACAAATGCCAGGAAGCCACCAAATGATTGCTGGTTGGGGGAGGGGCGGGGCCAGGGGGAGGAGGCGGGGCCATCTGGGGACCGGGGGGCACATTTCCTAAGGCCCCCCACCCCTGCAGTGGTGCCCTGGCAAGCAGGGAAGAGAGAGAGGGAGCCAAGGGACCTGGGCGGGCTAAAGGGCCAGAAGAGGCGGGGGCAGCGTGGAGCGCGCGCGGAGCGGCGGAGGCCGGATGGCGGGCCGGGCGGAGGAGGCTGGCGGCTGAGGGGCGAGCGGATGGGCGGGGGCCGGAGGGGGCGGGCGGAAGGCGGGCCGGCGCGCCGCCTGGCCCGGGGCGCGGGAGCCGGAGGGGAGGGGAGGATGCCCCCTGGGCGGGGCGGGGCGGGGCGCCTCCGGGCGCTGCTCTTGGGCGTCCAAGGGGCCGCGCGGCGACGCTGTGGGGCCGCTGCAGGCCGCCCGCCCCGCCCCGCCCCGCCCCGCCCCGCCGGGCGCCGGGCTCTCCGGCTGGCTTTGCCGCCGCGGCTCCAGGGCTTTTCCTTCCGTCAAAGCCAGCGGGGAAACTGTGCTGGGAGCGCGGAGGCGCCCCTGCTCCCGGGCAGTGCTCGTCGCCCTTGTCGGCGCCACGGCAACGCGCGGCGCCCGCGGCAGGACGCGCCGAGCGGCTGTAAACCGGCTCTGCGAGAGGCGGAACGGCGGGGCGCAGAGCGAGGGAGCGCCGCTGGCGCGCCGCAGAGCGCGGGGGGAGGCTCGGAACGGGTGCGGCGCGCTCTCCCGGGCCAGCTGCTGCCGCTGCTGAGCCGTGGCTAGCAGCGCGGGGGCTCCCAGATCGCATTGAGCTGCAACTCCCATCATCCCCAGCCCGAGGGGGAGGGCAGTGGCAGCCCCACGGCCTCATGAGGGCCGCCCCCCCAGTCCCTGGAATGGACGCATGCCAGCTGTGGGATCCCCAGAGCTCTGCCCGAGGCAGGAGCGGTGGGGAGGGAGGCAACAGACGTCTGTGCTGGGTCCAGTACGTCACACCTGCCTGGAGCGTATTTTGCGGGTCAGCGTGGCCGAAAGCCTACACGAAAGAGAACAAAACGCCTTGGGTTTCCCCCGTGTGCCGCACCGGAATGATCAGAAGCTGATCGTCGCCGTCTGGGGTCTGGCGCCCCCTTCCCGGCGGGCCTTTGGGAATGCGGGAAGGCCCGTCTAGTTGAAAGATTCACACGCTGCCTTTGCGGTTAAGCCTTTTGCTTGAGTCGCATTTTGTCTGGGTGGTTGGTGGTTCTTTGCATTATGTACGGAAGTTTACTCATTTCTGGGCTGGATGTTTGTTTTATTATTATTGCTGGCTTTTATTAATTTTCAATTTCTTATTCTATTGTCTTTTATTGTGTGACCTGTCTTGAGAGCATTTTGCCCTATACATGTGTTAAATACATGAAAGTTACGAGGTTTGCTGGGGCAGGGGCAGGCTGCAGGTTTCTTAGGCTGGGATCCACAACCTGCTATATAGCGGCAATCATGGGAGTGATTTGACTTATTCTCTTTCAGCCCCCAAATAATTAGGGGGGTGCAAAACCTGTCCCTACAGGAAAGGCGCAAGTATTTGCAGATAATAGAGCAACAATGACTGACCTTTTGGTGCAGATCCAAATAACCACAGATCCGAATCAATGCATGCAAAGGCTGCAGTCTCAAAAACTCTGTACTGAAAGGAAGTGTATCTAGCTCCTGCTGTGTTATTCGCTCCCCACCCCAGATTGGGGGCTTTCTGGATTGCAGCTTCTCATTCCCCTAGAAGTACCTGGGACCCACTCATGCATATGTGGGAAAGACGCAGGGGCAGCCTGGCACTGCCGTCCATTTTTGCCCAAGTACCTCCTTACGCTTTGGAATGAAATAACATGGAATCATGTTCCTTGTAGCTGGGTTCTGTGGAATATGGTCAGGTACATACCTTTTTATAGTTTACAGGCAAAGTACAAATAAAGCCCTTCTTTTCCATACTTCCTTTCATAATTAACGCATTCATTTTTACTTGCTGTGCATTCAAACAGTCATCCATTTTTAAAACCTCGGTCCGGTGGTGGTACAAGTTCTTGTGCTGCCTGAGGTGGGAGAAAAGGCGCCTCCGTTGCTGCTGCTGCAGCCCCCTCGGCCACCACGGCCCCCGCCTGCCTGCCTGCCCGGCTTTGGATTGCTCGGTAGCTTTGGCTGTGGGGCGGTGCAGAAATGCTAACAGCAACAACAACAGCAGCAGCAACAACAGAGCAGGCCAGCAGAAGAGCCACCCAGTCAAAAACGCCTGGCTCCGAGGGGTCCCTCCTTGGAGCCAGGCGCTGACTGGAGAGGTGACCCTCTCAGAGCAAAACAGAGGGAGCCGGCTGCTCTGGAGAGCCCCCAGCAGGACGCACTGGAGCACCACCCGTGCTGCTGCTCGCTCCAGCAATTCAGCTGTGGGGAACCCTCCTGGCAGTGTGTGTGTGTGGGGGGGGGGGAAGCGTGCGGTTTGCCACTCCCCTGCCTGAGGCAGGGGATTCACCCCACGTCATGGGAGGGCCGGCCCTGCCTTTGCTTATTAACCAAAGATCATTAACCAAAACCAAAGGGCACAAGCCCTCGGCAATGGAGTAAGGAAGCTGTCACTACTACTTAGATTTATAACCCATTGCCCTCCCGTGGAGTTCAAGGGACTAGCCAGGCCTTCGGTCTGGTCCAGCACAGCTCTGCCGCCTGTTCTGTTCTTGTGACATGACCAAGGTTGCCCAGGGAGCTTTGACTGCTTATACCATACTAGAGATGAAGGAGAAATCTGTTCAATCTGAATTTTTATGTGAACACACCCAATTTGCACCTCCTCAACCTGTCTGCAAAGTGGAGCACACTTGCACGCCCTGACATCCATACACGTCACAATTTTGCAATGCAGTTTGCAACTAAAAAAATGCAGGCAGAAGTGCATATATTAGGGGAAAATGTGCACAGAAACTCATTATATTAGGGACAGTTGTTGTAGAAAGTGTGCACACAAGGAAACGTTAGGGATGTACGAAAATCACTTACCTGTTCGTGGATTATGTTTATGGTGGGGGGGAGGTGTTCTGTCCCTCCCCCCGGAATCCTGGACGGGAGGGAGGCGCTCCGTTCCTCCCCCCCGGAATCCTCTGCGGCCGGCTGTGCTCCGCGGCAGCTCCGCGGAGCAGCTGGCCAGGCCCAGCCAGGCCAGAGCTGTCCGCAGCCGGATTTCCGGCCGCAGAGGGCTCTGGGGAAAAAACAAAACCGCGTACACAAATGGCGGTGGCTACGGCTGCCGCCATTTGCATTCCTTATTTTTGACGTCTTAATCTATGTAAATATTTACGTAGACTAAGACGGCGAAAATAAGGGGAATGCAAATAGCGTAGTGGATGCTATTTGCGTTCCCCTTATTTTCGCCATCTTAGTCTACGTAATTATTTACGTAGACTAAGATGGCCCAAAATAAGGAACGCAAATGGCGGCGGCCATAGCCGCCGCCATTTGCGTACGCCTTTTTTTTTTTTTACCCAGACGTTTTAGGCTACGTAAAAACTTATGTAGCCTATCACGTGTGTGTAAAAAAAAATGCAAATGGCGGTGGCAGCCGGTCGGAAGACCCGCAGCCGCTGCTGCCTGGAAGATCCGCTGCAGGTAAGTCTTGTCCTGGGGGGATCGGCGGGGGGGGGGCACTGGCATTCGGCCTCCCCGAGATCCGTGGCGGGATTCTCTGCCATCCCTGGGAAACATGCATACACATGTGGGTATATTTAGAGAAAAAATATATGAATTTTTTCATGTCCGCACATGGATTTTTGTGCAGACTTTTGTTGCTGAATTTGCAAACTGATGCAGAAATGGTCCAACACAAACATATGGTTGGGAGAATGAGGAACTGAGCAAAAGCCAAATGGACAGAATTGTCCATCTCTACACCACAGCGATACACATTTCTTCTCAGGTAATAGAGAAATGCAGGCCTGCTCCTCTTCTCGACATGTACCTAGTTCCAAAACAGCAGAGGTGTCTTCTGAACAGTGTGCTGTGAAGATTGGGTGTGTGGTGTCCTCCTTAGCTTGATTCAGTGCCGCCGCAACCTCTCGCTGATTTAGAATGGCCACATTTTCGCAAGGCTTTCGTCCCTGTCCTTTGGACAGGTTTCCCTAACCTAAGCCTTTCAGGAGACATTGGTGCGCAGAGATTATTTGAGCCCCCCAACACTCGGGATAGTTCAGTCAGCTAAAGGGTTCACTCTTTTGTCCTGCATTGATCCTACGAACCTTGCAGCTTTCTGGCGTTTGCATCTTATGACTCCTGCACCTCCCACTGCTGATGCCTTTACAGTCCCCAAGTCTTTATTATTTGCTAAGTTCTGTCTTCTGCTCTGGCCACCAGATGGTGCCACTCGCCTTCTTTAGAGGACATAAACGGAAATGGCATGCTAGTGTATGCTAGTGAACACAGCTCTCGTCTTTCCGCTCAATATGTGTGCGTGGGTGCGTGTGTGTGTGCACGTGCAAAATAAATGAATGTTTGTTTCCCAATCTAGCACTTTTGTTGCCAGGATATCTCATTTTCCGAGTGTGCAAACCTCAAAATATTTTGTTCCTGGGAAAATGCAATCCTTCCTTTAGAATCTAAAGTTTAGATAATGTGTTGTCCATTGATATTGAGTAGAAAGTGGTTGTATGCCTTTTTTAAATGAAGCTGTGAGCTCCCCTGCTGCACAGCTCCTGTACAGAAGTACATAGAATCATAGCATCATAGAACAGTAGGGTTGGAAGGGGCCTACAAGACCATCGAGTCCAACCCCCTGCTCAATGCAGGAATCCAAGTCAGAGCATCCCTGACAGATGGCTGTCCAGCCTCGTCTTGAAGGCCTCCAGTATAGGAGAGCCCACCACCTCCCCAGGTAATTGGTTCCATTGTCATATTGCTCTGACACTCAGGAGGTTTTTCCTGATGTTCAGCCGGAATCTGGCTTCCTGTAACTTGAGCCCATGATTCCGTGTCCTGCACTCTGGGATGATCAAGAAGAGATCCTGGCCTTCTTCTCTGTGACAACCTTTCAAGTACTTGAAGAGTGCTATCATATCTCCCCTCAGTCTTCTCTTCTCAAGGCTAAACATGCCCAGTTCTCTCAGTCTCTCCTCATAGGGCTTTGTTTCCGGTCCCCTGATCATCTTTGTTGCCCTCCTCTGAACCCTCTCCAGTTTGTCTGCATCCTTCTTAGTGTGGTGCCCTACAGATTTTAGGTGACTGGACAACACCTGCAGGTATCATTCCCAACAAGGCATTTGCTCTGACTCTGAATCTGTATGTGTGGACAGGATAGTAAAATCAATCACAGAAATGTATTTGAACAGCAAAGAGTCTTGCAACACCTTAAACACAAAGAAATGTATTGCATTGTCCCATGTACAAAATATTTAGAGCTTTGTGCACTTGGAAAATGAGATACCCCTCTAACAAAGCTGCTAGCTGGGGAAAGAAATATTCATTTATTGCAAGCATGCACACACAGAGAGCTAAATTTGTCCTTTTTACCCATCTGTAGCAGTTTCCAGCTGAAGTTGGTGGCAAGCTGCCAAAACATTTTTGTTGCTGATGCTGAATTCAGCAGCACAGAGGTAGGAGAGTGGTCCATGGGGGAGTCCAGGGGACAGACTAACACAGCTACTACTGTGGAAATTGTTAAATGTGTTTGAGGAACATTTCCAGGGACCATGCAGAAAAGGTGCATTGATAGGTGAGAAATTACCTTCTACCGCATCAACTAGCCCTGATTACAAATGCTGGAAATGAGCTTTGGAGTTCACAGGACAAGTCTTCGGGCTGAGGCTGCTCAGAGCATTTTATTTTTTTTAATCTCCCAGTACTATCTTGGCCATCTGCTTGGCACAGAGCAGAAAAGCCATTTCACCCTAGTGTTTGGCACGACATGATCCTGTAACTTTAAAAAGTTTGGCTTGGTGCCTGACAAGAGGAATGGAAGAGGCTGGCATCTTGGGCTGAAGGGAGTGCATTTAGCAAGCGCTCCTGTCATGCGCTCCTGCGCATATCTGGTCATGCCCACAGGAAGAGCTTCGAAACTACAACTTCATCAAACAGCACCGAATTAAATACTTCATGATTAGCTTAAGGAATAGTAATTGGGAAATAGATCTGAATACACCCAGACATGGAGTTGCATACCCCAGGGTGTTCCCTGGAATTGGTGTTAGGTACAGGGGCCTCACACCTTTGAACATTGCGATCTCCAAGAAGTCCAGGACTGGCTGGATTTGGGACCATCCTATATCTGTGCCACTGGATACGCTGTTTGCAGTACTCAGAGCCATCCCCTGTCTTTTGTGGGTTTAGTCTGCGTTGGACCCAGAACTGTTTCCTTTGATCTTTTTGTTTGAATCCGTGGTGGGCAGCCCATGTGCTGCATGCAGCTGCCAGGCCTTAGATGCAGCCCTTACTGCCCCCGGCCACCACTGAATTTGCCACTGTAGCTGCCACCGCATGGGCCAAAGAATTGGTGGTGTGCTGCCAGATTCTCATGGCGTACTGTGACAGTGGCCCCAAAAGGCCAATTTTAGCTTTAAAGCCTTGGTTTAAAGCTAAATTTGGTCTTTTAGGCCACTGCCACAACATGTGACCAGCTTTTGTGGCAAATACCAATTTGTTTTGATGGTGCTGATACTTAAATTTTGTAGTGTGCCGTGGCAGGAGGTTGCAGCCCCAGGGGGTTGAAATTGGTCCCCAGAGCCCAAAAGGTTGCCCAGCTCTGGCCTGAACTCTAGAAGAACAGGGCCTCCAAGCCTTCAGTGGGCAGGTGGCCCCATCTGGTCCCCTTTGTTGAAATCACCCACTGAAGCCACTCGGTTCTTGGTTTCCCCTCCATCCGCAGGACACCATCCTGCAATCCTGGTGCATGCCAAGCTCTGTAGTCCCATGGCCTTCCGAGGGCCTGATTCCCCCCCCCCCAAGCTCACTGGCTGCACACGTTGGTTCTTTCTCCTGCAGTGAGACCGCTTTGAGCAACACAACACTGGGATTCCGCCCTGTGGCCTCACGACACTTTGCCCCAAACCACTGGGCTGTTGCCACCAGGCCCCTGCTCTAGCTGAAGCGGCCGTCTGCCCGCAGCCATCCTCAAGGCACTCTTTTGCTGCAGTTGCGGGAGTTTCCCCACACTGCCTTGAGGAAAGATCTGACAGGATCCCAGAAAAGGTTACCATCCACCCTGTTTTTTGGAGGTCATCCCCCTGTAAACTGCAGCCTCCATCTCTGCACCCACTTTCCGGCCGTGTGGTTGCAGAGTGTGTGTAGAAATCTTTTAAGCCCATTTTTGGTTGGAAGCCCGACCACTGTAGAGCAGCCTTGCTCCAGTCATCCAGCGGGAAGGATCATGGCCAGGCTCCCCTTTTCCTGCTTCTCCCCTCTCCCTCCTTGTGCCCATTGGGATTAGTCAATTATTCTGGTGGAGCTGGTTGGCAATCAATGGGAGTGGAGTCCCAATGGCTCCAATTATGAAGAATGGATTTCTGGAAGAGGAAGCTGGAAGAAGGGAGTTGCGTACAAGGCTCCAGAAATTGGTATGAATGAGTTCAACATGGGTACCCAATCTGTCCTGCCCTCCTCTCTTCAAATGGCAACTGTATGCAAGGATCAGCCTTGGCATGCCACGACCCTGCAAGCTCTCCTTCCAGACTTCTTCTTCCTCTTTTCTCTCCCAGTTAGCTTTAGGGCCCCAATTTGCCTTGCAACTTTCTCGGAACCTTAGCCCAACCCATTCAAACCCACATGACTCAACAATCATGTCTGTGCTCTGGCTTTCAGCCAATAAGCAGAGTATTAGAGCTACTTTCCCCACACTTCCAACGCTATGCATGGATGCTTTACAGTATCTGTTTTGCTCTATGCTTTGCTTGTTTACTATGCCTAGGACAGTTTATCTTATATACACTGATTGAATCCATATTAGAAACCGAGCAAGTGGCTTTCCATTATCATTGCAACAAGGTAATCCCCCGTGAGCGATCATTTGAGCTTTCATTCCTGTTCAACAAAACCACCCTTCCTGCTTGAACACAGCCTGTGTGTGCAACTGTGAAAGTTCTGCCTATTTATTTATTTATTTATTCATTTCATTTCTATACCGCCCAATAGCCGAAGCTCTCTGGGCGGTTCACAAAAATTAAAACCAAACACACAATAAAACAATTTAAAATATATAGAACATTAAAACCACAATATAACAATACAACCACAATAAAACCTAGCAGCAGTGCAGGAGTTTAAAATACAGATTTAAAACAGCAAAGATAAAAATTTAGAAGGCTAAAATGCCTGGGAAAATAAAAAGGTCTTCACCTGGCGCTGAAAGGAATACAATGTAGGCGCCAGGCGAACCTCACTAGGGAGCTCATTCCAGAGCCGGGGTGCCACAGCAAAAAAAGCCCTCCTGCCTAGACACAGTATGGGCAATGTCAAAAGGTCCCTTTGATGCATGCATCTCTGAGCGTGTGTATATGTGTGTTCAGAGAAGGCACTTGCCAGAAATAAAGGAGCGGAACATTTTAAAACCTAGGATTGTGACAATCTTAATTACCAAAAAACAGTGGCTTTGAGGAGAGAAGTCAGGTCTCCTGCCTTTCTTCCTCCCCCCTGCCAACGTACTTGAAGGACCGCCTCCATCCATTCCAACCTGCCTGTGACCTGAGATCAGCATCAGAGACCCATGTATGTATGTATGTATGTCTATACTGCCCAATAGGCGAAGCTCTCTGGGCAGTTCACAAAAATTAAAACCAGTGTGCAGGATAAAATAATATAATATATGAAAGCTTAAAACCGCAATATAACAGTACAACCATAGTAAAACCTAGCAGCAATGCAGAGATTTAAAATACAGATTTAAAACAACAGAGCTAAAAGACTAGGAAGCTAAAATGCTGAAACACTAGGAGAATAAAAAGGTCTTCACCTGGCGCTGGAAGGAGAACATAGGCACCAGGCGAACCTCTCTAGTGAGCTCATTCCACAGCTGGGGTGCCACAGCAGAAAAGGCCCTCCTCCTGGTAGCCACCCACCGCACTTCCTTTGGCAGGGGCTCCCACAGAAGGACTCCTGAAGATGATCTTAGGGTCTGGGCAGGCACATATGGGAGAAGGCGATCCTTCAGATAACCCTATTTGGGTGCTTGCCAGTCAGAACATGAGGGATTGGGTCTTCCTGGTATTGGCCTCCCACTTGTGGAACTCTGCTCCATTTGATGTCCACCAGGCCCCATCAATTTTTAAATCAGTTTTTTATTGCGACTTTCAACAAAACAAATAAAAGAAAAACTGATTTTTAAAAAAACACCCTAATATAGCTACATACTTTAAAGATCTCAGTTTCAATTATTACAACATTCAAAAAAAAAAAAAAAGATTATACATAAACTGCAATAAAAACAGACAAAATATCCATATATAGGTCCATTTGCATGTGGCGCTGGTATACCACTCTTTCAGATATTGCTAGTGTTATTAGATCTTCAATCCACTGCATTATAGGGAGTGAGCGTTTGTACTTCTAGTGTTGTAGCATCAGTCTATTGGTGGTCAAAAGATCCTTTGACACTGATCATGTGTTAAATTCCAAGGAGCAGGTAAATAATTTAGAAGAACATGTACATCAGTAAATATTAAAGAGTGCCCCAATATGACGTTTATCCATACAGAGGCAGCTATTGGGCTTTTCCAGCTGATATGGCTCAAAGAATCATTAGCTGTATTACGCCGCCAACAATTAGCCAAGTTAGACAAACCTTCATTGAAGAGACGTTGTGGCATCCCGTAGACCTGGAACAAGAGTTTTTGCTGAATAAGACATAACTGAAGAACCACAGACACGTCAGATACAGACGCCAAAGTGGCAATCCATTGATTAGGCAAAACGGGACAATTCAGTTCCCTGTTCCATTCCTGCTTAAGACCCTGTGTATCATATCTATTCGCTGATAAGAACTATTTATAAAGAATTGTGGGTCGCTAGACCTGATCAGCTTCAATAAGCATTTCCAATAGCAAAGGAGACTCTGAGGCTGTGAAAGCAGCGGGACCGAATCTTGATTCTAACAAATGTTGCAGTTGCAGATGGGGGAAGGAGCGTGGCGGGAGTCTGGGGGGAGGGAGTGGCCAGAGCCTAGCTGCACCGGTGGATCCTGAGCCTGTGTTTGTCTCTGCCCCTGTCCCCGGGTATTGAAGGCAGGGCTGGAGAGGCAGCGCCTTGGTGATGCGCCGTGGTGATGCCAAGTGCAACGCTAAGTGCGCGCTTAGTGTTGCACTTGGTGTCACGCTCAGCGTCACACGGGAGGCTACCCACGTCAAGAGGCTTCTCCAATCCAAGCGGTCCCTCCATTACATCGGCACATACTGTGGTGTGACGACTCATCTTGAAACATCTGAAGAACATTCTATGGGATTTAGTCTTACCAATGTTCTGTTCTAGCAAAATATCACAGTTACTCTGTGATACTTTATTTAGGACTGGTGGAGCCGCTATACAGGGGTTATTACCTCAAACCTATCAACATATGTCCTTAACATATTTTACTTTTTTAGTTACAATTATATTTTTGTGTTTTTTATAGTTTTAGAGCAGATAAGGCTAAAATATCCCTTTTCAGTTGCTAAAGTTCTTTGGTGCTTACAGAAACAATTATAAAGCAAAAAGTTTGCTGACTTATCTTTTTAGTTTGCTTGGTTGTTTGTTTTAAAAGAATTATATTATTTTAAAATTATTTTGTAAGTATTTTTTATCTTGGCAGATGACGTCTCGTTTTTAAATATTTTAAGGTTCTCATTTCTTAATTGCTGACAGTCTTCCTTTTAACTGTTCAGCTATATTATTGTTATTGGTCAGATATTTTTATTGCGTGGTTTGGTAAAGCTTGTAAGGTATAAACACCTGTATTATTAACAACTGTTAACAGCATTACTGTGGCTGGGCCCCTGTTGGGCTTCACTGGTGGGTTGCTATCATTTTTTTATTTTTTATTTTTTTACATAATGATTCTCACCAGAGGAGGGTATAAAGAACTGGGACTCGTACCAGTGACAGGACATGTGCCATCCTTTGTTAAGGCCCATAATCAACCTAAAATCACTCATTTTTTCTATCCTAACTCTGAGAAAAGAAAATTACCAGTTACTGAGTCTCAAGGCACTGAGGGCATTTCTACACCGGCCTAAAATCCTGCACTTAAAACGGGGCTTTCTGCTTCTGTTTGAAACACAGGATCACCAATGACTTCCTTTACATGTGCATCCTTCCCCTTCCCTTCTCCCCGTATCTGAATCTTCCATTATCTTTCATTGATCTCGCTCCTCTCATTGCCACTTTAACTCTTATCACAGAGGAAACAGAAGCGGAACATAATGGGGTAGTTTGAGAGCTCATTATCTGCGATCTATTTCGAAAGGGAACAAAGGGCATTCAGTGCAGGAGGGTCATGGCAGGGTCATGGCATCATGTAAAGAGCCCGCAAATTTCCATGAAGGAGCCATCTCAATCGCAGGACAAAAGCTCTGTGTGATGAAGCCCTGAGCCCAGGCTTGTGCATGTGGAGATGTTGGATTGGTCATTGGGCCCCCAGTGTGTAATGAAGCCCTTGGATTTGGAAACTGAGGAGGAAGGCAGGTGTAGCCTAGCAGCAGAGTTGGCGGGGAGGAGGGCCTATCAGCATTGGGACAACAGCTTGCACCCCCTCTAGGAAGCCCAAAAGGTTCCATTATTTTGTCCCCCTCAAATGATTCTAGGGTGAAGAATTGTGATTCACCTCCTTTTCAACCTATTTACTCAAACTCAGATGGTGATAGGAACTTTGATTCATATTCTGTTACCAACTTGCTTAGTAATCAACATGAGACGATTAGATCCCTGTTTAATGGCTGGTCAGATGAGATATTCCAGAGAAAAAAGTTCCTGTCTGAGTGCAAGGAGCTTCTGATCACCCTACTCGACATTTGCAAGTATTGCTATTCGGCTGTAGCAGGCAGATCAAATTTATCTCACAAAGTGAAAAATGGCAAAAACTCATCATCAGCACCCAGTAATTGATCTAAAGTAAAAAATCATCTTATCCACCCAGGTCTGCTACAGAAACGTTTTCTTCCCAATTTTAAAATCGGGATTTTCCCACAGAGTCAATTTGGCATGGGAAAATGGGTCAAACTGTAATTGATGTGACATTATATGCCACACATCTCTAACCTCTGAAATTGTGGGAGAAGGCCTGTCAGTTCTAATGTGTTGAGACCCTAGTACCATCCATTTGGAGAGAGACTCCAGACAGGAAGATTCCAAAACTGACCAAGGTGGAAAATCTAAGCTAAGTGGAAAAGACCAAAATTTAGTGCAGGTCAACAAATAGGCCCTATCTGGAGAGCGAAGCCACCTTCTTTAATTGGAAGTTGCATCCTTTTCAAAGAAGGAACCCTCCCCCAAATTTGTGAAACAAAGCATTAAATTTTTGGAAATATCTGCCAGGTAAAGGAATCCCACGTATAACGTAAACAATTCAAGGTAGAATGTTCATCTTAAGTGCACTAACCTTATCCCACAAGTTCAACTTTAAAGATGCCCATCTATCAATATCTTGTGAAATATCATTAATCAACTTATTTAAATTTAGCTTAATCATTTGAAATATATCTCTAGGGATAAGTATTCCCAGATAGGTAATAAAATCTGGGCACTGTCAAAATTGCCAGTTAGCTAATACACTAGAATATACCCTATCTCCAACTGGCATCATTTCCAACTTTGACAAATTGAATAGCCAGACAAATCACCAAAAGTACTGATCAGTTTCATCAAAGCTGGAACTGACAACCGGAGTTTCAAAATGAACAAGAAGAGATCATCAGCATAGAGGATAATTTTAAATTCTAACCCAGGATGTGCAAAACCATGAATACTACTGTTCTGTCTAATCCCACATGCCAGGGGTTCCAAACATGAATCGAATATCAGTGGAGAAAGTGGACCTCACACCAGGCCTCATCAGTACAGGCTTTCAGGTGTGCCCTAGAGACCTCTTTAGCTTGGCCTATAATTGAGTTAGGAGACTCTCCTGGGGCCATTGTGTATATGGTGCTCGTTGGATTTAACTGTTAATCATAGAATCATCCACTTCATGGATCACTGCCTTGCTGTGGCGAAGGGGCTTGCGTAACTCAGTGAAGCCATAAGCTATGCCGTGCAGGGCCACCCAAGGCAAACAGGTCATGGCAAAATGAGTTCTGACAAAATGTGGTCCACTGGAGAAGGAAATGGCAACCCACTCCAGTATTCTTGCCAAGAAAACCCCATGGAACCTATCACAAGGCTAAAAGATATGACGCCGGAAGATGAGCCCCTCAGGTCGGAAGGTGTCCAATATACTACTGGGGAAGAGCAGAGGGTATTTCCAAGTAGCGCCAGAAAGAGTGAAGTGGCTGGGCCAAAGCCGAAAGGACACTCAGCTGTGGATGTGTCTGGTGGTGAAAAGAAAATCCGATGCTGTAAAGAACAATATTGTTTAGGAACCTGGAATGTCAGATCAATGAATCAAGGTAAGCTGGAGGTGGTCAAACATGAGATGACAAAATTGAACATCGACATCTTGGGAATCAGTGAACTAAAATGGACAAGCATGGGCGAATTTAATTCAGGTGACCATTATATCTACTACTGTGGGCAAGAATCCCTTAGAAGAAATGGAGTAGCACTCATAGTCAACAAAAGGGTGGGAAAAGCAGTACTGGGGTACAATCTCAAAAACGATAGAATGATCTCAGTACGAATCCAAGGCAAACCATTCAACATCACAGTAATTCAAGTCTATGCCCCAACCACTGGTGCCGAAGAAGCTGAGGTTGATCAGTTCTGTGAAGACCTACAACACCTTCTAGAACTAACACCAAAAAAAGATGTCCTCTTCATCATAGGGGATTGGAATGCTGAAGTAGGAAGTCAAGAAATCACTGGGATAACAGGCAAGCATGGCCTTGGTGTACAAAATGAAGCAGGACAAAGGCTAATAGAGTTTTGCCAAGAGAACACGCTGATCATAGCAAACACTCTTTTCCAACAGCACAAGAGGCGACTCTACACATGGACGTCACCAGATGGTCAATATCGAAATCAGATTGATTATGTCCTTTGCAGCCAAAGATGGAGAAGCTCCATACAGTCAGTAAAAACAAGACCTGGAGCTGACTGTGGCTCAGATCATGAGCTGCTTCTTGCAAAATTTCGGCTTAAATTGAAGAACGTCGGGAAAACCACTAAACCGTTCCGGTATGACCTCAATCATATCCCTGATGAATATACAGTGGAGGTGAGGAATAGATTTCAGGGATTAGACCTGATAGACAGAGTGCCTGAGGAACTATGGACGGAGGTCCGTAACAGTGTTCAGGAGGCAGCAATTCAATCCATCCCAAAGAAAATGAAAGGCAAGAAAGCCAAGTGGCTGTCTGATGAGGCTTTACAAGTAGCTGAGGAAAGAAGGGAAGCGAAAAGCAAGGGGGAAAGGGGAAGATATATCCAACTGAATGCAGAGTTCCAGAGAATAGCAAGGAGAGACAAGAAGGCCTTCTTAAATGAACAATGCAAAGAAATCGAGGAAAACAACAGAATGGGAAAGACTAGAGATCTCTTCAAGAAAATTGGAGATCTCAAGGGAACGTTTTGTGCAAAGACGGGCATGATAAAGGACAAAGAAAGCAGATGAGATTAAGAAGAGGTGGCAAGAATACACAGAAGAACTATACAGAAAAGATCTGAATGTCCCTGATAGCCATGATAGTGCGGTCACTGAACTTGAGCCGGACATCCTCGAGAGTGAAGTCAAGTGGGCCTTAGGAAGCATGACTAACAACAAAGCTAGCGGAGATGACAGTATTCCAGCTGAGCTATTTAAAATCCTAAAAGATGATGCTGTTAAAGTG
The DNA here is from genome assembly GCF_057233095.1 of Heloderma suspectum. Taxonomy (NCBI): domain Eukaryota; kingdom Metazoa; phylum Chordata; class Lepidosauria; order Squamata; family Helodermatidae; genus Heloderma; species Heloderma suspectum. The sequence continues at coordinate 328,716,810 of NC_139460.1, read as the reverse complement.
CTGCATTCAATATGCCAACAAATTTGGAACACTCAACAGTGGCTACAAGACTGGAAAAGGTCAGTTTATATTCCAATTCCAAAGAAGGGCAGTGCCAAAGAGTGTTCAAACTACTGTACAATTGTGCTCATTTCACATGCCAGCAAGGTGATGCTCAAAATCCTACAAGCTAGGCTTCAGCAGTATGCGAACCAAGAACTACCGGAAGTACAAGCTGGGTTTCGAAGAGGCAGAGGAACGAGAGATCAAATCGCCAACTTTCGCTGGATCATGGAGAAAGCAAGAGAATTCCAGAAAAACGTCTATTTCTGCTTCATTGACTATGCTAAAGCCTTTGATTGTGTGGATCACAACAAACTCTGGCAAATTCTTAAAGAGATGGGAGTACCAGACCACCTTACCTGTCTCCTGAGAAACCTGTACGAGGGTCAAGAAGCAACAGTAAGAACCGGACATGGAACAACCGATTGGTTCAAAATTGGGAAAGGAGTACGACAAGGCTGTATATTGTCGCCCTGCTTATTTAACTTATATGCAGAGTACATCATGAGAAACGCCGGGTTGGATGAATCACAGGTCGGAATTAAGATTGCCGGGAGAATTATCAACAACCTCAGATACGCAGACAATACCACCCTAATGGCAGAAAGCGAAGAGGATCTCAAGAGCCTCTTGTTGAGGGTGAAAGAGGAGAGTGCAAAAGCTGGTTTGAAACTCAACATTAAAAAAACTAAAATCATGGCACCTGGCCCCATCACTTCCTGGCATATAGAAGGGGAAGAAATGGAAGCAGTGACAGATTGTATTTTCTTGGGCTCCAAGGTCACCGCAGATGGTGACTGTAGCCATGAAATTAAAAGACGCTTGCTCCTTGGGAGGAAAGCTATGGCAAACCTAGACAGCATAGTAAGAAGCAGAGACATCACCTTGCCGACAAAGGTCCGTCTAATCAAAGCTATGGTTTTCCCAGTAGTAACATATGGCTGTGAGAGCTGGACTATAAGGAAGGCTGAGCGCCGAAGAATTGATGCTTTCGAACTGTGGTGCTGGAGAAGACTCTTACGAGTTCCCTGGACTGCAAGGAGGACAAATCAGTACATCCTAAAGGAAATCAACCCTGAGTGCTCATTGGAAGGACAGAGACTGAAGCTGAGGCTCAAATATTTTGGCCACCTAATGCAAAGAGAAAACTCCCTGGAAAAGACCCTGATGCTGGGAAAGACTGAAGGCAAAAGGAGAAGGGGACGGCAGAGGATGAGATGGCTAGATAGCATCACTGATGCAATGAATATGGACTTGAGCACACTCCGGGAGAGAGCGCAGGACAGGAAGGCCTGGTGTGCTATGGTCCATGGGGTCACGAAGAGTCGGACACGACTGAACAACAACAACATAGAATCATGGAATAGTAGGGTTGGAAGGGACCTACAAGGCCATCGAGTCCAACCCCTGCTCAATGCAGGACTCCAATTCAGAGCATCCCCAACAGGTGGCTGTCCAGCCTCGTCCTGAATGCCTCCAGTGTGGGAGAGCCCTCCACCTCCCCAGAGAATTGGTTCCATTGTCGTATTGCTCTAACAGTCAGGGAGTTTTTCTTGTTGTTCAGCTGGAATCTGGCTTCCTGGAACTAATGTTTGTTTCATCTTTTTTATCATTGCCTGCAGTTTTAAGTTTTGTTGTACACCACCTTGGGAGAGTTTGCCCTAAAAGTCACCTTATTTATGAATGAATGAATGAATGAATGAATGAACGAACAAATAAAGGCTAAGGAGCGGGTTGGGATAGGCACCTGGGGAGTCCTGAAGGGATGTGTGAATAAGCACTTGGTTGCAGCATCAAAGGGGGAGTCCTGTCAACTGGCAGAAACCCTGTTCAGCAGTCAGTAAAACTCAGCTTTAACCTAACACCAAGAAATAAGTGAGAGGTGAATATCCACGAGCTCTTAGTCTGGTACTTAGGAAGATCTGTGAGCCCGAAGGTCTCTGTTAAATGGATTAAAGCAGCAGTGATGGGAGCAGAGAGTCGGAGGTTCTCAGCCTTGAGAGACTTGAGGGAGGGTGAGCCTGCTCGGGCGGGCCAATGCCCAGCGTCCTTGGGTGCCAATGGGGTGGCCTGGCTGGTGCCCCTAGGCTTGAGTCTGGCAAGTGGCTGTGCTGATGGGACAGACACCAGATCATGTTCCAGTTCTCCGCTTTTGGCTGGCCTGCAAGATGCCAGCCAATCAGCCATGTGTTGAGGCCAGTTGGAGGGAGGGCGTGTCACCCCCGCGCCTGACACACACACATTTTTGCAGCCCTTGGAGGCACAGAAGGAGCAGAAGATTCTTTGAGCTCCAGGAAGGCCACCGTCCCTGGCGAGCGGACGAGCCTTCTCCTTTTCCGGGGGATTTGGATTTGGCATCCTTGCCAGGCCATGAGCTGAGAAACAGACAGGCCAGGGCACTTGGCAAAAGACCCCGGGCTTTCTCCAACATCCACCAGCTCTCGCTACGGCCTCCTTCCCGCTCAGGTGGCCAGCATGTGTCTTGGCTGTACTATCGCTAACATATGCTGTTTGCTGCCACAAGATAAGGTGATGGCCACTAACTTAGAGGTAGGGCGGCCCCCGTTGGAAAGTCTGGTGTGACTTACAGCAGAGTTGCCTTATATAGAGGAAGCGTGGCTACACAGCACTTAGTATTGGCGGCAATAAGCACAGGCTAGAGCCAGTTTAAAAGAAGTTGAAATCAACTGACTTCATTAGTGCTCTTATATGCATCATCAGAGAAGGCTAACACTGTTGAACTACAAGCACTCCCTGAAGCTGGGTGTGTGAGTTCAGCAAGCGAAGGCATGAGAGCGGGCTACGTGCTTCCTCTCTGGGAGACCCCACAGGGTGCTTGTTTGTTGGACAGGCAGAGGGGAGAAGGAGGAAGAAGGAAGAGGAAGGGGAGGGAGCAGGGAAAAGGAGCCGATCAGGTTGCAGGGACGAGGGGGATGAGCAAGACACAATCTCCACCACCCCCTGGTGTCTGGAAGCATGCGGAGTGCCCTGCAGCCATGTGTCCTGCTTCACAGAGGACCGTCCTCTGTTTGAAGCGCCATCACAGGACTGTTCTCTGTTTGAAAAGCTGTCCAGGTGAAAGTCTGTTTAAAGATAAAGAGCCATCAGAAGAGAGAGCAGCAGGGAAGGCCTGGAGGCTGACCGCCAACAGCACCTGCGGAACAGGCTGTGCAGCAGCCAACACCCGGCTCACCCAGTCAGTCCTCCCCACTCTAGTCGGAGGGGCTGCCCTTCCGTTTAAATTACGGTACTCATTCCTACATCCTTACCTCTACAGTAGCATATGCAAGTGTTGTGCACATCTGTGTCTTCTTCACAGGCCAAGGGTGGGGTGGGGTGGGGTGGGATGGGGGAGGGCAGGGACCTTCCTGTCCTGCTTGTGGGCTTCTCGGGGGCATCTGGTTGGCCACTACGGGAACCTGATGCTAGGCCAGATGGAGCTGCTTTGGGCTACTCCAGCAGGGCTCTTCACTTCAGCTTAAGGTGTGCGCGTGTGTCAGGGAGCGCGTGCGTGAGAGAGAATAGGTTTAGAATTCTGCTTAAATGAAATGGCCAACACTCCCAGCTTGTGTTGGACTACAACTCCCTGCTGGCTGGCAATGCTGGGAGTTGTAGTCCAACACAACTGGAGGTCACCAGGTTGGGAAGAGTTGGTCTGGCACATCCCAGAGAGCCTTCGGGCCACACCAGGCTCTGAGATAATTCTCATTAGCCTGCAGTGCCTCCTGTGGAAGGGCAGGGTCATTGACCTGTGTGACACATGGGTGGACGATATCACCCACATGTGTGTACTGGGCCTAGCAGCTTGTCCAAGCACCATTTGGGGACCCAGAACTGAACAGCTGCCCTGGAATCCATGGGACTGTAGGTCTGATCTAGAAGTTTAGGCAAATTCCAGAGCAGGACCAAGGGAGTACTGACTGGTATTTATACATCGGGGGGGGGGGGTTGGCTGTCGTTTTTCCTTCCCACCAGCAAAGCTGTGGCTGAGAACTAGGCTGGGCTCGGTCTCCGTGTAAACGCAAAAGAGCAACCTGTGTTTGCTCTTTGCCAAAGTGCTGTCATTTTTCCTGTGTCTGTTTAGCCTAACACATGTTTAGCCTCTCCTCCCAGACTCTGGGCATCACTCCAACAGCAAGGAGCTGGGTTTCCATCTCTTTTCCTCCCCTTCTGTGCAGCTGAGCCCTGGGGCCAACTGCAGGGTCCAGAGCATCCTAGAGTTGGAGTGGGCTTTTGAGGCCATCTAGTTCACCCGCCTGCACAGTGCAGAGAATCCAGAACTAGAGCACCCCCAAGAGATCCTTTATTTTTCCCTTCAACCTTGGAAGGGTCCATTCAAGACAGATCTGGTTTCAGATATTTATGTATTGAATGTATATGCCATTCGACTGGCAGTTTTAAAATGTTAAAAATATTAAAGAGCCAGAATGAAGCTAATACTTTATCAGACTTAAATATGGCATGCCTGCCAAAAGAAGGAAGTCTTCACCTGCCACGTGAAAATATACATGCCGGGTGGATCCTCCCGGGGAGGGGCATTCCACAGACTGGGGGCGCCACAGAGAAGGTGCTCCCGCCGGTAGCTGCCACAGCACCGTTGTGGGCGGTGGCACCTGGAGAACAGCCCGCAGAGATGATATTAGCCTCCGGGCAGAACAGAGGGGCCCTGGAGCTCTTCCCAGCACAGTGATCCTAAGCCCTTCATAGCTTTAAGAATCGGCACTGACACTTTGAACCAGGCCCAGAAACGGACTGGCAGTCGGTGCAGCCGACGCAGCGCTGGGGCAGCGTGTTTGAAAAGTCCGGATCCTCCTGTGAAGCCCGCAAGGTGCCAGCTGCTGCTGCTGCTTCCTGGCGAGGCCTCCTTGCGCTCTGCCAGCGCTGTGGGACTCCCCCTCCGGTGCCGGGCAGAGCAGACCGAACCGTCTGCGGGAGGAGCACAAGGGGGCGCCGTGGCTCCATGGACCGGCCGGCAGCTGCTGCTGGACAACAGGCCGTCTCCTTCCATCCCGAACAGAGGCGGCGCTTCAGGGCGCCCTCGAGGACATCTGCACGATCCCCGCATCCAGCAAGACACCATTCTGCGTCTTGCCAGGTGGATCCGAGGCCAAGTGTGGATAAGTCCTCCTGAGGAGACAGTAGTGCTCCTGCGCAGCTCCCGCTCACTTCAGTGGGACTCGTGCAGGAGAATGTCCCAGGGCGAAGAGCGGAAGCGCTCACAAATGGGCATGCCCAGGGAAGCGGTGTTCCTCATCGCCCTTCGTGGCACAGGCGACATCCCAAAGGTGGTCCTCAGACTCACAGAACCTCCTTCCACACATCAGCTTTTAACTGCAGTGAAAAATGCGGCAGGGGGGGGGGACGAATGGCGTGTGCCTAGGAAAAGAATCTTGGGAGTGACATTCCTGCATCAGAAACGCAACCTGAAGGAAAGCTCTCTGGCCCGGCCCTGTGTCAGCGGGGCACTTCTGGCACTAAAACTCAGGATCCGGACTGGCCCTGTGCCTCCGAACAGGGAACGCTATATAAGAGGGGCCCTCCCGTAAGGCTTTCACTTATTCAATACCCGCTAGCTGGGAATGATGGCAGTTGCAGTCCAACACCTCTGGAGTTTGGGGGAGAGTGGCCGGCAGCCATGGGAATGGGGAAGGCTTGGATAAGGAAGCTACCAGGCTTCCTATTCCATTAGGGTTGAACACATTCCCAAATTTGTCCAGTTCGGTGGGGAGCAAAAAATGCCAGAAGGCAGAAATGGGATTGTAAGTCTGCTTTCTTGCATGGCCATCAATGAGTTTAAAAAATGGCTGCGAGAACGTTTAACTCTGCATGCCTGTCTCTTGCACACATGCGCAGCTACCCGGAAGAAAGGCTCACACGAGCCTGGCGCAGCCGTCTAAAATCGGCCCAGAAAGCCCATGAATCATCAAAGGCTATTGCAGCTGCCCAGCTGGCCACAAGGGGGCAGCATCGTGTCGTCGAGGGCCGAGCTTTGCCTCGCCACTGCCTGCGTTCCCGGCAGCTGTGTCCCGGGAGTGCCAGAAGGCTTCAGGCCCAGCAGGCGAGGGCATGTCAGCCGTCAGGCTCCCCGGATGGAGGGCTGGAGGCTTCGCTCCAGTCCCGTGGCAGATGTAAGGCCCATGGGAGGTGTGGTGCACACACAGAATGGATTAGCGGGAGGAATGCTGGCGTTGCAGTATCCAAACATAACGGGCCGCATCCAGTACTGCTGCTGCACTCCCAGCCTTCCCTTGCGCTGGCAGGACCCGCCGCTTGCCCAGCAGGAACATAGCACTCCTGTCAGTTATCCTGGAAATGACGGAAGCGCGCCTTCCCTGAACACCGCGGCTCAGCGGAACACAATCCGCAAGCTCCACTGACCTGCCCCAGTCCGGAAGCACGGGCTGCGCACCTTTCCGATCGTGGCAGGACCCACTGGCTTCCCACTGTGCTAGCGGTGTGTCCCACTAGCATGCAGGCACCGTTGGGTGCTGCCCATGGAAGGCCCCAGTTTGGGGGAGAGGGCTCTAGCAGGCCTCTTGCCTTATTCCGTGCCGCAGCTGGGGGGAGATGGCGGAGACCCGTTTCCACAGCACAGGCTCGGGTGATCTGACCTTAGGGCCTCTTGTGTCGCTGTTTGGGGAAAAAATGATCAGATATTGGGGCGGGGGTGCTCTGCACATGCTCAGAAGCATGGCCTGAGGTGCGAGGGTTTTTGTAGGCAAGAAGTGACTACTCTGCATGCATGGGAGGGTCAAGTCAGGGGATATTTTTCAAAATAGAGGTCTGGACTTCCTGAATTCCAAGAAGGCTTGAACAAGCCTCTCAGTTTGGAAATGAAGTGCTGGCTACGCTGACCGTGGGTCAGCATTTCAAATGACATCTGGAGGGCATGAACAGGCTGCCCCCCCGCCCAGGAAAAGGAGGGGCGTAATGGTGGGGCCTCCCCCACCATCTATGCAGCCCGTCTGGAACGCCGGCTCAGCTGTCCCCAGTTGGCTGCTTGCAGCCTGAGATTGGCCCACCTCTGCATGCCTTGCAAAAGCTGCCTCTGCCCTGTCGGGCCCAAAAGGAACCTTGGCCCATCACCCTTTCCGTGCCCCAAGCCCCCCTCTCTGCATGGGCCTCCCCTCATGCCTTCATAAACGGCTTGGGCCTTTGCTGTGCCATTTGCCAAGCTGGCAGGCCGCAGAAGAGAGGTCACTGACCCTGCTTCTGCCCCATTCGGAGGGAAGGGGGGGAGCAGGGGAGGGGGAAGGGGAAAGGGAAGACCAGCGTGATGGGCCCATCCCTGGCTCCCCGCCGTGAAGCGCAGTTGTGCCAGCTGGCATCTCTCCAGCCGCGATGGCACAGAAATGCGGAAGCAGCTGTGGAAGTGGAAAAGGCTGCTAGCTTGGAGGCAGCGGAGGACGGGCCCCTGCTTGACTCGCCCCCTGTCACTGGACTGCTAGCGGGCAGCATTTCTAACAAGGGCTTTGGCTGCTGCTGGCTTCCTTCCTTTTCTCTCTGAGAGCCACTGTCCCATTCAGGAAGGCCCCCTTGGCTCAGGCTGCGTATCCAAACAGGTGGCTTCTGCATGCGCTTGACGAACCGGACCGAAGAAGGCTTTGAGAAGAGGGTAGTGCACTGAAGCAAAGATGGGCCGGAAGTAAGCCCCACTGAGCTCAATGGGTGTGTTTAGGATTGGAGCCTTATCCAGATTGAAATTTGCCATCCTGCCCCCCCGCTCCCCACCACTTCAGTCTGAATTTGCTTAGCAAGGTAACCATTTCAGGACTCCCAGATGCCAATGCTGACCTTCCGGTTTTCCTTGGTGGAACTCCCTTTGCCCAAGAGGTGTGGGAGCTCAATGGCAGAGCGCCCGCCTTGCACATAGGAATCCCTGGAATCACCCTTGGGGATCTCTGGTAACAGGGCTGGGAAAAATCATGGCCAGGTATAATATGTAAGGGGCATGGGAGGCAGAGAGAGGCAGGATAAGGGGTTTGCAAAATTATGCATTGTATGGACAGAAGTTTTTTCTCTCGCTGTTATAATAGGAGAACTTGGGTCACTGACTGCAATTGACTGGCAGAGGATTCAGGCAGATGGAAATAAGGGCAATACGACAATGGAACCCATTCCCTAGGGAGGTGGTGGGCTCTCCCACACTGGAGGCGTTCAAGACGAGGCTGGACAGCCATCTGTCGGGGATGCTCTGACTTGGATTCCTGCATTGAGCAGGGGGTTGGACTCGATGGCCTCGTAGGCCCCTTCCAACCCTACTATTTTATGATTCTATGATTCTGGGGCTGTTTCCCACAATAGCCAGGTTTGCACCATCAGGGAGGCAGCTTGCTTTCCCGCGTGAGCCGCCTAATTTGCGTAATTGTCTTGGCAGTTGTTGTGACTTCTGAGCCCGGTGAGGGTGGCTGGCTGGGGTGGTTTACAAAGCACCCTGAAACCCATGGCTTGTTGTAGGGTTGCTGGGTGGTTGGTAAACCACCCCAGCCAGCCACCCTTGCTGGGTTCAGACGTCACACAACCCATACTTGCGAGGGTGATGATGCTAAGCCAGTGGCTCGCAACCAGCACATGCAGGGAGGGAACGTAGCCTCCATGGCTCCGCTTCCATTCTTACGGAGAGCTGCTGCTAGTCAAAGTAGACAGTCTGGGGGCCTGAGTTGGACAAGGTTGACTCCAACCAGAGCAAAATCGGCTTGTGAAAACAGCCCAGAAGGATTGAAGAGTCCCAAAGTAACCCATATCCCCGGTGAAATGCCAGCCCAGGCAAACCAACCCTCCTGTGGAGCCCATGCTTCCAGCGCACATTGACGTGGCTATTTCTCCTGACTTGGTGGAGTGGGCCTGGAGCATGGCTAGTCCGGCCAGAAGCCAGTGACTCCTCAAAACGTCTGGCTTCTGTGTTGCTTAAATAAGACTCTGCAGGAAGGTGCCCAGGCATGTGGGAAAACCCAGCACAAAGCAGGAAAGGGATGCATAGACTTTGCCTCTGGGATCAGCTCTTTCTGGCTGTTGTTTTAACCACTTCCAGCGGGACAGCCATGTTAATCCATTGCAGCAAACATAACAACGCATCTTGGGGCACCTTAAAGACTACCACATTTATCCTGGCTTAAGCTCCAATGGACACAGGAGCTTCCGTGAACAGAAGTACAATTCATCAAGAGATTCAGCTCTGTTTTCTGTGGTTTGAACAAGGACAAAGGGTTTTTTCCCCTCCACTACATGTGTTAATTGACTAACCGTGTCTCTGTTATCACCCAAGAACATTTGTGAATGGCCAGTTAAGGTAATGATCACTGTCTGTACTTCTTGCATTTCAATTCCCTCTGACTGTGCTGTGTACCGTCTCAACCAGCCCCAGCATGTGTATATAAATCTGCCAATTTGAGGCAAACACTTTCATTCATCTGATGAAGTGGACCATGTCCACAAAAGCATATGCCAGGATACATTTGTTAGTCTTTAAGGTGCAACAAGACCCTTGATTTTTGTTTGTTTATTAAGCAGGTACCGTTACCCACCCAGTTTCAAAAGTAATTGTTACCCACCTGGTTAGAAATGTGATAAATTGGTGGCAACTGCCTAGGATGAGGTGTGCCAGCGTGAGACCCGGTGAGCTTGCTCCTGTTGTGTGTGGAAAGCCACTCCAGAATTGCATCTTGGGGCTGCTTTAGACAAACATTATACATCTTCCTGGGCTGCAAGCTGCACTACAGGTCTGCATATGGAGGAAGGTTGTCCCATTGTGAAAGAAAAGCTGCCCTGCTTGTAGAAAGCAAGGATGTCAGAGAAACATTCTTACTCCCTATGGACGTTTCAGTCTTGATTTATCCGCACCCCACCTGTTCGCCATCTTCTTCCGGGAAGCTGGCTGCAGTGATGAGGAGTGGCTTGGCAGCAACTCTTACTTAAGGGTCTCCTCTGGTCCACTGAGTGGCTTTTAATGTAGGCCTCCCAGAATTTTGCCGATGCAATAGTGAGTCACCGGGGATGGGTGCTTCGCTGTCATCTTCCTCTGTCTCTGGCTTCCCCAATCTGATGCCCTCCAGATGTGTTGGACTATGACTCCCATTGGCCAAGCTGGCAGGGAATGAAGGGAATTGCAGTCCATCCAATCTGGAGGCACCAGGTTGCAGAAGGCTGCTTTCCCCTGAGTGAACAATGGCTGGAAGAAGCCTCAGCAAAGGATAGCATCTAGATGGGAAAATTATATCTTGACGGTATCATAACGGAGCCAGAAACCCTTCTAAGTGAAGGGTGAAAGGTGAAAAGGTGTGTCATCAGGAGGCGTCTGAAAGGTGCCGCGTTCTCTTCCTCCCGAACTGCACGGGGGGGGGGGGTGTCCAGAGGGCGGGTGCCGCGGCAGAGAAGGCCCGCCGTCGGGGTCCTTCACGGCGACGTTCCGTCCGTTTTGGAATGGCCAGCAAGGCCCCTCTGCTGGTCTTCAAGGTCCCTGGGTGAGGGGAGGCGGTCTGCTAGGCCTCCCGGTCCCACGCCGTTTAGGGCTTCGTAGGGCAGTAGCTTAACCTCGAACGCGTCTCGGCAGCTAACAGGCAGCCAGTGCAGCGCTTTTAACACCGGTGTTACGTGAGCATAGCTGGGTGTCCCAGGGAGCCCCCGGCTGCTGCATTCTGCACTCGCTGCAGCTTCTGACCCACGCACGAGGGCAGCCCCTCACAGAGCGCGTTGCAGTAGTCTAATCGTGAGGTTACCGGAGCATGGGTCACTGTGGCTAGGCCATCCCTATCCAGGAACAGGCGTAATTGGTGTACTAACCAAAGTTGGTCATGGGCGCTCTGGGCCACTGAGGCCACCTGGTCCTCCAGTGACAAAGATGGATCCAGGAGCACCCACAAATGACAGACCTTCACACAGCGCAAAGTTAAAACTATGGGGTTTGCTACCACAAGATGTAATGATGGCTGCTAATATGGATGGCTTCAAAAGGGGATTGGACAAATTCCTGGAGAAGGCTATCAATGGCTAGAAGTCTTGATGACTATGTGCTACCTCCAGTATAGAGGCAATATGCCTCTGTACACCAGTTGCTGGGGAACATGGGCAGGAGGGTGCTCTTGCACTTGTGTCCTGTTTGTGGGTTTCCCATAGGCAGCTGGTTGGCCACTGTGTGAACAGAATGCTGGACTAGATGGACCCTTGGTCTGATCCAGCAGGGCTCTTTTTATGTTCTTATGACCAGGACAAAATGGACTTGACTACTCTTGTGCTTCTAACAACAGCTGGGTGTTCAGTCATAACTGATCAAGCTTTTTACATAATAACCGCCCACTGACAATTGCAAGTCAAGCTACTGTTAAGGGCACAAGAGCAAGGCTCAATGAAAAAGTTGGCATTTCTACCAATGAACGTTACATAAAACCATTTCCTATGTCTAACTCTGAATGTAGCAGAGATAATTAAATGTGAATTCCAGTTCAGGCCGTGCTATGTCATGGAGACAGTGTTTGGCTTTAGGCAGAGATGCAGATGTATATCTCTGTGGAACCCAGGAAACGGCCCTAGATTGAGTCAGGCCCTTGGTCCATCTAGCCCAATATTATCAACATTGACTGGCAGCCAGGGCTCTGCCGCCAGGGGTTCAGGCAGGAGTTTTTCCAGTTCTACCTGGAGACGCCAGGGATCGAACCTGGGAGCTTCTGCCTGCAGTGCCCGGGCTCTGCGGCTGAGCAATGAACCCTCCCGCTGTGCGTTCAGGGCTGCTTCTGGCATTTGGCTTTACTTTTCCAGAAAGAAGATGGCTATAGGCTTGGGGAATGTCAGAAATTGCAAACCCAAGTGTGAAATATGAAGTTGGGAGAGAATCCTGAGAGCTTTGCCGGAGGCAGGCTGCACACATGCCTCCCTTCCTCCCCACCTCTGCAAGCACAGAATTTTATTTTATTTTGAAATAAAAATACATGCAACAAAAATGAACACAGATAACAGTGCAACAAGATCACTAAAGAAAGAGAGAAATTTACGGATTATGATCCTTAGGATATTGTTGATATGCTTGTGAGACAACTAGAGGAAAACACCCTAAGGAGAAGCTCATTATCTAATGAAAAATGGGATATATAAACTATATAGCATATATAAGAGCTGTGTGTGTGTGTGTGTTGGTGTTAAAAAGATTCCTGCCTTCATCCATTTACTGCCTACTTTCCTAAACAGCATTCGAAAACTGTGGACACCTAACAGTTCTGTGGCCTGGAGGAACGCAAGCCGAAGAACCCCCTGCGGGAGGCGGCGAGGGCTTCCCGACAGGCTGCTCCCAGCGCTCCCAATCAGGCGGCCTGGTGCCGCTCCTCCATCTTGCCCCCCTTAGAGCACAGTCCTATGGACTGCCCCCTTGCTGGTCACAAGTCCCCGAACTCAGAGGCTTCTGAGATCCTTATCCCCTGTGGGACAGAAGCTGGCAGGGTGGGAGGAGTGGCAGAGGCAATCTTTGCCTCCCCATCTCCCGAGATCTCCTTTCCCCCCGCTAGACGGGCTTTTCAGCCTTTCTAACAAGGGTGCTTTGGAGAGGGAGGGAGGCTGGACTCTGGTTTCCTCCCCTCCCCGCCCACTGGAACACCCCCTCCCCGCCCTGAGGTTGATTTCCTGACACTGGCAAGGCAGCTGGCGCAGTTTTCTCCACGCTGGATGCGAGCGGCAGGGCAGGTGGATCTCTGACTCCCCTTTCTGAGGTCAGAGCACTGCCTCCGATCTCAGAAGGGATTTTTCAAGCCATCCTATGGTCCCTGGGAAGCTCTCCCAGGGACCATAGGATAGCTGTCTCCATGGATTTTCTGGTGCCATCCTACGGGTAGCAACAACTGCCAGCAAGAGTTTCTTCTTTGCACAAATGCCATCACTTCTTTGGCGTTTGTGCAAAGAAGGGGGTGCACCCCCCTGCCCAGCTCCTGCTTGTACCGTGAGGTCTCCTCCTCATCTTCCACCCTCTTTTGCCAATAATGTTTGTCCTCTGCATTTCAACCTAATCATAGCTTTCTCTGAAACAGATTTTTGTGAAAATGAGATCCTTTGGAGAGGTTTATGAACCCAATTGGATTTCCTTGGAGGAAAATGTATTCTGACAGTCTCATTCCCAGGCTGCTGACATTGCCTCTCAGCTGGCTGGCCAACGCTTCATCCCACAACACCTCTCTTTGATTTAGGTGATGAAAAGTCATTCAAGAGGAATAAACGCTCCTGTTGTTGCCAGGCAGAAACCTTTCCCCTCCAGCCTCTGAAAGGACTTCGCATCCTCCGAAGTTTGCACTCTCTGGCCAGCTGGTCCCTTCCGCACTTTCCACAGTTATGGTTTTGGTGCTGTTCACTTTAAGATGCAGCCAAGCGTCTTTCTGCACTAATCCTTTGTGGGCCGGGGTTGTTTTTTAAGGACCCAACACCAGGTAATGAATGCCCTAGCGAGGGAACGGCATACTTGGTTTAAACGAGAGAGCCGCGGCTGTTGAAGAATTCAGCGTAATACAGCAGTGGACAGTTGCGTCAGCTGGGCCTCCTCAGGATGAAACGGACAGGCCAGCTCAGTTGCTCTGAGTGGCAAAGTGTCCATTCTCTTCATACACGCATTCATTTAGAAGCAAGAGGGGTGTATAGGGAGGAATGCGGAACCCTCAACCTGCCAACCACCTCCCTGTACTTTTCTCCCCGCTGGAGTTTCAATAACAAAAGTAAGGCCAGCCAAGAGAAAAGTGCATGGGGGGGGGGGAGCCATGGAGGGGGAAGGGTTAGCTGTCCTTGCCTCTGTACCCCTTTGCTTTTGAACAGAATCTTCCACCCATCCCTTCTATATGCTTGTGGGACACCTCCACCTTTCAGCTCACAGAAACGCTGCCACCGCATTGACTCTGGTCCCCCCCACAACTGCGTTCAAAGGGTATTCATAGAATCATAGAATAGTAGGGTTGGAAGGGGCCTACAAGGCCATCGAGTCCAACTCCCTGCTCAATGCAGGAATCCCAAGTCAGAGCATCCCTGACAGATGGCTGTCCAGCCTCATCTTGAACACCTCCAGTGTGGGAGAGCCCACCACCTCCCTAGGAAATCAGTTCCATTGTCATATTGCTCTAACAGTCAGGACGTTTTTCCTGATGTTCAGCCGGAATCTGGCTTCCTGTAACTTGAGCCCATTATTCCGTGTCCTGCACTCTGGGATGATCGAGAAGAGATGCTGGCCTTCCTCTCTGGGACAACCTTTCAAGTACTTCAAGAGCGCTATCCTATCTCCCCTCAGTCTTCTCCAGGCTAAACATGCCCAGCTCTTTCAGTCTCTCCTCACAGGGCTTTGTTTCCAGTCCCCTGATCATCTTCGTTGCCCTCCTCTGAACCCTCTCCAGTTTGTCTGCATCCTTCTGAAAGTGTGGTGCCCAGAACTGGACACAGTACTCCAGATGAGGCCTAACCAGTGTTGAAGATGCCCCCCTTGCTAGGTCAGACTCGCTCCTGATCTCCGCTGGCTGGTTTTGCCGTTGGGGCAACTTTCTGCCTCAAGGATGTAAGAAGGGCCACAGTGACATGAAAGAGTGAGCCCTCGGGCACAAAGCCTGCGCTGTGTTGCAAAGCAGAACTCCTTGCAAAACCTCAGCTGCTTTGAATTTAAAAAGAAGCAGCAGAAGTATGAACAGGTTTTCAAGGAGTCAGTTGCAAGTCAGAAAAGGTTGCAAGGGACTGAGTGGAATTTTAAGAAAGGCTTCGGTTTACTATTGAGCTGCGAGTGGCCTTAGGAGAGACAAGTATTATGATGTTGCAGTGGAAGGGGTCGGAGGTGTAAATGCATTCTTTTCATTTTATTCAAAGAGCTGCTTCCTCAAGGTTTGGGACTGGTCATGCATTCCGAATGAATATAAGGGTGCAATCCTTGCATGTTTAGACAGAAAACAGTTCCACAACTCCCAGCCTGCCCCAGCTACATGTATTATTTTTCAACATTTTTTTCCTTTCAGAATAGGTGCTCAGGGTGGTTGGGGCTACCAAACTGGAGTGAAGAGCCTAAAGTACCTTCCTTCTATTTTTCACACGTGGGAACCCCAAACCCAGGAGCAATTTCTCATTTGACCCTCTTGGTATCTCCCAAATGGTGATGCTCCTTGCTGAGCAGCGCACAGTCCCTACCACAACCACAACCCACCCTGTCAATCCAGCCCAAAGACTGAGGAAACTCAATGTCTGGGAGGGAGTTAAAATGCTGCCATTTCCGGGCTTCCCGGGCCTCTCTCCGAATTCTTCCGCCCACGCCTGCAAACCCAGGAGTGCAGAAACAAGATGAATTTTAATTATTTGGCTACATGCAGAAAGGGGCTGTCTTGTAGAGGATAAAGTATTAATAAAACATAAAGCATCCGTCTTGTTTCTGCTTAATAAGCATCCTTGACAATGTGGAAGACCAAGCGCCTTTGAGCAGTTCTAACAAGAGCTGGTTAAACTCCAGGTTTCCCCCTCAATGGCGCGGTTCTCCCTGAACCAAAGAGCTGTGGGTTGGATGGGGAAACGCCAGGGGGAGGGGGAGGATTGCCAGCCTTTATGGGGTGGAGGGGGAAGCCTGCTTTATTCATTCACAGCTGTGGCCATTTATTTTTAAAGCGATGTTGAATTTTAAACCTCCCCCAGGCTTGCAGTGCTTAGCGCAGCTGTAGGATAGCTCCGTACCCGTGATTGGGAGACTCTGTGCCTGCCCCCTTCTGCTCCCCCATGCACAGGCAATGTCGAACTGGGGTCATCCCCAGCAGCCAGCGATAGTCTTGATATGGAGACCTTCAGATTGGCAGAAAAGCGCTACTACTCCAATAACCACAAGGAAGCACCTTGCATTTTAAAATGGAGATTTAATTCCAAAAGGCTAGAAGAGCAGGGCCATGGCTGAGCATGATGGGAGTTGCATTCCAGCACATCTGCAGGGCACCAGACTGGGGGAACGCTGAGCTGGGTGTGTGCGTCCCGGTCCTGGTCCACATGTCACACACTTCTCCATGACGTTAGCTAGTAGAAGTATTTTAAAAGTGGATCAAATTGCTAGTGAGTGCAGTTCTTGCATCTGAGCTGCAAACATGGGAATGGCAAAACCAAGTTCACAGTGATTCATATCCTAGCAATTGCTTCAAGGGGTGAATGCAAAGGGAAAGCATACTGGATCAGTTTAGGAAAGGCCGCTTGAGCCCACTGATCCTGTGGCACACACCTTCTACACACAAGGCAGAGGGAACAGCCTGAAGCCAGCATGTAGACGGCATGTGAACATGCAGCAACCGACACGTTGCACGTCTTGCGATTTCATTCACAGAAGCACTTTCCATGTAGTTGTTTTATCTGCTGGTTGCTGTTTTCTTCTCCTTTGCTGTTACTGTTTTTAAAACTATACGGACTGTAGGTCACCTCGGACCCCCATTATATACTGCAGAAAGGCAGGATATGATAACTTTAAAACAAGCCGACACATTGAACAGACCTCATGTGTCGCCTGTGGGGGCCTCCTCGCCCCTCTCCCCTCCCCACGCCAAAGGATTTGTGCTCCTCTTTCCTCTTCTGGGTGAGCAGGAATTGCCATTGCCATGGACTGCATGCTGGGGGTAGCTGGGCGGTTATCTCCCCCCACCCCTGGTCTTGAAACGGATGACTTCTGTTCATGCCCAAAATATGCTTTCTCTACTTTGCACTGGGTTTTGTTTCTCTCTCACCATGACAAGCTGATAAGAAGCCATATTCTCTCTACTTCCCTCTGTAGCCAGCACGTAACTTGACTTACTTCCTCGAGTCGTCCAGAGCAGTTCGCTCTGCAGCAGGATTTTCCGCAGAACACTTTGTCTCTGCAGCTTGGCTTCGACTGGGAGGGGCATGAGCCTCCTCTGTGGCACAGAGGGCCACGGGAGGTTCAGTTGCATCCATCTCCATGGCGCGAGCATTCCTCTGCTCCCTCTGGGCTGTGGGTTTTCTTTCGCCCTCCTCTTCTACTCCCCACCCTCCTCCTCCAATTCCTCACACTGCTCTATCCTTTTGTGGCACAGGCTGCATTATTTGTTATCAGGCAACGTAACCCGGTGGAGAAAAAAAAGCAGTAAGTGACGCCAAAGCTGCTTTTATCAATTAGGATACTGAAATCTGATACAAACTTGGCTGTTGTTAGGAGAGAACAAGTGAGAGTAACAGCCAAACTAAACTGTCCTGTCCAAAGCCCACAGGTCTCCTCCCCTCTCCCTGCAACCTGTCCTACAGACGCGCCCGTCGGCATCAGCAACTTCTTCATGCTGCCTGTTTAAATGCGCACATGGTGCTCATTTAAACAAAAGGCAAACTCCATGTTAGGCATAATTGGAAAAGGAATTGAGAATAAAACTGCCAACATCATGCTGCCCCGATACAAATCGATGGTGCTGCCACACTTGGAATACTGTGTACAGTTCTGGTCACCACACCTAAAAAAAAGATACTCTAGAGCTGGAAAAGCTGCAGAAAAGGGTCACTAAAATGATCAAGGGGTGGAGCATCTCCCCTGTGAGAGAAGATCACAACAGCTGGGATTATACATGGTGTGGAGAATGTGGAGAGGGAGACATTTTTCTCCCACTCTCCAAATACTAGAACCCGGGGCATCCTATGAAGCTGATTAGCGGGAGATTCAGGACAGATCAAAGGAAGGACTTCTTCACACAGCGCATAGTTAAAGTATGGAATTCGCTACCTCAACCTGTAGTGATGGCCACCAATCTGGCTTTAAAAGGTGGCTGGACAAATTCCTGGAGGAAAAGGCTATTAATGGCTACTAGTCCTGATGGCTATGTGCTACCTCCAGTACCAGAGGCAGTGAGTCTATGTACACCGGTTGCTGGGGAACATGGGTGAGAGGGTGCTGTTGTGCTCATGCCCTGTTTGTGGGTTCCTGGTTGACAACTCGTTAGCCACTGTGAGAACAGAATGCTGGACTAGATGGACCCTTGGCCTGATCCAGCAGGGCTCTTCTTGTGTTCTTATGGTGCTGCGTTATAGTGTCAGGCCTTTGGACCAGCACAGTCTATTCTCACAGGCAGCCACTTCCCATGGCCTCAGAAGAAAGACATTTTTGCCAGTTCTGTCCGTTTAACAGGCAATGCCAGGGACTGAACCCAGGTTCTTCTGAATATAAAGTACAGAATTCACTTGTAATTTCCTCCCTATTTTTTTCCTGCCCATGACTCTCAGGACCACTTTACATATTATGTTTTCCCTGCATGGAAATATAATTCCAAAAATAAATTAGGTGTAACCCATATCTGTTTAACCCTGGCTATTAGAAGCTTGCCCATGGAAAATCTTACCAGGTTCAGCCTTTGGTGGATCTCCAGGGGAGTTGTTGGCAGCATTCACCAGGGCTGCTTCCATTGGTGTGCAACTGCTGTGATCAAGGTGATGGTCTTGGCTGATCCTCAGTGCTGTGGTGGAAACGGAGAGACAGGGCTCTAATGCATGCTGAGCTGGTACAGCCAACAAAGAAACATGGAAATAATATGGCATTTGGGATGCTGGCTGAACATCCCTACGCTATGGTGATCAATGGCTAATAGTCCATCCAGCATGATCAATGGTGTTGGGAGTTCATGATAGTCTACTAGTAGTTGGGGAGCCCTCTCTAGCTTTTGGGATGGGACCCATCAGATCTTGGGGAACAACACTAAAGATGTATTTTGTGTTTTGGTAACACTTGCTGTATTTTATTTACAAATGTACAAGCAGAGCATATGGGTGTGGGGGAAGGGGCTGCAGACATATTACTCCCCGGGAATATGTGTGGCGTTTTTCTAGGAGTGTCTTTGCCTTCCATATGCTCTGCTTATCTATTTGTAAGTAAAGCAAATACAGCAAAGATGTCTTATATCTCTCATCCAAAGGAAACAAAAGCCTGCAGTTTTACCCCTGCAACTTCCTACCGCTTGGGAAGCACAGAGCAATATTCCGGTTTGAGAGATGGTTTGATGGGGCTTTTGGTCTCTGGTAGCTGGTCCTAGACAGCTGGTTAGGTTCTGTGGTATATGCCCTGGTTCAGAGATTCTCTCAAACTATATTGTCAGTATGCTGGCAACCACTGACCACCCATCTAATGTGTACACAGTCAGATTTCTCTTACAACCAGATACCACCTAGATCCAGTTCAGTACTTCACTCTGATATGGGTAATACAGAATTCTAGTTCTTAAGAAACACTCTCTCAGACAAGATTTGTCTTTTTAAGACAAAGTACTAGCGTAACAGTACTAAATGCAAGAGCTTATGCATGCATAAATTCAAACATGTGAAACATCTAACTTCATTTTCAACAAGGCTTCTAAGCAGAGTCAAGTACATTTGCCAGTTCTCAGTGATAATATCAAGCTCACCAGGTTGATTCTACAGGCAACACGTTAAGGAAAGCTGATTCTAAAGGATGGCTTCCCTTGTTGCATGTTCTGAGTGTCCTTTATATATATTTTTGGATGCTATAAAATATGTCCAAACTATTGTTTTACTGTGGTTTATATTTCTTATCCAAGAATTCCAAAGATAACCTTTCTACTCTAAATCTTCATATGTCTAAATAAGATTATTAAATTTTGAAGTTTCTTATCGAGATTAATATGCATACCAACATACTTATCTAAACATTTTAGCTTCCTTTGGCATGTTACAGATGTTTTTGACACAAACATATTTCTTTGACATCATCCTGTCTTGTGAGCTTGTTTTTCCTTATATATTTATGGTCTCCAGTGAAGCCTCTTGGTCACTTATCTGGTGGCCCATCTGACCTAATAACTTTACGATACTCTACTAAGTGAAAGTTGTAAACCTAAATTTAACATTCTTATCTGGATTCCTTTCTAAACAGTAAAAGGATACTAATGATCTATTTCTAATGGGCCGGTACAAGTGTCTCTCATCTGGCAAACCTCAGAGATAAGACATTTTAATTACTCTTGGGTGAAAAGACCATACTGGGTGGTATTAGGCATTGGAATCCCATTTTTAATTCCAGAATTCTCTTGGAGGCATTTGATTATAGAATTTCCTAATCGAGCAGCAGGGTGTAAGATCATGCAAATATGGAAGAGTTCCACCATGAGGTTCCAGGCATGGCTGGTCAATGATATTTTGCCACCTCATGCAGCTATATACTGCATACATGTGACCCAGCATCTTCTGCAACGTTGCAGAAGATGCTAGAACACTCATCTTTGATGTCATACGCGGGTGAGCAGTGCATGTCATGGCGTTCATTCATGTTCATCTCTCATGACTGGCCTTCTCCTTCCTTCCTTCCTTCCTCTCCGTTGTCTCCTCCACAGCTTCAAGTTAGATTGCAAGTTCCTCAGGGCAGGGACACGCATCTCCTTCTCTCTGCTTATGTTGCTTGCTGTACTCAGTAAGGTCACATACACATGAATATAACAACAACAATCAAGTGCCCAGACTTTCTGTAAGAACCATAGAATCCTAGCACTGGACGAGTCCCAGGTGAATCACCCAGACAGGGAACCTGCAACCCCCAGCACCATCCAGCAGCTGCAGACCCACTTTCACTCTCTGGACCACCCCTCTGGAATTGCTTCCTCTTCCACTTCATGTGTGTGTGAGAGAGATAAAGGATGAGGTGGCACAGAGCGTGAAAGAGCGATGCAGTGTTGCATTCTCTGCCCACTTTTGGACCTGGCTCCGCCCACCAACAGCTGCCTGCCCCAAATGGCATTACCTGTGAATCAAGGGCCCTTCATAGGAAAAAGATTCCCTGGCCCTGATCTGGATCAAGCCCTCTTGCTTTTGAATCAAAGTCAGGTTTGCCGACTTCTTTGGGCAGAGCACTTTCACCATTTCTTCAAGGGGATCCTGCTGCCTGCAAGCCAGCTCCACTGGGGAATTTCTGATGTTGTGTGAATGTGTTTGCCCTTATGGCTCTCCCCCACCCCACCCTCACCCCAGGAGTGACACAACGGTCTTCCTCTAAGCCTTTTTTGTTTGCAAAGTTCAACTTGTGGTCTGGGTTAATTTGAATGTTCATTTTAGGAACATGGCTGTTGGGCTTGAACAGCGGGCGTGGAGGGCGTCCCTTTTGTCCCCCCTGTGAATCTTAATACTACACCCCCCCCCCCAATTCCTGCTTTTGACACAACGGGTGCGCGCGCGCACAGGCACTGGTCTTTCAGGCCTAGCAAGGATGGCAGCTGTTTGGCTCCCAGCGGCCAAATCCGCTGTGCTCTAGCGGGGCTCCCCGCTGGCCGGCGTCCCTGCCCCTTGCTCCGTGATCTGAGGGGCTGGCTCTGGTGCGAGCGACGGGCGTTCTGCACATGCTCAGAGAAGGGCTCGGTTCCTCCCCCCCCCCGGGTTCCGAGAGCTTCGGGAAGGAGGTCCTGGGGCCGAAAGCCAGCCCGCCTCCTGCTGTGCCCCGGCGAGCCGTCGAGTCGGCCTGCCCCCGCAGCGGGCTCCCGCTCGCTCGCGCTCTTCCTCTCGCCGCCCGGGCGAGCCTCTCATCCACACCTCGGTCACGTAGGATTGCGTAGAAGCGGGGAGGGAGGCGAGGCGCCGGCTGGCGGGGGCCCGGGGGAGGCTGCCCTGCCATTCTCCCCGCGCCGCCCACCCCTGGCCAGCCGCCTCCAGCGGGTCGGGGCCCCAGCGCCCGCCCCGCCGCCCGCGCCGGTCCGCGGGGATGGGAGCGAGGGCGGCGGCGGCGGCTTGGCGCCCCCCGGGCGGCCCACGAGTGGCGCGAGCGCCGGCGAGGGCGGCCGCCGGGGCGCGGCGGCGAGGGCTCCGCCGCCCGGCCGCTGCGATGGCTCGGAGGAGCTGAGCCGGCGCGGGACGATGTGGCTGCCGCTGTGGGGCGGGGGCCAGCGGGCAGCAGCGGCGCCGACGGCGGGCGGGGAAGAGGCGGCGGCGGAGGGGGCGGGCATGTGAGACAGCCCGCCCCGCCCGCCCCGCCACAAGCGCGAAGACACGCTTCGCCTGCCGAGCGGCCGGCGACGAGCGGGGCGCTGGGACGGGCCTCGCCGCGCGCCCGGGAGCGGTCCGGAGGGCGATGCGGGGGGCTTTGCGGGCGCCTCCCCGGCCCAGCAGCTCGGCGATGCCGCCCCGACCTGGCCCCGCCGCCGGCGGAGGCCTCAGTCGCGAGAGTGGGAGGCCGCCGGCGCGCCCGGAGGCCGCCGCCGCCCCGTCGGAGCGGGCCCCCTCCTGGTGATGCGCCGCCGAGCCCTGGGGCCCGCGGGGGGAGCGTGAGGCAGGGCCCCGGAGAGCCGCCTCCCCGCCCGGCGACATTTCGGTCCCGCCCGGCCCCTGCGGGGTCGCCGTGAGGAGCCCCCTGGACTGCGGCCGCCCGGCCTTCGCGCAGAAACGCCCCGCCCCGGAGGCAGCCGCTGTCGCGGAGCTTGGCGCGGGACGGGGCGAGCGCCGACCTCGCGAGGGTCATCGGAGCGCCGGGCCTCCGCCCGGCCACCTGCGCCGCTCCTCCCGTCGGATCCACAGGGGGCAGAGGCGCCTTTCCCCCCAGCCTCTGGGCTGGGGGGAGCCGGGGGCTGCCTGGCGCCTCCCCAGTCCGGCTCGGCGCTTCCGCCGCCTGCTGCGCCCATGGGGGGCCGTCGAGGGGCGACGATGGCTAGCGGCGGCCTGTGACGGCTGCCGCCTCCCGTCCGGCCATGGCCGCGGCCATCGCCAGCTCGCTGATCCGGCAGAAGCGCCAGGCCCGCGAGTCCAACAGCGACCGCGTGTCCGCCTCCAAGCGCCGCTCCAGCCCCAGCAAGGACGGCCGCTCCCTCTGCGAGAGGCACGTGCTGGGCGTCTTCAGCAAGGTGCGCTTCTGCAGCGGCAGGAAGAGGCACGTCCGGCGGAGACCAGGTCAGTCGCGGGCGGGGGTCCCGGCGGGGCTCGCGCTGCCCGCTGCTGCCGGGGCGCCGGGGCCGTGCCGGGGCCTGGGCGCGCGCAGAGTGATTTCCCGCGGGCGTGATGTCACGATAACGTTGGAAGAGACCCGGACCAGTCCAGGGTGGGGCCCTCTAGTTCATCTTCCTACTCCTCGCGGTGGCCAAGGGGCGGGGGGGGGGGCAAGGAGGCAACACCCCGCTCTTTGCCGCCTCTGCCTCGAAAAATCAGGGGTGGCGTGTCTCTGAGCCTGGAGGTTCTATTTATCCATTGGGGATGAGAGCCGCAGCTGGACCGGGTCTCTTCCTCCATATGAATTGGTCTAATCAGTAGCTTCTGCGGATGGTGAGAAGAGTCCTGTGGCTGGCGCACACCAAGGTGCATCCATCTAGCCCAGTTTCCAACAGGGCTCAGCCAAAGGCCTCCGGTATGCTCATAAACTGGGCTTGAACGGGACAAGAGCCTTCTCCCGTCCCCCCACCCCGCCAACTAGCATTCAGAGTATTTTTCCCCTGAACATGGAGGTTCCATGTAGCTAATTCCTGTTGATTCACCCCCCCCCCCGCCCCGAGATGCTGGGTCCTTGTAATACCGCAACATAGGCTGTTATAAAGAAGAAAGTGTCCCTGAGCATGTGCAGAGTGCCACTAAGGAACTGCACCACACCCCCGACCCCCAGTCTGGATTTAGGAGGCAGGTTTTTCAAGTCAGAGGCTGTGGTTTTGGGGAGCTGATTTTCAGTGCCAGGAGGTGGCCTTGGAGCATCTGAGGCATAAAAGATGGCAAGAGTTCTCCTGAATATGAGCGGAATGCTTTCCCATGACCGTAGAGCTGCCCCAGGCAGGAGCACAGCCATCCTCAGCACTTCCTTCAGGGGGGTCAGGGATGTCTGTGGATACCACATAGTGTTGCGCTTGGACCGGAGTTCAACTCCAAGATCTGTCGCCTGTTCCCAGGCACAGGGCTGCTTCTCACATGATATGCATTCACTGAACATCCATGAGGTTCCAAGGGTGGGCTCAAAAGTCATACAACTGAATGCAACAGAAATGTTTCTATATGTGTGTTGCACAAGTACACTCATGAGGGATCTGAGGTTTGTTGTGGTTCCATGTTGGATGTCCACTCAGTGGCGAACCCCTGGGGAATGTGTGACGCCACCGATGATTTTGGCTCCGGAATCTATCTTCAGCATCAGAACTCCAGCATACACAATTCCATGGATGCAAAACAATTGCAGTGCTTCTGGGACACATGAAAATGCTTCCCCTTCCTCCTCCCCAGTACATCTGAAACGCGTTAAGGTGGGGCTTCCCGGCCAGTCGATCAGGTGCTAATTGCTCAGGCACCAAAACCTCTCCTGTTAGCAATGAACGGATCTGTTGGGCGGCATGGGGAAGACGTCATTCATTCCAAGCCCCATGTCTTTGTGGTTACGTGTGCTCCAGCCAGCTGCAGGTTACTCAGGAGTAAACCTGTGCAGCATATCACACCTCTGTCACCACTATGAGTCAGTTGAATGGTTAGGGATTTCCCAATTGGGGGAAGAAGTAAGCAGCAACTGAGTTCTCCAGGATCAATGTCCAACTTGCCACTGAATCACTGGGTGGCCTTGGGCAAGGCTGGTTGCTGTCTGTAACACTGATATATTTAGTACCCAAGGCTTCTCCGTCCTGACACAGTTCCGAGAAACTGGTAATGTAAAACACGCTGGAAAGTGGAGTCTTTCCGCCAGCAGAACGGGCCGTGCTGGCAGAATGGGCTCCCCCTTCCCCCAGTAGCTCCCTTTGTGCACCCCCCAGGTCTGCTCCAGGGTGTTGCAGGACCCTCTAGAGCAGATTTGGGTATGTGTTGTGGGTGCTGGGGGAGGAAAGCAGGGGAAGTCGCTCGCGTGATGTTGGATGTAGCCCACTGCAGTCTTAAAAGGGCTCCATGGATTGATAGGTTAGAATGCCGATGATGGTTTCTGTCCATTCATAGCTCTTTAGTACACGTTGATTAATCCAGAATAATTGCCGCCCCTACTTCTGTTCTTGTCATCACATCAAGGATCAGAATGCCCAGTTCACACAACCACCCCCTCCCCCTACGTATTTTGAAAGTTTGGGAGGAACCATGCACCGCTTCTTTGCCATTCTTTTGGTGCCTTTGCACAACATTTGCCAAATTAACTGGACCACGTAACACCCTTTTATTCTGGATTCAGGTGATTCCCAGTAAGAGCTGCCCCCCACTGCTGGCTCTAGGCTTGCATTCTCCAGTACATATAGGAATATTTACTCCCTGTCCAAATATGCTTTGAGGGGAGCAAAATCCATCTTCTTGGAACCATCATGCTCATGACTACAGGGATTTGGGTCAAGTGTTTTGGGTTGATGGTGGGGAAACGGATCCTTAGGAAGCCGTCTTGAGG
This sequence comes from Heloderma suspectum, assembly GCF_057233095.1. Classification (NCBI taxonomy): domain Eukaryota; kingdom Metazoa; phylum Chordata; class Lepidosauria; order Squamata; family Helodermatidae; genus Heloderma; species Heloderma suspectum. The sequence goes on along the minus strand of NC_139460.1, from coordinate 328,691,501 downwards.
TGATCCATAATGTAGGAGGTCACGTTGTGTGCTCTGAGGCACAATGACTCCCTGGATCTTGAGGAGGGGTCTCTCCCCAAATCTTGCTACCTGTGAAAGTAACTGGCGATGGAGGAGGTTGAACCAGGGACATTTTGCATGCCTAGCAGGCACTCAGCGATTGAGCTCTGCCTTTGCCTGGAAGGGAGTGCGGCTCAGGGTGTTCTCATGAATCTCCCACCCTGTGTATGCGCCATTCTGTTCTTGGGGATTTCCATGTCTAGCAGTATTGATTTCAACCTGTGTTGAAATCCCTCTTGACCTCCTTCCCTCACCCCTATTTCTAAGAGAAAAGAGGGGCGAGGGCATCAGCGTGCATCGCTTCCTTGATCTCAGGTGTACTGAAGGGAGGAGGGGGAAGGGCAAGAGGGTGGTTACTCAGCGCATGCTCAGAGGCATTTTCTGGCCTGGGGCTGAGCATCCCAATCACATTCCTGGGTTAAGCCTGCACTCTTGCCACATGATGGCAGCTTTGTGGTGTCTGAAACAGTTATCACAGGGTGGCTAGCCAATTGGACTGGCTCTAGGAGCTTCTCCCTACTCCCCCCCCCCATTTCCACTCAGACCAATTGTCTTTTACACTCCAGATTTCAGATGTATACCTTTTACCAGCTTCGGCTGGTTCGCCAGCTACGGCCCCTCCAGGACAGGGACAGCTTGGCCACAGTGGTCCAGGTGCTAGTAACCTCAAGCCTGGATTACTGCAATGCAGTCTATGTGGGGCTGCCCTTGAGGCTGCTCCGGAAGCTGCAGCTAGTGCAGAACGCAGCAGCTCAGCTGTTGTCGGGAGCGGCCCCTTTTCAGCAGGCAACTCCGCTGCTGAGGGAACGGCACTGGCTGCGCATTCGCCATTGGGCCAGGTTTAAGGCTTTGCTACTAGTGCACAAAGCTCTAAACAACTTGGGACCAGGATACCTGAGAGGGCCTCTCCCTTGCCAGCCTGCCCAGTCACAGAGGTCATCGGAGGGCCTGCTCCTGGTAGTTCCACGTGGACCTAGGGCCTGACTGGAGTCCATCTGGAGAGGAGCCTGCAGTGTGGTGGCCCCCTGTCTTTGGAACTCCCTGCCCCTGGAGGTCAGGCAGGCGCCAACCCTGTGTTGCATCTGGTGCTTCCTGAAAACAGTTCTGTTCCAGGAAGTCTTCCTTAAATGACCAGCCACAGTTTTTATTGGCATTCTATTTTAATAATTGTAATATGGCGTTTTAATCCTTTATCTTTTTTACTATTGCACCTCTTATGTTCACTGCTCTGGGATCTGTTTTAGATGGGGAGAGGTATACAAATGTTGTAAATAAATAAAATAATAAAAAATTTATAGAGAAGCTGCCTGGAGCCAGACAGCCAGTTCTCTGGTTCTTAGATATATTGAACCCCAGAGCGGTGCTAGCTAATGCAGCTGACTTTATGCCTCTCCTCACAGTAGGGTTTTTGCTGTGCCAGCATCCTCTGGGCATTTCTCCTGCAAGAGCCTGAATGGGTTGGTACTCCCTTTCAGGTCAGCCAGGCAAGGTTTCCCAGGAGACCTTCCTGGGACTGTAGGTGCTGAGGCTTCGCTTTGTTGCCTGTCACAGCACCATCCAGGCCTCTGCTCTGTTAAGTGGTCCAGGTGGAAACCCATCCAGGCAAAGGAGATGACCAGAAAGTCGAGGGGGAGGGCTCTTGTTGCAAGTATCGTTCTGGTGGAGCAGTGAGCAAGCAGAGGGTTGGCTAGAGCAGAGTCTGGTGCTCAATTCACTCTTGAAAATGAATCTTGTTAAGAGTCAGCAAAGCGTCTGTATGTGAAGTTTCACTTGTGCTGGATCCGGATCTAGAGTCAGGAAGCTCCTTCACAGGGGTAGCACCAGCTGTAATAGGCACGTAATAATACGTTATTGTTATGTAGCGGTCAGGCAGCGTGCGGCCACAGTGTATGTGGGGTGTGAGCATCCGTTCCCCACCTATTAGCGTACATGCATCTGTCTTTCACATTTTACAGGAAATCCGTGCTCCTGCGCTGTAAAAAAATCTGTGGACCTGTCGCTTCTGCATGCTCCCCTAGGTCCGTCATTGCAGAGGTACCGCTTGCTTCCCCTGGAGTGCTCCTTGCACTTCCCTGCAGTGCAAGAGGCCTCAGCTAGACTCTCTTGCCAGCAGGTTGGCCTTTGCTCACTACAGCGCTTCCTCCCCCTGGTCTGGCACACACACTTTCTACGGGATGGCTGGCTGGCATGCAGTCTTAGAGGCAGTCGCTTCTCTCCAGTAAGCCATCATCCATCCGCCACAGGCAAAAGCGGGAGCCGCGGCGGCGTGGGGACGATGTTTTCGCTCTCCCGAGCTTTTGCCTGGTGCGGACAGAGTTTCAGCTTGGAAGGAGACACCTCCTTCTGGGCTTTTGTGTTTGGCGAGTGAGGAAGACAGCATGTGTTGCATAGATATTGTGCCCTGCGTAGGGACACGTGGATCGCCTTTCTGGATCACACCAAGCCCCATCTAGCTCAGCATCCTGCTTGATTGAGGAAGACTGCGCCTCCTCCCCCTGGCCAGTGACCCTGGCTGTATAGGTGTTTTCTGTAGCACATAGCCTGGCTCCCTTCCTGAAGCCATCTGTAGTTCTTACCTGCATGGGCTCCTTCGGCGGCACTCCGATGTTCTGCTTGTGGCACCGCTGCACACACATGACTCGGTGGTGCCCCCAGCAGGCAGGTGGGGACACGTGAGCACTTGGCGCTTGCATGCCTGGCCCACATTGGTCCATGCAGCCTTCCCTTTCTCTTCTGGGGAACATGCATAGTGGTGCATTTCCTTCTGGAGCTGCTGGGCCTTTTCTGTTCCCCGCGCCCTTGTGGCAGTGGTGTGTGCTTCCCTCATGATCAGCTGTTCCTCTGCAGATCTCTGGGAAATAAGATGGCCAAACTGGGGTTTTTCTTCTTAATTGTTAAAACAACAACATGACCAGGAAGGATTCCTGGCAGCGATTGCTCGCAGTTAGCATTTTATCCACCCCACCCTGCTGTAGATAAAGATTGACTTTTTTTGGTAGCAGGCTCTTAATTCTCTTTGTTGTGACAAGGACATCAATACATCCAGGGTCCATTAAGAAGGTGGCGGACTGAGCGCTGGATCCACCCCCAGCTGCACCTGCCGTGTGGTGTGGGCCAGCAGGTCAGCTGCAGTGAATGCATAACTCTCTGGGCTACACTGGGCTCTGTATATGCTCTGCTGTTTCTTGGGTTTCCTTGAAGTCTGGGACCATGCACCATTGTTTAGTGTGGCCTTTTTAATAGCGCAGCCAGGCAGGCTTAACAGGCAGACAAAATTAGGCGGGACTCTGCTGACAGATGCAGTTTCACTCCCTGCCGCTAAACTACTGCTTGGTGCTGGTCAGGGGGCCTTTGGATGTTGCCACAGAGCTCTGTGGATAAGCAGTGGGAGGGGAGCAAGCATGAATCAGACACTTATTACCTGTAAAGGTCCCTGTCAGCCAGAGTTAATGCTGCATCAGCCACTTATTTGTTACTTGCTGGCAATGTGTGCTAGGTGTCGTGTGGTGCACACATGCACACACATGCACACACATGCCCTGCCCAGAAGGCCTCGCGCTCCCAGTCCAGGAGAACGAGAGGAAAGATTAAAAGGGCTGGCCTTGGTCAAAGCGATGAGCAAGATGAGCCCCAGCTATTTGGGCGATCCTAGGGGCAGCTCAGCGCGATCCAAGCGGGACCCATGATCCCTTGCAATGCCACAGAGGATGTGGGGGGTGAATCTCTTGGATCACGCTTCTTAATGCTTTGTTGTCCCCACCAAACACTGCCAACCTGAGGAACTGCCGGTTGTGTTTGTGCAGCAAGGTTGGTCTTAAACCAAGGCAGAAAGTGTAGGAAGCCAAGAAGAGACTTTGCAAAACAAAAGGCTTTTGAAGAGAAGGTGGCAGTTCTCTCCGGCTGCGTCCACAATTGTTTAGTGTGGCAGTTGTGTATGTGTGTTTGTGTAAAACATTTCTCAGCCTTATTATCAACTGCAAAAAGTATTATTATTTGTGGCTTCCTGGAATTTTTAATTTGCAAAGTGCTTTGATGAGCCCTGTTGATTAACACCATCCTGGAAGGTAACCTGCTGTTCCCATTTTGCAGATGGGGAAGTGAGGCTGAAAGACTGCAGCTCAGTGGCAGAGCACTGCTTTGCATGCAGAAGGTCCCGGGTTCAAATCTTGGCATCTTCAATTAAAAGGCTCTTTGGTGGCAAGGCTGGGAAAGGGACCAAACCGGAGGCTTTGGAGAGCAGCTGCTAGTCTGAGTGTCCATGGCTGGCCTAGATGGACCAGAGAATGAACCGATGAACTGGATCAATGTAAGGCCGCTTCATGTGATCACAAGATTTTTATTGGGTTGCCAGTGGCCACCCAGTGAAGTCCATGGAAGCTACTGTCCCAAAATGCACATGTTTAAGGAAGCGCAGAGCATCCTGCTCTAGCTTGCCATGCTGTTGGTTGGTTGCTGGGATGGACGTTCTTGAACAGTTTGGCTTGCGACATTGTGCCTTGGGAAGGAGCCGGTGCAGAGCCGGCTAGGCAGTAATGCTGGCTGTCCCAGCCCGAGAGGGAGATGTTGAGGGAGTTTGAAAGGGCACAGAGCTGGGTGCAAGTGCAGCACCGCTGCAGGCTCCTTGCTCTCACCTTTGTCGGTCAATCAGAGTTCGGCTGATCTTCTGTGCCTGGGATGGGTGATGCTGATCATCAGAATACACTTCTGCCCCGGACTGCAGTCCTGAGGACAGTATAGTCCTCAGGAAAACCAACACCAGCTGTCCTTGCGTTCTTACGCACAGAGGGTTGGATCCGAGATCTGCTTCCTGCAAGAGGAACAGACCATCTGCGAGAGAAAGGGCTCTGCTCGCGGGAGGTCCCTCTGCCTGATTTTTGGGGATCCCCTCCCCACCTTCACACATGGCAGCTCACCCATTCAGCAGGGTCTCCTGACCCTCTGTCGCATTTTCAGGGGGCTGGAACAGCTGCCATGGGAAGGGAATCCACTTCCGCCAGCACAGTTGGTCCAGCATAAATCTGGATCCGACCCAGAGTCTGTTTATTTGTATTGAATGTGATCCTTTGAGACACACTCCCTTCCTTGGCGTTTTACATGTTCCTGAGACCTCTCCCTATCTCCCACTTTCTTTAGCGGAAGACAGCCCTCCTCCTGTAGCTTCTCTTCTCATGGCGCTGGCCTTTCAGCTTCAGTGGGGGAAGGATCTTGGCCTTGGAGCGTTTGAGAAGTTACAGGGTTGTCAGTCAGCTCAGCCCCTCCTCAGCAGGCCCCATCTGCAGGTCTGGAGAGGTGGGAGGAAGATTGGACTTCAGAAGCTTCTGAAAGCCCTTGAAAGGCCCGAGGAGCCCTCTCCCTTTAATCAGCATCTTTCAGGCTTGAATTTTTAATAGACAGCTTTGTGCATCCCGCGTTGCATTTTGGGGCAGAGGACGAGCAAACGGCAGTGCAGAACATGGCAGTGCAGAGCGAGGTTTTCCACACCATTTGTGGCTCAGCCAAAGAGCACTTTAGTGCGGCAGTGGGCGACTTTTGGCGGGGGTGGGGGCTGCTTTGTTTTCGGGGAGGGTGGGAGATGCATATGTAAGGCAGCGGATGCCCAGGGATGGGCGTAGATGTTGCAGCAGTCTTTTCCTGCTGGTGCGCTCTCGGCCCGGTAGTGTAGCCGTTGTTGCCTGGGAGGGGGTGTGAGAAACTTGCGGCTCTAAGAGGGGTGCCTATGAAATAACCCCTCATGGTACGATGTGTTGCTGGATAACTAAGAGGCCATTGCTAAAGTATCTCCACCATAGTTGAAGCGGTGAATTCAGTGAGTGATCCCAGGACAACAAAACTTTCAGGCACCAATGTGATTCTTTCAGGGGAATGGTCCACCAATCTGCATGTGAACCCTGCCAGCATCCCACTGCTGTGAGTGGGATTCAGACAGCTGCATCTCTCCTATCGCTGTGGTGATATGTATTCATGTTAACAGCGACAAGAAGGCTAGCATGTATATAGCCAGGGCCAGGGATTCCAGGGACTTAGAATCATAGAATAGTAGGGTTGGAAGGGGCCTACAAGGCCATCGAGTCCAACCCCCGTGCTTCAAGTGCTTTACATTAGTAATCCTTAGAACTGGCTTGTGAGTTAGGCCAGTATTACTCATCTTAAACAGCAGGTGCGGGTGAGTGGGGGGCTGCAGAGGTTGATGCTACCTGTGGGTCTTCCAGGCTCATGCACTTGACCATTCTGCTGTGCCTGACGTTACTTCAAGTGAGGCGCGCCACGCAAGAGGATTGTCTCGATGAGGTCTGTCCTGCCATCCCACTTGGAGCAAACCAGTTTTTGCAGATCGCAGGAAGGCTGGTAGTGTTGGCCATTGCCATGTGTTGGGCTTCTGCAGCCAGTCCAGTTCCAAGTTGGTTCTCCTGAAATATTTGTGGGTGTAGCTGTGGGGAGTGCTTTGGGTGGGGCGGGGGAAGGAGAGGGCTCAGCTGTGCTGATTCAGAGTGTTTCCTGCACATTCTGTCATAGGGTCTGTGACAGATCTTGCTCAAACTCTAGGGTGTAGAGCAGCATCCTGCAGAGCGCCATGCAGTGCTGGTACCCACTTTGGTGGGGCTCGGGTTCCCTCGGTAAAGCCAGGCAGAGTGCCAGCAATGTTGTGCTAGCGGGGGGGGGCTCATGGTGCGCCACCCGGGGTCTGTGTGCGCAGCACATCCTTGTCAATGTGAACAGTAAAACCCTGAAGCCAGACAGACACGATGCACTTAAGTTAACTAATAAAAAAACAAAAAAGCAAGTGCTTGTCAATCATGCGGGGGCTTTTGCACTCATTAGCCAGCGCACTGGGAGGGTGGGAACAGGTTGACTTATTAGCAAGCAGTTCTGTAGAATTGCCTGTGCAATTTCCCCCATGTCTCTCTGTGAGAAAAAAGGCGCATGCGCGAGAGAAGGTGAAAGGGAGAGCTGAAAATTCACAGAACTGGCCTGGAGTATGCGCCAGCGCCCAGCTCAGCCCCCTGTCCTGAAGCATGACACGCAGGTTTAAGGGCTCATGACCCTGGAAAGGCTGCGGGATCCACAGGGCCAGCATCAAGGGTGGGCATGGTCAGGCACCTGCCAGGGCCCACACCCCAGCAGGGGCCCAGTGACCAGAGCCCCCTGGAGTCGATCCCTCTCTTCACCGTTGCAACCTACTTGTTCCCCTGCCTCTCGCTCTGGCCCAGACAGCAGTGCTGGCGAGAAGGAGGAGCTGCGCACGCCCCTGCCGACTTTCTCGCTGCCGAGCAAGCGAGTGGTGGCGAGGTGGAGGAGGAGGAAGTGCAGCTGGTGGCCATGGTGGTGAGAAGGTTGACTCGCTGAGGGAGGCGGCCCAGGGAGGGGGCCTTGCGCAAAGCGTGGAGCCGGCAGCACTAAGGATGCCACAGGGAGAGCCATCTTTGGAAGCAGGCACCACTGTTTTCTTTGGCTGTGGTTGATGCTGGGCATGCCACCTAGTTGCTTACGGGCGCAAATGAAGGTGCTCAGGCGCCCGAGCCGTTGTGCAGCTGCCATCCCCACTGAGGGCCGCCCTGTGATGGGACCGTGGCTGCCTGGCCTGGCGGAGCTTTCGGCTGCAACCCCTTCAGGAAGCCGTCTGCTTGCAGGCTCAGCAGATACACTGGCTGCACTTTGCCAGCTTCTCTGCCCCCACAGCCTGCAGTGCCTGCCTGCAGACTGACCTGTGGCCGGGCGGGTTGCAGGGAATAGCCCGAGAACCTGATCTGTTTTGGGACCCAATCTGAGCTGTCCTGCTCCCTCTTTAGAAGGTACACAGCTGTACTGTGGACAAAGTCCTATCCAGTGCTTACCTTAATTGTTTTCTCAGTGCATGGGGTGGGGGGTGGGATGGGGACAAGAGGATGACTTGCCAAATTGGACAACTTGCCAATTGGGAGGGGGAGTGGCGTGCAGTGGGATCCCTGCTATTTCCTCTGATCAGAGATAACAGTGGGGAACCCTCCAATCCCCTTCATGGATCGCTGTCTTGTTGTGGCGAAGGGGCTTGCGTAACTCAGTGAAGCCATAAGCTATGCCGTGCAGGGCCACCCAAGATGGACAGGTCATGGCAGAGAGTTCTGACAAAATGTGGTCCACTGGAGAAGGAAATGGCAACCCACTCCAGTATTTTTGCCAAGAAAACCCCATGGAACGTATCACAAGGCTAAAAGAGATGACGCCGGAAGATGAGCCCCTCAGGTCGGAAGGTGTCCAATATACTACTGGGGAAGAGCAGAGGGTATTTCCAAGTAGCGCCAGAAAGAGTGAAGCGGCTGGGCCAAAGCCGAAAGGACACTCAGCTGTGGATGTGTCTGGTGGTGAAAAGAAAATCCGATGCTGTAAAGAACAATATTGTTTAGGAACCTGGAATGTCAGATCAATGAATCAAGGTAAGCTGGAGGTGGTCAAACATGAGATGGCAAGATTGAACATCGACATCTTGGGAATCAGCGAACTAAAATGGACAGGCATGGGCGAATTTAATTCAGGTGACCATCATATCTACTATTGTGGGCAAGAATCCCTGAGAAGAAATGGAGTAGCACTCATAGTCAACAAAAGGGTGGGAAAAGCAGTACTGGGGTACAATCTCAAAAACGATAGAATGATCTCAGTACAAATCCAAGGCAAACCATTCAACATCACAGTAATACAAGTCTATGCCCCAACCACTGATGCCGAAGAAGCTGAGGTTGATCGGTTCTATGAAGACTTACAACACCTTCTAGAACTAACACCAAAAAAAGATGTCCTCTTCATCATAGGGGATTGGAATGCTAAAGCAGGAAGTCAAGAAATCACTGGGATAACAGGCAGGCATGGCCTTGGTGTACAAAATGAAGCAGGACAAAAGCTAATAGAGTTTTGCCAAGAGAACACGCTGATCATAGCAAACACTCTTTTCCAACAGCACAAGAGGCGACTCTACACATGGAGATTATTTATTTATTTATTTATTTTATTACATTTATACCCCACCTTTTTTCATCTTTAAGGAACCCAAGGCGGCTTACATTATCCTCCTCCTCTCCATTTTATCCTCACAACAACAACCCTGTGAGGTGGGTTGGGCTGAGAGTGTGTGACTGGCCCAAAGTCACCCAGTGAGCTTCCATGGCCGAGTGGGGACAATATCGAAATCAGATTGATTATGTCCTTTGCAGCCAAAGATGGAGAAGCTCTATACAGTCAGTCAAAACAAGACCTGGAGCTGACTGTGGCTCAGATCATGAGCTTCTTGTTGCAAAATTTCGGCTTAAATTGAAGAATGTAGGGAAAACCACTAAATCATTCCGGTATGACCTCAATCATATCCCTTATGAATATACAGTGGAGGTGAGGAATAGATTTCAGGGATTAGACCTGATAGACAGAGTGCCTGAGGAACTATGGACAGAGGTCCGTAACATTGTTCAGGAGGCAGCAATGAAATCCTTCCCAAAGAAAAAGAAATGCAAGAAAGCCAAGTGGCTGTCTGATGAGGCTTTACAAGTAGCTGAGGAAAGAAGGGAAGTGAAAAACAAGGGAGAAAGGGGAAGATCTATCCAACTGAATGCAGAGTTCCAGAGAATAGCAAGGAGAGACAAGAAGGCCTTCTTAAACGAACAATGCAAAGAAATCGAGGAAAACAACAGAATGGGGAAGACTAGAGATCTCTTCAAGAAAATTGGAGATCTCAAGGGAACGTTTTGTGCAAAGACGGGCATGATAAAGGACAAAGAAAGCAGATGAGATTAAGAAGAGGTGGCAAGAATACACAGAAGAACTATACAGAAAAGATCTGAATGCCCCTGATAGCCATGATAGTGCGGTCACTGAACTTGAGCCGGACATCCTCGAGAGTGAAGTCAAGTGGGCCTTAGGAAGCATTACTAACAACAAAGCTAGCGGAGATGACAGTATTCCAGCTGAGCTATTCAAAATCCTAAAAGATGATGCTGTTAAAGTGCTGCATTCAATATGCCAACAAATTTGGAACACTCAACAATGGCTGCAAGACTGGAAAAGGTCAGTTTACATTCCAATTCCAAAGAAGGGCAACGCCAAAGAGTGTTCAAACTACCGCACAATTGCGCTCATTTCACATGCCAGCAAGGTGATGCTCAAAATCCTACAAGCTAGGCTTCAGCAGTATGCGAACCGAGAACTACCGGAAGTACAAGCTGGGTTCCGAAGAGGCAGAGGAACTAGAGATCAAATCGCCAACGTTCGCTGGATCATGGAGAAAGCAAGAGAATTCCAGAAAAACGTCTATTTCTGCTTCATTGACTACGCTAAAGCCTTTGATTGTGTGGATCACAACAAACTCTGGGAAATTCTTAAAGTGATGGGAGTACCAGACCACCTTACCTGTCTCCTGAGAAACCTGTACGAGGGTCAAGAAGCAACAGTAAGAACCAGACATGAACAACTGAGTGGTTCAAAATTGGGAAAGGAGTACGACAAGGCTGCATATTGTCACCCTGCTTATTTAACTTCTATGCAGAGTACATCATGAGAAACGCTGGGTTGGATGAATCAGAGGTCGGAATTAAGATTGCTGGGAGAATTATCAACAACCTCCGATATGCAGACGATACCACCCTAATGGCAGAAAGCGAAGAGGATCTAAAGAGCCTCTTGTTGAGGGTGAAAGTGGAGAGTGCAAAAGCTGGTTTGAAACTCAACATTAAAAAAACGAAGATCATGGCATTCGGCCCCATCACTTCCTGGCATAGAGAAGGGGAAGAAATGGAAGCAGTGACAGATTTTACTTTCTTGGGCTCCAAGATCACCGCAGATGGTGACTGTAGCCATGAAATTAAAAGACGCTTGCTCCTTGGGAGGAAAGCTATGGCAAACCAAGACAGCATAGTCAGAAGCAGAGACATCACCTTGCCGACAAAGGTCCGTCTAATCAAAGCTATGGTTTTCCCAGTAGTAATGTATGGCTGTGAGAGCTGGACTATAAGGAAGGCTGAGCGCCGAAGAATTGATGCTTTCGAACTGTGGTGCTGGAGAAGACTCTTATGAGTCCCCTGGACTGCAAGGAGGTCCAATCAGTAAATCCTAAAGGAAATCAACCCTGAGTGCTCATTGGAAGGACAGATACTGAAGCTGAAGCTCAAATATTTTGGCTACCTAATGCGAAGAGAAAACTCCCTGGAAAAGACCCTGATGCTGGGAAAGACTGAAGGCAAAAGGAGAAGGGGACGGCAGAGGATGAGATGGCTAGATAGCATCACCAATGCAATGAATATGAACTTGAGCACACTCCGGGAGAGAGCGCAGGACAGGAAGGCCTGGCGTGCTATGGTCCATGGGGTCACGAAAGGTCGGACACCACTGAACGATTGAACAACAACAACAAACCCTCCAAGCCCCGCTCCTGGAGGAATCCAAAGAGGCTGCAGGGGCCGGATGTTGAACCTCTGTGGGCCACATTGGACACAGGCCAGAGGTTCCACATCTCTACACTAAAAGCTCCCCACTAGCTGCCAGGATCTGAGCCTGGGAATTCTCCCAGCACACCCCACCCCTCAGCTGCAGCTCCCCAACTCATCTGTTCCTTGACTTCCACACAGCTTCTGCTGACGCAACGTGGCCCATCGTGGGTTGCTGGAATGTTATTTCCTGCCCTTCTTCCGTGGAACTCCAGGCGGTGTGTGCTGACGGGGATCCCCCTGCGGTCTCATATCCAACATGGGCCGGAGTCTGCCCTGCTTAGCTTCAGCCTGCATGAGGGGCCTGAGTCTTGGGACTTAGAGAGAGAGATAAAGTACTTGAAGCCCCCCCCCCCCAGCCTCCACTGATCTGGGCCCATCAGCACCTGGGAGGGTACTATAAGGCCCTGGCCAGCAGCTAATTTTAACAGAGACGGGTGTATATTAAAATGATCTAGGGCAGAAGTCCCAGTGCCCTCTGACTCGCCCACCAGAGCTAAGATGCAAGTAAATGAGGGGTCTCCTTATTCCCTCCCCCACTCCAGTGTGGCTCTGGCAGAGGCTGAGTCTTCCCCGTCTGAAACACCGCAGCTTCAGGAACAGCGAAGGACTCTTAGCCCCTCAACACCAATGTGAACAGCAGCAGAGGCAGCACTCCCACTTATTCACCTCCGAGGCTCTGGCCCATTTGCTTTGCCTCGCAGTTGGGCATCTTCTGGGGAGCAATATTTTTGCGGTTGCAGCTGCTCAGTGGAAATGAACAAGAGTCCTGTGGGGTGTCTGCTTGACTCGTGGCTGTGTCTTCAGCCAGGTCATGCATTGCTGACCACGCATGTTTGCGCGGGGAGCACCTTTCGGTGGTTTTGTATTCACACACAAAAACACACAGCAGGCAGCCATTCCAAAAGCTGAGCGATAGTTGCTGCCAAGCCTGGGGTCATTGTTTTGATGCAACTGATAACTCAGCTTTTCCCCCAAAGTGCCAGTCTGATCCAAGTTCTGGGTGATGATTCAAGTCATTTTTACCTGGATCTGGACCAGATAAATCATTCTAGAAACACTCTTCTAGCAGATGAAATACTAGTAGCACATGAGCCAGCAGGCTGAGAAACAATTCTCTTCTCTGGGTGCTACATTTGTTACACACACAAAAGCAGTTGCTTCCCATTTGGTTGCATATTGCATATATATTTTACTGCCACAGCTGTTGCATTCCTGCTTTGATGAACCAGGAAAGGTTTATGTCATTTCACTGGTGGTGAAAAGTTGACTGTCACCTGCATGTGAGCTCTTTTTGGCTGAACCATTGTGATGTTGTGGAATGTTCACCAACATTCAAACTTCTGGGGTTGGGGGGCTTAGCAACAGAATATTGATGTCAAGGTTCTATGAGGGGAAATGGAAGGACAGTATGCTTATGGAGAGAGGTGGACCTCACAGAGATCTGGGATAGGAGGGCCTGGCTGTATGCTCCAGACAAGCATGGGAGCTTCGTAAGATGGAAAAATGTGAGCTGAGTTGCTAAGCGAACATTGAAGCCAAAAGGACCCTGGTGTTCATTTTAATTTCAGAAATGGACCTAACTAGACTAGAGTTGCACGAGATGCCTGAGGGTTTTCTCCATAGGAGATCCATGGAAAGTTGCGGTGTGTAGGTTTGAGGCCTACAGAGCCAAAGGGAAAAATGGTCAGGCTTAGGGGCCTGGAGTTTTCTGTTGGGAGAGGGTAACCCTGAGAGAAGTTTTATTTCTCCAGTGAAGTGTTAGTTTCATTTCTCCACTTAAGTTTCATTTCTTCAGGTTTGAAGCAGTGCTTTCGGTTTTGAGGGAGGAGGGTATATGAAGAGAGCGAGGGAGCCAGTAAGAGCAGAGGCGGTCAGAGCATGAAGGGAGAGCAGGAAGAAGCAGCCTAAAAAAGTCTAAGGACAGCTAGGGTGAAGGAACTTGTGTTTGCAATTTTATTTTATTTTAAGGCCTTTTGTATCACTCAGCTCTATTGTTTAAGTACCTTTAGTTGCAATTTGTTTGCTGTAAATCTACTAGTAAACTGTTCTGGTTAAACCCTGTGTCTAGAGTGTCAGTCACCCCGCATCTACAGCCTAAACCCCACATTACTGGAAAGGGGAAGGTAAAAGAAGGACTCTTAAGGAGGCCAGAAATCCTTAAGGGGTTGCTCAGGAGGTCCAGGTCATAAGGGGATCCCTGACATGCTGATACACTTGCTTTTCCAATCATTTTCTGTGCCTGTGGGTTTCTTCCCCCCCCCAAAAAAAAGTTGCAAAATTGAATGTGTATTTTATATATCTGTATCTCTGTCTTTATCTATCTGCACATTCCAAAGTGTATTCAGCCTCAATTCCCCCCCTCCACTTAGCATGCACGAGGATTTCCCCATGATCCAGCCATCAATGAATGGGAACCAAACTGTATAGGAGACATCAGTTATGCTTATAATTGTCCACACCAGCAAAGCAACAGTGTCCATTTGGAAATAGTACATGACATATCATCACAGTATCTCTAAACCAGAAAAATCCTTTGCCTGCAGGTCTCCAGTGCATTTAACGATCAGGATGTGTGATGTGATTTCCTTCTGTTCTGTAATTCTCACCTTGTCACGTCCGCCAGTAAACTGCAGGTCATCTGCAAATACACCCACAACGCCTGCAGCCGGTCACAGGCTGAGAGCTGCAGAAGTTCTTGCTGCGACGAAGCAGATGCTTGCGAAGGTGCTCAAGCACCGTTTGCCTTGTTGTTGCTGTAATGCTGTTGCCATGTATAGCACTTTGTGGAGGACCTTCAGCAAGAAAACGACTTGGGTAGGATGTTGCTCTAAGGAGTTTGCCATCTATATTCATCAGTGGGGAAGAAAACACAGGGAGGGAGGGATTTCTTTTATTTTTATTCATTAAGTTTTATTCTGCCTGTCCTCAGAGTCATTGAGGGGGGTGTATTTGGTTCTTCTCCCCTGCTCACAAGACAGTGAGGTATGTCAGGTTGAGAGAGAATGAGTGGACCAGGGTTCATGGCTGCGTAGGGATTTGAACCTGGCTCTCCCCAGTCGTAGTCCAGCACTCTAACCACCTATAACCTGGAAAAGTGATGAAGGGTGAGCGTGGACAAATGTAGTGGCAGGTATGTAGGCTTTCTTTCAGTTGTCCTCTACCCATGTCTCTTTGGTCACTGGATTTTCTGTGTCAACGACCAAAATACTTTTCGCTGGCCTGGGATCTCACATTGCTCTGGGGATCTCACACTCGTCTCTAAAGCCCGTGCACACAGGTTGGTCAGTTGGGATGGTTCTGTTCTGTGACACATGACCTGCCTTCCCCTCACCTCTCCCCGCTGTGTGTGTACCTGTGAGTGGTGAACATGTGGCATAAAGGACAGGTCTGTTTCCTTACCATTTGTTGCCCATTTTTAGCCTACAAACACTAACATGGTAGTATGTAAAGCATGTTGCTAGTAAACAAATGCTGAATTTGGGCTGCCTGCAAGTAGGCAGTTGCTGGGTCATGTAAAACCTGCATTTTTCCCTCTCTCTGACCTGCGGGCTCTTGGAGGGCTCTGGGTGGCTTGTTACCCATGGCAATAAGCCAGCCTGGCTGGGTTCGCACGACATGATAAGCTGTGCTGTTGAAAGATAATTATGGTAATCCCCCCCATGCAGTGTGGGGAGGGGAAATAAGCCACCATGGCTTATTTCCCCTCCGTGGTCATGCGAACCAGGCCTCTGAGTACCAGCATTTTTGCCCTTGAGAATTCTTCATGTTTGTGTTGTTGTTTGGTTTGCAGTCTGTGTGGTATAGTTGTGGTGAGTTTTTGCATGCCGTTAAGTCACTGGGGTGGAGTGGGAGAGAGCTTTTCATTCATGAGGCTCTGCAGCGTTCAGAGCAATCATGGGCAATAGTGGCTTATTTGCAGTGGAGAGGAGATAATCGATTTACCCACACTGCAAGAACATAAGAGCCATGCTGGATCAGACCAAGGGTCCATCTAGTCCAGCATTCTGTTCACACAGTGGCCAGCCAGCTGTCGACCAGGGACCCACAAGCAGGGCATGAGCACAACAGCACCCTTCCACCCATGTTCCCAGCAACTGGTGCACATAGGCTCACTGCCTCTAGTACTGGAGACAGCACATAGCCATCAGGACTAGTAGCTATTAATAGCCTTTTCCTCCAGGAATTTGTCCAGCCCCCTTTTAAAACCATCCAAATTGGTGGCCGTCGCTACTTCCTGTGGTAGCTAATTCCATAGTTTAACTATGCACCGTGTGAAGAAGTCCTTCCTTTGATCTGTCCTGAATCTCCCGCCAATCAACTTCATAGGATGACCCTGGGTTCTAGTATTTTGAGAGAGGGAGAAGAATGTCTCCGTATCCACATTCTCCACACCATGCATAATTTTGTAGGCCTCTGTCATGTCTCCCCTTACCCGGCTTTTTTCCAAGCTAAACAATCCCAGCTGTTGTAACCTTCTCTTGTAGGGCAGATGCTCCAGCCCCTTGATCATTTTAGTTGCCCTTTTCTGCATTTTTTCCAACTCAACGATATCTTTTTTTAGGTGTGGTGACCAGAACTGTCCACAGTATTCCAGTTGTGGTTTCACCACAGATTTGTATAGGGGCAGTATGTTGCCAGTTTTATTCTCAATTCCTTTTCTAATTATGCCTAACATGGAGTTTGCCTTTTTTATACGGCTGCACACTAGGTTGGCATCTTCAATGAGCTGTCTACCACAACCCTAAGATCTCTTTCCTGGTCAGTCACCACTAGCTCAGATCCCATCAGGCTATACGTGAAGTAGGGATTTTTTGCCCCAACATGCATCACTTTACACTTGCTTACACTGAACCACATTTGCCATTTAGATGCCCATTCTTCCAGTTTGGAGAGATCCTTTTGGAGCTCTTCACAATCCTTTTTTGTTTAAACCACCCTAAATAATTTAATGTTATTGGCAAACTTGGCCACTTCACTGCTCACTCCTAATTCAAGATCATTTATGAACAGGTTGAAAAGCATTGGTCCTAATTCAGATCCCTAATACAGATCCCCTGTGGGACCCCACTATTTACTTCCCTTCATTGGGAGAATGTACCATTTATTCCTACTCTCTCCTTTCTGTTCCTTAACCAGTTACTGATCCGTAAGAGGACCTGTCCTCTTATTCCATGACTGCTAAGCTTTCTCAGGAGTTGTTGGTGAGGGACTTTGTCAAAAGCCTGTTGGAAGTCCGAGTAAACAATGTCTACCGGATCACCCCTGTCTACATGTTTATTGACATTCTCAAAAAACTGTAAAAGGTTAGTGAGACAGGACTTGCCTTTGTGGAAGCCATATTGATTCTTTTTCAGTAGGGCTTGTCCTTCCATATGCTTACTAATGTTATCTTTAAGAATGCCTTCAACCAATTTATCCAGAACAGACATTAAGCTAATTTCCCTGATCCCCCTTGGCTCCCTTTTTGAACATTGGTGTTACACTGGCCATCTTCCAGACCTCTGGGATAGATGCTGATCTTAGGGACATGTTGCATATTTTGGTTAGAACCTCAGCAATTTCATATTTGAGTTTTTTAAAAACCCTAGGATGGATACCATCTGGGCCCAGTGATTTCTTTACTTTCAATATGTCAGTAAGGTTGAGAACTTCATCTTTTGTCACCACTGTTTGTCTCAGTTCCTCAGACTTTCTTCTTGAAAACATCAGTTCAGGCACAAGTATCTGTCCTATATCTCCTGCAGTGAAGACGGGTGAAAAGAATCTCCTTGCCCTCCTTCAGTACTCCTTTAACTCCATTGTCATCCAATGGTCCAACTGCCTCCCTAGCTGGTTTTCTGCTTCTGATATATTTAAAGAATTCTGTATTGTTGGCCTTGATGTTATTAGTGATATGCTCTTCAAAATGTTTTTTTGCGTCTCGTATTATCTGCTTGCATTGTCTTTGTGTAAGCTTGTGCTCCCTTTTGTTTTCCTCACTTCGGCAAGACTTCTATTTTCTGAAAGAAGCTCACTTTTCTACTAGCTTCCTTAACACTGCTCGTTAACCATGCTGGTGACCTCTTGGACTTGGTGCTACCTTTCCTAACCTGTGGTATACATTAGCTGGGCGTCTAGTATTGTGGTTTTGAGTAATACCCAAGCATTTTGAAGGGATTTAAACCTTTTGACTCCCCCTTTTAGCTTCCGTTTCACCGGTTCACTCATTTTAGAGAGGTTTCCTCTTTTGAAGTCAAATTTGACTGTGTTGGACTTCCTGGGCAATTTTACACTTAAATATATATTAAATCTGATAGCACTGTGATCACTGTTTCCAACTGGTTCAACAACATCTACATCTTGTAGTAGGTCCTGGTTGACACCATTTAGGATTAAATCCAAGGTTGCCTCCCCTCTGGTTGGTTCCATGACCAACTGTTCTAGAGCACACTCATTTAGGGCATCTAGAAATTTAGGGCATCTGTTTATCTGCAAGTGGCCAGATGAACAGGTGGCATCATCATACCATACTCCTGGCTTGAGGCAAGTGGATTTTGTTTTGACAGTGTGGGAGCTTGGAGAATAGAACCCCGGCTTAAAGGTTAGGCAACTAAGCTCATGGTGCTTGCCTCTGGCCTGGAAAAGTTGGCCTGTGTATTTTGTAGTATAAATAATGGCTCGATGGTATTACATAAAGTAGTCTGAGAGATACAGATCTAGTCTCAAGGGCTTCAGCAGTGACAGTTAGAGATGCTGCTCTTTTGAAAAGTGGCTGTCAAGGGCATTTGTTGTGACTTACGGCGGGAGACTTCCTGAGCCTTGCATGGTGGGACGGATGGTTTCCATCCTTTTGTCACCTCTGACTTTTTAAATCCTTTTAAGGACAATATACCAAGTGAAGGGAACTTTGGAGGTTGGGGAAGGAGACACAGCAGTGGCATTTCGACAAGGACGTGGCTTGTTCATCCCCATGAGGTCAAGAGCTGTGGCTCTGGCTTCACCTAGGCTTTGCATGGTGATGGACTCACTAAGCTGAACACAGCCCATCGGCCCGACATGGTAGCCCAATAGTGACATGAGGAACCTCCTGTTTTGGCTGCTTGCCAGGACTGCAAGACTCTGAGAGATGGTCCAGCACCTGGTAGCCACACAGATATAGCTGGGGGTGGAAGGTGGGGGTGGGTGGGCTACATTCTGCTTGATATGCCATGATTTGTGTAAGTCCGACTGAAATGAAAGCACGCTGGAGGAGTTTTCATACTATGGCTGTGAGTGGAATACAGCACATCCTGCCAAGATGCTGCTTCTGCTGTCTGCACCGTCCTGGGGGCTCTCGGGATAGGTGGAGGTGATGCAGGGCAGACCCTGGGTGGGGGGGAGAAAATATGGTTTTCATTCAGTTTAGGCTCTTTAAAATAGCCACTTGCATCCCTGAGGTTTAGGGCGGGTGTCTATCCCAGGGCAAGATGTCGCAGAATATGATGTCAGTGCCTAAAGCATTTGAAATGTTTCCCCAAGGATCCTGTCTCATTATAAGATACAAAATGGAGAATAACTCCTCTGCTAAAAATGCAGATCGGAAACAAGTGAGCTCCTTTTCTGTGGCAAAAAGTGACTCAGGACCTCCAGCAGGGTTGTCGTCTTCCTTCCAGCACCTGATTCACCCTGTAAATGTGTAAATGATTTTTTCAGCACTCATCACAGAGGTTGATGCGAGTTGAACGGTAATCCTGGGATCGCTAGTCATGTAAATGGAACCGAAGTTGACAGGATATTGGTGACATGACTTCCCCAGCACTAATGGTCTCTGGAGACCATGGGGGGATTTGGAGGACCATGACCTGGAATGTGGCGCCTTCATGTGCTTACCATTGTATGAGGGCCTAACTAGATGTGATGTTAAATGGCTCTTTGCATTTAGCAGGCACTTAAAAAAAATGCAAATAGCTGCCATTGGGGAGGCTGATATTTATCAGGACCATAGGAAGCAGGGACCAGGAGCTTAGCCCTCTCCTCCCCTGCTGCGATCTTGATGAAAGCCGCTCCTCTGAAGCGGCTATTTGCATTGGAAGGGAAGCTCCTGCTGGTGCCGAAGAGACATTTAGAGCACGGTCTTCCCTGGCTCCAAGATGGCTTCTGAGGGGGCAGAGGATGCTGGAGATTTCACCCTCCGAGGCTGTAGCAGAGCTGCATCTTTCGAGGGGGAAATCCGAGTGGGGCTTTCACCCCCATCCCCCCAAGCCCATCCCAGCCACCATGGAAAGCTCCGTGGTGGCTCCCTTTCCCAAGGTCAATGTTCTGACCTCGGGAAGGAAAAGAGATGGGAGGGATGGGGACGTGTCGGTGGGCAGGGAAGGGCAAGGCCAGGGAGCGACAGATCCAACGGCCTCTTAGCCTGTCCTCACCCCCAGCAGCATGTCCCAGTCAGACAGGCTCAGAGGTCTGTCTAGCATAAACTACTGCGAGGTGGGACAGAGAGGCTAAAAAGCCTCCATCGCCCTTCCCATCCTGCTGGCAAAAGCCTGGCAGGACACAGCATAACCAAAAGCCCCAGATCTCAGAGGGCTCCATCGTTCCGGTGTCAGTCCAATAGGGTTGTGCCCTTAATGTCATGTCTACTGTGGCCCTGAGTGAACAGCCTCCAAGCACATGATTAACCTCTGTATGACTAGCCTTCATCTCCCTTGATTCCTTAACCTCATGATTTGGAAGGTATGGGAGACCACATCCTCATGCAGTTACCAGCACCACATGGTAACTCTCTGAGGAGCTAGCATATGGATCCTGACCATCTGAATCCACCAAGCGTCAGCCAGAAATGTGGAGGGGGTGTGTGTGCATCTTTTGTAGCAGCTTCTGTTCCTCTCTCTCATTTTTGCCTCTCTCCCTGATACCAACTTTGACCTTTTTTTTTGAAATTAAGAAACATGGGATTTTTTTTGCAAATGCCAGCTGAGGCCCTGAACTAACACATCATCGTACACCTCTTTTAAAGCTGCCATTTAGTCAAATTGCTTTTCCTTCTCCCCTGGTGACACATCTGACTGTGGAACTAGGGTGTGGGTGGAGGAAATTGCTCTTTAAAATGTAAGTACAGGAACAAGTTACACTGCTGGAGGAATTGCCACATGCCTGAACGTAGAGAGGAGTGGGCCATGTTCAGCTATCAGATTCCTAAGAGGAATTGGAGAAGGTTTGAAGTAGCAGCTCTGGTGATATTGTCTCGGACAGGGTGGTCAAGATGCAGATTTGTTACCAGCCTGGCAACAGCTGCTAAATTTTGGAAATCCACAAGTGGGCAGTTCATGTTGCCATGTGCAAATGGGCTTGCGAATGGCCTGAGCTGTGTAGTGAGATTTCCTTTGATTTAGCAAGCTCAGCTCTTGGAAAGCCAACATGGCCAAAACTATCATTGAGGGGATTTCAGTGAAGGGGGAGCAAACCAGAAGAAAGACAAGATCAGGCGGGTTCTGCTTAGAGAACTGTACGCCTGAGTATAGAATCATAGAATAGTAGGGTTGGAAGGGGCCTACAAGGCTATCGAGTCCAACCCCCTGCTCAATGCAGGAATCCAAGTCAGAGCATCCCTGACAAATGGCTGTCCAGCCTCGTCTTGAAGGCCTCCAGTGTGGGAGAGCCCACCACCTCCCCAGGTAATTGGTTCCATTGTCGTATTGCTCAACAATCAGGAAGTTTTTCCTGATGTTCAGCCGGAATCTGGCTTCCTGTAACTTGAGCCCATTATTCCGTGTCCTGCACTCCGGGATGATCAAGAAGAGATCCTGGCCTTCTTCTCTGTGACAACCTTTCAAGTACATGAAGAGTGCTATCATATCTCCCCTCAGTCTTCTCTTCTCAAGGCTAAACATGCCCAGTTCGTTCAGTCTCTCTTCATAGGGCTTTGTTTCCAGTCCCCTGATCATCTTTGTTGCCCTCCTCTGAACCCTCTCCAGTTTGTCTGCATCCTTCTTAAAGTATGGTGCCCAGAACTGGACACAGTACTCCAGATGAGGCCTAACCAGTGCTGAGTAGAGGGGAACTAGTACTTCCCGGGATTTGGAAGCGATGCTTCTATGAATGCAGCCCAAAAGAGCATTTGCCTTTTTTGCAGCCACATCACATTGTTGGCTCATATTCAGCTTGTGATCGACAACAATTCCAAGATCCTTCTCGCTTGTAGTGTGGTTGAGCCACGTATCCCCCATCTTGTAACTGTGCATTTGGTTTCTTTTTCCTAGGTGCAGAACTTGGCCTTTGTCCCTATTAAATGTCATTCTGTTGTTTTCTGCCCAGCGCTCCAGTCTATCCAGATCACTTTGAATTTTGTTTCTGTCTTCCAAAGTATTAGCTGTCCCTCCCAATTTTGTGTCATCTGCAAATTTGATCAGCATTCCCTGCCCCTCCTCCTCCAAGTCATTCATAAAAATGTTGAAGAGCACTGGGCCCAGGACTGAGCCCTGCGGTCCCCCACTCGTTACCTCTCCCCAGTTTGAGAAGGTCCCATTGATGAGCACTCTTTGAGTCCGATTCTGTAGCCAACTGTGGATCCACCAGATCGTTGTTTCATCTAGCCCACTTTGAGCTAGTTTGCTCATCAGGAGATCATGGGGTACTTTGTCGAAAGCTTTGCTGAAGTCGAGGTATATGATGTCTACAGCATTCCCACGGTCTACAAGGGAGGTTACTTGATCAAAAAATGAGATCAGATTTGTCTGGCAGGACTTGTTTTTGACAAATCCATGTTGGCTTCGAGTAATCATGGCATTGTTGTCAAGGTGCTTCCAGATGGATTGCTTTATGATCTGCTCCAGAATTTTCCCAGGGATTGATGTCAGACTGACTGGTCTGTAGTTCCCAGGTTCCTCCTTTTTACCCTTTTTGAAGATAGGGACAACATTAGCCCTCCTCCAGTCATCTGGCACTTCCCCCGTCCTCCATGATTTCTCAAAGAGAATAGACAGCGGTTCTGAGAGTTCTTCTGCCAGTTCCTTTATGACTCTAGGATGCAGTTCATCTGGCCCTGGAGATTTGAACTCATTCAAAGTAATGAGGTGTTCCTTGACCATATGCTTGTCGATCTCAAGCTGCAATCCTGCCCCTTCAACCTGTACTTGGCCTTTGCCAGGGGGGTCATAGACCCTCTTTTGGGAGAAGACTGAGCCAAAGTAGGAATTGAGCACTTCTGCCTTTTCTTTGTCATCTGTTATCGTTTTGCCATCCTTATTTAATAGCTGAACCACCATTTCTTTCCTCTGCCTTTTACTATGCACGTAGCTGAAGAAAGCCTTTTTGTTGTTTTTAACATCCCTTGCTAACCTCAGCTCATTCTCAGCTTTAGCCTTCCTGAGGCCATCCCTGCAATTCTGTGCTATCTGCCTGTACTCTTCCTTTGTTACTTGGCCTTCTTTCCACTTCCTATATGTGTCCTTTTTTGTTTTCAGGTCATCTCTAAGCTTTTTGTGAAGCCACATTGGCTTTTTCTGTTGTCTTCCACCTTTTCTTCTTGTTGGAATTGCTTGTGATTGCGCCTTGAGAATTTCCTTTTTTAAAAGTTCCCACCCATCTTGGACTCCTTTTCTCGTTAGCGTCGCTTGCCATGGGACCTTACTGATCATTGTTCTGAGTTTATGAAAATCAGCTTTCCTAAAATCCAGGGTACGCGTTTGACTACACTCGGCTTTTGCTTCCCTTAGAACCAAGAACTCAAGTACAACATGGTCGCTTTCCCCCAGAGTTCCTGTAACTGCTACTTTATCCACTAAGTCATCTCTGTTGGTTAGGATCAAGTCAAGGATAGCCGATCCTCTAGTTCTTTCCTCTACTTTCTGTAGGAGGAAGTGATCCGCCACACAAGTCAGGAATTTCCTGGAGGGGCCATGTTTTGCAGAATTTGTCTCCCAACAAATATCGGGGAAATTGAAGTCCCCCATTCCTACTACATCATGCTTCCTTAAAACATTGGCTATTTGCTTTTCCAAAGCTTCATCCTTGTCTTCTCCTTGATTGGGTGGCCGGTAGTAGACTCCGACCACCAGGCTCCTTTTATTCTCTGCTCCATTTATTTCAACCCAGATGCTCTCGATGGGGCTACCAAGCTCCTCCTCCTGTATTTCTGTGCAGAGATATATATTTTTCACATACAGTGCAACCCCACCTCCCTTTCTGTTCCTCCTGTTCTTTTTGAACAAGTTATATCCTTCAATTGCTGTATTCCAGTCATGAGAGTCATCCCACCAAGTCTCAGTTATACCTATCAGGTCATAATTTCCCTCTTGTATTAAGAGTTCAAGTTTGTTCTGTTTGTTTCCCATACTCTGGGCATTAGTATATAGACATCGAAGACCATGTGCTTTATAGTCTGGCTTTCTTCCTACATGTGTCTGAAGACTATTATTGGGCGCTATCAGAGCTGTTCTCTCCATTGCAGTGCATGCGCCTACGTCCATTGTTACCCCCAACATTACATCTCCCTTCCCTGTAGGATTCAGTTTAAAGCCCTCCTGATGAAGTTCTTCATGCTGTGGCCAAACACATTCTTCCCATCCTTTGTGAAGTGCAACCCATCCCTAGCCAGCAGCCCATCTTCCAGGAAGTATAGCCCGTGGTCCCAGAATCCAAATCTCTCTTGTCGGCACCACCTTCGTAGCCAGTCATTCACCCGGAGTATTTTTCGTTCCCTTTCTATCCCTCTTCTAACTACTGGAAGGATGGATGAGAAAACTATCTGGGCCCCAAAGTTCTTGAGTTTCCTTCCCAAAGCTTCAAAGTCTGACGTGATCTCTTCGTAGCTCCGCTTGGCGGTATCATTTGTTCCCACATGGATGAGAAGAAAGGGATGCCTGTCAGTGGGCTTTATGAGTGCAGGCAACCTTTCAGTCATGTCTCTAATCCGTCCTCCCGGGAGACAACATACCTGTCGAGTCCATGGGTCTTCGCGACATACTTGGGTCTCGATCCCACGCAGCAAGGAGTCTCCCACTACTACCACTCTTCTCTTCTTCTTCTTGTAGGCCTGGGTTTCATCGCCTCTGTTTGACTGACCTTCAGCCTCTTGCTCACTCTCATGCAGGTTCCCCTGTGATTCTTCCTCTGCAGGCTGTCCTCCAGTCTCATCCGCAAGTACCTGGAATCGGTTCCACAGCTCCACTGCTTCCACTGGTGCAGAGTGGCGTCTAGTTCTTCTTCTCCTAACTGTCACCCTTTTCCACGGAGTATCCTCTACTCCATTTTTCTTCACCTCAGCATTTCCCACTGCCTCATCTTGCTGTTGCTCTTCAAGCTTCTGGTCTGCCCTTTGCTGCTGTAGTTCCCCCATTCTGTCCAAGAACTCTTCGTGTTCTCTTATTCCCCGGAGGGTCGACAGTCGCTGCTCCAGTCCGCTTACTTTTTCCTCCAGCAGCGTGATCAACTTGCACTTGTTGCAGGTGTAGGCCATGTTGTTCTCAGGGAAGAAAACAAACATTGCACACACCTTGCAGGTCACCACCACTGGAGAGTCTTGTCCTTCCATAGCCTCTTTTCCCTTTTTGTGTCTAGCTTTGTGATTGTTCTAGACTAGCCTGTGCCTGCTCCTCTACTCAGTAGAGGTTAAAAGCAGAGTCCCACTGGTGTGGAAGTGTGTGTTACAAGACAAATAATTGGAAAAAAGTTAGTTAAAATAAAAAATAAAAATAATTTTAAAAAATGTTAGGGGCCTCCCTCTTGACCTCCCCTGCCGAACTCCCCTGGCCAACTCCTGTTTGCTCCCCCTGTCCACTTGCTCTGGTCGCTCGCTCTCTGGGAGCTTGCCTGCTTCTGTAGTCCCTGGACCAGCTGGAGCAGCTTGCTCTGCTCTGCTCTGCTCTGCTCTGCTCTGCTGGGAGGTGGGAAACAGGCGGGAAACAGTAGGGCTTGTGGGGCCTGGAACAATATTTTTTCCACTTCTTGCAAATCCAAATGGACTTCTGTGGGACCCTGAATTACATTTCTAGGGTGCCAACCTGGCCCAGGGAAGGGAAAAATTGTCAAGATTGTTCGACAGCAGCAATTTTTCCAGCCTTGCCCATGCTTTAAATCTGGATTTTGAAACACTGTATGCGCCATTATATAGCCTTGCCCAGCAGCGTGCTGTTCACGAGTGTCCAGAGCCTTTTCCATCTTGCTTCCGGTCTTCAGAACAGAAGACTGGATTTTCATTAGCTTCTCAGAGGCCCATAGACTGGCACTAGTGAGGGCAGAGCTGAATTCAGTCTTTCCTTATCCAGATACATCTGGAAGGTGCCGGGTCGGGGAAGTCTGACTTAATTAGTAGAAGCCTCTTCTCCCCGTCCTGCATAATTTTGTATTGCCCAAAGGGATGATGTCTTTCAAGACCAGCCAAAGCAGTGATCTGATCATCCCAAGAAGCCCAGGGGCCAAATCCACCCTGTGGAGCCTCCTTGGATTCCTTGCTGCCGATGCCTGGCCAGGGGCGGCTTTGTCTGCGCTGCATCTTCCTGCGTTGGGGAGGACACAGCCCATCTAGGACAGCAGCTGGAGCCGCTGATGTCGGGAGGGGCGTTGCAACGCCCCATAATGTCATCTGGCCAAGAAAGGGCCGGGTGGGAGATCATTCGCCCCCCTCCAAAAGTGTTTCCCACCCCTGAATGGGAGGAAGAAAACCTCCTTTCCCCTGGAACGCTTTCCATATTCCTGGTTGCACACCAGCCACAGCCAGGACCTGGGTGCCTCGTAGGGGGAGGGGGAGATTCATCCATTGATCTAAATGAATGAATGAATGCCCTGCCCGCCCGCCCGCTCACCTCCGTCTCTGCTACAAGCACAGCCCACAGCTGTGGTTTCCTGGGCACAGTCATTCCGGTGACATTCCTTGTGGTTCATTTGCGGTTGTCTCCTCTGCTGTGAGGACTTGTCACTAATAACTTCCAGCGCTTGGAACAGGCTGTGTCTTGGCCAAAATGGCTTTAAAATCTCTGTTTATGTCGATAGGATGGTTTTTTTCCCTTGGGATTTAACCCCCTCTTCTTTCTCTGTGGTCAAGCTGGAGTTGTCAGATGGGGGAGCTGATGGATGAGCCTTTCAGTTGGGAGCTGTAACTGCACCAAAGCTTCTATTCAAACTAGAAAGAGTAAATAGCTAGTAATTTGGGCCTCCTTCACATGGAGCTTTTATCCTGCTTGCTCACTCACGGAAAGGGCCCTTTAGATGAGGTTGTGAACCTCCAGGGCGTCTCCTGCCCTAAAGGACCTTTATTCCATTGTTAGAAAGATCGGAGATAATGAGCTATTAAATTTCCGCACTTGTGTTCCATTCCCTGAAAAAGGAAAAGCCACAATAAGAGGAGCGAGACCAATGAAAGATATGGGAGACTCAGAAAAGGAGGAAGAGGAGAGGGGGGAGGAAGCGCCATGTAAAGGGAATCTGTGGTGATCCTGCATTTAAAAGGGAAGCAGAAAGCCCTGCTTTAAATGTGGGATTTTAGGCTGGTGTAGAGATGCTCTTGGTTAGATTAACCCTCAAGTTGCATGTGTCATTCAGATGAATTGCAGTCCTTCCCCCTGTGGAAGTGGAATGATTCGGAAAATTTGAGGAGCCCAGTGGCCTCCAAACCCAGCAAAACAGAGAAGGCGGCCCTCCCCAAAGAAGCAGGGGCCAGTCTAGCAATACCTCTGTCAAGGTTTTGAGGGTTGCTGGGAAGACAGGAGGCACTAAATTTTTGTAACTCTGTCTTGTAACCCCACCAGTCCAACCCTCTGAGCCCCAGCCTGGTGCCAGTCTCCCACTCCTTCTGAATCGGCAGCTTCCCGACCTAGGTGAGGAGGCAGTCTCCTAAACGCACTTCGGACACAATCCTATGCATGCTTAGACAGAAAAAGGGCCTACGACTCCCAGCATTCTCCCACCAGCCATGTCTTTCAGTCTAAACATGCATAGCATTGCGCCTCTACTTGGAAGTAAATCCAGTGGGAAGTGATGGGACTTGCTTCTAGGTAATCCTGTGCGTCTGCTGGTTGTATGTGCCCAGACTGCCATGCTTGGCACATTTCCTGTACACATGTGTGCACGTACATGGGCGTTTCTTCCTTCTGGCAATGCAGGCTCCTTTCAAGTGGACTTGCACATGGTGAGGCTGCTGGGTCCGTCTTGCCCACTGGGGTGTTCTCTGACCGGCAGCAGTTCTTGAGGCACTTTGCTGGGCGTGGTGCCGGTGGCTGACCCTGGGGCCTTCTGCATGTAAAGCATATGCTCAGCCATCGTGCTATGGCTCCATTTTAAATGAGTCCCCCCCCCCCCGCTTCATAAATACTGGATTTGCACAATTGCATCTGTGCTCCTTTATTAAATTTGATGCAGGTTGCTGGGAAAACACCAACAGCTATGTGGGGAAATCTTGAGATTATAAACTAACCAGGATTATAAACTATCCAGATTCTGGTGTTGTGGAGCTGCTGGATTAGGATTGGGTTCAGCAGCAGCCTGAATCTGCAAAGCCAGTATGTGGATGGTTGCAAGGCACTGTAAGAAAAATGAAAAAGAATAGGTTTGCAATGGTGATGGAGGATGGGGCAGCAGGATGAATGGCTGGGAAGAGGGGGAGCGACTGAAGGAAGGTTTGTGCACCTTCATCACCACCAGCACGAGTAAAGGGCCCGCCTGTCTGAGCTCTGGACTGGACCAATGCAATCTCTGCTGGGCCCTCCCCAGACTTGCCTTGGTGGGCCTCCACTGAAGGGCTCACATTAAAACCTCGAGCAAGTCTGAGCACGCCTGGGAACCTGGAGGGAATAAAAAGACTACCCGAGGCTGCTATCAGTCAGCACTGGAGGGTTTTAACAGCAAGGACTAAGAGTCTGGCATTAATGCAAAAATGTGACCTGGAGTTGGTGAACAGATTTTGCTAAGGATGATATGGTGTCACAGTTCTGTCATGGAAATCCCAGCTGGAGCATGAGGCTAGAAACACCTCCATCTCTGGAGATCCCTGGCTCCTAAAGATGTTCTAGAAATCTAAAGTAATTGTGTCCACCCCTGTCCCCTGCAGTGCTAACGTTTTGAAGTCTGGGCCTGTTCTCAAATGCTGGGCTATAACACAGCGGTTGCACTCCAGAGCTCCCAGTGTCAACCTCAGGGTTCCTTTCTAGTTGAACATGGCTCAGGTAGCAGGTGATGGGAAGAGAGCTGCTGTCGCTCAGAGTGACCTCGCCAGGTTGGGCAGATCAGTGGTCTGGCCCCCTTTAAAGCAGCGGTGAATGTTCACGGGAAAGAGGGCTTTTTGCCTAGTTTTGTACCATTATGAAGGAGGTGGCTCCCGGGGAGGGAACTGAGCCACTGGAAAGAACTGGTGATGCCTTGTGACAGGTTCGTGGGGCACCATCCAGCCAGAAGCTCTGCTCAAGGCCCATTGAGAGAAATCTAGAAGAGCTCTTCTTTTCAGTGAGGCATGTGCCCAGGAACGTTGTTCTGGATATGTATTTATTTATTACATTTATATCCCACCTTTCTTCCCTTGTGGAACTCAGCTACAAGTGGTTCCCAGCTGGTCTCCCCTCCAAGCACTGACCAGACCCAGACCTGCCTAGCTTCAGCAAGGTGTCTGCCTCAGGTGCCTTCAGGCCAGGCCCTGGGGCCATGAGGACAGTGCTCCCACAGTGCAGTCATGATGCTTGTGCCTCCCACTGATTCCAGTGATCTTTGCTCCCTAGGCATTGTGCAGGGGGCTGCAGGCTTAACTTTCTGCTGTGCTGTAGCATGGCATTCGCAGGAGAAGCAGCGACTGCAGAGTTGAGGAGAAAGCGGACTGACAGAACCTGAGGTGCCAAAACGTCACCTTGGGCTTTGTCATCAAAGCACTCCCCGATCCTTTTCCATAGATGCCTCCAGTTAACCGTTGCTTAATAATAGCCATCTTGGCCCAGTAAGAATAAGCTTTGCACAATATTATTGTCCTAATCTGTTCCACAGGCTTGCTACGCGCGGCACTTTCTGGCAAAGATGCCGTCGGCAATTTGCACAAATTGGTAAATAAATAATGTGGAGTGAAGCCTCTGGCGAGCCATCGGAGGAGAACGCCAAGACAGAGGAAGAGCCAAAAGGAGCCATAGATCATGTCAGGGACTAGATAGAAAGCTTCACATGGGAGCAGAAGTGAAACTACCCGGTTGGAGAGTTTTGCTGTATCCTATGAATCTTGATCTCCAGAGACACTCCTTGTAATTTAGGCTGTTTCCTGCTCACTCATTCCAGCGCTTTCTCCCACCCAAGAAGCATTGCAAGACGGCTGCTGTGGAAGCAGCAGTGGCTCAGGAAAGGGGGCAGTGCAATTTCTGTTCTGTTTCGCAGTCTGTTCCTGAAAGAAATGTGGAGCGTGGAGGGGGTTAAAATTAAATAACTTCGAACACCTTTCAGCTCTGGAGCAGCAGGGTGAGGTTAGTCTCCCAAGGGCACATCATGGCCTCAGCAGAGGCACCATTTCCGATTGCATCCCTTCCTTTGGCACTCAGTACACAGGACCCTTCAATGGCTTATAACACTATTGACTCCGCATATAACCCGTCAGTCGGGCCATCCTTGTTGGGTGGCCAGATCAGTTATAGCTAGGGATGTACGTGTTTTGTTAAATCCGTTCCATCTCTTTTTCATGGGTTACCAGGTGTCTTTCACTCTGTTGTCTGTTCGTTGACAGAATTGGATTTTTTTAAATGGTGTACAAGAATTTTGTTCTACTTGCATAAGTGTGCATTCGCGCAAATCTCCCCCAAAGTGTAAAAAAGGTCTGCAACTCCGGGGAATCTGCGCGATGCAGAAACAGCCGTTCCATTGCGAAATCCGCAGCTCAGATTCATAGAAATCCGAATTCATTTGCATCCGTTGCGGGTTTCTCCGGCATCCCTTGCTGTAACCACCACCAACGCTTTGGCTGCCACAGGTTGTTCACGCATCATTGGAGGTCAGCCAGTGGAGCTGGCGGGGGGGATTTGTTTGTACCCCTGTGCTAAGTATGGCATAATCTACTTACAGCCCTGCCTTCCCCAACTGGGATCCATCCACATGTGTTGGACTACAACTCCCATAATCCCACAGCCATTGGTAGTCCAACACGTCCCAAGAAGCAGACAGCTGTGTTGATCCATCAAACCAATTCTGTCACTTTTGTCACCACCAGGAGCAGGTCTTTTGTAAAGCTAATGGGTCTTAATTGCAAATTTGTTCCCTCCAGCTACTGTGAGGACTGCAGCTGAGCTCAGAGGGAACAGGGGAGTCTGAGCGGGGTGGCAGGTGACATCATCGTCCCCGCTAATCAAAAACGTGTGGGTGCTGCGTCCCAGCGAGTCCTGGCTCCGCTACACCACTGGGCTTAAGAGAGATTCAAAGGCGTCGCCCTACCCACTTTCTGCAGCTCTCCCCACGTGGCCCTGTCATGTTACCACACTGGACGATAGGGGCCCATCCAATGTCTGTGGTATGTGGGAGGGGAAGGCTAAATTCAACTGCTTAGTCATGTATCTTCTTAGTCACTTCTCAGCTGACTTGCAAAAGTAATGCAAAATATACATTTACTGTTTTTCCAGACACACGAGCCGGGTGGTTTGGATTTGGGGGAAGGGTGCTGCTCCTAGTTTTTGGAGTGTGTGTTATCCATGTTGGAGGGACAACTGGAGTGTAAACCTTGTTTGGTGTAGCTGTTTCCTTGCACCACCTGTATCCCTTAGGGTGCAATCCTGTGCATGCATGTTTAGGCAGAAAAAAGTCCCAACAACTCCCAGCATTTGTAAGCCAACATGCTGGCTCCAGAATGCTGGGAGATGTCTAAACAGGCATAGGATGACACCCTTGATTATCTTTGCATTAGTCAGGGCCAAATTAACGCAAAGCCTTCCACTGCTTAAATGCAAATATTTATCAGTGCTTTGTGGACTTTCCCCCCTTTTGTCTTTTTCATGTTTTAAAAAAATATTCTCAAGCCGCTAATAATAATAATATATATTTTTAGTTGCCTCTCAGTGGAGTCCTCTGGGAGATGTACAATAAATTAAAATAAAGTTATGCCATGAAATACAAATAATACAATAAAAATTCAATATGGAGATGCAACACTAGCACAGAGAATAAACTGTGATACAATTACGTGACAATTATATCACAACAACAGCAACAATAATATAGAAAACGGAGGGCTTTCTAATATTGACTCCCATTCCTTCCCTGAAAGCCAAGGGCACAATCCATCTGGATGTTTTTATTCAGTGGGAGCTGCGCAGGGGCACAATGGATTGCACCCCAACACATTTAACATGGTTCTACAACCCTCATATTACCGCAGACCTGCTCTGTATGAGTCCTTTAATATTTTATAATAATAATTGTTAATAATTCCTGGAGCTTTCTGTGTGTGTGCATGGGTGTGCATGTGTACAAAGTGACCGTAAAATTCTCACTTGTTGCCCCTCCTCACCACAGCCAAGTGAACTAGAGGAGGCCAAGAGATCTTGATGTGGGCTTGGGCAATTTGTGAGCTTTGAGATTGGAGGGTGGGTGGTAGATTTGAACCCTTGTCAACCACATCTAAATGTAACTCCACCCCCAAAATTCATTGGTTTGTCTTTCCCCTGTAGAGAAAGTGTTGGGGAGTGGGCTCTTACTGAGATTGAAGCGCAGGTTCCATGTGTGTTCCTTTCTTCCATTCTTGCAGAACCCCAGCTGAAAGGAATTGTGACAAGGTTATTCAGCCAGCAGGAATTTTTCCTGCAAATGCACCCAGATGGGACGATTGATGGGACCAAGGACGAGAACAGCGACTACAGTGAGTCTCTCTCTTTTCTTCTGCTACCTGGTTTATAAATCTCGCCCATTGCCTCGCCACCCAAACGCACAGGCGCTTCATTTTTGTGGGGGAAGATGTTAAATTACAGCTGAGGCAGCTGTTCCCATGCAGGGCTCTCCTGTCAGCATGTCCCCTTTAAATAAATCTCTCCAGTACCGTTATTCTCACATTCCTTTGCCCCTGACGCTGCAGCTGCTGTCTGGGGGTGGGGAGGAGAATAAAACTCTCACTTACCAAGGAGGGATGTTGAACTCTTGCCAAGAGAGAAGGAAGGTGAGCGTTATCCTGATGGCAGATCTGACTGGCTGATGAGAGAATGGAGCTGAAGGGAGGGGGGCTGTCTAGGGAGTGGAGAGGGAGAAAATTTCTCCAGCCCCCAGCTGTCTGATGCTCTGGGTGTGTGCAGAAGGCAGCGAATTGCCCAACCAGCTCTGACCAAAGCCCATCTCATACAGCATCCTGCTTTCGAAAGCGAGCAGCCAGATGTCCGTAGAAGGATGGCCACCATAAGCAAGGCAGGAGGGCTGTGATCTTCTTCCCCCGCTGTTCGTTTCCAACCTTTGGTATTCAGTGAAACCGCAGTGGACCCCAGTTCCTAGACAGCAGCCTTGGCTCTGCCAAGCCACTGGCTTTTAAGACTCACTGTTTGTTCATTGATTTACACTTTCCCTGACTGGTTGGACAGGAGAGCATGCAGGCCCGCAAGTCAGGGCCTCTTCAAAGGATCAACCCCACCACAGCTTATTCCAGCATTCCCTTTCCCAGAAGGCCGCCAGGGCCTTCCACCAAAACAGGCTCCAGAAACCTTGTGTCTTGCGCTTGTTCTTCATTTTCGTGAACATGTAGCAGGTCTCCCTGGAGAACACACTGGATTTTTTGCTGAATTATCTTTCGTTCTGTAAACACAGTTAAAAACAACTTAGGTTGCTTCCAGGCAAGGCTGTTATTGTGCAATTGCCCTGCCTTGAACATGGAATTTTACCCGGGGGGGGGGGGGCAGACACCATTTGTAACCCTCCTGTGCCTTCCCACCACTTCTGCTGTCTTTTTTCTTCTCACCGAAAACCCATTGAAAAAGGTTCGGTAGTGCTAGGAGCCCTCTGTCCAGAAGCACCCCTAGTTGCAATTATATATGTTTTGTATATGTGTATTTCTTGTGTGTGTGTGTGTGCGTGCGCGCGCGCGCATGCATGTATGTACACACACACACATTTTAGAGGAGGATCCAGCAATTAATGCCTGAGGGACATGCAAAGGAGCCCTTTTCAACCTGTTGTTTTAACTGGAGAAATCCTAGAGCCAGGCTGGGCTGACTACTTGCATTGTCTACCAGCCAGATTCTGGTAAAAACAAGCAAATAAACAGAGAAGATGGGCTATTCCTTCTTCTTTTTTACTGGAAGCCCCATGGGTCAGTGATAGGTATCAAATTTGTAAGCCAAGGGTGTATGCTGATGATCTCTGATGGCATATCTCAGCTGTGTTAGACGATCCTGACTCAGTGTTCATGCTTGAGAACAGGTGCCTGGATGGATAAAACCAACGTCCATCTAGTGCAAAACATATTTGTAAGGATCCCAGCAACCAGCACATGCCAGGTGCTCCAGAAACATCGAGTGGTCCAGCACACGCAACTGGTCCAGAAACCTTCTGCACCTCCCTGCCCCAGAGGATGTTGTTGCTTTCTTGGCTCTTTTTCACAACGCATTAATGTCAGGTTCTTCCTTTTCCACTCCTCTCCTTGTTCTCCTCCATCTCTTCCGCTTAGTTCCTCCACATCCTACAAGCTCAGGGTCTCAGTCTGAGTAGAGCCACTTCATGTGTTCCTCTGCTAGCAGACCCCTGTGCCTCGTCCTCCCTCACACATCTCTGTGCTCCCAGCCACGCTGTTCCCTTGGCCTGGAAGAGCTCCCCTCCAGTCTCTGCTTTCCCTCTTCTTCTCCAGGCAGCCCTCCTCGTTCAGCAAAGCCTTTCTTGCGGCAGCCCAGCCTTGCTGGCTCCACCACTGGCACCTGTGCCATAGGAACATATAAAGCAGGTTCATCCTGCGTCAGGCCACGGGTCCTTCTGCCATCTGCTCTCCACAGCCTCAAGTGGAAGCTTTCCCAGTCCCACTTCTCGCAGTCCTTCCACTGAAGATGCTGCCAGGGATTGAACCTGAGACTGTCTTCTGAAAAGCAGGTTCCCTGCCTGCTGCAGAGCTACGGTCCCTCCTTGGTCCTGTTCTCCTGCATCTGCTGGGACTTGAGCCTCCTCATCTGTGCACTGGTGCCCCCTTGCTGTGGTCAACGTGTGGCCCTCCAGATATTTGGGGGCCTACAGTTCCCATGATCCCTCACCATTGGCTGTGCTGGCTATGGCTGATTGGATTTGTGGGCCAAAACACCTGGAGGGCCACATGTTGTAGAGTGGAGGTGAGAGGGGTCAGTATCTCTCTCCTAGGCCCCAGCATGGCTTCGCTTCTGGGCAGCTGACTGGTTCTTCCTGGCCATTCCTGGCCATAAATCCTCAGTTGTGCAGCTCCCCAGACTTACTCCAGGTGTTCCTGCCTGTCGGCCTCTTCCTTGTCTACCTGTCCAATTCCTCCTCTTCCAGTCTGTCCACTATTTTACCTGCTTGTCATTCCCTTCTGCGTGCCGAGTCCCTTGTTCTAGCCCAGAGGTGGGCAGCTTGTGGCCTTCAAGATGTTTTGGCCTACAACTCGCATCATCTCTCTCCATTGGCTGTGCTGTCTAGGGCTGATGGGAGTTGTAGTCCCACAATATCTGGTGGACCACAAGTTGTATACCCCTGTTCCAGCCACTTCCAGTTCAGAGCCTGGCTTACCAGAAGACAGAATGGCTTATTCATGGCACACCGGGTTAGGACGTTTTGAGACTGTCCGATTTGACTAGTCCCTTAGAAGCCACACACACACACAGCCAAGCGAGGTGACCCGAAGGAACACCCTGGAGGGCCAGGCGATCATGTCATCTCTGTGCTGAGGTTAATTGAAGTAAATAAAGGAAGAAATGCACAAACACCATGTCTGTCGGTGTTGCGCAGAATATCTGAGTAAGCATTTCTGAGGGCTCTGTGGTAGCAGAATGCATTAATGCTGGTTGACTCTCGCAAGGCAAACATGGACAGTGCAAAGAGGAAGCAGCTCTTCCAATACATCTGGTGTTGCCCCAGATTTTTTAATGAAAATGCTGTTATTTAAATAAGGAGAATGGCTAATAGTTAAGTGGTTTTTGAAATTAATTATGAATTGGGTGCCTATTTTAATGCATCTGCTCTTGGGAGTCTCATGAGATTTAACCTTAAAAATACACTCAGGGGCTAAGAATTGGTGATGCCAAGCTGGTATTTTGCAAAACAGATTTTGAAAACTGCTGTTGAAGTGGTGTGGGCAAGATACAAGATCAGAATTACTGACCTCACGCCATTGTGGTCGCACTGGGATAAGAAGATGTTGGCTGCCTGGTCTTGATACTGTGACTTACCACAGGACAAGAAAGGGGGGTGTCCTGTCTAAGACTTGCCTGTGAGCTCCCATGTATCTTGCATCTGTGGTGCCCAACTTCTTAAGTCTTTGCTCCCCATCATTCCCCACAGCAGACTTAATGAGGAAAGAGCACTTAGTGAGGAAGGTGACAATGTTGGGGGCATTTTAGCTTAGAAAAACGATGAGTAAGGGGTGATATGATAGAGGTGCACCAAATTATGCCTGGTGTGGAGGAAGTGGATAAGGAGACATTTTTCTCCCTCTCTCATAATACTGGAAGCCCACGGGGTCATCCCATGAAGGTACAGATGAAAGGAAGGAATTCTTGACCCATCTCATAGCTAAACTATGGATTTTGCTACCACAAGATGTAACGGTGATGGCTGCCAACTTGAATGGCTTCAGGAAGGGGTTCTCCTGGAGGAGAAGCCTCTCAATGGCTACTTGTCCTGATGGCTCTACGCTACCTCCAGTATCACAAACAGTCTGCCTCTGTACACTAGTTTCTGGGGAACATGAGCAGGAGGGTGCTGTTGCACTCATGTTCTACTTGTGGTCTTCCCACAGGCATCTGGTTGGCCACTGTGGGAACAGAATGCTGGGCTAGAGAGGTTGTCGCTCTGATCCAGCAAGCTTCTTTCTTTGTTCTTATCTTCAGAACTCGCCACCATCGGAGGTTAGGAGGGTGGTGACTGGGGGCACCGGGGGGGGGGGGGCTGGCTATGGCACCCTAGATTTGGGATGCCCTCCCCAGAGGAGCTTGCCTGGCACCAGCTTTGATGTCTTCCCAGTGCTAGCCAAATACTTAAAAAAAAATTGCTGAGGCATTCCAGCACCTCGTATAGCTTCTCAGTATTCCTTTTGGGGCTGAGAAGCCCAGCTCATCACTGTGCATTATTTTACGAGCACACGTGTAACTGTGCTACTGGCATTCAAACTCTTCTTGCCTATAAAGTCCTCAGAGCATCTCCCCTACCGACTCTTTCAGGCAAAGAAGAGGTGTGGGTCCTTCTTGATCTTTGTTTTAGAGCTGAGAAGCCCAGCTCATCACTGTGGCTTGACTTGAAGGGCAGTGAGAGAGGCAGCAGAGTTGGTGAGGTCAGTTCTCCCCCCGCCCCAGCTCTGCTGCCTGGAACTCATGGCCCCCTATTATACGCTGGTGCATGCACTACCCTTGGCAGGACAGTGGTGCCCTGCCCTCCATGAACCAGAAAGCCAGGGAAAAGGTGTGGGAGGAGCATGATTCAGGTTGTAGGGACTTGGTGGAGCTCCACATACCTGATTGGGGGGTTGTTGTCCGCAGCCGCTATCCACTGAGCAGGCACGAGGGGGGCATGAGGCATCTCCTAGTCAGCAGTCTTGGCAACCCTGTGCACTGCTCCTGCCTCTGCTGCCAGCCAGCCAGTCACAAAAAACAGTGACAACACTGGAACAGCTCTTGCTAAGTTTCTCCCATGTCCCTCCCAGTAAAGGAGAGTAAAATGGAGAACTCCGCTAAAGTCATTCCCTGGTGGGGAACTATAGCTGTCAGTCACAGAACTCCATCCCCTTCTCTGCCTCCCTGCCGCACCCCCCACTGGCATTTTCACATATGGAGAGTTTGGAGACGTAAGTAGAGCCGTGCTGGGTCAGACCAACGCCCTCTCTAGCCGAGCACACTGTTCCCACAGTGGCCAGTCAGATGTCCATGGGAAGCCCACCAACAGGACATGAGTGCAAGAGCCCCTCCTGCCCATGTTCCCCAGCAAATGGTACTGAGAGGGAAACTTTCTCTGATACTGGAGGTAATTTATAGCCATCATGACTAGTAGTCATTGGTAGCCTTATTCTTGGTATTACATGCATGAGCCACAGTGAACCCTGGGCTTGTGAGCTCCTTTTCCTCCCTTCTTCATGCACCAGGGAAGGGAAGTTAAAGCTTCTGGTCATGGCTGGTAACAAACTGCAATTTCCTGTTGTGTCTGAATGCAGGAGACTGTGGTATATAAAAACCCTCATCAGTGGACAAACCTGGTTATCACACCACATCTGGTTCGCACGACTCAACAACCCACAGTGAGTTGTCACCCTTGTTTGTTTCGGGGCGACATGTTGTGATGTCCGAAGCTGGCAGTTCGCTCTGTGGTGTGTTAACCATGTATGGCTTGTTTTTGGAGTGGCTTGTTGTGACGTGCGAACCTGGTACAATGGCTTGTTTGTGGCTTGTTGGAAAGGGCTACACAGCAAAAGCGGCAAAATAAGGTCACTCCTTGCAATCTTGCTAATGATTCCCCTCTCTATTATGTCTTGAGATGACACTAGTCAATTTACTCCTCTACTTTGTTTGCCTCCCTAGACAGTGACACCCCCCCACACACCTTCGGGGAGATTTGTTCATATTTAAGGCTATTTTTCTTTCTTCCTGCAAGGTACAAATGTTATATATTTTTTTTCCACCTTTAGGGAGATTTGCACATATTTAACATTATTTTTTTACACCTTCAGGGAGATTTGTGCAAATGTAACTTTAAAAATGTTTTGGGGAGATTTGCACAAATTTGCTAAAGTGAGTTACTGCTCTTTAGCTCTTTAGCAAATTTGCGCAAATCTCCCCAAAAGTTAATCAATTAATAAGTTAAATTTGCACAAATCTCTCCGAAGTTAAAAAATAATGCTAAATATGTACAAATCTCCTTGAAGGTGAAAAAAATCCGCAGAATTCTACAAAAGCCCTAAATGGATTGGGGCCAGGTTATTTGAAGGATTGTCTCCTCCCTTATGTACCTGCCTGAACCCTAAGATCATCCTCAGGGGTCCTTGTCCGGGAGCCCCTGCCAAAGGAAGTGAGTAGGGTGGCTACCAGAAGGAGGGCCTTTTCAGCTGTGGCATCCCAGCTGTGGAATGAGTTCCCTAGAGAGGTTTGCCTGGCGCCCACATTGTATTCCTTTTGGTGGCAAGTGAAGACCTTTTTATTTTCCCAGCATTTTAGCATTCTAGTCTTTTAGCTCTCCTGTTTCAAATCAGTATTTTAAATCTCTGCATTTCTGCTAGGTTTTATTCTGGTTGTCCTTTTATATTGTAGTTCTAAGCTTTTATATTGTTTGACATTGTACCCTGAGGTTTTAATTTTTGTGAACTGCCCATACAGCTTCGGCTATGGGGTGGCATAGAAATAAATAAATAAATAAATAAAACTTGTTTGCAAGTTAATGTGACTAGCAAACAAGCTAGATTTGACCTTTTCTGCGCTCCGTACAGCTCCAGACACTGTTTTGTCTTGTAAAATAAAAAAATAATAATTGAAAAACCTTTTTGGGGTGTGTGTGGAAAAAACAACCCAGGGATTGAGAAAACATAACTATGGTTTGTTTGATCATCTGCCAGACAAACCTTGGATAGGGCAACAAACCATGGGTTAACCATGGGTTAAATAAACGTGGGAACCAGGTCATTAAGTGCTTTGTTGGCAGTGGGTGTGTTGATGCAGGAAATACACATTGCAGGCAGCCAAGGTGATAGGGGACATTATTGTACCATGTTCCTGGCTTGAAGCACAGAGGAGGTGTTTGAACCCTGGCTTAAAGCATGTGTATCCCGGCATACTTTTGAAAAAGCCTTGACTTGAAAATTGGGCTATTGGTGTTGGTGGCTGCAAACAAGTTCTTCTTGCTGAACTTGAGGAGCGCTACCTCTCCTGTTCTCAGCAGTCTCCGAGACAGCTCTTCATCACAAGACAAATGGATGGCAGAGAGTGACTGATGGCAGCCATTTACCTTCATTATCTGTAGTGATGTGCTCCATTTTTTTCAGTCAAAAGTGCTTATAAATAGACTTGTTAATTGCAAGGTCTGGGCACACTGAGGCAGCACCAAAGGTTCAGAAATAGTTTTGTGCCTAGACTGGCGGAGCTCACTATGAACGCTGGCTGCTTTTCACAGAGTTCAAAATTAGACTCACCCTTCTGGCCAAACTTGTAGGTGAGTTGTTGTTTTTTTAAATTAAAACAAAAGAACAAAAAGGCATGCATTTGAAACATGAAAAAAATCCTCACATTTTAAATTGTTCAGTTGCCCGAACTACCTTCCTTAGGGAAAGCCCAACTGAGCCATTTTTCTTGTATTTGACACCCGTATAACTGAGAGCTGTCTCATCAACCGTGTCTTGTTAGACTTGGGAGCAAGCTAGATGTTACATGGGGGAGACGTGTGTAACCCTCCTGTATGGGTTTTCATCTTTTAGTGAAAAGCAGCCCCGGGAGGCTGAGCAGAGGGACCGGGGTGGGGGGTGGGGAGCTTAAAGTTACATGCTTTTAGTGTTTGCACAGTGCTGTGCTTAAAACGATTTATGTTTAGCTGCCAATTGTATATTTTATTGACAACAGCATCCAATTTGATCAAACCTTTGCATGTAAAGAAAGGAGACAAAACTAACAGGAAAGTTAAGGCAACCCTGCTGTGCTTAATTCGGAGCCATTGAGCAGGACTGAGGAGTGATTCTGGATATCTGTTTGGAGCACAGTTTTTGCTGCTATGCCTAATATAGTGCCTTGTTCTTCCCTAGGTGAGTCAAGGCAGGAACATGAAAATAGTTGCAGTGTAAATACTGCAACATTTCCATAGATGTTAAAATAGATGTCTGATGTGTACTGATTAAAATTAGAACTGAGATTAATTTGGGGCGGGGGTACTCAAACGTAGGCAAATTCTTCTCCTTCATGTTAGGGTCGGTCTTGTTTTTTCACTGGCCTTTTAGAACTGCTGGAGACAGACATTTTGCAGGTGAAGCTTGTCGTGGAGCAGAGATGAAGCTATAGGGAAAGATTTGCTTGTGAAAGTTCCACGGATCAGGCTCATGTGCATGTGTGTTTTATTTACTCATAATGCAGCTTAGCTTGCAGGAGGTGCCAGGGTGGCCTTGCCATCATTAGCAAAATTGTTGTTGAGAGGCAGGGTGAGCCCGATCAGGAGTACTTTGCAGATCGGGAGTCTCTGGAGAAGAGAGACAGAAGGCATACCGCCTTCTGGTGCAAGTAATGGCGCAACTGAACACCAGCTCTGGAGAAGGAGAGAAGGGTGAACTTCATGTCCTTACTCCATGACTTGCCTGGTCGTTCCAGGACCAAGGGAATGTTGCCAAGTAATGGCACAAACGTGGGCCTTCTCGGTGGTGGCACCCATCCTTTGGAACACACTCCCACATGTGGTTTGAGAGGCAGAAATGGTGGCAAGTTTTAAATTCTTCTTGAAAACATCATAGGAGCTGGGGAAGCTGCCTTCTACTGAGTCAGATCCTGGGCCAGTCTAGCCGAATATTGGTGACACTGACTGGAAGCAGCAGCTCTCCAGGGCTGCAGGCAGGAGGTTTTCCATCCCTACCTGGAGATGCTGCTGGGGATCGAACCGGTGACCTTCTACATGTAGAGCAGGGGCTCTGCCCACTGAACTGTGGTCCTGCCTTATCTTTTCACACAGGGTTTCCCTGACCTGGAAAGGATTATGTTACTGCCCAATTTTATTGTTACTTTGTTCTAATGTTTTTAATTATTATTTCATCTTGTTTTTATATTGTTATGTTGTGTTTTTAATATGAGCCACTTAGGGATTTTGGTGTATTAAGCTGTATGAATGTATTATAAGTAAATTACGACGAATGTCTGTTCCCACCCTGTGGGAGCAGATATGGCTGCTGAGTGGTAGATTGGACCCAAACTCTCTCAACCCTCTGGCCCTCCTTGTGTGGGCCCACGTGCATTAGTTTCATCTCATGTGGGCACCTGTAACATGCTCCAGATGGGGCTGCCCTTGAAAGGCACCCAGAAACCTGCTGGGGCAGAATGCTGCAGCTAACGTCTCAATCAGGCCAAGTGCTGGGATCTGGTGAGCCCTTTCTTGGATCAGCCTCACTGACTGCGAGCCAGTTTCTGAGCGCAATGCAAGGTGTTGGTTATGACCTTTCAATCCCTGAATGGACCAAGCTTCTTGAAGAACGGCTCCTCGCCCTTGAGCCTGCCCATACTTGAAGGTCAGCTGTTGTGGCCCTCTCGCCTGCGCCATTGCCAGTTATAGGCCAGTGGCCAACATCCTCTTCTTGGGCAAGGTGCTTGAGCGGGTGGTTATAGGACAGCTCCAGGCACTCTTGAATGAAACGGATTATCTAGATCCATTTCAGTTGGACTTCAGGCCTGGTTTTGGAACAGAAACTGCCTTGGTCGCCCTGTGGGATGACCTCTGCCGGGAGAGGGACAGGGGGAGTGCAACCTTGTTGATTCTCCTGGACCTCTCAGCTGCTTTCGATACCATCGACCATAGTATCCTTCTGGATAGGTTGTCTGGGTTGGGAGTTGGAGGCACTGCTCTGCAGTGATTCCACTTCTACTTGGATGGCCAACTGCTGACGGTGGTGCTGGGGGGTTATTGCTCTGTGCCATGGCAATTGTGCCACGGGGTTCCACAGGGGTCTGTTTTATCCCCCAGGCTGTTTAACATCTACATGAAACTGCTGGGGGAGGTTATCCGGAGGTGTGGGCTGAGGCGCCATCAATATGCGGATGACACCCAGCTCTACCTCTCTTTCTCATCAAACCCAGGAGAGGCAGTGGCTGTTCTGAATCAGTGCCTGGGTGCAGTAACAGACTGGATGAGGGCCAATAACCTGAAACTCAATCCAGACAAGATGGAGGAACTGTTAGTGGGTGGTTCGTCTGCCCGGCTCGGTGATACTCAGCCTGTTCTGGAGGGGCTTGCACTCCCCCTAAAGGATCACGTTCGTTGTTTGGGGGTGCTCTTGGACCCAGAACTGTCACTTGAGGCACAGTGGCACAGAGCACTTTTTATCAGCTTAGGGTGGTATACCAACTACACCCTTATCTGGCCAGAGAGAGCCTAGCTACAGTTATCCATGCTCTGATAACTTCTTGTCTGGATTACTGCAATGAGCTATATGCGGGGCTGCCTTTGAAAACGGTCCGGAAACTTCAGCTGGCCCAAAATAGGGCAGCAAGATTGTTAACAGGGACTGGCCTGCGAGCTCATATTACGCCAGTACTTTTCCAGCTGCACTTGCTGTCCGTCCATTTCCAGGCCTGATCCAAAGTGCTGGTATTAACATTCAAAGCCCTTAACGGCTTGGGCCAGGTTATCTGAAGGATCGCCTCCTCCCATATGTGCCTGCCCGGACCTTAAGATCATCGTCAGCGGCCCTTCTCCGTGAGCCCCTGCCAAAGGAAGTGAGGCAGGTGGCCACTAGGAAGAAGGCCTTTTCTGCTGTGGCACCCCGGCTGTGGAATGAGCTCCCTAGTGAGGTTCACCTGGCACCTACAGTGTATTCTTTCTGGCGCCAGGTGAAGACCTTTTTATTTTCCCAGGCATTTT
This sequence comes from Heloderma suspectum, assembly GCF_057233095.1. Classification (NCBI taxonomy): domain Eukaryota; kingdom Metazoa; phylum Chordata; class Lepidosauria; order Squamata; family Helodermatidae; genus Heloderma; species Heloderma suspectum. The sequence continues at coordinate 328,648,380 of NC_139460.1, read as the reverse complement.
AGCATTTTAGCTTTCTAGACTTTTAGCTTTGCTGTTTGAAATCTGTATTTTAAATCCCTGCACTGCCGCTAGGTTTTATTCTGATTGTATTGTTGTAGCAGCCATATCGGGGGTCAGACTAAGTAGCCTCATGCAGTCTCATGTTTCATGTTCTTGCTGAGCTCTTTCTCCCTTGAATATATTGTTGTAAGCTGACGAGACACAGGAATTCCTTATCTTGTCAAAGGTCATACAGTTGTATATCTTGTTCTCTGCTGTTCTCTTCTGTTCTCTCCTTATCATGGCTACCCTATAACCCAGTTCTTGTATTATAAACAATAGTGCTAGGAGAAGAAATGTTGAGGACTGCAACCCCACACGGGAGGGGGAGGAGGAGCTGTTTCATATGTGTCACAATGTCTATAAAACCAATGTGCTAATATAAATCGGGGCTTCTGGCTCTTTGGAAATGATTCCAGCCTTAAGCCCGCGCGTTAAATAAAGAATCTCTTTTTCCTTCACTCTGTGGTCTCTCTGACTCTGGGTTCTGCAACATAAATGGTGCCGTGACTTGGATGTGGCAGGCTCTGAGCCAGACAGGTGGCAGTTGCCTGCTCTTGATCGCCGCACCGGGAGGACGAGCTCGGCGCATGCCTCCCTTTCTTGGCGCCACCGACCTTTTTGTCGAGTGAATGGGAGAAAGCCTGCACTGGGATCGCCCAAACGGCAGCGAGCGGCAGGAGAACCTTGGGAAGCGGAGGAAGGAACTTGAGCCCTGCCTGTATCGCAGCTGCAATTGAGTTGAAACCCACACTGGAAGCCTTCAGGAGAAAGGCAAGTATATGGGAAAAAGAGGGCCCCGCCTTTAGGGAGAAAGGCCACTGGGCAGAAAAAAAGAGGGCCCCGCCTTATGAAGAAGGTCAGTGTTGGTGGTATACGTATACAAAAGAACCTACTCCTTGCGGGTAGAAGGGGGGCCTGATCACACCCCCGAGTGGGCGCCAGTACCCAGCACGCCAGTACTCAGTAGGAAGCTGAGGAAGCTGGGGAAGCCGCTTTCCGCTCTGGTAAAAAGTGGGAAAAGTGGGTGGCAGGGACATATGGATGCAGTGGAGAGATTGATGATTGTGTGAGTGGCTACTGCGGTTTCTGACGCATACTGTTGGCCGTCCGGGTGCCCAGGCCAGTAGCAAAGTGCGTGGTGTGTAAAATCCTCTTGTGTTGGCCAGTGAGACCCCTTACTCACTGACCAATTCCCATTCCCTAATTGTGTCTGTCTTCAATTTAGGAGGGAGGCTATGGGTGGTGGGGGAAGCAAACCTTGCACCCCCTTGGGATGTATGTCAAACAAAGAAGGAAAAAGGTTTTTTTTTAAAAAAAAGATTCAGAATAGAGAGAGAAAACAGCAAAAAGCTCAAGGTCGAGCTGAGAGGAAAAAAAGAACAAGATCTGAGGCTGTTAATTAGAAAAATGTTGCAGGACAGCCTGGCTTTTAACAAAGCGTGGGAGCGTGGGAGTGTGAGGCTGAAGAAGTAGCTGTTAGCCTAGCGCGCCGAGAGAGGGGGGGCAGGAAAATTGCCCACAACGTTCTGAGTTGTGCAACATCATCACCTCGCCTAATTGAGATGAAATCCCTAAGAAATGGAAACTGAAAATGAAGACCCAGAAGATGAAGTCAAAATAGAAAATAAAGGTAAGAATCAGCCCCCAGAGCACAGGCTAGACCCCTCTTCGAGTGAAAAGTGTGCCATAAGACTGGCCCAAAGCAGAATGAAGCGGAGAGACCACATTGAAGATCTCTGTCAAGGTAACTGTGTTTAGCTTTGAACTGTGTTAGAATTGCATAGAGCCTGTAGCTACTGACCATCGGCTATATGATTTCTGAAGAGCGTAACTATTACGCTTTTGCCGTGGGATTCCCTGCAATGAAGAAATCTCACTGATTTGAGTGTCCAGTGGTACACTGCCTAAGTGTGTGTGCTGAAGAGACCGAGAAACCAGACATCATGTTCTTGGCCAAGCCAAAATCACGCTACTACCATGCCCCTGAAAGCTGCAATAAACTGTGTAAGCTGGGAGACCCAACCTGATTGAGAAGAAAAGAAGATATTGGAGCAACTGTCTTAAAAAACAACGAGATCTGTGTAGCTGGCTGGCTGACGCTGTCAGTGATGTTACAACTTTAAGACTGTTTTCCTGTTTGAGACCCCAGCGAAGAAAGCTGACCCGAGTTATTTGTTGCCCGTGCCAAAGCAAGAATTTGGCTGCCCTGTACCTCATCATGTCCTGTTTTAAACTTGAGATTTACAAATACAGACAAAATGAGAAGCTTGCCTTTGAAGTCCTGCAAATCACCCCACCGCCTCCCCGAAGATTAATGGCTGCCTGAAAAATGCAAGTATAAGGCGATGCCCATCACCCCCCAGCATCCTGAGTTTCGGCACTCAGTGTTTCAGTGCTTTCGTGTACCAGGTTAAAAGAAAAAAAAAAGTAAGTTTTTAAAATGTCTGTGAGAGAACCTGACAGAAGTAAAATAAAATTTACAGAGGAGTTGCCCAAGTTAAAGCGTCACGGCTAGAGAGCTGAGCTGTGCCGCTCTGTTTAGTCAGAGGCCTTGCTAAAAAGTTAAAGGCCCTTGTCTGTCAGAAGGGGTGTAGGGCCACACTTTCCCTTTTTAAACTGATGCAAAAGTGGAGAGCCATTTATTTATTTATTTATTTATTTATTTATTAACTTTATTAATCGCCCATCTGACTGGTCACCCAGCCACTCTGGGTGATGTACAACCCACCATAAAACAATTTAAAACAATAAAATTTTACCATAAATTTTTTTTTAAAAATACCCTAACCCACCCCAAATGCCTGCCTGAACAACCACATTTTTAATGCACGACGGAAGCTCATTAAAGAGGGGGCATGACGGAGTTCCCTAGGGAGGGAGTTCCACAGAGTGGGGGCCACTACAGAAAAGGTCTTCTCCCTCGTCACCACCAGTCTAACTGTCCTGGCTGATGGGACAGAGAGAAGGCCATCCAAGGCTGATCTTGTTAAGCGGCCTGTCTGGTGTTGCTGGAGGCGCTCCTTAAGATAGGCTGGACCAGAACCATATAGGGTTTTAAAGGTCAAAACCAACACCTTGAATTTGGCCCGGAAAACAACTGGTAACCAGTGCAACTCCTTCAGCACTGGAGTGATGTGATCTCGCCGGCGGCTGCCTTTAATCAGGCGAGCCACCGCGTTCTGTACCAGCTGCAGCTTCCGAACCGTCTTCAAGGGTAACCCCACATAGAGCGCATTACAGTAGTCTAAATGAGAGGAGACCAGGGCATGTACTACCGATGGGAGCAGATGGTCGGGAAGGAAGGGGCGCAGCCGCTGTATCAGATGGAGTTGATACAGCGCTGTCCAGCTCACAGCTGACACCTGAGCCTCCATGGACAGCTGGGAGTCCAAAATGACCCCCAGGCTGCGGACCTGGTCTTTCAAGGGTAGCCGTACCCCATTCAACACCAGGTCAACAGCCCCCAGCCTCCTCTTGTCTCCCACCAAAAGTACCTCGGTCTGGAAACATCACATCTTCATTGCCCAGAGCCGTCTCTGTTTGCCTCCATCAATGTCTGGGCTTTTTAGAGACACTCTGCACATGGACTAAAATTTTAAATTGTCAAAGACTTGCCATGGACAGTGCTGTGAAGCTTTGGATAAACTTGAACTCTCATCGCTGTGGACTGTGTGTCTGTGTTTGTAGTCAGCTCAATGTACAGAAGGCTGAGTTTGATCTATAACTTTTAGATTTCCTTTTGCCAGAACTCATGCAGCATAGAGTTGCCGATGCAAAAATGGTGACCTAGAACTCTTTGCGTGTGTGGGTATGCCCGTCCCTTGATTTTAATGGGCCCTGAGCTTTCAGCCAGAAGAGCAGTATAATTGCTGGATCTGCTCCATCATGCCTTACCATGCAAAAAGTGCTTTCCATTCATTGTGTTAAATTGCAGAAAAAGTTTGTTGTGTATATTTTATGATTTCTTAGATATCGTAAAATATATGTGATATTTGCAGATTAGTGTTAGTTGCAACTCCAAATGATACTAAGTGTGGTTCCCGATGGATGACAAGGAGAAAAGACAAAGACAAGTAGAAAAGAAGGAAATAGAGAAAGTAGAAGACAGATAGAGAAGGAAAAAAAAAAGAAGAAAGAAAAGGCAAGAGGCAAAGAAAAAAAAAACATTTGTAGAAAAGAAGCGTGGCCATAGTTGCCTCCAGGGTAAATTAAAAGCAGCTGATTGTGCCTGGAGCTTATTACCTGGGGTAAAGTAGCCAGAATAATGTAATAGTTCTTTAAGATGAAGAAAATGTAACTAGAAGGAGAAAAAGAGCCTATCCCAAATGTGTGTCATTGGGACTAGTGTAGAGCAGAAAGGTTTAAGTAAGTGAGTTTAACTTGAAAAAGACAAATAAAGAGACAAGGCTGGTGCATGGAGCAGAAAGTTTTATATAAAAAGTTTGAAACATGATCTGCAATACAGGCAGATCAGCAAAGAAAAAGAAAGCAAAAGAAAGAGAAAAAATTTGTCTTCCCATACTAATAAATAAAAGTGTTATCAAGCACTTTGGGAAGCGAAGTTGTTTACAGGAAGCTGTGCCTGAGAACCAAACACTTCTAGCCTATGCTGAAAATGCTTGCTAGTGTTGTGTTGCCTCATGGGTAACATGTATGGAATAAAACCCATTTAGCCTAATAGTTCGTGGTTCAGAGAAGCTGTCTGATCCAACCATTAAGTACGCCTGTGTGCTGTAAGTTACCCAATAAAGTCTCCTTGTAAGTAACCCCCCCCCCGCTGGAATCCCAAAACACAAGTGGGGCTAGAGCGCCTCACCCAGTATCAAACCCTGCTGTTAAAAGCCGTAAAGGCAGGTATAAAGAAGTCAGTTAATATGACCAAAGTGTCTAAAGTGCTGCAAGGTGCCACTGAGGCCCCAGAGCATACTTGGAGCGTCTTTCAAATGCCTATCGCCAGTACACCCCCCTCAACCCAGATGCCCAAGAAGACGTGGACGAAAGAAAAAAAGAAGACCCTGCAGAGGCAGAAGATTCTTAAAAAAGAACCAGTGTGCCCAGTGTAGACAAGATGGACATTAGTGGCATGAATGCCCAAATAAAATAAATCAAATACACAAAAGAGAAAACCAAAGGGGCCAGAATGGGCGAGGAGGGAGACAGCTTGAGAGGGGCCGTGACATTGACTTCATAATTGACACTGGAGCGGCATCAAGAGCAAGCAAACGTTAGCCTTAAACAAGAAGTCCAAACACTGAGCGAAGTTCTTCAAGCCCAGCGTCGCTTTGTCTTAGAAAATAAGCCATTCCCATCACAGAAGTTAATCCTTTCCAACCAAGAGTTAAAGTATGAGTAATGATGTCCACATACTTTTGCCTCATGGATGGTTTTAGACATGTAGTTCCCGCACTTGGTCATTCATTCCTGCCAACTTGTCTAATAACCACCCATGTTGCCTCAGCCGCCAATTGAATTGGTGCCAGTTCTTCCCCTGTAGCCCGAGAAAATCCATCGACGGCAGCCTCGAGCACTCCAACTAACTAAAAATTGTAATAGTCATGTGCAGTTATGTTCTGACTCAGAAAAATGGGCCTTAGCAATGTCACTAGTTGGGGTTCCAGGTTTAGCCTTGGCTGATGGTCTAGAGATCAACCGGTTAGCTTGCAGCTTAGCCAAAAGCATAAATGCCACCTTACAAGCATTGTCATTGTTAAATAAAGAGTTGCGTGATCTAAGAGGTGCAGTTCTAGAAAATAGAGCTGGTATAGATTACCTCTTCCTTCTTCATCATTTAAGTTGTGAGACACACCAAAAGCTCTGTTGTTTTAACTTAACTGATAATGGCAATGCTGTAGATGAACAGATCAACAAGCTGCACAATATAGTAGCTAACAAAACAATAAGACAAAACAATTAGCTAAATTAGTTAACCCCTTGGCTTCCAGATCTTAGCTGGCTTGAAAGCATTGTTCATCCTAATTCTACCAGTGTTGTTCATAGAGATACTGTTAATGTCTCTGCGTTCCTTGTCTTATGCGCTGTTTAACCAATCTGTTTTATGTCTCAGCTAGTAAAACTGCTGCCCTCTACGCTAGGCTAAGTAATATGTATGTCATAAAAAGCTTTGTATGGTTATCAGAAATGCTATAATTGTAATGAAATTATGCATTTAAGGGGGGAATGTAGCAGCCATATCGGGGGTCAGACTAAGTAGCCTCATGCAGTCTCATGCTTCATGTTCTTGCTGAGCTCTTTCTCCCTTGAATATATTGTTGTAAGCTGACGAGACACAGGAATTCCTTATCTTGTCAAAGGTCATACAATCGTATATCTTGTTCTCTGCTGTTCTCTTCTGTTCTCTCCTTATCATGGCTACCCTATAACCCAGTTCTTGTATTATAAACAATAGTGCTAGGAGAACAAATGTTGAGGACTGCAACCCCACGCGGGTGGGGGAGGAGGAGCCGTTTCATATGTGTCACAATGTCTATAAAACCAATGAGCTGATGTATTTCAGGGCTTCTGGCTCTTTGGAAATGATTCCAGCCTTAAGCCCGCGCGTTAATAAAGAATCTCTTTTTCCTTCACTCCGTGGTCTCTCTGACTCTGGGTTCTGCAACATTGTTTCCTGTGGTTTTAATGTTTTATATATTTTATATTGTTTTATTGTGTGCTCCTTGGTTTTAATTTTTGTGAACCGCCCAGAGAGCTTCGGCTATTGGGCAGTATAGAAATGAAACAGATAAATATTGCCGCCCGGGGCACGGTTGGTGTCAATGCGCAAGGGGCTTTCTTCGTATAGCATCCCACATGTGGAACTCCCTGCTCCAGGAGATTAGGTTTTCCCTCTTTTTCTGTGTTTTTCCTTGGTGACTGAAAACATTTCTTTTTAAACAAGCTTTTTAAACAGCTCTTTGTGTTCTTTGCTCAGGACAGCACTTTAGTCTGGTAGTCGAGTGTTAATGAAGCATTGTTGTTAATGTTATTTTTGTGTCTGTTTTTATACTTTGTACATTAACCATTTTGTGTGACTCATTTTTGGAGGGGAGAAGCAGGATATGCATTTTTGTAAATATTCCTTTGGATAAGGAAAATATGTTGGCTGAGTTTTACCTAGATTTGCTCATTAAGAGGTAAATTTTCTTCCAAAGGCCTGTGAGTTTAAAGACACTGGGACGATTGTCAGGCAATTTTTTAATCTTAGTAAAAATTATTTTTTTATTTTATGAACTCCAATTAATTAACAAACAAGAACCCCAAGGGCCTATTTGTTTCCTGGGTTTTGATGGTTGGCATTGATTTAATGTTGGCTCCCTTCACGTGGCCTGCCCTAGGTCCTTTCCCTTGTTCATGCCTGACCTCAGATGTCCACCCAGCATGCAGCGGCCGTGAAAAAGGCAAGCTCCATGTTGGGCACAATTAGAAAAGGAATTGAAAACAAAACTGCCAACTTCATAGAAATTGATGGTTCGACCCCACTTGGAATGCTGTGTATGGTTCTGGTTACCACACCTCAAAAAGGACATTGTAGAGCAGGAAAAGGTACAGAAAAGGGCAAGCACAATCCTATCGGGATAGGCAGCTGCCTCCGAACTCAGAGGTGACTGCCTATCCAATGCAGGACAGGAGCAGCGCAGAGGGGATCATCTCCTCCACACTTCAGCCTCCCTGCATTCGCGGTTAGACAGCCGATTTTGGCTGTCTAGCTGCAGGAAGGCAGAGCGGGGGGGTGGGGGAGACGCCGGCCAACACATAGGAAGCATTGGAACGGCACTTCCGGTCGCCCCAGCATGCCCCCAGGAACGCCCCGTTTTCACCTCTCTGCACTCCTCTTCTGAGTGCAGAGTGCGGGGCCGTTCCGCACGGCCTATGAGGCAGCACGGGAAGGGGTGGATGTCGGTTTTCAGGGAATGGGCTCCGAGGTCAGTTCCCGGGAACCGACCTATCTTATGGCCATCTAGCCGCTGACTAGCAAGCATAGGATTGCTCCCTAAAATGATGAAGGGGCTAGAGCATCTCCCCTAGGAGGGAATGTTACGACATCTGGGAGTATTTAGCTTGGGAAAAAAGGCAAGTAATGGGGGGTTATGATAGAAGTGTACAAAATCATGCCTGGTGTGGAGAAAGTGAACAGGGAGACTAGTTTCTCCCTCATAATATCAGAACCCAACGGGTTCATCCTATGAAGTTGATTGGTGGGAGGTTCAGGACAGATCAAAGGAAGCCCTCCTTTAAACAGTGGAATTTGCTACCACAAGGTGTAGTGGTGGCCACCAACTTGGATGGCTTTTAAAAAGGGGTGAGACGTTCATGGAAGAGGAGAAGGCTATTGATGGCTTCTAGTTGTGATGGCAATATATTACCTCCAGTATTGGGGGCAGTATGCCTCCCAATCCCAGGTGCTGGGGAACATGGGTGGGAGGGTGCTGATGTACTCGCATCCTGCTTGTGGGCTTCCCGTGGGCAGCTGCTTGGCCACTGTGCAAAGAGAATGCTGGATTAGAGAGGCGTTGGTCTGATCCAGCAGGGTTTTATTATGTCCCCATGACCTCTGCTTTGTAGTAACTTGTGGACTGGATCATATAGGGCAGTCTTTCTCAACCTGGTATCCTCTGGCTGTGCTGGTTGGGGGAGATGGCAGTTGTACTGGAACACATCTGGAAGGCAGAGGATTGGGGAAGGCGGGTAGGGGGTGAACCCGTGCAGGACCGGGGCAGAGGGAGCCTGATGTGTGATGCTTCCATTCTCGGGCTGGGGTGCTGGATCTGATGACCTTATCATTCTTTCATGGACACTTATTCCCCCTCTCCCCCTTTTTCTCCTCCAGCCCTCTTCAATCTAATTCCAGTGGGTCTTCGTGTGGTGGCCATCCAGGGTGTAAAGGCAGGCCTCTACGTGGCCATGAACGCCGAGGGGTATCTCTACAGCTCAGTAAGTTCACTGTGTGGTTTTTAGGTTGGACTGATCAAGCTGGTTTGTTGAGTGTTCGGGGATTTGGTGGAGAAAGGCATAATATAGTTAACAGCAGGAATTTCACCTGTGGTACAATCTTGGCTATGCAACTTGCCTTACGCAGTAAGTTGAACGCTGCTCCGAAAATGAGTCTTGCTCCTCTTTTCATGCTTCGTGGGTCGCCTCCTTAAAAATACAGTTAAAATGGCCCCTTTTATGATTGGATGCGGGCTTATATTGTAAAGCTGCTCTGGGGAAGGGAAGTGTGATAGTGACATCATGGGTATTGGCCAATGTGCAGCTGTCTTTTCCTTAGCTCAGCTTGCTGAAAATTTGTAGAACTACCCACCCCATCCCTCCCCCAGCTGGCCCTGGGGCAGAAAAAGGTGTCATTCTATTACATGCCTCTTTATTTTTATGCTTGTTTGGTATAAGCTCCTGTGGATGGAGTAGATTCAGGTCCCACCAACCTGTTTTCTCAGCTTCAAGTGAACACCTGAATGTGCCTCCTGGCAGTTACCCAGATACTGTTTCCTGGACATTCAGCAAGAGCCCTGGCCTGATGCTGGCTGGCTGGCTTCCACAGAAGCTGGTGTTGCAATGACAGATAATGGTCTTGGATATATTGTGGCTTGGCCGGCTTCTGTATTCAGTGAAGCCACCTTGAATTAGCATATAAATTGGTTGCAGTCCAGAGGAATTCTGTACAGGAATGAGTGCATATCGAACTAGCCCTTCTTTGAAGCAATATGAATTGGCCACCTTAGAGGGCAGGTTGGCTGATCTGAAGCATGGAGCACAATGCATTTCAGTAAAGCATGCACTGGTGCATAATGCTCTGTATTAATTATATTAATTAGTACAAAGGGTGTGTTACCTTTCGATTCCCCCCCCCCCCCCACACACACACACACTTCGGGTAGGCACCAAAATCTCCTGCAAGCATATTTAATTTGGATTATGTTATATGCCAGTTATGGGGTGGTCTTATGCCCAGATAACCTGATGGAGAAAAGCTTAGTTCTGTAGTGTATCAGAATTAACTCACATCAATTGCTCAGAATAGTCATGAGGAAGGTGAAGTGTGTATGTGTGCGTGAGGCCACACTGGAGGCCTTTAAGACGAGGCTGGACAGCCATTTGTCAGGGATGCTCTGACTTGGATTCCTGCATTGAGCAGGGGGTTGGACTCGATGGCCTTGTAGGCCCCTTCCAACCCTACTATTCTATGATTCTATGAGGGGAGAATGTGGTAGAAAAAAAATTACAGCAAAAAGCTTAATAAAAGCTGCCTATTTGATTAATTCCAGCACAATTGCTTTTTTAAAGTGGCATGAAAGGCCACAGGGAGGTTATTCATCAGGGGACTCGTTTAAAATAAATAATTGATTCTTGCTGATTTATTAAATAGGACAGTTTGTTTGCTCATAATGGGTTCATGCTTCACTTGATTGGTGCCTGATTAAAGCTGTTATTAAGGTGCACACTGGGCCCGTCCCACTTTCGGGGCTCAAAGTGTGCCTGGGAAAGATTCTGTCTTGGCCTTTTACATTGCTGGACATCCAGAAACCAGCACAGCTGAGACTGCAGTCCTGTACACACTTACTTGGGAGTGTTGTTGTTGTTGTTCAGTCATTCAGTGGTGTCCGACTCTTCGTGACCCCATGGACCACAGCACGCCAGGCCTTCCTGTCCTGCGCTCTCTCCCGGAGCGTGCTCAAGTTCATATTCATTGCATCGGTGATGCTATCTAGCCATCTCATCCTCTGCCGTCCCCTTCTCCTTTTGCCTTCAGTCTTTCCCAGCATCAGGGTCTTTTCCAGAGTAAGTCCCATTAAATTCAGAGGGCTTACTTCCAAGTAGACTTGTAGAGGATTTCACTGTAGCGGGCATAATCCACTGGGATGCGCTTAGGTAACATTATTTTTTTTTAATTTTAAACAGTTACCAAGCCCCCCCATTGTTATGGGTGGTGTACAAAAAACACAAATCTTAATACAATACAACAATAACCTCAATGTCATAAAAAAGACAACAGTCAAATAAAAAACAGCAACCCATTCACAACATTATCCTGCTATAGGTAGCCTCAGGGTGGCATACAGCATTAAAAGCATGCAGCCATGATGTAAATACAACAGCAACTACCTCCTTTCTCTCACCCCATCAAAAGAACCAGGTTGAGGCTGATCAGCACATTACACAACATGAGAATGGAGGATTCCGGGCTGTTCTACCAGACTGAAGGAGGAGCGGTTGTCCAGTGCTCCCCCATGTAAAAAGAACCCCTCCCTGCATGTTGTACACTAGTAAGTTGGGGAAAGGGCTAAACTAAGCCTTTCTCGCTGATATGCTTGCTTTCTACATACAGGGACTTTTTGTGGGCTTATTTTTGTCTTTACCTTGGGGAACATTTAAATATTTGATGACCCAACTAGAGGTGTAAAATTTCTGGAAATTTTGAAGCCATGGGGGACAAAAAGTCCCCCCCCCAGGTTTTTTTTTGCGGGGGGGTGGCTGGGACTTGCGGGGGGATGACAAAAACTGAAATTGTGGGGAAAATTGAAAAATAAGCAGTACTTATTTTTTTAACTGCTCTTTACAGATCTAAAGTCACTTCGTTGCTTTCTGTCAGCCTTCCCCAACTGATGCCTTCCAGATATTTTGGACTTCAGCTCCCATCAGCCTCAGACAGCATGGCCAGTGGTCAGGAATGCAGTCCAAAATATCTGGAGGGCATCAGGTTGGGGAGGGCTGCTTTAGGAACATAAAGCACCCTTTATGTTCCTAAAGTTATATTATGTATAACTTGGTTTGCTCATAAATTATCATTATATTTAAAAACTTTTAAAAGTAAACCCAGTAAACTTGTAATTATTGTCTGAATAAATTATACTTTTAAATGTAGTATACCAAACATGATAATTTTATGAGCAAAGCAAGTTATATATAACATATTTTAGGTTCTTAATTTATATCTGATCAGAGGAAACTTCAGCAAGTAGAATCATCCTAGAAGGCAGAAGAAGCAGGACGAACTGGAGGCAGAGGAAGACAGAAGTACAGCATCTGTTCCTGTTTGTAAGGAAGTTTAGGGAAATTCCTAAACCTGTTCCTGTTTGTGGAGCTTAGGGAAATCTGGTCCTGAGGAAAAACTATTGAGATTTTATTTAGCTGGGAAAGACTCTCCCACCTATTAGGAATGGTAAGCAACCATGTTTAATTTAAGAACCTTTAAGCAATCTCGACCTATTATTTGAAGAGTGACATTTTATTAACTTTTGTAAATAATTTCCGTTAATGAACATCCTACTTTTTGTTCTTTCTGAAAGGTAGTCTCTAGTGATAGTGTCAGTCCCATGCCTACATAGGAACCAGGCTTCTGAGTTTCTCTTCGGTAGAGAGGGTTTATTCTGGCGGCGGCAGTTAAAGGTTTTATAGCTGAGGAAGCATTTCCTAGTGGTGAGGTCTGATTGAGAACTTTATTCAAAACTGGCAGTGCGTTCTATAGACCCAAGCCTCAAAGTTAATTTAAAAAAACAAAGGAAACATAGGTGAGATAACTCGCATGTTGTTTTGCTGCATCTGGTGACAGTGACACAATAACCTACAGAGGTTTTTTTGTGTGTAGGTTTCAGATTAGAACTAAATCAATTGACTTCTACAGCCTCTAACCAGAACAAGCCCAGAAAGACAGGACTCTGTAGAACAAAACTCCAAATCTCCAGAATGCACGTTTTCTTCCTTATTATGATATGGTGACTCTACTTGCGTGTTTATCAGGACATTTTCACCCCATGCAAAAGCTTGTACCTTATTACAAAGGTATAACAGTTAACACTGTTTCATATGGACAAAGGTCTCACACTGTCCCTCTTCCTGGTCATGGGTCCACTTCCCGTTCTTTATTAACAGGAACCATTTCACCCTCTCCTTTTTTAGACGTGGATTTCTGCCATTTCACTTCTGCAGACACCCACTCGTACAGTTCGTTAATTTTGTCTGCTACTTCCTCTTATCAGAATTCCTTTTACCTACATCATGAACCCATCCCACAGTCCCCACCCCGCGCTCCCCCTCCCTCTACAAACCTGAATCACATTTATCGGGGTATAAGTTTTAGGGTACAGTTGTTCGGTGCCAGTATTTTTCAGAGCGGGGGGAAATAAGCCAAGCCGCAGCCCTAAGGCAGAAGTGCTGATGTGCAGGAGGGTGCAGCTGTGAGGGGCAAACGTGTAATGGAGCTGAGAGGCGCATGCCCAGGTGTCAGCTTCCCATGCTCTTCCGCTCACCATCACTGCGCTTAGCTGGAACGTGGCTGGGATGGCGAGGTGCTTCTTCAGCTACAGGTACCGCAAATGGGCAAAGTACAAGCGGTTGGGGGCTGGGCAACTGCAGGCCCCTTGCAGGATGCCACCTACGTGTTGCAATGTGGCCCTGCATTTCAAGCGTTTTCCTCTTTTGCCCGTCCCCCCCTCTACAGTCATCAGTTCTGGGTGGTTTTCATAGAGGAGCAGGTTCTGTAACAGGTTTGGATTAAACACATTTGCAAATGAGAGTCTGGTTCCTTAGAGGCACGACGTTAGTTTTTTCCATCATCATCTTGTACGGATGCGTTTTGGATCTATAAAAATCTTATTCTTGGAGAAAAGTTGCCTTCAGACCACAGGAATTAAGAACAGAGCCATCTTACAGAGCTGTCTTCCTGGATTTTTTTCACCAGTGTGAGTCCTCTTGCTGTCCTAATCTCCACTGCCCCCTCCCGCACCGGTTGCCATCCCAGACCCAAAAGAGGTGCAAGAATGAGAGGTGTCTATGACAGTGAGGGTAGCCAGCAGTCACGTCATACGAAGCTACTTACACCAGTTCAGACCATTGGTCCATCTTGCTCTCCAGTGGCTCTCCAGGGTTTCAGGCAGGAGTTTTTCCAGCCTTACTGGAAATGCCACAGAGTAAGAACATAAGAGCCCTGCTGTACCAGACCAGAGGCCTCTCTAGTCCAGCATTCTGTTCCCATGGTGCCCAACCAGATGCCCCAATGGGAAGCCCACAAGCAGGACATGAGGGCAACAGTGCCCCGCCCATGTCCCCCAGCAACTGGTATACACTGGCAGACTGCCTCTGGTACTGGAATTAGCATATAGCCAGCAGGACTAGTAGCCATTGATAGCCTTCTCCTCTGTGAATTTGTCTATTCCCCTTTTAAAGCCATCCAAATTGATGACTATCACTACATCTTGTGGAAGTGAGTTCCACAGTTTATGTGTTGTGTGAAGAAGTCCTTCCTTTGATCTGTCCTGAATCTCCCACCAATCAGCTTCATGGGAGGACCCTTTTGGGTTCTAGTATTATGAGAGAGGGAGAAAAATGTCTCCCTGTGCACTTTCTGCTGGTTTGAAACTCAACATTAAAAAAACGAAGATCATGGCATCTGGCCCCATCACTTCCAGGCATAGAGAAGGGGAAGAAATGGAAGCAGTGACAGATTTTACTTTCTTGGGCTCCAAGATCACCGCAGACGGTGACTGTAGCCATGAAATGAAAAGACGCTTGCTCCTTGGGAGGAAAGCTATGGCCAACCTAGACAGCATAGTAAGAAGCAGAGACATCACCTTGTCGACAAAGGTCCGTCGAATCAAAGCTATGGTTTTCCCAGTAGTAATGTATGGCTGTGAGAGCTGGACTATAAGGAAGGCTGAGCACCGAAGAATTGATGCTTTCGAACTGTGGTGCTGGAGAAGACTCTTAGGAGTCCCCTGGACTGCAAGGAGGTCAAATCAGTCAATCTTAATGGAAATCAACCCTGAGTGCTCATTGGAAGGACAGATCCTGAAGCTGAAGCTCAAATATTTTGGCCACCTAATGCGAAGAGAAAACTCTCTGGAAAAGACCCTGATGCTGGGAAAGACTGAAGGCAAAAGGAGAAGGGGACAGCAGAGGATGAGATGGCTCGATAGCATCACCGATGCAATGAATATGAACTTGAGCGCACTCCGGGAGAGAGCGCAGGACAGGAAGGCCTGGCGTGCTATGGTCCATGGGGTCACGAAGAGTCGAACACGACTGAACAACAACAACAACATGCACTTTCTGCACACCATGCATAATTTTGTACATCTTACTCTCCTTTTTTCTAAACTAAACAAGCAGAAACATTTAACCATTCCTGGGACCTTTTGCATGCAAAGCATGGGCTTTACCACTGAGCGACAGCCCTTCCCCTAATACCCAGATCCCAGTCCTCAAGAGCCCTGAAGGAAGGGCTGGTTTAAATGGGAACACAGGGGGATGCCTTTATGCTAGGTCAGACCACTGGTGCGTCTAGCTCAGCCTTGTCTACATTGACTGGCAGCGGTGGTTCTCCAGGGTTTCGAAGAGGGGTCTTTCTTAGCCCTACCTGGAGATGCTGCTGGGGGTTGAACCTGGAACCTTCTGCATCCAGAGTGCATGTTCTACCACTGAGGACTTAGACTTTGTGTCGTCTCATACCCTCCCGCGAAACCTCGTTCCAGACAAGGGCTATTCAGTCACGGAGCCTGTGCTTGTTTTTCCATCCTTAACGCATGTTGTTGGTTAGGCTGAGAGAGAAATAAAGCCCTCTTTTGTGCAGTTTTTGAAATTCTGGAAACACCACAGACATTTCCAGAATTCCAGACTTCAGTCTTTTATTTTCATTTTTTTAAGCGGAACTGCTTTGCCGCTGACAGTCAGTTTCTGGCTGTTTAACTCTGACTCTGAATTCCCTCTCAGCAGGCAAAGTGTAATTACATTATTTAGTGGAAATGGTTTGGAAAGCGAAGGGTGGGAGCTGCAATATTAAAAACCCACCACATCCTCCTTCTGAGGGAGCCCCCCCCCCCCCATGTGTGTGGACTTGGGTTGTGCACCTGATAGCTTGAAGTGCAGGAATGTAGCTTCATGCTGTACTTCAGAGCTTATTGTGAATAAAGGTTAATTATGCAAAGGTGTCTGTGTCTGAGTGTGTGTGTAAAAGCTCAAAATAACATTTAAAAATTGCTAGCTCATGTCCTATTTGGATGGTTTTCATTTCCTCCCCCAGTTCAGCCTCTTTATTGTCCTCCATCACTTTGCATGATAATAAGCAGCCACTAGGGACCTAGCTGTGTCTTAGCAGAAGGTTTTCCATGCTCCTGTTTGTGTTAGAACTACTTCATCATGGCCTTTTCAGGACTGGTCCCATTTCATCTCCGTTAATTCAGGGTTGTTGGTTGGAAATACAATGCCGCATTTTTAACAGTTTTTAACTTTTTAACCTTTTGGGGGGGGGTGTCGGGGAGGGGGGACAGATTGTGTGTGACTTTTGGCGCTCTGCTACTCCTGCTGCCGCCACTATTGTTATGCTAACATTTAGTTCAATGCCATACAGCAGCCTCACCCACCCTGGTGCCCGCCAGATGTGTTGGATTGCAAACCCTGTCATTCCGCATGGCCACACTTGGAATGGTACTCAGTGGCACCAGGTTTGGAAGGCTGCTGATCAGAATGTGAATTTGACATTTAAACCCTACATGGCCTGAGCCCAGCATCTGTTCAGGGGCCTCTTCTCCCCTAGGATGCTCCCCATTATTAAGATCTGTCAGTTAATTGCTCTGCATTCTATTTCTGTGAGAGGTTTCATCTATAAATGTCCAGAGCAGGGCCTTCTCTGTGCTGGCCCTGTGAGTTTGGAATTCACTCCCCAGGGAGAGACAGCAGGCATTTACAGGTTTTGGGGTCCTTTTTTGTGTTTGGAAAGAGTTTCAGCTCATACTTCTCATTTTGTTTCTTCCGAAATGCAGAATTTGCGCATATGCGCAATGCGCACATATGCACATGCGCAAATCCCTCCCAGTACACATTTCTAGGCTTTAGTTTATGGGGGGGAAATGCGCAATTTCGATCGGGAAAGCGCACATTTAAAAAAAAACACAGTTGTGAAAAAATCACACTTTTAAAAATGTGCATTTTTCCTGATTGAAAATGTGCATTTTTCCCAATTGAAAAAGAGAGGGATGTTTGTGGTTGGGAATACAAACGAAGTAAAACAAGCTTAAAAGAAGAATTCAGAGAAGCTCAGTGAAGTTGAACGTTGCATGTTCACCCATCCCTACCCCAGACTCATTTCAATTTTGTCTATAACCTTCTTAAACTGTGGTGCCCAGAACTGGACACCGGACTCCAGTAAAAGGTTACTAAATGCTCAGCAGCATTTCACAGGTGTTGCTGGATGGGCCTCTGTGGAATTCCACTTCTGAAGTTGTTGATGCTCAGAGCTGCAGTCTCTGCATTTTCAAGTCTGATTTCAAGTCTGAACATATAAGACCGATTCTGGCCCGCTTTCACTGACTGCCTATATACTTCCAAGCCCAATTCAAAGTGCTGGTTTTGACCTATAAAGCCCTACATGGCTCATAACCACAGTAACTGATGGAATGCCTCTCCTGGCATGAACCGACTCGTACACCACGCTCTGCATCCAAGGCCCTCCTCTGGGAGCCTTCTCTGGGGGAGGCTCAGAGGGCGGCAACAAAGGAGAATGCCTTTTCAGTGGTGGCTCCCCATTTTTGCAATAATCTCCCTGACGAAGGCCACCTGGTGCCAGCATTGTCATCTTTTCGGTGCCAGGTTAAAACTGCCCTCTGCCATTTGGCAGTGTATAATGAGTCTCTTGATTGTCTCTGGCTGATGATTGTTTTAAATTGTTTTAGATATATGTTGTTGTTGTTGTTGTTGTGTGTTACTTATTCTGTGTCATTACATGAATGGTTTTATCTTTTATATAATGTATTTTAATGGTTTTTAATTTTTGTGAACCGCCCAGAGAGCTTCAGCTATAGGGCAGTATAGAAATATAGTAAATGAAATTAAATGAAGTCTGCATGTTTTGGCATAAGAGCCCTTCCCAGTCAAGTTCAGGAGTCACAGCGCCAGCTTTCCAGCACTGGAAAATGACACCCTTTATTTCAGCTGTGGTGATTTCCATGTTGAATCCATTTTAGTTCAGCATTCTGATGGCCAAACTTGGAATTTCCAACGGTATCACATTTTTGTAGAGTGTTTTTCTATAAGAGCTTTTAAGGATAGAGGAAACATTGTATCCATAATTCTAGAGTCCCAAATTTGCATTCTCAGTCTCTGGATAAGATAGTACTTGATAAGGGAACACCCTCTTTGCAACACATCCCAGTAATGAAATAGAATTTCTCTAAACTTTATGCACATGAGAGTGTACTATTTTAAAAAAATAGCATAGTCTGTTTTGCATTTAAAAATGCATAGTCTGTTTTGTTCATTGGCACAGCTCAAACTACATGCCACTATTCCAGCATTCTGCATTCTTTCTTCCACTGTTCTCATGCATATTTATTATGATCCATAGAAATCAGGGTGTGTGTGTGTGTGTGTGTGGTTTCATTTTATATTGTTTTGTTTTCATATCTGTAACATTTTTGTGTTTGGGGGACAACAATAGATTTATGAATGAATGCAAATTCTCTGGATAACATACAGGGATTGTTAATTTGCTTTCCCTCTGGATTGTAACTCTTTGGTAGTGACCATTCCATAATGGAATATTATACATAAGAGGACCCTTACACTGGCCTTCTGGCTGTATGCCTTCCAAATCATTGGTGTCATGCGTTTAATCAATTCTATCTGATTTAGGAATACAGAGTTGACAAAATGTCTTCTGTCATGATGGGCCAGTTCCAGACCACTCTACATTTTTCTTGATTCCCAGAGACCTCAGAGGTCACTACACATACAGTCAGGGCCAAAAATATTGGAACAAGGATAACTGTTTTGGACGTTGGCCTCTGTACACCATCACACTGAAGTTGAAAGGAAACACACCCAGATGGGAGCGAAGTCAGGACTGTAATTCAAGGGGTTTGACAAAAGTGGGGCACTAACCATTCAGGAAGGACAGCCAGTGGCATACACACACACCCATCGTTTGTGGCTCATAAGTAATGGAACGGCTGGCTGACAAGCAGCTGCATGGCCAGGGGTGGCCTGTTTCCTGGGTGCCCCATGACCAATCAAGCAGATAAAAGGCCTGGAGGTGGTTCTGAGTGCTACATCTGCATTTGGTAGCTGTTCACTGGAACCCCCAACATGAGGTCCAAAGAGGTGTCCCTGCGAGTGAAGGAGGCCATCATTAGGCTGAGGAAACAAAATAAACCCATCAGAGAGATCGCAAAAACAGTGGGAGTGGCCAATACAACAGTTTGGAACATGCTGAAAAAGAAGGAATCAACTGGCAAGCTCAGCAACAGCAAAAGGCCTGGAAGACCATGGAAGACAACTAAAGTGGATGACCACAGAATTCTGCTCATGGTGAAGAGGAACCCTTGCACAACATCTCGCCAGGTCAAGAACGCTCTTGCGGAGGTGGGCATGTCATTGTCAACATCTACAGTCAAGAGACGGCTTTATGAATGTAAAAACAGAGGCTTCACAACAAGGTGCAAACCACTGGTAACACTCAAGAACCGAAAGGCCAGATTAGCCTTTGCCAGCAAACACCTAAAAAAGCCTGCCCAGTTCTGGAATAAGATTCTTTGGACTGATGAAACCAAGATTAACGTGTCCCAGAATGATGGGAAGAGAAAAGTATGGAGAAGGAAAGGAACAGCTCATGATCCGAAGCATACCACATCATCTGTCAAACATGGTGGAGGCAGTGTTATGGCATGGGCATGTATGGCTGCCAATGGAACCGGGTCACTGGTGTTTATTGACGACCTGACTGCTGATAAAAGCAGCAGGATGAATTCTGAAGTGTATAGGGCTATACTTTCTGCTCAGATTCAGCCAAATGCTGCCAAACTGATAGGACGCCGCTTCATATTGCAGATAGATAATGGCCCAAAACGTACAGCAAAAGCTACCCAAGAGTTTCTCAAGGCAAAGAAGTGGGATGTTCTTCAATGGCCAAGTCAGTCACCTGATCTCAACCCAATAGAGCATGCTTCTCACTTACTGAAGACAAGACTGAAGGCAGAAGGACCCACAAACAAGCAGCAGCTGAAGGCAGCTGCAGTGAAGGCCTGGCCAAGCATCTGGAGGGAGGAAACTCAGCACTGGGTCATGTCCATGGGTTCCAGACTTCAGGCAGTCATTAACTGCAAAGGATTTTCATCCAGGTATTAAAGGCGATGCTTAAGTTTGAAATGATGTTGGTTTGTTCCATTACTTATGAGCCACCAACGCTGGGTGTGTGTGCATGCCACTGGCTGTACTTCCTGAATGGTTAGTGCCCCACTTTTGTCAAACCCCTTGAATTACAGCTGAAAGTCCTGATTTTGCTCCCATCTGGGTGTGTTTCCTTTCAACGTCAATGTGGTGGTGTACAGAGGCCAACTGCCAAATCAGTTATCCTTGTTCCGATATTTCTGGCCCTGACTGTATGTGGGAACATCCAAACAGTCCCCACAGCCTGCACCCTCCTTTGGTTTGGATGGGAAACATCTCCTTGCCTGCCATAAATCATGCAAAGTATCTGTGTGGTGGTGTGGAGGTTCCTATCCAAGTTGGGGGGGAGTTTGGTGTGTTCCCAGTCATACCATCATCAGCAATGTACCAGGGCTCACCAATTTGGAATTAAAAGGGGATGAATTCTGAATCAGGTACAGGTCAGCCCATCACTAATTGGTCTCTGTATTGGAAGACTCCCTCATTTTGCAAATCTTTTCTGTTCTTGCTCTGCCTGCTCTATCCATTTTTCAAATTAAGCAGATTTTGAGTGGGCAGGGGGAGTTGCAAATGGGGTGAGAGTCAGATGAAATTGTTAAACATTTCCTTTCCCCCTCTTTCTCTGGCAGGAGATGAATCTTTTTCAGAATGTTAATTGCTGCAGTGATGGTATGTGGCGAGGTCATAAAACTCTGCAGTGTGCCAGCCGTGGCATTTTTTCAGTGCAATTTAGGATCTGCCCTATATTCTGATAGGTGTTTGAGAGGTGGAATTATCTGCTGTGATTGTGCCAGCTCTGTAAACACTGATTTTGCAAGTGAACTTGAAAACAAAAAAGTGCAATGGATATTTGAGTCTGTAGACTCCTCCCCGCTCCCCTTTCCTCTTCTCTCAACGCTAGAAAGTCTGTGGAGTTTTGGCAACAAAGAGTCTCCTGGCACCTTAAAGATCAACAAATGTATTATGACATAAGCTTTCATGGGCTACAGTCCACTTCATCAGGTGCATTATGTGGTGAGGACTATATTCCACAAAAGCTTATGCCTCAATACATGTGTGAGTCTTTAAGGTGCCAGTTTTTATTGCAACAGACTAACACAGCAACCCCTCTAAAAACTTACATGAGACACTTTGGAAAGCATGGAGACATGGGGCTGGTGGTATGGGCATGGAAGCATGTGATTTTGGCAAGCAGATCCGATGATGGTTTGCCACATAGAGACAGAGCAGCCGCCACCTCTACAAGGAGAGAAAAAAGAGAGCATCCCCTGGAAGCGAAACATTTATGTTGTCCAGCCTGTTTGGATGTGGATCATCTCTGACGTTAGGAAAGCAAAGAGCAGGTCTCTTTGGGTCCTTTCTTTTGGGCTTCCTTCTAGAATTTTGGCATGGCTCTCTGCTTTGAAGGCATGGTGCTTCAGGGACGTAGAGAGGCTTTCCTGACACTTGCCTCCATGAATTCAAGCCCTCTCTGTCCGCTACACTCTCCAGCCTTGTCCCAGATGCTCACGCAAGCGTGTTAAAAGCTTTATGGAATGTCGAAATCACTTTCTTAATGGAAACATGAGATGACAGGAAGATGGTGAATCCTGAGAAAGGGAGGCTTTTCCCTTTTAAGGGGCTGAGGGCTCTATGCAAGATGTATTATTGATAGTGGTGTGTGGGTGTCGTGTCTGTGCGCAGAAACCAGGCTCCAAGCCCTAGTGGGTAATTGCTGCAGTCGATGCAAAACAGAGCCCCTCCCTGATTGAGGCTTTTTGAGATGAGATTTTGTGCTGTGTTTTGAGTGAGGATGTTGAGAAGTACAGGAAAGGATGATTGATCCGGTGCAGTGGGAAAGGGGAAAGCATCTGGAATGCTCTAAAGGCAGGAAGAACAAAGCATGGTTAGTGTATGGGAAAGAAAGCAAATGTGGGAGAGGATGTCAGCATAGGAGGAATGTTTGCATACCTGAGGAATTCTGTGCACACTTTGACATAGCCCAGTGTAGTGTAGTGGGTAGAGGGTAGCACTGGATGACTTTGGTTCAGTTGCCGCCTCTCAGCCTAACATACTTTGTAATGAAGGGAAACGTTCCATCCTGGGAGGGAACATGATAAAAAATGCATTTATATTAATTTCAGAAAGTTTATTCTGCTTTCACAAGTATTCCCGAAGCAGAGAATATATAAACATTCAATTTAAAATATTAACAGTTATAGAACTGTAACAAAAATGCAATCGTTTTCTACACCCATGGGGAACAA
Source organism: Heloderma suspectum (assembly GCF_057233095.1). Lineage (NCBI taxonomy): Eukaryota > Metazoa > Chordata > Lepidosauria > Squamata > Helodermatidae > Heloderma > Heloderma suspectum. The sequence continues at coordinate 328,625,944 of NC_139460.1, read as the reverse complement.
TGCAGCACCGCTCAGACCTAGAGCCATCTCCCGCAAGACAAAGTCCATGCTGAAACCATTGCTGGAGCCATTCATCCTGCAGGACACACTCTTGGTTTGGTGCTTCCTGCTACACAGGGGGGCAGGGTTATCTGTGGGTGGGGTAGTTTGGACATGCTCCGCTGTCATGGACAGATCACTCGACCTTACAGGGTTTGGCTTTGCTGGGACACAGCTTCTGCAGGAATGGGGGACCTTTTAAGATGGCCTGACCCCAGATGTTGGTGGATCCCAACTGGTTCCTGGGGGAGTTTCCAGTTGCCAGTACTGGCAGTCCTGATGGCCCTCTGGAATGAAGAAATGGCCCAGGTGGTTGACACAGGGCTGTCTTTTGTCAGTGTTGAACCTACCGCTGTTCAATAGGGTGACCTAGTTTTATGGGAGTGGACACACACACACACACACAAATGTCCAACATTCCATCTCTCTCCATGTTGTCATGAAGTAATTGAGGAATAGATTCCAGGTGTGAATCTGCCAAACGATGCAATTACAGAAAAGTCCAGTTTTGGAGAAGACCCCAGGAAAGCTGCCTCGGCTTCTTCGTTAATTTTAATTAACACCCCTCCCCCGGCATCAGAATTGCTTTCAAAGGTGTCTTGGCAGCTTTTCTCACTCTTCATCCTGACCTTTTTGAAGTTGATTATTAATATTTAGAAATGGACGAACAAGCATTATTTCCCCCCTGCGTGCACGGACAAACACAGCAACAGGATCACAGAATCATAGAATAGTAGGGCTGGAAGAGGCCTACAAGGCCATCGAGTCCAACCCCCTGCTCAATGCAGGAATCTAAGCCAGAGCATCCCTGACAGATGGCTGTCCAGCCTTGTCTTGAATGCCTCCAGTGTGGGAGAGTCCACCACCTCCCTGGGTAATTGGTTCCATTGTCGTATTGCTCTAACAGTCAGGATGTTTTTCCTGATGTTCAGCCGGAATCTGGCTTCCTGTAACTTGAGCCCATTATTCCGTGTCCTGCAGTCTGGGATGATCAAGAAGAGATCCTAGCCTTCTTCTCTGTGACAACCTTTCAAGTACTTAAAGAGTGCTATCATATCTCCTCTCAGTCTTCTCTTCTCAAGGCTAAACATGCCCAATTCTTTCAGTCTTTCTTCATAGGGCTTTGTTTCCAGTCCCCTGATCATCTTTGTTGCCCTCCTCTGAACCCTCTCCAGTTTGTCTGCATCCTTATGAAAGTGTGGTGCCCATAACTGGACACAGTACTCCAGATAAGGCCTAACCAGTGCTGAGTAAAGGGGAACTAGTACTTCCCGGGATTTGGAAGCGATGCTTCTATTAATGCAGCCCAAAAGAGCATTAGCCCTTTTTGCAGCCACATCACATTGTTGGCTCATATTCAGCTTGTGATCGACAACAATTCCAAGATCTTTCTCGCTTGTAGTGTTGCTGAGCCACGTATCCCCCATCTTGTAACTGTGCATTTGGTTTCTTTGTCCTAGGTGCAGAACTTGGCATTGATCCCTATTAAATGTCATTCTGTTGTTTTCGGCCCAGCGCTCCAGTCTATCCAGATCACTTTGAATTTTGTTTCTGTCTTCCAAAGTATTAGCTATCCCACCCAATTTTGTGTCATCTGCAAATTTGATCAGCATTCCCTGCACCTCATCCTCCATGTCATTAATAAAAATGTTGAAGCGCACTGGGCCCAGGACTGAGCCCTGCGGTATCCCACTCGTTACCTCTCCCCAGTTTGAGACAGTCCCATTGATAAGCACTCTTTGAGTCCAATTCTGTAGCCAACTGTGGATCCACCGGATCGTTGTTTCATCTCGCCCACTTTGAGCTAGTTTTCTCATCAGGATATCAAGGGGCACTTTGTCGAAAGCTTTGCTGAAGTCGAGGTATATGATGTCTACAGCATTCCCACGGTCTACAAGGGAGGTTACTTGATCAAAAAATGAGATCAGATTTGTCTGGCAGGACTTCTTTTTGACAAATCCATGTTGACTTTGAGTAATCATGGCATTGTTTTCAAGGTGCTTCCAGATGGATTGCTTTCTCATCTACTCCAGAATTTTCCCTGGGATTGATGTCAGACTGACTGGTCTGTAGTTCCCAGGTTCCTCCTTTTTATCCTTTTTGAAGATAGGGACAACATTAGCCCTCCTCCAGTCATCTGGCGCTTCCCCCGTCCTCCATGATTTCTCAAAGAGAATAGACAGCGGTTCTGAGAGTTCTTCTGCCAGTTCCTTTATGACTCTAGGATGCAGTTAATCTGCCCCTGGAGATTTGAACTCATTCAAAGTAATGAGGTGTTCCTTGACCATATGCCTATCGATCTCAAGCTGCAATCCTGCCCCTTCAGCCCCTACTTGGCCTTTGCCAGGGGGGTCATAGACCCTCTTTTGGGAGAAGACTGAGCCAAAGTAGGAATTGAGCACCTCTGCCTTTTCTTTGTCATCTGTTATCATTTTGCCATCCTTATTTAATAGCTGAACAACCATTTCTTTCCTCTGCCTTTTACTATGCACGTAGCTGAAGGAAGCCTTTTTGTTGTTTTTAGCCTCCCTCGCTAACCTCAGCTCGTTCTCAGCTTTAGCCTTCCTGACGCCATCCCTGCAACTCTGTGCTATCTGCCTGTACTCTTCCTTTGTTGCTTGGCCTTCTTTCCACTTCCTCTGTGTGTCCCTTTTTGTTTTCAGGTCATCCCTAAGCTTTTTGTGAAGCCACATTGGCTTCTTCTGTTGTCTTCCACCTTTTCTTCTTGTTGGAATTGTTTGTGATTGTGCCTTGAGAATTTCCTTTTTTAAAAGCTCCCACCCATCTTGGACTCCTTTTCTCGTTAGCGTCACTTGCCATGGGACCTTACTGATCATTGTTCTGAGTTTATGAAAATCAGCTTTCCTAAAATCCAGGGTACGCGTTTGACTACACTCGGCTTTTGCTTCCCTTAGAACCAAGAACTCAAGTACAACATGGTCGCTTTCCCCCAGAGTTCCTGTAACTGCTACTTTATCCACTAAGTCATCTCTGTTGGTTAGGATCAAGTCAAGGATAGCCGATCCTCTAGTTCCTTCCTCTACTTTCTGTAGGAGGAAGTGATCCGCCACACAAGTCAGGAATTTCCTGGAGGGGCCATGTTTTGCAGAATTTGTCTCCCAACAAATATCGGGGAAATTGAAGTCCCCCATTACTACTACATCTTGCTTCCTTAAAACATTGGCTATTTGCTTTTCCAAAGTTTCATCCTCATCTTCTCCTTGGTTGGGTGGCCGGTAGTAGACTCCGACCACCAGGTTCCTTTTATTCTTTGCTCCATTTATTTTGATCCAGATGCTCTCGATGGGGCTACCAAGCTCCTCCTCCTGAATTTCTGTGCAGATATATGTATTTTTCACATACAGTGCAACCCCACCTCCCTTTCTGTTCCTCCTGTTCTTTTGGAACAAGTTATATCCTTCAATTGCTGTCTCCAGTCCTGAGCGTCATCCCACCAAGTCTCAGTTATACCTATCAAGTCATAATTTCCCTCCTGTATTAAGAGTTCAAGTTCGTTCTGTTTGTTACCCATACTCTGGGCATTAGTATATAGACATCGAAGACCATGTGTTTCATAGTCTGGCTTTCTTCCTACATGTGTCTGAAGACTATGATTGGGCGCTATCAGAGCTGTTCTCTCCATTGCAGTGCATGCGCCTGCGTCCATTGTTACCCCCAACATTACATCTCCCTTCCCCGTAGGATTCAGTTTAAAGCCCTCCTGATGAAGTTCTTCATGCTGTGGCCAAACACATTCTTCCCATCCTTTGTGAGGTGCAACCCGTCCCTTGCCAACAGCCCATCTTCCAGGAAGTATAGCCCGTGGTCCCAGAATCCAAATCTCTCTCATCAGCACCACCTTCGTAGCCAGTCATTCACCTGGAGTATTTTTCGTTCCCTTTCTATCCCTCTTTTAACTACTGGAAGGATGGATGAGAAAACTATCTGGGCCCCAAAGTTCTTGAGTTTCCTTCCCAAAGCTTCAAAGTCTGACGTGATCTCTTTGTAGCTTTGCTTGGCGGTATCATTTGTTCCCACATGGATGAGAAGAAAGAGATACCTGTCAGTGGGCTTTATGAGTGCAGGCAACCTTTTAGTCATGTCTCTAATTCGTCCTCCCGGGAGACAACATACCTGGCGAGTCCACGGGTCTTCGCAACATACTTGGGTCTTGATCCCACGCAGCAAGGAGTCTCCCACTACTACCACTCTTCTCTTCTTGTTGTACGCCTGGGTTTCATCGCCTCTGTTTGACTGACCTTCAGCCTCTTGCTCACTCTCATGTAGGTTCCCCTGTGATTCTTCCTCTGCAGGCTGTCCTCCAGTCTCATCCGCAAGTACCTGGAATCGGTTCCACAGCTCCACTGCTTCTACTGGTGCAGAGTGGCGTCTAGTTCTTCTTCTCCTACCTGTCACCCTTTTCCAAGGAGTATCCCCTACTCCATTTTTCTTAATAGAGTTCTTGTTACTCTTAAGGAGAGTAACAAGCAGTTATACTTCTCCTATTTAAGAAAATATGCTCAGGATATCAGCAAAACATAACCCCCAGCACATCCTCTGTTTTAATTTTGCTGTTCTGTTTGAGGTCAGCCTTGGCTGTCTATGTCCATTTTATGTGCTGGTGATTTGAAGTGAATTAGATGACCGATGCCAAGCCAAGAATGTCTCCTACCTGCCTAGGGATTCTGAACATCTTTGCAAGGGGTGTCAGCTGCCCTCCCCCTTCCTGCAATTCATTGAAGCAGATGAGGTGGGGTGGGCAGGTAGAGGAAGTACTTGCATGCTTTGGAAGAATATTTGGCTCGTGCCAAAGGCCAGCATGGCTGACTTGCCAGGCCTGATGTTTTATGGGTCCAAATAGGACAGGTTCACCCATGCAAATTGCCACTCGGTTACTCAGCACTTGAGGTTTTGCAGCTCATTGTGGGCATGGACTTCACTGAAAAGCACTCGGTGTGGCCTAGTGGTTAGAGCTTCCCCAAACTGGCACCCTCCAGATGTGTTGGGCAGCTGGCTGGGAATAAATGGGAATTGCAGTCCAATCCATTTGGCGGGTGCCAGGTTGGGAAGGGCTGGGTTAGAGTGCCCAGATGAGGACTGGGGAGATCCACGCTTGAATGCCTGTTCATCCAAGAAGGTTACAGTGTGACCAGTGACACTCTCTCAAGCTAACCTCCCTCACAGGGTATGAGGCTAAAATGGGAATGTGCAGGAGAACCATTCATTCTGCCCTGTGTTTCTTGGTGGAAAAGCTGGAAAACATGGCCTAAAAATGGTTCATGCGATATGTGGCAATTTGGCTGCTGTATCTGTGGAGATGGGTCTGTAAGAACATGGTAAGTGACCTGCTCAGTGCAGGTGTGTCTAGTTTATGAATCAATTTGATTTGTACCCCGCCTTTCAGCCAAGAAAAATGGCACTTAAGGCGGCTTCCTGCTTCCCACTCTGGACAACCAGATGCCTCTGGGAAGCCTACATGAAGGGACATCACCTACTATCATTTTTTGGTGTTTTATTTTAAAAGCTTATATCCTGTCTATTTCACTGAAAGAGAGAGAGAGAGAACCAAAGGCAGCAAATAGACAAGATCAGCAGTATGTAAAAGCAAACAGTTTTAAAAACCCAAATGAATAAACACCACCTACAAGACCAGTTTGTAAGAACAGCCATTCACCATAAGGGCTATGAAGGCTTTTAACCAAACACCCCCTTAAAGAGCCACGTTTTCACATACTGCCTAAAAGAGTCCAGTGTTGGGACCTGACAAATCTCTGTTGGTGGAGTATGCCACAAGCTCTAGAGAAGCCTTCCCCAACCTGGGGCCCTCCAGATGTGTTGGACTAGAACTCCCACTGTCCCCAGGGACAGTGGGAGTTCTAGTCCAACACATCTGGAGGGCCCCAGGTTGGGGGAGGTGGTTCCGGAGTCTAGACCTTATGGCTGGCCACCTACATTCATGAGGTCAGGGGGGTCTGCTTGTAGAATGTTTAAAATAATTATTTTGATTTTTTTTTAATCATTGGCTTTGTTGTACTTGCTTTTATTTTGTATGTCATCCTGAGAGCTTCAGCTACAGGGTGACTCATAAATTGAAATAGTGATGATGATGCCTCGGATGACAAGCAACCAGGGAGGAACGTATGGGCAAAGGTGGTCCTTAAAGCACCCATTGTTGCCTCCTGCATCCTTAAGCCATCATTAGTAGTAAGAACCTCAGAAGAGCTGTGCTGGATCAGACCAAGGATCCATCTAGTCTAGCATTCTGTTCCCACGGTGGTGGTCTGTATTGGCCCCAGGAACATAGCCAAGTCATTTGTAGTGTTAGAGGGGCCTAGAGATCCATAATGCTTGCTTAAGTTCATTGTTGGTGCAGTTCCCATGCTAGTAAGCCTCTGAGCATGTGCAGATGAGTCAAGGGCCGATAACAACCTTCTCAATACATTCCTTACTAATGAGGAGAGTCTTTATCTCTGATGTGCCAGAGAAGCAGAGCTTGTTTACCTTAAAGCTACAGGTGGCTGTGCTTGAGAACCAAACACTGCTAGCCTCTGCGGGGAATGAGTGCTAGGGGCGCGTGCTGCTGAAATGCTGCTTATTGCTAACCTGTAGAGTATAAGACCCATTGTGCCCAATGGCTCAGGGTTCAGAGAAGCTGTCTGATCCAACCATTGGGTACGCCTGTGTGCTGTAAGTTACTCAATAAAGTCTCCTTGTAAGCAAACCTCTGAGTCTGATTTATCACTATCTTGGCACGTCTAACCTAAGAATTCAACACAGGGACGACACACCGACCAACTGCCCCAATGGGATGCTCACAAGCAGAAGATGAGCGCAAAAGCACCCTCCCAATTGTGTTTCCCATCAACTGGTATACATAGGCGTACTGCCTCTGATCCTGGAGGTAGCATTTAGCCCTCAGGGCTAGTAGCCATTGATAGCTGTAGATAGACATCTCCTCTATGTATTTCTCTAATCCTCTTTTCAGGCCATCTAAGCTGAAGTGCTGCACCCAATATGCCAACAAATTTGGAACACTCAACAGTGGCCACAAGACTGGAAAAGGTCAGTTTACATTCCAATTCCAAAAAAGGGCAACGCCAAAGAGTGTTCAAACTACCTGATGCTCAAAATCCTACAAGCTAGGCTTCAGCAGTATGCGAACCGAGAACTACCTGAAGTACAAGCTGGGTTTCGAAGAGGCAGAGGAACTAGAGATCAAATCGCCAACATTCGCTGGATCCTGGAGAAAGCAAGAGAATTCCAGAAAAACGTCTATTTCTGCTTCATTGACTACGCTAAAACCTTTGATTGTGTGGATCACAACAAACTGTGGCAAATTCTTAAAGTGATGGGAGTACCAGACCACCTTACCTGTCTCCTGAGAAACCTGTACAAGGGTCAAGAAGCAACAGTAAGAACCAGACATGGAACAACCGAGTGGTTCAAAATTGGGAAAGGAGTACGACAAGGCTGCATACTGTCACCCTGCTTATTTAACTTATATGCAGAGTACATCATGAGAAACGCCGGGTTGGATGAATCACAGGTCGGAATTAAGATTGCTGGGAGAATTATCAACAACCTCCGATATGCAGACGATACCACCCTAATGGCAGAAAGCGAAGAGGATCTCAAGAGCCTCTTGTTGAGGGTGAAAGAGGAGAGTGCAAAAGCTGGTTTGAAACTCAACATTAAAAAAACGAAGATCATGGCATCTGGCCCTATCACTTCCTGGCATAGAGAAGGGGAAGAAATGGAAGCAGTGACAGATTTTACTTTCTTGGGCTCCAAGATCACCGCAGACGGTGACTGTAGCCATGAAATTGAAAGACGCTTGCTCCTTGGGAGGAAAGCTATGGCAAACCTAGACAGCATAGTAAGAAGCAGAGACATCACCTTGCCGACAAAGGTCCGTCTAATCAAAGCTATGGTTTTCCCAGTAGTAATGTATGGCTGTGAGAGCTGGACTATAAGGAAGGCTGAGCGCCGAAGAATGGATGCTTTCGAACTGTGGTGCTGGAGAAGACTCTTAGGAGTCCCCTGGACTGCAAGGAGGTCAAATCAGTCAATCCTAAAGGAAATCAACCCTGAGTGCTCATTGGAAGGACAGATCCTGAAGCTGAAGCTGAAATATTTTGGCCACCTAATGTGAAGAGAAAACTCTCTGGAAAAGACCCCTATGCTGGGAAAGATTGAAGGCAAAAGGAGAAGGGGATGGCAGAGGATGAGATGGCTAGATAGCATCACCGACGCAATGAATATGAACTTGAGCACACTCCGGGAGGGAGCGCAGGACAGGAAGGCCTGGCGTGCTCTGGTCCATGGGGTCACGAAGAGTCGGACACAACTGAACGACTGAACAACAAGCTGAAGTGAAAGGCCATTCACACACCCAAGCCCCTGAGTGATGGATATGTGCATATGCCCAAAGCCCAGAGGGGAAAGGATACGAAGCCAAAATCTCTCGCTTCCCACACAGTGTTGCAGTCAGGCAGGTTGCCTTTCCTTAACAGATACACCCAGGGTGACCAGATGCGACAGAGAACAGCAAGGCTCCCACACTTTTAATCATTGTCTAGTAGCCTGAGCATGTGCATGTTTACTCAGGAGTAAGCCCCACTATATTGGATGGGCCTTACCCACAGGTAAGTGTGCATAAGATTGCAGCAGGTGTGTATTTTCTCACTCTTGTGTGAGGAGCTGCAGCTGCCAGAATTCCTGCACCACATACAAAGCTGCTTTATGCCCTCTAGGCCACGACTATTTGATGGGCAGTGGCCTTGCAGGGACTATTTATCAGCCTTGCTTGCTTGTCAGCTCCTTTTGACTGGAGATGTTGGCTTTTGGTTGTTGTTGTTCAGTCGTTCAGTCGTGTCCGACTCTTCGTGACCCCATGGACCATAGCACGCCAGGCCTTCCTGTCCTGCGCTCTCTCCCGGAGCGTGCTCAAGTTCATATTCATTGCATCGGTGATGCTATCTAGCCATCTCATCCTCTGCCGTCCCCTTCTCCTTTTGCCTTCAGTCTTTCCCAGCATCAGGGTCTTTTCCAGAGAGTTTTCTCTTCGCATTAGGTGGCCAAAATATCTGAGCTTCAGCTTCAGCATCTGTCCTTCCAATGAGCACTCAGGGTTGATTTCCTTTAGGATTGACTGATTGGACCTCCTTGCAGTCCAGGGGACTCCTAAGAGTCTTCTCCAGCACCACAGTTCGAAAGCATCAATTCTTCGGCGCTCAGCCTTCCTTATAGTCCAGCTCTCACAGCCATACATCACTACTGGGAAAACCATAGCTTTGATTAGACAGACCTTTGTCAGCAAGGTGATGTCTCTGCTTCTGACTATGCTGTCTAGGTTGGCCATAGCTTTCCTCCCAAGGAGCAAGCGTCTTTTCATTTCATGGCTACAGTCACCGTCTGCGGTGATCTTGGAGCCCAAGAAAATAAAATCTGTCACTGCTTCCATTTCTTCCCCTTCTCTATGCCAGGAAGTGATGGGGCCAGATGCCATGATCTTAGTTTTTTAATGTTGAGTTTCAAACCAGCTTTTGCACTCTCCTCTTTCACCCTCAACAAGAGGCTCTTGAGATCCTCTTCGCTTTCTGCCAGTAGGGTGGTATCGTCTGCATATCGGAGGTTGTTGATAATTCTCCCAGCAATCTTAATTCCGACCTGTGATTCATCCAACCCGGCATTTTTCATGATGTACTCTGCATATAAGTTAAATAAGCAGGGTGACAATATGCAGCCATGTTGTACTCCTTTCCCAATTTTGAACCACTTGGTTGTTCCATGTCTGGTTCTTACTGTTGCTTCTTGACCCTCATACAGGTTTCTCAGGAGAAGGTAAGGTGGTCTGGTACTCCCATCACTTTAAGAATTTGCCACAGTTTGTTGTGATCCACACAATCAAAGGCTTTAACATAGTCAATGAAGCAGAAATAGACGTTTTTCTGGAATTCTCTTGCTTTCTCCATGATCCAGCGAACGTTGGCGATTTGATCTCTAGTTCCTCTGCCTCTTTGGAACCCAGCTTGTACTTCCGGTAGTTCTCGGTTCGCACACTGCTGAAGCCTAGCTTGTAGGATTTTGAGCATCACCTTGCTGGCACGTGAAATGAGCGCAATTGTGCGGTAGTTTGAACACTCTTTGGCGTTGCCCTTCTTTGGAATTGGAATGTAAACTGACATTTTCCAGTCTTGCGGCCATTGTTGAGTGTTCCAGATTTGTTGGCATATTGAATGCAGCACTTTAACAGCATCATCTTTTAGGATTTTGAATAGCTCAGCTGGAATACTGTCATCTCCGCTAGCTTTGTTGTTAGTAATGCTTCCTAAGGCCCACTTGACTTCACTCTCTAGGATGTCCGGCTCAAGTTCAGTGACCGCACTATCATGGCTATCAGGGACATTCAGATCTTTCCTGTATAGTTCTTCTGTGTATTCTTTCCACCTGTTCTTAATCTCATCTGCATCTGTTAGGTCCCTGCCTTTTTGGTCCTTTATCATGCCCGTCTTTGCACAAAACGTTCCCTTGAGATCTCCGATTTTCTTGAAGAGATCTCTAGTCTTTCCCATTCTGTTGTTTTCCTTGATTTCTTTGCATTGTTCATTTAAGAAGGCCTTCTCGTCTCTCCTTGCTATTTTCTGGAACTCTGCATTCAGTTGGATATATCTTCCCCTTTCTCCCTTGCTTTTCGCTTCCCTTCTTTCTTCAGCTCCTTGTAAAGCCTCATCAGACAGCCACTTGGCTTTCTTGCATTTCTTTTTCTTTGGGATGGATTTCGTTGCTGCCTCCTGAACACTGTTACGGACCTCCATCCATAGTTCCTCAGGCACTCTGTCTATCAGGTCTAATCCCTGAAATCTATTCCTCACCTCCACTGTATATTCATAAGGGATATGATTTAGGTCATACGTGAATGGTTTAGTGGTTCTCCCTGCGTTCTTCAATTTAAGCTGAAATTTTGCAAGAAGCTGCTGCTCATGATCTGAGCCACAGTCAGCTCCAGGTCTTGTTTTTACTGACTGTATAGAGCTTCTCCATCTTTGTCTGCAAAGGACATAATCAATCTGATTTCGATATTGACCATCTGGTGATGTCCATGTGTAGAGTCACCTCTTGTGCTGTTGGAAAAGAGTGTTTGCTACGATCAGCATGTTCTCCTGGCAAAACTCTATTAGCTTTTGTCCTGCTTCATTTTGTACACCAAGGCCATGCCTGCCTGTTATCCCGGTGATTTCTTGACTTCCTGACTTAGCATTCCAATCCCCTATGATGAAGAGGACATCTTTTTTTGGTGTTAGTTCTAGAAGGTGTTGTAGGTCTTCATAGAACCGCTCAACCTCAGCTTCTTCGGCCTCAGTGGTTGGGGCATAGACTTGAATTACTGTGATGTTGAATGGTTTGCCTTGGATTCGTACTGAGATCATTCTATCATTTTTAAGATTGTACCCCAGTACTGCTTTTCCCACCCTTTTGTTGACTATGAGTGCTACTCCATTTCTTCTAAGGGATTCTTGCCCACAGTAGTAGATATGATGGTCACCTGAATTAAATTCACCCATGCCTGTTCATTTTAGTTCACTGATTCCCAAGATGTCGATGTTCAATCTTGCCATCTCATGTTTGACCACCTCTAGCTTACCTTGATTCATTGATCTGACATTCCAGGTTCCTAAACAATATTGTTCTTCACAGCATCGGATTTTCTTTTCACTTTTGGACCCGGGACCTATTCCTTCATACAAAGCAGGGGCTCTGCTCCTGAGTGATGGGAGTCTAGCTATGAGAACCACCCGGCCCTGTCTGGCTTCCATTGCATCAGGTCACCTTGGCTCTGAGAGAGACAAGAAAGTGGGGTCACTCAGAGCCCTCTCTGGTACTCTGGGGAGATTTGTCTCTGTTTTATACAGTCAGCGATTTCATTTCCTGGCAGTCGCCATCAATCAGACGAGTTCTAATCAGCCCTCAGTGAATGCACCTTTTAATTGTAAAATATATGAAATGCATCTGTAATTACTACGCTTTTTGTAGGCAGCATCAATCTTCCTCCTCTTCCTCCTCCTCCTCCAAGACTAATGATACCCAGGGGCTGTATGCATTAAGTCACATTTGTTTAAAACTCAGGTTATCTGGAGCTGCAGCCTCCTGGTCAAGATGGCTGTCTCAGAAGAGTCTGGAGGCTATTAAGGGCGGCCGTGAGGGAGTCTGTCACTAAGGCACATGAAGCCCAATCTACTAGGACATTTTCTTGCTTAAGCCCCATTGAAGGGAACATTTTTTAGTGGCACAGGGAAGGTTTGCCATTTGGGTGTTCTTCTTCATGGATGGAAACCTCTTGGTCCACCACGTCTTTGAGGTGGGTTTCATTGTTACATTTTTCCTTGTTAGATTTCTTTTGCTTGGCCTCTGAAAATCCTCTGCGGAAACCAGATCGATGGGAAGGAGGGAAGAACAGGCAGTTGCCCCCTATCACCTTGCAGTGGGATTCAGTCTTAATTCATTACATGAATAGGCTGGCTGGCTTTTTTATTATTTATGTATTTATTTAGGCACCATTGTAAGTTCTTTCAGAGAAGGGGTTGTGCAGGCCTTTGCAAATTAAAAAATGCTCTAAACACAATAAAACAAAGGTTTGCCTACAGTCCCAGCGGGGTCCAGTTGGCTGCCGTAGGGAATTTAACCGTACTTAAGGCGCAATCCTATGCATGTTTAGACAGAAAAAAGTCCCACAACTCCCAGCTTTCCCCAGCCAGCCATGGTGACTGGGGAATGCTGGGAGTTGTGGGACTTTTTTCTGTCTAAACATGCATAGGATAGGATTGCACCCTTAGATTCTGTCATGTCCTGAAGTCTCAAAGCAGATGACTGACAACATATTTAGCCACTTGACTGTTGTAACCCTGGAGGTAATGGTGTTTTTGGAACTGTCCTCCACAGTTTGAAGAGGTCTTCTAGTCTTAACTAACATCAATTCTAGGCAAACGCTGGAGCATAATTTTGATCTGTTGCTATATGATTTGGCAAGCTGTTTCTGTTTGCACCTTCCATTGTGGAAAGTTATCAAGTTTTATTTGCAGATAAAATTGATCAGATTAGGTGTGTTACTCTGCACGCTGTGGATACAGTTAATGAGCAAGAGGCGGCCTGTGGCAAACCGGTTTTGTGGGATCGGTTCCAGCTTCTTCCTCCTGATGAAGTGGACAAGGTGCTTTCATCTGTAAGGCCGACCACCTGCTTACTTGATCCTTGCCCATCTTGGCTCATTATGGGCTGCAGAGAGAGACTGGGTGAGGGGATCAGGGCGGTGGTGAACGCCTCCCTTGAGGAGGGAGTGATGCCATCAGCCCTCAAGGAGGCAGTGATAAGACCGCTCTTAAAGAAGCCCTCCTTGGATTCCCAAGTTCTGAACAACTTTCGCCCAGTCTCAAATCTTCCATTTTTGGGCAAGGTGATTGAGCGGGTGGTGGCGATGCAGTTGAAGGCACACTTGGAAGAAACTGATTATCTAGACCCATTTCAGTCGGGCTTCAGGCTTTGGTACGGGACAGAAACAGCCTTGGTCGCCTTGGTAGATGATATGAGGAGGGCTCTGGATAGGGGTGAATGCTCCTTCCTTGTTCTCCTCGACCTCTCAGCGGCTTTTGATACCGTTGACCGCGGTATCCTCCTGGACCACCTGGAGGGGTTGGGCATTGGAGACACCGTATTGCGGTGGTTCCGGTCCTTCCTCTCCGGCAGGTACCAGAGGGTAGCACTGGGAGAGGAGGTTTCGGACCCGTGGCCACTCACTTGTGGGGTGCCACAGGGTTCCATCCTCTCCCCGATGCTATTTAACATCTATGTGAAGCCGCTGGGGGCTATCATCAGGAGGTTTGGGGTGCAGTGTCATCAATATGCGGATGACACGCAGCTCTACCTCTCATTCAAATCTTCACCAAGGTTGGCTGTAGAATCCCTGTCCAAATGTCTGGAGGCGGTGAGTGGCTGGATGGGGAGGAATAGGCTAAAGCTGAACCCTGGCAAGACCAAGGTACTTTTGGTGGGAGACAAGAGGAGGCTAGGGGATGTTGACCTGGTGTTGAATGGGGTACGGCTACCCTTGAAAGACCAGGTCCGCAGCCTGGGGGTCATTTTGGACTCCCAGGTGTCCATGGAGGCTCAGGTGTCAGCTGTGAGCCGGACAGCGCTGTATCAACTCCATCTGATACGGCAGCTGCGCCCCTTCCTTCCCGACCATCTGCTCCCATCAGTAGTACATGCCCTGGTCTCCTCTCGTTTAGACTACTGTAATGCGCTCTACGTGGGGTTACCCTTGAAGATGGTTCGGAAGCTGCAGCTGGTACAGAATGCGGCGGCTCACCTGATTAAAGGCAGCCACCGGCGAGATCACATCACTTCTGTGCTGAAGGAGTTGCACTGGTTACCAGTTGTTTTCCGGGCCATATTCAAGGTGTTGGTTTTGACCTTTAAAACCCTATATGGTTCCAGCCCAGCCTAACTTAAGGAGCGCCTCCAGCAGCACCAGACAGGCCGCTTAACAAGATCAGCCTCGGATGGCCTTCTCTCTGTCCCATCAGCCAGGACAGCTAGACTGGTGGGGACGAGGGAGAGGGCCTTTTCTGTAGTGGCCCCCAGTCTGTGGAACTCCCTCCCTAGGGAACTCCGTCATGCCCCCTCTTTAATGAGCTTCCGTCGTGCATTAAAAACGTGGCTGTTCAGGCAGGCATTTGGGGTGGGTTAGAGTATTTTAGAAAATGTTTTTATTGTAGAATTTTATTGTTTTATTGTATGTTGTACATCGCCCAGATCTGGCTGGGTGACCAGCCAGATGGGTGATTAATAAATTAAATAATAAATAAATAAATAAATAAGTCTTTTAGGCATAAATGTGAGAGAGGTGGGGTGACGAGCGGGTGGGTGGAAACCCTTTGAGAGTTAAGTTTATGTTTTTACCATGCTGCTGACCGTTCTGTTTTATCTCAGAGAGGTAAAGAGCGATTACATTTTAAAGCCCCTGAAGGAATCTGTAATAACTCTGCACTGAAATCTCTTGTTCAACCTTAAAGTGGGCAGAACAATGCATCTTAAAAGTTTCCAGTTCTCGTGGATATCTAACAAATGGAAGATACTCTAAAATCAGGCTGGCACACTTTTTGACCAGCCAGGCTAAATGCAGCCCAGCAGCCATGTAGGGTCCTCCCCTGCCCCACCCCAGCATGATAAACCTCCTGGGCCGTAAACATGTGTTAGTCTTTATCACAACTAGGGATGGGGGAGTTTGCATTTTAATTTGAAGTTACCTAATTGCACACTTTTGAACCAATACGCAAACCAAAATTCCATTCTGCTTGGAATTTTGCACTCCTCTGAATTTTGCAGTGGATGACTCCTCCAGTCATCCAGTGCACACATACATGCATATATTAGGGAACCACACCCCCAAAAGCATAAATTCATGTAAACAACATTCAGAACTACCTTATATTAGGAAAATGGTTTGCATAAAATGTGTTGTTGTTCAGTCGTTAAGTCATGTCCGACTCTTCATGACCCCATGGACCATAGCACGCCAGGCCTTCCTGTCCTGCGCTCTCTCCCAGAGTGTGCTCAGGTTCATATTCATTGCGTCGGTGATGCTATCTAGCCATCTCATCCTCTGCCGTCCCCTTCTCCTTTTGCCTTCAGTCTTTCCCAGCATCAGGGTCTTTTCCAGAGAGTTTTCTCTTCGCATTAGGTGGCCAAAATATTTGAGCTTCAGGATCTGTCCTTCCAATGAGCACTCAGGGTTGCTTTCCTTTAGGATGGACTGATTTGACCTCCTTGCAGTCCAGGGGACTCGTAAGAGTCTTCTCCAGCACCACAGTTCGAAAGCATCAATTCTTTGGCTCTCAGCCTTCCTCATAGTCCAGCTCTCACAGCCATACATTACTACTGGGAAAACCATAGCTTTGATTAGACGGACCTTTGTCGGCAAGGTGATGTCTCTGCTTCTGACTATGCTGTCTAGGTTTGCCATAGCTTTCCTCCCAAGGAGCAAGCGTCTTTTGATTTCATGGCTACAGTCACCGTCTGCGGTGATCTTGGAGCCCAAGAAAATAAAATCCGTCACTGCTTCCATTTCTTCCCCTTCTCTTTGCCAGGAAGTGATGGGGCCAGATGCCATGATTTTCGTTTTTTTAATGTTGAGTTTCAAACCAGCTTTTGCACTCTCCTCTTTCACCCTCAACAAGAGGCTCTTTAGATCCTCTTTGCTTTCTGCCATTAGGGTGGTATCGTCTGCGCATCTGAGGTTGTTGATAATTCTCCTGGCAATCTTAATTCTGACCTGTGATTCATCCAACCCGGCGTTTCTCATGATGTACTCTGCATATAAGTTTAATAAGCAGGGCTATTTAACATTATTTATTTATGCAGCCTTGTCGTACTCCTTTCCCAATTTTGAACCAATCGGTTGTTCCATGTCTGGTTCTTACTGTTGCTTTCTGACCCTCGTACAGGTTTCTCAGGAGACAGGTAAGGTGGTCTGGTACTCCCATCTCTAAGAATTTGCCACAGTTTGTTGTGATCCACACAATCAAAGGCTTTAGCGTAGTCAATGATGCAGAAATAGACGTTTTTCTGGAATTCTCTTGCTTTTTCCATGATCCAGCGAATGTTGGCGATTTGATCTCTCGTTCCTCTGCCTCTTCGGAACCCAGCTTGTACTTCCGGTAGTTCTCGGTTCACATATTGCTGAAGCCTAGCTTGTAGGATTTTGAGCATCACCTTGCTGGCATGTGAAATGAGCGCAATTGTACAGTAGTTTGAACACTCTTTGGCATTGCCCTTCTTTGGAATTGGAATGTAAACTGACCTTTTCCAGTCTTGTGGCCACTGCTGAGTGTTCCAAATTTGTTGGCATATTGAGTGCAGCACTTTAACAGCATCATCTTTTAGGATTTTAAATAGCTCAGCTGGAATACTGTCATCTCTGCTAGCTTTGTTGTTAGTAATGCTTTCTAAGACCCACTTGACTTTACTCTCGAGGATGTCCAGCTCAAGTTCCGTGACGGCACTGTCATGGCTATCAGGGACATTCAGATCTTTTCTGTATAGTTCTTCTGTGTATTCTTTCCACTTCTTCTTAATCTCATCTGCTTCTGTTAGGTCCCTGCCTTCTTTGTCCTTTATCATGCCCGTCTTTGCACAAAACGTTCCCTTGAGATCTCCGATTTTCTTGAAAAGATCTCTAGTCTTTCCCATTCTATTGTTTTCCTCGATTTCTTTGCATTGTTCATTTAAGAAGGCCTTCTTGTCTCTCCTTGCTATTCTCTGGAGCTCTGCATTCAGTTGGATATATCTTCCCCTTTCTCCCTTGCTTTTCGCTTCCATTCTTTCCTCAGCTACTTGTAAAGCCTCCTCAGACAGCCACTTTGCTTTCTTGCCTTTCATTTTCTTTGGGATGGATTGAATTGCTGCCTCCTGAACACTGTTACGGACCTCCGTCCATAGTTCCTCAGGCACTCTGTCTATCAGGTCTAATCCCTGAAATCTATTCCTCACCTCCACTGTATATTCATCAGGGATATGATTTAGGTCATACCTGAATGGTTTAGTGGTTTTCCCTACATTCTTCAAGTTAAGCCGGAATTTTGCAAGAAGCAGCTCATGATCTGAGCCACAGTCAGCTCCAGGTCTTGTTTTGACTGACTGTATGGAGCTTCTCCATCTTTGTCTGCAAAGGACATAATCAATCTGATTTCGATATTGACCATCTGGTGATGTCCATGTGTAGAGTCGCCTCTTGTGCTGTTGGAAAAGAGTGTTTGCTATGATCAGCGTGTTCTCTTGGCAAAACTCTATTAGCTTTTGTCCTGCTTCATTTTGTATACCAAGGTCATGCTTGCCTGTTATCCCGGTGATTTCTTGACTTCCTACTTTAGCATTCCAATCCCCCATGATGAAAGCGACATCTTTTTTTGGTGTTAGTTCTAGACGGTGTTGTAGGTCTTCTTAGAACCAATCAACCTCAGCTTCTTTGGCCTCAGTGGTTGGGGCATAGACTTGAATTACTGTGATGTTGAATGGTTTGCCTTGGATTCGTACTGACATCATTCTATCGTTTTTGAGATTGTACCCCAGTACTGCTTTTCCCACCCTTTTATTGACTATGAGTGCTACTCCATTTCTTCTAAGGGATTCTTGCCCACAGTAGTAGCTATAATGGTCACCTGAATTAAATTTGCCCATGCTTGCCCATTTTAGTTCACTGATTCCCAAGATGTTGATGTTCAGTCTTGCCATCTCATGTTTGACCACCTCCAGCTTACCTTGATTCATTGATCTTACATTCCAGGTTCCGAAACAATATTATTCTTTACAGCATCGGACTTTCTTTTCACCACCAGACACGTCCACAGCTGAGTGTCCTTTCAGCTTTGGCCCAGCTGCTTCACTCTTTCTGGCGCTACTTGGAAATTCCCTTTGCTCTTCCCCAGTAGTATATTGGACACCTTCCGACCTGAGGGGCTCATCTTCCGGTGTCGTCTCTTTTAGTCTTGTGATACATTCCATGGGGTTTTCTTGGCAAGAATACTGGAGTGGGTTGCCATTTCCTTCTCCAGTGGACCACATTTTGTCTGAACTCTCCGCCATGACTTGTCCGTCTTGGGTGGCCCTGCACGGCATAGCTTATGGCTTCACTGAGTTACGCAAGCCCCTTCGCCACAACAAGGCAGTGATCCATGAAGGGGATAAAATGTGTATATTACAGGAAATCGCATACAAAAACACATGTATTAGGAACAACATATTCAAAAACACATTGCAAATTTTCATTCATACTTTAAAAAAAGTCTACAAGGTAGGGATGAACTGAACTTGTTTTAAAGCTAAATTTGGCCTTTTTTAGGCCACCGTTGTGGTTGTCCCTGCATCAAATTTGAGGGTGGCGGAGGCCTGAAAGCCAGGGGGGGAAGCACATTCTACTTCCAGGAAAAGTAGATCACATCTTCCTGTGATCATTGACTGAGGAACTTGAATGTTTGCCAGAGCATCCGATGTATGACAGAGAACTCCAAGTCATGTTCTTGGCTGCAAACTCACTTTATGCTAGTGCCGAGTCCAAGGTTATCCAGGTTCAATTTTATCTTGAAAATAGTGATTTCAAGCATGCGTGGGGACGGGGAACCTTTCCCATGGCTGTTTGCATCTATGCACTGTCACTCTTTCACTACAGCTTTTCTCCCTCCGCGATTGCTTTGGCGACCGTTCCACCCCCACTCTGGCGCATTTTTCTTTGAGTGATCCCAACCAATCAGGGATCACTTTCTGGATGTGATGATGTCACAGCACTGTGTAGCCAGTTGCATTTAGCTATGACCTG
This sequence comes from Heloderma suspectum, assembly GCF_057233095.1. Lineage (NCBI taxonomy): Eukaryota > Metazoa > Chordata > Lepidosauria > Squamata > Helodermatidae > Heloderma > Heloderma suspectum. The sequence goes on along the minus strand of NC_139460.1, from coordinate 328,606,539 downwards.
ACACCAGTAATGGTAAATGGCGCCCTTAGAGTAAGCAAGACGCTTCTCGTACTAGACACATGGGAGATTACTCCATGAATTTTCCTCAGTCTGTTTGCAATGAGCCACAGAAAATGGCTGAGGGAAGGCTCCCTTTGAAGTCCTTCGCAAAACCGCCCCTCTCATTTTTCCTCAGCACCAGTTTATGAGGTCACTCTTGGCCATAGGAACTGAGGGCCAGACTGTATTTGACAGAGGAGATTGGTGATTGAATCTCCTGACATCTTTTCCTTTCCTTAAAAGTGGCTGGGGGTGGCTGATAATGTAGTGGGAGAAGCAGGGTGGCGGGGGGAGGGGGTATTAACCCTTTCTCACTTTTTAGTTTCCCTAATCTAAAGCATCTCCAACACTGCTTTTAGCTTTGCAAAGTGGGGAGAGGAGTTTGGGGAAGACCCAGCTATCTTTCAAGCTCGTCAGTCATTGCTGCCCATCTGACTGAGGAATCCCACAGAAGCTTCTGAGAAATTACAGGGTTCCTGAGAAACGCAGTTTGAAACACAGTGCTTTAGCTCATTTATTTTTGAAAAGCCAGGAAGTGTGTGTGGGGGGTGCACATGCGTGAGAGAGAGAGACACTCTCCCCATCAAAATATAGAATTCACAAACCTTCCACCATCCCAGCATATTTGCTGTGATAATTGGAAATAACTACTGCTGTGCTGAAAATGTCACCCACGTTTTTTTTCAACCATTCTCATTCAGTTTGATAGAGAAGAAATTGCCTTTGAAAGGAAATTCAAAGGCGAAGAAATGGAGAAATCCTCACAGGTTGGGTTGGGGGTTCTTGTGCTTACTTTACTTATGAGGTGGCCGAGGAGGGTGGGTGATTGTCCTGTCCTTGGTTGCACAGTCATCTCTGTGGCAGCCTGCGGCCTCCTCGGCTTCCCACACTACAGTTAAAGCCGTCATGAGGAAGACCTCGTGAGGCAATTCCTTCCATGGGGCTTTTTCAGCTCAGGACGTGCAGGTGGCCTGGGAGGCTGCCGAGCAATGGAAAGATGTGTGACACAGAGATAAAACACACACAGCCCCCTCGGCCACCTCACAGTGATGAGGTAAGCTCAAAAGCACCCCCCAAAGAAGTTCAGATTCTGCCTCTGAAAACTGGAAGCCTCAACACAGTTGGTGCTGTTGCCACTTGCAGGAGCAGCGCAATAAACCAAAAACCCTCAGGAAAAAAGAAACATCCACTGCCAATGGTAAGCCCTACCTGTGAGAAACTGCTCAAGAATTTCCTCTTCCTTGGGACAACTGCAGTGAAATTATCCCCCCCCCCCTTTTATACCCTGAGCAACTCAATATCCTGCCTTCACCGCACCTCAAGTGGATGAGGATAAACAGTCTCTTGCATGGACCACCATTAAAGGTCATTTGGATTTGTAAAAAAATTCAGACAACCAGCACACCTCTCTCAGTCAGCACAAAGTGTGGTTCAACAGAATTCTCCAGTAATTGCACCTAACTAGATCAGTGTCTTGGTGGCCATGTTAGTTCCGGGAGGAGGGGAGGGCGGATACAACGGCAGGGGAAATGGAGGATGTACAACTGCTCATCTCCTGTTTTGCTTCTGTCTTCTCCCGAAAGGGGAACTCTGTGCAATCTTGCATAAGTAGTATCACTGGCCAAGTGTAAATCTGTCCATTTAGGTTTTCCTTGGTTCTTCATTTTTTCTAGTCATCAAGTTCAGTTTGTTCCAAACATTAAGAAATTTTCCAATCTTAAATTCAGTTTGCCCTGAACTTGAGATTTTTTTTTAAAGTTCACCTACAAATTTGTAATGCATTTTTGTGCAATTTCTCACAATACATGCATTTTTGTACACAATTTTGCCTAATATACACATTTTTTGGCAAGTAACTTTCCTAATAAAATGCATTTTTGAATGTTACTTTCACTTTGTTGTTGTTCAGTCGTTCAGTCGTGTCCGACTCTTCGTGACCCCATGGACCATAGCACGCCAGGCCTTCCTGTCCTGCGCTGTCTCCCGGAGTGTGCTCAAGTTCATATTCATTGCATCGGTGATGCTATCTAGCCATCTCATTCTCTGCCGTCCCCTTCTCCTTTTGCCTTCAGTCTTTCCCAGCATCAGGGTCTTTTCCAGAGAGTTTTCTCTTCGCATTAGGTGGCCAAAATATTTGAGCTTCAGCTTCAGTATCTGTTCTTCCAATGAGCACTCAGGGTTGATTTCCTTTAGGATGGACTGATTTGACCTCCTTGCAGTCCAGGGCACTCGTAAGAGTCTTCTCCAGCACCACAGTTCGAAATCATCAATTCTCCTGCGCTCAGCCTCCTTATAGTCCAGCTCTCACAGCCATACATTACTACTGGGAAAACCATAGCTTTGATTAGACGGACCTTGGCTACAGTCACCGTCTGCAACACAGTCATGGCTACAGTCACCGTCTGCAACACGGCAGTGATCCATGAAGAGGTTACTTTCACTAATATACCATTTTTATGTGCATTTTTGGAGAACTCCACTGCAAAATTTGGAGAAGTGTTAATTTTGAAGGATAACTGAGTTTCACTTATTGGTTAGAAAGTGCAAAATTGGTTAGAAAGTGCAAAATTAGGTAAGTTTAAATGTGAACTGAGCTAATTTCTCCACCATCCCTGGCCAAGGGTAAAGACTGGAGTTCAAGACTGATAAAGCGCAGCTACCTTAAAGCTGAAACCTTCAGGGCCCGATGAATTGCATCCTAGGTCCCAATATTAAAAAAAATGGGTGGGGGAGAGGATGATGTGAGAAACTACAGATGAGTAAGTCTGACTTCGATACCAGGGAAGATACTATAGCAGATGATAAAAGAGTCAGTCTGTAAGCATCCCGATCAAATGTATCTTGATTTTAACAAAGCATTTGACAAAGTTTCCATTGATACTTTGGTTAGCTCACTAGCATGCTACATGATAATTCCATCAGGTGGATTCACAGCTGGTTGGGAATGAGAAGCTTTGATTGGGGTGCTGTGGGGCTCTATCCTCGTTCCAGGTACCTTAAACATTTTTGTCAATTACTTATAGAATCATAGAACCATAGACTAGTCGGGCTGGAAGGGGCCTACAAGGCCATCGAGTCCAACCCCCTGCTCAATGCAGGAATCCAAGTCAGAGCATCCCTGACAGATTGCTGTCCTGCCTCGTCTTGAATGCCTCCAGTGTGGGACAGCCCACCACCTCCCTAGGTAATTGGTTCCATTGTCAAAATTATGATGAAGGGGTGGAATGAATCCTTATCAGATTTGTGGATGACACAAAACTGGGAGGGGTAGCTATAGAGATGTAAAATTTCCAGAAATTTTGAGGCCATGGGGAAAAAACTTTTTTCCTGGTGTGTTGTTGGGTTTTTTTGAAAAATTGAAAATTTTGGAAAAATTGAAAAATAAGCAATACCTATTTTTTAGTGCTCTTTACAGATCTAAAGTCACTTTGTTGCTTTAAGACAGCCTTCCTCATCAGCCTCAGGCAACATGACCAATGGTCATGAATGCTGGGCACTGTCGTCCAAAACGTCCGGAAGGTACCAGGTTGGGGAGGGCAGCTTTAGGAATGTAAAGCAGCCTTTCTGTTCCTACAGTTATTTTATGCATGACTTAGTTTGCTCATGAAACTATATTTTAAAACTTTTAAAAGTAAACTCAGTAAATTCGTAATTATTGTCTGAATAGATTAGAACTACATTAAATGACTGCTATAGCATCAGAGACTCTATAGAACAAAACCCAAGCTGTCAAGAGTGCACATTTACTGTCAAGAATGCACAGTGGTGACTACTCACATGTTGGGAAACGGAGCATAAGTGACTTATCAGTAAAATTTTCTTTAAATCAGTAATTTTAATAGGGAATGAAAGAACTAACTATGCTGGGAATCTTACAGAGCAAATTAAAAAAATATTTTCCCCATGGCCTCATTATTTCCAGACATTTTACATCTCTAATTTTATTTCATAGTTTTTAGAAATCATTTTGGGGAGAGTAAAGGTTGGGTAACAATATATAAATATCGTGTCTTAAATTCTAAAAGAAAATATTTCATAATCCAAACCTGTTCAATTTTTCCAATTTTTCAGGGGAAAAAAAACTGTCCTAGGGAAAAAAATGGGGGGGACACCTTTTTTTTTCTGAATGTTTCCATGTTTTTCCTTTACATCTCTAGGTACCTAACACCTCAGTAAGTTGGAATAAAAATCAGATTTACCTTAATAGAATAGTTAACTGTACTGAAACTAACAAAATGAAATTCAACTGAGACAAATGCAAAGTTCTACATATCCCCCCAATGTACGCGCATACACACCCATACACACAAATCAAATGTGCCCAGGTAAAGGATGGCGGGGGGATATCCTGGCTAGGCAGCAGCACATGTAAAAAGGATCTCGGGATTGTAGTTGATTAGATGCTGAACATGAATCAGCAGTACAATATGGCTACAAAAAAGGCAAATGCAATTTTGGGCTCCATTAATTGAACCCCAGTTTTTATGTCACAACAAGTAACGTTTCCACTTTATTCTACAAACGAGTTGCACCTTGTCTGGAGTACTGTGTCCAGTTTTGGATGCCACACTTTTAACAAGGCCATAGAGAAATTGGAATAGGTTTATAAGGGGGCAGTGGAGATGGTCAGGGGTATGGAAAATAAGTCCTATGGGGGACATTTGAAGGGACTGCTTACGTTTAGCCTGACAGCATTCTCCAAACACCCTAAGGGCTGTCAGACAGGAGAGAGCAAAGACTTGTTCTCTGCTTTGCAGAGAGCAGGACTGGATCTAATGGATTTAAGTTACAGAAAGGCAGATTTTGGTTGGACATTAGGAAAAACATCTTAATGGTAACATCAGTTGGACAATGGAACCCATTACCTGGGGGAGGGGAGGAGTGCTGGACTCTTTCTGGCTGGAGGTCGGCAAGTAGAAGCTGGGCGGCCATCTGTCAGAGATGCCCTTGCTCTGGATTTCTTGCATTTCGGCGTTCGACTAGATGGGCTGCAAAGCCCCCTCCCAACGCTGTGATTTTATGATATAAATAAATGATTTTATTATTTTATTATTTATTTATTATTAAATTTATTAATCGCCCATCTGGCTGGTCACCCAGATTGCGAGTTGGCTGTCAGGAGATGAGCTTTTGCAGAAAGGCAGGAGTCATGAAGGACTGGATCGGAAGGGTCTTGGAACAGACTTTTCTAATTTAAGTTCTCCAGTGGAGTTAATTCTGATGAGAAAACAGCCAGATTTGGGGGGTCGGGGTCAGGGAGAGTAACTCGTGCAGTTGCCAAGTGGTGCGTTGTTTTAGACTGGGGACTGAGCACCAAATGAGAGTGGCTGCCATAAACTGAATGCGTTCCTGGCAGCTGAGTTCAGAGCCATCTGGAAAAGCCTCTAAAGCGATGGTGGTGGCACCAGGCGGCAGCAGGGGGTGCAGCTAATCGGTGGCTTCTTGGTCTCCAAAGCATGTGGCCCTGGCTTTGCAGTCCGCGCCAGCGATGCCAACAGCAGTCTAGCACCAGGCATTTGGTGATAAAAGAAAAGAGGGGAGGACAAATGGGCTGAAGAGAGACCTCCCAGCCATTAACACCACAGCAGCCCACCTTGTGCCATGCAGAACCATCTGCTTGTGGTGCACCGAAGGCCACAAAACTCTGGAACGCGAAGCAAATGTTATCCACACATTCCTTTCTTGTGCCTTAAATCTCTCCTGTGTTGCAGAGCTGCTAGAAAGGTTTTAACACTGAGTCAGATAGGGGATGACCATCCTTTTTCAGGCAGTGGTGAATTTGGATTATTCAATTCCTGGTGAATTTCTTTTGGAAGAAACGGTGCTGGAATCGTACAATGTGTGCTCAAAAATCTGCTTTATTTGCAAATATGTAGAGGTGAAGAGGGAAACCTATGATCTGCATCTGATGAAGTGGACTGTAATCCATAAAAGCTTCTACCATAATAAATCTCTTAAGTCTGTAAGGTACCTGAAGACGCTTGGTTGTTTTTGCTGCAACAGACTAACACAGCTAGTGTTATCTGGCAGATGTTATCTCCTGTGTGGCTGGCCAGCCAAATGGGTTTTGAGGTTTCCCTACTGCAGATTAACTTGCAAATATATGTGTGGTTATTTCAAGTCGGTGTATGAACTTACCTGCCTGACTCTTTTGCTCCTTTACTTCCCTAGCCCACTCTCCATGCCCCTTCCTTCCTAGTTCTCTTGCGTGTCTGCAGTACACACACCCTCTCCTATTCCAAGACTTCTGTATGAGGTTTTTTCCATTAACCAAATGGACGTTTGCTTCTTTTGCCTCTTAGCTGCTGCACTAATGCACTATTTGGAACATTCATTGCTGGACTCTTACACCTTGGCAGTCAGGTAGCATTCCATGAAATTACAGCAGCTCAGCCAGTGGCTGGGGTGAGGGTGGGGGTGCAGCGTACAGCTCTCAGTCAGCATTGAGCCGCTCACCTAAAGTTGTTTCCAAGAAGCACTGTGTCAAGGGCTTCCCTGCCAAACAGGGTAAGGTTCCCTGGCTCAGACAGTGCTCCATGGACCAGACATCCCACAACTGAGCCTAAATTTCCCCCAGTCATGTTTTGTACATCACTGGAGATGAAGCATTAACATTTTCAACAGACTGCCTTATTAATTGTAGAGCTCGAGCACAATAAATCCCATCTCCCACCCTTCTTCTTTTTCTTCTTGCAGCGAGGCTTGGAGGTGTGCATGAAATTCTGATAAGGTCAAGAGAGTAATTAATCATGCCCCATGCTGGTTGAAATTAGAGGCAGGCTAGGAGGAGGGACTATCAAAGATCACAAATCAAAAGCAGCATGGAAAGGCAAAGGTAGCCTCTGCATGTTCACCTAGAGAAGAAGCAATGCAAATCATACCCTTTCATTTATATTGTTTTTGGATCAAATTCATTAATAAGGAGTAAAGGAAATGCGTCCAGACCAAGCATCACTATGCACCATGGGGGTGGCTCTTTCCAGAGCAGAGCTGGCTGGGCCTTCATTGGACAAAATGGTATGATTGATTTAGATTTGTAAGCCATCCTACCCAAAGGGCTAAAGACGGTAACACACTTTTGCTAGTGTCCTTCCTGCCTTAGAACTCAAACCAGTCTTTCAGGACCTGTCCACATTGACTGCCAAACTTCCCACCAAACTTTCCACCTAAGAAGACTCAGCCTATTTAATTTCTTTCCTTCCATGCCAACTCAGATTGGCTCCTGATAGATGCTTTGTAGGACTACTCAGTGATGCCTCTCTAGAGGAGCATATAAGTAAGAGGAAAGGGCCACAGGAAGTGGTTTAGTTCAGCCTTATAAATTCACCCCCAAAAGCTGCAAGCCTGCAAGAATTTTAAATTGCCGACCTGCCCAAAGGTTCCTGTCTCAGGTATCGGTGACGTCCAAGCCCAAAAGAGAATGAACATTTGTAAAATGTTCTTGCCTGGTCACTTGGAGACACCTCTTTGGTTGGGCAACGGCATCGTAAGATATGCATATAAAGGAGACCAGTTAAATTTTCAGCCGGTAAATTAAACCCAAAATATTGGTTAGGTTCTGTTACTTGGTTTGAAGTCAGAGATTAGGGAAGAGGTCCTAACTACCAGATCAGTCCAGCAAGGGAGCAGATTGCTGACCATGCTGGCACTCCAGTCCGATTTGGCGCAAACAGGAAAATGTTCTAGTAGATTGTGCCCCACAGGTGGGGTGAGGCATAACTCAGTGATGGGGCTCCTGCTTTGCATGCAGAAGGTCCCGGGTTCAGTCCTGATATCTCCAGTGAAATGGATCTTCAGGTAACGGCCCTTCTCTGCCTGAGACCCTCCTAGAAAGCTGTTGACAGTCAGAGTAGACAGTGCCAGAGATGGGTGAACCACCCATAGCTCATGTCAGATTGGCTTGGAAATAAGCCAGCCCTACTTTCCTCTGAATCAAGAAGCCCCTGTCAGCCCTCAGACCCTCTCCCACCCTTCCTACTGGGCTGGGGTGGCAGTGGCAAATACAAGTCTGGGCATTATCACCTCTCAGTGGTACTGAGCTAACTGCACCACTACTCTGACTGTGTATTGAGCAACTTCCATTGTCTCTCATCCCAAATCGGCTGCCTCACCTTTGCTTCGCAAACATATGAAGCTGACTGGTATGGAGTCAGATTGTTGGGCAAATCACAAGCAAGATCTTTCCAAGATCTTAGGAACATCAGAAGCTGTCTTATACTGCAACAGACCCCTCTTGGTTCAACTAGCCCATTATTTTCGACAGTGACTGGCAGCAATGGCTCTCCAGGCTTTCAGGCAGGAGTTTTCCAGCCCTACTGGGAGATGCTGCCAGGGATTGAACCTGCAACCTTCTGCATGCGAAGCAGGGGCTCTGCCAGTGAGCCATAGAGGCCCAGGGCTGAACCGGAGCTCTTCTGTAGGCAAGGCATGTGCATGGCCTACCTTAGCCTTGGAGCCCAGTCCTCACAGGACTGCCTGTGCCTTTGGGGCATAAGAAAATGCTCTGGCTTGTGGCTTATTTCCTTTGCCTTGCCCCACATCTCCCCTTGGAGGCAACAGGGCTTTTTTGGAAAAGGTTTTAAGAACATGCCCCTAGCATGACAGGCGATGCCAAGGCGGGAGCAGCTGGGATTTTTTTTTCTCCTGCAGGCCAAGTTTCCTGCTGTTTCAGTCTATTAAAAGGAAATATGCCCCCTCCCCACCCCCAGGGTCCTCAGGGTATAGTTAAGAAGGTTTTTGTATTAATGCAGCCCATGTTTGCTCCGTGGGCTCAGTTTCCTATTTTCTGTATTGACACCCATTGTTTCATTAGTCTTTTCTTCCACGCAGGGCACAAATAGAGGGACTGCCAGCCTTCAGGCTGGAAGGAATGCTGATGGGGAAAAGTGCTTCGACTGTTCTCTTCCTCTGTGCTCGTGTGGGGTAGCCGCTCACCATGATGTGCAGCAGTGGGCAAGCAGCTCCTAGTGTGTTACACCACAGCCTGCCTGCAATACTACTTTTCTCGTCACAAAACTATCTGGGCTGGGTGGTGTTTAATCCCCCCCCCAAAAAAAAACCCCCAACTCCCAGCTTTTCCTGGCACAGAATACTGAATTCTGTGATCTGTTCAAACTGTGCATGTACATATGTGGTTCTTTGGCACACAGAATTCTGTGTTTGCAAGTCATAGGGAGGGTGGAAGAATGATTTGGGTCAAGGGTGTTCTGCCTTCAACGCCCTGGAAATCCTGCTTGGGAGAAAACGCACATGCACAGAGAGTTTCTGAAGTGTCACTCCTAGACTATTGTCTCAGTTTCAAGGGAGAGGAGCAATGCTCGGATAAAACTACAAGTGTTGAAGAGTCTCAGGTTGCTGGTTCTGGGTCTGATACAGACTCTGTGCTTGCATAATGCAGTCACGGAATAGCTGTAGCCCTGCCTATGTGTATACCCAGAGGAGGCTGTAAGGCATGATGCCCTGGCTAGTGACAAATTGCAGAGGAGTTAGTCTGTTGCAGCCAAAACAATATGGAACCCTGTGGAACCCTAAAGACTAATGAATTTGCTGTTCTTGCATAAGCTTCCATGGACTAGAATAATAAGAGTCATAGAATAGTAGGGTTGGAAGGGGCCTATAAGACCAGCAGTATAGTGGTGGCAGGTCGCACTGGGGTTTTGCTCTGGCACTTTTTTTGAAGCCAGCTCCCAGCTGGGTTGCAGTCTGCTAGGGAAGGCAGAGGGAGCAGAGGGAGTGCGGGCAGCACAAAGGGAGCGAGCAAGTGAGAAAGGGAGCCTGAGGGAGCTCTGCAGCCTCCTCTCGCCCACCCTTTCTCCTCCTCAGCTCTTGGCTTCTCCGCCCGCCCCTGCTCCGGTGGCTGCTGTTGCTGGCCATGGCAGGAGGGGTGGTGGTGCTGCCACCATTATTTACTTATGGGGCAGGACAGGGGCTGGTTTGTGCCAGTTTTTAGGGTTTATCACACAATCCTATGCATGTTTACTCAGAAGTCAGTCCCACTAGGTTCAATGGCCAATGGGGCTTTCTCCCAGGTAAGTGTGCGTAGGACTGCAGCCTTAGCTGCCTTCCCAAGATCTCTGTAAATTTAATTTGAAATAAACACCCATTGGATTGCAGTGTTAATTCTTGAAGATTAACTTCCGCAGCAAGCGGAATTGCCAAATGCAGCCTGCTCTGTCAGCTACACTTTCTGGTAGAAGGTTGGCATGTGTCTGGGCAAAGAAGGCCCGGTGGAGGGAAGGGAAACGGGCAAAAATCAGTTGTGGGGAGAGGAAGGTCGGTGTGTGTGTGTGTGGGGGGGGCGTTCAATCCAGCTGGGTCTGTGGACGTTTCTGTTGCGGGAGGGGGGAGATACAATGAAGGTGCTTCGGGAAAGCCAATGGGTAATGTTGGGGCGCTAAGGGAGTGTTCAGAGGGGCTGTTTAAATGAGAAGGGATCTGTCCATGACGGCTGAGTTGAGAGGGTGAAGCTTCCACAGAGTCTCATATCTTGAAAACCTAAAACGTTTGTGAGTGAGTGAGTGAATAGGTGAAAAAGATTAACACCCCTGCGTCTTTGCTCAGACATCCAATGAGAATACCCCTGCCTTCCTCTCAGCTGCCCTGTTTTTGGATCCCAGTTGAAGGATGCATATCTCACAAGGTTGTACGATCTTAGAAGGGGCGTGGCTGTGAGGGGGCATGGCTGTGGCTGTCACGAAGGGGCCCTGCCCTTCTGAATGTGCCACTACACTGCTGTATAAGACCATCGCGTCCAACCCCCTGCTCAGTGCAGGAATCTAAGTCAAAGCATCCCTGACAGATGGCTGTCCAGCCTCATCTGGAATGCCTCCAGTGTGGGAGAGCTCACCACCTCCCTAGGTAATCCGTTCCATTGTCCTATTGCTCTAACAGTCAGGAAGTTTTTCCTGATGTTCAGCCGGAATCTGGCTTCCTGGAACTTGAGCCCATTATTCCGTGGCCTGCACTCTGGGATGATCAAGAAGAGATCCTGGCCTTCCTCTCTTTGACAACCTTTCAAGTACCGGAAAAGCGCTATCCTATCTCCCCTCAGTTTTCTCGGCTTTGTTTCCAGTCCCCTGATCATCTTTGTTGCCCTCCTCTGAACCCTCTCCAGTTTGTCTGCATCCTTCTTAAAGTATGGCACCCAGACCTGGACACAGTACTCCAGGTGAGGCCTAACCAGTGCTGAGTAGAGGGGAACTAGTACTTCCCAGGATTTGAAAGCTATGCTTCTATTAATGCAGCCCCAAATAGCATTTGCCTTTTTTGCAGCCACATCACATTGTTGGCTCATATTCAGCTTGTGATCGACAACATTTCCAAGATCCTTCTCGCTTGTAGTATTGTGGAGCCAACTACCCCCATCTTGTAACTGTGCATTTGGTTTCTTTTTCCTAGGTGCAGAACTTGGCATTTATCCATATCAAATGTAATTCTCTTGTTTTCTGCCCAGCGCTCCAGCCTATCAAGATCACTTTGAATTCTCTTTCTGTCTTCCATGGTTTTAGCTATCCCACCCAATTTTGTGTCCTCTGCACATTTGATCAGCATTCCCTGTACCTCCTCCTCCAAGTCATTAATACAAATATGGAAGAGCACTGGGCCCAGGACTGAGCCCTGAGGTACCCCACTCGTTACCTCTCCCCAGTTTGAGAAGGTCCCATTGAGAAGCACTCTTTGAGTCCGATTCTGTAGCCAACTGTGGATCCACCTAATTGTTGTTTCATCTAGCCTACTTTGAGCTAGTTTGCTCATCAGGATATCATGGGGCACTTAGTTGAAAGCTTTGCTGACTAGAGCCTACACAATCTTTACAAAGACATGTCACAATCTATACCTCTCTCATTTCGTGCTCTTTTGGCCCCACGGTTCACCATTTTTCTCCACTATACCAGTATCTCTCTGCCAGCTGAGGATGATACTCAGTGCATCTGAGAAACTGGACTCTAGCTCACAAAAGCTTCTGCCACAATAAATAGGGTTGACTTCAGAATGCCACGGATTAGTTTTTTTTCTAATCACCCCACAAATCTCTCCTGCTCAAGTCCCCCTATTCATGCACTGAATATCCCAGGGGACTGAAACAACAGTCAAAGCTCAGAAAGTACAAAGGCCACCATCAGAAAGACAATCAGCCACATGTCCAGCCAAAAGTGCATTGAGCAGGGGGCTGGACTCGATGGCCTTGTAGGCCCCTTCCAACCCTAAAATTCTATGATTCTGTAAGTGTATCCTGAGCTTTTGTGGCTGGAAATGCAAAGAAAAACCACCTTTTCCATTATCTTCTTCTCAGTGTGGACAAGAGTTTTCTTTGACCTGTCTTTCTTTCCAAATAGCACTCCAAATATTTAGGTCATAATTCTTTATACATTGGAGCACCGAAACAAATAATGCCTCAAATCTTCAATGACTGCATCACCAGAAATGCAGCGCGCATGCTGCCAGACTACCTGTGATGGACAGCGCTGTGATCTTCCTCTGGGACTTACAGCAACAAGGTGTTGCTGAAAAAAACTGAAATCGGGAGCAGAGGGCAGTTGAGGGGAAGGGGCTGGGTAACCCTTTCCCTGCACACCGTTTATCCTTCCCAGTGCAGTGCCCTTCTCCAGTAGGCTTTAAGTAGCCCCGCCCTCTTCTTGGTCCTCCTCTCAGACATTTCAGCCCCCTGTGGGTACTTTTCTTTTTTTAAAAAAATGGGAGAAATCACAGAACTGCCTATGGTTCAGCCCTTCCATTCTAAGGAAATACACTTTTTCTGTATCAGCCCTCCTGGGTCATTACAGGCACCTGCTGAAATCTCATGACAGACAACTCTGCCCTAATTGGACATTTAGTAAGGACTGATAAACAACTTTTACCCGGGAGAATATGTGAATGCGTAATACCATAGGACAGGTTTCACATTATTTACTTTCAACAGCTTGAGTCGCATGAAAACATTGCTCATTCTTTTTCTAAAGTGAGCTTTCACCTCTGCAGGCTGAATACCCCAAAAATACACTTAAGAGAACAAGGCTGAGCTATATTTGATGTTTTCTAAACCAAAGAAGCTCCTTTCAGGAGATGCTGTAAAAATTGTTCTTCCTGGTCTCTGAGCAGCCCCACTTTGAGCCCCACCTGCACCAAATCTACTCCGAGAACATTCCGGCTGGTATTTATAATCCCTCCCCCTTTTGACCCAATAAGTAAAGGTGTGTGCATGTGTGTACGTGAATATCCTTCCCATCAGGGAACATCTCAGTTTGAGGCCTGAGAAGGGCAGGAGGTGCACACTTGAGGATAACCCAAGTTCAGCAGAAGAATTGTGTTTTGAGACATTTCCACAACATGTGACCCATAATGCCCCCAAATTTCAGATTCCCAATAAGATTTGTGGGTGTAATTTGGTAGCTAGGATTTTAATTAAATAGGAAATATTTGCCTGTCCATATTTTTCTCCCAAACATTAGAATTTGTTACCTGGTCAGCCTTCAGCTGAACTGCATCAAGGTTGAAATGGAACACATCTGGAGGGCAGCAGGTTGGGAAAGGATGGTCTAACTAAAGGCCAAACTAGACCGCATAATTGGATCTCTGGACATTTCATCAAAAAATAAAAAGAGGGAGAGGGAGGCTGAAATGGATCAGGTCTGCAATGCTGGGGGGTGGGGTGGTATCCTTTCCCACCTTGTATAGTACCTGTACGTAGGGTTTCCTTCAGTTTCAGCTTTGGGTTGTTGGGTGGTTTGGATTGGAAAAATGGGTATCCTCCCTCCTTCCCTTCCTCAGTGCTGCAGCCTTGATTCAGCACCTCTTTTTTTTACATGAAATGTCTAGAACAGAGCCATATTTCTCCTGCACCTTGCCTAGCTTGGTCCTTCAGTTGATAATAAGATAGGTCCAGACTTGGGGTCAATGGGTCTACTCTAAGTATGACTAAACCAGGATCCAACCCATTGCCTTTGAATCAACTACTGGGGAAAATAATTTCTCATACTTTAGTTTAATGCTAATACCATTTATACAAAACATTAAAATAAAGAGAATGGGATTCAAGACACATTCCTGTTTAACTCCTCTGATGGCCTTTGTAGTTTGACCCACTGAATGTTCTTTCTTTAACTACTCCATCACATCTGTGTATAGTGCCTTAGCTCTGTATCGGTGGCCAAGACTGGCTTTATGGCATTGGGCCCACAATTGTTCCTTCTTTTAATAGAATCAATAGCAGCCTTCAGGTCCAGCCCAAAAGAGACAGTGGTGTGGTGGAGCCAGGGCTCTCAGAGACATAGTGCCAGCACTTTTTGATCATCAGGGATACGAACATCATATGCCAGCCCCCTCAGACTTCCCTGTTCCACCTGAGCTTAGCTGCTCACAGGAGTGTGTGTGTGTGTGGGGGGGGGGGATAAACTTTCCCAGCAACAATATATTGTTCCCTTGTTGCAATACAGAATAATTTGGGGTGGCTTGGTCTTGAATGAAATGGGCAGTTTAGAAGTGGTTTTGTGATATGGATCAATGCAGCAGCCAGCATTTTTGGAATCTCTTTGGGGGTGTGGCGATGAGGACGGTCAAGCTGAGTGCATGCAGTTCAATCATAGAACAGTAGAATAGTAGGGTTGGAAGGGGCCTACAAGGCCATCGAGTCCAATGTTTACCACTGCACCACTGAGAAGAGTTAACCAGCAGGAGCACAAGAGGGCAATGCAGAAACATGCTCGTTGAGCAGATAGCTCCTCATGACTCACACCTGCAGTGGCAAGTTACTGGGAATGACTGGAAATACACATAGCTCTGTGTTGTAGCATAGATTTTGCATGCAGAAGGCTGCAGGTTCAGTCCCTGACGTCTCCAGTTTTTGTTAAGGATCTTTTTAAGGAACAGGGCTGGAAAAACCCTCTTGCTTGAGTTGTCGGAGAGTTGGAGTTACTGCCCATTGGAGATGTATATTTGTGGTATGACCCAGTATACAGCCATATCATATACCGGTATCTAGGTTTGAGAGCAACATCCAAATCAAGCTCTGCAGTGATTTGATTTGATTTGAACAACTTGATTTGTCGGAGAGTTGGAGTTACTGCCCATTGGAGATGTATATTTGTGGTATGACCCAGTATACAGCCATATCATATACCGGTATCTAGGTTTGAGAGCAACATCCAAATCAAGAATGCTGGCAAGGGAGAGGTATGTGGTAATTCACCATGATGTTATTTTGTCTCTCTCATTCCTCGCAAGGGCCACCAAGCCATTTGGTGAGAAAATGTCTCTTTCGTCATTTTTTTGTAGCTGTGGGGCTGATTAGTCTGGTAAAGTTTTTTCCTCATCAGTTCATAGCTGAAACAAGTTGAGCCCATTATTATTATTAATGTCTCAAAACCCCAACACCTAAATCCTCTGGGCATTTTCAACAGTGCAGCCCAGTCTGTAAATCTGCAGCTCTCTCGTCTGGTAGGATGAGCACAAAACTATTCCAAGACTTGTGAGCTGTTGTTTTTGTGTGCGAATTGCTGTTAATTGGGGAAGTGTTGGGAGATCTATAGAGAGAGATGTATTTCAAAGCAAGACTGAGCCAATTTACATGTGGCAGGGGGAAAGGGAGTCCGGGGCCATTTCTCGCTTCCCCTCAGCCAGTCTAAACCATCTTTGGGAACTTTAGCATTCCCCCCGGCTCCCCATTGTCCCCACCACCACCACCTTCTTTCCCTGCCATGTTGATTGTTTGCTCAAGTGGCATTTTTAATGGCTCAGCCTACGCTCACAGAATTAGTCTAAAATCAATAGGAGGATGGCAACATGGAGAGCTAGTTGGATGCTTTTTCCTGACATTCCATGTCAAGCAAATTAATGCGAGTTTAAGCAACACATTTTGAATTGCCCCCTGGAGGATTGCTTCCCTCTGCCTTCCCCTATCGGTTTATACTTGCTTGTTCCCAGGTTGCTTTTGTGAAATGAAAGTTGTCTTTCATTGGCCGTGAAAAGCAACTTTGCATGCAATCAACTTGAGAACTGTGGAGCTGCAAGCTTTACTAACAGAGTCATGAAAGAAGGAAGAGAGTTATGCCAGGGAGGCTTGTGAAAAAGGCTGCAGCTCAAGCTCATCTGGAGCATTTGTAAATCATTCCCACGCAGGGTCTCTTTTTTTGAAGCAGAGGTACCTGTCTGTTGAAAATGCCCTCAGACTGGATTTTTTCCAACCCCACTCATACTGGTGAACCAGTGAGCAGTCATGCCACATTTATTTATTTATGAGCATTATTGATATGCCACCTTTTTGGATAAAAATTCTACCAAGGCAGATGACAAGGAATATACCACAGACAAATGAAAGCAGCACCCAACTGTTATGATTAACAATATTAAATGTGTAATTTATTGTACAAATGGTGGACATAATTGTGAAAAACTACGAAGTGACTCACTTGTTTGATCAAACAGCAGGCTGCGAACACAATTTATTATTGTCCTAAGATGGGCATAAAAAAGGGAACAATTGGCAAGGCAGCACAGGAGAAAAAATACCTGGCTGTGTTTGGCCTTGTTAAATTCTAAACTGTGGCTTAAACGAGGGAATGACTCTTACTACTTTTGATGAATACTGTCAAAATGGGCACTCTGCCTGATGCCCATCTGTGCATTCTCAGATTTGTACATATTTAAATGAATCACTGTGCATTTTATAATATTTACTCCTGTTTCTTTGTATTTCCCCCTCCTTTTCTATATGAGATTTGTATTTTGCCCAATTATTTTCACCTTTGTTATGATAAATTACAAATTTGATATTGTTAATCATGACTGTTGGGTACTGCTAGCAATTTTGGTGGTGCTGTGCAACACTTGCTCTTTTTCTTTTTCTTTGTTTGTTACAAGTAATATAAAAGTAATAACAGGTAATATAAAAGTAATAAATTCACAATAAAGCATGGTAACATTTTTTTTTTCAAATCATCATGATCCTTCTCACAGGACAGTCCAGCTGGAACAGGAGCAGGTATCTGGTGTTATCCTCACCTCCCTCCCTTTCTCTCCTGGGATCCTTCCCACAGGGCCGTTGATGGTAGATGGTAGTCATACAGTGTTCACACCACATCCCTGTCCTGGGAATCTCTTTTCCCTGAAAGGCCTGCAGAACCAACTCCGCTCAGTTTGAAACTCACTTGCCAGTTTCAGATCTTCCCACGAGCTTCGCTGGCCTCCCTCACTTCCAGCCGCCCCCACAGGTTCCAAGGGTTGTTCTCTTCATGGCGCTGTGTGAATGGGGGGGGCATTCGTGAGCGCTTCCATTGCCATGGTTGGATAACAGCAAACAAAACTAAATGGACAACATAAGAGCTAGCCTGGTCGGATCAGAGTAAAAGTCCATCTCGTCCGGTTTTGTCTTTCTAAAAGTGGCCAACCAGATGCCTCTGGGAAGCTCAGCAATGGGGCTGAAAGTGACTGGTGGCCTTCCCCCGTTCTTTGCTTCCAACCTCAGGTATTCAGAGGTGGGCGAATACCTGTTGATAGACTCCTCCTCCTCCATCACCATCAACATAAATTTGTCTAATCCCCCTTTAGGCAAAAATGACTTGCACGTCATGAAGAAGGAAAGGCATAGAAGCACTTTCCAGCAGTATTGGCTGCTTTTCTCAAGGACACTGTTTACTGCGCTGTCGTTGCAGGGGATGATCTGATCATCCAGTTGCAGAACTGCTACATGGAGAGCAGGCATATGGCGTGGAGGGAGCTAGATGTGCAGTGCTATTTCCAGGGCTCAAAAAAATCCCTGCAACATCTGGATGCAAAGATCTCAGGGGCTGCAAGTCAGATTTCCCTCTGATCTAGCGAATAATTGGGAAACCGGGGAAATTGCAGCCTTTTCTAGAGATTGATGGGGCTCATATGTCTTGGCTGCCACCGGGGGTGCTGGCTGCTTTCAGGAAAGGGATCTAGGAGGAAACCCTAAAAGTTTTAGATCAAGGCAACCCAAAATAGACATTCCTGAGGTCCCACCTGACATGTGCAGCCAGCAGCGTAGAGAGGGAGCAAGTGCACATGAACAAAGCCTGCCATGGGGGTCCCTTCCCACCTGATTGGCATCCTCCCGGTGGAAGGAAAGCCATGTAATTGGTTCCACCCATGTGGCTGCATTATCCTCATATGCACTTCTCTGCACTGCACATCGCAGAAACATCTGTCATGCTAGGAACATCGGAAGCTTATACCGAGTCAGACCACCCCCCGCGCCTTGGTCCATCTAGCCCAGTATTGTCAACACTGATTGGCAGCATTGACTCTCCAGGGTTTCAGGCTGGATTCTTAACTAGTCCTACTAGGAGATTCTGCTGGGGATTGAACCAAGAGCCATCTGTATGCAAAGCAGGGGCTCTGCCACCGAGATATGATCCTTCCCAAGGTCTCCGATGGGTCTTTCCAAGCCCTCCTCCCTGAGATCCTTTTTAACTGGACATGTAGGAGATTGCAACTGGGACCTTCTGTAGGCAAAGTCTGTGCTTGACCATTTATTTATTTACAACATTTATATATCGCTCCACATCTAAACAGATTCCAGTGTGGTGAACACTAAACGATAAAAGGAATAAAACATGACATTAAAAGGTTTTTTAAAACAAAAACACAATACCAATAAAAACCATGGCTGGTCAATTGAGGAAGGCTTCTTAAAATAAAGATGTCTTCAGCAGGCACCAAAAACAACACAGTGTTGGTGGCTGCCTGACCTCCAGAGGCAGGGAGTTCCACAGAAAGGGAGCTACCACACTGACAGCTGTGCTCTGGGTGGATTCCAATCAGGCCATAGATTGATTGATTGATTGATTTCTATACCACCCAATAGCCCAAACCTCTCTGAACGGTTCACAAAAATTAAAACCACAAGGTGCAGCATAAAACAATATAAAATATGAAAGCTTAAAACCACAATATAACAGTACAACAGAATAAAAACTTGGCAGCAATTCAGATATTTAAAATGCAAATTTAAAACAACAGAGCTAAAAGACCAGGAAGCTAAAATGCTAAAATACTGGGAGAATAAAAAAAAAGTCTTCGTTTGGCACCCAAAGGAGTACGATGTAGGTGCCAGGCAAACCTCTCTACGAAGCTCATTCCACATCTGGGGTGCCACAGCAGAAAAGGCCCTCTTCTTGGTAGCCACCTGCCTCGCTTCCTTTGGCGGGGGCTCCCGGAGAAGGACCCCTGAAGATGGTCTGAAGTTCCAGGCAGGCACATATGGGAGGAGGCAATCCTTCAGATAACCCGGCCCCAAGCCATTTAGGGTTTTCAGTGTTAATACCAGCACTTTGAATTGGGCCCTGAAATGAACTGGCAGCCAGTGGAGGTGGAAAAGTACTGGCATAATGTAATCTCATTAGCCAGTCCCTGTTAATAATATTGTTGCCCTATTTTGGACTGTTGTCAAAGGCAGCCCTATGTATAACACATTGCAGTAATCCAGAAGATGGTTATCAGAGCATTGGTAACTGTAACTAGGCTATCTCTGTCCAGATAATGGTTTAGATGGTATATCCATGAGGAACCACCAGGAGCATCCCACCTGATGACCTCTGTGGGCAGCCAGGCTGATTATTTATTTATTTATTTCATTTCTATACTGCCCAATAGCCGAAGTCTCTGGGCGGTTCACAAAAATTAAAACCAAAGAGCACACAATAAAACAATATAAAATATATAAAACATTAAAACCACAGTATAACAATACAACCAGAATAAAACCTAGCAGGGATTTAAAATACAGATTTCAAACAGCAAAGCTAAAAGTCTAAAGCGCTAAAATGCCTGGGAAAATAAAAAGGTCTTCACCTGGCGCCGGAAAGAATACAATGGAGGTGCCAGGTGAACCTCACTAGGGAGCTCATTCCACAGCCGGGGTGCCACAGCAGAAAAGGCCCTCCTCCTAGTGGCCACCCGCCTCACTTCCTTTGGCAGGGCTCACGGAGAAGGGCCGCTGACGATGATCTTAAGGTCCGGGCAGGCACATATGGGAGGAGGCGATCCTTCAGATAACCTGGCCCAAGCCGTTAAGGGCTTTGAATGTTAACACCAGCACTTTGAATCAGGCCCGGAAATGGACAGGCAGCAAGTGCAGCTGGAAAAGTACTGGCGTAGTATGAGCTCGCAGGCCAGTCCCTGTTAACAATCTTGCTGCCCTATTTTGGACCAGCTGAAGTTTCCGGACCGTTTTCAAAGGCAGCCCCACGTATAACGCATTGCAGTAATCCAGACGAGAAGTTCTCAGAGCATGGATAACTGTAGCTAGGCTCTCTCTGTCCAGATAAGGGCGTAGTTGGTATACTAGCCTAAGCAGATAAAAAGTGCTCCATGCCACTGAGTTCACCTGTGCCTCAAGTGACAGTTCTGGATCCAAGAGCACCCCCAAACTATGAACGTGTTCCTTTAGGGGGAGTGCAACCCCCTCCAGAACAGGTTGAATATCACCTAGCTGGGCAGACGAACCACCCACTAACAGTACCTCCGTCTTGTCTGGATTGAGTTTCAGTTTATTGACCCACATCCAGTCCATTACCGTGCCCAGGCCCTGATTCAGAACAGCCACTGCCTCACCTGGTTTTGATGAGAAAGAGGTAGAGTTGGGTGTCATCCACATATTGATGGCACCTGAGCCCACACCTCCGGATAATCTCCCCCAGCAGTTTCCTGTAGATGTTAAACAGCATGAGGGATAAAATAGAGCCCTGTGGAACCCCATGGCACAATTGCCATGGCACAGAGCAATGACCCCCCAGCACCACCTTCTGGAGTTGGCCATCCAAGTAGGAATGGAACCACTGCAGTGCAGTGCCTCCAACTCCCAACCCAGACAACCTATCCAGAAGGATACCATGGTCGATGGTATCGAAAGCAGCTGAGAGGTCCAGGAGAATCAACAGGGTCGCACTCCCCCCATCCCTCTCCTTGTCAGACCATTAACCACTGAGCCCTGCACTGATGTCTAAAGCTAGGTCAAATAACCCCCCTTGCTCTTTGCAGAATGTAGGTAAGATCTGGAGTAATTTAAGGATCCAATGTGCAACTCCGTGTGAAGCACCATTCTCAAGTTGTACAAGGTAGATTGACTGTTTCCAAGCAGGCCCTGACAGATTGCAGTGTTTTATATGCCAGCTGCTGACTCAGGCTCCTTCCTGCCTGGAAGAAGACATGAGCCATTCGCCTGACTTGATAGCTTTGTGGGCTGTGCTTTAAATTATACATGCTTAACAGTTTTCCAGGCGGGGGAGGCCCCTCTGATTGGGTTGGGAGCACATGGATGCAGTTTCATTTGCATGCCTAGCCGAAAGAGAGCTTCCGATCCTTCCCGTAGTGGTATCTCCACCTTTCCTTGGTTTGGAAAGCTGGTGCCGAAGGAAACAGCTCTGTGGGTGGTGTGTGCATGAGGACACACAGTGCTGCCTGTGAAGGAGGTATGAACTTTACTGCCTTGTTCAGAGTTAGGGTGGACTAGTACACAGAGCCTCAATTCTTGTTAGATATCTGTGTGCCCTCTGCGCGTATGAATATTTGCAGTGGGTTGTACAGAGTACAACCGGAGTATATCCCCTCCAAATCAAGACTGTTCTCATAATGTTTTCCAAGAGGATGTGACATGAGACGTTAGGACAGCCTTCTCCAACCTGGTGCCCCCCAGATGTGTTGGACTGCTTTTCCCATCATGCCCTGCCAGCATGGCATAATGGGAATTGTAGTCTGTTTTATTCTGTGGTTCTTTGAGGTTCATAAGGAAAGTGGGTACCATCTGATGGCAGTCAGATCAAAGCAGGAAGAAAGTAGGACCTTGGATAGCTCCAAGTGGGTCCTGTTGGATGGAACTCTCTCCTACTAGAACAATAGGAGGATGTCTTAGCAGGGAACCAAAGCCAACTGAAGCCTTAGGTTGGCTGGCAAGACCAGTAGTGTGGTCAGCTGAGGAATATTGATTGTACTGTCAGTGAGTACTACTCCTCTGGCCCAGTAGGACCTGATTTCTGCTGGAGAAGCTTGGAACCTCTGGGGCTCCAGGCATACTGAATATCAAATATGTTTCAGCTTCCTAAAACAGGGTTATTGCATGAATGTGTGTTTGTGGATTGCCTGTAGATTGGAAAAGGAGAATAAACTAAAAACCATGGGACACTACCCTGAGCTTTGGGGGACCAAGGTCCTGTCCCTTACTTTGTCTATTAATTTACATTGTTAAACTGCCCCACTAAATAACTTCAGCAAGTACAGCTGATATTATTTAAAATAAAACCAGGTAATCTGCAGGGTAAAATATATAAAATTCCATATTCTAAAATCACTACATGCTGGTTTTACCAGCTGAAGCTGCTAGAGATGTGCTGTGAAAGGATTTTTATATTATAATATGCTTGTTTTAACTAGATATTTTATTTGGAAACATCAGAATTGCTGTGCCAATGGTTCTGTTGAGCACAGTGGAATCCTGTTTACAGAATCCAGAAATTAGCTCCAAATAAATTCACAAGACATAGAAGATAATGGAAACTGTATCCACCCATATGGTGGACTCGCAGCACTTGGTGTTCCAAAGCTCCGATGTCTCTGAAAATGGAAGTCGTGCAGTGGGCTAATGCACCGCTCCCTCACTTATTCATCAAATTCTTCTTTAAAAAAAGAAACAAAAAGGCTTTAACTTCCTGTGGCAATAAGTCTTAACAATACGAGCTAAGAGCCCATTGAGCTTCTCAGCTTAAGAGCCCCAACTTATTTTTATAAGAAAGGCCAATCCCTGGGTCATTTTATTTCTTTGTGGGCACAGCCTCCCAGGAAGGTACAAGCCCAGCTGGAATGATTCTTTATTGACATGGACTCGTGCATTTGCAAGGTGCTTTACTGAGTAGGAACGCAGGTCAGCTGAGTCACGTGCCCTCAGCTTACTTAAACAATGAATAAAGCAGTGTTCCCCATTGATAGCCTTCTCCAGGAAATTGTCCAACCCCCTTTTAAAGCCATCCAAAGTGGTGGCCATCACCATATCCTGTGGAAGTGAGTTCCATAGTTTAGCTCTGTGCTGTGTGAAGAAATCCTTCCTTTGATCTGTCCTGGATCTCCCACCAATTGGCTTTGTGGGATGACCCCCTTGGGTTTCAGTCTTAGGATGATCACAGAATCATAGAATAGTAGGGTTGGAAGGGGCCTACAAGGCCATCGAGTCCAGCCCCCTGCTCAATGCAGGAATCCAAGTCGGAGCATCCCTGACAGATGGCTGTCCAGCCTCGTCTTGAACGCCTCCAGTGTGGGAGAGCCCACCACCTCCCTAGGTAATTGGTTCCATTGTCATATTGCTCTGACAGGACGTTTTTCCTGATGTTCAGCCAGAATCTGGCTTCCTGGAACTAGAGCCCATTATTCCGTGTCCTGCATTCTGGGATGATTGAGAAGAGATCCTGGCCTTCCTCTCTGTGACAAGAGAGAAAAGCCAGGATCTCCACAAATGATGCCTTTGCTCTGTTTAACAGGGGCAGTAAATGTATGTTAAGAGGTCCCTTCGGCACTTGGTCAGCTTGAGAACACATGCCAACTCCTCTCTCTCTCTCTCTCTCTCTCTCTCTCTCTCTCTCTCTCGGTCTCTCTCTCTCTCTCACACACACACACACACACACACACACACATGTTTGTTGCACAGGGCTGTCATTTTTCTTACTTTCCCACTTAGGTGCACGCCCAGTAAGTACAGATTCATTACCGCAGCTTTCCCTCAAAGGCTAAAAACTGAGCCAAAAAATCAATTCAGGTTTGCTGACAAAAAAAGCATTATGCTAATGCCGACACTGAGGCAGCCAAAATGGGATTCCTCAGCCTCTGTATGAATATTAATGTTTCTTACATAATGCTGGCTGTGCTCTGCTCCTTCTGAGCTGAACACACCCTCCAGAACTAACCTGAGGGCAGAGAATGGTGAAAGGGAGCAAAGGCCCCCTGGGCTCGGCCCTCTACACACCAGCCCCCTCCTCAGGAGAGCCACCCAAGCCAGCACCACGCTGTGGCTCCAGGAGACAGTGAGGGGCGTGCAGGCGGCTCAAACTGGCCAAGCTGCGGCAAGGCCAGGCAAATGAGGCAGCTGCCCAGCAGAAGCAGTCTGGAGGGCCATCCTTCCCAGGCCTAGCCAGAGCATGAGCTCTGCAGCTCCAGCTGCAGAGTCATCCTGACATGAAGTCTCCTTGCAGGGGTGCAGGTCCGGCCTCTGGGGTTCCACAAAGGGCCACGCCCTGTTGAGAGCTCCAGAAGAGCCCTGAGGCTGGATCAGACCCAGGGCCCTTCTCCTCCAGCATTCTGTTCACACAGTAGGTAACCAGCTGCCCCGATGGGAAAGCCCACGGCAGGACAGGAGTGCAACAGACACCTCCTGCCCAGCACCCTCTTCTCTTGGCCCCGCCCTCTTTCCCCAAACCACTGGCCATCTGGTGGTCTCCCAACTTTGGTGCATTTTTCCCCATTCCAGAAAGTTGCAGTGCCTCTGCTCAGGCTTCGATACCGGAATGAAGCATGTTTGTACCTGTTCACCTCAATGCTGCTTGCACTAGAGAATTCTCTTGTGCATCTTGCCCCATGTTGTTCGGTGGGAAAGGCGGGTGGGTACCAGCTGGTCCAGGTCTTGGGCAAGCCTCGCTGAGCAGGGGCGCCTGAATGCTGGTGGTGCTGCCCATCTGCAGTGTTCCTCTCATTTTGCTGTCATCCATTATGGTTCGCTTGCAGAGCTCCTGTCCAAATAGGCGATGTCTCCTTCCCAGCTATTTGAAGGGGGCGTTTTCCTGCAGTTAAACAAGAGGGAAAGGGTCATCAGTAGCCCATCAGCCAATTCGGCTGCCAAGGGCGGGAGGGATGGGCAGCCTGCTGGTGACCTGGGAAGGCTGCTGATCGTTGGAGCAGACAGAGGAGTTAAAAGTGGGTTAGGAATGTGCTGTTTTATGTTGATCATGAAAATGTTAAGCATGAACTGGTTATACTAACCCGTGTTCATGGTTCTAAGAATATAGCTGGGGGTGACATTAATTCCCAGTTAATTAATGCTGCAGAGGATCTCATGAATAACCTCATAGGTTGAGCGGGGGAACCTTGGGCGCATTAATGTGAACTAGAATGTCCTCTTCACCTAGAGGCATAGAAATGGCCAACACTTTGGCTCTTTTTAACCAGGGGTGAGCAGGAGATAGAGTTGCAGTTGTTCAGCAAGGATTTCTGACTCCCACTTAGTTAATAGTAGGAGCAACAACATGACCCCCCAGGACTCCCCCTTAATTGTCCTGCTGAAATGAAGGCAGCTTGGGGTAACCAGGAGTGGTTTTGTGTGTGGAGGGATTGTGAGTACCGTTCTGTTCTGGGACTCAAAACACATTCCTGCGCTCAGAATGCATTCATTCTAAGTGTGTGTCGTTTGCACCAGGCTCCGCTTGGTGGATCACGGGGTTCTCATCAAAAACAAAATCAATCCTGCAAGCCTGAAGTCTGCCCACCCGTTTTTAACCACGTTAACTTGGAATTCTCAAAGGGCTTCAGTAGTGCTAACCCACTTTCATTTCCCTGAGGCTTCCATAGAAGAACTGGTGCCCAGCGCCCTGCAAATCTCTCACTGCCGTGCCCGGGGGAATGCTTGTCGAGCAGTCTAGCACTGGCTCCCAAAGGTGCCAGCTGGAAGGAAGAATCACATTTGAAAGTGGCCTTGGCTTCTTTTGGCTCCCTGCAAAATACGCCCACTGAAAATCCCACCTGACAGTTTTGAGCGCATCTCCATGCTAAGCCCATTTGATCACATACTGGATTGTGTGCCATGTGCTGCTCCCTCACCTCTCCGCCTTCAGCAAGATAAAAAGAGAGGTGAGGGGGAGATTGCAGGAGGAACTCCTATTTCTGGCCAATTAAAACATAGCAGCTGAAGATCTGTTCCTGAATTGTGAAGGCTGGATCTGAAGAGCCTGCGGAAGGAGCCAAATGCTTGTTCCAGCTCAAAGGGGGACTCGCCGCGTCTGGCATGTCACAGGGCGGGGAAATCGCTTCATTGGCATCATGAAAGGACTGGAGGGAAAGGCAGATGATCAAATGAGAAAGCCTTTCCTGGGGCAGCAGATGGTGCTCTCATGCCCAAAGCCAGAGAATCAGCATTTCATTTTGAAAATGATCCATTCTGGCACTCCAGCTCTTACGCCGTGATCCCCAAAATGTGGCCAATGCACTCTTGTGTGCTGCGAAGAGTAACCGGAGGAGTGAATGGAGTGGGCCTATGAGCACAGCCTGCCCACCACAGACGAGGCTGCCCAGTGCCTCTCTGCAAAGAGTCACTGTGGTGGTCTCGCAACAGCACAGGGGGGAGTTCCCTTTATTCTGACAGGCCTTTGGGGATAGATAGTATGGATCTGTGAGAATCTGATGGAGTGGTACTATTTTTTATATTCTTATGGTTTTTTAAATTCTGATATACAATTTTAATATTATTGATGATTTAATTATATTTTAAACAGTTGTATATCTCTATTTATATGTTATAACTGTACAAGTTTTTAATATTATATAGCCATCTTGAGTCCTAGCATTGGGAAAAGGATGAGAAATAATAATCATTATAGGCCAGTGGCCAACGTCCCCTTCCTGGGCAAGGTGCTTGAGCGGGTGGTTGTAGGACAGCTCCAGGCACTGTTGAATGAAACGGATTATCTAGATCCATTTCAATCAGGCTTCAGGCCTGGTTTTGGAACGGAAACTGCCTTGGTCGCCCTGTGGGATGACCTCTGCCGGGAGAGGGACAGGGGGAGTGCGACCCTGTTGATTCTTCTGGACCCCTCAGCGGCTTTCAATACCATCGACCATGGTATCCTTCTGGATAGGTTGTCTGGGTTGGGAGTTGGAGGCACTGCATTACAGTGGTTCCGCTCCTACTTGGATGGCCAATTCCAGAAGGTGGTGCTGGGGGATTATTGCTCTGTGCCATGGCCTCAAGGAGCTTGCAATCTAAACCAGATGGTGGAGAAATAAAAGGGAGTAGGCAGAAGAAAAGAGGAGAGGATGGGGTGGATATGGGCAAATGCTGCTAATTGGACTTGAAGTTAGGTATAGGGGTTCAGAGGATACAACCAAAGGCTATGTGGAAAAGGTGGGGTTTGAGGAAGGAGTCGTCAGTGCCATTCCCTGACAGGCAAAATTAACCCTGTTGGAGCATCACACATGCCTCAATTATTCTCCTGTAATTACACCATCCTGTGAAACTTTCAATTGGTGATCAAGTTTATATTTCACCACTTACAAAAAAAATCCAGAGTTAATACAAATGTGGCCACCTGAGGGCACCTTTATAAGAAAGCTCAACCAGAGGAGAATGTCAGGCGATTGAAGGGTGGGGGAAACTATTATGGGATGATCCCCCCAACGCAAGAGGAACTCGTTTTAGGAACAGTTGTGCCAACTAGCCTTACCCGTACATGATGTGGCAGCCAAAAAAGGCTCAGACCCGTTCAGAACTGTGCTCAGCCTTGGCTTCCTCCCTCCCACCCTGACGAGGCGAGTCTGAACTCAAGATCAAGGAAAGTGAGAAGGCTAAAGAGCTTTGTGCTGTGGGGAGGGATGAACGATAATCCACCTGGTTATGGGGGGGATCATTGTGACGCCCCTTGTGAGATGCTTCTCGCTCTCCTGGCGGCTGCTCCTCAGTGCCACCAGAGTGGAGGCAATGCCGCCACTGACTGATGTCTGCAAGCCCAACTTTGCCCAAGTGGCTGCAGTTAAATCAGCCTTTGTCCATCAAGTGGTGTCCTGCTCCAGCTGCTGCCACATTCCAGCAGAAGGGCAGCCTGGCTTGCAGAGCTGATTAAACAGCAGAGAGGTCCTGGGGCTTGGAACCGATCCCTGACGTCCTGATGTGCTAGGCCAGGCTCTCTTTCTCTCTGGCCTTCCCCTTTTGGTGTCCCCGCAAAGAACGTGATGTGACAGCTGAGAAATGCTGACCTCCAAGGAGGGCAGGGCTTACCTGCAGAACAAGGTTGGTAGCCAGTTGGGAACACTTCAGAGAGCAAAGGTAGCAGTGGGACACTGGGATTAGCAAGGGCCAGGATGCTGCAGCAGCCTCCAGAGGGTCTTGCACAAATTGCAACCCATTCAAGCCGAATTATTATTGTTGTTGTTGTTTTGTTGTTGTTGTTGTTATTTATACCCCGCCTTTTCCCCAGTACTGGGACACAAATGCACCCCCTGGGGGGCAGGGCTCTGGGACTGCAGAACAAGGTAGCTGTCGAGCAGATGCACACCCAGGGTGAGTTTGGGTAGCCATAGCTTTTCCCTAACAGGGCAAACTGCAGCTTTGGCGACAGACTTCTGTGTTGCGTTAACAGCCCTCCCACCTCCTGTGGCATCAGCCCCCCTCTCCCTCGCCTGCCAGCAGCTGCTTTTTACTAAAATCTTGTTTTAGGGGAGCTCTGATGCTGGGTCTCCATCATCAAGCCGAACATAGCCTTTGGAGAGCTGTGGCCTGATCCAGCATGGCTCTTCTTACACTCTCATAAGGCAAAATGTTCTGTTGGGAAATAACAGATAACCCTGGAGGTGCAGAATGCACAGCGCTGGGAAGGAAAGGAGAGCCGTGATGGATTTCTGTGGTTTTCAAGTGCAGTTGCAGGAAAACTGATCAGGTGGGCACGGAGACTCGGGGAGCGCCACTGGCCCCCTGGGACAGGCCTTGCCAGCCTTCTGTGGAGCCCTGTGGAAGGAGGAAACCCACCGTGGCTGCCTGGCCAGCTGAGCCTCATCAAGGCTTTGAAAAATGCCTCCTGTGTGGAAGCCAGATGAAACAAGCTGCATCCTAAAGAGCAGCCTGGGATTTGGGCCGCAGCTCTTGCGCGGCTGGTTTGGTTTGGCTGCTCCCTCCCTGCCATCGCCAAACCATTCATCCGTTTGATAAACACTGCTTCAGAAAATTGAAGGCTTCCAGCAGCAGCATTTCTATCCCATCTTGGAAACACACAGGCAGCTATGCCCTGGGAACAGCTTCTTTCATCGCACACTCATACTGCAGCTGCAAAAATATTATCCACGAGGAACTGGGGGAAGTAAGGGAGGGGGCGTTCCTTACAGCAAGTGGGAGGAATCTGAAATCTTGATCATCTTTGGGCTAACAAAGAACATCTATTTCAGGATCAAAAGTTGCATGAGGAAATCAAAAGCATCTCTGGGGGAGGGGTGCCACTTTGGATGCTTTTTATTCATCTCTGTCGCAGGTTGGCTAACATTTCTGAATTGCATTGTCATTCCCTTAGGGACATAAGACACAGGAAGCTGCCATACCCTGGGTCAGACCCTTGGCCCATCTAGCCCAGTATTGCCCACACGGACTGGGAGGCGTTCTCCAGGGTTTCAGGCAGGGGCTTTTCCTGCGCCACCTGCAGATGCGAGGGCTCAGACCAGAGGCCTTCTGCGTGCAATGCAGGTGCCTTGCCCCGAGCCATGGCTCCTCCCTCTTTAGCCCTGCTGTTTTAATGCTGTTTGTAAGTGCCCCCTGAAGGATGGAAGGCAATCTGACCTGTCATGGGCATAGTTAACCCACCAGGAAGTTCTCCTGCACAAGCCTCGTTGGAATGAATGGTGCATCCAACAACTCTTCCATAACCTGCGCCTTCCGTTTCTTTTGCTGGCTGAGAAGCCCCAGGAGGTGGCTGCCTTCTTTTCTTGCTGCTACATGAGACAGTTCCAGAATCAAAATTTAATGGCATTGCTTCGGCATCTGACATTGATCCATTCTCATCTGCAGCACTGGAGCATCACGCAGCCATTAAACTTCCTGAATAATGTGGATGAATTGCTCTGTCCAGGAAACGGGCCTGTTGTGGCGCATTTTTCAGCCTGAAAACTCTGATGGTCTTGAAAAGGCAGACTTGAGGCTTGCTTGTGCCCTGCGTACTGATCAGTAGCAAATTGTGAGCCACTGTGATGCAGTAGTTTGGTGGATTAAAAGCAGGGGAACTGGGCACAAATCCCCACTGAACCATGACGCTTGCTGGGTGATCTTGGACTTGCCTAAACTACCTCACAGGGTTGTTGCGAGGATAAAATGAAGTGGAGGGAGTGGGGAGAAAAGAGGCACATAAATCATCCCAAATTCATTGGAGGAAGGGTGAGATCAAAGTGGCATAAATAAGTCTTCAACAGAGGTAGGCAACCTTTTGGGGCCATGGACGCATATGGCAATTTGAGAAGCCGTCCTCCCCCCTGCCCGCCCGCCCCCCACAATGGGAGGTGTGGCAAAGGACAAACAACCTGCCCAAAAGGTTGACCAAGGCAGAAGTGGAGTCTGAGCCCCAATGCACTAAACAGCTCCCATGGGCACCATGTTGCCATCTCTCTCATTCTTGAATATCAAAAGAAAACTGTTTCCGTATCTCCAAGAACTTCCTCGTGTACAATGACGCCCTGCAGATCTCACAGGGGGTGGGGTGGGGGTGGGGGTAAGTAGATGACGAGAAGATTGTTGCAGGAACACAGACCCTTACAGCGCAATCCTATACGTGCCTACTCAGAAGTAAGTCCCATTGAGTTCAGTGGGGCTTACTCCCAGGTAAGTGGTAGAGGATTGTAGCCTTTGTTGCTCAGACCATCTTCGATTCAACCCCCATCTCAGCCCAAGCTCCTGTTGGATATAATAATGCTGGCTTATTGTAACCGTACAGCAACCCTGGGAAGAATCTGTTAGGCTGCTGCGGGCTGCTCAAGATAAGCCTCCCCAAACCTAGTGTGTTGGACTACAACTTCCAGCATCCTCTGCCCAGTCATGCTAGGACAACACATCTGGAGGGCACCAGACTGGGGGAGGCTGCTCAAGGCACTTACAGAATTCAGATTCCAACCCAGATTTTCCCGTCCAGTTTTTCTGGCAGAACTTGGCTGGGCAGAAGTCATTTTAGAGTCAGATTCCACAGGTATCTTTTCAGAATTTTCCCCTGAAAAGCTGACTTGTTAAAACAAGGAGATTAGTAGGGAGGCATTCAGAGGCTGCAGCTGCCTAAATGGCTGGCAGTGGGAATGCAGCTGCCACTGCCAAAGACCCTCCTGCCCCAGCAGTCTGAGCCTGGGAGCTGCTGTGTCCCCCAGAAAACGATTCCCAAACTGCAGCCTGTTTCTGCCACCCTCATAAATTCAGTGGACAAAGGTCTGGAACGGCGACACGGTGCCTGACAGCCTCCCCCAGCCCGGTGCCCTCCAGATGTGTTGGACTACAACTCCCATCACTCCTACCGAATGGTCACGCTGGTGCCATATTTATGCTACTGTTCTTTTTGAAAGGAGAGAGAATGCCACGTATGCTGAATCTGCCCCATCCTGACATTCGGAAGGTCAGATTTCTGTCTGGGATTTAACTGGGGTGAAACTGACCTTCAGCCAGGATCCTGGGAAATTAATGGAGGAGAATGTTTCCCATTCTGTTCATCCCAACTGTACAGAATGTGGATGACTTGTTTGTTCGTTAAAATATTTATATCCTATATTTGGGTAGCTCACTAGCATCAGTTAAAGCAATATGTAATCCATAAAGCAATTAAAACAAAGAACTGAACTAAAATTAGCCGCCACAGATCACAGAAATGGGGAAGGAACAACCAAACCAAAGCAAAAGCAGAGTGAAAGAGAAAGGTTTTGGCAGCACATCAACATGCTAATAAAGAGGGACTTCACCACACCAGGTTTTTTCTCCTGCAATTTACTGGGGCTTCTGCTTCTGGATCCTTTGCGGAATAGATCGGCTCTTTACATGGGCGGACACATGCTTTGAATCAAAGATTTCCTCTCTCAGTAAATTCTGTAGGTTTCATTATGCAGCCACTAGATGGTGCTGCCGACATAACGCATTAACTTTCCTTATCACTTTATCTCCGATCCTTTTGAAGGCGGGATAAAGGGGGGAAAGGGCGAGAGACGTCCTGGAGTTTGATGATATAACGTGAAGGGCCCGCAAGCTTCCGTGAGTGGCCAGTCACGAGAGTGCAATAAATCACTCATGTAAGAGAAGCTCAGGGAATCAGTCGGGCCTCCCAGGGTAGGGAGTTCCACAACCAGGGTGCCACAGCTGTCAAGGCCACATTCGGTGACCCTCTGTCCCATGTTGGACCTCTGATGGCAACAAAATGTGTAACAGGTCTGAGTGCAGTGAGAGGACAGGCTGTTTAGGGCTGTATATGCCATAAGCAACACTTTGAATTGTGCTTGGAAACGAAATGTTAGGCCAGGCAAATCATTGGTCTGATCCAGCCATAGATAGATATTATGTGCGATACCTGAGACAGCGCCTTCTCCCTTGCCAACCTGCCCGGCCACTGAGGGCATCAGTGGGCATGCTCCTGGGGCTTCTGCATGGCCCTATGGCCCTACTGGAGTCCACCTGGAGAAGAGCCTTCTGTGTGGTGGCCCTCTTTCTATGGAACTCCCTGCCTCTGGAGGTCAGACAGGCACCAACACTGTGTTCATAGAATGATACAACAGTAGGGTTGGAAGGGGCCTAAAAGACCATCAAGTCCAACCCCCTGCAGGAATCCAAGTCAGAGCATCCCTGACAGATGGCTGTCCAGCCTAATCTTGATTGCCTCCAGTGGGGGAGAGCCCACCGCCTCCCTAGGGAATTGGTTCCATTGTCGTGTTGCTCTAACAGTCAGGAAGTTTTTCCTGATGTTCAGCCAGAATCTGGCTTCCTGGAACTTGAGCCCATTATTCCGTGCCCTGCACTCTGGGATGATGGAGAAGAGATCCTGGCCTTCCTCTCTGTGACAACCTTTCAAGTACTGGAAGAGCACTATCCTATCTCCCCTCAGTCTTCTCAAGGCTAAACATGCCCAGTTCTTTCAGTCTCTCTTCATAGGGCTTTGTTTCCAGTCCCCTGATCATCTTTGTTGCCCTCCTCTGAACCTCTCCAGCTTGTCTGCATCCTTCTTAAAGTGTGGCGCCCAGAACTGGACACAGTACTCCAAATGAGGCCTAACCAGTGCTGAGTAGAGGGGAACTAGTACTTCCCGGGATTTGGAAGCGATGCTTCTATTAATGCAGCCCAAAAGAGCATTGGCCTTTTTTGCAGCCACATCACATTGTTAGCTCATATTCAGCTTGTGATCCACAACAATTCCAAGATCCTTCTCACTTGTATTGTTGTTGAGCCACTTATTCCCCATCTTGTAACTGTGCATTTGGTTTCTTTTTCCTAGGTGCAGAACTTGGCATTGATCCCTATTAAATGTCATTCTGTTGCTTTCTGCCCAGCGCTCCAGTCTATCAGTGAATTTTGTTTCTGTCTTCCAAAGCATTAGCTATCCCGCCCAATTTTGTGTCATCTGCAAATTGGATCAGCATTCCCTGCGCCGCCTCCTCCAAGTCATTCATAAAAATATTAAAGAGCACTTGGCCCAGGACTGAGCCCTGCAGTACCCCACTTGTTACCTCTTCCCAGTTTGAGAAGGGCCCATTGATAAGCACTCTTTGAGTCCGATCCTGTAGCCAACTGTTTATCCACCTGATCGTTGTTTCATCTGGCCTACTTTGAGCTACTTTGCTCATCGGGATTTCATGGAGCACTTTGTCGAAAGCTTTGCTGAAGTCAAGGTATATTAAGCCTACAGCATTTCCACAGTCCACAAGGGAGGTTACTTGATCCAAAAATGAGATCAGATTCATCTGGCAGGATTTGTTCTTGACAAATCCATGTTGGCTTCAAGTCATCACTGCATTGTTTTCAAGGTGCTTATAGATGGATTGCTTTATCATCTGCTCCAGAATTTTCCCAGGGATTGATGTCAGACTGACTGGTCTGTAGTTCCCAGGTTCCTCCTTTTTACCCTTTTTGAAGAGAGGGACAACATTCGCCCTCCTCCACTCATGAGGCACTTCCCCCGCCCTCCATGATTTCTCAAAGAGAATAGACAGCGGTTCTGAGAGTTCTTCTGCCAGTTCCTTTGTTACTCTAGGGTGCAATTCATTTGGCCCTGGAGATTTGAACTCATTCCAAGTAATTAGGTGTTCCCTGACCATATGTCTGTCCATCTCAAGCTGCAATCTTGAGATCCTCAAGATTGTCCCTTCAGCCTGTACTTCGCCTTTGCCAGGGGGGTCATAGACCCTCTTTTGGGAGAAGGGTGAGCCAAAGTAGGATTTGAGCACCTCTGCCTTTTCTTTGTCATCTGTTATCATTTTGCCATCCTCATGTAATAGCTGAACCACCATTTCTTTCCTCTGTCTTTTACTATGCACATATCTGAAGAAAGCCTTTTTGTTGCTTTTAGCCTCTCTCGCTAACCTCAGCTCATTCTCAGCTTTAGCCTTCCTGACGCAGTCCCTGCAATTCTGTGCTACCTGCCTGTACTCTTCCTTTGTTGCTTGGCCTTCTTTCCACTTCCTATATGTGTCCCTTTTTTGTTTTCAGGTCATCTCTAAGCTTTTTGTGAAGCCACATGGGCTTCTTCAGTTGTCTTCCACCTTTTCTTCTTGTTGGAGTGGTTTGTAATTGTGCCTTGAGAATTTCCTTTTTTAAAGCTCCCACCCAACTTGGACTCCTTTTCTCATTAGAGTCGCTTGCCATGGGACCTTACTTGTCATTGTTCTGAGTTTATTAAAATCAGGTTTCCTAAAATCCAGGGTACGTGTTCGGCTACACTCGGCTTTTGCTTCCCTTAGAACCAAGAACTCAAGTGTAACAAGGTCGCTTTCCCCCAGAGTTCCTGTAACTGCTACTTTATCCACTAAGTCATCTCTGTTGGTTAGGATCAAGTCAAGGATAGCCAATCCTCTAGTTCCTACCTCTACTTTCTGTAGGAGGAAGTTATCCGACACACAAGTCAGGAATTGTTGCTTTGGGCACTTCCTGAAAACAGCGAAAAAAATACGGAGTGTTATTCTTTTATCTTCTTATCTTTTTATATTTTGTTGCTCACCACTCCAGAATCTGTCTAGATGTGGACTGGTAAATAAACGTTGTAAATAAATAAATAAAGTACTCTGAACTTCAGAGTGCTTTGATAGTTTAGTGACCCATGCACTGGTAGCCTCATATCTCAACCACTGCAGTGCGTTCCGTGTGGGGCTGCTCTGATGTGTGGGCTGGAAGGTAAGCTAGTGAAGAAGGCAAGATGGTTGTATGATGGGTCTAGGTGCCTCCATACAATACTGTTGTTGAAATAACTGTCCCGGCTGCCAATTTGCTACTGGGCCAGGTTTAAGGTTTTGGTATTAACTCACAAGGTCCTAAAGAACTTGGGACCAGGATACCTGAGAGAATGGAACTGAGAGAATGCTTCAAGCACCACGGATCGTTCACCTTCTCTCCACCCCCTCCCCCAGAATGGGTGTGTGTGCATGCATGTGTGGCCCTGATCCCCGAGCCAGCATCACATGCGGCCCTCAGGGCTGAACAAGTTGTGCACCCCTACCATAAACTACCCTAATTCATATTGCACTAGCAGTGTTCTGAAAATCTGTCCCGTAACGTTGAATACTGTGGCATCTCCCCATCTCTGTTTCTCCCCATGCATGAGGATAGCACAGTAGTCATGCAGTGAAGTACTGAAAAGGAACAAAATGTCCATGGCATGCAACACCCACCCCCCACCCCCTCACACACAAGCTGTCAGATTGTGTGGCATTTCCTTTTGCTCTAGAACTCCACGGCCAGCCTGGGAGAAGCATCCCTTGACCCCATCTTGAGGTTTCCGCTGAAAGGCCAGTGGGTGATTGGTGAACTGCGGCCAGCCTGTCAGTGAGTCATCAAAAATGTAATAATCTCAACGTGGCAGGGCGTTGCGGAGGGGGTCGGTTGGTGAAAATTTTCGTGACAGGGAAAGCTGAATTCCCAGCTCTGCCTCTGACAGCCCTGGAACTGGGCTTCAAGGCAAGCAAAGAGGCCTGCGACGGGAGGGGAGAGAGCGAGAGACTCTGTGAGGCTGGCAGTTCTATGCACCCTGTGGCTCGGGTTCAAGCAGCCCATCACCAGCCGATCAGCCGCTGATGGGCAGAATGGATCCAGCAGGCTCCTGGGAGGGAACCCTTTTCTGCTGCCAATGTGTTTTCTCAAAAGTTTCATTCTCAACTAATTCTGCTGCAGTCACCTTCCTTATGTCTTGTCTGGATATGCAAACTTGCCAGTGTCAAACAGAAGTTGGAGCAGAGTTATTCTCAGTTGCTCCAGATGGCAGGATCAGAACCAAGGGTTGGAAGTTGCAAGGACGCAGATTTTGGCAAAACATTAGGAAAACTTCCAATAGTGGAGCAGACTGCCTTGGAGGTGGTGGGTTTCCCTTTGCTGGAGGTGGTTAAGCAGAGGCTAGATGGCCATCTGTCAAGGATGCTGTAGCTGCACCCTGCAGTGGGGAGCCTGCATTGAGCAGGGGGTTGGACTAGATGACTTCCAAGGTCCCTCCACCTCTATGAGCCTATCCATGCCTGCTCCAGACTCACATGACCTTTGTTTGAGATGATGTTTAGATAGAAGCTTTGCTGAAAGGCTAGAGACCCTTGTCTGTCAGGAGGTCTGGAAGGGTATAGAGGCATACAGATGGCAAGGCCAGAGCAACTTGGCTGGGCAGGGCTTTGTGACATGTGGAATTGCTCTTGCAAAAGGTCCATCTGTACTGAGAAAGAATTCCTGGCTTATCACCCCCACCCCCTGCAGCCCCCAATCAGCATGAAAGCAGAAAGAAGCGTTCCCTGGTTTTTAAAACGGTTGATGCATTTCTTGTTTTGGTTTTAGCAACGGCTGCCTGTGTGTTTTCCTACAGGAATGCACAGATTCCAAAATGATGCCATTTGGCATGGCTTCATTTCCAGAGGAGGCCTTCTGGGACTCTACTTTGTGTGGAAGTCAGTTGTGTCCTGGCCTCTCACAGAGAAGTCGATTGTGGATGTGTAGAGAATAGTATAGGTTTCTCAGGGGGAAGGATTTTCTCCCTTTCAATATTGCCCTTGTAGCATCTTTCTGCCTGCCCATATTCCATCTCTTGGAGTGGCTCCATTAGACTGAATAAGCATGGCAGTCCTCAGGAGAACTACATCTCCCATAGTCCCTACATTCAGCAAAGGGTCCCAGCAATGCTTCAGGACATTTTATTGCTTCCTGATGAACAAGAGAGATGATTAGTTATGAACAGCCTATTAATTTGGCCTGGAATAACCCTCTTAATTGCCCCAATGTCAGTTTCTATTCCATACAGTGAGGAGAGGAGGATTTCCTCTCATTATTATTTTTTCTTTTCATTTGTTATAGGAAAAGAGTGATATGGAACAAAACAGTCATATGGAATAGAAACCAATATTGGGGCAATGAGGAGGGGTTGTTTCAGGGGTAATTAAAAATCCCTACATTCATCAGGAAACAACAAAATAGACTGACTCTGCAAACAGGAAGCTTTTGATTAAAGGTACAGGAGCCTTGAAAAGCGTCAATAGTACTTTGACTGTCCAGACTAAAAAGGCTGATGCTGCATTTGCATTTAATTGCAAAGAATGGAGAAAGAAATCACCAAAACTCCGAACTGAAAAAACATGGGAGGGCAACACACAAAACACTGTGTTGGTACAGGCTGACAAAACCTTGTCTGGATTCTCTCTAAAAAAAAAAAAGAATGAATAAAGGATGGCAATTCTAGAAAGAAAGAAAGAAAGAAAGAAAGAAAGAAAGAAAGAAAGAAAGGAAGGAAGGAAGGAAGGAAGGAAAGACAGACAGACAGACAGACAGACAGACGGACAAGTGTGGAAGCAACCTGGGGTTAGCCAACCTGGCTGAGGTCATCCCGGTCACACTCTTAATAGCAAATATAACATGAATACGGGGCAGAAAGACATAAAGTCAGGTCCACACACCAACAAACAATGTGCAGAAATCCAAAGTCTCATTCCACTACAGCCATAAAATAACTGTGACATAGTAGCAGTACGACAGAGGCTAAGCTGCAGCTAGTCTCTGTAGCCCATCCCAGAGGGTGCCCGATTTCTTGCCCCCCTGTGATTTGGAGCCAATTCCTGCAAGCTGCCTGTAGAACCAGAGGAATCCTAAGTGGTGGACCTCTGTGGGAGCAAGCGCCCTCCTGGGAGATCACTCCAAGTGGCTCATCTAATCTCTCTCCAAACATCTGTGCAGTAATTGTGATCCGCAGGTTTCAGAAGTGCTTGCTTGCTGGGGGTGCAAATGTTAACGGAGTATTCTCCACTCAGGCAACAGCCGCATTTCCCCAGCGATGGAAACAAAACAGCTTGTTGTCTGAAAATGAGCGAAAAGAGAAAGGTGATTGTTAGGACTTTGCAGACTCTGGTAAAGGGTATTTTAAATCGTGGCAATTTCCAAACCGTCCCTGCCAATTAAATTTAACTGCAAACTACATTCCTTTAAATCAAGGACTATAAAGTAAGTAAGGGAAGTCTGTGCGTCCCAGTGTTAATTATGTGGTTGAAACCGATCGGTGCTTGAACGTGAAAGACAACCCAAGTAGGGGCAGGGCTGCTCTGCAGCGGGGGGCGGGGGGTGGGCAGTGGGGGTGTAAGGACCAAAGTAGCCTTCCTCAACCTGCAGCTCCCATAATTCCCAGCCAGCCTGGCCCAAGGCAAAGGTCTGTCGCCACAGGGGAGCAGAGGGGCGACAACACCATGGGATTTGAGAGTTCCTCTGGCCCCTCCAAGAGGGGGTCTGAGACTCAGTGCAACTGCTGCACCCATCAGAATGGCCCCACGCAGGGGAGGGGGTTAGCTGCCCATTGGACTCTAGTAGGCTTTGAATGGAGTAGCCAGGGTGGCAGCCCTTAATGGGTTAATCTGTGCAATCAGTTGATGACAACATTTCCTTGCGATAAAGATTCTCCCACCAAATGGTCTCCCTTCCCTATCTAGGCGGTGTGTCCTCCCTCCCCACCCTGTCTCTGTCTCTGTCTCTCTCTCTGCCCTTGCTCTTCTTTCTTCCTCCTCCTTGCAGATGGAAGTGAGGAGGTGGGATGGCTGGGAATGAGGCCTGGAAGAGCATATGCAGAGTACACAGAAGCCAACAAGGGAGTGCAGGCTGATGTGCGGGGATAAGAACAGCCTGAGCATCTGCAAAATGTTGTTGTTGTTATTTTATTAGTAATAAAATAATTTTATTTCGATACTGCCCAGTAGTCAGAGCACTCTGCGCTGTTCACAACACTTGCAAAACATAATATAAAAACTTTAACCCGCAAAATTTAAAAACAATTTAAACAGCTAAACCAGTTACAATGAGATCCCGGAACCTGATAAACAACTGACATTGCAATCCCATCATATGGTGTCAAGTGCTTGGGAGTAGAGGACAGTCTTAACCTGGTGCTGAAAAGACAACAATGTTGGCACCAGGCAGACCTCAGTGGGGAGAGCATTCCACAATCAGGGGCTACCACCAAGAAGGCCCTCTCCCTTGTTGCCACCCCCCGAGCGTCCCTCCAAATAGTCAAATGTCATTGATCAACTCATTGCTTAAAAACTACACGATGGATCAATTCAAAAGGTTTCCTTGGTTGGCACATGTTACTATACTATCAGGTCTGGAAACAAGATTGCAGCACCAGTCAATGGCATGAAATGAAAATATCCCAAGTATGCTGGTTTTATTTTTAGACAATGACCCAACTGTCATGGTGTAAAATGACAACCGAAGCCATTGTTCCATCTGAATGTGTATTTTTGTATTTTGGTCCTCTTGGGGTGGGTGGTGGTGGTGGATCTGTAAATGCCTGCTGTTGTCTAAAACAAAAAGCAGTTCACTGCAGCAGATCGTTGTCTTGGTTGATGCTATTCTATAGGAGAAAAACAGTTCTAACCTCATGAGTCTTTGGGGTAGGAAGGAAGGGGGTAGAAGTAAATGAATGAACGAACTCAGAGGAGCAGGGCGGGGCACCTCATGGAAGGCCAAGGTCTGTTGCCCTCCACCCACTGCCTGCATGGGCGCATCAGATGGCTGCCGCTGAAGCCCAGCCTGCATTCTTGAGAGTCCCAAAGAAAACCCTCTTTCTTGGGGATGGCGCTGTCTTCTGTGTCATGCTGTCCAGGTCTGTTGCAGTGGTTGAGCAGATTCAGATGCCGTCCCTGAACTCCCTTTGGCAACATTTCTGGGAGCACCGGTCTGTTGTGGTTTTGCCGTGCCAGGGTTTGTGCGGAGAGCCTTGTTTTCCTGCCTTCACTGCTCCAGCCGAAGCGAAGGGCCAGGCCTCCTGCCGACCCTGGAGCGCCCCAGAGCCAGCCCCTTCTCTCCGGCTGCAGGACGGCAGCAGCAACGCTCCCAGGCAGGGTGTTTCCCTTGCACTGTTGTTTGGGGAAGGTATGAAGCAATCACCTGCTGTTTCCATCTTTCTTCATCTGCCAGTGCAAGTGAGAGGAATCCCTTCTCCTCTGTGTGTGCCTGGAGACTTGGTGGTCAGCACATAGAGAGGCTGGCTAGCAAGCCAAGCCCACATTTTGTGGAGCCCTTTTGAACCCTCTCATTCTTGCCAAAATGACCACTGGTTTAGATGGCTTCAGAGGGGGATTAGAGGGGAGGTATGTCACTGGCTATGAGCCATGTTGCTGAAAGGAACAGTTGGAACCTCCATAATTCTGAACACCTCTTGCTGCAGGGGGCACAACAGGAGAGGACTCTTGCCCCCCCCCCCCCCGTCCTCTCCGTGGCCTTCCCAGAAGCATCTGGACCTGGCCAGTTTTGCAAACGGCGCTGAATTAGACCGAGGGCTCAAGTTATATTCTGTGTTCTTAAAGCCTTCCCTTTAAGCAGAGGTGGGGAACCTCTTTCATGCTGAGGGCCAAATTCAGTTTTGGAGAAGCTCTTGGGGGCTGCATTCCAGAAAGCAAGGGGGCAGGGCCAAAATGCCCGTATGTTTCTTACTGCCGGTCGCTGAGCCTTAGGAGAGGCATTTCAGCTTTTGAGGGGGGGGGGATCTGCAACAGCTGGAAAAGCACCACATGATTGGTGGTCAGGGGCAAGAAGCGTGGCTATCTGGGGAACCCCATAGGGACAGTTTTGGCCCACGGGCCTCAGGCTCCCTACCCCTGCCTTGAAGCAACTGTTTCTTGAGATCTGTTCAGCCTCCTTTGGCTTTATGTTCTGTTCATTGAAGAGTGTATACTAAGAATTACAGCAGCTATTTCTCAGCTGAGAGGTTTCCAAACCACTTCAAATTAACCTCTTCCTTCTTTCTGCTTTCTCTCTTGCATGCTGCAGGACATCTTCACACCAGAGTGCAAATTTAAGGAGTCTGTCTTTGAAAACTACTATGTTATTTATTCGTCTACGCTGTACCGGCAGCAGGAGTCCGGGAGAGCCTGGTTCTTGGGACTCAATAAAGAAGGGCAGATTATGAAGGGGAACCGGGTGAAAAAGACCAAACCATCATCACATTTTGTACCGAAACCCATAGAAGGTATGAGGAGCTCGTAGTTTGCTTTCTCTGCATGAGTGGTGTGTGTTTGGTGAGAGGGGGGCAGAGTCCTGGCTTCCTGCAGATATTGGGAGGGGCCTGAGCAAGGTCAGGCTGGCTAGAGGCCACAGGGCTCTTTTGCTTTTGCTTTCCTGGATAGAATGCAGCTGAGCGATCTGGAGTTTGTTTGCTTTGCAACTATCATTGGCATGATACATCATGATTATTCCTGCTCCTCTTGGCTTGTGATGTGTTGCAGCTTGGATTATATGATAGCAAGTGGAGGCTATATGAAGAGAGGCAGTTGGATATCCCCAATGAATGTCTCGTCTCACGAAGCCCTGGTATTCTAATGCCTGTGGGGAGAGGGGGAAGGGGGGGAAATTAGTTACACCAGCCTCTTCACCAATATCCTTGGAGATGGACTGGGAAAGACCCTTCTTGGCCTTGGAGAGCTGCTGCCGGTCCACACTGGGCGAGATGGCCTGACTCAGAGTACAGCAGGCCAGACCTTTCCAGGTGACGGGACTGTGGCTCAGTGTTGGAGCTCATGCTTTGCATGGAGGTGGTCCCAGCTTCAGGGCTCAGTGAGTAAACCACACTGCGCTAGATGGACCAATGCTTTGGCAGGCTTCCTCTAATCGTTTCACCTTCTGCTAGGCTGCTCATCTCAGCCTGGAAAAGTACATAGAGTTGAGACAAAGAATGGGAAATACCACGCAGTCAATGGCTACTAGTCCTGATGGCTATCTGCCACCTCCAGGATCAGAGGCAGGATGCCTGTGTACACCAGTTGCTGGGGAACATGGGCAGGTGGGGGCAGTTGCACTCATGTCCTGCTTGGGGGTTGCTCACAGTCAGCTGGCTGGCCACTGTGGGAACAGAATGCTGGACTAGATGGACCCTTGGTCTGATCCAGCAGGGCTCTTCTTATGTTCACTTCCTCCCTCACCTCTATATGCTTTACAAGGCTGAGACTGCTCGCTTTCCAACTCTGATGGGGGAAAAGATGGGTGGGGGGTGCAGAGACATTGTAGGTGCCAGGGGAGGTCTTCATCGGTGTTTGTATGCCCACGGGCAATGCACTGGGGACCCCAGAATTAAGTGATGAGTTGTAAGGCAAAACATACTCTACTTAACAAAACTGTTTATTTAAAGGGCAAGAAGAAAGAGAGCACAGAGAATAAAGGGGACATTCTTCCAGCTGTAGCCTGCAACCTGCATGTTCCCTGCGGATCACCAGTGTGCCATAAAAAGAGTAAAGGGCAGTACTGTTGCATAGATGTCTGGTGAGCCCCTGGTGTGCTGTGCAGGATTAGCCAAGAAAATGGGGGGCAGATGGGATCGTACATCTGTGGGTGACCATCAGGAGCTCAAGCTGTTTGTGGGGAAAAGCATGTGCGTGGCAGCCTCCAGCCCATGGCGATCACTTTCCAATCTTTCCCAGCACACGCTGGGAAACCAGATCTTGGCTCAGCTACAAAAGGCAGAGCACAGCTCCTCTGACCCCACAGTCCTTTTGTCCTTCTGCTGGAGGAATGACATCCCCCCCCCCCGCTCCCAACATCTGTGATAAACAGGCTGTGGGCATCATCTCTATCCAGGAGCCAGCCATGGGGTCTCTCTGCAGTCCCCTCTAACAGATGGTGCAGAGAAAGAAAGGGGAGGAGGGAGAGAGGAATGGATGGAGGAGAAGGGACAGCTTCCAGACGGCCTGTAAACTGGCCTACATAAGCCCACCTTCTGTTGCAACCTCAAGGTCATTGCTATTCCCCAAATGTCCTGTATCGTACTCTGGACTCCCTGAGCACCAGACACAGCTGTAGGTAACCATCCATCTTAGACAATGCTCCTGCTGTGCGGGATTTATCCCTAGAAAGGGAGGCGCTAGGAAAAGCCTTGCCTTCGGAGACCGCTGCGAGGGTCGTGTGTTCCAGGCGGCCTTTGCCGGCTCTCCTCTGTCCTGCCCTTCAGTCTGCTTTGCTGTGCTCCTCAGCGATTTTGCCTGGTTCCCCACTGAGGATGGAGGGACTCCTCTAAGAACAACTGCAATGGGTGCTTTGCCAGGGCTCAGCTGCTGCGATTTATCATGTGACGTGGCACTTTGCAGTGGCAACGTGCTCGGCAGCCTTTGCCCCATTCAGCCTTAAAAACACACATGCTATAATGTAGGTCACTGGACATGGGACAGTGTAGGTTTTGCACTATGGAATGTATTCTGCTTCCAGCATTTTCTAGCAGTTAGGGTACATTGGGCTACGTGGGTACCACATTTCAGCTTTCTACGTGTTATGGTGGTCCAGCATTGTGTGCAAGAATCCCAGCAAACAGCAGACTTTGTGTGGTCCAGCAACTGGCCAGTGGCCCTGTGGTGGACTGGGGCCGAACCTCCTGCCTTCCTCTGCACCAGGAAATGGATGTGTGTCAGGTGGAGAGAGCGAGTATGGTGAGGGGCCGTCTCCCCCATCCTTCTCACTCACTGCCACCAGCACAGTTATAGAGGGTTGAGGCTGTGCTGCCCGTCTGGGGAATGGGGGAGCCACAGGAAACCTAGGGAGCAACCTCCCCCAATCAGCTATGAGATCGATGACTGGGGGATAAAAAGTTCTTTTTAATTCACTGTTAGGACCGAAACAGACACTAGTTTAAACCTGTGCCTTCTTTTCATTTTTACTGCCCAGTAAGTGCAGGGGTCCAGATCCAGATCTTAAAAGCCCCCCTAACCCTCACTCTAGGGTATCAGTTGGGGGCCCTGTGCCTACTCTAGAGTAAAAATGGGGGAAATGGAGGTACATTTACAGTGATGTCTCTTCTGGCCCTCCGCTGTGCATCACTGAATGGTGGGTTCTCTGTTGTTGGCCTGGGGGGTGGGGTGAGTGGTGGCCTGGTAAACCAGAGAGCTCGCCCCCACCCCCAACACACCCTCCCTCACTCGCCCTGGTTCACGTCACGTCTCTGGACTGTCCTCTACCCGTCCCACATTTCCACATCTGCTATAAGCCACTCAGTTGAGCTCTTCCTTCTGCCCCTTTTAGAGCAGGCACTCGAAAGAGAGGATTAGGGCTGGACAGAATGAGGACCAGAAGCTGCACAGCGACAAGTGTTTTGCTTTAGAAAATGCCAGGCACACAGATCGCTGCAGATTTTACTCCTCTGCAGCAAATGCTCCGGAATCTGCTTGGGCGTGGGGTGTTTATGGTTAAATTCCAACAGAAAGCTTGTAAACGTGAAAAGCGCCCCCCCCCCCCCCCCGGCTTTAAAGTGTTGTTCAGAGAAGCAGCAGCCGAGGCCTGACATTATAAAACACTCCGAAGCCCCATAAACTAGCTCAGTACCTTGCGCCCCGCCAGCCTCGTATCAGTGAATCTGCCATTTTGACAGCCTTCCCATCCTCACCTGGAAAGGGCTGTTCCCTCCATGAGGCCAAGAAGAAGGACGTGGCAGCTCAAGGTATTTCGCTCGCCAGCTCATGCCCCAGCTGCCACCTTCACGGCTTGGGGCTGTGGGATGCGCATCGAAGCACCCAAGTGCT
Organism: Heloderma suspectum; assembly: GCF_057233095.1. Lineage (NCBI taxonomy): Eukaryota > Metazoa > Chordata > Lepidosauria > Squamata > Helodermatidae > Heloderma > Heloderma suspectum. The sequence continues at coordinate 328,561,590 of NC_139460.1, read as the reverse complement.
GAGCGGGAAGGCCGAAGTCCAGGAGGCTCACAAATGGTGCTCCTCATCCAAGGGAAGGGAAAGGGACATCGGAAGCTGCCTTATATTGCGTCAGACCACAATCCATGCAGCCCAGGACTGTGGCACTGACTGGCAGCCATGGCTCTCCAGGGCTGCAGGCAGGGGTTTTCCCCAGCCCTCCTGGGAGATGCTGCCGGGGTCGAACTTGGGACCTTCTGCGTGCAAGGCAGGGGCTCTGCCACTGAGCAACAGCCCCGTCTCAGACTGACAGGTCTGGGGCTGGGCCTGGGGTGGGAGGAGCTAAGGGCCTTTGGGTGGACAGGGCATAGAATCACAGAATAGAAGGGCTGGAAGGGGCCTGCAAGGCCATCGAGTCCAACCCCCTGCTCAGTGCAGGAATCCAAGTCACAGCATCCCTGGCAGGTGGCTGTCCAGCCTCGTCTTGAACGCCTCCAGTGTGGGAGGGCCCACCGCCTCCCTGGGTAATTGGTTCCATTGTCGTATTGCTCCAACAGTCAGGAAGTTTCTCCTGATGTTCAGCCAGAATCTGGCTTCCTGTCACTTGAGCCCATTATTCCATGTCCTGCACTCTGGGATGATCGAGAAGAGATCCTGGCCTTCCTTTCTGGGACAACCATTCAAGTACTTGAAGAGCGCTATCATATAGTCTTCAGTCTTCTCCAGGCTAAACATGCCCGGTTCCTTCAGTCTCTCCTCATAGGGCTTTGTTTCCAGTTCCCTGACCATCTTTCTTGCCCTCCTCTGAACCCTCTCCAGCTTGTCTGCATCCTTCTTAAAGTATGGCACCCAGACCTGGACACAGTACTTCAGGGGAGGCCTAACCAGTGCTGAGTAGAGGGGAACTAGTACTAGGGATTTCGAAGCTATGCTTCTATTAATGCAGCCCAAAAGAGCATTGGCCTTTTTTGAAGGCACATCACTTTTTTGGCTTATATTCAGCTTGTGATCGACAACAATTCCAAGATCCTTCTCACTTGTAGTGTTGTTGAGCCACGTATCCCCCATCTTGTAACTGTGCCTTTGGTTTGTTTTTCCTCGGTGCAGAACTTGGCATTTCTCCCTATTCAATGTCATTCTGTTGCTTTCTGCCCAGCACTCCAGTCTATCAAGATCACTTTGGATTTTGTATCTGTCTTCCAAAGCATTAGCCATCCCGCCCAATTTTGTGTCATCTGCGAATTTGATCAGCGTTCCCTGCCCCTCCTCCTCCAAGTCATTCATAAAAATGTTGAAGAGCACTGGGCCCAGGACTGAGCCCTGCGGTACCCCATTCGTTACCTCTCCCCAGTTTGAGAAGATCCCATTGATAAGCACTCTTTGAGTCCGATTATGTAGCCAACTGTGGATCCACTGGATCGTTGTTTCATCTAGCCCACTTTGAGCTAGTTTGCTCATCAGGAGATCATGGGGCACTTTGTCGAAAACTTTGCTAAAGTCGAGATATATTATGTCTACAGCATTCCCACGGTCCACGAGGGAGGTTACTTGATCAAAAAATGAGATCAGATTCGTCTGACAGGATTTGTTCTTGACAAATCCATGTTGGCTTCGAGTCATCACTGCATTGTTTTCAAGGTGCTTACAGATGGATTGCTTTATCATCTGCTCCAGAATTTTCCCAGGGATTGATGTCAGACTGACTGGTCTGTAGTTCCCAGGTTCCTCCTTTTTACCCTTTTTGAAGAGAGGGACAACATTCGCCCTCCTCCAGTCATCTGGCCCTTCACCCGTCCTCTGTGATTTCTCAGAGAGAATGGACTGTGGTTCTGAGAGTTCTTCTGCCAGTTCCTTTATTACTCTAGGATGCAGTTAATCTGGCCCTGGAGATTTGAACTCATTCCAAGTAATTAGGTGTTCTTTGACCGTATGCCTATCGATCTCAAGCTGCAATCCTGCCTTCAGCCTGCACTTCGCCTTTGCCAGGGGGGTCATAGACCCTCTTTCGGGAGAAGACTGAGCCAAAGTAGGATTTGAGCACCTCTGCCTTTTCTTTGTCCTCTGTTATCATTTTGCCATCCTTATTTAATAGCTGAACCATCCTTTCTTTCCTCTTGTCTTTTACTATGCACGTAGCTGAAGAAAGCCTTTTTGTTGCTTTTAGCCTCCCTCACTAACCTCAGCTTGTTCTCAGCTTTAGCCTTCCTGACGCCATCCCTGCAATTCTCTGCTACCTGCCTGTGCTCTTCCTTTGTTACTTGGCCCTCTTTCCACTTCCTATATGTGTGCTTTTTTGTTTTCAGGTCATCCCTAAGCTTTTTGTGAAGCCACATTGGCTTCTTCTGTTGTCTTCCACCTTCTCTTCTTGGAGTTGTTTGAAACTGAGCCTTGAGAATTTCCTTTTTTAAAAGCTCCCACCCATCTTGGACTCCTTTTCTCGTTAGAGTCGCTTGCCATGGGACCTTTCTGATCATTGTTCTGAGTTTATTAAAATCACTTTATTAAAATCAGGGGGGCAGGAAGAGGGTTGACGGTAACTCTTTGGACTGGGCAGGAGGGGCTGCCACTGGCAGTGGACCGAGAAGTGGGGAAGATGAAGGGAGAATCTGCAGAAGGAGACGGGGCAGGAGGGGCTGGGGAGGACAGATAAGCTGAGGCAGCGTGAGCCAAGGTGTCTGGGAGTGAGGAGCTGGCTTACACCGTGGCTTGACGTAACCAAGCCTTTGGCTGAATGTCTGTATTAATAAGGGTCGATGTGTCTGCTGGGTGGATGCTTCCGTTGACTCGAGCCTGTAAGGTGCGCTGCATGTGATGGGGAGGTGAGAGGTTGGGGCGTGCGTGCATGTGTGTGCATGTGTCGAGGAGCTTTAAATATGGGGTGTGCTAGTTAGAAGCATGTGTCTCCTTGTTGTCCTGATCCTGTGATGGGCGAAGCTCAGGGGGGCACCTTCCTCTGGGAATGGTCTACTGCTGCTAAACCCGTTAGCTCCAAGTGCTGTCACTGTGGGATCTGGAACATGTTGGCACCAAGCTCCGCCCGGCTACGAGGACCAGGGCGCGATGGAAAATCTTGCCTTCTCCCCTCCATTGCTTACCTTGGTTGGCTGTTCCAACTCAACTAATTCATCTGATGCATTCCCTGTTGTGCAGGATCATGGCTGTGCAATGCTTCGTACTTTGGGTTACGCACACACGTTGTGCAAGCCCCGGGGCCAGAGGGGGCAAGAAGGCAGCAGAGCTGTGACTTCGAACATGGATCTCCTCCAATCACATACAAAAAGGGATGGGGGGGGGTGGAATTCGAAGCATAATTGGGGTGCCTTGAGTGGAGGCTGTGAGCCCTCCCCCCATCCTCAGTCGCTGCCCACAGGCCATTTTCTCCAGGCTGTGTTGGAGTTCAACTGGGGGACAAGGGACAGGGGGGCGGGGATGACCGTAGGAGTCAGACTGCACAGGGGACGGCAGGCATGGTGTGTGTGTGCGGGGGGGGGGGTGTTGTGCTTTAAATCACACCCTCCTTTGTCTGGAATTGGGGCAGATCCACATTCAGAAACACAGTCCTGCTGCTGTTGTGGGCAGTTTGGCCCATGTTTGGCTGACGCGATGAACGGCAAGCAGGAGACCTTAAAGGGAGTAACTGCAGTTCCGTTGCAGGGCTGCACAGGTCACTGTGTGTGAAGGTGGCCCCTCTGGGCTAGGGGTGGTGGCTCTGCAAGGTGTTTCCCAGCACCTGCTAACAGAGGCACTTTTACCTGGAGATGCTGGTGATCGGGATGGGATGGATCTGGCAGAGAGAGACAGGGAGAAGGGGAGAATTTGCCTTCAGTGAAAGGGGTGGTCTCTTGGAGCAGAAAACTGTGGGCTCAAAGTAGTGTTTGGAGGCTCAGATCCCAGCTCTGCCTTGTACGCAGGTTCTCTGGCAAGTTATTTATCCTCACCAGTTTGCCTTCTGTGAAATGGTTTTTTTGATGACTTGCCACGCCCACCATGGCAGCCATTTTATAAATGGGCACACCCATGTGGCATCTGTTTAGTGGCAGCACCCACAACATGTTCCCAAAAACTGAAATGTGTCCACAGGTCCCCAAAGGTTGGGGAACCCTGGCAGAGCCCCCCCCCCCCAGCTTGGGAGGAGCTGGAATGGGGCTGTAAAGATGCCACGTGCCTGGTCCCTCTGGGTCCTCGAAATCCTGGTTCCTGAATTATTCAGGTTCTTCCCCCACCACCACATCCCTGACCCAAAATAAACCCAGAAGAAAGTACTCAGGCTTTGGCTCAAAGCTCAAAGGGTGGAGTTGCTTCTTAGCGGCAGACAGCCGAGATCAGATGGCCATATGAAGCTGCCTTCTGTCACCCTTCCCCCAACCTTGTGCCTTCCAGAGGTGAACAGCATTGCCAGTGGTGATGTTGGCTGGGGATGATGGGAGCTATACTCCAGCCATGCAGAGGGCACCAGCTTGGGGAAGCCTGGTCAAGCTTGGTCTTGACTGGCAGTGGCTCTCCAGGGGTTCAAACTATGGATGTACGAGAGTTTTGTTTCTGTTTGCAAATCACTCGAAAATGCCCCATTTGTAACCCTGAAATGTTCACAAATTCCCGAACCTGCCTTCTCAGTTGCAAAATGTGCACTTTTTAAAAAATGTATGCTTTTTAAAATGCACACGTTAAGAAATGCACAATTTAAACTGTGCATTTTTAAAATGCACATTTTCATGCTGTAGTCAGTGGGATAACAGTGTCCACTTTTGAAAAATGTGCACTCTTCCCATTCAAAATGCACACTTTTGCCATTTGAACAAACCTAAAGAACAGGTTGCAAATGGGAATGGGAGCAAACCCAACTGAGCTTTGATGTGGAGTTCAGAGAATTTTGGTGAACTCCAGCCTCCCTGGCTCTCCCATCCCTGTTCAGACAGGGGTCATTTTCAGTCCTAGCTGGAGATGCTGGCGGAGGCTGAACCTGCGTGCGAAGCCGGTGCTGTACCTGCCATTTCTGACTGGCAGTGACTGTCCCTTGTCCAAGGCAGAGCAATGTCTTTCCAGGCCATGAACACTGAGATCCTTTTGATGGGGTTTGAGCCTGGAAGCTTCTGCATGGGGGGACATTCCCTGCTCCTGAGCCCTGGCTCTCCGTCTGAGCTGCACTCCAGTCTACCACTTACGCAATGGTGCTGAGAGGCTCTGGGATCCTGACTGCTCCCTTCTCTTCTTTTTGCAGTGTGCATGTACAGAGAGCCATCCCTGCATGAAATTGGAGAGAAACAAGGACGCTCCAGGAAAAGTTCAGGGACGCCTACCATGAACGGAGGCAAAGTCGTCAACCAGGACTCGACATAGCTGAGAGAACTGCCCCCCGCCCCTGCGTCTGACTTCTCCCCGCCCAGCCACCCACCCACCCAGCGAGCCTCACAGAGGCCGTGGAGAACGGAGGCAGGCAGGAGCTTCCAGTACCGGCCAAGATTCCGAACTCAACCCTTCCCCCCTTTGTGTAGGATGGGAAGATCCTGCCTGTTGCAATGTTTTAGAACACACACACACAAAGCGAAGGAAAAAATATATATAGATAGATCTATTTTCAATCAGGACTCCATTAACATTTAAAAAAAACAGCAAAACTGTTTGCTCTGTGATCAAGGGGGGGGAAATTGTTCATCTCTGCATAATAATATAATAATTACAATAATTAATTATTATCTAACAATAAATAAATAAAGGTGTTATCTTTAAAAATAAAACAAATTTGCTTTTAGAGAATTGAACTCTGTGATGTGAAAGCCAGTGCGAAGGTTGGTGAGAACTGGATGCTGCCTGAATGTGTGGATTCTGTGATTTGCTAATCCACAATCCTTTTCCCCTAGACCCACCTTGCTGAAAAGCAGTGTACTTGTGATTCAAAATCTCTGCTTAAATTAGAGGGAGAGTCTTTTGCCTAATGATTAACGTAAAGACAAGCCATGACATCTGTATCAACTGTTTACTGTTAGCAGTAATATGTAGGTGGCATTATCCAGTATTTGAGTCCTTTCCTGCACTGAAGGACAGTTTACCCACGTGCACTTGCATGCGTGAAAGAGTCAACGCACATGACGCACCACGGATCTTGAGTGATGAAGGTTGTTTGCACATAAAGCTACAAGTCACCAAAGTCCTTTTCATACAACCCCACCCCCCACGTGCACACACAAGTACAGCCTGCCAGCCCTGTCCCCCAATCCCACATCCAGGTGGCATGGTGCCTCAAAAGGGGGGTCTGCATGGGTACAGCTGTACATATATAGTGGCCCCCACCCCATGCAGTTGGAACCCGGACCATGCTGGATTCCTGATCGTTTCAAGAGCGTACATGGATACATGCTTACAGGTACATCGGCTCTCCTTTCAGATAACCCACCAAATGGGTAGACGTGGGGGGACGGGGTGTGAGTGTGTGTGAGGGGGGGGGGGAGAAGCCTTTTTACAAATCTCTTCATTGTTTCTATATCAAAATGCATGGCCAACTTAATTTCTTACAATTCTTTTGCAATCTCTTGCTGGGGGTGGGGGGGGTAACTGACAATGTCTACAGAGCATAAAGATGACCTATATGGAGAAAAATAAACTGCTAGAACTGCTTTTCCCTCGGGAGGGTGGGGGGAGGCACAGTGGGTGGCTCTCCGTTTGCCAAAGAAGGAGAAGTAGGTCTTTTCCACCCCCAGATCTGCTGCTGAAACCTGTTTGGTTGTGGGGAGAGGCAATGGTAGGCATGGGGGGCTTCTGGGTGGAGAGCTCCTAGCACCACCAATCTCCAGCCATTGTGCAGCTATTCTGTCTTTTCATACTGAACAGATTTTCTGCAGTAAGAAAAAGCCCAAGAGGAGCAGCAGGAAAACACGGGAGAGTGACAAGTTACATCAGCGTCTGGATCCTCGGTAAAATCCTATGAATGTGGCAGGCTGGCGGCTCCAGAAAAGCCTCACGGGGAAGCACCCATGATGTACCCCCAATCTAGAAGCAAGCCATCTGAAAGGGGGATACGAGAGAGTACAGCGTGTTCGTGGAGAATGAGAATAGAGAAAAAGTATTCCCTCAAAAAGAGCAAAATCCTTGGCTTGCTTTTTGAAGCTGAGAAGCTTTGAAGGCAAACAAAGGAAGTATTTCCCACAGTTTAGGATTAACCTGTGGAACTCCTTGCACTCTTGCACTCATGTCCTGCTTGTGGGTTTCCCGTCAACAGCTGGACAGCCACTGTGTGAACAGAACACCGCTGTCCTGTCCTAGCCCCATCCATCGTCGGCTCCTCTCTTTTCAAAGCTCTTCATTCAGAGAGAAATTGAGGGTTGATTTCACAAGCAAGGGACATGTGGGGCTAATGTGGGGAGCTTAGTTTTTATTCCCCCACCCCAAGTCAGAGTGGTGCAAAAGCTAAGCACTAACGCCCAAATTGCATCTTACACAAATAATGTACAGGTGAAAAATGCCGGAATCCCCGGGAACCAAATGTGAGTGGAGAAAGCCGGGATTAGCATCTTAATACTCCGTTTAGAATGGGCTATATACTTTCTTCCCATTTTCCCATGCTCATTACATCATTGTCATAATAATAGCTACATGCCTTTTTCTAGCCCAGCACCATCTTCCCCAGGGGAACTCGGTATCTCCATTTAAATACTGAGTGCCATTGCAGAAATACAGCAACAAGCATCCATCGGCTGTTAATCTGTATTTGGAGTTTGCTTCATCATCTCCTCCCTTTTCATGGCAGGCATAAAGCTGCAACGAAGGCAGAAGCCCAGGCAGCTGAAACGGGACGCTGAACAGGCCATCCGGGACTGGCCCAGGGCACTATGCAGCCCTCCTCTCAAGCCACCCTCCGCTCCCCCTGCTGTCGCGGGAGAGGGGTGCGCTTCTCAGATTGCAGCCAACCTCGGGGCGCCCCGGAAAATGCCACAGTCTCCCAGATGGACCTGCCTGCAGGCTGAGAGTGTCTTGGAGGCCCTCCCACCTGTCTCAATGTCCCCACAAATACGCCTACTTGGGACCAGGGAGAGGGCCCTTCAGTGGCCACACCCAGGTGCTAGAATTCTCTTCCAAGGGGGTCTCACTTTGACCCCTCTGAAAATGGCATCCCATAGGATGGTTAAAACCTCCCATTTTAGGAATGCTTTGGGGCCAGAAATGACTGCTTCCTTATACTATCCATAGCTGCCTGGTTAAATTGTTTTTGAGATTATTTCTGAAATTATTATTATTGGGCTTTTGTAATCTTTTTTTCCTCTAATGTTTTAGTGTATTCATTGTTATTGTCAATTGTTCAGCTCACTGAGAAAAGGCAGGATGTCAAGGATTCATTCCTTCAGTTAATTAATCCATCAAGCACTGCTCCAAAGGGATCCCCAAGCCACACTGAATTTCTCTGCCTCTTAGGGATGCAGGAGACAGCAGGGCCTCATCTACACCGGGCTTTTACTCCAGGATGGGTACAAGTTGAGGTCCCTTATGATAGATGACACAGCCGCGACTTTGCAGCCATCCATGGTTTTCGCCTGGAAAAGGCGGAGTTCCAAGGAGTCATTTTACTGCGATTTTGGGGGGGTTGCTGCGGGTTGTGGGCCGTCTGTTTCTTCCCCGATTTGACTTACAGTGGGCGTGTTGCAGGCGTGCTTAGTGCCTGCGTCACTCTGTGACGCCCCTTTGCTCCCCCGCCCCTTCGCAGCTGTGCAGTTACAGAGGCACAAAGGGACGTTTTCATTTAATTAATCACACTTTCACACATTTTTGCAGCTTCGTATCTTCGCAATGGTTTCTTTTGGACTCAGCTGGGGGGGGGGCATCTCTTGGGAGAGGAACAACATCGCTCTGGCCACCATTTCAGAGTGATGGCTAGGCACGTAGCGCTCATGCTTGTGAGTGCGAACCATCACGAGAGTCTCGGGCTGGGGAACTGACAAACAGATGGTGTGGAAATGAAGGAGCACATAATACCCATTTTTTACCTAAAACAGGGTCAGAAAGACACAGCAGAGCCCCTCAAATATAAAACAGCCACTGAAGTTCTGCATCCCCATACTCATGGGACTGCACAGCTGCGCATTTCAGTGGCAAAAAAGAGAGGGCACAGCAAGTCTTTTAGGGAAGCGCGCGGTACATTGTAAGTGTATCGCAGGGCATGGTGATTTGAAGCCTCATTGCTGCGCAGTTGCGACAAGGTGGGGGGCCAAAGCAGTGCCATGTCGATGGGGCCCAGGAGAGCAGTGGATCCGATTCTGCATTGCACTAGGTGTCTTCCAAATATCTCAACCTGGATGTCATCTCATCAACTTAAATGTAACATGTCAAAAAGCACCCCCTTTAAACCTGCCTCTGTCAGCAATCTTTCCATGCAGCCTTGTTTCTTGCTCAGGCCCAGCCCGTCTGTTGTACCGTGGACTCCCCTCTGGCACTCACACTTGTGATTCAGTTGGTTGCCAGCTGCCCCCTTCTCTCTTGGCAGCAACTTGGTTCCCCTTTCCCAGTCTCCCCTAGCAGCCTCCCCAACCCCTCCCATCTCCTGTGCCCCCTCCCTTTGCCCAGCAGCCATGGGGGACCATATTGACCCTCACTCCTTTGTTCCCTTTCACCAGTCCCAGGAAAGCCCCAGTAGCCATTGGATTCTTCCGGTTCTTCAAATCCAGACCTGCAACTGCAATCATGGGTGAAGCTTTAAAACTTCCAGGCTTTAAATGCTTCCAGGCTTTCTTCACATGGAGCTTTTATCCTGCGATTGAGATGGCTCCTTCACGGAAGTTTGAGGGCTCTTTACATGATGCCGTGATCATTCAAGGCATCTCCTGCACTAAATGCCCTTTGTTCCATTTTTACATAGATCACAGTTCATGAGCTATCAAATCATCCCGTTGTGTTCTGCTTGAGTTCCCGCCGTGAAAAGAGGAAAAGCGGCAAGAAGAGGAGTGAGATCGATGAAAGATAATGGAAGACTCAGATACAGGGAGAAGGGGGGGAAAGGAAGCACGTGAAAAAGGGAGTCGTGATCCTGCATTTCAAACGGAAGCAGAAAGCCCCATTTTAAATGCAGGATTTTAGGCTGGTGTAGAGATGCCCCCAGCACACCAAGATGCTGGTGGCCCAAACAAGCTTTGGTCTAAAAAGTTAGCAAGGGATTATTTTCCTTCAGTCCCTTTTCCTCCTGAGCCCTTGTTCACACCTGCTTGCACATCACATCTTCCCTACAGTTGACCAAGCAGCTCTGCTACACCCGGAGCTTCCTCAGAGTCATATGCTCCCGCTCCACAGGGGCGAGGTCAGGCTGGCTGTGGACCCTCCTTGCTGTAAGAGAAACTACTCCTGCTCAGGATGCCTTGTGCAAAAACCTCACCAGCTGGTGCCGTTCAGTCTCAGATGGGCTCTTGTTTCCTCCACTTGCCCCACCAGTATGCAGCTCCTGAATGTACAGGACTGTTTGCAGCAAGTAGCACCTTTGGGGTGAATGACAACTTGTGGGAGTGGGCCTTTGGTGGGAAAATGCCATGGGGAGGGGGAGGAAGCATCCTCCCTCTCTCCCTGCACTGCGGTCCTGACTCCCCCTGCGCCCATGGCTGTTTTTTTAAGAAGGAGGCATGGAAAATCCCAAGTATGTAATTTTAAAAATGAATTGTGAACTGCCCAGAGAGCTTTGGCTGTTGGGTGGTATAGAAATGAAAATAATAACAATAACAATAATAATTTAAAATAGTAATAATTAAAAATGTGATTTACATCCATGTGTACCTTGGCCCTCAAGTCTGGCTGTCCATCCCGACCATCCTGAAAACATTCTCCCACACCTAAGAGAAATGTTTCCAATAATGTTGTGTGACTTTGGGTACCCAATTTGCAGCCAGGGCAAGCGCCTCCGTTGGCTCGGCTCAGTCCCTACTGACAGGATCCAGCCAAGAGGACAGCCTCTGCCGTCCAGCACGTGCAGTCCTGCTACCTAGAATCATAGAATAGTAGGGTTGGAAGGGGCCTACAAGGCCATTGAGTCCAACCCCCTGCTCAATGCAGGAATCCAAGTCAGAGCATCCCTGACAAATGGCTGTCCAGCCTCGTCTTGAAGGCCTCCAGTGTGGGAGAGCCCACCACCTCCCTAGGTCATGGGTAATTGGTTCCATTGTCGTATTGCTCTTACAGTCAGGAAGTTTTTCCTGATGTTCAGCCGGAATCTGGCTTCCTGTAACTTGAGCCCATTATTCCATGTTCTGCACTCTGGGATGATCAAGAAGAGATCCTGGCCTTCTTCTCTGTGACAACCTTTCAAGGACTTGAAGAGTGCTATCATATCTCCCCTCAGTCTTCTCCAGGCTAAACATGCCCAGTTCTTTCAGTCTCTCTTCATAGGGCTTTGTTTCCAGTCCCCTGATCATCTTTGTTGCCGTCCTCTGAACCCTCTCCAGTTTGTCCGCATCCTTCTTAAAGGGTGGTGCCCAGAACTGGACACAGTACTCCAGATGAGGCCTAACCAGTGCTGAGTAGAGGGGAACTAGTACTTCCCGGGATTTGGAAGCGATGCTTCTATTAATGCAGTCCAAAAGAGCATTGGCCTTTTTTGCAGCCACATCACATTGTTGGCTCATATTCAGCTTGTGATCCACAACAATTCCAAGATCCTTCTCGCTTGTAGTGTGGTTGAGCCACATATCCCCCATCTTGTAACTGTGCATTTGGTTTCTTTTTCCTAGGTGCAGAACTTGGCATTGATCCCTATTCAATGTCATTCTGTTGTTTTCTGCCCAGCGCTCCAGTCTATCCAGATCACTTTGAATTTTGTTTCTGTCTTCCAAAGTATTAGCTATCCCGCCCAATTTTGTGTCATCTGCAAATTTGATCAGCATTCCCTGCACCTCCTCCAAGTCATTCATAAAAATGTTGAAGAGCACTGGGCCCAGGACTGAGACCTGTGGTACCCCACTCATTTCCTCTCCCCAGTTTGACAAGGTCCCATTGATAAGCACTCTTTGAGTTCGATTCTGTAGCCAACTGTGGATCCACCAGATCGTTGTTTCATCTAGCCCACTTTGAGCTAGTTTGCTCATTAGGATATCATGGGGCACTTTGCTGAAAGCTTTGCTGAAGTCGAGGTATATGATGTCTACAGCATTCCCACGGTCTACAAGGGAGGTTACTTGATCAAAAAATGAGATCAGATTTGTCTGACAGGACTTGTTTTTGACAAATCCATGTTGGCTTCGAGTAATCACAGCATTGTTGTCAAGGTGCTTCCAGATGGATTGCTTTATTAACTGCTCCAGAATTTTCCCAGGGATTGATGTCAGACTGACTGGTCTGTAGTTCCCAGGTTCCTCCTTTTTACCCTTTTTGAAGATAGGGACAACGTTAGCCCTCCTCCAGTCATCTGGCACTTCCCCCGTCCTCCATGATTTCTCAAAGAGAATAGACAGCGGTTCTGAGAGTTCTTCTGCCAGTTCCTTGATTACTGTAGGATGCAGTTAATCTGGCCCTGGAGATTTGAACTCATTCAAAGTAATTCGGTGTTCCTTGACCATATGCCTATCGATCTCAAGCTGCAATCCTGCCCCTTCAGCCTGTACTTCGCCTTTGCCAGGGGGGTCATAGACCCTCTTTCGGGAGAAGACTGAGCCAAAGTAGGAATTGAGCACCTCTGCCTTTTCTTTGTCATCTGTTATCGTTTTGCCATCCTTATTTAATAGCCATTTCTTTTTGCCATTTCATTTTGCCATTTCTTTCCTCTGCCTTTTACTATTCACGTAGCTGAAGAAAGCCTTTTTGTTGTTTTTAGCATCCCTTGCTAACCTCAGCTCATTCTCAGCTTTAGCCTTCCTGACGCCATCCCTGCAATTCTGTGCTATCTGCCTGTACTCTTCCTTTGTTACTTGGCCTTCTTTCCACTTCCTATATGTGTCCTTTTTTGTTTTCAGGTCATCCCTAAGCTTTTTGTGAAGCCACATTGGCTTCTTCTGTTGTCTTCCACCTTTTCTTCTTGTTGGAATTGCTTGTGATTGCACCTTGAGAATTTCCTTTTTTAAAAGCTCCCACCCACCTTGGACTCCTTTTCTCGCTAGCATCGGTTGCCATGGGACCTTACTGATCATTGTTCTGAGTTTATGAAAATCAGCTTTCCTAAAATCCAGGGTACGCGTTTGACTACACTCGGCTTTTGCTTCCCTTAGAACCAAGAACTCAAGTACAACATGGTCGCTTTCCCCCAGAGTTCCTGTAACTGCTACTTTATCCACTAAGTCATCTCTGTTGGTTAGGATCAAGTCAAGGATAGCCGATCCTCTAGTTCCTTCCTCTACTTTCTGTAGGAGGAAGTTATCCGCCACACAAGTCAGGAATTTCCTGGAGGGGCCATGTTTTGCAGAATTTGTCTCCCAACAAATATCGGGGAAATTGAAGTCCCCCATTACTACTACATCATGCTTCCTTGAAACATTGGCTATTTGCTTTTCCAAAGTTTCATCCTTGTCTTCTCCTTGATTGGGTGGCCGGTAGTAGACTCCGACCACCAGGTTCCTTTTATTCTTTGCTCCTTTTATTTCAACCCAGATGCTCTCGATGGGGCTACCAAACTCCTCCTCCTGTATTTCTGTGCAGAGATATGTATTTTTCACATACAGTGCAACCCCACCTCCCTTTCTGTTCCTCCTACGACAGGGCCAGCTTGGTTCCTTCCAGCACCAGAGGAGGTGTGACGTCTGCACCAGTCATGGGCTGACGCCACCGTCTCTTGAGGCCCATGGGCAGAGGCCCACCCCAAACCACTGTCGGCGTGGTTTTCTTTTCCTGTCTGCCATTTCTCCTTCAACAGAGGTCAGCAGCTTTTGTAGCCCAGACCTGACCCTGTTTCATTCTATCCCCAACTGTAAAAACAACTGTCTTTTGCAGGGCATCCTCCTGCAGTTCTTGTTTCACAGTGCTGGAAACTTTACCGACGAAAGGAGGAGGCAAGACCCAGGTTCAAGCAGGCCCAAATTACGGCATTCTAAATCCACCCATAAGTCTTGGTTTTAGCAGCTTTGGGCACATCCATTATTCATGCAGTAAAAACCCTTTCGCTGTTGAGATGTATATATTCCTCAGGAGAATCTTCTTGTGGATTCAGAGGCACCGACGAGATGGACAAATGGAAGCTAAGGCTGCAGGTCATTTTAAATATAAATTTCCTTGATGGAGCTGCAATTCTTTAAAAAAGAGGTAGAACAGGGCTCTCTGGCCAGCTCAGGCTGCCACACAATGAGTCTCAGCAGTCAGAATTTAGAAGGTTTATTTCTCATTTATTTATATTATTGACCAGTTTTCTGACTGTAGGCAATATAGGAAAAAAAATGTAGCATAGAAATAAATAGGCAGGGACTACTGGGTCAGTTTATTGCATCTTAAAACACAACCATAAAGCACACACCATTTCTAAATAGTTTACTTTTGTGTTTGTTTGTTTACAACATTTATATACTGCTCCACATCTAAACAGATTCCAGTGTGGTGAACACTAAAAAATAAAAGGAATAAAACATGATATTAAAAGGTTTTTAAAAACAAAAACACAATGCCAGTAAAAATGGTGGCTGGTCAATCGAGGAAGGCTTCTTGAAATAAAGATGTCTTCAGCAGGCACCAAAAACAACACAGTGTTGGTGGCTGCCTGACCTCCAGCGGTAGGGAGTTCCGCATAAAGGGAGCCACCACACTGACGGCTCTGCTCTGGGTGGACTCCAATCGGGCCATTGGCCCATGCAGAACCACCAGGAGCATCCCATCTGATGATCTCAGTGACCAGGCAGGTTGATAAGGGAGAAGGCACTCTCTCAAGTATTTATTTATTATGACATTCATTATGACATTTGTATCCTGCCCTTTTCCTTCTTGCAAGGAACCCAAGGGGGTGCACCTCCTCCTCCTCCTCTCCATTTTATCCTCACAGCAACCCTGTGAGTGAGGCTAGGCTGAGAGCCAGTGACTGGCCAAAAGTCACCCTGTGAGCTGCATGTCCCAGTGGGACCTAGAACCTGGATCTCCCACGTCCCAGTCCAGCGCTCTCATCACTACACCACGCTGGTTCACTATACATGTACTATGTGTAATGACTGTAATGAATAGACACAAATAATGTAATGTTAATGTATAGCTCACACCGGCTCCAGGGTGATCATCATAGATTAGGGGGTGCAGCACTTGGGGGCCCCTTCTCCAGATCCCATCCCTCTCCCTCAGCCACCGGTCGTTCAGTGGTCTCCTGCCTTTTGCAAATGTCCCCCGATTCTAAGAGGCGGAAACGTCTCTCTCCCCCCCAGGCTGAATTACTGGCAGCCAGAGCTTGAAGCTCAAATAGGCTGGTATTTTTGTCTCCGCCCCCTTTCCCCCCCACCCCGCCCTGGAATGCGGACCCCAAGAGCTTCTCCAAAATGTCATCTGCCCCCCAGGCTGAAAGAGGTCCAACACCTCTGTTACATTTTTTAAAATTAAAACAATTAAATTCAAAGCAATTCCAACTGAACAGCCCACATATAAGAAACAGCTCTTTGTAGATCTCAAACCCATGTCAGAAAGGCCCTGTAGTGACATGTCTGCAAACGCCCAGGCGTGCGTTTGGGGAGAACCTGGAAGGGCATTCCGCCACTGCAGGGCAGGCCCCTGATGTTTCGGGGAGACGGGCCGTGGATGGCTGAGACGAGGAGTTCTTCAACGATCTTGATGGAACGCAAGAGAGGAGGGCGTTCCCTCCGGACAGGGAGCCCGAGTCCTTTCAGGGCGCCACCTCCAGAGGAAGTGCAGCCGTGCAGCCAGAAGGGCAGCACGCCCACTGCAGCCTCTTGTGACTCGGCCACGCAGTCCGCTGACCTACAGGTGCTGCACACAGCTACGCTTTGGTCAGGCATATGAACAGAGAGCCAGCGTGGTGCAGGGGTCAGGGTGCTGGACCAGGACTCAGGAGACCAGGGTTCTAGTCCCCACTCTGCCATGAAGCTCACAGGGTGACTCTTGGCCAGTCACCACCTCCCAGGCTAACCGACCTCACAGGGGTGAGGTGAGGATAAAACGGAGAGGAGGAGGAACATGTACACTGCCTTGGGCCCCTTGAAGGAAGGGTGGGATATAGAAGTCACAAATAATTAAATAACATGCATGAACAAAAGGGGCACATTTTGCTGTGGAAGGTGCCCTGGACCACAGGGACCCTCCCTCTACACACCTGACGACAGAGCAACATTAAAAAATGAACAAGTTATTTTTAACTTGCGCTACGGCAAAAGTTCAGTTTGGGTCACATCTTCATCCAGCTCACCATCTTGTCTCCTCGCTGTCTTGCTGCCACATTGTTCCCCCTCACACTCACAGCACACCCAGCCTTGTTTTAGCTCTGGCCCAAGCTTGGCATCTATGCCCAGCTTATTTCTCTGCATGGGAAACCATCCAAGCCGTAGTAGTTGGATGCTGTGCAAGGTGAGTGGGTGGCTGGTTCAGTCTCAGCTGGCCAGGAAGATTTGTGGCACCGGAGACAACGGGGACTGATCATGGAGTGCAGCTTCTGTCCCCTCCCAGTGCCAGCCGACCAGGGAGAGGCTATAGGAAGACAGATGCTGCAAATCCAGCTTGCTCCAAATGAAGCCAGTGAGTCTTGCTGTTGGTTCAGTGGAAACCAAGCTCCACTCTGAGTCCAGGGCCCAGCTTCTTACAAAGGCTGTGCCTGAACAGACACAATATTTTACATTTGTTGGTGAGAAGGTTTTCCTGAAAGCAGCACCAAAAGACATCCAAGCTTTTGCTCAGATGCTTCTCCTGAAACCATGGCATCATTCTCTCTGGAAGCTTTGCTTCTAAAGATTTGGCCCTCCATTCTTGCTATCAAAGCATTTTAAAGCTGGAACAGGAACAGCCTCTTCATCGGTGCCTTCCAAACACCATCTGTCTCTCCAGTTGTTATGAAAGAGCAAACCTCCTATCAAGTCTCATTTGATCCGCTCCCTGTTTCATAGTGGCACTTTGGGGTGACAGGAGGATTGCAATGCAATGGCATAAGAAATCCATAAGCCAGTGACTTGTGATGAGCAATGCTTTTGGGAACCAAGCATGCAAAGGCTGAAAGCATCGAACAGTTGAAAGAACTGGATATGTTTAGCCTGGAGAAGAGAAGATTAAGGGGAAGATATGATAGCGGTCTTCAAATATCCAAAAAGCTTCCATGCAGAAGATAGAGCAGACTTGTTCTCTGTTGCTCCTGAGGGCAGGACTAGAACTAACGGGTGGAAATTTCAGGGAAGCAGATTTTGGCTAAACATTAGGAGAAACATCCTAGCAGTGGGAGATGTTCAGCGGTGGAACAGGTTTCCTTGGAAGGTGGTGGGTTCTCCTTCACTGGAGCTATTTAAGCAGAGGCTGGATGGCCATCTGTCAAGGATGCTGTAGCTGCATCCTGCAGTGGAGAGCCTGCACTGAGTGGGGGTTGGACTAGATGACCTCCAAGGACATTTCCAATGCTCTGATTCTGTGCTGGGCAAGACCTTTGCTGCAGCATTCACATAGAGGAGGGCTGCCCGTTTGGCTTAGCACCACCTATTCCTCCATACAGCCCCAGAGGGCTCTGGGATAGGCCTGGAAGAAATAAAACAGGTAGAAAAAAAGTGGCTCAATAGAACAGTACTGGACTTGGATATTTGGCTCAATTTACACAGTGGCCCTGTTCAGACATCATGCTAAGCCTTGATGTTTAGGAGTTTTGAGCTAACCATGTTGGCTTAGCGTGATGGCTGAACAGGCTTCTGTCCCAACCATGGTAGTTTATTAACCATGGACTAACCACTTCACTAACCACTTCCTGCAAGATGGTTAGTGGGCTCAACCATGGCTTACCATGATGTCTGAACAGCCTCCGTGGTTAATTGACAGCTGCCATAGAGCTCTGCGGGAAGAGCAGCCAAAGAAGGAGCACCAAAATGGCCGGCAGCACCAAAATGGCCAATAGCGCAAAGGCCTCTGGGATGCATGGCCACCCATCTGGAGGACTGCAGGTTCCTGCGGGAGGGAGGGTGGTTAAAGAATGGTTAGTTTAACCACGTTGCAGAACATGGTTACCTGCACGTGTGGTAGTAGCACTCGCAGTGGTTAGCGGTAACCACCATGCACCACGCCATGGTTAGCCTAACCACCCTTTCCCAATGTGCGTCTGCACAGGGCCACTGACTTAGCTGCTTGAATAACACTTCTGCATGGGTCAGCTCTCACATGGCACCCCAGTAACAAAGGGGCAAAATATGGGTTCTGTTCTGTCAAGTTACATTTACTGAAGCTGAGTTTCAGCATGGAGAATGAGACCTGCGGGGCTGTGCCAAAAGCTTCATGGAGAAGCTGGGCTTTTGAGGATGGATGTGAAGACGGAGAGTATCCTGCTGCTGTCCTGGGAGGTGGTTCCAAGCATGCAGAGCAGCGAGGGAGAGTCAGTAGAGCTGTTTAAGGGGAGGTCTTCCCAGAGAGGTGGTGGTGCTGGGGAGCAAAGGTCTGGGCAGGGAGGAGGCAAGATACAAGAGCTGAGAGATCAGCTGGGCAAGGCTGCGGAAGGCCCGGAAGGGAAGGACAAGGCGCTTGGGCTCCGTCCGTCTAGGCGTCACCTGGCCAAACTCGAGAGCCAGCTGGTGCTGGTTCAAGGCAATGCGATGGCTGCTGACAGCATCCTCCGCACCGTGTCCAGCAAGCTCACTGCCAGCCCTGGCTAACGAGTGGCTCCAAGAGATTGACAGAGGTCTCCGGTGCTCCACCATGGCGTGCTCCATCGTAATCTCAGCAGTGAATAACTTGCAATGGAAATATTTCTAGATACCGCATGTTACAATTATTGTACAGACGAGAACAGCAGCACCAGCCTTCTCCCCCGAACTCAGCTATTATTACAACTCACGTATTCTTAAAACGGGGGTGGGGATGGAGGGTGGACTTGGATTGGCAGAGAAGGAAGCCGTGCACCTTAACTGAAAATAGTCTCTGATTATTTGTCCCATCTAGGCTCAGGATTGTACTAGCTCCTGGGAATATTATGCAGGAATATTATTCAAGACGGAGTAATGTGTCCCCTGCGGATGGTAATATGGAAGCAGCTCAAGCAGCTCAGTCCCCCCCCCCCCAGTGAGAAAAGACGGGATTGCCGGTCATCTTCAAGGAAGAGGAACATGGGTTACACCGGGATTTAAGGAGGGACATCCTATTGTCAGAGCAATGGCAGAGGTGAATGATGTTGGAGAGAGATTCCTGGCTGAAAGTAGTGAACGAGACAGACACTGTAACATTGGAAGGCCTGAGAGAAGAAGCCTGCAGTGGTCAAAGTGAGAGATCACCGTAGGTGGCGCGTTCCAATATCGTGCCGCTTCGCAGCAGCAGAGTCAATTCACATGTGCAGCTGCAGCGTCGCTGTCAAGTGCCGCAAAATCGGTGTATGAAGCCACCCTCGGAGAACCCACCCAGCCACCCAAGGCAGCCACTCCTTGGCTCAGCCCATCATGCCAGCAGCAAGCAGGGCCTTCCCTCCAGTGCCACCAGCCCACCAGACTCTCCTCCCCTGGCTCTCCGGGAGGATGATCTCCACTCTCCCAGCTGGTGCACAGAGCGCAATTAAAGCCAACAAAGCACGCCTGGATGCTTCCATTGTCATCGGCTGGAGAGCCTCAGTGACGGCTAATTCCATAGTCAAGGGGAGTGGGGAAAACGAAACCGCAGGCTGACCTCCACTGCCTGTTTAGATGATTAGGAAAGCTGCAATGAAAAGCGTGATATGGGAGGAATCAAAAGGAGCAGACAGATGCAACGCAGGATTAGCCATGATGCCACAGAACATTCCCCAACCTTGGGCTCTCCAGAAGTTTTGGCCTTCAACTTCTGTCAGCCCCAGCCAGCATGGTCAATGGTCAGGGAGTGGGGGTTGAAGTCCAAAACATCTGGAGGACTGAGCCACCAGGATTGGGAAGTCTCTGGTCCCAGCCCAGTCTACCTGGGGCCACCGCTGTTTGCTAATTCTCTGGAATCTTCCAGTGCAAATGGAAGATTCTGGTCCTCCTCACATCCAGGACAGCAAAAGATGCAGGGAGCAGGAGGAAAAGGAATAGCACACAGATAGTTTAGCCAGGACCAAGAATACTGTATTTTCTGTGGGAGAAATATAGCTTCTGGGCAGAGCCATATAGGTAGAAATCATATCTGGCCAATACTGCTAGTCTTTCAGGCCCACCCTCCCATCCCCAGCCTCTCCCATCTTTGGCCCTGCCACTCCAGGCAGTTGGAAGCTACCATTGTTATTTCCCAGAGGTCCCTTGGGAATGACACTATGGTATCATGGCACATCATTATCAGGGGACTGCTGGAAAATAAAACCGGCAGCACAGCCACTGGCAACTGGAGGGCTGCTGCCATTGGATTCCTGCACTGAGCAGGGTGTTGGACTCGATGGCCTTGTAGGCCCCTTCCAACTCTACTATTCTATGATTCTATGTGGTGAAAAAAGGTAGTTTTGGCCCAGCGTCCTCCCCCCCCCACACACCATTTTGAACCTAAAGTTTTCCCAAGCAGGGCCGGCCCAGCCATTAGGTAGGGTGAGGCATCGGATGCTAGACAGCAGGGGGCAGTGGCGAGGTATTGGGAGGCCAGACCTGTGTGTGCCACATGGCCTATCCCGCGCCCTCTAAGCTAGCCACCTGCCCTCAGGCACAGTGAAAGTCACTGTCCTGTTGCCAGTGTCAAAGAAAGGTTCAACTTTCGGTAAAGTATCTTGGGCCAGTCCTGCTTCCCAGAGAACTTTTGGCTCACCTTGAAGAGGAAAGCAATATCCACAGTACAAACAAGCTTGCTATGGGCAAGCCTATGCAGGCTCCTGAAAGAGGGAGCCGGTTCACACTTTATTCTGGTTCTGTTGATGGTACAATGACAGGGAATTGTGGGGGTGGCCAGCCACACATCCAGCAGCATGAGGAAAAGCCCTCCACATCAATCAATCAGGCCAACAGAAACAGCACAGCTTTCTGCATGGGGGAAGCTCATCGTGCAAATGGGTCATATGGCCTGGCCCGCGGGTGACTGTTTGACCAAGAGGTGGTAAAACTTCTAGGATAATACATGAGACAAGTGTAAGGCTGGAGGGGGTTCGGGTTCCAAAGAGGCAAAGGGCATAATCCATCTGCTGCCATCGGTGTCTCCTTGTGCAAAGTGGCTCTCCTTGATCAAACATGAGTAACTGAACATGACAGTGGAAGCAATGATGTTCTTGGGGCATGTATCACTAACAGCACTGCCTATGCAGCACAATCAAAGGATTCAATTGTTAATAACCAAATTATTGAGATGCTGCTGCCACTGCATGGTGTCCGAGTTCTTTAGGTGGTAATAATAACAATAACAACAATAACAATAATTAGTGATCTTAGATAACTGTGCTTAATATGACTTATTCATCAATAATGAAATGGCATTACAGCTTAATTAGCCCTACAGTTCTGGAACACAAAGCAGTTTCTTGTAAAGATTTTTGTCCCCTTGGAAAGGATTTCTTCCAAAAAAAGTTGTGCATCAGTCAGGGCACCTGATCAAAAGATCCATCACTGTCTCTTTATAAGGACAGGGAAGATGTTTTTCTTTCCTTCATGTGACGTTGGCATGAGAAAAGTCATTCCTTACGAAGTATTCTGTGACACTTTAAGCCTTAACAATTTATGATGGCACAATTCACACATTTATTGTGGAGTGATTTCTTAACTACTTCCCGTGATGTAGGTTTTCTGGAAAAAATTGAATTGGAAATTAATTTGCATAGGCTGATTTCAAAGGTAAATTTTCAGTTTGCATCAGAAAATTCTCCAATGAAAATTAAGTTAATTTACACAGGGACATCTGCATTCGAAATTTTTCAGTTTGCATCAGAAAAATTTTAGATGTCCTTGGGAGATCTAATGGAGCATATTTATTGTACTTGTATTTAGTAAACAACAAGGCTAAAAAAAGAAGAGTATCCTGTGTTTATTTGTGGCCCAGTACACCACAGGTATTTGACCTGAAATGTTTGAGGGGGGAAATTAAAGCACGCTTAACGTGATTTAAATGTTATGTAGAATTTTTATTGGAATGCTCATTAAAAAAAATGCAAAAACAATAGCATGTATTTTCCTTACATTATTTAAATGGAAGAAACCCCCCACCCAAAGGTACGGAAAACCGTTGACACACTAATTAATTTTAGCATCCCAAGGAGCTGCGCACAAGCTTGCCGAGACCCACACATCTGCGTCCACAGAGTTCGACTCTCCCCACTGAGCTTGTTGGGACACCTCCAGCTTTGCTGTCACTATTTATGGGTTCCATTTATGTGTTTCAGTGGCTTATATGTATCCTCTCACGTACTTGCTAGGGATAACTGCCTGAAAAACACTAATTGTAACTTTGAAACAGCCCAGCTTGCCTAATACTGTATTTGCAACCGGCATACGATAATTTTTAATACACTTGTGAAACTGGCATTTTTCCACAGGAAAATAAAGCACTAGAAAGATTTCTGCGGGAAATTATCTGGCTCACTTCGCTGCTACTTTCCCGTTGGCCAGCTCCTGTCTTTTTGGTTGAAATTAAGGACTGCCCCCCCTTCATGGATCACTGCCTTGTTGTGGCGAAGGGGCTTGCGTAACTCAGTGAAGCCATAAGCTATGCCGTGCAGGGCCACCCAAGACGGACAGGTCATGGCAGAGAGTTCTGACAAAATGTGGTCCACTGGAGAAGGAAATGGCAATCCACTCCAGTATTCTTGCCAAGAAAACCCCATGGAACGTATCACAAGGCTAAAAGAGATGACGCCGGAAGATGAGCCCCTCAGGTCGGAAGGTGTCCAATATGCTACTGGGGAAGAGCAGAGGGTATTTCCAAGTAGCGCCAGAAAGAGTGAAGCGGCTGGGCCAAAGCCGAAAGGACACTCAGCTGTGGATGTGTCTGGCGGTGAAAAGAAAATCCGATGCTGTAAAGAACAATATTGTTTAGGAACCTGGAATGTCAGATCAATGAATCAAGGTAAGCTGGAGGTGGTCAAACATGAGATGGCAAGATTGAACATCGACATCTTGGGAATCAGCGAACTAAAATGGACAGGCATGGGCGAATTTAATTCAGGTGACCATCATATCTACTATTGTGGGCAAGAATCCCTTAGAAGAAATGGAGTAGCACTCATAGTCAACAAAAGGGTGGGAAAAGCAGTACTGGGGTACAAACTTAAAAATGATAGAATGATCTCAGTACGAATCCAAGGCAAACCATTCAACATCACAGTAATTCAAGTCTATGCCCCAACCACTGAGGCCGAAGAAGCTGAGGTTGATCGGTTCTATGAAGACCTGCAACACCTTCTAGAACTGACACCAAAAAAAGATGTCCTCTTCATCATAGGGGATTGGAATGCTAAAGTAGGAAGTCAAGAAATCACCGGGATAACAGGCAACCATGGCCTTGGTGTACAAAATGAAGCAGGACAAAAGCTAATAGAGTTTTGCAAAGAGAACATGCTGATCATAGCAAACACACTTTTCCAACAGCACAAGAGGCGACTCTACACATGGACGTCACCAGATGGTCAATATCGAAATCAGATTGATTATGTCCTTTGCAGCCAAAGATGGAGAAGCTCTATACAGTCAGTAAAAACAAGACCTGGAGCTGACTGTGGCTCAGATCATGAGCTGCTTCTTGCAAAATTTCAGCTTAAATTGAAGAACGTCGGGAAAACCACTAAACCGTTCAGGTATGACCTAAATCATATCCCTGATGAATATACAGTGGAGGTGAGGAATAGATTTCAGGGATTAGACCTGATAGACAGAGTGCCTGAGGAACTATGGACGGAGGTCCGTAACATTGTTCAGGAGGCAGCAACGAAATCCGTCCCAAAGAAAAAGAAATGCAAGGAAGCCAAGTGGCTGTCTGATGAGGCTTTACAAGTAGCTGAGGAAAGAAGGGAAGCGAAAAGCAAGGGAGAAAGGGGAAGATATACCCAACTGAATGCAGAGTTCCAGAGAATAGCAAGGAGAGACAAGAAGGCCTTCTTAAATGAACAATGCAAAGAAATCGAGGAAAACAATAGAATGGGAAAGACTAGAGATCTTTTCAAGAAAATCGGAGATCTCAAGGGAACGTTTTGTGCAAAGACGGGCATGATAAAGGACAAAGAAGGCAGGGACCTAACAGAAGCAGATGAGATTAAGAAGAGGTGGAAAGAATACACAGAAGAACTATACAGAAAAGATCTGAATGTCCCTGATAGCCATGATAGTGCGGTCACTGAACTTGAGCCGGACATCCTAGAGAGTGAAGTCAAGTGGGCCTTAGGAAGCATTAGTAACAACAAAGCTAGCGGAGATGACAGTATTCCAGCCGAGCTATTTAAAATCCTAAAAGATGATGCTGTTAAAGTGCTGCATTCAAAATGCCAACAAATCTGGAACACTCAACAGTGGCCACAACACTGGAAAAGGTCAGTTTACATTCCAATTCCAAAGAAGGGCAACGCCAAAGAGTGTTCTAAGTACTGTACAATTGCGCTCATTTCACATGCCAGCAAGGTGATGCTCAAAATCCTACAAGCTAGGCTTCAGCAGTGTGCGAACCGAGAACTACCGGAAGTACAAGCTGGGTTTAGAAGAGGCAGAGGAACTAGAGATCAAATCGCCAACATTCGCTGCATCATGGAGAAAGCAAGAGAATTCCAGAAAAACGTCTATTTCTGCTTCATTGACTACGCTAAAGCCTTTGATTGTGTGGATCACAACAAACTGTGGCAAATTCTTAAAGTGATGGGGGTACCAGACCGCCTTACCTGTCTCCTGAGAAACCTGTACGAGGGACAAGAAGCAACAGTAAGAACCAGACATGGAACAACCGATTGGTTCAAAATTGGGAAGGGAGTACGACAAGGCTGTATATTGTCACCCTGCTTATTTAACTTATATGCAGAGTACATCATGAGAAATGCCGGGTTGGATGAATCAGAGGTCGGAATTAAGATTGCCGGGAGAATTATCAACAACCTCCGATATGCAGACGATACCACCCTAATGGCAGAAAGCGAAGAGGATCTCAAGAGCCTCTTGTTGAGGGTGAAAGAGGAGAGTGCAAAAGCTGGTTTGAAACTCAACATTAAAAAAACGAAGATCATGGCATCTGGCCCCATCACTTCCTGGCATAGAGAAGGGGAAGAAATGGAAGCAGTGACAGATTTTACTTTCTTGGGCTCCAAGATCACCGCAGACGGTGACTGTAGCCATGCAATTAAAAGACGCTTGCTCCTTGGGAGGAAAGCTATGGCCAACCTAGACAGCATAGTAAGAAGCAGAGACATCACCTTGCCGACAAAGGTCCGTCTAATCAAAGCTATGGTTTTCCCAGTAGTAATGTATGGCTGTGAGAGCTGGACTATAAGGAAGGCTGAGCGCCGAAGAATTGATGCTTTCGAACTGTGGTGCTGGAGAAGACTCTTATGAGTCCCCTGGACTGCAAGGAGGTCAAATCAGTCCATCCTAAAGGAAATCAACCCTGAGTGCTCATTGGAAGGACAGATAATGAAGCTGAAGCTCCAATATTTTGGCCACCTAATGCGAAGAGAAAGCTCCCTGGAAAAGACCCTGATGCTGGGAAAGACTGAAGGCAAAAGGAGAAGGGGACGGCAGGGGATGAGATGGCTAGATAGCATCACGGATGCAATGAATATGAACTTGAGCACGCTCCGGGAGAGAGCGCAGGACAGGAAGGCCTGGCGTGCTCTGGTCCATGGGGTCACGAAGAGTCGGACACGACTGAACGACTGAACAACAACAACAAGGACTGCCCACCTGAAAGGGCCTTTGATTTACTGCTCTGTCTGGTAATGATCCTTAACTGAGAAGCAGCTATGAGCATCTGCACCAGGCCAGCTTTTGCCACAGTTCACTTTCCATTTTTCAGCCTGCCTGATCTGTGAAGACAAGCCAAAAGGAGGAGCGCCCCAAGGAGGGGCTGAAGAACCCTCCTCACTGGACTGGGTGACTGGAAATAAGCTCTGGTGACTGAGAATAAAGGGTTCAAGGAAATACACTCCCAGGTAAAGAAATGCAACAAGAAGCTGCAATAGGAACAAATCTGGCTGAAAGCTTGATTTTGGAACAGAAAGTGAGAGCAATTGACAAGATCTGCAGTGACAGAAGTATTTTCAGGCTCAACCAGAGCAAAGGAGAAGCAAATGGCCCACTGCAGAGGGCAAATTTAGCAGCCTGGAGAAGCAAGATCCCTCTTTTGTCCTTTTGCTCGTTGTTTTCACTGTGGAGTCCTTCAGAGGCATTGCAATGAATGTGTTCATTTACAGCACAATTCAAATTCATGTCTACTCAGAAGTAAGTCCCATTGAGTTCAATGGGGCTTACTTCCAGGTAAATGTATATTAGATTGCAAGGGGAAAAGAGGGGGATGCCTTCCCCTAAAACAGCCTTTCCCAACCTGTTGCCCTCCAGTTGTGTTGGACTACAACTCCCAGCATCCCCCAGCTGGAATCCTCCCTTTTCACATGAAGCGAGATTTTAATGTGTGGGGTGAGGTGGGGAGTATCCAAAATGTGTGATTGCCCTCCAGTGGTGCAGACATCACCTGCCAAGGATGCTGTAGCAGCGGATTTCCTGCATCAGCAGGGGGTTGGACTAGATGACCTCTTAAGACCCTTGCAACTCTAGAATTCTCTGGTGGTAATCTTAGGGGGAGAGGGTTGGAACAGTGGAACTGGCTCTATGTCCCAATTTCACTGTAAACTATGAACACGCTGGGGCTTTGGCTTAATGTATTAACTCTGCCGTTTGGCTGTATTATAAGAGCAATCAAGATGCTGTTTGAGCCAAGGGGGGCCTTTTACAAAAGCCATTTCTTTCCTATCTGCTTTTGTTGACATGGGCTATGCTAAGTTGTGGTTTTAATGTTCTATATATTTTAAATTGTTTTATTGTGTGTTGTTTGGTTTTAATTTTTGTGAACCGCCCAGAGAGCTTCGGCTATTGGGCGGTATAGAAATGAAATAAATAAAATAAATAAATAAGTTATTTTATTGAGCCCCTTCTTCACCGTTAGTTTGTTAAATCGTACACATTTGGCAGAGATGACCTCAGCAAAGATGACCTCAAAGGCGAAATCAAAAAGCCACCGCTGAGAGGTCACCCTCATCACATGTCCAGAGATGACTGTCTGCCCGTGCAGATGCCACCCCCAGATGGGAAGAGTGCAAGCGGCCGGAATGGGATGCTGAGTCATCCAATCTGTTGCGTGCCACATCAAGGAGTTACCCTCAACATGGAAATTCCTAAATATCAGAGCTGACCAAGTGAGGGCAAACTCAGAGCAAGCCACAGAGGTCGGAATCTAAAGTCCCAGTCAGTCCGAACTTCTGGTAACTATTTCTCCGTGGGCGCAGAGTGGCATCACTCTGGTCTCAGCTGCCAACACCCATTGAGAGCCTCCAGGCTGCAGTATGGACCTGCAGTTGTCTTCAAGCGCCCTTCAAGGGCAGTGCTGCACACAGCGCACTGTAGGAGTCTCGTACGGAACAGTACAGGACGTATTACAGTGGCCAAATCCTTCTCCAGGAAAAGGTGCAGCTGGTGCACCAGGCGTTGCTGGATAATGGCACTCCTGGCCACATCTGCCGACTGCCCATCAAGGAGCAGGGCCTGGAGCCCCCCACCCCACCTGCTGAGAACCTGCTGCTCCCTGGGGCTAGGGCTGAACTCTCTCCGCCCCAGAATGGAAAACTGATTCTAACCTAGTTCCACACCATCAGCACCTTGGTTCAACCGATGCACACCAGTTGCTGGGGAACATGGGCGGGAGGGTGCTGTTGCACTCATGTCCTGCTTGTGGGCTTCCCGTGGGCAGCTGGTTGGCCACTGCATGAACAGGATGCTGGACTAGATGTCCCCTCGCTCCGATCCAGCAGGGCTCTTCGTATGTTCTTAACCTGGATTATTAGCCTTATTCAGCTAATCAGCATTTTCAGAGAGACCTAGTTGTGCTCTCTGTACATGCTTCAGAACCTCCAGCATTTTATTTATATCCTGCTCTTCCTCCACAGAGCTACAGGTAGCATACTTAGCACTTCCATAGTGCCTTTTTCCTGACAACAATCCTGTAAGGTAGCTTCAGCTAAGACAGAGTGACTGGCCAAAAGCCAGACTGATCTTCTTGGTTGAGTGGGGATTTGAACCTGAGTCTCGCCAGTCCTAGTCTCACACTCTGACTACTACACCACACTGCCTCTCAAGGATGACAAGGGGTTGACAACATCACCAGTCCTCACTCTGCTGGAAGCTTCTGGGCAAGTGAGACGGAGGGTCTAGCTCTTACTTTGGTGCAGAAAATGAGGGGTGATGAACTTGGTCTTAAATACATAATAATTAAGACTCCCCCCTCCCCCCTGCTCAACACCGCCGCAGAGTGATGGGGAGAAGGGTTGCCATTTTAGGCAAGCAAAGTCCCTGAATGCCATTCCAGGTAATTAACTCCAGCACCGCACGGGACACTGAGAGAAGCTCCCTGTTCTGAGCGTTTCCTTTAATTACAATTTAAAGGGTTTACGAGGAGATATGAATTACAGTTTTAAACTATCCCCCCCCCACACCACCACCTTGAGCCTGGCAAAACTACAGCTTGATAAGGGATGCTCTAGAGAACATCTTCCCAGCTATACCATTAAATGTCATCCCGAGCGCAGCCTCCTTCCTGGTGGGCTGTGACACATTTCCCATACTTGCTGCGTCTTACCGAACTCAGCCGAGAGACCCATTTCACAGCTCTGTGCCAATTATAGCAGCATCTGCACTCTGCTCGTCACACCTTTTCTGTCTGGAGCTCTCATCTTCTGCTCTGGCAAACTTGCTCAGCACTGTGCATGCATACTGTGCAGTCTTCGGGTTCAGCCAGGACCAGAAGCAAGACGAGGGTTCAGCAGCTCAGGCTCTGCACTCAAGAGACAGCGTGCTCAGGGCAAAGAGGCAGGCGAGAGTCAGCGGCTTTTGTAGGGCCAGACAGGATGCGATTGGCTCCTCCTGGTATCACCTGACCTCTGCTGGGCTGGGAGCTGCACTACCACCCTCTGGCCATCTACAGTGCTGGCGCTGACAGGCAGCAGAGAGCAAGGCGGCCGCTCCTCCCCGCTGCAAGCGGCCACAGAGAGGGGGGCCCCAGGCCCTGCAGCAGAGCCCCCTGCTGGAGGCCCCTGGCGCCTCACACACCTGGTGGGATCTCCAGCCGTAGGCTTTGGAAGCGCCTCTGCCCATGCTAAAGCGCCCAGATGAGCAGTGCCTGGCTGGATCAAAGCAAAGGTCCAGCATCCCGTTTCCCAGATGCCTCCCGGAAGCCCACAAGCAGCACATGAGGGCAACAGCCTGACCCTGCCCTGCTGTTGCCTTCTAACACCTGCTGTTGTTGTTGTTGTTCAGTCGTTCAGTCGTGTCCGACTCTTCGTGACCCCATGGACCATAGCACGCCAGGCCTTCCTGTCCTGCGCTCTCTCCCGGAGTGTGCTCAAGTCCATATTCATTGCATCGGTGATGCTATCTAGCCATCTCATCCTCTGCCGTCCCCTTCTCCTTTTGCCTTCAGTCTTTGCCAGCATCAGGGTCATTTCCAGGGAGTCTTCTCTTCACATTAGGTGGCCAAAATATTTGAGCTTCAGCTTCAGCATCTGTCCTTCCAATGAGCACTCAGGGTTGCTTTCCTTTAGGATTGACTGATTTGACCTCCTTGCAGTCCAGGGGACTCGTAAGAGTCTTCTCCAGCACCACAGTCCGAAAGAATCAATTCTTCGGCGCTCAGCCTTGATCCAGGGAATGTTGGCGATTTGATCTCTAGTTCCTCGGCCTCTTCGAAACCCTGCTTGTACTTCTGGTAGTTCTCAGTTCACATGCTGCTGAAGCCTAGCTTGTAGGATTTTGAGCATCACCTTGCTGGCATGTGAAATGAGCGCAATTGTACAGTACCTAGAACACTCTTTGGCATTGCCCTTCTTTGGCATTGGAATGTAAACTGACATTTTCCAGTCTTGTGGCCACTGTTGAGTGTTCCAAATTTGTTGGCATATTGAGTGTAGCTCTTTAACAGCATCATCTTTTAGGATTTTAAATAGCTCAGTTGGAATACCGTCATCTCCGCTAGCTTTCTTGTTACTAATGCTTCCGAAGGCCCACTTGACTTCACTCTCGAGGATGTCCAGCTCAAGTTCCGTGATGGCATTATCATGGCTATCAGGGAGATTCGGATCTTTCCTGTATAGTTCTTCTATGTATTCTTTCCACCTCTTCTTAATCTCATCTGCTTCTGTTAGGTCCCTGCCTTCTTTGTCCTTTATCATGCCCGTCTTTGCACAAAACATTCCCTTGAAATCTCTGATTTTCTTGAAGAGATCTCTAGTCTTTCCCATTCTGTTGTTTTCCTTGATTTCTTTGCATTGTTCATTTAAGAAGGCCTTCTTGTCTCTCCTTGCTATTCTCTGGAACTCTGCATTCAGTTGGATATATCTTCCCCTTTCTCCCTTGCTTTTTGCTTCCCTTCTTTCCTCAGCTACTTGGAAAGCCTCATCAGACAGCCACTTGGCTTCCTTGCATTTCTTTTTCTTTGGGATGGATTTCATTGCTGCCTCCCGAACACTATTACGGACCTCTGTCCATAGTTCCTCAGGCACTCTGTCTATCAGGTCTAATCCCTGAAATCTATTCCTCACCTCCACTGTATATTCATAAGGGCTATGATTGAGGTCATACCTGAACGGTTTAGTGGTTTTCCCTACGTTCTTCAATTTAAGCCGGAATTTTGCAAGAAGCAGCTCATGATCTGAGCCACAGTCAGCTCCAGGTCTTGTTTTGACTGACTGTATGGAGCTTCTCCATCTTTGGCTGCAAAGGACATAATCAATCTGATTTCGATATTGACCATCTGGTGATGTCCATGTGTATAGTCGCCTCTTGTGCTGTTGGAAAAGAGTGTTTGCTATGATCAGCGTGTTCTCTTGGCAAAACTCTATTAGCCTTTGTCCTGCTTCATTTTGTACACCAAGGCCATGGTTGCCTGTTATCCCGGTGATTTCTTGACTTCCTACTTTAGCATTCCAATCCCCTATGATGAAGAGGACATCTTTTTTTGGTGTTAGTTCTAGAAGGTGTTGTAGGTCTTCATAGAACCCATCAACCTCAGCTTCTTCGGCCTCAGTGGTTGGGGCATAGGCTTGAATTACTGTGATGTTGAATGGTTTGCCTTGGATTCGTACTGAGATCATTCTATCGTTTTTGAGATTGTACCCCAGTACTGCTTTTCCCACCCTTTTGTTGACTATGAGTGCTACTCCATTTCTTCTAAGGGATTCTTGCCCACAATAGTAGATATGATGGTCACCTGAATTAAATTTGCCCATGCCTGTCCATTTTAGTTCGCTGATTCCCAAGATGTCGATGTTCAATCTTGCCATCTCATGTCTGACCACCTCCAGCTTACCTTGATTCATTGATCTGACATTCCAGGTTCCTAAACAATATTGTTCTTTACAGCATCGGACTTTCTTTTCACCACCAGACACATCCACAGCTGAACGTCCTTTTGGCTTTGGCCCAGCCGCTTCACCCTTTCTGGCGCTACTTGGAAATTAGTAGCGCCAGAAAGAGTGAAGGGCCTGCAGGAGAAGCCACCACCACTGGGGAAGAGGCGTGCCGCCGCCGCCACTACCACCAGGCCTTCCCTTCAGACTTCTGCCTGGCAGACCGCCAGTCCCTGCAGGACCAGGCCCCCAGGTACCGAGCCAGCTGTGCTGCTCCACCTGCCCCCTCCCTGGAGGGGCTACATAAGCTGGCTGGCTGAGGTGGCCTGGGAGAACCAGGGCCTGCAGGAGAGGCCACCACCACTGGGGAAGAGGCGTGCGTGTGTGCGTGCTGCTGGGCCTGCTGCCGCCGCCGCCACCACCAC
Source organism: Heloderma suspectum (assembly GCF_057233095.1). Taxonomy (NCBI): domain Eukaryota; kingdom Metazoa; phylum Chordata; class Lepidosauria; order Squamata; family Helodermatidae; genus Heloderma; species Heloderma suspectum. Next base: position 328,529,667 of record NC_139460.1, on the reverse strand, counting down.
CACCACCACCACCACCAGGCCTTCCCTGTGGACTCCTGCCTGGTGTTATTTTTAAGGGGATTTTTAAAATTGTTTTTTGTTGTTGTTGTTGTTTTTTCTGGGGGATTTTGTTGTGTTTTTAGGGGTAGGTAGCCTGCCTGAAATGAACTTGAGCACGCTCCGGGAGAGAGCGCAGGACAGGAAGGCCTGGCGTGCTATGGTCCATGGGGTCACGAAGAGTCAGACACGACTGAACGACTGAACAACAGCCTGCCTGATAGGCGGGAGCGAGGGGGCATGTGTCCACCTGATGGAAGCAGTGGGGGGAGTGTTGGGGGCCAGAACATACCGAGGCTGGGCGGCAGGCGCTGGCGGAGCGCTAGGGGCAGGCCATGCCAGGTAAGGGGAACAAGGGAGAGATGTGTAGTATCTGTCCCCTGCTCCGGGCCTGTCCAGAGCCAAAGGATGGCTGGGGGAGGCGTGACCCCATCTTCTGGCCTTCGTTTGCTGCTCTGCAATGCCAGGTCTGTTACCCAGAAAACCTCCCTCATCCATGACATGATCCTGGACGAGGGTGCAGACCTGGCATGTATTACGGAGACCTGGCTGGCCGAGGCTGCTGCTCCAACCCTTGCAGCCATGTGTCCAGCTGGATTTTCGTATGCACAGCAGCCGGGCTGGGGATCGGGGAGGGGGAGTGGCTGTTATCTACCGAGAGTCCTTGGTCTTCACCAGACCCCCTCTCTGGGAGACCAAGGTTGCTGAGTGCATGTACTGGAGGTTGGGCCCGAAGGGCAGTCTGGGGATTCTGCTCATGTACCATCCACCCCGCTTCACGACTGACTCCCTGGCCGAGGTGCTTGAGGTGGTCTCTGATGTGCGTGTACAGTCCCCTAACTTACTGGTGTTGGGGGACTTCAACGTACATTCGGAGGCCATCCTCACAGGAGCACCTCGGGACTTCATGGAGATCATGGCTTCCTGGGAGCTTCACCATATTCTAACTGGGCCCACCCATGTAGCCGGTCATGCGCTAGACCTTGCGTTTGTTTCTGGAGAAGTGGGGAGTGATCTGGAAGTCGGGGGTATATCCACCACCCCCTTGTCATGGTCAGATCACTATCTGGTGACGTTGGACTTCTCGGTTCCACAACCCCTCCGCAGGGGTGGAGGACCCATTAAAATGGTCTGCCCCAGGCATCTTATGGCTCCAAATGGATTCCTGAACGCGCTTGGGGATTCTCTGGGGCACGCCAACGGCCACTCGGTCGAGACCCTGGTGGGTGGCTGGAATGCCGCAATCACTGGGGCATTAGATCGGGTGGCTCCGAAACGCCCTCTCCCCCTGAACAGGGCTCAGACTGCACCATGGTTCAATCCGCGGTTACGAGCTCTGAAACAGGAGGTGAGACAGCTAGAGCGCCGGTGGCGGAAGTCTCGCTCCAAAGATGATCAGACACGGGCTAGAGCTGTATCTTCAGCCTTTCACGTGGCGGTGAAGGCAGCAAAAAAGGAATATGATGCTGCCTATATCACGTCTGCAGAGTGCTGTCCCAGGAGGCTGTTCCAAGTGGTCCGGAGCCTGGTCGGTCCTGTGGCTCCTGAACCACTGGAGCATTCTAAGGTCTCCTGTGAGGCTTTGGCAAGGCACTTTGCAGATAAAATTGATCAGATTAGGTGTGTTACTCTGCACGCTGTGGATACAGTTAGTGAGCAAGAGGCGGCCTGTGGCAAACCGGTTTTGTGGGATCGGTTCCAGCTCCTGATGAAGTGGACAAGGTGCTTTCATCTGTAAGGCCGACCACCTGCTTACTTGATCCTTGCCCATCTTGGCTCATTATGGGCTGCAGAGAGAGACTGGGTGAGGGGATCAGGGCGGTGGTGAACGCCTCCCTTGAGGAGGGAGTGATGCCACCAGCCCTCAAGGAGGCAGTGATAAGACCGCTCTTAAAGAAGCCCTCCTTGGATCCTCAAGTTCTGAACAACTTTCGCCCAGTCTCAAATCTGCCATTTTTGGGCAAGGTGATTGAGCGGGTGGTGGCGGTGCAGTTGAAGGCACACTTGGAAGAAACCGATTATCTAGACCCATTTCAGTCAGGCTTCAGGCTTTGGTACGGGACAGAAACAGCCTTGGTCGCCTTGGTAGATGATATGAGGAGGGCTCTGGATAGGGGTGAATGCTCCTTCCTTGTTCTCCTCGACCTCTCAGCGGCTTTTGATACCGTTGACCGCGGTATCCTCCTGGACCACCTGGAGGGGTTGGGCATTGGAGACACCGTATTGCGGTGGTTCCGGTCCTTCCTCTCCGGCAGGTACCAGAGGGTAGCACTGGGAGAGGAGATTTCGGACCCGTGGCCACTCACTTGTGGGGTGCCACAGGGTTCCATCCTCTCCCCGATGCTATTTAACATCTATGTGAAGCCGCTGGGGGCTATCATCAGGAGGTTTGGGGTGCGGTGTCATCAATATGCGGATGACACGCAGCTCTACCTCTCGTTCAAATCTTCACCAAGGTTGGCCGTAGAATCCCTGTCCAAATGTCTGGAGATGGTGAGTGGCTGGATGGGGAGGAATAAGCTGAAGCTGAACCCTGACAAGACCGAGGTACTTTTGGTGGGAGACAAGAGGAGGCTGGGGGATGTTGACCTGGTGTTGAATGGGGTACGGCTACCCTTGAAAGACCAGGTCCGCAGCCTGGGGGTCATTTTGGACTCCCAGCTGTCCATGGAGGCTCAGGTGTCAGCTGCGAGCCGGACAGCGCTGTATCAACTCCATCTGATACGGCGGCTGCGCCCCTTCCTTCCCGACCATCTGCTCCCATCGGTAGTACATGCCCTGGTCTCCTCTCGTTTAGACTACTGTAATGCGCTCTACGTGGGGTTACCCTTGAAGATGGTCGGAAGCTGCAGCTCGTACAGAACGCGGCGGCTTGCCTCATTAAAGGCAGCCGCCGGCGAGATCACATCACTCCAGTGCTGAAGGAGTTGCACTGGTTACCAGTTGTTTTCTGGGCCAAATTCAAGGTGTTGGTTTTGACCTTTAAAACCCTATATGGTTCCGGCCCAGCCTATCTTAAGGAGCACCTCCAGCAGCACCAGACAGGCCGCTTAGCAAGATCAGCCTCAGATGGCCTTCTCTCTGTCCCATCAGCCAGGCCAGCTAGACTGGTGGGGACAAGGGAGAGGGCCTTTTCTGTGGTGGCCCCCACTCTGTGGAACTCCCTCCCTAGGAAACTCCGCCATGCCCTCTCTTTAATGAGCTTCCGTCGTGCATTAAAAACGTGGTTGTTCAGGCAGGCATTTGGGGTGGGTTAGGGTATTTTAGAAAATGTTTTTACTGTAGAATTTTATTGTTTTAAACTGTTTTATTGTATGTTGTACATCGCCCAGAGTGGCTGGGTGACCAGCCGGATGGGTGATTAATAAATTTAATATTATTATTATTATTAATTCCCTCTGCTCTTCTTCCCCAGTAGTATATTGGACACCTTCCGACCTGAGGGGCTCATCTTCCGGCGTCATATCTTTTAGCCTTGTGATACGTTCCATGGGGTTTTCTTGGCAAGAATACTGGAGTGGGTTGCCATTTCCTTCTCCAGTGGACCACATTTTGTCAGAACTCTCCGCCATGACCTGTCTGTCTTGGGTGGCCCTGCACAGCATAGCTTATGGCTTCACTGAGCTACTGAGGTATATTGCCTCTGAACATGGAGGTTCAAGTAAGCCATTGTCATGACTAATAGCCATTGATAGACATTATTACCCTTCATGAATTCATCTCTTAAAGGGAGGCTGTTGAATGCCTGGCCCAGGAGCCAATTCTTCTCCAAATGGGTCCTGCTTCCCCCCCCCCCGCCCCAAGCATTTGGTGGCTTCCCAGCATTTCCGTGGTTTTCCACCATTCCAAAAGGCTGAAATGCCTCCCGGAAGGCTGAATTACGGGTTGTAGGAGCTTCGAGCTAAAATAGGCTTGTGCTTTGGCCCCACCCCTTTTGCCTTCAGCCCTGCCTCTTCACCTTTGGCCCCACCTGCCACTGGAATGCGGCCCCCGAGAGCTTCCCCAAAACTAACTTCGGCACCTCTGTTTTATAGCCATCTAAACCTGTGGCTCTCATCACATCTTGTGGCTGCATTGCACCATACGTTCGCTAGGAGAGCAGAGAGCGAGGGAGAGTTACGGCTGGGCAGAGTGCAACTCCTATCATACCCTCAGATCCTATCCACTGAGCCTCACTGTGACAAAGAGTTTAGGAGATGCACCATCCCCAGCCCATCCCACCCCCAATAAATGCTGAAGGAACTTGATAGGTCAGAGGAAAGATTAAGGAAGGGATTAGAGAAGATGTGTTCAGTGAGGAACCTCACGTATTTAATAGGATGTCAGAAAGAAGAGCGGGAAAAGACACTTATCCTGTCCACTGAGAACAGGAAATGTCCTTATGCTATTTGCCATTCAGGTACATGACACTTTGCAGAGCACATAAACCAAACAGGACAGGTCCCTGCCTGTGAAGAGCTTACAGCAGGGAAAGAGAGAGGCAGGGGCAACAGGAGATGGATGTGGTTTTGAAAGCATGAAAGGAGCACCCTTGAGGGCCTTTAGGCAGGAAATACAAACAGCGTTATTACCTCTGGCCTTCAGTGGGGCTTAATTATACTAGGGAGTTTTAACTCTCTGTCTTCTTCTTTGTCTGCTTAAATACTGTTTTAGTGGTTTCATTGGCTTTGATTTTAATGCAAACTGGCCCTTGTTGGGGCTCAAGAGGCAGTCTAGAGATGTTTGTACAATAAAATGACTCCAGTCACATTTGTTTAGGCTTCATTTTCAGCTGGGGATGAGGACAAGAAGAACAGAGTTGAAATGGCTGGAATATTCCTCAAGGTTCCACTAAGTGAAAGGGAAGGAGCTGTCTGGCATCGCCCACTTTGAAACCTCCCACTTTTTTAGAGGATTTCAAGGCCAGGTCTGGCAAGGCCCTGCTTTCCAGAGGTGGGATGCCCCACAACTGCCTTGCAAGGTGGGCCAGCTGTACACACATCTGTCTAACTGGTAGGTTGCTGCCACCCCATCAGTAACAATGCAGGACCAGAGCTGGATACGTGTGGGTTAGGCATGTCATTGCACTACCATTATCAAACCCTTCAATGATGCTTTAAACATCAAAACCAGCACTTTGAATTGGGCTCAGAAACACACCGGTAACCAGTGCAGCTGGCACAGTATAGGCGTTATATGATTGAATCACCTTGCTCCCACCAATACTCGGGAGGCCGCATTCTGCACAAGCTGGAGTTTCTGAAACGTCTTCAAAGGCAGCCCCATGTATAGCGCATTACAGTAGTCCAGCTTGGACGTGACTAGTGCGTGGATAACTGAGGCAAGGTCCATCCTCTCCAGATAGGGCCACAGTTGGCATACCAGCCTAAGCTGGTAAAAAGCACTCCTGGACACCGCAGCCACCTGGGCTTCCCCAGTTAGCTCAGAGGACTCCCAAACTGCACACTTTGTCTTTCAGGGGGAATGCAACACCATCTAAGGCCAGTTGTAAACCTCCATCCGAAGTAGTTGGTTTCCCAACCCACAGTACCTCCGTCTTGCCTGGATGAAGTTTCAGCTTGTTCGCCCTCATCCATCCCAAAACAGCCTCCAGACGCTGGTCCAAGAGTTCCACAGCCTCCCTGGGATGCGCAGATGGAAACAAGAGGCAGAGCTGAGTATCATCCGCATACTGAAGACATTTCAGCCCAAACCTCCTGATAACTTCCCCCATGCTTTTTAACATGTAGATGTTAAAAAGCATGGGGGACAAGACAGAACCTTGCGGCACCCCACAGGCTAATATAAAACTGATATAAGGCTGTAGTATGTCTATGTAGTTATGACTTTTATAAACCACCTTTCTGCCAATAATGGCACTGAAGGCAGCTAACAATAGCATAGAGATTAAAATTAGAATCTTAATTAAAGCATAACATAAAAACAAATCAATTAAAACACAATTAAAAATATAACAATAAAAGAAATAAACAGCTGCCAACTAGTTAAAACCAGTATTATTATATAGATAATAACCAGTATATTATATAGATAATATACTCGGTATCTTGTTTTCCCTGCCACATCCTATGACATGCACATTAATAAATAATTGAACTGGAGTGTAACTAACACCATTCTGGTAAAAGCTCTACAGCTTGTTGGTGTTCTAACCTGCTCCATCCGGAGGGCTCAAGGAAGATAACAGGACAATAATGATGACAAAAAAAAAAAAAAACCTCTGTAAAATGTGCATCTTAGCCAAGGCTATCGTGTCACTGACCCTTCTCAGTAGCGGGAAGTTCAGACTAGCTTTTCTAGGATCTGTTGCCCTTCTGAAGGAGGGTGCCATGGGGACATGGTAGCTTTAAAAAAAAAGTCCTGTAATGTACCAATGCCCAGGCCGGGCAAGTCTTATGGCCCCCGTTTCAGCTGTAGCAATAGAGACAGTCCCTGGTAAATCCTAGCCCTCCTTGTCCCTAGTTTTTGCTTTGGGGTTTTGGTGGGGGCAGGGGGGGGGGCGGTCCTTGTTAAGGTTTTGCTTCTGCATGTTGCTTAGGATGTCCATGTTCACAGTTGAGCTTCCTCTCCAGGATCTCTAGAAGTTAAACAGAGTGGGTGGGTACAGGAGGGAGGTGTGTTTTATCTTGTGCACACATGTCAGTAAGTGCACATGTGCATGGATGGACACAACGGAGCACAGGTCCTGACACTTTGCATCCCGCAGCTGCAGCTGCCAGGGTAGAATCACAGAATAGTAGGGTTGGAAGGGGCCTACAAGGCCTTCGAGTCCAACCCCCTGCTCAATGCAGGAATCCAAGTCAGAGCATCCCTGACAGGTGGCTCTCCAGCCTCATCTTGATAGCCTCCAGTGTGGGAGAGCCCACCACCTCCCTGGGTAATTGGTTCCATTGTCTTATTGCTCTAACAGTCAGGATGTTTTTCCTGATGTTCAGCCTGAATCTGGCTTCCTGGAATTTGAGCCCATTATTCCGTGTCCTGCACTCTGGGATGATCAAGAAGAGATCCTGGCCTTCCTCTCTGGGACAACCTTTCAAGTACTTGAAAAACACTATCCTGTCTCCCCTCAGTCTTCTCTTCTCAAGGCTAAACATGCTCAGTTCTTTCAGTCTCTCTTCATAGGGCTTTGTTTCCAATCCCCTGATCATCTTCGTTGCCCTCCTCTGAACCCTCTCCAGTTTGTCTGCATCCTTCTGAAAGTGTGGTGCCCAGAACTGGACACAGTACTCCAGATGAGGCCTAACCAGTGCTGAGTAGAGGGGAACTAGTACTTCCCGGGATTTGGAAGCGATGCTTTTATTAATGCAGCCCAAAAGAGCATTGGCCTTTTTTGCAGCCACATCACATTGTTGGCTCATATTCAGCTTGTGATCGACAACAATTCCAAGATCCTTCTCGCTTGTAGTGTTGTTGAGCCACGTAACCCCCATCTTGTAACTGTGCATTTGGTTTCTTTGTCCTAGGTGCAGAACTTGCCATTGATCTCTATTAAATGTCATTCTGTTGCTTTCTGCCCAGCGCTCCAGTCTATCCAGATCACTTTGAATTTTGTTTCTGTCTTCCAAAGCATTAGCTATCTTGCCCAATTTGGTGTCATCTGCAAATTGGATCAGCATTCCCTGCCCTTCCTCCTCCAAGTCATTCATAAAAATGTTGAAGAGCACTGGGCCCAGGACTGAGCCCTGCGGTACCCCACTCGTTACCTCTCCCCAGTTTGAGAAGGTCCCACTGATAAGCACTCTTTGAGTCCGATTCTGTAGCCAACTGTGGATCCACTGGATCATTATTTCATCTAGCCCACTTTGAGCTAGTTTTCTCATCAGGAGATCATGGGGCACTTTGTCGAAAGCTTTGCTGAAGTCGAGGTATATGATGTCTACAGCATTCCCATGGTCCACAAGGGAGGTTACTCGATCAAAAAATGAGATCAGATTCGTCTGACAGGACTTGTTCTTGACAAATCCATGTTGGCTTCGAGTAATCACGGCATTGTTTTCAAGGTGCTTACAGATGGATTGCTTTATTATCTGCTCCAGAATTTTCCCAGGGATTGATGTCAGATTGACTGGTCTGTAGTTCCCAGGTTCCTCCTATTTACCCTTTTTGAAGACAGGGACATTAGCCCTCCTCCAGTCATCTGGCACTTCCCTCGTCCTCCATGATTTCTCAAAGAGAATAGACAGTGGTTCTAAGAGTTCTTTTGCCAGTTCCTTTATTACTCTAGGATGCAGTTCATCTGGCCCTAGAGATTTGAACTCATTCAAAGTAATTCGGTGTTCCTTGACCATATGCCTATCGATCTCAAGCTGCAATCCTGCCCCTTCAGCCTGTACTTCGCCTTTGCCAGGGGGGTCATAGACCCTCTTTTGGGAGAAGACTGAGATATTTTGAATACTAGATAACATAGTCTAGGGCAATTCTATTTTTTCCACTGTATGTTTAAGCCAACAAATAGCAGGCATGGGTTGGCTTTTAAATTGGTGTCGGAGGGCAGTTGTAAAGAAAGTGAATACAGCATCTGGCAAGCAGCGAAAAGCTTTCAGCAATGCATAATAGTGCAGGGGGTAAACCCAGGAAATGACCCTTCTTCTGAGAAATGGGGATATGGCTTATTTTCATTTGTGAAATGTTGACGGCCATGGCATGGGGCTGGGTCACAACAGCCATCTGTGTTAGGACCTGTTCATGTGTCCATTCACATCACTAGATTTCCTGTGTCACTTGGTTGCCGAAAACATGAAGGTTTCTAGCTGAACTGCCCCCTTTGAGAAGCATCATGCTTTACGTGCTGTGAAGCCTCTACCTCTGGGGTAACTCTTTTCACACATGCCACTTAGCTCTGGGTGCTGCAGCCATCAAGTGACCAGTGTCCCCATCTGGAGGGCCTTGATTGCAAAGCAAGCTCAGTCCATCTGTACTCTGAAGCTCCAACCAACTCCAAGAACATGAGAAACTCAAACACAAAGAACTCTGCTGGATGAAGATCAAGCTGGGTCCATCGAGTCCAGCACCATATTTCTGAGATGCTTCTGGGAATGGAGGCATTCGCCCTCCCCTGCTTGTTGTTGCCTCCCAGAAACAGGTAATTAGTGGCTCTTCTCAGCCGCCTTCCAGACACACAGCCTTAACCTTTAAGAGGCTTTTCTTCTGCCCCCTTCCCAGGAGTGAGTTATGTGCTCCCAGAGTGTACATTTAGATTTGGGAACAAGCTATTCTGTTTCAGCCAGTGAGCCCTGTCACAGTGAGGGTCTAACTTTGTTGTTGTTGGGCACTATGAGGCAGATTATGTTCCAATATGGATCTGGTTCATACTAAGGACTCGGGGAAAGTCAGGTTCACTTGGATGCCAACAAAGTAGAAGTCAAGTTTTCCAAATAGGCAGGAACAGGAATAGAAGAGCACAGTGGAGAACTCCAAGTGATACTGGGGCTGGAAGCCAGACAAGCTGACCTGTTAGTTTCTCCAACAATCAGCAGATAGTTGAGTCTTAAGTATGGTTTTGGCTACCTTTAGACTGGTTAGCCCCACTTCCCTATTGACTAAGGTCTTCTCCCTGAAAGAGGGCTAATCTGTTTCAGCAGCACTGAGCTGTGATGACACGGAAGTGGCTGGGGCATAGTGGTATCTTCATAGCCAGAGTCCTCAGAATCTGACAATGGCAACATGACTTCCTCCAGACACAGGGGAGCTGGTCTCTGGGTAACTAAGAAGGTGGAAAACTCATGCTGTCTTTCTGTAACTGAGCCCAGGGGCCTCTGAGGACAAGGGATCAGTGTTCAGGGCTTTGACAAAAGCATGTTTTCCAGGCCATGTGCTATACTTAATAGTCCATGACTTCATTAGCTTCGATGGTGCCCCATCAATACACAGATTTCTTCCACCATATTTGTTGCATTAACAATAACTAGGCTAGGTGATAAATGTGCTGGAGGTGAGTGGTCCACAAAGGGTTAAGCCACGTCTTTTGCTGGACTCCGGAGGAGTGCTAGGAGAATATTTATTCCCCCACTGCCAGCCTGGTAGCCATTGGAGACTTCTGCCACGGTGTTTGCTTTGCACCTGAGCTCTGAAGTGTTCCCATAGCTGTTCTACCTTCTAATTAGGACCTGTTTGTCCCCATTGACCTGGGCATTATCCTCCAAAGGATGAACGCACATGCTCAGAGACAATCCCGTCTGTGATCTACTTCCATAAGCACCGACATACAGAAGCCCACTTTTAGAATCAAGGGCGGTTGTTGTTGTTGTTATTTTGTATTTATAATGCACTTTAGAGCTCAAAGCGCTGCACATACATTGTATTGTTATCATCCTTACAGCAACCCTGCTAGGTAGCAAGGCTGAGGCTCAGAGAGAGTGGCTTGCCTAAAAATTCATGGCAGGGGCAGGACTTGAACCAGGGCCTCCTGATTCATGGTTCAGCTTCTCAGCTCCTACACTGTGAAGAAAAAGAAAGAAAGAAAGAAAGAAAACAAACAATTTTTCAGCAGAAGCTTTTCTGAGATCCAGGGAGAATTACATCCAGGGAGAATTAGACAGAAGGGGGGGGGGATCTCCATTCTTACTGGGGTTATTTATGATATAGAGGGTGCAATCCTCTGCACGTTTAGACAGGGAAAAACCCCACAACTCCCAGCATAGGATTGCACCCTGAAAGGGTCAAAATTATCTGAAGGGCCCGCGCCGCCTCCCGTCCGCTCCCAAACGCGACGGTCAGCACCCGCCCCGCCTGCCCTGGCTCCGGCGTCCCGCTCGCCTCGCCTCCCGCGCAGGGCCTGCGGCTCGCGCCCCGTGGGGAGGGCGCGCTCCCTGGCCCCCGGCGGCGGCAGAGCGCGGCCCCTCGAACCCGAGCCCCCGGCCTTTTTGCCAGGGCGATGGCGGAGCCGCCGCGGGAGGAGGGCGCCCGCTGAAGCAGCAGGAGGGAGCCCTCCCAGCCAGCAGGTCTATCCGTGGAAAAGCAGCGGGACGGATCCTGCACTTGCACAGGCCACACCCGCAGACGGCAACAACGGAACACGCAGGGAGCAGCGGTGTGTGGCGAGACGGCTGGTGTTGCTCTTCCCAGACAGGATCAGTGCAGCGCGTGCACGGGGCCCCCGCGGGTGGTGCTGTTAGCCGGGCAGGCTCAGGTTCGATGCGCAGTGAAGTTTGCATCTTGGCCAAGTTCTGCGGCTGGAGCACACGAACGAGAGGTGCCTGTGTTCTCCATACAGGCAAATACAGGAAGTTCACACAACAAAACCGTGCTCGTTAAATGTATGGGGGGGGGCAGGGGGAGGAGAGTGGGATTGCAGACATAAGAACAGAAGAAGGGCCATGCTGGATCAGACCAAGGGTCCCTCTAGTCCAGCCTTTCGGCACACCCTCGCCCCACTCCGAACGTCTGGGCATACATTCATCTGCACAGGTGGGGAGCTGGCATTTTGCAAGGACCACGCAGGAGAGCTTACATAGCTACAGTTGCATGCACACTGGGCTCTGTTCAGAACTTCCACTCAGTACATGGAAGTTGGGCTCCAATCCTGCCCCCTCCCCCCATGTGTTCAGTAAATGGGGCTTTGTGCAACACCACTGGCCATGACATCCTTTCGGATAGGCTCCCTGGGTTGGGAGTTGGTGGTTCTATGGTTCTGCTCCTACATGGAAGGCCAGTTCCAGAAAGGTGTGCGGGAGGACCCATGGCATTTAGGCCACAAGGTCCCAGGGGCTTCTCTTTTGTTCCCCATGCTTCTTAACATCATTATGAAACTGTGGGGAGAGGTCACTAGGGGATTTAGGGTGAGGTGTCATCACTGTGATGAAGATGTCCACCTCTCTCTCTCTCATCAGGTTCAGGGGAGGCGGTCCAAGTGCTGAACTGGTGCCCGGAACCACTCATGGATGGGAGGAAGGCCGGTGAACTGAAACGTTCCCAACAACACGGAGGTTCTGTGGGTAGGTCGTTCATCTGTTCAGAGAGATGGTGTTCAACCTGTTCTGGATGGAGTTGCACTTCCCCAAACTATCAAGTTCAGAGTCTGGGGGTACCCCTAGATCAGGGGTGCAGAACCCCCAACCTGTGGCCTAATCCATCCCAATAGGCTCCCTAATCTGGACCGCAGAGCCCCCTGAGCTTTCTGCAGGAATCTCCCCAGAGGGAATCCCGCCTTTTACCTCCCATCTGAGATCAGAGATCATAAAGGGGAGTCTGCTGTGAGCCGCTCTCCCTCCCACACTGTGAGCGGGAGCAGCGCCCAGGGCATCCCCGCTGTTATCCCAGATCTCAGAACACAGGCCGCAGCAGGGCTGTGGGCTGCAGGGAACTCTCATGCTGCCAGGAAGAACAGCTGTGTTTCCTGCCAGCAGCCACGTCGCTTCACGCTGTGTGTGGCACCCCCATGGGGACAACATGTGTCCTGTGGGTTGCCACTTTCAGCTCAGCTGGTGCACCAGCTTAGGCTGTTGCCTGGGACCAGCCAGTGGGAACAGATCTCACGTGGCTGTTGAAAGATTCAGAGGCTTCTGGTCCATTTCTGAGCACAATGTGAAGTGCTGGTGCTTACCTTTAAAGCGTAATACCGTGTGGGATCTCGATACCTGTAGGAACACCTCCTCCTCCCATTCACATCACCTGCATCGAGGTCATCTTTGGAGGCTGGCCTCCAGGTGCCCCCACCTTCTGAAGTGGGGGGTGGGGGTGGGGGGCATGGAGAGAGAGCCTTCCCAGTGGTGGCATCCTGCTTGTGGAATGTATTTATTTATTTATTACATTTATATCCCGCCATTTTTCCTCTTTAAGAAACCCAAGGCGGCGTACATAATCCTCCTCCTCTCCATTTTATCCTCACAACAACAACCCTGTGAGGTGGGTTGGGCTGAGAGTCTATGACTGGCCCAGAGTCACCCAGTGAGCTTCCATGGCTGAGTGGGGACTAGAACCCGGATCTCCCAGCTCCCAGTCCAACACTCGAACCACTACACCATGCTGGCTCTCAGGTGTTCTAATGCCTTTTTAAAGAAACAAAACAAAATTAAGATGAAATGCATAGGTAAAGTAAAATAAACAGAGCTAGGAGTTTAATTCATTTTAAATGATTTTCAGGCTGCCTTTAAGAGGGGGAGGGCATTGCACACCCCACAGGTCAGGCACATGTTCTAGGAGGTGCCGCTTGTCCTTGCCTCACTCTAGCCACTGCCTGGTGGGAACGCCAAAACAAGCAAGCAAGCATTGCTGACGGCCATCTGCTCCTGTTCGTGCACACCGAGTCTCTGTTCATCTCTGTTCTCCTTCAGCCGGTGAATAACTCTGAATTTGGCTTAAGGGTAAAAGACTCTCTTTTATTACGCATTTGCCTTTTCACATTACCTGACAAGGTAATTTGCAGTAAAATGGGGAGGCAGTTTCCCTGAATGTCTTTGAAGCGCCAGAAACCATGTCTTGCTGTGGACGTTTGATCCAGATGATTAGATCTCTTGACAGGTTTGGGGGGATAAAATCCTAAATTTTGCTGTGTACAGAGATTAGATGGTTACAAGCTGCAATGTATATTGTAGTCTGCTTAAAAGAACACCTTCACACTCACAACTTCCAGGTTATGAAACACAAATCCTGTGCCCAGGAAATCAAATAATTTACTCAGATTCAACTTTGCACAAATTAATCAGTAAGTCCTTAAATTCTTTTAAGACAACAGGAAAACAACAGATGCTGGAGCTGAAGTCAGCTGAGAGCTCTGCTCCCTGACCTGGCAATGCTCCAGCCCCACTACCAAATCTGTGCCCATGAGACTCCCCTGCAGTATTGAGTAACCCAGCCCCCCACCCCACCCAGGGCCCTCCATGTGTTGGGCTACAACTCCCAGCATGTGTTGGCTGGGGGATGCTGCGAATTGCAGTCCAACACAACTGGAGAGCCCCAGGTTATGGAAGACTGGAGGAACTGTTTAGAGATGCTCTTTTACTACTTTGCCTATTCAGGGCTGGAGCTTCACGCTGGAAAGACATTCTGGAGCTGGGCTTGGCTAAAATTAAGGCCTGCTAGTGACAACGATGGGCCAGCCCTCCCTGTGGAACCTGGCCAGGGTGTTCAGTCCACCCACGCATATCCACACACACACACACACTGCCGTGGGTTGCGACACCGTGGAGAAAATCCCCGATCTGTGTGGCATGCCAGTATCACGCCACTGCAGGGAGCCCTTTCAGGCGGCCTCCGTGCGGGGACTGCTTTGCACGCGGGCACGGGCCTCGCACTGCGTTCGCCTCTGGTCCCAGCTGTTGCTGAGCAGCGTCTGCCTGAAGGCAGAAGATGGATCGCCCTGTAATTTCTCTCTTCTCCCGAGTCACTGCAGAGGCTCTCTTTCTTTGGAGAGCTGTCTGATCCCACCAGGAACTGCAGCAATCCCTTCGCAGAACAAGTGGGTGCAGGAATCCGGACTCTTGCAGATCTTAGCAGGGGCCGATGCCTCCGCAGGGTCAGTTTGGAGAGGAGGGGGGCTGCTTGTCACTCACCAGCTGACCGCACCCTGATTCCTACCAGTGGGAGTGTAAGAGAAAGGGAGAGGGAGGGGTTGGCTTAGCACACGGGGTGGGGGCGCTGTAAACTAGCTGGGATGTTTCTGGTTCAGATCTGACTTCAGCCAGTAGTGTAGTGGAGCAGGGCTCACAGGGTCACAGTGCTGGGACGTTTTGACCAGCAGGGATGCTGATGCCATCTGCTACCGCTCTGAGATGTCTCTGTTCCCGCTGAGCTTAGCTGCAGTCCTCACAGTAGCAGGAGGGGAGGGGGAGAGAATGGATTTTCCCAGCCACAACGTATTATTGTGAGCGATCCTGGTTTTTGAGTTGGCTTGATTTCACAGGGAATTAAAATCCATTTGCTTTACAGAAGACGTATATCTAATACAGAGAAGGAGTGACCAAGTTCACATGATCACCAGTGGTGGCACATTCTGGGCGACTTTTGGATATTCAAGCCTTGACTATGGCTTGTTGTGTCATCCAAATCTGGCAAGGACAGGCTAACAAACCACCCAGAGCCCATGGGATGTTTTAGGATTGTGGGCTGTTTGCCG
Organism: Heloderma suspectum; assembly: GCF_057233095.1. NCBI lineage: Eukaryota > Metazoa > Chordata > Lepidosauria > Squamata > Helodermatidae > Heloderma > Heloderma suspectum. Next base: position 328,514,579 of record NC_139460.1, on the reverse strand, counting down.
GGTTTGGACAACACAAGAAACCGCAGTTGTGACTTGAGTCGTCAAAATGGCCGCCGGCACACGCTGTGGCTGACCACGGCTTAAAAAAGCTGCAGTGGGCTGTTTGATTGTGTGAACAGGCCCAGGGGGGGAGAGAGAGAGAGAGACAGATTAACTGAGCTGCCTGCATTTTGGGACTCTCCTTGGGCTATGGGGACTGTCATGACAAGAGCCGGCACCACAGGCCCCAGCCAGGATTAGGTGGCCATGAGCACACTGCTGCCCCCTCAGCTTCCTAATGTACAATGGTGGGGTCCAGGGGGGTGGGGAGGTAGAAACTTATCTTAGGGGATGTCTAAAATTATGCATGTGAAGTACTGTCGATACTCAGAAAGCACTACATACATGCTGTGATAAGGTAGTCTTGGTAGGGCCAAGGCCTCCCATGCAGACACAGGCCAAGGCAAATCGTAGAATCGCAGAGGGGGAGAGGCCTCGTAGGGCATCTAGCCCAACCCTCTGCTTGACGCCATCCAGAGACAGAGACCATCCTGCAGATAGCTGCCCGACCTCTGCTTGAAGACACCCAGTGGGAGGAGCCCCCCCCCCCCCGATTGTTGGTCCTACTGCCCAGCTCATGGTCCCATCCTTGCCCTCTCCCAAAGCACAGTGACTGGAGAGCCCCTTGTAAAACGGCTAGAAGGCAGACCTGTCCTATGATTAGAAGGTGGGCCTGTCTGCCACTCAGCCCCCCCCCACCCCTCCCTCCCCCTCCCCCTCCTCAGCATTTAGACAAACAAAAGAAAAAGGCACTATTTTGGGAGACGTGCTGTCTGCCGTCCCACAGCTGAATTGTGAATAAAGCCTTGGGCAGGCTCCAGCTTGAATTCTGGTACTTCGGAAGAACCCACCCGGGAAGCACCAGAAATGCTCCGAAGGGGCCCGATTCAGTTCAGGCTTCAGCCAAATACGATGCACGCCCGTTTCAGTACTTCTTTCTGTCTGCCTTCACAAGGGTGCTCATCAGTTCCATTGGGTGGTCCCAAGGGCAAGGTAGAGACGTTTTTCTCCCTCCATTTTTCCCCACACAAAGCGTAATTTCATAAACCTCCTTCCCTCCCCCCTCAGGCATTAAGAGCCCCACATGCTTTGAGCCTTTAAGCCTTTCCTTTTGAGTAAGGTGCTCCAGAGCCTTGCTCATTTTGGCCGGTCTTCTTTTATACCGCTGCAAGTGCTACAACAGCTTTTAAGATGGGGGGGGGTGGCTACTGGAACGGAAAGCGCCGTTGATTCTTGGGCATGACGAGGGAGCCACTGGCTGGGCATTGGCCAGAGCAGTTCCAGAAGTTGCTCACCACGTGCTTAAATCTGCCTCAAGGCCTTGGAGCCACGGGTGGCCCCAGCATGCTCACAGGATCCTCGGCGTTGGTCCGAATCCATCCGTAGCCCGTGGCACTGAGGAGGAGTAAGGGGGGGTGAGCCAATGCAGTACAGAGCAGCAACTGCCACAGCGCAGGCCGTGAAGGCCACTCTGAGCTGTCATTTTAAACCAGATGTTTAGATCAATCAATCTGGCTGAACCAGTCTTGGGAATTCTCTGTCATGCAGTCAGATTGTGCAACGGGATCCATCCTGTCTGCCCCCAGCCCCCAAATGCTCTGCATTGCAGATGGTAGGACTAGTAGGGAGAGAATCGGGCAGAAGAGAGCCTTACAATAGAGGGAGGGAGGTACCAGTCTGAGGAGCTGGAAGCTTTTAACATCCCAAATCAAACCACTCTCTTACAGTAACTTGTTTGGAGAGGACTTTAAGATTTATGAGCTAGAATGGCAGATAAAAAAAGTGTAATCATTATAAGAACACACAGAGCTAAAAGAAGGTCTGGAGAAAAGGGAAGAGAAATTCTTCAAAGTAGTTTGCACCAGAGAGTATTACTTACACACACATAAACACACACTGAAACTATTAAATGTCATGTTTGCAGACCTGTTAACGAAATAGAGAATTCAGCAGCAAAATATGGCTGACAAGGAAATCGAAAAAAAGAAAAGAAAGCAAAGCAAATATTAATGCATTAAGCAAATTGATTCCTCCTTGCCTACAAAAATGGGAAAGCTCTTTGTTACCAGAGGCAAGGCTCTGCTAGTCCTCTCCTCCCGGCTGTTAGGGAAAATTCTACAGCCAGCCCGCACCCCCGGGCTGCTGGCCTGCTAGGGTGCTTACAGGTGAGACGGTTATTGTGCAATCATCCTGCCTTGAGCACAGCATTTTAGTGGGGGGGGGGCTGACAGCATCGTGTTCCATTTGTAACCCTCCCACAGATTCCATCTTTTCTCTTATTGCAGAAAATCCAAGGATGGAAAGATGGAATAGCTCAGTGTGTCTTTTGATTGGTAGTGCTAGGAGCCCTCTGTCTGGAAGCACCTTTTGAGGCTAGTCCCTGACAGCTGATGAGAATGGTGTGTGTGCGTGGGGGGGGGTGTGTGTGTGCGTGGGGGGGCAGGGCTTTAGCTATGTCTGCACAATTTATAGTCTCTAGTGCAGTTCCTAGCCTTCTGAACTTTTGCTGGTGTCTTAACTAGGACCGCCTCTATGATGTATGTAATTTTCATAACAATTGCCCACTAAATTAAGAGAGGGAGCAGGGCCATTCCATCAGCCCTGGTGAAATAATTATTCCCCCCCTCTTCCCTCCTCATTCCTTTTTCCTTGTGTCTCCTGTCCTTTTAGATTGTAAGCCTGCAGACAGGGACTGCCTTGTTTTAGTTTATTCCAGGTAAACTGCTCTGGGAGGATTTTTGGCTGAGGAGCCGTATAAAAATACTTCAAATAAATAAAACACAGGGGAATAAGCACATCCTTTGTTTTGGGAAACCTGCAAAAGGCTGCTCTTGCACAAAGCATCCTGCACTTATTCATCTGAAACTTGGCAGGTTGGACCCTTCAGAAGGAGCAATTATCCCTGCAAATTTCATCCATCTCCACCAAGAAATTAAAACATTCCCTTAAAAAAAAATAATTATAACGTAAGGACACATAGCGCAACACCTCCCCCCTCCCCTGACCTATTTGTCCGAGATTTGGCTGACATAATCCCCCTCTAAGATACTATAACTGCAGATTTCATCTAATTTTGACAAAATGAAAAAAATGTCATTGCTGTATGTTGATTTCCAATGATAGACCACAGGAGGCATGAAGATTTGGATTTCTGGACAGAAATTTGGATTTGGACCCAAGGCAAAGTGGGTGGTCCCCAAATTTGTCTGCACGGGCTGTTTCCCGAATTGTGGTTTGAATCCAACCTCCTGGGCAGCGCACACTGCTGGTGAGAACACCCTTATGGCCTGCGGATGGGCCGCATTTCTGTCTTCTTGCTTTGGCCGTAGCTTGATTTTTCTCCGCTCACGCGCAAAGCCGGCACAGCCAGTCCCGACGTCAGGAACCCCGCATCCCCGCGGCGCGCGCCTCCGACGCCAGGTGCTTGCCAGCGCGGAAGCATTCGCCCGGCCGGGCTCGGCTCGGCTCCCTCCCCGCGGCGGTGGCCCGGCTCCCCGGGGCAGGGTGCCCGCGCGGCGCTGCCTCCCGCGCTGACAGAGCCACGGAAGATGTCGGCGCTCAGCGCCTCGTGTTCGCAGACTCGAGGCTGGCACCGCGCCGGCCCCGTAACGCTCCTGGCCCGGCCAGGCCGGTCCCCGCGCGCCCCCGGCGAACCCGCTGCCCGTGCGTCGCGGAGGGCGGTGGGGCCGCCGGCGGAGGCGTGGGGCGCAAGCCACGAGGAGCGTCCCCCACGCAGGCTCCCGCCGTGAGGCGGCCCGCGCTGGAGAGGCTTCCGGGCGCGGTTCCCCCCCGCGTGTCGCGATGCGCAGGCATCGGGGGGGCGCCCAGCCCGCAGCCCGGGCTCGCAGCGGGGGGCAGCTGCCTCCCCCGCCTGCGCCGCGCGGGGAGGGAGCTGCTGGCGCTCCGCTGCGCCGCAGACGGCCCGGGGGCGCGCCGCCGCGCAGCGCCCGCGGGCTGCGGCGAGGCGCGGGGGGCGCGCCTGGCCTGGCGACGCCGCTCCGGCCCTCGGCGCCAAGCGCGGCTTGCCGGGCTGTGCCGGCCCCGCGGAGCGGCCGGCTGCTCAGGGACGAGCCCTGCGCGGCGTGCGCGGGCCCCGGCGCCTTCCCGAGGCTGCTGGTTGTTCCGGGCGCTCCGGGCCGGGCCTGCAGAGGGCCGCCCCGGCCTCCCTGGGCGGGGCCGCTGCCTTCGGGAGGCGAGGGGCGCCCTCGGGCCGCTTCGGCGCTGCCCCGCGTGGCGAGACGCGCAGGGCCGAGGTCGCTCGCCGCCGCCGGCAAGGCGTTCGTGCCTCTGCCGCGAAGCAGGCGCGCGGAGGGAGACTCGCCCGTCGGCGCTGGCGCTGGCGCGCTTCTCCGCTCTCACCAGCCCTCCCGGCCTGGCACCCTCCGGGTGTGCTGCACTGCGACCCCCAGAAGCCCCGGGCCAGCTCTGCTAGCTGGGGGACTCTGGGAGTTGTGGTCCGACGCATCTGGAGGGCACCAGGTCGGCGCAGGCCGCTCTAAGCTCTCCCAAAGCGCTTTTCCCCGGAGAGGTTATCCAGGCACAGTTGCCTCTCCTTAGCCCTGCGGCACCTGCTTCGAATCGTCTCCCGAAGTCATTTTCCCTTAAGAAAAGGAGCTGTGAGAGTTTCGGGCACGTGCAACTTGCAATGTGTGCTTTCACCCTCAAGCAAGGGAGTGGAGGTTCTCCTTCCTGATTCTGCAACTCTTGACACATGAGCACAAAGCTCTTGAAAAGAAGATGGATGCAGCAGTCCCGATTAACCCAGATGCCTCCCTTGAATAATGATAATGGTGGCTTTGCTCAGCTATACAGATAACATCAATTTAATCATTAAATAGGCTGACACAGAAATTGCTTCTCAACCAGCCTCCCATTCATCTGAGCTACTACCATAATTTTATTGAAGCGGGAGGTTTTTCACCTTGTACATTTCTTCTACTTTTGGTGCCAATTCCAATTATTCTTTATATTGAATCTAGGCTCAGCTTTGGAAACGCTGCCTTCTGGAAACCAAAGGCAGAACCTACATGCAGAGAGGAATGCAAATCTCTTGGGGGCCAGGCAGACCTATGCAGTTTCACTGGTGTACATTTTACGTTTCTACAAAAATACATAAATTGCAGCTAAGAGACTGGGACTGAAAGCGTTCAGTACTCCAAGATACCCCTTCGACTATCACAACCCATATGTCTGGAACATCCTAGAAAGAGTCTGGCCCAAGCAGCCACGTCATCTAACTGAGGACGGCTTATTGGTCACAGGCATGGCCTTGGCAGAGTAATTCCACACAGCTGGTCCGTCCAAAAACACTCAGCCTGTGAAGCCAGTCATGGCTCAAGTAAGTGTTGATCAGCAGCAGCTCCTATCTGTATGGCAGAAACACACGCCACTGTCTTTCCTGTTGTCCTAGAAAAAAATGAAGGTCATGCTCCAGAGGATTGCTTGGAATGTCAGATAGTCCTTCTGCCCAAGGACACAATCTGTCTGATTTTGCTACTCTTGGAGAAAAACAGCTAAGAGTGGTCCAGATAAGATTACACATGGCAATTTTGAACAATCTAGCACAGACATGCTCCCATCTCCATCTGTTATCCAACCCCTGTTGTCCCCCCACCAGAAGATAATGGTCTAGGTACATATTTGACACCACCAGTTATCAGTCCAGCAGAAAGATGCACCATAGCCATAGGCTTAGCAGTTGAGGTTGCTGAAGAGAGTTCAAAGTCTCCCTTAATGCAAGAGTGCCAGAAAAACCCAGGGGTTCGGTTCTCACTGTCCAATTGGGGTTTTGCTTAATGCCAAAGTCTCTGAGAATTGGAACCCCAAATCCCATTTGCAACATCAGAAAAGAAGAACCTGAAGAAAGGCCATTTCCTGATGTTCATGTAGAAGCTCTTCAGTAAGACCTGGGAGAATTACTTCCTTTAACCCAAGCCAGTCGAACAAAAATTACTTTTCTTGTCAGCCCCTTGGAGTGAGTGTGGTGAAACAAGCACTTGTGTCAGGTTAATTGTCCTCTGGATTGTCAAAAAACCAACACAAAGGGAATGCAAATATTAACTCAGACAAGTACTGGGTGTAATGCCAATATGTGGAACGGGAGGGAAGAGATTTGCCTGGCATATGCAACCTTCACTGAGAGGTCTACACAGACCATTTCAGGGTGGGAAGGTCACTTTGACCTTCAAACTGCTTTGTTGCATTTGTAAATGAAGCATAATGAAGCCTGCAGAGCAGGAAATAAAAAGTTGTGCATGTGTTTTAAGCTGCAGTCCAGACCTCTTGGTTGCTGCATTTAGGTCAAAGCTGGGAAAGAAACAAGAGATGCAGCTGCAGTCAGGGATGTTTGTGCACTAGTGTATTCACCCTGGATTTGGGCCAGGGCCGAGTCCTGAATATGTAGAGCTGTGTTGCCTCTGAGCATGTGCAGATTCTCATTCTTCCTTGAGCATTCACACACATGCACACTGCAACGTCTGTTGCTTATGTGTGCATTTAAAGAAATCTCAGGACATCTTCTATAAGCACCAGCATTTATTAAGATGACCAAAACATGAAAGGCCTCGACAAAACACTCCCAGGCCAGGACTATGAAACGGGGGGCGGGGCGGGGCGGGGGGCAGCCTTTGCTGTTTTCACTTGCACACTTGCAGATGAGCATTTCCTACAGTTCTCTTAAAGGAACAATACACCACACACACACACACGCTCACATGTTCATGTGTGCGCGCTATTATACATTGCTGGAGCATCTCCCTGACCTTTTGTATGCAATATGCATTTGTTCTGCCACCTTTGCCTGTCTTCCATTGACAAGAGGTGGGTTGTTCTTTCAATTCGAGACACTAAACCAACCCAAATTATCCTGGAGTAGGTTATCAATGGTTCAAAATATACTGTACGTGGGGCTGCCTTTGAAAACGGTCCAGAAACGTCAGCTGGTCCAAAATAGGGCAGCAAGATTGTTAACAGGGACTTGCCTGCGAGCTCATATTATGCCAGTACTTTTCCAGCTGCACTGGCTGCTGGAATTTCCGGGCTCGATTCAAAGTGCTGGTATTAACATTCAAAGCCCTTAACAGCTTGGGCTAGGTTATCTGAAGGATTGCCTCCTCCCATATGTGCCTTCCCGGACCTTAAGATCATCCTCAGCGGCCCTTCTCCATGAGCGCTTGTCAAAGGAAGTGAGGCAGGTGGCTACTAGGAGGAGGGCGTTTTCTGCTGTGGCACCCTGGCTGTGGAATGAGCTCCCTAGTGAGGTTCACCTGGCACCTACAGTGTATTCTCAGTGCCAAAACAGTTATCCTTGTTCCAATATTTCTGGTCCTGACTGTACCTCAGTAGCTGCATTGTGCAAAATGCCAAGCTGCCTGGGCATGGTGCGTTAGGACGCCTGTGCATGTCCACTGGAGACTAAGGCCTCCATTCCTGGCTCAGAGATGTAAGTAGTTTTAGGGACAATGCAGAAAGGGTCTCAATCCCAAAGGATGGCAGCTCTAACAACTCACACAACCTACATTTTCACAGGGCATCTGGCAAAGGCAGAGACAGGAACACAGGTCTATCAGGGACCGGAAGACAGGGACTGTCCCTGGAAAATGGAGACACCTGGAGCAGAAGCCTACACCAAAGAAGACTTCCGTGTGACTCAAAAGCACCTTTCCTGCACTCCATTAAAAGCACCACCGCACTTGCTCTGTGATGAATGCCCTCAAAACCACCAGGAAAAGCGGGCTTCATAAGTATCATTTATTTTTGTTGTTGTTTATTCGGTCAGTCGCTTACGACTCTTCGTGACTTCATGGACCAGCCCACACCAAAGCTTCCTGTCGGCCGTCGCCACCCCCAGCTCCCCCAAGGTCGAGTCCGTCACCTCCAGAATATCGTCCCTCCATCTTGCCCTTGGTCAGCCCCTCTTCCTGTTGCCTTCCACTTTCCCCAGCATCAGCACCTTCTCCAGGGTATCCTGTCTTCTCATTATGTGGCCAAAGTACTTCAGTTTGCCTTCAGTATCATTCCCTCAAGGGAGCAGTCTGGCTTGATTTCCTGGAGGATGGACTGGTTTGATCTTCTCGCAGTCCAAGGCACTCTCAGAATTTTCCTCCAGCACCACAGTTCAAAAGCATCAATCTTCCCTCGCTCAGCCTTCCTTATGGTCCAGCTCTCGCAGCCATAGGTTACTACCGGGAATATCATTGCTTTCACTATGCAGACCTTTGTTGTCAGTCAGTGTGATGTCTCTGCTCTTCACTATTTTATCAAGATGTGAAGTATCATTTATATTTATTATTTATTATTTCACTTACATCCCACCTTTTCTCCTCATACAAGGAACCCATGGGGTCCTCCTCCACGGTTTAGCTTATCTGCTCCAACCCTAAAGATGGCTGGAATTCATGCTTTTGGCTGCCAGTGCTGTTTCCAAGTCCTTTGGGGGTAGAAAGCACACCTCTGGGTTCGGTTTCCAACTCCACCACCTAGGCATGGCCACGTCTGGAACAAATGGCACCCTGAGCTGATCTTCTCTGCCCGGGCAATGTCAGCAGTGGCACAACCCTTTGATCCAGTGAAGGGCTTGCTACAGGAAACTGGGCCTGGAATAGATCCCTGTTTGTCTAGGAACTGGCTGGCAGCTCTTGGCTGGCCCTTGTGAGAGGAGCAGAGGACAAATCCAAAGGAGACATTCACTGCATTGTGATGACATTGGAGCTTCTCCTTCCCCTTATTTTTTTCAGAAAAAGATTCCTTGATGGCTGCAGTGCTCCTGCTGCTTGGAGAAAAGGGCCAGGGTGGGGTATGCTGCGAACGGTCCCTAAAACATCACTTCTCTGCAGCCCGTCTGCTGTGGACAGACGGAAGAGTCAGCCTCAAGGGGGCCACGGAGACAGCCCTGGGAAGTCCGCAGCCTCCCACAGCTGCTCCAGACCAGCTGAGCGGGAGGCGGAGGCAGGGCAGAGCTGGTGCCTGGGGGAAACAGCAGCCGGCTCGGGGAAGAGGAGACGGACGGACGGCATGAGGGCCCCACCGCTGCAGGCCCCGGAGGGCCCTTGGATGGGGGGGCGGAGAAAAATACGTTGTTTCAGCGCTCCACTGGTTCTCATCTTTTTAAGAGCACACATTTTTCATGCAAATCCCATTAGCTTGGTTATTCGTATTGATATCCATGCCTGTGCTGTTTTTGTGGTGTATTCGTACTTTACATGTTCTTTCTGACTCACCTGTGGCAGCAGCGGAGGTCTCCTCCGCCTTATTGGGCCACCCTGACGGTGGCCATTTCTCCCTGCCCCCGTCCTGGAGCAGCACATCCTGGGCATTGCAGGTAAATAACGTGGAGCCACCGAGAGGCCTCTGCTGATGCAGGTGAGCGCCCACCACCCCTGAACGGCACAAACGAGGAATAAATGGATACAGTCGGATTCTGAAAGCGAACGCCACTTGTATCCACCCATTTCCCTTCACATTCATTTCAGAACGAAATGCAGGATTTTAGGCTGGTTAGAGACAGCCCCTGCGAGGGTTGCAGCTCAGCGCAGAGGGAACGGGGGATTGTGGGGGCAGAGGAGGGCAGCATCCCTGATCATAAGGAAGCACTGCTGCTGCTGCTCCACCACTCCACCGCGGGGACCAAAGAGCCTTGTCAGGTCGACATGCAGCTGGAGCCGAAGATTTCCCCAGGGACTGGGATGCAACATTTCCAGGTCCCCCACGGACATCCCTGAATTGTGTTTCCTTGAGCGAGTCTGTCGTCCCACAGTGTCTCGGAGAACAGCCTCTCCAGGGGGCTGCCATGATGGATCCAGGGTCATTAAGGGACTTCATGGACGCCCCTTATGTGGCCCAACATGCTCTCCCCATCTGTGCAGGTGAAGCCTGTCCTGGAGACAACAGAGGCCCCTGGTGGTCAGCCAGCCCAGACAAGGAGAGGCAGCGTCGCTTTATAGTGGAGCAGCTTGGCTCTTTTCTCTTCCAAAGAGCTCTCTTTAAATTGGGGCTGGGAAAAGTGAGGTGGGGAGATAGCTTGCCCTATAGAATCAAAATGTTTTCTAATCTCTCCCACCTCCTCCCCTGCAATCATCTGCTGAGATGATGATGGTGGATAAACGTGCCTTTTGGAAACAGTTTTGCTTTCTGTTGCAGTATTTTTCTCTCTGGCACAATTTCTCTCTCTCTCTTTCTGAAGAAGTGTTTAATTTGCCTCTTCTAAGTTTTCTTTCCTCTAATCTGGGTGCCATCACATCTTCCTGCTTTGTCTGATCTCCTTTGTTATCCTGCAGTTCCTTATCTTTCTTTCTTGGTCTTTTCCCCTCCCATGTACAATCTCAGTTATTTTATGCCAGGTGCAGGAAAAAAATGTATTTCTGAATTTGCAGAGGCAAGATACATTGGGAGAGCATTTGCAATTAGTGGGGGCAACCCACCTGGGTTTTGTTCTGTTCTCTGGCCTCAGTCCCCCCTCAAGCTTAGAGGAGGACCCTGAGGGGGAGAAAGCTTAATCAACTAATCCATCGTATGCTACTCCAGGACCTCCCAGGCAAGGGATGTGGCCTTACTAGGCTCCTTGGAGCTCAGAGGGCACCCCCTGGATGCAGTCAAGTGAGACAGGGCAGGTTTCCAACCCTCAGGATGCCTTGTGGAGAATTTCACCAGAGCATGCGCAAATGGTGAGCAATGGTGAGACTATGTGATGGGGTCCCGTAACTCCATGGCGGAGTATGTTGTCTGCATACAGGAGGGGTCCCCCTCCCCTTGGTTCAATTCCTAGCATTTCAGGTTAAAGGCATCTCAGGTAGCAAGTGCTGGGAAAAACCTCCCTGCCTGCTGCTCACCTGGGTAGACAGTACTGCCCTAGATGGACAGCACAAGGCAGCTTCATATGATGCTCCTCTGATGCAAAACAATGCAGGGGGATGGGTCATATTTCTTTGGATTTGGTCTCCCCAAATCTATGAGAGAAAGTAACAGAGCAGCAAGAGGAAATTAGTTTAGGACAGTTAAAGTTTACTTTGAGTACCAGGACTAACAAGTTGGCTGGCGGGTGGGGTGGGGGGAAGGGGGCTGCAAGGAATTTCTGGAGAGGGGAACAAAGGCTGCCCCCACTTGGCGGCATCTCCCAACCCATCATGAGCTTCCTGCTCAACTGGCCTTGAAGCCCAGCTGTCTGGCACTATCGGAATGACTGCTGAGGTTCTGGGCCTGAGTGGTACAGCAGGGTGTGGGTGCGTATTTTGATCTCTCCCAGTTTGTGGTACATGATAGAAGAGTGGTGGTGGTGGTGTGTGCATGCGGGGTGGGTGGAGAAAGCTAGTGACAATGGTGGGGAGAAGGGGGGGCACTGAGGAAGGCATTGAGGGTGCCTTGGCCAAGGGCCGTGAGGAGCCTGGAGCCGGCGCTGCTGACAATCTAGGAGACAGAACACAAAGCAAAGAAGGAACAGAGGAAGGAAGAGAGAGACGCGCATTCCGTGGGTGAGCAGGGACGTGAATGGGGGGCCAGTGTGGGATGGCCGTGGCCGGAGTGTGCTGTGGGAGCGGAGCCGCCAAGGGGCAGCGGGACGGAGGGGGCCCTGTTGTCCCATCTCTCCTAGGCTTAAGGATTTGCCACACTGTTTTTAAAACAACAAGAACTCCAGCTTTCACAAGAAGGAGTTGAACTCCAAATCCGCCGCTTCCATGGTATGATGGCAGAAGCACAGAATAAAACCAGGCTTTTAAAAAATGTTAATTTCCCAGGGATTTGAAAGCTACTGATGACATCAGGGATCACCATCATCATCTTATTTATTTATTTATTTATTTATTTGTAATACTTATATACCACTTAATATAATAAAATCTCTAAGCAGTTAATGATAGTGACAGGGATAACCAAGAGAAGACTGTTTTTATTTCTGTTACACGTATTTAGGCTTTACAGCAGGGCAGGGATGCAAGGGGGTCATGCCAGAAGCATGACAGAAAATATGAGGCTCAAGGACGGATTTGAAGAGAAGCAAAGAACTGGCCTTACAGAGGGGTGTCCTGGGAGGGAATTCCAGCCATGCAGGCCAGCAAGGCAAAAAACGTCAGAGGCTTTTGAGGAAGCAGGAGACTTTGGGGGTGGGCATGGGGGAGTGAAGGTCATGGCGACAAGGTGCTTGGCCAAGTCCGATGGACCGCTTGTGTGCTTGACCCTTGCCCTTCATGGCTTATTAAATCAAACAAGGAGGGGTTGTCCGGCTGGGTCCAGGAGGTTGTAAATTCCTCCTTGAGAGAGGGAGTGGTGCCTGCCGTTTTAAAAGAGGCGGTAATTAGACCACTCCTGAAAAAGCCTAACCTGGACCCAGAGGATGTTAACAATTATAGGCCAGTGGCCAACATCCCCTTCCTGGGCAAGGTGCTTGAGCAGGTGGTTGTAGGACAGCTCCAGGCACTCTTGAATGAAACGGATTATCTAGATCCATTTCAATCGGGCTTCAGGCCTGGTTTTGGAATGGAAACTGCCTTGGTCGCCCTGTGGGATGACCTCTGCTGGGAGAGGGATGGGGAGTGCGACCCTGTTGATTCTTCTGGACCTCTCAGCGGCTTTCGATACCATCGACCATGGTATCCTTCTGGATAGGTTGTCTGGGTTGGGAGTAGGAGGCACTGCACTGCAGTGGTTCCACTCCTACTTGGATGGCCAACTCCAGAAGGTGGTGCTGGGGGATTACTGCTCTGTGCCATGGCAATTGTGCCATGGGGTTCCACAGGGCTCTATTTTATCCCCCATGCTGTTGAACATCTACATGAAACCGCTGGGGGAGGTTATCCGGAGGTGTGGGCTGAAGTGCCATCAATATGCAAATGACACCCAGCTCTACCTCTCTTTCTCATCAAAACCAGGTGAGGCAGTGGCTGTTCTGAATCAGTGCCTGGGCACGGTAATGGACTGGATGAGGGCTAATAAACTGAAACTCAATCCAGACAAGACGGAGGTACTGTTAGTGGGTGGTTCGTCTGCCCAGCTAGGTGATATTCAACCTGTTCTGGAGGGGGCTGCACTCCCCCTAAAGGATCAGGTTCGTAGTTTGGGGGTGCTCTTGGATCCAGAACTGTCACTTGAGGCACAGGTGAACTCAGTGGCACGGAGCACTTTTTATCAGCTTAGGCTGGTATACCAACTACGCCCTTATCTGGACAGAGATAGCCTAGCTACAGTTATCCATGCTCTGAGAACTTCTCGTCTGGATTACTGCAATGCGTTATACGTGGGGCTGCCTTTGAAAACGGTCCGGAAACTTCAGCTGGTCCAAAACAGGGCAGCAAGATTGTTAACAGGGACTGGCCTGCGAGCTCATATTACGCCAGTACTTTTCCAGCTGCACTGGCTGCCAGTCCATTTCCGGGCCCGATTCAAAGTGCTGGTGTTAACATTCAAAGCCCTTAACGGCTTGGGCCAGGTTACCTGAAGGATTGCCTCCTCCCATATGTGCCTGCCCGGACCTTAAGATCATCGTCAGCGGCCCTTCTCCGTGAGCCCCTGCCAAAGGAAGTGAGGCGGGTGGCTACTAGGAGGAGGGCTTTTTCTGCTGTGGCACCCCGGCTCTGGAATGATCTCCCTAGTGAGGTTCGCCTGGCGCCTACATTGTATTCCTTTTGGCGCCAGGTGAAGACCTTTTTATTTTCCCAGGCATTTTAGCATTTTAGCTTTCTAAATTTTTATCTTTGCTGTTTTAAATCTGTATTTTAAACTCCTGCACTGCTGCTAGGTTTTATTGTGGTTGTATTGTTATATTGTGGTTTTAATGTTCTGTATATTTTAAATTGTTTTATTGTGTGTTGCTTGGATTTAATTTTTGTGAACCGTCCAGAGAGCTTCGGCTATTGGGTGGTATAGAAATTAAATAAATAAATAAATAAATAAATAAATGGGGAAGGGATGACTGGGATAGCAGAGTGGAGAGGTAAGGGGTGCCAGCCAGGGAGGACTTTGAAGGCAAAGAAGGATGAGGAGTTTCTGATGGATCTGGGAGCAGCCAGGATGTGGGTTTTGTGAGTGGTGTAACTACTACTAACATGTCATTGACAACCCCCTGCTCAGTGCAGGAATCTAAGTCAAAGCATCCCTGACAGATAGCTGTCCAGCTCCATCTTGAATGCTCCAGTGTGGGAGAGCCCACCACCGCCCTGCATAATTGGTTCCAATGTTGTATTGCTCTAGCAGTCAGGAAGCTTTTCTGATGTTCAGCCGGAATCTGGATTCCTGGAACTTGAGCCCATTATTCCGTGTCCTGCACTCTGGGATGATCGAGAAGAGATCCTGGCCTTCCTCTCTGGGACAACCTTTCAAGTACTTGAAGAGCGCTATCCTATCTCCCTGCAGTCTTCTCTTCTCGAGGCTAAACATGCCCAGTTCTTTCGGTCTCTCCTAATAGGGCTTTGTTTCCAGTCCCCTGACCATCTTCCATCATCTTTAGGCAGGTGGCTGAGTCACTGTAAAGCTATTTAATTCTCCCTCCCTGCAAACAGGACCCCTCCCTCAGTGTTGCTCACGTTGCTTTATTTGCAATGGGGTAGCTGCAGGGCTTGCACACTACTGCACAGATGAGTAAAGAAGCAACACGTGGCTGACCCCCACGCCACCTCACAACACTCTGAGGTGCAGCTCCAGGTATCTCAACAAGCAAAGTCACAGCTCAAGACACCAGGGATGCTGCTGCAAGCCCCAAAGGCCATGACAGTAAGGCTGTAGGCAGCCTTAAAAAACCTACGTATTTGGGGGGTCCCATAGTTCAGTGGCGGAGCACGTGTGCTCCATGCAGAAGGCCCCAGGTGCAATTCATGGAATTCAGTGTCGGCCCAGAATATTCTGGCCCTGAAACAGAGCTCAAATGGCACCCCACTCCCCCTTAGGGCCAACACCTGCTGCACCGGTCAGATCTCAGTGGCTGCCTTCATCTGTCCTGGGGCCACCAAGAGAGGGGAGGGGCCACGGCTCAGTGGCGGAGCCCCTGCTTGGCATGCAGAAGGCCCCCCCATTCGATCCCCAGCAGCATCTCCAGGGAGGGCGAGAAAAGGATCCTGCCCTGGAGAGCTGCTGCTGCCAGCTAGCGTCAACAATACTGGGCTAGACGGACTCGGTATAATTTATAGCTACTGCTTCCATTTCTATGCTGCTGCCATATTGCTTATTTCCAGCCCTGATATGGCGTCTTTGGTGACAGGATCTCTGGCAGCAGGACTGAAAAATCCGCCCCCTGCTTGAGAACCCTGGCAGGGCCTGCCAACTGCAAGAGGCAGTCCTGGATGGGATAGGACAGCCACCTGCTTCAGGCTCTGGCAGCTTCAGAGCCAGGAGATATTCTCATCCCTCTGTGCATCTGCTGGGAAGAGGGGCTGGGGAGGAAGCAGAATTTGCAAGCCTCACACATCCATCCCACAACCCATGCACTCCATTGCCCGTCAATTGCTGGACGACCTTAGAAGTGGCACCCTGCGGGCAGCCTGAAAATCACCCTGCATTTTCCTGTCTTCCCTGCCACGGAGGGGGCGGCCCAGATGTATTTATCGCTGTGTGAGCTCTGCTGGCTAAAAACTGTACAGGAGAGCAACTCATCGGTGCTGTGGAGGATCGCCTTGCAAGAGCTCTTTTCCTCTTTCCTGAGCTTTGGCTGGAAGCTGCTCCTGTCCTCGTAAGCTTCCAAGCCTAGGAAATCCATGGATCAAGCTTGTGTACCACAAACCATCAGGCTGTGTGTTCAGCATCCCTCAGCTAGGATTAGTGATCCAGCTTGGGCTTAGCATCACCTTCTGGCTCTGTGTTGTACTCAGAAGCACTAACATTGATCCAAACCCCAAATCTCTCAAGTGGGGACAGGTGATGGGGGAATGACTCCTTGTATCAGAGAAAGCAGAGTTGTGTCCCCAAACAACCTTTGACCAGTTCTGCCTTTCAAGGTGAAAATATGCCTTTAGAGGAAGGGGCAGAGTGGGGGGGGCAGTTTTCTGTGGGTAGAAAATATGATTTAGAAAGCAACAATCTAATAAGGGTGAGCTGGGTTTCTTCCCCAGAAGGAAAGTGCACTGTTATTCTGTTTGCAAGACTGCTCTAAAAAATGTTGCTGCCGAGTGGGTGACTTTAAGGAACAATAGTGGCCCCTGGGCATTAGTGACCAAGTTGTTGTTGTTGTTCAGTCGTTCAGTCGTGTCCGACTCTTCGTGACCCCATGGACCATAGCACACCAGGCCTTCCTGTCCTGCGCTCTCTCCCGGAGCGTGCTCAAGTTCATATTCATTGCATCGGTGATGCTATCTAGCCATCTCATCCTCTGTCATCTCCTTCTCCTTTTGCCTTCAGTCTTTCCCAGCATCAGGGTCTTTTCCAGAGAGTTTTCTCTTCGCATTAGGTGGCCAAAATATTTGAGCTTCAGCTTCAGTATCTGTCCTTCCAATGAGCACTCAGGGTCGATTTCCTTTAGGATTGACTGATGGGACCTCCTTGCAGTCCAGGGGAATCGGAAGAGCCTTCTCCAGCACCACAGTTCGAAAGCATCAATTCTTCGGCGCTCAGCCTTCCTTATAGTCCAGCTCTCACAGCCATACATTACTACTGGGAAAACCATAGCTTTGATTAGACGGACCTTTGTCGGCAAGGTGATGTCTGTGCTTCTTACAGTTTGTTGTGATCCACACAATCAAGGGCTTTAGCGTAGTCAATGAAGCAGGGATAGACGTTTTTCTGGAATTCTCTTGCTTTCTCCATGATGCAGCGAATGTTGGCGATTTGATCTCTAGTTCCTCTGCCTCTTCGAAACCCCGCTTGTACTTCCGGTAGTTCTCGGTTCGCATACTGCTGAAGCCTAGCTTGTAGGATTTTGAGCATCACCTTGCTGGCATGTGAAATGAGCGCAATTGTGCGGTAGTTTGAACACTCTTTGGCGTTGCCCTTCTTTGGAATTGGAATGTAAACTGACCTTTTCCAGTCTTGTGGCCATTGTTGAGTGTTCCAGATTTGTTGGCATATTGAATGCAGCACTTTAACGGCATCATCTTTTAGGATTTTAAATAGCTCAGCTGGAAGACTGTCATCTCCGCTAGCTTTGTTGTTACTAATGCTTCCTAAGGCCCACTTGACTTCACTCTCAAGGATGTCCGGCTCAAGTTCAGTGACCGCACTATCATGGCTATCAGGGACATTCAGATCTTTCCTGTGTAGTTCTTCTGTGTATTCTTTCCACCTCTTCTTAATCTCATCTGCTTCTGTTAGATCCCTCCCTTCTTTGTCCTTTATCATGCCCGTCTTTGCACAAAACATTCCCTTGAGATCTCCGATTTTCTTGAAGAGATCTCTAGTCTTTCCCATTCTGTTGTTTTCCTCGATTTCTTTGCATTGTTCATTTAAGAAGGCCTTCTTGTCTCTCCTTGCTATTCTCTGGAACTCTGCATTCAGTTGGATATATCTTCCCCTTTCTCCCTTGCTTTTCGCTTCCCTTCTTTCCTCAGCTACTTGTAAAGCCTCATCAGACAGCCACTTGGCTTTCTTGCATTTCTTTTTCTTGGGGATGGATTTCGTTGCTGCCTCCTGAACAATGTTACGGACCTCCGTCCATCGTTCCTCAGGCACTCTGTCTATCAGGTCTAATCCCTGAAATCTATTCCTTACCTCCACTGTATATTCATAAGGGATATGATTTAGGTCATACCTGAATGGTTTAGTGGTTTTCCCTACGTTCTTCAATTTAAGCTGAAATTTTGCAAGAAGCAGCTCATGATCTGAGCCACAGTCAGCTCCAGGTCTTGTTTTTACTGACTGTATAGCGCTTCTCCATCTTTGGCTGCAAAGGACATAGTCAATATGATTTCGATATTGACCATCTGGTGATGGCCATGTGTAGAGTCGCCTCTTGTGCTGTTGGAAAAGAGTGTTTGCTATGATCAGCGTGTTCTCTTGGCAAAACTCTATTAGCTTTTGTCCAAGTAACCAAGTAGCTTTCAATATAGTATTAAGAAGGGATGTGTGGGGTGGGGACTGCAGAGCAAACTCAGGTCTGTGTCCTCCCTTTTCCGCTGAGCTTCTTGGTGGTGCACATGAAGCTGCCTGGCACTGAGGAAGCCCCTGGGCTGATCGAGCCCCGTATACTCCCTTCTGTCTTGCAACAGCTCTCTAGGGCAGACCTTATGCTGGAAAAGGTTCCCTACTGCTGTTCAAGGGGCTCAGGCAGAGAGGGGTCATTGCCTAGCCCTGCTGCTTGAAATCATTTTAGTCAAAGACCAGGGTGCCAGGACTCAGGACAACATGCTGGTGTCCCTCACACACAGTGTATTCCCAAGAAGCATTGCAAGAACTCTCATCTGCCAAACATGACCAGTCCATGTACAACTCCCCTCGCACAAAACTCCTTTTTATCATTTGCAGAGGAAGCCATCATTACATGCACAAATATGACTCCAGCGGAGGGGTTCTTTGCACATCACAATTGGAGATCAATTAGCTTAGATGTGGACCAGTGCAAACCTAGCCTGGTAGAGGTGGTCTTGGAGGTGGTGCTGAGGACCCCAAGGGAAGTCTTGGGAGACTTCCACATATATGCTGAGGCCACCTTATCCAGAAGAGCTCAGGATTTCATGGCTGCTGTGGCAACCATGGGCCTGCCTCAAATTATATCAGGCCCAATGCCAAGGTCCCAGAGCTTATCTTGGTCTCCAGGCAACGATTCCTTGTCTCTGCTCTCTGGGGGAAAAGATCTGTGTTTGCTTTGCAAGCCTTTCCTCCCTGGCACCAATTAGCAAAACACTGCATGCAGCATTACAAGCCTGTTTTGAGAACAGAGCAAGGGAACGGCCAAAGGCAAGTCGTGGCTCATCATGGCTTCCAGTTCACTTCCATGCACACCCACACCAACTTGTAGAACGTGATCATCAGTCATGTTAAACCAACATGGTACATGGTACATGACACATGTGACAGGACATACGCTAGATGTGGTGTTCTGTACAGGATTGGGAAAAGGTGATCTGTGGGTGGGGGGAAGCGATATGTCATGTACAGATCTCTATCTGATCAGCTTTGGGCTTCACGTAGCTTCTGATCTCCCCAGGGATGGGGCACCAATTTTAATGGTCCACCCCTGTAGGTTGATGGATTAAGATGGTTTCTTGAAGTCACTGGGAAAATTTCCTGCAGTTTGGTCAGTTCAGTTTTGCTGAGGCCTTGCTCGCTACTTGGAATGAGGAGAGGGCTTCAGGCAATGATACAGAGAATCATAGAATAGTAGGGTTGGAAGGGGCCTACAAGACCATCGAGTCCAACCCCCTGCTCAGTGCAGGAATCCAAGTCAGAGCATCCCTGACAGGTGGCTGTCCAGCCTCGTCTTGAAGGCCTCCAGTGTGGGAGAGCCCACCGCCTCCCTAGCGAATTGGTTCCATTGCCGTATTGCTCTGACAGTCAGGAAGTTTTTCCTGATGTTCAGCCAGAAATTGGCTTCCTGGAACTTGAGCCCATTATTCCGTGTCTTGCACTCCAGGATGATGCTGGAGAAGAGAACCTGGCCTTCCTCTCTGTGACAACCTTTCAAGTACTTGAAGAGCGCTATCCTGTCTCCCCTCAGTCTTCTCTTCTCCACGCTAAACATGCCCAGTTCTTTCAGTCTCTCCTCATAGGACTTTGTTCAGTCTCAAACATCCTTGGCTGAATCTTGTAGCCATGTTGGCTCCTTGATAATCTGAGAAACTGAGGGCATTCATGACACAATGAAGATGAGTTCTGTAGAACACAAAAGCTTGCTCAGTACTCTGCCCATTTTGTTTGGCTGACCCTGCAGCCCTTTCAATACAGTTTGTAGAACTCAATTTTTCTCAGTACAAAATCTGAGAATACCATAGAATATCATGTTTATTAAACATATTTATTAAGTCCATAGCTTGAGACCCTGAGTAATGAGGGAGTGGCTGTTGCCACCCTCTGGCTGTGGAAAAATATTTTTTTTCTTTAAGCCACTTGGTTGCAAAGTCAAGACACATCAAAGCTGTATGAGCGACGTGGGAATCGGCTTCTGATCGCTGCAGATGATTTCAAAGGACGAAGCACCTTTCCCCCCTCACTGCTGCCTCCCCTGAATTGTTGCCTTCACTGTTGCCAGCATCTGTGGGTTTAGATAGCAAGGAGCCCCCGGGGCGGGACAGGAGTTGTGTGGAGCTCGGACTTCCCCAGTGTTGTCAGGCACTTTGAAGTGGTTTCCCTTGACGCAGAAGTATCTGAGGCGTTTTGTGGGGAGGCAGGGTCCCTGCAGCAAAGATGAGTGTCCCAAAGGGGCGTGTGTATGTGCGTGGGGGTGTATGTGAAGACGACTGCAGCTGAGGTCTTGCATGCACAAACCAGGCAGTCCAGAGCCAACCAACCCCCCTCTGCGTGCTTCCATGCACGCTGCAGAACACCCTGCCCAAAGTCTTCTGTGTAGGAAGGAAGGATTTCCCAGCTCAGATGGAAAGAGCTGAGACTTTGTCATTTCTATAGGTTTTTAACCCACCCACATCCCCAAAATCTGGCAATATTGGGAATCACTGAGGAATATGCTCCCAGCAAAGGCATATATTAGCAAAGTAGCTGCCTCCAGCAAAAAAACCTGCCTAGGTAGGTAAGCACAGTATGATCTAAGAGGTGAGAGTTTTGAGTTAATCCACATGGGATTAAGGAATGGGGCACCCTCTCTAGGAGTGGATCTCTGGGCTCAATATATGCATTTTTAACTCTTGCCATTGTTTTAACTTCAGTTTAACATTATTTTTTGTCTTCAGTATCATTCATCCTGTGTGTGCATGTGTGCAGATGTTGACTGTACCAAAAATGTGATCCCCCCCTCAGCACTGGTGCAACAAAGCCATTAAAAATTCTTGGTTGAAGGAACAGCGCTGCCAGTATATCTGTGTGTCATGCAAGAGTGTGGAAAACAGGGGCTGCGTCACACATGCAGAGGCACAAGCATTTGCTTCTCCAACAGGCAATCACCACACACACTAGCCCAACTTTACCCAACCAGTTCTCTCCTGGTGCTTTGGACTCCAACTCCCATCATCTGATAATTAACTGTGCTGGTGGGGGCTGATGGGGGTTGTAGTCCAACACATCTGGAGGGCCCCAGATTGAGGAAGCCTTGCTCAAGCAAGGAGTGTGCATAGAGCAGGGGACGGCAACCGGCAGCCTGTGAGCCCAGTCTGGTCTGCTGAGGGTTGTGCACCCCTGCACCGGACCCCTCCCCAAGCCCTGCCCCTGGCCTGGGGCTTGGGGAGGAGGTGGGGAGGAAGCCCATGTCTCTGCTCAGGCATCACAAGGAGATTCCCCTGCACCTTGCTGGGAAGGAGAGCCGCGTGAAGGAAATCCCTTTGCTATCTCTGATCAGACATAGCGGAACTCAGGGGATCCCCCTGGACTCCTGAGAGCCAGTCCTGCAAGCCCCAGCTGAGTCCCTTTCTCCTGGCACGAAAAAATGCTTCTTTCAAAAAGGTGGGTGAGGCTGGATGGCATCACGGGAGGGGGTGGGCCTTGGGGGCAGGCTCCCTCTCCCCTTATCACCTAGGCCAGCAACTTGGCTCCACTCCTAACTGATGCACAATAGATAGCTTGTCAGCATAGACGGTTCATGTAGGCAGGCCCATGCAACTGGAAACCCCAGTTTTTTCAGGGTTCCTGAGCCTGCATAGTTTGTACCTGTGTGGGGTTGTGTGCCCAGTGCTTTAGGGTTGCCAATCTGACTTACTCTTGAGCCTTCAAGAGCTCACTCTTTAGGATACTTTTCATGAAATGGAGCTAAGCACGTGCAGCTGCTAAAAAGCTGCTAAGCATGTGCAGCCGTTAAAGGCACAGGAGCAGGGCCCAGTTTAAAAAAATGGCAAGCTGCGGGGCTAGGCATGTCCTAGATGCACTGCTGCCCAAAGGTTCATGAGTGAAATGCTAAAGGCATGGCAAGGGATGGAGGAAGAGGCCACAAAGCGGAACTGGGGATGGGGCAGGAGCAGGTTCGGAAAGGACAAGATGAAGGCGCAATCGCCAGGCGAAGATGGCAGAAGCCATCTTCTGGGCAGTCTTGGCAGGGGGCAGAGAGTTCCACCTTCACTGTCATTTGGGTTAAAAGAGCAAGCCCGGCGCCCCTGCTATCTCCTCATCTGCCAATTCTCTCTCCTGTGATTGCCTCTGCGCCTCGCTTCCCCGCCGCCTCTGTTTTTGATATATGCTCCCACATTTATCTGTCAGCGGGAGAACATTATCCTTCAACAATGGTCTGTTCCTGCCGCCATTACCTGGAATTATCCTAATTTTATAGGACTCACTTCAAGGTGCTTTGATAGCTGCGTCCCTTGGAATGGCAGGCTCTAAACAAACCACTTGCAGTGCCCAGAGCAGAAAGACCCGCTCGTTGCCTCCAGCACAGCTCTTAATGCTCCTCTCCTTTTCAGGGAGAGGAAGGGGCCCAGCTGCTGGGGAAAGCGCTCTCGGTTCTGAAAGTGGTTCCAAAGTCATGCCAGATTTGTGCCAGGCTGGAGCTGAGAGTGGGGCAGCTGGGGTGGGCCGTCCAGAAGGCAGCTTACGCCGTGCCTGCACCTCGCTCAGACGGGGAGCCCAGGCAGAGTCAGAGGCCTTGCAGGGCCTGGCAGAACCTCACTGGCCGCTTGCCTCACCTGACCCCTGCCGAGTCGGCGCAGTTGTGCAGCCCTCGGGCCCCCTGCGGTGGTGGCCCAGCACCCCCCTTCCCTGGGATGCTGCCACGGCAGCGCGGGGCTCAAAGCAGCCAGCAGCAGCTGCTCGAGGGCCCAGTCTGAAACACCGGGCCCCTGTGTCGAGGGCTGGGCCTCGATGATGGCGACAGTGACAATGACTGGAGTGCAACGATCGGGCCCCGACAGAGGCAGCCCCTGCTCTTTAGGGTGGAGGTAGGCAACTTGTGGCCCACCAAAGGTTTTCACCTGCAACTCCCCTGACCCTCACCACTGACTTATCTCTTTTATTGAAGCTCAAATATTTTGGCCACCTAATGCGAAGGGAAAACTCCCTGGAAAAGACCCTGATGCTGGGAAAGACTGAAGGCAAAAGGAGAAGGGGACGGCAGAGGATGAGATGGCTAGATAGCATCACCGATGCAATGAATATGGACTTGAGCACACTGCAGGAGAGAGCGCAGGACAGGAAGGCCTGGTGTGCTATGGTCCATGGGGTCACGAAGAGTCGGACACGACTGAACGACTGAACAACACCAACAACAACATTTATATCCCTCCTTTTCTCCTCTTGCAAGGAACCCAAGGCAGCTTACATAGTTCTCCTCCGCTCCATGTTATCCTGGCAACAGCCCTGTGAGGTTGGTGCGGCTGAGAGTCAGTGACTGGCCCAAAGTCACCCAGCGAGCTTCAAGGATGAGTGGGGACTCAAATCCAGATCTCTCGAGGCCCAGTCCAACACTCTCACCACTCCCTACACTGGCTCTCCATGCTGGCTAGGGCTAATGGGAGTTGTAGGCCAAAACATCTGGAGGGCCACAAGTCTCCCTGCCGTTCTTTAGAACTGGCTGCAATACCTAGGTGAGACAAAAGGGTCCATCTCATCCAGCATTCTGTTACCTGGGAAGTTCACAAGCAGGGAATTTGGCCCCAGCGGCTGAGGCCCATGGACAGACCTCTCCTCCTTGTCCGTGGCTTGGTCTGACCCTTTTCTAAAGCCACCTAAGCTGGTAGTCAATATCAGCACATCCTGTGGGAGTGAATTCCCTAAGTGATGTATGCATTGCACAAAGACGTACTTTCTTTCTTTGGCTTGTCCTGAATCTGCGAGTCTCTCTGAAGATTATCCAGCTTGGAAAGCATTTTGTACCTTGACATTGTGTGTGTGTGTGAGAGACTGTGTTTAGGAAGTATTTTCATCGGATCAAAAAGTGCCCCATTTGGGGTGATTATTTATGGGGGGCACTGGAAAAGGGTAATAGAAATGGTTTCAGCACAATCAGTACCCTTCTCCGATCAATTCACAAGTGCCGTGCCTCCTTTGGGCAGAGGCAGCGTGCTCCTGAGTGGTGAGAGGAGCACCCCAGGGCCATTCTGAGAAGCAGGGCCCTCCCTTGGCCGCATTTACCGTCAGTGACCTTGTCACACTCACCATATGGTCCCCGATGGCCTGGGATCACTGAAATATGGAGAGAGCAGATCGTTGCTGGCTGGAGGCAACTTGCCCCCACCTGCCTAGGGGTACTTAAGACCTCTGTGCCCCGAAGGAAGGCGGAAGTGAGGGAACCCAGGCCAGGGAGCTCCTGCTGTCAGCTTCTGAAGAGACCTTTGTTCGGCTTGAGAGGATGCGTCTGCTCTTTCTGGTAGCATTTGTTTGTTTTCATAGTTTAAAACCGTAAGCTGCCTTGGGCACCTTGGCTGAAAGATGGTGGATAAATACATTAAACGAACACATGAACAAACAAACAAACAAACAAATGGCACTGAAGCAGCAACAGCCTGGGCAAAAGAATGCCATGAACAGGTGTGAGGTGTGCCCCAAACCAGGTTATCTGGGGGACCATTTCAGCCCCATTGAAAGTGCAATGTCCTTGCCACCCCATACAAATGTTCATGGCAGGCGTTTGGCAAAGCCGTAGTCAGAGGGGGCTGGGGAGACCCATCACCCCATGTGGATCAAGTGCCATCATTCTGGCCCACCCAGGATTTTCTTTCGATTTACGTAGGGGTGGGGGAGAGCCAAGTGTTCTGGCCACCAAGCCACATGACGGCTGCAGCAAGTGTCTGGTGGAACGACAATCTCATTGCTTGTCAAGCTGCTGACAGAATAGATGTTCTTGTTGCAATGCAGTCTTTTAATTGGAAAAGTCCAGGGGAGCATCCAGACAGACAGCTCCTAGGGCTACCAGTCAAAAGACATGAAGCAGCGATCCCATCTTTCTCTCCTTCACAGACTTCCAGTGGTAAGAAAAAAAGACAGACGCAGCCATGGGGAAACATGGGAGGGTTACAAATGGAAATGGAAGATAACAGGCATCTCTACACCAGCCTAAAATTCTGCACTTAAAACAGGGCTTTCTGCTTCCATTTTAAATGCTGGATCACCACTGACTCCCTTTACATGCGCTTCCTTTCCCCCCTCCCCTTCCCCCCTGAGGTCTTCCAGTATCTTTCATTGATTTTGCTCCTCTTCTTGCCGCTTTTACTCGTTTCATGGAGGGAAGTCAAGCTGAACGGAACACAATTTGATAGCTCATTATCTGCAATCTATTTAAAAATGAACAAAGGGCATTTAGTGCAGGAGATGCCCTGGAGGGTCATGGTGTCATATAAAGAACCCACAAACTTCTGTGAGGGAGCAATCTCAATCGCAGGGTAAAAGCTCTGTGTGAAGGAGGCCAATGTTGTCTGGACCTTATTCCATGAATGAGGCAGAGAGATTGCACAATAAAAGCATCATCTGGAAACACTGGAGGTGGGGAACTTTATGCTGGTTGAATTCAAGTTATTACATTTAGATTTATACATTTATTTTGGTGAATATTGTGTACCCATCTCAGTCACAATAAAATGTAAACACACAATAAAAGCGAAACATAAAAAAACCCCATAGGCACCCATAATATAATATCAGAAACCACCACCATTAAAAAAAAAAAATTCATTGTAACAACACAGAAGTGGAAAAGTTTCTGCTTGTCAAGTTGATTGAAAAGTGGAGCAGACCTCCACTTTCAACAGAGTTCTTGCTGGAATCCAGTCAGGCCAGAGCAAGACAAGATGGAAGAGAGAAGATGAAAGGCTACCACAGAAAGCAGTAACTCCACATCTCCTCCTCCCTCTCCCCAGTAATGCTTAGTAAGGCAAAATACTTGACGTGCTTCATCATGGCACCTTTGCGGTTTGGTCTCAGCTTGTAATGGGCTCGCATCACCAGGAGGCCCTCCTTGCCACCACTACTGCTCTGTTTTCCCAGCCAAAAATGTATCTGTTGGTGAGGGAAAGGCAGGCCTTCGATGGCCATGAATGGCATGGCAATGTACAGACATCAGAGACAACAGATAATCATCCTTGGGAGTATGATGGGGCCTGAGCTTTGGAATGAGCATATAAACAGATTCTCTAACTTAGCTGGAAAATAAACATGATTTTGCCTAGGCCCATTCCAAATTGAGCTCACCCATCACTAGATGAGACATTGGTGGTTTCTGAGTCTCTGTTCTCACCCCACCATTGGCTATGGGTGCAAGCAGTGTGGGTGCAGGGAGACCCAGAGTGGAGCAGTGTCCTGGCACATGGAAATTCTCCTTGGCTACGTATCACTGCGGAAAGAGGACGTGGGGCTGCTGTTGCAGAGACAGCCTTGCCATGATGCCTGGCATTGCATTCCAGCTCCAGGAGCCCTTC
Source organism: Heloderma suspectum (assembly GCF_057233095.1). Lineage (NCBI taxonomy): Eukaryota > Metazoa > Chordata > Lepidosauria > Squamata > Helodermatidae > Heloderma > Heloderma suspectum. The sequence continues at coordinate 328,488,189 of NC_139460.1, read as the reverse complement.
ATAGCCTTGCTTCCTTCCTCTTCCTTTGATAAGCCGGGAGCCCAGGCATCAATTTGGGGTGTGTGTGTGTGTGTGTGTGTGTGTGCTCAATACCAACTTGTAACATGGCCCGCTCCTACACACATACAACCATCCAATACCAGCTATATAATATCATGAGTCACAGAAGCAAAGTTTCTATTTTAATTCTGAAATTACAGTTTCCTTATTTCTGAAATTGCACCTTGGTCCACACTGGGGCTTTTCTACCACGCCCCCAATCTCCTCTCCTTTTGCTATTTTTAGCTGACATAACATCCAGCCTGAAGAAGGATCCTGTAAAGCTTGCTGACCATTTTGTTACATTTGGTTGGCCCTAATAAAGATATTATCCTCTTGAAGTTTTGATTTTTCCACCCAATTCTAATGGACTGATTCATTTCAAAGCTTCATTTTTCTAGCCCTTTTCATTGCAAAATCATAAATTGAGGGTACAAAAGGTGATACTACCTAACTGTCTTTTGACAGCATTAGACTGGAGATGCATGATACATCTGGCAGCTCTTCTTGGTCATTGGATCCCACCAGCACAGTCTCTGTACTGAAACCATGTTCATATTCTTTGGGTACATCCACCTCACTGGTTAGTGCATTGCCTGAAAGGCCTCATCTGTTCGGAAAACCTGGAGGATTGACTGGCGTCCTTCATCTTAGAATCATAGAATCATAGGGTTGGAAGGGGCCTAGAAGAGCCTCCAGTCCAACCCCCTGCTCAGTGCAGGAAGCCTGATTCCCAGGCGGTCTCCCATCCAAGTACTAACCAGGGCTGACCCTGCTTAGCTTCCGAGATCAGACAAGAGCAGGCGCATCCAGCCCTTTGCTTAGCCTCCTTATGTTCCTGGCTGCCTGATTTGTACTTATAGCCAGACATTTTGCAATCACCATTTAATTTTTTTAAAAATGGCAGCTGCGGCGCTCAATGAGGCTGCTGCAGTGAGTGCGGGCCATCGCCAAGCGCGGGCAGGGGGTGAGCAGGGGCAGGGGCTTTGCGAGCGGGGCTTGGGGGTGCGGGCGGGGGGGGTGTGTTCTGCGAGATTCCCGGATGGAATCGGCACCTGTGCCGTGCCTAGTTGCAGTCCGATCCACCTGAGGCTCCCTGCTTCCCACTTCCCAGGAACTAATTTCTGTTTCCTTACTCACAGGCCTCTGCATTAATGTCAGAGGGACAGTAAAGATATCTTAACAGGAGGAAGAGCGCAGTGTTTTGCTTGGCTTCCCAACTTTCTAATGCTGTTCTTACCCTACAGGTGCAGACAGTGCCTTTCATGCCTGTTTATCGCCCATATGGCCCTCTGAATTATTCATAGCAAATTATTTAATTGGCAAAATGGGTGTCTGTTCCAAGCCTCTCAGACTTGCAATTTGAAATAATTTGCTGACTAATTCTTGCTTGTTGCTGAGTAATGACAGGAAGAGAACTGCCTGGATCTGGACAAAGAATTGTTCCTTGAGCAGGGGGCGAGGCAGGGAAGTTGAAGGCGGCTTGTGGAGCGTTTGGGTGTGAGGGCCCCTCTGTAACCATGGTTATGATAACTTTTCTGCCTTTGGCAAGCACAGGATGTGTGGATGTTGGACTCACTTTGTCATTGGTCTTGAGAAACGTTATTCTGGCCTCACCCTCAGAGGCAGCCAACTGTCTCAAGGCAAGCCCTTTCCGTGCGCCCTCTAGAGCCCCTCCTCCAGCTGGGAGACCCACTCTGGTCTGGTCTAGGAGAGCGGGAGTGCTCTCCTAGACCTTCCTGCATCTGGCTTTGGGTTGGAGGGAGAAATGTCACCACCAGGCCTTCTGCCCCAATATAGAGGTCTCAGGCCAATCATTACTCAATGAGACCTCCTACACAAGGCGTTTATTGTGCGCTCAGGGTTACTCACTCATGGTTGTTGGAGGTCCTTTACATGACATTGTCATCCTCCAGAGCCTGTCCCGTGCTTTGCAGCCATTGTCACGGTTTTTTCCCCCAGTGAGGAATTTTTCCTTCTTTTAACGAGTCTGGCAATGGTGTTATAGAGGCCCCGCCTACTTGCGCAATTCCGCTATGCCACAGCGCCACCTAGTGCTTGTGTAATGGAACATATAGGAAGGCAGAGAAAGAAAAACCCTAGAAAAATAAACACACGTAAGGGAGCTGCTCTTAATCCCACAAAGAACCCAGAAGCAGAAGCCTTGGTAAAGGTTAAAAGCCTCATGTAGAATAGCACCGTGTCTAAGGAGGTGGACATGCTCTAGCCTACACTGTACGATTTACCCACCATAGTGGATCCATCTCCGTATGGACTCTGTATGCAGCTGCTATTCGCCCCCAGTGGATCCTGGATTAGGCCTTTTCTCTCATCCATATTAACCTTTTACTTCCCTCACAGAAACGGCACATTCAAGAAACGTTCTCCCACTGGCCAGTCCACCCTAAGCAGTGTGAATGCTCTGATGTTGGCAGACAGCGTGCTCAGGATGCATTTCTGGACAGGCAACGGCCACTGCTTGGGCTGGACACTAGTCATCCTGGTAAGGCAGGGAGAAGTGACTTGTGGCTCTTCAGACACCTTGTCCTACGTCTCCTCCAGCCCAGCCAATGGTGAGCGATGAAGGGAGTTGTAGGCCAAAACAGCTGGCGGACCACACGTTGCCCGCTCCTGTGAGTAAGGGAACTGCCTGTCCCATGCTCCAGCAAACAGAGCAAGGGCCACGTCCCTCATTCAAAGTGGGGCTCTGAGAACCTGAGGTGCACGGGTCTGGATGGATCAGGGAGAGTGAGGAAGGGGCAGGCGATGGCTTTCGCCTGCATTTTCCTGTCACTGAGAAGCGAGCCCTGCTTTTCCTTGAGTGGTAACACAGGTGGAGCCCGCAGCTGTGAGGCCTTTTAAAAGGAACTGGGTGAGGAGAGCAGGATGGGTCCCTCCTGGCAATTATTCAGGAGATTAATTCCCTGATGGGCCTTGGTGGGACACAGGTCAGGGCTAGGTGTGTATCTTCCTCAATCCAAGGTTGCCAAGCTTTATTGGGGGTTGGGGAGTTAATGCTCTGGCTTGTTCCCACAGTTTTAACCAGCTCTCCCTAACCTAGCAGCCTCAGATGTGTTGGACTACAACACCCATCACCCCAGCCAGTCGTGCTGCTGGTTGGGGATGATAGTCCAAAGAGGGTGGGGAATGCAGGCTAACAGTAGCCTGATAACACAGAAATTAAGCGGCTGAAGCTGTTCCTGGTGTAGAGACCCGGTGTAGAGCGACAAGTTTCACCTGCTTAATTTCTGTCCTTCAGGCTTTTATTGAAGGCAGAGGAACAGATCCAGTAAAAAAGAAGAAGAAAAGAGGGCGCGGCAATTGCACTTCCAGCACCAAAGGGGTGGAATTTTGTGCTGCAGTTCTAAAGCAGCAGCTTTAGAGAGATCAGTCTCTCCACGGGGAGTGCAACATGAGGCGCTGTGGAAAATGAGCCTGCATTAACGGGCTGCAGCTCATGGGGAGAGAAAGCACCTGGTAACGCCAGCAAGAGGGAGCATGGGCATGAGCATTAAAATCCCCCTTCAGTGGGACACGCCAGACCGCAGCGAAAGCAAGGCCAGCATTTACTAATAGCCAAACAGAGAGTCGAAAGTGATTTCATCTCTAACTGGCACCCTTCTCCATGCGATGAAGACAATCAGCGCACCAGTGGGGAAATCATTGCCCGGGGTCTAATAGGGACTACCGTGGTGGGAGTGGCTTCCTCTCCCCTTACCACTGTAAAAAGAGGAGCTGAAAGAGAGCACATGGGTCCGGGATGGGGGGAGGCTGAGACAAAGAGGCAATGCCTAGACTGGGGACAACCGGCAGGGGTCAGCCAAGGTTAGCTTTCCATCAGGAATGTCCCATCGCACAGCTGGGTCATAGCAAGATACAAAGCCAGGCCAGTGTTGCCTGTTCTGACTGGCAGCTCTCCACGGACTTAGGCCAGCCTTCCCCAACCAATTCCCAGTGATGTCCAACACATCGGGAGGGCACCAGGTTGGGGAAGGCTGGCTTGGACGAAGGCCTTTCCTAGGCCTACCACCTGAAATCCCTCCCCTGGAAGTGGAGCAGTCCTGGACAGAGCCCCGTGTGCTCTGCCACTGAGCTGCAGGCCCTCCATAGGGCTGCAGAACCTCTTTCCACCCCAGGGCCAAATTCTGCTTCAGAGAAGCTCTTGGGGGCCGCACTCCAGGGGGCAAAGGGAGTGGGGCCAAAATGCCAGCCAATTGTAGCTTGAAGCCCCCTTATTGCCACAGCTTAGCCTTGGGGCCTGCTAGAGGAGGAGGGAAGCTGCACCAGCGCCGGGAGGCTACAGAAAGATCAGCGTTTGGAGACTGGGGTGGGGCCAGAGGAAGGGGAGCCCCAGCGGGCTGGATTAGGACCCTGAGACCTGCGGACCTGCAGTCCGCTTTCAACCATTACGCTGCACTGGCCAGCCAACACCTCATGCCATCTGCGGTGCCCTCCAGATGTTTTGGACTCCAGATCCCATCAACCCCAGCCAACATGGCCAATAATCAGGGATGATGGGAATTGCACCTGGGGCTAGCCCAAGACATTTTGCCGCCTGGGGCAGAGGGTGAGATGTCACCTCCTCCTGATTCCATGTACGTGAGCTGGCACCGACTCTCACGTCCGGACTGGCGAGGGGGCCACGTCCTCCAGAGCCACTGAAGGCGGCAGGCTAGCCCAGGAGGAGCAAGGCAGGCTGCAGGGCACACACAACGCTGGCCTCCAACACCTGCCCACCACTCCCCTTGCCTCCCGGCAGCTGTTGTCTGGGGAAGCTGCCGCACCCTGCTGCATGGGAGCCCTGGCTTCAGTCCAAGACATCTGGAGGGCGCCCAGCTGGGGAAGGCTGCGCATCGGGTCCCTCCTCCGGGCTTTGGGGGAGGCTTTGCTCCTCGTTCTCTGGAGGAGATCACAGAACCACAGAGTCATAGAATAGCAGGGTTGGAAGGGGCCTATAAGACCATCGGGTCCAACCTCCTGCTCAGTGCAGGAAGCTACGCGTTGCCCTCTGCTTTGCTCTTTCCAGGACACTGGATTCTTTGATCTTTCTGAGCACTGGGTTCTTTCTCCCGGTAAGAAGTGCTTTGGAGGAGGCTGTGCTCCTCATTCCTGTGCCATCTCCAGAAAGCCACAGCGACAGTTCCACTCCACTGGGAGAGGGACCGCAGCTCAGCGGCAGAGCCCCCGCCTCGTCCGCAGAAGGACCCAGGTTCAGTCCCTGGTATCTCTGGTTAGAAAGGACCAGGGAGGGGGGCAACGTGGAACTTTTGCATGGGACCCTGGACAGGAGACAACAGGGAGCTAGCTGGAGAAATAGCCCGGCCCTGACCTAAGACAGCTACTTATGTGGATAAGAACATCAGAAGAGCCCTACTGGATCAGACCCAGGGGCCATCCAGTCCAGCATTCTGTTCACACAGTGGCCAACCAGCTGTCGACCAGGATCTCACAAGCAGGGCATGAGCGCAAAGGCACCCTCCCACCCACGTTCCCCAGCAACTGGTATACAGAGGCATATCGCCTCAGGTACTGGAGGGAGCACACAGCCATCAGGACTAGTAGCCATTGATAGCCTTTTCCTCCAGGAATTTTTCCAACCCCCTTTTAAAGCCATCCAAGCTGGCGGCCATCACTACATCCTGTGGCAGTGAATTCCATAGTATAACTATGCACTGTGTGAAGAAGTCCTTCCTTTGATCTGTCCTGAATCTCCCACCAATCAGTTTTATGGGATGACCCCATTGGGTTCTAGTATTTTGAGAGAGGGAGAAAAATGTCTCCCTATCCACATTCTCCAGACCAGGCATAATTTTGTAGAACTTTATCATGTCTCCCCTTACCCTCCTTTTTTCCAAGCTAAACAGTCCCAGCTGTTGTAACCTTCTCTCTTAGGAGAGATACTCCAGCCCCTTGATCATTTCAGTTGCCCTTTTCTGCAGTTTTTCCAGCTCTACACAATATCTTTTTTTAGGTGTGGTGACCAGAACTGTCCACAGTATTCCAAGTGTGGTCACACCATAGATTTGTATAGGGGCAGTTTGATGGCAGTTTTATTATCAATTCCTTTTCTAATTATGCCTAACATGGAATTTGCCTTTTTTTTAATTTACAGCAGCCACACACTGGGTTGACATCTTCCATGAGCTGTCCACCACAAACCCACAATCTCTTTCCTTGTTGGTCACCACTAGTTCAGATCCCATCAGGCTATACTTGAAGTTGGGATTTTTTGCCCCAGTGTGCATCACCTTACCCTTTTACATTGAACCACATTTGCCATTTGGATGCCCATTCTCCCAGTTTGGAGAGATCTTTTTGGAGTGCTTCACAATCCCTTTTTGTTTTAACTGTCCTAAATAATTTGTTGTCGTTGGCAAACTTGGCCACTTCACTGCTCACTCCTAATTCCAGATCATTTATGAACAGGTTGAAAAGCACTGGTCCTAATACAGATCCCTGTGGGACCCCACTATTCATATCCCTCCACTGGGAGAATTTATCATTTTATTCCTACTCTCTGCCTTCTGTTCTTTAATCAGTTACTGATCCATAAGAGGACCTGTTCTCTTATTCCATGCCTGCTAAGTTTGCTCAGGAGTCTTTGGTGAAGGACTTTGTCAAAAGTCTTTTGGAAGTCCAAGTAAATAATGTCTACCGGATCACCCCTGTCTACATGTTTATTGACACTCTCAAAGAACTCTAAAAGGTTAGTGAAACAGGACTTACCTTTGCAGAAGCAGTGTTGATTCTTTTTCAGGGCTTGTCTTTCTATATGCTCACTAATGTTATCTTTAGTAATGCCTTCAACCAATTTACCTGGAACAGAGGTTAAGCTAACTGGCCTGTAATTTTCTGGATTCCCCCTGGATCCTTTTTTGAAAACTGGTGTTACATTGGCCATCTTCCGGTCCTCTGGAATAGCGGTTGACCTTAGGGACACGTTGCATATTTTGGTTAGAAGATCAGCAATTCCATATCTGAGTTCTTTGAAAGCTCTAGGATGGATACTATCTGGGCCCGGTAATTTATTTGCTTTTAATTTATCAATAAGGATGAGAACTTAATCTTTTGTCACACTATTCGCCTCACTTCCTCAGACTCCCTTCTTCAAAGCATCTGTTCAGGCACAGGTATCTGTCCTATATCTTCTGCAGTGAAGACGGGTGAAAAGAATTCATTCAGTTTCTCTGCAATCTTCTTGTCCTCCTTCAGTACTGCTTTAACTCCATTGTCTCTCCAAGAGAGCTTCGGCTATTGGGCGGTATAGAAATGAGATAAATAAATAAATAATAAATTGTCATCCAGTGGTCCAACTGCCTCCCTAGCTGTTTTTCTGCTTCTGATATATTTAAAGAATGCTTTACTGTTGGCCTTGATGTTGTTAGCGATATGCTCTTCAAAATGCTTTTTTGCATCTCTCATTGTCTGCTTGCATCGCCTTTGTGCAAGCTTGTGCTGCCTTTTGTTTTCCTCACTTGGGCAAGACTTCCATTTTCTGCAAGAAGCTCTCTTTTCTTTAATAGCTCCCTTGGCACTGCTCATTAACCATACCGGCAACCTCTTGGACTTGGTGCTACCTTTCCTAACCTGTGGTATACATTTTAGCTGGGCTTCTATTACTGTGGTTTTGAATAACCTCCAAGCATTTTGAAGGGATTTAATCCACTTGACTCTCCTTTTTAACTTCCTTTTCACCAGTTCTCTTGTTTTAGAGAAGTTTCCTCTTTTGAAGTCGAATGTGACTGTGTTGGACTTCCTGGGCAATTTTCCACTTTAATATATATTACGTCTGATAGCACTGTGATCACTGTTTCCAACTGGTTCAACAACATCTACATCTCGTCCTAGGCCTGAGCAACACCACTTAGGATTAAATCCAAGGTCGCCTCCCCTCTGGTCCGTTCCATGACCAACTGTTCTAGGGCACAATCGTTTAAGGCATTGAGAAGTTTAACTTCTTTGCCTTGGCTGGAGCATGCATTTTTCCAATCAATGTGGGGGTGGTTGAAGTTGCCCATTACTACAACATGTCCTTATTTGGAGGCCTCCTTGATTTTGTTTTCCAACTCAAGGTCACTCTGAACACGTACATTCCCAATGCAGCAGCGGTGGTAAACTGCACAGAAGTGGAGTAGTTTACTGCTGGAATGAACATGACAGCAAACTGCTGCCTTTGGAAGTGTCGGTGCAAGCAGAGAACTGTTAAGTAATTCATCACCGCCACACCACAGTGGAAATGTGGCTTTGTGTTCCGGAGCGTGCTGGTGTCAGGGATGTGATGGGTCCCTCTCCTTGTTCTGCTGGGCTGGCTTAAGCCACAGAGAACAGGAAAAGTAGGGAAGTGTGGACTTTCCACCGATTCTTTAATTGCATAAGTGCAACACATCACAGAAGAACACATGAGAGTGGCAACAGCATCACAGTTTTTATTGAAAATATCACCTCCATCTCTAATGTATTGAATAATTTAGGGGGAAATCATACCTATAATTTTATTCCCTTTTGTTAATATTATCTGTGTGGGGGTTGTTGTTGTTGTTGCCTGAATAATATATAAACAACTTTGGCTCAATTATTTTAAAAAAGAAAATACATTTTGCTTTCATACCTTTTCTGTTTGCCATGCAGCTGGAGCAGCAAGAATGGGGCTGCAGCGAGACTGAACGCTGAGTCTCCCTGACAGCTTGTTATTAGGTGAGACCTCAGACGCCTAGCTGTTCTTCTTACCCACTTCCAGCCTTTAACAGCGGTGTGGCAGACAGAAATCCAAGAGGTGCATTTTCCTTCAGTAAACAGATGAAGCAATGGGAGAACACGCTATGTGTTGGATTTCTGCCTGCCATGTAGCTCTTCAAGGACTCTTCAAGAGAGCCAGTGTAGTGTAGTGGTGAGAGTGACGGACTGGGAGCTGGGAGATCCGGGTTCTAGTCCCCACTTGGCCATGGAAGCTCACTGGGTGACTTTGGGCCAGTCACAGACTCTCAGCCCAACCTACCTCACAGGGTTGTTGTTGTGAGGATACAACGGTGAGGAGGAGGATAATGTAAGCCGCCTTGAGTTCCTTGCGAGAGGGAGAAAGGCGGGGTATAAATGCAATAAATAAATAAATAAATAAATAAATAAATAAGGCAAAGGAGCCCTGCCCAGCACAGGTGGCTCTGGACTTTGCTGCAGTTCGCATTGCAATTGATTCATTGCCTCTCTTCTAGAGCTGCCCCAGGCCTGGCCCCACAGATCTTGCTGCCTCAAACGAGGTGGTGCTGCTGCCGCCCCCCTCCCCATAGGTCGCGCTGGAGAATACTGCTAGCTGCTCTCTCGCTGCGGTAAATGCCACAGCAGCAGAGCAGCTGGCTCTCCGGAGGCCCCGCTGGAGGAAGGTAGGGCGCAGCGGGCCCACTGGACACGGGCAGAGCAGCACTATTGCACTCTTCCTGCCTGCTGCGCAATGGGGGTGCATGCATCTGCGTAACCATGCCCTGTCAAGTAGCCAGAATCCTTTCCCCCCTTTTTTTAGCCAAAAGGGAGTGAGGTTTTCCTGCCTACCTGCCCCTTGTCCTGCAAGGCAATTGTCCGAGTGACTGTGTAGGGAAAGCTTGAAGCTGCAATTCTATGGTGTTGAGTGGGGTATGGTTACCCTTGAAAGACCAGGTCCGCAGCCTGGGGGTCATTTTGGACTCCCAGCTGTCCATGGAGGCTCAGGTGTCAGCTGTGAGCCGGACAGCACTGTTCCAACTCCATCTGATACGGCGGCTGTGCCCCTTCCTTCCCGACCATCTGCTCCCATCGGTAGTACATGCCCTGGTCTCCTCTTGTCTAGACTACTGTAATGGGAAATCAGCATAGCTTGATTGACAACCCCCAGGGACTCAATAGACCCTGACAGATCACACACCATATCTTCAACCTGACCACCACCACCACCAAGGGCAGATGTGGCAATAAGCCCAAACAGAAGCCCAGGCTAGAAGGTGCCATGCACTGTGCATCTGGCAGCATGAGGCCTTCCATCCCTGAGCAACGCTCGGGAGGCTGGAACAAGAACTGGAATGGAGTCCAGGCCAAGGCCCCTCCTGATGTTCCAGGAAGACAGGCAGGAGGGCCATCTGTGACACAGAACACTTGCTGGTGCAACGCCTCCGTTTGCCCTGCTCCTTATGTCTGACCGCTTGGCTCATCCGCTGCTTCAGCACATCTTGCTGTGGGCTGGTTCTTGCCCTGCTGGACAGCTCCCCACACTCCTTGATACCCTGGGGAAATTAGCCACACCTCTCTGGAGCAGTGGAAAGCGACAGGCAGCCGAGAGAATGCACGAGAAACAACGCAGGGGGAACTTTGCCTTTGGTCAGCAACTGGGTTTGGTAGAGACCAAGCCGCACTCCACACCTCATTTTAAGATAGCATGTGAGGAACAGCGGCAGCTCTGTGGCAGGGAGGATACTTTGCATGCAAAAGTCCCAGGTTCAATCCCTGACATTTCCAGGTAGGGAAATACCCCCTTCCGAGACCCTGGAAAGCGGCTAAGAACATAAGAAGAGCCCTGAAGCTGGAACAGACCAAATGCCCAAGAAGTCCAGCATCGTCTTCCCCACAGTGACTAACCAGATACCTCTGGGAAGCCCACAAGCAGGACCTGAGTGCAACAGCCCCCTCCTGCTCATGCTTCCCAGCAACCGGTATTAAGAGGCGTCCTGCCTCTGATACTGGAGGTAGTGTAGAGCCATCAGGATGAGGAGCCATTCATGGCCTTCTTCTCCATGTATTTGCCTAGTCCCTTTTTGAAGCTGTACAAGTAGGGAAGTACGGGTTGTGTACAATCTGTTCCATCTGTATTTCATGGATTGTCAGGCACCTTTCAGTCCGCTGTCCTCCTATCGAAGGAATTGGATTTTTTTTTGTTTCCAAATCTGCACAAATGCGCATTTGCACAAATTCTCACATGCAAAAATGCACAAATTCCCCCCAAATGTGCATGTTCATGCTATAGTCTATGGGGAAAAGGTGCATTTTGACCAGTTTTTTATTTTGCATATTTTTCTATGACAAAATTTGCACAACATTCAGGAAAGTTAGAAAACCGGTCTGCAAGTGCACAGATCTGCCCAACCGGAGAAAAACCGGTCTGCTGAGAATCCGCAGGTCAGATTCATGAAAATCTGAACTCATCTAGTTCCATTGTGGATTTCTCCAACATCCATTGCTACGTCTTGTGGCAGTGAATTCCATGGTTTAAACCGTGTGGGTGTGAAGGAGTTCTTCCTTTGATCTGTCCTGAATATTCAGCTTTCTGGGATGACATATTGGACTGCAACTTCCAGACATGTTGGACTGCAACTTCCATCATTCCCATCCAGCACACTGGCTGGGAATGATGGGAGTTGCAGTCCAACATGTCTGGAGAGCACCCACTTGGAGAAGGCTGCCATAGCCACTCATCCATCATCACCACCACACCTCCTCTCTCCCTCGTTATGGCTTGAAGGTAGGGCTGCAGCGTTCAGTAGATTAATTCATTAGATTAATCACTTTTAAACCTTCTGATACATTATAAAGGTGCCCCATTAATAAAGAAGCATTAAAAATAGTATACGTTACAAAAACCATGGCTGGCAGCTTTCTTTGAAGAGGTCAGAGGCGGGCATCTCTCCACATCGGATTGGTTTGGGAAGTAAGAAGAACATTGGATGGGGTGGAGCTTGGAAGCTGCCTTATACCAGTCAGCTTGGCCCACCTAGCTCCATATTGCCAGCACTTACTGGCAGCGGCTCCTCAGGGACTGAGAGATGCCAGGGATTGAATTTTGAATGCAAACCATGTGCTAGGCTCTTTCCTGAGGTCCACAGCTGAGCTATCTCCCCAAACAACAAAAATAGCTCCGCTTGTTTTCTGAGCCAATCCAACCTCTTTACCTTTCTCCCTTCCTTCTCCCTGCAGCCACTTATCCCCCGCTGCCTGAGCCAGGTAAATAAGTGGCATTTAAAGGAAGGTAAAGAGGCATCTCCTTCAAAACACATGCTCTGGTGGGGAGGGAACATCCATCCGGCCCCCACCCCCAGGCGACCTGAATTTTTCCTCTGCTCGTTTTCTCTCTGCTTCCCCATTTTTTTTCTCTTCTGCTTACACACCTCTAGGGGCGAGATTGTTTTCCCTTTGAAATATATTTTATACAGCCCCTAATGACTTTGGATGCTTTATTTAACAACAGTGCACATACATTTGCATTTTTATTTTCTGTTCCTTCACTTGTCCCATTCTTTTTGTTTCTTGTGTATTTTAGGTTGGGCAGAGAGGTGCTCCCCTTCATGGATCACTGCCTTGTTGTGGCGAAGGGGCTTGCGTAACTCAGTGAAGCCATAAGCTATGCCGTGCAGGGCCACCCAAGACGGACAGGTCATGGCAGAGAGTTCTGACAAAATGTGGTCCACTGGAGAAGGAAATGGCAACCCACTCCAGTATTCTTGCCAAGAAAACCCCATGGAACGTGTCACAAGGCTAAAAGATATGACGCCGGAAGATGAGCCCCTCAGGTCGGAAGGTGTCCAATATGCTACTGGGGAAGAGCAGAGGGTATTTCCAAGTAGCGTCAGAAAGAGTGAAGCGGCTGGGCCAAACCCGAAAGGACACTCAGCTGTGGATGTGTCTGGCGGTGAAAAGAAAATCCGATGCTGTAAAGAACAATATTGTTTAGGAACCTGGAATGTCAGATCAATGAATCAAGGTAAGCTGGAGGTGGTCAAACATGAGATGGCAAGATTGAACATCGACATCTTGGGAATCAGCGAACTAAAATGGACAGGCATGGGCGAATTTAATTCAGGTGACCATCATATCTACTACTGTGGGCAAGAATCCCTTAGAAGAAATGGAGTAGCACTCATAGTCAACAAAAGGGTGGGAAAAGCAGTACTGGGGTACAATCTTAAAAATGATAGAATGATCTCAGTACGAATCCAAGGCAAACCATTCAACATCACAGTAATTCAAGTCTATGCCCCAACCACTGAGGCCGAAGAAGCTGAGGTTGATCGGTTCTATGAAGACCTACAACACCTTCTAGAACTAACACCAAAAAAAGATGTCCTCTTCATCATAGGGGATTGGAATGCTAAAGTAGGAAGTCAAGAAATCACCGGGATAACAGGCAGGCATGGCTTTGGTGTACAAAATGAAGCAGGACAAAAGCTAATAGAGTTTTGCCAAGAGAACATGCTGATCATAGCAAACACTCTTTTCCAACAGCACAAGAGGCGACTCTACACATGGACGTCACCAGATGGTCAATATCGAAATCAGATTGATTATGTCCTTTGCAGCCAAAGATGGAGAAGCTCCATACAGTCAGTAAAAACAAGACCTGGAGCTGACTGTGGCTCAGATCATGAGCTGCTTCTTGCAAAATTTCGGCTTAAATTGAAGAACATAGGGAAAACCACTAAACCGTTCAGGTATGACCTAAATCATATCCCTGATGAATATACAGTGGAGGTGAGGAATAGATTTCAGGGATTAGACCTGATAGACAGAGTGCCTGAGGAACTATGGACGGAGGTCCGTAACATTGTTCAGGAGGCAGCAACGAAATCCATCCCAAAGAAAAAGAAATGCAAGAAAGCAAAGTGGCTGTCTGATGAGGCTTTACAAGTAGCTGAGGAAAGAAGGGAAGCGAAAAGCAAAGGAGAAAGGGGAAGATATAGCCAACTGAATGCAGAGTTCCAGAGAATAGCAAGGAGAGACAAGAAGGCCTTCTTAAATGAACAATGCAAAGAAATCGAGGAAAACAACAGAATGGGAAAGACTAGAGATCTCTTCAAGAAAATTGGAGATCTCAAGGGAACGTTTTGTGCAAAGACGGGCATGATAAAGGACAAAGAAGGCAGGGACCTAACAGAAGCAGATGAGATTAAGAAGAGGTGGCAAGAATACACAGAAGAACTATACAGGAAAGATTTGAATGTCCCTGATAGCCATGATAGTGCGGTCACTGAACTTGAGCCGGACATCCTCGAGAGTGAAGTCAAGTGGGCCTTAGGAAGCATTAGTAACAACAAAGCTAGCGGAGATGACAGTATTCCAGCCGAGCTATTTAAAATCCTAAAAGGTGATGCTGTTAAAGTGCTGCATTCAATATGCCAACAAATCTGGAACACTCAACAGTGGCCACAAGACTGGAAAAGGTCAGTTTACATTCCAATTCCAAAGAAGGGCAACGCCAAAGAGTGTTCAAACTACCGCACAATTGCGCTCATTTCACATGCCAGCAAGGTGATGCTCAAAATCCTACAAGCTAGGCTTCAGCAGTATGCGAACCGAGAACTACCGGAAGTACAAGCTGGGTTTCGAAGAGGCAGAGGAACTAGAGATCAAATCGCCAACATTCGCTGCATCATGGAGAAAGCAAGAGAATTCCAGAAAAACGTCTATTTCTGCTTCATTGACTACGCTAAAGCCTTTGATTGTGTGGATCACAACAAACTGTGGCAAATTCTGAAAGTGATGGGAGTACCAGACCACCTTACCTGTCTCCTGAGAAACCTGTACGAGGGTCAAGAAGCAACAGTAAGAACCAGACATGGAACAACCGAGTGGTTCAAAATTGGGAAAGGAGTACGACAAGGCTGCATATTGTCACCCTGCTTATTTAACTTATATGCAGAGTACATCATGAGAAATGCCGGGTTGGATGAATCAGAGGTCGGAATTAAGATTGCTGGGAGAATTATCAACAACCTCCGATATGCAGACGATACCACCCTAATGGCAGAAAGCGAAGAGGATCTCAAGAGCCTCTTGTTGAGGGTGAAAGAGGAGAGTGCAAAAGCTGGTTTGAAACTCAACATTAAAAAAACTAAGATCATGGCATCTGGCCCCATCACTTCCTGGCATATAGAAGGGGAAGAAATGGAAGCAGTGACAGATTTTACTTTCTTGGGCTCCAAGATCACCGCAGACGGTGACTGTAGCCATGAAATTAAAAGACGCTTGCTCCTTGGGAGGAAAGCTATGGCAAACCTAGACCGCATAGTAAGAAGCAGAGACATCACCTTGCCGACAAAGGTCCGTCTAATCAAAGCTATGGTTTTCCCAGTAGTAATGTATGGCTGTGAGAGCTGGACTATAAGGAAGGCTGAGCGCCGAAGAATTGATGCTTTCGAACTGTGGTGCTGGAGAAGACTCTTACGAGTCCCCTGGACTGCAAGGAGGTCAAATCAGTCCATCCTAAAGGAAATCAACCCTGAGTGCTCATTGGAAGGACAGATAATGAAGCTGAAGCTCCAATATTTTGGCCACCTAATGCGAAGAGAAAACTCCCTGGAAAAGACCCTGATGCTGGGAAAGACTGAAGGCAAAAGGAGAAGGGGACGGCAGAGGATGAGATGGCTAGATAGCATCACGGATGCAATGAATATGAACTTGAGCACGCTCCGGGAGAGAGTGCAGGACAGGAAGGCCTGGCGTGCTATGGTCCATGGGGTCACGAAGAGTCGGACACGACTGAACGACTGAACAACAACAACAACAGAGAGGTGCTGCTGTGCACGGAACATAAACATCATTTCATGAAAATCAATTATATACAAGCTGAACTCCACAATACTGGAGAGTTCCAGGGGTGGGGTGGGGCGGAGTGGGGGTGTTGAAACCAGTCATCTTGACGTTGACTTTCAAAATGTTGATCTTGAGATGAGGATATTCACATGAAACTTAACATTTGAGAATGAGGGGGGATTCCAGCACCCCACCCTCAAGAATGCACGAAGTTTTGCCTGTGAAACTAGATGCAAGTTGGAAGGGAGCCTTACCTGCCATCTAGTGGATAGTTTGAGAATTGCTACCAGATTGCGAAGAGAAAACTCCCCCGAAAAGACCCCGATGCTGGGAAGGACTGAAGGCAAAAGGAGAAGGGGACGGCAGAGGATGAGATGGCTAGATAGCATCACCGATGTAATGAATATGGACTTGAGCACGCTCCGGGAGAGAGCGGAGGACAGGAGGACCTGGCGTGCCATGCGGTCACGAAGAGTTGGACACGACTGAACGACTGAACAACAACCAGATTGGTACCAGAGACTGGACCCTCTGGACAACAATCAGTAACCTAGTACCCCTCAATACAGTGTAAAAGCTGAAACAAGGAAAATAAATACCTGATGGAATCATGTGTGCGCTTCTGAATACACCAGATATGTTTGTGGTGATCCCGGTAACAATGTGAAAACCCCATGCTGCTTGATTTGGCACTGGGTGCTACAGTGGAAAGATGCTATATATTTGCAGAGGGTGGTTTGGTTTGGTTTTTAATGAGTATTTTTATTAGTATTGCCCTAAAATCGGCTTTTGGAGGCTTTTAAAATATCGAGTCCCCATGTATGTGTGTGTGTGGGGGGTGAATTTAGGATGGGGGAAGAAGCAGAGAAAACCCCCCCAAAATGAGGCTCATTGTTGTAGACATGAGGCCTGCAGTTTAGACCCAGTCTCAAGATGGAAACTATAGACTGAATGCATCAGTCACTGGTAGGCACTGCAGGTATCAAATTGCACTTTGCATTCTAGGATAAAGAAGCAATGGCAGACTCCCATTTCTGAAACCATAAAAGTCAGCTGTAACTCACACCTGACTCCTGCCTTGAGCGAAACACTCAGATTACTGGGCAGGCAAAGAGCAGGAATAAAGAGAAACATGACAGAATTTATATTAGCAAAGCCAATGATTAATTTTAGGTGCGTTACATAAAAGGTTAACTGAATTTTGGATTTTGAGATAGGCTGGATGATGAGCCTTCAAATGGGATGTCTGCCACTTACTACAGGAGAGTTGGCAGATCTGTATCCTTGCAAGATGCATATATGTCAAATCAGCCATTTGCCTGAGCACTCAGCGGCCGGCCTGCTTATAGAATGCATGCAAATTGTAGTTATCAAATACCATACAGCAAGTCCTTCGGGCAGCTATTTCAGATAGTTTACCCTGACATGGCAGTAATGAAAAGCAAGCAAAATGTGTGTGCATGTGCATAAGGAGCAGAGGAAATGGTACGTGGTCTGACATCAACATGCTGAAATTCATTTTCAGAAGTAATCTGCTCTGAATCACATTTTTGGAGATGCTGCCATGCTAAGCAAAGGTTATCAATGAGACCCAATGATCCCTATTTGGAAAAGCCAGATCAACATCCCTGCTTTCCTCTGCACTGGGCTGTATGTAATTGTGGTATGAGCTAATTTTGTGCTCACTCTACATGTTCCTCTTCATTGTATCTAACAGGTGCTAATGAAAGGGAAAAACTGGAGGCTAAAATGTCAGGGTGCCTGGTATTGGATACCTAGGCACACTTACTTTAAGCAGCCTCAGCTTGGCCCTGATATTGTAGGCGAGGTTCCTTTGGGGACTGAGACAGAGTGTCCACGTTCACTCAGATTTACTTGAATTCTGCAAATAAGGACCACAACAATGACATAAGCTAAATGCATTTATTAAAGAGATAAAGTTTAACAAGCACAGAAACAGTCCACTCAGCTTCAAAGCAAAGATAAGGCATACACATGCATCCTGCAACTGTGGGCCTACCACTCACACTTGTGCATTACCAGTGAGGTTGTTGTTGTTGTTTATTCGGTCAGTCGCTTCCGACTCTTCATGACTTCATGGACCAGCCCACGCCAGAGCTTCCTGTCGGCCGTCGCCACCCCCAGCTCCCCCAAGGTCGAGCCCGTCACCTCCAGAATATCATCTATCCACCTTGCCCTTGGTTGCCCCCTATTCCTTTTGCCTTCCACTGTCCCTAGCATCAACATCTTCTCCAGGGTATCCTGTCTTCTCATTATGTGGCCAAAGTACTTCAGTTTTGCCTTTAATATCATTCCCTCAAGTGAGCAGTCTGGCTTTATTTCCTGGAGTATGGACTGGTTTGATCTTCTTGCAGTCCAAGGCACTCTCACAATTTTCCTCCAGCACCACAGTTCAAAAGCATCTATCTTCCTTCGCTCAGCCTTCCTTATGGTCCAGCTCTCGCAGCCATAGGTTACTACGGGGAATACCATTGCTTTAACTATGTGGACCTTTGTTGTCAGTGTGATGTCTCTGCTCTTCACTATTTTATCAAGATTTGTCATTGCTGTCCTCCCAAGAAGTAAACGTCTTCTGATTTCCTGGCTGCAGTCAGCGTCTACAGTAATCTTTGCACCTAGAAAGACAAAGTCTGTCACTGCCTCCACATTTTCTCCCTCTATTTGCCAGTTCTCAATCAAGCTGGTTGCCATAATCTTGGTTTTTTTTGAGGTTGAACTGCAACCCAGCTTTTGCACTTTCTTCTTTCACCTTCATCATGAGGTTCCTCAGCTCCTCCTCGCTTTCAGCCATCAAAGTGGTATCATCTGCATATCTGAGATTGTTAATGTGTCTTCCAGCGATTTTAACTCCAGCCTTGGCTTCATCAAGCCCAGCACGTCGCATGATGTGTTCTGCGTACAGGTTGAATAGGTAAGGTGAGAGTATACAACCCTGCCGTACTCCTTTCCCCATCTTAAACCAGTCTGTTGTTCTGTGGTCTGTTCTTACCATTGCTACTTGGTCATTATACAGATGACTTGGCAGACAAGATGACTTGGTATCCCCATCCCACCAAGAACTTGCCACAATTTGTTATGATCCACACAGTCAAAGGCTTTAGAATAGTCAATAAAACAGAAATAGATGTTTTTCTGAAACTCCCTGGCTTTCTCCATTATCCAGCGGATATTGGCAATTTGGTCTCTAGTTCCTCTGCCTTTTCTAAACCCAGCTTGTACATCTGGCAATTCTCGTTCCATGAATTGCTGGAATCTACCTTGCAAGATCTTGAGCATTACCTTACTGGCATGTGAAATAAGTGTCACTATTCGATAGTTCGAACATTCTTTGGTGCTTCCCTTTTTTGGTATGGCGATATAGGTTGATTTTTTCCAATTTGTTGGCCATTCTTGTGTTTTCCAAATTTGCTAGCATAGATTCTCCTTTTTCTGGCAAAGATTTGGAGCTTTCTTCACAATGCAGGACACGCCTATTGGAGGCCCTGTAACCAGGAGAAAGACACCCCTCCCTCATTATGCAGGGACTTAAATGCTCTTCCAAACTTGGTGACTTCTTATTACATATTATAAAATATTTACATCTATTGGTCCATGTCACATTACAGGTCATCCTATTCCCAGAAAATCCATCCTTTTGTCCCTCAAATCACCTCCCTCCTTGATGTAAGGTGTTGACTACAAAACAGGCCTAAGTTCTCCATTTTTCCTCCCTTTATCTCCAGACAGGAGAATCCCAAACCAGAATGTGTTCTCATCCATGACCCCTTACTTTTTACCCAGTTTCCTTATAAGGAAGAGATAGCTGATAACCTTCCAACTGACAAGACATCTCTTAACAGTTGATCTATGGCATCTAGCAGCTTCTAATACAATAAATCTTGTTCCCCTACTTGCTCCGTTACACATTAAAGCATTAACCCCCCCCCAGAAGCACCATCTCTTACCCCTTACACCCTAAACTCCCCAGACCCCGTATTGTACCCAAATGTATGTTGCAAGGCCCAAGAACAAATCCGTACAGTCTTGCCCCCCCTTGATACTCAAAACACCACATGATGAAAGAAATATGGTTTGATGATGTATCAGTTAATCTTATTTTATCAATACAATTTTTCAGTATAGGTGCACATGGGTATGGACTACTCTGTTCCTGATATATTCCTCTATATATTCTGTTGGTTTTCTTTTAATGAAACATAAAAATTTGCAAGGAGTTCACAGACAAAAATATGCCTGACTAATCTAATCTATTTGTGTTTTCTTCAAAATATTTTACTACAAATCTGATGAAATGCCTTACTGGATAAACTAATGGTGCATTGCTACATATGAAATGTTTCTATCTATTTTGGCAATAATTGTTTTCTTAGTGCTTCTGAATCTAAATGTGCAAGCGTTTTTGAGTGTCCACCAATGTATACTAATTTGTTTGTGTGTATTTGCATGCTGTCAAGGTTCATACATTGTCCCTACTCCCCTTAAGATAGTCCCCAAATCTCTTTTTCATTTGAAGCATGCCTGTACATTGCTCAACTCTGAAATGTCATTCTTTCTTGGCTTGTACTGGATCAGCTTCTAGGCGGACGTAAAAGGGGTCCCGATATCATGCTTGTGATAGGGAGAAGATCACGTAGAATCACAGAACAGTAGGGTTGGAAGGGTCATCGAGTCCAACCCCACATCTCACTTCTCATCTTTTGCTTGGCTCAGGAGGAAACTTCCTGTTAGGGCCCTGCCTTCGGCTCACACTCTCTGACCCCACTCTTCATTTAAGGGGCAGGATGGTAAAGAATTGCTCCTTGGGATGTCATTCTGGCTTCAGTCACTGATGGCAAAGGCAATGGAGTCAGCCGCAAACTTCTTAGGGCCCTTCAGTTTTCTGGTAGCCAAAGCTAGTGCTTCTCTTCCCACCTGGTGTCATTGTTGCTCAGGCTTTCTTGCCTGGTTCTTTTCCAGAACACCTCACTGTTCTCATCTGGGACAGTACAGGGTCTTCTTTTGTCTCAGGACTAATGATCTTATTGTGTGTTGTTTGGTATTGTGTGTTGTTTGGTTTTAGTTTTTGTGAACTGCCCAGAGAGCTTCGGCTATTGGGCGGTATAGAAATAAATAAATAAATAAATAAATAAATAAATAAATAAAATCAACCTGTTTGAGTCTTTATTTGATCTTTCTGGTGATCACACAGGAAACACTGTCACCTTTATCTTCTCTATAGGCCTGTTCTTGTACTATGTTAGGAGACTCTGCTTTGTGGTCTCTTTTCGATGATGTGGAGAAAGAGGTATTCAGGAACAAAGTCTATGGGCTAGTTTTCCAATGGTTATTCTTACAGCATCCCCAGCAACACTTTGTGGATGAACAATGTGGAATCACTGGTGTTGGATCAATTCCTTTTCTAAAGTGAGAATGTACTTTTATCTGCTAGACCAACTACACTATATTCTCCTTCTCTTTTTATATGTGTGTACTTTGAGTTAATAATTGTGTTAATATGTGCTGCGTGTTAAACATTTTTTGTTTGTGCGGTTCTCGCTCTCTTTGAGGGTATCATAATATCATGTAGATTCAGGAGAAACAACAAGAACATGGCAATACATACTAACTGAATCATCTACTATTCACTTGGGCTTATCACTTTTTCTCTGGATGGTTCTAATCAAGCAAAACAAAACAATCATATTAAAGCACTAAGGAGCATCCTATCAGCCAAGCTTACAATATATGGCGGAAGGTTTGCTTTTTCAAAATACAATTTTTACACACAAGGGAAAAGAAATTATTATTGCATGTCTTGATAACTGGATCTTCTGACAAATAACAAAATGGAGGGTCCAAATTCTAAGGTCAGAGATTACTAGCATATGACCTTGATGGAGTCACATCTTTACCATATAAAGACTATTACATAGTCTTTAATCTCTTTGGTATATTGGTCCTTTTAAAAGTTTTGATCTGGACATCTTTATTTTCTTGTGACTAATACTATTCTTGATGTTTGGAACACTTGTATCTTTTTCTTTTAAGTGAGAGATTTTCAGTCATTAACTTCTATGCTTGGTATTCATACAGGGTATTTCTGCCAATCTTTTCTCAATCAAGATATCACACTGTCTCCGGGTCTCTCTTGTCATCTGTCTGTCATTTCACACCAGTATCTGCAAAACTGGGAAAGGAGTATGACAAGGCTGTATACTGTCGCCCTGCTTATTTAATTTATATGCAGAATACATCATGAGAAACGCCGGGTTGGATGAATCACAGGTCGGAATTAAGATTGCCGGGAGAATTATCAACAACCTCCGATACGCAGACGATACCACCCTAATGGCACAAAGTGAAGAGGATCTAAAGAGCCTCTTGTTGAGGGTGAAAGTGGAGACTGCAAAAGCTGGTTTGAAACTCAACATTAAAAAGACTAAGATCATGGCATCTGGCCCCATCACTTCCTGGCATATAGAAGGGGAAGAAATGGAAGCAGTGACAGATTTTATTTTCTTGGGCTCCAAGATCACTGCAGATGGTGACTGTAGCCATGAAATTAAAAGACACTTGCTCCTTGGGAGGAAAGCTATGGCACACCTAGACAGCATAGTAAGAAGCAGAGACATCACCTTGCCGACAAAGGTTCATATAATCAAAGCTATGGTTTTCCCAGTAGTAACGTATGGCTGTGAGAGCTGGACTATAAGGAAGGCTGAGCGCCGAAGAATTGATGCCTTCAAACTGTGGTGCTGGAGAAGGCTCTTACGAGTCCCCTGGACTGAAAGGAGGTCAAATCAGTCAATCCTAAAGGAAATCAATCCTGAGTGCTCTTTGGAAGGACAGATACTGAAGCTGAAGCTGAAATATTTTGGCCACCTAATGCGAAGAGAAAAGTCACTGGAAAAGACCCTGATGCTGGGAAAGATCGAAGGCAAAAGGAGAAGGGGACGGCAGAGGATGAGATGGCTAGATAGCATCACGGATGCAATGAATATGAACTTGAGCACGCTCCGGGAGAGAGTGCAGGACAGGAAGGCCTGGCGTGCTATGGTCCATGGGGTCACGAAGAGTCGGACACGACTGAACGACTGAACAACAACATCTGCAAAATATAGGTTAAGCATATACACACACACACAAAAGAGAAAACTACAAAGCATATGAAATACATTTAATTCTTATTATGATTCAGTTAAAATATTAACATTTGCAGGGTCACTAACAATTTATGTAAGATCTGGTATATATTTCTCAGTTGTTGATATGATTTGGAAATACACTGTTTTTTTCAGTGCTTCAATGCTTTTTCAGAAGTTTCAGGCAGAGTTCCTCTTTTTAACATTTCCTTCTACTTCTCTCTCTCTTTCTCCCCCCACCCCCTTGCCTGCTTTGCAGATCATGCTTCAAACTTGCTGTTTTTAAAAATGAAATATACATAAATCTTCTATGTCGTCCAACTCGTCACCCGCTTTCTCTGTGAAGTTTTGAATGCTGGACTTTAAAATTCAAGTACCTACGTATATTCTTATTTATATTTCGCTGTTTTGTTAAGCCTTTTCAGGTTTTAACACCAGCTAGATTGGCGGGTATTTCTGTTCCTGGATGCTTAGCTTGCACTTCAGACACTCACAGAGATTGAACATTCACACACCCTGAAATTTTGTTTTGAACTTTTTATTTCTGATTGTAAAATTCTGTAACTAGCATACTTCTTTGCTTTCCTACTTCTAGCATGTTAGTTTTGCAAAACTGGCTTGAATTTTCTTTTAAAGGTGGTCAGCAAAGGGTTTGCTGCTTTGTTCACTTTAAAGGAGTCAGTGCCATGACCTTTTACTGGACTCAGAGGAATCTTGTCAGTGACTTTTAATTTGTATCAATTTAGATTCATTGTACCTTTCCCTTTCCCCATTCATGTGGACATATTTATTGATTATAAAAACACAAAATCACCCCAAAACCTAATTTCAGATTGACTCAATGCATTGATATAAGATAATGCTAGCAATATGTCTATTTAATAGGATCCTTTAAAAAAGAACCTCATGAATGTTTTGTTCATTCAAAACAATAAAAAAACCCAACCAAAATGTGTCTTTTTAATTTGGAATGAAAATATCAAAATAAAACAAGGAAATGGCCATGTCAACATAATGTAACAGACTTACAATACAAAACACACAGACACACACAAAAACATGAAGCACATAATGTAGATGTCTAATTTAATTGGTCATTACTTTTCTTGATTGATCTCATGTCAGTAATCCTGCAATGGGAAGAATTACAACAACAACCCCTATCCCTTCTTTGGAAGTGCTTACAAGTTAGCAAAGCAAAGTGCTTGTATTTCAAAATAGTTCTAAAACATTAAATAGGATTTTTTGTTTTGTTTTTATTGAAAACCAGTTCCTTTTTGCATGTGCTCAGAGACACTGTTCCTCTTGCTTCCTCTTTATTCTCCCCCCTTTTTCTTCCCCCTTCTGCTACATTATGTCTTAGAAAAGAGGAGCCAGTTCAAATAGACCAGGCAAACGTATCTTCAAAGCAACAATTCTTCCCCCCACATCAAGGCAAAAACAAATGCAATCAAACAAAAACACCATCTACACTATAAAACTCAGATTAAATTATTTACATTTTTAGGCGACTTTCTTTAATTTCACATCTTTCAAATCTAATTTTCCTGAATAAGGTAGAATTCCAATTGAGTGGCATGTTACTCCTTCAAACATCTTGGTCTCTTCTGAATTTGGAAGAGTGTTGAACTAATTTTTGCAGCTGTAGAGTAGGTTCCTATTTTAATTGAATAAATGTGTATAGTCTTTTCTTTTAAGGCTACTTATCATGGCTTTTCTGTGACAGTCATTGCTTACTGATTGTTCTAATTGTTGTCACTGGTTTAAAACCAATAGTGGATTGAGACAATCTCTTTATCAGTTCTTGTATCACCACTGAAGTTGCTTGTCCAAGGTAAGTTGTAAGTGTTGGTATTTGTACGTCTGATACTTACAATACTAGTTGGCATTAGTACTTACAAATTCAATGGCAAATACTAGTTGGCATTTGTACTTACAAATACTGTGTGCACTAGTTGATGGCAAGCACACTCCGGGAGAGAGCGGAGGACAGGAAGGCCTGGCATGCTATGGTCCATGGGGTCACGAAGAGTCGGACATGACTCAATGACTGAACAACAACAACTAGTTGGTATTTGTAATCACAGATTTGATGGCAAATACTAGTCAGTATTTGTACTTAACATAATAGTTGGTATTTGGACTTACAAAGTTGATGACAAACTAGCTGGTATTTGTACTTACAGTACTTATTATGTCAGTTGTAAGAGTTGGCATTTGTAGTTACAATACCTGCAATACTAGCTGGAATTTGTACTTACAAATTTGATGGCAAATACTAGTTGGTATTTGTACTTACAAATAGGGCCATGCGCTGCTTTGGTCTGAATCTCAAAGCGAATCAGGGTGATCTGGACTGCCTCAGTCTGAATCCAAACCAGGTCCAGAGCAGTTTGAAGTAGTCCCAAGTGGGGCAGAGAGATCTGACGTGCTTTGGATCGCTTTGGTCAATTCTGAAGCCCAGACAGCCTGTCTGAGCAAATGCAAGGAGGGAGAAGGGAGGGAGAGAGGAGTAGTTGGGAGGAGGGAACTGAGCCTTGGAAATGGACATTTCTAGGTGCTAATAGGGCTGAATTTTAACCCAGCACTTTCCCCCCCTTTCTTTGTACTTCTTGTTCTTTGGCTCCCCACCCATCTCAATTACTATTCCTTCCCTTACCATTTTTCAACTCTCCATATTCTTAACCCCCCGCCCTGCCAAGAATATTAGAAAAGCACAACCCCTTTTCTCTTCTGTTAGGCTTTAGTGTTATTTCCCTTTCCCTCACCCCTTAGCTTGTAGGTAGCTTTTTCTTTCTGGATCTGCTTTCCTTTTGGTGTTGTTTGTGTTTGTTTGTGTGTGCTGTGTGAGTGCACCATGCACATTATTGTGCACAGGCAAACAGTGTGTGGCCAAAGCAGTATACTAATACACAGTTCAATGTATACTGTGGGGCAAAGCACTACACAATACACATAATATGAAGCAACATCACTTTTGCTGATTTTCCAAGATACTTTGCCTGTTGTTTTCCCTTGTGTACATCAAATGACCATAAGAAGAATATGGTCAGGATATAGATACAGATATATATTTGCTTCATCTTACCCTTCCTGGAGAAAAGGGCTGCCAAAATGATCAGGAGGCTGGAACAACTCTATAAAAGGCTTCAGTGTTTGGGTTACTTAATTTAGAAGAAAGGCAAATAATGGGGGAAGTTTATAAAATTACATGGAGTAGAGAAAGTGCAGCAGTGCAATTAATATATAAGCCCCACTGAGTTCTGTCAGTGTGGCTTTTCTAGGCAACATGAATTGCAATTTGCAGCCAAACAGATGTTTAACTTTTCTTTCTTCCCATAATGACAGCCTCGGGTCAGTGGCAGATTCAGGACAGACAAAGGAAAGTACTTTTCCATGTCAAAAAAACTAGGGCTGCGCACGGACCCTCCACTTCACTTCAGATACTACTTCGGACCTTCCAAAGCAGCCCCACTTCACTTCAGACCGATTCAGACCCCATCCATTTTGCTTCAGATTTGGATCTGAAGTGAGGTTCGGATATCTGAATCATCCTGATATGACGTTTTCCCATTAACTTCCATTGGAAAATAGAAATGGCCATAACTTTTTCAGTTTTCGTGATAAATACATGAAATTTGGAGATCTGTCAGCCCCTACAGAGTAGATTCCACTGGCCAAATCTCAGACAGTTTGTGTCAAGGGCTCCTTGGAGGCCTCTCTCAGTCTAATCCAGTAGCCAAGTCCAGACACAGACAAAGGGATTCTTTTGAAAGCTTTATTCCTCTTTTACAACTTAACAACTCTACTGTTAGCAACTAGATATGAGCAGCAGAGTACCTATGTCCTAAGTTGGAACAGTTGGTCCCCGTTTGAAAGGGAATCACTGGCAGACCCCTGAACTTAAAGGCTAGGGAGAGTCCCTCCCCTTTTCCCTTAGATCCTCTGGGTGCAGCCGTTGTTTGCGCGCCAACCGGGCACTACGCCTCCTTTCCGTGCCCTCCATTTGGCGCCACTCTCTGTGTCGGCGTCACGCGTCCATCAAGTCTGCTTCCCATGCTCTGTCACTCCCAGGACTGCTATCTAAGCTAGGAATGCCGGTGGGAGGAATCTCTGTCAGCTGTTGGCCCTGGGAAAGAGGAGCGTGCTCCTCTCCCAGGAGCAACTCCTCTTCCTCAGAATCAGAACTACTCTGGGATTCTATGGGCTCAGTGTCCACCCTGACAGTTTGGCCCACTAGTTCTTTGTGCTAGGTGGAGTTGAAATTTGATTTTTTCAACAAAAACTCTCAAAGCAAAGAGCTATAACTTTTCATTGTTTCCACAGAAGTGCATGAAATTTGGAGACCTGTCAGCCCCCAAGGAGTGGATTCCACCTGCCAAATTACAGACAGTTTGGCCTAGTGGTCTTTGTGCTAGGCACACGTAAATTGTGCTGTTCTCAGAAACTCAAACCGAAGTTCATAGAAGGATCATCAGAGACGTTAGGTGTTTAAGCAGTGATTAGGCGGAGGTCACTATCCCTAATCTCTGCTGTAGGTTCCTTTGAAGTGCAAATAAGCCTTCTCCCCTAGTACTACTTTCCTGCTCAGCTTCACAGTGGATGGCCTCAGGCTCTCTTTGGCTGAATGGAATATACATTACCTGGACCTAACGTCCCTTCATGGATCACTGCCTTGTTGTGGCGAAGGGGCTTGCGTAACTCAGTGAAGCCATAAGCTATGATGTGCAGGGCCACACAAGATGGACAGGTCATGGCAGAGAGTTCTGACAAAATGTGGTCCACTGCAGAAGGAAATGGCATCCCACTCCAGTATTCTTGCCAAGAAAACCCCATGGAACGTATCACAAGGCTAAAAGAGATGACGCCGGAAGATGAGTCCCTCAGGTCGGAAGGTGTCCAACATACTACTGGGGAAGAGCAGAGGGAATTTCCAGGTAGCGCCAGAAAGAGTGAAGCGGCTGGGCCAAACCCGAAAGGACGCTCAGCTGTGGATGTGTCTGGTGGTGAAAAGAAAATCCGATGCTGTAAAGAACAGTATTGTTTAGGAACCTGGAATGTAAGATCAATGAATCAAGGTAAGCTGGAGGTGGTCAAACATGAGATGGCAAGATTGAACATTGACATCTTGGGAAGCAGCGAACTCAAATGGACAAGCATGGGCGAATTTAATTCAGGTGACCATTATATCTACTACTGTGGGCAAGAATTCCTGAGAAGAAATGGAGTAGCACTCATAGTCAACAAAAGGGTGGGAAAAGCAGTACTGGGGTACAATCTCAAAAACAATAGAATGATGTCAGTACGAATCCAAGGCAAACCATTCAACATCACAGTAATTCAAGTCTATGCCCCAACCACTGAGGCTGAAGAAGCTGAGGTTGATTGGTTCTATGAAGACCTATCACACCTTCTAGAACTAACACCAAAAAAAGATGTCCTCTTCATCATAGGGGATTGGAATGCTAAAGTAGGAAGTCAAGAAATCACCGGGATAACAGGCAAGCATGGCCTTGGTGTACAAAATGAAGCAGGACAAAGGCTAATAGAGTTTTGCCAAGAGAACATGCTGATCATAGCAAACACTCTTTTCCAACAGCACAAGAGGTGACTCTACACATCGACATCACCAGATGGTCAATATCGAAATCAGATTGATTATGTCCTTTGCAGCCAAAGATGGAGAAGCTCTATACAGTCAGTCAAAACAAGACCTGGAGCTGACTGTGGCTCAGATCATGAGCTGCTTCTTGCAAAATTTCGGCTTAAATTGAAGAACGTAGGGAAAACCACTAAACCACTCAGGTATGACCTACATCATATCCCTTATGAATATACAGTGGATGTGACAAATACATTTCCGGGATTAGACCTGATAGACAGAGTGCCTGAGGAACTATGAACAGAGGTCCGTAACACTGTTCAGGAGGCAGCAACTAAATCCATCCCAAAGAAAAAGAAAGGCAAGAAAGCAAAGTGGCTGTCTGATGAGGCTTTACAAGTAGCTGAGGAAAGAAGGGAAGCGAAAAGCAAGGGAGAAAGGGGAAGATATACCCAAATGAATGCAGAGTTCCAGAGGATAGCAAGGAGAGACAAGAAGGCCTTCTTAAAAGAACAATGCAAAGAAATCGAGGAAAACAACAGAATGGGAAAGACTAGAGATCTTTTCAAGAAAATTGGAGATCTCAAGGGAACGTTTTGTGCAAAGATGGGCATGATAAAGGACAAAGAAGGCAGGGACCTAACAGAAGCAGATGAGATTAAGAAGAGGTGGCGAGAATACACAGAAGAACTATATATTTTCTGGAGAATTCCAGAAAAACGTCTATTTCTGCTTCATTGACTACACTAAAGCCTTTGATTGTGTGGATCACAACAAACTCTGGCAAATTCTTAAGGAGATGGGAGTACCAGACCGCCTTACCTGTCTCCTGAGAAACCTGTACGAGGGACAAGAAGCAACAGTAAGAACCAGACATGGAACAACCGATTGGTTCAAAATTGGGAAAGGAGTACGACAAGGCTGTATATTGTCGCCCTGCTTATTTAACTTATATGCAGAGTACATCATGCGAAACTCCAGGTTGGATGAATCACAGGTCAGAATTAAGATTGCCAGGAGAATTATCAGCAACCTCAGATACGCAGATGATACCACCCTAATGGCAGAAAGCGAAGAGGATCTAAAGAGCCTCTTGTTGAGGGTGAAAGTGGAGAGTGCAAAAGCTGGTTTGAAACTCAACAATAAAAAAACTAAAATCATGGCATCTGGCCCCATCACTTCCTGGCATATAGAAGGGGAAGAAATGGAAGCAGTGACAGATTTTACTTTCTTGGGCTCCAAGATCACCGCAGATGGTGACTGTAGCCGTGAAATTAAAAGACGCTTGCTCCTTGGGAGGAAAGCTATGGCAAACCTAGACCGCATAGTAAGAAGCAGAGACATCACCTTGCCGACAAAGGTCCGTCGAATCAAAGCTATGGTTTTCCCAGTAGTAATGTATGGCTGTGAGAGCTGGACTATAAGGAAGGCTGAGTGCCGAAGAATTGAGGCTTCCAAACTGTGGAGTTGGAGAAGACTCTTACGAGCCCCCTGGACTGCAAGGAGGTCAAATCAGTCAATCCTAAAGGAAATCAACCCTGAGTGCTCATTGGAAGGACAGATCCTGAAGGTGAAGCTCAAATATTTTGGCCACCTAATGCGAAGAGAAAACTCTCTGGAAAAGACCCCGATGCTAGGAAGGATTGAAGGCAAAAGGAGAAGGGGACTGCAGAGGATGAGATGGCTAGATAGCATCACCGATGCAATGAATATGAACTTGAGCATGCTCCGGGAGTGAGCGGAGGACAGGAAGGCCTGGCGTGCTGTGGTCCAGGGGGTCACAAAGAGTCGGACACGACTGAAGGACTGAACAACAACAACGTCCATCAGTGGGCTCTCCTCTCCCACTACAGAAGGAGATGCTGCTCCTTTTGCAAGACTGCTACTGCTGCTACCTGCACCAGCCTCCTCAAACAGTGACCTTCGGGCACTGTGACTGGCCTCCGCACTCTGCTGCCCTACACCAGGATGCACCATACAGACTGGGGGCAACCCAGCTTGGCTACCGGTGCTGCTGGTCTCACCAGCCCCTTGCTCACCTTTGCCCCTGCCAGGGCCCTGAAGATGCTCCATATTGGGCTTGTTTTGCCACACAGTGTTGTATAAAATTTAAGTAATATATGTTGTGTGGTGCTTTGCCCACTGTTTTTTGAAAAGTGGACTGTGTAGTGCTTTGCCGCTCACTTTTTGCTTGTCCACAACACAAGTATGCATGCACATGCGCACGCACACACACACACGAGCAAAAGGGGGGGGCTATCTATAATCCTAACAGAAGAGAAAAGTGTTTTTTAATTTTTTTTAAAGGGAAATGGGATCAAAAATGGGAAGGGAAGGAATACAGGAATTGAGAAGGGTGGGGTGGTGGTGGAGGGGAGCCAAGAACAAGGAAGGAAAGACAGACAGACAGAGAGACAGACTACTCTAGACAGAAAGTAAGGGAAAACTAATGGTTGAGACAGGTGGTGGGGGAAGCTAAGGAGCAAGGCAAGGCAAGAAAAACTAAAGTACTTTATTTTTTTATTGTTTTAATTTTTTTTTTAATAAACAACCAAGAAAAGAATGAGAGGTAAAACCTATTAGAGAAGGGAGGCAGGGGGAGAGACAAGAACCAGGCAAGGAAAGGAGGAAACTCAAACTAAGTACTTTTTAATGTTTGGTTTTTTAAATAAAGATTCTATAAAAGAAAGGGAATAATTGAACTGAGAAGAACAAAGACAAAGCTGCAGTACAAACACACACACACACAACTCTCTCTCACAACACGTAAACCACCACCTGCGACCTTAACCAGCGCTCTCTCACAAATGTTTGGAACCTACCTGCACATGTGCTGGGAATGTGCTGAGACTCAAAAATTCTGGACTGCAGTTTTTACCTAGATCACCCAGTAAAAGTAGAAGTACATATGGATTCAGAACTGACTCTATTGAATATATTTGTGGAAGTGAATAGGAATTTGAAGCAGAAGGAGCTAATTTTGCATCTTTTGTTTTCAACTAGAAAAGTAATAGCGTCATCTTGGAAGGACTTTGAATTTACAGACTTGAACGAATGGTATACACTGGTGTGGAAGACAGCAATAATGGAAAAATTGTCATATAACTTACAGGTCATGAGGAGAGGCAAACAAAGTATGATTTTTTTTGCAGCTGTTTGGTTCCAGTTTCATGAATACACTAATGTATTGGAACATGGCCAGATGGTACCAGCAAGGTATAAATCATTATGACTGTTGTAAATGATTTTATTTTTCTAGGCTTGGATATTACTTTATATTTTATTTTTAAAGGTAAATATGGATCCTGAGGGACTTTTTATTTTGCAACCTGATATAGGAATGGGAGTGGAGGGAGAGACTTGTTGCAAGGCATTGTATTTTGGATAATACAATAAAAATTATATTTTAAAAACTGTTTTCCAATCAAGTCAGTGGGAAAATGTAAAATCTGAATAATTCTGATATCCAAATCTTGATTTGGATCTGAATCTGAAGTTAATTGGATCAGGCCCGAAGCGATCCAAAGCAAATCAGGGCTGATTCAGAAAATTCGAAACAAAGCGAATCAGGGGGGTCCATGTTCACCCCTAGTTACAAATACTAGTTGATATTTGTACTTAAAAATACTGTGTGCACTACCTGATGGCAAATACTTGTTGGTATTTGTTCTTTTCCAACAGCATAAGAGACGACTCTACAATCTGGGGTACAATCTTACCCCAGACTGGGGTACAATCTTAAAAATGATAGAATGTTCTCAGTACGAATCCAAGGCAAACCATTCAACATCACAGTAATACAAGTCTATGCCCCAACCACTGATGCCAAAGAAGCTGAGGTTGATCGGTTCTATGAAGACTTACAACACCTTCTAGAACTAACACCAAAAAAAGATGTCCTCTTCATCGTAGGGGATTGGAATGCTAAAGTAGGAAGTCAAGAAATCACTGGGATAACAGGCAGGCATGGCCTTGGTGTACAAAATGAAGCAGGACAAAAGCTAATAGAGTTTTGCCAAGAGAACAAGCTGATCATAGCAAACACTCTTTTCCAACAGCACAAGAGGCGACTCTACACATGGACATCACCAGATGGTCAATATCGAAATCAGATTGATTATTTCCTTTGCAGCCAAAGATGGAGAAGCTCTATACAGTCAGTAAAAACAAGACCTGGAGCTGACTGTGGCTCAGATCATGAGCTTCTTGTTGCAAAATTTCGGCTTAAATTGAAGAACGTAGGGAAAACCACTAAACCATTCAGGTATGACCTCAATCATATCCCTTATGAATATACAGTGGAGGTGAGGAATAGATTTCAGGGATTAGACCTGATAGACAGAGTGCCTGAGGAACTATGGACGGAGGTCCGTAACATTGTTCAGGAGGCAGCAACGAAATCCATCCCCAAGAAAAAGAAATGCAAGAAAGCCAAGTGGCTGTCTGATGAGGCTTTACAAGTAGCTGAGGAAAGAAGGGAAGCGAAAAGCAAGGGAGAAAGGGGAAGATATATCCAACTGAATGCAGAGTTCCAGAGAATAGCAAGGAGAGACAAGAAGGCCTTCTTAAATGAACAATGCAAAGAAATCGAGGAAAACAGCAGAATGGGAAAGACTAGAGATCTCTTCAAGAAAATCGGAGATCTCAAGGGAACGTTTTGTGCAAAGTCGGGCATGATAAAGGACAAAGAAGGCAGGGACCTAACAGAAGCAGATGAGATTAAGAAGAGGTAGCGAGAATACACAGAAGAACTACACAGGAAAGATCTGAATGTCCCTGATAGCCATGATAGTGCGGTCACTGAACTTGAGCCGGACATCCTCGAGAGTGAAGTCAAGTGGGCCTTAGGAAGCATGACTAACAACAAAGCTAGCGGAGATTACAGTATTCCAGCTGAGCTATTTAAGATCCTAAAAGATGATGCTGTTAAAGTGTCACTCATAAACTCAATATGCCAACAAATTTGGAACACTCAACAATGGCCACAAGACTGGAAAAGGTCAGTTTACATTCCAATTCCAAAGAAGGGCAACGCCAAAGAGTGTTCAAACTACTGCAGAATTGCGCTCATTTCACATGCCAGCAAGGTGATGCTCAAAATCCTACAAGCTAGGCTTCAGCAGTATGCGAACCGAGAACTACCGGAAGTACAAGCTGGGTTCCGAAGAGGCAGAGGAACTAGAGATCAAATCGCCAACATTCGCTGCATCATGGAGAAAGCAAGAGAATTCCAGAAAAACGTCTATTTCTGCTTCATTGACTACGCTAAAGCCTTTGATTGTGTGGATCACAACAAACTGTGGCAAATTCTTAAAGTGATGGGAGTACCAGACCACCTTACCTGTCTCCTGAGAAACCTGTACAAGGGTCAAGTAGCAACAGTAAGAACCAGACATGGAACAACCGAGTGGTTCAAAATTGGGAAAGGAGTACGACAAGGCTGCATATTGTCACCCTGCTTATTTAACTTATATGCAGAGTACATCATGAGAAACGCCGGGTTGGATGAATCACAGGTCGGAATTAAGATTGCCGGGAGAATTATCAACAACCTCAGATACACAGACGATACCACCCTAATGGCAGAAAGCGAAGAGGATCTAAAGAGCCTCTTGTTGAGGGTGAAAGTGGAGACTGCAAAAGCTGGTTTGAAACTCAACATTAAAAAAACTAAGATCATGGCATCTGGCCCCATCACTTCCTGGCATACAGAAGGGGAAGAAATGGAAGCAGTGACAGATTTTACTTTCTTGGGCTCCAAGATCACCACAGATGGTGACTGTAACCATGAAATTAAAAGACGCTTGCTCCTTGGGAGGAAAGCTATGGCACACCTAGACAGCATAGTCAGAAGCAGAGACATCACCTTGCCGACAAAGGTCCATCTAATCAAAGCTATGGTTTTCCCAGTAGTAATGTATGGCTGTGAGAGCTGGACTATAAGGAAGGCTGAGCGCCGAAGAATTGATGCTTTCGAACTGTGGTGCTGGAGAAGACTCTTACGAGTCCCCTGGACTGCAAGGAGGTCAAATCAGTCAGTCCTAAAGGAAATCTACCCTGAGTGCTCATTGGAAGGACAGTTACTGAAGCTGAAGCTGAAATATTTTGGCCACCTAATGCGAAGAGAAAACTCTCTGGAAAAGACCCTGATGCTGGGAAAGACTGAAGGCAAAAGGAGAAGGGGACGGCAGAGGATGAGATGGCTAGATAGCATCACCGATGCAATGAATATGAACTTGAGCACGCTCCGGGAGAGAGCGCAGGACAAGAAGGCCTGGCGTGCTATGGTCCATGGGGTCACGAACAGTCGGACATGACTGAACCACTTAACAACAACAACAACAATTTTGTACTTACAATATTAGTTGGCATTTGTACTTTCAAATTTGATGGCAAATATTAGTTGGTATTTGTAACTACAAATACTGTGTGCACTAGTTGATGGCAAATACTAGTTGGTATATGTACTCTTGCATTTTAGAAAATCAAGGGTGTTTGTAGAATATTAGCTCTGCTAGTTTTCATGATATAGGGAATGTAAACGAGTGGTATTAGAGCAGCTGCTAAGCAAGGTATCATTTTTAAAGGTTGAACAAAACATTAATCAATTTACATATCATTTGCTTCTCCCAAATGTATAGTCCAGGGTCTTCCCTGTCCTGTGACTAGGTCCCTGGTTCAAATTATGCCTCTTAATTTGTTACAACCTACCTCCAAATTCTGTGGTCCCTAAAACTGAGGAAATACTGCCTTAACTTTCCAGCAAAGATTGGGTTTATTGACGGTGTTCTATAGCTGTCCAAGTATGAGCCCATCATCTTAAGTAGGATTGCAGAATAGCCAGCAGGAGTCAATTGCCAACTTCTGCAGGAGTCAGTTGCTAACTTCAGAGTAAAATGCTTCTGGTTGCTCAGTCCTCATGTAGCAAACAGCCCAAAGAAGTCTGAAATTTCAGACTGAAAAGCCAAAGTGACTGGATTCAACTTGACAGGTGTAACTGAGACTTGGTGGGATGACTTTCATGACTGGAATACAGCAACTGAAGGATATAACTTGTTCTAAAAGAACAGGAGGAACAGAAAGGGAGGTGGGGTTGCACTGTATATGAAAAATGCATATCTCTGCACAGAAATACAGGAGGATGAGCTTGGTAGCCCCATCGAGAGCATCTGGATCAAAATAAATGGAGCAAAGAATAAAAGGAACCTGGTGGTCAGAGTCTACCACTGGCCACCCAATCAAGGAGAAGACGAGGATGAAACTTTTGAAAAGTGAATAGTGAAAAGTGAAGAGCCAATGTTTCAAGGAAGCATGATGTAGTAGTAATGGGGGACTTCAATTTCCCCGATATTTGTTGGGAGACAAATTCTGCAAAACATGGCCCCTCCAGGAAATTCCTGACTTGTGTGGCGGATAACTTCCTCCTACAGAAAGTAGAGGTAGGAACTAGAGGATCGGCTATCCTTGACTTGATCCTAACCAACAGAGATGACTTCATGGGTAAAGTAGCAGTTACAGGAACTCTGGGGGAAAGCAACCATGTTATAGTTGAGTTCTTGGTTCTAAGGGAAGCAAAAGCCGAGTGTAGTCAAACGCGTAGCCTGGATTTTAGGAAAGCTGATTTTCATAAACTCAGAACAATGATCAGTAAGGTCCCATGGCAAGCAACTCTAATGAGAAAAGGAATCCAAGATGGGTGGGAGCATTTAAAAAAGGAAATTCTCAAGGCACAATTACAAACAATTCCAACAAGGAGAAAAGGAGGAAGACAACAGAAGAAGCCAATGTGGTTTCACAAAAAGCTTAGGGATGACCTGAAAACAGAAAAGGACACATATAGGAAGTGGAAAGAAGGCCAAGTAACACAGGAAGAGTACAGGCAGGTAGCACAGAATTGCAGGGATGGTGTCAGGAAGGCTAAAGCTGAGAACGAGCTGAGGTTAGCGAGGGAGGCTTAAAGCAACAAAATGGCTTTCTTCAGATATGTGCACAGTAAAAGGCAGAGGAAAGAAATGGTGGTTCAGCTATTAAATAAGGATGGCAAAATGATAACAGAGGACAAAGAAAAGGCAGAGGTGCTCAATTCTTACTTTGGCTCAGTCTTCTCTCAAAAGAGGGTCTATGACCCCCCTGGCAAAGGCAAAGTGAAGGCTGAAGGGGCAGGATTGCAGCTTGAGATCGATAGGCATATGGTCAAGGAACACCTAATTACTTTGAATGAGTTCAAGTCTCCAGGACCAGATGAACTGCATCCTAGAGTAATCAAGGAACTGGCAGAAGAACTCTCAGAACCGCTGTCTATTCTCTTTGAGAAATCATGGAGGACGGGGGAAGTGCCAGAGGACTGGAGGAGGGCTAATGTTGTCCCTCTCTTCAAAAAGGGTAAAAAGGAGGAACCTGGGAACTACAGACCAGTCAGTCTGACATCAATCCCTGGGAAAATTCTGGAGGAGATGATAAAGCAATCCATCTGGAAGCACCTTGAAAACAATGCAGTGATTAGTGATTACTCAAAGCCAACATGGATTTGTCAAGAACAAATCCTGCCAGATGAATCTGATCTCATTTTTTGATCAAGTCACCTCCCTTGTGGACTGTGGAAATGCTGTAGACATCATATACCTCGACTTCAGCAAAGCTTTCGACAAAGTGCCCCATGATCTCCTGATGAGAAAACTAGCTCAAAGTGGGCTAGATGAAACAACGATCATGTGGATCCACAGTTGGCTACAGAATCGGACTCAAAGAGTGCTTATCAATGGGCCCTTCTCAAACTGGGGAGAGGTAACGAGGGGGGTACCGCAGGGCTCAGTCCTGGGCCCAGTGCTCTTCAACATTTTTATTAATGACTTGGAGGAGGAGGTGCAGGAAATCCTGATCCAATTTGCAGATCACACAAAATTGGGTGGGATAGCTAATACTCTGGAAGACAGAAACAAAATTCAAAGTGATCTGGATAGACTGGAGCGCTGGGCAGAAAACAACAGAATGAAATGTAATAGGGATAAATGCCAAGTTCTGCACCTAGGACAAAGAAACCAAATGCACAGTTACAAGATGGGGGATACGTGGCTCAACCACACTACAAGCGAGAAGGATCTTGGTATTGTTGTCGATCACAAGCTGAATATGAGCCAACAATGTGATATGGCTGCAAAAAAGGCCAATGCTCTTTTGGACTGCATTAATAGAAGCATCGCTTCCAAATCCCGGGAAGTACTAGTTCCCCTCTACTCAGCACTGGTTAGGCCTCATCTGGAGTACTGTGTCCTGTTCGGGGCACCGCACTTGAAGAAGGATGCAGACAAACTGGAGAGGGTTCAGAGGAGGGCAACAAAGATGATCAGGGGACTGGAAACAAAGCCCTATGAAGAGAGAGGGCATATTTAGCCTGGAGAAGAGAAGACGGGTGATCCTGAGCCTGAGCCTGCTTCTGCCCCTGCCCACAGGTACTTAAGGCGGGGCTGCCAGAGGCACTTAGCCTCGCACTTGGAGTCGCAAGATCTACCCACCTCCCTCTCCAGAGACACCAGCAGCCACAACACCAGCAGCAAATAGCAGCAGCAGCAGAGGGCAGCAGCTTTA
Organism: Heloderma suspectum; assembly: GCF_057233095.1. Taxonomy (NCBI): domain Eukaryota; kingdom Metazoa; phylum Chordata; class Lepidosauria; order Squamata; family Helodermatidae; genus Heloderma; species Heloderma suspectum. Next base: position 328,450,278 of record NC_139460.1, on the reverse strand, counting down.
AAGACAAGGGGAAGGGGCAAACGTGGACTATCTGCTCCTTCTTAGCTGCTGTTCTCTTTTATCTTTTTTATATTCTTTTAAACTGTTGTGTATTTTATATCTTAATATTTTAATATGTGCCTGGGAGGACTATTGGGCAACTCAGGGGGTGGGGGAGGTGCCACCATAACTGTGGTCACGGGCAGGGGGAGGTATGGCGTTGGGGGATTAACAGGCCCGCTGAGGAGAAGAGGGGCTAGACACCTTACAGCTGTCCCCTCTTCTGGTTCTTCCCCCAACCTGATGGTTCCTGGCAGCCTTACCAGTCTGCCCTCGGGTCTGGTGGTGCTGCTGCTGAATGCCAGGTCGGCCCAAAATAAGACCTCCCTCATCCATGATTTGATTGTGGATGAAGGGGCTGACCTGGCATGCATTACTGAGACCTGGGTGGGGGAACTGGGAGGGGTCACTCTCTCCCAGCTGTGCCCTCCTGGGTACTCGGTGCAGCACCAACACTGACTTGAGGGTTGGGGAGGGCGGGTTGCCGTGGTCTATAGGAATTCAATCTCCCTCTCCAGGCTTCCTGCTCATTCGAGTGCAGATCTTGAGTGTCTGTACCTTGTGTTGGGTACCCGGGACAGATTAGGGATTCTGTTGGTGTACCGCCCACCCCGCTGCCCATCAGACTCCCTGCCTGAGCTGACGGAGGTGGTCTCGGACTTGGTGTTGAGGACCCCCAGGATGATGGTCCTGGGGGATCTCAACTTCCATGCCGAGGCCGCTGTATCCGGGGCGGCTCAGGACTTCATGGCCGCCATGACGACCATGGGGCTGTCCCAACATGTCATCGGCCCAACGCATACAAAAGGACACACGCTTGATCTGGTTTTCTCGACTGGGCAGGAGGATGGTGATCTGAAAGTGGAGGAATTAACATCTGTCCCTTTGTCATGGTCAGATCAGTTCCTGCTGAGGTTTAGACTTCTGGCGGCCTTTCCCCTCTGCAAGGGTGGGGGACCTATTAAAATGGTCCGCCCCCGGAGATTAATGGATTCCGATGGATTCCAGAGGGCTCTGGGGGATTTTCCTGCTGGTATGGCTGGTGCTCCTGTCGAAGCCCAGGTCGCTCTGTGGAATGCAGAGATGACTCGGGCGGTTGACACGATGGCGCCCAAGCGCCCTCTCCCTCTGAGCAGAGCCCGGCCAGCTCCTTGGTATACACCTGAGCTGAGGGCAATGAAGCAAGAGGGGAGACGGCTAGAACGCAGGTGGAGGAAAACTCGTGCTGAGTCTGACCGAACACAGGAAAGAGCCCACTATCGAGCCTACTCTGTGGCGGTGAGGGTGGCAAAGAGGCAGTTCTTTTCCACCAGCATCTTCTCAGTGTCTTCCAGCGGAGCTTTTCCGAGTGGTTCGTGGCCTGTTACATTCTGGGCCAGGGAGAGAGACAGTGGAACCCTCAGTAGCACGCTGTGACGAGTTTGCGCGGCACTTTGAGGATAAAGTCGCTCAGATTCGTCATGAATTGGACACCACGATTAATGCAGTTCCATTGGTAGAGGCGTTCAGAGCACCGTCTGGTCCAGTTCTATTGGATGAGTTTCAGTTACTGAGGCCTGAGGATGCGGACAAGGTGCTTGGCCAAGTCCGATCGACCACTTGTGTGCTTGACCCTTGCCCTTCATGGCTTATTAAATCAAACAAGGAGGGGTTGTCCGGCTGGGTCCAGGAGGTTGTAAATTCCTCCTTGAGAGAGGGAGTGGTGCCTGCTGCTTTAAAAGAGGCGGTAATTAGACCACTCCTGAAAAAGCCTAACCTGGACCCAGAGGATGTTAACAATTATAGGCCAGTGGCCAACATCCCCTTCCTGGGCAAGGTGCTTGAGCGGGTGGTTGTAGGACAGCTCCAGGCACTCTTGAATGAAACGGATTATCTAGATCCATTTCAATCGGGCTTCAGGCCTGGTTTTGGAACGGAAACTGCCTTGGTCGCCCTGTGGGATGACCTCTGCCGGGAGAGGGACAGGGGGAGTGCGACCCTGTTGATTCTCCTGGACCTCTCAGCGGCTTTCGATACCATCGACCATGGTATCCTTCTGGATAGGTTGTCTGGGTTGGGAGTTGGAGGCACTGCACTACAGTGGTTCCGCTCCTACTTGGATGGCCGATTCCCGAAGGTGGTGCTGGGGGATTATTGCTCTGTGCCATGGCAATTGTGCCATGGGGTTCCACAGGGCTCTATTTTATCCCCCATGCTGTTGAACATCTACATGAAACCGCTGGGGGAGGTTATCCGGAGGTGTGGGCTGAGGTGCCATCAATATGCGGATGACACCCAGCTCTACCTCTCTTTCTCATCAAAACCAGGTGAGGCAGTGGCTGTTCTGAACCACTGCCTGGGCACGGTAATGGACTGGATGAGGGCCAATAAACTGAAACTCAATCCAGACAAGACGGAGGTACTGTTAGTGGGTGGTTCGTCTGCCCGGCTAGGTGATATTCAACCTGTTCTGGAGGGGGCTGCACTCCCCCTAAAGGATCAGGTTCGTAGTTTGGGGGTGCTCTTGGATCCAGAACTGTCACTTGAGGCACAGGTGAACTCAGTGGCACGGAGCACTTTTTATCAGCTTAGGCTGGTATACCAACTACGCCCTTATCTGGACAGAGATAGCCTAGCTACAGTTATCCATGCTCTGATAACTTCTCGTCTGGATTACTGCAATGCGTTATACGTGGGGCTGCCTTCGAAAACGGTCCGGAAACTTCAGCTGGTCCAAAACAGGGCTGCAAGATTGTTAACAGGGACTGGCCTGCGAGCTCATATTACGCCAGTACTTTTCCAGCTGCACTGGCTGCCAGTCCATTTCCGGGCCCGATTCAAAGTGCTGGTGTTAACATTCAAAGCCCTTAACGGCTTGGGGCCAGGTTACCTGAAGGATCGCCTCCTCCCATATGTGCCTGCCCAGACCTTAAGATCATCATCAGCGGCCCTTCTCCGTGAGCCCCTGCCAAAGGAAGTGAGGCGGGTGGCTACTAGGAGGAGGGCTTTTTCTGTTGTGGCACCCCAGCTCTGGAATGAGCTCCCTAGTGAGGTTCGCCTGGCACCTACATTGTACTCCTTTCGGCGCCAGGTGAAGACCTTTTTATTTTCCCAGGCTTTTTAGCTTTCTAAATTTTTATCTTTGCTGTTTTAAATCTGTATTTTAAATTCCTGTACTGCTGCTAGGTTTTATTGTGGTTGTATTGTTATATTGTGGTTTTAATGTTCTATATATTTTAAATTGTTTTATTGTATGTTGTTTGGTTTTTATTTTTGTGAATTGTCCAGAGAGCTTCGGCTATTGGGCGGTATAGAAATGAAATAAATAAATAAATAAATATAAATAAGACTGAGGGGAGATATGATAGCACTCTTCAAGTACTTGAAAGGTTGTCACAGAGAGGAAGGCCAGGATCTCTTCTCGATCGTCCCGGAGTGCCATTATTCCCACGTGGAATAATGGGCTCAAGTTCCAGGAAGCCAGATTCCGGTTGAACATCAGGAGAAACCTCCTGACTTTTAGAGCAATATGACAATGGAACCAATTACCTAGGGAGGTAGTGGGCTCTCCCACACTGGAAGCATTCAAGATGAGGCTGGACAGCCATCTGTCAGGGATGCTGTGACTTGGATTCCTGCATTGAGCAGGGGGTTGGACTCGATGGTCTTGTAGGCCCCTTCCAACGCTACTGTTCTATGATTCTATGACTTATTTGATTCTATCTGAAGCTGCAAAGGGCCCTCCCACAGATTCCCTTTTGGCAAGAGATGCCATTTTCCTCCCTCACACTCTGTTCAGCTGATGTCTAAGAGGAAACAATATTTATAGGCATGACTGAAGTAATGTTCAGCCCTCTCATGCCCAGGAGTCCATAACTTGTGTCAGGGCTTAGTAGTGAAGAATTATTTCGATCAGCTAGCAAGTTTTTAGTGATAGTGCCTCTGAAAATATGCAGAGTGCCTTTCCCATTCCACCCAGGAAGTGTCAGCCTGTCTCTCCCACAGAATTAATGAGAAGAACTAATAGTCTGAGTCTCCTGCAGGAATCTTTATGAAAATTAAAAATTGCTCCCACTTCTCTGATGAGACCTATCAAGCATCTGTGTTCAAAACCAGGGTTAAAAAGTCTAGAAGGCACAGTCTCTCTCTCAAGTAAATCCACTCCAGATTTTATTCCTTCTCTGCAGCATCTCCCCTTCACAACCCAGACTTTTAAAAATGGTTTCTTAATCAGCCTTCAGAAGACAAAACAAGGGAAATAAAAGGGAGCTTTGAAAATGGCCACTCAGTCAGTCAATTTTCAAAGCAAACTTCCCTTGTTCTTAAAAGAACATCTACCTACAGCTGGAATGAAGGGGCAGAGGAGCTTGTCATCTGGGAGGTATTTGGAAGGAACATATTCCCAGGGTGAGGGCTGGAGTCTGGGGCTGCAAAGGTTCTTCGAATGCTTTGAGTTTTCTCCAGGAGGAGGATAGTGCTGGGGGAGGGGAGCAAAACGGACTGTCTGGGAAAAGCAGCTTTGCACATGGAGAGGGAGAAAAATGAATTGACTGACAGGGAGCGAAATTGAAAATGGTGCACACATGCCCACTGCTCAGCTCACCAATCAGATCTGCAGTATTCCTAAGAAAGAGAAAGGAAGAGAAGGGACTCTTGCCAATGCCATTCAGAGTGAGAGAACACAGATTCTCTCCCCAAAAGGCCACAGTCTTTCTCTGCCTGCATCGCAGCAGCAAATACCAAGGTACACTGCTTCTGAACACAGAGAATGTATTTAACTCTTATCTGAACTGAAGGGAGCCCACTGGGATCCTCTCTTATGAGGGCAGTTTCCAGAGGGGTGGCCTTATGTTCGTCTGTTGCAGCAAAAATCAACATGAAGATTTATGGTGGCATAAGTGGAAGGAAGGCCAAGCAACAAACAAAGAGTGCAGGCAGGTAGCACAGAACTGCAGGGATGATGTCAGGAAGGCTAAAGCTGAGAACGAGCTGAGGTTAGCGAGGGATGCTAAAAGCAACAAACAGGCTTTCTTCAGCTACGTGCATAGTAAAAGGCAGAGGAAATAAATGGTGGTTCAGCTATTAAATAAGGATGGCAAAACGATAACAGATGACAAAGAAAAGGCAGAGGTGCTCAATTCCTACTTTGGCTCAGTCTTCTCTCAAAAGAGGGTCTATGACCCCCCTGGCAAAGGCGAAGTGAAGGCTGAAGGGGCAGGATTACAGCTTGAGATCAATAGGCATATGGTCAAGGAACACCTAATTACTTTGAATGAGTTCAGATCTCCGGGGCCAGATGAACTGCATCCTAGAGTAATCAAGGAACTGGCAGAAGAACTCTCAGAACCGCTGTCTATTCTCTTTGAGAAATCATGGAGGATGGGGAAAGTGCCAGGTGACTGGAGGAGGGCTAACGTTGTCCCTATCTTCAAAAAGGGTTGTCACAGAGAGGAAGGCCACAATCTCTTCTCGATCATCCCAGAATGCAGGACACGGAATAATGGGCTTAAGTTACAGGAAGCCAGATTCCAGCTGAACATCAGGAAAAACGTCCTGACTGTTCAAGCAATATGACAATGGAACCAATTACCTGGGGATGTAGTGGGCTCTCCCATGCTGGAGGCATTCAATACGAGGCTGGACAGCCATCTGTCAGGGATGCTGTGACTTGGATTCCTGCACTGAGCAGGGGGTTGGACTCAATGGTCTTGTAGGCCCCTTCCAACCCTAGTATTCTATGATTCTATAAGGTTTTGTGTTCTAGCATTCAATTCAGCAGACACAAGACATCTGATGAAGTGGGTTTCAGTCTATTAGGTTTTAAGGTGCCACAGGAATCGTTCTTTTGCTGTGAGCCATTTAGAGCAGGGCTGGGCTGGGCAGGGGGTGGACCTGGATTGATGGACTCCCAATTGTTTAGCATCAGCAGCAACTCAATGAATCCCCCTCCCCCCACAATTATACTGCAGAAAGGAAGAAAACCTGGGACAACCTGGAGTGGATTTTTGTGCCGACACGTTGTGGGCTCCATTCAATAATGGTACTCAGTCTAAATTTGTGGGCTCTGAACTCTTTAGTTCCAGGGGTGTGTCTCCACAACAATGGAAGGAGAAGCAAATGGTGGCTTACCTGGATTTTTCAAGGAACCGGCTTTGGTCTGCACAGAGCTCCACGAACAAGTGGCACTGCACTATTGTAAGTTGCTTAGAGGAACATACTTCCAGGTGGGGTGGGGGTGGAGTGAACGTCATCAGACTGGCAGGGGCCTCTCAACCAATAACGGAGGCTCCCCGCCTCCAGGCTCTACCTCTCTGTCTCCTTCCTGTGAAGCTCTTGTAATGCAAAGATTTGAAGCTTTGAATTAATTACTTCCTTACAGCAACAAAGCAAACAGTGAAGAAATGCAGCATTGATATTTAGGGAACAAGCTTCATTGACCACAATGGGAGTTATTTCTGAGGAGACACCTGTTTCCCCAAGCTATGCTGGATTCCAGCAATTTTGTTTTTATTTCTTTCCCTCCCTTATCTCATTATTGTGCATTTGCCAGCAAGTCCTACAGCCCCTATCTCACTATCATGTGATAGTGAGATAGGGGCTATAGCACTTGCTACCAATGCGTGATGGGGGTGTAGGGATTGCCGGACAAAGGCACTATTTCACTTTAATGTGTTGCTTAAAAAAAAAAAGTTAGCGGCTGCCTGGAGCACACCAATACATTGCAGGGATGGCCACCAGAGTTTAGTGGTAGGCAAGGTGAAGTAAACGCCATGAGGTAGCTCAGAACTCTGACGGCCAGCCCTGAAATGGCAGGAACATTGGGGAAATACAGGCGGGGAAAACACTGGGGAAACTCCCTTTGACCAGGGTCAGTGAGATCATGGCCAGGTGAAAGACACACCCCTGGGCAGGGAAATCATGCTGGAGTAAATGCAGAGGGTGGTGCACACCACAACAGAAGCACGGGCAAGCCAAATTAAGGAAAACAAATGGACTAGAAGTAGTCTCAGAAGAACCATTCTTTTGGTGTGAAACTCTGGGGTGGCTGCGAGAGGGCCACAACGTCATCTGCCCCAAACATCCTCTGAATGCAGCAACCTCACAGTACATCACTTGTGGAGACACTCCCAGGTATTTGTTTTTTACACCTGGCTCCGGTTGGTGGATCTTGGGTTCTAGTTAGATTCTGCAAGCCTGAAATCTGCCTGCTCCTGATTCAGACAAAGGTCTCTCCCTGCTATAAATAATGTGATAGAAATGGGGTCCCTTTGCTTGAAATGGAGTGGCGGGGTGGGGGTGGTGCCCCCCCCCAACAGAGGTAAATGGCAGTCAGCTCTTGTTAAATAGCTCTCTCTGCTCCCTTTAAAACTGTCATTTTCCTCTAAGATCAGAAGGGATGACTTTAAAAAGCTGCATATAATAGCCATAAAGAGACAGGAGAATTAAACTCTCTCATTTTAAACTGCAGGGAAGTGTCATCACCACATTGAAAAATAATATGATAAAGTCATCAAAGGAGCCAGTCTTGAAATAAGAGACAGCTCTTCTCTTCAGCCCTCTGAGCCCCATCTAGACATGGGTCCTTTGTGGTCTGCCAGAGGGAAAGAGCACAGCCATGTGCTCCAGAGGAGACTGCTTCCAGCTGTGCCCCACTCTCTTCCATGGGCCTGCACCGAGCAAGGGGTTGGACTGGATGATCTCTGAGATACCTTCCAACACTATGATTCTATGGCCTCAGCCCTTATCTGGCATCCAAAGTGCATACAATGAACACAGGGCAAGGGGGGCTGCAGCAGACTTCACCCCAAATCTATGTGTGCTTATTAGAAGGTCTGTAGAGAGCTCCCCCCCACCCCATGTATTCTACACAGAGGGCTCTCTGTGTATTGTACATACCAGGAATGGTCTTTACGGATGTTCAAATGAGCCCAGACAAGTCAGGGATGAAGCTTGTCCAAATGGTCTTGGATACAGAACTCCTGGAACAGTCGAGCACTAGTACTATGTCTACATGTATAGTGTGGGAGCAACACTGACTTCATGGATCTTCAACTATTCTGGGTGAAATATGCTACCTAGTCAGTATTAGTTCCTCCCATGAAGGGCACACTCCACGAGGAAAGGTTTTCCCAGTGAAAGACCTAGAGGAAATCTGAGGGGAGCCACCACTGATTCCATGAGGAAGGAGCCTGGGGAAGGAGGACCAGCCAGCAGCTGCACCGGGTGATCCTGAGCCTGAGCCTGCTTCTGCCCCCGCCCACAGGTACTTAAGGCGGCGCTGCCAGAGGCACTTAGCGTCGCACTTGGAGTCGCATAGGACCTGAAGACCTACCCACCTCCCTCTCCAGAGACACCAGCAGCCACAATACCAGCAGCAAATAGCAGCAGCAGCAGAGGGCAGCAGCTTTAAAGACAAGGGGAAGGGGCAAACGTGGACTATCTGCTCCTTCTTAGCTGCTGTTCTCTTTTATCTCTTTTATATTCTTTTAAACTGTTGTATATTTCATATCTTAATATTTTAATATGTGCCTGGGAGGACTATTGGACAACTCAGGGGGTGGGGGAGGTGCCACCATAACTGTGGTCACGGGCAGGGGGAGGTATGGCGTTGGGGGATTAACAGGCCCGCTGAGGAGAAGAGGGGCTAGACACCTTACAGCTGTCCCCTCTTCTGGTTCTTCCCCCAACCTGATGGTTCCTGGCAGCCTTACCAGTCTGCCCTCGGGTCTGGTGGTGCTGCTGCTGAATGCCAGGTCGGCCCAAAATAAGACCTCCCTCATCCATGATTTGATTGTGGATGAAGGGGCTGACCTGGCATGTATTACTGAGACCTGGGTGGGGGAACTGGGAGGGGTCACTCTCTCCCAGCTGTGCCCTCCTGGGTACTCAGTGCAGCACCAACACCGACTTGAGGGTCGGGGAGGGGGGGTTGCCGTGGTCTATAGGAATTCAATCTCCCTCTCCAGGCTTCCTGCTCATTCGAGTGCAGATCTTGAGTGTCTGTACCTTGTGTTGGGTACCCGGGACAGATTAGGGATTCTGTTGGTGTACCGCCCACCCCGCTGCCCATCAGACTCCCTGCCTGAGCTGACGGAGGTGGTCTCGGACTTGGTGTTGAGGACCCCCAGGATGATGGTCCTGGGGGATCTCAACTTCCATGCCGAGGCCGCTGTATCCGGGGCGGCTCAGGACTTCATGGCCGCCATGACGACCATGGGGCTGTCCCAACATGTCATCGGCCCAACGCATATAAAAGGACACATGCTTGATCTGGTTTTCTCGGCTGGGCAGGAGGATGGTGATCTGAAAGTAGAGGAATTAACATCTGTCCCTTTGTCATGGTCAGATCACTTCCTGCTGAGGTTTAGACTTCTGGCGGCCTTTCCCCTCTGCAAGGGTGGGGGACCTATTAAAATGGTCCGCCCCCGGAGATTAATGGATTCCGATGGATTCCAGAGGGCTCTGGGGGATTTTCCCGCTGGTATGGCTGGTGCTCCTGTCGAAGCCCAGGTCGCTCTGTGGAATGCAGAGATGACTCGGGCGGTTGACACGATCGCGCCCAAGCGCCCTCTCCCTCTGAGCAGAGCCCGGCCAGCTCCTTGGTATACACCTGAGCTGAGGGCAATGAAGCAAGAGGGGAGACGGCTAGAACGCAGGTGGAGGAAAACTCGTGCTGAGTCTGACCGAACACAGGAAAGAGCCCACTATCGAGCCTACTCTGTGGCGGTGAGGGTGGCAAAGAGGCAGTTCTTTTCCACCAGCACTGCATCTTCTCAGTGTCGCCCGGCGGAGCTTTTCCGAGTGGTTCGTGGCCTGTTACATTCTGGGCCAGGGAGAGAGACAGTGGAACCCTCGGTAGCACGCTGTGACGAGTTTGCGCAGCACTTTGAGGATAAAGTCGCTCAGATTCGTCATGAATTGGACACCACGATTAATGCAGTTCCATTGGTAGAGGCGTTCAGAGCACCGTCTGGTCCAGTTTTATTGGATGAGTTTCAGTTACTCAGGCCTGAGGATGCGGACAAGGTGCTTGGCCATGTCCGATCGACCACTTGTGTGCTTGACCCTTGCCCTTCATGGCTTATTAAATCAAACAAGGAGGGGTTGTCCGGCTGGGTCCAGGAGGTTGTAAATTCCTCCTTGAGAGAGGGAGTGGTGCCTGCCGCTTTAAAAGAGGCAGTAATTAGACCACTCCTGAAAAAGCCTAACCTGGACCCAGAGGATGTTAACAATTATAGGCCAGTGGCCAACATCCCCTTCCTGGGCAAGGTGCTTGAGCGGGTGGTTGTAGGACAGCTCCAGGCACTCTTGAATGCAACGGATTATCTAGATCCATTTCAATCGGGCTTCAGGCCTGGTTTTGGAACGGAAACTGCCTTGGTCGCCCTGTGGGATGACCTCTGCCGGGAGAGGGACAGGGGGAGTGCGACCCTGTTGATTCTCCTGGACCTCTCAGCGGCTTTCGATACCATCGACCATGGTATCCTTCTGGATAGGTTGTCTGGGTTGGGAGTTGGAGGCACTGCACTACAGTGGTTCCGCTCCTACTTGGATGGCCGATTCCAGAAGGTGGTGCTGGGGGATTATTGCTCTGTGCCATGGCAATTGTGCCATGGGGTTCCACAGGGCTCTATTCTATCCCCCATGCTGTTGAACATCTACATGAAACCGCTGGGGGAGGTTATCCGGAGGTGTCGGCTGAGGTGCCATCAATATGCGGATGACACCCAGCTCTACCTCTCTTTCTCATCAAAACCAGGTGAGGCAGTGGCTGTTCTGAACCACTGCCTGGGCACGGTAATGGACTGGATGAGGGCTAATAAACTGAAACTCAATCCAGACAAGACGGAGGTACTGTTAGTGGGTGGTTCGTCTGCCCGGCTAGGTGATATTCAACCTGTTCTGGAGGGGGCTGCACTCCCCCTAAAGGATCAGGTTCGTAGTTTGGGGGTGCTCTTGGATCCAGAACTGTCACTTGAGGCACAGGTGAACTCAGTGGCACGGAGCACTTTTTATCAGCTTAGGCTGGTATACCAACTACGCCCTTATCTGGACAGAGATAGCCTAGCTACAGTTATCCATGCTCTGATAACTTCTCGTCTGGATTACTGCAATGCGTTATACGTGGGGCTGCCTTCGAAAACGGTCCGGAAACTTCAGCTGGTCCAAAATAGGGCAGCAAGATTGTTAACAGGGACTGGCCTGCGAGCTCATATTACGCCAGTACTTTTCCAGCTGCACTGGCTGCCGGTCCATTTCCGGGCCCGATTCAAAGTGCTGGTGTTAACATTCAAAGCCCTTAACGGCTTGGGCCAGGTTACCTGAAGGATCGCCTCCTCCCCTATGTGCCTGCCCGGACCTTAAGATCATCATCAGCGGCCCTTCTCCGTGAGCCCCTGCCAAAGGAAGTGAGGCGGGTGGCTACTAGGAGGAGGGCTTTTTCTGTTGTGGCACCCCGGCTCTGGAATGAGCTCCCTAGTGAGGTTCGCCTGGCGCCTACATTGTACTCTTCTCGGCACCAGGTGAAGACCTTTTTATTTTCCCAGGCATTTTAGCTTTCTAAATTTTTATCTTTGCTGTTTTAAATCTGTATTTTAAACTCCTGTACTGCTGCTAGGTTTTATTGTGGTTGTATTGTTATATTGTGGTTTTAATGTTCTATATATTTTAAATTGTTTTATTGTGTGTTGTTTGGTTTCAGTTTTTGTGAACTGCCCAGAGAGCTTCGGCTATTGGGCGGTATAGAAATGAAATAAATAAATAAATAAATAAATGAGGCTGGACAGTTATTCCAGGAGCATGGGATGTGTGGGGTGGGTGGGTGGGTGTCTGTCTCTAAGCCTAACCATTTATCATATCAGTGGCAAAACAAGAGCATTAAGTGGTTATTGCCACCACAGTGTACGTCATGGATGTCTCATCACGTGGCTTTAATGTCATGAACTCGTTACAGGCAGGGGCTGAGTGAGCGCCAGGAAATGCCATGTTCTAATCTCTCCCCACATATGACTTCATATGAAGCCACCTTATTCAGAGAACTTCAGCTATTGGGTAGTATAGAAAAGTCGATTAAATCATCTTTATCATCATCGGACCATCCCACTGGCCTTTCTAGCTCAGAACTGTATCCTCAGGCAGGCCGTGGTTGCGCGAGGCCTTTCCAAGCCCTGCAACCAAGGTCCCTTTGCTGGAACTGCCAGGTGTTGGGCCTGGGACCTTCCGCGTGCTAAATGTGTGCTTTTCCACAGAGCTATTGCCCCACAAAGAGTGGCCTTAAGGAATCCACTTGTTCTCTGAGCCTCAAGTGTGTACAATGGGAGATAATTCTACCAGCCTGCTTTACAGGGCTGTTGTAAGGATTATTGTGCTTTGAGCCACTGACATTGCTAGATAAGCCCAAAGTATTATTCTTATCTATTACAGCCTACTGGCTGTTAATGCCTCTTAACATCCTATGCAGCAATTTCTAGAGTAAGTTGACAAATTAAATAGAAGTATAAGGGCAGATTTTCCAGTGATTTGGGGGTTCAGAAGTTCCCCAAATTCTCCTCTGTTAAGAGAGGTGACAAGGTGGATGGTGATATCATTGCACCAGAGGATATACCAATTAATTTAGTATTTTAAAGTCATAGAAATTGGAATGGGTGTGAAACCTACGCCTAGCCACCAGTTGGGATTTAGTTTTGTTTCAGGAGGAAGGCAGTAAGCTTTCTACTTGTTACAAGTAGAGATTCCAACATGGGGAGAATCCATAAGAACAATGAATAGTGAATAGATTCTTCCTACAGCAAAAATGGTTAAAAAGCAGCATTCAGCCAAAAAAAGAAGGCTTGCTGGGATAGAGATGGGGACCCCCCCCCCCAATACGGAACAGAACACAGCATTAGTTAAAATAGGTTTCACAAGCAACTGCATGTCCTGCTGCATCTATATACATATACCGCTCTGCCCACAGTGTAGAACACCCAAATAAAGCCCAATGACACAACTAAACTTCCAAGCTTTTGGACACAGCATGATGCTGATGTTTTTCTTAGCTCATTTCACCCCTCCCATCAGCTTTACACAAAACTAGGGCACTTTCCACGACAGAGGACAAGCTAAGGAACAGAATGTCCCTGCTAGTTAGGTGACAATTTGTTAGGGTCTCCAAACCCAGAGGAAATGGCCTGTGAATGATGGATGAAGCGGTGTGGCTGAACTGTCACTCCACAGCAGAGACATTAATCAACTGCCAAGCCCTCTGAAGAGTACAGACGGGGGGAAACCTTGAAAACAGGGGCAGCCCTTTCCAGAAGGGCAGCTCTCCTTCTTCTCCAGGTGAAGAGGCAGGCTACAGAATAGACAAACCTGCTATGGTCCATGGGGTCACGAAGAGTCGGACACGACTGAACAACTGAATAGCAACAAGGGTTGTTGATCTTGGGTCCAAAATTCTGGCACTATAGACAGGCTGCCTTTGAAAGTGTCCAAGATACTTCCACCTCTTCCCCACAGGAACACAGTTCCCCCTCCCTCCCCAAGAAGCACCAAAGGGAAAAGGACCTCTGAGCATGTGGAAGTGTAACGAGAACTAGAGGGAGAGGATGAAAGAGCTCTTCAGAACACAGACTGGAGAGGAGATGAAAGCCAGGAAGCCCAGAGATGGACTAAAGAAAGAAGCCTTGCAAAGGAATTATAAGCATACTTACCTGCAACCTTCAGGGATGAGGTCATCTTGGCATGATGATACGGACTATAGTTCTAGGCAAAGCTATCACTGTGAAACTCCCCCACTGAGTCTACTGTGGTAGGCATTAATGGGCCAGAGGGACTAGGCTTAGCAACACAGGAATGTGAAACTTACCTTGCTATCAGCCACACTGGCATGAGGAAAAGGAGGTCAATGGGAAACAAGGTCTTTCTAGCCATTACAAGGCACCGAATGCGTGGGTGAGGGCATCCTCAGCCGATCAGCGTGTATGGGTTGATCCTGAAGCTCTCAACTTTGGCTTAGTTTTGGCCAGAGCTGACGGATGGGGTCAGGTGTCAGATTCTCCTCTCCCCAGACCCCATGAAAGATGGGCATAGCATCTAGATCAATATTCAATCATCTGCTACTTGGGTTTATTAGAATCTTCTTTTTGTGGAGCCTGATATTTAAAATAAAGAGAATTTTAACACCTCAACTCCAACAAAGAGTCCAACTTGTTCTAACGCAAAACATATTTGCTGTTGAGAACCTGGAGGCAAAGTAAGCCAAGGTCGTGGCATGGGTAAGAAGCTACCCCCACCGTGCACCATGCCAGGTTTGGACGACGTGGGTAATTATGCAAATTGCGATCACACATGCAGCATGCATGGGGGAGGAAACCACAATGGCTTCTCTCGCCTCTGCGATTGTCTGAACCCAGTCACTGTCTACTGACTTCCCAAATGCAACACACAGCTCTCAACACAATTTATGTTGATGAGGAAGGGTAATGAGGATGTCTAGGTGTGGTCTAAGCCTATTTATGTCTTGCACACAGGGACTAGATGGTTACTTCATCCCTTTTTCCTAGCTATGTGATTCGACTAGGAGAGGGTGTTGCCTACTGATGCTCATGCCAACATCAATGACTTGCCCCAACACATTTTACTCATTCAAGAGACAGGATTCATACAGTCTTCTATAAAGTTACTGGCCAAGAATCAACCCTCTGTTGGTAGAAAAAGTTCTGGAAATCAGCCTTTGGTAAGATGGCTGGCTAAGCAGTAAAAAAAGACCTTGCAGTTGCTCTGAACTTTTTTTTCTGAAGGAGCTACTTGAACGTTCTCAGTTGAGGACCACAGAAAGCTATCAGACCACGCCCAGAGTTGGCTACCAAAGAGAGAAGTTAGTGGAAGGACAATGGTGTAACTAAACCCCCCCCCCGCCCCTAGCAGGCTGTGGCCCTTTAGAAAAACAAGAGGTGGAGGTCCCAGAAAAACTTGGAGGGCAGAACTGGGCTCAGAGCACCCGGCAGAGGATTAAGACTTATAGGAGGGGAGAAAGATGGAGTTCTCTCCTTCAGTAAGAGAGAGAATGCAGACTTTGACTTACCTCTTCCCAGTGAAGTAAGTGGCAGGACCCTGTAAATGAACCTACCTTGATGTCTGTGTCCTCACGTGATCAATGGAGAAGGAAGGTCTTGCCACAGTGGAAGAAAGAGAAAATCTGTGGGGTGGTGCTGATGGGGTGTTGGTGGGCTTAAGAGAGAGGATGTGGGGTGGCTTTAGCCATGTCCACCACTGACACTGGATCCCACCCCACTGTGGGATCCAGAGGGCGATCCACATCACCCTCAATGGAAAAAGAAAAAAAAAAAAGGCTGAGCTAGTTGGGTCTGTGGTCTGCCTTGTATGAGGATCCATCTACACAAGCCTTTTACTCCAGAGCGGCTGCGAGTCAAGGTCCCTCGGGACAGATGATGTAGTCACCACTTTGCAGCCATCCACGGTTTTCTCCCGGAACATGTGGATTTCCCAGGAGGTGTTTTGCTGCGATGTTTTTTGTTTGCTGTGGGTTTCCTTCCCCACACCGATTTTGCATTTTGCAGAGGGCATGTTGTAGGCATGCATAGACCTTGCAGCACTCTGTGATGCCCCTTTACTCCCCCCATCCCTTCGCAGCTGCGCAGTTACAGAGGCACAGTAAAGTCATTTAAGTCGTTAAAACTTCCACTCTGCAGCATCCCTGGAGTTTACCTGTGGGGAAGCTGCATTGTTGAAGAGTACTTTTACTCCATTGTTTTTCTTAAGTTCAGCTCCTCTATGGTTCGGCTGCTGTGTGCCCATCCCTCCTCTTCAAATTCAGTATGATTGGGGCATTCCTAGGGGTGTGTCTTTCCCCTGGCCATGCCCTCGGTAACCTAGTAAACTTGCCTGCCTTTCCAGCACATCAAAGCCCTACAGCGCTCTTTCAAGCCTCCAGAATTGCCCTGCACTTTCTTCTTGCCAGTAGGAGTAATTAGCCTCAATGATGTTTTTTTCTTTGCTTCTCTGATGTTGTGTAAAGTTGCATAAGAGCTTTATCACAGTAATGATCTGGTGAAGTCTCAGGATCATGGAAGCCTGTCATTGTGAGCAGGGAGGAAGTGCCCAGAGAAGGGGAAGGGGTGTGTGTGAAGCTATAACTCTGCAACAGTTTGCTGGAATGGGGTGAAATTGGCGGTGGGGGGGTGCTCTCAGGGGGAGCCTTCTGATGCTGCACTGGAGAATCAGGGATTTTGGCTTCTTCATGCAAAAGTGAGCACATTGGGGAAAAGCAGGGGGAGCTCTAACTCTGTGGCAGTTTGCTGGAATGGAATTGTGAATTAGTTACTCTCCATTCATAATAATGTAGTAGTAGGGGGGAGCCTGGATAGGGGTGGGAAACAAGCTTCACTCATGGGTTGAGCAGCCCCTGCCAGGTTGATGATGTTCCATTCTACTCCCCCCACCAAACCCAGATGTATGTTCCTTTCAAGGTCTGTGTGACCCAAGAAAACTGGATTTTTAAGGTACGGTACACTCGGCTTTTCTTGCGTCATGTGTCCCTGACGGACCAAACCCGATTCTGTGAAAATCCAGGCAATACTCCAATGTGCTTCCCATTCCATTGTCATGAAGATTCCCCCCTTGGGCTACATGGACAAATATAAGAAGCAAAACAGTTTGCCCCATGCCTAAGGCAAGTTACTGTAAGAATCAACAATTATGAGTTTAACTGAACTGTGGGATCTCAGATGCAAGAACTTTGCAAATAATCAACTTTAATTCTCCTCATTTCATTTGCACAGAGTTGTTCCGGAGCATAAGACCTGATTCACATGTACATGTGACACATGCATCACTGCAAGATATAGCGATGGGCACCAATTTGGAAGGCTTAAAAAGGGGATTAGACAAATTCATGGAGCATAAGGCTATTAGTGACTGGCCACTGGTCATGATGGCTACAGATTGCCTCCAGTGTCAGGGGCAGTATGCCTTTGAGCACCAGCTGCAGAGGTACTCAAGCGGGGGGGGGGGCTGTTGTGATTGTGTCCTGCTTGGGGCTCCCCACTGGGGCCTCTGGTTGGCCACTGTGGAGAACAGGATGCTGGACTGAAGAGGCCTTTGGCCCCATCCAGCAGGACTCTTCTTATGTTCACCCATATTGCTGGGTGACACCCTGCCCCCCAAGACACACAAGCGGGGCTCCCTATACTGGAAAGGAGGTCATTTAAAAACACCACAACACTGATGGAGGCCGGGGACAAAAAAAGTGCCCCCTGGCCCCGGAACCTGCTGCTGCAGCTTTGTGAGATGTTATGGTAAGGCCCTGAATCAGTTTGACAGGTAGCAAATAGTATCGATCTCTTTAAAAGAATTCTTTCATCCAAGTGGGAAAGAGAAACCAGATAAGGAAAGCTTAGAGAGAGTGAGGGGAAAACTGATCGGCATATGCTGCGTGGGCTGGGTGGGGGAAGGGGGGACACAGAACTGGATGAAATAGATAACTAGCAGAACTCTCATCTGTTATTAAATCTAGGAGCTGTGACGGCGGATTTGGGGCTCCACCAATTTACTGTCAGACAAACGAAGAAAGTTCAAGACCACAGTCGCTCTCCCCAGGAGTGGCCATCCTACCAAAATCTCTCCAAGAACAAACTGGCACATCATCCAGGAAGTCAAACCCCCCCCCCCCCGAGTAACAGAAGATCTGCAGCCACTCTCCCCTTGGCTAATGTGAGTGTTCATGACTCAGTGATCAGAAAAAGACTGAACAAGAACGGTGTTCATGGGAAGATAGCCAGGAGGAAACCACTGCTCTTTAAAAAGAGAGAAGTCTGTCCGTGGCTACTAGTGCTGATGGCTTGTGCTACCTCCAGCACCAGAGGCAACATGCCTCTGTACACCAGCTGCTAGGGAACATGGGCTGGAGGGTGGTGCTGCACCTGCGTCCTGCTTGTGGGTTCCTGGTCGACAACTGGTTGCCCACCGTATGAACAGAATGCTGGACTAGATAGACCCTTGGTCTGATCAGCATGGCTGTCATGTTCTTAAAAAGAACATTGCTGCCCATCTGAAGTTCACTAAGGATCTCATAGATGACCCCCAGACTTCTGGAATAGTGTTCTCTGGACACACGAGTCCAAAGTAGAACTTTTTAGCCTCAATGAGAAACATTATGTTTGGTGGAAAACAAACATTGCGTTCAGACAGAAGAACCTCATCCCAACTGGTGGTGGGAATGTGATGATTTGGAACTGCTTTGCTGCCTCCGGACCTGGACGGCTTGCCATCACTGACACAACCATGAATTCTGCAGTGTATCAGAAGATTCTAGAGGAGAATGTCAGACCATCTGTCCATGAACTGACGCTGAACTGAAAGTGGGTCATGCAAGAAGACAGCGATCCTAAACATATGAGCAGATCTACAAAAGAATGGCTGCAGAAGATGAAATTCCATGTTTTAGAATGGCCTAGTCAAAGTCCGAACCTAAACCCCATTGAAATGTTGTGCAGGACCAGAAGCGAGCTGATCATGCATGGAAGCCCTCAAATGTCACTGAGTAGAAGCAGTTCTGCAAGGAGGAATGGCCCAAAATTCTTCAAAACTGATGCGAGAGACTGACCAACAGCTACAGGAAATGCTTACTTGAAGTCATTGCTGCTCAAGGGGGGAGGAGGGCACCAGGGATGGAATCTAAAGGCTCAAATACTTTTTCACACATGGATATTGAATGTTGAATCAGTTGTGGATAAGGAAATGTTGAAGAAGCCTCATGTTTGTGCGTGCTTTATCTAGGATCATGGGGTTTGATTAAAATCTAATAACATTTTAGGTTGGAAACATATGACAATCCTAAGGGGTTCACAGACTTTTTCTCACCACTGTATGTAGGCTGACAAGACCTGTGGTCAGCTCAAACCCTCCTGGAGGAGCTGACTGGATCCTTAAAGGTCCCTTGTCTGATTCCATAGCCTGAGACTTCTGCAAGGCCAGGGCCATGGAGGCTCTGCAGGTAACTCATCCTCTGAGCCAGAGGGCCCTGAATAAGGCCCTGAGTGTCCTATCCCTGAGAGGTAGCCTGTGCGTTGTCCTCATCAGGATCCTCTGCTGCACACTGGAAGGCCTAAGGGTCATGACAAGGACTAGCTTTTCCCCTTTGTTTCTTGCATAAACATGCGCACGCACACACGCACACTACCCTTACTGTGTTCTGTAAACGTTACCAGCAATATAGAGCAATGCAGGAGTTTGCGAGTAATTTACAAAGCCCCGGATGCAATCTAGGCAAACAACGGTGAAAGTGAGCTTCGATTTCACTTTCCCAATGTCTGCTTGGCCCTTTTCCTAACCACTTCTATCACATGTTGCATCCTCTCACTTTAATAAGCTTGATAGCTCCAGTCTTGCATTAACACAGATGTGCATATCAAAAGATGAGTCAAAGGGGAAAAGACTTGGAGCACAGCTGGGCTTCTCCAGCTCCTTCCTACATTCTGGAGCTTCTCCAGCTCCTTCCTACATATAGCGGCTTGTGGCTGTCTAAAAAGAACAGGATCAGGAACGTAACTCCTCCTGCACAGCCCTGGAGACCTGATGCCAGTGATGGAGAGGTAAATTCTGCAGTGCAGGCACACACCATGGCAATCCCCACTGCCACGCCCCCAAGGAGAATCCAAAAATTCAAGCAGCTGCATCAGTCCCTATCAGCCAACCAGTTCTAGCTGTTCTCATCTCCAGCAGAAGCAGGTCTTTTGTAAAGTGAATGGGTTCTGATGGCCCTTTGCGACCAAGCCACTGCAAGAGACTTTGCATTACAACAGGGAGCAATATATTGCCGCTGGGAAAAGTCATTCCTCTCCAGCTACTGTGAGGATTGCAGCTGAGCTCAGGGGGAACAGGGAAGCCTGAGAGGGTGGCAAGTGACATCATCGTCCCTGCTAATCAAAGCGGTGTCATGCTGTGTCCCCAGGAGCCCTGCCTCCACTGGAGGCTGGTGGCTCCCATTTCAAGGGGGCTGTGCTTCCAAGGTGCTGAATCCTATCCCCAAAATGGGCTCAACACCCTGGATAGCTCCCTTGGAGTTCTGGCTAGTTCCAACTGAAACCCAGAAAGGAATCACAGCTTCATGGAAATCAGAG
Source organism: Heloderma suspectum (assembly GCF_057233095.1). Classification (NCBI taxonomy): domain Eukaryota; kingdom Metazoa; phylum Chordata; class Lepidosauria; order Squamata; family Helodermatidae; genus Heloderma; species Heloderma suspectum. The sequence continues at coordinate 328,430,140 of NC_139460.1, read as the reverse complement.
CCACCAGCCTCCACTGCCTGGCTCCACTGTACCACTACTTGATGCTGTAATGCAAGAGCTGGCAACTTGTGGACCTCCAGATGTTGTGGCCTACAAGTCCCATGATCCCTCACTACTGGCTGTGCTGGCTAGGGTTGTAGGGCACAACATCTGGAGGGCCACAAGTTGCCCACTCCTGCTTTAGTGCTATGCAGAATCTATGGGTCTGCATCTGTCACCGGCTGGAGAGGAAAATGTGGGTGGAGTGAAACCCCCTGGAACAACAGTTCTGCTCATCAGCATTTAAAATTCTGACAGTGACCTCCTGCTCTGCAGATCAAGGCTGATCTGGAAGAGAGCTGAACACTGCAAATCAATAACAGACTCTGACACTCCAGCCAAATAACAAAAATCAAATCAAATACTGAAACGAAGTTAGAGGGAGGAAAACTAAATGAGCTGAAGGACATGGAAAAGACAGGAGCGGAAGCAGAAAGGGACTCTTGGAGTTGGTGGATTCACCTGGTTTCACAGATAAGTTCAAATCCATATCCTTTGCAAATATATACCAGAACTTAACCTTTGCTCAAAGCTAAGGCCTGCAGTTCTAGGCCTTCCAGGTCATGCTTCATCAGTTCTTTGAAACCCAAATGGAAACTGGAGGCTGATGGCAAGGGCTGGACTGGACTGGCGATAAGCTTTGGCATCTAGGAGGGAAAACTTGCCCACCATCAGTCTAAGAGCTCTGAGAAGCTGTGTGTTACGCCAGGCGAGAGTCACAGGCTGTTTGCTAAAAGGATTAAAGTTCAGATGCATCCTGCGTGGGCGTAGTATAAAATATGACCAATGCCGTTTAGCCTTAATTAAAGCTGCCACAACGTGATGGGGCTCCACCAGCCGGCGTTTCATCTGCATTTTGGACATTTTGTCCTAGACATACCAAATGCAGGGAATCTACGCCCAGTGGCGTGGACCTGTCTGGAATACATGCAGGAAAGGCATCAGGAGCAGGAGGTGTTTCCTTGCCTGTGTCAGTATGCATACAGAATTATTAAGATCGAATGGACTGAAATGCTTCTGGGTCCACTGAACCACGGTGGGATATGGGCTTGGGAAAGGAGTGATCTTAAAGCACAGGGCAAGTGGACAAAGGAGGAAGAATCAAGCAGGCAGTTCCATAGATACAGGGATCACAGCAGAACCCAGTTTCCGGCAGGGATGTTGCTCCACTGCGGGAGGTGCTGCGCCATGAGTTGCTCTGACGTGGCCTGGGGGCAGGGGGTTGGCCTTATGCTTTCAGAGTGGGATAGAGCTGTACTATAGGGGCTCCAATGCCCCAAAGCTAAAATTGCAAGGGGCCCATAGAGGAGGAACAAGAGTACATCAAGAGTCCCCAGTGAATGGAGAGGCTCTCCCCCCTTCCCCTCTACCACTTCATTATGCAAACCTGGAAGAGGTGGTGATTCTGCAGCAAACGGCTTTGCTCAGTAATCTTTAGGCTGTCAGCCAAATTATTTCTACAATTTATTAGTGACAGGCAGACAATGGAGACAGAGAGTGACTTCGGCCTGTGCCAGAATGAGTTCCAGCCGCATGGAGGGGTGGCTGCACATTCCATGGGTGGTGTCACTCCAGGAACATCTGAAGGCAGCATAGATGGCCCTACAGTAATTTAAACAGAGAGTTCCAGCGCTTCCTTTCCCCTCTAGGACAGAGGTAGAGAACCCCCATCCTGTGGGCTCCAGGGGATGGGATGGGGCCTCCAGAAAATGCCCTTTGGAGGAATCCCACCCTGAAAGGGAGGGAATCCCCGCTATTATCTCTAGTCTGAGATAACAGCGGGAATGCAGGTGGCAGGGGAGGCAAACATTGTTATAGTATTGTAATGTTTTAAAATGTTTAAAAAGTTGTATTTATTCTTCTATTCAGGCTGTTATATTGTTATGTTGTATTTTAATGCGAATGGCTTCGGGGTTTTAGTATGTTAAGTGGCACAGAAAAAATTTATTTAATTAATAAATACATCCGCTCCATCCCAATCCAGTTCTGCACCCCTGCTACAGGACAAGGCAGCAAGTGGGGACACTGCAGCATCGCGGAAAGGAGCTGCCTCCGATCGGCATCCCTCCCCCTCCGCCGCGCCCCCCCCCCGTTTCCCCCTCTGTTTTGCAGACATTCTTGTATCTTGTGTTTGCCAGTTACCATTCCCCAAGAGGGGCTGGTGGTACCATTTCTGTTTGATGCATGTACATTGGAACTGTTATAGCCCAGCATGTTTTCACATTAACTGCTTTATGGGGACAAGGTTCTGAGGACATTATAGCTCTCTCTCCCCGCCCCCCTCGCCATTGGCCTTCATCACTCCACCATTTGTAACTGCTACAGAAACACATTTCCTCTCAATAGCCGTTACCTCTCTGGCCAAGCTAATCTAGCGGCACGAAAACCCTGGAGGAGAAGGGGAGGTGGCTGCCTTGGTCCTGACACACTTTGCCTCTGCTCAGAGGCATCGGCACCACATCTCTTTGCCCTGCCCCATCCTGGTTAGTGCTAAGGGCTCCTGACTTGAAAACCGCAATAGCAAATGGTGTATGAAAGAGCCGTAATGACACCCCCCCATAAACAGAGTTCTTCACACTGCCTTGAAGGCAGCACTCTTCAGTGCAGCCATTCAAACATTTAGCTACAAGCCTTCCAGCGCTGCGTGGTCAAGACAGATCCCCACATGTGTGAACCACCCTTACTTCTGCTTGCTCTCTTCTGGCTGAACCCCTGCAAACCTTATTCAGAGATACACTGCTTTTTACTTTATTTTTTAGCAAAGTCACCCCACATTCCCATTGCTTGGAGATGGCAGGGGAAAAGAATAATTCATTTTGGCCGAGACAAGCGATGGAGGTCCATAGAATAGTAGGGTTGGAAGGGGCCTACAAGGCCAGTTCGACAGAACTTTTCATTGTTTGCTTTGTAGTCCTCCTCAAGGCCCTGGGCTGGGCTGGGTCAGAAATGCAGACATCCTCTTAACAAGCTGCAGAACTTGTGAAGGGGTGGTGTTACATCAGCCTCCCCCAACCTGGACCATAACTCCAGGCACCATTGGCCATGCTGGCTGTGGCTGATGGGAGCTGAAGTCCAAAACACCTGGAGGGCATCAGGTGGGGGAAGGCTGCCTTAGGTTATATGGTCTGCTAATTTATTAATGTCCCCCGCTCCAAGCCATAACCTCTGGCAAAGGTCAAGAGGATGCAGAAGCACCACAGACAGAACTTGCATATCACACCATGATTTTTCCATGGTGAGAGAGACTGGGCCTGGGTAGAAACTCTGCTAAGTTGGTTGCTCCACCTGAAGGCAATTACAGCATTCCAGAAGGAGGTGGGCCCAGGATGTCTCCTGTGGTGAGTGAGCCCAACCACAGAGAATTAGATATAGGGCTTCTACACATCAGGCTTTTTATCCTGCAACTTTACTGGGGCTTCTGCTTCCGTATTCTTTGTGGGATTAAGATTGCCCCTTTTCACACACTTCTGCTTTGTTCCCCTGGGGAGTTCCTTTATCTGCAGGCTCTATATGTTTCATTATACAGCCACTAGATGGTGCTGTGTTTGAGTGCCACTTCCTCTCTTCACGGAGAAAATCAACTCGTGATATTTAAATAGCTCATTATCCATGATCTTAAAAAAAAAAACGGGCTAAAGGTCAGAAAGCATGGGAGATGTCCTGGAGCTTAACGACATCATGTAAAGGATGCAAAAACTTCCATGAATAACCGATCTCAGTTGTAGGATAAAAGCCCCATGTGGGGAAGCCCATAATAGGGATGTCAGAGGATTCTGCACGAATTTTAAATGGGATCGAATTCTGACAAATCCAGTCTGTGGAATCCTCCTTGGAATGGGGCAGCCCAGTTGACCCGGACCAGAGCTCACATGGACCCTTTTTTTTTTGTCCGCTGAACGGCAGATTTTGCAAAAATAATCACGAAAAGAAATCCATAAATTGGAAATGGAAGAAGACCACGAGCAGCTTTACCCTTTTTTAGTAAATAGGCATTTTCCCCGTGACCCGAGGCTTTCCTTCCCTGGGGCCGAGTCGCGACGTCCACGGAAATCCTCCTTCTTTCTGTTTGTTGTCTGTGGAGGTGAGGTCCGGTGAAGTTAGGTGAGGTCAGGACACATCCAGTGAGGTCAGGTGAGGCGAGGTCAAGTGACCGGAAGTTACTTGGGGAATCCCCGTGAAGGGCTTTACCCTTTTTATGAAAATAAATAGGCATTTTCCCCGTGTGACCCGAGGCTTACGGAGACGTCGGAGACCGACGGCAGGCATGCGGAAAGGATTCTTCAGCGGTACTTACGGAATTATGTATGTAAGTTCAGGGAGCCGGGAAAAAACGGGGGAATCTGGGGCATGCGGACGGCGGAATGGGGCAACCCTCAGCTCTGCGGAATCTGGATCACCTCCCCCCCTGCAGATTCCCCACTGGAATGGACGGTGGAGAATCCGTACATCCCTAGCCCATAAACAGTATGGGGGAGAGAAGAGGAGTAGCAGAAGAGGCAAGAAGCCCAGTCTATAGACAAGAAACCAGACAAGGTTTGCTTGGAGATAACAGGAGGTTTGCTGGAGATAACAGGACAAAGAGGTGGACTGATTGAGCCAGGGAGGGAATATGATAAAAGCTTCAGCCTTTGTGATGAGCTAGTTCTCCCTAGCACAAGGCCAAGGCTAGGATGGTTCTTTGGCCCTCTGAAGGAATGCAGAGAAGCTCAATTGGCTCTAAGAGGTGTTATCAGCAGGGGAGCTCATCACACAGGGCACCCATTGACAAATTCAGCTGCCAGTCATCAAACGTACAGCAATGTCACATCAGGAAATCAAACAACAAGCACGGTACTGCAATCCAGGCATTTAGATGAAAGTACAGGGCTGATCGGTGTTTCACAGCCACTGCAGGAAAAGATGATTACCATGTGTGTCTGGGACAGGGGCGCCATTCCTATGCAGCAAGCAGCTCTGGTTCCAGCACCAGCACCAGCACACTCGGGAAGCTGCTCAGGAAAGGCCCGCTGGGGCGGATGCCTGCCTTGGTGCCTGGGCTTCTCTGGTGACAGCAGCTGGGCCTGGGACACCCCCCTCCCCATGTTAAATTCCCACAAAGCTCTGGAGCAATACTACACTGAGCACTTCATGGTATTGGGGGGCGGGGGGGTTAACTGGCAGGCAGCTTTCCAAACCCAGCTTCTGCAGCCAGGGAAGCAGTGGAGGCTGGTGGCTCCGATGCTGGTGGGGCAGTGAATCACCTCTGGGTTTCCGTCAGAAGCAGTCAGAACTCTGAAGGAGCTCTCCACGGTGCACCCTGGCTAGCTCCTTTAGAGTTCTGACTGGTTCTGGCTGAAATCCAGAGTGGACCCACTGCCCCACTGGCATCCGTGCCACCAGCCTCCACTGCAGGCAAGTCCACGATCGGGCAGGAGCACTGACTAGCACCTTGCCAGGGGAGGGGGGCTTCAGGCCACACACATGGGAGCTAATCCTGGCAGCAGGCCCACCTTGCGTATTAAGCAGGTGGTTTTTCACAAAGCCACAACAAGATAATTGTCACCCCACCACCAAAAATTTATTGAAAAAGTTGCTAGCATTCAAAATAGCTCTCCACACAACAGCATCCATGTGGAGCTATTTAAACGGGCCTCCACAGGCTGGCTTAAAATGTAACCTGGACAGCAGTAGCTCCAACATCGAGCCCCTTCCCTTCTCCATCACCATACTGAGTTCCATGCTTTATTGAAACTTCTAAACTTCTTTACATCTGTGTTCACGTTGATCACCTATATCACAATCTCTGCTAACCAATCATATTTCTCTCTTTTAGAGTGTGGGTGTCATTCCGATCTTTCATAATACCACTGGCCAGTTTACAGGCCCACGGAGCTTGAATAAAGCTTCAAAAAGCCCTATTTCCTTATTTTTGTTTGTAAACTTTTAAGCTTGTATTTTTATCCATTTTTAACAAACCGTATCATCATAAGCAATTTCATGAACAGAGTTTGTTTTTCAATTACTGCACAGCTTGGTATGCACTGAACAATAAAGTATGGGATTCTGTTCAATAGTTGAAAAACTCAATGTGCTTCTCCTTTTGGTTGTCTAGGGACCAGACCTTTCTAGAATGAAGTAGTCCTTGACAAATGTCTGGGCGTCTGGGCGTGTTTGTAAAGGGAAACTGTATTTCCTCATCAGTCTTTTTTCACGACCCCTCTCAACAGTTTGGATTGGTCAGCCAAACGCTCAGAGAGCTATCTGCCAAATTCTCTCAGGCCCATTTCTCTTGGTGAAGCCAGTGCTGAATTTCCAGCGACTAGATATCCGAAGGTGGGCTGCTGCTAGAAGAAGGGCCAGGAGGTCCTTATGCAGAACCGGGCACGGGAGTCAGTGCATTGGCCATTCGCCACCCTGGTCCAGGGGGAGGGCGTGTGTGCATGTTGCTTTCCAAGGCTAGGGGTGTGTCTTGAGAAATTCATCTGCCAGTATCTGCTTAAGAGCCCACAAGCCCTTTCCCGCCGGAAAGAACCAACTCTTCACTCTCCGATGCGTGCTTTCCTCTTTTGTTCAGCAAGCACATTCTGAGCCAGCCTTTTGAATTTTCGCAAGCCTGAAGCACTCAGCACCTTGTGAGGCTGTTTTTTAAAACACGGGGAAATGAGGCCAAGGCAGCGAGCGCTGTGGGCAGTGGGGAAATGCCTCCAGCTATGGGCTGGGTCACGTGAAAACAGTAGTGCGGATCTGCAAAATTTAACTTGCAGTTTCTATGCCATTTTCCTTCCCAAATAACTGTGTGAGTTCCTTAGCATCTAGATAGCACTTCTGGGGTGTTAAAAGAACATCCTATCAATTCTGTTAAACAGTCCTGAACGGCAGCCCAACGTTATCCTCACATTGCTGAGGGAGGCAGCGGGCTGCGGATTAGGCTGAGAGAGAGCCGTTTGCCTCGGACCACCCAGTCAGCTCGTGGCTATTTGAAGTGGGGCCTTCACGGGCCACTGTTAGATTCTACAGCACACTACCAGCTATTCACAATACTGTTCCTAGATCTAAATTTCACTTCACTTTTGATCGACCAGGCAACAAAGTTCTCAGCCACCCACTGCTGTGGTCAAAACACCACATACAGATATAGCAGCTGTGCTGATTCCCTCTATAGGGCCCGTCGTTTGCCAGGCCCTAAATGGCTTGTTCTGAACATGCCTTCAACGCCACTGCCTTTCCCATTTCCCATTGCAATTTCTGCAGCAAGCCAAGAACCACCCCTGGTGCTGACCCGCAGAGGCTAATTTCTAATGGCAGAAGCAGACAGAGACACATTGTGGATGGCTTTTCCCTAGCTCTGGAGGCCCCTTTCTCCAGAGGCCATGCTCAGCTGAACTATCTTCGGGAATCCGGAGAGACTTTCTTTGGTCAACCTTTTTGGAGGCTGGGGTACCAAGGCCCTTTGCGTTGGGAGGGAGAGGGGAGCACGTCTGCTGCAGCAAAGAGAAGGAGCCTCGCAGCCCCCAAGGACTGACAGATGCGTCACAGCGCACGCTTCTGTGGCCCAGAATCCACTTACTCAGGTGCATGACTGCTGCACACGAGACCTGCCCTGCCCCCTTTCCAGGAAAGGCCAGACTAGTAGCTAGCAGCGGCAGCAGAGGGCAGCAGCTGGGGAGGCCGGAGGAGCCAACGCGGGCTTCCGCCTGCCCCTTGCGGGCTGGCGCACTGAGGGCCGGGGTCTCCACTTCCGACTCTCCATGCTCTGTTGTATGTTCTTTTACATTTGATGCTTCTTAAACATGTACCTGGGAAACTCGGTGGGTGAGCTAGGAGGAGAAGGGGGTGCCCCTGTAATGGTGGTCATGGGCAGAGGACGTTTGGCGCTGGGGACTAGTAGGCCAGCTGAGGAGAAGAGGGGCTGGGCACCTTATGCCCACGCCCTCTTCTGGGCATCCCCCAGCCAGATGGTCCCTGGTGCCCTCACCAGCTTGTCCTTGGGACTGGTGCTGCTGTTGCAAGCCAGGTAGGTCCAAAAAACCCCCTCCCTCATCCATTATTTGATTGTGGGGGGGCAGGCGACCTGGTATGTATTACTGAGACCTGGGTGGGGGGACTGGGAGGGGTCACTGTCTCCCAGCTGTGCCCTCCTGGGTACTCTGCGCAGCACCAACAGTGACTCAGGGTTGGGGAGGGGGGTTGCTGTGGTCTAGAGGAATACGATCTCCCTCTCTAGGCTTCCTGTTCATTCAAGCACACATCTTGTGCATCTGTACCTTGTGTTGGGTACCCGGGACAGATTAGGGATTCTACTACACAGGGGGATAGTGATCTGAAAGTGGGAGAATTAACATTTATCCCCTTGTCATGGTTGGATCACTTCCTATTGAGGTTTAGATTCTTTGCAGCCTTTCCCTCTGCAAGGGTGGGGGACCTATTAAAATGGTCCACTCTTGGAAGCTAATTCCAGAGGGCTCTGGGGGATTTTCCTGCTGGTATGGCTGGTGCTCCTGTCAAAGCCTAGGTTGTTCTGTGGAATGCAGAGAAGACTTGGGCGGTCAACACGATCGCGCCCAAGCACCCTTCTCCCTCTGAGCAGAGCCTGGCCAGCTCCTTGGTATACCCCTGAGCTGAGGGCAATGAAGCAAGAGGGGAGACGGCTAGAAAACAGGCAGAAGAAAACTCATGCTGAGTCTGACCAAACACAGGTTAGAGCTCGTTATCGAGCCTACTCTGTGGCAATGAGGCTGCCAAAGAGAGAGTCCTTTTCCACCACCATTGCATCTTCTCAGTGTCATCCAGTGGAGCTTTTCCAAGTGGTTCACAGCCTGTTACAATCTGGTAGCATGCTGTGATGAGTTTGCATGGCACTTAGAAGATAAAGTTGTTCAGATTCATCACGAATTGGACACCACGATTAATGCAACTCCATTTATGTAGGTGTCCAGAGCACCATCTGATCCAGTTTTATTGGATGGGTTTCAGTTGTTGAGGCCCAAGGAAGCGGACAAGGTGCCTGGCCAAGTCCAGTCAACCACCTGTGTGTTCGACCCTTGCCCTTCTTGGCTTATCACATCAAACAAGGAGGGGATGTCCAGCTGGGTCCAGGAGGTTGCAAATTCCTCCTTGAGAGAGGGAGTGGTGCCGGCCTCTTTGAAAGAGGCGGTAATCAGGTCACTCCTGAAAAAGCCTAACCTGGACCCAGAGGTCGTTAACAATTATAGGCCAGTGACCAACATCCCTTTCCCAGGCAAGGTGCTTGAGCAGGTGGTTGCAGGACCACTCCAGGCACTATTGAATGAAACTGATTATCTAAATCCATTTCATCAGGCTTCAGGCCTGGTTTTGGAACAGAAACTGCCTTGGTCACCCTGGAGGATGACCTCTGCCAGGAGAAGGACAGGGGGAGTGTGACTCTGTTGATTCTCTTGGACCTCTCGGCGGCTTTCGATACCGTCAACCATGGTATCCTTCTGGATAGGTTGTCTGGGCTGGGAGTTGGAGGCACTGCACAGCAGTGGTTCCACTGCTACTTGGATGGCCGACTCCAGAAGGTGGTAATAGAGGATTATTGCGCAGTGCCTTGGCAGTTATGCTATGGGGTTCCACAAGGCCAGTGTGGTGTAGTGGCTAGAGTGTTGGACTGGGAGCTGGGAGATCCGGGTTCTAGTTCTCACTCAGCCATGGAAGGTCACTGGGTGACTTTGGGCCAGTCACAGACTCTCAGCCCAACCTACCTCACAGGGTTGATGTTTGAGGATAAAATGGAGAGGAGGCGGATAATGTACGCCGCCTTGGGTTCCTTAAGGAGAAAAAAAGGCAGGATATAAATATAATAAATAAATAAATAAATAAATAAATAAATAAAACATAAGTAAACATCTATGTTTAGATCTATGATCCCTTCATGGATCACTGCCTTGTTGTGGCGAAGGGGCTTGCATAACTCAGTGAAGCCATAAGCTATGCCGTGCAGGGCCACCCAAGACGGACAGGTCATGGCAGAGAGTTCTGACAAAATGTGGTCCACTGGAGAAGGAAATGGCAACCCACTCCAGGATTCTTGCCAAGAAAACCCCATGGAACGTATCACAAGGCTAAAAGAGATGACGCCGGAAGATGAGCCCCTCAGGTCGGAAGGTGTCCAATATACTACTGGGGAAGAGCAGAGGGTATTTCCAAGTAGCGCCAGAAAAAGTGAAGCGGCTGGGCCAAAGCCGAAAGGACACTCAGCTGTGGATGTGTCTGGTGGTGAAAAGAAAATCCGATGCTGTAAAGAACAATATTGTTTAGGAACCTGGAATGTCAGATCAATGAATCAAGGTAAGCTAGAGGTGGTCAAACATGAGATGGCAAGATTGAACATCGACATCTTGGGAATCAGCGAACTAAAATGGACAGGCATGGGCGAATTTAATTCAGGTGACCATCATATCTACTATTGTGGGCAAGAATCCCTTAGAAGAAATGGAGTAGCACTCATAGTCAACAAAAGGGCGGGAAAAGCAGTACTGGGGTACAATCTTAAAAATGATAGAATGTTCTCAGTACGAATCCAAGGCAAACCATTCAACATCACAGTAATACAAGTCTATGCCCCAACCACTGATGCCAAAGAAGCTGAGGTTGATCGGTTCTATGAAGACTTACAACACCTTCTAGAACTAACACCAAAAAAAGATGTCCTCTTCATCATAGGGGATTGGAATGCTAAAGTAGGAAGTCAAGAAATCACCGGGATAACAGGCAGGCATGGCCTTGGTGTACAAAATGAAGCAGGACAAAAGCTAATAGAGTTTTGCCAAGAGAACACGCTGATCATAGCAAACACTCTTTTCCAACAGCACAAGAGGCGACTCTACACATGGACATCACCAGATGGTCAATATCGAAATCAGATTGATTATTTCCTTTGCAGCCAAAGATGGAGAAGCTCTATACAGTCAGTAAAAACATGACCTGGAGCTGACTGTGGCTCATATCATGAGCTTCTTGTTGCAAAATTTCGGCTTAAATTGAAGAACGTAGGGAAAACCACTAAACCATTCAGGTATGACCTCAATCATATCCCTTATGAATATACAGCAGAGGTGAGGAATAGATTTCAGGGATTAGACCTGATAGAGTGCCTGAGGAACTATGAACGGAGGTCCGTAACATTGTTCAGGAGGCAGCAACTCAATCCATCCCCAAGAAAAAGAAATGCAAGAAAGCCAAGTGGCTGTCTGATGAGGCTTTACAAGTAGCTGAGGAAAGAAGGGAAGCGAAAAGCAAGGGAGAAAGGGGAAGATATATCCAACTGAATGCAGAGTTCCAGAGAATAGCAAGGAGAGACAAGAAGGCCTTCTTAAATGAACAATGCAAAGAAATCGAGGAAAACAGCAGAATGGGAAAGACTAGAGATCTCTTCAAGAAAATCGGAGATCTCAAGGGAACGTTTTGTGCAAAGACGGGCATGATAAAGGACAAAGAAGGCAGGGACCTAACAGAAGCAGATGAGATTAAGAAGAGGTGGCGAGAATACACAGAAGAACTATACAGGAAAGATCTGAATGTCCCTGATAGCCATGATAGTGCGGTCACTGAACTTGAGCCGGACATCCTCGAGAGTGAAGTCAAGGGGGCCTTAGGAAGCATGACTAACAACAAAGCTAGCGGAGATGACAGTATTCCAGCTGAGCTATTTAAGATCCTAAAAGATGATGCTGTTAAAGTGCTGCACTCAATATGCCAACAAATTTGGAACACTCAACAATGGCCACAAGACTGGAAAAGGTCAGTTTACATTCCAATTCCAAAGAAGGGCAATGCCAAAGAGTGTTCAAACTACCACACAATTGCGCTCATTTCACATGCCAGCAAGGTGATGCTCAAAATCCTACAAGCTAGGCTTCAGCAGCATGTGAACCGAGAACTACCAGAAGTACAAGCAGGGTTTCGAAGAGGCAGAGGAACTAGAGATCAAATCGCCAACATTCCCTGGATCATGGAGAAAGCAAGAGAATTCCAGAAAAACGTCTATTTCTGCTTCATTGACTACACTAAAGCCTTTGATTGTGTGGATCACAACAAACTGTGGCAAATTTTTAAAGTGATGGGAGTACCAGACCACCTTACCTGTCTCCTGAGAAACCTGTACGAGGGTCAAGAAGCCACAGTAAGAACCGGACATGGAACAACCGATTGGTTCAAAATTGGGAAAGGAGTATGACAAGGCTGCATATTGTCGCCCTGCTTATTTAACTTATATGCAGAGCACATCATGAGAAACACCGGGTTGGATGAATCACAGGTCGGAATTAAGATTGCTGGGAGAATTATCAACAACCTCAGATACGCAGACGGTACCACCCTAATGGCAGAAAGCGAAGAGGATCTAAAGAGTCTCTTGTTGAGGGTGAAAGTGGACAGTGCAAAAGCTGGTTTGAAACTCAATATTAAAAAAACTAAGATCATGGCATCTGGCCCCATCACTTCCTGGCATATAGAAAGGGAAGAAATGGAAACAGTGACAGATTTTATTTTCTTGGTCTCCAAGATCACTGCAGACGGTGACTGTAGCCTTGAAATTAAAAGACGCTTGCTCCTTGGGAGGAAAGCTATGGCAAACCTAGACAGCATAGTCAGAAGCAGAGACATCACCTTGCCAACAAAGGTTCGTATGATCAAAGCTATGGTTTTCCCAGTAGTAATGTATGGCTGTGAGAGCTGGACTATAAGGAAGGCTGAGTGCCGGAGAATGGATGCTTTCGAACTGTGGTGCTGGAGAAGACTCTTACGAGTCCCCTGGACTGCAAGGAGGTCAAATCTGTCAATCCTAAAGGAAATCAACCCTGAGTGCTCATTGGAAGGACAGTTACTGAAGCTGAAGCTCAAATATTTTGGCCACCAAATGCGAAGAGAAAACTCCCTGGAAAAGACCCTGTTGTTGGGAAATATTGAAGGCCAAAGGAGAAGGGGACGGCAGAGGATGAGATGGCTAGATAGCATCACCGATGCAATGAATATGAACTTGAGCACGCTCTGGGAGAGAGCGCAGGACAGGAAGGCCTGGCGTGCTATGGTCCATGGGGTCATGAAGAGTCGGACACGACTGAACGACTGAACAACAACAAGTGTTTACATTTTATAATGTATTTTATGAGGCATTTTGTGGTTTAAATTGCTGTGAACTGCCCAGAGAACTCTGGCTATTGAATATGTTGTATACATGGCTGTAGGGAAAGCAGTGAGTGAGGCCAAATGGAAATGAAATGGAAAGAAGTGCAGGCAGTGGCAATTATATTAAACCTTAAAAGTTATGTAAAACCATTTGCGATGCAGTGTCTATGATGAACGCAAACACCCTGGCAGCGGTAAACTAATTAACAGCAGTAGTGCAGGTAAAACTATTTATCTCCATTCAGACCACAGGTGACCACTGAACTTCTTGAAAAGTTGTCATTTTTAAGTGACCAATTATTGGGCTTTTTAAATTATTAGTATCATTAATGTGGTTTCAGTTTAGACACAACTTTATGTGGTTACGGTTTTTGATTACTTGGAGCTAAACCATTTGTTCCTACCCACCATGAGCCCTGGGGAATAAAAGCAGGGAAGGGGCAGCATAGAAATTCAGCTCAATAAATGACTACATTTCAAAAAAAATTGGCTTCTCACATCCCTTGTACAAACTGCTGCTGCTGTGCTCCACCAAACACTCCCTGGCAAATTAGGCAGATGGCACTTCTAAGCATGGCTGTTTTCTTTTATAAACAGGCATCCTTTAAACAGCAATAGAACAATTTGAACTTCAGTGTTACAAACCCTGACTGAATTCCTTTCAAACAGCCTCCTGAGCATGTCATAAATGTAGGCTGATGAGTTGTTTAAATAATTTTTAGCCAACTAATTGCCTACAAGTCAGGTGGCGAATTAAATTTAAGTAATGTGCTATGGGTTTGTTTTCTGACCGTAGTGAAGAAGTGTGTATGTGTGGACACAACGAGTTCAATGGGGCCAGAGGGTTTGCTCAGACTTCCAGGACGGTCAGCGGCAGCGTGCCAGGCACTGTTAGGGGCCTGCTCTCACTAAATCTTCCTTGAAGTGTCTCTAGGGAGTAGGAGACTGACCCGCTCTTCCCAAGCTCAGGATGATGAAAGCAAGATCTGTGTGAGAGACAGAAAAACAAAAGTAGCTACAGTTTTTTTAGCGAAATAGAAAAAGAGACAGAGATCTAGTTTCGAACTCTGAAAATCCCCTTTTGGGGACTGCTTCTTTGGGGAATCTGAGATGCAGCAGTGCACTCACGGCTTCTAGTAGTGTTATGCTGATGGTCCCCCCTACTGCCAACTTGTTTATTTATAAATAAGCCCAAGTTCCTTAACTCACCAGCCCCCAAAGGGAACCAAGCCCAGCTAATCACTGCCCCTGGAATTTCTCACTTGCAGACATAGTTACATGTGTGTAGCTTCCCCATATCACCAAAAAACTCCACAGCAGTTCCTTTTTGCAATGCTGAGTTAACTTAAATCACTGCTAGAAAGGAACAGACATATTTCATATTGTTTAGCTTGCAGGCAGCCCTGCCAGTTAAAATGGGCTCCTCCCTGATCAATCAACTAACGGCACAATTGGAAACTGGAACATCCAGCTGCAATTCCACAACTGAATGTCTGTTGCAGGTTTTCCTGTGCAGCCACAAGGGCCATGGAAACGACTGTGCTTTTGTGTAGCTCCTATTCATTTCAATCGGCCTCATGCAGAAGAACTTCCAGGAAGATTTTGCCCTAAAACTTTCATTCCTAATTACCTATCATTCTGAGTAAAGTGTGCAGCCCAGCTTAAACCCCGTGCAGCCCCCGGACTCAGCATTTTCACCCCAGTGACTTTCTGCCAACTTGCTCCCCCTTGCATCAGCGTCCTGGAGCTGAGGCATGAGAGGGAATACTGCCGTGGCGGCGGGCTTGCCGCCAAAGGGGGCTGCCCCTTTGCGGGGAGAGCGAGGGCTATCCCACTCGCTGGAGAAAGTGGAGGGGGGGTTGCCTGCCGGGTTTCTTGCACTGGTTTTGCCAGAGCTGTGATGATTGCCTGCTGCAGGGAGAGGTGTGTCTCAAAAAGGAGCAGGGAGGCTGAGGGAAGCGGGCCAAGCGTCACTTGTAGAGTAACAGGCCGAGTGAGATACGGAGGGTGAGGGGAGCAAAACAGGGTGTTGGTTGCTCCCAAACTGTCTCCCATTTCAGAGAGCCCAAGTAGCCCTGGGATGAAAGTACTGCTGCTGAGTGCCAGGCCAATGAACGGCGGAACAGTAGCCATCTGGGACTTGATCCTGGATGAACATGCCAACCTGGCCTGTATCGTGGGGGCCTGGTTGGATGGGACTGGGGGAGTAAATCTCTGCCAGCTTTGCCCGGCTGGGTTCTCTCTGCTGCAGCAGGCAAGTCCTGGGGAGTGGGGAGGTGGAGTCGCAGTGGCCTGTCACGGTTCTGTCCTCTTGGCCTGGAGCCCTGTTTGACGGTGTGGGCACTCAGGGCAGGACAGAGATTCTGCCGGTGTGCCACTGCCCTGCTGCCCAGCCGCCTCCCTTCCTGAGCTATCTGCAGGGTGGGGGTGCCTCATGGGTGATGCTGGAGTCCACCCACTTGCTGTGTTGGGGGATTTCAACATCCATGCAGTGACCACCCTGTTGGGAGTGGCCCAGGACTTCATGGCAACCATGGGTCTGCCCCAATACGTATCTGGACCCACTCATTCACCAAGGCACACCTTGGATCTGATTGTCTACATTGGGTGGGATGATGGTCATCTGGGGGTGGAGGAATTTTCTATACTTCTCTGCATGACAATAGGGCCACTACCTGGTGGGGTTTAGATTTACTGAAATCCGAAGCTTCAGCAGGGCTGGAGGACAGATTCAGATGGTTCGCCTCAGGAGGCTGATCGTTCCAAATAGTTTTCTGACAACTCTTGGGGATTTTCCCGTCACCTCAGCAGGTGATTCTAGCTGACATTAGCTGACCTTTGGAGTGGGGAAATGGCCCAGGCAGTTGACATGGTTGCTCCTGAGTGTCCTCTCCTGCTGAGTGGAGCCAAGTGAGCCCCCTGGTTTTCCCAGGAGCAGATGATGAAGAAATGAGTGGGATGGCAGCTAGAGCAATGTTGGTAGAAAATTCAGAAGGAGTCCAAGCGAACATAGTCTAGGGACCATCTGAAGGCCTTCTCCATGAATTATGATGGCAAAGAAAGCATTCTTCTCTGCCATCATTGCATCTGCACAGAGTCACCCAGTAGAGCTCTCTTGGGTGGTCAAAGGCCTATTGCAATGTGGCCTACCATAAGAAAATGTAGACCTCTTGATAGCTCATTGTGACCAATTTGCATGGCACTATCCCTGTAAAATCAGTTGGATCCATGTTGACTTAGATACCATAGTTGATACAGACCTGGTGCATGTAACGTTGGTCTCTTCTTCTCCAGTTATAATGGATACTTTTCACTTTGTACAACCCAAGGATGTGGCAGGATCCTTGGAGAAGTGAGGCCTACCATGTATGTGCTGGACCCTTGCCTTTTGTAGCTTATAAGAGCAGCTGGGGGGGGGGTGGCACTGCCCACATGGGTAAGGTCAGTTATGAAACCTCTGTACAGCAAGGTGTATTTCCAGTAGCAGAAGCAGCTTGAAGGTGAGCAAACTGTGGAGGGGAAGTTACAAAAGGATGACAACTGGCCCACATCTCTATGCGTTGCTGAAGACTGTCCTGCTGTTTGTGTAAGGAATGACACCCTCGGACAGCTCTTTCTCCCCCAGGACCCAGCATGGGACTATTTAGCCCCAGTGTCAAGGGCTCCTTGGAGGGCTCTCTCACTCTAATCCAGTAGCCAAGTCCAGACACAGACAAAGGGATTCTTTTCAAAGCTTTATTCAACTTTTACAACTTAATAACTCTACAGGTAGCAACTAGATCTGAGCAGCAGCATCCCTATGCCCTAAGTTGGAACAGTTGGTCCCCGTTTGAAAGGCAATTACTGGCAGACCCCTGAATATAAGGACTAGGGAGAATCCCTCCCTTTTTCCCTTGGATCCTCTGGGCGCAACCGTTCTTTGAGCGCGAACCATTTGGCACCGCTCTCTGCGTCTGCGCTGCGCATCCCCCCCAGTCTGCTATCTGTGCTGAGTCACTCCCTGGACTGCTTTCTAAACTAGGAATGTGGGTGGGAGGAATCTCCGTCACTTGTTGGTCCTGGGAAAAAAGGAGCGCGCTCCTCTCCTGAAGGAGCGACTGCTCTTCCTCAGCATCAGAACTACTCTGGGATTCTATGGGCTCAGTGTCTACCCTGACACCCAGAAGAACAGAGGAAGCCAGCCAGGGCGTCATTTTGGCCCGTGAGCCAAACTTACCATCTCCCAGGCCCTGCCCCAGATTGCTGTTAGACTGTCCGTTGGTGCTTTCTCTGGGAGGGAGGCCTTATCACTGCAGAGCTGATGAGAAGAAGAGAAATCTCTCAGTCTGAGTGCTGATTACTAACCTGAACTGGCTGTGTTGCTATTCTGGGATGGACCTTTATCTCCCAGGGCCCAGTGCGAGAAAGTGGTGCCCCAGTGGAGGCGATGCCAAAGGGGAAGACGCCAGATGGGGTGGTCCCTTTGGGGAGATGCCCCTTTGGGGGGGATGCAAGGGCAAGGGCCACCCCTCCAACATCAGGTTGATCACATGTGCAGTTCTGGGAGGGGGATGTTGGTTTTCCTCTTAAAAACATCTGGTCATGTGCCTGGGAGAGAGGGTGTGGGGCCAAGGTGTGTGTGTGGGGGGCTGATGGGGCACCTCTTCGTGTAGTTATGGGTAGAGGGAGATATGGAGCTGGGGAGAGGGCTAGCCAGGTCAGAGGGTCACGGCCCAGACAGCTGATGTCTGTACCATATTCCGGCCCTCCCCTCATCTGCAGTGTGGTGGTTGCTTGCCCTCAGGTCTACGGATGCTGCTTTTGAATGGTAGATCAATTCAAAATAAGACCTCCCTCATTCATGACTGTACAGTGGATGAGGCGGCTGATCTGGAATGTATAACCAAGACCTGGGCAGGTGAGCAGGGAGGAGTCAGTCCCTCCCAGCTATGTCCACTGGGGTACTTGGTTCTGCATCTGTAGGCTTGAGGGCTGGTGGAGGGGGGGGGATGTTGCTGTGGTCTATAGGAGTTCCATCTCCCTCTGCAGGTTCCCTGGCCATCTTATTACTGGTGTGGAGTGTTTGCACCTTGTATTGGGTCAGCAGGACATATTAGGGATTTTGTTGGTGTACCACCCACCCCTCTGCTCAACAGACTCTCTATCTGAGCTGACTGAGGTAGTCTCAGGTTTGATGTTGAGATCCCCCAGACTGTTGGTTTTGGGGGACATCAACATTCACACCGAGGGCACCTTGTCTGGGGCAGTTCAGGATTTCATGGTCACCATGACAACCATGGGACTGTCCCAACATGTCATCAGCCCAACGCATGTAGCAGGGCATACTCTAGACTGGGTTTTCTCACCTGGATATGGAGATTACCATCTGAAGGTGGAAGACCTTGCACCAGTCCCTTTGTCATGGTCAGAACATTGCCTGCTGAGGTTTAGACTTACAGCAGCTTTTCCCTCTGCAAGGGTGGGGGACCTTTTAAGATGGTCCATCCCTGGAGGCTAATGGATGCAGATGGTTTCCAGAGGGCTCTGGGGAGATTTCTAGCTTAGAGGGCTGGCTCTCCTGTCAAAACCCTGGTTGATCTGTGGAATGCAGAAATGACCTAGGCAGTTGACGCGATTGCTCCTGAGCGACCTCTCCAGAGTAGAGTTCGTACTGCTTCATGGTATACTCAGGAGCTGAGAGCGATGAAACAAAATAGGAGATGGCTTGAGTGCAAATGGAGAAGAGCTCTTAGCGAATGCAATCGAACACTGGTATGTGCCTATGGTAAGGTATATTCAGGGGCAGTGGGGGGGCAAAAAACCATCTTGCTGCCTCTATCGAATCCTTTATCAGCTGCCCAGTGGAGCTTTTCATAGCTGTCTGGGAGCTATTACATGCTGGCCCTAAAGACACCATAGATCCATCTGAAGCACGCTATAACACATTTGCTAGGCATGACTTCTGGTTGGAGATGGTGTTATGATCAGCTCTTCACTGCATCTCTCCTGAGTTTCAGCTTTAAAATTACTTCTTTGAGACTGGTGTGTTATCTGGGTATTTGCAATTAAACTTGCTTAAGCTTTTGTTTTCTGTTTCTGCACTTATATTTGCTTGTTGTACTTTTGGAAGTAAGAGGAGGATGGCAACATCGAAGGGGAAGAAAAGCTTGGGAATGCCACCTACCCCTCCAACTGCCCCCCCAGCAAAGGTTTCTAAAGAAGCGAAAGAGGGAGAGGAGTTGCTCTTTTTGATAAAAAAAAAAATGTCCTCGCAGTTATCAGTGCAGTCAAAGAAGCTTGAAACAATTCAGGATTCCATCACTACTCTTCAAGAGTCTGTGGACTAGATGAATATTTGTCTTCAAAAGATGGAGTCAAAAGTTAACGCACTTGAAGACCGGGTTACTGCTCATGAAACTGCTATGGATGCTTCTCATAGTGTACCATTTGCTTGAATTTCTCAGTTGGAGACCTTCGCTCAGAAAGCTAATCTGCATATTCCTGGCCTCAGAGAGCTGGTTACAGGTCTCCATCTTGCTGAATTCATGGATACATTTCTGCATGCGTTAAGGCTTTGCCTTCTGATTTTCCACTTGATATTGAGTGTGCCTATTGTGTTCCTCACCAACAAAGGAGATTGTTACCTTATCATGGTGCTGGAGCTTGAGCCCTTCAATGACGCCATGAGCTAAACCGTGAAGGGACACCCAAGACGGGAAGGTCATGGCAGAGAGGTCAGACTAAATACGATCCCTGGGGAAGGTAACGGCAACTCACCCCAGTATTCTTGCCGTGGAAACTTAATGGATCAGTACAACCAGAGATATGTCAGTATACCATCGGAAGATGGGACTCCCAGGTCAGAAGATGGTCAAAATGCTACTGGGGAGGAACAGAGGATAAGTTCAACTAGCCCCAGAGGTGATGATGCAGCTAGCTCAAAGACAAAAGGACGGCTAGTGGCCGACGGTGCTGGTGGTGAACGACGAATCTGATGTTCTAAAGAGCAACACACCATAGGAACCTGGAATGTAAGATCTATGTTGTTGTTGTTCAGTCGTTAAGTTATGTCCGACTCTTCGTGACCCCATGAACCGTAGCACACCAGGCCTTCCTGTCCTCCGCTCTCTCCCGGAGTGTGCTCAAGTTCATATTCATTGCATTGGTGATGCTATCTAGCCATCTCATCCTCTGCTGTCCCCTTCTCCTTTGGCCTCATTCTTTCCCAGCATCAGGGTCTTTTCCAGGGAGTTTTCTCTTCGCATTAAGTGGCCAAAATATTTGAGCTTCAGCTTCAGCATCTGCCCTTCTAATGAACACTCAGGGTTGATTTCCGTTAGGATGGACGGATTTGACCTCCTTGCAGTCCAGGGGACTCGTAAGAGTCTTCTCCAGCACCACAGTTCGAAAGCATCGATTCTTCGGCGCTCAGCCTTCCTTATAGTCCAGTTCTCACAGCCATACGTTGCTACTGGGAAAACCATAGCTTTGATTATGTGGACCTTTGTCAGCAAGGTGATGTCTCTGCTTCTGACTATGCTGTCTAGGTTTGCCATAGCTCTTTCCTCCCAAGGAGCAAGCATCTTTTAATTTCATGGCTACAGTCACCATCTGTGGTGATCTTGGAGCCCAAGAAAATAAAATCTGTCACTGTTTCCATTTCTTCTCTTTCTATATGCCAGGAAGTGATGGGGCCAGATGCCATGATCTTAGTTTTTTTAATGTTGAGTTTCAAACCAGCTTTTGCACTCTCCACTTTCACCCTCAACAAGAGGCTCTTTAGATCTTCTTCGCTTTCTGCCATTAGGGTGGTATCGTCTGCATATCGGAGGTTGTTGATAATTCTCCCAGCAATCTTAATTCCGACCTGTGATTCATCCAACCTGGCGTTTCTCATGATGTGCTCTGCATATAAGTTAAATAAGCAGGGTGACAATATGCAGCCTTGTCATACTCCTTTCCCAATTTTGAAGCAATCGGTTGTTCCATGTCTGGTTCTTACTGTTGCTTCTTGACCCTCGTACAGGGATAGACGTTTTTCTGGAATTCTCTTGCTTTCTCTATGATCCAGCGAATGTTGGTGATTTGATCTCTAGTTCCTCTGCCTCTTTGAAACCCAGCTTGTACTTCCGTTAGTTCTCGGTTCGCATACTGCTGAAGCCTAGCTTGTAGGATTTTGAGCATCACCTTCCTGGCATGTGAAATGAGCGCAATTGTGCGGTAGTTTGAACACTCTTTGGCGTTGCCCCTCTTTGGAATTGGAATGTAAACTGACCTTTTCCAGTCTTGTGGCCACTGTTGAGTGTTCCAAATTTGTTGGCATATTGAGTGCAGCACTTTAACAGCATCATCTTTTAGGATTTTAAATAGCTCAGCTGGAATACTGTCATCTCCGCTAGCTTTGTTGTTAGTAATGCATTCTTCAATTTAAACCGAAATTTTGCAATAAGAAGCTCATGATCTGAGCCACAGTCAGCTCCAGGTCTTGTTTTTACTGACTGTATAGAGCTTCTCCATCTTTGGCTGCAAAGGACATAATCAATCTGATTTCAATATTGACCATCTGGAAATATCCATGTGTAGAGTCGCCTCTTGTGCTGTTGGAAAAGAGTGTTTGCTATGATCAGCGTGTTCTCTTGGCAAAACTCTATTAGCCTTTGTCCTGCTTCGTACACCAAGACCATGCTTGCCTGTTATCCCGGTGATTTCTTGACTTCCTACTTTAGTATTCCAAACCCCTATGATGAAAAGGACATCTTTTTGGGGGGTTAGTTCTAGAAGGTGTTGCAGGTCTTCATAGAACCGATCAACCTCAGCTTCTTCAGCCTCAGTGGTTGGGGCATAGACTTGAATTACTGTGATGCTGAATGGTTTGCCTTGGATTTGTACTGAGATCATTCTATCGTTTTTGAGATTGTACCCCAGTACTGCTTTTTCCCACCCTTTTATTGACTATGAGTGCTACTCCATTTCTTCTAAGGGATTCTTGCCCACAGTAGTAGATATAATGGTCACCTGAATTAAATTCACCCATGCCTGTCCATTTTAGTTTGCTGCTTCCCAAGATGTCAATGTTCAATCTTGCCATCTCATGTTTGACCACCTCCAGCATACCTTGATTCATTGATCTTACATTCCAGGTTCCTAAACAATATTGTTCTTTACAGCATCAGATTTTCTTTTCACCACCAGACACATCCACAGCTGAGCGTCCTTTCGGCTTTGGCCCAGCCGCTTCACTCTTTCTGGCGCTACTTGGAAATACCCTCTGCTCTTCCCCAGTAGTATATTGGACACCTTCCGACCTGAGGGGCTCATCTTCTGGCGTCATATCTTTTAGCCTTGTGATACGTTCCATGGGGGTTTTTTTGGCAAGAATACTGGAGTGGGTTGCCATTTCCTTCTCCAAAGATCTATGAGCCAGGGCAAATTGGATGTGGTTATTGGGGAGATGTCAATATTAAATATAGACATTTTGGGTGTCAGTGAACTGAAATGTACTGGAATGGGCCACTTCACATGAGATGACCACCAGATCTACTACTGTGGACAAGAGGACCACAGAAGAAATGGAGTAGCCTTCATAATTAATAATGAAGTGGCTAAAGCAGTGCTTGGATACAATCCAAAAACCGATAGAATGATCTCAATTCGAATTCAGGGTAAGCCATTTTACATCACAGTGATCCAAATATATGTCCCAACCACAGATTCTGAAGAAGCAGAAGTAGATCAGTTCTATGAGGATCTGCAGCACCTACTGGATAGTATGCCAGAAAAATATGTTATTTTCATTACAGGAGACTGGAATGCTAAGGTGGGTAGTCAAACGACACCTGGAATTACAGGCAAGCATGGTCTGGGAGAACAAAATGAAGTGGGACATAGGCTGATAGAATTTTGCCAAGACAACTCACAGTGCATAACAAACACTCTCTTCCAACAACCTAAAAGATGACTTTATACATGGACTTCACCAGATGGTCGACACCGAAATCAGATTGACTACATCCTTTGTAGCTAAAGGTGGCGGACATCTATACAGTTGGTAAAAAGAAGACCTGGAACTGACTGTAGTTCAGATCACGAACTTCTTATTGCACAATTTAGAATCAGACTAAAGAGAACAGGGAAGACCCACAGATCAGTTAGATATAAGCTCACTAATATTCCTAATGAATATGCAGTGGAAGTGAAGAATAGATTTAAGGGACTAGATTTAGTAGATAGGGTCCCGGAAGAACTATGGACAGAAGTTCGCAACATTGTTCAGGAGGTGGCAACAAAAAAATGTCCCAAAGAAAAAGAAAACCAAGAAGGCAAGATGGCTGTCTGCTGAGACACTGGAAGTAGCCCAAGAAAGAAGGAAAGCAAAAGGCAACAGTGATAGAGGGAGATATGCCCAATTAAATGCAAAATTCCAGAGGTTAGCCAGAAGAGATAAGGAATTATTTTCAAACAAGCAATGTGTGGAAGTGGAAGAAGATAATAGAATAGGAAGGACAAGAGACCTCTTCCAGAAAATTAGAAACATCGGAAGAAGCAGAAGAGAGCAAGAGAAGGTGGCAAGAATATATGGAAGTTCTGTAAGGAAGGATAATAATATCGGGGATAGATTTGACGGCGCGGTCAGTGAGTTAAAGCCAGACATCCTGAAGAGTGAGGTTGAACGGGCCTTAAGAAGCATTGCTAATAACAAGGCAGCAGGAGATGATGGTATCCCAGCTGAACTGTTTAAAATCTTGCAAGATGATGCTGTCAAGGTGATGCATGCCATATGCCAGCAAATTTGGAAAAGACAAGAATGGCCACCAGATTGGAAAAAATCAACTTATATCCCCATACCAAAAAAGGGAAACACTAAAGAATGTTCAAACTATTGAACAGTGGCACTTATTTTACATGCCAGTAAGGTAATGCTCAAGATCTTGCAAGGTAGACTCCAGCAATTCATGGAACGAGAATTGCCAGATGTACAAGCTGGGTTTAGAAAAGGCAGAGGAACTAGAGACCAAATTGCCAATATCTGCTGGATAATGGAGAAAGCCAGGGAGTTTCAGAAAAACATCTATTTCTGTTTTATTGACTATTCTAAAGCCATTGACTGTGTGGATCATAACAAACTGTGGCAAGTTCTTGGTGGGATGGGGATACCAAGTCATCTTGTCTGACTCCTGACAAATCTGTATAATGACCAAGTAGCAACAGTAAGAACAAACCATGGAACAACGGACTGGTTTAAGATGGGGAAAGGAGTACGACAGGGTTGTATACTCTCACCCTTCCTATTCAACCTTTACGCAGAACACATCATGCAACGTGCTGGGCTTGATGAAGCCAAGGCTGGAGTTAAAATCGCTGGGAGAAACATTAACAATCTCAGATATGCAGATGATGCCACTTTGATGGCTGAAAGCCAGGAGAAGCTGAGGAACCTTATGACGAAGGTGAAAGAAGAAAGTGAAAAAGCTGGGTTGCAGTTCAACCTCAAAAAAAACAAAATTATGGCAACCAGCTTGATTGATAACTGGCAAACAGAGGGAGAAAACATGGAGGCAGTGACAGACTTTGTCTTTCTAGGTGCAAAGATTACTGCAGACGCTGACTGCAGCCAGGAAATCAGAAGACGTTTACTTCTTGGGAGGACAGCAATGACAAATCTTGATAAAATAGTGAAGAGCAGAGACATCATGCTGACAACAAAGGTCTGCATAGTTAAAGCAATGGTATTCCCTGTAGTAACCTATGGCTGCGAGAGCTGGACCATAAGGAAAGCTGAGCGAAGGAAGATAGATGCTTTTGAACTGTGGTGCTGGAGGAAAATTGTGAGAGTGCCTTGGACTGCAAGAAGATCAAACCAGTCCATACTCCAGGAAATAAAGCCAGACTGCTCACTTGAGGGAATGATATTAAAGGCAAAACTGAAGTACTTTGGCCACATAATGAGAAGACAGGATACCCTGGAGAAGATGCTGATGCTAGGGAAAGTGGAAGGCAAAAGGAAGAGGGGCCGATGGATCCAAGCGCAAGATGGATGGATGCTATTCTGGAGGTGATGGACTCGACCTTGGGGGAGCTAGGGGTGGCGATGGCCGACAGGAAGCTCTGGCGCGGGCTGGTCCATGAAGTCACAAAGAGTTGGAAGCGACTGAACGAATAAACAACAACATCATGTTCCTGGTTCTACATGAGGTTCCAGAGCTAGGCCTGTTATTGTTCAATTTCTATGTGCCTCTATGAAAGAATATCTCTTGTGTTTAGCAAGAGAGAGAGGACAGCTTTGGTGGGGGCCAGCCAATGACAAGATTATGCTCTTTCCTGATTATACTAAAGAAATTGCTAATAGAAGAAGACAATTTACCAAGATGAGTAATTTGGCAAATCAAATTAATTTGCAATATCACATCAAATATTCTGCCACATTTTGCATTTTTTTGAAGGCTAGATGAAGAAGTTTTAAAGTTCAGATGCTGCGGAATCATTTCTCACTGGCATTAAAATTAAAATGAAAGATCTGTCTTCTTCAGCTTCTTGAGTTGGAATCTTCGAAGCTTTGAAGTTGTGAAGCTTCACAATTTCGAAGCTTTGAAGATCATGCCTGAATTAGGAAAAAAAAAATGTGGAGAAGCCCCAATTCTGCAAGGATAACGCCTTAATTTAAAAAAAACATCCTGAGCGGGGGATAGGTGGGGGTAAAACTTAATCTCATTAAGTTTGAAGGGATAGAATAACCCCCTGCTCAGTGTAGGAAGCCTGATTCCCAGGCGGTCGACAATCAAACTACTGACCAGGGCCGACCCCACTTAGCTTCTGAGATCAGACAAGTGTGCGCATATCCAGCCCTTTGCTTGTTGCTGAGGAAATGGGGGCTGCTGAGGAAGTTATGCGATCGGTAGCCGGAAGAAGACATGGGGCCGCCGAGAGCTGTGGTTGGACAGGAGGGAAATACAAACACCACCGTATATGGACAGGTGGGGGAGGGGACTATGACCGGATACGGTAGCGAAGGCGGAAAATCAGAGCACATTAAGGGGAAATACTGGGATATTAGGGTATTGAAAGTGGGTGCACGGAAGTGGGAAATTCCGGTTCCAATTCAAGGTGGTCACTGCGTAGTGTGAAAGGCGGTCAGTGAAACCTTATTGGAAGCGAAAAAAGGCGGTAAGTGTAGATCCAGCCAAGGTTATGTAGGTACATACATGTCTGTGTATCTATGTGTGTGCATATGTGTACACATATGCATTTGTATATGTGTGTGTGAGTGTGTATGTGTGTATGTATATGTATGTATGTATGTATGTGTGTGTATATATATATGTATGTATGTATGTATGTGTATCCCCTTCATGGATCACTGCCTTGTTGTGGCGAAGGGGCTTGCGTAACTCAGTGAAGCCATAAGCTATGCCGTCCAGGGCCACCCAAGATGGACAGGTCATGGCGGAGAGTTCTGACAAAATGTGGTCCACTGGAGAAGGAAATGGCAACCCACTCCAGGATTCTTGCCAAGAAAACCCCATGGAACGTATCACAAGGCTAAAAGAGATGACGCCGGAAGATGAGCCCCTCAGGTCGGAAGGTGTCCAATATGCTACTGGGGAAGAGCAGAGGGTATTTCCAAGTAGCGCCAGAAAGAGTGAAGCGGCTGGGCCAAAGCCGAAAGGACACTCAGCTGTGGATGTGTCTGGTGGTGAAAAGAAAATCCGATGCTGTAAAGAACAATATTGTTTAGGAACCTGGAATGTCAGATCAATGAATCAAGGTAAGGTGGAGGTGGTCAAACATGAGATGGCAAGATTGAACATCGACATCTTGGGAATCAGCGAACTAAAATGGACAGGCATGGGCGAATTTAATTCAGGTGACCATCATATCTACTATTGTGGGCAAGAATCCCTTAGAAGAAATGGAGTAGCACTCATAGTCAACAAAAGGGTGGGAAAAGCAGTACTAGGGTACAATCTTAAAAACGATAGAATGATCTCAGTACGAATCCAAGGCAAACCATTCAACATCACAGTAATTCAAGTCTATGCCCCAACCACTGATGCCGAAGAAGCTGAGGTTGATCGGTTCTATGAAGACCTACAACACCTTCTAGAACTAACACCAAAAAAAGATGTCCTCTTCATCATAGGGGATTGGAATGCTAAAGTAGGAAGTCAAGAAATCACCGGGATAACAGGCAGGCATGGCCTTGGTGTACAAAATGAAGCAGGACAAAAGCTAATAGAGTTTTGCCAAGAGAACATGCTGATCATAGCAAACACTCTTTTCCAACAGCACAAGAGGCGACTCTACACATGGACGTCACCAGATGGTCAATATCGAAATCAGATTGATTATGTCCTTTGCAGACAAAGATGGAGAAGCTCCATACAGTCAGTAAAAACAAGACCTGGAGCTGACTGTGGCTCAGATCATGAGCTGCTTCTTGCAAAATTTCGGCTTAAATTGAAGAACGTCGGGAAAACCACTAAACCGTTCAGGTATGACCTAAATCATATCCCTGATGAATATACAGTGGAGGTGAGGAATAGATTTCAGGGATTAGACCTGATAGACAGAGTGCCTGAGGAACTATGGACGGAGGTCCGTAACATTGTTCAGGAGGCAGCAACGAAATCCATCCCAAAGAAAAAGAAATGCAAGAAAGCCAAGTGGCTGTCTGATGAGGCTTTACAAGTAGCTGAGGAAAGAAGGGAAGCGAAAAGCAAGGGAGAAAGGGGAAGATATACCCAACTGAATGCAGAGTTCCAGAGAATAGCAAGGAGTGACAAGAAGGCCTTCTTAAATGAACAATGCAAAGAAATCGAGGAAAAGAACAAAATGGGAAAGACTAGAGATCTCTTCAAGAAAATTGGAGATCTCAAGGGAACGTTTTGTGCAAAGACAGGCATGATAAAGGACGAAGAAGGCAGGGACCTAACAGAAGCAGATGAGATTAAGAAGAGGTGGCAAGAATACACAGAAGAACTCTACAGGAAAGATCTGAATGTCCCTGATAGCCATGATAGTGCAGTCACTGAACTTGAGCCGGACATCCTAGAGAGTGAAGTCAAGTGGGCCTTAGGAAGCATTAGTAACAACAAAGCTAGCGGAGATGACAGTATTCCAGCCGAGCTATTTAAAATCCTAAAAGATGATGCTGTTAAAGTGCTGCATTCAATATGCCAACAAATCTGGAACACTCAACAGTGGCCACAAGACTGGAAAAGGTCAGTTTACATTCCAATTCCAAAGAAGGGCAACGCCAAAGAGTGTTCAAACTTCCGCACAATTGCGCTCATTTCACATGCCAGCAAGGTGATGCTCAAAATCCTACAAGCTAGGCTTCAGCAGTATGCGAACCGAGAACTACCGGAAGTACAAGCTGGGTTTCGAAGAGGCAGAGGAACTAGAGATCAAATCGCCAACATTCGCTGCATCATGGAAAAAGCAAGAGAATTCCAGAAAAACGTCTATTTCTGCTTCATTGACTACGCTAAAGCCTTTGATTGTGTGGATCACAACAAACTGTGGCAAATTCTTAAAGTGATGGGAGTACCAGACCACCTTACCTGTCTCCTGAGAAACCTGTATGAGGGTCAAGAAGCAACAGTAAGAACCAGAGATGGAACAACCGAGTGGTTCAAAATTGGGAAAGGAGTACGACAAGGCTGCATATTGTCACCCTGCTTATTTAACTTCTATGCAGAGTACATCATGAGAAATGCCGGGTTGGATGAATCAGAGGTCGGAATTAAGATTGCTGGGAGAATTATCAATAACCTCCGATATGCAGACGATACCACCCTAATGGCAGAAAGCGAAGAGGATCTAAAGAGCCTCTTGTTGAGGGTGAAAGAGGAGAGTTTAAAAGCTGGTTTGAAACTCAACATTAAAAAAACTAAGATCATGGCATCTGGCCCCATCACTTCCTGGCATATAGAAGGGGAAGAAATGGAAGCAGTGACAGATTTTACTTTCTTGGGCTCCAAGATCACCGCAGACGGTGACTGTAGCCATGAAATTAAAAGACGCTTGCTCCTTGGGAGGAAAGCTATGGCCAACCTAGACAGCATAGTAAGAAGCAGAGACATCACCTTGCCGACAAAGGTCCGTCTAATCAAAGCTATGGTTTTCCCAGTAGTAATGTATGGCTGCAATGTTTATTACATTGACTAATTTTGGTTTTCCTATAGAATTCTTGAAATGGGTTAAAATTTTATACTCAGCTCCTAGAGCAAGAGTAACAACTAATGGTTTATTCTCAGCTTCTTCTTTTTTTACTTGGGTGGGGCACCAGACAAAGTTATCCACTTTATGTTTAGAACCCCTGGTGTATGTTATTAGACAAAATAATAGTATTCATAGATTTGTCCATTTTGGTTTATAATTCAAAATTAGCCTTTATGCTGATGATCTTTTGTTGTTTATCTCGAGACTCCAGTTGTCGGTTCCAGCTTTGATTAAATTGATTAATACCTTTAGTGAATTGTCCGGCTAAATTAATTGGTCAAAGTCGGAAATAATGTTGATTGGAGATAGGGTATACTCTAGTGTATTGTCCAATTGGCAATTTTGATGGTGCCCAGAGTTTATTACTTACTTGGGAATAATTATTCCTAGAGATATAACTCAAATGATTAGGTTAAATTTAAACAAGTTGATATTTCATTTAAACAAGTTGATATATCATTTAAACAATGATATTTCATGAGATATAGATAGATGGGCATCTTTAAAGTTGAGTTTATGGGGTAAGGTGAATACACTTAAAATGAATACCATACCTTGAATTATTTATGTCATATGTGGGATCCCTATGCCTGGCAAATATTTCCAAAAACTTAATGCTTTGTTTCATAAATTTTTCTGGGGTTCCCCTTCACCAAGAGTATCTTTAAAAAGGATGTAACTTCCAATTAATGAAGGCGGGTTCGGTTTTCAGAATCTAACTATGTACCATCCGGCCTATTTGCTGACCTCTACTAAACTTTGGTCTTTTCCACTCAGATTAGATTTTCCACCTTGGTCAGAGTTGGAATCTTCTTGTCTGGAGCCTCTCTCCAAATGGATGGCATTAGGTTCTCGGCATATCAAGGTAGACAGAGCTCCTCCCACAATTTTTGCAGTTAGAGAAGTTTGGTGTATAATGTCACATAAATTACAGTTTGATCCATTTTCCCATGCTAAACAGACTTTACGGGGAAATCCAGATTTAAGAGCTGGAAAGAAAATGTTTTTATGGCGGACCTGGACAGATAAAATGATTTTTGTTGTTGTTGTTCAGTCGTTCAGTCGTGTCCGACTCTTCGTGACCCCATGGACCATAGCACGCCAGGCCTTCCTGTCCTGCGCTCTCTCCCGGAGCATGCTCAAGTTCATATGCATCGGTGATGCTATCTAGCCATCTCATCCTCTGCCGTCCCCTTCTCCTTTGGCCTTCAGTCTTTCCCAGCATCAGGGTCTTTTCCAGGGAGTTTTCTCTTCGCATTAGGTGGCCAAAATATTTCAGCTTCAGCTTCATTATCTGTCCTTCCAATGAGCACTCAGGGTTGATTTCCTTTAGGACTGACTGATTTTACCTCCTTGCAGTCCAGGGAACTCCTAAGAGTCTTCTCCAGCACCACAGTTCGAAAGCATCGATTCTTCGGCGCTCAGCCTTCCTTATAGTCCAGCCCTCACAGCCATACATTACTACTGGGAAAACCATAGCTTTGATTAGACGGACCTTTGTCGGCAAGGTGATGTCTCTGCTTCTTACTATGCTGTCTAGGTTGGCCATAGCTTTCCTCCCAAGGAGCAAACGTCTTTTAATTTCATGGCTACAGTCACCGTCTGCGGTGATCTTGGAGCCCAAGAAAGTAAAATCTGTCACTGCTTCCATTTCTTCCCCTTCTATATGCCAGGAAATGATAGGGCCAGATGCCATGATCTTAGTTTTCTTAATGTTGAGTTTCAAACCAGCTTTTGCACTCTCCTCTTTCACCCTCAACAAGAGGCTCTTTAGATGCTCTTCGCTTTCTGCTATTAGGGTGGTATCGTCTGCATATTGGAGGTTGTTGATAATTCTCCCAGCAATCTTAATTCCGACCTGTGATTCATCCAACCCGGCATTTCTCATGATGTACTCTGCATATAAGTTAAATAAGCACGGCGACAATATGCAGCCTTGTCGTACTCCTTTCCCAATTTTGAACCACTCAGTTGTTCCATGTCTGGTTCTTACTGTTGCTTCTTGACCCTCATACAGGTTTCTCAGGAGACAGGTAAGGTGGTCTGGTACTCCCATCTCTTTAAGAATTTGCCACAGTTTGTTGTGATCCACACAATCAAAGGCTTTAGTGTAGTCATTGAAGCAGAAATAGACATTTTTCTGGAATTCTCTTGCTTTCTCCATGATGCAGCGAATGTTGGCGATTTGATCTCTAGTTCCTCTGCCTCTTCGAAACCCAGCTTGTACTTCTGGTAGTTCTCGGTTCGCATACTGCTGAAGCCTAGCTTGTAGGATTTTGAGCATCACCTTGCTGGCATGTGAAATGAGCGCAATTGTGCGGTAGTTTGAACACTCTTTGGCGTTGCCCTTCTTTGGAATTGGAATGTAAACTGACCTTTTCCAGTCTTGCGGCCATTGTTGAGTGTTCCAAATTTGTTGGCATATTGAGTGCAGCACTTTAACAGCATCATCTTTTAGGATTTTAAATAGCTCGGCTGGAAGACTGTCATCTCCGCTAGCTTTGTTGTTACTAATGCTTCCTAAGGCCCACTTGACTTCACTCTCGAGGATGTCCGGCTCAAGTTCAGTGACCGCACTCTCATGGCTATCAGGGACATTCAGATCTTTCCTGTATAGTTCTTCTGTGTATTCTTGCCACCTCTTCATAATCTTATCTGCTTCTGTTAGGTCCCTGCCTTCTTTGTCCTTTATCATGCCCGTCTTTGCACAAAACGTTCCCTTGAGATCTCCGATTTTCTTGAAGAGATCTCTAGCTTTCCCATTCTGTTGTTTTCCTCAATTTCTTTGCATTGTTCATTTAAGAAGGCCTTCTTGTCTCTCCTTGCTATTCTCTGGAACTCTGCATTCAGTTGGATATATCTTCCCCTTTCTCCCTTGCTTTTCGCTTCCCTTCTTTCCTCAGCTACTTGTAAAGCCTCATCAGACAGCCACTTGGCTTTCTTGCATTTCTTTTTCTTTGGGATGGATTGAGTTGCTGCCTCCTGAACAATGTTACGGACCTCTGTCCATAGTTCCTCAGGCACTCTGTCTATCAGGTCTAATCCCTGAAATCTATTCCTCACCTCCACTGTATATTCATAAGAGATATGATTGAGGTCATACCTGAATGGTTTAGTGGTTTTCCCTACGTTCTTCAATTTAAGCAGAAATTTTGCAAGAAGCAGCTCATGATCTGAGCCACAGTCAGCTCCAGGTCTTGTTTTGACTGACTGTATGGAGCTTCTCCATCTTTGGCTGCAAAGGACATAATCAATCTGATTTCGATATTGACCATCTGGTGATGTCCATGTGTAGAGTCGTCTCTTGTGCTGTTGGAAAAGAGTGTTTGCTATGATCAGCGTGTTCTCTTGGCAAAACTCTATTAGCTCTTGTCCTGCTTCATTTTGTACACCAAGGCCATGCCTGCCTGTTATCCCAGTGATTTCTTGACTTCCTACTTTAGCATTCCAATCCCCTATGATGAAGAGGACATCTTTTTTTGGTGTTAGTTCTAGAAGGTGTTGTAGGTCTTCATAGAACCGATCAACCTCAGCTTCTTCGGCATCAGTGGTTGGGGCATAGACTTGAATTACTGTGATGTTGAATGGTTTGCCTTGGATTCGTACTGAGATCATTCTATCGTTTTTGAGATTGTACCCTGGTACTGCTTTTCCCACCCTTTTGTTGACTATGAGTGCTACTCCATTTCTTCTAAGGGATTCTTGCCCACAATAGTAGATATGATGGTCACCTGAATTAAATTCGCCCATGCCTGTCAATTTTAGTTCGCTGATTCCCAAGATGTTGATGTTCAATCTTGCCATCTCATGTTTGACCACCTCCAGCTTACCTTGATTCATTGATCTGACATTCCAGGTTCCTAAACAATATTGTTCTTTACAGCATCGGATTTTCTTTTCACCACCAGACACATCCACAGCTGAGTGTCCTTTCGGCTTTGGCCCAGCCGCTTCACTCTTTCTGGCGCTACTTGGAAATACCCTCTGCTCTTCCCCAGTAGTATATTGGACACCTTCCGACCTGAGGGGCTCATCTTCCGGCGTCATCTCTTTTAGCCTTGTGATACGTTCCATGGGGTTTTCTTGGCAAGAATCCTGGAGTGGGTTGCCATTTCCTTCTCCAGTGGACCACATTTTGTCAGAACTCTCTGCCATGACCTGTCCGTCTTGGGTGGCCCTGCACGGCATAGCTTATGGCTTCACTGAGTTACGCAAGCCCCTTCGCACAACAAGGCAGTGATCCATAAAGGGGAAAAAAATGATTTTTACCTTGGATCAATTAGTGCAGGGTGATGATGAGTTTTTGTTATTTTCAACTTTGCGACGTCAATTTGATTTGCCTGCTATAGCGGAATGGCAGTACTTGCAACTGAAACATTTGTTGTTATCTAGATTAGGTCCTGCTGCTTTTACTGCTTCGGAGTCTCCTTTGCTATTGGAAATACTTATTGAAGCTGATCAGATACATCGACCTATGATTCATGTCTACAAACATTTATTATCAATGAATAAATATGATACAAGTGGTTTACGGCAGGAATGGAACAGGGAATTGGAATGTCCTGTTTTGTTTAATCAATGGACTGCCGCCTTGGCATCTGTATCAGACATTTCAATGGATCTTCGGTTCCACCTTATTCAGCAAAGACTTTTGTTTCGGGTCTGTTGGATGCCACAATGCCTTTTTAATAAAGGCTTGTCAAATTCTGCTAATTGTTGGAGGTGTAATGCAGTCAATGCTTCTCTTATTCATATGTTTTGGAAATGCCCAATGGTTGCCTCCTTTTGGGAGGAAGTTATTATATGGATACATTTTGTATTGGACAGCTCTTTAATATTTACTGATGTAAATGCTCCTTTAAATTACTTACCTGCTTTTTGGAACGTAACACATGGTCAGTGTAAATGGATTTTTCGTGCCCTTTTGGTTGGTAAAAAACTGATATTACGATATTGGAAGGATAAAAGCTCACCACCTATAATGCAGTGAAGACTTAACAACACTAGCAACATTTAAAAGAGTGATATATAGGCGTAACTTGCAGATGGACTTGTATGTGGATATTTGGTCTGCTTTCACTGAAGTTTATGTGTAAGCTATTTTTTCTTTTTCTTTTTTGAATATTGTAATATTTGAAACTTGTTTTTATTTATTTGTTATTATGGTTTTGTTATGTTTTCAGTTTGTTTTGTTTAAATTCACAGTAAAAAAATTGGAAAAAATAACACATTTGCTAGGCACTTCCAGGATAAAATCTCTTGTATCTGCAGGGACTTAGACTCCAGTGTTACAGCAGGTGAATCTGGTGAGGTATCCAGAGTACAGCGTTATCCAGGTTTCTTGGATGAGTTTAAGTTGGTACAGCTTGAGGACATTGACAAGGTGCTTGGACAGGTTCATGCAACTACTTCCATCATGGAACTTGGCTGGTAAAAAAACAGCAGGGAGGGAATAGCTGGCTAGGCCAGGGGGGTGATAAATGCCTCCTTGCAAGAGGGAGTGGTCCTGGGCCACCTGAAAGAAGCGGTAGTGAGACCACTCCTGAAGAAATCCTCCCTAGACCCAGAAAATCTTAATAATTATAGTCTGGTGGCAAATGTTCCATTCCTTGGCAAGGTCTGGGATGACTGTCTAAGCTGGGAGTGGGAGGTACTGCACTGCTCCAGAAGATGGTGCTTAGGGAACATTGGTCAGCCCTGTGGATTCTCCAGTGTGGGATTCCACAGGGGTCATTTCTGTCCTCCTGCTGTTAAAGATCTACATGAAACTCCTGAGTGTGGTCATCCAGAGTTTTGGAGCGCATTGTCATCACTATAGTGATGACACACAGCCCTACTTCTTTTCATCGTCATCAGGTGAGGCTGTGGATGTGCTAGATTGGTGCCTGGCTGCAAAAATGGACTGGATGAGGGCTAATAAACTGGAGCTTAATCCAGACAAAACTGAGATGCTGTTAGGTGGTGGGTCTTCTGACTGGATAGAGGGTGCTCGACCTGTCCTGGATGGGGTTGCACTCCCCCTGAAGGAGCAGATTTATAGCTTGGGGGTTCTTCTGGAGCCATCTTTGTCACTTGAGGCTCAGGTGGCCTCAGTGGCACAGACTGCCTTCTGCAAACTTCATTGGTGGCCCAGCTATGCCCCTATCTGGACAGGGATAACCTGGCATCAGTTGTCTATGCTCTGGTAATCTCCAAGTTAGATTACTGCAATATGCTCTACATGGGGCTGCCTTTGAAGACAGTTCAAAAGCCGCAGCTTGTGCAAAATGCGGCAGCCAAATTGTTAACAGGGATAAGAAGGTCCAGACATATACGACAGACTCTGGCCTGCTTGCACTGGTGGCCCATATGTTCCGAGCTCAGTTCAAAAGATGCTGGTTTTAACCTATACAGCCCTACACAGCTTGGGACCGCAATACCTGGCGGAGCGCCTCTCCCGACATGAATCTACCTGGACTCTATGCTCAGCAACTAAGGTCCTCTTCTGGGTGCCTCCTCTGAGGGAGGCTCAGAAGATGGCAACAAGGGAGAGGGCCTTCTCTGTGGTGGGCCCCCAATTGCAGAATGATCTCCCAAACAAGGCCTGCCTGGCACCAACATGGTTACCTCTTCGGTGCTAGGTTAAGGCCTCTCTCTTCTCTCAGGCATTTTGGAGCATATGATAAGTATTTGTTATTGGATCTATCTTATGGTTATGATTGATTGTTCAAAGCTGTTTTTAGATATACGTTGTCTCTGTGTATTCTGTTCATTTGTGTGTGTTTTTGTAAATAGTTTTTTACACGTCATATATTGTATTTTTAATCTTTGTAAACTACCCAGACAGCTCTGGCTATTGGGCAGCATAGAAATGCAATAATAAATAAATAAAACTTTTCTAAAGCAGGTCATGCTGAGACCTCTGCTAGAAACCTCCCTGAACCCCATCGTACAGGATAATTTCCGAACGGTCTCTAATATTCCATTCTGGCTTCAGGCCTAGTTATGGGATAACAGACTCTTTGGTTGCCTTGGTGGATGATCAACAGGGAGTGTCTCCCTCTTTTTTTCGGCTGGACCTCTCAGGGGCTTCCAGTACCATCAACCACAGTATCCTTCTGAGGCACTTCTCTGGGATGGGACTGGGAGGCACTGGTCTAGGGTGGCTCTGGTCATTTTTAGAGGGGTGATTTCAGAAGGTGATGGTGGTGGATTCCTGTTTGACACTGTGGCCATTGGCCTCTGGTGTCCTTCGGGATTCCATCTTCTCCCCCATGCTATGCAACATGTACATGAAACTGCTGGGAAAGATTGTCCGGAGTTTTGGGGTTTGGTGCTACCAGTGTGATGACACTCAACTCTCTCTCCTTTCCTTCTAAATCCAATGAAACTGTTCTAGTTCTAAATCAGTGTCTGATGTTGGTAATGGAGAGATGAATGAGGGTGAACAAATGAAAACTTAATCCAGACAAGCCAGAGGTGCTCCTGGTTAGTCAAAAGGCAGATCAAGGGATAGGAATTTGGCCTTTGCCGGATGGGGTTATACTCCTCCTAAAGATTCAGGCTTGCCATCTGGTTGCACTTGTGGACTTGGCCCTGAGCCTGGATGCCTGCAGGCCCGGCCTCCTCGCAACATCAGCAACCAAACACATGTTAAAGAAGCCATTCACTCCTTTATTACAACAGGATAAGAAACATAGGCAGCTCACCAGACTCGGCTCAGAGTCCTTAGTGAATTCAAGTTTAAACAAACTCAGATAATCTAACAAGAGTCAGAGAAAGGGTTTCATAGTGCAGCTTTGTAATCCAAAACAGGGTCCCCAAGGCATGGGGTTCATGGCATTCCTTCAGGCTTCAAGAGTAGTCTCAGCAAAGGAGTGTCCGGGATAAGCAATGTTGCCATCACAAACCCCCTGCCTGTGTGCCAGCCTCTATGCAGAGGCCGGGTGACTAGAGTTCCTCACATGTTAATCCAGCCCTGTGGGAAAGCTAAGCCCAGAGTCAAAAACTCTACTTGATGTTTTTCTTCACTTCTTTCCAATCACCAGTGTTGCCTGGGAGACAGCCTTGGGCACCCCGCCTCAGCCGAGTCTACCTCCTGGCCTCTCATCAAAGAATGTTCCTCAGACAGGCAAGTTGGCTGCCTTTTCCTAGGATAGCTCTGGCTGTAGGGGAAGGGTAATGGCCTCCTCCTCCTCTCAGTCTACTGTGAAACCAAGCAGAGACAAATTCTCAGCGCCCTCAAAATCCAAAACTTGACTAGGCTCTAAATCAGACCCTTCTACCGCTGAATCAGGTCTTTCCTCTGAGACTGCAGTTTCAAGGGAAGGCATGACAATGCCCAGGTTTTGGTGGCAGCCGGGAGTGTGTTTGTGCAGCTGTGCCCCTTCCTAGAGATGTCTGATCTGAATCATAGCATGACTTAATTACATCTTGGGTGGACTACTATAACACACTCTACATAGGGTTGCCTTTGACAAATGTTTGAAAACTTTAGCTAGCCCAGAATTCTGTGGCCAGACTGTTGACTTTGGCCTGTTACAGGAGGCATGTGATTCCCTGGTTCCAACAGCTTCACTGGCTACTGGTCTGTTTCTGGCCACAATTCAGAGTACTGGTTATGACCTATAAAGCCCTAAACAGCTTGGGACCAGGTTGCCTGAAAGACCGCCTTCTCCCATGTGAGCCTGTCCAGCTCTTGAGATCTCTGGGAGAGGCCGTTCTTTCAAGACCACCCACTTCAGAGACATGTTCCATGGTAGAGTGAGAGAGGGCCTTCTCGATGGCAGCTCCTAGGCTGTGGAAGTCCCTGCCGAGGGAGGCTGGGTTGGCTCCCTCTCTGCCGCCCTTCTGCCAGCAGGCAGATACAGTTTTATTCAGGCTGGCCTGGGGCATAGAAGCTGCCCTGTTGCTGAAGGGGGCTTTAATTGTTTGGGTGCTGCTTATTTCTTTTATCCTGAGTAGGGATGTATGGATTTTGTTAAATCTTTTCCATCTGTGTTTTGCCGGTTGGCAAGCATCTTTCGTTCCATCGTCCGCTCATTGGCAGACTCAGATTTCTTTTTAGGGATGTATGAGAATTTTGTTCCACTTGCACTAGTACTCATTAGTGCTCTCCCCCCGCCCTAGTAAAAACAAATGAACAAACAAACCCCAAAACAAAACTGTCTACAAGCCCATGGAATCCAGGTGACTCTGAAAAAGCCAGTCTGCTGTGGTATCCACAAGTTGGACTCATAGTAATCTGAACTCCTTTGAATCTGTTGCAGATTTCTCTGGCATCCTAATCATGTATGTTACATTCTTTGTTTTTTATATGTTAATCAAGATTTGGTTTTCAATCTATATTTTGTTGTTAGCCACTGTGAGTGCCATGCTTGTGGAAAGGCAGGATATAAATTAAAGAAAGAGATTCGCCCCACGCTAGCCTCGAGAGAAGCAACCTGACTTAGCAGTCCACTGAAGAAGCCCTGCAGTGAAAGGTCCTTGAGGATCACAGGGTACATGGTTCGTAAGGTAGCTGGCAAACCAGAGCTTTGGAAGATGGGAAGGGTGTGGGGAGAGTTCCCTTTGCTTAAACTCTCTCCCTCAGGCTCATCTGGGAGGCACGGACAGTGTGAATGATTCCGCTCTTTAACGAGACAGGTATTTGATTTTTTATGGATGGGACCTGTCTAACGTGAGAAGAGGCTTAAATATTCATCAGCTCCATTTGCAAAGAATGCCGTTTGTAGGGAAGGCAGACTTCTCTGGACCTCATTGCATTTCAAATGAAGGCTTTATTTGGGAGACCTGTTCCCCCATCCTAGCTGAGCTTGCTGAGCTAACATTTTATCAAGTTTATTTGGCTCAGATGATGGAAATTAAGTCCCGTGACTTGATTTGATGGGATTTTGATTAAGAATATTGCTTGATGCATATAAGCTGCTTTCATTGTGGGCAATTCAAACAAACTTTCCTACATTGGCAAGAAGCATGCGTGCCAGTGCTAATTTGCATACTGTGGGAGCTTATGCATATAGGATGCTGCCATATCCCAAGTCAAACCATCTAGTCCACTATAAAATCAGTGTGGGGTAGGGGGTGCAGATTGGTAAGAATGTGCACCTCCCTGGCATTGTTAGTTAATATGCCCCAGTTCCTCCTTTTGCAATGGTTTGGCGCCGAGTTCAAATGGTTGCTTTGATTCCTCCCCGCCCATCCTCAAGCATGATCCCAGAGTTACCCTGCCTCAGTTTTTCCTTCTGCTAAGGGTTTTTGCTGTAGAGTCAAAGGACTGCTGTTTTACAGCAGTCCTGCTGAGATGCTGTTTGCACCAGCTAGCGGAGAACTCATTGTTTCCACCCACTGCTGCATGTGTGTCTCTAGATGGCATTAATACCTT
The DNA here is from genome assembly GCF_057233095.1 of Heloderma suspectum. Taxonomy (NCBI): domain Eukaryota; kingdom Metazoa; phylum Chordata; class Lepidosauria; order Squamata; family Helodermatidae; genus Heloderma; species Heloderma suspectum. The sequence goes on along the minus strand of NC_139460.1, from coordinate 328,390,410 downwards.
CTTCCTGTGAAGCAACTACCAGTTAAAATCTTCCATGGATAAACTGAAACAAGAAATTTTCAAAGGGGGAAAATAGTACAGAAAAAAGAGATTTGCTGCAAGTTCACAGCCCTTTCTCCTGCCTCTGCCTGAAGAGGAGCGATATGATTTTCCTGATCAGCCTTTACAAGGAAAAGTTGATTGTTGCAGCTGAACTGAAAGCTGCCTGAAATGGAAATGTCTTCTTCACCAGCTGTGAGCGGACCCTGAGAAGGACAAGCCCCCTTTCCCCACATCAAGAATGTTGAGCGGGGGGGGGGGGATTCTAAGTCACGTTGCCCACAGTGATGTGTCACATGGGAGCCACCTCCTCACAGTGTGACCCTCCGATTGGCTGAGCAGCATGGGAAGAGGGATGGGGCCAATAGTTGCCGACCTCACAAAGTGGCCAGGAGAAAGAATAGAGTACAATGGAAGCAAGCTGGAAGGATGGCAGGCAGGCAGGCAGGCAGGAAGGGAGATGAGGCACAGCAGGGAGGAGGAGGAGGAGGGAGTAAGGAGAGGCCACTGAGGAAAGGCAAGGGGAGCCAGGAGCAAGAACGTTATCTTGGAACGAGGAGGAAGATGCACTGGAGGGGGGCATCCGGGACTAAAGGGAAATGACAGACATTAGAGCAGGGTCAGTGGTACACTGGCCTGAACATCCACAAGCTGCAGCCACAATAAGGGAGTTGGGTATTGAAGTCTGGAGAACTGCCTTTTAAAAATTCAGGCAGGGAAACAGTAGAGCTGAAGAAGTGAGTGGTACAGATCATCAAGCAGGAGAGGAGGGGGGACCCCCTGCTCTATGGTGGTTTCATGCAGTTCCAGAGAAGGCACACTGCTGGGGATCTCCTCCCAATACCTCTGGGCAGAAGCCTAGGCTCAATATTATACCAATAGCTAGGTGGCACATCTGCATAGCCCAAGACCTAGAATCTCTATTGTCTATGCCCATCTAGGTAGTATTCTCAGATGATGCAGGTGGAGACATCTCCCTGGAACTGATCACTTGGTTGAAAAGCAAGATTAGGAAGCTTCCAAGGAAGTCCTGATAGCCGTAGGATAACACAGAACCAGGACTGTCATTCTTTCCCCCTTTCTCCCTCCGGCAGGGACGGGGCCTTGTGTAGTCAGTCTTGAAGAGGAACTTAACCAGAGGAAATGCAAATATGGTTTGAGGACTAAAAGACTTGTATCTGTCATACTGAGCAACTAACGAGCATCATGTCTTGGTTCCCTCTTGCTTTAGGGGGTCTGGGTGTAAAAGGAGCGCAGCTCGGAGTGCCCCTCTTACCAGAGTCACCGACAGTGGTGGAAAAGGCCAGCAATGCCCTGGCAGAAGCACCCCAGCACTTTTCTGGGAGGCCTGGCGACAGGTAGGAGACCATGCGGATCTGATGGGGCTCACTGTCTGGCCTGGCCCAGCACTCCAGCAGGGCCCTCATGGCCACACCAGCCCCGGCGCTACTGAGAAGGGCAGAGTCAGAGACGGCAGCAGCAGCCCAACCTGACGGCACGGACAAGTGCTGTGCACCTGCCTGGAGAACCGGCAGCAGGGGGTGTGCGTGTTTTCTCACTTCTCAGGGACCCTGTTGTAGATCATGTCCTTACTTGGTGCGAAAGAGTTACATCCACCTTTGGGGGTGTGACCCCCCCACCCTACTATGACCGGTGTTCCTGATCTGGGAGAGGTCACCATCATCTTCTGCTAATGGCAGATATGTGCATTATAGCTGGGTTCCGTTGTTATATTGGTTGCTGTTATCGGGAACTTTTGTTTTTTAAACTAGTTTTTTTGGAGAACATGTGCAGATTTTGCTTGGCGGTGCTTTGGCAGTCTGCTTGCATATGGACACTGCTAGCTGTACATGTAGAGATCAAATTGCCAACATTCGCTGGATCATGGAGAAAGCAAGAGAACTCCAGAAAAACGTATATTTCTGCTTCATTGACGTCTATTTCTGCTTCATTAGCTTTGATTAGACGGACCTTTGTCGGCAAGGTGATGTCTCTGCTTCTTACTATGCTGTCTAGGTTTGCCATAGCTTTCCTCCCAAGGAGCAAGCGTCTTTTAATTTCATGGCTACAGTCACCGTCTGCGGTGATCTTGGAGCCCAAGAAAGTAAAATCTGTCACTGCTTCTATTTCTTCCCCTTCTATATGCCAGGAAGTGATAGGGCCAGATGCCATGATCTTACTTTTTTTAATGTTGAGTTTCAAACCAGCTTTTGCACTCTCCTCTTTCACCCTCAACAAGAGGCTCTTTAGATGCTCTTCGCTTTCTGCCATTAGGGTGGTATCGTCTGCATATCAGAGGTTGTTGATAATTCTCCCAGCAATCTTAATTCCGACCTGTGATTCATCCAACCTGGCGTTTCTCATGATGTACTCTGCATATAAGTTAAATAAGCAGGGTGACAATATGCAGCCTTGTCGTACTCCTTTCCCAATTTTGAACCAATCGGTTGTTCCATGTCTGGTTCTTACTGTTGCTTCTTACAAGTATACAACAGTGAAAAACAACATCCCCCCATTCCTCCCCCACACCCCCGTAGACTGTCCATGTTGCACAGCCCAGTGGCTCACAACATCTGCATCGTGTTCCACAGCATGCAGCCTCCTTTGGACAGAAAGAACTGTAATAGAGAAAACAAGCAGTCAGTCATTCTTTCTTAATGGTATGTGAAAAACACAGCCCTCCTCCAACAACCATTCGCTTACTGTTCCTGTTAACTGTTGTATACCTTTTGAATGGGTAACTCATTAAGCCAAATCCTCTGAGGCCCAGTGGGCTTTGACACTGACCTAGGCAGGACTAGTCAAGAAGTAGTGGACCCCCTCCCAATAGAAGAGGCAGCATGGCATGATAAGGTCCAATTGGCAATGCTCAGTACACTGAATATTAGTAAAGACATAAGTAGATATGACCCAAGAGAGGTCAGGCATGAGAGGTCACCCACCCTTGTACAGTAGGACAAAAGATGTTTGAAGGCTGCTGTTTGTTCTAAAGGACAAATTGCTGAAATTATAATGCTTGAACAATTTGCTGCTCTTGGCCTTCTCTAGCTCAGAATTGGGTGTTGTGCCATTGAAATGGCCATTGTATTGATGGAAAGCTATACAAAGGCCAAGAGCAGCAGTTTTCTGGCACCTCACTCATGCAAGTGATATCCAAAGAAGCATAATCACAACCCCAAGACATCTGAGGAAGATTGTCCTCTGTGATTCAAAGTGGGGATCCTAGGGTATGCAATGATCAAAGTATGTCTAACAACAAAGGCTGTAGGGAACCAGGGAGTCAGGAAGTGAATAACCCAGCTCATTGGATGTTGGACTCATGGGAAAAAATCCAATAGTATGTTACTGCTGTGGGCAAGGTGATCATATTAGAAGAGCCTGTCCCCGTCTGGATTGGTTGTTTGCTGATCTCTGGCTGGCCACATTGGTAAACCCCCTGAGCTGAAACTCATGAGATTCAAGACTTTGGTAGATGGCTAGGCAGTGACCAGTTTAGCAGATAATGGGTGTAGGTGATCATTGGCACGCATTGTCAGTACTGACAATACTGAGATAGACCAAAAGTCTGACCCAGTATACAGGCAGCTTCCTATATTCTTATTGTCTAGGATATTGTTCTTGAACTGGTGAGTTGCTACTCACTACCAGGTCACAGCTCGGATTAAGGCTGTGCACCTCTTCGGTCTGAATCCTGAAGCTGATCAGGGCGATTCGGACCGAAGCAGTCCGGTTCCCTGCACAGCCCTATCTAGGATAGTTAATTCAATTCATTCTTTGAATCCTTTCCAGTATTAACAGCTCTTCTATGCATCACAAGAAGCACAAGGCTCATGTGTCCTTAGTGTGAAGTATGAGAACACCCATAAAACATTTGCATTTCTTCTCAGCACCCCAACTGATCAGCAATCCAACCCTAACAAATAAGCATCAATCATACGCAGCATTTTAGACACTTTTAAAAGAGTGTTCACAATGCTTTTCCATATGCATTCTCAGTAGCCTTTACAACAACTATGTTAGGTCGGTTGTAATCTCCAGATTGCAGATGGGGTGCTGAGGTTGATGGAACAATGGCTGGTCTAAGGCCCCTAAAGGGCTCATGGATGAAGTAAGGCTGGATCCATGGACTTTTCCACTCACTTCCTTATCCACTACTATGCCACAGCAGCTGAAGACAACCAGAAGCTCTGGATTCCAGAGGGCTCTGGGGGATTTTCCTGCTGGTATGGCTGGTGCTCCTGTCGAAGCCCAGGTCGCTCTGTGGAATGCAGAGATGACTCGGGCGGTTGACACGATCGAGCCCAAGCGCCCTTTCCCTCTGAGCAGAGCCCGGCCAGCTCCTTGGTATACACCTGAGCTGAGGGCAATGAAGCAAGAGGGGAGACAGCTAGAACACAGGTGGAGGAAAACTTGTGCTGAGTCTAACCGAACACAGGTAAGAGCCCACTATCAAGCCTACTCTGTGGCGTTGAGAGTGGCAAAGAGACAGTTCTTTTCCACCAGCACTGCATCTTCTCAATGTCGTCCAGCGGAGCTTTTCCGAGTGGTTTGTGGCCTGTTACAGTCTGGGCCAGGGAGAGAGACGGTGGAACCCTCGGCGGCACGCTGTGATAAGTTTGCAAGGCACTTTGAAGATAAAGTCGCTCAGATTCGTCATGAATTGGACACCACCATTAATGCAGTTCCATTGGTAGAGGCGTTCAGAGCACCGTCTGGTCCAGTTTTATTGGATGAGTTTCAGTTACTGAGGCCTGAGGATGCGGACAAGGTGCTTGGCCAAGTCCGATCGACCACTTGTGTGCTTGACCCTTGCCCTTCATGGCTTATTAAATCAAACAAGGAGAGGATGTCTGGCTGGGTCCAGGAGGTGGTAAATTCCTCCTTGAGAGAGGGAGTGGTGCCTGCCGCTCTAAAAGAGGCGGTAATTAGACCACTCCTGAAAAAGCATAAACTGGACCCAGAGGATGTTAACAATTATAGGCCAGTGGCCAACATCCCCTTCTTGGGCAAGGTGCTTGAGCAAGTGGTTGTAGGACAGCTCCAGGCACTGTTGAATGAAACGGATTATCTAGATCCATTTCAATCGGGCTTCAGGCCTGGTTTTGGAATGGAAACTGCCTTGGTCACCCTGTGGGATGACCTCTGCCGGGAGAGGGACAGGGGGAGTGCGACCCTGTTGATTCTTCTGGACCCCTCAGCGGCTTTCGATACCATCGACCATGGTATCCTTCTGGATAGGTTGTCTGGGTTGGGAGTTGGAGGCACTGCATTACAGTGGTTCCGCTCCTACTTGGATGGCCAATTCCAGAAGGTGGTGCTGGGGGATTATTGCTCTGTGCCATGGCAATTGTGCCATGGGATTCCACAGGGCTCTATTTTATCCCCCATGCTGTTTAACATCTACATGAAACCGCTGGGGGAGGTTATCCGGAGGTGCCATCAATATGCGGATGACACCCAGCTCTACCTCTCTTTCTCATCAAAACCAGGTGAGGCAGTGGCTGTTCTGAATCAGGGCCTGGACATGGTAATGGACTGGATGAGGGCCAATAAACTGAAACTCAATCCAGACAAGACGGAGGTACTGTTAGTGGGTGGTTCGTCTGCCCGGCTAGGTGATATTCAACCTGTTCTGGAGGGGGTTGCACTCCCCCTAAAGGAGCAGGTTTGTAGTTTGGGGTGCTCTTGGATCCAGAACTGTCACTTGAGGCACAGGTGAACTCAGTGGCACGGAGCACTTTTTATCAGCTTAGGCTGGTATACCAACTACGCCCTTATCTGGACAGAGATAGCCTTGCCACAGTTATCCATGCTCTGATAACTTCTCGTCTGGATTACTGCAATGCATTATACATGGGGCTGCCTTTGAAAACGGTCCGGAAACTTCAGCTGGTCCAAAATAGGGCAGCAAGATTGTTAACAGGGTCTGGCCTGCGAGCTCATATTACGCCAGTACTTTTCCAGCTGCACTGGCTGCCAGTCCATTTCCGGGCCCAATTCAAAGTGCTGGTGTTAACATTCAAAGCCCTTAACGGCTTGGGGCCAGGTTACCTGAAGGATCGCCTCCTCCCATATGCGCCTGCCTGGACCTTAAGATCATTGTCAGCGGCCCTCCTCCGTGAGCCCCTGCCAAAAGAAGTGAGGCGGGTGGCTACTAGGAGGAGGGCTTTTTCTGCTGTGGCACCCCGGCTCTGGAATGAGCTTCCTAGCGAGGTTCGCCTGGCACCTACATTGTATTCCTTTTGGCACCAGGTGAAGACCTTTTTATTTTCCCAGGCATTTTAGCATTTTAGCTTTCTGAACTTTTAGCTTTGCTGTTTTAAATCTGTATTTTAAACTCCTGCACTGCTGCTAGGTTTTATTGTGGTTGCATTGTTATATTGTGGCTTTAATGTTCTATATATTTTAAATTGTTTTATTGTATGCTGTTTGGTTTTAATTTTTGTGAACCGTCCAGAGAGCTTCGGCTATTGGGCGGTATAGAAATGAAATAAATGAAATGAAATGAATGAATGAATGAATGAATAAATAAATAAAGGAGCTGGCCAGCAGAAGGTAGTACCTTAGCAACTCTCTCAGGCAAAGTCTGCAGTGCAAAAAAATAAATCTTGATGAAAGATATCAGCCAAGTATGAGAACATTTTTTTTGACAACTGCCCAGAGAGCTTCAGCTATGGGGCAGTATAGAAATGCAATGCAATGCAATAAAAAAATAAACAAACAAGCAAACATGTTAACAGCAATGACAGGAAAACAAGGAAGTGTGGAAGACGACAGTGTCCTTACCTGAGATGTTGCATTTAATCATGATATAATGGAATGTGCAACCCCGCTGCTGTCAGATATTAGAAAATGATTGATATGTGAAAAGATGCTGATTAAATGCTAGGAAGGATTACAATGGGGAACACAGGAATTTTCTTGAGGACTCATCACAGAATGGGAGACATCTAGGTTCCAGACTGAGCCTGTTATACCCTTGGAGGATCAGATCCACAAAGAGGATCATATGGGATCCTGCTTACAAAATAACACTGTGGTGTGGGGTGCAATTAAGTCCAGCAGAATGGAGGTCTCATGGAAAACACCCAATTAGGAGTAGTAGTAAAAGGCAATCTAAATCCAAGCAAGTAGTCAAAAAGAGCACACAGATTTGTTACGAAGTATGCTTTAATTTACATGGGCGTGCATATCACATGCAGGTAAACCAAACACATACCTGAGGGATCTTTTGGTGCTGAACTCTGGGTGCTTAGGAAAACTGGATGCCCCCAAAAGTTGAGAGTCAGAGACCACAACAAAGTCTTTGAAAGCAATTCTTTGATTTATTAAAAAGGAATTTAAAAGGAATTAAAATCACTCACCAGGGGAAGTAGAACTGTACATACATTTGGGGAATTAGAACCATCCATTAACACTCAGGAGGTTAGAGACAAACGTTTAAAGTCAATAGCGTAGTACTCTGGGATGCATAGAAAATCGTGTGTGTGTGTGTGTGTGTGTGTGTGTGTGTGTAGTTGATCATGGAGGAAGACAGAGAAAGGGGGGGAGGAACTTTCAGCTTGATATTTTTGAATGGGGGAGTAACAGACTATTTGGGGTGGGGATTGTGAGAGAGTTTTAGAGCAAATGCAGGGTTTGGGGAGAAAGTGGAAGGAGAAAGAGCTGAAGCCCAGGAGTTTTAGAGTTTGGTATTGGGTGGAATAATAGGAAAAGGGAAGAAAAAAAGAGAAGGAGAATAGAAGATGATGCAAAGATTTACGTCTCCTTATCTGCTGACTTGTGAAGTGATGGGAAGCTCTGTTGAGTTCCTTCTCTGGGAAAGAAGGGGAGAAAGAAGGGAGGAAAAGGGAGGGGGTGTGCTTCTGAGTAGAAAGGATGGAAGGAGTCATCTTTCCTTCTTTCCCTCTCTGCATGTTCTATGAATTTGGGTTGCTGTTTTTATCCTTTTTCTCTCAGGATGCAGTAATCAGAATAAAACAAAACAAGTCTTCCCAGGTTACTCATGGATGTTGGAAAATGGATTTTTAGATGTCAGACATTAAGGGAAGAAAGACGACAATGGGATTCTCTTTTTTTCCTGATGTGTGGAAAAGATGGGAGTCGATGGGTGCATATTTCTGGCTTTCACAGGGCCAGGTGAGCAAGACAGCCAGGGGGATTTTGGTGATGGTCTTAAGCAAAGGTGACCAAAGAGTCATGTAGGCATGCTTGCTTACACAATATTGGGTTTTCAGCATCTTACAGCTTTAAAAGACATTGAATTCTTTATTCTTCCTTCTATTTGGCTTAAATAGGAAGGTTAGAAATCAGCATAACATATTTTCATGGTGGGGGTTTCTGCAGTTGCTGTCCTGAGGCAAGATCTGAAATTTGCAAGTGCTGACACAGAGGAATTAAGGCAATCAGAGCACAGTGGCTGGCCAGAAAGTTTATGCAAGAAGTCTGCATCTCCTCTTGGGTTGTGCAAGGTTTTAACATCCTATGAGACCTGCTTTTCTGCCCTTCTCCAAGACCAAAACACCCTAGTCCCCATCCAGATCATACAGACCACACTTTCCCAGATCAGCAGAATTTGGGGGTACTTCGTAACTGATTATATTCAGTTTGTAGTCTGCTCTGGCAGGCAACAGTCTCAGCCTCCTGTGAAAAATTTGCTTTTGTCCAGAGAGAAGTATAGCTGGCCACAGATCACCAGTTCACACTCCATTTCTCGAGAGCAAAGTGTCATTTAAGGATACGTGGGTCCTAACCTGAGATAGACACGCAGAAATTATATGTATATTTGGTATTCTCATACTAATAAAGGAGGATTAGCTGTCCCAAAGTTGGACAAGTATTTTGCTTCATAACAAATTTAAAATATGATACAATTTATTAGAGAGGATGATACAGCAAAATGGATATCTATGGAAGTTAATGGTATTGGGCCAAATTATAATAAGTTGCCCTTTTTGGAGAGCCAAAGAAATTGGGAAAATTAATAATCCATTTCTATTATGCACCTTGAAAACTTGGGACCAATGGGTAAAGTATTAGCCCCGCAGCCATCACCTTTAATTCCAATTCTCTCTCATTCAGATTTTTCTTTTCCAGATAAATTTGACCAATTTGCACAATGGAAAGACAGGAGAATATACAGGTTAACGGATCTGTTAGTCAATGGGAAGCCCTTAACTATAGACCAACTTGACAATAAACTAGGGAATTTAGAGGCCTCATGGTATCAAAAATACCAAATTATTTTATTTGGTAAATTTTTTTTATCAAACTAATGGATCATTAAGGCCCTTGACTATTTGTGAATACTATTGTGCCACCTAATGTTATTAGAGGCCAAGTCATGGGCATATATAATTGGTTAATCAAAGCTAAATTTGGGATACCACATGGTTCTAAACTTTTATGGGAAACAGATTTAGATACAGACATCCTGAAGGCGAAATGGAACAAGAACACTTATTCCGTTCCATATAGATCCATATCAGCTTCGACAAAGGCAAATGTACTGAAGGCGACACATATATGGCATTTATGCCCTGTTCAGCTGTCACGCTTCTGTAAAAATATATCCACCATTTGCTGGAGGGAATGCAGTGAAAGACAGTCAGGTAAACATATGTGGCTAGAGTGCCCAATAGTGAAATCCTTTTGGGAACAAGTGATCTCTTCCCTGTCACGAATGATGAATGAGGTAATAGATTTCCAGGGTGAGCTATTATTATTGACCATATTTCCTGGACAAAATGATCAATTAAGACATAAAGATTGGATTGGATTCCTCCTTGCTGTGGCTAGATCTGAAATTGATCAAAGGTGGAAAAATTTAAATGGTCTTACAGAGCAAAATTGGTTAAATAGAGGCTGGACAACAGCTCTGTTGGAAAAACTGACAAGTAAATTAAAATATGTAAAAGGAGAAAGATATATAGATAATTTTGAAGAAACTTGGTTCCCTTTTATTTCATTTATAAATAAAGAAAGGTCCTTATATAATTCTCCAGAGCATCAGTTGAAGTGTTGGAAAGACATATTAACAGATTTGTCATCAAGGAAGTTGCAAATACAAAATTAATAGATTTTAAGATTTGATATTTTTATTATATAGCCTAAATGGCAATGATTCCTGATGTAGCCCATTATTTAATGTTGTAACAGATAGTAAGAAGCATCCTGTGTATATGTTAGGGTTTTTGTGTGTGTGGTTTTGTTCTCTTTTTTCTTCTTTCCCCCCTTTTTTCCTTTTTTTTTTCCTCATTATTATGGGTGTTTGTTGTATGTAATTTGTATCACAGAGGGACCCTGTGAAGTACTGGCACTGCAACCTTGTGACACCCGACGGGCAAGATGGGTCTGGTTTCTCTCAGGGCTGTGGATTTCCAGCTGGGGCTCTTATCTGCAGCCCTAGAAGAGTAAGCCCAGCTGGTGAGGTGTGAATTACACCCCCCCTTCAGCCGAAGGGAGGGGGGAGCAGAGTGGCCAAAGCGAGCTGGACGTGGTGTAAAACTAGGCTGGATTCCCAGTTTGGGGTACTTTGTTCTCCATCCGGACTGGAGGAGGTGTTCAGGTTGGTGTGGCTTATGATAGAAGGGACCCTGACAACTCAGGAAGTAGCATAGGCCAGTTAGCGGATTTCTTGTTTTTTAGCTGTACTGGGTTTCCAACCGCTGGTTTGATTTTTTACCATTCTTACCATCCATTTGTATCTTTCTTACCATCCTATTCCCCTATCCCCAACTTCTAAATAAATGATCTACCTCAGTAATTTATGCTGCTATTTTTTTCCCTTGGGTCAGGGCTAATCCAGTGTGGTATCGGCCAGTGTTACCAGGCCCTGCCTACCTTTACAATATTCACATGATAAGATTCAATATGAGAGCATAGAATATATACAAAAATTCAACGTGGTAGTTGTAACAAGCAAAACATGTTTTTAAAAGTTTTCTAAGAACTGTTTCAGGAGTGTTCCTTCCTTTAAATGTTTTGGGGAGCAATACTTTGTGGATAGATGGCCACCTCCAAACTTGGAGGCGACCACCTATCCAGTGCACAGCGGGAGGAGCATGGATCCTCTCCTCTGTGCTGCAGCTGCCTTGCATTTGCAGTTAGACAGCCGATTTTGGCTGTCTAGCCGCGCGACATCAGAGTACAGGGTGGGGAGGCCAGACAACACATAGGAAGTGTCGTACTGGCACTTACGAACTCCCCGCCCCTGGGAACACCCCCTTTTCCCCTGCTCTGCACTGCTTTTATGAGTGTGGAGTGCAGGAACGATACACCCCGCCTACGAGGCAGCGGGGGAGAGGGTGGGGAGGCAATTCTCTGGGAACCAACCTCGGAGCCCTCAGTCCAAGGTCGGTTCCCAGAAACCAGCCAGTTCTATGGCTGTCTAGCCGCTGTCCAGAGGCCATAGGTTTGTGCCCTTAATTAAGTTTTTGTTTGGAATTATTGTTAGCCACCTTGAGTGCCATTTTTTTTGGTGAAAAGGTGAGATATAAGTTAAATAAATAAAAATAAAGGCAACCATTGACATTTTGGTGAAGCAGGGAGTTTTAGTTCAAATGCAGTCAGTATGCAATACCCCATCTGGCCTGTTAAAAAAAAAAAAGAGAGATCACATGACCTGCAGAATGAGTGTGGATCATTCTGCCCTAAATGTGGTAACTCCTCAAGTTGCACTCAAAGTGGCAAAATATAATGAACCCATAGCAGTGGATTCTTGCTGGTGTTTTGTCATTGGTCAAGTCAATGCTCTTATCAGCATTCCTTTGTACCTCTCTTGTTGGTACAAATCTGCATACAGAGGTCAGCAAAATTCATTCACTAGGACTCCGCAGGGATTCAACTTTTCCCCTAGCAGCTATCACTCATATGTGACCCGCATGTGGGAAAATGTGAGACATGAGCATCAAAGACGCATGATTTCATATGTACATAGATGACATCCTGGTTCATTCTCCCATGGAAAAATTTACTGCAGAAGTCACCAGAACGTCCTGCCTATTTTCCAGCATGCTGGATTTAAAGTCAGCAGAGAGAAAGCCCAGTTAGTTTAGAAGCAAGCAATGTATCTAGGAATCAGCCTGGGAGAAGAAGGTCATTTCCTGGATGCTCAAAGAGTAGAAATAATTTCAAAATTGCCAGCCCCCCTCCCTCAGATCCTTTCTACAGGCATTAAACGTCACTCATGACTTCACTGAGCTTTGTGGAAAGGCCACCCCCTCTTTAAAGACGGACCGCCAATGGAATGGGGCCCTGAGCGCCAGGAGGCTTTTGCTGCTCTCAAACAGGGGCTCCTGCCCTTGCACACCCGGATCCTACACTCCCCTTTCCCCAGGGAAGCAACTAAAAGGCAGAATGTTGTGATCTGGATCATCTGGTACACTGCAGTTCATTCTATTATGTAAAGCAGAATGGCTGGAGGATGCATTTGGCCACCCAAATTCACCTTGGTTAGATTGGGCCTGGAGCTTCCAAAGAGCTGTCGCTGTGCCAGCATCACCGAGTGCATGTCACCCTGTGGAGTGAATGTTTGTGTGGCTGCTAGTTGTGGGCTCTCCAGGGCCAGTGCCCAGAGGTGTGTGTGTGATGTTGGCTTTCAGCCCAAGCTCTGGTGAGTGCTGAGTCTGGGGGACAGCAGCCAAGGTGAGGGCTTTGTTTGTGCTTGTAAATGCAAACCGTACAGTATATCCTTGGTGGGTTGGTTTTTGATGCTGGTTCCTTGTGGTGATCTTATCTACAGAAATGGTTGGGCCACTGCTCCTTTACTTCTGGGTAGTGTGGAGTGTATGGGTGTGTCTTTAAGACACGTGTGTGTGGATTGTTTGGTAGGCTGGGTTGTGTCTGGACAGGAGGGATGGGAGGTGGGAGGAGGATGGAAGTGCCCTTATAGGGGTGATTATAAGTCAGGGATGGCATGGGACAGGGAGAAGGAGAAATCAGCAGTCTAGAGGGTATGGATGGGTGCAGGCCATCTCTTCTGCTGACCCTTCTCTTAATTTACAGGTACCTGGTGGCCTGGCTACCAGCCCCTCTTACCTGGTGGTGTTGCTGCTTAATGCCAGATCTGTTCACAATAAGACCTCACTCATCTGTGATCTGATTGTGGATAAGGGAGCTGATCTGGTATGCGTCACCAAAACCTGGGTGAGAAGGCTGGGCGGGGTTGATCTGACCCAGCTCTGCCCACCTGGGTATTTGGTGCAACATCAAGCCAGGTTAGAGAGCTGGGGGGGGGGGAGTCCCTGGGGTCCATGAGAATACTGTCTTGCACAGCAGGAAACCCTTCCTGATCAGGGCAGACTATGAGGGCCTATACCTGGCACTGGGCCAGTGAGACAGATTGGGAATGTTGGTGTACTGCCCACCCCGTGACCCAACAGCCTCTCAGATTGAGCTGGCCATGGTAGTCTCAAGCATGGTGTTGGAGCCTGGTGTTGGCTACTTTACACTGGTATGAGGCAGCCTCCAGAATGAAGATCAGTGTCGCTAAGAGCAAGGCATTCGAAGTGGGATGGCTACCAGCTGTGGAGGAGGCATTCAAGGGGGACAAGGGCATCGGGCAGTGAGATCGGCCTCTCGTCTGGCCTGGATTGGAGGTGAATGTTTTCTGTGGGAGCCATTCAAGCGGTCACTGTGAGGAGAGTGATGCTGGGGGTGAGAGTGGTGGAGAAGGTGGACAGGGGGCCAGGGATGCCATGGTCAGGATCTTGGGCGTCTGGTTCGGCCTGGACACTGAGGCTGCCATCAGGAAGAATTAGACAGAGTGGGTGCTCAAGCTGGAGAAGAAGGTGGTGCTGTGGTGAGACAGTTTCTAGTTGTTTGCCCAGAAGGTCCACCTTGTCAAGACCTTCTCTCTGAGGTCCCTCATGCTTCTGGCATCGGTGCACTTGGTATTTGGGAGGTGCAGTGTATCATGGGTTAGGTACCAATTAAAGACCCATTTCTTTACCCAGGCTTTCCCTGAGTAAATGTGCTGCCCAGCCTGTTTGTTTGTAATTAGTGTTATTTTGATTGTTTTTAATTGTTTTTAATGTTTTTATTAATGTTCCATATTAATGTTTGACATTTTTATGAATTTTGATTGTATTTTAATGTGTACAATAATGTATTTTGTGAACTGTTTAGAGGTATTTTAAATATGTTCAGCAGTAAACAACAACAACAACAATAACAACAACAGCAACAACAGGAGTCTCTAGAACTAGCTACATAACCATCTGTGTGAATGATAGGTGAGCCCTCACAGGTCCAGCTGTCCCTCACTTGGCTCACCCTGCTGAAGTCCAGGCTCTGGTGGCCGTGGTAGAACGTGAGGCACGTGTCGCCCTGAGTGTGCACTCAGCGTCGCACTCCGGGCCGCACAGAGAAGCATGCCCTACTCCGCCCTACTGCCTTTTCAGGGATGCCTACAACCAGCCAATAGCAGCAATTAGCAGCAGCAGCAGAGGGCAGCTGCCTCAACCAACAAGAACAAGGGAGTAAATGCAGATCTTCGTTTGCTCCTTCTTGGCTGTTGCTCTCTCGTTTATATTGTTTTATATCATTTTACACTTTTATATATTTAAATGTGCTTGGGAAAAACATTGGGTAACTTGGGGGGGAGGGGGTGCCCACATAGCTGTGGTCATGAGGAAGGGGAGGTATGGTGTTGGGGGATTAACAGTCCAGCTGAGAAGATCCTCTCTTCTGGTCCTTCCCCCAGCCAGATAGTTCCTGGTGGCCTTGCCAGCTTGCCCTCAGGTCTGGTGCTGCAGCTGTGCACCAGGTCAGTCCAAACAAAACCTCCCTCACCCGTGATTTGGTGGGAGGGGGGCGACCCGGTATGTATTACTGAGACCTGGGTGGGGGAACTGGGAGGGGTCACTCTCTCCGGGCTGTGCCCTTCTGGGTACTCTGTGTAGCACCAACACTGATTCGAGGGTCGGGGAGTGAGGGGTTGTTTTGCTGTGGTCTAGAGGAATATGATCTCCCACTCCAGGCTTTCTGTTCATTCGAGTGCAGGCCTTGAGTGTCTGTATCTTGTGTTGGGTACCCAGGACAGATTAGGGATTCTGCTGGTGTACCACCCACCCCACTGTCCATCAGACTCCCTGCCTGAGCTGATGGAGGTGGTCTCAGATTTGGTGTTGAGGACCCCTAGGATGGTGGCTCTGGGGGATCTCAACTTCCATGCTGAGGCTGCTGTATCCAGGGCAGCTCAGGACTTCATGGCCACCATGGGGCTGTCCCAACATGTCATTGGTCCAACACATGTAAAAGGACACACACTTGATCTGGTTTTCTTGACTAGGCAGGAGGATGGTGATCTGGAAGTGGGGGATTTAACATCTGTCCCCTTGTCATGGTCAGATCACTTCCTACTGAGGTTTAGACTCTTGGCAGTATTTCCCCTCTGCAAGAGCGAGGGACCTATTAAAATGGCCCACCCCTGGAGGCTAATGGATTCTGATGGACTCCAGAGGGCTCTGGGGGGGTTCCCTGCTGGTATGGCTGGTGCCCCTGTTGAAGATTAGGTTGCTCTGTGGAATGCAGAGATGACTCAGGCGGTCAACATGATCTCACCCAAGCGCCCTCTCCCTGAGTGTGGCCTGGCCAGGTCCTTGGTATACACCCAAGCTGAGGGCAGTGAAGCAAGAGGGGAGATGGCTAGAACACAGGCAGAGGAAAACTCATGCTAAGTCTGACTGAACACAGGTTAGACCTCATTACTGAGCCTACTCTGTGGCGGTGAGGGTGGCAAAGAGGGATTTCTTTTCCACCACCATTGCATCTTCTCAGTGTCATCCAGAGGAGCTTTTCTGATGATTTGTGGTCTGTTACCCTTTGAGCCAAGGAGAGAAACTGTGGAACCGTTGGTGGCATGCTGTGATGAGTTTGCACAGCACTTTGAAGACAAAGTTGTTCAGATTCATCACAAATTGGACACCATGATTAATGTAGTTCCATTTGTAGAGGTATCCAGAACTGTACTAGCTACAGTTATCCTGATAGCATATATGTGTAAATCGGTTAGGTCAGGAAATCATTATAGTTAATAAATTTTTAACAAAGTCAGTTAGCTTATGTATCCATGACCTGGAGCCACAGTGATGTATCCGTGTATGGTTCCAAAAACAGGCCAGCCAACAATGCCCGAAGGCAGGAAAGTAAAGTCTGATAGTGAGCCAGTTGCAATGCTCCATAGCAGCGACTGGAGCAGAATTCCAAAATGGCCTCAGAATCTAGAATAAATTCAACCTAGACAGAAGGGAGAAGGAAAGCTGGCTCAACTAACCCAAAGTCAGACAGAGAGAATACAGGTATGGTTCAATGGACAATGGAACCAATTACCTAGGGAGGTGGTGGGCTCTCCCACACTGGAGGCATTCAAGATGAAGCTAGACAGCCACCTGTCAGGGATACTTTGACTTTGATTCCTGCACTGAGCAGGGGGTTGGACTCACAGAATCATAGAATAGTAGGGTTGGAAGGGGCCTATAATACCATCGAGTCCATCCCCCGTATAGTCCAACCTGTAAGACTTGATGGTCTTGTAGGCTCCTTCCAACCATACTATTCTATGGTTTTATGGTTCCAGAATATGGAGGCCAAGAATGCCTGAAGGCAAGGAAGAAAACATTGCTAGTGCATCAGTTGCAAGGTTCCTGCCAAAAATGAGCCCTTGGTTCATGCCACCACTTCATTGTCACCAGCTGATGCACAGGAACACTCTACAGTCTGTCAAGGACCAGCAAACAGATTTGATGTAGACCCTAGTTCCAGCCAGGCCTTCCTACCTTGCCTAGCTGCCTTCTGCCATGGATCACCCCACACCTGAGCTAGAAGTATGTGAGTTTGTTATGGTGGCTCCCATCCTTCCTGAAGGGATGGGTCCAAAAGGGGGTGCTGGGAGACTTCTGTTCCACCCCATGTCCATTGATCAAGGCTCTTGAGATAGACAGCAAACAGCAGCAAAGTACAGTAGCTGGAATGACAGGAGTCTAGATAAGGACTTCTTTGCACCATCACCCTCATCAGATCTCTCAATTGCTGCTGCACCAAGAAACAAGCCAGGATGTGCAGGGACACAGCTGGGCTAGCTAAGCCCCACCACTGTGGAGTAATTACACCTCTTGTCAGATGAAACAGGGCAGCCTACATCTGAGGGAGGGATACTTACTGGGAGCCCATTGCAAGCCGCAGGCTGCCACCAGTGGGTTGCCACCAAAGGGGGGCATCATCCCTTTGGAGGTGCTGCTTTGGTGGTGGTGCAAAGGCAGGGGTCACCCTATTTTCCTTTGAAAGGAATGAGTGAGACTGCTGAACAGTTATTTTAGTCCTGGGTCCCTCTTGGGCAGTTTGGTGGCACTTCGAAACAGATGATGATTAAAGATAGCTGGGCTGTTCAGACTTTTTTTAAAAAAAAAATCTGAATGTGTGCTATTTGAACTATTTATCGGCTTAATTGTGGTGTGTTGACTTGCTAAGGCCTGTTGTGCTTTACTGGCCTGGGGGATTCATTCATTAACCTGGGGGGATGGGTGTGCCCCTATCAGTGTAGTCATGGGTAAGAGGAATGCTGATGGGGGTTTACAGGCTAGTTAAGGAGAAGGGTGAATAGGCATCTGATGCCTGTTCCCTCCTCTGGTTTCCCCAACAACTGAAAGGTTCCTGGTTGCCTTACCAGCTTGCCCTGTTGTTTATTGGTGCTAATGCTGGATGTCAGGTCAGTCCAGAATAAAATCTCTCTCAGCCATGATTGATTGTGGATGAGGTGGCCAACCTGCTGCGCATAACCAAGACTTGGGTGGGGGAATGGGGAGAACCACTCTCTCCCCAGTTGTCTCCATACTCAGTATAGCATCAGCATAGACTTGAGGGAGCTGGTGGTGGGGTCACTGTAATCTATAGGGACTCTATTGTCTTCTCCAGGCTTCATACCCATTTGAGTCCCCATCTTAAGTGTTTATCTTTTGTGGGGCACTCAGGACAGATGAGGGAATTCTGCTGGTGTACCACCCTTCTGGTGCCCACGAGACTCCCAGACTGAGCTGATGGAAATAGTCTTGGATTTGGTGCTGAGGATTGCCACAATTATGGTTCTGGGTTGGGATGTGAGAGTTCCCCACTGCTTGCCTCTCCTGCTGTTTGCCAAAGCGCTCAGTGATCACCGACGATCCGCCCCTGGTTGCGGCTTTGCCGATTTTTTTTTTTTACTTGGAGATTGATATGCACAAAAGGGGATGTGTGCATACAAAGCCTCGAATTTGCGCACTTTTAAATCTCTGAAATGCGCACTTTCAGCTACACCATTTTTCATTCTGTAAGCCATTAGCATGTCGAGTCATCTCTATGACTCACTCATTGATTCTGCCTGCTGCACCTCTCCTCTCTTTTGTTTTGCTAATGCACTGACATCTGACAAGGAGCCTCCGGGGCACTGAGCACTTGAGTCTTTTGTTGTCTGAGAATATGCACAATTATATGCTGGGCGGGGTCAGGGGTCAGTTCAGTGCTGTTGCAGATTAGCAGACATGGGAAGTTTTGGAATTTCACCAGGCAGGCAGGAGTTGCAGTGCGCACTAGCTCCTGTCTGCAGAAGAGGGCTTCAGCCAAGAAAAATATATTGCTTTTGTTTGTTGGGGGGGGGGATGCTTTTACAAATTGTAGCTTCCTCTCCACCCCTACCTTTCCTTCTGTGTGTGTGTAGGCTTCAGGCTACATTTGCTAATTCCCCCAGAAGGCAACTTATTTGAGTCTTTGTAAACCTCAGAAAATGTGCCATTGTGATGTGGCAACCTCTCTCCAACAGTATTTGAGGAGGGGGAGGGGGCTTCACTAGGACAGGCACTGGACTGGGCTATATGGGGCAAACCCCTGGTAAATCAGGGACATTTGGAGGGAGCTCGGAGAGGGAAAAGCAGCAGTAGCTCCATCCATCATCAGAATGAGTGTCCTGGAAAGGACAAGGCTTGCTGAAATTAAAAGCTGATCTCTGGAAAAAATGATGTTGATGCAGAGAGAGATATGACCATGTTGGACTAGGAGTCAGGAGACCCGGGTTCTAGAACTTCTAGGCCCCGCTCAGCTATGGAAGCTCACTGGGTGACTTAGGGCCAGTTACAGACTCTCAGCCCAACCGACCTCACAGGGTTGTTGTTGTGAGGGTAAAATGGAGAGGAGAAGGATTATGTACACCACCTTGGGTTCTTTAAGGAGGGGAAAAGGCAGCATATAACTAATAAAAGAAGAAGAATTTGAAAGAGCCAAAGTCCCCTTGCAAGACTGAGGCTTCTGTGGAAGCAGGTGGAGGCTCTGGCCACTTCTCTCAACCAGCACAGGTTTTTTTTGGTTCATTAGGTAGAACGTAGGAAGATCTACTTGCTCAGAAATCAGCAATACTGTTCATCGGCTAACTGAGGGCAATAAGCAAAATCACCTCTCCCTTGTTTTAAGAATACATTTCCATGATAAAGGATGGGCCAGGGCAGGTGACTGAGTACCTCATTCATTCTCTTTAGCTGACTGCCTGGGGATATAACGGAATGTCTATCGACTACGGTCAGTCAGATATTAATTCACATGCCTGGCTGTGGAAAGGGCAGGGGGGAGGGGAAACTGATCTAGGTGCATGCTGCTGCGTCTGAATGGAAGAGGTGCCTTTCCTTTTCTATTCCTACCAAGCAATACCTCTGCAGCTTGAGGTACACAACTGTACACAACTGCAGTCCCTTTTGTTTTCCCCATTCTGCAATTAGCATATGTACAGGCTGCGTTATGGGTATGATATTGCTTGTTGTCTTAATATACCTGTTCTATATATTTTAATTGACCGTTCAAAGAAAAGAGACACTCTGTTGTCATGACTTTTGCCTCAATGCATTTATGTTTATGTGGTTGTCACAGGTTTCATGGGACTGGTGTACGGCGTAAGTCACTGCAGTCATCCCAGTGCAACAAGAGCCAGGTTGGAAATGGTATCAGTATAACTGTGCTCCTTGGTTTGTCCTGGGCTCTCTTCCCACACCTGTCTGCACTGGGATGTCATCACAGAGCCAGCCATACAAGGGAAACTGGTGTTCATGTCCCCCCCCCCCACACACACACATGCACACTCTCCATTGTGTAGTGTATTCGTCATGCAAACATGGAGGAATTTCCCCTTGTAAAAATACAACTTGTTGGAAGCGCTGCCTGTCAGCGCATGTTGAGAGAGAAAATGCCATGCAAAGAGTTATATGCTGCTTCATAGCATCCCAACCCAGGATCAAAGTTTCTGGCTGCAGTAGGATCGTGTTCTCAGCTCTCTCTATTGTATTACCAGCCAAATACAGGAGTGTCTTATCATAACAGTGGGTGGCCTCTGTTTTGTGGGAACACTGGAAACTTCTTCCCATTCCTTAATTAACACTCATTTCCCCTTCTCCTACTTACGTTGAACAGTCCAGGTACATTCTATGTGTGATTGCTTGCCCAATAGTTATTGATGCAACCACCTCTTGTCCTGGCCCTGATGCAAAGTACACATTTTCCCAGGGTATGCAACCTGCACTGGACCGCTGCTATGGGTCCCCTGTACTCTTCTGTCTTTCAGGAATGCACTGTATGTTTGGGGGATGCCATGGTACCCAAATACCCATTCCAGCAGAAAGGGCACATTTCTGTCTTCTCTTACCAATATTGGGATGTATTGCTGGTTAAATTCCTCACACAACGGTACTCCGATATGTACAGCTCCAGTTAAATCATAACGAGAAAATGAGAAAAAAAGGAGAGCTTTTAAAAAATGCACTGCACGTTCAGTGGGCCACAAGAAACTCCAGCCATGCCCGTCAATTCTTCCTACTCATGAAGGTGTTCCAGCTGTTTCCTATGAGACATCGGGACCCTTGTTTTTTGGGGGGCGGGGGTTCTGATGGCTTCCACACTGCGACAGACACACAGAAATGCAAGAAGCAGAAATATGGAAAATAAGGTTTGTGCACATTTCACCACGACTGACAGAAATGCAGGAAGCATAATTATGGAAAATGAGGTTTGTGTGCATTTCTAGTCTGCATGACTGGGAAGGCAGTGCTGGAGGAAAGAATTACGTAGGTATGTTGGTCTGCTCCTGCTGCAAAGCCTAGCACCGTGCCTGCTGCAGCTGGAACGGGAACTTCCCATTTCTCCAGATATATATAGTATATAATTCCTGCTAGTGTGACAGTGGTATCACCATCATGGGCATGTTTCTTGGGCTGGCCTTTTGGTTCTCTCACAGCCCAGTGGTCACCCCAGCCAAACCGAAACATAAACACACAAAATGCCACCACAACCAAGAGACCGAGTCCACACTGCCCTTTTTATTATTTATTTATTTAGGTATTTCATTTCTATTCCACCCAATAGCTGAAGCTCTCTGGGCTGCTGTTCACAAAAATTAAAACCAAAAAGCACACAGTAAAACAATAATTTATTTCCCTATTGAAAAGCACTGCCCAAAGATATGTGCGCATATATTGATTTATGAATGAAGGAACTATCTTTTTCTTTCTGTATTTTCTGCTTGTGAACATATTCTCTCAAATGTTGGAGTAAAATTCTAAGTTTTAGGAGAAATTTGCCCCATAATAGCACATCTTCTTGCTCGGTGGCTCTCTCAACTTGCAAGTGTTAAGGAATAGTATTTTCTAACTGTTATGCAGAAATTGAGGACAATGGCCCATTTCAATCTGAATGAAATGACCATCATTCAGGTAGGAAGGGGCTTGCTTGCTCTCATCTTTTTCTATTCCCCTCCTCAACGTCTCCCCGACCCCCACAACACCTGGATCTCTCTGTGGCTGTGGCATGTCTCAATTCAATGAATGCGCAAAATCAGAAGGGCCATGGCAACTGTGCAATTGTTTTTTCGCACAGAAAATGTGCATATATGCAGATGCGCACATCCAGGGGGCCAAATGTGCAAAAATGAAGGGATAGATGCTAAAGCCATTTGCCAAGCAGCTGCTTGGCGAGAGCTTGGGGAAACGTACCAACAGGTGCTCCATAGCACCCGAGATTTCGGGGGATCGCTCGACTGGAGCCGAGCAGGGTCAGGCGAGAGGGAGGGTTTGTGAACTCCCATTTGGGAGGCCGAATGGCAAGACGATCATCGAACACAAAGCTGGAAATGAATGTTTGCGACATCCCTAGTTCTGGAGGACATTAACATACATGCTGAGGCCACTGGATCCAGGGAAGCTCAGGATTTCATGGTAGGAGGAAGGTGATCTAAAGTTGGGAGATTTAACTTCTATTCTCTTGTCATTTTCTGTTCAGGTTTAGACTTTCAGTAGTTTTCCCCCTATGACAGCTATTAATAGAGTCGATTAAAATGGCCCACCCCCACAAGCTGATAGACTCAGATGAATTCCAAATGGGTCTGGGGGATTTTCCTGCTGGTATGGCTGGAGCTCCTGCTAAAGCCCTGGTCACTCTGTGGAACATGAAGATATCTTGGGCAGTTGGGATGGACAGGCCCAAGCACCCTCTCCCTCTTCGCATAGCCCGGCGGTGCTGATCAGGAGTTCGCACTCAGCCTCCCCTCCTTTTCAAACGAGGCCCTCCAGTCGGTTTCACTGCGGCAGCAGTTAGGCCTATCTGTATAAGGAGGCAGGCTTGCGAGGGAGCCAGCGCTCTGAGTGTGAGCAGCCCCAGTGACAAAGCCTCTCCGCCCCAGGGAGAAGCTAAGAAAGGCAGAGAGGTTGGTGGATGAAACCTACAGAGACCTATTAGCTGTGTCCCGTGCCCAGGGTGGCAGCTCCTCTGCTGTCACGGAGAATGTGGGGCTCGGGGAAGGAGTGCGTCATTCTGAGGAAGAGGGAAAAGATCCCTTAGAAGGGACCCGTTCCTCAGAAGACGAACAAATATTCTCTTGCGCCAAGGATGTGCCTCCAGGGGGAGGTGGGCTTGTTGTAGTGGGAGATTCAATCATTAGACACACAGACAGCTGGGACTGTGGTGGGCGTGTAGACCGCACGGTGAATTGCCTGCCTGGTGTGAAGGTTGCAGATACCACGCGCTGTCTAGATAGCCTGGTAGATAGTCCTGGGGCACAGTCAGTGGTTGTGGTCCATGTTGGCACCAACAGTGTGGGGAAATGTAGTTGTGAGGTCCTGGAAGCCAAATTTAGGTTGCTAGGTAGAGAGTTGAAATCCAGGACCACCAAGGTGGCTTTCTCTGAAATGCTACCTGTTCCACATGCAGGGCCAGCTAAGCAGACGAAGCTGAGGAGTCTCAATGTGTGGATGAGATGGTGGTGCAGTGAGGAGGGGTTCAGATTTGTTAGGCACGGGGGAACGTCTTGGGACAAGCTGGGCCTGTACAAGAGGGATGGGCTCCACTTGAACCAAAATGGGACCAGACTGCTGGCACTAAACATGAAAAGGGTGGCAGAGCATCTTTTAAACAAAACCCTTGGGGAAGCAGATAGGAGCTGAGAAGCATCCAGTTTATGTTAAGTCATCCCAAAGGGATGAAGATGAAAAAGATTTTGATTGCCCAGGCCAGGCCAGGGGCCAATCTACATTGTGCCTGCCATTGCACCGAAGTTGGGGTCCTGCTGGGTTAAACGCACTCGCATTAAAACGTGATTATCCACACTCACCCATTTCCCCCGTTACAGTTCTTGATCGAAGGTGTGAGCTTGGTTAACACTCGAGATCCGTGCTGTTTTCCTGCTCTTAAAGATGGCGGCTCTCATTGGAGGAGCAGAAGCTCTTCCTGTTTCTGCTGATTCCCCGCCCACCGTCCCTCTCTTCCTCTATCTGTGTGTGTGTGTGTGTGCACGTGTAGGGATGGCGTGAGCATCCTGTTGGGGCTCGAAGCCCAGTGAGAGCTTGTCCCTTGCCGTCGCCGCTGTAGCAGGTGGGGGTGGAGGGAAGAAGGAGGCACCTATCCTCTTCTCCCCACCCCCACCTGCTGGAGGCCAGGGTGAGAGGCTGGGGGTGTCTGCTGATGCTCTTTTCCCCACGCCAGCCCTTTGCAGCTAGCGCGAGGAAGAGGGGCGGTGGCGACGGCACCTAGCGCCTGTGTTTTTTGTGGGGGGGCTACCTTCTTTGAAGCTTCGGATCTTCGAAGACCGCCCTGTGTTTGTCCCCCGGTCCTGAGATGTTAAAATTGTCCACGGACATTTTTATCAATGTTAGTCCATGGACACTGAGGACTGTCTGCTTGGATATGTGTGTGTTTCCCATGCAGCAAGCGTGGATGGGACTGTGAAAACGTTTACGCTTGCCTGGGCAAGTTTGCGGAGCAATCGGGCTGGAGAAGCTACAATTCTTCGAAGATTTGCTTCTTCAAAGATTCACTTCTTTGAAGATCTGAAGATAATGCCTTAATTAATTTAAAAAAAAAAAAAAGCCGAAGCGGGGGATAGAGGGGGGTAAAACTTAGTCTCATTTGAAGGGATAGAACAACTCCCTGCTCAATGCAAGAAGCCTGATTCCCAGGCGTCTCCCACCCAAGCACTGACCGGGACCGACCCTGCTGAGCTTCCAAAATCAGACAAGTGCGCGCACGTCCAGCCCTTTGCTTGTTGCCGAGGAAATGGGGAGTGCTGAGGAACCTATGCAAACAGTAGCTGGAAGGTGACATGGGGCCGTCGAGAGCTGTGATTGGACAAGAGGGAAATACAAACACCACCGTATATGGACAGGTGTGGGAGGGGACTACAACCAGATACAGTAACAAACGTGGAAAATTAAGGGGAAATACGGGATATCAGGGTATTGAAAGCAGTAGCACGAAAGCGGGAAATTCCGGCTCCAATTCGAGGCAGGTACTGTGCAGTGTGAAAGACGGGCAGTGAAACGTCATTAGAAGCGAAGAAAATCCATAAGCGTAGATTGGCCCCAAGAAGTCACCAGCAAGGTTACCGAGCAGTGTTAAGGGAGCTATTTGCAGAAAATGGAAGTCTTGCTCAAGTGAGGAAAACAAAAAGGAGCACAAGCTTGCACAAAGACAATGCAAGCAGACAATATGAGATGCAAAAAAACATTTTGAAGAGCATATTGCTAGCAGTATCAAGGCCAACAATAAAGAACTCTTTAAATATATCAGAAGCAGAAAACCAGCTAGAGAGGCAGTTGGACCACTGGATGACAATGGAGTTAAAGGAGTAATGAAGGAGGACAAGGAGATTGAAGAGAAGCTGAATTAATTCTTTTCTTCTGTCTTCACTGCAGAAGATGTAGGACAGATACCTGTGCCTGAACTGATGTTTTCAGGAAGGGAGTCTGAGGAACTGAGAGAAATAGTGGTGACAAAAGATGAAGTCCTCAACCATATTGATAAATTGAAAGCAAATAAATCACTGGGCCCAGATGGAATCCATCCTTGAGTTCTCAAAGAACTCAAATATGAAATTGCTGATCTTCTAACCAAAATATGCAACATGTCCCTAAGATCAGCCTCTATCTCAGAGGTCTGGAAGATGGCCAATGTAACACCAATTTTCAAAAAGGAATCCAGCAGAGATCTGGGAAATTACAGGCCAGTTAGCTTAACATCTGTTCTGGGTAAATTGGTTGAAGGCATTATTAAAGATAAAATTAGTAAGCATATAGAAGGATAAGCCCTGCTGAAAAAGAATCAACATGGCTTCCGCAAAGGCACGTACTGGCTTACTAACCTTTTAGAGTTATTTGAGAGTGTCAATAAACATGTGGAGAGGGGTGATTCAGCAGACATTGTTTACTTGGACTTCCAAAAGGCTTTTGACAAAGTCCCTCACCAAAGACTCCTGAGCAAACTTAGCAGTCATGGAATAAGAGGACAGGTCCTCCTATGGATCAGAAATTGGTTAAAGGACAGAAAGCAGAGAGTAGGAATAAATGGTACATTCTCCCAGTGGAGGGAAATAAATAGTGGGGTCCCACAGGGATCTGTATTGGGACCAATGCTTTTCAGAGTTCTCCTGCTGTCTGAGCTAACTGGGGAAGCGCAGTTGGCTGCAGTGTCCAGGAGTGCTTTTTACCAGCTTAGGCTGGTGCACCAACTGTGGCCCTATCTGGAGAGGGCCCTATCTTGCCTCAGTTATCCACGCACTAGTGATGTCCGGGCTGGACTACTGTAATGCACTATATGTGGGGCTGCCTTTGAAGATGGTTGGAAACTCCAGCTTGTGCAGAGTGCAGCTGCCCAAGTGTTGGTGGGGGCAAGGTGCTTCGATCACATAATGCCTATATTGCGCCAAGCTGCACTGGTTACTGGTGTGTTTCCGAGTCCAATTCAAAGTGCTGTTTTTGACCTTTAAAGCCTTTAACCGTTTGGGGGCCAAGTTACTTGAAGGACCACCTTCACCCGTATCAGCCTGCCCATCCTTTAAGATCAGAAAGGGAGGCCCTTCTCATTTGCCCACCCCTGAGAGCAGTCAGGTGGGTGATCACACGGGAGAGGGCCTTCCCTTCAGTAGCCCCACACCTTTGGAACAAACTGCAATTGGAGGTCCGCCATGCTCTGTCATTGCAGGCTTTTAAGAAGGCCTTGGAAATGTATTATTTTACCATGGCCTTCTCTTGATAGGACTACTATTGTTGCTGTTACCGCTGTTAACGTTGTTGCTAGTTTTATTGTTGGCTTTTATTGTTGTTTTTATGTCTTTATCACTTTTCATATTTTAACTTTTAAAATGTATTTTTTTGCCGTAAAATGCCTTGGGAGGGCTTCTGCCTGGAAAGGCAGCCAAGAAGTGTTTTAAATAAAATAAATAAATTTTCAACCTGTTCATAAATGATCTGGAATTAGGAATGAGCAGTGAAGTGGCCAAGTTTGCGGATGACACCAAATTATTTAGGGTGGTTAACAAAAGGGATTGTGAAGAGCTCCAAAAGGATCTCTCCAAAGGGGGAGAATGAACAAATGTGGTTCAGTGTAAGCAAGTGTAAAGTGATGCACGCTGGGGCCAAAAATCCCAACTTCAAGAGTAACCTGATTAGGGATCTGAGCTAGTGGTGACTGACCAAGAAAGAGACCTTGGGGTTGAGAACGATGGGTTAGTAGTTCATATCACTTAATATATTACCAACTCTACCCACTAGGAAACAGGGTAACAGACCTGGATATATTTCATGCAGAACAGGCAGTGGTAAGCGGTAGGAATGTGGATATAAATATTTTTCTTTTGTAAAAAAAAATAAATCTTGAATAAAAAATTTCTTTTAAAACTAGGACACTTTTGCTCTAAATACTGTTTCTTACAGAGCACTGTTGATATTAATACACCAAAAAATTGGATAGCTGGTCTGCATATTAAGAATTGTATAAGTGGCATCTGGAGTCAGTTTGGTGGAGTAGATTTTTATGTACTAGCACACTGGCATACCTTTGACGCCAGTGACTCTAGGCCAGACTGTAAGAGGCAGGGGGGGCCAGAGTGTCGTCTTGAGGCACTGGCACTTCTGAAGCTGTTACAAGCTGGCCAAAGGAGGGCATTCGCAGTGGTGCGGGAAAGAGTGCTGAACACAGCCGCTGATTGCTAAGGCTGGGTGGTTAGTTAGGGGATTGTCTTGGAAGACTGGCGAGGAGGCGTCAGGGATACGTTTGGAACGGAGAAAGGTGAGGAAAGTATGCAAAGCATCAAGCCCGGCCCCCACCCTGCCTGAGGAAAGCCAAGCCACGGAAGCCTCCCACGTTTTTTTCTTGATGCCGTCTTCTCGGTACAGCTCGTTCAGGATGCGCACCATCCCTCGGAAAATTCCACAGGCTGGAGATGTCCCCAACACCAACGGCGGTCTCAGCAGGAGGTATCCCATGTCGAAGCCAGGCTGTGGAGTGTCAAAGCCAGTGGTTTTTTGTTTTACTGGGGTGCTTTTCCTCATTACTGTGTCTGCTCTCTGGGCCGATTTTGCCTGCTAGGGTGTCAAAGGTTGCCTGTGACGTTGGAAGAGTGCTGCGGAGCCCTCCATCCTCCCAGGCATCTGCGCTGGGCATCACGGTCCACAGAGCTTCCGTGCTCAGCAGCATCCAGCGCTGTACAGCCATCTGTGGGGAGCTGCTCCGCCACAGCAGTGGGATGATGGTGGCTCAGGCCTGCGCTGCAGCAGCCACCGTTTCCCAGGCCGACAGTTTCTGACCCCTGTGGCAAGCCTGGGCCTGGCTCCTCCCCTAGCTTTGCTCCTCCCCTCTGCAGTACCTGCAGCATAGATGCGCTGCTGCTGCCCCTCTGCACCGCTCTACAGAGCCCGAGTCACTACTGGGGGAGCTCCTGGTCGCCATCACAGTTCTCAGTAAGGCTTTGTACTGAGCAGTTTGCGTGGCAGCAATAACAGCAGCTCTCTCAACCATTCCTGCCTCTCCGCCATTCCCTTCCTGGGGCGTGCATGACGGTTGCAGGCAGGTTGCTCTGGAGACAGGAGGAGAGAAATGGGGAGAGGGGGCTGGGGGTGGCTGCCTGCAGCAGGGCTGGCGCAAAGGCTGATTGCTTCAGTATTGGGAGCGGGGAGAGGCACTGTTAATCTGGCATGGGAACAGGTTAAATAATTTTGTTAACAGAAGACTGAAAAGGCTACAAAAAGTTTTTGAAGGAAGAGGGAAAATGCAGCTCCCTTTTGCAAAGGTCATGGTGAGCTGAGCTGCTGTTACGTGCAGAGGAGCAGGGGAACTGAGGCATGCTCACCTACCCACTAGGAGGAAATAGCTTTTGTTAAGCATCGTGTGTTGTGCACCTGCCTGATAAGAGATGCTGAGGCGTGTCCCTGCTTGCTGCCTATTGCTTTGGGGAATCACAACAACAAGCATGAACAATGACTCGGAAGAGGCATTAAGGCGTGTCTGGTCAAGGATGACTGAAAGTTCAAGGAAGATTCACCAGGGAGAAACATGACAATCAAGGTAACATGCCCATATGGCCGGCCTTTAGCAACGAGTTAGGAAGTCTCAGATTAACCCAGTAGTGATAACACCACAGACATTCCCCAAATACATGGAGATAAAAGTGAGATTGTTGGGGGACAGACACCTCACTGCTAACGGGTGAACAGGTGGACTAGTCACTTGCACACCACATTTTTGACTGGAAAACAATTATCACTCATTGAGGCCCCCACCTCTGGCCAGAACAAGTGTGTAAGGGAAGGCCTTCATCTACTGGGCCAGAAGTGGGGCTACTCAAGACCTGAAGCCTCAGCCACAGACAAGTCAACAGGATACTCTGCAAGGAAGGGGAGCTGGTGTTCTTGCCATCCGCCATCCACCAGCCCCTTGCCCTGTTGGTTGCCTGTTGTGTGCTGGACTGTTGCTGCTGCCAGCAACTGTTGCTGCGGGAGTTTCACGCTCGCAGCAGCTTGGTTTTCGATAACAAACACAAAGTGTATAAGAGTAGCAAGGAATGTGCAAGGAATGAAGGGTGGTACCATTTCTGTAGTTACTTCTGTTCCAGAACAGAACGTCAGTGTACAGCACCCTGTCTCAAAACACGAGACAGGACGTAACGCAGACACAACTGGACTCGGCAGAAGAGCAGCCTTCGTTGAGGCTGCTCGGTGAAGGTAAGAGAAACTCAGCTCACAAGGGAAATGACGCCGGGGGCTGTCAAGGGAGGCCCTGAACTGGAAGAGGAGGGGGGATGGCAGGGAGGATGGAGGCGGCACTGGTGCACACTGCTGCCAGGCAGACTTGGGCAAGCACGATTGTGAGGAGCGGTCAGTTTGTTTGCTGCTCTTGCCAGGCGGCTCTGTAGCCCTTCCGAACAAGCCATGCCCACCCAAGGTGCCAGGTTCACAACAAGCCACTCTGAAAACAAACCACTGTGAACAACCCAACCACAAGTCATGGATTCTCAGTGTGGCTTATCTGTGGTTAATAACCCATGCTTAAGCCACCCTGCCAGATTCATATGACATGACAACCCACGATGAAGCAAATAAGGCTGACAAACCACCGTGGGTTGTCATGCTGTGTGAACCAGGTCAGTGTCTGTCAAGGAGAAGTAACTGCAGGAATGTGTGGTGGATGGAGCTGCTGAGTGCTACAGCTGGGTAGTTAGCTTTGGGATGAAAGAGGATGAGGGAAGTGTGGCCTTTTCTGAGACAGGTTTCCATACACATGGGGCTATCCCCGAGAAAGCTCAGCTCGCGCTGACACTGCCCTCTTTTCAGTACCAGGCAAAGATGTACTTATTCTCCCAGGTATCTGGACATCAGTTATGGCCCAAATATTGTGGGCTGCTTTTGTGTTGTTCATTCCAGAGCATGAGCAGGGGGAGGGGGAGATTTTGTGTATTGTGGATGAACACTTTTGGTATAGTATTGTATTTAGGTTATGTTTTTGTGGTATTTTTTTTTACCTGTATTGTGCTGAGTACGTTTTATATTGTTTATTTTTCTGTTAAATTGTGGATTTCTGTATTTGTGTGCATACATTGCTTCAAGACTGCTTTCTGCAGTGGGAAGTGATACATAAATTTAATAATAATAATAATAAGAAGACTTTATGATAATATCCTTAGTTGCTGACTTAGCAGATACATTTTTTAAAAAAGTTGTTTAAAATGGTTACATTCTCTTCATACACAACTGAATCCAACCCTCACCTATTTAAGAGCAAGAGATGGGAAATCCTAAATTCCAGCTCTCTCCATGTCATGTCTAGTTTTGCTCTTGGCTGCAAGCTGTTCACACTCACCAAGGGTACAATTCACCCATGAAAGCTGATGAGCACGGGGTGGAAGTCCCCATTTGGATATCTAAAGAAATCCATTTTGTGCAAAATAAAGTTCCTTTGGAAAGGACTTTGACGAGCTGGTTGCTGCACCTGTAAGCAGTTCTATCTGTGACCTACAACTGAGAATGGACCTTAGAAAGCCATTGAAGCAAATGGAATCAATATTCAATTTTACTGAGATAATGCAACAGTAACATACCCAAGGAGCATTTATCAGAAGCTTGAACATTAACGAATCACAAAGTTGGAGTTGAACCTTATGGTGTTGCAGTGTGAAACTCCAATGTCAAACTATTGCTAAAGTTAAACACAATTGTTCTGGTGGTGAGGCTACATTAATAACTAGTAAACAGAAGATCTTGCATCATGCTTAGCCTCATTTGTGGGCAGTGATGAAAAGAGCCATTTTCTGTGTGGAATCTCTACTTTATTTTTCTTTCTTTTGTTTTATTTAAATCCTACCCTTCTAAGAATCCTAGGGCAAGTAACAACAATGTTTAAACAGTACAATAATAAAAATACTTCAGTGCTTTGGCCAATCACTTGCAGATGTTAAAGAGATGGCAAATGGGCATGTTGGATGGTGAATACGCTCTTGGCGCTCCTTACCAGACTGGAAGTTTTGTTTCAGGTAAATGGGGTTTAATGAGGCTGGGAAAGACACAGGATCAGGCACTGCACTTCGGACTGGCAAGGGACTGGTGAGAGAAGAGAACTGGGGGACAGATCTGTTCCACTGTGTTCCAGCTCCTTGCAATTATTTGCAACAGTACCCCCCCCCCCCATTACTTTGCCTTGCGTCAGCCTGACACTGATTGTGGAGTGAAGCCACCTGTTGAAGATCGCCAACCAACCAGAACAGAGCGCTGTCTCTTAGCCCTTTTGAGACCTTTGGCATCACAGAGATTTAAGCTGCCCTGCCACGAGGTGGTGGGCTGCCCTCAAAGGGGGCGCGCCCCTTTGGTTTGCCCCTTCGAGGGTGCCTCTTACTTTCGCCTTCTTCCTTAGTTGTTTTACTCTCTGCTTGTCCATTGACTACCTGTTTTGTGTGAGTGGGGTGTCCCTGAGTGAGAGCAGGGATCCCCTGACAGCAGTTGCACCACATCTCATTGTTTGCCCACCCTGGGTGACAGACAGGGGATCGGGGTTTCATGTACCAGAGTTGCTTCTTCTGCCCAGGGTGTGAGCCTGTGGTAGTTTGAAGTGGGCCCTCCCCTGGGTGGGAGCCTGAGGGTGGGGGGGAGAACTGCTTGCCACACTCTAGGCAAGAGCTGGAATGAGCATGAACTAATGGAAGTAGGTTGAATGGCTAGGAAATAAGCATCTTCTTGTTCTTTATACTGCATGCTTGGTTGGCAAGCCTGATGTCTTAGATGTGACCAGGGGGTGTTTATAACCACAAGCTACAAACTGTGTTTGTTTGGTTGGGAGTGATGGTTGGATGAGCGGAGTGTATGTGTTGAATGGTTGAGGGTACGTTTGAATGGTGGGTGCTGAGAGTGTGTGGGTAGTTCTGGTTCGGTGAGGATGAGCTTGAGAAACTCTGATATAGGGACCCAAGGAGAGGGTACCACTATTTCAGTGAGTTGAGGCAGAAGGAGATATGGCAGGAGGAGGGGGTTGGGGCATCAAAGTAGAATGGGCCACGGATGTCTATACACTGTTTCCCTTCTACCCCGTTCCTCTAGCTCTCATGTGCCTGGTAGCTCATCCACTGAGCTCTTCTGCCTTGCAGTGGTGCTATTTAATGCCAGGTCAGTCTGCAACAAGACTGCACTCATTCATGATTTAATCAAGGATGAGAAGGCCGACCTGGTGTGTATTACTGAGACTTGGGTGGGTGAGCTGGGTGAGGTTGACCTGGCTCAGCTCTGCCCATTCAAGGCATTCAAGACGAGGCTGGACAGCCATCTGTCAGGGATGCTCTGACTTGGATTCCTGTATTGAGCGGGGGATTGGACTCGATGGCCTTGTGGGCCCCTTCCAGCCCTACTATTCTATGATTCTATGACCACCTGGACACTTGGTGCAGCACCCACATAGGTTGGAGGGCTGGGACGGGGGGAGTTGCTGTGGTTCATAGAACCTCCATCTCCATCACCAGGACACCACTCTACCTTGGAGCAGGCCTTGAGAGGTTGCACCTGCTGTTGGGCTATAGAGACAGATTTGGGATGCTGCTGGTGTACTGCCCACCCATCTGCCCCGCAGCCTCCCTGACTTTGCTGGCAGAGGCAGTCTTGAGTGTGGTGTTGGAGGAACCCAGGACGGTGGTTCTGGGTGACTTCCACTTCCATGCTGAGGCTGTCTCTGGAGTTTCAGCTCGAGACTTCATGGCCTCCATGACAACCATGGGGCTGTCTCAGTATGTCATCAGCCCAACACATGAAGCAGGGCATACTCTTGGTTTGGTTTTTGCTCCAAATTGTGAGTTGGGTGGTCTGAAGATTGGGGGGGGAGTAACCCCATTGTCATGGTCAGTCCATTTCCTGGTGAGGTTTGAACTCAGTGTTGCTTCCCTCCTGCAGGGGTGGGGACCCATTTGGACAGTCCGCCCCAGGAGACTGATGGAATCCAATGCTCTTGGGGATTTTCCAGTGGAGAGAGCTGGTGATCCAGCCGAGGCCCTAATCTCACTGTGGAACAGTGTGATGCGGAGAGCCATCGACTTGATTGTACCTGTGTGCCCTCTCCAGTGCTGTAGAGCCTGCTCCACTCCTTGGTATACTGGGGAGCTGTGGTCAGTAAAACAGACTGGACATTGGCTAGAGCACAAATAGCATAAGACTTGAAGCAAAGATGACCGAGCATGCTCTAGAGCACATAATTGTTCCTATTGTGTGGTGGTGGGGGCAGCAAAGAAGGCTTATTTTACTGCCTCCATTGTGTCCTTCAGTAGCCATCCAGCGGAACTCTTCCAGGTGGTCCAAGGGTTGTTAATATCCTCCCCAGCAAATGGGGCCCTGGCCCTGTCGAGAACCCCCTGTGACCTTTTTGCATTGCACTTTGAGGACAAAATCGCTTGTCTCTGCAGTGAACTTGATGCTGTTGTCATTGCAATTCCAGTCAAGGTGTCTGATGCCACCATCTGCCTGAATTTTTGGGATCAGTTCCAGTTGTTGCAGCCTGATGACATGGACAAGGTGCTTGCAGTAATGAGACTGACCACGTGCCCTCTCAATCCCTGCCCCTCTTGGCTAATAAAAGCTAGCTGAGGGAGTATGACTGGGTAGGTCCAGGAAGTGATAAATGCGTCCCTGCGGGAAGGGGCGGTCCCTGCTGTCCTTAAGGAGGCAGTGGACCCAACGTGGACCCAACGGTATTGGACAACTACCGCTCAGTCGCAAATACCTCTTTCCTAGGGAAGGTACTTGAGAGGGTCGTGGCAGAGCAACTGCAGGCACTCTTGGAGGATACTGATTATCTAGACCCACTCCAGTCTGGGTTTCCATCTGGTTATGGGACTGAATCAGCCTTGGTCGCCCTGATGGATGACCTTTATTAGGAGAGGGACAGGAGGAGTGCAACCCTTTTAATTTTGCTTGACCTCTCATTTGATTTTGATACCATCGACCGTGGTATCCTCCTGGATCGACTCTGTGGGATGGGTATTGGAGGCACTGTCTTACAGTGGTTCTGGTCCTACCTACGAGGCTGATTTCAGAGACTAACATTGGGTGACTATTCCTTGCCCCCTTGGCAACTGAGCTGTGGGGTGCCACAGGGCACCATCTTGTCCCCAATGTTGTTTAACATCTATATGAAGCTGCTGGGCATGGTTATTAGGGAATTTGGAGCTAAATGCCATCAGTATGCTGATGACATGCAACTCTATCTCCCTGTGACATCTGAAACAAGAGAGGCTGTACAAGTCCTGGATCAGTGACGAAACTCAGTAATGGGCTGGATGAGGGCCAATAAACTGATGCTGATCCTGGCAAGATGGAAGCGCTGTGGGTGAGTGGTTCCCGAGTCTGGGAGATAGGCTCATTGCCTGTTCTGGATGGGGTTGCACTCCTCTGAAAGATAAGGTTCGTAGTCTGGGGGTACTCCTAGATCCATCATTGTCGTTGGAGGCCCTAGTGGGCTGGTTTGCCCACTATGGCCTCTCCTTATGAGCTTGCTTATTCATTCATTCATTTATTTAATTTATTAATCACCCATCTGGCTGGTCACCCAGCCACTCTGGGCGATGTACAACAAGAACAATTTAAAACAATAAAATACTGCATTAAAAATATCACATTTCTAAAAATACCCTAACCCACCCCAAATGCCTGCCTGAACAACCATGTTTTCAGTGCATGGCGGAAGCTCATTAAAGAGGGGGCTGGTTTGCCAGCTATGGCCATTCCTGGACAGGGACAGCTTGGCCACAGTGGTCCAGGCATTAGTAACCTGCAGACTGGATTACTGCAATGTGCTCTTTGTGGGGCTGCCCTTGAGGCTGCTCCGGAAGCTGGAGCTAGTGCAGAACGCAGCAGCTCGGCTGTTGTCGGGAGCTGCCCCTTTTCAGTGTGTAACTCCTTTGCTGAGGGAGCTGCACTGGCTGCCTATTTGCTACTGAGCCAGGTTCAAGGTATTGCTACTAGTGTACAAAGCCCTAAACAACTTGGGACCAGGATACCTGAGAGAGCGCCTCCTTCCTTACCAACCTGCCCGGTCACTGAGGTCATCAGAGGGCACATTCCTGGTGGTTCCACATGGACCTATGGCCCGGTTGGAGTCCACCAGGCAAAGAGCCTTCAGTGTGGTGGCCCCCTTCCTGTGGAATTCCCTGCCTTTAGAGGCCAGGCAGGCGCCAACATTGTGTTCTTTCCGGTGCCTCCTGAAGACATTGTTATTTCAAGAGGCTTTCCCTGATTGACCAGCTGTAGTTTATTATGTTTAGAATCTGTTCTTTTAAAATGTTTTACTTGTTTTAATTATGGGCTTTTATTATGGGCTTTTATTCTTCTATCTTGTTGTTCACCGCTCCAAAATCTTTGATGTGGAGTGGTATATAAATACTGTAAATAAACAAACATCTGAAATCATCACATTGTAGAATACATTTTTAAAGCACTTCTAGACACGTCCTAAGTTCTTTTAGTTTTATTGGTTTTTAAGATGGTAATGCAAAATACAACGATAGACACAACAAACTGATCCAGTTTAGCCCAATACTTCTCTAGCACATCTTAAACTTAGGCAAAAAAGGTGGAAGGATGGGGGGGGGGAGTGATGGGCTAGGGATGGAATGTGGGGTGTGTGCCTAATCTAGGTCTGTAGTCCAAAATTGTTGCTTAGTTGTTTTCTATACGACCTCAAATATATGCCTTGCATTTCCCCCCTCTTTTTGTTCCTAAATACCAACATGTCCTCCATCCAGTGCTCTTATAAATTGGAGACTCCTTAGGCTTCCAGTGCTGCAAATCTGTGGTTTCTCAGTTTTTTATTTCTTGTTTTTAGTAACTCAGCTGTATCCATATATTACCAGAAAGAAAATATCAAATCACAACTGTCCCTGTTGCGATTTGGTATTTCCAGATGTTCAGTGAGATTCAGATGATTTTGATTTGTGATTATTTCCTCAGATTCAATGTCTTGTTATCTTAACAAGTTTTCCCCCCAGGAAATCTATTCAGTAAATCCATTCACCAAATGTTTGCATGGGTTGTTCTATTTCTGAGCTTCTGAGACTCCATCAAACATTCTCCATTGTTCCAAGAAAACAATGAACTCTGATTCACAGAATCATAGAATAGTGGGGTTGGAAGGAGCCTGTAAGACGATCAAGTCCAACCCCTGCTCAGTGCAGGAATCACTATAGTGGTCCTGAAACAAGTTTTCAAAATCTGTGTTAGTATCACATCACTATAGCAACTCCAGACATTACCACTTGGCAGGGATTCCAGGCTGAGCAGAAATATTTTTGTTACCTTCAGTTTAAATATAGTACCTATTGGCTCTCACTGTGTCAAGGGTTCAGTGCATTTGTAAGTTATGTAGACTAATTTCCCAGTGAATCCTGTGGTAAACTCTTCAGACTCTTCCAATGCAGGTGAATCCCAGATCAAGGGTCCCTTAGGTGCTTTCTGGTGGTGGTGCTGCTGCTGCTTCTCCTCCTTCAAAATCAAGTTGGATGTTGGGGTTGGGGACAATTGAGATCATTATCAGAGTACTAAAAATTTAGGTGGACTATAGCTCAGTGGTAGAGCACATACTTGGCATGTAGAAGATGGCTAACTCAGTATCTGGCATGCCAAGTTAAAAAGGATCCCAGACAGGAGAGTTGGAGAAGACTGAGGGGAGATAGGATAGCACTCTTCCAGTACTTGAAAGGTTGTCACAGAGAGGAAGGCCAGGATCATTTCTCCGTTATCCCAGGGTGCAGGACACTGAATAATGGGCTCAAGTGACAGGAAGCCAGATTCCGGCTGAACATCAGGAAAAACTTCCTGACTGTCAGAGCAATACGACAATGGAACCAATTACCTGGGGAGGTGGTGGGCTCTCCCACACTGGAGGCATTCAAGACGAGGCTGGACAGCCACCTGTCAGGGATGCTCTGACTGTGATTCCTGCATTGAGCAGGGGGTTGGGCTTGATGACCTTGTAGGCCCCTTCCAACCCTGCTATTCTATGATTCTGTGATCCCCACCCCCACCCCAAAAGGCCCCAGTGAGTGACCCGCCCACCAGACCAGGCAACATTTCAAAGAAAAGACTAGCCAAGCCACCCAAACTGTTGCACCTGAGCTCCTTTCAGCAGTATATCATATTTTCCCCCATAGCCTCAAAACTAATATCGACATAAGTGAAGAAGCTCACAGAGGAGGCGCCATTGTCCTCATGCACAACTTGCTCTACATACAGGAGGCTGAGAGGGGCAACTCCCCCAACTCTCCATTCCACAGGCCCCTACACTCAGGTCCCATTCAGGAATACCAGAAGGGAGTGCACAACTTGGCAAGGGAATTTCCCACAGATGTGCAAAACCAAATCTATATGGACACACTTCAGGAGCCTCAGCCAGGCATCTTCTATCTGCTCCCTGGTTTATACATAAACCAGGCAACCCTGGACACCCCGTTGTTTTGGGCAATGGTACTACCACAGTTGGTGTCTCACTCTATGGGCTCCATTTGCAGATCAGAAAACACAGTCCCAGCTATCATAGATGCTGGGGCTCTCTTTCTACATACATTCCGTTTGTTGATTTGGTTTTGCTGTCCTTGGAGGTGAGCTTCCCTCATCGCTTGCCTTCTCGCCCTCCATCACACACACACAAAAGCAAAACATAAAAGCAAAGGAGCACAGCAAGCGAGAGCAGCAGAGGAGATCCAGTAAGTGAGTCAGGCTGTAACAGAGGTAACTGCTTTCCCTGCTCGGCCTCACTAAGCTCCTCTTAGCCAGGCTATTCAGATCACTCATAGGCCTGGGCTGAGTCAGTAGACTGCCCAGGAACACCCCACTCGCATCTGCAAGACCAAGACAGCAAAGGATAGCAACTTGGCCTGCGATCCTATACACAATTACCCACGACTGAGTTCTGTGGAATTTATTTATTCCATATATGAAACAAACAAACAAATAAACGTCCCCAAGGAGACAAAATGTATAGGGTTGCGCTGCCATTCTGGCAGAGGAAGCTGAGCAAACCAGTTGCTGAGAACACTTAACCCTTCCAGGCCACATCAGCCACTCTGTCCTCTCTCTGCTCCAACTGCATTAAGGGCCAATTTGTTCCTTGTGGCTTTGATGTGCTTGAACACATGAAGCAGGGCACACCCTTGATTTGGTTTTTGCTCCAACTTGTGAGATGAGTAGTCTGAAGATTGGGGGGCTCCAAGGAACCCCATTGTCACGGTCTAGGATCGACTCCGCGGGATGGGTATTGGAGGCACTGTGCTACAGTGGTTCTGGTCCTACCTACGGGGTTGATTTCAGAGACTAACGTTGGGTGACCATTCCTCGGCCCCTTGGCAATTGAGCTATGGGGTGCCACAGGGTGGCATCTTGCCCCCAATGTTGTTAAAAATATATATATGAAGCCTCTGGGAGCAGTCATTAGGGGATTTGGAGCTAGATGCCATCAGTGTGCTGATGACATGCAGCTCTATCTCCCTGTGACATCTGAATCAGGAGAGGCTGTGCAAGTCCTGGACCAGTGCCTGGACTCAGTAATGGGCTGGATGAGGGCCAATAAACTGAAGCTGAATCCTGGCAAGACGGAAGCCCTGTGGGTGAGTGGTTCCCGGGTCCGGGAGATAAGCTCATTGCCTGTTCTGGATGGGGTTGAGCTCCCTCTGAAAGATCAGGACCGTAGTCTGGGGGTACTCCTAGATCCATTGCTGTCGCTGGAGGGCCAAGTGGTCGCGGCAGCTCGGAGTGCCTTTTACCAGCTTTGGCTGGTTCACCAGCTACGGCCTCTCCTGGACAGGGACAGCTTGTCCACGGTGGTCCAGGCATTAGTAACCTCAAGACTGGATTACTGCAATGCGCTCTGTGTGGGGCTGCCCTTGAGGCTGCTCCGGAAGCTGGAGCTAGTGCAGAATGCAGCAGCTTGGCTGTTGTCGGGAGCTGCCCTTTTCAGCGTGTAACTCCTTTGCTGAGGGAGCTGCACTGGCTGCCTATTCGCTACTGAGCCAGGTTCAAGGTATTAGTACTAGTGTACAAAGCCCTAAACAACTTGGGACCAGGATACCTGAGAGAGCGTCTCCTTCCCTACCAACCTGCCCGGTCACCGAGGTCATGTTCCTGGTGGTTCCACATGGACCCATGGCCTGGTTGGAGTCCACCAGGCAAAGAGCCTTCACTGTGGTGGCCCCCTTCTTATGGAATTCCCTGCCTTTAGAGGTCAGGCAGGTGCCAACTTTGTGTTCCTTCCGGCACCTCCTGCAGACATTGTTATTCCAAGAGGCCTTCCTTGCATGACCAGCCATGGTTTGTTAAATTCCACTTTGTTGGGGTTTGTCTTTTTAAAAAATGTTTTAACTCTTTTAACCTGTTGTTTTATTCTTTTATCGTGTTGTTCACCACTCTGAAATCTTCTGATGTGGTGTGGTATATAAATATTGTAAATAAATTTTAAAAATGAATAAATGTGCTTGGAGGACTGGGGCCCACTACTTGCCCTACAGATCCTTGGCCATCCTAGCTTGTGAGATCTGCCGGAGCTGGGCATCTGGATCTCCGAGGTGGTAAATGCCTCCTTGAGGGACGGTGAGGTCTCCACAGCTTTGGAAGCAACAGTGGTGAGGCCCTTGTTGAAGAAGCCAAATCTGGCCCCTATGGCCTCGCTTAACTACTGCCCAGTATCAAATTTGCCGTGCTTGGGCAAGGTGCTGGAGTGTGTGGTGGCCTCACAACTCGAAGCAGTGCTGGATGATGCTGATGATTTCAGTCCATTCCAATCAGGTTTCAGGCCTGGTATTGGGATGGAAACAGCCTTGGTCGCCCTTGTTGATGACTTACGCCATGGAAGGGGCAGGGGAGTGCAACCCTGTTGGTTCTTCTGGACCTCTCAGTAGCTTTCGATGTCATCAACCACGGTATCCTTTTGGATCATTTATTTGGACTGGGCTTGGGAGGCACAGTTTTAAAGTGGTTCTGGTCCTTTCTGGAGGAGCACTCTCAGAAGGTGGTGCTGGGGGACTTTTGCTCCACCCCTGGCCATTAACCTGTGGATTGCCACAAAGTTTCATTTTGTCCCCAGTGCTCATTCACGTCTACATGAAGCTGCTTAGGAAAGTCGTCAGGAGGTTTGGGCCGAAGTGTCATCAGTATGTGGGTAACACTCAGCTCTACCTCTCATTTCCATCTTCACCTCCCAGGGAGGCCGTGGCATTCTTGAGCCAGTGTCTGGAGGCTGTTTTGGGGTGGATGCAGCAAGGCAGTCCTGCCAGGGCTCACCAGGTTTTTGCCCGACACTTTTTCTAGAGCCAGGTCGCAGCCGGGGCCCAGCTTGCTGCTGTGGGACGGGCGGTGGGAAGCCCCAGAGAGGCTGCTGCGCGAGTCCCAGGGCTGCTGCTATTGCCAGGCTGCAGTAGCGGCTCCGGTTTCTCAGCCTGCAGCACCCCCCCCCCCAGAGATACTGGTCAGTGCTTGAGGCGTCGCCTCCCACACCTTTGGCGAGGCCGAGGCGGCGCCACACGGCGCTGCTTTTCTTACATTACAAAAAGAGAGGCAGGCGCAGGCCCCTGGAAGTTAATGGGGTACAAACACTCGTGGATTCCCGACAGGCCTCCTCGATTTCTTTATAATAGCAAAACAGCCTGTTTGGCTGTTGCATCCGAAAGAGGCCGCAAGTCAGTTTATGTCACCTTCTTGAGTGTGTGTGTGTGTGTGTGTGTGTGTGAGAGAGAGAGAGAGAGAGAGAGAGTGCATCAATGTGCGTTTATGTTTTCTGTGTCTGTGCACTGTATTTTGTAAAGGAGAAGCTTGTGTTTGTATTTGAGTTTTCTACCACAGAAGAGAGGTAAGTCTTTTGCTTCCAGGAAAGCGTGGAAGCGGATTTCCACTAAAATATGGAGTGAAAAATGTTTTTGCAGTATTATTGAACATTGTTGACTCTGTCTCTGTCAGCACGTATGTATGTTGTGTGTGAGTTCAGTACTGAGGGCAGAGTAGGAGGCTCACCAGGGACAGCTACTCTGGGGCCCATCATGGCCTTGAGCTGGCCCATGCTGTGTGGCTCTGAGGACATCATCATTAGCAGTGGTGGTGGCGCAGTTTCTCGAACAAGAGAATGTGGGTCCAGAGGGGTGCTTTTGTGTACTGTGATT
The DNA here is from genome assembly GCF_057233095.1 of Heloderma suspectum. Taxonomy (NCBI): domain Eukaryota; kingdom Metazoa; phylum Chordata; class Lepidosauria; order Squamata; family Helodermatidae; genus Heloderma; species Heloderma suspectum. The sequence goes on along the minus strand of NC_139460.1, from coordinate 328,348,937 downwards.
TCCCCAAGGTTGAAAAGGCCACATAAAGGGTTGGACCCAGACTCACTGAAATCAGTGGGAAAAGTTAGTCACGACTTACGACTATCTCAAGGTCCTCCGATTTCAGTGCATCTACTCTGAGCATGAGTAAGTCTGGAACCAACTAAAACACATCATCATCATTATTATTAAGCCTTTTCCCAGTACTGGGACACAAGGCGGCTTACAAAAATTAAAATATATACAATTAAAACATATGAAAATATACAAAAGTTAAAATATAAATTAAACAATACAATTAAAATTATATTAAAATGTTAAAACAGCATTTTAAAACAGCATTTTAGCAGCTTACCCCCAGGTTCCAGCTGTGTCCCAAAGGCCTGCTGGAACAAGAATGTTTAGCCTGCCTCATCAAAGAGGGAGTCATCCTAGCCCCCCTGAGAAGGGTGTTCCACAGCTGTGGGGCAGCCACTGAGAAGGCCCTCTCCCAGGTTCCTACCGAACGTGCCAGTGACAGTGGTGGGACTGAGCGAAGGGCCTCCCCAGAGGATCTTAGGACATGGGCAGGTTCATAAGGGAGGATACGGTCTTTCAGATAAGCTGGACCGGAGCCGTATAGGGCTTTATAGGTCATAGCCAGCACTTTGAATTGTGCCCGGAAACAGACTGGAAGCCGGTGAAGATGTTTTAACAAGGGAGTTGTATGCTCCCTGTAGCCAGCCCCAGTCAACAGTCTGGCAGCAGCTCTTTGGACCAACTGCAGTTTCCAAACACTCTTCGTAGGCAGCCCCACGTAGAGTAATCCAAACGTTGCAGTAATCCAAACGGGATGTAACTAAGACATGTGTCACCATGGCCAGATTAGACATCTCCAGGAACGGGGGCAGTTGGCGCACTAGTTTTAACTGTGCGAAAGCAGTCCTGGCCACCGCTGAAACCTGAGCATCCAGGCTTAGGGCTGAATCGAGGCACACCCCCAAGCTGCGAACCTGAGTCTTCAGGGAGAGTGTAGCCCCATCCAACACAGGCTGAATGCCTATTCCCTGATCTGTCTTTTGACTGACCAGGAGCACCTCTGTCTTGTCTGGATTAAGCTTCAATTTGTTCTCCCTCATCCAGTCCATTACTGATGCCAAGCACTGGTTAAGGACAGAAACAGCTTCCTTGGAATCTGGTGGGAAGGAGTAGTAGAGCTGGACGTCATCAGCATATTGGTGGCACCGAACTCCAAAACTCCAGTGAACACTGCCCCTGTCCACTTCCTGGTGTAGGTCATCTACCAAGGCGACCAAAGCTGTCTTCGTCCCATACCCAGGCCTGAAACCAGATTGAAATGGATCAAGGTAATCTGTTTCTTCCAGAAACCCCTGGGGCTGGGAGGTCACCACACGCTCTAATACCTTGCCCAAAAATGGTACGTTAGGGACTGGACAATAGTTATCTAGTACAGTGGGATTCGGGGAAGGCTTCTTCAACAGAGGTCTCACAACCACCTCTTTTAAGCATAATGGAACAATGCCTTGTTCCAGAGAGGCATTAACCACTCCCGTTGTCCACTCAGCCAGTCCTCCTCTGGCCTCTTTAATAAGCCAGGAGGGGCAAGGACCCAGCATACACATGGTGGCACTCACCGCTCCAAGGATCCTGTCCACATCCTCGGGCTGCACAAATGGAAAAGAATCCATCAACACTGAACAAGCAGGAGCCAAAGTGACATCTGCAGGATCTGCATGAACTACAGCATCCAAGTCAGAATGGATCTGAGCGATTTTATCAGCAAAGTGCTGAGCAAATTATTCACAGTGGGCGGTCAAGTGGTCAGAATTTTTATCACACGGGCCAGGATGCAGAAGGCCCCTGGCCACTTGAAACAGCTCCGCTGGCCGGCTCCCTGCAGATGCAATGGTGGCAGAACAGAAAGACTGCTTTGCTGCCCTCACTGCCACGGAGTAGGCTTTCAAATAGCTCTAGCCCGTGTTCGATCGGACCCGTTCCGAGTTTTCCGCCAACGTCGCTGTAGTCTCCGCCTCATTCGCTTCATCGCCGCCAGTTCCCCGGAGAGCCAGGGCGCTGGTCTGGCTCCGCTCCATGAGAGGGGGCACTCAGGCACGATTGTGCCCCCGCCCTGGCCATTTCCCTGTTCCAGGGATCCGCCAGGGCTTTGACAGGATCGTCTGCCGAGGCAGCAGGAAAATCCCCGAGAGCCGTCAGGAAACCATCCAGATCCATCAGACTCCTGGGGCGGACCAGCTTAATTGGTCCCCCACCCCTGCAGAGGCACTGAGTTCCAGTGAGTGAACCAAAAACATTCATAGAATCATAGAATAGTAGGGTTGGAAGGGGTCTATAAGACCATCAAGTCCAACCCCAAGACTGACCATGGACTCTGGACTCATGAGAAAAAAAAACACACCTCTATGAAGTCAGTGGCGCAGAGGCCACAGAATGTTGAAAGAAACTGAAACAGTGATCAACAATCTAGACTGCTGCTCTAGGGAGAATATGGCAAGATGTGTTTCTGGCATTGTGGGTGATGAATTGGAACTTCTGGAAGCTATCATTGTCTTCTTCTTGCTGCATCTCAAAAAGACATGCCCTCATCCTGCATTCATCGCTCAACAGAACTCCAGAATGACTGAAAGCTCATTTTTATTGTATAATCTTACAAAGCTGTATAATCTTAGAAGGGGGCATGGCTCTGACTATCATGACATGAAGGGACCCTGCACTTCTGAATTTGCCGCTGCACTACCGTGTGGATGAAGGAAAACAAGTTGAAACGTAGTCCAGGCAAGGTGGAGGTATTGTGGGTTGGGAAACCAACTACTCTGGATGGAGGTTTACAACTAGTCTTAGATGGGGCTGCGCTCCCCCTGAAAGACCAGTCTGGGTGTCCTCCTGGACTTTGTGCTAACTGGGGAAGCCCAGGTGGTGCGGCGTCCAGGAGTGCTTTTTACCACCTTAGGTTGGTGTGCCAGCTGCGGCCCTATCTGGAGAGGACAGACCTTGCCTCAGTCATCCATGCACTAGTGATGTCCAGACTAGACTACTGTGATGTGCTGTAGATGGGGCTGCCTTTGAAGATGGTTCAGAAACCTGAACTGGTGCAGAAGGCAGCTGCCAGGTGTTGGTGGGGGCAGGGCGATCCAATCATATAATGCCTATGGCGTGCCACCTGCCCCAGTTCTGGTGCATCTCTGTGCCTAATTCAAAGTGCTGGTTTTGACTTTCAAAGCCCACACTTTAAGATCAGTGAGAGGCCCTTCTCATTTGCCCACCTGTGGGAGCAGTTATGTGGGCGACCACACATGAGGCAGCCTTCTCTGCACTGGCCCCACACTTCTCGAACACATTGCTGTTGGGGGTCCACAATGCTTTATCATTGCAGGCTTAAGATGGCCTTGAAGACATTTTATTCTGGCCTTCTCTTAATATGATTGCTGTTGTTGCAGGTTTTGTTGCTGTTTTATTTCTGGTTTTGTTGTTGGGGTTTGTTGTTTCTATTCCTGTTTTCATTGTGTTCTTACTGTTTTTTGTTGTGTTTTTATTGCTTTTAATATTGTATTGGTTTTATGTGTTTTATTGCTGTACTCTGCCTTGGGAGAGCTTCTGCCCTGAAAGGTGGCCAAGAAACATTTTAAATAATAAAAAAAAAAAAGTGGAATAGCTATTTCATGTAAAAAGCCAAATAATCAGCAGATTTATCTAACGTGGATGTATTTTTCAGACAAACTGTAGATCAGCATATATTTCGGTAGGTCTTGTGAAGTGAGGGAGAGGAAATGGAGGAGAGACAGAAACTCGAGAAACAAAAAGGTGAGTGGAAAAAACAAACAGGTTGTTTGCATGCCCTGTCCTGTCCTCCTTACCAGGGACAAGATCAGAAAGACTTTTGTGGTTTAAAAATTTGGCAAGTCCTAGGACATCAACACTGAGTACTTGTTGACCAATGATGAATGGTGTTGCCTCCTGCTTCTGGTTTTGAGACATTTTTCTCAGATGGGCCTTAGAGGGATTGTGTTCCTTCTTTTAACATCCAGGAGTTGGAGGTATAAAATGTCAAACCAAAAAGAAAAACTAACACCTACCATCCAGACACAGGACTGGCCACTCTGCACTGCTGGACTGGTGAGAGGAAAGAACTGAGGGGAGAGGATTGTCCACCGTTTACAGCTGGCTGGTTGCTTGCTGCCTGTAACCCGCCCCCCCCATCTCCCAGTATCCTACCTTGCGTTGGCCTGCACTGATTGCAGAGTGAGTGGGAACACCTGCCGAAGTTTTCTCCAGCCAACCGGAGCAGAGTGCTACCTCTGAGCCTTGAGATCTCCAGGCATCGTGGAGACTTAGGGCGAGGGTGCCTTCCATCTTCTCTTCCTTTTGGATCACTTACATCCTGGTCATCTATTGATCGCTTGTACTGTGTGAAGTGAAGTGATGTGTGTGAAGTGAGGTGTCCCTGAGTGAGAGCAGGGACCCTCTGCCAACAGCAGTTCTTATGTTATTGTTGCCCACCCTGGGTGAGAGACAGGGGATAGAGGCTTCATATCGCACAACTACTTCTCTGCCCAGGGTGGGAGCCTGTGGTAGCTTGAAGAGGGGCTTACCCTGGGTGAGAGCCAGGGGGTGCAGGGGAGAACTGCTTTGCCACCTGCCAGGTGAGATAGAATGAGCATGAACCAATGGAAGACGGCTACATGGCTAGGAAATAGCACTTTACTTGTTCTCTGCTTTATTTGGTTGGGTAACAAGCCTGGTGTCCTAACTGTGACCAGCAGCTGGTTACAACCACAGTTACAAACTGTGACTGTATTAGTTTGGTTGGGAGTGATTGTTGGATAAGTGGAGTGTATGAGTTGACTGGTTGATTGTATATTTGAATGGTGGGTGGCTGTGGAGAGTGTGTGGGTATTTTACGGTGGTAACGATGTGCCTAGGAGACTCTAATGTGGGGACCTATGGAGGAGGCACCACTATTCCAGTGACTTGGGGCAGAAGGAGATACGGTAGGAGGAGGGGGTTGGAACATCAAAGTAGAATGGGCCACGGATGTCTATACACTGTTCCCCTTCTACCCCCCTCCTCTAGCTCTCATGTAGCTGGTAGCTCTTCCACTGTGCCCTCCTGTCTTGCGGTGCTGCTATTTAATGCCAGATCAGTCTGCAACAACACCGCACTCATTCATGATTTAATCGTGGATGAGAGGGCCGACCTGGCGTGTATCACTGAGACTTGGGTGGGTGAGCTAGGCGGAGTCAACCTGACTCAGCTCTGCCCGCCTGGGTACTCAGTGCAGCACCCACATAGGTTGGAGGGCCGGGGGTGGGGGAGTTACCGTGGTTCATAGAATTTCCATCTCTATCACCAGGAGACCACTCCACCTTGGAGCAGGCCTTGAGGGGTTGCACCTGGTGTTGGGCCATAGAGACAGATTGGGGATGCTGCTGGTGTACTGCCCACCCATCTGCCCCGCAGCCTCCCTGACTTTGCTGGCAGAGGCAGTCTTGAGTGTGGTGTTGGAGGAACCCAGGACGGTGGTTCTGGTGACTTCCACTTCCATGCTGAGGCTGTCTCTGGAGTTCCAGCTCAGGACTTCATGGCCTCCATGACAACCATGGGGCTGTCTCAGTATGTCATCGGCCCAACACATGAAGAAGGGCACACCCTTGACTTGGTTGGGTAGTCTGGAAGATTGGGGGGCTCCAAGTAACCCCATTGTCACGGTCAGACCATTTCCTGGTGAGATTTGAACTTACGGCATTACTCTCCTTCCGCGGGGGTGGGGGGCCTATTCAGATGGTCCGCCCTAGGAGACTGATGGAATCCAGTGGATTTCTGAATGCTCTTAGGGATTTTCCAGTGGAGAGAGCTGGTGATCCAGCCGAGACCCTAGCCTCACTGTGGAACAGTGAGATGCAGAGGGCCATCGACATGATCGCACTTGGGTGCCCTCTCCGGCACTGTGGAGCCCGTTCTGCTCCCTGGTATACTGGGGAGCTGCGGTCAATGAAATAGGCTGGATGTCGGCTGGAGCGCAAATGGCGCAAGACTCGAAGTGAAGACAACCGAGCACGCTCTAGAGTGCATAATCGTGCCTATTGCGTGGCAGTGCAGGCAGCAAAGAAGGTTTATTTTGCTGCCTCCATTGCGTCCTCAAGTAGCCGTCCAGCGGAGCTCTTCTGGGTGGTCCAGCAGTTGTTAACATCTTCCCCAGTAAATGGGGCCCTGGCCCCGTTGAGGACCCTCTGTGGCCTTTTTGCATTGCACTTTGAGGACAAAATTGCTTGTCTCCGCAGCAACCTTGATGCTGTTGTTAGTGCAGTACCAGTCGAGGTGTCTGATGCCACCATCTGCCCGATTTTGTGGGATCAGTTCCAGTTGTTACAGCCTGATGATGTGGATAAGATGCTTGCAATAATGTGACCGACCACGTGCCCTCTCGATCCCTGTCCCTCCTGGCTAATAAAAGCTAGCCGAAGGGGTACGACTGGGTGGGTCCAGGGAGTGATAAATGCTTCTCTACAGGAAGGGGTGGTCCCTGCTGTCCTTAAGGAGGCAGTAGTGCAGCCACTCCTGAAGAAGCCCACCCTGGACCCAACGGTATTAGACAACTACCGCCCAGTCGCAAATACCCCTTTTCTAGGGAAGGTATTTGAGAGGGTTGTGGCAAACCAATTGCAGCCACTCTTGGAGGATACTGATTATCTAGACCCATTTCAGTCTGGGTTTCATTCTGGTTATGGGACTGAATCAGCCTTGGTTGCCCTGATGGATGACCTTCATCGAGAGAGGGACAGGGGGAGTGCAACCCTGTTAATTCTGCTCGATATCTCATCGGCTTTTGATACCATTCATCATGATATCCTCCTGGATCGACTCCGTGGGATGGATATTGGAGGCACTGTGCTACAGTGGTTCCAGTCCTACCTACGGGGCCGATTTCAGAGAGTAACATTGGGTGATTATTCCTCAGCCCCTTGGCAATTGAGCTATGGGGTGCCGCAGGGTACCATTCTGTCCCCAATGTTGTTTAACATCTATATGAAGCTGCTGGGAGCGGTCATTAGGGGATTTGGAGCTAGATGCCATCAGTATGCTGATGACACACAGCTCTATCTCCCTTTTACATCTGAATCAGGAGAGGCTGTGCAAGTCCCGGAGCAGTGCCTGGACTCATTAATGGGCTGGATGAGGGCTAATAAACTGAAGCTGAATCCTGGCAAGACAGAAGCCCTGTGAGTGAGTGGTTCCTGGGTCCGGGAGATAGGCTCACTGCCTGTTCTGGATGGGGTTGCACTCCCTCTGAAAGATCAGGTCCGTAGTCTGGGGGTACTCCTAGATCCATCACTGTCGCTGGAGGCCCAAGTGGTCGCAGCAGCTCGGAGTGCCTTTTACCAGCTTTGGCTGGTTCACCAGCTACGGCCTCTCCTGGACAGGGACAGCTTGACCATGGTGGTCCAGGCATTAGTAACCTCAAGACTGGATTACTGCAATGTGCTCTGTGTGGGGCTGCCCTTGAGGCTGGTCCAGAAGCTGGAGCTAGTGCAGAGTGCAGCAGCTTGGCTGTTGTCGGGAGCTGCCCTTTTTCAGCATGTAACTCCTTTGCTGAGGGAACTGCGCTGGCTGCCTATTCGCTATCAGGCCAGGTTTAAGGTATTAGTACTAGTGTACAAAGCCCTAAACAACTTGGGACCAGGATACCTGAGAGATTGCCTCCTTCCCTACCAACCTGCCCGGTCACTGAGGTCATCAGAGGGCATGTTCCTGGTGGTTCCACATGGACCTATGGCCTGGTTGGAGTCCACCAGGAGAAGAGCCTTCAGTGTGGTGGCCCCCTTCTTATGGAATTCCCTGCCTTTAGAGGTCAGGCAGGCGCCAACGTTGTGTTCTTTCCGGCGCCTCCTGAAGATGTTGTTATTCCAAGAGGCCTTCCTTGCATGACCAGCCGTGGGCTGTTGAATTCCACTTCATTGGGATTTGTCTTTTTAAAAATGTTTTAACTTTTTTAACTCTTTTAACCATTGTTTTATTCTTATGTTGTTCACCGCTCCGAAATCTTCTGATGAGGAGTGGTATATAAATATTGTAAATAAATAAAAATAAATAAAATAATAAAATCTCTACACCAACCTAAAATCCTGCACTTAAAACGGGGCTTTCTGCTTCCATTTTAAATGCAGGATCACAACAGCTCCCCCTTTCATGAGCTTCCTTTCCCCCCACCCCCTTCCCCCGCCTCCCCATATCTGAGTCTTCCATTATCTTTCATTGATCTTGCTTCTCTTCTGCTGCTTTTACTCTTTTCACAGAGGAAACTGAAGCAGAACACAGCAGGGTAACCTGATAGCTCATTATCTGCGATCTATTTAAAAACAGAACAAAAGGGCATTTAGTGCAGGAGACGCCTTGAGTGATCACGGTGTCATGTAAAGAGCCCGCAGACTTATTTATTTATTCATTTATTTATTAAAACATTTCTATCCCGCCCTATATCATTAAGATCTCAGGGCGACGTACAGATAAAATCAATTTAAATAGTATAAAACAATAAATAATTTAAACACCTAAAAACATATTAAACTATTAAACTAATACCAGTTAAAATCTGAATTGATAAAAACAGTTAAAACAATGTGCTAGGGAATGCATTTAGCCCTCAAAGGCTTTGGTAAAAAGCCACGTTTTTACCTGGCGTCAAAACGAGACCAATGTCTGTGCCAATCGGGCCTTCATGGAGAGGGCATTCCACAACTGGGTGCCACAGAAGGGAAGGCCTTCTCCCACGTCCCACCATAGTGTATGTCTCGTACTGGTTGGACACAGCGGAGGGCCTATCCAACAGATCTCAGTTCTCGGGCAGGCATATATAGGGAGAGGCGCTCCCTGAAATATCCAGGTCCCAAGGAACTTAGGGCTTTAAACATCATTACCAATACCTTGAATTCTGACCGGAAGCATACTGGCAGCCAGTGCCATTCCTTTGAAACTGGTGTTATATGCTTTTATGAGGTGTTGTAGCTGCTGCATTTTGCACTAGCTGCAACTTCCGAGTCGTCTTCAAGGGTAGCCCCAGGTAAAGTGCATTGCAGCAGTCTAATCGGGAAGTCACCAGTGCATGTACTACTGTGTCTAGGTCATCCCTGTCCAGGAAAGGCCGTAGCTGGGGGATCAGCCGAAGCTGGGCCCAAGTACTCCAGGCCACAGAGTCCACCTGGGGCTCCAGTGACAGGGGGGGCTCTAGGAGTACTCCCAAGCTACGCACCTGCTCCTTCAGGGGGAGTGCAACCCCGTCCAGGACAGGTCGCTTACCCAATTCCCGGACTCGGGAACTACCAAACTTATGTGAAGGAGCAACTGCAGGATAAAAGCTCAGTGTGAAGGAGCCCACAGAGTGAAGGCTGGAGGAATATGCTCACCAAGGGAGCAAAATTAGAATGCCATCCAACCAAAACCTCATCACTAAAGCCCCCCCCCCCATTAGCCCTTTCTGGTTTTGCTTTTGATAATATTGCCATCAAACTCAGAGATGGGAGTACGAACACCCAGGAGGTCTGCGAGCAAGTTGCAAGGAATACTTCCCTTACAACTGAAGTCCTCCAAGTGAATTAGAATTTTTCCATTTATAGAGCCACTAAAGCGAAAAGCAAATCTCGGCTCAGAGATATGCCTGCAGGTTACATAACCAATCTCATTTGTACAGCCAGTGAGTCAGCGCAGGAGGTATTTCCCAGCACACTCCGTAGACACAGCACCCATTCTGTGCCTTGGCTCTCCTGCAACTGCAGGAGTTTGGAGCAGCCAAAATGAGAACTGCTTTCTCCATGTTAAGGCTGCAGATCAGTTGCAAGAGGCAGACAATGAACTCAGAACTTCAGATTCTCCGACTCAATTTTAATTGCTATCAGGGTGGCAACAGAACAGATGGGACATTTGTAGAACAGAGGTGTTCTTGAATCACTGTATTTTCCCTGTCTAGACACATCATTTTTCTGCTCTGGAATGAAGGAACCCCCACCCCTGCACCAAAGAACTCCCAAATAGCACTGCAGGATTTCAGGGCAGAGGGCATCACAACATCTGGACAATTTCCAAAATGAAAATGGTGCTCTTGGGAGCAATAGAAACTATATGTATGTAGCAACATCGCTCCAGCCTGGGCTGAGGAAGTGGTCAGAAAAACTGATCAGGCATGGGGGCTGGGGTGAGAGGGACTGAAATTGATATAAGGGACTGCTGCTAAAAAAAGAAAAATGAAAAGAAGCTTTTTTGAGTGAACAGTGCTGGTTGAAAACCCTGAATATGCTTCATGCTACATTAGCAGTGGAAGACATAATGCAGACCGACACCTGAAAGATACGACTGGATGATTTCAGATTAGAAATACACCAAGGGGGGGGGGAGTGCAGGTAATTAACCCTCTGCAGGGGGTTGAATCCTCCAACTTCTCATTAATGCAAATCACACTCAGGGGCATCTCAGGGAACACACACTTGCAAAACCAAACTGCCATGCAACAAGCAAGGCACAACATCAGGAAAGGGAATGCCCGGGGTTGGAAAAGGTGCGTGTTCAAGAGAGGACACCCCTGCAGCCCCTTATGCTAGGAGCTCTGCCCCGGAACACCGTCATGGTGCTCCCCACCCCTTCCATTCAAATCCCCTCTCAAAGCTGATATTTTTCCATGAAGCCTTTGGCACAACCCGTTGGGGCACAATCCTGTGCACCTTTAGTGGAAAGAAATCCTACAATTCCCAGCATTCCCCAGCCAGCTGAGAACTGTAGGACTTCTTTCAGTCTAAACATGCATAGGATTGTGCCCTTAAGCTCTCACTCCTTACTGAAACTAGGCCCAGTTATGTGTAACTGGACTGAGTGCACCTTCTTTCCCTGATCACATACTCACCTCCATTTTCCTCCCCTATGGCAAATTTTTAAGATACAACTTGTTGAATTCTGGCCTGGGTTGTTGTGTCATGTGAACCCGGCCACACTAATTATCCAGAAAAAGAACCATGGTTTGTTGTCAGGTTGAGAATTCTGGGTTGTTTAAACCATAGGTTGTCATTACATGCAAATCTAGAACCGTGGGTTGTTTTGCCAGGCTACAGAGGCAGTGGGCAGGAGTGGTAAAAAGAACCCAACCACTGTACAGACTGCGCTCCACTTGCCCTTTCCGTGTACCGGCAGGAATGGTGAATTCTGTCTGGCAACAGCAGCCAGGTGGATCTGAATCCCTTCCCCCCCCCTTTGCTCCAAGGTGCTTCTGGCTGCATTGGGGGGGGAGTTTGGGTTGCCTCGTTACCGAACTGCATGTACCAAGTGGTGCCTCAATAATCTCTTGCGGGATTCAAGTACTCCCCCCCCCCCCGGCACACCAGACGCAGGTAATTAGGCCACTAGCGCCATCTATGCAGTAATTGTGTTGCAGCCCCCACCTGGTCCTTATCTCCAAAAGTGGACCATGGAAAACCGTCCTCCTGTTGCTCGGTGCGGCTGCTCTGGATAACTGTGGAGAAGCTTCCGTTCCTGCAGATCATTGTGACCAACCTCTGAAGGGAGGGTGGATTGTTAGCACAGGCCAGACACACGTGCAGGGCACACGCACTAGTTTGGATGGGGATAAGACCCAGTAGCAAACCCAGCGTGCAGCTGCTGCCCAAAGACTGCCTGCTTCGAAGTGGGATGCATTCAGCCAGCCACCGCACTTGCGGAGTATCAAGATGGATGGTGCCAATTTCATGAGAACAACCAAGCTGACAAGAGAACAAACTTGGATGGAAAAGCACAAGATGCTGCTTGGCTCTTGAGCTGATCCACTGACAAACAGCCTCAGTGTTCTCCTCAGGGGGCTACCAGCCCCCCCGCCCTTCACAGTTGTCAAAACAGTAAGAAGGCAACTGGCTTAGCAAATCAAGGAGGAAAAGCTGAAGGAAAAATTGAGCACATTGAATCTATAGAGGGTACTGGAAGGGGTAGCATTCTGACAGTTTCTTTTAAAAGGTTTCCGAAAGAAGAGGTGCAATTGACTGCGCTTTCCACCGAGGACAAGATAAGCAGCAAATGGGTTTAATCCGCAGGGATATAGATTTAGGGATGGGGGATGTCAGCTTCAAGGGCACTTCCTTCAGCACATCAACCTTGCAAGAGGCTGGACTATCAAGAGGTTAGAACAGCAGAGTTCGAAGCTTCCCAGGCTAAGAAGCAGGTAGGGGAGCCAGTAGCCTTTCCAGCTCGGGAGGGCTTTTGGCAAGGTAGGACTGCTTATTACTTCAAAACCAACCAGGAAAGAGTTACCATTCAGGGGTTCTCCTCCACCTGCTGCTGGCCTTCACTGGAGGATGAGCAAATGCAAAGCCCAAGGGATAAAGATACATAAGAACGAGGGATAAATGTACACAATAATGTTTCTTCTCAAAATAGACAGGATCCAAGGACAGCAATTGGGCCTCCGTTCACTCATACCCATGAAGCTGCCTTACCTACTAGATCGGATCATTCGTCTATATAGCCCACTGTTGCCCACTTTGGCAGCAGCTCTTCCCCACCCCAGCCAGCCACCAGGGATCCGGGTAACTGGCCTGGAGATGCCGGACGCTGACCTGGACCTTGCTGGAAAAGCCTCCCTCAGGCAGTTCCAGAGGCAGAAAATGTGACATCTTTTAAATTCCTCCTGAAAATGCACTTGTTCACTCAGGCTTTCCTGGGATTGTAAGTAAATTAATCATGCCACTCCATTTTACTGCTCCTTGAGTTGTTTTACTGCAGTTGGAAGTGTTTTTAATGTTGTATTTTTAATGTTGTACTTAAATCTATTTAATATTTATTGTGAACTGCTGAGGGATTTTATTGAATTCAGCGATATACAAGTGTCACAAACAAATGAATGCAAGCAGGCGCTCTACCACCCAGGTGAGGCCAAGGATGCTGGAGAAATCCTTGATGGACCTGAATGATGTCAGATTCCTGAGAATCCAACCTGCATAACCTGCGGCAGACCGGCTCTCTGTGTCGGCAGGGCTTCCGGAATTAGGCATAATTTTTTCTCTGTAAAAATGGCAAGATATGCAAATTGCAGCTGCAATTTGTGTATTTGGGGCAAATTACGGCTGTAATTGGCATATTTCATGCAATTTGTGGCTGTAAAGTGCTTAGTTATGCTGCCAATTTGTTTCCAAGCAAAATATAAAGTGCTGGTTCTGACCTGTAAGGCCTTACATGGTCTAGGTCCAAGGTACCTCCGAGAGCGCTTCTCTCCTCAGTCCACCACCTACGGTCCTCTGAGGGCTCTTTGCTGTGGCTTCTTGTGTGAGATTAGCAGCCACACACGCCAGAGGAACTTTTCCTTTGCTGCCCCTCGGTTCTGAAATGACCTGCTGGTGAAAATGCACCTGCTGACCTCTTTGAAAGTTTTAAAGCAAGTATTAAAGACGACTATTCCGGCAGGCCTTCCTTTTTTAGAACTCTTGTTCCTTTGTGATAGAATCATAGAATCATAGAACAGTAGGGTTGGAAGGGGCCTACAAGGCCATCGAGTCCAACCCCCTGCTCAATGCAGGAATCCAAGTCAGAGCATCCCTGGCAGGTGGCTGTCCAGCCTCGTCTTGAAGGCCTCCAGTGTGGGAGAGCCCACCACCTCCCCAGGTAATATGTTCCATTGTCGCCTTGCTCTAACAGTCAGGACGTTTTTCCTGATGTTCAGCCGGAATCTGGCTTCCTGTAACTTGAGCCCATTATTCCGTGTCCTGCACTCTGGGATGATCAAGAAGAGATCCTGGCCTTCTTCTCTGTGACAACCTTTCAAGGACTTGAAGAGCGCTATCCTATCTCCCCTCAGTCTTCTCTTCTCAAGGCTAAACATGCCCAGTTCTTTCAGTCTCTCTTCATAGGGCTTTGTTTCCAGTCCCCTGATCATCTTTGTTGCCCTCCTCTGAACCCTCTCCAGTTTGTCTGCATCCTTCTGAAAGGGTGGTGCCCAGAACTGGACACAGTACTCCAGATGAGGCCTAACCAGTGCTGAGTAGAGGGGAACTAGTACTTCCCAGGATTTGGAAGCGATGCTTCTATTAATGCAGCCCAAAAGAGCAGTTGCCTTTTTTGCAGCCACATCACATTGTTGGCTCATATTCAGCTTGTGATCGACAACAATTCCAAGATCTTTCTTGCTTGTAGTGCTGTTGAGCCATGTATCCCCCATCTTGGAACTGTGCATTTGGTTTCTTTTTCCTAGGTGCAGAACTTGGCATTTATCCCTTTTAAATGTCATTCTGTTGTTTTCTGCCCAGCGCTCCAGTCTGTCCAGAATGATGACTGTTGAATACTGCTTTTAAGCTGTGTTTTTATTGTTGGATTTTTTGTTAACTTGTTTTTAACTTTGTACACCACCTAGAGTATTCGTACATAGGCAGGTTATAAATTGAATAAATTGTGGCTGGATTTCAAGAGAGGCCCGATTTCCTCATGACAGATGTCGCCCAGACCGGACATTGGAGGATTTGTACAACCCTAGCAGGCCCCAACGCAAAAGCATGCGCTCTTTGTAGCACAACTAAAAATACTAAACACCATTCCAGAAGTTAAGCTGAGGTACTGAGCACTGAGGTTCTGTCATAGTAAACCTGTTTCAGTGTTCCAGAGCCATCCTATCCATCCATGTCACCTAAGTAGTATGTCCCATAGATTTCAGTGAAGGTTTCTCCCAGAAGGGGATATAGAATTGTAGCCTTCAGAAATGGAAAAAAGAAATGGAAGAGGAGGATTTAGCTAGGGACACTTGCTCCTCTTAAATTTGGTTGTTCCTTCCAAAATGGCTCAGAGTGGCATTTTAGCTTCACAGCAACCTGGCAAGGTAGATCTGACAGGAGACTGCTACTTGATGCAGCCCGGCCCAGCGAGTTTCACAGCCAAGTGGGAATTTTGTATCTGATCTCTAAGCCCAGCATTGTCACCACTGCACCCTAATCTTGAACATAGAATATGTTTCATCATGAAAATGGAAAAGGGGGAAAAAATATTGAAGACTGCCTTAAAATGGTGAGGAACCAGACAGCAAACACTCAGGCAGCCAAGAAAACCCAGTTTCTCATTCTATCAACAACCCAGGGCAACATGGGAGGGGCAGCGGCAGAACAGAGACATAAATAGCCAATGATACGGGTCCTGCATTGTGCTCAGTAAATACGTTTGTCCAAGCAGACAGTGATGGAGAGCCCATGTGTACCCAATACATTAAAGAAAATGTTCAAGAGCAGTCCATCCTTGGAAAAATATTGCTTCTGTATAGCTGCCAAGATCAGAGCGCGCCTGACTCGTTACCCATTGTGCGAGGGGCGGGGTAAAGTTAAGACAGCTTGCTCAGGGGACGTGCAACACTTTCAAAATGGCTTCAGGGCAAGAAGGGGGGGGGCTGGAAAAAGGAGGGAAGGCATGGATAGAACTGGCCGAACATTACGCCTAATCTGCCATTAGGAATCCCTGTGCCTTTTGCCCCAGTCCTGCTCCTTGTATGTTTCCTATGATGGAAGCCAAGGTGTTTGGAATAAACCTCTTATTCCATGCTTCTCTGTTTCTTCAGTCACATATTCACACCAACACCACCCCGGCCACAATCACCCCTGCACATGAACATGTTCATTGACCAATGCATGACCTAGAACACTGACTCCAAGGGATATTTGTACATTGTTTCCTCAGTCTGGGAGACTATGTATCCCCAAATTATTACAGCACATCCACATTAATGCAAAATGACATTTGGTACACGTGTGTCATATGACACACCTCTCTCTCACCATGGGGGTCATGTAATGTGCTGCAAAATGGTTAGAGGCTGCCTGGCCATTCGGAAAACTGAAGGTGCTCACCTGCACGTTGGTTATGAGAAATATCTCCGAGTGTGGCATTGTTACAGCTGACAGTTTGGGAGATGAAGTTTACGCCGGGCGGCGGTATTCCAGCAGAGAGCAAGTCAAGCTGTTCACACACTTGCAGTCAGACTTGTGGGGAACAGGCAACCAGAAGCACACACCTAGGCATGTGCACAAGGCAGAAGGGGGGGGTCCTGCAATTTTGGCGAAGTGGCTTGTGCAAATTTGAAACAGACAAGCAAGCAGGAGGGCTGCGCTCCAACAGATTTTGCAAGAGGTGGACTCCACATGGCCAGTTGCAAAGGATCTCTTGGATTGCTACTCCGATGTCACCCTTTAAATATCCCCACTCTAAGCAATTTGACACAGCACTGTCAAATCAGCCCTGACAGACAACACAAGGGGTCTCTTTGTGGGGACTGTTGAACAGGGGAACACCAGCAGCTCTGTTTAAACAAATGTTGTGGAAAGCTCCCTCTGCCCAAACCTTGGCAACTGCTGATGCCGAAGGGGGTGGGGGGAAGGCCCATGGAGAGGCAATGTTAGCAGGTGGCTACTCTGGGATCTGGGTCTCACAATGGCCAGTGCAAGGCCACAGGACGAGGGTTGGCCAAAGCTCACGAGGGACCGGAGGGGCTCCCCCAGAAGGGTCGATTCACCAACGCTTCACTAGTGAGCGAGGCAATGTGGCAAAGACCTGACAGCTGACCTTGGCAGCAGTTGGAGGTGGGCGCCTGCCTGCTGCCTAACGTATCCCACGACAGTTGAGGCTTTACTACAGGTCTTGGGCTGAAGCGTGAGGATAACTCCCAGGGGGTAGATGCGGTATGGACAGCCATGCCAGTTCCTTGAATGCAGAGTTTACGGATTGAGCCCCTTCGCGCTCCGATTTGGAGACCGGACAGTTCCAGTTAACGTCATGCTGTGATATTTAATGAAGGTTGCAGCAATATTTCATCCAATATGGGTGTCCGCTGTTTCATTATTGCTGCAAAGACTCTGATAGGGAAGGAGTGTCAGGGATGGAATCACTGTGCTGGAGCCAAAAGCCCCATTATCAGGAATGGCTTAGGACTTCATGTTCTCCATGACGACCATGGGTCTGTCCCAAGTGGTTTCTGGCCCCACTCATACAGCAGGTCACACTCTAGACCTAGTTTTCTATGCTGATGATGGTGATCTGGGTGTGGAGGAACTTTCTGTTGTTCCGTTGTCATGGACAGATCACTACCTGGTGGGGTTTAGACTCACTGGAACCCAGCGCCTCTGCAGGGGTGGGGGACCAATTAAACTGGTCCGCCCCAGGAGGCTGATGGATCCGGATGGTTTCCGGACGGCTCTCAAGGATTTTCCTGCTGCCTCGGCAGGCAATTCTGTTGATTCTGTATTCCAGGTGGATCTCAGGGAAATGGCCAGGGCGGGGGCACAATCGCGCCTGAGCGCCCCCTCTCACGGAGCGGAGCCAGACCAGCGCCCTGGCTCTCCGGGGAACTGGCGGCGATGAAGTGAATGAGGCGGAGACTACAGCGACGTTGGCGGAAAACTCAGGACGGGTCCGATCGAACACGGGCTAGAGCTATTTGAAAGCCTACTCCGTGGCAGTGAGGGCAGCAAAGCAGTCTTTCTGTTCTGCCACCATTGCATCTGCAGGGAGTCGGCCAGAGGAGCTGTTTTGAGTGGCCAGGGGCCTTCTACATCCTGGCCCGTGTGATAAAAATTCTGACTACTCAACTGCCCGCTGTGAACAATTTGCTCAGCACTTTGCTGATAAAATTGCTCAGATCTGTTCTGACTTGGATGCTGTAGTTGATGCAGATCCTGCAGATGTCACTTTGGCTCCTGCTTGTTTGGTATTGATGGATTCTTTTCAATTTGTGCAGCCTGAAGATGTGGACAGGATCCTTGGAGCAGTGAAAGCCACCACGTGTATGCTGGATCCTTGCCCCTCCTGGCTTATTAAAGAGGCCTGAGTGGATAATGGGACTGGTTAGACACATGCCTTAGTTACATCCCGTTTGAATTACTGCAATGCGCTCTATGTGGGGCTGCCTACGAAGAGTTTTCGGAAACTGCAGTTGGTCCAAAGAGCTGCTGCCAGACTGTTGTCTGGGGCTGGTTCCAGGGAGCATGCAACTTCCTTGTTAAAACAGCTTCACCGGCTTCCAGTCTGTTTCCGGGCACAATTCAAAGTGCTGGCTATGACCTATAAAGCCCTATGTGGCTCCGGTCCAGGTTATCTGAAAGACCGTATCCTCCCTTATGAACCTGCCCATGTCCTGAGATCCTCTGGGGTGGCCCTTCTCTCAGTCCCACCACTGTCACTGGCACATTTGGTGGGAACCCAGGAGAGGGCTTTCTCGGTGGCTGCCCCACAGCTGTGGAACACCCTTCTCAGGGAGGCTAGGATGGCTTCCTCCTTGATGCGTTTCCGGAGGCAGACTAAAACATTCGTGTTCTAGCAGGCCTTTGGGACATAGTTGGAACCTGGGCGTAAGCTGCTAAAATGCTGTTTTAAAATGCTGTTTTAATGTTTTAATTATATTGTTGTTTAATTTATATTTTAACTTTTGTATATTTTCATATGTTTTAATTGTATATGTTTTAATTTTTGTAAGCCACCTTGTGTCCCAATACTGGGAAAAAGGTGGGGTATAAATAGATGATGATGACGATGAAGGAGGAGGAGGAGGTGGAGGAGGAGGAAGAGGAAGAGGAGGAGGAGAAAGAAAGCCTGTTTTGGTGGTGGAATGGGAAGGCATGCTCTCAGGTGGGTAGTGGGTTCCACCTGAGAGCACTGATCTCTATCAAGTTTAGAGAATAGAAGCAGAGGTGGAGGAAGGACACCAGCATCTTGGCCATGACCCATCAGGGAGATTCAGCACCAGTGATTTACACTGAGAAAAATGAGACACCCAAACTCCCACTTGCCTGATACCAAATTAGGCTGCTAGTAAGTTGCTCTCCAAGGTCTCAGGACAGAGCTCTTTTCCTGCTGAGCTCCTAACCGGAGGAGGTGCTGCTGGGAATTTGGGAACTTCTGTGTATGAAGCAGGGTCCCCATCCTCGAGCTATGGCCCCTCTCCCAGGCTGGAGATTTTTTTCTAAACAACTCAGGCACATCGTCTCTCCAGTTTCCCACTGGTCGCAAATGCGGCATTCAAAATTACAGGGTTTTGAGAGGGATCGTAATTTGAGCATTTGGTCTTTCGGTGCTCAGAAGGATGCAGTTTTCTTGTTAGCTCCACTCTGAAAAGGCCATTAGGATTATCACTCAGCCATTCAGTTCAAAAATTAGAAGAGTACACAAGAAGTTCAGAAACACTCTCCACTGAGCGTCTGTGGGTTGCAATTTAGTTCTGCCTAGGGGTACATGGGTAATCAAAAGCAGGCTCAAGCTGTTGATATAATACACAGAGAGTTTTAATGGGATTCTCCATCACCCCCTCCTCGGGTATTACTATTAACAGCTGCAGCAAAGCAACTTGCCATTATTGTATCTTCAATTAAAACACAGTGCAGATGATGTTTTTCCCCAGGGATTTCATGCAAAATGCTTGCCCAAGAAGAAAAAGCTCTGAGCAGCTGAGAGTAGATGCTATGTTAATTAACATAAGGACTGCCGGGTTTGGAAGGAGGAGAGTGGGACATTCTCCCTCTCTCTGGAGGAGAATTATCACACCACCATCTGGTGTTATGTTGCTAGCCCCATACCACAATGGAAGGTGCATGTTGGGTTTATGGGGAGGCATGCAGGAATCAAGGGCAGGGGTTCTTGTGAGAAGGGGAGCACCAAATATTGATCCATGGCAGGCCACCAAAAGGGAGGGGGGAAGCAAAGGGAAAAGCAGAAAACCCATGAAAATGTCTAGGGTCACTAAAGATAGGCATAGATCTGTGTCACCTCAAGCCTATAGGGCTATGTATCCTCCTAGCACAAATGCAAACTAGAGGGGGAAAGAAAGACCAGCTGAGTGGAAGACATGCCTTTTGGATCAGGGTTCCTAGACTGGAGTCTAGACTCAAAGCACCCATCACCAGTTAAAGAGTACCAACAAGATCCCCACAGGTTGTTGGAAATGAGCCAGCTCTGGAAATGTTTCTAAGGGGAGGAGAGACGGGACACACCAGCTCCTTGAAGCACAGCCAGACCCCTGGCAGAACCTCCACCATCAGTGCGCACCGCCACGCTCTCCTTCAGTTCACAAAGTTGTCTCTGACCCTTTCCCGCACCCTGACAGCCTGAGACAGACACATTTAGCTAAAATTATTAAGTTGAGGAGCACATTCTGGAAGCCTCAGATACTTTCACTTGGGTTGGGGATATTTTTTTCGGAGGGGCAGGGCAGCAGGGAGGAAGTGGCACTTCAGGACAGGGGACTTTTAGGACAGGCAAGACTTCAAAATAATTCCACAGTTCACCTATGGAATTTGCTTCCGCAAGATGAGGTGATGACTACTAGTTTAAGAAAGCTTTAGAAGGGGGATCTGGAAAAAAAAATGAGGAAAGCTGTATGGGGATCCACCATGACAGCTAAATGGAGCCTCCATGTTCAGAGGCAGTGTACCTCTGAATATTATTTGGTGCGGGCTAAATAATGGGGGATAGCTACTGCTTTCATGCCCTGTTTGAGGAAATCCCCAAGGCATTTGACTGGCCACTATTGGCAAAAAAGAATGCTTTGGCCTGATCCAGGTGGATTCTTATATTCCTGAGATTTTCCTGGAGAACCCCAGAGAGGCTGGGGTGAAGACTCTGTTCTACAGGAGCAGATCACCCTCCCACCACCAGGGTGGCAGAACCATTATGAGAGGAGTGTCTTCTCCAGGGGCTCCAGGTGACACAAAGTCACAGCATAGTCAAAGCATGGGTGGAATCCTTTCACATACTACAATCTTCTTGGGCAAGGGGGACACCCCTAGAATGGACCCTATGATAGCTGGGCTGGATTAGCATTGACTCATTGATGTAAACTTAAAAAGATTTATGATCTAGGGCAGGATTAGGCAGAAGGGAGATTGGGATCTACTGGTATCTCTGAGTGGTTTGCAGTAGATCTGCACGGGTTTCATTCCCAACAGTTTCTCAGCAAAATGACTTTTCCCACCTAAATTAGGCTGCTGAAAAGACAAAAGTGTGAGAGAGGAAGGAGTGGACTTCTGTGTGAAAGGACTGTGAGTTCAATTCAGTTCTGTTCCTGAAAACAACTACCTAAGCTGGGAATGTGCTCAGAGGCACCCTGTTCTTACATTCTAAGTGTACGTCTTTTTCACCTGGCTCTGGTGGTTGGTGGATCTTGGGGCTCTTGCAAAAAAAGAAGAAGCAGATCAGACAAAGCCGACGTCTGACCACTTCTGATCTAGGGTAAAGAGTGATTTAGGCTAAATATAAATTTCAGCGTGGATTGTAACCAGCAAGAAAATGTACTCACAAGAAAGTGTTCTGGCTATCAAGTGCGGGGGGGGGGGGGAGAGAAGAGAGAGAATGAACACAGTCCCTAGGATTTTGTTTCGCTAGAGATGCTAACTCAGTGGGCACAAATATACCTTCAATGTTTTAATGGCTGGTGGCTTCTTGCTATGACACCCCTCCTTGCTTGGGTGGGGATGGAGAAAGAGTTTGGGTGTTGGAACACAGCCAGCAGAAGCAAACGTCTGAGTTGAGCAAGTGGCTGAGAGGCTCCACAAGAGTGCTGCTTGCTTTTGTAAGAACTGATGCTGCTTTGAGACACTAGCACCGTGTCTTCAATGCTTACTCCCACCACCACCTTTTAATCAATGTGAATATTTCTTGACAGATAAAACCATAAAAATGTTCTGTCTCCAAGGATCTCTCCTCACCAAACTTTGAGACATGGGGGCTTAATAGCGCTCAGTACTTCTCAAGTTAGTTCCAGGAGTGAGCCTTGGTTGAAATAAAACTGGGCATCTATAAAATCAAAGTATAAGTCCTGACAAACTACCAGAGATGTATGTAGACCAATAATACCAAAAAAAAGACTTGTCTAGAGAGCTATGTGAGCATCTCTGCACCAATAGATCCTGTCCAATTAATCTTCTCTTTTCCCATCAGGTTAGTATAGCTTAGTGGAGTGTGGGAAAGCTGTGGACATAATTTATCTTGATATCAGCAAAACATTTGACAAAGTCCTCCATGTTGTTTTGGTCAGCAAACTGCTTAGATGTGGGCTAGATGATTATATGGTCAGGTGGATTCACAGCTGCTTGGAAAGCCATAATAAAAGGGTGCTCCTCAATGGTTCCACAAACTGGAAGGGGTTCTGCAGGGGTCTGTCCAGACCCAGTCTAAGTCTCTTCAGTAACTTAGACGGAGTGGAAGGAATCCTTATCAGACTAGCAGATGACACAGAAATGGGATGGAGAGCCAACAATCATGACAAGAGTAAACTTGGCTTCGATAGAACGTGCGGGACGGGACAAGCAAATACAAAATGTAATTTCACAGAAACAAATGTAAAGCTCTGCATTTAGTAAAACAAACAAACCCAATAGCACAAATGCACAGGTATAGGGTGGGGATACCTGGCTCAGCAGTAGTACATGTGAAATGGATCTTGAAATTGTAGTTGATCACTACAATTTCAAGATCAACTACAATTTCAACTACAATGATCAAGTGTGATCAACTACAATTTCAAGATCCATTTCACATGTACTACTGCTGAGCCAGGTATCCCCACCCTATACCTGTGCATTTGTGCTATTGGGTTTGTTTGTTTTACTAAATGCAGAGCTTTACATTTGTTTCTGTGAAATTACATTTTGTATTTGCTTGTCCCGTCCCGCACGTTCTATCGAAGCCAAGTTTACTCTTGTCATGATTGTTGGCTCTCCATCCCATTTCTGTGTCATCTGCTAGTCTGATAAGGATTCCTTCCACTCCGTCTAAGTTACTGAAGAGACTTAGACTGGGTCTGGACAGACCCAGAATTACATTGTAATTACATTTGGAATTGGAATTACATTCCAATTCCAAAGAAGGGCAATGCCAAAGAGTGTTAAAACTAATGTACAATTGCGCTCATTTCACATGCCAGCAAGGTGATGCTCAAAATCCTACAAGCTAGGCTTCAGCAGTATGTGAACTGAGAACTACCAGAAGTACAAGCTGGGTTTCGAAGAGGCAGAGGAACTAGAGATCAAATCGCCAACATTCGCTGGATCATGGAGAAAGCAAGAGAATTCCAGAAAAACGTCTATTTCTGCTTCATTGACTACGTTAAAGCCTTTGATTGTGTGGATCACAACAAACTGTGGCAAATACTTAAAGAGATGGGAGTACCAGACCGCCTTACCTGTCTCCTGAGAAACCTGTATGAGGGACAAGAAGCAACAGTAAGAACCAGACATAGAACAACTGACTGATTCACAATTGGGAAAGGAGTACGACAAGGCTGCATATTGTTGCCCTGGTTATTTAATTTATATGCAGAGTACCTCATGAGAAACGCCGGGTTGGCTGAATCACAGGTCAGAATTAAGATTGCCGGGAGAATTATCAACAACCTCAGATATGCAGAAGATACCACCCTAATGGCAGAAAGTGAAGAGGCTCTAAAGAGCCTCTTGTTGAGGGTGAAAGGAGAGAGCAAAAGCTGGTTTGAAACTCAACATTAAAAAACGAAGATCATGGCATCCGGCCCCATCACTTCCTGGCATAGAGAAGGGGAAGAAATGGAAGTAGTGACAGATTTTATTTTCTTGGGCTCCAAGATCACTGCAGACGGTGACTGTAGCCATGAAATTAAAAGACGCTTGCTCCTTGGGAGGAAAGCTATGGCCAACCTAGACAGCATAGTCAGAAGCAGAGACATCACCTTGCCGACAAAGGTCCGTCTAATCAAAGCTATGGTTTTCCCAGTAGCAACATATGGCTGTGAAAGCTGGACTATAAGGAAGGCTGAGCACCGAAGAATTGATGCTTTCGAACTGTGGTGCTGGAGAAGACTCTTACGAGCCCTCTGGACTGCAAGGAGGTCAAATCAGTCAATCCGAAAGGAAATCAACCCTGAGTGCTCATTGGAAGGACAGATCCTGAAGCTGAAATATTTTGGCCACCTAATGCAAAGAGAAAACTCCCTGGAAAAGGCCCTGATGCTGGGAAAGACTGAAGGCAAAAGGAGAAGGGGACGGCAGAGGATGAGATGGCTAGATAGCATCACGGATGCAATGAATATGAACTTGAGCACCCTCCAGGAGAGGAGAGGACAGGAAGGCCTGGCATGCTATGGTCCATGGGGTCACGAAGAGTCGGACACAACTGAACAACAACAAACTTCCAAATCACCGGTAGTAACAATTCTGCTGTATTCTACACTAGACTGACCTCAACTGGAGAACTGGGTGTCACACTAAGGAGGATATAGGTAAAATTGGAATGGGTGCAGAGAAGGTGGCACTGAAGATGGTCAGTGGTACGGCAAACAACCCCCAGGAGGAAAGGTCAAAGGGACTGGGTATGCTCCACCTGGAAAAAAGATTGAGGGGGAACATTTATTTATACACCCCCCAAATGACAATGATGGCACTCTTCAGATATCTGGAGATTGTTGTGTCAATGAGGGCAGGACTAGATTTCATGGGGTGAAGTTGCCGGGGGGTAGATCTCCACTTCTTTGGAACAAGCTGCCCTCGGAGGTCTGCCATGCTCTGCCATTGCAGACTTTTAAGAAGGCCTTGAAAACATTATCTTACCTTGGCCTTCTACTGATTGAGTGCTACTGTTGCTGCTAATAACATTGTTGTTGGTTTTATCATTGGTTTTAATTGTTGTTTTAATTGTTGTTTTATTGTGTTCGTTTTTATCGCTTTTAATATTTTAACTGTTTTTATGTATTCTATTGTTGTAAGCCACCTTGGAAGGGTTTCTGCCCTGAAAGGCGGCCAAGAAATATTTCAAATAAATAAATCTCAGTTGAATATTGGGAGAAACATTTTCATGGTAAGAGCAGTTCAACAGTGGAATCAATTACTTAGTGCTGGGCTCTCCTTGGCTGGTGGTCTTCAAGCAGAGGCTGGACAGACATCTGTTGAAGATGCTCTAGCTCTGGTTTCTCTGCACTGAGCAGGGAGTTGGACTAAATAGCCTACCAAACCCCTTCCAGTTCTGTGACCCAGAGGGTTACTTCTGTCCTGCCCCCTTGCCCTGGAAAATTTAACCTGACAGCTACAGATAAAGCAGGGGAAAGAAACTGTCTTGGTTCTGCTTTCCTTGCTAGACTTTTTTAGACACTGCGGAAGTGGAAGAGATAAGGAAGAGATAGAGCAGACTGCCCGCTTTTAAAGTTTCTCACCCCATCTAGAGGCTCAGCTTATCTTCATGCCATTTAAATGCCTCTATTAAAGAGGATGGAGGAAGAATTAGTGCAGCTGCTCCCCACCCTTTGCACCCACACATATTAGGGATGAACATGAAGGCAGGAGTCAGAGGTTCTGCTGGAATCAGCCACCCCATGTTCAAACTTGGCCATCTGAAACATCTGGAATTTGAAAGAAAAACACCCCTCAAGACATTATCTGGGGAAAATAATCTGCCTGGCTTGAGAGGCTGCAAGGGATTCCATTCCGCTTCCTAAGGTAAGGTACTGGGAGTCTCTACAGGAAGAGAAAACCTGGGATTTTAAGAGCAGCGATTTTAATAGCAGTGATTTCACAGTGTACAAACTTTTAAGCTTTGAACTTTGCTGGCTCCAGATGGTTTAGGCCAAAGTAAAGCTGTGAAGCTGTAAAGCCCCTTCATGGATCACTGCCTTGTTGTGGCGAAGGGGCTTGCGTAACTCAGTGAAGCCATAAGCTATGCCATGCAGGGCCACCCAAGATGGACAGGTCATGGCAGAGAGTTCTGACAAAATGTGGTCCACTGGAGAAGGAAATGGCAACCCACTCCAGTATTCTTGCCAAGAAAACCCCATGGAACGTATCACAAGGCTAAAAGAGATGACGCCGGAAGATGAGCCCCTCAGGTCAGAAGGTGTCCAATATGCTACTGGGGAAGAGCAGAGGGTATTTCCAAGTAGCGCCAGAAAGAGTGAAGCGGCTGGGCCAAACCTGGAAGGACACTCAGCTGTGGATGTGTCTGGTGGTGAAAAGAAAATCCGATGCTGTAAAGAACAATATTGTTTAGGAACCTGGAATGTCAGATCAATGAATCAAGGTAAGCTGGAGGTGGTCAAACATGAGATGGCAAGGCTGAACATCGACCTCTGGGGAATCAGCGAACTAAAATGGACAGGCATGGGCAAATTTAATTCAGGTGACTATCATATCTACTACTGTGGGCAAGAATCCCTTAGAAGAAATGGAGTAGCACTCATAGTCAACAAAAGGGTGGGAAAAGCAGTACTGGGGTACAATCTTAAAAATGATAGAATGATCTCAGTATGAATCCAAGGCAAACCATTCAACATCACAGTAATTCAAGTCTATGCCCCAACCACTGAGGCCGAAGAAGCTGAGGTTGATCAGTTCTATGAAGACCTACAACACCTTCTAGAACTAACACCAAAAAAAGATGTCCTCTTCATCATAGGGGATTGGAATGCTAAAGTAGGAAGTCAAGAAATCACCGGGATAACAGGCAGGCATGGCCTTGGTGTACAAAATGAAGCAGGACAAAAGCTAATAGAGTTTTGCCAAGAGAACATGCTGATCATAGCAAACACTCTTTTCCAACAGCACAAGAGACGACTCTACACATGGACATCACCAGATGGTCAATATCAAAATCAGATTGATTATGTCCTTTGCAGCCAAAGATGGAGAAGCTCCATACAGTCAGTCAAAACAAGACCTGGAGCTGACTGTGGCTCAGATCATGAGCTGCTTCTTGCAAAATTTCGGCTTAAATTGAAGAACGTCGGGAAAACCACTAAACCGTTCAGGTATGACCTAAATCATATCCCTGATGAATATACAGTGGAGGTGAGGAATAGATTTCAGGGATTAGACCTGATAGACAGAGTGCCTGAGGAACTATGGACGGAGGTCCGTAACATTGTTCAGAAGGCAGCAACGAAATCCATCCCAAAGAAAAAGAAATGCAAGAAAGCCAAGTGGCTGTCTGATGAGGCTTTACAAGTAGCTCACGAAAGAAGGGAAGCGAAAAGCAAGGGAGAAAGGGGAAGATATACCCAACTGAATGCAGAGTTCCAGAGAATAGCAAGGAGAGACAAGAAGGCCTTCTTAAATGAACAATGCAAAGAAATCGAGGAAAACAACAGAATGGGAAAGACTAGAGATCTCTTCAAGAAAATCGGAGATCTCAAGGGAACGTTTTGTGCAAAGACAGGCATGATAAAGGACAAAGAAGGCAGGGACCTAACAGAAGCAGATGAGATTAAGAAGAGGTGGCAAGAATACACAGAAGAACTATACAGGAAAGATCTGAATGTCCCTGATAGCCATGATAGTGCGGTCACTGAACTTGAGCCGGACATCCTCGAGAGTGAAGTCAAGTGGGCCTTAGGAAGCATTAGTAACAACAAAGCTAGCGGAGATGACAGTATTCCAGCCGAGCTATTTAAAATCCTAAAAGATGATGCTGTTAAAGTGCTGCATTCAATATGCCAACAAATCTGGAACACTCAACAGTGGCCACAAGACTGGAAAAGGTCAGTATACATTCCAGTGCCAAAGAAGGGCAACGCCAAAGAGTGTTCAAACTACCGCACAATTGCGCTCATTTCACATGCCAGCAAGGTGATGCTCAAAATCCTACAAGCTAGGCTTCAGCAGTATGCGAACCAAGAACTACCGGAAGTACAAGCTGGGTTTAGAAGAGGCAGAGGAACTAGAGATCAAATCGCCAACATTCGCTGCATCATGGAGAAAGCAAGAGAATTCCAGAAAAACGTCTATTTCTGCTTCAATGACTACACTAAAGCCTTTGATTGTGTGGATCACAACAAACTGTGGCAAATTCTTAAAGTGATGGGAGTACCAGACCACCTTACCTGTCTCCTGAGAAACCTGTACGAGGGTCAAGAAGCAACAGTAAGAACCAGACATGGAACAACCGAGTGGTTCAAAATTGGGAAAGGAGTACGACAAGGCTGCATATTGTCACCCTGCTTATTTAACTTATATGCAGAGTACATCATGAGAAATGCCGGGTTGGATGAATCAGAGGTCGGAATTAAGATTGCTGGGAGAATTATCAACAACCTCCGATATGCAGACGATACCACCCTAATGGCAGAAAGCGAAGAGGATCTCAAGAGCCTCTTCTTGAGGGTGAAAGAGGAGAGTGCAAAAGCTGGTTTGAAACTCAATATTAAAAAAACTAAGATCATGGCATCTGGCCCCATCACTTCCTGGCATATAGAAGGGGAAGAAATGGAAGCAGTGACAGATTTTACTTTCTTGGGCTCCAAGATCACCGCAGACGGTGACTGTAGCCATGAAATTAAAAGATGCTTGCTCCTTGGGAGGAAAGCTATGGCAAACCTAGACAGCATGGTAAGAAGCAGAGACATCACCTTGCCGACAAAGGTCCATCTAATCAAAGCTATGGTTTTCCCAGTAGTAATGTATGGCTGTGAGAGCTGGACTATAAGGAAGGCTGAACGCCGAAGAATGGATGCTTTCGAACTGTGGTGCTGGAGAAGACTCTTACGAGTGCCCTGGACTGCAAGGAGGTCAAATCAGTCCATCCTAAAGGAAATCAACCCTGAGTGCTCATTGGAAGGACAGATAACGAAGCTGAAGCTCCAATATTTTGGCCACCTAATGCGAAGAGAAAACTCCCTGGAAAAGACCCTGATGCTGGGAAAGATTGAAGGCAACAGGAGAAGGGGACGGCAGAGGATGAGATGGCTAGATAGCATCACGGATGCAATGAATATGAACTTGAGCACGCTCCGGGAGAGAGCGCAGGACAGGAAGGCCTGGCGTGCTATGGTCCATGGGGTCACGAAGAGTCGGACACGACTGAACGACTGAACAACAAAAGCTGTGAAGACACTAGGATTAATTGCTTGCTAAAAACAGTTTAGTGTTTTATGGAGGGTTCATCCTCCAGTTTGAAAACAAATCAGAACTGCTTCTAAAGCTGGGATGTTCTGTGTACTAATGAGACCAAAGGTGGCTCCTTCTAGTTCCTTGATGCTGTCTGGGGGATGTCACCAATGCTGTTAAGCATCTCAGCCAAACACTGAGATAAGTTTGCTTGTTCAGAGGGAACCTCTGCCAACCTATAATTCTGGCTTTTCTTACCCTAGTCCTCCAACACACCAGGTTCACCGCAACCAGACACAAGATTCTGGGTGGTGCAGAGATGCATTCCAGAGCAATTTCCTTAGCAATTACACAGAGCATAAGATGGGCGGGGGGGGGGAGGCTTTCATTGGGTTGACAGTCCTGGTTGGACTGGAATTGGTTGACAGATGTGCCTGAGCTCATCTGATCTCAGAAGCTAAGCAGGGTCAGCCCTGTTTAGTACTTGGATGGGAGACCACCTGGGAATCAGGCTTCCTGCGTTGAGCAGGAGGTTGGACTCGATGGTCTTGTAGGCCCCTTCCAACCCTATGATTCTATGTCTGTGCCACCATTGGATCCCTTCTTCTCAGAGGGTTCCCTTCACCTCCCATACAATAAGGGTACAATGCAGTTCTCACTCAGTGTGGGGTCATCCCTTCCAAATTGTCGCACTATTGGGGCTAAGTTGTGGGGCTTTCTAATATCTGAATGGTCCTAGGGCATTCTCATGCTTAATTTCTATCCTATTTTTACTTCAAGGAGCTCAAGGTAGTATACATGGTACTCCCCCAATTTTATCTCCCCCCCCACCCCATGACTTAGGCTAGCTGAGGGGCTGTGCATCAGGCCCAAGGTCAGCCATAAAGCTCTTGGTCTGAATGGAGACTCAAACCTTGATCTCCCTAGTCCAATATTTATTTATTTATTTGCCGCCCATCTGGCCAGCTACCCGGCCACTCTAGGTGGCGTACAATACGAATAACCAATTTACTTAATTAACTGAACAAAAAAAACACCACTGCTCTAAAAACCCCTAACCCACCCCAAACGCCCACCTGAACAGCCAGGGTTTTAAAGCCCGGTGGAAGCTCATCAATACTTGTGGGAATAGTAGACCATCTCTTTAAGACTTACTGTGCTGATTGCCAATATTGATATGGAGTGGCTGAGAGACTGGTTAAGCTGGGTAGCTGGCAGAGGAGAACCTTGCTCTCAAGTTAGTAATGTTTTTAAGGTATTTGTTTTATACTGCTTTTATATTGGTTTTTATATTGTGCCATGCGTATTTCTATGTAAACCACTTGGAAATCCTGGGATGTCAAGTAATATGGTAGTAGCTTAAATAAAACACAGGTTCTGAGAACTATTTTATCTGCCCGGATGAGCATGAGATACAAATTTGCCAGCTAGTGGATAACCTACACTACAAAACTCCAGTGGCAGTTGTATCACATTTCTCTTTACTTCTGCTCTCTGCCCTAGAAGAGACCCATGTGTTCCACTTATTGCTGGAAATTGTAGCAAGTAACTAACTCCTGCATTTTTTCCACACATAAAACAGTACAGCCATTGTTGCCCTGGGCACAGCCTGAAACCACTTAGCCTAGCAGAGACTAATAAAATCACCTGCACTAAGCTTGTTACAGACTGCAGTCTTTGGGGCTTTAACATCATGCCCACTTTTCTTTCCCTCAGCACTTTATTTTCTGTTCTGCTTAACATCCAGCCTGAAGAATTCCTTGTAAACCATCCTAGAATTTAGAAATGAAGGGTAATATGGAGATAAGATAAATAGCTCAGGAGACCTTAGCTATAAGATAAATAGCTACGGTCTCCATTCAGACCTTAGATTTAGTTCAAGGAGGACTATGGAAGAAAAGTATCAGAAACAGATAAGAGTTTCAGGACAAAGGTGATTTTCTAGAGCGTTATTTAAAGCGGGCTACTAACCCTCCTGAAAAGCTCCCCAGTGGCTACAAGTCTCTCTGCCACAGGTATCACTTCCTCCACCCTTTTCATCTACCTTTGAAACTAAAGTATGAAGTTCACACTCCTCCAGTACCTTCTGCTATTGGTTTCAAAGCTATGCTGTTACTATTTCACCACTTTCCAGCTTTCCCATTACCCCTTAAAAACCTTACCATCACTATAGTTCTTCTAGTCCCTAAACTACAAACACAGCATAATTTAACTGGTTCACTTTGTAATCTGCTTGTTGAAGATTACTGCCATAGTAAGTCCAAAAAGAAGCCCACCCACCCCTCTTTTACTGGCCACAAAAAAGATTTCCCAACTTGCAAATGGTTGCAAAGACCAGTGGCTCGAAGAAAACTCCACAGAGCCCTGAAAACTGTACCCCAAAGCATCTTATTCCAAAGAGCAATCTCTAGAGTCAAGCTCTCAAGCCCTGATACTGACTACTAAACAACTCCCATTCTGCACTATAACCCAGTAGACATGATTGCTTTAGAATCTCCCCCCTTTGTCCTCCTGTTATTTAAAAAGGTACACCCACTAAGCCCCTTCTGACCAATCACACAAAGAGATTAATTATGGTCGCTAATTAATTCCTCCTGTGGGTAATGAGCTGGCAGTTTAGAACAAGAATCACTTGTTGGTGATTCACTGCCAGTTTTGCAAAGCTTGAGAAGGAGCTCGTTTCGATCTCCTTTTCTCTTTCACGGAGATGCCTTCCATGTGCAACTAGATGCCACTGACAAAGATGCTGTGAGTGCTGCTGCGCTACTGAAATAGCCAAAGGCCACCTAGAAATAATTACAATGCAGCTTGCATAAGCATTTATTAATTGTTTTATCACATGGGATAAGTAATTGCAAGGTTCCCTGCCTGTTTTTAATGTTCAAAAGCATACTGGCCCATCCCTGTAAAGTCTTGGGGTGACTTCCTGGAAGGGCGCACTAGCAATGCAGCTGCTCTGTAACCCTGAAGTTCCTCCACTCCCATTTGATCCTCATAAGGCTGCAATCCCTACCATGCGTACTTAAGAGTAAGTCCCATTGAGTTTAGCGGAACTTACTTTTTGTGATGTATGTATTTACTACATTTCTATGCCATGCAGTAGGGTTGGGGGGTGGCAAAAAGAGAAGGAGAGAGAGAGAGCAGTCAAAGGTAAAGCCATGCCTGTTGACTTGTCCCAGGTCATCCCTTTTCCCCCACTCAGCCACTGAAGCATGCCAGCTTGATTGATAATCTCGCCTCTCCTGTCATTTAAAGATGTAGGAGGGAAGTCTGGCAGTCATTGCTGCGATTTGCAAGAAGAACCGCAAGTCCCCGCTGCCCTCTTCTGAGAGAGGGCCATTTCTTTATAAACCAGGGCTGTGCACCGCCTCATTACCAAGACCGAATAACGAGGTGGAGCGAGCTGTTTTGGAGCAAAAGCCTCGTGGCACGAAGCGGTTCGGAGCAGGACCGAGGTGCCCCGGGCGAAGCGCGCGCTCCCCCAACAAGCACCCCCTCCGCTCGTATATTTGGGGCTCTACTGAATGGCTCTACAGTCATTGCGCTAGCTGTGACTTTGGGGGAGAGGGCTGGTGTGCGTAGATGATCGTGCGTGCGTGTGCGCGCGCATTCCTAGGAGGTGTTCCTTCAATTTTGATCACCATTAGGCTTTCCTCAGAATTTAAATTAAAAGGAAACAGCTTGGTTGTACTGGGAGCATTCCCTTTGATCGCCCGACCTCATTGGGACAGTGTCTTCTGCAGCCCCTCTTCCATCTGCTTTCTCCTATATCTTTGTACCTCCAACTCGTTTGTTATTTGTATTTGATTAGATTCTATCTCTCCTTTCCATATTTTTTCAAACTAACATAGCTTTTCCTTGCAAATTGCTGCCATGCTCCCCCTTCCTCACCATTCCTGTGTTTGTTTTTTATCTCAATTTTGGACTCCGGAAAAGGCTGCGTTTGTTGTGCAATGGGCCTGCTGCTGCTGCACCGCCACCGCTGCCACCACTATCACTACTGTGGGCTCCTGCCTGGCATTATTTTTAAGGGGATTTTTTCATTGTTGTTGTTGTTTTAATTTCTGGGGGGTTCTGTTGTGTTTTTAGAGGTGGGCAGCCTGCCTGATAGGGGGGAGCGAGGGGGCATGTGTCCACCTGGTGCAGGCAGTGGGGGGAGTGTTGGGGGCCAGAACATACCGAGGCTGGGCGGCAGGCGCTGGCGGAGCGCTAGGGGAGGCCATGCCAGGTAAGGGGGACAGGGGAGAGATGCATAATGCCTGTCCCCTGCTCCGGGCCTGTCCAGAGCCAAAGGATGGCTGGGGGAGGCGTGACCCCATCTTCTGGCCTTCGTTTGCTGCTCTGCAATGCCAGGTCTGTTACCCAGAAAACCTCCCTCATCCATGGCATGATCCTGGACGAGGGTGCAGACCTGGCATGTATTATGGAAACCTGGCTGGCCGAGGCTGCTGCTCCAACTCTGGCGGCCATGTGTCCAGCCAGGTTTTTGTATGCACAGCAGCCGAGGGCTGGGGATCGGGGAGGGGGAGTGGCTGTTATCTACCGAGAGTCCTTGGTCTTCACCAGACCCCCTCTCCGGGAGACCAAGGTTGCTGAGTGCATGTACTGGAGGTTGGGCTCGAAGGGCAGTCTGGGGATTCTGCTCATATACCGTCCACCCCGCTGCATGACTGACTCCCTGGCCGAGGTGCTTGAGGTGGTCTCTGATGTGCGTGTGCAGTCCCGTAACTTACTGGTGTTGGGGGACTTCAACGTACATTCAGAGGCCATCCTCACAGGAGCACCTCGGGACTTCATGGAGACCATGGCCTCCTGGGAGCTGCACCATATTCTAACTGGGCCCACCCATGTAGCCGGTCATGCGCTAGACCTTGCGTTTGTTTCTGGAGAAGCGGGGAGTGATCTGGAAGTCGGGGGTATATCCACCACCCCCTTGTCATGGTCAGATCACTATCTGGTGATGTTGGACTTCTCAGTTCCACAACCCCTCCGCAGGGGTGGAGGACCCATTAAAATGGTCCACCCCAGGCATCTTATGGATCCGAATGAATTCCTGAACGCACTTGGGGATTCTCTGGGGCATGCCAACGGCCACTTGGTTGAGACCCTGGTGGGTGGCTGGAATGCCGCAATCACTGGGGCATTAGATCAGGTGGCTCCGAAACGCCCTCTCTCCCTGAACGGGGCTCGGACTGCACCATGGTTCAATCCGCGGTTACGAGCTCTGAAACAGGAGATGAGACGGCTAGAGCGCTGGTGGCGGAAGTCTCGCTCCAAAGACAATCAGACACGGGCTCGAGCTGTATCTTCAGCCTATCACGTGGCGGTGAAGGCAGCAAAAAAGGAATATTATGCTGCCTCCATCGCATCTGCAGAGTGCTGTCCCAGGAGGCTGTTCCAAGTGGTCTGGAGCCTGGTCGGTCCTGTGGCTCCGGAACCACCGGAGCATTCTAAGGCCTCCTGTGAGGCCTTGGCAAGGCACTTGGCAGATAAAATTGATCAGATTAGGATAGGGATGTACGAAAGTTCCGCCACGGATCTCGGGGAGGCCGAATACCAGCGCATTCGGCCCCCCGAAATTGGTGGCGGAACAGCCTGCCCACTGCCCCCCCCCGGGACGAGACTTACCTTGGGCGGATCTTCCTGGCGGCGGCGGCTCTGGCGGCAGCTCCGGCGGTGGTTCGGCGGCGGTTCGGTGGTGGCGGCGGCTGTGGCGGCCGCTCTTCCGACCGGCTACCACCGCCGCCAATTCCAGTTTTTTAAAAAATAAATAAATAAAACGTGATAGGCTACGTAAAGATTTACATAGCCTATCATGGCTAGGTTTTTAAAAAAAACCATGATAGGCTACGTAAATGTTTACGTAGCCCATCACGGCTGACTTAAAAAAACAACAACAACACACATACGCAAATGGCGGCGGCCATGGCCGCTGCCACTTGCGTTCCTTATTTTGGCATGTCTTAGTCTACGTAAACATTTACGTAGACTAAGACAGCGAAAATAAGGGGAACGCAAATAGCGTAGCGTCTACGCTATTTGCGTTCCCCTTATTTTGGCCGTCTTAGTCTACGTAAATGTTTACGTAGACTAAGACGTGCCAAAATAAGGAATACAAGTGGCGGCGGCCATGGCCGCCACCATTTGCGTATGCACGTGTTTGTTTGTTTTTAAAGTCAGCCTTGATAGGCTACGTAAACATTTATGTAGCCTATCACGGCTGACTGCAGGGAC
The DNA here is from genome assembly GCF_057233095.1 of Heloderma suspectum. Taxonomy (NCBI): domain Eukaryota; kingdom Metazoa; phylum Chordata; class Lepidosauria; order Squamata; family Helodermatidae; genus Heloderma; species Heloderma suspectum. The sequence continues at coordinate 328,313,889 of NC_139460.1, read as the reverse complement.
ACAAATGGCGGCGGCTACGGCCGCCGCCATTTGTGTCCCTGCTAGGCAGCGGCTGGATGCTCCGCAGAATTGCTGCAGAGCACAGCCAGCCGGCCAGGATTCCGGGGGGGAGGGACGGAGCGCCTCCCCCCCCGGCCAGGATTCCAGGTGGAGAGACAGAATGCCTCCCCCCCGACCATAAACATAATTCACGAAAGGTAAGTACTTTTCGTACATCCCTAGATTAGGAGTGTTACTCTGCACGCTGTGGATACAGTTAGTGAGCAAGAGGCGGCCTGTGGCAAACCGGTTTTGTGGGATCGGTTCCAGCTTCTTCCTCCTGATGAAGTGGACAAGGTGCTTTCATCTGTAAGGCCGACCACCTGCTTACTTGATCCTTGCCCATCTTGGCTCATTATGGGCTGCAGAGAGAGACTGGGTGAGGGGATCAGGGCGGTGGTGAATGCCTCCCTTGAGGAGGGAGTGATGCCATCAGCCCTCAGGAAGGCAGTAATAAGACCGCTCTTAAAGAAGCCCTCCTTGGATCCCCAAGTTCTGAACAACTTTCGCCCAGTCTCAAAACTGTAGGGGTGCACGAAAGCCACTTACCTGGTCTCGCAGCTTTTCGCGGTGGGGAGGAGGCGCTTCGCTGCTCTCCCCCCGAAGTTCAGGCCTGGGGGGGGAGGCTTCCCGCCTCACCCAGCCGAAATTCAGGCCGGGGGGGAGGCTTCCCGCCTCACCCGGCCGAAATTCAGGCCGGGGAGGAGGCACCTCGCCTCACCCGGCCGCGAAATAAAAAGTTTAAAAAAAAAACAAATACGCCCCCGTGATAGGCTACGTGACGATTAACGTAGCCTATCACAGCTAGATCTGCAAAGTCAGCCGTGATAGGCTACGTAAATCGCCATGTTGCCTATCACGGGTGACTTAAAAAAAAAAAAAAAAAGCGCGTACGCAAATGGCGGCCCCCATAGGGAGCCGCCATTCGCGTTCCTTATTTGGTCGCGTTAATCATCACGTAGCCTATCATGGGGGCGTGGGGTTTTTTTTAGTTTCATTGGAATGGCGGCGGCGGCAGCCGGTCAAAAGATCGGCTGCCGCCCCCGCCCCTGACGAAGACCCGACGAACCGCTGCCGGGAGGGACATTCAGGAAAGGTAAGTCCCGTCCCGGGGTGTGTGTGCGGGGGGTGGGGGGGTGCGGAGAATTTCTTGCCGAAACCTCTTCGGGGGGCCGAACACGTTGGCGCTTGGCCCCCTGAAGTTTCGGGGAGAAATTCTCCGCCAACCCTACAAAACTGTCATTTTGGGGCAAGGTGATTGAGCGGGTCGTGGCGATGCAGTTGAAGGCGCACTGGGAAGAAACCGATTATCTAGACCCATTTCAGTCGGGCTTCAGGCCTGGGCATGGGACAGAAACGGCCTTGGTCGCCTTGGTAGATGATATGAGGAGGGCTCTGGATAGGGGGGAATGCTCCTTCCTTGTTCTCCTCGACCTCTCAGCGGCTTTTGATACCGTTGACCACGGTATCCTCCTGGACCGCCTGGAGGGGTTGGGCATTGGGGACACCGTATTGCGGTGGTTCCAGTCCTTCCTCTCCGGCAGGTACCAGAGGGTAGCACTGGGAGAGGAGGTTTCGGACCCATGGCCACTCACTTGTGGGGTGCCACAGAGTTCCATCCTCTCCCCGATGCTATTTAACATCTATGTGAAGCCGCTGGGGGCTATCATCAGGACGTTTGGGGTGCGGTGTCATCAGTATGCGGATGACACGCAGCTCTACCTCTCATTCAAATCTTCACCAAGGTTGTCCGTAGAGTCCCTGTCCAAATGTCTGGAGGCGGTGAGTGGCTGGATGGGGAGGAATAGGCTGAAGCTGAACCCTGACAAGACTGAGGTACTTTTGGTGGGAGACAAGAGGAGGCTGGGGGATGTTGACCTGGTGTTGAATGGGGTACGGCTACCCTTGAAAGACCAGGTCCGCAGCCTGGGGGTCATTTTGGACTCCCAGCTGTCCATGGAGGCTCAGGTGTCAGCTGCGAGCCGGACAGCGCTGTATCAACTCCATCTGATACGGCGGCTGCACCCCTTCCTTCCCGACCATCTGCTCCCGTCGGTAGTACATGCCCTGGTCTCCTCTCGTTTAGACTACTGTAATGCGCTCTACGTGGGGTTACCCTTGAAGACAGTTCGGAAGCTGCAGATGGTACAGAACGCGGCGGCTCGCCTGATTAAAGGCAGCTGCTGGCAAGATCGCATCACTCTAGTGCTGAAGGAGTTGCGCTGGTTACCAGTTGTTTTCCGGGCCAAATTCAAGGTGTTGGTTTTGACCTTTAAAACCCTATATGGTCCCGGCCCAGCCTATCTTAAGGAGCACCTCCAGCAACACCAGACAGGCTGCTTAGCAAGATCAGCCTCGGATGGCCTTCTCTCTGTCCCATCAGCCAGGACAGCTAGACTGGTGGGGACGAGGGAGAGGGCCTTTTCTGTGGTGGCCCCTACTCTGTGGAACTCCCTCCCTAGCGAACTCTGCCATGCCCCCTCTTTAATGAGCTTCCGCCGTGCATTAAAAACGTGGTTGTTCAGGCAGGCATTTGGGGTGGGTTAGGGTATTTTAGAAAATGTTTTTATTGTAGAATTTTATTGTTTTAAACTGTTTTATTATGTTGCAGAACCCAGAGTCAGAGAGACCACGGAGTGAAGGAAAAAGAGATTCTTTATTTAACACGTGGGCTTAAGGCTGGAATCATTTCCAAAGAGCCAGAAGCCCCGAAATACATCAGCACATTGTTTTTATAGACATTGTGACACATATGAAACGGCTCCTCCTCTCCCTCTCGCGTGGGGTTGCAGTCCTCAACATTTCTTCTCTTAGCACTATTGTTTATAATACAAGAACTGGGTTATAGGGTAGCCATGATAAGGAGAGAACAGAAGAGAACAGCAGAGAACAAGATATACAGTTGTATGACCTTTGACAAGATAAGGAATTCCTGTGTCTCGTCAGCTTACAACAATATATTTAAGGGAGAAAGAGCTCAGCAAGAACATGAAGCATGAGACTGCATGAGGCTACTTAGTCTGGCCCCCGATATGGCTGCTACATTCCCCCCTTAAATGCATAATTTCATTACAATTATAGCATTTCTGATAACTATACAAAGCTTTTTGTGACATACATATTACTTAGCCTCTTGTTGGGCTATTAGAGCGTAGAGGGCAGCAGTTTTACTAGCTGAGACATAAAACATATTGGTTAAACAGCGCATAAGACAAGGAACACAGAGACATAACAGAACTTTTATGAACAACACTGGTAGAATTAGGATGAACAATGCTTCAAGCCAGCTAAGATCTGGAAGCCAAGGGGTTAACTACTTGAGCTAATTGTTTTGTCTTATTGCTTTGTTAGCTACTATATTGTGCAGCTTGTTGATCTGTTCATCTACAGCATTGCCATTATCAGTTAAGTTAAAACAACAGAGCTTTTGGTGTGTCTCACAACTTAAATGATGAAGAAGGAAGAGGTAATCTATACCAGCTTTATTTTCTAGAACTGCACCTCTTAGATCACGCAACTCTTTATTTAACAATGACAATGCTCGTGAGGTGGCATTTATGCTTTTGGCTAAGCTGCAAGCTAACCGGTTGATCTCCAGACCATCAGCCAAGGCTAAACCTGGAACCCCAACCAGTGACATTGCTAAGGCCAATTTTTCTGAGTCAGAACATAACTGCACATGACTATTACAATTTTTAGTTAGTTGGAGTGCTCGAGGCTGCCGTCGACGGATTTTCTCGGGCTACAGGGGAAGAATTGGCACCAGTTTAATTGGCGGCTGAGGCCACATGGGTGGTTATTAGACAAGTTGGCAGGAATGAATGACCAAGTGCGGGAACTACATGTCTAAAACCATCTATGAGGCAAAAGTATGTGGACATCATTAAAAGATATGTTTTGAATTTTATTACAGTGGAAGGGGGCCAGGGATAGCTTTATATTTTCTGGAAATTTTTTTGACAATTAAGCATTCGTGCACACGTAGCATTTGTTTCAGCAACGATGGGGGTGCGTAGAGTGAACTCTGTAGGGGGTAGGATCTTTGCAACCACGCCCCAATTAGCATTTTGGGAATAAGTTGAACTTACACCATAAACTCTTAACATGGTATCTTTTTGAATTTTCCTAGGATGTCTACAGACAGGTATTAGGCAAGAGCTAATAAGCCTGTTTGCAGGTATACCTCTTGGCAAACAAAAATGTTTTACTCTCGTGATGTTAGCCAGGTGAAGCCAGTAATTATCAGCAAATCACTGGGACAAACTTTTCCTTCCAGGGGTAGACCCCCTTTTTGCACCTTATTAAGGAAACACAATGCAACCCTACTAACACTACAACATGCATGTTTGATCTTCTTTGGGATCTGACCGTACGCTGGGCAGCTATTCACCCGGCAAGCTGCAGTAGGGTCTAGTCCCCTTCTTTAATTCTCCAGTTGCAGGTCTGACCGTACGCAGGGGGACAGTCTCCCGGTGTGTCCACAGTAAGGTCTAGTCTGAGTCTTCTTACTGCTTTTTCAGAATGATTTTTAAAGGATTTTCAGGATTTCTGTTTACAGTCTACTCTCCCCCTCTCGCTCTCTTGACTCGTGTCCAATGTATCCAGGGTTTAACTCCAGCTGCTTTCATAGCTGCGGGGGTGGAAAGTATGACAGTTTTTAGTCTTCTCCATCTGGGAGTCAAAGGGTTATTTTTCTCTCTTTAACTCATACTTTAACTCTTGGTTGGAAAGGATGAACTTCTGTGATAGGAATGGCTTATTTTCTAAGACAAAGCGACGCTGGGCTTGAAGAACTTTGCTCAGTGTTTGGACTTCTTGTTTAAGGCTAACGTTTGCTTGCTCTTGATGCCGCTCCAGTGTCAATTATGAAGTCAATGTCACGGCCCCTCTCAAGCTGTCTCCCTCTTCGCCCATTCTGGCCCCTTTGGTTTTCTCTTTTGTATTTGATTTATTTTATTTGGGCATTCATGCCACTAATGTCCATCTTGTCCACACTGGGCACACTGGTTCTTTTTAAAGAATCTTTTGCCTCTGCCGGGTCTTCTTTTCTTCTTTCGTCCACGTCTTCTTGGGCCTCTGGGTCGAGGGGGGTATACTGGCGATAAGCATCTAAAAGACGCTCCAAGTACGCTCTGGGGCCTCGGTGGCACCTTGCAGCACTTTAGACACTTTGGTCATATTAATTGACTTCTTCATTCCTGCCTTCATGGCTTCTAACAGCAGGGTTTGATACTGGGTGAGGCGCTCTAGCCCCACTTGTGTTTTGGGATTCCAGCGGGGGGGGGGGGGTACTTACAAGGAGACTTTATTGGGTAACTTACAGCACACAGGCGTACTTAATGGTTGGATCAGACAGCTTCTCTGAACCACGAGCTATTGGGCTAAATGGGTTTTATACCATACATGTTACCCGTGAGGCAACACAACACTAGCAAGCATTTTCAGCATAGGCTAGAAGTGTTTGGTTCTCAGGCACAGCTTCCTGTAAACAACTTCGCTTCTCAAAGTGCTTGATAACACTTTTATTTATTAGTATGGGAAGACAAATTTTTTCTCTTTCTTTTGCTTTCTTTTTCTTTGCTGATCTGCCTGTATTGCAGATCATGTTTCAAACTTTTTACATAAAACTTTCTGCTCCATGCACCAGCCTTGTCTCTTTATTTGTCTTTTTCAAGTTAAACTTACTTAAACCTTTCTGCCTTACACTAGTCCCAATGACACACATTTGGGATAGGCTCTTCTTCTCCTTCTAGTTACATTTTCTTCATTTTAAAGAACTATTACATTATTGTGGCTACTTTATCCCAGGTAATAAGCTCCAGGCACAATCAGCTGCTTTTAATTTACCCTGGGGGCAACTATGGCCACGCTTCTTTTCTACAAATGTTTTTTTTTTCTTTGCCTCTTGCCTTTTCTTTCTTCTTTTTTTTCTCCCTCTCTATCTGTCTTCTACTTTCTCTATTTCTTCTTTTCTACTTGCTTCTGTCTTTCTCTACTTGACTTTGTCTTTTCTCCTTGTCATCTATTGGGAACCACACTTAGTATTATTTGGAGTTGCAACTAACACTAATCTGCAAATATCACATATATTTCATGATATTTAAGAAATCATAAAATATACACAACAAACTTTTTCTGCAATTTAACACAATGAATGGAAAGCACTTTTTGCATGGTAAGGCATGATGGAGCAGATCCAGCAATTATACTGCTCTTCTGGCTGAAAGCTCAGGGCCCATTAAAATCAAGGGACGGGCATACCCACACACGCAGAGTTCTAGGTCACCATTTTTGCATTGGCAACTCTATGCTGCATGAGTTCTGGCAGAAGGAAATCTAAAAGTCATAGATCAAACTCAGCCTGCTGTACACTGAGCTGACTACAAACACAGACACATGGTCCACAGCGATGAGAGTTCAAGTTTATCCAAAGCTTTACAGCACTGTCCATGGCAAGTCTTTGACAATTTAAAATTTTAGTCCATGTGCAGAGTGTCTCTAAAAAGCCCAGATGATGATGGAGGCAAACAGAGAAGGCTCTGGGCAATGAAGATGAGATGGTTCCAGCAAAGGCTCTCCACTTTTGCATCAGTTTAAAAAGGGGAAGTGTGGCCCTACACCCCTTCTGACAGACAAGGGCCTTTAACTTTTTAGCAAGGCCTCTGTCTAAACAGAGCGGCACAGCTCAGCTGTCTAGCCGTGATGCTTTAACTTGGGCAACTCCTCTGTAAATTTTATTCTACTTCTGTCAGGTTCTTACAGACATTTTAAAAACTTACTCTTTTTTCCTTTTAACCTGGTACACGAAAGCACTGAAACACTGAGTGCCGAAACTCAGGACGCTGGGGGGTGATGGGCATCGCTTTATACTTGCATTTTTCAGGCAGCCATTAATCTTCGGGGAGGCGATGGGGTGATTTGCAGGACTTCAAAGGCAAGCTTCTCAGTTTGCTTGTATTTGTAAATCCCAAGCTTAAAACAGGACACGATGAGGTACAGGGCCGCCAAATTCTTGCTTTGGCACGGGCAACAAATAACTCGGGTCAGCTTTCTTCGCTGGGGTCTCAAACAGGAAAACAGTCTTAATTTAAAGTTGTAACATCACTGACAGCGTCAGCCAGCCAGCTACACAGATCTCATTGTTTTTCAAGACAGTTGCTCCAATATCTTCTTTTCTTCTCAATCAGGTTGGGTCTCCCAGCTTACACAGTTTACTGCAGCTTTCAGGAGCATGGTAGTAGCGTGATTTTGGCTTGGCCAGGAACATGCTGTCTGGTTTCTCGGTCTCTTCAGCACACACACTCAGGCAGTGTAACACTGGACACTCAAATCAGTGAGATTTCTTCATTGCAGGGAATCCCACGGCAAAAGCTTAATGGTTACGCTCTTCAGAAATCATATAGCCGATGGTCAGTAGCTACAGGCTCTATGCAATTCTAACACAGTTCAAAGCTAAACACGGTTACCTTGGCAGAGATCTTCAACGTGGTCTCTCCGCTTCATTCTGCCTTGGGCCAGTCTTATGGCACACTTTTCACTCGAAGAGGGGTCTAGCCTGTGCTCTGGGGGCTGATTCTTCACCTTTATTTTCTATTTGCCTTCATCTTTCATCATCAACTCCTTTGCCTTCATTTGCCTTCATCATCAACTCCTTAGGCGCCAGGTGAAGACCTTTTTTATTTTCCCAGGCATTTTAGCTTTCTAAATTTTTATCTTTGCTGTTTTAAATCTGTATTTTAAACTCCTGTACTGCTGCTAGGTTTTATTGTGGTTGTATTGTTATATTGTGGTTTTAATGTTCTATATATTTTAAATTGTTTTATTGTGTGTTGTTTGGTTTTAGTTTTTGTGAACCGCCCAGAGAGCTTCGGCTATTGGGCGGTATAGAAATAAATAAATAAATAAATAAATAAAATCTTCTGGGTCTTCATTTTCAGTTTCCATTTCTTAGGGATTTCATCTCAATTAGGCGAGGTGATGATGTTGCACAACTCAGAACGCTGTGGGCAATTTTCCTGCCCCCCCTCTCTCGGCGCGCTAGGCTAACAGCTACTTCTTCGGCCTCACACTCCCACGCTCCCACACTTTGTTAAAAGCCAGGCTGTCCTGCAACATTTTTCTAATTAACAGCCTCAGATCTTGTTCTTTTTTTTCTCTCAGCTCGACCTGGAGCTTTTTGCTGTTTTCTCTCTCTATTCTGAATCTTTAAAAAAAACCTTTTTCCTTCTTTGTTTGACATACATCTCAAGGGGGTGCAAGTCTTGAGCAGTAGACGAGCTTGCCTCCTCTTTTTTGTGAGAACACATCTTTTTAAGGGTCACTGCCAATTTTATTAAATCTTCTGCCCTACACTTCAATTCTTCAGTTTCTTTTATTAATGCTGATTGAGGTGTAAGAGGGGAACCTCCCGATCCCGTAGAGATGAAAGTCTCGGCAGACAATATCTGGGAGTTGAGCACCGTAGCTGAAATCGGAGAATTACTGCCGGTGGGGCTTGAAACTGATGGGGACAGTTCTAAGTCAAAGCGAGGGGCAATGCCTCTGTAGGGGGGATGGCAGGGGCTCAGGAGCTACAGGATCTGGATCTCGACAGGGCAGTCTCACAGTAACATGGGCCCGTGGTGGAAGCAGGGCATAAGCAGGTGGAAACGCCGTTAGCTCTGCCAGATCTTCACATGAGGCTTCTAACACTGGTTGTAATTTCTTGGCCAATTTTTCTTTTCTGAGCACCAAAACTTTTGACTGGGATTCTAGGCATTACTTTAGCCATGGAGGAGAAGCACGGACTATGGAATCTCACGAGTTTATGTAGGGAAATTGGTCGGGGTGCCCAGGTCTCCCAACCACAATGGCATATACACGGCTGATTTTGCTGGGCTCTAAAGAGCCTTTAGTAGGCCATCCTACACCAAAAGACGGCCCCTCTATTTCATACAAAGTCTGCAACCGTTGAGGATTTATGGCGGGGTCCCCATAATCTCCACTAAAACCTTTCTTAAAATTTGCTAGCGTACATCCCAAGGGTGTGCAAGGTTTGCTTCCCCCACCACCCATAGCCTCCCTCCTAAATTGAAGACAGACACAATTAGGGAATGGGGATTGGTCAGTGAGGAAGGGGTCTCACTGGCCGACAGAAGAGGATTTTACACACCACGCACTTTGCTACTGGTCTGGGCACCCGGACGGTCAACAGTATGCGTCAGAAACCGCAGTAGCCACTCACACAATCATCCATCTCTCCACTGCATCCATATGTCCCTGCCACCCACTTTTCCCACTTTTTATCAGAGCGGAAAGCAGCTTCCCCAGCTTCCTCAGCTTCCTACTGAGTACTGGCGTGCTGGGTACTGGCGCCCGCTCGGGGGTGTGATCAGGCCCCCCTTCTACCTGCAAGGAGTAGGTTCTTTTTGTATACGTATACCACCAACACTGACCTTCTTCATGAGGCGGGGCCCTCTTTTTTTCTGCCCAGTGGCCTTTCTCCCTAAAGGCGGGGCCCTCTTTTTCCCATATACTTGCCTTTCTCCTGAAGGCTTCCAGTGTGGGTTTCAACTCAATTGCAGCTGCGATACAGGCAGGGCTCAAGTTCCTTCCTCCGCTTCCCAAGGTTCTCTTGCCGCTCGCTGCCGTTTGGGCGATCCCGGTGCAGGCTTTCTCCCATTCACTCGACAAAAAGGTCGGTGGCACCAAGAAAGGGAGGCATGCGCCGAGCTCGTCTTCCCGGTGCGGCGATCAAGAGCAGGCAAATGCCACCTGTCTGGCTCAGAGCCTGCCACATCCGAGTCACGGCACCATTTATGTTGCAGAACCCAGAGTCAGAGAGACCACGGAGTGAAGGAAAAAGAGATTCTTTATTTAACGCGCGGGCTTAAGGCTGGAATCATTTCCAAAGAGCCAGAAGCCCCGATTTACATTAGCACATTGTTTTTATAGACATTGTGACACATATGAAACGGCTCCTCCTCTCCCTCTCGCGTGGGGTTGCAGTCCTCAACATTTCTTCTCTTAGCACTATTGTTTATAATACAAGAACTGGGTTATAGGGTAGCCATGATAAGGAGAGAACAGCAGAGAACAAGATATACAATTGTATGACCTTTGACAAGATAAGGAATTCCTGTGTCTTGTCAGCTTACAACAATATATTCAAGGGAGAAAGAGCTCAGCAAGAACATGAAGCATGAGACTGCATGAGGCTACTTAGTCTGACCCCCGATATGGCTGCTACAATTATATGCTGTACATTGCCCAGAGTGGCTGGGTGACCAGCCAGATGGGTGATTAATAAATTTAATATAAATAAATAAATAAATAAAGTGTAGCCTTACTTCTGCTTTCTCCGTTCTATTTTCTTGTCGTTTTTGTCAGTCAACTTAGTCTCTGTTAGATTTTTACAAACCCACTCTTATTAAAAAATTTAAAAACAAACATTGACTTCTGGGCATGTCCCCCACCCCCCTTTTAAGTCATATTCAAGCATTCAGTTTTGTCTTTCTTTCTAAATCCTTAAAGAAAGACATACTGTAGAAGCCCATGTGTGTAGTGTTTGTCCCCCCCCCCCCGTGCTGAAGTGAACCATCTGTGTCTTCTCTGTGTTGATCCTCCCCAAACAGAAATTAAAAAAGGGTGTTTTTTAAAAAATTAGGGTTTGATTTGGCTGTTATCTAATCGCCTGTGCTATCGCCCTGTATTTCTTGAAGTTATCCTGCCTTCTATAAAAGAACATAAAATATAAAACAATAAATTAAAGACACTTGTCATTTGCTTAGGTAGTCGTAGTTCTCTTCTTTAGCGCTTGTGTGCCTGTGTTTGCATATGTATGTGTGCGTGCTAGGTTGTAGTTCCACCAACACTATACATCCAAATTTCAAGGCAGTGTTGAAAAGCAGCAGAAATTACCTTCTTATTCCAGTAACTGTCCACTGTGTGGCAAAGATGATCAGGGGGCTGGAAACAAAGCCCTATGAGGAGAGACTGAAGGAACTGGGCATGTTTAGCCTTGAGAAGAGAAGACTGAGGGGAGACAGGATAGCGCTCTTCAAGTACTTGAAAGGTTGTCACAGAGAGGAAGGCCAGGATCTCTTCTCCATCATCCCAGAGTGCAAGACAGGGAATAATGGGCTCAAGTGACAGGAAGCCAGATTCCGGCTGAACATCAGGAGAAACTTCCTGACTGTTAGAGCAATACAACAATGGAACCGATGACCTAGGGAGGTGGTGGGCTCTCCCACACTGGAGGCCTTCAAGATGAGGCTGGACAGCCATCTGTCAGGGATGCTCTGACTTGGATTCCTGCATTGAGCAGGGGGTTGGACTCGATGGCCTTGTAGGCCCCTCCCAACCCTACTATTCTATGATTCTATGATTCTATTAAAGCAATTCAGCCCTATATGAGGCATCTTCGTGGTGTTGGCAGGAGCAGAGGTGGGGAGAAGTTACAGCTATTGGCTTTGTGAGTTTTCCTGGAAAAAATCAAATTTCGCCAGCACCTAGCACACAAGCCAGTGGGCAAAACTGCCTGGAGTTTTGGGGGTGCAATGCCCTGGAGAGGGGCTGGGAGAGGCCAAGGTGTCACGTGCATGTGTGGAAACAGGGAGAACTTACAGCTCTTTGCTTAAAGAGTTTTGGTGGAAAACATCAGATTTTAACTCTGCCTAGCACAAAAACCGCTGGGCTAAACTGTCTGAAATTTTGCAGGTGGCCTTCTCTCCAGGGGTGCAGAGAGGTCCCCATATTTCATGCCTGTATCATAAAAACTAAAAAAGGTATGACCGTTTGTGTTTTCCCACGCAAGTCAAATCTCGCTTTGGAGTCAGATCTGAGTCAGATTGGAAGGTGTCCGAATTGGTCCGAGGCAGATCGGGGTTGCTTTGGATGATCCGAAGCGGCATCCTAAGTGGATCAGTGGGTCCATGCACAGCCCTATACTGTTGCACTCACACTTTCTTGGGCTTAGGGACAGCCATGGCAGTGGTGGGGGTGGAGATCATGGGTTGCTCTTGCAAATACGTAGGTGCACATTTAAATTGTTTGGCTTTGGGAAATGAGGAGCACAATAGACGAGCTGGGGTCCAGCCTCTCCACTAGCTTCCTCTAACATTACAGGCACACATTTAAGGAACTGGTTACTTTTGACAATCCCTGCTTCCTAAATCCCATCATGATCCCGAGGATCAGGGGTTGCTCGGAGCTGCCAGCTGGCCAGAAATAAAATGCTCTGGCTTCCTCTTGTGTCTGTCTTAGCTCTGGTGTTCCCACTCGGGCAGAAGCTGCAATTTTGTACCTATCCTATGTTGAGCAGGTCTGTGGTAGCAGTTCGTACGCATGGGGACCTGGGAAGATGACCTTCCCGCCTTGTCACAGTCTGGACATCTTGATCTTCAGCCACACCCCAGATGGGTTTATTTGCCTGCTTGTTTATTGGGTGAAACAGTTATATCACACTTTTCTGTAAATTACTGAAGGCAGCTTACAGTGACATGGTTTAGATCTGTATTTAGAATCATGTAATCTATAGAACAAATATCACAGCCCCACATAAACTAAACAAAGCACAGCCACAGCACCCCGAAAGCTAAGTCCCCCTTCAGACTCAAAGGCCTTCCTGAGAAGCCAAGTTTCGGCCCCAGGCCAAGAGGCCGGCGATGAGGCAGACATGCGGCCCTCTCTTGAAATGGCTGTGCTCCAGGCGGCAGGGGCGCAGATTCTGACTGACCCATGCGGTCATCTTGCTTCTGCCAGGGCACTGCCTGAGGGCAGCATTGCCATGCTCCGTGGCCAGTGCTGCTTCTGAGTAGGCAAGCTGAGGAAAGGGGGAGCCTAGGAAGTGCTTTACACCAAAGAGAGAGAGAGAGAGAGAAGAGCAAAGGTAGCCACATTGGCCCATGCAAAATTTAAAAATCCAGCATCCACAGTTGGGCCAGAATTCCTTTATTAGGACCAACCAAAACGTCACAAAAGAGTGCGCAAGCTTTGCCTGGCACCTGTCTATCTAGCTGAGTATTGCTACTCAGGTGCCAGAGACAGGCGTTGCTCCTCGCCTGGTAAATGACCCAGCAGAGTTCTTTTTTATATTCTTTCAAAAACACATACTAGGTTGGCTTGTGTGTGTGTGCATGCGTGTGTGTGTGTGCATGTGTGTGCGCACCTGCATGCACACAGCGGAGGCTGGTGGCTCGAATGTCAATGGGGTGGTAAATCTGCTCCAGGTTTCAGTCAGAACTTTGCACCTTGGATCACCCCTTCAGAGTTTTGACTGGTTCTGGCTCAAACCCAGAGTAGGTTCAGCACCCCACTGGCATCAGAGCCACTACTGTGTGTGAATATATATATATAATGTATATATAATTTCTAGGCTGCCATTAAGGGTGGATCAAGACAAAAACCATGTAGAACAGATGCAATAAAAATTCAACAAAATGTTTTGATTGCTTGTTTCTGATATGAGAGTCCAGGTTTCTGATATGAGCCTTGGACTGCAAGAAGATCAAACCATACCATACTCCAGGAAAGAAAGCCAGACTGCTCACTTGAGGGAATGATATTAAAGGCAAAACTGAAGTGCTTTGGCCATATAATGAGAAGACAGGACACCCTGGAGAAGATGCTGATGCTAGGGAAAATGGAAGGCAAAAGGAAGAGGGGCCGACCAAGGGCAAGGTGGATGGATGATATTCTGGAGGTGACGGACTCGACCTTGGGGGAGCTGGGGGTGGCGACGGCCGACAGGAAGCTCTGGCGTGGGCTGGTCCATGAAGTCACGAAGAGTCGGAAGCGACTGAGCAAATAAACAACATGCTTTCCAGAAGGGTCTAATTGTTAGGTTTAGTGGGGCCAAAATATGTGAACATGGAAGGTGGGAGAGCTGGGGGATCAGGGACAGTTTAGAGCAGCATCTAGCTGCACTGACCATCCACTTGTCAGCTCATGCCATCTCAACACCCACCCTCCCCATCCATGGTTGCTCCCTGAAATGGAGTTTTGTAACTGGCATGTTCTGGTTTGTCCTACATTGAGCAGGTTTGTGGTGGTACTTCCTGTCATTGGGACCTGGCCCTTGTCAGTGTGAGAAAAGAAGCAACTGCCCTTAGGAAGTCCAAGGTATATGTGGCCTCCGCTTCCACTTTGTCTTAAGCATCCCAGCTTTGGAGCTCTCTTTGTTTTGCCACCTTTCCAGTGGACGTCTGTGGGCATGGGAAGACATTTATCTTCTGACAGGCAGAACGGTTGGTGTTCAATTCTCTCTGGCTTGTTGGCTTCTGGAAGTTTTATCTGTTATCCTTTCTCTCTTGTATGATTGCAAATTTGTTTTAATGGGCTGGTCTTAATGCTTTTAATGGGTTTGATTACATTGTAAGATGCCTTGGGCATTTCTTTTTTTAATGGAATACTAATAAAATAACATTTCCTTTTTCATTTCCACATCCAGAACCAAACCAGGTTTAGGTGATAAGAAGGAGCTAGCTCAGGCCTGTGTGAGTTGTTGCCCACTAAGCCAAACATAGCATAACAGCCATGAACAGCATCCCATCAGGGACTCAGTAGACTTCCTGGTATTGGACCATAGGTCAGTGGTAGAGCGCCTGAATTGCACATAGAAGGTCCCAGGTGAGGTCTGATCCCTGGCATCTCCAGGTTGGACTGGAAAAACACCTCCCCGCAACCCCGGAGAGCCACTGCTGCCAGTCAGCATTGACACTATTGGCCTATATGGACCAAGGGTCTGACTCGGAATAAGGCAGCTTCCGATGTTCCTGGTTTCACTGCCTGCCCAGAAGTGCAAAACATTAGGATGAAGTGCTGATACCAATTGTCAAGAAGGTCACAATGTTTTATTTAATTTTGTCTAGCAACATTTGTGTGCCACTTTTAAACTGTGATATGTTTCAAAGTGATTCATAATAACAAAATCCAAAGGTTTGACTGTATAGCAGGACAATAGGAAGACTACAAGTCCCACCTGTGGGCTCCACCCAAGCTTTAAGCCAAATTATGCCCCTCCCCCCACTTTTAAAAGTACTAGCTAGTGGGGCCATTGCTAAAGGCAAGGGGAGCCCTTCCAACCCCCTTTGAGCGTAGATAAAATTAGATTTAGCTTAGTGGTCTTGGGTTCAGTCCTCAGCATCTTCAGTTTAAAAAACGGTTCCAGGCAGTAGGTGACGAGAGGAAGACCCTTCTCTGCCTGAGGCCCTCGGGGACCCCTGGCAGTCAGAACAGATGATGCTGAGCTGGATAATGATCTAACCTGCTGTAGGGCAACTTCCTATGTTCCTCACTGGAGGGCTTTCGTCATGATGCCCATGTGGTTGGCATCATGGCTTTTGTCACGATGCCCATGGCAAAATATACTGTTCTTGTTGTTCAGTCGTTAAGTCATGTCCAACTCTTCGTGACCCCATGGACCATAGCATGCCAGGCCTTCCTGTCCTGAGCTCTCTCCCGGAGTGTGCTCAGGTTCATATTCATCGCATCGGTGATGCTATCTAGCCATCTCATCCTCTGCCGTCCCCTTCTCCGTTTGCCTTCCATCCGTCCCAGCATCAGGGTCTTTTCCAGAGAGTTTTCTCTTCGCATTAGGTGGCCAAAATATTTGAGCTTCAGCTCCAGTCTCTGTTCTTCCAATGAACACTCAGGGTTGATTTCTTTTAAGATTGACTGATTTGACCACCTTGCAGTCCAGGGGACTTGTAAGAGTCTTCTCCAGCACCACAGTTTGAAGGCATCAATTCTTCGGCGCTCAGCCTTCCTTATAGTCCAGCTCTCACAGCCATACGTTGCTACTGGGAAAACCATAGCTTTGATTATATGAATCTTTGTCGGCAAGGTGATGTCTCTGCTTCTTGCTATGCTGTCTAGGTTTGCCATAGCTTTCCTCCCAAGGAGCAAGCGTCTTTTAATTTCATAGCTACTGTCACCATCTGCAGTGATCTTGGAGCCCAAGAAAATAAAATCTGTCACTGCTTCCATTTCTTCCCCTTCTCTATGCCAGGAAGTGATGGGGCCAGATGCCATGATCTTAGTTTTTTAATGTTGAGTTTCAAACCAGCTTTTGCACTCTCCACTTTCACCCTCAAGAAGAGGCTCTTTAGATCTTCTTCGCTTTCTGCCATTAGGGTGGGATCGTCTGCGTATCTGAGGTTGTTGATAATTCTCCCGGCAATCTTAATTCCGACCTGTGATTCATCCAACCCGGCGTTTCTCATGATGTACTCTGCATATAAATTAAAAAGCAGGGCAACAATATACAGCCTTGTCGTACTCCTTTCCCAGTTTTGAACCGATCGGTTGTTCCATGTCCGGTTCTTACTGTTGCTTCTTGTCCCTCGTACAGGTTTCTCAGGAGACAGGTAAGGCGGTCTGGTACTCCCATCTCTTCAAGAATTTGCCACAGTTTGTTGTGATCCACACAATCAAAGGCTTTAGCGAAGTCAATGAAGCAGAAATAGACATTTTTCTGGAATTCTCTTGCTTTCTCCAGGATCCAGGAAATGTTGGCGATTTGATCTCTAGTTCCTCTGCCTCTTCGAAACCCAGCTTGTACTTCCGGTAGTTCTCGGTTCACATACTGCTGAAGCCTAGCTTGTAGGATTTTGAGCATCACCTTGCTGGCATGTGAAATGAGCGCAACTGTACGGTAGTTTGAACACTCTTTGGCATTGCCCTTCTTTGGCATTGGAATGTAAACTGACCTTTCCAGTCTTGTGGCCACTGTTGAGTGTTCCAAATTTGTTGGCATATTGAGTGCAGCACTTTAACAGCATCATCTTTTAGGATTTTAAATAGCTCAGCTGGAATACTGTCATCTCTGCTAGCTTTGTTGTTAGTCATGCTTCCTAAGGCCCATTTGACTTCACTCTCGAGGATGTCCGGCTCAAGTTCAGTGACCGCACTATCATGGTTATCAGAGACATTAAGATCTTTCCTGTATAGTTCTTCTGTGTATTCTTTCCTCCCCTTCTTAATCGCATCTGCTTCTGTTAGGTCCCTGCCTTCTTTGTCCTTTATCATGCCCGTCTTTGCACAAAACATTCCCTTGAGATCTCCGATTTTCTTGAAGAGATCTCTAGTCTTTCCCATTCTGTTGTTTTCCTCGATTTCTTTGCATTGTTCATTTAAGAAGGCCTTCTTCTCTCTCCTTGCTATTCTCCGGAACTCTGCATTCAGTTGGATATATCTTCCCCTTTTTCCCTTGCTTTCGCTTCCCTTCTTTCCTCAGCTATTTGTAAAGCCTCATCAGACAGCCACTTGGCTTTCTTGCATTTCTTTTTCTTTGGGGTGGATTTCGTTGCTGCCTCCTGAGCAATGTTACGGACCTCCGTCCATAGTTCCTCAGGCACTCTGTCTATCAGGTCTAAGCCCTTAAATCTATTTGTCACCTTCACTGTATATTCATAAGGAATATGATTTAGGTCATACCGGAATGGTTTAGTGGTTTTCTCTACGTTCTTCAATTTAAGCCGAAATTTTGCAAGAAGCAGCTCATGATCTGAGCCACAGTCAGCTCCAGGTCTTGTTTTGACTGACTGTATAGAGCTTCTCCATCTTTGGCTGCAAAGGACATAATCAATCTGATTTCGATATTGACCATCTGGTGATGTCCATGTGTAGAGTCGCCTCTTGTGCTGTTGGAAAAGAGTGTTTGCTATGATCAGCGTGTTCTCTTGGCAAAACTCTATTAGCCTTTGTCCTGCTTCATTTTGTACACCAAGGCCATGCTTGTCTGTTATCCCGGTGATTTCTTGACTTCCTACTTTAGCATTCCAATCCCCTATGATGAAGAGGACATCTTTTTTTGGTGTTAGTTCTAGAAGGTGTGATAGGTCTTCATCGAACCAATCAACCTCAGCTTCTTTGGCCTCAGTGGTTGGGGCATAGACTTGAATTACTGTGATGTTGAATGGTTTGCCTTGGATTCGTACTGAGATCATTCTATTGTTTTTGAGATTGTACCCCAGTACTGCTTTTCCCACCCTTTTGTTGACTATGAGTGCTACTCCATTTCTTCTCAGGGATTCTTGCCCACAGTAGTAGATATGATGGTCACCTGAATTAAATTCGCCCATGCCTGTCAATTTTAGTTCGCTGGTTCCCAAGATGTCAATGTTCAGTCTTGCCATCTCATGATTGACCAGATCCAGCTTACCTTGATTCATTGATCTGACATTCCAGGTTCCTAAACAATATTGTTCTTTACAGCATCGGATTTTCTTTTCACCACCAGACACATCCACAGCTGAATGTCCTTTCGGCTTTGGCCCAGCCGCTTCACTCTTTCTGGCGCTACTTGGAAATACCCTCTGCTCTTCCCCAGTAGTATATTGGACACCTTCTGACCTGAGGGGCTCATCTTCCGGCGTCATCTCTTTTAGCCTTGTGATACGTTCCATGGGGTTTTCTTGGCAAGAATACTGGAGTGGGTTGCCATTTCCTTCTCCAGTGGACCGCATTTTGTCAGAACTCTCTGCCATGACCTGTCCATCTTGGGTGGCCCTGCACGGCATAGCTTATGGTTTCACTGAGTTACGCAAGACCCTTCACCGCAACAAGGCAGTGATCCATGAAGGGGCAAAAATGTGTGTGCTGTTTACTCAATTGCAGGTATTTGTGGATGGTATTTTTATCTGGATCCATTTTGATCTGGTTTCTCACCCAGTTTGGGGATGAAATAGTCTTGGGTAGGGGTGTACGAAACCCCGCTTACCTGGCTCTGCCGGATTCCACTGGGGAGGGGAGGCGCTCCGTCCCTCCCCCCGGAATCCTTGCCGGGGGGGGCAATCCGGTCCTCCCCCCCGGAATCCTTGAAAGCCGGCTGTGCTCCGCTGCGGCTCTGCAGAGCAGCCGGCCAGGCCCAGGCCAGGGCTGTCCGCCGCCAGATTTTGCTATGAGCTTGCTGTGTTTGGAGGTCATTTGGGGCACATGCAGGCTGCTATCCCACAGCCACCCTGGAGCTTTTCACGGAAAAACTGGATTTCCTGAGACTGCTTAAGGTCCGATTCTTTTTCTTAAGTTGGGTTTCCCACGCTACAGCTGTTGTGTGCCCCAACCCCCACATTTACTTTGGGCATGCGAGCCCTGCCCAGGGGTGTGCCTTTCACCATGACCCAGGTCAAGGGGTGTTTCCTGTCCCTGTGTTTCCTGTCCCTGTCTTTCTCAGCACGAATATTTGTGTGCCTACTCAGAAGTAACTCCCATTGTGGTCAATGATGCTTGTTCCCAAAATGCACACTCCTGAAGTTACCGAGATTCCCATGAATTGAAAGAGCACCTTTAGGAGCTTTAAAGCCATGTTGAAGCTGTGTGTCTTTGATGTCTGCTTCCTTGCTTCTTGGAAGTAATTAATTTGCAGCTTCACTCCTGCACAGCATCTGGAGCTTCAGGGGAGGGAAAAGGCTGCAGCTGTGTTTTTCTAATGTTTGCTTAGCTGTAAGGAAGGACATGGGGTGGGGAGAGCTCTTGCATTGGTTGATCAGCCCCTGCCAGTCTGATGACATTCACTTCAAACCCCCCACCTCACCTGGAAGTATGTTACTGTGAAGCAACTTAGTTCACTCAATCATGGAGCCCTGCGTGGGCCAAAGCTGATTCCATGAAAAATCCAGGTAATCCTCCATTCGCTTCTCCTCCTGTTGTCATGGAGATCCCCCCCTTGGTTGCCCTGGTGGTCAACCTACACCACGAGCCAGACAGGGGAGCAGCATCCCAGTAGCTTCTGCTGGACCTTTCAGTGGCTTTTGACACAATTGACCATGTTACCCTTCTGGGCCATGTGGCTGACATTAAGCTAGAGGGCCCACAGCTCTTGGCATATGGTGTCCCACAGGGTTCCGTCCTGTCCCTTCATGCTCTCTAGTTGATACATGAAGCCACCTGAGGAGGCCATCCAGAGATCTGGGTTGTGGTGTCTCCAATATGCTGATGATAACTAAGTTATTTCTCTCCTTTCCATCATATTCCAAGGAAGGTTGTGGAGGCCTGAAACAGTATCTGAAATCAGTAATGAAGCAGATATGGATGAACAAACTGAGACCTAGTGCAGACAAGACAGACGGGGTCTTGGTCGGCCTGCCTTTGAAGAATCAGGTTTGCATCTGGGGAGTGCTCCTGGACAGGCAGGTGGCTTCTGTGGCCAGGAGTTTTACATTGCTTAGGCTGGCCTGCCAACTGTGCCTTTTCTTGGAAAATGAGGACCTGGACAGGGCCACACATGCCTCCATTACATCAAGGTTGGCTTCCTGCAATGTGCTCTACGTGGGGGTGCCTTTGAAGAGTGGTCAGGAATGTCAGCTAGTACAAAATGCTTCAGCCAATGTTTTGACCAGGGCTAGGTGTTGGGGAGGGGGCATCACATGGCTCCCTTTTTATACCAGTTTTAGCTTATTTCATTTTCGATTGGGTAACTACTTTAGTAGATCATGGAAATGCTGTGGCCATAATATATCCTGACTTCAGCAAGCCATTTGACAATGTGCCCCATGATATTCTGATTAGTAAGCTAATTCAGTGTGAGTTGCTACTAGGTGGATCCACAGCTGGCTGGAGAACCATGCTGGAGAGCCATACTCAAAGAGTGCTTATCAGTGGTTCTTCATCAAATTGCAGGGAGGAATCACGTGGGGTGCCACAGGGCTCAGCCATGGGCCCTGTATATTTCAACGTTTTTATTGATGACTTGGAGGAAAGGGGGGTGAGAATGCTTATCAGACTTGCAAATGACACAAAATTGGGTGGGACAGCTATGATGCTAGAAGACAGAAACAAAATTCAAAATGGTCTTGCTAGGTTAGAAAATTGGGAAAGAAAATAACAGAATGAAATTTAACAGAGACAATTTATTTTATTTTAAAAAATTCTTGGCCACCTTTCAGGGCAGAAGCCCTCCCAAGGCAGCTCACAGCAATAAAATACATAAGTGCCAAGTTTTTCATTCAGGAAAGAAAAATCAAATGTACAGGTATAAGATGGGGGATACCTGGCTTGACAATGATTTGTGAGAAAAGGATCTTGGAGTTATAGTCTATCACAAACTGAACATTAGGGCTGTGCACCACTTTGGTCCAAAGCCTGAAGTCCAAGCAAGCTGCTTCAGAGGTGCCTCGCGTGATCGGAGGCAGAGCGGAATAGCAACAAGGTGCCCTGGAGCAAAGCAGCTTGTATACGAAGCACCTCGTCCAACTCAGTGATTCATTCTGAGCAACCCAGACAATCTGGAGCCAAAAGTATCAACTTGAGAAACTTCAGTGAGGGGTTGAGGAGGAGGAAGGGGGGAGGGGAGGAGGACGAGGGAGGGAGGGAGCTTTGGTGAATGGAAATTCTAGCTGCCAAATTAGGTAAGGTAACCCAGCAATCTCCAGTCAGTGACAGTGGTGGAGGAGGGGGGGAGACTGAATAACTGGAGAAAAATAGCTGCATTTCAGAGACAGAGATCATTCTGGTGGTGTTACTTAGGGATGTGAGAACCCACCTCCATCAGGGTTTTCCAGATGCACCCCCCTCCAGCTCGTGCTCTAGTCGCTGGTCCCTCCACCTTTGCTGCAATCACCATATTTTTAAAAAACATGGCAATTGGAAGTCTATGTGCTCATAGATGTATATGCAAAAAGCACCGTGAATCTTGAGTATATGGGCAATTCACAGCATCTTTTGTGTGTAAGTCTATGTGTGCACATAGCCGTATACGCAAAAGGTGCTGTGAATCACCCAGGCTGGAGGAGGAGGAGGAGGCATGGCGCACGCCCCTGATGCTAGCTAGCTGTCTCCTCACGAGCAGGAGATGGCTAGCTGTCCTTGGGGCACCACCCAATCGCTTCCACCAGCGATTTACCCCCTCAACTGACAAGGCACAGCGCTATCTCAAGGCTCCGATTCTCCTTTGTTTGGTTTATTGCATTAGGAAGAAACTATTTCCACCCTTCGTTATAGAGATTCTGCAGGTTAAAATGGGGGCTGGTTTCCATCTTTGTGTTCTTCCCCCCCCTCTTTCCCAGCACAAGCATATGTGTGTCTACTCGGAAGTAACTCCCATTGTGCTCAATGAGGCTTGCTCCTGAAATGCAGATGCATCTGGACTTTCAGGGGAAAGGAGGAAGGGGGGGAAGCCTCTCTTATTGGTTCAGCAGCCCCTGCCAGTCAGAGGCCGTTCACTCCAGCCCCCCCCCCCCCCAGCATGTTCTGTGAAGCGATTTTTACTGGGCCAGGGAATCTGCTCGTGGAGCCCTGCTCTCAGCAGAGCTGATTCCTTTTAAAGAACCCGGTACTCCTCCATTAGCTTCTCCTTCCGTTGTTGTGGGAACACGGCCGCAGGCAGCTGCGCAGGCAGCAGGAGGCGGCGGCTGAGAGGTATGGCTCTTTGCTTTGAGAGTTTTTGTGGAAAAAATCAAATTTCACCTGCACCTAGCACAAAATGTACTGACCCAAACTCTCTGAAATTTGGCAAGTGGGATCCCCTCCAGGTCGACAGAGAGGTCCCCAGGTTTTATTTATTTATCGTGAAAACTGAAAAAGTTATTGCCGTTTGTGTTTTTCCATGCAAGTCAATGGGAAAACACCCAAAACGAGTGCTCTGGATATCGAAATCTCACTTTGGATCCGGAACTGAGTCGAAGCGGAGGGGGTCTGAATCGGTCTGAGCTGAAGCAGGGCTAATTTGGAGGATCTGAAGTGGCATCTGAAGTGAAATGGGGGGTCTGTGCACAGCCCTACTGAATATGAGTCAGCAATGTGATGTGGCTGCAAAAAAGGCAAATACAATTTTAGGCTGCATCAATAGAAGTATAGTTACCAAATCACAGGAAGTTCCACTCTACCCTGCTCTGGTCAGACCTCGCATCAAATACTGTGTCCACTTCTGGACAGCACACTTTAAGGAGGATTCAGAAATATTGGAACGAATAGGAAGGAAGTCCTACAACGAAAGATGGAAGGAATTGGTTAAGTTTAGCCCTGAGAAGAGAAGACTGAGGGGGATATAACAGCACTCTTCAAGTACCTAGAGGGTTGCCACACAGAAGAAGGCCACAACCTGTTCTCTATTATCCAAGACATGAAATAATGGGATTAAGTTATAGGAAAGCAGCTTTTGGCTGAACACCAGGAAAACCCTCCTAACGGTCAGAGCTGTCAGACAATGGAACTGGCTACTGAGGAAGGCAGTGGGCTCTCCATCACTGGAGATATTCAAGCAGCTGCTGGACAGCTGTCTGTCAAGGATGCTTTACACTGGATTCCTGCACTGAGCAGGGGTTTGGATTCAACGACCTAAATGGCCCCATCCAACTCTATGGCTCTATGATTTCTGAGCCCAGTTCAAAGTGCTGGTCATTACCTGTAAAGGTCTAAATTATCTGGAGTCTGGGACACTTAAAAGCCTGCCTGCCTACTCCCCCATGCTCAAAAAATGAGATCAGACTCATCAGAGGAGGGTCTGGTTCATGTCCTTCCCCCATGAGAGGTGCGGCTGGTGGGCATGCGGGAGAAGGCCTTTTATCTCCATAGGTCTGCCTAGATCTTGGAACTCCTTGCCTCTCGCAATGTTTAGATGCTAGGCAAAAGCTATCCCATGTGAAATCAATAAACAACGTGCCTATGGGAATGTGTCAGAATAGTCCACCTACATGGATTTTTTTGGAAGGATCTCTGAGCAGGTGTAGATCCCTTCCAGCTCTTGCTTATGGGAGCATCCCAATGAAGTCCAAGTGGATAACTTACGTTGGATGTAATTCCTTCCTAGAGATCATTCCAGGTGGATTACCGTGGAGGCAAAGTTTATGTCTGAAGAGGCCTCCTCACCTGCCAGTTCTGTCCACCGAGTGCTGACTTGGGGCCTGTGTGGCCTTAAACGCAACTGTAAATCAAGTTCATTGCAGTGCCTGTGCCAACCAGGGGAGAGAGGGCTGCTTGCTACAGACCAGAGATGTTCCCGCATCAGCAGTTTTGGCCCATCCTGTCTTTCAGAAAGCAATTGCTCAAGCAGGATTTGCAATCACATCTTTCCAATTCATTTCAGCAACTTTAGCTGGTCGAGCGGCTCTTTCTCAAAGAAGCTGGCACAACATCTGATCGCCAAGACTCAGTGAGAGCTTCTGGCAGCAAGAGGCACTGCTTTCTTCTGCTGGGCAGCCCAGACCAAGTCTGCTCAGGGGCTGGATGATGGCCAAGTGGTGCCAATTGGCCAGCAAAACCTGCGTCCTAACACTGAAGGCTTCTAATTTTCCAGCATAAAAAATGGGGAGGAAGAAACCCCATTAGAAAATAAACTAAAGATGGGGCAAGCATTCATCCACACTTGGCTTGGAATCAAACCCAGGGGGTTTGGAGGACTAAAGTCCCAAACTGGAAGGGAGCCTTTCAACCCCTGAACATCCTTTCCCAAGTGCTCAAAATCTGAGCACCTGAAAGAGGGAGCCCCACACCCTCCTGTTTCCCCCAAGCCATCTCTATCAATGCTCACGCACACACGCACGCACGCACGCACACCTTTCCCTTCTTCCCTTCCCTGCTTCTTAAAAGCAGGAGCAGTAGTAATGAGAGGGAAAAGGTGAGAGGTTCCTCCCTCGGCTTCCCACTCCCCATCCCCATCAGGACCACTTGGACATTGTGGATTGTGGATCCCTTAAACATCAGCAGAATGCAAACAATGAGCTATTCAAAAGGGGGTGCAAACAAATGCTGTCCTCCATAATTCGAATCAAACAATAGCTGTAGGTTTGAATGAGGCAATTTGACACAGTCATCTTTGGCACCTAGTTTTGCTTCACCAGACAAGATACTTGTTTTTCGCCAACCATCCCGAAGAATAAGAACACCACTGAAGCATCTCTCCCATGCCGCTTGCATGTATGAATGTAAATGCAGGACAGAAAGCAGAAGAGAGACATTTTGATACTGAATGGACGTGCTGGGATGGGTAGATGAAATGCTGCAATGACAAAGGGCACACTGGAACATCGGAAGCTGCCTTATACCGAGTCAGACTTTTGGTCCATCTAGGCCAGTATTGTTTATGTTGACTGGCAGCGACGGCTCTCCAGAGTTTCAGGCAGGAGTTTACCAAGCTCTATCTGGAGATGCCGGGGATTGAACCTGGGACTATATGCATACAAAGTAGGTGCTCTATCATTCAGCTATGGCTGCTTCTGGGAAGTTCTCCTGCATAAGTCCCATTGGTTGCATGCACAACTCCCATTCATCTCAATGGAGCTTGCACAGGAGACCTTCCCAGTTCATTTGTGCTGGGACATACACAAGAGCATCTCTTCTTAGCCGATAGAGAAGTCTGTGTAACTTAGAAGTCTGTATATTCCTGTCCTGGCTGACCTTGATCCAATGAGGTTTCTCCCTCTGTCTTGGCATCTTTCTAAGATGAATGTGCCACATGTCACCTTTCATTCTGCAGATAACAGCCCCCTTCTGCCTGTCTGAGCTCTTGGTTTGCAGCTGTCATCTTTAAAACCGTGACAGTGAATAGATTTTAATTATTTAGTGTTCCGAATAAAATGTTAACAGCCTCTTATTTGTTTCAGCTGAATGTTTTTGGAGGAACCTCTAGCGTTTTAAACAGAATCATTCTCCCAGCCAGGAGATTCTGAATTAACACCAGGCTGTGGATGCCAGAGTTTTTCCCTCCCTCCCTCCCTCCCTCCCTCCTTCCCTCCCTCCCTCCTTTTCTTTCTTTCTTTCTTTCTTTCTTTCTTTCTTTCTTTCTTTTCTACAGCAGAATTATTATTTCAGACATTTTGGTCTCTAATATTCACTCAGAGGAGGTTCTCCCTCTGCATTTCCGGAGCAGCTGTGGGCAGAGTGACTCTAAATGGCAAGGGACTCCAGCCAGGAGACAGAACCAGCTGAAAGTGCAGTTTTATGTTTCTTTTTAATCTGCAAAATTACCCCCCCCCCCAGCTAGGTTTCCAATGTGAAAAATTCTGATTTGCAAACCTGCCTGCTTCTAAAACTCAACACTGAAATTCAGACCCTCTTCTGACCTTGCATTTCCACCTTTTGTCCTGGGGTACCTGGATCTCTCATAAATAATAACTACAGTTTATTATTTATACTTAATAGATTCATGACAAGGAGGATCGGTCTATAATTTGATACTCCAGCATATGAAGCTACTTTTTCTTGGATCAGACCAAGAAAAAAAAATATTGAGCTGGATGGTCCATCCAGCTCAATATTGCCAGCAGTGGCTGACAGCAGCTGTTCAGGGTTTCAGACAGAGAGAGGTCTTTTCCAGCGCTACCTGAAGATGCTGCCTGGGCGTTTTGCATGCAAAGCACATGCTCTACCACTGAGCTACAGGCCTTCCTCTAATAATAAAATAGATTGGAATTCTTGTGGTTCTGAATAAAGGACTGCTTTAAATAGCATAGGAAGTTGCCTTATACCAGATCAGTTTATCGATCCATCTCACTCAGTATTGCCTGCTCTGCAGTCACCAGCAGTGACAATCCAGGGTTTCAGACAGCCCCCCCCCCCCCCCGCACATGGAGATGCCAGAGATTGAACTTGGGACCTTCTGCGTACAAAGCATGTGCTCTACCACTGAGCTATGGCCCCTGAGAGCATAAGAGCCATGCTGGATCAAGCCAAGGGTCTATCTAGTCCAGCATTCTGTTCACATACTGGGCAACCACAGCTGTCGACCAGAAGCCCACAAGCAGGACAGCAGCACCCTCTCACCCATGTTCCCCAGCAACTGGTGTTCATAGCCATACTGCCTCTGATACTGGAAGTAGTGTATAGCCATCAGGACTAGTAGTCATTGATAGCCTTCTCCTCCAGGAATTTGTCCACCCACCTCTCAAAGCCATCCAAGCTGGTGGCCATCACTTCATCTTCATGGAATCATAGAATCATAGGGTTGGAAGGGGCCTACAAGACCATGGAGTCCAACCCTCTGCTCAGTGCAGGAAGCCTGATTCCCAGGAAGTCTCCCATCCAAGTACTAACCAGGGCTGACCCTGCTTAGCTTCAAGATCAGACAAGATCAGGCTTTGTAGACCTCTATCATGTCTAGCGGATTCCAAAGCTTAACTGTGCGCTGTCTGAAGAAGTCCTTCCTTTTATCTGTCTTGAATCTCCCACCAGTCAGCTTCATGGGATGACCCTGTTGTGTTCTAGCATTACGGGAGAGGGAGAAAAACACTAGACTTTGTCATTAGACAAAGGCCCAGTTCAGACAGGCCAGAAATAATCTTTGGGTGGTAGAGGTCCGGGCACAATCCTTCCCCTCCACCCCAGCAACAAGGTCACATATGATTCACCCTCAGTCGCTCAGACATCCAGTTTGTGCAACCTCCTCTACTTTTTTGGAGAGGGAAGAAACTCACAAACCATCTGTTGCACGTTGCTCATGACATTATCTACCTGGCAGGGGAGAGGGTGAGGCCTGCCTGCTCCTCACCACATGGATACTTGAGAATGTATTAAATCAAGGGTGTTGAAACCCAGGCCCAGATATGGCCCACCTGGGGTCCTAATCCGGTCCTCTGGGATTCCCCAGAATTGAATACAGCTAGAAGAGGTCTGCCCCTTCGTGGATCACTGCCTTGTTGTGGCGAAGGGGCTTGTGTAACTCAGTGAAGCCATAAGCTATGCCGTGCAGGGCCACCCAAGACGGACAGGTCATGGCAGAGAGTTCTGACAAAATGTGGTCCACTGGAGAAGGAAATGGCAACCCACTCCAGTATTCTTGCCAAGAAAACCCCATGGAACGTATCACAAGGCTAAAAGAGATGACGCCGGAAGATGAGCCCCTCAGGTCGGAAGGTGTCCAATATGCTACTGGGGAAGAGCAGAGGGAATTTCCAAGTAGCGCCAGAAAGAGTGAAGCGGCTGGGCCAAACCCGAAAGGACACTCAGCTGTGGATGTGTCTGGTGGTGAAAAGAAAATCCGATGCTGTAAAGAACAATATTGTTTAGGAACCTGGAATGTCAGATCAATGAATCAAGGTAAGCTGGAGGTGGTCAAACATGAGATGGCAAGATTGAACATCGACATCTTGGGAATCAGCGAACTAAAATGGACAGGCATGGGCGAATTTAATTCAGGTGACCATCATATCTACTATTGTGGGCAAGAATCCCTTAGAAGAAATGGAGTAGCACTCATAGTCAACAAAAGGGTGGGAAAAGCAGTACTGGGGTACAATCTTAAAAATGATAGAATGATCTCAGTACGAATCCAAGGCAAACCATTCAACATCACAGTAATTCCAGTCTATGCCCCAACCACTGAGGCCGAAGAAGCTGAGGTTGATCAGTTCTATGAAGACCTACAACACCTTCTAGAACTAACACCAAAAAAAGACGTCCTCTTCATCATAGGGGATTGGAATGCTAAAGTAGGAAGTCAAGAAATCACCGGGATAACAGGCAGGCATGGCCTTGGTGTACAAAATGAAGCAGGACAAAAGCTAATAGAGTTTTGCCAAGAGAACATGCTGATCATAGCAAACACTCTTTTCCAACAGCACAAGAGGCGACTCTACACATGGACGTCACCAGATGGTCAATATCGAAATCAGATTGATTATGTCCTTTGCAGCCAAAGATGGAGAAGCTCCATACAGTCAGTCAAAACAAGACCTGGAGCTGACTGTGGCTCAGATCATGAGCTGCTTCTTGCAAAATTTCGGCTTAAATTGAAGAACGTCGGGAAAACCACTAAACCGTTCAGGTATGACCTAAATCATATCCCTGATGAATATACAGTGGAGGTGAGGAATAGATTTCAGGGATTAGACCTGATAGACAGAGTGCCTGAGGAACTATGGACGGAGGTCCGTAACATTGTTCAGGAGGCAGCAACGAAATCCATCCCAAAGAAAAAGAAATGCAAGAAAGCCAAGTGGCTGTCTGATGAGGCTTTACAAGTAGCTCACGAAAGAAGGGAAGCGAAAAGCAAGGGAGAAAGGGGAAGATATACCCAACTGAATGCAGAGTTCCAGAGAATAGCAAGGAGAGACAAGAAGGCCTTCTTAAGTGAACAATGCAAAGAAATCGAGGAAAACAACAGAATGGGAAAGACTAGAGATCTCTTCAAGAAAATTGGAGATCTCAAGGGAACGTTTTGTGCAAAGATGGGCATGATAAAGGACAAAGAAGGCAGGGACCTAACAGAAGCAGATGAGATAAAGAAGAGGTGGCAAGAATACACAGAAGAACTATACAGGAAAGATCTGAATGTCCCTGATAGCCATGATAGTGCGGTCACTGAACTTGAGCCGGACATCCTCGAGAGTGAAGTCAAGTGGGCCTTAGGAAGCATTAGTAACAATAAAGCTAGTGGAGATGACAGTATTCCAGCCGAGCTATTTAAAATCCTAAAAGATGATGCTGTTAAAGTGCTGCATTCAATATGCCAACAAATCTGGAACACTCAACAGTGGCCACAAGACTGGAAAAGGTCAGTTTACATTCCAATTCCAAAGAAGGGCAACGCCAAAGAGTGTTCAAACTACCGCACCATTGCGCTCATTTCACATGCCAGCAAGGTGATGCTCAAAATCCTACAAGCTAGGCTTCAGCAGTATGCGAACCGAGAACTACCGGAACTACAAGCTGGGTTTAGAAGAGGCAGAGGAACTAGAGATCAAATCGCCAACATTCGCTGCATCCTGGAGAAAGCAAGAGAATTCCAGAAAAACGTCTATTTCTGCTTCATTGACTACGCTAAAGCCTTTGATTGTGTGGATCACAACAAACTGTGGCAAATTCTTAAAGTGATGGGAGTACCAGACCACCTTACCTGTCTCCTGAGAAACCTGTACGAGGGTCAAGAAGCAACAGTAAGAACCAGACATGGAACAACCGAGTGGTTCAAAATTGGGAAAGGAGTACGACAAGGCTGCATATTGTCACCCTGCTTATTTAACTTATATGCAGAGTACATCATGAGAAATGCCGGGTTGGATGAATCAGAGGTCGGAATTAAGATTGCTGGGAGAATTATCAACAACCTCCGATATGCAGACGATACCACCCTAATGGCAGAAAGCGAAGAGGATCTCAAGAGCCTCTTGTTGAGGGTGAAAGAGGAGAGTGCAAAAGCTGGTTTGAAACTCAACATTAAAAAAACGAAGATCATGGCATCTGGCCCCATCACTTCCTGGCATATAGAAGGGGAAGAAATGGAAGCAGTGACAGATTTTACTTTCTTGGGCTCCAAGATCACCGCAGACGGTGACTGTAGCCATGAAATTAAAAGACGCTTGCTCCTTGGGAGGAAAGCTATGGCCAACCTAGACAGCATAGTAAGAAGCAGAGACATCACCTTGCCGACAAAGGTCCGTCTAATCAAAGCTATGGTTTTCCCAGTAGTAATGTATGGATGTGAGAGCTGGACTATAAGGAAGGCTGAGCGCCGAAGAATTGATGCTTTCGAACTGTGGTGTTGGAGAAGACTCCTACGAGTCCCCTGGACTGCAAGGAGGTCAAATCGGTCCATCCTAAAGGAAATCAACCCTGAGTGCTCATTGGAAGGACAGATACTGAAGCTGAAGCTCCAATATTTTGGCCACCTAATGCGAAGAGAAAACTCCCTGGAAAAGACCCTGATGCTGGGAAAGACTGAAGGCAAAAGGCGAAGGGGACGGCAGAGGATGAGATGGCTAGATAGCATCACGGATGCAATGAATATGAACTTGAGCATGCTCCGGGAGAGAGCGCAGGACAGGAAGGCCTGGCGTGCTATGGTCCATGGGGTCACGAAGAGTCGGACACGACTGAACGACTGAACAACAACAACAACAACAACAACAGAAGAGGTCTGACACCCCTATATTAAATGGGATGAACCAGGCTCAGTCCATGAGGACAGCCCACCAATGGCCATTAAACATGAACACTAAACGGCACCTTCTTGTTCAGAGCACTTACGCCAGGTACTCGGGGCAAATGAGAGACAATGGTTCTCCTGCTTTTGAGTTTCCCGAAGACATCTGCTATCCACAGTTGGACACTAAATGCTAGATTAGACGGGCCTTTGGTCTCATCCAGAAGGAGTTGTCTTATGCTCTCAGATCAAGGGCAGAAGAAAGTGGATGGGAATCTACTGGTGGATCTCTGGGTGGTATGCAATAGACTGCCAAGGGTTACTGCCTTCCAATAGCTTAGCAATAGCAAGGCAAATTGCAAGTTAAAATACACTCTCTTCCATGCCTGACACTGTGCTAAGCTGCTCATCTTTAGGCTGGCCAGGTCTCCTACTTTACAGAGGACAGTCCTCGATTTGAAGGGCTGCCAGAGGACAGTCCTTGATTTGAAGGGCTGTCCTGTCCAAGTCTGTTTTAAAGATACAGAACCATCAGAAGGGTGAGTGATTGGGGGTGGGGAGGACCTTGACATGAAGAACATAAGTACACGAGAAGAGCCATGATGGATCAGACCAAGGGTCCATCTGGTCCAGCATTCTGTTCACACAGTGGCCAACCAGATGTCCTTGCTCTGATTAGAGGGCCTCTGCATTCTAGTAAACAACGAAGTAGATCCCACAAGCCCAAAGTCTGCTGAGCTGTGCTCTAAAGCACTGTGAGCATCTCTACACGAGCCTAAAATCCCGCATTTAAAAGGGGGCCTTTTGCTTCCATTTTAATGCAGGATCACAATGGACTCCCTTTACACACACTTGAAAGGTTGTCACAGAGAGGAAGGCCAGGATCTCTTCTCGATCATCCCAGAGTACAGGACACGGAATAATGGGCTCAAGTTACAGGAGGCCAGATTCCGGCTGAACATCGGGAGAAACTTCCTGACTGTTAGAGCAATATGACAATGGAACCCATGACCTAGGGAGGGGGTGGGCTCTCCCACATTGGAGGCGTGTCAAGATGAGGCTGGACAGCCACCTGTCAGGGATGCTCTGACTTGGATTCCTGCACTGAGCAGGGGGTTGGACTCGATGGCCTTTTCCATCCAACCCTACTATTCTACTATTCTATTATTCCTTCCCCCCCTTCCCCCCCCTCTCCCCCTAATCTGAGTCTTCCATATGTTTCATTGATTTTGCTCCTTTTCTTGCTGCTTTTCCTGTTTCATGGAGGGAACTCAAGCAGAACACACAAGCGGGGTAATTTGATAGCTCATTATCTCTGATCTATTTAAAAGTGGAATAAAGGCCATTTAGTGCAGGAGACACCATGGAGGTTAATGGCATCATCTAAAGAGCCCGCAGATGTCCTTGAGTGAGCCATCTCAATAGCAGGATTAAAGCTCCTGTGAAGAAGCCCAATATCTATTGCTAGGGGGGCTTCTGATCCTTTCTAGAGCTCTACTTTGCTGTGATTTTTGAGCACTAGCTCTACCTGAAATCTGCTGCTTCCCTGGCATAAGAAGATTGAAGGCAAAAGGAGAAGGGGACGGCAGAGGATGAGATGGCTGGATAGCATCACCAATGCGATGAATATGAACCTGAGCACACTCCGGGAGGGAGCAGAGGACAGGAGGGCCTGGCGTGCTGTGGTCCATGGGGTCACGAAGAGTCGGACACGACTTAACGACTGAACAACAACAACAAGTGTAAAAAAAGGAGGGGAATGCCCAGAAAATAATCAGGTGCATGTTTCAGAAGGCTGGACTTCAGTTTGTGTGTGTAGAGACATCCTCTGACTGCACTTAATGAGAAATGAAGTTTGCCCCATGAATTATAGAATGGCTCTTCCCTCCCCACTCCACTGGGAGCCTGGAGCCACCCAGCCAGGATTTACTGCAACCTTGTTTTAATTACGTCCCCATTCACAATCAGCAGAGGTGTGATTAAAAGCATTGCTGGTTACAACACAGACACCCACATTGCCTGGCACAATGTTCCGCTTCTCTGACTACACACTGGCCTAAATCCATCCTGACCTGTTTGGCTAGGGAGACAGCATCTTTAAAAGCAGTGAGTGAGACCAGTCTAGAAATGCCCTCGCTGCAGTTACTACTAATTCTCACCTTTCTTCTGTCCTGGGGGTGTTTCCACGCTCTCAGCTTCACCTGGCTTGCAACTTTGTTGCAATGTTTCCCCAACCGCATCGGCTCGGTTCCCAGTTTCCACAATGCTCGAAGGCCTGGCTTATCGTTGCTGCAGCCTGGGGCTACTGAGCTAAAATCGAATTATTTTCTTGATGGCTGGGCGGCGTCTGGGTTGGGTCTGATTACCTCATCAGTGTTCCTGTCACCGCCTCTTGCTGAGTCCCCCCTCCCTCTCCCCCTTCGCTGACAGAAACATACTTCCGGGTGGGGTGGGCAGATTGGAAGTGAACGTCATCAGGCTGGCAGGGGCTGCTGAACCAGTCAGAGAGGCTCCCCCCTCCAGGCTCTACTCCCCTTAATGGCAATCTTGGGAACAAGCCTCATTGACCACAGTGGGAGTTACTTCTGAGTAGATCTCCCAGACGTCTGCCCGATTCCGCCCATTTCCCCCACTTTCCCTCTAAATAGCAGGCTACCACATTAGCAGGCATACACTAAGTTGCTATCTCATTATCATACTATTGCAGAAGTCTTCCATCAATACACATACCCTCCACATCAGTATGTTGCTATGACTCAATCACTCTATCACTCAACAAAATAGCACTAACACGCATTTGTGCTATTGCGCAATAGCGCATTAGTCCAGGGGTGCCTGCTAACTCCTGTTGAGGTCAAGGGGACTTGTTTCGGAAAATGCACTACCGCGTAATAGCGCAAATGCGTGTTAGTGCTATTTTGTGATTGAGTGATAGGGTGATAGGAAGATACTGACATAGAGGGTGTGCATATTGATCGAAGACCTGCACAATACTGTGATAATGAGATAGTGACTAAGCATGTAATATGAAAACTAGACTATGATGCTTGCAGCATCGTTTCCCTGGTCCAAACGGCACAAAGGAATATTAGTCGTGGATCCTCCCCACGTGTAATTCTGGGGAAGTGAATTGTGATAAATCTGATTTCCTGGATGTAGTGGGAGTACTTGCTTGTCTGTGATAGTAGGCTTATATGCACTAGTGTTCTAGCACTTATTTTCAATGATATTTTAAAAGTTGGTCCCTTGGCATCCTGCTCCAAAACAGCAATGAAACTTCTGGAAAACAGGAAGGAAAAGGGTTGGGTCACTGAGGTCACGAGCGACACACCCACAAGGGCTGGGCTACACACCCCATGGACATGACTATGATACCCGAACCCAGTATGGCTATGGAAACAGGTCAGTAACGAAGCCAAAGTAAGCTGGAAAAGTCAGACTATAGCCAGTCTCAGAAGAAGCGTTTTTTCCACGATAAAATGTGGGGCTGGGGCTGAATGGCCACGACGTCGTGGAAACACAGAGACCTCACCGCGCAGCCAGGTTGGAGTAAGTCACTGGTGGAAACACAGCCCTGGGGGGGGGGGGAAGCTGCATATTTTGTAGATCACTTTGGTTGGGAGAACAGCGGCTTGTGGAGGACATCTATTGGCTAGTGTCTATAACATCTCCCATATACATCTCTCATACACACACCCGCACACACCTGCACACACAGTCTTTATTTATAAGCTCTCATTTGTATTTTTAAGGTGGAAGCTTGAGAGGAGGGGCAGCATTTGTCTTGCTAGCGTGGATGTATGTAAGGCAAAGTTGGAGCCCAGCTCCAGCACCACAGGGGGCTCTAGAGTTTGCAGTCGGAGTCTGATCAGAAGTGGTCCAGAATAGTCTGGACCCCAGTTCAGTAGTGGGAAGCCCGGGGCCTAAGAGCGTGGCTATGCTTTGCTGTTCATGTAATGGCAAGAGGGGCTGCTGGTTTGGGCTGAATCCGACTGTGGAATGTCAGAATAAACGTGAGCTTAGCTCTGCCAGTTTTCTCAGATAAACTAGCAGAAGGGGAGTGAGTGTCCCCTGTCCAGCTGCTACTTGTCGACCTTGAATGTCATGCCTATGGTCAAAATAGCGAACAGCCTCTCCCCAAGAAGCTGGCAGAAGAGACCTGTTCAGAGTGTTCAGGTCAGAGGGGGGTGTTCAGAGGTGTCACGCAGGTCGACAGGTCAACTCTGGAGCCTGGGGAAGGAGGACCAGCCAGCAGCTGCACCGGGTGATCCATAGAATCATAGAATAGTAGGGTTGGAAGGGGCCTACAAGGCCATCGAGTCCAACCCCCTGCTCAATGCAGGAATCCAAGTCAGAGCATCCCTGACAAATGGCTGTCCAGCCTCGTCTTAAAGGCCTCCAGTGTGGGAGAGCCCACCACCTCCCCAGGTAATTGGTTCCATTGCCGTATTGCTCTGACACTCAGGAAGTTTTTCCTGATGTTCAGCCGGAATCTGGCTTCCTGTAACTTGAGCCCATTATTCCGTGTCCTGCACTCTGGGATGATCAAGAAGAGATCCTGGCCTTCTTCTCTGTGACAACCTTTCAAGTACTTGAAGAGCGCTATCATATCTCCCCTCAGTCTTCTCTTCTCAAGGCTAAACATGCCCAGTTCTTTCAGTCTCTCCTCATAGGGCTTTGTTTCCAGTCCCCTGATCATCTTTGTTGCCCTCCTTTGAACCCTCTCCAGCTTGTCTGCATCCTTCTTAAAGTGTGGTGCCCAGAACTGGACACAGTACTCCAGATGAGGCCTAACCAGTGCTGAGTAGAGGGGAACTAGTACTTCCCGGGATTTGGAAGCGATGCTTCTATTAATGCAGCCCAAAATAGCATTTGCCTTTTTTGCAGCCACATCACATTGTTGGCTCATATTCAGCTTGTGATCGACGACAATTCCAAGATCCTTCTCGCTCGTAGTGTGGTTGAGCCACGTATCCCCCATCTTGTAACTGTGCATTTGGTTTCTTTTTCCTAGGTGCAGAACTTGGCATTTGTCCCTATTAAATGCCATTCTGTTGTTTTCTGCCCAGCACTCCAGTCTATCCAGATCACTTTGAATTTTGTTTCTGTCTTCCAAAGTATTAGCTATCCCTCCCAATTTTGTGTCATCTGCAAATTTGATCAGCATTCCCTGCACCTCCTCCTCCAAGTCATTCATAAAAATGTTGAAGAGCACTGGGCCCAGGACTGAGCCCTGCGGTACCCCACTCGTTACCTCTCCCCAGCTTGAGAAGGTCCCATTGATAAGCACTCTTTGAGTCCGATTCTGTAGCCAACTGTGGATCCACCGGATCGTTGTTTCATCTAGCCCACTTCGAGCAAGTTTGCTCATCAGGATATCATGGGGCACTTTGTCGAAAGCTTTGCTGAAGTCGAGGTATATGATGTCTACAGCATTCCCACGGTCTACAAGGGAGGTGACTTGATCAAAAAATGAGATCAGATTTGTCTGGCAGGACTTGTTTTTGACAAATCCATGTTGGCTTCGAGTGCGCACTTAGCGAATCCTGAGCCTGAGCCTGCTTCTGCCCCCGCCACAGGTACTTAAGGCGGGGCTGCCAGAGGCAGCGCCTCGGCGTCGCGCTAAGTGCGCACTTAGCGTCGCAGTTGGAGTCGCAAGATCTACCCACCTGCCTCTCCAGAGACACCAGCAGCCACAACACCAGCAGCAAATAGCAGCAGCAGCAGAGGGCAGCAGCTTTAAAGACCAGGGGAAGGGGCAAACGTGGACTATCTGCTCCTTCTTAGCTGCTGTTCTCTTTTATCTCTTTTATATTCTTTTAAACTGTTGTATATTTTATATCCCCTTCATGGATCACTGCCTTGTTGTGGCGAAGGGGCTTGCGTAACTCAGTGAAGCCATAAGCTATGCCGTGCAGGGCCACCCAAGACGGACAGGTCATGGCAGAGAGTTCTGACAAAATGTGGTCCACTGGAGAAGGAAATGGCAACCCACTCCAGTATTCTTGCCAAGAACACCCCATGGAACGTATCACAAGGCTAAAAGAGATGACGCCGGAAGATGAGCCCCTCAGGTCGGAAGGTGTCCAATATGCTACTGGGGAAGAGCAGAGGGAATTTCCAAGTAGCGCCAGAAAGAGTGAAGCGGCTGGGCCAAACCCGAAAGGACACTCAGCTGTGGATGTGTCTGGTGGTGAAAAGAAAATCCGATGCTGTAAAGAACAATATTGTTTAGGAACCTGGAATGTCAGATCAATGAATCAAGGTAAGCTGGAGGTGGTCAAACATGAGATGGCAAGATTGAACATCGACATCTTGGGAATCAGCGAACTAAAATGGACAGGCATGGGCGAATTTAATTCAGGTGACCATCATATCTACTATTGTGGGCAAGAATCCCTGAGAAGAAATGGAGTAGCGCTCATAGTCAACAAAAGGGTGGGAAAAGCAGTACTGGGGTACAATCTTAAAAATGACAGAATGATCTCAGTACGAATCCAAGGCAAACCATTCAACATCACAGTAATTCAAGTCTATGCCCCAACCACTGATGCCGAAGAAGCTGAGGTTGATCGGTTCTATGAAGACCTACAACACCTTCTAGAACTAACACCAAAAAAAGATGTCCTCTTCATCATAGGGGATTGGAATGCTAAAGTAGGAAGTCAAGAAATCACCGGGATAACAGGCAGGCATGGCCTTGGTGTACAAAATGAAGCAGGACAAAAGCTAATAGAGTTTTGCCAAGAGAACATGCTGATCATAGCAAACACTCTTTTCCAACAGCACAAGAGGCGACTCTACACATGGACGTCACCAGATGGTCAATATCGAAATCAGATTGATTATGTCCTTTGCAGCCAAAGATGGAGAAGCTCCATACAGTCAGTCAAAACAAGACCTGGAGCTGACTGTGGCTCAGATCATGAGCTGCTTCTTGCAAAATTTCGGCTTAAATTGAAGAACGTCGGGAAAACCACTAAACCGTTCAGGTATGACCTAAATCATATCCCTGATGAATATACAGTGGAGGTGAGGAATAGATTTCAGGGATTAGACCTGATAGACAGAGTGCCTGAGGAACTATGGACGGAGGTCCGTAACATTGTTCAGAAGGCAGCAACGAAATCCGTCCCAAAGAAAAAGAAATGCAAGAAAGCCAAGTGGCTGTCTGATGAGGCTTTACAAGTAGCTGAGGAAAGAAGGGAAGCGAAAAGCAAGGGAGAAAGGGGAAGATATACCCAACTGAATGCAGAGTTCCAGAGAATAGCAAGGAGAGACAAGAAGGCCTTCTTAAATGAACAATGCAAAGAAATCGAGGAAAACAACAGAATGGGAAAGACTAGAGATCTCTTCAAGAAAATCGGAGATCTCAAGGGAACGTTTTGTGCAAAGACGGGCATGATAAAGGACCAAGAAGGCAGGGACCTAACAGAAGCAGATGAGATTAAGAAGAGGTGGCAAGAATACACAGAAGAACTATACAGGAAAGATCTGAATGTCCCTGATAGCCATGATAGTGCGGTCACTGAACTTGAGCCGGACATCCTCGAGAGTGAAGTCAAGTGGGCCTTAGGAAGCATTAGTAACAACAAAGCTAGCGGAGATGACAGTCTTCCAGCTGAGCTATTTAAAATCCTAAAAGATGATGCTGTTAAAGTGCTGCATTCAATATGCCAACAAATCTGGAACACTCAACAGTGGCCACAAGACTGGAAAAGGTCAGTTTACATTCCAATTCCAAAGAAGGGCAACGCCAAAGAGTGTTCAAACTACCGCACAATTGCGCTCATTTCACATGCCAGCAAGGTGATGCTCAAAATCCTACAAGCTAGGCTTCAGCAGTATGCGAACCGAGAACTACCGGAAGTACAAGCTGGGTTTAGAAGAGGCAGAGGAACTAGAGATCAAATCGCCAACATTCGCTGCATCATGGAGAAAGCAAGAGAATTCCAGAAAAATGTCTATTTCTGCTTCATTGACTACGCTAAAGCCTTTGAT
The DNA here is from genome assembly GCF_057233095.1 of Heloderma suspectum. Taxonomy (NCBI): domain Eukaryota; kingdom Metazoa; phylum Chordata; class Lepidosauria; order Squamata; family Helodermatidae; genus Heloderma; species Heloderma suspectum. The sequence continues at coordinate 328,275,077 of NC_139460.1, read as the reverse complement.
TGTGTGGATCACAACAAACTGTGGCAAATTCTTAAAGTGATGGGAGTACCAGACCACCTTACCTGTCTGCTGAGAAACCTGTACGAGGGTCAAGAAGCAACAGTAAGAACCAGACATGGAACAACCGATTGGTTCAAAATTGGGAAAGGAGTATGACAAGGCTGCATATTGTCACCCTGCTTATTTAACTTATATGCAGAGTACATCATGAGAAATGCCGGGTTGGATGAATCAGAGGTCGGAATTAAGATTGCCGGGAGAATTATCAACAACCTCCGATATGCAGACGATACCACCCTAATGGCAGAAAGCGAAGAGGATCTCAAGAGCCTCTTGTTGAGGGTGAAAGAGGAGAGTGCAAAAGCTGGTTTGAAACTCAACATTAAAAAAACGAAGATCATGGCATCTGGCCCTATCACTTCCTGGCATATAGAAGGGGAAGAAATGGAAGCAGTGACAGATTTTACTTTCTTGGGCTCCAAGATCACCGCAGACGGTGACTGTAGCCATGAAATTAAAAGACGCTTGCTCCTTGGGAGGAAAGCTATGGCAAACCTAGACAGCATAGTCAGAAGCAGAGACATCACCTTGCCGACAAAGGTCCGTCTAATCAAAGCTATGGTTTTCCCAGTAGTAATGTATGGCTGTGAGAGCTGGACTATAAGGAAGGCTGAGCGCCGAAGAATTGATGCTTTCGAACTGTGGTGCTGGAGAAGACTCTTACGAGTGCCCTGGACTGCAAGGAGGTCAAATCAGTCCATCCTAAAGGAAATCAACCCTGAGTGCTCATTGGAAGGACAGATAATGAAGCTGAAGCTCCAATATTTTGGCCACCTAATGCGAAGAGAAAACTCCCTGGAAAAGACCCTGATGCTGGGAAAGACTGAAGGCAAAAGGCGAAGGGGACGGCAGAGGATGAGATGGCTAGATAGCATCACGGATGCAATGAATATGAACTTGAGCACGCTCCGGGAGAGAGCGCAGGACAGGAAGGCCTGGCGTGCTATGGTCCATGGGGTCACGAAGAGTCGGACACGACTGAACGACTGAACAATATTTTATATCTTAATATTTTAATATGTGCCTGGGAGGACTATTGGACAACTCAGGGGGTGGGGGAGGTGCCACCATAACTGTGGTCATGGGCAAGGGGAGGTATGGCGTTGGGGGATTAACAGGCCAGCTGAGGAGAAGAGGGGCTAGACACCTTACAGCTGTCCCCTCTTCTGGTTCTTCCCCCAACCTGATGGTTCCTGGCAGCCTTACCAGTCTGCCCTCGGGTCTGGTGGTGCTGCTGCTGAATGCCAGGTCGGCCCAAAATAGGACCTCCCTCATCCATGATTTGATTGTGGATGAGGGGGCTGACCTGGCATGTATTACTGAGACCTGGGTGGGGGAACTGGGAGGGGTCACTCTCTCCCAGCTGTGCCCTCCTGGGTACTCAGTGCAGCACCAACACCGACTTGAGGGTCGGGGAGGGGGGGTTGCCGTGGTCTATAGGAATTCAATCTCCCTCTCCAGGCTTCCTGCTCATTCGAGTGCAGATCTTGAGTGTCTGTACCTTGTGTTAGGTACCCGGGACAGATTAGGGATTCTGTTGCTGTACCGCCCACCCCGCTGCCCATCAGACTCCCTGCCTGAGCTGACGGAGGTGGTCTCGGACTTGGTGTTGAGGACCCCCAGGATGATGGTCCTGGGGGATCTCAACTTCCATGCTGAGGCCGCTGTATCCGGGGCGGCTCAGGACTTCATGGCCGCCATGACAACCATGGGGCTGTCCCAACATGTCATCGGCCCAACGCATACAAAAGGACACACGCTTGATCTGGTTTTCTCGACTGGGCAGGAGGATGGTGATCTGAAAGTGGAGGAATTAACATCTGTCCCTTTGTCATGGTCAGATCACTTCCTGCTGAGGTTTAGACTTCTGGCGGCCTTTCCCCTCTGCAAGGGTGGGGGACCTATTAAAATGGTCCGCCCCCGGAGATTAATGGATTCCAGAGGGCTCTGGGGGATTTTCCCGCTGGTATGGCTGGTGCTCCTGTCGAAGCCCAGGTCGCTCTGTGGAATGCAGAGATGACTCGGGCGGTTGACACGATCGCGCCCAAGCGCCCTCTCCCTCTGAGCAGAGCCCGGCCAGCTCCTTGGTATACACCTGAGCTGAGGGCAATGAAGCAAGAGGGGAGACGGCTAGAACGCAGGTGGAGGAAAACTTGTGCTGAGTCTGACCGAACACAGGTAAGAGCCCACTATCGAGCCTACTCTGTGGCGGTGAGGGTGGCAAAGAGGCAGTTCTTTTCCACCAGCATTGCATCTTCTCAGTGTTGCCTGGCGGAGCTTTTCTGAGTGGTTCGCGGCCTGTTACATTCTGGGCCAGGGAGAGAGACGGTGGAACCCTCGGTAGCACGCTGTGACGGGTTTGCGCAGCACTTTGAGGATAAAGTCGCTCAGATTCGTCATGAATTGGACACCACGATTAATGCAGTTCCATTGGTAGAGGCGTTCAGAGCACCGTCTGGTCCAGTTTTATTGGATGAGTTTCAGTTACTGAGGCCTGAGGATGCGGACAAGGTGCTTGGCCAAGTCCGATCGACCACTTGTGTGCTTGACCCTTGTCCTTCATGGCTTATTAAATCAAACAAGGAGGGGTTGTCCGGCTGGGTCCAGGAGGTTGTAAATTCCTCCTTGAGAGAGGGAGTGGTGCCTGCCGCTTTAAAACAGGCAGTAATTAGACCACTCCTGAAAAAGCCTAACCTGGACCCAGAGGATGTTAACAATTATAGGCCAGTGGCCAACATCCCCTTCCTGGGCAAGGTGCTTGAGCGGGTGGTTGTAGGACAGCTCCAGGCACTGTTGAATGAAACGGATTATCTAGATCCATTTCAATCGGGCTTCAGGCCTGGTTTTGGAACGGAAACTGCCTTGGTCGCCCTGTGGGATGACCTCTGCCGGGAGAGGGACAGGGGGAGTGCGACCCTGTTGATTCTCCTGGACCTCTCAGCGGCTTTCGATACCATCGACCATGGTATCCTTCTGGATAGGTTGTCTGGGTTGGGAGTTGGAGGCACTGCACTACAGTGGTTCCGCTCCTACTTGGATGGCCGATTCCAGAAGGTGGTGCTGGGGGATTATTGCTCTGTGCCATGGCAATTGTGCCATGGGGTTCCACAGGGCTCTATTCTATCCCCCATGCTGTTTAACATCTACATGAAACCGCTGGGGGAGGTTATCCGGAGGTGTGGGCTGAGGTGCCATCAATATGCGGATGACACCCAGCTCTACCTCTCTTTCTCATCAAAACCAGGTGAGGCAGTGGCTGTTCTGAACCAGTGCCTGGGCACGGTAATGGACTGGATGAGGGCCAATAAACTGAAACTCAATCCAGACAAGACAGAGGTACTGTTAGTGAGTGGTTCGTCTGCCCGGCTAGGTGATATTCAACCTGTTCTGGAGGGCGTTGCACTCCCCCTAAAGGATCAGGTTCGTAGTTTGGGGGTGCTCTTGGATCCAGAACTGTCACTTGAGGCACAGGTGAACTCAGTGGCACGGAGCACTTTTTATCAGCTTAGGCTGGTATACCAACTACGCCCTTATCTGGACAGAGATAGCCTAGCTACAGTTATCCATGCTCTGAGAACTTCTCGTCTGGATTACTGCAATGCGTTATACGTGGGGCTGCCTTTGAAAACGGTCCGGAAACTTCAGCTGGTCCAAAATAGGGCAGCAAGATTGTTAACAGGGTCTGGCCTGCGAGCTCATATTACGCCAGTACTTTTCCAGCTGCACTGGCTGCCGGTCCATTTCCGGGCCCGATTCAAAGTGCTGGTGTTAACATTCAAAGCCCTTAACGGCTTGGGGCCAGGTTACCTGAAGGATCGCCTCCTCCCATATGTGCCTGCCCGGATCTTAAGATCATCATCAGCGGCCCTTCTCCGTGAGCCCCTGCCAAAGGAAGTGAGGCGGGTGGCTACTAGGAGGAGGGCTTTTTCTGCTGTGGCACCCCGGCTCTGGAATGAGCTCCCTAGTGAGGTTCGCCTGGCGCCTACATTGTACTCCTTTCGGCGCCAGGTGAAGACCTTTTTATTTTCCCAGGCATTTTAGCTTTCTAAATTTTTATCTTTGCTGTTTTAAATCTGTATTTTAAACTCCTGTACTGCTGCTAGGTTTTATTGTGGTTGTATTGTTATATTGTGGTTTTAATGTTCTATATATTTTAAATTGTTTTATTGTGTGTTGTTTGGTTTTAGTTTTTGTGAACCGCCCAGAGAGCTTCGGCTATTGGGCGGTATAGAAATAAATAAATAAATAAATAAATAAACTCGAGGGCAAGCTAGAAATGCCCTGTTTGGCGTATGTTGCATTTATAGGCTAAGCCCCCTGTCAATTAGATAGGTGGGAGGTGTGTGACTGCAGCCCCACCCTTGCTTTTACGACGATGCCCAGGCTTTGCTGCATCTTCAATGTCCATCTTTTATTGCCCACCATATTTTATTGCCTGTAACCCTTCATGTTGGGACTTCCCTCTGTCTGAGCTGTGAAAAACACTTCTCACATGGACTTAGTTTACTGTTTCACCTGCAATGTCTTTCCCCGAAACCTGAATGGTCTGTTTGATCTGTGAATCATTAAGAACATGCCAGGGAAAGTATTGCTATACTTCTCATAGGCCTTGCATTCTTGTTTGCTATGGATTATGTAACTTCATCGTCGATAGTCCAGAGTGCCTGCTGGCTTGGACTGATCCTGACTCTTGGACTTTTCTGTGCCTGGACCCATGTGGCATGGAGATACCAAAGTGGAAGCTATGGTCATCAAAATCTTTGCGTGTGTGGGATTACACTGCGCTTACTCTTGAGCCTGTGTCTTGACCCTTGGATTTGAAAGGCCTGGACCTGGGTAGCGCAGAGGTTCCAACGAAGATTTCACTGTTAGACTAAATCTCTGGATGTGTGTGGATTCTCTGGATGTCTTTTTCTAGGACCCTCGTCTTTGATTGCTTGGAATGGCTTATGCCAGGAATCATTTGAGCCTTTTGCCCTGTATTTTGCACCATAGGGACTGCAACAGTGAAACCAGGTTGTATGGATCTCTGGCATGGTTATGATTAATAGCTCTTGATTGTTCTTACAACTATAGCTAATTGCCATCAGCTATACAATTTCTTGCAATGAACATGAATTTGAGCATGCTCCGGGAGAGAGCGCAGGACAGGAAGGCCTGGCGTGCTACGGTCCGTGGGGTCACGAAGAGTCAGACACGACTGAACAACAACAACAACATACAATTTCTGGAGTATTGCAACCATTAAGCTTTTGCCACGAGAGCTAAGAAGCTCATTTATGAAGACTGATTTGCTAACAATAAAAGTTCTCACAGCTTCTGGTGTTTTGTGTTAGTATGCCAGGATTTGTTTGTGCCATGAGATGGGGACAGGACAGGCAACTTGCTCTTTACATGTTTACCTGTGGCCTCAGTGCTACGCATGCTCATCTCCTCCTCCTTCCCCCTCCTCCTGTTTTCCCACCATCATATTTGGCATTTATCTCCCACCTCCTCTGCTTCCTGGAGCCTGATACGTTTTCTTTGGCTGTGATCCTAGGGGGAGGCCCTCCTGCACAAGGCTTGCTGAAATGAAGGGGAGCTGCACAAGAACACAGTACCGCTCCTACACAGTTCTGATACATTTGAACGGAGCTTGCACAGGAGAAATCCACCCCCCGCAATTTCATTCTTCAGGAATAAAAGGATCCAATGCTCTTGTGCAATATTCGTGGGAAAGTAGTTGATCCCTTTGGGCGCAATATATTCCATGCCTCTTTCTCTAATATTGATATATTTTCTGTAATATGGGATTGGCTGAGCCAAAATCTCTCAATTTTTCCTCCCTGTTTGTGGGCAGAAAATGGGGGAGGAGCATTTGGTCAATCTTTGGGGAGGCAGGAGTTTCAGGCGTGGGGGCAAACTGACCCACTGGCTGTGTTTGTTCCTCTCAGTTCCTCTGTGAGTGATGCTACCTCATCATGTAGCATGATTTAGCATGCAATCCTATTCAGATAGGTGGCCGCCTCCAAACTCGGCAGGAGAAGCACGAAGGGGATTGTTCCCTCTGCGCTTCTCCTGCCCTGCATTTTCGGCTAGACAGCCGATTGCGGCTGTCTAGCCACAAGAGGGCTGAGCGGGGGAAGAGGCTGCTGTACGACACACTGGATGCGTCGTACAGGCATTTCCCCCCACCGCCCCGGAACGCCCCCTGGAACGCCCCTTTTCAGCCGCTCCGCACTCCTCTTGAGAGAGTGGAGCACAAGATAGAAGTGGGGGGAGGTCAGTTCCTGGAAAACCAGATATCCTATGGCTGCCTAGCCACTGTCTAGCAGCCATAGGATTGCTCCCTTATAGGGGCATTATGAGGAAAAATAGTGACCATCATTTCCCTCTCCACAGAAACATCCTTGCAAATGACAATGGCAAGACTGGAACTTCGAATGTTTTTGGAATATTAATCTCAGCTCTGGCTGGGGCATTCTGGGAGAGGCAGGACTCTTTCCTGTCTGAACATGCATAGCATTGTGCCCTTAATCAGTATTCCTCCAGACACACTCAGGGTGTCCCTTTTCAACACGCACGCAAACCGCGAGCCCAGACAGGCAGTCTGACATTCAGCACAAGGAAATGACCTCCCTGCTCAAAATAATTCCAGCAATTTGCATTTCTTACCAAGCTGGGAACAGCGCAACCAGATGCTAAGATGAGGCAGAGCTCTGCCAGGCCACCACACTCACCCACTGTGCTGATGCCATGGCTGCAGAAACATGAGAAATGCCATGATGGATGAGACCAAGGAAGCCCATCGGTCTCCTGCTGGATTCGATCAGGGGTCTGTCCAGTCTGGCATCCTGTTTCCCCTCAGCGGCCAACCAGGTGCCTCCTGGAAGCCCACAATGAGTGGCTGAAGAGAATGGCCCTCCCTTGATTTAGCTGCTTGCCCCTAGCTAACTTCTCCATCATGACTAATGGCTGTTGACAGACCCATCTTCCTCCATGGATTTGTCTATTCCACCCTTCCCCAACCCAATGCCTTCCAGATGTTTTGGACTACTGCTCCCAGAATCCTTGACCATTGCTGTCTGGGGCTGATAGGAGTTAAAGTCCAAAACATATGGAGGACGCCAGGTTGGGGAAGGCTGGTCTGCTCTCATCCCCTTTCAAGCCATCTAAGAACATTTCTACACCAGGCAAAAATCTCGCAACTTTACTGGGGCTTCTGCTTCTGGATACCTCACACGATTAGATGGGGTCCTTTCCATGTGGCTTTTTCCTCCTTTTTTTCCTCAGCAAGTCTCTATGTTTCATTATAAGCCACTAGATGGCGGTGTTGCATTATGTGGGATGATCCTCTGCGTCCGTGAGGACAGCGCACACGGAGTTAAGCCGGCAAATAGCGCAATAACGCTTGCAAAGGGTGAGAGTTGCCCTGGAAGATGAGGAGGCCATGCATAGGCCCCGCGAGCACCCGCGAGTGACCAATCCCAAGCACACGATAAAGGCCTCGCGTAGGAATGGCCTGGGTCAGGGGCTGTCGCTGCGGCTCGCGCTCTCTGGCGACAGCTCTGTGGTTGGGCTCTTGGTATGTTTCAGTTGTTTAATATGCTTCAGTGGTAAAAGCATGGCTATAAAGCTGACTCCAAAATTTAACCCCTCAAATGAATTTAGACAGAATGCAAGCATTTATTTATACAATGTATCACCCACTTTTCATTATAAAATAATTCTGAATTGGGGTAAAATACTAATAAAACACACCCCAGTTCTTCCAGCCCTTTCACATCCTTTCTCTGAGAATTCTGGCATCCAATCCCAGGATCCGCGTTGCACTGCAGTAAAGCTACCACATGCTGCCATTGGACCAGGTGGTTTTCTGTGCTGTTCTGGTTGTGTCGGTGGGAGAGGCCCGCTCCACCCAGCACCTTCTGTGGCACTGCAAGGGATCCCGGGACATCACTCCCTCTGATTCCCCCTCTCAGGGCAGCCGCTTGTTCTGGGCTAGCCTTGCTGTGCCTTGGCTGAATCTACACATAGCGGTTGCACCGTTATCATAACTATTGGTGCCCATTGGTGTCATGTGACCAATGGGTATGGTAACGGTACGGTAACAGTATAACTGCTATGTGTAGATTCAGCCCTTGTCTGCCGTTGCACAGCGTTAGACAAATAACCGCTCCACAGTTCCTTATTTTGTCATTGTAAATAAAAGCCTTGCACAGACCAGACTATTAAGTCCCTTCCCCAGCCTTTTGTCTGCCCCCACCATGGATGTTTGGCCGCCACATGCGTGAGCGATTTCCCAGCTGAGTGCACTGAGCATGTTACAGGAGCAGTCCAACTTTCAAGTGTGGCGGTTTCAGCACCTGTACATTCCAGCACTGCAGGAAAGCTTTGAAAGAGCAGAGAACTGCACACCCTGAGAGGATCCACTCCTGGCAGGAGAGGCGGCACCAGTGCTGGCCTGCCGCTAAATTAGCTACGGCACAGCCAGCGGCGAAGAAAAGGAACGGAGCCGCCTGGAGAGAAAGCGTGCACGTCTAAAATGGCCAGGGCTTCTCAGCTGAAGATCCAAATGGCTGCTCATTATCATGTGTTGATAATCTCCATTGTCCTTAATGTGTGAAATGCATCATTATTATTATTTATAAAAAGTGCTTCCCCTCCTCCTAGGCTGTTCTTTCATTTATGACCCATCAGGACCCACCAAAGAGAGCACCTGCTTGCCAGTTCCATCTTCTGTGCACCACCAGGCGCATGGAGAGAAGCACGCTTTAGCTCCCCATAATTGTGGAGCTCCTTTCCCCTGTAGACAAGTCAGAGTTGTACTCTGCACCCCTTTCCAAACTGCCACCCCCTGCCACAGGATTTTAATACCTGAGCACTTTTACCTATTTGATTCATAATTTAATGCACATTTCAGTGCATTGTTCCCTGCTCCAGAGCCTCCAGGAACAGACTAGCTATAAAAATCTGATAAATAAATGAACAATCTGTAGGCTCTGTGCAGAACATAGGATTGACATCATCTTTGCCTGGCAGGCTTATATTCTACTTTAGATGCATAAGATGGGGTAGAAGGAGGGGAGAGGGGGAAGTCTGTTTGCTGTTAAAGGGCAAGTCTAATGAGGCAAACCAGCTTGCCTCTCACCAAAATTAATTAATTAAATAAATAAAAATAAAAAGTTCCTCTTTAAAAGTATGCCCCTCACTGTCCACTTTTCTTCTCTCTCTCTTTTTTTTCTTGACTCTAAATGGTGGCTTATTGATCTTTTAAACAAATAAATGAAACATAGAATCCTAAAGCTGGAAAGGGCCATTTTGGCCATCGGGTCCAACCCCTTGCTCAGTGCAGGAATCCAGTTTAAAGCATTCCTGGCAGACGGCTGTCCAGCAGCTGCCAGAATACCTGCAGTGATGGAGAGCCCTCCACCTCCCTAGGCGGTCAGTTCCGTTGTCTGACTGCTCTGACTGACTGGAGGTTTTTCCTGATTGCTCATCCAAAATCTGCCTTCCTATAACTTAAGCTTGTTATTTCGAATCCTACAGTCTTGGATGACAGAGTTGCACCCTTCTTCTGTATGACAACCCTTTAGGACTTGAAGAGTGCTATCATATCCACCCCCTACCCCCGGTCTTCTCTCCTCAAGGCTAAACGTATTCAGTTGCTTCAATGTTTCCTCACAGGACTTCGTTTCTAGTGCCCTGATCATCTTTGCTGCCCTTCTCTGAACTCATTCCAATTTATCTGAATCCTCGAGAATGCTTGAAAATATGGGAATGCTTGTGGGCTTCCCACAGACATCTGGTTGGCCACTGTGGGAACAGAATGCTGGCCTTGATGGGCCTTTGGTCTCATCCAGCAGGACTCTTCTTATGTTCTGAACAGCTGCATGCTGATCTCACCCTCACCCCACCACCTCAGGTATGTCTCCTCTACTGCTCCTTCGGGACACCTTGTCTCGGAGAACAGATACGCCACAGTAAAACTGGCTAAGCCTTAAGGGGGCTTCTTTGCCCTATAGCAGCATCTCAACAAGGAGATAAATAGTTCTCACCTAGTAATTGCTGCAGATCAGCCTAGAAGTCAATTTGTGGACAGATCAAAAACTCAGAAAAGTTTCTCTGCCTCTCTGAATTAGTTCTCAACAGCAATCAGAGCTTTAACCAGCAGGAGGGACAATCAAGCAATTACCTGGAAGTATTCCACTGGTGACCCTGGGCGGGACACCAGTTGGGGAAGGCTTCGAAGCAGCAGTGGCCAGCTGAAAGCACCTATGGCTATGGTCCACGCATTCCCCAACCTGTGCCCTCCAGTTGTGTTGGAGCACAACCCCCAGAATTCCATAGCTGGCTGGGGCATCCTGTCAGCTGGAGTCCAGCAAATCTGGAGGGCACCAGGCCAGGGAAGGCTGGTCCAGACGAAGTTCAGGTCTTCTATGTCTGTTTGATTTCAGTGGGGAAAGCGCAGCCTATGCTTACATTTCACCCACCAAATCGACAAAACTAGGGCTGGGTCAGATGTGGGAACTGAGTGTTTGAAGGAACCTCTTCTCCCCTGCCAGCCTGCTTGCGCGCTAAGGTCATTGTCCAGTGCCTTTCTCTAAATGCCACCTCCATCACAGGGAAGGTTCACTACAGCAAGGGGGAAGGCCTTTTTTGCTAGGGTGCCCCAGCTATGGAATGACCCCCCCATGGGGGTACACTGGGTGCCAACGTTGTTGTCTTTTAGGCGCCCGGCAAAAATTTTAGTTCATTTTTTATTTACCATCTTAAGTATTTTTAAAAACCTGCTTAGCTTTTAATTGCACTTCATTTGCTGGTTGTTCTGTAAGTATGTATTGTTTTCGTGTCCTGCTTGTGGGTTTCCTGTCAACAGCTGGTTGGCCACCGTGTGAGCCGGACTAGATGGATCCTGGGTCTGATCCAGCATCAGGGCTGTTCTTATGTTTCCCTGTTTTACTTTTGTAAACTGCCCTGAAATCAATGCATGTCCTGTAAACACCGGCTTTAAGCAGAAGAGTTTTCAACGGGCTGTGGAAGGTGGTGTGCAATTGTGGAAGATGAATGGATCTTCTTTGGAAGGGAGTTCCATCAAGAAGTCATAATTTCAGCAAAAGCTCCAATTAATTTTAATTCATAACATCTCCAGTCACTAGAGGCAGGCTTCCCTAACCAGCGCATAGCTTTACAGCCCCTAGTTCAGAGCTTTCCAAACTGTGTGCCGCGGCACATTAGTGTGTCGGCGGCAGTGTGTAGGCATGTCGCGCGAAATGCAGAAAATTGTGCGGAAGGGCACCGCGGAGCTCCCTTACTTGCATTTGCTTCCCTTGGCCCCTCCCCGGGAACTTCCTAAAACAGCTAATGTTAAAGCAGCTTAGCTGCTAAGGCTTAGCAACTAAGGCTTAGGTGCTTTAACATTACCTGCTTTAGGATCATGTGGCGTCTTGATGTAGGACGCACGTGTTTGGCGGTGTTGGAGCGGTACGACGAGGGGTGTGGTAACGCTGGCTGCATGAGGAGTGTGGAGAATTTGAAGTTAGCAGAGCAATTAGTTGAGCAATTTGCAATCAGCTCGGGCAAGAGGCTTCCCCGCATCCTCTTGGGCAGGGCAGCGGGGGAGAACAACGGCCCACTGGATGCCCCCAGAGCAGGGAGGGCTGTGCCGGGCAGGCGAGGAGCTTCGAGCCTGCGCTCCCTGGAAAGGTAGAGGCGCGGGGCGAAGAGAGGGGAAGGGAAGCACTGCCTTGGGAGCAGAGCTCAGCTGACGCCAGCACGGAGAAGTGGCAGCGGCCACCAGCCCTGTGTGGTTTCGGGCGTGCCCTTCGCAGACTTCTGCACCGCGCTGCTGCGCGGCCAAGCCAGAGTAACACGCAGGTGGAAACGCCGCCTGGGACTGGGACTGCACCGAGCGGGCCGTCCGCCGTCTTGGCCAGTCGGAACGGAGCTCAGTGGAGGCCAGAAGCCTCAGAATCAGTGTGCTCCCAATCACCCGGGCGAGCGCAGCTGCAGGCTGTCACCCCGTCAACCCACCTGCTGCTGGCTGAAGGGAGGCCACCCTCCCAAACCCAATGTGGCAAACAGCAGGCCACCCACCACGTGGCACTGATGATTTGATTTCTGCCATTTATTTTCAACAATGGCAAAGTTAAAGACACTGAAAGGTGGAAGCTTAAAAATGCTCGATGACGAAATGTGAGCGTCTTTATCTAATATTCCACCAAATACTGAGAAGCTGTGTTCATCCCATCAACCTCATACATCCCATTAAAATGGTAAGTAGTTATTGGTGTTATTCAACTTTTTAAAATTCTTGCACATATTTACATACCGTTACTCATAAATGACAACAATATATGTTATTATCTTACAAATCATATATTTTTAAAAATATAAATGAAAGGTTTTCATGAGATATGTTGTATCCTCATACATTCCATTATTACCATTTATGTATGTGTCCGAATCTCTTATAACAGGTTAGTTTAACCTCCAGTTTGCTAGTAAAACTGAATTACCATGTCACGAAATGATGCATGTCTAAAAAGTGTGTCACCAACATGAAAAGTTTGGAAAGCTCTGCCCTAGTGGGTCCGTCAGCCTACTACTCCCCCGCTGGCTTTGGAGATACAGGCCTGCCCCTCCCCTGCTGTGCAGCCGCAGGGGAGTGTACTGGACAGTCCCCTCTCTCAGGGGGCTACACAGGCGAGCCATAGCAGGGGCTGTGCCTGGGAGCGCCAGCAGTGCCAGCTTCACTAAGATGGGGTGGGCACAATGTGCCCAACTCTGACCGCTGTGCAAGTTTGCTCGAAAGTGTTGCTGTATCAAAGTCAGAGCTGTTCCACCCCCTGAGAAGCTCAGTCTGTTGTTCTGTAGTGATTGATAGACTAGATCCTCTGAGCATGTGCAGAGCACCCTCTCCTTGCCATTGAGTAATGACATCTCACAGGTCGGAGGGGCCAGGCTACTCACACACTTGGACCCCCAGCACCTCTCACTGTAGCTATCGATGGCTGCACGTCCTGCGCCCCACCAGAGTAGATTCCCAGTGATTTCTGTCCTAGCCTTGCCCGTCCAACCCACCAGACCATTTGGTCTCCCTCTGTATTTTTGTCCCTCAGTAATTTATCTCTAGGAGTCCAAACAGGACACACGACCTGCCTCTAGAGGAGCAGGCCAAAGGCTCCCCTGCAACTAGCAGGCGGTCTCCAGGAAGCCCGTGACTACTGCAAGGTGCGGACCGCACCACCCTCTGTCGCAGCCTCCCCCAGCCTGGTGCCCTCCAGACTGGACCACAATCCCGAACACATCTGGAGGGCACCAGGTTGGGGGAGGCTGCTCCGTTGCTTGCTTCCAGCATCTTCCGAATCAGGGATGGGCAGGAATGTGCCTCACGAAGGCAAAGGGCTGGGCAGCTCCTTCTGTAAATCCCCAGCCAGGCACGTCGGCCTGCAAACAGAGCAACAAGGGACCAGCTGACTTCTGGAGAGAGAGAGAGAGAGAGAGAGAGAGAGAGAGAGAGAAGTCCAGGGAGAGAGAAGACTGTGGCACCTTCATCCCCAAAGAAGGAATAATTTGTCTCCTGCAGTAAATTCTGTAATGAAGTGATGAATCTGAGTTATTACAAGAAGTGAGGACAAGCTGCTGTTGATTTACAGCCTGCAAAGGCTGTGCATCTTCCTGGGGCTGGAGCAGAGGGGGGCACCCCCAGGATGCCTACAAGAGGGGGGGTGTTTTAATCCGGCCTTTCTGCTCATTTTATGGCATGAACATTATCATTAAGGAGGCATTGGAACGTTCTGTGATTTATTCAATATATCCTTACAGTCCCCTTACTGGAAGAGCCCAGTGACCCCTCTGATCTTTGCCTGGTGGCATTTGGTTCCACTGGGTGTGGTCCTTGCCTGGCTCCATCTCTGAGCATGCACCTGTTTTGTAAGCTGCTCTGGCTTGCTGTGAGATGGTTAGGTTTCCATGTGGTGTTCTTAATAAACACGAGGCTGTTTCTCAACCTGCCTGTCCCTGCTGAGCACTGACGCAAGGGCAGAAGCTATTGGAGCGTGGATGCTGGAGTAAGTACTCCACCCCTGGAACCCACCGGGAAAGAGGAAATATTTTCCATGGTCTCTCTCCCTTTTTGTGGTCTTGAAAAATCTTGATAAAATAGTTAAGAGCAGAGACATCACACTGACAACAAAGGTCCGCATAGTGTAAGCAATGGTATTCCCCGTAGTAACCTGTGGCTGCGAGAGCTGGACCATAAGGAAGGCTGAGTGACGGAAGATAGATGCTTTTGAACTGTGGTGCTGGAGGAAAATTCTGAGAGTGCCTTGGACTGCAAGAAGATCAAACCAGTCCATACTCCAGGAAATAAAGCCAGACTGCTCACTGGAGGGAAGGATATTAAAGGCAAAACTGAAGTACTTTGGCCACATCATGAGAAGACAGGATACCCTGGAGAAGATGCTGATGCTGGGGAAAGTGGAAGGCAAAAGGAAGAGGGGCCGACCAAGGGCAAGGTGGAGGGATGCTATTCTGGAGGTGACAGGCTTGACCTTGGGGGAGCTGGGGGTGGCGACGGCCGACAGGAAGCTCTGGCGTGGGCTGGTCCATGAAGTCACGAAGAGTCGGAAGCGACTGACCGAATAAACAACAACAACAACAACAGGAGTCTAACACCTTTCTGGGCATAATGGTCATGACTAGAATGGCCAGTTTCCAGGCCTTGGACCCTAGTATGAAAGGTAGGAAGTTCAGGGCGGTGTAGGAAGAGTCGGTGCCCTTGGGGAAAGGGAGCACTGGATATCTGTGGGCCGGTGCCTGCTCCAGGTTTCTGAGGCCCCTTGGGGAAGATGTGCTTAGTGGGCCCCCTCCCTCAGTGAGCCTCCCTTCTCACTGCTATTGTCACAAGCTGCTCTGGCTCTTCATCCTCTTTCTCCTCATGGCTCCCACTTGCTTGCTTGCTTGCCACTCAGTGAGTGAGGGGGCCGTGGCATCTGCTGCTTCTCCTTCTCACCACCACCGCTGCCTGGGCCAGAGCGAGAGGCACGTGAGCAAGCAGGTTGCAACGGGGAAGAGGAGGAGCCACTCCAGGGGGCTCTTGCCACTCGGGCCCTGCTGGGGATGGGCCCTTGGCAGGTGCCCAACGAGGCCTACCTTTGACGCCGGCCCCGTAGTGGCCTTCACAAGTGTCTGTTCATTGTCACATTTTAAATGGGGAAGGGCGCAATCCTATGCATGTTTAGACAGAAAAAAGTCCCACAGTTCCCAGCATTTTCCAGCTAGCCATGCTGTCTGGGGAATGCTGGGAGTTGTAGGACTTCTTTCTATGTGAACGCGCATAGGATTGTGCCTTAACAGTGGCACAGCAACATCAGTTTGCACTAGGGATGCTGGAGGAATTTGAGATGGACTACAAGGAGCTCGGATTGCTAAGAAACTGACATGTGGAACCTGCTGCGGAGCGACCCCCGCAGGCTGCCCAGAGTCCGCAGGCTTTTGGGTTTTTTTTTTTTTACTTTCCTGAAATGTACGCATATTTATTCATAGGAAAATGCACAAATTTCTGCTGAGGAAAAGTGGAATGGAATGGGGGACAGTATGCTAAATGTTACGTACTAAGGTAAATTAAGTAAATTCTTATGAAACCTCTTACATTATTGTTTACGTATTTTTCTGCATGATGGGAAAAGTAATTTGCATCTATCTCTGAGTGGACAATGGAACAAAAGGTGCTTAAGAATCCAAGAAAGATAGACGGAGCAGATTTCACACAGTCTGTACATCCCTAGTTTGCACTCCCTGAAGCTCACCAGCTCTCAGCATTGTTCCCCGTTTTCCCAAAACCTCCTTACCCTCTGTTTTCTTTCTCAAGACATTGCCTGCTTGGACCCATTGTTTCAGCAACCCTCCTTCTGGGTTTCCTTTAGTTTCTCTACTCATTGTGGGACCTTCCCACACCGAGCGGCACAGTCATTAGTGCTCCCTAATTGTCCTCACTGCTGTTCCTGTCTCAAGGCCTGCATGAGGGACCTTTCATATCGGCTGACAAAGCTGGAGTGATGTGAAGATTCTGTGGCAGACAACGTCCCTCAGCAGATGGAATGTTTATGGATGGTCCATGACATCACATCAGCTTAGTCAATAGGAGCCAGAGGGGCCATCGCTGCTGTTGGAACACCAGACTTCCACAAATCTTTAGTGTGCTAGAAGTATAGATGAGCGAGAGATCCTGAATTCAGCCTTGAGCCTTTGTACTGACTCTCTGCTTAGAGTTCCAGAAGGAGGAAGGAGTGGGGGCAAGTAAGCATACTGATGTGCTGAAACAGATATTGTGGGAAGCAATAAATCTGCTTTCCTCACCCTGGCACTCTCCAGATGTGTCGGACTACAGCTCCCATAATCCACCAACCAGCAGTGCTGGCTGGGGGGTTATGGAAGTTGTAGTCTGACACATCTGGAAGGTGGCAGAGTGGGAAGGCTGCAATGAATAAATCCCAGCATCACCATGGCAACCCCTCACAACAACTGTGACGCTCTTTACCAGGCTTGACGATTTTGTACAAGGCGCTAATTGTCAAAGACTCAACTCAGCAGCCTGGCAGTCTTGCTAAAGACCCCCAGCACGCAACGGCTGCCATGACTGAGCTTTCCATTCCTCCTTTTGTTGAATGCATCTATATCAGGTTCCCAAATATGCCCTCAATCTACATTTAAGGAGACAGCAGAAGCTAAGCAAATATGAGCTAAAATAAAACATACGCATACAGAATTGGAAAGGCTGGTTAGAGTGTGACACGCAAAGCGTCGTCGGGATGGATCTTGGAGCTGATTTACACGTTCCCCTCCTAAATAAAGGAATAGCTGGCATCCTCTTTGTCCTCCTGCATTCGCCTCTAGAAGAGGGGAGAGCCCATTCTGTGGGCAGCCAGTATAAACGGCATTCACTCCAAGGCCCTGGAGGGGCACTGGCCACCAAACAGCCACCTCACATGCTAGCTTGCTGTTTTCCACCACAAGCAGCAACAGCAGTCTCCTGTGGAAGAAATTCACTTGCTTTGGTGGCTGCCAGCCCAAATGCCCGCCATGGCTGCAAGCATTCAAAAGGAAGAGCTTTACCCATCCCTGCTTTCTTTGCCAGTTAGGTGCTCTGTTTTCCCCCTTCCCCCCTACCTCTCCTTTTACTGCCAAACATGTGCCCTTGGTCAATGCGCCCACATGAGCACTCTGTCTTTATAAGAGGCACACCATCGCTATGCAAGGCGCTAGAAGAGTCATGAATGATGCTTGGCTTGGTGCCAACAAGTAGGAAGAGACCAATGGGCTGAACTAAATGTATTCATTTATTAAAATTACATCCTTTCCACTAAAAGTAGTGCCCTAAAAGTAGCAGCTAACAATAAAAATACGACACTATAAATAAAACATTTTAAAAGCATCATTAAGAAAGCAATCAAAATGTGTTGCTTTCATCATGTAACCTTTGTACTGAAAGCAGCTGACATTTGCACAGCAGTCACACCAAACTGAATTGAATGTGTGTGTCAGGCCTGAGGCTGAGCTTCCCACAGGCCTCCCTTATCACAGTCCAAGCTGGCTAAAGACAGGGAGAGGATCACATGGGCCAGAGGCAGGAGATGTATGTGTGAATTGGTTAGAGGTCAGATATTGGGCTAGACGGGAAGCAAGTCAGGTGTGATGTTTCCTGTTGCTGAGCTGAGCAGAGCAGAAGAAGCTGCTCCAGCTGGTCTAGGGGCTATACAAGCAAGCAAGCTCCCAGAGAGCGAGTGATCAGAGCGAGCAAACAGGAGTTTGGCAGGGGAGGTCAAGGGCGAGGCCCCTAACATTTAAAAAAAATATTTCTTTTTTTTGTAATACACACTTCCATACGAGTGGGACTCTGTTGTTAACCTCCAGTGAACAGAGGACAAAGCACAGGCTATCCCAGTACAATCAGAAAGCTAGAAACATAAAGGGAATAGAGACTATGGAAGGAAACACTCTCCGGTGGTGGTGACCTGCAAGGTCTGTGCAATGTTTGTTCTCTTGCCTGAGATCAACACGGCCTACATGTGCAACAAGTAAAAGCTGGTTATGCTGCTGGAAGAAAAGGTAAGAGGACTGGAGCAGTGAGTGTCGACCCTCCACGGAATAAGGGAAGACAAAGAGTTCTTAGACAGAACAGTGGAACTACAGCAGCAGAGCAAACGAGGAAAAATGAAGTAGAGGATATTCCTCGGAAAAGGGTGACAGGAGCAGCAGAACTAGAAGCCACTTGGCACAGGTGGAAGTAGTGGAACTATGGAACTGTTTTCAGGTACTTGAGGATGAGACTGGAGGACAACCTGAAGAGTTGCATTGAGCAGGGGGTTGGACTCGATGGCCTTATAGGCCCCTTCCAACCCTACTATTCTATGATTCTAGGAAGAATTACAGGGGTACCTGCATGAGAGCGAGCAAGAGGCTGAAGGTCAGTCAAGCAGAGGCGATGAAACCAAGGCCTACAACAACAAGAGGAGTAGTAGTGGGAGACTCCTTGTTGTGTGGTATCGAAACCCAAGTATGTCGAGAAGACCCATGGACTCACCAGGTATGCTGTCTCCCAGGAGGACGGATTAGAGATGTGACTGAAAGGTTGCCTGCACTCATAAAGTGCACTGACAGGTATCCCTTTCTTCTCATCCATGTGGGAACAAATGATACTGCCAAGCGGAGCTACGAAGAAATCATGTCAGACTTTGAAGCTTTGAGCAGGAAACTCAAGAGCTTCAGGGCCCAGATAATTTTCACATCCATCCTTCCAGTAATTAGAAGAGGAAAAGAAAGAGAAAGAAAAATACTCCAGGTGAATGACTGGCTACAAAGGTGGTGCTGACATGAGAGATTTGGATTCTGGGACCACAGGCGATACTTCCTGGAAGATGGACTGTTGGCAAGGGACGGGTTGCACCTCACAAGGCCTGGGAAGAATGTGTTTGGCCACAGCATGAAGAACTTCATCAGGAGGGCTTTAAACTGAATCCTACAGGGAAGGGAGATGCAAAGTTGGGGGTAATAATGGATGAAGGCTCATGCACCGCAATGGAGAGAACAGCTCTAATAGCACCCAATAATAGTCTTCACAAACATGTTGGAAGAAAGCCAGACCATGAAGCACATGGTCTTCAATGTCTGTACACTAATGCCCAGAGTATGGGAAACAAACAGAACAAACTTGAACTCTTAATACAGGAGGGAAATTATTACCTGATAGATGTAACTGAAACTTGGTGGGATGACCCCCATGACTGGAATACAGCAATTGAAGGGTATAACTTGTTCAAAAAGAACAGAAGGAACAGGAAGAGAGGTGGGGTTGCACTGTATGTGAAAAATACATATATCTGCACAGAAATACAGGAGGAGGAGCTTGGTAGCCTCATAGAGAGCATCTGGGTTAAATAAATGGAGCAAAGAATAAAAGGAACCTGGTGGTCGGAGTCTACTACCAGCCACCCAATCAAGGAGAAGATGAGGATGAAACTTTTGAAAAGCAAATTGCCAATGTTTCAAGAAAGCATGATGTAGTAGTAATGGGGGACTTCAATTTCCCCGATACTTGTTGGGAGACAAATTCTGCAAAACATGGCCCCTCCAAGAGATTCCCGACTTGTGTTGCTGATAATTTCCTCCTACAGAAAGTGGAGGAAGGAACTAGAGGATCAGCTATCCTTGACTTGATCCTAACCAACAGAGATGACTTCGTGGATAAAGTAGCAGTTACGGGAACTTTTATTCTGCTATGGAGATTGCTTACTCACAGAAGTTTGTGGGTCCTGTACATGACACAGTCTTCCTCCAGGGCACCTCCCACTCTTCGTGAGCTCTATTGGTTTGTTTTCCATGAGGACAAAAGTCCAACCTTTTCCCTCCTCCCACCATGGAGTCGATGTACATGAGGGTATACTGTTTATAGTGGCTTTATTGCAAATTAAACAACAGCGCCACTTAGTGGCTTTGTAATGCAACACATCAACCTTTTTTTAAAAAAGCTATGTGGAAAGGACCAGATCTAATCCCACAAAGATTCCAGAAGCAGAAGCTCCAGTAAATTGCAGGATTTTTAGCCTTGTGTGATGAAGCCCCATGTTATACTGGAGTTCTAGGTTCTAAAGGAAGCAAAAGCCGAGTGTAGCCAAACACGTACCCTCGATTTTAAGAAAATCAATTTTAATAAACTCACGACAATGATACATAAGGTCCCATGGTGAGCGACTCTAACGAGAAAAGGAGTCCAAGATGGGTGGGAGCTTTTAAAAAAGGAAATTCTCAAGGCACAGTTACAAACAATCCCAACAAGAAAAAAAAGGTGAAAGACAACAGAAGAAGCCAATGTGGCTTCACAAAACGCTTAGAGATGACCTGAAAACAAAAAAGCACACATATAGGAAGTGCAAGGAAGGCCAAGCAACAAAGGAAGAGTACTGGCAGGTAGCACAGAATTGCAGGATGGCGTCAGGAAGGCTAAAGCTGAGAACGAGCTGAGGATAGCGAGGGAGGCTAAAAGCAACAAAAAGGCTTTCTTAAGATATGTGCATAATAAAAGACAGAGGAAAGAAATGGTGGTTCAACTCTGCAATAAGGATGGCAAAATGATAACAAAGAGAAGACAGATGTGCTCAATTCCTACTTTGGCTCTGTCTTCTCCCAAAAGAGGGTCTATGACCCCCCTGGCAAAGGCGAAGTACAGGCTGAAGGGGCAGGATTGCAGCTTGAGATCAATAGGCATATGGTCAAGGAACACCGAATTACTCTGTATGATCTCAAATCTCCAGGGCCAGATGATCTGCATCCTAGAGTAATAAAGGAACTGGCAGAAGAACTCTCAGAACCACTGTCTATTCTCTTTGAGAAATCATGGAAGATGG
Organism: Heloderma suspectum; assembly: GCF_057233095.1. Taxonomy (NCBI): domain Eukaryota; kingdom Metazoa; phylum Chordata; class Lepidosauria; order Squamata; family Helodermatidae; genus Heloderma; species Heloderma suspectum. The sequence continues at coordinate 328,254,132 of NC_139460.1, read as the reverse complement.
GTGAAGGGCCAGATGACTGGAGGAGGGCTAACGTTGTCCCTATCTTCAAAAAGGGTAAAAAGGAGGAACCTGGGAACTACAGACCAGTCAGTCTGACATCAATCCCTGGGAAAATTCTTGAGCAGTTTATAAAGCAATCAATCTGTAAGCACCTTGAAAACAATGCTGCAGTGATTATTCAAAGCCAACATGGATTTGTCAAGAACAAATCCTGCCAGACTAATCTGATCTCATTTTTGGATCAGGTCACCTCCCATGTGGACTGTGGGAATGCTGTGGACATCATATACCTCGACTTCAGCAAAGCTTTCGACAAAGTGCCCCATGATATCCTGATGAGCAAACTAGGTCAAAGTGGGCTACATGAAACAACGATCCGGTGGATCCACAGTTGGCTACAGAATCGGACGCAAAGAGTACTTATCAATGGGATCTTCTCCAACTGGGGAGAGGTAACGACTGGGGTACTGCAGGGCCCAGTCCTGGGTCCAGCACTCTTCAACATTTTTTACTAATGACTTGGATGAGGAGGCGCAGGAAATGCTGATCAAATTTGCAGATGACACAAAATTGGGTGGTATAGCTAATATCTTGGAAGACAGAAACAAAATTCAAAGTGATCTTGATAGACTGGAGTGCTGGGCAGAAAACAACAGAATGCAATTTAATAGGGATAAATGCAAATACACAGTTACAAGATGGGGGATACGTGACTCGACAATACTACAAACGAGAAAGATCTTGGAATTGTTGTAGATCACAAGCTGAATATGAGCCACCAATGTGATGTGGCTGCAAAAGAGGCAAATGCTCTTTTGGGCTGCATTAATAGAAGCATAGCCTCCAAATCTTGTGAAGTACTAGTTCCCCTCTATTCAGCACTGGTTAGGCCTCATCTGGAGTACTGTGTCCAGTTCTGGGCACCACACTTTAAGAAGGAGTCAGACAAACTGGAGAGGGTTCAGAGGAGGGCAACGAAGATGATCAGGGGACTGGAAACAAAGCCCTATGAAGAGAGACTGAAAGAACTGAGCATGTTTAGCCTGGAGAAGAGAAGACAGAGGGGAGATAGCGCTCTTCAAGTGCTTGAAAGGCTGTCACAGAGAGGAAGGCCAGGATTTCTTCTCCATCATCCCAGAGTGCAGGACACAGAATCATGGGCTGAAGTGACAGGAAGCCAGATTCCGGCTGAACACCAGGAAAAGCTTCAGAGCAATACGACAATGGAACCCATGACCTGGGGAGGTGGGGGGCTCTCCCACACTGGAGGCATTCAAGATGAGGCTGGACAGCCATCTGTCAGTGATACTCTGACTTGGATTCCTGCACTGAGCAGGGGTTGGACTTGATGATCTTATAGGCCCCTTCCAGCCCTACTACTCCATGTTTCTATGATCATGACTAATAAATAAATGGTGATGATGTAAACTATATTAATAATGGCTAATCTCAAGAACATTACCTATAATGGTAACAGCCACCAATCATTCATGTAACAAGGAGAACCACAACCAATTGATCTTCCAAAGGCTGGAAGATTGGTTGACAGTTACCATCGGGAATGGCTCCACCTTGGACCACTGGTAACTTCTAAAGTTATGCTTCCTCATCATTTTGGACCTTGGATTCCCATGTAAAGACCCCCTTAAGTAATTGTGTACAGTGGCAAAGTCATATATAGCATGTAATTGGAAATCTTGAAGGGAACAGTCTAAACAATAGTGGACAGTTAAAATTTGAGAGCCTGTGTTCATGTACAAACTTACTCAGCAAATGCAACAAGCAAGGAATCCTAAAAAGATAATATGGTACCATGGTATCCATTTATTTCCTATGTGGAAGCCCTTCAAATTTCTGATCAAATTGCAATCAAGTACAAATGTTTATTTTTTTCTAACTATGAGATAAATACACACAGAGAGACATTAATTCATTTGATTTATTACATACCACCCGATAGCTTATGCTGTCTGAGCAGTTTAAACATACACACACATACACACACACACACCCCTTATATATGTTATATAACTTAGTTATCCAGACTTACTTTAGATAGCAAGCTTATCCTTAGTCTATTTTACTTTACTAAGGACTGTAATAAGTGAGTCATTTCTTCAGTGATCCTGTTGCATTGTCGTGTGTGCGTGTGCATGTTTTACCTGCATTTTCAACTTTATTTCAAAATAAAGTAAAAATCTATGAGGAACCCCCCTCCCCAATTAATCTTAAGAACCTTATCCACAGTATGGATAAGAGAGCTTCGGCTATTGGGCGGTATAGAAATGAAATAAATAAATAAATAATAAGTATGGTGGATAATAAAGGTGTAATCAGGGATGTTGTAGTTGCATCCGGAATCCTGTAGTTGCATCCAGATCTTGCATTGAGCAGGGAACAGGACTAGATGACCTCCAAGGTTTGCTGCTGCCTTCCCTATATGCAAACAGTTGGGACATGCCCACACCCACACATTCACAGTGAGGTTATCCTCAAATGTTGCTCAAGTGTTTTCTTTCTCGGAGAATTCAGAAAATGTGGCTGTAAGCTTAGATGTCATCCTTACATTTTAAGGCTGAAATACAGTTGGATAAGCTGAGCACTGAAACAAGGTCTCTCCCCCCCCCCCCCCGCCATCATCCCAAAGGAGACATTCAGGACAAATTGCAAGGCACTGAGGAATGTGGTGCGAAGCCTATAACCACCACAAGCCTGATCAAATGCCAATGGAGACACCGCCACAATGTGGCTGAGCATGTGCAGCACACCACTGTTACACACAGCACCTCCTTTGTTATTATAATATCATGGTCATCCTTGACTACAATGGCTTCACAATGTTCATATTATTATTTACTGCAAGGAGGTCAAATCAGTCAATCCTAAGGGAAATCAACCCTGACTGCTCATTGGAAGGACAGACAGAGAAGCTGAAGCTCAAATATTTTGGCCACCTAATGCGAAGAGAAAACTCCCTGGAAAAGACCCTGATGCTGGGAAAGACTGAAGGCAACAGGAGAAGGGGACGGCAGAGGATGAGATGGCTAGATAGCATCACCGATGCAATGAATATGGACTTGAGCACACTCCGAGAGAAAGCGCAGGACAGGAAGGCCTGGCGTGCTATGGTCCATGCGGTCACAAACAGTCGGACACGACTTAACTACTGAACAATGAAACAAAACCCTTTTGAGTTTGTGGTGGTTACGATTTTCTATTTATTTTTGTATAACTCTTAACTAAGCACTGCTGAGAGAATGAAAAACACAGGTCCCTCTCTGAACGCTTACAATTCTAAGTGTTGATATGACACAAGGGAGAAGTAGGGAAGTTGGAATGAACAAAGATTATTTGTATGTATGTATTTGTTACATTTATATCCCCCCCTTTTTTTGTCTTGCAAGGAACCCTCCTCTCCATTTTTATCCTCACAACTCCCTGAGTGGGCTAGGCTGAGTGGCAGTTGTTCAGTCGTTCAGTCGTGTCCGACTCTTCGTGACCCCACGGACCAGAGCACGCCAGGCCTTCCTGTCCTGCGCTCTCTCCCGGAGCGTGCTCAAGTTCATATTCATTGCATCGGTGATGCTATCTAGCCATCTCATCCTCTGCCGTCCCCTTCTCCTTTTGCCTTCAGTCTTTCCCAGCATCAGTAGGAAGCAGGAAAATTAAGATAATTTCCTGACCTCTTTGCCCTTCCGAAGGAGGAAATCAAAGGGTGGCAGCATTAGCCCCTTGGGGGAAATTGGCTGGCTGTTCAAGGCTCTCTTCACACCTGGCATTTTATCCCACTACAAACCGATCCTTTTGATTCCAGATCCTTTCTGGGATTTAGACTGGCCCTGTATAGAGGCATCTCTCATAGTGCTTCCCTCCACTCTATACTCATGGCTGTATGGAAAAATCAGGACAGAAGGCGGATCAAGGGTTCCCGTAGCATGATTGATGGCCCCACCCGCCCCTCCACTCCTCCGCAGCAGGGGGGAAGTTGGAAGCCCTTCTCGTGACTTGAAAGGCGGGGGGGTGGGGAATCAAAGGAGCACCTCCCCCCTTCCCTCCCTGGCATGTGTGCAAAGGGGCGGCTGGGGGGAGTCTTGTTTTCGTCTCTTAATTGGTGCTGCACTGTTTCCTCACAGCCCCCAGGAAAGCTATGACTTACTTCTGAGTAGACATAAGATTGTGCTGTAAGTCTGCAACTCTCAGCACACTTACTTGGAAGTAAGCCCCATTGAACTCAATGGGGTGCTCTGAATCAGCAGAGGACGTTGCTTCTGAGCGTGATGGGGTGTGGGATCAGGTGTGTCTCCCTTGGTTGCAGGGAGGCATTTTACCCTCTTCTGCCTCCAATCGAGAAATGTGCTCAGGCAGTTACATGGCAGGCAGGAAGAGAGTGCAGCCCACAGCTAACCAGACACAGTGGTATCTTCCGCTATTGGAGAATTTCACAGGGAGGCCATGGCGCTCCTGTTCCGTGGGCTGGGACAAATACCACTTTTTTGCGTTTGGGGAAAACATGGGATAGGCTGGGGGAAATGGCAGGAGATGCCCTGGAGGTTCATGGCATCAGAGCCCATAAACGTCCGTGAGAGAGCTATCTCAATAGCAGGATAAAAGCTCCGTGTGAAGAAGCCCCAACTCTCAAGAAGCCCCTCCCTGTCGTGTTCCTCCAGATGATGGTCAACCTCAGGGAACCACCTTCAAGCTCAACTACTTTCTCTTAGATTTCCTTCCTAAATATACAGTCAGGGCCAGAAATATTGGAACAAGGATAACTGTTTTGGCAGTTGGCCTCCGTACACCAACACATTGAAGTTGAAAGGAAACACACCCAGATGGGAGCAAAGTCAGGACTTTCAGCTGTAATTCAAGAGGTTTGACAAAAGTGGGGCACTAACCATTCAGGAAGTACAGCCAGTGGCATGCACACACACCCAGCGTTGGTGGCTCATAAGTAATGGAACAAACCAACATCATTTCAAACTTAAGCATCGCCTTTAATACCTGGATGAAAATCCTTTGCAGTCAATGACTGCCTGAAGTCTGGAACCCATGGACGTGACCCAATGCTGAGTTTCCTCCCTCCAGATGCTTTGCCAGGCCTTCACTGCAGCTGCCTTCAGCTGCTGCTTGTTTGTGGGTCTTTCTGCCTTCAGTAAGTGAGAAGCATGCTCTACTGGGTTGAGATCAGGTGACTGACTTGGCCATTGCAGAGCATCCCACTTCTTTGCCTTGAGAAACGCTTGGGTAGCTTTTGCTGTACGTTTTGGGTCATTATCCATCTGCAATATGAAGCGGCGTCCTATCAGTTTGGCAGCATTCGGCTGAATCTGAGCAGAAAGTATAGCCCTATACACTTCAGAATTCATCCTGCTGCTTTTATCAGCAGTCAGTTCATCAATAAACACCAGTGACCCGGTTCCATTGGCAGCCATACATGCCCATGCCATAACACTGCCTCCACCATGTTTGACAGATGATGTGGTATGCTTCGGATCATGAGCTGTTCCTTTCCTTCTCCATACTTTTCTCTTCCCATCATTCTGGGACAAGTTAATCTTGGTTTCATCAGTCCAAAGAATCTTATTCCAGAACTGGGCAGGCTTTTTTAGGTGTTTGCTGGCAAAGGCTAATCTGGCCTTTCTGTTCTTGAGCGTTACCAGTGGTTTGCACCTTGTTGTGAAGCCTCTGTATTTACATTCATAAAGCCATCTCTTGATTGTAGATGTTGAGAGTGTCATGCCTACCTCCACAACAGCATTATTGACCTTGCTAGATGTTGTAAAAGGGTTCCTCTTCACCATGAGCAGAATTCTGCGGGCATCCACTTTAGTGGTCTTCCGTGGTCTTCCAGGCCTTTTGCTGTTGCTGAGCTTGCCAGTTAATTTCTTCTTGTTCAGGATGTTCCAAACTGTTGTGTTGGCCACTCCCACTGTTTTTGCTATCTCTCTGATGGGTTTATTTTGTTTCCTCAGCCTAATGATGGCCTCCTTCCCTCGCATGGACACCTCTTTGGACCTCATGTTGGGAGTTCCAGGGAACAGCTACCAAATGCAAATGCAACACTCAGAACCACCTCCAGGCCTTTTATCTGCTTGATTGGTCATGGGGCACCCAGGAAACAGGCCACCACTGGCCATGCAGCTGCTTGTCAGCCATTCGTTCCATTACTTATGAGCCACAAACGATGGGTGTGTGTGTATGCCACTGGCTGTCCTTCCTGAATGGTTAGTGCCCCACTTTTGTCAACCCCCTTGAATTACAGCTGAAAGTCCACAGACAATCGGTCCCATCAGGGTGTGTTTCCTTTCAACTTCAATGTGGTGGTGTACAGAGGCCAATTGCCAAAACAGTTATCCTTGTTCCAATATTTCTGGCTCTGACTGTATATTGCTGTTGCTATTATTTTTTATTTATTTGAAATTATTTTTAGGCCACCCTGAAGGAAAAAATCCTCACTAGGCAGCATACAGGATAAGAAAAAACATACAAAAGTGTTGTTGTTGTTCAGTCATGTCCGACTCTTCGTGACCCCATGGACCACAGCACGCCAGGCCTTCTTGTCCTCTGCTCTCTCCTGGAGTGTGCTCAAGTTCATATTCATTGCATCGGTGATGCTATCTAGCCATCTCATCCTCTGCCATCCCCTTCTCCTTTTGCCTTCAATCTTTCCCAGCATCAGGGTCTTTTCCAGGGAGTTTTCTCTTCGCATTAGGTGGCCAAAATATTTGAGCTTCAGCTTCAGTATCGGTCCTTCCAATGAGCACTCAGGGTTGATTTCCTTTAGGATTGACTGATTTGACCTCCTTGCAGTCCAGGGGACTCATAAGAGTCTTCTCCAGCACCACAGTTCGAAAGCATCAATTCTTCGGCGCTCAGCCTTCCTTATAGTCCAGCTCTCACAGCCATACCTTCCTACTGGGAAAACCACAGCTTTGATTAGACGGACCTTTGTCGGCAAGGTGATGTCTCTGCTTCTGACTATGCTGTCTAGGTTTGCCATAGCTTTCCTTCCAAGGAGCAAGAGTCTTTTAATTTCATGGCTACAGTTACCGTCTGCGGTGATCTTGGAGCCCAAGAAAGTAAATCTGTCACTGCTTCCATTTCTTCCCCTTCCATATGCCAGGAAGTGATGGGGCCAGATGCCATGATCTTCATTTTTTTAATGTTGAGTTTCAAACCAGCTTTGCACTCTCCACTTTCACCCTCAACAAGAGGCTCTTTAGATCCTCTTCGCTTTCTGCCATTAGGGTGGTATCGTCTGCGTATCTGAGCTTGTTGATAATTCTCCCAGCAATCTTAATTCCAACCTGTGATTCATCCAACCCAGCGTTTCTCATGATGTACTCTGCATTTAAATTAAATAAGCAGGGCGACAATATAATTGTCAATACAATAAGCCTTGTCATACTCCTTTCCCAATTTTGAACCACTCGGTTGTTCCATGTCTGCTTCTTACTGTTGCTTCTTGACCCTCATACAGGATTCTCAGGAGACAGGTAAGGTGGTCTGGTACTCCCATCTCTTTCAGAATTTGCCACAGTTTGTTGTGATCCACACAATCAAAGGCTTTAGCATAGTCAATGAAGCAGAAATAGATGTTTTTCTGGAATTCTCTTGCTTTCTCCATGATTCAGCGAATGTTGGCGATTTGATCTCTAGTTCCTCTGCCTCTTCGAAACCCAGCTTGTACTTCTGGTAGTTCTCGGTTCACATGCTGCTGAAGCCTAGCTTGTAGGATTTTGAGCATCACCTTGCTGGCATGTGAAATGAGCGCAATTGTGTGGTAGTTTGAACACTCTTTGGCGTTGCCCTTCTTTGGAATTGGAATGTAAACTGACCTTTTCCAGTCTTGGCCACTGCTGAGTGTTCCAAATTTGTTGGCATATTGAGTGCAGCACTTTAACAGCATCATCTTTTAGGATTTTAAATAGCTCAGCTGGAAGACTGTCATCTCCGCTAGCTTTGTTGTTACTAATGCTTCCTAAGGCCCACTTGACTTCACTCTCGAGGATTTCTGGCTCAAGTTCAGTGACCGCACTATCATGGCTATCAGGGACATTCAGATCTTTCCTGTATAGTTCTTCTGTGTATTCTTGCCACCTCTTCTTAATCTCATCTGCTTCTGTTAGGTCCCTGCCTTCTTTGTCCTTTATCATGCCCATCTTTGCACAAAACGTTCCCTTGAGATCTCCGATTTTCTTGAAGAGATCTCTAGTCTTTCCCATTCTGTTGTTTTCCTCGATTTCTTTGCATTGTTCATTTAAGAAGGCCTTCTTGTCTCTTCTTGCTATTCTCTGGAACCCTGCATTCAGTTGGGTATATTTTCCCCTTTCTTCCTTGCTTTTCGCTTCCCTTCTTTCCTCAGCTACTTGTAAAGCCTCATCAGACAGCCACTTGGCTTTCTTGCATTTCTTTTTCTTCAGGATGGATTGAGTTGCTGCCTCCTGAACATTGTTACAGACCTCCGTCCATAGTTCCTCAGGCACTCTGTCTATCAGGTCTAAGCCCTTAAATCTATTTGTCACCTTCACTGTATATTCATAAGGAATATGATTTAGGTCATACCTGAATGGTTAGTGGTTTTCCCGACGTTCTTCAATTTAAGCCGAAATTTTGCAAGAAGCAGCTCATGATCTGAGCCACAGTCAGCTCCAGGTCTTGTTTTTACTGACTGTATGGAGCTTCTCCATCTTTGGCTGCAAAGGACATAATCAATCTGATTTCGATATTGACCATCTGGTGACGTCCATGTGTAGAGTCGCCTCTTGTGCTGTTGGAAAAGAGTGTTTGCTATGATCAGCATGTTCTCTTGGCAAAACTCTATTAGCTTTTGTCCTGCTTCATTTTGTACACCAAGGTCATGCTTGCCTGTTATCCCGGTGATTTCTTGACTTCCTACTTTAGCATTCCAATCCCCTACGATGAAGAGGACATCTTTTTTTGGTGTTAGTTCTAGAAGGTGTTGTAGGTCTTCACAGAACCGATCAACCTCAGCTTCTTCGGCATCAGTGGTTGGGGCATAGACTTGAATTTCTGTGGTGTTGAATGGTTTGCCCTGGATTTGTACTGAGATCATTCTATCGTTTTTGAGATTGTACCCCAGTACTGCTTTTCCCACCCTTTTGTTGACTATGAGTGCTACTCCATTTCTTCTAAGGGATTCTTGCCCACAATAGTAGATATGATGGTCACCTGAATTAAATTCGCCCATGCCTGTCCATTTTAGTTCGCTGATTCCCAAGATGTTGATGTTCAATCTTGCCATCTCATGTTTGACCACCTCCAGCTTACATTGATTCATTGATCTTACATTCCAGGTTCCTAAACAATATTGTTCTTTACAGCATCGGACTTTCTTTTCACCACCAGACACATCCACAGCTGAGTGTCCTTTCGGCTTTGGCCCAGCCGCTTCACTCTTTCTGGCAGTACTTGGAAATTCCCTCTGCTCTTCCCCAGTAGTATGTTGGACACCTTCTGACCTGAGGGGCTCATCTTCCAGCGTCATCTCTTTTAGCCTTGTGATATGTTCCATGGGGTTTTCTTGGTAAGAATACTGGAGTGGGTTGCCATTTCCTTCTCCAGTGGACCACATTTTGTCAGAACTCTCCACCATCACCTGTCCGTCTTGGGTGGCCCTGCATGGCATAGCTTATGGCTTCACTGAGTTACGCAAGCCCCTCCACCACAACAAGGCAGTGATCCATAGAACGGGATACAAAAGTGTACAACTAGGCAAATAAATATACAATAAAACACTATAAAAACAGATCGCACCAACAAAACCTGCAGCCCACAGATTATGGGAAGGCCAGTGAAAACAGGTGAGTATTCAGAGCCTTTCTGAAGACCTGCAGAGGAAGGGCCCGATGAACACCACATGAACCTCATTCCAGAGGTGCAGGGCCACCACTGAAAGGGCCACCTCCCTTGTACTCACCAGCCTAACTGCCCTTAGCAGTGGGCAAGTGTACTATAAAACATTTTTTTATAGCCAGGGTTGGAACAACTTGGTCTATCCCGCCTCTACCATGCGCCCTGCCTCCTGAATCGTGCCCTGTGTCTGATGCTCCGTTTCCTGACCTTTCGGACTGCTCAACAGCCCTGCTTCTGGACTGCGGAACGCGCCTGACTGATTTACTGTTTGTCCTCGTGCTTGCGACCTTGACCACCCCTGCTGCTGCCTGGTCCTCGCGGCCTGCCTGTGTTCTGACCTCTGCCTGGATGTTGACCACTCCCGCCTTAGCCTAAACCTCCTTGCACTGAAACCTGTGTGCCTGGCCCTTTGCTGGCCAACTTGACTACTCTATTGCCTCGCTCCCTGGCCTTGCTTGCAAACAGCCAAGACGCGATTGGGAGCAGGACACTGTCACAGTTGGAATAGGCAATACTGAGCTAGATGGAGCCGCGCTCTACAACTGCATTAAGGGAGTGTCATCTCTGTTCAGAAAGGAGGTGCCAATCTCAACTCGAGCACTTGAGGGAATAAGGAAAAGCTGTGTTTCCGACGACAGTGTGATGTGATCTCAGCTTTCCAGAGCCACCGGCAGGGAGGGAGCAGTCACACGTTGTGCTAGCCAAGGCTTCCAGGTGGTTCTGGAGCAGCCCAGGCTTGGGTGGCCTTGAAGTTCTCCACGTTCTGGGGTTCCGCAATAGAACCAGATCAGTAATGGCAGACAGGCATCTTAGAGATAATGTTGATCTTCTGTACAGCTGCGCAGATTCTGGGATGGCACATCAGTTCATGCAGAAGGACTGCAAGGCTCAAGAAACCTGGCTGTCCTGGCCCAGGACGTTATGGGCAAGTGCTCTCGAATACACTTTGGCTCACAGGCAGCTGTCAGAGCTGCACTCCTGGGGTTCTCTGTGAGATGGTGACCTGGTTTGCACCGTCACAGGGCGGTTCAGAAGCCGCAGCGACTTGCTAACCACCCTGCACAGGTTGGTTGGATTGACATAATTACCCTCACCAGCGCGGCTTGTTGTGACATCTGAGCCGGGTGAGGATGGGTGGTTAACAAACCACCCAGAGCCCATGGTCCGTTTTAGGGTTGCTGGGTGGTCTGTTGCCCACTCCAACAAGCCACCCTTGCCAGCTCCAGACAGTGCAAGAAGCTGTGCCAGTGATGGTAATTATGCAAATCTGGCCAACACTGACTGGCACGCGCAGGATGGCTTGTTAACTACCCTGCAATCATGTCAACCAGATCACAGAATTGAAACCATCCCCTGCAGACGGAACTTTTCAAAGCTTTATTTATTTTCGGTATAGCCTTTCCACTAAAACTAGTACTAAAGGCAGCTCCTGTTCGAAGCATTTGAAAACAGTCTCTCTTCTGAAGAGAAAGCTGACCACTTTTCCTGGGCTTGGAAGATGTCTACATTTGCCTAGAATTTTCTGATGAAACACTGTGGAGAAATTAAAAGTGCAGGACAGGTTTTCTGGGGACCCAAGGTTGTATGTGCGATTTTTAAAAAGTAAATGTTCACAACCATATTTGCATTTATAAAGGGCCTAAAATGACTAAATGCCTTACAATTTTATAAACAAAAACTAAGGTCAGATTATCTAGCTACAAACCAAAGACATGAGACAGAAGCAACTTTAAGTCCACCAGAGAGGGAGGGTGTATTGTATAAAGGGCTTTAGAAGAGCCCATCAGACCATGTGGCATTTGTCAGAATTTCACCGCCCCCCTTGCTGCAGTGTTCGCCAAGAATGGAAAAACACAGCTGTAGATGGAAATACTTCCAAATTATAAAGCCAAAACATAAATACATCCACCCATTGTAAATAAATGCCAATACTTTATTTTTTGCTTCAACGTTGCCATTTCCAGAAGAAAACCAGCTTAGAATCCTGTTCTGACATTACAGAGCTGTCCTTAGTCTCAGAGTACAATCAAGCTAAAGGCTACACTGCTATTTTGCTACTTCTAGTAGATTGGAAGAACATAAGTCATTGGAACAACAGGCAAAGCACGAGAACAAAGCCAGGGTCATGTGGAGGCCCTGTTAAGTTGGTTCCTGCACGGAGAACGGCCAGTGGGACTAACCAAGCAGAGCAGCGTTCTTGACTAAAAGCAAGGAAAAAATCAACCCCTGCCCCCAGAGGGGGGAACAAAGTTTTGGGGAAGAAATTTAAACATCAGTAGTACTTGGTTGTTGAGTTGGAAAGGAAAACTTTGGTTTTGCTAATAACGCTGGAACCCGTGAAATTTGTGCATTGGTGGTACATGGGCAAGCCTGGGTGTATGGTTCAAGGTTTACTGAACTGCTTTACTGCAGGCACATGCTGGTTTTTCAACACACATATGGGATTTGGTCCATGGAAAATCTCAGAAGCATTTGTACTGCATGGGAAAGCACCTGATGTGCTTGAGGATGACACTTGATGTACAATGAAACATTCCCCCAGCAACTTCAGCATTTGCTTACTTTGGCCCATGTAACACACTTCCAGGATTGTGCAAAAGAAGTTTACATTTATTTGAAAGCAATAACATGTAGTGGGCATGATCCAGGGAAGAAACATTAAGAGGGCCTTTTACTCTCCAGCAGCACCTCCCCTGCCGAACTAGGGATTCCAGCAAGAAAAGCTACGGAAACACAAAATTGCCCAATGCACAAGCAGATGCTTCGTACAAGCACAGCTCTGGATTGTGGTCATTGCGTAGTATAAATTTGGACATTTATGAATATCTAGATTTTAACTTGCATTCAAGTAATAATAAAGTACAGCTGAATGTTATATTGTAAACTAAAACCAGCCATTGCGGGGAATCGTGACAACAGTTACTATATTGTTGTTGCAATCTACTCTGTCTGAAAGATCCCAGCTTTAAATCTGAGCTTCAAAGGCCTGATGTGCAGAAACAAGAGTAATGCTTTAAACATTGTTCTAAAATTGTGGCTCTCTCCATTCTGAACATCTTTTCCACAATTCAGCTTTGCAATTTTCTGGATTCTTTCACTGAGCTCTCCCACCTAGGACACGTTCTGGGTTGTTACATTTGTTTTAAAAGGCCTTGTCTTCTCAAATTCTGCATTAAAGGTAAGAATAAGCTTGCAAGTCCATTTGAGGAAAAAGAGACAGCTGCAACAAATGGGGATAATATAATAAATGTGGAACGATGGTGCTCCCTTTACATTCAAAGAGTTCAGAACGTCATTGGCAGAATAGACACGACATATAGGAGAAAAAGGAAATCTTTAAAACCCACTTGGAAACTCTACATTAAACACAGAAGCAGCTCCATCTGAACAGTAAAACCAGCTTATTGCATAGATGGATAGTTTTTAGTGTGCAGTCTACATTTATAAAGGAGATACAGCTGGGTGGATCTTAGGTTGCTTCCACACTTTTTTTTTTGCACAATAGACATAATTTGTTCACTCAATTCTTATGCAATTAATTGCAATCTTAAAAAAAGAAAGAGCAAATGCTGTGACTGTAAAGAGGAAACCAACAATCCCTGCAGGGAACAAGAACGCACTAATTAAGGGCCAATTCAGGAATGCCAAAGCTATGTGAATGAACAGGAATAAGCTAATTAAAGGGTCAGAAGCACGGGCAGTGTTTTCAAAGAAGGGGGGCAAGGAGGAAGCTACTAATTAAAATGTTGCCAGAAGAAGCAGCGCCTTTGAGGAATGGGACTAACTTCTGAGCACACACACCTTAAGATCTTACTGTGGGATAGGAATTACTGGATTTTTAAAGAGGGGAAATGGTGCTTTACCAAATTGTGGAACCACCATTTAATTCCTCTTCCAGCTGACTGTGGAAAGACAATGCCTCTGCAGAGCTAAAGGCCCTAGAATGGAAGCAAACATAGACTAAGCTTACAGTTCTTGAAGGGGGATTTAACCCAAGGTTCCCATCTTTAAAGCTAAATCCCCGCATGCTACAATGGACAGCTATCCTTGAAGACAATGCCCATGCATTCCTCCAAATGGGCAGTTGCTAATAGGTAGCGCAGTGCACACATACAGGCAGAGACACCCAGGTACGATTCACTTCCAGGAAACTGCAACCCCCCCAGCCAACTTACACTTAAAAGCTGGGGGGTGGGATGCACAGTCACACAAAGCAGAGTAGAGCTACTGCTTTGCATGCAGAAGGTCCCTGGTTTGATCCTGGCATCTCCAGGTAGGCCTGGAAAAGAATCCTGCCTAGAACCCTGGGCAGCTGCTGCCAGTCAGTGTTGACAATACTGGGCTAAATGGACCAAGGATCTGACTCAGTATAAGGCAGCTTCCTCTGTTCCTGTTATCTGCTAACTGTGGAAACTTTGTGTCAGAAGTTAGGTTTTATTATAAAGTGGCAGGTTTCCTTTTGCTGTGGAAATATGTACCTTTGTGCATGTACAAAGGCGGTGGGGGGTTGGGACTGCCCAAACTGGGACCAGGAGACACAGAGCAGGAGCACTTCCTGTCCTAGTGAAGCAGAGCTTCAGATGCCCAAAGCTGAACACATGCCTTTCATCTCAACTCACACAGACCTGGTTTGCATGGAATGACAAACCATGGTTTAATTAACCATGGTTTGCTGAATCATGGGTTGTTACCTGCACACCTGGAACAACAGGTTAAGTATGGGTTGTTAACCACCAACAACTCAACAAAAGAAGACATTATTTGTTGCTGGGTTGTGAACTGTGGTTTATTTAAGCCATGGGTTGTCATTACATGCAAACCCAGACCTGTGGGTTGTTTTGCCAGGCTACAGAAGCAGTGGGCAAGAGTGTTAAAAAAAAAAAAAAAAAAGGCAGCTCCTCTAATGCTAGTATTACATGCCTCTATCTTGCATGCAAAGGGACAGAGGAAGTGAAAGGGGTGGGAACCAAACAATTCAGGAATTGAAAAAACAACCCACACTTTGCTTGATTGTCTGGTAGCCAAATCATGAGTTAACCCTGGTAAGGCAACAACCCATGGCTTAATTAAACCATGGGTGGTGGTTATGTTACCAGTAAACTAGGTCACTGTCATAGAGAAATGGGTATCAATCCAAGACAGGAGATGGCTTCCCAGAATGAAGGGGCACAGCTTCCCTCAACCCCCAGCTACAGCTACACAAATTGTGTCACTGTGTGCAGCAGTGACAAAGTTACCTGAGGGGGAAGGTATTGCAGGGCAGATTTAAGTGCATGCAAATGCTATGAATAACATCTCAATGAGGACGCAGCGGCTGACGGTGGTCCCCACTAGCCGCAAGATGTGGCACAGAACTGCAAGTCCATGATTGCGCGTTTGTGTATAATCAGACTGACTGCGAAGACATCCCAGAGTGTCTCACCTGGTGGTGCCTGAAAATGTACAGCTCAAAGAAACACAGAAAGAAGCCTTTCCCAACCTGGCGCCCTTCAGATGTGTTGCACTACAACTCCCATAATCCCCAGCCATCACAACTCCCATAATCCCTAGCCAGCTATTATGGGAGTTGCAGTCGAAAAACATCTAGAGGGCACCAGGTTAGGGAAGGCCGAACAGAGTATCTCCATGGGAAATTCTCCTTCTGTCACTTTGCTCCATCACCTTGGCAAACATTGAACTCCTGCTGCTATTCTCTGCTTTGTCCCTGTGAAGCAAAGTGTTCCCCTTGCATGAAGTGAAAGGGTACGAAGATACAGCCTCTGAAAGAGCACCCAACCTTCTAGCAATTCTCTCCTGGGAGGAGGAGTCAGGCTCCAGTACCACTTGCACGGGGAAAACGGCTGGGATCACCTGCCAATGTCAAATGATCACCGATCAAGTGCAAACCCTACTGCAATCGGGAGAAGCATTCCAGCAAGATGTCAGTAGAGAGAAGTGGTCCAAAACAGGGTGCCATGTTCCATTCTGAACGTCACACTTCAAGAGGGATGGCGACAAAAGGAATGAGGATTCAGAAGATGCAGCTTCCAGAAAGTGCAGCTCAACAAGAACAGGGTGCGGTGATGGCCGCCAAGATAGATGGCTTTAAAAGGGGATTAGATAAATTCGTGGAAAACAATGCTATCAGTGGCTCCTACTCATGATGGGGATCTGCAACTTCCAGTATCGGGGGCAGTAACACACGCAGGAAGGTGCTACTGCACTCATGACCAGGTCGAGGACTTCCCGTTGGGGCAGCTGTGAGAAACAGGATGTGGAGCTAGCTAGGGTGCTGCTCTGATCCAGCAGGGCTCTTCTTTTGTTCTTAAGAACCAGGTTGTGCCATTAATCAAGAGACACAGAGGCCAATGAAGTCAGGAATTGCTGACAACTACGGGGCGGTCGGTTTAGCTGGACGATTAGAGAGACCTTCCTAAGGGTACAGGCAGTGCAGCAACACAGCAAACAGCCTAGAAGAGTTGTGGAAGCTTCCAATAAAGAGTTGATGAAGCGCTGGCTGGGGGCGCTTTGAGAATAGCAGCACTGGGGATTGGACCATATTCCATGAGCACAGAGCCATCCATTCTTAGGGTATAGATCTTCAAGAGCAGTCACAAGTAATAAGGGGTTTGAAGGGCCACTGAATTCGCAGACCAGCCGCCATCTTAGGCAGAAGCGAACAGGAGAGCAGCCTTCCCCAACCTGGTGCTCTCCAGATGCGTTGGACTACAATTACAAGCATCCCTAGCTAGCTATGCTGGCTCAGGGATGCTGGGAGTTGTAGTCCAACACATCTGGAGGGCACCAGCTGGGGGACGGCTGCAGTAGAGAGAGATTTTTATTCAGAGCTTTTAAACAGCATTACCAGCAAGAAAACATCCACTCTCATGGGAAATAATGAGTGGAAATCCATTGTTCGCTTCCATAGGAGTTATTCAGTATTAAATACACAAGTGTTTAGCACTGAACGGGAATGAAAGGAAAAATACAGAAATGGATCTGAGCTGAGCAAACATCTTGGGGTAGTTCTGCTCCCAGCCTTGGCATGGAAGGGAAGATCCGCAGTCAGGATTTTTCCCTCTTTAAAGCAACAACATTTGCAAGTGCTACATCAATCAATCCAATTCCCATTTTAAAGAGAGGGGACAGTGCAATACAGAATACAAAACAAGATTGGTTTGTAATGAAGAGCTGAGCGCTGCTGCTATGTTGAGTGGTTCCCATCGTCTATTGCTCAAACAATAAAATCAACAAGGGAATGAAAACGCATCTTCCCAATGTCAACATCATTCCTGTCAAGGCAAAGGTAAGTCTTGCACATTTGCTGCCAATGGCCACAGCACCTCACGTCACCAGAGGACCGGCCTCAGGCCTTTCATGGCAAAGAGCTCCTGAGTGGAACTGGGACAGTGCTGGGCGACTCTGGGCTTAAGGCACAGTGGCTTTCTTCACCAGCTACCACACTGCATCCTCAAAGAGCACCAGAAGTGTTGTGCTTTGGGGTGGTGCCAACATAATCCCTCCCCAAGCTGAGGTGGCCATCCACCTGCTTTCATGTCCCTCTAGTTCTGAGGCAGATGCGGGGTGGAAGTTTTTGTCAGTGCTTTATGTTTCTGCTGAAAATTTTCCATTTCACAAGTTCATTAGTAACAAAGAATGGATGCCAACTGCAAATACAATATTAGGCAAGCTTGGCCGTTTCAAAGTTGTAATTAATTTTTTTCACGTGATTATCCCTAGCAAGTACGTGAGAGGATACATATAAGCCACTGAAACACATAAATGTCTCAGAGTGAAATGGAACCCATAAATAGTGACAGCGAAGCTGGAGGTGCCCCAACAACCTCAGTGGGGGCGTTCGACTCCGCTGAAAGAGAAGCGTGGTCGTGAGCATCTCATGCGCAGTTCTTTGGGTTGCTAAAATTAATTCGTGTGTCAGCAGTTTCCAGTACCTTTGTTTCCCACACTTAAATTTAAACAATGTAAGGGAAGTACACGCTATTATCTTATTTTTTACAACTATTCCAAAGCAGTGTTCTACATAATATTTAAATCAAATAAAGTGTGCTTTAATTTTTCTCCCTCAAATGTTTCACGTCAAATACGTGTGGTATATTGGGGCAAAAAATTAACATGGGGCACTTTTTTTTTTTTAGCTTTGTTGTTTACTAAATACGAGTAAAATAAATACGCTAAATTAAATCACACTCTAGGGTAGGGGTGGGCAACTGGTGGCCCTCCAGATGTTTTGACCTATGGCTCCCATCAGCTCTACCCAGCATAGCTAATGGTGAGGCATGATGGAAGTTGTAGGTCACAACATCTGGAGGGCCACAGCCCCCCGCCCCCTGCTCTAAGGCATCAGAACCTTTTCCGATGCAAACTGAAAATTTTTCAATGCAAATGACCCTAACTTGCTTTGGAAAATTTGCACTGGAAAATTTTCCAATGCAAAATTTTCCAGAAAACCCACATCACTGTGTGGGGCTGACCTGAACCAGAAGGGGTCAAATACTCAAACCTACTGTGTGAGTATGTAGGGCTGATGAGCTATAGGGTAGTGGTAAATGTCAAAGTGCAGGCACTGATCATGACAGTACTCTAAGGAGATTCCAAAGACAGAGGCAGCTGGGTTGATCTGCAGTTTTCCTCTCCACTAGGAGCAGGTCTTTTGTAAAGCGAACGGGCTTCAACTGCCCAGTCCAGACCAAGCCACGCCAAAATACTTTGCATCAGTGTCCCTGCTAATCAAAAAGTCCTGGTGCCTCGACCCTGTGAGCGCCGGCTCACTGCACCGCTGCTGTTGAGGTGCCCCGTTGCACAGAATTCTGTGAAAGTAGTCGGTGACACTGGATGGATGCTGCACTGCCAGGAAGAGATGATACTGGACTAAGCAAACCAATGGTCTGCCGCATATACTGACACATGGTGGACACGATGGACAGAGGCACTGAGGAAACTCTGTGACCAGCACACTGCTTTGAGGAAACACCCTTAAGAAAGAGTTGCTGGGGGCACCTGTGCAGGCCCCCTTCATCACCCAGGAGCATCCATGTCGGGTTCAGATTAACCACTAAGGACAGGCAATAGGAGGCAGAACATTTGGGGCACTGGTTTAATTTCTGGCAGAAGCCCACCATGGCTGCAGAGAAAAGGCAACAGCGCCCATTCATTCCTTGATAGGTCTGTGGAATAATCTCCAAGGAGGTGGTTTCCAAAAGTCAACAACCCTGGGGGATCTGACCTTCCACTGTGACAAAATCCACTATCTAGATTTTGCTTGGATGCTCTGAAAGCAAAGGGTGCATTAGCAGCTGAGCAATCCCCCCCCGCCCCCTTGAGCATTGACTTCTATAGTCATGGGTGCTTCCAGATGGAGTGCTGCCAATCTACCAATCCAAAGGCACCGTGCAGCTATTCCATCTTTTTCTCCCCCCCCCCTGCCAAAACTATAGAAGACGTGGTAGCAAAACACAGGAGGGGTATGAGTGGCAGATGTCACCATCTCCCTCACTTCCCCCCATAAAATTCTGTGAATGAGGCAGGCTGGTGGCACAATAAAGGCCTTATCTGGAAGCACCTCCTGTGTGCTGGAAATCAGGTCCCCTGGGTGTGGATAAAGGGGCCCAACAGGCAATATTATTCGAGATCATCTGCATTTGAACAGCACTGACCCTTTAGACAAAACCAACTTCACTTGGTTCCCTGCTTGTGGTGACTCAAAGGGTAAAATGACACTTTATTTTTAATACGTGATGCGCAGCAACATCTGTGCTTTTTTCTTACTCCAAAGTAAGCGTGGGCCCCTGAACTAGATCAGGACCACAGAAGATGGGAAGTGGGGGTTAATCCTTCCCTCCCCAGCAGCGACCCCCACTCTAGAATCCCTGCCCCCACCCCAGTGAGGGATAGTGAAAAAGCTATGGGTTTGTGCCAATGGCAGCTTTTCTACTACCTCTGCACATGGGGGTGGGCAGTTTTTTTTGTGGGGGGGAGTTGTGGCTGAGGAAGGAAGGATTAAACTTCCCCTCCCCACACAAAGCAGTCCCAATCCAGGCTGGAGCCCACCATGCTTGCTTCAGAGTAAGAAAAAAACACCAAAGGAGCAGGATGCGACATGCTGTTTGACCCGAAGTCCACGCTTGCTGGGGGAACTGTTTGGGAGCAATCCACTGGGAAGGACTACTGTGTAAGCCACACGTCAGTGAACTGGAGTTGCCAAGAGCACCGATTTCAATGGGGCTTGCTCAGGAAACCTCCCCAGCGGACCATGCCCTTCGTCTGCACCCATTTATGAATAACCTCCAGGAGATGCCCAAGTTAAGCACATGACTTCTCCCCTCCAAAGCAAGAGGCGTTGCCCCCAAACCTAGCTGTCGAAAAGAACTCCCTAGGGTTTCCTGAGCAATCTGGGGAAGAGCAGCTAACAGTCTGGGGCCAAAGAGAGGGAGGAGAGTGTGGCGGTCTAAACTCTTCATCTTGACCACTGGAGGGCATTTGCTCCTTGCTTTGATCCTCATGTCTGCTCAGGGGGCAGCCATTCCTGACAGCAGCCCTCTCTCCACTTCTTCTCCCCTTCCCGAGCATAAACAGACTTGTGGTCTGCTCACCAGTGCAAGGGAAACGGAGAAAGTGCCTGCATTCCCAGCCAGCCAGAATTGTACAGAGAAGCTGTGGGAGTGCATCTGACAACACAGCGCAACGGCGACACAGACCCTAGTTGTACAGGCCAGTTTTTGGTGCCTAAAACCACAGGGTAACGTTTAACAATAATAAATACAGGTGTGATGGGATGCAGAAAGTCAGAGGGGGTGGAAGAGAGGAAACGGCAGCTTAATTAGTAAAAAATAATTAACAACCTTTGACTATTCTATGTCATATAAAAATAAACCATATATAAAATCAAACTGCTGGACATGGCACTGCAGGGGTATAAAACAAAACAGAAAGAGAAGTACACCATGCATATTGGTTAATTTGTCAAAACAGAATTAACACTTCTGAACAGGACACCCAAACAAAAGGTAAGATTGGAAGGGCAGGAGGCTAGAGCAGTGAAATCCAGGCAAGGTTGGGACTGAATCCGAAAACTTGGTGGGGGAAAAGAGGACGAGTAGAATGGAGAGTGTTTTTTCCTGGGGGTTAGCAGAGAGAGTGCACCAGGCAGTGGAGCTCAGAGCACGGTGGGCAGCCTGTCCTCCCCCTTCCACCCTGCCCAAGGCACTTTTGCACAGCCTGTGGCATCTTAATGGACTCCAAATCTTTCTAGATCTCATTGTCTCAGAAGTAAATTTGAAGTTATGAATGCTAAATAACTCTTAACTAGGAGGAAAGTAAAACCAAGGCTGAAAGTTAACTGCTTTTCTACTCTGATGATTTTGAAGTCCACATTCTTAAGATTATTATTTTTTAAAAAACCCATGTAATCCAGTTGAGTGTACAATATGATCACCATGTGGCGCAGTACTTGCTATGGGGCCATCCAAATAATTCACAAATTAAGTTCAAAATGTGTAGATAAATGTGCAATTAGCTGCGGTCTTTCAGCCCATAAAAGTTTTCAAGATTCCATACTAGAGTACCAATTCTACCCTCATCCTTGTACATTTAAAAAGGTAGACCTTTTCCAAATGCTACAAGCTATAGCAAGTCAGAGAGTTTTACACCACTTCCTTTGCAATGCGAGGCAAGGGCAAAGCTACTTTTAGGATAGAACTGTTGACCTCAGTGCCTTTGGGGGAGCTCATCTATACAAGCTCATGACTCAGTAACTTGCACCATCAAGTGACAAATTGCATATGTGAAAACAGGCACTGCAAATAGAACTTTCATATCACCAGGCCACCTCAAACTAAACATGTTTTGTGAATGCAGTTCCCATGATCACCAAGGGCCATTTCACACATTACGAAACAGCAAACCTAGCTTTGCCACTCAACATACACCGAACAGGAAGCTGCAGCGAATCCTGCCATGTGTTCCTGTATGATACACTGGTTTGCAAACACAGACCATTGCACTTCACATTCATAGGTATCTTAGGTATCCCTATAAATATAGCTTAGGCATAACCCCCCAAAATGTGACATGTGAAGCAGCCCTGAGCGATATTACTTCGTGAGTTATTTAGTGAGGTACATGCATGTCTGAATCAGCCAGACAAAACATTTCAGGGGATGAGAGACTAGTGGAGAGATCACAACTTTTAGAAATGCTTTGTAATGTGGAGGGAGCCAGGAGGCAGTCAGGGGCAATACCTCCGCCGACTACAACATGTCTCTTATTGGAGCATTCACAGGAACCGTCGCCACGTGGAGACATCACTGCCTTCTCGTCGATCTGAATTCAGTCAAAGTCTCACCGTAAAAGCACCTGTTCACTGGGCTTCAGCTTTGTCTCCATCCACCCACTCTCATGCTCGAAACAGGAAAGAAAATTTTAGTGACAGAACTATTGCTCAACCACAACAGAAGAGAGTGGTGCCACAAGACCCAAAGCCGAAACGTAACTACGGAATGGAAGAGGTTCGGGGTGGGGTGGGGTGGATAAGCTGCCCACAAGCAAGATGTAACTGCCCTGCCTGAGAAATCAGACACAAAAAAGAGAAAAACCCCACAGATGGAAGAAGAGGCACTATTTGTGGACACTGTGATGCTTGGAAACGACAAGCGCATGGGAGCTCCTCGCAGGGGGAGAGGAACTTGGAAGATCTCCAGGAAGAATTCCGGCAAAGTTTGCTACAGAAGAGAGTCAGTATCAATGGAAATGTCTAGTTTTTTCTACTGCTTATAGTGGTGACCTACAAACAAACAAAAAGAGAGAGAAAGATGAGGTCAGCAAAGTGCCCCCCCTTTTTTTGTAACCTAGTCCCTTTGCTATGCCCTTCCTATTTCAAGAAGGAAGGAAGACCCCACACATCTAACCGCTGTCTGCTTGAAACAGGATGGCACAGGGCACATCATCCCCTGCTCTCGCGTGCCCTGGCTCCCCATGCGCTTTGGGTGATGAACAGTACTGTTGCAAGCCACCCAACAAACAGGAGAGAGTTTGCTGCTTCTGTGGAATCCATGCAAGGTGACCTATAAAAGCCTTACATGGCTTGGGACTGCAGTACCTCACGGAGCGCCTCTCCTGGCAGGACCCTACCCATGCGCCACAATCGACATCTGAGGCCCTCCTCCAGGTGCCTCCTCCAAGGGAGGTTCAGAGGATGGCAGAAACAGAAAGGGCCCTCTCAGTGGTGGCTCCCAATTGTGGAATGCTCTTCCCAGTGAGGTCCATCTGGCGCCAACATAGTCATCTTTTCGGTGCCAGATCAAGACTTTCTTCTACTCCCAGATGTTTGGCTATGTAAGCTGGGGCATTTTAGTTTTTCTTTTTATCAGGTCCTGGTAGTTTTGTTAATTGTTTTGAACTTGTTTTAAAACTGTTTTAAATTTTTGAATGTTAAAGGTTTTATATTATGCTTGTATATTATGCTTTATCATGCTGTGACCTGCCTAGAGAGCTTTGGCTATTGG
Organism: Heloderma suspectum; assembly: GCF_057233095.1. Lineage (NCBI taxonomy): Eukaryota > Metazoa > Chordata > Lepidosauria > Squamata > Helodermatidae > Heloderma > Heloderma suspectum. Next base: position 328,230,760 of record NC_139460.1, on the reverse strand, counting down.
GCAGTATCAAAATGGAATGAACGAATGAGTATGTGAGGGTAGCACAAAGGCTGGCTGAGCAGAACTCAAGCCGCCGCCGCCGCCCCCCCCCCCCTGGTTTCTTGCATTCAGCTGGGGTTGAGCCACCTTTGTGGGCTCCAGCCTCCTTGGGGTTTGATCCCCTTTTTTAAAGCAGGACTCCTATACCTGTAAAAACGTCACAGCGGCAATTTCTTGACTGAAGATTGCTGGGGTCAGAACAGCCCTTAACTCCACATTGTGCTTTCTGCTGTTCATATACAGGGAGGTGGCCAATGTTTGGAAGGGAGGTGGCGGTCTCTCCCGTGTGAAAAGTCGGGTTCAGGAGGTGGTGGCACACACTCCCTGGCATCTGGGACATCATGACCAAAGCTGCAACTTGCTGCCCATCCTTGGGTCCTCTTTCCCTCCCCTCAGAACTCTGGTTCCTGACCGTTTCCTTTCTCCTGTTGTCAACGTGGCACCCGCTCTATCTCCCCGCTTCCCTCCATCGATTACCTCTCCCTCCTCAGGCCTTGCTCCTTCCTAGGTCTCTTCCCCAGTGAACTCATCAACCCCAGCCCTGTCTTCCAGCTCCCCTTCCCTCCGCTCACTTCTTCCTGGACTCAGCCACTCTACTTGTCCACATTCTGGTCTGTTCCTCCCTCCGAAGGAGCTGTGGAATGTTTGCAAACATCCTGCGACGTCTCGCTGTGGCTCAGCCAGAGGCTGAGCTCCCGGGGACAGCAAGTCGTCAGCACAGTAATACCAATACTAACATCAATTGTTTTTATATAGCCCTCAGCACTGAAAATAAATGACCGCATCCTGTTCAGCTGGCTGCGCACTGAGCACCTTATCTATCAACTGAGAGACCAGCCAGCCCTCACCTTTGTGAGGAGGGTCTGGTTTGGATATTTGATGCACCGAGTTATGCTGGCTCGTGAGACTACACAGCTGGTCCAGGTCGTCCGTGGGAGGCGGCGGAAGCCTGGCAGAGAAGGTGGAATTGTTAGGAAAAACCCACTGCAAGGTCACCTCCACTCTGGCGTTGGCCTGGGAAGGTGGGACCGCTACACGGGCTGGGACCCTAAGACAAGCTGACTCAAGGAGGGTTGGGGAAGGAACGTCCCCCCTGCAACACCTAGGAAGCATCGCCAGAGGGTCCCCTGAAACCCTGTGGGGTGGGGCGCAGGGGGTGCCAGGGAGAGGAGGGGAGACTTTCCTTCCACAAACGTCCATAAATTAACTTACCTTAGAATCCAGGGTTGGTCTCCCCAATATGCTAATGTTGTATGTGCAGGAAAATACCTTTCTTTGGTACAGAGAAGCATTCCTATAAGAGGGAGCCAACTCCAACAGACGCCAGGCAAAGCACACGCGCACATGCCCAGCCCCGCGTGTCTGTCCGTCGCCCAGCCCATGTGGACAGGGAGGCCCGTTTCCACCCGGGATGTGGGAGGCGACACCTCTGGATCTGTGGGGGTCTGGCACATCTTACCGTGTCGGTTTGTCACTCCTGGCTCGGTGAGGCTCATGACCTTCTCTTGACCTTGGGGGGCCCAATTCATGCGTATTGTGCTGCTGGGTAGAGGAGAGAGAGCCGGTTGGGTTAGCTTCCCTGGGGGCATCCTCATGAGTGGGGCTCTGTGCGCATGCTGCGTGTCCACGGCGGCATGGCAGAGGTGCAGAATGTGGCACCTAGCACAGAATTCGGGATACTGGCGACTTCAGGATACAGGTACTGGCCGGGCCTGGCCCAGTTTGCTTCTGAGATCAGATGGGGATTGGGACTCATTTGGGAAGGCGTGGTCACAGGCAAGAAAAAAAAGCTGTCCCTGTCGCTGCATAGATAAGATTGGCACCTTATGGGCTGAGGTCTTAGCCATCATCCCTGTCAGCTGCACAGAGGCCTCCCGCTGGGCTTTTGTCTCCATGACATTCTGCTTGGCCCTGAATTGCAGAGGGGAAGCTGGACTGCAGGGGCTCTTTGTCTGAGCCAGCAGTGCTCTTCCTGAACATCACTTGCAAAATGATCAGAGACAGCCGACGTTAATGTATTCTGACTGAGGTTACAGAACGTCCCCCCTTTTTTTGAGGGTGGCGCTATCTCCTCCCTCTTTCCTTTTTGAACAAGGAGTTTTGCAGGTTCCATTTTCACAGTCAAATATGACGATCCTGGACAACTGGAACCAAGCCTATTTTGCAACTTCTGTCCCTTCTTTCCATCACAGACAGATGCCAAGATCAACTCAAATTTTAACACCAACATACACACACATGTTTGGATGTACACACACACACACACACACACACACACACTTGAGAGAGCACCTTCTCCCTTACCAACCTGCCTGGTCACTGAGGTCATCAGAGGGCATGCCCCTGGTGGTTCCACATGGACCCATGGCCCGACTGGAGTCCACCAGGAGAAGAGCCTTCAACGTGGAAGCCTCCTTTCTTTGGAACTCCCTGCCGCTGGAGGTCAGGCAGGCGCCAACCCTGTGTTGTTTCTGGTGCCTCCTGAAAACAGCACTGTTCCAGGAGGCATTCCTTAACTGACCAGCCACGGTTTCTATTGGCATTCTGTTTTTTAAAAAGCATGATTTTAAGGTGGTGTTTTAATTCTTTTACTATTTTACCTTTTGTGCTCACCTCTCTGAAATCTGTTTTGGATACAGAGTGGTATACAAATACTGTAAATAAATTTTATCTATACCTATCACAGAATTGTGACTGACTGGCAGCATATCTCCAGGGTTTCAGGCAGGAGACTTTCCCAGCCCTGCCTGGAATTGAACTTAGGATCTCCTTCATGCAAAGCAGGGGCTCCATGGCCCTTCCTCAATTGAAAACAGTAAATTAAAATAGCCAAACCAATAAAAACCAACAGCAGATAGCAATTAACAAGCATTTGAACAGGCATAAAACATACAGTGGGTTGCAGGCACCACATCCGCCTGCAGAGTTGTCACCTCCAGCACAGAAAATATTTCAAAACAGAATACCGGGAAAAGACAGAGCGAGGGAGAGGTTCTTGCTAAATAAAATAGGATCCCTTCACTGTAACTCCACAGGCCACAGCTTTTTGAAGTGGTCTCTAACCTTCTGCAATCCATGCCAGGGTACAGGCAGAGGGGATCAGAATCAGGCCCGTGCCAGGCAAGAGCTCATTTCATCTCCCGCAGCCGCCTCTCTGCCTGGCCAGTGACTCCGTCAAACCGGGTCCAAACCCACCTTCCAGTCTTGGTCCTGCTTTTTCTTTTCGGAAGACTTCTCTCGCTCCTTTGCTTTTTTGTATGCTTTCTTCTCCTCTGCCATAAGGAGGCGAGCTATCTCCTAGCAGACAAATGCACAAACAGGAACTGTGGCATGACTGCGGTTGAGAAACTGCCTTTGGCCACGAGCCCAGCCTCCCACCGCTGGAGTCAGGTCGCCAGCCCTCCATGGGCTCCGCCTGGCCAGCTCACTGGAAGCAGTCTGACTGTGACCCCGAGAGGCCGAGGGGTGAACCCCTGCTCATGCACACACGCCTAAGGAGATGGGGGCAAAAGGAGACCAGGGCTGGTTGGATAAGGGACACAGCACCCCAGGTGTGAAAGCCCCACAGGCTTGGGGCAGAAGCTGGCGCTGCCCCCTCCCCATCTCAGTCTCCCTGTTACATTGAAGGCCCTCCCTGGACTGCTCCATCTGCACACCAACAGATGTTCAACAAGGTTTTTTTAAGCACAGCACAGGGGCCACTTCGCACATCACGGCAGCCCATCAAGGGCTATTTCACCCTCAAGGAGCCACGATGCTTGCGGGCTGCCACTCTAAATATTCTGCCCCTGCTAGGGTTGTCGTTTCTAGACCCCAGAACAGATCATGGGTTATGAGAGGGCTTTGAGCCCTTGCATAATCCACAGTCGCCAGGCTGGCACACAGAAACCACCCCCGGCCAGGGCTGAACATTTGTGTTGGCAGCGCGCACGCACAGCGGCACACCGGGGATGGCCTGATCACACGAAATGGGCCCACACGCTAACTGCCTCCCTCATGCTGGGGCATCTGTGCTATCAGCAACAACTGCACTGCGAATGAGCACGGTTCTTAATGTGATTGTCACTGTCAAGGACTTTCTGAAAATACAGAATTTACACATTTCCTTCTGAGCTCGCTGCTTACAGTTCTTCCCCTGCTCCCTGCTGCACATGTACTGAAACTCTCCATAATACTCCAGGCATCCGAAGAAGTGAGAGATAGTCCACGGAAGTTCACGCCAGAATAATGTGTTAGTCTTCAAGGTGCCACAAGTTTTTGCTGTTTTTGCTATAATAGACGAACATGGCCACCCTCTGAAAATTGTCCAAATGTATTGCGTTCCTTTTGGCACTGGCCAAGACCTTTCTATTTGCCCAAGCATTTTAAAATATTGTATTTTCAGCAAGGTAAATATTTTATTGTACTGTTTAAACTTATTAAATGTTACCTTAATTGTATTGTATTGTTTAATGTTTTAATACTGCATAGATTTCAGTTATTATTTTATGTAGACCAGCCTGTAATCCATTTTTGGGGATGAAGGTGCAGTTTGTGCATTCTTTAAACAGATAAAATAAAATTGTAGGAGTTCTGGGGAAATGTTCTTGGTGGCTGCACCATTGTTCAGGAGACGTGCCGCAGTTCAACCCTGAGCCGCTTTTGGAACCACTCTGAGACCCATCCGACTGGACTGGCATTTTATAGTCAGGGCTGAACTTTTAATTCAGAACGGGGCCTTAGCATCTGTTTGATTTCACTCAATTCTTATTCTGATATGCTGTGCATCATGTTCTCCTAGTTTGACTCACCAGTCACCCTAAAAGCTGCGCAGCCTAGAAGTTCTCCCAGACCAGGAATGGGGAACCTCTTTCACCCCAAGGGCTGAATCCCATTTTGGAGAAGCTCTCGGGGGGGACATTCCAGTAATGGGTGGAACTGAAGACAAAGGGGGTGGAGCCAAAGTTGAAAGGGCTGGGGCCAAAAATAATAAAAAAAATACCAGCCTATTGTAGCTTAAAGCTCTTCCTGCCAGTATCTGAGCCTTAGGAGAGGCACTGCAACCTTTGTGAATGGGGGGGGGGGGGGAACTGCCTGAAAGCCAGGAAATCAACAAACGATCAGGAAGGGGGGCCATCTGGGGAACCCTGGAGGGCCAGACGTGGCCCCTGGGCCTGAGGTCCCCCCCACAATCCAGACAAACAAAACAACCACACATACATTTACATGTTGTTCCCAGTTTTTCTCCACCACCCATGAAGGTTCAACACAGTTCTATGGGATTATACACATGCACTGTTCTTGTATGTGAGAGAAATTGGAGAATGCTGACGTTCACTGCACTGGGGGTGGCTAACTTTCCCTAGAGCACAAATTATGTCAACATGGTGCCATTTCTGACAGAAACAGGTTCAGGTTCTTTGCTCTACAATGCAGTTGCAGTGTGGTGAACCTAGGGCTTCGTGCTGCACCACCCAGCCCTGGCCAATAGCCCTAGACAGGCAATTGTGTTTGCCCCGTAACTCTGTTCTCTAAGTAATGTCCTCTGCAACCATCATGCAATTTCTTCGGCCCAAAAATGTCACTGCGGGACTGTCCTGGACGCATCTCTCAGCTCTTTCCAGTCTAGAGAAACTGCACTGGCTTCCCTATATGAGCAAACCAAGTGGTCCGGGGGGGGCAGGGGGATGAAACTGGGTGTGGTCCGAGAGGATCCCGTGCAATGCTGCAGGGGATGGCAATGCCCAGTCTAAGAGCTGCACTCCAGCACTTCCTGTGACAGTGCAAGAGATCCTGGGACGGAGCTCACAGGCCAGGCACTGTAGCTGCTGGAGAATGCTGGAGTTTGGCCCTGGTCAAGACTGGCAGCTGGACTGATCTTTCCAGCTAGGCAAATCATGCTGTAGCAATAGTGCAGGAAGCAAGCGGAGGGAAGGGCAGCTGGCAGGCTCCAGACGCAAATACAGCTGCAAGGCAGAGCACGGGGAAACAACCAAAATAAGCACAGTGGGAAAGAATCTGGAAGTGGAGCTCTGCGAAGCAGCAAAGGTCTGAGAGTCTGCCTCCCACACTCGCAGAGGAAAATCTGCTTACCTCATCCTGGGCAACCTGTGCCGCCCTCTTATCCACCTGGCTGGCCTAGAAAAAGGACAAGGCAACACAGAGGTTACAGAAGACCCACCCCAACCCAGAGGGAGCAGGCTTTGCTGGCCGCAAGAGGCCCGTTCCCCCAAATGCATAACTCTCCTCTTCCTCCCTGTCACAAGGCCCAAGCAAGACGGCCTTTCCTCCCTGCCACACTGACCAGGGGTGCCGCGCTAGCTGTGCTCCCCTCCCCCCGGCATTTGTCCACCACGTCTAGCCGGCGTTGCCACAGAAAATGTCCCCCCTCCCCCCCGCAGCTGCGCCATCTCCCCCTCCTTCGACCTTCCAGCACATTCTGCTCTGGATCAGGTTATAGGATGGCGTGCCAAGTATTCCCTTCCCCACCAGGCCCATGGGTGCCTGCCGCTGCCGTGATCTAATGCTTGCTAAGGCTTGAGTTGTTTCCCCCCTTTCCCAGCACGCTCCTGACTGCCCGATGTTACTGTTAACAAATATCTTCCTGCTCAGAAGCAAACCATTCCCAGCGTGTAACAACTGCTGCTATTCAACGTATCTATAAAGAGTAGCTTCCAGGCTGGAACCAGCTTTGTTCTGCTCCAACCTCCAGCCAAATACCAGGAAGGACCCCCTTGGGACGCTCGTTCCGGTCATGGGGCCCTGCTGAACCCGGTCTAATATCCAGCACTTGTTCTTACTGGGTGCTGCCCAGTTCTGCAGAGGAAGTTGCCCCCTGCCCCCAAACTCCCCCTTTGGGGAGACGCCAACCCATCCTGCTCACCAACAGTTCCTCCTCTTGCAACTTCCGGGCGATCTCGGCATCATAAAACTCCTGGTCCTGGGTGGCAGCTGTGCGGGGTTTGAGGTAAATGGCTTCTTTTGTCCCCCTTGATTTTGTCCCTACAAAACGGGAAGGCAAATTTCTCATTCCTAGAAAGAAAAGACCTCAGGGGCTACATTCGGAGCTGCTGACACAACTCTGCGCCCCGCACCAAAGCAATGCTCCTTCTGCCAGCGACATGGGTCTGCCGGCATTTTGCACATGCTGCTGCGCTTTCAGTGAGCGTAGGCAAGAACGCAGAGCGGCGCGCAGCACTTGAGCCAGGACAAGCAGGTGTGGCCCTGAATACAAAAACCTTGAACCTATGAAGCTGCGTCACACAAGTCAGCGCTTGGATCCCTCCAGCCCAAGGACTGAAAATGCCTGGGACTAAACCGGGGGCTCCATACATGCAATGCACGTGCTGGTCCCCTGAGCTGCGCTGCCCTGGACTGCTGGAAATCCCAACCAGCCCCTGTATGAATGCCAAGGTTTCATCAGGCCTTGCACACATGGCTGGAAGTTTCACTTTGTCCTGTGCATAAGATGAGGGATTCTGTGCATGTAATCTGACTGAAGTCCTCCATCCCCTCAGAAAACAGTGCAAGAAGTGGTTTCGAAACGGTTTTCAAATCCAGGGCCAGCCAAGCAGTGCAAGCTATCAAACACTTTGATTTAGAGTGGCACTATTTGCAGGGGCCACCACCAAAACAGCCCTGTGCAATCTGAGTGGGGCACTGCTGAGAACCCTTGCAAATCAGGGCAGCACTCTGGTTTTATTATATGATCCAAGAGCAGTGCCTGGCATTCTGGAGCTTTATTTATTTTATTTATGAAATTTATTAATCGCCCATCTGGCTGGTCACCCGGCCACTCTGGGCGATGTACAACATAGAATAAAACAGTTTAAAACAATAAAATTCTACAATAAAAACATTTTCTAAAATACCCTAACCCACCCCAAATGCCTGCCTGAACAACCACGTTTTTAATGCACGACGGAAGCTCATTAAAGAGGGGGCATGGCGGAGTTCCCTAGGGAGGGAGTTCCACGGAGTGGGGGCTACCACAGAAAAGGCCCTCTCCTTCGTCCCCACCAGTCTAGCTGTCCTGGCTGATGGGACAGAGAGAAGGCCATGCGAGGCTGATCTTGTTAAGCGGCCAGTCTGGTGTTGCTGGAGGCGCTCCTTAAGATAAGGCTGGGCCGGAACCATATAGGGTTTTAAAGGTCAAAACCAACACCTTGAATTTGGCCCAGAAAACAACTGGTAACCAGTGCAACTCCTTCAGCACTGGAGTGATGTGATCTCGCCGGTGGCTGCCTTTAATCAGGTGAGCCGCCGCTTTCGGGTGCTATCGTTCTGGCTCCCTCCATCCTGGCTTCCCACTGCCTCTCCTCCTCCTGTCTTGGCTTCCACCACTACCAGGTGCACTTAGACCCCCACCCAAAAGTTCCCTGCAAACAACAGCACACCATGGTCACCCACTATTGATTACCATCTTGATGTGCCAGAATTATCTCAGCTGTGCATCCTGCCATCGAACTGTAATGCTGCAGGAACCCAAACAACATCCCGAAGCAAAGAGGGAGTGTTTCTCCCTGCCAGCCTCCAGACTGCGCAGCCTCAAAAAACCTAAAACTATGCAGAAATATAATGCTATTGTTTAGCACAGCATCCCCCAGCCTGGCTGTGTTGGACTACAACCCCCATCATTCCCAGATAGCCATGCTGACTGGGAATTATGGGAGCTGCAGTCCAACACATCTGGTTGGGGAAGGCTGGCTTAGCCTCTACAAAGCATCTTGGAACATGCAAAGGGACGCAATGACACAGCCGCCCCATCGCTGTCATCACCCTTTTGCAAATAGGCAGAGGTGTGCCTTGAACAAGAGCCCACCAGCCCCCATGCAGTGGAGGAAAGAAAGAAAGGCACCAAATGCAAAAACAAAATGTGGGGAGGAGACCACACTGCTCGGAGAAGCAGACTCTCTTCTCCATGCAGCAGGGGCCAGTAGATGGGGCTCGAGAATTTGCTTCCCACTGGGCCTCTCCTGGCCTGGCTGCCGGAGAGACACTCAGCTGTCCCTTTGGCCCAACAATGGCCTGGCAACCCTTGCGCTCCCTGGCAGAGGCATCTCTCTCCCAGACATTTCCTGTTTGCACAGATTTAGCAAGCTGCTGAAATTCCCTTCTTCTGAGGGATGCGGGAGCCTCAAATTCCTCCTTTGCATCTGATCAGTGTCGCCCGGCCGGCAATCTGACGGGGTAGCCCAGCACCCGCTGCTAGGGAGTTTGCGGGGGCGGGGGCACATCTCTCCGACAGCATGGTGCAGGAGCTGAGAGAAAAGATGGGCCACCAGGGAGGCTCTGCTCCATTGTCACGCCGGGGTAAGCAGCAACATCTGGTGCACAGAAGAAGCCAGCCTGTGAACTAAGCCAGTGGGGAAAGAGTCTCCGAGAGCCTGCTCCGCACCGAAGAGGCCAACGCACAGAACTTCCACACGACTCCTGCTCGCGCTTGGCAAGGGCCCAGTCACAATGGGGAGGCAGCTATGATTAGCACCCACAGGAAGAGGATATGATGAGGTCCCACTTACAGAGACACTTGTGCTATTTCAAGCCCGACAGCCATCAGCAAATATAACAAAACTGAAAGGGGAATGAAAAGATACGGCATGATCTTGTGCCAACTGGACGAACGTGACCAGATCTCCATGAGCTGGTTTACAATCTCCTGGTGTAGGGAGAAGGTGAGATATGACTGAACCGGGCTTCATAATCCACCCTAAATGCCAGCACCATCATCACATGGGGCAGTTTTGAAGAACCAATCACATCTGGGGCCAGTTCGCACAACCAGGGCAGGAAGCCACAGCTGGGAGACTAATGCATGAATCAGAACAGGGTAGGCAACCTGGTGTCCTCAAGATGTTCGGGACTACAACTCCTGTAAGTCCCAGCCAGCAGGGCTCATGATTCTAGGAACCATGTTTCACAGTCTGAAACATCTGGAGGGCACCAGGTTGCCTACCCCTGAATTAGAAAGAGAGGGAGTTTGTAAAATGGAGTAACAGACTGCTGTTACCCTTCCTCACAGAAAGGTATATGGGAGGCACCATCATGCCCTGTTCCTGGAAGGATGGGGCAAAGGAGAGGGCAATGTGGGACCATCTGGCCCCTCCTCGAGACTTGGGGACTCCTAAAACTCACAATTCATTTCTGGAACTCACTACCACAAGATGTGGTGATGGCCACTCACTTAGATGCCTTTCATAAGAGGTTGGACACACCCATGGAAGAGGAGAGCTTGAACAATGGCAGGCTACTAGTCATGATGTCCATCTGCAGCTTCCACTGGCCATGCTTGCTGGGCATGATGGGAGTTGCAGTCCAATGCATCCAAAGGGCACCAGGTTGGGGAAGGCTGCCTTAGAGCTCTATCTGCCAAGACGCTTCCACCCCCATCCCTCCAACCACTGAGCCTCACTGTACCCGCTTCTCAGCCCTAAATCCCATCTTCATCGGCGGTCTCGGTAGGGATCGTGTCACCAGGACAGATCCGAGCCACGTTGCCCCCACCAAGCAGCTGCACCACAGAATCCAAGAGGCAAGCCCCCAGGGTCTCTTGCAATGCTGCACTGAATTCTGGGACACCACTATTGGATCACGTGCTGCTCCAAGAGACCACGAGGACCACTGGCTCTGTTTCTTCTCCTCAGGGCCTAGTGTGCTCCTGGGGAAACAGGGTTTCTTTTAAAGGCTGTAAGCAGCTTGGGACAAGAGACCGTGGGCTTTCATTATCATTTATAAACTCCTCTGTAGGCACTATATATATGTATCGGTTTTAATGTTTTTATCTATGTTTTAGATCGATGTTATTATATAATTAATGTATATTACTATGTATTTTAAAGTATTTAAGTTATTTTGTAAACTGCTTAAAGATATTTTTAAATATGGTAAGCGGTATATAAATCTATTATATGCTTTGCCCTTGTTGCAGTGGCAAAGTGGAGGATCTGCCTCACTACTTGTTTTATTGCCTCATTTATTCCAAAATTTGTTCTAAGAATTTAGACCTATTTTTTGAGAAAAAGTCCATCTGGTCTGATTTGGAGAGAATAAAAATTTTGTTTGCATGTTACAACAAGACAATCCTTCTGGCATTAGCCAGAAGTTTTGCTTCTGTAGCCCAAAATTTCTGACCTTACAGAATATTAAAAATTAGTAATATCTGTTTTATTTGATCTTTTATCTATCCATGTTTTGTCTGCTTGTTGTAACCTTTGGTTGAAACAATAAAAGTTTGTGTGTGTGTGTGTGTGTATATATATATCTTTAATAATAATAATAATAATAATGGCAGTAGCACAGACATATAGAAAACAGCACCAAACTCCATGATGCTAATCTTGAAAAGCAGTCAAAAGTGGAGACATTTTCAAACTATAACAGCAGATTAAGATGTCATTTCACAACCAGGAAAACACACAGTTTGAACATGATCTTCGTAAACAATTCTATTCGAAGTTCTTTTGCGAACCAATAGCATTTGAGACCCAACAAAATCTGGCATTCGGTGTGGAAGCCAGCAAGTTATCATCTTACTCTTTAGGCGCAATAAGGCAAATTGGAACTTCCACACTCCTGTTAGACACAACCGTCTTTGTTTTCAAGCACAGGCTGACCCCGTTTCAGCTTGGAGGGGGGATGAAACAGGAAAGCCAAATAACAAACAGACTCCCCCCTCCCCCCCGAATGTTGAAATGATGAAAAGCTCTTGGTTGAAACTTGTCTATTTGCCAACACATATGGAATATACTCAACAGGACTTACTAAGCCAAAATTAGACTTTGATATTTTGTAAAGAGCACACACAAATTTGCATTTCTAACATGTTTCTGGCAGAAGTCACTCTCACAATCTCTCTCTCTCTCTCACACACACACACACACACACACACACACGGAGCTTGGATTCCCTTTCCACTTAGGTTCACTGCATCGGAATGACTAGGCAGGAACTAGCTTAGCATAACTGGAAAAACAGAGTTCTATGGATTTTACAGACAACCTAGGATACCTTCTCAAGGATCAGGCACAGAAAGACCCCACCACCTACGCCCTGTTACCTGGGTTCCGATGGCGTCCTGCGGCCATTTCCCAGTCCTCCCCATGGCGTGAGGAGGGCGAGCCTCTTGCCCCATCTCCCGCTTCTTCGTGTTCTCTTCCTACGTCCCTCCTGGGGCCTCGCTGGGGTGGTGCTTCCAAGTCCCGGAGCCTGGGGTCCCGGGAGGGGGGCCTCGAGGATTGCTCCTTCTCATGGGCCAGGGGCTTATGACGGTCTGGGATTGGTGAACAGCTGTTGCCACAGCACTGGTTGGAGCGTCTTTCCTCCTCGTCACCGTTTGCGTTCAGTGACCTCGGAGGCTTTTCTGAGCTGGGAGATTGCCTTTCCCAGTGCTTATGATATCGTCTGTTGCCATGACCTGCACTTGACCCTTCATCTTCCCAGTCTACAGGAAGAGCGGGCATCCTTGGGGGCCTCTCCCGGCTTCGCGGCCTCCTTTCTTGCCGCTCCCTGCGGCCTCCACCATCCGGCATAGGTGACGATGACCCCGGAGGTCTCTCCTGGCTGGCTGGCTTTCTCCCCCTGCCTTCTCTGGTTCTGCTGCCGCCTCTGTCGACATGTTCGTCCTCCGCGTCTGAAGGAGGCTTCCGAGGCTTCTCCTGGCTGCCTGGTTTCCTGTCCCGCCTCACTCTGTCGTGTCTCCGGCCATCTCTGGCCTTCCTCACTTCAGAGGCGCTCCCCAAAACCTCCAAGTCAAGCCCCTCAGAAACCAGAGGAGGCCCCCTTCGGTGTTCCCTTGGCTGCTGGGCTTGCCTATCGCCACTCCAGGGGCGACAAGGTCTGGCCGGCTCAGATGCCTGCTCCCTGGGGCTACCGCACGAATGGTCTGAGCAACGGGTGGATGACACAAACAATGAAGGTGGGTTAGTGACACGGGTTACTGGCAGACACATGCTTAAACCACAGCATGCAACAAGGAGTGGAGGAAAGGCCAGAAGGCAGCTTGGAGGCAGGCAGGGAAAACATGCAAATAAAGTCAAAGGAGGAAAGATGGAAAAAGAAATGGAAACCCACAGGAGGCATCCAAGGGTTAGGCACCCACAACCCAAAGCCATGCAGCCTATGAAGACGGGCAGCTAGACCTGGGGCCACCAAGCCGCCTCCTCTGACTGGCCGTGGCATTCCAGGCTCTCAGGAAGACTGGGGACTTTCCAACCTTCCGCCCCCTGCTCTTTTTATGTGGAGATGCCAGGGATCGAACCTGGGACCTTCCACATGCGGAGCAGGTGGCTCTATCACTGTCTGTATTGTCTACATTGACTGGCAGCAGCTCTCCAGGTTTTCAGGCAGGAGCATTGGGCTGTAAGCAATTTTCTGTCCAGGCCACCCCTGCAGCTTCTCCAATTTCAGCAGGAACAATCCCTATATTTTCAAGCTTCCCTATGCAATCAAAGGGGCTCAATCCAGACTCCACTGAAGTCAACGAGAAACCATTTTAGTGAGACTGGAATTAAACTAGTCTTGACATAGGGTGTATACCAGCCTTCCCCAACCTGGTGTCTTCCAGATGTGTTGGACTACAATTCCAAGATGGGGCATGCTGGGAATTGTAGTCAACACATCTGGACGACACCAGATTGGGGGATGCTGGGGTATCCAATAGTGCTCTTACGCAGTGCCCATTCATTTCAGTGGGGCTGTTGCAGGAGAACTTCCCACTTGATCAGGATTTGTGTAGACAAGACTCAGGCCAAGAGCTAACAAGGTAGTTCTAATTTCTCCTCTGCATCTTTCAAAATACCAAACCTCCAACAAACAAACAAACAGTATTCAGGGACAGGAGCAGCTTCAAAGATTGATTTCAACTGCATCCCCCCCACCCCCACCCCAAGAAACAAGCAGGTGGAAAACACATCAGCCCCATAGTACATTACTATTCTACCTATGCACACCTTTTGCAAGCAACAAAGCAATCCTCCAAACCCTAGGCCACACATGTAATGTCACAATGAAGCAGCTAGAGGGGGCATCAATTCACCATGCCATGCTGAAGCCGTGTTGGGAAAGATCCGTCTTTTGGGGGGAGATGGAGGGAAACCCAACCCAAACAAAAAATACATTTTGTACAATGTGGATGGATGATTTAGATGGCCCTGTTTTTATTCCCACCACCACTACACACCAGAGGTTTAGCTCTAGCAGTAGATTTTCTTGTAATGTCTAGTTTGATGCCTAGAATCAGTGAGACCTCAGCTGTATCATGGGAAGACAACTGCAGGTCCAGGCCATCAAGTCATTGGCTGCTGGTGCAATCCACTAGAAATCTCTGCACATACACTGTTAAAAGAATGAACGGGGAAGTCAGCCCATAACTGTAGAGCACAGGCCCTGCAGAAAATAGGGTGGTCTCTAGCAACCCTGGTTAAACGGATCTTGAGTAGCAGGACAAACCAGTGCTGAGGGCTCAACTGATGCAAGCCAGAGGTGACAATATTGGACTCAATCAGCTAGTATTTGGTTTGAGCTGACTCGGCAGAAAAAGCACCATTTTTGGTTCATGTGGAAGGGTTCACGTCGCATTCTGACAAGGCTCGGGCAAGAGAATGTGTCGCAGATTGTGGCCACTTGTTAATGAGAGGCACAGCCCCCAAGAAAGCATGGAAGTGGGATGGTCACCCTCTGGGAAACCCACAACAAGCCAAAGAATCTAAGAGCAGGCAGAGACCTCAACAAACACCTGCTACTGGAAGCTGAAGGAGAGCGTGAGGATAGGTGAGGATAGGTGTGTGCCAGAGAAACCACCACCAGCAATGGCAAAGCAAATTCCCAATTTTGTAGTCATTGAATCCTCAGGATCATGGCTCATTTGATCTCAAAAGTCTCTCAGAGAAGAAGAGAAGATCTAGGAAGTAGCTCAGCTTCCTGCAGTTTCCAATCTGGAGTGACAATCATGCCAAGAGATGACATTTGGCGGTGATCAGAAAGGTGGTTCAGCAAGCGTTATACATCCAGCATCTGTTGGGCTCACGTTCCCATTCTGTGTATCCGTTCTCCTCGAACAAGAATTCATTTCAGGTCACGCCACCACCAATGACAAACAGAGAACCCCCACCATGGCAAGCAGAGTGTGGAATTGGCAGCAGGGAATGGCTCCCACTACAACCACTCCCACCACAACTGTGTCATGAACAAGACCCACATTCCACCTG
Organism: Heloderma suspectum; assembly: GCF_057233095.1. Classification (NCBI taxonomy): domain Eukaryota; kingdom Metazoa; phylum Chordata; class Lepidosauria; order Squamata; family Helodermatidae; genus Heloderma; species Heloderma suspectum. Next base: position 328,215,539 of record NC_139460.1, on the reverse strand, counting down.
CAAAGAAGCATCAGCCCCCACTTCCAACCCAATATATGTACTAGCAGCACCTTTCTACACAAAACTCAGTTCGGAGAAAGGAAGAAGAATGGTAACATTCCCATTCCAAATTAGGGCTGCAACCCTGCAGCATGAGTGTCAGATTATGCAACCCTAGAGACGGTCTTTCAAGTTTCTCCCACTAAGTTGCTTCTTAAACCCCTAATGTAGAAAGTAGTTCAGAGCTGGTGAAAGCAAAACCAACACAAAAACTCTGGTGCCCGATCACTACTGTGCACGAACTGCCTCCTAGTATGCAGCTCAAGGGCCAGAGGTCTACGTTGCAACACAGAACTTCTGGGTCGGAGGTTAGGACAGCAAGGTCAACCTGGGACCAACATGTCCATAGCTCGTGCTGCTCCCTGCTCTGCTGCTTCTACTTACCTCTGCTTTCTGGATGGTAACCCTCGTCATAAGTGCCGTGTCGCAAAGACTCTGGCTGAGGTTTCTTCCTCCTCTTTTCCTCTTGAAGTTCCTTCTGCTGTAGAATCCGAGCAATGTCCTAAAGGAATTGGGGGGGGGGGGTCAAACAGCAAAGAATCTTTTGTCTAGTTTCTCGAGAGCATCTCAAGTCATCTTCCATTTCTATTTACTGTTTCCCAGACTTCCAGAGGCTGCAAAGTGCAGACCGATGTATGCGGGGCTGCTTTCTAGCAGATCTCACTGAGCGGGAAGTCTCCCAGTCTTGGGAGTTGAATCCTTTCCTCCCCCTGCCCCAAACCTGGAAATGTTCTCTCTTGTCTTTGGGGATAAATTCCCACCAATATTGTTTTCAATTTGCACAGTTCCAAATCAAATTCTGGGCCCTTTTTTTAAAAAAACACTTGGCATCAGATAAAACCACCTTCCTCTCTGCCCACAACATTAAGGTTTACCTCATCATCCTCTTCCTGCCGACGCCGCTGTTCTGCTTCAATGACCAGCTTGACTTGAATTTCCTGAGCTATCTCACAGTCCTGCCGCTCTCTGAAAGATATGGAGGTGGGGGGAGGAAGTGGAGAGGAAGAAGTGAGTGGGGGACAAATGGAGAGAGAGAGGCAGGAAGAAACCGCAGCCCAGGGCTCTGATTCTGATTGCTGGCTCCACACCGAGAGACGAGTGTCTTCAAGGCGGGAAATGTTGTTGTGATATTACCCTCAGTTTTTCATCTTCTTTTGCCTTTTGTGCCATCACCCAAAGGAGGCCTACAAAAAGTTCTCTGGCAGTGTCCCGCCCAGACGCCAAGCAGGAGGCCTTTCCCAGCCCCACTACCTGAACTCCTTCGTAACTGGATGTGCTGAGGACTGAACCTCGAACCTTCGACGCACAAAGCAGGTGCTCTTATCCCTGAGCTATGGCCTTGAATTGAAACTGTCTTACGCTGAGACCACAATTAAAGTAAATGGGGGGGGGGGTGAAGCATCCCAGGTCCTAGGGGGCGTAAATGACCTGAACATGGTGGAAACTCTCATTTAACAAAACAATGGTTACTTTGGCCGAACTTACATGGAACGGCAAGCCATGATTCTGGGGGACCTTGGTTAACTGAGCGCATGTAGCCTGTTTCTCCAGGCGCTCCTGCTTGGCTCCTCCTGCTAGTGCAAGTAGCAAAACAAACCAGAAATGGGTTTTGGGGCACATTGTCTGGACCAAGGACCTTTGGCTTGCTGCTCCCAAACAAGCCAGGATCTGTAAACAAAGAACAAACCCAGTTTACAATTCTGGCTTGTCTGGGAGCGACTACACACTAGACAACCCATTTCTGGTCTGCTTAGCCACTCACTCTAGTGGGAGGAGTGAAGTGGGTGCAAGTGGGCTCCAGGCACCAGCACACAACTTGCTCACAGCTAGCCAGGATTCCCCCAAATCCTGCCTTAGATCCTGCCTTACCAGTCTGTGCAAATGCAGCCAATATGCTGATGCAGCCCTTAAGACAGGTCCCAGCCACTCACTTTTTTTTCTGTTTGTCCCTCCAGAAGATTTTGAACTGAATGGGAAAAGTGCATGAGTGAAGTATCTGAGGTCTTTGAGACCCCATAGGGAGTAGCATCTGTGTCATTACTGGCACCAGATAATATCTCTGTATAGTTATACTGTGCAGTATAAATAATAATACAATTTCATATTACATTACACTGGATTCAATAGCAAATGTATCCTGGATTTCTTTTAAAGCTGCCAAACTAAACAGAGGACTAAACATCTGATTATGAAGTAATCCTGCAAGCACATACATGTGGGAACATTTGTGTTACACATGCAACCTTTCTCTGAGGGATCCAAAAGCAGGATCTTAAGATATTGGCCCGGATCCCACTCTTGAAATATTAGATTGGCTAAGGCCTCTCCATTTGCCAAGCGTTCCATTTGGATCTGCCCCTCCACGGCCATGTGGCTCCCTTCCATACACAGCCTCCTCGCCATTCACAGGTCTGACTGCTTTTTTCCCCATCCCTCCCATATCCGCTACTGAGGGCTCCGTGGGTGCAGGTCATCTCATGTTTTGCATCCTCAGTGCTGTACAGTCACACAATCGTATCTTGTCAACTTCCAGGGTACTCTTCTGGACAACACGGGGTCAGAAGAAGTCCACTGAAGAAGTGACTAGGTCTCTCTGACTCAGCCTTTCCCAACCCGGCGCCAACCAGAACTCACCTTCCTCAATTCTCCACCGCTGTCCCCACCCTGCCCTACACTGACGGACGACGCGGAGACAGAACATCACCATCCTGCACACTCACAGGTCTTTGTGGCGCCCCTGGATGCGGGCGCGCGCTTTGCGGTCCTCTTCCTCCTGCAACTGCTTGGCCATCTGCAAGTCATGCTGCACCAGACGGTTGCGCTGGATGTTTGTTGCCAAGTGGTGCTCGACTGCAAGGGTGCACAAAGACATGCAAGTAGGCTGAGGTGGGGAGGGGGCTATATATCTATCTGGGCTACCAATGGCTACCAGACCCGATGGCTACCTCCGGTATTGGAGGTATTATGCTTCTGTAAGCCAGATGCTGGGGGCATGGGCAGGAGGGTGCTTTTGCACTCATATCTTGCTTGTGAGTGTCAACACTAGCCACGGCTCCCTCTCTTTCAAGCTTGAGGCATGGTGCCAAGACCTCCTTATTCTGCCAAGCTTCTGATGTGGCTTAATGTTTTTTTTTGTCTCCCTGCTCTTGGGGAGCAAGCCTTTGGCCACTAGGCAGAGTCCTGGGGGCCACAGGATAGTTTGGATTCCTGGATCAGTCTCAGTGCTCTGACCTTGGAGCCAGGAATCCAAGCTCCCTGCCCCTCCCTCTCACAGCTGGCACCGAGAGAACTGCAGGGGTTGCCTCTCTGAGGTCACAAAGGCAACCTTGGAGAGGATGGACAGGAGGCAGATCGGTAGGTGGGGAGGGGATTGGGGAGCCAGTGTGGTGTAGTGGCAAGAGTGTTGGACTAGGAGCTGGGAGATCTGGGTTCTAGTCCCCACTTGGCCATGGAAGCTCACTGGGTGACTTTGGGCCAGTCTCAGACTCTCAGCCCAACCCACCTCACAAGGTTGTTGTTGTGAGGATAAAATGGAGAGGAGGAGGCTCTTGTAAGCCGCCTTGGGTTCCTTGCAAGAGGAAAAAAGGCGGGGTATAAATGCAATAAATAAAATAAATTATGCCATATCCCCAGGCCTCTCCAGCCTCCTTCCTTCCTGCTCTGCAGAGCCCCAGCTAAATGGGCGAAAAAGCCTGTCTAGCCAAAATACAAAGCAGGAGGAGCGTGTAAGCCTCCAAATTCGGAGGCTTTCGGTCATCCTGACAGGATTGAGCCCTTAATCTTGCTTTAACCTGCTCTTATGATAGGATGCTGTTTTTAGTAATTTTCAGATAGTTTTCATGATTGCATTTATTGTTCTGATGTGTTTTAGGAACTTTGCAAGTCACTTTGAATGTATTTGTAAAGACAACATGGGACAGAAATGTCTATATAAATAAATGATATGCTTGCAATAGATTGAAATACTGGAAGCAGGGATGTGTGAATCAGCAAAACCCAAGCTCGCTGCGGTTCTCTGAATTCCATCTTGAAGCTCGTTCCAACTCGAGTCCGTATCACATTGTGACCTTAGCTTTTTTTTCTTGCATGAAAATCTGAGCATATTTTCCTGCATATTTTTCCAAATGTATGCATCAATTCCGAGGATCTTTGACATGTAAGTATTCTTCTCCCATTGATTAAATCATGTTTGTGCACATTTTTCAATAGTACATATTTTTTCACGCACATTTTTCAAATGTACGCATGTTGTCTGACACATTTGTATTGGTCCACGAATCACATTGCAAGTTCAGAAATGTACGGACTTCAACAGCAGATTGCATCAGAGCCCATGTTTGGACCGGAAAGTGCAGACTGGGCAAATCACGATCAAAAACAAACTGAAATGAATTTCTCACACATCCCCAGTTGGAAGCCATGCAGATGGCTGAGTAGATGGGGGACAACAGGGTGTCAGTAGCCTCCATAGTTCCTGGCCTTGCCCCAGGAGTAGCAAAACCAGAATTAAGCAAAGCCATAAAGAGGCAGAACTATGCAAAATAAAGGAAATTCTGCAAACGTGCATAACATATACAGGTGGCAGAAGAATCCATCTTTGTTGGTCTGACGAGACTTACTTTCCTGTTCCTGCAGGCTGTGGGCCAAGGTGTGATCCTCCAAGACTGCAAAATCTCGGCACACTGTGAGGAAAAAGCAGACACAGAGGGTTACGTAAGCAGAAGGGAGTGCAAACCACCTGACAGAAGCTTGGCTTATTATTCCAGAGCCCACAACCTCTCTGACCGCCACAAGGCAGCAGAAACCACAGAAATATGGAACATGCAGCATTTTCTTGCAATGCATAAATTTCCACTGACCACAGACATTGCAAGAAAGTGCTAAAGCAAAACATAGCGACCAATTTCAAGGAAAGGAAGGCAAACAAAGGATTTTAATATATAAATTGTGCAGATAAACACTAATTTCCTGCTTGCGTATTTTTTGAATAATATTCAGTTCTTAAAAAGAAAAAAACAGCAAGGGAAAGAGAGTAAAATCATCAGGATTTGGGCAATGAATTAAAATACTGTGCTTTGAGACAAAATCCATCAAAGCAGAGCTGGCGCTGCAGTTCCCCATGCCCCGCCGCCGAGAATGACAAGATTCTGAGTATTTTGCACATCTGCTCTAATTTTGCCTGATTTATGCTGCACCAAATCTTTGAGGTCTGGCATATGTGTGGGGATGGGGTGGTGCATAGGGGGTTTCTCTCCTGAAGAATAAGCTGGCCGGCCGGCTTCCCTAGCCTCCACCCCCCTTGCCTTTCCTGCTGGGCCAAAGTGGAGAAAGGGCTCTGCTCCTGCTCAGGCAGCTGCCCGGCTTCCCGCAAAGCATAACGAGCAGCTGGGGACAGAAGACAGGCTGGTCTTTTCTCAAGTAAGCACAGGAGCAAAATTCTTGCTGCCCAAAGAGCTGCTTCGGCCATGCAGCTTTGCTGTGCGCTATCTGCTTGTTTCGGCTTGTGCTGGGGCTGGCCCGGAGGTGCTTTTGTTGTGCTTCTAGAAGATGCTCAGGGTGAGACTTTGGAGAGTCTCCAAAGGGTGGGAATTCCACACACTGGCACACATTTGCAAATCTACTTCTGAATTACCAGAGACCAGTAATTCCAACACATCCTTTTAAAACTGGCTTGCAGAGCTGAACAAAAACCTCGTCAAAAGCAACCAGTTGGTACTCTTACAGATGAGGAACACAGAGGCTGAGAGATAAACTATGAGCACGAAGCCAGTCATGCCAGAGATCTGATCCCCTTTGAATTTTACTTGCACTCATTAAAGTATTGGGAGTCAGAATCCCTTGGAGATCTGCTGCAAATCACTCCAGAGACCTACCAACAGATCCTGACACCTTCTGCACAGCTCTGCTGTACAGGATGTCAAAAGAAGCAAATGGCACAAATTCTGCCTCCCACTCTTATGTTAAGGGCGGAGGGGCTGGCTATTTTCGAACCATGATGGTCTTATCCCCCCCCTCCACTTTCCTTGTGTGTCCTCTTAGATTGTAAGCCTGTAGGAAGGGACAGTTGCCTTTAACTGATTGTACGTAAGCCACTCTGGGAGCCTTTGTGGCTGGGGAGCAGGATAAAAATACTCCTAATAAATAAAGAGGCTCCTCAAATAGCAACGTAAGCATCTGTTGCCAAGAAAAATGCTCGCTGCTGTCTGAAGAGGGGTCTGCCACATCCAGCCTCCCTTCCTGAACTCTCTGCCGGTCTGTCTCCCCCCCACCATGGAATCCCTTCCCCCTCTTGCCTTCTGCTTCTGGGGAAGCATCCAAACAAAGACGCTTCTATTCTGCCAAACCTATCTCTGAAAATCAAGTCAGAGCCCCGACACTGGCCGAAGCAGTTCGCGGGGAACTGAGATGTGGCCCTTAGATTTAAACTGCTGTCTTCCATGGGCTACGTTATTTATTTTTTTAAGTACATCCCCAGATTCAACGCACAGTGCATCTTCAACAGAGGATTTCTCCTTGCTGCTGTTCCAGGAAGCTAAAAACAAAAAACTGGAGACCCAGAGAAAGAACAGCTTGAACAAAATGTCACATCAAAGAGAGCATGCAGAAGGCGCCCACAGTTTCAGGACCCTGGATCTGGCAGCGGCGGCTTCCGCAGTCGCTCACTCGCTACGGATGCGTGTGCTTTAAGACCTGGATCCTAGAAAGTCTGCAGCTGTCACTTAAGAATTATGACGCTAAGACATACGGACATAAATAGAGCCCTGCTGGATCAGACCAAGGGTCCATCCAATCCAGCATTATGTTCACACAGTGGTTGACCAGCTGTTGATCAGGAACCCACAAGCAGGACAGGAGCGCAACAGCAGCCTCCCGCCCATGTTCCCAGCAACTGGTGCACAGGCTCGCTGCCTCTGGTACTGGAGGTAGCACATAGCCATCAGGACTAGTAGCCATTGATAGCCTTTTCCTCCAGGAATTGGTCTTTTAAAGCCATCCAAATTGGTGGCCATTGCTACATCCTGTGGTAGCGAATTCCAGAGTTTCACTACGCGTTAGTTTATGCATAGTTTAACTACGACGTGAGAGTTTGGAGATTTTTCGGCAGTGGCAGCAGCATCTTAAGTAGTGTTGTGTCTGGGAAAAAGCATACTCCTCGCCCAACACCCCCGCTCCCAGTCAGTGCCACGAGGGGGAAATAACCCTTCTTTTCCTCTCCATAAATCTCTCACAGTGGGATTGGTTTGCTTTACGAAGGAGGTCTGCTTATCTCTGGGCGGAACAACCAACAGACCTTTCCTAAAATGCAATCAAGTCAAATCTGGCATCCTTCTCAGAACTGAAATGCATCACTGCCATCCGGAAAACGGACATGCCTTCCTCCACTGAAGAGAAGGGGCATATATACTGACACATACACAGGCACCGTTTATTTCCAAAGTCAAATGATTCAATTTCACAAAAGCCCACAGGGTTTGTCTGGTTTAGGAACAAGGCTGGTGGAAGCTGTCAAAACCCCGTCAATCCAAAATATGTCCAGCAAGAGAGAAGCTCCCCCAAATGAGCCCGTTATGAACAATCTGGAAAGATGTACTGATTTATAAACCAAATTCACTACTGACAAATAAACGGTACACAAATGAAAGTATTACTACTAATAACAACACCGGCCTGCAAAAAAACCCTTACTCATTTGATTTAATGAGCAGAGAGGAATTGGCCAATGTGAAGAATTTTGCCTGCGTATGATTTATGCTTTACAAAATTATTGTCCCCATTTATTAATTTATTTTCAGATGTCTGGCGACAAAAACAAAGACTCTCGTGGCAACTTCACAGACTAACAACTTTATTATGGCAGAAGCTTTCACTGCCCACTTCATTAGATATTATTTATTATTTATTAACAATAAACAATGTTTATATGTTGTCCAATAACGAAGTTCTCTTTTCAATAAGTTCTTAAGACTGAGTACAATAAAGTAATAAAAACACTACTAAGGGTACAAAAAAATTAATACACACAATTTATACCAATACAAAACATATGGCAGCAGAAATAAAATATACACTTCAGAGTCTCCTTGAGATATTTACAGCACATTCCTATGCATGTTTACTCAGAAGTAAGTCCCATTCTGTTTAACAGGGCTTACTCCCAGGTAAGTGTGTCTAGGATTGCAGCCTTCAAGTTGAAATGCTTGCCAAAACTGAAAGACTTACTATGCCTGAGCAGACCAAATTCCTGGGCCTGGCAGATCTCCTACGGAAGCCTTCCCCAACCCAGTGCTCTCCAGATGGCCATGTTGGCTGGGCATGATGGGAGTTGTAGTCCAACACATCTGGAGGGTGCCAGGTTGGGGAAGGCTGACGTATGGAATAGAGTTCTTCAGGCCCAGGGGATCTACCAAGGAAGATCTATGAACAATAGAACAATCCTACCTCTGGTGATAGCAGTAAAAGGTCTTAACTCTCGACCTCAACAAATGGGCGGGGTCAGTATATATGGGAGAAGGCATTTTAGGCTTAGGAAGTTGTTGTTCAGTCATGAAGTCATGTCTGACACTTCTGACCCCATGGACCATAGCCGCCAGGCCTTCCTGTCCTCCGCTCCCTCCCGGAGCGTGCTCAAGTTCATATTCATCGCATCGGTGATGCTATCTAGCCATCTCATCCTCTGCCGTCCCCTTCTCCTTTTGCCTTCAATCCTTCCCAGCATCAGGGTCTTTTCCAGTGACTTTTCTCTTCGCATTTGGTGGCCAAAATATTTGAGCTCCTTGAACCAAATCGATTTTACTATGATACATCATGTAAATGAAAGGTTTCTAATATGAATTCCTATTGCAATAGGGGCAAAATAACAGCAGAATCAGCGTGTTCAGATGAGGGATGCAGGGCCACGGTACCAGAGAATATGGGAACCAAATATGGAAACTGTAGGGTAATGCTTGGCGAGGAACGACATGATGGCATGTCTGGATGGAGAATTTACAGTCTCTATTACAGATCCCTTCCGTCATGGTTAATGATTGTGATATATGGTGCCAAGTTCTGCACCTAGGAAATGCCAAGTTCTACACCTAGGAAAAAGAAACCAAATGCACAGTTCCAAGATGGGGGATACATGGCTCAACAACACTACAAGCGAGAAGGATCTTGGAACTGTTGTCGATCACAAGCTGAATATGAGCCAACAATGGGATGTGGCTGCAAAAAAGGCAAATGCTCTTTTGGGCTGCATTAACAGAAGCATCGCTTCCAAATCCCGGGAAGTACTAGTTCCCCTCTACTCTGCACTGGTTAGGCCTCATCTGGAGTACTGTGTCCAGTTCTGGCCACCACACTTTAAGAACGATGCAGACAAACTGGAGAGGGTTCAGAGGAGGGCAACAAAGATGATCAGGGGACTGGAAATAAAGCCCTATGAAGAGAGACTTGAAGAACTGGGCATGTTTAGCCTTGAGAAGAGAAGACTGAGGGGAGCTAGGATAGCGCTCCTCAAATACTTGAAAGGCTGTCCCAGAGAGGAAGGCCAGGATCTCTTCTCAATCATCCCAAAGTGCAGGACACGGAATCATGGGCTGAAGTGACAGGAAGCCAGATTCCGGCTGAACATCAGGAAAAGCTTCCTGTTAGAGCAGTACGACAATGGAACCCATTCCCTAGGGAGGTGGAGGGCTCTCCCACACTGGAGGCGTTCAAGATGAGGCTGGACAGCCACCTGTCAGGCATGCTGTGACTTGGATTCCTGCATTGAGCAGGAGGTTGGACTCGATGGCCTTGTAGGCCCCTTCCAACCCTACTATTGTATGATTCTATGGCTGTTGCTTTCCCTAATCGGAATCAGTGCACATTCCTGCTGAACAGCAACAGAGCTGAACCTACTGTCCTTGGTCATAGCTCTCAGGAGGGCAGGAATCTTTTTTGCTGCACCTCACCAAGAAGGCCCTCTTGCAAGTGAACTAGCAAAAGGCCTGTGAAATTTCATGGAGACGGGGTGTGTCTGCAAGGAGCGCTCCAGCCCTCTCAACTCTTCTTCCAACCGCCTCCCCTTGTGTGTCGCCAGGCCTTCTGAAGCCACTTGCACTCTTCCTCACTGGGAAGTGGTGATGGTAAAAGAGTGTTCAAGATGGTGCTGGGGTCTGGAGTGCTTCTTGTCTCTTCTAGGGGCAGCTCCATCTTTTTGGAGATGGCACCACATCTCACGGCCCACAGCTCAGTGGTAAACCACATGCTTTGCACTTATGACTGTTCCTGACAGTTAGAGCTAAAACTTCCTGACAGTTAGAGCAATATGACAATGGAACCAATTACCTAGGGAGGTGGTGGGCTCTCCCACACTGGTGGTGTTCAAGACGAGGCTGGACAGCCATCTGTCCTGGATTCCTGCATTGAGCAGGGGGTTGGACTCGATGGCCTTGTAGGCCCCTTCCAACCCTACTATTCTATGATTCTATGTGGTTCCAGGTTCAGTCACAGGCATCTTCAAGTGAAATGGGGCTCAAGTAACAGGACTAGGGAACAAATTAGATTTCCACCCTTAAAGGCAGCCAAAAATCATTCACAACAATAAAAGACGATGCAAGTTTCTTGGTCCATCCGTCTATCAGCACCATAACCGTGAAACATAAGACACCCGAAACTTGGCATAGGTACTACGAGAGCCCTAGGGGTCTGCACCTCAGAATTATTTTGTTTTTAAAATGCATTAATTTTATTATTTTAAATGTGCCTGGTTCTGAAGCCTGCAGTATCAACTTCAGTCACTAAGTGGCAGAGCTCTGGCCATAAGGCGCTGTAGCTCAGTGGTAGAGCAGGCTTTGCATGCAGAAGGTCGCAGGTTCAATCCCCGGCATCTCCAGGTAGGGCTCGAAAAACTCCTGCCTGAAACCCCAGAGAGCTGCTGCCAGTCAGCGTTGACAATACTGGGTTAGATGGACCAAGGGTCTCACTCCCTGAAAGGCAGCTTCCTGCGTTCCTATGCTCCCTAACCAGCACATAGCTTTGCAGTCAATACAGTCTGAAGGTAAGGGGGAGTGTTCTGAGAGACAGAGTTATATGGGTGCCCTTCCCCCTGCTCTGGGACAGACCCACCTCAGGGAAATGGGGTGAGAAGACCCCTCCCTCAGGGGGCTATAGGGGTGCATTGTGGCAGAGACTGTGCCCAATGGTGCCAGTGGGCATTGCTTCACTCAGACGGGGCAGAAACAATGTCTCCAAGCTGTGTAAGTTCGCCTGAAAGCTTTGTGGTATCAAATTGAGGGCTATTCCAACCCATGCACAGCCGGGGCTGTCTGCTAGCTTTAAATTAACTAAAGGAATTTAGGCCTCTGCCCAAACCCTGGGAGAGCTGCTGCCAGTGAGATGAGACAATCCTGCGTGGGCATTCTGGACACTGCAGCAGCACCCTACGCAAGAACATAAGGGTCTATCCAAGCCAGCACTCTGTTCACGCTGTTCAAACAGCTGCCTACGGGAAGCCCACAAGCAGGACATGAGTGCAACAGCGCCCTCCTCTCCATGTTCCCCAGCAACTGCTGTACAGAGCTCCTCTGATCCTGGAGGCAGCACAGAGGCATCAGGAATAGGAGCCACTGATCGCTTTCTCTGCCATGCATTTGTCCAGCCCCCTTCTAAAGCCATCCAAACTGGTGGCCGACGCTACGTCTTGTGTAGGTGAATTCCATAGTTTAACTTTGCACTGTCCTGAGGACTGTGGCGGCAAGTCTGGTGAGAAACATACAAAGAGGTGATAAAAAAAATGGGTGGATCCCCCCCACTCCCGGCAATACCCCAAACCTAGCTGCATGGGCACTGAATTTTACCACTGATAACAGATCATTCATAGACTAGTAGTTCAAATAGCAAATTAAGAAACCTACTTCCCCCCCACCCCCTTTGTCCATTTTTAAACTACCTTTGAAACTTGCAAATTAGATTTTATCAGAAGTGTGTTGAATTTCCAGATGCGCATTTGGAAAGCTCCTGGACATCAGTCAGCCAAATGCAATGCTGGAGTCATGCATAGTCGTGCATCTCTGGCCACTTCCCCATTGTGTATCCTGAGAAACCAAGCTAGTTTAAAAGACCCATGAAAAGAGAGCCCCAGATTAGCCACAAGAAAGGGACGGACAAGGGCCAAGAAGAACGCCCCCTCCCCCTCCACACAGCAGCTCAGAGCAGGCAGGATGTGGTTACAAACTATGCTTGGGGTGAGAAGGCCTGTACAAGGTTGGGTCTATTTAAGTTGAAAGGCGGGGAAGAGAGAAAAGGAAGTGCAGGACACAGGAGTTGTTTATAAAATTCTGAACAGCATGGAATCAGAAGACAAAAGAATTCATTCACACAAACGCACACAAGCAATTGGGGCCATCCAATGAAACAGACTGGCAATAGGACCAGATCAAAACAAAGCAAGTAGTTCACCATGCACCAAGGATAGCCACCTTGGAGCAGAAAGGGCCGCAGCTCGGCGGCGGAGCCCCTGCTTTGCATGCAGCAGGCCCGGGTTCAATCGTCGGCATTGTCAGGTATGGCTGGAAAAAGTTCTGCCTAAGCCCTTGGAGAGCCTTTGCTGCCAGTCAGAAGAGACACTACGAAGTTAGATGCACTGGTGGTCTAACTCAGTAGAAAGCACTGAGCACCTTATGGGACGTCACTATCACAAGGTGCTATGGTGACCTTAGAGAACTTTTTTAAAGGATTCACCAAACCATGGAGGAGAGGCCTACCAATGGCAGTAGGCCAAGAGAGCTAAACAGAATCTGCACGGACAGACGCACTATATTTCCAATACGTGGGGACAAACAATGCCAACTTGGTGCCATCCAGATGTGCTGGGCCTCAATGTCCAGCATCCTCCTGGGGTGCTGCAAGTTACAATCCAACACATCTGGAGGAACCAGGTCGGGGAAGGCAGTTCTATGCTGGTCTTATTAGCTGGGGGAAAAAAATGTGTTGGCAGCATGCAGACCAGCACATCTAGACAGCGGCAGATGGGGAAGGCTGGGCTAAGGGGATTCATCAGCAACATGCAGCTCACCGCTCTTCTCCAAGCGTTTGTCTCCCATTTTGAATATTTATAAGAAAAATAAGTGCACAGGAAATGCCAGTAAATTTCAACTCTAGTTCTGAAAACTTGGCTGAAATTCCAGCCCAGCCCACAGAACATATTGAGGAGCATTTCGAGCTGCTTACATCAAGTCAGACCACGGCTCTGCCTAACCCAAGATTGTATAAGCAGCAGATCTCAAAGGTCTCCAGCAGGGAAAGTCTTTCCCAGGCCAGGATTAAACCAGGGACTTTCTGCATGCAACCTATGTGCCCAAACGGCCCCTCCTACAGATCTCAGTTTCGTCTCACTATCTCTGCTTTTGATGCTCCTGTTTCTATTTGTTCTCAAATAGTTATGGATTAAGCAACCAGCTCTTATCTAAGCAGCTTTGTCAAAACACTGGGGCCATGTATAACTAGAGATGGGAAAGCCTGGGGGGGGGGGAAATCTGAATAAAGGGGGAAGAGAACCTCGTTTGTTTGTTTTTCCCCAGGGATATTGGGGGGGGAGGGGGGAAGTGTTCCCCCCCTGAACTCTTCCACTCCCCTTGCTTTTTTCTGAGGGTTGTGTGTGTGTTCTACAAGCCTTCACATTGCTTCATACAACTCAAGAACAGTCTCAAGCAGCCCTCTGAGGATGGCCAAAGTGAGGTGTACTTTCAGTACAGGGCAAGGAAAAGTAGCAGAAATTTGCAAAACTGCCAGGCACGCCTCTTCCTGCCATACTAGGGGAAGCCTCCAGCCTTCCAAATTCTGCACAAAGGCATCTTTCGTCCTCCAGGAAATGTCATGGTTGTCTCAGTCAAAGGACAGCTACGAATGAATAAAACAGCTGAACTGAAGGAAGATGCTGCCAGGCCGTTCAGCCCCCTGAAGAATGACTAAAGTGACCTTTAGCCAGAAGAGACAGGGAGGGTGGAGGTTTTGCTCAGAGGACTGGCCAGGATCGGCTACAGCTGGCGTGAGCAGGTTGCCCTGGTGATGGGCTCCATTCTACACACTTTGGCTTCCCGGCCCTTTGTTTGACAACAGATGCGGCCTGCTCCGCTGTCACTGAGTCAACGCGGCCTGGATCACATTCCTTGTCTCACGGCAATTTACGCAGCTTTAAATGCACAGCCTCAATTTAAAGCCATGGAAAAACCTGAGCAAACTCGTTTCCTTTTTCCAAGTTAAAGCAAGCTAAAAGGACGCCAAAGGCTGTTAATGCAAACTGAGAGAAGGACAGGTTTCGAAAAGGGCATTTCCACCAGTTCAAAAAGCAAACTGAGGCAGGATCATTAGGAAAACAATCAACCAGCCTTGAGTCAGGGTTAAGAATTTAGGAATGTGCTAAAGGAGTGTCTCCCTGGGAAATCTGAAGGCCTTCTCAAAATGAGGCTGGATTTCTTCAACATTTTTTGGCTTACCTTGCCTGAGAAGGAGCTCCCAGATTTGCTTCACTATAGTGGCAGCTCTAGTTAAAGCTGATCAGCCACCCTGGGGCTAAATACCTTCAGCCACCCTGGGGCTAAATACCTCGACACAAATGGCAAAATGTAGGATTATGCCTGCCCTAGGTGGAGCCCTAGCACCATTTCTATATCTTTAAGGCATCCTATGCAGTCAATCACTCCAGGAGTATTTCTACTTTGTCCAAGGAGTACTCTGGACACTGTCTTTTAAAACATATTATTATTATTATTAATTGCCCCCAAGTTTATCCTTCTAGCTCCCTTACTTAGCTTCTTTACCATGCCCATGAGCAGGACCTTACTCACATGCAGGTTTTGACTCATGAGAAGGCCTCTCTCAAGGTCAAGGGAACCAGCTGCCTCCATGGCAGGATTGCTGCTTACCCATTGACTCCCCTCTCTGCCCAGCCCTCTGGCTTCTCTTTCCTCTTCTCACCCTCCCCATCACAGAACGTGCTCCTGGGGCGGGGGGGGGGGGCAAGCGGAGGTGCACAAATGGTCAAACAATAATCACGTGGGTGCGAGGTAGACGTGGATCTGCTGGTCAATTTCTGGGTGACTTTGGATTCCCAACTGGCTAACAATTTGTTGTTGTTCAGTCGTGTCCGACTCCTCGTGACCCCATGGACCAGAGCACGCCAGGCCTTCCTGTCCTGCGCTCTCTCCCGGAGTGTGCTCAAGTTCATATTCATTGCATCAGTGATGCTATGGCTAACAATAGCAACAACTAAAAAGCCTTCCCACCCCTGCCCCTAAATGAAGTTGCTGAAGAAGATCGCTTGGAGAAAACCAGGAGTGGATTTTCTGTGTGAAAGGACTTGTGAGTTTGGTTCTGGTGTTGATCACAAATTCCTGGGCTGAGCATGTGCTCAGAGGCACCCTCTTCCTTAATGGTTAGTATACATCCACCCACTTG
The DNA here is from genome assembly GCF_057233095.1 of Heloderma suspectum. Taxonomy (NCBI): domain Eukaryota; kingdom Metazoa; phylum Chordata; class Lepidosauria; order Squamata; family Helodermatidae; genus Heloderma; species Heloderma suspectum. Next base: position 328,200,080 of record NC_139460.1, on the reverse strand, counting down.
AGCCACTGTTTTGCACCTGGCCCCATTTGGTGGACCTCGTATCAGGGATCTAGTAAAAAAGAAAAGGAAAGGAAAGTAGATCCCACAAGCCTGATGTCTACCCACCTTTGATTTAAAGTATTAATGTATTACAACAGTAACAAAGAACAGGAAGAGTGATGCTAACTGCATAAATTACGGCATTCCCGAAGACTCTAGCATCCTTCCCAGAAGCTTTGCAGAGCAGAGGGAGGCAAATACAGCAGACCTGGCAGCAGCCCTGGACACCTTCTGGACACCTGTGAGCTGTTGCCACTGTAATGGTGGTTTGAGTGTGTTCACTGCAGGTGCTTTTGAGCAGGAACAGGATTCAGGAGGAAACAAAGACCAACGTTGATAGGAGACAGGCCATGCAGCACGGGCCACCATTCACAGGTAGCTTTGACAGCACAAACTATGAGCGAATGCTGTAGCCACATAGGTGGGACCAATCAGTAGCTCTGGCAAAACTCTCATGTGCCTTTGCTGAAGTGCTCTCCAGCCTTTTCTTTTGCACATCTGGAGCTTGGGGTCAGGGAAGGGAGCTTTACAAATCAGAACATTGCTCCTGGAAGTGGCTGGGTAAATAACTGAGTACATGAGATCTGGGTGAGTGTTTGGGCGGGGGGAGGAAGAGAGGAGAATGGGCAAGGAGTTTCTAGAATCCCTCAGTGTGAGAGAGGGAGAGACCTGTGTGTATTGGGAAGAAGGTCAGTTCTGGAGACAGACAAAGGACTTGTAAATGCACAGATATGGGGAATTCTGAAGTACCCTTGGGTTTGTCCCATTTGATACCTTCAATCTTAACATGGTTTTATAGGATCTGTACCAAGGATGCTAAACAATGTAACATGTTACCCACAGTTTTCATTGTAAGCAGCGATGTGGGGCAGACATTTTTCCATTTGATAAGTTCATTAGTAAAAATGAATGTTCAACAACTGCAAATACAGCATCAGGCAAGCTTGGCAGTTTCAAAGTTGTAATTAATGTTTTTCGGGTGATTATCACTACCATACATGTCTGCCACTGAAATACATTTATGTCTCAGCGTAATATTAATGCATAATATTATGACATAAATAAATATTACGCATGGCTTACTTGCTCAGAATTAAGCCATGCGTAATTCTGAGCAAGAGAAAAAAGCAACGTCTTCCAGATCACATTTAGTTTGACCCCCAGCAGCCAGTGATGAGACAAATTCACGGACAAACTGATGGAATTCTATCTGCAAAGTCCTTTCACAACTAGCCAAAGAGCCATCACTCAGTAGTAGAGCATGATGCTGTGCATGCAGAATGTCCCAAATTCAGCCTTCCCCAATCAGGTGGCGTCCAGATGTGCCGGACTACAATCTCCACCATCCCCAACATGGCCAATGTCCAAAACCTATGGATGGCCCACAATTGGGGAAGGCTGCCCAAGTTCAACGCTTCATCGTCTCCCCTTTAAAAAGGGGCAGGGGAACATATCAGTGCCAGGCCTGGGGGAGTACCCCACCCCTCTCTTTGCCTGTACCCTTCCAGAGCTGCTACCAGCCAGAAGTGGCAATGGTCCAATTTGATATGGGGCTGCTTTATATGTCCATATATGTGCTTCAAAATCAGCATGGTTTTCTGAAGGTGCCCCAACAGCAGGAAAGGCCAGTCCCTCTCTCCCTCCTCCCTCTCTCCAATTCCAGCTGGAAAAAAGCACACACAACCTCTTAGCCTTTTCCCACAGCTCTGCAACAAGATGACATCCTAGCATAAAAAGGAGCCCTGGCCTCTTTCTAGCAAGGCTGGATTGTGATGAGGGGAGGTTAAGATCAAGGAGCAGTCAAAGCTTTGCATAATCTTTGTGGAAGTCTCAGGGGCCTATGCACCCCCTTTCCTTTCTCAGCACACTACAGATCTTGGAGACACAATCGCCTAAGACAATAGAGCAGATCCCTCCCTGCTCAGTCTCCCTTCTGACTTCCACGAAAAGAAGAGGCGCCCCCACCCCCAGCCCAATCCTTCACATTTGCCAGTGTCCTTTTGAGATCCTGCCAGGAAAAACAAAATTGCAGACAATACAAGGCACTTTCCTTGCAGCCCGTTTTTATATCATCATCTTATTTTTTGAGGATCAATAACCAAATTTAAGGCTGCAATCCTATACATACTTACTTGGGAGTAAACCCCAGTGCACGCAGTGGGACGTACTTCTGAGTAAACATGCCCAGGGTTGTGCTATGAGAATTATGTTCATTTTAAGCATTCAAAACCAACCTTTCCAGAATGCTGGTGAGAACCCTTTAAACCTGCCCCCTTACCTGGACCTTCAACTTTCTGTACATCCACAGACTACTCACATAAGAAAAACATCCATGTGGTGACATCACACAGAACAGCATTACACCATTTTCCAGAGTTAGCACTTTTGCACTCTTTGGGAAAGAACACACTCTTCATGCACACAAACTTTGTGTCTGTGTTGCGGGGAGGCACACACACAGACTGAGGAGGAGAGGGTGCTTTCTCCACAGCTAAAGTAGCAAGCAAAAACTGATAATCTGTACAGCCACATCTGGTCACAGAAACTGGACATCCATCTGATCAGGCAAGATAAATAATCATATTTCCCTTCCAATGAACACATAGGTTTCGCCACCTCCCCACTTCAACCACATACTGCATGAACCATATTAAAAAATACTGGAAAGACAGCTGTGAATAATATTGCAGCACATATATTTTGAGAAGCTATACTCCCCATTTAAACCTATAAATAGCTTTTCGAGGTGGCTTGCAGTTGTTAAATACATAAGAAATAAAAACAATAAAACAAACAGTGCATGAAAACAAAAGGGAAAAATATAGAACTCTGGAGGACTCAAAACATTTCATGGGTATTGTCTCAGCCATCTTTGCAACAACGCTGACATGCAGGTTAGCAGGAGGGGACACAGATCAGTGACAGAGGCCCTGCTTTGCATGTAGAAGGTCCCCGGTTTGATTCCCAGCAGCACCTCCAGGTAGGGCGAGGAAAGGATCCTGCGTGAAACCCTGGAGAGCCGCTGCTGCCAGTCAGTGCTGACAATACTGGGCTAGATGGACTGAGGGGGGTCTCAGTATAAGGCAGCTTCCTATGTTCCTATCCAAATACGACCAACACAGGAGGAGGCACTGGGAGGGGGTGACTGGCATAGGGCCACTAAAGGAGTTCAGGCAGTCATTCCATCCGGGGACTTACTGTGTTCCCACTCACTCTTTATGCTCCTCCTATGCTACACCAGTTCTCAAAAGAACTAAACCTTCTTTTGAGCATCTTCCTACACTAGTAAGAGGTGGTGACAGAGGATGCTTAAGTGATCTGAGGAGCCTTTTCTTGCATTTCCTATGTCATGCCCAAAGGAGGAGTTCAAACAATGTATCAGACAGAGAGAGAGAGAGAGACAGAGAGCAGTTTCACTTGAGATATGGCACAGGAAGCACTAAAACTGAAAGTGTGAAGTTTGGGTGCTTCCAGATTAGGCTTTTTGTACCACATTCATGGACTTTTACTGGTGTGTGTGTGTGTGTGTATCCAGATGATAGTATTGTCAACTCTAACCCTCCTGTGTTTTCCCACCACGTCTTCCTTTTTCTTACAGCAAAAAAACTGTTACAAAGAAAAAGATGGAATAGCTGCAGAATGCCTTTGGATGGTTAGTGGTAGGACCCCTCTATCTGGAAGCACCCTTTCTAAAGTGTTAAACCTGGAGGAGAAATCAGATCTTAATGTAAAACATGAGGAAGACCTTGGAATATCACTTCTCAAAATTGTCCTGCTGTTCATTGGATTTTGTTGTTGCTGTTGTTCAGTCGTGTCCGACTCTTCGTGACCCCATGGACCATAGCATGCCAGGCCTTCTTGTCCTCTGCTCTCTCCCGGAGTGTGTTCAAGTCCATATTCATTGCATCGGTGATGCTATCCAGCCATCTCATCCTCTGCCGTCCCCTTCTCCTTTTGCCTTCAATCTTTCCCAGCATCAAGGTATTTTCCAGTGACTTTTCTCTTCGCATTAGGTGGTCAAAATATTTGAGCTTCAGCACCTGTCCTTCTAATGAGCACTCAGGGTTGATTTCCTTTAGGATGGACTGATTTGACCTCCTTGCAGTCCAAGGGACTCGCAAGAGTCTTCTTCAGCACCACAGTTTGAAAGCATCGATTCTTCGGCGCTCAGCCTTCCTTGTAGTCCAGCTCTCACAGCCATATGTTACTACTGGGAAAACCATAGCTTTGATTATATGAACCTTTGTTGGCAAGGTGATGTCTCTGCTTCTGACTATGCTATCTAGGTTTGCCAAAGCTTTCCTCCCAAGGAGCAAGCATCTTTTAATTTCATGGTTACAGTTACCGTCTGCGGTGACCTTGGAGCCCAAGAAAATACAATCTGTCACTGCTTCCATTTCTTCCCCTTCTATATGCCAGGAAATGATGGGGCCTGATGCCATGAGCTTAGTCTTTTTAATGTTGAGTTTCAAACCAGCTTTTGCACTCTCCACTTTCACCCTCAACAAGAGGCTCTTGAGATCCTCTTCGCTTTCTGCCATTAGGGTGGTATCGTCTGCATATCTGAGGTTGTTGATAATTCTCCCGGCAATCTTAATTCCGACCTGTGATTCAGCTAACCCAGCGTTTCTCATGAGGTACTCTGCATATAAATTAAATAAGAGGGCGACAGTATACAGCCTTGTCATACTCTTTTCCCAATTTTGAACCACTCGGTTGTTCCATGTCTGGTTCTTATTGTTGCTTCTTGACCCTCGTACAGGTTTCTCAGGAGATAGGTAAGGTGGTCTGGTACTCCCATCTCTTTCAGAATTTGCCAGAGTTTGTTGCGATCCACACAATCAAAGGCTTTAGCGTAGTCAATGAAGCAGAAATAGACGTTTTTCTGGAATTCTCTTGCTTTCTCCAGGATCCAGCGAATGTTGGCGATTTGATCTCTAGTTCCTCTGCCTCTTCGAAACCCAGCTTGTACTTCCGGTAGTTCTCAGTTCACATACTGCTGAAGCCTAGCTTGTAGGATTTTGAGCATCACCTTGCTGGCATGTGAAATGAGTGCAATTGTGCGGTAGTTTGAACACTCTTTGGCATTGCCCTTCTTTGGCTTTGGAATGTAAACTGACCTTTTCCAGTCTTGTGGCCATTGTTGAGTGTTCCAAATTTGTTGGCATATTGAGTGCAGCACTTCAACAGCATCATCTTTTAGGATTTTAAATAGCTCAGCTGGAATACTGTCATCTCCGCTAGCTTTGTTGTTACTAATGCTTCCTAAGGCCCACTTGACTTCACTCTCGAGGATGTCCGGCTCAAGTTCCGTGACCGCACTATCATGGCTATCAGGGACATTAAGATCTTTCCTGTATAGTTCTTCTGTGTATTCTTTCCACCTCTTCTTAATCTCATCTGCTTCTGTTAGGTCCCTGCCTTCTTGGTCCTTTATCATGCCCGTCTTTGCACAAAACGTTCCCTTGAGATCTCCGATTTTCTTGAAGAGATCTCTAGTCTTTCCCATTCTGTTGTTTTCCTCGATTTCTTTGCATTGTTCATTTAAGAAGGCCTTCTTGTCTCTCCTTGCTATTCTCTGGAACTCTGCATTCAGTTGGGTATATCTTCCCTTTTCTCCCTTGCTTTTCACTTCCCTTCTTTCCTCAGCTACTGGTAAAGCCTCATCAGACAGCCACTTGGCTTTCTTGCATTTCTTTTTCTTTGGGATGGATCAAACCAAGAACAAAAGCATACCAACAATGCTACTGCAACAACGGGGAAAGGTCTTTTAGATAAATGATGGAAGCATTAAAGATGCAACTACCTATACATGTAATGACTTGGTAACAGAAGAAGCATGACAAGTATAACAGGAAGTTGCCATCTATGTTACTGCTTTATCCTGCTGTTATTCTGTTGATGGTCTAAAAGCTGTTTGTGTGTGTGTATCTCTGTGTGTGTTGTTTTTACTGCAGAAGGGCGGCTATACATTTTCAAAAGTAAAAAAGTAAAACTTGAATTTTCACAACACTGACAACTGCAAGGACTAAAAGAGCACCTTGTCGCAAATCTAAATAAAATATTAATGTAGGTTTGTGATTGACTAGGAAAAGGGAAAAAAACATTAAATTCCTGCTCCCATAAAGGAAAAAAAAAGTTACCTTTTTATTGATTTCTGGAACAGAAGAAATCCACGTAACAAAAGACTGAACCATTAAAAAAACCCTAACTTTTCGTCATCTCGCAGGTATTCCAAATCTGCACGTTGGCGTGGTCAATAGACACTGGGCAGTACCCTATGCTGCCTGAGCTAGCAGTTGTTAAAGCAACGTGAAATGAGTCAAAACTGTCATTTCCAAAACAGGGCAGGTCAGCAGAGCTTGCAGAAAGGAGCTCTGCTGATCTGTCCCGATCCGGAACCTAGCATTTCCGCTCATTCCAGGGGTTCCTTCACAGAGCATTAACTCCAGTTGCTCCAGTAGTGCGACCTGCTGGAGCAACACAGTCAACGGAAGAGCAGCGGCCCCGTAGGATACGGCCCTCTGTTTTACTTTTCAGTCCTTCTGTAGAGCAGAGATGAAATGTGTTCCAACATTCATAATGCTATAAAATCCTACTATGGATTTTGGATTTGTTCTTTTGGGCCAGCTCTGACTTTTTAATGAAGTCTGTTGTCTTTTCTACTCTTTTCCAGTCCTCTCTTCTGTCCAGTATATACACTTTCTCTTTGCCCATGCACAATCACACACTTTGGGCCACTTTTTGAAGAGGTACACTTGAGAAACATACAGTGTGAATGTGGCAAACACTTGAAACATCCAGATACACTCATTGCGACTGGCTGCAGTGTACATTCATTGGCAAACTCTGGTTTGCATCTGCATAAGGTAGCCCCCCCACCCTCCAGATCTGTTGGACCAAAAACTCCCAGCATGGTGGGAGGTCCAACACATCTGGATGGCACAAGTTTCAGGGAGGAAGGCCCGAGGTGTGAAATGGCCCTCTCGCTTTGGAAAGCGTGATGACTGCTTCAGTACAAATCCAACACTCATAATTTTGGTCCAGTAACACTGTCTCACTCACTACCTGAAAGGGGCAAAGTGAATTTTCCCTATTCCAACATTGCTTACGCCACACACATGCACGCACCCTTATACTCCACAGCGGTTAACCAAAATTCACTAATGCACACCCAATTCAATACTAAAAATCACTACAAAAGATTTGAATTCAATTTCACTCAATGAGCATGCACTGAAAGAACTGGGGTGGGGGGAAAGGCACCCACCCTTTTACCAGCTTCTTTTGAGTGCAATGGTGTGATTAAGGCTGCAATCCTATACACATTTACTGGGAGTAAATCCAATTGAACTCAGTTGGGCTTACTTCTGACTAGATATGCGCAGGATTGTGCTGTTAAGAGGCACAGCAGGATAACTAGCCTATATCCTTTTGGAACATGCACTCCATCCATAATACTTGAAAAAGCGGGAAAGAATTTGACTGTGAGTACAACAGGGTGGCTAAAAAATGCCAAGAAGCAAGAAACACAGAGTCAGTTGATGAATGCGGCAGAAGAAAGGGGTTACATTAGCACTTCAGGAGAGGAAAAATACTTTTCATTTATGCTCCATTTTTCCTCCAGTCAAAGAAAGAAAAGCAGCTTATAATAGAAAAGTATAAAACACATGGGGTTGGATCCAGACTAAGTCTAAACATGACTTATTGAAAACAATGGGACTGAGGGCACAATCCTAAACTACAACTCCCAGCATGACTGGCTGGGGAATGCTGGGCATTGTAAGACTCTTTCCTGTCTCAACACGCATGGGATCATGACCTTAACTGTCCATATCAGTGTAATACCTTCTCATTAGACCAACCAAAAGTTCACAGAAAATGTGCAAGCTTTCAAGATCTCCAGATTGCTTACTCAGGTAAGATGTTACAAAAAGCAGGTTTGGCACGAGGGGAGGGCAGGAGGAAAAAAATATGACTTCACCCAGGGTGGAAACATGTCTGAGTAACAGCAGGATTTTATATGTCCAAAATAGGAGATAGGAGAGTCAACTTTTTCCATTTCCCGTCAGCCCAAGAGGCAGTTCCAGGTACAACCTGTTACCATCATATGACCTGCAGAGCCTAATTTGAATGTGTGCGGACTTCTTCTCCCTGACTTCGTCTTGGGACTCTGACTATGCAGACATGGTGCTCCTTCAGATGGAGCTTTTACCCTGCGGGCGGGGGGGGGGGGGGGTTGTGAACCTCCAGGGCGTCTCCTGCACTAAATGACCTGCATTCCATTTTTAAACTGATTGGAGATAATGAGCTTGGTTGTGTTCCGCTTGAGTTCCCTCCATGAAAAGAGGAAAAGTGGCAAGAAGAGGGGTGAGATCAATGGGAAACACATGGAAGACTCAGATAAGGGGGGAAGGGAAGCACATGTAAAGGGAGTCTGTTGTGACTCTGCATTTAAAACGGAAGCAAAAAGCCCCGTTTTAAATGCAGGATTTTAGGCTGGTGCACAGACGCTCACAGTGACTTCACTGTGAAAAACCAAGCCGGGTTTTTTTTTCTCCCCCTCTCCAACCTGCTTTTTACAACATCTTCCCTGATGAAGAGATTTGGAGACCTTGAAAGCTTGCACATTTTTGGTAACCTTTGACTGGCCTAACAAAGGTAGTCCATTAACATGGATTTGGGCCATTTTCTTATGGACTTCACAGCAACCTTTACTTCAGTTAGTCATGCCTAGTTTGTCCCATTGATTTCAATGGATGTTCTCTAAGCATAACTAAGTCTCGATCCAACCTATACACTATAATAAAACAGAATAATAAAATCAGAAATGAAAGTAAAACAGACCTGCAAGGATTAATCAATTACTGTTTCTATAAACGCAAAGGTATCCCAATTAGTTGGGCAGATTTTAATTTTAAAAAAAATTCAAGTACACTTCAGGTAGCAAACCCCACTGGACGAGAGGCATCCCGCCCCCTCCCTCCCTCCCTCCCTCGAAGGGAAGGCCTCTCCTGACAGCTTTCCAGCTGCCACACCTAAGCCGGCGCTGAGCCTCTCGAGCCCGAAGGGCCGTTCTCACCCACGGCAGTTCAGCCCTAACAAAGAGACGAACGACAGCGGGAAGCGCCCGCAGCCGCGGCGCAGGAAGGCGGCTGGGCCACAGCCGCCTTCCTGCACGGGCGATTCTGTCCGCCAGCCTCCTCACGCGGGTCGGAAGCGGGAGGCGGCGCTGGCCAGCGCAGCCCCCCGGGAGCCACCGCAGGCTCCCCGCGCACGGGGGAGTCGCGCGGCGGGGGCACGGAGCGCGGCGGGGCCCTTGCCGAAGAGCGCCCGCGCGGCGAAGCGCTCGGAGCGGGGCCTGCCGCCGCCTCCCAGCCTCGCCCGGGTGTCGCGCGGACGAGGAGGGGGGGGGCGGCGGCGCGGGGAGCCCTCGGGCCCCTTGCACGCGGGGAGGGCGGGGCGGGGCCCCCGGGAGGAAAAGCCGCCCGCGCGCAGCGGGCCAGTCCGCGCAGGGCTCGGCCGCCCGAGGCTGCGGCGCGCGGCTCCGCCGGCCCCGGCGGCGGCGGGCGACCGGGAAGCCGGCCCCCGGCGCAGCCGAGCCGAGCCGGGCGCGCCGTGCCGGGCTGGCCTCCTGCCCGGCCCTGCCCTGCCCTGCCCGCGGCGGAGCGCGGGGTGTCCCGCCTGGCCGGCCGCTGCCCGCAGGCGGCGCCGGCCGGGTCGCATTTCCCAACGTCCCGGCCGCCGCCAGCCGGGCTCGGAGCCCGGAGCCGCCCGCCCGCCCGCGCGCGCCGGGGCCGCACCTTCTTTGACGCCGGGCAGCTTGGACTGGTCGATGCCGACTTCAGCCATGTTGTGGCGGGGAGGCGACCGCGGCCCGCGCCTGCAGCTGCTGCCGCCGCCGGACGAGGAGGAGCAGGAGGGCGGGCGGGGAGGGGGCGCGCCCGGCCCGGCCCTCCGCCGCCCGCCGGGGGCTGGCGACGCGGGGCCCCGCTCCAGGAGGAGGCGGGGAGCTCTGGCGCGCCGCTGCGCCGGGCGCCACCCCGGGCTGCGGCGCCGCCTGGAGCAGGGCGCGCCGCGGCCGCGCCAGCCGGGAGCGCTCCTCGGGGCAGGGCGGCGGCGCTTCCTTCCTCGCGAGGAAGCGGCCGGGGGATCGGGGCCTCAGCGCCCGGTCTCAGGCGTGCCGCCGACGGACGATGAGGCGCCCCGCCCCGCCCCGCCCCTCCCGTGCGCTTCCGCGGGGCTTACTCCTGAGCAAGAGCGGCGGCGGGCCCGGGGCCGTCGGCGGCGGCCGGCAGAGGCCTGTCTGCGCGGGCGGGCGCGGCCTCCCCCTCCCCCGGCCTGCTCCCTCCCCCAGGGCGTGGAGGCGGAGCGAGCGCCGGCGGGGGCAGGCGGGGGGGCTCCGGTCTTCCTCGCGAAGGTAAAGCGACGTCTGAACCCGCCCGGCGGCGGGGCGCCTTCCAGCTTCCCCCGCCCCTTTCCCTGAGGATTCTGGGAAGTGTAGTTCGGGCACCGTCCACGGGGGTGGACGGGGGGTCCCGCCCGCGCCGGAGGGGCGTGCGGGGCGGGGCCGCTGCCTGCGAATGCGCAGCCCGATCCCGGACCCCGCGGGGCCGGGTGGCCCGGGGCGCTTTCCTGCCCCCGCTCGGGACTGCTGCTGCGGCGCCGGCGCCCCTGCGCAGACAGGCGGGTCCCGCCCGCCGCCCGCCGCCCGCCGCCCGCCCCGCCGAGAGCCCCCCCGGGCGCCGGGGCGGGGGCCTCGCTGCGCGCCCAGCTGCAGGTGCTGCCCCAGGGCGAGCGGGGGGCGACTAGGACAGGGGGGCCGCGCTGCGCCTGGTGCGCGGAAGGGGGACGGGGAGACTTCTTCCTCCCGCTCTCCCCATGCTGGAGCCCGCGGGGTCCTCCGGGAAGCTGAGTGTCCGGAGCTCCGGGGCAGAGCAGAGGCGGCGCTTGTCGCGCAGCGCAGAGTCCCGCTGTGGCGTTCGCGACCACAGGACGGAGTGCGGCCACCCGTCGGGGTGGCGTTCAAAGGGGGCTGGCCGCGTCCCTGGAGGAGAGGGCTGCCCATGGCCGCTAGCCCTGGGGGATCCATGCTGCCTCCAGCACCAGAGGCGAGGCCCCTGTACACCAGCTGCTGGGAACATGGGGGGGGGGGGCGCTGCTGCGCTCCTTTCCCGCTTGTGGCTTTCCCTCGGGCGGCCGTGTGAACAGAGTGCTGGACTTTTGGACTGATCCAGCACGGCTCTTCTTATGTTCCTGCATGAGCGATGGCTCCTTCCCTGGAGATGAATGGATACAACACTATCCTGTCTACCTCCCCAAAGCCTTTCCCAACCAGCTGCCACCCAGATGTGTTGGATTACATTCTGGCACATGTGTTAATCTGGGGTCCTGAGCTTGACAGGATCCTTATCAAAATAGATTTGGGATGAGCCAAAGTGAGGCAAAGCCACGCATGGGTCAGTTTAACAGTTTACTTGTTACACAAGTGATGGCAAATGGATGCAGACATAAGGCAAGGCAAAGAGCCTCGCAGGTCTCTTGCACTGTCTGGAGCTGGCAACTCCCCCCACAGCCACCCACACATCGGGGTCCCAGTCAGGATACACAGGACACCGCTCCACGAGCCAGTAATCAATTCCCCAAGGTGGAAGTGTGTCGATTCCCCTTGGAGCAAGACCGGCTTGGCGTGGTTTAAACAATGCTTCTGTACCTTCTCTTCCATGCCCCAGTGGGTGCATCACGGCCAGGGCAGCCAGCCCCAGCATTCCAATCCGGCCTCCAAAGCTTCCCAGCTCTTCATGGAGACATAACACTGCGCTCGTATCCGAGGGACCAGGGGAACCTGGCAAGAATCAAGCGCTCTGTTGACATACAGAGCTGGCCTTGTCTGGCGCCAGCACTCCTGTGTGGGGCAGCCTGCTTGACTACCCAGAAGCTGCCGTTAACACAGGGCTCTGTGCACTTAAAGTGTGTAGAACATTACTGTGGAAGCTCGCTGTACTCTTGGCAGCTTCTGGTGTAACCCACTACAGCGGGGGATGACGGGGCCTGTAGTCCAACACATCTGAAGGACAGGGAAAGGCTTCTGCAGCAAGGATGGGGAGCATTTAACTGGAGATCGAACCTGGGACTTTCTGCATGCAAAGCAGGTGGCTCTACCTTTGAGCTATGGGCTGCTCACAATGAAGCTGCCTCATACTGGATCAGACCATTCCTCCCAGATTGGTCTACGCCTCCCAGCGGCAGCATCTCTGCAGAGCCCCAAGCAGAGAGAGATCTTTAGCAAGAAATAGCAGGAATTGAACCCAAGACCTGCATGCGTGCAAAGCGAATGTTCTGCTCCCTGGCCTACGGCATCTCCCTATAGATTGGGTTGATCCATCCAGCTGACAGAATAAACTGGAATGGCCCATCTTTGCTGACACAGACTTCCACATTTGTCAGGATCCAAGGCCTTTCCCAGCCCTGTTACCTGAAATCCTTTCAATGGGTAATGCAGGAGAGTGAACCTCCAAGCTAGGCTACTGTAACACATTCTAATGGGGCTCCCCTTGAAGTTGTTTCAGAAGCTTCAGATAGTGCAGATTTGGCATCTGGAGCATGTTACTTCAATATTGTATCAACTGCACTGGCTGCCTATTCATTCTGGAGCTCAGTTCAAAGTGCTGGTTTTGGCCTTTAAAGCCCTTTCACAGCTTGGGACTAGGTTTCTTGATGGACTGCTTGTACCCATATGAGCCTGCCCAAGCCCTGAGATTAGCTTCAGGTGCCACACTCGCAGACCCAGCAGTAGGAGCAATTGGGTTGGCCAGGATGCGAGACGAGGCCTTTTCGGTGGTGGCTCCCAGTTTTTGGGACTCACTCGCTAGAGAGAGATGTTTGGGCCCTCCTTTGTTTTCTTTCAGACAGGCCTTGAAGACATTTTTTGTTTCCGTTTGGTTTGGGAGAAGTTTAATTGTTGCTCTTGAAAATGTTTGGATTTTTCAAAATTATTGATTAGGGTGATATTCTGTTATTTTAGCTGATTTAGCTCCACCACTGAGCTACGAGGCTCTGAGTCAGGGTGTGTGGCTTCCTCTTTAGTAAGTGTGCACACTCCCTGTTAAGCCAGGCCTCATTCTAATTTAGTGTGCAGAACCTGTGACACATCCAGCAGAATGTGGCCCACCAGAACTGGATGTTGTGGCCTTCTGGGTGCTGGACAGCCTTTCTGTCCCCACAGATTCAGGCAGGCAGCAAAAACAGGACGCTTGCTGGGGTCACCACCATATGTGGCTGGAGGGTGGTGTGGTTGGTTTGGCGGCTCATGAGTTGTATATGAGGGAAAGGGCCAGTGCAGGAACTAACAAAGAGGTAACCTGGAAGGAGCACTAAAATATCTGTTCAATCTTCTGCATTCCAAATCTGCTGTGACTTAAGGGTGCTGGTAAAACAAAGCAGCACTTGGATTTTCTACGTGCTCTGTTGCAACCTACAATTGATTTTATCTGTTGATTTTACTCTGTGTGAGATGAAGCCCTGCACACTAATCGTGAACTCTTTCCCCAAGTGTGGATCCTTATGTAGCCAAAACTGCACCATCCATGCACAACCGGGGAGCGTCAGTGGGCTTGGGGGAAGCCCAAGATTTGCAGAAGTTAAAGGGGGGGGGGGTCATCAGATTCTAACACTAGGCAAATCGGATGCTCAAATTATCCTTATTTAATAAATGCATTCGTCACTTAGCAAAGGAATTTACAAAGTGTGATGGGGGCTGCAGAGGTGGCATGGAGCCCTTCTCTCTTGTGATAGCCACCTTAGAATCGTAGAATAGTGGGGTTGGAAGGGGCCTACAAGACCATCGAGTCCAACCCCCTGCTCAATGCAGGAATCCAAGTCAGCTATTGGTTTAGCTATTGTTTTTAGAAGGCTCCCCGAAGATCTGTCCTCACCAGCGTGCAAAGCCATAGGAACCACTCCAGCCCCAGCACTGGTCACCCTCTGGCTTTTAAATGCCACATGGGGACTGGTTCTGAGCTGTACATGAGTAATGCATTGAAAAATGGAGCACATCTCTCTCCGTGTAGGAGTCTCCATCTGAGGTTCTGCTATCTTTGCAACCCTTAATAAGCCAAGGAAAGGGGATGATTAGGCGGTTTGCAAAATGACAGGATAATTATCGTTGTGGTTTCTCGGGCTGCTCTTAGGGAACGAGGGATGGAAGGTTAGCTGGCCTGGCTTTTGCCACAACTCACACGCCTTATAATATATTCACCAGCCAGAACGGAACTAAAGACATGGTGCATTTCACAACAGACACCTTTTCACCCAGCGACATCTCCCCTTCCTGGAGTTCTTAAGGAAATGGCAAGTCAGCCATCACCTCTGAGTTGGAAGCCACAACGGAGATTGCTAGGAAGGCCATGCACTCCATCTCGTCCTTGGTACTTCACATCGCTACACAATACAAACACATTTCCCCAAGCATAGGAAGTTTGCGAGGGGGAGGGGGAGGGGGAGGAAAGGGTTGGGAGAGAGGAGGGGAGATTTAAGGGCATTTTATGGTGTCTATTTATTTACAAATGTCCAAATTAAGCGATGGGGAGCACGCAAGTACCTTTTCTGACAAAGCTAGCCTTTTAAAGCAGCATCCATTCCCCCGAAAGCAAACAACATGCACTTGAAGCCCCACAGCCAGCTGTGAAAACTCAGGCTTCTGGCTGGCTGCGGTCTAATTGCCATACTGTTTCATAGAATCAAAGAATTGTAGGGTTGGAAGGGGCCTATAAGACTGTTGAGTCCAACCCCCTGCTCAATGCAGGAATCCAAGTCAGGGCATCCCTGACAGATGGCTGTCCAGCCTCATCGTGAAGGCCTCCAGTGTGGGAGAGCCCACCACCTCCCCAGGTAATTGGTTCCATTGTTGTACTGCTCTAACAGGAAGTTTTTCCTGATGTTCAGCCGGAATCTGGCTTCCTGGAACTTGAGCCCATTATTCCGTGTCCTGCACTCTGGGATGATCGAAGAGATCCTGGCCTTCCTCTCTGTGACAGCCTTTCAAGTACTGGAAGAGCGCTATCCTATCTCCCCTCAGTCTTCTCCAGGCTAAACATGCCGAGCTCTTTCAGTCTCTCTTCATAGGGCTTTGTTTCCCTCCAGCCCCCTACCAAGCACATGGATAGTACCACAGATTCCAGTGGCTGGACCCAGTGAATGTTAAGGGAAAGTCTGGTGCTGTACTGCACAGTCATTCAAGCTAAGCAGGTATGGATCTGACCAGCATCGGAGATGACTTGGAGCCCGTGATTGAAACAACAAAGTAGCTAGTAGCCACTAGCCACCGAAAAGCGACTTTATACCTTCTTGCCTTTAGTGTGTAAGGAGGAAAGCGATTTACTAGAGCAAAGACTAGAGAAAAAAGGGGTTTTTCACTAGACAGGTAAAACAAGAAGTGTTATTAGGACCATCAGAAGGGCAGCCACCACATCTGCGTAGGGCATATGATATCCTTACAAGTACTTGAGCTGCCTGGGAATAATGGGAGTTGCAGTCCAACACATCTGGAGAGGACCAGGTTGGGGAAAGCTGCTCTAACCACTATGTCATGCTGGCTGTCCAAGCCAGCATGATTGATTAGGACTGATGGACCCGTGATGGATTACGGGTGGGGAGGCATGTGTTCAAATCCCTGTTCCACCATGAAACTAGCTGGCTGATCTTGGGCCAGTTGCAATCTCTGAGCCTGAGCTACCTCACAGGGTTGTTGTGAGAATAAAGGGGGATGCATTAACCATGTATATACCCCTGCACTCCTTCAATGAAATGCAGGATAAAAATGATGTAATGAAGAAGAAAGACTGCAATGGGGATGGTGAAACATGGTTTGTGGATTTAAAACAATGCTCCATTTGATGTTCAAGACCCAGCTTGAGACCCTCACTCTTTTCAGAGCTGGGGAGGGGAGGAAAACTGCAAAATAGTTTGGGATGTAATATCCTCCCTGGGGACAGATCTTGGCAGGGAAGTTGGCTAGCATCTCCAGGACCGCTTGTCACCTTCGAGGGCATTCTCTGCACTGATTTTCAAGACCACCAGGACTGAGCAAGGCCTCTCAAACTTACTAATAGTCTGTCTGTTAAGAAATGCTGAGCAGAGAATGGTAAAAGGGTTTTTACAATACTGCAAAAGGCAGGAAGACCAAGAGATAAGTGTCGGGGGGGGCAGCTTGGTAGGTGTGGGAGAAACGGAAATATCTGCAGCCAGGCCGTGCATGTGACTGAGCACACTAAGCCTTGCCAGCTTTGTGCCCATGTGCACAAAGCGTGCAAACAGACGCATGAACTTCTAGCAGTCTCTCATGGACCAGTAACACCCTGCTTCATGAGCAGAAGGGAAAACAGGCAAAATAATGTGGACCCATGCCTTTTTGCTCTTCCCTTCCAGGAGCTTTTCTACTCCCACCAGGTGGAGATCTCCCCCTCTCCCTAGCACCTCCACCCAACCAGTCTTAAAACCCTGTTATGGGGGTATTAGATGTGGGGTGGGCAACCCAAGAGACCACAACATTTCAAACAATGTGTAAAAGTTTACTGAAGAAAAATATTAATAGGAAAAGGTTTTAAAAACTGATTAGATACACACAAAACCATGTGAGCAATAGGGTAATAAAATAGCCAAGGGTAAACCCACCCAGCTAAACCAATTAGACTATGCCTCTATTTTATCCAGATCGCTTATTCTAGCAATATCTTAACAGAAGTATGGTACGCTCCAGCACACACTGGAGTTCTCCAGTTACAGCAGCTCTTACTCTCTCTACTGTGACTCTGGGCTTCTCCTCTCTGTCTCTGCCTTAGACTTTTGATCTTAAAATTAGTTATTTTCCCCTCCACAACTCCAAACAATCAGGAGAGTAGTTCCTTGTTCACCTTTCTCCCTCTGATCTTCAGTTGAGCCTCCTCCTCCTCCTCCTCCTCCTTCTTCTTCTTCTTCTGACATCCTGGCCCCATGTGCAACGAAACCTTTGACTTGAGCTGCCTTTGGCTTCTTGAGCAGACATCCTTCCTTCTATAATGGCCACTGTATGAACAGAATGCTGGACTAGATGGACGCTTGGCCTCAACCAGCATGGCTCTTCTTATGGGAGTTCTCCAGCCTCTTAATAATTTTAGGATGCAACCCTATCGGGATGCTCATCAGCCTCCGAACTTGGAGGCTGACAGGCATCCCATGCAGAGCAAGAGGAGTGTGGAGGGGATTTTCACCTCCATGCTCCTCCTGCTCTGCATTTGTGCTAGACGGGCTTTTTCGCCCAACTAGCTAGGGCTATGTGGGTCAGGAGGGAAGGAGGCGGGAGGATTCGTTGTAATTGCCAATTCTCATAATTGTCAGTTCCCAAACAGCCACCATTGGCTTCCAGTCCATTTCTGAGTAGACAAGAAAACATGCAAGATGGGCTTCTCCTGTGAACAAACTGAAGCTTACTCTGGACAAGAGGAATTCTGCTGAGCAACGTAATGTCTGCTACATGGTAGACGTCGTGTAACGTCTGAGTAACGTCTGCTACACAGCAGTCCCAGGGCACAAAATGGCAGATGTCGCTAATGATTTGGTGCTGTTGCTGTGGATCACGGCTGTCTGCCCATCAATTAATTAGGCATTCATTCCATGCCTTGCTCTTTTGCTGAGAATCACGATTTCCACAGGCTTTCAGCTCCTCCATGGAATTGGTGCAGTAAAGGGACCCCCACAAAGCACACTGGGTGACCTTGGACAATGCTCCATCCATCTGGCTAGCAAGCATGCAAACAAAAACCACTCAGGGTTTCTGTGAAGCCAGAATAACAGTGTGACCTGCCCAGTAAGCTTTGGATTCGGAATGGTCTAAATGCCTTCCTAAAGCTCAGCTGCTGGCAGCAAGAGCTTTAGGATGCAACCCTATGCAAGTTTAGACAGAAAAAAGGCCTACAACTCCCAGCGTGCCCCAGCCAGCATTCTTCTGTCTAAACTTGCATAGGATTGCGCCTTTAAGCTACAATAGGCTGGCATTTGGGCCCTGCCCCTTTTGCCTTTGGCCCTGCCCTCGGCTCCGCCCACCACTGGACTGTGGCCCCCAAGAGCTTCATCGAAACGGAATCCGGCTCTCACACTGAAAGGGGTTCAACACTCCTACAGTTCAGGCTGAAGCTCTACTGGTCTGAAAGCGTGTGTGACTGTACAGCAGGCGGTGAGCGTTATTTCTCACGGGGAAGGCAGTGGCAGGAGGCCCCCCGCTAATCAGGAGAAAGGGAAGAAGGTGAGCAGTGAGGGGGGGGAGTGAATGGATATCCTTCCCCACACAGGTTGCCCCCCCTCCTTGCCGGCAGGACTTGCTTCAGATCTGCCTCCATCCCAAATCCTCTTATTGAATGCCCGGGGGCAGCAGATGCTGGAGGTATAATGTTCAGCAAGCAGCTGAAAATTATCCATAATCCAGAGTGGGATGAAGTGAGAACAGGATATATATAGACTGGGGGGTGGGGAGAGAGGCTTCTGTCGTCAGCTACAATGGGATTGACGTGGGCTTCATGTATAGGAACACACTGCTATGCTAGAGGTTGAACAAAGTTCTGTCTAATCTAGGTGCGGGCAACCTTTTAGCCCCTGAGGTGGGCCACGTGCAAGAGTGGGTGGCAGGCCAGGGGCTGCATATTGACAGTGAGTGTGGCCAGAGCGAGTGGTGGGCAGGGTCTGTGCTCCCTCACCCCCACAAACACACATACACAGGCAAACACGCTCCCTCTCCCCCCCATCAGATTTAATAACTGAATGTTACATCCTGAGTGAAGCTACTAATTGCCCTACTGGATTGGACCCATGGTTCTAACAATGGCTAGCCAGATGCCTCAGGAAACTAGACAAGGCATGATGGGAATATCCATCCCCAGCATCAGGAGAGGTGCTTTCCATTTTTCAACATGTCTGAAATGTCTCCGTGAGATTATCATCAGCCCAAATATCAAGCGTTTTATCTCATTTTCCCTCCCACTCAAGCTTGGCAAAGGCTGTGCAATGTGAAACATGGTTTCCAGCATTTTAAAAGACAAAAGTTGTTTGCCTCAGTTTAATTCTGAAACAACAAAACGAATACATGGGATCTTGGTCTGCTTTGCTTGATGTTGCTTCTTTCCCTCTGGCTATTTCACACAGGAGGTTATAATTGTCTTTAGAAAAAATGGGTGGGGGGAATAGTTACCCTGACAATGACCTTATTAACTGACCCAGAGGGTTACTGAGATATATGTGCTCTACATGTGCTGTGCAGTTTGGATTGCATGTTTGAGGTCTGATGGGAGCAATCTCTTCCTTTTCTTCCAGAATACCCCTTGCCAACACAAAATAAATGCCACATAAAATCAGGCTTAGAAAATAGCCTCCTATGGAATTTGGTGCCTCCTGAGAGCTGGAAGTGAACAAGAGCTAAATTGCTTCCTGGGGGTGATTTACTGGGATGCTGTGCTTGTTGTTATTGTCATTGTCACCACAGCGCAGCACAGAAACTTTTGTTTAAGTTCTCATAACTCTGGGCACTCCTTGATGTGCTTTACTCAAGAATCAACTTGAGCAACATCATCATGAGACAAAGCAACATCAGCCATACCATCAAGAGCTGCATCATCTACACATCTTAGAATAGAATAGAATTATAGAATAGTAGTAGGGTTGGAAGGGGCCTACAAGGCCATCGAGTCCACCCCCCTGCTCAATGCAGGAATCCAAGTCAGAGCATCCCTGACAGATGTCTGTCCAGCCTCGTCTTGAACACCTCCAGTATGGGAGAGCCCACCACCTCCCTCGGGAATTGGTTCCATTGTCATATTGCTCTAACAGTCAGGACGTTTCTCCTGATGTTCAGCCGGAATCTGGCTTCCTGGAACTTGAGCTCATTATTCCGTGTCCTGCACTCTGGGATGATCAGGACGAGATCCTGGCCTTCTTCTCTGTGACAACCTTTCAAGTACTTGAAGAGTGCTATCATATCTCCCCTCAGTCTTCTCTTCTCAAGGCTAAACATGCCCAGTTCTTTCAGTCTCTCTTCATAGGGCTTTGTTTCCAGTCCTCTGATCATCTTTGTTGCCCTCCTCTGAACCCTCTCCAGTTTGTCTGCATCCTTCTTAAAGGGTGGTGCTCAGAACTGGACACAGTACTCCAGATGAGGCCTAACCAGTGCAGAGTAGAGGGGAACTAGTACTTCCCGGGATTTGGAAGCTATGCTTCTATGAATGCAGCCCAAAAGAGCATTGGCCTTTTTTGCAGCCACATCAGATTGTTGGCTCATATTCAGCTTGTGATCGACAACAATGCCAAGATCTTTCTCGCTTGTAGTGTTGTTGAGCCACGTATCCCCCATCTTGTAACTGTGCATTTGGTTTCTTTGTCCTAGGTGCAGAACTTGGCATTGATCCCTATTAAATGTCATTCTGTTTTCTGCCCAGCGCTCGTCTATCCAGATCACTTTGAATTTTGTTTCTGTCTTCCAAAGTATTAGCTATCCCACCCAATTTTGTTTCATCTGCAAATTTGATCAGCGTTCCCTGCACCTCCTCCTCCAAGTCATTAATAAAAATGTTGAAGAGCACTGGGCCCAGGACTGAGCCCTGCGGTACCCCACTCGTTACCTCTCCCCAGTTTGAGAAAGTCCCATTGATAAGCACTCTTTGAGTCCGATTCTGTAGCCAACTGTGGATCCACCGGATCGTTGTTTCATCAAGCCCACTTTGAGCTAGTTTGCTCATCAGGATATCATGGGGCACTTTGTCGAAAGCTTTGCTGAAGTCAAGGTATATGATGTCTACAGCATTCCCACGGTCCACAAGGGAGGTTACTTGATCCAAAAATGAGATCAGATTTGTCTGGCAGGATTTGTTCTGGACAAATCCATGTTGGCTTCGAGTAATCACGGCATTGTTTTCAAGGTGCTTCCAGATGGATTGCTTTTATCATCTGCTCCAGAATTTTCCCTGGGATTGATGTCAGACTGACTGGTCTGTAGTTCCCAAAAAATGATGTCAGACTGACTGGTCTGTAGTTCCCTTTTTAAAAGCTCCCACCCATCTTGGACTCCTTTTCTCATTAGTGTCGCTTGCCATGGGACCTTACTGATCCCATGGCAAGCCCTTATTGCTTGCCATGGGATCAGTAATCATGGGATCCCTTACTGACCTTACTGATGTGTCTTGTAGCATGACACATGCAGTCAATTGCCAGCAGTGATTCACTCCACAATATATCTCATGTTTCTCCTTCGGAACTGTGGCAGAATTAAACTGGCATAGATTTGCACGTAGTAATCCTTGTCAAACATATATTTGCACAGAGGTTAATGGTTAATAACGGCCTACCCAAAGTCTCTTAGAGAAGCCTAGCCAGAGAAAAGGTAGGCCAGCTGTACTGCTTAGCTCAGCCTTTAACCTGGTGCTTTCCAGATGTGTTAGATGGCAACACCCATAATTCCCAGCCAGCAAAGCCAGTGGCCACACTGGCTGGAAATTATGGGAGTTGCAGTCCAAAACATCTGGAGGGCACCAGGTTGCAGGGAGGCTGGCTAAGCTTGCAGCAAGCGGTCTGGAAAATTACAAGAGGAGTATCTAGCAATGCACAAGAACACAGAAATGCCAGTTTCTGTGGTTAGGGCTGAATACACAGGAATAACATAGGCAGAGTTCTGCAGGTTTCGATGGAAACCAGTATTATCTAGAAAAAGGGATACACAGCTTACATAGGTAGAAGGGGGGCACCCCGTGGAAACGGTTGGGGCAACGTAGGACCAACAACCAGTCAAAAGCCCAAACACACACCATGACCAACTTGGGATTTGATCCAGTTGAGGGATTAGTGGTGAAAAGATATGGTTAAGATTAGGAGGTTAGTCACCACTGCTAGCAGGTACAATTGATCAAGCTTGGAATGGTTTGTAGGATTGTCAATTTTCTTTTGTTATTTTTCTGTGTGAGTCTGAGATTTCTGTTTCTGTCTTATATACTTTCTTTCGACTCATTTTAAAGAGCCCGTGCCATTCAGCTCAATAAAATAGGCCACTCCCCACACAACGTGAGTGTTTTCTCTGCACAGAGAGATCAGTAGGACTCCTTGTGCAGCTAAATGGGCATTCACGTTGTTTCAGCTGCATCCTGTGTACAGTCATGAATTCCTACAGAGCTCATGACAGTGCACATGGGGCCCCCAGGTGACGGTCCATCCAGCCACTGAGCAGACCCAGCTTCCCCTCCTTCAGGGAGGTTGCTACATCTTCAGTCCCCACATCTTGCCCTAGGACCAAAAGCTCTTCTGCCATTTACGCAGGTCCAGTTGACTGGACTGCTTCTATACATAGACTCTACCTTTGGAAGACAGTCTTACTCGGTCACAAGTGATCGCCATGATGATACAAGTAATTAGGCAACTCAACTCAGATAGAAAATTGGGTGTGTGCGCATGTGTGCGCACGCACGGATACTTAATCTCTCTGGGGAATATTGTAGCAGACCTTAAAGATTCATTCATTGGTTTGTTTGTTCATTCATTCTCTGGGTGGTTTACAAAGATTAAAAACCATTAAAATACGTTATGCATGGTATAAAAACATTGACGTACAAACATATAAGACAGCACGCAGACAGACGCACATATATCTAAACAATTTTGAACAATCAAGAGTAAGAAAAATCCAGGACCTGATTAAAACCTCAAATGCCTGAGAGAAGAGGGAGTCCTTAGCCTGGTGCTGATAGATCACAATGCAGGCTCCGGGGAGTTGTTCCATGACCGGCGTGGGGGCGTCACCGAGAAGGCCCTCTCCCTTGCTGCTGCCTTCCGAGCACCTGGAGGAGGGCCTTAGGTGACGAGTGCGGTGTTCACGCTGGAAGAGGCGCGCTCCCGTATTGCGCTCCTGAGCCGTGCAGGGCTTTCTAGGTTAGAACCAGCACCTTGAACCGGGCTCAGAAACATACAGGCAGCCAGTGCGAGTGGCCAGGGTCGGTCTTCCATGCGTGGACCTTTTTGTCCTCCTTGTCCCCAAAGTTCACCTACACCAACAAAACGTTGCGAGAGTGAATCCTGCCTGGAGTGCAGGTGTAGTTGGCACTACGGATCTTGCTCTGCCAATAATCCTACTCCCCGCAGTTGGGTCTTGTACTCATTTCACTGGTATTTGTTCGACTGGATTCCGTATTCATTTGTGCTCTGCATATTCCTGTGACCTCCTTATTGATACCTCTTGCATTGCTTCACTGTTCAGCCTCACTTTGGAAACAGCAGCAACAACAAACCCTTTTCTCCCCCCACCCCCTGGCACCCTCAGGTGTTTATGCCTATCCACTTAGGTCCTTCTCCATCCTGGCGCCCTCCAGATGTGCTGGACCACAACTCCCATCCACCAGAGATGGCTGGGATGATGAGAGTTGTAGTCCAACACATCTGGAGGGCACCAGGTTGGGCTGATCGCGTTGTGCATTTTGAAGTGCGAAAGAGGTGTGTGTGTGTGTGTGTGGGGGGGGATGCCAACCTCTCTCCTGCCTCCTGCTGCTCCTTCTCCCCCCCCCCCGCACTACTGTGCCCCAAGGTAATTTTCCCCACAGCTGGGCTCCAATATCAGATTTGCTCCATAAGCATTAGTAGGATGGCGCTGTGATGCTGTCGATTTCACTTTCAACCCATTTGCTAATAGCCCCAGTGTGGAGTGTGCATTGCTCACCACCACCGCATGCGGATCAGATGTTTCCACTAAGCAGCCCACCACAAGCCCAGCGTCTTGCCTTAGCCAGTTGAGACGCAACCTGTGCACCACCTTGCGCACCCCCAGCTTCCCGCCGGAGCAGCTAGCCTCTCCTTCAGAAGAGCAAGAGTGGCCCTTCCACATCTGTCACTTGCACAGAGCAGCCTTCTTTTAAGCAACTGAATATCAAAGGGTCTATCCTCACATTTTTAATCTGGCAACAATTCTTGGTGTGTAGGCTAGAAATGCCTCCCACAGCTACCACCCAAGCAGAGAGACACAGTTCCTCTCTGCGGGGACACCCCGGTCTTCCGCTTTGCTTTTTGTGACTGTTGTGGTTGGAGAAGGGAAGCAACTGAGACTCCTTAGCATGACTTCTCCCTCAGTGTCTCCCAGATCAAATGCCCTCAGTAAGTTTCACAATGAACCGCAGCAGGCCTTTAACTCCCGGAGCAGCAAACTCCGCCCGCTGGGCTCTGTCATCCTGGCCCTTGAACAGGGAGCAGGTCCAAAGTAAGGGCTGCGACGGCGGTGGTGCGTGCTTGCGTGCGTGCGTGCCTATGTGTGTGTCCACCGCAACTCTTCTGCTTCTGGTGCAATATGATGTTTGTGGCTGTCCTGGAAAATATGCCGAATGCAATGAACCTGAAACAGCCGGGCTCAAGATGCTCTTTTGCCTGTTTCTGTTTATTAGCAGATATTCCACCCACCAAGAAGCCTCTTCTTCATATGAACACGAGAAGAGCCTTGAGGCTGGATTAGGTCCAGGTGGGTCCACCTAGACCAGCATTCTGCTCCCAACAGAGGTCAGTCAGGTGCTTCTAGGGAGTACACAAGCAGGGCGTGGAAGGGACAGCCCTCCTCAGAGGGCCCCCCCCCCACATCTGGTATGTGTATGGTTTGGCCCAGCACCAGCCCAAGATATTGTGCTGCCTGAGGCAAAGGACAAGATGCCGCCCCCCTCCCCATTCCAGGCATGTTCAAAAGCTGGCTGGGCTGGCAGCTGAATCTTACTCCAACACTGGTGATGGGATTGTATCCATCACCACGCCTGAGGCAGCCAGCGGGCCAGTTGAGGGGACCCAGAAGGGGCTGTGTGGCATACACAGCTCGGTCCTCTAATGGAAGGGAACAGGCGGGGAGCTCAGGAGGAACAGTGGGGAGGCGGCCACTGCTGCCCTCAGCATCTGCCGCCTGAGGCAGTCACCTCACTCCGCCTAGCAGCAGGGCCAGCCGTGGCTTCTGCTTAGCAATTGTGGCTGATGCTCACGGGCAGCCTTCTCCTCCGCGCATGTGTCTACCACCCTTTTCAAGCCATCTCAGCCTCTCCTGGTAGCAAATTCCATAGCTCAACAACAAGCTGTGTGAAGAAGGAAGTCCTTTGGTCCAGCCTGAATCTCTCACCAATCCGCATCATGGCTGGACCCCAGACAAGGGCGGCCCAAGGATGCAGAGTGCTCTGGGCAACCTTAAGCACCCCCCCCCCTCAACTGACAGCGCTCTCTCTCTCTCTCTCTCTCATGCTCATTATAATACTCGAAGTGCTTTTAGTGCCTGGTACTGTTGCCTCAAAGTAAAACCATGTTCCACTGATTTTTATCTAGAATGAATGACATCAAACTGGATATGAGGGGTGGGCGGAGGCTTTAAACCTAATTAATGGAAGTTTATTTTTGTAGGTCGTACCCACCCACCCCCGCCAACACCTGTAAAACATTGAAAAAATGGGGAAAGACATTTAGAGCACAATCCTTTGTATGTTTAAGCAGAAAAAAGCCCTACAACTCCCAGCATTCCCCAGCCAGCCATGCCAACCTAGATCACTGCAGACTATAGACTACCCCCCCCCCCCATCACCAAGTTCAGCCGGGTGCCCAGCGCAGGCTCACCCACCTCAAAGGCCAGCCATGACCCCTGGGTTCTAGTATTACAAGAGAGGGGGAAAACCATCTTCCAGTCCACTTTCTCCACACTGTATATAATTTTATACACCTGTGTCATGTTCCCACCATGTCTTAAGCTGCAAACGCTTTCTCCTTTCCACACACAGCAGCTGCTGTAGCCTCCCCTTCCCCACCAATCATTTTGGCTGCCATTTTCTGTACCTTTCCCAGTACTATGCTATCCTTTTTCCCAGATGACCTCCTGAACTGAACACAGCATTCCAAATGGAGCCACACCTCAGAGATCTTATGATATGTGAGGATTTTCTTTCAGTCCCATCCCTAACATGGATCTTGCCCCCTTTCCCCACTACTTCTGCACATGGAGTGGATGTTTCCATTGAGATATCTGACATACTCCAAAGATCTCTTTTCAGGTTAGTCACCACCATTTCAGACCCCATCCAAATGTGTATGTGAAGCTAGGATTTTTGTCTCAAATAGGCATCATTTTACACTTCCTGAAACTGAACGTCATTGCATAGGAAGTGTCATGCTCCCGCTGGAGGAATCCTCTTCTGAGGAGGAGCTAGAGCACCCAAAGACAGCCAGCACCAAGGACTCACCCATGGCAGGAGACCTGGGGGAGTCTGGGCCCTCCAGGGAGATGACCATGGTTCCGTCCCCACAGGAGGAGGGGAGTTGCACCTCTAAGGCAGAGGCTAGGCAACCACCTAGGCCCCAAGAACATCGTCACCTCAAGAGGCAGGCCAATAGGGCCCCTTTAAGGAGAAGGGCTCAAATAGATGGACTCCTCAAGAGGAAGGGACTCCTTAGGAGCGTGGCATGTAACAAATCGCAGCTGAGCCCTGGGTGGGGCTCAGGAAGCTCTGGCAATATAAGCCTGCAGTAGCAGTCTAGCCATTCTTGGAAACAATGTCTTCTATCAGGTCCAGTGCCTTGTACCTCTGACTGAGTGCTGTGACTGAACCTCTGCGCTACTGAGTCTGGACTCCTGCTTGACTGCTTCTTGGACTGCATCTTGCACTTGACTGCTTATCTGTGTTTGGACCTTGGCTGCTCCTGAAACCTCCAACCTGGAATTCTCCCTCTTGCCTGGTAAAAGTTAGCCTTGGACCATTGCCTATTTATTGGCTTGCCTTTGGCTTGCACCAACGCTGAGCGTGATCCAGCCCGTGCAGGATAGGACGCTGTCTCCTGCCAGGTCAGACTGTCTAGCAGCTCAGCTGGGTCTCCTCCAGCCAGCAGTGGATCTCCAGAACCTCAGGCAAAGGTGTCTTTCCTATCACCTGTTCAGGGATGGGCGAACAAGCAGTGCTTGAGATCGCTGGGATCCTCTGAACATCATCTCACTGCTTGTCTCATGCCCAGTTCCTGTTTGCAAACGCTGCTCACTTTGCGTGAATGGGAGACTTGTACAAATGGAGCAGCAACTGAATCAGAGATCTGTGCAGATCTTCTGAAAATGGTGCAAATCTCCTGGAAATCGTGCAGATCTCCTCCATAGACAAAAGCTGGGCTGATTCCGTCTACGGAGGGTATTTGTGCAAATTAGGAAATTCATGCAAATCGAACTGGGCTTCAGGTATGAGATGGACATGAGCATGTGTTTGACAATTTGCAAAAAACTTCGGAGGACACGTGCTCACATTCAGGGCTTCAAACCAGGCATGCTCACGTTTTGTGAGCAGAACTGAAATTCTCCCACATCCCTGCACCTGTTGCGTGATCCCTTATTTACTGTAGATGCCAGGTACTGGACCTGGGGTCTGCTGCACGCCCTACCAGTGCAACGCAGCCCCATTGCCGTGCTGTGGCCTGTTCTCCCAGAGGCTTAGGTGGTTGCTTGCTGCGGTTGTTTTTAAACTATTCCCAGGCTGGGGGAACATACGGAAAGATACAGGAGCTGGATTGATGGGTCTCCCCCTGGGGATGGTACCTCTCCCTTTAAGTTTCACTGTGCTCATCCCATTCCATTTGTTCATCTGTGCTCTTGCCCACCCTTCTCTCCTACTTGCTGTGGGGAGAAGGACCCCAGAACTGGGGTCCATCACAGCAGCAGGAGGGTGGTCAACAAAGAGGCCAGTGGAGGAACCAGGCAGGAAGTCTAGTGACTGCAACCTTGTCTGCAGCGTTCGCTCAGTGGCAGAGCCCCTGCCTTGCATGCAGAAGGTCCCAGGTTCGATCCCCAGCAGCATCTCCTGGTAAGGCTAGGAAAGAATCCAGCCTGAAACCCTGGAGAGCCGCTGATGCCAGTCAGTATTGGCAATGCCAGTGGTCCAACTCAGTATAAGTCAGTAGAGGGACCAAGGCAGCTTCCAGTGTCCCTAAGCTCAGAGCGTAGGTACAGTCTCTGGGTGGGTACCTGGCAATTCTACGGAGGAGTGAATGTTGGACACAGGAAAAGTATTGCCGCTAGCATCTGCTTGGAATACAGAAACCACCTTTTTTCATCGTTTCTCTGCAGAGTGCTTGCTTGAACTGCTTGCTTAGTGAGCATGAATGGCTTTTGGTGGCTGCTAGCTACTGGGCACACCTCACCTGCTTCAGTGGGAGCTGAGAGAAAGCAGATTGGCAACTGGAGTTCAGGCAGCAAAGGAGACAGAGCCCCGAGGTTTTGAAGCTGCCTGGGAAGGGGTGGGGCTCCAAATGCATGCTGCTTGCTTTTGGGGTACCTGATGTTGCTATCCCGATGTTCGCTCACACCCTCAACCTCAGTTGGTTTCTAAGTAAAATGATATTAGCCCCCTCAGACCTCCCCCCCCACCCTGTATGTCTGCAGAAATCTCTCCTCACAGCAGGACTCCCCTCCCTCACAGGTCTGTTGTGAGGATAAACAACATGGTACTAGAAACACAACAGAGATGACAGAATTATAGCTGGCCATCCATGGTGTATGCTATTTTATTTTAACATGGTGGAGTTTATGCAGCAATTCCATAGCTCTTGAATAAGGGGCATCTCCAACTTCCAAGCATGTAACACAGGCATACAGAGAGACTTCTCTCATGGAAACTGAGGAAGGAAGGAAGACTGAAGGAGACAATGCGTTGTTGCTCCCAAGTGCCCCGTTTATCTTTTTGTAACACGTCAGCTTTCAGCCTTGGATTGTAATTCTCACCACTATTCCATGCTGTACAGGGACACTAGTGGTTAAAAATCGTGAGCACGAAGCAAGAGAAAAGACAACATGGCAGAGCATGGTTCTTCCAAGCAGAGGAACCTGGGAGAACATCATGATGCAGCTTGAAAACAAGCACTGTGGGGCACCTGCTTTGCATGCAGATAGCCCCATGTCCAGTGCCTGGCATCTCCAGTCAGAAGGAGCAGGTGGAAGGAAAAACCTCTTTCAGCCTATGACTTGGAGTGCTGCTGCCAGCTAGAGTTGACCAGAGAGGGCTAGATGGACCAATGGTATGAGTCCATTTAAGACAGCTTTGTATGAGAGAAGGCAAATGCTAGAGAAACACCAGCCAGAAAGGGAAGTGGAAGGAGCAGCTGAATGGGGCACAATAGTGGATGAGATGCTGTCAAAAGAAAGGACACAAAAAGATAAAGCTTTTTCACCTGGCTTGCACAAAGCACCAAGCCAGGACTTGTTTAGCACTAATTGTGGTTTGTTTGAATGTCTTAACCTAAACCAGGCAATGAACCGTGTGTTACTTTTTGGCAACAACCCCCAGTTTAAAGCCATAGTTTGAAGGTGGCTTATGAATTCTGGCTTGCTTTGACCGTGGTTTGTTATGTCTTAACCCAGAATGCTGGCTTATCCTGGTTTGTTTCCTTGACCTGCCTGTGCCTTTTGCCAATCTATAGAGGTGAGAAGCAAGCTAAAGTGCTCTTGCTTCCTTTCTCCCCCAAACTCCTCATCCCTCCTCATTCTCCCTGGAGACTTCTTTCTACCTCCAACTCCACCCTTCTCGTGAGTTCCTCCAGTGCCAGAACACCCCTGCTTTCTGCTGCTGCTTTGCGTGGAGAGAAAATCTTTAAGGGACCTATGTGTACTTTCATAACATCTACCCAGGACTACATGTTGAAAGCACAACTTTAGTCTAAGCAGGAGACCCTGGCCATTATATCCACACCCTGCAAAATGATAAACTCTCAAAAGGAACAAAGGACTGAAAATAAGGATCGCTTACTGGCCCCCACCCCACCCCGAAAACAGACAGCAAACTCTCCCAATCTTCTTCCCAAACACACAATCCAGAAAAGACCCCCCCCCAAAAAAAAATACAGGCAAAACACACACCATAATAAAAAAATATCCAGAAATACCCACACCCACAAACATACAGGCAAAATAGTCTTCTACTGTTGCTAGAATGTTTGGGATACCATCTGGGTCCTGGCAGAAGAGGCGGAGAGAAAACAAACTATGAATAGGCTGAATAAACCATGATTGCTTTGCTTGTCTGCACAACTGACCATGGCTTGTTCAACATACTATGGTTAAAATAAATCCTGGTTAAACATTCTGTGCAAATGCAGCCACAAGTGGGCGGTCTCGATGCCCATGATCCTGAGGGCCACTAACCCTGGCTGGTTAAAGTGGGAGACTGCTTACAAATGTTATGCCTCTCCCTGCTCTGCGGACCTGCAGAAGTACTTATTTTCTGTGGTCTTCCAGCTGGAGGCCACCACGTTAAGAACTGTCCCATCACCACAGCCCAAATGCAGAGGGCTTTAGTAAGAGCTACCAACCAAAAGTTAAGTAACACCAAGCTGGTATAAAGAGAGACAAAGCTGTGTTGTGATCATAATGATGGGAAAGAATGCTGACCTCAGCAGTGGTGCTGAGCTGACCACAGAGGGAGGACCAGCAAGCAGATGAAAAAGTGTTTTGTGGAACTCAGAAGCTTTGCATAGTCCTACATGAACTGGTCTGGAGTCCTAGAATCATAGAACAGTAGGGCGGGAAGGAGCCTGTAAGACCATCGAATCCAACCCCCTATTCAATGCAGAAGTCAACAACATCACCTTGCTACTTTGTTTCACCATCCTCTAATAGCCCTTATTAAGCTAGCAAACTCCTTTTTATGATTAGTATTTTTTAAAATCACATGCAATGAAATTATTATATACATGCAAACAAATAAAGACTTTCTGATCATTTTTACCAGCAGGACAGAGCGTCAGTGAAAGAAAATCTGATCCAGTGGACTCAACCTGCTATAGATCATACAGGGATGACATGGGATGGGTGCCTTTTTTAAGGAGATTGCTCCTTACTTGCAAAGTCATTAGATAAAGACAAGAGGGTGGGGCTCATTGAAGCGCCTTCTGCAATGGGAGATGGTCTGGATGTGGTTTCAACCAAGGCAGGCAAATCTGTGGGAAGAAAAGTCATGAAAAGTTAATAGATAACAGAATTTCCTGGTGAGAAATTTTCAGGCTAGCAGAAGGTGCTTCAAGCGGGGGCTGGGATCAAAGGTGCTGCAAAAAGACACTTTAGATAAGGATCCCCCAAATGCTTGCATTTACACAGCCAACTGAAACCACCTTCAAACCGGTTTAGCTCACTTACTGCCCGGCCTAGGGACCCTGGGAACTGAAATCCTGTGAAGGCGAAAGAGATCTCTAATAAAAATATCTCAGCATTTCACTGTAGGGCCAAACCCATGCCCCGTCTGCACGAGTCTTTTACTCTGGGGCAGCTGCCAGTCGAGGTCCTTCGGGACATATGACACCATTGCCACTTCGCAGCCGTCCATGGTTTTCTCCCGGAAAATGTGGATTTCCAAGGGGGCGTTTTGCTGTGATGTTTTTGGTTTGCTGCGGGTTTCCCGCGGTTGCAAGCCATCTGTCCTTTCCCCAAATCGACTTTGCATTTTGCAGTGGGCGTGTTTTAGGCATGCAAAGTGCTTGTGTCACTCTGTGACATACCTTTACTCCCCCCGTCCCTTTGCAGCTGCGCAGTTACAGAGGCACAGAGGGGCGTTTTCATTTATTTAATCACACTTCCGCACATTTCTGCAGCTTCGTATCTTTGCAACAGTCGCTTTTGGACTCAGTGCCCAAGGGCTGGGGGAGGGGGGGGGCTTGGGGAAGACCAACTTCACTCCAGCCACCATTTCAGAGTGATGGGTAGCCACGTACCGCAGAATTCTTTGCGAGAAGTCATCACAGTTAAAACAGTTTCAAACTGGTTTGCCAATTCAATATCCAGTGAGGATGTCAAGTTACTTCGTTCACCTTGGGACTATCGCTGCCTTCACTGGCTGCTGCCTCATCCAGCACAAGGTATAAGAAGCTGCCTTAGACTGAGACAGCAGCTCGCCAGGGTTCCAGACAGGATGTTTTCCCCATGTTTTCCTGGAGATACCTGGGACCTTCTGCATACAAAACATGGGCATTGCCAAGCAGAGGCTCAGCAGGCAGTGTTCTAGCTCTACATTCCCTGAATCAAGAAGAAGGTTGGACCAGTGGCCCCCGTGATGCCTTCCAGCTCTTATCGTTCTCTGATTCTATACACTGAGCCAGGACCACCACCACCCTGCCAACCTGTGATTTTGTAAACTAACGGATTATTCTCAAGATGGGCACAAAAGTCTCTAGTGTTCTGTTTCTCCTCCAAAGGACCCTGAGCCTGAATTTCCTGCCATTTGAAGAAGGGGAAGAAAAAGCGGAGACAAAACTCTCTCTATCTGGATCACTGCTCTCCCATGCAGCTTGTAGTGTGCAGCAAAGACAGAGGGCTTCTCCCCACAGAGGCTTTTTATCCTGTGATTTTACCAGGGCTTCTGCTTCCCGATTCTTTGTTGGGATTAAGAGCAGTCCTTTACATGAGCTTCCTCCCACTTTCCCCCCTTTATCTGCGAGTTCTATATGTTTCATTATACAGCCACTAGATGGTACTGTTGTTATACTATTACTTCCTCTTTACGCAGGCAAATTCAAATTGATTCAAGTAACTTCTTTTTATTAACTCATTATTTCCGTTTCAGATTAGGCTGCGGAAATGGTTGGAACAGCATCATGTAAAGGACCTGCAAACTTCCATAAGTAACCAATCTCAATTGCAGGATAACAGACCCATGTGGAGAAGCCCACAAACAGGCTCCACACACCTAAGCAGATCTTTGGTGATTTGATCTTACCCATGTCTGCTAACCTCTGGAGTTGTTCAGACGGTTCACTCCGATCCGGTCGAGAGGAAGTCCAAACCGTCTCTTTGGCAGTTCCACAACTTTCCTACAGGATGAGAAAAATCAAGAGACTTGACTCAGTGGATTATGCTCAAAGTCCTGCTGTATAAACTTTGTGCAAACAGACACAACAAACCCTGTCTAAGAAGCTGACCTCTTCCTGCACACCAGGGTGTTGAGCCTCCGGCCCAGGGGCCAAATCTGGCCGTGCCAAGGAGGCTCCCCTGGCACTGCCATGGTTATCCTTCAGATGCCAGGTGAACAGCTCGTTCTTCATCCAGGCATTTTAAATGCCACTAGCGACCCATAGGAGTGTTCTTGCTGGCTGCTTTTACCTGCTGCTTGATTCTGTTTTTACTGCAGTTGATGTTATAATTGTGTTCTAACTTACTGTGAATTGCCCCAGAATTGAGAAATGAAGAATGGTATATGAATGAATTTTTAAAAATGGGTGTTGTAAGCCAATCAGATGAGAGCCAAGGAGACCAGGGACGGTGATGCTGCACAAATGTGTAAAGTGGGAGGCAGCTTCTTAGACGAGGGTTTGTCTCTTTATATACAGCAAGGGCGGGGAAACTGCGGCCTTCACCCTAATTCCAAAGGCCTCTGTGTGCAATCAGTTCAGGCTGCCTGGCAAGACTAGCGACCTGCCCCTTCCCTGGCAGCCCACTGGGTGGGAAGGGCGGAGGGGAGAGACAGAGAGAGAGAGGGAGTGAGAGAGAAGGGGGGAGCCACCCACTTCTTGCTCTGGCCCTGCCCACCACTGGCGTCGCCCTTACCCACTGTGCAGCCCCCGACAGATCAACCATGAGGGAATGTGGCCCATGACAGACCAAACGTTGCCCAGCCCTGATATACCGTTTGGACACCACTGCTGTGAGAAGTAGCAGCCGCCTCAACTGGAAATTTTTAACTAAGACTTTAGAAGAACTGGACTTTGGGAAAAACTTTATAAAATGGGTGAAATCAGTATATACCAATCAAAAGGCTCAAATAATTATAAATGGGGACTTGACTAAACCTTGTGAGATACAAACAGGAACAAGACAAGGTTGCCCATTGTCACTGCTACTGTTTATATTGGTTTTAGAATGCCTGAACAGAGATATAAGACAAGATGATCGAATTACAGGAATAAAGATTAAAAAGGAGAAATATAAGCTGAGGGCTTTTGCAGATGACTTGGTGTTTATGTTGGAAGAACCTTTAAAGGGAATGGAAATTTTAATGAAAAAATTAAAAGAATTTGGAGCAGTGACAGGGTTCAAAGTTAATAAACAGAAAACAAAAATTTTAACAAAGAATATGAATGTTCAAGGAAAAAAAGGTTAATGGATAAGACTGGCTTCCAAATTTAAAAGAAAGTAAACTATTTGGGAGTCCTTTTGACAAATATGAATTGTATGCTTTTTCAAAATAACTATGTTAAAGTGTGGAATGAATGCAAAGACGGGCATGATAAAGGACAAAGAAGGCAGGGACCTAACAGAAGCAGATGAGATTAAGAAGAGGCGGAAAGAATACACAGAAGAATTATACAGGAAAGATCTGAATGTCCCTGATAGCCATGATAGTGGCCGCAAGACTGGAAAAGGTCAGTTTACATTCCAATTCCAAAGAAGGGCAACGCCAAAGAGTGTTCTAAGTACTGTACAATTGCGCTCATTTCACATGCCAGCAAGGTGATGCTCAAAATCCTACAAGCTAGGCTTCAGCAGTATGCGAACCGAGAACTACCGGAAGTACAAGCTGGGTTTCGAAGAGGCAGAGGAACTAGAGATCAAATCGCCAACGTTCGCTGGATCATGGAGAAAGCAAGAGAATTCCAGAAAAACATCTATTTCTGCTTCATTGACTATGCTAAAGCCTTTGATTGTGTGGATCACAACAAACTCTGGCAAATTCTTAAAGTGATGGGAGTACCAGACCAGCTTACCTGTCTCCTGAGAAACCTGTACGAGGGTCAAGAAGCAACAGTAAGAAACGGACATGGAACAACCGAGTGGTTCAAAATTGGGAAAGGAGTACGACAAGGCTGCATATTGTTGCCCTGCTTATTTAACTTATATGCAGAGTACATCATGAGAAACGCCGGGCTGGATGAATCAGAGGTCGGAATTAAGATTGCCGGGAGAATTATCGACAACCTCAGATACGCAGATGATCCCACCCTAATGGCAGAAAGCGAAGAGGATCTAAAGAGCCTCTTGTTGAGGGTGAAAGAGGAGAGTGCAAAAGCTGGTTTGAAACTCAACATTAAAAAACCGAAGATCATGGCATCTGGCCCCATCACTTCCTGGTATATAGAAGGGGAAGAAATGGAAGCAGTGACAGATTTTACTTTCTTGGGCTCCAAGATCACCACAGACAGTGACTGTAGCCATGAAATTCAAAGACGCTTGCTCCTTGGGAGGAAAGCTATGGCACACCTAGACAGCATAGTAAGAAGCAGAGACATCACCTTGCCGACAAAGGTCCGTCTAATCAAAGCTATGGTTTTCCCAGTAGTAATGTATGGCTGTGAGAGCTGAACTATAAGGAAGGCTGAGCGCCGAAGAATTGATGGTTTCGAACTGTGGTGCTGGAGAAGACTCTTACGAGTCCCCCGGACTGCAAGGAGGTCAAATCAGTCCATCCTAAAGGAAATCAACCCTGAGTGCTCATTGGAAGGACAGATCCTGAAGCTGAAGCGCAAATATTTTGGCCACCTAATGCAAAGAGAAAACTCTCTGGAAAAGACCCTGTTGCTGGGAAAGACTGAAGGCAAAAGGAGAAGGGGACAGCAGAGGATGAGATGGCTAGATAGCATCACCGATGCAATGAATATGAACTTGAGCGCACTCCGGGAGAGAGCGCAGGACAGGAAGGCCTGGTGTGCTGTGGTCCATGGGGTCACGAAGAGTCGGACACGACTGAACAACAAATTAAAATGGGAAAAATTACAGCTATCACTTTGGGGAAGAATTGCAACGATCAAAATGAATGTATTACCTAGAATGTTATTTTTGTTTCAAATGATACCCATTATTACATCAGGTTTACCTTTTAAGCAGTGGCAGAGCGATATAACAAAGTTTATATGGCAAGCAAAGAAACCAAGAGTTAAAATAAAAATGGTACAAGATGCAAAGGAAAGAGGTGGCTTGACATTACCAGGTTTTAAAACCTATTTTTCTGCCTGCTGCTTGATGTGGATGAAGGAATGGGTGACGTTGAAAAATAGAAGGCTTTTAGAACTAGAAGGATATGCATTGAGATATGGGTGGCATGGTTATTTGTGGTATGATAAAACAAAAGTGAATGTAGATTTTAATAATCATTATATAAGAAGGGCTGTATTAAGAACTTGGAATAAATATAAATTAGGGTTTTATAAAAAACACATTGGATATCTTCACAAGAAGCAATGCATAGAAGAAAATTTGATAGCACGCATAAATGGATATGATATAATGATTTACTGGAACTGTCACAAGGGGAATATAAGTTAAAATCAAGGGAAAGCTTATTGGAAGAAGGTCATGTCTGCCAGTGGTTTTCATATTTGCAAATTTAAAAAAGGTTTAAAATAGATGAGAAAAATGGTGGATTTGAACAAGCAGAATCTGAGTTTGAAACAGCAGTGTGTACAAATGATGAACAAGTTATTGCTAAACTGTATAAATTACTGTTAAGGTATGAGACAGAGGATGAACAAGTAAAAGACTGTATGATAAAATGGGCACAAAATGTTGGTCATAATATATCTGCCTTGATATATATATAGATATATATAGGAGGACATAATATATATATATATATATATATATATTTATTATGATATACATCGTAATATATCTGCCTTGCCTGCGGAAGGCCCCAGGTTCAAGCCCCGGCGCCTCCGCACAAAGGGTCCAGGTCACAGTTCGGGGGAGACCCGTCCCTGGGACTCGGGGATGGCTGGCCGGAGCAGTTCTTCACGTGGGAGAAACGGGCTTCAAGCTGGGCTGAACATGCAGCGGGTGCAGGGCTGCCCCTTGCGTACGCCACCGGAGAAGCGATTGGTGGTCTGGGGAAAGGCGCGGCCCCCAG
The DNA here is from genome assembly GCF_057233095.1 of Heloderma suspectum. Taxonomy (NCBI): domain Eukaryota; kingdom Metazoa; phylum Chordata; class Lepidosauria; order Squamata; family Helodermatidae; genus Heloderma; species Heloderma suspectum. Next base: position 328,163,184 of record NC_139460.1, on the reverse strand, counting down.
GGGAACCAGAATGCGCCCCCCCCGTGGGGGCTGGGCTTGGCCCCTGGGCCTGCAGTTCTGCACCCGTCCTAAAGACTCTCCAAAGCCCGGGCCTGACCGTCTTCCGGAAGACTTGCGAGTCCTTTTTCCTTTGAAAATTCTGCAAATCGCTGTATATTATTAGTTTGATTTCTTTCTTTCTTTTCCTCCCTTCCTTCCTTCCCCACTCCGGTAGAGCCGCAGGGCGGGCGCGGGCGCGACGCTCAACCGCGGCGCTTGCGCCCGTGGCGCGGGGCGACAGCAGGCAGCGGCGCCGGAGCGGAGCCCGCGCCCCGGCTGCTCCGGCAGGGCCCGGCGGCGCGTGGGGGGCCGCGCCGGAGCGACGGCGCGCCGCGGGGGACGGGCCCCCTCTCGTGGCCAGCCCGCGCCACAGCAAGGCACGCCCCGGCGCCGCCGTCCCCGGGAGGAGCCCCTCTCCGGCGCGCCGGCACGCCGGCAGGCCCGGCCCGGCGGGAGCCGGCGTGGCGCGGTGGCGAGAGCGCTGCGCTGCGCTGGGAGCCGGAGCCCGGGCTCTCGCCCCGCCCGGCCGTGGGCGCTCTCTGGGTGGCGCTGGGCCGCGCGCAGACGCCCAGCCCACCTCGCAGGGTTGTTGTCGCGAGGATGAGAGGGGGAGGAAGACGCGCGCTGCCTTGGGTTCCTTGCAAGAGGGAAAAAGGCGGGGTAGAAACGCCATCCGTCCGTCCATCAATCGCTCATGGCGATTATTATGCCTAAGACGCGCTGACGCGGCTTGTGTTAGCGCTGCTCGGACAGCGTCTTCCACGTTTTTGGCCTTTCTAGTTCAATTTGGTAGGAAGGCAACTGCGTTGGAAATGAAATTCGGAGGAGAACGACGTGGCGCCCGCCCTCTTCAGGGGCTGGGGCAGCCTGCCGCCGCCCCGGCTTTCCGCACTTCGGCTAGAGCCCAGGGGAAGGGCCCCGAGGCGGTTCCTCCCGCAGGGCCTCTCCGGCTCGGGAGCGCAGGCAGGCCGCCCGGGAGGCTGCGGAGCGACGGAGGCGCCCGCAGCAGGGAGGCGAGGGGCGCGTGCTGCGCTCCCGGCCCCGCCAGACCTCCTCCGCCGCTCCCACGGTGGCTCCCGCGCCCCCCGGGCGCCATGTCCGCGGATGGCCCGACGTTCGGGACGGGGTTCAGGGCGCAAAATGGGGGCCGGGCTGCCAGGCCGCTCGCGGGGGCAGCGCGGAAAACGGAGCCCGAGAGCGCGCGGGGGGGCGGTGCCACCGCCGCGGCTAGGGGTGCGCAGCCGAGGGCACGCCCGAGCGCGCCGCCTCCCGCTGGAGAAGTTGGGGGAAGCCGCCCCGCACTTCCTCTGCCCGCAGCAGGGCGGAGGGGCTCTGGCCCGCGCGGCGCCCTCGCGTCACGGCCGATCCCGTTCTCGCGGACAGCAGAGCGGGCGGCCGCCCTTCGCCGGGGCCACGGGACGCTGCCCGCCGGAGCGCGCAGGGGAGCCCGCAGAGCCGGACGCAAACCCCTCCGCGGCGGCGACGGAAGCTGGCCGGGGCGGGGGGGCCGGGGCCTCCTCCCGGGCGGCGAGCTCCCCGCGTGCAGCGCAGCGGCTCGGCCAGCCCCGCGGAGGGCTTTGCGCTCGGGCGGGGCGCGCGTGCAGTCGCGAACAATGCGTGTTTGGAGGCGAGGCGCGGCAACCTGTCCGTAGCTGCGGCGCCCCCGGCGGTGCCGCCCCCCGCCGCCGGCAGCAGCTCGCGTTGGGCGGCAGCGCCCCCGCTCCACGGGCGCGCGCGCGCCTTCTCTCGACCGGTCTTCCCCTTTCTGCCCTCTCAGACTAGCCCGCCCTCTTCTCCACGGAGCCCCGAGGAGGGCAAGCCAGGCTCCGCTTCCCCGTAGCAAAGTGGGGGGAAGGAACGGGACATCAAAGGGTGGGAGGGAACAGCGGGAGAACGCTGGCGTGAGAAGGGGAAGGCCGGCCAAAGTGGGTGGCGGAGTCGAGACAAACCGAAACGCGGAACGTACCGAGGCTAGCCAAGAAACGAGCGCGCGGCAGAGGCCCTGGGCGCCCCTCCCGCGCCGCCTGAGGTGGGGGACTCGCCCCCGGCCCGGGCGGGCTGGCCTTGCGTGTGACGGCCGAGGCCGATGCGAGGAGGGAGACCTGAGGAGAGCAGGTCTCCAGCTGATGAGTTGGGAGGAACCTGCTACTGGGCCGCAACCTGGCCTAAGGTGGGTCGCAACTAGTGCTGCGCTGAAAATGTCGATTCTTCCATTTCTGGCATTTGGGGGGCGGTGCAAAGTGAAAACCCTGGAGAAAGAGGCTGGGAGAGGCGAGAATTTTGTCCTTGGGGAGGGGACAGGGTTTCCACATAACTTTTTAAATGTAGGAGGTTGTCGAGGGGTGGTCTTCCTACTTTTTTTTAACACTCCCTGCACCTGCAAAAGCCCAGGACTCGCTCCCGCTGGGAGTTCTTCCCGAATGTCTCTTGGAGAGGGAGAGGCCACATGATCTCCTGGGAGTTCAGAAAGAACTGCCAGGCTGGAGAAGAGTCCTGGCCTCCTGCAAGTGCAGGGGGTGGTTTAAAACATATATATATATAGAGAGAGAAAGACCCCTCAAGAACCACCTACACTTAAAAAGGTATGTGGAAGCCCTGTCCCCCTCCCCAAGGAGAAAATTCTCTGAATTCTCCCCCTCCCTGCAAAAGAGGCAGCCCCCCCCATACCTCTTTCACAAGGAGAGAAAAAGTTCCTGAAAATAGGGGGCAGGATTTGACACAGCACTAGTCACAATAGCAACATTACCCCCATATATGTACACAAGTGTGCATCCCCAAATGCATGCTTGGGCTAAAGGCCAGTCCTGGGTCTTAAAAGGCTGGAGAATACTGTGCTGGGGAAGGACTGCAGACCGGTGACGAAGCGCAGGCAGGACCTGAGCCAGTCATTGCACTGCGCTACGTGGCTCTGCACAGCCTGCCTGAAGGCCGGGGAATATCTGGCCTTCTGGGCACTATGGCAGCAGCAGCATTGATTTTAGCTTCATCAGCTGTGAGACGGGTTGCTCTGGAAGGGAGGGCACTTCATGGCTGAGTGGGGACAGTGATGCAGCTAACTAATGTTAGACCCTGGATTTGACGTTCTTCTGGGGCGGGGGCTTTGAACAGCCTGGTTATGAACCATGCAGCTGACATTTCTACCCCCCGGCCCCCACACCATGCCATGCTTCACAGCTGCTTCTGCATTCCCCGTACGTTAGCATGTTTGCCAATGCTGAAATAAATGTACTCTGAGCATGTGCAGCTTTTCATTTAAGCTCACTTCACTCATAGCATTCGGACTTCCAGAATGAAGTGGCGTTTGCTTCAGCTGCCCAGATGTGCCTTGCCTCATCAGCTCCTGCTTTCTGGGTGGTCCTTTGGCATCCCGGGTTTTGGCCCCTGGTCCGGCACTAGCTGCACCACTGCACGGGGTTCCAAATGCTCTGGCAGCCACCACACCCCACGAGCCCCAGCTCCTGATCTTCGGTGGCGCCCTCGGCAGCAATTTCCAAGGACACCCCAGTGCTCTGGAGGCCTGCAGACATTTTGCCCAGCTCACCTCTGCTTGGTCTTCAGGCCCACGGAGCCGGCCGAGAGCCTGTCGAGGGGGGAGCCGAACCCTGGGAAACTCCGCTTTTTCTTGGTCTCGATGATGTCGTTCTCAAGGGACACCAGCTCGTCCAGGAGCAGCAGTTTGGCTGCCAGGTCCACAGCTGACTTCTCATCACTGGAGGGGGAAACAGGAGCCCGGCCCAGGCCAGGTGAAGGGTCCACTGGCTGCTGCAAAGGGAAAGCGGGCTTGTTTCCAGGAGGCTGGCCTTTCTGCACCCTCTCCCAGGGGTCCCGTGGCTGACCTATAGGGAGAGGACCTGAGCTCAGGGCGGGAGGCTCTGCCTGACGGAGGCCCCAGGGGTAGCTCTGCAGCACCTCCAGTGTAAAGGACCAGGGAGCATTGGGCGGGGGGAGGCACAAGGCCAGCCTTTCCCGACCTGGTGCGCTCCAGAGGCCTGGGACTGCAACTCCCATCATTCCCAGTTGCAGTCCAAGAACACTTGGAGGATGCCAGGTTGCTGGAGGCTCCATTAGACAGCTGCTGGTGGCCAGAGGAGTCAACACCAGGCTAGGCGGGGCTGGACTCAGGCCTGGTTTTCAGGCGGACTTTGCTTGCAGGGTGAAACGGGCACTGCCTCACACAAGCGCTAACCCTGTAGTGCAGCATGCACCAGGACTGTGTCCGCCAGGAGAATGGAAAAAATGGGGCCCATAAAAACATCAGAAGAGCCCTGCTGAATCAGCCCAAGGGTCCATCTAGTCCATCCAGTTCACACAGTGGCCAACCAGCTGTTGACCAGGAACCCACAAGCAGGACAGGAGTGCAACAGCACCTCCCACCCATGATCCCCAGCAACTGGTGTACAGAGGCACAGTGCCTCTGATACTGGAGGTATCCAGTAATTTGCCTAGCTTGCTTGCTTTATTATGAACTCTTATACCCCTCCCTCTTTCTCGAAAAGTATCACAGAGCATCTTACAATATTCATAAAACAAGTACCAATAAAACCACCCTAAATATGTCAAAACCATCAAGGCAGGAGCCAAATGCTTGTGCAATGAAAAAGTCCCTCAGCCTGCATTTAAAAATAGCCCCAGTGGGGGCTCTTGACACCTCTTTGGGGAGGGAGCTCCCCAAGCAGGGGGCACGCCATGGAGGAAGCCCTGCCCTGGGGAGCCACGCACCTGGCACCTCCTGCAGATCGAGGGCCCCTGTTGGCTGGGAGACTCGGGGGGGGGGGGTCTCCTTCGTTCAGGGCTTTTGTCAGATACATTTGGATTCCCTTTCTGAGCAGCACCTGCTGCTCTTCCCCTTTTGTCGCCACTTGCCACCCTCCCAAGTTTGTTTTCGGTTTGCTTTCAAACTGATTCCAAGAAGAGTTCACGGATGAGGAAACCCCAGACCTGACCACTTGACGTCACTTTGAAACCAGAAAGCCAGTCACGGAAAGCCACCATGCAGCCAGCCTGGCCTGCCAGAAGCGATTGCCTTCCCGTCTGGGGCTCCTCAGGACTTACCTCCGGGGATGCCTCGGCCTGGAGCGCCACCCCAGCTTGCCACTGGAACAGCGTGATGGCCAGGACAAAGCACCCAGCCGCTCGCCGGCATGACAGCATCTGTGAAGGACAGCAGCGGATTCCTTAGACTCACAGAGCCGCATGGCTGGGATGCCGACCCCAGGCTGGCCACAGAGGAGGACTCTTGTGGAACAGGCAAGGACAAACATCTGCAGTACCGTACGGCAGCCTTCCCCAACCTGGTGCCCTCCAGTTCTGTTGGACTGCAATTTCCATCCCCAGCTAGCATGGCCATCAGCGTACAGTCTGTTGTAAGGCATCAGGCATCTCAAACGGGGAACCAAGCAGCCTGGCAAGGTTGTCCCAGAGAGGAAGGCCAGGATCTCTTCTTGATCATCCCAGAGTGCAGGACACAGAATCATGGGCTCAAGTTACAGGGAGCCAGATTCCGGCTGAACATCAGGAGAAACTTCCTGGCTGTTCGAGCAATACGACAATGGAACCCATTACCTAGGGAGGGGGTGGGCTCTCCCACACTGGAGGCGTTCAAGACGAGGCTGGACAGCCCTCTGTCAGGGATGCTCTGACCTGGATTCCTGTATTGAGCAGGGGGTTGGACTCGGTGGTCTTGTAGGCCCCTTCCAACCCTACTGTTCTATGATGCTGTGATTCTATGATTCTATGGCGTTGGACGCCCTGAGCCCCCAGAAGGAGCCGCCATTGGGCTGGAACAGAGAAACATTGGAAGCCACTACGCCATTTGCTTTCCTTTTTTTTGTGTGTGTGCTGTTAATAGCCTACATAAATATTTACGTAGGCTAAAACAGCAAAAAAAAAAAAAGGGGGGGGAATGCAAATGGCAGCGGCTATGGCAGCCGCCATTTGCGTCCCTGCAGGCTGCGGGTGGCCCCGGCCGGCGGCTTCGTGGAATCTCTGCAGAGTGGAGCCAGCCGGAGAGAATTTTGGGGGGAGGGACGGAGTGCCTCCCCCCCACCGCGAATGTCACCCTTCGAAAAGGTAAGTGACTTTCGCACCTCCCTAATGCTGAGTGGCCACTTAACCCCAGGGAGTGCAGATGCCTAAAGGACAGGTTCAGGGTCGGACAGCTGCCAGACCCAGAAGTGCCTGCCTGAGGAATAAGGATGGCTTGTGAGTAAAGGTTTACTAGTGAGCAGGGCTCTGCTCATAAGTAGACCATTCCTCAGGTGGCACTGATGGCCTGCAGCTGTGGCCTGGGTGGGGCTCTGAAGGCTCAGGCTTAAAAGCCTTCAGTTCCAGGTAGAGAGTTGCTGGAACAACGTCTCTGCAGGAGCTTTGTGCTGTGAGTTTTCCCACCAACCACGGTCTCCTCTGGAACTCTGTGTTTCTGCTGCCTACTGATGTTGGTACCGCCCTGACTAATTTCTGGGTGTTCTGTCCTTGCACCACCTCAAGTAGGGCAGCGGGATCATTTGCAGTCACATTCAGCAGGGGGAAGCATTTTCAGAGGCAGAGGAACTAGAGATCAAATTGCCAACATACGCTGGATCCTGGAGAAAGCAAGAGAATTCCAGAAAAACATGTATCTCTGCTTCATTGACTACGCTAAAGCCTTTGATTGTGTGGATCGCAACAAACTGGCAAATTTTTAAAGAGATGGGGGTACCAGACCACCTTACCTGTCTCCTGAGAAACCTGTACGAGGGTCAAGAAGAAGCAACAGTGAGTACCGGACATGGAACAACCGATTGGTTCAAAATTGGGAAAGGAGTACGACAAGCCTGCATATTGTTGCCCTGCTTATTTAACTTATATGCAGAGTACATCATGAGAACTGCCAGGTTGGATGAATCACAGGTCAGAATTAAGATTGCCGGGAGAATTATCAACAACCTCAGATATGCAGACGATACCACCCTAATGGCAGAAAGCAAAGAGGATCTCAAGAGCCTCTTGTTGAGGGTGAAAGGAGAGTACAAAAGCTGGTTTGAAACTCAACATTAAAAAAACAAAGATCATGGCATCTGGCCCCATCACTTCCTGGCATATGGAAGGGGAAGAAATGGAAGCAGTGACAGATCTTACTTTCTTGGGCTCCAAGATCACCGCAGACGGTGACTGTAGCCATGAAATTAAAAGACGCTTGCTCCTTGGGAGGAAAGCTATGGCAAACCTACACAGCATAGTCAGAAGCAGAGACATCACCTTGCCGACAAAGGTCCGCATAATCAAAGCTATGGTTTTCCCAGTAGCAACGTATGGCTGTGAGAGCTGGACTATAAGGAAGGCTGAGTGCCGAAGAATCGATGCTTTCAAACTGTGGTGCTGGAGAAGACTCTTACGAGTCCCCTGGACTGCAAGGAGGTCACATCAGTCCATCCTAAAGGAAATCAACCCTGAGTGCTCATTGGAAGGACAGATACTGAAGCTGAAGCTGAAATATTTTGGCCACCTAATGCGAAGAGAAAACTGTCTGGAAAAGACCCTGATGCTGGGAAAGATTGAAGGCAAAAGGAGAAGGGGATGGCAGAGGATGAGATGGCTAGATAGCATTACTGATGCAGTGAATATGAACCTGAGCACACTCAGGGAGAGAGCGGAGGACAGGAGGGCCTGGCGTACTGTGGTCCATGGGGTCATGAAGAGTCGGAGACGACTTAATGACTGAACAACAACAAGCATTTTCAGGGGGATGGAGGGGCTGCTGAGGAGGAGGAGGAGGAGGAAATGGTGGGGAAGTCTGCCTCCACCAGTCCAGTTCCATGCAACTGACTCTGGATCCAAGCCCTGATATGTTAGAACAAAAACAAAACTCTGTTGCCAACCCTGATTCTAAAAATCAGGAGCATGTGCAGTTCTGCATTTTAAACTCACTTAAATCATAGCAACGTCATGGTTACAGGAATAAAATGGAGTTTGCTTCTGCTGCCCTGATGCTAAACACATTTACTTGAGAATAAGCACCATTTTGCTGCAGAAAAGGATAATATCTTTAAAAGTAAAAACAATGAAACCTGTGAGCATGTACATGCCTGGCTGGCCACCCCTTGGCTATAAAATGTTTTTAAACATAAGAAAGAGATGCTGCTGCACTGATCGGCATCCACCTAAGTGGGTCAGGGCCAGGCCCGTTCAGGTGCTGCTGGGGCTGGTTGCCACTGCCTCATCACCTGCCACTTTCTGGGTGATGATTTGGGCCCTGCCCTGAGCTGTGCGGCCCTTGACTTTGGCTGCCGGCCCTGCTTTCTAGACAGATCTTAGCTCCCCCTCCCAAGGTCATTTTGTAGAAAGGAACCACAAAGCAATTCCCACACATGCAGCCCAGTGGGAACCCTTCCCTTGAGCTCCTGTGGGACCTCTGCTGGGGCAAAAAGTCTGAACGTCAGACGATGTCACAGAGGCTGTAATTCAGCTGCAGTCCTGCCAGGGTCTGCTTCCAAGCCAAGCAGAAAAAGAAATATTGCATAAACAGGCACGCTTGATGAATGGGGCTTGGTTCTGCGGATCTCCACTCGCGATCTGTCACTGCATCCTCAGATAGGGAAGGATGAAGAAGCAGGAAACATTTAGTCTGGGATGAAGAGTTCTTTACTTACTTCTGTTCTCCCTCTTTGGGATGGCTTTTGCTTTCCAAGCAGACTGGAGAGACCACTGAATGGAGGATGTGGCAGTTGCTTGAAGGAGAGATCTTGCCTAAGTGGCCCCACATGCCTTCTTAAGAAGGAAATACCCAGAGGCTGGTGATGGGTAATTGCCTCATCAGCATCATCCTCAAGGCTTTCTCACTTAGATCCATCCCGGATCCCTCTACCATTCAAAGAGTGTGAAATTGTGTAGAGACGGCCACTACGATCCATGCTGCTTAGATCTCACACACACTGGCAAGCCTGCCTCTTTGTTCCATGGGAGAAAACAGACTGCCCTGTGCCATGGGAAAGTGTCCCCTGTCTAGAAATGGATGGGGCAGCTGCTTTGGCAAGGAAGCTCTGTGTGTGTATGTATTGCCCCGGCCGTGGGCTTTGACCTCTTAATTTAGAGGTGCCAAGGTAATGATAAATCAGACCCAGGTTTACTTACAAGGAGTACTTTATTGAGTAACTTACAGCACACAGGTGTACCCAATGGTTGGATCAGACAGCTTCTCTGAACCCAGAGCCACGGGGCACAATGGGTCTTATACCATACATGTTAGCAGTGAGGCAGCATGACAACAGCAAGCGCCTCCTAGCGTTTATTCTCAGCATAGACTCACAGTGCTTGGTTCTCAGCACAGCCACCTGCACCTTTAAGGTAAACTTAGCTTCCCAGGCAGAGTGCTTGATAACACTCTCACTCATTAGTATGGAATGTCCTAGGTCGCACTATCGGCCCTTTGACTCATCTTCACATGCTCAGAGGCTTACTAGCAAGGGAATTGCACTAATAATAATAATGAACTTAGCAAGGCATTCTGGATCTCTAGGCCCCTCTAACTCTACAGGTGACTTGGTTATGCTCCTGGGGCCAATACAGTGTATTGAAGCTGCAATGCTTGTAAGGAACCGCTGGAGAAGGGCAATGGAGTTGGAGGCCCTCGCCGAGCTCCTCTGAAAGACATTTGGCTCCCCTGCTCCCCCACGGCCAGTTTGTGCAGCTGCAGACCTGAGTGGGACGTTGAGGGTGCTCTAAGCACCTTCAGCTCAAGCAGAGCAACAGGTAGATCCTCCAGGGCCCTACAAGCACCAAGGTGGGTTCTTAGAACATGCCTCCAGAAGTCTTGGCATGACACTTGGGTTCCTCAGCAGAGGAGACCAGGGAGAAAGCCCTGCTTTGGAGCAGGAGAGGGATGGTGTCAGTCTTCCATGGTCTACTTTTAAAACAGAGAGAAAGATAAGTAGAATTTATAAAGCAAATGTGCACACTCAGAATATATTAACACTTGGGGGCCACACTGAATTTACCCCTGCCATTTCTCCATCCCATTTGCAGACAGAGAAATATGGGGAGGGTTTTTTGGTGTGATTTGGGGGGATGGGGAGAAGCTGACTGAACGGAGGAGGGTAGGGGCAGCACATTTTTTCATGGCTGGTGGGTTCCATTTTTTTCTGGGAAGTCGTGTCCCACAGACAATATGGGATGATGAAGCAGAGGGGTGCAGCTAGGTAATTTTAGACCCTGGATTAAATGGTCTTGTGGGGCCCCCTTTGATGATCATGTGTATCATTTCAGTTGTGAGGCACAGCAACATTTCTATTCTCTCTTCACCACCACCCCACGTATAACCACGTATTCCATGCTTTGCAACTGCTTCTGCATTCCTGATACATTGGAGGAAAAAGCCAAATACGCTGGTGCACCAGCAACACCAAAACACCTTGTGTGCCAACCCTCAAAACGAAGCAGCAGCAATACTGAGCATGTGCAGTTTTGCATTTTAAGCTCATTTTAAGCCGGCACCATCCTGACTATAGGAATACAATAGCGTTTGCTTCTGCTGCCCTGATTTTTTGGAACAGACATCACTTTGTTGTAGGAAAGGATATGTTTTAAAAGGAAAAGAAATAAGATGTGCCTATGTATCCATGCACATACCCAGTTGCCCACCCGCTTTTAAAAATCCAAAGAAGGATGCTGCAGTGACCCGTGGAGGTCTGGGCTGTGGGGCTTTGGATTTTGGCTCTGCAGTCCAGTCCTAGCCAGCTGCAGCACAGATGAAGCATGGCTCTAGGAATACTTCTGGGTTTTAACAAAAATTGATGCCACCATTTCAGGACAGGTGGTGCCAATAGGGATTTGGAGAAATCTGCAGTGGATTCAAATGAGTTCAGATTTCTAAGAGTCCAACCTGCGGATCCTGCAGTGGGCTGGTTTTTCACTTTGGGGGTGGGAGGATTTGTGCTCATTTGCAAATGCGAGTTAGCGTATAAGCACAATTGCCCAGCAGTGCTGATTCATACAGGCAGAACTAAATTCTAGTGAAAGAAACCCAATTCCATCAATGGGTGGATGATGGAACGAAAGACGCCTGACAATCCACAAAATATAGATGGGACAGATTTAACAAAATCCATACATCCCTTGGTATTGATTCAGAAAAGCTGGGCACAGGGCAGAGGTTTGGGGGCATCTTTGCCCCTACCCCCAGCCTTCTCAAATTGTATTTTTATTTATTTTATTATTTACATTTCTACCACCCAGCAGCCAAAGCTCTCTGGGCGATTCACATATTGCAAGCTGAAAGTTCACTGCAGCAATTTCAGCTCAGCCCCAGTGTTATGTGGTGTATGGTTTTTGGGGGGCGGGGAAGCTGGCTGATCTTCCCAGCAGCAGTGGCGGTGCTCTTTTTGATGGTTGGTGGCTTCCATTTTTCCTGAGATGTTCCCTCCCAGGGACTGTGGGGTGATGATGCATACAGTCAATATGTCTGGGTTGTGGGGGGAAATGGTGCCACCTAGACCAGCCTGTTTTGCGAGCATCCCAGCACTTAGCAAGATGAATTTGGCTAGTGGATCACCTATGTTTTGCCTACCTGGGTAGTAGAGCAGGGCTGGGCAGTCTTCAGGCTTTTTGGATACACTTTGTTTTTTCACTAGAACCCCAAACCAACCAGAGCAAAGCCCACTTAGAATGAAAGAACAGGGTGCCTCTGAGCACCATCTGAGCCTGGGCATTTGTTTTCAGGACCAGAACTGGATTGTGCTCACAGTTCTTTCACACAAAATTCACTCCTGGTTCCCCCCATGTTTACTGCATTTCAGCAGCCTAATTTGGGTGGGAAACGTCATTTTCTTGCTGCAGTTATTAGACAGTTGGGAGTCAGAGACCCCTGCTGCTCTGCTGCAAATCACTCGGAGAATTCCCAGTAGATCAGATCTACCTCCTGCCCACCTCTGCAGCGAAGAACGAGGGGGGCTCGGACTGTTTACAGCTACCAGTGGCAGCTCCAGGTTTGGGGGGCCCTTGTGCAAGATACAGGAACGTAGGAACTTGGGAAGCTGCCTTACAGTGAGTGAGACCCTTGGTCCATCTAGCCCAGCATTGTCGACACTGACTGGCAGTGGCTCTCCAGGGTTTCAGGCAGGAGTATTTCCCTGCCCTACCTGGAGCAGCCAGGGATCGAACCTGGGGCCTTCTGCATGCAAAGCAGGGGCTCCGCCACTGAGCCATGGGTCCCCCCTTTCCTTCAAGACACCTTCAGTAGGCCCCCTCCCTCTGTGAGCCGACTTCAGCCCCGCCATGGTCACCATCCGCTCTTGCTCCTTCTCCTGTTCTCGTCATTGCTCCCCCTTGCTGCTCGACAGGCGGAGAGCCAGGCGGCCGCGGCCTCTGCGCTCCTCACCACCACCACCACCTCCGTTCTCTGGGCCAGAGTGAGAAGCAGGGGAACAAGCCGGTTGCAGTGGGGAAGAGGAGGAGCCACTCCAGGGGGCTCTGGTGTTGCTGGCCCCTGCTGCGGTGCGGGCCTTTGGCTGGTGCCCGCCCATGTCTGCCCTTGGTACTGGCTCTGACAGTTGGTTTTGGCCACCAGTGTTTGGCCCTTGCGTGGGAGGAAGGAGAGGAAAGGCTGGGCGGAAGGGACCAAACAGCCAGAGAGTGAAACACTGATGGAGGTTTGCCTCCTCGCACAAGCTGAGAACTCCTCCCCCGGCAGCCAGTTGGTCCTTCTCCGAGGCCCTTTGGGTTTAGTGCAGGACTCTGCACTTACGTGAGAAGCTGAAGTTTATCTCTCTCCAAGTAGCCACATCCTGATTATCTGGATACGGAAGTGGGGGATATAAAAATAAACTGCGAAGTTAAGTACACACGTTTTTCATGGCGAAACATCGGTGCTGCTGTTCATTCATCCCGGTGAGCTAAAAATAAGCCTCTGTACGCTAATCAAAATAAACACGATGGAACCCGCAGAGCAAAAGACAACTTGACTTACACAGCCTGGGCAAAATTAGGAGCAGGGGAAACTGAGAAGGCAAAAGCTTGTGAAGGGCCTTCAGCCTTGTTCCACAAATAGCTGATTGCACTTGCTAGACCCATCTCCCATGTTGTACGGGTGGGGGTGGGGATAACTGTATTCCATCCAAACAATAGCTTCTTCAGATGTTAAAGCTCCACAGGTCTGCAATTCATGCCTACACTCGCACAACAGATCTCTGAGCAAACTGAAGGTATCCACCCAGGTCTAGGGAGTCCCATGACCCAGAGCCTTGGATACAGTCATGCATGGAACTCCCATCCCCTTGTTGATTGCCAGAGAAGAAGGGGACTTCCCCCCGCCCAGTGCTGCATGTCACATGCCCCCCCTGTGGCAGGCCCAGCAATCTGTCAGGATCCACACTGTACGCACTCCTACGGAGTCACTGAGTTGAGAGCGGCCAGGAGTCCAACTTATGCACAGCCCTGGGTGAGGCCACCCAGAGATCAACCACACACAATCCAAATGTTGAAGTTCTGAGAAGAAGTGCAGTCAGCATGGTGCCCTGTGCAGGCCTGGTTGTGCCTAGCGGGCGCTTCAGGTTAGTCCAGGCTAAGGTCACCACCATGGTGCCACGGGCCCTGCTCTGGGCCCCCGCCAGGCTCCCTGCCCCTCCTGATCTTTATTTTGTTTCTTAAGATTGTTTTTAATTACATCTTTTTTATCAGGGGAGGCTGGCATGGTGCAAAACAAAGCGCTGCCCTCCAGCACCATCTTCATTTGGGCTCCAAAGAGTGGGTTTTGTGTGGTGGAGCCGAGTCCACCTCTGCCTTGTACTTAAGTTCTTGGGCATATTACTTTGTCTTAGTCTCACTGAATTCATATCCTGCTATCTGTCAAGCCTCACAGGTTTCTTCAGAACTGCACCCCCTTCAGATAATCACATTTCACGTTAGCGGAAAGATTGCTCGGCCAGGATGAACCAGGAGTGCTTTTTCCCCTTGGCCAAGAATTGTTTAAGCAAATCGAGTTGGAGGAGTGACATCAGGAGGAATGGTCCCTATGTCCATCCTGCTTCATATAGACGTGTCTCCTTGAGAGAGGTTGTAACCATGATCATATCAAGTTCTAGTCTAGTTCTCCATCCTCTAATTCCACCATAAACTGGGTCTTGGCAGTCTGACCAGGGAGCGGGGGCAGACATGAGGGAGGTTTATGAAACTATGCATTGGATGAAGAAGGTGAATAGGAGAGTGTCTTCCTTTCCCATAACACTAAAATGTGGGAGGTACCCAGGAAAATGGACTGACAAGTGATTCTGGATAAGAGAAAGTGCTTCATGCAATGCCCAATTAATCGCTGGAATTCACCATCACAAGATGTGGCAATGACAATTTCAGACGGCCTGTCAATGGTGGTTGTCACTCATTAGTACCCATGATGGCTAAGCGGAATCTCTGTGTTCAGAGGGAGCCTCTCTGGCAGTTGCTGGGGAGTGAATAACTCGTGGGCGTCTCAGAAGCATCTGGCTGACCACAGGTGGAAACAGAACTCTGGGTTAGAAATACCAGATCCAGCAGGACCCTGAGGTGCTTCCAGTGTAGCCCTGTGGATATAATTCACAGTCCAGGCCTTTTGTGTTCAACTGTCTCAACCACACCTGCCTTCTCACTGTAGCAGACCCATGACTAGCTGTTCATGAAAGCACCCCGCCCCTTTCATAATAAAAAGCAGCAGCAAAACTAGCATTTGGGGCTTGTGAAAACTCCCCTTTTTCCTTTTTTTGTATGCAAAACATTTATTTATTTATTTATATTTCATTTCTATACCGCCCAATAGCCAAAGCTCTCTGGGCAGTTCACAAAAATTGAAACCAAAAAGCACAGGATGAAACAATATAAAATTTAAAAGCATTAAAACCACAATATAACAATACAACCAGAATAAAACCTAGCAGCAATGCAGAGATTTAAAATACCGATTTAGAACACCAAAGCTAAAAGACTATGAAGCTAAAATGCCTGGGAGAATACAAAGGCACTCAATGGCACTCCGACCTTTAAAGCAGCGCTACACCATTTTGATGCCTTCCTCTCAACAGGGTGGAGGTCTCTTTCTGTGCATGTGCAGGAGCGCGGCACGCCCTTACAAGCTAGCCCTTCCTACGCACAGTCTACACGCAACCGACGGAGGAGCGGTCGGAAGGGAGCTGCAGGATCCCTTCGGTGGGCACAGTCCGGGCAGATGTATACCAGACATAAACCTGCCTGCTGTGGTGCCTTCTTCCTTTGTTCAGGCTTTCCTTCCTGCGCTGCACTCTTGCATAGGTAGAACATCTCCCCAATGCCGAAATGAGTGCGCGGCTCCAGCTTGGGGAGAGCTATTGTGAGAGCCTCAATTGGCTGCTTGGGTGGTCCAAAAAAGTAACAAATAAAAATCGGTGGGGCCTGCACACGGTCTCCAGTGCCTTTGCGTGAGTTTCTGTGTGCTGGAATAGCTCCCCTGGATTTCAGGAACCCTCACTACATGGGGCTGCCCATAAAATTATCTTCCCCCCGATACAATAGTCCAGGAAAGGGGCAACTGCATAGAAGGACGTACAGCACTCCCTGAAGCATTTTCACAAGCATTTTCAATCTGCGCAGTGGGTGTTGGTATTTCTAGCTGCCCCAAGCAATTCGAACTTGTAAAAATGAAAGAAATAAAAATAAAGGGCAGCCTCAGACCACATTATAAACTGTAAGCGAATCATGCTGTGGAAATGTTCACAGAACTGTGGACTAATCCTCACATCTACCTTCCAATTTGAGCATCGGTCCAGGGGGTGTGAACTGGCTACGTTCGCTCCAGAATGTGGAGCAAACAAAATACTCCCCCACCCTTACCCTCATCCAGTCCATTATTGCAGGCAGGCACTGGTGAGGCATCCCACTGCCTTTCCTGGATCCGATGAAAAGAGAGACGGAGTGGTGTGTCATCGGCAGACCGATGGCGCTGTGCTCTAAATCTCCAGGTGTCCTCACTCAGTGGTTTCATATCAATGCTGAATAGCCTAGGAGATATGCTTTGGGACCCCAAAGCGTAAATGCCAAGGGTCAAACATAAATCCCCCAATATGGCCTTCTGAAAATGGTCATCCACATGTGACTGGAACCACGATAAAGCTGCCCACCCACTCCCAACCCAGACAACGTTTCCAGAAAGATGCCATGGTCGATGGTATCAAAGCTACTGAGAACTATGGGAGAATCATCAGGGCCACACTCCCCCCCCCCTCACAACTTTCCCAACACAGGCCATCATCCCACAGGGTACCTAAAGCCATTTCAGTGGGAAAATCAGGCCTAAACCCCAACTGCAACGGATCTAGAAAATCTGTTTTCATCCAAGAGTGCCTGATTCTCATTGTCCGCCACCTGCTCTAACGACTTGGCTAGAAAGGGGATGTTAGCCATCAGCCTACAGTTGCTGAGATCTTCTGGGGTCCAGCGGTATTTTTTTCAGCCCCCTTTATGGAGTCTGGGACCAGTCCCTCTTTCAAAGGGTAGTTTATTACCCCGTGGTGATGCATTTCGTACTGAGCTCTCAGCCCCATTGCTTTTCTGAGAGAGAATAAATCAATTTTCAGTTTAATGAGTGTGAGGGATGGCCTGTAATGGCAGAAACTCTAAGGTCCCAGGCATTTCGATAACTTCTGAAGTTCTGAGTGCCTTCTTTATCCCAAAGACAAGATCACCAGTTAATGCAGCAAAACCAACAGAGAAGGAAATAACATGGCTCAACCCAGCCTGTAGCGACAACATGCAAAGGGCAGTTCTGTTCCTATATTCCAGGAGAAAGATGATCCACAAGTAGTTTGTTATTTGGAAAAAATACTTTGATCTAGGGGATTTATGAGAAAAGGCATCACATAGAATGCGAGCACTTGATGCCAGATAATGTGCACCATAAATCATTTATTTAAATCCAGTGTCAGGATGTCTGAGTCTTGAGACAAACACGCTTCCCTCAGTTAATATCGGAAATGAGCCAAAGCGTCATGGTTTTTTTTTGTTTATTGCAAACATTTCCAGGAGAGCTGAACAGCACCTCCCTCTTTTAGGCAATTTTCCAGCTCTCCTGGGAAAAACGTCTCCACTTCCATTTGAATTGCCCTCACTTGCCTTTAGTGATGTCATCATGTAGTCAAGTCTGATTGGTTATGTAGTGTAATGATGCCATCCTGTTCACCGTGTAATCCCTGATTGGGTGGGATCAACCCATATGACTAATCTATGAAGGAGGAAGATGCAGAATAAGATACTACACCCAAGGTGAAAGAAAGGTGCCCCAAAGGGGGAATATTCACACAACCTAAAATTTGGGGGGCAGAGTTTCTATTCTAACAAAATTGCTAGGTTCTACTAAAAAAATGAATTGTCAATAAGTTCTGATGGGATGCAATCTAAAACTTGAGTAGTTTGGGGTTATGCCAATTTCCATAAGCCTTCCTTTCAAATAGCCAGGTGTGCTGTGGTATACTTATTTATTTAAGACAGGTGCTTTGCACTATTAAAACACACATTAAACCTTATCTGGAAAGAGAAATAACAAAACACAACCTATAGAAGTATATCAAGATGTAGGACTGCAGGATTAGTGCCAATGTTTAGAGGAAGTCTGTGCAAAGAGGCATGTTTTTAATCACCATCAGAAGTGCGCGGCTGTTGCTGCCTCCCAATTAATAGTGTGCATGTGTTGGCAGGAGCATTCCAGAGTGTAGGCGCCATGTTGTGTAAACCAGTACCGGCTCCCGGTGCCTGAGGGCCCTTGGGCACGACACCCTCCACGGGCCCCCTCCCTCAGTGAGCCAGCCTTCTCACCACCATTGTCATCTACTGCCTCATTCTCATCATTGGTGTCATTTGCTTGCTCGACAGGCAGAGAGCCAGGGAGCAAGGAGGCCATGGTGTTTCCTCCTCCTCCTCTTCCTCACCACCCCCATTGTCTGGGCCAGAGCAAGAGGGAGGCGAACAAGGAGGTTGGAATGGTGAAGAGGGTTCCAGGGTGCTCTTGTGTCACTCGGCCCTGCCTGGGCTGTGGCCCTCAGCAGGTGCCCGACCCTGATGACCCTGGATACTGGCCTGGACATGTGGGGCCTCTGCCACCACTGCTGTCAGTCTGCATGAATAACGTCGGTGCAGGGACCGCGGCACCTGGCGTCAGAGCGGTGACGAGTAGAACAGCCCTGTTTCCCCGTCTCCATGGGATGGCCCTTAGGACTCGGCTGAAAACAATGTGGCATGGCAAGTGGCCACACAGCACAGTTTCCAGGAGAAAGACATCGGGGCCCTGCTCCAGCTGGGCTCCCCCACCCCATAGCTGGACCATCCACTGCCCTGCAGGAAGAATCCTGACAGCTTTTTACATAATATTGCTTGTTGTGATTTCATTGGTATATTTTGGCATTACTTGTAAGCTGCCTTAGAAGGATTTGGATCCCGAAAGGAGGGATATAAATAGCTGTAATAAATAATCAATCAATAATAATTGTCACTTCACAGACTTATTTATTTATTTTATGTATTTTACGTGCCCCTCCACTCAATGACTGCTTGAGGCGATCCACAATAAAAATATTTGCTGGGATGAAAATGCCCACTTCATATTAACATAATTGACATAACATGCTCAAAATTAGTGCTAAGCTCAACAGGGTGGGGGTCATGAATATATTTTTATCCCTCACAAGGAACCTGCCCCCCCCATTCTCAGCAGTTTTTTTCTGCATGGAGGAGTGCTTACAAAAAGTGTTGGATGGGTGGACTTCGGAGCCCCTCCCCGCAGGGCCTCCGTCTTGCCAGGATTCAGCTTCCATTTATTGGCCCCCATCCAGCCAGCCCATCACTGAGTCCAGACCCTGATCCCGTACTTGCACGGCCTCACCTGATTCAGATGTCACAGGCAGAGAGAGCTGTGTGCCGTCAGCATGCTGATGGCACTCTACCTGAAACCAGGGGGAGAAGCCATTCAGAGATCTGGTCTAAAGCAGGGCCACAGACCCTCAGGCCTGCAGGTCAAATCTGGCCTGTCTTGGGTCCTGATCTTGCCCTCTGGGGTGGAAGGAAGCAGAAGAAGGGCAAAGGAAAGGTGGTGTAGACCTGGCCTACAATGTGTGACCTGTAAAGCCAAATGCAGCAATCCCACCAGCTGTTCATTGTGGACTGCCACACAACAAGAAACCTCGGGCAGTATGGGGGAGGGACCACCACTCAGCGCCTCGATTAGATCACACCCAGGGAACCAGAGCTGTATGCCCACCTCTTCTGTGATGTTGCAGGGGAGCTGGAGCACAACTCTTAGGTTGCGTGACTGCTTCAGTGGTGCCCTGAAACGCATGCACATGCATGTGCACACACAAGGCACAGGCCGGTCATGGAAGAAGGGAGAGAAGTGAAGAGAGAGAGAATGAGAGAGAATTGGCGGCGAGATGCTAAAAACCACCACCACACCTTTCTTGTGCTGCTCGTGTAACATATGACTGTTGGTAGTGCGGGGCAGAAGCTGGAAGACAAATCCAGTGTGCACTGTCACCAAGTTTTACACAGGTGTTACAAACCCATTTAAACACAAATCAACCCATGCAAAATGTTCCCAGTCAGTCCAGTGAGTTGTTTTGGTGGTGTTGTTCTCATTATTATTTTTTATATAACCCCAGCGCTATATGAGGCACTTTATTACAGAGTTACATGAGCAAAATAAGAGGCAGACCTCTGCCCCAAGGTGGTTACGATCTAAATTTAGACTGTCAAGCAGAGTGGAGGGAGGGTTCAGTGTGGTAACAGGCCAGGGTAACAAGCAATGGACGTGAGCAAAGGTAGTCACATGGGCAGAGGACTCGTTTTGTTAATTAGATGCCATTTCAGTTTGGGTTGGGTGCAGATACACAAATATTCAAAATATCTGAATCCAGGTATTGGTTCTACATTTATAAAAATGTGGGAAATTGGAACTAACATTTCTTTAACCCTTGCCTGTCAATACACTGAAATAAATGAGTTTATTGGTGAAGAGAATGCCTCTGTCCCTCCTGAATCTAAATTCTCCCTCCCACTCTGTGTTGCAAACATCTCACTGAAGTAGCAGATGCTTTAATTTTGTTAATAGCAAAGCAGCCAAGCTACTGACTGAACTTGACTTTCTACCATGTTTCTTCAGAGGTAGTGGATGTCTTTGTCAACATCAGCTAAACAAATTAATTTTATTATTGTTATTATCTTTCCCTTGCCTGCATTGAGACAGTTCAAGCAGAGTACAGACATTGCCTGATTGAAGTATCTTTTTGACAACCTGGGATAATTTTGGTCAATTATCACCCTGTTTGTGAATTGCAATGAGACACACAGCTAACAGTCATTACCTAGGTAAAGGGGAATCACCTTGCCTGCCACACGAACTTTACATATTGTGCTGATTCTGAATGATCACAGCTTTAAAACAAAACAAAACAAAACACCACAACAGAAGCAAATAGGTGCCAGAAAAGCAAGAGAAACAGAGGTGGCCTGTCCTCACTCACCTTGCCTGGAGTTACAGGTGACTGGTCCTTCGAAGCCGCAGAGAAACTGGTCCTTCGAAGCTGATCTCCCCTAACTTATCCCTGATGTTCACTTTTCTCTCAGAGTTTTTATAGTCTCAGATTAAGCCTCCACACTCCAATCCCTGCCTCTGCTCTCTCTTACATCATGTCTAAAGATTTTCCACTGCTCCTTGTCTTGAATCTCTCTCTCCCCCTCCCCTCTTCACATTCTCACTTCTCCTCTTATATTTATTGTGCTGATCAAGGTAATTATCAAGAAATAATTGGCTTGGCTGGATCAGACTGAGGGTCCATTTCATCCAGAATTCTGTTGTAATGTGGCTATCCAGGTGCCTTTTTTTGGAAGCCCACAAGCAGACCGGGTCAGGGGGGAGACACAGAGATTGTCTTCCTTGTTACTCTTGGTAGTAGTAAATAAGCTTAAATCCTGAGAGCCAGTGAACTCCTAAAGCTCGGGGTTTTTATCGTCATGACAGATCAGGGTGAGTAACTTTGTACCTTATACTTTCAAGGCCCCTCTTATGTCCCAGTGTGGTCTCTTTTTAAAGTCTGCACTACCCATTTAAAATGGTTTGAAACTGATAACCCCATGGTGGTCCCCATATCCCCTGTCATTAGACCTAGGCCCCATCTACATGGCACTGCTTTCACCCCCCACCTCGTCGCAACTGCGCAGCAATGTGGCTTTGAAATAGCATGCCCTGCAATACACTCGCGATGTACTGCGCGCTTCCCTAACCGACTCACCGTGCCCTTTTTTTGCCATTATACTGAAATGCGTAGCTGTGGAGTCCCGTGAGTGTGGGGGTGCAACACTTCAGTGGCGGTTTTGCATTTGAGGGGCTCTACTCTGTCTTTCCGTCCCTTTCTAGGTAAAAAGTGGGTGTTTTGTGCTCCTTCATTTCCACACCATCAGTTTGTCAGTTCCCCAGCCTGAGACTCTCACGATGGTTTGCGCTCACAAGCGTGAGAGGTACATGCCTAGCCATGGCTCCGAAATGGTGGCTGGAGCGATGTTGTTCTTCCCCCAAGACCCTCCCCTCTGGCCCTTGGGCACTGAGTCCAAAAGCAACTGTTGGGAAGATACGAAGCTGCAAAAATGTGTGAAAGTGTGATTAAATAATGGAAAACGCCTCTCTGTGCCTCTGTAACTGCGCAGCTGCAAAGGGACGGAGGGAGTAAAGGGGCGTCACAGAGTGACGCAGGCACTACGCATGCCTACAACATGCCCACCACAAAATGCAAAGTCGGTTTGGGGAAGGGACAGATGGCTCGCAAGCGCGGGAAAATCTGTAGCAAACAAAAAACATTGCAGCAAAATGTTTCCTTGGAACTCTGCATTTTCCGGGCAAAAACCATGGATAGCTGTGAAGTGGCGACTACGTCATCTGTCCCGAGGGACCTTGACTCGCAGCCACCCTGGAGTAAAAGCCAGATGCAGATGGGCCCCTAAGCAGGTGAAATGGAAATAAATGTTCATCCTTCCCTTACTTCTGCCTCCAGTTCTCTTGCCTCCCCGCAGTGGTCTTCGTGTGTAAAATTTTAGATTGTAAGCACCTCAGGGCAGAGATCTGTTCTCCTGGTTACCTGGTAGTTAGGCAGGGATCTGCTCATATCCAAAGTCTCTGTCCTTTGCATGTCCACATTAGGACAACTCCTATTTAAGTCAGTTATGATAGGAGAACACGTAGGCCATGGCCTCTAGGTCATTAGTGCTAGTAGCTTTTGCTCCTGGTTGTCTCCAGGCCTCTTGCAGAACAGTATCCATACTTCAAACTAGGATGCTTGCAAAACTAACTTGTGAACTCTGTCATTAGGCTTGAGTGAGGCAGCTGCCTGAGGCAGGATATCCTGTGGGGCACGGGGGTGAGGTGCTGGAAGACGGACCTGTGTGTGGCCCATGGCCTGCTCTGCACACCCTAAGCTGGCCTGCTGCCCTCAGGGGGAGTGGAAAATGCTGTCCTGTCCCCAGTGCTGAAGTGAGATTCAACTGTCCATTTGGTTGGCTTCTGTACATGGAATATGGTGTGTGGGGGGGTACATCATCTTGTTCTTTGCCTCAGGCAGCAAAACATCATGGGCCAGTCCTGTCTGTGAAGGACAGCATGGCTAAGCCCCTCCAGAATACCTTGTGGGTAGCCACTCTGGTCTTCTTCTGTTTATCTGGCCTCCTCAGCTGGCTTCACCACTGTGGTGTTTCCAAGATGGAAGGAGGGCAGCTGTGCTGGGCAGAACTGGCTTGTTGTGGTAACGTGGTGCCAATTTCACCATGACACAGATGGGAAACCGTGGCTTCCTTTCCTAATGCGAGTGTTTGCCCAAACACACATATACAAAATGCTTCTAAAATATTGTAGTGCGCACAGTAAATTCTGCTTCAGAAGGAAGAGGCCATGTAACAAGGTAACTGCTGGTTCTCTGTGGTCAAAGAGGCCATCTGTCGAAGGAGCTTTCCTTCTGCCACTTTGACTGAATGTGACTTCTCGCAACAGCAAAGCTCTTGGAAAGCTTATCCTGCCTGATGCTCCTGTAGGAATGTGAGCCGACAAAAGACGAGGCAGCGGTGAAACAAAAAGAAAAATTAGGAAGCTGGAAAAAGAGATAAAGCCCCAAACAGTACCCCCCCAAATGAAAGACTTTGACTGGAAGATACAAAATGGCTCCTGCATTCTGGGGGCACTACAGAAGATAGCAATATATGATTCAGGACACTCAACAGAAAAATACTCATTGGAGAAAATTGTGGATAGCATCCACAGTCACAAAACAAAAATGGGGGAAAAAAGTAATGAAAGCATATCTAATTGTATAACCAAACTCATATGATGAAGTTGTGTGTGTGTGTGTGTGTGTGTATATATATATATATATATATATGGCTTAATAAAAATGCACATTTTTTGTCAACATTGAGAGGTCCAAAGAAAAGAAGGGAGGGAATGCCTATAGCAAAATAAACACTGGCATAATGTATATCTTTGGTGGCATCCACATCAGTATTTCTTATTATTGACAAATAATAATTTCTTGATATTTGCACACATGTCAGTGGCTCCTCACTGCATTTATTAAACTTTATAGAACTTATACACTCTTGGGTTTTCACCCTGTTTTTATGTTGACGCTGTCTTTGGTTCTGCTGCCTTTACATTATTATTCTTTTAAAAAAGTTATCATTGCACGCATTGTTGTGTGTTTCACTAGCGTAAATCACACGGGAGGTCCTCAGCTTGAAGAGCAGAGTATGAAATATGTGTAATATAATCAACCAACCCAGCTGCAGTGTTTGTCCTGGCTCACAAAAAACCTCTTGAAATGGATCGATGGACTGACTCGCCATAGGACAGCATGGAAAGAGTTTTGAAATTGTGGAGTTTTCCTTCAATGTCAGGACAATTTTTGTAGCCTGCTTATTTGTATTGATTTGGTTGTCAGGTTGAATATATACAGCTGGGGAGGGCAGAAGGTAAATCAGGTTAAACAGGTAGATCCCTGGGTGATTTGCGGTAGCTTGGCAAGGGTTTCTGACTCCCAGTTGTGACGCTCGGGCAGTAACAGCAGGAGTGCTCTCATTAGCTTTGCAAAAGGCCTGCTCCTGGTGGAGATAAAACTGCTAGAACTGGCTTGCTGATATGGATCCACAATGCTGCCTGCAATTTTGGACTCACTTTGGGGGCTCTGGGGACTGTCAGGATGAGTGCTTGCACTCCAGCATTTACCACTACCGCACTGGTGGGAGAAGACTACTGCCCTGCAGAGAATCTTTTGGGCAAGAAAGGTGGTCTTCTCCCCCACCCCCACCCCCAGATTTGCCCCTGCAGCTTTGTAAATATCCTCCGGCAGAACTTACAGGCCAAGAAGAGGGTCCTCATTTTTTCAAGCTTCAGGTTGGCTCAGAAAAACGAATAGAGTGTTTCCATGCCTCCGCCCACCCCCCAGAAGATATTAGATAATTTCTGAGTTAGTTCAAGGTGAGCTTGGGAGAGCGCACCAATCTCTATAGCTTACATCATTTGAATCTAAAATATCAAAATCACGATCCATGCAGATGTTTGCTTTTAAAGCAGGGTGTAGGGGAGCTTTTCAGAAACTCATTCTTTTAAGCCTTTTCAATACATGGAAAAAATGAAAACTGCAACATTTGGAATTGCCAACAAAAAAATGCATCTGAATTTTGAATGTGCCTAAAATGAAAGAAGATGGTTGCAAAACACTTGTTCCATTAAAAACAAAACACTATAATAGCAAGGCATCCTTTCTCAAAGAACAATGTGTATATTTTGGAGCCCTGGGAGGTGAGGTGGCATTTTCATGGGGTGTGACTCATGAGGGTGTAACTGTATCTTTAAAAGGTAACTTTTAATGTGTGAGTCCAAGTTACCATTTTTAGAAGAAAATTGGATCTCCCCACACATCCATAATGCCAGTCCTTCCCTCACATAATATAGTTTCACTTCAAGATGCTGTTAATTACAGCATATTGGGAATGGGGTAGGGAAACACACCATAAAATATAGAATTAAGGCATAATGATGAGGACAAATTTATGAAACAAGGAAATGCAACAATTATTTTTTGCCCTCACTAGTTAGTTAAGTAGTCTTAACTCAGCTGTACCATGAAATAGTAAAGATTGGGACTGTGGCTAAGACTACAATCCTATGCATACTTACTTGGGAGTGAGTCTCATTGAATGCAGTGGGATTTACTTTTGAGTAAACATAGATAGGGGCCGCGGTGGCTTAGTGGTTAAGACGCTGAACTGCAGACCGGAAGGTCGGCAGGACAGCAGTTCGAGACCCAAGTGCTGCGTGACGGAGTGAGCTCCCGTCTTCAGTCCCAGCTCCTGCCAACCTAGCACTTCGAAAGCAAGAAATTGCAAGTAGATAAATAGGTACCGCCTCGGCGGGAAAGGTAACAGCGTTCCGTGCACCTCGGTGTTCAGTCATGCCGGCCACATGACCATGGAATTCGGACAGCGCTGGCTCTTCGGCTTAGAAACAGGGATGAGCACCGCACCCTAGAGTCGGACACGACTGGTTGGGGACACCTTTACCTTTTACCTTTTTAAACATAGATAGGATTGATTACAGGATCGTCATTTGGAATGTTCAGGGATTCAAATTTTGCCTCCGCCACAAACTTACTTACAATGTAATCCTACACGTCTTCTCAGAAGTAGTCCCCACTGAATTCCATGGAAGTTACTCCCAGGTAAGTGTGTTTTAGATTGCAGGCTTTATAGATTAAGGCTGAAATTCTGTATAAACACTTACCTGGGAGTAAGTCCCATTGAACTCAGTTGGACTTACATCTGAGCACTCGTGCATAGGATTACGTGGTTACCTTCTCTTTCTGGACTGGAGTGAGTCCAGAGAAGAGTAACCAGGATAATGAAAGGTCTGGAAACCAGGTCCTACTAGGAGAAATAAGAGCTTGGTGTGGAGAAGAGAAGACTAAGGGGACATGCATAGTGGTCTTCAAATTCTGGAAAGGCCATCATGCAGAAGATGGAGCAGACGTGTTCTCTGTTGCTCCCGAGGGCAGGACTAGAACTAATGGGTGGACTGTGGCTAAATGTTAAGAGAAGGTCCCAAATGGTAAGAGCTATTTGACAGTGGAGCAGAGCCCCTTCAGAGGGGGTGGGTTTTCCTTCACTGGTGGTGTTGAAGCAGAGGCTGGGCAGCCCTCTGTCAGGGGTGCTGATGCTGCATCCTGCAGTGCAGAGCCGGCATTCTGCACGCGCCTAGACAAGATGGATGCCAACTCCAGGACTCTCTGGACTGCAATATGGAGATAATAATGCGGGGTTGCCACTAATGGATCTGAAGCAGTCTGAACCCTCCAAAAGTGGTCTGTAATTGCTAAGTATTAATAAAAGCAACAGGTTTCCAAAGCCAGTCCTATTGATGCCACATTCAAGGTCAATTGAATAAAATCCTACTTTAAAAGCACATCATTGATGTCCAATTTCCCCTCCACAAATGCAATTCAGCTGAATGATGCACTCATATTTTCCCATGTCTTTGTTTCTCTCACAGTTAATTCATCTCCAGTGCAGTCCCATTTGGTCTAACTCCTCTTGAAAGGGATATCATGGCATTGAAAGCTACAGTAACGGATAACTAAATGAAGTGGAGTTGGTAGGAGATTTTCAGGTTCTTTTCTGAGGTTTTTAAGGGAAATCTTAAGGTAACAAACAGAGAAGATGTTGTCCGTTGAGATTCCTCCACCCTCCAATCGATAACAAATTCTGCAATATATAGCGAACTGGTGTGAGGGACTTCGGGCTGCTTCACACAGTTTTTTTTGTGCAATTGTCATTCTTCATTCACAGTATTTCTGATGTGCAATACAAGATGTTGCTGTTCTGCAGTGGTTGTCCCACACCTTCCCCCTGATTTCCCCCTGATATTTCTGCACGTGGAAAATGTGGTATTATTTTCAGCTGTGCAACGGAGCTGCCATCACCCACCAATGTGTTGCTGGCATCGCACTGTGACACGCTTTGTGTAGCCAGGTGTTGGGTGGTGCGGTGTTGACATCATCTCGTGACAATGATTGGGTGGGAGTGTCACCCTCCCGTGCCTTGACCTCCAGCCCCTTTGCCATTCTGTTCCTGGGAACAACGCTGGGAACTTCGGAAGTGCAGCATACTGGCATTTCACCAGTACAGCATGGCAGAGACTTCTGCTGCTCCCAACGCCTGCAATGTTGCAGCCTCTTTCCAGCAGCCCCCTCTCCCAGTGTACTCTCAAACGAGAAACGTGCTACTGCTGCTTTTACAGGGCCAGTACTGACTTGCACACATGGAGGGTGGGGGCTTTGGAAGTGCAGCATACTGGCGTTTCACTAGTGCAGCATCGCAAAGACTGACTTGTGCACACGGCATGGAGGGACAGCGGACTTCTGAAGTTGTGAACATACTGTGGGTTCTATGTCAAAATGGCCAAGGTAGGGATCAGAGGCAGCAGAAGTGAAAAGGGGAGGCAAGGAAGTTGAAATGGAAAAGTTCATGCTGAGAGAGGGGAGGGGCTACACCAGAGGGGTGGACTGAGGGTGTACGACACTGCTGACATCTGATAACATCGCGCCAGGCTCCACCCTCCAGTGTAAATGGCAGGCAGCTTTATGCAGTAAAAGAACAACCAGCTGTGTAAAGAACTGATTTAAATCCCGCAAAGAACCCAGAAGCAGAAGCTCCGGTAACTTGTGGCATAAAAAGCCTGGTATGCTGAAGTCCCCAGTCAACAGCCCCACCATCCCCAGCCAGCATGTCCATTGCTGGCTGTGATTGATGGGAGTTGTTGTAGCCCAACACATAGGGAGGGTACCAGGTTGGAGAAGGCTGCTGTTGGGTAGTGATGGACAGTGGTGGACTTGGATCATTTTAAACTCTGGATTTAGTGGCTTTACTTCACTTGTTTCAAGATGTGGCAAGCCAACCCTGCTGCATCTGAGGTGAGCCCTCCCGCTCCTGCTCCTGAGTGGGGCTCTGGACTACTGCCCCCAAAGTCCTGCCCTGAGAGCATCACTGTAGCCTTAGCAGTGCCCGATCCTTCGAGGGTTACTTAAAGCATTAAGTAGCTCTTAGATGGCTTTAAAAGTGGGTAGATTTGTGGAATGGAGGGTTGGCTCTACCAGTAGCTTCCTAGCCATGATAGCTAAAGATGGAGTTCCACGGTTGGAGGTGATTTGCTGATGAGATGGGAATTCGGTGCCTGCCTGCTGGGTCCTTCTGCCTGGTGAGGAATCATAAGGGCAATCAGAAGTAAAATCTTGCTGGATCAGCCAAGAGGTCCATTTAGATCAGCAACCTTCCCTTACTGAGTCCCCCAGCAGCGTCCGGTGTTCAGTGGATTACTGCCTCTGAAAGTGGACTCTCCATTTAGCCACTGTTACTATAGCTCAGGCCTGTTGAACCTCTTTCCACCCAAGGGCCAAATTCCATGTTGGAGCTATTGGGGGCTACAGTCCAGCGGTGGGAGGAGCCAAAGGCAAAGGGGTGGGGCTAAAATACCAGCATCTTGTAGCTTCAAGCTCTTACAGCCACTAACTAATGCTATGGAGAGGCATTTCAAGTAGGGGCGGATGGACTCACTTCTGTCTGTGCTGCCGCCCATCCGCTGAGCCCCCACTGGCTGCCCGCCCCTGCGCACCGTGCTGCATGAGCCACTGTGTGGTCCATGGGCGCCCAGTGAGCACCCGGTGGCCACCTGTTCCCTCAGCGAGCTCCCATTTTTTCACAAAATGGTGGCTTGGGTTTTTCTGTAAATGTAATGTTGCGTAAATGGCAGCCATAAAGGGGCCAGTCACACAACATTACATACGTAAACCGACCATTTACACCTGTAATGTTGCATAAGTGGCCCCTTTATGGCCACCACTGATGCAACATTACATTTGTGGGAAAACCCGAGCCACTATTTTCCCGCAACATGGCAGCTGGCTGAGGGAGCGGGAGGCTGCCAGGTGCTCATGGACTGTGCAGTGGCCTGGCCAGCGGGTCAGGTCGGCACGGTGGCTTGGTGAGCAGGGCCTGGGAGGCTGAGCGGGGGGTGAGTCTGCCAGACTCTGCCCCCTCTCGGACTCCCACGACATCCCTAATGTCAGTCATTTTTTAGAATGGGGGAAAAGCCATGCAAAAGCTGGGAAACCACCAAATAATGGTTGAGGGAAAGGGGCTGGGGCCAGGAGGAGGGGCGTGGCTGTCTAGGGAACCCTGGATGGCCAGATTGGGACCCCGGTGGGTTGGATTTGACTCCCAGGCCAGAAGCTCTGCACCCCTGCTGTAGCCATTGGTAGACCTGACCTCCTCCTCCTCCCTCCTCCTCCTCCTCCATGAATTTGGATGTTTATGTACTTTACCTGTGGATGGCCTTGGAGATCACCTCCCTGCTCCACCCACTGCTTCTGGAAAGAGTTGCTGTGACCAAAGAGAAGTCGCGCCTTCTGTGACTAAGACCCGTAGTGCTTCTTCTGCTTAGCAGCAACTTTCCTTGGTCTCCAGCTGAGCACCTTTTTGCAGCCTTGCTAGACAAATCCCATTTTATGGCAGGTGGTGGGAATTGAACTGGGGGCATTGTATAGGGAAGGAATGTGCTCTGTTGCTGAGCTGAACACCCTCCTTGGTTTGGGATCCGCATGCCTAGCTTCTATTAAGGGCCCCTATTGTTAAAACTCCCCGTCCAATGAGTTTGCCAAAGTTTCGTGGTCTGGATTCGGGCTGGAAAAACGACGATAAAAAACTGTATATGTTGTTATAACTCTCTTGAGGCATGGTACTTGGAGTGAATTGCTTACTAAAAATATTTTTTGTAAAAAAAGTGACCTGCAAGCAATATCTCTCCGTGTCTTTGCATTTTAGGTAATGGGGAAAGGATGAGGCTTACCAAAGTGTATGTGTGTGCTCCTCCCCTCCTCTGTCAAACCTATTCATTTGTGCTGCTGATGTTGCTCATTACCTGAAATAAACTCTCACACAGCCCATCCCAGCCAAAGCTTATTAAGAAGCCAAGGACGGAGCCGGCCAAGTGCAGAAAAGTATATGCCTTTGTGAGGGAACACATCGTTTACTTCTCAAAGTAATTGCCCATGTGGACTGGGAGCATGGAAGGCTGTGGCGCACAACTGCCAAACTGAGAGATACGCGGTTGCGTGAGAAAGCCCTCGACTCCCCCAGCTGACCTCAACATTTTTGCTGAGTCAGGCACTACCTTCTGGACAGCATCCATCTCTCACCCTCCTTTATGTCTGCTCACATCCCTTTTATCTGAGGGCATTTTCCATCTTCTTTTCACTAGTGTATCATGGGCTGGGGAAAGGAGGAAGGGGACCAGATGATAGCTAATTGGAACATCCATGTGCAGAAGCAGCATAGGAACATAGGAGCCAGGGAATCTGCCTTTTACTGAATCAGACCAAGGGCCCATCTAGCCCAGTATTGTCGACACTGGCTGGCAGCAATGGCTCTCCAGGGTTTCAGGCACGGGTTGTTCTCAGCTTGTAACTTTTTTTTAAAGAACATAAGAGCATAAGAAAAGCCTTGATGCTGGCTCAGACCAAGGGTCCATCCAGTCCACCATTCTGTTTACACGGTGGCCAACCTGCTGTTGACGGGAAACCCACAAGTAGGACATCAGTGCAACATCACCCTCCTGCCCATGTTCCCCAGCAACTGCTATACATAGGCTTACTGCCACTAATACTGGAGCTAGCATAGAGGCATCAGGACTAGCAGTCACCGATAGCCTTCTCTTCCATGAATTTGTCTACCCCACTTTAAAGCCATCCAAATGGGTGGCCATCAGGACCTCTTGTGGCAGCAAGTTCCATAGTTTAGCTATGCGCTGTGTGAAGACGTCCTCCCCTTGATCTGTCCTGAATCTCCCACCAGTCAGCTTCATGCAATGATCCCATTTTTTTTACAGGTTTGGTCTGCTAAGTTCTGGAAGGGCAGTGACAAAGCGCAAATACCTCCATTCTGTGACACGTGATGCGGAGTTCTGTGTGTGCTTCATTTGCTAGACAGCCAGTGCAACTGACTTCCACCATTCTGGGGTATCGTTCGAGTGCTGGTTCAGCCACAGCACGCCCCCCCCCCCATTTACCACTGCACAACCTTTGAAGACATTTTGAAAGTAAGCACAATTGTTCCTTATGTCCTCATCACTGCTGTGGCTGCAGTGCAGAGTTAAGGCTAGCATGGCCACTGAGTTAAGGGTACTGTGCCGTCCCAGCATCCTTAGTGCCACTGAAGGTAGCAATGGTTCCGTTTTGCATTTTCTGCATAACATTTCCTAACCTCTGGACTCAACTCCAAACATAGTAGTTTATTTTGAATTTTGTTATTGTATTTGGAAAGGAAATAGAGACACCCAAGGCCACAAGGGCTTCCTCCAAGGTTATGGCCATGCATGAGGCACCCCTTCAAATGTTCAGTACTTGTGGCTGAAGAGGTTATTGTTCATGCACACCTAAAATTGTTTGGGTGTGTGATACCATCCCAATACACAATAATAAGGGGTGTTGAAAGCAAACCTGCGCCTCAGAGTTTGTTCTCACAAGCTCAGCATGATTTTTACAAGGTGGCGGTTGGTGGCGGTTTGCTCGTGTTGGCTCCCAGCTGCTCGGTGAGGGCCAATATCTTACTCCTGCTGCCACCGTGCAGGGCTGGTCTGCTGCCACAAATGTCAATTTACAATGACCTGGGGAAAATGGGAGTAGTAGTCTGGAGGGCACCAGGTTGGGCAAGGCTATTCTCAGGGATCCTTTCTGCATGTGCCACGGGGATGGATTGTGCCATGATTTTTAACAGCCAGCTTCCACCTCTTACCTCCAAAAGGTCCCCCCACCGCCGCCACCACCCTGCTGTGATACTATTCGGGGCGCAAAGTGGCCTTTCATGCTGTTTTCTCCACAAGCTGCGATATGCGTAGTCTACACTTGGGCTTGGAACATAGAGGCAAAAATGCAAAAGGAGTTTCTCAGATAACCCTGTATTTATTTTGGTTTTGTGAGGCTTGGACCCAAATCTAAACTGGGGCTGGACTCTTGTGCTGCCCTCAAAAGAAGTTTGTCAGCAGAGTTCACAATCAAATTCTGGCAGCTGAAAATGATGGGGCCGGTCAGCTTTTTCGGTTTCAAATCGCTCTTGGCTTTGATATGTGAGCTTTCCTTTTGCAGCAAAACCATCGTGGTGTCTGTGGCACTCTCCAAGAGAATGGTCACTGGAGGATAAAGGCCAATGCAGAGGAGGAGGGGAAGAGATGCTGACAGCATCTGAAAATGATTTGCAGTGTTCGAACCGCTGCTGCCCCAGGAGCGCAAGGGGTGTGATTGAGCTCTGATGCAGGAAGGGCCCTTCTGATCATCTCCCTGGAAATCATAAAGAGCTCGGAATATATGCAACACCCACCAATGGGAGAAAACAGGAAAAGTCACTTCCAACCCAGCCCTGCTAGCCCTTTCTGGAGTCCATATCCTTCATACAGGTTGCCCTGAGGAAAATGGAAATGCCCTGCTGGATCAGACCGGGGGTCCATCTCACTGGCTAACCAGACACCCCTGGAAAGCCCACAAGCCCAGCCTGGAGGCCACAGCCCTTGCCTCTTGTTTGGCCCAGCACTGGCCCCCAAGAGG
Source organism: Heloderma suspectum (assembly GCF_057233095.1). Taxonomy (NCBI): domain Eukaryota; kingdom Metazoa; phylum Chordata; class Lepidosauria; order Squamata; family Helodermatidae; genus Heloderma; species Heloderma suspectum. Next base: position 328,130,506 of record NC_139460.1, on the reverse strand, counting down.
TATCCTGCCTCCAAACATGGACATTCCATTTAGGTATCCTGGCTAAGAGCCACTGATAGACATAGGGCTGTATCCAGTGCTAGTCCTACTTAGAGTAGATCCATTGAAATGCATGGGACTTAAGTTACAGTAACACTGGAAACAACCCAGTATCTCCTTCATTAATTTGTCTAGACCCTGGCACCAGGGCAGCAAATTCTATCACTTAGCTCAATAAGAAAGAGTCCTGTGGCACCTTACCCATTTATTATGGCTGCCATTTTAGAGTCCACTTCATCAGATGCCTCAGACTCAGAGTCTACAAAAGTGTACGCCTTAACGGATGTGTTGGTCTTTAAGGTGCAATAAGAGTCTTTGTTGGTTTTCCTGCAATGGACTAACAGATGACTCTATTGGAAGGGAATTCAATGTTTGGCCTACATGCCACTACAGACAAAGGTGGAGACAGACACAGGTCTAGTTCAGGCACTGGGGAATCTTCCAGACTGCTGTATCCCTGTGGGCATGGCAGTATAAGGGGCGGGGGGGGGGGGAGAGCAGCAGGCGAGGAAGGGGGCTGCAGCTGTGCCAGTGCATCCGGACCCTGAGGTTATGAAAACCCCACCCCCTCCCCCCATGGCTGAGCAAGGTGTGAGCGAGCAGAGAATAAAGCTGGGTGCAGGAAGAGCCCAGATTGCAGCCCTTACCTACATGCTGGAAGGAAATAAATCCTGTCTTAGACTTTGCAGGGAGGTTTTCTTGCACCCAGCAGGCTATGACTAGGGATGGCGTGGGCGCCTGATTCAGTCTGGAAAGCCGGTGGACCCGCTCCTGCTCGCCCCCTGCCTGCGCTCGGCGAATGGCCTGCACTCAGCCTGGTGGCCTTCCTTGTCAAACGTCACAGTCACCATTTTTGGAGAAATAAAATGGCGATCGCAAAAATGCGCAAATGTGTGCACACACGAAAATGCACATTTGGGGAATGCGCATATTCACGTATGCAAAAATGCACATATTTGTGAAAACGCATATTTGTGTATGCGCAAAAATGCACATTTTCTGAAAAATGCACATTTTCACACACACACTGTGTGCCTTCGCAAAAATGCGCATTTTCACGCATACAAAAACATGCATATTTTTGCAGTCACCATTTTATTTTTATTTTTAAATGGTGACCGCGGAGCTTGATGAGGCTGCTGGGGTGAGCATGGGCTGCTCGCTGAGCATGGGAGGGGCTCAAGCACAGTCCGGGGACTAGCAAGCTGGGCCAGGGACTGAGAAGGCATCCAGAGAACCTGGACAGGGGTGAGCTCACACATCCTTAGCTATGACAGATGGCTGCAGTCTGCTTTGTGGGTTGCAGGTTTTGTAGGTCTGAGTTCAAGCCTTCTTAATGCAGTCTTTTCTTATAACTTTGACTGCATTTTACTTGGATCATTCGTTTTACAACAGTTGACAACACCTCTGGGCTTCTGAAACCATAGGTGTGTTTGTTTGTTTGTAACAAAAGAACAGAAAGCAGAGAGTAGGAATAAATGGTAAATTCTCCAGTGGAGGGAAGTAAATAGTGGGGCCCTACAGGGATCTGTGTTAGGACCAACGCTTTCTAGCTTGTTCATAAATAATCTGGAATTGGGAGAGAGCAGTGAAGTGGCCAAGTTTGCAGATGACAAGCAACTGTTGCTCAACGAAGATGTCAACCTAGTGTGCGGCCACTGTAAAAAAGGCAAACTCCATGTTAGGCATAATTAGAAAAAGAATTGAGAATAAAACTGCCAACATCATACTGCCCCTATACAAATCTATGGTGCGACCACACTTGGAATATTGTGTACAGTTCTGGTCACCACACCTAAAAAAAAATATTGTAGAGCTGGAAAAGGTGCAGAAAAGGGCAACTAAGGGGGCAATCCTATGCAGATAGGTGGCCATCTCCGAACTCAGAGGCGACCACCTATCCAATGGAGGGCAGGAGAAGCACAGAGGGGATTGTTCCCTCCTCGCTCCTCCTGCCCTGCATTTTCGGCTAGACAGCTGCTTTCGGCTGTCTAGCCACGGGACAGCAGAGTGGGGAGGAGGTTGCCAGATGACACATTGGATGTGTCGTACTGGCATTTCTGCCCTCCCTGCCCTGGAATGCCCCCCGGAATGCCCTGTTTTGGCCACTCCGCTCTCCTCTTGTGAGCACAGAGCACGAGGCTTCTCCACGCTGCCTGAGAGGTAGCATGGAAGAGGGGGAAGCTCAGTTCTCCAGGAACCAACTTCGGAGCTCAGGCTCCAAGGTCAGTTCCGGGAAAACAAGATATCCTATGGCCATCTAGCCGCTGACCAGCGGTCATAGGATTGCTCCCTCCAATGATCAAGGGACTGGAGCATCTCCCCTATGAGAGAGGGTTACAACAGCTGGGATTGTTGAGCTTGGAGAAAAGGCGGGTAAGGGGAGACATGATAAAGTTCTACAAAATTATGCCTGGTCTGGAGAATGTGGATAGGGAGACATTTTTCTCCCTCTCTCAAAACACTAGTACCTGGGGACATCCTATGAAGCTGATTGGTGGGAGATTCAGGACAGATAAAAGGAAGTACTTCACACAGCACATGGTTAAACTATGGAATTTGCCACCACAGGAAGTAGTGTTGGCCACCACTTTGGATGGCTTTAAAAGGGGGTTAGACAAATTCCTGGAGGAGAAGGCTATCGATGGCTACTAGTCTTGATGGCCATGTGCTACCTCCAGTGCCAGAGGCACTGAGCCTATGTACACCAGTTGCTGGGGAACATGGGTGGGAGGGTGCTGTTGTGCTCATGTCCTGCTTGTGGGTTTCCCGTGGGCTGCTGGTTGGCCACTGTGAGAACAGAATGCTGGACTAGATGGACCTTGGTCTGATCCAGCAGGGCTCTTCTTGTGTTCTTATGTTTATGGTCTTTCTAAACTGCCTTTCTAAAGCCAACCAAGGAAGCTTACAAAAAATTCAGAAGATAAAATAATATAATGAAACTATACTAAAACACTAAAAGCAGCCTTAAAAACCATAATAACAGTTTAAAAAGCTAAATTCAAAATATATTTCAGGAATTTCTTCCCGAAACTGCTTAGGGATTTTATTATATTAATGTTATGTATTACTAATAAATAAATGCAGAGAGAGTGGGGACCAGATGCAACTCCATAGGGGGTGCATTCCAGAGTTTGGGAGAAACACAGGTGAAAGTCCTTTCCTGTGTGTCCAACAAGTGGGCCTCTGTAAGCAGAGGTGTCTTCAGAAGGGCCTCTCCTGCTGATCATAATAACTGAGCAGGTTCATACTGAGTCAGGTGGTCCTTCAGATAGCCAGGCCCTAACCAGTTTAAAGTTTTAAAAGTTAAAACCAACACCATGAATTTAGCCTGGAAAACAACCGGCAGCCAGTGCAGATCTTTCAGGATTGGAGTGATGTGATCATGATACCCTGAACTGGTTAGCAGTCTAGCTGTTGTATTCTGCACCAATTGAAGTTTCCAGACAGTCTTCAAGGGTAGCCCCGCATATAGCACAATACAGTAATCTAACTCTGATGTAACCAACCAAGGCATGGATAGCTGTTGCCAGATTAGGCTGACTTGGCAACAGTTGCAGCCTTTAAGCCTCATATCAAGATGGGTGGAGAAATAGTCTTTTAATAACGATGGAAAGTTATTCTTGCTTGCCTAGAGATAAAACAGTTCACATGGCTACATCCCTCTAGCTCCCTGCATCCCTCCCACTCAGCTTCACCTTCCCAGCTGCCTCTCTGGCATTTTAAGCAGTGATAATTCACCAGCAACTCTCCTCTAGTATGTCCCAAACAACTTCTCACACTCACCCCCAAAATATTTTTTTCATGTTCAGTCTCCATTTCTCAGCTTCATGGTCCAACCTGTCTCATACACCTCAGCGTTATCAAAATGGCTCCCAGTTTGAAAGCAAAGAAACCACCAGATTTGCAGCTGGAGATGGCCTAACGCTGTAGGAGTAACAAGCCATTGTTTGGCCTGGATTTGCCAACATGACAGTGTCACAGGCCAGTGATGCCCTGTTCCATGAATGGGAGGCAGGATATACACACTATGTAAAATCCTTTCCATCTGTTTTTCATGGACTGTCAGGCACCTTTCATTCTGTTGTCCACCCACTGACGGAGTCGGGGGTTTTGGGTTTCCAAATTTGCACAAATCTACATTTTGTGCAAATTCACATGTGTGAAAATGTGCAAATTCCCCCCAAATGCACCTTTTCATGCTTTAGCTTATGGGAAGAATGAACATATTTGGCCAGGTTTTTAAAATTTAGCATATTTTTCTATGATTAAATTTGCGCAAAATTTGGGAAAGTTAGAAAACCAGTCTGCAACTCTGCAGAATCTGCCCAACAGGGGAAAAGCTACTCTGCTGTGGAATCCACAGGTCGGATGCATGAAAATCTGAACTCGTTTGGTTCTGTTGCAGATTTCTCCAACATCCCTAGCAGGAGGTGAAACAGGCAAAATAGTGAGCTCATATTCCTTTTTGCTCTTCCTTTGCTGTGGCCTTTCCCATTTCCACCAAGTGGAAATCGTTCTTCTTCTGGCTGCCTCCACCAAACCAACCTTAACATTCTCTAGGTATGAAGTATCACTACCTTAGGTAGTGTGGGATGACTATTAGACATAGCGTGTGTGGAGAGAGAGAGAGAGAGAGAGAGAGCGCACTTTTAAATATCAAGGTTTACATTTTACTGAAAAAAAAATGTCAACACAAAAATGTTTTAAAATCCAAATGGATACATACACACACAGTATATGAACAATAGCATAATAAAATGATCTGAGATAAAAGCATCCAGCTGACCTATCTAAGCTATGCCCCTGTTTTACCCAGGTCCCTTATCCAAGCAGTATCTTGCTGTCCTTGGTCTAGTCTTCTTAATCTGTCCCCCTGTTCCAGCACTTCTGACTCTCCCTTTCCTCCAACACCCAGACCTGCCCACCCCCTCCTCTGACTCTTTGCTTCTGGCTTTTATCTTCAAAACTTTCTCCTCTCTCCCACTCCAACCCATCAGGAGATAGTTTTATTTGTTAATCCTGCCAACTATGTTTCTGCTTCCTGAGGTAAACTCCCCGCCCCTCCTCTTGAACTTTGTAACATTCTGCTTCCTTGGCTGGCTTTTTGACCTTTGCTGAACTTTTCACCCTCCTCTTCCCTGGGCGAAACTTCCTGAGCTTTACATCCTAAACTATACTTTTAACCTCTAAACTATTAGCCTTTTGACTGACAGTATTTATTTATTCGTGTCAGAAGCATCACAATTAAAAAACATCCTATAACACATAACATTTAAAATATAAAATGTAGAAGTTAAAATATATAAAAATTAGACAGCTCTTGCCCCGAAACTAGCAACATGAATTGTGTTCCGTCACGCTGTCATAAGGTCCTCATGTGTACGTTGGTCAGGGCACAAAGGGCAAGTATACATGGGTGTTGTTGTCTGCAAGTCTCCGCAGTTGCACAGGGCAGAGATCACCGGATAACCCCATTTATTCAAACAGGATCTTGTTGCGCCCGTGCGCAGTCTATTCAATGATTTCCACACGTCCAGCTTTCACTGGAACCGGGTGCCGGCTCCTCTGCTGGTCCCCTCCAGTGTTGATTCTTTGTCGCTTTCCATAAGTCCATTCTACTTTTGAATTCATCAAAGTCGTCCGTTGATCTGAGGAAGCATTTCCTGGAATTTAATCTCTGAGGAGCTGGTTGCAGGCCATAAAGAGGGCGTTGTTTGGATATTGAGGATTTAAGCCTCTCTTCGTATGCTGCTGCTTCTCTATGAACAGCAGGCGGGGCAATGCCAGCTATATGGTAGATCTTATCTAGAGAAGTAGGTTTCAGACATCCGGTAATGATTCTACATTGACTGACAGTGACTAGCACACGCACACAAAATCATTTAACAGTACCATAAAACCAAATTAAAAGCCACAATGGAGGATAGTTCTGTTCCTACACAGACAGAGTTTTGGAATGCAACAGTTAAGGAATGACAAACGTACAGCGATCTTGTGCAGCTCCCACAAACCTCACCATCATCACCATCATCTCAGGCCAGCTGACTACCTGTCTCAATTGGAATCATGCGCTTTGTGGCTTAAGAGACTCTTAAATTCCATGGGCAGGATGTTAAGCTAGTCCCCCAGGATCCACACATGGCCATTTCAGTGATGGCTCTCTGGCTGTGGAATGCCTTTCTCAGAAAGGGACACCTGACACCTACATTGTGGTCTTTTCGGTGACGGGAGAAAGCCTTTTTATTTTCTCAGGCTTTTTAGTCCTTCAGTTTTGTTTTTTAAATATTGTGTTTTTAGATCATTACAGCGCTGCTGGCTTTTACTCTGGCTTTTACTTTGTTTTTTCCGGTTTTAACATTTAATGGTTTTATATTATGTTTTATCATACTGCATTTTGTGGTTTTAATTTTTGTGAACCACCCAGAGGGTTTGGCTATAGGGCAAAATGTAATGAATATGATAATCCCCAAAGCTTCTAACTGGAGACACCAGGGGGCAAACCGAGGGGCTGTTTCTGCAGCTCTTTCAGCCCCCTCCCTCTGGAGAGAAGAGCCTGGAGCCCGAAGGATGAAGTCAATGGCAGGGACCAGAAGACATGGGCACGAGCGCCTCCTCGCAGCTCTGATACAGCCTCCCCCAACTGTGGCCATCCAGATGTGTTGGGACCTCCACTCCCCATAATCTCTGGCTGGCATGACCATTAGCTGCAATCCAGCACATCTAGAAGGCATCAGGCTGCTCTAATAGATGGGACCCATTGCTGCTTCCCCTTTGTGAGCTTCTTTTGTCTTTGGCTTGGCTTGGCAGCTGGGCTTCAGGGAGATGTCATCAGGAGCCTAGATTTGGCCCGATAGCCTCTGGTAGCTAGTACAGACAGAAGCACAGCCTTCCCCAACCTGCTGGCTGGGAATGATGGGAATTGCAGTCCAACACATCTGGAGAGTGCCAGGTTGGGAGAGGGTACCATAACAACTTTGCCCATTTTGAAATGCTCAGCACTGCAGTACAAGAAACAGACCTGTGAACATGGCTGGGCATGGAGTGGGGAAGATGAGTTTCTCCCTGTTCCACTATGTGAATTCTCTGGCTCCTCATTCCCTTTAGCCTCACTTTCTAGACTGTAGAAATGGATAGAAACATTCTACCTCACAGGGTTTTCATGAGAATAAAAGGACTCTGTGACAAAACCAAAAACCCACGCCACACTTTTAGGTAGTACAGGTGCTATAAACATTCTTAGAAATACATCAACCATGATCCCGATACATGCTGATGTTAAGTTCTGAATTTCTGTTGATTTCAATGGGACAGGAGCAGCTGCTTTGCATGCAGAAGGAAGGTCCTGGATTCAATCCCCAGTAGCTCCAGCTTAAAAACAGATCTTATTTTATTTATTTATTTATTTATTTATTGCATTTATACCCCGCCTTTCTCCCTCTCGCAAGGAACTCAAGGCGGCTTACATTATCCGCCTCCTCACCGTTGTATCCTCACAACAACAACCCTGTGAGGTAGGTTGGGCTGAGAGTCTGTGACTGGCCCAAAGTCACCCAGTGAGCTTCCATGGCCAAGTGGGGACTAGAACCCGGATCTCCCGGCTCCCAGTCCGTCACTCTCACCACTACACTACACTGGCTCTTAGGCAGTGGGGCTAGAAATTCCACTGATACGCATGAACGCATCACAGTGGACAGCACAGGGCCAGCCAGCCCAAGTGCCTGACTCAAGATAAGTGCCAGGAGTGCCCCAGCTGCCTCTTAAAGTCCCCTCCAGTTGCCAAAACAAGACGCAGACAAAAGGGATTCTTTCCAAGGCTTTATTCCTTTACAACCTAATGACTCTTTCAGATGCTAATTGCCAGCGACTAAGCAAGGAACTGCAATGGGTATCTTAGCAGAGTAACCTAAGCTCCATGTACGCAGTTGGTCCCCATTTGGAGAAGGGCGGGAAAAGCTCTGAAACTTATGGGCTAGGAGGGGAGGCTCCCGCCCTTACCTATGGGGCATCGGGACGCAACCGTTCCCGTAGTGCCAAGCGGGCTGAGCACCTCCTCTCGGTGCCCTCCACCTCACGCCTCTCTCTACGCCAGTGCCTAGCATCTAGCAACAACCGCTCTCCCACTCTTTCGCTGCCAGGGTCACTATCTCTCTCAGGAATGCGAATTGCGGGGGCCTTTCCCTGCAGCTGCACCTCAGAGACAAGCGGGCTCCTCTCCCATGGGTTGTAGGTCTTCCTCAGAATCAGAGCTGCTTTGGGGCTCTATGGGCTCAGTTCCAACCCTGACAATAAGGCAGGGTCAACCAATAAGAGAGGCTTCCCCTCCCTCTCCTCCCCTTTCTCCTCCCCCCCCCCCGAAAGCCCAGATGCACCTGCATTTCAGGAGCAAGCCTCATTGAGCCCAATGGGAGTTACTTCCGAGTAGACACACATATGCTTGTGCTGGGAAAGAGGCACGGGGGTGGAGAACAGAAAGATGTAAACCAGCCCCCATTTTAACCCACAGGATCTCATGGACCACAATAGGAGTTACTTCTGAAGAGACAGTAATGGATTTGTTGTGGGAAAGAGAGCAGTAAACACAAAGACAGAAACCAGCCCCCATTGTAACCCACTCTGCTCCACTGTCAGGATATCTGTAACGAAGCTGTGAAGTACTTACTTCCTAAGGCAATGAATCAGAGCCTTGAGATTGTGCTTAATCGCACTTAAGGAATTGGGCTTGGATATGTGCTGTGTCAGTTGAGGGGCTTCTCTGTTATTTCTGTGTCATTGAGAGGGCAAGACTCATTCAGCACAATGGGCAGAAACACCCCTTGACTGGGGTCACGGTGAAAGGCACACCCCTGGGCAGGGCTAGCATGCCCAAGCTAAATGCAGGGGTAGGGGCACATATTCCAGAGGTTAGCCAGAAGAGATAAGGAATTATTTTTAAACAAGCAATGCACAGAAGTGGAAGAAGATAATAGACTAGGAAGGACAAGAGACCTCTTCCAGAAAATTAGAAACATCGGAGGTAAATTCCAGGCAAAAATGTGTACGATCAAAAACAAAGATGGCAAGGACCTAACAGAAGCAGAAGAGAGCAAGAAAAGATGGCAAGAATATACGGAAGTTCTGTATAGGAAGGATAATAATATCGGGGATAGATTTGACGGTGTGGTCAGTGAGTTAGAGCCAGACATCCTGAAGAGTGAGGTTGAACGGGCCTTAAGAAGCATTGCTAATAACAAGGCAGCAGGAGACGATGGTATCCCAGCTGAACTGTTTAAAATCTTGCAAGATGATGCTGTCAAGGTGATGCATGCCATATGCCAGCAAATTTGGATAACACAAGAATGGCCAACAGATTGGCAAAAAACAACTTATATCCCCATACCAAAAAAGGGAAGCAACCAAAGAATGTTCCAGCAGTCAAACAGTAGCACTTATTTCACATGCCAGTAAGGTAATGCTCAAGATCTTGCAAGGTAGACTCCAGCAATTCATGGAATGAGAATTGCCAGATGTACAAGCTGGGTTTAGAAAAGGCAGAGGTACTAGAGACCAAATTGCCAATATCTGCTGGATAATGGAGAAAGCCAGGGAGTTTCAGAAAAACATCTGTTTCTGTTTTATTGACTATTCTAAAGCCTTTGACTGTGTGGATCATCACAAATTGTGGCAAGTTCTTGGTGGTATGGGGATACCAAGTCATCTTGTCTGCCTCCTGAGGAATCTGTATAATGACCAAGTAGCAACGGTAAGAACAGACCACGGAACAACGGACTGGTTTAAGATTGGGAAAGGAGTACGGCAGGGTTGTATACTCTCACCCTACCTATTCAACCTGTACACAGAACACATTATGCCACATGCTGGGCTTGATGAATCCAAGGCTGGAGTTAAAATCACTGGAAGACACATTAACAATCTCAGATATGCAGATGATACCACTTTGATGGCTGAAAGCGAGGAGGAGCTGAGGAACCTCATGACGAAGGTGAACGAAGAAAGTGCAAAAGCTGGGTTGCAGTTAAACCTCAAAAAAACCAAGATTATGGCAACCAGCTTGATTGATAACTGGCAAATAGAGGGAGAAAACGTGGAGGCAGTGGCAGACTTTGTCTTTCTAGGCACAAAGATTACTGCAGACGCTGACTGCAGTCAGGAAATCAGAAGAAGTTTACTTCCTGGGAGGAGAGCAATGACGAATCTTGATAAAATAATTAAGAGCAGAGACATCACTCTGGATTCCTGAGTTCACTTTGGATTCCTGAACGCGCTTGGGGATTCTCTGGGGCACACCAACGGCCACTCGGTCGAGACCCTGGTGGGTGGCTGGAATGCCGCAATCACTGGGGCATTAGATCAGGTGGCTCCAAAACGTCCTCTCCCCCTGAACAGGGCTCGGACTGCACCATGGTTCAATCCGCGGTTACGAGCTCTGAAACAGGAGGTGAGACAGCTAGAGCGCCGGTGGCGGAAGTCTCGCTCCAAAGACGATCAGACACGGGCTAGAGCTGTATCTTCAGCCTATCACGTGGCGGTGAAGGCAGCAAAAAAGGAATATTATGCTGCCTCTATCGCGTCTGCAGAGTGCTGTCCCAGGAGGCTGTTCCAAGTGGTCCGGAGCCTGGTCGGTCCTGTGGCTCCGGAACCACTGGAGCATTCTAAGGCCTCCTGTGAGGCCTTGGCAAGGCACTTTGCAGATAAAATTGATCAGATTAGGTGTGTTACTCTGCACGCTGTGGATACAGTTAATGAGCAAGAGGCGGCCTGTGGCAAACCGGTTTTGTGGGATCGGTTCCAGCTTCTTCCTCCTGATGAAATGAACAAGGTGCTTTCATCTGTAAGGCCGACCACCTGCTTACTTGATCCTTGCCCATCATGGCTCATTATGGGCTGCAGAGAGAGACTGGGTGAGGGGATCAGGGCGGTGGTGAACGCCTCCCTTGAGGAGGGAGTGATGCCATCAGCCCTCAAGGAGGCAGTGATAAGACTGCTTTTAAAGAAGCCCTCCTTGGATCCTCAAGTTCTGAACAACTTTCGCCCAGTCTCAAATCTGCCATTTTGGGGCAAGGTGATTGAGCAGGTGGTGGCGATGCAGTTGAAGGCACACTTGGAAGAAACTGATTATCTAGATCCATTTTAGTCGGGCTTCAGGCTTGGGCATGGGACAGAAACGGCCTTGGTCGCCTTGGTGGATGATATGAGGAGGGCTCTGGATAGGGGTGAATGCTCCTTCCTTGTTCTCCTCGACCTCTCAGTGGCTTTTGATACTGTTGACCACGGTATCCTCCTGGACCGCCTGGAGGGGTTGGGTATTGGAGACACTGTATTGCGGTGGTTCCGGTCCTTCCTCTCCGGCAGGTACCAGAGGGTAGCACTGGGAGAGGAGGTTTCGGACCCGTGGCCACTCACTTGTGGGGCGCCACAGGGTTCCATCCTCTCCCCGATGCTATTTAATATCTATGTGAAGCCACTGGGCGCTATCATCAGGAGGTTTGGGGTGCGGTGTCATCAATATGCGGATGACACGCAGCTCTACCTCTCGTTCAAATCTTCACCAAGGTTGGCCGTAGAATCCCTGTCCAAATGTCTGGAGATGGTGAGTGGCTGGATGTGGAGGAATAAGCTGAAGCTGAACCCTGACAAGACCGAGGTACTTTTGGTGGGAGACAAGAGGAGGCTGGGGGATGTTGACCTGGTGTTGAAGGGGTACGGCTACCCTTGAAAGACCAGGTCCGCAGCCTGGGGGTCATTTTGGACTCCCAGCTGTCCATGGAGGCTCAGGTGTCAGCTGTGAGCCCGACAGCATTGTATCAACTCCATCTGATACGGCAGCTGCACCCCTTCCTTCCCGACCATCTGCTCCCATCTGTAGTACATGCCCTGGTCTCCTCTCATTTAGACTACTGTAATGCGCTCTACGTGGGGCTACCCTTGAAGACGGTTTGGAAGCTGCAGCTGGTACAGAACGTGGCAGCTCACCTGATTAAAGGCAGCCGCCGGCGAGATCACATCACTCCAGTGCTGAAGGAGTTGCACTGGTTACCAGTTGTTTTCTGGGCCAAATTCAAGGTGTTGGTTTTGACCTTTAAAACCCTATATGGTTCCGGCCCAGCCTATCTTAAGGAGCGCCTCCAGCAGCACCAGACAGGCCGCTTAACAAGATCAGCCTCGGATGGCCTTCTCTCTGTCCCATCAGCCAGGACAGCTAGACTGGTGGGGACGAGGGAGAGGGCCTTTTCTGTAGTGGCCCCCACTCTGTGGAACTCCCTCCCTAGGGAACTCCGTCATGCCCCCTCTTTAATGAGCTTCCGTCATGCATTAAAAACGTGGCTGTTCAGGCAGGCATTTGGGGTGGGTTAGGGTATTTTAGAAAATGTTTTTATTGTAGAATTTTATTGTTTTATTGTATGTTGTACATCACCCAGAGTGGTTGGGTGACCAGCCAGATGGGCGATTAATAAATTAAATAATAAAATAAATAAATAAATAAATAAAACATCACACTGACAACAAAGGTCTGCATAGTTAAAGCAATGGTATTCCCTGTAGTAACCTGTGGCTGTGAGAGCTGGACCATAAGGAAGACTGAGCGAAGGAAGATAGATGCTTTTGAACTGTGGTGTTGGAGGAAAATTCTGTGAGTGCCTTGGACTGCAAGAAGATCAAACCAGTCCATACTCCAGGAAATAAAGCCAGACTGCTCACTTGAGAGAATGATATTAAAGGCAAAACTGAAGTACTTTGGCCATATAATGAGAAGACAGGATACCCTGGAGAAGATGCTGATGCTAGGGAAAGTGGAAGGCAAAAGGAAGAGGGACCGACCAAGGGCAAGATGGAGGGATGATATTCTGGAGGTGATAGACTCGACCTTGGTGGAGTGGTGACGGCCGACAGGAAGCTCTGCCGTGGGCTGGTCCATGAAGTCACGAAGAGTCGGAAGTGACTGAACGAATAAACAACAAGGGGCACATAGCCACTATACTGGGGAGAACCTGACTTAAGGAAAAGAATCGGACTTTGAGCAGCCTCAGGAAATCCGTTTTTTCCCTGATAAGCTCTGGGATGGCTGCTGGACGGCCTTGACGTCATGTATCCCTAACAACCTCCACACGCAGCTGGCTCAGAGTAAATCACTGGTAGAGGTGCCCCCCTGAATTATTTCAGCTCTACTCTGGCATTTTTGTTTGATGGGTTTTTGCTTTTGGATATGTAGAAGGTGTGTTTGGGCTGCAGAGTTTTTAGTTGTTTTAGTTTTAAACAGCTGTTGTGATGTTTCTGCTTTAAACTTGTATTTAGTGTATTGTTTGAATATTGTATTTGTATATTTTTGTGAGCCACTTTGAGGGCCTTTTGGTAGAAAGGCAGCATAGAAATTAAGTACAACATAACATAACATAACATAACATAACATAACATAACATAACATAACATAACATAATATAACATAACATAGGGATGCCCCCCACCCCCACCCCACTCCCTCGTATGCAAGTTCCTGTTTGGCCATCATAGAAATTATGTATTAAAATTTCTGTCCTGATGACTAGCTCATGTGAGGCTCTTGAAACAGCTGTACATGCAATGACAAATAAAGTAATTCAAATTTCATTGAAATTATTTCAACCACGCAACAGAAAAATATACCAGCATCATAGATCGACTGTTTAATAAAGAGCTAATAAACTATTAACTGCACATGTAGAGAGAAGAGGTTTGGGCACATGCATTGAAGAAACATTCATTTCAGTTCAAGAGGTGTGGGGGCGGGGAGAGAAAGATATCTGATGGCTGTGAAATCAGCTGGAAAGCCACATAAAATCCGATTCTTTCAATGCTGCTGATTTTGTCAGTTGTAAACTAGGCTGGAATACTTTGACCTAGGCAGTCCCAGGAGGCTGGTAGCTGCTTCTGGCTTTTAAAGATATGACTTGGCCTAAAATCTGACAGTTGTTTTGCTGAAAGCTGCAAAGAGGACCTGAAATATGTCTTCAGCTTCCAGAAGCTCGGTTTATGGTTTCCAGGCAGCAAATGTGGTCACGGGGCTGGGGGAGATTGCCAAATCTCTTTAAAAAAATTTTTAATGGTGCATAGTCTAGGTCTGATTCTGTGCTTTAATACAAGGGTATTGTGGCATTCCTGCCTTCTCCTAGTGAGTATTCCCCTTCTCTAAGGCCTTTCTCACCCCCAGCAGGAACCACCTTCTCTCTCACACCCTGGGTTTCTGCCACCAGGACCTTTAAGGCTCAGGTCCAACCCTTTCCTCAGTCCTCTATCTGTGAGGACACACAGACTTTGCTTATAACTTTGTACTGTCCCCTTTATACCTCCCCCTTTCATAGCCCAGAGCGGATGGCATAGGATTTGGTTAAGCAAATAACCATTATTGACTACAGCAAATAAGTTGTTGAATAATAAACAGGTAACTCTTAATGGCTCTATCAATGTATGTTCTCTCATAAACCATTCTCTAGCTCACACCCTCTAACACTCGCTTCACAAATTATTATTATTATTATTATTAAATTTATTAATCACCCATCTGGCTGGTCCCCCAGCCACTCTGGGGGCGATGTACAGCATATAATAAAACAGTTTAAAACAATAAAATTCTACAATAAAAACGTTTTCTAAAATACCCTAACCCACCCCAAATGCCTGCCTGAACAGCCACATTTTTAATGCACGGCGGAAGCTCATTAAAGAGGGGGCATGGCGGAGTTCCCTAGGGAGGGAGTTCCACAGAGGGGGGGCCACCACAGAAAAGGCCCTCTCCCTCGTCCCCACCAGTCTAGCTGGCCTCTTATTTCCAACTCTGTCTGTTACCAGAAAGTTTTATAATTAGCAGAGTGGGAGACAAATCCCCACAGACTTCTCTCTCTCTCTCAGTTCTCAGTCCTAAAATCCTGCCTCTCACAAATCCTAACTCTGATCTAAACCGTCCCTCAAACTCATCCCATCACTGTCTCTGATCTTACCCCTCACTAACCCTATCTGCCTCACACGGCAAAGCTCAGTTTATATAGCACACACGCTTCACCCCCTTCACTCACTCAGCCAATCATCACACATATGCAAATCCACCATTCTCCCAGCCACTCATCTCTCTCTCTCACCATAGAAATACTCACCACAAAATACAGAACTATAACAGGAATACATAACCATAACCATAGACTTATTATATATAGATGTGTAATGTCACGGGTATCAACGGAGGAGGAGCCCCAGTGACAAACCGTCTCAGCCCCAGTGACAAACCATCAATGTAAAAAGAAGTGAAGCACACATGTGAGTTAAGCACCTCTGTGAGGAGAAGGCAAGTCATAATTTTATGGGTAAGTCAGTAGCTGAAGCCAAAACAAGGGCACAGCAAAGGGAGCTAAATCCCAGGAGGGTAACCCTTTGGAAACGTACAGTTCAGGACAGGAGCTAAATCCCAGGGGAGAAAATTCTTCAGACACTGAAAGTCCTTGCAGTCTTGCTCTAAAGGCCCCACTGTCAGATGGGACCCCTCTCAAAATGCCATCAGTAGGAGAAGGGCATCATGTATGTTCAAAGGAGGAGGCACGTCCTGTGCTGGCACCCGAATTATGGAACACCCTCCCTAAGGAAGTTTGACTGGTGCCGACATTACAATCCTTTTTGGTGCCAGGCCATAAGTACATAAGAACTGTGCTGGATCAGACCAAGGGTCCGTCCAGTCCCACATTCTATTCCCACAGTGGCCACCCAGATGCCTCTGGGAAGCCCAGAAGCAGGACATGAGCAGAAGATCAGCCCCCCCCCCACTTGTGTTCCCCAGCAAATGGTACACAGAGACATACTGCATCTCATCCTGATTGTAATATATAGCCATCATGACTAGTAGTCGTCACTGAAAGCCTTGTCCTCCATGAATTTGTCTAGGTCAAGACTTTTTATTTGTGTATTGCTTTTGCTGATCATATAGTTTGCTGCCTCTCAGTTTTTATTTGTTATGGTGGCTTTGTGTTTATAGTATTGTACTTGCAATTTTGAATCCTTATGCCTGTAGACTGTGCTGGAATTCATTCTGGATAAAGGGTGCCCTAGCTGTCATTAAAAATAAACAAAACAGATGAATAATACTCCCATATCACTGCCTGACTGTATGTTGGGACTCCGTAACTGACGACACCTGCTTGCTTTCACCATCGCCTCTCCACTGGACCTTGCTACAAACATGCCCGGAGCCAGAGGTACAGTGCTGACGGAATGGAGACTGAATTCATGCCAATGGATCTAAATAGAAACCAAAGTTTTGGCTGCGGGGCATAATCGAGAGATACACTAAGAAGCTCTGATGCTTTTAACCACCACATAGCTCCTGATAAGGATGTACAAACCTAACTGGTGGTTGCCACACCATGGTGCTGGGGAAGAAACATCTGTACTTCCTCAGATGGCTCCACTCAGATTCATCTGGAAGCACATTAATCTTGCAATCAAGGCATCACCGCCCTGCTAAATACCTTTGTTTTCAAAAGGCAAGGGCCCAGGGTGCGATTAGTTAGTTCAATAGGTGTGGAAAGAACCAGCCTTTGGAGCCACAGTAGAACAGAGATCATAGGAATTAGTACAAAGCCCTGTACAACTTTACAAGGGGCACATAAATACATTCAGGGAAGGACAGATCATAGCTCATTATATGGAGCAAAACACCCCCCCCCCCAAAGCCCACCACCCAAAATGTTTCCAAGGTGTGAGACTCAATAAATGGGAACAGTGCTGATTGTTCAACATGGAGATTTTATTTTAAGAGGCCCACTTTTGTAAGCCAGGTGAGGCCCAGAGGGGGCGGTGTGTGCGTGTGGTTGGATTGATGCCCTAAGAACAGCAGGGCTTGCTTTTATATCCATTACTGGATTTGGGAGCCAGAGTTTGCTCAGGTTTATCACTCCAGAAATGGAACATGTGTGAAGATACAAAGTGGCCTTATGTGAAGTCAGACCACGGGTTTGTCCCGCTCAGCATTGGCCAAGGGTCTCAGGCTGAGAAAAGCCTCCCCCAGCCCTGCTAGGCAAGACCCATTTTTAGCTGGAGGTACCTGGGATTGGGATTTTGGTTCAAAATTGGGAAAGGAGTACGACAAGGCTGCATATTGTCACCCTGCTTATTTAACTTATATGCAGAGTACATCATGAGAAATGCCGGGTTGGATGAATCAGAGGTCAGAATTAAGATTGCCGGGAGAATTATCAACAACCTCCGATATGCAGACGATACCACCCTAATGGCAGAAAGCGAAGAGGATCTCAAGAGCCTCTTGTTGAGGGTGAAAGAGGAGAGTGCAAAAGCTGGTTTGAAACTCAACATTAAAAAAACGAAGATCATGGCATCTGGCTCCATCACTTCCTGGCATATAGAAGGGGAAGAAATGGAAGCAGTGACAGATTTTACTTTCTTGGGCTCCAAGATCACCGCAGACGGTGACTGTAGCCATGAAATTAAAAGACGCTTGCTCCTTGGGAGGAAAGCTATGGCACACCTAGAGAGCATAGTAAGAAGCAGAGACATCACCTTGCCGACAAAGGTCCGTCTAATCAAAGCTATGGTTTTCCCAGTAGTAATGTATGGCTGTGAGAGCTGGACTATAAGGAAGGCTGAGCGCCGAAGAATTGATGCTTTCGAACTGTGGTGCTGGAGAAGACTCTTACGAGTCCCCTGGACTGCAAGGAGGTCAAATCAGTCCATCCTAAAGGAAATCAACCCTGAGTGCTCATTGGAAGGACAGATACTGAAGCTGAAGCTCCAATATTTTGGCCACCTAATGCGAAGAGAAAACTCCCTGGAAAAGACCCTGATGCTGGGAAAGACTGAAGGCAAGAGGAGAAGGGGACGGCAGAGGATGAGATGGCTAGATAGCATCACGGATGCAATGAATATGAACTTGAGCACGCTCCGGGAGAGAGCGCAGGACAGGAAGGCCTGGCGTGCTATGGTCCATGGGGTCACGAAGAGTCGGACACGACTGAACGACTGAACAACAACAACAACCTGGGATTGAACCCGGGAGCCTCTGCATGCAAGGCAGGCACTCTGTCACAGAGTGATGGCTGCCTGTTTGTAGATATTTCTTAGGGAGCTTCTAGATGGGGCTTTTATTGCACCATTGCCATGCCTCAGATGACAATGTCTTCCTCTCGTAACCCTCCTGTGTTTTCCCACTACTTCTTCTATCTTTTTTCTTACTGTGGAAAATCCAATAAGGAAAAAAAATGGAATAGTGGTATAATACCTTCTGATCGTTGACATCAGGAGCCCTCTGTCTAGAGGCCCCTTTACAATCATACAACTGAGAGAGGTGTTTCTTGCTCCACGGATCCAAATACATAATTGCATTTGCTACTGGAGGGGATGACACGAGCTTCTAGTCTAGCCTGTGCATAAATGCCCAACTATCTGCCAGCCACCTTCTGCCCCATACCAGTGACTTGCATCTAGCAGAATCATTGGCCAGTAGATTGCCTGACCAATTTGGAAAAGCAACTTGAGGGCACATCTGGTCATGCATAGTGACCCACAAGTGGGTCTAGCAAAAGTTACACCAGAACCAAACATGAGAATCCATGCATTGCTACCATGTTGGACCATTATCCATGAACATTGATGCTGCTGTTCACCGCACTAGAGTCTGTCGATGTAAACAGAATCATTGTGAAGGGAAGACTTTTGCAACTAGGGAGCTCCATTATGTCCAAGTCTGAGAAATGAGATGATTGTTCAGAGGCAATGCCCTCCGTGCTCCAGAACAGCACACATGGGCCAGAATCATCAATGCTGGCATGACATCAAGGCAATGACTCAGGGAAGTGATTCGGTTGGGTGGCATCTCTGGGTCTCTGTCTCCTTATGTCCCACACTGCCTTGGGGAAAGGAAAGTAAGGTAGGAACATTGCCCTGGTAAGTGGTCCAGCATCCTTGGGAAGAGACTGGGATAGTACGGGGAGCCTTCAAGATGGAGGCTGAAATAGATACAGATGCTGCATGGAAGGATTGGCTTCAACTGCTTTCTGAAGAAGGTTCCCTAGTAGAAGGTAGCATGGCAACCCTGCACTTCTATATTGTTTCCAATTCCCTGTACCCTGGCTCTCTGGCCTGCTGTCAAGGCCCAGCACGGGGATGGGATGTGTCTGCTTGACCCAGGACTGAAGATCCAGGGAGACCCAGGCTGGGCTGCAAACACATCACCATCAGTGGAGAACTGAGGTTAAACCGTAAATCATGCAAATGTAAGCAAATGTAAGCAAAAGAGCCAGGGCCTGCAGGAGAAGCTGCCACAATTGGGGAAGAGGCGAGTGAGCTACTGGCCAGGCCCCCCTCTTGCAAAGAGGATGGCTTGTGTAGGAAACCAACCAACAGTGAGCTACTGGCCAGGCCCCCCTCTTGCAAAGAGGATGGCTTGTGTAGGAAACCTCTAGGACAGCCTTGCCCAACCTGCTGCTCTCCAGGTGTGTTGGACTACAACTCCCATCATGCCCAGCCAGCATGGCCAGTGGCTGCTCTAGGACTTGTTTGGGAGATAGAAAGGAGTCTGCCTCCCTAGGTGACATGTTCTCTCAGAAACTGAGGCACAGAATTCCTTTGCTCCTGGCAGGAGGAACCACCAGGGTTGGTATGGCATCAGGAGGGAGAGACAAGAACCCTAAAAATTGGGGACACTGAGAGCCCAGGGTCAGTGGAAGGGAGCCAGAGATTAATAAGCTGCAGAGCATATGTGAAGAAATGAGCTAGGCTTCGCATGTCCTCCAGGGAGCAGGGAGGAATTAAGACTGGGTCCCAGGGATAGAAAATAGCATTTAAAGGGCATTTGTCCCTTGTCTAAAATGGATATACATACACGCCATGCTGCCATGCCTGGCTATAAATATCAAGCTGGCAGCCAGACATATAATGAGCTCAAAGAAAGGGAACTACACAAAGCTAAAGGACACCAATAAATCCTTCATTTTTTAGCGACAGACACTGAGTGGTTAGAATGAGGGGAGAGGGAAGGAGGTATTGTACTGTTTATTAACCCACTCGCTTGTCTTTTAGAAAGGGTGTGCACACACATGTTTGTAATTTAGGGCACAATCCAAAGCATGTTTAGACGGAAAGGAGGCCTACAACTCCCAGCATGGCTGGCTGGGGAACGCTGGGAGTTGCAGGACTTCTTTTCCGTCTAAACATTCATAGGACTGTGCCCATAGCCTTTTAAATTGTGGAGTTGTTTTAATGTTTTACTGTTTTTAATCTTCTTGAGTTTTTAAAAATTGTTTTAAGGATTTATACTTGTAAATTGTTGTGCACCACCTTGATGGCTTTTGTTTTTAAGCAAGTATGGCGGTATATAACTGTTAATAACAGATGAATAAAATATGAATTGGTTTATTTATATAGCAGCATTAATGTGTGTGGCGCTTTACAGAGCACCAACAAAAGACAGTCCACCTCCTGCCCACCTCCAAAATCTGGGAGTCTTGAGACAGGATTTTTCTTTGAAGGTCATGTCCCCTGTCAGGACTGGGAACAGATGAGGGCAGAAGCCACACATGGAGGAAAGAAACAAGAGTGCAACATTCGTGATCACACCTGTCTGTTCCTGATGGAGCACAACAACTCGTGGTGTATCTCCATAATAAACTGTTGGTTTACGGATGTATAACTGAACGTGGCTGGCAGTCCTAGTGCCAGAATGACATCAATGCCCTGAAATCCCCAAAGCTCCCA
This sequence comes from Heloderma suspectum, assembly GCF_057233095.1. Taxonomy (NCBI): domain Eukaryota; kingdom Metazoa; phylum Chordata; class Lepidosauria; order Squamata; family Helodermatidae; genus Heloderma; species Heloderma suspectum. The sequence continues at coordinate 328,109,740 of NC_139460.1, read as the reverse complement.
AGCAACTGTTGCCTTTTCCAGCTCTGACTTGGAAATCCACCCACAGGAAATCCACCCACAACCCACAGGAAATCCACAACAGGACCCTCCCACCCATGTTCCCCAGCAACTGGAGTATATAGTCTCACTGCCCCTGGTACTGGAGGTGGCACATAGCCATCAAGATTGGTATAGCCTTCTCCTCCAGGAATTTGTCTAACCCCCTTTAAAGCCATCCAAATGGGTGGCCATCGCTACATCCTGTGGTAGCAAGTTCCATAGTTTAACTATGTGCTGTATGAAGAAGTCCTTTGATCTGTCCTGAATCTCCAACTTGGTAATGCTCAATTTCCAATGACAGCACAATGAATCACCTTCACCACGACGTTCATTCTTACATTTTATTTTAATCTTTTGCGAGCTCAATTAAATTTTGATGAAATCCTAATAGACAGCAGTGGCTGTATCTTCTGATGGACCTGAAGTCAGATCTATCCATTATTTCTCAATTTATGGACTCAGATATTTAAACTCACATTGTACCAACAAACCCTGATAGGAAACACTGAAAAACAATGAACAGATAAATCCAGATATGATCAGAACCTCCTGCTCATTTCCTGGCACAAAACACTTGTCCTAATTGTTTGGTCTTGAATCATTCCAGGAAGATAACACTGGCTGGGGAGCAGCTGCCAAGGACCTCTGTCAGTGCACCTTCCCTGTTGGTGGATTGTGCACAGCAACTTGAGACAGCTCTCTCTCAATTTATTGTAGTGATCCCAAGAAGCACGGGAGGTTCAGAACAGTATTTTTGTATATCACATAAGGAAAACATAATGTAAGAACAAAATGAAAGGACATAACACAAGTATTCTTGCACATACTGTATGAAGTACTAGGGCTTTTAGTAGGCCACAAATTAGGCATGAGTCAGCATTGTGATGTGGCAGCTAAAAAGGCTAATGCAGTTCTAGAGTGCATCAACAGATGTCCAGATTGCAAGAAGAAATGGTACCACTCTGTTCTGTTGTGGCCAAACTTCACCCGTCCCGTGTGCAGTTCTGGGCACCACAGTTTAAGAAGGATTTCAACAGACTGGAGCATGTCCAGAGGAGGGTGACAAAATGTGGGGCCTGGAAACCAGGGGCCGATCTACTTTGTGCCTGCCATCGCAATGAATTTGGTGTCCCGTCGGGTTAAACGCTCTCGCATTAAAACGTGATTATTCACACTCACCTATTTTCCCCGTTGCAGTGCTTCATCAAATGCGCGAGCTCGGTTCACACTCGAGCGCTGTGCTGTTTTCCTGCTGTTTTCCTGCGTGCGCTTGTCTGATCTCAGATGCTAAGCGGGGTCGGCCCCAGTCAGTAGTTGGATGGGTGACTGCCTGGGAATCATAGAATCATAGAATCATAGAATAGTAGGGTTGGAAGGGGCCTACGAGGCCATCGAGTCCAACCCCCTGCTCAATGCAGGGATCCAAGTCAGAGCATCCCTGACAGATGGCTGTCCAGCCTCGTCTTGAAGGCCTCCAGTGTGGGAGAGCCCACCACCTCCCCAGGTAATTGGTTCCATTGTCGTATTGCTCTCACAGTCAGGAAGTTTTTCCTGATGTTCAGCCGGAATCTGGCTTCCTGGAACTTGAGCCCATGATTCCGTGTCCTCCACTCTGGGATGATCGAGAAGAGATCCTAGCCGTCCTCTCTGTGACAACCTTTCAAGTACTTGAAGAGTGCTATCATATCTCCCCTCAGTCTTCTCTTCTCCAGGCTAAACATGCCCAGTTCTTTCAGTCTCTCTTCATAGGGCTTTGTTTCCAGTCCCCTGATCATCTTTGTTGCCCTCTTCTTAACCCTCTCCAGTTTGTCTGCATCCTTCTGAAAGGGTGGTGCCCAGAACTGGACACAGTACTCCAGATGAGGCCTAACCAGTGCTGAGTAGAGGGGAACTAGTACTTCCCGGGATTTGGAAGCGATGCTTCTATGAATGCAGTCCAAAAGAGCATTGGCCTTTTTTGCAGCCACATCACATTGTTGGCTCATATTCAGCTTGTGATCGACAACAATGCCAAGATCCTTCTCGCTTGTAGTGTGGTTGAGCCACGTATCCCCCATCTTGTAACTGTGCATTTGGTTTCTTTTTCCTAGGTGCAGAACTTGGCATTTGTCCCTATTAAATGCCATTCTGTTGCTTTCTGCCCAGCGCTCCAGTCTATCCAGATCACTTTGGATTTTGTTTCTGTCTTCCAAAGTATTAGCTATCCCTCCCAATTTTGTGTCATCTGCAAATTTGATCAGTATTCCCTGCACCTCCTCCTCCAAGTCATTAATAACAATGTTGAAGAGCACTGGGCCCAGGACTGAGCCCTGCGGTACCCCACTCCTTACCTCTCCCCAGCTTGAGAAGGTCCCATTGATAAGCACTCTTTGAGTCCGATTCTGTAGCCAACTGTGGATCCACCGGATCGTTGTTTCATCTAGCCCACTTTGAGCTAATTTGCCCATCAGGATATCATGGGGCTCTTTGTCGAAAGCTTTGCTGAAGTCGAGGTATATGATGTCTACAGCATTCCCACGGTCTACAAGGGAGGTGACTTGATCAAAAAATGAGATCAGATTTGTCTGGCAGGACTTGTTTTTGACAAATCCATGTTGGCTTCGAGTAATCACGGCATTGTTGTCAAGGTGCTTCCAGATGGATTGCTTTATGATCTGCTCCAGAATTTTCCCAGGGATTGATGTCAGACTGACTGGTCTGTAGTTCCCAGGTTCCTCCTTTTTACCCTTTTTGAAGATAGGGACAACGTTAGCCCTCCTCCAGTCATCTGGCACTTCCCCGGTCCTCCATGATTTCTCAAAGGGAATAGACAGCGGTTCTGAGAGCTCTTCTGCCAGTTCCTTTATGACTCTAGGATGCAGTTCATCTGGCCCTGGAGATTTGAACTCATTCAAAGTAATGAGGTGTTCCTTGACCATATGCCTATCGATCTCAAGCTGCAATCCTGCCCCTTCAGCCTGTACTTCGCCTTTGCCAGGGGGGTCATAGACCCTCTTTTGGGAGAAGACTGAGCCAAAGTAGGAATTGAGCACTTCTGCCTTTTCTTTGTCCTCTGTTATCGTTTTGCCATCCTGATTTAATAGCTGAACCACCATTTCTTTCCTCTGCCTTTTACTATGCACGTAGCTGAAGAAAGCCTTTTTGTTGTTTTTAACATCCCTTGCTAACCTCAGCTCATTCTCAGCTTTAGCCTTCCTGAAGCCATCCCTGCAATTCTGTGCTATCTGCCTGTACTCTTCCTTTGTTACTTGGCCTTCTTTCCACTTCCTAGATGTGTCCTTTTTTGTTTTCAGGTCATCCCTAAGCTTTTTGTGAAGCCACATTGGCTTCTTCTGTTGTCTTCCACCTTTTCTTCTTGTTGGAATTGCTTGTGATTGTGCCTTGAGAATTTCCTTTTTTAAAAGCTCCCACCCATCTTGGACTCCTTTTCTCGCTAGCATCGCTTGCCATGGGACCTTACTGATCATTGTTCTGAGTTTATGAAAATCAGCTTTCCTAAAATCCAGGGTACGCGTTTGACTACACTCGGCTTTTGCTTGCCTTAGAACCAAGAACTCAAGTACAACATGGTCGCTTTCCCCCAGAGTTCCTGTAACTGCTACTTTATCCACTAAGTCATCTCTGTTGCTTAGGATCAAGTCAAGGATAGCCGATCCTCTAGTTCCTTCCTCTACTTTCTGTAGAAGGGAGTTATCAGCGACACACGTCAGGAATTTCTTGGAGGGGCCATGTTTTGCAGAATTTGTCTCCCAACAAATATTGGGGAAATTGGAGTCCCCCATTACTACTACATCAGGCTTCCTTAAAACATTGGCTATTTGCTTTTCAAAAGTTTCATCCTTGTCTTCTCCTTGGTTGGGTGGCCGGTAGTAGACTCCGACCACCAGGTTCCTTTTATTCTTTGCTCCATTTATTTCAACCCAGATGCTCTCGATGGGGCTACCAAGCTCCTCCTCCTGTATTTCTGTGCAGAGATATGTATTTTTCACATACAGTGCAACCCCACCTCCCTTTCTGTTCCTCCTGTTCTTTTGGAACAAGTTATATCCTTCAATTGCTGTATTCCAGTCATGAGAGTCATCCCACCAAGTCTCAGTTATACCTTTCAGGTCATAATTTCCCTCTTGTATTAAGAGTTCAAGTTCGATCTGTTTGTTTCCCATACTCTGGGCATTAGTATATAGACATCGAAGACCATGTGCTTCATAGTCTGGCTTTCTTCCCACATGTGTCTGAAGACTATTATTGGGCGCTATCAGAGCTTCTCTCTGTTGCAGAGCATGCGCCTACGTCCATTGTTACCCCCAACATTACATCTCCCTTCCCCGTAGGATTCAGTTTAAAGCCCTTCTGATGAAGTTCTTCATCCTGTGGCCAAACACATTCTTCCCATCCTTTGTGAGGTGCAACCCGTCCCTTGCCAACAGCCCATCTTCCAGGAAGTATAGCCCGTGGTCCCAGAATCCAAATCTCTCTCGTCAGCACCACCTTCATAGCCAGTCATTCACCCAGAATATTTTTCCTTCCCTTTCTATCCCTCTTCTAACTACTGGAAGGATGGATGAGAAAACTATCTGGGCCCCAAAGTTCTTGAGTTTCCTTCCCAAAGCTTCAAAGTCTGACGTGATCTCTTTGTAGCTCCGCTTGGCGGTATGATTTGTTCCCACATGGATGAGAAGAAAGGGATACCTGTCAGTGGGCTTTGTGAGTGCAGGCAACCTTTCAGTCACGTCTCTAATCTATCCTCCCGGGAGACAACATACCTGGTGAGTCTATGGGTCTTCGCGACATACTTGGGTCTCGATCCCACGCAGCAAGGAGTCTCCCACCACTACCACTCTTCTCTTCTTCTTCTTGTAGGCCTGGGTTTCATCGCCTCTGTTTGACTGACCTTCAGCCTCTTGCTCGCTCTCATGCAGGTTCCCCTGTGATTCTTCCTCTGCAGGCTGTCCTCCAGTCTCATCCGCAAGTACCTGGAATCAGTTCCACAGCTCCACTGCTTCCACTGGTGCAGAGTAGCGTCTAGTTCTTCTTCTCCTAACTGTCACCCTTTTCCAAGGAGTATCCTCTATTCCATTTTTCCTCACCTCAGCATTTCCCACTGCCTCATCTTGCTGTTGCTCTTCAAGCTTCTGGTCTGCCCTTTGCTGCTGTAGTTCCCCCATTCTGTCCAAGAACTCTTCGTGTTCTCTTATTCCCCGGAGGGTCGACATTCGCCGCTCCAGTCCACTTATTTTTTCCTCCAGCAGCGTGATCAACTTGCACTTGTTGCAGGTGTAGGCCGTGTTGTTCTCAGGCAAGAAAACAATCATTGCACACACCTTGCAGGTCACCACCACTGGAGACTCTTGTCCTTCTATAGCCTCTTTTCCCTTTTTGTGTCTAGCTTTGTGATTGTTCTATACTAGCCTGTGCCTGCTCCTCTACTCAGTAGAGGTTAAAAGCAGAGTCCCACTGGTGTGAAAGTGTGTGTTACAAGACAAATAAATGGAAAAAAGTTAGTTAAAATAAAAAATAAAAATAATTTTAAAAAAATGTTAGGGGCCTCCCCCTTGACCTCCCCTGCCGAACTCCCCTGGCCAACTCCTGTTTGCTCCCCCTGTGCGCGCGCTCTGGTCACTCGCTCTCTGGGAGCTTGCCTGCTTCTGTAGTCCCTGGACCAGCTGGAGCAGCTTGCTCTGCTCTGCTCTGCTCTGCTCTGCTCTGCTCAGCTGGGAGGCGGGAAACAGACTGAAGTGTCCCGCCCAGTCAGCTGCTGGGAGTACTCAGGCCACACACACCCAATTCAGTTGGAGCTCTCAGAAGCACCTGGTGAGCTCACAGCCAATCAGAAGGATAAAGGGCAGCCCCCTGGGCTTCCTGCAACCCACTTACCTCTTAGCCTCTGTCTCCTTTGTCTCCTTTGTCTCTTCAACCACTGCAACTCCCCTGGCCAACTCCTGTTTGCTCCCCCTGTTCGCTCGCTCTCTGGGAGCTTGCCTGCTTCTGTAGTCCCTGGACCAGCTGGAGCAGCTTGCTCTGCTCTGCTCTGCTCAGCTGGGAGGCGGGAAACAGACTCTTCATAGGGCTTTGTTTCCAGTCCCCTGATCATCTTTGTTGCCCTCCTCTGAACCCTCTCCAGTTTGTCTGCATCCTTCTTAAAGTGTGGTGCCCAGAACTGGACACAGTAATCAGGCTTCCTGCACTGAGCAGGGGGTTCTTCTATCCCTTCAAATGAGATTAAGTTTTACCCCCTCCTATCTCCTGCTCTGGAAGTTTTTTTTAAAAAATTAAGGCGTTATCCTCGCAGAATCGGGGCTTCTCCGCGATTTTTTTTTTCCCGAATTCAGGCATGATCTTCGAAGATTTGAAGTTGTGAAGCTTCACAACTTCGAATCTTCTAAGATCATGCCTGAATTAGAGAAAAAAAACATAGCGGAGAAGCCCTGATTCTGCGAGAATAACGCCTTAATTAAAAAAAAAGACATCCTGAGCTGGGGATAGGAGGGGGTAAAACTTAGTCTCATTTGAAGGGATAGAACAACCCCCTGCTCAGTGTAGGAAGCCTGATTCCCAGGCGGTCACCCATCCAACTACTGACCGGGGCCGACCCTGCTTAGCATCCGAGATCAGACAAGCGTGCACACATCCAGCCCTTTACTTGTTGCTGAGGAAATGGGGGCTGCTGAGGAAGTTATGCGATCGGTAGCCGGAAGAAGACAAGGGGCCATCGAGAGCTGTGATTGGACAGGAGGGAAATACAAACACCGCTGCATATGGACAGGTGGGGGAGGGGACTACGACCGGATACGGTAGGGAAGGCGGAAAATCAGAGCACATTAATGGGAAATACTGGGATATTAGGGTATTGAAAGCGGGAGCACGGAAGTGGGAAATTCTGCTTCCAATTCAAGGCGGGTACTGCGTAGTGTGAAAGGCGGGCGGTGAAACCTCATTGGAAGCGAAAAAAGGCAGTAAGTGTAGATCCAGCCCAAGTGCTATGAGGAGAAGTTGAAGGAATAGATATGTTTAGCCTAGACAAAAGACTGTTTTGAGGAGATAAAATGACAATCTTCAAATATCTGAATGGTTGTAACATAGATGATAGAGCAAATTTGTTTTCTGTCTATTATCTTTGAGCAATCATGGAGGATGGGTGAAGTGCCAGATGACTGGAAGAGGGCTAATGTTGTCCCTATCTTCAGCAAGGGTAAAAAGGAGGAATGCTCCTTCTGGGCTGCATCAATAGAAGCATAGTTTCCAAATCCTGGGAAGTACTAGTTCCCCTCTACTCAGCACTGGTTAGGCCTCATCTGGAGTACTGTGTCCAGTTCTGGGCACCACACTTTAAGAAGGATGCAGACAAACTGGAGGGGGGTCAGAGGAGGGCAACCAAGATGATCAGGGGACTGAAATAAAGCCCTATGAGGAGAGACTGAAAGAACTGGGCATGTTTAGCCTTGAAAAGAGAAGACTGGGGGGAGATAGGATAGCGCTCTTCAAGTACTTGAAAGGCTGTCATGGAGAGGAAGGCCAGGATCTCTTCTCGATCATCCCAGAGTGCAGGACACGGAATCATGGGCTCAAGTTACAGGAAGCCAGATTCCGGCTGAACATCGGGAAAAACTTCCTGACTGTTAGAGCAATATGCCAATGGAACCAATTCCCCAGGGAGATGGTGGGCTCTCCCACTGGAGGCGTTCAAGATGAGGCTGGACAGCCATCTGTCAAGGATGCTCTGACTTGGATTCCTGCATTGAGCAGGGGGTTAGACTCGATGGTCTTGTAGGCCCCTTCCAACCCTACTGTTCTATGATTCCATTGCTGCAGAGGGTAGGACCAGAACCAACCAGTTCAAATTACACGAAACATTAGGAAGAACTCCCTGATGGTATGAAAGGCTGAACAGTGGAAAGTAGACAAATGACCCTTCTCTGCCGTGGGGAGCTGCTGCTAGTCAGAGGAGACAGCACAGGGATAATGCATGAATAATCTGACACCTGAGCTATATGCTCGTTGTTGAGCCCTGCCCAGTTTTATTGGTGCATCACACTGAGCTCCACCACATGTTCTTCCACAGGTCTTGGAGTATAAAGGGCAAGCATGTGGCAGCAGTCCTGGAAAATGTTCAATGTTCATCTCATACCTTGTCCCCAGGAAATGTGAGTCCAAGCCTTTGGGGGGATTTATAGTTTAGTTCCACCATGAGAACAAGGACTGTGAATGTCTGGTGAACCCACACCTTTGTATCATGGGGCTACCACCTCTCCCAGCCCACAGCTCAGGGGTAGAGCACATGCTTGGCATGTGGAAGACGCCAGGTTCATTCCCTGGCTTGTCCAGCTAAAATGGCCTCAGGACAGGTTGCAAGGCTAAGAGCAGCCCATGCCTGAGCCCCTGGACAGCTGATCCCACTCTCAGTACGCAGTTGTGGGCTAGAGCAGCCCTTCCCAAGCTGGTGCCTTCCAAATGTTTTGGACTACAACTCCCAGAATTCCTGACCATTGGCCATGCTGGCTGGGGCTGATGAGAATTGATGTCCAAAACACCTGGGGGGCATCAGGTTGGGGAAGGCTGGGCTGAAGGGAGTTATAGGCCCACAGTTATGGAACTCACTTCTGAATGAATTACGTTTGGCCTCTACTCTACAGGCTTTCAAATGGGCCTTAAGAATGCAATTTGTCCAGAGACAGGAGGGTGTTTTTTGTGCCGCTGACTTTATGAGATTCTGAGCTGTTTATTTTATCTGTTGGGATCCTTATGGTATTGTTGAGATCTACAGTACTACAGTGCTATGTCATAGCAATGCATACCAATTTGATTTGTCTTAATATATCTATGTTGAGCGACTTTGTGGGGGCATGGCCATGAAAGACAACTTATAAATATTAATACTAATATTAATAATGGTCTGATGTAGTATGATGTTCATTGTAGCTGCATCATATATCTGGATTTGGGTGGTGGGCACAGTATGGAGAAAGTTGGGTAGGTCTGAGGCTCAGCTAACATCCGCTAGATTGCCAGTATGCTTCTGGGCTAAGTTGGAGATGTTGAGTCTAGGATGCCTTTTCCTGCATATTCCTCCTCCTCCTCCTCCCCTCCCCCACATGGTTCATGGAGGAGGTCCAGGAGTGAATCTTTGTTGTTAATTCCACTGCCATAAATGGTACAATTGTCCTGTATTGTCTATAAAGGTCCAGGAATGTGGACTTCTCAGGTCAGAAGCTGAAACATGTTGGCTTTGGCAGGCATGCTGATTTTTAATTGAGCAACTCTAGACTATACATCTTTCTGCTACATGTTTTGGATCATTCATACATACATTTGTATTTTTTAATATGTTTTGGTGTGCTTATGGTGTTTTTTATGATTGTATTGGGCTCAGCCTTGCTATCTTTCTTTGTCAAAGAGCAGATTACATTTTTACAAATAAATAAATATGGAATTCATTCACACATTTATCCTGTTTAATTTCTAAGCACCACCATAATACACACATACATCTCTGGCTTTGTTTAGAAGCTATGACCTCTATTAAATTTAATTGCTTCCCCTGTGGTTCTAAAATGAAGGGTGGATGCAAACTTAATACCCACAATATTTTGATTGGGAACCACCTCATTTAGACTTTGCACCCTTTCCACATAGACTCAAGAAGAAGGTGACCCTGTTTCCTGGCACCGCCTTCTGCTGTGAAATGGCAGGAGAAAGTCATTATGTTTAATAGGCACCACTTTTGTTTAGAGGTGGATAAATATAGCAGTCTGATCACCAAACTCGGACCAGGAGGAAAAGGTTAGACAAATTAAGTGCCTTGGGCCAGGCTAGACAACAGCCGGACATAAGAGGTGATAGGACGATGCCCTAGAGAAATGTAAACACCAAGTGTGGAGAGGAATTGTTTGGGGTGCGACTTGGTGATATAATTAGGAATAATTTAGCAAAGGGCGATCTCATCTGAGCACAAGGAAAAAAGTCCTAATGGGAGAGAGCTGGCTACCAATGATAGAATCTCCCAAGGAGAGTGGTGGAAGACCTTTGGACAATGAGTCACTTCTAGCTGATTTGGGCAACCTTTAGAAAATATGCCACTGGGAAGGGCATTGGCAAGGGGAAAAGATTGCCACCAGATCATTACCATCCACAGTTATAACTCAGGAACTGCTAACATGCCCCCAAACTGCTTTGCACATAACCCATCAAGCCATCTTCTGTTTCTTGGGAAATATTGTGATTTCTTCATTTTCTCCTTTTGGCATGATCTGTATGAATATATTGACGGCTTCTCCCATAATTACATTTGCAGATCACACTTTCCCCCTTGTGCATTCCCAGAACTGAGCCTGTGGCTTCCTTTGTGTGCCTCGACACCAGGAGGACAGCAGCTTTATCGGAAAGTTGTCAGCAGCAGCTCTCTCAAAGGCTCGGATGGCTGAAGCTGATACCTTACAGTGCCAAGAAGAGCGAGGATGAAAGGAAGGGATAATGAATGCACAGGAGGGGTGCAATTTCTCTATGTGTTTTGCTCCGTTGGGTTTCCTTTCTGGATTTGCTGGATGTTACATTAACAGGATTTACGGGCGGGGGTCACAGCAAGGCTTCTGTTTTGATCACTGATCAGTTTAGCCTCTCCACCGGAGAAATATCTCATTCACATCCATAGTTACAACAACTCTTAATTGTTCCCCAATTGTTTTTCATAAAATCTCTGGTCAAAGTGTAAGGTGTTTTTTTTTTTTTAGGGCAGCTTGTTATCTTAAAGAATTATATTTGCTCCTCCAGTTTTAAATAAAACCAAGACAACATACATTTTTAAAAAAATTGCTAATACATTAAAGGCACAACGGAGCTGCTAAAGTGAAATGCTTAAAATGAAAACCGGGAAGTCTCTGGTTACAATTTTGCCTTGCCATGAACTCACTTGTTTGTCTCTTGGCAAGAAGCCCCTGTATCTCAGCACTAACCACCCTCCCACCTGCAACATGGCCTACCTCACAGTACTGTTGTAAGGCTTACTGAAATAATGTATGGACATTCCAGAACACTACATGGGTACTCTGTTATTTATTCCAACCTAATAAAGATAATATAAAATAATGGTGAGCTGAAAATTTTGATTCTTCCATTTTTGGCATGGGTGGGGGGTGGGGGTGGCAAAACAAAAATTATGGTGAAAGAGGCTGGGTCTGGGAGAAGTGAACATTTTGGAGAATTTTCTCCTTGGGGAGTGGGACAGGGTTTCCACATACCTTTCTAAGTATAGGCAATTCTTGAGGGGTCTCATGTCTATTTTTTATTTTTTAAAAACACCCCCTGCACTTGCAGGAGCCCAGAATTCTTCTCCAGCCAGCAGCTTTTTCTGAACTCTCAGGAGACCATGTGACTCCGTGCTCTCCAACAGGCATTTAGGAAGAACTCCCGGATGGAGAAGAGTCCTGGGCTCCTGCAAGTGCAGGGTTTTGTTTTTTTTAATAAAAATAGAAAGAAGACCCCTCAAAAATCTCCAACACTTAAAAAGGTATTGCCCCTCCCCAAGGAGAAAATTCTCTAAAATTTTCCTCCTCCCTGCGGAAGAGGCAGAAAAAACACTGCCTCTTCTGCAGGGAGAGAAAAAGTCCCCCAAAGTAGGGACAGGATTCAGCACAGTATTAACATAAAATCACCAATTAAGATATCCAACTCCATGATTAGAACAAATTAAATATGTTGAGGACAATTGAAAACAAGAGACATAATGAGCATATATCATCCAACCTATTCCAGAAACTAGCAACATTTGCATGGCGATTCCAGAAGTCAAGAAATTGTTGCCCTGTGCCCCTTATTCCTTTTCTAATACTCACTAATATTATTTTCACCATTAAAACGGTACTGAATCAATTGTTCCATTAAAATTCTAAAAGGAGACGTTGAAGCAGAGTTTGAACCACAAAACAAAGCACTTCGTGTAGGCACTACACAGAGCGAAGGGGAGGCTGATGTGGGGGGAGGTCATCCTTGCGATATAGAGCATGTCTACGCAAGTCCACTCATGATTGGTCACTCACGGTTTTTTGTGGGCCCTTCACACAACATTGTCAACCTCCTGGGCCCCTCCCATCCCTTCTGACAGTTATAGAAGTCACCAGTCTTCTCCAGCCTAACATGCCCCGTTCTTTCAGTCTCTCCTCACAGGGCTTTGTTTCTATGGGCTCAGTTTCCACCCTGACACTCACCCTGATTTAAATGGAGACGGGAAAGGAGACCACATTAATCATTGCAATCAAATTGTTAGCAGCTTTTGGTCCAGGATTAGAAGCTTTCTAGAGCAACATGTGCAGCAGGGGTGGGCAACTTGTGGCCTTCCAGATACTTTGGCCTACAAGTCCCATGATCCCTCACCTTTGGCTATGGTAGCTGGGGAACATGGGAGTTGTAGGCCAAAGCATCTGGAGGGCCACAAGTTGCCCATCCCTGATGTACAGCATTTTTTATTAATATTATGGCAGCCACAAGGCACATTTGTTTATTTATTTCATTTCTGTGCTGCCCAATAGCTGAAGCCCTCTGGTGCTTTGCAAAAGCCAAAAGGATGGGCTCCTGCTGTCCCATGGTGCTTACCATTTAAATTTCCATAGAGGTAGAGAGACAAGAGAAGGAATCAGGGCAGGGAGGAAAACCAGTGGCAAGAGAGCATAGATGAACATGAGCAATGATGGCTGTACTGCGCTGGATAAGTAATGACCTGTGCTTAGGGTTCGTTTCAGCTGAGAATGAACACTAAGGCTTCATGGAAGAGGTGAGGTACAAAGGGAGCTGTATCAGGTAAATGTTTGTGAGGGGGTTCCAGGCATATGGGGGAGCAGAGGAGAATGCCACTGCTACATTATGCATTATGTACACTTTTCATTTCAGTTTCCAGGTGGGAAATACAACATTGCCCATACCAGAGTGATGAGAGGAATGATAATTGATCAGCCCTTGAAACATCAGAAATCAATATCTCTGGGTCCCAGCAGTGCTTTCTGGTATTGCTCTGAATTTTGAATGCCATGATCCAAAGCAGGATTTGGCCTTGTCACCCCCCTCACACACACCAAAGGACTCTGCTGCCATCTTGAACATTTGAATCCATCGGCATCCCATGTTCCCCCTTTGGTGCACCTGGAGGCAAGAGGGGGGAAGCCAGACTTTTGAGCCACCCATTCTTTTCACCGAGAGCAGATCTGTTTTCCAAGAGGCAGTGTGCTCACATTACAGGACGCTGGAAAAGCTGGAATATTTCATTAGTGGCTGCAGAGCATGCCCGGGAAAGCAATTACTGTGGCAAAAAGGTGGAAAATGAAGGTAACTGCTCGTCCAAGCTGCCAACCCACCAGGGAGAAACTGAACATCTCTTCTGACCGCAACAGAGGTGTTTAGTGCTCTGGCTTAAGGTGGAATATTTCCTCCTAGCTCAGCAGCCCCAGGGCAGGCTATGGAAGATCCTGCAACCTGAGAAAAATGAGGGCAGCATGGAACTGTCATCAGGAAACAGGCTCATCAACACCAGCTGCGTTGCCATGGCAACTGGCCAGCCCGAAGTACCTAACCAGGCCTTGCACAGAACCATCAGGGTTTGGGGAGGGTAAATTGGGGTGGCCACTCATGAATAGCCCAAAGGAGGAACGCATCACCACAAGACAGGACAAGAGAGGACACCAGTTTGCATAACATTTACATATACTCCTTTATATGTGTAGTTGAAAATTTGGAAATAGCGATAATTTTTGAAAATAGAAATACAGGACATCTCACCATAGTATGGAGGACTGTGGCCAGGTGACCTGTGTGCCTTGCTCAGTCTGCTGCCCAGGTGCTGCTGAGGGGCAGCTTCCAGGTCCAGCGCTTTTCTGATAGTTCTCTGTCTTTAAACCGGACTTGGACTGGACAGCCCTTCAAACAGGGTACACTTTCAAATAGAGGATCGTCCTCTGGGAGCTGTTCAAACAGAGAGCCCCTTCAAATAGAGGACTCTCCTCTGTCAAAGAGGACACATGGCTGCCCTAGAAAAAACATGGAGGAAAGTCATGGATTTTAATCTGAATCCTATTCTGAAGGTCACAAAGCCCCCAGTTAGCTTCCAGGGTCTCAGAATCTGCCTAAATTCATGTGAATTTGCTTTCAGCTGTGTCAAATAGTTAGAGAACATTGTGGTCAGTGTAGCATGTGGACCAGGATTAATACAATTTTGCCGTATTAATAATTGTATATATATACCCAGGGTGGCATTGCTGAAGTGAAAGGATCCTGTGAACTGGCCACCAGTGAAAGTGACCTGCCAGAGAGAAACAGCTCTGGGCATCTGTGTTTCCAGATCAAAACCTTTTGTTAATGCTGCGTCACAATGAACACTCACAAACGGAATTTCCTGATGAAATTCTATGTATCACTGGCCTCTTGGAAGACTCCCCTGTTACCGTGCCCTTTGCTGCTAGGAGGGGGCACTGGGGTCTTCTCTGTAAGAGGGGAAAGCCTCTTGCTAGACACTTGCTTAGACATGTGCTATATGCAGCAATGGCTCTCTGCCCAAGTGTAAATATGATCAGCTTGGAACCATAATTTGCATCTCACAGGGCCTGATTTCACCTTACATTAATTGTGCGGTGACTGAAAATGGGGGGGGGGATTTTCATCAGGACCACCGCTCACTGGGAGGTGAAGCGGCAATTCTGATGAAAATCTCTCCCCTCCCTCCTTGTGCAGCAGTTAGTATTTGGGGAGGAAAAACTCCCATGGTTTAGTTTGGCACTGCTTCTGAAGATGTCAGCTCCTTCCCAATAAGCTCTTAATTGCTGCATGTGCAGAATCTCTGTGTGTCCATGTTTCCCAATGTCCAATTCCATGGAGCTTGAACCCAGAGCTGCTTGGGTCGGGGGCCTCTACTCCCCCACACTCCATCCACCAATGGATTTCTCCCATGTAATGGCAAAGGCTCAGCAGCTTCCACCAATCACCAATCATAGGGTGGGGCCAGGCATGTGTCAGTTAGAGGGCAGTCCTCTATTTGTCCAATCCAAGCCCAGTATAAAGATGAAGGACCTTCAGAAGAAAGAGCGGGGCCTTACATACTAAGTAAACACACAAAAGCACAAATCAAACACTAAGACAGCACTACAGTAGCATTAAAAAGAAAGAAAAAGATATACATCACATGCCTGCCTAAATTTTAAAGAAATCACAGACTGCCTGAAAGTAAGAAGCCAGGAAGGGCATTTCAGGACTGTGGCACCATCACCAGGTACCAGGAGCCCTATCCTTGGTACCTGCCAACTGTATTCTCAACGGAGGTAGACCAGAGAGCTGGGTCTCTGAAGCCAATGACTTGGGCAGGTTTTATGTTTGTTCCTCTTTTGTCATTAAGGAATATCTTGTTAACATTTTTTTAAAAATGTTGAGTTGCAGTTTATCAGGTTCCGATCCTTTCCCCATGGACTCTAGAAGATGTGTGTGCATGCGTGTGTGTGTGTGTGTGTGTGTGAGAGAGAGAGAAATGGAGTTTGGCATCTTGCAACTAGTGCATGTTTATTTTAAACTGTTGGTAACATTTTCTAGGAAATGATGCCTAGAAGCCTTTTTATAGGCCCAAATGGTAAACAATACTGCTTGGCAGTTTGATTTTTCTATGTGTTGAGGAGGGAGACTTGGCGAAAGGAAGGGAAACTTCACACCTCTAAGAATGGAGTTGGGGAACCCTTTTGTATGATTCATTTCTGGGGCCAGTTAGAATTGCCTCATGTCCAGTAAAGGCCAAAGTAGTTTTGAATGGCAAAAATGCCTCTCCAAGCAGCAGCACCCGCAAGGCAAAAGGGAAACCACATGTCATTTTATGGGACATTTTATGGGCTTTGTAATGGATACCCTGGGTCTCAGTGCCCACGTGTCTGTGGCTGGTGGAATTGCCAGTGCTTCGTATGTGTCAAGCTATTGGTCATATGTGTATTTTAATCCATTCATGTGCAAATTAAAGAGTGTTTATTGTCGTCTCAGGGCAGCAATAAAATGGTATCACAATCCCTGAACCGTACACTTGTAACTGAGGGCTTCTCATAAGGCTGTGGCTGCAATGCCCAATACCCAGTTAATTCCTTTTACCAGTTTATGGGTTTTCCTTGAAGAAGAGAGTAATTGCTCAAAATGGGCCAGGTTTAAATGCATTCTCTTTGAGTAAACTTGCATATTCTTAGTGCCTTGGGATCTCCTTCATTTTTGGACTAATCCTCAATTTAGAAACCCATTTGAAAATCCATGTGTGCAACTTCCGCAGTTCTTAGACTTTAATTGAATTATTTCCTTCCCATTTCCATGGCCATTGCAGGGCTATAAACATTTTTTTCCAACAATTATTTGTTTTAACTATACCCATCTGCAAAACCCTCCATATTAAGGTGTTAAAGATCAATTTGAATTTTTACTAGAGGATTTTGCATGGAAATTCAGTTGACAATCCACTTGTTGTTCAGTCTTTCAGTCGTGTCCGACTCTTCGTGCCCCATGGACCATAGCATGCCAGGCCTTCCTGTCCTGCGCTCTCTCCCGGAGTGTGCTCAAGTCCATATTCATTGCATCAGTGATGCTATCTAGCCATCTCATCCTCTGCCGTCCCCTTCTCCTTTTGCCTTCAGTCTTTCCCAGCATCAGGGTCTTTTCCAGTGAGTTTTCTCTTCGCATTAGGTGGCCAAAATATTTGAGCTTCAGCTTCAGTATCTGTCCTTCCAATGAGCACTCAGGGTTGATTTCCTTTAGGATTGACTGAGTGGATTCACTGACAATCCACTACCCTCCACTCCAGTTAATTCTTGGGGACCCAAGACTTGCTTATCATAAAATGCTTTTAAAAGAGGATCCGGGCCATCTGACATTTGAAGGAGGAAAAGCAGTCAAAGAAAGCAAAAAGAATTTCCACAAGCCTAAACATTTCTCATGGAGGTTGTAAGCATGCTCAGCATGGAGCAGACTTTACAAACTCCAGGTATAATCCAAACATGTAACTTGGTATGATGTTCAGCACCATGTTTCTATAACCCGAGAGCAGTTCTGGAATTACCTCCCCAGAGAAATCTGTCGGGGGACAATTCTTTATAGCTTAAGACAGCAGACAAAAACATTTGCTTTGTCAACTTTTTGGCTGATTGATGACTGCGATGGCAATATATTTTACAGACACAGCACAAGGGGGCATTTTGTGACTTTAAAATAGTATTACAGGGGCATGAGAGTGCCCCTTCAGTTAAAGCAAGCTGCAAAAAATAAAAAGAAAGAAAAAAGTTCCGCCATCATAAGCCTCGGTATTCTATTGTTTATTAAAATGATACCTGTGGAGCTAATTACTTGAAACATGATCTACGTGTCCATGATCTACTTGATGATGTCCATGAATGTGCCAAATTTCAAATTGATCTGATAAATTTGCTACCGGTACAGCAAATTACAAAGTGCTGAAAATGGGCACTTTTTAAAAATTATTTGTACCCCACCTTTCTACCAAAAAATCGCACTCCAGGCAGCTTACAGAAACAATTAAAATTGATCAAAACAATAAAACAGTAAATTAAAATACAATAAAAGCATAACATTTACAGCAAAAATGCTATTTAAAACAGCACATTTACGCTATTTACTCCAATTTTCAGATAGGCATATCATATATTTCTGTCAAATTCTGGTGAAAGCTACTGATGTATGTCACTCAGGCTGGTCAAGGAAGGCAATCTTTCATTCTGAGCAGCGGTTCAAAAGTGATCGAGGCTTTCTGCCCCATTAAAGCCTATGGCAGCCACTGCTGGCAAAGTTATGCAGTGCATGCTCAGTTTCTTCCTGAAGCTATAAAGCTGCCAGTACTCCAATGTCTGCAGATGCATTTTATGTTGCAGAGGGAATCTAGTGGATTCTATGTGCACTGCCTATTCCCTTAGTTAAGCAATGTCACCTCTCAGGATCAAACTACTACATGGATTGGGTCCCTAAAATGGGGGAGGCAGGGGGCTTTAATCCTTTGTCCCTTGCTGTAGACTCAATCCGGATAAGCCTCCCCCCCCCCCCCCGCAACACACACACACCTGCAATTTACATTGCCAGGAAGTGACCCAGTTGTAATAAAAGTGACAGGCACAGCGGGCTTGATCTGGATAGGGACCACAGTGGAAGGCAAAAGGTTAAAGCCCCCTGCCCTCCATGCTAGTGCCCTGATCCATATCGGGTCCCCTGTGCTTACTTTTGAGTAAAAATGAAAAGAAATAGACATAGCTACTAGTGACATCTTTAAAATGATGCGTAGTTTGACCCTTAGGGAATTCGGGGGTGGGGGGGGCAGAATTCACAGCTTGTGGGGAGCAGACAGATCAGGGCCTCACACTACCTCTCTGAAAGCAGAAATGCAGCACAAGAGCCCCCAAAGGGAAATATGGGGATGGGGCATTCATTTCATTTCTATTCTGAAGACAGAAATACAGGGAGATACATTCTCCCAATGGAGGGATATAAACATTGAGGTCCAACAGGGAACTGTATTGGGACCACTGCTGTTCAGCTTAATCATAAATGATCTGGAATTAGGAGTGTGCAGTGAAGTGACCAAGTTTACTGATGACACCAAGGCTGGATCTACACGGCAACAGAATGTGAAGCGCTTTCCTGTTTAATGCGGATTTTAATGCGGACTTTGGTCCGCCAGGGACACGCAGCCAGAAAAGCGGTATGTAGACAGGACCTTAAGACGTGCTTTCACCACGCCATGTCAATCCTCCTTCCTTTGGGGTCATGTGGCTAGAGTCCTGCCACTTGCACTGAGCGTCATCAAACACAGAGATGCTGCTGAGCACATGAGAGGCTTGTTGCCCGCCCCTGTCCACCCTCCTCTGCTAGGAGAAGGCTGGAAGTGCTGGATTAAGCCCCCATAGATTAACCCCACACTCTCCCCTCTCATCCACCACTGGGATATTGTGAAGGGTTAAAGATTAAAATGGTGTTTTCATGAATGGAGAAAACAGGCTGCATTCTTTGAATGGGTCAAGCTGCTATCCTGTCACATTGGAATTGCTAGACTGCATCTTTAAGAAGGGAGAAAACAGGCTGCATTCTATGAATGGGTCAAGCCACTATCCTGACACACCAGAATTGCTAGACTGCACCTTTAAGAAGGGAGAAAACAGGCTGCATTCTGTCAATGAGTCAAACTTCTAGTGGGGAGGGCAAGCGGCAGGCCCTATGGCGCCCCTTTGCCACCGCTGTGGCTCTCTTTCTTGCCTCTGCTCCTTACAAATGAGTAGACCTAGCGGGCTCTTCTCCCAACCGCTCTCTCCCGACCAGGCACAGACACACCCCTAGGCACGCCCAGCATGCAGGATTTAATTTGGGTGAATGGGGCACACTGCAGCTGAAGCGTGCAGGGGCCACATTTACGGTAAAATATGTGATAAAATGACTTCCGGAAAATGCACGTTTTAGAGGGGGGAGCAGCGGGGGCAGCTGCAGGGTGGCTGTAATGTCATGTGTCCTGAATGACCCTGAGGTGCTTTCCCTCTGCATGAAACCACACATGTAGATTGGCTCCAAATTATTTAGGGTGGTTAAAACAAAATGGGATCGTGAGGAGCTCCGAAAGGATGTCCCCAAATTTGGAAAATGGCCATCAAAATGGCAAATGTGGTTCAATGTAAAAGGGTAAGATGAGGTACACTGGGGCAAAATATCCCAACTTCAAGCATAAGTTGATGGGATCTGAGCTAGTGGTGACTGACCAAGGAAGAGATCTTGGGGTTGTGGTGGACAGCTCGATGAAGATGTCAACCCAGCGTGCAGCCTCTGTGAAAAAGGCAAACCTATGCCACCTCCAGTAACAGAGGCAGTGAGCCTGGGTACACCAGCTTCTGGGAAACGTGGGTGGGAGGGTGCTGTTGCGCTCATGTCCTGCTTGTGGGTTTTCTGTGGGCAGCTGCTTGACCACTGTTAACAGAATGCTGGACTAGATGGACTCTTGGTCTGATCCAGCACAGGTGTTCTTATGTTGTTATGTTCTTAACTGAGGGCCTTATCCATGCTGTTCCTTTCTGTGTCATGGGAAAATGATATCCAGAGATTAGGTCTCACACATTACACTAAACATGCATTCGTAGTATATATGATTATTCAGCTGGTTGTGAGAATCTAATCCAATTTAGGCATTTGGAAATCATAAGCATGGAGGGGAGACATGTTGACAGGGAAGGTCTGAAGAAAACTGTAACCTTTCCTCAGAACCGGGAACTCTACGCAGCCAATGCTCCTGATCACCATTCTGATAAACAGCCACAATTTCTCCTCAGGCCTTCCTTATGAACACAGAGAGGCTGGGTGTGGAAGCAGCAAGGCTGGTGCACACATCCCTGTCTCCCCTCCACACTTAAGATTTAGCACCTGAATGCCTGAACAGGGCTGTTGTCTGTGCATTCACATCTGATTTGTACACAGGTACTAAAGACCTACTTAATCCAGGATACAGAGCAGAGATACAGCTGAACCTGGGTTGAACGAATGCACATATAGTTGCATGAATTGATGAATGCATATTCATTTTGTAATGTAATGTGAACACCCCTACATTCAACACACATACAATCTACGTACATGTGTATATAGACTGATATACAAAGAGTGCTGATCTGTACTCATGTATACTTATTCATATGTAATGGACTGTACATGTGTTCATACATGGGTTTCCAGGCGATGGCCCAGTATCCTTTTGCCCATCAAAGGATATTCCTTCACCGGGAAGAACAAGTGACAGAGCCCTTACATCGCTACTGCAGTGTTCAAGCTTCTGGATTAACAAACAGTAGAAAAAACAATTTTGGGATCTTAAGTAAACCAATTAATTACTTTTAATTCAACCAATCACTCATAAAAGTACTCATGCTGCTCTAATCAGAAATAACTCCTAGTGTATTTAATGGGACTGGCATAGGATTATGCTCTCTGGAAACATTACTAGTTATGTCTAAATAACCATTATAAATACAAGTGGTTGAGGTATTGGGTGAAGTCCGAATCAGCCCCCCATCAGTAGCCACGGATGTAGACAAAACACACTCGAGTGGTGGGTTAAGGACAGACTTTACTTGAGATATAACAAGCTGACATCGTGAGGTAAGTTGGCTGAGGCCAGCCTCACGGCCAGCATCCCTTGGAGGAGGAAGTAGGAAGGAGAATAGGAGAGTAGGGGGAGGAGACAAGGAAAAGGCAATAAATCTCCCAGAGACCCCTTGAGTTAAGTGACTCAAGGCCCGAGCCCCTCCAACATTGGATGGTCATGTAACCTACTTTACAGGGTCCTCTATGCAAAAGGATATCACAGGAAAGTCCTTTATTTGAAGGTGTAAATGAGCAGGGTTTAAAACAACAACAACAACAACAATAATGAATTTCCTATATTTTATGTTATCTTCTTTTACTTTTTGATGTTTAATCTCATAACGTATCACTTTTTAAAATTTGTACTCGGTGTTGAGTATTGATTAGATGGAAAGTCAAGGCCTTTTCCCCTTCATGGATCACTGCCTTCTTGTGGCGAAGGGGCTTGTGTAACTCAGTGAAGCCATAAGCTATGCCGTGCAGGGCCACCCAAGACGGACAGGTCATGGCAGAGAGTTCTGACAAAATGTGGTCCACTGGAGAAGGAAATGGCAACCCACTCCAGTATTCTTGCCAAGAAAACCCCATGGAACGTATCACAAGGCTAAAAGAGATGACGCCGGAAGATGAGCCCCTCAGGTCGGAAGGTGTCCAATATGCTACTGGGGAAGAGCAGAGGGTATTTCCAAGTAGCGCCAGAAAGAGTGAAGCGGCTGGGCCAAACCCGAAAGGACACTCAGCTGTGGATGTGTCTGGTGGTGAAAAGAAAATCTGATGCTGTAAAGAACAATATTGTTTAGGAACCTGGAATGTCAGATCAATGAATCAAGGTAAGGTGGAGGTGGTCAAACATGAGATGGCAAGATTGAACATCGACATCTTGGGAATCAGCGAACTAAAATGGACAGGCATGGGCGAATTTAATTCAGGTGACCATCATATCTACTACTGTGGGCAAGAATCCCTTAGAAGAAATGGAGTAGCACTCATAGTCAACAAAAGGGTGGGAAAAGCAGTACTGGGGTACAATCTTAAAAATGATAGAATGATCTCAGTACGAATCCAAGGCAAACCATTCAACATCACAGTAATTCAAGTCTATGCCCCAACCACTGAGGCCGAAGAAGCTGAGGTTGATCAGTTCTATGAAGACCTACAACACCTTCTAGAACTAACACCAAAAAAAGATGTCCTCTTCATCATAGGGGATTGGAATGCTAAAGTAGGAAGTCAAGAAATCACCGGGATAACAGGCAGGCATGGCCTTGGTGTACAAAATGAAGCAGGACAAAAGCTAATAGAGTTTTGCCAAGGGAACATGCTGATCATAGCAAACACTCTTTTCCAACAGCACAAGAGGCGACTCTAAACATGGACGTCACCAGATGGTCAATATCAAAATCAGATTGATTATGTCCTTTGCAGCCAAAGATGGAGAAGCTCCATACAGTCAGTAAAAACAAGACCTGGAGCTGACTGTGGCTCAGATCATGAGCTGCTTCTTGCAAAATTTCTGCTTAAATTGAAGAACGTTGGGAAAACCACTAAACCGTTCAGGTATGACCTAAATCATATCCCTGATGAATATACAGTGGAGGTGAGGAATAGATTTCAGGGATTAGACCTGATAGACAGAGTGCCTGAGGAACTATGGACGGAGGTCCGTAACATTGTTCAGGAGGCAGCAACGAAATCCATCCCAAAGAAAAAGAAATGCAAGAAAGCCAAGTGGCTGTCTGATGAGGCTTTACAAGTAGCCGAGGAAAGAAGGGAAGCGAAAAGCAAGGGAGAAAGGGGAAGATATACCCAACTGAATGCAGAGTTCCAGAGAATAGCAAGGAGAGACAAGAAGGCCTTCTTAAATGAACAATGCAAAGAAATCGAGGAAAACAACAGAATGGGAAAGACTAGAGATCTCTTCAAGAAAATTGGAGATCTCAAGGGAACGTTTTGTGCAAAGACGGGCATGATAAAGGACAAAGAAGGCAGGGACCTAACAGAAGCAGATGAGATTAAGAAGAGGTGGCAAGAATACACAGAAGAACTATACAGGAAAGATCTGAATGTCCCTGATACCATAATAGTGCGGTCACTGAACTTGAGCCGGACATCCTCGAGAGTGAAGTCAAGTGGGCCTTAGGAAGCATTAGTAACAACAAAGCTAGCGGAGATGACAGTATTCCAGCCGAGCTATTTAAAATCCTAAAAGATGATGCTGTTAAAGTGCTGCATTCAATATGCCAACAAATCTGGAACACTCAACAGTGGCCACAAGACTGGAAAAGGTCAGTTTACATTCCAATTCCAAAGAAGGGCAACGCCAAAGAGTGTTCAAACTACCGCACAATTGCGCTCATTTCGCATGCCAGCAAGGTGATGCTCAAAATCCTACAAGCTAGGCTTCAGCAGTATGCGAACCGAGAACTACCGGAAGTACAAGCTGGGTTTCGAAGAGGCAGAGGAACTAGAGATCAAATCGCCAACATTCGCTGCATCATGGAGAAAGCAAGAGAATTCCAGAAAAATGTCTATTTCTGCTTCATTGACTACGCCAAAGCCTTTGATTGTGTGGATCACAACAAACTGTGGCAAATTCTGAAAGTGATGGGAGTACCAGACCACCTTACCTGTCTCCTGAGAAACCTGTATGAGGGTCAACAAGCAACAGTCAGAACCAGACATGGAACAACCGATTGGTTCCAAATTGGGAAAGGAGTACGACAAGGCTGCATATTGTCACCCTGCTTATTTAACTTATATGCAGAGTACATCATGAGAAATGCCGGGTTGGATGAATCAGAGGTCGGAATTAAGATTGCTGGGAGAATTATCAACAACCTCCGATATGCAGACGATACCACCCTAATGGCAGAAAGCGAAGAGGATCTCAAGAGCCTCTTGTTGAGGGTGAAAGAGGAGAGTGCAAAAGCTGGTTTGAAACTCAACATTAAAAAAACGAAGATCATGGCATCTGGCCCCATCACTTCCTGGCATATAGAAGGGGAAGAAATGGAAGCAGTGACAGATTTTACTTTCTTGGGCTCCAAGATCACCGCAGACGGTGACTGTAGCCATGAAATTAAAAGACGCTTGCTCCTGGGGAGGAAAGCTATGGCCAACCTAGACAGCATAGTAAGAAGCAGAGACATCACCTTGCCGACAAAGGTCCGTCTAATCAAAGCTATGGTTTTCCCAGTGGTAATGTATGGCTGTGAGAGCTGGACTATAAGGAAGGCTGAGCGCCGAAGAATTGATGCTTTCGAACTGTGGTGCTGGAGAAGACTCTTACGAGTCCCCTGGACTGCAAGGAGGTCAAATCAGTCCATCCTAAAGGAAATCAACCCTGAGTGCTCATTGGAAGGACAGATACTGAAGCTGAAGCTCCAATATTTTGGCCACCTAATGCGAAGAGAAAACTCCCTGGAAAAGACCCTGAGGCTGGGAAAGACTGAAGGCAAAAGGAGAAGGGGACGGCAGAGGATGAGATGGCTAGATAGCATCATGGATGCAATGAATATGAACTTGAGCACACTCCGGGAGAGAGCGCAGGAAAGGAAGGCCTGGCGTGCTATGGTCCATGGGGTCACGAAGAGTCGGACACGACTGAACGACTGAACAACAACAACAAGGCCTTTTAAAAACAGACAAATAAATGTGTAATTTTGAATTTAAAAATTTAAAAAACAACAAGGAGATAGTAGTAACACAGAAACCAAGATCTATTCTATTAACGTTTAGATTAGTGTACCAGCAAGAAAAAGGAAAGATGGCAGAACATGCAACTAGTAAGGCTTAATTCAACATTCAGCAAAATGTCAGAAATCAATCAAATTTCAGCATTGTCACCTTTGGGGAAAAAAAAGATTGCAGGAAGCTAAGTGAGAGGTGATCAGGGTTTTTGCAAAGGGTTGCAGTCTGTGGTACATGCTAGTGCAAGCTCAGGACATACTGCCATTGGCTGACAGCTGACTCCTTTTCAAGGTGATAAGAATCTTTATTGAGCGGAGAACCCGACAAAGGTAAAGGCTGCATGTGTGTGTAGTGGGGGGCACGGGTGTGTGTCTGTCCATCTAACACTGTGCTTCTTGCTGCTTGATTAGGGAAGGTCGAATGTGTCAGTTTCACTTTCCCCTGCATTCCAGTTTTTAAAAACTCCAGTTCTTTCTCTCCAAAATATTAATCCAGGCCCTGTAATGTAATCCCATAAAAATTCCTGGTCTGATTTGTGTAACACAATTTTTGTGAACTGCCCAGAGAGCTTCAGCTATTGGGCAGTATAGAAATGAAATACATAAATAAATAACCAACAAAACCACCTAGTATATGTATAAGAGAACCAGAAAAACTTGGGTAGACATCACCATAGTCTGGAAGAGATTTTCGAAAAGCCAATTTGACTGCCAGCAAATTTTAACTTTTTTAAAAATCATTTTAAAATGATTAAAATCCCGCCCCCCAATTTGAAATATACCAACATATTCTAAGATCCTCAGCTTCAATTATTATAATATTCTAGGGAGAAAACAAAGAGAGAAAAAGGTTACACATAAACTTCAGTAAAAGCAGACCAGATAGCCAAATATAAGTCCATTTGCAAGTTATGCCTATATACCACTCTTTCAAACGTTGCTAGCATTGTTAAGTAATAGGGGGTGAGCTTTTATCCTTCCAGTATCATAGTATCAGTCTTTTAGCAACCAAAAGGTTGCCGAAGATCCATTTATGCTGATCATGTGTTACATTCCAAAAAAGCAGGTAAGTAATTTAAGAAAACATTTACATCAGTAAATATTAAAGAGCTTTCCAACACAAAATTTATCCGTATAATACCTTCTTCCCAAAAGGAGGCCACCATTGGGCATTTCCAAACCATATGAATAAGAGAAGCATCAACTGCATTACACTTCCAACAATTAGCTGAGTTTGACAAACCTTTTTTAAAGAGACATTGTGGCATCCAATAGACCCGAAACAAAAGTTTTTGCTGAATAAGGCATAACTGAAAATTCATAGAGATATCCGATACAGATGCCAAAACAGCAGTCCATTGATTAGACAAAATAGTACATTCCATTCCTGCTGTAGACCACTTGTATCATATTTATTCATTGATTATAAATATTTGTAAATATGAATCATAGGTTGATATATCTGATCAGCTTCAATAAGTATTTCCAATAACAAAGGAAACTCCAAGGCAGTGAAAGCAGCAGGACCGAATCTAGATACTAACAAATGTTTCAATTGCAATTCCACTGTAGCAGGCAAATCAAATTTATCTCGCAAAGCTGAAAATAACAAAAACTCATAATCAACACCCAATAATTGATCCAGGGTAAAGATAGTTTTCCCCTTCATGGATCACTGCCTTGTTGTGGCGAAGGGGCTTGCGTAACTCAGTGAAGCCATAAGCTATGCCGTGCAGGGCCACCCAAGACGGACAGGTCATGGCGGAGAGTTCTGACAAAATGTGGTCCACTGGAGAAGGAAATGGCAACCCACTCCAGTATTCTTGCCAAGAAAACCCCATGGAACGTATCACAAGGCTAAAAGAGATGACGCCGGAAGATGAGCCCCTCAGGTCGGAAGGTGTCCAATATGCTACTGGGGAAGAGCAGAGGGTATTTCCAAGTAGCGCCAGAAAGAGTGAAGCGGCTGGGCCAAACCCGAAAGGACACTCAGCTGTGGATGTGTCTGGCGGTGAAAAGAAAATCCGATGCTGTAAAGAACAATATTGTTTAGGAACCTGGAATGCCAGATCAATGAATCAAGGTAAGGTGGAGGTGGTCAAACATGAGATGGCAAGATTGAACATCGACATCTTGGGAATCAGCGAACTAAAATGGACAGGCATGGGCGAATTTAATTCAGGTGACCATCATATCTACTATTGTGGGCAAGAATCCCTTAGAAGAAATGGAGTAGCACTCATAGTCAACAAAAGGGTGGGGAAAGCAGTACTGGGGTACAATCTCAAAAACGATAGAATGATCTCAGTACGAATCCAAGGCAAACCATTCAACATCACAGTAATTCAAGTCTATGCCCCAACCACTGAGGCCGAAGAAGCTGAGGTTGATCGGTTCTATGAAGACCTACAACACCTTCTAGAACTAACACCGAAAAAAGATGTCCTCTTCATCATAGGGGATTGGAATGCTAAAGTAGGAAGTCAAGAAATCACCGGGATAACAGGCAGGCATGGCCTTGGTGTACAAAATGAAGCAGGACAAAAGCTAATAGAGTTTTGCCAAGAGAACATGCTGATCATAGCAAACACTCTTTTCCAACAGCACAAGAGGCGACTCTAAACATGGACGTCACCAGATGGTCAATATCGAAATCAGATTGATTATGTCCTTTGCAGCCAAAGATGGAGAAGCTCCATACAGTCAGTAAAAACAAGACCTGGAGCTGACTGTGGCTCAGATCATGAGCTGCTTTTTGCAAAATTTCGGCTTAAATTGAAGAATGTCGGGAAAACCACTAAACCGTTCAGGTATGACCTAAATCATATCCCTGATGAATATACAGTGGAGGTGAGGAATAGATTTCAGGGATTAGACCTGATAGACAGAGTGCCTGAGGAACTATGGATGGAGGTCCGTAACATTGTTCAGGAGGCAGCAACGAAATCCATCCCAAAGAAAAAGAAATGCAAGAAAGCCAAGTGGCTGTCTGATGAGGCTTTACAAGTAGCTGAGGAAAGAAGGGAAGCGAAAAGCAAGGGAGAAAGGGGAAGATATACCCAACTGAATGCAGAGTTCCAGAGAATAGCAAGGAGAGACAAGAAGGCCTTCTTAAATGAACAATGCAAAGAAATCGAGGAAAACAACAGAATGGGAAGGACTAGAGATCTCTTCAAGAAAATTGGAGATCTCAAGGGAACGTTTTGTGCAAAGACGGGCATGATAAAGGACAAAGAAGGCGGGGACCTAACAGAAGCAGATGAGATTAAGAAGAGGTGGCAAGAATACACAGAAGAACTATACAGGAAAGATCTGAATGTCCCTGATAGCCATGATAGTGCGGTCACTGAACTTGAGCCGGACATCCTCGAGAGTGAAGTCAAGTGGGCCTTAGGAAGCATTAGTAACAACAAAGCTAGCGGAGATGACAGTATTCCAGCCGAGCTATTTAAAATCCTAAAAGATGATGCTGTTAAAGTGCTGCATTCAATATGCCAACAAATTTGGAACACTCAACAGTGGCCACAAGACTGGAAAAGGTCAGTTTACATTCCAATTCCAAAGAAGGGCAACGCCAAAGAGTGTTCAAACTACCGCACAATTGCGCTCATTTCGCATGCCAGCAAGGTGATGCTCAAAATCCTACAAGCTAGGCTTCAGCAATATGCGAACCGAGAACTACCGGAAGTACAAGCTGGGTTTCGAAGAGGCAGAGGAACTAGAGATCAAATCGCCAACATTCGCTGCATCATGGAGAAAGCAAGAGAATTCCAGAAAAACGTCTATTTCTGCTTCATTGACTACGCTAAAGCCTTTGATTGTGTGGATCACAACAAACTGTGGCAAATTCTGAAAGTGATGGGAGTACCAGACCACCTTACCTGTCTCCTGAGAAACCTGTACGAGGGTCAACAAGCAACAGTCAGAACCAGACATGGAACAACCGATTGGTTCCAAATTGGGAAAGGAGTACGACAAGGCTGCATATTGTCACCCTGCTTATTTAACTTATATGCAGAGTACATCATGAGAAATGCCGGGTTGGATGAATCAGAGGTCGGAATTAAGATTGCTGGGAGAATTATCAACAACCTCCGATATGCAGACGATACCACCCTAATGGCAGAAAGCGAAGAGGATCTCAAGAGCCTCTTGTTGAGGGTGAAAGAGGAGAGTGCAAAAGCTGGTTTGAAACTCAACATTAAAAAAACGAAGATCATGTCATCTGGCCCCATCACTTCCTGGCATATAGAAGGGGAAGAAATGGAAGCAGTGACAGATTTTACTTTCTTGGGCTCCAAGATCACCGCAGACGGTGACTGTAGCCATGAAATTAAAAGACGCTTGCTCCTTGGGAGGAAAGCTATGGTCAACCTAGACAGCATAGTAAGAAGCAGAGACATCACCTTGCCGACAAAGGTCCGTCTAATCAAAGCTATGGTTTTCCCAGTAGTAATGTATGGCTGTGAGAGCTGGACTATAAGGAAGACTGAGCGCCGAAGAATTGATGCTTTCGAACTGTGGTGCTGGAGAAGACTCTTACGAGTCCCCTGGACTGCAAGGAGGTCAAATCAGTCCATCCTAAAGGAAATCAACCCTGACTGCTCATTGGAAGGACAGATACTGAAGCTGAAGCTCCAATATTTTGGCCACCTGATGCGAAGAGAAAACTCCCTGGAAAAGACCCTGATGCTGGGAAAGACTGAAGGCCAAAGGAGAAGGGGACGGCAGAGGATGAGATGGCTAGATAGCATCACGGATGCAATGAATATGAACTTGAGCACGCTCCGGGAGAGAACGCAGGACAGGAAGGCCTGGCGTGCTATGGTCCATGGGGTCACGAAGAGTCGGACACGACTGAACGACTGAACAACAACAACAACAACAAAGATAGTTTTATCTGTCCAGGTCTGCCACAGAAACATTTTCTTTCCAACTCTTATATCTGGATTTCCCCATAAAGTCAATTTAGCATGGGGAAATGGGTCAAACAGCAATTGGCATGATATTATATGCCACACATCTCTAACTGCCAAGATTGTGGGAGGAGCTCTATCTGCCTTAATATGCCTAGAACCTAATGCCATCCATTTAGAGAGAGGCTGCAGACAAGAAGATTCCAACACAGACCAAGGTGGAAAATCAAATCTGAGTGGAAAAGACCAAAATTTAGTACAGGTCAGCAAGTAAGCCCAATGATATGTAGCTAGATCCAGAAAACTGAACCCGCCTTCATTAATTGGAAGTTGCATCCTTTTCAAAGATATTCTTGGTGGAAAAGAACCCCATAAACTTTTGCAAAGCAAAGCATTACGTTTTTGAAAATATTTGTCAGATATAAGTATAGGCATCCCACGTATAATATAAATAATTCAAGGTATAGTATTCACCTTCAGTATATTAACCCTACCCCATAAACTCAACTTTAAAGATGCTCATCTATCTCATGAAATATTATTAATCAACTTATTTAAATTTAACCTAATCATTTGAGATATATCTCTAGAGATAATTATTCCCAAGTAAGTAATAGACTCTGGGCACCGTTGAAATTGCCAGTTGGCTAACAAACTAGAATATACCCTATCTCCAGTCAGCATTATTTCTAACTTTGACCAATTAATTGACTAGCCAGACAATTCACCAAAAATATTAATCAATTTAATCAAAGTTGGAACCAATGACTGGAGTTTCGAGATACACAACAACAGATTATCAGCATAAAGGCTAACTTTAAATTCTAAGCCCAAATGGACAAATCCATGAATACTACTATTTTGTCTAACAGCACACACCAGGGGTTCCAAATATAAGTTGAATATCAATGGGGAAAGTGGGCAACCTTGTCTAGTGCCCTATCCAAGTAAAAAAAAAAAAAAGCCAAAAATAAACCATTAGTCATTACTCTTGCTCTTGGAGGTGAATATAAAATTTTAACCTATTTCAAAAATTATATAATTCTATTTTTAATAAATCCCACCTGGTCTGGTCTAACAAATGCAGCCATAACTTGTTGCGATCTATCTGCCAAGATTGCTTTTAATTTTTTGATATCTACATTAATTAATGATACAGGTCGATAGTTAGCAGAATAGGTATGATCCTTGCCAGGCTTAGGAATCACAGTAATATAAGCATCATGAAGAGAGCGAGCCCACCATGAAAATATGGTTATAGAGGGAGTACAGCTTTGGAGCTAAAAAACTGGAGAATGTTTTATACCACTCAACTGGGAACCCATCTGGACCGGGTGATTTCCCAGTGTTCATTTTCATAATTGCATTCATAATTTCCTCTAAATGCAGAGGAGCTAAAAGGAGCTGTTGTTGTGAAGACTCTAAACATGGAAGATTGATCTGAGGAAAAAAAAAAAGCATCTACAGTCAGGGCCAGAAATGTCAGAACAAGGATAACTGTTTTGGCAGTTGGCCTCTGTACACCACCACATTGAAGTTGAAAGGAAACACACCCAGATGGGAGCAAAGTCAGGACTTCCAGCTGTAATTCAAGGGGTGTGACAAAAGTGGGGCACTAACTTTTCAGGAAGTACAGCCAGTGGCATACATACACCCCCATCATTGGTGGCTCATAAGTAATGGAACAAACCAACATCATCCCAAACTTAAGGATTGCCTTTAATACCTGGATGAAAATCCTTTGCAGTCAATGACTGTCTGGAGTCTGGAACCCATGGACATGACCAAATGCTGAGTTTCCTCCCTCGAGATGCTTTGCCAGGCCTTTACTGCAGCTGCCTTCAGCTGCTGCTTGCTTGTGGGTCTTTCTGCCTTCAGTCTGGTCTTCAGTAAGTGAAAAGCATGCTCTATGGGGTTGAGATCAGGTGACTGACTTGGCCATTGAAGAACATCCCATTTCTTTGCCTTGAGAAACTCTTGGGTAGCTTTTGCTGTATGTTTTGGGTCATTGTCCATCTGCAATATGAAGCGGCATTGTATCAGTTTGGCAGCATTCGGCTGAATGTGAGCAGAAAGTATAGCCCTATACACTTCAGAATTCATCCTGCTGCTTTTATCAGCAGTCAGGTCATCAATAAACACCAGTGACCCGGTTCCATTGGCAGCCATACATGCCCATGCCATAACACTGCCTCCACCATGTTTGACAGATGATGTGGTATGCTTTGGATCATGAGCTGTTCCTTTCCTTCTCCATACTTTCTCTTCCCATCATTCTGGGACAAGTTAATCTTGGTTTCATCAGTCCAAATAATCTTATTCCAGAACTGGGCAGGCTTTTTTAGGTGTTTGCTGGCAAAGGCTAATCTGGCCTTTCTGTTCTTGAGTGTTACCAGTGGTTTGCACCTTGTTGTGAAGCCTCTTGTGAAGTATTTACATTCATAAAGCCGTCTCTTGACTGTAGATGTTGGCAATGACATGCCCACCTCCGCAAGAGCATTCTTGACCTGGCAAGATGTTGTGCAAGGGTTCCTCTTCACCATGAGCAGAATTCTGTGGTCATCCACTTTAGTTGTCTTCCATGGTCTTCCAGGCCTTTTGCTGTTGCTGAGCTTGCCAGTTAATTCCTTCTTTTTCAGCATGTTCCAAACTGTTGTATTGGCCACTCCCACTGTTTTTGCTATCTCTCTGATGGGTTTATTTTGTTTCCTCAGCCTAATGATGGCCTCCTTCACTTGCATGGGCACCCCTTTGGACCTCATGTTGGGAGTTCCAGGGAACAGCTACCAAATGCAAATGCAACACTCAGAACCACCTCCAGGCCTTTTCTCTGCTTGATTGGTCATGGGACACCCAGGAAACAGGCCACCCCTGGCCATGCAGCTGCTTGTCAGCCAGTCGTTCCATTACTTATGCGCCACCAACGGTGTGTGTGTGTGTGTGTGTGTGTGTATGCCACTGGCTGTTCTTCCTGAATGGTTCGTGCCCCACTTTTGTCAAACCCCTTGAATTACACCTGAAAGTCCTGGCTTCGCTTCCATCTGGGTGTGTTTCCTTTCAACTTCAATGTGGTGGTATGCAGACGCCAACTGCCAGAACAGTTATCCTTGTTCCAATATTTCTGGCCCTGACTGTATATCTTGCTGTGATATCTTGCTACCGGTACTGTAAAGATCAGAATAAAACTAAAAAAAAAAATTGTGAGTTTATGTCTATAGGAGAAGTATATACTTTGCCACTCTCATCCTTAATAGCTGAAATGACATTTTGATGTTGATGCTGTTTAAGACGATGTGCAAGGATCTTACTAGGACGTTCACCATTTTCCCAATATTTCTGTCACAGACAAGTCAGAGCAAATTCCTCCAGCTGTGAAAGAATATTATTCAGCTCATGTTTAGTATTCTGCAGCTCTTGATAAAGTTGTGCAGTGGGGGAAATGGCAAACTGAGTTATAAGATATTCCAGCTTCTTGTTTAAAAATGTCTGTTGAATTTTTTAAAGTTTTTTTTTATAAATATAAGAAGCATAACAAATAATTCATCCCCTTATAAAAGCTTTGCTGGCCTCCCACTCAATGGCACATGAACCTGCTGTACCCTCATTAGTATTATAATACTCTGTTAGTTCAGCTAACATCTGGGTTTTAAACTTCTCATCATTGAGAAGAGAAACATTAAAGCGCCAAAGACTGGGGGCCCTAGGAGTGTCAGAAAACTGCAGTTCCAAACATACTGGGGCGTGATCTGGCACTACCAATGTGTCAATCTTGCAATCTTTAATTTGACATACTAAAGATGTAGAGATAAAAAAAGGTCTAATCTAAAGCAATTATGGTGAACTGGTGAAATAGAAGTATACATTCTGTTGGCAGGATGTAAAATTCTCCAAGCATCAATTAAACCGTATTCCATCATGTAAGCCTGGAGTGCCAGTCTCACAGCAGACGGGGCCTTAGGAGAAGTTGTACTCCTATCTAACGAAGGATCTAAGACCTCGTTAAAGTCCCAACCCACAATGAAATAATCATAAGCGATATCAATCAGTTTAGCAAAACAATCACGAAACATAGCCAGAGAATCAATATTTGGCCCACTTTAACTTTGCCAACATTTTGCAAATTTTAACTTGCACCTATTTCAACTCCTAGAACACTTACAGACATCATTCTGGTGTCTAAATATATGTTTTGGGGGTCAAGAAATTTTGTAGAGAGCTTTGGCTATGGGGCAGTATAGAAATATAAATAAATAAATAAATAAATAGGTTCTTAAATTCATAAGGATGTTAGATTTTATGGTAAAGAGGTTTCATTTTTTATTAAATAAAAATGGTCATAAACAGTAACTTATATGAATTCTGATTACCTGATATTAAATGTACGTTATTACATCACTCTCTATTTCAGGTAGAGGGCCACTGAAGAAAAATGGATAGTGAATGAGGCCTTGGAACTAAACCTGCATCTGTTCATCAGAAAGATGATCAAAGCATCATTTGATCTGAAAAAGTGCATTATTTTTCAGACTGCAGACACTAAGACAACAGTTACCACAAGTATAAATGGCAGAAAACAAATATGTGAA
Source organism: Heloderma suspectum (assembly GCF_057233095.1). Classification (NCBI taxonomy): domain Eukaryota; kingdom Metazoa; phylum Chordata; class Lepidosauria; order Squamata; family Helodermatidae; genus Heloderma; species Heloderma suspectum. The sequence continues at coordinate 328,075,399 of NC_139460.1, read as the reverse complement.
GTGCCTGACATTAGACATAATGTGGTTGCGAAAAGACTTAATTATGTGGCAGATGAGGACAACTTTGTTTATCATGTGACTAACATGATAAATTCTGATCAGAAATTAACAGAAACAAAGTCTCACCCATCTCTATGCTTGATTGGCTACATTGGAACCTGGTTGGGGCCCTGTTCCTCAACAGCTCAGAATAGGTTTGGTGAACTGCTGCAGAAGCTAAGTGGATTGATAAAAGTAGCAGTCCCGCAGGGATCAGATGATGCTCACACCTTTATTCACCATGTGCCAGCTTTCTGTGTGATGTGATGACCTCTCGTGCATTCTGAGGTGGCACAGAGCCAGAAGGACCTATCCCTAAAGTTCCCAACCAGCCTGAAATTTACTGGCTCAGCTGGGATTTCATCTGCCTTACCAGAGGAACACAATGGTGCAACACCAGGGGAAAAGCTGTGATGATGTTGTTGTTTTCATTATTTCTCTGCATTCTCTAAGATGTGGGTTGTTGTTGCTTTTTAGAGCTAAAGATAGTCTCCTTTAGTGGCTGCCCTGCACATGCTTAAAGGCACTCTATCCTTACATTAATTTCTATAGCTACTATCTGACATAGGGGAAAGGCTCTCTGCTCTGAACTTTGCTCTCCAGTCTGAATAAGGAGAAGGAGAAGAAGAAGATTGCAATGCTGATGTTACCAAGAGTCTTTCCACTGAGTGGCACACAGTCAGAAGATCTGGAAACCCATTTATTGTGAGTTTGATTCACTGGCTTTATAACTTTATCTTTTAATTCATCCTTTTTTGTACAGCCCTGTGAGTCCTTGATAGAGAAGCAATTAAGAAGTAGGAAAAAGGTATAATGTTTCATGTTCATATGGTGGCAGCATACATCCCAACTTACAAATAATGCAGCAATAAACCAGTGTCGTGGCCATCCCACACAGCCCCTGCAACCCCCTAAAGCAGGGGTGTTGCATCTCTTTCTGCTCAAGGGACAAATTCCATCCAGGGAAGGTCTCAAGGCTCGCATTCCAGTGGTGGGCAGGGCCGAAGGCAAAAGGGGTCGGGCCAAGATACCACAACATACCTGCATATTCTAAGCTGAAGGCCTTGCTGCCAGTCATGAAACCTTGGGAGAAGAGGCATTTACTTTAGGATGGGTAAAACACTGCACAAAAAGCCAGGAGTACACCCAATGATCTATGGCCGGGGGAAAGGGGGTGGAGCCAGGGAAAGGAGGCATGGCCATCTGAGCAACCTGGAGGGCTGGACTGACCTGAGGTTCCTCGCCCCTGTCCTAAACATTGTCTCCTTAACTTCCACCCTGCTCCCTTGGGACACAGCCATCCTCCAGTCTCTATGACGGCCCTTCAGGCAGAACATGGACGTACCACTGCTTTTAATACATTCCCCTTCCAGGAACAGCTGTCAAAACCAAGTGGTGTGCCAGATTGCAAACTCAGAAAAAAAGATGAATTAAAACTTATGCCTGTAAAACAGAAGAGCCTTCTCCTGAAGGAAACGTACAACCAGGCAACAAACATGTACAGCCCCACTGAAGGGATGCCTTCCTCCAATCCATAAACAGCAGCACTTCTTCCAGTCTACCATATAGAATTAAACCTTTTTGGTTTTCTTCATGAGCCACTAATGTCTATGAGAAATTCTGGAAAATACTCATTTAAGAAACAGCTCTGGCTGTTTGTTAAACATACTATATCGGGGAGGGGGGGTTGGAGTTTGAGCACTTTCCTCTCTCCGTCTCAAATGTTGGCTTCTAACCCAGTTTCAGGATTTTGCCTGCTGACTGGTGCTGTCCATATGCAGTAGTTCAGGGAGCAATTGATGGCTGACTTGGGAGCTAGCTGTCCTGTTGCTAGGAAAGGGGCTGTCACTACTGCTGACGTTTATTCTGCTTTCAGTGTCATTACTCTGAGACTGAGTAGCTCTTGAGTGACAACAGGATAGGGATTTGCTTGAGATGGATCAAGCAGTACAGCAGCGGCTGTTTTGACAGAACCGTAGGATTGGGATGACCAGGCAGGTTATCCCAGAGACAGAGACCTGGGAGAATGAAGCCCCCGGACCTGGGGTAGGAAGACTCTGATTCAAGCAGTCCTTGAAAGAGAGCTCTTCTCAGTTTCCCCCAAGAGATTCACTCACTCCTCACAGTTCAGAAAGAAGTTCAAATGATCAGCATGAGAGTCTCTTGGTGAGAGGGATGTATGGATTTTGTAAAATCCGTTCCAGCTGCGTTTTGTAGATTGTCAGTGCCTTTTGTTCTGTTCATTCTGTCAGAATCAGGGTTCCGCCCCCCCAATTTCTTGAATCTGTGCAAATTTGCATTTGCAAAAATTTGCACTTGCAAAAATGCACAAATCCCCCCCCCCCCAATGTGCATTGTCGCGCTTTAGCCTATGGAGGAAATGCACATTTTTGGCTGTTTTTTTAAAACATATTTTTCTACAACTAAATTTGCACAACATTACAGAAAGTGTGTGTGTGGGGGAAATGGTTTGCAAGTCCGTGGAATCCATGCAAGTCAGGAAGATCCAGTCTGCTGTGGAATCCACAGGCCGGATTCATAGAAATCCAAACTCATTTGATTCTGTTGTGGGTTTCTCCAGCATCCCTAGTCGCTGGGAGTTTGTCATGCATAGCTCCAGCTGAAGTGCCTTAGGAAGCAAGTGTGTACGCTTTCTTTTAGTGAATGACCATGTAAGTAGAACACATGGAATACAGGCAGCAGACTTACAACAGTGCAGCTCAGATTATATATCTGTTGGGCAGAACAATCCTGACCCCCAGATCCAATGATTGTTAGGGTGGCAGTGGTTAGGGCAGAGTGGAGGTGCCAGCAGAGAGAGGATTCATTCATCCCAGTAGCGCAGTTCTGTGGGTGGGGCAGAGCCAGCTGTGGTTCTGCTGGATGCCATGCTGCTCCATTCCCCTGGGAGGGACTGGATCAGGCCTTTCAGCGGCATTGCCCCTGAGCTGGCATAAGAAGTCCCCCTTCCATTGCTTGCAATGGGTGTTGGTGGAATTTAAGATGAGAAGATCTGCCAGGCTGAAAAGCCTGGCAAAACGCCCCCCCCCCCCACACACACACAAGCCGGGGAGAGTGAGCTGGCCTTGAGAGGAAGCCGCAGTTCCAGGGCTTCGTTCTTTCCCGACTCCTCTTAGGGTTGTAGTGTAACCCAGCATTGTCTCCTCTGACAGGCAGCCTTCCCCAAGCTTCCCTTGTCTCCAGGGCAGCCTTCCCCAAGCTGGCGCCCTCCAGATGTTCCGGGCTACATTGGAAGCTGCCTCCCACAGAGCCAGCCCCTCGGTCCGTCTAGCCCAGTCTTGCCGACACTGGCTGCCTGCCATGACTCTCCAGGTGTTTACCCAGGAGTTTTTCCTTCCCTACGTGGAGATGCTGCCAGGGATCAAACCTGTGACCTTCTGCATGCAAAGCAGGGGCTCCGCCACTGATCGATGCCTTCTCCCCAGTCAGCTGCCACCATCCTTGACTATTGCCATGCTGGCTGGGGCTGATGGGAGTTGTAGTCCAAAACATCTGGAGGGCACCGGGTTGAGGAAGTCTGCTCTAGGGCCTCAGGCTGAGGTGTTGCATGTATCTGTGACCTGAGGCCAGTGGGTACAACCTCCACCCCCACCTCACCCCTTTCATGCATTATTGCTGTCTGAATAAGGTCCCATTGCAGGCTGGGGAACTCTGGTCTTGGGCTGTCAGGTGGTCAGAGGTCCCAGTGGACGGAGTTTGTCCTCATCTCATTCATTCGTTCATTCATTCATTCATTTCTATACCGCCCAATAGCTGAAGTTCTCTAAGCGGTCCACAAAATGAGGTCAACTTGTGTGTCCAACCACATTTCAGTGCATCTTGTGTCCTGTTTCCTGGTGATAAGGGACCTTCTGTAGGTGGCAAAAGCCAGCAAAACCACTTTTGGGGGAAAAGGGCTAAAAAGCATCATATTTTGGAACTATATGAATCTACTGTTAATTTAGCTCTGCTCTGAAAAGTGGCATCGCTGTGCAAGGTGGTAAGGGGCATCAGTGACCTGTTTTTCTAACTCTACATTGAAGGATTAAAATAAAGCTAGACTACCCCCAAATGCCCCTGATGACAAAGCAGTGCTCAGGTACTGATGGTGGCGGCTTCCCTCCCCAGCAGCTAACAGAGGAGGGCTGGGGGGCTGGGGGGCTGGGGGGCGGCAGCGGAGAGAACACAGTTACCATTTCAATGTACTATTTTATAGGTTTGGGAAGAGCCGGGAACAAAAACTCCATAATAGTTATTAGAGGTTTTATGGATGTTGGATGGACGGGTGGCTTTGAGGGGAGCCAACCCCCCCCCCCCCGCGTGCACTTCTCCTTTTTCATAAATGAAAATATCATTTTGGTCTGGCAGGAAACCTGAGCAGGACCTAGAAGTAACAAAGCAGAAAAAGAAAAAGGAGCAACCCGAAATGCTTGCAGCAACGTCGTGGGTCAGCCGTGCTGCTGTAGCCGACGAGGCCTGGATGGATAAGTTGCCTGTGAGTGGGGTGCCATCTCACTCCTGTGTGTTCTTCTATGCCCAGGTCAGTGGTTCTGGGGGTTTCTCCACTCGTGGGGTCCCCAGCCCTGGTGCCCTCCAGATGTGTTGGTCTACGACTACCCTCATCCCCGGAAAGCATGGCCAGACTGGCTGGGGACAGTGGGATTTGTAGTCCAATGCATCTGGAAGGGGGCAGCTTGGGGAAGGCTGAACGGGAACTATCTTGGTTGGCCACGGTTGGACCGCAAGGGGCCTGCTGTTCTGTCGGTGACCCACTGAGGACCCAAGTTAAAAAGGTATAAGAAATAAAATGAACCCCCCATTTATTTGAATAAATGAACACCCCCCATTTATTTTACTTTAAAATGAATTTTAAAACAAAAATGAATATTAAAAACAGATGTAGACACATTCACTTTCTGTTTTCACATTCGTTTTCGTTTTTCCATTGTTTTCATGGTGGGGACCCTATGTACAATCTGTCTGGAATTTGGCCACTCTTATTTCTTGGGTGAGGGGTAGGGATGTACAAATCCCACTCACCCGTCCGTTTCGGGCATCGGCGGTGTGGGGGAGACGCCTCGTCCCTCCCCCTAGAATCCTCCTCGGCCAGCTCCACTCCACGGCGGCTCCGCGGAGCCGCTGGCCGGGGCCAGCTACAGCCGTAATTCTGGCCGTGGCCGTGCTGCTGCCACTGCAAATGGCGGCCACTATGCTGGCCACCATTTGTGTGGCTGTCAAGCCGTGATAGATTATGTAAGTATTTACGTAGCCTATCACGGCAAAAGGCAGCCACGCAAATGGCGGCCGCTACGCCATTTGTGTCCCTGCTCTTTGCCATGATAGGCTACGTAAGTATTTATGCAGCCTATCATGGCAAAAGGAAGCCACGCAAATGGCAGCCACTATGACGGCCACCATTTATGGCCGCAGCAACCCGGCAGCAGCCAGGAGACCAGCCAGAGCCGCCGCCACATCCGCCGCCAGGTAAGCTCTGTCCTGGGGGTATTCTGCGGGGTGGCAGGTGGGGGGAGGCCGTTCCACCACGGATTCCGGGAGGCTGGATTCTAAGGAATCTGGCTTCACTGGAGTCCATGGCGGAATTCTCGGACATCTCTTGTGGGAGGAGGTCATAGAAGGTCTCAAAATTTCATTCCATTCTTGATGGATAACACCAAAGTTACAAGCAGGAGAAGACAGGCTAGATCTTCCACGAAAAGCTATATGACGCTTATAGGATGTCCTCCCTTTATAGTTGCCTCGAAAATGGAGCCCGGTTGTCCAACGTGTCTGAAATTTGTCAGGTTTGATGCCCTAAGGCAGCCTTCCTCAACCTGGTGCCCTCCAGGTATGTTGGACTACAACTCCCCGCATCCATTGGGGAAGGCTGCCCTAGTGATAGGGGTGGAGTGTCTGGATGTTAAACACCAAAGTTATAGGTATAACGGACCCCCTGATCCACTTCGGATGCTGTTTTGGATCCTCTGAAGTGAGCCCTTCTGCCTTGGATCGATTTGGACCTCTTCAGCTTTGACTTGGATCTGAATCCGAAGTGAGATTCGGGTATCTGGATTACCTGTTTTTGGCGTTTTCCCATTGACTTGCATGGGAAAACACAAACAGTCATACCTTTTTTAGTTATTATGATACAGGCATGAAAATTGGGGACCTCTCCACCACCCTGGAGAGGAGGCCACCTGCAAAATTTCAGACAGTTTGGCCAAGTGGTTTTTGTGCTAGGCAGAGTTGAAATCTGATGTTTTCCACAGAAACTCCCAAAGCAAAGCGCTGTAACTTCTCCCTGTTTCCATGCACGCTCGTGACACCTGGGCCCCTCCCAGCCCCCCTCGAGGGCATCCCGCCCGCCAAAGTCCAGGCAGTTTGGCCCACTGGCTTGTATGCTAGGCGCAGGTTGAATGTGATATTCCCAGCAACTCAGACCAAACTCAGAAGGGAGTGTATTGAAGCAGAGGTCACTATCCCTAGTCTCTGCTGTAGGTTTCTTTGAAGTGCAAAACAGCCCTAATTCAGAAGAATCACTGGCTCGGCCTCTCCATGGCTGAATCTGCACATGACCTGGCAGGCAGGCTGGAGGAGGTTATTTTTTTATCGGCTTTTGTTTATTTCTAGCTCACACTAAATGAGTATTTTGAATGTGTCTTGAAGGAACACGGCCAGTGCCTAGCATAGAAGGCCCACTGATTTCTGGATGCAGGAAACCTCCCCCTGGTGGACCCCTGCTTCCCCCGCCCCATCTCTGCCACGGTGGCCTGCCGAAGCCCCTTGGGGTGAGAGACGGAGAGCTTGCAGGAGCTCCGGAGGCACCACCAGCCTTCTGCTTGCCCTGCTGCCGGCCTGCTGGGACGCGGGGCCTCTTCCCCAAGCAAGACCGGCTGGGGCTGCCTCCTCAAGGTCAGGGGCAGGCTGCTGGCGCTGTAGTGCCCCGGCTGCTTCCCCTGCTCAGAGACGCCTTGCAGTGGCAGCACGCGGCAGCGCTGGGATCCGCTCCACGCAAAGCGGTCCCACACGAGGCTGCCCTGACGTTTCGGGGAGGAGGAGACGCAGACTGCCTGCCTTCACTCTGGGGGGGGGCACCACACGAGCGGGGGGAACAGTGGAAGAGGGGTGGGGTGCTGGAGCCTCTGCCTGCCGCTCCTCCTCCAACACACCCTGGAGGGCCTCCTCCTCCTCGCCCTCCACCATGTGGAGGACGTCAGGCACGTCTGGCCTAACGTCCATCAGCGGGCCCCCTCAGAAGGAGACGCTGCTCCGCCTTGGGCAAGAGTGCGACTGCTGCACCTGCCCACGCCATCCTCCTCCAGCAGGGACCTCTGGGCACTGCTGCCCTACTGCCCCGGGACGCGCTATCTGGACTGGGGGACGGACAGCTTGCCTAACGGTGCTGCTACTGCCAGCAGCACCTCGCCCACCTCTGCCTCGCCAACGCCCCGGCGATGCCTCATATTGCACGGGATCCCTTTGCCACACAGCGGAGTGTTACTGGAATAATTAATGTAAATACTATGGGTCTCCTGCTTTTTCAACACTGCTTGGAATTAGAACGTATAGTGTTGGTGGAACTACAACTAGCACGCACACGCACATGGACACAGGCACACAAGAGCTAAAGAAGAGCAGAACTCCCTCAGCAAATGACGGGTATCTTTCATTTATTGTTTTATATTTCATGTTCTTTTATGGAAGGCAGGATAACTTCAAGAAATACAGGACGACAGCGCAGGCGATAAGATAAGAGCCAAGAGCAATTGAACGATAATAAAAAGAAACCTTTGATTTCTGTTTTGGGAGGATCAGCACAGAGAAGACATAGCTGGTTCACTTCAGCACGGGGGGCGGGGGACACACACCAAAGACTACACACATAGGCTGCTATAATATGCCTTTCTTTAAGAATTTAGGAAGCATGAAAAAATCTAAATGCTTGAATATGACTTAAAGGTGGGGGGGCATGCCCAGAAGTCAATGTTTGCTTTTAAAAATTGAAATAAGACTGGGTTTTTAAAAATCTAAAAGAGACAGAGTTGACTGACAAAAACAACAAGGAAATAGAATGGAGAAGGCAGAAGTGAGGGTCGACCTTAAACAACAAACACAGGAATGGTGGGAGAGGGGGAAACGTAGCAGCAACGAGCAAGGAAAAGCTGTGTTAGTTTGAAACAATATGGAAAGGAGAGATGAATATATCAAATACAAATAAAAAACAAGTCAGAGATAGAAAGAAATAGGAGAAGGTGGCTGGAAGGGGTGCTGCAAAGACACCATCCCAAAGGGGGCAGATGAGCAAGGAGCGAGGGAAGGATCCCACTACAACCAAGCTGTTTCCTTTTAATTTAAATATTGAGGAAAGCCTAATGGCCATCAAAAATGAAGAAATAGAAGGAATAACTCCAAGGAAGGCATGCGCGTGCACACCCACACCATCATCTACCCATACATCAGCCAGTTCCCAAAGACAGAGCTAGCACAATAACCAAACACAACCTTTTGCTGAAGTATATATACCCCCTTCCTCCACCACTCTCTCTGATTGGAGACTGCTGGCATTGGTTCTGGCTGAGGGTTCCTATTTGCCAAAGCACACTCCCTCCTCCTCCTGCACTCGCTTTCCTGCCTCCCCCCACTTTCCCACATCTGCTTGCCTTCCCCCTCCCTCCCTCCCTCCCTCCCTCCTCCTCCTCCTCATGCCTCTCTGCATGAGCTTTCAGAAGTTGATACATTTTGGAGACAGCCTGTCTGGACTGCTCAGGCATTAAGTAGAGCTCCAAATATATGAAGAAGAGGAGGTGCTTTGTCAGGGGGTGGGCTTCCTGGGGCACCACAGTACTGCTCTGACCTGCCTCATATCATGAAGATTTTGCTCCGAATAAGCCCGCTTTGCCTTGTTATTCAGGCTTTGTGACAAGGCAGTGCACAGCCCTAGTTATAGGCAGCATATCACTGGAAAAAACAATGCAAAAGTAAAACAAAGTAAATGCAAGTTTAAAAACGAAAAGCAAAGCAAACATTTTTCTATTGCCCAGAAGATGGGGATCCAGTGGCAGATCGTTGGTTGATTTGCAGTAGTTCAGGTAAATGTTTGGATTCCCAATACTTTAATGATCGCAAATAAAATTCCAGGTAAGAAAATTCTGTGCCGTGGCTGGCTTGCACTGACTGCTTCTCTCTCAGCCTCCATGTTCCATGCCTGTAAATATTACTTGGTGGCCTTTAACCGGGAGCCAATCTACATGGAAATGGGTTTTGAGGCAGTTCAGTCTAAATATGGATTTTCATGAAATCAGGTTAGTTCCTCCTGGGGCAAATCATTTGCATGGGGCAAACAAGTAGAACTGAATGTCACCAAATGGGTGGGTGCAGGGAAGCGAGGAGGCTTGCTCTCGCCACCCCCCCCCGCTCACTGAAGCTTTTGAAATTGGTAAGTCCCTGCACGCCTTTACACCGCCATACGCAGCAGCCTCGTTATGCTCCCCTCCCCGCTCAGAGAATATTTGAAAGGACTGGCAGCGATTGAGTGCAGGGTCGAAGCAGCGCCCTGTCAAAGCAGCGGGGCCGACTCCCATCCCCAAGGCAACAAGGGACTTCCAGGTAGGCGTGAGCCCCCGCGTCGTGCAGCGCTCCCCTTCCGCAAATCAGCGCTGCGTCCACCAGCCCGCGCTGAAGCCAGCGAAGGTCACATGGACTCCCAAGCTGCACTGCAGCTGCTGTGACTGGAAGACCCGCCACAAGTGGAGTTTGCTTGTGTTTAAAAGGGATTCAGGGCAAGAAATGCCACATTAGCTACAGCGAGGGGAGCGTGTCATTGAATCATTCATAGTAACAATACAAGCAGGGATTAAAGATTGTAGTACTCCGGCAGGCCTTCCCTTTTAGAATGCTCGTTCCTCTTTATTGACTGCTATGTACTGTTTTTATGCTGTATTGTTTTTACTGTTGGTTTTTTCAATAAATGGTTTTTAACTTTGTACACCACCTGGAGAATTTGTATATAGGTGGGTTATAAATTGAAATAATAATAATAATAATAATAATAATACCCTGACATGATCGACTTGGGGGCAGATCAGAGCTGGAGCAAAAGCCTGGCCTCGATGAGCCCCAGGGCCTTGTGCAGCTCATTTTTTGTTGGAATAGTGATGGTGACAACTTAGGGTTAATTTGTTACTGACGTTTCGAAAGCAGTTAGCAGGCTTAGCATCACGGGGATCCCTCCGGGTGCAGAGGAAATTAACAGCTCTGAGTGCAGTAGAGAGCCTTGGGTGCAAAAAGGGGTCACGAGAGGGGGGATGTTGCCCAGAACCCAGGAAGAGTCCGTTCCCTTTTAGCCTGGCTTTTTGTGTGTAAAAAGACTGGCCTGCTCACTATGTTCTGTAGGAGCAGTGGCTTTGTTCTATCAGAAGCCTGCCCTGATTTGTTCTTCTGTTTTGCACTTCTGGCTACTTTGCCAGAGGACTGAGTGTTTATGACTCAGCCCTTCAGTTTCTGGATTCCGTCTGCTTTATTCAGCCACTTCTCCTAACAGTTTTGTGTGAGAATCGCTGATCTGTAGTAACCGAGATGCAAGTCTGTGTTCGTACTTGTATATGCAGGACATCCCAGTGCAGGACATCATGGGATGCAGGAGCGAATTGATTCCACCCCTTTGAGCTGCAAAGTCTGAGCCTCAGGAGACCTCACAAGCCTCTTTGCGGACAATACTTTCGAATAAACAGGAGTGCCCCTGCACCATTGGCCACAACTGCATTGTGTGTAACCAGCCTGCTGTAACTGATTGGGTAAATCAACCTTCCCAAGATGGCACCCCCAGATGTGTTGTACTACAGGTCCCATCATCCCCAGACAGCACAGCCACTGTCTGTAGCCAATGCATCTGGTGGGTGCCTGGTGGGGGAAGGCTGGAATAAAGCATCAACATTTATGGATGGATGTGCTTTTTTCCCAGTAATTAACAATTGCCACTTTTCTTTAAAATGATTGCAGTTTTGTTTTCCTTCCCTGATTTGTACAAAATGTGTTAGTTTAGCCACAACTGCGTGTGTGTGTGACATTTGTTTTGCTCAATTGTGGGTATTTCTCTTTCCCTCAAATACTTATTGTGTTGTAGCCTGCTCTTATAATGGAAGACAGCTTCGTTTGTAGGTAGATTTCATATAGGGCAACAAAATGTTCAGGGGTCCTAGAGGCAGTTATCTTCTCTGCAACACTGGATCAATACAGAGTAGTAAAGGAACTGGCAGAAGAACTCTCAGAACCACTGCCTATTCTCTTCGAGAAATCATGGAGGACGGGTGAAGTGTCAGATGACTGGAGGAGGGCTATAGCGGTGGCCATAGCCGCAGCCATTTGCGTACGCGGTTTGTGTGTGTGTGTTTTTTACCCAGAGCCCTCCGCGGCCGGAAATCCGGCTGCGGACAGCTCTGGCCTGGGCCTGGCCAGCTGCTCCGCAGAGCTGCTGCGGAGCACAGCCGGCCGTTCGAGGATTCCGGGGGGGAGGAACGGATCGCCTCCCCCCCCGTCGAGGATTCTGGGGGGAGGGATGGAACGCCTCCCCCCCCACCATAAACATAATCCGCGGAAAGGTAAGTGACTTTCGTACATCTCTAGCCTTGAGAAGAGAAGACTGAGGGGAGATAGGATCACGCTCTTCCAGTGCTTGAAAGGTTGTCCCAGAGAGGAAGGCCAGGATCTCTTCTCTATCCTCCCAGAGTGCAGGACACGGAATAATGGGCTCAAGTTGCAGGCAGCCAGATTCCGGCTGAACATCAGGAAAAAGTTCCTGACTGTTAGATCAATATGACAATGGAACCAGCTACCTAGGGAGGTGGGGGGCTCTCCCACGCTGGAGGGATTCAAGATGAGGCTGGACAGCCACCTGTCGGGGATGCTCTGAATTGGAGTCCTGCACTGAGCAGGGGGTTGGACTCGATGGTCTTGCAGGCCCCTTCCAACCCCGCTATTCTATGATTCTATGAATATTTCTTTGAGAAACTGCCGGTCCACCATAGAGGAAATAAGGGACTACTTAGTACTTTTTAAGATCTCCAGCAAAGCGTATTGTAAGGTTTTATAATTTTATGTACTCTTTCAAGTGTTGAATACCATCTGGTCATCGCCAACTTTTTCCTAAAGTGTGTTCAGATGCATACTGCCTCTGCTGCTGGCAAGCCTGCCCTCACCCCCCCCCACCCATTTGCAAGAAACCTTCATCCTTAAAATCACCCACCTGCATGTTTCGGGTCCTCCCAAATTTCCCATACCCATACCCATACCCAATTTCAAGCCACAAATTCTGAAGTGAAAACTTAAATAAGAACATAAGAAAACCCATGCTAGATCAGACCAAAGGCCTCTCTAGTCCAGCATTCTGTTCGCACAGAGGCCAATAGAGACGGTGGAGAAATTCAAGCAGCCTAAAATGAGCTTAGATGTCTAAGAATCCGACCAGTGGAATCCACTGTGGAGTCACCCCCTCAGACCACACAGAGTCTGTGGACTTTTGGATGTTTTTTTTTTTTTTTTTACTTTCCTGAAATGTATGCATATTTATTCATAGGAAAATATGCAAGTCTCTGCTGAGGAAAAGTGGAATGGAATGGGGGACAATACGCTAAATGTTATGCCCTGAGGTAAATTATGTAAATTCTTACGAAACCCCTTACGTAATTATTTGCATATTTTTCCACATGGCACGGGGGGAAAAAGCTGCCTCCATCTGTGAGCGGACGATGGAACAAAAGGTGCCTGACAATCCACGAAACATAGATGGAGCGGGTTTCTCACAGTCCGTACATCCCAAGTGGCCCACCAGCTACCCGTGGGCAGCCCACCAGTAAGACAGGAGCACAACAGCACCCTCCTTCTCATGTCCTCCAGCAACTGGCATTGAGAGGTGTACTTCCTCCATTACTGGAGGCCATATTGCACCTCAGCATGATGTAGAGTTGCAAGTAACAGAACAAGAGGCTTCTGCTTGGAGCTGCTACTTCCACCTTAATTGAGGAGCATAAGTAGAGCCATGTTCTGCTGGAGATCAAAATCACAGAGAAGAGGGCTAGCAGGATCTCTCCCCAGGTGCGCTCAGAGGAGAAAAGGAGTCAAAGCAGATGATGGGGAGAGTCCTCTCCTGGCATGGGCCAATGAGCAGATAAGGCTATTCCACTGCCTCTTCCCAGCCATGTGCGGTACTTGCCAGGATCCGATGCAAGCCAGATGCACAGGTTAATGTGCTTGATTTGCACAATTACCAAACAATTGGCATAATATTCACATTTGGAAAGTTGGGATATGGCAATGCTACACACACACACACACACACACACACACTGGAGGCGGGCGAGTCTTGGAGCAAGCCCACACAACTTCGCTTGTTCACCTCCAGAGAATCAAGGAAGTGTGAATGCTGCTGCCCCATCATAAGGACTCTCAGGGGCAAATAAAATCTTCTCCTGGGCTGAAGGACCATTGACCTGACCCAGGGCCGCAGTTCTGGGCACAAAGCAGGAGTTTTATTTTTCAATGGCCTTGGAGTCGTATCAGCAGAATTGCTCTCATGAACATCCTCCAGACCTTCCCAAATCCAAATGATATCAGTACTTTCTTCAAATAGCTCAAATTTAAAACCCCTGATTATTTTTGTGGTGCGGGACTCAAAGCCAATGGAGATCCAGGGATGGATGATAGCCAGTGACAATTTTGGTCCTTCTTCATTTGCCAGCTGGACAGGAGAAGTTCAGAACTGCTCCTGCTCTTTATTTCCCTCTTCCCTTCCTGGCTGTCTTGGTGTCGGACTCTGACAAAGGGATAGTGCTCTGAAAACAGCCACAGTCAGACTTGCAGCATTTATATAATTGGTTTAAAACACACACACACCCAACTGGCTGGACTTTGCTTTTCCTCTCCAAGCCCTCACTACATAAATGTCTGTGATGTCATGGAATGTCCACAAGCATTCTAACTGGTGAGGGGAAAGGTGAAGGGTTAGCCATGGAATGTTGACACATACTGCAACATTTGTGAAGGCCGGGTGGAGAGCCTCACAAAAACTAATGGACTTCATGCTGATGGCAGAAAGGGGAACAGAGTCAGGGATGCTGAACAGGCAGGAAGGCTAAGAGCTGGGGAGCTGAGTGGGAAATATTGCCAGCGGGATAGAGGGAAAGAGCCAAAAAAGGCAGTGGGCTATGAAGCAGCAGAGCCCTGATCAAGACGCAGTGTAGGAAGCAGTCCCTGCAGGAAAGAGGTGTTTGAGGAAGGAGAGTGGAGGACTGGGAACAGTTCTTAGATGTAACCAAAGGGTAGAAGGAGTTTTTTGCTTATCATAAGGAGTGAAGAAAGAGGAGGACTGTAAGGCAAGGAGATACATATTGGGGGGAGGGGGAAAGAGGACTGCCCCCATATTGATTTAAATCAATTATGCACCCATTCGCCTTTGGCTTTCAGGTAGTTGCTCTTCGGTTTTAGTATAACACTTTCACAAAACTGGATTTCTGCTCTGCCTTACGGTGGCCCAGTTTGATTTCATTAAGTGGAAACATTCCAGATGAACCCTCACAGCCCCTTTCAGAATCTTACCCAGGCTCTCCTTGCTGGCACATAGGCACAAAACATCTCATTCACCCACCTGGAAAGCCAGAACTTGGTGTCATGGAGCCAGCTGCGCATAATGAATTCCCCCGTATTGGGTCAGGGAAAGGCATGTGTGAACTCAGCCTCATCCACAGCATCTTTTTACCCCTCTCTGTGCTTCCAGACCTTTCCTTCAAATCCCTCCTCAAACCCCACCTTGTCCATGAAGCCTTTGGGACAACCTATTGGTCCCCTGCTCCTACTGAAACTAAACCTAAGTGGATATAACTGCGCAGAATGTCAGTTTCTTCCTTTGTCAATTGACAATTGACTCCCGCCCTTCCTTCTGTAGCCTTCCATGTTGCAAAGATCAGCTCCTTGGGCGCAGGGACCTCTATTCTTGCTTGTCCCTCTGTACTGTACTGTGTACACTGATGGTGCTTTATATACGTTTTGCTGATGCACACTGGAAACATGATCTCTAAGTTTTCCCCCATGGTCTTGCCTTATCTCTCTGCTCTTATAGCTCCAACAGAACCTTGACCATGACTGAGGCTCCTCCAACATTAGTACCCTCCGCTGTCCAATATATGCGTTTTTGTATACATTTTTGATTGGAGAATTCCATTGCAAAATTGGGAGAAGTGCGAATTTTGAAGGATAACTGAGTTCCAGTTCACATGTTGGTTTGAAAGTGCAAAATTAGGTAAGTTTGCATTCAAATGTGAACTGAATGGATTTCTCTCCTAACCTTATTCAGATCCCTCTTCCCAAATCACCTTTTCCATGAAGCCTTTAGCTCAAATCCATAATTCCCATGCTCTCCTACAACTAGGCCTGTAACTGAGCCCAAACGCATGCAACTGCAGCAACTGCAGATGCCTTCGCTGGTCAGCCCCGCCTCCACCTCTCCACTTGCTCTGTTGTTGCCCCTCTGTTGGACTGTATTATTTATTTATTTATTTGTTACATTTATATCCCATCTTTTTTCTTTTGCAAGAAACTCAAGGTGGCTTACATGGTCATAGAATCATAGCATCATAGAATAGTAGGGTTGGAAGGGGCCTACAAGGCCATTGAGTCCAACCCCCTGCTCAATGCAGGAATCTAAGTCAGAGCAGCCCTGACAGATGGCTGTCCAGCCTCGTCTTGAACGCCTCCAGTGTGGGAGAGCCCACCGCCTCCCTAGGGAATTGGTTCCATTGTCATATTGCTCGAACAGTCAGGAAGTTTCTCCTGATGCTCAGCCGGAATCTGGCTTCCTGGAACTTGAGGCCATGATTTCGTGTCCTGCACTCTCGGATGATGGAGAAGAGATCCTGGCCTTCCTCTCTGGGACAACCTTTCAAGTACTTGAAGGGCGCTATCATACCTCCCTCAGTCTTCTCTTCTCAAGTCTAAACATGCCCAGTTCTTTCATCTCTCTTCGTAGGGCTTTGTTTCCAGTCCCCTGATCATCTTTGTTGCCTTCCTCTGAACCCTCTCCAGTTTGTTGGCAACCTTCTTAAAGTGTGGTGGCCAGAACTGGACACAGTACTCCAGATGAGGCCTAACCAGTGCTGAGTAGAGGGGAACTAGTACTTCCCGGGATTTGGAAGCTATGCTTCTATTAATGCAGCCCAAAAGAGCATTGGCCTTTTTTGCAGCCACATCCCATTGTTGGCTCATATTCAGCTTGTGATCGACAACAATTCCAAGATCCTTCTCGCTTGTAGTGTTGTTGAGCCACGTATCGTCCTTCTTGTAACTGTGCACTTGCACCTTTTTCCTAGGTGCAGAACTTGGCATTGATCCCTATTAATTGTCATTCTGTTGTTTTCTGCCCAGCTTTCCAGCCTATCCAGATCACTTTGAATTTTGTTTCTGTCTTCCTGGGTCTTAGCTATCCCACCCAATTTTGTGTCGTCTGCAAATCTGATCAGCATTCCCTGCATCTCCTCCTCCAAGTCATTAATACAAATGTTGAAGAGCACTGGGCCCAGGACTGAGCCCAGCAGTACCCCGCTCATTACCTCCCTCCAGTTGGAGAAGATCCCATTGATAAGCACTCTTTGAGTCCAATTCTGCAGCCAACTGTGAATCCACCTGATAGTTGTTTCAACTAGCCCACTTTGCGCTAGTTTGCTCATCAGGATATCATGGGCACTTTGTCGAAAGCTTTGCTGAAGTCGAGGTATATGATGTCCACAGCATTCCCACAGTCCACAAGGGAGGTGACCTGATCAAAAAATGAGATCAGATTCGTCTGGCAGGATTTGTTCTTGACAAATCCATGTTGGCTTCGAGTAATCACGGCATTGTTTTCAAGGTGCTTCCAGATGGATTGCTTTAGAATCTGCTCCAGAATTTTCCCAGGGATTGATGTCAGACTGACTGGTCTGTAGTTCCCAGGTTCCTCCTTTTTGCCCTTTTTGAAGATAGGGACAACGTTAGCCCTCCTCCAGTCATCTGGCACTTCCCCCGTCCTCCATGATTTCTCAAAGAGAATAGACAGCGGTTCTGAGGGTTCTTCTGCCAGGTCCTTTATTACTCTAGGACGCAGTTCATCTGGCCCTGGAGATTTGAACTCATTCAAAGTAATGAGGTGTTCCTTGACCATATGCCTGTCGATCTCAAGCTGCAATCCTGCCCCTTCAGCCTGCACTTCGCCTTTGCCAGGGGGGTCATAGACCCTCTTTTGGGAGAAGACTGAGCCAAAGCAGGAATTGAGCACTTCTGCCTTTTCTTTGTCATCTGTCATCGTTTTGCCATCCTGATTTAATAGCTGAACCACCATTTCTTTCCTCTGCCTTTTATTATGCACGTAGCTGAAGAAAGCCTTTTTGTTGTTTTTAGCATCCCTCGCTAACCTCAGCTCGGTCTCAGCTTTAGCCTTCCTGAAGCCATCCCTGCCATTCTGTGCTATCTGCCTGTACTCTTCCTTTGTTGCTTGGCCTTCTTTCCACTTCCTATATGTGTCCTTTTTTGTTTTCAGGTCATCCCTAAGCTTTTTGTGAAGCCACATTGGCTTCTTCCGTTGTCTTCCACCTTTTCTTCTTGTTGGAATTGCTTGTGATTGTGCCTTGAGAATTTCCTTTTTTAAAAGCTCCCACCCATCTTGGACTCCTTTTCTCGCTGGCGTCGCTTGCCATGGGACCTGACTGATCATTGTTCTGAGTTTATGAAAATCAGCTTTCCTAAAATCCAGGGTGCGCGTTTGGCTGCCCTCGGCTTTTGCTTCCCTTAGTCCTCCTCCTCCTCCTCCTCCTCCTCTTCATTTTATCCTCACCACAACTTGTGAGGTAGGTGCGGCTGAGACTCAGTGACTGGCCCAAGATCACTCAGTGGGCTTCATGGCCGAGTGGGGACTAGAACCCGGGTCTCCCAAGTCCTAGTCCAACACTCTAACCACTACGCCACACTGGCTCTCTTACAGTTTAGAGTGTAATATTAGAATTTTAAACCCGGAACTGTCCTCTTATTCTGTCCACACTGATGGCCCTACAATCAATCACTCAGTAAAATTAACACACAGCAACGCACAATAGCGCGCTCCGCGATGCTGCCAAAGCGACTGGGAGCACCCCTCCCCCTTGGATTGTAGGGTGGATTCACTGGGACCATTCCATGTCTCCACTGCCCAGAGCTGGCCTGGCTCCACTCTGAAGAGCATGCACTGCTGGAACTGTGCCCTAGACCATTGGGTGTTTTCACTTGTCCTTCACACACAGTTTTTCTCAGAGTGCAGTTTGGTTTTGGCATCTGGAAAGTTCGATTGTATAAGCCGCGGCTACACTGTGGAAGCAAGGATGACTACTTAACTACTGTTTATCTTCTGCGGTGTTCCCCTGTTTGGGATTTCTGTGTCTTTCATCTTGGTCAGAACTGAAGGCCTGGATCTGTCATTCAAAGATCAAGGAGAAGTGAACTGGACAAGGGCTGTCTGACCCAACTGCAGTTCTCCAGGGAGATTCTGCTGCTGGGGCAATAAGCAATTGAATGCTGGTTCTTTGCAACAGTAGGGGATGCCATGTTGGTCTGATCCAGCAGGGATCTTCTTAGATCCTTCTTGTATACTTATGGCCCAAAGGATCCTTTAAACCTTTGAATTTGAACACCCTAAATGATCCCTTAAACTGTGAGTGGGAGGGGGGGACATGGTCCTGTCAAGGGCTCCTTGGAGG
The DNA here is from genome assembly GCF_057233095.1 of Heloderma suspectum. Lineage (NCBI taxonomy): Eukaryota > Metazoa > Chordata > Lepidosauria > Squamata > Helodermatidae > Heloderma > Heloderma suspectum. The sequence goes on along the minus strand of NC_139460.1, from coordinate 328,056,617 downwards.
CCTCTCTCAGTCTAATCTAGTAGCCAAGTCCAGACACAGACAAAGGGATTCTTTTCAAAGCTTTATTCCTCTTTTACAACTTAACAACTCTACTGTTAGCAGCTAGATATGAGCAGCAGGGTACCTATGCCCTAAGTTGGAACAGTTGGTCCCCATTTGAAAGGGAATCACTGGCAGACCCCTGAACTTAAGGACTAGGGAGAGTCCTTCCCCTTTTCCCTTGGATCCTCTGGGCGCAACTGTTGTTTGCACGCCAACTGGGCACTATGCCTCCTTTCCGCACCCTCCATTTGGCGCCGCTGTCTGCGTCGGCGATGCGTGTCCATCAAGTCTGCTTCCCATACTCTGTCACTTCCAGGACTGCTATCTAAGCTAGGAATGCCGGTGGGAGGAATCTCCGTCAGCTGTTGGCCCTGGGAAAGAGGAGCGCGCTCCTCTCCCAGGAGCGACTGCTCTTCCTCCAAATCAGAACTACTCTGGGATTCTATGGGCTCAGTGTCCACCCTGACATCATCCCCGCTCCCATGAGGCCCCCCCTCCTGGTCCTCCCCTGGGGCCCCGGGCTTGTGAGGGTACAGCTGGTGGAAGCGCCGCAGCAGCAACGGAGCATGCACATTTTCTGCGGGTTCCCAGGATCACTCATCAGGCTCGTACCCCTTCCAGTCAACCAGATATTGCAAGCGGCCATGAGAAAGGCGGGAGTCCAGAATCTCCGCGACCTCTTCCTCCTCCCTCTTCCTCCCCCTCCACCAGCACTGGCGGTGGGGGGGAGCCGACTGAGCGATGAGGGTCGCCAGAAACCAGGGGGGACAGCAAGGACTGATGAAAAACAGGATGGATCTTCATGGAGGGGGGGAGAGCCAGGCAAAAAGCAACAGGGTTAATCTGGGCCGTAATCTGGAAAGGCCCTGTGTGGTGAGGCGCGAGCTTCCTTGCGGGCAAGTGAGAGGGGAGGTATTGGGTGGACAACCAAACCCAGTCCCCCGGTTGCAGAGATGGACCCGGCTGGCGCCGCTGGTCTGCAGAGGCCTTGTAGGCTGAGTCCCGTAAGAGGTGGTGTACCTCTTGCAACTCCTCTAAAAAGCCATGGGCCGCTGGCACCAAAGAAGGAGCTAGGGTGGACGGGAAGGCCTTGGGGTGGTAACCAAAATTGGCAAAAAATGGAGTTTGGCGGGATCGGCTCAGAACTGAAAAGCCTCTTAAGTTCCTCGAAAGCCTGTTGGGCAGATGCCGTCCAATGAAAAGGGGATTTCTTGCCCTTAAGGAGGTCCGTGAGAGGAGAAGTCAGCTGAGCAAAACTGGGCAGGAACTTTATGTAAAAATTAGCAAAGCCCAGAAAACGTTGCAAGTCCTTCTTGGTGGATGGAGCCTGCCAGGAGAGGACAGCCTGGACCTTTGCAGGATCCATCCTGATACCATCAGGCGAAATCATGTAGCCAAGAAAGTCCAAAGAGGTTAGGTCAAACGCACATTTCTCCAGCTTGGCATAAAGATGGTTCTCGCGGAGGCGCTGGAGGATGGCGGAGACATGACCCTGATGGGCGTGGGGGTCCTCAGAAAATATAAGTAAATCATCGAGATATACAATGAGAAAAGTGTCCAAATAGTCCCGGAAGATGGCATTCATAAAACGCGAAAAAGTGGGAGGGGCGCAGGCGAGCCCAAAAGGCATTACTAGGTATTCATATGCTCCGTACTGGGTCCCGAAACAGGTCTTCCACTCATCGCCCTCCCGGATGCGAATGAGATTGTATGCGTTACGCAGGTCCAACTTTGTGAAAAGCTTGGCTCGCCCCAGGTGCTCCAGCATCTCAGGTATGAGGGGGAGGGGTACTTGTCAGGGATGGAGACCGAATTTAGATTTCTGAAATTGTGCAACGGGCGGAGCTCTCCAGATCGTTTGGCCACAAAGAAGGTAGGAGCGCAGGCGGGGGAGGAGGAGGGGCGAATGAAGCTGCGTTTGAGATTTGTGTCCAAAAACTCCCACAGAGCTCGAAGTTCTGGCTCCGACATCGAATACAGCCGGCCAGCGGGGATGGTCGCCCCCGGAATGAGGTTAATGGCACAGTCAAAAGGGCGGTGGGGAGGAAGCTGGTCAGCCTCCTTCTTGTCAAACACATCCCGAAAACCTGCATACTTCTCTGGGAGGATGACAGTAGCTGAAGGACTGCCAGAAGCAGACAAGGAGTGGGAGGAAAGGGTTAAGGCCTGGGCTGGGACTGGCTCCTCCTTCGGGAGGCAATGCTCCCGGCAGTAGGGAGACGCAAACTCCACTTGCTGAAGCCCCCAAGAAATCTGAGGGTTGTGCTTAGAGAGCCAGGAAACACCCAGCACGAGTGGGTATAAGGGAACCTTGGCTAAGTGAAACTGAATCTGCTCAATGTGGGACTGGGCGCGCAGAGTGAGCGGAACTGTAATACGGGTCACCGCGCCCGAAGAAAGAGGACACCCATCAATGCTCTCCACTGCCAAGGGGGCAGGAAGGGGCAGGGTAGGAATCTTGTGGAAAAGGGCAAAGGTCTCATCCATGAAACTGGTCGTAGCCCCTGAGTCCACTAAAGCTAGGGTCTCCACCCCACCCCACTGGGAGGAGCGGAGGTGAACATGCAACAGCAGATGGGAGGGTGGGGGGGGGTTGGGGATAGCACCCACCCACTGGGGAACTGACCCCCACACTGGAGGCCCCCAACAAGCTTGGGGGGCAGTCTAGTCAGGCCTGGGGACGAGGAGGAGGAGGAGGGGGATGGAGAGGAGGAGGAGGCAGCAGAGCTGTGGATTTAACTCGGCAGGTCTTGGCGAAATGCCCCAGCTTTCCACATCGAAAACATCGGCGCTCAGCTCGCCGGCGCTCAAGTTCCTCTGGCGGCAGTGAGGCTCGGGTAGCTCCCAGCTGCATCGGGGTCTCCTCCACCCCCAGCGCCAGAGTGGGGGGTGGGGGAGGAGGCAGGAAACGTGGGGGGAATGGGAGGAGGGAAATCCTGGCCCCCGGCGCCCCGCCGGGTCTGCCGGTGCCCCTCCAGCCGACTATCTATCTGAAGGCAGGTCTGGATGAGCTCCTCCAAAGTAGGTGGGCTGAGCGTGCGCGCCAACTCATCTAAGATCTCGTCGTTCAAACCATCCAAAAACTGAGCCACTAGTGCGGCATCATTCCACTGTAAATCCTGCATCAGCAAGCGAAAGGTTGTCGCGTAGCTGGAAACTGAGTCTTTGCCCTGCCGGAGGCGGCGAATCTCCTGAGAAGCCGTCTGCGTCGCAGGGGGTCACCGAAAAAACGTGCCATGGCTGTCATGAAACCTTGATAGTCCCCGAGCAGGGGGTCATTAGCGAGCAGGAGCCCCGAAGCCCATCTAGCTGCCATGCCTGACAGTAGGTCAATGATGAAACCCACACGAACCTGTTCCGTCTGGAAATCTTCAGGCCTAAGACGCATGTACAGCTCTGATTGGGCCTTGAAAATCTGAAAAAGTCCTTTCTCACCAGAAAACTTCTCTGGCAAAGCCACCGGGCACTTGCGGCGGGGGGGAATCGGAGGTGGAGGGGGTTGAAACGCAGCCTGTAGATTCTGCACGGCAGCCGTCAGTTGAGCCATCTGATCATGGAGCATCTGGTTCTCTTGTGGCAGAGCTTGCACCGCTGGGTCCCCGGCACCCTCCATAAGGCAATAGGAGAAGAGAGAGAGGGAGGAGAGAAAAAAAAGAGGAACGGGGACCAAGCTGTCAAGGGCTCCTTGGAGGCCTCTCTCAGTCTAATCCAGTAGCCATGTCCAGACACAGACGAAGGGATTCCTTTCAAAGTTTTATTCCTCTTTTACAACTTAACAACTCTACCGTTAGCAACTAGATATGAGCAGCAGGGTACCTATGCCCTAAATTGGAACAGTTGGTCCCCGTTTGAAAGGGAATCACTGGCAGACCCCTGAACTAGGGAGAGTGCCTCCCCTTTTCCCTTGGATGCTCTGGGTGCAACCATTGTTTGCACACCAACCGGGCACTACGCCTCCTTTCCGCGCCCTCCATTTGGCACCGCTCTCTGCGTCGGCGATGCGCATCCATCAAGTCTGCTTCCCGCGCTCTGTCACTCCCAGGACTGCTATCTAAGCTAGGAATGCCAGTGGGAGGAATCTCCGTCAGCTGTTGGCCCTGGGAAAGAGGAGCGTGCTGCTCTCCCAGGAGCGACTCCTCTTCCTCAGAATCAGAACTACTCTGGGATGCTATGGGCTCAGTGTCCACCCTGACAGGTCCTTTGCAATTTGAAGAACCCCAGCCATCTGTTTCCCTTCTGCTTAAAGGCCAAACTAGATGTGATGTCAGCAGTGGGGCAATGGTACATTTTGAAGTTGAGGCACGCCTCATGATGGTTCACGTAGCCACTCTCACAAGGAGAGTCCAAAATGCAGGCTGCTGTGTTGATCCCTATCAACAAACCATTTCTAGCAGTTTCCACCTCTGCCAGCAGCAGGTCCTTTGTAAAGCCAATGGGGCTTACCGGGCCATTCAAGACCAAGCCATCCCACTTTGTACTTTGCATTACAACAGGGAACAATATGGTGTTGTTGGGGAGATTCATTTCCCCCCAGTTATTTTATTTATTCAATTATGATTACACTTATATCCCACCTTTCTTCCATTGTGGAACTCAAGGTGGCTACATGTGGTTCCCAGGTGATCTGACTGATATACCCTCCAAGCACTGACCAGACCCAGGCCTGCTTAGCTTCAGCAAGTTGGCTGCCTCATGTGCCTTCAGACCAAGTCTGGGTGACGGGGGACATGTAGGGATGCCGGAGAAATCCGCAATGGATTCAAATGAGTTTGGATTTCTATGAATCTGACCTGTGCATTCCACAGTGGACCAACTTTTTCCTTGTCACGTGGATACTGTGATTTGTGGCCTGGTTTTTAACTTTGGGGGGGGTTGCACAAATGCACATTTGCACAAGCGTGCACTTGCGCTAATGCACATTAGTGTTAATGCACCATTGTGCAAGTGATCATGAACACAACTGTGCATTTGCAAACAGGAACAAAATTCTCAAACATCCCTAAAAAAAAACACTGATTCCCTCAATGAGTGGATGATAGGACAATCCACAAAACACAGGCGGAACATCTAACAAAATCCACACCTCCCTGGGGTGTGTGGGGGAGCAATGACATCAGCATCCCTGCTAATGAGAAAGTGCCAGTGCTGCATCCCTGTGAGCTCCATGGCAGTGCTGGGTGTTAATCACATGATCCACATTTGCACATTTGTTTTTCTTAACTTCTTAATAGCAAACATAGGATGGGGGGCCAGACTGAGACCATGGCATAGCAGTCAGGGAGGGAGTCTTTATCCTTTGTCCTTGCTTTGGTCCCAATCTAGAGCATGTCCCCTCCCCATGGCTGCATTTTTTCCCCCAAAAGGGAAGCTGCCATCAGCATCCACCAGTGTGGGGGTTTGAGGGTCAGGGGAGGTGGCTTTTTCACAAAAACAAGATTTTCCTGCATGCCTTGAATGTCCCCCACCCCAGTAGGAACCCCCTCTGAGCTCACTGAAATAGCAAATGCATCCTTGTCCCGTGACACACCTATGCTACTGAGAGGGTTAGCAAGTCTACATTAGGAACAGCACACACCTGCTGTCAAGTCCAGGGCTGTCAGCCCTCACTTGCGTTCACCCTTCACATAATGAGAACTGCAGGCGTCCTTCGATAGGGCGCATGCATGGTGGGGAGGAAATGACATTTCCAGTTGTGGCGTCTCCGCTTTCAAGGGGGAGTCTACCCTGGAAAAGGAAAAGGGATGAGAGGGGAAATTAAATTAACTCAACAGAGCAAGTCCAATATTCATAACAACAAAGACAGTCTTACCTCAAGTGCTGGCAAAGGATCCAGCAAGTTCCTGCAGAACAGTGAAAATGCTGGGAGTGCAGGAAGCCAAGTAGACAGTCTTGAGCGCAGCACCAGCTGGGGCCTCCAGACTCCCTAGCAATGGCTCTTTGCTCCTTCTACATAAAATGTGGTAGGGCCTATTTCCACCAGTGATTTACTCCAAACTGGCTGCATGTGGAGGTCGTTAGGCATGCATGATGTTGTGGCCATCTAGCAGACACCCTGGAGCTTATCGCAGAAAAACTGGATTTCCTGGGACTGCTTATAGTCTGATTGTTTTCCTTAATTCGGCTTGTCTGTGCTTCTGTTGTGGTGTACACCAGCCCTCCACATTTACTCCAGTGTGTTAGCCCTGCCCAGAGGTGTGCTTTTCACTGTGACCCAGGTCAAGGGGTGTTTCCCCAGTGTTTTCCCACTTGCATTTCCCTGTTGTTTCTGCCATTTCCCTGCTGGCCACCAGAGTTGTTGTTGTTGTTTTTTAAAGTACAAGATTAAATCAAAACAGCGCTTTAGTGCTACGTGGTGAACCAGAAGTAAGCACTCCCCATTCACCAGCTGCCAGCTGTATCGATGTTGGACATTTAAAGCTGTTACTCTATCAGGGGCTAAGGCTTCCACTACTAAAAGAGCCATGGGGTGAGGTGTACATATATAAGTTCCCAGCCACATCACAGTTCTAGATGTAGTTACTCCAGAATCCTCCACTGCATATTTAGAAGGCATCACTATCATTCAATAGCAAAAAAAGCCCCAGTTTTCCAGCAGCACCCCTACCCCCCTTGCTATCTCATTATAACACTATTGTGCATTTCCTCCATCAATACACATACCCCCTATGTCAGTATCTCACTATCACTCTATCACTCAATTGTGAAATAGCAGTAAGACGCATTTGCGCTATCACATGATAGCACTATTGCACAATAGTGCATTCGTTCAGAGGGTCCTGCTAACTCCTGTTGTAGCCAATGATGCTTGTTTCCAAAAGTGAACCATCACATGTTTGCACTATTGAACGATAGCACTATTGCACTATCGCACATTTATTCAGGGGAGCCTGCTAATGCAGAAGCCTGGTATTTAAAGGGAAAAGAATTGGGCATAGGTCCAGGGAGTCTACTCAGAAGTAACTCACATTATGGTCAATGAGGCTTGTTCCCGAATTTACTGAGATTGCCATTAAGCTAAAAACACTAAGTACATGCAGGGTACATCACGTATTCATCCGGTGAAAGGCATAGTAACTCCCCTAGTGGCTGTGAAGCGCTATTTCCAAAGCTGCGTGTCTCTGCTGTTTGGTTCAAGGCTTTTCGGGAGTAATTAATGCCAGCTTCAATCCTTTGCATCATCGCCTAATCAGGGGGGCAGGAGAAAGGGGAGTACATCCTGGAGGGGGATGCCTCTCTTTTTGGTTGAGCAGCCCCTGCTGGTCTGATGATGTTCAGTTCCAATCCCCCAGCCGCACCTGGAAGTATGTTTCTGTCAGCGACTTATAATGGTGCGGTGCAGTCCTTCGTGGAGCCCTGTGCGGAGCCATGCCAATTCCATGAAAAAGCCGGTATTCCTCCGTTTGCTTCACCCTTCTGTTGTCATGGAAACACAGCTGTAGAAAGCCTTTTTGTGTGTATTGGGGTGCGGGTGGGGAGGGGAGTTGACCCTGCATGGAAGGGACCATCAGGTCGGAAAGTCTCCTTGGTTATGGCAGTTACCTTTTGTTCACAATAATTCTGGCACCTAGGGCTAAGTGCCTCTGGGAATGTGCAGAGTTCCCTTCCTTGTCCCAGGGGAAAGAAGGCTGAACTCCTCTTGGCTCACCTTGAAGTCATTCTTTCTTTAAGCTTTCCCTGGGGGGAAAAAAAGTCCTCACGTTCCCTTTAGGTGTTCTGATCAAACACAGACTCTCCCCTCCTTTGCTGGTCCCTCGCCCCCTTCCCCCAAACCCCTATCTTCTGAGAAGGGGGATGGGCTAAGCAGGACCGGGGAATCTCCTGAGACAGGAAAGTCCTTTCTAGCATCTCCATTCCTGCATGTGATACCTTGAGCACACTCAGAAACTCACATGTCCAAGTGACAAGATTCATCAGAAGGTCTGATGAAGTCTTATCTTCAGGCTGGAAGGCAACAGGCTACACCAGGAGTAAGTAACCTTTCTGAGCCACTAGGCACACTTGTCATTTTTTCCCAAGCCCAAGAGTGCATTTGTCCCATGGTCATTTGGGCCCACGGGCATTTCTTTTTGAGGTTCTCTTTTCTTGCGCCCCCTTGCTAGCGTTCTCTCTCTTCTAGTCCTCCTCCTCCCTCAGATGTCTTTTCCCACCGCTATACCCTTCATCCTTGGAGGCACACACTGGAGGGAGGGGATGTCCTCCTGGTGCGAAGAGATTCCACCACCGAAGCGGCCCAGGCAGTACAGAGCCCTGTTGGTAGGTGGGAGCCTGTGCTGTCCAGCTCAGTGTCGCTTCCTGTTGCCTCCTCTGTTGCCTCACACTCCTGCAAGCACGGGGTCCTTTTAATCCCCTGGATCAGGACATTCGCCATGGCTATCCTACCTTTTCCACATTTCCCTTAGCTGTGGCATCATTTTAATTTGCCCAGTTGCACAACGGCTGCCCAGGAGTTCACCATCTCCTGGGCATTGGGTGGCTTCTTGCCAATCTGCTGACCTGCTGTCCAGGAAGCAGTGGTGGCAGGATCAACGAGAACTGGGATGGGGTCGTCTGACTCCCACCAACTACAGTGACCTTGAGCTTGGGCAAAATGGTTTTCTTCTTGCACAAGCAAAAAAGAGACAGAAGAAGAGACAGAAGAGACAGAAGAGACAAAGGAGGCAAAGGAGACAGAAGCTAAGAGGTAAGTGAGCTGCAGGAGGCCCAGGGGGCTGCCCTTTATCCTTCTGAGTGGCTGTGAGCTCACCAGATGCGTCTGAGAGCTCCAACTGAATTGGGTGTGTGTGGCCTGAGTACTCCCAGCAGCTGAGTGGGCGGGAAGCTTCAGTCTGTTTCCCGCCTCCCAGCTGAGCAAAGCAGAGCAGAGCAGAGCAGAGCAAGCTGCTCCAGCTGGTCCAGGGACTACAGAAGCAAGCACGCTCCCAGAGAGCGAGCGACCAGAGCGAGCGAACAGGGGGAGCAAACAGGAGTTGGCCAGGGGAGTTGCAGTGGTTGAAGAGACAAAGGAGACAAGGGAGACAAAGGAGACAAAGGAGACAGAGGCTAAGAGGTAAGTGGGCTGCAGGAGGCCCAGGGGGCTGCCCTTTATCCTTCTGATTGGCTGGGAGCTCACCAGGTGCTTCTGAGAGCTCCAACTGAATTGGGGGTGTGTGGCCTGAGTACTCCCAGCAGCTGACTGGGTGGGAAGCTTCAGTCTGTTTCCCGCCTCCCAGCTGAGCAGAGCAGAGCAGAGCAAGCTGCTCCAGCTGGTCCAGGGACTACAGAAGCAGGCAAGCTCCCAGAGAGCGAGCGACCAGAGTGAGTGAACAGGGGGAGCAAACAGGAGTTGGCCAGGGGAGTTCAGCAGGGAAGGTCAAGGGGGAGGCCCCTAACATTTTTTAAATTTTTTTTTAAATTTTATTTTGTAACTAACTTTTTTTTCATTGATTTGTCTTGTAACACACACTTCCACACCGGTGGGACTCTGCTTTTAACCTCTACCGAGCAGGCACAGGCTAGTCTAGAACAATCACAAAGCTAGACACAAAAAGGGAAAAGAGGCAATGGAAGGACAGGACTCTCCAGTGGTGGTGACCTACAAGGTGTGTGCCATGTTTGTTTTCTTGCCTGAGAACAACATGGCCTACACCTGCAACAAGTGCAAGTTGATCACGCTGCTGGAAGAAAAAGTAAGCGGACTGGAGCGGCGACTGTCGACCCTTTATTTATTTATTATTAAATTTATTAATCGCCCATCTGGCTGGTCACCCAGCCACTCTGGGCGATGTACGACATACAGTAAAACAGTTTAAAACAATAAAATTCTACAATAAAAACATTTTCTAAAATACCCTAACCCACCCCAAATGCCTGCCTGAACAACCACGTTTTTAATGCACGACGGAAGCTCATTAAAGAGGGGGCGTGACGGAGTTCCCTAGGGTCCTAGAGACCCTCCGGGGAATAAGAGAACACAAAGAGTTCTTAGACAGAATGGGGGAACTACAGCAGCAAAGGGAAGACCAGAAGCTTTAAGGGCAACAGCAAGATGAGGCAGTGGGAAATGCTGAGGTGAAGAAAAATGGAGTAGAGAATACTCCTTGGAAAAGGGTGACAGTTAGGAGAGGAACTAGACGCCACTCTGCACCAGTGGAAGCAGTGGAGCTGTGGAACCGATTCCAGGTACTTGCGGATGAGACTGGAGGACAGCCTGCAGAGGAAGAATTACAGGGGAACCTACATGAGAGTGAGCAAGAGGCTGAAGGTCAGTCAAACAGAGGCGATGAAACCCAGGCCTACAACAACAAGAAGAGAAGAGTGGTAGTAGTGGGAGACTCCTTGCTGCGTGGGATCGAGACCCAAGTATGTCGCGAAGATCTGTGGACTCGCCAGGTATGTTGTCTCCCGGGAGGACGAATTAGAGACGTGACTGAAAGGTTGCCTGCACTCATAAAGCCCACTGACAGGTATCCCTTTCTTCTCATCCATGTGGGAACAAATGATACCGCCAAGCGGAGCTACGAAGAAATCACGTCAGACTTTGAAGCTTTGGGAAGGAAACTCAAGAACTTTGGGGCCCAGATAGTTTTCTCATCCATCCTTCCAGTAGTTAGAAGAAGGATAGAAAGGGAACGAAAAATACTCTGGGTGAATGACTGGCTACGAAGGTGGTGCCGACGAGAGAGATTTGGATTCTGGGACCACGGGCTATACTTCCTGGAAGATGGGCTGTTGGCTAGGGACGGGTTGCACCTCACAAAGGATGGGAAGAATGTGTTTGGCCACAGGATGAAGAACTTCATCAGAAGGGCTTTAAACTGAATCCTACGGGGAAGGGAGATGTAATGTTGGGGGTAACAATGGACGTAGGCGCATGCTCTGCAACAGAGAGAAGCTCTGATAGCGCCCAATAATAGTCTTCAGACACATGTGGGAAGAAAGCCAGACTATGAAGCACATGGTCTTCGATGTCTATGTACTAATGCCCAGAGTATGGGAAACAAACAGAACGAACTTGAACTCTTAATACAGGAGGGAAATTATGGCTTGATAGGTGTAACTGAGACTTGGTGGGATGACTCTCGGGACTGGAATACAGCAATGGAAGGATATAACTTGTTCCAAAAGAACAGGAGGAACAGAAAGGGAGGTGGGGTTGCACTGTATGTGAAAAATACATATCTCTGCACAGAAATACAGGAGGAGGAGCTTGGTAGCCCCATTGAGAGCATCTGGATCAAAATAAATGGAGCAAAGAATAAAAGGAACCTGGTGGTCGGAGTCTACTACTGGCCACCCAATCAAGGAGAAGATGAGGATGAAACTTTTGAAAAGCAAATAGCCAATGTTTTAAGGAAGCATGATGTAGTAGTAATGGGGGACTTCAATTTCCCTGATATTTGTTGGGAGACAAATTCTGCAAAACATGGCCCCTCCAGGAAATTCCTGACTTGTGTGACGGATAACTTCCTCCTACAGAAAGTAGAGGAAGGAACTAGAGGATCGGCTATCCTTGACTTGATCCTAGGGGTGGACGAAAGTCACTTACCTGTCCTCGAATCTTGTTTGCGGTGGGGGGGAGGCGCTTCGCTGCTCCCCCCGCGAAGTTCAGGCCAGGGGGGGGAGGCTTCCTGCCTCGCCCTGCCGAAATCCAGGCCGGGAAGGAGGCTTCCCGCCTCGCCCGGCCGAAATTCAGGCCGGGGAGGAGGCGCCTCGCCTCGTCCGGCTGCAAACTCAACAGTTTTTTTTTAAAAAAACAACGCCTTGTGATAGGCTACGTGACGATTAACGTAGCCTATCACGGCTAGATCTGCAAAGTCAGCCGTGATAGGCTACATTAATCGTCACGTAGCCTATCACGGGTGACTTAAAAAAAAAAAAAAAAGCGCGTACGCAAATGGCGGCCCCCATAGGGAGCCGCCATTTGCGTTCCTTATTTGGTCGCTGTAGTCTACGTAAATCTTTACGTAGACTATGGCGCAAATAAGGGCAACGCAAATAGCGTTGCCCTTATTTTTGCCGTAGTCTACGTAAAGATTTACATAGACTACAGTGACCAAATAAGGAACGCGAATGGCGGCTCCCTATGGGGGCCACCATTATCCGTACGCGCTTTTTTTTAAAAAAAGTCATCCGTGATAGGCTACGTGACGATTTACGTAGCCTATCACGGCTGACTTTGCAAATCTAGCCGTGATAGGCTACGTTAATCGTCACGTAGCCTATCACGGGGGCGTTTTTTTTTTTCTTTGATTGGAATGGCGGCGGTGGCAGCCGGTCGAAAGACCGGCTGCCGCTCCCACCCCGCACGAACACCCGCCGAACCGCCGGCCGGACCCGCCGCCGGGAGGGACATTCGGCAAAGGTAAGTCCCGTCCCGGGGGGGCTGCGGGGGGGGGCAGGGGGGGCAGAGAATTTCTCCCCAAAACTTGTTCGCGGGGCCGAACACGTTGGTGCTCGGCCCCCCGAAGTTTCGGGGAGAAATTCTCCGCCATCCCTACTTGATCCTAACCAACAGAGATGACTTAGTAGATAAAGTAGCAGTTACAGGAACTCTGGGGGAAAGCGACCATGTTGTACTTGAGTTCTTGGTTCTAAGGCAAGCAAAAGCCAAGTGTAGTCAAACGTGTACCCTGGATTTTAGGAAAGCTGATTTTAATAAATTCAGAACAATGATCAGTAAGGTCCCATGGCAAGCGACGCTAACAAGAAAAGGAGTCCAAGATGGCTGGGAGCTTTTAAAAAAGGAAATTCTCAAGGCACAATTACAAACAATTCCAACAAGAAGAAAAGGTGGAAGACAACAGAAGAAGCCAATGTGGCTTCACAAAAAGCTTAGGGATGACCTGAAAACAAAAAGGGACACATATAGGAAGTGGAAGGAAGGCCAAGTAACAAAGGAAGAGTGCAGGCAGATAGCACAGAATTGCAGGGATGGCGTCAGGAAGGCTAAAGCTGAGAATGAGCTGAGGTTAGCAAGGGATGCTAAAAACAACAAAAAGGCTTTCTTCAGCTACGTGCATAGTAAAAGGCAGAGGAAAGAAATGGTGGTTCAGCTATTAAATCAGGATGGCAAAACGATAACAGATGACAAAGAAAAGGCAGAGGTGCTCAATTCCTACTTTGGCTCAGTCTTCTCCCAAAAGAGGGTCCATGACCCCTGTGGCAAAGGCGAAGTGCAGGCTGAAGGGGCAGGATTGCAGCTTGAGATCGATAGGCATATGGTCAAGGAACACCGAATTACTTTGAATGAGTTCAAATCTCCAGGGCCAGATGAACTGCATCCTAGAGTCATAAAGGAACTGGCAGAAGAACTCTCAGAACCACTCTCTGGTCAGTCTGAGAAATCATGGAGGACGGGGGAAGTGCCAGATGACTGGAGGAGGGCTAATGTTGTCCCTCTCTTCAAAAAGGGTAAAAAGGAGGAACCTGGGAACTACAGACCAGTCAGTCTGACATCAATCCCTGGGAAAATTCTGGAGCAGATTCTAAAGCAATCCATCTGGAAGCACCTTGACAACAATGCCGTGATTACTCGAAGCCAACATGGATTTGTCAAAAACAAGTCCTGCCAGACAAATCTGATCTCATTTTTGGATCAAGTCACCTCCCTTGTGGACCGTGGGAATGCTGTAGACATAATATACCTCGACTTCAGCAAAGCTTTCGACAAAGTGCCCCATGATATCCTGATGAGCAATCTAGCTCAAAGTGGGCTAGATGCAACAACGATCCGGTGGATCCACAGTTGGCTACAGAATCGGACTCAAAGAGTGCTTATCAATGGGCCCTTCTCAAACTGGGGAGAGGTAAGGAGTGGGGTACCGCAGGGCTCAGTCCTGGGCCCAGTGCTCTTCAACATTGTTATGAATGAGTTGGAGGAGGAGGTGCAGGGAATGCTGATCAAATTTGCGGATGACACAAAATTGGGCGGGATAGCTAATACTTTGGAAGACAGAAACAAAATTCAAAGTGATCTGGATAGACTGGAGTGCTGGGCAGAAAACAACAGAATGACAATTAATAGGGATCAATGCCAAGTTCTGCACCTAGGAAAAAGAAACCAAATGCACAGTTACAAGATGGGGGATACGTGGCTCAACAACACTACAAGCGAGAAGGATCTTGGAATTGTTGTCGATCACAAGCTGAATATGAGCCAACAATGGGATGTGGCTGCAAAAAAGGCCAATGCTCTTTTGGGCTCCATTCATAGAAGCATCGCTTCCAAATCCCGGGAAGTACTAGTTCCCCTCTACTCAGCACTGGTTAGGCCTCATCTGGAGTCCTGTGTCCAGTTCTGGGCACCACACTTTCAGAAGGATGCAGACAAACTGGAGAGGGTTCAGAGGAGGGCAACGAAGAGGAACAGGGGACTGGAAACAAAGGCCTGTGAAGAGAGACTGAAAGAACAGGGCATGTTTAGCCTTGAGAAGAGAAGACTGAGGGGAGACAGGATAGCGCTCTTCAAGTACTTGAAAGGTTGTCACAGAGAGGAAGGCCAGGATCTCTTCTCGATCATCCCAGAGTGCAGGACATGGAATAATGGGCTCAAGTTCCAGGAAGCCAGATTCCGGCTGAACATCAGGAAAAACTTCCTGACTGTTCGAGCAATATGACAATGGAACCCATTACCTAGGGAGGTGGTGGGCTCTCCCACGCTGGAGGAGTTCAGGACGAGGCTGTACAGCCATCTGTCAGGGATGCTCTGACTTGGATTCCTGCATTGAGCAGGGGGTTGGACCTGATGGCCTTGTAGGCCCCTTCCAACCCTACTATTCTATGATTCTATGATTCTTTTATCAAAGGAGCACTTCCTCACCTGGGGGGTTTCTCCATGACAACAGAAGGAGGCGGAAGGAGAAGCCAATCCTGGCTTACCCAGATTTTTCAAGGAGCCAGCTTTGGTCTGCACAGGGTTCCATGAGTGAGTGTATTGCAGACACTTCACAGAACATATTTCTGGATGGGGGTGGGGGTTGGTTTGAACATCATCTGACTGGCAGCGGCTGCTTAACCAATAAGAGAGGCTTCCCCCCTCCAGACTCTCCTCCCTTTCTCCTTTGATAAAATCCTGGGAGGTTTCCTCCCCTGTATCCACAGAAATCACTCTTTCTCTCTCTCTTCCTCCCACCCCACTGACAATCATGAAAGGAACACAGTGTTCTCACTGCCCTGCTGCGATCAATCGAAGCTTCAAAGCTTTGACATTAAGGCTCTCTAAATGCATTATTTCAATTCATGGGAATCTTGGAAGTGTGCATTTCGGGAACAAGCCTCATTGGCCACAATGGGAGTTACTCCTGAGTACACACACATGTTTGTGCTGGGAAAGACAGGGAGGGGAAACAGATGAGAAACCAGCCCCCTTTCTAACCCAATGCTGTGCAGGATCAGGATGATCAAAGGTGGCAGTAGTAACTTCCGAATGGCAATAAACCAAACAATGGAGAATCACAGCTTTGAGAAAACACTTTATAGCCTTTAGGGAATTAGTGCTTTAAAATGTGCTATTTCAACTGGGGGGGGGGGGTCTCTATAAATTCTGATGTGCACATTCAGGGAACAAGCTTCACTGACCACAATGGGAATTACTTCTGAGTAGACACTATTGGATTTGTGGAGGGACAGGAAATACACACAAAACACCCTTGACCGGGGCCACAGTGAAAGGCACCACCCTGGGCAGGGCCAGCACACCCGGGGGCTGAGACACACAGCCACTATACTACAGAGAACCTGACTTGAGGAAAAGAATCAGACTTTGAGCAGTCTCAGGAAATCTGGTTTTTCCTGATAAGCTCTGGGGTGGCTGCTGGATGGACATGATGTCATGTATCCCTAACGACTTCTGCACGCAGCCGGCTCAGAGTAAATCGCTTATGCAGAGCCCCCACCCCCAGGTGGAGGCTGTCCAGGTCTGCTGTGGAATCCAGAGGCCTGCCTGTGCCCTCAGCTCCTGCCTCCCTGCCTAGCGTGGCCGCCGTGTCTCCAGAAACGGAATTGCCTGATCGATACCATGGGTGACGTTATTCAGGGGAGGCTCAGCCTCTGCACTGGGCTTGGCTGCTTCAACTGCACAGAGGCTGGGAGGCCAACATCTGCATCGCAATCTTGTGGAAAGGAAAATGGTGTCAGCCAGGATCATCGTAGCACTGGGCCAACTTCCAACTTTAATGGAGCCATTTGCCCCCACTTTTGTAGGAGAAGGGTGACATCTATTCAAGGGGGGGCTTACCCCCACTGGGGAAAACCATCCCCCCCCACAATGCCCCTGGGAATGGCACTACAACATGAGGCAGCATTGCTCTGGTCGGGCCATTCAGTCAAAGATCACCATACTACTGGGCTGCTGCTTGCAGGCAGCTCCATAGCTGCTGGAAGCCACAGCGACCCCCGTTTCTGGCTGAAGGAAAGACAGAAACTAGAAAGCCTTTGTCACCTCCTCTCATAAGGATAAGCTCCCCACACCCTAAATATTAATGGATGTCACCTTCCCCTGAAAAATAATGTTCTCTCCACAAGCCACCAAAATCACTGGGAAAGTTTGAGAGGAATGCTCCAGCCCAGTGCTATTATGAAGAGGCAGAGCTCCATGTGAGATGGCTCAGTGCTCAATCCTTTGCATGTCCTACACACAGCCTTCAAAGCCCACACCGAGGCACAATGCTGGAAATGCAGCCATCACTTTCACATAGCATTCTCATGCGCGGGCCTATGCTAAGCCAACACACACATGTGCATGGATGGCAAGAATGGATTGGCTAGAATTCTTAGTGGCTTTGCCACTTGATATTCTAGAAACTGGCCAAACTGGTAAACACTTGGCAAGACCAGTAAAACTTTGACTGGGTGGCAACTGGCAACACTGCCCTTGGTAGACCATAGAAATCACAATCGGACAGAGGAAAGACAGATCTAACATTTGCCCAGCCAGAGATCAGCCCTTGTGACCCAGACACTGCATTTCTGTCCCACATTCTCCAAAGTCCATGGGAAACTGGTGAAGTGGCTCATCTATCTTGTCCAAAATAATTTCTGTGTATGAAGCTGAAAATACTGGCTGTGCATTAACTAGTCACCGTCACACAGGCCTACTTGTGGGCTTCCCATTTGAGCATCTCGATGGCCAGTGTGGGAACAAAATGCTGGACTAGAGAGGCCTTTGGTGTGATCCAACATGGCTTTTCTTATTTTCTTATGAAACTGACAAGCTTTCCCCAAGCTCTGCTTCAAAGGATCCTTTTCATTGTAGAGGTGAAATTTACAAAGACATTAAAACTTGGTGTCAGTTTCACCTCTGGTGTGGAGGGGCTTCTCGCAATGCAATGCAGAAGTCCGTGTGTGTGTGTGTGTGTGTGTGTGTGTGTGTGTATGTGTGGCAGGTGGGGTGTGTGTCATTCCTTGCCACTTTCCTTGCAGCTCTCTGCAGCCTTTGCTTGCATACAGTGCTTCAGCTTGCACAATATTGTGAAGCACCTATTTTTCCCCACTACCTGAACAAGTATTTATGCACTCACCAACCAATACTTTCCTCTCCAGAAAGATAATTAATTGGGTAGCATTGCACTTAATGAGAGTCTGGAAAACCAGCAGAAATACAGTAACACTGGAATAAAATCTGGTGGATTACTGCAATATCCCTAATCCAGACACTGGTGTTCAACAATCAGAGAGCAGGAGTTGTTAATGCTGCACTGAATATCCACCCACAAAGATTTCTGAAACAGACAAAATGTTCCCTGAAAATCCACAGTTTGTATCTTTTTTTCCAGCACTATTTCAATCATGGTTTCCCCTTAGCCAATCAGTTTTGGCTAAGTCATGACATCACACTGGGAGATCCAAGTCCATGCAGAGTGAGGGGAATGATTCCTGCATTACACTACCCTCGCTATGAATGGATGCTATGGGAGACGGAAGCATGGCTCTTGCCTCTGCCACCAAATACTTCCACCTCTTCCCTCACCTAACATAACCACTCCTTCTGCATGCACACTTCTGGTGAACATTTTCACTGGGAATGTGTATTGGATGCATTCAGAAGAATGCCAAATCAAGTACCAAATTGGGCTGCTTTGGAAAGGTTTGGGAGATGTCTGAATTGAAGCTAGGCTCTTCTGAAGCAGACCAGATGTGAATCTAAGCCTTCCTAAAGCTTTGCTAGTAATTCAAGGGGATACAGAGACACTGACAGTGGGGCTGCAAAAATTGAGAGATTTCTCCCCAAGCTCTCCATATAAGGAAAATAACAGAGTCGGGAGAGCAAGGAAGAAAAGGAGGGTGTACTTTTGTGACTGTCAGCTCTAGCTTCTAATCACAGTGAATAGTATTACCCAAGTTCTCCAGTCCCAGGGCTTTGGGAGAGGGACGCTGGAGTAATATATCACAGGATTGATCCAGCATTCCACGTGCTTTGCATGTTCTCTCTCCCAGGAGCAAAATATTAAAAGGGTCTTGGTTGTGTCTGTGGGACCTGGGAGGGTGCAGCATTGGGTGCTGGCTTAGAAAATGCTGGATGTTCAACTCCTCTGCCTCTGACCCTATACAGTCCACACCCATCAGCCCCCCCCCCCATCCCATTGCACTCCCTTTGGTGACAGTTGAGCAGAAAGAAAGAAAAAAGGCTTTGAGCTATTTTTCTTTCATCTTAATTCCCTGGCCCCAGTCTTTCTGAAATGTTGCAGGTTCTTTGCCTAGGGACACCTCTATGCCATTTCCATACAAAGTGCCACATGAATCATGGGGAGGGGGAGGCAAATCACCCCCCCCATGTGAACCCTTCCACAAACACCACTGCACCTGTCCTTAATTTTTTCAGGTTTCCTAGCTCTATGCCTTGTAACATTTTCATAAGAATTACCCTCAAAAACATTGTGGGGTGGGTGTGGGGTGGTGGTGATTGTTGTTGTTCAGTCGTTCAGTCGTGTCCGACTCTTCGTGACCCCATGGACCATAGCACACCAGGCCTTCCTGTCCTGCGCTCTCTCCCGGAGCGTGCTCAAGTTCATATTCATTGCATCGGTGATTCTATCTAGCCATCTCATCCTCTGCCGTCCCCTTCTCCTTTTGCCTTCAGTCTTTCCCAGCCTCAGGATCTTTTCCAAGGAGTTTTCTCTTCGCATTAGGTGGCCAAAATATTTCAGCTTCAGCTTCAGTATCTGTCCTTCCAATGAACACTCAGGGTTGATTTCCTTTAGGATTGACTGATTTGACCTCCTTGCAGTCCAGGGGACTCGTAAGAGTCTTCTCCAGCACCACAGTTCGAAAGCATCAATTCTTCGGCGCTCAGCCTTCCTTATAGTCCAGCTCTCACAGCCATACATTACTACTGGGAAAACCATAGCTTTGATTAGACGGACTTTTGTCGGCAAGGTGATGTCTCTGCTTCTTACTATGCTGTCTAGCTTTGCCATAGCTTTCCTCCCAAGGAGCAAGCGTCTTTGTTTGACCACCTCCAGCTTACCTTGATTCACTGATCTGACATTCCAGGTTCCTAAACAATATTGTTCTTTACAGCATCGGATTTTCTTTTCACCACCAGACACATCGACAGCTGAGTGTCCTTTCGGCTTTGGCCCAGCCCCTTCATTCTTTCTGGCGCTACTTGGAAATACCCTCTGCTCTTCCCCAGTAGTATATTGGACACCTTCCGACCTGAGGGTCTCATCTTCCGGCGTCATATCTTTTAGCCTTGTGATACGTTCCATGGGGTTTTCTTGGCAAGAATACTGGAGTGGGTTGCCATTTCCTTCTCCAGTGGACCACATTTTGTCAGAACTCTCTGCCATGACCTGTCCGTCTTGGGTGGCCCTGCACGGCATAGCTTATGGCATCACTGAATTACGCAAGCCCCTTCGCCACAACAAGGCAGTGATCCATAAAGGGGGTGGTGGTGGTAACCCCCCCTTTTTTGGGTGAAACCCACAAACTGCAAATGCTGCACTTGCATAGCCCCCTGCACATATTCATCTGAAACTTAACAGGCTTGATCTCCTCAGAATCATCCACTATGCCTGGAAATTTCATCCAATTGTTGTTCAGGCAGGCATTTGGGGTGGGTTAGGGTATTTTTTTAAAAAAAAATTTATGGTAAAATTTTATTGTTTTAAATTGTTTTATGGGGGTTGTACATCGCCCAGAGTGGCTGGGTGACCAGTCAGATGGGCGATTAATAAATTTAATAAATAAAAAAAAATAAATTCTGCCAAGAAATAAAGAGGTTATCAGCAGTTCTTTAGAAAAGAAAAATCTACATGTAAAGGTGCCTAGCACAAAACCCCCTGCACCTATTTGTCTGAAATTAGGAAGCCTTCATCCCACTGAGAAGGGGTTACTAAGTCTTCAGATTTTATCCAGTTATGTCAAACAGCAACACCATTATAGCCATTTGTTGATTTCCAGTAAGATTTGGATGTGGCTCCTGAGCTGAATAGAGATGGGAGAACGAGGGATGCGCACGCGTCCTCTGAACAGAGCTTGGTTTGGCTTGCTCCCATTCTCATTTGTGACGTGTTTTTTGGTTTGTTCAGATGGGGAAACTGCACAGTTTTTCAAAGGTTGTGGATTTTTAAAGTTGTGAATATTTCAAAAGCTGTGCATTTTTCAAAACCTGTGCATTTCTCAAGAATTGTGCATTTGAGTTAAATAATATTCTCTCACAGCAGAATATTGACCTGTTAATGGCAGGTATCCTGGCGCATTGTTTTAAACAGCAAAAAACATCAAAATGTTATTTCAACCATTAACGATGAGACTGATACGATACCTACCTCTCCTATAGATATAAGCTCACAACTTTTAAAGTTTTACACTAATCTGTACAGTTGTTGTTGTTCAGTCGTTAAGTCGTGTCCGACTCTTCGTGACCCCATGGACTTGGAATTGGATGAAATTTGCAGGCATAGTGGCATAGTGGATGATTCTGAGGAGATCAAGCCTGTTAAGTTTCAGATGAATATGTGCAGGGGGCTATGCAAGTGCAGCATTTGCAGTTTGTGGGTTTCACCCAAAAAAGGGGGGTTACCACCACCACCCCACACCCACCCCACAATGTTTTTGAGGGTAATTCTTATGAAAATGTTATAAGGCCAGGCCTTCCTGTCCTGCGCTCTCTCCCGGATTGTGCTCAAGTTCATATTCATTGCATCGGTGATGCTATCCAGCCATCTCATCCTCTGCCGTCCCCTTCTCCTTTTGCCTTCAATCCTTCCCAGCATCAGGGTCTTTTCCAGTGAGTTTTCTCTTTGCATTAGGTGGCCAAAATATTTGAGCTTCAGCTTCAATATCTGAATCTGTATAGTACTGGTAGTGAAATATCAGAGCAGGATATGGATGCTTTTTTCCCATGTTAATCTTTCATAGTTAGATTCATCACACCGTCAGCTTCTTCTGGTTCCTTTGTGTGTGCAGGAAATTATGAAAGCAGTTACGAATATGAACAGTAGGAAATCACCTGGTCCAGACAAACGACTGAACAAACATGCATTTCTCAAAAACTGCATTTTAGATGTTGCACATTTTTCAAAATCTGTGCATTTTTTTCAAAAGGTGTGCATTTTGTGACCGCAAACGCAAGTTAAGGAATTTGCGAATATTTTTGGAGAACATGCACTCACGTTTGCATTTGGGGTTGCTAATGGGACATTTTTGAGTGATCTGCAAACTGAAATGAAACTCTCATACATCCCTTGGGCAGCCTTCGAATTGGTCTGAGGCAAATAAGGCTGTTTTCTGAATCACTGAATCAGGGTCTGAACCAAATCTTATAGTTGATACACAGCCCTAATTTTCACCTCTGTTCAAATCTTCCCATTTTGAAAAGCACCCACCCACTCCTGATCCAGCTGAACCTGAGGCAGAATGTCTGTCATATTGTCTGCTATAATCTGAATTCTACAAGAGTAGAAGAACTACATATTTCTTTCATGATTAATCTTGGTTGGGCCTAGTGTTTTTCAGCAAAACCTGTTACCCCCTCTCATTTCTTTATGTATAATATCTGTCAAAGACAAGTATGTATCACTGAAATAGTAGCTTTGTTCACCACTGCAAATGGCAGGCAGTATAGATGAAGACGTGCTCATTTGCTTCGGTGATGATGCATTTGTCCCCCACTGCTCCCGTTATCAGAGTAAAACCTCTGATTTTAAACAATAATGTACTACTGCCTGGAGAATAAATAGATGAACAAAGTGCATCTTTAAAAGCCAATGAAACGTGCTTCAGCAATACCAGAATACTGCAATACTTCATGCAGTATTCCTCTTTCCCTCGAGCACTCTGCTAGAAACGCAGGTGTCAAGACAGAATGTGGACTTTGCTGAGTGACCCTGAAGAATGTTGTGTCCTCCTCCTGCACTCCGTGTGTAAAATCACAGTGCCCTCTAAAGGCAGCCAGAAGACGCGAAACCCAGGATGATTCCTAACAGATTGAGAAGCTGCACAAAGTCATTGGTATCTGTTTCGTCATTAATGTCAAGCCCAGGACATTCCATCGGCTAGGGGCGGGTGGGGATGCAAGAAATGGACAGATTACAATTAAGGGTTAGCCAGACAGCCCAACATTTTTTGGTGCAGAAGTGGGGATTGATGGAATGGGAAGGGGGAAGTATTCCCAAATGCTTTTGCCCCAGTTTGGTGTCTTCACAGTAAACTAATCAACTGCTGTTGTGGAAGTCACTCCCATTTGGGGGTGATTCTATTTCACTGCCCCCACCCCCCAATTACAATAAAAGCAGAAACATCAATAAAACAGTGGCTGGAATTTCCTCATCAGTCAGGAAATGCTTGCCTGGAAAGAAAAGCCTTCAGCAAATTCCAAAATCAAAGTAGCATAGGTGCATGCCTGATCTCAGTTGGGAGGGCATTCCCCAGGGCAGGAGCCAACACATGAAAGGCCCTGCTTCTGGTGGTTTCCAAGTAGATCTCCGACCCATGTGGGACCACCTAAGTGCAGTACTGGAGGTGGGGGGAGGGGAACTATGGTGATGAAGAGATTAAAGCAGCTGGAGTTAGCCCAAATCCTGAGCAGATGGATTTTCAAGGATAATCCATGCTGTTATCTTAAGGAAGACATTTTGAGGAGGAATTACTTCCGGGGGTTTCACACATCCCTAAATGTAATACCTAAAAACATCTCTCCACATCAGTAAATCAAAGCAGGAGGTGCTAAGTATCTAGTTACTCACTTTGGGTAATGCCAGGGCTTCCTGGAACCGAGTGGTCAGGTGGTTGAATAGGTGTCTTTTCTCTTCTCTTTTCAGAAGACAGCCGTCACCTCTTCACTGCCCAGTTCCTTTCCGCACCATTTTAAATGTTCAACCTTTCAAACAGAAAGATGAAGCTGCCTAAATGTTCCAAAAACATCCCATAATTTCTGTGTCTGGTTTTGACAGCAAGTATTCAGGTATCATAATATATTGGGTTGGATCCAGAGTTAAGCACATGCAACTGGGCTGGGGGAAGAGGGGGTTCTCCTCACCTTCTCCCCATGGCACTGCTCCAGCCCCTTGAAGGTGTTACACAGCTTCAGGGGATCCTTGCAGAATGGGGACCCTGCAGAACGGGGAGAGCTGTGGTGTGTGGAGTGGTGGGGGATCCCTGGAAATCAGATGGAGGCACCTTCCGTGACTGGAGCCCTTCTGTTCATGGAAGGCAAATCGTGGCTCCAACCCATTATACCTACTTAAATGGGCTTTGGCATGGTCAGTGACCCCTGCCCGCAGGTATGCAGAAGTCAGCGGAGGCTGGTGGTTCCAATGTCAATGGGACTGTGAATCCGCCCTGGGCTTCAGTCAGAACTATAAAGCAGCTATCCAAGGCATTGAACCTATTTGGGGGATTGGTTTCAGCACCTTGGGTAGCTTCTTCAGAGTTCTGACTGGCTCTGACTGAAACCCAGAGTGGGTTTACAGCCCCACTGACATTGGAGCCACCAGCCTCCACTGGCAGAAGTATATTAGCTTTAAAATGGAAGAAAGATACAATTTTTAAAAAACCAAAATGGCTTGATAGTGACCTATGCTCAGTGGCTTTGAAGAGCTAGGGCAGCCTTTCGCAACATGGCAGCCTCCAGATGTGTTGGACTGCAACTCCCATAATTCCCAGCCAACATGGCCATGGCCATGCTGGTTAGGAATTATGGGAGTTGTAGTTCAACACATCTGGAGGCTGCCAGGTCGGGCAAGGCTGATCTAGGGGATATTGAGGGTGTCCATTGTGGGCAGAAGAAAATAGAGGAAGAAGGGCTTGAGCATTTTCCTGAAGCTGTTTTTGGGCCAAATATTGATGTTTGGGGCAAAGCAAGTGGAAGAAGCTTGTGATCTCCTCCCTGCAAGACCCTGAATCCTTGAGACAGGGCTGTTCACAAGGTGGTTCCTGTGTTGCTGGACCCTGATCCATGTTTGAGAAGATTGCTACAGAGCTGGTGTGAACCAAGTAGAGACTGCTTTCTTTCTTCAGCCAGCAGAAAAATCAAGCTTCAGAGAGAAGTTTTGTTTATATTTTTATTGTGGACTCAAGCTAAAGACAGAACTTTGGGAGGGCTGTGCTTTGTTTTACTGTTTTAGTGATAAGTGAACTGTAATGCATGTAAAATTTTTAGAAGTGCATTATTATTGTTTTTAATTAAGAAATTAAAATGATATAGGTTAATTGTCCCTGTACAAGTCCTTTGCTGTGAGTCCCTTTAGAGACCCTGAAGAAAAGTGTTATACAAGCATGGTACATAATATACTTACACACATACACACACATACACGCACACAGCTATTTGTAACAATTTCATTGCAACATATATATATGTATGCATGTATGTATGTATGTATGTATATATATATATATGGTAAAAAGGGTAAAAAGGAGGAACCTGGGAACTACAGACCAGTCAGTCTGACATCAATCCCTGGGAAAATTCTGGAGCAGATGATAAAGCAATCCATCTGGAAGCACCTTGAAAACAATGCAGTGATTATTCGAAGCCAACATGGATTTGTCAAGAACAAATCCTGCTAGATGAATCTGATCTCATTTTTTGATCAAGTAACCTCCCTTGTGGACCATGGGAATGCTGTAGACATCATATACCTCGACTTCAGCAAAGCTTTCGACAAAGTGCCCCATGATATCCTGATGAGCAAACTTGCTCAAAGTGGGCTAGATGAAACAATGATCCGGTGGATCCACAGTTGGCTACAGAATCGGACTCAAAGAGTGCTTATCAATGGGATCTTCTCAACTTGGGGAGAGGTAACGAGTGGGGTACCGCAGGGCTCAGTCCTGGGCCCAGTGCTCTTCAACATTTTTATGAATGACTTGGAGGAGGAGGTGCAGGGAATGCTGCTGATCAAATTTGCAGATGACACAAAATTGGGCGGGATAGCTAATACTTTGGAAGACAGAAACAAAATCCAAAGTGATCTTGATAGATTGGAGCGCTGGGCAGAAAACAACAGAATGACATTTAATAGGGATCAATGCCACATTCTGCACCGAGGAAAAAGAAACGAAATGCACAGTTACAAGATGGGGGACACGTGGCTCAACAACACTACAAGCGAGAAGGATCTTGGAATTGTTGTCGATCACAAGCTGAATATGAGCCAACAAGGTGATGTGGCTGCAGAAAAAGCAAATGCTCTTTTGGGCTGCATTAATAGAAGCATAGCTTCCAAATCCTGGGAAGTACTAGTTCCCCTCTACTCAGCACTGCTTAGGCCTCATCTTGAGTTCTGTGTCCAGTTCTGGGCACCACACTTGAAGAAGGATGCAGACAAGCTGGAGAGGGTTCAGAGGAGGGCAGCCAGCAAAGATGACCAGGGGACTGGAAACAAAGCCCTATGAGGAGAGACTGAAAGAATGGGGCATGTTTAGCCTTGGGAAGAGAAGACTGAGGGGAGATATGATAACACTCTTCAAATACTCGAAAGGTTGTCACAGACAGGAAGGCCAGGATCTGTTCTCCATCATCCCAGAGTGACACAGAATAATGGGCTCAAGTTACAGGAAGCCAGATTCCGGCTGAACATCAGGAAAAACCTCCTGACTGTTAGAGCAATACGACAATGGAACCAATTCCTGAGGGAGGTGGTGGGCTCTCCCACACTGGAGGCATTCAAGGCGAGGCTGGACAGCCATCTGTCAGGGATGCTTTGACTTGGATTCCTGCATTGAGCAGGGGGTTGGACCTGATGGCCTTGTAGGCCCCTTCCAACCCTACTTATTGTATGATTCTATGACTATATATATATATACATACATACATACATATACATATACACACACACACACACACACACACAATACATATGTACTGTATATATTCCTACCTTCTTATTGCAAAAGTCAAAGCCCAAGTGCTAAATTAAATGCATACACTACGAACAACGATCTACATCTCTAACAACTATTTAACAACTATTTAAATACACTACTAATAGCTATTTAAATATTTTAAAAGAAATATATATATTAAAGAAGTAACAACTAGCTTACATTATCTATGAAAGGATGGATGATCTCTTTGTACAAAACCAAGAAATTCTGTTTGTGAAAAGATGCTGTCTACCTTCTATTCTAAAATAAAACAAATGAGCTTTGGTTTGCAATCAATAGACTGTCTTGCCACTGTCCCACCTTTAATTAAATCTATTGTGTCCATTTTACCAGGTTCATATTGTCCTAAATCTGCTTTTCCCACCTGGTGCCCCCCTGGTCTTTTGAGCTCCCATCAGCCTCAGCCAGAATGCCCAAATAGTCTGGGGTGATGGGAATTGTAGTCTGAAATATCTGGAGGGCACCAGGTTGGGGAAGCCTATCCAAAACATTAGAAAATATTCTCAGGGTCTGAAAAAAAGTTTTATTATGGGTATAATAAAAGTTTTTTTCAGGCACCTGAGAATATTTTCTCTTCTGTTTTGGGTTATGTAAGTACCTTCCCCCTCTTGCTGTTTCCTTTATCCTAAAGTTTAGCCATTCCTTGACAGATAAGGTCATTGCAACTTGTGTTTTTGCAATAATCAATTTAACTGTAAATATTAAGTTCCAGACTAATTTGTGATGAATAGATTGGACACCATCTACAATTCAGATCAACCCATTGTTCACATCCTTTAGGCACCAAGGACATCCAGAGTGCTTGAGATCCTGATGGAGGCATCCAGTATTTCCCTTGCATTTGGGGCCAGCATTGAAGATGTGGCCAGCCGTGCAGGCAAGACATCAAAGGTCATCCTGCAACCCAGTAACATTAAAAGCAACTCTGACAATGGTGCTGAACTCTGTTAACATTCTGGAGGATGAGCAGACAGATAGTGCTGATAGAAAATCAGACTGACTCTCCTGAAACGGTCCAATAAATCTTTCTCCAGGCAAAGGGATATTGCCAGGAAGCCAGACGTTCTGCTGGGGGAGGTAGTGTCTGTCTAATCCTACAGAAGCTGTTGGAGCCATGGGAGGACCTGGCCAGGCTGAAGTCTCAAATGTACATTGGTGTATTCCATGCCTAGACCGAGAGGTGAAGCTTCATTTGAAAATAAGAGGTGCTGGGGCTCATGTCTGCACAAACCACTCTGAGATTTTGCTATATGAAGTGGTATATAAATAATATAGATAAGTAAAGTAAATACATAGAGACATACCACAGAAAAGCATGCATGGGTTCTTCTTCTAATGTGCCCTTAGAAAGAAAGCTGGATTTTCTTTGACCTCCAAAATGTGTTCAGCAACATATCTTTGGAGATTGGGTCACAGTGCCTCTTCCACACAAGGTTCATTTCCTCACGCAAAAGCATTCTGTGTAACTTTCTTCCACTGAGCTTCGCTCCCTCTAGCAGAAACTGGCTCAGCAAATGGGATGTTCTGCTGATTTATCTGAGCAATTCTCTTTTTTTGGCCAGCCGCTCTCCCACACTCAGCTGAGCCGCTCCAAAGACCTGCTCCTTCTCTGGCTCTTCCCAGTAAAGCCGAAGGATCGCTTTCTCAAAGAATAGCGGCCTTGTCAAGGAGCGTTTGGTAGGGCTTCAAACTGATTTGGAAAGGTCACCATGCCCTTCTCAAAACCCACTGAGAACCTGCTAAACAGAATGGGTGGCAGCTAGCAAAAGACAAATTACTCTAGCATGGCTCTGAAGGGAGGCATAACGTGAACGTGCCACAAGTGAATCTCGCTCTGAGTGTAGAGGGTTTGGGAATGAGAAGGCTGGCCAGTCC
This sequence comes from Heloderma suspectum, assembly GCF_057233095.1. Taxonomy (NCBI): domain Eukaryota; kingdom Metazoa; phylum Chordata; class Lepidosauria; order Squamata; family Helodermatidae; genus Heloderma; species Heloderma suspectum. The sequence continues at coordinate 328,028,390 of NC_139460.1, read as the reverse complement.
CCTCCCTTCCTGGACACTGGTAAGGTGGGACAATAGATACCTTGTAGCAGGACAGTGGCCAGCTGGGGAGGAGGATACAGAGCAGATACATGCTCGACCACTGTTTTCAGAGCCCATTCTGCACCAGGCTTCAACCGCAAGACTGGCATTTAAACTCATTGTCATGAGTGAAGTAATAATGAAGAAGGGAGTGACTCTGAGCATGTACAAAGTGCATTTCCTTCACCAGTGAGTCACATTTGGGGGTGGGGAGAAGCATTGTAGCTCGGTGATAGAGCGCCTGCTTTGCAAACAGAAGGCCCCAGGTTCAACAGAGCTTCAGCTACTGGGCGGTATAAAAATGTAAGTAATAAATAAATATCCCTGGCATCTCCAGTGAAGAGGGTCAGATGGCAGGGGATGAAAAAGACTGTTCCCTTTCTGAGACCGTGGAGAATCCCTGAGCTAGAGGGACCACCGGTGGTCTGACTCAGTGGAAGGCAGCTTTAGAGTGCAGGTATTAGAGTGCAAAGTTTCTGGGTCAGAGGGTGCAATATCTGAGCCCTGAAATCTCTTGCTTTTTAAAAGAAATGAACCACCATCTCTTTTATTGGGGGGGGGCAACACCCCCCCCCCACGCAGATGCGCCTCACCCCATTCAAGGTGCCATCCTATGCAAGCTAAGACAGATAGAAGGCCAACAACTCCTAGCATGCTGGGAGAATGCTGGGAGTGGTAGGACTTTTTTCTGTCTAAACATGCCTAGGATGGCGCCCTTAGTGACAGACAGAAGACATAATATAACAGCTTTCACAGAACCATATTACTGGAGGGTTTTGTGGGCCATCTAGTCAAACGCCCTGCTTGTACTAACAAGCACCTCCTTACGCCAGCCCTGCAAGTTAGGTCAGTACCCTCTTTCTTGTTATGCTAATGGACTTCCCCGCCCCCATTCTGTTGAGGGAAAGGAAGCCCTCGTCTCGACTGACTCCAAATTCAGTACATTTGAATGTTCTAATATATTATAGTTTAGAAGAATGGGCATCCTTTAGAAAACACTCAGAAGCCAGGGGAAGAAGAATATTCCAGTCTCCTGGGACACTGTGTTGCTCTCTGCAAAGTCAGCTGCTCCACCGGTGTTTTGAACAAGACGGTTCCCTCTTCTTTTCCACAAGATGGTGCCGCAGCATCACCATAAAAACATGCTTTAAAGGATCACCACCACGCGTTCTCCCCCCCCCCCGCCCCGAAAGAATTGTCCTCTCCTCTGTCTTTACATAGCTTTGGAAAACTACATCTGTTGATTGATTCATCACTGTCTCCACCCTGAAACGAGACCTAGAATTATTTTAAATAAATAAATATCAGTCTTACCCTCTGACACACAAGAGGTCTGCCTTTAACATCTTTCAAAAGTACTGCATTCCTGTAAACATCCGCTCATCACTTATGGAGCAATCCTGTGGCCCCTAGACAGCATCTGTGGGGCCATAGGATAATTCAGATTCCCCCATCCAAGGTCAGAGACAGCACTCCAACCTCAGAGGGGGTAGTGGAGAACCAAGCCCCCGCTCCCCTCACAGCTGACATGGAAAGAACCGCACTGGCTGGCCTCCAGGGTTGGGAGCATGACCTTGGAGAGGGGAAAAGGGGGCGTTTTGGTGGGCGGGGAGGGGAGGACACTGGAAAGGCCAGGATACAAACTATTTGGGGGCCTCTTCAGCCTCCTTCCCTTCCCATTCGAAAAGCTGTCACTAAAAAAGCCCGTCTAGCAAAAAATGCAGGGCAGGAGGACAGAGAAGCGAAGATCGCCTTTACCACTCCTCCCACCCTGCATAGGATAATCCTAAACCTCCAAGTTCAGGGACTGATGATCATTGAGGGTGCAACCTATAAGACTGTTGTTTTTTCAAGGGGAGAAATCCAGTTGTAAGACCACTCTGGGGATGAAGAGGGGAATAGACAAGTGACATCAAAGGCACTAGCCAGGCAGTGCTGTGCACAGCTGACTTTGGCTGAAAGTGGCAACAGAACTGGCTTTCCAGAGGCCAGCCCTGTCACCTGATGCAGCAACGGTGGTTCCAAATTCACTTCACTGCTCGGATGAGTGTAACTTTAGAAGGTGCAGCTACTGGTGTGAGATGCCAGAGATGTATGATCTCAGGACAGAATGAGGACCTCATTCAAAGCAGGGGGAAAGGACAAAGAGGATGGCTGCAAATTGTAGGGCAGTACTAGTTATAGGAGAGAGCTGATTCCCTGCCTTTCTTCATAGGGCAGAGGTGCAGAACCCCCAACCCACAGGCCTCATCTGACCTGCCAGGCTCCCCAGCCTTGCTTCCAAACCCCGGCCCCTGGAGGGAACCCCGCTGTGATCTCTGATTGGAGCTGACAGTTGGGACATGTGCTCCAGCCAAGTCTTCCTTCATGGGCCTCTTGCCACCCCTGGTGGGGCTGGCAAGAGGTGTGCGAGGCAGCGCTGGACTCCCAGAGTGGGTCCGCACCCCTGTCATTGGGGAAGGGCCATAGCTCAGAGGTGCAGCACTTGTCTTGCATGCTGCAGGTCCCTGGTTCAGTGCCCGGTGTCTCCAGGTAGGGCTGAGAAAGGCCCAGTGTCTGAAACTCTTGGAGAGCCGCTGCTGCCAGTCAGTGCAGGCAGTACCAAGTTGGATGGACCCGTGGTCTGACTGGAATGAGGCAGCGTCCTGTATTTCTCAGTCCCGTTTCTCCCTTCTGGTTTTTCTTTGACAGTTGAGCCTCCAGCTTCTCAACCATGCTCTGCAGTGGTTCCTTGGACAGTCGCAGCTTGATGAGCTAAAAACATGCACAACAAAACTAATCTCCAAGCAGTGAAAAGCGTCGCTCGCGTACTGCTGCACACCGAGTGGCTGTGAAAGGCACGCAGTCAGGTGCTTGGCCCCATCAGCTGGCAGCCCCATTGCAAAGTCCCATCTGAGGGTTCCGAACGTGCTGCTGAGAGAAGGGGAGTTTTCACTCAGCATCTTTTCCAAGGCACTGGGATGGCCCGGCATCCATTCACTCAGAAATGGTCGAGGCTTCGCATGGAATGCTGTCTACCATAGTCGAGATGTTGGTCTTGATTCAAAGCAGACCTGTCTGGATTGTCAGCTGCTAGAACAGGAAGCAGACCAGAAGGTTTGGTAATGTGTGTGTGTGTGTGTTTAAATAAACATTTTTGTGAAGTGCCTGATAAACTTTACGTAGTGCTGGCCCAAGACATTTTGCAGCCAGGAGTGGAGCTCAAATGGAGCCCAAATGGGAAGGGAGCAAGAACTGTAATGCAGGTGTGGGCAGAAAATAGATTTCCAGCTGTTTTGGACTTCAACTCCAGTGTTCCTGAGCACTAGCCATGCTGGCAGAAGCATCTGGGAATTGAAGTCCAAAATGTCTGGAGATCTAGTGTGGTGCAGTGGTGAGAGTGTTGGACTGGGACTGGAGGAATCCAGGTTCTACTTCCCACTCAGCCATGGAACTCATTGGGTGATTTTGGGCCAGTCACTGGCTCTCACCCTAACCTACCTCACAGGGTTGTTGTGAGGATAAAACGGAGAGGAGGAGAATCATGTAAGCCGCCTTGGGCTCCTTGGTGGAAAAAAGGCAAGAGATAAATGTAATAATAAATAAATGAAATAAAAACCTACCTTCTGCCCCCCTGCTATAATGTACAGCCACACTTGCACCGCAGGCACGGCTGGTTCACATGTGGCCCTCCACATCAGGGTAGCTGGACTCAGAATCCCCCCCCCCCCCCCGTCTGCTCAGAAGTGCCTGAGAAGGGAGCAGGCTCAACCCGGAGAGTTTGGCAGCAGGGACCGGGTGCCTGGCTCTGCACGGCCAAGGCAGCTCTCGGCCCGACCTTCGCTGCCCTGCAGTGCCGCCCAGGTCATGGCCAGGGAGGGGTGCAGCACCTCATCAGCCCCAAAGGAAGGAGGCAGAGACGAGGACTGGAGGAGAGACACCGTTTCAGCCATTTCAACCCTTTAAACACAGGCAGGGGAGGCAAGGGATTCCGGAGGCAGGGGCAGCAAGAGGAAAAGGAGAGAGACGCGGAACAGGAGGAGGAAACCAAGGTTTAGCCAAGAGTGTCGGTGAATCAGGCAGGAGGGACGAGGCCCGTTGCAGCTACGTGAATGGCACGAGGGGCCTGGCCGGTGGCTGAGGACGCAAGGGTCACCCAAGAAGAGGCCGGCAGGGGGCTCTGAAGGAGGCCGCGCTGCCCCCTGCACCGAGGCACGGCTCCAGGGGTGACGGATGGGAGGCTTGTCCTGACTGCCCCTTCGACTTGGCAGCCTGGCCGAGGCCTCTCCAGGCCTGAATGGCTGCTGCACAATGGGCCAGCCATGTCCTTTCCTCTCTTGCCATATTCATCCCTCCGAGTTTTTCAGGCCCTTTCATTTGTGATTCCTAATCATCATTCCTCTCTCTTCCCTTCCCCGCTTTCTTCCTTCCCAGGCGAGAGCCGCCCCCGGGGCTTGGCCAACCTCCAGTCCCAATGAACCCAGGGAGGGAAATTTCCCGGTCGAGTTTCGCTTTCCCCCTCCCATTCCACGCCCGCCCCCCCGGCCTTCCCCGTTTTCTTCTGCTCTTCACTATTCAAAGCGGACTTGTGGACAAAATAAACCCTGGCGCAGGGTCACCTCTCCCCCGCCCTTGCCCCCTCTGAGCCTCCGAGGGGGGATTAAACTAATCTCGTGCAAGGCCTCACTTTGGGCCTGTTCTGGGTTCCCGCCAAGCAGTTGTCTATGTGTGTTGGCAGGGGTGGGGGGCATAACGACGCCCTGTCCCTGCCTGCGGGGCTGAAATATACCGACTGCGCAGGGCAGGGCAGGGCAGGGCAAGAGGTTCACCTTGTGTCATCCTGCAGCGTATCGGAGAACTCACCTCCTAAACTAGCTTCCTTGGCCACCCTGGCAAAGAGGGGAGGCGCCGTGGCTCCGTTTGCAAATTTGCCCTCGTGCTATGTGAGGGGACATGGCGGTCCCTGAACCCTGAGAACCATGAATCTGTCCCCCAAAGGCTGGGACAAAAGTTCTCACGCAGGAACTAATGGGGGGGGGGGCAGGAGACACCAGAATTTGAAGGCGGTGCTGGCTGAACTGGGGGTGAAGCTTACCACCATCAGCAGTGCTGCCATTTTAAAACCACACAGTCCTCCTGGAACAACCCTATGTGATGACGATGTGGTGCTCTGGCAGGAGCTTCAGGGCAAAGAATAGGGGGGCCTGCAGCTGCCGGGGGAACGTTGGTGCCGCGCCGCCACCAGCAATGTTTCGCCTCTCCCCTGCCCCAGAACCCCCCTGCGCGGCTCCCCCCTTTCCTGGCGCTGGGGGCACCGCTGTGCTTGTGCTTGTCGCTGCAACCGGACGGCACAGAGCCTGGGCAGCCCGACGTGCCGTCCGGCTGACTTCATTTCTGTGCCGCCCAACAGCCTGATGTCAAGAGAAGGCGACGCTGGCGGGGGCAGCCAGCCAGCCAGCCAGCCGGAAGATGTGGACTTCTTCCTACATCAGGGGGGCTGATTCAAAGCAGAGACTGGCAAAATGAGCGGGCTTGACACATGCCCGGAGGAGCAAGCATTGTGGGGAAACACCTCCCTTGCCATGCCGCTGGGTGTCCTCTTCCTCACACTCCCCCCCCCCACACACACCATGCCTTCTTCCTTGTTCATTTGTTTTATTTATTTAATACTAGCAAACAGACCTGAATAGCCCTTAGTGTGACATAACAAAGCTTCAAAACAAACTTAGCAGTTGTCAGACTTGGAGAAATTGTGCCTGCCCTGTCTGAGTGAAGCCACGCCTGCTGGCATTCCTGGGCATGGCCCCTGGGTGAAGGGTCTGTCCACTCCTTTCCCCTGAAGTGGGTCTGCCCCACAGCAGCGGGGAGAGGGCAGCCATAGAGCTCTGTCCCTCCAAACACCCCCCCCCCGTTCCTCCAAACCAGGTCCACCGCAGAGCTATGTGCTGCTTAGGTAGGGCCGCCTGCCGCCTGAAGACTGAAGATGGCACTGCAGGCGTCAAACCCAACCCATTGACACGTCTAAATTAATTAAAAATGCTTAATGCCTGAGGTAGACACCCTTAGGGGCCCATCGGTATGCATGCCAAATTTCAGGTGTCTAGTTTTCAGTCTTGGTGCAATGGCACTGACAGGCAGGCAGGCAGATATCCATGATGATGATGATTGATATTGATATTTCTGTCCCATCTTACGAGAATGAAAGAATGTTCAGAAGAAAAGTTATAAAAATACTATCAAAAGCTGTGCACAGACCAGTGGTTGGGAACGTGTGGCCCTCCAGATGCTGTTGGACTACAACTTCTACCATCTCTGATCACTGGCCAATGTGGCCTGGGGCTAATGTGAGTTGGAGGGCTACAGGTTCCTCAGCCCTGATCTAGACTGATGTGGCTGCTGACATCCTGGTCAGTGATGGTCAGGTTTCCCTGCCTCCCATGTTACCCTCCAAATCAATGGCTACTAGTCATGATGGCAATATGCAGCTTCCACCATCTGAGGCCATATGCCTCTGAATATGAGAAACACTTCTTATGCTTGCCATGTTCTCATCTAGTTAACAAATGGCATATACAATAGGGGCAAGATTAAACAATGCATTAAAATAAATACAATTTTGAGTTGCACGTTGAAATTGCTAATGGGGGAAAACATCTGAGACAAGAATGACTTTTATAACAGTGATGAAGTATATATGTGTATGTTTGTGTGTGTGGAGAGGAGACAGAGAGAGAGAGACAGCAAGAGAAACAGGAATGTATCTTACACTTGTCAGTAATTTTTATCATTTTATGAGGCCAGTGAGAAATGGCCAAAAATTCTAACATTCACCACCAAAGCATCTACCTTTGTCTGATGGACAAACATTCTCCTGTTCCCTGACACATTTTCTGGCACATGGTGACATTACCCTGGCAGAATGTTAAATTGAGTAAATGCCCTAAAATGCCCACATTTCTCAGATTTGCTGGTAAATCCCACTTCCCGTGCCATTGGGGCAGGCAGGACCGGTCGTGCTTTGAGCGGCACTCCGTCAGCTTAGCCACACTGATTATGGCTTCTGTGATTTAAGTCTCCTTCCAAGTGTGCAGTGAGGTTGGTGGGAGGAAACTCAAACTACAGTTCAGTCATGCTGTTGCTGAATCTCCGGCCTTCTTAGCCATGTCATAGTATATGCAGCCCAAACAACAGGGACTGTTCCCCTCAAAAGAGGCCCAGTGCAGCAAAGCCACAGGGAAAACACACATGCTAATTCTAGGCCAGACTATCACTTGCATTTCCACATTCATACCAAATTGTTTATTAGTGGAGCAATTCAGAGCCAGCCTGAAAGGAAGCAGCACAAAACGCGTCTTGTGGTGCCTTTGAACAGAGGCCCTTGTGTGAGAGATGGGCATCTCTTGCCAGACCTGGCCAAGTCAATCCCCCGCGCTGCCGATGGAGATTCTTCAACTATCCACCCGCTGGTTCCATCGCTGGCTAAAGAGCTTGCCATGGTGTGGAAATAAAGTAGCAGGATCTATCTGGTTGTATTAGATGAAGGCAGGGCCGGCCCGCCCATTAGGCAGACTGGTGTAACTGCCTCAGGGGTCAGATGTTGCGGGGCAGCAGTGACAGAGCTCCCTGGGCATTCCACTCTCTTGGTGGACAGAATGGTTTGTGCCACACAGTCTCGAAACTAGCCTGCTGCCCTCAGTTGTGGTGGTGGGCCCTATCCCATTGCCAGTGTGAAGTAAAATTCAGCTCCCAGTCCAGTTCACTTTTGTACATGGAAGGGGGTGAAAGTGCCACCTTGTCCTGTGCCTCAGGCAGCAGGCCTGGGCGAAGGCTATGTTGGGAACATGTGTCTGTGCTGCACATTTGCACCCAGTTTTCCTCCCCAGCTGCGGGGAACCTGGGTGCACAAAGATGCAGTGCGTTTGGATGATCTGGGGACGGAAAAAGCAGGAAAGAAGCCCAAGCAGCTGTATTGGGAATCCTGAGGTTCATTACTGACTCAGTCAGTGAGCTTTTGAGGAATTGAGGTGGGGGTGGGGGGTGGGGGAATCATTGCGACTGAATCCAAGATGAAAATTCCATTCTTCTCAGCTGGTTCTCAGGAGAGCCAAAGCGGGGGGAAGAAAACACAAGAAATACTCAACCAATTAAACTCTGCAGAAGGAAAAGGGCGTGAAAAGTGCAATGAAAGGAAGTGCTGAGATTTGTTCACATGACTAATGTAGGTATAATGGATGTGTGGAAGGGTGTGTGTGGCATCAAGTCCAACGTTCGTCACACCTCCACCAGGTGAACTTGCTCAAGCTGGCTTTATCCTCACAACCCAGCAAAGCAAGACTTGACATGCTGAGAGTAAATGGCTTGCCCCACATATCCAAGGGAGCATCATGTCTGAACTGGGGCGTTGACCTGGAATTGGCATGTTCAAAGCAGTCGGCCTTCAATCCGTCACAGCACCAGGGTTTCCCGGATGGAAATGCAGAGAGGAAACCTCAGAGGTGCACACAGGACAGTTCCTTGGTTTGCTGGTTTTGTGCATTCTTGAGTTGGTTGACTCTTCTTCCTCAAGGGTAGCTGTTTGAGAGCTTTCAGTAAAACCAACCCCATCCTAAAATATATAGTTCACACCACCTCAAAGTCAAATTTCAAATGGTGTGGAAGATATTTTTGGTAATTTTGTGGGGGAAAGAGCTAAATCAGTTTATTTACTCATCTGGGAGACTTTTAACCCACCTTCTAAACCCATCAACACTGACTGGTGGCAATGGCTCTCCAGGCTTTCAGGCTGGAGTTTTTCCTGCCTTTTCTGGAAATGCTGCCGGGATCGAACTTGGGACCTTCCGCATGCAAAGCAGGGGCTCTGCCACTGAGCCATGGCCCCTCCCTAATGTTTTAAGTTCCAAATGCAGCAAAAAATAAATGTGTCTTCAGGGTTGGTTTGTTTTTAAAGCCAGGAGTGATAAGCCCATGCGTATCTCTCTGGGCAGGGTGTTCCAAAGGTGTGGAGCCAGCACTGAGAAAGCCCTATCCCTGTACACATGATGGGCTGTACACCTGATGGACCAATAAACCCCCCTCTGCACAGTTTTGAGGTCTCTCTCTCTGATCTTGCAATTAGTGGCCTCCCATCTTTCCTTCCCTAGCCAGGCTGGTGCAAATGGGTTATTTATTTATGATGATGTATGTACTGCATGTATGTATTTAAGGAAGGTGATTGTTATGAGCAGGCAGAACTTAAAAGAAAAACCACTTGCTTTTTTATTACTCAGTTTATGTTATGGACGCTATAATTCATAGGCACTGAAATACATGTGACACTTGGGCTTGGCGGAAAGGTTACAGAAGACTCTGTATGGATTTTCTGTTCATTTGCTTGAAGGCACCCTCCTCCTCCCCCAGGAATATGGCAGCCTCAGCTAGTGATGACTGCCCATCAGGAACATGGCCCAGGTTTTGGCATAGGCCTTGCTAGTTTGGGGTGCCCGGTTTTCCTGGAATGGTAGAACTGACCTTACCCAGGGCAGAAGGGCAGGTTGGTTCCTGTGGCACGAGACGCGGTTTCTTTTCTCGGCGCCTTGGCAGCTGCAGATGGAAACGCTTGAGGGCTGTGTGAAGTCGCACTGTTCCCACAGATGCCTCTGGAGCTGGCCAACACCAGGTCCAGCGGCAGCTGGTGACCTCTGGGCACTTGGCGTGTGTGTGTGGAGGGGAGGCAAGAGATCGCACGCTGGCCCTGAGTCTTGCCTTGGTGGGGGCTCCCTCCAGGTTGGCAGAACCCTGCGTGCCGCTCCCTGTGGGAGCCCTGAGCAACCTTTTATCCATCATATTTATCCAGGGCTGTGCCAACGGAGCTGCCAAGGCTGGCCAGGGCCTGCTGGCATTCTTGACACCACGCAGGTTTGCCCAGCACACACATAAACAGCCTTTTCTAGTGTGCGCTAATGGCTTGGGAGCCCAGCGCCTCATGCGTCTGCTCTGTTTTCAACCCTTTGCTAATGGCTGTTCCGGGGGGCTGGCAATTGCCAGCTACTTCACCATCCCATTCAGTAGACAGAGGTAAGGATTCAGAGGAACCGAGGGCAGGAGTCAGATTGTGGGCCCACAGTTGTCCTTCGGATAGAGGTGCCCAAGGCCACGGCCAAAGCAGGGGAACTGCCCCCCCCCAGTTGAGGAGGAGCCTCTCGGAGGCAGCAGGGGTAGTGCCAGAAGCCAGGAGCGGCACTTCAAAAGCAGCCCATTCAGCCCTCTGCTGATTCGTCTTCATCCAGATGTGGCTTCAACAAAAATGGCCACCCTCCGCGGAGGGGTCTCTGTTTCGGTCAAAATGAGAGCCCCGGCTTGGAGAACTGGCTGACGATCCAAAGTCTGTCTCAAAGTTAGCTGCATGAGACTTGCGGAGGCGATATTGCCTTGGCTGCAGTGCAATTAATTCTGAGCGGGAGACCTCGGCCGATGCCTCTGAGCAGAGGGCAGATTACACTCAAGGCTTAGAATGGGTTTTGTTGTTGTTGTTGTTCAGTCGTTCAGTCGTGTCCGACTCTTCGTGACCCCATGGACCATAGCACGCCAGGCCTTCCTGTCCTGCGCTCTCTCCCGGAGCGTGCTCAAGTTCATATTCATTGCATCCGTGATGCTATCTAGCCATCTCATCCTCTGCCGTCCCCTTCTCCTTTTGCCTTCAGTCTTTCCCAGCATCAGGGTCTTTTCCAGGGAGTTTTCTCTTCGCATTAGGTGGCCAAAATATTGGAGCTTCAGCTTCATTATCTGTCCTTCCAATGAGCAGTCAGGGTTGATTTCCTTTAGGATGGACTGATTTGACCTCCTTGCAGTCCAGGGGACTCGTAAGAGTCTTCTCCAGCACCACAGTTCGAAAGCATCCATTCTTCGGCGCTCAGCCTTCCTTATAGTCCAGCTCTCACAGCCATACATTACTACTGGGAAAACCATAGCTTTGATTTAGAATGGGTTACCCACCATGTCTTCTCCCCAGGGGATCCTGGGAAATGTAGTCGTCCAAGGAAGGGCTCAGGATTTCTAACAGAGAATGGTGAGAACCTCACCAAACTGAGGGTGGCCACTCACATGTCACCAAAAAGGAGAGCCCAGATTTTCATGAAATGTCCATGTGCTAATTTATATGTGTAGATGCAAATTTGAAAAGAATGGCTATAACTGAAAAAGAAATACAGTACATCTTACCATAGCAGCAAAGATGGTGACCGGGTGTTTTGCGTGCCTGCTCTGTCCGCTGTACAGGTGGTGACTGTTGATGGGTAACTTCAAGGCCCTTTAGCTCTCCCTTCTGATGGTTCTTGATCTTTAAACTGGACTTGGGCAGCACTTCAAACAGAGGACTGTACTCTGATATCCCTTCAGATAGAGGACTGACCTCTGTAAAATAGGATACATGGCCACCCTAACCCAAACTACAGTTCCCAGGCTTCTTTTGGGGGAAGCTGTGGGTGATGGGTAAAGTGTTACAAAGCTGAGATAGTTTATAGTGTAGACTGGGCTTTAGGGGGCACCCAAATGTTTTCTTCTTTAGTGCTCGGATTGCATTCCCCACACACACTTTCTACCTGTGGCATTGCTGTGCTCTCTGCAAGTTTCCAAATGTTGAGTGATCATTACACAGAGTTACATCTCACCTTGTCCACATGCCCTGTGATGGCAAAAGAAAAATGTAGGCTGCCTTGTGATAGGTGGGTTTGCCCAGCACCTTCTCCTTTGCCAAACAAACCATGCAAGAATGGTTTTATCCTCACCAGAACCTTGTGGGGCAGCCTAGGCTGAGAGCTGGAGGGAGACTGACTCAGGGTGATTCAGTAAGCTTTATGGCAGAGTGGGGATTGGAACTCAGTCACAACACTGTCTCTGCTACACCACTCCAGATCTCAGTGGGAACCCCCCAACAACTACTGGAGGGGGCAATGGGACAAACAACTTTCCGAGACCTCTACTTTGATCACACACCTATGGTAGTTGGCAGATTAATTAAGCAGGAATGGGGAAGTGAATGGACGGTGGGAGGGGGCAGGTGGGAGGGATCCTCCCCAAGATGCAATGCTATTTGTGCTCCCAGAAAACAGCCTACTTCGAAAGTATGTACCTGAAGTTGTGCCTTCATTTACTTTGGTGCAATAAAATATAAATAGAACAGAGAATGTGGCAAATGTAAAATGACAGTAAATTGCTTATAGATTATCTACTTCTATGAGCACCAACATCAAAAGACAGCTACATCATTTTGAAGACATTCACACACACACAAAAGCCTGCATGCTCCCCAATGGGTTATTTTTAAGCTTATTGCAAATTCTACTTTGCAGCAATTCAAGAGGCCGGAAGGTGGCACAGTTGCCTTTTGCTAACTCTAGGCAGAAGGCATGCAGGGCCTTTCCCATTGATGGACATCATGGCAGGAGCGGTGTGACAGAAATTGGGTTTTCCAGAAAGAAAGACAGAGGAGAAGCTCAGCCAAGTATCAGCAGGAATATGACCTGCTCAGGAAGCATTCTCCAGCAGTTCAGTGGGTGCCTTGACTGAGAGAGAGGCAATCTGGTTGAGTTAGATGTGCCTCAGGACCAGTGGATTGCACTGAACGCCTGCATTGGCCGTTAGGGTGCTTTGATGAGGTTACTAGTTATTCCTTCACAGACAGAGACAGAATTGCTGAGGGGCAAAAGGGCATCCCCCCCCCCACAAACACACACAATGGGCCAGGCCTGGTCTTATTGCCACAGGAGTAGATCTGCTCATTTTTGAGATCGGAAAGCCTTCCCGAGGGACGCTGCCCCATTGGCTGGGGTGTGAACCAAACCTCCTCGGCGTCCAGTTTACAAAGGGTATTCCTGTGCCATTTAATTAAATCTGCCTTATAACTTCCTAATCCCTCCGTAGAGATTTAATAATCGCCATCATAAGGAACCTCTTTGCTTTCTCTGCCTCAGTATGTAATGCAGCCTTCCCCAACCTGGTGCCCCCCAGATGTGTTGGACAAAAACTCCCATGATCCCCAGACAGCATAGCCATGATAAAAACAACAACAAAAGTGAATGAAATTCTCACCCATGCCAAGATGGCTCCTTGGTCCCTTTCAATGGTATGACTGTGTTGCTCATTCTAACTGATGCTTTGATTATGTTGGTTTCTCCGGGATAAACACTTCCAAGAAATTTTTAGAAGCATAGCCATGTTTTGTTGACAAAAAGTCTACCTGATTTATTGTAATTCATGTGCTCCTGTAGGAAAACAACTGAATGATTCTTCAAAGAAAGTACAGCAAGAAAGTGGCAAGTCGTTCACATATATTAATGAGGGGTGCAGTGTTGGATAAAATACGTTGACCAGTAAAAGGAGAAAGATGTATACAACAATATTCGCTCTTACTAGGAGTTATGCCAATAGGTCCCCCAATTTTATTGTCCTTTCTTTAAGTATCTCCAGTTATGGAATTTTCTGGCAACACAAGTCAGAGAACATTCACTTTTCAGGAACCCAACAAATTTTAAAAACTCATTTTGGGACCAGGAACAAAGACTTTCCCCAAAATATATTATTTCTTAATATGCATTAATACTGCAGTTGTAAAATATTATCAACGGAAAATGGGGGAAAGGATCTACAAAGAGAAATGTGACCAGACGTTTGGTCTTTCCTTTTTGGACCTAGAAGTCAGTTTACTGTGAGCTCAGCGTTGAGAGAGAACTGTGTAAAAATGGCAACACAATGGCATTTAACGCCTTTGAAATTAGACAAGATCTATAAAGCTGGAAATAGTAACTGTTGGTACTGTGCTAAAAACGGAGCAGATTTTTCTACATGTGGCAGAAGTGTTGCGGAGCTCAGTCATACTGGAAAGTGATTACCCAAGCAATATCGCCCTTTATGAGTGTTAATGTACCTATAGATCCTCTTGTTTGTCTTCTTAATTTTACACCAGATATAGTCCCTAGAAAGAAATATGAGGCAATATTAAACACACTAGTGGTTACTAGACTGATTTATGCTTGTTACTGGACAGGGCCAGTAGTTAGGCAGAGTGAGGCAGTTGTCTCAGGCAGCAGCTTCTGGGAGGTGGCAGTGAGTTATTGCAGGAGAGATCTGTGATGTACCCCCTAAGCTAGCCCTGCTGCTGCTTCAGGTATGGTGGAGAATGCTGTCATACTTCCAGTGTTGAAGAAAGATTCAACTACTAGTCCAGTCAGCTTTTGTACACGCCATGGGAGGGGGAGCCATCTTCTCTTTTGCCTCAGGGAGCACAATGTCTTGGGCCAGCCTGTTGCTGGAAATGTAAAGAGATCCCTTCAATACAAGAATGGCTGGGGAAATCGTGGGATATTCTTTTATTAGTTAAATTGATGGTATCCTGCAAAACCTCAAGAGCATTTGAATGTGTTAATAAAATATGGAGCCTGGTAGTTATTTCTATAGAGAACTCTTTGTCACAGGGCTATAGCCCATTTGAATGGTTAAACCTTAAAGAGAACAATATTCCTGCCTTTTGTAAATGGTTTTCATCTTAGAGAGAGGTGTTTTGTACGTGGGGTGCATGGTTTACCTTCTGTCCAGGTTTATTAGATTATTAAAATAAGATACAAATATGCTAACCAGTTGAGACTTAAGCAGAAGAGGATTAAATTTTATGCAGCCAGATAGGAAGTGCTACTTAGGAAGGCAGGCATGGTGCAAATGGAAGGGGCTTGACTCCTTCTAGTGAGGGATCTTGTCTGTTAGCACAACACCAACTGCCTCATAGTCCCTTGTGACTCTTTAATACCGGGCCTTACCAGCCCTTGAAAACCGGCAAGTCTAAACTCTGAGACCCATTACTGAGGTCGTTCTGCCAGGCCTCACAAGAGCCCCAGTGAAAACACCATGCCAAAAACGGGGGGGGGGGGGGATCAGACTCAGTGGAACAAGAGTAAATTGAAACAGAACACCAAGTCACTGGCAAGGTTTGTTTCCCGAGACCCCTTTCCCTAAGAGGATTATGCCGGCAGGCTGGCGTCTGCATCGGAGGTGAGCCCTTGGTGGCCGGGCTGGGTCGGCCATGCCTCCCTGTCAAAGGGTTTCATTAAGAGTGGAGCTCCCCGTTGCTCTCATGGCGGCCTCCACGTGCTCCTTCAATACCCCACGTCCCCTTTTGCAAGGTATTTGCTGAGACAGGAGTCTCCATCCTTGTTCCTCAAGTGTGGGGCCAAGAGACAAGGCCACCAGCCTGCTGGGAAAACTTCATTACATTTGCTTTCCAGATAGACGAGTCAAACTCAAGCTGGATTAGTGCGAAGGTGAGATGATCTCCTATATTGGATGGGGTGGTGGCTCCCCAGTGCTTTCTGCCTCGCTGTCTGTCCGTGTGTCTGTGTGTGTGTGTCCATGTGTGCTTGTGTCCATGTGTGACTTTTATCCTGCCTGATCCCCAGGGTTCTGGGCATGCTAACAACACAATAAATACAGGGTACACCTAATGGCAGGTGAATCTGTCTATTTCTGGTCAAGGTCACTTTCACATGTACTCACACATAAGTCTGTTCCATCCTGTCACCATGTTAATCTGCATTTTTTAAAAATCTGCAAAAAATATTCACATGTAAGTACATTTTTTTTAAAAAATGTGTTCTCTCAAGACATACCTTTCTAGAGCACTTGCTCACTCAAAATACACATTTTTAAATGTATTTTGATACGTTTTTTGGAGCCAAGACTTCATTGTAATAGTTGGGAAAGCTAAAAGCTGGTGGAGAATGAAGTTCTAACCCTCACAGTAGTCTAGGAGATGCAGGCCGAAGATCACTTTCCTCAGGCATCTTTATGCACAACTAAGCATGGTTGGATGAGTCCGGAATAAGAGTAAGTGAAATAATTCTCTGGTCTTTTACAGGGGATGTCATATGAGAGTCTTTTCACACATTAACCTGGTTTGCCACTGAAAATCTACTTCTCAAAGGGCCACAACCAGTCACACCTCCCCAGTGAACATACATGTAGAATGTTAGATATATTCCCCCACTTGTAGTGTTACTATATTTTCTTTTTCTCCCACTCTTCCTCCAAGGAACTTAGGGTGGCATGTGTGGTTCTTCTCTCAACACCTCAGTCTCACAACAACCCTGTGAGGTAGATTAGGCTGAGAGAGACTGAGTGGTGCACGGTCACCCGGTAAGCTTTATGGTTGGGTGGGGATTTGAACCCAGGACTCCCTGATTGAAGTCCATTACTCTAGCAACTGCGCCACACTTATGCTTAAGGCATCTTTGATGAACACTGAAAAAAGGACAGACCTGAATCTGCCTTTGGACTTTCTCTGATGTCCTCATCTCAGTGCTATCTATGGGTCTGTGAATGACATATATGAGCCTGTTGTTACATAGAAGCTACAGGTGGTTCTTTAGTGGTAACACAGTGTGCAGGGAGGGGCTGTAAGTCAGTGGGCGGAGCCCCTGCTTGGCATGCAGAAGGTCCCAGGTTTGATTCCCTGCATCTCCAGGTAGGGCTGGAAAAACTCCTGGCTGAAACTCTGGAGAGCCGCTGCTGCCGGTCAGTGTCGACAAGACTGGGCTTTCAGTCTGCCTTGGTAGAAGGCATCTTTCTATCTTCTTATTTAGCAATATGGGAGCCCAGCCTCTGAATGAGTACAGCAGACCATATTTAGCGAGTGGTAAATTAACGTGGTATGCACGTAACCATTTAGTAAGCAGGTCGTGTGTGTTGTACTGTAAAATAGGGGGGGCGCCTGTGTTTGCTCACCTGAAAACAGGAAAACACTTTCTTAGATTTCTGATCAAATTTGGGTAAAATTCTCACAATTTGGCAGGTCAGAAGAGTCCAGCCTTCCCCAACCTGGTGCTCTGCCAATGGTTTGGACTACTGACCCCATCAGCCACGTGATGATGATCAGCCAGGGATGATGGGCATTAGTCCAAAACATCTGCAGGTCACTAGGTTGGGAGAAGCTTGTATCAGTTTATCATGTGGGTACTAGTACACCGCTGGGATTTGCTTAGTAAAAATAATAATTAAAAAACATCTGTCTCTATTCACCATTCGTTCATTCATTAATTACATTTCTATACTGCCCAATAGCTCTCTGGGCAGTTCACAAAACTTAAAACCATAAAGTACAACAAGAAGATAAAACATAATATCAAACTTCTAAAAGTTTAACACTACAACATAAAAACAAAGTAAAAGACGGCAGCAGTGTAAAGATCTAAAAATCTAAAACCAAAAGATTTACGATCTAATAGACATGATTGCAAAGGAAAAGGGATAGCGATGGAACAGGTAAACACAAGCACCAATCCTTCATAGATACTTTAGTGTTCCCTTTATGTGGAAACCCTCCAAATACAAATGGATGGTATGGGGGCTGCTGTCTCACCTCTCTCTCAGCTGCAGCCAGGTGAAATGGCTGCTAACAGAAAACAGTTCTGGGAGAGAAGATTACATACAGCATACTGTGGCAATTCACCACTTGGAAAACCCACGAAGGAGGAACTCACCATGAAGTTCATATCAGTGGCTGTCTCTCAGCCTAACCTACCCCACAGAGTCATCACATGTAATGATGTGACATTACATGGATCATTGTATGGGATCATTGTAACAGACTTTGTGTACAGGCAGGGGATCTGAGAACTGACAAAGAAGAAATGCTCTTGTTGTCATGACCCCAGAGCCCAGCAATAACCTGGCCATGGACACAGAGGCTGAGGTGCCTATGGAGGAAGCATCAGGCCTGATCACCACTGCAGAAACAGAGACCCCTGTTCACCACTGCAGAACATTGGGCACTCCCAAGGCCAAGACACTGGAGATTCCCAAGACACCGAACAATGCAGCTCCCAAGCCCAGCTCTTTCAGTGGGCCAGCACACCCATCCCCCAGAGCTCCATAGCCCATGGAGCTGGTGCACCAACACCAGCAGCATGCCTGGCCTGAGCTCTTGGAGAGACAAAGGCGTGCCAGGCCCCAGGCCCGTCCCTTGTAAGGATGTTCACTTTGCAAGGAGCAGGGGGATCGGGGGGGAGGGGTCTGGAGGTCGAGGCCTACGAGGTGTCAGTCTGGTCTCGGGCCTGGCCGGAGCAAGCTGCTCGCCAGGCGCTCCCCGTGGTGCTGTGACATCTGGCCTGCCTGGCTTCTTGCTCAGCTGCACCTGTGGGCTCCCCCTTCGGACCAGAGCAGGACATGTGTTCTTGGCCAAACCACGTGGTTTTTGATTTAACACACTTCCTTGGCATTCTGTGTTCTTGACCCAACAGAATAACAAACAAATGTGTTGATCTTGGAATGAAATTAGTATGTGTATGCAAACACAAATCTATGCCTCAAGTTTTTCTCTATTTTTTTTTAAGGGAAGAGAAACACAAGCCAAAATACATTGTACCAGGTTGATGAACTTTAATAACTGGGCTGGATTCCATTGCAGGGCAGCATTTGTCTTGGAAATAAAGATATTGGAAAAGAAGTTACTGGGTGCAGTGTGTTTAGGGTGCCCTTCCACCATGTTTGAGCATTAGGTCAACCCCAGCGTTGGTTTCTCAAGGGTTCAGGAAGGCTATCAAATACACTGCAACATGATATCTCCCTTGAGCATTGAAACACCACATAATTCTCCATCTGAAGTTTGAACTTCCACTTTCAAGAGAAAGAGAAGGATGCAAAATACTTTGCAATGTGAAACTCTAAAGTGAGACTTCTTGGACATTCTCTGTGTGGTTTTTCTTGGAGTGTGTGTGAGTGTGTGTGTGTGTGTGTGTGTGTGACTAGTGCTATAACAAGCAAGAAACTGTATGCTTTAAAAAAGGGGTGGTGGTATTTTCCGAGAACTAGTCTAGTCAAAAGGAAGCCTTTACGATGAATAAACCCCGTTTGAGAGAAAAGAAGGACTTTGCTTTGCTTTGCTGATGCCCATGCAGCTGTGTGGAGGCAGATGGAGGGGCAACCGCAGGTGATTACAGTCCACTACCATGTTTGGGGGCTCTTTATTGGGGCTGGCAAACTGTCCCTTTGCGTTTCCTGAGAGCAAAGGGAGAGGAATTTGCCAAGCCGGTGGCCCAGATGGCTGGCAGGGAAGCTAATCTGCTGTGGAACAGCAGGAAGCAGGGCCCAGGCAGTCTGGTGGGGCTGTTAGTAACCCAGGGGCAGATCAGGGAACAGCAGGGAAGAGGATAACGCTCCCTCCAAATACAGTCAGGAATGTGCCAGGAAATTATTGCCGAGAACTCGCTTCAGAGCATAATGGCAAGAGTCACATATGTAATTCATCAGTGCTAGGGAAAGACATATGTGACTGTATTATATTGTTATTACTCAATTATATTATCTATAAGCAGCTTTTTTCACTAGTAGCTGGTCCTTTCTTATATATGATGGCATACCTAAGTCCTAGCCACCTTCCAGACAAGTTAGGAAGACAAAACCTAGCATGTCATTTTTACTTTCTACTGGCAGTGGTGAGCAAAACCCCCAGAAACACTCCCACCACAAATGTCTATTTTCTTCAATAGCCAGGGGGCTTTCAGATTCAGTCAAGAATTCTGTACATTACATAAATTTGGAGAAACATTGGAGGGGGGGGTTTTTCACCTGGTTCACCCCATTGTATTTAATTTTTATTATAAATATATGCAGTACAGAAATATAATCCATAATGAACATTGAAGATCAAGTGACACAGACATCAGTCACCACATTACCAGACAAAAATGATGCACGTCACTATGGGAGGATAATTAAAATGTGTCCCAGTAAGTGGTAGAGATGGACTGATCTTTCTGTTTCTGATCTGTGTCAGTTTCATATGTGTTCAGTCATAATTGCATTCTGTCTTGTTTTCTGCAATTTTTAAAAAGTGCACAAAAAGTTCTAATTTATATTATCTGCATTTTCTCCTAAAATAGTCATTTTTGTATAATTTTCCTCTAAAACATAGTCATATTTATGCCCTTTCCCCTAAAATATTCATTTTTGTACACAGAGTTTGAGCTGAGAACTACATTGCAAAATTCTGCAAAGTGCGCAATCTGAAGGATAACTGCATTCCAATCTGTGTATTTGCCCAGGAATAGTGGATTAGATCAGTTCACTTTAAATGTGGATGGAATGAAATTCTCCTGCATCCCTGGTATGTTGCATTTAGGGAGCAATCAATCCTATGCCCATCAGACAGCGTTGGGGGGGGGCACAGGATTGTACACTTTCCTGGCTCCAAGCTCAGACACAGGAAACTGCACCCCCACCCATCCCCTGCCCCCTCACAGCCAGCATGGACAGAACTGCACTGGCTGCTGTTAGTAGCTTGCAAACATGAGCACATATGGGGCGGAAGGGGGCTTTCCTGGGGGTGCCTCCTACTCTGCATTGGACACTCATGAGCTTCCAAGTTCCAAGTTCCAAGAGGCTTACAAGCACTCAGAGAGCATCCCATAGGACTGTGCCCTTAATTAATATGGTGAAATGAAATTAATTCAGATTCACATATACAACATACAGAAGTAAATTTCATATATAAGAATTTATGACATAAATATTGTTCCATACCATGTTTTTTTTAAAAAACACACACACACCTTTATTGCTTCTTATGAATTCATTTATTGCTTTTAATCATTTATTTCTAAACTTTTTGCCTTTTTCTGAAAAAAAAATACTTAAGGTGAGTAGCCATAAAATATTCCAATCAAGCAGATCAGCAACAGAAAACAAGATAAGCAGCAGCAGGATATCCCCCAAAGTTGTATCTATCCACCAAGTTCAGATTAAGATTAGGGATGTACAAACCCTGTGAGTTCTGATCTGGGCTGGGTCCACAGCGGGGAAATCCAAGCCACGGATTTCCCCAAAGCCTTACTGCATCTATCAAATTTCACGGGGCAGCTCTCCTGCATTTTAAACGTCATGATCAGATAATGGCAGCTACCATTAGCCAATCGCAGGAAAAATACAGCCACAAATTGTGTAGTTTACAGCATTTGCTAACGTAAAACATAGAAGAAAGTGCTTTATGGCCACAAATGCAGTAAACTACACAATTTGCGGCCGTATTTTTCCTGAGATTGGCTAATAGGCAGCCACCATTAGCTGATCGTAGCATTTAGAATGGAGGAGAGCTGCCCCATGGGAAATCTGACAGACCAGAGGTGAGTGGGGTTAGTCCTCTGCGGGCTTTGCAGGTCGGATTCTTGAGGTCTATACTGACTCTATCCGAACTGTCTTGGTAATTGTTCAGTACAGGTAGCTGATCCACATTAAATAATACAGAACAAAAAGTGTGATCTTATACATGCACCCTGCATCTTCCTTCGTTGTAGCACTGGGGTCTCCAGTGTGGCACTCCTGGGCACCTGCCAAGCTCTCCCACCCCCCACGTTTATTTTATTTCTTAAGATTTTTTTTTTTAAATTTACCTGGGATGCTGGCATGCTGCAAACGGAGTGCTGCCCTCAAGTGCTATCTTTATTTGGGATCAAAAGAACAGCTTTGTTTTGGAGCTCAGCCTCCACCTCTGCTGTGCGCTTACATTCATGGGCAACTTACATTCCTTTTTGTCTCTCCAGTTTCCCTTTGGGAAAATGAGTGTTTTGTGACCAGCCATGGCCACCACGGCAGCCATGCCATTTGGTGTCAACCATAGACTTAGTAACTTCACGGCTTTCCCTGGACACTGGATCTCAAAAACTAACAAGCAAAAGCAAAAAGTCTTAGTAGACCAGACCAAGATGATCCATCTAGTCCAGAGCTGGGCCACTTGTGGCCTTCCAGATGTTTTGGCCTACAATTCCCATAATCCCTCCCTATTGTGTACGATGGCTAGGGCTGATGGGAGTTGTAGGCCTCCTGTCTATCTAGGGATGGATGGACTGTGTAAAATCCGCTCTGTCTGTGTTTTGCTGATTGTCAGATACCTTTTGTTCCATTGTCCATTCACAGACACATTCGAATGCGTTTTTGTTATGCGGAATAATATGCAAATATGCTTCCTGGTTTTGCTGCCTCCCTTAACTTGCAAAAATGGAGGGGTCCGCAACAATTTACTGTAACAATTATCGTATTGTCCCCCATTCCATTCCACTTTTCCTCAGCAGAAACTGGCGTATTTTCCTATGGATAAAGATGCATACATTTCAGGAAAGAAAAAAAAAAGATCCAAAAGTCCTCGGGATCCACGGGGCCCGAGGGGGTCGGTCTGCGGTGGATTCCGCAGGTCAGATTCTTAGAAATCCGAGCTCATTTTAGTCCATCTCAAATTTCTCCAGCATCCCTACTAGTATCTATCACCACATCTTGTGGCACTGAATTCTAGATGTCACCATGGGTTGTATGAAATGGCTCTTCCATTCATTTGTTCTGAGCCTACTGCGCATGAATTACACTGGGTGAGTAGTATTCAAAGAGAAATATCCCTCTGAATACATATACCTTTCATAAATTCTGCTACAGGACTGGGAAACATGTGGCCCCTGCTGCCCCTCACTGCAGCCCCCACCTGCAGCCCTGGCTGGCTCCCTAATTCAGAAAACATTTTTGGAGGGGAAGGAGTCTGTAGTAGCTACAGAGTGCCAAATTTAGCTTGCTTGTCTGCAAGCTAAATTCGACCCCTTCAGCATTCCGTAGCTACCACGGAGCACCAACAGGGCCAAATGTAGCTAATTTTGACCCTTATGGTGCTCCATAGTGCTATGGACACCATTTTTTTTAAAATGGTGCCCATGGGGGGAGGGCTGGGGGAAACATTGGCCCCCAGCCCTCCAAAATTTGCCCACATCCACTCTATTCTATCTCCTTTATCATCATCATTTTTCTAAACTAAAATTGCCGAATGCGTTTGCCTCCCTTGTAAGGAAGATGCTCCGCCCCCCTGATCATTTTGGTTGATGTTTCATGTACCTTTACCAGCTCTACAGTAATCTTTTTGAGATGATAATTGCACAGAGAATTCCAAGTGTTCCCCCCCCCCCCGGTTGGTATAAGGACATTAGAGATATTGGCAGTTTTATTTTTGATCCCTTTCTTATTCATACTGAGAAGGGGATTTGCCACTTGCCAATTAGACCCCATCAGTGTCATTGTGATGTTAGGATTTTTTGACCCAGTACGCATCACTTTACACAAACTATAGTTGCCATCTTGTTGCCCATTCGTGCAGTTGGAAGAGACTTTTGGGAGGCTCTTTGCAATCAGCTTGGGTTTTCATCATCCAGAATAATTTGGTGTCATCTGCAAACATGGCCACTTCCCTGCTCACCCCTGACTCCAGATAATTTTTGAATACATTAACTACCATTCATCCCAATACAGATCTTTGGGGGAAGCCCACTTCTTCCTTCCCTTCCCTGTGAGAGTTGCTTTTCATTCCTATTCTCAGCTTCCTTTTAACCAGTTACCAATCCAGAGGGGAACACACCCTTGTATCCATGACTGCTGTGTTTATTCAGGAGCCTTTGCTGAAGGTCTTTGTCAAACACCTTTGAGAAATCCAGCTCTATAGTGTCTTGGACCATGTAATCCACATGCCCGAAAAAGTTCTAAAAGGCTGGTGGCGCAAGACTCCCCTCTGCAAAAAGCATCCTGAGGACCCCGCTGATGCCCCAGGAATTGGTTCTTGTCTGTATAAACTCACAAACCCATCTGAATCTCTCTTTAACCAAAGGCAAGCAAGGAAGGCTCCCCTCTCCGACGGCTGCTCTGCCTTCCGCACAAGAAGCAGCCATCAAATCTTCGCTTTGCGCCATGAGCTGTTCTCTTCTCGCAGGATGACTCATTAGGTCTCATTCTCGGCGGGGAGCTGACATTCAATTAACTAGCTGACTTCTGCCAGTGACCCCCACAAATCTAACAAGGGTCTGTTTACAAACACAGGCTGTTGGGCCCATAAGGGAGGGTAGGGCAGGTCACCCCCTCCTACTGGGCCAGTTTGTTCGGAAGCATCAGAAGATGTTAAACAAGGCCTTTGTGAATGAAAGATCAAGCATATTGCTTCCAGTGGGGAGGCAAGCCACGCTAATGACCGGGCTCACATTTGGCGGGAAAAGCAGGGCAGGCAAGTCTGGGTTTGTGAGGGAAAAAATGAGAGGAACCCGGTGGCTTGGATTACCTGCTTCATTATACTTTATGTTACTTTGTTTTATGGTTTTCAAAGACAGTGAAGAGAGAATCATGGAAGTCTGAACACAAGCACAATTCAAAGATGTATCTGGTTTGGACAAATAGACCTACACTTCCTCCATTGCAAACCGGAGTTGCCCAGGCCCAGGTGATTCAGCAAAATCTGAGCTTGTCAAGGTTCCCCAGTGTCTACCGAAGCTCTTTCCAACTCATGTCCACATCAGATTGTAAGTTTTTCGCACAAAAACCATGTGCATTTTCATGTTCATTTTTTCAAATGCACTCATCAATTTCTTTTAACAAATGCATACATTTTTCTCCCATTGACTAAAGCATGTCCATGTGCATTTTTCAAATATGTGCATTTATTGAACACATTTTTGTTGCTGTGCAATTTGCATTCAATGCTCCGAAATGCATGGCATTCAGAACAAAGCTCACATTCAAGCCTGTGTTCAAGAGCTGTGAACTGGAAAAATTCTGGTCCAAACCAAACTGAAACAAATTTCTCACCCATCCCTAGTTGCAGCCTCTTTGGGGGGGGGGGGACAAGAATGCCCCGAGAATGAGGCAGGAAACTAGAAGCCTCTTTCACAGAGGAAGGAAACTTTCAGGAAATTGGAAGACAGGTTTCAGCACAGCACTCAGCCAAACATTGTTCCTTCGTACAGACAGACTGTGTTCGAGCTTGCACATCCATTGTCGCTTGATGGCCAGGAGACCTTGCACATTGCATGTTTGGGAGAGTGTTGCTGTTTATTCGGTCAGTCGCTTCCGACTTTTCGTGACTTCATGGACCAGCCCACGCCAGAGCTTCCTGTCGGCCGTCGCCACCCCCAGCTCCCCCAAGGTCGAGTCCGTCACCTCCAGAAGATTGGGAGAGTAGTCACAAATAAATAAAACCACCAAAAACAAAGGCCATAGTAAGAAGACTTCCCTTACTGGGTCAGACCACCATGGTCGTCCTGGTCCACCATGCTGTTTTCACCAGTTGTCAGCCAGCTGCATCTGGAAGTTCATCCACAAGAGAAGAAAGTCATGGCCGTATTCTGAGGCCTTGTCCAAAGTTATATTACCTCTGAAGCTGGTTGCTCCGTTGCTGGTTGTTCCAACCCTACTGTTCTATGATTCTATGATTCATTCTATTTAGCTCTCATGGATAATGGTTGTTGGTAGTCCTATCCTTCATGGATTTATCTCTCCTTGTAAAGCCGTCTGAGTCTCCTGTGCAATGTGGAAGTCTGTGGGGAGCTGTGCAATGGACCATCATCCCTCCAAGAAGAGGTGAACTGCAGAGAATGCTGGACTAGTTAGACTTTTGGTCTGACTCAGTATGGCTCTTCTGATATTCCTATGATGGGGCTGGGAGCAGGAATGTGCCATTATCCCAGGATGTGCCCCATCCTGAGAGCTCAGGAAAGTCCCCATAGATGCAAAGACCAGCCTTGAGTTCTGAACTGAAAAGATGGGGCTGGATGTACGGCACCTTTTCAGTCGAAGGAGAGCTTTCTTCCATTCTAGGGATACGTTTTTTGGTTTTCGATACTGTCAAGGCAACACTCTTGTGGCTGCCCCGGTCATTTCAGTGGGGAGGTGTGCAGGAGCATGTCCTGGTGGCCTGGGCCGTTGGCTCAGAAGGTCCATCTTTCTCCCCCTCAGACATTATTAAAGGATTCCACAATCTGGCACGTGGAGCGGATGCGTACCCTTGCCTCTAGGCTGGGCCACCGTCGCAGTGGTTCAAGGCCTTACCTGCTGGCTTTGTGCAAGTCTGGTTCCTGTTCCCTCTCACTAATTCCTCCCCGAACTCACAGAGCCCTCTTACCCCTGCTGTCTGCCCTGCTCTCCTTGCCCCCAGCCTGCCTCCACCCCGCTGTGAGCCTAGAGACATCTGTGCTGCAGCTTGTGGGGTGCGACTGCAGGTAGGCCATGTGTTCTTCCTCAAGCCCCCACCTCGTCTCAGTCGCCGCTGTTGGAGAGGCCCAATTAGACGAGGGAAGCATGCGAGGAGGCGGCTGAGGGCCGCGTGCCGCCCGTAACCACAAGGACTTAACGGCCTCAAATCTCTGTTATTACCAAGCTGTTCCTGCCAGCAGCACGCCACCTCCGAACAAAAAGAATAGATTAGGATCAATCGGTCCTCCCCGAAGCCTGCCGCTGGGGCTTTCAGCCACACCCTCCAACCCAAACTTTCCCCTGTGCCTCCGCCTGAACACCTAGCTGGCTCCCAGCTAACAAGGTGGCTGCTGAGTCAGGTTCAGCCCCAGAACCATATGCTCGTAATTAAGTTAACTTCTCGCTTTGTCACCAGAGGCTGCACCGCCAAAGCAGTGACAGCCCCCAAGGGTATTTGGGGGTAGGGGGGTAAAGGGTGGGCTGATCCAATTGACGCCACCAGCCAGCACCAAGCCCTCCCCTCTGCCGAGACGAGGCATATTCCATTCCAGCTGTGGCATTGTTAAGTGAATTAACTTTATCCTCAATTTAAAAAGCCAGCGTGAAATCAAAAGGGGCCAGAGGAAAGGAAAATAAAGAACGTGAACAGGAGGAGGTGAGGGGTGGTGGTGAGCAGTGTCGGAAAAAACTTGCAGGTCAATGCAGGAACTGAGTCTGGCGTGTGAAACCCGGCCGGGCCTGGACGCTGGCTCAGCTGATCGCAGTGAGATTGACAGCCAAGCCTCGTTCAGCCTTTTATTACTTGATTTTGAGGCTCAAAGTCTCCTATTACCCATCAAGGTGGGGACGGACAGTGCAATTGCCTGGGAGCTTGTCAAGCATGTATTTAGGGAGCCTTTCAGTTGCCAGGCAATGAGGCATCCCTGGTGCCAGGGGCACACTGGAGGGCAGAGGTGGGCATGGATGCTTAGTTGCAAAGTGGGTTTACATCCAAGGCTCCCAGAGTAGATGGACTGACAGCGTGCCAGAATCTCTTTTCAGGGCATTGAACATGAAGTCCTTTTTCTGGTCTTGCTAAAATGTTTTACTGTCCTTGAGACTCAAAGGTTATCCTGCTCTATTGAACAGCAGCTTGCAGGTCTCCAGGGGTGGCTGCACGTGGAATTATTTCCACAGAGAGGTGACAGACACAGAAACTGCTTCATAGAATAGAATAGACCGACCTTCCCTCAACCAAGTGTCCTCCAGATGTGGTGGCTAGGGACATTGGGAGTTGTAGTTCAACACACCTGGAAGGGTCCAGGTTATGGAAGACTGGAACAGAACATCTAGATTGGATTGTGTTGTTGTTCAGTCGTTCAGTCGTGTCCGACTCTTTGTGACCCCCTGGACCATAGCATGCCAGGCCTTCCTGTCCTGTGCTCTCTCCCGGAGTGTGCTCAAGTTCATATTCATTGCATCGGTGATGCTATCTAGCCATCTCATCCTCTGCCGTCCCCTTCTCCTTTTGCCTTCAGTCTGTCCCAGCATCAGGGTCTTTTCCAGAGAGTTTTCTCTTCACGTTAGGTGGCCAAAATATTTCAGCTTCAGCTTCAGTATCTGTCCTTCCAATGAGCACTCAGGGTTGATTTCCTTTAGGATTGACTGATTTGACCTCCTTGCAGTCCAGGGGACTCGTAAGAGTCTTCTCCAGCACCACAGTTCAAAAGCATCAATTCTTTGGCACTCAGCCTTCCTTATACAGCTCTCACAGCCATACATTACTACTGGGAAAACCATAGCTTTGATTAGACGGACCTTTTTCGGCAAGGTGATGTCTCTGCTTCTTACTATGCTGTCTAGGTTTGCCATAGCTTTCCTCCCAAGGAGCAAGCGTCTTTTAATTTCATGGCTACAGTCACCATCTGCGGTGATCTTGGAGCCCAAGAAAGTAAAATCTGTCACTGCTTCCATTTCTTCCCCTTCTATATGCCAGGAAGTGATGGGGCCAGATGCCATGATCTTCGTTTTTTTAATGTTGAGTTTCAAACCAGCTTTTGCACTCTCCTCTTTCACCCTCAAGAAGAGGCTCTTGAGATCCTCTTCGCTTTCTGCCATTAGGGTGGTATCATCTGCATATCGGAGGTTGTTGATAATTCTCCCGGCAATCTTAATTCCGACCTCTGATTCATCCAACCCAGCATTTCTCATGATGTACTCTGCATATAAGTTAAATAAGCAGGGTGACAATATGCAGCCTTGTCGTACTCCTTTCCCAATTTGGAACCACTCGGTTGTTCCATGTCTGTTTCTGACTGTTGCTTCTTGACCCTCGTACAGGTTTCTCAGGAGACAGGTAAGGTGGTCTGGTACTCCCATCACTTTAAGAATTTGCCACAGTTTGTTGTGATCCACACAATCAAAGGCTTTAACGTAGTCAATGAAGCAGAAATAGACGTTTTTCTGGAATTCTCTTGCTTTCTCCATGATGCAGCGAACGTTGGCGATTTGATCTCTAGTTCCTCTGCCTCTTCAAAACCCAGCTTGAACTTCCGGTAGTTCTCAGTTCGCATACTGCTGAAGCCTAGCTTGTAGGATTTTGAGCATCACCTTGCTGGCATGTGAAATGAATGCAATTGTGCGGTAGTTTGAACACTCTTTGGCGTTGCCCTTCTTTGGAATTGGAATGTAAACTGACCTTTTCCAGTCTTGCGGCCATTGTTGAGTGTTCCAAATTTGTTGGCATATTGAATGCAGCACTTTAACAGCATCATCTTTTAGGATTTTAAATAGCTCAGCTGGAATACTGTCATCTCCGCTAGCTTTGTTGTTACTAATGCTTCCTAAGGCCCACTTGACTTCACTCTCAAGGATGTCCGGCTCAAGTTCAGTGACCGCACTATCATGGCTATCAGGGACATTCACATCTTTCCTGTATAGTTCTTCTGTGTATTCTTTCCACCTCTTCTTAATCTCATCTGCTTCTCTTAGGTCCTTTCCTTCTTTGTCCTTTATCATGCCCGTCTTTGCACAAAACGTTCCCTTGAGATCTCCAATTTTCTTGAAGAGATCTCTAGTCTTTCCCATTCTGTTGTTTTCCTCGATTTCTTTGCATTGTTCATTTAAGAAGGCCTTCTTGTCTCTCCTTGCTATTCTCTGGAACTCTGCATTCAGTTGGATATATCTTCCCCTTTCTCCCTTGCTTTTTGCTTCCCTTCTTTCCTCAGCTACTTGTAAAGCCTCATCAGACAGCCACTTGGCTTTCTTGCATTTCTTTTTCTTTGGGATAGATTGAGTTGCTGCCTCCTGAACAATGTTACAGACCTCCGTCCATAGTTCCTCAGGCACTCTGTCTATCAGGTCTAATCCCTGAAATCTATTCCTCACCTCCACTGTATATTCATAAGGGATATGATTTAGGTCATACCTGAATGGTTTAGTGGTTTTCCCTATGTTCTTCAATTTAAGCCGAAATTTTGCAAGAAGCAGCTCATGATCTGAGCCACAGTCAGCTCCAGGTCTTGTTTTTACTGACTGTATGGAGCTTCTCCATCTTTGGCTGCAAAGGACATAATCAATCTGATTTCGATATTGACCATCTGGTGATGTCCATGTGTAGAGTCGTCTCTTGTGCTGTTGGAAAAGAGTGTTTGCTATGATCAGCATGTTCTCTTGGCAAAACTCTATTAGCTTTTGTCCTGCTTCATTTTGTACACCAAGGCCATGCCTGCCTGTTATCCCAGTGATTTCTTGACTTCCTGCTTTAGCATTCCAATCCCCTATGATGCAGAGGACATCTTTTTTTGGTGTTAGTTCTAGAAGGTGTTGTAGGTCTTCATAGAATCGATCAACCTCAGCTTCTTCGGCATCAGTGGTTGGGGCATAGACTTGAATTACTGTGGTGTTGAATGGTTTGCCTTGGATTTGTACTGAGATCATTCTATCATTTTTGAGATTGTACCCCAGTACTGCTTTTCCCACCCTTTTGTTGACTATGAGTGCTACTCCATTTCTTCTAAGGGATTCTTGCCCACAGTAGTAGATATGATGGTCACCTGAATTAAATTCGCCCATGCCTGTCCATTTTAGTTGGCTGATTCCCAAGATGTCGATGTTCAATCTTGCCATCTCATGTTTGACCACCTCCAGCTTACCTTGATTCATTGATCTGACATTCCAGGTTCCTAAACAATATTGTTCTTTACAACATCGGATTTTCTTTTCACCACCAGACACATCTACAGCTGCGTGTCCTTTCGGCTTTGGCCCAGCCGCTTCACTCTTTCTGGCACTACTTGGAAATACCCTCTGCTCTTCCCCAGTAGCATATTGGACACCTTCCGACCTGAGGGGCTCATCTTCCGGCGTCATCTCTTTTAGCCTTGTGATACGTTCCATGGGGTTTTCTTGGCAAGAATACTGGAGTGGGTTGCCATTTCCTTCTCCAGTGGACCACATTTTGTCAGAACTCTCTGCCATGACCTGTCTGTCTTGGGTGGCCCTGCACGGCATAGCGTATGGCTTCACTGAGTTACGCAAGCCCCTTCGCCACAACAAGGCAGTGATCCATATAGGGGCTAGATTGGATTACTCTCATATATTTGGCCTACTGAGAAAGTTCATGTCTCACCACCATTCATCATGGGAGATGTTGGAAGAGTTGTGGGGGAAAGAGGGATCATTTCATGTGCGAAGGCGATGTCCAACGGTGCAGGGGGAAACTTTTTGGCAAGAGAAAATGTATTTTTACTATGTATTTATTTTGCAAATATATACCCCCCCTTTCAATATAACAATTCCCAGGGTGGGGATTAAAAGTAAAACCAAAAGTTGATTAAAGATGAACTGTCTGAACGTTTCACGCATCTGATGAAGTGGGGTCTAGTCTACAGAAGTTTCTGCCATAATAAATTTGTTGGTTTTTGAGGTATCGCAAGACTAGTCTGTGAGAGACTAACACCTCTGCTGCCTGTATAGAAATCGGTGCAACTGTAAGGAAGACAATATCTTCTCCAGAGGGGGAGCATTGCAACCAGTAGAAGTAAATTGGCATGCTAACCATAAAAAAACTGTTCTAAACACACAAGTCATTTTAGCTCACTAAAGATGAAATCCCAGGAATGCTAGGAGTTACAGGACTTTTTTCTGTCTAAACAAACATGCATAGGATTGGGCTGTTAAAGTAGGGATGGATGAATCTATCAATTGTGGTTTATCTAAGTTTCTCATTTTTCCAATCTTAGGTTCAGTTCATCCCGAACTTCAATAATTATTCCAGTCTTAAGTTGGGTTCATCTTGAACTTCAATACTTCTTTAAAAATTTGCATGAAAACTCATTCACAATTTTGTCTGCATTTCTCCTGATACATCAGTTTTTGTATATAATTTTGCCCGATAAACATATTTTTTGCGAGCAATTTCCCTAATATAATGCATTTAAACAAGATTTTTCACTAATATACACATTTGTGTATGCATTTTTTAAAAATTGGAGAACTTTCGGTGTTTTTTAACTGGAGAATTTCAAAATTCAGAGTGAAAATGTTGAAGGATAACTGAGTTTTGATTTGCATATTGGTTCAAAAGTATGAAATTAGGTAAGTTTGAATTTGCATGTTTGAATTTGCATTAAACTGCAAATCAAACAATCCCACCCCCCACCCCCCGCCACCATCCTTACCAACAAGGTAAGTAAGTACTTACCCTAAATCCGATTGTCCTCCATTAACCTATTGGTTCCACAAATTGGAGGTCACAGTGAAGAAAGCCTTCACCATCACGGTGGCAACCAACATAACAGAAGCTGGAACTATCAGATTATTTTCCTAGATCCTAAGGTACATATGGGAAAAGTAGATTCCCTGATCAAGTATCCTGGGCCCAGACCATAAAAGACTTTCAACATCAGCACCCAAACCTTGAATTCAGCCCAGAAACAAACTGGCAACCATTGGAGCTCATGAAGGAGAAGTGTTTAATGCTCCACATGGCTAAATTAGAAATCAATCTAGCTGCAGTTGTACACTACTTTCAGTGGTGAGAGATCTGCTTATGATCCTTAGCCAAACCCTAAGAATTCCAGTCAGATTTGTTAATACATTTCTGCTGTGAAGTTTCTCACCCCAGCTATCTTTTCAAACGTTTTGTTCTGCAGTAACAAACCCCCAAAAGAGAAGGCGTCCAGAGAGATTGAAATGCGTCTTCCCAACTGGTTTGAATACAATCTCACTTTCAATGATTGGCTGGTATTGACTCCCTTTTTTAAACATAGAATTGTAACACACTAAATCATGAACGAATTGTTTGTCTTTTGGCTGCTACAGATGAAAACTGTTTTCTCAAAGGACTCAAAGTTCACTAAAATTATCACCCACAGATCTTTGGCGTTGCAGGAGTCCTGCTGATCTGCATTAGCACTGTTCACCAGTGAGACCACAGGTTACCAGATCATGTCCTGCTCTACATCCCCTAGCAGATTCATATTCAGTGATAAAGAGTAAGACCCCTGCACTTCACTTTTTCCTTATTGGGTTCTTTGGTTTTTATTAGTGCCTATATTGTTCTTTTGAACTGTGGTGCTGGAGAAGACTCTTACGAGTCCCCTGGACTGCAAGGAGGTCAAATCAGTCAATCCTAAAGGAAATCAACCCTGAGTGCTCATTGGAAGGACAGATACTGAAGCTGAAGCTCAAATATTTTGGCCACCTAATGCGAAGAGAAAACTCTCTGGAAAAGACCCTGATGCTGGGAAAGACTGAAGGCAAAAGGAGAAGGGGACGGCAGAGGATGAGATGGCTAGATAGCATCACTGATGCAATGAATATGAACCTGAGCACACTCCGGGAGAGAGCGCAGGACAGGAAGGCCTGGCGTGCTGTGGTCCATGGGGTCACAAAGAGTCGGACACGACTGAACGACTGAACAACAACATATTGTTCTTTGCACATGACATTTATTTATGGGAACAAATGCATTTGTTAGCATATCTGCAATTGTTTTAAAGAAGTCATAATACATAAAACAAAAGTAATTCATTTGGTCATACATCCAGACATTTCAGATATTTATTTTTGGTGTGTGTTTTTTTTTGGGGGGGGGGACATTTTTACTTTAGATGAGTCATGGTAAATGTCCCTTAAAAGAGTGTGGAATGTGTTCATTTTCTGAGGATACTCACTCAGCCTTCAGATTTACTGATAAATGCCAGAATTTCTTAACATGTCCCAATTAGGGAAAGAGGACAATTTTGTTCAGAATTTTGTTGATATGAACTTACCAAATTCACATTGAATCCAGATGTGAACTGGAACATAGATGCTGTTCGATGTTCCAGATTTTGTGATACAGTTCTCCAAACAAAACATGCGTATATTAGGGGAATGGGTGCACAGAGATGCATATATTGGTGAAAGAAATGTACAAAAAAGAGCTTTATATAAAGGAAAACTGCTCACAAAAATTGTATATTAGGCAAAAGTGTGTACAAAAATGCATACATTTGGCAAAAATAAATAAAAGTTGTAGAAAAAGTATGCATATTAAGAGAAATGCACACACCAAAATGCAGAGAAATTTCTGTGTAGACTTTCTTTTAAAAAAAATGCAAACTGATGCAGAAACAAGATGGAATAAACTCAAGGCTGGACTAATGAGAAAATGAGAGAAACCGATTGTTCCCTCCCTAGTCCCACTGGCCTCCTAAAATCTTAAGAATTATCAGTAAACATCAACATTCCCCCCTTTTCTAACTCCACCATATCATGTTTGAAAGACAATTTTCAGTTACCATTTCTAATCTAGTCTTGACTTTCATTCTGATATACCCCGCTGTCCCAGTGGTGCATGCTGGAAGGCATAGCATGACCAACAGACTGGGAGGCAATGCACCTCTGGACACATAGCTAAAACCATCTGGGGTTTTTCAGCTTAGAAAAAAAGCAACTGGGTGGCGGGGGGGGGCATGATAGAGGTTTATGAAAGTATGCATGGTATAAAGAAAGCAGAGAGAGGGAAGTTTTTCTCTCCCTTTCATAATACTAGAACTAGGGATGTGTAAATCAGAAAAACTCAAGCTCATTGAAGTTCTCTCAATTCCATCTCAAAGTTTGATCTCACTCAAGTCCATATCAGATTACAAGCTTTTTTCCCCTTTAGCTTGAAAATCTGTGCATATTTTCATGGGTATTTTTCCAAACGTACGCATCAATTGTGCACATGTTTGCAATGCATGCATTCTTCTCCCATTGATTAAAGGGTATTTGTGTGCATTTTTCAAAAGTCCACATTTTTGTGCGTGTTTTTCAAATATATGCATGCTGTTGGATGCATTTCTTTGGTTTGCAAATCACATTGCAAACTCGGAAATATACAGATATCGACCACAGATTGCATCTGAGTCTGTTCAGTCCAAACTGGGTAAATCCTGATCAAAAACAAACGGAAAGGAATTCCTCATACATCCCTGCTTCAGGAAGATTAGGTGGCTATGGTGATAGATGTTACTGTGCAAGGCTGGAGTTAAATGGCAATGAAATGGAAAACCTACAGTCTGTGAAAAATCAATTAGAGCCTAGCAGCATGCAAAATACGATATGTGTGCACCAACCACAAGACTCAGTGCAGACCGCAATTCAGAAAACAGCCCGTTTAGCCTCAGACAGACGGGAGGCTGCCTGATTCAACTCAGGGCAATTTTGATTTGAATTTTGATTCTGAAATCCAACGTTTCAAGTCTCCCTTTAACTATCTTTGGAAATCTGCAAAAACCTATCTATTTTTTTCCCTCTGTTGGACAGAGTTAGATGAAATTTGCAGGTATAGTAGCCCCTTGTGGTGAGTTGCATCCTGCCAAATTTCAGACAAATAGGTGCAGGGTATTTTTCTTTCTTTCTTTATTGCATTTATATCCCGCCTTTTTTTCCTCTTGCAAGGAATCCAAGGCAGCTTTCATTATCTTCCTCCTCTCTGTTTTATCCTCACAACAACAATCCTGTGAGGTAGGTTGGGCTGAAAATCTGTGACTGGCCCAAAGTCACCCAGTGAGCTTCCATAGCCAAATGGGGAATAGAACTCGGATCTCCTGGCTCCCAGTCCAATACTCTAGCCACTAAAAGTATACGTATATGTATATGCACACACACACAGAGAGAGAGAGAGAGAGAGAGAACTGTCAGTGACTTCTTTTATTTATTAATTGGCAGAATGAGATGAAAATTTCAAACATAGCTGCTCCTTCTGAGGGGCTTTTGCCTGCCAAGTTTCAGATGAGTCGATTCTGGTTTTTTTTGGTGTGCAACAGAGTGAATTAAAAATAGTTTAAGGCTTTGTTTTGTTTTGTTTCCTGCTCAGTTGGCACCAAAGCCACAGAAAGTGCAATGGGATAGAGGTGGATAAAAGATGTGTAGCTAGGGATGTCTGTCATTTGCAAATCTGACCCATTTTGGGCCTGACAGATTCCTGCTGCCCACCTGGCTCTGCTTGCCTTTGTGAGCTGAGCCACGGGTTGTTCCTGAAATTCAGGAACTTTTTTCAGGGTTATTTTTTGTACTTAGAAAGTTGTGCAAATTGCAGCTGCAATTTGCATAATTTGCACACATTCCAGCCATAATTTGCTTAATTTTCACAAATTGCAGCCTTAGTTCACACAAATTATGCAAATTGAAGCTGTAATTTGCACAACCTTCTATTTACGAAAAAAGAAACCCAGAAAATCTGTGAGCTGGCCTGACTCAGTGCAAATCGAGTCAGGCCTGCTCACGGGGAAGCAAGCTGAAGTCTGGGGGGCCAAACCGATGAAAACTCAGTGAGCTCCACCCTCCTGGATGGGTTCCTCTGACATCCATATGTGTAGCATGCAAAAAACAGAAGCAGGAGGAGTTGAACACCCAGCATTTTCCAAGTAAGCACCTAATGCTGCACCCTCCCAGGTCCTACAGACTCCACCAAACCTGTTTTAACTTTTCTGCTCCTGGGAGAGAGAACTAGCAAAGAGCACTGAACAATGAAACAATCCTGCAATATATTACTTCTCTATCCCTGCCCCAAAGCACTGGGATTGAAGAGCCCCAATAAAACTACCACTGTGATTAGAAGCTAGAGTGGTCAGTCAAGAAACTAACCCCCCTCTTCTCCCCGCCCCCAACTGGCACTTTCTTTATATAGAGAGCTTGGTTAGAAATCTGTCCATTTTTGCAGGCAAACTGTCTGGGTCTCTGTGTCCCCCCAAATCCAAATAACTAATGAAGCTTCAGGAGGGTTCAGATTCAGATACGGTCCACTACAGAGGAGCCCCACTTCAATACTGACATCTCAGGATTTGGCCGAATCTAAAACAGACCCCTGCAAAATAAACATAGTGACCCTTCACACCAGCACAGGGTTGTATCCAATGTTAATCTAATTTAAGACTCATTCATTTTAATGGGTCTACTCTAAACAGGACTAACATTGGATACAAGTCAATAATTGGTGATAACAATCACCAATTAGAAATGCTGACTAAACTAGGACAGGAAACCATTGTATAAAATAGAGTACCTCTGATCATGAACAGAGTGCACTTCCTTACTTACAGATCAATCCTATCTATGTCTATGTGTGTCTTCTCAAAGGTAGGTCCCACAGAGTTCAGTGCAGCTTACTTCCAGGTAAATGGGTATCGGATTAGAGCCTAAAACATCTTCAATGAACATGTAAGGCTTCCAGGTCAGAAACTGTATCTTCATCCAGGTATTTAGATATTACTTTAGATGTTACTAAATACTAATTTTTAGATATTATTACTTTTAATTTATTTGTGCCTAGCATTTCAGTTGAAGAAACCCCCAAACACAGGAGGTGGTTTACAGTAAAAACGCTATTTCTTTCATGTTCTTAACATCTAACATGTAAATGTTCATGCCCATAAAATTGAAAACCGTAAATCAAACTTCTGGAACTTAGAGCAGCAGCAGCAGCAGGGCAGCAACCCACACAATGAATGACCAAGAAACTGACCGTGGAAAGCTTGATGGGATGGGCACATTTTCACTGGTGTTTGGAAAGGGAGACCCTTGCCACTTGAGCCCCTTGGGGGACGGATTTCCGTTACCTGAGCAGCAGGGAATGGGAGCGGGTGGGAGGCCTTGCTCCTGATGGAGAATGCTCGGACCTCTACAAATGGCGGTGCCCGGAGTGGAGCCTGACTGGCCAGAGGCACCCACAGAGGAGAAGGCACCTCCTGGGACACACATGTTCCAGATTGCTTAGGTTAGAACCAGAACCTTGATTGATGGAGTGACAGTAGTTGTACACCACTTAATATAATAAAATCTCTAAGCGTGTTATGTACAACAATATGAAAAATCACTGTTCAAAATACACCATTAAAAAACCATTACAACTGCAATAACAATCAAAGCAATGCATGAAACAGTAACATGGAGCAGCAGCATGATTAATTAATGAACCCGAGGAAGCCTGAGTATGGCGTCCAGAAACAAACCTGTAATCATTGCAGCTGTCTGAGAATAGGTGATATGTTTCTTTTAACCTTCCAAATAACCTATACCGGCCTTCCCGAACCTGGTTCCCTCTGGTGTTTTCGACTTCAGACCCCATGATGGTGCCCAGAGCAGGTCCCCGTTGGCTCCAGCTAGCATGGCCAGTAGCCAGAGATGATGGGAGTTGTAGCCCAAAACAGGTGACTCCATTATTTATTTTATTCTAAATTATTTAGAATATTTATAGGGCACTTTTTAAGGTCCTTACAAGGTGGTTTCTAACATATAAAGTGTGAAAAAAAATGTACCAAGCCATCATCAAAGCAGTAAAAATGAATATCCATAAACTAGCAAGAAGCCACAATAGGAATAAAGAACAACATCATCGTACTTTATCACCAGTTTATACAGCAGCACCAAAATATCTTTGCTGTGGCTGGAAACACATAGGTCTTCAAAGTCCGTTTGAATGCCTGAATTTAGGGATTTTGTAAAATCTGTTCCATCTGCATTCACAGATAGTCAGGTGCCTTTAGTTCTGTCATCTGCTCATTGACGGAATCGGAGTTTTCCAATTTCCCAAATGTGCACAAATTTGCATTTGAGCAAAATCACACTTGCGAAAATGCACAAATCCCTCCCTACCCCTAAATGCACAAATCTCCCCAAAATGTGCATTGTCATGCTTTAGCCTATGGGGCTGAATGCATTTTCAGCCAGTGTTTAGCTTTTTTAAAAAAATATTCGACATATTTTTCTATGACTAAATTTGTGTAACATTTCGGAAAGTAAAAAAAAATCCAGTCCGTAAGTCCACAGATTCTGTGCAACTAGGGAAAAAGCCAGTCTGCTGAGGGATCAGTGGGTCAGATTAATAGAAATCCAAATTCATTTGAATCCATTCTGGATTTCTCTGACATCTCTACTTGTATTGAAAGGGCCACTTGTATCTCAGATGGAATGGAATTCCTCAACATTGGGGCCACTGCCAAGAAGGCCATATCCTTCATTCGTAGGAACATCAGAAGCGGCCTCATACTGTCAGACCATTGGTCCATTTAGCCCAGGATTGTCAACACTGGCTGGCAGGAATGGCTCTCCCTCATGGGTTTAAGGAAGATTCTTTCCTCGCCCTACTTGGGATCAAATCTGCATGCAAAGCAGGAGCTTCACCACTGAGTTACAGCCCCTCCCCACAAACTAACTGATCTCATAGACAAACACATGAGCAAGGCCTCCAAAGTCATCATAAAGCATGGGTAAGTCGGTATGGGTGGAAGCAGTCCTTCAGATAACCTGGTCCCAAACAATTTCTGGCTTTAAAGGTCAATACCAGCACTTTAAACTGGGTGCAGAAATGTGCTGGCAACCAATGCTACTAATACAATATTGATGTCACCTGCTCTGACAGAACCCCCCCCCCAACATCTGGCTGGCTGCAGTCAAAGTTTCTGAACCAGTTAAAGTTTTTGAAGAAACCAGCTGCAGTTTCTGAACCACCTTCCGAGGAAGTCCCACACAGAGTGCATTGCAATAGTCTAGTGATGATGTCTCTATCGCATGGGTAATTGAGGCATTGTCCACCATCTCCAGATATGGTCGCAAGCAGCTGGTGCCTAAGCTGGTAAAAGGCACCTAGCCACCACCACCAGCTGTGTATTCCCACAGATAGCACCAAGTGCATGGCGGCCTCCAAAGCGCATATGTGGCCCTTTAGGGGGAGTGCAACCCTCCTTCCAGATTGGCCGGTTTCCCTACCCACAGCACCACTGTCTTCACTTCATCTCGCTCGCTCTCATCCACCACAAAACTGTCTCCACTAGTAGAACTGTCTTCTTTCACTAGAAGAAACCACCAGATGGTCTTTCTCCACGTGCCGGGTGCTCCATGCTACCACCAGCTCACGCCTTTGTGATTGCACTATGGACCTGCGAACTCAGAAACACACACACACGTGCACATGCTCACACACACACACACACACACACACTCCCCTCCACTGCAAATATAATGAAGAATTTGGGGACACAATCCAGCCAAAGATTATTTATTTATTTATTTTGTATCCCATCTAGCCCCTTCATGGATCACTGCCTTGTTGTGGCGAAGGGGCTTGCGTAACTCAGTGAAGCCATAAGCTATGCCGTGCAGGGCCACCCAAGACGGACAGGTCATGGCAGAGAGTTCTGACAAAATGTGGTCTACTGGAGAAGGAAATGGCAACCCACTCCAGTATTCTTGCCAAGAAAACCCCATGGAACGTATCACAAGGCTAAAAGAGATGATGCCGGAAGATGAGCCCCTCAGGTCGGAAGGTGTCCAATATGCTACTGGGGAAGAGCAGAGGGTATTTCCAAGTAGCACCAGAAAGAGTGAAGCGGCTGGGCCAAACCCGAAAGGACACTCAGCTGTGGATGTGTCTGGTGGTGAAAAGAAAATCCGATGCTGTAAAGAACAATATTGTTTAGGAACCTGGAATGTCAGATCAATGAATCAAGGTAAGCTGGAGGTGGTCAAACATGAGATGGCAAGATTGAACATCGACATCTTGGGAATCAGCGAACTAAAATGGACAGGCATGGGCGAATTTAATTCAGGTGACCATCATATCTACTATTGTGGGCAAGAATCCCTTAGAAGAAATGGAGTAGCACTCATAGTCAACAAAAGGGTGGGAAAAGCAGTACTGGGGTACAATCTTAAAAATGATAGAATGATCTCAGTACGAATCCAAGGCAAACCATTCAACATCACAGTAATTCCAGTCTATGCCCCAACCACTGAGGCCGAAGAAGCTGAGGTTGATCGGTTCTATGAAGACCTACAACACCTTCTAGAACTAACACCAAAAAAAGACGTCCTCTTCATCATAGGGGATTGGAATGCTAAAGTAGGAAGTCAAGAAATCACCGGGATAACAGGCAGGCATGGCCTTGGTGTACAAAATGAAGCAGGACAAAAGCTAATAGAGTTTTGCCAAGAGAACATGCTGATCATAGCAAACACTCTTTTCCAACAGCACAAGAGGCGACTCTACACATGGACGTCACCAGATGGTCAATATCGAAATCAGATTGATTATGTCCTTTGCAGCCAAAGATGGAGAAGCTCCATACAGTCAGTAAAAACAAGACCTGGAGCTGACTGTGGCTCAGATCATGAGCTGCTTCTTGCAAAATTTCGGCTTAAATTGAAGAACATCGGGAAAACCACTAAACCGTTCAGGTATGACCTAAATCATATCCCTGATGAATATACAGTGGAGGTGAGGAATAGATTTCAGGGATTAGACCTGATAGACAGAGTGCATGAGGAACTATGGACGGAGGTCCGTAACATTGTTCAGGAGGCAGCAACGAAATCCGTCCCAAAGAAAAAGAAATGCAAGAAAGCCAAGTGGCTGTCTGATGAGGCTTTACAAGTAGCTCACGAAAGAAGGGAAGCGAAAAGCAAGGGAGAAAGGGGAAGATATACCCAACTGAATGCAGAGTTCCAGAGAATAGCAAGGAGAGACAAGAAGGCCTTCTTAAATAAACAATGCAAAGAAATCGAGGAAAACAACAGAATGGGAAAGACTAGAGATCTCTTCAAGAAAATCGGAGATCTCAAGGGTACGTTTTGTGCAAAGACGGGCATGATACAGGACAAAGAAGGCAGGGACCTAACAGAAGCAGATGAGATTAAGAAGAGGTGACAAGAATACACAGAAGAACTATACAGGAAAGATCTGAATGTCCCTGATAGCCACGATAGTGCGGTCACTGAAGTTGAGCTGGACATCCTCGAGAGTGAAGTCAAGTGGGCCTTAGGAAGCATTAGTAACAACAAAGCTAGCGGAGATGACAGTCTCCCAGCTGAGCTATTTAAAATCCTAAAAGATGATGCTGTTAAAGTGCTGCATTCAATATGCCAACAAATCTGGAACACTCAACAGTGGCCACAAGACTGGAAAAGGTCAGTTTACATTCCAATGCCAAAGAAGGGCAACGCCAAAGAGTGTTCAAACTACCGCACAATTGCGCTCATTTCACATGCCAGCAAGGTGATGCTCAAAATCCTACAAGCTAGGCTTCAGCAGTATGTGAACCGAGAACTACCGGAAGTACAAGCTGGGTTTAGAAGAGGCAGAGGAACTAGAGATCAAATCGCCAACATTCGCTGCATCATGGAGAAAGCAAGAGAATTCCAGAAAAACGTCTATTTCTGCTTCATTGACTACGCTAAAGCCTTTGATTGTGTGGATCACAACAAACTGTGGGAAATTCTTAAAGTGATGGGAGTACCAGACCACCTTACCTGTCTCCTGAGAAACCTGTACGAGGGTCAAGAAGCAACAGTAAGAACCAGACATGGAACAACCGATTGGTTCAAAATTGGGAAAGGAGTACGACAAGGCTGCATATTGTCACCCTGCTTATTTAACTTATATGCAGAGTACATCATGAGAAATGCCGGATTGGATGAATCAGAGATCGGAATTAAGATTACCGGGAGAATTATCAACAACCTCCGATATGCAGACGATACCACCCTAATGGCAGAAAGCGAAGAGGATCTCAAGAGCCTCTTGTTGAGGGTGAAAGAGGAGAGTGCAAAAGCTGGTTTGAAACTCAACATTAAAAAAACGAAGATCATGGCATCTGGCCCTATCACTTCCTGGCATATAGAAGGGGAAGAAATGGAAGCAGTGACAGATTTTACTTTCTTGGGCTCCAAGATCACCGCAGATGGTGACTGTAGCCATGAAATGAAAAGACGCTTGCTCCTTGGGAGGAAAGCTATGGCCAACCTAGACAGCATAGTAAGAAGCAGAGACATCACCTTGCCGACAAAGGTCCGTCTAATCAAAGCTATGGTTTTCCCAGTAGTAATGTATGGCTGTGAGAGCTGGACTATAAGGAAGGCTGAGCGCCGAAGAATTGATGCTTTCGAACTGTGGTGCTGGAGAAGACTCTTACGAGTCCCCTGGACTGCAAGGAGGTCAAATCAGTCCATCCTAAAGGAAATCAACCCTGACTGCTCATTGGAAGGACAGATAATGAAGCTGAAGCTCCAATATTTTGGTCACCTAATGCGAAGAGAAAACTCCCTGGAAAAGACCCTGATGCTGGGTAAGACTGAAGGCAAAAGGAGAAGGGGACGGCAGAGGATGAGATGGCTAGATAGCATCACGGATGCAATGAATATGAACTTGAGCACGCTCCGGAAGAGAGCGCAGGACAGGAAGGCCTGGCGTGCTATGGTC
Source organism: Heloderma suspectum (assembly GCF_057233095.1). Lineage (NCBI taxonomy): Eukaryota > Metazoa > Chordata > Lepidosauria > Squamata > Helodermatidae > Heloderma > Heloderma suspectum. The sequence goes on along the minus strand of NC_139460.1, from coordinate 327,985,666 downwards.
CATGGGGTCACGAAGAGTCGGACACGACTGAACGACTGAACAACAACAACAACAACAATCCCATCTAGGACTATGTCCTAGATATGGTCAGGCACTGGAAGGACTGGACATACTTCCTGCCCTGCCTGGGACTCCATATGGAGCAGGACACACCGGGCAGTTGAAGTTGGGATGCTAACGACGCAGACCAGAAGTCCTGTGGACGAAGTCTCAGAGAACGAATCCGGTGGTGCCACTTCCTGCTTTATAGTGCAAAGGCTGTTGTTACTCTCTGGCAGGGATGTCAGAGAAATCCAGAATGGACTGAAATGGGTCTGTATATCTTGTAATCTGGTCTGCAGATTTCACACCGGACCGGCATCTGTGCATCAGGTGAATTCTGTGGACACGCAGCTTAAAAAAAATAAAAATAAAAATCCAAAATGTACATAAATAAATTTGGATGCAAAGCTGCAAGTTAGATGAAGAATGTTACGTAATTCACAAATATAATTTCTGTAAAGTGTTACATAAACACTTCCATAACTTTTTGCAAATTTATTTACATAATTTTCTGAGCAGGAAAAAAAAAATCTGAATTTGTGACTTTGTGAATGATGAACCTCAAAACTCCACCCAATTCATGGAACTCATGCAGAACAGATTAAATACAACCCAAACAGCCCTACTCTCTGGCCAGCTCTTCATGATAAGACCATCCACGTGGAACTACCCTCTGACATGAGAAGATGCCACAGTGGATGCTGCTGTGCCTTCACGGGAGATCCTTCACATTTCAGCCGCAAAACTGAGAAGCAACATCACTGAGGGTTCCCCTACCTTCTAGTGAAACATTTATTCATGTAAAAGATTTATAAACTGCCTTTTAGGGTAAACCCTCACAAGGTGGCATACAACAAAATTTAAACACAATAAAACAATGATAACAATGATACAATCAACATTAACAATTAAACTCAATAGCACCATATGCATCACAGCACCCAACAAAGCCCTTTCTCAGTTGTAGACCAAGGTAAACAGGTAAGCCTGTAGGGCCCTCTTGAAGGCCTGCGATGACAGAGCCTGATGGACATCAAATGGAACAGAGTTCTAACAACTCACCTAGGAAAAAGAAACCAAATGCACAGTTACAAGATGGGGGATACATGGCTCAACAACACTACAAGTGAGAAGGATCTTGGAATTGTTGTCGATCACAAGCTGAATATGAGCCAACAATGGGATGTGGCTGCAAAAAAGGCAAATGCTCTTTTGGGCTGCATTCATAGAAGCATAGCTTCCAAATCCCAGGAAGTACTAGTTCCCCTCTACTCAGCATTGGTTAGGCCTCATCTGGAGTACTGTGTCCAGTTCTGGGCACCACACTTTAAGAAGGATGCAGACTAGCTGGAGAGGGTTCAGAGGAGGGCAACAAAGATGATCAGGGGACTGGAAACAAAGCCCTATGAGGAGAGACTGAAAGAACTGGGCATGTTTAGCCTTGAGAAGAGAAGACTGAGGGGAGATAGGATAGCGCTCTTCAAGTACTTGAAAGGTTGTCCCAGAGAGGATGGCCAGGATCTCTTCTTAATTTAATGAGCTTCCTTTAATGAGCTTCCGTCGTGCATTAAAAACGTGGTTGTTCAGGCAGGCATTTGGGGTGGGTTAGGGTATTTAAAAAAAAAAATTATGGTAGAATTTTATTGTTTTAAATTGTTTTATGGTGTGTTGTACATCGCCCAGAGTGGCTGGGTGACCAGCCAGATGGGCGATTAATAAATTTAATAAATAATAAATAATAATAATAAATAATTATCGCAGAGTGCAGGACACAAAATAATGGGCTCAAGTTCCAGGAAGCCAGATTCTGGTTGAACATCAGGAGAAACGTCCTGACTGTTGGAGCAATATGACAATGGAATCCATTCCCTAGGGAGGTGGTGGGCTCTCCCACACTGGAGGCCTTCAAGACGAGGCTGGACAGCCATCTGTCAGGGATGCTCTGACTGGGATTCCTGCACTGAACAGGGGGTTGGACTCGATGGCCTTGTAGGCCCCTTCCAGCCCTACTAGTCTATGATTCTATGATTCTAAGTGGCGGGAGCACTACTGAAGGCCCTATTCCTCATGCCCACCACCCTAATTGCTTTGACCAGCTGGAACACAACCTGGGCCTCCCATGTTGATCTCAGAGTGCAGGCAGGTTGGTATGGTTAAGGCCGTCCTGGACCCAAACCATTTAGGGCTTTAAAGGCCAATACCAGCACTTTAAATTGGGCCTGGAAAAGCACAGGCAACCAGTGGAGCTGGGACCGTATAGGTGTCACATCGTCACATGCCTCGCACCTATCAGTACTTGAGCAGAAGCATTTTGTACAAGCTGAAGTTTCTGAACCATCTTTAAAAGTAGCCCTCCGTAGAGCACATTGCTGCACTATTATTTTTATTGTATGGCACATTTACATCGCATTACAATAAAATCATAGAGCATAATAAATATGAAATGTAAAATATAAAATATAGACAGGAATATTACAGACATATGTCTAGGTTACAGATATAGTTTTTTACTGCAGTTGTCACAGCCAGGAAATCAGCAAAGTCTCCGTTGTAGGCTCGGTTTTGACACTCTGTCACTATTTGTTGGATAGTTTGTTTTTCAGCCCCACAATCGCAATTTGATGATGTTGTTTTGCCCCATTTATAAAGGACATCTGCTCATCTAGCATGACCCGTGTGAATTCGGTTCAAGGTTGTCCATATCGCACGGGGCTGGTCAAATCCAGGTGGTTTTTCCAAGATGCAGGGCAAGCTTCAGCATTGTGGAGGGCAATTTCCTAGCCAATGTTGTTTCCACGTGTTGTGGATATTGAAATAATCTTCTAGAAGAGCTTTAGCGATAGAAATGGCTGGATGTCTTGATCTTAACTGTTTCGCTCCAAGTAAGTTACATCATTTAATATTGGTAGCTGGAGATTGTCAATAATCTTCCGGTATTCTTGAAGAAGGGTGCTCTTTCGTCTTGCATCCGGAGGTGGTATATGGCTCAAAACAGGCAGCCAGTATGTGGGTGTAGATCATATTGTCATATTGCATTGACTCATGCAGTTGTGTATCGATCTTTCTCGTGTGTGGACTATTAAGCCACACTGGGGCACAGTACTCTGCTGCTGAGTAAACTAGACTGAGTGTGGTCGTTCTCAGCGTCTCCGCTGTCAAGCCCCAGTTAGTGCCACATAGTTTGCGTAGAATGTTATTTCTACTTCTCAGTTTGACAGCAGTCTTCATCAAGTGTTCTTTATAGGAAAGTGTCCTATCCAGTGTGACCCCAAGATATTTGGGATGCATATTGTGATTGAGCCGGTTTCCCTTAAATTAAATGTTGAGCTCTCTGCCTGCTGATCTATTACAAAGGTGGAAGCATGTTACTTCCATCTTTGTTGGATTGGGCTGTAACCTCCACTTACAGAAATAATTATCCAGTATGTCTAGATTGGAAGTGAGGGCATCTTCAGTTGTCTCAAAGATTGCTGCAATCCAGCCTGGATGTCACTTGAGCCTGGATAACAGAAGCAAGGTCCACCCTCTCTAAATAGAAGCACAGCTGGCGTACCAGCCTAGGTTGGTAAAAAAAACACTCCTGGCCACTGTTGCCACCTGAGGTTCCCCAGTTGGTGCTGACTCCAAGAGAACTCCCAAATAGCACACCTGGTCCTTTTGGTGAGGTGCAACCCTGTCTAGGACTGGTTGCAAACCTCCATCCAGAGTAGTTGGTTTCCTTATCCACATATGGTCTGGATTAAGTCTTGTCTAGTTATGTTTCAGCTGGTTTGCCCTCATCCATCTCAAAACTGCCTCCAGACACCAGTTCAAAATTTCACGGCCTTGCTGGGATGAGTAGATAACAATTAAATGTAGAGCTCAGAGGCATCTGCCTACTGATGACAGCACAGCCCAAACCTCCAGATGGCTACCCTCAGTGGTTTCATATGGATATTAAAAAGCATAAGGGACAAGATGGACTCTTGTGGCACCCTATAAACCAGTGGCCAGAGAGTAGAAAAATAGTCTGCCAGCACCACCTTCTGAGAACGATTCTCCAGGAAGGCCTGAAGGAATGAAACCACCATTACACTGTGCCTCCCAAGCCCAACCCAGATAGATGGCCCAGAAGGATACCATTGTCAATGGTATTGAAAGCCACTGAGAGGTCCAGGAGAACCAACAGGTTTCATAGAATCATAGAATTGTAGGGTTGGAAAGGGCCTACAGGACCATTGAGTCCAACCCCCTGCTCAATGCAGGAATCCAAGTCAAGCATCTGCGGGAATCCAAGTCAAAGCATCCAAGTCCAAGGCAAGGTTGTTCCCTGGTGTAAGTCATCCACCAGGGTGACCCAAGCTAGGCATTCCAAAAAGGGTTAAAATCAACACATGAGGTTAAGGAGCACTCCAGCCCCACCCCTCTCCCCTGCTGGGTTTGTTGCCCTCAAGTCATGGAAGGTGACAGTCTGGAGAGCCTCCTGTATCCATGGAGGCTCCCCGTGTGACTCAAAATGCTGAAAGGTCCATGTTCTGGCTCAGGTGGAGAGCCCCCATGGGTAGAGAAGGCTCTTCTCTTCGGGCAGTCGCCCTCCACAAGTGGAGGGCAACGAACAGGCAACAAACAGGACAAGGGAGATGGGAGTGCTGGACTACTCCTTCTCTCATGTCCTTATTTTAACCCTTTTTTGAATGCCTGAATAGGACTCCAGTCTGTTTCCATCCCAAAACCATGTTTGAAACCTGGTTGGAATGGATTTAAATAGTCAGCATCATCCAACACTGCCTGGAGTTGGGAAGCCACCACGTGATCCACCACCTTGCCTGAGAATGGGTGATTCGACACTGAGCAGCAATGCCAGCGCCAGGTTTCTGAGGGCCCATGAGCAAGGTGAGACAAGTAATTTCTTCTTGCTCCATCTGACTAGCTTGTTTCCCAAACTTGGACGGGTGTGTCTGAGCCTCACCAGATCAAGAGAGAAGACAATGGCTTTAAGGACAGACCCCACTCAGTGATAGATTTACAACTCTTTACTGAGTGCTTTGGGCTTCAAGAATTAATATATATGGGTAGTGGTCCCTGGAATGTCTCTCAAGCCAGACAATACAAAGTTGGTATTAAAGTATATATATTTATTGCTCCTCCAGCAAAGGAGATCGTTACCTTGTCGTGGTGCTGGAGCTTGAGCACCTCAATAACGTCATGAGCTAAACCGTGAAGGGACACCCAAGATGGGAAGGTCATGGCAGAGAGGTCAGACTAAATATGATCCCTGGGGAAGGAAACGGCAACCCACCCCAGTATTCTTGCCATGAAAACTAAATGGATCAGTACAACCAGAGATATGTTGGTATACCATCAGAAGATGGGACTCCCAGGTCGGAAGATGGTCAAAATGCTACTGGGGAGGAACAGAGGATAAGTTCAACTAGCCCCAGATGTGATGACGCAGCTAGCTCAAAGCCGAAAGGATGGCTAGCAGCTGGTGGTGAACAACGAATCCGATGTTCTAAAGATCAACACACCATAGGAACCTGGAATGTAAGATCTATGAGCCAGGGCAAATTGGATGTGATTATTGGGGAGATGTCAAGATTAAATATAGACATTCTGGGTGTCAGTGAACCGAAATGGACTGGAATGGGCCACTTCACATCAAATGACCACCAGATCTACTACTGTGGACAAGAGGACCACAGAAGAAATGGAGTAGCCTTCATAATTAATAATAAAATGGCTAAAGCAGTGCTTGGATACAATCCAAAAAATGACAGAATGATCTCAATTCGAATTCAGGGTAAGCCATTTAACATCACAGTGATCTAAATATATGCCCCAATCACAGATGCTGAAGAAGCAGAAGTAGATCAGTTCTATGAGGATCTGCAGCACCTACTGGATTGTACGCCAAACAAAGATGTTATTTTCATTACAGGAGACTGGAATGCTAAGGTGGGTAGTCAAACGACACCTGGAATTACAGGCAAGCATGGTCTGGGAGAACAAAATGAAGCAGGACATAGGCTGATAGAATTCTGCCAAGACAACTCACTGTGCATAACAAACACTCTCTTCCAACAACCTAAGAGACGACTTTATACATGGACTTCACCAGACGGTCGACACTGAAATCAGATCAACGACATCCTTTGTAGCCAAAGGTGATGGACATCTATGCAGTTGGTAAAAACAAGACCTGGAGCTGACTGTAGTTCAGACCACAAACTTCTTATTGCACAATTTAGAATCAGACTAAAGAGAACAGGGAAGACCCACAGATCAGTTAGATATGAGCTCACTAATATTCCTCATGAATATGCAGTGGAGGTGAAGAATAGATTTAAGGGACTAGATTTAGTAGATAGGGTCCCGGAAGAACTATGGACAGAAGTTCGCAACATTGTTCAGGAGGCGGCAACAAAAAACGTCCCAAAGAAAAAGAAAACCAAGAAGGCAAGATGGCTGTCTGCTGAGACACTGGAAGCAGCCCAAGAAAGAAGGAAAGCAAAAGGCAACAGTGAAAGGGGGAGATATGCCCAATTAAATGCAAAATTCCAGAGGTTAGCCAGAAGAGATAAGGAATTATTTTTAAACAAGCAATGCGCGGAAGCGGAAGAAGATAATAGAATAGGAAGGACAAGAGACCTCTTCCAGAAAATTAGAAACATCAGAGGTAAATTCCAGGCAAAAATGGGTATGATCCAAAACAAAGATGGCAAGGACCTAACAGAAGCAGAAGAGATCAAGAAAAGGTGGCAAGAATATACGGAAGATCTGTATAGGAAGGATAATAATATTGGGGATAGATTTGATGGTGTGGTCAGTGAGCTAGAGCCAGACATCCTGAAGAGTGAGGCTGAATGGGCCTTAAGAAGCATTGCTAATAACAAGGCAGCAGGAGATGACGGTATCCCAGCTGAACTGTTTAAAATCTTGCAAGATGATGCTGTCAACATGATGCATGCCATTGGCCAGCAAATTTGAAAAACACAAGAATGGCCAACAAATTGGAAAAAATCAACTTATATCCCCATACCAAAAAAGGGAAGCACCAAAGAATGTTCAAACTATCGAACAGTGGCACTTATTTCACATGCCAGTAAGGTAATGCTCAAGATCTTGCAAGGTAGACTCCAGCAATTCATGGAACAAGAATTGCCAGATGTACAAGCTGGGTTTAGAAAAGGCAGAGGAACTAGAAACCAAATTGCCAATATCCGCTGGATAATGGAGAAAGCCAGGAAGTTTCAGAAAAACATCTATTTCTGTTTTATTGACTATTCTAAAGCCTTTGACTGTGTGGATCATCACAAACTGTGGCAAGTTCTTGGTGTTATGGGGATACTAAGTCATCTTGTCTGCCTCCTGAGGAATCTGTATAATGACCAAGTAGCAACGGTAAGAACAGACCATGGAACAACGGACTGCTTTAAGATTGGGAAAGGAGTACGGCAGGGTTGCATACCCTACCTATTCAACCTTTACGCAGAACACATCATGCGACGTGCTGGGCTTGATGAATCCAAGGCTGGAGTTTAAATCGCTGGGAGAAACATTAACAATCTCAGATATGCCAACGATACCACTTTGATGGCTGAAAGTGAGGAGGAGCTGAGGAACCTTCTGACGAAGGTGAACGAAGAAAGTGCAAAAGCTGGGTTGCGGTTAAACCTCAGAAAAACCAAGATTATGGCAACCAGCTTGATTGATAACTGGCAAATAGAGGGAGAAAATGTGGAGGCAGTGGCAGACTTTGTCTTTCTAGGCACAAAGATTACTGCAGACGCTGACTGCAGCCAGGAAATCAGAAGACGACACTTCTTGGGAGGAGAGCAACGACAAATCTTGATAAAATAGTTAAAAGCAGAGACATCACACTGACTGACAACAAAGGCCCGCATAGTTAAAGCAATGGTATTCCCCGTAGTAACCTATGGCTGTGAGAGCTGGACCATAAGGAAGGCTGAGCAAAGGAAGACAGATGCTTTTGAACTGTGGTGCTGGAGGAAAATTGTGAGAGCGCCTTGGACTGCAAGAAGATCAAACTAGTCCATACTCCAGGAAATAAAGCCAGACTGCTCACTGGAGGGAATGATATTAAAGGCAAAACTGAAGTACTTTGGCCACATCATGAGAAGACAGGATACCCTGGAGAAGATGCTGATGCTGGGGAAAGTGGAAGGCAAAAGGAAGAGGGGCCGACCAAGGGCAAGATGGATGGATGATATTCTGGAGGTGACGGACTCGACCTTGGGGGAGCTGAGGGTGGCAACGGCCGACAGGAAGCTCTGGCGTGGGCTGGTCCATGAAGTCATGAAGAGTCGGAAGCGACTGACCGAATAAACAACAACAAAAATTTATTGCTCAAACAGTCTAAGAAAATAACAAGCTTTAACTAAAATGAGGTAGATTACAAACATCCCTAAATACACACAAGATGCTGGAGAAATTCAAGATGGACTTAAATGAGCTCGGATTTCTAAGAATCCGACCTGCGGAATCCACTGTGGAGCAACCTCCTCAGGCCACACAGAATCCATGGACTTTCAGATTTTTTTTTACTTCCCCAAAATTTATGCATATTTATTCATAGGAAAATGCGCAAGTTTCTGCTGAGGAAAAGTGGAATGGCATGGGGGACAATTCACTAAATTTTATGCACTAAGGTAAACTATGTAAACTGTTACAAAACCTCTTATGTAATTATTTGCGTATTTTTCTGCATGACAAAAAATAAATAAATCTGTAGACAACAGAACAAAAGGTGCCTGACAATCTGCAAAACACAAATGGACCGGATTTTACGCAGCCTGTACATCCCTACACACAAGTTATGATCACTAAAAGTGTAATGAAGATAGTAGCCAGCATCTTGTTAACACAGTCAACCTGGGTTCCTCTCAATCTAACAGTCAATATCCAAGTTTCATGATTACCTAAACGGAAGGCATGGTGGGCGAAGCCAGCCTAAGCACGTATGGCAGGTGTCTCATTCTCCCAGGATCTCTCTGCTGAGCAAATCTAACCCTGATCTATTATAACCCCTATGATGTCGATGACTGCATCCTGCTTCGGACTTGGCTGTACCAGCAGTCCCATTGTTCTCCATGCAGCCAGGGCTGCCATCGACACCAGCAGCACCTAGTGAAGGGCTTTCCTGGTAAGCTAAGCAGCTGCTTTCTCTACTTGACCAACCCACACGTGGCAGCCATCCTTCATTTCCAAGAAGACAATCCATTACTTGTCGTTACCTCACAACACACGCACATAACTAGTTGCGTCTACAAAATACAACACATTCTGATCACCTCGACACGCTAGAAGGCATATACCGCTCCAGAGGCACCTTCAACGGCCCCCACCCTCAGTGAGTCGGCCTTCTTGCCACCGTGGTCACGGGCTCCTGCTCCTGCTCCTGTTTCTCGGCATTGCTACCACTTGCTTGATTGACAGGCAGAGAGAGCCAGGGAGGGAGGAAATAGGCCGTGGCATCTGCTGCTCCTCCTTCTCCCCGCCACTATTGCCGGGGCCAGAGCAAGAGGCAGATGAATAAGCAGGTTGCAACAGTGAAGAGGAGCAACTCAGGGGGTCTCTTGTTGGTGGACCCCTCCTGGGGTGTGGGCCTCCAGCAGGTGCCCAACCATGCTGACCCTTGACATCGGCCCTGCTGAGTGATAATTATCCCAAACCATTGGATGTAAATTTGGTTTCTTTAATTAAGGCCTCACCAGATCAAGGCAGCAGGGGCCCTGTCATCCCTCAAAGAGGCACTAACCATCTTCGAGGTCCATATCTCCAAACGAGCCCCAGCAGATTTCAACAGCCAGGATAGACAAGGGTGAAGGGAACACAAGAAAGATACAGAAGCAACACCATAGAATCATAGGACAGTAGGGTTGGAAGGGTCCTATAAGACCATCTAGCCCAACCCCCTGCTGAATGCATCCCTGACAGGTGGCTGTCCAGCTTCATCTTGAATGCCCCCCGTGTGGGAGAGCCCACCACCTCCCTAGGGAACGGGTTCCATTGGCGTATTGCTCTGACAGTCATGAAGCTTTTCCTGATGTTCAACCAGAATCTGGCTTCCTGGAACTTGAGCCCATTATTCCGTGTCCTGCACTCTGGGATGATCGAGAAGAGATACTGGCCTTCCTCTCCGTGAAAACCTTTTGAGTACTTGAAGAGCGCTATCATATCTCCCCTCAGTCCTCTCTTCTCAACGCTAAACTTGCCCAGTTCTTTCAGTCATGTTCTTAAGGTTAGTTAATATTGTTATACTTATCGACGTTCTTTTCACTCTTGTCATTGTTATTGAAATATGCCTTTATTCTGGTGTCAAAATGAGCTTTGTTCATCATTGACCTGGTTGCAGCACAGCCATACCCCCTCTCTGGAAGGTGCTGAAGAGGGGTGGGGGTTGAATCAGGGCCTCCAGAGGGCAACTTCTGGCACCTTACTCCCCTGTGCCACCAGCACTGTGGGTCTTTGACCAGCCAAATCAGGATAGGCTCTATAGGACAAGGGTGCCCTCTAGGCTGCAGTACCAGCCTGAAGTGGTCAGCTGACCTTGCAAACCAATCAAGTGGCACCACGCCTTATAAAACCCTCCCTTCTTGGCTAGTTTGGCAGTCTGAGTATCTCATCACTACAGGTAGCAACACAGAATGATTGCCTTGCATCATCTCCCTGCACCTGCCTCATACCTGCCCTGCCACAGAGAATCATAGAATAATGGGGTTGGAAGGGGCCTGTAAGACCATCAAGTCCAACCCCCGGCTCAATGCAGGAATCCAAGTAAAGGCATCCCCAACAGATGGCTGTCCAGCTTCCTCTTGAATGTGGGAGAGCCCACCACCTCCCTAGGTCATTGGTCCCATTGCCCTATTGCTCTAACAGTCAAGATGTTTTTCCAGATGTTCAGCCGGAATCTGGCTTCCTGGAACTTGAGCCCATTATTCCGTGTTCTGCACTCTGGGATGATCAAGAAGAGATCCTGGCCTTCTTCTCTGTAACAACCTTTCAAGTACTTGAAGGGCGCTATTCAATCTTCTCTTCTCAAGGCTAAACATGCCCAGTTCTTTCAGTCTCTCCTCATAGGGCTTTGTTTCCAGTCCCCTGATCATCTTCATTGCCCTCCTCTGAACCCTCTGCAGTTTGTCTGCACCCTTCTTAAAGTGCGGTGCCCAGAACTGGACACAGCACTCCAGATGAGGCCTAACCAGTGCTGAGTAGAGGGGAACTAGTACTTCCCAGGATTTGGAAGTGATACTTCTATTGATGCAGCCCCAAAGAACATTTGCCTTTTTTGCAGCCACATCCCATTGTTAGCTCATATTCAGCTTGTGATCGACAACAATTCCAAGATCAGTCTGTTTCCCGCCTCCCAGCTGAGCAGAGCAGAGCAGAGCAAGCTGCTCCAGCTGGTCCAGGGACTACAGAAGCAAGCAAGCTCCCAGAGAGCGAGCGACCAGAGTGAGCAAACAGGGGGAGCAAACAGGAGTTGGCCAGGGGAGTTGCAGTGGTTGAAGAGACAAAGGAGACAAAGGAGACAGAGGCTAAGAGGTAAGTGGACTGCAGGAAGCCCAGGGGGCTGCCCTTTATCCTTCTGAGTGGCTGTGAGCTCACCAGGTGCTTCTGAGAGCTCCAACTGAAATGGGGGTGTGTGGCCTGAGTACTCCCAGCAGCTGAGTGGGCAGGAAGCTTCAGTCTGTTTCCCGCCTCCCAGCTGAGCAGAGCAGAGCACAGCAAGCTGCTCCAGCTGGTCCAGGGACTACAGAAGCAGGCAAGCTCCCAGAGAGCGAGTGACCAGAGCGAGCAAACAGGGGGAGCAAGCAGGAGTTGGCCAGGGGAGCGCGGCAGTTTTTTTTTCATTTTTTCATTTTTTCAACTAACTTTTTCATTGATTTGTCTTGTAACACACACTTCCACACCAGTGGGACTCTGCTTTTAACCTCTACTGAGCAGGCAGTGTCAGAGGCTCCTTGGAGGCCTCTCTCGGTCTAATCCAGTAGCCAACTCCAGACACAGACAAAGGAATTCCTTTCAAAGCTTTATTCTTCTTTTACAATTTAACAACTATACTGATTGCAACTAGATCTGAGCAGCACAGTACCTATGCCCTACGTTGGAACAGTTGGTCCCCGTTTGAAAGGGAATTACTGGCAGACCCCTGAACTTAAGGACTAGGGAGAGTCCCTCCCCTTTTCCCTTGGTTCCTCTGGGCGCAGCCGTTGTTTGCGCTCCAACCTGGCATTACACCTCCTTTCCGTGCCCTCCATCTGACGCCGCTCTCTGCGTCTGCGTCGCGCATCCACCAAGTCTGCTATCTGTGCCTGGTCACTCCCTGGACTGCTAACTAAACTAGGAATGCTGGTGGGAGGAATCTCCGTCAGCTGTTGGTCCTGGGAAAGAGGAGCGCGCTCCTCTCCCAGGAGCGACTGCTCTTCCTCAAAATCAGAACTACTCTGGGATTCTATGGGCTCAGTGTCCACCCTGACACGCAGGCTAGTCTAGAACAATCACAAAGCTAGACACAAAAAGGGAAAAGAATCAATGGAAGGACAAGACTCTCCAGTGGTGGTGACCTGCAAGGTGTGTGCAATGATTGTTTTCTTGTCGGAGAACAACACGGCCTACACCTGCATCAAGTGCAAGTTGATCACGCTGCTGGAAGAAAAAAGTAAGCGGACTGGAGCAGCGACTGTCGACCCTCTGGGGAATAAGAGAACACACAGAGTTCTTGGACAGAATGGGGGAACTACAGCAGCAATGGGAAGACCAGAAGCTTGAAGAGCAACAGCAAGATGAGGCAGAAGTGGGAAATGCTGAAGTGAAGAAAAATGGAGTAGAGGATACTCCGTGGAAAAGGGTGACAGTTAGGAGAAGAAGAATTAGACGCCACTCTGCACCAGTGGAAGCAGTGGAGCTGTGGAACCGATTCCAGGTACATACAGATGAGACTGGAGTACAGCCTGCAGAGGAAGAATCACAGGGCAACCTACATGAGAGTGAGCAAGAGGCTGAAGGTCATTCAAACAGAGGCGATGAAACCCAGGCCTACAACAACAAGAGTGGTAGTGGTGGGAGACTCCTTGCTGCGTGGGATCGAGACCCAAGTATGTCGCGAAGACCTGTGGACTCGCCAGGTATGTTGTCTCCCGGGAGGACGGATTAGAGATGTGACTGAAAGGTTGCCTGCACTCATAAAGCCCACTGACAGGTATCCCTTTCTTCTCATCCATGTGGGAACAAATGATACCGCCAAGTGGAGCTACGAAGAAATCACGTCAGACTTTGAAGCTTTGGGAAGGAAACTCAAGAACTTTGGGGCCCAGATAGTTTTCTCATCCATCCTTCCAGTAGTTAGAAGAGGGATAGAAAGGGAACGAAAAATACTCTGGGTGAATGACTGGCTACGAAGGTGGTGCCGACGAGAGAGATTTGGATTCTGGGACCACGGGCTATACTTCCTGGAAGATGGGCTGTTGGCAAGGGACGGGTTGCACCTCACAAAGGATGGGAAGAATGTGCTTGGCCACAGCATGAAGAACTTCATCAGAAGGGCTTTAAACTGAATCCTACGGGGAAGGGAGATGTAATGTTGGGGGTAACAATGGACGTAGGCGCATGCACTGCAGTGGAGAGAACAGCTCTGATAGCGCCCAATCATAGTCTTCAGACACATGTAGGAAGAAAACCAGACTATGAAGCACATGGTCTTCGATGTCTATATACTAATGCCCAGAGTATGGGAAACAAACAGAACGAACTTGAACTCTTAATACAGGAGGGAAATTATGACTTGATAGGTATAACTGAGACTTGGTGGGATGACTCTCATGACTGGAATACAGCAATGGAAGGATATAACTTGTTCCAAAAGAACAGGAGGAACAGAAAGGGAGGTGGGGTTGCACTGTATGCGAAAAATGCATATCTCTGCACAGAAATACAGGAGGATGAGCTTGGTAGCCCCATCGAGAGCATCTGGATCAAAATAAATGGAGCAAAGAATAAAAGGAACCTGGTGGTCGGAGTCTACTACCGGCCACCCAATTAAAGAGAAGACGAGGATGAAAATTTTGAAAAGCAAATAGCCAATGTTTCAAGGAAGCATGATGTAGTAGTAATGGGGGACTTCAATTTCCCCGATATTTGTTGGGAGACAAATTCTGCAAAACATGGCCCCTCCAGGAAATTCCTGACTTGTGTGGCGGATAACTTCCTCCTACAGAAAGTAGAGGAAGGAACTAGAGGATCGGCTACCCTTGACTTGATCCTAACCAACAGAGATGACTTAGTGGATAAAGTAGCAGTTACAGGAACTCTGGGGGAAAGCGACCATGTTGTACTTGAGTTCTTGGTTCTAAGGGAAGCAAAAGCTGAGTGTAGCCAAACGCATACCCTGGTTTTTAGGAAAGCTGATTTTAATAAACTCAGAACAATGATCAGTAAGGTCCCATGGCAAGCGACGCTAACAAGAAAAGGAGTCCAAGATGGGTGGGAGCTTTTAAAAAAGGAAATTCTCAAGGCACAATCACAAACAATTCCAACAAGAAGAAAAGGTGGAAGACAACAGAAGAAGCCAGTGTGGCTTCACAAAAAGCTTAGGGATTACCTGAAAACAAAAAAGGACACATAGAGGAAGTGGAAAGAAGGCCAAATAACAAAGGAAGAGTACAGGCAGGTAGGTAGCACAGAATTGCAGGGATGGTGTCAAGAAGGCTAAAGCTGAGAACAAGCTGAGGTTAGCGAGGGATACTAAAAACAACAAAAAGGCTTTCTTCAGCTACGTGCATAGTAAAAGGCAGAGGAAAGAAATGGTTGTTCAGCTATTAAATAAGGATGGCAAAACGATGACAGATGACAAAGAAAAGGCAGAGGTGCTCAATTCCTACTTTGGCTCAGTCTTCTCCCAAAAGAGGGTCTATGGCCCCCCTGGCAAAGGCGAAGTGCAGGCTGAAGCGGCAGGATTGCAGCTTGAGATCGACAGGCATACCGTCAAGGAACACCGAATTACTTTGAATGAGTTCAAATCTCCAGGGCCAGATGAACTGCATCCTAGAGTCATAAAGGAACTGGCAGAAGAACTCTCAGAACCGCTGTCTATTCTCTTTGAGAAATCATGGAGGACGGGGGAAGTGCCAGATGACTGGAGGAGGGCTAACTTTGTCCCTATCTTCAAAAAGGGTAAAAAGGAGGAACCTGGGAACTACAGACCAGTCAGTCTGACATCAATCCCTGGGAAAATTCTGGAGCAGATTCTAAAGCAATCCATCTGGAAGCACCTTGAAAACAATGCAGTGATTACTTGAAGCCAACATGGATTTGTCAAAAACAAGTCCTGCCAGACGAATCTGATCTCATTTTTTGATCAAGAAACCTCCCTTGTAGACCATGGGAATGCTGTAGACATCATATACCTCGACTTCAGCAAAGCTTTCGACAAAGTGTCCCATGATCTCCTGATGAGCAAACTTGCTCAAAGTGGGCTAGATGAAACAACGATCCGGTGGATCCACAGTTGGCTACAGAATCGGACTCAAAGAGTGCTTATCAATGGGCCCTTCTCAAACTGGGGAGAGGTAACGAGTGGGGTACCGCAGGGCTCAGTCCTGGGCCCAGTGCTCTTCAACATTGTTATGAATGACTTGGAGGAGGAGGGGCAGGGAACGCTGATCACATTTGCAGATGACACCAAATTGAGTGGGATAGCTAATACTTTGGAAGACAGAAACAAAATTCAAAGTGATCTGCATAGACTGGAGCGCTGGGCAGAAAACAACAGAATGACATTGAATAGGGATAAATGCCAAGTTCTGCAAATAGGAAAAAGAAACCAAATGCACAGTTACAAGATGGGGGATACGTGGCTCAACAACACTACAAGCGAGAAGGATCTTTGAATTGTTGTCGATCACAAGCTGAATATGAGCCAACAATGGGATGTGGCTGCAAAAAAGGCAAATGCTCTTTTGGGCTGCATTCATAGAAGCATAGCTTCCAAATCCCAGGAAGAAGTACTAGTTCCCCTCTACTCAGCACTGGTTAGGCCTCATCTGGAGTACTGTGTCCAGTTCTGGGCACCACACTTTAAGAAGGATGCAGACAAACTGGAGAGGGTTCAGAGGAGGGCAACGAAGATGATCAGGGGACCGGAAACAAAGCCCTGTGAAGAGAGACTGAAAGAACTGAGCATGTTTAGCCTTGAGAAGAGAAGACTGAGGGGAGATATGATAGCTCTCTTCAAGTACTTGAAAGGTTGTCCCAGAGAGGACGGCCAGGATCTCTTCTTGATCATCCCAGAGTGCAGAACACGGAATCATGGGCTCAAGTGTCAGGAAGCCAGATTCCGGGTGAACCTCAGGAGAAACTTCCTGACTGTTCGAGCAATACGACAACAGAACCAATGACCTGGGGAGGTGGTGGGCTCTCCCACACTGGAGGTGTTCAGGACGAGGCTGGACAGCCATCTGTCAGGGATGCTCTGACTTGGATTCCTGCATTGAGCAGGGGGTTGGACTCGATGGCCTTGTAGGCCCCTTCCAACCCTACTATTCTATGTTTCTGTGATCCTTCTTGCCTGTAGTGTGGTTGAGCCATGTATCCCCCATCTCGTAGCTGTGCATTTGGTTTCTTTTTCCTAGGTACAGAACTTGGCAGTTATCCCTATTAAATTTCATTCTGCTGTTTTCTGCCCAGCACTCCAGCCTATCGAGATCACTTTGAGTGTTGTATTTCTCTGTCCATCCTGCTGCCACCCCACCATTGGCCCATCTCCTGTCTTTCATCCCTCTCTGATTAGAGCCTCATGAGATTAGCACTTTCTTACTCTTTCAAGCGGCCACAAAATTCAAAAATGGGGCTGGGAGGAAAGAGTGAAATTGTCAGCAGGCTGGAATATAAAGTCCTTGGGGGTGTGAATACCAAGGGGAAGGCCATTGTCCCAGTCTACAATGCATGGGCAAAGCTTCCTGGCTTTCAGGAGAACGAAAGGATTTGCAGTTATAGTTGGGACTTGCATTTGAGCCCCCACAACAAACATAACCCTGTGCTTACAATCTGTTCCTCACTTACCATTGCTTCTACTCTGGGAGGTAACATAGGAACATAAGAAGCTGCCTTATATGAAGTCAGACCATGGGACCACCTCACCCAGTACTGTCGACACTGACTGGCAGCAATGGCTCTCCAGGGGTTCAGGCAAGATTCCTTCCTAGCCCTACCTGGAGATGCTGCCTGGGATTGAACCTGGGACCTTCCACATGCAAAACAGGGGCTCTGCCACCGAAATATGACCCTTCCCATAGATCCCATTTGCACCAATTAGGCTAAGAGAAGACAGCTTTACCTCACTTCTCCCCACTTTTGCAAATAAGGGCAACTAAGGACACATGGACACTGAAGGTGTCCTAGGGTCCACCACTCCTCTCAGGCCAGATCAAAGGCAAAGATCCTTTTGGGGTTCACATCCAGCAATGATGATAACACAAATTCTGCAACCTGCAGTTGTACATTCAAGACCCACCTTCATGGGCATTTAAACCGAAGCTGTAGCACATAGGAGCTTAACAGGTGAGCGTGTTAGTATTAATGCACTCTTGTGTGTTCTGAGCTAACCAGGGTGGGGGTGGGAATGCTTAGCCACTCCCTGCAAAGGTGGGACACACTTTAAATCTTCCCCACACTCTTGTGACCCTAAAGGCCATTGAAGGAGGAAACACGGATAAGACAATTCTCCCCCCATTTTGTCCAATATGCAATGTCAACTATTTTCTTCACACTCAGCACCCGGTGTCATCTGAACCATTCTGGGATCTGAAAAATGATGTTTGCTTAGATGCAGTCCAATAACAGAACACAGTGATAGATGTATATAGCTATATACTCATGATTATTTAAAGTGTGCAATAATAAGCAATAATAAGTATCCAATAACTATGCAATTACATGCAGTAAGTGAATGTATTCTGCTGATGGAATTTCCATTGGTCTGGACATTTTCATGACCATGACTGTATTATTTCGTAAGGCTTGGGGATGGAGAGGTTCAGATGCTTTCCATTTACTGGCTGAATTTTAAATAACGGTTGTAGTTGTTGTCTCAGATGTGGTGGTGTTCCTTGTTTTAATGGTATCTTTGTGTCCTGTAAGTCCCATTGTGATATGGACCCATTTCATGAAAAGGTGGCACCGACATTTATTTAGCAAACAAATGGTGCTTCCTCACTGAGGTTTCTCAAGATTGCCTGCAGCTGTAATTTGACTACAAAATCCACGTTGAGGAGGATGTATGTGTTCAGTTTTGAAAGGGCTTTGCCCTGTGCTTTCCCCCCTGTATTCCCCACGTTCACAGCTGGCCCACCCTAGACTACCGAAGGCCACCTACAAAAGTGCTTTCAGTCAGCATCAAGTCACAGGATTCTAAGGAGGGGCACTTGACAAAACATTCAGCCACCTCAGGCATTCCCCCAGTCCCCAAAGTCTGTGCAACCTTTTCTTGAAAATCTGCCCCACGCTCAGGCTGCTGTCCTTCTGGCCCACTGGTGAGGGATTTTGCCCCTAACGTTTAACCGTCCAGTCTGCAGCTACTGCCCATGGCCTCTTGTCCTACCCTCGGAAGAAGAGCCGGTGAGTTCTCCCCTTCCTCCTCCATCCCTCCCGGTTCCCCCTCTTCTTTTTTCTGAATCCATCCCAGGATATGGATCCCCAGATGAAAGGTGCTTTCTTTCCCTTGGTCTTCTCTGTCTGTCTGCCTGTCTTTGTTTGCACGCTCCCTTTAATCATGGCTTGTGTTCTGTTTTCCAACACCCTCTGTTTTCCAACAAACACCCCATGTTGCTCTCCAGCCTTCTTCTCCCAACGTCTACTTGGCATGAGCAAAGCCTTTGCAGATCGCAAGGCAAGGCACACCCCTCCTCTCCTCCACACGCCGCCTTCTCTCTCCCTCTCCCTCTCCCTCTTTCTTCTTCTTCTTGTTCCCTCTCGCCCCCCCTTCCCTCCTTCCTTGTGAGGAGGACCCGGGTCAGCCTGCTCCTTCCCTTGTTCACGTCACCAGTTTGACAGCTTTGCACCAAATCAGGCGGCCGGGCGCAGCCAGGAGAGCGCCGAAGGCGTCACCCCGGGGGACACTCCAGCAGATTAGAACTCGCCTCCTCGCGCTGCCTGCCCCGTCCCGTCCCTTCCAAGGGGTGCCAGTTGAAAGAAGCTCGCTGGAGCTGGAAGGGGGGAGCCCTATCGGACCTACCAGATGGTGAGTGAGTCGGGCTTGGAGGGGGCGGGGGGGTATCCGTCGGCTTGGATAGAAACGAGGGGCTCCCTCCTTGGTGGGGGGGGGGAGCTTGCAGGGGTCGCGCTGTTTCTCTCTTCTCTGCGCTCCCAGCTCCTTCAACGGACTCGTCGGGGAGCCCTTGGCGCGTCCCCGGGCTCTGGAAGTGGCTCCACGCCTTGAAGTGCTTCCAAGGAGCAGCCCCAACCAGACGGGAAGGGATGCAGAGCACGGGGGCGGGGGGGGGCGTTAGTCGGGAGGACATTCTTTGGCGTCCATCCCTTGGCGAGAAGACAAACCCTGGGCAGGTGGGCAGGGGAACCAGCGGGGGACCCGCTGGATCTCTCAGGGGCGGGATCCCCGGGCGGCCCCTGCCGGTGTGGGGCTTCCCGGGGAGGGCCACGATCCTAGCAAGGATGGCAGCCTTCCCTTCTCCAGGGCCCCGTCTGAGCTTGCCGGCATGCAGCCGCCCATCGCTTGCCGTCTACAACCTCTCGTTTAGCGGCGCATCTATTCAACTGTCGGGGGGTGGTGCAGAGGAGGTCTTGGGTGGGTTTCTCTACCCCCACCCCCGTAGAACGACGGAGAGCCGGCCTTGCTCCCCACGGAAGGTTCGTTGGAGAACCACCGGGTGGAAGGAGGAGGATGGAGCCAGCCAGCAAAGAGCCCTGGACGGGGCGGGGGCTCTGTGTCAGTGTGGCTGAGGGGCTGGGTTGGGGGCTTCCTTGCCCCCCCCCCGTTTAAGATCCTCCGCTGGAGCTCCGCAGCAGAGCGCGCCAAGGAAGCGCGCGGCCGGCGTTTGCCAGGCTCGGTTGGGTGTCGTCGACCCCGGAGTGGAGGGGGCAGCAGCCGCCAGCCGCGGCCAAGGGACCCCCGCGGGCCGCCCCCTTCCCGCTCCTCCCAGACCCGCCGCCGCTCCTCCTCTCTCGTTCCCTCACCCTCCCCTCCCCTCCCCCCTTGCCAGAGCAGCGCCGCGCCGTGCCAAGAGCTGCCGCCGGCCTTCGCGGGGGGCCCCGTCGGCGCCCCCCGCCTCTCGGCAGCCCACTCGACGTCAGCGGCGAGGGTTGCCCCGGAGACGTGGCTCGACTCGATCTGGGCCGCCGCCACCGCCGGTCTCCTGGACGACGACGGCACGGGCGAGGAGGCCCCGGGCCCCGGCGGTAAGTGCGAGCCGTCGAGCCGCGGGCGGAGCCGGGGCAGGGGGGCGCGCTTGGCCGAGGCTGAGAGGCTGCTGCGGCGGCGGCGGGAGGGGGAGGGGGAGGGGCTCGGCCCGCCGCTCCTCCTCCTGCCGCCGCCGCCGCGCGCCCAGCTGTGGGCTTTCCGTCGAGGGAGCCCCCGGGCAGGCGAGGAAAGAGCCCTCGACCCCCGACCCCCGAACGTCGGGCGGCCCGGCTGTCTCAGCCTGCGCGGGGGCTGGCGGACGAGGCCTGTCGAGGACTTTGGAGTCTCGCGGGGGGGGGGGGGGTCCGCCCCTCGCTCACGATGCCGGAATCCGCCAGGGACTTCGGCGGGCGGCGGCGCTCTGGCCGCTGCTGCGCGCTGCGCGGTGAGCGGCTCTGCCGCGAGATGCCGGGACGGCAGGCGTTCCCAGGGGACGCGCCACCTGCCCGGCGTTGGGGGTGGTCTGTCCGAGGGTATTAGGCAGGAACGCGAAGCAGAGCCTCCATGCACGCAGGCCGTCTACCGCTGAGTGGTGGGGACAATCCAACGGGGAAGGCCTCCTGCCTGCCTTCATGCCCTTCCCTCAGACACAGCCCTGAAAACAGAATAGTGAGCTCTCCCGGCCCTTGGTCTGATCCAGAGATGCCCTGTCTATCGATCGATTGCAGCATACCGGATCCTCCTTCATTTTATCCTCACAACAACCCTGTGAGGTAAGTTAGGCTGAGCGTCAGTGACCTGGCCCAAAGTCGCCCAGTGAGCTCTATGGCCGAGTGGGGGCTAGAACCCGGGTCTCCTGAGTCCCAGCCCAACACTCCTCAGTCCTGGCGCTCTTCTTATGTTGCTAGCGCAGAGTGGAAGGTGGAAGAGAGCCGTAGGTCTGACACATCCATGTTCCACACAAAGGCACAAACACACTTCTAGGGCATTTAATTTTCTTCACATGGGGCATAAATATGAAGTGGTTTAAAAATAACAAAAAAACACAAACTGGTGTGTACTTTGAATGTAAAACCTGCAGTCTTTCTGTCCTGGATTAAGAACTTCCACTCATGGCAGAATTGGTGTGAAAGCAGTTCAGATGCGCTTTTTGAGACAGCTCTATGCCACATCTTTTTAATGCTGATGTGACTGTCAGTTTGTCTCCCTGGGGAAACCTGGGAATTATAGGGCTATGAAGGGAGCTGGGGTTTGTTTGCTCAGCATTTTCACCAGACTACGACTCCCAGGATTCTTTGGGAGAAGCCAGGCTAATTAAGCTAGTAAAAGAGCAGCAGAGGGTTGTAGGAACAACAAACAATTTTATTTTGATGTTAAGGATGTTTAAAAAACTAAAAAACAAATGTGTAGAGCAGATAAACCCCATTTGAATTTTGAAATATATAACCATAGCTGTTGATACACCTTTTGCAATGTTTTTCCTGACCTTTAAAAAAACAACCCATCTCTGCTAGATGTCATCTCAAGACTGTAAGAGGAGCCCTGCTGGATCAAAAATTCCCTCAGTCAATTATTAGTTATGCCAAGTAGCACTCCTTTTTGTTTGCTTTGGTGAA
Source organism: Heloderma suspectum (assembly GCF_057233095.1). Lineage (NCBI taxonomy): Eukaryota > Metazoa > Chordata > Lepidosauria > Squamata > Helodermatidae > Heloderma > Heloderma suspectum. The sequence continues at coordinate 327,963,658 of NC_139460.1, read as the reverse complement.
GCTCTTGCCAGACATTCTAACTGGATTCCCATGGGGGGCATGCAGATGGCAAAAGACTGGACTGTGGCATCAAATGTACCCCTAGTTTGTTCCAGACAGAGTGCTGACCAGCACCAGCTGGAACCTTGTATCTTCACCTGCTTCTGGATCACCCCTGCCCCCCACCCTGAGAACCCACATGGATTTTCAATTCTGGCACAAGAGTGTTTGCCAAGGTCATTTCTCCACAGCATCCATGCCTGATTGCTAGAATCTGACATGTCAGAATTGACCTTTCCTGGAAGTCTGACTTAGAAGCCTTTGCCACTAACCCCAGGTGTCTGGGAGCTAGTTATGGCCATTCAGTGGTGACCAAAAGGCACTCTGGATATGCTCAGAGGTGCCAGGGTTTTGTCCTATGGCAGGGGTGTCAACTTGTGGCCCTCCAGATGGTTTGGTCCCCCACCATTGGGCCCTCGCTATTGGCTTAGTCCCTCACCAGATGGTTTGGTCCCTCACTGTGGTCCCTCACTGTTGGCCATGCTAGCTAGGGCTTAGGGGCATTGTGGACCAAAACATCTGGAGGCCCACCCCTGCTGTATGGCATTGGAAACAAAGCCTTGGGTTAGGATCTGAGGAGCTCTGGCTCAGATGAAACTGAAGCGATGCCTGTTCTAAGAGGAGGCTTCAGGATCACACTGCATAAAAAATATCCTTCTTGTGACTTCACGGCACCATCTCCTTCTTGCCTCTTCCCTTCCACCCGCACACTTTCTCAGTCTTTGAAATCTGCCCCACTCTTCTGGTGCCCTTAAATTCCACGGGTTGCATCCAACGGTCCTTCCGAGACAGAACAGACACCACTGGGAGATCACATTTCTCCCCCTTCTGAGTGTCCCCCCACCCCAAACCTGCTCCAGAAGGTTGGGGAGCATATTTTTGGGGCTGCGGGGAGGAGTAGTGAAAGGGAAGCTCCTCTTGCATGAGTAGAAGATTGCCCACGCGATGTGGGTTTTAGTCCAGTAAACCTCAAATTACACCATCTTTCCCTGATGGCGGCCTCTCCTTCCATGATGCTCCCCTTCCACAGGAACTCTCCTTCTAAGAGTGCATGTGCTGTGTATAAACCTGAAACTCTCCATGGTACTCCATGTGTCTGAAGAAGTCGCCTGTATTCCACAGGAGCTTCTGCCGGAGCGAGTGTGTTAGCCTTTAAGGTGCCACAGGACTCTTGGTTGGTTTTGCTGCAATTGACTTACACAGCTGTCCTTCTGGAAATGACAGTCCTCGCGTCCCTCTCATTTTAGAAATGAAGTACCCCAGAGCACCTCTCTGGATCTGAATCATCCACAAGAGGGACTTGTTGTCTCCCCCCCTGCCCCCCCCCCGGTACTAATTAACCCTTCTGCTCCTGGGAACAAATGTGATGGTCCCAGGCAGCCAGTGGCAAGGTTTTTAACTGGGGCGAAGGGCTTATGCGGAGCGACTCCGTCAAGGAAGCAGGAGCAAAGCTGCCTTGCCTTTATTGCCTAAGTAGGCCTTGAAAGGTGCTCCAGGCCTCTCCAGTTCCTCCTCTTGCCCTGAGATGCCAAGAACTGCTCAGAATGGGAATGTTTGGCAAAGTGCAGCTGGGAGCTTGGTGATCAAGTATTACTTAGTGAACGAAATTGATTCTTAAAGTAGTGGTGGGTGGGGAGACAGCCCCCCCCCCGCCCCAGATGGTCCATGTGGCAGCAGCACGGGTTGCAGCTCAGAAGATCCTTTGTTCTGCCTTAGGGCCTTCCTACGTGGCTTTGTCCACTAACTAGTTTTCTTTCCCAGAATGCCCCAAGTGATGCTAGGTCTGGGGCATTTGGGGGGTGGGGAATGTCTGCTGAGAGGAGCTCCAGCCCCATTGCTGCTAAAGAGGCAGCAGCACCACACAAACACGTTTGGAAACATAGGAACATGGGAAGCTGCCTTCTACTGAGTCAGGCCCTGGGTCCATCTAGCCCAGGATTGTTGACACTGACTGGCAGCAGCAGCTGTCCGGGGTTTCAGGCAGGAATCTCTCCAGCTCCATCTGGAGATGCTGGGGATCGAGCCAGGGACCTTCTGCATGCAAAATATGTGCTCTACCAGTGAGTTACGGCCCCGCCCTAAGGGGTCTGTCCCCCAGTAAGCATCCTGAAATCGCCCCCAATTTTGGTCTCTCTTTGCCCCCACCCCCTCAGAATTTTAAGCTGAAAGTTCAAAAATGCAGGCTTAGATGCACCCAAGTGTCTGCAGACAGATATTCCTTCCTTCAGATCAAGTGGAGATAAAAACTGGTGAATGGGGAATGTGCATATTTTTTTTGGGGGGGGGGACTCTAAATCTAAATCCAGGCTGCTCATCCTCATAGTATCTCTCTCTAACCTCTTCGATCTCTCTGCTGGTGCAGATCGCTTCTGCCACTTAGACAGTGCCCATCAAGACAATGCGTGGTCTGGAGATCAGCTGTCCACACAGCTCTACAGAAACAAACAGGTAACAGTGATCCAGTCGAGAACTCAAAAAGACGTTTGCACCTCCCTGACACTGAAAACTGGGGAATGATTGTATTTTTATGGCTGAATTTGAAGGATGCATAAAAATACGAGCTTAAGCTTTGGTGGTGAATTTTATGACAATAACCTTGTGCATTAACCTACTAGACTGAGTAGTACTGGAGGCCGGCAGCAGCCCAAACTTTGGCTGGTTATTTCAAACTGATATGTGAACTTCAGCCTGCATCCGGAGAATGCAGTGGCCGCACTTAAGGATGGAGTTTGCTGTACCATCTTGCTGGCTTCCAACTGGTTTTCCGGGCCCATTTTGAAGTAGAGAAGGACCAAAAGTTCTCAAAGGAGAATGTTAGGTTTAATTGGAAGGGAGTGTTAACTGGCAAAAGTTGGGTGAGTGGGAAGGAGCTGAAATTGGGGTGGTGAAGGAACTGGTGGTATTCCTGGTAGTCGCGGGGTGGGAACTGCCATGGCTCACCCCTCCCCTGACAGCGATGCTGTGTGGTGACACATTTAATTCCCCCTGCCCCATGGGCTCTGCCCTCCCCCTGCCTTTCACGGGTCTGGGGAGCTGCTAGGGGAGCTTCTCTCCGAAGCCAAATGGCAGCTTGTGTGTGCGTGTTGTCGGGATCCTCATCTCTGCGTGCCAAAGCCTTGATCCGGCTCTCCAGTGGCTGCTATGCTCAATTTTCAGAAGATGTGTGCAACTTCAAGGGGCATGTTTGGCATCCTGTGTAGTTTGGTCTTGAGAAGAACAATGGGAGTTGCTGACATGTGGGGCACAGTTGATGGGCACCTTCAAGGCCACCTTTGCTCTCCTGTCCTTGGATTCTTGGACTGGACAGTCCTCCAAATAGAGGGCACCTTCAAATAGAGGAATGTCCTCTGTATAAGAGGACGCATGGCCACCCTACGTGGAGTTAGCAGCTCTCCAGAAACACAGGCAGAGAGAGCTTCAGACTGATAGACTTTAACTAGAAATAGAGGGTACAAAACTTGGGACTAGTGTACATCTTTGCTTACGAATATCCGAAGCTGCTTTTTATGGCAATGGAGCATCAGTCCATCTAGCCCAGGGATGGGCAACGTGTGGTCCCCCGCCGCACCCTGGTGTGATCCCCCAGGGCCTCCCCTACAAAACTGACTTAAAAAAAGGTGTCTGTAGCGGCAGCTACAGAGTGCCCAAAGGGCCAAATTTAGCTTGTTTGCAAGCTAAATATGGCCCTTTTGGTGCTTCATAGCTGCTACTCAGTGCCAAAAGGGTCACATTTTGCTTGGAAATCGGCTAAATTTAACCATGTAGCACTCTTGGGGGGGGGGGGAGCTTGTAGATGGTTCAGTGCCCTGCAGACTGCAGATGGTGGTGGTGGGGTCTGGGAGGCAAAAATGGCTCCCGGACCTTCAGAAGTTGCGAGCCCTTGATCGGGCCCAGTGTTGTCTTCCCTGTAGTTCTTCTGCAGCCAAAGAGAACAAGTCAGTACCCTCTGAAAACAGAGAAGGAGGTGAACTGGCAATCTCGCATTTTGATGGAGCGAATCTTTGTGTATTTAATCTCTGCTCATTGTTCACAGTTGACTCTTTTTTTCCTGCGCCCATTTTTTGCGCCTTTGTGGTTACATTTTTCAAAGGGATCTCCTCAAATACTCTGCAAAAAAAAAAAAAGTCAAAAGCAAGACTGGAACAGTCATGCTCCTAATCTCCTTGGCTCTCCTGGAACGTGAGGTTCCTGAGGATCACATTCCAAACGCGCACATACAAATCTCAAAAGGTCATAGGGAAGGAAGGGGGTGTTAGCAATTTGGGTTTCAGAGCGACACCTTCTCATCCAAGTCATACCGTGTCCCTGATTTGCAGCTTCAAGACACCCTGTTGCAGAAGGAGGAGGAGTTGGCCCGGTTGCAGGAGGAGAACAACCACCTGAGGCAGTTCCTGAATTCTGCTCTGGTCAAGCAATTGGAGGAGAAGACCAAGGTACCTGCCAGCTGGAAGTATCCATGCGAGGACTTAACATGAAGGGAGCCAGTATGGCGTAGTGGTGAGAGTGTTGGACTGGGACTTGGGAGATCTGAGCTCTAGTCCCCACTTGGCTGTGAAGCTCACTGGGTGACTTTGGGAATAGTCATGGGCTCTCAGCCTAACCTACTGCACAGGGTTGTTGTGAGGATAAAACGGAAAGGTGGAAGATTGTGTGAGCTGCCTTGTGCTCCTTGGAGGAAAAATGGTGGGATATAAAGGTAATCATGGCCTGGTTCACATGATCGCCGCAGGCCACTGTGCCTTATTTAACAACCCATGGGCTGTTTGGGGGTTGTGGATGGTTTGTTAACCATGGCAACAACCCATCCTGTCCTGGGTTCACCCTGTACTGGCCTGCCGGCATGGGCCACAACCACCGTGGCTTAAATAAGCCGTGGTGGGCTGCAGCAGACAGGCCCAGTAAATAATAAAATAAAAACAAATTGGCACTTACCATCCGATTGATTCTGTCAGTGTCGGGAGAGAGGCTCATTGCCTGTTCTGGTTGGGGTAGCACTCCCTCTGAAAGATCAGGTCCGTAATTTGGGGGTACTCCTAGATCCATCACTGTCACTGGAGGCCCAAGTGGCTGTGGCGGTAAAAGAGTGCCTTTTGCCAGCTTTGGCTGGTTCTCCAGCTACGGCCTCTCCTGGACTAGCTTGGCCACAGTGGTACAGGCACTAGTAACCTGAAGACTGGATTACTGCAGTGCGCTCTATGTGGGGCTGCCCTTGAGGCTGCCCCAGAAGCTGGAGTTGTGCAGAACTCAGCAGCTCGGCTGTTGTCGGGAGCAGCCCCTTTTCAGCAGGCAACTCCTTTGCTGAGGGGGCCGCACTGGCTGCCTATCTGCTACCGAGCCAGGCTTAAGGTTATGGTACTAGCGTACAAAGCCCTAAACACCTTGGGACAAAACGGTCCGCAAGTTCGTGAGTCTGTGTGATTCAGAAAAAGCTGGTCTGCTGTGGAATCCACAGGTTGGATCCCTAGAAATCCAAAGTCCTTTGGACCTGTTGCAGATTTCTCCAACATCCTTACTCAGAAGTAAGTCCCACTCAGTTCAACAGTACTAACTCCCTGGTAAGTATGCATATGTTTCTAGTCCACATCAGTTTAATATAGCTTCATTCATATATATCTATTCCATCCTGTTTCCACATCACTCTGTGATTTAAAAACCAAAACAATAAAAAGAAGAAAATTTGTGTTACTTGTTAATGTATTTTTCACAAGATATGCATTTTGGAGCACAATTGAACCTCAAATATGCATTTTTATATGCATTTTAGTATATTGTTTCAGCCAAGAACTGCACTGATTTATTTTTTATTTGATTAATTTATGAAATGCCTCATAATATAAATTTCTCTAGGTGTTATAGAGTGTAATTTAAAACAGAATATTAACATATTAAAATACAATAAAGAACAATTACGCAGTATAGAACCAATAGACATACCAACACAGCGTAAAAGATAATATGGATGCAAAAACAAAAGCTGCCATCAGATAAGAGTGAAAACCACACCTCAGGGACTAAAATAGTGGATGTTAAACACACTAAAATACTTAGGAAGCCTGAGGGACTTTACTTGTTTGACTTTTATTGATGTTATGTAAAAACTGGGGCAGGGGAAAAGTTAAAAAGGAAAAGGCTGTGAGAACAGGAAAGTATTGGGTGCCAGGGAACTTCCCATGGGAAGAACTGGGGGGCCACCACTGAAAAGGTATTCTCTAATAAAATTCAGAGAAGTGCAAAAAAAAAGGATAACTGCATTCTGATGGTCATGTTACTCAGGGAAGTGTAAACCAAGTTGGTTCACTTCAAAATGAAGTGAACCAGAGAACATCTTTAATGTGTGCACACATCTAGCCTGTTACATTTTTAATCAGCAAATAGTACCAAATTCCACCCCACTTGATCCTCAGCTGTTTTCCCTCCCTTGCTCTCTTGAACAGAAGCTGCTGTTGCAGAATGGCCAGAAAGCTTGTGGCGCTTTCAAAAGTGGCAAGCGGCGGCTGAAAGCAGAAAATCCCATCCATCACGAGGCATCTCATCCCCAAAAGGCCAGGCGGAACCTCCTGGATGCTTTTGCCGCCTGCGAAGAGCGGCCCAACCCCTCTGTAGACACGTGGGTCCTACGAACGCTCGGGCTTAAAGACGTCGACACGATCGATGAGTCGTCTGCTTCAGCTAACTACAGTGCCTTGACCTCGGACCTCGTGCAGGGCTCCTTTCCTGAAACAACAGACTTTGGCGGCAGCGATGGTCAGCCAGCTGTTTACAGGCGTGCTGCTTCATCGCCCGTGGACAGCGCTGCCAACGCGAGGCAAGAGCCTTTGCTGCACCTGCCACAGCTCCCCGCCCTGCCTTGCCACCCTCCGCTGCCGCAGAGCAGCGCCCCTTTGCTGCCTGGCGGGTTGCCCTGCTGCTCTGACACTGCCTCGCCAGCCAAAGTGGATGTGGCCTTCACCACGTCCTTAAGTCCCCACTGCAATGTGAAAACGCACACCTTCCGCCAGGGGCAGGCTTTCGTGCGCAGAGATGAGGACGGCGGGTGGAGACTGACTTGGGTACCCAAGCAGCCCGAGTGAAGGAGCGTCTCTCTCCGGCCGCCCCGACATCCACCCCAGCACTGCCAGCAAATGATGTGTTTACAGACAGACCATGAAGAGTGGCAAAGCAATAAAAATGAAATAAAGACCATATTGCACTTCTTTTGAGAATGGAAGGATTTTTTCAAGGCTAGTATGACATCATGGAAAGGAGCAAATGCCTATCTGGTCCCGTCCCCCCTGCTGTTGCAAGGCAGAGCTGGCCACAAGACCCCCATGTCCAACGTACACAGTCAAAACCACACAATGTGCTCCAAGCAGAGAGCAGGTAGGCAGGTGTTCCGGATGTCTCATGCAAGCCCGCCAAGCTACGTAATTCGAGCTGGTGATTCAGAAGCCTCTTTATCTGCCACTGTCTTCCTTGTGGGTCTCCTGCAGAGTCTGCAAGGGCACAGTTTGCTCCTGGATGGTTATCGCTGGTGAGTTACTCTGAACAGAAGCGCTGGGGCTCGTGTCTGCTTGGAGGCCTCATCTTCTGACTCAAAAGCCCTGCTGGGCTGTAGTTTACCCAAGGGCTGAGGAAACTCCACCTTGCACTCTTCATCATTCCTACCGATTGAGCCCTGGCCTTCAGAACAGATTCCAGGGCCCAGGCCCAGTGAGCCATGGGTCAGGCGAGCTTTACAGCCACAGACAATGAAGCCCCATCAGAGCTGACTGTAGGGCTGCCTGCTGTCTGGTGTAGCTGCTTTTGTCGTGTCAATTCCAGAGCATGGGAGGGACAAGCCAAATGAAGAGGATGCATTGCCGTGACTGCACTTTTCCTTGTGCTGCCTGAAGAAGAGCTCTGTGGAGCTCAAAACCTTGCCAGTAAATTCTGATAAAAGAAACCTTGCCAGTAAATTCTGATAAAGAAAAGCTGCTCTGATTGAAGGACTAATTTCTCTGGCTTTGTATGTCCACTTCATGTTAGTAACTCTTTGCCAGCCCAAAGTTGCCATCGAGGCAGCCCCTTGCACATTCTTGTTTCATCAGAACTGTTCCACCCAGAGCCATGTCCCATCTCGTGTGTCACTTAGACAAGTTAGTGGAGACATGGCCTTTTAAGTGATGGGCTGGTACTCAGGCTGAGGAGTGGAGAGCCCAGGTGACCTAACCATTCAGGACCCTTGTGGCTTGGAACTTTGCAGCTACCTGTGGTGGAGGTGGACCAGTTGTCTGTGGGGGAGAATGGGCCAGCTTTCTCTGGATGGTTTAAATGCATTTCCCTTGCATTAGTTTTCTGCTGCTAATTTTACAGTTCTCTGCGGTTTGTTGCAGCTGCATTTGTTCCACCCACATTGGCTGCCTCCTAGAAGTTGTGTAGTTTTTTCTGCTTCAGCTGTTTAACCAGAAGTGATTTGTATTTGCTTGGGGTCTGCCAGGACATGCAATGCATTTGTGACCAGTCTTGTGACCTTCAATCTGAGACTGCCACTGCCAATACAGCAACTGCAGTTCCATACTGGAAGAATGGTGGAGAAAATGGATCCCCACCAAAACTGAAATAACGTTTGGCACTGCTTAAAAAAAACCTAAATAAAAATTCAGAATGTCACATTTTGAATTTTTCAAGTCTTTAATTTTTCAAATTCAATTTTGAAGACCTTTTTTCAAAGCGAAACTGGTGATACATTTTAAGGCAATTATGTTAAGTGTTAACTTCCAGGATTCAGTAGCAACTTATCCGCTTTGTTTCTAATATCACTAAATCCAAAAGCACCCATACGTGGGCATACAGCAGGGTGCTGGAGAATATAAACTCAATTTTGTTTAAATGCATAAAATTCCCTGATTTTTTCCAAATGGGTTTCAGCTATTCACATCAGCAGAAGATGCATTTGCCTGAGACATCTACTCTTGGGCCTGAGAGGCTCATTCCTGGGTGGATAACCTATGTGCCTGGCCTGTGGAACTCGAAAATGACCCTCCTCTTGGACAGGGTCACATAACTGGATCTATTAAATCAGGGTACAATCCAAGGCCTACCAGAGAGCTGGCTGGGGGCCGCAGCAGGTGGCATGGGTGTCATTCTGCCAGTGGAGACAGAGGCATGCTGGCACGATGGCACTTCTCCCTCCAGAAGCCCCACACACACACACACCGGTGGACAGCCCTGCTGCCAAAGATGTTTGGCTGGAAAAGCAGGCAAGGAGGTATGTGCCATGCGCAAAGCCCATTCATTTCTCCAACTCAGCCACACAGACAGTGCAAACCCATTGCAGGCAAAGGGGGGGAAGTGGAAAAAGCTGGTGGCTCTCTCATGGCCCGCCCACAATGAAATGGAGGTGGCGGTTTCTCCACAAGCAGATCTTGGCCCTCTCCCAAACATAAATAGACAGTAAGATTGTTCTGTTGTTTCTAAACTAGGATCTCCTTCTCAGCAAGAGGGTTAACCCATGCCCGGGCTGTACACTTCAGCTTGCAGATGGGAGCTCACGTAACTAAATGCTCCTCCACACAAAAATGTTCCTTGCCCATAGAAAACTAGAACCCATCTCCCTGACATGCTAGGGATTTGTGTTTTGTACGCTGGACAAGTGTTCCATTGTGGGAGCCCACTCTTGCAGTCTGAAGCAGCATGGAGGCTGACAGCTCTGATTTTGGTGGGGCCGTGAATCCATTCTGGGTTTTAGTCACAACCAGCCAGAACTCTAAAGGAGCTATCCAGGGTGCTGAACCTTATCGCTAAAATAGGTTCAGTGCCCTCGATAGCTCTTTTAGAATTCTGGCTGGTTCTGACTAAAACCCAGAATGGAGTCATAGCCCCACTGAAATCGGAGCCACCAGCCTCCACTGGCTGCCCCCCTCCCTGAGAAGGCGGCCCTAATTCTGTGCTGATTCTGCACCAGCCGCCAGAGCTCTTCGGTGCCCTGCTGCTGGCTGCCAGGTCACACAGCCTGTTGTTTTGCCCACATGAGCAGGCCCAGCCAAGGAAGAGTACGAGCTTCCCTGGGGAGACCGGGCGGGTTCAGACTTCCCCGATTACACACAGTGCACAGAAGTGGGATGTGGGACCTTTTCCAGCCCGGTGTCTCAGGGCCAGAGGCAAAAGGTGAGGTGAAAATGCCCAACATACCCTCCCATTTCAGCTTCCAGCTCTCACTGCCAGTAACTAAGCCTCAGGAGAAGAGGCATTCCAGCCTTGGGGTGGGGAGGCAGCACAAAAGCTGGGAAACAGCCGCCAGTGGTTGGGGGAAAAGCGGCGGAACAGGCCAGGGGCCATGGCCCCCGGGAACCCCGACGTAGAACTCACACACAGGGCTTCTCAGCTCAGCCAGCTCACAAACCCAGCCCAGGTACGCACCTTCATGGGACCAGCAATCCGCGCCCACCTCCACACGCAGCCGCCTCATGCTGTGCTTGCTCACGGGCCCTGGCAGCCAGGTTTGGCAGTGGCTCTCCGAGTTCCCCAGAAAGGGTCCTGCTCCAAGAGATGTCTTACCTGGACATGGGGGAGGCAGGCAGGGGGCTGAACCTGGGATCTTGAGCATGCCAAGCAAGTGTTTATCCCCACAACCATTTGCCCCAAGCTGCCTTTGGTAACATATGTGACAGCACATTGTTAATCACGATAGTAAAGTCCCACATTCTGGAATACTGCAATGTCAGTAGCAATTAACTTAACTGAATGGATAATACTGATTAATTTAACTTGATGCATAATATGTGGTTTGTGATTCCCCCCTCACCCCGTCTGTTTGTCTGATTTTTCTTCTTATTTTTTTTTTAAAAGGCCTCTGTTACTTACTGCTCAGTTCAGCAAGGGCACAATCGACTATGAAGCCCTTCTGCACCCCTTCCCCAAAAGCATGAGCTCAGTGGGAACCTGGCATTTAATCTAGGGGAGGTGTGCAGGAAACTGCCATGGTTGGCTGTACCCTTAGTTATGCCTAATAAAAACCAATAATATATATCCTGCCTTCGTGTCAATCTTTCTTTTAATTTATATACCTGGTTGGTTTTGTAGTTCATCAGGAGTTGAAAAAATGCAGAGTGGCTTGCAAGAGGCTTTAAAAATGTAGACTATATCCCTAAAATGCCAACAGAACAGTTCAAACTAAAACTAACCGGCAGCTCCTTGCCTTATCCCAGGCCTGCAAATGCAGCCCAAAATTAGGGATGTATGAAAGTCACTTACCTTTTACGAAATTTGATTCGCGGTGGGGGGAGGTGTCCCGTCCCTCCCCCCCGAAATTCTGGCCGGGGGGGAGGTGCCCCGTCCCTCCCCCCCCGAAATTCTGGCCAGGGGGGAGGCGCCCCATCCCTCCCGCCGCGAATCCTGGCCGGCCGGGTCTGCAAATGGTGGCAGCCGCAGCTGCCGCCGCCGTTTGCGTCCCTGCAGTCAGCCATGATAGGCTACATAAATGTTTACATAGCCTATCATGGCTGAGTAAAACAAAAAACAAAAAACTGCACGTATGCAAATGGCGGCACCCATGGGCGCCGCCATTTGCATTCCTTATTTTGGCACGTCTAGTCTACGTAAACATTTACGTAGACTACAGCGAAAATAAGGGGAACGCAAATAGCGTAGACGCTACACTATTTGCATTCCCCTTATTTTTGCCGTAGTCTACGTAAATGTTTACGTAGACTAGACGTGCCAAAATAAGGAACGCAAATGGCGGCGCCCATGGCGGCGCCCTTTTTTTTTTTTCTAACTCAGCCGTGATAGGCTATGTAAACATTTACGTAGCCTATCACGGTATTTTTAAAAAATCTAGCTGTGATAGGCTACGTAAGTCTTTACGTAGCCTATCACTTTCTTTTTTTTTTAACTTGGAAATGGCGGTGGCGGCAGCCGGTCAGAAGAACCGCCGCCAGAGCCGCCGCCGCCGCCAGGAAGATTCGCCCAAGGTAAGTCCCGTCCCGGGGGGGGCGGGGGGCAGACTGTTTCGCCACTGATTTCAGGGGGCCGAATGCGCTGGCATTCGGCCTCCCCGAGATTCGTGGTGAAATTCTCTGACATCCCTAGCCCAAATACTTCCAAATCAGTGAGAGGAAACCCTTGATCTGTCCAGCCTCAAGCTGTGTACGTGCTGTTTACAGTTAGAACCAACACCAGTTTTCTTAATTTCTGAGTTCATAGATTTACAGCAATCTTCCCCTACCTGGTGCCCTCTGGATGTGTTGGACAGTATCTCCCAGCATTCCCCAGCTAGCCATCCTTGCTGGGGATGCTGGGAGTTATAGTCCAACGCATCTGGAAGGTGCCAGGTTAGGGGAAGGCTGATTTACAATCATCTATGTTGCCCCAAATGACTGACAGTCACCTTTCCCCTCCTCTTCATCATTATATTAGATTTTCCCACAAAGGGCATCACTTTTGAATCATTCTAGTAAGTTCAGAGAGTGCAGAAAAGGGCCACTAAAATGCTCAAGGGGCTGGAGCAACTGCCCTATGAGAGAAGGTTACAACAGCTGGGATTGTTTAGCTTTAAGAAAAAAGGAGGGTAAGGGGAGACACAACAGAGGTGTAGAAAATTATGTATGGTGTGGAGAATGGGGAGAGAGAGACATTTTTCTCCCTCTCTCATGATACTAGAACCCGGGGACATCATATGAAGTTGATTGGTAGGAGATTCAGGACAGATAAAGGAAGGACTTCTTCGCGCAGTGCATTGTTAAACTATGAAATTCGCTACCACAGGGTGTAGTGATGGCCACCAGTTTGGATGGCTTTAAAAGGGGGTTAGAAAAATACCTGGAGGAGGATAAGGCGATCAATGGCTACTAGTCCTAATGGCTATGTGCTAACTCCAGGATCAGAGGCAGTATGCCTATGTGCACCAATTGCTGAGGAACATGGGCGGGAGGGGGCTGTTGCGCTCATGTCCTGCTTGTGGGTTTCCTGTGGGCAGCTTGCTGGCCACTGTGTGAACAGAATGCTGGACTGGATGGACCCTTGGTCTGACCCAGTTTATGTCTTTTCTTATATGTGGTTGCATACCAGACAGATACACTGGTGTCTCACCCTTTCACAAACCATGCGAGGTGCTACCTCAGGCATGCCTGTTTGTGGGACATCGTCCCTGGCAGTACATGGCAGGCAGGAATAGATTTCAAACATCTCAAGCAATTAGAGTTGTGGGGGATATGAAGATGAAAGGCCAGATTGGGATTATGGGAGTGGGGATGGGGCTTTAACCCTTTGTCCTTGCCATGGTCTTCATCTGAATTGCCCCCCATTCTATGCTTCCTAGTTGCAATGGGAGAAATGCACCCATTGGTGCCACTGGGTGGAGGAGTGTTGCAAGGAACTTAAAAAATTTGGGACCCAGGCCCACAGGAAACAAACTGAGTAGAATGTGCATATGTTGACTCATATCTACATATGAAAATGTAGAAAAAATTATTAAGACTTATTTTCATTTCACAGGAGGCAAAGTCAGTCAATTAATTTCTCACCCACATCATCTCAAATAAAAGAAATCCTTCAATTGATTTACACCTTGCCCCAGATCATTCCAAGCCAATGGGAGAAAGTTCCTTTGTTTTATCTTCATTGCCATGTAAGGAGAGTTTTGGGAGTGGGGGGATGTTGTAGCATATCGAGAGGGGAGAGTTAACCCTTCTCTCCCCAGCTGCAATCCTCCTTGAAAATCCCCCCCCCCATGGCAATTAATCTGCGCGGGCATCTGTGTATCTGTGGGGATACTGGCCTCAGTGGACATTTAATGCTCTGGGGAAAAGGTACAGGGCCCCAGGAGAATAGCTTCAGAGCTGGAGCTCCATGTTCCTGGGTGGATGGTTCAGATTGAAACCATGGAAGGCATGGTCCAGTTGACCACACATGCCCAAAAGGTGTGAATAACCTCATGTCTAGCTTGGCCCTTGGCCGCAATTCCTTATGCATGCTTACTTAGAGATATGTCCCACTGAACACAGTGGGATTTATGCCCAAGCAAATATGGATAGGGCTGGGCTTTTAATGGCAATCCAGAGCATACGACTGGCCCTGGCAAGAAGTAGAGTGAACAGGACTTGTCATATCCCATGAAAAGGTTGCAAATTACTGCTTATTTATTTCACCATCATGCTCCTAAGAAGGGGGACATTTACATTCCCCCCTCCCCAGGCACCATCCAGCTTTTCCATGTTCTAGCCAGCACTTCACATCTCAAGTCCAGAATTCATACCAGCATTTGGTATTTGGGGAAACCTTATCCCCACGGAGATCCTATTCTAGCAATGGTGGCCCCAACTGCCATGCTTTAAACCATGCAATGTGGAGTGCCTCATAGCATCCATCACAGAGAGGTTATTCTCTTCACATGACGGCTGTGAATTTTCATGGTGACAGAAAGAAGCTGAGAGATTAAAGCCTGAGTGGAAGAAGCACATTCTTGAACAAGTCAGTTGTGCTTTATATCGGACGGGTGAGCTGTGTTACTCATTAACTCCTCCTTCTGGATGGATTGATGAGTAATCGTGGGCCAGGTGAGATCAGAGAGAGATGTTCCTTTCTTCGGAATGCAAATGGTTTTATTGCCCATCAAGAAGACACACGTTGCACCTGAAAGTTAAGGTCCCTTTGCCCCCTGCAAATCACATTTGATGTTGAGTCCAGACCTGAATTCTACTGGATGATTTAATATTATTTTTTCATCAATATCCAGTCATTTATGGAACATTGACAGAATAGATGCAAAGGCCCACAAACAACTGTGGTCAGGTGTTGGAAGGTGGAGAAAGATGTTGGAGGATGGCATGGAAGAAAGCTGGTAATCTGACAACCTGTTTCTAGGATGCCTACAGCTCTCTGCTAGCACAACCCACCCAGCCCCAAGTAATGGACAACCTCAGCATTCAGTGGGGAGAGGAGCTTCAAACCCGAAGCCCTAAGGAGCGGGCACTTCTTCTGTATCTCTCTGCCGCTGGAACTCCCAGGATGCTAACATCACAAGCCAGAGTGTCCTTGGTTCTGGTAATCAAGTGACCCAGGGAGCCAAGGTTATGCTACTGCCTGCTATATAAGTCTTCCACGCCTGTTCTCCTCCTTCAGTCTGGCCAATTCATTACCGAGGAAAGTCAAGTGACAAAGCAGTCCATCTGGGCTTCCTTCTTTCCTCCCTCCCTTCCTTCCACAAGGTGGCTAATGGCCATCACAAAGCCAACACTAAAATGACTAAAAGAAAACAAAAAGCATATCAACACCAACACCACTAGATCAAATGGCTCAATGTATAACACAGCCAAAGAGGAGGTGCGCTACAGAAAGCTGCCATCAGTGCGTCTGCTCTCAAGCAAGGGAGCTGCACCAAAGTGGAAGGCAAAAGGGACCCAAGGCAACCCAACCCTCAGGGTCACCAGCAGGTGTGGATCCATCTGTCAGTCTCCGCTTCTCTCTGTTTCTCATTTTCCCAGTCTTAAGTTCAGGTTGTCTTGAACTTTGGGAAATTTTCCAATCTTAAGTTTGGTTTGTCCCAAACTTTGGGAATTAAAAAACAAAAAACAAAACAAAAACCCCTTTGCATGAAAACCCCCCTCCTTTTTGCATGTCTCCCTAATACATGCTTTTCTGCATGTCATTTTGCCTAATATTCACAGTTTTCCAAGTAATTTTCCTAAGATGCATTTTTCATGTAATTTTCATAAATATATACATTTTTGTGTGCACGTTCACTGAATGTACACATTTTTATATGCATTTTTTGTCAAGAGAATGCCATTGCAAAATTCAAAGAAGTGATAATTTCAAAGAATAACTGAGTTTCAGTTCACATATTGGTTTTTAAAAAGTGCTAAATGAATACTTACATGGATATTTGGTCTGCTTTTGTTGAAGTTTATGTATAATTCTTAGAAAGCCATATAGAGAGAGTGGGGGGGGAAGAGAGAGGCAGGCAGGCGGGCAGGCAGGCAGGCAGATTAATCTCATATGCATGCATTGAAACTGACACGTTCAAATTTATGTAGCTACATTTTTTTCTTTTCCTCTGTTTTGCTGAAATTTTACGCTAAAAAGTTATTTTTTAAAAAGTGTGAAATTAGATAAACACATTAAAATGCAAACTGAATTAATTCCCTCCCCCCATCCTTAGTTACCTGTCAGTCTAACACAGGAAATAATGCTACCCAATCATCACAGTCATATTTCAGTGTATGTGTCACCTGGAGCTTCCCACTGATAAAACATTAGTAGTTGATTAGTCCTTTGCCTATTAACTGAGTAATCAATCAGTTAGATTTCAATATTGGGTACACTTCTGCTTGCCCCATCTTAAAGTGGATGTCTCAGCACTGGAAAAGTTGCAGAAAAAAGCAACCAAAATGTTCAGGGGGCTGGAGAAGAGAACTTTTCTTATGGGGAAAGGATACAACAATGGAAGTGTTTTAGTTTAAGACAGCCTCCCCCAACCCGGTGCCCTCCAGATGTGTTGGACTGCAACTCCCATCATTCCCAGTCAGCATTGGAGATGCAGTCAAATACATCTGCAAGGAACCAGGTTGG
This sequence comes from Heloderma suspectum, assembly GCF_057233095.1. NCBI lineage: Eukaryota > Metazoa > Chordata > Lepidosauria > Squamata > Helodermatidae > Heloderma > Heloderma suspectum. Next base: position 327,947,092 of record NC_139460.1, on the reverse strand, counting down.
GGAAGGCTGGTTTAGGATAAAAAACAACTAAGCAGGCAGACCATAGAGGAGGTTTATAAAATGATGCATGGTGTGAAGAAAGTGGATCATCAGATACACACACACAAGTGGGGGGCAGGGGAGGGAGAGAGAGAAATTATCGGTCTGTCATAATAATAGAATTCAAGATTGCCTAATGAAATGGGTGGTCAGCACTTCAGGAGAGACAAAAGGGAAGCACTTCTACATTCAATCCTGAACTGATGAAATTTGCTGCCACAGGATGTCTTAGATGGTTGTAAATGATGCAATAGACAAATTCATGGAGGAAGAGGGGAGAGGTCTGTCTGTACCATAGATCCTATGGTTGTCAGCCATGGTAGCTAAATGGAACCTCCATGTCTGGAGGCAGCATGCTTCTGAGAACCAGTTGCTGAGGGACCAACAATATGGGAAAGCCCTTGCCCTCGTGCCGTGGCTGTGGACTTCCAGGAAGCACGTGGCCAGCCACTCTAAGAAATTGGATAGAAGGGCCCCTTCTGGTCTGATCTTGTGGGGAAACTCTTCTTACGTTCTGATACTGGCATATTCATTACAGATAATAAAGGAAATGTGACAGATCCTACAATGTGCTAAACAAAAGCTTGCTATTTTGGAGGGGCCGCAGCTCAGTGGCGGAGCCCCTGCTTGGCATGCAGAAGGCCCCGGGTTCGATCCCCTCATCTCCAGGTAGGGCTGGAAAAAGTCCTGCCTGGAATGCTGGAGAATGCTGCCAGCCAGTGTCAACAATACTGGGTTGGTGGAGCCATGGTCTGGCTCAGTAGAAGGCAGCTCCCGACATTACTATGAGAAGAGAAGGCCATGTTAATATTTTCTTTTTTCATTCCTTTTTTACAGGATCCCAAAAAGTGGGCTCTGAATACTCAGCCCTGCCTATTAAAATTGTTCCTTGCTCTCTAAAATGGGCTCCTCCTGTTAAGTCAGCAAAAGCTTCCGTTTAGTTTCAAGAGGAGACAGTTGCAGGATATTTGGGGGCGAGAACTGGGTGTGTGGGAGGACAGAGGACTCTTCAGAACACAGAAGCTCTACTCCCCAGAATCGCTACCGTCCCCTTTGGTTCTTCGGCAGGCGCACGCACCCCCCCCCCCCGAAACAGGCTTCCCTGAGCTCAAGAAAACTTGCCTCTGACCAAGGTGCTGAAAGCAGAAACTCTCCAGAACCGCAGCCCTGACTGCATCATTTTCTAAGGCAGCTTTCTCCAACCTGGCGCCCTCCAGATATCTTGGACTATTACTACCATCAAACCCAGCCAGCATGGCCAGAACAGGCAAACAGCCCAATTCCTGGACCTGGGAACTACCCACACATGGCATCTCTGTCTTATCAGGATTCAGCTTCAGTTCATTAGCCCTTATCCAAGCCATAGCTGCATCCAGGCAATGGTTCAGAATGTGCACGGCCTTCCTGGGTCAGATGTCACAAAGAAACAGAGCTGGGAAGAGTATGCTGATGACACCTACCCCCAACTCTCCTACTGACCATTCCCAATGGCTTCAGATAGACGTTACTGGGAACGAAACAGTGAGCTGTGGCACCCCACAGTTCCACAGCCAAGGTTTTATTGTTTTTGTTGCACTCTCTGGTTTTAATTTTTGTGAACTGCCCAGAGAGCTTCAGCTATTGGGCAGCATAGAAGTGAAACAAACAAACAAACAAACAAACAGTGCTGAGGCAGTCACCCAATGTTATTTTCTGGAACCAACCCTGTAAGTAAGAGCCAAACCACTATAGAACAGTGCCCCCAACTCCCACCCCATGGAGGCAGTCTGGGAGGATATCATGGTCAATGGTATTGAAAGCCACTGAGAGATCGAGCAGAATGAACAAGGTCACACTCCTCCATCCCTCTCCTGAAGAAGATCAGGTATCAGTGTGACCAAGGCAAATTCCACCCCCAAACTGGGCCTGAACCCAGACTTGAATGGATCCAAACCACCTGTTTCATTTGACAACACTTGCAGCTGAGAAGCCACCACTCACTCGAGCACCTTTCCCAGACGGTGGTTGGCGTAAATCTCTGGGCACAGGGAGGGCTTGCGCAGGAGCAGTGGCACCACTGCCTCCTTTGAGGTGGTAGGGACCACCCCATCCCTCAATGCTGCATTCACCACTCTCCTGATCTATCTCCCCACGGCCAGCTCAAAGAAGCCATGATGGGCAAGGGTCGAAAGAGCATGTGGTGGTTCATACAGATACAAGCATCTTGCTCACATCCTCAGGCTCCCAAAACTGAAACTGATCCCACAAAACAGGATGATGAGCTGGACACCCAACAGACACTGCATCAATGGCGGCACTGACATCAGCAGGGAGGTGGGCAATTCTATCCTTGAAGTGTCTTGCAAACTTATCACAGTGGGGCTCTGAAGACTCTAGTGTTGGGTTCACTGGGCTGGGTGACAATAACCCGCAACCTTCTCAGAAAAGCTCAGCTGGATGCCAGTTTAAGGATGCAAAGGAAGTGGCAAAGTAAGCCTTCTTTGCTGCCTTCACAGCCACACAGCAGGCACAATTATGCTCGATCACTTTCACGATGGGTCTTACCACTTACGCTCCAGCCAACTTCTGACATGTTTCATTGTCTGGAGCTCCCCAGTAAACCAGGGAGCCTTTGGAGCTCCACAGTGCCGAATAGGGTGCTCAGGCACGATTGTGTCAATGGCCTGTCACAGGGAGGGACTTGCACCACGAGACCAAGCTTCATCAGAAAGTGATCCGACCATCACAACTGGGTAATTTCCACCACCACCACCTCCCAGTATCCAGACCACCCCCTTCACGCCTTGAGACAAAGGATAAAACAAAGTTATGCCCTGACCTATGTGCTGGGCTGATGACAAACTGAAACAGACCCACAGAGGACACCAAGTCCCAAGCTGGTCCTGGTAAGGCCATCTCAGCATGGGTGTTGAAGTCCCCCAGAACCAGGGCCCTAGGGTTCTCCAAGACCGAGACCACCTCTGCCAACTCTGTCAGGGAGGCCATTGGGTAGCAGAGCTAAAGGTGTGTGCAGTGGTGCGAGTCAACTGGCAGAGAGGTGGGTAGATGGAGCTGCCTGCCTGTGCTTGGCACACGCCCACAGAACCAGAGTGGCTCGCCACATATTGGGCCATGAACACATCTATAGAGCTGTCTTTACTGCTTAACAGCCCGTGGAAGCTCACCATTCTGTGAAAGCAACACAGGGTACAAGAGCTCCCCTCCCCCACCTGGACAACTGTTTAGTGACCACTGTTTTGGTAGTGCAGATACAGGCACCTATGAAACCCATAAGCCTTCCCATTTTCTTTAGAAATGGTGGGTCTGGGCAGAGGCTGCATTTCTGCCAAATTTTTACAGGTCTCAATTTCCACAATACATTTAATATCTCAAATGGGATGCACCTCTCATCTGGTACCTTTTCCCCTCAGTTATGCAGGGGCTACTTAGTGGAGGGGAAGACACTTTGCTCATGCTTCAAGATACTCTTCTCTTTACTGTGATTTCATTCATTCCAGGCTTGCACCCCCAGCATGGGAAACAGGTTCTGGGGCCAAGCCTCGGGGAACCTTGGCTGTGAAGGACACTTTGACTAGGGATGATGGTTTGGGTATCTATGTTTAAGAGCTCCTCAAGACATGTTGTCCTCCCAAGTGACTGTTTTCTATGATCTGAGGCAAGCCTATGTTGAAAGAATAAAGATGTTCCTGGGGGTGGGGATACCTCTGGGATCTCATGCTGCTATACTGATATCCCTAAAAATATTACCACAGCAAACAGCACCATCCTCCCTCTTCATTCTCCCAGTGGCTGGTTCAACTAACGGTACTCCTCCCATGACCCTTTTTCTTCCTTGTTCTGAACTACCTGGGGCCCTTGCTGAAATTTTCCACATCCCATCATTGAATCTGAAATGTTCTTTCTCTGTAAGTCAGTCGCATAAATCCTTATGCCTTATCTGTTAGGCATTGAGTGACCAAGTGGTTGCTGCCAGGTAAAAAATTAACTACCACAGAGGAGAACAAATCAATGTGAAATGGATCATGTTTCATTCCAGCAAAGGCAGTAAATCATCAGGTGTCCAGGCTGGAGTGATGAGATGTATTCTCCAGGTCTGATATCCTGGGTCAGAATCTAGAAACAGGATATATTTCTGAATACCAAGTTCTGGGCATGAAGAACGGGGAATGGTTGGATCTGTTTTATTTGTACTTGTTTTTGTCTTCTCTTTTTAAGTAAACTGCCTTGGGAATTTGTACTGACAGGCAGTATAACATACCTTGGTTCAACTTTTGTGTTGCACTGCGGCTCCCAAAATTCCCAGGGGGCACTGCTGTTCAATGTGGAATTTGCAGCTGCACAGTGTGTTGGTATTTTCCTTGAGCTCCAAGTTCCTTTTCCTGGTCAGCCAGCTCTGACCTCATCTGTGTATAGGTGAAGTTCGGGTATTGTGGTTTTGTCCCATGTGCATCACTTCACACTTACTTACATTGAACCTTTTGGAGATCTTTACAATCCTGTTTGTCTGTTTTGTTTTGATCATAATTTGGTGTCACCAGCAAATTTGGCCACCTCACTGTTCAACCCTAACTAACTCTAGGTCTTTTACAAACAAGTTTAAAAGCAGATCATTGGAGATACCCCTCCATTCTGTGAACTGCCCATTCTTACATCCCACCATTGTGGCAAAGGTCCATTTATTCCTACCCTCTGCTTCCTTTTCTTTAACCTGTTGCCAATCCATAAGAGGACCTCTTCTCTTATTCCGTGACTGCTATGTCCATGTCCAACAGTCTATCTACTCCACCATGCAGATTTTTTTGCATATCATGTACCCATTAAAGACTCGTCCTTCCAGGAGAAAAGAGGAAGAAGCATCCTTTAAAATGAAGAGGACATGGAGCATCTTTGGTTGCTGGTCTGAAGTGACCTCTTTTCCTCCTCATCAGCTTGCACAGGCTTCTCTGGGCTGCTCACCAAGTGATGTAACATTTCTTACTTCCATGTGGTTTGACAGCTGCCTTCCCTCTCCACCTTCACTTCTTTCTTGGCTTGCGCATTGGTAGGAGCCCAACAAAATGGACTGCAAGCCCTAAAGCTTACAGGCAAGCCAACATAGTACTTCCTTCCATTCTCCCGCAACCTTCCTCTCCCTGAATCAATGGAAGGTTGAAGGAACCAAATGTAGATGAAGCCACTAGGGCTCCCCCTTAGCCCTGAAATGTCCCAGACAGTGCCAAGAACTTGACAGGTTGCTGAAAACTGGATTCTGCAAGTTGGCTTCACTGAATGCCCTTTTCTGTGTCACCTTCTGCTACTCCGGTCAGTGCTTCTCAGCAGGGGGTAGCCACAAAAAAGAGACAGGGATCTGGACTGGGGCTCCTTCAGAGGTGAGAAAAAAGTGGGGGAAGAAAAACAAGCTCCCCAAACCAGGGGCAGATTTAAGGGCAGGTGACCCAGGCAATGCCCTGGGGCACCAGAGTTGTGGGTGGTGGGATCAGTCACAGGCGACCTACTCTGCTACATGCTCAATAGCTGAAACAAATAGTGGTGAACCACTGAACTGCATATGGCAGCCTTCTCAGTGAAGTACCCTCTGGCCCTGGACTGACTCCACCCACCCAGAAACAGAATTCAAAGTGATCTTGATAGGCTGGAGCGCTGGGCAGAAAACAACAGAATGAAATTTAACAGGGATAAATGCCAAGTTCTGCACCTAGGAAAAAGAAACCAAATGCACAGTTACAAGATGGGGGATACGTGGCTCAACAACACTACAAGCAAGAAGGATCTTGGAAATGTTGTCAATCACAAGCTGAATATGAGCCAACAAGGTGATGTGGCTGCAAAAAAGGCAAATGCTATTTTGGACTGCATTCATAGAAGCACAGCTTCCAAATCCTGGGAAGTACTAGTTCCCCTCTACTCAGCACTGGTTAGGCCTCATATGGAGTACTGTGTCCAGTTCTGGGTACCACACTTTAAGAAGGATGCAGACAAGCTGGAGAGGGTTCAGAGGAGGGCAATGAAGATGATCAGGGGACTGGAAACAAAGCCCTGTGAGGAGAGACTGAGAGAACTGGGCCTGTTTAGCCTTGAGAAGAGAAGACTGAGGGGAGATATGATAGCGCTCTTCAAGTACTTGAAAGGTTGTCACAGAGAGGAAGGCCAGGATCTCTTCTCGATCATCCCAGAGTGGAGGACACGGAATCATGGGCTCAAGTTGCAGGAAGCCAGATTCTGGCTGAACATCAGGAGAAACTTCCTGACTGTTAGAGCAATATGGCAATGGGGCCAATTCCCTAGGGAGGTGGTGGGCTCTCCCACACTGGAGGCATTCAAGCTGAGGCTGGGCAGCCACCTGTCAGGGATGCTTTGACTTGATTCCTGCATTAAGCAGGGGGTTGGACTCGATGGTCTTATAGGCCCCTTCCAACCCTACTGTTCTATGATTCTATGACCCAGGCTGGCCATTGGGCGGGAAGGAGTATGAAGTGCTCCCTGTCCCTGCTGAGCCTTGCTTGAGCAACACTAGTCTTCCTGAGTTCTGGTGTGGTCCTGTAGCCTTGGTTATTCTTTAGTCTGGCCTTTTAGGGTGACCAGCCAGATGAGCGATAAATAAATTTAATAATAAATAAATAAATAAATAAAATTTTACTTTGTCCTCTGGTTCTGACTTGCTCTTCAGTCCTGACTTCTGGCTTGCTCCCCAGCTATGCCTCCTGGTCTGCTGTCCGCTCCTGATTTGCTCCAGTTCTGACTCTTAGCTTATCATGCAGCTTCTGAGCTCCTGCCTCACCTCAGACTCTTGCCCACAGACATAGTGCAAACTGTTTATTTCCACACGTAAATCTGGTAATGCTGACCTGCATGGCTTGCATATGCATTGCACTAAAATTTGTTACTTTTAATTTAGGGGGGAATTTGCAACATCGGTGTTCATTTGACAAACGGTGTGTGTGTGTGTGTGTGTGTGTGAGTGTGTGTGTTTTACTGTTCAATTTGTTTGAATATCGTTCCCCACCCTTCCAGTTATATATAAGATATGTAACTTAAAACCACATCCATATGAAACCTTTACAGGCTGTCATTTGATCAATGAGAAATCACATACATATTATTTGGTTTTGTTTAAATGAAATCCAGTATTAATTATCTTCAGTAGAACAAGGGACTACTGAAGGAAAGGTTAAAAAAAAGGAAAGGGGTGGGGAAAGTAAGAAAACCAAAAACATGAAGCAACAGAAGTAGCATGGAGTGAAGAGAAAGAGTGACTACCACACATCCCAAATCAGAAAATAATTAAACACGAATTATACAAGTGAATGTTTTTTTATTCTTTCCTATTCAGGGAATCATTCTGTATTTGACATTCTTGTCTTCCCTGACAAGACCAAGGTACTTTTGGTGGGAGACAAGAGGAGGCTGGGGGATGTTGACCTGGTGTTGAATGAGGTACGGCTACCCTTGAAAGATCAGGTCCGCAGCCTGAGGGTCATCTTAGACTTCCAGCTGTCCATGGAGGCTCAGGTGTCAGCGGTGAGCCGAACAGCGCTGTACCAACTCCATCTGATATGGTGGCTGCACCCCTACCTTCCCGACCATCTGCTCCCATCGGTCGTACATGCCCTGGTCTCCTCTCGTTTAGACTACTGTAATGTGCTCTACGTGGGGGTTACCCTTGAAGACAGTTCGGAAGTTGCAGCTGGTACAGAACACGGTGGCTCGACTGATTAAAGGCAGCTGCCGGCGTGATCATATCACTCCGGTGGTGAAGGAACTGCACTGGTTACTAGTTGTTTTCTGGGGCAAATTCAAGGTGTTGGTTTTGACCTTTAAAACCCTATACGGTTCTGGCCCAGCCTATCTCAAGGAGCGCCTCCAGCAACACCAGATAGGCCACTCAACAAGATCAGCCTCGGATGGCCTTCTCTCTGTCCCATCAGCCAGGACAGCTAGACTGGTGGGGACGAGGGAGAGGGCCTTCTCTGTGGTGGCCCCCACTCTGTGGAACTCCCTCCCTAGGGAACTCCGCCGTGCCCCCTCTTTAATGAGCTTCCGCCATGCACTAAAAACATGATTGTTCAGGCAGGCATTTGGGGTTGGTTAGGGTAATTTTAGAAATGTGATGTTTTTAATGTTGAATTTTATTGTTTTGAACTGTTTTTAATGTTGTACATCACCCAGAGTGGCTGGGTGATCAGCCAGATGGGCAATTAATAAATTTAATAAATAAAATAAATAAAATAAATATTTCTGCTTGTTTTGCTTGTTGATTTCTTGCTTTGTTGCAAGAATTTTTGCTTTTCCATTCAGTGTGCAACAAATGAGTCATGTATCCTTTAAATGTAACATGGGTGTGTGTGTTTTTGTAGGTGATTTGGTAGGCGAGTAATTGAGATTTGATTTGTTTTTAGGTGAGTAATTAAGATCAGACCTGTACATGCAAATCTGTCATTTCATATGCCAGGGATAGAGCACGCAAACTATGCATCAAAATTGTGAGATGGGCTACAGGTTCAGTTATAAAGGAGCTATCCCATAGTTGAATGGGGGGGGGGATTAAGAAACTCCTCACATGAGTGCCACATGGTCTGGGCCAACTCTGCTCCTACCTCAAATTGGCTGGCATTTCTAAGGAGGCAGTCTTATGCACATTCAGACGGAAAAAAGTCCTACAACTCCCAGCGTTCCCTAGCCAACATGGACATTCTTCTGCTTAAACATGCATAGGATTCCTCCCTTAGTCCATTTTTTCTTTCTTTCGCACTATTATGGATACTGGATCTATAGAGAGGGGCTGGGGTAGAACAAAACTTAACATTTAGCTGGCTAATATTAAGCACTGTTGAACTGAGATCTCTATCTACAAGAAGACATTTAGTTTTCTGAAACTGCCCCTTGTTATCCATCAAGACTTCAGGTTGAACTTGTTATTATTCATGTATGTTTATATCTCAAGGCACTGCATGTGGTTCTCCCTGCCCTCATTTTTCCTCACAACAGTCTTGTGAGGTAGGTTAGGCTGAGAGAGATTGCCTGGTTCAAAGTCACCCAGTGAATTTCACAGCTGAGTGGGGATCTGAACCTGGGTCTCCCCAGGTCTAGTCCAACACCCTACCTGTACCAGCTCTTCCACTTTAGGAAGATTCACCTAGTTGTGCGATATGTGCACAATGTTGTTTTGGCCCTAGATTCTTACACTGTGCCGTCTCCTCACCCCTCGCCCAACCTCATTCCTTCCAGCCTCAGCAGTAAGCTGTGAACCACTGTGCAGCTGAGGTTGTCCTCTAGGCACCAAAGGCCTTATCCACTGAGCAGTTCTCTTGAACACATCTCAGGGAAATGAGCAGGAGCTGGTCCAGGAGAGCATCCTTCTCGCAGGCTTCATGAACTGTCTTGCGGTTCCTGGCTCACTGAGCTGTGGTTCCTCCCATAGGGGAGGAATTTGCACAAAATTCCAGAAAGTAAAACATCAAAAACAAAACCCCAGTCCATGGAATCTGCGCAACTCAGGAAAAGCTCATCTGCTGTGGAATCCTCAGGTTGGGTCCCCAGAAATCCAAACTCATTTGATTCTGTTGCGGATTTCTCCAGCATCACTAGTGTAGGGACAGAGGAAGCTTGTTTCAGGTCACACTATGCGTCCCTCTCCCCCAGTATTCTCTACTCTGACTGGCAGTGGCTGTCTGCGGCCTTTCCTATCAGTTGCTCCCTGCGGTTCTCTCATCTGGTGATGCTGGGATTGACCCGGGCACCCTCTGCTTGCAAAGCATGTCCTGCCCTCTGTGGAGGCACACACACCAAGAATTCTTCTAGGCTGCTCCTGCCCTTCTTGGGTGCTCCTTGGAAAACACGAGTGGTGGTGCTGTTGGGTCTGTAGGCTCTCCGATGGTCTGGGTCTCCTGAAAGTGCCTGACCTCACCCACCTCTGGAGCAAGCCCCGCCCCAGCCCATTGCTCAGGCTCCTTCTCGGGGGAAGACCTTTGCTGGTGGGGAGGGGGGACCAGAGAGACACAAAGGAGAGGACGATGTCGCAGCTGCCTCCTGTTGGCATGATCCTTGGGGATTCATTTGCTTCTGAAGCCCCTCTTGGAGCCTGATGACCGCTTCAGCTTGGCGTGCACTCAGCCGTAGGTGACACACTGGGCTGTTTTGCTCCACCGGCCATGTTGTGCTTGCCAGCTTTTGTTGAGAACTAACAGGAGGTCATACGTGGTGCAGGAAACACGCCCAGCCCTGGCACCGCACACAGAAAAAGGCATTGTATTAGTGGCAATGAATTCAGACCAACTGAGGGTGGGATTAATGAAATCTCTGCCTGGCACTCTGCGCTTCTCCAGGCCGGGCACAATGGACGAAGAGAGGAGCCTGGATGTGGGCCTGCCCCATCGGCAAGCTGTGTTTGTCCAAGGCGGCAGGACGTCCCTGGCTTGGCTCTGAGGCTGCCTCTGCACAGAAGGGAACTGCGGCAGCTCACTGGATGCCTTCCCAGAGCAGTCCGAGAGGCAAGTCTTCATGGATCTCTCTTGCATGCATTGCAGCTCCAGCCCTCGCCGGACACGGCACGGAGCAGTGGGCCCGGGGGGTGTCGATGCCCCAAGACTGGCCCGGGCCAGTCAGTCGCTCTGGAAGAAGACGGGCTCAGCTGCAGCCTTGGCCGTGCTGTCAAAAGCCACCATCCTCATATTAAAGGTGCTGGGAGTGCCAGCATCGGTCAGCATCAAATGGTGACCTCGGAAGATATGCTGAAGCGCGTATGATCTGCAATTCATTGTATGTCTTCTGATCACAGAGTGGGCCCAAGAATACAACACAGGAAATTTCATTTCATTTCATTTCTATACCTCCCAATAGCTGAGGCTCTCAGTAGCACAGTAAGGGTGTGCAAGAACATATTTTCCCCATTTCATTATTTAATTATATTTCATCATTTTAAAACTTATTTTGCTTAGTTATTTCATTTGCTTAAATTGCATTTGTTTGAATATTCCTATTCTGTGTGTGTTTTTTACTCTTTCGCTGCTGCCTCTGGCTGCAGCAGCAGAAACCCTGTTAGTGGCCTCTTCGTGATGGCCACCATTTACTTTTCCCAGAATGCCCTGGACATTGTACTGAGCTGGTGCATTCTGGGGCTGGGCGGGGGAATGGTGACTCCCATTGGCAGCTGTTATTTTTTGTGGCGGCTACCATCCCCCCCCCCCAAATGCCCTGGAGCAAATCAACATCTGGGGCATTCTGGGGTAAAGAAAATGGTGACCCCCAGGAAGCACTTGCCAAGAGGACCTCCACTGACACTGGAGAAGCCCCCCCCCCCCATGAGTGAATAAAGAGAATAAATAGGGCGATGAGAACAAATTTCATTCATTACACTTGGCATTTGTTCCATAATGGATGAAAATTGAATGGTCCCTGTTTTTCATTTGTTAGAAGATGAATGCATGTGACTAGAACAGAGCGCCCCTGCCCCCGCCTTTCTTTAGGACATATTGACCATGCTGAAGCCCATTCTGGGGAGTATGATGCCACCTCTTCTGCAACCCTTTCTGATCTTTTGCAGAAAAGATAAGTCCAAGGACTGAGTCCCGTCCTTTGGCCCTCCGTGCAGTGCTTCTACCCAGCCACGTAACTCTTGAGTGATCATTATGGCAATTAGAGGGCAGTGGAGCATTCCGCTCCCATCTTCTCTGCTCATGATCTATGGAAAGAGGTAACCAATTACAGCCATTTGCATTAAACATTAAACGTGCAAGAATCTCCAATTAAAAATTCTTAGAAGAGAGGAATTAGCTGTTTTGATCTATTCCTGTTCCTCTCAATCAGGTCTGTGACCTCCCTGGGCTTGTGGCTGGCTTGGTGTGCATAGTTATTTTTTAAACCAATTGTTAAACAAGTTCACCATTGGTGAGGCAAAAAAGAAAAGAAAAGAAGACATCTCAGGTAGGGATGTACGGACTGTGTAAAATCTGATCCATCTGTGTTTCACAGGTTGTCAGGGGCCTTTCATTCCATGGTCCACTAGGGATGTCAGAGGATTCTGCCACAGATCTCAGTGAGGCCGAATGCCAGTGCATTCGGCCTCCCGAAATCCATGATGGAACGAAGCCCCCCTGCCCCACTACCCCGTGAAAGGCGCGCGAAATGGAGCACTTACTTGGTGCTGTTGGCGCTGCTTTGCAAATGGCGGCCATGTCTGTGGCCTCCATTCGCTTCCCCATTTTTGCCGTGATAGGCTACGTAAATACTTACGTAGCCTATCACGGCTAATGCAGGGACGCCATTTGCATTAGTCCCTGCAGAGGCTGTGATAGGCTACGTAAATATTTACGTAGCCTATCATGGCAAAAAAACAGGAACGCAAATGGTGGCCGCTGTAGCCACCGCCATTTGCGTTCCCTTTTTTTGCCATGATAGGCTACGTAAATATTTACGTAGCCTATCACAGCCTCCGCAGGGACGCAAATGGCGAATGAACCCAGCCGGCGAATGCACCCAGCCGGTGGCTCTACGGAGTTGCCGCGGAGCGGAGCCGGCCAGGTTAGGATTTGGGGGGGAGGTGCAGAGTGCCTCCCCCCCCCATGAATCACCCCTTCGAAAAGGTAAGTGACTTTCACACATCCCTATCGTCCACTCATCAACAGAATTTGATTTTTTTCATTTCTGAATTTGAGCAAATTCACATGTGCAAAAATGCACAAATTCCCACAAAATGTGAAAATCTTCCCCAAATGTGCTTTTTCATGCTTTAGCCTATGGGGAATATATGCATTTTCAGCCATTTTTTAAATTTGTGTGCATTTTTCTATGACAAAATTGTGCAAAATTCCCAACGGTTAAAAAAACTGTCCACAAGCCCATGGAATCTGCCCAACAGCAGAAAAGCCAGTCCACTGTGGAATCCACAGGTTGAATTCATGAAAATCGAAACTCATTTGGTTCCACTGCAGATTTCTCTGAATCCCTAGCCTCAGGTGAAGGAATAGGAAATTGGTATTTCTAGAGGGGTAGCTTTATTAGACTTGCACAAGAGACAACAACAAGTTTTGTGGCAGGCACTGTAAAGACTAACAAAGTTATTATCAGTCCACTTCCCTAGATGCATCAATAAGACAATACGACAGTGTTGAATACTAAGGCAGGATCACAAATAGATACATAATGAACGAGTGAGTGATATGGCAGTCGGGCTGTACTGAAGCTGTCCTACAAGCTGATCTCCATAAGTTCAGGCCTATATCTTGTCAAAGGGAGAGCAGCCATTGTTTCTTTGTCACAGCACGCCTTGCTGCAAAAGAGACCTTTTTGCATCAGGTATGGTCTAACTCAGCCTTTCCCACCCGGGGGCCTTCCAGATGTGTTGGACTACAACTCCCACCATTCCTAATCACTGGCCATGCTGGCTGTGCCTGATGGTCCAAAACACCAAAACACTTCCCAAAACACCAGGCTGGGGAAGGCTGGTCTAACCTAATTAACAGTGCGATCCTATAAATATCTACTCAAAAGTATTTCCCATGGAGTTTAATGGGGCTTACTCTAGGGTTAGTGGGGACAGGGATGCAGCCTTAGACTAGAGAGCACCTCCCTGATTCTGTTCTAAGACTATTGAAAAGTGCAGAAGGGGGCTCAGTTTTCATCATGGCCAGCACCACCCTTTCTCTGAAGAAGAGTCCTGGTGATCTCTGGCGGTATCGTGGAGCCAGGGCTCTCGGGGTTGAAGCACCAGGAAGTTTCGATTAGCAGGGTTTATGACATCCTCTGCCGCCCCTCCAGGCTTCCCTTTCCCCTCTAAACTTAGCTGCAGTAGCTGGGAGGAAATGGATTCTCCTGGCAGCAAGGCATCGCTCTGAGCGATAGCTGTTGCAATACAAAATATGCTGAGGTGGCTTGGTGCTGAATGGGCAGTTAAGACCCATTCCCTTACAGAAGATGCTCCTGGTAGAGACTGGAACCAGTTGATGATATGCACTGCACAGCTGCCTGCATGTTTGGGCTCCCCCAGGGGGCGGGTGATGGGGCCGCAGTGTGTGCCTGCATTTCCAACGTCTCCACTACACCACTGGTGACCTCAAAAGCTTGCGCACTACTTTATGTCTTTGTAAGCTTGTCGTAATAAAGGACTTATTATGCCGCTATTTTGTTGTTATTGTCATTTCTTTTTTTTCCCTAATAGATCAACATTTCTTGTAAAGCCACACAAACACCTTTGGATAAGAGCTGAACTGGACTGAACGGGGGGCCTGGAAAAGTTTTTAAGACAGCGGGGGTGGGGGGAGGCTCAAGGTGGTCCAATGTGGAATTAAAAAATTAATTCGAGAGGGATCACAACTGCACTGAAAAGACACCATTCATGAATGTTATGGAACCACAGAAGTTCAGGGCTAGGCCCCTTCCATTTAACCTCTGCTCGCTCTCTCGCGCTCGCTCTCCACACATTACTCTCCACACACGCTCTTCCCTCCACAAAGCAAAGCTCTCCTCCAAAGGCACAGCAAGCAAGATGGCACAGTTAGGTTCCTCGGGCCAAGACAAATGGCTGGACCTCTCCCGCTTCTTTATCCATCAGCCTTGACTGCAAGAGCAGTCTTTCATGCCCAGTCCTCTCTAGGCTAGTTCAGCCCAGTGCCCAATCTTATGGGGGCTCTACCCCCACTTTTCCAGGGCCCCTGGGACTGAACCAGGGCAGTTAACAGCACAATCCTATGCATGCTTTCTCAATCTCCAGTGCCACTTGCTCCTTTGTACATGTCAGCTTTAGGAAATTTTTCTACATTTTTCCCAATGTTCCAAAATATTGCCTTTCAACTTTCAAATACAAAGTGTTGAATTTGCTATTTGGATTTTTACATGTGAAGGTTTACCTTGAAATGTATCCGCTGGGGGTGGCAGCGGGGTGGGTGGCAGTTCAGGCTTCTTGACATGGCTTGATTGACAGCTGCAAAGTCAAAAGAAATCATAACCTGTCAGCTCTCAAATACTGAGTGCTATTGCATGTCATGATCTATGAAATACAACAACATGAAATCCATGTGCATGCCTACTCTCCAGTTGTCTCCAAAGCTGCTTTCTCTTGCGGAGGGATACAGAGAGAGAAGGATGCAGATTTCCTTTGTACTTTGGCTGCTGCAGTACTTTTTGTGCTGAGCTTAGTGCTCAGACTCCATGGTATTCTTCTGCAGGAGATGTTGCAACACTGTAGTTTAATTGACTGGTGGATGCCAGTTTTGGAGTTTGGTTCTCTCTACTGTTAATGCTGCCTGGGTTGTGCTTAAACTGAGTGAGGCTATAAAAAGTTTATTGGTAGGGAGCTGGCTGGGTTTTGTTTTTATATCGGTCTTTTCCTGGCCTTCAGAAATGGCTTCTGCAGATTGGTAGCCCATATATATTTCCCAAGACAAGCTAAAGTGTGATCCGAATGATGAGACAAAGGAGCTGGCCACGGGGTCACAATACCCTTTTGGAGAAGCAGATGGGCCCGTTGCACAGGGCAGAGAGTAGAATGGCACTGGAGACCCTTGTTTCCTTCACTCGGATCCTGCACAGAAAGTTCCCTGTGGACAATGTCAGACACGCGCCAACTTGGAGTGGGGCCAGTCCACAGGCATTTTACTGAGGCAGGAAAAACAGGGGAGGAAATCAGGCCCAGTCAGGTTATCATAGCCTTTCCAGCAAAAGCCAAAGTAGCTATTCATCATCCTGACACTAATGCCCCATTCTTTGCTCAAGGCTCCTGCAAGAGGAACAAGCCCCTGACAGCAAAATGAAGGAAGAGCAACCTGCATTTGCTAGACTTGCCAGGCTCACCAAGCCAGATGTATGGCAGGGGAAGCATCTGATGTTCCTCCAGTCCCCGGACCCACCAGCCCCATGCGAGTCCCATGTGCACCAATATGTGGGCAGCGGGACTCCGGCCCTCACCTCTCTAAGCAGCAAGCAGCTCTGCTAAGGGTGAACTTTGCCCTGGGATTGCTCCCCCCATGGTGAAGGAGAAGGTGCTTCTGCTGCAGCCCACTTCTCCATCAAAACTGGCTTGCCTTCATTGCCGCCAGGAGGGCTTTTGTGGTGTGGATGGGGCATTGATGCAAATAAACAGTTCTGGGGGATTGCAGGGTTTGCGCACTGTGTGGTGGATTTCCCCTGTAAATACAACATTTCTCACTTAAGCTCGTCAGTACCATATATCATCAGCCCTGCTTCAGTTCCCCCAGGTCAAACAGTGCGCTCGTAAGGGTAGCAAGCAGTGAGCCTATTAGTCATGGTGGCTAGTAGTACTTCCAGGATGGCTCTGTGCTACCTCCCATATCAGAGGCAGTATGCCTCTGTATACCAGTTGCTGGGAAACTACAGCAGGAGCGGGCTATTGCACTTGTGTCCGGCTTGTGGGCTTCCTAAGAGGCATCTGGCTGGCCACTTGGGAAACAAAGTGCTCGATCAGATGGGCTTTTGGCCTGATCCAGCGGAATTCTCCTTCTGTTTTTATATTCTTATCAACTTAGAGCTTTTCTACACAAGGCTGTTAATCAGTTTTTAATCTGCTGTATCTACTTTCAGTTTTGTCACAGAATAGAGATCTGGGCACTACACAAAAAGCATTCCCTTTCCTGCTTTCCCACTACATAACCTCCAGGTGGTACTGCGGTATAGCAGAATAACACAATACACAAGAGGAAATCATGCCTTTTTCACTTTTACAATTAAATACCACATTTTACCTGCTGTAAAAAGACTCACTGAAAGTGCTCTTTAGACACAAAAATGAAACTGGTGGGTCATGATGTCGTCTAAAGCACCCATAAACAACCATGAATATGGAATGACAAACACATGATAAATGCCTCATGTAGAAAAGCCCTTAGAGCATTTGATTAGTTGGCTCCATTGTTTAAGCTCCCAGGGTTAGGCATTTTGCCCCATTTCAGAATCCCTTAAGTCATAATGAACTCAGAGTAGATCCCAATGAGCTGTTCCACCCTACCTAGCCACCCAGATTTGCTGAAGGCATCAAACTATATTGATTCAAAATGATTTTGTGAGGTTAGAAGACTGGGCAGAAAATAACATACTGCAATTCAAAAGGGAAACTTGCAAAGTTCTTCATTTAGGAAAGAGAAATCAAATGCACAATGCACAACAGATCTGACTGCCTAAGGAGGTAGTGGACTCTCTGTCCCTGGAGGTATTCAGGCAGAGAGTGGACAGCCATCTGTCAGAGATGCTTTAAACTGCATTCCTGCACTGAGCAGGGGGCTTGACTACATGGCCTCAATGGCCCCTTACCAACCCTATGATTCTGTGATACCATCTCCATGCACATCCAACTGCAGCAGCCTCTCAAAGGGGAAGAAGACCTTGGCACAGGAAGAAGACCTGAGTATCTTCCAGACTAGACTACTGCAAAGTATTATATGCCCCTGAAAAGTGAATGGAAGCTACAGCTGGCCCAGAACATGGGAGTCAGCTTGTTAACTCCTAGAACTGAGCATACGGCACTTGCGTTCAAAGATCTGCACTGGATTCCACTTGGTTTCCAGGCACAAATGAAAGTCCTGGTGCTCACTTCCCAAGGCCCAAACTAGCCTTTACCAACCTGGTGCCCTCCAGATGTGGTGGACGATCAGATCATACAACCATCTCCATCCAACATCATCCCTGCAACTCAGAAATAACACACCTGCTTTGCATACAGAACATCCCACCTTCAGTCCCCAGCAGCATCTCAAGTTAAAAGGACCTCAGGTCCTTTTAACTTGAAAGGTGATGCCTGAAAGCTCCTGGAGAGCCACTGATGGTCACAGTAAGACAATACTGGACTAAATTGGCAAACATTCCAACATCCTTCAAGCCAGCTTCCTATGTCTGGGTTTTTAACAAAAACATATTTTGCATTTTTTTAAAAAAGTTCCAAGGCATTGGATCAAAGAGCAAGAATCAGGATATACATTTCAGAAATGCATTAATGAGATTCCAGCTCTCCAAGAGCTTCTGCCATAATGACGACTCCTTCCTCAGCTCACTGACCACTGAGAAGGCAATGCCTGGACATTGCACGTAAACCGCCGGAGTTAATGTGCAACGGAGAGATGCCAAGCAGTGAGGGGGCATGAGGGGCACCCGTGGCCCCGCAACTTAATTGAGCCCTCTCCAATGTGATCATTTACAGTAACAGGCGTTGATGAGCTGCTTCTGTGTTGACATTAGCCTCGGCTGGATGCTTTGAGTGCCACCAGAGGCCTCACAGCTGCCCTCATCCTCCCTGGCAGAGCCTGAGTGCAACAAGAGGCATCGCTCTCTCCCGTATCTTTAAGCATTGCCCCATTTCTGTGGTGGTGTGGAATTCTAGAAGCGGGGGAGCCAAGAGAAGGGGGTTTCCCAGAGAAGGGGGTATACAGGAGAATTGCTTTAAGAACATAAGAAGAACTGGATGAGACCAAAGGCCTTTCTAGCCCAGCATTCTGTCCACACTGTGGCCAGCCAGGTGGCCCAATGGGAAGCTCACAGGCACAAGATCACCCCCCCGCTCGGGTTCCCCATCAGTTCCTAGAACCTGATTCAGAATCACTCAATTCCTCTGTGGATGTAGCTTCAAGTGCTTACTAGATACCGTTGCAATTTCTTTACAGCTAACCAATATGATCACCACCCAAAACAGAGCCAGTCGGGATTTCTGTGGGTAAGCTCAAGGTACCACGAGGGACCAAGACACTGATCACCTTGTTCTCCTTCAGATAGTTTCATCCCCCTTTAAAGCCTTCAAAAATGGTTGCCATTGCTACATTTTGTGGTACAGTTTCCAGAATCTAACTGTACTGTGTGAAGAAGTCCTGTTTTTCTGTCCTGAATCTTCCACCATCCAGTCTCACTGGATGACCCCAGTGAGGCACTGGGCTCCTTCACATAGAGCTGTTATCCTGCTATTGAGATTGCTCACTCATGGAAGTTTGCAGGTCCTTTTTATGACATCGTCAACCTCCAGGGCACATCCAGAAGTATTTCCTGGTTATTTCGCTCCAAAAAGGTCTGGAACTAATGAACCATATTTAAAAATCGGAATGCAATGCAATTGAAACAGCCACTAGATGGTGCTGTTTCATTGTGTTCTATGGAACCTTGAAACATTGTGTTCTATGAACCTTGTGTTCTATGGAACCTTCTCAAGCAAGGGATGGACATTTGAGAATGTCCTACTAAAGCTTCACTGGACACCATCACCACCCTGAATTGTTCTTGGATGAGAAGCCCACATGTATGTTGGAGCATTCACTTTGATTCATGGAATAATAGTTTTTTTTCAGGGGAGCAAAAGGTCGCCCCAGTTCACTCCATGCAGCAAGGGAAGAAGGCTCTTTTGCCAAACAATTTACACTGCCTAGATCTTAACACGGCCCTTAAGATGGCTGCCTCAAAGTTCTGTTGGTAGTAGCATCTGGAAGGGCCGAGCTGGTGTCCATAGATGTCCTAGGAGTCACCAAACCTACATCTGTAGTACAGTTAGGACCTGGATAATTCAGCCATGGCTAGCAAGACAGGCCCAGAAATAAAGACGTCCAAGAGATGCCATTGCTCTCTCTCCTCTGAAGAAAGCAGATCTTCCGGAGGCTGAGCTGAGCTCCCCACCCGCGGTGCTGTGGTACAGCTAGGACATTTAAAACCCCGGACTTAATGGCCTTTATGGGAGCCCCTTTCAGGTAGCTATGTGTATCACTTCAGTTGTGACACACGCAACTAATGTTTCTCTTCACCCTCAACCACCATTCCATGCTTTGCAACAGCTTCTACATTCCTGATAAGGTAGAACAACAACATTGTTTGCCAACCCTACTACTACTGTGTAGTAGGAGTAGTAATAACTCTGAGCACTTCCAGTTTTGCATTTTAAGCTCATTGAAGTTGTAGCTCCATCTTGACTGCAGGAATAAGATGTGCTTTGCTTCTGCTGCCCTCATCATCTGCGGCTCTCTGCGTGGTCACCTAGACTCCCGAGCCCTGGACTTTGCCTGAGCTCCACCCCTGGGTTCTCTTGCTTTGGGAAGGGGTATAAAAGAGCATCCATCCCTTGTCTCCCATTCAAAATGCACACTCCACGGGGCCAGGTGTTCTGGTTTCTGTGTGTGTTTATTTAGTACTTGGCAGTGCCGCATCCTGGTTCACGACTGGGGCTTTGGGCTACGATCCAAGCCAGACGCAAATACCTTTAAGCAGCCCATTGAAAGCAAAGACTTTAAGCATATTTGATTCTTCACTGGAGTGTAGCATTGGGAGACTGATGTGGAGGAGGAATGTTTGGTCACACTGTGGTCTTCAAGCTTGTACCCACAGAGCTGCAGGTTCAAATTCTACCGAGCCCTGTCCATGTAGGCTAGAAAGGGCTTGGATCTTTGCACACAAAGCCAGATGGAGCAGTGCAATCAAAATGATCAAGGGGGTTGAAGCGCCTTTCCTTGGAGGAAAGACTTATGATCTGGAGGGAAGAAGTAATCATAGCTTGGTGGTGAGAACAGATGCTTTGCTTGAGAAAAGGTCCAGGCTTCAAAAGGTAAAAGGGTCTCTGGGATAGATCTCACTCCACTCTGAGATGCTGGACAGCCATGGCCAGTCTGAGCAGACAGTACTGGGATAACTGGACTGATGCTCTGACTCAGTGCGCGGCAGCTTCCTATGCATGATGATGCAGAAAATGTGCAGAGAACATTTCATGTTCCCATACGCTGTTGTTGCCTTCCACAACCTGATGCCCTCCAGATGTGTTGACTACAACTCCCAGCAGCCCCCAGGTCAGCCATGCCAGCTGGGGGATGCAACTGGTGTATGCAAGGAGAGACGTGCAGCCCAAGACTTCGCAGCTGTTTCTTTGGAATCAATGGGCAAAGTTTGCACTGCCTCCCTGTCCGCCGCCCCCCCCCCCGCTTCTCTGCCCCTTCCCACACACAGCCCTTCTTGTCCCTGGGCCCTGAGCGACATTTTTGCTGAGGCAAAGCCGAACTTCCTCACCCATGGGAGCTCCCCTGTCAACGTTCTGTGACTTACCTTTCCCCCTCTGGAGCCAATTTATTGACTCGTGGATACTGCAGATGAAAGATCGTAGGCAGTTACTTTGCCCAATCTGATTTTGCTCCTAATAATTAATAAGCACAAAGTCCAGCGTCTGGAATGATTCCCAATCTGATTTCATACAAAGATGCCCTCTATCTCCTGCCCAGGGGTGTTGTTAGGTTCTTAAAAGATCCTGGGCACAGGCCCGTAAAACAAATTTACATTCCAATTCCAAAGAAGGGCAACGCCAAAGAGTGTTCAAACTACCTCACAATTGTGCTCATTTCACATGCCAGCAAGGTGATGCTCAAAATCCTACAAGCTAGGCTTCATCAGTATGCAAACCGAGAACTACCAGAAGTACAAGCTGGGTTTCGAAGAGGCAGAGGAACTAGAGATCAAATTGCCAACATTCACTGCATCATGGAGAAAGCAAGAGAATTCCAGAAAAACGTCTATTTCTGCTTCATTGACTATGCTAAATTGTGTGGATCACAACAAACTGTGGGAAATTCTGAAAGAGATGGGAATACCAGACCACCTTACCTGTCTCCTGAAAAACCTGTACGAGGGTCAAGAAGCAACAGTAAGAACCAGACATGGAACAACTGAGTGGTTCAAAATTGGGAAAGGAGTACGACAAGGCTGCATATTGTCACCCTGCTTATTTAACTTATATGCAGAGTACATCATGAGAAATGCCGGGTTGGATGAATCAGAGGTCGGAATTAAGATTGCCGGGAGAATTATCAACAACCTCCGATATGCAGACGATACCACCCTAATGGCAGAAAGCAAAGAGGATCTAAAGAGCCTCTTGTTGAGGGTGAAAGAGGAGAGTGCAAAAGCTGGTTTGAAACTCAACATTAAAAAAACTAAGATCATGGCATCTGGCCCCATCACTTCCTGGCATATAGAAGGGGAAGAAATGGAAGCAGTGACAGATTTTACTTTCTTGGGCTCCAAGATCACCGCAGACGGTGACTGTAGCCATGAAATTAAAAGACGCTTGCTCCTTGGGAGGAAAGCTATGGCAAACCTAGACAGCATAGTAAGAAGCAGAGACATCACCTTGCCGACAAAGGTCTGTCTAATCAAAGCTATGGTTTTCCCAGTAGTAATGTATGGCTGTGAGAGCTGGACTATAAGGAAGGCTGAGCGCTGAAGAATTGATGCTTTCGAACCGTGGTGCTGGAGAAGACTCTTACGAGTCCCCTGGACTGCAAGGAGTTCAAATCAGTCCATCCTAAAGGAAATCAACCCTGAGAGCTCATTGGAAGGACAGATCCTGAAGCTGAAGCTCCAATATTTTGGCCACCTAATGCGAAGAGAAAACTCCCTGGAAAAGACCCTGATGCTGGGAAAGACTGAAGGCAAAAGGAGAAGGGGACGGCAGAGGATGAGATGGCTAGATAGCATCACCGATGCAATGAATATGAACTTGAGCACACTCCGGGAGAGAGCGCAGGACAGGAAGGCCTGGCGTGCTATGGTCCATGGGGTCACGAAGAGTCGGACACGACTGAACGACTGAACAACAATGTATGTATGTGTGCGTGTGTGTGTGTGTGTGTGTGTGTATATATATATATATATACACACACACATACACACACACACTATATCCGAGTCTAAGCACACTTCTAATATATATGTGTGTGTGTGTGTGTGTGTGGTGTGCTTGGGTGTGTGTACAGATTACATACAAGTACAAAAAAGGGCCACAGTTGTAGAAACTGATAACTATAATTTGTATAATAATAATAATAATAATAATAATTTGTATACACCTGTGATGTGGATGCTTCTGTTATCTACCAGTATACGTACAATTGTATTCATATGTATAATTATAATATTCTAACAACAACCCTATTCTAAATAGATTACCAACACTCACTACGTTATTGTGTGTGTTTCCATATTGTTACAATATCATATTAGTATAACCTGACCCACTTACAGTTGTGTGTTTGCTCGCTAATTTCCTATAGATTACATATACACATACATAAGAAGTGTGCACTGACCCCCCCCCCACTTCAACTCACACCCCGATTCAGCGTTTTGGAAAACATCCTGCTTCTGCTCCGGCCAATTTATAGTCGGACCACTTCAGCTCAGCACCTCCTGAGGGGAACTGCCAATAACATACTTGGAAGAATTGGATAAAAATTTCAGGATTCATTGCCCATCAGAGGAGATCATGTCTGCCAAATTTAAGAATGATAGCCACAGGGGTTTTTGTGCAAGGGTGGCCTTGACATTTGGGGTCTCCAAAAGAGGACATGCTTATCTCCCTATTTTCCTTGTGGACCATTGTTTCTGTTCATAGGAAGCTGCCTTATGCGGAGTCAGGCCCTGGGTCCATCTAGCCCAGTACTGTTGACACTGACTGGCAGCAGCGGCTCTCCAAAGTTTCAGGCAGGATTCTTTCCTTGACCTACCTGGAGATGCTGGGGATTGAACCTGCGACCTTCTGCATGCCAAGCATGTGCTCCACCACTGAGCTACAGCCTTTCCTATTGCTGGATAATAGCAACTGATAGACAAAACAGCCCCAGATTTGTTTCTCTGCAACCCTCTTGTCTGTTTGTATAAAGTCAAATACAGTTCAGAACTTCTCTTGCCCACTGAAGAGAATTCTCTTTAAGAATTTCCCAAGATATGCTCTGGGTGGAATAAAGACAAGAAGGAAAGAACAGGATAGGGGGAGGAAGAAGAAAAGAAGAATGGCGATTCGAAATGCATTAGGGTGGGGGCTAGAGAAAAGAGAGCCAAGTGGCTCCTTTCAGAGAGGTAGTACTTCAGAGGAATTTAGGAGGCTGTGGAGGGTTTGTAAGGATTACATGTACTTAAATTAACTTTATGAGGTGAGGTGGCTGAGGGCTTTTTCTAGCTTTTTTAAAACCGCTGAACATATTTAAAAGCCTCAGCAGTTCTTCAATCATGACACCACATAATCCTAAACCTCTTTTTGGAGTTTATTTGAGTCCTACAGTTATTTAGGAGAAATTAAAGTGGAGGGGGAGAAAGAAGTTTGTGGAGGCTGATTGGATCCTTTGCTGTACTGAAGCAACTAAACTTCTGCAGAAGGCAAAGTTTCCAGTTTGAGGCAGTAAAATCAGATGTGGTATAAAATACCAGTATTTCACATGGAGGGCTTTCTTGCCTTTCTTCTCCCTCCCCAAAATTTCATTGCAAGCGAGCTCCCAACAGTGGGCATGGAAGAGCAGAAAAGTAGGGGGAGAGAGGGTTTTTTGCCTCTCAAAAAGACCTGCACCAGAGATTAGGGATAGTGACCTCCTAATGGTCATGTTAAACACCTTCTGATTAGGATCTCTAATCCCCTGTATGGCTTGACAGTTTTTTACTTTTTGTTTTAGTCTTTGAGAAAAGGGAAATTTATGCATGGCTAGCACAAAAAACGGGCTCACATTACAGGAAGCCAGATTCCAGCTGAACATCAGGAGAAACATCCTGACTGTTAGAGCAATACAACAATGGAACCCATTCCCTAGGGAGGCGGTGGGCTCTCCCACACTGGAGGCAGTCAAGATGAAGCTGGACATTATCCACATGTCAGGGATGGTTTGAACTGAATTCCTGCATTGAGCAGGGAGTTGGACTCGATGGCCTTATAAGCCCCTTCCAAACCTACGATTCTATGATTCTATGAAAAGCCACTAGACCTAACTGCCTGAAATTTGGCAGATTCAGTCAGCTCCATAGGGGTTGCCAGGTCCCCAAATTCCATAAACTTATGTGGAAGCACAACAAAAATTACAGCTCGTTACTTTGACAGATTTTCTTGAAAAAAGCAGATTTTACCTGTGGCTAGCACAAAAGCCACTGGACTGGACCTAACTGTCTGAACATTGTCAGGCTCAGTCACCTCCATAGGGGCTGCCAGGTCACCCAATTCCATTCACGTATGTGGAAGCATAAAAAATTATAGCTCTTTGCTTTGACAGATTTTCTTGAAAATAGCAAATTTTACCTGTGACTAGCACAAAAGTCACTGAACCTAACTGCCTGAAATTGGGCATATTACATCAGCCCCATGGGGGCTACTAGGCCTCCAAATTTAATATATTTATCATACAAACTAAAAAAGTTATGGCCGTTTCTGTTTTCCAAGGCAAGTCAATGGGAAAATGTAAAAAAATGGCAATTAGAACAGCTCAAAAATCCGGGGCACAGCTCAAAAAAGATCCTGGGCCCGTGCCCAGGTGGGCCTCTTCTAATGATGCCCCTGCTCCTGCCCCACCCTCCTGTGCCTTTTGACATGGCTCCATAACTTCCCCCAACCCCAGGTGATGCTGGCTGGCCTCCCTTTTGTTTCCCCAGCCCTTTTGTTCAGCTCCTAACAATTACTGCCTTAAAAATAATTAAGTTCCAGCTTGTTTAACTAAAAGATAAGGGAACTGGGGATTGGCCAAACATCGCCCAAAGTAGTAAGAAGGAGCGGAGGTGTGAAATGTGTAAACAAACACCAAAGTAGTTCCCCTTTGCCAGCAAATAGATGCCCAGGAGGCAGAGTGGGTATATTTTGGAAAGGCCTTGGCAAATATTGCACCAACCGCATCCCAGCATAAGAAAGTAAGAAGAGTTCTGCTTGATTAGGCCAAGAGGCCATTTAGTCCAGGGGTGCTGAACCCGTTTCAGGCCTAAAGCGAAGTCCATTTTGGAGAAGCTCTCGGGGGCTGCATCCCAAACAAAAAACAGAGTATTTTCTCTTAAGTCTCTTAGGGTGCAATACTATGCAGGTTTAGACAGAAAAATGTCCTACAACTCCTAGCATTCCCCAGCCAGCTTTGCTGGCTGGGGAATGCTGGGAGTTGTAGGAATTTTTTCTGTCTAAACCTGTATAGGATTGCGCCCTTACTGCGCATAACTAAGCCTTAGGAGAGGCATTTCGACCATTTAGAACGGAGAGAAAACTGCACCAAAGCCGGGAAACCACGAAATGATTGGCAGTCGAGGAAAGGGGCAGGGCCTTCTGGGGAAGCCCACAGGGGGCTAGGGTGGGACCCCTGGCATACCGCCACCCCCGCTTTAGTCCAGAATCCTGTATCCCCAACAGTGGCTGGCCAGTGGCTTCCAGGAAGCCCACAAGCACACCGTGAAAGCAGCGGCCCTCCCCCGGTGCAATCACGGTGACTCATGTGCACACCCACTGCTTGATAAGCAGCCCCTGGTTGTGGAAATTTCCCTGCGAATTAAAAACAACAAAGGAACATTAGCACAACACTTGCCACATGGGTCGACACTGCATTTGCACGGTTTGTTTCAGCTATGAGTAGGTAGCCTTGACGGGCAACCACCATGTTTTGCCAGGTTATCTGCCCGTGAACTCGGCCTACTGCCTCTGACCTAGTAGGTTCCATTAAGGAATTGGGGCTAAGCACAAGAGAGCTGTCCTCCGTGGAGTTGTCCAACCCTTTCAAAAGCCTTTGTGCGTGGCATCGCTGGCAGGCGCGTTTAACATTCTCCCCCCTCCCGCCCCATCCAAGCCATCTCCTGTGTGGTCAGGCTGGCCCTGAACACTTGATCCTGCCCTCCTGCCCCCTGCATGCCAATGTGACGTCCGTCACTCACACGCGCTCCCACAGCACGGAGGAGGTAAAAACAGGACAACTCCAAGCCACCGCCGTGCCGCAATGCTGTTATTCATCTCTGCCAAGCCAGGTACAAAAGAACCAGAACAATCGTCATAATGAATAGGGTGGGGTGGAAACAAATGAATAGATCTGGATATTGTAAAGCAGAAGGCTGTGTCCTTGCAGTGTGTTAAATAATGCTTCAGGACATTTAGGGAAAAAAGGAGAGTGACAGACTCCCATTGCACTGGTTTTTTAGATCTCTTTCTCGCTTGTTCCGCCTCCCCTGACCTACTCTGGTCCATGGGCGCAAGGACCGGGGCTCCCTTTCCTGGTGGGGTTGTTATTCCTGCAGTTCCCTCTTTTGGCCAGAACTGCATGAGGGCGCTCTGGCTGACCCCCACCTGCCCTCCCTTAGGCCCTCCATTCAAGGCCTTCCGAGGGCTTGATTCTGGATGCTTTCTCAGTTTAGATCAAAGTTCGCCACCCCCTGGGAAACCTTTACAAAGTGGGTGAGAGCATGATGTGACGAGCTGTGCTTTTATACAAGCTGGGCCATTGCAAAGACGGCAACTCAAGGTTTGCAGGTGAAGTCCATTTCTCATCACACCTCTGTACGAATCAAGCCCTCTTTCACCTCACCAACATTTGAGCATGGATTTTGAGAAGAGTTTTTGTTACATGCTGAACGTAAGAAGAGCCATACTGGACCAGACCAAGAGACCATCTCATCCAGCATTCTGTTCACAGTGGCCAGCCAGCTGCCCAAGGGAAACCCACAAGCAGGACATGAGTGCAACAGCACCATCCCACCCATGTTCCCCAGCAACTGGTGTACATGGGCATACTGCCTCTGATCCAGGAGGTGGTAGATAGCCTTCAGGGCTAGTAGCCATTTATAGTCTGATCCTCCATGAATTTGTCTAACCCCCTTTTGAAGCCTAAATTGGTGGCCATCACTCCATCTTATGGAAGTGAATTCCATAGTTTAACTATGTGCTGTGTGGAGATTTGTCTGATCTGGAGCAAATGAAGGGCATGAAGTATTCACACATGTCTATAAGTAAGGGTACATCCAGATGCGCCCTTACATGAGTTGTGCAGTGACCCTGCTGTGATACGTTTTGGTCAGAAGCACCACGCTCTGGCACTTAGCCCATCTTCCTCTTTGTTTGCAGCCGAAGGGGCTGTTCTCTGGGTCGATTGGCTGTTGCTCGTGACAATCAGAAAGCCACCTCTCCCCATTTCAGAGCAGTTTTCCACGTTTAAAGAAATGGATTGATTTTAACACTGACGTCATCATCATGTGGTAAACAATCATTTTGGGCGCAATCCGATGCAGATAGGCGGCCGCCTCCAAACTCAGAGGCTATCCAATGCAGGGCAGGAGAAGCACGGAGGGGATCATTGCCTCCGCGCTTCTCCTGCCCTGCATTTTTGGCTAGTCAGCTGATTGATGCTGTCTAGCCGTGGGAGGGCTGAGTGGGGCAGGAGGCTGCTGTATGACACGTAGGGTGTGTCGTATCGGCATTTCTGCCTTCCCCCCATCCCGGAACGTCCCCCGGAATGCCCCGTTTTGGCCACTCCGCACTCCTCTTCTGAGCACAGAGCATGGGGCTGTTCTGTGCTGCCTGCAAAGCAGCATGGAAGTGTGGGAAGGCCGATTCTCCGGGAACTGACCTCAGAGCGCAGGGTCCAAGGTCGGTTCCCAGAAAACCGGATATCCTATGGCCATCTAGCCGCTGACTAGCAGCCATAGGATTGCTCCCTTAGTTGGATAACCTTGCAAAGCACTTGCATTATATTGCATCTTTTAGAACAGAAGGACAGAAGGCGAGACGAGATGGATCAGATGGAAACAGGGAGGGTCCGTCTAGCCCAGAATTCTGTTTCCAACAGTGGCTAGTCAGATGCCTCTGGAAAGATCACAGTGATGAAGGTAATAGTCTCCTCACCACTGTTGCATCCCAGCACCCTGCCTCTGAAGATGGAGGTTCTACTTAGCCATCATGACTAGGAACCACTGACAGACCTTCCCTCCTCTCCCACAACTCTGTCTGGTCCTTTTAAAAAGTCATCTAAACTAGTGGCCAACAGCACAGCTGATGGCCGGGAGTCCCACAAACTAGATATGTGTTAAATGTTAAGAGGCAGCACGTCCTTCTGAAATGCGGAGTGGGGGAGTGGGGACAAAGAGGAAGTCCAGGCTGGCTGCAGAAAGAAGAACAGACATCTTCCGAGGAGCAAAGCAGTGGGGGGACCAGGCCTCACCAAGGTGCAGGAAGAGCAGCACCCACTCCCTGTTAGTAGCCAAACCTGAACACATCCTAAGTCAGGGCTGGGGAGCCTCTGGCCAGGGGTCAAATCCAGCCTGCCTGGGGTCCCAATTCAGCCCTCTGGGTTTCCCCACACCCCTTCCCCTTGGTCCCACCCCATTCCTCCCACCTGCTGACCATTTGGTGGTTTTCTGGCTTTTGTGTGCCCCCCCCCCACTCTCAAAGGCCTGCAATGCTTCTTCTCCTGAGGCTGAGTTGCTGTCAGGAAGAGCTTGACGCTACAAGATGCTGGTCTCTTTGGTGTTTTGGCCATGTCCCTTTTGCCCTTGGCCCCACCCACCCTTGGATTGCAGCACCCGAGAGTCCCACGGACCACATCAGGCCTACCTGGGGTCCCAATACAGCCCTCTGGGGTTCACAGATGGCCCCGCCCCACCCCTTTGCTCTCCACCAATCGTTTGATGGTTTCCCGGCATTCGTACATATGTCCCCTGCCCCTTCTCAAAGGTCAAGAAGCCCCTCCAAAGCCTCAGCTACTGGCAGTAAGGGCTTTGAGCTGAAATACGTAAGGCTGCATGGAACTCACCTCTGGGTCCACTGGGGGGTCTGCGGGGGAGAGGCGATCCATTCCTCCCCCCGGAATCCTCCCCAGCTGGCTCCACTCTGCAGAGAGTCCGCGGAGCTGCTGGACTGCCAATCTTCAGATGCAAATGGCATCCGGTGTAGCAGGCGCCATTTGCGTCCCTGCCTTTTGCCGTGATAGGCTATGTAAATCTTTACGTAGTCTATCATAGCAAAAGGCAGGGACACAAATGGCATCCACTATGCCGGACGCCATTTGCATTCGAAGACAGGCAGCAGCGGACAGGACAGGCGGCAGCGGACAGCAGCGGACAGATGGCAGCAGGTAGGATCCGGCCCACGCGGATTTCCCTGGGTGGCGGAGGTGAGTCTTTCATTCTGCCGCAGACTCCGGGGGGCCGGATTCTTAGAATCCGGCCTCATTGGAGTACGTGGCGGAATTCTCCACCATCCCTAGAAATATGCTGGCATTGGGGGAATGTTGGCTGGGCCCCCTTTGCTTTGCTCCCACTTCCTTTTGCCTTCCACCCCACCCACTACTGGGATGCAGGGCCAGAGAGTGTCTCCCAAAAGGTTTTGTTTTTATGTATTTATTTATTACATTTTTAGTCTGCTCAATAACCAATGTTCTCTTGAATTTGGTGCTTGGGCTGAAAGATGTTATTGAAAGCTGCTGAGGTGTCCAGGAGAATTAGTCAGGTTGCATTCCCCCTTCCTCTTGACACGGGTCATCCATCAGGGTGAGCAGAACAGTTTTAGTACCTGACCAGGGCCAGAAGCTAGATATGAGACAGGGCTGTGCCAAGCCTCCATCTCCCCACTCGCCCTCTGGGAAAGTGCAGGGTATTTCTCTATCCCTGCTCCAATTTTCAGGGGCAATTTCTTCCCTCTACCCCACCCATGAATAGCTAAAAAAAATCAGTCAAAAAATTCAGGTGGGCCCTAATTAAAATGGATCCTGTAAGTGGGACTAAGTCAGGAGATACTCTGAGTAATATAAGGTTAAATGGGCCAAATCCAAAACTGGGATATAGGTCTTCCCCAACATATCAGTTTTATTCAATGGAGAATTTGGGGGGGCTGCGTAATCGTTCCTTGGGTTGGTGGAAGCCAACCTGGCAAAGCCCCACCATCTTTGACAAATCATAAAAACACTTATACAATCGGACCGAAACACAAACAGGAATGGGCCCATCGCTGTTTACATTAGGCTTAATTCTCCCTTTTAGATGCTGCCCTGGAGCTAGCTCAGCTTACAGAAATAACCATTGGCTGCTAATGTGCCCGTCTGTGGCATGTTGCTTCATCACTTCTGCGATGCTGGGCTTGGCAGGCCTTGGGAGTTTGGGCTGAACAAAGGGAGAAGGAGAAAAGGAGCGATCGTGGAGCCCTTCCCTGACCCTTTCTTTGAGCTCATCAATCTCAGCAGTGCACCAGATACTTCCTTAACAAACAGCGGGCACAAAACTTGGGGAAAGTTGGGCCTTTGCCCCACATTTACTGGGTGGGGGGTGGTTAACTGACTTTGCATGCTTCACAGGCTAAACTGAATCTGTTCAGAATCAGACCATGCCTCTGAATCTGTTGTTGGGGGGAGGGGGTGCATGCTCTTTTGTTTCCCTGCCACTGTGGGGTTTGCGCCTGACCATGAGTAGCTAGCTGGGGCATTGCTGATGGAAGATCCAACTACTTAGCCTTACCTGCTTGGACATTAAGGCAGGTGGCTACAAGAGAGAGGGCCTTTTCAGTGGTGGTGCCCCATTTGTGGAATGCCTCCTCCCTCGAGAGGCTTGCCTGGTGCCTACATTATAGTCTTTTTGGAACCAGCGGGAGAACTTTTAATTCCCCTAGGCATTTCAAGAACTGCCTTTTAGTGCTTTTAGTACTTTATTCTGCTGCTCTTTTTATCTGTGCCATTTTTAGTCTTTGTTTTCATATTTGTATGTTATGTTTTTAATGTATTGTATACCACCCTGAGAACTTGGGTTACTGGGCAGTTTAAAAGTGCAGTAAGTAAGCCAATATGTACCATCGTTTGCTGCTGTTTCCCCAGGGGCATCTCCATGAAAGAGGCAGCATAAAAGGATTCTGGAGGAGGCTGTCACCACCTCTGGTCCCTGGCCAGAATTTGTTGACTAGAATGGCCTTTTCAAAATCTGGATCACACATGCTCCCTTAACTGCTGGAAGGGAATACTGGATATGTACGGCCATATTATTTCCCCCCAACATTGTGGACAACATGGAGAGGGACCACCAGGGCCAGGGCCAGGTTTTGAGGGCCCTCGGGCAAAGCAACCTAGGTGGGCCCCTCCCTCAGTGAGCCTCCCTTCTCACCATCATGGTCACCAGTGTTCTTGCTCCTCATCCTCTTCCTCATAATGCCTGCCGCTTGCTTGCTTGACAGAGAGAGAGCCAGTGAGCAAGTCAGCCATGGCATCCCCTCCTCCTCAGCACCTCTGTTGTCTGGGCCACAGTGAGGCAGGTGAACAGGGCAGGTTGCAACGGTGAAGAGAAGCAGCAACCCCAGGGGACTCTTGTCAGTGAGGCCCTGTTGGATTGCGAGCCCTCAACAGGTGCCCAACGACGCCTACCCTTGACATTGACCCTGAGAACCACAGTTGGTTACTCCTGATAGAAGCAGCTTTGCAAGCAGCATAGACATGAAAATTTGACTGCTGAAATCACATGGTGGGGATGCCTTGATTAGCATCTAATTTTATTCCCAAGCTACTTTTAAAAGAGTGGGTTTGGGGGGGGGGGTTGGCCAAACCACACACCCCTCCATCCCAATATGGCTTTTGAACAAGTTTTACTGTCACACACACTGTTCATAAGAACAAAAGAACATAGGAACATAAGAAGAGAAGAGCCCTGCTGGATCAGACCAAGAGTCCATCTAGTCCAGCATTCTGTTCACACAGTGGCCAACCAGCTGTCGACTGGGAACCCAGAAGCAGGGCATGAGTGCAACAGCACCATCCCGCCCATGTCCCCCAGCAACTGGTTCAACACCCATCCACATCTCTGGCTGGATCTACACTTACCGCCTTTTTTCGCTTCCAATTAGGGATGTCAGAGAATTCCATGATGGATCTCAGTGAGGCCGAATGCCAGTGCATTCGGCCCCCCGAAATCTGTCGCAGAATGAAGTCCCCGCCGCCCTGCCCCACGAAAGGTGCACGAAACGGAGCACTTACCTGCTCTCATCTGTGCTGCTTTGAGAATGGCGGCCGTCCTGAGGCCGCCATTCGCTTCCTCCTCTTCAAGCCGTGATAGGCTACGTAAATACTACGACAGCCGCCATTTGCGTCCCTGCAGGGCTGCCCAATGGCCGGATGTCTGGCTGCGGGCGGCTGGAGCCAGCCGGCGGCTCCGCAGCTTGGCCGCGGAGTGGAGCCAGCCAGGCAGGATTCCGGGGGGAGGGAAGAAGTGCCTCCCCCCCATCGAGGATTCCGGGGGGAGGGACAGAGTGCCTCCCCCCCACCACGGATGCCCCTCAGCAGAGCAAGGTAATGGATTCGTACATCCCTACTTCCAATGAGGTTTCACCGTCCGCCTTTCACACTACACAGTAGCCGCCTCGAATTGGAACTGGAATTTCCCACTTCCATGCTCCCGCTTTCAATACCCTAATACCCGGTATTTCCCCTTAATGTGCTCTGATTTTCCGCCTTTGCTACCATATCCAGTCATAATCCCCTCCCCCGCCTGTCCATATGCGGCGGTGTTTGTATTTCTCTCCTGTCCAACCACAGCTCTCGACGGCCCCATGTCTTCTTCCGGCTACTGATCGCATAGCTTCCTCAGCAGCCCCCATTTCCTCAGCAACAAGCAAAGGGCTGGATGTGCGCGCACTTGTCTGATCTCGGATGCTAAGCAGGGTCGGCCCCGGTCAGTAGTTGGATGGGCGACCACCTGGGAATCCTGCACTGAGCAGGGGGTTGTTCTATCCCTTCAAATGAGACTAAGTTTTACCCCCTCCTATCTCCCACTCCGGATGTGTTTTTTTTAATTAAAGCGTTATCCTCGCAGAATCAGGGCTTCTCCGCAATGTTTTTTTTTTCTAATTCAGGCATGATCTTCGAAGCTTCCAAGTTGTGAAGCTTCACAACTTCGAACCTTTGAAGATCATGCCTGAATTAGAAGAAAAAAAACATCGTGGAGAAGCCCTGATTCTGCGAGGATAACGCCTTAATTTTTTAAAAAACATCCAAAGCGGGAGATTTGTTGTTGTTGTTGTTCAGTTGTTCAGTCGTGTCCGACTCTTTGTGACCCCATGGACCATAGCACGCCAGGCCTTCCTGTCCTGCGCTCTCTCCCGAAGCGTGCTCAAGTCCATATTCATTGCATCAGTGATGCTATCTAGCCATCTCATCCTCTGCCGTCCCCTTCTCCTTTTGCCTTCAGTCTGTCCCAGCATCAGGGTCTTTTCCAGAGAGTTTTCTCTTCGCATTAGGTGGCCAAAATATTTCAGCTTCAGCTTCAGTCTCTGTCCTTCCAATGAGCACTCAGGGTTGATTTCCTTTAGGATGGACTGATTTGACCTCCTTGCAGTCCAGGGGACTCGTAAGAGTCTTCTCCAGCACCACAGTTCGAAAGCATCAATTCTTCGGCGCTCAGCCTTCCTTATAGTCCAGCTCTCACAGCCATACATTACTACTGGGAAAACCATAGCTTTGATTAGACAGACCTTTGTCGGCAAAGTGATGTCTCTGCTTCTGACTATGCTGTCTAGGTTTGCCATAGCTTTCCTCCCAAGGAGCAAGCGTCTTTTAATTTCATGGCTACAGTCACCATCTGCGGTGATCTTGGAGCCCAAGAAAATAAAATCTGTCACAGCTTCCATTTCTTCCCCTTCTCTATGCCAGGAAGTGATGGGGCCAGATGCCATGATATTAGTCTTTTTGATGTTGAGTTTCAAACCAGCTTTTGCACTCTCCTCTTTCACCCTCAGCAAGAGGCTCTTTAGATCCTCTTCGCTTTCTGCCATTAGGGTGGTATCGTCTGCGTATCTGAGATTGTTGAGAATTCTCCCGGCAATCTTAATTCCGACCTGTGATTCATCCAACTCGGCGTTTCTCATGATGTACTCTGCATATAAGTTAAATAAGCAGGGTGACAATATGCAGCCTTGTCGTACTCCTTTCCCAATTTTGAACCACTCAGTTGTTCCATGTCCGGTTCTTACTGTTGCTTCTTGGCCCTCGTACAGGTTTCTCAGGAGACAGGTAAGGTGGTCTGGTACCCCCATCTCTTTAAGAATTTGCCACAGTTTGTTGTAATCCACACAATCAAAGGCTTTAGCATAGTCAATGAAGCAGAGATAGATATTTTTCTGGAATTCTCTTGCTTTCTCCAGGATCCAGTGAATATTGGCGATTTGATCTCTAGTTCCTCTGCCTCTTCGAAACCCAGCTTGTACTTCCGGTAGTTCTCGGTTCGCATACTGCTGAAGCCTAGCTTGTAGGATTTTGAGCATCACCTTGCTGGCATGTGAAATGAGCGCAATTGTATGGTAGTTTGAACACTCTTTGGCATTGCCCTTCTTTGGCATTGGAATGTAAACTGACCTTTTCCAGTCTTGTGGCCACTGTTGAGTGTTCCAAATTTGTTGGCATATTGAGTGCAGCACTTTAAGTAGCATCATCTTTTAGGATTTTAAATAGCTCAGCTGGAATACTGTCATCTCCGCTAGCTTTGTTGTTAGTAATGCTTCCTAAGGCCCACTTGACTTCACTGTCAAGGATGTCCGGCTCAAGTTCCGTGACGGCACTATCATGGCTATCAGGGACATTCAGATCTTTCCTGTATAGTTCTTCTATGTATTCTTGCCACCTCTTCTTAATCTCATCTGCTTCTGTTAGGTCCTTGCCTTCTTCGTCCTTTATCATGTCCGTCTTTGCACAAAACGTTCCCTTGATATCTCTGATTTTCTTGAAGAGATCTTTCCCATTCTGTTGTTTTCCTTGATTTCTTTGCATTGTTCATTTAAGAAGGCCTTCTTGTCTCTCTTTGCTATTCCCTGGAACTCTGCATTCAGTTGGATATATCTTCCCCTTTCTCTCTTGCTTTTTGCTTCCCTTCTTTCCTCAGCTACTTGTAAAGCCTCATCAGACAGCCACTTGGCTTTCTTGCATTTCTGTTTCTTTGGGATGGATTGAGTTGCTGCCTCCTGAACAATGTTATGGACCTCCGTCCATAGTTCCTCAGGCACTCTGTCTATCAGGTCTAATCCCTGAAATCTATTCCTCACCTCCACTGTATATTCATAAGGGATATGATTGAGGTCATACCTGAATGGTTTAGTGGTTTTCCCTACGTTCTTCAATTTCAGCCGAAATTATGCAAGAAGCAGCTCATGATCTGAGCCACAGTCAGCTCCAGGTCTTGTTTTTGCTGACTGTATAGAGCTTCTCCATCTTTGGCTGCAAAGGACATAATCAATCTGATTTCGATATTGACCATCTGGTGATGTCCATGTGTAGAGTCGTCTCTTGTGCTGTTGGAAAAGAGTGTTTGCTATGATCAGTGTGTTCTCCTGGCAAAACTCTATTAGCCTTTGTCCTGCTTCATTTTGTACACCAAGGCCATGCTTGCCTGTTATCCCGGTGATTTCTTGACTTCCTACTTTAGCATTCCAATCCCCTATGATGAAGAGGACATCTTTTTTTGGTGTTAGTTCTAGAAGGTGTTGTAGGTCTTCATAGAACCGATCAACTTCAGCTTCTTCGGCATCAGTGGTTGGGGCATAGACTTGAATTACTGTGATGTTGAATGGTTTGCCTTGGATTCGTACTGAGATCATTCTGTCATTTTTGAGATTGTACCCCAGTACTGCTTTTCCCACCCTTTTGTTGACTATGAGTACTACTCCATTTCTTCTAAGGGATTCTTGCCCACAGTAGTAGATATGATGGTCACCTGAATTAAATTCACCCATGCCTGTCCATTTTAGTTCGCTGATTCCCAAGATGTTGATGTTCAATCTCGCCATCTCATGTTTGACCACCTCTAGCTTACGTTGATTCATTGATCTGACATTCCAGGTTCCTAAACAATATTGTTCTTTACAGCATCAGATTTTCTTTTCACCACCAGACACATCCACAGCTGAGTGTCCTTTCGGCTTTGGCCCAGCCGCTTCACTCTTTCTGGCGCTACTTGGAAATACCCTCTGCTCTTCCCCAGTAGCATATTGGACACCTTCCGACCTGAGGGGCTCATCTTCCGGCGTCATATCTTTTAGCCTTGTGATACGTTCCATGGGGTTTTCTTGGCAAGAATACTGGAGTGGGTTGCCATTTCCTTCTCCAGTGGACCACATTTTGTCAGAACTCTCTGCCATGACCTGTCCGTCTTGGGTGGCCCTGCACGGCATAGCTTATGGCTTCACTGAGTTACGCAAGCCCCTTCGCCACAACAAGGCAGTGATCCATGAAGGAGAGAGCGGGAGATAGGAGGGGGTAAAACTTAATCTCATTTGAAGGGATAGAACAACCCCCTGCTTAGTGCAAGAAGCCTGATTCCCAGGCGGTTGCCCATCCAACTACTGACCGGGGCTGACCCCGCTTAGCATCCGAGATCAGACAAGCGCGCGCAGGAAAACAGCAGGAAAACAGCACAGCGCTTGCGTGTGAACCGAGCTTGTGCATTCGATGAAGCCCTGCAACGGGGAAAATTGGTGAGTGTGAATAATCACGTTTTAATGCGAGAGTGTTTAACCCGACAGGACACCGAATTCATTGCGATGGCAGGCACAATGTAGATTGGCCCTCTGTCATTCAAGCTACATTGCTTCTTGTCCTATCTTCTGGTTGGAGTGGACAAATACCCCCCATTCTTTCTGACATCCGCTTTCAATGGACACACACACACCTCTCTAGGAAGATGGCAGGGGGTTTAGAAGGCAAATGCTTTGACAAAAATATTATGGTGGAAGAGATATGTTTATCCTTCTCAAAGATATAGAAGGAAAAGAATAAACCTTGTTCGACCCAGCCACAGAAGAGAGATCAAGAAGCAAAAAAACATGGTGGTAGAAATGTATGAGGAGCCCTCCTCAATCAGACTTCTGGCCTGCCTAGTCCAGCATTCTGTTCCCACACTGGCCCAACAGATGTCCCAGTGGGAAGCCCACAAGCAGGGCAGGGGCACAACAGCACCATTGTCGTGTTCCCCAGCAACAGGTAATTTAGAGACCTCCTGCTCATGGAACTGGACATGACATAAGGCCATCATGACTCATAGCCATTGACAGCCTTATCCTCTAAAAGGCAGACTGAAGTTAGACAGAAGGGGCTGCTTCCAAACTCTAAAGGCCATTCAGCAATGGAACAAGGTGCCTGGGGGAGGAGACTTTTCAAAGCCTTCTTCTCTGGAGGGTTTCTTTCAAGCAACGACTGGGACGTCATCTCATGGGGAAGCTCTGCATGTCCAATGCCTTTTCTTAAGCCATGAGTAGATGGCCTTCTGGGGTCCCTCCTCATTCTATAATCTGCTAGGATCAGAATCAGGGATGGCTGCAGAAGGTTTTTTGGGAACAGCATGGTGTATTCTGCTTGTGCCGGCATGCACCACACAGCATGGACTTGGTCACAGGTTGACACAAGGCACCAGGAGGAGCCCCTCTTGTGCAGATGATATGCAGTGACGTTGCTGCGTTCTAAGGCAGGGATGGGGGCAACTCTTTCAGCCTGAGGGCCAAATTCAATTTTGAAGGAGCTCTTGAGGTGGGGGGAGGGGATTCCAGTGCTGGGCGGGCCAAAGGCAAAAGGGGAGGGGCCAAACATGTAAAAAATACCAGCTTATTTTTGCCTAAAGGTGCAATCCTATACATGCTAATGTAACCCATGCTTCAGTTGTTCCTCCCAGCATTGTTAAGAGAATGGTGAATCTAGCATGCCTGTGTTTGCTGGCACTGGGTGGGGTTATTACCCTCCGGCCTCTCTTTCCAGAACCAGCTGTTGGAGCAAGCTCAGTAAGTGCTCTTCTGGGCAGGCGGGCTTCTTTGAGAAGATTCCAGCAGTCCAGCCTTGCTTAGGAAGAGAAAGCTGCTCCAGAGGGAAGGCCCGCAGACTCTGTGTTATTCACAGGCCTGCTTTGCTGGTTTTTAGGATACAAGCAGCTAAGGACGAAGATTTAGTTTCCTGCACAAGAAAACTGCAACAACTATAAAAGGACTGTGAGCTCACTGGGTTTTTTCCTTCTTCTTCTGTGCACCCTGTTAATAACTGAAGGAAACTTGTGACTCCTTTGCTGCTATGGAGCAAAGCAACCAGACCATCAATGTTATCAAGAGCATTACTATTACATTACTTGACTGACTATTACTGTCCTGTGTATCAATGAGAATTATTTCTTTTATTTCAATATACATTTACATTTGATCTCTGATGTCGTTTCTTTTCTTTGTTATTGCAAACATGAATCACACTGTCAGAAAAGACTGAACCTGCCCACTTCCCTTCTGCTCAGCACTGGTTAGGCCTCATCTGGAGTACTGTGTCCAGTTCCGGGGACCGCTCTTGAAGAAGGCTGCAGACAAGCTGGAGAGGGTTCAGAGGAGGACAACGAAGATGATCAGGGGACTGGAAGCAAAGCCCTGTGAGGAGAGACTGAAAGAACTGGGCATGTTTAGCCTTGAGAAGAGAAGACTGAGGGGAGATCTGATAGCGCTCTTCAAGTCCTTGAAAGGTTGTCACAGAGAGGAAGGCCAGGATCTCTTCTCGATCATTCCAGAGTGCTGGACACGGAAGAATGGGCTCCAGGTACAGGAAGGTTTTAAGTATATAAAAGAATCTGGAGCAAACTGTGTTTCTTTTAAAGGTGCCAAATAAATGTATGAAGTTTAAGTGGCTGAGGAAATGAACCTTTAAAACAGCCAGAGGTCTGCCCAAATCTTTGCAGGTGGGTGGGGTTAAAGCAGGCATGTGCACTGGGGTTAAAGCAGGCTTGTGTAGGCAGAGAGAGCAGTGTGCACCCCATGGCAGGAAAACCCACAGTCACCCTCAGTGAAAGGTGTGTCTGTACTCAGCTTAGGTATGACTTGTGAAAATGGGCTCTGTCTTTGGACACAATAATGTCTCATATGCATGCAATGCAGGTATGTAAACTGGGGTAGGGGGTAAGCATATTTTGGGTTTATAGAATTTCAGCACCATCTCCTGCATTCATTTCTATACTTTGCCCAAACCGTGTTGTGCTCCATCTGCCAGGATAGGAGCCAGTATTCTTGCCTGAACGCCTAGCATGTGCATTCTGGCTGGCAAGCACACGTAGCAAAAGTATTTTTTTTCTGCAGTCATGTGGGCTAGGAACTTGGCAAGCGTGGTGGACTTCACTCTCTCGAGCAGCACAGTTGCATGGGGGAAAGCAGATAACCATCATCTCCTGGTGACAGCTGGGATCAGGCAGACAAAGGCACTTAAACACCCTCCTTAATGGGTTGTTTCTTGAGAGACTTTATAATTAAATCACCCATCACTCCTCTGTGTACTTTTCAAAGGCCCTGAAAAGCATCTCGATGATGCCTCCGTTGCGTTCTTTTGACTCGGCGAGAAAAGATCTCGTTCAGCACAGGACCTCGGCTGCAGATCTTCTTGTGGGAACTGAGGGATGTAACTCTATCTCCGTGGAAGAGCCGCCTCCAGGTCATTGGGCGCGAGCAGCATTTTTTCTTGCCATGCTGCATTCTGAGCAAATGGCTGTTGCACCTGCTCTTAAGACGGCTGTCCTGAGGCACTCGCCATCCCATAACAACCGTGCAAGAGAGTTCGAGCAAATTAATCTACCTGAAGTGTGCCCAACTCTGCAGGTATTCACAGCTCAGTGGGTAGAACGCATGCTCTGCTCACAGAAGATCCCACGTCCAATGCACGGCACCTCCAGTTGGAAGGATCTGGTTGGGGGGGGAGTACTCTCCGCCTGAAGTCTGGAAAGCGTCTGCTCCTGACTCGGAGCAGTTCCGGTGGAAGACTGTCTTCGGATAGAGTTCTGCATCTCAGACCGGGGCCCAGATCCCCCCTCCCGGTGTTCCAGTCTGGCCCTCCGGGGTTTCCCAGACAGCTCCCTTCTGCAGACACCAACTGGTTCCCACTCCCTCCGCCCCCAGCTGCCTATCGTTGGGTGCTTTTCCAGCATTTGCACAATTTCCCCCATTCTGTTTTCATTCTCATTATTATCCCAACTCCAAAAAATATTTCTACGCTGCCCTCCAGGGCAGGAGACCTCCAAGGCGGCTTACACAGTAAAGAAGTACTTTCTATCCTTAAAGGGTGAAAGGCTTCTCCTACGCCTAGCTCCCAGTGGCGAGAGGTTTAGGGTACAATCCTATGCATGTTTATACAGAGAAAAGGCCTACAACATGGCTGGCTGGGGGATGCTGGGAACTGTAGGGCTTTTCTCTGTCTAAGTGTAACCCACAATATCTCTGCATTGGATAGGGGAATCATAGAATAGTAGGGTTGGAAGTGGCCTACAAGGCCATCGAGTCCAACCCCCTGCTCAGTGCAGGAATCCAAGTCGGAGCATCCCTGACAGATGGCTGTCCAGCCTCGTCTTGAACGCCTCCAGTGTGGGAGAGCCCACCACTTCCCCAGGTCATGGGTTCCATTGTCGTATTGCTCTGACAGTCAGGAAGCTTTTCCTGATGTTCAGCCAGAATCTGGCTTCCTGGAACTTGAGCCCATTATTCCGTGTCCTGCATTCTTGGATGATGGAGAAGAGATCCCGGCCTTCCTCTCTGTGACAACCTTTCAAGTACTTGAAGAGCGCTATCATATCTCCCCTCAGTCTTCTCTTCTCAAGGCTAAACATGCCCAGCTCTTTCAGTCTGGGCTTTGTTTCCAGTCTCCTGATCATCTTCGTTGCCCTCCTCTGAACCCTCTCCAGCTTGTCTGCAGCCTTCTTCAAGTGCGGTGCCCAGAACTGGACACAGGACTCCAGATGAGGCCTTGTTAGAAAAAGTTCTTGCCTCTGGTCAAATGAGGCTGCTGGTTAGGCTGTTTTTATCTAACAGCCTAACCAGTGCTGAGTAGAGGGAAACTAGTACTTCCCAGGATTTGGAAGCTATGTTTCTATTAATGCTGCCCAAATTAGCATTTGCCTTTTTTTTTTGCAGCCACAGCACATTGTTGGCTCATATTCAGCTTGTGGTCGACAACAATTCCAAGATCCTTCTCGCTTGTAGTGTTGTTGAGCCAAGTATCCCCCATCTTGTAACTGTGCTTTGGTTCCTTTGTCCTAGGTGCAGAACTTGGCATTGATCCCTATTAAATGCCATTCTGCTGTTTTCTGCCCAGCGCTCCAGTCTATCCAGATCACTTTGAATTTTGTTTCTGTCTTGCAAAGTATTAGCTATCCCTCCCAATTTTGTGTCATCTGCAAATTTGATCAGCATTCCCTGCACCTCCTCCTCCAAGTCATTAATAAAAATGTTGAAGAGCACTGGGCCCAGGACTGAGCCCTGCGGTACCCCACTCCTTACCTCTCCCCAGCTTGAGAAGGTCCCATTGATAAGCACTCTTTGAGTCCGATTCTGTAGCCAACTGTGGATCCACCGGATCGTTGTTTCATCTAGCCCACTTTGAGCTAGTTTGCTCATCAGGATATCATGGGTCGGTCCTGGTCAGTCCTGTGGCTCTGGAACCACTGGAGTATTCTAAGGCCTCCTGTGAGGATTTGGCAAGGCACTTTGCAGACAAAATTGATCAGATAAGGAGTGTTACTCCGAATGCTGTGGATACAGTTAGTGAGCAAGAGGCGGCCTGTGGCAAACCGGTTTTGTGGGATCGGTTCCAGCTTCTTCCTCCTGATGAAGTGGACAAGGTGCTTTCATCTGTAAGGCCGACCACCTGCTTACTTGATCCTTGCCCATCTTGGCTCATTATGGGCTGCAGAGAGAGACTGGGTGAGGGGATCAGGGTGGTGGTGAACGCCTCCTTTGAGGAGGGAGTGATGCCATCAGCCCTCAAGGAGGCAGTTATAAGACCGCTCTTAAAGAAGCCCTCCTTGGATCCTCAAGTTCTGAACAACTTTCACCCAGTCTCAAATCTGCCATTTTTGGGCAAGGTGATTGAGCGGGTGGTGGCGATGCAGTTGAAGGCACACTTGGAAGAAACCGATTATCTAGACCCATTTCAGTCGGGCTTCAGGCCTGGGCATGGGACAGAAACGGCCTTGGTCACCTTGGTGGATGATATGAGGAGGGCTCTGGACAGGGGTGAACGCTCCTCCCTTGTTCTCCTCGACCTCTCAGCAGCTTTTGATACCATTGACCACGGTATCCTCCTGGACCGCCTGGAGGGGTTGGGCATTGGAGACACCGTATTGCGGTGGTTCCGGTCCTTCCTCTCCGGCAGGTACCAGAGGGTAGCACTGGGAGAGGAGGTTTCGGACCTGTGGCCACGCACTTGTGGAGTGCCACAGGGTTCCATCCTCTCCCCGATGCTATTTAACATCTATGTGAAGCCGCTGGGGGCTATCATCAGGAGGTTTGGGGTGCAGTGTCATCAATATGCAGATGACACGCAGCTCTACCTCTCGTTCAAATCTTCACCAAGGTTGGCCATAGAATGTCTGGAGACGGTGAGTGGCTGGAAGGGGAGGAATAAGCTGAAGCTGAACCCTGACAAGACCGAGGTACTTTTGGTGGGAGACAAGAGGAGGCTGGGGGATGTTGACCTGGTGTTGAATGGGGTACGGCTACCCTTGAAAGACCAGGTCCACAGCCTGGGGGTCATTTTGGACTCCCAGCTGTCCATGGAGGCTCAGGTGTCAGCTGTGAGCCGGACAGCGCTGTATCAACTTCATCTGATACTGCGGCTGCGCCCCTTCCTTCCCGACCATCTGCTCCCATCGGTAGTACATGCCCTGGTCTCCTCTCATTTAGACTACTGTAATGTGCTCCTTGTGGGGTTACCCTTGAAGACGGTTTGGAAGCTGCAGCTGGTACAGAACACGGTGGCTCGACTGATTAAAGGCAGCCGCCGGCGAGATCACAGCACTCCAGTGCTGAAGGAGTTGCACTGGTTACCAGTTGTTTTCCGGGCCAAATTCAAGGCGTTGGTTTTGACCTTTAAAACCCTATATGGTTCCGGCCCAGCCTATCTTAAGGAGCGCCTCCAGCAACACCAGACAGGCCACTTAACAAGATCAGCCTCACATGGCCTTCTCTCTGTCCCATCAGCCAGGACAGCTAGACTGGTGGGGACGAGGGAGAGGGTCTTTTCTGTGGTGGCCCCCACTCTGTGGAACTCCCTCCCTAAGGAACTCCGCCATGCCCCCTCTTTAATGAGCTTCCGCCGTGCATTAAAAATGTGGTTGTTCAGGCAGGCATTTGGGGTGGGTTAGGGTATTTTAGAAAATGTTTTTATTGTAGAATTTTATTGTTTTAAACTGTTTTATTATATGTTGTACATCGCCCAGAGTGGCTGGGTGACCAGCCAGATGGGCGATTAATAAATTTAATAAATAAATAAATGGGGCACTTTGTCTAAAGCTTTACTGAAGTCGAGGTATATTATTTCTACAGCATTCCCACAGTCCACAAGGGAGGTTACTTAATCAAAAAATGAGATCAGATTCATCTGGCAGGATTTGTTCTTGACAAATCCATGTTGGCT
This sequence comes from Heloderma suspectum, assembly GCF_057233095.1. Lineage (NCBI taxonomy): Eukaryota > Metazoa > Chordata > Lepidosauria > Squamata > Helodermatidae > Heloderma > Heloderma suspectum. The sequence goes on along the minus strand of NC_139460.1, from coordinate 327,902,960 downwards.
TCGAGTATTCACTGCATTGTTTTCAAGGTGCTTCCAGATGGATTGCTTTAGAATCTGCTCCAGACTTTTCCCTGGGATTGATGCCAGACTGACTGGTCTGTAGTTCCCAGGTTCCTCCTTTTTACCCTTTTTGAAGATAGGGACAACATTAGCCCTCCAGTCACCTGGCACTTCACCCCATCCTCCATGATTGCTCAAAGGGAATAGACAGCGGTTCTGAGAGTTCTTCTGCCAGTCCCTTTTTTACTCTAGGATGCAGTTCATCTGGCCCTGGAGATCTGAACTCATTCAAAGTAATTAGGTGTTCCTTGACCATATGCCTATCAATCTCAAGCTGCAATCTTGCCCCTTCAGCCTGTACTTCGCCTTTGCCAGGGGGGTCATAGACCCTCTTTTGGGAGAAGTCTGAGCCAAAGTAGGAATTGAGCACCTCTGCCTTTTCTTTGTCATCTGATATCATTTAGCCATCCTTATTTAACAGCTGAACCATCATTTATTTCCTCTGCCTTTTACTATGCACGTAAATGAAGAAAGCCTTTTTGTTGCTTTTAGCCTCCCTCGCTAACCTCACCTTGTTCTCAGCCTTAGCCTTCCTGATGCCATCCCTGCAATTCTGTGCTACCTGCCTGTACTCTTGCTTTGTTACTTGGCCTTCCTTCCACTTTCCATATGTGTACTTTTTTGTTTTCAGGTCATGTCTAAGCTTTTTGTGAAACCACATTGGCTTCTTCTTTGTCTTCCACCTTTTTTCTTGTTGGAATTGTTTGTGATTGTGCCTTGAGAATTCCCTTTTTTAAAAACTCCCACCCATCTTGGACTCCTTTTCTCATTAGAGTTGCTCGCCATGGGACCTTACTTATCACTGTTCTGAGTTTATTAAAATCAGCTTTCCTAAAATCCAAGGTAAGCATTTGACAACACTCGGCTTTTGCTTCCCTTAGAACCAAGAACTCAAGTACAACATGGTCGCTTTCCCCCAGAGTTCCTGTAACTGCTACTTTACCCACTAAGTCATCTCTGTTGGTTAGGATCAAGTCAAGGATAGCCGATCCTCTAGTTCCTTCCTCTACTTTCTGTAGGAGGAAGTTATCCGCCACACAAGTCAGGAATTTACTGGAGGGGCCATTTTGCAGAATTTGTCTCCCAACAAGTATTGGGGAAATTGGAGTCCCCCATTACTACTACACCCTGCTTCCTTGAAACATTGGCTATTTGCTTTTCAAAAGTTTCATCCTCGTCTTCTCCTTGATTGGGTGGCCGGTAGTCGACTCCAACCACCAGATTCCTTTTATTCTTTGCTGCATTTATTTTAACCTAGATGCAGGGGGTAAATGCGGGGGTTGTGACACACAGCAACTATACTGGGGAGAACCCTACTTAAGGAAAAGAATTGGACTTTAAACAGTCTCAGGAAATCCGGGTTTTCCCTGATAAGCTCCAGGGTGGCTGCTGGATGGCCACAACATCATACGTCCCTAATGACTTCCAAATGCAGCCAGCTTGGAGTAAATCGCTCTTGGAGACAACCCCCGGAAAGAGATCTTGGAGGTGTGGTGGACAGCCCAGTGAAGATGTCAACCCAGTGTGCATTCACTGTGAAAAAAAAGGCAAACTCCATCTTAGGCATAATTAGAAAATGAATTGAGAATAAAACTGCCAGTATCATACTGCCCCTATACAAATTTATGGTGCGGCCACACTTGGAATACTGTGTACAGTTCTGGTCTCCACACCTAAAAAAAAGATATTCTAGAGTTGGAAAAAATAAAGGAAAGGGCCACTGAAATGATCAAGGGGCTGGAGCATCTCCCCTATGAGAGAAGGTTGCAACAGCTGGGATTGTTTAGCTTGGAAAAAAGGAGGGTAAGGGGAGACATGATAGAGGTCTACAAAATTATGCATGGTGTGGAGAATGTGGAGAGAGAGACATTTTTCTCCCTCTGTAAAAATACTAGAACCCAATGGGGTCATTCCATGAAGCTGATTGGGGGGAGATTCAGGACAGATAAAAGGAAGTACTTCACACAACGCATAGTCAAACTAGGGAACTTGCTGCCACAGGATGCAGCGCTGGCCACCAATCTGGATGGCTTTAAAAGGGGGGTTGACAAATTCCTGGAGAAGGCTATCAATGGCCACTGGTCTTGATGGCTATGCTCAACCTCCAGTACCAGAGGCAGAGAGCTCCTGTCAGAGGTCTGACCTGATCACATGCAGAGGGCTTTTAGAAGAAGGCTGAGGGACACAGGACATTGAGTAGAGGTGTGTGTGTGGGGGGGTGCATCCTTAGGATTGCAGGTTGTCTGGTCAAGACACAAGGAAAACAAGCATGTCCATGAGAAAAGTTTCAGCCTTCCCTGCCATCTACCTGACAGGCTGGTTTATATGCATCTCAGATGTAACACACCAAGCGGTTGGTCATCTGTTTTATTCTCAGTGGTACAGCCTGTGTTCTGCATGTATAACTCAAACTCTTCTCATTACAAACCCAAATCGCTAGTCCTTATTAGCGACGGGTGAACGCACCCCAGCTGAGTTCATTATTTGCTCAGAAAACAACAAACTCACCCATGTAGGCTCAGGGGAGGGTTCTCGCTTAAAGTGAACTCTCATTCCATGCAAACAAGCTTTTGCGCATGCACGATATGGAAGTCTGTCTTTGGGGCTGTCCGGAATCGCGTCATGCTGCCTTGGAGCTGGAGCTGTGGTGGCGGTGGTGAGAGAAGCTGCTAAGGAGACTGTAGGGTGACTAAAAATTGGGGGCGGGGCTGCCGCGTCCTCCTCCTCTCCTGGAGCTAGATTGGCAGTGGCAGTGACAGCGGAGGTGGCGAGGAGGAAAGTGGTGTCAGATTAGGCACGGAAAGGTTTAATCCAACCAGTGCAGCGTATGCGCAGCAACGGATACAGACTGAGCATGCCCAGAAGCTCACAATCAGTTCTGAACTTAATAGCGAATCTGTCGGCCCAGGCTCGTTAAAAAGATGAGCTTTACGAACAGGCTACGTTTGATCAGCGAGTGGACTAAAAAAGGAGGAACCTGGGAACTACAGACCAGTCAGTCTGACATCAATCCCTGGGAAAATTCTGGAGCAGATGATAAAGGAATCCATCTGGAAGCACCTTGACAACAATGCAGTGATGACTCGAAGCCAACATGGATTGTCAAGAACAAATCCTGCCAGACGAACCTGGTCTCATTTTTGGATCAAGTAACCTCCCTTGTGGACCGTGAGAATCCTGTAGACATCATATACCTAGACTTCAGCAAAGCTTTCGACAAAGTGCCCCATGATATCCTGATGAGCAAACTAGCTCAAAGTGGGCTAGATGAAACAACGATCCAGTGGATCCACAGTTGGCTACAGAATAGGACTCAAAGAGTGCTTCTCAATGGGACCTTCTCAAACTGGGGAGAGGTAAGGAGTGGGGTACCGCAAGGCTCAGTCCTGGGCCCAGTGCTCTTCAACATTTGTATTAATGACTTGGAGAGGAGGTGCAGGGAATGCTGATCAAATTTGCAGATGACACAAAATTGGGCAGGATAGCTAATACTTTGGAAGACAGAAACAAAATTCAAAGTGATCTGGATAGACTGGAGCGGTGGGCAGAAAACAACAGAATGACATTGAATAGGGATAAATGCCAAGTTCTGCACCTAGGACAAAGAAACCAAATGCACAGTTACAAGATGGGGGGATACATGGCTCAACCACACTACAAGCGAGAAGGATCTTGGAATTGTTGTCGATCACAAGCTGAATATGAGCCAACAATGTGCTGTGGCTGCAAAAAAGGCCAATGCTCTTTTGGGCTGCATTCATAGAAGCATAGCTTCCAAATCCCAGGAAGTACCAGTTCCCCTCTACTCAGCACTGGTTAGGCCGCATCTGGAGTACTGTGTCCAGTTCTGGGCACCACACTTTAAGAAGGATACAGACAAACTGGAGAGGGTTCAGAGGAGGGCAACAAAGATGATCAGGGGACTGGAAACAAAGCCCTATGAAGAGAGACTGAAAGAACTGGGCATGTTCAGCCTTGAGAAGAGAAGACTGAGGGGAGACAGGATAGCACTCTTCAAGTACTTGAAAGGTTGTCACAGAGAAGAAGGCCAGGATCTCTTCTCGATCATCCCAGAGTGCAGGACACGGAATAATGGGCTCAAGTTACAGGAAGCCAGATTCCAGCTGAACATCAGGAAAAACTTCCTGACTGTAAGAGCAATACGACAATGGAACCAATTACCTGGGGAGGTGGTGGGCTCTCCCACACTGGAGGCCTTCAAGAGGAGGCTGGACAGCCATCTGTCAGGGATGCTCTGACTTGGATTCCTGCATTGAGCAGGGGGTTGGACTCGATGGCCTTGTAGGCCCCTTCCAACCCTAATATTCTATGATTCTATTCTATGACTAATTACGAATTTGGCTGCATTACTGGCTGAATCACTAGTCCTTATGGTTGCAAAGATTGGCTTGAGAGTGTGAGGAGACTGTCTGATGAGTAGAAGGCCAAGGGGTTAGATGGTAGTATGCAACCCTAAAGGCAGCTCCTTCCTGTTTGCAAACACCCGTTTGTGGAATATGTTGTTGTTGTTGTTGATTCGCTCAGTCGCTTCCGACTGTTCGCGACTTTATGGGCCAGCCCACGCCAGAGCTTCCTGTCGGCCGTCGCCACCCCCAGCTCCCCCAAGGTCGAGTCCGTCACCTCCAGAATATCGTCCCTCCATCTTGCCCTTGGTCAGCCCCTCTTCCTTTTGCCTTCCACTTTCCCCAGCATCAGCAACTTCTCCAGGGTATCCTGTCTTCTCATTATGTGGCCAAAGTACTTCAGTTTTGCCTTTAATATCATTCCCTCAAGTGAGCAGTCTGGCTTAATTTCCTGGAGTATGGACTGGTTTGATCTTATCATATACTAGCAAATGGATCTGGCTTTGTGTGGCTTGGAAAAGCCCTTAGTTGGATCCAACAACACCTTCAAGGAAACTTACGCAGCTGAGTTGGACATGTTGTGCCCACCCTGCTGACTGAAGCCATCCTTTGAGGCACGGTCCCTGCCATGGTGAACCCTGATAGCCCCCAGACAGTGAGGTCTGTCCATTCCATTCCCCTGAGGAGGGTTGCCCCACAGCAGGAGGGAGGTGGCAAGTGTATAACTCTGTCCTGTGGCCTATTAATACCCCCCCGCCGCCGCCGCCCCAGCTTCAAACTGCTGTATGGGCTGCAAGGCTCTGTGCTGGTTAGGGAAGTCTGTCCCTAGTGGGTGGGGATGTTATTGCAGGCTTCAACCACATGGACACGTTAAAATTAATTAACATTAATTAATGCACTTCAAAAACAAAATAACCCTGAAGTGCACACCCCTAGTAAGCATGCCAGGCTTAAGATATCTAGGTTTCACAGTCTTGGAGGAACGACGCTGAGAGATGGACCGACAGACATCCGCTCTTATTATTCTAGATTTACTTAGATGTTAACAATTTTTTAAAAATGTACCCAAAGGAAACAGGATCCAGGGAGAAAAGGGAAATATTGTCACTGGGACAAAGAGGTGGGGGAGGTGAAGCACTGGGAGAGAGGATTCAAGTCAGGAGGAATTTCTGTTGAGATTGGTTTTAAATCTTGTTTAAAGAACATTGGTTATTGGGCTGATTAGAAATGTAATGAATAAAATAAATACTTTATTTTGGTTTGGATTTTTGTTTTATACTGTAGTTTACACTTTTATCTTGTATTTTATCATGTTGTGTTTTATGGTTTCAATTGTTGTGAACTACCAGAGAGCCTCAGCTATTGGGCGATATAGATATGCAATACATACGTAAAAAATCCCTATTTACTTTTAACACGATTATAAGATGCTTTGGGATCTTTGGCCAGCTAAGCAAGGCATACGCCCCATACATTTTAAAAAAATTAATAACATTGGGTTGGTTTTGCGGCTTTTGCCCTCCCTTTTTTCTAACTAGTCTGGATTCCAGCCTGTGATTCATCCAACATGGGACATACTGCTACCGTGCTGCATGTGAGATGAACCGGTCAAGGTGGAGAAATGACTCCTCTGCTGGCCCAACCAACCCCCTTCCAGGGATGGTTTCTGAAAGATTTGCTGTGTCATGTTTTGCCTCGCCAGTAACCTTTCCTTTTCCTTCCCAGCCCAAGAAAAGTTGCAGGCTCTTGGCTCTCCCCTCCCCACTGCCTTGTTTGATTTGCCATCCTTTGCAAAGCAAATAATGTATGTTTCGGCTGAGCTTTGAGGTCACTGCACACAGAATTGGCGTCTCTACTCTCCAGGTGTCATTGGCAAAGAACACTTAATCCTCCTCTTGATGCTTGGCATGACACCTCCCAGGTCTCCAAAATGCTGCCATTTCAGCTGCTTTTAAAGCAGACCTGCCAGCTATAGGAAATGGTTTTGGTACAACAACCTGGTCCATGGGAGGTGGGGGGATGAAAGCATAAAGGATGTTCAGAGAACTGGGGGCCAGGGGAGCCTGTCTGCTACTTTGCCACTCAATGCTTGACACGACAAAGGTTCATTTAGCCAGTATTGCCTACACTGGGGGTGCAGAACCTCAATCCCAGGGGCCAAATCCAGCCCTCCAGGGTTCTCTAAATGGCCACACCCTTTCCCCTCAGCCACCAATTGTTTGGGGCTTTCCTGGCTTTTGTGCAGTTTTTTTCCCCAGTCTAAAGGGTTGACAGGCCTCGCCTCAGGTATAGTAACTGGCAGGAAGAGCTTTAAGCTAAAAGATGCTGGTAATTTTGGTGTTTTTGACTCCGCCCTTTTGCCTTTGGCCCCACCCACCACTGGAATGTGGCCCCCAAGAATGTTTCCAAAATGGAATTTGGCCCTCAGGCTGAAAAGGCTGAACATCCCTGGTCTCTATTGACCAGCAGTCCAGGGTCTGAGGCAGAGGTCTCCCTAATCACCAGCTGCCTGTTTCTTTTAGATGGAAATATTGGGAATTAAGGCTGGAACATCTGCAAAGATATTTGTTTGGTTATTTGACCGCCCAACTGGCAAATGCCCTTGCAGCAGTTTACAACCATGGTTAGCAATAGTTTGGCACCATAAGAACTAAGAACTAAGGTAGTGTTCCCTGTGACTGAGTGACCTGGTTCACACAGCACAAGCGAGAGTACAGATTGAGTGTGGGTTGTCGTTACACCATGGGTTGTTGTTGAATCATGGGTTGCTGTGGTGTGTGAACCCAGCTGCACTAACAAACCATGGTTTGTTAACCATGAACAACTCACAAAGAGAACCCATGGTTGAACCCACGATTCAACAACAACCCACAGTTCAATGACAACCCACACTCAACCCATACTCTGGCTTGTTTTGTGTGAACCCAGCGAGTGAGAATAGGGATGGAGGAGAATTTTGTTGGGTTTGCAGTTTGGAACAAACCAGCCTAATTCACACTTCCCGGGCTAATCTGTGGGCTGGAACACATTCTCCTGATTATGAAGAAGTCTCCGAATTTTGTGACACAGTTCTCATCCAAAAGATTATATGCAAAAATGTTTACATAAGGAGAATTTGCACATGAAAATAAATGTGAATTTTCATGCTTTTTTTTTTTTTAATTGCAGACTGATTCAGAAATTGGACTGGACAGATGGATGATTGAATGCATACAAAATTGACATGGAACAGAAATAGACGCATTTGCCCACCTGAGGCATGTGAGAGACATACAAATCAATCCCTTTCCACTTCTACTTCCCAACATGATTTCTCAAACTGACTGAGGATTGCTCCACCTGTCTTCAAAACTGGGCAGGGGGCCTTTCTTACTTTCTCATGTTTTCTCCACAGCTACAGAGCTCCCTCTGCCTGGGAACTTTCCAAGGCTGAGAGCCCATCTACACATACAGGATAAGCACAAGGTGCAATAATCCCAGAGCAGGGATGCAACAGATATCCATGATTTATTTTCCAGAAATGAGAATTGCATATTTATGGCAGATTATAAGAATCCAGCATTTTATTTTATTGTTGTTTTATTGCTGTTTTTATTGTGTTCTTACTGTTTTTATTGTAGTTTTTTCGCTCTTAATACAGGTTTTATGTGTTTTATTGCAGTATGCCACCTTGGGAGGGCTTCTGCCCTGAAAGACAGCCAATAAATATTATTAATACATACATACATACATACATATGTATGTACATAAGTAAGTAAGTAAGTAAAGCAACATGTCTCCAAACAGTTATTGCAGACTTACGAGTGGGGACAGCATCGGGGAGAGAAATGGCTTGTTGTGCAGGCGATTGTGCCGGAAATTGCCTACCACTGAAGCCAAAGTGCAAGACAGGGTGTTGACAAAAGAGACCATGGCTAGCAATAGTTTGGCACCCTATAAAATAGGGAGACAGTAAGGAAAGGGCTGTTCTGGGGAAGGTGTGCATATGAACCTTAGTGTTTCTTTTAAAGAGCAATGAAACCAAGCTCTGTGCCTTCAAATGGAGGACAGTCTGCAGCAATGCAGGGATCTGAACAAACATACGAAATAAGCAGTCATATAGCTGAGGCCAAGGTTCACCACCACCAAATAACCACCCAGAGAGTGGTAGCTGAGCATATTGAAGCTCACTGGAGGGTGGCACTGCTTGCCACAGCCTTCTTTCTTTTCCTTTAAAAATACATATATAGTCATGGGGTGGCTGGATGGGCATTACATGGTTATAGATGCTTATCCTATTATTTTTACTTTTAGAATATATTATCCTTTTCTACGACTACATGGTGCTTATTGCCCACTAAGGGCGCAATCCTATGCATGTTTAGACAGAAAAAAGTCCTGCAACTCCCAGTATCCCCCAGCCAGGCACTGGGAAACCTCAAATAAACCCCAAATGTGTTTAGGATCAGGGCAGCAGAAGCAAACTCGATTTTGTTCCCATAGTCATGACGCTGCTGTGATTTAAGTGAGCTTAAAATGAGAAACTGCACGTGTTCAGGGTATTTCTTTTATTTAAAAAAAAAGAAGCCAGGGTCAGCAAACAGACTGTTTGTTTCCTCTAACGTATCAGGAAACAGTTGTAAAGCATGGAATGGTGCAGGAGGGGAGAAGAGAAATGTTAGTTGTTTGCTTCACAATGGAAATAATACACATAGCTGTCTAAGGGGGGTGGGGGGGGCGGCATGTAAGACCATTGAGTCCGAAGTCTAAAATTACCTGGCTGCACCTCTGAAAATAACCATATGGTAAATCCTACCCTCACAAAACGTACCTACCTGCTTTTGTGGATAAATATCTCAAACGTGAAATTTCTGGACATTTCTGGGGAGATTTCATAGAGCCCTATCCTGGACTTGATCACTCCAGAATTTCAGTGGGGTGATGAAGGGGGTGGGGAAGAGAGATTGCATAAATGACCAGAACCTATCTGGACACTACAGTCAACATCAGAGACCTTCCTCTGAGTGCTTCCTTCAAAGGAATCAGCAACAAGGGAGAGGGCCTTCTCCGTGGTAGCCCCCTGATTATGGAATGATCTCCGCAGTGAGACTTGCCTGGTGCCAACACTGTCATATTTTTGGTGCCAGATTAAGACTGTCCAGTCCCAGGCATTTGATGGCATGTGACAGCATATGATGGGACTATAATTTCAGTTGTTTTTATCAGGTCTGGTGTCTTACCGTAACTGTTTAAGCTGTTTAAATTGTATTAAATTTTGTATGTTAGAGAGTTTATATTATGTTTTTATGAACTTGTATTGTGGTGTGTATTTTTATGAACCACCCAGAGTTTCAGGGATTAGGTGGTAAAGAAATAAAATAAAATAATAATCTTATATAAGAATATGGTAGTGTAAGGCTTATTACTTGAGATCTACCAGACCGATTTTGCTATTTATTTTTTTTACTTAAGCTTGAGCAGTGTAGATGTGCAGAAAATTTTGAAACTTTGAAAAAAAAACAAGGTTTGAGCTTGGGCAGCTTGAGAAGAGAGAAAGGAGAGGGATGAGGCAAAGGGGAGGTTAATGCATATGTCCTGCACTGTGTATGCAATGTAACAAGTGACACAGCATGTGTCTGCACATGTAATAATGCTTCCTCCTGTGAGCTCTTAGAGTGCTGGGCCAATGAAAGGACAGGCACAGAACACTGGGAAAGGGGCTGAAGAAAAGTTGGTGATAGTAAGAGGAGGAGGAAGAGAAGCTGAGGAGAAAGAGTTGGAAGGACACCGGAGGGAGAAATGAGAGAAAAATCTTACAGCACGTGTTTTCAACCTCAAACTTCAAGAAATGGCAAATGATCTTTTTAAAAAGAACTTCTTTTTTGTTTTGTTTTCACCTTTGCTGGTTTATTTGTAGTACATTTGTTTTAAAAGTGCAAAGTTATTCCAATCACAAGGGAAACTGGCAAACAGATTTTTATCCAATCATTCTTAAGACTACTAGCCCCCATGGCGACACAGGATTTACACTAATCATCATCAGCATTATCATCATCATCACAGCCCACCTCACATGAAACACTCTCTGCATGTCCAGTGCAAGCATGCCTTAAGATTAGGCTGGAAGTCTTGCACTGTGCAGATCATCTGTCAAAGCAGATGATAGGGCACAGTTCTCCGACAGCACAGGCCTGGGAGTGCCTTTCATGGCTTTCACTCCAGCATCCAAGTGCCAAGAATTGTGTGTGTGGGGGGGGGGGGAGGCTCAGGCATGACACCCTCTGCATGGGGGTCCCTCCCTCTATGGCTCCTGGTTGCTTTGCTTACCAGGGAGAGAGCTGGCGGGGGGGGGGGTGAAGAAGTGAGCAGCAGCAGCTGCTCCTTCAAATCCACACTTCTGTTGCAACTCATTTGCTCATCCCCTCTGGGCCAGAGGGTGGCCGGCCAAACAGATTGCAACAGTGAAGAGGAAGGGGGCAAGGGTCTCTCAGCAGCAGGCCCCCTGCCAGCATGTGAGTCTTGGTGGGAGCTGGGGTGGCCATGTGTCCTATTTTACAAAGGACACTCCTCTATTTGAAGGGCTGTCTGAGGACAGTCCTCTGGTTGAAGGTGTCCTCTGATTGCAAGGCTGGCCAGTCCTAGCTGAGTTCATAAGGAGGGAGGGCAGAGCAGGGGGTCTTGAAGCTGCCCATCAATGAGTAGCCCCTGGGCAGCAGACACACAGCTCACCTGGTCACAGTCTTTCCTACAATGGTGAGATATATTGTGTTACTATTAAAATTATAGCGATACTTTCTGAATGTGCATCTCTATGAATTAGCACATGTGCATTTTGGGGAGATGGGTGTCCTCTTCTGCGGCGATGCAGTTCCTCTCTTTGGGCTATGTGTCAGTGGGTACCTCTGATGCTTGCCCTGGCCACTGCAGGGGATCCTAGGTGCATCTCCTGGGCTGCGTGGTGTTCACTGGCATCCCTCAGACATGCGCTGCTGGTGTGTTCAGGCCAGCCCAGCAGGCGCATCTCTGGAGATGGGGCTCCAGAAGGCAACCCCACGGCTGAGGAGGGTGAGGGGATTCCTATCTGGTCCAGAGGTCCAGAGAATGACCACTGCTCCATTCCCTCGCTGGACTGGAGAGCAGCCTGATTATGTTTATAGGTGGGTGATAAGATCAGGGCTCCAGTTCACTCCGCTTCAGTGTCCGCGATAAAGCATAGAATGGAGATGCGTATCGCTGTCCCCGAGCAAGCCAAGCCATCCGGCGACTGTAGTAGGAAACGTTCAGCCCGTGTCCATTGAGAACAATATCCCGGGAGAGGCTGCGAGGCGATCAATCATGCAAGCTGGTTTTTCCACATTTCTCTCTTTTCATTCAACTGTCGGGGAGAAATCTCCCACAGCGAGAGTTACGCCATGCGGGGGATTCGGGAAAGTGATGGACGATTTGCCCGAGTCACCCACCACCTCCCTTCTGGAGGGTGTCCAAGCTTGTGGCTCCAGCCCCAAACAATGCCTTGTATTTTCTCTTACTCAAACTTATAATTGCAGCTGTTTAAACATTTATCTTTTAATGTATCTAAAAAGGGGAGCTCCTTGTAGCACAAAGATGTTACATGAGACTCCAGATCAGCTGACTGTTTACTCCTCACATCAGAGGGGAGGGAAGGTGGACAGTTTAGGGAGGTGCAGAAGGACACCCTTAACAACTGAGTAGAAGTCAGATGCAGGAGGACTCGGCTCGCAGCTGCTTCCTGATCGCCAGGCCGCGCCTTCCATTGCGGCTGTGCAAGTCTTTGACACAGGCACGCCTGAGGACCCAGTTCCATGTGTTGCTTGCAGCGATGTTGGCAACGATGCGCACAGGGGCCCAATGTTTGGCAGGAATGAAGCACGCAGGAAGGGGAGGATCAAGCCTTCCCTCTCCTGCCATGACCCTGGCGCGCGCACACGCACACACACACACACTATGCTGCAGCCAGCAGGAGCATTCCCCCTCTATTTCCATTTTTGTGTGTGTCAGGATCACAGCAAGGAGCAAAGGATTAAAACTCCGCTTCTCCCATGGTCCCAGTGAAAATCGGACTCCCTGCACTTAGTTGTTTTGGAGGGCTGGTTTCGTCACAGTAAGCGAAACATTTAAAGTCATGTGTCGCCCCGAGATCCAGGGTGGTACAATGGTTAGTGTGTGGACTAGGACCAGTGAGAACCAGATCCAAGTTCCTGCCAGCCTTGGAGTTCACTGGATGATCCAGAGGCACTTCCTCTCTCTCTGCCTCACTGGGTTGTTGTGAGACTATCATAGGGGAAAGAGCCTTGTATACCACCCTGAGCTCCACAGAGGAAGGGCAGGATGAAAATGAAATAAATACTTCTACATCTTCTGTCTGTCTGTCTATCTATCTATCTATCTATCTATCGTCTTTCCACCTCTAGTTTATACTCTACCCTTCAGAAAATACTCTCCATTAAATAACTAAAGTAATAAAACAGTATATCCTAACAACATAATAAAAAGCAACAGGAGTAAAATAGGTGGTGGTGGGGGGAGAGGGTGAGAATGAAAGTGCAAGTGAGAAGAAAATGGAGTGTCGCAATGCAGAATGAAACCCATGCTCAGCTGAAGCTTTAAAACACTTGGAAAAATAAACTGACCTTTGCCTGGTGCTGGAAGGACATCTGAGTGGGTATCTGGTGGGTTTCCCTGGTGAGAATATTCCAAAGACGAGATGCCACAGCCAAGAAGACCCTCTCACCATCCACCAGACTTCAGAAGGTAGCGGGAACTGGAGAAGGCCTCCCATGGAGAACTCTCGATATGGGCAGGTTCATGCAGGTGCCCCAGTCATAAACCATGGAGGGCTTCCAGTCCTTTGAATTGTGCTTGGAAACTTTTGCTGCTGGTGAGAACCAGGCCATAGTTGGGTACTTTGGCGGGTGCATTTTTCTTTCTTTCAGGATGTTATGCAGGTGTTATGTTTTCTCTGTCCATTACATCTTCTCCTTCTCCATCAGGGTTGAGCGTGGGTTGAATTGTTGCATGCCTGTATCATCCTCTTCCTCTTTAGTCAATTGTTCCTTGACTCTTTCTATGAGTCATGAGAGGAATTTCTGGTGATTGCATGGTCCCTTCCCTGTGTCATGATCATAGATTTCTTTACTGTCATTACATTTGCCCTAAAGGGAATAGACAACTTTCCTTCTTTCTGGTGCTTCTGTAAGATTAGGTCATCTCCTTGCCTCAACATATGTACCTTGGCGTTGTGTTTTCTTCCTGCATAGAGTTCCATCCTTTTTATCTTCATTGTGTTGTCTGTCTGTTCATTTGAGGTCATAACCATCTTCTACTGAAAGAGAGTCATCTGGTCACTGGATGCATGTGTGACGGCTGAAAGCGACAGCTGCTGGAGCAAGAAGAAGCGTACCTGCTGTGTGGCAGAAATCCGCCCAGTTCTGATTTCTGGTGTGTGAAAATCCCGGCTATTTCAGGGGGTTGAAACTAAGCAGACACATTCGTGATGCTGGCAGTCAGCTGCTGACCGTCATTAAGTCCCCTCGCAGCGATGCTCCTTCAGCACGCAGCACCATTCTAGGGAATTTCCAGGCAAGATATTGCTGGCCACAAGGGGCTTGGGAAAGGGCTTCCATGGCCCAGAGGTTTGCTGCTACTGTCACCATGAAATGGAGGGAAGTGGTGGGGAAAAGAAGGCGAACTGAGAAGGCTTCCAGGTGTCTTTCTCCACACACACACACACACACACCCACCAGCTGCCCCAATTCAAGCCGAAAATTCCACACAGAGAATGTTCTGCTCAGTTTTCCCCTTATTGTTCTGCAGATCACCCTTGTGAATCTTCTGCGTCCCCATTTGCTATGACAGAGACTCTGCACAGCCCTCTGGAGTTCTCGCTTTTCCTTTCAAGGTCATCTAGTCTGACCCAAAGCTCTTCCACGGATTTCAGTTTATGCCTGGATTTTTCATCAGTTGCCTTTCCTTGAAGATTTGCTTCAAAAGCCTCTTAGTGAGGTTGGTGAACATTTTGATGTTTTCCTTTTGTTTCAGAACCTTTCGTTGCTGTAACTTCATATGCCATTAGGGCAGCCACTTGTGAATTGCCCAAAAGAGGACATGCATCACCAAAAACTAGGACAAAGGATACTGGTTTGCATATAATCTGCATGTGCCAACTGATGTGTATATATGCAAATTTAGAGATGTTTTATTAATTTAAATAGAAATAAAGTAGACCTCGCCATAACATGGAAGACAATGACCAAACGACCTGTGTGCTGCCTGTTTGGCCTGCTGTCCAGGTGTTAACTGGTGATGAGCAACCATTCTGATGGTTCTTGATCTTTAAACTGGATCTGGGCTGGACAGCCCTTCAAACAGAGGATGCCTTCAAATGGAAGACCTTCCCCTGGGACACATGCTACCCTGGGCATGCTTTCCTGAAAGGAAGCCCCATGTTCCTGTGCCCCAGGGTTTTGTAGTCTTACACTGGCAAAATCAATTGCAGCATCGCTCATCCTTGTCAAATCATCTGTGAATTCAACTCTGGATTCAAAATTCTACACTGCGTTTTGCAAATCATCCAGCTCCCCTTACACTATTTCTGTTTGTTTGTTTGTTTGTTTGTTTGTTTTACTGATATGAGTGGCACACACTTTCATTTTTGTGGCTGTGTAACTGGTTCAATGGTCATCAGTCTGGACTTTCACTTGCACATTGTTGATTTCCCAGCACCTGGAAGTCAGCCTGTATCTCTGTACAGATCGACACCAGCACTGGCGGGGGTTGGCAAGGTTTGTGTGTGCGCTTTGGATGGCTTGGACTTGGAGAAGGTGAGGTTGGGCACCATGAGCCCCCTGCCCACATTCTCGAGATTCCTGCTGACAGGCAATTAAATTCCTGCCCCCCCCCCTTGTGCGGCATAAAGAATCCCTTTGATCCCTTTCCCAGGCTGTGCACCTTCCAGGCGGGAACACTGCAGCACTCCCTTGTGTCAAAAGTTCACGGATGGGGCAAGCAGAGCAGAGTGGGCGATGCCAGGGTGATGCCAGAGCCCAAGAAGGATCTTTCCTTACTTAGCAGAAAAAGGAAGCCGGAGCTCAACTCTGGATTTACATTGCCACCTGGCGGCAGGCCTCGAAAGCACAGCTCCATGCAGTGCGTCTGAATACCAGGAGGGGAAGGGCCTCTTTCACACTGGGGGTCACCCCAGCAGCGGCACTGCTCTGGTGGGGCATCACCACATTTCAGAACATATCTGGTTATTCCTCAGAAGCACTTTTGTTTCTGGCCAACAGCCTGGTTCTGCATCCAGAGCAACAATGGCTATAAATCGAGCCAAAACATCTGGAGGGCCACAAGGTGCTGGTCCTGCTATAAATAATCCCAGTCAACACTCTTCACCATTGGGTGAAGTGCTGTGATGCTGTGGGACTGGCTGTCCCAGCCTGGTGCCCTCCAGATATGTGGGACTGAAACTCCCAGCGTGGCTGGCTGGGGTTGATGGGAGCTGTAGTCCAGCACATCTGGAGGGCACCAGGTTGGGGCAGGCTGCTGTCGGGAAGTGCCCCCAAACCAATACTATGAGCCAGAGAGTTACCAAAGGATTGCAAAAACTGCACAGTGCAACATAAATAATGTGCTCCGTTCCAGCCCAATATGAGGCGCTGTGCATTTTATTTATTTATTTATTTATTTCATTTCTATACCGCCCAATAGCCAAAGCTCTCTGGGCGGTTCACAAAAATTAAATCCAAGCAACACACAATAAAACAATTTAAAATATACAGAACATTAAAACCACAATATAACAATACAACCACAATAAAACCTAGCAGCAGTGCAGGAGTTTAAAATACAGATTTAAAACAGCAAAGATAAAAATTTAGAAAGCTAAAATGCTAAAATGCCTGGGAAAATAAAAAGGTCTTCACCTGGCGCCAAAAGGAATACAATGTAGGAGCCAGGCGAACCTCACTAGGGAGATCATTCCAGAGCCGGGGTGCCACAGCAGAAAAAGCCCTCCTCCTAGTAGCCACCCGCCTCACTTCCTTTGGCAGGGGCTCACGGAGAAGGGCCGCTGACGATGATCTTAAGGTCCGGGCAGGCACATATGGGAGGAGGCAATCCTTCAGGTAACCTGGCCCCAAGCCATTAAGGGCTTTGAATGTTAACACCAGCACTTTGAATCGGGCCCGGAAATGGACTGGCAGCCAGTGCAGCTGGAAAAGTACTGGCGTAATGTGAGCTCGCAGGCCAGTCCCTGTTAACAATCTTGCTGCCCTATTTTGGACCAGCTGAAGTTTCCGGACCGTTTTCAAAGGCAGCCCCACGTATAACGCATTGCAGTAATCCAGACGAGACGTTATCAGAGCATGGATAACTGTAGCAAGGCTATCTCTGTCCAGATAAGGGCGTAGTTGGTATACCAGCCTAAGCTGATAAAAAGTGCTCCGTGCCACTGAGTTCACCTGTGCCTCAAGTGACAGGTCTGGATCCAAGAGCACCCCCAAACTACGAACCTGATCCTTTAGGGGGAGTGCAACCCCCTCCAGAACAGGTTGAATATCACCTAGCCGGGCAGACGAACCACCCACTAACAGTACCTCCGTCTTGTCTGGATTGAGTTTCAGTTTATTAGCCCTCATCCAGTCCATTACCGTGCCCAGGCACTGATTCAGAACAGTCACTGCCTCACCTGGTTTTGATGTAAAAGAGAGGTAGAGCTGGGTGTCATATGCATATTGATGGCACCTCAGCCCACACCTCCGGATTACCTCCCCCAGCGGTTTCATGTAGATGTTCAACAGCATGGGGGATAAAATAGAGCCCTGTGGAACCCCATGGCACAATTGCCATGGCACAGAGCAGTAATCCCCCAGCACCACCTTCTGGAATCGGCCATCCAAGTAGGAGCGGAACCACTGTAGTGCAGTGCCTCCTACTCCCAACCCAGACAACCTATCCAGAAGGATACCATGGTCGATGGTATCGAAAGCCGCTGAGAGGTCCAGGAGAATCAACAGGGTCACACTCCCTCTGTCCCTCTCCCGGCAGAGGTCATCCCACAGGGCGACCAAGGCAGTTTCCGTTCCAAAACCAGGCCTGAAGCCCGATTGAAATGGATCTAGATAATCCGTTTCATTCAAGAGTGCCTGGAGCTGTCCTACAACCACCTGCTCAAGCACCTTGCCCAGGAAGGGGATATTGGCCACTGGCCTATAATTGTTAACATCCTCTAGGTCCAGTTTAGGCTTTTTCAGGAGTGGTCTAATTACTGCCTCTTTTAAAACGGCAGGCACCACTCCCTCCCTCAAAGAGGAATTTACAACCTCCTGGACCCAGCCGGACAACCCCTCCTTGTTTGATTTAATAAGCCATGAAGGGCAAGGGTCAAGCACACAAGTGGTCGATCGGACTTGGCCAAGCACCTTGTCCACATCCTCAGGCCTCAGTAACTGAAACTCATCCAATAAAACTGGACCAGACGGTGCTCTGAACGCCTCTACCAATGGAACTGCATTAATCGTGGTGTCCAATTCATGACGAATCTGAGCGACTTTATCCTCAAAGTGCTGCGCAAACCCGTCACAGCGTGCTACCGAGGGTTCCACCGTCTCTCTCCCTGGCCCAGAATGTAACAGGCCGCGAACCACTCGGAAAAGCTCCGCCGGGCGACACTGAGAAGATGCAATGCTGGTGGAAAAGAACTGCCTCTTTGCCACCCTCACCGCCACAGAGTAGGCTCGATAGTGGGCTCTTACCTGTGTTCGGTCAGACTCAGCACGAGTTTTCCTCCACCTGCGTTCTAGCCGTCTCCCCTCTTGCTTCATTGCCCTCAGCTCAGGTGTATACCAAGGAGCTGGCCGGGCTCTGCTCAGAGGGAGAGGGCGCTTGGGCGCCATCGTGTCAACCGCCCGAGTCATCTCTGCATTCCACAGAGCGACCTGGGCTTCGACAGGAGCACCAGCCATACCAGCAGGAAAATCCCCCAGAGCCCTCTGGAGTCCATCGGAATCCATTAATCTCCGGGGGCAGACCATTTTAATAGGTCCCCCACCCTTGCAGAGGGGAAAGGCCGCCAGGAGTCTAAACCTCAGCAGGAAGTGACCTGACCATGACAAAGGGACAGATGTTAATTCCTCCACTTTCAGATCACCATCCTCCTGCCCAGTTGAGGAAACCAGATCAAGTGTGTGTCCTTTTATATGCGTTGGGCCGATGACATGTTGGGACAGCCCCATGATTGTCATGGCGGCCATGAAGTCTTGAGCCGCCCCGGATACAGCGGCCTCGGCATGGAAGTTGAGATCCCCCAGGACCATCATCCTGGTGGTCCTCAACACCAAGTCTGAGACCACCTCTGTCAGCTCAGGCAGGGAGTCTGATGGGCAGCGGGGTGGGCGGTACACCAACAGAATCCCCAATCTGTCCCGGGTACCCAACACAAGGTACAAACACTCAAGATCTGCGCTTGAATGAGCAGGAAGCCTGGAGAGGGAGATTGAATTCCTATAGACCACGGCAACCCCCCCTCCCCGACCCTCAAGTTGGTGTTGGTGCTGCACCGAGTACCCAGGAGGGCACAGCTGGGAGAGAGTGACCCCTCCCAGTTCCCCCACCCAGGTCTCAGTAATACATGCCAGGTCAGCCCCTTCATCCACAATCAAATCATGGATGAGGGAGGTCTTATTTTGGGCCGACCTGGCATTCAGCAGCAGCACCACCAGACCCGAGGGCAGACTGGTAAGGCTGCCAGGAACCATCAGGTTGGGGGAAGAACCAGAAGAGGGGACAGCTGTAAGGTGTCTAGCCCCTCTTCTCCTCAGCGGGCCTGTTAATCCCCCAACGCCATACCTCCCCCTGCCCGTGACCACAGTTATGGTGGCACCTCCCCCACCCCCTGAGTTGCCCAATAGTCCTCCCAGGCACATATTAAAATATTAAGATATAAAATATACAACAGTTTAAAAGAATATAAAAGAGATAAAAGAGAACAGCAGCTAAGAAGGAGCAGATAGTCCACGTTTGCCCCTTCCCCTTGTCTTTAAAGCTGCTGCCCTCTGCTGCCGCTATTTGCTGCTGGTATTGTGGCTGCTGGTGTCTCTGGAGAGGGAGGTGGGTAGGCCTTCAGGTCCTATGCGACTCCAAGTGCGAGGCTAAGTGCCTCTGGCAGCCCCGCCTTAAGCACCTGTGGCGGGGGCAGAAGCAGGCTCAGGCTCAGGATCACCCGGTGCATCCAAACGACATGAGTGTTATGTGGTCATTGTCCTGGATTACAAAGCCTGACCAGAAATCAGAGCTCCACGTGCATAGCCAAAGTCAAATTATTCTGCATAGCAGTGACTGGGAGTCCCAGCTGGCATGCTCAGGTGGCACATGGCGCAGTGTGCATGTAATAATTTGGAACCCAGGTTCCAAGCCCTGTGCTCCACAATCTAGTCTTTGGTTCTCTATCGCCTCCTGTCTCCTTTGCCTCTTTCCCCACCCCACATTGAAAGAGTGAGGAGAAGAGTTTGCCTGGGATTTCTGAAGCAAGTACACTTTGTTTCTTTCAGAACAGGCAATCAGTCCTTCAGGCAAATGAGAAGCCGCTCTCTGACTTATTTCAACATGAATTCTCCTCTCCCCCACCCACAAAAGACAAAAGTTTTTGCGTGATTCACAGTGCAATCCTATGCATGTCTACTCAGAAATAAGCCCAACTGAGTTTAGTGGGACTTCTTTCCAAGTGCGTATAGGATTGCAGCCTCCATTTGGGGAGATGCCCAGGACCCGAACGGCTTCAGACCCAAGCCAACTCACTAGTGAGCTGTTTCAGGATACAGAAGAATCCTGTTTTATGACATCCTTCCCCAGCCTGGTGCCCTCCACATGAGTTGAACTACAGTTCCCAGCATCCCCAATGCTGGGAGCCAATGTCCAACACATCTGTAGGGCACCAGGTTGGGAAAGCCTGTTTTATGGGGCTGCCAGCGCTCTCCGGTGGCCATTAAGGGGGATCCATAAGCCAGACTTTATTCAATTTTCATTTCTAGAAGAGCTGCTCACAACAGTGCCACAGGGGATAGCTGTTGGAAAAGTTGTTGTTTCTTTATTTGGTAAAGAAATCCCAAAAGGGCCAACTCCAGCCCAATTCTACCAGCCACTGTGCCAAGGCAACAGGCCAAGAGACTGAGCACTGCTGCGGCAGAAAAGCCACGTCTCCGTAGTGGCTCTGGCTCTCATGCGTGCATGCACGCCATGCTCTGCACCCCACCAATGCTGACCCTCCTTCCATGTGTGTGGGGCTAATAATTGTTGACTCATCAGAGGACACGCTACGCCTTCAGGGGCATTCTGTAAGGTGGCCAAGGCAGAGGGCGTCACTCCAGCATCTCTTTTGGAGGTCTTCATCCAAAAGAGACGGTTCAGCCACCAGTCGCCAGAGCTGTTCAGCAGTGGAACAGAATTGCCTTGGGAGCTGCTGGGCTCTCCTTTGCTGGAGATGCACAGGAAGCTGCCTTGTACAGAGTCAGACCCTTGATCCATTTAGCCCAGTCTTGTCAACACTGACTGGCAGCCCTGCCTCTCCGCCGCAGACTCAAATGAGGCCGGATTCCACAGAATCCAACCTCTGGACCCCACGGTGGAGTGGCTGCACTCACCTCTGGGTCTGGAGGAGGTGCTGCGGGCGGCTCTCTGGCTCCCTCTCAGCCGTAATATGCTAATGGCGGCTGCCATTAGCTTATCGCAGGAAAGTTACAGCCATAAGTGTGCCATTTGCTGCCGTAAAGCACTGACTTCTACCTAAATACAGCCGTAAACAGCTGCAATTTAGGTCAAAGTCAGTGCTTTATGGCCACAAATGGAATATGCTATTTAGGGCTGTATTTTTCCTGTGATAGGCTAATGGCAGCCGCCATTAGCGTATTGCGTCTTATAGGGAGCCAGAGAGCCGCTCCATCAACTCCAAGACATGCAGCTGGGCTCCAGAGGATCCTGCGGGGCCCTGAGCAGCCCAAATTGCCCCTCCACGCACCCCCCCGACCAGTGGGGGATTCATGCATTCTTAGCTGTAGCCTGCATCGTGCAGGAGGTTGGGCTAGATTATCTCCAAGGTCCCTTCCAACTCTATGACTCTATGAAACCCACACAAAGAGTTCAAATTGGTCTCTTAAGCCTCTGGTTGGAGATATGTCTATTGCTCGGAGGCCATTCCTGGGCCAGGGGCCAGGAATCTTGGCAGGAAGAGGCTGCTGTTATTCATGACTGACCTTTGGGGGGCCACATTCCATATGCCTCATGCCCTGAGGATGCTGACCTTGTGTGGATGCAGTCCTGGAATGGGCTAGGGTCTGGGGGGACCAGCTGCTTCTCTGAAAAGGTTCCCCCCCTTTTTTTTTTTTTTGGTGAGATGCACTTAATGGACCCAGTGTATAAAACTATTTCCCCAGGGGCAGGAGCAAGAGCTATTTCGAGCTTACACATGTGTCAGGACTGTGAAAATACTGTTTAGAGGGGAACGTAATGGATGAGGAATGGGGATAAATATAGCACTACCACATTCTTGCCTGAAAATACATCTCTAGGGGAACTTCTGGGATCCATTGTCAATTCACGGGGAGGCTGTCTCCATCCGCAGTCATGTAGGAAATCCTTCATCTTCCTTTGAGGAAAAAGAGGTGGACTGTGCTGCATCTGTCCAAGAAAGCATGGATGGAGAGCAGAGTAACAGATGTGAAGGACACTCTGAAAGGCATCCAAGCCTGCAGGGAAATGCCACTGTTTTACACACAACTGTTTCATACCCCCCCACACACACACACAATGTCCCATCTATGAATAATTTAGATCTTATCGATATTTCTCTCCCCCAGCCTTTCAATTTTAAGTTGCTTTTGGTCCTCGCAAATTACTTTAGTTTTATGCTTCAGTGATACTCAATTCCTAAGACTTTTTAAAATTAATTATTTTTTTGTTGAGTCCAGGATTATTAAAACCAAAATCTTTCAGGTCATAAGTCACATGTGGAGCGTGTTCCTAGAACAATAATTAAAATAAAAACCCCTTCTGGATTTCTGGTTTCCATAAATTTCAATTTATTTTTCAATAATAATGCCCCACCCCCATCATTTAAAAGGCTAATAGATCAATACATCCAGGACGGTCAGTCCTGAGTGATTGTAGTATAGGTTGATCTGAGGTTTAGAATGTGTTGTGATCTGGAAAAGAAAAGGCCTCTCCTCCCTGGCCCCCGTTGGACAAACAGCAGCTTTGGGGGTGCGATTCAGATTAGGAAAATGGCACAGAGGGAGAGGCTAAACAACTGCATCCCAGAGCCACTTTTTCAATCAAACTGAGAGCCCCCCCCCCCCCGCAGCTGTATGTACAAATATCACAGATCTCCCATGTTAACAGTAGTTTGTCCCCAAGTCTGGGGGCTTTGTGGGGCCAGCTGGGAAGTTGCCTCTACGGCTGTTACTGTCACAAAAGGAGCCTTCCTGCTTAATAGCTGGTTTGTGAATGTCTGAAACAGGCTTGCAACACCCAGTGCTTTCTCTGCCTGTCCTCACCCAGTGCGTTCCAGTGCATGAGATGGAAAGTCAAAAGGGCTAAAGAGCGCAGGGCAGGATCCACTCAGAACAAAGTTCTCCTGTGCAAGTAGTGCTCTTGTGCCGCTCCCAGTCATTTCAATGGCAGCAAGAACTTAAGCAGAGCCCTGCTAGCTCAGTCCAACGGCCTCTCTCCTCCAGCATTCTGTCTGCACAGTGGCCAACCAGAGGCCCCAGTGGGAAGCCCACACACAGGGCCTGAGTGCAACGGCACCCTGCCACTCGCGCTCCCCAGGAACTGGGACGGAGCGGCACGCTGCCTCTGGGGCCTCGTGCAGGAGAGCTTCGTGGCCGAGAGTGCCCTATGGCGCTTTGGCGCCCACGCCTCCCTCCTCAAGAGCCTCATCCGGCATCTCCCAGTGCCTCGTGCCTTGGCTGCTTTTCTGCTGGAATAGACTGAATCTAGATGAATTGCCTGCTGCGTGCCAAGAGCAGAGGGTTGGGTTAGATTCGGGCCAGTTCACCCCATTTGACAAAGGTGTCATGTTTTCCCCCCAGAGGATTCAGAGAAGAAGTCAAAAATATATTCAAAGGTAGGCCAACGGCCAGGGATCCTGCAAGACTTTGGGGCTCCATGTGAAAAGCAACCAGGTGACAAACAGGGGAGTCATCTCAACCAGCAACTTAAGCTGTCCAGCTGCATCTGCAGTGACTGTCCCGCCTCAGAGGGACCCTAAGAGGTCTCTGGCTTCTTTTCCTCTACAGAGAGAGGCGCAGTCATCAGTCCTCTCTTCTCATTGGCTCTCTTTATGTTGGGAATAGCTGTACCCATTGAATTTGGCCAGTGCAGAGGGGGTGAATTTCAGTTGGGTCAGTGTTCGAGAAGAACTTACCAAAATCTGCAAATTTCTTCCTAAAAAGGGTGGAAAGAACTTGAGATGGGTAAAAAATTGAATGTAGGAGTAAGTGAAACTGACAGATGCAGCCATTCCTACACCTTGTTTACTCCTAAGGGAATGCAGAGGGGTGCGATGTGGCTTAGGCTTGGAATAAACTGAGTTTGTGGGGAGGTAGCTTGTCTTTTTCTCTTCTGAGTCTAACCAGGAGAGTTAGCTCATAGCCAACGCCACTCCCCTGCACACAAGCCTCTTGATGTGGCTTGCCCGCTGCTCCCCGCTCCCTGGCGAGGGGAGTATGGGGTGGGGGAGGACTTTCTGGAATGAAAGTGGGTCCTGCTGTTGCCAATGCCCCCAATGATGAACCGACACATGTCCAGGGGAGAACCAAGTTTAAGACACCATGCAATAAAGGCAGTCCTTGAGCAGAGATGCTTTTAAACCATTCACAGAAATGAAACTTTAATTTCAAACAACTTTGATGCAAATGTCTTGCCATTTTTTCTTCAAAAGTCCATCCACTTAAAAGGAAAAAAATGTGTTACTTTAATTATTTACCAAAATGTCTTTAGTATGGGAACAGTGCCAAAGCAAAAGTCTGAAATGTTTTCCCGAATGAACATCACCAACCCCCAGAATATTTTTATTTATTTATTTAAAATAAAAAACAGCATTTTTGGATTTCTTTGTCACTAAAATAATGGGTTGTGGGTTGCTGTTGTTTTCTTTTCTGATAGAGACCTTGCTTAATGCGAGACAACTTAATTTAAAGTAGAAATGCAAAAGAGGGTGCCATGGTCAGATGCTATCGGATAGGACGTATGCTGACAGTTCTCTGTGGTCCTTTAGCTGCAACTCAGACTTTCAGTGGTCTCTCATTCCTCTATAGCAGACTTCCTGAATCTGGTGCCCTCCAGATGGGTTGGACTGAAACTCCCATCATTGCCAGCCGGCATGGCCAAGTCCGACACATCTGGAGGGCACCAGCTTGTGGAAGGCTGCTCTGTGCAAGCTTCCTGATCTCCCGTGATATTATCCTGCTTTTGTGGAACTAGGCACCCTGCAAATGCCTCCTTAAGCTAATGCACCCCATCTACTGCAAGCGAGCTTACCTTCGCCAGTGACTGTTATGAAATGTACCTAATTTCAGGACAAGTGAAATATCTGCTTGCTTGGGTGGGGGGATCTGTTGCTCCAGGAAGTCCTATGGCGCCGGCAGTCCTACAACCTAGGGGAGTCTCCCATACGATCCCACCATCATGCTCAAGCAAACATGCCTCCCTATAAAGCACTGCATCATTCCATTGGCTCCCTTATTTCAAGAGCTTCTGGCTCTCCACTGGAGGGGAGACCATCTTGCCCTCCATCTAAAATCCAGGGGTTGTGAGAGGGATGTGCCAGCAGTCGGCTAGAGAACATAAAAGTCATTGTTGTTTGACAAGTCTGCATAATGGTGGAGGCTAAGGGTTGGCATGTGTGACGCCGGAGCCTGGGGCTTCTCCTCATTTGGGCGCCTGAGCACAGCTGTGGACTCTCCTGCGAGCGGCCTGAGGAGCTGTGTCTCCCGCTTGGTTTTGGCCACTGCGTGGCTGTGGCTGCCGGGTTTGTGGCTTTCATTGCAGTATGCCACGCAGCACCGGCAGGCCAGGAAAGGCTTGGCAGTGTGTTCTTTGGCCTTTAACCTGGGCAGCGGGGCAAGCCCTCTTTGAATGGGGATGCCTCCCAGCCTGGAGCTCTGCCCTTCAGCTGGCCCTTTCAAGCGGCCCCTCTTCTTCTGGACGTGGTCCAAGCTCACGTCGGAGTGCGAAGAGCAGCTTTCATTCCAAGCGGAACTCCCCGTGGCGCTCAAGCTCCGCAGCGGCAAGGCGAGGCGCAAAGCCTTCCAGAACTTGGAGCCTAGGCGCTTGGACGTTTCCCCCCTCCATGCCACAAAGGCAACGGATTCCTTCAGCTGCTGGATGTTGGGGTGGGCCCGCTGGAGCGGCCGGTATTCCACCACCACGAGTTTGGTGGCAATGTTTTTCTGACACAGGAGCCCCAGCTTGAATTCCAGCATGCTGACGCTTTTCTCCAGCAAATAGTCAGGACTCAGGACAACGATCATCTTCCGGCTCCTCTGGATGAAGTCAAAGATGGCTTCCATCATATCTACGGGGGAATACAGAGAAGGGCAATCAGAGACGGCTGAACAATCCCTCCCCCTCCCACCCCCCACGTCAAGGCCAGATAACACTCTTCATGCATCTCATGAGGTGGATTCTAGTCCACAAAGGCTTGTGCCCTGATTGATTTCTCCATCTTTAATGTGCCACCAGACGCCGTCTTTGTTGTGTCTACCGAATCCGTCAATGTGGAGGACGTCATGTTGTGCAGGGCAAGAAAGTGCAACCCCCAAAAGAGGACCCTATCTTGCATCACATTTGCATATACAAATTTATATGTACAGATGCAAATGTAGAAATAATAACTATAATTTAAACAGGAATAGAATGCCTCTCGCCATTGTGGGAAGCCTGTGACCAGGTGAGTTGTGTGTCTGTCTGCTCAGTCTGCTGTCCAGGTGCTGTGGATGGGCAGCTTCAAGGTCCAGCTCTTTTCTGGTGGCTCTTTACCTTTAAACTGGACTTGGCCTGGACAGTCCTTCCAACATAGGACACTTTCAAAATAGAGGACAGCCCTCTGTAAAGGAGGACACCTGTGGCACCCTAATGTTGTGGCTCTCAGTGCCCTGCAAAGGGGGCTGCAGAGTCTCTGGTGATGGTGGCCAAATCAGGAAACGGTTGTGGTCCACGCCTTTCTTTGTGGCACAAGGGACTGCCCAGGATTCGTGCTGCTGCTTCCTCTCCCTTAGTGGTGGTTGCGAAGCCATTCTGAAAACATGGAGCAGCCTTGTGCTCTGACAGATCCTCAGTCCGCCTCATCCAGTATTGTCTATGCTGACTGGAGTGGTTCTCTAGGGTCTCGCAAAGATGTTTTCCCCAGTCTGCTCCCTGAAGGTCTCTTTTTACTGGAGATTCTGGAACTTGGTGCATGCAAAGCCTGTGCTCTACCACTGAGCAGTGAGCCCCTCAGGCAAGGTCACACAAGGGCATGGCATTTCAGTGGGCCGCCTTGTCACACAGCTGCGGCTCTGTCTCCTTCCAGCTGTGGCGCCTCCTTGCCCCTGCCCTGCCCTGCCCCCAGCAGGGTCTGTTCAGACACACAGCACTCTTGTCTCCCGCTGGTTGTGGCACTAGGCCTTGCAGGGGAGGAGATGAATCTGTTCCAACTGTGCTCCACCCGACCGGATGTTCCTTCATCCATACCAAAGCAATGGAAAGCAAACCTATCCCTGCACACACAAAAACAGATGTCAAAGAGAAGGGTTCTAGCCTAGCTCTCCTTGACATGCTCATTCTCTGTGGGCAGGGGATTGACTGACTGACCGACTGATCGGTTGATTGATGGAGGAGCATGCCATCATATAAGTCTCTCCCTCCAGTCTGAAGTAGAGATGTATGAAAATTTCATCTCAGTTCACAAATCCCTCGAAAATGCCCTGTTCACAACCCTAAGCATGAATGGGAACACAGGTTCTCCAAATATATTCACAGGTTTCCGACCATGCAATCGTATTCGAAAAATGCCTTTAAGAATAAAAAGTGCACTTTCAAATGAATTAAAAAAAAAAAAAACCCACATGCATTTTCACACTTTAGTCAATATGGAAGAAGTGCACACTTTTGAAAAATACACACAGAAATGAACTTTTCCTATTCGAATGAGCCAAAAGCAGGTCAAAAACGAAAACAGAAGTGAGCCAAAAGGGCTCCAAAGTGATTCTCGGAGAACTGAGTCAAACTCAAAAATGGCTGCTTCTCCCATCCATAGTCCGAAGTGGCACAAGTCAGACATAGGTTGACTACACAGGATGGCCATGTGTCCTATCTTACAGAGGACAGCCCTCCATTTGAAGGGCTGTCAGGACGATTCTCTGTTTGAAGGTCTCTCTATATTGGAAGGGCCGCTCTGTCCAAGACAAAGAACCGTAAGAAGGGAGCGGAGCAGGGGCCTCGAGGGGCCCCATCAGTAGTGGGCACTGGGCAGCCCCATGGCTCACCGGGTCATGTTCTTCCCCACTAGGGGAGCTGCGATGAATTTCTATTTGAAATATAGCACTTTCTAAATTTGCTGCCATACATATTAATTAGGAACATTTGTTAGTAAACCTGTGTCCCCTTTTGTCCTCTTCTTTGGTGATGCATTGGTGGCTGCCTGTAACAGCTCATCTGCTGCTTGCGCAAACTCGGCCAGGAAAGAGTTGATGGCGCTGGGGCAGGGCTGGCCCCTGGCATTTTGCTGCTCGAGGGAATTTGGCTCCCTCACTCTTTCTTCCATGCACAGAAGCCAACCAGATGGGCAGTTCAACAGGGGGAACAGGATAGCCACCTCCACCACACCCAAGGGCAGCAGGCTAGCTTAGGGGGCTCCTGCCAGGCCATGAGGCACATGCACAGCCCAGCTCCCTGCCACTCCTTGTTCCAAAGGATCTGGCACCTGAGATGGTCACCTCACTCTGCCTCAGGGTAAGGCTGGCCCTGAGGTGCTTCTCTTCTCGCATGTTGCTCCTGGCGCCTGCCACAGCCTCACCTGCTTAGCCGCTCAAGCTGCCTTCCAGGATATCCAGAAGATCGACTGCAATCACTGCTTGGCTTGATCAGCTCTCACATGAGCCACTGACCATCTCTGCTCTCCTTCTCGCTCCCTTCACTTCTCTCTCACTCCCCCTCCTGTCCAGAGCCTATATTCCGAAAAGGCATGCAGTACGGCTAGGCTGGGGGCAGCTTCTGTTTCTAAGCCTTCTGCTGGCCACGTACCACTCAGTGGAAAAGCTTGTGGCAGTGACTCTCCCTGAGCTAAGACGGGGGAGATGCCATCCCATCCAGGGTTTCCCACCGAGACTGTAGATGTCAGGGAATTCAGAATCCGATGACAGTATTTCAAAATCTGTATTTTCATATTACTTGTTTAAAAAGAAGGAAAGTTTGGGCTTTGAGCAACGGTTGGAGATGGGCTGGTGGTTGCCCTTCTGCTATGAGGAAAGCTTACAAAGTCTGGGATTCATGTTTCCAAAAAAGGCAAGTGGGGCAGGGGAGACACATGATGGAGACATATGAAATTATGCTTGGTGTGGAGCAACTGGGTATCTCATGTTTCTCATAAAATTAGGACCGAAAGGGGTCATCCCATGAAGCTGATTGGTGGGAGAGTAAGGACAGATAGAAATGAAGGACACAGCACATGGTTAAACTACGGAAGTCAGTACTTGGATAGTTTTAAAAGGGGATTAGACAAATTCATGGGGGATATGTCTATTGATGGTTACTAGCCATGATGGCTATAGATTACCTCTGGTATCAGAGGCAGTGAGCCTATGTACACCAGTTGCTGGGGAACATGGGCAGGAGGGTGGTGTTGCACTCATGTCCTGCTTGTGTGCCTCCCAGAGGCAGCTGTTTCGCCACTGTAGGAAACCAAATACTGGGCTACCAGATGGGCCATTGGTCTGAGCCAGAGGGGACTTCTGATGTTCTTCTAAATCCAGAGTTCCATTTTAGATCACGCATAGAAGCATACAGGAGCTGAATACATTTCCATGGGTGTGTGGATGGACGGCAGCAGGCAGGGCTGGAAGGATGGGAGAAAGCAGTTGCTATTGCATCGGCCTGTAGTCACTCATCCCCCCCTTCCAGCTCTTATAGCTGCCTTAGAGAAGACTCTCCATCCGTACATTGGCTTCTACATCTGTTTGCTTGGCAGGGTTTTGACACAGCTCCTGAGGCATTAGTCCATCTGTGGCAGGGCTGTACCACTACAGACTGCAGCTCACGATGGAGTGACTCTGCCACCACATACATTTCCTGCACATAGACAACTAGCATATCAGGGAGAAGACTGTGCTAGAACCTTTCCCCCTAACACCCTAGCTCTTGATGTGCAGATTTATTTATGTAAAAAAATGGTTTTGCATGGAGGAGTGTTCAGTTGCTTGAGCCTCCATTGCTGTCTGAAGCAGCCTGGCCAGACACAGGGGGAGCAGCTTGGTGACAACTAGGCCTTAGTGCATCAGTCTTGCCACACTTGGGACCAGACAAGATTTTTTAGCAACATCAGACTGACCAGTGATTATTCTGGGTTTTGCTTTTCCCTGCCAAAATTGTGGCTTTCCTCGCTTGTCTACAATATGAAGCCTTTGATGTATCAGCACATCTTCCAGCATGAGTGCTCTCCGTGGGGCACACAAAGCCTTGGAGATCCTCCTTAGCTGATGTGTGGCAGGAAGCTGGGAAGAGCCCTCTACCTTTGGGCAGCAGGCTGGACTCCATGGTGCTTTGCTGTGCTTGGCCCCTAGGAATCTCTGCGGGTGCCTCGTGCGGCTCAGATGGAGAAACACAGCTCTGTCCTCGAGATGCGTGTGGCTGCCCAGGTATGCTAGCCCAACGGCCAATGCCAACACCAACAGCTATGGCGCTCCTTGAACCACTGCAAAGGGAAGGCAGAAGAGCCCTGATGCAGTTCCACCTTCTGAGGTAAATTGTGGGAGGTTTTGTTCTTTTCTGAGGCAAGTTTGCCAAGAGGCAACAAGATATTTCTGTGGCGTTTTGACTGGCCCTAAACAATTTGATATGGGTCGATGGGAAGCCAAGAGGTGGTTACTGAAGTGTTACTGTGTCTGGGTGCATGCTGTTGTTAAAACGATCCAATCTCTGGCTGCAATCCCATACCCACTTATCTGGCGCGAGCCCTCAGTCACACGGGCAACGTATCACAGAAGGCAGGGCTGCCTACGGAGAGATCCCATTTGCGCAAAATGAGGAGGGGCCCAGATCCACTGGGTCTTCCTGCCTGCAAGAAGCACCTGCTTTCCTTGGCTCCTTATGCAAGGTGGAGGGGAGGGTTGCAGGCCTACCATGATGGGCACTATTGGCCCAGTAAGTGGGCAAGCTGGACCAAGGACGCCTGAGGTAGTTACAGCCCCTGACTGCCATTTAAAACAGGGGTGGGCAATAACATCTGGGGAGGCGGGTGACCCTCCACCCAGCCCTCCATGGGCCGAATGACATCAAGAGTGCCGCCGTGCGCCGACGTCATTTGTTCCTCAGCCGATGCCCACTGGGAAAGGCCCATGCATAGCAAAGCTGCCCCTACAGATGGATCATCCACCTGCCATCTTGGCTGCGGGGGGGGGGGCTCTGTGAGCCCCCCTTTGTCTTATTGGGCAGAGAACATGGGGGAAATGAGGCTGACCTGGCCAGAGAAGGCAAAGGCAAGCAAAGCCGGCCGTGCACTTGTCTGGCCCGTGCTGGGCCTCTTGGCCGCGCTGGGGGAGTGGGCGTCGCTCATCCTGCAAATGCTGGATGAGAGTGCAGCCACTGCTTTACTGGGGGAACTCCTTGTTACCTGCAATCTTCTCCCAAAGCCCCAGGTAACCCCCAGGGCAGTGGGTGGGGTGTGGGGAGGGGGAAGGGCCCGCAGAGGAGCCCAGGCCTCTGCAGGCTGGATGGGCAGCCACCGTGGGCCGGATTAGGCCCAGGGGCCCACCCTTCATTTAAAACTAATGATTTAAGACCAACACATGCCCACAGAGGTGTGCTCTGACCCAGCTCCCATTCCTTTCCACGGGGTTCGTACAGGAAAGGTCCCAGGGCATGGTTTATGGCGGCCACTATTTTGGAGAAGGAATGAACAGTGGGATAAAACACACACATGCTGCATGAGAAATGGAGAAGGAACTGAAACACAGTAAGAGAAAATATCAAAACAAGCGTTTTATTGAAATTCAAAACAAAAAATTAAAATGTCTCGTCAGATAGTACAAGAAAATACATGAAGGGGGAGTGGAGTGGAGAGAAAACTGGTCCCATGTTGACCAAACAAACAAAAAGAGCATGAATCCATGACCTTGAGACAATGGTCAGTCTCAACTTCTGTACTGGCCCCCTTCGGAAGCACTGCTCCCCCATGTGCCATCAATGTGCGGGTGGGGCTGAGCCAGCTAGCCCCACCCCCCAAGTCACGCTTGCTGATTAGCTCCACCTGGGCATCTGCAGGCACAACTCAAACATCTGGAGGGAGAGAGCCTTCGCGCATGCAGGGCTTCCACATGACCCAACTGCATGCTCGGGATACAGTGCAGAAGCAACGCTTCTAAAGGGGGCGACTGTGTCTCGGTTAAGGAGAACAGAGACCTCAGCATTTGATGTGGGATGGTAAATGGCAGCAGGTGGGGCAGCAAGTTGAATGGCACTGGCAGAAACCAAGGACACCCAAGATGCTCAGATGCCTGCACCAGAGGGGCCAAGGCACCTCGTGGTGCTGCTGTCCTGCAGGCACACAAGTCCTTAAGAAAGTGGATGTACTCATCATAACATCAGAAGGTGTGTGGACTGGCGGGTAGCAGGCAGTGGACTGTGGATTAGGGTTAGACTTCATGGCCCAGGTTTAAATCTCTGGTCCATCCAAGGACACCGCACACATTATCCAGACATTACAGCTCAACCCACAAATTCCACTTGTGTATTTCCGCCCTACCCTTTGCGGCCTATGTCCTGGCATGCACACACTACTATTTTTCTATAGGGTGCTATTCAGACACTTATCTGGGGAGGGCGCAGTGTCCTTCCACTCTCAAGCTGGTTCATTTGCTGATCTGCCCATTGTACGGGCAACAGGTCAGAGCGATGTCATGGCCTGTTATCCCAGGTCAGTACAAACAGCCTAGGAGCTGCCTGTAGGCCTGTGAGCCTCGGTTTTATTCTCTAGACAGTGTAAATGGACTTGGCATAAGAAATAATATTGAACAGTAGAATAAAAATGAGATACCTCCAACATTTTGTACACTGCTTACCATGCTCTAGAATAGAAGGCAAGTGAAAGCTTTGGGGCTTTGGAGCGGTACACAGCACCTCCCTCCCCAGCCTGGGGGCAGGGGAGGGCAAGGAGGAGCGATGTTCAATGTGCAACAATACTGCTAGGAACCTTGTATCAAGCCCCACCACCATGACTCCTGCTCATCCACACCACGTGGAGGTGGGCAACTGGGGTGGGGGCCAATGGCATCACTCAGGAAGCTGGATTTGGTCCAGGACCCTCTACGAGCACCCAAGCACACAAGGGGATTGAAAGGTGCTTTCTGAGTTGCATCCTTCACCTCCCCAAGGACTGCCCACACCTGTCCACTACCCCAGAAACATCTTACGAGTGCATTTGCACCATAGTTAATGGGTACCAATGCAAAGGGCCTGGCTCAACAAAAGGAGTGGAGGAAAGCTCTTCAAAAAGGTTCTTTCCAGCTGTCTTAAATCTGATGAGCAACTGGTAGCTTTGCCGGCATCTCAGCCTCATCGCTTTGCAGTAATAAACTACCATTCCTTGCCAAGTGAAGTCCCTGAGTGTCTTCTCTGCGTAAGGGTTGGGTGTGAATGGAATGGCAGGATCTCATGGGGTGACCCCTTGGGAATGAAGAACAGTATGAAGAGCTGGATTGATGACTGAGGACAGGGTGGAACAAAATGCGGGGAGTGGAATTCTAGAGATTTCGTAATGGGTCAACTCCCCTGAGCTTGATTCAGAAATGGACCTGAAATTACCAACACTTTTGGAGAACACATGAAAAGGACAAAAAAAAATCCCACTTTTTTTCTTCATCTTGAGTATTCTAGATTGGCTTGTAATACTGCATGCACTGCATCCATTTGCTTCAGCTACATCTACTGTTTGTCAATCTTCTGGACACTTAAGTGCTGCTCAGATGCTCTATTCTTTGAACATTGCTCACAACACAGATGTCCCCCCCATGGTTCCAACCCCCATCAGAACAACTTTTTGCCTACTTTCATTTTGGGATTATGGTGAGCACAAATAACCCCTACTTTGCAGCATGGGGTTGGAAGTGGAGTGGCTGGCTCCCAGTTCTGTTTTGGGTTCAGAGGAAGCCCTAACCTGACCCAAGAGAGTGAAAAAATATCACAGTGGATCTCATAGAGGAGGCCTGCTTGCCAGGTAGGGCTCTGGATCTCCTACACCCAAGTGGGCGTGCAAGACCTCATGCCCCCAGCAGCTCCCTCCTTCCTGGAAGGTCACCTGCTCCTCGCTGAGTAGACATGTTGGCTTTGTGGGTGGATTACCAATGTGGGGCACAACACAGGGAAATGCACACATTGTGCCTGAGAAACAAGGCCAGGCAAGCCGTGCTCAGATCTAGGGGAGGGGAGGCAGGTGTGTCTTCCAGTGCTCAAGCTGGAATCCCTTCATTCCAGCCGTTTCTCTTCCTAGCCCTGGCCTGGCCTCCAAGACTCCCCCTTCCTCAGATATTTCTCAGAGAAGGCAACGAGACATCATGTTCATCCATAGAGCCCCTGGATCTGTTCTTCACAGGCAACTCCACCAGCAGCTGCTTCCAGAACCTTCCCCTAGGGTAAGCCGACTTCTCGCCCTTCCATTTAATGACAGTGAGGGCAGCCTTGGCCTGCCGGAGTTCTTTGACCTTGCTCTTCTTGATGGCTTTGTACTGGACAAGGATCACCTTGATAGTGCCCCTGGAAGCCATGTTCTCAAGGCCAGCCTTGAGCTCCAGCAGAGCCTGCGTGCCCTGAAGGACATAGTTTGGGCTCAGCACAACCAAGAGGCGGCGGCTTCTCTGGATGAAGCTCAGCGTCTCATCCGTGACAACTGGGAGAGAAAATACACCAAGCAGATTAGGGACGATCCGGCGACAAGCCTCAAATAACTGAGCAAGGGCCAACCTTTGGAAAGAGGTCCATGAATCTGGCAGAGCATTCCATTATCAGGAATTCTCATCTTTTACCTTTTCCATTTTCTAGCCCTTAAGACTGCAAAAAATACGCTTGGTGAAATCAGAAGCCAGGAGCTGGACTGGGCAAGGTTAGTTAGGGTGCTGGGCTGTGGTCTCCTAAATAACTCTTTTCACCCCAGCAGTACTGTTCCCTGTCCCCACTGCCAAATGCACAGATTACCTATCCCATTTTCCCTCCCAGTTTGTAGAAGAACCTTCCCAAATATATCCAACAGGCATCAACACTACACAACTATCCAATGGAAGCTAAGACTTTTCTATTCACTGGGGCACCTTAATATTTTATTCTGCTGCTTTTAAATGCATTCATTTAAATGTGTTAATTTTTATGCTGCTGTTTGGTGCTTTGCAATGGTTTAAAAAATGTCACTGTTCCTTAATCTTCTAAGTTTATTCTTATTTTAAATTGTTAACAGTTTTGCCCCCCTCCCCTGCCCCCATCCAGCTGAGGCTGCAGGCAAGTAAGCATCATGTATCAATTGGTGGCGTCAGATCCAAATCTTCGTTTGCATCAGAAGACGCATCTGGCCACTATGCAGCCCCTATATCAGCAATGCAGATGGATTCTGCTTCCAGATCACCTTTGCTGGATTAGATGCATTTATGCTACATTTCTGTACGCGGCCTTTGGGGAATTTGGAAAGATGACTAATAAATGCTATAAGTGAGTGAGCGAATGAAAGAACAGATAACTAAATACTCACAATGTTCATAACCCTGCCTTCATTCTCCTTTTCCTCACTTGTTGGTAGAGAAATTCAAGTAAATAAAAATGTGGATTTTAGAAGGAGAAGGCTCTCAATGGCTACTAGTCCTGATGGTTCTATGCTACCTCCAGTACCAGAGGCAGCATGTTTATGTACACCAGTTGCTGGGGAACATGGGTGGGAGGGTGCTGTTGCACTCATGCCCTGCTTGTGGGTTCCTGGTCGACAGCTGGGTGGCCGCTGTGTGAACAGAATGCTGGACTGGATGGACCCTTGGTCTGATCCAGCATGACCCTTCTTAGGTTCTTAAAGTAAATTCTGCAATATAAAAAATGGCAATTGGTTTTATTTGTATAATTTATCCTGAATGTATAACTTGAGCTGCCTGTTAGAGATTTGGGTGTGGGTAGTTTTGGGCTGCTGTTTTTTCTTTGTACTCCTAAGAGTACACAGGAGTCTGGCTAATGCTTTACCGCCCACTGCCTTATCACTTCCCAGTCTCTAACCTCCAAGGAGTGTATCTGCAGTCCCCGGCCATCATGGGAGAAGATACAAAAACATTGGGCCCCACTTACAACTCACAGGGAGACAGACGTGTCAGTGCGACGAACCTGCGTCTCCCTGGTTATATGAAGTCAAGAACATACAAAGCAGCAGAACAGCCCTGCTGGATCAGACCGAAGGGCCATCACAGCCTTGCAACTCCCATAATTCCCATATGGCCATACTGGCTGGGAATTATGGGAACCACAGGGCGACACATCTGGACGGCGCCATGTTGGGGATGTCCGGTCTGTTTAGTCCAGCCTCCGGTTCCCACAGTGGCCAAGCAGATGTCCTGTGGGACACCCACAGCAGCCCATGAGTGCAACGGCACCCTCCCCCTCACGCCCCCCAGAACTGGCACTGCGATGCCTCCGACACCGGAAGTAATGGACAGCCATCATGACTAGTGACCACTGAAGGCTTCATCTCCCATGAATTAGTCTAATCTCCTTTTAGATCCCTCAAAACTACTGGCCACCTCTGTATTTTATGGCATTCAATTCCACAGTTTAACTATGCACTGTGTGAAGAAATGCATTGTTTTGTCTGACCTGAATCTCAGCCAATCAGTTTCATTGGATGGTTCTGAGTTCTAGCATTATGAGAGAGAGAGAGAGGGAGAGAGAGAGAGAGAGAGAGGGAGAGAGAGAGAGAGAGAGAGATGGATAAAAGGTGACATGACACCACCCTGTTAACATTTCCCACATTCCACTCCATTTCTCTGGCTGCCACTTACAAGAAACCGTAACACAATGACAAAATCACTTTTTCCACATTACTGGAGAGAATGGGTTGGGGGGAGATGGAACAAGAGAGCCCATATATCTCCCCGTGATGTGTCGCCTGGGGCTCAGAATGGCCAAACTTGGCCCCATCTGTCTGAGGTCCCTCTCGCATCCACGTTTCCTTCCTTTCCATTGTCATGATTTTGATGACAGAAAAGGGGGGGTTGGCAGCTCCCACGTGATGTGTCCCTTCACAGTTTGATAAACTATTCCATGAGGTCTCCCCAAACCCACCAACCAGAACTTTGGGACAAATGTTTGGCATTCATCGGATGGAGATCTTGCATGGACATCTTACTCCCTCGGGCTGCCATACTGAAGTGAGTGGAGGAAGCGGCCTTGCCCAGGCAAAGGGATGCACTGGTGGGTTTGCTCTGTCTATCAAAACCAAAGGGGGAAGGCCATGTGGCCTGCCTACACCAGAGTGCCCAAGCCTGACAAGCGTGGAGCCAGGGTGACTGTCCTGGCAAGTGTGTTGTGCTGTGTGAGTTGGCTGGACCAGAACCAAGGCCTTTTTCTAGCAGCAAGTGGAGGTTCTGCGGCTGCCTTTAGCTAAGAAATGCCAAGTCAGCCTGACAGCATCTGTGCTAGTGCTTTGCTCTCTCCAAGAGGGTGTGAGTGCACATCTGGAAACGTTCCAGCTGGTTGGAAGGGGACAAAACATGGGGCCCTGAGGGGCTCCTCTGAGTCTGGTCCTGTCAAAGAAATCTGTGGGGCAGGGAAGCACCTGAATCAGGGGAAATCTCTAAATGTCAATGGAATTGCGGGATAATCCCTCTCCCGCTGCAGGGGCATCTAGGATGGCTTAATCCTCTGCCTACAATAGAGATGGATGCTCTCCAGCAAGCCAGAGATGAGCTGACAGCTATTTCATGCCTTGCCATGTTTCCCTAAGCAGATTAGCCCCCCACTTAAGCATGCAAGTGGCAGTGCAGAAAAAAGAAATGGGAAGAAACATTACACCAAGCTGGTAGGAGGCTAGTGTGTGGCTGAGCAGGGGATGGCCAAGAACCACAAGGCACACCTATGCGTGGGATTCAGAAGGTGCCCGCAATGCATCCCCTGAAGCATGTGCTCATAGGCAGAGCCTGGGAAATCCCCAATAACTGAGCGTTTGCATCCCAGTCCCATGCATGTGTATTCAGAGTACGCCTCGCTCATTTCAACTGAAACTTGCTTCCAAGGAAGTATCGATAGGATCATAGCCTTTCTGTGCAATCCTGTCCACTTCTATTCAGAAATACGTCCCAATAAGTCCAGTGGGACTTTCTCCCAGGTAAGTGTGTATAGGCTTAGAGACATGTTTCCCCACCCATGCATAGGACAGCATAATGCCAGCTCCCAGGAAGGCAGGCCACCTTCCCAGCCCCACCTTGATGGCCTATTCCCTACTGCCTTGTTAGAGGAGCCTTTGGTGAAGGCTCAGTTTCTTCTGCTTGCTTTTCACTTGTGTGGATTCCCTTTTTCTGCTGATGTCTATTTTATTATTATGGCTGCTGCTGTTTTTCTTCTGCTGCTGACACATAATTGCATTGTACTATTTTTACTATAAGACACTTCATGTTTCTACAAAGAAAAGCAGGTGATAGATAGATAGATAGATAGATAGATAGATAGATAGATAAAAATTTGTTTGGTCACAGTGGTGTTTCAGCAAGAAAATCTGTAGGATTCTTGGGTTGCCCGGTGCTGGCAGTCTTGTAGGGCTGCACTGCATGTAGCCATGAAGAAAGACATCCAGAATGGCTGTGAGAAAAGCCAGAAAAGTGGGGTGCGGGGGGGGGGGAGCCCTCTCTTCACGTAGCTCAAGCCAAAAGGAAATGGAGGGCTTGGCCACCATGTCAGGCAGAATAATGAATCAAGCTCTAGTGGACGACGTTCAAGGGCTGTTGGAGGGGAAGGAGTGCAAGGCCTGCAGGGGTTGGGGGTGGGATGGCTTAAACTGCATACAATTGTACTTTATTTGGGCACACAAATGGCTGTCAAAGGGCACTCACCACCTTGCTGTGTACAACTAAAATCTTTCCTCTCTAAGACTGAGGTCAAGCAATACCAGTTCTGCTGCAGAAGCCGGCTGGAGACAGCTCTGATTGGCAGGTAACTGCGACTTCACAAACCCACCTTCTCCCCATACCCAGAGCAGTTTTCCAAGTTTTTTTGAACCAACTTTCCTTTTAAGATGTAATCAGTGAATGAATTAAGGCAAAAACAAAGGTTGAATGAATCAACATAATGCAGTGCTTAAAAAAAATGTAGAGGAGGAGGCTGGCCCATCCAAAGCTGAATTAGCAGATAGCTGGTAAGTATGTCTGTCAAATGCAGTGTGAAGGTGGGGGAAACTCGGGCTCAACACTGTGCAGCAAGCCTTGTGTGTAAGGGAAGATGGTATAAAAAGACAGGGAAAATGGCCAGAGGGAAGAGAGTTTAGGAGGCTCTTGAATCAGTGATGAAAGGAACCATTCAAAAGGCAGCCAGCCTGCCTGCCTGTCGCAGAGATAGGGAACGTGTGGTTGGACTACAGTTTCCCGTCATACCTCATCGCTGGCTAAGCGGGCTCAACAACATCTGGAGGGCCACGTGTTCATCCCCCATGCCTGATCTATAGAAATACATAAAATCCGAGCCCAGAATCTTACAGCTAGCAAGTAGACCCTGGGTGTGACTTTTGCTGGAGGTCACGCTGCGCAGCAGGAGAGGAAAGGGCAACTCCAAGTCACAATCTGAGAGCGGCTTTGAAGGGAGAAAGTGCTGCAGCCAGGGAGCCGCGTGAGCCATGCAAAGAGAGCAAAGCACGGCGGTCTTCTCAGCTCATCTAAAATAGCAGCAGAACAGAAGGAGCCGAGCAAAAGCCTTGGTAGCGGATTCTGCCTGTGAATAGACATCTGTGACTAAAACCAGGAGAGAAAGGGACGCTCGCTGACAGCAGATGACGGCTCTGCTGCCTGAATTTCATGCCCAGCTTGGCTCAGCCTCCCTCGTCCTTGTTCTACAGAGGGCACGAGTCCATGGCAGACGCAACATGTCCGAGTCCTGGGCTCAGTCCGTCAAGCGAATTCACATGGCAGCTTTCTGCAAAATTCCATTGGGGGTGGGGAGGGAAGGGCAGTTTTCTCCCCAGGATCAGGGAGCTGGAAAACTCACCTCATGGAGTTTCATACATCCATACTCCATTGGGGGGGGCACCAACTTCCCCCATGAGATTCTGCAGAAAGCACAAGCAGGGATCTCAAGGCTGGGTCCTTCCTCCATTGAGAACCAGTGTAGTGTGACAGCCAGTGTGGCGTAGTGGTGAGAGTGTTGGACTGGGACTTGGGAGACCCGGGTTCTAGTCCCCACTCGGCCACGAAGCCCACTGGGTGACTGTGGGCCAGTTACTGACTCCGTGGAGTAAAAAAGATGGTCTATAAGTGTAACACAGTAACAGGAGGCATCTGAATTGCTGCGGTGCATCACGCTCATGTGACCATATGCACCGGTGTGCGCGGTTCCCCACTCCAAAGCACAGCCAGCAACAGCTGTGACTTGTGCAGGCCTGAGTCACTGCTGTGCAACACGTGTGCAGTTAGCTTCCTTGCACAAGCACTTCGTGCGTTTCTAAGAGCTGATCTGTTCGGAAGCCATCCGAAGAGCCTGCAGCGTGGCCTGCATGGCTACCCGCTCTACCCTCGCCTCCCGTCACACCCTCCAATTCATACACCCCTCCTGACTCTTGTGTAGATGTTGCACCCTTTCCCCACCTCCAGTACTGATTCGCATTATGTACTGAGTGGAATTTAGATCTGGGGGATGGGAGGGGGGAACAACATGAGCAGTTGAACTGGAATATTGTTCAGCCATTCCAGAGAAAATATCCCCAATGAGGCCAAGTAGGTAAAATTATGCCTATTATTAGACAGACTTATGACCATCTCAGAGGAGGCATTTTTTCACAGAACTCAGAAACTGCCTGAGTTCTGCGGAGCTGAAATACACTGGCATCTGCTTAGGTTAGTGCAATGAAAAGATGTCCTGTTAGGTACCAGGTGAGAAACTCTGATGCAGAAGAAGGAACAGAAGCCCTCTGCACAACCGTGCTGGGTCCCTGCAA
This sequence comes from Heloderma suspectum, assembly GCF_057233095.1. Classification (NCBI taxonomy): domain Eukaryota; kingdom Metazoa; phylum Chordata; class Lepidosauria; order Squamata; family Helodermatidae; genus Heloderma; species Heloderma suspectum. The sequence goes on along the minus strand of NC_139460.1, from coordinate 327,862,139 downwards.
AAGGGCGAGAGCAGCAGAGGGGAGTGGCGCTCACGCCAACCATTCTGGCTCTCAATGCACAAGTCAGGAAGACCTGTCGGGCAAACAGACGCCATTTCACCATAGTTGCTTCTGGGCACGTTACAGACAACATATAGCTGCTCTCAGACTGTCTGAGGGTGTATCAGAACTAGAGCAAAACATGGAACATTAAAGTAGATGGAAACTCAAATCCAACTCTGGAACATGAACCTTGCAGTCTTCCTTTATGTGAGGCGTGGCCTTGAATCTAACATCATGCTTAAAAAGCAGAGGCCTGCTCCACTTGCAGATGCGCAGGGCAAGGTGCAAATGCTTCCATGCATGCAAACCGCCCTGGCAACCCGTTGGGGGCCAGACATGCCAGGCTGGCTGTAGCTACGCCCTATGGCCCGCACATGGCGATGTTCCATTCCTTGCTCCCCAAGGCCTGTCCCCAGCCATGCTATGGTAAGAAGGGGTCTTCCATCCCCTCAGGAGTTTGGTTGCACGGAGGGCTTGGGCAGAACACACATGCAGCAGGATGAGGCCTGCTTGATGGGCAGGGAGCATGCCCACTGGGTCCCTCTGGGTGGGGCCAGTGGAAAAGGGTCTGGCCCCCAGGTGGGCCAGAATGGCCCCCAGGCCTGAGGCTCAACACTCCTGCTCTAGACTGACTGGCCCAGCTGGCCGGAACGTTCCTGTCTGATCAGCTCCTTCCTCCTCACTCCCACCTCCTCAGCCTTGGCCTTCGGAGCACGAGGCTCCCCCTACCCTTGGGGTGCCCCATCCTCCGGGACGGTCCAACGCTGGGATGGCACGAAGCTGCACTATGAGCCCCTGCATATAAAGAGGACTGCATTGGGAGACCTAGTGTGGCGTAGTGATGAGAGCGCTGGGCTGGGACTTGGGAGACCCGGGTTCTAGTCCCCCCACGGCCATGAAGCTCACTGGGTGAGTTTGGGCCAGTCACTGACTCTCAGCCTAACCTACCTCACAGGGCTGTTGTGAGGATAAAGTAGAGAGAAGAGGGATCCTTGCAAGAGGGCGGGGGGGGGGGAAGGTGGCATATAAATGTAATAATAAACAAAATCAAAGCCATGCCCCAAGCCTTTAACCACATGTGAAGATGTGGAGGCAAAAATCCCCCAAGTGTAAAGCCAAGCAGAGCTTCTTGTGTGGTGGAGTGGCTAAGAGCTGCCCATCAGGAGGCCTCTGTTTGAACATGGCCTCATCCAGGAACTCACCAGGCAGCCTTAGGCAGGCTAATTTCTAGCAGCACCATCTGCAATACGACCCACTCTACAGGGCCGTTGTAAGGATTATAAGATCAAGTATGTGAAGCTAAGTATTGCAACATTGCCCCTGGCTCCGCAGCCAGGGCCCTCTAGCCATCCCCCCCTCTCCAGTTGCCCGTAATACCTCTCCCACCCCCAGACTCTTTTCCTTGCCATCACATTACTTGCTAAAATAATACCAAGATCTGCATAATGAGTACAGAATAAAGCTGCCAATTTTACGAGCAACAGGAAACATTTGTTTATACTAATCCCCATCGTTTACTTTGGAGAACTGGAGTTCTGGCACTTAATTTGGATTTTCTTTAATAACACTGAGTAAGAGCAATGCTGACAAGAGTTCGGCAATTTCCTCGGTGGCCTGATCCTATACTAGTAACCTCCTTCGGCGACAAGGAAGGGCCAGAGCTTCATGAAATGTTAGCTTACCTGGCAAATATAGACAGGTATACATGGGTGCAAAGAACAAAACTTGAAACAAGGGAGGCATTTCATGGCCTTTGGCCACTGTTGCATCCCTCCACCCCACTGCCAAGCAGGGATAACATTTCATAAAGCCAACAAAGCTGGCTTAAGCCTACTAAACCCTCCACTGTAATAAATCAGTTATTCTTTAAGGAACTTCCTGCGAGCGACCTCAGACACTTTGCCATGGGAACAAGCACAAAAACAAAGCAAAAGCCCATTCTGGGGGTGGGGGGAGAGTGGAAGACCAACAGTCGGGGGTTTTAAAGCCATGGCAAACGGCTTTCAAATAAAATGTAATTGCAAAGCCCTGTTGCTCTGTCTTTGCTATGAACTGCCCCACTGCTCTTCTCTTGTAGCTTCTAGCACAGCTTTCCCCAGCCTGGTGTTGGACTACAACTCCCAGTGTAGCTGGCTGGGGGATACTGGGAGTTGTAGTCCAACACATCTGGTGGGCATCCGGTTGGAGAAGGCTGCAGACGGGCGTGTGTGTGTGTGTGTGTGTGTGGGAGAGGGAGGGAGGAAGGGAGGGAGGGAATGACTGTGGAGTGCTTGCCGCGGTTGCACATTTGAAATACTCACTTCCCCCCGGGAGACTGTCCCTGTCAAAAATGCACAGCTTGTAGCCAAACTCGTTCTCCAGAACCCCTCGCAGCGTCAACAGCACAAACTCTTCTTCCTCGGCATTCCTTGCGTAGGACACATAAATGTCATACTCCTTCCCGTCTGACGGCCCCGGTTGGAGAGAACCAAAGAAGGGAGAGGGAGAGAGAAAACACTTGCGTCAAGCGGGTACATGTGGTTCTCCCTCACCTGCCCCCGCTCCAGGAGGGAAGCAGAACCACCAGGTCATGAGGCAGAGCGCTGCAGGGAACGAAGCGTTCTCCACTTCGCCAGCGCCACCCCCCCAGGGGCTGTAAAAAGCACACTGCGCTGACTGAAAGGCTCAGCAAGAAAACCTGCATCCTCCGAACCCCCGAAGAGGCACAGAGGCTTTCCAGTCCAGACAGGGGAGGCCAGCTAAAGCTCTCCGGTTGCTAAGGGCACCCCTGCAGCCTTAAATTGAAAACTTTCAGCCTAGAGGGAGGACTTTGGCCCTTGTGGGATAGGAAGCTAATGTGGGAAGTCGGAAGATGGACTGACAAGCAGGCTTTCCGTGGTCTAAAATTATCCTTTGCCAGCAGCTGCCACGTGAAAAAAAGATTAGGATGTTCAGCTGCAACCCCTATGTCAACATTAACATTGATTTATTTTAACACTGACACATATTTCTAACTTGGCTTTTAACATCATTGCTATGTTTTTTAAGGTTATTTTTAATGTTTTACTATGTTTCTATTTGATTAAGGTTTCTATTTTCCGAAGTTATTGTAAATAGCTTTGCATAGCTTCAGAAAGGCAGTACAGAAATGCAATAAATACATTAAATAAACTATATATTTTTAATACACATGTATGCATTTAGTGTGCATATAGCTTTACTGTGTGTTGTATTGTAGATTGTGGATTTTAACACTGTATATCAATCAGCTCAGGTGCATTTGGGGTAAAGTTATTAATAATAATAATAACAACAACAACAACAATAAAACATGCTATGAAATAGCATAATACCACAAAGCAATAAAAGCAATCAGCACAGCAGTTTAAAATACAATAATCACAAAGGACAAATCACTGCAGCAACATTTAACCATGCAAAGCCTTAGTAAATCACACTGGGGAAATATACACAGTTTTAGAATATTCAAAGCATCCCATATATATGGCCTTGTAATCCATACAACAAAATCCATGCCATAAAGGCAAAACTGAAGTACTTTGGCCACATAATGAGAAGACAGGATACCCTGGAGAAGATGCTGAGGCCAGGGAAAGTGGAAGGCAAAAGGAAGAGGGGCCGACCAAGGGCAAGATGGATGGATGATATTCTGGAGGTGACAGACTTGACCTTGGGGGAGCTGGGGGTGGCGACGGCCGATAGGAAGCTCTGGCGTGGGCTGGTCCATGAAGTCATGAAGAGTTGGAAGCGACTGACCGAATAAACAACAACAATCCATACAACGACCCTGCAAGGTTATCCCCCATATTACAGATGTGGGATGGGTTCGAGAATGAGTGGCCCCCTTAGTGAGGAGACAGACCAAAGCCCAGTATCCTGTTCCCAACAGTGGCCAGCCAAATGCCTCTGAGAAGCCCACAAGCAGGGCAGGAAAGCCAGGCACTAGTGAGCCACTTCACCACCCTTCTCCCCTGTCCCCAGAAAAGTCTTTATTACTAAATATTTTAAGTGGAATAATACGCACATATGCACTTCCCTAAAAACAAACAAACAAAATTATTTAAAAGGCCTCCATGCCTTCAAACAAATGGAAAAAAATGCACTCTCAGATCCAGGCTGAAATGTGAAATAAGAAGCCAGGCCCTTACCTTGACTAAAGGAAATGTTGATGGGATCGTGCACACCACAATGGCCTAGTGTTGTAATGGGCACAACTGATTGTGCACATGGCTTACAACAACAATGTGAATAATAACAACAACAACAAGCTTCAACAGGTAGGCACGGTACAGTAATCATATTAAAAAGAATAAACACTGCCCACACATTTACGATATAAAAGACAAGAGCATCTGGAAAGGAAAAACAAGGAAAGAAGGGGGAGAAAGGAAAAGAGAAGCAGAGGTTAGAGGTCACAGAAGGGAGAGGGGCTCCATTCTCACATTCTGTTCAAGCAACTGCAAGAGGAGAGTGTGAATGGTGAGCGGCATTCCAGACAAAAGGGGCTGGAAGAGAGGAGGAGGGAGGTGCAAAACAGAAAAAGCGACCTGAGGCGCTTAGCCAAGAGGAAAGTTGAGGGGGCAAAGACAGAGAAAGAGAAAGCAGATGTAAAGGGGGTGGGAGGGAGAGACTGAAAATGGGAACGTTAAACCCTACCCTGTAAGGAAATAGACGCCAGTGAAGGGAACGTAGCAAAGGAGAAACATGGGCAAGGCAAGAGACAGGGAAAAGAGCAAGAAGCAGCAGAGTGAAGGAAGACGGGGACAGGACAATGCTGAGAAAGTGGTAAGCCAGAAAGAAGAGGAGCGCATCAGTCAAGCCAAGAAAGGAACGGAAATCTGAGGCAACAGCTAACGGCGCATGAGCAGTCCCCACATTAATCACAGCCATTCTGCGTGTAAATCTGGAAGACAGGTGGAGAGAAATGTCGGGCAGAGCTAAGCCATGGAAGGAATATGCAACAGAACAAGGCAAATCCATTCCCTCGAGAAGAAACTGGGGAAACGTTTCCTGGCATGGGGAGGAAGTGAAGGGTAAAGCTTGAACGTACACCATCCCTATCTGTTGAAAGGCAGCAAGCCCATGGCGGCAGAGAGATGCCAAGGCCCAGAGTGGCCAGTGGCGCAAGGCAAGGGGAACCCGGCAGTCCCAACCCCCTTACCGAGGATGGTTTCATCCGTCCCAAAATGGGCTCGGTAGAAGAGAACCAATTCAAGCCAGTAGACGTGGTAGACGATACTTAGGAGGACCACAAGGAGGACAGTCGCTCCCAAGCCACAGACAAGCTCCACGGTGTATCTTGGTACTGGAGCTGTGGGGATTAAACGGAGAAGGGGGGGTTTATTTTCTTTACACAACCTATATTGATCTACATCAATAAAATATCCAAGTGGTGGACAATAAAAGGGGAATAGCAGCAGCAGTACTACTACTACTACAGACTTTAAAACTTTAAAATCAAATTGTGCCATTAAAACCACGACTGCTTAGTCAGGGAGGCTTGTTCAAATAAAAAGTCTTCAGTGGGTGCTGAAAACAAAACAATGCTGGCGCGGCCTGACATCAAGAGGCAGAGAGTTCCATAGAAATGGGGTGTGCGGGGGGTCGCCATTCTTCACGGCAGCAAAGCTCAAATTTAATCTGGGTAAAATACACCTGGGGGGCACAACGAAAGGGAAATCCTGCAACGACAAGAACAGTGATCTGCTACCTAAACAGGGAGAAGCAAAGCCGGGGGGAAATCTGGGATCATTGTTTCCATGGTTATTTCCATTTGTTTTAATGTGATGCAAGATAGATATCATAGCCAAAGATGACCCCTACTGTGGCTGGCAACGTACACATGTTCAGATGCACTCTGGCTGCACTATGGCTTCTTTGATGCTGCTTCAGAAGGGACAGCTGCTTGGCACATGCCCAGAAGGCCCGCTTTTTAAAGCAGAAGCTAGAAGCTACTTCCATTCACAAAGGGTATGGACTCTGCAAAAAGCACTTTGAGCTTAGGTCTCACCCCCACTTCCCCTGCAAAAAACTTTGTTCTGCACATGGTCAGAGGCACACAGCTTTGTGAGCTGCCAGAATGTCTGAAAATGAATCTGGACACCCTTAAGCGGGGCTCCTGTGGTTGAAGAGCAGCTCCAAGGAAGCCTTGAGGAAGACATGGGGGGAGCCGGGCGGTCTGTGCCAGACACAATGCACAGAATGGTGAGAGGTATGGAGCCAGGACTGGGCAGAGGAGGCAGAGGAGCAGCAGCAGATGAACCCAGCAACATGCCACAGGCCTCTGTTGTTGCTTTTAAAAAATGATTGACCACAGTTGTGTCCTTCCGTATTGAGGTGTTCCCTGGGTGGCTTAGGGATGTGAAGGAAAAATATAACACACTACAAGAAAAGACACGCACACCACCAAGACGCACAACCCCTCCACAAAAACACAGGAGGCAGCGTGGTGCAGTGGTGAGATTGTTGGGCTGGGTCTCGGGAGATCAGGTTCGGGTCCCTGCTCAGCCGTGAAGCTCACTGGGTGTCTTTGGGCCAGTCACAGAATCACAGCCTGACCTCCGTCACAGGGTTGTTGTGAGGATAAAATGAAGAAAAGGAGGACCAGGTAAGCCTTGCCTTGAGTTCATCACAGGAGAGAAAAAGGTGGGATGTAAATGTAGCACTTAATAAAAATAAATAAAAAGCAGCAAAATCCAGCATATGAAAACTCAAAAGAGCATACTGGAACAGCAGCTCTACTCTTCGTCTGCTTAAAAAGTGAGAAAAATGAAAAGGTCAGGGAGGAAAAAATGGTCTTTGCTTGGCAATGAAATGATATCGAAGTCGGAACTAGGCATTTCTCCGTCAGGCAGGGGCCTGCTGCTGAGAAAGGAAGCCCCTCTGCCCATTTGGGACCTCCTTGTGCACTCATGAAACCCTGAAGCCAAGGGTGCAATGCCGGAGCAGGGAGTGCCTGAAGTCACGCTTGCCCCTATTTTCCGTCTGGAGGTCCGCTTGCGAAAGCCAGTCACAACCAGTCAGAAATCTCTGTTTCTGCAACTAGTTTCCCAGCATGTCCGGTCAAGCTGGTTTGGAAGCGAGAAAGCTGCCTCCTGCCTAAGGCAGCTTCCAAGGACAGATACCCACAACAAGCTACAGGCTGTGAAGACCAAGGAAGGCAGGAAGGCTTCGGATGGCCAATACTGCCCAACAAGCAGGGATTATGGGAGTATAGTCCCACACAGCTTGGGGAAGGCCAAATACTGGGCTATTTTTATTTATTTATTTATTATTGCATTTATATCCCGCCTTTTTTCCTCTTGCAAGGAACTCAAGGCGGCTTACATTATCCTCCTCCTCCTCTCCATTTTATCCTCACAACAACAACCCTGTGAGGTAGGTTGGGCTGAGAGTGTGTGACTGGCCCAAAGTCACCCAGTGAGCTTCCATGGCCGAGTGGGAACTAGAACCCGGATCTCCCAGCTCCCAGTCCAACACTCTTGCCACTACACCACACTGGCTAGACGGACTAACTGTCTGACGGGATGCAAGGCAGCTCCTGATGTTCCTATCCGTTTGCATTATCCTCTTCCAGTACCTAACAGATTGTCCTGGAGAGGTGAACATATGTATGAGTGTGTGCGTACGTCCATGTGAAATAGGGAGATCATATTTAAAGTGCTGGTTTTGACCTTTAAAACCTTAATTGGTCCGAGACCAAATTACCTTCACGAGGGGAGTTGCTAGGTTCTTGAAAGATCTGGGGCACAGGCCCATAACACAAATTTACATATATATATCCGAGTCTAAGCACACCTCTAATTGTGTGTGTGTGTGCGTGCGCACGTGTGGTGTGCTTGCGTGTGTGTATAGATTACATACACACATACATATATACATAAGGAGCGCCGGGCAGAAAACAACAGAATGACATTTAATAGGGATAAATGCCAAGTTCTGCACCTAGAAAAAAGAAACCAAATGCACAGTTACAAGTTGGGGGATACGTGGCTCAACAACATTACAAGCAAGAAGGATCTTGGAATTGTTGTCGACCACAAGCTGAATATGAGCCAACAATGTGATGTGGCTGCAAAAAAGGCAAATGCTATTTGGGGTTGCATTAATAGAAATATAGCTTCCAAAGTATAGCTTCCAAATCCTGTGAAGCACTAGTTCCCCTCTACTCAGCACTAGTTAGGCCTCATCTGGAGTCCTGTGTCCAGTTCTGGGCACCATACTTTAAGAAGGATGCAGACAAACTGGAGAGGGTTCAGAGGAGGGCAACAAAGATGATCAGGGGACTGGAAACAAAGCCTTATAAGGGTAGACTGAAAGAACTGGGCATGTTTAGCCTTGAGAAAAGAAGACTGAGGGGAGACAGGATAGCACTCTTCAAGTACTTGAAAGGTTGTCACAGAGAGGAAGGCCAGGATCTGTTCTCCATCATCCCAGAGTGCAGGACACAGAAGAATGGGCTCAAGTTCCAGGAAGCCAGATTCCGGCTGAACATCAGGAAAAACCTCCTGACTGTTAGAACAACATGAGAATGGAACCAATTCCCGAGGGAGGCGGTGGGCTCTCCCACACTGGAGGCCTTCAAGATGAGGCTGGACAGCCATCTGTCAGGGATGCTCTGACTTGGATTCCTGCTTTGAGCAGGGGGTTGGACTCGATGGTCTTATAGGCCGCTTCCAACCCTACTATTCTATGATTCTAAGTGTGCACTGACGCCCCATCCCACTTCAACTCAAACTTCGATTCAGCATTTTGGAAAACATCCTGCCTCTGCTCGGGCCAATTTGTAGTCGGACTACTTCAGCTCAGCACCAAACCTGAGTCAAGGTTTGGAAAAATGAGTCTTTATGCTTCCTGCTATGTACCTTGGGAAATTAGAAAAAAAAGTGTAAGTTTTTTCTCTTGATCAGAACGGGGTGATAATTTCAGGCATAGTAGCCCTCTAGAAGGGGATTACACCTGCCCAATATCAGAAAAATAGGTGCAGGTTTATATTTTGATGTTCTTTTAAAGGGAACAGCCAATAACATTTTTATCACTTTGAAGAATTGGATAAACCTTTCAGGATTCATTGCCCCATCAAAGGAGATCATGTCTGCCAAATTTAGGAATGATAGCCACAGGGGTTTTTGTGCAAAGATGGCCTTGATAGTTGGGATCTCCAAAAGAGGACATGCTTATCTCCCTATTTTCCTTGTGGACCATTGTTCTGAAAATTACAGACAGCCTAGAGTGGTCCCTACGTAAGAAACCAGCAAAGTTTCAGAAGGAGAGGTGCAGCAGTTCATGTCGAAGAGGAGTTCTCCAATTCGGGGGAGGGAGTGATTTGCTTTCCCTTCCCTTCACCCCTTCCCCAATAGTTTTTGGGTAAGTTTGTAAGAAAATGCACAGGTCATTAGAAGTGTCCCCCAGGCAAGAAACCTGCTAAGTTTCTGAAGGATATACATGCATGCAAATTTAGAATTACTAGAATTTATTTACATTTCACCAATGTTAGCAGCAGGGGAACATGGGTGGTAAGGAGCCACTGCGCTCATGCCCTGCTTGTGGATTCCTGGTCAACAGCTGGTTGACCACTGTGTGAACAGAATGCTGGACTAGATGGACCTTGGTCTGATGCAGCCCAGCTCTTTTTATGTTCTTAAATAGAGAGTGCCTCTGAGCATATGCAGAATGCTTTTCTTTCACCACTGAGCACTTACATTCTCCCCCTACCAATTCTATTCCCCTCCATGCAACCCTCCCTCCTCTTCCTACCATCCTCCAGCAACTCTTCATCAAAACAGACGTCTTGCTTTGTGCAACTACCTCCTCCTTGTTATGCACAAGCTCTCATTGTATCATCCTCCCCATAACTTCATTTATGCCAAGACTTCACCAGGATTCAGCCAAGGAGTCTGCTTTCAAAACTAGGGTTAAGTTATGGAGAAGCTCTGAGCATGTACTAAGTGCCTTTCCCTCATCACTGAAGCTAGAGTTCATGCTAATGGACACAGACACACACATGACAAAACACGCATAGGACTGAGCTGAAAGGGTAGTCAATTCATCAGACGGAATTGGGTAGGCACTGTATTAAGCCTGGAGTACCATGCTCACAACTCAGGACTTATTTCTGAGTAAACATGCAGGACGTCAGGGTGCAAACCTCCCTGCAAAAGTAATCTGTGGTGGAATTCTATGCACACTCTCCTGAGGGTGAGCCTCATTCAACATAATGGGGCTTCTGAGTAGGCATACAGAGGATTGCATAAATGAGCAGTATTTATCTCCCCTCCACTTAAAAAACAAACCAAAGACTCCTATTTTTTATTATAGCTTTCTGTTCATAGGAACATAGGAAGCTGTCTTATACTGAGTCAGGCCCTGGGTCCATCTAGCCCAGTACTGTCGACACTGACTGGCAGCAGCGGCTTTCCAGGGTTTCAGGCAGGAATCTCTCCAGCTCCATCTGGAGATGCTGGGGATTGAAGCCGGGACCTTCTGCATGCCAAGCATGTGCTCCACCACTGAGTGACAGCCCTTCCTATTGCAGGATAATGGCAACTGACAAACAAAACAGCCCCAGATTTGTTTCTCTGCAACCATGTGAACCCGCTTTTCTCAAAGGCTTGAGTGAGGAGAAGGAGAAAAACCAACCCTCTTGTCTGTTTGTATAAAGTCAAATACAGTTCAGAACTTCTCTTGCCCACTGAAGAGAATTCTCTTTAAGAATTCCCCAAGATATGCCCTGTGTGGAATAAAGAACACAAAGAAAGAACGGGGGGGGGGGGGGAGGTTCTTGGAAATGTATGGGAGGGGGAGAGAATTCCCTAAGCCAAGTGGCTCCTTTCAGAGAGGAATTTAGGAGGCTGTGGAGGGCTTGTAAGGATTGCACGTACTTAAATTAACTTTATGAGTTGAGGTGTCTGAGGGCTTTTACTAGCTTTTTTTAAACCGCAGAACCTGTTTAAAAGCCTCAGCAGTTCCTTGATTATGACGCCACATAATCCTAACCCTCCTTTTGGAATAATTTCAGTCCTACAGCTATTTAGGAGAAATTAAAGTGGAGGGGGAGAAAGAAATTTGTGGAGGCTGATTGGATCCTTTGCTGTACTGAAGCTATTAAACTTCTTCAAAAGGCAAAGGTTCCAGTTTGAGGCAGTAAAATCACATGCTATGTGAAATACCAGTATTTCACATGGAGCTCTTTCTCCCCTTCCTTCTCCCTCTTCAAAGTTTCATTGCAAGCAAGCTCCCAACAGTGGGCATGTAAGAAATGCAAGAAAGCCAAGTGGCTGTCTGAGGAGGCTTTACAAGTAGCTCACGAAAGAAGGGAAGCGAAAAGCAAGGGAGAAAGGGGAAGATATACCCAACTGAATGCAGAGTTCCAGAGTATAGCAAGGAGAGACAAGAAGGCCTTCTTAAATGAACAATGCAAAGAAATCGAGGAAAACAACAGAATGGGAAAGACTAGAGATCTCTTCAAGAAAATTGGAGATCTCAAGGGAACGTTTTGTGCAAAGACGGGCATGATAAAGGACAAAGAAGGCAGGGACCTAACAGAAGCAGATGAGATTAAGAAGAGGTGGCAAGAATACACAGAAGAACTATACAGGAAAGATTTGAATGTCCCTGATAGCCATGATAGTGCGGTCACTGAACTTGAGCCGGACATCCTAGAGAGTGAAGTCAAGTGGGCCTTAGGAAGCATTAGTAACAACAAAGCTAGCGGAGATGACAGTATTCCAGCCGAGCTATTTAAAATCCTAAAAGATGATGCTGTTAAAGTGCTGCATTCAATATGCCAACAAATCTGGAACACTCAACAGTGGCCACAAGACTGGAAAAGGTCAGTTTACATTCCAATTCCAAAGAAGGGCAACGCCAAAGAGTGTTCAAACTACCGCACAATTGCGCTCATTTCACATGCCAGCAAGGTGATGCTCAAAATCCTACAAGCTAGGCTTCAGCAGTATGCGAACCGAGAACTACCGGAAGTACAAGCTGGGTTTAGAAGAGGCAGAGGAACTAGAGATCAAATCGCCAACATTCGCTGCATCATGGAGAAAGCAAGAGAATTCCAGAAAAACGTCTATTTCTGCTTCATTGACTACGCTAAAGCCTTTGATTGTGTGGATCACAACAAACTGTGGCAAATTCTTAAAGTGATGGGAGTACCAGACCACCTTACCTGTCTCCTGAGAAACCTGTACGAGGGTCAAGAAGCAACAGTAAGAACCAGACATGGAACAACCGAGTGGTTCAAAATTGGGAAAGGAGTACGACAAGGCTGCATATTGTCACCCTGCTTATTTAACTTATATGCAGAGTACATCATGAGAAATGCCGGGTTGGATGAATCAGAGGTCGGAATTAAGATTGCCGGGAGAATTATCAACAACCTCCGATATGCAGACGATACCACCCTAATGGCAGAAAGCGAAGAGGATCTCAAGAGCCTCTTGTTGAGGGTGAAAGAGGAGAGTGCAAAAGCTGGTTTGAAACTCAACATTAAAAAAACTAAGATCATGGCATCTGGCCCTATCACTTCCTGGCATATAGAAGGGGAAGAAATGGAAGCAGTGACAGATTTTACTTTCTTGGGCTCCAAGATCACCGCAGACGGTGACTGTAGCCATGAAATTAAAAGACGCTTGCTCCTTGGGAGGAAAGCTATGGCAAACCTAGACAGCATAGTAAGAAGCAGAGACATCACCTTGCCGACAAAGGTCCGTCTAATCAAAGCTATGGTTTTCCCAGTAGTAATGTATGGCTGTGAGAGCTGGACTATAAGGAAGGCTGAGCGCCGAAGAATTGATGCTTTCGAACTGTGGTGCTGGAGAAGACTCTTACGAGTCCCCTGGACTGCAAGGAGGTCAAATCAGTCCATCCTAAAGGAAATCAACCCTGACTGCTCTTTGGAAGGACAGATAATGAAGCTGAAGCTCCAATATTTTGGCCACCTAATGCGAAGAGAAAACTCCCTGGAAAAGACCCTGATGCTGGGAAAGACTGAAGGCAAAAGGAGAAGGGGACGGCAGAGGATGAGATGGCTAGATAGCATCACGGATGCAATGAATATGAACTTGAGCACGCTCCGGGAGAGAGCGCAGGACAGGAAGGCCTGGCGTGCTATGGTCCATGGGGTCACGAAGAGTCGGACACGACTGAACGACTGAACAACAACAACAACAACAACAAAGAGCAGAAAAGAAGGGAGAGAGATTTTTTGCACCTAAAAAAAACCCTACACCAGAGATTAGGGATAGTGACCTCCTAATGGTCACTTTACACACCTTCTGATTAGGATCTCTAATCCCCTGTATGGCTCGACAGTTTTTTTTACTTTTTGTTTTAGTCTTTGAGAAGGGGGCTGGACTCGATGGCCTTGTAGGCCCCTTCCAACCCTACTATTCTACAAGGAAAGGATACTTTATGCATCACTAGCACAAAAGCCACTGGACCTAACTGTCTGAAATTTGGCAGGTTCAGTCAGCTCCATAGGGGCTGCCAGGCCTCCAAATTTCATGAACTTATGTGCAAGCACAAAAAAATATAGCTCTTTGCTTTGGCAGATTTTCTTGAAAATAGCAAATTTTAACTGTGACTAGCACAAAAGCCACTGGACCTAACTGCCTGAAATTGGGCAGGTTCAATCAGCCCCATGGGGGCTATTAGGTCTCCAAATGTCATGTATTTATCATACAAATGAAAAAAGGTATGGCCGTTTCTGTTTTCCAATGCAAGTCAATGGGAAAATGTAAAAAAATGGCCATTAGGACAGCTCAAAAGATCTGGCGCCCGTGCCCAGGTGGGCCTCTCCTAATGACGCCCCTGGCCGTCACGCATATCGGCCTGCCTGCAGTTTTCGAGCAGCAACAGAGGCCCTCCTCACTTGCCCACCTTTGAGGGCAGTCACGTGGGCGAGTAGCTGAGAGAGGGCTTTTTCCACAGAGGCCCCACACCTCTGGAATGGGCTGCCATCGGGGGTCTGCCAGGCCCCATCACTGTAGGCATTCAGGAAGCCTTGAAGACTTACTTGTTTACTCTGGCCCTCTCCTGATTATGTTTTATGGTACTGGGTTGCAGCTGCAATTGTGTTTAGGCTCTGTCTCATGCTGGGGTGCGTGGTGTTTTGGAAGGTTTGCCATTTTTACTACCACGTCGGTTTTTATTCCATGAATTGTATTGTTCCATGCTGTCATGGGAGGGGCTCCTGCCCTGAAAGCCAGCTAGAAACACTCTAAACACACAAGCAGACACACACAGTTAAGATGTCAGCCAGTGACCCTCCCTTCCCTTGTCATGGGATCGTAGCTCAGCGGGAGAGGTGGTGCTCTGCATGCCAAACATTCCTGGCTCAATCTCCGGCAGCAGGTGGCAGAAACGACCTTCCTCTGCTTGAGACCCTGCAGAGCCGCTGCTGGTCATGGAAGACTGGACCAGATGGAGAAGCAGCATGAGGAGCTGGAACACCAGAGGACTGTGCGGAGGAGGGCTTGTAGGACCTCTGCACCCCCCCACCCCCCGGTGCCTCCTGCATCTGCCACCAGATCCAGAAGTTCCAAGAAATCCTGGCCTGGGACAGACTAGCATCTCTCTGTTTCAGCAGCCATTTCCAAAGCACGAGACTCAGCTGCAGAATTGAATTGTTGGAACATCTAAGGGGGAAACTGATACACTCTGTTGCCCTGCTTCTATTTTATTGTATTTTAAATATACTGTAAGCTACCTCGAGAACTTTGGCTGGTAGGTGGTGTATAAATACTCCAAAATGGAAGGAAGGAAGGACAGACAGACCACGTCAAAAGACTAGGTGCCCATACCTAAAAATCAGGTGGAGTTTGGCAGCATGCAAGGACAGGGACTGTCTCATTTCTATACATGCTGTACCTAGTATGCTACTGAAGCCTTTCTCCAAATCCCAGACTCACTTTGTTGTTATATTTACATGTTCCAGAGCCAAGCCCTGGCAGCGAAAAGAGGTTCTGATGCTGAAACAATAGCTTCTGGAGACAAGCCCAGGCTCAAATTAAGCCTGGATCTTGCTATTCCCCTTTCCTTCCTCCCCCAGGATCTCTTTTAGAGGAGCTCTGACTTCATCCAAATACCGACTCCTGGGAAAGCAACAGAGGACATCAGGCCAGCACCTGCTGGTTTCTTCCCGTGTGTGACATTTGTGATTCACATGGAGGCCAACCTCTGAGCAGGTGAAGTGCTGGGAATGGAGAGAGCAGAATCCCCACTCCAGTGCAACCAAATGCCACATGGTCTCCTGAACCCCATATTTCGCAAGTGTTGTCATTGCCGGCGCTGTCTGGACGCTTCCTTACCTTTCATCTTCACAACTGCCTGTCTGTAAACAGTCCCATTATTGTTATGGGCGTAGCAGGTATAGTTGCGCTTCAAGTCTCGCTCTGTGACCTTTGGGATGATCAGAGTCTTCTCAATAATCACATCTCCAATGCCTAAGAGGGTCTTCCTGGAAACATAAATTTATATACCGCTTTCCAGTGGGCTATCAAAGCAGTTGACAAAAATGATGAAAAACATCAAATGCAACCATGAAACACGGTGAAATAATCACTGGTTAAGCTAGAACCACACGCCTCAGTGTGCCTGCCTGCCGAATCTCAAGGGGGAGGCGTTCCAGAGGGTGGCTGCTGTGCTCTACGTGCTCTGTTGCAGGTACTCCTGAAGGGATCCTCTGGAGCATGTGGCACTGCCAGCATTGCGGAGGCTGGGCAGGGACCTAAGTGATGAGATGATCCCAAAGGTAACCTGGTCCCAAGTGGTTTAGAGCTTTATATATTAACACCTGGCCTGGTCGCTCACTGGCAGCCATGCAGCTCTTTTAACAGCCCATCCGTAGCCTCGCTGCTGCAGCTTCCGGACCAAAGCCAAGGGCAGCCCTTCATGGACCGCATTACAACAATCCCGTCTTGAGGTTACCAGTCACTGAACCATCGTGGCAAAGCTACTGTGGTCCACAAATGGCTGTACCTGAGAAACCAGCCGTAGCTGGTAAAAGACGCTGCTAGCTGCCAAGTCCACTGGAGCCTCTAGTGTCAAAGACAGGTCAGGGTGCACCTGTTCCTTCAGGGGATGTGCAGCCCCATCCAGGACAGGCAATGGACCGAATTCCCAGACCCGGGACCCACCCACCCGCTTCTGTCCTGCCAGGATCCAAACTCAGTTTGGGAGATATTTAGGAGAAGCCCTTCTTTCTGTCCAGGAAGTCAAGACAGGGCCTTCTCAGTGGCTGTTCCTAAACTCTGGAACTCCTTGCCAAGGGAGGCCCACTTAGCTCCAGCTCAGATGACCTTCTGTCCACAGGCAAATACATTTTTTATTAGGCAGGCCTTTGGTCCCATAAGCCACTGGTACGACCATTGTAAATGTTGTGATTTAGTTAATGGGCTCTCGTTTTTAATCAGCTTTCACTGAAGTTTTACCTATCTGTTTTTTGGTTTTATTATTCTATACTTCACTTTGAATTTTACTTTGGCTAACTGCTCTGAGCACCATTTGGTGGGAAGGCAGGGCACACTTTTAGCAAGCAAGCAAGCAAAAGAACACATAAGCTTTGTATGTTCATATTTTTCTTTGCTCTGGCTAGCATAGATCTATCCATACGAACCATGCATGTAACAGGGAAAGGGAAGCAGCTTATAGCCTGATTTCCCCTTTCTTTCTTTTTTGGCTTGCAACGAGCAACAGAGGGCAACTGTTGAGGGAAAGCGAGGGTCTTACTACACAACCCCTCAACTGTAGCAAATCCCGGATTTTCTGCCCAAGCCCCCACCCACACTTGCTGCCCTACAGAGCCTCAACTGTGCTTTCGCCTGGCATTACTGATGACCTTCACCTTGGACTAAGCAACCACATTCCCATTTTAGACCACAAGGAGGCATTTGGCTCTTACGTGTCGGAGGTGTTGAACTTGAGGTCCATGATGTCATCTGTATTTCTTCCATCGATCATCCACCAGACCTCTTGTGGAGAGTCCTTCAGGAATGTGAAACGAACCTCACAATGGAGAGAGAGCTTTGTTCCTAGCATGAATATAATCAGTATAATGTTAACAACAATATTTAATATCAGCCATGTACTTACACCATAAGAACATAAGAAGAGCCCTGCTGGATCAGACTAAAGGCCTCTCTCATCCAGAATCCTGTTTCCCACAGCGGCCACGCAGATGCCCCAATGGGAAGCCCACAAGCAGGACAAGAGGGCAACAGCACTCTCCCCTCCTTGTTCCCCAAGAACTGGTATTGATAGCCACACTGCCTTGGATACTGGAGGTAGCGTATAGCCATCAGGACTAGTAGACATTGATAGCCTTCTCCTCCATGTATTTGTCTAATCCCCTTTTGAAGCCATCCAAATTGGTGGCCTTCACTCCATCTTGTGATAGCGAATGCCACAGTTTAACTCTGCAGTGTGTGAAGAAGTCCTGCTTTTTGTCTCTCCTTCACCTCCCACCATTCAGCTTCATGGGATGACCCCACTGGGTCCTAGTGTTATGGGAGAGGCTTATGGATCCACTCCCTCCACAGCATGCATAGTTTTATACACTCTATTGTGCCCCCCATGACTCGCCGACCTCGACTTGGAGAATCTTCCCAGTAAGCTAGGTTTGCTAGCTGCTGCCCACTTTCTGGCTGCTGTCATTCATGCTTTGGTGACTTCCACTCTATGTGGAAGATGTTCCAGATACTTCAGCTGGTGCAGAATGTGATGGGCTTGCAATCTTCTGCTGAGGCCCTGCTCTGGCTTCCACCTCATGTGAAAGTGAGATGAGCCTCCACCAGGCCTTAGCTGTAGCTGCTCCGAAGTTACAGAACTCCCTTCTGAGAGAAGATGTGTAAGGCCCTAGGTCTGTAAGCCAGCTAACAGTGGTTGAGAGAGCCTTAGAGATCCATAATGCTCTCTGCTTTGGTTCATTATTATTGCAATGTTCTTGCAGGTAGGCCTCTTGGTTTGTAAGATGAGTCAAAGATGACACAAAATTGGGTGGGATAGTTAATACTTTGGGAGACAGAAACAAAATTCAAAGTGATCTTGATAGACTGGAGCGCTGGGCAGAAAACAACAGAATGACATTTAATAGGGATAAATGCCAAGTTCTGCACCTAGGAAAAAGGAACCAAATGCACAGTTACAAGATGGGGGATAAATGGCTCAACAACGCTACAAGCGAGAAGGATCTTGGAATTGTTGTCAATCACAAGCGGAATACGAGCCAACAATGTGATGTGGCTGCAAAAAAGGGAAATGCTATTTTGGGCTGCATTCATAGAAGCATAGCTTCCAAATCCCGGGAAGTACTAGTTCCCCTGTACTCAGCACTGGTTAGGCCTCATCTGGAGTACTGTGTCCAGTTCTGGGCACCGCACTTTAAGAAGGATGCAAACAAGCTGGAAACAAGCTGCTCTGAAGTTACAGAACTCCCTTCTGAGAGAAGATGTGTAAGGCCCCAGGCCTGTAGAGGGTTCAGAGGAGGGCAACAAAGATGATCAGGGGACTGGAAACAAAGCCCTATGAAGAGAGACTGAAAGAGCTGGGCATGTTTAGCCTTGAGAAGACTGAGGGGAGATAGGATAGCGCTCTTCAAGGACTTGAAAGGTTGTCCCAGAGAGGAAGGCCAGGATCTCGTCTTGATCCTCCCAGAGTGCAGGACACGGAATAATGGGCTCAAGTGAGAGGAAGCCAGATTCCGGCTGAATCTGACTGCTAGAGCAATACGACAATGGAACCAACTACCCAGGGAGGTGGTGGGCTCTCCCACACTGGAGGCCTTCAAGATGAGGCTGGACAGCCATGTGTCAGGGATGCCCTGACTTGGATTCCTGCATTGAGCAGGGGGTTGGACTCGATGGTCTTGTAGGCCCCTTCCAAGCCCACTATTCTATGATTCTATGATTCAAAGGTTGATATGACTGC
The DNA here is from genome assembly GCF_057233095.1 of Heloderma suspectum. Classification (NCBI taxonomy): domain Eukaryota; kingdom Metazoa; phylum Chordata; class Lepidosauria; order Squamata; family Helodermatidae; genus Heloderma; species Heloderma suspectum. The sequence continues at coordinate 327,843,167 of NC_139460.1, read as the reverse complement.
CTCAGCACATTCCATGCTAATGAGCTCTGGTACCGTTTATCTTATCAGAGTCTCCGATGTGCCCGAGACGTGAAGCTATGTTTGTCTTAAAGCTACAGGTGTCTGTGCTGGGAAAACCCTGATAATCTTGCTTCTGCCAAATAGGTTACCATGCACTGTTAGGCTATGCTGGGAATGTTGTAGATGAACCCTAATTAACTCTTGCTCCTGTCATAGTGCCTCACTGCTACGCCTGGATAACATGTATGATATAAAACCCTTCGTGCACTACAGCTCTTTGTTCAGAGAAGCTGTCTGATCCAACCACTGGGTACGCCTATGCGCTGTAAGTACTCAATAAAAGTCTGCTTGTAAGTAAACCTCGATCTGGCTTATCACTTTCTCAGCACCTCTAAATCTTGGCAGCCCACAGCTGGGGCATACAAGGTGAAACAGCCTCCTCCTCGCCGGCTTTCTGCATGCAATTCATAGAATCATACAATAGTAGGGCTGGAAGGGGCCTACAAGGCCATCAAGTCCAACCCCCTGCTCAATGCAGGAATCCAAGTCAGAGCATCCCTGACAGGTGGCTGTCCAGCCTCATCTTGAATGCCTCCAGTGTGGGAGAGCCCACCACCTCCCTAGGTCATGGGTTCCATTGTCGTATTGCTCTAACGGTCAGGAAGTTTTTCCTGATGTTCAGTCGGAATCTGGCTTCCTGGAACTTGAGCCCATGATTCCGTGTCCTGCACTCTGGGATGATTGAGAAGAGATCCTGGCCTTCCTCTCTGGGACAACCTTTCAAGTACTTGAAGAGCGCTATCATAACTCCCCTCAGTCTTGAAGACCATTCTTCTTCAGCTGGACTTTGGGAACTGATCACTGCTTCACCATGTTTCCTTTTAAGTTCACTGCTGTGCTGCTGTTTTCAGTTTGTATTTTATTGTTACTGTTCATCTCCCCTGGGTCCTCTCCTTCTCCTTGGGGGATGAGGCCGTGAAGTTGGAGAGAAAGTCAGAGGGAGAGCGGTAATTGCCCTTGGGGCCAGACTCAGAAGTTCTGGGCTGGAGGGCCCCATCCTGCAGGGACCTCTTCAGCCAGCAGTGGTTGCATTGCCACCCTCCAGTGGGAACCCACGCCATCAGAGTTGACAGCTGCTGACGTGGGCAAGACCCCCTCTACCAGGAGAGACGTCTCCCACCTAACTGCCCCGACTGAGTGGCAGCTCTGTTTAAAGGTCAGTGGAGTTTCCTGGTACAGAAGCAACATTCGAAACATGCTCCAGCTCCACAGGAAGCCAAGCCAAGTCCTGCAGCCCTGCTCTGCTTGCCAAAACCTGAACACTTGCTATGAACACCCCCGCCCCCCACACTTGGTCAGAACCTTTGCTTTACTGGAGCAGGACACTACTTTAATTTGTAGTACACTCAACAGCTATATAGAAGAACACCACCACCAACAACAACATATTAATACAAGGAAAGACTACTTGTTTGGGGCTCTAGAGGTAAGAAAAAGGTTGAAAGAGAAGGAATATAATAGAGTTTGTAGAAGTATGCATGGGGGAGTGGACTTCATTCGGTTTGGTGGGTCTCAAGGCACTGAAAGCGTCACTCTAGGCCTAAACCACACTCTTTGAGCGAGCATTGTTTCAGTTCAGGATAATCTAGGTCAACAATCCTAAAAGCAGGTACGGGAGCTGAGTGCCAGAGCATGGGCTTGACATGAAAAGCTCCCAGGTTCAATCCCTCGCATCTCTAGGTAGTGCTGTGCCAAAAATTCTCCCACATTTTTTCAACCATTCTCATTCAATTTGATTGAAAAGAAATAGCTTTTGAAAAGAAATTTAATTAATGGTGAAGATAATTTCAGACAAATTCTCATGGTTTGGGTTTCTTGTGCTTATCTTACTTATGAGGTAGCCAAGGAGTGTGTGTAAGTGTCCCGTCTGTACAATCATCTCTCTGGCAGCCTGTAGCCTCCTCAGCTTCCCGCACTTCAATTAAAGCCCAGGGGAAGATATCATGAGGCAACTCCAGTTGGTACGCCAATTACGCCTGTTCCTGGATAGGGATGGCCTAGCCACAGTGACCCATGCTCCGGTAACCTCACGATTAGACTACTGCAACGCGCTCTGTGAGGGGCTGCCCTCGTGCGTGGGTCAGAAGCTGCAGCGAGTGCAGAATGCAGCAGCCGGGGGGCTCCCTGGGACACCCAGCTATGCTCACGTAACACCGGTGTTAAAAGCGCTGCACTGGCTGCCTGTTAGCTGCCGAGAGGCGTTCGAGGTTAAGCTACTGCCCTACGAAGCCCTAAACGGCGTGGGACCGGGAGGCCTAGCAGACCGCCTCCCCTCACCCAGGGACCTTGAAGACCAGCAGAGGGGCCTTGCTGGCCATTCCAAAACGGACGGAACGTCGCCGTGAAGGACCCCGACGGCGGGCCTCCTCTGCCGCCGCACCCGCCCTCTGGACACCGCCCCCCCTGTGCAGTTCGGGAGGAAGAGAACGCGGCACCTTTCAGACGCCTCCTGATGACACACCTTTTCACCCAGGCTTTCCCTGGGCTGTAAGTAAATTAATCACGCCGCTCCATTTTGCTGCTCCTTGAATTATTTTTACTGTAGTTGTTTCAATTTTGTGCTTTTAATGTTGTGTTGTTAATGCTGTGTTTTTAATAATGTATTTAAAAGCATTTTAATATTTATTGTAACCCCTGAGGGATTTTATTATGTTCAGTGGTATACAAATGCTGCAAATAAATATAGAAATACTTCCAAATCAGGAATTGCAGGCAGCCTGGGAGGCTGCAGAGCAATGGAGAGATGTGTAACAAAGAAAACACACACACACACACAGCACAACAACATGAATTATAAAACACCCTGAGACAGAACACTGGAAGCATCTTTCAGGGGGGAAGAAAACTTCCAGGATGCTGGAGGACAGATTTTGGCTCAGCACTGGCCCCACCTCTTCCCTGGACCTGGACACAGCACTGCCCCCCTCATACCTGCACTGCGGTGGGCACAGAATGGGGTCCAGCAGGGTTGATGCTGCTGCCACTTGCAATGGCAGCACCAAACTACCAAAAAGGAGGTACCACAAGCCCTGCCAATGGTGAGCCCTACCCTGTGAGAAACTGCTGAGAATTTATCCTCCCCCTGGAGAGCTTCGGTGAAATGGTCCCCGCAGTTTCTCAAACAGGGTGGAGAGTTCTGAGAGGCCCTTTGCGCACGGCTTTGTCTCTTGTCTTCCACCGTAGACAAGACTAGGCGCGACGGGCGAGTGATCTGGCTCAGGGCGAGGCAGCTTCCGATGCGCTGGATGGCAGGTGGCCAAGCCAGGGGTGCTGAGAAATCTCTCCCTGCAGCCGATCGCTGGCCTGGACATCCACGCTGGCTTGAAAATGAAGATGCTGATTTTGATCAATAGGTCTTGAATCAGGAAAATGGACAGCTGCTGCTGGAAAGTTACCTGCTTTGACTTCATAGATGACCCGCTCGTTTGGAGAGATTATCTGTGGGGCCTTTGAATTGTTCGGAGCCCCTGCCAAAAGACATGACATCAAAGAAAACGGAGGGGAATTTTTAGCACAGTTGCATTGGTTGAGTTTCTGCAGGTCTTGAGAAAACCAACCCCAGCCAAGGCCTTCCTCTAGATCAGGCCTGGGCAACATGTGGCCCTCCAGATGTTTGGCCTACAACTCCCACCATCCCTCACCACTGGCTGGGCCTGATGGGAGTTTTAGGCCAAAACAGTGGAGGGAAAAATCACCAGGGTTCTAGATCCCAAGGGAAAAAGCACCAGCCCCTTTCTCCACTCCCTGCTTCCACAAAGTGTACGTCTCAGCCATCAGCCCAACTCCATAGAGCTGGCAGGCTGCACCTCAGAGAACACACATATGAGAACTGCTTAAGTAGGATGAGCTCAAGGGGGGTTCCATCTAGTCTGGCACCCTGTTTCCAACAACGGCCAGCCAGATGCATCTGGGAAGACCACAAGCAAGGCACAAGGGCCACACCCCATTGCTCTTTCCCTGCCAGGTACACTGTCTCTGAACATGGAGGTTCTATTTAGATATGACAGTGAATAGCCACTGATAGACCTTCTTTTGTGAATTAGCCTTTAACTCTCCAATGATGTGGGAGAACAAGGACACTATGGCTTCTTCCACCCATTCCTCCTCTTCTCCCCCACCTCTAGTCCTTCTCCTGCCTGGGGTACCAAGAAAGATTATACATTTCACCTAGTGTAAGCAGGGGAGGTAGGCAGACAAACAGGCAGGCAGAGATGGGAGGTGGGAGAGAAGCTGCTGTCTAAAGGAAATGCACATTCTCTAGCTTGAAACTCTCCTATGGGAGGTGTCCAAGAGCTACTGTGCAGTAGCATTCAGTACTGGACAGCTGACATGCAATGGCATCAGTACTTTTTGAACTCATTCAGCCAATGGTTCAGGAAACATTCCCTTGAAGAGATGGCAATACCTCAAACCTCTGAGTTTCCCCAAAATTTCACTGGCTGGCTGGGAATTGCAGGAATTTTTTCTGTCTAAACATGCATAGGATTGCACCCTTAGAAATAAGTCAAATACCCCTGGCTGCACACACCCCTGCTACTCTCTAACTTAACTTTGGGTAGAGATTTCCATAGCTGTGGAGGATCCGCTGAAAAGGTTTCTGCGTGCATAACCATATCCCTGATTCAGTGTCATTTACACATTCACAATCAACAATGCATTTGTAGATCAAAAGCTCCATCTAATTATTCATTCAATTAATGTATTAACAAATCTAATGTGATTTCTAAGAAAAAGTCATGTGCCAGGTTCTGGTGACCTTTGGCTGAAACTCCCTACGCATTTTCAAAGACAACTTTGCAATCCCAAGGACTACTAATTTGCTGTTTAAAAATAAAGGGAGATTCTCAAAAATCTATACCTTCTATCAGGTTTTAGGTCAGACAACAGGTTTCATAATGTAATTCCATGCATTTGAAATTATAGGAGAAAAATACTACCATCCCTGTTTCTTGGCATACCACTTTTTAGCCTTCCTGGGTTGCGGGGGGCAGTCTTTTAAGAAATAATTTCTTCTCTATCCTCAAGTCTCCCTGAGCTCACCCCCAATGCAACTATTACTGCAAAATGTAGGGTGTGTGTGTGTGTGTGTGTGTGTGATCATCACTGACAGCTGGACGAAACAGGCTTTCTCAGTGACACAGTTCTGACAAATCTGGTCTTCTCATGACAGGCAGCTGGACATAGCAAAGTGCACGGGTGAGCCTGTCAAACCGAGTGGGAGACTGAGGATGGAGTAAGGGATTGGCAGGAAAACAGCTCTCAGAGAGAGCTCTGACGTTGGAGCTTCCAAATTATCCAAAGCCCAGCCAAGCTCATGGAGGAAGGGGTGATGTTTCCTGCTCCTTTTCCCCCTCCCCAGTGGTCTTCTTCAAATGTATTTAACTGATTCCCTCCCACTGAAACCAGTCAGAAGGAACTAATCAGTCTGGGGGCTTTGAAACTGACTTGGATTCCTGCATCTGACTTGGATTCCTGCATTGAGCAGGGGGTTGGTCTCGATGCCCTTGCAGGCCCCTTCCAACCCTACTATTCTATGATTCTATGATTCTATTGGGGGCATAGCTAGGGGGCACTTCTGGACCACTCCCGGCATGCCTCTCCACCACTCCTCTCTCTGATGTCAAAGTTCTAATGTTGGAGAGGAAGTTTCCACAGGGACTGAGTTCACAGGAACATGGGAAGCTGCTTTACACTGAGTTAGCCCATCTAGCCCAGTACTGTCAACACTGACTGGCAGCAGCTCTCCAAGTATCAGGCAGGATTCCTTCCTAGCCCTACTTGGAGATGCCGGGGATCGAACCTGGGACCTTCTGCATGCAAAAGCACTGAGCCATGGCCGCTTCGATCTCCCCTTCTCTCTCCCCATCCTTGGGGAGATGCTCTCCCCAAGCATCCCTTGGATGCTCTCCAAGTATCAGGCAGGATTCCTTCCTAGCCCTACTTGGAGATGCCGGGGATCGAACCTGGGACCTTCTGCATGCAAAAGCACTGAGCCATGGCCGCTTCGATCTCCCCTTCTCTCTCCCCATCCTTGGCGGGAGAGATCCTATCTATGCTAAGGACCCTGGGACAGACTCCCAGGGACCACAGGATTGCAGAATTAAAGCTTTTGGGAGTTCTTGAGAGAACTACCAGTCTTCTTACAAGGAATTAATCTGGCCTAGACACATCAACGTATCAAGTGTATCAGACAATGGTAGCACTCTAGTTGCCTTATTGCAGGACGGCAGAAGTCATGAAATAAATCTTTTAAATGATAAAATGTGGTACACTGAAACATATAATCATAAATGTGCCATGAAAATAGTTGCCCGCCATAATGCAAGCCTAAGAAAAAACAGCCAGTCTCCATGCTGATCCACCCCAGGTTTTGGTTGAGAAAGGCTCCCCGCTGCGATCTTGGACTATGGAGAAGTTCATATGGGTCGAAGAGCACTCTAGCACAGGTCTGGACTGCCCTCCTTCCACGACTACTCATGCTTCAATCGATGCGTTTTAAAGTTACAAACCAAGAGTGCATACATTCAGGATGCCTTAACACAGCACCTAGTGTCCTCCAGATGGGTTGGATTGCAACTCCCATCATTCCCAGCCAGCATGCTGGGAATGATGGGAGTTGCAGTCCAACCCATCTGGAAGGTGTCCTGGTTGGAAGAAGATATCTTTACACTTAAGGCATAATTCATCTGTGTTTTGTGATCCTGGGCAAAACCACAGAACCTGCTGGGCTGGATCCAAGCAAGCCCTGCTACCTCCAACATTCCTTGCAAGAATCCCAGCAGGCACTTGGTGGCCCAGTGCAGCTTGTCCAGTGGCCTACCAGTAGACCCAGATCTCTTTTCTCCTCTACACTCCACAGCCGTTTAGGGATTTAAAGGTTAAGATCTTAACAAAAAGGTTAAGAATTGCATAGCAGAACCCAGAAGTGTCTTCCCAAGTGTCCTAGGTGTGTTTGCTTTTATGGCAAGCCACCTTCTCAGCCCAAAAGTTAGAGCTCCCTCACCCTCACCACCAGTGGTGCAGTGGAGCCACGAATCACAGGGACAAAGCACCCCAATTTTTTTACTAGCAGGGATGCTGACGTCACCCTCTGCCACCCCTCTCGGAATTCCCTACTCCCTCTGGGTTTCCTACAATCCCCACAGTAGCCGGAGGGGAATTAATTTTCCCAGTGGCAATATATCCTTTGCTGTTGTCATGCGAAGTATTTCAGTGAGGCTTGGTCTCGAATGGGCCATTAGGACCCATTTGGTGGAGAAGAAAACTGCTAGAAGTGGTCTGTTGATATGGATCGACGCAGCTGCCTGCATTCTGGGACTCTCCTTAGGGCCAGGTACTGTCAGGATGAGCACCTGCGCTTCAAAATCTGCCTCTCCCCATTGCTCGCTGCACTAAACAACAGGATGCCATCCCTGACGACAGAATCCCACAGCCCACTAAAACCTATGTGCCGCGTAAAAGAGATGAATTTAGGGAGGGACCAGAGCTCGATGGGCAAGCAGCTGCTTTGCAGGCAGAAGGTCCCAGGTTCAATCCCTGGCATCTCCAGTTCAAAAGGATTTGGCAGTAGGCAACGTGGAAGACCCCTCTCTGCCCGAGACCCTGGAAAACCTCTGCCATTTGGATGACTGGGTGGACATCTATCCGAACCTGGTATAAGGCAGCTTCTTAGGTGATCAAACCAACAGCATATCGAGATGACCTCCCCCAATACCCCTGGCCCTCATCTCTCCCATTTCTCCCTTCACTCTCCTTACCTACCACCTTTACCCTCAAAGTTCTGGTGAGAGTGAACTCCCGGCCGTTCTCTTTGTAGGTCACGACGCACGTGTAGTCACCCTTGTATACCTCACGGACAATGATGAAGGTGAGGTTGATGCCCTCGGGCTCTCGCTCAGGAAAGTTCCGCACAAGGCTGCAGTTCTGCAATGAGCAGGGAAAGGCACACACCCTTGACATGTAGGAAAGGTACCCTGGCAAAGAAGCCAAGGCTGGATTTCCTGGGGCGAGGACAGCTTCCACCCAAGATTCAGAAGGACTGCTCACTGAACACGAGGGGTCCCACATGAGGCACCCAACTTTTCAGAAGGTGTCCCCCACCCCCACTGTTACATTTACCTTCAAAACGAAACAAGACAGCCTTCCCCAACCTGGTGCCCCCCAGCTGTGCTGGACTCAAACTCCCATCAGTCCCATGATGGGAGCTATAGTCCAACACACCTGGAGGGCAACAAGTTGGGGAAATGCTGCTGTAAAAGTAGAGTCTTTCTCTTATTCTCGCCTTCAAAGAAAAAAAAGCTGACATTCTCAAGTTGTTCAATCTGCACTTGCAGCAGCTCTTGCAGAAAGGTGGAACAGGGAAGTGGATGTAGCTTGGTGGTAGAGCCCTTGTTTCGCATGCAGAAGGTCTCAGGTTCAACCTCCAGCATCCCCTGTTAGGGCTGGGGAAAGCACCTGCCTGAAGCGCTGGAGAGCTGCTGCCAATCGAGGCAGACAATACTGGGCTTGATGTACCGATGCCCTGACTTGGGCCAAGGCCGCTTTCTACATTCCTAATGCCTGGACGCGTCCAGCAAAAATCCAACACTTCTGTCTTTGACAAGCGAGCCAAGTAGCTTCCCTCTTGTGCTGTCTCTGCTGACGGTTTCTCAAGGAAGGGCTCAGGGGGAGGGAGGGAGATGCACGGGTGACGTCTTCTCTGTCGCAGATGTTGGGGGCATGCAGAATTTTGCAGTGGTCACCGCTGAGCAGCCCCTTCCAAAGCCACATCCCTCCCTGTGCAGCAATGGAAGATGGAGGCCACGTACTATTTCTGATGGGAGGACAAATGAGCTGCCATCTGCAAAAATTATTTCTGGGGAGGTGGTTCAGTTTCATTTTGCTAATTGATTGTCGAGATCTGAATGTTAATGGACCAGTGCCGATCAGAGCAGCCAGTACTGGGTTAAAAAGACCAGCGCTCCTGGTGACACATGTAGAGAACGTGTGCCACAGCTGAAGGGCTCACTAGTGTGTGCAATGTATGTGCCAGGGCTGTGCATGCAGTGGCCCATTGGCAAGCTCACCTTGGTTAAGATGAAGAATCACAGAATCACAGAATAGTGGGGCTGGAAGGGGCCTGCAAGGCCATCGAGTCCCACCCCCCGCTCAGTGCAGGAATCCAGGGCAGAGCATCCCTGGCAGATGGCTGTCCAGCCTTGTCTTGAACACCTCCAGCATGGGAGAGCCCACCGCCTCCCTAGGTAACGGGTTCCATTGTCATGTTGCTCTAAGAGTCAGGGCGTTTCTCCTGATATTCAGCTGGAATCTGGCTTCCTGGAACTTGAGCCCATGATTCCGTGTCCTCCACTCTGGGATGATCGAGAAGAGATCCTGGCCGTCCTCTCTGGGACAACCTTTCAAGTACTTGAACAGCGCTATCATATCTCCCCTCAGTCTTCTCTTCTCAAGGCTAAACATGCTCAGTTCTTTCAGTCTCTCTTCACAGGGCTTTGTTTCCAGTCCCCTGATCATCTTTGTTGCCCTCCTCTGAACCCTCTCTAGTTTGTCTGCATCCTTCTTAAAGTGTGGTGCCCAGAACTGTACACAGTACTCCAGATGAGGCCTAACCAGTGCAGAGTAGAGGGGAACTAGTACTTCCCGGAATTTGGAAGCAACACGAACTGCCCTCTAAAAGGAAGGCCCCAATCCCCTAGATCTTACCTTATACCACAGGACTTTTGGCTTGGTGCTGGCAGGATAAAATCCTTCCACGTGTGGGCAGGTGAGGTTCACGAGGGTGAAGTGCAGATACATAAGCACCTCTTCTGGCTTAATGGCTTGGCTGAAGCAAAACTTGGGATCTTTGTTGACGACCTCGAGGGGGAAAGCGACTTTACTGCAGTAGGTGGAGTTTCTGTGGGGAAGAATTTTGAAAGGGTTGATCACACCAGAGGAGGGAAGATTCACACTGGAAATGTGCAACCCAAATGGCCACCCACATACATCAACACACAGCAAGTCTGAGACAAAAAAAAGGAAGAGCCTTCTTCACGCGAAACATAACAAGCCTACGGAACTCCACGCCAGAGGCTCTGGTGAGGGAAACTCTCATAAGCAGATTCGTAAATGATCTCTAAAAGATTAAATTAATAGCAGATATTCATTTGGCAGATATAGATCCCTCAGTGGCACAGCAACCATGTTCAGAAGCAATATGCCATGGACTAGCAGATGCTGGGAACTGAGAGCAAGGAGTGGGAAAAGCCACCAAAACTTTCCTTCTGTGGTTCTGAGACATTTACCTGGACCCTGCCAGCAGAGATTGCTGAGCTACAGGGGCTACTCCTGCGACCTCCTCGTTCTCAGAACCACGCAAAGCATGTAAGGTGGGAAGGGTGGAGGAGGAATGGGTGGTGGTAACTGATTTAGCTACTCTGAGGGAAAAAGAACCTCTAAAAATGTCTTAAAGTCTATATTGTAATGCCGTCAGGGGGTTAGTGACAGTGATGAAGTGATTGGCTGACATGCTTCAGTGTCACAGAAGGGTCTCTAGCTGCTAATGGCTGAGCTGCTCTGATCTTAGGGACATGCAGGGCAGGCGAATGGGGCAAAGAAAGGAAGAGGGAGAAGAAGCAGAGCCCAGGGAGCTGGAGTTGGGAAGAAGACAGGTGAGGAAGGCATGGCGAAGAGCTAGGAAATGGGGGCTGAGACAGGGAGGAATGGAGGACCAGAGGGTAAAGGGACAAGGAAAAGTGTGTGTGAGAGAGAAAGAAGGAGAACAGGCACAGAGGAGAGCTGCAGATGGCCAGAAGCTGCAGAGGTGACAACTCACAATACCTATTTCAAATGCCAATCTTTGCCTGCAGGCCTTAAGTTGCCTTTAAAAACAAAACAACAACAAAACACCAAACCCATAATTCTGAGTTTTAACATAGTCAATGAAACATGTATGGAGAATCCCCCAAAGGGGAGCAGATCCTGTTTGCAGTGAGCTCTAGGTGCACAGAGGAACCCCAGACACCTTTTTTTTTATTTATTTATTGCATTTATACCCCGCCTTTTCTCCTCTTGCAAGGAACCCAAGGCGGCTTACATTATCCTCCTCCTCTCCATTTTATCCTCACAACAACAACCCTGTGAGGTGGGTTGGGCTGAGAGTCTGTGACTGGCCCAAAGTCACCCAGTGAGCTTCCATGGCTGACTGGGGACTAGAACCTGGATCTCCCAGCTCCTAGTCCAACACTCTTGCCACGGCCCCAGTCCTGTTTGTTCTTCCCCTGATGGAAGGTGCCAGAGAGGAAGGAACAGCCACTCACTGCTGGCCGTGTCTTTACCAGCTTCCCTTTGTCAGGTCTACCCACATGGAGAGGATCTCCACCCATCCGCTCCAGCCACAGGGGCAGGCAAAGAGGGCCACTCCATTCTGCCACTTCCCTGGATTTCCAGACCATTGCAGGAAAGGGGTAATATTGGTCTCTGTCCTCGCCCAGAGCCTAAAGCTTGCTGGCTCTCCAGGAGGCAGAGGCAGGACTTAAAAGCAGCGAGGGTTGTGTGGCCAGTGGTTTTCCCTTTCCACCTGGGGAATTCAGAGGCCAACGATCTGAACCACTGTGGGGAACTTCCCGTAGGTCTGTGCCTGCTACAGCTTTGCCCTTTGGGGCCAGCTCAGGTTTTCCTGTCTTTCCTGTTTCCCATTTCATGGCTGAACTGACGACCACCAGGAACATTGGAGGCTGCCTTCTACCAAGTCAGAACTTTGGCCCATCCAGCCCAGCACTGTCAACACTGGCTGGCAGCCAGAGCTCTCCCTCCAGGGTTGCAGGCAGGAGATTTTCCAACCCTGCCTGGAGACGCTGCTGGGGATCGAACCTGAGACCTTCTGCATGCAACACAGGCGCTCCGCCACTGAGCCACTGAGCCGCAGCCCCTCCCAATAAAGGGGGGGAAAGACCAACGTAGGAACGCAGGAAGCTGCCTTATGCTGAGTCAGACCCTTGGTGCACGTAGCCCGGTACTGTCGACACTGGCTGGCAGCGGCTTTCCGGGGTTTCAAGCAGGATTTTTTCCAGCCCTCCCTGGGGATGCCGGGGATCGAACCTGGGACCTGCTCTACCACTGAGCTTCGGACCTTCCCTAAGACCAAGCCTGTTTCTGAAGCCCTCAGCCAAGGATCTGGCTGGTTAGTCTGAGCCAAGATGGTGACGTTCCATCCTCTTCTTCCCCTCTCCGCACCTTCCCAGCACCACTGCACAGCCCCTCCAGTTCCTAGCCCCATGTGATCTTTTAACCCTTCTCCCTGCTGTCTTCTTGGCCTCCTGCTCCCTTGGTACAGCGGCCCGCTGTGCCGCAGTGAACATCCTGCAGTACAGGGGTCCCCCTGCCCCTGTATGAGCTTTTTTCCCTCAGCCAAAACCAACCTTCCATTTCGCACACAGGAGATGCACTGATTTTCACCAGTTCATGACCGATCTTTCTTCTCTCCACAAATAGGCTCAGCCAGAGTGAAACCACTGTCATTTCTAGCTTGTTATGAATAAATGCATTAAATTTTCTGAGCATCCATCTTTTCAAACGGAGCAGCCAATGGCTACTGGGGATGTGCATTTGTTCAATTCCAAAGAAAAAAATAAATACAAAAGAGCCCCTTCCATATTTAATCCAGATTTCATTTATTATATTTTTAACCTGCCCAGTAACCAATGTATTTGATTTCTATCCCCCACAAAGAGCTCAGAGCAGCTAACCTATATAAAACACAATATTTAATAACTGTGTTATTAAATATTAAAAGATTTAATACATATGAATTAAAGTTGACCTGAATTAATTCAGAGTTAAATGTTTTCATTCCCTTAAGATTTCTGTTTTGTATCCACACACACACACACACACCTTTCAATCTATTGATTTGAATTCCATTCCATCATCGCTGCCTCCACTCGCTTGCATGACAGGGGAAAAGAAAGGGTGCACCCCTACAAATATTACTGTTGGGTGGGTGGAAGTCCCTACCCTGAGCCAGGACCCTGTTGCCTCAGGGGTCCTGGTTGAGGAATGGGCTTCCCCCCACCACATGCTACCAGCTGTTTTTATAACTGAAATCCAAAAGATGAATGAACTCAGTCTGAATTAACAACATACAAAGGAGATTTACAGAAGAAAGAAATTACAAAAATAATTTAAATTTTAAAAATGAATGAAATAAACCATGCCCACCAACCCCCATGCACATCCCTAACCATTACCTGAGCATGCAGGTATAGTTCCCCGTGTCGTTGAGAAAAGCAGGCCGGAACCAGAGAGTATCCTTCTCCTTGCTGATGTGGTTGTCAGGGAGACGGAAGTTGATGGGTTCCTCCAGGTCCTGGCCTCGCCCGATCCAGTACCAGATGAGGGTCAGGCCAGCTGAGTGGGCAGTGCTGTAGTTGTACTTCAAGAAGGCCTCAAAGAGCGGGCATTTGATTTTGGCTGGCTCCCCATTATAGACCGGCTTGTGTTTCCTGGTCTCCACTCCCCAGTCATCACAGCGCTCTAGGGGCAAAATCATCATCATTATCCTCCATCACTGTCTCTTGCCTCAGCCTACAAAGAAGAGCGCCTTTTCTGTGGTGGCACCTCAACTCAGGAATGCTGTCCCAAGGGATATTTGCCTGTGTGGTATATGCTCTGGTTTAGAGATTCTCTTTAAACTATATTGTTAGTATGTTGGCAACTACTGGTTACTTGTCTACAGTGTATACATTCAGATTTCCTTTACAACTAGAGGTAGCTCAATATTTCACCCTGACAAGGGGTAATACAGAATTCTAGTTCTTAAGAAACACTCTCTCAGACAAAATTTGTCTTTTTGTCTTTTTACTACAAAGTATTAGCACAACGTTAAGTCGTGTCACGAAGAGTTAGACACGACTTAACGACTGAACAACAAATTAGCACAACAGTACCAAACACAAGAGCTTATGCATGCATAAATTCAAACACATGAAACAGCTAGCATCGTTTTAAACAAGGCTTCTAAGCAGAGTCAAGTACATTTGCCAATTCTCAGTGGTAATCAATGTCAAGCTCACCAGGTTGATTCTACAGGCAACATGTTGGGGAAACCTGATCCTAAAGGACAGCTTCCACTGTTGCATGTTCTGAGTCTCCTTTATATACTTTTTGGATGCTATAAAATATGTCCAAACTATTTTCAGTTTATATTATTTATATAAGAATTCTAAAGATAACTTTTCAACCTTAAATCTTCATTAAATCTTCATAATAAGATTATCGAATATTTTAGTTTTTCTCGAGATTAATGTGCATACTAACATACGTATCTAAATATTTTTGCTTTTTTTGACATGTTTCAGGTATGTTTTTGACACAAACATATTTCCTTGACATCATCTTGTCTTGTGAGCTTGTTTTTCTTATATATTTATAGTCTGGAGAGAGGCTTCTTGGTCACTTATCTGATGGTTCATTTGGCTTAATAGCTTTACGATAGTCAACTAAGTGAAAATCATAAACCTAAATTTAATATTGACACCTCCGTATCTGGATTCCTTTCTAAACAGTAAAAGGGTACTAATGATCTATTTCTAATGGCCTGGTACAATTGTCTCTCATCTGGCAAACCTCAGAGCTAAGACATTTTAATTACTCTTGGGTGAGAAGACCATACTGGGTGGTTTATGCATTGGAATCTCATTTTTAATTCCAGAATTCTCTTGGAGGCATTTGATTACAGAATGTCTTAATCGGGCAGTAGGGGTAAGATCATGCAAACATGAAAGATTTACTTTGACCTTCCACTCCAGGTGCCAATATTATATTCTTTAATTTGTGTTTAAATGTTTAATTACATTCATTATATTTGGCATATGTTTAGCTGCTTGACGAACTCTTTTTATCCCTCTCACTTCTGAACTGGTGTTGTATTTTATTTTATTGCCATGCTATTTTATCTTTGTACACCATTTTGGAAGCTACTTCAGTGGGTGAAGGGCAGTATAAGGAGTGTACGAACGAGGGGTGGAGAACCTCAGACCTGGGGGCCAAGGGGCTCCCCAGATTTATGCAGTTTTTCTTCCTTTCAAAAGGGTTGGAGGACTCTCCTAAGGCTTAGTTATTGCAGTAATGGCGTCTGTATTTTGTGTTTTTGCCCTCACGCCTTTGGCCCTGCCTGCCCCAGGACTTGGCCCCCCGAGAGCTTCTCTCAAACAGAATTCAGCCTTCAGGTTTTCACTGGTGTAAACAAGCAAGCAAACAAACCTACCTCACAGGGCTGCAGTGAGGATAAAACGGGACTACCTTGTATATACTGGCCTGGCCCCTTGGGGCCAGTAACAACTGGAATAACAATACAGTAAGAAAGATGAGAGCTTATGAATGTGTAGGGGATAAGCAGGTGATGTTTTAGAACTATCTCCCATGCACCTCTTTTAGAGAGTGTGATGTGGTAGTTAGGACCGGGGGTGGGGGGGCGCGGGGTAAGTCCCTGATGGAGCTCACTGAATGACCTTGGGCTTGTCACATTCTCTCAGCCAGCCTACCTCACAGGGTTGTTGCAGGGAGAAAGGGGAGAAGAACACTGCATGTCATCCTTGCAGGATGGATGGGTTGAAAATGTAAATGATTAATAAATAAAACTAAGAGCCATTCCATGAAGTTGAGGGCGTCGGGGGGGGGGGGGGAGATAAGGACAAAAAGAATCTTTTTGTAACACAGTTAATTTATGGGATCATGAACGCGTAGGAACGCCTCTATGGTTGAGACAGATGGCTCAAACCAGCGTTCTACTGTTATTAACAGCTGAAATTTCTACTCATTATAAAATCAAGGTGACTTATTCCAACCATATGGCACTTGGCACAGACAATCTACCTGGCAGAGGGTACAAAATTACTAAATTTCAGAAAAATCCAATTAAATAACAATAATGACTGAGACACACACTGCAATTCTGTGCACACGTCCCTGAAAGGAAGGTTCACTGAATCAATGGAATTTACTCTGGAGTTCCTTGGGGTGAACTGGAAGAAGCTTTCTAAAAGGAAATCATGGATACAAGATGTTGCAAAAACCACAGGCTGAAATAGTTTGCAAAAAGGACTGGGCAAATGTGTGGAATGCATACATACATATATAGACCTGTCGTGGGGGCTGGGTGACAGGAATGAATCTGAGCACGTGGAGACACTGAGCAGCTCAGAATGGGAACAGTCAGAACCGGGGGAGGCTCCATCCCTAGTGAGCTCGGATACAGCAAGGCCTTCTTCTCAAGGCCTTGGCACGCAGATGGCTCAGCCTGAGGGCCCTCCTTTCCTCCTCCATGAGAACCCAGGTCTCGGGAGAGGAGGAGAGTGAGGGGCGTGACTTGAGGGATGCTGGCGTCCGTCACACAGCGAACCGGGAAAAGTTAGAGGCAGAGCTCAGACGCCCCACCAGGTTGGCTACGCGTGATAGCCTATGTAGGAGGGAGCCGCTGTAAGGGAGGGACACCCCCACCCCCCAGCTAGTCCAGCCGGGAAGTTCTTGTTCAAACTGCCAGCAACTTCTCCAACTTCTACTTCGGCTCCTGTACTGGTATCCCTAATTGCGTGGAGTAGCAGTTTCCTTTGTAGCCAGAGAGTTTCCTAGAATTTGCATCTGTAAAGGACCGGTCGTTAACTAATGCAGTAGTGAGCCTGAAGCCTGGTATCTTGGAGTGTGTTGGTTGCGAAGGGGGAGGACGAAGGAACGTGACACTGTGTAGGGAGCATGGGGTGTGCACAGTGGCCCAGCCCACAACATCCCCATGTGTGCCACCCCCCATCTCTGTCCCCCAACCTTGCTGCATTGGGCAGGACATTCTGAAGGGGGCTTCTATGTGTGTTTGCCTGAAGCTGCCACACGACCAGGAACCCTGAGGCATTCAGCCACACACATGCAGAAACGCTCTTCAGAACACCCTGCCCAATTGCAGGATACAGAAGGGCTGCTCTTGCACTCCTCAGCAGTCTTCCCCAACCTGGTGCCCTCCAGATGCATTGGACTACAACTCCCATAATCCCCCAGCCAGCCATGGTTGGAGAAAGCTTTTCTTAGATCACAAAATCAGAGATTTGCTTGGCCTATGCAGAAATTTTTGCTGGAGAATTTAATTCATTTATATGAAGTTTAGTTTTATGTGCAGACCCCTTTATGCTTCCTTCTACCAAATGCATAAAGATCTCCCAAGTATAATCCTCCAGTTATACCTTTTCCAACCCTTGCCCTTCCCTCCCTTCTCTCCGTAACCCTTTTTCCATTTTTAAAAATTATTACTGTTGTAGCTTGTTATATACTATTGTGAAGTTTGTAAAAACAGAATCATTTGATCAAACAGAAGTAAATTTAAGAAGTCATAAAATACCCTTCCCAAATTTTTGTAACTTGTCTTTACCCTCACAACACTTCCACCACTTCGAACATTTTTTAAAAAGTCTACAGGCATAATAATAACACTGGGCACGACTAGAGCAAAGAAGCAGAACACCCATTAGCTTGGAACTGGACATGGCCCAAAGCCAAGAAGAGATCCGGCATCATTTCTGTTAACACAGAGAATATGTTTAACCATTGTGGCTGCCTGCCCAGGAAGGAAGGAAGTGGCCTCCTCTTCACGACTCAGCAGTGTACAAATCAAGATGAGACGACTTCAAAGAGATTATTTATTCTATCCAAATCATTTCTAGTTACCCTACCTTTTGACATCCAAACCAGTAATTAACCCCTGGTTTGTTGTTGGGTTAACTGCTGGGCTGTTTAACCCCTACACAACCCAGCAGTCTGGGTTCAGATGTCATGCTCCACAACCCACAAAGGAGTTGATTGTGGGTTGTGGCGTAAAGCAGAAGTGGATCTCTCCCACTTGTACCTGACAGTGCATGGTTTAATTAACCAATGGGCTATCAGTACATGTAAACAAGTCTTACCAGTCAGAAAAAGGAATGCTAAATAAACCTAGAAGGACAAATTCTATGATTCGTACAAGGCTGATGCTTATCAGGAAAAACTTCCTGACTGTTAGAGCAATACGACAATGGAACCAATTCCCTAGGGAGGTGGTGGGCTCTCCCACACTGGAGGCGTTCAAGGCGAAGCTGGACAGCCCTCTGTCAGGGATGCTCTGACTTGGATTCCTGCATTGAGGAGGGGGTTGGACTTGATAGCCTTGTAGGCCCCTTCCAAACCTACTATTCTATGATTCTATGTTAGCTGGTGTTAATCTGCTAGAGGAAGTTTCTTGAAAGGGTCATCATCTGGCTGCTCTCATTTAGGGATGGATGAATCTGTCAGCTTCACTTTTTCCTGCATTCAAATTTTTTTATATCTCAAGTTCATCCCAGGCCATATATGAAGGAATTTAAGAGTTTGAGCAAGTTCTTATCAAACAACATACTAAATGAAATTAGTATTGAAATTACTAATGAAATTAGCCCATCTGCACCGGCCAAATTCAATAGCTACAGCTATTCCTAGCATGGACAGGAATAGCTGTTAAAGATGAGGAGCCTGCCACTTTGCTAATCACTCAAAGCCCTGGCCCTTGATGGACGGATCTGTCAATTTTGCTTTCTCCCACATTCAGATTAAGTTCTTCCCATCTGATTTATGAAGAAAATTGCAAATGTGGGTAAGTCCTTATAAAAAACAAAAATCTTGTCCATGCCTGCTCTCATTTCATGTGCGCACAGATGCTATCACCTGGCTGGAGAGCTCTCAATATGGCTGCCCAGCTGTCCATGGCACTGAAGCACTATTTGTGGGCTTAGCTGCTCATCAGAGATGATTACCTGGCACTGTTTCCTTGTGGGCAACGTTTGATACCACTGACCAAGACCTGTTGGGGATCTCTACTATTTTTCTTGAAAGGAAGGACTCCTTCCTGGCTGAGCCATCTACAAAGGAGATGGAAGGTAGACTATCTGCCAGGTATGCTGGTTCACATCCTCTTAGAGATTATCTGGGCCACTTCAGATAATCTTGCAGGTGCGTGTGTGTGTGTGTGTGTGTGTGTGTGTGGGCGGGGGGCTCTCATACAAGTTTAGAATTTCCTTGATGTGTTAGCTTACTGGACATCAACACTGGAATAACCACTAACATCCTGGTTCTATACAGAATGCCTGATCTACCCCAAAGGAAACATTTTGGGGGAAATGGAATGCCAACAATTTACTACAGTTCACAACCATCCTGAAAGTGCAAGAAGCTTGTTCGAGTGTGTAACTCATCCACATGTTAAGCAATCTTTAAGTTGCTGCCCAAGATCTTTTTTGTGGAGGTCCTGTCTTGTCAGCCGAGTTCTTCGCCATCTGTCTCCCACCCCGACCATCCCATTCCAAGTGGTCACTGTCTTCCTTCAACTTGGTTTTTAGTAGCGCTGTGCCAAAAATTTCAGTGCCTCCATTTTCTGCATTTTGGGGGGCAGGGGATGACAACTCTGGAGAAAGAAGCTGGGAGAGGTGAGAATTTTCTCCTTGGGGAGGGGGACAGGATTTCCACATACCTTTTGAAGTGCAGGCAATTCTTGAGGGGTCTTCTTTCTATTTTGTTTTTTTTAACACCCCCTGCACTTGCAGGAACCCAGGACTCCTTTCCAGCCCAGCAGTTCTTTCTGAACTCCCAGGAGACCATGTGACCGCACCCTCTCCAATAGACATTCAGGTAGAACTGCCAGCTGGAGAAGAGTCCTGGGCTCCTGCAAGTGCAGAGGGAGGTTTGTTTGTTTTTAAAAAAATAAAAAATAGAAATAGAAATAAGACCCCTCAAGAATCGCCTACACTTTAAAAAGGTATGTGGAAACCTTGTCCCACTACCCAAGGAGAAAATTCTCCTAAATTCTCCTCCTCCCTGCAAAAGAGGCAGAAAAAACAATGCCTCTTTCACCGGGAGAGAAAAGGTTCCTGAAAATAGGGGGCAGGATTTGGCACAGCACTAGTTTTTAGTGTTAAACAGGGAGGACAAATAAGAACAGGTGGGTAGGGAACCCATCACCCCATTTACTACACTTTCTAGTAAATTCTGCTGAAGCAAAAGCCTTCCTCTGATCCCAGCTTGTTCCCAGAGGCCTTGAGGAGACCCAGG
This sequence comes from Heloderma suspectum, assembly GCF_057233095.1. NCBI lineage: Eukaryota > Metazoa > Chordata > Lepidosauria > Squamata > Helodermatidae > Heloderma > Heloderma suspectum. The sequence goes on along the minus strand of NC_139460.1, from coordinate 327,823,031 downwards.
TGCACTGCTGAGGGAGAAGGGCTCCTCACTTAAGACGCACGCCCCCTCGGGCTCCCCGGGGCTTACCAGCAGGAAGCAGGAATTACAAGGTCCCCGTATGGCTCAGAGTCCACCGAGCCGAGTTGTGACTAAGACAAATCGGCCTGTCAGCAGCTCCGGTTAATTACATGCCAACCCGTTAATCCCGCTCTGCTTTGGGCCCATCTGTTTTCAGCACGGGAGCCCTTTGCCTGACAGCCCCCTCCCCCAACACTTCCCTGCTTTGCAAAGGAAGGGGGGGCTTGTCTAGTGGGAAGGGAAGGGCAGCTTTGTCAATGAGGCTCTTCACCCCTTTCCCTGGCTTCTGATTTGGCCATAGGGGACTCTGCGAAGCTCCCTTCGGCAACAAAACGGGTTTTCTTCCTTACCAGAAGCCAGCTTGGGTTTCCCCCATGTTTTCGGCCAATGGGGAGGATGCCTGGCATTTCTGCAGGGTCCGTGATGTGCCGCTACACATGGAATTGTGTCAGTGTGGTGCCATGTTCCTGCCCAGGTGGGCTCAGCATGGACACGGTGAAGAGTTTGCTAAAGAAAACCGGAGGGGCTTGGAGGAGAGAAGGAACTTGGCGTTCTGAAGACAGAGCAGGAGGCAAGACAAAAGTGTGGGATGGTGTAGTGAAAACCAAAGCATCGGCACAGTAATGCGGAGAGGGAGCAGACTAACAAGGGCCAGAAAGCCTGAACACAGAACACCAATTCTGGGCCACTTGCGCCAGCTGCCTGTACCTATCTGAGCCCAGTGTGACTGAGACCTGGATGGGCAATCAGGGAGGAGTCAGTCTCTCCCAGTTGTGCCCGCCGGAGCACTTGATTCAACATCAGGGTAGACCTGAGGGCTGGGAGGGGAGGTCTAGAAGCATTCTGTCTCTCTGCCAGGGCTTCAGCCCTGCAGTGGGCCTTGCAGGCTATAGCCAGGACTTGGGTAGAAGTCACCTGGGAGGGCCTGGGCCTATTCAGCCTCTGGAATGGCGGCGTCTGTGCGAGCTTCTCTCTGCCAGCGTTCCCAGAGCAGAGCCGGGGGAGTCACCGGACTCCCTGTCCACCTGCTGGTCTGGCCGTGGCAGGCAGGGAGGCTGGGAGCCGTCCGTGCACACCTGGCAGAGGTGGGCCGGGGTTTGCAGAAGGGTCGCCCAGGCTGAAGCATCACTGCTGGAGGGCTGAGCAGTGCCGCCCTGCTCAGGCAGGGCCTTGCTGGAAGGCGAAAGGGATCCAGAGGGGGTGTCCCACAGTCACGCCTTCCCCTTTTAAGCTGATGCAAAGGCGAAGAGCCTTTGCTAGGAACACCTCGTCTTCATTGCCTGAAGCCTTCTCTGTTTGGATCCATCATTGTCTGGGCTTTTGGAGGCACTCTGCACATGGACTCTCCCTTAATTGGAACTTTGGATTGCTAAAGGCTTGCCATGAAAAGTACTGTGAGGCTTTTCATAGACTTCAACTCTCATTTGCTGTGGATTGTGTGTCTTTGTTTGTCATCAGCTCAACATACCGGCAGGCTGGGTTTGATCTATGACTCTTGGACTTCCTTCTGCCTGGACTCATACAGCATAGAGCTACCAATGCAAAAGCGGTGACACGGGGTCCTTGTGTGTCTGTGTTTACCCTTCCCTTGGTCTTGAACATGTAGCCTGGAGTTAACAAAAGATTCAAAGTTGAACTAACTCTCTATGGGTGTGGTTTGTTTAGGCCTTTCAAGAATTTATCCCTTGATTGCCTGACGGATCATTCGAGGAATCATTTCCATTCCTTGTCCGGGGTTTGGAATCCCATGTATGGATTGCCTGAGTTATATACACCAGGAATCCCAAGTCCCTTCCCTTATGTTCAGAGCCGTGGAGATGGCAACGGGGAAACCACATTGATGAGGATCTCAGTCACTGTGGTAGTGTTTAGTTTTGGACTGTTCTGGAATTACATAGAGCCTATAGCTACACTTCCTGGCATATAGAAGGGGAAGAAATGGAAGCAGTGACAGATTTTACTTTCTTGGGCTCCAAGATCACCGCAGACAGTGACTGTAGCCATGAAATTAAAAGACGCTTGCTCCTTGGGAGGAAAGCTATGGCCAACCTAGACAGCATAGTAAGAAGCAGAGACATCACCTTGCCGACAAAGGTCCGTCTAATCAAAGCTATGGTTTTCCCAGTTGCTCCTGAGTGCCCCCTCCATGGTAGAGCTCATTCAGCTCCATGGTTGACCCCAGGGCTGACAGTGATGAAGCAAAATAAGAGATTGATTGAGTGCAGATGGAGAAAAACTCCTAGTGGATGCAATTGAATGCTGGTGTGTGTCTATGGCCAGGTACATTCAGGGGCAGTTGCTAAAGTCTGTTGTTAAAAAAACATGGGGGGAAGGGGTCGGGGGAGACACTCTCCTGCTGCAGTTGCATGAGGTTATATGAGCCATGCATCTGACGAAGTGGACTATAGTCCATGAAAGCTTATGCCATAGGGGATTCGTTAGATTTTAAGGTGCCACAAAATTGTTGTGCTTGCTGCAACAGACTAACACAGCGACTCTGTCTGGAAAATGGGGCTATCTGTATTTTTAACCTGCAAAAGACTCATCTTTATGAAGGCTGCGGTGCTCATGGAAGGCTTGCAGGCCCTGGTCCTACGCCGTTGACCAGGGACTAGCCTTTTGGAGCATGTGACCCTCTGTTATATGAGTTGCACTGGCCGCCAGTTTCTGGGCATGACTGAAAGGTCGTTGCCTTGGGACCAGGATAATGAAAGGACCGTCTCCTCCTATATGATCCTGTCCAGGTGTGAGTGTCACCTGGGGAGGCACAGCTGGTGGCATCCTGCAAGAGGCTTTCCCAGTTGCGGCCCCCACTCTGTGGAACTCCCTTCCCCAGGGAGAGCGGCAATACATCCCTGCTCGCGGCTGCAGATGTTTTTATTTAGACAGGCCTCTGGCTTCCCTCCTTTCCCCTGGCTTTCTGAAGATCTCCACACGCCCACACACGGCATGCTCACAATCCTCCCCTTCACAGGCCCGCCAACTTGAGCGGGGGGCACATGGCCTGTGTCCAGGATTACAGCATCTTTCCTGCAAGCCCAGTGTCTCAACAGGAAGATTCGGAACTTTCCGTCTTTGCGCAAAGACACACTGCGAGACAGAGTTTCCTTTTGTGTCCCTTCATAGGAAGGAACCTTGGGAGGGGGGCAACAGGGCTCACATTCTGGACATGGCACTTAATCATGCCACTCTCCATGGTGGTTCCTTGAAATGCCAAGCGGGCAGATCAGGATGATTAACAGTGTGTGCGCGTGTGCACAGTGATGGTAGACTGCTTGAAGTGCCCAGAGTTCAAAGCACCAGTTTAGTTTTTTATATTCGATTCTGTCTAAGGCAGTTTTGGAAGTCTCTTCCAGCTGTGCTATGGAGTGTGCAAACATCCTTTCGCTTCTGCTCCTGTTTCTTTCCCTCTGCCTCCCCCCGCCCCCAATCTTGTCTAATCGATCTGAACAGGATGCTTTAGGGGTGAGGAAACAAATCTCTCTTGCCATCTTGAACGCCATGAACCACCTCTTGCTATTATCTGCCCGCCTCCGACAATTTCCATCACGCTCTCTCAAGGCGTCTTCATTTCTGCCATTTGAGGTAGAACTGTGTGCAAACTGCCTCTCAAAATTCTCCCCCTTATTTGTGGGCAGAGAAATTGTGAACCTGGGGGTGGGGGCAATTTCACCAAATTTCTCCAGGGTGAGAAGACATCCTGAACAGTTGCTTACCGCTGCCTGCATTTTTGGACTCTCCTTGGGGAGGTGGCTATGGGGACGGACAGGGTGGACATCTGCACTCCAGCGTTACCACTACACCATTGGTCCCAGGGGAGCCTTTATGGTCCCTTAGGAGTTGCTCAGGATGGGTTGCACCCCAGGGGTGCATCAAGATGTTGATACTGAAGTGGCTCATGACTTCTGCCCCAGCTGTGTTCACTTACGGCCAAGCTGACCCTACCACAGAGCTACAAGGGGCACAGCACCCACAAAACAACAACACTTGCAAATTACACCAATGTCATCTGCTCTATGTGGTTGGCATCATTTATTCCAAGCCCAGGGTGGTTAACACATGCGTGCTTACCACCTGACAGCTTCAGCTTCAGGGCAAGAGTCAAGATTTGCATGTGTGAAAAGGGTTGTCACTAGAGCTTTCGAATCACCAAAACCCCACCTATATTTTTTCTAATGGATGTGCATGCGTGAACCAGCCCATGGGATTTTATAGCTGTAGGCCTGTTCAACCAGGATGCAAAGAACAGCAGTTAGCTCCACGTATCCAAGAGACACGTCTATTTTTTAATTTAGCCTTTTAAAAGATGTAGTTTTCATGGTTTTACTGTTTTAGGGTTGTATTGTTTCATTTTGTTGTATACCACCTAGACAGCTTTTTGTCAGGGTGGACACTGAGCCCATAGCAACCCAGAGTAGTTCTGATTCTGAGGAAGAGGAGTCGCTCCTGGGAGAGCAGCACGCTCCTCTTTCCCAGGGCCAACAGCTGACGGAGATTCCTCCCACCAGCATTCCTAGCTTAGATAGCAGTCCAGGGAGTGACAGAGTGCGGATAGCAGACTTGGTGGACGTGTGACGCTGATGCAGAGAGCGGCGCCAAATGGAGGGCACAGAAAGGAGGTGTAGTGCCCAGCTGGCGCGCAAACAAGGGCTGCGCCCAGAGGCTCCAAGGGAAAAGGGGAGGGACTCTCCCTAGTCCTTAAGTTCAGGGGTCTGCCAGTGATTCCCTTTCAAACGGGGACCAACTGTTCCAACTTAGGGCATTGGTACTGTGCTGCTCAGATCTAGCTGCAAACTGTAGAGTTGTTAAGTTGTAAAAGAAGAATAAAGCTTGGAAAGGAATCCCTTTGTCTGTGTCTGGACTTGGCTACTGGATTAGACTGAGAGAGGCCTCCAAGGAGCCCTTGACACTTTTTAGCAGAAAAGGTGGTCTATAAATGCTAATGACACTCAGCTCTACCTCTCATTCAAATCTTCACCAAGGTTCGCCGTAGAATCCCTGTCCAAATGTCTGGAGACCGTGAGTGGCTGGATGGGGAGGAATAAGCTGAAGCTGAACCCTGACAAGACCGAGGTACTTTTGGTGGGAGACAAGAGGAGGCTGGAGGATGTTGACCTGGTGTTGAATGGGGTACGGCTACCCTTGAAAGACCAGGTCCGCAGCCTGGGGGTCATTTTGGACTCCCAGCTGTCCATGGAGGCTCAGGTGTCAGCTGTGAGCCGGACAGCGCTGTATCAACTCCATCTGATACGGCGGCTGCGCCCCTACCTTCCCGACCATCTGCTCCCATCGGTAGTACATGCCCTGGTCTCCTCTCGTTTAGACTACTGTAATGCGCTCTACGTGGGGTTACCCTTGAAGACGGTTCGGAAACTGCAGCTGGTACAGAACGCGGCGGCTTGCCTGATTAAAGGCAGCCGCCGGCGAGATCACATCACTCCAGTGCTGAAGGAGTTGCACTGGTTACCAGTTGTTTTCCGGGCCAAATTCAAGGTGTTGGTTTTGACCTTTAAAACCCTATATGGTTCCGGCCCAGCCTATCTTAAGGAGCGCCTCCAGCAACACCAGACAGGCCGCTTAACAAGATCAGCCTCGGATGGCCTTCTCTCTGTCCCATCAGCCAGGACAGCTAGACTGGTGGGGACGAGGGAGAGGGCCTTCTCTGTGGTGGCCCCCACTCTGTGGAACTCCCTCCCTAGGGAACTCCGTCATGCCCCCTCTTTAATGAGCTTCCGTCGTGCATTAAAAACGTGGTTGTTCAGGCAGGCATTTGGGGTGGGTTAGGGTATTTTTTTAAAAAAAAATTTATGGTAAAATTTTATTGTTTTAAATTGTTTATGGTGGGTTGTACATCGCCCAGAGTGGCTGGGTGACCAGTCAGATGGGCGATTAATAAATTAAATAAATAAATAAATAAATCAGTCAATCGACCAACCCATCAGAGGGCTTTGGGCCTGAATATCTCAAACAGCAACCCCTTAAGCCACATGACAAAGCACCTTGAAGACTGTCAAAAGCAAAGGCATTTTCAAAGGGGAAAAAGACCGAGGCCTCCACCGAGCATCTCCAAGCTCTTGGGTACGCTGAAGGCAGCTCTTTGGATCCCAGGCCCTATTTTTGGGGTCAAACGCCAAAACTCCCCATGCTCCTCCACATGGCCACAGGCAAGCCGTCCTGCCCGAGGCAAAGCAGCATGGCTCACTCACCAGATGTGCTGCTCAGGTCAATGTTGCAGAGCCACAGAGCAACCAGCAGGAGGCAGCAAACCTTCATCCTGCATGGATGGAAAAAAACAGAAGGGTTATTCCAGCTATTCTGCAGCAGGGATCTCCATATCCAGGGGCCTGGCCAGGCATTTTAAAAGACTCAGGCCACAGGACACAAATCTGCATATGCTAATTTGTTTATTTATGTATCACATTTATATACCGCCCAATAGTCGAAGCTCTCTGGGCAGTTCACAACCATTAAAATCATAAAATGCCACATAAGATACAATATAAAAGTTTTAAACTACATAAAAATAATAACCAAACAGGACTTAGCAGCAATGTAAAGATTTAAAATACAGTAACAGATTTAAAATAGGTAACTGAAAAAACTAAAATGCCTGGGAAAATAAGGTCTTCACCTGGTGCTGAAAAAGAGCACAGTGCAGGCACCAGGCAAACCTCTCTGGGAAACTCATTCCACAACCGGGGTGCCACCGCAGAAAAGGCCCTCTTCTTAGGAGTCATCCAACTCACTTCCTTTGGCAAGAGCTCCCAGAGAAGGACTGATGAAGATGATCTTATAGTGCAGGCAGGTACATATGGGAGGAGAAAATCCTTCAGAGAACCTGACCCAAGCTGTATAGGGCTTTGAATGTTAATACCAGAATTGGGCTTGGACATGGCCTGGCAGCCAGCACAGATGGAAGAGTACTAGCATAATATGATCATGCTGGCCAATCCTCATTAACCATCTCACTGCCCTATTTTGGACCATGTATAACACACTGCAGTAATCCAGACAAGAGGTTATCAGAGAATGGGTAACTGTAGCTAGGCTATCTCTGTCCAGATGAGGACGTAGTTGTGTATTGGCCTAAGCTGAGAAAAGGTGCTCAGTGCCACCAAGTCCACCTGTGCCTCAAGTGAGTTCTGAGTCCAAGAGCAGCCCCAAATTCTGAATCTGATCCTTTAGGGAGAGTGCAACCCCCTCCAGAACAGGTTGAACATCACCTAGCCGGATAGAAGAACCACCCACTAATGGTACCTCCGTCTTGTCTGGATTGAGTTTCAGTTTATTGGCCTTCATTCAGTCCATTACCATGCCCAGGCACTGATTCAGAACAACCAAGATGATCAGGGGACTGGAAACAATGCCCTATGAAGAGAGACTGAAAGAACTGGGCATGTTTAGCCTTGAGAAGAAAAGACTGAGGGGAGATAGGATAGCACTCCTCAAGTACTTGAGAGGAAGGCCAGGATCTCTTCCCGATCATCCCAGGGTGCAGGACACGGAAGAATGGGCTCAAGTGACAGGAAGCCAGATTCCGGCTGAACATCAGGAAAAACGTCCTGACTGTAAGAGCAATACGACAATGGAACCAATTCCCTAGGGCGGTGGTGGGCTCTCCCACACTGGAGGCATTCAAGACGAGGCTGGACAGCCATCTGTCAGGGATGCTCTGACTTGGATTCCTGCATTGAGCAGGGGGTTGGACTCGATGGCCTTGTAGGCCCCTTCCAACCCTACTATTCTATGATTCTATGAACCACTGCCTCACCTGGGTTTGGTGAGAAAGAGAGCTGGGTGTCATCTGCATATTGATGGCACCTCAGCCCACCCCTCTGGATAACCTCCCCCAGTGGTTTCATGTAGATGTTGAACAACATAGAGGATAAAATAGAGCCCTGTGGAATCCCATAGCATAATTGCCAAGGCACAGAACAACAATCCCCCTGCACCACCTTCTGGAATCGGCCATCCAAGTAGGAGAGGAACCAATGCCGTGCAGCGCCTCCAACTTCCAACCCAGACAACATATCCAGAAGGATACCATGGTCGATGGCATCAAAAGCCACTGAGAAGTTCAAGAGAATCAACAGGGTTGCACTCCTGCTGCCCCTCTCCTGGCAAAGGCCATCCCAAAGGGTGACCAAAGCAGTTTTCAACCCAAGACCAGGTCTGAAGCACAAATGAAATGGATCTAGATCTAGATAATCTGGGTCTATGTATTCAAGTTCCGAAATAATTACTAGGATTTATTTAAATTTTGCAAGAGGCAAAGCCAGCCAATGAGTTTCTCACTCAAATCATCTCATATAAAATGAACTTGTCAATTAATTTGCACCCTGATCCAGATTATCCCAAACCAGTAGTTCCACTTCAACTGTAATTAATTTGCAATGGTGTTTAAAAAATGCAGAAAAGAAAGCGGCTGGCAGCTTTTTTCATGAGCATTTCTGCATAAACACACACAAACACACATCTAAAAATGGCAACTTCTGTAACAAAATGGGAGTTTCAAAAATTTGATAGAGTGCTACCACCACAGCACGTTAAGAGCAAATCTGGGGTTCGCTCCCAATTAATTTCACAATTTTCATCTAGGCCCCGCTCCAAAGTTTAAGCAATTCCCCTTCAGTAAATCACCCCCATTCATCAATCATCATTACCTCCATAGATTCAATTCAAAATAAAACAAACTGGTGCACAGTTCCACCAGAGGGGGGTTGAAAATGCTGGCCAGAGGGCTGGAGGGGAGGCAGAAAAGGCACAGGAAAGAAGACTAGGAAGGGGAGGGGGAGGGGAGGGACTGCGTTGGGGTGGGGATCAGAGAGAGGAGGGAAGGCGCACAGACTGGCCAGCATGGAGGAGACAAGGGAGCCTGGAAGGAAAAGGGGGAGGGGGTGGCGGAGGCAGCGATGCCTCTCGCCCTTTCTCTGCTCTGCAGTTTGCGATGGGAGAGGATGGTCTAGGGAGTCCTGTGAGGCTGACTCCCCGTGGCCCAAAGAGGGGTGACACAAAGCCCCAAGAAAGGCAACTGTTCAGTAGTAAAATCATGTACGGTGCACATCGGGACCAAAGTTTCACAGCTGATTCTACTGTGTTCCCCACCCCTGTTCTGCACCTTGGCAAATTAGGCGGGAGCGTACAACACGGACTTCAGCAAGCGTGTGTGCACACTTTTATTTGGGCAGATCCTTCCCCGAATTCAAGACATTTGCCTGTGCTGCATATGCTCAGGCCCACATTCTTCAGGTTAGTTAGGTTCGCAGTCGTCACTGCACGGGGGCGGGGTCTGAGTTCCCCGTGCTCCAGCACCTCTCTGAGCTTGCGCTTCAAGCCAGGAGGACTTCAAATGCCAGTCCTCTGGCAGTCTACGCTCTCTTCCCAGATCGCTTCACATTAAGCACTCTTCCCATGCACCCAGGATTTCTCTGAGATGCTACTGCTGCTGCTGCAAACTGACAGTTCTTGGACATACTCATTATGCTGGCTTTCCCTTGATGCCGCCAGATCATTAAGGAAGGAAACCAGCCAGGGCAGCGAAGACCAAGCCAGTCAAGAGACAAGCGCCTGCTCTATTCCGTGCATTTCAGCTTCCAAAGGTGGCAAAAATAAATAAAATAAAAGCAGAGGCTGCAACATAGACAGGTCACTTCGTAGCCAGGAGAGCTGAAATTCTGTACAGGGAGCCACTTCTCTGGACCAAATTCATTTAAATGTTACTGGGGCAGACACATAAATAAAGTGTGAGGTGGGTCTAAGTTCTACAACAGAAGGCAGAGAGGGATGAAGAGAGAACTCCTCCCGCCCCCTGCCCCACACATCGCCTCCCTGTGCTCCTGGGCTTCAGGCACTTTTCTCCCAGAGCGTTTCTGCCCAAGGCCTTCATTGTGTACTTGTGATTCCTCATTCATGGTAGTTTGCAGGTGCTTTACACAATGTCGTCATCCCCCAGGGTCTCTCCCATGCTTTGCGACCATTTTACTGTTTCGTTTTCTAATGAGGAAAGTCAGGTACTTTTGTGAATGGCGGCATGAAATCCTGGTGTATCTGTGCAATTACACTATACCACAGTGCCACCTAGTGGTTACGTAATGAAACATACAGAAAAGGCAGAGAAAGAAAACCCCTGGAAAAAACATGTGTAAAGGAGCCGATCTTAATCCCACAAAGAATCCAGAAGCAGAAGCCTCGGTAAAGTGGCGGGTTGAAAGCCCCATGTAGAAAAGCCTCCAGCCAAGCTTGCTTCTGATTGGACAAGAAATGCAGTTGCCCTATCATAGCTAGTTTGGCCCTCACAAATAGCAGATGTGATCTGCATTTCAGACTGCACTTGAGGGTACTCAGGATGGAATGCTCCCATCATCGTCATCATCATTATTATTATTCCAGCACATAGAAAATCAGCATGTCAGGAAGAAGGTTGGACCTTTCCCCCTGATATGCTAGTCTTCTGCATGCAAGGATTTATTTTATTTCATTTTTAAAGAGGATTCAATCATGCAAGCCGCCCCACTTACAAGCTGTTGTGATACAGTCAAGAAGCTTGACTGCCTCATCTGTTGTTTGGGAGAATAGGCACCAACCTCACCAGAATTTCTTTGGAATGGAAATGCAGCAAGAGCCACAAAAGAAAAAAAAGACAAAAGATGCTGAAGAAAATAGTAGTAATTTGTTGACAAACATGCTCTCCGAAAAGACAGAGAAACTCCTCCTTCAGAGGGAAGTAGTAACTGCTGCTTCTGACAAAGAGCTGTTACACTCGAAACAATACGAGAAAATTGGAGTGCTGTGGTAAATAAATTATGCTATTTTCTTCAGAAGTTTGCAAAGCATGTCTCTTCTCTTGCCTTTTGTGGTGCTGCGCTCTCTCATCGCCCCCCCCTCCATTTCTGAAATCAGCCAGAAGAACCCTTTACAGTCTCCACCCCAGTCCTTAGCCCATCTTTAAAAAGGGGGCAGGGGAAAGAAAAATGCATGCTGCTTTGAGTGCCTGATGGTGGAAAAAGAATTATAAACATAAATAAATAACATACCAATTTATACAAATAACGGACTAAATAATGATAATACTACATGACATGTATTTCTGAATAATTCTGTTGAAGAGGGAATTCTGGCAGCAGGCAGAGCTGAATGTGAGCCATGCTATGCTTGCTAAAATTCTCCCTTCCGCATAACGCTTAGAAAGCGCAGGAACTTTGATGCCGCCCTTTGCACTTGGTCAGCGCAAAGTCCGCCCTTTGCACCTGGTGAACCACTAGCACAAGCGACCCTGGAAGAAGTGGCCATCTCAGCTCCTGCCCTGAGCCTGGGCCTCTTTCCCCTTTTAAGGAAAGCCTGCGGTGCCTTTAAACATTACCACAAAGCTGCAAGAGATGCTTCCCTCTGGGTTTGCCCCACAACACTGCAGCACCGTTTAAACGCCCCTCCTCCAGGGGCCCCTGCCAGATGAGGGGAGGTGAGTGGCAACTACAGAGAGGGCCTTTTCACTGGTGGCACCCTAACTGTGCAATGCCCTCCCCAGAGAGGCTCATTTGCGCCTACACTGTGGTCGCTTCGGTGTCAGGTGAAGGAAGACCCTTCGCTTTTCCCAGGCCTTATAGCGCTTCAGATTTGTTTTTAAATGTGTTGCATTTTTAGATCTTTACCTGGCTGGCTGGCTTTTACTCTGGTTTTATTCTGTTTTAAACTTCTGAAGGTTTTATATTCTGTTTTATCATGTTGTATTTTTAATTTTTGTGAACCACCAGGGAGCTTTCACTACTGGGTGGTATAGAAATGAAATAAACAGCAACAGCAGCAATAAATCTCAATTATTTACAGCCTTCCCTAGCTCATAAATAATTGCAATTAATTATAGGCTGCTCCATCTTCCTGTTCCTTGTATTGCTTCGTATCGTTATTGTAGTTTTTAATAGTGTATTTTAAATATATTTGTATTGTTACTGAAATTGTTTTAAACTGTATTTTTAATAGTGCATTTAAATGTGATTTTTAATATTTATATGTGAACGGGTTAGAGTTTTTTTATATTAAGTGTTTTAGAAGTATTAGAAATAAACAATAAATAACCCCGCCACCACATGGGAAGAAGGGCTGACTGTGTAAAGCACTGAACCCATGGGAAAGATTCAAGTGACCAGCTCCACTTGCATATTTGGGTCATTTACACACATCCTTGACCACTTCCACAGTGGCATGGGGTATCCACTCACAAACAAGAGGTCCCCGGCTGTCTTGGGTGGAGACCATGTCAAGGGGCACCCAAATCGGCTGTTATTCTGGTTGCTTTTGCTGCAAATTTCTCTTTGCTTGTTTCTGAAGGACCTTCCAAAGCCCGCACCTCAAGTTATTCTCTGGGCTAGGACTAACAACAAAATGCCATTCAGCAAACATACCCTTAGCAACGAAAGCCGAATGCCCTGGCAACCAGCTGTCAAACGAAACACAGAAAATCCACTTTAATTTTGCTTTGAACACCTATGGCGCTATGAAGCCGCTATGAAGCGGCTGTGGAGCCCAAAACAGCCTGCAGAGACGTAACTGACCCAACCAAAAACTATACTTGGTCCATCCTCTAAAGATATTTATTTAAGTTCTCCACCCTCCCCACACCTGCTATCAGCTGCTATTAGCATTAACATCTCGGATCTCTGGTTGTTCGGAGAACTCTGGCACAAATGTTCAGAAGCGAGTCCCTACTGCTTAAGGCTGGCACCAAGGCTACTTTTCTGCCATGCTCAATAAAGCATTCTGGATAAATCAAAAGACTGTACAGGATTCTAGAACCAACCAGTTCTCCAGACATGGTGGTGATATCGATCCCCTGTTAATAGTCTCCATTATTTGGGACTCATCAGACAGTCTCTCTTCAAGTAAGCAGTTGCCAGCTGCTGGGATAAAGCCATTCTGGTAGCCTGGCACAACCAGGGGGCAGAACCTGGAGTCATTCTGGGCACAGACCCAGTAGTTTCCAGTGCCTCTGAAGCCCAGCACAAAAGCTATCCAAGGTGTACAGCTAAAAAGAAACCACCCCTGCCTTGCATTCAACCAGAAATAGACAATTAATGTATCTTAACCAAATGTTAGATCATTATAAGATATCACCTTACCTATTTTGGCAAGCTATAGACTAATTATGATTTTAAAAATGTAAAAAAAAAAAAGGTTTTCTTCTTAACTGATTAAATTTATATAAATGTACCTACTGCAATCTTTAATATGTAATTTTAGCATATGTGAGAAAATGGAAGAACTTCCTACTGCAGTTAACACACAGAGCCTTGACTTCAGCCAGGAGCTTTCAACTTTACAGCAACCCATCATTCTTACAATTGGGAATAAAAACATAGTTTGACTTTCAGTTAGAAGCTACTAACTGCTAATTTTTGTCACAAACTGGAAAGAAAAGATACATTTATATTTCTATTCTCATCACTTCTGGTGCAAGGAGAAGGGCACCAGTCCTTTGGTACACCTCAGGCAACATCAAAATAGGTAAGAGCTCCTAACAGCACAATCCTTAAGGATGTTTAGACAGAAAAAAAGTCCTACAAAAAGTCCCAGCATAGCTGGCTGGTGGGATGCTGGGGGTTGTAGGACTTTTTTCTGTCTAAACATGCATAGCATTGCGTCCTAAATCTGGTATTTTCTCTGGCCGAGATTTCCACAGTTTAATCAACAGGGAAAACAATTACTCTGAGCTAAAATCTTGGTTGGTTACTTGCACTAATTAAATCAATTCAAGGAGTGGTTTTCAGGCCTGCTATCTTCAAGGAACATTCCACATCTACTTATTTGCCAAAGACCCTGCGCTCACGCCTCGCTTGTGGACTTCCCAGAGCCATCTGGTTGGCCACTGTGGAAACAAATGCTGGATCACAGCAAAGGCCACATCAAGTCCAGCAGGGCTCTTCTTATGTTCCCTACATTTCCTCTGCAGAGGTCAAGAGTTGCTCCTGTTACCTTCCCTGCTATGCAAAGTCACATGCATGACGCCCTACACTGGAATACAGGCAAAAACTCTTGGTATGTTCCTGGAACTGAATTGGTGACTCAACTCAAAACCAGAGAGAAAACAGCTGCCCCTCCGCAAAAAAAAAGTTCTGCAAGAACTAATGGATGCTGAGAAAAGGTCCTTCATTCCCTTCAGGAAATGTTTTCGTGCTTTATTGTCTGGAGCTACAGAAAAGGAACACCCCCCAAAAAAGGATTGGACAATGGAGAAAATTACTGTAGCAGAAGCCATCTGGGCTCCATTGAGCGGAGAATGCAAAGTGCTTTCCGCTCGGCTGGATTGCTCTTCCGGGGGCGACTGGAGGCTGTGAATGTCGTTTGCGATGTCATTTGAGTTTATCAGGACCTTTGCAGACAGTTCAGTGGCACAAGGCATTTGCACCTTCAGAGACAAGCCCCAGAGAACAGACCAACGGTCACAATGACTAGCGCCCATCGGCAAGTCATCAACATCATGCACCGAAATTAAAAAATGGATGAACTTTCAAGGTCATGATGTAATATTTTTAATTTTTATTAATTTCAGATTTCTTAGTAGAGATCATTGCCGATCCAGTGGTCCCAGAGATACAAATTAGTCAAGGAAATGCTTTTGACTGCACATACTTCCATGATGGCAAACTATTTCTGTTTCCTTTTCAGTCACACAAAGCTCTTCAGATAAATGGAGAGGCCATTCCACAGTACCTGTTCTGCAGGTGGCTGCAAAGGCTGCTGCTGCAATTGTACCTGTGGAAATCAATTCACATTCTATTCCCAGCTAGCCTCTTGCAACCTGCTAGGCCCTTTGGCACTTGAGACTCACGCTTGATTGTCACGGTGCAGCATGCAAGAGGAGGATCACAACCACCTGAGAACTGATCTGCTGGATCCCATCATGTTATTCCAGCACTTTCCCCGCAACCAGATGCCTCCCAGAAGCACACAAGCAAGGCATGAAAGGTATGCTGAAGCACAGTTGTGCAGGCATCTACTCTGCATGGGGAAGGTCCCAGGTTCTATCCTAGGCAGTATCTCAAGATAGGACAAGGAAAAGACTCCTGACCGAAAGCCCAGAAACACTGTAGATAGTATTGAGCTAGACAGACCAATGGCCTTGTATAGGAGAAGCTTTTTCTGTTCACACAGCCACTGTGGGTATATTCCTGGCTGCCACCACAAATTCCCCCTCCTCTAATTGGAGGTTTGTTGCAGTGTGTGAAGGGAGAACTCGCAGAACCCTATGTTCCTCTACAAGCTACAACCATCATTCCCGATGTGAAGAGGCTAGAGACTGAACCCAGAACCTTCTGCATGCAACACAGGTGCTCTACAACAGAGTCAGAGACTCTCGAGAGAGCAATCAGTATGCACCATCTTGCACTTTTAGAGATGGGAAGAGCGGGAGGGACATCCTTCATCAATATTTATCAGCTGAGAGGGAACAATACCACTGATCAGGCAAGGTCAATGCAGTTGTTGTTGGTGCCGAATGACAAGAACACACAATACAGACATCACAAATACTGCAGAGGTCGTGGAACAGGGGGCCAAGTCTATGTTGGGCCACAATGCCTGGAAGTGGAACAGATATTTTGGGTCTCATCAAGCATTCCAGCTACAATATCCAGCTCCAGGCACCTTGTTCACCAGCACCATTTCCAACGCACAGAAGGGACATGTGACCTTCACTGTTAGTCCTCACAACTAGCATGCCATGAACCGCCACACAGAGGAAGCCAACCTCCGAGCAGCAAATGTTGAGGCAAATAAAAGGAGAGGGCTGTTGTCGTCATGCCCACCTTGAGGGCTCCCTGGATGTACCTGGCAGGCCAGCATGCCATGCAGGATGCTGGACTCAATGGGGCTCTGGGCTGATCCAAGATGGCCATTGCCATTTCATTAACAGTCCCATGATGCAGGTTATGCATTATTCACTATTCTTTGCAGACCAGGCAAGGAGAGGATTAAAAGCTTAAGCACAGCCCTGCTGGATCAGACCAGAGGCCTCTCTAGGCTAGCATCCCATTTCTCAAAGAGGCCCCTCAACTGCCAAGGGTCCATGCAGTCCAGCATTCTGTTCCCACAGTGGCCAACCAGCTGCCCATGGGAAGCCCGCAAGTAGGACATGAGTCAACAGCACCCTTTTGCCCATGTCCCCCAGCACTATGTACTGGTGTACATAGGCATACTGCCTCTGATATTGGAAGCAGCATATAGCCCTCAGGACTAGTAGCCATTGATAGCCTTCTCCTCCTCCACAAATTTGTCTAATCCCCCTTTAAAGCCATCCAAACTGGTGGCCATTACTGCATCTTGTGGTATCAAATTCCATAGCTTAACTGTGCACTGTGTGAAGATACATATCCTTCTGTCTGTCCTGAATCTCCTGCCATCCAGCTTCATGGGAGGACCCTGCTGGGTTCTAGTATTATGAGAGAGCCTTATAGATCCACTTTCTCCACACCATGCATAACACTGCAGACCTGTGTCATGCCCCTTCCTTAATTGTCCCCCCCCACAAGCTAAGAAACCCCCAAAGTTGTATCCTTTCCTCATAGGGGAATTGTTCCACCCCCGTGCACATCTTGGTTGCCCCCCTTTTTTGCACCTTGACCAGCTCTTATTGAAAGGCTTGCCCAAGGACAACACACTGCATATGTGGCAGAAGTGTAGCTTGAACCCATGACTCCCTCATCATCCACAAGAGCACACAGCTTCTCAAATTTAGAGCCAAAGCTAACAGGCCAAGGCTTCATTACCTGCCCAGAACATGAGGCTAAGGGCATCAGAACCCCTCCTCCCCCATGAGACCAAAGCTCCACCCAGCCCAGCACCCCATTATTATGTTACTTATTATTTCCAAGTCACGTTTTGGCCAAAAAGGGCCCATAAGCACAGCACATAAGATACAGCCTCCTCTTGCCCCCCAGCAACTGATTCTTGGTGGTATTCTGCCTCTGAACACGGACACTCCATGTAGCCATCATGGCTAATAGCCATGAACTGATATCTCCTCCTCCATCGATGTGTCTGATCTCCATTTAAAGCCATCTAAGCCAATGGCCATGGGACAGGTTAATTATGTGTTGTGTGAAGAAGAATTTTCTTTAGAATGACAGAATTGTTGGGAAGGAGGAGGAGGAGAAGATTCCAAAATGGCAAGTCATTAATGGGTTCTGGAGGAACTGCACCATGCCAGGGTCAATGTTTGTTACTAATGCTTAGAAAGTAAACAAACAGCTGGCTATTGGCCCATCCTCCAATATTTGATGGCAGAAAAACTCCATCAATCATTAGACATGTCCTGTTCACAGGATTCATAACAAGGAAGTGAGCAAGCCAGATCATGGGTCTTGGTAGCATAGCCTTCGGCATTTTGAAACTACTGGTGCCCTCTGACCCAGGAAGCCCATTTAGAGCTCAGGAATGTCTCCTCAAAAACACGCCTACTGAAGTCACTAGTTCACCGTCCCACATAGCCATCTGGCAGGTGTGGCACATGGACAGGCACTGGCGCCAAGCCCAATTAAACAGGTGTGTTTCGGCCCTGTGTAATGTGAGTAACATGTGGAGATGTGGGAGGGCTGGAACTGTGCCCTCTGGCCCTGATCCCAATCCTTCCATGGCCATCATCTGACCAAAACAGGGGTGGGCAACCTGTGCCTACAGGCCCCACTATCCTTGACCATTGGCTAAATGGGCTGGGGCTAATGGGAGTTGGAGTCCAACCCCACCCCTGTTCTCTGTGGAGGCTCCGCACACTTCAGCTCCATACAGAAGGCGCAACAGCCACATCAGAGGCAGTGCCAGCCCCATGCCATCATCTCACAAGGCCTTTGGGCAAGGGTGGGGGACATGTCGTCCTCCAGATGCAGCCTCACCATTGGTTATGCTGGCTAGGGCTGGGGGGAGTTGAGGTGCACCAACCTCTGGAGGACCACACATCTCCCACCCCTGCATTAGAGTGTCTATTTCAGCCTTCCCAACTTGGCGCCCTCATAAGAATGCAAGAAGAGCCCTGCTGGATCAGACCAAGGGTCCATCTAGGCCAGGGTTCTGTTCACACAGTGGCCAACCAGCTGCCCACAGGAAACCCACAAGCAGGACATGAGTGCAACAGCACCCTCCTGCCCATGTTCCCCAGCAACTGGTGTACACAGGCTCAATGCCTCTGGTACTGGAGATAGCACATAGCCATCAAGACTAGTAGCCATCGATAGCCTTCTTCTCCTCCATGAATTTGTCCAATCCCCTTTTATCCCCTCCAGATGTGTTGAACTACAACTCTCATAATTCCCAGCCAGTAATGGTGGCCATGTTTTTTAATCTGCCACTAAAAGGGTTAACAAAGAGTTGTTGTTGTTCAGTCGTTCAGTCGTGTCCGACTCTTCGTGACCCCATGGACCATAGCACGCCAGGCCTTCCTGTCCTGCGCTCTCTCCCGGAGCGTGCTCAAGTTCATATTCATTGCATCCGTGATACTATCTAGCCATCTCATCCTCTGCCGTCCCCTTCTCCTTTTGCCTTCAGTCTTTCCCAGCATCAGGGTCTTTTCCAGGGAGTTTTCTCTTCGCATTAGGTGGCCAAAATATTGGAGCTTCAGCTTCATTATCTGTCCTGCCAATGAGCACTCAGGGTTGATTTCCAAACAAAGAGTAAAGATGGCTAATTTGATCTGGGGGAGGCCTACAAGAAGAGCCCCTAGAAGACCCCAGACTCGTAACCAGCATTATATTGCAGACTCTTGTCCCCTGGGCGAGAAGACCGTGAAGTTTGATTCTATGCTAAATGATGTTGTTTCACTGAGACTCTGAGATTTTGCAGGACTGTCTTTGAAGAAGGGGGGGGGGAATGCGGCTGTCTTTACAAGCGGCTTCACAGAGCTTGCTCAAGGCCACGATGTGCTGGCAGTGTCTAAGTGAGATGAACAGCAGAGCTGAGCATGCTCAGATGCCTAAGGAGAGGAGGAAAAGTACTGTTTTGACATCTCGTGGTGCACACCTGCTGCCAGGAGGATGTTCCTCCTCGATGCGAGTTGGGCGGGGAAGCATAGCCCTGAGCATGAGCGACAACTAGGAGGAGGTGTTTGGGCGGATATGACCAAAAATGGCCAAAGATGACCGGGAGTTCAAAGCAGATATACCAGAGAGAAATGTGTCAATCAAGATAGCATGCCCAGATGGCAGACTGCGGGTCATATTTTGGGACATTTCAAAGTAACCCATTTGTGATGGTGCCAGACACGTTCCCCAGACACATGAAACTGAGCAGGGGTATAAAAGCCCAGGGAATGGGAGCTCCGGGGTGGTCCTTTTATTCCTATTGATCGGTTCCTGCTGCTGCTGCTGCTGCTGCTGCTCCACTTCCCTCTTCCTGCCGCGCCACCAGACCCAAGGATTTGGGTAACTATGGTCCTCTTTAGACTCTTAGACTCTGGAACCTAAGGTGTTTTCTGAAAGTAGAACTTAGAATTATTTCTGAGTTTAGGACTTTCTGAGTGCTTTCTGAGCGTGAGACTTGGAGGTTATTTCTGGGGAGGAGATTTGGAATCCCATCTTCAGAGGTGGCAAATGGAATTATTTCCACGTCTTGGGTTTTCTGTTCACTCTAACTCCTACCTCTATTCTTCATATGCCTAGAGGAACATAGTAATGCTTTAGCACAGCTGTTGTATTCAAGTAAGAAGCAGGAGGAGGTAACGGGAGGGTTAACACTTAGTTTAGGCTGTTTTGGTTTAGCTTTGAACCGCAAGTAGTGAACAGGAGTAAGCTGGAAAGAGGAGTCATAACAATGTTAGAAGCTCACGCCTATCTTGAGCTTATCTTATTGGCCAAGTTCATAGTATCAGCTTTGGCAACTGCAATTCTTTTGATCTATCTTCTATTTTTGTTGCATTCTCTTTCCCTGTAATTGTAGAGAGAGTTTCTAACGCTCATGTAACCACCATGCCACTTTCTTTATTTTCCTGTTTTCCTGCAATAAAGCCTTAAATAGAGTTCAATTTACAATTTCATCTGTAGTGATGTTTGTCCGTTGGGATTAGCTTGGTTCCGTTTCGGACCCATTTGGTGCAGGTTCTGAGGTTAAACAGGACCGAATTTACGATGTTGGCTGAGAATCATGGGAGTTGCATTCCAACATATCTGGAGGGCACCTGCTAGGGGAAATCTCTTCTATTTCATAGGTCAAATATGAAGGAACAGAGGGCTGTTCTTTCCTCACCAAACCACACCCAGCATCTGAACAAATCAAAGTCTAGCAAAAGCTGTCAACGCCAGGATAGGAAGTCCATATATACAGCTCAAACGTGGGAAGCTACCTTTCACCAAGGAGAAACAGCAGTATGATCTTGCGAGATTGAAATGTTCTGGTTTGATAATACCATTCAAGTTTTCTTTGGATGATTTCATTAACTATGGTTCATTAAGTCCTGCGTGATTAATATCCTTCCTAATATCTTGCAGCCGAGGGGACAGACAAATGTTTGAGCAATCGCCCTCCTATCAGAAAAGACTTCCAAAGCCATACATCAGAGCGTATTTTGGGCAGCTTCCAAAGCTTTTCACTTAGGACAAACTGCTAATTTTCTCAAGGAGACAAGAAGGGAGCCGTCCAAGGACATCATATGGCCTGATCACATGTCACTGGCAGCCAATCAGAAAGAATGTCCCAAAGTGCCTGCCATTTTGGCAGGCCACTTTCTTTAGCGGGAAACCAAAATAGGGAGACCTGAAGCCAGCCTGGCCTGTTCTTGTGCCTTTAACTGCAGCGTGATCGAAAGAA
Source organism: Heloderma suspectum (assembly GCF_057233095.1). Taxonomy (NCBI): domain Eukaryota; kingdom Metazoa; phylum Chordata; class Lepidosauria; order Squamata; family Helodermatidae; genus Heloderma; species Heloderma suspectum. The sequence goes on along the minus strand of NC_139460.1, from coordinate 327,802,193 downwards.
GTCAGCAGGCAAAGCTTTTCAGAGCAAGGAGATGGCCATTATCACTGGCTAGCTTCTGCAGCGTCAGCTGCTGTGCTCCGTTTCAGATTTACAAATCCCACAAACTCCATTTAGAAGGCTCACAAAACTCAGAGAAGACTCTGGACTCGAGCCACCCATTTTAGCTGAAATTTGAACAGGACGGAGCTGTCTTGTAGATAACTGGGCAAGCCGATGATAAACAACACTTAACGTTTGTATAGTGTTTTCTAGTGCTCAAAGCACTCACCATACACTATCTAGTTGTGATCTTCACAACAATCCTGTCAGGTAAGTCAGGCTCGTTCCCCCCTATATTGCAGTGGGGGAGGGGGCCTGAGGCTGAGAGAGAGCAGTTTGCCTAAGACCACCCAGGGAGTTCATGGCAAAAATGAGATTTGAACTCAGGGCTTCCCCAGTTGCAGCTTAATCTCTGGGCTGCCATGTTACATGAGCTCACCGAATCCAGTGCATGTGCTTAGATGACCAGAGCACTTACCTGTGCAAGAGAACTTCCCAGTGGACTGAACCTCCTGGAATAGAGGAAGGGCCACAGCTCCGTGGCAGAGCCCCCGCTTCGCACGCAGAAGGTCCCAGGTTCGATCCCCAGCAGCATCTCCAGGCAGGGCTGGAAAAACGCCTGCCCGACGCCCTGCAGAGCCCTTGCTGCCAGTCCGTGTCGACAACACTGGGCTAGATGGATCAGTGGCCCTGACCCGACAGAAGGCAGCTTCCGATGTACCCGTCCGTTTCCCACTGTACAACCCTTAACATTGCCCCCAATCCACCACCCAAGGGAGCCACCCCGCCTCGTACCACAGCACAGCCTTCGCTGGTTCTGGTGCTTCCATTTTTCTGCTACAGCACCCAAACTGAGGCATCAACTGCTACCATGTCCATGGACTCTTAACCTCTGCAAGCCGAGCAATGGACACCCCATCTATCCTGACCCTTCTGTTAAGAGCATTTGAACTCCAAATGGGATTTAGCAACTACCTTAAATAAGCACCTTCCCTGCCAGCCAAACAGAAAGCTGTGGCAGATGCAGGAGACGTTGACACAAGCTATTATGGGGGGCGAGGGGGGGCAGAGAGAGATGCATGAGGGTAAAACAAAGCTTCCCTGTTCTTGGAAGATGTCTGAGCTCCGAGATGTTATTAAGCCAGCCATGGGGGAGCCCATGGCCAAATGAATGCATCCTTCACAGCGATAAGCCCTTTTCTGTTTGGTTTGTAAAATGATCAAACCCAGATTAAATATCAGAGGAAGAGCCTTAATTCAAGCCCAGGACTTTGGGCCTCCATTGGAGTCACATAGCAGGCACATAAAAAAAAAGCTGGAGCAACAAGGGCAGATGGGGTTCATTTCCTCCCTTTCTGAAATGCAAAGCTACGTCCAAGACAGGGAGGTCTTGCTCAGGACGCTGAGAAACGGACAGTCATCACGATGATGCATTGCTGGTCCTGGTCCTGGAAATATCGACAGTAAGATGTGACACTCCCAAGCCCAAAGATCAACTGCCTATAGGAGTGAAGTACAACTGTCCACAACTGCCAACTGCGTGCACTCTTGAGTTCTACACTAATGCCACAGAAGGGCAAACTTCGGTGCAGATTGCAGCGTCCCAAGCATCTCACCTTTCTCTTTTTATTATTTCCAACAAAAAGCAAGTTTCTAGCCCTTAAGATTTACCCACCCTGCTAGCCAAGATCCTTTGTTACTGGAATTGCTAAGGATTCATCCCAGGACACTCTGCAGGCAAAGCTGGTGCCCCAAAGCTCAATACCCCCCTATTATAGAGCATCATGATGTGTGGCATCATTCGAGTCACCTTGGAGCAGACGTTAGCCCTGGGTGGATGCAAAATCCCAGGCACCTCACAATCATGGCTCTCAATACAAGCAGATACTGAAGGAGAGATCCAGGGTGGAGCAGCAAAGGGAGAGAAGGAGGAAGCCAGGGTTGAGTCCATCTGAGCCATGCACATTACAGTTCAGGCCCAGAAACAGGTAATGTTAATACTAGAAATGAAAGCATCTCTGGGCACTGACAGAGTGCTTTTGCCTCCGTTACGCAATCAAATCCAGCATCTTAGGGACTGCGGGTGGTAAACGTCCGGGTCATTCAATGTGCTTTCCTGGGTAGCTTCAGTCCCAAAACCTCCCGTTTTAGAAATTCAATACAGAGAGGAGGACTGCGATGAAAAGGAGATATTACCGACCCAACTTGAGACCAAGCACGGTGCAGACAGGAAACAATGTCTGTACAGAGTTCGCGCCCACCCCTGTGGGCAGTACGATGCACCAGATGTGGGTGGTGGTGGTGGAGGGTCTGGACTTTTAAACGCTCCTCATAGCCGAACTCCTGCTGACAGGCAGGCAGCACGCTCTTTGGCCAGATCAGAGATGACTGCCAACACAGCAAAAGGGGAAGGAAGAGAGAGAGGGGCTTGCGAAACCCTACAGCAGCAATCCTGTTAGAAAACGCAGTCAACTGCAGCCACGCAGGCACACACACATCCTTGGCCTGCTGGAATCCCCCGGCGGATTTCCACGGAGGAAAACTGCAGCGATGCAATGCAGGGCAAAAGAGCCACGCGCTGCCTTGTGATACTTCCCGATATCAGGCTGTTGCCATAATGGCAACACTCAGCAGACATGGCCCCACAAACCTAAGTGGAAAGATGAGGCTGCGAAGGAGATCTGTGGGAAGGGGACTGGAGCAGAAGGGTCTGAGGTTTCTCTCATACTTAGGGCACAATCCTATGCATGTTTAGACAGGAAAAAAAAAGTCCTACAACTCCTAGCATGCCCCAGCCAGCCACGCTGCTTGGGGAATGCTGGGAGTTGTCGGATGTTTTCTGTCTAAACATGTATAGGATTGCACCTTTAAAAGTTGTACAGCATTGCCGAGTTCCTGGTCTTGATGCCTTATTTATCCAGGCACTCAAAATTGCAGAGTGCCTGGATAAATACTTGATGCTTATCTCTAGAATCTAAGCTATTTCAGCAGATTTCTACTGCGGACTGTGAACTCCACCCACCAAGGATAACAATCCTGCTATTTTATTTTATTCTTTTCATGATCCTTTATCCAGGGATCATTTATCCTCTCTAAACCTCAGTCACTCCCCACCCCCACACACATCTACACTACGACGATAATAACGATGTCCTGCCTTACATGGTTGTTGTAAGGATTACAATATAGTCATGTATACCAAGTTCTCTGAAGGTTCAAAAGGGAATTATTCTGCAGGAGCAAAAGCCCCTAATCCAGGGGCACGGGGTGCTTCCTGACTCCCAACTTACTCCAGGCTCTGACCCATACTCTGACTTTCTGGCAGAAGCTAAGAACGTTAAGAGCCATCTTGAATCAGACCAAGGGTCCATGTAGTCCCGCATTCTGTTCACACAGTGGCCAACCAGCTGTGGCCAACTAGCTGTCAACTGTACAATGAGCCTATAAGGTAAGCCAGTACCATTATCAGCCCTATAATGCAAATGGGATGCTGAGGTCAGTCACTTCCGTAAGACATAAGCACGTAAGAAGAGCCATGCTGGATCAGACCAAGGGTTCATGTGGTCCAGCATTCTGTTCACACAGTGGCTGACCAGCTGTTGGCCAGGAACCCACAAGCAGGACGTGAGTGCAACAGCACCCTCCCGACCATCTTCCCCAGCAACTGGTGTACACAGGCTCTCTGCCTCTGGTACTGGAGGCAGCACACAGCCATCAGCGCTAGGAGCCATTGACAGCCTCCTCCTCCAGGAATTTGTATAATTCCCCTTTAAAGCCATCCAAATTAATGACGATCAATACATCTTTTGGAAGTGAATTCCACAGTTTAACTATGTGCTGTGTGGAGAAGCCCTTCCTTTTATCTGTCCTGAACCTCTCACTGATCAGCTTCATGGGATGAACCCACTGGGTTCTAATATTATTAGAGAGGGAGAAAAATGCCTCCCTGTCCACTTTCTCCACACTGGGCGTAATTTTGTATATGTCTCTCATGTCTCCCCTCATGTACCTTTTCACTAAGCTAAACAGTCCCAGATGTTGTAACCTCTCCTCATAGGAACTTATGGCTGGAAAGCTGCTGCCAGTCAGTGTAGGCAACACTGATCTCTTGATATATTCATTTGCTGCACTTCCCATGTGGCATGGCCAAGGTGGCTAATTCAATAGTATACAACAAAATAAAGGGTAAGTCACTGAAACGACATGAAATAAGAGCAGATAAAAATAAACCAGGCAACAATAGCCAGTTAAAATCATAGCGAGAAGTTAATTAAAATTAAGGTTAAAATACAGAGCAGCAGAAAAGGAAAAAAGAAAGCAAAGCCTTACGCCTCTTTGAATATAAAGGTTTGTATCTGCTAGTGAAAGGACATCAACAAAGGGGTAGACGGACCTTCCTCGGAAGGGAATATACAGACTCCATATATGACAACGTCCTATGTGCCAATGGCTACAGGTAGCCAACTTGCAATAAATATGCCACAATTGGCCTGAGCAACCAAGGTTGGTGACCCCGCTCCCCAGAGCAGGGTTCCCCAACCTTTTTGGAGCCATGGGCACATTTGGGAATTTGAGAAACTGTTGTGGGCACCACCACAAAATGGCTCAGATGGTGGATGCAGCCAGTCACATAATGGCTGTCATGGGGGCCTGGCTCATCAAAAGTGAGCTAAAGAGTTGGGCGGGGGAGAAACAGCAGAGCTAGAGGTTGGCAGGAGAGGGGAAACAGCAAGGCAAAGGGGCAGAGAAAGCACAGCTCGAGGCGAGGGGGAGAAACAGTGAGCTAAAGGGGTGGGGGGAAATAGCGATGCTGGAAGCTGGGGGAGAAATAGCCAGGCAAAGGAATAGAGGGGAGAGAAAGAGCAAGGTGGAGAAAGAAGATGCCCTAACATTTCCCAAGGTCTTTATTAAATGCATTTTTTGAAGGGGGCAGGGAGCGGAGATCTTTGTGTGTGCCGTTGGAGTTTCCGCAGGCACAATGATGCCCACGGCCGCCACACTGGGAAACCTTGATTAGAGGGACTGTGGCAGGCCTGGCTACAGTACAGAGTCAGCCCCCCACTGCTGCCCGCCTTTCTTGCACTTACTGCCCGCTTCCCAACTCCACAGGCTGAACACAAAACCACATCAAGGCACGGCGGCAAGCCAAAGTCCAGCATGTCCAAGTGGAAGCATGAGCTCATACTTTGGAGTCGGCTTGGGCCACCCTCGCCAGCCAGATTGGCCACCACTGCGCTATACAAATTGGAGGCTGGAGGGCAGGCCCTCCGATCCTGGCTGACACAATGGATGGCACAACCAGGCCCTCCCGCAGTACCTGGCCATGAACCGAGCGAGAAGCACTCTACAGCAGCTTTACACAAACGGGCAACCCACTCAGCTGGAAGCACAGCACCGGCCGTCTCTTGTGGCTTGCCAAGTGCTCGGCCTGGGCAGGCCTGGGCAGGTAACCAAGACAGCGGGGTTAGGGAGGTTATCAAAGCAGTCCAAAGGGGGCTGTGTTTGGGTTGGCAACCGCATCCTGGGCAGGCCTGCTCGGAGGTAAACATCCGAGAACCAATGATCATGTGTTAAATGGAGGAAGAGGAGGAGGATTACGGACGCCACCTTGGGTTCCTTAAGGAGGAAAAAGGGGGAATGTAACTGTAATACAGACAGACAGAAATGTGTTGCAGATTACAACAAGAGGACCCGACCAGAGCCAAACTCTCGGGGCTTTCACAATGTGGGGCTAGAAACTGACATTCCAAAGACTTATAGATTGTCTACTGCACAGTTCATCAGTTACAGCACCAGGTCCAGCACAGGACCAAAATGATACCTTCAGGCCCAAGACAGTTTAACAGAACCAGATTGGTGATAAATACTGAGATTAATGTAATAAAAATAAGGTCTTGAAAGCAATTTCTGACATCTCAGATCAGTTAATCAAGCAAAACATTTGCACATAAAGAATATTTAAGGAAAGAATACATTAAGGGGGAGAAAGGAATTAACCTATTATCATTTTAAAAGAGTATTAACAACTGTAGTTGCACTTAGTTTGCAACATTTTCCAGGGCTGCCAACCCAACATCCCAAAGACCTCATGCTCCAAAATCTCAGTGTATATATTTCCTCTGCAGGTTGAAATCCATAAATCACCTTGGGCTTCTCCCCAGTCTTGTGGGGAGTGAATGAATAAGTAATGTCTGGGGTGCGTCTGTCATCTCTCATTAACATCAAAACATCTCCATTCAGCCTATTAATTTTGCACACGAGTGTTGCTTCTTAGTCATGCAGTCTCAAGCACATGTGATGTTTTTAGCAGTTACATTTCTGAAAAATGCAAAAGTGCCCCACTTCCACCACCACCCCGAATTAGCATGTGTGCAAAGTACTACAATGTTCAAAATGCACGTTTGGTAGCTTGTGAGGGATTTAATGGACATTTGACATAATATTCCAATCCATTATATATATTTGAACAATTTCTAATGTATCATACAGTTGGAAGTGACCTCAAAGGTCATCTAGTCCAACCCCTGCCAATGCAAGAAATCCACAGAATCCCTGATAAGAGGCCAATGAGCCTCTGCTTAAAATCCTGTAATGAAGGAGAATCCACCACTTTCTGAGACAGTCCATAGGTCATACCATCAGAAAGTTCCTCTTAAAGTTTAGCCAAAATTCCCTCTATTTCTAATTTGAACCTGCTGATATGGGTCCTACCCTCTGGAGCAACAGAAAATGAATTTGATCCATCATCTATGTCAGGGGTTCAGAACCTCTGGGTGGCAAATCTGGCCCTCCTGAGGTCCCCAGCTGGCCACACCCCCTTCCCCTGGACCCACCTCATTTTCCCCAACCACCAATCATTTGGTGGTTTCTTGGCTTTTGTACAGTTCCCTCCCCCCTTCTAAAAGGCTGAAATGCCTCTTCTCCTAAGGGTGAGTTACTGGCAGTATGAGTGTTACGTTAAAATATGGTATTTGGGATATTTTGACCCCCCCTTTCCCTTCTATCCCACCCATCACTGGAATGTGGCCCTGAAAAGCTTCTCCTAAACGGAATTTGGCCTTCGGGCTGAAAGAGCTTCTACATCCCTGATCGATGTGACAGCCATACCAACATCTGAAGATGACTCTCATATCATCTCTTAATCGCCTCTGCTCCACACTGAACAGACCCAACTCCTTCAACCTTTCCTTACAGGCCTTGGTCTCCAGGCCCCTCAACATCTTTGTTGCCCTCCTTCAGACATGTTTGACATTAGGTTGGGCTCCCCCTCTGCTGCCCTCCTGCCAGCAGGCAAAGACCTTTTTATTCAAGCAGGCCTTTGGTGTCTACGTTGGGTTGGGTACGGTTTTATTCCGTTATTATTGTGCTTTTAATGTATTTGTTTTATTAGGGCACAATCCTATGGCCGCTAGACAGTGGCTAGATGCCCTTAGGATTGTTCCGTTTGGGGGAACCGACCTTGGACCCTGCGCGCCAAGGTCTGTTCCCGGAAAACCACCTCCTCATTCCCTCCCCCACTGCCTCGTAGGCAGTGCTGCTCGTCCCCAGCCTCCGCACTTCCAAGAGCAGCACAGAGCAGGGGAAAAGGGGGCAGTCCCGGGGGCGGACAGCGCAGAAGTGGCGGGAAGACACTTCCTATGCTTCATCCAGCCTCCCCCCCACCCTGAAGTCCCACGGCTAGACTGCCAAAATCAGCTGTCTACCCAGTAATGCAGGGCGGCCGGAGCGCAGAGAAGATTCCCTCCGCGCTCTGTCCACCCTGCATAGGATAGGCGGTCGCCTCTGAGTTCGTAGGCAGCCGCTGATCCCATAGGATTGCTCCCTTAATGTTTTAATCAAGTGTTTATTGCAAAACTTTTTACTTTTTATTATTGTTAGCTGCCTTGAACTCCATTTTCTTGGTGGAAAGGTGGGGTGCAAATCAAATAAATAAATTAATAAACAAACTAAGTGCTAATCAATGCGAATTCCTGGAAATGTACAGTGCAAAGAAGTCTCTATCTGGCCAATGAGAATGCAGTGTTAATCCCCAAGCAATGCACAGAACTGTTTTTTTTAGTCAAGTTTTCTTTTTGTAGGGGAAAAGAAAGATAAACAGCTCTGCATGCTTCTCCCTTCAGTTCTCAATAATGTAAATTATCACAATATTGAAGAGAATATTGGATTACTCTCCCACTTGCTGCAACAGGCAGGGTGCATGCAAGTTCGTTTTAGCAGCCACATACAACACAACCTTTTTGACACACGAGAAGGCTCTGCATCCTTTAGCCTTGTGCTTGTTTACTGAGTTTTATAATGCTGCAGTTTAAGGACGTGACTTCCAAAATAAAAAATTCAGATTCCAGGGCTAAATTAAACATTTTTTTATTCCAAACCCAGAGAAATGTGTGTGGAAATGTTAAAGAAATGTTGGCCTAAAATGCACATTTCTGACACTTTTTTCACTGTAACATACACCAAAATGAATGATCTGCATGATGTACAGAATTTAAATCATTTGATTCCGATTAATTCATAGCAAAATCCATATTCAGACTTCTCTGCATCGTATGCTGAGTAATTAGCAATTACATTGTGGGTTTTGACCAGTCTCCCCCAATCTCATGCCCTCTAGATGTGTTGGAGTGGCACCCCCAGCATCTTTGGATGCTGGGAGTTGTAGTCCAACATGTTTGGAGCGCACCAGGTTGGGGAAGGCTGGTCTACAAAAATGAGTTTTCTTGGAGTTGTTTTTAAAAATTGGCTATAGATACAGTTCAACACATAAAATGACTCTAAAATTTCAACAAATTCTACTGCTATGATGCAACCCTTGTTTGTTGATCTGGCCTGGAATGCCTCCCTTCAGCTCATTTCTCCACCTGCCCCCACCAGCTTCAATCACTTTCCTTGTGTGTGCGCATGGCAGTGAAAAAGAAACTGAATACAGCGTAAGACAGAGATAGAGTTAGGAGAGGGGCCTTCTTGAAATGCAGCCAGAAATTCAAGTTGCAGCTGAAATTGCACAGCTACCAGCCTGACATCACAAATTGGCCTTATCATTTTTACGAGTATTGTCGATGGGTTCATTTTGGTCAGGGCCCTATGTCCTCTTCAAAAAGAACAGATATTGCTCAATAACAACGCACTTTTTGAATGGGCTTCTTTTGCCAACCTGGATTTATGCTCTCTGAGAGCCCGAAGCATTTGAGAGGGTGCTTTTCTAAAGGCTATTGTTAATAATACTAAACGCACACACTCTCCTGCATCCCTCCCTTTTCATCCTTGCTTCTGCTGCTCTCCACACTGCTCTAAATTTAGATTGTACATTCCTTGAGTCAAGCCAGGGACTCATCTTTTGCCTATATTATGCAAAGCAGCAAACTCTCGGCTGTGACCTCTGCTCCTCCCATTCTACCAAATGTTTCAATCTCCCTCACCACCCCCTGGAATCCCTGCACAGGTACCATCTCATTCACGCCCACCCCAACTCCATTCTGCTCCCCTGGAGTGCAGAGAGAAGGAGAAATTGCAATTATACAATGAAGTAAGGCCAAAAGGGTAAGCACGGAAGAGACAGCAGGGGGTGTATCACAATACTCTGGCAAGCACAAGCCAATGCCAGATCCAGCCACGCGAACACAGGATGGAATCAGAGTGGTTGTGGCCCTCTCCCAATCAGAGACTGCTGGCAAAAAATTGGCAGAGGAAAACCAAGTGTGTAACAGGCCCCAAGATTCTGTTCTCATTGCTTTTGCTTCGAAGTGTGAACATGGCCTTCCCTCTGAAACGCAAGGTGATGTGTGTGAAGCAGTTCAGACGCTCAAAAAGCATTACAGAAATGCTACAAATGCTGGGCGTGATGATTAAATCATATGAGGTGCACAAGCAGCAAACGCAGGTACAGCAAGACTTTCCCCATTACAGAGGAAACACAGACGAGAAGACGGGCAAGTCATTTTAGCAAGGTGCGAAACCTTGCTGAAAGTGACAGACTTCACCTCGAACACAGACCTCACCTTGAATACTGTGTCCAGTTCTGGACACCACACTTGAAGAAGGGTTCAGATAAACTGGAACAAGTTCAGAGATGTGCAACAAAGATGAGCTGGAGACCAGAAACGAAGTCCTACGAGGACAGATGGAAGGAACTGGGTACGTTTAGCCTTGAGAACAGTGAGGGGGGACAGGATGGCAATTTTCCAGTCCCTAAAAGGTTGTCCTACAGAAGAGGGCTGCAACCTCATCTCCATCATCCAAGATTGTAGGACATGGAATAACAAGTTACAGGAAGGCAGATTTAGATTGAATGTCAGGAAAAATTTCCTCACAGTCAGACAATGGAACCAACTGCCTATGAAGGTACTGGGTTCTCCCTCTCTGGAGGTCTTCAAACAGAGCTTGGACAGCCATCTTTAAATTAGATAACTGCACTGAACAGGGGGTTGGACTCGATGACCTAAATGGTCTTCCAGACGAGCCAGAGACACAACACGGTGAAAGCGACATCCCACCCTTGTGCCAAAGCCCAGAGTTATTCCACTTTGACGGCTCACAAGGAAAGTCTGATTTGGAAAGGAGTGAGCTTCCTGGTTTGTGGAAGGAAAAGAACTGGTTCCTAATTGGGTAGTTATCTCCAACCCTATTCATCAAATTGACTCATCCTTCCCGGAAAGATCTATTCTGCGTGGCCGTAAATTTACATATTATTTAATATGTACCTAAAATGGCTTGGCGCTGTACAAAAATTAAAAGGGAAACACATCCTCCTGCAGGTGCAGACTCAAAAGTTCAAGATGAGACATATGAGCGTGGGGAAAAGGAGGGAAAGTCCATCAGGAAAAGCTAGGAATGAAAAGTTGCAACTTAAGGAGGTATTTGAATATGGTACAGGAGGAAAAGAGAAACTCATGTCACAGGGCTGGGCATTCTACTGGTAAGGGAGCTGCTCTCCTTTGTGAAGTCGGACATTCCACTTTACCCCAATGAAGTCAGAGTGGACTCCTCCCACCCACCCTCTTCCTACTTGCCCAGTTCTTCTGCTCACTGTTAATTTCAAGATGCTCTCTTCAGGCTCTCTGCAGCCAACTGATGAAACATGCAATGTGTTTATTTGCATAACCTGTGAGATGCCTTTTCAACTAAAAGGTGCTCACGGTAATCTGCACAGAGTTCAGCAAAACAGTAAAAACGCCATTAGAAAAACAAAAAACAGAACCAAAAGGAACCGCACAAAGGCAGAACACACAGAGCAAACACACACCCGCGCACATATCAAGGCAGCAGCGTCATGAGAGGCTAGGAAAGGCCAGCAAACGTCCAGGGAAAAGGCAGCAGAACATGTTCAGGGAAGTGTCCATTCCAAGACTCCCAGGACCAGGTGCCACAATGGAATAGCTCTGCAACCTTAACCTGGGTGAAGGGTGGGATGAGGCATGCCTTCAAGACATGAGGGATGGAGAGCCTTCTGAGAAAAGCTACGGGAACTGCTAATGGTCCAGCCTGTGCACATCCAGGACCAACGGTGGGGTTGCCATGCTGCCCCCGGGGTGTCTGCCCCAACCTGAGCGTGTGAAATTGCCTCGTGCAGACTCCCACCGCTGGTCCATCTGGGCCAGCAGGGCCTGCTCCAAACATCAGCTGCTCGCCAGGGTCTCAGACCTCCTTCTCGCCGGAGTTGCCAGCGGCCCGGCCGGGGCTTGCGGCACACAAAGCGGGTGCTCTGCCACAGGGCCAGGGCCCCTCCGCTCCCGCAGCCGGAGGCGCACCTCGGATCCATCTAAGCAGCACTCGGGGCTCCGGCTGGCTGCCTCCGAGGGCGGAAGCGGAGGCCCAGAGGGGCCCCGTGCTGCAGCATTGGCCAGGTAACCGCCAGGGAGCGGCTGGGGATCGAGCGGCTGGCGGAGCGGCCCGGCTGGCGGGGCTATTCCGGGGCCAACCCTCCCTTTGGCGGCGGACTGGGCGGGCGGGCCGCGGGCGCCTTCAGCGAGCCCTCGCGCTCTCCTCCCCCTCGGAGCGCCTGCCCCGGGCTCGCTCTCGGGGGACGACCCGGGCGCGGACGTACCTCGCAGCGCTGCTGTCGGGATGGCCGCGGTCCTGCGCGCACGCGCCGCTCTCCGAGCGCTCGCCGGCGCGGCGCGGCGCGGCGCGGCGAGGCGGTCGCCGGTCCTGGGCAGCCCTGGCGCCGCACCGCGGAGGGCTCCTCCGGGTCCACCCTGAGGGAGCGGCGAGAGCGAGAAGTTACTCCTCCTCGCGCGGCATCGCTCCGGCCGCGAACGCGTCCGCGTGCCGTCAGAGAGCGCTGCGCGCGGGAGCGGCTTTTCAGGCTCCGGCGGGGCGGTCGCCGCCGGGCTGCAGCTGCTGGGGGGCGACCGCCCGGGGGCGGAGCGGGCCGGGGGCGGAGCGGGCCCGGGGCGGGCGGCTCCGCTCCGCTCCGCTCCAGCCCGGCTCTCGCCTCAAGCGGCTCTCCCTGGCGCGCGCAGCCCGGCGGCCAGAGCGCGCGGTTCGGGGAGGGGCCCGCCGCCCTGCCCGCTCGGCACGCCCGGCGCCGCGGGTGTCTCCCGCCCGGGGAAGGGCGGCCGGGGCCCGGCCCAGGGCTTGGCGCCGGGGCGGGCGCCGGCGGGGGAAAGGGGGCTCGAGACCCGCCTCTCCCGAGTGCCGCCTCCAGGCGTGCCGGCCTGGGCGGCTCTGCAGTGGCGGCGGCCCAGGCCGGGGAGGGCGAGCCGGACCCCGGGCCAGGACGCCGCCCGGCCGGGGGAGCAACCCCCCGCGGGCGCTCCGGCGGATCACTCACCGTTCGTCAGCCCGGCGAGGGCGGGATGCGGGCGGGCGGCGGCGGCCCCCGAGACGGGACGCGGCAGCCGCCGCGCGGGGCGCGAGGCGAGGCGAGGCGAGGCTGTCGCGAAAGCGGAGCGAGGAGGCGGGGCGCCCCGGAGCCGCTCCTTCGCGTCAGGCGGCGCCGAGCTCGCGCCTCCCGTCCCGCGCCAGCCGGGCTGGGCGCCGGTGCCTCTGCGCGCAGCGCGCCCCGCCGGCCCCAGGCACAGCACAGCACAGCACAGCACAGCCCCGCGGCCAGCCGGCTTCTCCCCCGCCGGACGGCCACGGCGGCGGCTGCCGGCCGCGCTCCGCCCGCTCGCGCTCCGGGGAGCCGCGGCCCGCGCCCCTGCGGGAGCCGCCCCGCCCCGCGCTCCGGCCCCGCCTGCGGGCGCGCTGATTGGAGCCCCGCCGCCGTGACGCGCCGCCGCCTCGGCCTCCGCCCAGCGCCGGGCGGGGCCCGGGCTGAGCCGGCCGGCCGGCCGCGCGGGGGGCGCCCCGGAGGCGCGCCGGGCAGCCGGAGAGGCGCCCCGGGGGCCGGCCAGCCGCGCGCCCGTCCCCCGGGTCCGCGGGCAGGGTGCGCGACCGACGCGCGGCCCTGTGCGGGGCGCCCTGCCGCGCGCGGCCCCGCGGCGAGGCTGGAGCGGGGCGCCGGGGGGGCAGCGCCCGAGGCCCCTGCGCTGCGTCCGGCGCCGCGCCGCGCCGCCTCCCGGCAATCAGCCCGCGGGCACCTGCGCGCACGGGCGGAGCGCCTGTCCCCGCCACGAAGCGCCCGCGGGCGCGAAGGGCCCTTCCCTGACCGCGGGCGCTGGCCGGGGCGCGGGCGGGTCTCGCTGCTTTGACCCAGCTGGGCCGAAGAAGCCGCGACGGGTCTCCGACGGACACGGCTGGCTGGGGAAGGCGGGGAGTTTTAGGAACCCCCCGAGATGCATAGGGTCGCGCCCTGAAAGTACCGAGAAAGGGGCGAGAGCTCTGCGTGAATATATTCCTCTCCCCGGCCGGTAGCCCGCGTGCGCCTCCCCGTGGCCGGAGCTTGGAGGCCGGCCCCGGGCCGGTGTTGCGCCTCAGAACCCCTCGGTCGTTCCACCCGGCTCAGCCGCGCCAGGGCTGCGGGCATGCGACAGCCTCCCGGTGCGTGGGACAGCAACTCCCATCATTCCCAGCCAGCGTTGGCGGGGAATGATGGGAGTGGCAGTCCCACACCTCCGGAGGGCTGGCGCACAGCACGAGAGCCTGGGAAGGGCCCGGCCCGGGGTCCCTCGTGCCGCATGACAGTCACGGAGGCGCCGGCGGCCACCCCGCAGGCAGCCGCAGGGCGGGAGCGCGACGGCCCCTGCCGGCCCGCCCTCGCCCCGCAGCGCGCGGGCACATCGCCTCCGCTACTGCGGGAAGCGCAGGGCCTTCGGGCTGGCGGCGCCCGGCAGCTGATCAGCCTCGCGCCCTCTGAAGGCCGCCCGGAGCGGCGGCCGCCCCCGCGCCCCGCGGAGTGGCCGCCAGAGGCGCGGCGCGCGCGAGCCCGCCCTTCGAGCGGGCCCGGGGCCCCTCTCCCCGCAGTCAGCGTCGCGGGGCGACCGCGCCGGGCCCCGGGCTCACGGGAGAGGGAGAAACCGCCCCCGCTCCCCCCACCCGGGCATAGCGGCGCAGCGCCTCCGAGTCCGCCCGCCCGCCCCTCTCTCTGCGCCGGTCCGCGCCGCAGCTACGATCCGAGAGCTCGCCGCCCGTCGCGCCCCCTCCTCCCTGGCGGCGAGGGGCGCCGCGGCTCCGCGGATGCCCCACGCGGAAGGCCCGGCGGGGCGGGCGGGGGCCCGCGGGGCTACAGAAGCCGCGACGTGCCCCTGGGAAGGCGAGCGCCAGCGGGGCGCTCCCCGGCCAGCGGGGGGCCTGAGCCGGAGCGACCCCGCGCTGCCGCGCACCTGCTCCGGGGCGGGGGGCCTCGTGCACGAGCCGCCTCGCCGAAGCGCCGGCAAGGGGCGCTGGAGCTCCGAAGGCGCCCGTGAATCCCGCATCTGGCCGGGGACTTGGGGCTCCGCGGCCCCAGCGCCGGCCCGCTCGCTCTTCCTCTTTTCCCCGGGGAGGACGGAGCTGCTGCTCCTCCTCCTCCTCCTCGCGTATGCATGAAATGATACGTGTTGCTTTTGATCATGTGTGACTGGGGCGAGGGCTTCCCCCCATTTCTCCTGTTCTCTGGGTCAGCCGAAGAGAGAGCGCCTTCCTCACTGCAAGTCGTCTTGACTGCAGAAAAAACTTCGCAAGCTTCTGCTCGCTTCTCGCTTCGCGGGAGGGGGCTCTGGTTGGAATTAGGGGTGTTTAGAAAAACCAGGTGTAGCGTGTTGGGTTTGGCAAGCAGGCACTTCACATTACTGACTTAGAAAATGATCAACGAGGCGTATGTTTATTTCTGATATTTTTAAGGCTTCTCAAAATCAAATCTGAATATCAAAACTTGGCAGCGAGGGAAAATTATTGTTTTATTAAAGGGTTTGTAAGTTGCTTCTTTCCAAAGAAAATCAAGGGAGCTTTAAAAAAAAAAAAGATAAAAAGAAAAGACAACTCTATGAAGTTATTTCAAATCCAAGGTTGGAGAGCTCCTTTAGAGTTCTGAATGAAACCCGGAGCGGATTCGCCACCCCACTGACATCGGAGCCACCAGCCTCCACTGCCTTGAAGAGCTGTTGATTACCAGAGTAGACAGAACTGGGATCACAGCCTGGGCTAGAACCAGCAACCCTTGGCTTTGTGACCAGCTGCCCCACGCGGAGGGCTACCAGAGCAATGGTTTGGCACATCTTCCAGAGCAGTGAAGTATTCTCAAGGTTAGCGACTTGGCCCTTCTAGACAGAAGGGGCTACAAAAGGCTTCCGCATTGGACTTCATCACTTCTCCTTAGTGTTATAGCTGGGCAGGCTCCTTATTTTTCACTGGAGTTGTCTTCTCTTTTCTCCTTCTTCATAAGAATTTTCCTCTCATTTCAACCAAATGAAGCAGAAGGCTGAAGAATGGAAAATAATTGCAATTAAAATCCCATCAATTAGTTGCTTTCTTTCTAATTTCAGCCCTCCTGCTGAGACAAATGCCAAGAAGAAATGCACTCGAGGCCCAAATTATTGCAAACAAATAAACACACCAGAACCGGGGAGGGGGGGGGTGAATATTGAGGCCTCATAACTTCTAGCTCCTGATTTTGAATTAATGGCAAAACATTCAGAAAAGTGCCTTTTGATGAATCCATTCATGAGTCATGCTTAGATGAATGAGCATTATATATTTGCATGCTATTATCTGCACTCTTGCAATATTTTGACTTTTATGCAAACAATCTGTTGTTGTTGTTCAGTCGTGTCCAACTCTTCGTGACCCCATGGACCATAGCACGCCAGGCCTTCCTGTCCTGTGCTCTCTCCCGGAGCGTGCTCAAGACATCCATATTCATTGTATCGGTGATGCTATCTAGCCATCTCATCCTCTGCCGTCCCCTTCTCCTTTTGCCTTCAGTCTTTCCCAGCCTCAGGGTCTTTTCCAGGGAGTTTTCTCATTAGGTGGCCAAAATATTGGAGCTTCAGCTTCAGTATCTGTCCTTCCAATGAGCACTCAGGGTTGATTTCCTTTAGGATTGACTGATTTGACCTCCTTGCAGTCCAGGGACTCGTAAGAGTCTTCTCCAGCACCACAGTTGAAGGCATCAATTCTTTGGCGTTCAGCCTTCCTTATAGTCCAGCTCTCACAGCCATACATTACTACTGGGAAAACCATAGCTTTGATTAGATGGACCTTTGTCGGCAAGGTGATGTCTCTGCTTCTTACTATGCTGTCTAGGTTTGCCATAGCTTTCCTCCCAAGGAGCAAGCGTCTTTTAATTTCATGGCTAGTACATCATGAGAAATGCTGGGTTGGATGAATCACAGGTCGGAATTAAGATTGCCGGGAGAATTATCAACAACCTCCGATACGCAGACGATACCACCCTAATGGCAGAAAGCGAAGAGGATCTAAAGAGCCTCTTGTTGAGGGTGAAAGTGGAGAGTGCAAAAGCTGGTTTGAAACTCAACATTAAAAAAACTAAGATCATGGCATCTGGCCCCATCACTTCCTGGCATATAGAAGGGGAAGAAATGGAAGCAGTGACAGATTTAAACAATCTGTATTCTCATGGAATTCTAAGTCTTTTGTGTCGAACTATATTCATTCAAAAGTGAACCACCCTAATGTAGGAGGACAACAGTCTATAATGCAGCCTTAAGACTACAAAACTCATGATTCAGTGTGGCTGTGAGGAAAATACACACATATATGCAAAACAAAACCCACCCAAGACTTTAAGCTGAAGTGAGCAACTAACAATATTTCAAAACAGAAACAGCTGAAATGCAATCAGGCAGATGGGTTTTCCATAGAAATGTGTTGCTCAGAGCTGGGGGGGAAATGAAAACAGAATTCAGTGTGTGAGTTTTTCACATGCCTAAAACCAAAGCAGACTATAGAATTCTGCAGCCCCACAACAACCCAGAAATTACCCCTGCAAAATGGGAGGCTAACATGAGTGCTATGCTACAGCAAAAACAACAGTCTTAAAGCACCTTAAAGACTGATGTCTTGTGGCAGAAGTCACAATTCACAGCAGCAGTAACTGGTGAAAATAATTCACAGTGGGTGACCTAGGGGAGGAGCTGTACATGATGCAGGACCCAATCCACCGAGATGTTCTCCTGTGGCCTGCTCCTGCTTCCTTCCGAGAAGACTTAGAATTGTGTGTGTGTGCGGGAGGGTGTCTGCAGCTAGCCTCCAACTGGAATTTCTGTCTACTTAAAAACAGCAACACATCAAGGTGGAACCGTGAACATTATGCTGAATATTTCAGATTTGATCCCATCCATTTTTAAAGTACCCATGTGTCCTACATTGTAGTCCCCTATTTCAGCCTTCTCCAACTTGGCGCCCTCCATATATGCTGGCTGGGGATGATGGGATTTGCAGTCCAACACATCTGGAGGGTGCCGGGAGAGGGAAGGGTCCTCTTTTAGAAGAGCTGTCCCATCCAAGTCCAGTCTGAAGATAAAGAACTCTTAAGAACAGGCTGAGCAGGCACACTGGTTACCTGGTCACAGTCTTCCCCGCTAGGACGAGTAGTACATGATTTCAATTTAAACTACTGTAAATATTTCTAAAGTTGCATCTGTACATATAAATTAGCCTATTGTTTATTTGCTTGCTGCAGTTTTATCCCATTTTTCAGCCAATTACTGTCTTCCCAAGTGGCTCACATCAGTCGGAAAAAGAGAGGCAGGCCCCGCCATCTGGTGCACAAACTAAAAGACAAGACAAACAAGGGAAGGGTAGTGGAGGAAAAAGGACGAGGAGGAAGCCTGGGTTTTCGAGGCCGGAGCAGGGTGGCAAGCTAGAGGTGGGTATTTAAATGCACCTTGGGCCCGGCTGATCCCCTCTCACTGGTGTTTTTGCTTGAACAGAAATTGGCAGCTCTTTGGCCGGATGGGGCCCGGGGTTTCTTCCCCATATTTCCGCAGCCCCAGGGCCACAGGTAATTGCAACATATGCAAATTGCATGCAGCTCTGCATCCCCTTTTACCCTTTGGGGTGGGGCAGGGGGTTGATGCACAAGTGGCCCTACTCCCTTTGGGCGTGAGCAGCCCATGTTGCTCTGCGTGTAAATACGTCCCAAGCCAGACAAGGCCTTTGGAGCTCCATTTCATTTCAGCCTATGGAAATGCCATTTCAGTCTGCTGAATCGTACGGCCGAAACAGAAACTTCTCATAAGAAAGAGATGACGGGGCGGTGGCTGGAGGTTCTCCCCACCCCCATTTTGAAAAGCAGCATTTTTTCCCTGAGAAATAAACTGTTTGCTGGCTAGAAGCAAGGGCTGGAGGCTGCAGGGAAGCAGATTTAAGGGAAACCTCAGAACCGTCCGAAGAGCAAGGGCTGCGGGGCCGGCGGGTCCTCCCTCAACGGGGGCATTTCAGCAGAGACCGGACAGCCGGGGCCCGCAGCTGGATCCCGCGTTGCGCAGGCAGTTGGACTAGATGATCTTCTACAAGGCCCCTCCCAGCTCCATGATCCTATGAAATGAGAGGCCCTTCCCACCCCCAGTGAACCAGCACACTCAGAAACAAATCTTTAAACCCTCGAGATTCTTCCCACCCTGGAAGCCTGAAAAGTGGTGGGTGGGGAAGCGACGGCAGAAGAGGAGGAAGCCCCCGGTTTTGCACTGACACAGATGCAATGGCGCCCTCTGCTGTCCGAAGCCTGCTTTATTATTATGTGCTCCCTAGAGCAGCCTTCCCCAACCCTCCAGGTGTGTTGGACTACAGTTCCCAGTGGCTAGGGTGATGGGAGTTGCAGTTCAACACATCTGGAGGGCGCCGGGTTGGAGAAGGCTGCTCTAGAACCAAGGCTTTCACAATTGTTCATATTTTATTTTGTTTACCACCCTTGTATCCTACCCATCTTCCAAGAACCCAAAGCAGCATGCACGGGATTATTCTGTTTTATCTTCACAACATTCCTGTGAGGTTGATTAGGCTGTGTGTGTGTGAGAGAGAGAATGACTGTCTTAGGATAACCCAGTAAGCTCCATGGTTTAGTAAGGATTGGAATCCAGACCTCCCTAGTCTATATCTAGTACAGAGAACTAGTGTGGTATCATGCAGTGGGCAGCCCACAGGTAGGGAGCCTAATTCCCTCCAAATGTTTGGAACCACAACTCCCATTAGCCCCAGCCAACATGGCCAATGGTCAAGGATTCTGGCAGTTGTAGTCCAGCACCTCTGGAGGGCACAAGGCTGCTTGCCTGGTGGTAGAGTACTGCATTGCCCTTGGCACTAGGGAGGCACGAGTTCAAATCCCTGCTCACACACACAAAGCTCTCCCTGGCTGGCCTTTGGCAAGTCCCTGTCACTTACCACGGTGGTGGTCTCCATGTCAAGCATACATGGGTGCGCGCTCAGTGTGAGGGGAAGGCTCAGCAGGGCTCCCTCATGTTCTCATGGCTCCCTCTGCTCCAGGGCTGGGCCCTGGCTTTGGCCAGTGGCTCCCAAGTGATCAGCAAGAAAGCTTGGCTGCTCCTTGGCAGCGTTCCTCCCCTCCTCACCCCACCCTGTGCCCAGCCAGGCCAGCCAGAGGGTTAGGAAGGATTTCAAAAGGGGCTACCTCTGCATGCCAGCAGTGAGTGAGAGAGAACCTAGTATGGGGCTATGGAAATGGCAGCCTTTTGCCCTTCGTTAGCAACTGAATGCCCACAAGTGATATCATTCCTGCAGAAAAATAACCACAGCAGGGCTCCACATTAGTGAAAGAGAGAGATTGTGTCCAAGCATTAATTCATTGCATTTGCATGTGCTTGTGCATGTTTGCAGACAGAAAGCCACATCTTATGATCAGGATCCTGCCCCACTACACTCAAAAAGAGGGGCGGGGTGGGGGGAGTCACAGGAAGATGCAAGAAATTCCTCCTAGCATCTCTTAGTTCCGTTTCAATTATCCAGGCCCCATTATTCTTGGCAGTGGGCTTTATTCCCTGCTGAGGCCACCTTGTTACCGGAGTTTTCCTGTCACCACAAAGGCTGAGGCACTCCTGATTAAAAAACAGTGCCTGAACCCTGACTCCCAACATGATAAATAGTGTCACAGCTCAACGCTTGCTACGGCGACAAACGGAAACCTCCAAAATAGAACTAAACAGCTACCCAAGATGTGTTCTGTAATTACCTTTCCCCCTCCTTTCCTCCCTAGCTAAATGATGAAGGCAGCAGCTCATGTACGAATATGTGTGCGTGCGTGCGTGCGTGCGTGCGTGTGCGTATGTATGTGCACTCGCATGCAGACACACAATCTCTTATTAGGGAAAGAAATTGTTCAAGAGAAAGAACCCTGAGGATGAAAATGTTGCTTTCTCCAACCTGGTGCCCACCAGATGTGTTGGATTGGCCATGCTGGCTGGGGCCTATAAGCTTAGAGCAGCCTTCCCCAACCTGGTGCCCTTCGGAGGTGTGGGACTGCAACCCACAGAATCCCCCAGTCCAGAATCCTCCAGCCGCACCTCTGGAGGGCACCAGGTCTGGTGAGTCTGACCGAGAAGCAAGGCTGGATTGCATACACACATATTCACGCCGCTACTTTTGCTTTTTAAGGGTGTGCTTTTTATCACCTTCAACGGCTGCAGGGAGTCCTGGTGGTGTTTTGTCTCGTGCGTGTGTAAAAAAACATATTTTTCAAGTAAATCCACCTAATCTGAAACTGAATGCCAACGCTGTCAAATGTATCTCCTGCTAATTCTTGAAACCTTGAATTGATTCCACATCTAAGAAGAATGAGAGATGTATTGCATTATTGCTTTGTACTTTATATTTTTCTTATCCCAACCCCCCTCTTTTGCTTTCCATTCTCACAATTGCATTAGTTTTTATTACATGCATACATAAGCACTGAATGCCTGTGGATTATTTTAGTATAATGCTTGTCTTTTGAGACAGTTCTTTTACTGATTCTAGCTTTGTTCCACTTCAGGCCAAAACTGATTCTCGAGGCACTAAGATGGGGTGCTGATGCGGGGTGGAGGGAAGGGAGTGTGGAGGCAGAAATAAGTCCTGAATTTGTCAAGTTAATATATTATATTATTGCCTTAAAAACAATCAACAAGACTTAGGTTTTAGGATGCAGTTGCTGTTGCTTGGTACTAAAATCAGATTTTTAAAATAAGAAATTTTAGATTCAAATGGGGGAAAATGACCCAGTTTCAAATTTGAGAAAAAATAAATTTCACTTGCTTGCATTCATATTATAAACTGTTGCAACATTTTCCTTCTTTTACATTATTTTGAAGAGGATAACCTGAGGGCAGCAGGCTGGCTTAGTGGGCTCAGGGCCCTCACAGCTCTCTCCTCTGACACCTCGCCCACACTCCCGGCCTCTCAGCGTCTGGCACCTCGGGCGACTGCCTCACTCTGCCTAATGGTAGGGCTGGCCCTGATCTACTGTCATACCTCTACAAAAGATCCCAATATCTTGTGTTTCTCATGTATACATGTATGGATGTGACTTCACATATACGTCTGAATGGAAACACAATGCGTATTCCCCGTGACAATATACATCAGGGGTGCAGAACCTCTTTCAGCCAGAGGGCTGAATTCTGTTTCAGGGAAGCTCTTGGGGGCCACATTGCAGGGTGGGTGGGTCCAAAGGCAACAGGGGCGGGGCCAAGAACACCACCCTAGCATAGCTTAAAGCTCTTATTGCCGGTAGCTCAGCCTCAGAAGAGGCATTTCAGCCTTTCCTAATGGGGACAAGAGGGTGCCAAGAAACCACCAAACCAAACCGGAAAGGGGCCGGGGAAAGGGGGCGTGGCCATCTGGGCTGGATTAGGGTCCCAGGCAGGCAGGAAATGGTCCCCGGATGGGCCTGAGGTTCTGCATCCCTGATATGCATCATCATCCTTATCACCATCATGCGCCTTTCATGTCACAGGGCAACTTCCGCAAGTTTCCAGTGTGGCCAGTTTGATCCAGAGAAAAGTTGATGGTTGAGTGTCCCCTTTCACTGGCACCTCTGACAGCACAAACACCTTTGCCAGCCCTTCCAGCAAAATCTTTCCAAATTAAAAAGTCAAAGTTTGTGATGGGGGGGGGTGAAGGGTAAGCAAACTACGCCAAGCACAGGTAACTGCAACCACCTTGCCTGATTCCACTGTTTCCCCCCGCCCCCCCGCTTCCTCAGTTGTTTCGCCCGTGGTCTCAGGTCTCAGACTGTGAGCTCCTCGGGGCCGGCATCTGCCTTCTCCTACTCTGTAGAGAGCCGTGCACACGGATGGCGCTATATAAACAAGCGTTCATACACATATGCTACCTGGAGTGCTTTTTTTGGGAGAAAGGCCGGATGCAAATCCAATCCAATCAATCAGATATATTTGCTGCACTAATTTTGTTTGCAGACAGCCTGCCGGATGCCTGAATGAAGAGAGAAGACCGATGGTTGATCCAGCATTCCCATCCGAGTGCCGAAATGCACATCTGTGAGGCAAGTCAGGCTCCCACCATGAGTGCAGCACCCGCTGCAGCTGCTCTTTAAATCTCACATCTGTCTTCACCCCATTATCCTTGAGATGAATGCAGTAGAGCAGCAACCCCCCCCCCCGCCCCCAGCACACATTTTGTGAGTCACCCGGGTCAACCCCTTTGCTATTTTTTTCTCCAGGCCCTGATTGCACACATCGCCTTCCTCTTATTCTCATGCAGAGTGGGAAGCATCTCCTCATCTCCGATTATAATGTGTGGAGGAGTGACCTCGGCTCAGGGCTCCCGAGTGCTTCCAAGTGATCTCTGGCAGTGCAAATGTCCCAGTCGCCTTTGGTGTGGCTTTCCTGCTGCAGCCGCCAAACGAAGGCTTGAAAAAACCTACGCTGATAAATGATGCTCTGAGAAGAAGCAAAAAATGAAGAAGTCCAACTGAGACTAATCTTCAATGCTCTTTACTGAGGAGCATTTGCGGGATGTGCTCAGCATTAAGCCAAGTGTATGCGTGCGCCTTAAGAAAAGGTAACGAAGTGTGTGTGTGCGTGCATGCGTGTGAGCAAGTGTTTTCTCTGGTCAAGCATTAGATCAATTCCTTTGGGCAACCTGGTTTGGGCAGCCAAGTTTAGGGCATTCAGAGCTGCCAACTTCATCACTTTAAATGGTCAACAACCAATTTTAATGCGGATTGATCTCCGTACTCCTTGGATATGTGAGTGGGGCTAGCTTGCCTGCCCAGGCAAGACAAGTGGTCACTTTGGGACATTCATATATTTAGGAGTGTTTGTCAAGCAGCCTATCATCTGAGAGGTGCACCTGGAGAATCCCTTGCAAATTCACAAAAGTAGGGTGCTGGTTGCTCCCCTTGGATTACGGAGTGCAATCACTCGGGGATGCCAAATGTCAGTCTTGGGGCTCACCAGTCAGGGGTCCTACTTTGCAGAGGATATGTTTTATTAATATGATGTCATCAGTTATGCACATTTCTGGCCTTGGACATCTGCTTGTTTGTTTTAAAGGATGTACGCCACCTTTCTGCCCAAAGGATCCCAAGGCAGCTAACAGATAAACCATTAGAGCTGTGCACAGAAGGCCTCTCAAAATTCTTCAGCCTACTTGTGGCCAGAGAAACTGGGGCGGGGGGGATAATTTCACTGCAGTTGTCCCAAGGGAGGGAAAAGTCTTGAGCAGTTTCTCACAGGTAGGGCTTACCATTGGCAGTGGATGTTTCTTTTTTCCTGAGAGTTTTTGGTTTATTGCGCTGCTCCTGCAAGTGGCAACAGCACCAACTGTGTTGAGGCTTCCAGTTTTCAGAGGCAGAATCTGAACTTCTTTGGGGGGTGCTTTTGAGCTTACCTCATCACTGTGAGGTGGCCGAGGGGGCTGTGTGTGTTTTATCTCTGTGTCACACATCTTTCCATTGCTCGGCAGCCTCCCAGGCCACCTGCACGTCCTGAGCTGAAAAAGCCCCATGGGAGGAATTGCCTCACGAGGTCTTCCTCATGACGGCTTTAACTGTAGTGTGGGAAGCCGAGGAGGCCGCAGGCTGCCACAGAGATGACTGTGCAACCAAGGACAGGACAATCACCCACCCTCCTCGGCCACCTCATAAGTAAAGTAAGCACAAGAACCCCCAACCCAGCCCGTGAGGATTTCTCCATTTCTTCGCCTTTGAATTTCCTTTCAAAGGCAATTTCTTTTCTGTCAAATTGAATGAGAATGGTAAAAAATAATGTGGGAGAAATTGTTGGCACAGCACTATAAAAACTACAATCAACAATAAAAACACACTAGTAAAAACAAACAAAAAGTACATGCAAAACAACTGAGTAAAAAATACCAGGGCAACAACAAACATATCACCTGGAAAGCCAAGCAAAATAGCATGGCCTTGACAGCCTGACTAAAGACCTACAGGATGCAGGCTGGACAAAACTCTGGGGTGGAGGGGAGCGTTGCTGGGCCAGGCCCTTTAGACACAGTGTGCTGGTGCAGTTCAACCAGGGCTTGTAGACAGAGAGATTTGTGCAGCTGCATTGGTCCATTAGGATTATAAAATCAAAGCATTGACAAGATAAATACATTTATTAGGGCCAATGAAAAAGTTACAAAATAGCCAGCCAGCTTTGTAGGATTACCCCCGCCCTCCTCCTCCATCTTCTTCAGGGTGGATGTTCCCTTAAATGAAAATAGCAAAAAGGTGTCTGTGTGCATGCATGCGCGTACAGGAGTGTGTGTTTGGGGCATGGTAGGAAGTGTGGACTATGGTTTAATTCCAGAAATGTAGAAAATGTAATTTCACAATTAAAATAGGGAGTTTCTCTCATGATGTATGAGACTGTGAGATGCAGGGGAAGGGATCATGTGAGGGAGGGGCCCCATGTCACACGTTTGTACTGGGCACCCCAAAACTATGCTTGGGCCCTGCCTGGGCTCCACTATTGAAAAGGCCCTGTCCTGCCCCTCTGATGGGGGTGAGACCCAAAGAAAGGCTTCATGAGTTGAACTTAAGAGGAGGGCAGGTTCACACGCTATCCATTCCAGGGGCATTGCTAGGTTCTTAAAGGATACAGGGCACAGGCCCATAACACAAGTTTGCATATATATAAATATATATATATATATATATTTATCCAAGTCTAAGCACACCTCATATATATATATATATATATATATATATATATATATGTTGTTGTTGTTCAGTCGTTCAGTCGTGTCCGACTCTTCGTGACCCCCTGGACCATAGCACGCCAGGCCTTCCTGTCCTGCACTTTCTCCCGGAGCGTGCTCAAGTCCATATTCATTGCATCGGTGATGCTATCTAGCCATCTCATCCTCTGCCGTCCCCTTCTCCTTTTGCCCTCAGTCTTTCCCAGCATCAGGGTCTTTTCCAGAGAGTTTTCTCTTCGCATTAGGTGGCCAAAGTATTTGAGCTTCAGCTTCAGTATCTGTCCTTCCAATGAGCACTCAGGGTTGATTTCCTTTAGGATGGATTGATTTGACCTCCTTGCAGTCCAGGGGACTCGTAAGAGTCTTCTCCAGCACCACAGTTAGAAAGCATCAATTCTTTGGCGCTCAGTCCAGCTCTCACAGCCATATGTTACTACTGGAAAAACCATAGCTTTGATTAGACGGACCTTTGTCGGCAAGGTGATGTCTCTGCTTCTTACTATGCTGTCTAGGTTTGCCATAGCTTTCCTCCCAAGGAGCAAGCGTCTTTTAATTGCATGGCTACAGTCACCGTCTGCGGTGATCTTGGAGCCCAGGAAAATAAAATCTGTCACTGCTTAATTCTGACCTGTGATTCATCCAACCTGGCATTTCTCATGATGTACTCTGCATATAAGTTAAATAAGCAGGGCGACAATATGCAGCCTTGTCGTACTCCTTTCCCAATTTTGAACCACTCGGTTGTTCCATGTCTGGTTCTTACTGTTGCTTCTTGACACTCGTTCAGGTTTCTCAGGAGAAAGGTAAGATGGTCTGGTACCCCCATCTCTTTCAGAATTTGCCAGAGTTTGTTGTGATCCACACAATCAAAGGCTTTTGCGTAGTCAGTGAAGCAGAAATAGACGTTTTTCTGGAATTCTCTCGCTTTCTCCATGATCCAGTGAAAGTTGGTGATTTGATCTCTAGTTCCTCTGCCTCTTTGAAACCCAGCTTGTACTTCCGGTAGTTCTCGGTTCACATACTGCTGAAGCCTAGCTTGTAGGATTTTGAGCATCACCTTGCTGGCATGTGAAATGAGCGCAATTGTACGGTATATATATATATATATATATATATATATAGACAGAGAGAGAGAGAGAGAGAGGGAACGGTATATATATATATATATATATTTGTACGATATATAGATATATAGATTTATTTATTTATTTATTTATTTATTTATTTATTTATTTTCTATACCACCCCATAGCCAAAGCTCTTTGGGCAGTTTGCAAAAGATAAAACGTTAAAGTACAATATACAAAGTTTAAAAACCATTTACATAAAAACATATGGACAATATATACAAGTATATAACTAAACACAACTTTGAACTAATTTTAAAGAATCCAACAATAAAACAACACAGCTTAAAACAACACAGCTTAAAAACAGTATACAAAGGGCAGCAAAAGGAACAAGAGTTCTCGAAAGGGAAGGCCTGCCAGAATAATAGCATCTTTAATGCCTGCTTAAAAACCTTCAACGAGGTCAGCAGGCAAATTTCAACTGGCAGGTCATCCCACGATTGAGGGGTGGCAAAGGAGAAGGTCCTCTTGCGTGTGGCTGCCAATCTCACATTAGGCAGCCGCAGCAAATAGCCCGTGTGTGTGTGCATGTGGTGTGCTTGAGTGTGTGTGTATAGATTACATACCTACATATATACATACATAAGAAGTGTGCACTGACCCCCCAACCTGTTTCAGCTCACACCCCAATTCAGCATTTTGGAAAACATCCTGCTTCTGCTCCAGCCAATTTGTAGTCGGACCATTTCAGCTCAGCACCAAACCTGGGTCAAGGTTTGGAAAGATGAGTCTTTATGCTTCCTGTTGACTACCATGGGAAATTAGAGAAAAACTGTAACTTTTTTCTCTGGGTCAGAACTGGATGATAATTTCAGTCATAGTAGCCCCCTAGAAAGGGATTACACCTGCCCAATGTCAGAAAGATAGGTGCAGGGTCTATATTTTGCTTTTCTTTTAAAGGGAACTGCCAATAACATTTTTACTACTTGGAAGAATTGGATAAAAATTTCAGGATTCATTGCCCATCAGAGGAGATCATGTCTGCCAAATTTAAGAATGATAGCCACAGGGGTTTTTGTGCAAGGGTGGCCTTGACATTTGGGGTCTCCAAAAGAGGACATGCTTATCTCCCTATTTTCCTTGTGGACCATTGTTTCTGTTCATAGGAAGCTGCCTTATGCAGAGTCAGGCCCTGGGTCCATCTAGCCCAGTACTGTTGACACTGACTGGCAGCAGCGGCTCTCCAAAGTTTCAGGCAGGATCCTTTCCTTGACCTACCTGGGGATGCTGGGGATTGAAGCCGGGACCTTCTGCATGCCAAGCATGTGCTCCACCGATGAGCGACAGCCCTTGCTATTGCTGGATAATGGCAACTGACAGACAAAACAGCCCCAGACTTGTTTCTCTGCAACCATGTGTCTGTTTGTATAAAGTCAAATACAGTTCAGAACTCTTGCCCACTGAAGAGAATTCTCTTTAAGAATTCCCCAAGGTATGTTCTGGGTGGAATAAAGAAGAGGAAGAAAGAACAGGACAGGACAGGGGAGGGAAGAAGAAATGAAGAATGGTGATTGGAAATGCACAGGGTGGGGGGTTAGAGAGAATTCCCTAAGCCAAGTGGCTCCTTTCAGAGAGGTAGTACTTCAGAGGAATTTAGGAGGCTTTCCTTTCTCACCTTTTTCACCTGAAAACCCATTTGTAAGATCAGCTCAGCCAATGATAGCTAGGCTGTATAAGGATGAGAGCAACTCAGCCAATAGCAGGCAGAGACCCTTCTGTCTGTCCTGCCTCTCTGTGACGGGGGGGGGGCAGCTTGCTCAGCCAGGTATGGCCAGGTGAGACCTCCCCACCATGTTTCCCACCACAAGTCAGTATGTTACAATATAGATATTGTGCTAATGATGTGCTAGGTGCTGTACAGAACACTGGGCATATTACTGTTCCCACTCAGATGATGAAAAGCTCACATTAGAAAAGGAGGAGGAAAGAGGTTTCACTTTCATCACGTGGATTGCTTCTCCTTTATAACAACAGGCAATAATGAATGCACGCATATCAGGGACTCTCACCTTGTCATGTTTCCCTGTTTAAAATGGTCACATCAGAGGCTCACTGCAGGAAACTAGCTGGGGTGGGGGGAGGGAGGGACTCTGGAGATGGGGCTTGGGGTGACTGTGGCAATTTAGAGCTGCTTCCTTAGAGGGAACATAGGCAGAGGCGCCTGGAGACGATCCTTGAAGGAAGGAAGCAGAGCTGGGAGCAGAGTGAGAGAGGAGCTCCAGCGGAAAGAAGCTGTTCTCACAGATCTCTGTTGGGAAATAATCAGTTATACTGACTTCTTCGCTGGTGGGTGGCCTTCATATCAGTGAAGCCCTAGCAGGGCTCCCAGCGGTGCATAGGAATCTGCCATATATGAAATCAGGCCATGGGTCCAGCTAGCCCAGTGTGGTCTGGAATGGCTGGCAGGGGCTCTCTGGAGAGGGTCCATTTCCCCCTCCCCCGGCTCAAATGGGAGACACCAGGCACCTTCCGCGTGCGGGTGTGTGCTCTGCTACAGCACAATATTCGTCACTGTTGCTGATGTGATGCCATTTGCTATCCTGGAGTCATGCCTGGCAGGATGCAAATTTTTGAAATGAATAACAATCAGAGATACAGATCAGAGTTACAGGCAGTCTTTATGATTTCAGAAGTGCTGGCCAGCCATGGCTTCTCAATCCCAAAATGCACTGTGAGGTGTAATCTGATACCTGCGACGTCCTGCTCCTGACTAATTCATGCAGACTGCAAATCTCCATTTTGAGACGGGGTCTATCTAAACTGCAGACCTCATGACCATAACACCTGGCCAGGTTTTGGGACTTGGTCTCTTCCCCCATCCTTTGTATCGCCATGTCTGATTTTTTGGAGTTTCGGTTGGTCCTAATAATAAAGGTATTGCCCAACTGTGAATAATAATTATACAAAAGAAGCCCTGCCTGAATCCTTCCCTGCGTGTTTTTTTCTCAGTCTATCCTGCCTGAGTTCTTCAGGCTTTCCGGCCACTGACCAGTGAGCATGATAGTAAAATGGTGCTCAGGTTTATAGTCTTCCGCTCTCTCCCCATCCCACCCCTCCCCAGGGCTTCTTTTGGCTGCTCTGTGCTGTATCCAAGGTCCCTCTGACATGAGCAATTGCTCTGCTTGTTGCAACAGGCAGGAGGCAAGTCAGAGAACCAATGAAGAGCCCCGTACCTCCATCCTTGCCTCTCCATCCATCAGCGTGTCAGCCAGGCCAGCTTGCTCTGTCAGTGGCACCCAGACAGGTTCAGAGCAGAGACGTTTTCTGTTTGAGTTCCCAGTGCCACTTATCCGCCCCAAAGCTGTATATATTCACTAAGAAATAAAAACATCCACATTTCCTGTAAAATTCAGATTGTGATGTTGGGGCTCCATGGGTGACGGAGCAACATCGCTTTGCCAGCATTTGCAGTGGTTATATGTATGGCACGAAGGGGAATTGGTCATCTCCAAATGCACACAGTGGACACATACTGGAGTCCAGTGCGACTGTGGCTTCTAGTTGCTGATTACTGTCAGGAATTCCTTCATGTGAGACCATTGGTCACTCCCAAAGCAATGCTGCTTCATCTTTTTAAACCTAATCATACAGGATTCCTGCAACCTTAAGCAATCTTTCTTAAGCAATTGTATACAGCTGCAAAGTTATGTATAGCATGTAACTGGAAGTCCCCAAAGCAGCCAACTAACGAACGGTGGATTAACAAAATTTGGGAGATTATGAGTCTGTATAAACTTATCAGCAAGGGCAGCGAGCGAGGAATCCGAACTTGAAGAATGATATCATGGCACCATGGTTTCCATTCATTTCCTATGCTGAGGCTCTTCAAACTTTTGATGTTGTTGTTCAGTCGTTCAGTCATGTCCGACTCTTCGTGAGCCCATGGACCATAGCACGCCAGGCCTTCCTGTCCTGCGCTCTCTCCCGGAGTGTGCTCAAGTCCATATTCATATGCATCGGTGATGCTATCTAGCCATCTCATCCTCTCCCGTCCCCTTCTCCTTTTGCCTTCAATCTTTCCCAGCATCAGGGTCTTTTCCAGTGACTTTTCTCTTTGCATTAGGTGGCCAAAATATTTGAGCTTCAGCTTCAGGATCTGTCCTTCCAATGAGCAGTCAGGGTTGATTTCCTTTGGGACTGACTGATCTAGCCTCCTTGCAGTCCAGGCGACTCATAAGAGTCTTCTCCAGCACCACAGTTCGAAAGCATCCATTCTTCGGCGCTCAGCCTTCCTTATAGTCCAGCTCTCACAGTCATATGTTGCTACTGGGAAAACCATAGCTTTGATGATACGAACCTTTGTCGGCAAGGTGATGTCTCTGCTTCTTACTATGCTCTCTAGGTTTGCCATAGCTTTCCTCCCAAGGAGCAAGCGTCTTTTAATTTCATGGCTACAGTCACCGTCTGCGGTGATCTTGGAGCCCAAGAAAATAAAATCTGTCAC
Source organism: Heloderma suspectum (assembly GCF_057233095.1). Classification (NCBI taxonomy): domain Eukaryota; kingdom Metazoa; phylum Chordata; class Lepidosauria; order Squamata; family Helodermatidae; genus Heloderma; species Heloderma suspectum. The sequence goes on along the minus strand of NC_139460.1, from coordinate 327,771,101 downwards.
TGCTTCCATTTCTTCCCCTTCTATATGCCAAGAAGTGATGGGGCCAGATGCCATGATCTTCATTTTTTTAATGTTGAGTTTCAAACCAGCTTTTGCACTCTCCACTTTCACCCTCAACAAGAGGCTCTTGAGATCCTCTTCGCTTTCTGCCATTAGGGTGGTATCATCTGCATATCTGAGGTTGTTGATAATTCTCCCGGCAATCTTAATTCCGACCTGTGATTCATCCAACCCAGCGTTTCTCATGATGTACTTTGCATATAAATTAAATAAGCAGGGCGACAATGTACAGCCTTGTCGTACTCCTTTCCCAATTTTGAACCACTCGGTTGTTCATGTCTGGTTCTTACTGTTGCTTCTTGACCCTCGTACAGGTTTCTCTGGAGACAGGTAAGGTGGTCTGGTACTCCCATCACTTTAAGAATTTGCCACAGTTTGTTGTGATCCACACAATCAAAGGCTTTAGCGTAGTCAATGAAGCAGAAATAGACGTTTTTCTGAAATTCCCTTGCTTTTTCCATGATCCAGTGAATGTTGGCGATTTGATCTCTAGTTCCTCTGCCTCTTCGAAACCCAGCTTGTACTTCCGGTAGTTCTCAGTTCACATGCTGCTGAAGCCTAGCTTGTAGGATTTTGAGCATCACCTTGCTGGCATGTGAAATGAGCGCAATTGTGCGGTAGTTTGAACACTCTTTGGCATTGCCCTTCTTTGGCACTGGAATGTAAATGGACCTTTTCCAGTCTTGTGGCCACTGTTGAGTTTTCCAAATGTGTTGGCATATTGAGTGCAGCACTTTAACAGCATCATCTTTTAGGATTTTAAATAGCTCAGCTGGAATACTGTCATCTCTGCTAGCTTTGTTGTTAGTAATGCTTCCTAAGGCCCACTTGACTTCACTTTCGAGGATGTCCAGCTCAAGTTCAGTGACCGCACTATCATGGCTATCAGGGACATTCAGATCTTTCCTGTATAGTTCTTCTGTGTATTCTTGCCACCTCTTTGTAATCTCATCTGCTTCTGTTCTGTTAGGTCCCTGCCTTCTTTGTCCTTTATCATGCCCGTCTTTGCACAAAACGTTCCCTTGAGATCTCCAATTTTCTTGAAGAGATCTCTAGTCTTTCCCATTCTGTTGTTTTCCTCGATTTCTTTGCATTGTTCATTTAAGAAGGCCTTCTTGTCTCTCCTTGCTCTTTTCTGGAAATCTGCATTCAGTTGGGTATATCTTCCCCTTTCTCCCTTGCTTTTCGCTTCCCCTCTTTCCTCAGCTACTTGTAAAGCCTCATCAGACAGCCACTTTGCTTCCTTGCATTTCTTTTTCTTTGGGATGGATTGAGTTGCTGCCTCCTGAACAATGTTACGGACCTCCGTCCATAGTTCCTCACGCACTTTGTCCATCAGGTCTAATCCCTGAAATCTATTCCTCACCTCCACTGTGTATTCATAAGGGATATGATTTAGGTCATTATTGTTGTTCAGTCGTTCAGTCGTGTCCGACTCTTCGTGACCCCATGGACCATCGCACGCCAGACCTTCCTGTCCTGCACTCTCTCCCGGAGCGTGCTCAAGTCCATATTCATTGCATCAGTGATGCTATCTAGCCATCTCATCCTCTGCCGTCTCCTTCTCCTTTTGCCTTCAGTCTTTCCCAGCATCAGGGTCTTTTCCAGAGAGTTTTTGCATTAGGTGGCCAAAATATTTGAGCTTCAGCTTCAGTATCTGTCCTTCCAATGAGCACTCAGGGTTGATTTCCTTTAGGACTGACTGATTTGACCTCCTTGCAGTCCAGGGGACTCGTAAGAGTCTTCTCCAGCACCACAGTTCGAAAGCATCAATTCTTCGGCGCTCAGCCTTCCTTATAGTCCAGCTCTCACAGCCATACGTTACTACTGGGAAAACCATAGCTTTGATTAGACGAATCTTTATCGGCAAGGTGATGTCTCTGCTTCTGACTATGCTGTCTAGGTTTGCCATAGCTTTCCTCCCAAGGAGCAAGCGTCTTTTAATTTCATGGCTACAGTCACCGTCTGCGGTAATCTTGGAGCCCAAGAAAATAAAATCTGTCACTGCTTCCATTTCTTCCCCTTCCATATGCCAGGAAGTGATGGGGCCAGATGCCATGATCTTAGTTTTGTTAATATTGAGTTTCAAACTAGCTTTTGCACTCTCCTCTTTCACCCTCAACAAGAGGCTCTTTAGATCCTCTTCACTTTCTGCCATTAGGGTGGTATCATCTGCGTATCTGAGGTTGTTGATAATTCTCCCGGCAATCTTAATTCCGACCTGTGATTCATCCAACCCGGCGTTGGATTTAGGTCATACCTGAATGGTTTAGTGGTTTTCCCTACGTTCTTCAATTTAAGCCAAAATTTTGCAAGAAGCAGCTCATGATCTGAGCCACAGTCAGCTCCAGGTCTTGTTTTTACTGACTGTATGGAGCTTCTCCATCTTTGGCTGCAAAGGACATAATCAATCTGATTTCGATATTGACCATCTGGTGATGTCCATGTGTAGAGTCGCCTCTTGTGCTGTTGGAAAAGAGTGTTTGCTATGATCAGCGTGAAACTTTTGATGAAGTTCCAACAAAGTGCAGTTGCCTGTATTTTTTCTGATTAGTACACACAAAATGACATACACTTACGTACACTCCTTTTATATGTTGTAGAACTTGTATTTTTACTATTAGCTATTGAGCTTCTACTTAGGTTGTTTTGTTGTACATGTTCCATAAGCATATGAGTTATAGACTAAGGTTTATAATTAGCTAATTCCTTTGTCTCTTTAGTGATTTGATTTATTATTATGTAAGTTCTTCTTTTTGTTGCCTTTATTTTGTTAACCTTATTTCAAAATGAAATAAAATAAAATTTCATGAGAAAAAAGAAGATTCAGGGCCCACACAAATCTTTATATCAATATTTGCATATTTAGAAATAATAACTAGGATCTATTTAAATTTTGCAGGAGGCAACACCAGGCCATTCATTTCTCATCCAAATCATCACAAATAAAATAAATTCTTCAGTTAATTTGCACCCTGCCCCAGATCATCCCAAACCAATGGGAAAAGTTTTTTCCCCCTGTGCTTAGCTCCCATGCAGGGGGAGATTTTTCCTGGGGGAAGGATGTTGCAGCATGTGGGGAGTGTGAATTAACCCTTCCCTCCACAGCTGCAAAAAATTCCCATTGAAAATTGCCCAGTGGATGAGATGGAGGGTTTTTTAAATAAATAAATAAATAAATAAATAAATAAATAAAGCCCTACCATCAACTGCTCTGTAAAAGATCTGATTCAGGTCATGAGAAGTTGAGAGAGAGAGACATTCTCTCTCAGAAATTATTTCCGCAGCATAGGTCCCTGCAGAAGATCGGAAACCCCATCACGTTAATTATCCACGTTTCTTCTGTTCTGAATGTTTCCTTTTGTCGGTGTTGCAATTAACTTAACCACTGTTGTTTGCACAAGGAGCCCCTGAGGGGGCAGCCAGCCTGGAGCCCCCACGGCTGGAGCTCTAATGATCAGAAGCAGCTTGAGAAGCCACCCCCCCTCACTTTCTTTCTCAGCATTTTAGCACCTCCCCGTTAATGCTTGATTTGAATGTGTAACCCCCCTAATAGATCTTGGGGATGCTGGTTGTGCCACTTCTAAATTAGCTCAACTCATTAGAGGGCTTGAAGGTTTTATGTAAATAAGCAATTAGCACTTGTGAAGGAATGGAAAGTGAAGAGACGCTTGAGTACTGATTGGTGGGGCCCCATCTTTCTGCAACAAAAATAAATAAACAAACAAATAAATAAATAAAGCAGGTACCTTCTAGTCAGTGCAAGATGTAGCCGAGCCCTGAGCTTATCTCTGCTTCCTTAGACCTTCCAGGGGCCATAAGAATTTAAGAAGAGCCTGGCTGGATCAGATCAGGATGGACCCATCGAGTTAGCATCCTGTTTCTTACAGTGGCCTCCAGGAAACCCACAAGCAGAGCTCTCCCCTGAGAAATCTAGAATTTGATAGAGGAGCAGGGCTTGCAACCCACCAGTGATGCTGACTTGGTGCACGGTCAAGGAAGGCGAGTCATACTCGAGCTGTGTCTTGGGCCATTCCTTTTCCTGAGGATGGCATACCTATTGGTTGAAATGCAGTTCAGTGTGGCTTGGAAAATCAGGCACCGTCTCTGATGCCAAAAAGCTTTACTGCAAGAGCCTTGTGACTGGACTTTGGGATGACAAACATCGGATTCGAAATTTTAGAATAACCAGAGACACCCTATTTGAAATAGCACACATACTCAGGCCCCACCTCCAACCCGGAAGGTAAGAGGCAGAGCAAAAATTAAAATGCTGAAATTGGAGTGTTTTGTAATTCTGGTTTAATTTAAAAAACAACACGTGTACGTACAGGTGTACGAAACACCCATGTGCATGCTCACAACAACAGGTATGTTTGGGGCAGTGAAGAAGGCAAGGAAGGGAAGGAAGAGAGGCTGAGGTGGGTGGCACAAGTCTCTAGGAATCCGGGTACATCCCATCATGATCTGCCCACTGGTGCAGAATGGATATGATGGGTTTCTTCATAATAAAGCACGAAACAGGAGCAAACTGTGTGGACTGAGGGCAGGCAATCTTTTTGGGTCATGGGTACATTTTGCAAATTGAGAAAGTGTTCTGGGCACCAGCACAGAATGGCTGCCATGGGAGGCATGGCAAAGGACAAGTAACTGGCTCAAAAGACTGAATACAAGGCAGAGGTGGGGCCTGAGCCCCATCACACTGAACAACTCCTTTGAACTCAGTTTTCAGCGCCAACAGAAACTATTTCACAGAAGACAAACATTTATTCTCTCCCTCTTCCCACCCCCAGCCATCAAACACATTTCCCCCATGTCTTTTTCTCTCTCACTGCAGACACTCTGTCTCACCTGGGCCATCACCCATATTCTCTCTCTCCTTCTCTCTCTCTCTCTCTCTCTCACACACACACGCACACACACACACACACCCCCTCAGCAGGCACCACTGAAAGTGTCCAGGGCGCATTGACACCCACAGACACCATGTTACCTACCCCTGGTGTAGATGCTACTTTGAAGTTCTGCAAGAGATAAATAATGAAAAACGAACAATATACCGTAAAAGAAGGCTCACACCTTCTTTGGTATTGCTTACTTTTCATGTTCCTATTAGTCAAAATCACAGGTTTTTACTCCATTGGCTTTACCCTCTGCTTGAGGGAGAATATCTTTAAGAGTCGGTCATTTGGGACCATTTCAAGCTTCCATCTCGTCATATTGACAAGATATTGACATTAAGAAAAATAAAACAACTTAGGGCGTCTCCACACAGAGCTTTTATCCTGCGATTGAGATTAGTTACTCAAGGAAGTTTGCGGGCCCTTTAGATGACATTGTCAGCCTCCAGGGCATCTCCTGCGCTAAATGATCTTTATCTCATTTTTAAAAAGTTCAGAGATAATGAGCTATCTAATTACAGCACGTTGAGTTTCCTGTGAAAAGAGGAAGTCGCGCAATTAGAGGAGCTAGATCACAGCGCCATCTAATGGCTGTATAATGCAACATAGAAAATGCAGATAAGGGGGGAAGGGAAGTGCATGTATGATCCTGCATTTAAAACAGAAGCAGAAAGCCCTAGTAAAATTGCGAGATTTTACTTTTAGCCTGGTTTAGAAATGCTCTTAGATGCTACTGTTCATACTTATGAGTTAAAAAATGATGACATCAAAATCAGAACATGTTTTGGGTGGTTTATCCATTATGGCTGCCATATAGTAGCTCTTTTAAATCATCATGCAGCTCAAATAATCTTTAGATTAGGAATCGTGGACATTTTTGAAATTTGGCCAAATTTCAGAAAATAACTCAGTTTCAAACATTGCCAAGTATCACGTTTGTGATTAAACTCTGAACGTTACTTTAAAATCTGAAGTCTGCAGTCTGCAGTCTGCAGTGGCTGGACGTAGGTTTACCAACTCAGTGAGAACCAGGTAAGTGAGAACTGTTACAGGTCAGAAACTGGAACAATATATGGTTGACCAGGCATGTGTGTTTTTATCATGCTTGCACAGGGAAGGGCTTTACTGGTGACCCATGTCCTGTATAAATCAAGCCTTTTAAAGGACTGTTAAGAGACTCAGGAAAAAGAATTAAAAGAAAATCTTTCTGTAAGATTTGCAACAAATTCCCAAGAGATGGCAATGGATGAGGGTGTGGAGAGGGGGAGTGGGAACATCTAAGCCTTCCTCCCACACCCTGGGGGTGATTCCAGCATGCCTGTGCTTTCCCATCCACCCCCCACCCCCAGTTGCTGGTGATGTAATTTAATGTCGTTGTTTGATCTGTTTTGATGTTTTGTTAATGATTCTTCTAGGCTGGAAAATGTGGTTTCAGGATTCCCCCCCCCCCCCGTTTCGTATTTCTCAGTTGCAAATTCCTGGGATCCTTTTATTTCATTCATGGCTAGAAGGGCTTCTCCATCACTCACTGCCCAGTAGGTTGCTGGACCTGGGAGGAATAAAGGTGCCCAGCAGGCAGGTCAGGGGATAAAAATGGCCATGGAAAGAGCCAGTGAACATTTCAAAATACTCCAGTGCATCTGAAAGTGCATCATGACCAAATCGCTTTCAGCCTCAGTTATTCTTCATCTTACATCCATCTGTAAGAAGGATGCACCAGACTTTTTGAAACCTAAGATTGTTTTAAAAATACAACTCAAGCCAGCCAGCCAGCCAGCCAGCCAGCCAGCCAGAAAATGTATAAAGAGAATCAGAAAGAAGTCAGTAAGGGTGCAATCCATGCTGGCTGGGGAATGCTGGCGGTTATAGGACTTCTTCTTGTCTAAACATGCATAGGATTGCACACTAAGCTACATACACAATGAAAATCGGGATAAGCATCCCACAGTGTAAAGATACCAACAAAGTGAGTGTCATGAGATCAGAGTATCTTCTAGCGAAGCCGAGCATAGCATACAATAGTGACTGTGGAGCACTTTGAAAATTGTTCCATCCTGTGCTTATGGGCATGTCATTTCCCCTTCACTTCAGTGGGGCTTTTACAGGAAAGCAGCGTGGCCATGTGTCCTCTTTTACCAAGGACATTTCTCGATTTGAAGGGTTGCCAGAGGACCGTCCTGTCTTTGAAGGGCTGTCCAGTTCAGTTCCAACTTAAAGGTAAAGAAATACAAGAATGTTGGCTCATCCACAGTTAGCACCTGGACAGCAGACTGCACAGGTAGACACGCAGGTCTCTTGGTCACAGTCTTCTACACTATGGTGAGACGTGCTGTATTTCTATTAAAGTTATGATAAATATTTCTAAATTTGCATCTATACATCTGTCCTCTTTTTAAAATATTTATTTATTTATTTACAATATTTGAATACCGCTCCACATCTAAAGAGATTCCAGAGTGGTGAACGACAAGAGATAAAATGAACAAAAGAAAAAAAGAAGAATGAAGCATGATATTGAAATTATTCTTTAAAAAAACAGAGTGCCAATAAAATTGAGGCTGTTTAACCAAGGAAGGCTTCCTGGAAAAGAGCTGTTTTCAGGATGCACCAAAAGCTACCCAGTGTTGGCACCTGCCTGTCCTCCAGAGGCAGGGAGTTCCATAGGAAGGGAGCCACCGCACTGAAGGCTCTTCTCTGGGTGGACTCCAGTTGTGCCATAGGTCCATGTGGAACCACCAGGAGCAGGCCCTCTGATGACCTCAGTGACCGGGCAGGTTGGCAAGGGAGAAGGCGCTCTGGTCCCAAGCTGTTTAGGGCTTTGTACACTAGTACCAAAACCTTGAACCTGGCTCAGTAGTGAATAGGCAGCCAGTGCAGTTCCCTCAGCCAAGGAGTTGCCTGCTGAAAAGGGTCAGCTCCAGATAACAGTGGTTTTTTGGTGATTCATAAGTGGCCACCCTACCGGAAAACCTCCTGGCATATTGGACTGGGTTCTAAAAAATGTTACATGTGGGAAGGAATTGTGATTGTGTCCAAATTACTTCTAATTAAGTGTTTGGAGAGAGGGAGGGTATCTGTGCACAGAGGAAGAGAGAATGCAGATGTATCGAGCTGCAAGTTGGACACAAGTTGAACCCTTTAAGAAGCAACGTATTGGCCTTCTGTTTTCCGCAGTTTGATGGTGTGGCCCATTTTGTCTACCAGAACCATCAATACGAGCCTAGTCGTATAACTGCAAACCTACTGAAGGCATCCATTCCTTTTCATTGCAACCTGCAAAATATTGTTCTATGTGCTGGACCCAGTTCTGTTTTTCTATTTCCTGGGCACTTGCTTTGCCTGCTGTGCACACATTGTACAGATGATACATGGGACACCTTTAATTGAAGTAATTTGGAGAGCTCTGCACTGGCATTCCAGATAGCAATATCTTGTGGAAGGACCGGAAGGATGCTTGGGGCGAAATAATTACAGAAAAGAGAAGCAATCTGGAATTAGTTCATGATGGACAGCCTTTTCCAAAGGCAGAAGTGGTTGCGGTAATGAGATCTTCCCACTCCACATGCTCAGGTTTGTGCTGTTATTAATTTATAAAGAAAAGCCGAGGTTGCAATTTGGAACTTTGTGTGATCGATGCAGAGCAAAAATGTAGCTTGTAAGGCACACACAGTACCTGCAGGCCCAGATCATTGTCTGGTCCCCAGATAAATTGACCCCCCCCCTCCATCTTTTGCAGGTGCTGTTGTTCTTGGCCTTGTTGCCTCCCTCCCTCCCATCACTGGACATATTCCTCCTTTAGGGATATAATTAGAGATGCTTCCAAAGATGACCTCATGTGAATCCATCCCCAGATTTGGAGTTCTAGATTACCTGGATGTTCTGAAGTGGAACTGATCCACTAGGAGTCCTGTGCTCCATTTTTATTTCTGAATGTTGTACATGGTGCACCCAGGGCCGGTGCCAGACTCCAGTGGGCCTTTGACATAGTGCTGCCGACGGGGCCCCTGCTTGCACACTCGTGTTGTAGACTGAATTCACTGTCAACACTTTCAGGTCAGCTCAAGAGGAAAGTGCCTCTGAGTGTATGCAGAATACCTTTCCCTCATCTCTAAGTACAGCCATCTCCCAGAGGTGTATGTTCAGGGGACAGGAACAGCAAGCTCTCCCTAAAATCTGGCTTGCAGCACAGAGACCTGTGAATATGGAAGTTCACAGAACTTTCTAGCATTATTATGAGCAGAAGCAGCCAGCTTGGGTGGGCGGGAGGAGTCAGTCCAGCACACGCAGGCACTTCACTGAGAAGGCAGCTACCTGCAGCTCAGTGGTGCACCGCAGGGGGCAGCCACCCACAGATTCTAGCACCTCCAGACACAGACAACTTAAGGACCATCTTAAGAACATCAGGACATCGGAACAGCCCTGCTGGATCAGACCCAGGGTCCATCTAGTCCAGCATTCTGGTCACACAGTGGCCAACCAGCTGAGAACTGGGAACCCACAAGCAGGGCATGAGCGCAACAGCACCCTCCCACCCATGTTCCCCAGCAACTGGTGTACACAGGCTCACTGTCTCAGGTACTGGAGGTAACACATAGCCATCAGGACTAGTAGCCACTGGAAACCTTTTCCTCCAGGAATTTGTCCAACCCCCTTAACGCCATCCAACTTGGTGGCCATTACTACATCCTGTGGTAGCGAATTCCATAGTTTAACCATAAGAACATAAAAATGTCATCTTCCTTTGACATGCATAGTGTTTGAGGTGATTAAGGCGATATGAAAATTAGATTTGCGAGCTTTAACCTTTGATGGCTGCTTCACCTGAGTAAGTCTTCCTCTTTTGACTTGGACTCCTGCACTGAGCAGGGGGTTGGACTCGATGGTCTTATAGGCCCCTTCCAGCCCTACTATTCTATGATTCTATGATGTTGCAGACAGTAAGTGATGAAGATGCATGTGACAAGTGGTGCAAAGGTAGTACAAAGCTAGAAACCACTCAGTTTTTAAGAGGGTGGGATTCAGGCCAAGAGAAGGCACAAGCTGGGGTCTACTCGGGCCCTCAAGCATGAGCGAACAAACAATATTTTTGAGGCATCGTCTTTCATCTTGGTCAATCATTGGCCAGAGGAAGCAATGGCAGCTTACTGTTTAACCTGAAATGGAGGGGATGTGACACCATTTGTGTCAAATGTGCAAGAAACAGAGTTAATGATGGTTTTGCAACTCGGCTGCTTGTACTCATGGAAAAAATCTAGTAATAATATATGTAAAACAAGTGGGGAGAGGCAAGGGATGGTGATTGGAAGGGAAAATACAGAACCAGATAAAATGTGTGTGTGTGGAATGCCAAAGCACACTTTTGCGATGCTGGAATTTTCTTGTAATAATTTGAATCTATATTTGCTTGACTGGAATTTCCCCATGCATGCACATCTTTGGATTCAGGGATTCACATTTGTAACAAGAAGACATTTCCAATTTGCAAGAAGCTGACCTTCATAAGATTCCACCAGCTTAGCTCCAGATTGCCCTTTGCGTGAAAGCATGTGAGGCCAGCTGTAACTCCTAAGTCACATGGATCCATTGCCTGATGTACTTCCTCCACATCCCAAGACTTACTTTATTTATTTATTTATTTATTTATTTATTTATTTATTTATTTTCCAGGAGCTGGAACACTTTTCTGATCAACAGCGGGAGAATCACAGGCTGGGAACTGAGACCGGAGAAGCTTTCCCTTGCTAAAAATGTGGAACTTTCAACCAGGCCTGTTCTCCTTGCTTATCTTGCAAATTGGAGGACTCTGCTTAGGATTTTTCCAGGTAGGTAATGTCATATTTCAGGTGCACACATATGTCTGACTTGTGTTGCTTGCTTTGTTGGCATCTCTTAAATTGGACAGTAATGTCGATAATCAAAGAGATCTGGTTGCAAATGGCAGACAATGAAGCAGAGCTGGAGAGGAGAGAGGAACATGTCTTGTATCTTTTTAACTACATGCTCTGAAGGAGATGTTGGTTAGCAGTGCCCAGGTATCTCCCCTTTCAGTGTAGTTTGGGCCTTAGTTCTGAGTGGATTTTCAGTGCTGGGGCTGGATTGCAGAGGTGTAATTATTTTTTGCAATTATTTTCCCCAAGCACACACACCCATGTCACACTAGGGCATTGCTAGAGGATTTCATTTGGTCTGCATTTTTAAGCAAACTGACTTGATTCACACTTCTTAGACAAAAACACAGAATCAGAACAGTTATCCTTTGGTTTTCACACTTTTGAGATGCAGTTCTTAGCTCAAAATGCCTATAAAAATACACACTTTAGATTTATTCACGTATTTATTTGTACCTCACCTTTCTACCAAAAAATGACACACAAGGCAGCTTACAGAACCAATTAAAAGTGATTGCAATGGATACAAAAATAGATATTTTTAGGGTAAAATGTATACAAAAATCCATAGTTTAGGGTAAAATGCTTACAAGATTGTGTATTTTGTGGGGGAAAATAAGTGCAAAAATAATGTGAATTTTCATGCATTAAAAATTCATAGATTAATACAAAAATGGGATAGAGCAGACCTATGAATGAATGCATGTGAAACTCATACAAACTGGAAAAAGGCTGATCTGTCCATCTGTATGCCATACTAAAAATTGTTTTTTTAAAGTTGTCTCAGTGTCAAAAACAGTTTGCCAAGTGTTTGGGGAGGGGCTCTTAGAGAAACATAAGCCTAACCCCACCTTGGGCTTTGGATACTGGAGAAAGTCAGTGTCCAGCTGAAGATAAAAAGGTCTGATCCTGTACATGAAGTCTAAGGAAAGGTGAAACACTATTTGGTAATGTTGTTTGTACTGACATAGAGGGCTTCTCTACACCAGGGTTTTATCCTGAACCTTTACTGGGTCTTGTGCTTCCAAATTCTTTGTGGGATTCAGATCGCTCCTTTACACATGCTTACATGTGCTTTTTTTGCGGGGGGGGGGATTTCCATTCTCTGCAAGTTCTATACGTTTCATTATACAGCCACTAAATGGTGCTGTGATATAGCGGAATTGTGCAATTACACGCACCTGTTGTTGCGCTTCTAGAAAAAATGCCACTTTCCCCAATCTTTAAAAAAAAATGGGATAAAGGTTATAAAGCATGGGAGAGGCCCTGGAGGTTGACAACGTCGTGTAAAGGAACTGCAAACTTCCATGAGTCCCCAGTCACAAGTGCACAATAAAAGCCTCGTGTAGAGATGCCCTAAATCCCTTGCATCCATGAATGGGGAAATTCCAATCAAGAAAATATAATTCGATTTTGTGTGTGTCTTTCAAGCTACGTTAAATGTGCTTCAGATCACCCCCCCCACACACACACACACACCTGCCCACCCAAAACTCTCCTGTTTCTCAGACACAATCCCCTACTCTCATCTTGTTCTACATAACCAATTTTTGCCAGCATACCACCACTGTATTGAGAAACCCAACCATCATTAACTTTGTCCCTCACAAATGTAACACAAAGGCTGATGGTAGGAAATAATGAATATGTGCTGTGAAATTGATAACTCACCTTGGGGAGGACAAACCTGCTAATGGTGTATAAAGTAAGAGCTTTAATGGCGACAGACAGAACTGTGAAAAATCCCCCTTGTACATCATTTCAGGCTGCACCATCAGTTCAGTTCCATATGTGCTATTTATACACTTCCACATAATTTATACTGGCAAAAACTGAAAATAGAAAATGGCAAATTTCCTTTTAGGTTGCACTAGTAAGGTTGCACCAATTCCAAATAAGGAAATACATTTTGTGGGGAGGGGAGTGTTATCTCTCTCAAAGGGGTCTTTGCCCTTCGAGGGGCGAACCTCTTTGTGTTCTGTGAGGTTTCTATGTTGTTTTTGTTTTTTTATGAAGGAGTCTACTTTGTACATCTTATGAAGTGTTGTGGATGGTTGTTGAGGACACATGCATACATGTGCGCGTGCACACACGCACACACATATTCCACAGTCTGGATTGGACAAGCGTGGTAGCTGTTCTGTGGGACTCTGTGTTGGGATTCATGTCCTAAGGCCTGTGCTCTTTGCAAAGCTCATCCCTGCTCCATGGCTCTCAGCTGTTGTCCCCTGCCTGTCATAGGAAGAACATCAGAAGATCTTTGGATTACACCAAAGGCCCATCTAGTCCAGCATTCTGTTTGCACAGTGGCCAGCCAGCTGCCGTTGGGAAGCCCACAAGTAGGACATGGGTGCAACAGCACCCTTCACCTTGTGTTCCCCAGGAACTGGTAACTGAGAGGCATGCTTCCTCATTTGAAAAGGCTGCTACAGATGACCTAGAAGCAATGATCTACAAGATCACAATGATCTGGAAAAGTGTTTCAGCGTGCAGCAGCCCTGTACTGACTCTGGATACTCACAAGCAAGACACGTTAATGGCCTTCCCACTGTTCCTTCTACCCAACACCTGTTTTTTGGAGACAGACTGCCTCTGTGCCTGCAGGTTCCATTTAGCTAACATAGGCAAGAGGTGCAGGTGGCTTGTCTGACCAGGGAGGTGGCATTCAACCTGTAGTGTCTGGGGCTGCATTTCCCCTAACGCAGGGGGTGTTGAACCCCTTTCAGCCCAAGGGCCCAATTCAGTTTCAGGGGAGCTCTTGGGGGCTGAATGCCGAGGGGGGCATAGAATCATAGAATAGGAGGGCTGGAAGGGGCCTATAAAACCATCGACTCTATTAAATGTCATCCTGTTGTTTTCTGCCCAGCGCTCCAGTCTATCAAGATCGCTTTGAATTTTGTTTCTGTCTTCCAGGGTATTAGCTATCCCGCCCAATTTTGTGTCATCTGCAAATTTGATCAGCGTTCCCTGCACCTCCTCCTCCAAGTCATTAATACAAATGTTGAGGAGGAGCTCTTGGTGGGCAGAACTGAAGGCAAAAGTAGAGGGGCCAATATTGTAGGTGAAAGCTCTTCCTGCCAGGAACAAAGCCTCAGGAGAGGCTTCTCAGCATCTTAGAATGGGCAAAAAACCATGCACAAGGCAGGGAGATATGAAAACCTCAGAAGAAAGAGGGTGGGGCCATCTGGGGAACCCCAGAGGACTGGACTGGGACCTCAGCTGGGCTGGATTTGTCCCAAGGCCCTGAGGTTCAACACCCCTGCCCTTAAGGGCCAGGTTTGCACCTGAGGGAGCAATCCTATGGCCCACTAGACACTGTCTAGAGGGCCATAGGATATGCTGTTTTCCGGGAATCGACCTCAGAGCCCGCACTCCGAGGTCGGTTCCTGGAAAACTGTCCTCCCCCCACACCTGTGCTGCCTCCTAGGCAGAGTGAAGAAGCCTGTCCTTCGTGCTCAGAAGAGGAGTGTGGAGCGACTGAGAAGGGGTGGGGCTGGGGGCATTCCGGGGCGGGGAGAGAGGAGCTGCGTGTATGACACATCCCATGTGTCGTACAGCAGCCTCCTCTCCCGGTCGGCCCCCCTGCGGCTAGACAGCCAAAAACAGCTGTCTAGCAGAAAATAGCAGGGCAGGAGAGGCGCAGAGGGAACGATCCCCCCCCACCCGTGCTCTCCTGCCTTGCTTTGGATAGGCGGTCACCTCCGAGTTTGGAGACAGACGCCTATATTGATAGGATTGCGCCCTAAGAGTTCTGTTCGATCCAGTATTCTCACTGGAGGCAAGGCCATTCACCACCTGTGACCCTTCCTGGACAGAGAGGGCTGGCCACAACAGTCCTTGCCTGGGTAATGTTTGTCTCTTGGTTCATTGTAAGTATTTTTATATTACCCATCAATCATATTCTGAGGCTGGTTTACCAAAAGGAATGGTGTTGTGTGTGTGTGTGTGTGTGTGTGTTTTAAAAAAACATAAATGAAAAGCCACAGCATCATAAATGCTGCATAAAATAGTCAGCAGGGTTAAAACTGTATCTAGACAACTTGGGGGAAAGAACAATAAAGTGGCCCCCAGTTGCAGTTCTTACAAGGGCCCAGCTGGAAAGGCTGCTGCTGGGGGGTAGCTGTGGATGGGCCAAAGGCAGCTGGTCTGTCCCAGAACTGATGGCATAGCCCTGCTTCTTCCCTTCCCTTCTCTTCTTTTCTCTGCAACCTGCTGGAACATCTGGTCAGCTAGGTGACAGTTGATGGATGTGTCTAATAATCAGACATCTAAGCCTGAGGCGAACACTAGATCTTCTGGCAGTGAATTCCATAAGTTAACCAGCCACTTTGGGAGATGATAATTGTCTGTAAATCTGGATGAAAATGCAGTACATAAAATAATAGTAAATACAGTACCCATAGAGTGAACATGAGAACATGTTTGATTCTGCAGACTGAAACAGTCTGGCATGCAAGCACAGCACGTGTCGTAAGCAGGTGGAACAGAAGAAGGTACAGAGGCATCAGGGGAAAAGCCTGGTGAAGTTTTGGAGGGAGCCCAAGACATTTGGCTCATCTTATCAGACTTCTTCTAACTTCCTTCAATGCTCCCCCTGTCTATGCTTTGCCAGAATAGGGTTCTCCAAAATTCACCCCACAGTTACCTTCAGGCAAAATGCATTGGCAATTTTCAGCTGATTCCACATGCCAGGAGCACCAGCCACCAGGTGGACTGGAGAGGGGGGGCAGGGGGATGGTAGTACAAGCCTCTTTCTGTGCAAAAGCCAAGTCCATGTGAACAGGTCTCCTCCACACAGGCCTCCTCCCTATGCACAGGTCTTTGCCACACAATTGTGAGGTTCTCCTTGCTGGATCTTCCTTGTTGCCAACAGTGTGAAATGAGGAGCTGTGACCCTGGAGAGCAGAATCTGCTCCCCCTTTCCCAGACGTCCCCCCCCCCCCGAACTAGGAGAGAGGGTGCTTCCTCTCGCCTTGACTCTTCATTCTCTGTGTACCTTTCAGCCAGCAAGTTCAGCACTAGAATGTGACCCTGTGGAGAGGTGAGCCAATTCTGCATCTCATGACTTTTCTCTTGGGATCAGGTCGTTAAAAAGTTCTAGATTTTATGTCAGTGGAACAACTGAGGGTGGGGTGTTACCCATTGAATATGGGGGCCAGTTTTAGTCCATGTTCAACTTTTCTGCCAGTTGATGAATGTTAAGCCTTCAGAATCATATGACACAGCAGCACATTTCTGAAAGGGGTGGGTTCTGGGCAAATTCGAGTCCAAAGAGCTTGCACCCCTACCGAGAAAACCCAGAGAACTCCTTTCAGTGCACTGCTACTGTTTTAATTTTCAGCTGCGTTGGTTATGAAGAGCAGAGCTTCAGTGGCTGGTACATCTGGTGAGTACCAAATCTGCTTTGGAGACAGCACTAATGAAGGGTGGGCTTTGGAGATAGAGAAACAGAATTCTTTCCTTGCTAGTTGGACACACTTACCAATGCTATGGCGAAAGCTGATGGTTCTTTTCTGGTCTGCCTTAACAAAGCAGGTGGAATCTTTCATGACCAGCTTTAGCTGCATTCATATTTTCAAAGGGAGCACTGCCATTTCTCGTCCTCTGTCCAAACAGCCTGGGTGCAACCTGAAATCTGTTTTGCACCTGGCAGGAGAGGTCCCCGGACTCTGTCTGCATACTTCTCCTACTCTCCAGACAGGAGATCTAGGGGCTTCACCATCAGCTTCCTCCTGCTGTGGTTGTTTTACTGAACATCCAGCCTGGGTCACTGTGCCAGCTGGCTGCAGCAGAAACAACAATGGGTCTTGCAGCGCTGTCAAGACTAACACGTTTTTTAATGCCGAAGCATTCATGGATGAGAATCCAGTTCATTGTTAGGACCCACTAAGATGGCACCCACAACTTTGTGATGTCTTAATTCCAGAGTGCAGACCTCCGGGACCAGGGGTCAAATCCTGGGGTCCCAATCCAGCCCTCTGGAGCTCCCCAGTTGGCCACCAGTGTCGGGTTCAGGCTTTTCAGGGCCCTTGGCCAAGACACTCCCAGTGGCCCCCTCCCTCCGCCTTCCCACCGCCCTCGTCACCAGCTGCCCCTGCTCCTCTCTCCCGCCATTGCCACCCCTTGCTTGCTAGCTTGCCAGTCAGTGAGCAAGCCGGCCGCCGCGTCTCCTGCATCTCCATCTCACCACCACTGTGGTCTGGGCCAGAGCAAGAGGCAGGGGAACAAGCAGGCCACAAGGGTGCAGAACAGAAGCAGGCCAGGGGGCTCTTGGGTCACTGGGCCCCCGATGGAGTGTGGGCCCTGATGACCACACCCTCTTCCCCTGCCCTACCCAGGGGGCTTCTTCACAAGCAATTTACTGAGAGGTCGTTCGGGGCACATGACATCGTGGCCATCTCGCAGCCACCCCGGAGTTTTGCACCAAAAAAACGGTTCTTCTGAGACTACTTTTAGTCCGATTGTTTTGCCTAATTCAGCTTGCCTGTGCTTCCGTTGTGGTATGCATCACCCTCCGCATATTCTCCGGCATGATTTCCCTGCCCGGGGTATGTCTTTCACCTGGCTGTGACCTCACTGACCCAGTCAAGGGGTGTTTCCCCTATGTTTTCCCTGCCTGTGTTTTCCCAGTGTTTCCGCCATTTTGCAGCTGGCCATCAGAGTTCTGAGCTACCTCTTGGCATTTATTTCACCTTGCCAACCACTAAACTCTGGTAGCCATCCCCACAAAATGAAGGTGTGCTTTGAGCAGCCTCTAACTTTTTTTTTTTTAAGTAAAGAATTAAAGCGAAATAGCACTTTTCCTGGCAGTACCTACACCTCCCATCTCACTATCTCGCATTTGCCAGCAATTCCTATACTCCCTAACTCGCTATCTCACAATTTTCTCGCTATTGCACAATAGTGTGATAGTGAGATACGGGGTAGTGCCTGATAATATAGTTTTAAAGGGAAAGACATAAAAAAAAATAGGTGGAATCAAGCATAGGTTGGGGAAGCAGGTGTCTCCTCAGAAGTAACTGCCATTGTGGTGAATGAGGGTTGTTTCCTAAATATTGATGCTGCGTTTCTTTACTGTTTGCTTTGTTGCTGTAAGGAAGTAATTAATGTGAAGCTTGGCTCCATCGCATTACGGGAGCTTCAGGGGAATGAGACAGGGGGTAGAGCCTGGACGGGGGAGTGTGGGGGGGAGTCTCTCTTATTGAGAGAGACCCCTCCCCTGCCAGTCTGATGACATTCACTCCAACTCCCCACCCCACCCCACCCAGAAGTATGCTCCTGTGAAGTGACTTAGAATGATGCGGTGCACTCGTTCATGGAGCCCTGCACAGACCAAAGCCAGTTCCTTGAAAAATCCGGGTAAGCCACCATTCGCTTCTCCTTCCGTTGTCATGGAGACTCCCCTTCCACTTTCCCCCAACTACTGATTGTTTGATGGTTTCCTAGTGTTTGCAGAGTTTCCCCCACCAACTCTAAATGGTTGCAGTGGCTCTCCTTACGTTTAGTTCCTGGCAGTAAGAGCTTGGAGCTAAAAGATGCTGGTATTTTTTGGTTTTTTGGCCCTGCCCACCAATGGACTGTGGCCCCAAGAGCTTCTCTGAAATGGAATTCATCCCTTGAGATGAAAGAGGTTCAGTCATCCCCTGTTTTAATTGGACCTCATCAAAAGTATTATGTGACAGTAGCTTTTGGATCCCCCACCCCAAAATGTAAAGTAACTTCTGCCGGAGCGCGTCCTCCTCCGTAAGCTTCACCAAAAGCAGCCATGTGTCCTGTCAGTCCACCAGCTGCATCACAACTTGCCCTCCTCTTCATGACCACCAGGTCCTCTCCTGGAGACTCTGCCTTTGCCGGGTGGTGTTTAGGTTTATGTAGGGATGGCGGAGAATTCTGCCATGGATTTCAGTGAGGCTGAATGTACTGGCATTCGGCCCCCCGAAATCCTTGGTGAAACAGCCTGACCCCCCCCCCCCCCGTGGATTCCTCCCGGGACGAGGCTTACCTGGGGCGGATTTACCAGATGGCAGCGGGTCTGGCGGCGGCGGCTGGTCTTTCGACCGGCTGCTGCGGCCGCCATTGTCATCCTGGTCTTTGCCGAGATAGGCTACGTAAATATTTACATAGTCTATCACAGCAAGCCAATAAAAACAAAACATGGTGTACGCAAATGGCGGCGGCTACAGCGGCCGCCATTTGCGTTCCCTATTTTTCACTTATTTATCTTACGTAAATATTTACGTAAGATAAAATGGCAAAAAAAAAGGGAACACAAATAGCGTAGTGGGCGCTAGTTGCATTCCGTTATTTTTCGCCGTTCCAACTTACGTAAATATTTATGTAGGCTAGAACAGTGAAAAATAAAGGAATGCAAATAGCGCCCACTACGCTATTTGTGTTCCCCTTTTTTTCGCTGTTTTATCTTACGTAAATATTTACGTAAGATAAATCAGCAAAAAATAGGGAATGCAAATGGCGGCTGCCGTAGCTGCCATTTGCATACGCCGTTCCCCCCCCCCTTTCCGGAAGGAAGTTGCCCAGCAGCTGGATTTCCGCCTGCACGCAGCCCTGGCCAGCGGCTCTGCGGAATCTCCATGGAGCGAAGCCGGCCAGAGAAGGATTTTGGGGGGAGGCGCCCCCGCACCGCGAATCGCCTCGTCGAAAAGGTAAGTGACTTTCGTACATCCCTAGGTTTATGGACATTTCTCTTCTTCAGGTTCTGTGTGTCACTCATCCTTGTCACGATCCTCTCCGGCACGATTGTCTGCTGTCTCCAGTGCTGGCTCAAAAGGCGGAGGCTCTTTCCCTCCATGCCGCGCACACTCGCCGTCTTCACTCTCAGTGATGCTGATTCCATCTATGGTGAGTTTCCAATCTAGGTGCAGGGAGAGCAGCTGCATCTCATCTTGGCTCAATCAGAAGACTTGATGAAAAATCCTAAATGAAGTAATGAATACTTACTCTGCACACAAAGGAGACAGGGATAAGAGATTTGCCAAAAAGGAACATCTCTGTGACAAGGCAATCTGGCATTGCTAGCATCTGTTTGGCTGTATAAATCAGCACTGCCAAATGCTAATTCAAACATGGAGTGCACATCACTTGATAACACTGGAACATGAATTTGAACCCAGGGCTTCCTAGTCCAGGCCTGGCACTCTATGAACTACCCCTCCCCTATTCTTAGTACCACCCCCCGTACTCCAGTGGGTGTGTGAAGAATTGTCTTCTTTGGGAAGGATTGAGGACTGTATGTGAAAAGATGAAGGGAGTTCTGGTTCCCACAGTTCTGGGCACCACACACACACACAAAGGATATTGTAGAGTTGGAAAAGGTGCAGAAAAAGGCCACTAAAATGATCAAGGGGCTGGAGTAACTCCCCTAGATGGAAAGGCTACAAGGTCTGGGGCTGCTTAGAAAAAAGGCAAGAACGGAGAGACATGGTAGAAGTGTACAAATTTACTCATGGTGTGGAGAAAGTGGATAGGGAGGCATTTTTCTCCCTTTCTCATAGTACCAGAACCCAAGAGGGTCCTCTGAGGAAGCTGATTGGTTGGAGATTCAGGACAGATAAAAGGAAGGACTTCTTCACACAGCACAGCACATAGTTAAACCTATGGAATTCCCTTCCACAGGGTGTAGCAATGGCCACCAATTTGGATGGCTTTAAAAGAGGGTTGGACAAATTCCTGGAGGAAAAGGCTATCAGTGGCTACTAGTTTTGATGGCTATGTGCTCCCTCCAGTACTGGAGGCAGCGAGCCTATGCACACCAGTTGCGAGGAAAACATGGGTGGGAGGGTGCTGTTGCGCTCATGCTCTGCTGGTGGGTTCCTGGTCGACAGCTGGTTGGCCACTGTGTGAACAGAATGCTGGAATGGATGGACCCTTGGCCTCAACCGGGATGGCTCTTGTTATGTTCTTCTGAAGCCTCCCTCTGTATTGATAGCTTAGTTGCTTCACATCTGCATGGCGCCACTCCGTAATGCCATCATCAGGCAATGGCCATCCATGTGGGCCACTTGCGAGGACTGCAGAGAGAACGTAGGTGAAATGGTTTTGGTTGGAAGAGAGCAGATGCCATCTAGCAAAACCAGCATTCTGCTACCCTCAGTGGCCAAACGGATTTCCCTGGAAAGCCCACAGGCAAACCAGCCCCCCCCCCCCTTTGTATAAATGCTAAGCATCGTTATTGTTCAGGGAACTGTCTTCATAAGGAATGTCAAAGATGAACAGCTAACTTTATCAAGCTTGATCCCAATTTTGGATGATCTCGTTCAGTTTAAGATAGCAGGCCAAGGCACATTCTACCCTGCCTGTATCCTGCCACATTTGGCTTAACCTATCGGGAGGGACTGTTGCTCAGGGCTTTGCATGGAGAAGGACCCAGGTTCTAGTTAACAAGATCTCAGGTAGCAGGTGATGAGAAAGACCTGAGGCTCTGGAGAGCCATTGCCAGTCAGTAGACAATATGGGGACACTGGACAAAGTGTATCATCTGTCATAATAAGGGAGCTTCCAGTGTTTCATAGGTTGCTTTCTAAAATTACCTTGGAAATGTCTTTCTTGTCTTCCCAGAGAGTGACGCTGCCCTGTGGAAACTGCCCCAAATTCATGCCCACCTCCAGAACCCTGAGTGGGGCTCTTCTGATTCCAGCTTCAACATGGTGGTGGGGAGGGGACCACCCCCTTCCTATGAAGAGATCCTGAAGCAAGAGGGCTGCTCAGGCTCAAGGCCTACGAGAGGTGCAGCCTCAGACTTACATCAGTAGAGAACGTCGCTAGAGTGCTGGGCCTGGAGGAAGCGAGAGATGGCCATATAATAAAGAAATTTTAGCCCATTGAGTGAAGCAAAACTACCGGGAATTGAAAGGGAAAGGCATTGCCTCTGCGCACAAACCTGAGGCTCCAGCTGTGTGCACTTAGCATGCACAGAGTCCCCAGGGCTGGGGGTGGGCTGGGGCTGTGTTTGCATCGTCGGAGCCTCTGTGCACCACAACAGGTGTCTGGATCACGTCAAGGATCCACTAGCTGGGTTGGCTCAAGAGACTGATTTAGGGTGGATTCTCAGTCCAGAGAAGGAATTTCCTGAATGCCTGCAGGGTGCCAGGGGCTGTACAACAAAACAATCTCACCCAGGAGCCCCAGAGCAGAAACGAATTGGGGTGGGGGATCTTCAGGTGGCTTCTCCAAGTTCAAGGTTTCCCACCAACACGTTTTCATTTACAGAATCTGTTGGATTTGAGGGAGGGGCAATGAGACACGGGGCATGGGGGGCTGCTGTGGGGGGGCAGGGGACAGGACACTATCTGCGCTTTTCCTTCAGTTAATTTAGCTTAGGATTTGAGCCAATGTCTGCGCTGGACTGCTTCAGATTTCAGTTTGGCTAGGAGAAGGCTTCATTCTGGAGAGAGGGAGAAAAAAGCTGTTATCTGCATATAGAAAGTAGCATGTCAGGATGGGAGATGGGCTAGCACCCTTCTCCTAGACATGCTAGCTTTCTAAGCACAAGGAACTATATTACTCCTTTGTTCTGTATGGAGGAGCATTCCATCATATGAGCCCCCACCTGCAGTCTGAATTGTTGCAGTCCAGACCCAGGTTGGCCGTTCCACCTGCTGTTCGTGGGGATGAAGTGTGTTGTAGCAAAAACAACACAATCCTTTGCCTCTTCACTCATAACTAAGTCCCACTGCATTCAATGAGGCATACTCCCTAGGCTGCTGTCTGGGGATGATGGAAGTTGTAGTCCAACTCATCTGGAGGGCACCAGATTGGGGAAAACTGCCCTAGGAATGATGTTTAGGATTGCAACCAAGGAAGGTGGTTTCCAAGCTGTCTTGAGCCCGGCCACACCTGTCTGTTTAGAAATGAAATCTTGCCTGCATTGCCCTGTGATGGAGGTTCAGTCCTCTGAACTGAGTCTCAAGGCACCCCGGGCCTTTTCCTATCAGACCAGCTTGCAGGAGAGGCCTGACACGTGCCAGATTTCAACCCCTGAAGCACGTGCAGTGAAGACTCCCACCCAAGCTGTGCATTGTGTGTTTTGCACTGTCTCAAGCAGGGGTGCGGAACCTCTTTCAGCCTGAAGGCCAGATGCAACTTTGGCGAAGTTCTCAGGGGCTGCATTCCAGTGGTGGGTGGGACCAAGGCCAGAGGGTGGGGCCAAAATACAAAACATACCAGCCTGTTTTGGCTTCAAGCTCCCACTGCTGGCAACTAAAGCTTAGCAGAGCCATCTCAGCTGCTTAGAAGGGGGGAACTGCTCAAAGCTGGGAAACGAAACCATGGGAGACTGGGGGGAAGGAGTCAGGAGAAGGCGGCATGGCCTTCTGGGGAACTCCAGGGGGCAGACTGGGAGCGCTGGATTTGGCCTCCAGGCCTGAGTTTCCCCATCCCTGGTCTCAAGTTTACGAACTGGAGGCTAAAAAGGGTTTTGCCCGGAGCCCAAACTCTCTCCTACCCAGGTGGCTGTGTTAGAGCAGCCTGACGCTGCCAGGTGCCGACAGCAATTCACTTGCCAGATGGCTGAAGCTGCGCCTTCGGTATGTGCAGCCTCCCCCCTCCCCCAGCTGCCAGCACCACCTTGTCAGTTGTCGCTGACTTGGGGGATGAGATTTAGGAGGGGCGCAGGTCTGCAGTGGGTCAGCCCGTGGAGAGGAGCCTGCGAGGCTCTGGCTGTTTGCCCGGCCTGTAGATACCTCTGGATAGCAAGCGAGAGAGCTGTCCGGGGGCAGGGCTGCAACGCAGCGGCGGCGTCCCCTCCTCCCGAGCAGGGAGCGCTGCTGCTTCCGAGCAAGGTTATCCCGTGGGAGCTGCATGACTTTGGAAACGGATCAGAATCCCCCACTGCAAGCAGGCAAAGGGTGGCTCCCCCGCAGCTTGAGCCCAAGCAGGCCGGCCGCCATCGCGCCTGATTTTTGCGCACGGTTAGCCCAGCACGCTGCGCCCCCCGGGCTCCGGGCCAGTCAGACGTTCAGGGAAGGCTTCACAAGCCCCCTGGCCATTGTCCTTTGACTGTTAACCAGCCGGCTTCGGGGGATGGGAGCAATGGGGTGGAGGGACTCGGGAGGAATGGCGAGGGGGGACTGCAGCTGCCACCCCCCTCCTGGACCTGTTGCCCGGCCCTGACTAGGGGTTCGGTCAGTGTGGGATGCCCAATTTCTTCTCTGGGGGACCTTTTATCTCATCAGAGGGCCTCTTTGCTTGTGTATCTTTGAATAAAGCAATTTTTTTATTTATATATAATAATTTTTTTTAAAAAAAGAAAAACAAAACACAAAAACAACATAAACACACAATACACATACACTAAAATATCTCTTAAGATTGTAAGGTATCTACCTTTGGCTCCCCTTACACAACAAATGCTTATTATTATTCTCTACTTCTTATCTTAGTTGTGTATCATACCTTGAGTTCACAGACATTATCTCATTTCTCTCCTAATTTTAACAACAACAACAACAAAAGGAGAACCATCTTGTTGCACAAAATGCTAGTTTTGCCCCCTGGAGGCTAGTCCAATTTGCCCCACAGAGGAGAGTCAACTTCAGGCTGGGTCCAACTCGATTTTGTTGTTTGCAAACAGTTCGACAGAGGAGCTCACGCTCAAAAGCAGAGTCGACCCTGGGCAACCTCCGCGCTGCAGTTTTATCACTCAGCTTGCATTCCTCAGCCAGCGTGTCACTGTGATTGGTTGCTAGCAGTTTGCCTGGCTACCTTATCTTAGGGTTACTGCTCACTCATTCCAGGCATGCGCAGCTCTCACAATACTACGTGCTGCTTAAGGCACATACAATGGCGTTTAGGTTACATTGTTACAATCTCAAGGTTCAAAATCCACATACATAGATATCATTTTTCTCTATTTCTTGTACAAATTCTATAAAAGGTTTCCAGTCTATCATAAATTTAGTTGTTGGCCCTTCTTGAATTATAATAGTAAGTTTTGCCATCTCTGCCAGCTCCATCATTGTCATGATCCACTCGCTCACAGTTGGTATGGTTTCATTCTTCCACCTTTGTGCATACAATAACCTTGCAGCCGTTGTCATGTAGAGAAAGAGGGTTCCCCCCCCCTTCTCTTCTACGTGTTTATCTGTTAGTCCCAATAAAGAAGTTTTTGGATTTAATTCTATAGTAGTCTACCCCTAGTCAGATGTGTTGAATCTCAGGCACCAACCCCAGCCTGCTGGGATTCCCCAGAAGGCCCCGCCCCCTTTCTCAGCCCCCCCTTTCCCCGAACACCAATCCTTTGGTGGTTTCCTGGCTTTTGTGCAGTCCCCCCCCCCACCGCCGCCCTTCTCAAAGGCTGAGATGTCTCCCCAAAGGCTTAGGTGCTGGGAGGAAGAGCTTCAAGCCACAATATGCTGATGTTTGGGGCATTTCTGGCCCTGCCCCCCTTTGCCTTTGGCCCCTCCCACCACTGGAATGTAGCCCCCAAGAGCTTCTCAGAAGTGAAATTCGGCTCTTGGGCTGAAAGAGGCTCGTCGCCCCTTCCACAAGCCTCTGGCACTCTCCTCCCCTGTGTCCACTTTCCCGGGAATGGGAGCAAGCCCCATTGCACAGAATATACTGCCCTGAGATCTCAACAATATAGGGCAGGTTACAGATGTTTGAATACTTCCACCATGTAAGTGTGCACGGTGCTATGCTGCCAATCTGGCAGTGCTGCCCGGGAACCTCTCTCTGCCAGAGGAAGTGGGGAGCGTGTTGCAATATATGGGCAGCTGGGGTGACCCTGCAGTGCAGGACAATGCGTTCTGCTTCCCTTGGCTCTTGGGCCCCAGCCTGCTCCATGCGCGGGTGCTCCTGGGCTCCGATTGGGAGGGGCTTCTGCCCAGCTGGAGAAGGTTGGGCTAGTTGGGGGCTTTGCCCTTCCTATTGCATTTTCAGTTCAATATTCTGAAGGGAAGCCTATTCATGACAGAGACATCCTTAGGCGTGTGGATGGACATTTTGCATGCAGAAGGAGGAGGTAAACGTGAGAATTTGGGAGGAGAGGGTTTGAGCCAAAAGCCATGCAGGCTGGGAGCAGGGAAAGACACTGGACAAACAGGGCTGGATCAAGGCCACAGTGGGCCATGGAGCCAGCCCTCTGCAGTGGGGCCCCTGCTCTCTGCCCCCAATAATGAGCCCACACATGACATTTGTGCATGCGTGCATGCACGCATGCACACACACAAGAAAGCTATGTTAGGTACAACAATAATGCAAAGACATTTTTTATGGCATATTTTTTGTGGAAATCATCTGCTGTGCTTTCCCAGAAGCAAAAGACTAATACATCGTTCATGGTAGAGCACTGAAATAACAAATGCAAGCGTCCCCTTTGACAGTATGTAGGCACACAGAGACACAGAGACCCACCCCCATCTCTCTCTCTTTCTCTCTCTCTCTCTCACACACACACACACACACTCATTCACTCACTCCAGAAAGAGACAGAGACTGACCCACTGCCTCCTTTTTTTAATTCGAAAGCTGGGCTAGCTGGTGGGCCCGTGAGATGGGGAGCCCGGGGCTGCCACCCCTTGATCCACTGGTTCATCCGGCCATGCAAGCCTCCCCCTCCCCTGTACTTACGGCCAAAGCGGATGGGGTGCACAGCAGAGATGCAGGACTAACCTCTGACTCCCCCACACACACACACTTCCCCCCCCCCATGCCTATTTCCCTGCAGTCTGCTTTTTGGGCAAAAATGGCCCCCACAGCTGGATGCCCTTCCACCCCTGGGGGGAAAGACAGAGGGTCCCTCTGTGCGTGACTGTGGCCCAGGTCTCGCCCTCTCTCGGACCTGCAGGAGAGCTGGAGCCAGAGAGGGAGCAGCCCGTTTGAGGAACGCATCACCATCCATGTCGGGAAGCGGAGCCAGCTGTTGCCCCAGTGGAGACTGGGCGGGGGGGTGTCGTCGTGCTGGGCTTCTGGGCATCATGCATCCTTAATGAACCTGTTCTGGACATGATTTCAGAGAGCTTCGGCTATTGGGCAGTATATAAATAAATAAATAAATAAAGTCCTAAGTTATGAGTTGCGATGGGAGATGAGCCAGAGTGCGTGTGTGTCCCAGTTCAAAATGCTTGGTCCGTCTCTGATTGAATCTCCCAGAAGAATGCTACATCTCCCTTTGCAGGAATGAGTATGTCGCTTCCGCTGAACGTTGCCTTGGATATGGAGCAGCCAATCACTCGAGGACAGCACCGAAGGACACAAATCTTGTGGTGCAAAGATCCGACTTCGGTAAGAGCTGGGGAAGGATGAATAGGGCTTGATCTGAATGGCGCTTGCTGGAGCTTGAGTGGCTGGGCATATTCTAAAGGCGGTGTAGTGAACAGAGGCCGTGATTCCATCCAGGCTCTGCCCTGCTGCATATTGGGTGACCTGGGGCCATCCACTGTTCCTTATTGTGACCTACCCTGCAGGGCTGTTGTGAGGATATGATGGGGACACACACACAGAGCCACCATATGGTGAAGGGAGAAAATAGAATCACCTCTATTTGGCTTTTATTTTCTTTGCACTTCCTGCCTGTGGGGGGGCTGGAATTTTTTCCCCCTGACTATTTCAGCCACACTTCTATATATCTTGTTGTGCCTATAAAGTGTCTTTTGAATGAAACTGAATTGATAAGGTCAGCAGCACTGGGCTTTCTGATCACAGGTTTTTCTGTCTTATTCTCAGCCATGGTTGCCGGTCTGAATTTGTGCAGGTGCAGCCTTGCTTTTGCACGGGGGGGGGGGGGCATTTAGCAAAGCCTGGACTATACCATTTAGGGAGGTGGCAAAGCTGTGGCTGGGCTATACCAGTTCAGACTGTAAGTGGAGGCTCATGAGACTAGAACAGGAATGGGCACTGTGTAGCCCTCTAGATCTTGTTGGACTTCAGCTCCCATAATCTGGGGCTATGCTGGGTGGGGCTGATAGGATTTCCAATCCGCCAACATCTCAAAGGAAAAACCCAAGCAATGTTTAGGGGAAGCAACAGGCTGAGGTATGTATTCATTTCCCACCCCTAGACTAAATGCTCCCCCATGCAAAAGATGTCCAGCTTGTTTTATTTCTTTTTAAAACATGTCGGGGGTGGGTGGGAGAGAGAAAGGTTCATACCTTCTATGCATGGATAATTATGTCATATGAAAGAGCATCAACTCAGGTGAACCTGCAGGTTGAACTGGTATGGCCCAGAACCATGTGTACCACCTCACCTGCTTTACAGGTGGAACTAGACTTTACAGCACAATTCTATACAGGTCTACTCAGAAGATGTAAGTGTCATCAAGTTCAATGGGGCTTACTCCTAGGTAACTGCATTTAGAATCGCAGCCTTATCATAGAATCATAGAATAGCAGGGTTGGAAGGGGCCTGTAAGACCATCGAGTCCAACCCCCTGCTCAATGCAGGAATCCAAGTCAGAGCATCCCTGACAGATGGCTGTCCAGCCTTGTCTTGAATGTTTCCAGTGTGGGAGAGCCCACCACCTCCCTAAGTCATGGGTTCCATTGTTGTATTGCTCTAACAAGCAGGAACTTTTTCCTGATGTTCAGATGGAATCTGGCTTCCTGTAACTTGAGCCCATTATTCCGTGTCCTGCACTCTGGGATGATCAAGAAGAGATCCCGGCTTTCCTCTCTGTGACAACCTTTCGAGTACTTGAAGAGCACTATCATATCTCCCCTCAGTCTTCTCTTCTCAAGGCTAAACATGCCCAGTTCTTTCAGTCTCTCCTCATAGGGCTTTGTTTCCAGTCTCCTGATCATCCCCGTTGCCTCCTCTGAACCCTCTCCAGTTTGTCTGCATCCTTCTTAAAGTGCAGTGCCCAGAATTGGACACAGTACTCCAGATGAGGCCTAACCAGTGCTGAGTAGAGGAAGACTAGTACTTCACGGAATTTGGAAGCTATACTTCTATTAATGCAGCCCCAAATAGCATTTGCCTTTTTTGCAGCCACATCATATTGTTGGCTCATATTCAGCTTGTGGTCTACAACAATTCCCAGATCCTTCTTGCTTGTAGTATTATTGAGCCAGGTATCCCCCATCTTGTAACTGTGCATTTGGTTTCTTTTTCCTAGGTGCAGAACTTGGCATTTATCCCTATTAAATGTCATTCTGCTGTTTTCTGCCCAGCGCTCCAGCCTATTAAGATCACGCCTTAACTATGCAGACCTACCTGGGAGGAAGCCTCACTGTCAGTGTATCAATATGTATGGTGCTCAGAAGTAAAACCAGCAGTAGGTGGATTATCTAGAAGACACTCAAGCAGGAACAGTGATTAGGAAATTGGCTGGGGAATGCTGGGAGTTGGAGGACTTTTTCCTACCTACAATGCACAGGATTGTGCCCTAAGTATGTGAAAAACCTCAGACCCCTCTGCTCTTAAACATGCATAGGATTGCACACTAAACCTCATTTTGCAAGGCATGGTATACCTGATACTGTGTTCTCAGACAATGGCCCACAATACCCCTCAAGAGAATTCAAGCACTTCTACACTAAATAGGAATTCCAGCTGTCTTGGAGGCTTCAGTCCCTCCACATTTCTTAACAATCTGTTTTAATCCCTGCTGCGCCCTTGATCTTTCTCTCCTCTTGGGCTTCCTCATGAACTTTCTGCTGCCATCGTGTGTCATGCAAGTAATCAAAGGAACCACTTCCAACTTCATCTAACACTGTATTTTATTAAGATCATTCAACTCAGAGCAGTTACAGGATCTACTGTTCTCTCCTTACCTGTCTCTAACGTTCTGCCTTGGTCTCCTCCTTCAAACTCCATCCTCCTTCAAGCTCCACCTCGCTGCTAATGCTGGTTTT
This sequence comes from Heloderma suspectum, assembly GCF_057233095.1. Taxonomy (NCBI): domain Eukaryota; kingdom Metazoa; phylum Chordata; class Lepidosauria; order Squamata; family Helodermatidae; genus Heloderma; species Heloderma suspectum. The sequence continues at coordinate 327,741,443 of NC_139460.1, read as the reverse complement.
ACTTCTGAGTGCCACAGGTATTATTTTTTTACTTGGCAGTAGCCTCAGGCAAGCTACCTCTCAGCCTGCTTTCCCCACTGGAAAATGGAAGCAAGAGTAGAGCTGTCTGTGCACAAAAGGTCTTCTTTCGAAATTCTCCACCCTTTTTGTGGGCAGAGAAACTGGGGGGACAATTTCACTGAATTCTCTGGGGAAGGGGGAGAGGAGAACTTCTTCAACAGTTTCTCACAGGTAGGGTTCCCTGTTGGCAGGGGTTGTAGCACAGCTTCTTTCTTTTTCATAAGGGGTTTTCTTTCCTTCTTTTCTTTCTGTTTTGCACTGCCAGCTGTGCTGGCAGCCTGGTCCCCATTTCACCTCCTCCACAGTGCAGGTGTGAGAGGGAAGTGTTGCGTCTAGCAGCTCCAGGGAAAGGGTGGAGCTGGCACTGTGACAAAACCCGATCTCCAGTTTCCTGAAAGTTTCCTTCCCCCATGAAAGAGGCTTTCATTGTTCTGTGTCATTCTCAGTAGGGCTGTGCACCGCTTTGGCTCTGAACCAAAGTGGGGTGATTTGGACCAAAGTGGTCCAGATCTGAATCAGCTTCAGATCAGTCTGAAGTGGGTCAGATCGATCTGAATCAATTTGGATCACTTTGGACCAAACTGAACAATTCTGAAGGCCAGATAGCCTGTCTGAGAAGTGTAACTGTTTGCTTAAGATTAGGGAGGGGGGAACTGAGCCTTGGCAGTCGGCATCTCTAGGTGCCAATGGGGCTGAACTTTTAACCCAGCAGTCTCCAGGTACAGTGGCTGAGGAGAACTTGCATAGAATTCTGCTTTCGTTTCCCAGTGTGAGAGAGAGTTGGTAGAAGGAGGAGAGTTCGTTATTATTGGATTTTGCTAGTGCAGCTGTTCTAGTACCTGCCCTTCTCAATTCCAGTTCTTAATCTTCCCTTTCCCTTAAATCCTTCTTCACACACACACACACACACACACACACTTTCTCTTCTAGTTGTTAGAAGTTTGTTTCCTTACTTTTACTGCTTGTTCTTTGGCTCCCCGCCCCCATTACTATTCCTTCCCACTTTTCAACTCTTCATCTATATTCTTATAAAAAACAAAGATAATAATAATTCAAACCCCCCCCCTTTCTGTTAGGCTTTAGAGAGATAGTGTTACTCTCCTTCTGCCCACCTCTTAGCCTTTTCTTTCAGCATCTGCTTTTCTTTTGGTCGTGTGCGCGCGCGCGCTGTGTGTGCAGCGTACAAGCAAACTGTGTGTGGCCAGAGCAGTACACTAATACACAGTCCAATATATACTGTGGGGCAAAGTGCTACACAATACGTGATATGAAGCTGCCCATCCTCCTCTCTGCTTGCCCAGTCCCCGCCTGGGGCCCTCCTTGCTGGTGCTGCTGCCCTCCTCCTCTGCCAGCCTATGCCACCCATGCCCACCCCCCGCACCACCCTCGGCACAGTACATCAACTCTGAATGGGCGAGACACTTAGCCCGCCCCTCATGGTTCCTCTCCCAAAGGGAATGTCCCAGCTTTGAACCGGTGTCTCTTTGCCTCTCTGCCAGCCAGCCTGCCCGCCCCATGTCTCGTGCTCATGCGGTGCCCTCCTAGCTGCTGCTGCTGCTGCCCTCCTCCTCCGCCTCCAGCTTCTGCCACCCATGCCATGCTGCACAGTTCCTCCACTGCCAGGGAGACTGCGCCAGCCTTGAACGTGCCCACCTGAATGGTGGCTGGCTGGTACTGCTGGTGGGTATGACTTGGCTCCCTGTAAGAAGGCCCTTTAAAAAAAGTAAAAGAAAGAAACACTGGGAAAATGTTTACCTGTGACAAAAGCCACTGGACCTACCTGTGAAACTTGGCAGGGTTGTCAACTACCTCTGAAGGAGCTACCACCATGTCCCAAAAGTTCATGTCCTTATATTAAAAAACAAAGAATTCACACCTATTTTGCTGATTTTCCAAGACCGTTTGCCTGTCATTTGTTTTCTCTTATGTACATCAGATGACCATAAGAAGAATATGATTAGGCTAGGCTACGTGCATTTTTTAAAAAATGTCTGCTTCATCTTACCCTTTCTTTTACAAATGGGGAAAGGGGCTGCCAAAATGACCAGGGGGCTGGAACAAGTCCTCTATAAGGAAAGGCTTCAATGTTTGGGCTATTTAATTTAGAAGACAAGCAAATAAGGGGGGAGGTTTACAAAATTACCTGGGGTAGAGAAAGTGGAGCACTGCAACAAATAAGCTCTACTGAGTTCAGTGTGACTTACTCCCAGGTAATGTGCATGGCAGCCAAAATAAGGTTTAACTTCTTTTCTTCCCTTAATGAGAAGAGCCTCAGGTCATCCACTGAAGCTGAGTGGTGGCAGGTTCAGGACAAACAGAAGGAAAGTACCAGAGGAGAGGGGTTATTTTGCACTTCAAAAAACAAAATAAAACAAAACAACAAGAAAACCTACACCAGAGATTAGGGATGGGGACCTCCTAATTGTCACCTTAAACACCTTCTGATTAGCATCTCTGATCCCATGTGTGGCTTGACAGGTTTTTGTTTTTTGTTTTACTTTTTGTTTTAGGTTTTGAGAAAAGGAAACTTTATGTAGGGCTAGCACCAAAGCCACTGGACCTAGGTGTCTGAAGTTTGGCAGGTTCAGTCAGCTCCCTAGAACTGCCAGGTCCCCAAATTCCATGAAGTTATGTGGAAGAACAAATTTTTTTTAGCTCTTTGTTTTGGGATATTTTCTTGTAAAAAGCCAAATTTACCTGTGGCTAGCACAAAAGCCACTGGATCTACCTGTCTGATATCTGGCAGGTTCAATCAGCTCCATAGGAGCTGCCAGGTCCACAAATTCCATGCACTTATGTGGAAGGCCCCCACATTATAGCTCTTTGCTTTGACAGATTTCCTTGAAAAAAATTAAATTTACCTGTGGCTAGCACAAAAGCCACTGGATCAGTCTGATATCTGGCAGGTTCAATAATCTCCATAGGGGCTGCCAGGTCTCCAAATTTTATATATTTATCATAAAAACTAAAAAAAAGTTTCTGTTTTCCATGCAAGGTAATGGGAAAATGTAAAATCCGAATAATTTGGATTTCCGAATCTTGCTTTGGATCCAGAGTCCAAAGCTAGTCAGATCAGGTTTGAAGCAGATTGGGCCTGAATCTGAAGCTCAAAATCAGCCTCTGCAGTTGGTGTGTGTGTGTGTGTGGGGGTGTCCATGGACAGCGCTACATCTCCAGACATTTTATAATTTTTATGTGTGGTGTTTTTGAGCTTACCAAATCACTGTGAGGTAGGCTGACCATACGTACTGTTTTAAATGAGACAGTACCATTTTTTTCATATTTCCCGACCATCCCATCATTTTAATATAAATGTCAATTTTGTCCCGTTTTTAATTTTTTGTAAAAAAACTGAACGCGTTTGCCATAAGGCTCTATGCTAATCACTGCGTGCAGTAAAACTACTAGTGTGACGAAAGAGGAAGTTCCGTTGACTTTATCCAGCCAGGGCCAGGCTTCTTGAGCTAGCGATGACCAGACGCCGCCCCCTTGCTTGTCTGCAGTGGCAGGGAATTCGAGAGGCAGCCGCTGAGCCCCATTCAGCATGTGGGAGGGAGCCAGGAGGGTGAGTCTCACTGCTATTTCTACCATCATTCCACCCATAGAGATTCTTTCTGCCCTACCTTCAGTTTGATTTGGACTTTTCAGACTCATATTTCAGTTCAACAGGCTGTTAGCTATTTTTTTTATTATAGTGGAACTCTCCAGTGGGACATTAGCATAGACTTTTTCATGAATACGGAATATTACGTATCCCATCCCGTTTTTGTCATCCCAATATCCTGTTTTTGTCTTAAGGAGATATGGTCAGCCTACTGTGCCATGGCCAACAGTGACTGTGTGTGTATCTTCCTATTACACATCTCCCCATTGCTCTGCAGCCTCCCAGGCTGCCTGCACTTCCTGATCTGAAAAACGCTCTATGGGAGGAATTACTTCATGATGCCTTCTTCCCTCGGGCTTTAATTGAAGTGCAGGAAGCCAAGGAGGCTAAAGGCTGTGGGAGAAATGATTGTACTATGCAAGACAGAAGGACACTCATGCACGCTCCTTGGCCACCTCATAAGATAAGCACAAGAAACCCAAACCCAACCCATGAGAATTTCTCCGAAATTTTCTTCTCCTTTGAATTTCTTTTCAAAAGCAATTTCTTTGCTATCAAATTGAATGAGAATGGTAAAAAAAAAAAAAAAAGTGCAAGAAATTTTCAGCACAGCAGTAAGGAAGAGTGACCATCCTTACGAGGATGCTGTGACAGCAAACACAATGAAGACTGCAAGGCGCCTTTGCAAATGAAGCGAGTTTAAAAACGAATCATCATCATAAAAGGAGCCAGTGTGGCGTAGTGGTGAGAGTGCTGGACTGGGCTTAGCATTCAGCCTAACCTAACTCACAGGGTTGTTGTGAGGATAAAATAGAGAGGATCTTGTATGCCACTTTGGACTCCTTGGAGGAATGGAGGGATATACAGTAAATGCAACAAACAATTAACAAATATTTTAAAAGCTGGAGGTATTTGCTCCATCCATTTTAATTCCAAAGCAGTGAAAAGAAAAGAGAGGGGCAGCCCCTGAGTGTGCCCTTTCCAAGGGGGAAACCATCAACAGCATATGACCAGGAGACTGGAGAGAAATACTGCAGATAATGTTTTTATACATATATGTTTTCTTCTGTTTTATTTGTTTGCTTCACTTTATACTTTATTATATTTTTAAAAAGTGTGTGTGGGTGTAAATAAAGAGGTAAATGGGCATAGAGGGAGAAGGGAAATGCGGATTGTTTATATATAAAATAGCAACGTCTTTCAACAGAATGTTACTACCAACCCAGAACTGACAATCCAGATGGGACGTTTTTGCTTCCCCTCCTTCCGACCGCCAGGTGGCAAGAGACCGCGCCCTCTTCCTTTGCAAAAAGCAGAGAGCTGACATCTGCGTGCTTTTCTTCATGCTGGGAAAAGCAGGGCCTACGGGCACGCTGTCACATCCCACCAGCCTGGCCCGCTGGTTGTTGGAGCCGCCTGGGCAGGATTCTGTAGCCCAGCATAGATGGCTGCATGCCCTCCACCTCACCTGGCCCAGGAAGTTATAGATGTCCCAAGAACAATGTCACCTTTCCCTGCTGCTGCTCCTTCCTTGCTTGTGACGCAGCCTCTTTGCCACCTTTTTCAAGTCCACAGCTAAGGCAAATGCCCTCCTTTCTCCCCCATGATGCAGCGCAATCTTCACTGATCACAATGGTGAGGGTTGTTTCAGCTTCCGGGCAGCTAAAAAGCCGGGATGATCCCAGACAAGGCTGGCGTGAGCTCTGGTGTGCCAGCTGCTCTTCGTTCTCGACTTTCATCTGAAAGTGATGCCAAATTAGCCTGGGGTGTGGGAATAAAATGAATTGTATTTCCCATTGTCCCATGCAAAAAGCATCTGGGGCATTGTTTGCTTGTCCTTGCCCTGAAGAAAATTCCTTTGACGTTGTGGAAATATAGCATGAAAACTGACAAACAAAAACAGTGGAAGTCATTGGAGTGAAACATGTCAGTAACCGAGATTGGTCTGAGTTATGAAATGATGCTGGCGGAAACAGCTTGTGGGATTCCAACCGTTTGAGCCCTCTTGCTGCTCAATGCCTCATGCCCATTTGGACTTAACAAACAAACAAACTCTGAGAAGCCTGCTATCTCAGCAAAGTATCGAATATAAATGAAAATGCCATGTGTTTTGAGCTCTGTATAGTTGGGGGAAAAAAAAAAAAAACATTTCCAAAGTGCCTGATGAAAAAATCTGTGTAACTCCATAAAGCTCCCAGAAGGATCTGCTGATGTACAAAAATGTAGACGTGGAAGCTATTTTCAGGTAAGAATTAGCATAAATCTTAACATGTAGATGATCACATGAGACATTATTCATGCACATGGGTTTGTCTCTGTGTATGCATTGGGCAGCTGAGATTGGCTGTAGCTTCTTAGTGGACACATGCCTTTTGATGTTCATTCGGTCAGTCGCTTCCGACTCTTCGTGACTTCATTGATCAGCCCACGCCAGAGCTTCCTGTCAGCCGTCGCCACCCCCAGCTCCCCCAAAGTCGAGTCCATCACCTCCAGAATATCATCCACCCATCTTGCCCTTGGTCAGCCCCTCTTCCTTTTGCCTTCCACTCTCCCTAGCATCAGCATCTTCCCCAGGGTATCAGTGAAAAACCTGCATATGTGATTGGCACACCATTTCATGCTTGACCATTCTCCGAGTGGCAGAAGATTCCAGGGAACGCTTCAGAGGGCCAGTTTCTTTGGAAGAAAGACCATGGCTGACTTACAGTGTTCTATAATATCTGTTTATTTACACATATGTACAGGTTGCGCAGATAGCAGGCAAGCAGGAATACAGGCTGTCCCAAAGCAGGATCTGTTCGAAAGCAAGTGCTGCAGCCCAGACTTCCTAGCCAGCCAGTGAGGTCCAAAAATGTTATTCTTTCCATGCTATCATTTTAAAGTGTTGGGTTGTTCTTTTTTTCCACAAGAGGCTTTATCATGTGTTTTTGGATTTCCCTGCATGCATGATGGGATGATTGTCTTATAAACCACACTCGGACCCCCACCACAGGAGAGAAAGTGCCCCAGAGCAAAAGCCCCAATGGCAGTCCACAATGCAGAAAGCCTCCAGCCATTGCAGCAATGGATGAGGCATGCATTTAAGGCTGTATCTGCCCGTGGAAACGGGTGTGCCGTGCACCCACTGGTTCAATGGAATTAAACATTTCTCGACCAGTCAAATTAAATATGGGTGTTTCCTGCATTATACACTCTATTATTTGTTGTTCAGTCATTAAGTCATCTAGTCATATTTTGTTAAAAATAAAGGAACAGGTGTTACAGATGAGAAGCTGTCCTGAACACCATTTGTGAAAACAACCAGTCTTTTAGGATGAATCACAGCCACCGAATCATGGTATCTGAGCCCAATAAGTTGCAAAGATTATGAGTACAATGCTTTCCTCCTTCCCAGCACCTCCCCTTCCTCACACTCTGGTGTCCATTGCGTACATTTTGGCAGTGGCTGTCTGGGAGGATGGATGGTACAGGTTGGCCATTCCAGAAGGGGAATAAGCCTTCTGTAAGGTACTGGAGGAAATGCACCTGCTTGAGCTAACATCTATGGGAGAGACAAAAGACAAAAATGTTACTGGCTAGTGAAAATCACCACCACCACCACCACCACCACAATTTTCTTAATAGCTTCCTGCTAGAATTTAGCACAGGGGTGTTGAACCTCATTCATCCCATGGGCTGAATTCAGCTTTGGAAGACCTTGGGAGCCACATTCCAGGGTTGGGCAGGCTGATGTCAAAGGAGGCAGGGACAAAATACCCAAAACACCAAACAATTAATTAATTAATTAATATGCTGTACTTTGGAACTGCCCAATAACCAAAGTTCTCTGGGCAGTGTACAACAGATTAAACATGTAAGGTGCAACTATTAAAAAAAAATCAGCACAGAATAAGGTGTGAAGCTTAACCCTCCCCCTGCGAAGCACCTTGGATTGCTCCTTTAGAGTTCTGACTGGTTCTGACTGAAACCCAGAGCAGATTCACCATCCCATTGATATTGGAGCCACCAGCTTCCACTGCATTCACCCTGACCTCGTCCAGCATCTGCATGGTTGCTACTTCCTGCTCTGGGCACATGGTAGGGCATGGATGCTTGATTTGGGGTTGCCCAAAACATTGTGCCTAGTCAAAGTCTGCAAGTTCGCATCCTCTTTGCCTTTCACTCTTACCTCTGAAGAGATACATGCAACAGGTGAGCAAAGCACCGGATAAGAAGCAGCCAAGAGACCCACTCAGTCCAAGCCAACATGACCACCCAAATTTATACTGGATGCCCACAAAGACATTGTGCAAAACCAAGGTGGAGCGCTCTACGTAGACCCCGATGGCGTACCAGATGGACCCAAAGAGCCCCGGAGCCCCTGCAAGAAACAGAGGAAGGTCCAGGTGTTACCTACCCATCCTCAGAGAAAATGATGATGATTTATATTTCTATAGTGCCCCACAGCCGAAGCTCTCTAGGCAGAGACAATCATCTGCTGACCCATGGGATCCCCTCCATGGTGCTTCATGTCTAAAACAAGATGTGCCTGCCTGCAGCCAGGCTCATACGCCTGCCACAGTTAGGAATGTCAGAGAAATCCGCAATAGAACCAAATGAGTTTGGATTTTCATGAATCTGGCCCACAGATTCTGCGCTGGACCAGCTTTCCCCCTGTTGGGATTCCGCAGACCTTCAGACCATTTTTCTAACTTTTGCAAATTTCGCTGTAGAAAAATACGCTTTAAAAAAAAAAACAAAGCCAAAAATGCACATTTCCCCCATAGGCTAACTGTGAAAATGCACATTTGAGGAGGATTTGCTCATTTTTGCACCTGTGAATTCGGATTTCCATGAATCCAACCTGCAGATTCTGCAGCAGACTGGCTTTTTCTGAGTTGTGCAGATTCTGCATATTTGCAGACCGGTTTTTCACTTTGGATGGGGGATTTGCACCAAGTCACATTAGCGCTAATTTGCATTAGCTAATGTACAGTGCATTAGCGCATTTGCACAAGAGTATGCATTCCAACCCACAATTCCACCTGACTCCAAACCTGGGTCCCAAGGTTCTGTCGCCAACTACCTCCAGTTAACAGAGCTAATCCAGAGATGAAGCAGATGCGGGTTTTGATGCAGGGTTCGTCCGTGAGGAATTTCACACAGTCAAGGCCCAGAAGGAGGAAGGTGAATCCGAAACCAGCCAGGATGTCAGCTGTGATCAGCATTGCTCGGGTCAGGACCAGTTTCACTGCAAAGCGAGTGAAAGCGTTGACTGGAGGCACAAATGGAATGGGGAAGCATTGAACGGTCTCCCACTGAGTCAGACCGCCTTGACTGGCAGCAGCGCTTGAACCTGGGACCTTCTAGGTGCAAAACATGGACTCGACCACTAAGCTATAGGATGTTCTGCATTCATAAACTCTGTCTGCCAGATACTGGGACACAGACCCCTGAACTTAACTGCAGCCTCAAATGTGTTCATAGACTCAAGGAATGAAGCCAGTGGTGCAGCTGGGTGATTTTTGATCCTGGACTTAATGACCTTATGGAGGATGTGTGTGTGTGTGTGTGTGTGTGTGGATTGATTCTGAGCACAGGGAGATAGCAGCTCAGATTCAGAAGAGGAACAGCCAGAACCAGGGGATGCATTTTCCCAAGCCAGTTCAGATATGGGTAGGCGTGCTTCTCAGGTTACTAACTCCTAGATGGCCAGGCCTGAAGCCCCCCCCCCCAGCGCTTACTCCCCTCTGTGAGAAGCCAGGAGGAGGACGAGGAAGAGGAGGAAAGTAGGGGCTGTGACCTAAGAGACACTAGACTGCAGCGCAGAGCTAAGAGAGAAATGTCGGGGTGGAGCTCAGACAGTCGACCCGGTTAGCGGTGCATGAGAAGTGAGGTAGTTTTGTGAAACTCTGGCAAATTCTTAAAGAGATGGGAGTACCAGACCACCTTACCTGTCTCCTGAGAAACCTGTATGAGGGTCAAGGAGCAACAGTGAGAAGCAGACATGGAACAACCGATTGGTTCCAAATTGGGAAAGGAGTACGAGAAGACTGCATATTGTCGCCCTGCTTATTTAACTTATATGCAGAGTACATCATGAAAAACGCTGGGTTGGATGAATCACAGGTCAGAATTAAGTTTGCTGGGAGAATTATCAACAACCTCAGATACGCAGACGATACCACCCTAATGGCAGAAAGCGAAGAGGATCTAAAGAGCCTCTTGTTGAGGGTGAAAGTGGAGAGTGCAAAAGCTGGTCTGAAACTCAACATTAAAAAAACTAAGATCATGGCATCTGGCCCCATCACTTCCTGGCATATAGAAGGGGAAGAAATGGAAGCAGTGACAGATTTTATTTTCTTGGGCTCCAAGATCACCGCAGACAGTGACAGTAGCCATGAAATTAAAAGACGCTTGCTCCTTGGGAGGAAAGCAAACCTAGACAGCATAGTCAGAAGCAGAGACATCACCTTGCCAACAAAGGTTCGTATCATCAAAGCTATGGTTTTCCCAGTAGCAACGTATGGCTGTAAGAGCTGGACTATAAGGAAGGCTGAGCGCCGAAGAATGGATGCTTTCGAACTGTGGTGCTGGAGAAGACTCTTATGAGTCCCCTGGACTGCAAGGAGGTCAAATCAGTCAATCCTAAAGGAAATCAACCCTGAGTGCTCATTGGAAGGACAGATCCTGAAGCTGAAGCTCAAATATTTTGGCCACCTAATGCGAAGAGAAAACTCCCTGGAAAAGACCCTGATTCTGGGAAAGATTGCAGGCAAAAGGAGAAGAGGACGGCAGAGGATGAGAAGGCTGGATAGCATCACCAATGCAATGAATATGAACTTGAGCACACTCCGGGAGAGAGCAGAGGACAGGAAGGCCTGGCGTGCTATGGTCCATGGGGTCACGAAGAGTCAGACACGACTCAACGACTGAACAACAACAACAACAGCAACGGAATCCTATGCATGTTTAGATAGAAAAAAGTCCTACAGTTTGGGAATACTTGGGAACAAGCACCATTTTGTTGTAGAAAAGGATAACCTATTTTTAAAATAAAAATCGTAAGATGAGCATCTGTAAGCATGCACATGTCCTGTTAGCTGCTCCCTAACTGTAAAATACTTTAAGAAATAAAAAGAAAGGATGATGCTGTGGGCAGTGTCAGCTCTGGAGGGTGGGGAGGTGGTGACACAGGGCCTGTTTGCCATGGCCCCATCGTGCTCTCTAGATGGTCATTTGAGGAGGGGCGGTGGCTTGGCTGCAGGAACAGTCCTAGCTGCACCACTGAGTGAATCACCGTTAACGAGCATCTTGCCTTGTCTCACTTTCATTCCCAGGTGAGAAGCATGGTTGATTAACTCTGCTGGGGGAAATTCATCAAAACATGGTAAGAACATCAGAAGAGCCCTGCTGGATCAGGCCAAAGGTCCCTCTACTCCAGCATTCTCCTCACACGGTGGCCCACCAGATGTCTGTGGGAAGACCACCAGCAGGACAGGAGTGGAACAGCACCCTCCCACCCATGCTCCCCAGCAACTGCTTCTAATTACTGGTGGGAGCACATAGCCATCAGGACTAGTAGCCATTGATAATCTTCTCCTCCATGAATGTGTCTAACCCCCATTTAAAGCCATCCAAACTGGTGGCCATCATCACTCCATCCTGTGGTAGCGAATTCCATAGTTTAACTATGTGCTGTGTGAAGAAGCCCTTCCTTTTATCTGTCCTGCATCTCCTACAGTTCAGCTCCATGGGAGGACCCCACTGGGTTCTAGTATCATGGGAGAGGGAGAAGAATGTCTCCCTATCCACTTTCTCCACACCACACATAATTTTGTACATCTCTATAATGTCTTGCCTTTACTCAGCTTTTCTCTAAACTAAACAGTCCCAGATATCGTAACCTTTCCTTGATTTGGTCCAAGATAGCAAGGGACTGTGGCTGAAACGTCTCCAACTGCCTTCTTCGTGCAAGCTTTGAAGATTGTTATCCCCAAACCTTAGCAACCACTGGCTGTTTTGATTGTGTAAAAAATTTTGAAAACTGGCAGAGGCAAACGCTGCCCCAGGCACAATGGAAATCTAAATACAGCAGGTGTGAGAGAAAACAACTTTTATTAACAATTGGAATATCTGGTGCGGTGGCTTCTGTATTTTCGTTCCATGTTCAAAAACTCGTAACTGTGGGAAAAGTCACAAAGATGTCTCATTTCAATAATTAAGGCCCATGGCATGTCTTCTTTCCTTTTGCTGTTTGCTTCTTGCATTTTTGTGGCTTAGTTATTTGTTTACAGTTTTGATTTTTGTGATGTATTTTATCCTTTTTTGTAAATCCCTTGTGACATTTCTCATAGAAAACTGGGATAGACAAATAAGAACATTAGAACATAAGAAGAGCCCTGCTGGATCAGACCAAGGGTCCATCTAGTCCAGCATTGTGTTCACACAGTGGCCAACTAGCTGTTAAAACAAAGGTGCAATCCTATCCATGTTTAGACAGAAAACGTCCTACAACTCTCAGCATTTCCCAGCCAGAGTTGTAGGACTTTTTCTGTCTAAACATCCATAGGATTGCACCCTAAGAAGCTAAACTGGTTTCATAGAATCATAGAATAGTAGGGTTGGATGGGGCCTTTAAGACCATCAAGTCCAACCCCCTGCTCAGTGCAGGAATCCAAGTCAAAGCATCCCTGACAGGTGGCTGTCCAGCCTCGTCTTGAAGGCCTCCAGTGTGGGAGAGCCCACCGCCTCCCCAGGTAATTGCTTCCATTGTCGTATAGCTCCAACAGTCAGGAAGTTTTTCCTGATGTTCAGCCGGAATCTGGCTTCCTGTCACTTGAGCCCATTATTCCGTGTCCTGCACTGTGGGATGATCATATGCTTATATGTATCCTTTGCTTGTATGTAATGAACCATATATGATTTTGATATTCTAAAGAGGAATGTTTAAAGCCAAAACCAAATAAAATAACGTTTCTCGCCTTATAGTGACATGTCCCTGTAAATGGTTTCCCTGCAGTCTGTTTTCCTCAAACCTGACATAATCTGTCCAGCTCCCTTGCCCCCGCCTCCCAAATCTGGTTAAAGAAGTCCAAAGCATACATACCTGGGTGCTCAGCCAATATGGAGTCATATTCGTCACAGGTGGTTATCCCATCAAAGGCATTAGTGACGCATTCCCACCACAGCCCACGGCATGTTGCACTCAACTGCGTGGGAGGAAGCTGCCGTTATTGCTGTGGTTGTGACAAGCCCCTGCCCCAAGGCACTTACGTTCTCAGTTTCTTCCACTCAGGAAACACAACAAAGGGGAAAGAAAGAGGGAGGAGTCAAGAGAGGATGAGGAGGAGAGGGCGCACTGCGATGAGGGATGCCTGGAGCACCATTTGGTGGAAAGGCAAGATGCAGATTTAGCAAACAACGTGACCCTGAACAAATGCCGGCCTGTGGCTCTGTGGCAGAGGGTAGGCTTTGCACCAGTGGAGAGTCTGGAAGCCGAAGCAGATTCATCACTCCACTGACATAGGAGCCACCAGCCTCCCGCTGCCACGCAGAAGGCTGCCCTCAGGCTTGTTTCCCAACATCTCCTGTTAAAAGGCTAGCAGAGGCCCTGGAAAGCTTTTGCCGGGGAGGACAGACAAGCCCAGGCCAGGCAGGCAGAGTCTGACTCGCTATAAGGAAGCTGCACATGTTTCTTTCAGCTGGGAAAGGCAACAGAGGGGCTAAGCTGAAGCCCTCATGGGAAAGGCGGGGAGGGATTTTGAAGCAGGGTGGCCAGGTGTCCTACTTTACAGAGGGCAGTCCTCTAGCTGAAGGGCTGTTAGAGGACAGCCCTCTCTTTGAAGGGCTGCCCAGTCCAATTCTGTTTGAAAGGTGACAAACCAATCAGAATGGTTGCCCATCCCCAGTTAAGTGAGCCCCTGGACAGCAGACTGAGGCACACGGGTCGCCTGCTCAAGGCCTTCTCCGCTGGGGCAAGGTGGACTGTGTTTCCATAATTTCCCCTGGGTGTGTAGCAATTGGTGGCCATGTGTCTCTTTTTACAGAGGATGGTCCTCCACATGAAGGGCTGTCTCAGAGGCAGTCCTATATTCTGAAGGCATCCTCTGTTTGAAGGGCTGTCCAGTCCGAGTCCATTTAAAGATAAAGAACCCTCAGGGGAAGAGGTAAAGGGCCTTGAAGGGGCTCAAGGACAGCAGACTGAGCAAGGCACACAGCTCCCCTGGTCACGGTCTTCCACGCTATGGTGATATGTGCTGTATTTCTATTTAAATTATGATCATTCTTCCCAAATTTGCATCTGTATGTATAAATCAGCACGTGCAAATGTTATGCAACTCAGTGTCCTCTTTTCTCCTCTTTTTTTTGATGATGCATTTCATCTTTTTTTGGTCATTCACAGTGGCCACCCTGTTTTGAGAGGAAGAGGGATTTTGGAAGAGACTCACTTAAGCCAAGCTTGGTTTTGCGTCCTGGAGTTCACCCAAAGAGGTGACACCTGGGAAATTAACTTTCCCATCAACTCTGAAAGAGCGACGTAGGGGAAAAGCGGTCTGGGTTATTCCCTGGGCTGCTGGGCCTTCTTTCTTCCTGTGTGTTTGCCGTTTCAGCATCGGGTCATTCTGATGCCAGCTCTTTGAAAGGATCACAGCTCATTAACCATATGCCGATATTTAGAGAGGCAATGAGTTGGTTAAGTGAGGAAAGCGACGCAACCCGTCACGTATTAATGCCGGAGGCCCTTTGCTGAGCAGTTTGGCATCCAGGCCTAGTGCAAGACTGTGTGAAGCATGGCTGCCATTAACCCCAAGGGCGCATTAATGAAAGACAGAGGGGACGTGGCAGCTGGAGGTGCCTTTGAACCAAGGGGGCAAGGTGAAACCCATTTTTGCTGTTCAGTATGATGATTTATCTGCCATTTCCAATGGCAAACCACCCCGCTATAGTCTGCCATGAAAACTCCAGCGTAAGCAGGCGTCCCTCTAGGGGTCAGTAATGACCCAGTGCTCGCACAGGAGGAACCTTTCCTTTCTTTCCTTCCCATAATAAACAGCACATCAGTCCAATATCAAGCTGTCCATTGCTGAACAGGGATTTCCCTTTGCAGACATGAGCAATTTGGTTGAAAGTCACCTGAGCCGATTTTAGGCACAATCCTATGCACGCTTAGGCAGAAAAAGGCCTAGAAGTCCCAGCATCCCCCAGCCAGCATGCTGCGAGTTGTAGGACTTTTTTCTGTTTAAACATGCATAGCATTCTACCCTTAAGCTTTAATCCTAAATGTACTTCCTTGGAAGTAACCCCCATTGAACTCAATGGAACTTATTTCTGAGTAGATATGTATAGGATTGCACTTTTAATGTGCTTTAATTCTTTCAATGGTTCCTTTGCTGTCACAATGTTTGTTTTTGTTCTTTAGAAGAACCTGTGAATTTTTGGCAAGCTCTCTTTCTTAAGCAAGCTGCCCCCACCTTTGCTTTATATTCAGCAGGTACAGAGTCTGAAGGGCTTCACTCCACAGATACTCTGTGCTCTTCCTGAGCACAAAAACAGGCCCAAAAATGTTGACCTAGTAAGCTGTTTTCTAAAGAATATTTCCCCAAGTTTTGATCCACCTCTGCCACTTGCAAAGGGCTTCCTTACACGGAGCTTTTATCCTGCTGTTGAGATTGCTCGCTCACGGAAGATTGCGGACGCTGTCAGCCTCCAGGGCGTCTCCTGCACTAAATGGCCTTTATTCCGTTTTGAAATAGATCGGAGATAATGAGCTATCAAATTACCCTACTTGTATTCCGCTCCTTTTTCCGTGAAACAGGAAAAGCAGCAAGAAGAGGAGCAAGATCAATGAAACACATGGAAGACTCAGATAAGCGGGAGAAGGAGGGGGAAGGGGGAGGGGGGAAAGGATGCACGTGTAAAGGGAGTCTGTTGTGGTTCTGCATTTAAAACGGAAGCCCCCTTTTAAATTCAGGATTTTAGGCTGGCATAGAGATGCTCTTTCATTTGTGACAAGAAGAGGGGAAGTACCTGGCAAGGGAACAATAAGCTCTAGGTGCTGCCAGCATTATATCCCTGCTTCAAGGAGCTGTTTTTGTTGGGCTTTCACATGCCTGAAACGTTCCAGAAAGTTTGTGTTTTCATGAAAGGAACGTAACATCTATAATCAAACCCCAGGGGCAGACACTTTGAAATGAGGGTGAGGAAGGGCAGAGGGAAATGACTCTGATATCGCACTGGAATTCTGACATCACCAACATCATCAACATCATCTATTCCTGATTAAAGAATTCAGTTAATCAGATATGTGTTAATCAATGGAGGGAGCAATCCCACCTTGACTGATGGTCTCCTCTGAGCCCGGGGGCAACCGCCTATCCAGTGCAGGGCGAGAGGGGTGATGAGGAGCAGATCTCCTCCTCGCTCCCCTTGCCCTGCTTTCTCGGCTAGGCAGCCGAGTTTGGCTGTCTATCCATGGGACCTCAAAGCGCGGCCGGATGACACGCAGAATGTGTCGTACTGAATTTCCAGTATTGGGGGTTATACTCAATGGTCTTGTAGGCCCCTTCCAACCCTACTATTCTATGATTCTGAATTCCCCGCCCCAGCATGCCCCCGGGAACGCCCCATTTTTGCCGCTCCACGCCCCTCTTCCGAGCGCAGAGTGGGGCCATTCTGCACTGCCTATGAGGCGGCACAGGAGGGGGTGGAGGTCAGTTCTCAGGGAACTGACCTATCCTTTGGCCATCTAGCCGCTGACTAGTGGCCATTAGGGGTGTACGAAACTCACTTACCAGTCCACTGAAGGGGTCTCCGGGGCAGGGGGAGGAGATCCGTCCCTCCCCCCGGCATCCTCCCCGGCCGGCTCCGCTCTGTGACGAGTCCGCAGAGCCGCCTGCCGGACCTATCCGCAGCTGGACTTCTGTCCGCTGCCACGCAAATGGCGTCTGGCGTAGCGGACGCCATTTGCATCCCTACCCTTGGCCATGATAGGTTATGTAAATATTTATGTAGCCTATCACGGCCAAGGGCAGGGACGCAAATGGCGTCCGCTATGCCAAATGCCATTTGCGTCCGCAGCCCAGCAGTGGATGGCTGCGGGCCGAAGACAACAGACCCGGACTGGCCGATGCCAGGTAGGGTCTGTCCCGACCGGACTTTGTGGGTTGGCGGGGGGAGCAGTCTGTTCCCCCACGGACTCCAGGGGGCCAGATTCTGAAGAATCTGGCGTCATTGGAGTCCATGGCAGATTTCTCCGCCATCCCTAGTGGCCATAGGCTTGTGCCTAAATGTGCTTAAGACTAAAACAATAAGATTGAAAGGGGGGAGAAAACACACTTCCTTTGTTTGTAAATGCTCCATGTATATGTCTCAGCAAGCACCCTCTTAGAAGAAGCCTTCCTGTGTGGAGGGAGCAAAGGGGGGTGCCTCTTCTGTGGCAGTGCCTGCCATTTTATAAGTACTTAAAATAATGACTAATTTAAAACATGTTGCCAGATGAATTAGGGATGCTATTTTAATGGATGAATAGTGCAATCCCATGCAAGTTTCATCAGAAGTAAGCCCCACTGAGTTTAATGGGGCTTTCTTCCAGATAAGTTTATATAGGGTTGCAATCTACTTCGGCTTTTGCAGCACAACCTGATGCATGTCTACCTGAATGTAAGTCCCACTGTGTTTAATGGGACGTACTTCCAGGTAAGTGCTTGTTACATGAATGAATTAAAAGTTGCGACAATCATCATCATCAACAACAATAATACCGCACCATCGATGTGCATAGTGCTCTAAAGAATAACATGAGCCCCAAAGTCAGGCTGCTGCGCTGAGGAACTTACGATCTAAATTCAACCTGCCACTT
Organism: Heloderma suspectum; assembly: GCF_057233095.1. Lineage (NCBI taxonomy): Eukaryota > Metazoa > Chordata > Lepidosauria > Squamata > Helodermatidae > Heloderma > Heloderma suspectum. Next base: position 327,723,939 of record NC_139460.1, on the reverse strand, counting down.
TTTCTGGGAGGGCTCCTGTGCTGTTAATAGCTGCAGGCAGAAATTCACCTGGTGAAGATTTCCTTCTTTACTGCTCCTCCTTGCTATGGGAAGCTGCACCCCCCATGAATGGCTGACCACCCCATGACTGGCTGCCATTAGAATTCCAAGGAGCCAGCCAGAAAGAAAACCAGCAGCCTTGAGACCCGGCAACCAGCCCATAGCCACAGTGGCACTGGAGGAAGAGAGGTGCTGGGCCAACAGCACCACCTCTCATTCCACGGGCTCGAAACGGGCATCTCTTTTCGCTTGCGCTTTACCTCCAGGGAGTCGTCTGTGTTCACCATCCAGCAGTCAGTCCAGGTAGCTGCAATCAGGAAGCCAGCAGAGAAGAAGGCAAAGAAGCAACCCAGGTATTGGAGAAGGTGCTTCATTTTCCTCTGAAATTGGGGCTCACCTTCCAGCTCTTGATCCAGTCCCACCTGACCTGCACCAAAGCCTCAGCCCATTGCCCTGCCTCCGTGGGAGCCTTCAGCTTTCTTTTGCTAATGATCGACAGAAGAAAACACAGCTTCCGTCGCCTGAACACGGACACACACTGACTGGAGTGGAGAGAGGAGGAGAGCCTAGACTTCGTGCTCAGCAAGCAACAAAGATGTGGCAGCCAGTCACCTGTATTCAATTAACGCCCTCCTTGTGGCGGTGGTGGTGGTGGAGAAGGCTTTGACGAACTTACTGTACATTCAGATGCCAGCCATGACCCACAGCCTGTGCTGAAGATCAATGGGTTCTCTTGCAGGTTGAGAAAGCATCATAGAAGTGTAGACTAGGAAGTGACCAGACTTCCTCAACCTGATGCCCTCCAGATGTGTTGGAATACAACTCCCATAAACCTCCAGACAGCTATGCTGGAGGGTACCAGGTTGAAGAAGGCTGATCTAGTCTACGTGCCACAAAGAGGAAACCCACCCACAGTTCAATCGTCACAATCCAGACCACAAGAGGAAAGGAGCACAGAAAAACTCCAAGGAAATGTCACCAGGAGGTGACTTTCCTTTGTAAAAATGTACCCTGTTCCCAGAATGCATCCCCACCCGGCACCCCGCAATGCTATGCAATATGTGTCCTGATCTAGAAAAGACCTTCTGGAAATGTTCAAAACCCCGCGAATTACAGCTGCTGACAGTTTCATGCAAAATGCATTTTGGCAACTGGACAGTAGTGATGAGAATTTTCCCACCCAAACAATTTGCTTCAATCCTATTTTCACTTTCTAGACACCTATGTATGATTTATGCTGATGAAACAGATGCTGGTTGGCATCACGTAACGTGGTGTGTTAGTCCTTCATTCCAATTCTTTATATGCCTCCTTTCAGACACAAATCCTACCAAGGTGGCTTCCAAGTGACATAAAAGTCTAGCTTCAGGTGGTGTAAAATCCTCTTCCTCCAGTGCAGGGTCCCGCTCTTATAATTCACATTTATTTTGCACCCTCAGGGCACTAAGTGCTGTGCAGTGGCAGAGTTAGCTTCCGTTTTGTGTGGTTCACTGCTGTTGTTTGAATCCCCACGGTCCACTAGGGATGTACAGATTTTGTTACATCTGTTCCATCTGTGTTTCACGGATTGTTAGGTGCCTTTCATTCTGTCATCTGCTCATTGACAGATTTTTTTTAGGAATGTATGAGAATTTCATTCCATTTGCACAAATGTGCACTCGTCCTAATGCATATTCATGCAAGTGTGAATTTCTACAACTCTCCCCCCAGTAAAAAAAAAAAAAGGGTCCCCAAGTCTGCGGAATCCACGCAACTTGGAAAACGCCACTCTGCTGTGGAATCCATAGGTCAGATTCACTGAAATCTGAATTCATTTAAATCCACTGTGGATTTCTCCGACATCCCTACAGTCCACCAATGGGTGTTAAAATTTTACACAGCAAGAGTGCACCTCCAAGATCTCATAAGAGCTGCCTTTCAAGCTTGGAATCAGCCAGGATACTTCCAGGGCCACACTACCACCACATCAGCCGTCTCGTGCCCAGATGTTAGCACTGTAGGCCCTTCCCCGGGCAACCCCACAACTGAGATGCAGGGGGTAGCAACTGGACAGGGGCCCCTCTTGCATTCTAGATGGGGCTCTGTCTGTGGAATGTTCTCCCCAGTAAGGCTTGCCTGGCCTCCTGTTATTCTCTTTTCAGTGCCGTGCAACCACGTTTTTATTTTCCCACGTCTTTAAAAGAACATTTCGCCCTAAAATTGGTTGGGTTTTGTGCTGCTTTATCGACCGTTCTGAGCTTTTCTACATGAGGCATTTATTGTGTGCTCATTATTTCATACTCATGAAATATAAGTGCTAACAAGGCAAACCAACAGCATTCTGTTTATGGACTCTTTCGATGATTTCATCATGACCCTCCAGTTTCACTTCTGTTTTTCAAGAGCACTTTCGCAGTTTTTTTTTTAGAGCAGGGAAAATGTGGTATTATTTGTGAAAGCAAAAGAAAGTAATTGTGTTATTCTGCTATACCATGGTGCTACCTAGAACTTATGTAGTGGAAAAGCAGAAAAGGAAACAGTATTTGTGTAGAGCTCGGATCTCAATTCTGTGAAGAAACTGAAAGTAGATACAGAGGATTAACAGCTTTGTGGAGAAAAGCCTGCTGTTGTATTTTATAATACTGATGGCATTACTGATATGGGCCTTGTGTAAATTGCCTTGGGAAAGTTCTGTTTGATAGGGGGAGTAATAAACCCATGAAACAAGCAAGGAAAGACTCCAAGGCGTAACTCATCTGTGCCCAGCGATCCTGAGTCTTGCAACAATCCCCACAAATGGGGAAAATGGCCCGGTCAGGCTCCACTGGGGCACCCCCGTTTTCCCACTGCCCCTTCCTGCTGAAGAGAGCATAGGAGTGACAGGGCTTCTTCCCTTGGGGCATGTCTGCCACATCCCACGAATGAAAGAGGGAGTGGGTGTAAGGGCTCTTCCAGATTTGGGCTGTGTGTGTGTGAAATGCTGTTGGCTTGCCTTGTTAGCACGGGTTTTGGGGCTGCCCGCATGACTTCATTCGTCTCTTGCAGTCGTGCTGTGTCATCTGGCACCCCCCCCCCCCCATTCTCTCATATCTTCTTACACTGGGGGATGTCCATTAATTGTTTTCTAGTGCGCCAGGAGGACCCACAAAAGAGCAGTGCTGTGGCTGCCTGATTTTGGGAGCCTGCAGCGCAGTCTGGAGGTGTGGCTGTGTAACATGCAAGGTGATGTTGCTGAGGGCGGGGCGGGGGGGGTGTTTTCATGGCATCAGGCTGGCCGGGCTGCCACATTTCTCCCTCGCCCAGGAAGCCAATCACACTGCTCCCCACTGTTGCTGTTCTTTCCTTCATCCCCCCCCCCCCAACACAATGAACAAGAGTTTTAGCAATAAAATAAAGGATGGTGATGGTGTGAGGCAACTCATAATATTTGTACAGTCTTTGTTTGTTTCTTCTTCTCCAGAATTAGGCAATTGAACATTTCTGAAAGCGTGAAGGTGCACTGCTGCTCTTTTATTCCTCTGCAAGCGCACGTGGCCCCGGATCTAGATGATAGCATTCTGGGAGGAGAGGGCTAAACCTACCCCACACCCCAGTTTCCCTGTGGACTGCCATCCCCCAGGATGGTTAAGAAATGAAAATGACTAGAATGGATACTTTTTTCTTCCTTTTAAAAATTGTGAAATGTCAGTGAAAAAACTGGGGGTGGGGGATGCTCCCAGAACACAATGGTCCTGATCCAATTCAGGGCAACATGTGCTTACACAGGAGTAAAAGCACAGCAGTGAATCTTTGGTCTTTATGAATAATAGAATAGCAGGGTTGGAAGGGGCCTAGAAGACCACCGAGTCCAACCTCCCACTCAATGCAGGAATCCAAGTCAGAGCATCCCTGACAGATGGCTGTCCAGCCTCGTCTTGAATGCCTCCAGTGTGGAAGAGCCCACCACCTCCCTGGGTAATTAGTTCCATTGTCGTACTGCTCTAGCAGTCAGGACGTTTTTCCTGATGTTCAGCTGGAATCTGGCTTCCTGGAACTTGAGCCCATTATTCCATGTCCTGGGCTCTGGGATGATCGAGAAGAGATCCTGGCCTTCTTCTCTGTGACAACCTTTCAAGTACTTGAACAGCGCTATCATACCTCCCTCAGTCTTCTCTTCTCAAGGCTAAACATGCCCAGTTCTTTCAGTCTCTCTTCATAGGCCTTTGTTTCCAGTCCCCTCATCATCTTCGTTGCCCTCCTCTGAACCCTCTCCAGCTTGTCTGCATCCTTCTTAAAGTGTGGTGCCCAGAACTGAACACAGTACTCCAGATGAGGCCTAACCAGTGCTGAGTAGAGGGGAACTAGTACTTCCCGGGATTTGAAAGCTATGCTTCTATTAATGCAGCCCAAAAGAGCATTGGCCTTTTTTGCAGCCACATCCCATTGTTGGCTCATATTCAGCTTGTGATCGACAACAATTCCAAGATCCTTCTCACTTGTAGTGTTGTTGAGCCACATATTCCCCCATCTTGTAACTGTGCCTTTGGTTTCTATTTTCTTAGGTGCAGAACTTGGCATTTATCCCTATTAAATGGCATTCTGTTGCTTTCTGCCCAGCGCTCCAGTCTACCAAGATCACTTTGAATTCTGTTTCTGTCTTCCAGGGTATTAGCTATCCCACCCAATTTTGTGTCATCTGCAAATTTGTTCAGCATTCCCTGCACCTCCTCCTCCAAGTCATTCATAAAAATGTTGAAGAGCACTGGGCCCAGGACTGAGCCTTGTGATACCCCACTTGTTACTTCCCCCCCCCAGTTTGAGAAGATCCCATTGATAAGCACTCTTTGAGTCCGATTCTGTAGCCAACTGTGGATCCACCGGATCGTAGTTTCATGTAGCCCACTTTGAGCTAGTTTGGTCATCAGAATATCATGGGGCACTTTGTCGAAAGCTTTGCTGAAGTCGAGGTATATGATGTCCACAGCATTCCCACAGTCCACAAGGGAGGTGACCTGATCCAAAAATGAGATCAGATTCATCTGGCAGGATTTGTTCTTGATAAATCCATGTTGGCTTCAAGTAATTGCTGCTCATTTAACTGATATGCAGAGTACATCATGAGAAATGCCGGGTTGGATGAATCAGAGGTCGGAATTAAGATTGCTGGGAGAATTATCAACAACCTCCGATATGCAGACGATACCACCCCAATGGCAGAAAGTGAAGAGGATCTAAAGAGCCTCTTGTTGAGGGTGAAAGAGGAGAGTGCAAAAGCTGGTTTGAAACTCAACATTAAAAAAACGAAGATCATGGCATCTGGCCCCATCACTTCCTGGCATATGGAAGGGGAAGAAATGGAAGCAGTGACAGATTTTACTTTCTTGGGCTCCAAGATCACCGCAGACGGTGACTGTAGCCATGAAATTAAAAGACGCTTGCTCCTTGGGAGGAAAGCTATGGCCAACCTAGACAGCATAGTAAATAGCAGAGACATCGCCTTGCTGACAAAGGTCCGTCTAATCAAAGCTATGGTTTTCCCAGTAGTAATGTATGGCTGTGAGAGCTGGACTATAAGGAAGGCTGAGCGCCGAAGAATTGATGCTTTCGAACTGTGGTGCTGGAGAAGACTCTTATGAGTCCCCTGGACTGCAAGGAGGTCAAATCAGTCCATCCTAAAGGAAATCAACCCTGAGTGTTCATTGGAAGGACAGATACTGAAGCTGAAGCTAAATATTTTGGCCACATAATGCGAAGAGAAAACTCCCTGGAAAAGACCCTGATGCTGGGAAAGACTGAAGGCAAAAGGAGAAGGGGACGACAGAGGATGAGATGGCTAGATAGCATCACCGATGCAATGAATATGAACTTGAGCACACTCCGGGAGAGAGCGCAGGACAGGAAGGCCTGGCGTGCTGTGGTCCATGGGGTCACGAAGAGTCAGACACGACTGAACGACTGAACAACAACAATTGCTGCATTGCTTTCAAGGTGTTTACAGATAGGTCACGTTACAATCTGCTCCAGAATTTTCCCAGGGATTGATGTCAGACTGACTGGTCTGTAGTTCCCAGGTTGCTCCTTTTTGCCCTTTTTGAAGACAGGGACATTAGCCCTCCTCCAGTCATCTGGCACTTCCCCCGTCCTCATGATTTCTCAAAGAGAATAGACAGCGGTTCTGAGAGTTCTTCTGCCAGTTCCTTTATTACTCTAGGATGCAGTTCATCTGGCCCTGGAGATTTGAACTCATTCAAAGCAATTCGGTGTTCCTTGACTGTATGCCTATCGATCTCAAGCTGCAATCCTGCCCCTTCAGCCTGCGCTTCGCCTTTGCCAGCGGGGTCATAGACCCTCTTTTGGGAGAAGACTGAGCCAAAGTAGGAAGTGAGCACCTCTGCCTTTTCTTTGTCATCTGTTATTGTTTTGCCATCCTTATTTAATAGCTGAACAACCATTTCTTTCCTCTGCCTTTTACTATGCACGTAGCAGAAGAAAGCCTTTTTGTTGTTTTTAGCATCCCTCACTAACCTCAGCTCGTTCTCAGCTTTAGCCTTCCTGACGCCATCCCTGCAATTCTGTGCTACCTGCCTGTATTCTTCCTTTGTTGCTTGGCCTTCCTTCCACTTCCTATATGTGTCCTTTTTTGTTTTCAGGTCATCCCTAAGCTTCCTGTGAAGCCACATTGGCTTCTTCTGTTGTCTTCCACCTTTTTTCTTGTTGGGATTGTTTGTAATTGTGCCTTGAGAATTCCCTTTTTTAAAAACTCCCACCCATCTTGGGCTCCTTTTCTCCTTAGAGTTGCTTACCACGGGGCCTTATTTATCACTGTTCTGAGTTTATTAAAATTGGCTTTCCTAAAATCTAAGGTACGCGTTTGGCTACACTCGGCTTTTGCTTCCCTTAGAACCAAGAACTCAAGTACAACATGGTCGCTTTCCCCCAGAGTTCCTGTAACTGCTACTTTAGCCACTAAGTCATCTCTGTTGGTTAGGATCAAGTCAAGGATAGCCATGTTTTGCAGAATTTGTCTCCCAAATAATATCGGGGAAATTGAGTCCCCCATTACTACTATATCCTGCTTCCTTGAAACATTGGCTATTTGCTTTTCAAAAGTTTCATCCTCGTCTTCTCCTTGATTGGGTGGCCGGTAGTAGACTCAGACCACCATGCTTTTTTTATTTCTTGCTCCATTTATTTTAACCCAGATGCTCTTGATGGGGCTACCAAGCTCATCCTCCTGTATTTCTGTGCAAAGATATGTCTTTTTAACATACAGTGCAACTCCACCTCCTTTTCTGTTCCTTCTGTTCTTCCTGAACAAGTTGTATCCTTCAATTGCTGTATTCCAGTAATGGGAGTCATCACACCAAGTTTCAGTTACACCTATGTTGCACACCCTCTTAAGAGTGAGACTGATAGAAGTCAGGAGGTCACCAGAGGAGTTGAATGATATTAATTGATCAGGAAAGTGGACAAGGCAGGGTCACAATACTTAAAAACAGATACCAAGACTGCAATCCTATGTACAGTTATCTGGAAGTAAGTCTGAGTCGTTGCCCCCCCACCCCGCCCCTCCACTTCAGTTTCAAATAGTTCTATTTGGAGCCTCTGCCTTTTTTTAAAATTCCAACTGAACCCCTTCAGCTTTTTAATAACCACAGGATTTTTTGTTTCTCCAAGATGGATGGGGGAGTTGAACTCTGCTTCTTTATGCTTGAGTCTGCTTCCCAGAAGCAAGGGGCGCTTGGCCAGAGGAAGGCCTTGCATGAGCTCCGAGACCGTGTTGCAAACTGCAGGCGCTCGCCGCTTCACCTCCCACATTTGCGTTGGATAGAAAAATAAATGTCTCATGCTCTGGGGAGTGCGAATGAGGGGGCATCCTTGGAAACAGGAAGGGGACCCAAGGCAGGCAACATCACAGATTCCAGAGGGAGAAGCAGGACTTCTTAGTTTAGCCTATCCCAGGGGACTTTGCAGTCCGTTGGTGTTACAAGTAGCAGAAAATGCAGCAACTTCACCCTCCCTGCTTGCCAAACTATTCCCTGTCTCTCTTCATCCTTCCTCAAACAGTACAGACTGTTTGGTGGTGGAACAAACTGCCTCAGAAAGTGGTGGACCCTGGGAGGTGTTTAAGCAGAGGCTAGAAGGCCACCTATGATGGATGCTGTCACAGGATTTCCGGAATCATCATGGGTCTGGACTAGGTGATCGTTGAGGTCCCTTCCCTCTCTGTGGTTCTCAGCCTCAAACCAAGATACGTTTTTAGTGGAGATCAACCTTCCCCAACCTGGTGCTTCCTCCTGTATTTCTGTACAGAGTTATTTCTGTGCAGAGTTACTACAGAGTCTGGCTAGGCTGCCTAGAGTGTCGCCGGAAGTGGTGGACACTCTAGGCTGCCGTCTCTATCATTGTCCCATTTTCATGCAGAGCAGCCATTTTGAACAATGGAGATCCCACCATGTGACACAGTAACCCCCCACGGGTGGTTACCTAGCCATTGTGGATGGGTGGTTACCTAGCCATTGTGGTTGGGATTTTGACCCCCCACACAACATGCTAAGCCACCATGGTTTGCTCAAAAATGCAAACCATGGTGGCTTAGTGTGACATCTGAACAGTCCCACTGTGTTAATCAAAAAAGATTAAAAAGAATCCCCCAAACCAAAGTGTGAAATGGCTTGAAATTCTAAAGGTAAATCTGAATTGAAACATTTCAACGTGTTTCGAAGTGGTACAGAATTTCATTTCCATTTCAGTTGAATCATCAATAGTTTTCAGTGAACATGTGGAGAGGACAGGTAATGCAGTTCCTGTTCTCCTCCTCTCCCTCAAGCATTCAGTGTAATGCTTGAATAGTAAGGCTGTGCACCGCCTCATTACAAAGCCTGAATAACAAGGTGAAGCAGGCTGTTTCGGAGCAAAAGCCTCGTGATACGAGGCAGGTCAGAGCAGTAACAAGCCCTCACCCCCTGTCAAAGTGCCTCCTCGCCTCATATATTTGCAGCTCTACTGAATGCCTGAGCAGTCCAGACAGGCTGTCTCCAAAATATATCAACTTCTGAATGCTCATGCGAACGGGCATGAGGAAGAGGAGGAGGAGGAGGAGGAGGAGGAGGGAGGGAAGGAGGGAGGGGGAAGGCGAGTGGACGTGGGAAGGTGGGTGGAGGCAGGAAGGCGAGTGCAGGAGGAGGAGGAGGAGGGAGTGTGCTTTGGCGAATAGGAACTCTCAGCCAGAACTGACACCAGCAGTCTCCAATCAGAGAGAGTGCTGGAGGAAGGGGGTATATATACATTGGTGAAAGGCTGCCTTCAGTTATTGTGCTAGCTGTGTCTTTGGGAGAGAGGGCTGGTGTGGGTAGATGATCATGTGTGTGTGCAGGCGCATGCCTTCCTTGGAGTTGTTCCTTCTATTTCTTCATTTTTGATGGCCATTAGGTTTTCCTCAATATTTAAATTAAAAGGAAACAGCTTGGTTGTAGTGGGATCCTTCCCTCGCTCTTTGCTTGTCTGCCCCCTTTGGGATGGTGTCTTTGCAGCACCCCTTCCAGCCACCTTCTCCTATTTCTTTCTATCTCTGACTTGTTTTTTATTTGTATTAGATATATTCATCTCTCCTTTCCATATTTTTTCAAACTAACACAGCTTTTCCTCGCTCGTTGCTGCTACGTTTCCCCCTCTCCCACCATTCCAGTGTTTGTTGTTTAAGGTCGACCCTCACTTCTGCCTTCTCCATTCTATTTCCTTGTTGTTTTTGTCAGTCAACTCTGTCTCTTTTAGATTTTTAAAAACCCAGTCTTATTTCAATTTTTAAAAGCAAACATTGACTTCTGGGCATGCCCCCCCCCCTTAAGTCATATTCAAGCATTTAGCTTTTTTCTTGCTTCTAAATTCTTAAAGAAAGGCATATTATAGCAGCCTATGTGTGTAGTCTTTGGTCCCATCCCCCGCCCCCCGTGCTGAAGTGAACCAGCTGTGTCTTCTCTGTGTTGATCCTCCCAAAACAGAAATCAAAGGTTTCTTTTTATTATTGTTCGATTGCTCTTGGCTCTTATCTTATCACCTGCACTGTCATCCTGTATTTCTTGAAGTTATCCTGCCTTCCATAAAAGAACATGAAATATAAAACAATGAATGAAAGATACCCGTCATTTGCTGAGGGAGTTCTGCTCTTCTTTAGCTCTTGTGTGCCTGTATCCATAACAGGCAAGCATGGCCTTGGTGTACAAAAGGAAGCAGGACAAAGGCTAATAGAGTTTTGCCAAGAGAACATGCTGATCATAGCAAACACTCTTTTCCAACAGCACAAGAGACGACTCTACACATGGACATCACCAGAGGGTCAATATCGAAATCAGACTGATTATGTCCTTTGCAGCCAAAGATGGAGAAGCTCTATACAGTCAGTAAAAACAAGACCTGGAGCTGACTGTGGCTCAGATCATGAGCTGCTTCTTGCAAAATTTCGGCTTAAATTGAAGAACGTAGAGAAAACCACTAAACCATTCCGGTATGACCTAAATCATATCCCTTATGAATATACAGTGAAGGTGAGGAATAGATTTCAGGGATTAGACCTGATAGACAGAGCGCCTGAGGAACTATGGACGGAGGTCCGTAACATTGTTCAAGAGGCAGTAACGAAATCCATCCCAAAGAAAAAGAAATGCAAGAAAGCCAAGTGGCTGTCTGATGAGGCTTTACAAGTAGCTGACGAAAGAAGGGAAGCAAAAAGCAAGGGAGAAAGGGGAAGAAATATCCAACTGAATGCAGAGTTCCAGAGAACAGCAAGGAGAGACAAGAAGGCCTTCTTAAAGGAACAATGCAAAGAAATCGAGGAAAACAATAGAATGGGAAAGACTAGAGATCTTTTCAAGAAAATCGGAGATCTCAAGGGAACGTTTTGTGCAAAGACGGGCATGATAAAGGACAAAGAAGGCAGGGACCTAAGAGAAGCAGATGAGATTAAGAAGAGGTGGCAAGAATACACAGAAGAACTATACAGGAAAGATCTGAATGTCCCTGATAGCCATGAGAGTGCGGCCACTGAACTTGAGCCGGACATCCTAGAGAGTGAAGTCAAGTGGGCCTTAGGAAGCATTACTAACAACAAAGCTAGCGGAGATGACAGTATTCCAGCTGAGCTATTTAAGATCCTAAAAGATGATGCTGTTGAAGTGCTGCACTCAATATGCCAACAAATTTGGAACACTCAACAGTGGCCACAAGACTGGAAAAGGTCAGTTTACATTCCAATGCCAAAGAAGGGCAATGCCAAAGAGTGCTCAAACTACCACACAATTGCGCTCATTTCACATGCCAGCAAGGTGATGCTCAAAATCCTACAAGCTAGGCTTCAGCAGTATGTGAACCGAGAACTACGGGAAGTACAAGCGGGGTTTCAAAGAGGCAGAGGAAGTAGAGATCAAATCGCCAACATTCGCTGGATCCTGGAGAAAGCAAGAGAATTCCAGAAAAACGTCTATCCCTGTACGAGGGTCAAGAAGCAACAGTAAGAACCGGACATGGAACAACCAATTGGTTCAAAATTGGGAAAGGAGTACGACAAGGCTGCATACTGTCGCCCTGCTTATTTAACTGATATGCAGAGTACATCATGAGAAACGCTGGGTTGGATGAATCACAGGTCAGAATTAAGTTTGCTGGGAGAATTATCAACAACCTCAGATACGCAGACGATACCACCCTAATGGCAGAAAGCGAAGAGGATCTAAAGAGCCTCTTGTTGAGGGTGAAAGTGGAGAGTGCAAAAGCTGGTTTGAAACTCAACATTAAAAAAACGAAGATCATGGCATCTGGCCCCATCACGTCCTGGCATATGGAAGGGGAAGAAATAGAAGCAGTGACAGATTTTATTTTCTTGGGCTCCAAGATCACCGCAGACGGTGACTGTAGCCATGAAATGAAAAGACGCTTGCTCCTTGGGAGGAAAGCTATGGCAAACCTAGACAGCATAGTCAGACGTAGAGACATCACCTTGCTGACAAAGGTCCGCATAATCAAAGCGATGGTTTTCCCAGTAGTAACGTATGGCTGTGAGAGCTGGACTATAAGGAAGGCTGAGCGCCGAAGAATTGATGCTTTTGAGCTATGGTGCTGGAGAAGACTCTTACGAGTCCCCTGGACTGCAAGGAGGTCAAATCAGTCCATCCTAAAGGAAATCAACCCTGACTGCTTATTTGAAGGACAGATACTGAAGCTGAAGCTCAACTATTTTGGCCACCTACTGCGAAGAGAAAACTCCCTGGAAAAGACCCTGATGCTGCGAAAGATTGAAGGCAAAAGGAGAAGGGGACGGCAGAGGATGAGATGGCTGGATAGCATCACTGATGCAATGAATATGAACTTGAGCACAGTCCGGGAGAGAGCGGAGGACAGGAAGGCCTGGTGTGCTATGGTCCATGGGGTCACAAAGAACTGGACACGACTTAACGACTGAACAACAACAAGTCCATGTGCGTGTGCGTGCTATTTGTAGTTCCACCAACACTATACGTTCCAATTCCAAGCAGTGTTGAAAAAGCAGGAGACCCATAGTATTTACATTAATTATTGCAGTAACACTCCGCTGTGTGGCAAAGGGATCCCGTGCAATATGAGGCATCGCCGGGGCGTTGGCGGGGCAGAGGTGGGCGAGGTGCTGCTGGCAGTAGCAGCACCATTAGGCAAGCTGTCCGTCCCCCAGTCCAGATAGCGCGTCCCGGGGCAGTAGGGCAGCAGTGCCCAGAGGTCCCTGCTGGAGCAGGCTGGCGTGGGCAGGTGCAGCAGTCGCACTCTTGCCCAAGGCGGAGCAGCGTCTCCTTCTGAGGGGGCCCGCTGATGGACGTTAGGCCAGAGGTGCCTGACGTCCTCCACATGGTGGAGGGCGAGGAGGAGGAGGCCCTCCAGGGTGTGTTGGAGGAGGAGCGGCAGGCAGAGGCTCCAGCACCCCACCCCTCTTCCACTGTTCCCCCCGCTCGTGTGGTGCCCCCCCCCCAGAGTGAAGGCAGGCAGTCTGCGTCTCCTCCTCCCCGAAACGTCAGGGCAGCCTCGTGTGGGACCGCTTTGCGTGGAGCGGATCCCAGCGCTGCCGCGTGCCGCCACTGCAAGGCGTCTCTGAGCAGGGGAAGCAGCCGGGGCACTACAGCGCCAGCAGCCTGCCCCTGCCCTTGAGGAGGCAGCCCCAGCCGGTCTTGCTTGGGGAAGAGGCCCCGCGTCCCAGCAGGCTGGCAGCAGGGCAAGCAGAAGGCTGGTGGTGCCTCCGGAGCTCCTGCAAGCTCTCCGTCTCTCACCCCAAGGGGCTTCGGCAGGCCACCGAGGCAGAGATGGGGCGGGGGAAGCAGGGGTCCACCAGGGGGAGGTTTCCAGTGGGGTCCGTGCACAGCCCTGTTGAAAAGTGCTTTGGTGGGTAAAGGAAGGTTTTCTGACAAATTGTCTGCATTCTGGGTGTTATCCACCAGGGGGCAGTAGCCTCATGCTTCCTGCTCAGGTACCGGAGTCAAAATTTAGCGCAGCATTTGAGGCTGGTGACCCCATCCTGTGCATCAGGCGTGGACCCCACTGTGCTCATCGCTGTCAGGTCAGCCTCTGCAGCAGCCATGAACGTGTAGCAGGCCTGAGGCCTCCTTTCACGGGGAAGCTTCCGTCACTGACTGATGCTCCACCTTGAGAGCGACGTGTTGGCTCACAGGGATGGGGTCTCCTGCTTCAAAGGGCAGGGTTCCTGTGGGCCTGGAGTGGGAGCTGGCACGCCCTTTTCTCTCTGGCATTCAGGACAAAGTCATGCCTCTGCCTTGTTGTGACCTCAGGAGACCATTCCTGCCCCGGCAGAGGCAGAGACCGGAATGCTTCAACTTCCTTGATGGGTTTGCAAGAGGGGGAAGAAAGGGCTTTTGTGTGGGCATGCTACACTCCATCAGCTGCTCAGTTCTACCAGTGCTTCTGATTGGCTCCCATAAATCTCACAGGATCTGGACACTAGATACATAAACACGAGAAAATAAGTTTCCATCAATATTCTCAAGCATGATCTACAAGTTATCTCCGGTTTTCTTGCTGAAATCCTTCCCCAAGGGAAGCTCTTTCCCCACAGGGCAGGGGGAGGGTGATTCACAGAGAAGGGCAGAAGGCTGCCTTTCCTGTTGTGCCGAAGCATCTGCGGCAGGAGCAGGTGGGAGGTGTGGAGCAGAGCGTCCCGCAACAATCCGAGGGTCGAGCCAGAAGATCGGAGCCTGGGACTGGGTGGAATGGCAAAGCAGGAGTGCAAGTCACAGTCAGCCAGAGAGTCAAGCCAGAAGTCAGAGAGGGAGAGGAACGGGGGACCTGCACACTAGTAGCCACAGAAGAGAACAGCCCCTTACCCAATGGTGTTCCCGGGCGTCTCTGGACCGCTTAAGACGTTTCCTGCAAGCACCAACTGATGGGATCAAAGTCTGGAGGAAACAATGAAGTTCCACAGAGCAGAGTGCTTTAGGCCTTTCCTGTGGCTCTAGGATGGCCACTTAATGCATCATCAAAAAGGAAGAAATGCATCACCAAAAGAGAGGACAAAAGGGGACACCAATCTGCATAACATTTGCCTTTCGCAAATTCATCTGTATAAGTGAAAATTTAGAAATCATAACTCTAATTTAAATAGAAATTCAAGACATCTCACCATCGTAGGGATCTTACCATAGTGGAGTCGACTGACCAGGTGGACTGACCAGGTGAGCTGTGTGCCTGCTGCCCAGTCTGCTGCCCAGGTGCTCATTCTGGATGGGCAACTCCAAGGCCCTTGCTCTGCCCTCCTCTTCTTGTGATTCTTCCTCTTTCAACTACACTTGGACTGGACAGCCCATCAAATTGAGGACATCTTCAAACAGAGGTCTGCCCTCTGCCAGCTCTCAAAAACAGAGGACTGTCCTCTGTAAAGTAGGATACCTGGCCAGCCCCTTTGGTCATCATCTGCATGTTCAGCTTTGTGAGATTCCAGGAGTCGCTGCTCTATTGGGGTGGAGGTGTTCCGAAATACCCGAGGCTGGTTTCTGCGGGAGCCTTTTCAAAACAGGAAAACAAGACATGTGGTAGCTGAGGAGTTGGCCCAAGTGCCCAAATAAATGAATGATAAATGAATAAATAAATGAAATTGTCACCTCTTTTTAAAAAAACAAGCAAGAGAAAACAAAATGCAATTGGCAAAGCTACTCTGAGGCAATAATAATTTAAGGAAAAAATTCCCAGCACGTCTTGAGTATCTTCATCAAGGGAAGTTCTTTAATGGTTATATAAACTGCTCCAAAGTTCCTTGTCTCCTCCTCTCCAAGCCTGGCAAAACCACCCACAAGTGGCAAGCCAGAAGGAGCAGCAGGGTCCCTGCTTTGCATGGAAAAGGCCCCAGGCCCCGTTGCAGCATCTCCAGGCAGGGCTTGGAAAGACACCTGTCTGAAAGACAGTTCGGAGCTGGATGGCCCAACGGCCTGGCTCCATATAAGGTAGCTTCCGATGCTCCTGACTGCTTAACCGTTGCACAAGTCCCTCTGGCAAAGTTATCTGAAGCACATGCAGAATTATTCATGAAATTATCGTAGGAACTGGCTTTGTGTACTGCAGCTTTCCTCCTCAAAACCAGCAGGGTTTTACTGTTCAGTTCAAGCCAAATGGAAGTATGTTTATTGACTGACTTGATTTGTACCTCGTTTTTCTACCAAGAAAATGGCACTCAAGGCAGCTTACAATCATAGGAACTATTTAAAAAATTAAATAAAGACTTGAATAAAACAGAGTGAGTGATGTGATGAGATGAGATGGCTGGTATGGGAGGGAGTAGGCATTGGGCGGTTCGCATAGGAGCCCGTGGCCGGGCCAAAAGCTGCTGGCTGATAGTAGAAGCCATCAGTTCGGACAGATGCACAGGCGCCCATGTTGGCCCCGCTCCTTTCCTGCCCACTCTCAGAACCACCAACCACATGCCCACCTTGGACTTGTCTAGTGCTTCAAGAAGGAGCCTGCTACTCTTGCAGTAGCCTTCCCCAACATGCCCCCCGCCCCAGATGTGTTGGACTGCAATTCCCATCATTCTCGGCCAGGAGGGTCACCGGGTTGGGGGATGCTGTGCTATAGGGTGAATAAGCAGCCAAGTAGGCAGTGCTGCTGAGGGCCAGAAGGGAGTTTGGAGAGATGGCCAGAGCAGCTATGATGAGGACTGAAGGCTGCTGCAGTCACTTAAAGTGCAATCCTATGCATGTTTAGACAGAAAAAGTACAACTCTCAGAATGCCCCAGCTTTGCTGGCTGGGGCATGCTGGGAGTTGTAGGACTTTTTTCTGTCTACACATGCATAGGATTGCGCCCTTAGAGGCTTCTGACCATATGGAGACCCCCACACAGACTCCTATGCAAACTGGCCCAAAGTCTATCACACTGACCATCTTAGGACATGATTTGCCCATGACATTTATGTCCACCTGGCTTGAACCGAACAGCAATGTCTGGTGTTTCTGAAGAGGCCAGGATTTTGGCAGAGATGTGTAACGTTTTCGCCCAGACGTGCCTTCTGTTTTCCAGCCTTAAATCCCCCATTGATCGTTACAATCCCCTCTGCGACGGAATTGCAGTTTGGCCTCAGAGTTACTGTTGTGTTTTGTCTGACTCAGAACACTTTGTTTCAGCCACCCACATACCCTAAAAAAAAACAAAAAAAACCCCTATCTTTGGTTTCTTACTCATGTTAGCAAGTTGAAATAGAGCCTTAGTGGATGTTCATTTGCTCCCTTTTCCCTAAGAAAGCTGTCTTGATAGCTTCTGAGGCTGAATCATTTGCCTAAAGATAGCAACAAGGATGACCAGACATGTCAGGAGAGAAGATGCCCCACTGAATATTACTCGCCTGATTACATAGGTAATCCAATATGAATATAAGAAATTCACATATAATAAATCATACACATATTTTACAGAATGTTACTTATATGAGGACTCAGTCAAAATGCTCCCTGTTTTTCAGGAACATTTGTGGTAGTGTTGACAAGATGTCTCCCCTTTATATTAACTTGTGATGCATTATGTGTGCAACGTAACCTGGAACACCCAGCTTTATATCAGGCATGCAACTCTGTTGTATGCCAGATATAAAGCCGGTGTGGTGTAGTGGCGAGAGTGTTGGACTGGGAGCCGGGAGATCCGGGTTCTAGTCCCCACTCGGCCGTGGAAGCTCACTGGGTGACCTTGGGCCAGTCACTGACTCTCAGCCCAACCATCTCACAGGGTTGTTGTGAAGATAAAATGGAAAGGAGGAGAAGCCTGGCACTCCTTGGAGGAAAAGGTGGGCTATAAATATAAAAAAATAAAAAGTGAATAATTGAGTAAAATATATACCCAGTGACACACACCCACTATTGAAAAAGAAACAATGCTGAAAAGATATGCCTGCAAATGATTATTGGGGGAAGAAATCAAATTTCACCAAAGAGGTTTTGACTATTCAAATGTTTGCCACAGTAAAATGACAGATGCAATTTCCAAAGTGCACATCCGTATGATATTGGCATGGCCAATTTCCCCAAACCCCCTATTCTATCCATTTTACTTTCTGTCAGGGATGAAAACCTGTTGCAAAGTCTTGTGCCAGGTAACCAGTGTTTAAGAATGTGCATCCAATTGAAAGCAGTGAACATTTGAATTTGGAATATGCAACAAAATGTGTATTCACTGTTCATTCATTTGTCCATCCAAGGGTAGACATCCAACATGTCTACTCAGAAGTAATTCCACTTCTAGAATTCATTCTAGAAGGAGTTCTCCCACGCTTTCTCAGCACAGAGAGATGGGTGGAGAAGCCTGCTGTTTTGAATCTGAACGTATCTGGAGGCGCATACCTTCCCATAAGTCTAATGACCTTTTTTTTTTTTTTAAAGGAAGCTTGTCGATGATGCGAGACTCCACTCACATATGCCTGAACTTAATGTCATTCCTCAAGCAGTCTACCACACACAGCACCCCCCCTTTTGTATATGCCGGTTTAGTTGGCTGCGTGTGTCCTGGGAGGAGCAAATCCAATTTGATGAAAATGTAGTTTTTAACTGAATTGCGTTGGGAAGTGTCTCCATGTAGATTGCCCCCTGGCAGTAGGTTACCCAGGGACACTTATATGTTTGTAATACTAATGTAAACAAAGCACTTTGTACGTACAAGCCATACACACTCACATGTAAAACAGTATCATCAAAACAAACAAATAGCAGCTCATACAAAGAATATAGAACTCAGGTTGCTGATTAAAAGCTAAAACTAATTAAAAGCTTAGGAAAATAGGTCAGTTTTAGACTGGCACCTAAATGGTGGCAGTGATGGCACTGGGTGAACTTCCTGAGTTGGGATGCCACCACAAAGAAGGCCCTCTCTAAATCCTGATGCCAGATGAACCTAGAGAAGGGCCTTGGCTGCTGATCTTCATGGGTGGTCCATACAGAACTCCTCTCTCATAATGCTAGAACCCAGTCTTAAGACATTCCTTACAGCCCCAGTTCCTGAAAGTGAGACTATGTGAAACACTCCAAGGAGATTCTTGTGATACGCAAGAGAGTGGGGCGGAAAAGCAGAATATTCTGCCGAAAGAAGGGCTGTTTCATTTTTGGGTTTCACATCTTTCTCTGTCCCCTTTTTCTCATGTTTGCTCCGGGGGGGGGGGGGGAGGTGGCACTGTGCTGAGCTTATCTCTGGTTTATTGTTGCTTCTTCCCAGACTTTGTTGTTTGGCATAAACAGGCCCAGGACTTTGGAGATTGTGGGTTGGGGCAGACCAAAAGCAGCCTCTGCCGCCACCCAAACAGGCGCTGGAAGCATGAGATCAGTGTTTTGGACGGTCTCCAGGTGAGATTATTTGTGGTTGCTGCCTCACAGTAATTTGTGGTCTGGTGTGGTGGACAAAAGAACTGAGCGAGAGAGACCATCCTTTTTGGAGAGGAGAATCAAGGAATAAAGAAGCCACCTACAGGGGGTGAAGAATGAAAACAGCGGCCATATTGGACCCTTCGTGCTGCTGTACCATCTCGGCCCAGACCTCGTTTTCAGCACTAGAATGTTCCAGGTGCGTCAAGCAGCTGTAACGGCATGGGAGGGTGAATAGAGCACTACTTCAGTCATAGCTGATGATGGTACTACTGGCTAACCAGAGAATTAGAGTGGGAAGGTCTGCTTAGAGCAGAGGTGTAAAACCTCAGGCCCAGGTGCCAAATCCGACCCACCTGGGATCCCAAACTGGTTCTCTGGGATTCCGCAGATGCCCCTCCCCTTTCCCTGGTCCCGCCCCTTTCCCCCATGCACTGACCATTGGGTGATTTCCTGGCTTTTGTGCAGTCCCTCCCACCACCGCCATTCTGAAAGGCTGAAGTGTCTCTCCTAAGGTTTAACTACTAGCAGTCAGAGCTTCAGCTGAGGCATGCTGGTGTTTCGGCGCTGCCCCTCTTGCCTTCAGCCCACCCCCCTGGGAGCTTCTCCAAATGGAATTTGTCCCTCAGGTTGAAAGGATTTGCACTGCCTATGTGGCCTGAGGAGACAGCGACTTCAGCTGGCTGGCCAGCCATGAACGTCTTCACGTTTCCCCTGCCAATTCCAGAATTCCCCAAGCTCCAATTGGCTTCCACTCCAGTGTTCTGGAACTGGGTTCTCTGACATGACATCGCTGTGGCTCTGACAGAGACCATGTCCAGCCCCCAGCCTGGAGAACACGAGAGAAGCCAACAGAATTCACCTCCTGTCTTTCCTTGCTTGCCCCAGAGTCTTCTGCTGAGCTGCCTCCTCAGACATCAGCCCAGGTGGTCCCACTCTTCTTCTGATCCATAGAATGTGTTTGCTTGATGTGGACTCAGCTGAGCAGTCCAGCCTGACCTTGGCCCCAGTGGTGAGAACTCCTGCCTGTAATTTCTGCATGGCTGCCAGTGATCAGGGAAAATAGCTGTGTAAAACTGGGGAAGGCAGGCAGTGCCTTGCAGTTCCTGCCTGTAGATCTGACAAATGTGAGTCCAAGGCAAGGAAGGGGAGCGGGGAGGTGGCAAGGAGGAAGCAGCACCTGGCAGCCTCACCTTTCATTGAGCCCTGCCCTGGAGAAGTTCTGTTTAGCTGTTCCTCGTAGGGCAGGGGAAGTGCTTTTGCCATCATTGGTCAGATTTGATTTCCCTTTCCTGCTCCCTTTCCAGTTTGATTAGATCCTTTCTAAGAGATTGCACACTGTAGGGATGGGGGGGGGGGAGAATTTCATTTGGTCTGCATTTAAACGAACCAACCTAATATGCATTCCCCAAACTAACATGTAGCTCTCATTCGGATTGGACACGTCCCCGAATTCTGTGACGCAGTTCTCGGCTCCAAAGTTGCATAGAAAAATATATATGTGAGGGGAAATTGCATACAAAATGTGATATAAATGTTTGAGTCATTTAAAAATAATAATAATCAAAGGTGATGCAGAAATGAGACCGGATGGATTTATGATTGAAAACATGCAAAACTGACACTGACCAGAAATAGACTGAGCTGTCAATCCCTAATACACTATATTCCAAATATCCCTGCTCTGTGGATTTAGATCAGGGGTAAGCAACTTCTGGGGGTCTGGGGCACCATTCCCTCCGCCCGGAACTCACTGGAGGCCACACCCCTGCCCCCTGGTGCCGAATTTGCCACCAAAATACGGCATTGTGGCAGCAAGAAGAGCTGGGTTTTACCTTTCATGCTGTTGCGCCGCAACTCATTTTCCTTAACCCAAGGGAAAATCAGCCCTTTTTGGCTGCTGGGCGACTGAATTTCAGTGGTGACTTCGGTGACGGCAGCCAGAGGATGCCCACCACCCCTGATCCCATTAATACGTTATATATAACCAATATATGTATAGCCAACCTTTTTTTCCTGTTAAACAGTTTTATATTTATGTTTTATCATGTTGTATTTTAGGGGTTTGATTTTGTGACCTGTCCAGAATGTTTTGGCTCTTGGGTGGGCCAGAAATGTATTAAATGAATGAATCTTCAGGTAAGCTAGAGGGATGTGTTTAGAATGAGCTTCCCCTTCTTCTCCCCTAGTTGGGGAAACAGTAGTGGTACTTTAAACCCCCTTGAACACACACACACACACACACACGCTTGAACACATGCACACACACGCTTGAACACACGCACACACACGCTTGAACACACGCACACGCACACACGGAAAGACCTGCACAATCAGCCACCACAAAGGTGCTAAGAGTATCCGTATGCACCGTCTCACCACAAGGTATTTTTGCAGGAACAGGAGCCTCAAGACTCTTGACTTTTGCATCAGATCTCCTAAACCTTGTTTGTCTCAAGCCTTGGCAAATTAGTCTTGTTTTTAAAATGTGGATCACCAGTCCACTGATTACTTTACCTTCCTGCCAAGACTTGCCTTCCACTTTTTTGCTTCTGTTTCATGTTGATGAGAGGGCTATGCTTGCATCTACGCCTTCAAAGAACCACTGAGAACAGCGTAGTGCGGTGGATGGAGTATTAAGCTGGGGAGACTCAGGTTCCTATCCCTGCTCAGCCATGATGACAACCTCACAGGATTGTTGCCAGGACAAAATGGGAAGGGGGATGTGTGCCACCCTCAACTCCTTGAAGGAAGGGATAAAAGGCAAAGAAAGGAAGAATGAACATAAGAAGAGCCATGTGGGATCAGACCAAGGGTCCATCTAGTCCGGCATTCTGTTCACACAGTGGCCAACCGGTTGCCCGCGGAAAACTGACAAGCAAGACATGAGTGCAACAGTGCACTCCCACCCATGTTCCCCAGCAACTGGTATACATAGGCTTACTGCCTCTGATACTGGGTAGCACATAGCCATCATGACCAGTAGCCATTAATAGCCTTCTCCTCCATGAATTTGTCCAATCCCCTTTTAAAGCCACTCAAACTGGTGGCCGTCACTACTTCTTGTGGAAGCGAATTCCATAGTTTCACTATGTGCTGTGTGAAGAAGTCCTTCCTTTGATCTGTCCAGAATCTTCCCCCCGAATCAGCTTCATGAGATGTCCGCATTGGGTTCTAGTATTATGAGAGAGGGAGGAAACTGTCTCCCTATCCACTTTCTCCACACCATGGATAACTTTGTACACCTCTATCATCTCCACTGACTTGCCTTTTTTCTAAGCTAAGCTTTTCTCGAAGTTGTAACCTTTCCTCATAGGGGAGTTGCTCCAGCCCCTTGATCAATGAAATGACAGCTGCGTAATTTACTCCAGCTGAAACTTCCACGGTAAAGTCCTTCACTTAGCTGTCCCCATTGAAAACAGCAACCTGTAAACTGAGCTGACATTGAGGACAGTAGGAACGTGAAATTCTTTACTGCTGATGTTACTGCTGTGAACGTGCCCATCGTAATAATAGCAAAAATAACAATAATACAGCAATAGCCTCAAGGCTTAGAAAATCAAAGTCTAACTGTGATATATAAATGTTAAATAAGGTTCTGAAACTATTTTGTGCTAGAGCTGAAGGATATATTTGCAAAGAATCAATCTTCATTGAATGTTCTGACTTTACCACTCAGACCTTGAGTAAGAAATGTCAGATATTCCAAATTCTCATTTGCATTTGAGATGTGAAACATTTACCTCAAAAAGTATTGATCAAATCTTTGGGTGTTGTTGGAATCTCTTGGCTCTTTGATTTTGGCAGGATTGAAATATCTGTTCCTTTCCTTTCCCTCACATCATGGGGTGGGGGGGGAGCCTTGTACATGGCTAGCATGACGGGTGATAGCAGGAGTGGCTAAATATATATAGCAGATTGAATCCAGAAAGTGAAGGGCTTGGAACACAAACAAATAGTCCCCTGGGTAACCAGGCAGACGTATAAAACGGCAGAGCAAATCAAGCCAAGCTTCTAACAGAATGAAACCACTACCACTACAGAACATAATGAACATGTTAGTCTTTTTATACAGAAGAAACACAGGCTAGAAAGGAAACTCCTTGGACTCTACCTGGCAACATCCCCCCACACCTTGTGACCCCTCTTTGGACCCAGGGGTCTCCAATGCATTCAGAGCTGTTAATTAGCTGTGTGCCCTGGGTGACCCCCTGCCACTGCACCTACTAATTGCTTTGCAAACCCCAAGAACAATTAACCCTTAGCTTGCACTATTATTTGGTGTGATTTCTTGTCATTGTTATTCCAAGAATGGGAGGTAAGGTGCTCGGGTGGTGGGGAGGGAGAGGTTTGCTAATGGCCAGGGTATTTGCCTCATGCAGGCTGGCCAAGGAGAGGCAAACACTGGCTTGCCTCATAAGGCCAAATGGCTGCCACCCTGGAGAAATGTTGAGGCAGCTCA
The DNA here is from genome assembly GCF_057233095.1 of Heloderma suspectum. Classification (NCBI taxonomy): domain Eukaryota; kingdom Metazoa; phylum Chordata; class Lepidosauria; order Squamata; family Helodermatidae; genus Heloderma; species Heloderma suspectum. The sequence goes on along the minus strand of NC_139460.1, from coordinate 327,700,621 downwards.
GAACCTATCCCGGTACCCCGTTGCTGCAGCGTGGCGTCAGCCATTCTCCATTGGGGATGAGCAGGATGTTTTTAAAAATTGAATGCTTTAGGCTTGTTAGCATCTCTGGATTGTTGTGATTTGGGCAGGCTTCAGTTATGAAATCTCGTAAGCCGTCAACTGTGATTGGGTTTGTTTGGTTTTTCTTGTTGCCTAACCCCCAGTGGAAGGCTGGAGGAATGGGAAGGGATACTGCTGTGGAGATGGCATGGATGGATCACACCTGGCCCAGCCAGTACAAGTGCAGCCAGAAAGTAAATCATGCTGAGCCCCCTGAGGCATCACTTGGAGGGAGAAGAGGACTGGCTGCTCAGGGCTACTGGGGGACAGAGACCTGAGCTGCTTCCCACTGCCCAACTCACCTAGCCCAAGGAAATGTGTGGCGATGTGTGTGTGTGGCATGGCCGGGCATCCCTCGGCACACCTCAGGAAGTGCGGTTGGGAGGAGCTGAGACCATTTCCTATGCTCATCCTAGATTCAGAGTCAGGATTTCCCCGAACTGGGGGCGGGGGCAGGGGGGAAATTGGCTTCTGCTATTTCGGCTCAAGTTGATGGGAGTGAGGAATTAATGAGAGCCAAATCATATTTCTGCAGATCCCTTAAACCAGGGGGTTGAACCTCAGGTCTGTGGGCCTAACCCAATCCACCTGTGGTCCAAATCTGGTCTTCCAGGGTTCCCCAGAGGACCACACCTCCTTTCCCTGGCTCCACCCCCTTTCCTCCAGCCACCCATCATTTGGTGATTTCCCAGCTTTTGTGTAGTTTTTTTCCCATTCTAAGGGCTTTACTACATGAGGCATTTACTGTATGCTCACAGTTGTTTACAGGTCCTTTACACAATGTCGTGACCATCTAGTTTCACTTCTGTGTTTTCCCAGTACTTTCAGCAAGTTTTTTAGAGCAAGGAAAATGTAGCATTCCATTGTGAAAGCAAAAGAAAGCGCATTTTCCTCTTGTGTGTTTGTGCTATTCCACTTTACCACAGTGCCACCTAGAGTGGAATATGATATAGTGGAAAAGCAGGAAAGGAAACACTCCTCATGTAGTGCTCGGATCTCAGTTCTGCACCCAAAGTAGATACAGCAGATTAACAGCTGATTAATGTCCTTGTGTGGATAAGCTCTCTAGGCTGAAATGCCTCTCCTAAGGAATAGTTCCTGGCAGGAAGAGCTTTAACCTAAAATATGCTGGTATTATTCATATTTTGGCCCTGCCCCCTTTGCCTTTGGCCCCACCCACTGCTGGCATACAGCCTCCAAGAGCTTTCCCAAAAATGAATTCAGCCCTTGGGCAGAAGCAGGTTCCCACCCCTACCCTTCTGTTGACCCTGCAGTCGGTATGGAGCTGCTGAAGCTGGTGCAATGGACTGTGTCGCAGGTGGCGCATGGGGGGACTGCAGAAGCGGCCCTTTCTCCTCACCCGTCAGCCCCATGGGCCTGCACCACTCCCCTCCTGCCTTGCTCCTCCTAGATTCCCTTTCCAGGCTCCCCTGGCCATGTCCCCGCCAGCACTTAGATCTGTGGTAAACCAAACAAGACAAAAAATCTGTCTGGTACCAGAGAGAAATGGCCTCAGTTGGCTAGGTGGATCCTGAAATGAAACCAAGCCACGAGTGAAGAAGAAACATTGAACGAGAGGTGGATATTGACCTACAAGGCCATTTCACATGGGTAGCTGTTTTCAAATCCAAACCTTTACACTGAACTGGTTTGAGATACAGCAACTAAAGGGTTAAGTGACCCATTCCACAGGCATGATCGTTGCAACTGGGTCATTCACGTTTCCTTCAGAAAGTCAAGGGCTAAACCAACCAACATCAGGGCATGTGCAGAAATGGTGGCGTTTCGATGCTCTAGGCACAGGGGCTTGGAATCCACCCTGGTTTGAATAACAAAATTACTGAAGCTTCTTAGATAGCCATCCAGGCTCGGTGCACAGACAGGCACATTGCACGTAACAGACTCTACCAAGGAACCACCTAATTTTGAGTTTCAGCAGCAACCTAATTATGTCTGAAATCCTGTCAAGGTGTCAGATATTTGATATCAAATATAACTGGTGCCATGGATATCTAAGCACTTTGAAAATATCTGGAGACTATTCAACAGAATTTTTAGAAGGCTTGACAGGGGAAAGCAGTCTCAGCTGTAATCTCTCCAAAACTCCAAAGATAAAGGAAGTGACCTGGTTGAGCCTAGGGATGACAGGACTTGCTGCATTCTTTCCCGTTATTGTTTCTCTGGTTTTGTCTCTCCTCCATTCTACTCCCCTCTAATGCCAATTTAACTAAAAGAATTTCTGAAATTAATTCTGAATTGGGGTGAGCACAGCCTGCTGCAACTCTGGGTTCCTTCTGTTCATTTGCTTCTCTCCCCACCTCCCCGCTGACTCTAGGGATGTCAGAGAAATCTGCAACAGATTCAGTGAGTTTAGATTTCTATGAATCTGACCCATGGATTCCACAGCAGACCAGCTTTTTCCGAGTTGTGTAGATTCCATGGACTCGCTGACCATTTTTTTTAAAAAATGGGCAGGGGGGATTGCACAAATTCGCTCTTGTACCAATGCGCATTAATGCTAATGTGCCCTTGCACTAATGCACATTAGTGCTAATGCACACTTGAGCAAATGGAACAAAAAAAATCATCTCTACATCTCTAAAAAAATCAAATTCTGTCAATGAATGGATGTTGGAACAAAAGACACCTGACAATCTGCGATATTCAGACAAAACAGATTTAACACAGTCTATCCATACCTAGCTGATTCTACATTACTGATGAGCCCATGCACATTGATTAAACACTGGAAAAAAACAGACTTGATGTAGTCTTCTGTATGATTCCACTGAAATTGTTTCTTTGTGGTGTTCCACCAGTGACCACATGTACTCCCCACATATTGGTAAAACACCACATAGAAGTACAGACACTTCAAGTCGGCCTTTTCTGCAGTCTTTTAACATTGCACATTAGTGATGGGGGACTCTTTCTAGTTCCAGCCCCTGTGTCTTCCACAATTCCATTCTGTTTAGTTTCCACATTGGTCTATGATGTTAAACAAATCCTCTCAAAATCCATATAGAAACAATATCTAAATGTGCTCTCTCCAAATGTGCAGTTCAGTTCAAGGCATTAAGCACTAGTGCACAAAGCCCTAAATGGCTGAGGACACAGGACTTGAAGGACGGCCTTCTGCTCTGCCCAAACCCCCAGGAATTAAGATCAGCCATGGAGGCTTTGCTTGTTGCACCCTTGAGGACTGTGGCCTGGCCCATTGGGCCACTACACATGGCAGGCCCTTTTCGGTGCCAGCAGCCCAGCTGCGGAACTCCCTGCCAGTAGATATTTGGCTATCCCCCATGCTGTTCTCATTGAGGTGCCCGTTAAATATCTATTTATTTGTGAAGGTATTGCGGTATAGGGAAATGCTCAATTTATTTTTGTTTTTATTGATTGTATTGATGGCATAGCTCCGGCTATGGGGTGGTAAAAAAAAGGTGTCCCCAACCAGTCGTGTCCGACTCTAGGGTGCAGTGCTCATCCCTGTTTCTAAGCCGAAGAGCCAGCGCTGTCCGAAGACGCTTCCGTGGTCATGTGGCCAGCATGACTGAACACCGAGGTGCATGAAATGCTGTTACCTTTCCCGCTGAGGCAGTACCTATTTATCTACTTGCAATGTCTTGCTTTCGAACTGCTAGGTTGGCAGAAGCTGGGACTGAAGACGGGAGCTCACTCCGTCAAGCAGCACTTGGGTCTCGAACTGCTGACCTGCCGACCTTCCAGTCTGCAGTTCAGCATCTTAACCACTAAGCCACTGCAGTCCCCAATGGGGTGGTATACAAATGTAAATAATAATAATAATAATAATAATAATAATAATAAATTATATATATATATGTGTGTGATTTTAGACTCATAGCTTTAATGTTGTTTATGCAGTGTACTGTGGTTTATATAGCCTTTTTAGCTGTCCTGGGTCTTTGTGAGGAAGGATATCAATCAATCAATCAATTAGTCAATCAATTGATTAAATAAAGAATGTGTAGTTTGATCAGTTTCAACTGCCAAGAACTGCATTGCAATATTTGGAAAAGGTTGAAATCCGGTAGTTCCAACCTGCACATTAGTCTGAGAGGTGCAGATCCAGTCCCCTGATTCTTATCAGAAATAGCAAAGATTGAATTCGTCAAGCATCACTAATGGGCTCTTGTGCACATCAGTGCTGCTTTAGAAACAAGACTGGGTATTTTGGAACTGCAAAATCGGGGGAGAATTTTGGGGGAGAATTTCAGAGACACCTCTAGATGCATCCAGAGATAAGAAAATCTGGTATGTATGGGGGAAGCAGAGAAGTGTTGATTATTCTCTATTTCTAGAGCCAGGGTTGTTTACTCCAGGTGGACAGTTGGCATGCTGTTGTTTTTCCCCTTCTGAATCCCCTTTGTGGTTGAGCCAACCCTGACAGGTAATCACTACTTAGCAGCCATGTTTTGCAAACTGCTCAGAGAAGCTCAGGCAAAATCCCCCAAGTCATCAAGATGAAGCACTGTCCAGGTCAAAACAGCTACCTGCTCACATGTCAGAGAAACATTGTTTTCAGCTGTTGAGGCTTGTTTGCCTTGGAGCAGCAGAGCAATTAGGGCCAGCCCTGTCTGAGGATGGCTTGGTGGAGGATTATATGGAGGGGTGCAAACACCGCATGGGGCCTTGGCAGTGGAGGAGAACAAACAGTTATTTTCCAATGCACAGAGTGTTTAGGGGCTTTGGGAAACACGGTACGGAAATTAAGGTGGGGGGAGATCCACATCTGGCACTAAACGCACCCGTGAGCCTCTCTCCCACTTCGTGAGCAAACATGTTAATAATGTGGGAAAGAAAGCAGGAAAGGACTGGACTGAAACCAGATATCAGCCCTGTTCAGGCATTACAAAAAGTTGTGAAGTTCACCACGCAAGCTGAGAAGGGGCCGTGCCATGTAGCCCCCCCATGTTATGTCATAGCATAGCCTCACCCATAGGCGTTCATGCGTACAGCATGAACGCCTGCAGCAGGGAGGCCTTCGCGTGTACATCTCTGCACGTGCAGGCTCCGACATGATCCGGAACCCTGACTGCCGCAGGTGTTCACACTGTATACATGGCTCTCTATGGGCAGAGCTGCTCGAGTGGTGAGTTTCACCACTTATCGTAACTCCTGAACAGGGCTATAGATTTGAGCCAGTCTAGGTATTAGATCTGAACTGCAGAAGTGCGTAATACAAAACTGATGTAAGCTTCACTTGGGAAAGCACCTTTGGTCCAAACGAAAACCTGTTTGTTCAAAAGCAAACAACAGTTGCTGGTTTTCAAATGTGCATTCCGGAACTCAGCATTCATTTCAATTTTAAATTCAACCACTTGAACATAGAGTTTGGCCTTAAAAAAAAGAGCAACAACACTCTTTTGCTGTTGTTTTTCTTAGCTTTAATTTGAGATCTTATCTCCAGTTATTGATTATTTTGAACATCAAGGAAGAAATGCTGTTGAATTTACTATACAGTATGATGCCAAACATCCATCAGACTCCCTAGGAGAATTAGGATTGATTTCAGCATGGATTCTTCACCAGACAACATTTAGATGTTGTCAAATGGCCCTTCAATTTACTATTCAGTTTATTGGAAATGAGGCCAAACTAGTGTATCCCATCCTTTACCCAGGAAGCTCAGGGGAAGGTATGTGGGTTTTATGCTCACAACAACCCGGTGAGGTAGGTTAGCCTAAGAGGAGGGGACTGGCCAAAGGTCACCCTCAGTGAAGCTCAAATGCCTGAGCAAGGATCTGAATCCAGACGTCCCCTGCTTAAATGCAACATTCTCCTTTAGTCAGTTGTGTCATCTGCATGATCTGCCCCGACATCTGCAGATGGGTTCTGCACTGGGCAGGCTCAGCCATGTGGTTTAGTGAGGCAACACTGATTGACTGCGGATGGCTCCATGGCACCCATACCGCCATCAACCTTAGGAAGGTGGGGAGCCAATCCCGCTTTGCTCTCTGGCTCACAGCTGCAGGGAACCCTACCAGGTATTCCCAGTGTTTGGCTGAGCGTTCTGTATGTCGCCCTGTCCGAAAACCAGTCCTCCAAACTAGAGCGATTGTGTGTCTGTGCACTGGCTATTCCAAAACATGGTGACAGCTAGGGCTGTACAGGGATCCCCCGATCCAACTCAGAAGCCGCTTCATGGCTTCAGAGATGGGCCCAATTCGGCTCAGGCAGATTGCCCCCCCCCCGACCCAACTCAGCCCTGAACCCGAAGCGGGATTCAGATGTTGAACCCTGCTTTGGGTCTCCCTGATGCCCCCGCGCAACCCCCCTACCTTGCTGCCGCTTCCTCTGCTGCCGTTGTCATCCTTGCCGCCACCTCTGCCACCACCGTCCTTGCTGCTGCCCTCACCGCCGCCGCCGCCACCCTCACCACCTCCGCTGCTGCCTTCTCCACCACCCTCCTCGCTGGCACAAGTGTCCAGGCCTCAGAAGTTGGTGGCGGCAAGGATGGGGGCGGAGAAGGCGGCAAGGATGGCGGTGGTAGAGGTGGCGGCAGCGAGGGCAGCAGCGAGGATGGTGCTGGTGGTGATGAGGGTGGCAGCGAGGACGATGGCAGCAACGGCGGCTGCAATGGAGGTGGTGGTGGAGGAGGAGGCTCAGGTAAGGACCTGGTGCAGCTGGGCCGGGGGCGGGGGGAAGCTCTGAAGCACACTGAGTGCTTCGGAGAGCTCCAGACCCACTCCGGGTTGCTTCGTGCTCCCTCCACTTCGCCTTGGAAGGGGCTCAAAGTGATCCGAAGCAGCCCGCTTCAACTCGGGGTTCGGGCCTCGGGCTGAAGTGGTGCACAGCCCTAACAACAAGTCACCCAACACAGTAGTTGCTGTGGGAATGTTTTAGCACGTGCAGCTGTGGCACAGGCTCAGAACATTCCCTCTCAGTGGCAACAGGGAGAAAAGGCAACAGCAGGCAAAAAGGAGGAATCGTTGCCACAACACATCTCTTTTTTAGGTCTGGCTGTCTGGGCTCGGGGGGCGGGGGAGATAGAACAGGAGGCAGGATATGGGAGGCAGGTTTCCCACGACACGAGCTGAGGGCAATGAAGCAGGTTGGGAGATGTCTGGAACTCAAATGGAGGAAAACATGGAGCAAATGCAATCAAACACTAGTAAGAGGTCATTACTGAGCCTATGTAATGATGGTGTCACCGGCGAAGAAGCCATTTTTCTCCCCCAGCATGGCATTCTCTCAGGGTTGTTCAGCAGTGTGTTTCCCAGTGGTTTGGGGTCTTCTAAAATCTGGCCCTTGTGGTGATATAGTAGAATCCTCATTGACATGCTGGGACAGTTTTGTGGGACATTTTCAGGGTAAAATCACTTGTATCCATCCTAGCTTGAACTCCACAGCTGGTACAGCTCAGTCCTTGGAGGGGTCCAAACTCTGTCCGGTCCTGTATTGTTTGGTGACTTTTGGTTTGTGGGGCCTGAAGATGTGGACAAGGTGCTTGGTAAGGTTCATCCAACCATGTGTTTGCTCAGTCCTTGCCCCTCATAGTTGATTATAATGGGCAAGGAGGGGACAGCTGGCTGGGTCCAGGAGGTAATCAGCTCTTTAAGAGAGGGAGTGGTCCTAGCCACCCTAAAAGGGACAATAGTGCAGCCACTCCTGAAGAAACCTTTGTTGGACCTGGCCAGAAGTTCATAATAATTATAGGCCAGTGACGAATGTCCCTTTCTTGGGCAGGGCGCTTGAGTGTGTAGTGGCTGACTAGATCCAGGATAAGACTGATTTTGTATCAGGGTTTAGGCCCGGTTTTGGCACCAGAACAGCCTTGGTCATTTTGTGGGATGCCTCTGTCAGGAGGGAGATGGGGGAAGTGCAATCCTGTTGATTCTCCGTGACCTCTCAGAGGCTTTTGATATCATTAGCCATGGTATACGTCTTCTTGAACAGCTGTCTGAGTTGGGTGTTAGCGGGACTGTCTTGCAGTGGCTCTACTCAGACTTGGTTGGCCATTTCGAGAAGATCATCTGGGTCCCCTGCTCCCATTTTTATACCACCTAATAGCCAAAGCTTTCTGGGTGGTCCACAGCTATTTAAACCATAAAACACAACATGACAGAAGATTATCTTAGCATCTGACCAGGTGTATATGGAAGGAGACAGTCCTTCAGATAACCTGGCCCCCAAGCTGTTTGGAACTTTGAATGTTAATACCAACATTTTGAATTGGACATGGACTGGCAGCCAGTGCAGCTGGAAAAGTACTGGCATGATATGATCACATTGGCTAGTTCCCGTTAACAATCTCACTGCCCTATTTTGGACCTGCTGAAGTTTCCAGACTCCTTTCTGTTCAATGCCACGGCATCTTCACTTCGTGGTCCACAGGGGTTCCATCCTAGCACCCACGTTGCTCAACATCTACATGAAACCGCTGAGTGAGGTCATTCAGGGATTTGGAGTACACTGTCATCAGTTTGGTGATGACACAGATCTCTCTTTCTCCTTCTCTTTGGAGCCAGGTCAGGCTGTTGGTGTGCTAGACTGATGTCTAGTTGTGGTAATGAACCTGGATTAGGGCTAACAAACAAGAGAAAGGAACTGTTGCTAAGTGGTTCCTCAGTCCAGATGAGGGGGACGCAACCGGTTTGGGAGGGGGTTGCACGGCCCCCGAAGGACCAGGTTCATAGCATGGATGTGCTCCTGCACCCATCCCTGCCATTGGAGGACTCCTCATTTAGGAGTTTATTCTGTTGGGTTGGCTTTATATTGTATTTTTATCATGTTGGCTTCTGTATTTGCTTCTGTACTGTTATTGTGTTTTGCTTTATTGTGTTGTTTTATGGTGTTGTGGTTTTATTGTGTTATGTTTTTAGACCTTTGTATTGTATTTCTGTTTTATTTTTTTTAATGTACCATGCATAGACAAGTTGTTTTTTAGGCATCTTATAAATACCAACAATAAAGTAATGTATAGCTCACACTCTTCAAAGGTCTTTGCTGATTTTCTGCCCGCTACATGCACTTAACAGCAATGACAAAAAATAGGGGAAATGAAATCTGTTTGTTTTATTTCTTTAAATATTTGTTTAAGAGTTTGTGGTTTGTTTGTTCTTTAAATACTGCCTTTCATCTATTAATCCCAAGGCAGTTTTCAATAAGGAAAACATATAACATAGAATACAAGATCTATACAAACAACAAGATTAAAATTAAACAAAAACCCGAAACAGTACTCAACCCACTCTTTAAAATATTTAAAGTATTAGATACACCTAAAAAGCATGGGAGAATATGAATGGTTTTGCCTGACACCTAAAACAGCTTTTATGTGTGGGGGGGGGGCGGGGGGGGAGTTCCATACATAGGACCCTGCGGCTGAAAAGACCCTCTCTTTGGTCACTGCTTGCCTCACCTCGGAGGGTGGGAGCGCCCAAAGGACACCCTAAATAGTACTGGAAGCAGGGAGTAGATCTCTGGCATTTGCCTGGATCCAGTGAGGCTCCACTAGAGCGAGGGAAGAAAAGAGAAAAGAGGACCCTTTGCCTCTGAGGGATTTCAACACGCGATACGCACACTAGAGCAAGGAGGTACATTGGAATGGCTGGCTCGGGCGCTCGCCCCTTCTCGTCTCCAGCTATTGCTGTGCCCGAACACCAGCACGGGAACAGGGTGGATCCCGAAATGGGTGTGGCACAAGCGAGGCAATGTGCATTAGGCACAGGCACACCGTACAGTATGACTGGCCTTAACACAGGCACATGCCAAGTGTTGACCTAATACAGGATTGCCTTGATAGAGAGTTAGGACAGATGGTGGAGGGAAGGCTCTCCCCCCGCCCCCCCCCGCTGCATTTTAAAAGAATCGTTGCATTAGGAAGAAGGAAGCCCTGGGCCGGGCCGGGGCCTGGGGGCGGCGGGCGCCCGGCGAGAGCACGGAGCGCGTGGCAAACGCGAGCGAAACCAGCAGGGGGCTCTCCGAGGACGCCGGTTTAAATAGGGCGCCAGAGGCGCTCCAGCCGTCAGTTCTCGAGGCCGCGCCGCAGCCCAGCCGCCTGCTCTGAGACCTCTTGGATTACAGACGAAGAAGGGCGCCGGGGAGACGCTCCCTTCGCGTCGGCGGCACCGGCCCGAGGAGGCTCCAGGCTTGGTCCGGCGGCTCCAGCTCCGGCTCCGCCACCAGCGAAGCCGCTCTCTGCAGTGCCCCCGGAGCGCCAGCGCTGTCGAGCCGAGATGGCCAGTGGAGGTCTGCAGATGCTGGGCTTTCTCCTGGCGTTTGTGGGCTGGATCGGCATCGTGGTCAGCACGGCCATGCCCCAGTGGAAGATCTCCTCTTACGCCGGGGAAAACATTGTGACCGCCCAAGCCATCTACGAGGGCCTCTGGATGTCCTGCGTCATGCAGAGCACGGGGCAGGTGCAGTGCAAGGTCTACGACTCCTTGCTCAAGTTGCCAGGTAAGCCGCAGCCTCGGCAGATGGGCTTTGTTCCTGGGATGGCCTCAAAACCGTGATGTAAAAAGAGCCAACCCAGGCGGACACACCTCTGTGCCACACCGAGGGAGCTCTCTTACAGGCTAACACTGATTTCGTGCTTTTGAGTATCCAAAGTATATTGTGTTGGTGTGCAACAACCCTGTGAGGTAGGTCACTGCTGTGCCCATTTTGCAAAAGCTGGGGACGGAGGCTGGCAGACAGTGACTCACTCCAGGCTTCCTAGGGAGTCCCAGGTGGAGGCAGGACAAGGACTCAGGTCTCCTACACTCAAGTCCAACTCTCTCTGCTGGATGCCACTGCAGAAGACTCCGGATAGTTAGAAAACAATCACCGAGACATGTAGGAAGGTGCTGTTCAGATTCAGAATGCAAATTCCTCTTGCAGTTCTTGTTGCACTTCAAGATCCTACTAGATCTTTATCTGTTTCTCACAAGGGTGGGGCCACTGGGAGCAAGCTTCTAAGTTGCACAGAACTCTTTCCTCTCCAATGAAGAGTTCTGTCCAATTCCAAAGGATACTACTTTATCATGGCAGTTGGCCCAGTACAAAGGTACAACTGTACCATATTGGATCCTTTTGACTGGCACCTGACATGTCCCTTCCATGCCTAGAAAATGCATGCTAAGTCTCAAGAATGCAGTTTTTAAAAGCGGAGGAGCTCTGCAGAAATAAAGCTGGCAACCCCCCCCCCCCCGCCCTCATATAATCTGATGCTCTGTGGGCAAGGTTTTCAATTTGCACAACTGAAAAAAGGCTATGTATCTAAGTTACTTGACGGTTTGACAGATGGCATGCTATGATGTTTAGAACTTGACAATGTTTGAAAGTTGACATGCAATGGCATTTTAGTATCCAAGATGACTGATAGATGACATACAGTGGTATTTAGTATCTGACAGTATGCAACAGTTGACAGCTCATGAGATTTCACCTGCAACACTTCCCAGAATCAGAACTTATCAAGAAGAAACACTAATAAGTTTAGAACATTCAAACTTTGAAAGACAAGTACACACTCAACATTTCAATTTGAATTTCAAATTTTATATTGTATTTATTTACTCATTTGGTTTTTATTTATTGAATTCATTTCCCGCCTTTCCACAAGATCACGACCAAGGCAAATGTGAATTGCCAAACTGATACGTTGGTGAGTTTCAAAGATGTGCGAATGTCTTTGTTTCAGCTCTAAAGAGTCAGATATGTATTTCCACTGAGAGCTATCTCTCCTCCCCTGGGTTTTTGTATGGATGACTTGCATAACTATCAGAGATTGAAAAAGAAACAAGTTGCAAAAGTTATTCTTCCTTGCACTTTCTGCTCATCTAAGGAGGGTTGCACCCCAAATGCCAGCATCAGGAATACGAGCCCCGTTTTTAAGGTGTTTGTGAATCCCCCTGAAGTTAGCCAAAAGGGTGAGGGGTTCAATGCTGAGATTGTGGAGCTGCTACTGAATGGAGTGACAAGACAAATCATCCAGATTATGGAACAGAGGGTGCCATTAACTCAGGCAGTGAAATAGATGCACAGTAGGCAGCTAGAAGAAGCAGGGCTGGCATCAGAGGCTGGCATAGGTGGGCACCCGCCGAGGCCCATGCTCCCACGGGGGCTCCCTTTGTCAAGCTCCAGAGTCTCCTGGCCCTCTGCTCATCTGCCTCGCTTTTGATGCCTGTCCTCCAGCCCTCCCTGGGCATGCAAATGGTGACGAGAGTAAGGGGATGAAGCAGCATCCTCCACTGGTGTTCCCCCCTCCCTTTGGTTGGTTGTGTGGACAGGGGCCAGAGGCAAGCCACTAGCCTGTCGTGGCAGTGGTCAGGGCCCCTGCCGGCATCCTGCCTTGAGAAGAGACTGAGGGGAGATATGATAGTGCTCTTCAAGTACTTGAAAGGTTGTCACAGGTTGTCACAGAGAGGAAGGCCAAGATCTCTTCTCGATCATCCCGGAGTGCAGGACATGGAATAATGGGCTCAAGTAACAGGAAGCCAGATTCTGGCTGAACAACAGGAGAAACTTCCTGACTGTTAGAGCAGTACAAGGGAACCCATTTCCTAGGGAGGTGGTGGGCTCTCCCACACTGGAGGCCTTCAAGACGAGGCTGGACAGCCATCTGTCGGGGATGCTCTGACTTGGATTCCTGCATTGAGCAGGGGGTTGGACTCAATGGTCTTGTAGGCCCCTTCCAACCCTACTCTTCTATGATTCTGTGACCGAGGGCCCCCTCAAAAACTGCAGATGGGACTGAGAATAAGTCTAAGAGTGGATTTCCAAGAGCAGTTCAGTGCAACCTGCTCTTTCTGAAGGAAGGAGGCAGACCACTTAGCAAGGCAGTCCACGCAATTAGCAGAGGTTGGAGTTTGGGACTCGGGCACTCGACAGGGATTTCCTGATGATATTTTCATGCTGTTCCTAGAAGAACAGGTCAGCTGGCTTTCTTGTTTACACCAAGGATTGGACAGGAGGAATTTACAAGCCCCATCTGATGGCTACTAGAGCTGAAATTAATTTGGACACACAAATGTACGGAGGGCCTGTTCGCTCTTGTTGACACTCTTGCCACTTGCATGTGTTCGAGTTCATATTTGCTCCCATCTGCACACAGGAAATAGCATCTGTGGACGGGAACTAGTTATGCACGATCACCAAAAATGTGCAGCTCAGATCACAGGCATCATTGCAATTGTGCGCAACTGCATATGTGTGTACTTTTTCTAGCTAGCGAATCAGCAAACACGAATGTGTTCAGATTCTCCAAATTCCACCTTGAAGCTTGTTCTGACTTGTGTCCATATCAGATTGCAAGCTTTTTCTTTCTTTTTTAGCATGAAAATGTGTGTATAGGATCATAGAATAGTAGGATTGGAAGGGGCCTACAAGGCCATTGAGTCCAACCCCCTCCTCAGTGCAGGATATTTTCAGTGCATATTTTCTTGTGCATTTTTCCAAATGTGCATATCCATTGTGCCCATTTTTGAAATGTGCACATTAAAGCATGTTTATGAGTATTTTCCAAATGTACACTTTTTTGAAACACCTTTTTTGTTCTGCACATTGTGGCAAAGTTCAGAAATGTATGGACTTTTACCACAGATTGCAGTTGGGTGTGGGAGATGCAAACTTGGTAAACTCCAGTAAAAAACAAACTGAATTTCTCAAAAATCCCTATTTCTAGCTCACCTCTCCTTTCTCCATGTGAACAGGGGTAATCACAAGCCTAAGTGGGTGTTTATCCACATGACATGGGACACCATACATATCGATTGGCCCTCCCATGCCCAGGCCAGATTTGAAATGTGCAAGTATTGTTTCAATGTTCAAATTTCACATTTAGGCTTTCTTTCCATCCATTTTTTCTAGCTAGACTTCTGAAAGCATTGTGGATTTCAGGCTGTGTGTTTCTTAGAGACATTGGTTTGTTAGGGGAGTGAGTCTTAACTGTGTCATATATTGCTTTTGCTCCCACTTAATGCTTAAAAAAAAATGAAGAGGTCTGGGGGCTGAAGCTTGCCCAGATGCTACACCCGTGAACGTGGACAACTTTCCCTTTGATCTTAGATTCCCATCAGATCCAGGTTGATTGTGCTTGCTTGGTGGTGATCAAAAGACATTCTGCTCCTGCTCAGAGGCTTACTTTCATCTCTGTTGTTCTCTCTCAGCTTCCAGAATTGAGATTTGGTACTGAGAAAAAAGTTCTGGGGCTGGGCTCTAAGCTATGCTCTCAGTGGAGTCAAACTGCTCAGGTATTCCGAGGGCATCAGACAGTATATCTGTTACAGCTCTCCCGCCTGTAGCTGGTGCCACAGTCTGTTTAGGAACCTTGTCTCGCTCAGCAAATCTCTACGGTTCCCTGCTGAGCTCTGCCTGAACCAGTCAACCGACTCACTAGGTGGCAACTAAATGGTTGACAAATGTGTTGTGGCATAAGCTTTTGCCAGGAAGAACTCGCTGGTCGAATGCATCGTCTGACATGGCTTCCAGCCCACAAAAACCTCTGGCATCAGCACCAGTCTTTCAGGGGCCAGAGATGGGCGCTTTGTGCCTGCTGTTTCCCTTCTGGAATTTGGCTCAAACAGCCTGCTGGGCTTGGCTTTCTGGGCCACGAGATCCCTTTGCATGCTGTCCTGGTGGTGGGGTGTTTTCCAGCACAGGCACCATTTAGCATAGGCAGGAATTCTCTGCAGGAAGCCATGACCATGTGCCCACAAAGCCTACCCTAAACTCCTGAAGCGAGAGGCACTGTGGCTCTTTAATCCTGCTCTTCAATCTGAGGTGGCCAAGGTCACAGCGGTGCTACTCAGCAGTGAGGATGTGTACTCTGTACATGGTCGGGGGCAAGCTTTTCTTTGATTATTACTTCACATGGCCCTGGAGACAGAATCTGGGCTTGAGCGATACCTCAGATTAAATACCCCAGTATCTTGTGCCTATGAAGCCCTGGCTAGGGCTGAATCTACACGTAGCAGTTATGCCATTATCATAACTATTGGTATACATGGCACCAATGGGCACCAATGATAACAGTATAACTGCTATGTGTAGATTCAACCTAGGTAGCAACCAACACCGTAACAGCCTTTCTGTTCTTCTGATGAGATGTTTGTGGTTATTAAAATCCACTTCCTGACACCATCGTTACGTTCTGGCTTCCAAAGGGACCATCAGGCGGTTTCTCCCTGGGTCTCTCAGAGAAAGGATCATTTGTAGCATTACTAGTATGTTGCAGGATTTATTTGCCTCTGCAAGCTGACGTCTCTGTGCTTGGGTGTTGCCACCAAACATCCCAGCGCGTCAAGATTCGTTCTCAGGAAGAACCTGTCCCCACGCTGGGGCCGCGCCCTTGTGATGCAAACACACCCTGACTGGTCCTGTTTATGAGTGATAGTCTGAATCTTGTCCCTGGTAAGACTATTCCCAATTGTGTCTCCATATTTACCTTTTAGGGAGATGAGAGCCTGGGTGGTGTAGTGGTTAGAGTGTTGGACTGGGACTTGGGAGACCCGGGTTCTACTCATAAGAACAAAAGAACATAAGAAGACATGTCCTGGATCAGACCAAGGGTCCATCCAGTCCAGCAGTCTAGTCACACAGTGGCCAACCAGCTGTCGACAGAAAACCCACAGGCAGGACATGAGTGCAACAGCACCCTCCCACCCATGTTCCCCAGCAACTGGTTCCCCATGTTCCCCAGCAACAGCACCCTCCCACCCATGTTCCCCAGCAACTGGTTCCCCATGTTCCCCAGCAACAGCACCCTCCCACCCATGTTCCCCAGCAACTCCCACCCATGTTCCCCAGCACCTTCCCACCCATGTTCTCACCCATGTTCCCCAGCAACCATGTTCCCACCCATGTTCCCCAGCAACTCCCCAGCAACTATGCAAATGCATAGGCATACTGCCTCTGGTACTGAAGGTAGCATGGAGCCATCAGGACTAGTAGCCATCAGTAGCCTTCTCCTCCAAGAATCTGTCCAATCATAGATAGAATCATAGAATCATAGAATAGTAGGGTTGGAAGGGGCCTACAAGGCCATCGAGTCCAACCCCCTGCTCAATGCAGGAATCCAAGTCAGAGCATCCCTGACAAATGGCTGTCCAGCCTTGTCTTGAAGGCCTCCAGTGTGGGAGAGCCCACCACCTCCCCAGGTAATATGTTCCATTGTCGTATTGCTCTTACTGTCAGGAAGTTTTTCCTGATGTTCAGCCGGAATCTGGCTTCCTGTCACTTGAGCCCATTATTCCGTGTCCTGCACTCTGGGATGATCAAGAAGAGATCCTGGCCTTCTTCTTTGTGACAACCTTTCAAGTACTTGAAGAGTGCTATCATATCTCCCCTCAGTCTTCTCTTTTCAAGGCTAAACATGCCCAGTTCTTTCAGTCTCTCTTCATAGGGCTTTGTTTCCAGTCTCCTGATCATCTTTGTTGCCCTCCTCTGAACCCTCTCCAGTTTGTCTGCATCCTTCTTAAAGTGTGGTGCCCAGAACTGGACACAGTACTCCAGATGAGGCCTAACCAGTGCTGAGTAGAGGGGAACTAGTACTTCCCGGGATTTGGAAGCGATGCTTCTATGAATGCAGCCCAAAAGAGCATTTGCCTTTTTTGCAGCCACATCACGTTGTTGGCTCATATTCAGCTTGTGATCGACAACAATTCCAAGATCCTTCTCTCTTGTAGTGTGGTTGAGCCACGTATTCCCCATCTTGTAACTGTGCATTTGGTTTCTTTTTCCTAGGTGCAGAACTTGGCATTTGTCCCTATTAAATGTCATTCTGTTGTTTTCTGCCCAGCGCTCCAGTCTATCCAGATCACTTTGAATTTTGTTTCTGTCTTCCAAAGTATTACTATCCCTCCCAGTTTTGTGTCATCTGCAAATTTGATCAGCATTCCCTGCACCTCCTCCTCCAAGTCATTCATAAAAATGTTGAAGAGCACTGGGCCCAGGACTGAGCCCTGTGGTACCCCACGCGTTAACTCTCCCCAGTTTGAGAAGGTCCCATTGATAAGCACTCTTTGAGTCCGATTCTGTAGCCAACTGTGGATCCACCAGATCGTTGTTTCATCTAGCCCACTTTGAGCTAGTTTGCTCATCAGGAGATCATGGGGCACTTTGTCGAAAGCTTTGCTTAAGTCGAGGTATATGATGTCTACAGCATTCCCACGGTCTACAAGGGAGGTGACTTGATCAAAAAATGAGATCAGATTTGTCTGGCAGGACTTGTTCTTGACAAATCCATGTTGGCTTCAAGTAATTACGGCATTGTTGTCAAGGTGCTTCCAGATGGATTGCTTTATCATCTGCTCCAGAATTTTCCCAGGGATTGATGTCAGACTGAGTGGTCTGTAGTTCCCAGGTTCCTCCTTTTTACCCTTTTTGAAGATAGGGACAACGTTAGCCCTCCTCCAGTCATCTGGCACTTCCCCCGTCCTCCATGATTTCTCAAAGAGAATAGACAGTGGTTCTGAGAGTTCTTCTGCCAGTTCCTTTATGACTCTAGGATGCAGTTCATCTGGCCCTGGAGATTTGAACTCATTCAAAGTAATGGGGTGTTCCTTGACCATATGCCTGTCGATCTCTAGCTGCAATCCTGCCCCTTCAGCCTGTACTTCGCCTTTGCCAGGGGGGTCATAGACCCTCTTTTGGGAGAAGACTGAGCCAAAGTAGGAATTGAGCACCTCTGCCTTTTCTTTGTCATCTGTTATCATTTTGCCATCCTTATTTAATAGCTGAACCACCATTTCTTTCCTCTGCCTTTTACTATGCACGTAGCTGAAGAAAGCCTTTTTCTTGTTTTTAACATCCCTTGCTAACCTCAGCTCATTCTCAGCTTTAGCCTTCCTGACGCCATCCCTGCAATTCTGTGCTATCTGCCTGTACTCTTCCTTTGTTACTTGGCCTTCTTTCCACTTCCTAGATGTGTCCTTTTTTGTTTTCAGGTCATCCCTAAGCTTTTTGTGAAGCCACATTGGCTTCTTCTGTTGTCTTCCACCTTTTCTTCTTGTTGGAATTGCTTGTGATTGTGCCTTGAGAATTTCCTTTTTTAAAAGCTCCCACCCATCTTGGACTCCTTTTCTCGCTAGCATCGCTTGCCATGGGACCTTACTGATCATTGTTCTGAGTTTATTAAAATCAGCTTTCCTAAAATCCAGGGTACGCGTTTGACTACACTCAGCTTTTGCTTCCCTTAGAACCAAGAACTCAAGTACAACATGGTCGCTTTCCCCAGAGTTCCTGTAACTGCTACTTTATCCACTGAGTCATCTCTGTTGGTTAGGATCAAGTCAAGGATAGCCGATCCTCTAGTTCCTTCCTCTACTTTCTGTAGGAGGAAGTTATCCGCCACACAAGTCAGGAATTTCCTGGAGGGGCCATGTTTTGCAGAATTTGTCTCCCAACAAATATCGGGGAAATTGAAGTCCCCCATTACTACTACATCATGCTTCCTTAAAACATTGGCTATTTGCTTTTCCAAAGTTTCATCCTTGTCTTCTCCTTGATTGGGTGGCCGGTAGTAGACTCCGACCACCAGGTTCCTTTTATTCCTTGCTCCATTTATTTTAACCCAGATGCTCTCAATGGGGCTACCAAGCTCCTCCTCCTGTATTTCTGTGCAGAGATATGTATTTTTCACATACAGTGCAACCCCACTTCCCTTTCTGTTCCTCCTGTTCTTTTGGAACAAGTTATATCCTTCAATTGCTGTATTCCAGTCATGAGAGTCATCCCACCAAGTCTCAGTTATACCTATCAGGTCATAATTTCCCTCTTGTATTAAGAGTTCAAGTTCGTTCTGTTTGTTTCCCATACTCTGGGCATTAGTATATAGACATCGAAGACCATGTGCTTCATAGTCTGGCTTTCTTTCTACATGTGTCTGAAGACTATGATTGGGCGCTATCAGAGCTGTTCTCTCCATTGCAGTGCATGCGCCTATGTCCATTGTTACCCCCAACATTACATCTCCCTTCCCCGTAGGATTCAGTTTAAAGCCCTCCTGATGAAGTTCTTCATGCTGTGGCCAAACACATTCTTCCCATCCTTTGTGAGGTGCAACCCGTCCCTTGCCAACAGCCCATCTTCCAGGAAGTATAGCCCGTGGTCCCAGAATCCAAATCTCTCTCGTCGGCACCACCTTCGTAGCCAGTCATTCACCCAGAGTATTTTTCGTTCCCTTTCTATCCTTCTTCTAACTACTGGAAGGATTGATGAGAAAACTATCTGGGCCCCAAAGTTCTTGAGTTTCCTTCCCAAAGCTTCAAAGTCTGACGTGATCTCTTCGTAGCTCCGCTTGGCGGTATCATTTGTTCCCACATGGATGAGAAGAAAGGGATACCTGTCAGTGGGCTTTATGAGTGCAGGCAACCTTTCAGTCACGTCTCTAATCTGTCCTCCCGGGAGACAGCATACCTGGCGAAATCCAAAAAGCCATCCAAATTGGTGGCCATCACTACACCTTGTGGAAGTGAATGCCACAGTTTAACTATGCGCTGTGTGAAGGAGTCCTTCCTTTTATCTGTCCTGAATCTCCCACCACTCAGCTTCATCGGATGACCCTTTTAGGTTCTAATATTATGAGAGAGGGAGAAAAATGTCTCCTTATCCACTTTCTCCACACCATGCACAATTTTGTACACCCCCATCACGTCTCATCTTACTCCCCTTTTTTAAAAAAGTTAAACAATCCCAGCTGTTGTAACCTTCCCTCATAGGGGAGTTGCTCCAGCCCCTTGATCATTTTACTTGCCCTCCTCTGCCCTT
The DNA here is from genome assembly GCF_057233095.1 of Heloderma suspectum. Lineage (NCBI taxonomy): Eukaryota > Metazoa > Chordata > Lepidosauria > Squamata > Helodermatidae > Heloderma > Heloderma suspectum. The sequence continues at coordinate 327,680,809 of NC_139460.1, read as the reverse complement.
TTCCCAGCTCTACAATATCGTTTTTGTCCCTGCTCAGACATGAAGTTCACTGGGTGACTTTGGGCCAGTCGCTGGCTCTCAGCCTAGCCTACCTTACAGGGTTGTTGTGAGGATAAAATGGAGAAGAGGAAGATCTTGTGAGTTACCTTGGGCTCCTTGCAAGAGGGAGAAAGGTGGGATATAAATGTATGATAGATAGATGATAGATAGATAGATAGACAGACAGACAGACAGACAAGAGGCCTTTAAAATGTCTTGTTAGCATAGACACAGTTGCCCTAACGGTCTTCATGTTTCAGAACCTGATCCTTTATGTCTAGAAATTGTATCTCTGAATAATAATACTTAACATCTGCAGTGCTCTCAAGTGTTTGAAGCAGAGGTGTTGAACCTCAGCCCCCTGGACCAAATCTGGCCCCTCTGGGGTCACAAAAATTGGCCCTCTGGCATTCCCCAGAGGGCCCCACTTGCCTATTGTGTTGTGGTTTCCCAGCTTTTGCCCAGCTCCCCCCCCCCCGCACTCTAAAAGGTCGCAACGCCTCTCCTAAGGCTTAGTTACTGGGCAGTAAGAGCTTGAAGCTACAATATGCTGGGTGGGTTGTTTGTGCTTTGGCCACACCCCTTTTGCCTTCAGCCCCACCCACTGCTGGAATGTGGCCCAAGAGCTCCAGAATGCAAGTCAGCCCTTGGGCTGAAACAGGTCTGACACCCCTGGTTCAAAGCACTCCGCACGTGTTATCTAGCTGTAACCCTCACAACACCCCTGTAGATCCGAACTATTGTCCCCATATTGTAGACGTGCGTGCAAGTGTGGGGCCTGCAGAAGGCCGCTGAATGTGTTCGTGGCAGAGGTAAGATTTAAACTAGGGACTTCCGGATGTGAAGCTCAGTCTCCTTAGCCACTCTGCTGCATCTTGACTCCAGACAGAGTTGTGAAGGATAAACTCTCCTCAGCTAGATTTGGGATGTTAGGGGAAACAACTGTCTGTTTCCCTAGAGTTCTGTCTTGGCATGTTGTGTCGGTATGTGTGCTAAGGCTGGGCTGAACTTTCAAACCATTGAAAGTTCAAACCCAAAGGGGGGGGTGTAAGGGGGCAAAAGAGGCAACAAAAAGACCTTCCCCCTTTTTACATTTCAGTGGCAGGGCACACAGTTGGGGGTGGTGGGTGGCAGAGGCCAATGACCCCAGAACTCCTTAGGCCGCCTTGAGTCCTAGTATTGGGAAAAAGGTGGGATATAAATAAATATAATAATAATAATAATAACTCCTGTAGTTATGACTGACTTGTGGCTGCCATTTTGATTTTCCTAGAATGCTCCATTCTGAGGGGTATTCTGGGGGAAAGGAATGGTTACCATCAGCCAACTGGAGCTGCAGGAGCTCTGATACATTCCCTCCATGAAAATCTTATGATCCCACCGCTGACCATTTCTAAAATGCCCCTATATTTCAGTCTGCAAATGGGGTTGGAAAATGGTGTATCATGTGTGTGTGTGGGGGGGGCATTTTGGCTCAACTGTATTATTGATGGCGCTGCATGCATGTGTCTGTAGTTCCCAGAACCAGCCGTGGCTGAGAGCCACTTGGAAATTCAACCCCTTTTCTCCCTGCCAAAATAGCCACCCCTGGAAACAAAAGAGAGGGTTTAGATCTGGATTGTGGACAGTAACTACATACAAATTCTTCAGAACAGGATAGAGAGAATTGATCCACATAGAGGGAAGACACTCATCAACACAAAACGCTGCTTGGCTGTGTGGTCTAACTGTTGTTCACAGCAACCAACAAGAGCATTGATGAGATTCAAGAGTAAGGGGTTACCAGGAAGGAAGCCTGCAAAGCAGCCCAGCATGTGCTGTAGCACATTAACCAACATTTACCGGGGGGGGGGGGATTTGCACAAATTTGCAGTTATGCAAGTGTGCATTCGTGCTAACGTGCACTTGCGCAACTGGAATTCTCATGCATCCCAAAAAATATCTGATTCCGTCAATGAGTGGATTATGGAATGGAAGACGCCTAACGATCCACAACCCCCTGACAGAATCTGAACATCCATAGTTCAAACACATCTGGAAGGCTGACACCAGGCTTTTACAAGAACACAGAATGTCCCTGTTCCCATCTGTGACATGTTGGAGGGTGTCATGATGGATGTTTCCTATCTGGATGACACTGTCACAATTGACTCTCTGCAGTAGCATCATTCGAGGGCATTCTGGGGAATTAAAAAAAATGGTGAACTGCAGCAGAAAGCTGCCTAGGGCGCACCAGTGAGTTTTGGTTCCACCCCTGCCCTCAAAATTGGCCCTACCCTCCTGAAAAATGCAAAAGTGGGGAGCTGGTTTTGGTCCTCTACCACCACTGCGGTGCCAGCCATGCCCCAATTCTGTACTTGCAGTCCTACATTCAAATCAATGCATCCCCCCCACCCCAGTCCTTCATCAGCAACAGAATCTGCATGGCTATCTTTAAGTGTCTTCAAAAATGGTTCAAGAAAGGGGTAACTAGTCCACAGATTACATGATCTTGGGAATGTGACACAGGATTCCACCAAAGCAGCCTTGCCCCCATATCAGTTGCCGTTGGGTACCATCTCTGATAACTCAGGACATGCCAGGACTTCTCGTGGCTGGCTGCATCTTCATCCCAGTGGCATGTGCTCAGTTAGATCACATCCCGTCTCAGCCCAGAAGGCAAAGACAAATACTGGATTCCAGGGGAGACACTGGGGTAGTGGTGCTGGTGTGGAATGAAGCTCTGAGATTATTCCGTTTGAGTTCTATAGTATCCTAATTAAGAATCTTCGGGGAATAGGGGAACTTCGGCTTCTGCACGCTGGAACTGCAAAATTAGAGCATCCGTAGTGTTAATAGTATTAATGCTCATGATACTCCGCTACTTGTAATTTACAGCCATTTTAATTTGCAGGTACTGTGGAATCGCTATAGTATTCTCTCTGTGAGGTAGGCCCCTCTGCAATTCCCATCTTACAAATGGAGAATTGCCTTAGCCATGCAGTGGCCACAATTCAGCACATTTAAGCATGCTTAAGCCCCATTGAGTGGACAGAACTGTGCACTGGATCATGGCCAAGGAAGTGGGGAGGAACATGATGGACGTAGGACCGGAAAACTAGGTGTCTTTGATGCGGGGAACAGAAGTGATACCTAGGATATTATTGAGTCCTGTAGGCTCATGTACAGTAGCAATCCAAGCTAACCGGGAAGGGAGAACAGCCAAGCATGCTAAAGAATCAGACCACATCAAGCTAAGCTCCTTGATATTCTCATGCTCACTCTGTCCCCCCCTCCGCCCCTGCCCACACACACGATGAGCACTGACACTTGCTGTTGCCAAGAGTTATGGATCAAGCCAAACTGGGCTGTCTGAAGGGGCGCTAGGAGAAATGGACTCCACAGAATTGCTCTGACTAGGATACTGCTACCTGATTACCATGGAACTGAGAATAAAGGAATAAACAGTCAGTGAGCAAACTGGATTGTCAAATAGATCTGTCGCAGTTATAGAGGCTGACAGACAACCCCATTCCCTATTCTCCTCACCACTCTGAGACTTCACAGTGCTTGTGGGGGGAGAAATGGTCAACTGAAGGCCACTTTTGATGAGCAAAGGGGTGCGCTGCGATCATGGGTGGAGCTTGGGCGACTCCGCGAGGGAGTTCAGCAAAGCAGTCGTGTGGCTACTTCAGAGCGCAACCAAACTCACAGGCCCACCCACAATATTATTTCCCGCTACATTTGCAAAGCTGCTGAAAGTGGGTGGGAGGGTGTTGTGGTGAGTGGGGGTCTACGCACATGTTGTTCTGGGCTATCCCACCCCACCCCTGCAGCATGCGGTTTGGTTCTCTTGCATGATTCATTGTGCCACTGCTCTGCAAGCCTCTCTTGCCCAGTCCTTGCTCTGTCTGGTGCTTCATCTTGGTGGCCCAGACTGTGTGAGCTGATTCGGAAGACGCCAGTGGGAGGACGGCTGGTCCTGGCCTGATCCAGACAAGGAGCCCAGATGGCAAAGCAGCAAGGCAGAACAGTAGCTGCAGCAACATGAAAAGCTCCAAGGGAGCAACCTGCGCCAACTAAGAGTGGAATGAGGACCTGTATACTCCCAGAGCCCTGCCCAGGCTCCACGCCATCCTTGAGTTGTGGAAGGCCTTAAAGGGGCAAGGCTTTGGCATGGAGCCCAGCCCTCCTCCTCCTCTTTGATAATTTTGTCCAGGTATGCTGCCTGTGTTGGTGAGTCAACATGGGGATGCAGGGACCTGGCATGGAGGGGATCAGTTCCTTGTGGGGTGCAGGCTCTGAGGGCACTGATCCTTGAGGTCCCTGGCTCAGGTGACCCTGATCCAATGGGCCTGGGTTGTAGCTCAGACCAGGGGTGTTTCTCCATGACAATGGAAGAAGAAGTGAATGGAGGATTACCCATATTTTTTCAAGGGATCGGCTTTGTTGCACTTGTGTCCATGCAGGGCTCCATGAGGGAGTGCTCCGCACCAGTATAAATCACTTCACAGAACATACTTCTGGGTGGAGTGGGAGGGGTTGGAGTGAATGACATCTGACTGGCAGCAGCTGCTCAATCCCCCCATCCAGGCTCCCCCTTTTCTCTTTCGATAAAATCCTGAGGTTTCCTCCTGTGTCTTGACAAATCTCTCTCTCTCTCTCTGTCACACACACACACACACACACACTCACGCACTTTACTTACTTTCTTAAAGCAACAATCATCACAGGAACACAGTGCTTCCCCTGCCTTGACTGCTGAAGCTGTGAACACTCTCCTTCTCTCCCTCTCCCCACCTCCACATTCTTCCTTCCTTAAATAAACAATCATTATAGCAACACAGTGTTCTCACTGCCCTGCTAAGATCAATTGAAGCTTCGAAGCTTCGACATTAAGGCTCTCTAAATGCATTATTTCTATTCATGAGAATCTCAGTAACTTCAGGAGTGCGCATTTCAGGAACAAGCCTCATTGACCACAATGGAAGTTACTTCTGAGTAGACATACATATGTTTATGCTGGCAAAGACAGGGAGGGGAAACAAAGGGATGGGGAACCAGCCCCCTTTCTAACCCGATGCTGCACAGGAATGAAGGTGTGGATTAGTTACTTCTGAAAGCAATAAACCAAAGACTGGAGAATCACAGCTTCGGGAAAGCACTTTACAGCCTTTAGGGAATTAGTGCTTTAAAATGTGCTATTTCAATTGAGCAGGATCTCTGTAAATGCTGGTGTGCTCATTCAGGGGACAAGCCTTGTTGACCACAATGGGAGTTATGTCTGAGTAGACACTAATTGGTTTGTGCTGGGAAACACAGGGATGGGAAACACAGGGACAGGAAACCCTTGACTGGGGTCTAGGGGTGTATGGATTCCCCACCGTCTGTTCTGGTGGGGAATCCGTGGGGGGAGAGGCGATCTTTTCCTCCCCCCCGGAATCCTCTGGAGCAGCTCCGCTTTGCGAGGATTCTGGGAGGGGGAACCAGCTTGGGGGCCACTTACCTTCTCTCCTGCCAGCCAGAGCTGTTCGCCTCCTCCCTGTCCCTGCCGATTGCCATGTCTTTTCTTCTTCTTTTTTAAAAAAAGGCGATCAGCAGGATGTGCTCATAGACTTAGACGCAAATAGAGTCATGAATCTTGCGTCTAAGTCTATGTGTCCATAGACTTATACGCAAGATTCACGGCTCTATTTTGCATCGAAGTCTATGGGCACATCCTGCCAATTGCCTTTTTTTTTTTTTTTTTTTAAGAAAAGACATGGCAATGGGCAGGGACAGGGAGGAGACAAATGGCTCTGGCTGGCAAGAAGCAGCCGAGTGCCGTTCCACCTCCAGTCCTCCTGGAGTGGAGGTAAGTGGTCCCGATCCGCTGCGGATTCCTAAGGCCGGATTCCAAAGAATCCGGCCTCATTTGAATCCGCAGCAGATTTCTCTGACATCCCTACTGGGGTCACAGTGAAAGGGCTAGCATACTTGAGGTCATTGTGGGGGCTGGGGCACACAGCAACTATACCAGGGAGAACCCGACTTAAGGAAAAGAACGGACTTTAAGCAGTCTCAAGAAATCCATTTTTTTCCCTGGTAAGCTCCGGGGTGGCTGTGGGATGGCCACGACATCGTGTATCCCTAACAACCTCAACACACAGCCAACACGGGGTACATCGCTGGTGGAGACGCCCCCCTGGTCATTATGCTGGGACCCAGGTTGGTTTCTAACACCTCTGCCTCCGGCGCCACTAGTCTGACAGCTCTGGCCTGGGAAGCGTTGAATTCAATGACATGCAGAGTGAATGGAGGCTGGGGAGCGTCCCTGGGGCTGGTGCATCTGCTGGAGGAGAGGTGGGGAAGCAGCTCTCAGAGTAGCCTCCGCCTCCCAGTTTGTGCAAGGCATTAACTAGGCTGAAAGTAGTGCATGGTAGCGCAAGTCACTTCTGGGCCAACGAGCTCCCTCTGTGGATGAAGAAGGCGCCCAGAATGCACCACAGGGTATTTTGTGCCCTCACAGAAGATTCTGGGTGAATTGTAGACTCCCACTCCGTTTGTATCAAGTGCTGCTAAAGCTGGGGGTGGCACCTAGACATCCAGGAACACACTGATCATGACTTTCCCTCCAAACAGCCACTGTACCAGAAAGTTTCCTCCTTCATCGTCAGCAAGTGTTGGCAGCTTTCAAGATGTAAGCCCTGATGGCAGTGCAAGTCTCTGCTTGCTTTCTGGGAGACACCTCCTTGTGGAATGCCAAGCCTTTTGATGGTTCAGCAACCAGACCCCAGGCCTGTTCTTCTCCCTACCCAGAACATCTCATGCACAGTCTCCAAAGGCCTCTGCCAACGATGGAATTCAGGGCAGGAGCTCTGCAGGATGCTGTCTTTTGCCTTTGTAGTGGTTCTGGCCACTGGATTGTGGCTAAACATCCCTGCTTGCAGAAGGGTTAGGTGGGTTCAGCTCTCTCTCTTTCCTTCTGAAAACAACAGCACCAAGCAGAATCTTATTGTAGCGTCTTAGATGGACAGATTTATTTTTTGTCTTGTCTGAGAGCAGTTTCCATCCCCCAATCAAGAAGCTGTAAAGATTAGAACATAACAGGGAGGTGAGGGAAGAGATTGTCTTATACATCTTGTCAGCCCCGTGCAAGCTCTGTAAGAAAAAAGCAGCCTCCTGGTGTAGAACATACCCAGTTCCTTCCACCAATCATCATAGGATTTGTTTTCCATGCTGTTGACTGTCTTCTTAAAGCATGGCACCCAGGACTGGGCACAGGACTGAGCATGAGGCTGGACAAGGGCAGAATAAAGCAGGGCTATGACTTCTCGAGTTTCTGAGTCACAAGAAGGAATGGATTCTGCACTAGCACAGCCTCATTTGGAGGACTGTGTCCAATTCTGTCCACCACACTTTCAGAAGGATGTACACAAATTTGAGTGGATACCAGAGGAGGGTGGCGAAGATGGTCAGCAGTATGGAAAACAAGTCCTAGGAGGAAAGAGGGAAGGGACTGGGAAAGTTTAGCCTGCAGAATAGAAGGGACATGATAGCCCCCTTTAAACCCCTGAAGGGCTGCCACATGGTAGAGGGCAAATACTTGTTCTCTGCTGCCCCACAGAGCAGGACTAGATCTAATGGGCTTCAGTTACAGGAGGGGAGATTTCGGTTGAACATTAGGAGTAACGTCTTGATAGTAAGATGGGCAAACTCACCTGTGCGCATGCCACATGCCAGTCCCCTGCCAGTTGCCTGCCCATTTGCTATGCACGGCAAGCCACCTGGTGGTCCATGGGTGCCTGGTGAGTGGCATGCAGCATCCTGCTGCTCCACCGAGCTGCGATTTTGCACAGAATGGAGGTTCGATCTTTTCTGTAAATCTCCATTTTACGTAAATGGCTGCCATAAACAGGTCCCTTTACACAAAATTGCAGGCATAAATGGTGTAATTAGACCATTCATGCCTGTAATTTTGGGTAAATGGACCTCTTTATGGCCACCATTTACATAAAATGGAGATTTATGGAAAAGGTCGAACCTCCATTCTGTGCAAAATGGTGGCAGGGCGGAGCAGCGGGGACCACCATGCTTGCCTGACTCGGTGCACGCCGAGTCGGGCAAGCATCGGGGTCCACAGATCCCAGTCCAGGGGACTGACCTGGAGGGAAGCTGCTGAGCTCAAGCCCCCAACTGGATGCTCGCGACATCCATCCCTACTTGACAGTGGGAGCAGTTTGACCATGGAACCAGTTATGGGGGGTATCTCTTCTTGCACACTGGAGGCCTTCAAGCAGAGCCTGTATCTGTTGGCAATGCCTTAGCACTGGATTTTCTGCAGAGTAGATGGTCTACGAGGGTGGCTGGGGATGATGGGACTTGTAGTTCATCCAACACACCTGAAGGTCACACGGTTGAGAAATCCTGACTAATTGGAACCTTTAGGGTCAAAGGAAGTGTATTACCTCTGAACATCAGTTGCTGGTTCAGTAGGGCTCTTGTGTTCTATTCTTTTGGCCACGGTTCTGTTCAGGGGCCCACGTCGGATCAAGGCAAATGTCAAAGGAGAAGGATCCGCATTGGAAATGGTTTGGTCTGCAAGAAGCTCTGCCCTCCGAGCTGGGAACTCATTGCAAAGCTGTATTGCTAAGCATACTCTCTTGGAAGTATTTCATGGGGATCATCGTTGTGACTTCCTTCAGCGTCGACGAAAGACTGGGCTGTAAGCAGAGCCAGCTGCAGGTTTTTGAGGACCCTGAGGACCCTTGGGCAAGTGCCCTCAGTGGGGCCCCCGTCAGTGGGTCTGCCTTCTCTCCACCACTGTCGCCAACTGCTCTTGCTCCGCCTGCTCTTTTGGTTAGTGCCACCATATGCTGGCTTGGCAGTTAGGGAGCCTGTGAGCTGGTGGGCAGAGCATCTCCTCCTCCTCCTTCTCGCCACCATCATTCTCTGGTCCAGAACAGAAAGCAGGCGAACCAGCAGGTTGCCACGGTGAAGAGGAGGAGCAGCTGCGAGGGCCTCTTGTCAGAGGGCCCCTGCTGAGGTGGGAGCCCTCGGCAGGGGCCCAACCATGCCTACGTTTGATACTGGCCCTGACTGTAAGTTAGAGGGTTGTGCATGTGATATTGTGAATGAGAAACAGTCTTTTTCTGTGTGTTCAGGAAGGGGATCAAGAAAGACACATCTTTTTAACTTGGCTCTTTAGATTGTTGTGGTGGTTTTTAAGCTTGTTTTTAAAGTATTATATGTTGTCGTCTCCCCCCCCCCGAACCTTTTGTAAACCCCTTGGCTGGTTTCAGAAAGGTGGAATAGAAATACAACAAATAAATAATGGATAATATATTTTGGAAGATCCATTTAGATATGCATACCCAATATCTAAGTGGATCTTCCATGTCAAGAGGAAGTCTACTTTTGAATAGCAGTTGCTGAAGAAAATATGGCAGGGAATAGGTATTGCTTCATTCCTTGTTTGTGGGTCCCCAGAGGCTCGCCATTGCTGGAGACACAGTCTTGGGCTCAACGAGCCTTCGTCTGATCTAGCAAGGCAGATCATATGTTCACTTCATATGTTCATATGTTCATATGTTCATATGTTCATATGTTCACTTCTTTTGTCCATCTGGATCAGGCTCCAGTATATTTAGGGTTTTATTGGCATCAAGTGGGACTTTGTATTATTGTGCCTGAAAAACACCAAAGAACTAATCCAGGGTGGGGGGTGTGTGCATTTTTTATGTTTTTTTATTATTATTTTTGCAAAAGCTGCACCCTCTGAACCATCTCCAAAAGCAGCATTATGTTAGGATTCTTTTATAGCCAGCAGTTATCATTTGCACAGGAATTTGCCTTCCATCAAAGGGAGGAGAGGAGGGAGTAACCGGAAGCCAGCCGTGCAACAGCAGGAAAAATGACCACTTTAGAAATAACTTCTTGGGACATTCTAAGAGCAACAGATTTGGGGCAGGACAGGGAAGACATTGCTGAGGGAGGGCGTGAAATGTGCCAAACCTAATACTCATATCCTGTATTTCAAAATCCACCTCAATCCAACACTGTGTGTGTGGGAGGGGGGGAATGCAGACCTCTGTTTTTAAGGAAATGTAAGATAGAATTAGTGGCAAGAGAGACATTTTCACCAGTATTCATGACAACACTAGTCACATCGCCCATAGGGCAACGAAACATCTCGCTCAGCCTTCTCCAGCCTGGTGTCTTCCACTTGAGTTGGACTGCAGTGGGGAATGATGAGATTTGCAGTCCAGCACTCCTCGGGGCACCAGGAAGGCTGTGCTAGCTGCCTTCAGACATTCAGTGAACATATGGGGAGAGGGGGAAGACCTGCATGCACAACACTAGTCACATTATTTAGGGTGGTTAAAAGGGATTGTGAAGAGCTCCAAAAGATCTCTCCAAACTGGGAGAATGGGCATCCAAATGGCAAATGCAGTTAAATGTAAGCAAGTGTAAAGTGATGCACGTTGGGGCAAAAATCCCAACTTCAAGTATAGCCTGATGGGATCTGAGCTAGCAGTGACTGACTGACCAGGAAAGAGATCTTGGGGTTGTGGTGGACAGCTCAAAGAAGATGTCAGCCCCGTGTGTGGCTGCTGTAGAAAACTAAGAAAAGGCAAACTCTGTGTGAGGCATAATTAGAAAAGGGGTTGAGAATAAAACTGGCAACATCATACTGCCCCTATACAAATCTATGGTGCGGCCGCACTTGGAATACTGTGCCCAGTTCTGATCACCACACCTAAGAAAAGATATTGTAGAGCTGGAAAAGGTGCAGAAAAGGGCCACTAAAATGATCAAGGGGCTGGAGCAGCTCCCCTGTGAGAGAAGGTTACAACAGCTGGGATTGTTGAGCTTGGAGAAAAGGAGGGTAATGGGAGATGTGACAGAGGTCTACAGAATTATGCCTGGTGTGGAGAATGTGGATAGGGAGACATTTTTCACCCTCTGTAAAAATACTAGAACGTGGGGTCATCCTATGAAGCTGATGGATGGGAGATTCAGAACAGATAAAAGGAAGGACTTCCTCACACAGCACAAAGTGAAACTATGGAATTTGCTACCACAGGATGTAGTGATGGCCACCAATTTGGATGGCTTTAAAAGGGGGTTGGACAAATTCCTGGAGGAAAAGGCTATCAATGGCTGGCTACTAGTCCTGATGGCTTGTGCTCCCTCCAGTACCAGAGGCAGTGAGCATATGTACACCGGTTGCTGGGGAACATGGGTGGGAGGGTGCTGTTGTGCTCATGCCCTGCTTGGGGGTTCCCAGTGGACAGCTGGTTGGCCACTGTGTGAACAGAATGCTGGACTAGATGGACCCTTGGTCTGATCCAGCAGGGCTCTTCTTATGTTATGTTCACATGTGCATAGGGTCTATTATAGGCTTTCAGAATGAATGCGCACAGGGTATTGGTGTGAATTGCTGCCACAATCACCACTCCTCCCTCTCGGTGTATTCACCAAACATTTCCAAGGAGTTTCAGAGAAAAAGGCAAATGCGTCTCTTGCGGTGAGATTCCTCTCCAAGGATCCACATTGCTCAGCTTTGCATCTGAGTAAGGGCCAAAATCCCCTTCATGGATCACTGCCTTGTTGTGGCGAAGGGGCTTGCGTAACTCAGTGAAGCCATAAGCTATGCCGTGCAGGGCCACCCAAGACGGACGGGTCATGGCAGAGAGTTCTGACAAAATGTGGTCCACTGGAGAAGGAAATGGCAACCCACTCCAGTATTCTTGCCAAGAAAACCCCATGGAACGTATCACAAGGCTAAAAGAGATGACACCGGAAGATGAGCCCCTCAGGTCGGAAGGTGTCCAATATACTACTGGGGAAGAGCAGAGGGTATTTCCAAGTAGCGCCAGAAAGAGTGAAGCGGCTGGGCCAAAGCCGAAAGGACACTCAGCTGTGGATGTGTCTGGTGGTGAAAAGAAAATCCGATGCTGTAAAGAACAATTTTGTTTAGGAACCTGGAATGTCAGATCAATGAATCAAGGTAAGTTGGAGGTGGTCAAACATGAGATGGCAAGATTGAACATCGACATCTTGGGAATCAGAGAACTAAAATGGACAGGCATGGGCGAATTTAATTCAGGTGACCATCGTATCTACTATTGTGGGCAAGAATCCCTTAGAAGAAATGGAGTAGCACTCATAGTCAACAAAAGGGTGGGAAAAGCAGTACTGGGGTACAGTCTCAAAAATGACAGAATGATCTCAGTACGAATCCAAGGCAAACCATTCAACATCACAGTAATTCAAGTCTATGCCCCAACCACTGATGCCGAAGAAGCTGAGGTTGATCGGTTCTATGAAGGCCTACAACACCTTCTAGAACTAACACCAAAAAAAGATGCCCTCTTCATCATAGGGGATTGGAATGCTAAAGTAGGAAGTCAAGAAATCACCGGGATAACAGGCAAGCATGGCCTTGGTGTACAAAATGAAGCAGGACAAAGGCTGATAGAGTTTTGCCAAGAGAACACGCTGATCATAGCAAACACTCTTTTCCAACAGCACAAGAGGCGACTCTACACATGGACATCACCAGATGGTCAATATCGAAATCAAATTGATTATGTCCTTTGCAGCCAAAGATGGAGAAGCTCTATACAGTCAGTAAAAACAAGACCTGGAGCTGACTGTGGCTCAGATCATGCGCTTCTTGTTGCAAAATTTCGGCTTAAATTGAAGACTGTAGGGACACCACTAAACCATTCAGGTATGACCTAAATCATATCCCTTATGAATACACAGTGGAGGTGAGGAATAGATTTCAGGGATTTGACCTGATAGACAGAGTGCCTGAGGAACTATGGACCGAGGTCCGTAACATTGTTCAGGAGGCAGCAACGCAATCCATCCCAAAGAAAAAGAAATGCAAGAAAGCCAAGTGGCTGTCTGATGAGGCTTTACAAGTAGCTGAGGAAAGAAGGGAAGCGAAAAGCAAGGGAGAAAGGGGAAGATATATCCAACTGAATGCAGCGTTCCAGAGAATAGCAAGGAGAGACAAGAAGGCCTTCTTAAATGAACAATGCAAAGACATCGAGGAAAACAACAGAATGGGAAAGACTAGAGGTCTCTTCAAGAAAATCGGAGATCTCAAGGGAACGTTTTGTGCAAAGACGGGCATGATAAAGGACAAAGAAGGCAGGGACCTAAGAGAAGCAGATGAGATTAAGAAGAGGTGGAAAGAATACACAGAAGAACTATACAGGAAAGATCTGAATGTCCCTGATAGCCATGAGAGTGCGGTCACTGAACTTGAGCCGGACATCCTAGAAAGTGAAGTCAAGTGGGCCTTAGGAAGCATTACTAACAACAAAGCTAGTGGAGATGACAGTATTCCAGCTGAGCTATTTAAAATCCTAAAAGATGATGCTGTTAAAGTGCTGCATTCAATATGCCATCAAATTTGGAACACTCAACAATGGCCGCAAGACTGGAAAAGGTCAGTTTACATTCCAATTCCAAAGAAGGGCAACGCCAAAGATTGTTCAAACTACCGCACAATTGCGCTCATTTCACATGCCAGCAAGGTGATGCTCAAAATCCTACAAGCTAGGCTTCAGCAGTATGCGAACCGAGAACTACCAGAAGTACAAGCTGGGTTTCGAAGAGGCAGAGGAACTAGAGATCAAATTGCCAACATTCGCTGCATCATGGAGAAAGCAAGAGAATTCCAGAAAAACGTCTATTTCTGCTTCATTGACTACGCTAAAGCCTTTGATTGTGTGGATCACAACAAACTGTGGCAAATTCTTAAAGTGATGGGAGTACCAGACCACCTTACTTGTCTCCTGAGAAACCTGTACGGGGGTCAAGAAGCAACAGTAAGAACCAGACATGGAACAACCGATTGGTTCAAAATTGGGAAAGGAGTACGACAAGGCTGCATATTGTCACACTGCTTATTTAACTGATATGCAGAGTACATCATGAGAAATGCTGGATTGGATGAATCAGAGGTCGGAATTAAGATTGCTGGGAGAATTATCAACAACCTCCGATATGCAGACGATACCACCCTAATGGCAGAAAGCAAAGAGGATCTCAAGAGCCTCTTGTTGAGGATGAAAGAGGAGAGTGCAAAAGCTGGTTTGAAACTCAACATTAAAAAAACGAAGATCATGGCATCTGGCCCCATCACTTCCTGGCATATAGAAGGGGAAGAAATGGAAGCTGTGACAGATTTTACTTTCTTGGGCTCCAAGATCACCGCAGACGGTGACTGTGGCCATGAAATTAAAAGATGCTTGCTCCTTGGGAGGAAAGCTATGGCTAACCTAGACAGCATAGTAAGAAGCAGAGACATCACCTTGCCGACAAAGGTCCGTCTAATCAAAGCTATGGTTTTCCCAGTAGTAACGTATGGCTGTGAGAGCTGGACTATAAGGAAGGCTGAGCGCCGAAGAATTGATGCTTTCGAACTGTGGTGCTGGAGAAGACTCTTACAAGTCCCCTGGACAGCAAGGAGGTCAAATCAGTCCATCCTAAAGGAAATCAACCCTGAGTGCTCATTGGAAGGACAGATACTGAAGCTGTAGCTCAAATATTTTGGCCACCTAATGCGAAGAGAAAGCTCCCTGGAAAAGACCCTGATGCTGGGAAAGACTGAAGGCAAAAGGAGAAGGGGACGGCAGAGGATGAGATGGCTAGATAGCATCACCGATGCAATGAATATGAACTTGAGCACACTCCGGGAGAGAGCGCAGGACAGGAAGGCCTGGCGTGCTCTGGTCCATGGGGTCACGAAGAGTCAGACACGACTGAACGACTGAACAACAACAAAGGGACAAAATAGGGCTGTGTGGCCATGTGTCCTCTTTTATAGAAGACAGTCCTCTGTTTGAAGGGCTGTCCAGCCTAATGTTGTTAGAAAGGTGATGAGCCATCAGAAATGTTGTCCATCCCCAGTGAGCCCCCGGACAGCAGCCTGAGCAAGGCACACGGGTCGCCTGCTCACGGCCTTCTCCGCTGGGGCGAGGTGGACTGTGTTTCTATAATATCCCCTGGGTGTGTAGCGATTGGTGGCCATCCGCCTCTTTTTAGAGAGGATGGCCCTCTATTTGAAGGACTGTCAGAGGGCAGTTCTATATTCTGAAGAGGTGCAGTCCAAGTCCAATTTAAAGATAAAGAACCATCAGGGGAAGAGGTAAAGGGCCTTGAAGGTGCACATGGACAGCAGACTGAGCAAGGCACACAGCTCCCCTGGTCACGGTCTTCCACGCTATGGTGATATGTGCTGTATTTTTATTTAAATTATAATCATTCTCCCCAAATTTGCATCTGTATGTATAAATCAGCACGTGCAAATGTTATGCAACTCAGTGTCCTCTTTTCTCTTTTTTTTTTTTTTTTTTTGGTGCATTTCATCTTTTTTGGTGATTCAAAGTGGCCACTCTCCATAAGCAAACAGTGTTGCAGAGATTCTTGGGGTCTGGAGTGAGGGGCAGGGGATGAAATGTCTCCTGAAGATTGGGGGAGGGGAGGCAGACATCTTCTGGGGGAGGGGGAGATTCAGGTGGGAGTGATTGCATTACTTCCTAACTCTTTTTATGAGGTGGTTTGTGGGGCAGCTGACCTTTTTCTCTACAGTGCCCTGGTAACAGTGCTACATTATTTCTTTCCCTGCCCCACCTAGAGAGGCGGGGGGTGGGGGGAGGTTTTGTGCAGCCCTGGACTTTAAAAAAAACAAACACCTGAAGTACAGTCTTGGGAATCTTCACTCTTAAGTGGAAAGCACTGAAACCAAAGGGAGTGCTTAACACTTTGCCTGTTGGCTGTTTATCTGCTCAAAATCTCCCCCTGTTGATTTCTTCTTGCAGGGGAAAAGAGATGCATATTCATAATTTTTCTCTGCAGTGAGGAAAGCAGCTGGAGGGATTTTTAGTGGGAAAATCTCCTAACAGGAAAAGGTTTAAATGTCCCCACCCCTGCCCTTCAACCTTTTGCTCCCAATTGCAACCTCTGTATGCGACTTTTCAGTTTAAGAAAATGGAAGGAGTAAACTAAATGCATTTGCATGCTACATCTAGTTTGGCCCTGTGAAAGCCATGATGGCATGGCTGGCAACCATGAAAACGTACATTTCCCACATTCACTGGCTGGGCTTTGATTTCATTTCCCTTGTCCAGTGTTGCCCTTTGGCTGATTCCAGCTTCTTTCCTGTAGTCTTAGAGCAGGGATGGGCAACTTGTAGCCCTCCAAATGCCCGCCGCTGTCTTAGAGGGTAGAGCCATCTTAGCTTACAGGTACAAAAAACCCTGTGAGTCCAGCGTGGCAAGTTGACCAACTCAGGGAGAACCCTGGGCCTAGAAAGTACCATCAGAAGTAGCACCAGTCATGCTCCTAGTCCCACTAAAGCTTCCCAGTGATCTTTTGCTGCCACTACTCCACATTTATTAATCTCCATGTAATCTTTCTCATGCTGCCTCAGAGAGGTTCAGACAAGGGGCAACTTTACTGCTAGATTCAATTAAATGTATACAGTGGGGCAGAGAACCATAATAACTATAGAACTGAGCTGGAAGGGGTAAACGGGTCCTCTAGTGACTAATCTGAGCCCCTGTCCAAACACAGGCCCATCCATTCACACACACACACACACACACACACACACCCCACACACATTCAGTCCTGTTTTGCTGCTATTCCCACATGGGTTATTGTAGGGTGGGGGATGCCTGGCCCTCCAGATGTTTGTGGACTGCTACTCCTATTGAGCCCTAGCCAGCATAGCCAGCGGTTCATTGCCTGCAAGATTTGTTTGGCCTTAACAGTGCAGACAGCCAGATAGCTTTCCTATGTTCTACCCCTCACCTGGTCTCTCTGACTTACACCCATGAATCTGTGGCTACATTTTCTGGCTACAATCCTGACCCACACATGGGTGGTTTGAGTTCCTGAGTAGGGATACATGAGAATTTCATTTTTGCTTGCAAAATATGGGAGCACACCCTGTTTGAAGCCCCAAATGTGAGTGTGAGCATGTGTTGAAATTGTTCGCAAGTTGCCGGACATGTGCTTACATTTGGTTTGTGTAACTTTCCCAGTTTACTTTTGCACCAAGTTCCTAATTTGTGCCAATTTCCTAATTTGAACAAATGTCACCTGTGGACTGAATCAGCCCCGCTTTAGTCTATGGAGAAAAGTTGCACAAAACAGGAAATCTGCACAAATTTCACATTCGATTGCTGCTCGGTTTCTGCAATTTTTCCATTTGTGCAGAGTGAGCAGCAATTGCAAACACAAACAGGAATCTGGCATGAGATGAGTGGTGGGAGGCTGTTTGGAGAATCCTAGTGATCTTGAATATCGCTGGTTCACCCATCCCTATTCCTGAGAGCTATTACTGCTTGCTGACTTTCTCCTTCCCACTGAAGATCTTGGCTGTGACTTCTTACCACACACAGATAGGTGCTTCATTCTCCGGTACGATTTGTTACCTATAAGGCAAACTGACTGCACCTTTGTCCCGCTAAAGTTCATGGTTGTTCATGACCAGGAAAACATTATCCTTGCCTTTGGGATCTACCATTAATCCCCAGCCGTGTCCGCTGCCAAAATGTAACAATTATGTGGGTGGTATTATTTTGCACATCTGTCTGGGAAAGAAGAACTCGGGAGGCCCATTCTCAGCTGCACTATTGACTAGCAGCATCTGTGGCCATCGGGCAACAGGAGCCTCATTTCTGGATATCTGGATGGTTGGTGACCCTTGTTTACCAAAGCCGGCAGGGGTTTTACAGCCAGGAAGTCATCCATTTGGCCCAGGATTTGCTCATGCAAATGACCTATTTGTTTGATAAGAATTAGGTTTGGCCTGAAGTCATTTCTAAAAAAAATGTTTCACCTACAATTACCAGTTTTGCACTGTAATTCATTTCCTGTGTAGTTTTTAAAGCATTTTTAACATTTATTGAAAAGTGGCTGTTCTGGTATGTTCTGTTTTTGTGTGCGTGTGCGTGTGCATGCTTTGTTTTGTTTTGTTTTGTTTTACAATGGGCATCAAACTTAACTTCAAAGATAAGAAACCAGCTTACATTATGCAGTGGGGTATTTGGGGCCAGGAAGATGAGCATGGAATCTGCAAAAAAATGGTGAAGCTTCAAATCATGTTTAACCCCAAACTGGGAGATAAGTTGGTATGTAGAGCCCTGCTGGCTCCCAGTCTCAGTGGCTCCAATTGTAACCACTGCCTGGAGGGATAGAAGAGCTAAGAGAACCTGCAGGCATTGCTGCCTCTGCAAGTGAAGGCGAAGAAAACAGGAAGGGCTCTGAGTGGTTCAGGGCCCTTCCAGGATGCGGAGTGGGGAGGGTTTCCATTTCAACCTGCCTGAGGATGTGAAACACTGGTGCTGGTCTTGGCACAGGGAGGGCTTCTGCCCTAAAGGGTGGCCTTTGTTGTTGTTTATTCGGTCAGTCGCTCGCTTCCGACTCTTTGTGACTTCATGGACCAGCCCACGCCAGAGCTTCCTGTCGGCCGTCGCCAAAGGTGGCCTAGAAATATTGAAATAAATAAAATAATAATTTTAAAAAATCCTTCAACCTTGAAGCTCAGCACAGATCAGACCTTCAAGGCTTGTAGGATGATGGGAGTTTACAATCTGAAATATGTAATGGGCCAAAAGACCATCCATGGATTAATAATCCAGGCTACAGCGTCCTCTAAGCATGAGCAAAGAGATAGCATCTCAACAAAGTACCTATAGAGGAATCAAGATACAAATTAAAGGGGATAAGGAGAAATAGTTATCTTCTTCTTTCCTCTGGAATTTAGAGTCATCCAATGAAACCAATGTGCAGCATCAGATTCAGGACAATTGAAAGAAGTACTTCTTCATGGTGTGTGTGGGATATATCTTTCAGTGGCTATTAGTCACCATAACTAAGAATGGAGCAGTAGCAGTGGACCACTGAATAATGTCAGTTAGTGAGGAGCAACAGCAGGGATGAGCTTCAAGCTCAGGAGAGGACTGTTACCTTCAAGTCCTGGCTGGTTGTGGACTTCTCAGAAGCTCTGGCTGGCCACCATGAGAAGCAGAATGCTGGACTAGATGGATCCAAGATAGGCTCCTCTTCTGATCTTATGAGGGTACTTTAAAGGTGAGTGGGCACAATATACTGGGACATTTTGTGCACAAGTCTCACTGGAAGCTACAGGAAGCTACAGATGGATATTACTGTAGTGGCCCCTAGAGCAGCACTCTATGATCTTGCAGTGCCCCAGGTGGGGGCACACTCGCCAAAGAAGTTGGCTATCCCTGGAGCCCCACTCATCTGACTTGGGTTATCATCACACTAAAAGACCCTGAGTGTGGGCAAAGTCCATCCACATTGGATCTGGCCACAGGAACATGATACATCACTTTGTAGTTGTAGCTGGTTTTCTCGGGAAACTCTCCAGAGACCAGAAAGACCCTAAACCCAATGGCAAGACTAGCCCTAATTGTTTTGTTAGCTTTGATCTCTCATGTGGAAAGTACAACACAGACCATATAGAAATCTCAGTTGTGCCCAGATGCCTCCAAGAGAAATTCTTCTCACGGTAGCCTTTCTTCTCCTGCCAGCAGCAGCTTCATCCTTAGGGCAAATGGGCCTCCTCCATCCCACCTGCTTGCCTTCTTGAGCTGCAGTATGCCCACCACTGCAGCCCTCTCTGGGCAGCACAATCTGTACAATGCTTTGTCCCCACTAGGCTTGCTGGAGTGGCCACTGGCAGCTGCCTCCCTCTCCCTCTCCTGTCTAAACAGTTGGTGCCACAGCTGTGCCCAGGATGGTGCCATGCATCACCCCGTTGGCTAGTCAGTTTAAAACAAAGATTCTCACAACAATGCCTCAGGAATTCCAATTCTGTGGAATTTCTGAATATCAAGGGAGCAGAAAGAACTGCAGTAAGATGACAGACATTTCTTGAGGTGTCAGTAGGGAGAAGGCTGCACATTTCTGCCACAGAGAGTTCTTAATATTTCTTTCTTCGACTGCCAACTCCCGTCGTCCCAATGCTACCTTACACCTTGCTTTTTTAAAACAAATGTTCAAGGTGGAATATGGGGGGGGGGGCTGCTGTTGAAAAATGATGACACAAAGATGATGACAATGATGAGTACATTTGCATCTCCTTCTTCCAAGAACTTTTGAGGGGCAGCAATAGTTTTCCCATGCACTAATGCAATGGGGGTACATGGAACTACACCTGAAGTTCTCTGGACTGGCCTTTGTCTTTGGAACTTAACAATTTAAAGCCAACATCCTGAATGAAAAACAAAAGAAACTTTTTACGAGATGAAACTTGTAATCCAAACAAGCCCAGGTGGTCCTTTTGCAGGCAAAACAGAAGAAGAGACCAGAGATGTTCTGGGAAAGGGGGTGGGGCTACAAGGAATTAGGAGATCAGTTCTGTTTTGCTTTTTAAAAAACTGCATGGGACACTCCACCCTTTGCACCACCTAATTCTAGACATGTTTGCTCCTCGAGTACAGTGGGACTCAGCATCTTGAAAGGACTGCAGCTTTACTTTGCAAAGGAGCTCTTTGTAATTGGCAGGTGCAATCCCAGAATGTTTCACCACTGGAAGCAAGTAGGTGTGATCTGAGAGGTGTGCCTCAACATCCCCCAAGAAATTTCAAGGGACCCTCAGGGGCACATCTTTCAGGTGGTGCCTGGAGCCCTAAAGATACTGTCGTCCGTTCCCCCGCCGCCCCAAGTCATGTCTTGGGTTTCCTGTATGGTTGGGCTGACCCTGTACCCAGGGTCAGGAAGACAATTCTGTCAATACAGCCATGTCAAAATAATGATTAGACTACATGAGAGGCTAACAAGGAACTATGGGTCTTTCTGATGCTCTTTGTTACATGCATTTTTTTGTTGTTTTTTTTAAATGAGGGATAAAAAGCTGGAGAGAAATTTTGTTTTAAGAAGGCAGTTCCTGGTTGGTGGGGAAACCGTCAGATCCATGTCCATCAAAGTCCTAAAGTTGGTCCATACACCACTGAAAGCACGGGTGGGCCAACTTAGGACTCGAATGGTATCTTCTTTTTTTACTGGAGTTCCTGTCGCCCATGGTCTACCCCATGTCTATCCCTTGGCCTGAAAGAATCAACGTGGTTATTACAGTGAAAGTCCCATGGACATTTCTCCCACTGCAATTTTCGGCTGAGGAAGATAAGAACCAGCTTCATCCATGGTGCTCTCGTTAGATCAGATATGACATGATGGCAGTACTGTAGGATGTGAATTGTATTTCTCAATACAGGAACAGTCCAAGGCAATAGGTATTACTCAAAGCCCCAAGAATGTCTTTGAGCAAAGAGGTGATGGTATCATCTGTCTCTGGGAGCCTTTACCTCAACTTTTCCTATCTCATTTATGTCACATGTTGACTCAGCAATCAGTATTCTGGAGTCAGAGGGATCCTGGGTGAGAGGATCAAGGTGGTGGTGAACGCCTCCCTTGAGGAGGGAGTGATGCCATCAGCCCTCAAGGAGGCAGTGATAAGACCGCTCTTAAAGAAGCCCTCCTTGGATCCTCAAGTTCTGAACAACTTTCGCCCAGTCTCAAATCTGCCATTTTTGGGCAAGGTGATTGAGCGGGTGGTGGCGGTGCAGTTGAAGGCACACTTGGAAGAAACTGATTATCTAGACCCATTTCAGTTGGGCTTCAGGCTTGGGCATGGGACAGAAACAGCCTTGGTCGCCTTGGTAGATGATATGAGGAGGGCTCTGGATAGGGGTGAATGCTCCTTCCTTGTTCTCCTCGACCTCTCAGCGGCTTTTGATACCGTTGACCACGGTATCCTCCTGGACCGCCTGGAGGGGTTGGGCATTGGAGACACCGTATTGCGGTGGTTCCGGTCCTTCCTCTCCGGCAGGTACCAGAGGGTAGCACTGGGACAGGAGGTTTCGGACCCATGGCCACTTACTTGTGGGGTGCCACAGGGTTCCATCCTCTCCCCAATGCTATTTAACATCTATGTGAAGCCGCTGGGGGCTATCATCAGGAGGTTTGGGGTGCAGTGTCATCAATATGCGGATGACATGCAGCTCTACCTCTCGTTCAAATCTTCACCAAGGTTGGCCGTAGAATCCCTGTCCAAATGTCTGGAGACGGTGAGTGGCTGGATGGGGAGGAATAAGCTGAAGCTGAACCCTGACAAGACCGAGGTACTTTTGGTGGGAGACAAGAGGGGGCTGGGGGATGTTGACCTGGTGTTGAATGGGGTACGGCTACCCTTGAAAGACCAGGTCCGCAGCCTGGGGGTCATTTTGGACTCCCAGCTGTCCATGGAGGCTCAGGTGTCAGCTGTGAGCCGGACAGCGCTGTATCAACTCCATCTGATACGGCGGCTGCGCCCCTTCCTTCCCAACCATCTGCTCCCATCGGTAGTACATGCCCCGGTCTCCTCTCGTTTAGACTACTGTAATGCGCTCTACGTGGGGTTACCCTTGAAGACTGTTCGGAAGCTGCAGCTGGTACAGAACGCAGTGGCTCGCCTGATTAAAGGCAGCCACCGGCGAGATCACATCACTCCAGTGCTGCAGGAGTTGCACTGGTTACCAGTTGTTTTCCGGGCCAAATTCAAGGTGTTGGTTTTGACCTTTAAAACCCTATATGGTTCCGGCCCAGCCTATCTTAAGACGTTATGAGGTTAGATGGACCGAAGGTCTGATGCAGGATAGGCAGCTCCATAGCATCAAAATCCAATAAATAAACCACATTTTATAGGTACAAAAGTTTGCTTCATAACTGTATGAAAAGTTTAGAATAAATCTACTCTATGCATTGCCTCTCCCCCAAGTGACCAGACAGGCCACTTAACAAGATCAGCCTCGCATGGCCTTCTCTCTGTCCCATCAGCCAGGACAGCTAGACTGGTGGGGACGAGGGAGAGGGCCTTTTCTGTGGTGGCCCCCACTCTGTGGAACTCTCTCCCTAGGGAACTCCATCATGCCCCCTCTTTAATGAGCTTCCGTCGTGCATTAAAAACGTGGTTGTTCAGGCAGGCATTTGGGGTGGGTTAGGGTATTTTAGAAAATGTTTTTATGGTAGAATGTTATTGTTTTAAACTGTTTTATTGTATGTTGTACATCGCCAAGAGTGGCTGGGTGACCAGCCAGATGGGCGATTAATAAATTAAATAAATAAATAAATAAATAAATCCTTCTTTCTCAAGACATCTTGTGTTTGATTCAAGTGCACCCAGGCCCTAACTATGCCATAATTACGTGGAAAGGGAGTTGCATTTTAACAGATACTCATCCCTGGAGTTTCTTGCAAAAGGGCTAGCTATTAAAACAGCCCTTATATAAGTGAGTGAAGTATTTATTGAGATATATAACTCTTCCTAACCCTTAGGCTCTGGGTGGGTAACAATGCTGTCGGATCACATGAACAGCAAAATCCTACACAGGTCTACTTGGCAGTCAGTCCCACTGAGTTCAATGGGGCCTCTTCCCAGGTTAGTGGGTACTGGAAACCAGCTGTAGGCTGTGATTCACCTGGTGTATGTCACTTCCTTGGAAGTGATCCATTGAAACTAATGGGCCTTATTTCCAAGTAAATGTGCTCAACATTGAAATGTCAATGTCACAACAGTCAACCTTCTTCCCATTTTAAAGATGGAGAAACTGAATCACAGTAGTGTTTGCAAGAGGAAAACCCAGAACTGCTGTGGAGCAGGTCATTCTCTCCCAGCATTAGATCTCCCTCTGCATATGCCCCCCCCCCCCACTGATGGACATCTGAGCCCATACTTTATCTTTCCTGGCTGTCATATATTTTGGTGGATGCTGGGCACGATTCCTTTTTAAAAAATTGTTACTTTTAGAATTGTGTTTGTTTATGTTGTAAGCCATCTTGGAAGCCTCTGGATCAAAAGGCAGGGTAGAAATGTTTTCAGTAAAACAAATAAATCAAGAATGATCTACCTCAAGGGGTTGTTGTAAGTATTACAAAAAAGCACCTTGAACACTCAAAAGCACTGTCTCAATGTTCAGTAGGCACACCATAGAAACACCTCCAAAAAGGTGCCATTGGTGACAGTACCAATGATTTCATCCTTAACTGTAGCAGGAGACAGGAAATTCCTGCTCTGTGGTGCCATGACCCAGTTTTCTGAATGCTCCGACTTGGGTTGCCATTATGAGTCACCATGCTCTGACGCAGCCCAGGGTTCAAAAATCCTTTAGGGGGGAATGAGTCAGAACCTGTACATAGATCTCAGCATTTGGTTACCCACACTAAGATCCCCTGAGAGGAAAAGATATGGTGGGGACCGTACCAGGCGAATAATGGTGGTGTGGATGGGCCCCCTTAGGACTATTCCCTAAAGTGAGAATCCTGACTTCTTCAACAGGGCTTTTTCCACAGGGGCCCCGCACCTCTGGAATGGGTTGCCATCAGAGGTCTGACAGTTCCCGTTACTGCAGGCTTTTAGAGAGGCCTTGAAGACTTCACTCTGGCCTCTGTTTTACTGGATTGTTCTGGATTATAACTGCAGTTGTGTTGTAGGTTTTCCAGTGGAGGCTTGTGCTCCAATGCCAGTGGGGTGGTGAATCTGTTCTGGGTTTCAGTCAGAACCAGTCAGAACTCGAAAGGAGCTCTCCAAGGTGTTAGAAATGCTAATTTATATATATGCAAATTTAGAAATAATTGCTAAGTTTTATTTAAATTTCACAGGAGGCAAAGCCGGCCAATTAATTTCTCACCCAGTTAATCTCAAATAAAATACCCAGATCATTCCAAACCAATAGAAAAAGGGGGTTTCAACACTGTCTCAGCCAGATGTTTTATTGCTGTTGTTGTTGTTTTGTTGTTTTTATGACTTTTTGCTGTCTTATGACTTATCTTTTATTATATGGTATTTTATTGCAGTAGGCCTCATGCCCTGAAAGGCGGCCTAGAAATGTTTCAATAAATAAATAATGAAACCAGGCAGGGCAGCCTTCCCCGGCCTACTGCCCTCCAGACGAGTTGGACTACAACTCCCATCATTGCCAGCCAACTGGAGGTGATGGGAGTTGTAGTCCAGCACATCTGGAGGGGGCCAGGTGTGGGAAGGCTGATGTAGGGTATCTCCTGTCTTGTTTGCCCTAGTGACAGGGAAATGCACTCGTTCTTCCAAGGACTGTGGCTTAGTAGCTGAGCACAGACTTTAAACCCAGAAGATTCCAGGTTCAATCCCAGACATCCCTGGTTAAAAGGATCCGGTAGACAGAAGATGAGAGACACTGCCGTTTTTCCACCTGAGACCCTGGAGAGCTACTGACAGCAGTGTAGACAATGCTGGGCTGGGTGGTCCAATGGTCTGACTCAGTTGCATGTCTTCTTTTGCAGGCGACCTGCAGGCGACCCGGGCCTTGATGGTGGCCAGCATCCTCTTAGGTCTCATTGGCTCCTTTGTCGCCATGATCGGAATGAAATGCATGAAGTGCATGGAGGATGATGAGGTCAAGAAGATGAGGATGGCCGTCTTTGGGGGCATCATCTTCCTTGTCTCAGGTTAAGAACATCTCTTTTTCTTTTGGGGTGGGGACTATATCTACCAGCACTGTTTCAAGCCTGGAAGTTTTGTGTTCTTATGGGAACTTGGGTGAGGAGGAAGGAAAGAGAGGGAAGAGCTACAAGTGTGCAAGTGGGCTAGTGTGAGCCACTGACCCAGGCGTTGACTCCTAGGAAGTGGGGTCACAAGAGGCCAAACCTTTGGCGGGCTTGGGGCCGATCAATAGGAAGGTCCAGGGGGTGGTCCGAGGGCAGATGATATGGCAACCTGGTGAAGCTAAAGCAGCTCTGGGTCTGGTCGGTGCCTAGAGGGGAGATTGCCTGTGGACCCCAAGCACCTTGAGCTCCAAGGTGGAAGGTAGGCCAGGCATAAAAGTAAGAAATAATGGCTTTGTCAGGAGACAACGGAAGAGGAGAAGGCTTGCAATGCAAATCTAGGTCAGCCTCCCTCAACCTTGCGACCTTCAGATGTGCTGGACTACAATTTCCATCATCCCCAGCCAGATTGCCCATGGATTATGGGAGGTGCAGTCCAACACATCTGGAGGGCACCAGGTCAGAGAAGGCTGGTCTAGGTAATTGGAAGAAGCAGCTCTTCCTGGATGACTGTTGCAGGCAGAAGCAAAAAGGATAGCTTGGCAAACCGTCCCCCACTTTCCTTCCTCACCAGTGGGTCCAATAGTGGCAGGCAAACTCCCAAGGCTCTGCCCCCTTTCTGTCCTCACTTGCAAAGGGGAAGTGCACAAGTGTGGAAGGAAATTTGCTCTGACTTCCTGCTAGGGCTGCTGGGGGGTGGGAGCGGGGAGGAGAGAAACACACCCATGGCCTCTTTCTTCTGCTGCTAGAGCTTTAGTTTGAAACATGGGACGGTGAGGAGAATAAAGAGGAAGAGAGCATTTAAAAGGTAAAAAGGAAGGGGGGAAGGAAGCCACCACCACTAAGCACCCCTGAAAGCAAGAAGTACCAGTATCCACAGCAACTCCCATTTGGAAATAATAAAAATGACCTCCAAACAGAGCTGTAAATTGTGGGGAGTGGGTAGGCGTCTTGTCCCAGTCTAACTGAATTCATGTCAGCACCTCCTAGGGCTCCTTTTGAGTGTGGTTGCTCCTCACTCAGTGCTATGGGTGCAATGTGACCCAAAAACCAAGTCCCAGATGCTCAGAGCCATCTGCTGTCATGAGCCCACGATTCAGTTCATGTCTGCGAGACCTGGGCCCGTACTTTGAAGTTCAACTCACTCATATCCCTTCATCTCTCCACCTACAGGGTTTGCTGCCTTGGTGGCCACATCTTGGTATGGACACCGTGTTGCTCAGGACTTCTTCAACCCTTATACACCAGTCAACACCAGGTAAATGGTGATTTTATGCAGCAGCATGGGACTGAAGGTGTGGGTTAGTTCCAGAATCCATGAGACAAAAAGTTGTCCCTTGGACCACACGTATAAAATGGAAGGCAAATTTGTTTATACTGTGTTTTGGCCTGGAACATCCCTGCTAATGAGAGATAATCTTCCACAAAAAAATGGCTCAGAACCAAAGATTTGGGTGGGCAGTTTACTAGGGCAAACCCCTGAAAATCGGGGATTATATATATATATGTGCATTATTTACCTATCAGTACTGAACATGATTATATTATTGGGGGAGAGGCAATGCATAGAGTAGATTTATTCTAAACTTTTCATACAGTTATGAAGCAAACTTTTGTACCTATAAAAATGTGGTTTATTTATTGGATTTTGATGCTATGGAGCTGCCTATCCTGCATCAGACCTTCGGTCCATCTAACCTCATAACATCTCTTCTGATTGGCAGTGGCCCTCCGGGGTTTCAGACAGGAATCTCTCCTAGATCTATCTGGAGATCCTGCCAGAGACCGAACCTGGCATCTTCTGCATACAAAGCTATGTGCTCTACCACTGAGCTATAGCCCTTTTCTAGTTTGGAAGGGAATGTCTTATCTTTTTCTTCTTTTTCACTGCTTTGTCTCCTGGGGGCCTTTGTGCGCTCCCTCCAGTGCCAGAAGCAGTGAGCCTATGTGCACCACTTGCGGGGGAATGTGGGCGGGAGGGTGCTGTTGCGCTCATGCCCTGCTTGTGAGTTCCGGGTCGACAGCTGGTTGGCCACTGTGTGAACAGAATGCTGGACTAGATGGACCCTGGTTCTGATCCAGCAGGGATCTTCTTGTGTTCCTATGTTCTTATGAAACTGTACCAACACGACTTACCTGATGTAACCCAATTAAGTGTTCAATGTATCTACCTTCCTTCCTCCACCCTGGGGCTCCTTTTGAACATCCGCCCGTCAGGAGAGACTTGTTAGCCGCCACGAGCACCACTTCCTTGGTGGAAAGTTTGGGTATAAATCAACTCAACTCAATAAATCAATCATCCATAACTGTGTGACTCAGCAGCATGCAGCTTGCTTATTAAATAGTAACTGATTCTGACTCTGATACTGGAAGGATTTCCCCTTGGCATTGACACTGGGGTTCGGCTGGTAGTAGTACCATAGGAGAATTTCCCAAGCTTTTGTCATACATGCCTAATCATTTGTGATCAGGGAGGTTAAGTTGATGATTCAGACAGGTGTCGTGCGATAGAATCATACCACCTGCCTTTTAAGGCATGCAAGTTGCATTGCAGGATCGGAACGTTTGTTGAGATGGTTACGGAGGCTGCGAATGGCAATCATATTATATAAAGATTCTGGCAGGGGTGTTGCTAGGTGCTGAAAAGATCTGGGGCCCAGGCCCATGGGACAGAAATCTGCATAATATTTGCTTATGCTAATTTATATATGCAAATTCAGAAATAATTACTATGTTTTATTTAAATTTCACAGGAGGTAAAGCCAGCCAATTTATTTCTCACCCAATTAATCTCAAATAAAATACCCAGATCATTCCAAACCAATAGAAAAAGGGGTCCCCCCCCCAAGCTTAATTGCCAAGGATGGGAAGATTTTGGGGGGAGATGTTGAATCATGTAAGGAGAGCTGCAATCCCTCTTGAAAACTGTCACCTGTCTGGCAACTATGCTTGGAAAAAAACCCTTTTTCCATTGGTACCAATGGACACTCAGGACTCTAGAATTGGGGCCTCAGGTAACAGATTCGGGGCTGGGGTCTAGCAACCAGGGATGGCAGAGAATTCTGCCACGGACGCCATTGAGGCTGGTTTCTTTTGCATCCGGCCTCCGGAGTCCGTGGTGGAATGGGTCCACCTACCTCCGCCTCCTGCTGGACCCACGCGGAGCTGGATCCTCCTCGCCGGCCGGCTCCGTACAGCAAGCAATACGGCCGCCATTGCCATGCCGTATCGCTGAGCACTCACTTTAGGAAGGGATCTGGATGCAAATGGCATCTGCTACGCCATTTGCGTCCCAATTTTTTCACGCAATAGGCTACGCATTTGTATTTACATAAATATTTGCATAGCCTATCGCGTGAAAAAATAGGGATGCAAATGGCATAGTGGACGCCATTTGCGTCCGGATCCCTTCCTGCAGTGAGTGCTCAGCGATACAGCACGGCAATGGCGGCCATATCATTTGCTGTACCGAGCTGGCCGGCGAGGAGGATCTGGCTCTGCGTGGGTCCGGCAGGAAGCGGAGGTAGGTGGACCCATTCCGCCATGGACTCTGGAGGCTGGATTCAAAAGAATCCAGCCTCAATGGAGTCAGTGGCAGAATTCTCTGCCATCCCTAGGAATAGGTACATCTGCAGTGTGTGACTATTATCATTCTGCATTATCCACTTCCCTGTCCCCACCTTTACAGGTTGCCAATGTGTGCAACAGCAGATGTGTTTTGACAAAACACCATGCAAAAGGAGAACTTCATCTAACCACATAATTGCACAAGGATTCCTTTTTGCACTGTGATTTAACCAATGCTCATATGCACTGGTGACCTGTATGGAAACAAACAAACAAAAATACATACAGAAAACTGTGGCAAACTGTGCATGAACAGAGCCTGAATGAAGTCCAGGTATCAAAGCCCACCAAAAGGAAGAAGAACAGATTCCAAAGACATCAGTGCCACTCAGTGAAAGACTAGATTACGTAACTTGGTTGGAACCCTTAAAGCCAGGGAGAAATTTGAATGGAGAAAAGTATATGTAAGCAACATCATGTGGCTTCAGCTTTACATTTATTTTAACCTTCCTTGAACCTTCAGGATATTTGAGATATCAGTCTAAAAAAATGAAGTTAATTCTCCTAGAAACCCAGAACAATGGGTTATTTGAGCTTTGTCAGGGGGAGGAACTTCCATACCAATTAAACCTTTCTCCTCATTAAGCGTTCTTACATGCTGCATCTATATTAATTTTAGCAGTTGATTGTCAGGAATAACTGGCTATTTAAATTCCAAAATCCATAACAGTGTAATACCTTTATTAGGCCAACCAAAAGATCACCCAAAATGTGCAAGCTTTTGAGATCTCCAGACATTTTCATCAGGCAAGATGTTACAAAAGGCGGTGGGAGGGGAATAGAGGAGGAAGAAATTGTGACAATGGTAAAGTCATAGTATCTGCATGTTCAGAGTCTGCAGACATGCCAATGAGGCTCTGCAAGTCATGTGATGGTTACAGAGGTTGGGCCTGGAGCTGCCGCTAGGGTTTCTTGCTGGTAGCAAGAAAGGAGGAAATGTTGGATCCCCGATTTTTTAAAATATAAACCAGCTGTTACTCAGAAGTGTTTCCATCCTGAGCAAAGCATATAGGCGACCTTTACTTTGTTGTGGAAATTTTAATTAATTATTATTAAGTACACCAGTAGCTGGGGAACATGAGCACGAGGGTGCTGTTGCACTCATGTCCTGCTTGTGGGTTTCCCATGGGTAGCTTATTGGCCACTGCGTGAACAGAATGCTGGACTGGATGGACCCTTGGTCAGAACCAGCATCAGGGCTCTTCTTATGTTCTTATTTGCTCTTGTTATGAATGATTTCAATGATTAGCTGCTGCTGTTCATGATTAATTGCTTTCCCCTTCCCCCTTCTCCCAGATTTGAATTTGGACAAGCTCTCTTCATTGGTTGGGCAGCTGCATCTCTGACCATCTTGGGTGGGGCCTTCCTTTGCTGCTCTTGTCCCCGAAGAGAAACCTCCTACCCACCAACTCGGCCATACCCAAAGAGCACTCCCTCGGCTGGGAAAGATTATGTATAATATGGAAAGGAGATGGAGAAACAACCTTGGCATTCAAGAACCCAAAGGGACACTGCCTCACCACTGTCCTTCCGGGAGCAAAGTGCACAACTTTGGCACATTGCTCTCCATTCCATAAAATAAATGTGTATATTTATATGATACAGATATATGTATAACCATTTCTGTTCCTGGATGGGCAGTTCTTCCTTGCCCTCCCATCAGATGAGGAACTCCCGCCACAAACATGTAGATAGCCACAATGGAATGGCAATAAAGCAGCCAGACTTAGGGAAAATGTGTATATCTCCCTTCACTGGGAGTAGAAAAGTGACAGCCACCCAAATGTGTTCGTTTTTTCTCTGTCTGTTCTCTTAATGTGTCTTGGCAGTTGTGCGTGGCTCAGCCCTCTGCTTCCACTGTACCCATCACCTGGTCCTTTTGTATATATTTCTATATCAAGTCAGCCATAGATACCAGCGTAGCACAGGAGACTAAATGATCAAAGTTCTTGAAGAAAAGTCTGCTTGAACAAACTTTTTGAATGTATGAATGTATTGGACTTTCCATTTGTTCCCCTCCCTCCTGTAGGCACAGAAAATAGGAAACAGTGAATAATCAAGCACAGGGCCATGTGATTCTGCCCTCTGTTCAGAGTGGGTGGGAGTGTTTGAACTTCCCCAAGATACATGGCTAAGGAGATCCCATTCCACAGCTCAGCGTAGCCCTAGCTGCCAGGGATGGCCCAAGTCAATTTGCTGCTTGAGGTGAAGAACAAGATGGCACCTACATGCAGGAGGATGGCTGGGGGCACCACTGTTCTCCCAGCATCTGTCTCCTGTGGCAGCCGTCACATTCTGCCTAATGGTAGGGCCGGTCCTGCCTGATGCCGA
Source organism: Heloderma suspectum (assembly GCF_057233095.1). Taxonomy (NCBI): domain Eukaryota; kingdom Metazoa; phylum Chordata; class Lepidosauria; order Squamata; family Helodermatidae; genus Heloderma; species Heloderma suspectum. Next base: position 327,649,240 of record NC_139460.1, on the reverse strand, counting down.
GAAAATTTACTGGAGGCCAGGAATCTAACTTTGTTTGAGCTAGGATCTAGGTTGAAATTTTATCTCTACAAGGGTCTCAGTCCCTGAATGGCCATTGGAACATGGTTAGCCTAACTCCCCCAGATCTGTAGAATGGGAATATCGTGAGACATCAAATAGGATGGAGAAATGGGCTTGCCTGCCCTGAAGGGCCATAAACTGCAACTCCTAAACTTGATCTGCACAGTATGCAGTTGGTCCTGGGAGATATACTAGTAAACCCACACAGTGTGGAGGTTGGTAACTCTGATTATGGTGGGGCTGTGAATCCATTCTGGGTTTCAGTCAGAACCAGCCAGAATTCTAAAGGAGCTTTCCAAGGTGCTGAACCTATTTTGGTATTATGGTTACATGCCTTGGATACCTCCTTTAGAGTTACGGATGGTTCTGGCTGAAACCCAGAATGGATTCACAGCCCCACCAAAATCGGAACCACCAGCCTCCATTTCCCCCACACACCCGCGTAATTGTTTATATATCATAAAGTTGAGTTACATGGTTATTGAGGATTGCCAAAATGGAGAGAGCTATGTCCAGTTTCCCAGTGACGGTATTGCCGTGTTATCCACCCTCCTGAGTCACAAAACTATGTCACTAATGCAGGTGTGGACATCTCGGGCTTGAATCTCCATAAAGCTCACTGGGTGGCTGTGATTAAGGCTGCAATCCTATGCACACTTACTTGGGAGTAGGCTTCATTGACATCACTGGGCCTTGCTCCTGGGTAAACATGCCCAGGATCAGGTTGCATGCCACTTCTCTCTTCATCAAAGCCTGTCTGCCTGTTTTGTGAATAGTTTGCAATATCTGCACCTGGCCATCTGTATTAATTGGCTAAACCTCAGGGCTGCGGGGGGAAGACTTTTCTATGAGCATGTTGTGTAAAGTGTTAACTGTTTTCAATAAATGTAACCTTTTTCTTTTCTTTTTTTTAAGAAAACCTGTCTCCATTTTGTTACTTGTGTTTTATACTTGTGCCTGAAGAGGGAATAAAAAAATCAAACTTTGTTGGAAAATGGCTGTTTTAATGGGTTCCTGGTTACTGCAATGAAGTTGGACTGAACAACAACACTACAACTCTGGATCTGCAGTAAATTAGGAAAGACAAAAGAAGGATCTTCCCAGAAGTCATAGTTCCGTTCTGTGCTGGTCAGACCTCGCCTCGAGTACTGCATCCGGTTCTGGACACCACACTTTGAGAAGGATTCAGATAAATCAGAACGAGTTCAGAGATGGGCAACACAGAGGATCAGGAGCCTAGTAGAAACTAAGGGCATTTCTACACCAGCCTAAAATCCTGCACTTAAAACGGTGCTTTCTGCTTCCGTTTTAAATGCAGATCACCACTGACTCCCTTTACACACGCTTCCTTCCCTCCCTCCCCTTCTCCCCATACCTGAGTCTTCCATTATCTTTCACTGATCTCGCTCCTCCTCTTCCCGCTTTAACTCTTTTCACGGAGGAAACTGAAGCAGAACACAACAGGGTAACTTGATAGGTCGTGATCTGCAATCTATTTAAAAACAGAACAAAGAGCATTTAGTGCAGGAGGGTCACCACAGGGTCACGGTGTCATGTAAAGAGCCTGCAAACTTCCGTAAAGGAGCCATCTCAATCGCAGGATAAGTCCTACGATGAAAGACTGAAGGAGTTTAGCCTTGAGAAGAGAAGACTGAGGGGGGGATACGATAGCACATTCATTCATTCATTCATTCATTTCATTTCTATACCAATAGCAGACGCTCTTTTCAAGTGCTTAAAGGGTTGTCCCACAGAAGAGACGCAACCTATTCTCCATCATCGAAGACTGGAAGACACAAAATAGTGGGCTGAAGTTACGGGAAGGCAGATTTTGGTTGAACTTCAGGAAAAACGTCCTGATGGTCAGAGCAGTCAGACAGACCATGGAACCAACTGCCTAGGGAGATGGAGGGCTCTCCATCACTGGAGGTCTCCAAGCAGGGACTAGACAGTCAGGGATGCTTTAAACTGGACTCCCGCACTGAACAGGGGATTGAACTCGATGGCCTTCATGGCCAACTCCAGGATTCTATAATTCTAGGAAGCCTAATCGACTTACGGGATTTTCTTCCTCACAACATGGTGCTGTGATAGCCATTAGTTTAGGTGGCTTTAAAAGAGGATTAGACAAAATCATGGAAGATGGGTCTATCAGTGCTTATCAATTCATTAATTCATTAATTATTCATCAGATGTGGGGCCAGTTTGCATGATACAACAGCCCATCGTGGGTTAATTTACCCATGAGGAGCTGTGGCTTGTGCTGGCCACCACTGTGAATATTCAAGCCCTGCTTGACAGTTGCTGTGGCTTGCTGTGTCTTCTCAACCTATGCAGCAGGGGTTATTTAAGGGTTAAACAACCCTCACATAACCCTAAAACAGACCATGGGTTATGCGAGGGTTGTTTAACCTTCAAATAATGCCTGCTGCCCAGATTCTGATAACACAACAAGCAACGGCATCCCCAGCTGGGGTGTGTTCATTCATAATTCTGGATGGCACACACTCCAGCACCCCAAGGGTGAATTAGCCCATGGTGGGCTGTCGTGATGTCCAGACCAGGTCATGGTGATAGTTAAATGGAACGTCCAGGTTTAACGACAACATATAACTAAGTAGCAGTTGTGTTTCAGGTGGGGGGGGGGGCGGAGAGAGACAACCAGTGAGGGAAGGCAGTTTCTGTGTGTGGGAATCTCATCTGGCCAGCGTTGGGGTGAGGTTCTGGATGGGATGGGCCCTTGATTTGATCCAGCAGGGATCTGGTCTTCCTAATTCTGATTCGTGCAATGTGCTGTAGTTGGAATAAAGGATGCAGTTCTGTTCAGACTTCACCCAGTTCCTGACTCTGAGGAAAGATCTTCTGAGGGAAAGACGTACAACAGGGGTGCAGAACCTCTCTCAGCCTGAGGGCTGAACTACAGCTTGGAGAATTACATCTTACAAGTAAAACTTGTACAAGAATTACAAGTCGAACTTTTAGAGTAGGCAGAAAAACGGCGCAAAAGCTGGGAAACCGCTGAACCACCCGTGGTTGGGGGAAGGGGTGGAGCCAGGGGAAGGGGGCGTTGCCTTCGGAGGAACCTTCGGAAGCCAGACTGGGAGCACCCCCAACCTACGTGGATCCATTACCGCCTCTAACCACATCTAAACAGGAATGTTAGAATTTGTAAAATCCATGGGGTTTGCCGGACCAAACTCGGTAGAGAAAGAAATCTGGGTGTGTGGCGACATATGAAGAAGGCCTCTCTGAGAGCCTCCCACACTCTAACCCAGAACCAAGTGTACGGGAAGGAGATTTGGGGTGGAGGATTGTGGGAAGGCCCCCTTTTGCCCAGGCTGTTGTGCACCGTTCCTCTCCATGCAGTTCGTCCCTCTCCACCACCCCTGTGTCACTGCCACAGCTTGCTCTGCCTCCCTTCCAGGATGCTGTGAAAGGCACAGAAGGAAAATGAAATGAAGCAAGCAAGCATGCAGGCAGCAATCTGCATTCTGGACAGCCCACCGGAGGCTGGCGGTGAATCTGCTCCGGGTTTCAGCCAGAACCAGTCAGGACTCTAAAGGAGCCATCCAAAGTGTGACGCCCCTGATATTTCAGGGGAAATTTCAGGCAGAGAACAGCCAGAGAAGCCCTTCAGAGCAGTGACAACCTCATGTAGCTAATTATGGACCTCGGAAGGTGAAAAACAAACCCCCAAAGCAGGACTGTGGTTGAGCCAGATGACGTGGGAGCACTGTTTCCACCCCAGCAGCAGAGTTTGGGGCCCAGGCAGGGTTTTCCCCATATTTCAGCCTGTCAGCTAGGCCAGGATTCCCAGTGAGATGAAATTTCCCCTGTGTTCCTTGTCGCCGTCAGAGGGCTGTGTCAGCTCCCGTCAAGTTTGCTGCTCATGGGAAGTGTGACACAAAATGCCCGGTCTGTTGAAAAAGCTGGACAACCTTTCCCCAATCTGATGCCCTCCAGATGTGCTGGATTGGAGTAGCGGTGGCCCCAGGTTTGGGGGGCCCCTTGAGCAAGGCACCCTCAATGGGCCCCCTCCGGCACCGACTGAGTCTGCCTTCTCACAGCCACTGTCGCCAGCTGCTCTTGCTCCTCACGCTCTTTCCCGTCATTGCTCCCGCTGGCTTGCTCGGGAGGCAGAGAGCCAGGGAGCAAGGAGGCTGTGGCGACTGCAGCTCCTCCTTCCCACCGCCACTGTTGCCTGGGCCGGAGCGAGAGGCGGGGGCAAGCAGGTTGCAAGCGTGAAGAGGAGGAGCAACTCCAGGGGGCTCTGGTCAGGGGGCCCCTGCTGGGGTGCGGGCCCTTGGCACATGCCCAACCATGCCCACTCTTGACGCTGGCCCTGAACTGCAACTGCCATCATTCCCAGCCAGCAAAGCCAATTGGGGAGCAGGCGACCGGCAGTGCCAGCTGCTGGTGCTGGTTCTGCCCAGTTCTGAAATTCAAACATCAGCCTGAACCACACACACCCCCACTTTACCTTGCTGTGGCCCATCACGTCAAGCTGTTTTCCCGGCTCCCATACTGGAAGGGAGGGGAGTGTTTGAAGTGACAGTGTGGGGTGGTAAGTCATGGGGGGGGCTCAGTTCCTCTCTCTCAGAGGGACTTCATGTTGTAAAAACTAGACCCCCATTTTAGGCCATGAATAAGAAGATATGGTTGCCCCCATAATGCCCAGCATGGAGTGGACCTACATGGGCTTGCCCACTTGGCCTTACCCACCTTGCATAAACAAGGCATCCCCCCCGCACTTCCTCCCCCCCCACCGGTGTTATTTTGGATGCTGCTTTAAAACCCATTAAGCCCCAAGGGAAGGTGAGCAGGTCATGTGACAAGGCAGCAGGCCTGGGCCACTGAAGCGCTGGGCTTCCGCCGCCTTCCAAGCCAGGGTGTCTCATCCCTGTCTGCACTTGCCGCATCCTGCAGTTAAGCTCTGGGATTTCTGTGGCTCGCATCTTCAGCCATCCCAGCTGACCTTGGAAACAGGGAAAGCCAATGGCCGCTACAGGGCTTATTACATACACCAAGGGTTTTCTGGGGTTCCGGAAATCATCCCTCACACGAAGTTTGAGATAAACTAAGATGGCCATGCAGAATCTCAGGCCCAGGGGCCAAATCTGGCCCACCTGGGGTCCCAATCCAACCCACCAGGATTCCCCAGAGGGCTGCACCCTGAATTTATGAAAGGCCATTTTTGTATGTTATTCCCTTGTACTTGCAGGATTTTCTTTTATCCTAAATAAGTCCTCTCCCCGGTCACTTTTATGGCATCATCTCCTCTGCTCTACTCGTGGAGTACAATAACAATATCTTGTGTTAAAAATGCAGGAGCCCTTGCTTGTTTCTCTGTGTGGGAGGCTGCAGTTGGCCAGAAGCCTGCATTTCTTGTTCTCCGCACAGCCAAGCCCCGAGCCCACCACAGCTCTCCTCTCCCTCTGCAGAAGGGGTGGCCACTGCTCTTCCCACCCCCAGTGCTGCATTTACATGCAGACAAGCCTAAACACAGTTTTGGGGGGTGGGGGTGGAGAGTGGTGCTTTGAGTTCAAACCTAACGTGGAAGGGCTCGAGGAGCAGCCCAGCTCATCGGGGTGAAGAACAAGTCAGAACAGACACCTGTGGCGAGTGGGATCTGTTGATGTTGCAAGAACCGCAGAGGCATCTCCTTCTCGGCCCACCCAGCCCTTCTTGGCAAGCAGCCCCTCGGGGTCCAGAGAAGAATGCGGCCGACCCACCCACTTTGTGGGCTTTAGGAAGGATGCTTTTGCAGGCAATCCTTCCTCCACTCCGTATTTCTTCGGTCCTTACACAGATACAGAACAGAGGGATCCAAGAGCATTTACTGCTCAGCTGCAGGCCTCCTGCCTGCCTGCCTGCCTGCTCACCCACCCTGCTTTGCCCAAACTCAGACCCCTGTCCAAGTATTTATTTTTATTTAGTTTATTTGTATTTAGCAATGGGCAAACCTGCCCCGCATGAATTCGTTATTTTCTTGGAAAGTAACAAATTCATCTGTGTAATCTCGGCGGATAGTTTTCCTTCCATCTGAGTTCTTGTTCTGTGTATATGAGTTTTTGTGCAAGTTCAATATCAAACTGTATCTTGGGAGGGTTTTACCCTGGAAGGCAACCTAAAAATAAATTTAAATTGAATAAATAATTCGGAATCATATACTGCATCATAATGTCATTAGGGATATCAGAGGAATTAGTTTGCGGGGATGGCGGAGCTCAACATGTTTTTGATGGCTCCCCCCCCCCCCCGACTTCAGGACATTTTCCACTAACTGGGCCAACCCAGTCTGCAGCGTGTTGGGCCAGTTAGCAGATTTTCCATTTGCTTATTTGTGTGAATTATGGATGAATGTTGAGAAGATTGCATAATATGCGCAAATTGCACACAGTATGGCCATAATTTGTGCAAATTACACAAATGGCAGTGGACACACACAAAGCATATATGCAAAAAGTCCCCAGAGTAAGGGAAAACCCATGGCTCAGCTTGCAAATGCCAAGCCAGGCACGCCGCAGAGCCCAACGGGCCCCCAAAGAGGCAGATTTCCAAGCGATAGACATCCCTAGATGTCATGTACCACCACGTCATGTACTCCTTCCTGATTGGTTGTTCCCACGTGGCTGTTCTATGTAATGTTTACTCACCGTTGCCAGTTGGTATATAGAGGAGAGAGAGACGGAGTGGTATACAGAGAGACGGAGAGGTGTCTGCAACCTATGTGGCTGTTTCCTCGAAAATGATTGGTTTGTGGAAAGAGTTCAAATGCCAACTTTCGCTAAAGAGTTAAGGCGACATCATCACATTTCCACCTGAAAGAAAAGGATTAAACTAACCAGCTTAGTGCATGTGCAGAAATGTCACAGTTTAGATGCAGACTTCACATACTCTGAAGCCCTCAGTCCATTCTGAAATCAATAATCAATCTCTAAGACAGCAATCCAAGGTGAGGTAAGCATTATGAACACATGAAGTTTCGACCAATGAGCCAACTAGTTACGAAATTTGGTGGCATCTCTATTTATATCCCGTCTTTCCATGAAAAAGTGGTGCTCGAGGTTGCTAACAACAAAATCCAGATTAAAAACAAATAAATTAAGCACACAATTAAAATATAGCAATAAAAGAAATAGACAGCACCAACCAATTAAAAACCCTTTCAGCAACAGACCGCCCTGCAAGCCAAAGGCTGGCCTGAATAAAACAGTCTTTGCCTGCTGGAGGAGGGACAACAGAAAGGGGGACGCCACCTCCTTTGAGAGTGAGTCACCCCAGTACCTGACCAGGTCACCTCCATTTCTCACCCCCCTTGAATGGGAAGCCTTCCAGCCAAGGTACCACAAATTGAAGGGGCTTATTAAGGTCATGGTCATTTGGGGTGGGATGGGGGAGAGGGAAGGAGCAAAGAAACTGAGAAGAAATTAAAATGTGTCTGTTTTGCTGCAAGAAAGACTCTGCCTCCCAGCGTCTGGAAACCTGGGCCCTCAAGACAGCCTTACCCTGGGGCTTCCCACATGGTGCCTGTGAGCATCAGTGTGCCCGCAGACATCTCTCTTGGCACCAGCCAGACTCCCTGCCCCTCTGGATAGTTATTTTTTTAAGGGAATTTCAATTTTTTTAAAAAATGTGCTTGTTTTTAGCTGGGAGGCTGGCATGCTGGCCACTCCAACTCTTTGCATTGTGCAGGTGGTTGGACTAAGTGATCTCCGAGGTCTCTTCCAAATGTATGAATCTTTGCTGCAAAATCAAGTGCCGGACGCAGCACCACCTGGGCCACAGAAGCAGTCGCAGAAAATAAATATGGTGGGGGGCTGTCGCTCAGCATGCCCAGGCACCCAGAAAAAAGAGAAAGGTGAGCTGGGGGTGGTAGGGCGTGTCCTGGGGAGCTGTGGTGGTGCTGGTGGCGGCGGACAGTGAGGTGGGGTTCTTTGCCTGTGCTGCGTGTATGTGTGCGTGTTGCCTGGAATGTGTGTGGTGTGTGCCTGCATTGCATTTTTCTCCCTTGGTGTGGGCGTGTGGTACAGTGTGGGTGTTTTGCCTGTGAGTGTTCGTGTTTCTCTGAGGATCAGCAGTTTGTCTCCTGTGAAATGGGTAGCCTGTTGTGCTCTGTAGGGGCAGATGTGTGATGTGGCATTTGGGGCCCAGACCCCACCCTTGCCTTGTACTCGTTTTCTGGGTGAGGTTTCTTGTCTCTGAGCCTCGGCAGTTGTGCAGGGGGTTGGACTAGATGGTCTCCGAGGTCCTGTGAAAAGGGTGTTTTGAGACCAGCCACGCCCACCATGGCAGCCATTTATGAATGCGCATGCACCCTCACGGCAGCCACTTTGTGAGAGTGCCCATGAGACTCTAAAAATTCCAAATGTGCCCACTGACCCAAAAGGGTTGGGGACCCCTGGCCTAGCCCCTGTGCTCATCCAAAGTGGAAAGACCCTGCCTCCACAACCCCCCAAAATTCCCCCTTGATTTTATCCTCTGACCCACAGCATCCAGGGTTTCCCCAGCCTTTTGTGGGGTGGTTGTTGCATACGTACTTTGTTCGCTCTTCCAGTAAGGTCTAACTCTCACTGAGGTTTTCAACTTGTGTGTGTTGGGGGGGGGGGATTTACATGGCTGAAGAGTTGCCCTGCCTGCACACAGAAAATGGGTGTGTCAGAGAGAAGAGTTCTAGCCTCACAGTCTCTCTGACATGCAAGCTTTCTGTGTGCAGGGAATTTTTATTTTTATATGGAGGAGGATGACATTATGTGGGCACAACTGGGGAGAGGTAACAAGCAGGGTCCTGCAGGGCTCAGTCCTGGGCCAGGTGCTCTTCAACATTTTTATTAATGACTTGGAGGAGGAGGTGCAGGGAATGGTGATCAACTTTGCGGATGACACAAAATTGGGCGGGATAGCTAATACCCTGGAAGACAGAAACAGAGTTCAAAGTGATCTTGATAGGCTGGTGCGCTGGGCAGAAAACAACAGAATGAAATTTAATAGGGATAAATGCCAAGTTCTGCACCTAGGAAAAAGAAACCAAATGCACAGTTACAAGATGGTGGATACGTGGCTCAACAACACTACAAGCGAGAAGGATCTTGGAATTGTTGTCGATCACAAGCTGAATATGAGCCAACAATGGGATGTGGCTGCAAAAAAAGGCAAATGCTATTTTGGGCTGCATTAATAGAAGCATCACTTCCAAACCCCGGGAAGTACTAGTTCCCCTCAGCACTGGTTAGGCCTCATCTGGAGTACTGTGTCCAGTTCTGGGCACCACACTTTAAGAAGGATTAAGACAAACTGGAAAAGGTTCAGAGGAGGGCAACAAAGATGATCAGGGCCTGGAAACAAAGCTCTATGAGGAGAGACTGAAGGAACTGGGCATGTTTAGCCTTGAGAAGAGAAGACTGAGGGGAGACAGGATAGCGCCCTTCAAGTACTCGAAAGGTTGTCACAGAGGAAGGCCGGGATCTCTTCTCGATCATCCCAGAATGCAGGACACAGGATAATGGGCTCAAGTGACAGGAAGCCATATTCCGGCTGAACATCAGGAAAAGCTTCCTGACTGTTAGAGCAATATGACAATGGAACCAATGACCTAGGGAGGCAGTGGGCTCTCCCACACTGGAGGCGTTCAAGACGAGGCTGGACGGCCGCCTGTCAGGGATGCTGTGACTGGGATTTCTGCATTGAGCAGGGGGTTGGACTCAATGGCCTTGTAGGCCCCTTCCAACCCTACTATTCTATGATTCCATGATTCATCTGCAACCTCCAATGGCACAGCCCAGCCCAGGCACAGATCGACTGCCTCACTAAGAACTTGGGCTGCATTTCTTATTCCAGACAGGTTGGCTCTTCTGATCACAGGCAAAACTGCTGCCTTCGCTTCTTTTTTTACAGCTCCCCAAACCTTGGCACGTCTGGAGACAGGATGTGTGCACGCATGGAAAAAGCATACCCAGCTCTGCTCCTGATGTGTCAGGCACCAGGAGGTTCAAAACCTGTTTGGCAGGCTGAGCCAACCCTTCCTGCTCCTGGAGTCTGGCTCTGTGGGTGGCTGAAAGAAGGAGAGGAACTTCCATACCCACATTCCCAGTCGAGGCACTCTGTCTTGGCAATCAGCTGCAACGCTTGAGCCATCCTCCTCTCAGCTCCAGCTTCCTTCCTTGGGGCTCATTCAGATGTTTTTTCAAATGCAGTTCTGAGTCCCCGCTAAGTCATGCGCAAAACATGGAGAGGCATGTGAAAAACAGATCACACATGCATGGGAAAAGGAACCATTTGGGTTGCTGCTACAGCCAGACCCATCTTTGCTTGCTACTGACTGCCACCCCCCAAGCTAGCCTTCAGCTCAGGATGGAGCCAGGTCAAGGATGGTGGACACACCTACGAACATCTAATTCTGATGGAGCCAGTCCAATGTCTTGCTGCTGAAACCTGCTAGCCAGCCAATCATACACCACCAGCACCCTTGCATGATGGCCTTTCCCCCCACCCCTACACTCTGGTCCTAGCTCCTACCTACAGGTAATAGAAAGGGCTGATCAGTGGTGAAGAGAGAGGGCACTCTGGACATGTCCAGAGACCCTCTCTTCTTTATTGGATGTATCTACCCACTTTATAGAGAGTCAGAGCCTTGGTCCGTCTAGCCCAAGGGTGGGCAGCTTCTGGTCCCTGGGCCGAATTGGGCTGTCAGAAATGGCCCATCTGGCCTTCAGAGGGTTGGGCTCCTCCCCCTCCCCAAGCCCTCCCCTCATAACAAAACCCTTTTGTTATCTCCAATCCATGATCAGAGATAACAAGAGGTTTCCCCTGAAGGGAGGGCGAGTGGCACGCAGGGGATCCCGAGTTATCTCCCAGTGGGCTTCACTTGCAGAGAAGACAAAGGATGAGCGAAGCCTTGCAGCAACTCGTCCGGCGCTTGCCCCATAACATCTCCCGAGTGGGAGGAACCCCGTGCACAGCAACACCAGCTCCTAGTGGACACAGCAGGTAGCCCATCCAAGTAGGCTGTCCACTCCAGAAAAAATGATGTCAGGTGGCAAGTCCACGCCCGTTGGGTGGCCTTCAGCGAAGGGAGGGCTGGGCTGGGGGTCATCTGGTTCCCCACCCGATTTCGGTTGCCAACCTTGAGATAGCCCAATACTCTCTGCTCTTGCTGGCAGGTCTTCAGCAGGAAGAGGTCTTTCCTGTCACCCACTGCCTGAGCTGGTTTTACGTGGAGATGCCAGGGGTCGAAGCTGAATCCTTCTGCACACAGCAAGACATGTCCCTGCCTGTGTTACAGGCCCTGTCCTCACTTGCTCTTTTCATGTGCCATGCGTTAGAACACACGTGAGCAACCCATGCCCCCCTTGGCTTCTCTCTCAGTGGACCGCAGAGCCTGGGAAGTCCCACGAACCTTTCCCCACCTCCCAGCTGAACAGCCATCAGGATCAGATCGCTCTTTCCCTGCTGCTATCAGCAGTGAGGAAACGTCGATCAGGGCCAGGACTGCTGGGAAAGGGGTGAGGTTAAGGCCTCTCCCCACGGCCAGTGGTCCCAACACAGAGAGCATTGTTTCCCTCCTATTAATGGCTATGAGGAAACAATGACCTGGATCAGGATCTTGGGGGTGGGATGAAGATTTAAACTCTCCCCAACAATCCCATGTGTGTAGAACCCCAGACCCATCACTTGGCAATTCATGGGACCAAAAACATTGCCCACCACTGCATTAGAAGCAGGTTCTGGAACTGAGCTCTGTCTTAAATTTATTTATTTATTCGTTTCATTTCATTTCATTTCTATACCGCCCAACAGCCGAAGCTCTCTAGCTACTGGCTAGCTTCACACACTCACACACACACAGGCCCCAACAGAGACACACTTCTATGCTTGTCCTCTGTCCACCCTAGTTTATGGCGGCTTGAACAACTGGAAGCAAAAGTCATTTTTAAAGCTCTTCAGGTCAGCATAACTCTTCTACCAACCCAGTCCCAGAAACAGGAGATGCAAATCAGGAGCTCATCTGAAGCAGAATGATCCAATTCACACTCAGAATCACAGAGATAATTGAGGATCATCCACATCTCCTGAGTCAAGACAAGAGAGTGACTGGGATTCTGGAAAGAGCCCAGGAAATTATGTGTCATGGGTAATGCCAGCTGTCAGCCTCAGTTTCTGATGTGGCAAAATGTGTGAGATGCCCTGAAGGCTGGGCAGGGAACCCAGGAGAAGTGGGTCACACAAATGCAGGCATTTCTCTCCCATGGGTAGAAGAGCTGGCTGTCCACGACGGCATTGCCTGCTTTGAGCAACAGTTTCACCTTGTAGAGGCCCGGGCTTTTCACTGTCTTCCTACGCTCAGTCTTGGGTCGTGCAGTTTTTTTTCCCTCTCTTCCTGCTCACTCTCCTCTGGAACTTCATGACTGGAATGTGTTGCTTCATGTTAGGGCTTGTTTATGAGCACTTACTGAAACTGTGAAGTTGTAGGCCCTAGTTTCCAAGCTTGGGAGAGCAGAGTGAACCATTTGCCATGACAGACAAACATACAGAAATAAATCAGAGTCGGGGGTGGGGTGGGGGAGGGAAGGGGAAACACTGCAAAACAAATCCTGGCTTGATCTAAGGCCCTCCAAACTGGGCTATTGCAAGCACTTTGAAATACCAATTGACCCCGCAGTGGAATATTTGCTGCTGCAGACTTGACAAAATGATGCAACAGGTCACTGAACAAGGAAACATTTCTTAACACTGTGCAGCTCTTAAAACTACAAAGGGCTCTTAAAATGGCTGTTCCCCTTTGCGTGAGTCCTCTGTGCTATTTTTGCTGGAATGGCCTCCCTCCACGCCCTTGTAACACTTTTTCTTCAGGGTCCCTAAAGGGACTCACGGCAATGGCTTTGTACAGGGACAATTAGCATAAGTTTTAATATCTTAATTAAAAACTGTAATAATGCACATGTAATAATTTTACCCCCTTCATGGATCACTGCCTTGTTGTGGCGAAGGGGCTTGCGTAACTCAGTGAAGCCATAAGCTATGCCGTGCAGGGCCACCCAAGACGGACAGGTCATGGCAGAGAGTTCTGACAAAATGTGGTCCACTGGAGAAGGAAATGGCAACCCACTCCAGTATTCTTGCCAAGAAAACCCCATGGAACATATCACAAGGCTAAAAGAGATGACGCCGGAAGATGAGCCCCTCAGTTCGGAAGGTGTCCAATATACTACTGGGGAAGAGCAGAGGGTATTTCCAAGTAGCGCCAGAAAGAGTGAAGCGGCTGGGCCTAAGCCAAAAGGACACTCAGCTGTGGATGTGTCTGGTGGTGAAAAGAAAATCCGATGCTGTAAAGAACAATATTGTTTAGGAACCTGGAATGTCAGATCAATGAATCAAGGTAAGCTGGAGGTGGTCAAACATGAGATGGCAAGATTGAACATCGACATCTTGGGAATCAGCTAACTAAAATGGACAGGCATGGGTGAATTTAATTCAGGTGACCATCATATCTACTATTGTGGGCAAGAATCCCTTAGAAGAAATGGAGTAGCACTCATAGTCAACAAAAGGGTGGGAAAAGCAGTACTGGGGTACAATCTTAAAAACGATAGAATGAGCTCAGTATGAATCCAAGGCAAACCATTCAACATTACAGTAATTCAAGTCTATGCCCCAACCACTGATGCCGAAGAAGCTGAGGTTGATCGGTTCTATGAAGACCTACAACACCTTCTGGAACCAACACCAAAAAAAGATATCCTCTTCATCATAGGGGATTGGAATGCTAAAGTAGGAAGTCAAGAAATCACTGGGATAACAGGCAGGCATGGCCTTGGTGTACAAAATGAAGCAGGACAAAAGCTAATAGAGTTTTGCCAAGAGAACACGCTGATCATAGCAAACACTCTTTTCCAACAGCACAAGAGACGACTCTACACATGGACATCACCAGACGGTCAATATCGAAATCATATTGACTATGTCCTTTGCAGCCAAAGATGGAGAAGCTCTATACAGTCAGTCAAAACAAGACCTGGAGCTGACTGTGGCTCAGATCATGAGCTGCTTCTTGCAAAATTTCGGCTTAAATTGAAGAATGTAGGGAAAACCACTAAACCATTCAGGTATGACCTAAATCATATCCCTTATGAATATACAGTGGAGGTGAGGAATAGATTTCAGGGATTAGACCTGATAGACAGAGTGCCTGAGGAACTATGGACGGAGGTCCGTAACATTGTTCAGGAGGCAGCAACGAAATCCGTCCCAAAGAAAAAGAAATGCAAGAAAGCCAAGTGGCTGTCTGATGAGGCTTTACAAGTAGCTGAGGAAAGAAGGGAAGCGAAAAGCAAGGGAGAAAGGGGAAGATATATCCAACTGAATGCAGAGTTCCAGAGAATAGCAAGGAGAGACAAGAAGGCCTTCTTAAATGAACAATGCAAAGACATCGAGGAAAACAACAGAATGGGAAAGCTAGAGATCTCTTCAAGAAAATTGGAGATCTCAAGGGAACGTTTTGTGCAAAGACGGGCATGATAAAGGACAAAGAAGGCAGGGACCTAACAGATGCAGATGAGATTAAGAAGAGGTAGAAAGAATACACAGAAGAACTATACAGGAAAGATGTGAATGTCCCTGATAGCCATGATAGTGCGGTCACTGAACTTGAGCCGGACATCCTCGAGAGTGAAGTCAAGTGGGCCTTAGGAAGCATTAGTAACAACAAAGCTAGCGGAGATGACAGTCTTCCAGCTGAGCTATTTAAGATCCTAAAAGATGATGCTGTTAAAGTGCTGCACTCACTATTCCAACAAATTTGGAACACTCAACAGTGGCCACAAGACTGGAAAAGGACAGTTTACATTCCAATTCCAAAGAAGGGAAATGCCAAAGAGTGTTCAAACTACTGCACAATTGTGCTCATTTCACATGCCAGCAAGGTGATGCTCAAAATCCTACAAGCTAGGCTTCAGCAGTATGCGAACCGAGAACTACCAGAAGTACAAGCTGGGTTTTGAAGGGGCAGAGGAACTAGAGATCAAATCGCCAACGTTCGCTGGATCATGGAGAAGGCAAGAGAATTCCAGAAAAACGTCTATTTCTGCTTCATTGACTACGCTAAAGCCTTTGATTGTGTGGATCACAACAAACTCTGGCAAAGTCTTAAAGGGATGGGAGTACCAGACCACCTTACCTGTCTCCTGAGAAACCTGTACGAGGGTCAAGAAGCAACAGTAAGAACCGGAGATGGAACAACCGATTGGTTCAAAATTGGGAAAGGAGTACGACAAGGCTGCATATTGTCGCCCTGCTTATTTAACTGATACGCAGAGTACATCATGAGAAACGCCGGGTTGGATGAATCACAGGTCAGAATTAAGATTGCTGGGAGAATTATCAACAACCTCCGATATGCAGACGGTACCACCCTAATGGCAGAAAGCGAAGAGGATCTCAAGAGCCTCTTGTTGAGGGTGAAAGAGGAGAGTGCAAAAGCTGGTTTGAAACTCAACATTAAAAAAACGAAGATCATGGCATCTGGCCCCATCACTTCCTGGCATATAGAAGGGGAAGAAATGGAAACAGTGACAGATTTTACTTTCTTGGGCTCCAAGATCACCACAGACGGTGACTGTAGCCATGAAATTAAAAGACGCTTGCTCCTTGGGAGGAAAGCTATGGCAAACCTAGACAGCATAGTAAGAAGCAGAGACATCACCTTGCAGACAAAGGTCCCTATCATCAAAGCTATGGTTTTCCCAGTAGCAACGTATGGCTGTGAGAGCTGGACTATAAGGAAGGCTGAGCGCCGAAGAATTGATGCTTTCGAACTGTGGTGCTGGAGAAGACTCTTACGAGTCCCCTGGACTGCAAGGAGGTCAGATCAGTCAATCCTAAAGGAAATCAACCCTGACTGCTCATTGAAAGGACAGATCCTGAAGCTGAAGCTCAAATATTTTGGCCACCTAATGCGAAGAGAAAACTCCCTGGAAAAGACCCTGATGCTGGGAAAGATTGAAGGCAAAAGGAGAAGGGGACGGCAGAGGATGAGATGGCTAGATAGTATCACCGATGCAATGAATATGAACTTGAGCACACTCCGGGAGAGCACGCAGGACAGGAAGGCCTGGCGTGCTATGGTCCATGGGGTCACGAAGAGTCGGACACGACTGAACGACTGAACAACAACAACAATAATTTTACATGCATAACCCACCAAAACAATCAAACAGAGCACAGCCCACCCAAAGTTCTGTCCTTTTTTTCAGCTTGAGTCCACAATAAAAAAATATAAATAACATTTCTATCTGAAGCTTGATTTTTTCTGCTGGCCAAAGAAGGAAAACAGTCTCTATTCCATTCACTCCAGCTGCTCAGCAATCTTGTCAAGGTGGATCAGGATCCAGCAACGCAGGAACAACTTAAACAGCCTTGTCTTAAGGTTCAGGGAGGGAGGAGAAAACAAGCTTCTTCCACTCTGCAATTCTGCTAACTGCCTAAAATGGTGGCCACTCCCTATCTCACTCCTTTACTGAGCATGTACAGAATATTCCCTCAGAATTCTTAAGGAAAAAGCCCAGTATAAATGTGACACTAGACATGTAAGAAAAACTGCATGCCTCTGAATGCCAGTAGCTGGGGAACAACAGTGGGAGAGGGCTATTTCCTTTATGCCCTGGGGATCCATAGGCCTGTGTCTGGCCACTGTGGGAAGCAGGATACTGGACTAGGGCAGCCCACCTTCCAGAGAGGATCACAGGACCTCTTTCCCGATGTTCCTTCACAATTTCCACATTCAGCTGATTGTAGCCCCTTGGTGTTTTCCACTATGGAGTGGACAGAATTGATGGAAGTATCCCCAGAGCTCCTAAGTTAATGGTTCAGGAAGATGACTCAATTGCAGAAAGGAATTTCAAGGTTTCCACCTTCTCAGGATTGAGTTTCCCAAGATTACCCCAGGGCCCTGTGCCCTGCATCCAGACGAGGTTACATTGCCATGCATGGACTCTGAGAACTCCAGCCATGAAGGGGGGCACACCACAGTCCCCCTCGTGTAGTTGCAGCCTGAGGCTGCTAAAGCAGACTAGGCCCCTGTAAGGGAAAAGGCCTTGGTCAGTGTGGAGGAGGAACTAACTAGCCTAAAATTCACCCCACTACTTAAGGCTCAGTCACCATCTGCTGCTTGCTGGAGCAACACGCAGATAAGTTCGTCTGGCTTCCAGCCCCAGCACCACTTGGAACTCTCCATGGTGCTATCCTATTCCTGTTCCTCCTTCCCTGGAAAACTTGACTTGCCCCAAACCTTGGTAAAGACCTGATCCACTAGGATAGGGGCAGAACAGAACACATGTGTCCTTGATCATATGTGTAGGTGTACTCCCATCTATACACATGTACTTAACCGACATGGAAATATCAGGATCTTGGGCAGAGGTGTTGTGTGCACACGGCAGATAGTGCAGTGTACTAGGGAAAGTGGGAATACTAGCTCACGATAAATTTTATTTTACACAAATGTTGACAAGAAAGAAAAGATTAATTAGTAAACGACCTGTAGAACTGAACTATTCCTAACAGCAACGATAGAACAACGGAAGACAGAGGTGGGGAATTATGGTTTGCCAAATAAGGAGCAAAAATGCTAAAAAAATGTGCTAAAAATGGCAAAGGGTGCTAAAAATGGCAAAGTGGACTTTGGAGGCCTCAGCACAACAGAGAAAACATGAGTTTCAATGGCCCAGGGTAAGCCACATGAGGAACAGAACGGACCGATTCTGTGTGATGTCAAGAAAAAGAAAATGAAAAGACATCAGAGTGGAAATATCTCCTTGATTCAAAGGGAGGGAAACATAGAGGGCTTCACTTCCTGGTACTCCATGATCTGTTGGAAATTCACAAAGGGCAAAGGCTTCCCCAGGCCCCACAGACTTCTGGCCACTGATGTACAGTGGGACCTTTTCCTGAGTAGGAGGAAACCACCATGCACCTAGTGGCATTTGTTCCTACACAGACAAAGGCTGATAGAGGCATCAATGGGGGACTGACAGCAGGCTAAGCTGACATTAGGAACCCCTGAGCCCCACACTCTGGGCTACAAAAATAACATCTGGAATGGAGAGCAGTGAAGCACCCTCTCCTTAGACCAGGGGTGCAGAAGGAATCTTCTGGGGAGGGGGGGATTGCTCACCACTAGGTCCTCTGTAGGCCAGATGATGTCAGTGGGCATGGCCACATCTAGCTCTTAAATTGGCTACAGGAAAGGTAAAAACCATGGATAATAAAACCAGCAGTCCTTAACAGTCACACAACTGACTCCCACTGTGAGGAATGGCCACTCCAGGCTCTGAGTGACCCACAAAAGGTCCACTGCCCCAGTATTGTAGCTGTCCACTCAGAAGGGGTGTCTCTTGAGTGTGCAGGCAGTTATCTGAGTGCCTGAAGTGCGTGGGCAGCACCCCTGAAATCGACATTGCCTACATGCACCCACAGGTGCTTCACAGGGGTGAAGCTTTATGTGGGTATACAAGGCAGCCAGGTAGCAGGACCAAGGAAGAAAGCTCTGAACCTGGAAATGTGGGTTTGGCCTCAAAGAGACAGAAGGAGAGAGAGGGAGAGAGAGACGGAGAGAACTCACATTCGCATTCAGGATTACAAATGGACAAATCCGGATTATTTGCGAACAGAAACAAAATTCTTTTTCTTCCCTAATCCAATATAGAATCCAGTGGAGGCTGGTGGCTCTGATGTCAGTGGGGCAGTGCATCCGCTACATGTTTCAGTCCGAGCCAGTCAGAACTCTAAAGGGTTTCATCTTGGAGAGCTCCTTTGAAGTTCTGACTGGTTCTGACTGAAATCTGGAGCAGATTTACCACCCCACTGACCTTGGAGCCACCAGCCTCTGCTGACAGAAACACTTACAAAGTGGTCACCTATCATGGTGATCCTAGCAAGAATCTTGCTGGATTTAGTCCAGCCGGAAGGCCCGATGGGGAGCCCACGCGCAGAGCATGGAGCCTTCCCTTGCTGGCATTCGGAAGAACACCTCATTCCTCACTCTTGGAGCAACATGGCGTTCTTGGAAAGAGAGCACCTGCCCCCGTTCCTCTGCACGTGCAGCTCCGTTCTGCCTGGAGCAGGAATGAACCTTTGACGGCACATCCCTAGCTCTTGTTTTGTTCCTCTTGGTGGGTTCCACCCACCAGGCTAGTTACAGGAAGGCCGAGGCACAGTGCCAGGAAATATTAATAACTGGGGTCATTTTCTTTAATTGTTGGGAACAAGAAGTGCTGTCACTCATAAGGGGCTTGGTTATGTAATGCTGACAGGTGCCCAGCATGGCAGGAGCAAAGCTTCTTTCTTCCAGGCCACGGGGAGTTCATCTCGTTTGTGCCGTCGGAGGCACGGCCCAAGATCTGAGACATGACAGCAGTCTTTAGGGCATGGAGAGAGGAAAGGATGGAGTTTAGGGGGATGGGGGGAAGGAGAGATGGAGTTTAAATCGGGGCAAAAAAGAATGGCATTCGAGCACAAGGGCTGCTACATTTTGTGGCATGCATAAAGTATGCAGCCAAATGATATTTGCATAGATTTGCATCACTCATTTGCCTTTGGCTAGCCATGGGGAATGCAGAGAGTTATGCAGGGCAGCTATTGAACATCTTACTTGGCTTCTACATGGGGGGTTCCCGGCTGCTGAGATCACTGCATGTGCCTCCAGCATGGTCCTGATGCTGTTGTAGCTTCAGATCTTGCAGCCCATCAGATCTGCCCCTGCGTCTGCCTTGTCAAGGCTGCAGGTGGGGAGGCGTCCTACTCTGCACCAGCAAAAGCCTCTGCCCTGTTTCTGCTCATGCAGTGACATTTGGCAGCCTGCCCTGACCTGGTGCCCTCCAGATTGTTCCCAAGGTTGGTGGCAGCTTTGCCTCTGGTCTCCTGGGGGAATGGACAGAGGTGCCATGCCATAGTGGGTCTTGAACCGCTGGCCTCCAGTGAAGAGCTCCTGGAAAGGCTGAAAGCACTCTACTCTCAGGAGCTTTTCCATTACCCAGACAAGCCCCCCTGCAGAGTTGGATCCCACTGGTTGGTGCTTACAGGCAACTGCTTCAGTGGCCCAAAGATGCCTGGGAACACTATTGGGTAAGGGGCCATTCTCCTCTGTGGCTACTGGCCTGCAGGTCCCCCGTTCCTCTCCCTCTCTGACTTCTGGCTTGACTCTCAGGCTGACTCGGACTTGCACTCCTGCTTGGCCATTCCACCCAGTCCCAGGCTCCGATCTTCTGGCTCGACCCTCGGATTGTTGCGGGACGCTCTGCTCCACACCTCCCACCTGCTCCTGCCGCAGATGCTTCGGCACAACAGGAAAGGCAGCCTTCTGCCCTTCTCTGCGAATCACCCTCCCCCTGCCCTGTGGGGAAAGAGCTTCCCTTGGGGAAGGAGGGAAGAGCAGGCCACAGGAGATTCCATGCAGAAGGTCTCAGGTTCGCTCTCTGGCAGCATCTTCAGGTAGGGCTGGAAAAACTCCTGCCTGCAACCCCGGAGAGCCCTTGCTGCCAGTCGTTGTCAACAATACTGGCCTAGTTGGAGCGAGGGCCTGACTCAGTATAAGGCAGGTTCTGATGTGCCTAGTGAAGCCAGCTTAGGTCAGGCTGCAAGACAGTTGGGGCCCTGATTCAGCAGTTGAAGAGCAATAGTACGGGCCCTCCTTGGCCTGTCCATATATGCTGCTGCTAGTGCTATTTGTTGCACCCCTGCTTAGCTACAGATGGCGTAGGCTCCACATGCTTTGAAGAGCACCTCTGACCCTTATGGATAATAATTAGTGAGGGCTCAAAAATTCAGAACCGAGGGAGGGGTTCAGAAATGAGCCTGGGAAATGGAGTCCAGTGCTTCCCAGCTCAACCCATGAAGCAGAGCAGCACAGGAAACTCCATTTCCTGGGTTCCCCAGCAGCAAACAACCATCTGCATGAGCCCCCAGACTTTAAAGGTACAGATGGACTGGGTCTCTGCCTACCACCCTCCTCCTACAGTGCTGCCCACCCCTATTCTGAGGACAGAATACACTTATGGATGAGCACACACAGAAATGCCACAGACAAGGAATAGACCGATTTGTCCGTCCTTTCCCACAGCTAGCAGTGTTTATCATAATCAGAAATAGTATTTTCATCTTTGCTTCAGCTGTTCATCTAGGGAGTCCTGCAGAAGGAAGGGTGTCCTGTCAGTGCCCTCTGCAGGCAGAGAGATCATTAGCACAACATTTGCACAAGGAAAAAAATAAGCACACCAGAACACCCAATTAGTACACAACAAAGTTGTGTAACTCAAAATCAAACAGTTTCATCTGTCATCTCTGTTGGACACCGTGGTGTGTTTTAAGGTGCTGTTTTTCTGTTGTAACTAGGGATGGGTGAGCCCCCAACATCTGGTCGGGGGGGGTCTGCCATGAAGAAATCTGGGCCACTTGGACCCCTGCAGATTCCCCCAGAGCCCCGGCACGTCCACCCGATTTTGTGGAGCAGCTCTCCTGCATTTATGAAAGGCGAGATAGGCTAATGCAGCTGTCATTAGCCTATTGTGGGAAAATTACAATCGTAATTGGCATATTTTATGCTATTTGCAGCTGTAAAGCACTTACTTCTACATAAATTGCAGCCATAAATAGACGCAATTTACGTAGAAATAAGTGCTTTACAGCCACAAATGGCATAAAATATGCCAGTTACAGCCATAATTCCCCCCAACCCCCGATAGCCTCTTATGCCCTTTATAATGCTGGAGAGCCACTCCACAGGAAATCCGAAGGACCCAGAGGTGAGTGGAGCCAGTCCACTGCGGACTCCACAGGTTGCATTCTTGGGAATCCGGCCTCATTGGAATCTGCAGTGGATTTCTCCAGTATCCCTAGCTGTAACTTGCCCTGGTCTTGAGGCAAGTTAGAAAGTCAAATAAAACTATATTTGTACCTGACAACAGACTAAACTCACTCGGCCATAAAGCTCACTGGGTGACTTGGGGACAGTCACACACTCGCAGCCCAACCTACCTCACAGGGTTGTTGTTGTGAGGCTAAGATGGAGAGGAGGTGGATTATTTATGTATGCCACTTTGGGTTACTTGGAGGAAAAAAGACAGGATATAAATGCAATGAATAAATAAATAAATAATAAACCAGAGAAGAAAAACATCAGTTTTATTGCTCTATTTAAATTTGAGATGCATTAATTTGTTTATATTTCAGGGCTGAGCTGAATGTTCTCTTGGCTCAAAATTCTGTGGAGGTGGGGGCAGCAGGAGGCAATTCTGCATGGAGGGAAATTTACAGAACGGTTCAGGAATAGCGATGGACAGACTCACATGCGCCCACCAGGTGCGGGTCCTCGCCAAGTCGCTGCCGCCACCTGCCCCCGCTTGCTGGGCCGCGCCAGCACTTCACGCCTCGAATGTTGCAGAGATTACCTTGTACAGCTGCCATTGTGGACAGCATTAAATATATGAAAATTATGGGGCTTCAATCTTGCGTAAAAATGGCAGCTTGCATCAAGGAGTGGGCAGCTGTGGGGCACTCCCGGACTGCACAGCACTTGATGAGCATGCACATAAGCACCCAGCAGCTCGGTAAGTGGGGGTTGGGGGGCCAGGCGTGGGGAGTCCGCCAGACCTCCAGACCCAGTCGGGCACTCACAGCATCCCTATTCAGGAACTTACTTGTAGTGATAACAGCAGCCAGGTAGCTTATTTTTCTTTTAATTTAATGTTGTTGTTGTTGTTGTTGCTGTTCCTGCTGCTGGATGGACAGGCAGCAATATTGGGACTCCTCTCATGGCTGCCTCTTCATGGCCATTATTCCTGTTTCCCATGCCCCTGAAACGGTGCTCCATCGCAGGCCCAATTCCAAGCCTGACTGAGGGCAATCTGCACATTATTATGCAGAAAACATGTGCATCTGTGGCCATCTCTCTCTCTCTCTCGGACACACACACAGACAGACAGACAAAGGAGGCTATTGTCAGAGCAATGTGGAAACATGGCAGTGGCAGCTGTGGAGATACTTTTCATGCCCACTTGTCCCGTTCTGTGAGAAAGTCCCAGTCTATGTCAAACAGTCAGGTCAAGGCAGGTGAAGCTGCGTTATGTTTTTTATATTGTATTTAATGTTTTAACTTCTGTAAAGCACCCAGATGGGCCACAGTGGCTTAGTGGTTAAGACGCTGAACTGCAGACTGGAAGGTCGGCAGGTCAGCAGTTCGAGACCCGAGTGCTGCGTGATGGAGTGAGCTCCCGTCTTCAGTCCCAGCTCCTGCCAACCTAGCAGTTCGAAAGCAAGAAATTGCAAGTAGATAAATAGGTACCGCCTCGGCGGGAAAGGTAACAGCGTTCCGTGCACCTCGGTGTTCAGTCATGCCGGCCACATGACCACGGAAGCATCTTCGGACAGCGCTGTCTCTTCGGCTTAGAAACGGGGATGAGCACCGCACCCTAGAGTCGGACACGACTGGTTGGGGACACCTTTTACCTTTTTAAAGCACCCAGAGAACTTTGGCTATGGGGTGGTATAGAAATGCAATCAATCAATCAATGTAGGTAGAGTCAGGTCACGGTAAGTGAATCCAGCAGAGCAAGCTAGGTAAAGGCAGAAGCTCTCTTGTGTAAAGGGCAGCTGCAACAGGACCATGGATAGCTCAGCATGAGCTGTGCTGGCTGGAGATCACTGCTACTAGAAACATAGGGGGATGTTGTCTCAGCAACAAGCTAGAGCCAACTGAAGCCATATATAGGCAGCCATGAAGTGTAGTGTGGTTGGCTCTGACCATCTGGAGAAGCTGGCTGGACCATTAAAGGGCCCTGACCTGATTCTGTAGATTCAGACTTCTGCATAGTGCTGAATCCTGCCCCCTATTTTCTCTCCCTGTGAAAGAGGCATTGTTTTTTCTGCCTCTCTTGCAGGGAGCAGGAGAATTTTGAATAATTTTCTGTTTGGGGAGTGGGACAGGGTTTCCACATACCTTTTTATGTTTGGTATGTGGCTGAAGGATCTTCTTTCATTTTTTTTTAACTTGAAAAACACCCCCAGCATGAGACTCTTTATAAGCAGGCTTATAAGCATTCAGAAATAACTCCCGGGCTGCAGAAGCTTTGCAAAGAGTCCTGGGCCACTGCAAAAAAAAAAGGGGGGGGGACTTTTGAGGCTTTAGAAAAATGCTTGTGTGCTCTGTGCTGCTGCGAGGAAGAACAGAATTTCTGTAAAGCTCTAAAAGAATCATGTGTTCTTTTTTGCAGCGGGCTTGAACTCTTTGCAAAGCTTCTGCAGCCCAGGAATGCCTACAGGAGAGGGTGAGGTCATGTGGTTTCATGGAAATTCAAGTAGTGCTGCTGGGCTGGAGAAGCCTGTCGGCAAAGAGTCCTGGGCTGCTGCAAGTGCAGGAGGTGTTTTTCAAGTACAAAGAAAAGGAAAAAAGAAATAAGACCCCCTCAGCCACCACCTACACTTTAAAAGGTGAGTGGAAATCCTGTCCTCCTCCCCAAGGAGAAAGTTATTTGAAATTCTCACCTCCCCAGCCTCTTTCACCAGAGGTTTTGTTTTGCCCCTCCCTCGAAATGCCAAAAATGGAAGAATCAAAATATTCAGCGCAGTGCTACTTCTGCAAGGCTGGGGAGATGGAGGTTCTTTGAGATGCTCTTCTTTGCTGGGGGTTCCTCCTTTGACTCATACAATGTGTCATACAATGATCGCAGTTGCGTGCCTTCTGGCCAAGGGTCCCCTGTATGCTGCTTTTGCTGTTTTATTACTGCATCATTTTTTATTATGTGAATTTTTCTGTTGCATCCTGCCTTGGGAGGCTTCCTGCCCTGAAAGGCAGCCAAGAAATATTTTAAATTAAAATAAATGAATGAATGAATGAATGAATAAATAAATAAACTGGCTGACCTTCTCCTGGAAGAGCAGTGTGATCCTCACAGTGTGATTGCCTGTACCCTGAAATGTTTGAGGGTTGGAAGGCATGACACTTTCCAGCGTAGCTCCTTCACCTTCTACTGGAATGCGAGCACAAGGTCAGACCATTGCATTTGCCAGCAATAGCCACTGAAGTGAGCAAACCTTTTGCTCCACCTCCTGACCTGGCCCTGGCCTCTCCCCCAGCAGTCGAATAAGCACCAGAAGTTTTAAAAGCAAAAGTTTGCCCCCTGCCTGCTTCTGTACCCTAGCCCCAGTTATTGTGGGGGGGAAAAACACTGGTGTTACCCTGTCCATGGAGTCATTTGAAGTTCCCATTTTGATTAACATTCAACAGATAATTTGGGCTTGTGGGAAAGGTTGGCCCTTTCTTGGTTACTGAAATAATGGGGAAGTCCACCAGATGTCAGCATAACCTTGGTGGGATGCAGCAGATGATGCCGGTGGGGAGTGTGCAGAGGAGTGTGCAGGATCTGTGTCTCCTCTGATATAGACCGGACAAGCTAAGAGACAGGCAGCTCCCCTACCTCTGCCTTATCAGAAGGAGATACAACATGCGTCTTATTAACTATCTCATGCTGGCAGGGTGTGATGGGAGTTGTAGTGCAACACATCTAGAGGGAAGCAGGTTGGGGAAGGCTGCCTGAAGGAGACCCATCAGTTCATGCTGCAGAAGTCAGAGAGTCCTGGGAGAGGCCATCTCCCATCTCCCTCATGCCTCAGAAGCTCACGGGATCATGGTCCCAGCGCGAATCTTGCGATCATTCCCATGTCTGGGGGTGTTCTTTCACTTTGTGGCTCCAGCAGTAACTACTCCCCACTGCTTCCCCCGCACACGTACCGTAAGCTGATTTCGCACAACTCAGAGGTAGCCGACGTTCCAGCGGCATGACCTCATGGTAGCCACATGGGGGGCCTTCCAGAAACGCATCGCTTTGTGATGCTGGGGCTGGGGGAGGTGGGAAGGGGGCTTTGTGAGAAGCATAAGTACAAACACCATGAGATCACATCTTCCAAAGTATAACTGGAATCAGGCGCCTGGATGCAAAGGGACTCAAGAGAACACAGAGCAGCTTGATCAGTTTTTCCACTACTACTCCCAATGCACCATGCATTAGGCTTTCTTGGGGGTGGAGAGGAGGAGAAATCATGGCGGTGGGGGGTGGGGGTGGGAAGCAATGCAGCTAAGGAGGAAAGAAAGAGGAAAGGATCCAAGCAGAGGCCCCCAGTTGCATTTAACACTCAAAGTCTCATTCAGCGCTTGGAGAAGAAGCAGATCTCAATGAAGCCTCATCTTTCATGCTAGCTAAGAAAGGCAAAGCATCCTGACAGTCGGGCAGAAAGACATTGCAAAGGAACCTAGTGAACATCAAACAACGACTCTCTTATGGCTCTTGTTTGGTTCCCTGCAGGCCGGGCAGGGATCCTAGCTGCACTCCACGTGGGCTGGGTTTGCAGGCCTGGAAAAAAGAAGAGGAGGAGGAGGAAGATCCCTGAATGTTTCATGGTTCAGAGAACTGGGAAGGTTCAAGGCACAGCCCCTTAGGCTTAAGGGATCTGTGGACTGAACTAGGCTGTTTAGCTCTCTAGTCCTCTGGCCCCTGGACAATGTCCCCCGAAAGGCTGCCCAGTGAGCATTTCTGGCTTGCCCTCTGATGTAAATCATGAAAGCCCCTCTGGAACAGTCAGACACGTGGACAGAGGTTTTGTGAGGTGAGGCCCTATGAGCAGGGCAGGCCTTAGGGACGGGCGAGCTGGGCACTCACCCAGGGAGCCAAGCTGAAAGGCCACCCAGCTGAGCTTGGTGGCTCGGTGTATGTTGCATGCTCTGCCTGCAGTGAGCTGGGGCCAATGAAAGCACAATGGCCTTTAACCTTCCCCTCCGCACAATTGTACAGGTTGTTGGGGCACTAGCTATAACAATGAACTTCCATCAGTAAGCTTTCAAGTATGTTCCTTTTTCAATTTGCAGTTTCCAGATAAAAATCAGCAGAACACCATTTTACTTTGAGGCAACATTAGACTGCTATAAGAATTACAAATACTATAATGGACTACAGATAATAATAGAGTAAATTGCAAGCTGCCCCAGGGGCATTCCTCACTCTGGACACATGGATCCCAGGGCTGGCCCTGCCTGCAGGTAAACTGCTGAGGAGGAAGCAGCAAAAACCTATATATTGGTAGTTTGCCTTGTTTAAACAAAAGGAATTTCTTTGAAATTCATTGGTGATAAAATTAGTTTTGAGATCATTTCCCAAGTGCAAAGTTGCCAATTGCTTATTAGTCCTGTCGGTGCATTTACGCTGCCTGGCCATTGCACTGGAAAGCAGTAGCAGATTTTTTTTAAAAAGCTGAAAATAAATTTCCTCCCCCAAATTCTCTAAATTTGCCTTTGTACATTCATCAGATATTCTCTGAATATTCCAGTATCTGCTAAATAGTCACTGGATGTTTGACATTGGTATTTCAAAATGGAAGAGGAAATATTCACAGGTGCTGAAAAAACATGTTATGATGCCCAATGTGTTTTGGAAAGAACTTTCCTTCCACAGGGGCTGTAATTGAAATGTCATTGCAAACCATTATTAATGGTTTAAAGCACTCCTGAAAATCTGTAAACATGTATAAAAAGTTACAACACATAATACAGTCAAATGCATCCACATTTTACAACATTTAAAAGCCATAACCCTTAGAGAAAATTTCTGGTTCTTCTTGAACTTTGAGAATTTCTCAAGTCTAACATTTGGTTCATCCCATACATTGAGAATTTTTTTAAAAAAAACATTTGCATAAAAATTCATAAGCATTATTGTGCACATTTCTCTTAATACATCCATTTCTGTATGCGTTTTTGCCTAATATACACATTTTTGCATGGAATTCTCCTAAAATAATAGATTTTTTAATGTTAGTTTCCCTAATATATGAATGCTTGTATGTTTTGGGGGTTTTTTGCTTGGAGAACTCCATTGCAAAATTCAGAGGTCCATATTTTGAAGGATAACTGAGTGTCAGTTTGCATGGTGGTTTGAAAGTGCAAAATTAGGTAAGGTATTTCTCCCCCATCCCTGCTTTCTAGAATCTAGAATTTCTAGAGACCCAGAATTTCTCAAATCAGAAATTCATTGCAGTTTCCTGCATTGTCTTGCAAACCACATCTTTGTTGCTAATGGAGGACTCCTGGCAAGGAAACCCAACATTTTCAGGGCTTTTAAGTGATTGAATAATAGAAGCTGAGTGTCCTTGTAGAAAGCACTCTTCCATGGATTAAAGCTTCCAAGTTACTCATTTCCCCTTTGCTCCCATTCATAACACACACACACACACACCAGCCCACAAGCACCACAGTCTGGCTGGTTGAGACCATCCTCCATCTATCAGCGGTTGATGGATTAACGCAGCTGAAAGGCTCCTTATTACAATGGCTTATCCCCTCTCCCTCTGGCTATGTGCTTTTTGAAAACCATTCATGGCTTGGTGTGCCAAGAAATCTCTCTCCCCCCACCCCACTGCCGCAATCCTAGTATCGTAGTCAAAATGCTGGCAGCAAGACCCCCATGCTAGCGATGTTGTAGGGGTCGGCGGCAACCACACACTCTAATTCTTAGCAGCTGGGCAAGGCACAAAGGCGGCTCTGTGCAGGGTTATTTTTTTCTGCTTTGCAAAAAGGAGGAAAGAATGCATTCCAGGAAGATATATTTATTTCTTTTCTGAAGGCCTCTGCTACAATATCGAAGGAGCATTTCCCTTGTTGGACAGTTGACAGGAAGGGACAGATGATCTCAAGCAGAGTTGCCAGTTTACAGGGTATGGATGGAAGTTTTAGGGACTTTTTCTGGTGGAGGTGGAATTAGATCTCAGGGTGAGGAGCCGGAGTTGAGGAGAGGGGCTATGTTCAGTTTGGCATCAGAACTTCTGCTATGCACGCCCTGTCTGACCCCCCACCCCCAATGTCCATCATGCCCCGCCATGAGGCACAAGGCACGGTGAGCAGGCACATAGTTATACTGTGGAATTTGCTAAAACAAGGTGTGGTGATGGCCGCAACGTGGATGGCTTTAAAAGGGGATTAGAGCAATTCAGAGCTGATAAGGCCATAAACGGCTACTAGTCATGATGGCGATCTACTACCTCCAGGATGAGAGGTGGCATTCCTCTCAATACCAATTGCTGGGGAACATGGGCGGGAAGGTGCTCTTGCCCTCATGTCCTGCTTGTGGGCTTCCCATGGGCCATCTGGTTGGCCACTGTGAGGACAGAATGCTGGACTAGAGAGGCCCTTGGTCTGACCCAGCACAGGTCTTCTTATATTCTTATATTCTCCTGTCCCACCAGGTGCCACTGGGCTCCATCCCTTTCCCACCTCTCTTTAGCCCAAGGAAATTAGAGATCACCATGGCGCCACTAGGGATGTATGAGAAATTTGTTTCAGATCAATATTGATCAGGATTTGCCCAGTTTACACTTTCTAGTCCAACCACAGACTCAGACGCCCACTGCAGTCGAAGTCTGTATATTTCCGAGCTAGCAATGTGATTCACAGACCAAAAAGGAAATGCCTTTGACAGCATATATACATTTGAAAAATGTGCATAAAAAATGCATACTTTTGAAAAATGCACACAAATACACATTAATGAATGGGAGAAGAATGCATACATTTCAGAGATGTGCACAACTGATGCATGCGTTTGGAAAAATAAAATACGGATGAAAATACACACGGATTTTCATGCAAAAAGAAAAAAAATAAAGGTCACAATCTGATATGGACTCGAGTTGGAATGACCTTGGTGAGCTTGGGCCTTGCTGGTTCGCATGTCTCTATTTGCCACAAATATTTTACAGCACATTTGAGCACCACACATTTACATTTTGCCTGCATAGCTTGGGACTTGGTTATCTGAAGGAGAGCTTGTTCCCATATACACCTGCCTGTGTGCTGAGTTTAGCAGCAGAGGGTCTCCTCTGGCTGCCCTTGCCATGAGAGGGGAAGCAGGTGGCAACTGAGAAGAGGACCTTTGTGGCACTGCTCTTGTGGAAATCTCTCCATAAGGAACCTTGCCTGGAGCTTACTCTGTTGCCTTTTGGGTGGCAGGAAAAGACTTGCACACATACAGAAGACTACACTACCCTGGGTGAGTAGCAGCAGCCACTGTGTTGGCAGCCTGGCCCCCATTTTGCATCCTGTACAATGCCCTGGAGCTCGCGTCCTGTGGTGGGAGGGGGAATGGTGGCCACCATAAGAAAAAATGGTGGGGAACTTTCTGAGATAATTCTGCAATGCCTTCTGTTCCTAGAGGGGTGAGAAAAAGAAAAATCCTGGAATTTTCTCCAAAATATGTCTTCTGCAAAACATTGGTGCAGCTGTAGTTTATACCAAGCCTGGCCAATGCAGAGCCTTCTTCCTGCCTGCCTGGCAAAGAGGACAATGCTTCAACCTTTGAGCCCTGAGGAGCATCATCTTTAGAATTTAACACTATCAAAATGTTAGCAAAGCATCTCCATCCCAAAAAAGGCTGAGGTAGGAAGTGAGGCCACGGGGGACGGGTCACGGGGCCCAGACCCAGGCCTCGACAGCCTGGAGGCCCCCTGAATGAGGCTGACATGTCTTTAAAATAAGAAACAAAAAACAAACCACCCTTCCAGAAGAGGTTGGGCGCACTGTGAAGCGAAGCTGCAGGCGCGTCTGGCAACTTCATTTCTCCAGAGGGCCTAGGCATAATTAGGAAAGAGACTGAGAATAAAACTGCCAGCGTCTTACTGCCCCTATACAAATCGATGGTGTGGCCACACTTGGAATACTGTCTACAGTTCTGGTCACCACACCTAAAAAAAAAAGATATTGTGGAGCTGGAAAAGCCGGTGCAGGAAAGGGCCACTAAAATGATCAAGGGGCTGGAGCAGCTCCTCTGTGAGAGAAGGTTACAACAGCTGGGATTGTTGAGCTTGGAAAAAAGGAGGGTAACGGGAGACGTGTCAGAGGTCT
This sequence comes from Heloderma suspectum, assembly GCF_057233095.1. NCBI lineage: Eukaryota > Metazoa > Chordata > Lepidosauria > Squamata > Helodermatidae > Heloderma > Heloderma suspectum. The sequence continues at coordinate 327,618,252 of NC_139460.1, read as the reverse complement.
ACAAAATTATGCCTGGTGTGGAGAATGTGGAGAGGGAGACATTTTTTCTCCCTCTCTCAAAATACTAGAACCCAACAGGATCATCTCATGAAGCTGATTGTGGGAAGATTCAGGACAGATAAAAGGAAGGACTTCTTCACACAGCGCAGAGTGAAACTATGGAATTTGCTGCCACAGGATGTAGTGATGGCCATCAAGTTGAATGGCTTTAAAAGGCGGTTGGACAAATTCCTGGAGGAGGCTATCAATGGCTACTAGTCCTGATGGCTATGTGCTCCCTCCAGTACCAGAGGCGGAGAGCCTATGTACACCAGTTGCTGGGGAACATGGGTGGAAGGGTGCTGTTGCACTCATGCCCTGCTTGTGGGTTCCCAGTGGACAGCTGGTTGGCCACTGTGTGAACAGAATTCTGGACTAGATGGACCCTTGGTCTGATCCAGCAGGGCTCATCTTATGTTCTTAGGGGCACTCTGGGGGAAATCAAGATTCTGGGCATGACTGCAGCTTAGCTCTGCAGTGGGCTCAAACTCGAAAGAAAGAAAGAAAGAAAGAAAGAAAGAAAGAAAGAGAGGGAGGGAGGGAGGGAGGGAAAGAAAGAAAGAAAGAAAGAAAGAAAGAAAAGAAAGAGGGGAGAGCAAGCACTGGGGGTGGGAGAAAGAGCGAAGAGGGAGAGGGAGAGAAAGAGAGAATGCGGGGGAGAGGAGAGGGGGGGGCACCAGGGGAAAGAGAAATCTGGGGGTTGAGCACCCAGGAGAGTGCAGGACCCCCCCCCCCGCAGCCAGAGGGGATCATGCCCAGAGCGTCTTCAACACTAGCAGGACCAGTGAGAGTGAGGGTAGTGATGGAGGAACAGAAAAGAGGGACTGTCTGTAATAAACAGGAACAATTTGGAGCATGTGTTCACTACCCATGATAGTTTGACACAAAAGCTCTCCTCCTGGGCACATGAAAATCTTGGTTTGAGTCCTCCTGGAGTCTGTGGTGGGTTATTCAGGCAGAGAGACTGTGTCTTCCCAAAGTCCAGCCCCCCCCCCCCCGCCCACACACATCCTATTTCAGTTAATCGAGGACAACAGGATCACCTCCAAGGGCCACTTGGGGGGGGGGGTGCCCCATCTCTCTTCCCTCAAAGCCCTCACCCACAAACAGGGTTTCATTCATCTCAAGCAGGCTTAAAGGGAGGTGTTTACTGACTCCGTCCCAGCCCATCTTCTAAGGCCGCTGGGTAACCCGAGGATACGGAGCCCTAGAGAATGCCATTTCTGTCCTAGAGTGTGTTTGGGGTGGAATTCCGGCTCTGTTTTCACTGGCTGCGCAGCCCCAAACCCTTGTTTTTCAAAACACTGTAAAATGGATGAAGGAGCGTTTTGAACAAGACCAGGACCAGCTGGCTGCGTTTGGAGGCCAAAATAATAAACCCTTCAAGGTGAGTGGAATGCGGATCAAAGCACTGCGGGAAACAGACCTGGGGAGAGACGAGAGCTGGGAAGTCATTGCGCTGGAGTCAAAGCCATTCGCCTCTCACTGGCCCTTACAGACTCGCAATTCGTCTCCTCAGTGCAATAACTGAGCATTATTAGCTATCGCAAAATTGAGACTCCGGTTTTGAACGCAGCAAGAAGCCCTTGGCGAGAGCCGCTCCATGTAGAGCTAAACGCAGCGGAGGCCGGGGCACTGATGCCCACAGGGTGGTGAATCCATGCCGGGCTTCAGTCCAAACTCTGCAGGAGTTGTCCAGAACTCTGAAGAAGCTCCTGCGCCTTGGAGAGCTCCTTTAGAGTTCTGACTGGTTCTGGCTGAAACCTGGAACGGATCCACCGCCCCACTGGCATCGGAGCCACCCGCCCCCACTGGCTGAACTGGATGTTGCACACAGTGGCTCTGCCTCGGCGGGAGCCCTGGCCCCCCATGCAGCCCTGGAGCCCCTGGCTGCTCTGCAGCTGCCACCCTGCTTCCTCCCCCACATGCCACCAGCCTCCCCCTCTCCCCCCAGCACCCGGTCTCCGTAGTCACACACAGCCACTCAGAGGCCAGCTCACTGGGAGGCAGCAGGGAGCAGTCCTCTTCTTGGTCCCTTTCTTCACACTCAGCCAGGCGGGGGCCTTGCACAGCACAGTGCCTGCTGCAGAGGCTCCAGCCTGTCCTCACTCTTCATTTCCCCCAAAGTCCCTCTGGACCCACATGGACGCCCTCCGGGAGAATGCATCAGGCATCAGGGAAGAGGCGCGGCTGTTGTGCCTCTTCCCTGCCACGGCAGCAGCTCCCATGATCTGCTGACACTGCCTCTGGCGGTACTTTGGGGCAGGCTGCAGCACCTGGATTTGCACCCCAAAGTCTGAATCTGGCGGAGCCCCTGGTGACGCAGCGCCCCCTCTCCCTCTTTCCCCAGTGACTTAAAAAAAAATGAAAAGTAGCCTTGGGGGGCTGCAGTCAGGAGCAGATGAGTGGTCTGAGGGACAGACTGCGTCACACTGTCATCTTTTAGCAGTCTGTCTATCTGCTTAAAAAAAATGGCCCCGGCTGCTTTTCTCCCTGTTGAAGAAAAGATACGGGTCTCAAGGCAAGGATGCAAGACTGGATAGGGTATGTATGCAATTTTTAGCAGGAGAGAACAGTTGTGTGGCCTTTGCCCCAGTGCCAATCCTTTTTTGCAGTTTTCAACAGCTTTTTGAGGTAGAGTGACCAGAACTGTACACCGTTTTCCAAATATGGCTGTGCTGTCAATTGATGCACACTTTATTTTTCATCCCTTTCCTGGGAATGTCTCACATTGTATTTGAGATCAAGTGTGTCCAGATTAAGGGTGAAATATGCTGTTCAAAATGAAGGTGGAATTTGCCTTCATTATTCCCCAAAGAAGGAATGAGGGCAAAGGGGTTAATCTAGGTAACGGTCAAAGGCATGTCTTATTGTCAGGCACTGGAGTGGGCCTGAATGAGTGCACTTAGGATGTTCTTTCAAAACTTTATTTTTACTGATTTTTAATGTAATGGTACATACATTCCAAGTTTCTGAGGCTCCAAAGCACCAAAGCCTTAATTTTTATTAGGTCAGAATGGAGAGAGGGAGGGTTGGTTTTCTACCCCACATGCTTAGGACCTGCTGTACTGGCCCTTGTAGGAATAAACCCAGTAGTGCCCTCAGCTCCAGTGGCAGAAGCTACAACCCATTTATCAGCTTGTAATGCCTGAGAAAGGCTGGTCTTTGGGCAGCTTTCTCCATATGCCCTTCCAGGTCATGACTTTACACTTCCAACAGTGGTTTTCTCTTTGGTTTAGATGGCCTTGTAGAGAGAGTGGCCACTTATGCATGGCTAAAAAGGAGGCAATGCATCACTAAAAAAGATACAAAAGAGGACACTAGTTTGCATAACTTTTCTACATGCTAATTATATGCATAGATGCATAGATGCAAATGCAGAAATAATGATTATAATTTAAATAGAAATACCCTAGTGGGGAAGATGGCGACCAGGTGACCTGTGTGCCTTGTTGTCCAGGTGCTAACTATTGGTGAATAACTTCAAGGCCTTCTGGTTCTTTATCTTTAAACAGGAGTTGAACTGGACAGCCCTTCAAATAAAGGATGCCTTCAACCAGAGGACTCTCCTCTGTAAACGAGGGCACATGGTCACCGTACTTGTAGATCAGGTCAACACCATCCATGGACATCCTCCTGCTGACCATTTTCAGCAAGCAGGGGCCTTCTTTACCCTGATGGGCTGCCCAGACTTGTATTTCCTGGTCCTGGCTCCGTTCTGCCTTGTCCACTCCTCGGCCAGCTTGTGAATTCTTTCCTGGAGCTCTAATCTGTGGCTTCCACTCACCAGGCCTACAGAAATGGGCCAAACTCTCTCACACACTTCATATGAGAACCCTCTCAACCTCCACCCACCATGATCCCACCTGCCAGCTGTTGGCCCTCTCCCAACCCGAGGGAACATCCTGCTATAATCTGGGGTCATCTGCAAACTTGGCTACCCAACTGCTCAGCCCTAGCTCCTAGGACATTGGTTAATGTGATACAGCCAAGTGGCCCATGAAAGTGGAGCTGTGATACATTGCTGAATGCTCAGTTGGTCAAGGAGGGTGGCAGCTGCTACTACCCTGAGATAAATGCACCACTGTAAAGTGACCCTTAACATTTTAAACAGCATTGTCAGTCTCCTTGCATTGGCAAATGTTTTGTATTGCACCATTCCCTTTGTTACTTTGTTGTTTTATCAACAGTGGCTTGGCTCCCAGATGTTTGTCTGGTGGAGCTTTGCCCTGCTCTGCACCTCTGCATCAAGGAACATCTGCACATGTTGAATTTCTGCCTGTCGTGCAGATATCAAAGGAGCAGAGTTGTTGCTGGTTTGTTTTTAGATAATCATATGGCCCTCTTTATGCCACTAGGAAAATAAACCTTCAAAGCAACATTGCAGGAGCTGGGACCAACAGCCGCTGAACAATGGCTGAGTTGTTGCATGCTGAGAATTATTCCTTTCATCAAGGATGGAATAAGCCCTGGGCTCCTTCAAGTTCCCATTGGTATTGCTGATTTATAGCTGGAAGGAGACGTGCAATGTTGCTCATATAGGCACCACCACACATGTTTTCCAGCTTTGAACTGCTGAAAAATGGGAGGAAAGCCCTTGGGAGACAGGCCCTTGGAAGACAGGCATGCCAGTTTCACAAGGCAAGGGAAACTGGAGCAAGATATGTGCAGAGGAGGGCACATATCCTGGCTGATGGACGTGCTTTGGACTGTTTCAAGGAGAGTTCATTTATTACATTTCTATGACACCCAATAGCTGAAGCTCTTGTTCACAAAGGGGAGCTTCTGGATCTGAACACACACCCCGCAAAACAACAACAACAACAACAAGAAAATGGAAGGAAACTTTGGATGTTACACACTAGCAGGGGAGAAGAAGCAATGCACACTTTCTCTTTTTGTACTTCTTGCACACTGTCCAAGGTAGGTTGCCTAATTCCCCTATAAGGAGCACCACACAAGCTTTAAGGTCAGGGAGTGTCCACAAGAGATCCCACCTTCTTGTCTTTTAGTCTTCAGTTCTAACATTTTTATTATTGTTACATAAATTTTGTCATGAAATATTATAAGCTGCCTTGGAATCGACTGATGACAGGCAGTATACAAATGTATTAAATAAATACATGGAAGAAATGAGCTGCCCTCTCTTAGGTTAGGCAAGGTATACGTATATTAAAAATAAGTAAATCAAACCCCAGGCACTGCTGACGCATGGTGATGACATCATCACTCTGCACCTATATTGTGGCCTTTACATGGCCCATCTTACTGGGCAGTGTCACCACTGCCCAAAAGCAGTCCAAGCTGGACATAATCCAGAGTCCAAATTAACTGTCCAGATACCCAGTGCACAGCCAAGAAGGTCTTCTACTGACAACAGGGGTGTTGAACCTCCTTTAGCTTAAGAGCTGAATTCCATTGTGGAGAAATTCTCGGGGGCCGCATTCCAGTGGCAGGCGGGGCCAGAGGCAAAAGCGGCAGGTCCAGAAGACCAGAAATAGAAAAAGTGCATATTTCAGTTTAAAGCTCTTACTGCCAATAAATAATTATTTAGAAGAGAGATCTCAATCTTTTAGAGTGGTTGGGCAAAAGGGGGTGGGGCCAGGGAGGGATGTGTGGCCATCTGGAGAAGCATGGAAGGCCGGATTGGGGCCGGATTTGGCCTATAGGCCTGAAGTTCAGCATCCCTGATTTACACCAGATTACTTCCAGCCTGGATTTGCAGGAGAGGGGTCTTACATGGCACTAGAATTCTGAAGCTTGAACATTTTAGTGCTTGGGGAATGAGATATGTGACAATAATAGCAAAAAAATACACCTAACACATACATAATGTAGAAACACAAGAGCAAGCATAGCAGGCTGCAAGGCAACCAGGTATTTCCATGTTAATCCTTGGCTATTTTTGACAAGAAATCCCCTCATACTATGAACCCCTTGACCTAAAAGAAGTGTTTGTGGTCTATGTCACAAATGTAGGAAGGAGTGCAGTCAGATATCCTGATCCTGAACGTACTTCCTCAGGGAGAAATCTTGATTGCAATGGCAAAAGACTGCAGCCTCCTTTTACACATCTAGGCTGGATTTTAAAATGTCCTCAAATGTCCAGCCCAACCCCGCTCTGGTCAGTTTCACAGAACCCTTTCTGCTGATCTGGGTGCCACGAAATGCCCTTTGAGCACATTTTCCTGGTTCCATGTCACCATTGTCCCACGAGTGCACTCATCTCCGTGTAGTGCTCCTTTCAATTTAACCTGGAAGATTTCTACAATTATTTCTGGCCCTGTTGCATGCATAGTTGGTCACAGCTTTCATTTCCTTCCATTTGTTCTTGTCTTTTCCCCTCAATTTTGACCAAGGAGTGCAAGTGATCATGGATGAAGCACAGAATGTGTGAACACATGAACGGATGAGCATGCAACCAAATCCTCAGAAAAGTATATACTCAGATGGCAAGCATATGGGTGGGTGATCAGATGAGGCCATGATCAGATCAGCAGCGCATCAAGATTCCTTTTTGTGCTGCTTTCTCAATGCTTGATGTGCACAAGCATTTGTGCATATAAGATACAGGGAGTGTGTTGCAGGGAAAGATGCAAATAAACAAAGGAAATAAAATCTGTGCATGCATGGTGGACTCTACAGAGTTCGGAAATAAGACTAGGTAACTGACACTGCAATCCTGTAGGTGTTTGCTCAGAAGTATGTCCCACTGAATTCAATGGAACTTACTCCTGAGTAAGTGAGTATAGAATTTTAGCCTGAGAACCCCAGACTCCAGAGACAAATTTGAACAGAATGTCATAAGCACCCCTAATTTTGAGTGGACGATTTGTTTGTTTTGCAGGGTGAATTCCCTCCTCACCCCAAAAAAACATTCAGCTGGGTTGCAAGAGTGAGCTCTTTGGAGGAAAACATGTAAAAGAAACCCCCCCGAAACATTTGCTTTAGAATGATTCCACCCTGAGTAATTTCTTGGCAGCTCAGACTCCATAGAGGTGAAAAGGGAGAACTCCAGTGAGACTGTGAAATGTACACACAGCTGAAGCAGGTTCAAGTGGGATGTTTCACGGATTCCTTCTCTTGGCTGGGTATGATCCCTGGTGATTTATCTGGAGCGGGGGAGTGGAGATCCTAGATATATGATAGGAGTGAGAGCTTGCATAGGCAGAGAGGAGGCTGGAGAAGAAGCCAGAAACAAAATTCTCCCCGCTGCACTCACACAACTTCAATTAAATGCTCAGGAAGCCACCTGGCAACAGGGCTCCATTCTCTCCAGGTTGGGCAGGTTTGAAGGAGCTATTGCCAAGAAGCAGATAATGCATGGCACAAGAGAATATCTTGGCTTCTCAACTGCACCCAGTCCCACCCTGCGAGGCCTGTCAGACTGGAGCATTGGCACGGAGCTAGCCGTCTGCTCTGCAACTGGTCCCCCCACCCCAGTGAGGGGAACTGGTCTTCCCCTCACCTGTATAATCCTGGAACTTGTAAGGACAGGCATTCCCTAATTAGACCCACCCAGGTACTATATGCTCCTAGACACAGCCATGTCATAAATCCTTCCACAGGGGATGGGGGCGCATTGGCAGCTGACAAACAATTGCAATCATAGCAGAAATATTTATTTTTAAAAGACATATGAGTATAGTGGAAAATCCCAGCCGCCATGCCTAGCCGGTGTGGAACCCCACAGCCTGGTTCCCACTGGTAGCACAAGGGAGCCGTGGAGGGTGCCAAGTTGGGCAAGGCTGACCCCCAAACTCAGCTCTTGGTGTCTTCGCCAGCCACACTCAAACTGTGGTCTTCCTTCTTTTCCACACACAGCCCCCCACCCACAACAAAAGTGGGGAGGGGGAACCCAGATGAATCACCTCTTTCAACCATCCCTTAGCCTTTGGGGACCATTTAAGCTCCCCTGGAAGCACTAAGGGCGCAATCCTATGCATGTTTAAACAGAAAAAAGTCCTACAACTCCCAGCATTCTGTGGGACTTTCTCCTGTCTAAACATGCATAGGAGTGTGTCCTCAGCTGGGCTATTAACACTTTTTTTTTTTGGTCAAGTCCAGGTATTGCCTCAGGGCAACCCATACTGATAAGCTCTTCTCACAGAAAGCAGAGAGCGAGCCCATCACCCTGGGCCTGTTCACATGCCATGACAAGACATTTTTAAAATGCAAGCCACAGCATGGGCGCACCACGGTTTGCTGTGTCTTGCGAATCTAGCCAGGGTGTGTTGTTGGTGTGGTTAACCACCCACAACCTGAAAACAACCCATGTGGCTTGTTGTGATGTGTGAACCAGATCAATATTTAGAGCTAGGTTGTTAGGCTCCTCCTCCTAACCGTAGGCTCTCCAGCCCCTACATTCACCGCTGGATTCATCATGAAAGAAGTCAAGCCTAGAAATTCAGAGTGTGCTTATTAATATCCCCCCGCCACACACACACCCCACAATTCATATTCCCAAAACTATAGTAATGCCCCATCCATTTGTAAACCTGCCTATCTATTCACCTTTGCCTCCTAAATTGCTTTGCTAGTGTGTGTGTGACTCCCAAGTCCCAATACAGCTGAGAGAGGGGGTAAGATAAGAATAGTCTGCCTTTCAGGATCATGCCCTATTTCACCTATGAGAGCTCTCCAGTTGTCCCTCCTCTAGGAATTTCCTGGGCAAATATCACTGCTATAGGGAGACATCAGCAGCCATTGTCGGATTGCCACCCTCATCTCAGACCTATTTGCATGCTTAGCAACCAACCCTTTCCCAACTTGGTGCTCTCCAGATATTTCAGACTACAACTCCCAGCTTCCCTGACCATTGCCCATGCTGGCTGGGGCTGATGGGAGTTGTTGTTGTTATTATTATTATTATTAATAATAATAATAATAACTACTACTACATTTGTATACCGCCCCATAGCCGAAGCTCTCTGGGCAGTTTACAGAAATTGAAGTCCAAGACATCTGGAGGGCACCAGGATTTGGAAAAGCTGCCCTAAGGAATAGGACAACAACAGCCATGCTGAATGTACCTGGAAATAAAATGTTACAAATACATATAGGCACAGAGAAGTGATCAACTACAGTCTGTAGTAATTGCTACCATTTGCTGGGAACTGTGCTAGTGCAGGATTTATTCATTTGTTTTATTTATTGTAGAGTTATCAGAGCGGTCCACAATAAATTAAAACACAAAATACAAAAAGTTACAGTGAGTTGTAAATCAATTAAACAGTGGCTAGAATTTACTCCTCAGTCAGGTACTACTTGCCTGAAAAGAAATAGCTTCGGCAAATGCCAAAAACAAAATATTGCGGGTGCCCACTTGGTCTCAGTTGGGAGGGCCTCCCATGGAGTGGGAACCGCCACAGGAAAGGCCTTGCTCCAGGTGGTCTTCAAGGGATCTCCGACCCATGTGGGGCCACCAGGAGTGCCTCTTTAGTAAACCTTGGCATATCCTCAGGTATCCTGGTCCCAAGTTGTTCAGGGCTTTATAGACTAATGCAAGAACCTTACACTTGGCCCAGTGGCAGATGAGCCGCCAGTGCAGAGGTGTTACCTGCTGGTAATAGCTGGGCAGCTACACTTAGAGATGTTATTGTATTAAGCAGTATAACACCACCACCACCACCACCAACAATGACAAAATAATCCTGCTTCCCAGGAATGACACCAAGCCAAGGGGGAGACCAGCCTGGCCCATCCATCAGGCAGAGAAAGAAAAGTTGCAGGGAGCTCGCTTTCCCTGCCCTGCCCGAAAGAACACTTGGCTCCAAGTGACAGGTGTCCTGGGACTGCAAAGTAAGAGGAAAGAACACTCTGGCCCCATCCATTGGCCTAACAAACAAGAGCTCCATTCATGCAACACCAGCAGGAAAAGACCAGCCTGGCCTGAAGTGCATTGAAATGCCCACCTATAGCTCACCACCATGTTCTGGCCTGAATAACTGATTTCCCTCCACTCCCCCCCCCCCGCCTTTCCTTCTGTGTCTCACCTTTAGTTTGTAAGCCTGATGGCAGAGACCTCTCTCTCTCTCTCTCTCTGTCAGGTGAGGTGCGTTGGAAGACAACAATTGTCTAAAAAGCAGGATAAAGATGCAGGAAATAAATAAATAAATAAAAGCCCACTTTTCACTGGTCACTGCTTTAAGGCTCTTAAGAGTTAACGTACAGTGACATGGGTGGGGTTTATTTGTAAAAAGAAAGAAGTCTGTCCTAAATTCTAACTCAAGCATCTCCACTCATCCTGTTGACAATGGAGCGAGAGCCTTTCAGGGCATCAGAGATCTTTGATTGGCTCTGCCCAACGAACACTAAATGAGCAAAGTTTAACAGAGTCTTGGGGCACATTTATTATGGCATAAGCTTTTGTGGTCTGGAGTCCACTTCATCAGAAGCACAAAGTGTTACGCTGAGTTAGAAGTATATATACAAATGCGTGTGTGAGTGGGCAGGGGAGGTTGTAAACAGTGAGTTCAAAGGGAACTGAAATGCAGGAAGTACAGATGGCGATTGCTAGGTTAGTAACAGCAGCCACTCACAAAACAATTGTTGGGTGAAAATTGAAACATCCACACATTGGTGAGCTGAATTTCACATGTAGGGTGATTTTTTTTTAAATGTACATCTTAAGGTCAGTGACAGAGTGTCCTGAAAGATTGAAATGCCCCAAGGACATTGAAATGGTATGTGTGTGTGTGTGTATATTTTTTAATATTATCATTTCTTACATCAGATTTGATGCAGCAGGGCGCCGCTGGCATATCACATCAGAAGATGAACAGGTGTATGACCCCTGATATTGTGGTGGATGGCATTATGAGGTCCTGTAACAGCGTTGCCAAATATGAACTTGAGCACACTCTGGGAGAAAGCGGAAGACAGGAAGGCCTGGCATGCTGTGGTCCATGGGGTCACGAAGAGTCAGACACAACTTAAAGACTGAACAACAACAACAATAGTGTTGCCAGAGTAGATGTCTGGACAGAGTTGGTGTCTGGTTCTGCATTTTGTAAGCAACAACCATGCACATAACGGACCATCGTTTAGCCACGTGCTATGTGAAGAGGTACTTCCTTTCTCTGTCCTGAATCTCCTATTCTTTGGTTTATCCCAGGTTCTAGCATTATGAGGAGGGGGAGATGCACTCATCCCAGAGTGCAGGACATGAAATAATGGGCTCAAGTTACAGGAAGCCAGATTCTGGCTGAACACCAGGAAAAACTTCCTGACTGTTAGAGCAATACGACAATGGAACCAATTCCTCTCCCACACTGGAGGCGTTCAAGATGAAGCTGGACAGCCATCCGTCAGGGCTGCTCTGACTTGGATTCCTGCATTGAGCAGGGGGGTGGACTCGATGGCCTTGTAGGCCCCTTCCAACCCTACTAGTCTATGATTCTATGCATCAAGAGGATCAAAGAAACTTAGCCCAAACCTGCTCAGATTTACCAGGAAGAGGTGGTCTCTGTAACAGAAGCCCTGCTGCTTAATCCCATGTATCTGGCAGGCTGTGGATACTCAGTGGGGTATTGAGTACTTTGCACATGCTCAATACTATTCTGGTCAGCATAATTATTTTACATGTTCTAGTAATTAAACAATGGAAACATTGTTCTGGGGTTGAGTTCATTGGTTCCTGGTCCGCTATAATTATTTGTGATGCAAAACACTTTAGAATGGAAGATCCTTCTTCTTTATTTCTGAGGGTAATGGACCTCTGGCTACTTGTGCTGCTGGGATAAACAGGCTAAAGGTAATGATGGGCCCAAGACAAGTCCCTGACAGAGATCAGACTTAAATGTCAAACATTCTTCCTCGGGCTGATGTCTGAGTAGACTTGCACATATGATGAAGGGCTGTCAAAACTGCCAGGCTAAATGTAATTACCAGGGGCTAATGTCCCTAGCAGTGGCACAGTATGGCTTCGGAGTAGACATCTTTAGGACTGGGATGCTAGGACCTCTCCTCTCACCATCGCCCCACAGATAAAGGGAGTCCTGCTGGATCAGCCCAAGGGCCTATCTATTTCAGCATCCTGGAAATCCACATGCACCAAGAGCACAAAAGCAGCAGCCTCTTCTGGCTGTGCCCTCCCCCTGCCCCTGGCAGCAACTGGCACATTTAGAGGCAAACTGCCCCTGAACATAGAGGCTCCATCTAGCTACCATGGCTAATATTTATTTATGATTCAACTTTATATACTGCTTTCCACAGAAGTACCAAAGCGGTGAACATAAAATCCAACGGTACCAAAACAACCATAAAGATGACAATAAAGATAGCACAATACAACGTAATCAGCAGTCAAACTGCACACCCAGCTGTGTGCTGCAAACCATGGCTGGCTGGGTCACACTTCAAGGAAAGCCTCTGTAAAGAGATGCATTTTAAGAAGATGCCTGAATGGCAGAACTGGGGCGGGGGGCTGTCTAAGGCCCACTGGCAAAGTGTTCCAGGGGGTGGGTGCTGCTGCAACACTCAGCGCTCTGCCGCAAGTGCTCCTGAGGCAAACCTCAGGTGCCTGTGGGGCACCCCGAAGCGTGCTCCCTCGGACGGCTGCAGAGGTCAGTCAGGGACATACGGGGGGAGACGGTCCCCAAGGTAGCCTGAGATGGTCCCATGGTAACAGCCATGGACAGACCTCTCCTCCCTCAGGGATGTGTCTCATCCCCTCTCCAAGCTAATGGCATGGCGCCCACCCCAGCTCATGGGTGTGAGTTCCAGCTGGATGACATGAAGGAGGACTTCCCTTTTCTTCCAAATCTACTGCCTAGCAAGTTCATCACGGAGTGACTCCGGTTCAATGACGAGGGTGAACACTTCCCTTTTATCCCCATCCTGGCGCCCTCCAGATGTGTTGGCTACAACTCCCCCCCCCCACTGCTGTAGTGCAACGCATCCGGAGGACACCAGGCTGGGGAAGGCTGCTTTATGTGCACAGCACACATAGGAACGACACACCGGAAGCGATGGCTCTCCAGGGTTGAAGGCAGGAGTTTACCTGGAGATGTCATGGACCTTCTACACATGAAGCACCGGCGCTATGGCCCTTTCTCTAAAAAATATTGCAAGATTCTAGTCCTCATGCTTCTGGATAGATGGATGATTTAAATGGGAACACAGGAAGCTGCCTTATATTGATTGAGTCAGTCCCTGGGTCCATCTGTCCAGGTACTGTCGACCCTGGCTGGCAGCAGGGGCTTTGCAGGGTTTCAGGCAGGATTCTCTCCTAACCCTACCTGGAGGTGCTGCCGGAGATCGAACCTGGACCCCTCTGCGCGCAAAGCGGGGGCTCTGCTACGGAGCTACGCCTCCCCCCAGACTTGCGCAAGTTTGCCCCAGTCGCCTTCCTCCCGCCAGCCACCCATCGCCCCACCTCTGTTCCATGTGAACAACAAGGACGGGAGCGGGAGAGCGTGCCCAGGGACGGGGCAGCCCCCCCCCACGCGGGTCGAGCCGGCCCCTCCGGCGCCGTCTCTTGCCTCCCTCGCCGGCCAGCCGCGCGCCTCGGCAGACGGCAGGGGGAGAGCCCGGCTCCGGCTCCTGCTCCTCCTCCTCCCGCCGCCCCCCGCGACGGCCGGGGCAGTCCTCGCCGCCCGGCAGCGGGGCGGGCGAGGCAGCCAGCCAGGCGATGGAGCGCAGCGCCGGGGCGCGCCCGGCCCTTTAAGGGCTGCCGGTTCCGGCACAGCCCCAGCTGCAGCCGGCGCGCGCGGGAGGGCTTCGCGTGGCCCGCGGAGTGGCCGCCCCGCCGCCCCCGCGGGAAAGAGACGCTCCCCGCCCGCGCGCTGACACCTCCGCCTGGCGTCCCCCGAGCGCGCCCGGGCCCCGATTCCTTGCCTTCGCGGAGGGAAACCCCGCGGAGGAGTCCCGCGCACCCCCGCCGACCGAGCGCGCCTCCTGCCTTCGGGGTCCCCCCCGGAACGCCTTGCAAGTCAACGGCAGACTCTCGGGCTGACCTCTCCCCGAGCCGCCCAACATCCGCTGCCCCCCGCCCCATCGCGAGCCCCTCCCGGTCCTTCCCTGGGCCTTGACCTCCGGCCCCGGCCGGCCCGTCCGCCGTAGGCTGCGCCCCCCGATCCCCGACGGCGCCCCCCGCCCCGAAGGGCCCGCCGGGGATGGCCCCCGGGCTCCCCCTGCTGCTGCTGCTGCTGCTGGGGGCGCCGGGGGCCGGGGAGCCGCCGGCCTGCCCCTCGGCGCCGGGGCCGGGGCCCGGGCCGCCCTTCGACGCGCTCTACGCGGCCGGCGTGGAGGCGCACGCGCGGGGGGACTTCGCGGGCGCCGTGCGCTGCCTGGAGCGGGCGCTGAGCGCCGAGCGCCGCCTGCGGGACGCGCGCCTGGGCTGCGGGCTGCGCTGCCGTCGGGAGGCGCCGCTGGCGCCCGCCGCCGCCGCCGGCGACGCCCTCCTCGGCCGGGACCTGCCCTTCGCCGCCGCGCTGCTGCGCCGGGCGCGCTGCCTGCGCTCCTGCCGCCGGGCCGCCCCGCTCGGCGCCGACTCCCGGCACCTGGCCAGCGACGAGGTCCGCGCGGATTTCCAGCGCCGGGTGCCCTACAGCTACCTCCAGAACGCCTACACCCAGGTAAGCCGGCGCCGCGGCCCGCGCGCCCTTCCCCGCCGCTCGCGCGGCCCGGCGTGGGGTCCGGCGGCCGCCTCTCCACCCTGCCCGCCCGCGCAGGGACGAGGACGGGAGGCCCCGCCGGGTGCCGGGCTCAGCCAGCCCCCTGTCGGCCTCGCCCCGCCATCCGCGCCCCCGCCCTACAGCTCCCGGAAGGGGGAGTGGGACCCCTCCTCTGCAGGCCAGTGCGCCCTGTTAACTCCCGGTAGGACCCAGCTGCCCACTCCCACGACCCCCGCCCCGTGAGTACTCTGCAGATCGGTGCAGCGGAGCCGCGGGGAAGTGAGAGCGGCCCCCTGCCCGGTATTCGATGGCGTCTTCACCGAGCTGGGTGATAAACCATCACCTGTCCTTAACGTTTGCTTTCCCTGAGCCACCTTCCCAGAGTGCAGCTCCAGGTGAACGGCTTGCAACCCCAGTTCTCTCCTTCCCCTCTGAGGTTCCCAACACCTACTTGCAGAAGGCAAGTAGATGCCTTCTGCAAGTAGACACCCTGAGTGGGGTGACCTGGATGCAGAAATCCATCCAGGTCAGCCCCCACCCCACCCCGACCCAGAAACATTGCGCTTCTCCCATCCATCCCGACCTTCCCCTTTATGGAGGAGAGGGAATAGTTGCAAATGGGCCATTTTCTCAAGCCACCTGTCTGTGGGCACCACCATGCCTCTGCTGGGCAAAACCTCTCTCTTGACGTCTTTGTGTTCACCTGCTGGGCACCCAGGGGGTACATCTACCCATCCATGTTCCTCTTCCCTGCGGACCCACTTAGGGCCACCTTGGTACTACCCCATCCTGAACATCGGGACTCTGTTACTATAGGCAAGAAATCGTGACTTTCTTACTGTCCATTCCCCAGCGTAGGTTGCAATGAAGTTACCTGCAACCAGAGGGCACCTTCCTGTGCTCCCTGATTGGCTCTCCAAAGTAAGGGAGCTGGTGTGGCGGCATGATTCACCCTCGACCCTAGGGTTGTATCTCTTCCTCAAGGCTTCCTTTGCCCTGGGTCCTCCCATCCATCTGTTTTGCAGAGATGCTGGCCACCATGACTCTGCAGTGTTTGTCCTGATCTATCATGTACCTGGTCCAAGGATGAGAAGTTAATGAATTGTACAGTAATTTGAACTGCGCTGGGTCCGTCTGAAGAGAGAACCTGAATGCTGGGCATTCTCTGCCCTCTGTCCTTCATCCTGTCCTGTGTTGATATTGTCGCTGTGCTTTCTCTGCTGTCAGGACCTTGCTAAAGAGACCCCAGTCTTGTTCAGAAGGAAGGGTGTGAAGTAGGAGAGAGAGTGGGGTGGAGGCAGGAGGGAGGATAGAATGATGGAAACATGTCACATTAACTCAGAAGTTAAGGGGTGAGGAGGAGACCTTTCTGTTGTAACAAGACAACAGTGCTGCTTTAAGTATGGTTAAGCTTTAAGTTAAAGAACAAAATCAGAGGGTAGGAATAAATGGGCAATTCTCACAATGGAGGGATGTAAACAGTGGGGTCCCACAGGGATCTGTATTGGTTTTCAACTTGCTCATAAATGATCTGGAATTAGGAGGGAGCAGTGAGGAGGCCAAGTTTGCTGATCATGCTAAACTATTTAGAGTGGTCAAAACACAAAGAGATTACGAGGAGCTCCAAACGCATCTCTCCAGTGTCCAGAATGGGTATCAAAATAGCAAATGCAGTTCAGTGCTGGCAAGTATACAGTGGTACACATTGGGGCAAAAAATCCCAACTTCATGAATAACCTGATGGGATCTGAGCTGGCGGTGACTGACCAAGAAAGAGATCTTGGAGTGTTCAGGACAGCTCAGTGAAAATGCTGACCCAATGTGCAGCTGCTGTGAAAAAGGCAAATTCTATGTTAGACATAATTAGGAAAGGAATCGAAAATAAAATTACCAAGATCATACTGTCCTTATTTGAATCTATGGTGTAACCACACTTGGAATACTGTGTACAGTTCTGGGTACCGCATCTAAAAAAGGCTATGCAAAGTATCAACTCAAGAGGACTCATTAAGAAATCAGCTACCAATGACTCAAGGGCCTCAGCCTCTGGAATTGGCTAGCCAAACTGTGACACCAAACGCTGCGTGAGTGAACACAAACTCCCAAGCCACAGCCCACTGATTCCCCGGAATCTCCCATTCATGACTGCACTCAAGCAAAACGTATCTTTTGTCAGCAAACATGAAGAAAGGGCAGGCTTGGGCAGAAGAGGGCAACCCAAATGATCAAGGGGCTGGAGCAACTCCCTTATGAGGAAAGGTTACAACATCTGGGGCTATTTACTTAAAGGGAAAAAAGGAGGGGATGGGGAAACACGATAGAGGTGAACAAAATTAGCCATGGCATAGAGAAAGTGGAGAGGGAGACGTTTTCCTCCCTCTCAAAATACAAGAACCCAGTGGGGTCCTCCTATGAAGCTGATTGGGGTGAGATTCAGGTCAGATCAAAGGGAGGACTTCTTCACACAGTGCAGAATTTAACTATGGAATTCGCTAACAAAAGTTGTGGCAATGACCACCCATTTGGATGGCTTTAAAAGGGGATTGGACAAATTCATGGAGGAGAAGGCTGTTAATGGCTACTAGTCCTGATGGCTATGTGCTACCTCCAGTACCAGAGGCAGTGAGCCTGTGTGCACCAGTTGCTGGGAACATGGGCGGGAGGGGGCTGTTGCGCTCATGCCCTGCTTGTGGCTTCCTGGTCGACAGCTGGTTGGCCACTGCATGAGCAGAATGCTGGACTAGAGAGGCCTTTGGAGAGATCCAGCAGGGCTCTTCTTTTGTCCTTGAAGCACACTAAACTTGTTAGTATGTTATCTTTCAGAGCTGCATAGGCAAAAATAGTAAGGTGGGTGACAGATAGGCAAGTGTAGGTTGGGAGGAGTGTGGGCAAATGCCATCTCATGGACTTCAAGCACGCTTTGGGAGTGTTTAAGTTGTCGTGCTGTGTGAAACAGAAGAATTCTGTCCTGAAGGTCTTGGGCAATACAGCTGCAAGTGAACCAACCTGATCGGCACCGTCTGAGGATCAGAATGAGGCCAGTCTTTGGATTTCATACTTCTCTGGGCTACAGGTTTTTTGCTCAAAAAAGTGCCACATTCTATATAAAATGTGTATTTTAGGACAAAATATATTTAGAAAAACATTTTTTGGGGAAAACATGTTCAAAATACATATTTAAATGGATATGAAGTTTTGTGCAGAGTTTTTTTGAAATTTGCAAATTAATGCAGAAACCGGACAGAACAGATTTATGTATGAACACAGGTGAAACTGACATGGACCAGAAATGGACTGCTCTGTCCATCTCTAATTGCATGGAGTGAACTCTGCTTCTAGTCTTAGGCTGCATTGTCATGAACAACTGTACCCTAAGAGCTCTGGAAAAGGTGGGCTACTTTTAGAGTTGGTATAACGTAGTGCTTAAGAAGGGTTCAAGTCTTGCCTTACCCACAAACTTTCTAGGTGGCCTCAGGCAAACCGTTTTCTCTCTTCCTTAGATCTATGATGGGGATAATGCCTGCCTACTTTACAGGTTTGTTGTAAAGGTTAGGAATAAAGAAGCCCTTGGACCACCTCATAATAAATTTGTATGGATTATTTCTCCCTTCCCACCTGAAAGTCTTGAGAATTCCTCCCCAACCCGCAAGAATGTCTCTGAATTTCCCCACCCAGCCTCCAACCAAGGTCAGAGGGGGCTTTGCCCAGCCCTAGTTGGAATGGTCAGGTAATTCAGTTTTGCTTGTGACTCTGCACAGGAACAAATGCCCATTCCTGGTTGCCAGGCACCATCTCTACCCTGGAGAAAGATAGCATCATTCATCTCTCCTCCTCCCAGGAGAGGCTGGTCTCTCCTGCACTGGGCCATGAGTGGCCCAGGAGGACCGCTTGGCTCTGCTGAGGCCTGGCTGAGACTTGTGGCGATTCGGCCGAAGGGCTTGTCCATCACAGTGCATCTGCAGGGGCAGAGCGTGTCTCTGGGGCAGCTGAAGTGCAGAGCTGCAGGGGCAGCACTCGACAGGTGTAACTGGAGCACCAAGGGTCCCTTTTCTTAGCACATTTCTTACTTCAACAGGCCTAATGACATTAGGGGCTAGGGTACCATGCACTTGAACATGACTGCGCTGGATCCGACCAAAGATCCATTTATTTATTTGCAAGGAACACCTCATTACTTTGAATGAGTTCAAATCTCCAGGACCAGATGAACTGCATCCTAGAGTCATAAAGGAACTGGCAGAAGAACTCTCAGAACCACTGTCTATTATTCTGGAGCAATCATGGAGGACGGGGGAAGTGCCAGGAGACTGGAGGAGGGCTAACGTTGTCCCTCTCTTCAAAAAGGGTAAAAAGGAGGAACCTGGGAACTACAGACCAGTCAGTCTGGCATCAATCCCTAGGAAAAATCTGGAGCAGATGATAAAGCAATCCATCTGGAAGCACCTTGACAACAATGCTGTGATTACTCGAAGCCAACATGAATTTGTCAAAAACAAGTCCTGCCAGACAAATCTGATCTCATTTTTTGATCAAGTCACCTCCCTTGTGGACCGTGGGAATGCTGTAGACATCATATACCTCGACTTCAGCAAAGCTTTCGACAAAGTGCCCCATGATCTCCTGATGAGCAAACTAGGTCAAAGTGGGCTAGATGAAACAACGATCCGGTGGATCCACAGTTGGCTACAGAATCGGACTCAAAGAGTGCTTATCAATGGGACCTTCTCAAGCTGGGGAGAGGTAAGGAGTGGGGTACCGCAGGGCTCAGTCCTGGGCCCAGTGCTCTTCAACATTTTCATTAATGACTTGGAGGAGGAGGTGCAGGGAATGCTGATCAAATTTGCAGATGACACAAAATTGGGAGGGATAGCTAATACTTTGGAAGACAGAAACAAAATTCAAAGTGATCTGGATAGACTGGAGCGCTGGGCAGAAAACAACAGAATGGCATTTAATAGGGACAAATGCCAAGTTCTGCACCTAGGAAAAAGAAACCAAATGCACAGTTACAAGATGGGGGATATGTGGCTCAACCACACTACGAGCGAGAAGGATCTTGGAATTGTTGTCGATCACAAGCTGAATATGAGCCAACAATGGGATGTGGCTGCAAAAAAGGCCAATGCTCTTTTGGGCTGCATTCATAGAAGCATCGCTTCCAAATCCCGGGAAGTACTAGTTCCCCTCTACTCAGCACTGGTTAGGCCTCATCTGGAGTACTGTGTCCAGTTCTGGGCACCACACTTTAAGAAGGATGCAGACAAACTGGAGAGGGTTCAGAGGAGGGCAACAAAGATGATCAGGGGACTGGAAACAAAGCCCTATGAAGAGAGACTGAAAGAACTGGGCATGTTTAGCCTTGAGAAGAGAAGACTGAGGGGAGATATGATAGCACTCTTCAAGTACTTGAAAGGTTGTCACAGAGAAGAAGGCCAGGATCTCTTCTTGATCATCCCAGAGTGCAGGACACGGAATAATGGGCTCAAGTTACAGGAAGCCAGATTCTGGCTGAACATCAGGAAAAACTTCCTGAGTGTCAGAGCAATATGACAATGGAACCAATTACCTGGGGAGGTGGTGGGCTCTCCCACACTGGAGGCCTTCAAGACGAGGCTGGACAGCCATTTGTCAGGGATGCTCTGACTTGGATTCCTGCAATGAGCAGGGGGTTGGACTCGATGGCCTTGTTAGGCCCCTTCCAACCCTACTATTCTATGATTCTATGATTGTACTCCGCCTTTCTGTCAAGAAAATGGCACTCAAGGCAGCTCACAATCATAGATAAATAAAACATGGTTAAAACAATAACAAAACAAATACATGAAAACACAATTAAAAATGCAGCCATAGCACCAAACCCAACAGACCCGCTTACACTCCAAAGGCCTGCTTGAATAGATACATTTTTTCCTGCTGCCACAAGGACAGCGGCGGGGGGCCAACCTTGCTCCCCTTGACAGAGAGTTCCACAGCCTGGGAGTGGCCACTGAGAAGGCCCTCTCTCGGTTCGCCACCAAGTGTGCCTCTGAAGGCTGCAGTCTTGAAAGAAGTTCCTCTCCTGGAGATCCTAAGACCTTGACAGGCTCACATGGGTGAAGGCGGTCTTTCAGGTAGCCTGGTCCCAGGCTGTATAGGGCTTTATACGTAGTAACCGGCACTTTGAATTGTCTTACCCTCCACGCTGTTTCTAAAAGTAATCAGCCGAAAGCATCCAGAAAGCAGGGATAGGGGAGGATGTAATTTCACTTCATTTTTGGTAAGCATTTGCCCAAACCTGCAAATTCCTTCCTAGTTGGGACAGAAAGATTAAAAAAAAAATGAATGTGGGAGAAAATGAAAAGGACAGATTTGTCCATCCAGGCCCAGCCCTTTAAAGGCTTAGCTCTTAAAAGGCCCGGTTTGAATCCCTGTGTATTTAACCCTGTTAGTGCTGAATTAGGGTTGCACCTCTTTTTTTCTGATAGGCTCCTCATCTTTAACAGCTACACATAGTTGTTTTTTGTTCTGTTTTTGTTTTTGTTTTTTTATTCTAAGAACTTACCCAAATTTGCAAAGTTCTTCATATTTGGAAGGGAAAGAACTTGAAAGATTTAAAAAATCTGAACACAGGAGAAAGTGAAGCTGACAGATTTGTCTGTCCTTACCAGAAAGCTCAAAGGCCAAGCATAAAGGCACATAGCCTTCCCCAGCCTGGTGTCCTCCAGATTCGTGCTGAGGATCCACAGCACGCTGGCTGGGGATGCTAGGAATTGTCCAACTCATTTGCAGAGCACCAGGTTGGGGGAAACTCCCATTGCGTCTGTCCGCATTCTGGTTTTCCGAAGCAGGCATCCTGTGAGCAGAGAGAGTCTGTTTAGCACTGATGGTGAATAGCGACTGATGGCCCTCCTCCATGAATTCGTCTAAGCCTTTTGCGGAAGCTGCCTAAGACAGCAGCCGAACATCTCTTGCAAAAAAAGGCCATAGAGACATAGAGCCGTGGCCTGGCCTGCTTACAAAACCGACAGGGTACGTTTGCACTGGGATAATCTCATTTCCTTTATTACCATTGCTAACATCTCTCTCTCTCTTTTGCAGATGATCCCTTTGCAGAAAAAGGGATTATCACTTTGCTTTCCCTGTAACCGACCTGCAGCTAAACACCCTGTATTGCACTGGGGATCCAAGCTACATCTTGGCCCAGGGTTTAGCTTCTGGAAAGCTGTAAAAGAAATGAGATTATGCCAGACTTCCTGCCCTGTGTCCTGAACGGTCGCTCCCGAGGGGGTGGGGTGGGGGCACTGGGTATCTGCACTTTTGTTTTCTTTGTCTTGTAGGAGAGAAGATTGGGTTTTGAAGGCACTAGCATTTCCCCAAGGGGAATGTACTTTCCTACCCTTCCTTACACTGACCTTTTCTCTGCTTGCTTGCCCCTAGGACTGGCCAGACCACACGAGAAA
Organism: Heloderma suspectum; assembly: GCF_057233095.1. Taxonomy (NCBI): domain Eukaryota; kingdom Metazoa; phylum Chordata; class Lepidosauria; order Squamata; family Helodermatidae; genus Heloderma; species Heloderma suspectum. The sequence goes on along the minus strand of NC_139460.1, from coordinate 327,596,156 downwards.
GCCCGCAGGTACTTTGGGTGGCAATAGTTGAGGGGAAAAAAATTAAACCAGGGCCTTCCTGCTTTGAGCTGTCATGAAGATCTAAGACTGTTTCTGCTCCTGAAGCCAAAGTCCTGTAGGCTGCAACCCTGTACACATTTACCTGGGAGCAAGTCTCATTGCACTCAATGGAATTTACATCTGAGTAGACATGCATAAGGTTGCTTTGTCAGTCTGTTGTAGATAAGCATCAGGATTGCAAAAGTACTCTCAGTTGAATGATGGGGGCAGGGGGTGGAGGGTGGGCAGGGGAACAAGCTATGGTATGATGTGCTATAACTATCTGGGTTTGCGGTATGAATGGGGTACTGATGATCTGATGGGGAAGCTGGTGTTGTGCAGAATGCTGTTGTCAGGAGTGGCCCCTTTTCAGCATGCTGAGGGAACTGCACTGGCTGCCTATTTGCTCCCAGGCCGCGTTTAAGGTATTAGTACTAGTGTACAAAGCCCTAAACAACTTGGGCCCAGGATCCCTGAGAGAGCACCTCCTCCCATACCAACCTGCCCAGTCCCTGAGGCCATCAGAGGGCCTGCTCCTGGTGGATCCACGTGGACCCATGGCCTGCCTGCCTGAAGTCCATCAGGAGAAGAGATTTCAGTGTGGTGGCCCCCTTCCTAAGGAACTCCCTGCCTTTGGAGGTCAGGCAGGCACTAACGTTGTGTTGCTTTCAGTGCCTCCTGAAAACTTTGTTATTTCAGGAAGCCTTCCTGAGTGACCGGCAGAGGTTATCAAATTTGGTTTGTTCAGAATTCTGGCTCGTTTAAAATAATTTTAAGTTATTTTAACATGGTGTTTTTATTCTTTATCCTGTCTGCTGTTCACCACTCTGAGGTCTTTGGATGTGGCGTGGTATATAAATTCTGTAAATGAATGAATGAATGAATGAAAAAAAATAGTGTTGTGATGTGAAATATCCAGTTTATGTTTGAACAGCAAATGCTAAGCAATGGTGAAAAGTTCACAATATCTGTGGGAACTGGCCCTGACTTACAATGCCAGTGTTTAGGAAGGCAGAAAGAGAGAAGTGCGAGAGACAAGGGAACATGCTCTCGCACCTCCATGCCCCTCGTCCTAAAGTAAGTGATGGCAGCTTTCTGGCCCACATTTCTGTTTCCTGAAAGTGGCCGCCATGGGTCTGATCCCCAGACATTGCTATATTGTGGGATTAGCTGCGCTTCTCATTTATTGGGGTCCTTTGGAAGATCGTGTGGATTTGGAAGGAGACAGGACGCGCCCAGTGTCCACATCAGTGACGCAGCTGCAATGTGGGCAGTTGCCCTGTGCGTTTGAAAATTAAAGGGCTGCTGAGGAGAACCGTTCAAGGGCACTGTGTCCGCAGCAACCCTGCCAGGGATGCTGTGCCCCCCCCCTGCCTCCGCACCCTGCAGTCTCCGAGCAGTGCTGTCGCACAGCCTGTCGCGGGGCCCAGGTCTGCTGTGGTGCCACAGCAGCCGGGCTGGTGCTCCATGTCCAGGCATTGCGGCCTGGTTCAGCTTTTAGCTGGGTGTGTCTGCCTGAGTGAAGAATCGGGGGCAAAAGAGCACATGTCGCAAAATGGCATGTGGCAGGGAGAGGAGTGCCTGGAACACGGCAAGCCGCTGGCTCAGGTGGAGGTTGCTGTGGACACTTTTGCCCCGGGGCAGCTCTGCAAACCGGGGGCTTCTTGGACATCTCCCCTAAAACGAGTCAGCTGAATGCAGTTTGGCCAAGAATAGTGCACAGTTTGCATGGGAAAGTTTAAAGGTCTATCAGTTAGAGGAGAGTATTTCTTCTTTTACTTTTATCCTGCTCATGTATTTTTTTCCCTTTTCGGGGGACACCTCCATTAATCCATTTAATGGGTTAAATCCAGTCCCTGGCGTGGCCTGAAGGCCCATTGCACAGCTACCTTGCTGAAGCTCTGGTCAGTGCTTGGAGGGGAGGCCACATGGAAACCACATGTAGCCACCTTGAGTTCCATGATGGAAGAAAGGCGGGATATTAATAAATTTAGCACTTCGCTTCCCAAGCATGTGATGCGCTGTTTGAAAGCACTGTTTGAAAGCATATCTCCTGCATTCCATGATTTTGTCGTTTCCCATGTTGGATCTGGATTTCATGTTAAATCATGTCAGTTTGCATATGGGTATTTAAATATACTGCTGTCTCTGGGGGGAGTTGTTGTTTTTTAAATCTGAAAAGTTGCAGGTGGCCCTTGAAAATGCATCCATGAGAGATTCTGAGCTATTTACCGTAGTTCAGAGGTAGTGCACATGTTTTGCAGCCAGAAGGTCCCAGCTTCACTTCCCAATACCTCCTGTGAAGGGACCCAGGGTGGCCAGTAGGGAAGCATGTCTCCCTGCCTGAGATACAGGAGAGCTGTTGCCAGTCAGAGCAGGCCACACTGTGATGTGCACCCCAGTTCTTCAAGTAGTGGGAATTTTCAGGGCTCTCAGTTCCTGCGCTGGGTTCAGTTTCATTTGGAAGGAGGTCACAGGAGGCGTATGGCATTTTGTAACATTTGTGTTTTGTTTGCAAATGTACTTGTTGATCATAGCTGGAGGTTCACAGTTTAATACGCAAAGTTCACTGCTCCTCCTACGTTAGATTTCAGGGCAGGGTGTAGGGATGTTGGAGGAATCCGGTTGTCGGGTGGAGGTCGATGAGCTTTCATTGTCTCAGCCCCCCAGATTTCAGTTCATCTTCCACTGGCTGGCCCAACTTGGGCTGGATCTACACGTACTGCCTTTTTTCGCTTCCAATGAGGTTTCACCACCCGCCGTTCACACTATGCAGTAGCCGCCTCAAATTGGAACCGGAATTTCTCACTTCCGTGCTCCCGCTTTCAATACCCTGATATCCCGGTATTTCCCCTTAATGTGCTCTGATTTTCTGCCTTCACTACCGTATCCGGTCGTAGTCTCCTCCCCCGCCTGTCCATATGTGGCGGTGTTTGTATTTCCCTCCTGTCCAATCACAGCTCTTGATGGCCCCGTGTCTTCTTCCAGCTACCGATCGCATAGCTTCCTCAGCAGCCCCCGTTTCCTCAGCAACAAGCAAAGGGCTGGATGTGCGCAGGCTTGTCTGATCTCGGACGCTAAGCAGGGTCGGCCCCGGTCAGTAGTTGGATGGGCGACCGCCTGGGAATCAGGCTTCCCGCACTGAGCAGGGGGTTGTTGTATCCCTTCAAAGGAGACTAAGTTTTACCCCCTCCTATCCCTTGCCCTGGATGTTGTTTTTTTTTAATTCAGGCATTATCCTCGCAGAATCGGTGCTTCTCTGGGATGTTTTTTTTTTCTAATTCAGGCATGATCTTCGAAGCTTCGAAGTTGTGAAGCTTCACAACTTCAAAGCTTCGAAGATCATGCCTGAATTAGAAAAAAAACATTGTGGATGAAGAACTCAGAAAAACTGAGTGTCACGATATCGCAATGGACCTGAAATGAATTTCCTGGTCTAGGGCTGGTCAATGTCTGCAAAAATGAAGTGTCCAATTTAATATAGCAACAAATAAAAAAGAAAACTCCCAGCACAAAACAATCAGAGAAACAAACCTGTAGTTTTTTAAATGGCATTTTATTGTTTTTCTTGATTGCTGTTAGAGGAAAGGCAGGATAAAAATGTTTTAATCAAATAAAATGAGGAAGAAGGAGAGGTCAAGCAAAATAAGATCAAACAGGGAACAGGTCAAAAGTCTGCAAGAATTTTTTTTTAAAGTAGCAGTAGAACTCCATCAGGGATTGGCCAAACCAGTCTCTTAAGTGAAGGAGTTCCACAGGCTGGGTACTAGTACAAATGAAAACGCCACTCTATATATTCCTACCAACTGTACTGAGAAGCTGGCCAGACTCATAGAAGAGTATCTCTAAATGGAAGGGAATAATGCTATGGGAGGAGCTGGCCCTTTAGGCACCCTGGCCGGGTTTAAAGATTAACCAGCACTTTAAATTGTGCCCAGAAAATGGACCAAAATATAATGGAAAAGTAGCATGCTCTAAAAAATATGCACTGGTCAAAACATTGGTCACTGGATTTTGTACCAGCTGAAGTTTCCAAACAATCTTTGAAGGCAGCCCCATGCTGATTGTGTTGCAGCAATCCTGCCTAGGCATCACTAAAAAGCATGTATAGCAGTGGCCAGGTCCATGTACTCCGGAAACAGGTGCAGCTGGTACATCAGCTGGGTTTCAGGGGTCCCCCAACAAAGGGACTCTGGTGAGTCCCTCATGTGAGTTTACGTGGGGCCACAATGGTGGGTGGATGGGGGCTGCCATTTTAATTTCTCACAATGTGCCGATGTAGCGTTGGTGCAGGGCATCATGGGGAACTAAAATGGCAGGTCACAGACCAAGTCTGTGGGCAAGCGTCAGGGCTTCAGCAGAGCTGTATCGGGGATCACTGCCCAGCTGTGAACCTGTTGCCCCTGCATGGGCCAGCTGAGAGACGTTCTCCACATGCTTGCTCCCTTCTGGCTGCCGTCATGCTGCACTGCATCATTTTGGTTAAAAGCAAGAATGCGGATGGCCAGGCCTCTTGGGGCATTTGCCAAAGCCGAGGCACCACATTCCACGTACCTGGCAGCTGCAGAGGAGGGAGGGGCCAAAGTGCCACAGCAACCACAGGAGCCGGGGGGGCATATTGATGCCCCCCCCATGCACTGGTCTTGGTCCACACAAAGAGTGCCCCCATTTGAGCATCACCCCAACAGCTCCCAGGAATACCAGCAGAGTTTCTATGTGTACCACCGGCTAGAAGAAACCAGCCTAGAGTGGAAGGCAGGGTGTTGTGCTTCAGGCCTGTGGGCCAAAATCCAGCCCACCTGGGGTTCGAATTCTGCCCTCTGGGGTTCCCCTGATGGTCCAGCCCCTTCCCCTACCTCCCTCTTTCTGCCAACCATCTGTCAGGGTTGGATCTGAGCCCATACAGTCGCAAAGGAGCTCTGATTCTGAGGAGGAGATACAATCCGTGGGAGAGGAACTCTCTCAGGTTTCAGAGGCGCAGTTGGAGGGGAAATTCTCCCCCTTTCCCATGGGGCCTTGGGGCGCAGCTGTTGGCATCGAGCCAGTCGGGCTGAGCGCCTCAGCTCGGCTCCCGCAACCTCTCGCCTGCGCCTTGCGTCTAAAAGCTCAAGTTGTCCCTCCCTTTCCATGCCAGGGTCACTGTCGCTCCCAGGAATGTGAGCGTGGGGGGGGGGCTCCCCCTCCAACCGCGCCTCTGAAACCTGAGAGAGTTCCTCTCCCATGGATTGTATCTCCTCCTCAGAATCAGAGCTGCCTTGGGACTCTATATGGGCTCAGATTTAACCCTGACACCATCAACCATTTGGTGGTTTCCTGGCTTTTGTGCAGTTTTCTCCCATTCTAAAAGGTTGAAATGCCCCTTCAAAGGCAGAGTTACTGGCAGCAACAGCGTGAAGCTGAAATATTGGCCCCACCCCCTTTTGCCCACCACTGGAACGCGGCCCTCCGAGAGCGTCTCCAGAGTGGAATTAGGCCTTGGCTGAAGGAGGTTCAACGCCCCTGGTGTGAGGCTTCAAGCCAGACTGGAGTGCAGACAACTCTGAGCTTAAGAATTTGGCACAGTACTTAGTTGTTTCTTTTTAATCGCAGTTGCTACACTAATTTGAGGCCTTTTCTTTGTTTGTTCTGCCTGTCATTCCAAATCGCAGGCTATGCCTGAAATAAAGAAAGCCAAAGAATAATTGCTGTGTTATAAGGAATTTGTGCTATTCATTTGTTGGCATCTAGTTCTTGAATAATTATGTACAAACAGTTGTGTGGGGGGGGGCAGGGGGGCAGACAGAAAAGCTCCTGGGTGGCTTGGGTTCTTCCTCATAGCAAAATTGTGGCTTGAAGTTCTTGGCCTTGGATAAATATCACCATGTGCAGGATGGTTAAAATTAATATGGGACAGAAATAAATCTTGAGGGACTAAAGATGCTTTAGCCTGGCTGGATGAGTCAAAGAACGCTGGCCAGCTGTGCTGAGCATCCCAAAAGTTCAGAAAATGTGCATTGGCCAGATCCCACATGAAATTGCTGCAGAAATTCAGAGAAAATTGCATTTGCATAGCCTCGCTGGTTGAGTCAGAGTATGCTGGCCAGCTATACTTAGCATCCCAAAAGCTCAGAAATTGTGAATCAGCCAGACATCTCCCATTCGACATGAGACTGCCACAGAAATTCTAAGGAGGTTGCATTTGCAAATAGCAGTATGTGGTGTTTGCTTGCCAGTCACCTGATTCCTAAAAATACGTCTGTTGATCCATAGGAATTTTGAAAGTCCCCCATCCACCAATCTCTTGGCACATTCTGCTTCTGAACCACCTGGCAACAGCAACGAATTAGCAGTAATGTCATTCCATATTATCGCTGGACGACTGTGAATTGCACACCGACCACAGGAAGGGCCGTGGCTCCATGGCAGAGCCCTCGCTTTGCATGCAGAAGGCCCCCGATTCAATCCCTGGCATCTTCAGGTCGGGCTGGAAAACCCCTGCCTGAAGCCCTGGGGAGTTGCTGCTGCCAGCCAGTGTCAACAATACTGGGCTAGATGGACCCAGGGTCTGACTCAGTAGAAGGCAGCTTCCTAAGTTCCAGTAACAGAGCTGTCTGAGTTATGGGATGGGGTGGATTTCAGCTGCTTCCTAAAGTGGCCACTAATATCCAAAGGAATTTTAAAGAAGAATGGCCATGGGTGCAGGCGGTGCCTGAGTGCAAGTCTGCCTGCACGAGGGTGGGGGGTTGGCAGCAGAGGCACATTCTTTAGCCATGCACCTTTTTGACCCCCCCCCGTCTTTCCCCCCCACGGCAAGTGAGTCATTAATAAGCCCCACTGCAGCAGATGGGCATCAAAGGCTTTTGATATAGCCACTGAATAATTACAGCAAGTCAAAAGGCCACCCACGTCCTCCCTCCCTCAGTGCCCTGCTGTGCTGCCCAGCTCATAAAATGGCCCCGTTCTCTTTGTACTTTGAAGAAACCCACTCCTTTACTAGCCAAATGTGGCCAAGTGCAACCTCAGTCCGTGGAAGGCAGAAGGAAGGAGGCAAACATTTCCCTGGAGCTTCTGGTTCCTTCTCTCTCTATTTTTTTCTTCCAAGAAAGCATGGCGTGGGGGGGGGGGTACCATTCTGGGGGCGGGGTGTAGAGCTGGAGTTTCAACCAGGTGGCTCTGTGCGGTTTCTCAAGCCTGCTCTGCACATCTTCCAGTGCAGAAGATAGGGATTCATTTGCGGAATGTGCAAACCCGGCCAGATCTTTTGGGGAAGCGAGTTTGTTCTGTTTTTCCTACTCTGATTGGTTTGCTTTTGAGCCTCAATCTTTAATGAGGAGGGAAAAACCCATCCGGGGGGTGGGGGGGCAGCGTTGTTGGGGAATTGGCACGAGGCCCCTGCATCATGCGCTTGACGGGGCTCGGGCAAGGCAGCAAGCCAGGAACGCAGGGCAGACACAGGCAGGGGGGAAAGAAATGCACGTGTCAGCTGTTCAGTGCTGCATGTGACTGAGCATGGTGCAAACATTGGCACCCAAGTGGGGGAAAATCTTGCCAAGGCAACTTTGGGCAATACAAGACAGACAAGACATGCTTGAGGGGAAAGGTCGGGCCCAAACCTGGCAGTAACTGAACAAATGGAGGTTTCTACGAAGTGGAAAAAACGCCTCTCATTGGAACGCCTGCTGTAGAACAAGGAGGGCTTTACAGCGCATGCGCAGGAAGAAGCCGCGCCGTCTGCCCTCGTCTCTCTGCTGCTTTGCCTCCTGCCACTCCAGCGGCCAGCTCCCGCCCCACCCACGCACCCCTGCCGCCATGGCTGCTCCTGTGCTTTAAACCATCGCGCAGCAGGCAGAATTTCAGTGGGCGATGTTTTTCCTGACACGGGGCTGAAATAGCAAGGAAACCTTTGCCGGCTGGATTTCAGCATTGCAAGCAGCTACCCGTTGCTCCTGCTTTTTTAGCAGCAGGCCGTAGCTCAGTGGGTGGAGCCCCTGCCTGGCATTCAGAAGGTCTCAGGTTCGATCCCCGCCATCTCCAGGCTGGGCGAGGAAACAATCCTGCCTGAAACCCCGGAGAGCTGCTGCTGCCAGTCAATGTCGACAATACCGGCCAAGGGTCTGACATGGGATAAGGCAGCTTCCTCTGTTCCTACGTTCCTCTCTTACCCTTCTACCCATTGCTCCTGCTCTGGTTTCAAAACACCACACCCCCATGAATTCTGGCAAGCATTGGGGCCCAGGGCAGGACAAACGGGCAGAGGGCACGCTCTCCCACACAGAGAATGGATCAGTACCTTGATCATGGGAGGCCACATCCCAATGTCGAGTTGTTGGCTGAACCTTTTAAGCTCATCAGTGCCTGGCTCCTCCCTTTGCCTCGCCCTCCCTCCTTGTTTCTGACATTTCTCATGGGGCACAACAGCTTATAGTCCTCCTCGAGTTCATTTCTCTGGCCCCCCACTCAGTATTCCTACATATGAAGCTGCCTTATGCTGGATTTGGACCATGAGTCTGTCCAGCTCAGCATTGCCTGCACCAGGGGTAAGCAACCTGGTGCCTCCAGAAGTTTTGGACTACAACTCCCAGAATCCCTAGCCACTGGTCATGCTGGCTTGGGCTTACGGGAGTTGTCATCCAAAACACCTGGGGGTTACTGGGTTTCTCACCCCCATCTGGAGATGCTGGAGACTGAACCTGGGGCTGTCTGCATGCAAAACGGGGGCTCCTGAAACTGCTGCTGTCCATTTATGAGGGCTCTAATAGCCTGGCCCCACCTAGTTCATCTTCTAGGTCTGGGCCTCCACCATGGTGCCCATGGGCACCAATGTGTCAGCAGACACCTTTCTTGGCCCCTGCCAGGCACCCTGCCCCTCCCAATTTTAATTTTGTTTCTTCAGATTTGTTTAAAATTCATTTCATTTAAATTGGGAGGTTGCCATGCTGCAACACAAAGTGCTACCTTTCATTTGGGTTCAAAATCTTGATTTGGGTTCAAAAGGGTGCTTCTGTGTTTCAGAGCTTGGACCCTACCTCTGCCTTGTACTTCAGTCCTTGGGCAAGTTACCTTTAGCCTCACCAGTTTGTCTTCTGAGAAATGAGTTGTTTCATGACCGGCCGCGCTCACCACGGCAGCCATTTTATGAATGGGCAACCACCCCATGGCAGCCATTTTGTGAACGCATCTTCAACACTCTCAATATTCCAAATGTGCCTACTGATCCAAAAAGGTTGGGGACCTCAGTGCTAGGTTGACTTTTAATATCTGCAAGCAATGCAGGCTAACCAGATCACTTGCAGGAGTCTTGCTGAGATAGCTGGGATCAACTAACCACTTTCTTTATACCCAATGGGCAGGAGTTTGCCAGGATCCAAAATGGTCAGGAGGGAAGTTGCTGTAGTTCTTTGCACACCTTTCTTATTTACTTCAGGTTGTGTTCCAAGTAATTCCTGATCTCTCGTCTGCACTATATAAAAGAGGATTTGTTGTGAGAATCTCCAAGCAGGGATGTACGGATTCCCCACCGTTCATTCCGGTGGGGAATCCATGGCGGGCGGGGGAGGTGATCCCTTCCCCCCCAGAATCCTCACGGAGAGGCTCCACTCCGCGAGGATTCCACAGAGCCAAGGGTCGCTTACCAGAATCAACTGGAGCCCTTCGTCTCCATGGCAATCCCCATTTTTTTTAACATATTAAAAAATATGTTAATATGTTTTATGTTAACATATAAAAAATATGTTGCGTATAAGCCTATGGACACACAGACTTATGCGTAAGATTCACGGCTCTATTTTGCGTACAAGTCTATGGGGACATCCTGCCGATCTCCATTTTTAAAAAAAAAAAAAAAAAAAAGGCGATTGGCGCAGAGGCGAAGGGCTCCTGGTGCAACAAGCAGCTGTCCCATCCCGCGCGGAATCCTCCAGGAAAAGAGGTAAGTGGGGCCGATCCGCTGCAGATTCCTGAGGCCGAATTCCAAAGAATCCGGCCTTATTTGACCATGGCGGATTTCTCTAACATCCCCATCTCCAGGTACTTGAAAGGTTGTCACAGAGAGGAAGGCCAGGATCCAGGAAAAATTTCCTGACTGTTAGAGCAATACGACAATGGAACCCATGACCTAGGGAGGTGGTGGGCTCTCCCACACTGGAGGCATTCAAGACGAGGCTGGACAGCCATCTGTCGGGGATGCTCTGACTTGGATTCCTGCATTGAGCAGGGGGTTGGACTCGATGGTGTTGTAGGCCCCTTCCAACCCTACTATTCTATGATTCTATGATTTGGAAGGGATTCTTGATTCTTGAGTATAAAGATTTATACCCTGCCCTTCTAATATATATGTATCTGTCAGGGTGGACACTGAGCCCATGGAGTCCCAGAGTAGTTCTGATTCTGAGGAAGAGCAGTCGCTCCTGGGAGAGGAGCGTGCTCCTCTTTCCCAGGGCCAACAGCTGACGGAGATTCCTCCCACCAGCATTCCTAGCTTAGAAAGCAGTCCAGGGAGTGACCGAGCACAGATAGCAGACTTGGTGGATGCGTGACGCCGACGCAGAGAGCAGCGCCAGATGGAGGGCGCGGAAAGGAGGCGTCGTGCCCGGTTGGTGCGCAAACAACGGCTGTGCCCAGAGGATCCAAGGGCTCAGTGTCCACCCTGACAGTATCATTCAAGAGCTTCAATCGAACAAGGGAACACATAAAGATGCTGTTAAACATAAGGTAAGATTTATTATGGGAGACAGAAGACAAATTCTGGATTGTAAAAAGAAACAGAAAACAACATTCCAACTAATATACCAACTTTGAGATGAAACATTAGAAGCCTTAAATCAAAGTACAACATTTTTTAATTGCAACAAGTTCATAGATGCTTAGAGAGCAAAGTTCTTATCTGTCTCTCAGCTGCAACATTAGGGGTTGGAAAAACTGGTCCTTCCGGATTGAAGCAAAGCTTTCCAGTCCCCTTGGTAGCTGAAGAAAAATGGCCCTGTGAATTAAAGTGCTATGGTGACCCTATGTTGGGGCAGAAGCTGACGCTGCAGTCTTGTAAAGCTGTTCGCTTTCAAAGTGCCACTAGACTCTGTGTTGTGTTGGCCTAACAACTTGACAGTTTAGAGAAGGCTGATCTCTGTGGCTTTTGAGGGGAAAGAAATGGCACTCCGGAAATCCAATGAGTCATTAACAGGTGCCACCAATGCTGATGGGGGGGGTGGGATCAAATATTAGTCGAAAAGGGAAGGTACAGAATAGGTGTGAAGTGCTTTCAGTTAGTGCTGTGCTGAAAATTTCTCCCACATTTTTCTGACCTTTCTCACTCAGTTTGATAGAAAAGAAATTGCTTTTGACAAGAAATTCAAAAGAAAAGACAATTTTGGAGAAATTCTCTCAGCTTGGGTTTAGGTTTCTTGGAGGGATGGACGAAAGTCCCTTACCTGATCCCAAAGCTTGCTTCGCGGTCGGGGAAGGCGCTCCGTCCCTCCGGCCGCGAAACCTCCTCTCCTGCTGGGACGCAAATGGCGGCGGCCATAGCCGTCGCCGTTTGCGTCCCTGCAGTCAGCCGTGATAGGCTACGTAAATGTTTACATAGCCTATCACGGCTGACATAAAAAAAAAAGTGCGTACGCAAATGGCGGCACCCATGGGCGCCGCCATTTGCGTTTCTTATTTTGGTACGTGTAGTCTACGTAAACATTTATGTAGACTACGGCGAAAATAAGGGGAACGCTATTTGCGTTCCCCTTATAAATGTTTACGTAGACTACACGTGCCAAAATAAGGAACGCAAATGGCGGCGCCCATGGGCGCTGCCATTTGCGTACGTGTTTTTTTTTTCCAAAGTCAGCCGTGATAGGCTATGTAAACATTTACGTAACCTATCACGATGTTTTTTAAAAAAATCTAGTCTTGATAGGCTGTGTAAAACTTTACGTAGCCTATCACGTTTGTTTGTTTGTTTTACTTGGAAATGGTGGCGGCGGCAGCCGGTCGGAAGACTGTCCGCCGCTGCCGCACCGCCGCTGCACCGCTGCCGGAGCCACCGCCGCCAGGGACATTCGACCAAGGTAAGTCCCATCCGGGGGGGGGGGGGGGAGACCGTTTCTCCACCAATTTCAGGGGGCTGAATGCGCTGGCATTCGGCCTCCTCGAGATTCGTGGAGAAATTCTCTGACATCCCTAGTTTCTTGTGCTTTTATGAGGTGGCCGAGGAGTGTACGTGTATGTTCTGTCATTGTACAATCATTTTTCCAGCAGCCTTTGGCCTCCTGGGCTTCTCACACTTCCATTAAAGCCCAGGGGAAGACATCATGAGCTAATCCCTCCCATAGGCTTTTCCAAGTCAGGAAGCGCAGGCCGCCTGGGAGGCTGCAGAGCAATGAGGAGATGTGTGTATGTCTTTTTCCTTTCTATCCACCTGATTACATAAGCCCCCAAACACCAGGAAAATAAATAGTAAAACACCTGAGACTGAGGCAGAACAATGGAGGCCTCTTTCATCGGGAAAGAAAACTTTCAGGAAATCAGAGGACAGGTTTTGTCACAGAGCCAGCTCCACCTTTTCCCTGGAGCTGGACACAACACTTCCCCCTCACATCTGCATTGTGGAGGATCCAAAATGGGGCTCTTAACGGTTGCCAAGTACGCAACATTACCTACCCGGAAGCACCTGAGCCACCATCATTGTGCACAATGGAGGCTCGCTAGGGAGGATGGGCAGGGGGCAGGGGCTCGCCGAGCTGCGGGGTGCTCGCCAACTGGATCCACAAGCGCCCTGCAGTTCAGCGAGGGGTCCAGGAGAGTGGGTGAGGGGAAGTCCGTCGGACTCCACCTCCCCACGGACTCTTGCAACATCCCTAGGTAAACCCCTGCAAATGGTGAGCCCTATCTGTGAGGAACTGTTGGAGAATTTCTCCTCCCCCTGGAGAAATTCAGTGAAATTGTCCCCCCAATTCCTCTGCCCATAAATAGGATGAAGAATTTTGAGAGGCCATTTGTCTGTAGCTCTACTTTCAGTATACATGCCAGGAACAAAACGTAGCTTAGCCTAGAAGGCAGAACAACTGACCTTTAGGCTAAATAGATTCCCATTCAAGCTGGCCACAAAATTTATACCTACAGTGAGTGGTTCCACAAGGGTGTTACTTGCATTAGATTCTTTTTTAGAAGGTGCAAAACTAGTTACAGAAGATCACTGTCTTAACACCAAAAATCACCTATCAAAAAAAATGCCGTCCAGTTCTTTAAGCATGCCTCAAAACACAATTTTAAAACGGAAACTTGGAAAATTCAGCATTTGTCAGCTGAGCGGCCTTTAGTTTCATCTTGCCTGTTTGGTATTCTATCAGAAACGCAAGCACTTGTGTGCCCTGAGCCTCCTCCTCGGATTCTTTCCTGAGTGCATTTATGGAGGAGAAGGCTATCAGTGGCTACTAGTCTTGATGGCTATATGCTACCTCCAATATCAGAGGCAGTATGCCTCTGTACATCAGTTGCTGGAGAACACAAGCGGGTTGCAATCATGTCCTGTTTGGAGGTTTCCCATTGGGGCATCTGGTTGGCCACTGTGGGAACAGAATGCTGGACTAGATGGGCCTTTGGTCTGATCCAACATGGCTCTTCTTCTTATGATCTTAGTTATGGAATTAGTAAAATAATGCTTTGTGCAAAGCAGAAAAGGAAGACAAAAGCAAAAAACAAGCCAGTGTAGTGTAGTGGTGAGAGTGACGGACTGGGAGCCAGGAGATCCGGGTTCTAGTCCCCACTTGGCCATGGAAGCTCACTGGGTGACTTTGGGCCAGTCACAGACTGTCAGCCCAACCTACCTCACAGGGTTGTTGTTGTGAGGATACAACGGAGAGGAGGAGGATAATGTAAGCCGCCTTGAGTTCCTTGCAAGAGGAAAAAAGGCGGGATATAAATGCAATAATAAATAAAAATAATAAGCAAATGGGAGGGAGGGGTGCATTTCAAGAGTGAGGGATCTGGAAGCATCATGTTGAGGACACAGTTCTGTACATGTTGAGGACCACAGTTCTGCATTTGAAGCTGGCATAACCACTCAACCCAGCACCCATTTTCAGAGGGGAAAAGTTAGACAGGGCTTTTATACATGAGGCTTTTATTGTACACTCATCATTCCTCACAGTTCTTTACAGGTACCTAAATGACATTGTGACTTCCTGTTTCACTTCTGCTTTTTAAAAGCACTTTTGCAGGGGGGTTTTTGTAGTGGGAAAAATGCGGAATTTCTTTTTCATATGAAAACAAACTGCAAATCCCCCTAGTGTAATTGTGTTATTCCTATTCCACTATGCCACACCGCCACCTAGAGGTAATACAGTGTAAAGGCAGGAAAGGAAAAGCTTTTTGCATAGAGATCCAATTTCAATTCTGTGACGAAACTGGAAGTAGATTCAGCAGGTTAACAGTCTCGTCTAGTAACACTCACTACCTACTTGGAGGAATGGGCAGATTTGGGGGATTCTGCTTAGTTTTTTACTAGACACCCAAGATCCACCAAATGGAACCAGGTGCAAAAGACACAGCCTTCTTAGATTTAAAGAATTTTGAGCCCAGGAATTTCTTCTGGGTAGTAGACCTGAATGGAGCTCACAGTCCTTCCGCATAGTTGTGCCAAATGTTCTTCATTTCAGCACCACAATGGGGGGAGCCATTTTGTTGTTGCTGTATTGTTAGTCAGGAAGCCTTGCCAATCTATGCAAATCACCCACAGACCCACAGCAGACCCTGGTGTCCCTGAACCTGCCCATGCCCAGCCAATCGTAATATATCTGAAGTGAGGCCTTTCTAACATTACGCTTGACTAGGCATTTCAGGTTCAGCTTCTGGAGATTTGGCTGGATCTTGTATTTCTATCTCCCACATCCAAGCTTCCATTCGGACCACCCTTTGGGTACGACTTTGGATTTCAGGACTAGCAAAGAACCCATCATGCCTCGGCTCTGTGCCCCAACATGCTGAGCACCCAGAAAGATGGATTAAGGCCTAGGATGTGGGGCACATGTCAGCCAATATGGATTTCGAAGCCAACATGGATTTCGAAGCCAACATGGATTCGAAGCCAACATGGATTTTCGAAGCCAACATGGATTTGTCAAAAACAAGTCCTGCCAGACAAATCTGATCTCATTTTTTGATCAAGTCACCTCCCTCGCGGACCGTGGGAATGCTGTAGACATCGTATACCTCGACTTCAGCAAAGCTTTCGACAAAGTGCCCCATGATCTCCTGATGAGCAAACTAGCTCAAAGTGGGCTACATGAAACAACGATCCGGTGGATCCACAGTTGGCTACAGAATCGGACGCAAAGAGTGCTTGTCAATGGGACTGTCTCAAACTGGGGGGGAAGTAACAAGTGGGGTACCACAAGGCTCAGTCCTGGGCCCAGTGCTCTTCAACATTTTTATTAATGACTTGGCGGAGGAGGTGCAGGGAATGCTGATCAAATTTGCAGATGACACAGAATTGGGCGGGATAGCTAATACTTTGGAAGACAGAAACAAAATTCAAAGTGATCTGGATAGACTGGAGCGCTGGGCAGAAAACAACA
Organism: Heloderma suspectum; assembly: GCF_057233095.1. Lineage (NCBI taxonomy): Eukaryota > Metazoa > Chordata > Lepidosauria > Squamata > Helodermatidae > Heloderma > Heloderma suspectum. Next base: position 327,580,578 of record NC_139460.1, on the reverse strand, counting down.
GAATGACATTTAATAGGGATCAATGCCAAGTTCTGCACCGAGGAAAAAGAAACTAAATGCACAGTTACAAGATGGGGGATATGTGGCTCAACAACACTACAAGCGAGAAGGATCTTGGAATTGTTGTCGATCACAAGCTGAATATGAGCCAACAATGTGATGTGGCTGCAAAAAAGGCCAATGGTCTTTTGGGCTGCATTCATAGAAGCATCGCTTCCAAATCCCGGGAAGTACTAGTTCCCCTCTACTCAGCACTGGTTAGGCCTCATCTGGAGTCCTGTGTCCAGTTCTGGGCACCACACAGGGGTGCACGAAAGTCACTTACCTGGTCTCGCAGCTTGCTTCGCGGTGGGGGGGAGTTCAGGCCGGGGGGGGAGGCTTCCCTCCTCTCCCGGCCGAAATTCAGGCCGGGGGGGAGGCTTCCTGCCTCGCCCGGCCGAAATTCAGGCCAGGGAGAAGTGTCCCGTCTCCCCGGCCGTGAACTTCAAAAGAAAAAAAAAATGCCCCTGTGATAGGCTACGTAACGATTAACGTAGCCTATCACGGCTAGATTTCCAAAGTCAGCCGTGATAGGCTATGTAAATCGTCATGTAGCCTATCACGGGTGACTTTGGAAAAAAAAAAAAAAAGCGTATACGCAAATGGCGGCCCCCATAGGGAGCCGCCATTCGCATTCCTTATTTGATCCCTGTAGTCTACGTAAAGATTTACGTAGACTACGGCGAAAATAAGGGCAACGCTATTTGCGTTGTCCTTATTTTCGCCGTAGTCTACGTAAATCTTTACGTAGACTACAGGGACCAAATAAGGAACGCGAATGGCGGCTCCCTATGGGGGCCGCCATTAGCCGTACGCGCTTTTTTTTTTTAAAGTCACCCGTGATAGGCTACGTGACGATTAACGTAGCCTATCATGGCTGACTTTGCACATCTAGCCATGATAGGCTATGCTAATCGTTACGTAGCCTATCACAGGGGCGTGTTTTTTTTTTTTACTTTGCTTGTAATGGTGGCGGTGGCAGCTGGTCGAAAGACCAGCTGCTGCCCCCGCCCCTGACGAAGACCTGCCGAACCGCCGCCGGGACCCGCCGCCGGGAGGGACATTCATGAAAGGTAAGTCCCATCCCGGGGGGGGGGGCGGGGGGCGCCGGAGAATTTCTCCCCGAACAACCTTCAGAGGACCGAATGCGTTGGCGCTCGGCCTCCCGAAGTTTCGGGGAGAAATTCTCCCCCATCCCTAGCACCACACTTTAAGAAGGATGCAGACAAACTGGAGAGGGTTCAGAGGAGGGCAACAAAGATGATCAGGGCACTGGAAACAAAGCCCTATGAAGAGAGACTGAAAGAACTGGGCATGTTTAGCCTTGAGAAGAGAAGACTGAGGGGAGACAAGATAGAGCTCTTCAAGTACCTGAAAGGTTGTCACAGAGAGGAAGGCCAGGATCTCTTCTCGATAATCCCAGAGTGCAGGACACGGAATAATGGGCTTAAGTTACAGGAAGCCAGATTCTGGCTGAACATCAGGAAAAACGTCCTGACTGTTAGAGCAATATGACAATGGAACCAATGACCTAGGGAGGCGGTGGGCTCTCCCACACTGGTGGCGTTCAGGACGAGGCTGGACAGCCACCTGTCAGGGATGCTCTGACTTGGATTCCTGCATTGAGCAGGGGGTTGGACTCGATGGCCTTGTACGACCCTTCCAACCCTACTATTCTATGATTCTGTGATTCTATGACTGAAAGCTCTTGGCTCCTGTCATGCAGAAACACCTTTGAAAGTCTTGGTCTCTGGGCCTGTCCATCCACAGACGGCATTACGCAACATGTGCACTGAACAGGATGATGGTTTGATTTATATGAATGGGTGCTTGGCAGACGGAGGATGTACAGTCAGAGGGTGTAGGTGGGGAGGAAGTGATGCATTCTGGCACACTCCAGTACCTCTGGCCCAACTCTGCCTACATTTTGAAAGTGGCTGATTGAAGGTGACTCTTGCTGGTTGGGAGTTGTAGTCCAACGTATCTGGAGGGTGCACAGTTGGGGAAAGCTGTCAAAGGAACATGTCGCTAAGCCTGTGGAAACATGGAGCGATGGGGACTCTCATGTTCATTGTGCTATTGGGAACAAAATGTTCCTGCTGAGTGTTTCTTCGGTTTTTGTTCTGAGTGTTTGTGTGTTTTCTTTAGCTATTTAAGTGCTCTTGAGGAAGACACAAGACGAAGCCCAGGTCTTGCTGAGGTGGTCAGTCTGATCTGCACACCTTCAGATTGCAGGTGGGGGTCTGCATGATGGAATGCTTCTCTGTATAACACGCCCCCCCCACACACACACACTTCAAATAAATCCCTCCACACAGGAAGCGAGCAGATCAGGGAAAAGGCCAGGAACTAGTATTCTATGTGCAGGGCTTTTTTAAAAATAGGCAAGTATTTAGTAATGTGAGGTCTAAAGTGGTACAGTCCTCCTGACACAGATTGACCACCACAGTGAAAACAAAGTCTGATACTCCCCCTGTAAAGCCTTCTGGGTTCTGTGTGCCACCTACTTTGTCATAATCTTTTAGGCACTGGGTGAAAACTGTTTTATTTTCCTGAAGTTTAAGTTGTATTTGATCTCTAGCTGCCAGGTTTATTGCTTCAGTGCTGGTGGAATTGATTGTTTAGCTGAGTCTTAGATGTGATCCTATTTTAATATTTTTATTCCATTTGGATTGTGTTTGATTTTGCTTATAAGTCACTCAGGACTCTGTGTGCCAGAAGGCGGGGCATATAAATGAGTAAACAAATACAGGTCCAGTCCATGTCAGACCAGAGCCTGGGAATAAAATGTTTGCAGACCAAATTTCCCTGGAACTGGACGATGAGTGACCCACCTCTAGGGACACATTTCTTCACAGGCTTTGGTCATTCTGCAAAACATACACTGGAAAATAACTTTTGCCCTGTAGCATGGGGTTATCCGTGGGCTTGTTTTTAAAACTTTGCATCCCTGCTATTTTAATCAGCATATTTCTCTTTTCCATGGCTATTTCCAAAACTCTTCTGTCCTGGATGACTTACAAATCTGCTTTCTAGAGCCCTTTGAAGTTTTCTTGGTTCTGAGAGAAAAACACACATTAAAACTCTGTCCCAAATGACCATTTTGGCTAATTTCTAGCCTCACAAGCAAAGCTATTTGTTTCTAGCCCATTCTTAATGTATGTAAGTCATATAAATGGCAACTGTACAGGGAGCCTGAAATGAGAGCCTTCAGATAAGGAATTGATGGTTTCCAAAATTCCAGGCACTTTTTGTTTCGGCTTGCATTCCTTCAAGATCCACAATCATCCGTTACTCTGCATAAACCTAACACTGTTCCTAGCTCCTTCTAACCTGGTAGCTTCCAAATCAAGTCTCACCTTTTCAGTAATGTATATGAAACATGACGATATGGATGGGTGGGGGGAGGTCATTTGGAGAGTTTGGAGATTAGGACTGAGGAGAAGTTGGCTCTAATCAACAACTTTGCCATAGGTTAGTTGAAGATGAGAGATGAAACCGCATGGACTAAGAAATTGCTTCTCTTAAAAGATTATGTACTTCTGCTAATTGGCATTCTCTGGGTTGAAATAAAATCTGTCAGTTATGTAAAAAGGTCTTGGATGGGCCAAGAGACTGCTTAACCTCACTTTTTTTTTTATAAAGAGAGGTGATTGTTATCTTTGTACACAGCTGATTTACACAGACGCAACATCTCATGAGGACTTGCCGGAGGAAGTGTGAATTGCTTCCAGTTGAAACAGATGATTGTGCTTGAAGTGAACACACCTTCTGTGCTGCTTGAACTGTGTCAGCTGTTTCACACATGCACAGGAACACATTATATTTGGAGCTGTCAACCGAGGAAGACACAAGCATTAATTTGTGCAAAATTCGCACAAGAACAAGATGCTGGCTGGGGGATGCTGGGAGTTGTATTCCAACCCAACTGGAGGCTGCCAAGCTAGGGAAGGCTGTTTGGGTATTATGAGAGAGGAAGAAAGAGTTATCTCTTGAGCAGACGCAGATGCAAGGCCAAACATTGCAGGAGGGAAAGTAAGAGCTCAGAGTCCCATAAGCACCACACCAGACTTCCTGGAGCTGAAAGAGGAGAAGGTTCCAGGGTGTAAACCTGAGAAGGCAATGCGGGAACAGGGAAAACGGACCTCCTTGTCTTTGTCTTGTGCATGCCTTCCAAAGAGAGAAAATCTATGGAGGGGGAGGAAACATCACCCTGTCAAAGAATTTGCTGCTTCTTTTAAAATATGGGCCACATTGCAAACTTTTCCAGACCAAGCACACACCTAAAAGAAGGGTTCTAACACAGTCCAGGCTTTTTAAAATGGTGCATAGCTTTTGCTGCTTCTTTCCCTCTCCCCATCCAGCAGACACTGTCCTGGTTCACACATCACAACAACCCAGGGTTTAAAGACACCCTGGTTTTTTTCAAACGTAGCAGGAGTGAGCAGGCATGCTGGTTCCCACCACCCCATTGTTCCTGCTGGAAGCAGAAAGAGCTAAACAATCCAGGGACGCTGTTTAAACTGGGAATTCTGGGTTAAACCATGGCTTCCAGCTCTGGGTTGTCTTTTCCCCAACAACCCAGAATTCCCAGTTCACACATCACACTGAATAACCCAGGGATGGAGCATCTCTGGGTTGTTTAGCCCCAGTGGGAGAGATCAAGTGATGAGAACCAGCCAGGAAGTCTGGTGTTGCACTTATGGGACTCTGACTTCTTGCTTTGCTGCCCGCAATGTTTGGTCTCACATCTCCTGTTTTTTTCTGCTCAAGAGATAATTGTTTCTCCTTTTCTCATAACATGACTGGCTGGGGCATGCTGGGAGTTGTAGTCCAGCACATGTGGAGGGCACCAGATTGGGGAAAGGTGCACTAGAGTCATCCAGTGAAATGGACTGGCAGTAGATTCAGGACAGACAAAAGGAAACAGTATTTCACTCCGCGCAGAGTTAGCTTATGGAACGTGCTGCCACAGGATATGGTGGCAGCCTCTAGCTTCGACAGGACAGATTCATGCAGGAGAACTCGTTTGTGGAGGTTAGTTCTAAGCTGCCCTTCTGTAAATGAACATCTGTCCATCAGTTCCACAGGCTAAAACTTGCCCAACTGGGGTTGCAGTCCGGCTCTCTGGAGTTCCTGAGATGGCCACACACTTTTCTCCTGACTGCTGATCACCGCCGCTGTTTTTCTGCCTCTTTCGTTGGGTTGTTGAGAATTTTGGAGACATTTCTCAGGGTGCAGGGCCTCAGTGCTCGCTTTACTGTAAGGAGGTGGCCGAGTGGGGAGTGTGATCTTTCTTTTCCTATCTCCCCCCTCCCCACCCTGCTGCCTGAAAGCTGAGAGAGACCTCCTCCTCCTCCAGGCAGCAGCACTGGAAAGCTTCAAGGGAGGAAGTCCTGGCTAAGTTCTCTAGGGGGCTTTCCAAGAAGCTCAAGCAAGCCAGAGAGGTTGCGAGGTTGTGGGCGGGATAGGAAAAGAAAGAGAACCCCCCCCCCTTGACTACTTCTTTACAGTAAGGTAAGCACTGAAGCCCTGCACCCTGAGAAATCTCTCCAAAATTCTCACCTCTTCTTGCAGTTTTTGGGTGCGCCCCCCCCACCCCCGCGAATGAATGCTAAAAAATGAATAGGTTGAAAAATTCAGCACAGTGCTCGTTGAAATGCCTCTCCTAAGGCTTCGTTCTTGGCAGTAAGTATAGTATGTACTTACATAGCCTTAAAGCTTATTATAGCTTTAAGCTGTAATACGTTGGTATTTTCACTACCTACTGCTGGAATGTGGCCCCTGAGAGCTTCTCTGAAATGAACCCTCGGGCTGAAAGAGGTTTGATGCTCCTGAACAAAGATTTAAAACCAGCTCACGCTACGGGCCAAAACGTTTGGCCAAATAAAAATGTCTTTGCCTGGAGCCGAACTTACATCACAGTTAGCACCACGAGAGACTCCTTGAGGAGTGGATTTCACAGGCCTGGTTCCACTTTGGGAAAAAGTCACCTCTCTGGTCCGCACACACCTAATTTCAGGAGGGGGGACCCAGAGGGGGGCTCCAGGCCATTAGCCAAATTGCTCCTCCATATTCAGAAGCTGTATGCCTTTGAATACCAGATGGTGGGGCCAATGAGCAGTGGAGAGGACCCGTGCCTTTGGGCCCTGCATGGTGAACCTTCTGGAGGCATTTGGCTGACCACTGTTGGAAACTGCATCCTGGGCTAGTTTGATCCTGTGGGGCTGCTTCTACAGCTGGGGTAGGTCTTCTGAAGGGTGGTGTATTATAAATGCCTTAAATGAAAACAAAATAAAGACTTGCCCTGACCCTCTCCGACCTGGAAATAACACCCAGCCCCAGCATGGAGTCCTTGGGACTTGTGCATAACATTGGACAGCAGCTGTGAAAGCTCTGATGGTGGCTGAGGAATTTGGCTTTGGTAGATGCAAATCATGGCAGGTGGGAGGTGTTTTGGGGATGTCAGAGAAGCGCATAATTGATTCAAAGGAGTTCACATTTCTCTGAATCCAGCCTGCGGATTCTGCAATGGACTGGCTTTTCCCGAGTCATGCGGACTTGCAGACCGGTTTTTCAGTTTTTTGGAGGGTATGCTAATGTGCAGTAACGCTAATGAAAATTAGCACAAGTAGAACAAAATTCTGGTTTTAAAAATCCGATTGCGTCAATGAGCAGACGATGTAACGAAAGCCTGATAATCCTCAAAACACAGATGGAGTGGGTCTGACAAAATTCGTATATCCCTAGGTTTTTTTAAAATTGTGGATTGGACCACCAGGCATCCACAGGGACCCAGTGTGGTGTCAGCATCTAGCATGCCCTGGTTTGTTTTTGCCAAGAAGTGCTGGGCCCAACCCTGCCTTGCAGTTAGTGTGCCCCCTTCCCCCAAGATTTGGGTGACCAGCCAGATGGGCGATTAATAAATTTAATAATAATAATAATGATGATGATGATAATAAATAATAATAATAATAATAATAATAAGATTTGTGCCAGGAGGCTGTGATGAGGCAAATGCACCCCACACAGGCTCAGAGGCACTGTTGTTTATTATCATGTCACGTGTCCTGGGACCCAACCCTGGGACTCAAAAGCAGCACCAGCAGCAGAGCCAGACTCTGGCTCCAGTTAATCCCCACCAGTTCCTCTGTTTGCACAGATGCTGCGCGGCTTGCAAACACAGATGGAAAGAATGCGAATGTCTTTGTATGCAAATTGGTTTTGAGATGGGGTGGTCAGCCTGTGCAAATGCAATCCGAATGCGGATGAGAACAGGCTCTCCTCAGTTTAGTGGGACAACTGTGCTACCACTCTAATTTATCTGCTTAAAAGGCAAATAAATTAGTATTTTGACCCCCCCATGCTATTTTTTCTTCTTGTTGAAAAATCAGATATTCACCTCACAATTTTAATTAATTTCAAAACTTGGAGACTGAGATCTGGACTTCTACACATGCATGAAATATGAGATTTGAATGGAAATTCGTATCCCATTCCTGCTCTTGTTTATTTACCCCTTTGCTTTAGCTGTTAGAAAGAGAACAGTATGTGATAGAATGTATCTATTCTACTTCAGCTTTCCCCAACCTGGTGCCCTCCAGATGTGTTGTAGTCCAGAACATCTGTGGGGCACCAGGTTGGGGAAGACTATTCTGCACACACAGCACAGACACACACGCATGATTTTCAGTCCCCATTTCCAGCTCATTCTGTTGTGCACTCCCACTAAAACCGGACTGCCAGAATTCGGGGGGGTACTGACACTTTTCAGGATCTGGGCATTGCTGTTAACACCGCCCCGCCCCCGCGCACGCACACACAAGGTTCAGGACCTGGGACATAACTGCAGAGATGAGATAAGCTCTAGTTCCTGACTTCCCAAATGGAAATCATTGCAGGGATCCCACGATTGCCGAAGCAAAAGCATGACGCAGCCTGGCGTGACTCGACGTGCCTCCAGCTTTGCAGGAGGACGGGAGTAAACAACAAAGGAGGCTGGTGGTTGGAGCCTGTTCAAGTGTGGCAGCCAAGCTCTCCAATCCAGAGAAACAGTAGATTGCTTCATTCAGCCCCCCCCCCCCGCCCCTCCCAGTTATGTTGTAGCGACTGGGTTTCCCAATACATGTTCTCCTCCTCAGAAGCTCTACATGCACAAGTGTTTCTGACATGTCGACTGAAGTAGGCACCTGGCTGGTGTGTGAGCTGTGGTGGCCACCATGGGAAGCAGCAACTGTTGGTCCGCCAGAGTAAAAGCAGCAAGATGGGAGACAGACAGATCTGGCCCCACTGCTCTGGCCCTGCTCCTTTTCGTTGCGATGGGCTCGGGCAGGAAGATGCTCCAATCAAGGATGCCCTGAGTTCATTAGTGGAAGGTAGGGGCTCCGTTTGGCTGTTCCACCTTGGGCACCAAGATAGGTTGGGTTGACCCAGTTTGGAAGCACCGAGTTCTGACCCATTTGCCCATTTTAATTTTTTTCCTGGAAAACGCACATCATGAATGCATGCAGGTGTCAAAAGAAAGATGCACCATGCACACTCCACTCAGTTGTCAGATTTTTCCGCCAAAGCGAAATGAGATTGCTTCACCTCCGAAACATGCATTCAAGTCATCCAGCAGCATGCGGGGCTCTAATTGTTCACAGCCCTCAAGATGTTAGTTCCTTGCAGGAAAATTTCCTCCTGGCAAGCATTCCAGAGCACTTACAGACAGGCTGTTGTGCATTAGCACGAAATCAGTTTTTCTCATCAGCAAAGCTCTATTAAGACTGTTTGTGTTTCATTTGCCCTCCCTCACTCGGCGGAGGTCCTGGATGCTGTTATCAGCTTTGCTTATAAAAGGGAACACTGCTCCCGACAACTGTACGAGCTCTGGTGGCTTGTGTTGGTGGTGTGTGTTTGGGGGGGCAGGGGGCGCAGATGCATGGGATCTCTTGTGCAGCCACATTGCTGATCTGCAGCAAGACAGAGCAACCTTCCCCTCCCCCGTTGGAAACGCAGGTCAACTAGGTTTTCATCAATCCTAAAAAGAGACCCAAAAGGTAATTTAGTCCAGCCTTGGAGCTGGAAACAAGATAACCTCAAGAGTCTCCAGCACTCTTGAGAAACCTCTCAGGTCCAAGTTTCTACAACCAGGACAGGGCTCTGGAGCTCCATGTTTGGGGTGGAAGTGGCATTGGAAGTGGGAAACCTCTTAGCTCCAGGCTGGCAAGGTGAGCATCTTGGCTCCATGTCCACAGAATCCTCAAGACCCACTTCAAGCATGGGAGAAAAGAGGGGTGGACAACATTGGCCTCTGCGATTGGGTGGAAGTATGAACCTTCAGAATTGGCCAGGTATGGTATCAATTAGCCCTCCCAAACCTGGCACCCCACCAGAGGTTTTGGAGTGGGACTCCCAGAATAGCCTTCTCCTCCTCCTTGAATATTTCCCACCCCCTTCTAAAGCCATCCAAGTTGGTGGCCATCACTAAGTCCTGTGGTTAGGGATGGGTGAAGGAGCGACGTCTGAGACAGCTCTTTGAACCTTGGCTTGCTGCTTGTGTCCTGCTCAGTTCTCGTTCACATTTGTGATTGCTGCTTGCTCTGTGTGAATTGGAAAACTGCGCAAATCAAGCAGCGTTCGAATGTGAAATTTGCACAACTTTCCTCTTTTCAATTTGTGCACATTTCCTCAATTTGTGCACATTTCCTAAGTTTCCTCCATAGACTAAGGTGGGGTTGATTCAGTCTATAGGGTAAATTTACATAGGTTTAGGGAGTTTGTGAAAATTTAGGAAATTTGTGCAAAATCAAAGCACATGTTCAGCAGTTCACAAACATTTTAAAGGGACATATCTTCGTGCTTATGTTTGAAGTTGCGTACAAGACATGCTCCCATGTTTTACGATCAAAAACAAAATTCTCATACCTCCCTACTTGTGTTAGCGAATTCCATAGAATCATAGAATAGTAGGGCTGGAAGGGGCCTACAAGGCCATCGAGTCCAACTCCTGCTCAATGCAGGAATCCAAGTCAGAGCATCCCTGACAAATGGCTGTCCAGCCTCGTCTTGAAGGCCTCCAGTATGGGAGAGCCCACCACCTCCCCAGGTAATTGGTTCCATTGTCGTATTGCTCTTACAGTCAGGAAGCTTTTCCTGATGTTCAGCCGGAATCTGGCTTCCTGTAACTTGAGCCCATTATTCCGTGTCCTGCACTCTGGGATGATCAAGAAGAGATCCTGGCCTTCTTCTCTGTGACCACCGTTCAAGTACTTGAAGAGTGCTATCGTATCTCCCCTCAGTCTTCTCTTCTCAAGGCTAAACATGCCCAGTTCTTTCAGTCTCTCTTCATAGGGCTTTGTTTCCAGTCCCCTGATCATCTTTGTTGCCCTCTTCTGAACCCTCTCCAGTTTGTCTGCATCCTTCTTAAAGTGTGGTGCCCAGAACTGGACACAGTACTCCAGATGAGGCCTAACCAGTGCTGAGTAGAGGGGAACTAGTACTTCCCGGGATTTGGAAGCGATGCTTCTATGAATGCAGCCCAAAATAGCATTTGCCTTTTTTGCAGCCACATCCCATTGTTGGCTCATATTCAGCTTCTGATCAACAACAATTCCAAGATCCTTCTCGCTTGTAGTGTGGTTGAGCCACGTATCCCCCATCTTGTAACTGTGCATTTGGTTTCTTTTTCCTAGGTGCAGAACTTGGCATTGATCCCTATTAAATGTCATTCTGTTGTTTTCTGCCCAGCGCTCCAGTCTATCCAGATCACTTTGAATTTTGTTTCTGTCTTGCAAAGTATTAGCTATCCCTCCCAGTTTTGTGTCATCTGCAAATTTGATCAGCATTCCCTGCACCTCCTCCTCCAAGTCATTCATAAAAATGTTGAAGAGCACTGGGCCCAGGACTGAGCCCTGCGGTACCCCACTCGTTAACTCTCCCCAGTTTGAGAAGGTCCCATTGATAAGCACTCTTTGAGTCCGATTCTGTAGCCAACTGTGGATCCACCGGATCGTTGTTTCATCTAGCCCACTTTGAGCTAGTTTGCTCATCAGGAGATCATGGGGCACTTTGTCGAAAGCTTTGCTGAAGTCGAGGTATATGATGTCTACAGCATTCCCACGGTCTACAAGGGAGGTGACTTGATCAAAAAATGAGATCAGATTTGTCTGGCAGGACTTGTTTTTGACAAATCCATGTTGGCTTCGAGTAATCACGGCATTGTTGTCAAGGTGCTTCCAGATGGATTGGTTTATGATCTGCTCCAGAATTTTCCCAGGGATTGATGTCAGACTGAGTGGTCTGTAGTTCCCAGGTTCCTCCTTTTTACCCTTTTTGAAGATAGGGACAAAGTTAGCCCTCCTCCAGTCATCTGGCACTTCCCCCGTCCTCCATGATTTCTCAAAGAGAATAGACAGCGGTTCTGAGAGTTCTTCTGCCAGTTCCTTGATTACTCTAGGATGCAGTTCATCTGGCCCTGGAGATTTGAAATCATTCAAAGTAATGAGGTGTTCCTTGACCATATGCCTGTCGATCTCAAGCTGCAATCCTGCCCCTTCAGCCTGTACTTCGCCTTTGCCAGGGGGGACATAGACCCTCTTTTGGGAGAAGACTGAGCCAAAGTAGGAATTGAGCACCTCTGCCTTTTCTTTGTCATCTGTTATCGTTTTGCCATCCTGATTTAATAGCTGAACCACCATTTCTTTCCTCTGCCTTTTACTATGCACGTAGCTGAAGAAAGCCTTTTTGTTGTTTTTAGCATCCCTTGCTAACCTCGGCTCATTCTCAGCTTTAGCCTTCCTGACGCCATCCCTGCAATTCTGTGCTATCTGCCTGTACTCTTCCTTTGTTACTTGGCCTTCTTTCCACTTCCTAGATGTGTCCTTTTTTGTTTTCAGGTCATCCCTAAGGTTTTTGTGAAGCCACATTGGCTTCTTCTGTTGTCTTCCACCTTTTCTTCTTGTTGGAATTGCTTGTGATTGTGCCTTGAGAATTTCCTTTTTTAAAAGCTCCCACCCATCTTGGACTCCTTTTCTCATTAGCATCGCTTGCCATGGGACCTTACTGATCATTGTTCTGAGTTTATGAAAATCAGCTTTCCTAAAATCCAGGGTACGTGTTTGACTACACTCGGCTTTTGCTTCCCTTAGAACCAAGAACTCAAGTACAACATGGTCGCTTTCCGCCAGAGTTCCTGTAACTGCTACTTTATCCACTAAGTCATCTCTGTTGGTTAGGATCAAGTCAAGGATAGCCGATCCTCTAGTTCCTTCCTCTACTTTCTGTAGGAGGGAGTTATCAGCGACACACGTCAGGAATTTCCTGGAGGGGCCATGTTTTGCAGAATTTGTCTCCCAACAAATATTGGGGAAATTGGAGTCCCACATTACTACTACATCATGCTTCCTTAAAACATTGGCTATTTGCTTTTCAAAAGTTTCATCCTTGTCTTCTCCTTGATTGGGTGGCCGGTAGTTGCTCCATTTATTTCAACCCAGATGCTCTCGATGGGGCTCTCAAGCTCCTCCTCCTGTATTTCTGTGCAGAGATATGTATTTTTCACATACAGTGCAACCCCACCTCCCTTTCTGTTCCTCCTGTTCTTTTGGAATAAGTTATATCCTTCAATTGCTGTATTCCAGTCATGAGAGTCATCCCACCAAGTCTCAGTTATACCTATCAGGTCATAATTTCCCTCCTGTATTAAGAGTTCAAGTTCGATCTGTTTGTTTCCCATACTCTGGGCATTAGTATATAGACATCGAAGACCATGTGCTTCATAGTCTGGCTTTCTTCCTACATGTGTCTGAAGACTATTGGGCGCTATCAGAGCTGTTCTCTCCATTGCAGTGCATGCGCCTATGTCCATCGTTACCCCCAACATTACATCTCCCTTCCCCGTAGGATTCAGTTTAAAGCCCTCCTGATGAAGTTCTTCATGCTGTGGCCAAACACATTCTTCCCATCCTTTGTGAGGTGCAACCCATCCCTAGCCAACAGCCCATCTTCCAGGAAGTATAGCCCGTGGTCCCAGAATCCAAATCTCTCTCGTCGGCACCACCTTCGTAGCCAGTCATTCACCCGGAGTATTTTTCCTTCCCTTTCTATCCCTCTTCTAACTACTGGAAGGTTGGATGAGAAAACTATCTGGGCCCCAAAGTTCTTGAGTTTCCTTCCCAAAGCTTCAAAGTCTGACGTGATCTCTTCGTAGCTCCACTTGGCGGTATCATTTGTTCCCACATGGATGAGAAGAAAGGGATACCTGTCAGTGGGCTTTGTGAGTGCAGGCATCCTTTCAGTCACGTCTCTAATCTGTCCTCCCGGGAGACCGCATACCTGGCTAGTCCATGGGTCTTCACGACATACTTGGGTCTCGATCCCACGCAGCAAGGAGTCTCCCACTACTACCACTCTTCTCTTCTTCTTGTAGGCCTGGGTTTCATCGCCTCTGTTTGACTGACCTTTAGCCTCTTGCTCACTCTCATGCAGGTTCCCCTGTGATTCTTCCTCTGCAGGCTGTCCTCCAGTCTCATCCGCAAGTACCTGGAATCGGTTCCACAGCTCCACTGCTTCCACCGGTGCAGAGTGGTGTCTAGTTCTTCTTCTCCTAACTGTCACCCTTTTCCAAGGAGTATCCTCTATTCCATTTTTCTTCACCTCAGCATTTCCCACTGCCTCATCTTGCTGTTGCTCTTCAAGCTTCTGGTCTGCCCTTTGCTGCGGTAGTTCCCCCATTCTGTCCAAGAACTCTTTGTGTTCTCTTATTCCCCGGAGGGTCGACAGTCGCCACTCCAGTCCACTTACTTTTTCCTCCAGCAGTGTGATCACCTTGCACTTGTTGCAGGTGTAGGCCATGTTGTTCTCCAGCAAGAAAACAAACATGGCACACACCTTGCAGGTCACCACCACTGGAGAGTCTTGTCCTTCCATAGCCTCTTTTCCCTTTTTGTGTCTAGCTTTGTGATTGTTCTAGACTAGCCTGTGCCTGCTCCTCTACTCAGTAGAGGTTAAAAGCAGAGTCCCACTGGTGTGAAAGTGTGTGTTACAAGACAAATAAATGGAAAAAAGTTAGTTAAAATAAAAAATAAAAATAATTAAAAAAAAAGTTAGGGGCCTCCCCCTTGACCTCCCCTGCCGAACTCCCCTGGCCAACTCCTGTTTGCTCCCCCTGATCGCTCGCTCTGTTCGCTCGCTCTCTGGGAGCTTGCCTGCTTCTGTAGTCCCTGGACCAGCTGGAGCAGCTTGCTCTGCTCTGCTCTGCTCAGCTGGGAGGTGGGACATAGTTTAACTCTGCACTGTGTGAAGAAGTCCTCCCTTTGATCTGACCTGAATCTCACCCCAATCAGCTTCATAGGTGGACCCCACTGGGTTCTTATACTTTGAAAGGGAGGAAAACGTCTCCCTCTCCACTTTCTCTATGCCATGCCTAATTTTGTTCACCTCTATCCTGTCTCCCCATCCCCTCCTTTTTTCCCCTAAGGTAAATAGCCCCAGATGGTGTATCCTTTCCTCATAGGGGAGTTGCTCCAGCCCCTTGATCATTTGGGTTGCCCTCCTCTGCCCAAGCCTGCCCTTTCTGTACGTTTGCTGACAAAGGATACGTTTTGCTCGAGTGCAGTCATGAATGGGAGTTTCCGCGGAACCACTGGGCTGTGGCTTGGGAGTTTGTGTTCACTCACGCAGCGTTTGGTGTCAGGGTTGGGCTAGCCCATTCCAGAGGCTGAGGCCCTTGAGTCATCGGTAGCTGATTTCTTAATGAGTCGGATACTTTGCATTCCTTCCGCTTTATGGCATTGTGTGTGTTGCTGCTGCTGAGCTCTCGTTACCTCATTAACCACAGAAGGACAGCTCAAGAGCGAACAGGAACGTTTCCCACAAAAGGGCTGGCCTTCGCTCTCTGCCTCTGGATGCGGAGTCCAAATTGATGTAGTCTAAACACAGGACAGGAATCCAAGATGAGCTGTGGGGGTTCGGCAGTGGGCTGGAATCAATCTGATAACTATGATCATAATAATTGGAAGATGGAAGTTTTGTTTTCTTTTTCAGCAAAAGAAAAGTCTGCTTCCCAGGCTGTGTTTTGCATCAACGATGTGGCTCGTGGGAATGACCATGAGCCTTTGTCTCCAAGCACAAGCATCTTCCTGAGTAATCACACTTCAGATAGTGACCATGTGGACCACCAATGCACATAGGTGAGGGTGGGAGGGTAAGGTGGCATCCAAGCATCAGGGTCTGCCCTGAGCTAGACATGTTGATTTCCATGTTGGAATAAGTCTACATGCCTTGATCATCCACATGGTAAACATCTGAGAAGGGGTCTAATCCACTCTTCAACTAACCTGTGAACTGCAGCATTCCGGAAATGTGTCCGAGACTTCCAGGTCTGTTGAATGTGGTATACATTCAGACCAAATGTATACTCAGCTGCCAGCACAACGGCTGAGTCGTGTCTGAGGAAAAAAAGGGAGAAGCACCCCAGATAGACAAATACGCATATTGTACTGGTAGATAAGAGCCAGGGTGGTGTAGTGGTTCGAGTGCTGGACTAGGACTGGGGAGATCTGGGTTCTAGTCCCCACTCCACCATGAGGCTCACTGGGTGATTTTGGAGCAGTCACTGAGTCTCAGCCTAAACCCACCTCATGGGGTTGTTGTGAGGATAAAATGGAGATGAGGAGGGCCGTGGACACCACCTTGGGTTCCTTGGAGGAAAAGAAGGTGGCATAGAAATGTAACAAACTAACAAATAAGGAGATGTCCCTTTTTGGCAGTCATTTTACTAAATAATAATAACCTTAGGATGTTTCTTTGATGCGCACTGATGGCTCAAATTTGCTTGTTCGATGGGTTGTGGCGGCTGGTGACAACTACCTGTAATAACCCTATTAATGAGAAAGAGTTTGAGTAGAATTCTTCTTTGACTCTGATTAAAAACACCAGTGCATACTGCCACCACGACTTCTTTGCCACAAGCAGAACTGGCAATTTGGGACACCTCTCCAATCTTCGCTTGTGGGCTGAGTGGCATGCAAAACTGCAGGTTCTGTGTACAAACCAGGCGCAGGGATCAGCTTTCTCGGACACAAGGGATGGAGCGGGGAGGAAAGAAGCAAGTGCTATGGGCAGGTGAGTGCATACTAGGCTCTTGCGCCTGACCTGCATCTGTGGGTGTTCCTTGTCCCAGAGTCCCGCAAAGGAAAAACATATTTTAGGAAGTGCTGTGCAAATTTGTGGGGAACTTCTGAGAATATATGCTCAGTTTTGCTTTTAAGGGGAAAGGATCCTGCCCTGGGACAACTTAATCATGGATTTTAGGAGCTCTTACTTCTTAGGAAAGCAAACCACTTGAAAATTGCTGGAAGGTCTTGGCAGAGTACTTCATAACCATTGTTTGTTCTACAAATCAAAGCATGTACATATCTCATATTTTATTAACATTTCGTACCCATAACTCATATGGTAAACCATCTAACCTGATGAAGAGTTCTGGAGTACTCGAAAGCTTGCGCCTTATTTTGCGACCTTTGGGTTGACCTAGTAAAGGTCAATAAACCCTAATACGGATTTTGGAAATTTTCTTATGGCCAACTTTTGATATTAAAATGTGTATTTAAATGAAGGTTTTCATTGGGTTTTTGTTTGTTTGTTTGTTTAAAAAGTTGCATATTAATGTGGGGATGGGTAAATAATGTGGGTACATGTGAACATGACATGAACAAGAAAAAGGGTGATTTGCTCATCCCTCATGTGCCTGCTGGTTCTTCCCTACAAATGCCTCCTAAGGCATTTCCCCTCCCACCATCATCCCTGCTTCTGTCAGTCTCTCTTCCAGTTTCAGAGCTGAGTTGGGGAGAAACTCTTTTTTAAAGATCTAGTGGGAGAAGGACATTTGTACCGGAAAATTGGCAGACAGGATAAGGTTTAACTACTGCTGATGATGGGTGGGGGGGGAGAGACACCCCCGTTCTAGATTTGGAATGGGTGCGGCTAGTATGAGTTATTTCCTCCCAACTTGGAATAATTGTTGTTCTCATCCCGATATGGACTCATCCTGGGAACATGATGGAGTCTGAATGCCTCCCTTCAACCCCCCACAGCCCCAAGTCCAGTCCTGCTGCATCATTCTCTTATCCCAAAAGATATCCACCGGTAGCAGAAACAGTAGCAGCAAGAAGGCCTTTGCCAGGTCTCCGTTGCTTCCCTGCAGTCTGGGATGGCCCCCTTCCTGGCATGCAGGACTCAGGACTTGTCACTTCTAGAATCTCTGATGGACCTACAAATTCTTCAGCTGCTTGGAACTCCACATTGAGCATTCCAGGTGCCAGGGAGGAATGGAGCCCTGGCAGAGAGGCCTCCTGCAAGACTTTGCTTTGGCCATTGCTGCCTCTAGATACATTCTGGGGGAAGAGATGGGGCTACCTAGTTTAGGGTGACTGGGGGTTGTAGCACTATTTTTCTGTGGAAATATGCATAGGATTGTGCCCTTAGTGACTGGGAGTGATGGTGCTGGGATGAACTCATTATGAGCCAGGCCTGAACTTCAGCGGAGTTTGGCTCAGATCATACGAGGTATGGGACTGCATGTGTTTGTGTGAATGCTTACATTTGTCTTACAGGCTCTCCCAGTTCTGTATCATCATTATTGATCCTTCCTTGCCAAAGCCTTCCTTCCTACCCCCCTGCCCCCTGCATTAGTGTTATGAAGTAAATGGAGGGAGGAGAACCCAGTGTTTCTGCCTTAACATCTCATTCTGACCAATGACTGTTCCACTGTTAGAATTCACAGACATGTTTTAAATTTCTGGTTTGGTGGTGGAAGGAATTTTAGGTTATTCAGTAATTTCTCCCTTCCTTTCCCCGAAAAACATTTATTTGATGTGTCTTGTTTCTCAGAAACAAAACTCCCCCACATTTCTCGCTAACTCTTAATGTGAGTTTTCCCCCCGTTTTTTTAAAAAGAAAAAAACTTCCTGACTTGTTAATATGCAGCAAATTGCCCAGTAATTGTGGAGCTGCCCGTATGTTGCTGTTTTTATTAGAAGAGGGGTTGGAAAGTATGGTAGCTAGCTGCTGTGAATTAGCATGGGATTTGAATACAGAGAGCTCGCAAGCATCTCTGTCACAGTGTGATGTTAATGGGAAGGTTGTCCTGCCCCCGTGGGACCAGTTGTCTAATTCAGGCTTCCTTGACTTGGTACCCTTAATCGGTGCTGGATGTCAGTTCCCTCCCATCATCTCTAGCCAGTATGGATCCAGGTTGGAGAAGGCTACTTCTCCGTAGGAGGCCTATGTGAACTCTTTGGCAAACGGCAATTGAGGGTGAGCTGGTAGAGCCAAGGGCCAACCGAGGGATGGGCGTAATTGTGTTGATCCGGTTCATGTCCCTTTTGCATGTGTTGACCAGTAAATTTGTTCCATCTCATTTCAGTGCAGGAAAATTTGTGTGCTTTTAGCTAATTTTTAAAATATATGCTATTATATTATAGTATATAGTAATACTATATCTATCTAGCAAGGTAGGCTGAGCGCTCAGTGACTAAATTGGATGGAATTGGCTGTCAGTTCAGAATGACTGTCTGCACCAGAGAATATGCAGTATCAGCTTCAGAAACCAAACTGCCAGATTTCTGCAGCATCCTCGCATCACACAGCATGTCATTAGCATCTGCAAACATCCCTTATTTACATGTATAGGCCACTTTTCCACCAAACGGCCTTCGAAGTGACATACAAGATAGAAACAAATTTTGCCTCCCCAGAAAATTCAGCGTCCCCACATAGCCCCAGAACCTGTTTTCAGTGCTGGTGGGTGGGTGGGTGGGGGGCAGTCATGTAACATGGGAAGTCATAGGAAACATCTGCGCATGTACATGGTTGCTCTGTTTCATCAAGAAGTTGCAATACAGGGCTAGAGGGTTTGATTTCCAGGGCGATGTTGGCAGCCTCTTCCACAGGGGGTGGGGTGGGGTAAATTGGTCCACCCACCACAGATTTCACTGATGGTCATAAAAGCATAAAAGGAGCCCGGCTGCATCAGGCCAAAGATCAATCTAGTTCAACATCCCTCTCCCCATATCAGCCAAGCATATTAGCCCACCAGCAGGACATGAGTGAAATGGCACCCTCCCGCTCCTGTTTCTGACAAACGGTATTGAGAGGCATGCTGCCCCTGATAGTGGTGTTATAATATAGAGCCATCAGGATTCATAGCCAGTGATACCTCAGGCTCCATGGATTTGTCAAATCCCCTTCTAAAGCCATCCAAGTTGACGGCCACCACTGCATTGTGTGGCATTAGAATCCATCGTTCAATTATGCGCTGTGTGAAGAAGTAGTCAGCACTGCAGCATCGTAGTTGTTCCTGACATGAGTTCTATACGCAGTGTCAGGCCTGAGCATCTCCTGGCTCAACCAAACCACGTGCTTTCCCAGGATATACTCAGCCTGGCTGCATTCTGAGTGTGTGTTAGTCTATTGACATGGCCACATCTGAGCCCCTTCTTCCTCCCCCTGCCCCCCAGCAGTCAGCTCCTGGTGACGTCACCCTCTGTGTTCTACAGTAAAAAAATGTTCATGTTCCTTGGCTAAAAGACGCCCACGTTTATGTTTTAAAAGCTCTCTGATGAAGTGTCCTGGCTTTGAGAAGTCTTGGGCACAGTTCCCATTGACCTCACTATTAGAGTCAAACTCCAACTTAGAAACACACGCAGCAATGTTCCCAGTACAACCTGGGACAATAAGGTTGCTTTCTAACCCGCAACGCTTGTAAATCAAGACACACTTGGGCAATGGGAGAGGCAGGGTCCGCTTGAAGCTGGTCAGGAGCGAGATCATGTCATGGAAGCAGGTGGTGGTGTTGCCACTACAATTGGAGAGAGAACAATCCAGTGGGAAACGTCTCCGAATTACTAGTAGTACCCAGAAGAGAGGTTTGTTTCAGAAGACTCTTTTCACGGTCTTGGCGAGAGCACAGGCATTGTTTGGATTTATAGTTGTTCCGTGTGACAGACGCTTGGAGGCCTTGCCCAAATGTTGACCTCTGGAAAACACAGAGGAATGATACAACTTCCTGTTCCAAGACTCTGAGTTTCAGCTCTGCATCCTGTACTTTGCTCCCTTCTTTATCAAAAGCCCACATGTGGATGAAGAACCATTCCTATCTTCCAGAACAGGGATGAGTGACTTATGGGCCTCCAGATGTTTTGGCCTACGACTCCCATCAGCCCTAGCCAGCATAGCCCATGGCGAGGGATGATGTGAGTTATAAGCCCAAACATCTGGAGGGCCACACGTTGCTCAGTCCTGCTAATGTTCTACACATCCGCAAGTCTGTCTGTCTGGTTTGTCTCCATCCTCTGTATCATCCTAAACTGATTTACTCATGGAAACAAGGAACTTAGGAAGCTGCCTTATATGGATTCAGGCCTTTGGTCCATCTAGCCCAGAATTGACAACCCTGACTGGCAGCCAGGGCTCTCCCTCCAGGGTTTCGGGCAGGAGTTTTTCCAGCACTACCTGGAGATGCTGGGGACTGAACCTGGGACTTTCTGCGTGCAAAGCAGGGGCTCCGCCACTGAGCTAGCTAACGTGTGAAACCACGCTTTGCTATGGAGGGAGATCAAGACTGAATGTGCTGCCTTATCCAGATATCTGTCCCCATATTTTCAGCTGGGTCCTTGGTCTTTCATGCTCCATTTACATTTGCACATCACCTTCTGGTCAGCAGCTAGTTTCACAGACGGGCCACTTTGAAAGGAGTGGTGGGCCAAACCACAGGTGATCTATGGCCATGTCCAATTGCTCCTCCCACAACATGACCTTCCCCCTGCCCCAGTACTTGATGTCACCACTGAGGCAGGGAGAGGCCATGACTGAGTGGCAAGGCACTTGCTTCTCATGGGAAAAGACCCAGGTTCAATCCCTGCCATGTCCAGCATTGCCAGTACAGTTTCAGGGGACTCACTTAGCAGCCAGGGCAGGAAACCCTTGGGACCAGGCTGCCTGAGAGACTGCATTCTCCTGTATGAGCCTGCCTGGGCTTTACGATCTTCCAGGGAAGTCTTTCTCTTGGTCCCATGGCCATCAGAGGCACATTTGGCAAGGATGCAAGAGAGGGTCTTCTCGGTGGCTGCGCCCAGGCTCTGGAATCCCCTGCCGAGGAAATTTAGGTGGTGCTCTCACTGGCAGGCAAATGTATTTTTATTCATGCAGGCCTTGGACATGTCAGCTGGTGTGTTTCTGAAGGGGGTTCTTTTGGGTCAGGTCAGGTGCTGCTTTGATATTATTATTGCTTTTAGTTGTGTTTTCCTCTATTTGTTTTTTATGATTGTTTTAGCTACGTTCATTTTACTCTCAGTTTCATTACAGTTAGGCACCTTGAGCGCCCCTGGGGGTGGGGAGGCAGGGTATGAGTACGCACGTCCATACGTACGTACGGCTGTGGTGCGGAAGTCTGGACAGCTGTTCTCAGTCAGAGTAAAGAGCAAAGGGATGGATGGACCATTGCCCTGACTCAATAATGCAGCTGCTTTCTATGTTACCTGCATGTATCCCTGTGAGCGAAAGCAAAGGACATGTGAAAGAGGGACCCTCCATCACTTCATCCCCCCCCCCCCCGATCAGAGCAGAGGGAGAGAATTCTCAGGGTAACAGCAGGGCGGGCCCTACAGTGACGCAGCCTGATGCAGGTGCATCAGGCAGCGGAATGGGAAGAGCAGCGAATTGCGCCATTCTCCCCCTCCGAAGGGCCTGCCGCTTCGTGGCGTGACTGGCCACCTGCTTGGCCAGCCAGCTGGCTGCTTGCTCCCTCCTGGCCAGCTGCCTCCCGCCCGCCCGCCTGCTGAGCCCGCCCTGCTGAGCCCGCCCTGCTGAGCCCGCCCTGCTGAGCCCGCTGGGGTGGTTGGCCAGCCGAGCAGGTTGGGCAGGAGGGAGGGAGGTGAGCAAGCGAGCGAGTGGCCACTCCCGCTCGCCCGCCCTCTCCCACTCAGCCTGCCCGGCTGGCCAGCCAACCCAGTTGGCCACTCTCGTGCGCGTGCCCGCCTGGCTGCTGTCCCTGCTGCTCTTGCCTCATGCCTAAGCCACGGGGCTCCTGGGAGAGGTCGGCCGAACTACTGAGAGAGGTCCCGACCCTCGCGCCTTACTTCAGGACCTCTTGCGATTGTTCAGCCAACCTCTCCCAGGCACCCTGCGGCTGAAGCACAAGGTAGGAGTGGCGGCTGGGCAGGTGGGCGCGCGAGAGCGGCCAGCTGGACTGGCTGGCCAGCCAAGCAGGGAGGGTGGGAGGCGGAGGCAGCAAAAAAGGCTGGGTAGCAACACGGATATAGCCGAGAACCAGGGTGTGGTGTAGCAGTTAGAGTGCTGGAATGGGACTTGGGAGACCCGGGTTCAAGTCCCTGCTCAGCCATGAACCCCACTGGGCCAGTCACTGACTCTCAGCCTAACCTACCTCACAGGACTGATAGAGAGGTGGAGGACCATGTCAGTTGCTGTGTGTTCCTTGCAAGAGGAAAAAAGGTGGGATATAAATGTAATAAATAATGTTTAAAAACACCCGTAATTCCTGGTTGTGTGAACAGTCCCAAAGAGGACAAAGTCCTTGATCATGAATCATGCAGTGAAGGCAGCCCGCCTAAGCACAATGGCTTGGAAGCAAGTTCCCCTGGAATCTTACTTCCAAGTAAGCAGTCATGGTTTCAGAACGAGGTGCCAGCCAACACCAGAGTCTCCTGGAAACCTCCACATTTGGGTGCTCCAAGCATGATGCTTAAACCGAGCACAGTAACCAGTTTCAAAAAAGCGAGAGCTCAGCAGTTTTTGAAAATGAAGTCTCCCCCATTTTTATTTTTGACACATCTGGATTGCATTCATGCTCAGGCAGTTTAAAAGTGCATTAAAGGGATTAATCCACTCCATGACCACCAGGTTTTTCCACTCACGGGTTTTAAAGTTTTCTAACGCCATGCCAAGAACACTTTAAAAAATAAGTACCCTTGGTAGGGATGTGCAATGGTGGGAATTCCATTCTGTTTAAGCCCGATGGGATTCTGCACCGTTTCTGTTCCAGTAAGCGGTGGCAGACTGTAGTCTATGTTTTTTTCTGATTCCGGAAATGTTTTGCACAACTGGGGAGTGGAGGGATCTGCCATTTGTACTGATTGTAATTTGTGCATTTTTTTAAATTCAGGGATCTTGACATTTGTGCAAATTGTGTCAATTTTTTTTCCGTTTTATTGGCGAACTTGCACAAGTGTGCATGATCGCAAGTCCGCCTGTCCGCTATGTAGCCCCAGAAGAGGGCATATTCCCTTCTTGTTGATCTCCTTGTCAGTTACTTCCTTTAGCCCAGGAGAGCCACTGACAAGTTCTTTGACAAGTACGGAATAGGGCTCTGCTGGGTTAATAGGGTGAAGGAGTTTGGCAGGGGCACTCTCCCAGGTGAAAGGTTGCAACGTTTCCCCGAAATCCAGGCTGTTCCCTTCCACACTCTCTTAGCTTAGGAGAACAGCGCTTCTTGCTTTTCTCTGTCTATAATGATTCAATCTGAAGTGTCCCGCTTTTGACTCCACACTGAGAGCATTCACCCATGTGCACGCAAATAGCCTCGGAGAGGTTCAGAAGCCCCTTGCACTCCATCCCAGGGAACCATGTTGTGTCCTTTAGCTGAGGAGGAGGAGGGAGAAGCCAGGAAGGCCAGGAAAGACTTTCTCCATGTGGAGAAGCTCAAAGTGCCAGTGTGCTGCCGAACACAAGGAGGTTCAGAGAAGAGGCTGATGGAACATTTCCTGCTCTTCGACTTCCAGTGGAAATGCCCTGAAGGTGAGAGCAAAGCCTGAGAGTGATACTGTGTTCCCACCGAACGCCAGTTGGCAGCAGACTTTTTAAACACTGCTGGGCAAAGGAAAAGATGGATTTCCAGAAGGGGGCGAAGGGATGGAGAGACAGATGAGATTCCAAAAAGCCAGCGAGAGATCAGCCAGTGCCCGGTGATGGCATGAGATGAAGCCCTACCATGGCGGGTACAAAGCAAGGCTTTCCTGTTCCGGATTGAGCCAAACATCATGACATCACTGAGGCTGGACTGGCTGATGTGCAAAAAGGCCCAGAGTTCCAAAGAGTAGCTGCGGTTGAAAACTGGGGATTGTGAAACCTCTTGCCAACTGCTTGCTGCATCCAATACAAGCAAAACCTCTATGCAAGAAGGATTCATCTCTGGGAAACCTCTTCTTGTTTTGAGGTAGCTCCTCTGATTCTTTGGAAATGTGATTTCTTTGTTTATGGAATGAGACCCTAGGACAACTCCTGTTCTTGAATGGTCGGGGCCTTTGCCAGAGTCCAATGAAGTCAGTGGAAAGAAGTGTGTGTGTGTTTTAAATGTAATCTGTTCCGCCTACAGAGTTGGTTTCCTTTTTACCACTATCCAGATAGGGTCATTAGCTCGTCTGTCTCCGTAGATTCCCTCAGCACCTTCAAATATAAATATGGCATGGCCAAGCAGACCCCTGTCCGCTACCTGGGATGGCTCTGCTGATAAGAACCACTCGCTGCATAGTGGAAGGGTTCTCAGCTCCTTAAAAGATCCCAGGAGTGTTGTTGTCCTCCCCTTCCAAAGTGCAGGATGGAGATGTCCAGATTTTGTGAAATCTGTCCCCTGTGTGTTTCATGGATTGTGCGGTGTCATTTGTTCTGGCATCTGTTCACAGACAAATTCAATTTTGT
The DNA here is from genome assembly GCF_057233095.1 of Heloderma suspectum. Classification (NCBI taxonomy): domain Eukaryota; kingdom Metazoa; phylum Chordata; class Lepidosauria; order Squamata; family Helodermatidae; genus Heloderma; species Heloderma suspectum. Next base: position 327,555,843 of record NC_139460.1, on the reverse strand, counting down.
TTCATTATGCAGAAAAATTTGCAATTGATTCCCTAAGAGGGTTCGCAACAATTTACATAATTTACCGTAGTACGTAACATTTCATGTAGTATCCCACATTCCATTCAACTTTTCCGCTTGAATATTTACCAGACTCAGCAGAAATGTGCATATTTTTGTACAAATAAATTTGTGTACATTTTGGGAAAGTTTAAAAAAAAATCTAAAAGTCCACGGACTCCAGGTGGCCTGAGGGGGCCAGCGTGCAGCAGATTCCACAAGTTGGATTCTTAGAAATCTGAATTTATCTTAGTCCATCTCAAATTTCTCCAGCACCCCTAGTGCAGGAGCCTTGACTTCATTTATTTCTCCTACAAACATATATACATATATTTAAAGAGTTTGGGCTCAGGCAACCCTGGAGTGGGAGCCCAATCCGCCTCCCACTGCTGCAGCTCTGTAGGCTGATCTCCACAGACAGTCCTGTGGAGGTGCTTTGAAAGCAAAAATGTAGCCAGGGCTGCTAGAAGCATAGAAAGTTGCCTTATACGGGTTCAGGCCCTTTGCCCATCCAACCTGATAATGGATATGTGCCTGCCTTAAGGTCATCCTCAGCGGCCCTTCTCTGTGAGTCCCTGCCAAAGGGAGCAAGGCTGGTGGCTACTAGGAAGAGGGCCTTTTCTGCTGTGGTACCCTGGCTGTGGAATGAGCTCCCTAGTGAGGTTCGCCTGGCACCTACGTTGTATTCCTTCTGCGCCAGCTGAAGACCTTTTTATTTTTCCAGGCATTTTAGCATTTTAGCTTTCTAGACGTTTAGCTTTGCTGTTTTAAATCTGTATTTTAAAGCTCTCTGTTGCTGCTAGGCTTTATTCTGGTTGTATTGTTATACTGTGGTTTTAATGTTTAATATATTTTATATTGTTTTATTGTGTGCTCTTTGGTTTTAATTTTTGTGAACCACCCAGATATTGGGCAGGATAGAAATGAAATGAATAAATAATTAAAACTGTCGACACCGACTGGCAGTGGATCTCCAAGGTTTTAGGCAGGATTCTTTTCTAGCCTGACCTGATGATGCCAAGGATGGAGCCTGGGACCATCTGCAGGCAAAGCAGAGGCTCTACCCCTGAGCTACGGCCCCTCCCTCTGCAGCGCCAAGGCCCCTCCTCTCTGCCCCTTCATGAGGAAGATGGGCATTTTGCTAGCCAATTCTAGCTACAAATGCAGACTCATGAAAAATGCTGGTGCTTGGTGTGTTTTGCTCCTAATTTTTAAAAATTACACTCTGCACCAAGAGGTGGGGGGCGGAGGACAGGCAGGGGAGGCCCAGGACTTTTTGCTGCCTGAGGCAAAGGAGACGATGGCGCCCCCTCCCATCCCATGTACAGAAGCCGACGGGACTGGCAGATAGGTCTGTCTTCAACACTGATGATGGGACAATATCCTCTACTGCCCCTGAAGGCTGCAGGCTATCTCAGGGGTTGCAGAGCAGGCCACATGGCCCGCAGCTCTCTCCTTCAACACCTTGCTGCTGCCTCCCAGCATCTGCCTCCTGAGGCAACAGCTTCACTGTGCTTAATGGTAGGGCCGGCCCTGAGGACAGGGCAAAGGGAAGGAAACTTTTCCTCCATCTAGCCTTTCTTTCTAGCCCCTCCCCCAATGGTTTTGGGGACAAAACCTCCTTTTAAATGTAGAATTGTCTTTCATGTTTTGGGAGGTCCTTCCCTTCTCTTTGGGGCCACTCCAGCCAGATCCCTTCCTTGTTTTGGTGCCCACATGTTCATAGAATCATAGAATAGTCATAGAATAGTAGGGTTGGACGGGGCCTATATGACCATCGAGTCCAACCCCCTGCTCAGTGCATGAATCTAAGTCAGAGCATCCCTAACAGGTGGCTGTCCAGCCTCGTCTTGAATGCCTCCAGTGTGGGAAAGCCCACCACCTCCCTAGGGAATTTTTATTTATTTATTTATTTTATTTGTTAAATTTATTAATCGCCCAGCCACTCTGGGCAATGTACAACAATAAAAGCAGTTCATACAATAAAATTCAACATTAAAAACATCACATTTCTAAAATTACCCTAGCCCATCCCAAATGCCTGCCTGAACAACCACGTTTTTAATGCATGGTGGAAGCTCATTAAAAAAGGGAGCATGGTGGAGTTCTCTAGGGAGGGAGTTCCACAAAGTGGGGGCCACCACAGAAAAGGCCCTCTCCCTCGTCCTCGCCAGTCTAGCTGTCCTGGCTGATGGTGCAGCTCCTTCAGCACTGGAGTGATGTGATCTCGCCGGCGGCTGCCTTTAATCAGGCGAGCCGCCGCATTCTGTACCAGCTGCAGCTTCCGAACCATTGTCAAGTGTAACCCCATATAGAGCGTATTACAGTAGTCTAGACAAGAGGAGACCAGGGCATGTACAACCGATGGGAGCAGATGGTTGGGAAGGTAGGGGTACAGTCGCTGTATCAGATGGACTTGGTACAGCGCTGTCCAGTTCACAGTTGACACCTCAGCCTCCATGGACAGCTGGGAGTCTAAGATGACCCCCAAGCTGCGGACCTGGTCTTTAAAGTGTAACCGGTATGGTTACCATTCAACACCAGGTCAACATCCCCCAACCTTCTCTTGTCTCCCACCAAAAGTACCTCGGTCTTGTCAGGATTCAGCTTCAGCTTGTTCCTCCCCATCCATCCACTCACCGTCTCCCAACATTTGGACAGGGAATTGGTTCCATTGTCGTATTGCTCTAACAGTCAGGACATTTTTCCTGCTGTTCAGCCGGAATCTGGCTTCCTGTCACTTGAGCCCATTATTCCGCATCCTGCACTCTGGGATGATCAAGAAGAGATCCTGGCCTTCCTCTCTGTGACAACCTTTCAAGGACTTCAAGAGTGCTATCCTGTCTCCTCAGTCTTCTCTTCTCCAGGCTAAACATGCCCAGTTCTTTCAGTCTCTCCTCACAAGGCTTTGTTTCCAGTCCCCTGATCATCTTTGTTGCCCTCCTCTGAACCCTCTCCAATTTGTCTGCATCCTTCTGAAAGTGTGGTGCCCAGAACTGGACACAGTTCTCCAGATGAGGCCTAACCAGTGCTGAGTAGAGGGGAACTAGTACTTCCCGGAATTTGGAAGATATGCTTCTGTGTTAATGCAGCCTCTTTGATGAGCTGGGCTTTAAAAACCCGGCTGTTGGGGAGCGTTAGGGTTTTTTAAAGCAGCACTGTTTGGTTATGATGTTTTGCTCAGTTGATTAAATAAATCAAATCAATCAATCAATCAATCAAATACCATTTGCCTTTTTTGCAGCCACATCACCTTGTTGGCTCATATTCAGCTTGTGATCTACAACAATTCCAAGATCCTTCTCGCTTGTAGTGTTGTTGAGCCACGTATCCCCCATCTTGTAACTGTGCATTTGGTTTTGTTTTCCTAGGTGCAGAACTTGGCATTTATCCCTATTAAATTTCATCCTGTTGTTTTCTGCCCAGTGCTCCAGTCTATCAAGATCACTTGGAATTTGTTTCTGTTTTCCAGGGTATTTGCTATCCCGCCCGATTTTGTGTCATATGCAAATTTGATAAGTATTCCCTGCGCCTCCTCCTCCAAGTCCTTAATAAAAATGTTGAAGAGCACTGGGCCCAGGACTAAGCCCTGCGGTACCCTGCTTGTAATCTCTGCCCTGTTTGAGAAGATCCCATTGATAAGCACTCTTTGAGTCCGATTCTGGAGCCAACTGTGGATCCACCGGATTGTTGTTGCATCTAGCCCACTTTGAGCTAGTTTGCTCATCAGGATATCATGGGGCACTTTGTTGAAAGCTTTGCTGAAGTCGAGGTATATTATGTCCACAGCATTCCCATAGTCCACAAAGGAGGTGACCTGACCTGATCCAAAAATGAGATCAGATTTGTCTGGCAGGATTTGTTCTTGACAAATCCATGTTGGCTTCGAGTAATCACTGCAGCATTGTTTTCAAGGAGTTTACAGATGGATTGCTTTATCATCTGCTCCAAAATTTTCCCAGGGATTGATGTCTGACTGACTGGTCTGTAGTTCCCAGGTTCCTCCTCTTTGCCCTTTTTGAAGATAGGGACAACGTTAGCCCTCCTCCAGTCATCTGGCACTTCCCCCGTCCTCCATGATTTCTGAAAGAGAATAGACAGCAGTTCTGAGAGGTCTTCTGCCAGTTCCTTTATGACTCTAGGATGCAGTTCATCTGGCCCTGGAGATTTGAACTCATTCAAAGTAATGAAGTGTTCCTTGACCATATGCCTCTCGATCTCAAGCTGCAATCCTGCCCCTTCAGCCTGTACTTCACCTTTGCCAGGGGGGCCATAGACCCTCTTTTGGGAGAAGACTGAGCCAAAGTAGGAATTGAGCACTTCTGCCTTTTCTTTGTCATCTGTTAACGTTTTGCCATCCTCGTTTAATAGCTGAACCACCATTTCTTTCCTCTGTCTTTTATTATGCACGTAGCTGAAGAAAGCCTTTTTGTTGCTTTTAGCATCCCTCGCTAACCTCAGCTCGTTCTCAGCTTTAGCCTTCCTGATGCCATCCCTGCAATTCTGTGCTACCTGTCTGTACTCTTCCTTTGTTGCTTGGCCTTCTCTCCACTTCCTGTATGTGTATTTTTTTTGTTTTCAGGTCATCTCTAAGCTTTTGTCAAGCCACATTGGCTTCTTCTTTGTCTTCCACCTTTTTTCTTGTTGGAATTGTTTGTAATTGTGCCTTGAGAATTCCCTTTTTTAAAAACTCCCACCCATCTTGGACTCCTTTTCTCATTAGAGTCGCTTGTCATGGGACCTTACTTATCATTGTTCTGAGTTTATTAAAATCAGCTTTCCTAAAATCCAGGGTATGGCTTTGTCCACACTCGGCTTTTGCTTCCTTTAGAACCAAGAACTCAAGTATAACATGGTTGCTTTACCTCAGAGTTCCTGTAACTGCTACTTTATCCACTAAGTCATCTCTGTTGGTTAGGATCAAGTCAAGGATAGCCGATCCTCTAGTTCCTTCCTCTACTTTCTGTAGGAGGGAGTTATCAGCGACACACATCAGGAATTTCTTGGAGGGGCCATGTTTTGCAGAATTTGTCTCCCAACAAATATTGGGGAAATTGGAGTCCCACATTACTACTACATCATGCTTCCTTGAAACATTGGCAATTTGCTTTTCAAAAGTTTCCTTCTCGTCTTCTCCTTGATTGGGTGGCCGGTAGTAGACTCTGACTACCATGCTCCTTTTATTCCTTGCTCCATTTATTTTAACCCAGATGCTCTCAATGGGGCTACCAAGCTCCTCCTCCTGTATTTCTGTGCAGAGATATGTCTTTTTAACATACAGTGCAACTCCACCTCCCTTTCTGTTCCTTCTGTTCTTCCTGAACAAGTTGTATCCTTCAATTGCTGCATTCCAGTCATGGGAGTCATCCCACCAAGTTTCAGTTACACCTATGTTGGACACCTTCTTAAGAAAGAGTGAGACTGATTGAAGACCACAAATTATGCAGAGGAGTTGAATGATATTAATTGGTCAGGAAACAAAGCAGGGTCACAACACTTAAAAACGGAGACCAAGGCTGCAATCCTATGCACAGTTATCTGGAAGTAAGTCTGAATTACATCTCAGTTACATCTGAGTAGACATGCAGAAGGTTGTACTGTAAAAGAATGGTTGGGCCCTTGGCTTTGTCTGAAAGGAGGCACTGGAGAAGGCTGCGGAGCATATGGTGAGCACACATGATTGCAGAAGCAGGTGCTGGAGTTAGGCATGTTTGAGAAATGGATTCAAATGAGTTTGGATTCTCTGAATCTGATCTGCAGATTCCACAGCAGACAGTTTTTTTTCCAAATCATGTGGATTCTGTGGACTTGCATACTGTTTTTTTTTCACTTTTAGGGAGAATTTGCGCTAAGTCGTAACTAACTAATGTGAATTAGCACATTTGCAAAAGTTCACATTAGCACTGATGCAAATTAGTGCTAATGTGAATTCATGCACGCACAACGAAATTCTAGTTAAAAAAAGTCTGATCCCGTCAATGAGCAGAAAGATTCCTGACAATCTGTGAAACAGATTGTGAACTGCCCAGAGAGCTTTGGCTGTTTGGAGGTTTAAAAATGAAATAAATAAACAAACACAGGAACAGATTTAATTAAGCCCATACATCCCTAGCTGGAGTATCCAAATAATTCTGTTAACTGACATTCCATTATTTTGTTAACACCCCAATTCCCCACCACCACCACCACCACCATCATTTAGTTTCAAATAGTTTTATTTGGAGCCTCTGCCTTTCTTTGACATTCCAATCGAAGCCCTTCAGCTTTTTAATAACCACAGGATTTTTTGTTTCTCCAAGATGGATGGGGGAGTTGAACTCTGCGTCTGTCTTTCTTTCTTTCTTTCTTTCTTTCTTTCTTAAATTTATTAATCGCCCATCTGGCTGGTCACCCAGCCACTCTGGGCGATGTACAACATATAATAAAACAGTTTAAAACAATAAAATTCTACAATAAAAACATTTCTAAAATACCCTAACCCACCCCAAATGCCTGCCTGAACAACCATGTTTTTAATGCACGGCGGAAGCTCATTAAAGATGGGGCATGGCAGAGTTCCCTAGGGAGGGAGTTCCACAGAGGGGGGGCCACCACAGAAAAGGCCCTCTCCCTCGTCCCCACCAGTCTAGCTGTCCTGGCTGATGGGACAGAGAGAAGGCCATGCGAGGCTGATCTTGTTAAGCGGCCTGTCTGGTGTTGCTGGAGGCGCTCCTTAAGATAGGCTGGGCCGGAACCGCATAGGGTTTTAAAGGTCAAAACCAACACCTTGAATTTGGCCCAGAAAACAACTGGTAGCCAGTGCAACTCCTTCAGCACTGGAGTGATGTGATCTCGCCGGCGGCTGCCTTTAATCAGGTGAGCTGCCGCGTTCTGTACCAGCTGCAGCTTCCGAACCGTCTTCAAGGGTAACCCCACGTAGAGCGCATTACAGTAGTCTAAAGGAGAGGAGACCAGGGCATGTACTACCGATGGGAGCAGATGGTCGGGAAGGAAGGGGCGCAGCCGCTGTATCAGATGGAGTTGATACAGTGCTGTCCAGCTCACAGCTGACACCTGAGCCTCCATGGACAGCTGGGAGTCCAAAATGACCCCCAGGCTGCAGACCTGGTCTTTCAAGGGTAGCCGTACCCCATTCAGCACCAGGGCAACATTCCCCAGCCTCCTCTTGTCTCCCACCAAAAGTACCTCAGTCTTGTCAGGGTTCAGCTTCAGCTTATTCCTCCCCATCCAGCCACTCACCGTCTCCAGACATTTGGACAGGGATTCTACGGCCAACCTTGGTGAAGATTTGAACGAGAGGTGTGCTTGAGTCTGTGTCTGTGCTGTTGTGCTTCCCAGAAGCGAGGGGTGCTTGACCCGAGGAAGGCCTTGCATGAGCTCCGAGACCGTGTCGCAAACTGCAGGTGCTTGCCTCTTCACCTCCCCATTTGCGTTGGACAGAAAAATAAATGTCTCATGGTCTGGGGAGCGCGAATGAGGGGGCATCCTTGGGCCTGTACCCATTAGATAAAGCATGGGAGATTTCCCCTGACAAAGCCCAAGCTGAAAATGTGGTGAGAACTATTTTGTAATATTGGGATCTACTGAACCTGATTTAAACACACTTTTTGTGCACCAGTTGGCCTGGTTTTTTAATTTCTGGACAGGCCAGCGAGTCCTTCCATTTGGTGGCTGTTTTTCATTCCGATGCTTTGATCTTGACAAGGGTTGCTATATATAACATCAGCACCTCCTGATCCCACAAACCAGTAGGTAGTGAAACCAGCATCAGTAACTGACATCAGAGCCACCAGCCTCCACAGCCTAGTTCCTAAAGAGCCGGGGGGGGGGGGAGGCCTTTTGGTGCAGCATACTAGACCAGCTGTCCCAAACTTGGTGCCTTCCAGGTGTCCTGGACTCCAACCCCCATCAGCTATATAGTCCAGTATTTTAACTGGAGCAAGTTAAGGGAAACAAATTCTCACCCAGATCTGAAATATAAAATGCGCAAAGTTTCAAACATATTGTAGAAAAATATTTTAGTGGCACGACAGATGTTTATAGATAAGCATTGTGGTAGATAAGTATTGGGAGTGTCTCTTATATCTACTCTTCTCTGCACAGTAGAACTGTTTGCTATAAATGTAGAGTTGAAATGAACACCCTGCAAGTATTTTCCTCTGTGAATTTTGATGTCAACTGTTTACTGTAGCTTTTCCCAATCTGGTGCCCTCCCGATGTTTTGGACTATAAGTCCCATAATCCCATGTGGGAGTTGTGGTCCAACACATCTGGAGGGCACCAGATCGGGGAAGTCTTGTTTACAGGATACTCTCTGATCAACTACCAAATATTGGCTGCCTCTATTTTATATCCAACCCAATTACGTATATTGAATTTCAGTATTTCAGAGTTGATGTACATTGGTATTTTGGCTGCAATCCTATACATACCTACCTAGGAGTAAGTGCCATTGAACTCATGGGGGCTTACTTCTGAGAAGACAAGGATAAGATTGCACTGGCATATCCAAAACCAGACAGTTTACTGCGTTTGGTACTTGCTGAAATCAGAATCAAGAGAAATCAGCAAATCTTGAATTCTGAGGTACAGTGGTACCTTCCAAATTCAGCATTGCACATACAAAATTTGAATGGCAAAGTTTGAAATTTTGGAAAACGCCTGCAGCTCTGCTCCAAAAGCAGCTTCTAATGCCTGCGCTTGATCAGGCTGCAATCCTGTGCACACTTTCCTGAGAGTGTGCGCCACTGAACACTGTTGGACTTGCTTCCAAATAAGTGTGCATAGAATGCTGCTGTGTGTCCCTTTTAATTCCAAGCATTCCCCACCATGCAACAGGGCCTCCCTCCATGACCAGGGAACTCCCAAGCTATCAACTGGAGTTCAAAGCAAGCGCTTTTGCAAACCTCTAATCGGAGCTCTCTGCATGGACCTTATGCAAAGGCAAGGGCGGCGGGGGGGGGGGGGGAGGGAATGGCCGCAAAGCTCCTTTAATTAAGCAGTACAAACTATGTAATGAATTTGGTTTAAAAGATTCCCTCACATCTGCTCTGTGTCACAAGACAGAAAGTGTTGGCTGGGCTATTGCAATGGCAGCTCTCCGCACACAGAAGGTCCCAGGGATATAAACAAGGAATCCTGACATGTAAACAGCCTTGTCATTAATTACTGCAGGGCTTGACATTAATTACTGCAGCCCCACCCCACTGGTGCCTCTCCCCCCACCTCTGGGCGCTGGGCAAGAGAATGGAAGTAATGGAAGACCTGTGGCAACTTGGCTTCTGGCTCAAAGCTAAAGGGAGGTGCAATGAATTCCAGCTCAAATAGTATAGGAACCCATCCTCTCCAGTACAGCTACCCAAATCCAGATGTATAGAGCAAAGCCTTGGGTCTGTTCTTCATCAGCATATGGCCTTGGAAGATTTACATAATGCAAATGTTTTAGGGTTGGACATTAATGGGAAGTTGCTCCAATCCACAGGAGGGATGGAGAGAGAGTGAGAGAGAGGAGAGAGAGAGAATTCCAGCCCTAGCTGTTTCAGAGTTCCAGTATGGACAATAGCAACTAACAAATCCTTTTTTTTTGCCTACTGCAGGGAACTGCACACAGGGTTTGTGGCTAGAGATGATCCATCACTTCCATTTATTCCCCTTCTAAGGGCAGTTTGACATGTTTTGCTCTGAGTGGCCTTAGATGTTCTCGCTCAGTGCATCAGTCCCTGCCAAGGAGCACACACTTGCCAGGATCAGGACTAAACTGTATGGGGAGACCTGCTCATAGAGGAGGCCTGTCCTACTGGATCAGGCCAAAGATCCATCTGATCCAGCACCCCATTTTAAACCTTGGCCAGTAGAGGCTTCCATACTGATGCAAATAGCTGTGGAACTCCTTGCTGAGGGAGGCTAAGTTCGCTCCCTCTCTGCTGTCCTTCCACCGGCAGGCAAAGACCTTTTTATTCAAGCAAGCCTTCGGTGTGTAGGCAGATCTGTTGAACCAGATGCTGTCTTTACTCTGTTGTTGTGTTTTTAATTGTGTTTTAATGCATTTGTTTTATTATTGTTTTAATCAAGTTTTATTTCTAATTGTAAGCCGCCTTGGGTACCATTTTTTCTTGATAGAAAGGCAGGGTACAAATCAGTCCAGTCAATCAAACAATCAATTAATACATCTTGTGGTAGCTGGGTGCTTTTTGTCAGAAACATGGCATTGGGGGGGGGGGTGTGGAACGGCAGGATAAAAATTAAATAAATAAGCTCTTCCTCCCCCTTGAGGCACCAATGCTGCTCCCCTGAAACTGCTACTTACATCACAGAATTGTGCATTAACATCTCGTCTAGTTTGGTCCCTGGAAAAGATGCGCTGTTGCAGAGAACCAGATGCTGTTTATTATTATGGCCCAACAACATGACCCGCTTCGAAGACCCTTCCTCAGGGGCACCTGAATATATTCCTCAGAATACCACAGGGTAAAATAATGTTGTTGTTGCTGTTGTTCAGTCGTTCAGTCGTTTCCGACTCTTCGTGACCCCATGGACCATAGCACGCCAGGCCTTCCTGTCCTGCGCTCTCTCCCAGAGTGTGCTCAAGTCCATATTCATTGCATCGGTGATGCTATCTAGCCATCTCATCCTCTGCCATCGCCTTCTCCTTTTGCCTTCAGTCTTTCCCAGCATCAGGGTCTTTTCCAGAGAGTTTTTTCTTCGCATTAGGTGGCCAAAATATTGGAGCTTCAGCTTCAGTATCTGTCCTTCCAATGAGCACTCAGGGTTGATTTCCTTTAGGACTGACTGATTTGACCTCCTTGCAGTCCAGGGGACTCGTAAGAGTCTTCTCCAGCACCACAGTTCGAAAGCCTCAATTCTTCGGCGCTCAGCCTTCCTTATAGTCCAGCTCTCACAGCCATACATTACTACTGGGAAAACCATAGCTTTGATTATGCGGACCTTTGTCGGCAAGCTCATGTCTCTGCTTCTTACTATGCTGTCTAGGTTGGCCATAGCTTTCCTCCCAAGGAGCAAGCGTCTTTTAATTTCATGGCTACAGTCACCATCTGCGGTGATCTTGGAGCCCAAGAAAGTAAAATCTGTCACTGCTTCCATTTCTTCCCCTTCTATATGCCAGGAAGTGATGGGGCCAGATGCCATGATCTTCGTTTTGTTAATGTTGAGTTTCAAACCAGCTTTTGCACTCTCTACTTTCACCCTCAACAAGAAGCTCTTTAGATCCTCTTTGCTTTCTGCCATTAGAGTGGTATCGTCTGCATATCGGAGGTTGTTCATAATTCCCCCGGCAATCTTAATTCCAACCTGTGATTCATCTAGGGATGTCAGAGAATTTCGCCACGAATCTCGGGGAGGCCGAATGCCTGCGCATTCGGCCCCCCGAAATCGGTGGCGAAATGGTCTGCCCCCCCCTGCTCCCCCCAGGACGGGACTTACCTTAGGCGAATGTCCCTGGCGGTGGCGGTTCGGCGGCGGCGGCGGCAGCTGCGGCGGCCAGTCTTCCGACCAGCTGCCGCCACCACCATTTCCTAGTTTAAAAAACAAAACAAAACACGTGATAGGCTATGTAAAGATTTACATAGCCTATCACGGCTAGATTTAAAAAAAAATACCATGATAGGCTACGTAAATGTTTACGTAGCCTATCACAGCTGAGTTAAAACAACCCCCCCCCCGCGCGTATGCAAATAGCGGCGCCCATGGGCGCCGCCATTTGCGTTCCTTATTTTGGCACATGTAGTCTACGTAAACATTTACGTAGACTACAGCAAAAATAAAGGGAACGCAAATAGCAAATAGCGTTCCCCTTATTTTCGCTGTAGTCTACGTAAATGTTTACGTAGACTACATGTGCCAAAATAAGGAACGCAAATGGCGGCGCCCATGGGCGCCGCCATTTGCGTACGCGTGGTTTTTGGTTTTTTGTTTTAACTCAGCCGTGATAGGCTACGTAAACATTTACGTAGCCTATCACGGCTGACTGCAGGGACGCAAACGGCAGCGGCTACGGCCGCCGCCATTTGCAGACCCGGCCGGCAGGATTCGTGGCGGGAGGGATGGGGCGCCTCCCCCCCCGGCCAGAATTTCAGGGGGGAGGGACGGGGCGTCTCCCCCCCGGCCAGAATTTCAGGGGGAGGGACGGAGCGCCTCCCCCCCACCGCGAATAAAATTTCGTAAAAGGTAAGGGACTTTCGTACATCCCTAGATTCATCCAACCCGGCATTTCTCATGATGTACTCTGCATATAAGTTAAATAAGCAGGGTGACAATATGCAGCCTTGCCGTACTCCTTTCCCAATTTTGAACCAATTGGTTGTTCCATGTCTGGTTCTTACTGTTGCTTACAAAAAAGCAAAGGCACGGAGACAGGGATTTCAAGGGCCACCTTCCTCAGGCTGATCAATTACATCAGGTCCTTTGGCTAAGCTTCTTATTGGCTGTGTGAGCATTCCCAGAGTTAACGGAAATGGGAAGCAAAGCTTGTGAAGGAAAGACCCCATATTCAAAAGCTGGATGGTCAATGCTGTGGGCTCAAAAGAAGAGACATCAGGGGAAATCCAAAGTGTGCTTCAAGGAGAGCTACCTAGAGCATGTTCAGACTATCAAGAGGGCTGCTTTGGGGGGTGGGGGGATCTTCACGAATGAGAAGCACGTTGGAGTATTATCCAGATTTTCATGGAATTGGCTTTGGTCCATCAGGGACACGTGAAGGAAGAAAAGCCAAGTGTACCATACTTTAAAATCCACTTTTCAGGGGTCACACAGCACTTCAAAGCAACATACTTCCAGGTTGGGTGATGGGAGTGGAACACCCAGCAGGTGCTGCGCAACCAACGAGAGGGGCTTGTTTCCTGCCCCTGTCCAGGCTCTCCGTGGCTACTACGTTATCATAGGGATGTCAGAGAATTCCGCCGTGGACTCAAATGAGGCTGGATTCTTTGGAATCCGGCCTCCGGAATCCGCAGTGGAACGACACAACTTACCTCCGTGTCTGGAGGATTTCCCATGGAACGGCACTCCAGCTCCATAGCGCAGGCGATATGGTAGTGGCGGCTGCCACTACCGTATTGCTGGGAGAAATACAGCCGCCTGTAAAGCGCTGGTTTTTTTTTTTTTTTACCTAAATAGAGCCGTAAATGGCTACTATCAGGTTAAACTCAGGGCTTTACCATCTATATCAGGCGGTATGGTAATGGCAGCTGCCATTACCCTATTCTTGGCTGTCCGTTCCTTCCCTCTTCCACGCGCCGGCTGTCAAAGGCCAGTGCAGGGAGGAGGGGCCTTGGCGCAGCCTGCAGGGGGGGGGAGGAATGGATCGCCTCCCCCCCTGCAGACCCCACCCCTGGAATAGAAGGTAGGGGTTTCGTACATCCCTACATTATCATCCCCAATAGTACCTGAAGGCTCCCTATGAGAGCACCCCACCAGCACAGTTTTGCCCCATTCCAGCCAACAGTCAGGGAGTTAGAGCTCCCACCCCCTTTCTCCTTTTCCAGGGAGTAAATACTGCTTCACCCATTCTCAGTCTGCACCTCTGCTGCCTGCTCCCCCCCCCCCATTGGGAATCCATAGCATCTTTTTCCCATTGAGTAAATCTGAGCCACGCTGTTTTGAGTACTATCTATCTAGCGAGAAGAGGCAGCCAAGAAGCAGGAGCTTGCAGCCCCGGTATTCTGCTGTATCGATACGTCGATACAGTGAAAACTAAAGAATGCAGGAGAGGGAGGCGAGGAGGCAGCAGCAACCCCAGCCAGCCCTTCCCCTCTGTGCAGAGAAGCAGCAAAGTAACACAAGAATCAGAAAGGCAAAGTTACACAAGCCACAGAGAAGGCTCCCAAGGGGGACGGGCTGGGGAATGGAGGCTAGTTATGCCCACTGGCGAAAAGGAAGCCCAGTGCGATTCTGAAGGCATGGAAGAGTGCTCTAGTGCTTTGATGAGTTGGAAAGGCAGGCTAGTTACTCTAGTTACTTAGGTTACCAAGATCACACAGCCAGGTGAAAGACACCCCCCTCGGAATGCCCGATCATACTGAATTGAAAGCGGAGGGGTGGGCACACAGCACCCGAACTGCAGGGGAGCCGGATTAAAGACAAACAACGGAGTAAAAGTACTCTGCAAAAATGTGGCTTCCCAAAGGTAAACTCCAGCGTGGCTGCGGACTGGCCATGACATCATGTGCTGCAAAGGACCTCCAAATAGTCCCAATCCACAGAAAATCACCCATGAAGACAGGCCCTTGTTATCCAAAGGCTTGGCTCAAACTGGAACACTAATTAATATGACAGGGTGGTATAGGGAAGCCGGCACACCATGTAAAATGTGGTGTCACTTAGCCTGTTTTCAGTATGTAGTGAAACCAGGTTTTGCACCTTGGATAGCTCCTTTAGAATTCTGACTGGTTCTGACTGAAACCTGGAGTGGATTTACCACCCCACTGACATAAGAGCCACCAGTCTTCACTGGAACAAGACCTTAAAATAATAGCATCATTTTTAATGGCTTCTGGGAATATTAGAATGGGAACAGCTTCTTTTTTATGTTTCCAGTTTGTGTACTGGGCAAGTCTGAAACTCAGCGCCCAAACCCTTGTCAAAACGTGAGACCTGACATATAGGCAGGCTTGCCCAGTGGTTGGCATCCTTCCTCAAAGCCTCCCACAGAACGTGAAAAGTCGATCCTGAAATTCATATTCCAGTACAGCACTGAGAATCCTTCCAGTAATTTCAGCTGCTGCACCTTGGTATTTCAACATTTTTGTCTTCATGGGCCCCTGGAATGCATCCCCCCCCCCCCGGGTCTTTAAACCTTTCTCTCACTCTCCTTTGCCTCTATTAGTTCATGCACTACGAACCATGCAGACTCTGGGATTCTGCAACTAGGTAAAATCTTCCATCTGGACTGGCCTTAATCCACTTATTATTAAAGAGCTTTGCCAATAAGAGCACAATAAATTAATATGAAGAATTGTACAGGGCTGAAACCTGGAAAAAGAGACAGAGACTCAGGCGGCCTTGCAGGCCAGGTTATTTCTAAAGTCTGGCCTGAATTATTTTCGAAAAGGGAAGAGTTGGCAGAGGGTGTCAATGGCCACCAGGCCCAAGTAGCATAGAAACTAATGGATTAGCCCTGAAGGCCAACGAACTAAGTTTAAGTGGAACCTCCACTCTGAGAGGTAGTCTATCTCTGTCTAAATACAAGTTTCTGGGGAATGACAGCAGAGAAGGACTGTTGCCTTCAGGCCCTGCCTATGAGCTTCTCAAGGCACCTGGCTGAGGACTGTCGGAAACAGAATGCTGGGTCGACAGATCCAGAAGGCTGCTCTTAACCTTTGGGTCACAACAGTGCCTGCCCTTCTCTAATAATTTCATATGCCGCCCCGGTCGTTACAAGCATTACTCTGGTGAAATTGTGTCAAACCAGCGGAGCTGGGCAATGAGTCTAGGAATGTGTGGGATCTTGGAACCAGGAGGAGTAGCTGAGGTCAGAATAATCCGGATTAGCTTGGAAACAGGGACCTGTGGGGGGGGGGCAGTTGATATTCTCTGGCCTTGCTTTCACTTCAAGTCGTGGAGAGGAGGCCAGGCAGGGGCAGCTGACCATAGGGGTTTGAGAACAATAACTGTGCTTATTTTTCCAGCTGTCAGCTATTTAATGCTAGTAGTAATGCCTCCTTCTCCTCCACCTCCTCCTCCTTCCACAGCTGTAAGGTAGCCAGTTCCTGAGCTGGAGTCATGGCCGTTGCTTCCCAGCGGATGGGTGCCTCTTTGGCCTCTTTCAGGAAGGAAGCAAAGGGAGGTGGGTGTGGGGGGAGTGAATAGACATCTTTGCAAAAAGGACAGGAGAGTGAAAAACCGCAGTGTGTCACTGTTGCCTGTGACAAATTTCACCAGGTTGTGTTGCTCCTTGTTTCTGATGCAGAAATGCCTCCCCAGTTAGATCCAACTGACTAACAGTCAATTGGATCTAGGATTAAAGGGGGAAGGGAGGGAAGTTTCTGCTTTGGGATATATACCTGGTGGAGGCTCGTGGCTCCAATGTCAGTGGGGTAGTGAATCTGTTCCGGGTTTCAGTCAGAACTCCAAAGGGCTGACCCAAGATGTGAAGCACCTTGGAGAGCTCCTTTAGAGTCCTGACTGAAATCCAGAGCGGATTCACCGCCCCACTGACATCGGAGCCACAGCCTCCACTGGGTATAACTCTTCTTTGTCCTGCTCAGAGCCAAGCTCAGGTTCCACCTCGCCTCCTCTTTTCTAATGCACGAACAGCCTCAAGTGCAATACGAAATTCCACCCCCCTGCGACCCTGGATAGTGCAGAAAACCAAAAGGTCTGGGTTTCTGTCTATCATCTCACAGCTGAGATTAATGGGGTCATCTTGGTGTGAGTCAGCCAGGTCCCCTCTGCCCCACTACTGTTTTTTCTCCACCTCTGCTTTCTTGGACCAATCCCTCCACTTCCTGGAGGATTGCCAGTTACCTGACATCACATTTTCCAAAATTCCTTTAACAGCCTTCTTTGGGTGAGCAGGGGAGGGGAAGAGGGCTGGATGCCTATTTGTGAGAACACTTAAACATAGTCCAAACATCCTTCTGCACCTTTCACTAGAGCCACAGCTCAGTGACGGAGCACGTGTCCGGCATAAAGAAGGGCACAGGTTCAGTTCCTGGCAATTTCCGGCAATAGTGGACTAGGAAATATTGGGCTAGATGGACCAATGCCGTGAGTATAAGGCAGCTTCATATGCTAAATGTTTCTTTAGAAGTCAATGAACCAAAGCTCACCAGGTTGCAGGTGATCCTAAGCTAGGCATGTACAAGTATTTAGTTTCTGCTCACAAATTGTCTGACCATGTCCTGTTCACAACCACAAATTCAAGCACAAGCAGGAAAACATATCCACCCAAAAATGTTTGCAAATTCTCGAACATGTGCTCGCATTCGATTTGTGCAAATTTCCCCATTTGATTTTGTGCATAGTTCAAAAATGTGCGAATTTTTAAATCAGCCACACTTTAGTCTGTGGGGAAAATTTGCACAAATTTGGGAATTTGTGCAACTTTCACATTCAATAGCTGTTTGTTTTGCACAATTTTCCCATTTGTGCAAAGTGAACAGCAATCATCAATGTGAGTGCAAATTGAGGAGAGATGAGCAGATGTTTGGAGAATCTTGGTCAACTCGAACATCGCTTGTTTGCCCATCCCATAGCCTAAGCAACTGTATTCAGCAGCAAGATTCCCTGGACTGAGTGGGATTTGCTTCCAAATAAATGTGTTAGAAGGACCAGGAGCCCAGTTCTCATGCTGCAAAGGAGAAAAATCACTTGGAAAATAACGATAATTACAATGACAGAGTCTTAACCATGAGTAAAATAATGATCTGTTAGTCTGGATTGTGCCCTGTGAGGTCATCTCTGTCCAGAGCTCTCTTCGTGTTCTGCCTTTGAGAACATCCTGGCTTCCTTAGCTGTTCTTTAAAACCAAATATTACACTGTCTGCTGTGGTGGGGAAAGTAGATTTCCCCTTGTTTCTGTGGAACCAGGGGTGTGACGTTGCATCTCTAGGCTCTTCCTCTTAAACATAGAGGAAAACTGCTGTTCAGAGTAAGCCGCTCATGCTCCAGTGCAGCCTTCCTCAACCTGGTGCCTTCCAGATGTGTTGGACTACAACTCCCAGCAACCCCCAGCCAGCGAGGTTGAGGGAGGCGGCTCTGGTGCGTGTGTCTGTGTGTCTGCCTGAATTCCGACTCAAGCCGGAGAGAGTGGCATCGGCAGCTTTGGCACTCCACTGTCAGCTTCAGTGAGGCCTCACAGATGTCTCTGGGGCTCATCGTGGAGACCAATTTCCACTGCAGAAGGCCAAGATGATATCACGTATCACTGCCGCAGCAGTCTACATCGCGCCTTGGCAAAGGGGGCGTGCAGTCCATCAATCCCAAGGAAACCTTGTGGGAGGGTGGAGGAATAAGACGAGAATATTGTAGCCATAACATTTTGGGCCTGGAGCAAAGCTGACCTTTTCCAAGACTTTGAAATCTAACCCTTTCCACGAGACAATGGCAGGCCTGTCGGGCGAAGAGCAAACGAGGTCTTTGCAGGGCCCTGAGGGAGTTTCCCCCACACCCAGCCAGCTCATCAGCAGCTGTCAGGACCCGTCATAACAGTCAGCCTGTCCTTGCTGAGAGACCAAAAAAGAACAGCTGGCCTGGAGCCTTCGCACACCCTTCCTACAGCAGGTATTGCTTTGCATCTGCAGAATATTTTAAAACGGAACTCTTGAGCAATAACAACCACTGTCAGCCTTGGTTAGGGAGGTATGAGAAACTGACCCCGTTCGCACCTCCAGAACTCAAACACCATCTGCACCCGAAATCTGCACATTCCCCAGCTCACAGTGAGATCTGCGGACCAAAGAAAAGTCTGTTCAGTAGTGCATACAGTTGAGAAGTATGCATGGAAAAGGTGTGTACTTTTGAAAAATGCACATAAACATGCCTTAATCAATGGGATAAAGTGCATACTGTGCAAAAATGTGCAAAATTGATGCATGCACTTGGGGGGGGGGGAATAACAAAAAAACCCTGACAATCTGATACAGACATAAATTGGGACGCGCTTCAAGGTGGAAATGGAACCTCAGCAAGTTTGAGTTTTACAGATGCTAATCCCTAGCCTTCATTTAATGCTTCAAATACTCTACAGTCGCACACATGCTCAGCAATTCTTAGAACCGGCCGCCCTGTAAAACGCCGGCTTGCTGGCCTGTTGGCAACGTCTCTTGAGCCTGTGTCTTTGGCTCCAGCAGTAGAAGAGTTGTTGAGTTGAATGAGCTACCAGATCTTGCACATCTCTGCCTACTAGCAGAGAGAGTTCCCTCCCAGCCCTGCCTGGTGACTTGGGCACCTGGGTCCCCTGCTTGGGGGACTCTGGTGGTGGTGGTGACCCCCTGAGGCTAAAAACTTCCAGAAGTGGCTTGGGTTTTTGCATGACAGCCCATTTGGCCTTGTGACTCCCGGGCTCTGTCCTGGCATACATCCAGCTGGTGTGATATGCACTCCACAGGAATGACCTCGGCCAGGGCTGGCATCAAGGCTAGGCCTGGTTGGGTACCTGCTGAGGGCCCACATCTCAGCAGGCCCCAGTGACAAGTGCCCCCTGGAGTTGCTCCTCCTTTTCTCCCTTGCAACCTCCTTGTTCTCCTGCCTCTCACTCTGGCCTGGACAATCATGGTGGTGGTGAGGAGGAGGAACAGGAGATACCACGGCCCCTTGGCTCACTACTTCTGTGCCTGTCAAGCAAGCAAGTGATGAGAGAGAGGATGAGGAGCAATCACAGCTGGTGACGGTGGTGCTGAGAAGGTTGACCCACAGAGCCCACTGGGCCCTCAGTATCCTGGAGCTGGCACTCGCCTTGGCTCTACTTATCTTGGCCTTTGTTTCCCCCTCCTACCACAGCTGACTGGACTGTCTTCTGGGTTTCTTTCCATCTTCTGCTTCTCCTGCTTCTCCTTCGCTCTCTGCTGGCTGCTGCTGGGGTTGGGTGGGAGGGGTTAAGCAGAGAATTCTTTTCTGGCTCAGCTTTCGAACCAAGTTAGAGAAGAGCGCAAGGCCGTTCATGCTCTCCTCTTCTGCAAGATCAGCATGACGAGTCCCTGAAATCCACATCGAAGCTATGAGTTTTGTAGCTTTGAATCTGAACTCCGGGTTTCACTGCCATCTCTGGTTCTCTCCAGCCCTGTGTTTCTCACGTGCCTCCTGCCTAGGGATGTACAGGCTGTGTGAAATCCACTCCATCTGTGTTTCACAGATTGTCAGGTGCCTTTTGTTCCATTGTCCGCTCACAGACAGAGGTGGATTTTTTTTCTTTCGTCATGCGGAAAAATATGCAAATAATTATGTAGGAGGTTTTGTAAGAATTTACATAATTTACCTTGGTACATAACATTTAGCATATTGTCTCCCATTCTGTTCAACTTTTCCTCAGCAGAAACTTGCATATTTTCCTATGAATACATATGAGTACATTTTGGGAAAGTAAAAAAAAAAAGTCAGAAGTCCACAGACTCCGGGCAGCCTGGGGGGTCGCTCCTCAGCAGATTCCGCAAGTCAGATTCTTAGGAATCCAAGCTCTTTTGAGTCCATCTTGAGTATCTCCAGCATCCCTACTCCTGAGTGGACATCACATAGGTCAGCCTTCCCTAGCCTGGTGCCCCCGTGCTGGCTGGGCATAATGGGAGTTGCAGTCCAACAAATCTGGAGCACCCCAGGTTGGGGAAGGGCTAACATAGCTCAATCAACAAGGAAAGCCATCCCCCACATGCACTGTTTCCTCCCTCAGCTCCAAGATGTTGCGCTTCTCACTTTCTGATGGAGAGCTGAAGCTCCCACCAGCCAAAGTAAGAGGAGGGCCAGTTTCTCTCTCCCTGCCCCCCCATCTAATTTAAGCCCTCTTGTCCCTTCCTTGATCCAGCACTACTACTTTGGCAGAGAGCGGGGAATGAGTCATGGCTACAGCCTGTGCCTTTGCCCCCCCTCTGTTCCCATGAGGCTGGATGGGCTGTGTCCTTTTCAGAGGCACAGCGAGCTCTAAACAAAGCAGCCGCTTTGCTGGCTGGGCCCCTTACATCAGCTGTTTGTCAGGGTCAGTTAAAAGCATTCAGCATGATGGGTACAGTTAATGCGCAGACTAATGAGACAACAATGGTGCAGGGCACAGGAGCTGCCTCTGCCGGTGCCAGACGGGATCCTGTTTGGGTGGAGGTCTGCTGGGGTGCTCTCAGGTTCTGCACCTCAGGGGCAGGGAAAGAACATGCTTGACGGAGCTCAAGAAAGGAAGGAGTCAGCAGGGGGCTGTGTGCAGCCGAAAGCAGCTTGAAGTGGGCTTTTCCCATGCCGGTGTTTTGTACAAGCATTTCAGTGGGTCGGATTCAGGTCCCTGGGGTCAAATGACTTATTAACTGACTGTGGTTGTTGCCAACCATTGTCCTCTCCCGTGATAATGCCTAGTTGTAGGAATGTATGGGCTAGATGTAAGCACTACGCTCAGCTTTACCTCCACCCCATCCACTCCACTCCACTCCACTGCACTTCTTGGTCCACACGGTGACAGCATGTCCAGTGGCTTCTTTAATGAAACATTACTGAAGAGACACAAGAGATGTGAGGCAGCGACAGCCACATGGCCATGTGTTGCTAGGGCCTCAGACACGTGTGATTCTGCCTATTAGAGCCTTTCCTTTTCCAAACAAGCCTGTGAGGTTAAGTGCTGGTTCCCATTTTACAGATAGGAAGAGTGAGGCGAAGAGAGTGCATCATGTATACAAAGCCACTCAGGCACTACTATGACTAGGGATGCATGAAAATTTCATTTTTGCTTGCAAAACATGTGTGTGAGCCCTGTTCGAAGCCCCAAGTACGAGTCCGCCAAGAATATTTGTAAATAGTCAGACATGTGCTTGTGTTTGGCTGGTTCCTGATTCCTAGTTTGATTTCTGCACATTTCCTCCATGGACGGAATCAGCCCCATTTTATTTTATGGGGGAAAGTAATGCAAATTTGGGGAAACTAGGGCAAATCTCCCATTGTTTGTTTCCCATATTTATTTATTTATTGCATTTATACCCCGCCTTTTCTCCTCTTGCAAGGAACCCAAGGCGGCTTACATTATCCTCCTCCTCTCCATTTTATCCTCACAACAACAACCCTGTAAGGTGGGTTGGGCTGAGAGTCTGTGACTGGCCCAAAGTCACCCAGTGAGCTTCCATGGCCGAGTGGGGACTAGAACCCGGATCTCCCAGCTCCTAGTCCAACACTCTTGCCACTACACCACACTGGCTCCCATCCCTCACTGTGGCTAATTAGGGACCTGGATCTTGGCATCTCTGGTTCGGATGTGGTTGCTCTTAATGCTGGCTCATTTTGCTTGACAGGTTTAAAGCCTTGTATAGCCATGGGTGGACTAGATAACTTCATGGCACTGCATGTGTGGATTGGTGTTATTCCACTTCAGGAATAGTCCCATGTCTATTCCTGAAGAATGTTGGGAATTCTAGTTTGGCATCCATGCTGAGAATTTTCTCTTGGCGATCCCCCTCCCCCCTTGAGGATTTCACAGGGAGCAGGAATCTGTTAACCAGTCTGAAGTTTCCAGTCCCTGAGTTATGCTGTTAGTGCCCATCTGAAAAATGGGAATATTAATGACACAGAAACCAATGCCCTAGTGGAACCACGTGTCCCAAGTTCAATCCCCAGCTTCTCCAGGTAAAGGTTTTTGAGGAAGCAGAGCTGATAAAAAGAACCTGTCCAAGAGCCTACTGCCCATCAGAGTAGCAGTAGCCAATAATGGGCTGACTTAATTTAGTATATAAGAAATTCTGTGTGCCACCCACCCCCTTTCTTGAAACATATAAGCTTGCCTTATACTGAGTCATGTAGCTCAGCATTGCCTATTCTGACAGGCTCTCTTGGGTTTCAGACAGGAGACTTTCCCAGCCCTCCCTGGAGGTGCCGGGGATTGACCTGGGGACTTTCTGCATGCAAAGCAGCTGCTCTACCACTGAGCCACGGTCCTTGTCTTTCTTTCTTAGCCATCCGACATCACTTTCTATGGCCAGTGTACACTAGTTGTGACTCAGTTCTTTTCAGCTTCGTTTTCAGAGTCACTGCCATCTAGTATGCTTCTTTTTTAAGGGATAAAAAAGTTCTCCTGACTTTCCCTTGCTTGTCTGCGCTCCCCATACATGCCTGCCAGTTGAGTGGGAGGAGGCTGAATTTCTCCCTGGTTTCTCTGAACCAACCAACCAAATACATGGCCATCAGTCTAGAGTGGTCTGATTCTCTGCCATGAGAAATGGGAGCTTATTTTCCAGAAGTTGCCGTGACATCCATCCTGGTCATAGGAATCCACAGGAAGAAGAGCTGTTGACCTGTGATTGGGGATGTACCTGTGTAACATCCGCTCCCTCTGTGTTTCGCAAATTGTCAGGCACCTTTTGTTCCGTCCTCCGCTCACAGATGGATGCGAATTTTTTTCATCATGCAGAAAAATACGCAAATAATTACATAAGGGGTTTCATAACAATTTACATAATTTACCTTAGTGCATAACATTTAGCATATTGTCCCCCATTCCATTGCACTTTTCCTCGGCAGAAATGTGAGCGTTTTCCTATGAATGAATATGTGTACATTTTGAGAAAGTAAAAAAAAAACATCCAAAAGTCCATGGACTCTGGGCAGCCTGAGGGGGTTGCTCTGCAGCAGATCCCACAGGTCAGATTCTTAGAAATCCGAGCTCATTTTGGTCTGTCTTGAATTTCTCCAGCATTCCTACCTGTGATGCCAAGCAGCTGCTACACTTGGTCCTCGCTTCTGCCCATTATTGGTAAAACAAACAAACCAGCAAGCAAACCCCAAACTCACCCCTGTCGATGTCATCGAAGTGATGCCCTCTTCATATCCCATGCTCTTCCCCAATCTGATGCCCTCCAGATGAGTTGGACATTGTCATGCTGGCTGGCAATGATTGGATCTGCAGTGCAACACAACTGGAGGGCACCAGGTCAGGGAAGGCTCATCTTGCTTATGTTTCCCAGCATGCCCCATCCAGACCATGCTGTGATGACACAGTGGGGGCATCGTGAGTAGGGCACACAGGGCTGATCCAGTGAAGAGGTGAAGGCTGAGCAAGGGGATCCTCACTTGTTCCCTCCATTATTTCTTTGCCTAGCACTGGAGGTTGTGCTGGAGACCATCAATTGCTTCCATGAATAAATAACATCTGGTGAAGCCAATACCTCTTGTACTTTTAGAGAAAATTCCATTGGGATTACATCCACGAACACAGCAACCTTGTTTGCAATCGACCCGAGGCTTGATCCAGATAGATGTTGGGCATGGAGCAAGGGATGTGGAAAGGCAAACGTTTGCGTCTGCTTAGATACAGTACTGTAAATTCAGTGCTTTCAGAGACCCTCCAAGTTCAACACGGGGGTGGGCGCAGCACCAAAAGCTCATTTTGGTGTTACAGCATTTGTTTTTCCTCATGGTGAGAATGATCATCTCTCCATTTCCCCCACTTTCTCCATGGCGTGGGATTGTGGATGTTTATAGGACCAGCTTTGTTGCCTTAGCAGCCCTTGGGCCAACCTGGCAAGTCCCTTCTACATCCTGAGCAACCAGAGCAGATGGGAAGAGCCAAGGAGAGTTTCCTAGTGTCGTAACGGCTGGCCGAGGGACATATGACATATTTTCAAGCGCCTGGATGTCAGACACAGATAAAGCTGGTTGGCGTAGAAGATGCATCCTGGGTGCAGACCAAAGTGTTGTGTAAACCAGATTTCCTAACCCAGTGCCCCATAAGAAGGCTGATGAAAACAACCCAGTGCAGAAATGCATGCATTTGTGGAGAGCATGAGATCTGCCTTGACCTCTGTGTGTTGGCGTTCTTCTTTCTTTTCTGGCTCCCTTGTGAACTTTCTCTGGGCACATCCTAGAAGAGGAAGAGCCATTGTTTCCCTGATGCACCAAGGATAGGACTGAAACAACGGTCCTAAACTTTGTGTGACAGGAAGGTACCCTGAGGGCTTACCTGCATGCCAAGTATTGGTCAGGTGTCTACCAGCTGAAGTGTCACGGCTTCCCCAAAGAATTCTGGGAGTTGTAGCTTTGTGAGGGAATTCCCTTTTAGCACACACACACCCCTCACAGAACTACAGTTTCCCAAGTTCCCCAAGTGTAAGAGAATGACTGTTAAAGCCCATTTCAGGGGTTAATTGTGTAGGTGTGTCAGATGAGAGCTGTGCGCAAAGAGCCTCTCAAAATGCTCCAGCCTATTTGTGGCAGAGAAACTGTGGGACAAGCTCACTGACTTTCTCCTAGGGGAGGAGAAATTCTCCAACCGTTTCTCACGGATAGGGCTCACTATTGGCAGGGTTGTAGCTCAGCTTCTTTCTCTTTCCTGAGGGTTTTTGGTTCATTGCACTGCTCCAGCAAGCGGCAGCAGCATCAACTGTGCTGAGGCGTCCATTTTTCTGAGACACAACTTTGAATTTCTTTTGGTGGTATCTTTGAGCTTCCCTAATCACTGCGAGGTGGCCGAGGGGCTGTGTGTGTTTTCTCTCTGTGCGTCACACACTTTCCCATTGCTCTGCAGCCTCCCAGGCCACCTGCACTTCCTGGACTGAGAAAGCCCCACGGCAGGCGTTGCCTCCCGAGGTCTTCCTCACGATGGCTTTAACTGAAGTGCTGCAAGCTGAGGAGGCTGCAGGCTGCCACACAGATTATTGTACAATGACAGGCAGGATACTCATGCACACTCCTAAGCCACCTCACAAGTAAGGTAACCACAGGAACCCCAAACCCAACCATGAGAATTTCTCTGAAATTTCTCCTCTGAATTTCTGTTTGAAAGCAATTTCTTTTCTATCACATTGAATTGGAATGGTCGAAAATAACGTGGGAGAGATTTTCGGCACAGCACTATGTCAGAGTGGCCACTTACGCCAAACCAAAAAGGAAGACAAAACGGGACACAGCTTTGCATAATATTTGCATATGCTCATTTATATGCATAGATGCAAATTTAGAAATACTCTAATTGAAATGGAAATACAGTACATCTCACCATAGTGCGGAACACTGTGACCAGGTGACCTGTGTGCACCTTAAAAGCCTACCCACAGCTCTTCCTTCTTGATCTTTATACTGGACTTGGACAAAAATTGGGACAGTCCTTCAAATAGAGAACACCTCCAAACAGAGGACTGTCCTCTAACAGCCCTTCAAATAGAGGATTGTGAGGTAGGACACCTGGCCATCCTGGGGTATGTCCTTCTCAGATGTCTTATCTGTACTACTTACAAGTTTGTATCTGGTTGGGGAGCATGGCTTCACTATAGCCACTTGGCCATTGGCACGGAACTCTGTAAGTTGGGTCTGCTGCAGTGATGCCCCCACCACCTAGGCACATCCATGGAGCATGTAAAGAATGTACCTTGGATACCTCCTTTAGAGTTCTGACTGCTTCTGGCTGAAGCTCGGAGTGGATTCATGGGAGCCACCAGACTGCACTAGAAGAATGGCTGTTGGGTTACCTGCAATGGCTGTCTTCTCTCCCCAGCCTCACACCGAAGGAAACCAGGACAATTGAAACCAGTTTGGGGCTTTTTAGTCGAAATGGAACCTAAATCCTAGCCTAATCCACGCCCCCCCCCACCCTCATTTTCCTAGGAAGGATGAATGGCTTTACTTCCCAGAAGCTGGGCCCAATATGTGTTTTGCATTAATCCCAACAAGCATAACATGTTTTTCAACATGCTCTACGGCGTCCGGCTGGGCTTCGGATGCTCCACTTGCGAGAGCCAGAGGAGGCTTCCCACGTCCCGTGAAGCTGCCCCCTGCAACGGAGCAGGCAATCCCGTTTGGACAAGATGGATGCTTAGAGCTTCCGATGAAAGACTTGCTAATCATCACCAGGTTTTTAAAAAACTGACTGATCCGTTATAGGCATTTTGTAATGTATGAAGTGGCCCTCATAGAAGGCGCCCTTGAAGCTTTTTCCTGGATTCTATCCCATCTACCAGAATCTTTTTTGGAATAGTGGCAGCCAATGTTGTACTCCAGATGAGGCCTTCTCCACCACGACTACAGCAGCAGGGATACAAGGAGCTGCCTTATGCCGAGTTGGACCATTGGCCATTTAGCTTGGTACTGTATGAATGACTGCTGTTTATAGGGAACATTCCTGATACCTGAGTACTGTCTCTATTTTGGCTTGTGTGGATTTGGGGGCGGGGAGCTAAGGGTTCAGATTTGCCCTCAGCCTTGAAGACATTTGAAAGCTTTGGGGTTCACTGTTTCACCCTTGCTTTATTTATAGCATAGTGGTGTCAATGACCTGGTTTACACAATTGTGTAGAGGGTGAATGATACATCTGACATGGTAGCCATTTTAGGAATGGGAAAGCCCCCATAACAGCCATTTTATGAGAGTGCCAATGGCACTCTCTCAAAATTCCAAATGTGCCCACCAACCCAAAAAGTTTCAGATATAATACTCAGGCTATTATTTAGTTGTGGCTCTTTCTTAAATGCTGCTGTTGTAGGAAGTGTATTTTTTTATGCTATTGTTGCCATTCATTTTTATTTGATAGTTGATATTTTTGTACATGATGTATTGTGTTTGGATGGCTTTTAAGCTACGAACTGCTTTGGATTTGTTAATTTATTTGATTAAAAATGTGGGATATATTTATTTATTTATTATTTAATAGATTTATATATCACTGACCATATTGTAAAATAGCTCCAAGGGGCATGAATGTATACCATAAGGATAAGATTAGGAAGTAGTAAATAATGTATTTTATTTACCATAAATATCTCTACCCCACCTTTCAGCGAAAGCTTCCAAGGTGGATACAAACAAAATAAATGTAATATTCAAGATTTCATATGAATTTTAAATAATAAAGAAATCACAAAACAGCAGTGAAAGCAGCAAAAAAGTGGAGAAACACCCACAGTAAAATCCATCATCCATTAAAAACACTGGAGAATAAAATTGGCTTCACCTGATCCCAGTAATCGAATAAAGTGAGCACCAGCCAAGTGTCTCAGGAGAGATTATTCCACAACTGGGGTGTCACCACCAAAGAAGCCCTTTCTTCATTTGCCACCCACTTAACACGAGAAGACAAGAGCACCTGGATTAAGGTCTGTGGTGAGGATATTGGGGAAATGGCTCAGCTCATGTGGGAGCAGTTGGTTCTCCAGATATCTAGTCCCAAGCCATATATGGCTTTATAAGTCAAGAAAAGTAGTGACTGAGTTGTACCTAGAAATGAACTGGAAGCCAGTGAAGTTTTTTCTGTATGGAAGAGACATGTTTCTTGCAGGTGGCCAGAATCAGTTGCTAATTTGGCTGCCATAATCTGAACCAGCTCAAGAGTCCAAGTTTCCAAGGGCAACCCCATGTAAAACACATTGCAGTAGTAGTCAAGTATGGATGTTACCAGAGCATGGACAGGCATGGCGAGACTATCTCTGTCCAAGAGGGGCCATCGCTGGCACACCTGCTTAAGATGGTGTTCACATGAAAGTTTTAAATGTGATGGCCATACCAGGAAGTTTCCAGTCCTCATGAAAGTCATGGCTGGGCTAATTTCCTGGGAGCAAAAAAAGGCACAAAAGATCTCAAATTGTTAAAATGTTTAACTTTTTTTATCATTGGGAAGAAGCAACTCTTTTACACCAGAGGAAGGACACCTGTTCTTGGATGCATCTTTCATTTTTGCTTTGGTCATTTCCATGAGAGTTTCCCCCCTTTTTTATTTCTATCTATACAGGAAGCTCTGTGTTTAGGGCCAGGGAGATCCAGCCCTCCAGCCCACTGGAGACTGAACAAAGGCAGACCCTTGTCAGGCAGGAAGTACAGATGTAGGAAACCATTGTTGCAGGCCAGCTTTCAAAGCGAGGCAACGACATAACCAGACGTGACCCGACACGACTCTGCTCTTTATAGCATTTCCGAGTCTCCGTAAACAGCGCTTTACAGAATGAGGCATGTTTGACTTTCAAAGGAGGACTCGGGTGTGGACAGACTGAAGGAATGGCAACAAAGAGGTGCTTGTGAGGATTGCTGGAGCAAGCCCTTGAAAATGAGACCAAGGAAGGAATTCTTGCGGGGGGTGGAGAGCAGGAGGTAATACCGCAACATGGCAAGGCCCTGAAAATAGCATTACTCCGGCCTCCGCTGTGCGGCGTTTGGCTCCCCCAAGTCGCCTGGCATGTGGCTTTCTTTCTGACCAAGTTAGCAGCGAGGGAAACTGAGTTGCAAAGAAGCGGAATGAGAAATCAAATTCCTCGCTTGGAATTCCCTGAGCAGCCAGGGAGGCAGACAGAGAATGATGGTGCAGAGCGTAGTGTCCCTCCTCACAGTCTTCAGTCGTGGTGTCATCATTTGGGACGTAGGAGCAGACTCCAGAGACCGGGGAGGGGAGCAGCAGGGAAGCATTGCAGGCAAAAGGCCGCTGCACACTGTACAGAATGAATACTTGTGTCTTTAGGATGATAAATAGGAGCGTTCTTTCCAGGCGTGGGCTCAAGGAGTGTCCATGTTGGTGACATTTAGAGACACACTGAGCAAGCGTTGTCTTACTGCTTGGCTCCGTTGCGCTGCTTGTACAGCTCATGTTGTTCCCCGTGTTGGGCTTCTTTATGGGAAGGGGGCTGATGTAGAAGGCAGTGCCTATGAAAGAATTTCCTTTTCTTGATCAGGCCACAACCCATCTAGACCTGGTCTCTTGCCTCATTCATATGGCTGGCTCAATCAAGGGGTGACTCTTTTCCTGTGCCGCTTCAGGCAGCAAGTGGAAGAGTTGCGTGTTTGAATGCTGCCACATGGAAGAACTTCCCTGCACGTAGAAAAATATAGCATGGCAGGGAGAGGGCAAGTCAGATGCCTTCTTCCTGACCTGCTAGCTTTCTATGTGCAGGGATGTCAAAATGTGGGGGAGCATTTAAATACCGTCTATGTACCTTCAACCTGAAAGGGTATAATCTCTGACAAATGTACCAGTTGTTTTCTGTGAATTATATAAAATGGTTCATCTAGAACCAACTAAATTATTAGTTGGTTGTAGATGAACCATTTTATATAATTCATGGCCCCCTGCCCCCCCCACCACCCCGTGGCCAGACTGGTCCAATAGCAGGACCAAGCCTCAGGATTAGCACAGAATTCTTGCACCAAAGAGCTGGAGGAGAGACAGAAAAGGCCATTAAAATCTTCAAAGATGTAGCACTTTCTCTAGAATGAAAAGTGAAAGCATTTGGGCCTTTTTACTTTAGGGAAAGAGGGAAAAGACACAGATAAGCAACATGAGGAAAACAGTGGTGTATAAAGTTATGAACAGAGAGGCAAGAGGGAATTTATTTCCTCCCACTCTTGTAACATTAGAATTTGGTATCCCTCATAATGAAACTGACTGCCTTTATTTATTCATTCATTCATTCATATTTTATTTACTGTACTTCTGTACTGCTTGTCTGCAGCCAACCAAGGCGGTTTTTAAAGATTTCCAAAATGAAAACCATAATTAAATAATAACATAGTAAAACGTTAGAAACGCCCTTAAAAAGCCATAGAAAGGAGAGGTTCCTCCTGTGCAAGCACCGGGTCATTACTGACCCCTAGAGGGACGCCGCTTGCGCTGGCGTTTTCATGGCAGACTATAGCGGGGTGGTTTGCCGTTGCCTCCATATTAAAAGCCAAGTTAAAAAGATGCACCTTGACCCCCTTCCTGAATGCAGAGTGAGTGGGTTCAAGGCTGACAAAAAACACTGGGCCGGGGCACGGGGTGGAGCGAGGCTGTCTGGAGCTGCTTCACATTCCGGCCAAATGCATGAATGGCGGGGCGGAGGGGGGCACATGGGAGAACACCCCCTCATACCTCACACAATCACTACCAGAAAGTTGCAGGCTCACCTTTTAAGCCTATTAAAAGGGATGAGACAAATTCATGGAGGATAAGTCTAGGAATGGTTAGCAACCATTTAGCAATTTGGGAGGAGCCGTAGCTCAGTAGCAGAGCAGTTGCACTGCATGCACAACATCCCAGGTTCAATCTGTGGCATCTCCAGTTAAAAGGATCCGGTAGCAGGTGATGGCACCCCCACCCCCCCACCCCGCACACACACACGCACACAGGAGACCTTGGAGATCAGCTGCAGGTCAGAGCAGGCATTTAACAGATAGCCTGACCTTGTTTAAGGGAGCTTCCAAGGAGCCTTAATAACTAAATTGAACCTCTATGTTCAGCTAGAACTAGAACCCAATGGGGCCAGCCAAAGAAGCTGAACTATGGGAGAGGCAGGACAGACAGAAGGAAGGACTTCTCCACACACTGTAGAGTTAAATGATGGAATTTGCTACCACAAGATGTAGTGATGGCCACCAACTTGGATGGCTTTTAAGGGGATTAGACTATTTCATGGAGGAGAAGGCTATCAATGGCTACTAGTCCTGATGGCCATATGCTCTGTCCGGTATGCTTCTCAGTCCCAGTTGCTGGGGTACACAAGTGGGTGGGTGCTATTGCACTCCATGTTCAGCTTGTAGGTTTCCCATTTGAGGCATTTGGTTGGACTAAACGGGCTTTTGGTTTGATCCAGCAGGGTTCTTCTTAAGTTCTTAAATGAACATTCTATATCCCTAGCCAGTGGAGGTGGGTGGCTCCAATTGTGGTGGGGCCACCATTCCATTCTGAGTCTCAGTCAGGACCAGCCAGAACTCTCAAGGAGCTATTCAAGGTGCAGATCCTATTTTGGGATAGGGTTCAGCATTGAGTGAAACCCAAAATGGATTTACAGACCCACCAAAATTGGGGCCACCAGCCTCCACTGTCCATAGCTCTTACATTACTATGAACCAAACCAAAGGGAACTGCTCCCCGGGCATGCCTTTAGGAGCTTTTCTACATGAGGCACCCATTGTGCGCTTGTCATTCCCTTCTCACAGTTGTTATGGGTTCTTTAGATGACACCATGATCCTCCATTTTCACTTCTGTTTGTAAAGAGCACTTTCCGCGAGTGTTTTTAGAGCAGGGAAAACGGGGTATTATTTCTGAAAGCGAAAGAAAATGCTGTTTCCCCTTGTGTATTTGCGCTATTCTGCTATATCACAGTGCCACCTAGAGGCTATGTAGGGGCAAAGCAGGAAAGGAAATGCTCCTCATGTAGTGCTTGGATCTCAATTCTGTGATGAAACTGAAAGTAGATGCAGCAGATTAACAGCCTGGTAGAAAAGCTCTAGCCTCATTTGGGGTAGCTGCACTCCCCAGGTCAGGAAAGAACAGCCCTGGTCTGGATCTTGCAGAAGAAATTTGGGCTCGTCCCGCAGAAGCCATTCCTGGGTTAGATCTGATGTTTGAAAGCATGTCAGCATTCTGAGAAAAACAAGTTTATAGCACGGGCACTTGTCCACCTCCCCAGCCTGTGCACACTCCTGCCTTGTGGTTTTGTGATGCAGGCTAGCACAGCGCTGCATGGGGCTGGCAGAGTTTTCTGAGGAGACGCTTGGCCCCATGTTTAGTGTGAAAATTCACTTAGGCATTGTTTGGAGAAGTGTTGCAGTTGCTGGCAGAGATGCCGTCTGTGAAGAGTGAGATTTCCATTGTGCTGTGTCATCCGCAGACTTCTGGAATCCAGCAGATTCCTGACACCCATCAAATACGAGTGTTCTGCCTGTGGAAAATAATTTTCCAAACATTGCCTCTTCCTAGGCTGTTCCTAATTTTTCAGAATCGGCGCATGAGGGTAATTGGAGCCATATTTTTCAGAGAGTTGTTCAAGTACTGTATCTCAACATTTCACTGCATAATATCATTGGGGCCTGTGTTGTAGTGTAGTGTTAAAGCAAATGAGCCATTTGCTGGAAAATCCCAAGGTCAAATACAGTTGGCCCATCTCACAAAGAGCTGGAAAAGGTTCAGAAAAGTACAGCCAAAATTATTAGGGAGCCAGAGTAGCTTCGCCACAAGGGAAGGCTAAAGGGCTTGGGTCTTTATCATTCCAAATAAAGAGGGTTAAGTGGGAGGACATGACAGACGTTTGTAAAACTGCATGGTGTCGGGAACTTGGATGTAGAGAATGTTTTCTTCCTCTTTCATAATAGTGAAACTCAAGGCCACCCAGTGAAATGGCCACCTAAATCCGTCGATCTCGATTTAGGACACACAAATTGGGTTCTAGCATTATAAGAGAGGGAGACACATCACTTAATACAGCACTCTCTTATCCACCATCGCCTGCCATCCTGACCAAATTCCCACTATATGTTTATTCAGAAGTAAGCCCTGTTCAGCAAAGGTCCCCTGAAACTTTAATTAGAACCTTCCTCCTCACAGCTTCTGCCTCTAGTTCTTTGTTTGTTCGTCTGTTTAAAATATTTCTTGGCTGCCTTTCAAGGCAGGACCCCTCCCAAAGGGGCGTACAACAATAAAACACATATTCAAACCCGCAGTGGCAGTAAAAACAGCAGTAGCAGCAAACATTCTAAAAAACACCAATACCATCATAAAATAAACCTTGCAACAGACAACTGGAGCTACAAGCCAGTTTGATAAAACGTAATTGGGAAGGGCAGAGTAAAATAGTACATTTTCAGGGCCTTATTATTTTACTTCCCGCTTAGCACAGACAAAACTGCCCCTTAATTCCTGTTCTTCTCAGGGGAAGTGGGGGGGTTGAATTATTGTTATTGCAGAATAGTGTCGTGTTATTACTTTATCATAATTGATACTTTATTGTTGTGTATGCAATAAACCTGTTGCTGCCTTGGATTGCATCCCCCAGCCCCGTGGATGTAGGGGGAAGATGTCAATTACCTGGCAGGCCAAAACACATGACTTATGGCTGCATTCAGCTTTGGGGGCACAGGCTGTGCAGGCTCTTGCACAATTCAGCTCCCAAGAAAGCAATGTGATTGCTTGACGTTTTCACAGAAGTCCCTATTTAGAACTCGTGGTTCCATTCCATTCCATACTTACACCCCACTCCCCATCTGACTACAACAGATTTTGATTTATCGCAGTAATGACCAGGGAAGGAGAGAGACTCTGCAGCAGAGCAGACTGGCATTGGACCCAGGTTGTCAGGAAATGAAAGCCGTCTATTTGGCAATTATTATCGAGCGACACAGCTATGAGGAGGAGGGAGCTGAACGTTTTGGTTTCAGAAACAACATTTGCGATTTGTGTAGTCGCCAAGTTGCAACTACACTGGTGTAGTCAAGGCCATCCCATGGAGGTCAGAGGCGCTGCCCCAGACACGGGATCGGGCCACCACCTGCAATGTGTTGTCAGGCCTGAGGGTCAAAGTGTGCTTCTAGTTGTCCTAGCTCAGTCTCAGGATTTATTTATTCATTATTACATTTCTGTACTGCCCAATAGCTGAAGTTCTCTGGGCTGTTCACAACAATTAAAACCATAAAATACAGCACAATAAAATATAATTTAAAAGTTTAAAATGGCTGTATGAAGTAAACATAAAAACCAAAATAAAACCTAACAGCAGTAGAAAGATTTAAAACAGTATCAGATTTAAAACGACAGAAACTGAAAGGGAAGAGATTTGGTTCCAGTGCTTCCAAAATTCTTCTCATCTGAATTTCTCCTGGCTTTGGAGTTCTAAATTGCTCGGTCTTCTTTCTGAAGTGGGACTGTTACATTAGGAATTCTCTGTTCTGTTTTTGTTTTGTTAATTTCTGAACCTTGTGCAAAGTACTGTGGGCACACAGCATACAGCAGTTTACAAGGCCTCCAGTTGACTTATGTATATCCACACACACATCCCATACACATATGGCATGTATGACTGATGTGCATGTGCACATTGATGAAACACTGCAAAAAAGGAATCCTGATATGACTGTACGCTTGTGAGTGGACTGGAAGGAACATTTTTCATTTTTGCAACAGAAGCCTGAATGAATGGTTGGGCCTGCATAACCTCATCCGAGCCTAAAATTACCCTTGGCCTAGATGGACCAATAACTGGGGACAATTCTCAGTTAAGCTGTACTTTTCCTTTCCTTCAGTCTAAGATTCTGGTTTTCCCAGTGAGTTATAATAATAAATAGTAGAGTTTTTGGAAGAGGTCTGGTGAGTGCTGCTGTTCTTAGACGTACAATACAGCCACACCCTTTTCCAGGGTCCTATAATCTGTAGGGGGCTCAAACAGGCCAATTTGCTCCCCTTCCCCTTCCCCACCCCCATACTCAGTCTTCATTAGGCATTAGGGAGGGTTGCCCCTTTCATTTTTCTAAAAAATGTTTTGTACTTTTGCGTCCCTCAGGGTTCAGCTGAACATGCTATTCTCTGCCTCCTGTTTCCCAGTGGCCTGTTTTGGCTCCCATCCCCTCGGCTCTCAACTGTCTGAGCTCACTTTTATGGGGGATGATAGTTAAACCAGAACTTGGAAGGAGTGGAATACAGGGTTGATAGAACCAAAGACACAAGAAAGGAACGGAACTGGGAATATCCTCTTGTCCCTAAGATCTGGAGGTGGTGAGAAGGCTCCATGGCCACATGCTATGGCCAGATTCATAAACCAGACCATCAATAATTGGTCTCTCAGTTTTTGTTCCCTTGAAGGATTTAAGTTGTATTTCTTCTACTCCAGTTTAAATTCTGTTTATTTCCTATGGAATGAAATCGGGCGGAGGGGTATATGATCTGATTAAATGGTGCAGCAGTTTTAAGGTCCGTTCATTGTTGGGATAGCCTCTGAAATGTTTGGCATGTGGCAGATGGGATCGAGTTAAGATGGGATCCAGCTTCTGCTAAATCGATTATGAAGGCTCAAAAGGCACTTAAACCCATTTGTAGGGGATCTAGTGGGCATATTGGAGAAAGACGTCTCTTTTCTCCTTGGGATTTATAGGTTTCATTCATTCTTCTCTCTCTACCTCTTCCCAAGATTAATTTTGTTTTTCAGATGGAACTGTCCCATTCCCTGCCAGCCCTCAGATCTTTCGGGTAACAAACTGCTAGTGTACTTAATAAAAAATATAAAACCTCTGGTCACTATTAAAGTCAGTATCCAAACGGGACAAATCCGACCACTTGTGAGCCAAGCCGTCTGAATGATGTTCCGACATTTGATGGAATCAAACCCTCTAGCTGTTGAATCCAATCCTTTGCCCTAGATCGAGAGGTCCTTTACATCCATCCTCTCTGACTGATGCCTGTCTGGCCTTGCTCAGGACCCAACAAATTTATTATGGCAAAAGCTTTTGTGGACTAGAACCCACTTCATCAGATGCATGGTGTTATATTAATTTTTTTAAAAAAAAGAACAGTGAGATCAGAGGGAAATAGAATGCAAAAAATGATATAGATTGTGACAATTATATTAAAGCATAAATGTATGTAAAATAAGAACAGTAACCATCCATAAACCAGGGCTGATGATAAGACAAACGGTTATCTCAATTTAGGCCAAAGGTGCAAGAAATGAACTTCTTGATCTGTTGTAATCTTCCGTAAATCCCCCAGGGAGGTCCAGCTACAGGGTGAGAAGAAAACAAACAAACAAATCTCTCAGTCTGATGCACCTCTACTCACAACACACAAACTATACAGTATCAGCAGTGCCATCTCACAACATCACTACAATAGCAGCCTACTGCTATTCAATTAAAGCACCCTGTAGTCATGCAGGGATGCTGGGAACCAAAGGACATGTCGAGAAGAGGCTGGGTCCAATCCAGAATGGATTTAGGAAGCAGGTACCACACATCTGGTGTCAATGCCCCCCCACACACACACACACACTTTTCGGCATTCACACTGTCACTAACTTTAATTATGTTCCGCTTAAGAGCAGCCAGGCGGAGACAGTCTGGCTGCAGGGTCAGGCCTCTGAAGCGTGCCCGCTCCTTTCGTCTCAGGCCTTTCGAATGAGGTGACCTTTGGCCCTCACGGCCCACCCTCTCCATTCTCCCCTCCCCCCAGGCACTCCCCTGGGATGCTTTCCTGAAGGGAACATTTTCAAGGGCTGTTTGAAGTGGCCACCAAAATTGCAAAGCACTCGGAGAAAAGCAAGGTCTGAGGTTTCAAGGAGGCGGGGGGAACGGCATGCTTGTGCCTGGAAGGTACGAGGTGGAGCAACCGCTTGACTCTGGAGATTGTTTGCTCACCTTGTGGTACTTGCCGGGACGTGCTTTGCGTGGAACACCGAGTACACATCATACACGCAAGCTGGAGAGGAAGGCTGGGCTGCCGCCACCTCCCAGTGAAGCAACGGTGCAATCGAGAACCTCCAGGGTGCTCTTAGCGGCTGTGGCTGCCAAGTGCTTTGCTGAGGTGACTACATTCTCTTCGAGCGCTGCCGGAGAAACTCGCCAGCCTCCCCCAAGTTTCGAGAGGATGTGAAGTTAAGGTTTATGCTGAGGGGTTTTTCCCCCTCCCCTTTGGACAGAGAAATTAGTCCATGAAGTGGTACATTCCACTAGTCCTAGGGAAAGTCGACTGGGTGAAAAGGCTGCGAGAGAAGGAGTCAAAATCCTGTTGCAAACAATGGCGTGTCTGTGATGAAACGCACTCTCGTGTCCATCCCCCCGACTTCCCTGCTCATGGGTGCGGGGCTGCTGCTTTGCCCTGCCCCTGCTGTTCGTGAGGCCCGAGAGATCCCTGCCCAGGGCTTTGTGGCACAAAGGGAATCCCATCTGTTGCTCTGACATACTGTCTTTGGGAGTGGTTCTGCAGCTGTTCCTTGCCCACCTGCGCCTGCAGATTTCCCTCAGATCAGGAAGGCGCATCCTCTTCTGTCCATACGAACTTGGCATCTCCTCCTCTTGTTGAGAGAACCGGGGCTGGTGTGGCATTTGGAATGTCCATTTCGAGCAGCCCTTGGAAGTCTTTCCGTCAGGAATCTGTTCTTTGGGAAACAAATGGCTGGGGCTGCGTGTGTGTGAGAGAGACAGAGGGAGACAGAGACAGAGAGAAATATGTAGGTGGCCCACGTTCAACCTTCACTGTGGCTGGTGTGGTGTTGCAGCCACTTAAGTCTCCCTGGCGTGATTGGGCAGATCTCAGATGCCAGACAGGAGGGGTGCATTGCTCTGCCAATCTCTTTTGCTGCCCAATGATTAGGGATGTATCAGAAATTCATTTCAGTTTGTTTTTGATCAGGATTTACGCAGTTCTCACCTTCCAGACCCCACAGGCTCAGACGGATTTTGCGGTCAAACTCTGTACATTTCCAAACTTACAGTGTGATTGATGGACCAAAAAAAATGTGTTTGACAGCATGTGTACATTTGAAAAATGTACACAAATACGCTTTAATCAATGGGAGAAGAACGTACATCTCAAAGATGTGCACAATTGATATGTACATTTGGAAAAATATGCACAAAAATATGCATGGATTTTTATGTGAAAGAAACAAGACTTGCAACCTGATAACGACTCGAGTCAGAATGAGCTTTGAGATAGAATTTGGAGAACTTTGGTGAGCTTGCATTTTGCCAATTCTCATATCCCTACCAATGATGAGCAAACACAGGATTAATTATACAGAAGAAGATACATATGAATTGCTCCTCAGTTTCTAAGGATGGGCGGAAGCCTTACCTCCGGGTCCGGGTGTGTGTGTGTCTGCAGTGGGGTGAAGCAATCTGTCCCTCCCCCCTGGAATCCTAGCTGGCCAGCTCCGCTCCGTGGTGATTCCGCAGAGCTGCTGGCCGGCTGCAATGGCTGCATTGACCTTAAACTAAGACCTTTACGGCCACAAATGGCATAGTGGACGCCATTTGCGTCCGCAGTCAATCTGCCCAGCCAGCGATACGGCAATCAATGGCGGCTGTATCACTGGTGCTCTGGAGCTGGCAGGCAGGGAGGATCCGGCCAGCGAGGATTCCTCCTAGTGGCTGAGGTAAGTCTTCTCATCTTCCACGGACTCTGGGGGGCCGGATTCTTTTGAATCCGGCCTCACTGGGGTCCGTGGAGGATTTCTCTCCCATCCCTATGTGTGACTTACACAGGCTGCTGGACTCTTTTTGCCTTTGCATAGGATTGTGGGATTACCTTGGAGGTGCATTATTTTTTTAAAAAACTATAATGCTGGACATGGAGAGAGAAGGCAATCTATGGCTACTAGTCATGATGGCTATACACATATCAGGGGCAGTACACCTAAGGATACTAGTTGCTGTGGAACATGGGTGGGAGGGTGCTGTTGTGCTCATGTCCTACTCAGGGGCTTCCCGCGGGTAGCTGGTTGGCCATGGTGGGAACACAATGCTGGTCTAGAGAGGCCTTTGGTCTGATCCAGAAGGGCTCTTATGTCCTTCACCTATTTTGGCATT
The DNA here is from genome assembly GCF_057233095.1 of Heloderma suspectum. Classification (NCBI taxonomy): domain Eukaryota; kingdom Metazoa; phylum Chordata; class Lepidosauria; order Squamata; family Helodermatidae; genus Heloderma; species Heloderma suspectum. The sequence continues at coordinate 327,516,931 of NC_139460.1, read as the reverse complement.
TTGTGGGTACTGGTACCATAGTCTGTGTATGTATTTGTGATCCAACTATACATACTTTTAAGAGAGACCAAGTGGTGTGGCCTAGTGGTTAGAGTGTGGGACATAGACTAAGAAGACCTGGGTTCAAATCCCTGCTCAACCATGAATCTCACTGCATGACTTTAGGCCAGTTACCAGCTCTCAGCCTGACCTTCCTTGTAAAGTTGTGGTAAGGGGGAGACTCCTCCTTGAGCTCCTTGGAGAAAGGGATAAAAAGGTAATAGATCAAGCAAATGTACAAATACATTGTTATGAATACATATGTAGAATGTAGACAACAGATCCTCTCCAACCTGGCAGAAATCCTTCTCCAGGTGCCCAGCCTTTAGAGGTCAGAAAATTTTTCAAGCAGGTAAAGGGGGCCTTTTCAGTGGTGGTACCTGTTATGGATGCACTCCCCAGCCAGGTTCAACTGGCACTGATGGTTGTTGTTGTTGCTGCTGCTGTCTCTTTTATTGCTCAAGCGACATGCCTTTGTATTCTCCAGAACCTTTAACGGGCAATCAGTGGCTGCAACTTATCTTGGCCTATTTCTATTTCTCTTTTTAATTGGACTTTACACTGCTTCTTGTTGATGCTGTTGTGGGAACTGTTTTATTGTGTTTTTACTCTTTCATGGTGATTTTTGTAAATTGCTTTGGATACTTTAATAGAAATAATGTTAGTGATGATGATGATAACAACAACAATAATAATAATATAGGATTTGCTGTGAAGGAGACACACGTTTTCCCTTTGACTTAGTAATTAACTTTCTTTCTTTCTTTCTTTCTTTCTTTCTTTCTTTCTTTCTTTCTTTCCAGTTAAACCAGCTGGACCAGGCGGCTGATGCCGCACACACCTTCTTTTTGGCCAATCCAGAACACATGGAACTACAGCAGGACATTGAGAATTACAAGACGATGGCCGGGCAAGTGGATTTAGTCGACCGAGAGGCCAGGCCACACATGGTAAAGTCAGGAAGGACAGAATGGGGCCTCTTTACAGGGTTTGAAATTGTGTCGCTGCTGAAATTTAAGATAGTAAAATTGTTGTTGTGAGGATAAAAGGGAGAGGAGGAGGATCATGTAAGCCGCCTTGGGTTCCTTGCAAGAGGAAAAAAGGCGGGATATAAATGCAATAAATAAATAAATAAATAAATAAATAAATAAATAAATGATGGGGTCCTGCCTGGGCAAAACCTTGGAGGAATGTCAAGGGGAGGCAAAACAGTTTAACTCAGGGGTGCAGAACCTCCGGCCTGGGGCCAACCGGGTGTCCCAACCAGCCCCAAAGGGCTCTCCAGAAGGCCACTCCCCTTTCCCCCAAACACTAATTATTCAGTGGCTCCCTGGCTTTTGTGCCCCCCCCCTTTCTCAAAGGTTGAAATGCCTCTCCTAAGCCTTTGTTACTGACAGTAAGAGCTTTAAGCTACAATATGCTGGGTGTGGGTGTGGGTATTTTGTCCTGTTCCCTTTTGCTTTTGTCTCCCCCAACACACACACCAGGGGAATGCGCCCTCCAAGAGCTTCTCCAAAGTGGAACATGGCTCACCTTCAAAGGCCCTTCTCTGGGTGTTCCTGCTGAATAAGTTGAGATGGGTGGCTACTAAGGAGAGGGCCTTTTCAGTGGTGGGGCCCCAGCTGTGAAATGCCCTCCCCAGGGAGGCTTGCCTGGTGCCTACTTTGTAGTCTTTTCGGCACCAGGTGAAGGCCTTTCTGTTATCCTGGGCGTTTTAGCTCTTCAGCTTTTAAAATTATGTTAGTGCCTTTTTCGACCTTGGCACTGCTGCTGGTGTCAGCTTTTGCTTTGGTGTTATTGCGGGAGCCCAGAGCCAGCAAGGGCCCCGCGGCTGAGTGGCGGGGCACCTGCGTTGCATGCATAATATTCTGTCCTTGGTTGTGAAAGGCGATCTCTGCTCAAGAACGTGAGAAGAGCCCTGCTGGACCAGAGCAAAGGCCTGTCCAGGCCAGCAATCTGTTCATGCAGCGGCCAGCCCAGTGCCTGGTGGGAAGCCCGTGGAGGGGCTCCCATGTTGCGGGACTCTCTGGTGATCTCTGTCACAGTCCTCCGCACCGGCTCCCACCTGATCCCTACCCATTTTTGGCTTCACAGGAGGCCTATCTTTCAGGAGTTAGGCACTATGACAAAGAGGAGCACCACCTGGCCGTCAAATTCCTGGAGCGGGCGCTGAGCGAGTACAGTGCTGCTGACATGGAGTGCCGAGTGCTGTGCGAGGGACCACAGAGGTTTGAAGGGTATGAGTATCTGGACTACAAAGCCACCCTCTACGAAGCAATTGCGGGTAAGCCCCGCGGGGGAGGAAGAGTGGCCCCACCAGCAGTGACTGGGTTATTCCAGATACATGTCCTTAGTCTCCCAGCAGCCCTTGCAAAAAGGAGGCAGGCCAACTGCTTTCACTCCGAGAAGCTGAGCTCCTCACAGACATCGGCGGCCTGGCCAGGCGGAGGTGTCAGGCGGCAGACTGTGGGTATCCCTCGCACAAGCTGCGGCATTGGCCGGTTTGTGGGCAAGCAACCCAAGGGACTTCCTGGGACTCCGGGCTGAGGGCGGTACTGGGCTCAGGTGATCTTGTCATGGGCTGTTGACTCAACTACCATGCAACAGCTGAGTACAAACAGTTCACATGGCATCACTATACGCAGCTTTACAGATCCCAGTGTGCAGATTTGTGTGCACGGGGTTGGACTCGATGGTCTTATAGGCCCCTTCCAATCCTACTATTCTATGATTCTATGATCTGTCACCTTATATATAATATAGAAGAATCAAATTGTGCATCTAAGCATCAGAGTGGGCTGCAGATGGAATAAAAGCGAGGTGTTCAGAGGCTGAACAAATGAAGAAACTCCTCGTCTTGAGGCGCCGTTTCCTCCCCAGGAGTGGGTGCATGGATGGCCTCTGTGGTTGGCAGGCAGTATGAAGCCTTTGGATTGGACAGACCAGAGATAAATCCTGGGAGCACAGGCTCGAGCACTGCCTGCTTGAGAACTGCCTCCTTCTGCTCTCTGAGCTCCTGGCTCCACCTCAAAGTCCCCAACTCCAGCAACTGTCTGAAGCAGTGAAAGCTGATGGCTCCGATTTCAGTGGGGCTGTGAATCCATTCCGGGTTTCAGTCAGAACCATCCAGAACTCTAAAGGAGCTATCCAAGGTGCTGAACCTATTTTTGGAATGGGGTTCGGCACCTTGGATAACACCTTTAGAGTCCTAGCTGGTTCTGACTGAAACCCGGAATGGATTCACAGCCCCACCGAAATCAGAGCTACTGGCCTCCATGGTCTGAAGTGACCCTGGGTTGGAGAATACCCACATGCTAGGCCTGTGTTCAGGCACAGTCACCTGCTGCTTGGGCCTAACACTGTCCAGCTTTCCTGTCTGTTCTTTGGATCATTTATGCTCTGGTCTGATTCCATCCTAGCCGCCCCTCACCCCCCGGCCAATCCAGAGGCCTCATACTGCCCGCTGATCGTGGGGGTTGTTGTTGCCTATGAAGACCCACCTTCTTCAGCCCATTCCTGAAAATGCCACTCCTGCCCCAGTGGGCCCCCAGTGAGCGTGTGGGTCTTTACCGCAACAGCAGCAAGCTCCCGGCTGCTGGTAGAGAGGGGCAACGATAAATCTGCTGCGAGAAAGGAGCGTTCAGATTTTGTCCTTCCGCGTTTCTGACTTGGCCCTCAGCCCGGCCGGGTTAAAGATGGAGAACATCATAAATGGCTTGATTGGCCATCGGGGGAAATGCTGGCGATAAATCAGAGCCTGTTTGGCTGGAGGAGGGTTACTGAGCTGAACTGGGCTGAGGACTGAGGTTTATTTCTACTGCCGTTCTGCTACTATGGAAAATAAACATTGCCGTTCAGAGAGAGTAAAACCACAGGGGCGCAAAAACCCAGGTTCCCACGAGTCACTGGCATGTCAAAGGCTAATCCTGGTAACTGGCACCTGAGTGCGCTTTCTGAGCAGCCCAGCGAGGCCTGCTGCTCTTCCAAGCTGGCCTGGATGGAGCTTGCGTGGGGACTCCAGCCACCATTGCCTCTTAGTCCGACAAGGGCCCTTAGGTGGCAGCAGCAAGAGAGAGTCCCGGGGCTGGATGGCATCGGTGGCAGCACTTGCAGTCCGTCCTCCAGGCGAGATTTGGCTGCCACCCCACGCTGTTGCCGTTGAGGCACCAGTTAAAGGCCTATTTGTGCAGGCTGTGGGGTACAGACAAGTGCCCTCTTTGGTTTTTGATTGATGGATTGCATTGGTGGGTTTACTGTATTTTATTACATATTGGTGACTTTAGAGACATGATTTTAATGTTGTTTATATAGTGTGCTGTGTTTTATATAGGTTGATAGCCGCCCTGGGCTCCTTGTGAGGAAGAGCAGGATATAAATCAAATCAGTCAATCAGTAATCCCTCAGCTGGCCTTTGGCTGGCCTTGGCATTGCACCCTGAGTTTATGTAGCTGGCTTTCTCACATTCATCCCTCATTCTCCTGACTTCTCCCATCATTCTTCTCTGCTCTGTTTTGCTAGTATGGCATCTTTTCCTTCACCTGCTGGCATGAGTTCATTCTTTGGACTAGACTTGTACCTCCATTCTTCCATTTTTAAAACTTGATTTGACTTTCATACAGAGTGCTGTGCACATCCCTTTTCCTGCAAGTTTCCATTCGTACAGTTCCCTCGCACCTTTCCCCCTTGTCTACATGGCCAATGTGCATGTGAGCAAGTGATAAAGTACTGCCCCCCAAAGTGATCCTGAGGTAACCTATGGCTGCATTCAGATTCTTTTTGTGTGGTGTTTTATCTATGTGCATGAGGGATTGTTTGCATTAGTAAAACACTGCAGAAAACCAAACTTGATTTGGTTGTATGTTCAGTGTATCAAGATTCTGTCGGGAGGTGTTCCGTTAATATATAGAGAGAAAGTACATAAAGGAGCTGAAAAAACTGGAAGTTCGCCATGCAAACTATGCACACAGCAGTTCCAGAATTTATTTTAGAATTGTTCCTAGGTAAACTGGAATTAAGGAAGAGTGGAACAGAATGGAGGGAAACCTCTCCTAATTATCATTTCAGGCACAGTTTCAATTAAATTCATCCTACAGCCACAATTTCAATTAAAAATTCAGCTGCATTCTACTCAATCCTGTTTGCATGGTGCAGTGTTTTTGGGACCATATGGAAAAGCAGACTTCACATCCATGGCCAGCTCTCCAAATCTCCCCTTGAGAAAAAAGGAGAACTGGACTGAACTTCTTCTTGATGGTGATACACGTTTCAAAACTTTGCAGCCCAGGAATGACTAAGCAGAGGTTTTAACTTTTGTTTCAAGTCCGTGTTTGTTCCTCAAGCTGTACGTCCATTGACTGGGGAGGCAGCGCTGGGATAGAATTGCTGACCTTGGCTCAAGAACATGGTAGCTGACATGGTCTGTCTGTCAGCCTTCCGTTTTCCATCTGCTGAAAATGCTCTATTAACCTGGGTGCTTGCCATTCAATTCAATCAACGAGAGAGGCGAGTGGCAGTGCTGTTGCTATTCTCTCTTCATCCAGAACAGAACAGGCTGATAGTTTCTCTTGAAGTCATGACTGCAGCAAACAAGCAAGAACCACAAACCTAATTCTGTAGCATAAATTAGAAGATTTTTCTTACAGTACTGTATATGTGTGACACCTAGTGCATTGCTGATATTTTATAAACATTAGGTGGAAATGACAGAAAGCACACAACAATCAGAAGCAGTGAAAACTTGCAAAGGTGTGGCATAACGGTCTTTTAGACTGCCAACAAGGTAGCAGGAGAGTTGGACTGCTATGAGAGTACAGCTGCAGGGACTGAAAGCAGAGATTTTAAATGCACACAATAGGTAGCAGGTGAGGGGGCTTTCAGAAAGTTCCTCTTTGGTCTGAGTTGAGGAGGAGAGGGTGGACCCAATACAGAAGACAGTCCAGCCCTATGCATGTTTACTTGAAAGTAAGTCCCAACTAGTTTAATAGGACTTATTCCCTAGTTACTGGAGATAAAATTAGAGACTGTAAATATGACACACATAGATATTTACAGATATGGCTGGAAATGAGATAAATGGTGATGCCTTCCCAGAAATACAGGGCTGAGACAAGAATGATTTAAATCTCAGAAATCCAACTCCAAGGAACACACTTTTCATTTCTGTGTATCTAGCTCATTCTGATTTATGGGTTGATTATTGACCTTCAACTCAAGGAATCATGACACTTCATCAAATTCTCATCTCAAACCTTCTGTAGAAAGCAGCTGCTCACAATCTCTTCTGTATAACATTTCCCAGCAGGGTGAAAATGCCATTTTGTCAGAAACCAACCATTGTTTTGCCCACACAAGGAAAGCATCACATCCAAGGACAGAAAACACCCCCCCCCCAAGAAACACCTCCCTCCAATGTAAACATTTCCACTAAATCCTGTTTTCACTTTGTTGGAAGGGGGGGTGGCTGGGGAAGATAGACCAGATAAAAGCTACGTTCCTGGCACTCTCCCTATGTCTCTGGGCTCCTTCACATGGGGCTTTTATCCTGCTATGGAAATTGCTTACTCACAGAAGTTTGCGGGTCCTGTACACGACACAGTCCTCCTCCAGGGAAGCTCACGCTCTTTGTGAGCTCTATTGCATTGTTTTTCATGATGACAAAAGTCCAGCATTTTCCCTCCTCCCACCATGGAGTCGATATAAATGAGGGTATACTGTTTAAAGTCGCTTTCATTGCAAATAAAGCCACAGCTCCACCTAGTGGCTTTGTAATGAAATACATAGAAGTGTAGTTTTTTTTCAAAGCCACGTGGAACGTGGAAAGGACCCGATCTAATCCCACAAAGATTCTGGAAGCAGAAGCCCCGATAAATTGCAGTACTTTTAACCTTGTGTGATGAAGCCCTCTATCTCTCTCCCTTCAGAACTCTCTTCAACACCTATCCTTCTGTGAGACCTTTGCTTACTCCCTGAGCCCTCAAAACTTGAACAAGGCTCAAATACATTGTTAAGCCTATGTTACTCTGATGAAATTGGTGGGCAGGATTTTCAGGACAGGCAAAAGAAAGCCCTTGGCACAACACACCTGTATGGAAAAGATCTCTGTGTAGCCAAGGCAGCTAAAGGGAGGGGGGTGCCTGTCAGGAGCATTTTCAGGACAGGCAAAAGAAAGCCCTTGGCACAACACACCTGTATGGAAAAGAGCTCTGTGTAGCCAAGGCAGCTAAAGGGAGGGGGGTGCCTGTCAGGAGCAGCTGCTAGGGACAGCTGGTGGGGAAAGGGCTGTCGGTTGTGCGCTTCCTGGAGGCATATGTCTAGCCACTCTGGGAGACATGAACGTGGATTAGAGGCCAGGGGACCCCAACTCTTTTGGGCTGGTGGGCACATCTGGAATTTTGAAAGAGTGTGGTGAGCATTCTCACAAAATGGCTGCCATTGAGGGGACATATCTGTTCATAAAATGGCTGCCATGGTGGGTGTGGCTGGTCACAAAACACCAGTTTCCCAGGAGGCAAACTGGTGGGACTAATAGAAAACTAACTTGCCCAAGACCTAAGTATGAAGTCAAGGTCTGAGCTCAAAAACCTAAAACCATTCTTATGAAGCCAAATTAAGATGGTGCTGGAGGGCAGGGCTTGGCTTGGCTTGGCTTGGCTTGGCAGCAGGCTAGCCTCCCAGTAAAAAAAACCAAACCCAAACATTTTTAAAAAATCTTAAGAAATAAAATAATAATTCTGAAGGGGCCAAGAGCCTGGTGGGTGCCAAGAGATCCCAGAGACAGTCTCTTTGTCTACCTAGCACAGGTAGTTCTTATATGTAAATTATTCTTTCCCCCTCCCTCCCCACCACTTTTTCCATTTGTATCATGTCTAATAAATTGTAAGCCTCCAGGCGGGCGGGGTCTTCTAAAAATCTTTACACGGAGCCTTGGAAAAAATGGATGCTTCCTACGTTATTGCTGTTGTTTTGTTATGTTGTTCTTTAGTGATAGGGGATATTCACATGCATGATGACTGTGATTAACCACGTAGCAAACTGAAATGAGATTTTTTTACTTTGGTTTTGTGCGTCCTCTTTTTTTGCTTCCCTCACAGATCACTACATGCAGGTCTTGGCGTGTCAACATGAGTGTGTGAGGGAGCTGGCCACGCGGCCCGGGCGGCTCTCTCCCATTGACAACTACCTCCCCCTGCATTACGATTTCTTGCAGTTCGCTTATTACAGAGGTAATGCTTGTTTTCCCGGACCTTTTAGCCCAATTCAACTGTTTCCTGAGTGATGTGATGGCCACTCACAGCCTCGCTGGGGCCAAACCAGGGTAGACCAGGACTAGAACTTTCCAAGTATGGATGTTTTTGTGCGCTTTTGCACATAGGTTGAGATTAGAAAGACCCCAGTTAAATCCTAGTTTAAAAACAAATAATCAAGATGTGACAATTGCCTTGTTTATACGATCATCTAAATAGCAGTTGTTCTAACCAAAGGAATCAGCATTACATCTTAAATGACTGGAAATGAGACATGCCACACCTTAAACAGGAATGCACCACTCATCTTCCTTTGCACACAAGAGGAGAAGCATGAGAACAAACCACAGTTCCCTCTTCTATATGAACTTGGGGAACTGAGGCTTATTCTATCCATAGTTAAGAAATCAGGATCTGAAACTACGGTTTAATGCTGGTTTGTTTTCACTAATTTTGGTTAGGGCAAACTGTAGTTCCCTGAGTTTGCTGCAAAACTGTGGTCTGTCCTAAAGTGAAAGCAGATGCCTCTACTCCCCTCCAAGGCCAATTACTCTAATTTCATGTAACAAATATAAATATCATGTAATAAATATACAGTTGTAATAAAGATGATTGTTTATAGTACAGGAGTGCAACTCTGTAGAGGTGGTATCTGGAGTTTGTAATAACCCTCAGGGATTAATCATGTGGGTTCTCAGAGACCCCTGTCACCTTACTCATGCACTTTTCCCATCAATTCAAAACCTCCTGAAATATGATTAAACAACAACAACTTTGTGGATAACCTCTTCTTGTCTTAACTGTTACATTTCCACATTGGACTCATTTAAACCAGTATTTTGAATGTGCAGTGTTTCATAGTTTATTTAGTTATTTATTTAATAGATTTATATACTGCTTACCATATTTAAAAATATCTCTAAGAGGTTTACAAAGATTACAATACATGAGAATACATTAAAATAAATACTTCATTACTTCAGGTGGGGTGTAACTGAAACCCTCAATTAAAAAAAAAAAAAAGCACAATGGGAGGAAAGAAGGGGCTGAAACCCCATAGAACAATCATACCCCTAATTTAGGAAAACACATTTCAGTATCCTGTCCAAGGCTAGCGGGGAATTTTACATCCTTTTTAATATAACTTTGGAGTGCATTAAGAGTAGACCCCAAATGCACAGGGCAGTTAAAAGTGTATTCCTTTCGCATAATATGTTCCAAGACCCTCGATAAAAATGTATCGGGGTGCATATCAGGACACCTAGATGTTAAAACTGTTAGGCAATACGCAAATAAAGTGGGTAAACAGGAGCAGCTGAAACCTGCAGAGAAATGTAGCAGGCATAGAGTCCCAAGGCAGATTCTTTGCCTATGTCAGATTTCCTTTTGAGATTGGCCTGGTCCCAAGAGGGACACACCTCACTGGGAGGAAAGACTCCCCCTAGCCTTCCCTGGAATGAGGACTTGATGGGGGAGAGGGAGGAATGTTCTTTGCTCAAGCCCCTTTCTTTCTCACTGCCAAATTTTTCAGTGCTGAGCATGCTTGTCGGACTGCTCGGACAACCTGCACATGGCAGCCATTTTATTTCTGCTGCCCAAAGCAGCTGCTTCCCATTATTGGTGCATGAGGACTTCTATTTTTTGCCACTAGCAGAAGCTGAGATTTGATGCGCAAAAGCATCCTCCACATGTATTGAGCAGCATCTGAAATGGCGCAGGATGTGCTTGTGAACGGACAGGTCATTTGACTTCTGTTAGGGGCGCAGGAGGGAAAGAATGGCCCCTATGAGCATGGCAGTCATGCGCACCAGCTGGAAGAGAGGGTGACTCTGGGAAGGGTTTGCCACTCTTGGATATACGCTTCTAAAAACATCATCCTATACTAATAGTGAATTTGTTCCTTGAGTGCTGAGTCCTTATGTAGCCCAAAGAGGCATCAGTAGGCTTTGGGGAACCAAGCCGGAGTTTGCAGAGGTACAAAAAACCCAAAATCTTTAGACACAAAACATTAATGGGACCCCTCAAAACAGCTCAGTGAACACAGCATGCTCGGAGTGGCGGGAGGGGGCAATGGAACAGAGAGTTCTGGAAAAGGGCATGGCTGTCTGCAACACTGAACAGGGGCACATATGCTAATAGTGAACTCAGATGGCCAAGAGCTCCAGAGTGTGGTGCAAAGGAATGAAACCACTGGAAAGACCTGGAGGAACACGTCTCTTCTTTCATTTGGGTTGGGGTTGATTGAGCTCTTCCATTTGCTAGCTCAGAGCTCCAACCTACTCATTCAGTGACCCAACAAGATGGCCATGACTCATCCGCCACAATTTCGGGCTTGCTGGGTAGCTAACACATCCCCTGCCCACCCCTGGCTTGGTTGAGATTAGGGATGGATGAAACAGTTTATTTCTGGTTGTCTCAGTTTCACATTTATTCAGCCCTAAATTCATTCCATCCAATTTCTGCATCAGTCTGGGATTTTTTTTAAAAAAAACAAAAGCTTAAAAATTGCATTTATTTTTGTACACAGTTTTTCCTAATTTCTGTTCACAATGTTTCCTAATGTAGGCCTTTTCGTGCACAACATTTGAGTTGAGAACTGCTGTGCAGAATTCAGACAAGGGTGGATTCCGAAAGCTAACCTGTTCCAATCCACATATTAGCCTGGAAAGCGCAAATTAAAAAGTGCACCAAGCAAAATGGTCTCCCATCCCTAGTGGAACTAGAGCATGACTTGCCCCATCTCCCAATGCAACTTCAGATTCCCCTTTCTGGAGATCTCCACAGGTTAGGATGCAGCAAAAACTCATGCTGAGCCTTTGGAATTTGTTCTCCTTCACTCTTTCAGTTGGCAATTATGTCAAAGCTCTGGAGTCTGCCAGGTCATATCTCCTGTTCCACCCGGAAGATGAAGATGTCTTAGATAATGAGAGGTATTACGAAAGCCTCTTAGAAGGATCTGTGGACTTAGGGAGCATCAAACCCAGAGAGGTAAGAATCTCATGTGGAATGGGCACTTGGCTGTGATTCTCCCGCTCCTTCGGCCTCCCCCTTCGCAGTCAACACACTCCAGGATACCAGGCTTCAGGCTCCCTACTTAACAACCAGGTTCTTTAGAAATGCAAATTCTAGGAAACTCTCGGAGTACAATAAAAACAGCTACTCCACACAGTTACGAATATCAATAGAGGAGCCAAAGTGGAAGTTAGAGAAGCTGCCAGCACTCTGAACAGGAACCTCTCGGCCAGACTTGCTTCACAGGGATGCCCCTCCCTTACGGCGGCTCCCTCCTATGTAGGCTTCCATGCGTAGCCAACCTGGTGGAGCGTCTGAGCTCCGCCTCTAACTTTTCCCTCTTTGCCCTGTGACGGACCCCAGCATCCCTCAAGTCACGACCCTTGCTGTCCTCCTCCGTGAAAACCTGGGTTCTCATGGAGGAGGAAGGGGGGGCCCCTCAGGCTGAGCCATCTGTGAGCCAAGGGAAGAAGGCCTTGGCATATCTGGGCTCACTGGGGAGGGAGCCTCCCCCTGTTTTGGCTGTTCCCATTCTGAGCCTGAGCTGCCAGACATCTGCACACGCGCAGATTCATTCCTGACAGTGATTTGGTTCTTTTGCTTTGGTCATCTGCAAGAAACCCCCTTTCTAGGCAGTCTGCAGTATATGCATCATGCAAACCTAACCTATTCACAAGAGGCCTTATGCATAGATGCCTCTCCAAACCATCAACTTAGACACAGATTCAGTCAGCTTGCCGTACACAAACACGCCTATGTTGAAGGCCTGGAGGTCTCTAGCAGCCCAGGGCCAGAAACACCACAAAGGGGCCTCCCAGCAGCCGGTGACTGGTGGCTCCCATTTTCCCCGGAATGATTCTGCTCAGGGCATTTGGGGTAGGTGGGTGAAGTGGTTGCCACCAGCTGGGAGCCCTAAAAATATATAAAAAGAGGAAAAAATTGCTGACACTGCAAATAGTAACACACATACACATCCCAGCCTGCCAACGGCTTCAGTAACGTCTTAGCAACAGCGGAGGTGTTTCCAGAGATTCCGCTGCTGCTGCTGCCGCTGCTGCTGCCAGGCCACCAGAGCTGAGTGGAAAAAAAGAAGCTGGGAAAATTGTTAAAAGGAAAAAAGGCAAAGGAAAACAAGGTAAGAAGCCCTGTGACCCCTGCCTCGAATTGCAAGCCTCCTGAGGTGGCTAGGTGCCCTCTGAAATGGAATGAAAAAGATTGCCCTCAGTTAGCCACATGCAAATGGGGGCGGCGGCAGTTTTGGCCAATCCCTAGAGATCCAATACATCTTTGTCTGGGACTTTGCTCCACCACTCTCCGCTGTCTGAAGGTTTCCTGCTCCCTCAAAAGACTCTGCCCCTTCTCCCTTGCATGGAACTGCCTGTGAGGACACCCGTGTGATGCCACCTGCATCCTAACTTCCTTGGATCCTTCCTCCTGAAAATCCACTTATGGGGCCTTTAGCTCAACTGCCTAGTTCCCATTCCTGGCTGTAATGAAGCCCAAGCACCTGCAACTGAAACTACTGTCTGTTATTTCCCTGTTTTCCCCTGCAGCTTCCACCTCCCTCTCCTTCCTCTGTTGTTTCCCCTTTGTTGGATTTGATTGTCACCTCCTAGGAGCAGAGACCAATGCTGTTTTGTACTCTGAAAGGCATTGAGTCAATGGCAAGTCCACAGTCCATTCTGAGTGTGGTGGTTTCAGAGGACTCAAGGCCCCACAGCACCACCCCTCACGGATTGTGACAGGGCCCAACACCTTCTGATCCACAGGGACCCAATCTACATTCCAGTTTCCCAACTCGGATGTTCCCGTCTCCATATTCCAATCTCCTGATCTGGATGTCCAGCCAACCGTTAGAACTGGATTGGGCTGTGTCCATCCATCTGTACAGCCATACTTGCCTCGTAGCCTCTGGGAACATGGAAGTTGCTGCACCCAGCCCCCCTTTCCTGGCTGCTTCTGTGAGCCCCAGAAACACAACGGAGAGAAGTAATGTATGAAACGGTGCTGTGGTTCTGTCCCCCCCGAGAAAACGGCTGCAGCATTTATTGCCCTCTAGTGGTGGGAAGTGTGCTGCGCGCACACGGATCCTCAGAGGAGGCATTCCTTAGCTGCTCAGTGCAAATTCAGGGTTCTGTGACACTCCCGAGAGTGCTCTTTCCAGGACCAGCATGGCTTTAGGGCCTTCTCTCGGTTATTTCAGGAAGCTGTGACGTTCCTGAGGCGACATAAGCTGGAAGCATACCTCCTACAGACAGGAGCAGCTGGCCTGGGCTTCTTGTACACAGAGCCGGTGAGAACAAGCAACTGTGAGGATGGAGTGTGACATTTCGGACCAAGGAAACCTGGCTGAGCTTCGTACAAGCCGGCCCTCAAGTTCCTGGGGTGGCCTCGATTGTGTCCCTCTCTCTCTCAGCTTTGCATACTGTTCGGGGAACAGCTTTGGACACCATTTTGAGCCTTTGCCCACTGTACACGTCACCAGAAACGGTGTTTCATCAGGTCAGCTATGCAGAGAGGACTGCATCCTCTTTCAAACAGCCCCCAGCCCAATGCCCCCAGCATCTCATAAGCCTGGGGTCTCCAGGGTGGTGCTTGAGGGTCCCCAGGGACCCTGTCTCACCTCCGCCAGGATGCCCGATCTTCATTTTATTTCTTAAGATTTGTAATTAATTTTTCAGCTGGGAATGCTGGCAAGCTGCAAAGCAAAGTGCTGCCCTGCAGCAGCATCTTTATTTGGGTTCCAAGGGGTGCTTTTGTTTCCTTGGAGCTCAGCCTCCCCCCGCCCCCATCCTTAGGTTCTTGGGCAGGTTGCTTTTCCTTCCGTCTTAGCAGTTGTCTTCTGGGAAATGAGTGTTTTATGACTGGCCGTGGCAGCCGTTTTATGAATGGGCAAGCCTTCCCATGGCAGCCATTTTGTGAGAGCGACAACAGCACTCTCTCAAAATTCCAAATGTGCCCGCCAATCTAAAGAGGTTGGGGGACCCATAAGCATAATAAGGCTCTTCCCTTCGTAGCTATATATTACCTTTGAACATGGAGGTTCCATGTAGCCATAATAGCTTCTAGTAGACATGTGCTCCAGGGCTTTGCCTGATCTCTTTTTAACACCCTTTAAGCTAGCAGTGACAAATCTTCTAAGTCAACTATGGTTGCTTCCACACCAGAGCCCTTTCAATGCTGCCGAGTCCCTGCCTTCCCAAAATCAGCTGGAAGCAAAATGTAAATGGTGGCTCTGACCTGCAAGTGGCCAACTGTTATATTATGCAGCACAGCCCTTCCCAGTGACCAGGATACTTGTTTACTCCCAAATTTCCATTCAGCCAACGTCCCCTGCACCTTTAATTATCAGCTTCACCTTTGTAGATTCTGCTCCAGTTATTGCTTCTAGGTCAGTGAGTGGAGAATAGCTTCTTAATTGCTCCTTAATGACTCAGTCCCTGATCCCTGTAAGGGGGTGCTTTAATTACTGGTTTTCTCTCATTTCTCTCTTTTCATTTATTGGGAAATAACACTGTTTCATAATGAACAAACAAAAGAAAAAGGAGAGACAGAAATAGGTAATTAAATTCTGCCCCCCTCCAACGGAACAAAAACTGACTAAGGAGCAATGGAGACACTGTTCTTCAGTAATGCCCCTGGCATACTGAACAGGAAGTAATAATGGGGCAGAAGCTTCAAGAAGGAAGCTTCTAATTCAGGAGTGGGGAACCGCTGAGTTGTGGGATATATCGAGCCCCCCACTTCCCCATCCAGCCTGCAGCTTCTTCTTGGCCCCTCCCCTTCCCCCACCACTGGCCTGATCTCCTGGCAGATTATCCCCAAGGGGGAAAAACGGTTCTGCACGATGGTTGTAAGTCACCCTTAGAAGCCCCAATAGCACTTTGCTTGTTCACCCTGGACCGGCTGGCACTGCAACTGCATTTTATTTTATTTTTATTTTAATGCCACAAAGCTGGTCTGAAAAAGATATGGGGGAACAACACCAAAATGGTGTAAAACAGCAGTTTGCCAACAGGGCCATCTGGGGCTGGGCTCAGCGTAAAAGGTGAATAAACCAAGGCTGGCAATTCCAGACCAAGCTGCTAGCGTAAAAGCAACCCGTGAGTCACCTGGCAATATGTTCAGGGCAGATGAAAGACCACACTTCTTCAGTCCGTTTGTTGAATGGGAGAGAAAGAAAAGTGTTTTTCCTCTTGACATAAGATACCAGCCTCTCCCTTTCCTTGCAGGCTTACTGGAGCATCTCTGGGGCTCGTCAGGACGAACACAGGTAGGCAGTCGCATCCCAGGCACTCTTCCGTGGCGAAAGCTCTGTGCAAAATGCGCCATTGTGTGGCGAGAACTCGTTTTTATCCTGCCCAATCAAACTGCCAGAGAATTCAGGTTCCTGGTGAAAAGCTCAGCCAGCATATCTTGTATCTCTCCTTCTCCCTTGAGGCCACCAAAGCAGAAACATCCCCCGCCTTTCTGCCCTGTTGCTGCGAAGGGGAGATGAATGAGAGGCCCCCAGTGGTGCCGTGAGGGCTGGGCCGTGGGGCCAAAGTCCAGAGCCCTGCAGCCCTGCAGGGGCCCACATGGCTGCTAAGAGAGCGGCAGGGTTTCTGGCTGGGCTGTGGATAGAGCTGCCCCTGCCCCGCCCCATAAGACCATTAAGCCCAGGGTCTGAAATTGCCTAGCTGCATGACTGAGCATCCCGACCACATTTCTAAGGGCAGTGGTGGGGAACCTCATTCCACCCAAGGGCTGAATTCAATTTTCCAGAAGCTCCTGGGGGCCAGAGGCAAAGGAGGCATGGCCAGAGGCAAATGGGGTGGGCCGAAACACAGGAAAATACAAAGGAGGCCAGCACGTTTTAGCTTCAAGCTCTCACTGCCAGCAGCTAAACCTTCGGAGAAGAGGCATTTCAGCCTTTCAGAATGGGGGAAAATGCACAAAAGCAGGGAAACCACTAAACGATTGGTGGTTGTGGGGAAAGTGGTGGGGCCAGGGGAAGGGGCATGGCCACCTGGGGAAGCCTGGACTTGGCCTCTGGGCCTTGGATTCCCCACCTCTGTTTCAGGTAGGGAAGGACGGGCACCCCTTGCCCAGTTTTGCTGGGCGGTGCCCAGCCCCTGCCCCACTCGTGCAGCACTGGACCCATGCTCCCCCCCGCCCATGCTTGCCAAGCTGCCTGTTCTCACCCGGGAGCCATCAGCGAGCGCTGCGAGTGCCATTTTATGAAAAAAATGGTGCTTGCTGCACTCGCCGGTGGCTCCCAGGTGAGTACAGGTGGCTCAGCAAGCATGTGGGGGGGGGAGTGGGGGCACAGGCTCGGTGAGCGCGGTTCGCTGGTGTGGGCAGGGGGAAGTTTATTGGACTCCTGGACCAAACCGGACATTCGCACCATCCCTAGTTTTAGGGCGTAGGATTCCCCTTGCTTGGGAGCTGTTTGCTTCTTCCCAAGGGTGCTTCAGATGGAGGGATGCTAGTAGGGATGTACAGATTTTGTTAAATTTGTTCCATCTGTGTTTCCTAGATTGTCCAGCATCTTTCATTCCATCGACCACTCAATGACAGAACTGGATTGTTTAAATTAGCATTTCTTCTAATTGTGCTAATGCACATTAGTGCTAAAGCGCACTTGCACTATTGCAAATTAGCACAAATCCCCCCCCCCAGTGAAAAACTGGTGCACAAGCCCACAGAACCCACGGGACTCAGAAAAATCCATTCTGCTGTGGAATCTGCAGGTTCATAGAAATCCTAACTCATTTGAATCTGTTGCAGATTTCTCTGACATGCCTAGCTTTTAGCACCACCAGTCAAATCACATTTGTGTCCCTATATTGTCTTTTCCTACTTAACAGCTTTTCTGTGGTAAGAAAAAGGCAGAGGAAGCAGTGTGGAAACACAAGAGGGCTGTACATGGGAGACAACATGGTCTGGACCCCTTGTACCATTTTGTGAATGAGGCAGGGCGACGTCACAATAAAAGCCCCGCCTAGAAGCACCAAAAGTCTCCAAGAAGAGGGGAAACAGTGATTTACTTCTCTCATACACTGAAGTATGGTTGTGTTTAGGGATGTATTGCGATTAGGGATGGCAGAGAACAGCATCACTTACCTCCAGCTCTGGAGGATTTCGTGCGGAGGGGCTCTCCAGCTCCCTATACAAGGCAATATGCTAATGGTGGCTGCCATTAGTCTATCACTGGGACAAATACAGGTGCAAATGGCATATTGTACGCCACTTGTGGCTGTATTTGTCCCAGCAATAGGCTAACGGCAGCTGCCATTAGCGTATCGCCTTGTATAGGGAGATGGAGAGCCGCTCCAGGAACTGCCCCAGACGCGGAGCAGCTCCTGAGGATTTTGAGGGGCCCTGAGCAGCACAGAGGGCCCCTCTACAACCCCCCCCCAGACCAGAAAGTGAGGGGTTCATACATCACTAATTACAATGTCATGTTTGCTCACAAAACATGTGAGCATGCCCCCTTCAAATCTCTGAATGCAAGCATGTGTCCACCGAAAACATTCATTAATTGTCGAACGTGTCCTTGCATTCATCTCATTCCCACTTCTCAGTTCAATTTATGCACATTTCCTTCATGGACTGAGTCAGCCCCGCTTTAGCCTCTGGAGGAAAGTTGCGCAAATTAGGAAATGTGTTCAGATGTGGGGAGCTATGTGCAAATCTCCCATTCGATTGCTGCTCGATTGGTTTCCCATTCACGAGGAGTGAGCAGTGATCGCGAACTGGAATAGGGCACGAGGCGAGTGGCGAGATGATGTTTGGAGAATCCTGGCCATCTCGAGCTCATTCGTCCGCCCCAGCAGTGTTGCTGCCGTCTTCATAGCCTGGCTAGAGGTGCTGCTTGCTGGAGTTCTTCTCCTTCAGCTGGAGAGTGGGGGAGTACCACCGCTTGTGATTACTCAAGGGACGCGCCATGGTTGATTCAGCCCTCCCCCCGCTCTGCCACACACACACCGTTTTTCTGGACTTCTGCTCCACAGGATCCCTTCTGGTGCTCAAAGTGACCAAGCAGATGGAAGGCCTCTAGGAAAAAAGACCGTGCCAAGGGTGGATCGCGAGCTGAGGGAAGGTAAGCCGCTGTCAGCAGATGAGTTGTAGCTGACCTTTCAGATGATCGCTCTGCGGAATTAACACGTCCTCGTGGGTCTAATCACCTTGTGGTAACTTGACCCTGTAATTTTTAAATGAAATGTGTCTGGACTGAATCTTAAGCCTCCCTAGAAATTTAAGACACACACGCACATGTGCTTTTGAACTATGCAATGTAGCAGGCAAGCAGTGGTTACCCAGTGGCGGTTGGTATGCACATCCTCAGAAGCATTCCCTTCTTGACCCCCCGTATTCTAAAGCTTTGCCCAGGAATCGAAAACAGGTTCAATAGGTTCCAGAGCCAAAATTTGGTGAGTCCAGGTTCAGTTAACCCTTTTCACTGTCCCATACAGATGATCTTAGCTAGCAGATTCCATCCCCCTTCACACCGCACCCCCTCCGTTTCTGTAGCTCTGGGTTCAGAGACACCCATCTGCTTACTCTATATGTATAAACCAATCTCATGCTGGGGGCTGCCCCATAGACACATTGTTGGGCCACTTGCCCAGGATATCGGAGAATTAGGAACATAGGAAGCTGTCTTAGACCGGGTCAGACCCTTGGTCCATCTAGCCCGGTATTGTTGACACTGACTGGCAGCAGCGGCTCTCCAGGGTCTCAGGCAGGAGTCCTTCCTGGCCCTACCTGGAGATGCCGGGGATCGAACCTGGGACCTTCTGCATGCAAAGCAGGGGCTCCGCCGCTGAGCCACGGCCCTTTATTGACGTCTGTACGGAAACTGCAAAGCCCACAAATTTGGAGCCAAACCATACTTCTGGGAAAAGTTGGTCAGAGACTTAGTGAAAAATTGTTGTTGTTTATTCGTTCAGTTGCTTCCGACTCTTTGTGACTTCATGGACCAGCCCACGCCAGAGCTTCCTGTCGGCCGTCGCCACCCCCAGCTCCCCCAAGGTCGAGTCCATCACCTCCAGAATATCATCCCTCCATCTTGCCCTTGGTCGGCACCTCTTCCTTTTGCCTTCCATTTTCCCTAGCATCAGCATCTTCCCCAGGGTATCCTGTCTTCTCATTACGTGGCCAAAGTACTTCAGTTTTGCCTTTAATATCCTTCCCTCAAGTGAGCAAACTGGCTTGATTTCCTGGAGTATGGACTGGTTTGATCTTCTTGCAGTCCAAGGCACTCTCAGAATTTCCCTCCAGCACCACAGTTCAAAAGCATCTATCTTCTATCGCTCAGCCTTCCTTATGGTCCAGCTCTCGCAGCCATAGGTTACTCCAGGGAAGCCCATTGCTTTCACTATGCGGACCTTTGTTGTC
The DNA here is from genome assembly GCF_057233095.1 of Heloderma suspectum. Taxonomy (NCBI): domain Eukaryota; kingdom Metazoa; phylum Chordata; class Lepidosauria; order Squamata; family Helodermatidae; genus Heloderma; species Heloderma suspectum. Next base: position 327,497,255 of record NC_139460.1, on the reverse strand, counting down.
AGTCAGTGTGATGTCTCTGCTCTTAACTATTTTATCAAGATTTGTCATTGCTGTCCTCCCAAGAAGTAAACGTCTTCTGATTTCCTGGCTGCAGTCAGCGTCTGCAGTAATCTTTGCGCCTAGAAAGACAAAGTCTGCCACTGCCTCCACATTTTCTCCCTCTGTTTGCCAGGTCTCAATCAAGCTGGTTGCCATAATCTTGGTTTTTTTGAGGTTTAACTGCAACCCAGCTTTTGCGCTTTCTTCTTTCACCTTCGTCATAAAGTTCTTCAGCCCCTCCTCACTTTCAGCCATCAAAGTGGTATCATCTGCATATCTGAGATGGTTAATGTTTCTTCCAGGGATTTTAACTCCAGCCTTGGCTTCATCAAGCCCAACATGTGGCATGATGTGTTCTGTGTACAGGTTGAATAGGTAGGGTGAGAGTATACAACCCTGCCGTACTCCTTTCCCAGTCTTAAACCAGTCCGTTGTTCCGTGGTCTGTTCTTACTGTTGCTACTTGGTCGTTATACAGATTCCTCAGGAGGCAGACAAGATGACTTGGTATCCCCATACCACCAAGAACTTGCCACAGTTTGTGGTGATCCACACAGTCAAAGGCTTTAGAATAGTCAATAAAACAGAAATATATGTTTTTCTGAAACTCCCTGGCTTTCTCCATTATCCAGCGGATATTGGCAATTTGGTCTCTAGTTCCTCTGCCTTTTCGAAACCCAGATTGTACATCTGGCAATTCTTGTTCCATGAATTGCTGGAGTCTGCCTTGCAAGATCTTGAGCATTACTGGCATGTGAAATAAGTGCCACTGTTCGATAGTTTGAACATTCTTTGGCGCTTCTCTTTTTTGGTATGGGGATATAAGTTGATTTTTTCCAATCTGTTAGCCATTCTTGTGTTTTCCAAATTTGCTGGCATATGGCATGCATCACCTTGACAGCATCATCTTGCAAGACTTTAAACAGTTCAGCTGGGATACCGTCGTCTCCTGCTGCCTTGTTATTAGCAATGCTTCTTAAGGCCCATTCAACTTCCCTCTTCAGGATGTCTGGCTCTAGCTCACTGACCACACCGTCAAATCTATCCCCGGTATTATTATCCTTCCTATACAGATTTTCCGTATATTCTTGCCACCTTTTCTTGATCTCTTCTGCTTCTGTTAGGTCCTTGCCATCTTGGTTTTTGATCATACCCATTTTTGCCTGGAATTTACCTCCGATGTTTCTAATTTTCTGGAAGATGTCTCTTGTCCTTCCTATTCTATTATCTTCTTCCGCTCCCGCGCGTTGCTTGTTTAAAAATAATTCCTTATCTCTTCTGGCTAACCTCTGGAATTCTGCATTTAATTGGGCATATCTCCCCCTATCACTGTTGCCTTTTGCTTTCCTTCTTTCTTGGGCTGCTTCCAGTATCTCAGCAGACAGCCATCTTGCCTTCTTGGTTTTCTTTTTCTTTGGGACATTTTTTGTTGCCGCCTCCTGAACAGTGTTGCGAACTTCTGTCCATAGCTCTTCTGGGACTCTATCTGCTAAATCTAGTCCCTTAAATCTATTCTTCACCTCCACTGCATATTCATTAGGAATATTAGTGAGCTCATATCTAACTGATCTGTGGGTCTTCCCTATTCTGTTTCGCCTGATTCTAAATTGTGCAATAAGAAATTCGTGATCTGAACTACAATCAGCTCCAGGTCTTGTTTTTACCAACTGCATAGATGTCCGCCACCTTTGGCTACAAAGGATGTAGCCAATCTGATTTCGGTGTCGACCGTCTGGTGAGGTCCATTTATAAAATCGTCTCTTAGGTTGTTGGAAGAGAGTGTTTGTTATGCACAGTGAGTTGTCTTGGCAGAATTCTATCAGCCTGTGTCCTGATTAGCACTTGGTAAAAAGTGAATAGAGTTGCCTGTATATTTTAACAAAGGCTTGAGGACAAAAACAAGCACAGCAGCGTGTTCAGTGTTCACCTGTTGCGCACAGGTGTAATCGACAAGAAGATGAATAATGCCAAGAAGGAGATTTTGTGGAGTAACCAGATGTCCTGACTCAAAACCGGGTTCCTGTGCCTTTAATGGTTGTACAGAGGATGGAATTGCAGCTGGGGCGACTTGTCAGGCAAGGATGACAAAACCTGAGTAGCTGAAATTTCCTCTCGGCATCTACAAGGACTCCTGACCTGCTTCACATCTGGTTACTCTTACACTCTTAGAGAACATTTAGGGGTTCCAGCTGCCTCCTATCCCCTGCCCAGGCCTTGTCACAAAGCCCGATGCACCCTAGAGTGACTTCCTAGAACAGCCTTCTCCAACCAACTTCCTCTCAAGGTGGTTTGGGTATTGCAACGCCCATCATCCCTGACAATTGGCGATGCTGGCTGAGTCCAATGGGAGTGGTAGTGCAAAACCTCTGGAGGGCAACAGGTTCGGGGAGTCTGCCGAACGAGTACCGAAACGTCAGCTTGAAGAGGCAAGAACTGGACAGGCAAGCAGAAGCCCGACACCTGAGCTTCCTTGCATCGAAGTCGGGCTTTCACCCGTCCCAGTGCAGAGGCAGTCCAGGGGTGATGAAGTCGATGCCCACCAGAGCAATGCAGAGGGGAAAAAATAAATGGACAGAATCCCACTCTCTCTGAACATCTGTGAGCTCTCTTTAAAGAAGAACAAAGCAGGATATTAAAGAGGTAACTGGGTAGACCCCATTCCTATGAAGCATAACCCTTCCTCGCAGAGTCCAGAGCCAGCTGGAGGCCCAAGGGTGGTGAGTCTTTTGCTGGCTTCAGGCAGAAATTGTGCTGAAAAAGCAAACCAACATGAACAGAAACATTCCATGGAGTCACGGCTGAAGCAAACCCCTTCCTCTTCATTTCTCCCACCCCCACCCCCTCCACTCCTTTAAAAAGAACATGCTTGCCATTTTGCAACTGTGGATATATCTCACATGATTGAAATCCATTTCGCCACCTTCTTCCCATCTGGTTTGCTTTGTGTTTGTTCCATTCCATTGCATGAGGCTGAGCATGTCCAAAGGCCTGGGTTTTGTCTTCATCTCTCAAATGCACTTTTTAAATTATTTTTTGCTGCTGCTGCTGCTATCAAACGGTCTCAGCCAAAGACACAGCTCCTCTTTGTATTCCTCGAGAAATGCGCAAAGGCCCCCAACTGGCTTGGTGTGAAGGAGGGAAAGAGTTTGACTCCCGCAATGTTTCATGTGGCACATGCCAATGCACTAGATTAAACATGGAGCTCCCACCCAAGCTACGAAAAATGCTGGTACCAACCCCTGAATTCCCACAAGCGGTCAGAAAAACACAGGGTTGGTCCCTTTCCAGACACAGCCCTGTTATTATCTACAGCGACTGGGGGTTAACCAGTTATCTTGGAAGTCCGTCTAGACCACCGGATCTTGGCTCATTGCAGAACCCATGTGAACTCCATTAGAGCTCCGTCCACTACTAAAAATGTTGCCTGGCTTTACTGCCTGTATTGGAAGGAGATGTCATCCCCTTTCTGTTGGGATACTGCACTGTATCAATGAGGACTTTTGTTCGGCTGGAAACAATTTACAGGACTTCTTAACAGCCCAGAAAACTGGCAAAACCAACCAACTGGATGTGCTATAAGAGAAACAGGCATCAGACATCTGTCCCTAGGGAGCATGCAGTCGGCCAGACAGCCTTTCCCTGGTGCCTGTTTTGAACAATCAGATTTCGACACATCTCGGATCGAGTCATCTCTGTGGGTGCCATGCCTGTGAGAGTTTGCCAGAGAAACCAGGAAGATGGAATAGCCAAATTCTGCCAGATTAAACGGCCCATTTGTTTGAGGCAACGTTTCAGAGTTTACAAGACTCTTTGTCAAAGGATGGATGAGTCTGGTCAGTTTCTCATTTTTCCAACATTAAGTTTGTTCTGTCCTGTTTCCACATCAGTTTGTGATTTTTAAAGAAGTCTGCACAGAATTTTGTATTCAGTTTTGTGTGCATTTCTACTAATATAAAGTCCTAAAAAGTGTATTTGGGTACATACCTTTCCAGATACATGCTTTTTTGCAAGCGAGTTTACCTAATATGATGTCTTTTTGTGCGCTTCCCCATAATAGATGCATTCTTTTGTGTGGTTTTTCCTCTTCTGCATATTTGTTGTGCACATTTTATGATTTGCACCCTGCATCCCAAAATTCGGAAAAGCGCAAATATCTCCATGTAACTTGCATTCCGGTTCATGTGTAGGTTCAGGAAGTAACAATTTGGTAAGTTTGCATTAAAATGCAAAGCCAACTAATTCTTCCCCATCCCTATTTTTAACTCACCTTTTCCCCCGGCATGCCCTGGAGACATTTTGCCATTCATCACAGAGCTGTGCCCCAGACTCCTGTGAAGTGGCCCAGAGGATGCTGGGATTCTGGGATTCTGTTATCCAACTGCATGCGGATTTATCATGATGTAATCAGATTTATTCTTTCTTAAGTATCTAAAAAGCAATGCACCGCAGGCATGAGAAGGATTTTACATTGCAATAAATAAATGCATGGGAAATGAGTGCTGGGAGGAGCCAAAGACCTCACAGGACGAGCTGCTGTTTCCCACATGGCTCCTCTCTCCACTCAGCCTTCTGCTGCCTCCCTTCTTCCTCACGCCCTGATGCCCCTTGCTCCTGCATCTGGGCCTCTGGCACTGGGATGATGGCTCCTGAACCCCTGCACACGGCAAGAGATTGGGGGTAGGGAGGGGCAATCATGCAGCGCCCAGGCCTGTGGAGGTTCTCCCGATGCCTCCTCAAAGCAGCGTTTGTCTTGTTACTCCCAACGTTACCCAACATGAAAGGGGGGGCGGGGTTCCCCAGTCGTGAAAAATGCACATTTTCCTCACAGGCTAAAGTGTGAAAATGCAGATTGGGGTGGGGGGGAGGTGTGCTTGTGCAAGTGTGCACTTTCGAATGCGAATGCAAATCTGGAAAATTGCAAAACAATTCTTACGAACTGTGCTCCTGTTTGCATTTGTATTCGGGGTCACGGACATGTCAGTTTGCATGATTTGCACACAGGAACAAAATTCCTGTACATCCCTAACTGTGTGCGTGCATGTGTGTGTGTGGGGGGGTACATTTTTCAGACTCCACAGTTTTTCATTGATACCCAACCCATATTGCCACATCAACAACTGCTTCAGTTCGCTGTGGAGTAGGGCCATCTGTCTGTCCATCCGTCCTCTCAGCCACACACTCGAGAGCCTTTGGCAGCTCCTGCGTGACCACAGGGACCGGCTGCAGACCCACAGCAATGTCGAGGCTGTTTCAGGCAAGGCTGGTTTCTCTATCCAAATCCCCAATGCACACACCGCACCCCTCACACAAGCTCAACATGGTGGAAACGTGCAGCCAAAATTGAAGATGGTTTATCTTGGCTGGGCTGCAAAAAAGTCCATTAGCTGGGGGCGGGGGAAGGGCTCAGCCTCCCCCAGGATTCTGGGATGAGCATTTCAGCATGCGGCCCATCTGTTTTCTGAAAGACCAGGGGGAAACGGGAAGCCCCAAATCTCTTACATGAGAACTCATCCCACCTCCAAATGTTATTGTTGCTGCTGTTGCCACTACCGCCTCTTGAGTTTAGCTGTATTTCCAGGCCCTTTTGGCCCAAAGTCGGGTTTCAGGGAAAGCCTGTCCTCAGTTTTTTACGGGGTCTGATGTGCTGATTTAGCAGGCTCGCAAAGACGTCCACAAAAGCCAGATTGCCTCCCTCCACCTACCTGAAGTAGGTGTTGTTGGGTTTTCTGTAGCCTCTTAAAAAGTGGGGGGGGGGAGACACCTTTTGTAATGATCCTCTGCCTGGTTTCCTGAACATAATTCAGAGCTTCCAGGTGAGTCTGTGATTTAGCCTTGTGGTACCTGTATGTGGCTTGTGCTGGCCTCTTTGCAGGCCACCCCTCCAGAAGCAGGTGAATCCTGAGTACCAGAGGCTCAGGGTGGTTGATACAGTTCACAGAATCAAGTGGTACAGGTTTTCCTGGATTATGCCATTTTCTGCTTGGGGGGTGGGAGGCAACTGAAATTGCGTGTTGGAATTCTCATCCATTGAAATAACCCCCTGCACATGCAAAGCTGTCCTTATCCCTGGGAAAAAAAGGTTTAGCCTACTCTCATCTTTGCCGTGCTAATGTTTCTATGTGCAGAGAATCTCTTTGTGTGTGTGTGTTTTCAGACGAGCAAGGACCGCCCCCCTCCCCAAGACAATCACATGCAGCCTAAAATGGTTCAGTCCTATGAAACAGCTTTGCCACTCAAGGATTTAAAACTGGTCGCTCTCGGATCCATGGGTGCACACACGCACACACATGCACGCACAGTCACATGCTAGCAAATAATATTGCCACTGCCATGCATTGTGTGATTTGCTTGCTTTTTAAGGAAGAGGCTGCAGCTCAGCTTTCCCCACCTAGGTGCGCTCCAGATGTGTTGGGGTGCGATTCCCAGCATTGTGGGAGATGCTGTCGCACACGTCTGGAGGGCACCAGGTTGGGGAAAGCGCCGTAACACTTGCTTTGCCCATAAGAGATCCGAGGATTGGTTCCTGGCACCAGGCCCGTGCCAAGGGTAGGCATGGCAAGAGGGCCCACCATGTCCAGGGACCCACTGGCAAGAGCCCCTTGGAGTGGCCCCTCCTCTTCCCTCTTCCGACCTGCTTGTTCCCCTGCCTCTCGCTCTGGCCCAGAGAGTGGAGGTGGTGGCGGTGGTGAGGAGGAGCAGCAGAGGCCGCGGCCGCCTGGCTCCCTGCGCATCAGGCAAGCAAGTGGGAACAACGATGGCAAGGGGTGGGGGCAGGAGCAGCTGGTGGCCATGGCGGGGAGTAGGCAGACCCTGTGGCGGTGGGGCCCCACTGAAGGTGCCTTGCCCAAGGGCCCGCTGGCACTGCCTGGCACCCCAGTTAAAAGGCTCTTAGTAGGTGGCACTACTGGGCCCCAGGGACGAGGCTTTGCCCACTGTAAGGCTGTGAGGACAGAGCATCTTAGTTCCGTCGTGCTGTGCAGTGCCTACACCTGTGTTCCGGCTGTCCACGGTCTCAGAGACAGAGAGCTGCTCCTCATGAGCAGGCCTGCTGCGTCTCTCCTGGCCTAGGACCGTTTGCCCTTGGGCAGCGCCTGGCCTCTTTCAGCCCCTGCCTCTGCTGCCTGTCCAGAGAGGAGGGCTCCTGGCAGGGGGCGGTGTCCACCGGGATGATGACAGGCAAGACTCCTTGCAAGGCAGGACAGTTTCCTTTCGGCTTCTGCTTCCTGCCCTTATAGCCCGTTAGGAGCACTGGAAGCTCATGGGCAAATATCCCCATTGGAGTCACCCGTTGCCCCCTCCACCACCACCCGTGGGACACCTCCAGGGACGCCTTATAGAAGATGATGCCTCTCTCCCTCTCCCTCTGCTTCTAGGGGGCCCCCTCCTCTTCAGCGATGTGCAGTTTGTCTATAACTCAGAGCAGCTGAACGGGACCCAGCGCGTGCTGCTGGACAACGTGATCTCAGTGGAGGAGTGCCGGGAACTGCACCGGGTGGCCAACGTGAGTAACTGGCACCTAACAGGTTGCCTGTCAGAATCGGATCGTCCTTCCCCTTCGCAATCAACACCACAAATAAGACTTTATTTTGCTAGAGCCTGGCCTCTCTGCAAAGGCAGATTCAGGGAAAACTCTCAGGCTGCCCCCAGGCTCTAAACAACTAATCAACAGCCTCTAAGCAGAGGAGACGAACCAGGGAGAGAGAAAGTTGCCGGCACTTTGGGGTATGAACTTCCCGGCCAAGCCTGCTTCGCAGCGAAGCCCCTCCCTTAGGGTGGCTCCCCCCTACATCGGCTTCCTAGAGGGGCTATCCACACAGAGCGTCTGAGCCCTGCCCCTACCTTTTCCTGCTTTGCTCTGCGTCGTGCCCTAGTGTCTCTCAAGTCACGCCCCTCTTCCTCCTCCTCCTGGGAAACTTGCATTTTCATAGTGGAGGGTGGGGGCAGGGACTCTGCCTGGGCCGACTGTGGGCCAAGGTCTCAGGAGGACCCGCTTCCAGCATTTTGGCTCATTAGGCGGGGTCCCTCCCCGGCCTCTGATCTAGCTGCTGCTCCAACTCTGATTCAGAATCAGAGCTGTCAGACAACTCAAGGAGCTTAGACTCATCCCTGACATTGCCCAAGAGAATGGCGCAGGTGTGTAGATGGGCATAATTCCGACCATTCTGGTTCCCAGAGGGTCAGCCGTGTTAGTCTGTTGCACCAAGACAACAGAGTCCTCTGGCCCCTTAAAGATCAAGGGCTGGATCTGGGATCTGCCTCCCTCAAGAGAAGGGCTTCGCTCACGGAAGATCCCGCTGCCTAATTTTGGGGGACCCCCCCTCCACATCAGAACTCACCCCACTCAGCAGGCCTCCTGCCTTGTTGTGCAGCATTTTCAGGGGGCTGGAGTGTCTGCTGTGGGAAGGGGGGGCCCTTCCTCTGGTGCAGTTGGTCCAGCATAAATCTGGATCCAGCCCCAACAACTTAAGCTTTTATAAACTGTAAGTGGACTCTGAAGCAATACATTTGCTTGTCTTTAGCTGCCACAAGGTTGCTTGCTGCTTGTGCTGCAATAGACTAACAGGGTGGCCCCCTGGAAATGGTTCCATTTTTAGGGGGTTCCTATTTGGGTCTTACGTCCTCACTGCCATAGTATGCGAAGCCGAAGCAACACTGATTATGACTCCAAGCAGGAATAGTCTTTGCCCCTCCCTTAGCATGGAATTAAAGTCAAGCAGGTCTCCCTTCATCAGGTGTCTTGGCAGCTCAGAGCTCAGGTCTGGCAAACTTATGGGGAAATTAACCTACCAGTATAAGTTGCGAGGGTTATTTGTTTCCAGACTGAAGTTCTGTGACCACTCAACTGATCTTGCCCCCATTTGCAAGCTCATGGCAAGAGTACATTCCAGCATTCTTAATTTAGGTTAACATTGCTCATTGAAGAGTTCAGTATCTGATGTCTCCAGGTCATCCTTAAGCTGTGTGTTGACCAAGGCCTGCAAGCTGAGTCAAAGGAAGGGATGTGTGAATCTGGCCGTTTTGCTTTCTACACCTTTCACATACTTTGAAGCACAACTTCATCCTGTCCCATTTCTGCATCGGTGTGCAGATCTTTTGGTAAAACGTCTGCACAAAAATACATATGCAATATCCCTGCATTATACCTAATTTTGCAAGCAATTTCATATACATTTTTCTGTGCAGTTTTCTGTAATGTACACATCCTTTCTGAACGGAGAACTGCATTGCAAAAATTGAAGAAGTGCAAAAACGGAAGGATAATTGCATTCTGGTCCATGCATTTGTTTAGAAAGGACGAATTAGGTAGGTTCAGATTAAAATGTGAACCAGATTTCTCTCCTCCTCCCTCCCCTGCCAAAGGCAGCCAGAGACACTGCAAGCCAAAGGAGGTTAATTCTCTTGCAAGAGGCATCACACCACGGGCAGAGGCATTGCGGGAGGCTGCGACGAGAATTTCCGGAGGGGAAGATCTGTTGCAGTCATTATAACAACAGAGTCTTGTGGCTCCTTAAAGAGTAACAGATGTATCAGGGCAGAAACATGTATTGGACTAGAGCCGACTTTGTAAGGTGCCTGGTGTTGGCAGAGATAGGTGCATTCACAGGTATGGAGGGGGAAAGATTATATCAGCGGAGCCCAAAGGCCAAGAAATGCAATGGGCAGGTCCGTGACATCATTTACACAGAGCTAAACGTGCACCAGAAATTAACAGAGTGGTTGTTCTAACAGGAGTCACTTCTGGTGATAAGACCATCTGTCATCCAAAATATGCTATGTTTGTTTAGAGGGGGAGAGAATCTCCCAGTTCCAGTTAAGTCCAATGTTGATGAGGCTTTGAATCCATTTTGCGTTTATTTTGTTTATTTATTATTTAATTTATTAATCGCCCATCTGGCTGGTCACCCAGCCACTCTGGGCGATGTACAACATACAATAAAACAATAAAGTTCTACAATAAAAACATTTTCTAAAATACCCTAACCCACCCCAAATGCCTGCCTGAACAGCCACGTTTTTAATGCACGACGGAAGCTCATTAAAGAGGGGGCATGACGGAGTTCCCTAGGGAGGGAGTTCCACAGAGTGGGGGCCACTACAGAAAAGGCCCTCTCCTTCGTCCCCACCAGTCTAGCTGTCCTAGAAGGCAGGTTTCAGTCATAGTTCCAGCCAGAGTTCCAGCCTATCCTCAAAATAGGATCAGCACCTTGAATAGCTCCTTTAGAGTTCTCGATCGTTCTGACTGAAACATAAAACGGATGCATAGCCCCACCATAATTGGAGCCACCAGCCTCCACTGCTTTTTGTCCAACGAGGCACGCTACTCCTCCCCACATTTATTCTAAACGTATTTTCATACTAGCAGCTGGGATTGCTTCAAAGCAAGGTGAGAGCCCCTAGCTGCCGCCATCTTAATTTGTCATGAATGCCTCTGGGCAGGTTAATTGACCTTTCTGATTATCATAGAATCATAGAATAGAATCATAGAATAGTAGGGTTGGATTGGGCCTACAAGGCCATCGAGTCCAATCCCCTGCTCAATGCAGGAATCCAAGTCAGAGCATCCCTGACAGATGGCTGTCCAGCCTCGCCTTGAAGGCCTCCAGTGTGGGACAGCCCACCACCTCCCCAGGTAATTGGTTCCATTGTCGTATTGCTCTTACAGTCAGGAAGTTTTCCCTGAGGTTCAGCCGGTTTCTGGCTTCCTGTCACTCGAGCCCATTATTCCGTGTCCTGTACTCTGGGACGATCAAGAAGAGATCCTGGCCTTCCTCTCTTTTCAAGGCTAAACATGTCTTCTCAAGGCTAAACATGCCCAGTTCTTTCTGTCTCTCTTCACAGGGCTTTGTTTCCAGTCCCCTGATCATCTTCGTTGCCCTCCTCTGAACCCTCTCTAGTTTGTCTGCATCCTTCTTAAAGTGCGGTGCCCAGAACTGGACACATGACTCCAGATGAGGCCTAACCAGTGCTGAGTAGAGGGGAATGAGTACTTCCCGGGATTTGGAAGCTATGCCTCTATTAATGCAGTCCAAAATAGCATTTGCCTTTTTTGCAGCCACATCATATTGTTGGCACATCTTCAGCTTGTGCTCAACAACAATTCCAAGATCCTTCTCGCTTGTAGTGTGGTTGAGCCACGTATCCCCCATCTTGTAACTGTGCATTTGGTTTCTTTTTCCTAGGTGCAAAACTTGGCATTTATCCCTATTAAATGTCATTCTGTTATTTTCTGCCCAGCGCTCCAGCCTATCAAGATCACTTTGGATTTTGTTTCTGTCTTCCAGGGTATTAGCTATCCCGCCCAATTTTGTGTCATCTGCACATTTGATCAGCATGCCCTGCACCTCCTCCTCCAAGTCATTAATAAAAACGTTGAAGAGCACTGGGCCCAGGACTGAGCCCTGCGGTACCCCACTCGTTACCTCTCCCCAGTTTGAGAAGATCCCACTGAGAAGCACTCTTTGAGTCCGATTCTGTAGCCAACTCTGGATCCACCAGATCGTTGTTTCCTCTAGCCCACTTTGAGCTAGTTTGCTCATCAGGAGATCATGGGGCACTTTGTCGAAAGCTTTGCTGAAGTCGAGGTATATGATGTCTACAGCATTCCCACGGTCTACAAGGGAGGTGACTTGATCAAAAAATGAGATCAGATTTGTCTGGCAGGACTTGTTTTTGACAAATCCATGTTGGCTTCGAGTAATCACGGCATTGTTGTCAAGGTGCTTACAGATGGATTGCTTTATGATCTGCTCCAGAATTTTCCCAGGGATTGATGTCAGACTGACTGGTCTGTAGTTCCCAGGTTCCTCCTTTTTACCCTTTTTGAAGAGAGGGACAACGTTAGCCCTCCTCCAGTCATCTGGCACTTCCCCCATCCTCCATGATTTCTCAAAGAGAATAGACAGCGGTTCTGAGAGTTCTTCTGCCAGTCCCTTTATGACTCTAGGATGCAGTTCATCTGGCCCTGGAGATTTGAACTCATTCAAAGTCATTAGGTGTTCCTTGACCATATGCCTATCGATCTCAAGCTGCAATCCTGCCCCTTCAGCCTGTACTTGGCCTTTGCCAGGGGGGTCATAGACCTTCTTTTGGGAGAAGACTGAACCAAAGTAGGAATTGAGCACCACTGCCTTTTCTTTGTCATCTGTTATCATTTTGACATCCTGATTTAATAGCTGAACCACCATTTCTTTCCTCTGCCTTTTACTATGCACGTAGCTGAAGAAAGCCTTTTTGTTGTTTTTAGCATCCCTTGCTAACCTCGGCTCATTCTCAGCTTTAGCCTTCCTGACGCCATCCCTGCAATTCTGTGCTATCTGCCTGTACTCTTCCTTTGTTACTTGGCCTTCTTTCCACTTCCTAGATGTGTCCTTTTTTGTTTTCAGGTCATCCCTAAGCTTTTTGTGAAGCCACATTGGCTTCTTCTGTTGTCTTCCACCTTTTCTTCTTGTTGGAATTGCTTGTGATTGTGCCTTGAGAATTTCCTTTTTTAAAAGCTCCCACCCATCTTGGACTCCTTTTCTCGCTAGCATCGCTTGCCATGGGACCTTACTGATCATTGTTCTGAGTTTATTAAAATCAGCTTTCCTAAAATCCAGGGTACGCGTTTGACTACACTCGGCTTTTGCTTCCCTTAGAACCAAGAACTCAAGTACAACATGGTCGCTTTCCCCCAGAGTTCCTGTAACTGCTACTTTATCCACTGAGTCATCTCTGTTGGTTAGGATCAAGTCAAGGATAGCCGATCCTCTACTTCCTTCCTCTACTTTCTGTAGGAGGAAGTTATCCACCACACAAGTCAGGAATTTCCTGGAGGGGGCATGTTTTGCAGAATTTGTCTCCCAACAAATATCGGGGAAATTGAAGTCCCCCATTACTACTACATCATGCTTCCTTAAAACATTGGCTATTTGCTTTTCAAAAGTTTCATCCTTGTCTTCTCCTTAATTGGGTGGCCGGTAGTAGACTCTGACCACCAGATTCCTTTTATTCTTTGCTCCATTTATTTCAACCAAGATGCTCTCGATGAGGCTACCAAGCTCCTCCTCCTGTATTTCTGTGCAGAGATATGTATTTTTCACATACAGTGCAACCCCACCTCCCTTTCTGTTCCTCCTGTTCTTTTTGAACAAGTTATATCCTTCCATTGCTGTCTTCCAGTCATGAGAGTCATCCCACCAAGTCTCAGTTATACCTATCAAGTCATAATTTCCCTCCTGTATTAAGAGTTCAAGTTCGATCTGTTTGTTTCCCATACTCTGGGCATTAGTATATAGACATCGAAGACCATGTGCTTAATAGTCTGGCTTTCTTCCTACATGTGTCTGAAGACTATTATTGGGCGCTATCAGAGCTGTTCTCTCCATTGCAGTGCATGCACCTATGTCCATTGTTACCCCCAACATTACATCTCCCTTCCCCGTAGGATTCAGTTTAAAGCCCTCCTGATGAAGTTCTTCATGCTGTGGCCAAACACATTCTTCCCATCCATTGTGAGGTGCAACCCATCCCTAGCCAACAGCCCATCTTCCAGGAAGTATAGCCCGTGCTCCCAGAATCCAAATCTCTCTCGTCGGCACCACCTTCGTAGCCAGTGGGGTTGGAAGGGGCCTGTAAGACCACCAAGTCCAACCCCTTGCTCAGTGCAGGAATCCAAGTCAGAGCATCCCTGTCCAGCCTCATCTTGAACACCTCCAGTGTGGGAGAGCCCACCACCTCCCTAGGGAATTGGTTCCATTGTCGTATTGCTCTTACAGTCAGGAAGGTTTTCCTGATGTTCAGCCGGAATCTGGCTTCCTGTCACTTGAGCCCATTATTCCGTGTCCTGCACTCTGGGATGATCGGGAAGAGATCCTGGCCTTCGTCTCTGTGACAACCTTTCAAGTACTTGAAGAGTGCTATCATATCTCCCCTCAGTCTTCTCTTCTCAAGGCTAAACATGCCCAGTTCTTTTAGTCTCTCCTCATAGGGCTTTGTTTCCAGTCCCCTGATCATCTTCGTTGCCCTCCTCTGAACCCTCTCCAGTTTGTCTGCATCCTTCTGAAAGTGTGGTGTCCAGAACTGAACACAGTACTCCAGATGAGGCCTAACCAGTGCTGAGTAGAGGGGAACTAGTACTTCACATGATTTGGGAGCTATACTTCTATTAATGGTGCCCCAAATAGCATTGGCCTTTTTTGCAGCCACATCACATTGTTGGCTCATAGTCAGCTTGTGATCAACAACAATTCCAAGATCCTTCTCGCTTGTAGTATTGTTGAGCCAAGTATCCCCCATCTTGGAACTGTGCATTTAGTTTCTTTTTCCTAGGTGCAGAACTTGGCATTAGCCTTGTCCACCCATAGCAGCCATTTGATGGTTGTGCCCCAAGAATTTCTCCAATTTCCAGGTGTGCTCATGGGCCCCAAGGGTTGCCTAGCCCTGCCTCAGCTAGGCACAAGACTAAAAACCGAGCGCACAAAACCACATTGAAAAGAACAGTAGTGCTACTCTCACTCGGCTCCCCTTCACTTGAGCTGGGTTGGTGTTGTGAAACATTGCCTTCTTGAAAGGTGCAATTCTATGCACGTTTAGACAGAAAAAATGTCCTACATCTCCCAGCGTTCCCCAGCCAGCCAAGCTGGCTGGGGAATGCTGGGAGTTGTAGGACTTTTTTCTGTCTATATATGCATAGGATCGCACCTTAGGTGTCTACTTTCATTTCCAAAGTTGGAAAGTTGGGGATGGAGTCATTCAGGGTCCTCATTAGCCATGACCAACTGTCCTTTTGTTTCAGGGTATTCTACTGGCTGGAGATGGCTACAGGGGGAAGACATCACCTCACACCCCCAATGAGAAATTCGAAGGGGCCACTGTTCTCAAAGCCCTCAAGGTGTGCGGTTTGCTGGAGAACTTGTTGATGGACTTGCTCTTCTTCTTCCCCAGTCTCTCCGCATTCCTGTTTTGGTCCTTACCTGATCTCACTGTTGTATTGTTCAGTGGGGGTTGTGGGGAGAAGAGGTTCACACATCAGGGTAGCTAGCAGCTAAGCTCTGGAGGGCCCACTGGGAAAGTTAAGAGCCTAAGCAGAGCTGTGCTGGATCAGACCGAGGGCCTCTCTAGTCCGGCATTCTGTTCCCACAGTGGCCACCTAGATGCCCCAGTGGGAAGCCCACAAGCAGGACATGAGGGCAAGGGCATCCTCCCACTCATGCCCTGGCAACTGGTGTATTGCCTCTGACACTAGTGGAAGCATGGGGCCATCATAGCTAGTAGCCATTTATAGTTTTCATGAATAGGAGGGAACAAGTTGGACCTGCAACAGAATGTTGTGGTACGTCCTCTCTTGTAAGAGGAATGTTTTTGTTCAGGGGACCAGACAGATATTTCTTCCCAATCTGGATGTTCCATTCCTCCCCTCCCTATTCTGTCTTCCATTTTTCATTTCTAGCAGTCACTCTACATTCCATGCCTACTGAACATGCTCCCATAGTTTGCCCTTACTTAGAATCATAGAATCATAGAATAGTAGGTTGGAAGGGGCCTACAAGGCTATTGAGTCCAACCCCCTGCTCATTGCAGGAATCCAAGTCAGAGCATCCCTGACAGATGGCTGTCCAGCCTCGTCTTGAACGCCTCCAGTGTGGGAGAGCCCACCGCCTCCCTGGGTAATTGGTTCCATTGTCGTATTGCTCTAACAGTCAGGAAGTTCTTCCTGATGTTCAGCCGGAATCTGGCTTCCTGTAACTTGAGCCCATTCCGTGTGTTATACTTATTCATTATTAACATTATACTTGTTAATGCTTTCTCCCCCACACACTTCTGCAAACCTCAGGGTTCCCCCAAGCCCACTGATCCTTCCCGCCTGCTTCTCAGTGGCCCCGTTTTGGCCACAAGCCAGGCAGCACTTACCAACTGAGTTTGCTGTTAGAAGGAGCAATGCAGTCCTTCTTATCCATCACTGTGGGAGAAGCTCAACATCTTCTTGATGGGTGGAGGTGGCTAATCATGGAAATAATGAGATTGTAATCGTGTGGTTTGCCTGCAGTTTGGCTACGAGGGGCGAGTTCCTCTGAAGAGTGCCCGCCTCTTTTATGACGTCAGCGAGAAAGCCCGCAAAATCGTGGAGTCCTACTTCCTGCTCAACTCCACCCTCTATTTCTCCTACACGCACCTGGTTTGCCGGACGGCTCTGTCAGGTAAGGCTCGGATGGGAGTGCCTGAGTTGACTCTCACTTGACAGCCTCTGCAGCCCCTTACAGCACTAGCCCACCCCCTCCCCGCCTCCATGAATCCATCATCTGAGCAATTTTTTGTTATCATACAGTAACACACCCAGGGATTTGGGAGAGAGAGAAAAGGAGGTGACCAGGAGGCCCTCTGGAGATGGGCAGTGACACCCACACATTTTGACCCCACCCCAAACTGTGCCATGTAGTTTCCCCCCTCAGCCCCCCATTCCTCCCCCAATTGAGTCGCAAGTCGCCGCATGAGAATGCTTGGCTCAGCCCTCGCTCTGGCCCAGAATAGCTTCTGCCTCCAAGCATGTGGCGGTCTTTCAGCTGCCACAGGGCTCTTCCTTGGCTTTGTTGTAAGAGACTAACCTGTCTCTCTCTCCCAGCTGAAAGTCACCTTCCTCTGTCCTCTGTAGGCCAGCAGGAGCGGAGGAATGACCTGAGCCACCCCATCCATGCTGACAATTGCCTCCTGGACCCTGAAGCCAACGAGTGCTGGAAAGAGCCCCCTGCTTACACCTTCCGAGATTACAGGTAGCTGTGGGCACCCGCATCCCAGGGGGCGTGAAGGACCCCCTCCCTGCAGATTCCCTGCTGCTGCATCATCTCATCTCCAGTTTTTGCCTTGCCTGACCACAAGCAGTTTCATCTTGGAAGTGGTGCTGTGCTGCGCCAAATTCTTGCAACCATCTCTTTTTGCTGTGAAGGGCACCATTTCAGAGGGTGCAGAAACGTTTGTAGGGAACACCCCCAAACTTCCCCTCTGTCCTCCTCCTCCTATTTGTGCCTGTTGGCAGCCATGAGCCTCTTGGTCTGCTGCTCTTTGCAGGGGCGGGGGGGCAGGGAACTCTTTCTGTTGCTGAGCAAGTGATGTGCATCCAAATGCAGAGGTCATTCTCTGCATGGCATTACTTTCAAAAGGATCTGTACATGATTGCACATCCCCAAGCAAAAGAGCATCGGCCCCCAGATTCTTCAGCCATGACAACACCACATCATTCCCCCTTAAGAATAGTTTCACATCCCTACATCCAGGGGAGTGCACAACAAATGCAAAAAAAGGGGAGGCCTTGTTTCATGGGGGGGACCATTTATTAAATATATATTAAATACTTAAATACTTATTAAATATGTATTAAATATATATTAGGCACTTATCAAAGGTATTTTAACCCACCCTTCATCCTAAAGTATCAGGACAATATACAAGGGACATAAAACCCCAAACGTGCCACACTACTCACTCCCATCTCATTTATTACATGTCTATGCCACGCCACAGCCAAAGCTCCATGGGTGGGTCACAAAGATCACACAGCCGCAACTTCTGCCTCCCTCACCCTCAGCTGACTACTTGGGCAAAGTGTTGTCTTTCTTTAAACTGGACAGTTGGACAAAAAAGAATAACTAACCGTTGGGGGGCCAGACCACTCTTCCCATACCCCCAAAGGCATTTGTTTCTCCTGAATTCCGGGGATCGCTCTTTATTTGTTGTTCACAAAAAGACGTTTTTCTCCTTAACCTTTGTGAAAATGCACAGCAGGCTTCCGTGCGTGTGTGCTCGGAGAGTACAGAGCAGGGGCGTCGAATCTCTTTCCGCCTGAGGGGCAGAGCCAAAATGCCACATATGCCCCAAATGCCACCATATTTTAGCTTAAAACTCTTTCTGCCTGTGAATGAAAAGCTGGATATAGTTGGCACAGTGGGGGGGCGGTGTGCATCTCCCACCAAGCATCAATCTGTTCCGGAGATGGTCTCTGCTGAACTGGAGGGGCAGAGTCGAAGCGGGGAGTGGGCTTGATTCTCTGCTCTCTCCCATCAAGTGCGCAGACTGTGCCGAAAGAAGGGGGCTGTGGCCAAAGATCAGGGTTCTCACTTGCACCGTGAGCCGCTCAAGCACAGCAGGCTTCCTCCTGCCGACATTTGCCCTTTGGCTTGCGGAGAGCAACAAGGATGGAGAATGAAGGGGCAGACATAGCCCGCCCTTCCCTGCTCTCCCTGATGCAGCCCTAATTGCTGAGGGGACTCAGATGCCCCAGCAGGGCTTCGGTCTAACTAGCTGGGAGTAGTGATGCCACCACGGTTAGTGATTAGTCAGCTCTAATTTTTAAAAAAACAATCATGTCTGTTCATAATGGGCACTTCGTAGCAAGGCTGAATCAGTGTATTGCAAATGTGATACTAAGTTTGGAATTTATTGCAAGCTTCTGAGCATGTGCAGTAGAGTGGTACACAGATCCCCCCAAAAGTTTCAGTCATCCCACCACCCTGACCCCCCCCCCCCTTTCTTGAAGCACTCTCAGTAGCTGCTCTGGCTCTGAGGAGGACAACTCCATGGAGTCCATATTCATGCCAGCATCGCATGACGTCTTCACGCAGGCAGGCCAGGTGAAAGCAACTCAGCCATGTAACGTGGTGACACATGATGTCATGCCATCGTGATTCCAAACTACAGCTCCCAAGATGCGCCTTGATATGGCGCATGTGCAAAAAATCGTATGCATGTAACGGGGGGTTGTATTAAAGGACAACTCTCATCCGAGCTCACACGGACGAATCCGTTACTTTCTGAGTAAATAACAAATTCACTCGGGTGAGTGCACCCATCTCTAGTTGGGAGAGGTTCTCAAAGCAGCTCCTCGACAGAGCTGAAGGACTTGGCCAGCTTAAAGTCTCCCTCCTGCCCCTCTCCAACACCAGGTCTAAAATAAGCCACCACCAGGAATAATAAGGCTAATAATAACAATTTGTATTCGTATTTATGTCGTGCTTTAGAGTTTTCTCAGTGCTCCATATACATTATCTCAGTGATCACTACAAGTTGTCGTTCTTCACTTCCAGTCCATAGACCATAAAATGCGAACAATTCAGTCACCAAAAGCCTGAGCCAAAATTAAAACATACACATTCTGTTAATACAACGTTAAATGTAACAGGATGAGCCTCAAGGTGACTCACCCCCACTTAGTATCTCTGACCTTGTCCGCACAGCCGTGGCAAGGAACTTGGCACTGTTTCCAGTCATAACGACAGAAACGGGAAACGCATCAGAACGCACAGTGGGAGTAAGATGAGCTCCCACATCCCTACAGACACGACAGTAGAGAAGCATGTGCGCGCCTGTGCCTGTTGGCCCGCCACGCCACGCCACGCGCCGACTCTCCAGTGCCAGGGCAACCCTTTCAGTCAGCCCTCCGTGACAGCGGATGGCAAAGAACTCAGCCTGGCCATGGAGAAGGCTCTTCAGTAACTGGGAATAGTTCATGTTGCCAAGTGCTTTGCAGGCCACAAATCAGCCTTGGGGTGCAAACCAAGATACGTTGGCAAGCAAATCCCTTTTGCCACAGCAACGGAGTTTTGGAAATCCCTAGTCATCATTACGATGGCCCCATAAGGAGGTCTGTACCAATGTCCCCCTGTGTGTGGGTGGGAGAGGGAGGGGAAGTGGGGAAGCAACCCACCGAATTCATGGAAGTAGGAAGATTTGAACTCATCCCTGCTCAGTCTCTTAGGCTGCTTTTATAAATGCAATTATTTTAGAGTTAGCCCCAGTGCACACAGGGGGACTTTCGCCAGAGAAGACCAGTGTAGGATGAGGGCATTCCATCAGGCCCTGTGACTAGCCTGCTCCTTATCTTCTTGTCCTAGCGCTCTCCTGTACATGAACAGTGATTTTGAAGGTGGCGAATTCATCTTCACCGAGATGGATGCCAAGACGGTTACGGTGAGAGACCCTCTTTCTGTATTTGGGCCGGTTAACATGTACAGGAAGTGGTTTACTGTGTATCATTGTTTACTATGGTTTACTATGGATAGTTGCCTTCCACATCACCACAAAGGTGCCCAGACTAGGAATGGGCAACTGTGTCAAGTCCACTTTCATTCAGCTCATTGGCTTTCCATAGCTACGTTCTGTCCCGTTTCCGCTGCAGTTTAGGAATGTGGAATGTCCACACGAAAATGCATGCATTTTTTCCATGCATGTTTCTCCTAATAGTCACATTTTATGCATACTTTTTCAAATGCATGCATCCCCACCCCAGCATATAATGATTTTGTGTGCCTTTGCCCCTCATACACACATTCTTCATGTGCATTTTCTAAATCCACGGACTTGCTTGCAACATTCAGAAAGTGCAGGTTTCAGAATGTGACTGTGTTCAGTTCCGTGGAAATGTCTGGGGGATTGTGAGCCAGATGAAATCCTCACCCATCCATGGCCCAAACTGCTGGAGTGTTCAGCCTGGTAGACAAAGTTTCCAGATTTGGGCCAGGTTCTCCTGCAGAGATGGCTGAAACTCCCCTGTTAGGAACATCGTCCACCTCTTTGGAAAGGTTACCGGAGCTCAGTGATCCAGCTGGCCAAACTATTCGAACAGGAGAGGAATGCGGTCATTTGGAAAATCCTCCAAGCCAGTGGGGCCAAAGAGCGTCTCAATTAAAAAGAACTTTCAAGTTGGACTGCGCTCGTGGAGAGGAATTCTCCAACCCTTTCCTCCCACCTGCTGGCCACGTCTGGAAGTAACACTTTAATAGTACAGAGCAGTCTTCGCCAAGCTGGTTCCCTCCAGATGTGTGGGACTTCACCTCCCATGTTGCAGTGGTCATGCTGCCTGGGAATGATGGGAGTTGCGGTCCCACATATCTGGAGGGCACCAGCATGGGAAAGGCTGTTATAGATCTTACCGATACATGGAAAATCCCGCATAGCTGCCTCTAAATTCCACTTGATGGGCAGCTTGTGTGTGTGCATGGGGGGAGGCGGTATTGCCCTCTTGTCCTGCTTATGGGCTTCCCAAAGGCATCTGGTTGGCTACTGTGGGAAACTGTATCCTGCACTGATCCAGCATTGTCCTTATATTTTTTTTATTTTATTTAAGCAGGCTTCAATAAAACCGAAATGTGGGCGCATGATCAGTTTTTCATCTGGTGGAGAAAATCCTCATGGCGTGAAAGCAGTCACCAAAGGCCAGCGCTGTGCAGTTGCCTTGTGGTTCACCCTCAACCCGCTTTACCGGGAAGTGGTGAGTGTTATCGCCTGACCTCCTCCTGCTTGACATTTTGGAGACTGCGGAAGATGGTCTAATCAAGGCAGGCCTTCTGGCCTCCTCTCTGTATATTGGTGGTGTTTTTCTGATGCTCTAATTTGGGAGGTACACACATTTTGTTCCTGTTCTTAAATCATGCAAATATGTCCCGTTCGTAACCCTGAACGCAAGCAGGAACACAATTCTCATGAATGTTTGCAATTTCCCTGAAGTTGTGTTCCCATTCAAAAGTGTGCACTTGTACAGCTGTGCAGTTTTGAACAGGAGCACTTATGCAAATCCCCCCCCTCCAACCCCAATCCCCATTTTCATAATTTAGCCCATGGGAAGAAATGTGCATTTTCAATTGGGAAAAATGTGCATTTAAAAATATGTATTTTGGGACGAATTGCACACTTTTAAAAATGTGCTTTTTTTTCAATTGGGAAAAATTGCACACTTTTTGAAATGTGCACTTTTCCTGATTAGAAAAAAAAACCCAGACCCTCGTATTTGGGAACACAAACGAGGCAGAACAAGCTTCACAGAAGAATGTGGAGGACCTCAGTAAGCTCAAACATTGCCAGTTAGCCCATCCCAAGTTCTAATGTACACCTGCTTTTTTTATGCCAAAAAGCGGCATCTAGCCATTTTACTAATCAATGAATGAATAAGGACAGGTCTGGATAAACAGTTCAGCATGCATGTAGCAAATTTGTTCCTGGACTGTACCACTTCATCATCTCGTAAAATGTGTCCTGGATGCTTCCACAGAAAAAAAGCCTTCATACGCAGGCCAGGTTGGAACACTCTCCCCTGGCATCTCAGCCCTGTTCAGGCGCTCCATCCCACAGGGGATGAGGGGAGAGGAAGACACAGTGGCTGCACTACCCCCTTCACTGCGTCCCCATTGCCTGGCCCCGCTGCCCTTCACATGTTTTTTTTTGGAGGGGGGAAGCTGTTCTATGTGTGTAGGCCCCTCATGCAACTTAGAGCCTGCATTTGTCGTGCACGCCCCCCCCCCCCCCGCCGCCTGTTTAGACAGGCAGGGCAGTGAGGACTGGAACCCCTAAATGGGGCTTTGGTTGGGTATGCCCATAGATTTTTTGAAAGGAAAAATATTAGTCCAGTGAGCCCAAGCCCACAATCCGAAGGGGTCCTGCCCGGGAACAGCTTTCGCTTGTGGTGAATTATTTGTACAGCCTAAAATGAAAAGTAATCATTTTACAGGAAGGTGGGAGGTTTTAAGGTTAAACACTGGGGAGCCTGCCTTAATATAAGACTTCATTTGTAATGGAATAAGTTTTCTGAGGACGCGATAGAATTTCCTTTTCTGGTGAGGCGGGGGATAGATCAGCAAGAGAACCTTACAGGGCTGGATTTTTGTTGGTTCCTGCCTCAAACATTTCTCATTTCTATTGTAGCATGAACAATGCAATGCCAGGGCAGTGGTTTGGACCAGCAAAAGCTCTTCCAAAAGTTTGATAGACACCATGAGGTGACGGAACCGGTTTGCAGCTGCAAAACCGTCTTCCCTACTTGAGACTGAGGCCGCGGCCGCCGGGCATCACTTAGACTAGAACGCTACTGCCACCTTGTGGTATATTTGAGGAGTTAACAAGGGAAATGTCGCCAATGTATACCATAGTTCTCTTTTGAAAGAAAATATGGAGGGAGTTGTAACTGTGATTGGACAAACTCTTAATTGCTGAAAACATATGCAAGCTTTTGTGTCACACAGAGCTCTTCAACAAGCTGCATGGAAGAGTTTTGAGTATGAAAAGGTGGTTGCTACACTCATGCTACATAAATAGTGGCTTGATTGCCATTAATCTCAATATACCTACCCAAATCCTTTAGTATTTCTGTTTTAGCAGTCTACATTACACACTGGCCTGGCTGGAGCTTTTTCACCTGCTGACCCCTACACTTGTCAGCTGTCCCACCCCCTCCAGCTTCAATTAGGGCACAATCCTATGCATGCCTAGACCCCCAGTGCTGGGGAATGCTGGGGGCTGTAGGCCTTTTTTCTGTCTAAGCATGCATAGGACTGTGCCCTTAATCCCCAATTAACTAGCTAGCCATGCATTGTGGCCAGATCAAACACTGCAGATAAGACCTTCACCACATCAAAAAGTGGGGTTGGAAGAGGGACTGAGGGACACCCTGGTTCCACATCCATCCCAAGCTGGAGTGCTAATCGCTTCGCTTTCTCCTTTCCCCCAGGAGCGAATCCAAGCAGATGAAGTCATCGCAGCCTTAGAGCAGGAGCGCTTCGGACACCATGAACTCGGCATCAATCCCAAGGATGAGCTATGAACCAGGCCACGGACACGCAAATTAAAATATTTATTTAATATTTGTTTTAAATCTTATCAGAACCCTTTATTTTTGTACAAAGTCTCAGTATAATTAATGGAAGGTTTCGTGGGAATGATAGCAGGGTTACTTTGCAACCCCCCACCCCCCCACCCTCGTGTTAGGCTTACTCCTGCTCCTGTCACTTGGGATTCTCCAGCACTTTTCTGGGCCCCTGCTCCAAGCTGTAGTCCATTTTTGGCTCCCTATGGTGAAAACTGAGCGTGCCAGAAGCAGGCTACAGGCCCCAACGCTGCCTCCTTTCCCTTGGAACGCCTGGCCTCTAATCTCAGTTTAGCAGGACTGCTCGTGTGTCTGCTAGGGAGGGACAGCTCTTTTTCACAAATACTCTGTTTGCTCTGACACATGCCAGGTCTGAGCCCCCTGGCATGAGAAGCTCAGCCACCCGCAGCTTCTGGCCTGTCTCGGCCTGGCGTCTAGGCCCTCACTGTGCAAGCAGCAATGGGAGCCTCTTCCAGTCTGCATGCAAATCCAGCCCTTGGAATCACGTGCATCAGGGCATGAGATCCGTCTTGTCTAAATCCAGAATTTTTCTCCCTTTGGACTTCTTTGTCCCTGGTGAAGAAGGAAGATTTGGCTCTGAATGTAAGCATGGCTGTGTTGGCTCAGACAAACCATCCTTCTGGCACAGCAGCCTGTCTCCACCCGTGGTCAGCCCTGTGGCCCGAGGAAGCACATAAGGAGGGCAACTTGAATGGGGCAGGGACAATCATTCAAGGGCCGAGCCCGTGCTTTGCATGCAGAACTTCCGAGCTTCAGCCTCTGGCGTCTCCAGTTAGCAGGATCACAACAGGGTAATAGAAAAGTTTCTTCTTTACTGGAGACCCTCGAGTTCTGCTGCCAGTCAGAGCAGAAGATATTGGACAAATGGTCTGACCCAGTATTGGTCAGCTTTCTATGAATGTGGAGATAGTCATCTTCAAATGCTTGTCTTGAGCAGGTGATACTTATATATTCCACCTCTCTGAACATGAGCCCCCATGAATTTATCAAATCCATTTGTGAAGGCATAATGTTCTTTGTGCAGCAGTGAGTTCCTTAAGTTAATAATACCTCGAATGAAGAAGTGCTCCTTTGTGTTCCTTCTGAACATGATGCTGACATTTCGTTGGAGGCCCCACAAATTAAACTTTGACTCTCCAGTGGTTTTGCAGGGGGAAAGAGAAATAAACGATGGGGGAGAGAGAATACCTATCCTTGAGGTGGGCATAGCTTAGTTACCTCTTTCTTTGGCTGCATGAGGAATGAATCCCAGTCCACAGTTTGGGAGCTCCTGATACTGTAGCATAGTTGAAGTTAAGCAGGTAGCAGCCCCGTCATTGCCCAGATGGGAGACCACAGGAATCCTCATGCCAGCTGCACTGAGCCCCAAAAAGTAGAGTGGGAGAGAGAATTCACAACAATATTACAAGTGAAATCTCTTATCTCTTGATTGATGTTGGCACACATCCGTTTCCCTTGCCAATTCACACAGGGCACAATCCCACCAGGACCATTTCCTGGTCAGGCTCCATGGAATTGAATGGGAGATACACAAGAGCAGGGCCACGCACTTATGCAGCTCCTGTGCATTTTAATGGGGCTTGTGCAGCAGATCCTTCGTGGGTGGCTGGGAGCATGCTCCCTGGGTCATTCCTTTGTGTTTCCTAGTCTGTTGCTCATATTTGCACCCCAAATCCAACCACCTGATAGTTGGGATGCATTTGCCCTTTCAACCCTTCTCATTGCCTCTGTGAGTTGGTTCACTGGTCTAAACATGCCGAAAACTCCTGTTCTTAATTTTCCCTGTCATAAAAAAAAGAAAGAAAGAAAGCTGGAATCAGACTTGGAATGCCCATCTGCACTGTCTCCACCATTCTCAGAAATAGGCTGCCCTGTGCAGGGGAAAATAACTGGAGCCTTGTCTGCACTGCAAGGGTGCTGAGGGGAATTTGATGTTAACCACAGAACTGTGTCTAAACCCAGGGGGAATAAACTAAACTCAGAAAACAGACTGGTGTGTTTTTCCTCTCTTTTATTTTGTCCCCTTGGTTCTCTGAAAAGCAACGTGGAGACTAGAAGTGGGAGGCCAACAAACCTGTATAGCCTTTCCCATGTTTGCAACAGAAAAAAATTATCCTAATCCATTTCACACTAGATTTTGAAGTTTGGAATTTCCTGGTCCAGCTTTCCCAAGCGAACGTGCCAGGGCAAGCCTGTGCTTCCTGGGCGGCACCTCCACCAGCGATGTATTCTGAGCTGGCTGCATGTGGAGGTTGTTCAGGATACATGACATCATGGCCGTCCAGCAGCCACCCCAGAGCTTACCAGGGAAAACGTGGATTTCCTGAGACTGCTTCAAGTCCGATTCTTTCCCTCAAGTTGGGTTCTCCCTGGTATAGTTGCCATGTGCCCCAGCCCCCATGTTGACCTCAGGTGTGCTGGCCCTGCTCAGGGGGGGGGTGCCTTTCTCCGGGTCAGGGAGTGTTTCCTGTCCCCTGTGGTTCCCAGCACAAACCAAGAAGTGTCTACTCAGAGGTAACTCCCATTGTGCTCACTGGGGCTCCAGTTCCTGAATGTCCACATCAGGCTCCAATTCTCCATTGTTTGCTTTATTGCCTTAGGAAGCAACTGATTCACAGCTTTGTTATAGAGATCCTGCGCGGTATCAGTTTGGTTAGAAAGGGGTGGTGGTTTCCCATGCCTGTGTCCCCCCCACTTTCCCCAGCACAAGCATATGTGTGTCTACTCAGAAGTAACTCCCATTGTGTTCAGTAAGGCTTGCCCTCTGAACGCCCACATCAGAATTTACAGGGATCCCCATGAATTGAAGTTTAAAGCCTGTAAAGCGCTTCACTGAACCTGCAGTTCTCCGTGGCTTGGTTTATGGCCTTAGGAAGTAACTACTTCACACCTTCCTTATAGAGATCCTGCGGTTACAAAGGGGGCTGATTTCCCATCCCTTTGCGCGCGGCCCCCCCGTCTTTCTCAGCACAAGCATATGTGTATCTACTCGGAAGTAACTGGACCTTCAGGGGAAAGGGGGGGGAGCCTCTCTTATTGGTAGAGCAGCCCCTGCCAGTCAGATGACGTTCATTCCAACCCCCACCCTCACCCAGAAATATGTTCTGTGAAGCGATTTTTACTGGTGCGGAGCACTCCATCCTGGAGCCCTGCACGGACCAAATTTCAGCAAAGCTGATACCTTAAAAAGAAATCTGGTATTCCTTCTCCTTCTGTTGTCATGGAGACCCAGTCCTGGGTCATCTCTTGTGTCTTCTCACTAGGTGTGTGCTACACAATTTACCACAGTTTTTAATTCCTTCAGCCCAATTGGATCTTCCCCCATTAAACTGCTGAGGTGCCTGAGAAGATTGATAGAATACAGCCAAGAAGTCTTATTCATGTCATTGGATGGACAGCTGTAGACGAAGACTTTTTTTCGTGTCATGTTTTGCCAGTACGCAGGAGCGTGCGTGTGCACTGGTAAAAACGCAGCACAAAAAGAATCTTGATTCAATCATACATGATGTCACGTTTAGGGATGGACGAAAGTCCCTTACCTTATCCCGCAGCTTGCTTCGCAGTGGGGGGGAGGAGCTCCGTTCCTCCCCCCGAAATTCTTGGTGGGGGGGAGGCACCCCATCCCTCCCTGCTGAAATTCTGGCCAGGGGGGAGGCGCCCCGTCACTCCGGCCGAAATTCTGGCCCAGGAGGAGGCGCCCTGTCCCTCTGGCCGTGAATCTCGTCTCCTGCCGGGACGCAAATGGCGGCAGCTGTAGCCGTCGCCGTTTGCGTCCCTGCAGTCAGCCGTGATAGGCTACGTAAATCCTTACATAGCCTATCACAGCTGACATTGGGGGGGGGGGGAAGCGCGTACGCAAATGGCGGCGCCCATGGGCGCCGCCATTTGCGTTCCTTATTTGGGCACGTCTAGTCTACGTAAACATTTACGTAGACTACGGCGAAAATAAGGGCAACGCAAATAGCGTTGCCCTTATTTTCGCCGTAGTCTGCGTAAATGTTTACGTAGACTACACGTGCTCAAATAAGGAACGCAAATGGCAGTGCCCATGGGCGCCGCCATTTGCGTATGCGCTTCCCCCCCCCAAAGTCAGCCGTGATAGGCTACGTAAGGATTTACGTAGCCTATCACGGTGTTTTTTGAAAATCTGGCCGTGATAGGCTACGTAAATCGTTACGTAGCCTATCACGTTTGTTGTTGTTGTTTTTCACCTTGGAAATGGCGGCAGTGGCAGCCGGTCGGAAGACCGGCCGCCGCCGAACCGCTGCCGGGAGCTGCCAGCGCCAGGGACATTCGACGAAGGTAAGTCCCATTCCGGGGCGGGGGGGCGGACCATTTCTCCACCAATTTCAGGGGGCCGAATGCGTTGGCATTCGGCCTCCCGGAGATTCGTGGAGAAATTCTCCGACATCCCTAGATTGCTTTAGGGAAGTTATTTTTAAATGCACATCCATGGTAGCGGGGTGTGGGGGATCAAAACAAATGACCTGAAAAAGGACTTGAAAGCTGAGACTGTCAGGAAAACTGCTCAAAAGTTGGGGTTGGGTTCATAGAATCATAGAATAGTGGGGTTGGAAGGGGACTATAAGACCATCAAGTCCAACATCTTCCCCAGTAAATGGGGCCCTGGCCCCTTTGAGGACCCTCTGTGACCTTTTTGCATTGCACTTTGAGGACAAAATCTCTTGTCTCCACAGCGACCTTGATGCTGTTGCTAGTGCAGTACCAGTCGAGGTGTCTGATGCCACCATCTGCCCGATTTTGTGGGATCAGTTCCAGTTGTTACGGCCTGATGATGTGGACAAGATGCTTGCAATAATGTGACCGACCACGTGCCCTCTCGATCCCTGCCCCTCTTGGCTAATAAAAGCTAGCTGAGGGGGCATGACTGGGTGGGTCCAGGGAGTGATAAATGCGTCCCCGCGGGAAGGGGCGGTCCCTGCTGACCTTAAGGAGGCAGTAGTGCAGCCACTCATGAAGAAGCCCACCCTGGACCCAAGGGAATTGGACAACTACCGCTCAGTCGCAAATACCTCTTTCCTAGTGAAGGTACTTGAGAGGGTCGTGGCAGAGCAACTGCAGGCACTCTTGGAGGATACTGATTATCTAGACCCACTCCAGTCTGGGTTTCCATCTGGTTATGGGACTGAATCAGCCTTGGTCGCCCTGATGGATGACCTTTATTAGGAGACGGACAGGGGGAGTGCAACCCTTTTAATTCTGCTCGACCTCTCATCGGCTTTTGATACCATCGACAGTGGTATCCTCCTGGATTGTCTCCTTGGGATGGGTATCGGAGGCACTGTGCTACAGTGGTTCTGGTCCTACCTACGAGGCTGATTTCAGAGACTAACATTGGGTGGCTATTCCTCGGTCCCTTGGCAACTGAGCTGTGGGGTGCCACAGGGCACCATCTTGCCCCCAATGTTGTTTCACATCTATGTCAAGCCGCTGGGAGCGGTCATTAGGGGATTTGGAGCTAGATGCCATCTGTGTGCTGATGACACGCAACTCTATCTCCCTGTGACATCTGAATCAGGAGAGGCTGTGCAAGTCCCGGAGCAGTGCCTGGACTCATTAATGGGCTGGATGAGGGCTAATAAACTGAAGCTGAATCCTGGCAAGACAGAAGCCCTGTGGGTGAGTGGTTCCTGGGTCCGGGAGATAGGCTCACTGCCTGTTCTGGATGGGGTTGCACTCCCTCTGAAAGATCAGGTCCGTAGTCTGGGGGTACTCCTAGATCCATCACTGTCGCTGGAGGCCCAAGTGGTCGCAGCAGCTCGGAGTGCCTTTTACCAGCTTTGGCTGGTTCACCAGCTACGGCCTCTCCTGGACAGGGACAGCTTGACCACGGTGGTACAGGCATTAGTAACCTCAATACTGGATTACTGCAATGTGCTCTGTGTGGGGCTGCCCTTGAGGCTGGTCCGGAAGCTGGAGCTAGTGCAGAATGCAGCAGCTCGGCTGCTGTCGGGAGCTGCCCCCTTTCAGCGTGTAACTCCTTTGCTGAGGGAGCTGCACTGGCTGCCTATTGGCTACCGAGCCAGGTTCAAGGTATTAGTAGTGCTAGTGTACAAAGCCCTAAACAATTTGGGACCAGGATACCTGAGAGAGTGCCTTCTTCCTTACCAACCTGCCTCGTCACTGAGGTCATCAGAGGGCACATTCCTGGTGGTTCCCCTGGACCCATGGCCTGGTTGGAGTCCACCAGGCAAAGAGCCTTCAGTGTGGTGGCCCCCTTGCTGTGGAATTCCCTGCCTTTAGAGGCCAGGCAGGCGCCAACATTGTGTTCCTTCTGGCACCTCCTGAAGACATTGTTATTCCAAGAGGCCTTCCTTGCATGACCAGCTGTGGTTTGTCAATTTCCACCTTGTTGGGATTTGTCTTTTTTTTTTTTTTAATGTTTTAACTCTTTTAACCTGTTGTTTTATTCTTTTATCATGTTGTTCACTGCTCTGAAATCTTCCGATGTGGAGTAGTATGTACATATGCATGCATGCATGCAAGCAAGCAAGCAAGTAAATAAATAAATAAAATCTTGAACGCCTCCAGTGTGGGAGAGCCCACCAGCCCCCTATGGAATTGGCTCCATTGTTGTATTGCTCTAACAGTTAGGACGTTTTTCCTGATGTTTAGCCGGAATCTGGCTTCCTGTAACTTGAGCCCATGTCCTGCACTCTGGGATGATTGAGAAGAGATCCTGGCCTTCCTCTCTGTGACAACCTTTCAAGTACTTGAAGAGCGCAATCCTGTCTCCCCTCAGTCTTCTGTTCTCCAGGCTAAACAAGCCCAGTTCTTTCAGTCTCTCTTCATAGGGCTTTGTTTCCAGTCCTGTGATCTCCTTGTTGCCCTCCTCTGAACCTTCTCCAGCTTGTCTGCATCCTTCTTAAAGGGTGGTGCCCAGAAATGGACACAGGACTCCAGATGAGGCCTAACCAGTGCTGAGTAGAGGGGAACTAGTACTTCCCATGATTTGGAAGCTATGCTTCTATTAATGCAGTCCCAAATAGCATTTGCATTTTTTGCAGCCACATCACATTGTTGGCTCATATTCAGCTTCTGATCTACAACAGTTCCAAGATCCTTCTCGCTTGTAGTGTGGTTGAGCCACGTATCCCCCATCTTGTAACTGTGCATTTGGTTTCTTTTTCCTAGGTGCAGAACTTGGCATTTGTCCCTATTAAATGTCATTCTGTTGTTTTCTGCCCAGCACTCCAGCCTATCAAGATCACTTTGAATTCTGTTTCTGTCTTCCAAGGTATTAGCTCTCCCACCCAATTTTGTGTCATCTGCAAATTTGATAACCATTCCCTGCGCCGCCTCCTCCAAGTCATTAATAAAAATGTTGAAGAGCACTGGGTCTAGAACTGAGCCCTGCAGTATCCTGCACATTACCTCTCCCCAGTTTGAGAAGATCCCACTGATAAGCACTCTTTGAGTCCGATCCTGTAGCCAGCTGTGGATCCACCGGATCGTTGTTTCATCTAGCCCGCTTTGAGCTAGTTTGCTCATCAGGATATCATGGGGCACTTTGTCGAAAGCTTTGCTGAAGTTGAAGTATATGATGTCCACAGCATTCCCACAGTCCACAAGGGAGGTGACTTGATCCAAAAATGAGATCAGATTAGTCTGGCAGGATTTGTTCTTGACAAATCCATGTTGGCTTCGAGTAATCACGGCATTGTTTTCAGCTTGCTGATAAATCTCTGTTCAGAAATGATCCTAATTCATGACAAGACCACTTGAGCATCTCCCGATTCTGGAATTAATTTAGGCATTCTCCTCCTAGGTAAAGTGGCATTCAGGAGAAGAGGAAAGGAAGTGAACCCACATGAACCCGTGGAACAATTAAGGGAGGGAAAGGCAGGGCAGGGACGGGGAGATCATTTATGATTTTATTTTGACACCTGAAAAATCTTAATAGTACCATTTGTACCAAAGTATCCTTTGAAGGTAGAACCCTCTCCAGGCAGTATATGGGATAAAAATAATTCATAAATATGCCCAAAACAAATAAAAAAGCAATAAATAAATATTCAATAAAATAATATAAAAACAAATAACACCGATAAAACCTGGATCTCACTGAGTATGAAAAGACAACTGAAAACAAGTGGATTTTCAGAGCCTACCTGAATACCTGCAAAGAACGGCGCCCTTCCCATCAACTGCATACAGCTGCATCTGGCCTCATACATTGACGGTTTTTTAAAATTCTGAACAGTTTGGATGTTCATAAACATTCCATAACCCTTCAGCAATGAAGCCAATGTCTAGGTAGTATTCATATCAATCAGCCACCACTTATATTTGGGAGACTTTGGTCTTTGTTCATCTCAGTGTTTATCTTTCATTGAGTTTATCTGAATAGGGGTGGAGATAAGCTGGAAAAATACTTAATACCTTTCTGCCAGGCTCTTTGATCTCTTCTTTAATTTGGTACCTTATTTGTCACTCTGCTGTCACAGGAAGTGCCATATCATAAAATCATTCCATTATTAAATATTATTTAAAGATGTCTTTGACTTTGCAAACAGTTAAACAGATGTGATAGGACTGATTCCTGTCATAAGCTGTAGGACTAAGCAGCAGCAGCAGCAGCAAAAGAAGCAGCAGCAGTGCATTACAGTTAAGTGAGCAATGTTGAAGCGTACTGAAGTCCATTGTGTAATTATTCCATTGACAGTCAGCAGGTGGTGCTATTGCTGTATTTAATACTGTAAGGTGACGAGATGAATGGCAATAACTGTTGCGTGCTGTGAGGGGTGTCTCATAAGTTAGCAGCAGTGCGAACACAGGACGCTGGGCAGCTGTACAGCTATGATTTCTGATTAACTGAGCCTGAAAGATGAAAAGCACTAACTCAAACCTACAAAGCTTCAGGGTGAGGAAAGGAACCTTCACTGTGGGGTTGGGAAACCTGCCGAATCGTCTACCACACCTTGAAAGGATGAAAGATTTATTTACAATACAGTGCATTGAATCTCGAAGCAAACGGATTATTAAATCTATCCCTGGGAGGTAAGCCACAGAGCGCTGCAGGAATCTGGCTTATCCCACACATTGCTCCACCCTGGCTGAAAACGGGACAGGGTGGGACCCGGACTGGTTTGGTGACTTTATCATACAGCTACTGTGTGGCTGAAAACCACAATGTTTTGGAAGCTTGGGAACAAAGCACACCTCCCCAAAATGTCTGAGCGTGCAAGCGAGATGGCCCCCATCGCTGATGAACAATGCGGGACTGATATCCTTGTCGATAATACTGGTGCTGAGTTTCCTGCCATTTTGTGAAGCCTGTGCCCTCCTCTGCAAGTCTGTCAACTACCCTATTTTGACTGGGACATTATTATTACTATACTAAAAGGCCTTCCCTCCCCCCGCCCCCCATTCAGTATCTAATCACCCGGTTTTGCTTTGGCGGCACAGCTGCACCTTTACTGATGCTTCCTAAACAATCCTATTGACTAGAAGATTTTTCTCCTTGCCAGCGGAAAACCTGGCAAGAAAATTCAACTCTCCTGCAAGCTAATTAAAGTAAGTCCTGCAGAACCTGAATGGAGATCTGTGGAATGGAGGTTTGTGAATGGCTTTGCTGCACATTATGGTTGGCTTTGCCAAACCTGAGCCAGCAGACCATGCAAGACCACAGCCCTTTACAGAGTAAGTTGTGGTTTGACTGCCCAGTTGCCAGCTGAAGTAACAGGTGCTACGTCCTCTTCCCCAAAGTCCCCTGCCGTGTAACTTGCAGGCCTGGCCTATTAGCTGAACTTTCACACCGTCTTGCTGGCCCAAGCAGAAGCTGCTTCTCGTCTGTCCCAATTCTGTGGTGGGAGCACGGGTGACGAGGCGACTCTTGACAGAAGGAAAGCATCGCTGAAAGGGTAGGAGGATAACAGCGGGGGTTAGAGCCAAGGGAAACAGGTTGGTTCACTTCGTCAAGAGATGAGTATCTCCCTCCCTACTAGTCTTTCCAGCTTGACCAGGAATGTTTTCTCCTGGGAAATCTGCCCCCATCATCTCCAGACTTGGCCCCAAGAGATGGGCCAAATCCTCACATGATTTGAATGTCAAGTTCCATCTGTCGTGCTGTTCAAATCCTATGTTGAAATCCAGCCATCCCACAGTCTGTGCTGCCAAATCCCCAGACAAAGTAGAAACAAGCCATCAGTGAAGAAGTGTCCCTTTGTCCCACTGGTGCTGCCTTCTTGAAACCCAGAGACATCACTTTGCCACCTTTAAGAGGGCGAGGCCCAGCTGAGCCATCCCATGAAGCGCTTTTCTCTCTCACCCCTTCCTCACCCTAGGGCCGGGGTTAACCCAGTTAAGAACCCGTCAAGGGTCTAATGCAGCAAGGACGTTGGTCCCTACTAGAGGGTCTGATTAATGGACCTCTTCCATCGAAAAGTTGCTGCTTTTTCAAGGAATTGTGCTGCTTTTTTATTTTATTTATTTGTTTACAATATTTGTATACTGCTCCATATCTCAGACAGATTTTGGAGTGGTGAACATAAAAGATAAACTAATAAAAGAATAAAAAGATTAAAACACCGTATTAAAAACATGCTTTTAGAAAACCAGAATGCCAATAGAAGCTAAGGAATGCCTCCTGGAACAGTGCTGCTTTCAGGTGGGAAAACAAAAGGTCATGTGGCATCCCTCGCACCTGCACGTGAGGAGGGACAGGGTAGCCGGGACTTCCTTCTCTACAGCAGCATGTGGGGTGGGACAGTGCAGGGTTGTCTGGGACAAAAAATAGGGGATACCTTCTCAACATCTTCACCTTGAGAACATCCTTCTCTCAGGCAACCCAGTGAGGCAAAGCAGGTGATGCCAGTGGTATGCTGATGACAGGAGACTGCTCCTCATGCAGGGAGAGGTCGTCATGCCGGGATGGACGGGTTTCATTTCATCCACTCCGTGTGCGTTCTAGGGGTTGTCAGGTGTCTTTGGTTCTGACAGAACTGGTGGGTTCTCTTCCTATTCCACAAAGTATGCAAAAACTCCACTGCTATTTACATAACTTTCGCTAGCACATAATGTTTTGCAGATTTTTCTTAGCTCAGCTTACAATCAATGAGCAGAGCGCACACACAGAAAGGGTGCTACACGCTGGAAGATGATGAGAGATCAGAGAAGTCTAAAACATTGTTTGTGTGTTTTGAAAATGGCAAATATGTAAGTCTGACCTGGGATGAGGCTAGGGATGTTAGAGAAATCCGCCATGGATTCAAATGAGGATTCCGTGGATTCCAAAGAATCCGGCCTCCAGAATCCATGGTGGATCAGCTCCACTGGCCTCTGCTCCAGGAGGATTCTGCGCAGAACGGCTCCGGCCGCTTGCTCCTGGACCGGTCCCGTTTGCCTCTGCACCGATTGCCTTAAAAAAAAAAAAGCGATCAGCAGGATGTGCCCATAGACTTATACGCAATCTAGAGCCATGAATCTTGCATATAAGTCTATAAACACATAGACTTATACACAAGATTCACAGCTCTAGTTTGCATATAAGTCTATGGGCACATCCTGCTGATGGCCTTTTTTTTTAAAAAAAAAAAGGCGATCTGTGAGGAGGAGAACCGGACGGGTCCAGCAGGTAAGCGGCCCTCAAGCCAGGAGGCTCCACAGAATCCTTGCGGAGCAGAGCCGCTCCAAAGGATTTGGGGGGGGGGGGAGGAATGGATCACCTCCTCCACAGGCGGATTACCCCCCGGCATGGGAATCTGTACATCCCTAGATGAGGCCACTTCCAATGTGCTCTATGTACCTGCATGTAAGTAACAGTTGGCATTTAAAGTGCTTGGATACTGTGGTAAAACCCAGAGAATAGATAAGGTATTTACAGAGACGGCAACATTTTGACCCAGAGAATATACTCTGTTTTTGCAGAAATGGTTTCCTGAACATGCATCAGGTCACTGTGTTGAGCTGGAAAGAATCACTCACAGCCAGGAACTCAGTCAAGCACATTCTTTCTAGATCAGTTCTAGAGCCATTTGGCTGGATTATATCAGCAACAGAACCTCTTGGCTGTTCCATCAAACAACTCAACTTTGTAAAGGGGCACGGACGCCACAGTCCATGCAAGTCAAACTGTGGCATGCGCCATCGTGAGTATGCATGATGCCCTCATGCTGCCCTAATGCAGGAGCTTTGGCTCATTCAATGAGAGGCCAGGCTGGGAGTTGCGGGAGAAGGGACCTCTGGGGAAATTAAGAGGGAAAGGGACTGGGGAGGCACTTGGGGGAGAGCCAGGAGAAATAAGAGCAGGACTGTGCCTTCCAAATTCTGCACCCAGAAAAGCCAGATTCTGCAGTCTGGATAAATTATGCATAAATTATGCCTATCTTTTTTATATGCAAACTTTATTTTGCAGTGTTCCCTATTTTGCATAATTTATTCCAGTTGTTCTAGTTATAGGAGGGGCAAAGACATGGAAACTCTGGCCTTTAAATACTGAACATCTGATTTCAGTCACCTCTCTGGCCTCTGGTAGTTCAACAGGCTGTGCTCACAACATTCAAGGACACACTCAAAAAATGAGAGAAAGCGAGAGCGTGAGAGAGAGCGAGAGAGAGAGAAAGAGAGAAAGAAAGAAAGAAAGAAAGAAAGAAAGAAAATGCATTTCTTAGGCAGCCAGATTCTGCACCTCTGACCACATCCTGCTCATCTACTCCTGTGGAATTGCAACCAGATATGCAGCTGAGAGCAAAAGCTGAAGAAGAAAGAGGAGGTGAAGACGGTGGGCTGCAGCAGCCAGCTTTGGAACCAGGAATAAGTCAGCTGAACGGCCTGGTGCCAGCTGCTGAGGTAAATGTTGTGCTCTGGTCTGAGAACTAGTTTTGGAGAAGATTCAGACGGGAACCCCACGAAGTGTTATGGAGCAGCAAAGTATAAATGTGGTTACTCAGCTGCAGCAGACTGAGACAGGCATGTCTTATATTATGTATGAAGAGATGATGCTCTCTTCATATACCTTTCCTTTGTTGCATTCGTCACCCCAGTCCTATGCATGTTTACTTGGAAGTAAGGCCCTATGTGTGCTAAGGCCCTAGTAAGTGAAGACAGGATTGTAGCCTTCCTGGTAATGAAGAGGATGACAATGCCAGGGATGCCTGAGAAATTTGTTTCAGTTAGTTTTTGATCAGAATGTACTCAGTTCACACCTTACGGACTGAACATGGTGTCAGACTCCATCCGCGGTCGAACTCTGTACATTTCCAAGCTTTCAGTGGGGTTCACGGACTCCCCAAAATGTGTTCAACGGCATGTGTACGTTTGAAAAATGCACGTGAGAAAATGCAGACTTTTGACAAATGCGCCTGTAATGTTGCGTAGATGGCCCCTTTACAGCCACAGTCTAAGCAGCATTTAATCACTGGAAGAAGAATAGTCGCCATTTCAAAAGAAAATTTTGGAGGAAAATGGCGACTCCGTCCAAGAAGGCGACGGCTCCCCACAAGCCCAAGTAAGGAGGAGCAGGGGACTCTCAGGGCTGGGGGGGCGTGCTTCAGCTGTCCAGATCTTGCTTCAGATCTGGAGGCCGAAGCAGGTTGGCCCAGCTCTGGATTGGGCCGAGGTGGGTCAGGCCAATTCGGAAGCTCCAAATCGGCCTTCAAAGCGGGTCAGGGGGTCCCTGCCCAGCTCTACTTTAGAGCATCACACACACACACACACACACAGAACCAGTTAGCAGAGTCAAAAAGATTTTCAGCTGCTTTTGCTCTAGAGCAATACCTGATGTAGACATTTGTGAATCCCTGGAGACATTTGTCGAGAAGCACAAGATTTGGTAATGCACGAGGGCTCTCTGCGCAAAGCCGAGGGCATGACATGCCTGAGGGTGGGTGATGGACACGCCGTGTAAATCCTGTCTTCCCAGATGAGTTCAGAAGAGCACACAGTAGGAGCAGGAGCCCAGGAACAAAAGCCGCTAATGGGATGGATGTGGGTGGCTGAAGCAAATGAGAAACAGATTGATCGCTCACTCCCAGATGCAATGAGGCAGGGCTGGAAGAGAGGCAGCAGCAGCAGCAATGCCAGTCAGGCTAGGGATGCGTGAGAATTTCACTTTTGTGCACAAAGATGTGGGCATGCCCCGCCATCTGAAGCCCTGAATGTGAGCGCAAGCACGTGCCTGCTGACAATATTCACAAATTCTCAAACCTGTGCTCACATCCATCTCTTTCCTGATTCCTAGTTCAATTTGCGCAGATTTCCTCATTTGTGCAAATTTCCCCAGTGGGCTAAATTAGCCATCCTTTTGTCTGTGGAGGAAATAGGCACAAATTTGGGGAGATGCACAAATCTCCCCTTCGATCGCTGATTTGCACAAGTTTCCCATTCATGCGAAGTGAGCAGCGATCCCAAACGCCAGGGGAAATCAGGCACCGGAGGTTCAGAGAGTCCAGGTGATCTTGCACGTTGTGCCATTGCCCACCCCTAGTGAAGGCAGCCTCCAGCCAAGAGTTGGCACCTTCTTGCTGGTCATCAGGAGATCATCCACGTTCCCCAAGCCAGACCACACCCGCTTTAGGTCCCTGCTTCTCAAGAAGCAAGGGACTGGCATGCGCACACATGCACAATTCTGTGGGAAAACTCCCCACAGCCCAAACCTAATCTATACTACACACGAAGTGCTATTATGCACAGGGCAGCCTTCCCGAACCTAGCACCCTCTGGGAGCTTTTGTACTACA
The DNA here is from genome assembly GCF_057233095.1 of Heloderma suspectum. NCBI lineage: Eukaryota > Metazoa > Chordata > Lepidosauria > Squamata > Helodermatidae > Heloderma > Heloderma suspectum. The sequence continues at coordinate 327,458,899 of NC_139460.1, read as the reverse complement.
ATACCCATCATCCTCTGGTGTTGACCATGTTTCTCTGGGATGATGGGACTTGTAGTCCAACATGCCTGGGTGGGGGGTGCTAGGCCTGGGAAGGCCAGCCGAGAGCTTGATTTGTACCAGGGCTTTCTAGGATCGACCGGGAAATTTGTTTTCCATGCCAAGATTGAGTCCTCTTGTAAAGAAAAGTAACTGTGAACATGTGCAGAGCGCATTTCCCTCACCACAGGAGTAGAGCTTCCCCTCCCCAAATGCTTAGAACTGAAGATCCATGCTGACAGAACATACAGTACGACATTCACAAGGGTCTTCTCCTTTTATTTAATTTTATATCCTGCCTTAAACTATAAAAACTTTAAAGAATACATGACAAAACTAGGCACTATAAAACCATGAGATGAAATGTAAATTATTAAGACAGCAGCAGCAAAACATTGAAATAACATAATCAATGAGCACCTTGTAATAGCAGAATGAAATCATATCAGTCTAGGCACCGGAACAAGTTGTTATAAGCCAAAGGCCTTTCTTAAACGAAGGCCTTTGCCATCCGAAGAAACGTCACAAGGAAGGGCCAAGGCACAGTCCCAGAGTCTGGGTGTGACTCCCAAGAGGCCCCTGTGCCTGATCACAGCCTCATCAACTTTGGAGAACACGTAAGTGAGCCTCCGGTGATGAACGCAATGAGAAGGTGGGATCGTTTTGGATGAGAGTGGCTGGCTCTCTGGCCCTCCCATGAAGCAGGGTAAGGCGTCTGCATCAGCTGGCAGGGCTGGAGTGGTGAATCATGCCCCTCCCCAGGGACCTGCCACTGCTGCCCTGCCGCCTTCAGTGGGTGCTCTGGAGGGACCCGGCAGCTGTTCTCCCACCGTGGCGTTTGCCTCAGGGAGAGAGCCGCTAACAAAGCTCTCTGGAGCAGCCACCTGCCCTCTCTTTCCCTCGTTGCTTGTCTCCCTTATGCTTGCCATTGCTGTGTCGGCTCTATGGAGAGCGGCCTGGCTAGAAGAAGCAGCCACAGGCTCTCGTGAGACCCAGGTGAGCTCTCACAAGGGTCCCACAACCGCTTTTTCTGGTTGTGCGAGTCTCCATAGTGCTGACGATGCGGTGGGGGCAAAGGTAAGGGGCAAGTGACAGGGAAGGAGTGGAGGGTGCAATGCAGTGGACAGGAAGGAGTGCAAGGTGGCAAGAGGCCAAGTGTCGGGGCTCTCTCTCGCCCCTAAACCTTAGTGAGTTTTCCAGGTCATCACCAGCACTTTTGAGATGGCCCCAGAAACAAACCAGAAGTGAGTGCAGCTGTTTCTGCCTGCTGAAGTTTATCACTGTCTCTGCTCGCTTTGCAGGCATGATGGCCTATCAGGGAACACGGTCCTTCATCACAAAAAGGGTGCTCCTCAGTTTTCCTCCTCAGAAAGATTTTCCTTTTTTCACATCCAGTGGTGAAGTGGTAAATCAAATCTTGACAGGCAGGCACTCATCATGACAGCGCCCATAGCTGGGCCCACAAGGAGCATCCCCAAATTTAGGCAAATGTGTGGATCCATATCAGCAAACCAGATGTAGCGGTTTTTATTCCCACCAGAAGCAGGTCTTTCGTACAGCAAATGGGTCTTAATTGCCCATTCCAGACTAAGCCCCCCGCCATCCTTTGCATTATAACAGAGATAGTTCACAACTATAGATGGTTTCCGGGAAAATCTATTTCCTTTCCAGCTACTGTGAAGATTGCAATCAAGCTCAGCAGGAAGATGGAAGCCTGAGGGGGTGGGGGTGGCAGATGATGTCGTCATCACTGCTAGCCCAAAGTGCCCTGGTGCTTCAACCCTGTCCCTGTGAGGCCTGTCCCTGCTACAGCCCTGCTCACATTTATCTGCCCCACCCCGGCATGTTCTCCATGTATTCTTCCTCCTTGCCATGCCTACGCTTATGGCAAGCCTCAGCCCAGGAATCGTTTTTCAAGACTAAGACTGGCCCCAGACAATTCCTCCACTCCTGCCACAAAAAAGTCCATTTCAGTTCACCTGCCTGCTGTCCTGACCTCCCTTCCCCCTGGCTGCAGGGGCTGAATCATTCCCACCTTCAGGAGACCAGGGTGATGGCTTGATCTGTGGACTGGGGAGCTGGGGATGGAAGCCACTCTAGGGAGCTGAGAAGGCTACTGGGTGTGCACCTGCAGGAGCGATTGAAACTGGGAGAGTTAAAAGTGGAAAATGACAGTATTCCGTCTCTCTCTTTCTCTCTCTCTCTCTCTTTCCTCCCCGCCCCTCCGATGCATGTGCTGTTTGTAGTGAGGTTTTAGTGCCATATGGTGCAAGGACCAGGATTATCATCCGACATGGTGGCAGAATCGAGCATTTCAAAATGCATGGGGAAAACTTTAGCCTGTGAGGTCTGGCAATGAGTGCAGCAGCACCAACTTTTCACGAGGAGCCATTTTAGTTGGGAAAAAATGGCTCTTTGGGGAGGGGGGGAAACATTTGCAAGTCCCCCTCCTCTCCTTTCCTCCCCACTCCTTTGCACGTTTCCTCATGCCCATTCCTGCAGGAGTCGTGGGAGCAGGAAGACCACATGGAGATAGTCCTCAAAGTCAAAACTAACAGATGGCAGAGGAGCAACATTTGGGCATGCTTTTGAACCAACTGTGGGCTTGGATGGAGATCACGCCCCTCTTCCCACTCTCTCTGCAACCCAGTGCACTTGCCGTTCGCCTGCTGTGCCGTTCGCCAACGCAATGGCCATCCGGAGGCACATTCCAGGGAGAGAGGAAGCGTCAGCACAGTTGGTCCTCTTCCGCCACCCACCCAGCTGCCCCGAGAACAGTTTTGCATGCTTTCGCAAAAAGACGTGAAAAATAGCAAAGGGGAGGACTGGGGTGGGGGGAACATCTACAACACACACACACCATTTCAGCTCAAAGTGATGGGAAAACCTAGAGACGGTACTGACATTCAGAAAACTCAGTCAGCATACTGTAATCTAAACCATACTTCCCCTATCTGGTGCCCTCCAGAGGTGTTGTACTACAGCTTCCATCATCCCCAGCCAGCATGGCCATTGAGAACACAGCGTTGATTTGTTGATGAGAAGCACTATTTGGAATGGGCGGGAGACAATGCTCACCCACCCCTTGTGTATTTTGGACCCCCTGTGATCATTCTTCAGGAGGAGCACTTTTATGAGGACGTAAGATGCTGGATCAGACCAGGGCCCCATCTAGTCCAGTATTCTGTTTCATTTGCAGCTGGTTATACCACAGAGTCCCTATCAAATGGGCCTAAATACTGTTAAATAGTAGGGTTGCATTCCAAAAGCCCAAATTTAACAAAAAGGTGACCATGTCAGACCTGTATGGATCAAAGAGCTAGGTTTTATTGTTCCTGCATCTCTCTGCATAGAGAAATCCCTCTCAGCGGTAGCTTCTGCAGAGAGAGGAACCCCCCACTCTTATCTCCAACCCGTGAGCAGAGATAAGAGTGGAGGGTCTTCTCTTCCCTGAGAGGTGGTGGGGCTTGGCAGAGGACCTCTGAGAACAAGACTGGGCCTGCAAGCTGGAGATTCCTCATTCCTGTTTTATGGGGTATAAGAAAGCAAGTGCTACATGTGCCCTTCAAATAAACTGGCCTCTGCTCACCATGAGCAGGCCATTGCACCTTCCTGAAATCTGAAATGAAATGACAGCCCTCCTCTCGAGTGGAAGTGCCTGAGGTGTGCTCCAAGGGAAGCTTCTGGGAAATTCTTATTTCCCTTGTTTCACAATTCAGTATGATGTCTCTCAAAAATTGCCTCCTGTTGTCAGCTCTTGTTGACATTTGCTGCAAAAAATTTGCATGGTCTCAATCTTCAGCAGGGATGAGCAGATCTGTCAAGCTTGATCTGGTTGAGGTTCTTGGTTTTCCACTGCAAAAGCTGTTCCATCCTAGTTCCATTCAAGTGGAGGTCCCACCCACCCACAAATCTGTGTATAATTTTTAGGGCTGTGCACCGCTTTGGCCCAAGGCCCGAACCCCGATTCGAAGCGGGCTGCTTTGGTTCACTTTGAGCCCCTTCCGGAGTGAAGCAAAGGGGGAACAAAGCGACCTGCAATGGGTCGGGGGCTATCCGAAGCGCTCGGTGCACTTCAGAGCTCCGGCACCCCTGGTCCCGCTGTGCCAGCACCTCCAAGTCCTTACCTGAGTTACCCACCTCTGCTGCCGCCTCCGTTGCCCCCGCCTCCACCTCCATCGCTGCTGCCACCTTCTCTGCCACCGCCGCCTTCTCTTCCTCCTCTGCCACCGTCATCGCCGTCTCTGCTGTTGCCACTGCCACCACCGCCATCATCACTGCTGCCTTTTCCTCCTCCACTGCTGCCGCCATTGCCGCCACTGCTGCCAGGTCCTGAGACCTGGATGCGCCAACCCTTGTTGAAGGGAGTCGCCATTTTAAAAATGGCAACTTCCAGAAACTTCCAGGAGGTGGCCATTTTAAAGATGGTGACTCCCTGCAATAAGAGTCAGTGCGCATCCAGGCCTCAGGACCTGGCAGTAGTGGCGGGGAGGCAGAGACGGCAGCGGCGAGGAGAAGGTGGCAAAGATGGAGAAGGCGGTGGTAAAGACCGTGAAGGCAGCGGTGGGAAGGTGGCAGCGAGGAGAAGGCAGCAGCGGAGGCGTCGGAGGAGGCGACAGCGGAGGGGGCAGTGTCGGAGGAGGAGGCGGTGGTGACGGAGGAGGAGAAAGCGGGGGCAAGGTAAAGGAGCTGGGGAGTTGCACTGGGGCATTGAGGGGATCCGAAGCGGGGTTCAGCATCTGAATCCCACTTCTGGTTTGGGGCCGAGTTGGGTCGGGACCCCCCAAGATCACCGCAGATGGTGACTGTAGCCATGAAATTAAAAGACGCTTGCTCCTTGGGAGGAAAGCTATGGCAAACCTAGACAGCATCGTAAGAAGCAGAGACATCACCTTGCCGACAAAGGTCCGTCTAATCAAAGCTATGGTTTTCCCAGTAGTAATGTATGGCTGTGAGAGCTGGACTATAAGGAAGGCTGAGCGCCGAAGAATTGATGCTTTCGAACTGTGGTGCTGGAGAAGACTCTTACGAGTCCCCTGGACTGCAGGGAGGTCAAATCAGTCAATCCTAAAGGAAATCAACCCTGAGTGCTCATTGGAAGAACAGAGACTGAAGCTGAAGCTCAAATATTTTGGCCACCTAATGCGAAGAGAAAACTCCCTGGAAAAGACCCTGATGCTGGGAAAGACTGAAGGCCAAAGGAAAAGGGGACAGCAGAGGATGAGATGGCTAGATAGCTTCACCGATGCAATGAATATGAACTTCAGCACGCTCCGGGAGTAGGGTTGGAGGAGAATTTCTCCACGAATCTTCGGGAGGCCGAGTGCCGACACATTCGACCCCCCGAAAGTGTTGGGGAAATTCTCTGCTGGCCCCCCGTGCCCCCCCCCAGTATGGGACTTACCGTGGCCGAATGTCCCTCCCGGCGGCGGGTCCCGGCAGCGGTTCGGCGGCAGTTCGGCGGGGGCGGCGGCCAGTCTCCTGACCGGCTGCCGCCGCCATTGCAAAAAAAAAAAGTAAAGTAAAATAACAACAACACACCCGTGATAGGCTACGTAATGATTTACGTAGCCTATCACGGCTAGATTTCCAAAGTCAGCCGTGATAGGCTACGTAAATCGTCACGTAGCCTATCACGGGTGACTTTGAAAAAAAAAAACGCGTACGCAAATGGCAGTGCCCATGGGGCACCGCCATTTGCGTTCCTTATTTTGGCACGTCTAGTCTACGTAAACATTTACATAGACTACGGCGAAAATAAGGGAACGCTATTTGCGTTGCCCTTATTTTCGCCGTAGTCTACGTAAATCTTTACGTAGACTAGACGTGCCAAAATAAGGAATGCAAATGGCAGTCCCCATGGGAGCCGCCATTTGCGTACGTGCTTTTTTTTTTTCCAAAGTCACCCGTGATAGGCTACATGACAATTTGCATAGCCTATCATTATGTAGCCTATCACGGGTGTGTGTGTGTGTGTGTGTGTGTTTTACTTTTTTTTTCGTGGCCGGGTAGACAGGGCACTCCTACCCGGCCTGAATTTCGCCGGCGAGGGATGGGGCGCCTCCCCCCCAGCCTGAATTTCGGCCGGGTGAGGCGGGGCGCCTCCCCCCCCCTCGCCTGAACTTCGGGGGGGAACCGAAGCGCCTCCCCCCCACCGCGAAGCAAGCTGCGGGACGAGGTAAGTCCCTTTCGTCCATCCCTATGGGAGAGAGTGCAGGACAGGAAGGCCTGCCGTGCGATGGTCCATGGGGTCACGAAGAGTTGGACACGACTGAACGACTGAACAACAACAACCCCTTGACTAAAGCATTTAGTGCACATTTTAGAATTGCAATTTTCTTGGTGCACTTTTCAAACATATGCACATTTTCCTCTTTCCCAGAATGTACTGCGAGCTTAGAGACGTATGGATTTCTGACCACAAATTGTGTTCAGTTCAACATTTGGTTCCAGGAGGTGTGGCCAGGGTAAATCTGTAAGAAAGAAAGAAAGAAAGAAAGAAAGAAAGAAAGAAAGAAAGAAAGAAAGAACCTCAATGGAGTGAATTTCTCACCTGTTCAACTGCTATTTCTCCTCTTCTCCTTTGACCTCACAATCTCTGGTCTCTTTGTCCCCAGTGAAGTTTAATCTGATTGGCTATGGGAAGGAAAGCCATGGGATTTTCTTCAATACCATCATGATGCCATGGCTGGTCCTGTGCCATCATGGGCACCATCATGGCTTGTGCCCCAGCCAATCAGATTAAGTGGCAATAAAGGCATTTATATAAGGGCAAGTAAGGGCAAATGAAGCTCTGAGGACAGTGGGGGCAAAGAATAAATGGATGCCAAAGAGCATTACCACCTCCAAGTATTTGGCGAGCTGAGTATTGTTTTCAGTATTGTTTTTTGGCTATGTTAAATTTGCTAATTTTGAAGAATCATAGAATCATAGAATAGTGGGGCTGGAAGGGGCCTACAAGACCATCGAGTCCAACCCCCTGCTCAGTGCAGGAATCCCAGTCAGAGCATCCCTGAAGAAGAAATCCAAACGAGTGCATATGCAGTCCAGCCCCAATTCCTATACCCTGGTGGTCCTTCCCAGCTCCTGCGGCTGAGGGGGAATCTCCTCTCATCTTCGAAGTGGTCTTGAAGCTCTTTCACCTACTGGGAGGCAGAGGAGATCAGCAGCCACTTGGCCTGGCAGGGCGGCCAGGAAGGTGGCAGCATTCCCACCACGACGCAGACGCATCCCGCGCTCGCTCTCCTCCTCCATGCACACCCAGGAATGACTGCACAAGGCTTCCTGTACCTGCTGCTCAGCCCTGCCCTGCCAGCCAGTGTCACCTGCACTCATGATGGGGAAGTTCCCAGACTGTGGAGTGCTGCTGCTTTCAAGTGACCTCTGTCCGCAGGTAAGTGCCTCGTTCCCATGGCCATCAATATCCAGGAGAGGAAAACAACTGCTTGACTCAGGCACAGCTCATCTCTGTAGTCAGCCGGGGGAGTCATCTAGCCAGCAACCTGTCTGGGCTCTCCTTTGCTCTCTGTTTGTTCCTTGAGGACAGGAGTCGCCAACTTTCTGATCTAGGGGCAAAATCTTACCCAAGAACTGATTGCCTGCTGGCCCATGACTAGACCCCCAACAGCCTTGCCAGAGGTCTAGTAGCCAGCATCCTGTTTGATGATGCTCCCTTCAGATGGAGCCAGAGGAGCCTGGATTTTTGCAGCGTTTAGCAGCAGCGGGCTCCGAGACCAGACTCTGGCACTCCTGAGCATCACTAGTGAGATGTTTCCAAACACCAGCGTTTAATGATGGCAAAGCCCAGGTAGGATGGCCCCAGTGTAGACTTCTGTCCACCCCACAAATTAAACTTCCTGAAGATCAGCCTGGTTTTTATCCAGAACTACAGCGAACTTTGCAAGACTGATGACGTCTGGTCAGATAGCTAAACTTGCACCCTCCTCCTCCTGTGTAGGATAACCACCCATGCAGCCAACTGGGCAGAACAGCAAGGGGGAATTGGGGATACATTATACACAACCCACCAAGGGGCTCGACATTTCTCCATGTTGTTCATGGAAAGGAGCCTCTGCCTGGCCCTGAGACGTCACACCCTCTACTCAAGTGGGAGGAGAAGGAACAGATCCTCCCAGCCAGGCCCAGCCGCTTTGTTTAATCTCTTCTGCCCTTGGCATGGCAAGAAAAGGGAGGAGACCAGGGTTGGCAAATGGCTGCCTAAACCATGCCAACTCTGAGGTTTTGTTTGGCTTGATTCATAGTTTAAACTGGGTGGATGGGCAGGGGCGGAGGCTTCCCATTTTCTTCTTGATGTCCCGGCAGAGTCAGCCTTTGTCTCTGTTCTCAGAAAAAGCCTTTTGGCTTTCGGGCGTGAAGAAGGGAAGGGCCCCGTGGTTTGCCTGTCTGTCGATCTCCTCTCCGACAGCTCATGTGCCTACAAGCAGTTGGCCTGTCAAGCACCATGCCAAGTTCGTGGGTGGAGCTACTGGGGCCCCACCCACCCTCAGGCACAACAAACGCTGAAAGCCAGGAGGACAGACTTCTCTGGCCCCCAATGCCTTCACCGTGGACCTTTCTGAGGGGCCACAGGATGTTCCCCTTGGCTACTACCTGCGGCTCCTTCACCCCTGAATAAGCACAGCCTGCCCCCATACATCTGGGGTTTGGGGCTGGTCTTGCAGTAAAGGCAGATGGATTCCAGGCTAGCTTGGTATTCATCTTTATTTTAAACTTGAGTCAGAATGATTTACTTTGATTCGTGTACCCTCTGGGGAGTGTCCAAAACACCTCCTGCTTTTGGTGGTTTTCTAGACTTGTTGCTTACATACGTATTTGTGTGGGTTTTTTAAATGCTGTTCTTTCTTTCTTTCTTTCTTTCTTTCTTCTTTTTTCTTCTATAAATACCAACATTAGAGAATATTTGGCACAACCCCGATATATCTATTTAAAACAGAATATCTCTTCTAATTTTTCACAACTCTTGGTGACTTGCAAAAAAGCCCCCACCCCTCCAAGTGAAGCGACAACTGCCTAAACCCCATTCTTGGAAACAGTATCAAAAATACCAGACATGGTATACCCTAGAAAGGAGAATTTGACATTCCAGATTAAAGGCCTTCCTAATCAAGGAGGACTTCTCTGTCTGGCTCAGGAAAATGATGATCTATGGGCAACCTGATTCACAGTGGCTACTGGCTACCGTGGAGAACCCCAGTGCCTTTCATAAACATTGTGCCACGTTGGTGCCTTTCTCTGAGGAAAAGACTGCATTTAATTACTGAGCAACATGGCTCCTAGGAAGGAAGGAAGGAAGGAAGGAAGGAAGGAAGGAAGGAAGGAAGGATCTTCTCTCAGATTCTTATGAAGGACAATCCATTATCTGAGTGCCCCTTTGAGCTCAGAAGGTGTTTCCAATCTTAAACCAGGCAAAATAATCCCAACACATTTGATTGATTGATTGATTGATTTGTACTCTCCTTTCTAGCAAGAAAAATAGCTCTCAAGGCAGTTCCAGGGCAACAAGACTAGGGAACAAACCCAACATTTTTTGTATTTATCCATGGGTATTAACTGTGGCAAGGTGAGAACTTTATTGAACCAATCCCTGCATTTGAGAGGATGCCAATGTTTGAACGCCAGAGATCTTCTGAGAGCTTGCCAAAGCCCTGTGAGATCTGAATGCTTGCCTATGGTTTGCATAATTGCTATGGATGGAGAAATGTTTAGGCTCACCTGGAAAGGTGGGAAACATTGAGTTCAAACCTATTAAAGGCTTGAATTAGGTCACTACCTATGACTTCAAGCTCCTCAGCCCCGATGTGTCAGTGAGAGCTCTTGGCTCTAGATGAGGCAGAGAACTCGCTTCATACGGGAAAAGTTATTTGAATCTTCAAGACACAAACTGCATTGAGGGCATATTCCGAAAGGGGATTCTTATATCAGCAGCCAGGTCAATGTAGGTGTGCCTCAGGTGGAACAACCCTCAGCCAAACACAATCCCACAGTGGGTGTGCGTTTTTAAATCTACCAGAGCCATTTTGTGCATTATTCATCCCTATAACTGGGGGTGGTTACAGGGAGCATGTGACTCCCTTGTTACAACAACTTCATTGGCTACCGGGATGTCGCCTTCTTTTTAATTTGCCTGTTTCACCCTCCAGCAAAACTGTTTCAGCTTAATCAGCATCCTCTGGCAGTAGATGGTGAGGTCAGATCAGTTTGTGGTATGAGACCTTAGGGGGCACTTCAGGGGAAGGGCATCCATTATCCCCGCCCCCATGTACGCAATTCACCACAGTCTTTCATTAATGAGTCACAATTGCTAACGGGGAAGGTAGTCCCTGGCACTATTCCTTGCCACCATTTTGGGTTCTGCGTGCTTGTGGTTAAGACCTCTGATAATGTAGGAGCATGTGTTATCTGGTGTCAGACCATTTGTCTGTCTACCTTACCAATGTCCATAGGGATATATGAGAAATTCATTTCAGTGCTTTTTTAAAATAAGGATTTACCCAGTTTGCATGCTCCAGACTGAACATGGACTCAGACACAAGCTGCAGTCAAGTTCTGTGCATTTCCAAACTTGCAGTCTGATTCACGGACCCAAAAACTGCATTTGAGAGCATGCATAGATTTGAAAAATGTGCATAAAAATGCATTCTTTTGAAAAATGCACAGAAATTTGCATGGGAAAAGAATGTATATATTTCAAAGATGCACACAAATGATGCCTACATTTGGAAAAATGTGTGTGTGTGGGGGAAAGCTTGCAAACATATATGGACTTGAGTCGGAACGAGGTTAAAGATAGAATTCAGAGAACTTTGGTGAGCTTGACTTTTGCCAATTTGCACATCCCTAATTGTCCACTCGGTTTTTAGAACATACCACTTCCCCTCCCCTCCCCGGCCCCAGCCCCTTCTTCCTGCGCACCGATTATATGATGGTTCCCTGCCTTGGGTAGTTTTGTCCCCATTCTAAAAGGTTGAAATGCAACAACAACAACAACAACAATGGTTTGAAAATATCTAAAGGTTGATATTTTGGCTCCACCCAGCACTGGAATGCAACCTCGAGAGCTTCTCCAAAATGGAATCCATCCCTTGGGCCAAAAGGAGTTCAACGCCCCTGCCTTGCAGTATTAAGGGGCCTTCTGGAATTGCCTGCTGTTTGGGATTCATTCATTCCCCACCCTCCCCATTGCAGGTGGAGAATCGCTGTGCACAGCTGCCACCAGTGACATTGTTGCTGAACTCATCCAGAAAAATGGCCAAGAACCTCTGCCTTCAAGTTATTTGGACTTCTGGATGGATTGCCTCCAAAGCACCAGCTTCTTCTTCCAACTAGCGCTGGGCCCGGGTTGCAGAGAGATGGGTTGCAAAAGTACAGAGCCTTTCTCCACGTCCCCATGATCAGGAACCTGGCCCAGAAGCCCTCAGCCTCCACAGGTGATTCTCTGAGCCAATTCATTCCCTCTATGGGCTCACACTATATACTCTTGTATCAGCAGCCAGCTCCATGTAGGTGTGCCTCAGGTGGACAGGTGTACCCTCTGTCCATACACAATCTCACAGTGTGTGTGCATTTTTAAATCTACCAGAGCCATTTTGTGCATTATTCATCCCTATAACTGGGGATGGTTACAGGGACCATGTGACTCCCTTGTTATAACAACTTCATTGGCCACTGATCTGTTTCCAGGCACAATTGTGCTGGTTATGACCCTATATGGCTTGGGATCTGGCTACCTAAAAGACCACCTTCTCTCTTACAAGCCCACCTGAGTTTTAAGATTTTGGGAAAGGCCCTTCTTTGGTACCGCCAGCATCAGAGGCACATTTGGATGCAAGACAGGGCCTTCTCAGTGGCTGCTCCCAGGCTGTGGAACTCCCTGCTAAGGGCAGCTAGATTGGCCCCCTCTCTGCTGTCCTTCTGCAGGCAGGAAAAGACCATAGATATTCAAGTAGGCCTTTGGTGTTTAAGCGGGTCTGTTGGGTTGGGTGCTGTTCTTATTCTGTTACTGTTGAGTTTTTAGTTGTGCTTTTAATGTACTTGTTTTATTACTGTTTTAATCAAGTTTTTATTTATCTATGGTTGTAAGCTGCCTTGGGTGCCATTTTCTTGGTAAGAAAGACAAGGTACAAATCAAATCAAATCAAATCAAAAAAACTGTTTTTACAAATTTGTGCACTGCCTTGGGTATTATGGTTTTAGAAAGGAGTTTTTTTAAAAACCCAGCCAGCCCCAAACTCTTGGTACCACCAGAAATGCCTTACTAATCCACATGATTAGGGACTCTGCTACCAACTGGATTCCTGATGCCATAGAGAGAATCAGACATGCGTGACTCTGTGTTCAGGCGCTCACTGACCACTCACGGCAGGGCGGAACGTGCTTCTTCCCCGCCAGAAGCATTCACTGACATAGTGCTATAGTGTCCTCTCAAAATAATGGTGGCTTTCCTTCATGAATGCATCTAATCCACCCTCACCCAACAAGGAAACCTCCAGATGCATTGGACTACAACTCCCAGCATCCTCCAACCAGCAGGGATGGCAGGAAGACCCTGGGATTTGTAGTCTAACACATCTGGAGGATGCCCAGTTGGGGAGGGCTGACTGAATCCTTTGGTAAAAGCTAATCATTCTGGGGGCGGTTTGAACGTCCTGTGACAATGACTCCCGGAGGGCTGATTATGCACCGACGAGTCCATCAGGACCTGTCTGTGGTCTTAGACCTGCTGCCTCAGTCAGCAGATGCCCCTGAGAGAACCAGATTCCCTTGGTCAGTCTCGCGACAGCCCCCATCACTGCAGCGCATAGACCTCTCTCTTGGCTCAGTGTTCGGTCAATGGTTTTCTTCCTTTACCCACAAGGGACAAACAAGCACCCCAGAAGGTGGCATTTGTATCGGTTTCCTCACTGCTTTACCTTGCTTATGAAGTCTTGATGTTGCAGTTGTATCACGTCAACTCTCTGAAACATGCGTGGAAAGCCAAATTCCTGTGCATGGCAGTGGGTACACGCCACACCCAGGGAGGGAGTTGCCAGCCAAATGCGGGCTCTCTGTGAGCTTTTCATGCAAGAACGTTATTCATGCTTTTGGCATGAATAAGTCCCTAAATCTTTACTGAATTTCCACCACTTACCCCATTTCCCAAGTGCAACTATTGCTCCATGGAAGAGCTGCTGTTTGATTACTTGGTTCCCAAGAGGATCAGGCACAATGAACCAAAGAAGAAACTTGGTGTGGTGTTTGGCTCCGGGACAAGAAGGCGCCAATATCTGTTTTTCCCTCAGGGAAACCAGAATAGGCAACAGTTGTGGGAGAAAGGTGTGTCAGAAGCTTCAGCTGCATGTGTTGATCAGGGGAAGGCATGGCATCCTGGGAAACTAAAGATGGTCAAGGGCCAACGGTAAACATTGTCCATCAATATGGGGACGTAAACTGGACAAGTATTTCAATAAAGCAAGCCTTTAGAGGATTAGAAACTAAAAAGTGGCCAACACCTTCATTTTCTTTTGCAGGAGCAGTGATGGAGTTTCCCAGACTTCTATACCCAGGATATGGGTTTGTTGTTCTGAGTTAAAACTGGAGGGTGGAGGCACAGCTCACTCAGGAGTCACAGGGAGGGGCGGGGGGGGAGAGGGAGAGAAATTTTTCTCTATCAGTTCCATGGGGCAGCCATCCTCCTTTGCAACTGCAGCAGTTATCTTGCCTCCCAGCATCACACCATCTCCTTAGCCTGATACTCTAGGCACAATGTATCAGGAATTTCATTGCGCCTGTAGTGTGGGCTGTGTTAGGACATCCCAGTGCATCCCTGTTGACACTGCCCATATCTTGGTAGAGAGTGTGTGTGCGTGTGTGCGCACGCGTGCCTGTGTACAATATTGCACAAAATCTCTTCAGCTCAGGGGGCAGAGGCGTCATGAATGTAACTAACATGGTGGGGTAGTTGTTCAAGGTGCACTCCCGCCCCAATCAGGGCATGCTAGGATAACTCTGCATGCAAAATGAAAATCACCAAGTTACATCTTTGGACTGACCCATGAGCACATCACTAACTGTGCTCCTTCTGGACTTCAATTTCCCTTCGTACTTGCAACTCAGTTGCTGATTTGGCTTTGGAAACAATAGGGCAATGAGAAAGAAGGGGAAAGGACAGTGTAGTCTTCTGCATCCAAGGCAAGCTCAGGAAGAAAGTCCTGTGCCCGTAGCCTTTGCCCCAGAAGCTAAGCATTGATTCAGGCATGCAGGTACACCTGACCTTGGCTTACTGCTTTTTAACATGGTAAATGCATGTGAAAAATTGCCTCCATATGAAACAACAGTGTGCTTTAGACAATAGGAAAACATGGATGTTTAATCTGCAATGGTTCATTCACACATGCAAGTCACTACCTGAGGCAAAGTCCTAGAACGATGAGAAATGTATGTTTGAGTTCAAGTGTAAATATTCAAAACAAGAAAATGGCTACTTTGGGGGCTGTGCAGGATTCCTAATCCTTACAGGTTTAACCAGATGGGTAAGGACTGGCCCAAAGTATTTTGTTTTCCATGCAGCTGCCCTACAGAACCACCTGAGAGATCATAGTAGGGTTGGAAGGGGCCTGTAAGACCACCGAGTCCAACCCCCTGCTCAATGCAGGAATCCAAGTCAAAGCATCCCTGACAGGTGGCTGTCCAGCCTCATCTTGAATGCCTCCAGTGTGGGAGAGCCCACCGCCTCCCTAGGTCATTGGTTACATTGTCGTATTGCTCTAACAGTCAGGAGGTTTTCCCTGATGTTCCGCCGGAATCTGGCTTCCTGTGACTTGAGCCCATTATTCCGTGTCCTGCACCCTGGGATGTTCGGGAAGAGATCCTGGCCTTCCTCTCTGTGACAACCTTTCAAGTACTTGAAGAGCGCTATCCTAGCTCCTCAGTCTTCTCTTCTCAAGGCTAAACATGCCCAGTTCTTTCAGTCTCTCCTCACAGGAGGGGACAGAGGAAAAAATGGTGGTTCAGCTATTAAATAAGGATGGCAAAATGATAACAGATGACAAAGAAAAGGCAGAGGTGCTCAATTCCTACTTTGGCTCAGTCTTCCCCCAAAAGAAGGTCTATGACCCCCCTGGCAAAGGCCAAGTACAGGCTGAAGGGGCAGGATTGCAGCTTGAGATCGATAGGCATATGGTCAAGGAACACCGAATTGCTTTGAATGAGTTCAAATCTCCAGGGCCAGATGAACTGCATCCTAGAGTCATAAAGGAACTGGCAGAAGAACTCTCAGAACCACTATTATCTTTGAGAAATCATGGAGGACGGGTGAAGTGCCAGATGACTGGAGGGCTAATGTTGTTCCTATCTTCAAAAAGGGTAAATAGGAGGAACCTGGGAACTACAGACCAGTCAGTCTGACATCAAACCCTGGGAAAATTCTGGAGCAGATGATAAAGCAATCCATCTGTAAGCACCTTGAAAACAATGCAGTGATTACTCGAAGCCAACATGGATTTGTCAAGAACAAATCCTGCCAGACTAATCTGATCTCATTTTTTGATCAGGTCACCTCCCTTGTGGACTATGGGAGTGCTGTGGACATCATATACCTCGACTTCAGCAAAGCTTTCGACAAAGTGCCCCATGATATCCTGATGAGCAAACTAGCTCAAAGTGGGCTAGGTGAAACAACGATCATGTGGATCCACAGTTGGCTACAGAATCGGACTCAAAGAGTGCTTATCAATGGGACCTTCTCAAACTGGGGAGAGGTAACGAGTGTGGTACCGCAGGGCTCAGTCCTGGGCCCGGTGCTCTTCAACATTTGTATTAATGACTTGGAGGAGGAGGTGCAGGGAATGCTGATCCAATTTGCAGATCACACAAAATTGGGTGGGATAGCTAATACCTTGGAAGACAGAAACAAAATTCAAAGTGATACTGATTGACTGGAGCACTGGGCAGAAAACAACAGGATGAAATTTAATAGGGATAAATGCCAAGTTCTGCACCTAGGAAAAAGAAACCAAATGCACAGTTACAAGATGGGGGATATGTGGCTCAACCACACTACAAGCGAGAAGGATCTTGGAAGTGTTGTCGATCACAAGCTGAAGGTGAGCCAACAATGGGATGTGGCTGCAAAAACGGCCAATGCTCTTTTGGGCTGCATTCATAGAAGCATCGCTTCCAAATCCTGTGAAGTACTAGCTCCCCTCTACTCAGCACTGGTTAGGCCTCATCTGGAGTCCTGTGTCCAGTTCTGGGCACTGCACTTTAAGAAGGATGCAGACAAACTGGAGAGGGTTCAGAGGAGGGCAACGAAGATGATCAGGGAACTGGAAACAAAGCCCTATGAAGAGAGACTGAAAGAACAGGGCATGTTAGCCTAAAGAAGACAAGACTGAGGGGAGACAGGATAGCGCTCTTCAAGTCCTCGAAAGGTTGTCACAGAGAAGGCCAGGATCTCTTCTCGATCATGCCAGAGTGCAGGATACGGTATAATGGGCTCAAGTTACAGGAAGTTACAGATTCTGGCTGAACATCAGGAAAAACTTCCTGACTGTTAGAGCAATACGACAACAATGGAACCAATTCCCTAGGGAGGTGGTGGGCTCTCCCATACTGGAGGCATTCAAGACGAGGCTGGACAGCCATCTGTCAGGGATGCTTTGACTTGGATTCCTGCATTGAGCAGTCAGTTGGACTCGATGGTCTTGTAGGCCACTTCCAACCTTACTATTCTATGATAGGGCTTTGTTGCCAGTCCCCTGATCATCTTTGTTGCCCTCCTCTGAACCCTCTCCAGTTTATCTGCATCCTTCTTAAAGGGTGGTGCCCAGAACTGGACACAGTACTCAAAGTGAGTCCTAACCAGTGCTGAGCAGAGGGGAACTAGTACTTCCTGGGATTTGGAAACAATACTTTTATTAATGCAGCCCAAAACAGCATTTGCCTTTTTTGCAGCCACATCACCTTGTTGGGTCATATCCAGCTTGTGATCCACAACAATTCCAAGATCCTTCTCACTTGTAGTGTTGTTGAACCAAGCACCACCCATCTTGTAATGTATTGAGATCCCATGCAACGTCAGGGGACGCTGTGACGCAACCCTCGGATTGTGCAAACCTAGGACTTGCTTCCCAGCATTCTTGGCAATGCTTTTGGACCACACTGTGGTTGGTTGGTGCCCAACCAAGAGAGCTGTGTCCAGAAACTGCTTGTGTGGTTGGGACCAACCCTGGAGACAATGTGCGAAATGATTCCTGCACTTATTTCAGCCTTGGCAAGACGCTGATCTGCACACTTAGCCGCAAAATTGGATAGCCAAGTCTGGTTTTAGAGCAAGGGCGGGGAGCCCCAAGAGCTAAAACTGGGGGCCCAAGAGGGCCTGCCTGGGGTCCTCAGATGGCCATGGCCCTTTCCCCCCAGTCGTGTGGTGGTTCTCCGGCTTTTGTGCCGTTTCCCACTATTGGATAGGTCGAAATGTCTCTGCGAAGTCTTCTAAGCCAGTAAGAGCTTTCAGCTCAAATATGCTGGTATGTTTGGTATTTAGGCCTCACCCACCACTGGAATGCAGCCCCCGAGAGCTTCTTGGAAACTGAATTTGGCCCTCAGCTATTAGTTGTAATAGCAAAATGGAACCTTCAGAGGCACTAGGCCTCTATAAACCAGCTCTTGGGGGGGGGGAGTAGGAGTAAAGGAGGGCTATTGCCTTCATGCCCTGCTTGTAGGCTCCCCAGAAGCATCTGAAAGCCAATGTGGTGTAGTGGTGAGAGTGTTGGATTGGGAGCCAGGAGATCCAAGTTGTAGTCCCCACTTGGCCATGGAAGCTCACTGGGTGATTTTGGGCCAGTCACAGACTCTCAGCCCAACCTACCTCACAGGGCTGTTGTTGTGAGGATACAATGAAGAGAAGGAGGATAATATAAGCCACCTTGGGTTCCTTGCAAGAGGAAAAAAGGCAGGATATAAATGCAATAAATAAATAAAAATCTGCCTGTCCATTCCTGGAAATAGGACTAGATGGGCCCCCCATCTGACCCAGGAGGTTTCCCCTTATGTTCTTTTTGCACATAGATATGTGAAAGCAAGCACTGCTGTGCATGGCTCCTATTTAAAAGCACAGAGCTCTAACATAACTGCACATGGTTCCTGACTAGAAAAGGTATAGACTCAAATTAGTTAGCTATTGTGCATCCCTCCCATACAATTCCTACTCAGTATTCAGATCCCCGTTCAAACTCCTTACCAGCTTGCAATTTTCCTTCTGCATTATATAGAAGTGGTTCCATGGCACAGCTCACCTCTTTTTGCTGATGTCCAATACCTGTTCTAGTGCTACATTTGGGACACTTGTTTTCAGCTGGGAATGAGCCATGTTTATTCCTGGACACGAACGATTCAGTCTGGTCCGCTGGTCTCCCATGCAAACTAAAAAGGCATTGCGAGAATCTCCCCATGATACTTTGTGAACTCCTTGGTGCGGGCATGAGAAGCTCCAGAGCCCTCAGCCACGCAGTGGGGGCACTGTATTTTTTAAGCCAGTATTGTCCTCCCTCTAAAATTAACCATCAACACTTTGACACACACCAAAAACCAGTGCAACTACCCCAAGTGCTGGAAACATTCAACACTGCTTTTGTAATGTGGTTTTATTTACACTGGCATTGACAACAGAGTGTTTTCCATCAAATTAATACTTCTTACAAGTCATGAGGAGCCTGTGGATGTCTGCCACTTGAATTGAACAAATGAACGTATTTTGAAATCTAGGACTCTTGAAGTCAACCCTCCCTCTCCCTCCCCAACCCCCTGCCACCCCCCGCCAGAGAGGGTTTTGCAATCATTTCTCCCTCCCACCCGCTGTGTTTCATTAATGCAGACACCGCATTAACATGAACATCACCAGCATTTTGCAAGTCATAATGCAGATAGCCTTTCCCATAAAAACAATATTTAAAAAATTTAAAAAAATACAAACAAAAATGTGGTTCTGAAAGGCCCAATATCCCAAGGAGAAATAATAACAATTAAAAAAAGAAATCAATAAATGATTGCTCCAGGAAATGACAAAAACAATAATACATACAACACAATTCTGTACTTACAAACTTTACAGGGAAACATGTCTTGCATCATACTGCAGACATGTGCAGAACATATCTGTGCAGAACTTCTGCAGAATGATGTATGTGCATAAGGTTACAGTGTATTTGGCAGTAAAAAAGCAGGGGGGCATAAGGAGAGAGTTGCAGCTATGGATGTGCCAAGAAAATGGACAGTTGATGTAGAATATAAACAAAGGTTTTTGCATGGCTGAGTGGATGGCAGAAGCAGTAAAAAAAATAAAACGCAAGCCAGAAAGCTTGTTGCTTTGGATATTCATAGAGTTGATCAACAATTTTTCCTTAAAGATGCTTGACTTTTGCAATCAGTATGCAACAGAGGTAAAAGGGAAATTAGTTTTCACAAAGGACTGAAAATGCCATAGAAAAGTGACAAATTTCAAAACGAAGGACAAATGTTTCTGGAATCCAACCTCAAAAGCCATTTCGAGGGTATTTATGTGGAAATATGATCCATGAACTCTAGCAGCAGGCAGAAGCAGGAGTTGATAGGAATCCAAAAAATCTGGCTCAGAGAATCCCCCATTGAAATGGCAAGTGAAACCCCATGTGGTTGCAACTTCGCCCGCTCACAGGCTTGCTTCAAGGGGAGATCTTGCAGGCACCACACACCGTAGAGATTCTCGGCCACTTCAAACAGAAAAATGTAACAGCGCTCCCTGGTTATGAACTGTCTCCATGGGCAACCCTTCCCAAGGTACCACTTCAGGCTTCCTGTCAAGAGTTTCTTTGGATTAACTGCTTAAAGCTGAATCAGGACCAAACCTGAAGTAGACCAAATCCTCCTAACAAAGACCCAAGAAAACAGAAGCTTGAACTAAAAAATCAAACTGACTTCCCTTTTTTTTTTAAAGAGAAATATAATTATCAGGGTGTTTTAGAGATGGTGAACTCATTACATTTATTAATGAAAGAGGCATCTGTGGGCAACTGGTGCCCAAAGGGCCACCATTATGCTTAAGCCTGGGCTCCCCTTCCTATTTCTTCATTCTGAAGTGTGTCTCCATATCAGTCGTGTGAGATGGGGCACGAGCTGAGGAGTTAGAAAGCAGAGAGCCATGCTACGTATGACAGCCACAGCAGAAGTGAAAGTCATCATTTACAGGCTGATTTCAGATGCTCACCCGGAAAGAGGACCTCCCCAACCGGCCTACAGCACCCTGGGATGTATATGCCACAAAGCATGGCAGCGAGGATAAAAGTTACCTCCGATCTGGTTCAGACCACTAAATGTTTCCAGGACTGATTCCATAAGCCAGCCGTCCGCACCCTGGTGCCCACAAGATGTGTTGGACTGCAACTCCCATCAATCCCAATGATGGGAGTTGCAGTCCAGCACCTCTGGAGAGTTGGGGAAGGGTGGCTTAAGCAATCCGATAGCCACACATAGACTTCCCCACAGACTCAAGTATCTGGGATGCCATCATGACAAAGTTCGGCAGACCCACATCATACTGGAACCTGGCATATCCAGGAAAGCGCCTCAGTCCCACTGTTTTCAATAGGACTCGTGCACCTCACCTCCTCTGAAGTGCACAGGCATCTCTACCAGTCTGCAAAAGGGCCCAAAACCAGATTATTCTGGTGCAAAGCAGTAGAGTCTACAGGGAACAAAGCAAATTTGGCATAACATCTTGCAACCACAAGGTGACACTAGAATGGATGCCTGCGGCTTCATGCCACGGCGACGGATCATTCCCAGAACTTGAACGTGTGCATGAATGAGCCCTACGGCCAAAACTTTATCTTTGGCCATATGTCACAGACAAGTTGAGGAGATGCCCCATGTGTGGCCACAGGGGCTACTCTGGCTGCAATGGTTTCAGCAGGACAATTATTAAACACAGCATATGGCTGCCAAATTAACCATAGGGCCCAGTGCCCACCATGTCCATGACCCTTACCTCAGCTGGCCAATTCTCATCATTCAACTTTACAACTGTCGAACTCACAACAGCCATCCAAGGCAGCCACGGATCACGGGCTGCCTAAGACCTTTAACACTATACATCCTCAAAACATATATTCAGAAAGGAATCCATACAGAAATTTGCAAGGGATATGAAATCTGGTTGCAACTGCGTGTTGTGCATGGGAAAAAACGTT
This sequence comes from Heloderma suspectum, assembly GCF_057233095.1. Classification (NCBI taxonomy): domain Eukaryota; kingdom Metazoa; phylum Chordata; class Lepidosauria; order Squamata; family Helodermatidae; genus Heloderma; species Heloderma suspectum. Next base: position 327,437,645 of record NC_139460.1, on the reverse strand, counting down.
ATACCCCACAGGCAAGCAGTCGCCTGGCACCAAACGTGCAGCGCATGCATAGAGAAGAGTGCTTGGTTCAGCAGAAGCACAAGGAATTAAGTGCCACAACTGCGGAAGGCCACAATTCCCCAGATGTCCACCCCGCCTCACTATGCACAGTCCTCATTGAGCGAAAGCCATGACGGCCACCCTCCCTCACAAACAGAAGCTGCCTACGGCGTATGAGAAAACACAGAATGGGTGCCCTGCCGGCAAAGCGCACAGGCCGCAAGCCCCAGCAGGCAGACAGACCAGAACGGTGGGTGCAGCGAGCACCGAAGAGCCATTGAGCTCCCCTTTCCTTCTCACGCCCCCACACCCCACCTAGGGGCAGCGGAGCAGGCAGGAGCAGCTGAGAGGCCCGCCGGCGCGGGTGAGGGCGGGAGGGAGCCATGCGCCCTTTCACTCGCCCTCCTCCTTGATGCGCTGCTGCTTATTGCGGCGGGCGTCCAGGTCAAAGTTGAAGTCATTCCACTCATCCCGGGGAGGGAAGGAGATCGTCTGGCGCAGGGTGAAGCGCACGGCATCGATGACGCGCTCCCCACGGGTCTCGCTGGAGCCCACGCTGACGGTGGAGGCGCCGCTGGGTGTGCGCAGGAGGTGAGGTGGGGAGGAGAAGTCGTGGATCTGCCGGTGGTCCATGAGGCCTTTCCAAATGGCATGGCGGAACTGCTCTGGGATTTTCAGGCTCACCAGATCCTGGAAGACAAAGAGGAGTCCGGCTTAACAAAGAAGCGGCAGCAGCAGCAGAAACTTCGACAGGATTCAGAAACTTTTCCACAGGGCTTGCACGTCTCAAGGACTTGTCTTCCCTGGATTAAACGCATTTAGTCTCATTTGGCAGCAATCTGCTTCAAAAGCAAAAGAACCTCGGCCAGAGCTAGTGAGAAAATGCAGAGATCCTCAGCCCCATAGGATCGCGGAGCCCTCTGGCTAAGCCCCAAGCAGCAGCAGCAGCAGCCCCACAGCACAGCCCCAGCAAAGAAAGGCGCCTTTAGGTTCAGGGTGCAGAGGCAGGAGGGAGTGGGGAGGGGAGGAACCACAGAAGACACACGGCCAACCACTTTCATTTGGGATCCTTGTTTGCAGACTGTGCAAGGCACTTCCAAAGCCTCAGAAACCTGCAGGCCAGAGCAATGGTGGATTTCAGAGCTCAACTAGGCTAAGACACCCCTGGCTGGGTCGGAAGCCTTTGCTTTCCCCCCAGGGCAAACTACAGGTTACGATGCAGCTGTAACAAGATTTCAAATCTTTGTTACAAAGCCCCAACATCCCCGTCTCAATTACAGAGTGCCCTTAGGAGGGGATGATTTGGACTGGAGGAAGGGCAGGAGTGCTCAACCCTTCCTCCTGCCATGTTCATTTCTCCCAGAAACTCTCCCTCCCCACCACCTGCTTTCAGCCCCACCAGCGTTCCTGACCCATTCACTGGGTCAACTTGGTGTCAAACACCCCGGGGCTAAAATCAGCTGTGGAGGGGAGGAGGGAGAAGGAGACATTTCAGTAGAAAAGCAGCTGGCAGGAGAAGGATCAAGTCCTTGTTTCGCACTGTCCCCTTCTCCGATCCAAACTCTCCTCTCCCACAGGGCATTTTGCAATGGGGAAGGGGCTGCTGGGTCTCTGTCACGCCCGGCTGCAGTACAGTGTGTAGCTTGGCCCTACGTCGCAACGCGGCATTGCGACTCCCCTCGCCCCCCTGCTCCCCCCGCTGCCCCTGGGCTGAGAGTGTGAAGCCTGAAAGGCCCCTCCCCTTGGAAGTGAAAGGGTGAGACAGTTACTTACATCCATGGAGTAGTGTTCAATCTGATAGATGTTGGTCAGCCCTTGCGCCGTGAAATAATCCACGCAGGAGGAACAGCCCAGCCTTGCTAAGAAACTGCAGGAGGAGGGGGAAAGAGGACAGAAAGAAAGAAAGAGAAAGGTGGAGGGAGAGAGAGAGGGAGGGAGGGAGAGAGAGAGAGAGAGAGAGGGAGAGAGAAATTGAGATAAGAAGGTCACCCAGACTGCAACAGCCCAAACATGGCAAGAACCACACCAGGCGCTCTGCTATGCAAAAGCCTTGATTTGGGGGGAGCGCAGGGGACACACACACACACACACACACCACCTTTCACCCCGTTTATGGCCTCATCTATTGCCAACAGGAAAACGGAAGTTCAGAGCCAATACTGCCCAAGAAGCGGGGCAGAGAAGTCGTGACCCACGCCAGCTATCTGGGCCGCAAAGCCTGAACTACTCAGGGAGAGAGCAAAGGGGCCGTGCAGCGAACGGCAGAGAGATGGGTGGCTATGTTACTGTGGGGGAATTCAGCATCGCTTTGAATCGGCCACCAAGTGAGGAGACAGCCACAGGAGAGATGGCCCTGCGTGAGGAAGGCGGCCAATTCACGCCTGGGGGCAGGACAATGTCTGGCCTGCTGCTCCACTGGCAGTTGCCTGACAGGGTCCCAGTCTCAGCTGCCAGGTTCACTGTGCCTGTGTAAATCTTTTGAATGTCGCTTTCTACAAGCTCAAAGCAACGCATGTAAAAGCAAGATAAAACCATTGCCCTTTTAAAAAAAATTCAGGAATGTAAACCATACAAAGACAAACACCGCCTCCTCCACAAAATCAACTGGGACAGCACAAAAGAAAACCAGCCGGCCAAATGACTTCCAGGCAAGTGGGTCGTGCAACCCTTCAGGAAGGCGGAAAGTGGCGAGAAGCTCCAAACCTCATCTAAAAGGGGGCTCCAGAGCTGTGGGCCACCACATCAGAGGCTCTGCCGCTTGCAATGGTGGTTTTCATTTCGCGTAGCTGAGTCTCACGGAGCAGGGCCTGACCAATGAGTAAAGATAAAGTGGGGGTGTTGTAGGAACTACTCTAGGCAACGACTTGCGCTTTGAACTGGACACAGAAGCTAACAGGCAGCCAGTGCCATCGGTATTCACTTCCCAATACTCATCAGGAGATGAGCAGCAGTATTCCGCAACACATGCTAGGGAAGTCGGAGGAGTCCTTTGCGGGGTGGAGCTGGGTGGGTTTTTGCTGGCTCAGCCCCCCAGGCTCTGTCTGGCTCACTCATCTGCAAACTGGCACAACTCGGTGCACAACTAATTCAGCCAGCTCGTGGATTTGGGGGAGTTTTTTTATTTTGCAAATCATGATTTACATAAAATCGCGGCCATAAACAATGCAATTTCCGCAACACTGTGGGCATAAATTTGTGCAAATTAGACCATTTAAGCCCACAATTTTGCACAAATTGCACTATTAATGGCTGCAATTTGCACCCCCCCCCCCATAAAGTTCCTGGGTTTTGGGAACTAACCCCCGGCTCAGCATACAAAGCTGAGCCAGAAGTACTGTGCAGATTTGTTGGGCCCCCAAAGGGCTGGATTTCTCCATGACAGAGAACCCTACCACATGCAGCATCTAATCTGTCTTCAAGGGCAGCCCCATACAGAGAATTACAGTAGCCAGTCTTGGAGATTACAGAAGAGAGATCCCTTTTTTCCTGGAATCAATACAACCAAAGCAGGTGATGAAAGATGTCCTTGGCTATCACTAGTTTAGATGCAAGGTGGGATGCAGGGAAAATCATAGGCTCTAAGCCAGGTCAGATGGGGAGGTCACCACCCCACCCATCACATGAATTAGACACCCCTCTAGAGTTCTGGGATGGCCACCTGCATCACCCCCATCTTACCTGGATTTCTCTTTTAGAAAGTGCAAGAAGGTGGGATTGGCAGCCGGGAAAGCTATGGGGTGATGGCAAAGGAAGGCAGAGGTGGCTCATTAGGCCAGTTGGCATTTTCTTGGCAGGTCCTACATGACCTGCAAACTGCTTCATGAAGAACTCGGCTTCAAATAAAAGACTCAACAGAATGGAGAAGGAGGCTACCACCACCCAAGCTACAAGTGTGTGTGTGGCGGGGGGGGGGGGAAGCCTGCATGACTGCCATTCACTCACCTGACAATACTGCAATCTGTGGGGTAGGGAGGCGGTGGGGTGCAGTGAGATGTTGACGGCATGGAGAGGGGAGGGGGCAGCGTCTGCGTTGGGCTGAGCCCATTCATGTCACCAGCCATGGCCATGTGAGCCCCCATCATCGGAACTGTATGCAAGCAGGGGGGAAAAAGAGTCATGGAAATAGGCACACCAGTAGCTCGAAAGCCAGGATCCCTTCCTTCTCCCTGTTGATCTGGTAGTCTCCATTCTAATACCTGCACTCAAACCACAGATTTCCCTGGTCATTCATCTGCTGTTGGCTGGGCTGAAAGAGACACGGAAAAAAGGAGGCAAGTTCCCAGTCCTTTCCCAGGACTGGAAGCTTGCTGTGCTCCCTACACCTCCATAGTCTTGGGCTCCTTCACTTTAAACAAATCATTTTCCTTGCAGTAAAATGCCTTCTAGACAAGCTGGATTTTTACCTCTAAGGTAATAAAAGAGCCTTCCCCAGCCTGGTGTCTTCTAGACATGTTGGCCTGCAACTCCCATAATTCCCAGCCGGTGTGGCTCAATATGTACAGAGCAGAGACACAGTTCTGTGAATTTCCAACTGCATGTCAAAATAGGAAAGTTTGAGATGGGAGAACAGCACAGCAAATCTTTGGGCTTGCTGCACACCTTGAAAAACAGGTGTTTGGGGGCATTTGCGCCCTCTGTCTTGCGAGGGTCCCATCTTCAAAGGCAGCCTAAAAATCAATTTAAATAAAATACATACATACATACAAACAACAACAAATCCTTTCAGTACCCAGGACTTGGACAAAAAAATGGACACAATTTTGAGGGGTTAGTTAAAAAAAAATGAAGGCACTTTTCGGCAATAACGAGATGGAACAGAAGAGCTAGACAGTCGTTTTGGCTTAGCTCTACGCCTTCACGTGCACCAGTGACATCCCTGGGTCTAGACACTGCTAGGCAGACCTGGAATGCGGACCCAACGGGCTCCAGTAATGGCTGCATTTCAGAATCTGCTGGGCACCCACTATCCTGTGGAATAACCCTCCCCCAAATTCCAGTGGGGCAGCTGGGAGCTCTTGAGCCTGGGTTCGCTACTTGTGCTACGAGCTGAGGTTCAAGCCACTCCTAAGCTACTCCTCTGGCCAGTGGGCGAGACACAGCGGGTGGGTCTCCCTTACTGTTGGCTCCCATGCTGTCGGGGATCGTGGTGGGCGTCAGGGCATTGCGCTGCTGTGGGTTAATGAGCTGGCTGACTGAGGGCAGCTTGTTCATGCTGTTCATCTTGCCAAGCGGAGGAGAGTTGGACCCGTACGAAGACTGAGACTGGATGGAGTTTCTGAAAAACAAACATACAAGGGAGGAGAAATTGAGCACATGGTAGAAGGGGGAAGGGCTGATTTGAAATGGCAGGAGTTGGCATTAAACTGGCAGCTGTTCATAGTCAGGGTGGGAAGGTGAGCTAATTTCAATTAAGGGCAGATCTAGAAGGCTGTAACTGTGTGAGTGTGAGTGAGTGAGTGTGTGTGTGTGTGTGTGTGTGAGAGAGAGAGCGAGCGAGCGAGCACGCGCCGCACAAGCGCGTTGGGGGGGGGCAGAGATCAGGCATACTCTTTCAGCATGCAAATACTGCATTGGCAAGACACAAGGGATGTGAGCTCACGTAGCAGATAGAGAGCAGTCCAAAAGGCTGGCTGCCCACACACGAACCTCACTGTTGGTGAGGTGGCCAACCCGTATCTGGGCTAGACCACTGCAGATTGCATGTGGTGCTCACATGACGGATTGCTTCTCCAGACAAAAAGATTTCCTTCAATAGGAAGGGGGGAGAAATTCATTAGGTTCACATTTTAATGCAAATTTACCTAATTTTGTGCTTTCAAACCAATATGCAAACTGAAACTCAGCTATCCTTTGAAAATCCGCATTTCTCTGAATCCAGTCAAAATGTGTACAAAAATACACATAATAGGGGAAGTGAAGACAAAAATTCATATAGAAGTGAAAATCACATAAAAATGCATTACCTTAGGCAAAATCGCTAGCAGAAACTGTGTCTATTAGGCAAAATTGCATATAAAAATGCAAATATTCGGAGAAACGTATACAGATTTTCATGTGAAGTTTTTTTTTTAAAAAACAATTCTCAATATTTGGGACAAAACCAACCTGAGTTTGGAAAAATGAGAAACAAAGTGAGACCAAAATTGCCAGCCATATCCTTCCCTACCTCCACACAGAGAAGTAACATGCCAGGGAGAAAGCTAGACTAGAGTCCTTCTCCACAACACGCTGGTTTTCTGCACTGAGGGCATCCTTTTGCATGGAGGAGAAGCCAGCCAATGGTTGTCTGGAGCAGGGCCCCAGCGGCACAGGTCGTCGCTACTGTACGGTGAACAGGGCTGATCCCCTGAGTGGGCCAAACATTTCTGCAGAAGCTTTATCTAGCCAAATGCTTTGCAATCCTCGTGTTGTTTACTCTCCCATTTGAGGCTCGGGGGGGGGGGGAACCTGCCCATGACCATCAGCAGGGGCACGACTTCAAGAATTTAATACTTACTAGAACATTTTGTGGCAACTGCCAGGCCTGCTCCCAGAATACGGCAAGCAACTTTCCCTTGGGCTGCCTTGTGGGAGAGGCAAGATGCCCCAGGGCAATGACTTGCTACCACCTGTGGCAAGTTGCAGAGGTGCCTGACTTGCTGCAGACATGGCCATCCCTGAAGAGCACCAGCCCTTATCATGGGTACCCACCGTTATTTCAATGCATGTTCCAAGCTATTGCCAAGCACCACTCCTCCACACACACACGCACGCATACGCACACACTTCGGACCTGGCTGTAGATGGCCAGGGTGAGGTACAGAAGCATATAGCACAGAGACCTGTGCTGTGGCAACACAGAATTCTACATATGAAGCTGCAGTGATCAGGACCAGACCTTTGGTCCATCTCACTCATCGCTTTCTACTCTGACTGCCAGTGGCCCCCCAAACTCCTTGCTATCCAAGATCCTTTGAACGGGAAATGCCAGGGATTGAACCTGAGCCCTTTGGCATGCAAAGCTGGTGCTCAGCCTACTGAGCCATGGCCCTCTTGAGCCGTTTCATCCAGCAGTTGTTGCCTTAACAAAGACTATTTGGGTGCTTCCCCTGCTGCATCAGCTTTCTAAAAACAGTTGAATGAGTAGTTCCCTTGCAAATGGCTAATTTCCACATACTGTTCATACTCACATGAATACAGGATTACATTCCTCACTCTGCTGCAGAAGGAGGGTGTTGCAGAGTTCTTGTCTCTAAGAATCACAGAGCTTCAGAGCAACCAGTGCAGGTCAGTCCATACACCAGCCCCTCACAGATATATACTGGCCACAATATTCTAGACAGAGGTAATGGACTACAGAAGGTTGCCACCAAAGCCATTGCTTTGGATGACTCAAGCAAGTGAGTCAAGGTGCTAGAGAGCAAATATTACTACTAATGGTTAATATTTATGTAGAGCTTTGGGTGTTCAATGTGTGTTCATGTGCAGTATCTCAGCAATCTTTGCAATAACCCTGGGAGGCAGGCATCCCCGTATTGCAGATGGAGGCAGTGCAGCTGAGAGGTGATGGCTTTCCTGATGCACCCTTAATGAACACACAGATGGGGGGAGATTTGTACTGGGTCCATCAGCTTGCATTCTTCAACACTGCAATTTTCTGGAAAAGGAGTCATCCTCCCGAGGGTGCAGAAGAAACCTGGAAGCAGGACTGAGCCAAGCAGGACCCTGCGCACTGCCACCACTTCCTCCTGCATCAGTGGGCCCTTCCACCTTGTGGAAGGGGGAGGAAGCAGTGGCAATCCCCCAGGTCCTAGTCTTTCCCACTAGCAACTGAGATGACCAGTCCCAGAATCTCCAGTGGGAAACTGATGCTGCAGATGTAACGGCCTGTCCAGCATCAATTTCCTCACTGGAGATTCTGGGGCTGGTGGTGTCCCTCTCCAAGAATCCACGGTGGGGGAAGATGCCCCACGAAGGTCTAGGGATTCTGGGGAGCACCCAGCGCCAACTTCTTCTGTCTTGCCCTGTGTCAGTTTATGGGTCCTTGGAGGAAGGAGGAAGCAGTGGGTGTTTCATGAGCACTCAGCGTGAGCTTTGGCTAGCACTTCCATAGAATGGCTGCAAAGCCCTGGAGGCTTTGTGAGCCTTTGCTGAGAACAGCCTTCCTCTGCCTGATGCACTCCAGATGCGTTAGGCTAGAACTTCCAATATCCCCCAGCCAGCACAGGAGAGAACAGTGAGCGATGAGTGAGTAGCAAGGACACCGCACTCCTTTTTACAAAAAGGTAAAGAAAAGAAAGAACAAGGGAGAGACAGGCAGGAAAGACAAAAAGCCAGTCTAGGTAAAATCAAGATGCAAAAGTTTATTGAAAATCAGCACCACACGTTCAGAGAGGAAGACAAAAAAAGGAGGAAAGGAATAGTTCTCAGTATGAAACCTTTTGTGGCTGATTAGAGGCTGCTCAAAGATTCCCAGCAAAGGAAATTAATCTCAGTTCTTTCCAAAGTTCCCTTCTTGAGACAACTTGGTATACAAAATGCAGAGCAATTGACTGCTAATGAATTTCAAACAAGATTAAGCAGTGGAATCACTTTGAACCTGGGCCAAATCATTGCACTTTCCATTCCTAAGATCTAATGAGGTTGATTAACAACGCACGCACACATACACAGATATATTGCCTCTTAGAAACGTCAGCTACGGAATGCAGAAAGGCCGGAGCAGTGGGTGTTCATGAGGGTTGCTCCTCGAAGGGATGTAGAAAGACCCCTAGCGCCCCGGCATAATTATGGCAAGATGACACGGGGGCAAAAAGAGCAGGCTCCCACTTCATGTTAGCAACTGCTGAAGAAGGAAACTGCCAGCTCTGCAGTACAGGTTGGCTTAGTGCAGCACAGGACCAGTTCTTTAAACTGGTACATCAAATTGGCTAATTTCGGCTCTCTGGATTGTATTCTAGGCTGGGTCTAGCTGAGGCTTCCCACAATGTCTCTTTGTGATTTAGTTGTAAACAAGAAGGGCAGGAAGCATGAGCCAGAAAAAGAGACACAATGTTGCACAGGATTTTGTTCGTCCAACCTTTCATCTTGGACTGTGTCCCCTGGGCTCTTTCATTTTATTTTATACAAGATCCTGCACCTCTGAATCAGGTGCATACAGCACCTGACACGGAGCTCCCCGGGGGTGCCCTGTTCAGGTTTCGTCAGGTCCTTCGCTGCTTAGCCTCACCAGTGCTAACTGACCACTCACCCCCAGGTACTAGCAGCATCAGCCTTCCAGATGGAAAATTGTCACAACCTCGGTGTGGCTCGTGGCTGCACTGACTGAATTAGAACATAAGAACATCAGAAGAGCCTTGCTGGATCAGACCCAGAGTCCATCTAGTCCCGCATTCTGTTCACAGAGTGGCCAACCAGCTGCTGACCAGAAACCCACAAGAAGGACATGAGCGCAACAGCACCCTCCCACCCATGATCCCACCAACTGGTGTACAGAGGCTCACTGCCTCTGGTTCTGGAGGTAGCACACTGCATAGCCATCAGGACTAGTAGCCATCAACAGCCTTTTCCTCCAGGAATTTGTCTAACAACCCTGTAAAGCCATCCAAATGGGTGGCCGTCACTACTTCCAGTGGTAGCGAATTCCATAGTTTCACTATGTGCTGTGTGGAGAAGTCCTTCCTTTGATCTGCCTGAATTAGTACAGACCTCCTCACCCTGGTGCCCTCCGGATGTGTTCAGCTACAGTCCAACACATCCAAAAAGCACCAGGTTGGGGAAGAAAATAATTAGTGTATCTACCCCCCACACACCTCTGCTGTGGCCAATTTTCCATCTGGAAGGACCCCTAATAGAGCAAGGTGCGATTAGAGATTAGACTGATTGATAAAAGTGAAGCAACCCTACCCAAGGATGAACCTGAACATTCTCCGCAGGGATGGCAAAACATAAAGGAGTCACTTGCAAGGCTGCAAAGAATGTAATCCATGAAACACACATGGTGGTGGGGTGGGGTGGGGGAGCACAGCCACAAACATGCACTTTAGAATCCATTTCAGTATGTGGACCAGACTGCAGGTGGATCTGTGCCAAATCCAGCCCTCCAGATTGCTCCATTGGCCACTTCCCCTTCTCCTGTCCCCAACCCCTTTCCCAACCAGTGATTGGTGGTTTCCTGGCTTGTGTGCAGTTTTTTCTCCATTCTAAAAGTCTGAAATGCTTCTTCTCCTAAGGCTTAGTTATACACGGCTTAGTTACGCTCTGTAAGGGTACAATCCTATGCAGATTTAGACAGAAAAAAGTCCTACAACTCCCAGCATTCCCCAGCCAGCTATGTAGGACTCGCTTCTGTCTAAACATACATAGGATGGAGCCCTAAGAGATTTAAGCAAAAATACTCTGTATTTTTGTTTGGAACACTGCCCCCGAGAGCTTCTCCGAAATGGAATTCAGCTTTTGGGCTGGAAAAGGTTCAACACTCCTGATCTACGGGATACCTGTTCACCTTACATATTCCTCTAGCTATGCAAAGCTCAAAACGACTCCCTTGATCACACAAGACCAGAATCCCAAGTCAATATCCATTATCCAATATACGCCAAGGCAGATGCACAGAATCAGTTCTTAATACCTTCTTCTGAGACATAGTGGAAAAAACTGCCACCATTTCTATGATGTGGCTATGGTCCCTAATGATAAGGTGTACTGATAATATCCAATCTCAGTACTTGATAATATTTGCATTGCTACTAGGATGTTTACAAAATGCTCTTGCTCCAGATTTTTCCCTAGGTTCTGAATTACCTGATCTTGTTTTAGGAGTGGTACCAAGGCATTAGGAGTCCGCTATTCATACTTCTATGCATGCATGGTTCAAATAAATATGCATTGATTGAATCACAGCACGAAAAGGCATCTTGATGTGACTGCACATCAAGTCCATTTATTATATTTTTAATTGTACAACGTCAGGTCCCAACATGGTTCCTCAACAGTGGCTCCAAGAATGTAACTGAGCAGTGTGCATGGCTCTGACTCCTGGGCCCAACTGCCCTCATCACCAGCATCTTGCCGGTCTAACCACTAAGAACCACAGATAAGGTAGTCATCAATCTTTTGCTATAGTGAAGACGAAAAGGGAACTTTAGGGCTGAGGGTTCAAGGCTGCCCAAAATCTGCAATGGTCAAAAACAAGTTATTTCCCCATTAATTTAAAAGGTTTCCATGTGATCTCTTTTGCAAAAAAGGTAGAAAAGTTGTGAACAGTGTGCAAAGGCAACATCAACTATATAGGGAAAACAATTTATTTGACCCCCAATGTGCTCATAATGTCCGTCTGCCCAGCAGAAACATGTATCTCAATTCTATACATATTACTAGTCTCTGACCAGCATTAAAAGCACTTCCAGATTTACAGTTGAAATAAGCTCTCAGTCATAAGTTGCATTTCTTTCTTAACGCATAAACACACATCTTTAAGTTACGCTTGAAGACTGAGACCTGCTCAGAGAAAACACCGTAGAGGTTTTTTGTTTTTTTTACAAGCATAGCAAAAGGATGGGAAAAAAGGAGAAGCAACATATTTTACAATGCAGAAGGACAATGAGGTGGTTCCAGACCTGGCAATACTAAGTCTATGGCTAAGGGAGCTGCTGTTCCTGAAAAAGCTTGATTCTTTGCAAGAGTCTGTTGTCTGCCCAGTTTTAATCAAGCCATTTTGCTCAGCGACAGCCCCTTTTTCTTATGATCATGGAGCTGGACAAAAACTCCCCACCCTCCAGTTTGGTTTATGAGTAGACTGAAGGGTTTGGGGGGCTGGAATGTTTCAGAAAGGCTTCATTTCTCTTGGGCGGCTCCCTCCTCGTTTCTGAAAGCTCACTCCTGAGGCACGCTGAGAGGAGACTGTGGAGAAGGAACCAGAGAGAGGAAAGAAAATGAAAAACAAGGACAAACTGTGAGCAGGGACAAAGAAAAATACCTTCATGATCACTGTGTGGAGAACAGACTTTGGAAGAACATGCGACTGGGGAAAGGACAAGGCAAGGATACCTGCCACTGATGGTATTTAGCTTCCAGTCTCTCCAGTCCATAACTGGAGGAGGATGTCCCTTGAAAGCACTGCTATGAAGTCGAATCTTTTGGAGAATGTGGACAGAGAGACACTTTCCTCCCTCTCTCATAATATTAGAACCCAACGGGGTCATCCCATGAAGCTGATTGGTGGGAGATTCAGGGCAGATAAAAGGAAGGACTTTGTCACACAGCACATAGTTAAAACTATGGAATTCACTACCTCCAGATGTAGTGATGGCCACCAACTTGGATGGCTTTAAAAGGGGTTTGGACAAATTCATGGAGAAGGCTATCAATGACCAGTAGGCCCTGATGGCTATGTGGTACCTCCAGTATTAGAGGCAGTATTCCTATGTACACCAGTGCTGGGGAATATGGCTTGGAGGGTGCTGTTGCCCTCATGTCCTGCTTGTGGGTTTCCCATTGGGGCAGCTGGTTGGCCACTGTGTGAACACAATGCTGGAATAGATGGACCCTTGGTTTGATCCAGCAAGGCTTTTTTTGAGTTCCTAAGTCCAGGAAAGGTATGGGTGCTGCTGTCTTGGGGGAGATAGTTGCGGCTGTATTATGGATTTTATAAATATATTCCCACCCACATCCAGGGCCTCCAAGGTAGCCAACATTCACAATGCTCAACCCATTGTTCGGAAGAAGCATGTGGCATGTTCCAGTGAAATCAAAATGAAAGCTCCGAGATGCTGGGCATAATTCTAAAATTGAGGGCTTATCCCAGCTGCAGGTCATGTGGAGGGCACACTGCTTTGTAAGTCTGCATCAATAGCAAGACTATTTAAAAGTACATTCAAAATTCTTGTTAAGCATTCCTGGTGTGTGTGTGTGTGTGTGTGTGTGTGTGTGATCGGGGAAGATATATTTAATGTGGAATACAGTTCCCAAACTATATTATTATTTTGCAAGGTGTCAAACAACTTTAAGACTGAAAGGCTATAGTGCAGCCTGCACAAACTGTGATCCACCAAGCCAAGTACAGCCCACAAGAAGGGATGCACAGATTCTGTTAAATCTGTTCCATCTGTGTTTCATGGATTGTCAAGTGTCTTTCATTCCATTGACGTATTCAGACTTTTAAAAACCAGAATTTCATTGTACTTGTGCTAATGTGCACTTCTGCTAAGCCAGTCTGCTGTGGAATCTGTAGGTGGTATTCTTAGAAATCAAACTCATTTGAATCCGCTGTGGATTTCTCTGACGTCCCTACTCACAAGCCCTGCCCTGGTTTTGCTGCTTGCCCAGGACTGTCAAAATGGAAGGTGGTGTCGTGATGGAGTCAAGACCCTGGAAGGCTACAATGTAAGGCCAGTGGGGTCAGCATAGGGGGTCCGAAGTGGCTAAGGCCTGCTGCAGTGTTTTGGTCTCTACTAGTAATTCCAAAGACTTGCAAACACATCAGCGGCACAACCCAGCATGTGAGTTTAGGACTCTTGCAGACATCCTGAGTTTTAACACAAAGCCATTCTGATCCCAGCAACCACTACATTCAGGCTCCTCAGCCTATTGCACCAGCAGAAACCATCCTTAATGGACTGAAACTAAGCAAAGGGAAAAATTGGCTGACTGTTAAAGGAAGCCCTGATGGGGCTATGCTAAAAGCGTGCCCGTCTCTCCCCCAAGGGCAGTGGCAGAATTCCAGCGGCAGGAGTCATTGGCAACCGAGTTCAGCTGACTTCAAACAGCAGCATCCAAGAAAGTTCTAACTCTGCCTCTCAAAACGTGACAGCAAAACACCAATTTGGAACTTAAGGCAATGGGATGAAAATAGTCTCTGATCCCCCCTGCTTTAGGTATTCATTTGATAGGAACTGGAGCCGGCTGCTTTCAAAGAAGAAGGAAAATTGTCTAGTTTCAGAGGACCGTGATCATGAAGGTAGTCAGCAATGAAAGATTCAGAAAAGCATCCAGGAGAGATCAAGTCCATAACAAAGAAGAACAACAAGGCAGATAGAGGAAGGGGCAAAAAAGGAGATGCTGAACGTAGCTCTGTACCAGCCTTCCCCAATTTGGTGCCCTCCAGATGTGTTGGGCTGCAATCCCATCATCCCCAGGTAGCATAGTTTTACAAAGCATTTCTCTCATTCCTCTTTTTACTCCAAACCAAACCAAACATAACATTATGGACCCTGACTCAAAATCCTAGGGACAGGGCGACATACTAGCTAGAACTACTCTGTCCCCCAAAGCTGAGTCGCAGAGCGCATGCTTCGCATGCAGAAAGTTCCAGGCCCAAGCGCCAGCGTCTCCACTTAAAGCAGAGCACCTCCATGATGTCAGTCCGTGCCACTTGCTGAGACAGTTATCAGTCCATGCCACTTGATATCAGTCCATGCCACTTGCTGAGACACGGATGCATGCAACACACAATGTCCAACACGGATGCATGCAACACACAATGTCCAACATTCTGAGATGTTAATTGCATTAAAATCCAGCACACGTTTACATTGCAATCCTACACATGTCTCCTCGAAAGTAAGCCCCCCTGAGTTCAGTTGGGGGCTAAATCCCAGGTAAGTGGGAATAGGACTGGAGCCTTAAGCTTGCATAGACAGTGCATGCAACCAGATTGACCTTCTGAGATAAAGCCCCCTGGGCACGAGGACTCTTTCTTTCGTTTTCTGTACAACGCCTGTTATGCAAGTTGTAAAAGCTAATAAGAATAATTCTAATTCCCATAACGGCTAAACATCTCACACTAAGTATTTCCACAATGGATTAAAGTGACCCAGAATAAACCACAAACCTGTGGCCCAGATGCCATTGCAGGTCACAGGCACTGGAATTACTTCATTGGAGAACATTACATTCTAAAAGCACCTATCAGATTAGTTAATTCTTAATATGCTTTATCTGTCAGGACAGCAAAAAGGTGTTTGCATGTGTTTATGGGGGGACTCACTTATAATCCTACATTTTTTCTAAGTAACTTAATGTCTACTGGCTCTGACACGGATGAAATGAGGCTTCTTTTGCATGAATTATAGCTCAGATGAAACCACCCAGTTCTTTTGTTGTTGTTGCAAAAGGGGTTGCCAGCATTACAGAAGAAGAAGAAAAAGATCTTCCCTTTTGACAAGGTTTCAGCTCTCCTTATAAAAATGTTCACCTATTCATTTATACTGCCTAGACTTGCCCTCACTCTCAATGAATCCAGCAGCCTGCAGTGACATAATCAAACAGTCTAATTTGGTTGGCTGTGTGACTGATCCAGGGAAGAGACAGCACGAGCAGCTATCTCGGGGGGAGGAGAACTGGTACCGAAGTAGGTGCTGCCAGGGAAACAATATAACTGAACCAGTTGTTAAAGCAGTGAATATTCAGTATTTCTGACCTGAAAACTGAAATGTGAGCATAGTTTGAGATTTTCGTCAGGGATCTGCTGGATCTCACCACCAAGAGAGGTTAGGCTAGTGCGTACATGTTGTTCAGTCGTTCAGTCGTGTCCGACTCTTCGTGACCCCCTGGACCACAGCACGCCAGGCCTTCCTGTCCTGCGCTCTCTCCCGGAGCGTGCTCAAGTTCATATTCATTGCATTGGTGATGCTATCAGTGGGTACATGACACAGGGCCTTTTCTGTATTGGCACTTCAACTGTGGAACTCCCTCACAAGGGAGGTCAGGATGGCTCCATCCCTACTGAGTTTTAGACAGGCAGTAAAAACTGTATCTTATCAGGCCTTTGGCTTTTACAACAATATTTTGGTCTGTGTTTAAAGAATGAACTGTTATTGTTTTTATACTATGACTTTATTGGATTTTATTATATATCACTTTGAGGGCCCTGGTGGGTAGAAAATCAATATAGAAATACCTTTACAAAAGAATAAATAAAATAAATTCATTAGGCCAAAACCCACATCTGCCTAAACTCTGGACAAGTCTCATAGTCTTACAGAAACCTAGGGAGGATCTGTAGCCCCTTTTGTGTGTGAGGCACTGCTGTGCTGGGACTTTTTCCAAAACTCAGTTGTTGTTCTGGGGAAACATACTAATGTATACAGTATAGTACTCACCCTGTTTAGAACGAGATCGAGCGCCACACATAAATGCATAGGGCAGTATCCAAAGGCACTCCTAGACAGAGTAGACCCACTGAAGCGAATGGGCCCAGTTTACGGAAGATGACCATCGGATACTGCCTACAGCATTCCAATTGCAGGAGAAATAGCTGGAGTTTGAAAGGTCGTGTGTGTTCTGTCATTTGTGTTTGTAGCTCAAACGCATGACGCAAGCCTCAGTTTAATGGTGCAATTGCCGGGGAAATGGGCGGGCATGCTACCATTTCAGTTTCTTTTTTGTCTCATTTTATATTTTTTCTTTTAAAGTCTACTGACTGCATGCACACCTTCAATGGTGTGCAGAAATGGAGGTTTAAAAATAAATTGCATGGTAATACACAGCTGTGCAGCTCTGTACGTGCATAGTCAAAAATAGCGCTGCTGCGCTGCCCCAAATCACAGAGAAGGACAAAGACAGGGCGGAGTGTAGGAGAGAGAAGATGCTGAGGTCATGGTGCTGTTTTGGTTGTTTGTTTGTTTTATGCTGCCCGCAAATCCCATAAAAATCAGGGTGAAGAACAGAGAACAAAAGGAGGAGGAGAAACACATGGGGAGGGGGGAAGAAGGTGGGGAATAATGTTGCAAAATGGGTTCTACAGCTTTAAAGCCACTCCTATCAGTAAAAGTTATAATACCTCTAGATTGGAACATACATGTCTTTGTAGCGCGTGGAAACCGTAATCACTGGGAAAAAATGCCATAAAAAAGTGGTTTGGGATCAAAGGAATATTGAAGGAGATCGCGTCAGCACAACAGGCTGGGGACTGTGCCGTGTGCCCCATGCATGAGCCAGTCCTTAGAGCACCAAAATAAAGTGCTCATGTATAGTAGCCCCTAGCTTAATTTTGCAACTTGCCTACTGAAAAAGAATGCCTGGAAGGCGATTTTCTGAAAGAAGCTTTTTTAACTAATGAGACGGGCTCATCACTGGCACACCAAGTGGGGTGTTGGCAGTTTGGGTTTGTTTTCCTTAAAAAAAACACCATCTAAACATGTCAGCTTTCCCTAGATGGAGAGCAAAAAACAGTAATTAGCCCAAAGCAATTTTGTCAGCAGCATCAGGAGCAAAGGCCTTCATTTACTTCCACACAGCTCTGCTTATGAGAACCCTTTTTTTTCTTACTGAAAAATCCTGGTGCTTCAGGGGAAGTCTTCCAGACCAGAAGCAAGCCCACACTCAAAGGCAAGCCCATACCTTCAAGGTCCACACTCAAATTGCACCAAGAGAGGGCAGACTGAGCATCTCCTGGGCAACTTGGCAAGGGGCAGAGAGATAAGACCTCCTGCCCAATTTGAAAGAAGAGCTGCAGAACTGTCTGCTTTATGGCTAAACTAGGAGTATTAGGATTATTATTGGTACTAGTACTACTACTACAGCATCAGCACACATCCCTCCCCTCCCCAAAACACTGCAGCCACATGGGGGAGCACCACAAATAAGTGTTTCCATGTGCACGCAGAATCATAGAATAGTAGGGCTGGAAGGGGCCTACGAGGCCATCGAGTCCAACCCCCTGCTCAATGCAGGAATCCAAGACCAAGCATCCCTGACAGGTGGCTGCCCAGCCTCGTCTTGAAGGCCTCCAGTGTGGGAGAGCCCACCGCCGCCCTAGGGAATGGGTTCCATTGTCACACTGCTGTAACAGTCTGTAACTTGAGCCCATGATTCCATGTCCTGCACTCTCGGATGATTGAGGGGCTAAATATATATATATAGGGCCTAAATATCCTCTTGCCTAACCTGAAATTCCTTGGTCCCACTTAAGGCCATAACTCCGTGGATGAGCACATACTTTATATGCAGAAGGTCCTCAGAATCTCCAGGTAAGGGAAGCCTACCTTGGAGAGCCACGGTCAGTCCGTGAAGAGGAGCTAGGCGGACCCAGTGGTCTGACCTGGTCCTAAACGGAGAAGCCGCTTTGTCGCTCTGGAGATATGCAATCATTTTCCATGAAAGCGAGATGCAATAAACAGGCCCTCATCTGCTGCCCCATGCAACCATTTGCTCAAGATCAGTGGTCCACCAGTGATTCTGAATCTGTTTTTCAGGAGATCAATGACTGGTGAAAACAAGAGGCAAAAGGTTGATGAACGGAAGGCTTCACTGATGTTCACATGCATACTCTGGTGCTGGCGTGTTTTTGACTTGGGTTTTATTACTTTTTCTTGGTATTCTGTGCTATTATAGATCCTGCTGTGTTCTAGTACTGTAAAAAAGCCATGTGCGCGCGCGCGCACGTGCATGTGCTTCTGACCAACAATCAAACCAAATGTTCCCCACCAGATGCAGAAGACGCTGCCCATTTTGATGGCAACGTTTAAGTTTTAACAGAGCAGCTTTCAAGCTTCTGCCCCAAAAGATGGTAGTCCACAAAACACGAGGAATCCAGACCAGTCATGCTCAATCAACCGAAGCCTAAGAATCACTACTGTGGTGCAGATGGTGTTACTGCCAGGCAGTGTGACAGGGGCGGGGCTCCTCAAGCATGCAGAGACCACCCCTGCCCACTTCCGCCTCCTGTCCTCTCCAGCACCTCCCATGGGGCATCTCCCGGTCTGCACGGCTTGCCCCTGGACTCACTGTTTCTGCAGCAAGTGCTGGTGCTGCTGTTGCTGCTGCTGCTGCTGCCGGTACGTCTCAATCGTGTGCTGGGGAAGGTACTGCATCAGCTCCAAGGATTCTTTGATCTTCAGCAGCATTTCGTAGGTCTCCCGGCCTCGCACCTGAACAAAGAGGAGAGCAGAACAAATATTTTAAGGAGACAGAGGAAGAGCTTGGATTTGGAGACTGCCAGCACCAGTTTAAAAAGGGAGCCTGCTCAGGAACTTAAGGGCTGCCTACGCTGGATCAGACCAAGGTCCACCTGGCTACTAGCCTGACTGGCTTTAAAAAATGTTTAGAGAAATTCATGGAGGATAAGGCTATCGATGGCTACGAGTCAGGATGGCTATATATTACTTCCAGAACCAGTGTGGCATAGTGATCAGTGTTGGTTGGACTGGGGCTTGGGAGATCTGGGTTCTAGGCCCCACTTGGCCATGAAGCTCACTGGGTGACTGGGGGCCAGTCACCGACTCTCGGCCTAACCTATCTCACAGGGCTGTTGTGAGGACAGAATGGAAAAGAGGAGACCATATGAGCCCGCTTGGGCTCTTTGTGGGCGGAAAGAAGGTGGGATATAAATATAACCCTAAATAACTACTACCTGCAGGATCGGGGGCAATATGCCTGCATGTGTCACCATCTGGGGAGCACAACCGGGAGGGTCCCGTTGTGCTCATGTCCTGCTTGTGGATCTGGCTGGCCACTGCATGAACAGAATGGGTCTATGGTCCAATTCAGAATCAGGGCTCTACATATGTTCTGGATCTCTCTTACAGTTGATTGCTTAAACGTTGTTTTTAGATATATGTTGTCTCTGTGTATGTGCTGTCTGTTTATATGTTTTGATGGAAATGGTTTTACGCTTTGTATAATGTATTTTTAATGGTTTAAGCTTTGTTAACTGCCTAGAGAGCTTCAGTTATGGGGTGGTATAGAAATACAATCAATAATAATAAATAATGTTAAGAACATAAGAACACAAGGAGAGCCCTGCTGGATCTGACCAAGGGTCCATCTAGTCCAGCATTCTGTTCACACAGTGGCCAACCAGCTGTCAACCAGGAACCCACCAGCAGGGCATGAGCACAACAGCACCCTCCCGCCCATGTTCCCCAGCAACTGGTGTACATAGGCATGCTGCCTCTGATACTGGAGGTCGCATATAGCCATCAGGACTAGTAGTCATTGATAGCTTTCTCCTTCCTGAATTTGTCCAGTCCTCTTTTAAAGCCATCCACGTTGGTGGCCATCACTGCATCCTTCGGTAGTGAATTCCACAGCTTGTCTCTGTGCTGTGTGAAGAAGTCCTTCCCCTTATCTGTCCTGAATCTCCCCCCAATCAGCTTCATGGGATGAACCCACTGGGTTCCAATATTATGAGAGAGGGAGTAAAATGTCTCCCTCTCCACATTCTCCACACCAGGCATAATGCTCTTAAGGTTAATGTTAACATTTCTGTTCCTAACCAGAGACAACCAGATGCCTCTGAACGCCCATGAAGAAGGCACAATGGACAGGGTTTGACTAGCCTTGCTAGCCAGACATTATTTCAGTTGCCACCAATCCTCTCTTTCCAATGTTCTGGCACACAAGGAGGATTCAGGGGAAGGTGAGGGCTCCATCTCACCACACCAGCTTTTGGAGATGCTCAGGGATCGAGAGAGACATTCACTGCTTCTGGACTCCCCCAGTGCCTGGAACAAAGCGACTCCCCTCTTCCTTCAAGCCAGTTGTGGCGGAAGGTGAGAAGCAGAGGGTGAAATTCTCACTGCTTCTGAGCAGTGCCAAGTAACACTCTGGGGCAAAGTGGGACCAAGTTGCCACTGCGCATACCAAAGAACCATACAGGGTGGCACTTACTGGTAGGTATAGCAGCTCATCATCCGGACTGCGCCGTTTTTTGACTGATGTCATCTGAATGCCATGCGTGCTCTGCCGGAAAGCTGCCAAGAAAGAAAAGGCAAGCGCCATGTTAAATTCAACAAGCTGCCTTTGCAGTGCAGATTGCAAGAATTCCTGCTATCAACTAACTATAAACAATTTTCAACACGGAAAGATGATTTATTGCCTGTTGTTTTGGGATTGGGGTTGGGCTGGATTTAGGGTCTGAACAGGAGAGAGGTAAATGGAAGCTGTAGGACTGCTGGGGATTATCCTGGAAAGATTATTTTGGCAGATGGGACAAATGCCTTCCCTCTGTTAAGGAGAGTGACTGGCTTCAGCAATGGTTGGCGACTATTCTGGGCGAGGGTGCTGTCATCCAGCCGTGCGTGAGAGGAAAAGCAAGTGGCTGCTAACTTGAGGCAGACTGAGACAGGTGCAGGTTGAAGGCCAGAGAGCTGCACTGGAGCTCTGGAAGTTAGGGTATCTGTTGGGGGTGTTTAAGCTGTGCACCTCCACTTATGCTCAGCACGCATGTTTGCAAATAAATGCAAATACTACAAAATGCTATAAGCTTCCAGTGACCTCCTTCCAAAGGAAACGAGACCCAGGGTAGGTCCTACACCCATGGAAACTCACTGCTTGGAGAACTGGGCCCAGGGCATAAACACTGTGTTCGTGCTTACAGCCAAGAGGAAGTCTGCATAAGAATTCACACATGTGGTGAAGAGGGAGCAAGCATGTTTGCAACGTGTGAGCACGCTAAGCTGCCTTACACTGTGTCAAGACCGCTGGTCGATTTTGCCCAGCATTAACTACTCCAAATAGCAGCAGAATTCTCAAGTCTTGGGCAGAGGTCTCTCCCTGGAGGAGCCAGAAGATTGAACCCGGGACCTTTTGCATGCAGACTGTGTGCTCTATTGCTGAGATATGAGCCCTCCCCGATGTTAAATTGGGGGCTCCCTTCTGACAGTGGAGGAGGAGTTGTGTGCCTTAGTCTAGCCCTCAGCATGGGCACGTTGCATTCAGTGCTTCCTCCATCTTGATTCAAAGGCATGTGATAAGCTATGCAAAAACACATTCTTTCAGACCAAAGGGGTCCATCCAGTCCACCAGTCTGTTTTCCACAATGGCCTGGCCAGATGTCTCTAGGAAGGCCCTAAACCTCTCTGGTCAGTCCCTCCCCCCATCCTGCAACTGGTCAGCTGAAGCATGTGGGCCCTGAAGATGGAGGTTCCATGACGTTATTGATCTTCCAGTGACCACCTAACCTGTCAGGTTTTCAAATTTCCCAGCACTATACATTCATTAGCACCTAAAAGACCATAAGTTCTGTAAAGGCTTCTCCAGAGACCCTTCCAATTATGTTTAGGAGGGAATAAAAGTCTCTTTTGGCAAGGAGGCTGGCCCTGTCATGAACAGAGGGATGGCGCTATCAGTGTTCCCAACTATTAACCTCCAACAGTTGTTTCTTATTCTTCTGTCAATTCCCTAAGTACACATGGGGCCTTCTATCTGCACAAGGTCTTGTCAGTCCACATGACTGACACACAGGTCTGTTTTGTAGCTGCCTTTTCCCGGAATGCTCCATGTAGTGCACCAAGCACCAGTTCAGACAACTGCAAGTTTGTTGAAGGGTTCTGTGTAACTCAAAAGCTTGCACATTCCTGGAACACAGCAAAAGGTACTCTTCCTTCCACTGGTGCTTAGAGCTATGCAACTGAGCACCCATCATCCAGCCAGAGCCTTGAGCGGCGGCACCTGCTCCTGGCTACTTACGGCGTTTCGTACCATCACCGTTCTTTGTGCTGTCGGAGACTTGCTGCTTCCGGATGCTGTCCTCATCGGCTTTGCGGTCTCGGCCTGGACAAGCGCAGATCCGAGCTTCAAAGCACCGACGGCCCAGAACCTGCCCACTGAACGATGAAGAAAACGGGGACCAGTTAGCTCACAACCATGGGAGAGTTGGTACTAAGATAAATGCAGGTGGAATGAACACAGCTATTTCATGCAGACGCCAGCCCTGTACAAAAGCTTTCATCTGTGTGAACTTGTATGTGTGGTGTTGGGGCCCACGATGACAGGGGCTCAGGATTAGGGATGGTGTGGGCACCAGATTCCATTTGGGGATCCGGTGGACACCCGCCCCGCCAAGCTGTGCTAGCCAATCCTGGCCCCTGCTCGCCCCCTGCCCACACTCACTGAGCTGCCCGCACTCACCCGGGTGGTGGTGGTGTCGACCTCTGCGATCACGAAAAGCGCGTATTTGCATATACACAAAATGGGGCTGTGAATAGCCCATATACGCAAGATTACATGGAAGCAAACGCCTGTAATCTTGCCTATATGGACTACTCATGGCCCCATCTTGCATACACGCGAATATGCGCATCTGCAAAAATGTGCATATTCACGCATATACAAGTATTCACATTTGCAAAAATGCACGCATTCGCTTATATGCAAAATGGGGCCGTGAATGGTCCATATACGCAAGATTACAGGAAAGCAAATGCCTGTAATCTTGCATATGTGGGCAATTCATGGCCCCATTTTTGCATATACGCAAATATGTGCGTTTTCGCAACTGCCATTTTATTTTTCAAAAAGTGGCGAGCATGGAGGTCGATGAAGCTGCTGGGTGAGTGCAGGTGGCTCAGCAAGCATCGGTTAGTTCTAGTGCGGGTCTGGGTGCACGTGAGTGGGGGCAGGGGCTGCGCGGGTGCCTGGAGAACCCAGACGGGGGTGCCTGCCCATCCCTACTCAGGATGTATTTGAGGTCCCACCTGTACAGGGGCCTATGCTATGTGCCAACATAGAATAGAATCATAGAATAGCGGGTTGGAAGGGGCCTACAAGGCCATCGAGTCCAACATATGTATGCTCTGGACATGCCATCTGAGTCCACCATTCTTTTTAAGATTAGTGTGAGTGTGTGCGTGCGTTTGAATCCTGAGTAGGTGGAACACTGAATGATGGAGATTGGCTGCAATTAAGGTCCAAGACCAGTGATCATGATTCTGGCCCCAAACCTGCATTGACAAGTCCTTCAGGAAACCTACACATCCCTGGCCAGGGACTATGATTTGTGCCCTGGGAAAGCCAACAGGTATTGAAGTTGTCGAATATGCATTTTAGAAATCGAAAAAATAAATTATGCCCCATGACTAAAAAAAAGAAATTGGACCTCTGGCAGGTTAGAAGCAATGTTCTTCCTGGTTCACATACAGGCAAAGAGAGCATGGTCAGCATAAAACTATGGCTCGCCATTCCAAACTGCCCCTAACAGAGGGTTTAATGCTGCATGTTACTGTTCATGTGGAAAAGGTCAGTTTACATTCCAATTCCAAAGAAGGGCAATGCCAAACAGCGCTCAAACTACTGCACAATTGTGCTCATTTCACATGCCAGCAAGGTGATGCTCAAAATCCTACAAGCTAGGCTTCAGTAGCATGTGAACCGAGAACTACCAGAAGTACAAGTGGGGTTTCGAAGAGGCAGAGGAACTAGAGATCAAATCGCCAACATTCGCTGCATCATGGAGAAAGCAAGAGAATTCCAGAAAAACATATATTTCTGCTTCATTGATTATAGTTAAAGCCTTTGATTGTGTGGATCACAACAAACTCTGGCAAATTCTGAAAGAGATGGGAGTACCAGACCACCTTACCTGTCTCCTGAGAAACCTGTACGAGGGTCAAGAAGCAACAGTAAGAACCGGATATGGAACAACCGAGTGGTTCAAAACTGGGAAAGGAGTACGACAAGGCTGCATATTGTCGCCCTGCTTATTTAACTTATATGCAGAGTACATCATGAGAAACCCATGCCAGGTTGGATGAATTACAGGTCGGAATTAAGACTGCCGGGAGAATTATCAACAATCTCAGATACGCAGACAATACCACCCCAATGGCAGAAAGCGAAGAGGATCTAAAGAGCCTCTTGTTGAGGGTGAAAGTGGAGAGTGCAAAAACTGGTTTGAAACTCAACATTAAAAAAACTAAGATCATGGCATCTGGCCCCATCACTTCCTGGCATATAGAAGGGGAAGAAATGGAAGCAGTGACAGATTTTATTTTCTTGGGCTCCAAGATCACCGCAGACGGTGACTGTAGCCATGAAATTAAAAGATGCTTGCTCCTTGGGAGGAAAGCTATGGCAAACCTAGACAGCATAGTAAGAAGCAGAGACATCACCTTGCCGACAAAGGTCTGCATAATCAAAGCTATGGCTTTCCCAGTAGCAACGTATGGCTGTTAGAGCTGGACTATAAGGAAGGCTGAGTGCTGAAGAATGGATGCTTTCGAACTGTGGTGCTGGAGAAGACTCTTACGAGTCGCCTGGACTGCAAGGAGGTCAAATCAGTCCATCCTAAAGGAAATCAACCCTGAGTGCTCATTGGAAGGACAGATACTGAAGCTGAAGCTCAAAAATTTTGGCCACCTAATGCGAAGAGAAAACTCCCTGGAAAAGACCCTGATGCTGGGAAAGACTGAAGGCAAAAGGAGAAGGGGACGGCAGAGGATGAGATGGCTGGATAGCATCACCGACGCAATGAATATAAACTTGAGCACACTCCGGGAGAGAGCAGAGGACAGGAAGACCTGGCATGCTATGGTCCATGGGGTCACGAAGAATTGGACACGACTTAACGACTGAACAACAACAACTGTTATGTGAGCAGACCGGGGCGGGGGGTTGCTGTAACATCATCTTAAATACTCATCATATATATTAAGTTGACCAATCCTGAGCCTACATCATATTATTAGTCCCATGAGACATAGATAATGGCACCCAGCTGAAAGGTGGAGATCAGCATAGGGCCAAGACTTGTGCGGACTGGAGGCCCTGAACCAGAGAACATGATGCTTGGAAGAAGCCTAGCATGGGCGCAGATCTGGAGGGGGTTGAACACTCTGCAAGAAGAACTGACTGCTATAACTCTGCAAAACATATTCCCCACAGCTGTGACTGGGGAACTGCCACGCACATGATCCTAGTAAGCCAAAAAAAGAGAGCTATGTTCGTGTACCAAGTCCCATGTTTCAGTTTTCCCAGATGTACAATGTCTTCCAAGTCAGGCATGGTGAAGGCAGGCTGCGCTTGCCACACCGACCTCCCACCACCGTTACTCACTCTCTAGTTTCAAGCGTCACAATGATCAGAATCGGACGCCTGTTCATGCCTCCGACGCAGCTGCTGTTGCACATAAAGTTGTACAACACTGTTGTGAATTCTGTGCCGACCTGGACGGAAGAAAAAGAGGAAATTAGTTCAGCTGAACTTTTGAGTCACCTAGTAGGCTCAGCTGTAGTCCTATAATTGATGCATTTGTTGAATGATGATACCAGTCAAAAAGAGTGTTTTGCCTCCTCACCATCCTATTCCCCTTTTCTAAGGGCTCTGAGAGAGACGCCTCTGCACAGTTCAGATTTAACATTCATATGAACTCAACCTTATATTGACTTAGGCTATTGCACTATCTAGCCTGGGGGGGGGAGGGGGGACGATGTCAGGCCTGTGGGCCAAATCTGGCCTTCTTGGGGTCCCAATCTGTCCCTCTGGAGTTTCCCAGAAGGCCACGCCCCCTTTCCCTGGTCACACACTCTTTCCCCTGACCACTGATCATCTGGTGGTCTTCCAGCTTTTGCACATTTTCTACCCCTTCTAAAAGGTTGTGGTGCCTCTTCTCCTACAGCTTTGTTACCGGCAGTAAGGGCTTTATGCTAGAATATGCTGGTATCTGGGGCATCTTGGACCTGCCCCTTTTGCCCCGCTCACCACAGGAATGCTGCTGCCAAGAGCTTCTCCAAAACTGAATTTGGCCCTTGGGTGAAAGAGGTGCTACACCTCTGATCTTGCCTGGCAGGCAGATCTCCAGGCTGTTCAGTTCACCTGCAACCTGATCCCTTTAACAGGAGATGCCAGGGATTGAACTTGGGAACGTCTGCATGAAACACAGATGCTCCACCCTGGAGTTATGGCCAAGTCCACCGCCCGCTTCCCCAAACCAGGGATAGGAACGTTATGCCTGAACCAGACCATGTATATGCATTACTGCTCATCTTCTGCTTCCATGGAAAACATACATTTTGCATCTACAGCTTTATTTCTGGAGATAGTTGAAATGCCATCAGTGTGCCTTGCTTATGGGGCTGCAATATTTCGTCAATTAACTGGTGAGATTAATTGATCAAAAGCTTTTGGATCAATTAAAAAGATATTCTCAATGACTGGGCCTTTAAAAAACAGATTTTAATGCAAATACATACAAAACACACAGGTGGCTGAAAGTGGCATTGTTCCTTTATTACTTGTTTATTTTATCAATTATTTGCTTATTTGACTTTATCACATGGACTCATAGTGACTTACAGCAGGGAACACAAGATGGTGCTTGCTATGACATATGCGCAACATCTAAAAATGAAGTATGCTCCCCCACCCCCGAAGTATACTTTTTATTATTAGGCAAACTTATACAGGTTCAGCTGATCCATCGATTAATACTCATACAATAATTCAGGACTTCCTAAAAAAAATTGGGTGACAGCCCTATTTGCACGTAATCAGTCCCTATTTCCCAAGACTTAAGACTCTGCAGGCATGGGACACTAAGCTGTACAACATTACTTCCCACCACAACGTTAATTTTTCCTTCCTCAGACACCTAGCTTAAGGAAGAGTCCTATGTGACTCAGTTTTGCACCCCACATTTGAAATGGTAGCTGGCCCCTTCATTTTTCAGGAAGTACAACTGGCAAATGGTGCTGAGCCCCAGAGTGGACCATGCCCTTATCCCAAACATTGTGTTGCATCACAAGAGATATGGGGAGATCACTGCTGAAAAGATCCCACTCGCCTTCCTCACCTGGGGTGGTTCATAAGGCACAAGGACACTCTGTCTCCCAGTGATGGGGTCTTCCACATACTGGGCATGGCTGTTTCCTTCAACCCTGATTAGGTGACTGGGAGGAGCCATTTGACCTGCAAAAGCAGGGAGAAAAGCAATGAGGTCAGCTGAAGAATTATCATATTGTAAAAAGGCAAACCTGAGGAAGACAAGTCACTTTCAGAATCCTAAAAAAGGGGGCTCACAGCATTTCTTCCTTCAAAGCACCTTTGTCTACAGGCATATTTTGACTCCACTGTGAACAGCTCCCCCTGGTTAAATCAGTTTTTTTAAGAACTCATATTGTGGTCATGTTTACAGCTATCTGTTTCTATTGGCTAGTGCACAGCCATGCTTCATACAACAGGGACACCACCCAGCCGACTGCTTTACGAAGGTCATCGTGATCACTTCACACAAGCAAGTATACATTTGGCTATACACCTTGACAGGTACCTCAGGAAACATAAAGGAACTCCTTAAACATCCCAAGTCCTCATGCATCTGATGAAGCAGACTATGTCTATGAACACTTATGCTATAAACTAGTTTGTTTTTAAGCTGCCACAAGATTCTCTGTCATTTCCTCTTAAAAATGAAATCTGGGGGAGGGGGTGTGGAGGAGACAGGGGAAGAAATTTGGATTTGGATTGGTAAAAGAGGGACTGCCTGAAGTACCAGATTCCGGACTTGCACTGAATCTATCTTGCAATTAGAAGTGATTGCCCTGGATTGCATACCCCCAGCATCCCTTTCCAACCTGTGAAGTTGCAAACAAGACAGATTGCCCCTCTTTGAAAGATTCAATGAAATTCCAGAGCTCTCTTCTCCAAAGCACTAATACATACCTCTACTGGGACACCCCCCCCCACACACACACACTTGTATGCAAGAAGATAAGAACATAAGAGCTGGAGGATCAGACCAAAGGCATGCCTCATAGAGCACTTTGTTCTCACAGTGGCCAACCGGTTACCTGTGGGAAGCCTACAAGTAGGATATGAGTGCACAGCATCCTTCTGCCCATGCTCCCCAGTAGTTGGTGTGTTGTGCTTAACATATGCTTATTATATTACTAAGAATCAAGGAGATAAGCCGAAGATTCCCACCCCACCCCTCCGCCTAATTTTAAGCTGAATAACCAGCCCCTGAATTGCATGGTGAATTCAAGTCTGTCTTCCACATATTCACAGAACTTAACAAAAACCTTCCATCAACTCATCTTCTTAACTACATGATTTATAAAATGGCAAGTTAACTCCTCCGTCAAAACTAGCAGTGAAGGTGAGATTTAAATAAATGCCAAGTAGTAAAAGTACATTAAAAATGGTATTGGGGAATTATGCCATTTTTGAAAAATAATCAGCAGGATTTCCTCCCCCCACCATGGGCAGAGATGGAGGGGCATTCCTCTTTTTACCCTGAGGGAGTCTTGATGCTCTGTGCACATACAGAACATTTGCAGGAGGAGGGAGTGGAGGGGGGATTGGATGTGAATAGCATCACTCTCCTGCCAGGGCGGCTGGGATATGTCGTCCCAAGTGCCCTCCTCAAGGGCAAAGGAGGCTACACTGAATCGCTGGATGCATCTCCACAGCCAACACCACAGTAAGTTGGGAGGGTGCTTGCCAAGCAGGCCCCGCTTGCAGCCTGCCCAACTCAACACACATAGGGAGGGGAAAACAAGTGATTTCATGTTTAACCAGATTTTCTGAACACCACCTTGAAGCTCAGCAAACCTCATTTCCTGCATTTGGCTGCACTCTTTTTCGTTTTGGTCAAACAGGAAAAGTGCACATTTCAAATGGGAAAATGCACATTTTTAAAAAAGCACACCAAAAATGCACATGTTTCCCCCATACAGCAAAGCATGAAAATGTGTATTTTAAAAAAGCACAATTTCTTGAGGGTGAATGCAAGTTCAGTAATTTGCTAGCATTTTAGGAAAACATGGTCTCCTGCTCAGGCTCAGGGCTGTGAATGGGACATGTGTGCACGTACTGTGAACATAAACAAAATTCCCATACATCCTTAATGTATGTCCTTGTGAGTAAATTCTGCATGGGGACTCACTGTTATGAGCTCTCCTTTTCAATTACTCGCAAGATATCCAAGAATTAGTGGCATGTCTGAAAACAAAATAATCAAAGTACTATCGTGGACTAATTCATGTGTGCGCATGAGCAGACACAATATCAGGCATGGCTGTGGCTTGCTCATCTTTTATTTCCTGGCATGGACTCTACCAGGCTTGCTGTGAACGGATCATCAGCCCAAATTGTGACTTTGCCCATTACCCTCAACTCAAGGTTGGTTACAGTACACAAAAACTGTACCGTTGTACTATTCCGACAACCTGTTTCCTTTGTTGAACACCGATATAAATTGAGCAAGACAAGAAGAAGACAGCCCCGGGCAAGCGAGTAATGAAGACTTGGCCCCAGCCTTCCAGGTATTTCCTGTGTCCATCTTGCAGATGGAACCTGAGAGATCCGATGAGAGTCGAGGTCATAATTTGCTGGCCTGGCACTACAGCCAAGAGCAGCTTTCGAGGTGCACAAATCCAGCAGTCCCCAAGTAATGTGGAACCAGATACCTACCCCTGGGGCCCTTGAACCTGTGAGGAAGGAGAAAAGGTTCTCGCCTGGGATCAGACTTCCAACTCACCCTCATTGAATTCCCGGCTGAGCTCATGATTGGGGCAGCGCTTCACTACCTCCGTGACATGCTCCGCTTTCTTATACACAGGCATGGCACGGATGGCGGCACCCTGAGGTGGCGGAGTCATCACCTTGATCTGGATGGGGCACGTCTTGGCGATCTGGCAGTACAGCTTCTTCAGTTCAGTGGAGTACTATTTAAAAAAAAAGGAAGAGAAGCAACATCAGACAGCAGCCAGCAAACAGGAAGCTACCTGCGCATGCTGGCTGTGGGCAGCTGGCATTGTGGTCCAACACATCTGGAGGGCACCAAGTTGGGGAAGGCATCCAGGTCAGTGGAGGCGGGTGGCTCCAGTGTCCATGAGGCACTGAATCCGCTCCGTGGGAGGGGGGTTTCAGTCAGAACTTCTTTAGAGTTCTGACAGAAACCTGGAGCAGATTCACTGCCCCACGGACACTGGAGCCTCCTGCCTTCACTGATCCATGTTGTGTACAAATCACGGAGGCGATGCGAGATGAGGAAACAGAGCTGCCTTTCTCCACAGCTGCCTTTGGCCATGCCCACCGTCTCTCCCTTCACCCACACGGCAGAGAAAGGGTGGGCAACTGCAGGGGACCCAGGGCCTATCTTCAAGCCTTGGACACCCACTCCTCATGCAGTGGGTTGCCTGAGACCCCCACCCTGTTTGAAAGAAGAAAATGACAACACTGGCACCACAGAATGCTAAATGGGCACTAAGCTTCTTCTGAAGCTAAATTTGACCTATTTAGTACTCCGTAGCGCTAATATGCCACCTCCTCCTCCTCCTTCAATAAAGGCAGGGCATGGGGGTGACAGCCTTGTCACCATGTTTGTCCCCAACACCTGGTATTCAGGAGAACTGTGTCTCTGAAAACAGAGTTCCATTTTATTTCATTTAATTTTTAGATAGCCCAGCTGACATGCATGTGCGTCACTCCATTTAGAAAACCACTAATCCTGTGGCAATGAATGACATAGGTTACTCCTGAACTGCAGGAAAACTACTTCTTTTTGCTCCCCTTGGGCTTACTGCCAACCACTGGGATCCCTATCACCCTCCTCTGCCATTTTGGCCATTGTATTGCCCTATTTACATTCCTAGCCTGCCCGTTCCAAAAAGGGCAGGTACCAATAGCTAAATAGCCAGCAACACAGTGAAAGATTGGTCATTCATGAAGTCTCCCTGCACTTTTTGGATTCGTCCCTAAGCCCAAACAGCCAGCCTAAAGAGGCAGAAAGGTGCTCAGGCTTGGACTTTGGAGAGCCTGCAGTGGGAGGGTTTCCCAAATGGGGGGAGCAACCAAAAGCACCTCTCTTATGCCTTGCAGACTAAACAGGGCACACAGGTGCTTTCATTCAGTTAGTGGAGCTCAGAGTTTGTAAAGGGACACAAGTTAGGCAAGGCGATTTAAACTACATTGTCTTTTGATTTTTAAAATAATAAATTTGCAGTTACACATCCTTCAGTTTACTTGCAGGAGGGCAGGGGTGGCCAACTTGTGGCCCTCCAGATCTTTTGGCCTACAACTCCCATCATCCTTCACCATTGGCTACGCTGGCTAGGGCGGAGGGGAATTGTCTGGAGAGCCACAGGGTGCACAGCACCTGCGGTACGTTATGGGGATTACAAAGCTGCGTGAAAGTGACGTTCTCGGAGGCAGCTCCAGGCTTACAGGGCAGCTTCGTTAGGATCTTCGTTAGGAGGAAGGACAAGGAAATATGCTGGGAAATGAAGCCCCTGCCCTGAACACTGGCAATCTTACCTAGCCACACCTCTGGCCCCCAGTCCCTGCCCCCCCTCCAGCCCCCCTAGCAGCCGAGAGAGAGGAATAGCATGGCCAGATGCCAAAGAGGACAGGGCTCCTGCACCTTGAACTATAGTACAGAGGAGGGAGTTTCTACACAAAGGTGTAGGGGCTCTGTCCTCTTTTGCATTTTGCCACCCTAGAGAGCCCCAGAGAGTCCGCTACAAGAGAATCCCAATTTGCTCCATGTCATACCCCAGCTCCAGCAGCCTGGCTGGGGGGGGGTGGCATTTAGGGCCTGCTGCCACCTATGTGCCCTTTCCATCAGCCTATGGGGAACTGATGCCATATCATTGCTACAAGTGCCTCTGTGGTGGTCTCCCATAGTCCAATGAGAGGGGCAGCTGATGGCAGAAGAGGGAGGAGAGCGGGACTCTTCCTTTTCGCCCTGCCAGCATCAGATTCTTTTTTGCCTAGAAGAGGGAGGGAGGGAGGGAGGGAAGCAAGGGCAATTCCTTCCCCAGCCAAGCTGCTGAAACTGGGTTTTGACATTGTCCCCTTCTGTCCCACTAGAAGCTTAACTAAGATGAATCTGCCCCCTCCCCACCCAGGCTGTAAAGTGTGTGTCATTGCTGCACTAGACACTTTCCACACAGGCTTCCCTTCATAAGTTCACAAGGGCTAGAAACTTGATTTCAAAACAAAACAAAACATAGTTCTGGCTCCACTATGATGTTTTCTGTAGTTGTGCAAGAATTCAGACTATATATCCACCCTGGTCATGAGGAGCCCCAA
This sequence comes from Heloderma suspectum, assembly GCF_057233095.1. Taxonomy (NCBI): domain Eukaryota; kingdom Metazoa; phylum Chordata; class Lepidosauria; order Squamata; family Helodermatidae; genus Heloderma; species Heloderma suspectum. The sequence continues at coordinate 327,404,876 of NC_139460.1, read as the reverse complement.
TTCAAGGCCTCATAGGCAAACCCCCCGCCTTCCCCCCTTCACCATATACAAGTGCTGGGAAGATTCCGTAGCTGTCTGTTGCTCCCACATTGCACGGAAACCCCCTGGCCGTGACAACCAGAGACTTCGCTGACATTCCCTCCCTCCCAGCCATTCACTTCTTCCATGAACGACAATCAGGGGGCATAAGTTGTCTGCTTGCTTTAGAAATGGCCCATAAGGGTGTCTGCTGCTGGGTGCAATCCCAATCGCTCAAACAAAGGATCTACAGGAACGCACATGTTACCGAGGCAAAATTTGCCCATCACATCCTGTCCGGATAATAAGCTCCTGGCAAGAGAAGTTAGGCAGGTGGGTGGTTATGTGGTACTGGAAGGGATTAGCGATGGATATTGAAGGAGAGGGAACGTTTTCTTGTGCCAGAGGTTGCTCGGTGGAATGGGTGGGAAAACATGAATCAGGAAAATTAAAAGAATTAGCTATTTTTTTTTATCAGCTTCAGTTGCTTATTTCTCCACAAAGACTCCCCGCCCCCGCCACCCACAAAAACGCATACACACCCCTACCCGCCCAATGCCCCTAAAATTTAGGCCATCACAGCAAAAGGCATTGTAAAGATCTCAAGACTTAAACCCTCTTTTAAGTGTGACAGTGTCAGATTGTGCAATCTCTCTTCTTTCTCATGCCTGCAGGCGAAGGATTATGCACACAAAGGATTTACACAGCCTGCGGAAAGAGGAGCGTGCCAAGCGAGGCAATTTAGAAAAAAAGAGAGGAAAAAACCCCAGATTATTGCAACACTCAAAGCGAACAGCAGGTTGTTTGAAAAAGGTTCATCTGAAAGAATATGGTTCCCAGATATTTCTCATTAGAACGCTCCCTTAATTAATATGAACACTGTTAATAAAACCCATGGCTGAATTTTTAATGAACTAACTTGGCAGAATAAGGCAGTGATAGTTACAAGCAGACAGGTTTGTTTTTTAAGCATCTTAGGCCAAACTAGATTTGAGGTGAGAGATCCATGATAAAGATCTTTTGGTGAGTTAAAAAAAAAAAAAATAGCAGCAACTCCTGGGGCAGGAAGAGATTGGACTGGGACCAGAGTGCTGGAGAGTGAACCCTTTCCTCAGTGCCATTTGCACAATTAAATAAGCCTCCCCAGCCCCCAAGAAGCTATTAGCTACACCAGGAAAAATTGAAAGGTACTTGTATGGTATCTGCAAGCTTTTACTCACAGGGCCATCAGCAGCTAAGGAGGTGTTGGGATCTAAATCAGGAAAATGTTGTACAAGGAAAGGGTGAATCCCCTTGCACAGTGCCCCTTGTTTTCACACACACACACACACACACACACACACACTTGCAGCTGGTATTTAAAAAACACATGAAAGATCCTAATCACAAGTAGGGATGTGTGAAGTGACCCCACCCCCGGTCCAAGTTCTCCAGGGACCTGCCCAGCCCCTGGTCCCCGGACTGCACTCGAGCCCTTCCTACACACGGCGAGCAGACTGCATTCACCCCAGCGGCCTCGTTAAGCTCTGCGGAGCCATTTTGGGAAAAATAAAATGGAGATCGTAAAAATGCGCATATTTGTGATTGCCATCTTATTTTTCAAAAAATGGTGACCGCGGAGCTCAACAAGGCCACCGGGGTGAATGCAGGCTGCTTGCCGAGCGTGGGCAGCGGGCGAGCAGGGGCAGGGGCTTGGCAAGTGGGGCTCGGGGATGTGGAAAGGGGGGTTCCGCTGCATTCCCAGACGGAATCGGATGCCTGCGCCATCCCTAATCGCAGGTCCGGCGCATCACTTCTAGTTGTGTCCCTGAAAAGATTAAACAAGCCCTGCCCAACCAGAACTTATTTCCTAGCGTGGCCAGGTGGGTGCTTTTGAGGAGCCCACTGAGAGGGACTGAAGGCAACAGGGCTCTCATGCTGCTGCCCTGCAGCAGGGATGCTGAACCTCAGGCCTGCCTCCCCCAGATGGCCAAGCCCCTTCTCCACATCATCAGGTGGTTCCTGCTCCCCCCACCCACGACTGTTTGGTGGTTTCCTGGCTTCTTCCCCCTCTAAAAGGCTGAAATGCCTCTCCTAAGGCTGAGCGACTGGCAGGAAGAGCTTGAGGCTAAAAAGCCGCTGGCATTTCTTTGCCTTTGGCCTCGTCCGCCACTGCATGAGGCCCCCGCAGCCTTCTCTGAAATGGAGTTTCAGCCCCTTGGGTTGGAAGAGGTACGACACCCCTGCCCCGGCGGAGCCCGAGACCAGGGCCACAGCTGAGAAAGCCAGCCGACCGGGGACAGGAGTCAAAGGAGGCCACGCACAGAGTTAAGCCCATGAATTTGCTGCCGCGAGATGTAGTGAACTTTCTTCAAGTACTTGAAAGGTTGTCACAGAGAGGAAGGCCAGGATCTCTTCTCGATCATCCCAGAGTGCAGGACACGGAATAATGGGCTCAAGTTCCAGGAAGCCAGATTCCGGCTGAACATCAGGAGAAACTTCCTGACTGTCAGAGCAATACAACAATGGAACCCATTCCCTAGGGAGGTGGTGGGCTCTCCCACACTGGAGGCATTCAAGACGAGGCTGGACAGCCATGTGTCAGGGATGCTCTGACTTGGATTCCTGCATTGAGCACGGGGTTGGGCTTGGTGGCCCCTTCAACCCTATTCTATGATACTATGAAGGCCACCAACTCAGACAACTCTAAAAGGGGATTAGACAAATTCCTGGAGGAAAAGGCTATCCGTGGCTGCCAGTCCTGAGCGCTATGTGCTGCCTCCAGTACCAGAGGCAGCATACCAATGCACCCCAGTTGCTGGCACTGTTGCACCCAGGTCCTGCTTCTGGGCTTCCCCGAGGCCCCCCGTTCATGGTGTGAAGAGAATGCTGGACTAGGCGGGCCTTCGGTCTGATGCAGCACAGCTCTTCTTATGACGTGAGACGTTCAAGAAGCCACTGGCCCAAGGAAGGGAAAGGGATATGATTCACGCCAGACAGGAAAATAAACACTGAAAAAACAAGATGACAAGGGGAGATGAGCCATCTCCCTCGCAGAGGCCCAGTCAAGGAGGACAGAATGGTGGCGGAAGGCCTCCTCAGGGCAGACTGTGTCAAAGATAGGATCTGCTGCTGAGGGCGGCTGTAGCCAGGCCGCATGGCTCAATTCGCCTCAGCGGCTAAGGAGGGGAGAAGAGGTGGGTGGGGGGCAGAGGCGTAACCCTGGAGTCGCTCAAAGGCCATCATCAACCGAAGCCTCATGCAAATCTGTCCACACAGGCCCTGCTGTCGGGTAATAAATAAAAGGAGGTGGGAGGAGAGAGACACCGACGTTCCCATTCCTCCATTCCAGTGGCCGTCTGTAATCGAAGGCTGAAACATGTATTTATGCAAGAAGCAGTTAAGGAAGGCCCAACATGAAATTGCGCGCGCACACACACACACGTCCAATAAGCTGCTGAGGGAACGACAAGGCCCTGGAAGCAGACTTGGAGGCAGCTCCCATTAAAGACCACGTTTGTCTTTCTAACGCAGGGTGTGTGCGTGTGTTGGATTTGCAACTGGGAATATGAGTAACGTGGCCTGCAATGGCAGAAACAGCCATTTTAAATTCAAATCACGCCCCCTGGAGACACGGACATTTCATTTCATGATCTGAGGGATGCGCATAGCATACCACGCATGGCTCTTGGGAGCAGACACAGTCTTCGAAGATGGGCATTACTGGTCTCCATCCCATTTTAATGGAATAGTTTGGGCGGGTACAGAATCATAGGGATGTATCTAACCAGTTCACACACTTTCTGGACTGAACAGGGACTGAGGCACACAATCTGTGGTCGAAGTCCATACACCTTCAAACTTGCAGTGTTAGTCATGGATCCCCCCCCCAATGCATTTGGCAGCATGAGTACATGTGAAAAATGCACATCGAAGTGTGTACTTTTGAAAAATGTGCACAAACATGCTTTAATCAATGGAAGAAGAATGCATAGATGATTTTTTCCACAATAAAGGGGGATACAAAGACCCACATTCTTAATAATTGCCATCTCCGGACAATGGCCGCCATCTTTAAACTTCTTCATTGTTCTTTTTTGACCAGTCATGAAAACAATAGTACATTCTGTGTGGAGCACACAGCATTTTAAAGTCAACCAAAGGGACCAAACCTATCAGAGAATTCAAGATGCTTAACGCTGACTTGTGCAACAGGCCAAAATTTGGCTTTTGCTGGTCAGCATGGTCTTAGCCATTAGCTGGAGTGATGTTGGCTACCTTACAGATCAACTTTCCCCAACCTGGTGCTGTGCCCTCCAGATGTTTGGGACCACAACTCCCACCAGCCCCAGCCAGCATGGCCAATGGTCAGGGATACTGGGAGTTATAGTCAAAAACACCTGGAGGGCACAAGGTTGGAGAAGGCGGTTGTAGATTCTTTCCATAACTGAAAGCGAGGAGGAGTAATTCTCTAAAACAGGATGGCTAGTCATTCTGTGTGCTTTTCCCTCCCTGGAGAATATAGCTTGGCTGGCTGGCTTGAGCTGCCTGCTGCTACTCTACAAGCACCGTTTTGTGGGGTTCCTGCCCTCTCTGCTTCTGGCATCCTGTGGTGGTCTGGATCATCTTGGGAAGACATAGTTGGAAGGGGTGGCATTAGAGGGAGGGGGTTCTGCCAACTTTGGGACTGAACGGCTGATGGGTACAAAGTCTCACAAAAGCAGCCCTGAATAGGGAGAGGGAGTAGGCTGCAAAGATTTCTGCTAAGAGATTTCTAACAACAACAACTTGGGACCAGGATATCTGAGAGAGGGAGGAACTTCTTTACCAACCTGCGTGGTCACTGAGGTCATCAGAGGGTATCTCCCTGGTGGTTCCACATGGACCTATGGCCTGGCTGGAGTCCACCAGGAAAAGAGCCTTCAGTGTGGTGGCCCCCTTCCTGTGGAACTCCCTGCCTTTGGAGGTCAGGCAGGCATCAAGGTTGTGTTGCTTTTGGCGCCTCCTGAAGACACTGTTATTTTGAGAGGCCCTCCCTGACTGACAGGCTGCAGACTATTAAGTTCAGAATTTGTTCTTTTAAATTGTTTAAATTATGGGGTCTTATTCTTTTATCTTGTTGTTTATAGCTCTGAAATCTTTGATGTGGAGTGGTAGATAAATATTGTAAAATAAATAAACAAACAACAATAAACTGCATTGAGCACACACAGCCCAAGGCCAAGCTAGATATTCTTTGGTGGAAGACAGACACACACACACACACACACACACACACATATACACCCCTCGCTCTTTCCTTGGGGTTCTCAGGACACATTATGCCCAAATAAGCGAATCTTCAGAGGATTGCTGAGGACAACATTACTCCAGCCCCCTTTAATAATATGGTTTACAAGAAACGCAAGAAAAAATAGCATTCCAGTGCCTGCTGCCCTCAGCACCTGCCCGTGGGAAGAGACCATATTACATCCTCTTGGCACCCAGGCGCGTAATCCAGCCTCTGTGCGCACGCACGCCCCATGCTAGCCACCCTCAGCTAACACCTGTCTGATTTCTCAACAAGCCGCCCCTTCCTTCCACCCACTCTTCTCCTTAAGGTATGTTGACAAATGCTTTTAAAAGACCCACACGTACAACAGTTATTGTGAGTTGTTTGTTTGTCTTGTTTTGTTAAAGAGAGAACTGCAGCAAAATAATGCCTCCAGCTCTCAGAGTGCTGACAGTTTGGGAGTGAAAGCGGGCACCTGGAAGGAACAGGCCTAATTTTGCAATGGGAACCACCTGCATGGCTGTACAGAAAGGTTTTTATCTGCCTTGCACAAACCTGGAGGCCCTCCCTGCCCCCGAGCACCACATGTCCACTTAGATATGTTGCCGCAATGTCCGGTTTCAGTTCTCATTGGCCAACAGCAATTGATCTAAGCAGAATCGTATGATGGAATCCCAGGGCCTTGCAGCCCATCTAGCTCAAACCCTTGCTTGATGCAGGAAAACCAGAGCCAGGGCAACTTCTTATTTGCATTGCCACATGGACACCTCTACTGTTCTTCACAGTGGAAGAGGCAATGTTAATAGAGGAGAGACAGCCTGGCTAATCCGTTGGGTGGCTACTGAGGAGGGAGAGAGAAGATGTGCTTCTAGCCTTGGGATGCCCTTTCTGTGTCACTTTCACATGTGTTCACCCATAAGTCCATTCCATCCCGCTTCAACGTTAATCTGTTTTTTTAAAAATTAACCACACAAAATTTTGCATTCACATACATATTTCTAATGTATTTTCTCTCAAAATATGCATTTCTAAAGGTGTGTAGGTTTGCTTTTTGAGCCAAGAGCTGCTTGGTCTGGATCAGGTAAGCTCATACTGGAATTCACAAAGATCACATTCTCCAAGCATCTCTAAGAAAAAACCCCAAACATCCTCTGAGAAGTCCAGCTAAACAGAAAGGTCTTATACTTTCTCCTTGAAACTTTTCATGGACCATGACAACTGGGACCATTTATTTATTAAATGTTCCGATTGCCCAATAACCAAAGTTCATGACCAAGAAAGCCCCACTCCTGAGCCCATGACGTCTCACCTAAAATTGAATGCGAATGGTACCTCTTGCTCTGAGCATCATGAACAGCTGGGTGCAGAGACATGGGACATTCTCACCATGGACTATTCACAAGGGAAGGTCTAATGTTGTTTTTGCCAGAAGTCTTGCATAGGACATGGTGGAGGCATCCAGGCACATATATACTTTGTACAGGTGCTTTAGGATTTCCTATTAACTCCATGAATCAGGCAAGCACCATGCCTAAAAACACCTGTATAATTGTTTCAGAGGTACTCGTCCCTCACACCTGTTCTCTGGCCATTGCCAGTTTCCCAGATGGTAAACTGATGACATAAAGTTGTACGCAGAATTATACCACATGAATTTGATCTCCTCAGGATCGAATTGCTGCCAAAATATTACTAAAAGAATTAAAAGACCACACTGATCATCCACCCACTGTGGTCAATTCTAGCCTAGCTATCAGCTTTCAATGTGCTGAGAGACAGACGATAGATAGATAGATAGATAGATAGATAGATAGATAGATAGATAGATAGATCGTTGATCGATCTATGGTAAGGAACATTCCTCTTTAAATCTGAGTTCCTACCTGCAATCTTAAGTTGTACCTCGAACAAAGGTATGGAGAACCTGTGGCCCTCCAGATATTGTTGGATTCCAACTCCCATGAGCTACAACCAGCATGACCAAAGGTTACAGATGATGTGAGCTGTAGTCCAGCAATATCTGGAGGGTCACAGGTTCCACACCCCTGGCCTAGAGGCAGATTTACCACTTCAGTGAGAACTAGTTACAGTTACCAGAAATGAGCTGTGAGCCAGTCGGAAGCCCCTGGTTGAGTCTCACCTCATCTGCACAGGACTCCCTAGGAGGCCTTAAGCAAGATGTGGGTTTCTCAGTCTCTAGCCTCCCTCCCGTCTGCATTATGGGGATAATAATCATGGCCTACATTTGAACACTTACACACTATGTAAGTATTACTGCTATTATACTTACTTACTTAAAATATTTATGGCCCATCTTTCCATTTAAAAAAATACTCAAGGTGACTTACAACAAATATCGAAACAATAACACACAAGAAAAGAGATCAAACATTTTATTGTTATTTTTAAAGACAGTGGTTCATCAGGTAAAAGGAACATACAAATGTCTGGCTGGCTGGGGGACTGTGGCTGGGGAATTACTGAGTTGTAGTCCCACCCATCTGAAGAGCACCAGGTTGGAGAAAGCTTCTCTAGAGAGTCAACAAAGTGATCATCAGTTTGGCAGGCCTGGAAAGATAGGACTCTGCAAGATGGTGAAAACACCGTCACAGATGGGGTACGGTGAGCATCGTAAGCAGGGAATTCCAAAGTACAGCCCTAGAGAAGGCTCCCTCCTGCGTCTCTGCTGAACGCACCCCAGATACTGGCAGGGTGCAAAGGAGAGCCTCTTCTGTTGACCATGAACAGGCAGCCTCCTCCTCTGTGAGAAGCAGTCCTCTTCAGACATCCTGGGTGGCCCTTCCCCATTTAGAGCTTTTGTGGCAATAGAGTGGCATGTCAATAGACTAGTACGGAACAGCAGCTTGTGCTAAAGGGGGTTGTAATTTGTTCTTGTTTTCCTTTGAGCCGCCCTAAGGCCTACTGGCCACCAGTCAGGATATAAACGTAATGAAGCCACTTAAGAGCAGTGGGAATATACTGCTGACGGAGGTGGAGAGCCACTTACAGTGAAAGGGCCCAAGAAGCGGTGCGTCCGGATTAGTTTAGGCACAGTTAGAAATCGTATGACCGAGAGAAGGAGATGATGGCCTCGGACCACTTTCAGGCCACACCTCTTTCAGAGCACCCGAACACAACGGCTTTCCCTTCCAAGAAGCAAGACATTCCCACCCAGGCCTTTGGGCCTGCTGAAGTCTGCCTAGAAAACGCTGTCCCAGAATCCAGAGCCAGCTCACTTCCCCCCCACCCCCTTCTCTTGCTTTCCAGGCAACGTCTTGCCAGACGTATCCAAGAAACACTGGCGATGAGGAGCTCCGAAAATCCTCCCTTGGAGCACTCCACGGCGAGCCCCAGCCATAGGCCGCCTGTTGCCACCTGTCAGTTGTGGGGATTAATTACCTGAGCAAGAGCTGGGAGCGGCACATTCCTCCCCCGGCCGCGCCCACAGAAGATGTTGACATCAGGCATGCGGGGGCCCCCGTATCCGTGCCGGCACAAACCGCAGAAGGGGAGGCTGGGGGTAGAAGCTCTCTGTGGCGGACGACTGGGAAGGGGAAACGTTTACACTGCAAAAACCACAAGCAAGCAGACACAAGGAATGTCACACAGTTTCCTTTGTTCCTTCTGGGCAGGGGCATGGCTCATAACGCTGGACTGGACTAAGACAGCAGCTGGTTGTACCTTTCCAAGTGCTCCCTAAGTGTGTCGGTAAATGGGCCGGGGAGTGGTGGAAAGAGAGGCGGCCAAGCAGGATGAAGAAACGTAGCCTCAGGCAACAACTCAGGAGAGGAGAGCATGTCAGTTCCTTGTGCTCCATCCCCCGCCTCTGCTGGCTCCTCTAGGGCACCTTAGCCCACGTTTATAGCTTATAGCTGATGGAATAGTTGTAATTAGTTGTTGTTTTTTACACTAACTGCAATTCATTTCAGCATCATCACTCATAAATAAAATGGAAAAAAAGAGCACATGAAAAGCAAAGGGATAACGAAGCTCAGCTAAGAAGTGCCATCATGCTGGGTCAAGAACCCACGACCCAACTAGCTTGGCATTCTGTGCACCACTTGATTCTCCCCAACAGAAGAGCGGGCAGAAAATTTGTGTCAGGGGTGTACTATTTCAGACTGCAGGTGGCAGATCACTTGATGGAATGTCCCAAACAAAGAAGAACAACCCCCTTCCCCATGTATAGAAAGCTAGCATATCAAGGAGGCATGTGGAGGGGATATTTTGGGATGAAAGCGCATTCTATCGTGTGAGTACACCTGACATGGTGGAAATATTCATCCCCTATTAGCAGGCTTCCGTATCAGAACAGCTCTCTGAACACAGAGGCTACACTTCAGGCTGTCACGTCTAACAGCAGACAACACCTGTATTTATCTAATCCAGGGGCGAGTGACCTGCGGCCCGCAGACCACAAATGGCCCTCTGCTGAGCTGGGCTGTGGGGAAAAGTGGGTGGCGCTCGCTGAGGCTCAGCCACCAGGAGGGCAGAGGGCCATTTGTGCTGCAGTGCTGAGCTGGGATGCGGAAAGGATGCAGTTCTGCTGCTGTTACTAAAGATCTAAAAAAGGAGTGTCAGCAGTATTTCACCCAAAGGGCCACATTCAATTTTGGAAACGCTCTCAGGGGCTGCACTCCAGTGGTGGGCAGGGCTGAAGGCAAAATGTGTGTGGACACCCTCCCCCCGAAATCAGCATATTTTAAATTACAGTACTTGCTGCCAGAAACTAAACCACAGAAGAGGCATTTTAACCTTCTAGCACATGGGAAAAACTGCAGAAAAGCTGGGAAGTAACCAAACGATTGGAGATCGGGGAAAGGGGTGCAGCCATCTGAGGAACCCCTGATCCAAAAGCACTAAAACAGTTCCTCAAGCACTTGGGAAAATACAGTGGTCTTCACCTGATGCCAAAAGGTTCCGCAGATGTTTTGTTTTACAAAGCTTTTTATGAATGATTTTCTGCTGCATTGGGGATGATGATGTGCTTTTAAGTGCTTAGTTTGGTAGCTTTACTATTGTTTCTGTTGATTTCACTGTGTAGGCTGCCTTTGGAGGAAAAACATTTTTAAAAGGAGGGTACAAATGGATAAGATAAACTAGACAGAACTTGGCATCTTAAAAACACCACAGAAGTTATACATCTTACATAGACATATATGAAAGCTGAACCACACTCCACCATCAGAATAAAAACGTAAACTAGGAATGCACAAGGTTTTGCCTTCTGCATGGATCTTTCCTTCTTAAATTGAAAGATGTGGTTTATGGGGTATCGGAATTTGCATTTCAAGTATAGACGTAAAACTATTTCCTCTGCATTGCAGCAAAACTGTTGCCATTAAGAGGCATTCCATGGCTGCATTACATAGACTGAGGTCTTAGGCCTCTGGACTGGACTACTTTGGGCAGGGGCAAGGGGTCATTTCTAAATGCTTCCCCATGTTAAAAAAAGGAAAGAAAATATCTCGCCACCTGTAGTGAACTAGCTCATCTGGAAGCAAGCCCCTCCTCCTGGTGCAGCCTTCCCCAACACTGCAACCTCCAGATTTGTTGCACTACAACTCCCATCATCCCCAGCCAGAATGGGCAATCATTGTGCTGGCTGGAGATGATGGGGATTATGCCAGTTGTTCTGCTGCTCAGGAACAGGAGGCTTTAAAAGGACTATCCCGTCCTATAAATGCGGGCTCTCAGCTCCTGAAGATCCATCCTGCCTCTTCCCTACTTATGCTTTGCTGTTGATTAACGACCTTTCTTTTCCAGCAAGCCTTTGACACAGCCGATTTTATTTTCCCTGAGTGTTTCGGGGGGACAAGCTTTGAATGTGTTTAGCTCCTGTTTTGTTTTGGTTGCTGTTTGCAGTTAGGTTGATTGCTTTTAAACTTTTGATGTAAGCCACCTTTAGCGTCTCTAGCATAACAAGAAAGGTGGGATGGAATGGTTTTTAACAGCTGCAGTTATCTTCTCCATAGCAGCTGTGGGCAGGGGGGAACTGGAACAGTACCACAGCACTGGAGGAGAGTGGGATTAACTCTGCTGCCTCCACCATTTTCCCCAATGAGTTCCAGTATTGGGAAAAAGGCGGGATATAACTATAACGACAACAACAACAGCAGCAATGACCCCCCCCACCTTAAACTAGTATTTGCCCTGGGAATTTCTCTTATCTTTTTTCCCTTAGAGGGCAGACAGGAGCTCTGGATGGAGGTGGGTGGGGGAGAGGACTTTATTTGGGAAAAGAGGGGTAGGGATATGGGATAAATTTGTTTAGTTCACATTTTAAATATGAGGGGCCGGCACCTCATGGCCCCCCAGATGCGGGAGTGCAACTCCCATGATCCCTCGCCACTGGATGTGCTGGTTATGCTGATGCTAGTTGCAGTCCAACATCTGCAGGGCCACGAGTTGCCCACCCCTGCAACGTGGGGAACGAAACTCAGTTACCCTTCTCCAAATTTTGCAATGGAGCTCTCCAGTCCAAAAGTGCATATAAAAATGTGTATGTTAGGGAAATGTGGACACAAAATACATATGCTGGTGAAAATGTTTAAAAATGCGTATTAGGGAAATCGCTTGCAAAAATGTATAATTCGGAAAATTGTGGACAAAAATGTATGTATTAGGTTAAGTGTCTGCAAAAATGTGTACATTCTTTCATGTTAACTTCTGGGAAAAAAATTCTCAAGGTTTGGGACAAATTTCAGATTTTGGGACAAACCAAACCAAGACTGGAAAAATTAGAGAAACTAAAACTGACAGCTTTGTCCATCTATAGGGTGCAGGAAGAGTTAACCCTTTTCCAATAGAGGTGCAATCCTGATCCAATCCCCCAACAGTTTTTACCTGTTTTTTTAAACAGAAGATTATTCATCACCATCAATAACCATACCGTTTCATAATAGGTAGTAAAGTGTACAGTGAAACAGAGGGCAGCTTTTCTACATTAACATTCGCTCCTTCCCCCTGTATAGGAAGAAGTTACTGAGATGTCTAAAGTTAACTGAAAAGAACATAATGAAAAACCCAGCTTCACTCTGGAATTAGTAATTCAGGCTGCAATCCTATGCAGGCTTACCTGGGAGCAAGACCCACTGACTACAGTAAGATTTACTTCTGAGTAAACATGCATATCTGGATTGCAATGTAAAAAGTCCGTTTCAGTACATGAACGGGAATGGGCTGGAGAGGCGAGGTAAAAGATAAAAATATCTTTTTTTTTTCCTTTCTAAAAAAAATGCATCCAGGACACCCTAGAATTGTCCACCACTCCTTTCCACATGTTGAACTGCTGCTGCAAAATTAAAATATAAAACAAAAACGTATTTAAATTGAGATTACCAGGTTAAAAACAAGGCTCCTTCGAGCAGAACTTACCCTAAGGAAAGCTGGCTGTTTTGGAATTAGCACCCTACATTCCGAAAGAGAAAGAGAAAATGCACAAGACTGGGTTAAATTAAGCAGACTGGTTCTGTCTGAGGTCACCGAAACTGGAGTTGCTAGCCTATATTCGTATTCTACCAAAACTTCGCCGAATTCAATTCTACGGAAGCACGCTTCGCTTAGTTTCTTTTTCACCCTGGTCAGCTCTCGGGCACATTTGCACTCTCAGTCTCCCTAATGGAAAGAGACACACATTTCACTTTTGGTGCACTGCAAGCAACAGACTTTTTCCAGTCCAAGATCAGACACGGGGTTTTCATGATATCTATAAGAACCACTTGAGTCTTTCTAAGACATCTGATAGAGAAGATTCAGGGAACAAACCCGGAGACAGAAAGGCCCAATAATAATGGCTGGGAGCACCAAAGACAAAACCAGCACAAACATGAGTATGTATCCTAGAAACCTCAGTCAGGGACAATTCATGTGCTTCACAGTGACAAAAGTGTGTTTGCCCTCAGGTGCAGGCAGGTGCCATGGAGAGGCAAGGCCATTCCCACTTCTCTAACAAGTGCACTGGTATGATACATGTGGTTTCAAAAACCTTTTCACCGTGTTTACATTTCACATTTTCAGGTGTGCGTTAAAACGGCAGATGAGGTGGTATTCTTGTGTATTGACAGCGCCACTTCAGACTACAGGGGAATCTCAAATGAAGAAATGCTCTCTGATTCAGCCCAAAGATCCCTACACACAGAAAACCAGCATGTCATGCGAAAGACTAGGTAAGAACTCTTTTCCATTGACACACTACTTTTCGGAGTGCAGGGAATTGTATTCTTATTTTTGCATGGGGGAACATTCCATCCTGCAAGTCTGCAGTGGTACTATCCAGACACAGGTTTACCACTTTCATCTGTTCAGGAGAACTACACCTTCAGTTTTCATCTGAACGACACACTGTGGAAAAGGCCGTTGGAGCAAAACCATCCAACAAGCTGAAGTGTAACTGGAATGCTGGGTTGCCTAAGAGACGTACAACTCTTGGCCGGAGAATCCCCAGCATAGCATCAGAGTCTGCAAATTGCAGCATTTAAGCCAGTAAATTTCCTGTCGACTTCAAACGTGCTAACCCTTCCTTCCACCCCCCCCTCTGCTTTCCGCCCCCATGCTAAGACGAGGGCAGGTCCCGTCAGGCTCGGCTTCAGAGCGAGTGGCAGCGTCCCCAATTTCCTCACCAGCCCTGCAGGCTACAGTGGAGAGGCAAGTCTCAACCGAGCACAAAACAGCTTTCAAGCGCTCGGCGCCTCTGGTCTTGTCTTCACGCATACTTTGCAAGTAGCATCATGCCTCCTTCCTCCAGCCCAATTCCTCTGCCGTGCATGCAAGCCAGCCCCCTCGAGCCCTCTGCTTTGATTTCATGAAACAGACTCAAGCAGCACAGGGGGATGGCGGGGGGAGGAGAGAGATACACAAGCAAGCAGGGTTTTGTTTTTCTCTTCTGCTGTCGTGCTTGTTCGGGTTTCTAAACCTTCTCAAGTCACCAAGGGGATCGGATTCAGGATCATCTCTCTCCCTCACGGGAAAAAGGTGACGCGATGGAGCCTCGTGCCAAAGGCCCTCCTCAGCCATCCGTTGTCGGTCGGCAGGAGGTGAAGCAGAACCAAGGACAGGTCAGAGCAAGGCCCCCCTCCGCCCCCGGCAACGTGCACGCTCCCACGTCGGGTTATGCCCGGTTTCCAGAACCCACTCCATGCAAATCTTTTCCTCAGAGCTGAATCAGAAGTTCCCTTTCCACTTCAGATGCTGACAAAGCAAGAACTCTGACGGAAGACCATGGGTGAGCCTACAGATGATGGACACATCCTTTGATGTGATGGAAAGCATTCACACACCGTGCCCACAAACCCTGGGAGGTGGGCGGAGAGTGCTGGACTCGGCAAATCTGGGTTCAAATCCCAGTTCTGCAATGGGCTTTGAAGTGGATTCAGTCAATTCATTATTATTTATATAAGCTATTCCGTTTGTTTTGTTTTGTGCCACCCTTCTGCACAAATGCTCCCAGGGCAGCTAACAAATCCAAATGGTTCTCCCACACACACCCCTTTTATTCTCACAACAACAACCCTGTGGGGTAAGTTACGCTGAGTGAAAACAAACAGAATAAAAAACAGCTGGATGGAAGAGCCACCTAGTGGGGGGTGGCTATACCGCAGCTTTGACACATCTTTATACTGCATGTAGCACAATAGCTAAAGAGAGGGAGTGAGAAAGTTCTGGGATCAAAGATCTCCTGACGTGAGCACGCTGGGTGGCCTGAAATTCACAGGTGGAGAAGCTGCGGCCGGAGATTCTGCCAAATATTCTCAAGGGGCTGGGCTGAAATCCTCCAACAGTTTCTTTTGGGGGGAGAGGGCGGGAGGAGCAACACCAAATAAGAAAATTCTCAGAGGACTTATCAGAAAATAAATTTCTGAGAAATGTCAGCCCAGCTCTCTCTCTCTCTCTCTCTATCTGTTCTCTGCTATCCTAGAAGCCCTCTTCTGGCATTCACTTCCACCCCCTCGATGATGCCCCATGCACAGCAATGCTGATGTGCAACTGGCTGAGTTTGAAGGGGTCACTTCCATCATGTGTAGCGCTTCCAACACAGAGACAGCAAGCCTGAATGGTCAGCCGATGGCACGTTGGCTCAGGAGCATCACCAGGGCACGGGGCATTATCAAGGAGGCAGAACTAGCACCACGTATTCCGCTCATTAGCCCTTCACAGAGGGCTAATGAGCTAATTTGGAAAACGTAGGAAGCTGCCCTATACCGAGGCAGACCCTTGGTTCATCTAGCCCAGTATTGTCGACACTGACTGGCAGCAGTGGCTCTCCAGGGTTTCAGGCAAGAGTTTCCTCAGCTCTACCTGGAGATGCTGGGACTGAACCTGGGACCTTCTACATCTAAAGCAGGTGCCTCCACCACCGAGATATGGCCCCATCACCCAATCAGTACAAGTGCATATTTGGAAGCTGAACACTGGTTTTGTATGGTTGCGAGTCAGGTCTCCACAGGGTCATGGGAACTTCACACACAGATTACTGTATGTTAATTAGGTTTTAAGATTAAGACAAAGACAAAGAGAGAGAAATCTTTACAAAAACAACAACCAGCCACACCCATTCTTTCCAAGATTAGGGGAAAAACAAAACAGCAGCACTTTTTTAGAAGAGGAAAAGAGCAGGCACAACACCTCTGCTCAAGAACTGCACCACCTGTGCATCTGATACACTAAGGGTTCTAGCCAGCAAAAGCTTGTGCCAGGAGAGATGTCAGATTATTCATCTAGTTTCCAGCATCCAGAAGACTTTGGTCACCTATGGTGAAAAGGAAGGGCTTCCAGATGACCAGGCAAGGGAGACTTTGGTAAATGGTTTGTGTTTATGTGTGGATGCTATGAATGTCAGTACAAGTATTGGTGAAAAAGATTTGTCCAGGCTAGTAACTGTTCTGGGCATATATGCAAGCCTTCTCTGACATTCAACAAATTATTAGGGATGCTTACATAATTCCCCTCTGCTTGATTCTGCCCCAAGTTCTGAGGTTCCACTATACTGGATACCTTTATTGGCACAGAATTCAAAATTCCAGAATGGGTTATTCTTCTAAAGGTATATTTCTAGAATTTTGAAAGCTTGTGACAGCAGATTCCTGTCCCCCTTTCTGTCTTTTTCTAGTCACACAGTAAATTAAAAATGAAAAGAACACCCTGCCCACACTATGTTTTTATTTTTTTTATTTGTGTATTAGCACAATTCTTTAAAAAATATTTTTATACATTTAAAACCTGTGTGTGTGTGTGTGTGTGTTTCACAGTTTTTCACAGCAGCACAAAGATTTTGCTTTTAAATTACTGTTGTGAGGGTAGAGGTGCAGAATTTGTTACTGACTTTCTGAAATTTGGAGAAATTCCTACCAGAAACAGAGTGGGACCCAGGGGAGATTAAAACTTTGGAACAAAACTGAGGGAAAATCACTCATTCCTAGTTATTAGGCATTAATCTTCACTTAGTACTAGACAGCTAGAATTTATTTTGATGTATAAAATATTACACACTAGAAGTCCACAAATACATAGATCCACAGCATAAAAGTAAAAATATCAAATAGCACAGTCTTTACCATCCCCAGTTAACTTGTTTCTGAGGTGCATGGGTCAAGTTTTCAATAGAGGCACAATTTAGACGTTCCAGCAAACCATGCTTGGGACTTTCCAGGCAAGCCATGGTTTAGGGCTGTTTGCGTGCTTTCTTTTCTTGGTTTCATAAATTCACTCCTGTCTTTATGGAACAGCAGCCTCTGGGAGCAGAGTACCCTTAAATATGATTTGTCAGTTCAGCAGCCACCTGAAACCATGGTTTTCAGGCCCACATTAAAGTGTGTCTTTATTATAGTTTGTCAGCCGATTTGCAAACCATGGTTTGCACCAAAGCACAGCTAAGCTTTCTTAATCATAGCTTGGCCCAATTTCTCAGTTGTGCCAAATTGTCCACTGACTCTGTATAATACTGACGTTGCTCTCTCTCGCTATGTAGATACAATGTTCTATATATTTTGGATATAAAGGAAGATTCTCTCTCATTTCTATACATGAAATGTTTGGGTAGTGAATCCAAAGTATTTCCATTTCAGAGTTTCTACTGCAGAGTACAAAATGTGCACTTGGCTGCGAGGGCTGGTTCAGAGTGCAAAGTTATTCTACCTACCCCAAGCATCCATCGTTCCATACGTCCTTTAATATACCTCCACTAACCAGCAATCATAAGCATAGCATTAGTGTTTCCTTGTCTCCATGATGTAATCTGTGGTGTTCAGCCCCAGGCCTTGGATTCCCTGAGTTTGCCTTCAGTGCCTGATGCCCAGAGGAGGCCCACTGCAATTCCAATACACGGTACAAAGCTATGATTTATACATTACACCGCCTCCTCTTTAACTGCAGCCCTTCTTTAAAAACAAAAGGGGCAACAGATTAGGCAAGGGAAGATGGCACGCAAAGGAGGCACAATGCACAACAAAACCAAGCCGAAGCAGCAACGGTGGCATTAAACAGGGCATTGCCTGCGACAGTTGGTGCAAAGAACTAGTTAGCTGCAGTCTTTATAGTTCTGCCTTCCCTCCAAAACAGCTCACAGCTCATTTCAAATACATGATTTTCACACAACGAGGACATCCCCAAATTCTCCATATTATTTGTGAGTGGCAAAATGTGCGGAGGGGAGAGATTCTGTCCAGTGTTATTTGGGTAAGGCGGAATTCCCCAGTGCCTTGGGGCTAGGGAGAAGAAAATGATATTTTAAGGAAGTATAGCTCAGTTAATACTGAATGGAACTCTATTGTCAGTTCATCCTGGCGGATGAAAAGAAGCAACTGGCTAAGAGGGGAGAGGACTGGAAGGTGCGGGAGCCAAGCACATGGCTCCCTTGAGCAACGTTAAAACAATATGAAACAGTAAAAATGGATCCACAGTTGCACCTGAAATCCTCTACCCTACACATGGACGGTGAAACTGGGGAGGCCATTTTGCTGAATATTCTCCAAGCGAGGTCAGCAATTCTCCAACAGTTCAGGAAGGGCTTGAAAATAAAAATAAAATAAAAAATGTATTCAGAGAATTTTCTTTGGAGCAATTTGGGCCGAGCCCTATGGACACAACCATATCTTCTCTTTGCTTCTGTCTCTTTGGCTTCTATAGTCCCTGAGGTTCGTCTGTCCATCCCAAATAGATCCACCCGACCCGCAGGGCTTGTGTGCAGCTCCCACCTCTATACCCTTGACTCAAGGCTTCAATTCTCTGCCCTCTTGCCTCTTGAACTTCCTGCCCACTTACATTCCCAACCCTTCAACCTTCATGGAATTTCTTCCTCTACTTCAGCTTCCTGCCAAGGGCACCCAGCCCCTCCATGTCCCAATGCCCTATGGGAACATTCCATGACACGGCAGCAGCGCAGCAAATGAGGGGTGGTGAAGGAAGGCAGCCAGGCAGCACATGGATTGCAGCTAAAGGAACTTTTCAACTGACTGACATCAACTGTGTGTCTTCAAAGGATTTGTTGCCTAGACTGCAACTCCTGTACAAATCAGAGACATCACGTGGACACGTGGTGTTCTTTCTGAGGCTGAACCGTCATGAAGAATAGGCACAAGTCCATAATCAACAATTTTCCAAGTAAAAACCGTCCCCTTCCAGCAGCTATGGGGGCAGGACAGCCACTCCCTCCCGAATACATAGCCTAATCTGATTTCCCAATTGAGCACCTCCCAAATTATGCACTACGATTAGGGATGGTTATCACATCCCTCCGGCTTTCAAATCTTGGTTGACATCGGTTCTTCCTCTCCCTCAACCCACCCAGTTGTTCACGTTGTTTTGGCTGCAAGGCACGAGGAGTCCAACACAACACCTCCACAAAAGGAGACCCAGCCTCTGCAGCCCCACAGGTGGCCCTTCCCCTGTGTTCCCTTGTGCACAGCGCAGAGAGCAGCCCACACTTGGCGGCACGGACAGAAAGACACAAAACTAATCCAAACACTTCTGGAGAACCCCAGACCCAAGGCATTAAGGGCGCCTTATACAACTGGCTTGGAGCTGGGAAGGAGGACTGCATGATGGGGAGCATACAATGGCCGCCACAGGCCCTTTCCAAAAGATCCAATGACCAACCTGTGGCTGCTGCTGAAAACAGCAACCCTATTTCGGGTTCCTCCTCCTTCCTCCCCATAGCATCTAGTGAAGTCACCATGTGACCTGAAGGGCTCACACTGCAAGTTCCCCTGTCTCTGCTCCACATCAAGTCACGCCATTGGTTCGTCTGGCCCAGCATTGTCTGACTGGCAACGGTTCCCCAGGGCCTCAGGCAGAGAGAGTTTTCCACATCACCTACAGCTTCATCCTTTCCAGAACACTGGAAGCCACTTTACACGGTGTCAAGCCAGTTGTCAGGGTGGACACTGAGCCCATAGAATCCCAGAGTAGTTCTGATTCGGAGGAAGAGCAGTCGCTCCTGGGAGAGGAGCGTGCCCCTTTTTCCCAGGGCCCGCAGCTGACAGAGATTCCTCCCACCAACATTCCTAGATTAGAAAGCAGTCCAGGGAGAGACCCAGCACCGATAGCAGACTGGTTGGATGCGCGGCACAAACGCAGAGAGCGGCGCCAAATGGAGAGCGTGGAAAGGAGGCGTAGCACCCGGTTGGCGCTCAAAGAACGGTTGCGCCCAGAAGATCCAAGGGAAAAGGGGAGGGATTCTCCCTAGTCCTTATATTCAGGGGTTTGCCAGTAACTGCCTTTCAAACGGGGACCAACTGTTCCAAATTATGGCATAGGGATGCTGCTGCTCAAATCTAGTTGCTACCTGTAGAGTTGTAAGTTATAAAAGAAGAATAAAGCTTTGAAAAGAATCCCTTTGTCTGCGTCTGGACTTGGCTACTGGATTAGACTGAGAGAGGCCTCCAAGGAGCCCTTGACACCAGTGGTCTACCTAGCTCAGCATCTGCACGGACTGGTAGCAGCTCTCTAGGGTTTCCCCCCACGCAACCTGGAGAGGCTGGTGATTGAACCTGGGACCTTGTGCATGCAAAAAACAGCTGCTCTACCACTGCGCTACTGAGCAAACTCCACAGCATGACAACTTCATGCCAAATGGTGAGTTTCGTTCAGCACTACAGGGAAGGTACTGAGATGCCACGTGGATTACCTTGGGGCATGATTCTGAATTTTTAACACACACACACAGCGTTCTGGCAAAGCCTTGGCTACCAAGATCACTGTGCTCTAATTTATTTATTACATTTCTATACCTCCCAATAGCCAAAGCCCTCTGGGTGGTTTCCAAAACTGTTCTCCTGGAAACTGAAAGCACCATGTGTCAGGTGTCCCAAGATTTATGCCAGTAATACAAGCCCTTTCTCTCTCACAACTCCCCCCACCCCCCAATAAATAAATGCTCATCTTCTCATCACTGATGGACCAATACCCAATGGTGCTTGTACCGCTATGCTAGCAATCTATGCAGTTCAGATGTCAGGCTTGTGTGATCATCTTGGAGCAGTGTTAGGTGCTGGGTAATCCCGTGCCCAGTCTCCCAAAGCAGGATGGGAGCATATTTCCATTTGCTAATGGGAGGATTTCAAATCCTCTTCCAGGTCTCCTGTTTTAGCACACACTGCCTTGACTTGCTGCTTTCCTAGGCCTTTCTTAACCCGCTCTCCATTTCAAGTGTGTGTGTGTGTGTGTGTGTACACACACACACACACACACACACACGGAGGGTGGATGCTACCACTCTCCTGGGCCAGACTGCTCCTATGGCCAAAGGAACACCAAATTCTGCATGTGGAATAGAATGTGCAAATGTGCACATAGTTGCATCCTTTGCCTAACTGGTTTTGCTAGGAATTAGAACCAGTGGTAGCCATGCTGTGTATATGATACTCTGCCCTTGACCCACAGAAGCTGTGCTGTTCACCCACCCTAGTCTTCCAAGATTTCTCCTGTCACAGCTGTGGCATTTCAAGCATCTCTAAAGTCACTAAGGGCTAGAATCATAGTTAAGGATGAAAGCCAAGCAAATTGGACATCAGGCACATTTAAAAAACAAAACAAAAACAAAGGCAACCCCAAACCAAACATTGGCTTGCTGGACCAGATCATGGGTGTGTCCAGTCCATCAAGGTGTTTCCAGCAACAGCTACGGAGGAGCTCAAAAGCAGGATATGGAAATGATGGTCATCAAATGTGCAGGTCAGGCACAGACAGATGTGTAAAACCTGATCCTCTATATTCAGGAATTTCTGCCTCGTACACATTGGCTCAGCACATTTGGGACACATACCTGCACAAACAGAAACAGTGTTTTCCCAATGCAAATCTAAATCATTCTTCTTTTGCACATTACTACCCTTCATTGGCTTAACTGAACATTATGTTCCCTATTTGAAAGCAGAGGCATCTCAAATTATTCTCAAGCAGATTTGAATCATTGCTACTCACTGAACAATTGACAGAACAGTCCATCTTGCACCTTAAGCCATAATTTCCCCCTTCACAGACCAGACAACCCATCAGAATACTTCAATATTATTCGAACATTTACATGGGGGCCTCTAATACCTAGACATCTGTACAATGCATTTAGAGAGGAAAATTCAGGGAGCCAGCACACTGGACTGGAACTGGGAAGGCCTGGGTTCAATTCCCCAACAAGCCATCAACACTGCTGGGTGTGCTGGGGCCTAGCTTGCCTGCCCTAATTGAGGTAAATGAAGATTAAACAGGGTACAGCCTGGAGGACCTTGGAGGGAGGATGAGAAACGTGAAAAATACAATAGGGTTTACAGCATCACCTATTACAGGTTAGAGATATGAAGGCCTGGAAAAAAATTGGGGAGAACTGGGGGTATTTTCTGTTTTTTTCCCCCGAGGACCATTTTTGTTTTTTGCTCTCCTTGAAAAAGTGGAGAACTTGAACAGGTTTGGATTATGAAATCTTGACGGTAAATGTACATTCTTGACAGTTTCGGTTTTGTTCTATAGAGTCCTGTGATTCTGGGCTTGTTCTGGTTAGATGTTGTAGCAGTCATTTAATGTAGTTCTATTCTATTCAGACAATCATTACAAATTTACTAACTTTTACTTCTAAAAGACTTTAAATATAACCATAATTTTATGAGCAAACTAAGTTATACATAAAATAACTTTAGAAACAGAAAAGCTGCTTTATGTTCCTAAAGCAGCCCGCCCCAACCTGGTGCCCTCTGGATGTTTTGGACTGCAGTGCCCAGCATTCCTGACCATTGGCCATGGTGCCTGAGGCTGATGGGAGCTAAAGTCCAAAACATCTAGAGGACACCAGGGTGAGGAAGGCTGTCTTGAAACAATGAAGTGACTTTAGATCTGTAAGAAGCACTAAAAAAAATGTACTGCTTATTTTTCAATTTTCCCCAAAATTTCTGCCTGCCCCCCAAAGAACCGGAAAAAAATGGGGGGAGGGGCGTTCCATGGCCTCAAAATTTCCAGGAATTTTAAATCCCCATTGCAGGTAATATGAAATAGTTCAGCACTAAGCTTTGCATTGATTAAGTCAGAAGTTCACAGAGAAATAAATTCTAAAAAGAGATGGAGGGTTACCTAATGCTTTTGTTGGGAAGGGAATCTGGTTCTTGTACAGAGCAGAGAGATTTAATGTGAACATTCCAAGAGGGTGGAGACATCTGGGATGGGCAGTTGGAGATTTAAATGCGCGCGCACACATGCATATATATATGGCACAAAGAAGAATAAAAAGAAGATGAACCTAACCCTATAATTTTAGCAGATTCAGCGGAGGATTTCTCTCTCAAGACATCCATCACTTTAACATAATTTTAAAGGATTCTCCCAAGCAAGAGAGAGAGAACCCGCACATTTTTGGAAACCCAGTCAACAAAGATTTCTTGAGAGACAGCAGGAAGCTCAATTACTCAAGGCAGCAACATCAAAACACAGCCCTGGATGAGGCAGAGCAGTGGTGGTAAAGGGTTGTATAACACAGCAGCAGACAAACAAAACCTCCAGCAAACTCCTGCACAGATTAAGCAGTACTTTGCAAAAGAAGACTTTAGAACCTGAGCAAGTTAGTTTGACCCAAAGAGAGTGAGAGTATTCCAAATGCTCTACATGTGCGCCTCTTCTGACTTTTCACCCAGATCTATGGCTATCTAAAAATTCAGAGCCTGGGTGATGGTCTTACAACATCTCTCCAGTCTTAACACACACTTCAAAAAGCTTTGGCCTAGGAGGTAAGAGCAAATCTCAGTGTTTCAGTGGCTAAAGGCCATTCCACTTGTTACACAAAGTTGAAGCTGCATTTGCCCAAGAACTCTAGCAGGATTGTCTGAAACGCAGAGCCCATGATGCAGATGCAGACAAAACTATTCAGAACTATTTTTAAAATTCAGAAATAAGGGCTTTGGGACTTATCTTTGAGGAGAGAAGGGGAAAGAGAGACTTGGAAGTCAGCTAAAGGCCATGCATGGTGCACTAGCTCAAGAACAGTATGTCCTGCTGGGAAGGAATGGGGGAACAATGCAATACCGTGCCGTAGGCAATGGAACCTCTTCTGGACCCTTCAGCAAACTCTGAGTGGGACCACGCCCCAACTGCCCCGAGGAACGAGCGATGGCTCTACCGGCCACCTTCTTGGTCTATGCCATTTCCGTTTCAAGAGGCACTACAACACATACCAAACGTGCATCACTGGATGTAGGGAAGCAACTAGCACAGGCAAAGTGTTACTGGGCATTCAGACTTTCCATTTCCTATGCCTGCTGAATGAATGCAGGTGATGCTATAGGGAAATAGACCTCCACCTAAAAGTGTACCTTCCCAAACCCATTTTCCCCGTCTCACCTCCCCACAAATAAATAGTGTGTGTGTGTGTGTGTGTGTGTGTAAAAATAGTCCTGCAATCCATTTGGGAACCTTTCACACACACTCCAAAAACAACCCGCACCCAACTCCTCATATTCTGTGTTTTCTTTAACTTTTTTTTTTTTTTTTGCTTATAAAAAGCAACCAAGAGAATCAGTTCCTTGGGAGATTTGAAAGAAAATCACTGCTGTTAAGCCAACATTGAGCTCACTCTCTTCCCCATTTAGACATTTTTGCTGCTGCCGCACCACAACATGTTTGAGCAAGCACTGGGACACAAACACGTCCCATACAGAACGGATTGGTTGCAGATGTTCCCCAGCAAGCTCCGTCTTGCCTCTTGCAAGAACATTCATCTCCAAAACACACCGTTTCACCTACATTGCCCGCAGCCCAAACTCAGAGGATTTTTTTTAAAAAATAAAAATTAAATTCAGTTTTTTTTTTAACTCTTGATGAACCCACAAGGTGTGTGAGGAAGGAAAAGAAAATGCACCAGGTTATTCAAGACAAACAAGCAATGACAATAATTTTGCTCTTGTTTGGAACACACCTTGAAAAGTGGTGAATACTTCTCATAAGTAAAGCACAAACACACCTGCACCAAAACAGCCCCAAAAGAACAAGGACATGTACCCTTAATTTACAGCCTAGCTCAGCCTTCCCCAGCTGGGTGATGTGGTGGACTACAACTGCCATCATCATCACCATCATCATGGCCATGCTGGTTGGGAATGACTGGCGTGGTGGTCTAAGACATTTGCAGCGCACTTGCTTGGGGAAGGCTGATGTACTGATTAAAAATGCCCATATGAACTCAAATGGGCCCCACCAGTCAATCGATGGAAGCTTTAGTAGACTGAACTCCCTTCCAGCTCTATGATCGATGGTCACCTAGTCCAACCCCCCGTAGATGCAGGGAATCCACTACTGCAGCATCCCTGTAGGCAGACATCCAGTCTCAGCTTCAGTACTTCTAATGAAGGGGAGTCCACTGATGGATCTATCAGCTGAAGCTTGCAGCTCTACTACATTCAGGTTTAAAAAAATCACATACAGGCAACAGCATTGGCCTCCCAGATTCTTCTACTCCCCTTCCTATTAACTTTGCCCTTGAATATTTCTCTGTTTCTCCAGTAGCTGCCAGCACCTCCCTTTCAATCACTGAATTTCCTTATGATAGAAAATGGTACATAAAAGAATGCCTCTCCCCGTATTCTCCTGCCCATGAACTGAGATCTGCTGACTGCCAGAGAGGCCCTTTTGGTCAGCTAATGAAGTCTGCACTTCTGGAACGTGTAGAAGGGCCTTCTTGGTGGTGGCATGCTGGCTATGGACTACTCTCCCCCTGGAGAGTATTGGTCAGCTTTAGGTGTCAGGTGAAAACAATCCTTTTCTAACAGGTCTTTTGATTAGATGGGTAGGCCAATGTATTACAGTGAGACAGGTGACTGGAGATGTATATGGAAGTTTTGATACTGACTGCTGTGCATTTTAATTAGTTTATAATGATACACTGAGAGGATTCCAAAATACATAAATATTGTGTATTGTGACCCACCCTGCGCAATCATTTTGGGAGAAAGGTCGGGATATGCACTTTATAAGATCATCGCCATCATCACCAAGATTAAGGCTCTGGCACCCACCAGGAGTAGCAGCTTCACAGGATCAGCAAAGGCCCCAAGGGCGCCTATCAGGGAGTGGAAGGTGAATTTAATCAAGTAACACTGCTGAGTGTGACATGTAAACATCAATCCTGCGTGGCTAGATGGCAGACCTTCCCAGTACCCTATTCCACTCCCTCTGGGTAGGTACAGCAGACAGACATTAGCTCATCAAAAGGACAGGTGAGTCAGTGGCCAAATGGAATGGAGTCCTCGTTCTCACAGTTTTCAGAAAAGAGTTAAGATGTTACAATGGTGCTGCTGAGGCCAATGGGAAACAGCACTGTTACGCTGTCGTCATCCATCAGGCAAGATTACTTTAGGATAAAGATTACTTTAGCACTGTACTATAACCCCTGTATTAAGCCACATTATTTCTGCCAGAAAGAAAAGAACATAAGAACAGTGAATGGAAAGCCCACAATGAACTGCCAGGCATTCCTTTGCTCGAATCAGGGATGGACGGATCACTCCATTTCCAGTCCGTAGCATGTGTTCAATTGTAAATCCATTATGTCCCATTTCCTGCACTTTTTAAATTAAAACCCACATGAACATTTTCATCTAAGTTGTATGCATTTCCCCCTAAAATACGCATTTCCCTCCAAATTACGCATTTTTGTACGCAAAATTGAGAAGTGTGCAATCCAATGGATAAATGCATCCTGATCCAGGTTTTAGTCCAGGAAATGTGAATTAGGTCAGTTCGTTTAAAAATGCAGAGTGAACAAAACTCTCCAGCATCCCTGGTTAGATTTCATTTAGGGATCCGTGAGCATGTGGTGCTCAAGCTCGCTGAGGTTCTCCAAATTCCTCCTCAAAGCCTGGTTTGCCTCAGTGGTGTTCCCGAATGCGAGCATCTTTTTTACTGGATTGGGGAAAATGCATGTTCTTAAAAGTATGCATTTTCCCAGTTGAAAAAGTGTGCGCCCCCCCCCCCCAGCCAAAATGCACATTTACCCCCATAGCCTAAAGCATGAAAATGCTGATGGGGGGATGTACATGTGTGCAAGTGCACACTTTTGAACACCAACACAAAGTTTGGGAAATTGTGAACATTTCCTGAGAATTGCATTCCTGGTCATGTTCATGTTTGAGGGTGCAAATGGGCTATGTTTGCATGCTTTGCTAACAGAATGAAATCCTTGTACATATCTAGCTACAATAGGCATTCATTATACTGTATTATGAAACTAGTTTAACTAACACATCTTCCAACCCTTGCCCCCCAAAGCCCTGGGCTCTATACATTTAGAAGGCTGCTGAAAATTCTTTGACAGAGATCTCCTTCCTCTTTACAGAACCACAACTGCTACAGTTCTTTAGCCTGGGAGCCTTGATAGTTAAACTGATTTGGAATCTGCTTTCCATTTAAAGGGCAGACATGCTCTCTGAAGACACGGGGACAATTCCAGAGCCTATATTTTCTGTTCAAAATGCTCATGGACAATTCCAAAAATAATGTGCCGTTTGAAATTATTGTATCAGAATATTTAATCCACATTTTTTAAAATGCACATTTTTCCCCGACTGAAAAACATGCGTGTCCGGTCCCACACGAAAATGTGGATTGGGTGTGTGTGCGCGCGCATTTCCAGACGTATGCACTTGCACACTTTCAAACACAAACCCACATTGCTAAAATTTCCAGAGAATTGCATTCCTGCTTGCTTTCGGGGATGTGAATGGAACTCATGTTTGTACGAGCAGTGGCTCTCCAGGTGTCTCAGGCAGAGGGCCTTCCAAGGGACTGGAGCGGGGGACATTCCACTTAGAGAAGTAAGAGCATTTCATTTCAGTTCACAAATCATTCAAGGTTGCCCCGCTCATAACCTCAATGAACAGGAGTATTTGAACAAATGAGAACAGGAGCGAAATGACCCAAGCTATGAAATAAAGTTCAGAGAATCTCGGCAAACACAAGCATCCCTGCAACTCCCATCTCTGCTTCTGCTTGCACAGAGCTATGGCCCTCTCCCAACAAGGGGTATTTTTGACCAAGCCATTTGTTTCAGGCAACTGCCAAGAATGAACTGGCAAAAGTATGACTCAGTCAGAATCAAATATGCCCAAATTTCTCCTCATTCTCCCTTCCTTTCAAATGGAAACACAATGTAGAGCAGGTGACCCGACTGCTTCAACAAACCATTGTCCCCAGAGGAAAGGAGCACAGCCTGGTCAGGTGAGGAGATGTTTTCTGGTTCTGAAGCAGCAGTTACCCACGGTAGCAGAAGGCTAACACAAACATGGATGTTTTCCCCAAGTAATGGCGACGTGCAAAAAGCAATCGCCGCACAACCACCAGCTCTTGTTTTTGGGACAGGCATCCTGCAATTAAGAGCATTTTGGATGTGACTCACCTGAGCAGCAGCACACGAAAAATTGTTACTAAATGCCACTGCAGGACTCTTTAGGCCTGTCATGTAAACATGGACTAATGCACTCAGATAACCCCACCCGAGACCCACTGAAGCTAGGATGCTCCTCTGAGGTTAAGGTGAGGAAAGCCCTGCCTTCCTACCTCTTTCCAAGATGAAATCAAGCCATGGGCCCCACAAACCTTGAGAGTCACCCCCCTTTTTTTTGCAACTTGAGAGTCAGGCAACAGCCTCACTTGCCTATCACAACCACACATCAAGCCTATGTCCACAAAGAGCTGTTCTTGGTGGTTCTCCCAACAAGCTGAGGCTCTCGAGCAGCAAAGTCTGACCGCTTTCTAGAACTGCTAGAAAAGACCAATTGTTTTATTGTGCCATAAGCTTTTCTACAGCCAGCTCTGGTCCACAAAAGCTTCTGCCGTAATGAACCCATGCGTCCTTAAAGGTGCCACAAGATTCTTTTGTGTATTTGCTGCAATAGAGTAATATTGCTAGACTCCCCTGGAACAGGTTTTGATGTACTGAGTCACTTTGTTGGGTCCACTGGATTGTTTCAGTGTTACTCCAATAAATTAGGAATCTAAAGAAAATACAGTCAGGCTTTAACAAGAAGAAGTTTATATTGGCAGATCCAAAGGCACATTTGCAGCAACTTAATCCCGAGTCCTGGGAGGGGTAAGAATTTCTTACACCTGATGGGCAGATGCAGTGACATACCAACCCTAATGTTAAATGGGTCTATCATCCTTTGAAGGAAAAATTAAGAAGAAGAAGAAGAAGAAGAAGAAGAAGAAGAAGAAGAAGAAGAAGAAGACGGCGACGACATTCACTGTTCCATAAGGATCATAAATAGTACTTGTATGAGCTAACAAAGGCCAATCAATGCAGTCAAAATCTCTTTTCGCATAACACAGATGGACCCTGGGACACTTTTATATGGACAAGATCTCACACTACATGGGGCCTCCACAGATAGACATACAGCTACCCAGAAGCAATTTCTGGGATCCTGGAGGCTTAAGAAGGTGCAGAAATGAGAGTGAACAAACATTTAGCATTTACAGAGAGCTTTAGAGTGGATTTTCTCGTGATTAGTAGATAAGTCTCTTAGTCTCCACTCGCACTTCCGTAGCTGTATCTGGAGAGCTCAGGTGACATGTTACATTTCCCATGTGACTCTCTTTCCCGGGATGGTCATGAAAGCTGACTCTAGAAGCCAATTCAGGCTATCCACCAAGTGGACACTCAAGTAAGGAACCACAGTCGATCAGGAGCCCCTAATGGGTGTGCCTGCAATGCATGATACACATGCTTTGTGGCATTCACACTTCTACCTTTTTAGGTGTCCACTTAAAAACGTAATTGGTGTTCATCTAAATGAAGTTTGGGGGCCCAGCATTTTCTTGGGAGATAATAAAGGGAGCCATCTAATTAACACCACATTGTGTGTGTGTGTGTGGGGGGGGTGGCGGTCTCCTGCCTCCACCCATTGAAATATGGCTCTCTTTCTGTTCATGACACTTCACAACCAATTGCCCTGGTCTTCCATGCGTAGCCTTTTTCCCCTTCTCTTTTGGCTCCGTAATTACCACACTGGTGGCTTACACTAGTAATTACTGTACTGCTGGGTCGGAGCTCTGTGGCTGGAGCACCTGCTTCACCTGCAGCAGGCCCCAGGCTCAGTCCCTGGCACCTCTAGTGAAAAGGCTCTCAGGTACCAAGGTGGAGGACGCCCTTTCCTGGGACAGCCGCTGCTACTCAGAATAGAGCGTGTTGGCTTACACACACTAAGAGCCTGAAGGGCAGCTTCACACAACCGTGTGCTGCCCCGTTACTGGTCTGGAGAAAGGGAAGAATTTCGTTTCTATTCCCAAACCATGTGAAGCTGTCCTGTTCGCAATCCTGAACCTGAATGTGAGCATGAGCAGGAACGGGGGGCGGGGTCCTGAGAAACGTTCGTAAATTTCCAAATTTGTGATTGTGTTCAGAAAATGTGTGGTTGTTTTTTAAACACAAAATTTGAAAGGTGC
This sequence comes from Heloderma suspectum, assembly GCF_057233095.1. Lineage (NCBI taxonomy): Eukaryota > Metazoa > Chordata > Lepidosauria > Squamata > Helodermatidae > Heloderma > Heloderma suspectum. The sequence continues at coordinate 327,374,698 of NC_139460.1, read as the reverse complement.
ATTAAAAATACACATTTTCATGCTTTAGTCAATGGGGGGAACTACGCACTTTTGAAAAATATGTAGAGAAATGCACATTTTCCCCATTTGAACAAGCCAAAACATGAGTTGAAAATGACAGTGGGACAGTGCTGGAAGCCAAATGCTGGACTAAATGGGCCTGTGGTCTGATCCACCAAGGCTCTTCTTAAATAGCTACTGCAACACACATTGAGCAGATAAACTCTATGTGGTGGACGCAGAAGGGTAAATGGCTCCAGGCAACTTAAGGAAGCATGCAAAGTCACACAGTACAGCAGATCAAGCATTAGCCTTTTTAATCTTGGAGGGGTGGTGGTGGGTCTGGGGGAGTGCTTCTGATCCTAATTATGGAGAGCTATCAACTCCTCAGCCCCAGAAAAACCCTTCCATCAAGTGTTCCCAAAAGAAAAATGGGAGACCTGAGCACCACCCCCAAAAAACTTTTGCAAGTACAACATATCTGGAGGGCACAGCATTAGAGAAGTATGAGCTAGCTGTTCCTGAGGCCCCCAAAACATCCCATAACAATACGACTGACACATTAGCAGCAGAAAGATGGTAAGATGAGCAAAAGGACTTCAAATGATCGCAGGCGTTTTCATGGGGCGGAGGAGAGCTGCTGGGTACAGAGAATCTGCATGGGGGGGTGCACACATTCATGAGGAAAATGCTTTGCGAACGTCCTTCAGTTCCTGACTTTGGTTCAGTAAAGGAGTTTACAGTGAACTCCATGCCTGGAATGAGTCAGTTTGACAACCTAGTTCCAAGTCTTACTTGCTCACCCTTTGACAAGAAAACTCCCTCTGACCTCTTTCCACCAACACCCTTCCACGTTCTTCCTTGTCAAAACTGGCTCATTCTACAAGTAAGCAGGGCCCACATGCTGCGTCCACAGAAGAGCTGTCTTTGTGACAGGGGAAGAATCTACTGAACTTCCTTGAACCTAGAGATGTGCAACTCAGGAAAACGTGAACTCATCAATGTGCGCCGAATTCCATCTCGAGCTCATTCCAGTGTGAGCCCATATCAGATTGCGAGCTTTGAGGTGTTTTTCGCATGGAAATCTCATCATCCCTACTTGAACCCCCACCCCCAAGGTTTCTCAATAACTAAGGTGATCGCAAGCAGATTTAGGTTTGGAGATCCACGAACTAGGTTGGCGCTGTGATTAGGGATAGGTGAATTTCTGATCCATGTCACTTTCTCATTTTTTACTCATCATGCTGTTCTCTTTCTACAATATATCCTCCCCAAATACGCATTTAAATAAGTATCTAAGGGTGTAATCCAGGAGTAGGCAAGTGGGTGCTTTCCAGATATTTTGGACTATAATACCCATAAGCCCCAACCAGCATGGCCAGTTGTCAGGGATTATGGGAGATGTAGCTCTAAACATCTGGAAGGCACCAGGTTGGCTATCCCTGGCATAATTCCATACTGAAGTTACACGGGCTGAGGGACTGTAGGATTTGGTGGAACCCCCGCTATGCTAGCTGAATGCAAAAGACACCACATCCACCGCCATGAAAAATAATCAGTAGAACACATATGAACCAACCATGTGATGTGGCTGCAAAAAAGGCAAATGCTATTTGGGGCTGCATTAATAGAAGTATCGCTTCCAAATCCCGGGAAGTACTAGTTCCCCTCTACTCAGCACTGGTTAGGCCTCATCTGGAGCACTGTGTCCAGTTCTGGGCACCGCACTTTAAGAAGGATGCAGACAAGCTGGAGAGGGTTCAGAGGAGGGCAACAAAGATGATCAGGGGACTGGAAACAAAGCCCTATGAGGAGAGACTGAAAGAACTGGGCATGTTTAGCCTTGAGAAGAGAAGACTGAGGGGAGACAGGATAGTGCTCTTCAAGTACTTGAAAGGTTGTCACAGAGAGGAAGGCCAGGATCTCTTCTTGATCATCCCAGAGTGCAGGACACGGAATAATGGTCTCAAGTGACAGGAAGCCAGATTCCGGCTGAACATCAGGGAAAACTTCCTGACTGTTAGAGCAATACGACAAACAATGGAACCAATTACCTGGGGAGGCGGGGGGCTCTCCCACACTGGAGGCCTTCAAGACAAGGCTGGGCAGCCATCTGCCAGGGATGCTCTGACTTGGATTCCTGCATTGAGAAGGGGGTTGGACTCAACAGTCTTGTAGACCCCTTCCAACCCTACTATTCTATGATTCTATGTACATTCCACTGGTGGAACAGCTAAAACAGGGCAGTCATGGGCAAACCAGGGGAGGAGGAGCACCCTTATGACAAATCCTATACTCCTTCAAGCCACGGACAATGGCACAACTTTACACAAGCGTCAAACCAGGTGCAAATAGTTTGCCTCCCATTTACTTCAGTGGGAGGGGGGACATTAAAAAAAAAGCTGCCCCCACATCAACAACTGCCCCACTCATGTTGCTATGAGAGAACATAGGATATGGTTTTATTGAATGCCCAAATCGCAGTACACCACCACCAGTACAAGAACTCCACACAGGGAGCCCACAATTCAGACAATACGGTGTATGACGTGGGGCTATCATCTCTCTGCACACTCAGGATCTTACAAGTGATGGGAACTTTGGTGATAGAAACTATGGGAAAGGGGCACTTTGCACAAACAGCCTGCCTCCAGAATACTCATAGGAACTTAAGCACACCACGAACACCCCTCTTCCTTGAAACCTAACAGTTATTTCACATTGGGATTCCAGACACAATCACCCAACACCCAGTTCCACTCCAACATTGACAGAGGTCTAGACAGAGCAGCCCACAGAGCCACATCTGGAGAATATGCTACAAAAGATTTTTCAGAAACAAAGTCTCTGCATTGCTCAAAAGTGTGGGAACTCAATTCAGCATAATCTAAAAATCCGAAATGGAATGACTGGACCCCTCCTGAACTGGTTTTCATCAGACTAGCCGGCACTAAATTTAACTGTTTCCTTGAAGGGGGAGAAAAATAAAATATTTTTGTTTTTTTTTTAAAAACCCATCCCTACAAGTTAGATTTCCAGTCTTTCCAGGTAGTCATCGTGTTTTAGAGCGGCAGGGGATAAATCTTGTAGTCTTCAGAGCAGCCCACAAACTTGATGCAGTCAAAGGGATTGCATGAGATCCTGGTGCAAACAGACTGTAGCACAGACAGGCATTTTCACTTCAGTGAAACCCAGTTTGGATGGAATGGATCCTCACCTCTCCCATACCCTGTCTCTATGACATGTTGTTTCCCTTGCCTCCTTAGTTATCCACACCCTTATGGGTTTTCTTCCATCCACAACACCTTACTTGGAACTCCATAGTAGGAATTGCGCAGGCACCCGACTGGGTCCGGGAGTCCATCAGGCTTCCCCCTGCCCAGGCCCCTGGACTGTGCTCGCCGAGCCTTTGGCCTTGCTCGCCCCCCTGGACATTCCCTGCACTCACCCGGACCCATCCCTGAGTGCCCACCATTTTCCCAAGCTTGTTTTTACAAAAAAAGGGGAGGACTTAAAAATGTGCATATTTAAATATGTGCAAATTCGGGCTGGGAAAGGCTGATCTATGCAATATTAGAGGCATAAATGGCCCATTTATGCCTCTAATATTGCGTGTATCAACCCTTCCCACCCTGAATCTGTGCATATTTAAATATGTGCCTTTTTGAAGACCTCTTTTTTTCATAAAAACAAGCTTGGGAAAATGGCGGGCGCTAGCGGATAGGATCCAGGGTGAGTGTGGGTGGCTCAGTGAGCTCATGGGGGCTTGAGCACGGGTCCGGGGGGGCTTGAGCGGGGGTAGCCCTTCAGCTGGCACCCACCGAAACCGGACAGAGGTGAGTCCGTCCATCCTTACTCCACAACCTCCCCCTCTGCTGTGCCTTCTGCTAACCAACCCCCATTCTAACCTTCACTACTTAATTGTCAACAACCCCCAAACTATCAGCACCACGTCTCATGTGCAGGCAATATATTGAGAATATATTTTCTCCTGGCTTCAAAAAAGTATTTTATCCTTGAATGGATTAGCTTGATAAATGTTTTATCTGCTGGTTTCCATTCTGTTACATTCTTGGTTTGTTTATTTGGTTTGGTCTATTGTGTTATTGATGGCTGTGCGTGATGTAAGTCGTCTTGGACAACATTATTTGAAAAGGCGGGGTAGAAATGACTCAATAAAACACAGATATAAAAGCAGACCTGCTGGATCAGGGCCAAGGGCCATGGAATCTTAGAGCTAGAGGGGGCTTCTAGTCCAACCCCTGCCCCCAGCTTCTCTGGGGAGGGCATTCCACAACTGGGGTGTCACAATGGAAGAGGCTCTCTTTTTGGTAGCCACCCACCCCTAAGGCAGCACACAGAACAAGACTTAAAGGAAAAGCCTCAAAGTTGAGTTCTTAAGTAACTCAATTGTGAACTTGCTGAAATTCTAACAGAAATATGCAACATGTCCCTAGGATTCGCCAGTGTACCAGGGGACTGGGAAGTGGCCAACTGTGGATATTTTGTTTTTGTATTTTAAACTTTTATGTTGTTTGAGCTCTCTTTTTAAGATATGGTTAAGCAGTCAATACATTGATTAAATAATAATAGTAAAGAACGTTAACACCTATTTTTAAGAAGGGATTCAAGGGGCATCCAGGAAATTATAGGCCAGTTAGCTTAATGGCTGTTCCAAGTAAATTGGTGGAAAGTGTTATTAATTTTATCAAGCACAGAGAAGGACAAGTCTTGCTGAGGAAGAATCAACATAGTTTCTGAAAAGGTTTTTAGAGTGTTAACAAGCATGTGGATTGAGGTGATTCAGTATATATGATCAATATATCTACTAAGCCATATATAACATTTCTATGCCAGATTCCTTACTGCAAGCAGTATTCAATACTTAACTTTATTGTTTGATGTTTTAACTACAGTTTTAAAGAACAGCCTAAGCAGTCTGATCAAATCAATAAAAACCAAAGTGAAGAGTGCTGCTTAACCCATTACAGATATAACTGGATCAGCTCACTGGGACTCGCACTCAAAGAAGCCCATTTTCAGACACCTATGGAAGCCCATTCAAACAAGGAACCAGCAAACCCCTTGTTGGAAGGACATGCAATGGAGTGTGAGTTATGAAAGGGAAAACAGTAACCCCAGCAGTGAAGAAGTGAGTACAAAGGGTAGTTTTTCTCTTGCTTTCAATCTGCATCTCTCTGACATCCTGAAGGAAAAACCCACATGTTTGGATGGTTGCTGTAATCCAGAGATGAACAGAAGGTAAATCTCCAGACGTTGCTATTGAAGTCTAGAACATCGGAGACCTACTTTCTGCTCACCCTTTCTGTAAACTATATAGCCAGAGATGTAGTTATAGTCGACTGTTATCTGGGGGCAGAGACAACTCCATTGCTCCTGTGCAGCCATCACATGCTGGGTTAATCCAAAGGACTCCTTCCTTCGCAGGAGGAAGGGAACCTGAATGCAGCTCACTGGTGGTGCTAAATGAATTGTCCATCGTAGTAACTAGTTAAGACACCACATTAATTATCCACTATTTTACTCCGTTTCCTGCTAGGCCCCCGATTATGACAAAGGGCATTTCCAACCTACAACCTTACGAGTTTAACCATCATTTCCCTCCACTCTCCAAGGAATCCTAGTTCTTCAAGGGGCCTTGAGCTTTTTTTTTTTTAACAATTCTTAACAACAATTAAGATAACAATTCTTGAGCTCTCAGCACCCACAAAACAGCAGTTGTTTCGTCTCCCATAACACGGAAACACAACTTCGTAATTAGGTCAGGGTGCAGCACATGAAATTTTAAAATTAGCCCTGTGGCTGCTTTGTTGCGCTGATCAAAGTGGCAACGCTCCCGTCCAACAGTGGCACCGACCAAACTCTCGAGAAATGCTCTGGTGCTCTACTGGGCCACTGTGAGCCCTCGTGAAAGTCCCCTGGTGCCCAGTTTCACCTATGCAATGCAAACAGGAATGCCAGGATCCAGAACTCACCAATCTCAGGTGCAGCAAATTCTGTGAGCCTCCTTCTGAAGCACTTATTAGAGGTCATGGAACTGGCTGTGGCTGGGAGGGATCTGGGAGGTCATGCAGAACACTGACTGTGCTAACATGGATGCCAAGAAGAAATCTGCATACCCCAAAGGACCAGCCCCTAAAACAGTCATTACTGTATGACATGGTACAGAAACAATGCAGTGAATTACTCGAAGCCAGCATGGATTTGTCAAGAACAAATCCTGCCAGATGAATCAGATCTCAGTTCTTGATCAGGTCACCTCCCTTGTGGACTGTGGAGATGCTGTGGACATCATATACCTCGACTTCAGCAAAGCTTTCGACAAAGTGCCCCATGATCTCCTGATGCGCAAACTAGCTCAAAGTGGGCTACATGAAACAACGATCCGGTGGATCCACAGTTGGCTACAGAATCGGACTCAAAGAGTGCTAATCAATGGGATTTTCTCAAACTGGGGAGAGGTAACGAACGGGGTACTGCAGGGCTCAGTCCTGGGCCCAGTGCTCTTCAACATTTTTATGAATGACTTGGAGGAGGAGGTGCAGGGAATGCTGATCAAATTTGCAGATGACACAAAATTGGGTGGGATAGGTAATACCCTGGAATACAGAAACAAAATTCAAAGTGATCTTGATAGGCTGGAGTGCTGGGCGGAAAACAGAATGAAATTTAATAGGGATAAATGCCAAATTCTGCACCTAGGAATAAGAAACCAAATGCACAGTTACAAGATGGGGGATACTTGGCTCAACAATACTACCAGCAAGAAGGATCTTGGAATTGTTGTCGATCACAAGCTGAATATGAGCCAACAATGGGATGTGGCTGCAAAAAAGGCAAATGCTATTTTGGGCTGCATTAAAAAAGTTTAGCTTCCAAATCCTGTGAAGTACTAGTTCCCCTCTACTCAGCACTGGTTAGGCCTCATCTGGAGTACTGTGTCCAGTCCTGGGTGCCACACTTTAAGAAGGATGCAGACAAACTGGAGAGGGTTCAGAGGAGGGCAACAAAGATGATCAGGGGACTGGAAACAAAGCCCTATGAAGACAGACTGAAAGAACTGGGCATGTTTAGCCTTGAGAAGAGAAGACTGAGGGAGATAGGATAGCGCTCCTCAAGTACTTGAAAGGTTGTCCCAGAGAGGAAGGCCAGGATCTCTTCTCGATCATCCCAGAGTGCAGGACATGGAATAATGGGCTCAAGTTACAGGAAGCCAGATTCCGGCTGAACATCAGGAGAAGCTTCCTGACTGTTAGAGCAGTATGACACAGGAACCCATTACAAGGGAGGTGGTGGGCTCTGCCACACTGGAGACATTCAAGACAGGGCTAGACAGCCATCTGTCAGGAATGCTCTGACTTAGATTCCTGCACTGAGCAGGGGGTTGGACTTGATGGTCTTATAGGCCCCTTCTAACCCTACTATTCTATGATTCTATGAGTAGCACTCAATTAAAAGGCTGCTGTAAGCCTGAGACAGTTACCCCCAAAGCTAAGTGCCTGCAGGGCCTCTGCATGATCTGCTATTACTGTGGCCTGAGCTCCTTCCAATCACCTTCTGCTGCAGGTGAGCAATTCTGCCGTATCTTTGCACGAAGGCAACTGGGATTATTCAATCCCCTGGCCCCTGCTTGCAAGGCTCCCAAACCTGACGTTAGGGAGAGAGTGTCTGGTCACACGCATCTGGAGACACACCCAGATCAGTGATTCATACAGAAAATGGGGTGGTGGTGGAGGGAACTACTTCTAGAAGCTGAGCAAAAATCCCCCTCCTCAGATTTATGACCCATTTGCAGAAGACAAAGGGTTCATTTTAGCCAATTCGGGGAGGGGAGAGCTAAATTTGTGAAGGAACAAGCTCAGTGTCAATGCCCAGAGCTCCAGAGAGTCACCATCTTTTTCCTTTCCAAAAGTGGTGGTTGGCAATATTTCTTCCCAGAAGCCTCTGGGAGTGAAGTTACATCATCATCACATTGCATTGCTTCCAGGTACGTTTGGGAAAGGAAAATGGAAGCGGCAGGAGTAGCTCTGCATAGCGGCAATGAGTCTCACAACCCCCAAAATTGCAAGGGGGCTTGGCCCTTCTTCTCTCCCTGCACCCCAAAATTAGTCCCAGAAGTTCTCATACAAGACATCTCAACTCAGCTTTTAATTCTTGCTTTCTGACACTATAGCAGTAAACCATGAGGAAGGGTGGAGAGAGAATGGATGAGGTTAATATTCCAAGGAAAATGTAGCTCCTTTTTGTGTGGAGGGTGTTTCTCATTTATTTCTGTACTTTTCCTTGCAACTGGTTCTGCCAGCAAGAGGCGATTGCCAAATCCCATTCACGGGAAACATCTGTGCCTTACCCCATTCAAGTGGGTGGAAGGGGAGGGGGAGAAGAGTTACACTCGAGTCTTTCCTGTTGTGGAAAAAACAACCCTAGGTGTAACACTTCTGAAATGCCTTGTTTTCTTCCACATTTTTTTTTGGGGGGGGGAGAAGGAAGTAGAACAAGGGAGGCGGTTATGACAACTCCTGGTATATGGGAATCCAGCAAGTCCAAGGATCCCACAATAAAATGATGACACCCTGTTTGGAGCAGACTGCAGCCTCGCTTCCAATTGGACGGGGCCTCACACAAAAGTGTTGCGATATCAACAACCTTATCTATTCATGTGGCTCAGACGGCATAGCTAAATTCTTTTTTCTTTTCTTTTTTATATGGCATTGTTTTCAGGCCAATTTTCATCATGTGATAGAACATGATGGTCTCCAACTGGCAGGTTGGGTTCTGCTCTACAGTGGCATCCTCTCTGCCATTGCATTTTTTGTTCTGGTTGTTCAAGATTTCTTTTTCTGTCTTTGAGAAGACACATGGGTTTGGTTGACAGCAGGGGTGCACAACCCACTGGCGGCCCCCAAGACCCTGAGCCACCGCCAGTAACGAGCAGCCCACCTCTGTCGCTCTGCAATTGGAAATCACAATTTTTTCCCTCTGGAGGATGTTCAAGGAATGGGACTTCTACTACAGCAGGAACCATAAAGTGTCCAGGAGGATGCTCTTGGAACTGAACCTCTATGGTTGGAAGCATAGTGATTCCAGAAGGACGCTCTACAAACTGGAGTTCTATGCTAGAAAACCACACAGCCCTGTGAGAGTGGCTCCCAGTGCAGCTTTTAAAAACGTAAGAACTAAGAAAGCAATGGAGTGGTGGGTGCCGGGGAAGTATACAACTGTCACGGAGGGGGAAGAGCATATATGAAAAGGATGTGGCCCCTGGGGGTGAAAGGGTTGTGCACTCCTGGTTTACAAGTTAAGCCACACGTTGGCATTATATGAATGGGTCTTGCGCTCATGCGCTCATGCATTCCTCTCCTCCCTCTCCTCTCCTATGTTCTGTTTCAAAACAGTTATGTCAGCTCGTACAGAAACATAGTTTGCTGTTACATCTGACAAACTAGCAAACTATGGTTTGCATAAGTCCTGCAATCTGATTTGCCAACCAGGATTAAAATGTGGCTTGGAATTCTGGTTTGGAGGGATGTGTTTGCTGGTTCAGGTGTAACGGCAAAGCGGTTTCCATGAAAGCAGAAGTAACTGATTAAAGAAAACACAGAGTGTGCGAGGGGAGTGGGGGGATGGCATGAGGTTTGTTTACAGAATGCCAGACCATGCAAGGCAACCTATAGAAAAGAGGAGAGTCATAAAACAGAGGAGGAGCCCAGATGCAATGGACTTATGGGCTCCTGGGCCTTTTGCTGTCGTGCAGAGGAGAGAATTTCAGAAGGTACAGCTTTTCTTAGCCCTGCAAATACCAAAAATTCCCTCAGTTCCATGCATATTAAAAAGGTATTATAAGCCCCCACCATTGCTCTTGGCTTAAAGTAAGGATGTGTGAAACAGACACACCTTTCTTTTCACAGAGTTTTCTGCTTTTGCTCCCCATGCTCTCGGGTATCGACAGACTGCCTTGGACATCCTTGCTTTCCTAATATTATCAGCATGTACATGGGGTTCTTGGGTGGTTTTCCACTGAAAAAGCAGGTGAGCAAACTGATGAGCATTCTAGTGGTGAGCTGGCACCAGCACATGAACCAGTTTCAAGTCAGCATCCGTGTCCCACGGAGGGTAATTCAGTGGTGAGACACATACGCACTCAGATGCACATTCCAAATCATGGCATGATGTGCATTCAGCCCCCGTTTTAACCTTCTCTTCACCTGGAGTAATATTGGAATTAGATTCGAGAAGGTTTGGGAGAAGTTGTCTATGCCAGCAGAACAAATCTATACTGTAAATCAAACCTGAGAGATTACCACCACGCTCCTAAGCCAGAGCTATTTGTTACGCCATCTGTCTTCTGTAACTGTTCTCTTACAGACCAGAATTGCAGACATTGATCTGGAAGGTGGGGATGGGAGATGGCCCTGCCTTGCATTGGGAGGCAGACTAGATAACCTCTGGCTCTCCATGACTTCTGTTTCAATTATTTAGGGTGCAATCCTATTAGATAGGCAGCCGCCTCCGAACTCGGAGGCGACTGCCTATCCAAAGCAGGACAGGAGAAGTGCGGAGTGGATCGTTCCGTCCACACTCCTCCTGCGCTGCTTTTTCGGCTAGACAGCCGATTGTGGCTGTCTAGCCACGGGAGCACAGACTGGGGAAGGAAGCTGCTGTACAACACACTGGATGTGTCGTACAGGCAGCTACGCTCTCCCTGCCCCGGAATGCCCCCAGCCACACCCCTTTCCGGGCGCGTGGGCTCTGAGGTCAGTTCCTGGAAAACAGCATATCCTATGGCCGTCTAGCCGCTGTCTAGCAGCCATAGGATTGCTCCCTCCAATGATCCAGTATTACAGGACAGTAAAAGAGTAAACAGCAAAAGGTAAACATTCCTGCCATAATTGCTCAGAGTTAGAACTACTCTCCTTGCTCTTTGTTTGGACAGAAATAATTTCGAAGATGGCAGTGTCTCCATCCCCTCTAGCATGTGCCATGAGACGCAACTGCAAACACATGAGGTTTAATATCATATTCTCTTGAAAAAAAAAGGAAAAAAAGTATTCTCACATATCCACACTCTATACTGGACAGAACTGCGGGGAAACTGCAGTCCCACCTCTTTCATTTTGGGATAAAATACCTGGAAGAAGATCCAGGAACAGTGTGATCCAATTATTCTCCTTACATTTGAAGCATGCACCTTTCTTCTCCCTTAGTAACAGCTAGCAATTATTAGCAGACTCCTTTCAGTCCTGGGAGCTAAACATATAATGACTCAGCGATCTCCCAAGATCGGCTTCCCCTTGGCTCTAGAGTGCCTGCCAAGAACAAGATGATCCAACCGCCAAGGGACATTCCAGTTCCCAGCAAGGCCAAAGAGACCAAACCCTGCTAACTCACTCGGGGGAAAGAATCCAGGACAAAAGAGATGCACCAAAGGTAAACCACTTGTCTCCATCATCAAAACCTTTGGGAACAACCAGTGAAAGCTGGAAGAGCACTTTCAAATTTTGGGACTCTTAGTAAGGGTGGGGCATCACACAATTAAACTTTTAACAGGTCATTGTAACCTAAGAGGCTCTTCCAGTTGGGTTGGTTCCTAAACTGTCATTAAGGAGAAAGGGGGGATGACAGGTATTCATCAAAGAGCCCTGAAGTCACATCAAGAGGCAAAGACAAAAGAAAGAGCAGTCTATTTAAGCAGTCCAGTGATGAGACCTTAATACCTTCTGACTTTGGGCCAATTAAGACAACCCCAAAGAGCCAAAGATGACTGTGGCAGATGCAAGCAATAAAAAGTGACTACAACAACCATTCAATTGTGTGAAAACCTAGAAACTTTCACTCACATCGAAGATATCGAAGCAGGTTGATATTCCATCACTTGACCAATTGACACTCAACAGGATAAGGATGCAGACCAAGACCCAGGGCCTCCCGATCAGTGGTGGAGTGGGAAATGTTGAAGTGCAGGCACTCATTGCGAATGTCCCCATAGCCATGCCCCCAAAGGGGTCCAAAAATTCAGACAGTTCCATCAATTCATATCAACAAACCAGTTCTGGCAATTTTCATCTCCATCAAGATGGAGGTCTTTTCTAACGCTAATGGGTCTTAAGACCAAGCCACCCCAAAATACGTTGCATTACAAGTACAACAGGGATAGCTCACAACTACAGACTGTTGCTGGGAAAATCCATTTCCCTCAGCTACTGTGAGGATTGCAGTTAAGCTCAGAAAGGGCAGGGATGTCTGAGGGGCATGTGGCTGATGATATCAGCACCCTGCTAATAAAAAAGGGCCAGCGCTGCATCCCTGTGAGCCCTGGCTCCCATACAACACTGCTTCCCAATATCTCCCATATAAATGGTTAACTCAGATGAAGACACGAGGTGCATGCTGGGGCCCTCACTGGCCTGCTCAGATTCTACTGTGCGCTCAGCCGTCAGCTGCCATTTGGATACGGATAGCACCGCCACCACAAACCACTCTGGGCAGCGGCCTGTAGAAGTAAAGCTAGCACTCCTGGGGAACGATTCAAACTGCCCATTTGCAACATTCATGGCCTGAATCCAGGGGAAGGAGGAAGCTGCCAGGCACACATGGAAAGAGCCATCTGAACTGGCTCTGAGTTTGCAAGGATGCTTTCTGAAAGGAAGGCCAAGGGAGAGGATCAGGGAAACAAGATGAGCTTTGCAAACTTCGCTGGCCTGCCCAAAGAAGAAAGCCCACATCTGTGTCTCTTTCCACACACACCCCTTCAGTCCTCATTTCCCTTAAGGCAGCAACTCATAGTTTATGGGTGCTTCCAGATGGAGGGCACCCAGCACAAACAACGAAAAGGCAGCGTGCAGCTATTCTGTCTTCTCCTCAACAGACTTTTTTTGTGGAAAGAAAAAATGTGGAAGAAGCGGTGGGAAACACAGGAGAGTTACAAGCTGAAGCCCCCCCCCCCCCCGCCCCCTAAAATTCTACGTTGGAGACAGGGCAATTGCAGGATAAAAGCCTCACCTGGAAGCACCCTATCAAATATTGCAGCTTTGGCAGCAGGAAACTTAACCTTTGAATGGTGCCTGAACGAACTGCATCTGCATCAGACATTTAATTAACACTAGCTACAAATGGACTTTGGAAAGTTACCAAGGCTTCTAGGAAGAGGTTACTACAACCTGTTGACTGACCACATTCACACACACGATGGCCTTGTAGGCCCCTTCCAACCCTACTATTCTATGATCTTTCTGCTCGTGTTCCCAGCAGCCTCCAGCACAGAAGCTACCTGATCCAATGAATGAGAAAACATGACTGGGGATGATATACAGGCATGCTTTTTTAACACACCCCCTTCATACCTGGATCACAATTCCCACCTCCTCCCACCCTTCACAGACTAGCATTCCAATGGCCCCTAAGCCAGGCCCAACTCTCCACAGAAACTGACTTACTGTCCACGTTGCCGACTTTGCAGTGCTGGATTGTTGAAATGAGACGTCAAAGCTGTGAGGTCCCGGATAGTCTGTATTGGAGGGGATGGCAGGAGAGGGCGAGAGGGCGTCAAAAGTGGAGCTGGGCTGGGCGTAAGGTGAGGGTGCCGTCACACTGTTCTGGGCATGCTCCGTGTTGTATGGGCTTGTAGATGAGGAGCCATTTTGAATCTGCTGGTCCATGCTATTTAGAAGCCCCAGGTTTGTATACTGCGGCTAAAACGAGAAAAAAAGAGAAAGGAAAAGTTCAAGGTATCTTCAGACATCAAGCAGCCTTAACGCATTCAAGTGCAACACCATCATAAGAAGGTCATCCCTGGTTTCTCTTGTCCCAAGAAAGCAGCCATGGAGTTCAGAATCCCACCCTACGCCATGCATTCTGTTCCAGCTCAAAGAACTGTAACCTCACCCCTTCCAGGCCATGGTGTGTGGCTCAGGATGCAGCCACCATGCTGAAGCTAAAGTTTGCATCCGATCAGAGCCTGGATGGGAGACTAGTGGGGGACACCCCCACCCACAATGTGTGCTGCCTTGAGTTCCATGATGTCAGAAAGGCAGGATATAGATCTACCCAATAAGCGAAATAAAAAATAAAGTTCTCTCTACTCACACGTTCATCCCTAATCTCTCACAATTTACAAGAAAGAGGGGGGAAATTTTAAAGCTGAGATTTGAATGACTGCTTTGTCCACAGATGCGGCCCTTTTGCGATACAAGCAACCAAACTAGAAAGTAGCTAATTGGCCATGGTTTGTGGGAGGGGCTGTGGCTCAGTGGCAGAGCTGCTTTGCATTCAGAGGGCCGCAGGTTAGATCCCTGGCAGCATCTTCAGGTAGGGCTAGAAAGGAGTCCTGCCTGAAGCCCTGGAGAGGCGCTGCTGCCAGTCAGCGTCGACAGTACTGGGCTAGATGGACCCAGGGTCTGACTCAGTAGAAGGCAGCTTCCAATGTTTCATCCAAACCAGAGAACTACGGTTAACAACTTCATGAAATACCAAGATCCGAAACCACCGTCTGAAGTTGATTCAGATCCTGGCTTTTCTTTTCATCAATTTCTGGTTTTAATGACTGTGTTTGATAAGCCGTCTTGGGCTGATTAAAAACAAAGCAAAGAAGCCCGGAACAAGCTGTCTCCCAGAGCTACCATCCACCATGCCACTGCAAGACCACAGGAAATGCGAGGAGTTACCAGCAAATCCAGATTTGCTGCTCTGCCAATGTCATTTCAGTTCCAACTGTGAAGCCCTCTCAAATGCGGAAAAAGACTATAGCGGCCAACAGTCATAAAGCCAATTTGGAGTAAGAAACAGGCAACAAGATGGAAACGAAAGCGAGCTGTGCCGAGAGAAAGCGACCATGTTCGACGCTGACATACAGCGTGCACCCCAGCAGCGATGCCAAGAGATGAAGCGAGCCCTTTGACCTCCCAGCTCGGGGCATCCAAACAAAGCCATCCCCGCCTTGAGGGGAACCTCTGTTCCAGCAACACAGCCCAGTTTTTGTGGCAGTCCCACCCCATGGCAAGCCATGCCGCTTCCTTGACCACCTACAGCAGCCTTCCCCAACCTGGTGCCCTCCAAATGTTTTGCACTACAACTCCCAGCATTCCTGACCATCGGCCACGCTGGCGGGGGCCGATGGGAAGACCAAAACATCTGGAGGGCGCCAGGCTGGGGAAGGCTGCTCTAGAGCTTCTCCATTGCCACAGCACTGCTTGGCTTTCCATTGAGGCTCACCTTGCTTGCTCCTTTCCCTAACATACACATGAACGTGATTTCCCACTGGTTGACAACAAACTCACCTGAACATACGAAGCTGCTTTATACCGGGTCTGGCTCAGATCTGTCTGTCCCGACCAGAAGCCACTTTCTAGGGTTGCAGGCAGACAGGGGCCTTCCCTTCTCCTGACACCCAGTTCTTTTACCTGGAGATTCTGCCAGGGACTGAAGCAGATACCTTCTGCATGCAATGCAACACAGGGATGCCATGCAGAAGGGGTAGGGATGGACATGCGCCAGAGCTTGTAAGTTTTCAAGGGGGGCAGAATGCGGTTCTGGAAGGAAGATGTTAGGCCTGAGTGTCAGGGTGTTAACTTCAGTCTCTGTAGCAGGTTCCAGCACCTCACTCCTAGGGGGTCTCAGCTCAGTCAGAACTGGGGAACAGATTGAGGTCCAGAATCAATCCCCAAGTGGGAAGCCTAGCATGCAAATTGCTCGCTTGAGGGTCCTTCACAGGCAAGACCATCAGTGGCCTTTGCCTAAAGGAGTCATTGGCAGCCACTCCAGTGATGAAGGAGAAATTGAGGGAGATGCCCAAACAAAACAAAACGAAGTGGGGGTGAGAGGAAGGACATGACTTGATATGGACTGCAAGCTGTTGCCAGAATCTAGCTGTTTTATTTTATTGTTATTAATGAATCCTTAAAATAGGAGGCCCCCTTCAAAAGCTCTGGAAGACAAACAAAAAAACTTCCGGGGCAAAGATATGGCACAGAGTTGCCACGATCAGCAGAATTCACAGCATGAACTTGGAGGTGCAGCACCCCAAAGGGCATTTGCAAGCCCAGCAAAGCTTCTCCAGGCGGTTTGACACATCCTCGATTTGCTTGTCAGGATTGCGGCCCAGGTTTGTTTTAGCAGCATTTCTTTTTCAGGATCGTTTTGCCATCTTACCTATTCCACATGAGTGTAGAATAAGCAACCTTTCACATTTATCTTGCCTGTTTCTGACAAGTGGTGCTTGATAGAGCAGATTAAGCATCTTAAATAATAGTAAAGAGGAAAGCAAATTGTAAATATGGGAGCCTTGTCATTCCAAGCAGGCCAGAAACCATCTGTCTAAATGGTAAAGAGGGGAACAGCCATTCCACCGCGTTGGTCCTGCCACATTCCACAGCCTCACGCCACCTCCCTGTTCGCTCTTTAAATAACAATTCATCCTTGCCTTGACATGAGCAGCTGGTAGACTGCCTTTCTTTCCCTGCTGCTCCCGTGATCCTCTAACCCTTTGCCCCCCAGAGTTCCCCCTCCCCAGACAGGTGCCGCAAAAAGTCCAGGTGATCAGAGGTGAGTTAAGACACACCGTCGCACCCCGGGGTCTGGCAGCTGAGCCCCAGGCCGGAAAGCGTCGGAGGAGCCGCTCGCATCCAGAGGTCAGCGTCTCAGGCGCTCACGAGCCCTCGGGGAGCCATCAGATAACTCTCTCGGAGGCGTACGCCTCCCGACAAGGGAGCAATTAGAAGGGGCAGCCAAGCCGGGGGACAAAGCTGCAATGGAATTTGACTCGGCGGCAGCCTCCACCGCTGCCATCCTTGGCTTCTGATCAAAACACCGAACTCCCTCTTTCTGCTTCCTCAGCCACGGCTTCCCTTCTGAGAACAAAAGGGCTCCAGGTACTTGCTCAACTTGCGCAATCAAAACAAGTGAAGGGAAAATTCTGGAAAGTTGTTTGTTTATTTACAAGATTGGGCAGTCGTCCACAGCTGGGACGCAATGCAGGCTTTAGCCCCCAATCCACCCCTATCCCACCCCAGGCCCTTGGGTATCCAAGGGAATAGGGGCAATTAATTATTGTGAACTGGGACCAGTGACTTGCTGAATTCCCACTACCAGGAAGGCCGTCCCAACACAATGGCTTACCATGAAGAAACCTGGGTCACCAGGTTTCTCCAAAACCTTTGGGAAACTTCACCTCTCCTGTTCCTCTTGAAATTAAGGAGCAACACCTTTCCCCCTCTGAGCGTGGAATGGGATGTCTTTTTAAAAGCCTACTGAAAATGCTGCCCCCTCTCCCTTTGAGCCCAGCAGCTTAACCCTGCAAGCCAAATTGCAAGGGGGACCCTTCAATTCCTTTCTATGGTACTGTTCACATGTTACTTCCAGTGAAGCGATGGTATGGAACATTTCACTATTGTTCTCACGCAACTTTGGGTCATGTGGATGCTTTTCACCCACAAAGTTAGGGCACATTGCATGAATATACACCATACTGATAACCTTTCTGGATTTCACAAGTATGGTATGTGCATGCTCAAGCTGCACTAGCCACATGGGCAGAAGACATACACGTTACTTGGGACCAGTGGGAAAGAAACGACGGGGTGATGGCCATCATATTACTATGGTGCAAATCAGGTCCATGAGAAGAAATGGGAGAGGGTATAATATTCCTGCCGGTAGGTTTAGACTAGGTCTGGGGGTCTCCAACATGGTGCCTGTCGTGTGGGTACCAATGTGCCCACAAACACCTCACTTTGTGGCCATCGGGGTCCTTGCCCCTCCTGATTTTTATTTTATTTCTTAAGATTTTTTAAATGGTTTTTTTTTTAAAGCAAAAAACCTAGGAGGCTGGCTTGGTGCAAAGCAAAGTGCTGCCTCCAGCACCATCTTTATTTGGGTTCAAATAAGGGCTTTTCTGTTTATTTATTTACTATTTATTTATTTACAACATTTGTGTTCCGCTCCACATCTGATCTGAACAGATTCCAGAGTGGTGAACAAAAGGTAGGTTTGTGAGCTCAGGTCCTACCTCTGCCTTGTACTTTGGTTCGCGGGCAAGTTATTTTTCTTTGAGTCTCACCAGCCTGCCTTCTGAGAAAGGAGTGCTTTGTGACTGGCCCTGCCCACCATGGCAGCCATTTTAGAAACAGGCATGTCCCTTGCCCATTTTGTGATTCTGGATAAGGCAGCTTCCTACATTCCTAACAGGGCTCACTCAAGATCTCTAATTCTCACACAAATTTTACACTGCCCCAAACAGAAGCCACGGTGGAGACAAGCACCATTTTCTGTGGGCTGCGTCATCACAAGGACCATGCTGGAGCTTCCAAGCCCATCGCCTGAACTAAGGATGGTGCTGGAGCGTTGATCATTCCAGTACTGCCGACCGACTGTCCTATTAGATCACAGTGGAATATTCCCCGATGCATTCATTTGGATATACAGAGGATCAGCAAATTCCACCAGAAGGAAGGCAAAGGAATGCAGCATTCACAGCAGCCATTAGAATTTACACGACGATGACAAGAGAGGCCCCTTCCTTTGCCGCATGTGCTCACATGGCAGTTCCAGTCCCGAGGCACATCAAGGAAAAACGGTAGTTGGGTGGGAATAGGCTGTTCCTCAGGAAGAGACACAATGAGGAGTGGGCCTCAAATTCTATGCGGACCAAAGCACTCTTCCATGCTCCACTGACTTATTGGAAGGTTTGTTGGTACAGTGGAAATTGTGACTTGGCCTTTGATATACCCTGCAAAATGCTGTCAAGATGGTGACTGCCTCAGATGGCTTTGGAAAGGGATTAGACAAGCTCATGGAGGACGTACCTATCAAGGCCTACTAGATAATGTCATCGGCATGTGGATGATACTCAGCTCTGCCTCTTGTTTCCATCTGCACATCCCAGGGAGGCCATGGGACTCTTGGACCAGTGTCTTTGGCTGGAGAAGGGTGAACAAGCTGAAACTTAATCCAGACAAGATGGAGGTACTGTGGGTTGGGAAACCAACTGCTTTGGATGGAGGTTTACAACTGGTCTTAGACGGGGTTGCACTCCCCCTAAAAGACCAAGTGCAGAGTCTGGGAGTCCTCCTGGACCCCGAGTTAACTGGGGAAGCCCAGGTGGCTGCGGCATCCAGGAGTGCTTTTTACCAGCTTAGGCTGGCATGCCAGCTGCAGCCCTATCTGGAGAGGACAGACCTTGCCTCAGTCATCCATGCACTTGTCACGTCCAGGCTGGACTACTGAAATGTGCTGTGCATAGGGATAGCAGAGAACTCCACCACGGATTCCAGTGAGGAATCCGTGGCGGAATGGCCTCCTGCCCCCCCACGGAATCCCCCTGGGACGGCACTTACCTGGGGTTGATGCAGCGGATTCGGCAGCGGCGGCTGGTCTGCTGCCACCACCATTGCCATCCTTGCAGCCGTGATAGGCTACGTAAGAATTTACATAGCCTATCACGGCTAACCCCCCCACAAAACCCAGCGTACGCAAATGGCGGCGGCTACAGCAGCTGCCATTTGCGTTCCCTATTTTTTGCCGATTTATCTTACGTAAATATTTACGTAGGCTATAACAGCAAAAAATAAAGGAACGCAAATAGCGTCCGCTACACTATTTGCGTTCCCCTTTTTTTCGCCGTTTTATCTTACATAAATATTTACGTAAGGTAAATCAGCGAAAAATAGGGAACGCAAATGGCGGCCGCCGTAGCCACCGCCATTTGTGTACGCTGAGGGTTTTTTTTTTGGGGGGGGTAGCCGTGATAAGCTACGTAAATTCTTACGTAGCCTATCATGGCTGCCTGACTGGATGCAAATGGCGATGCAAATTTGGCAAATGGATGCAAATTTGTGTCCACAGCAGCTCGTCCGCAGCTGGAAATCTGGCTGCGTATGGCTCTGGCCAGCTGCTCCACGGCCTGGCCGCGGAGCGGAGCCACCGCCGAGGATTCCGGGGGGGAGGACCAAATCGCCTCCCCCCCCGTCGAGGATTCCGGGGGGAGGGACAGAGCGCCTCCCCCCCTCCACCGCAAAAGATTCCGTGAAAAGGTAAGTGAGTTTCGTACATCCCAAGCTGTGCATAGGGCTGTCTTTGGAGACGGTTTGGAATCTTCAGCTGGTGCAGAATGTGGCCGCCCAAGTATGGGTGGGAGTGAGGTGATTTGATCACATAATGCCTATACTGCACCAGCTGTACTGGTTACCAGTGTGTTTCTGAGCCCAATTTAAAGGGCTGTTTTTGACCTTTAAAGCCTTAAAGGGTTTGGGATCAAGTAACTTGAAGGACCGTCTTCACCCGTATCAGCCTGCCTGCACTTTAAGATCAGAGAGGCCTTTCTCATCTACCCACTTGTGAGAGCAGTTAGGTGGGTGACCACACGTGAGACGGCCTTCTCTGCAGTGGCCCCGCACCTTTGGAACAATTTGCCATCGGAGGTCTGGCATGCTCCGTCATTGCAGGCTTTTAAGAAGTCCTTGAAAACGTATTATTTTACCATGGCCTTCTCTTGATATGATTGCTGTTGCTGCTGGTGGTGGTGTTACTGTCAGCTTTTATCGTTGCTTTTACCACTATTATATTGTGTTTATGTTTTTTATCGCTTCTAATATTTTAACTGTTTTTATGTATGTTATTGCTGTGAGCCACCTTGGGAGGGCTTCTTCCCTGAAAGGCAGCCAAGGCATTTTAAAAAAATAAATAAAAATAAATTCCAGCAGAGGGTGTGTCTCTGTGTGTATCTGTGTGATGCCTTCATGTTTTGCTTGAAAGCTTCCCGGTAGCATCAGGCTGGCTACCGTGTGGAACACAATGCTCACCTAAATCAACCTTCCCTAACCTGGCACCTTCCAGCTGGCTAGGGGATTATGGGAGTTGTAGTCCAACACATCTGGCAGGTGCCAGGTTAGGGAAGGGTCTCCTAAATGAACCCACCTTGGTCTGATCTGGCAGAACTCTTCACATGGGCACGTGAAGCAAGGCTAGTTCAATAGCCCAAACCCCCTCAAGGGTCAAGTAAGGTTTCCCCTCTGTTGAATGTGAAGGCAAGCATCAAAACTATACAGACAACTGGGAGATGGGGCAACCTGCCTATGGAGACTATAGTTGCTCACTCAGATTTAAATGATCTTTTACTTTTAGATATGCTTAAAAAGCCACAGCAACCTGGATTCCTTCACTTCATTCATGCACAGAGACACATATAAAATGCCTACCTTTATCTGCCTAAGGTCTGAACCTATCAAATATTTTAAGGCCAGTATGACACATATATATCATGGCAAGTGCAAGCAGTTTGATGAATGAACCGAGATATTTCTTACTTGCACTCTAAAAGCCAAGTGCCACAATATCCAACCTATTAGAAAGCAATCCTGTAACTTTAGAAGGCTTCTCTCACTGAAGCGGCACCGATATCCATCCATCTCTTGTACAAACACAGGCATTAGTGGCAGAAGA
Organism: Heloderma suspectum; assembly: GCF_057233095.1. Classification (NCBI taxonomy): domain Eukaryota; kingdom Metazoa; phylum Chordata; class Lepidosauria; order Squamata; family Helodermatidae; genus Heloderma; species Heloderma suspectum. The sequence continues at coordinate 327,353,248 of NC_139460.1, read as the reverse complement.
ACAGGAATGAGGTTTATCTTTCCAAGTTACACTATCATCTTAAGAGAACTGCGAGTTCCAAATTAGGGACGTACAAAAGTCACTTACCTTTTCACGGATGTGATTCGCGGGGGGGGGGGAGAGGCGCTCCGTCCCTCCCCCCAGAATCCTCGATGGGGGGGAGTTGTTCTGGTCCTCCCCCCCCCCCAGAATCCTGCCCGGCCAGCTCCGCTCCGCAGCAGCTCCACAGAGCGGCCAGCCAGGGCCGTCCGCAGCTGGATTTCTGGCCGTGGATGGGCTGCTGCGGACGCAAATGGCCGCCGCCGTTTGCATCTAGCCAGGCTGCTGTGACAGGCTACGTAAGTATTTATGTAGCCTATCACGGCAGGCCAAAAAAACAACAACAGCATACGCAAATGCTACGGTGGCCGCCGTTTGCATTCCATATTTTTCGCCGTTTTACCCTACGTAAATATTTACATAGGCTATTATGGCGGAAAAAAAGGGAACGCAAATAGCATAATGGGTACCATTTGCGTTCCTTTTCCCCCCGCCATTTTAGCCTACGTAAATATTTACGTAAGCTATTACGGCGGGGAAAAAAAGGAACGCAAATAGCGCCCACTACGCTATTTGCGTTCCCCTTATTTTCGCCGTAGTCTACGTAAATGTTTATGTAGACTAGACGTGCCAAAATAAGGAACACAAATGGCGGCGCCAATGGGCGCTGCCATTTGCGTACACACGGTTGTTGTTTTTTTTACTCAGCCGTGATAGGCTACGTAAACATTTACGTAGCCTATCATGGTATTTTTTAAAAATCTAGCCGTGATAGGCTACGTAAATCTTTACGTAGCCTATCACATTTTTTTTGTTTTTTTTTAACTGGAAATGGTGGCGGCGGCGGCAGCAGCCGGTCAAAAGACCAGCCACCGCAGCTGCCGCACTGCTGCCAGAGCTGCCGCCGCCAGGGAGATTCGCACAAGGTAAGTCCCGTCCCGGGGGGGGGCGGGGGGCAGACCGTTTCGCCACCGATTCTGGGGGGCCGAATGTGCTGGCATTCGGCCTCCGCAAGATTCGTGGCAAAATTCTCTGACATCGCTAGTCCAAATACAATACTGGACATGAAAAAGAACCACCAAAATGCATGGATAAGAGCCTACCACAGGGGAAGGCAACCTCACTGGGCTGTGGGCATTCGGCAATTTGAGAAACTGTCCTGGGCACTACCACAAAATGGCTGCCATGGGAGGTGAGGCAAAAGACAAGTCACCTGTTCAAAAGACTGAAATGAGGCAGTGGCGGGGTCTGAGCCCCAACACACTAAACAACTGCTTTGAACCCACAGTTTTCAACACCAACAGAAACTGATTTCACAGCAGTCCCAGCTGCTGGTAAGAAACTGTGTTGTTAATATATACAGTATATAAAAAAATAACAGTGGGAGGAGTAGGACACCTTGGTGGGCACCAAGAAAGGTGTCCGTGGGCACAACACTGCCTACCCCTGACCTTCCAAATTGTTCAGAATAATCACATGGTACTGCCTTGCTGGGACTGTCTGCTTCAGACTACAGATGGGGACGAGGGAATATCTGAATGAGTCCTCATGTTAAAAATACGGCAAAATCTCCTTGCACGTAGAAAACTATCTCACCAGAGGGAAACATCATAGTCTTCTACATGTGTATGGGTGTGTGTGTGTGGGGTGTGTGTGTGTGTGTGTGTGTGGGTGTGTGTGTGGGGGGGGGTGTGGGGTGTGTGTGTGTGTGTGTGGGGTGTGTGTGTGTGGGGTGTGTGTGTGGGGGGGTGTGGGGTGTGTGTGTGTGGGGGTGTGTGTGTGGGGGGGGGTGTGGGGGGTGTGTGTGGGGTGTGTGTGTGGGGGGGGTGTGGGGGGGTGTGTGTGTGGGGGGGTGTGGGGGTGTGTGGGTGGGGGTGTGGGTGGGGGGGTGTGTGTGGGGGGGTGTGGGGGTGTGTGTGTGGGGGGTGTGTGTGTGTGTGGGGGTGTGTGGGTGTGTGTGTGTGTGTGGGGGTGTGGGGGTGTGTGTGTGGGGTGTGTGGGTGTGTGGGGGGTGTGTGTGTGTGTGGGGGGGGTGTGTGTGTGTGGGTGTGTGTGTGTGTGTGTGTGGGTGTGTGTGTGTGTGTGGGGGTGTGTGTGTGTGGGGGGGGGTGTGTGTGGGGGGGTGTGTGTGGGGGGGGGTGTGTGTGGGGTGTGTGTGTGGGGTGTGTGTGGTGTGTGTGGTGTGTGTGTGTGGGGGGGGTGTGTGGGGTGTGTGTGTGTGGGGGGTGTGTGTGTGTGGGGTGTGTGTGTGTGTGTGGGGGTGTGTGTGTGGGGGGGTGTGTGTGTGGGGTGTGTGTGTGTGTGGGGTGTGTATGGGGGTGGGGTGTGTGTGGGGGTGGGGTGTGTGTGGGGGTGGGGTGTGTGTGGGGGGTGTGTGTGGGGGGTGTGTGTGGGGTGTGTGTGTGGGGGGTGTGTGTGTGTGTGGGGGGTGTGTGTGTGTGTGGGGTGTGTGTGTGTGTGTGGGGTGTGTGTGTGTGGGGGTGTGTGTGTGTGTGGGGGGTGTGTGTGTGTGTGGGGGGGGTGTGTGTGGGGTGTGTGTGTGTGGGGGGGGTGTGTGTGGGGGGGGTGTGTGTGTGTGTGGGGTGTGTGTGTGTGTGTGGGGGGTGTGTGTGTGTGTGGGGGGTGTGTGTGTGTGTGGGGGGTGTGTGTGTGTGGGGGGGGTGTGTGTGTGTGTGGGGGGGGTGTGTGGGGGGTGTGTGTGTGTGTGGGGGGGGGGTGTGTGTGTGGGGTGTGTGTGTGTGGGGGGTGTGTGTGTGTGGGGGGGGGGTGTGTGGGGGGGGGTGTGTGGGGGGTGTGTGTGTGGGGGGTGTGAGGGGGGTTGTTGTTTTTTACATTTGAAAATCCCCCACCCACCGCAATCTCAATTAGTACAATCCCAAATCAGCACCTTAGGTTGTATTGGCAACTGAAGCTTCACGCCAAAGTCTGGAAGATAAGAGTGCATGTCCACCAGAACCCCTCTCTACCCAAGAATTATTTATTATTTATTCAATTTATGTCCCTTAGGCACTCATTGGACCTACACAGACAAGATCATTATTCTTCAACAGCTTGGCTCTGCCCCATGTTTCGCTCCATCTGCCTTCCAGTTTAACTTCAATAATTTCTAAAATTAATCCTGAAATTGACACATTTGCAATTTGCTAGTTTTTGTATCTTATTTCCCCATACAGGTTACTGATGCACATGATCATGTACGCTTATTGATTACAACACTACGCAATAGGCACCAGGATGCAATTACACAAGAGCATCAAGAGTCCTTATGTAGCTGTGATTTTTAGTCAATGCACACTTGCACAACTGTACGCTGATTAAATCACAGCACAATAAGGGAACTTGATGTCTTTGTGTGATTGCAACGAGATTCCTTCACTAGAGATAAGATCTCACATCAATTGAAACCTACAGGTAAACCCAAATGTAATGATGATTTTATAGAAAAACTGTGCCCAGTTCCAAATTTATTGTCTTTTGTTATGTTTGTAATTTTAGGGTCATGGTTTTAATGGTCTTTATATGTTGTCATGTTTTATATGGGTTGTTAGCTGCCCTGCGGGGAAGGATGGGATTTAAATCAAATAATCATAATAAATCATAAATGCTGTTGACTCACCTACTAGAAAGACAAGGGCCCTCTCAGATTCTCCTCAATGCTATTTTGCTGATTATGGAATATATTTGTTACTAAATTATTTTACACATGTATCCAAGCAAACCTTTGTTACACCTTTCACTGTTCTGATTTCTGTCCTTGATATTTGTTAATTTATACACTTGGTTATCCTAAATTGCATCCCACATAAGAGGATCTTATTTAGTGGAAAATACAATGTGAAACTTCTAAAATAAAGGAGTTGTGTTGGGTTTTTTTTTAAAAAAAATCCTTTTTGCCCACTGTTGCATGGTCATTTGTAACCTATAAAGACGTAGATACAAATACACACACACGCACACGCACACACGTGCCCACACACACATGAAGCGAAAACACCAGCAAACTGCTCATGTCTAAAATTAAAAAATGGGAAGAATGACAGATGTGCTAGAGATGTGAAAATGTTTTCCCAGGTTTTCAAAATTGTTCTGCAAACAAGATTGGGGAATCTGGAAACTCAAAAATCGGGGGGGAAATTGAAAAGAGAACATTCGGAGCATCACAGAACAGTGAGATTTTTAAAACTTCTGTAAGGTAAATAAGGCATCTCACTGAGTGGAAACACAAAGGTTCAAATTCTCAGTGGTTCAAATTCACTGGGAAAGGATTAGAAGGCTCTAATAATGAAGAAAGAGCAGCAAGACATGGAACAAAACAGACTCAGTGGCGTGTGCCCCTCTCAAATGCAGTACAGGATGAGGAACACACACGATGTGTTTCAGGCTGCCACATGAATGCGTTTTCTAGGTTCATCCTAACACCATGTCACCTGGCACAAGTTCTCAGGGCTTAAATATATTACATCCAAACACAACAGTTCAAGGAGGCTGTTCCAAGAATGACAATAAAAAGGTCAAGTGAAGAAACTGTAGGGAAGAGCAGAGTATTAGCCTAGCAAATAGAAGACTATGGAGGATGGGGGGGGGGGGAGAGAGACAGAGAGGGGGAGGGAGGGAGAAAGAAAACATTCATAAAGTGGAACAGAGGAAAGAAAGAAGAGGGAACTAGGGATGTATGAATCAGCAACACTCAGACTTGCAAAAATTCTCCAAATTCTATATAAAAGCTTGTTCCAGCTCGAGTGCATATAAGATCATAGAATCATAGGGTTGGAAGGTGGTTTGGAAGGGGCCTACAAGACCATCGAGTCCAACTCCTGCTCAATGCAGGAAGCCTGATTCCCAGGCGGTCTCCCATCCAACCAGGGCTGACCCTGCTTAGCTTCCAAGATCAGGTGCATCCTACACTGGAAGTGCAACTATTGCAAACTGTGTTTTGTTTTTCGCATGAAAATCTGTGCAAATTGTCATGCATATTTCCCAAAGGTATGCATCAATTGTGCACATCTTTGAAATATATGCATTCTTCTCTCGTTGATTAAAGCATATTTGTGCACATTTCTCCAAATGTACGCATGCTGTCGAACACATTTGTGCTTGGTCTGCGAATTTGGGTGGTTTGTGACCCCCCCCCCCCGAGAGCTTGTGAACCACCCAGAGAGCTTCAGCTATTGGACAGTATAGAAATGAAATAACTAAAATAAAAATAAATCACACTGAAAGCTCAGAAATGTACGGACTTTGACCACACATTGCGCCCGAGTCTATGTTTGGTCCGTCAGGTGCGAACTGCGTATATCTTGACCAAAACCGAACTAAAATGAATTTCTCATACATTCCTAGTGGGAACTTTTCATCTTATCTACCAAGGACAGGTTATGTAGCTGTGCACAAGTGTATATATTATATGAGTGGTCAAACCACTGTCGCCTCCTCACCAGGATCAAGCTCAGGAAAACCAGTTCTGCCCACTTGTAGCAGAAGCTGCCTGTGCACAGCGCTGATTGTCTGATGTCCGAATTGTCATAAACCCACCTCTACTTCTCACTATGCCACAGTGGTTTCACAACTTGGATTTTCCTTGTTTTTTAAAAACAAACAAACAAAGCAAGCAGAGTGTTCAGGAATAATTCTTTAAGGGGTCAACCCACCTAAAATATTAAGGGAAGTGCAAGGCAGACAACTGAATCAATATTGGAATTGCTGGTAAATCTATCCAATGTGCCATGAACCATGGGGTAGGGTGGGGAGATGAACTTACTCAATGGAAAGGAAGAAATGTGGTGAGTCATGTTTAAAAAGTATATTTGTATATGCCCCAAAAGCAATAGGACTTAGGTTAAACCAGTTTCCTAACATGCACGCACATCACTTTATCGCTCTATACTGGACAGTTGGCAGCTGCATGTATAAACCAAGTCCACTCAATGGCTTCATGTTTGAGTTTGAAATGCTACAAAAAGACACCTGAGGGCTCATGCACACGTGCCCTGCTTACCACCCTCATCATCATCTAATGCCACAGCCACAAAGTGATGGGATGTCCAGAGTGAGGCAAGTGCAGTTTACTCCTGAAACTGCCTGCCTTTAGGGTACAGCTTTAATTGAAGACAGCCTTCTCCAAACTAGCACCTTCCAGAGGTGTCGGACTACAACTCCCAGGATCCCACAGTTGTGTCCCTTTCTGATCGCATCACACTGTTTTTCTGATAGAGGACCATGGCAGGGGAACAGGCAGATGACACTTGGGGAACTATGTAGGAAATACATGCCCCCAACCAGCCCTGCATAGGCTGAAACAGAAGGAAGTCCATTTAGGCTGGTCTCCCCTCTCCCCCCACCCCAAACTATCATGCACTCCAGACGGCTGTCCATATAGGCCTCGGCTTTTACCAGTTGCTGGGGAGCTGCCATGCCTTGCTTGTGGGCTTCCTAGAACCATCTGGTTGGCCACCATGAGAAACAGCATGTTACCCTGGTGCTTTTGGGCTCATCCAGCAAGGCTCTTATGCTCTTACGTCTCAAGGCACACAGCAGCAGAACATGTACTGTCCCCTAGGGCCACTGGTGTACAAGATGCTTCCAAAACTAGCCAACTAAGCCAACGGGCCAGTTAAACCACGGAGTTCACAGTTCCACAGGATGTAGTGACAGCGGCCAGTTTGGATGGCTTTAAAAGGGGACTGGACACATTCATGGAGGAGATGGCCATCCATGGCTACTAGTCCTGATGGCTATGTGCTACCTCCAGTACCAGAGGCAGTCTGCCTGTGTACACCAGTTGCTGGGTACCATGGGTGGAAGGGTGTTGTTGCACTCATGTCCTGCTTGTGGGTTTCCTGTGGGCAGCTGGTTGGCCACTGTACAGGATGATGGACTAGATGGACCCTGGGTCTGATCCAGCATCAGGATTCTTCTTATGTTCTTTTGTTCAGGCTTCGCAGAGTCATGTGGCAAAGCATCTCCCAAACTCTGCTCCAGCTTTTCCTACCTTGGTGCCATCCAGATGCGTTGGACTACAACTTTGGCCATGCTGGCTGGAAATCATGGGGCCTGCAGTCCAACACATCTGGAGAGCACCAGGTCAGGGAAGACTCTGAGAGCCAGTGTGGTGTAGTGGCAAGAGTGTTGGACTAGGAGCTGGGAGATCCGGGTTCTAGGCCCTACTCGGCCATGGAAGCTCACTGGGTGACCTTGGGCCAGCCACAGACTCTCAGCCCAACCCACCTCACAGGGTTGTTGTTGTGAGGATAAAATGGAGAGGAGGAGGATAACGTAAGCCGCCTTGGGTTCCTTGCAAGAGGAAAAAAGGCGGGGTATAAATGCAATACATACATACATACATAAATAAATAAATAAACTCTACCCATTTAGGCAGCAAGTTGGAGGCTCTGATGCTTGAATGATGCCCCTGACTTAAAACACCCCCCACACAGAAAATTAACATTTAGGGAGGAAGGGCAGGGGTATTTGGCTTTGTACAGGAAGGAGTCCCTTCCCCCCGCCACCATGGGGGAGCATTCCAACATGTAACTGCTCCCCCCCCACACACACAATAAACTACATGTATAATTTGGTCTCAAATTATTAACAGACACAGGGTTCCCCATTCGAGGCCCATAAACACCATTTGAGAAACATGCATTTCCTTAAAACACTCTCCGCCTTCCCTCAAAGGTGCCCAAAGCAGCTCTAGTCAGCCATCATGACAAGCCCGCGTTCTGCACCCACCACAGCTTAGAAGCCAAACCACGGGTTCAGCTTCCCCCTGCACGGCAGGCAAAACAGAGCGCCCTCTCTGACTTCGATCTATGCAGCACCCCTGTCTCTGGGTGCAGTGGCCACCAGAGGCAGAACCACAGCGGGCATCCATGGTCTGCGTCAACTCAAGACATCACACCAAGCCCCCCCTTAAGCTCTGGCACAGCATATGGACAGAGCTAGTCGTGGAACAGCAGCCAGGTTACAAAACTGGAAAAGAGGGAAAGAAGAACATCCATCCCCACTGGCCATGCTGGCTGGGGAGGATGGGAGTTGTAGTCCCATACCTCTGGAGGGCACCAGATTGGGGAAGGCTGTTCTAAAATCTCTCCATTAAAGAAGTGGAACGCCCCTTCCATAAGCGATGGAGAACGCCTTTGAATAGACTGTTGTTGTAACAGCTTCACAAATAAATCCCCAGAGCCCATCAGCCCACGGGTTAACTCTTTGTGGCCTCAACAGGGAGGAGCAGTCACACGCCAGCCAGTGGCAGTTCACACCGCACACAGACGGAGGCTTTTACAAGCCGGGATTCCACAGAAGAGTTATTCAAACGGAATGAGTGTCAAAGCAACGCTTTCATTCAATCTGCAGACATTGCAGAATCCTTTGTGAGAACACCCCAAATCACAAGGTGATTCCCCCCCCCCCACACACACACACTATCCTTTTGATAGAGTTAGACTTTGATCCATCACACCTGTACTCAACTCAGCACTAAACCGACCATCACGGGACCAGCCCTGCCATTGGACAGAGTGCGGCAAGCTGCCTCAAGGGGCACATGCTTGGAGGCAGGGAGCAGGGGCAAGGTGTCGGGAGGGTGCAGCCTGGCCTGTGCCCCCTCAGCTAGTCTGCTGCCCCCCGGTGCGGTCGAGGATACTGCAAGATTGAACAGCCAGCCTGGATGGAATGAGAAAGGCGCACCATCTTGTCCTTAGCATCAGTCAGCAAAGTGTCTGCAGCTGGTCCTGGGTTATCATCATGTGATCTTAAGATCTGAGAAGTTGGGCATTTGACTGGTTAAAAAGGCCGGATACTGTTAGATAATGGTGAAGGATTTCAAAAGCCTGAACTTTATTAGAGCAGCTAAAAAATCTTTAATAATCATGGCCAACAACACATATGATACTTGTGCTAATTATGACAACAAAATAAGTCCTATTGTGAGATAGTGAAACCAACTTTTTAAGAAAGGTGTAATGAATTATTATAACTTAATAGCATTAAGTATGGTTTCTGTAACAATGCATTCTCGAAACCGTTCTTCTCTTTGGCTTTTATCCCAGAACTTCAGAATCACCAGCCTGCCATTACATTTTCTAATGACGTTAAAAACATAAAACAGTGTAACTGCAATTATTAAAAAGCAAAGGGCAGCTGTGCCCAGCAAGGCATCAGGAGACCAATGCTTCAGGTTTCATGGCTTCACAGAACATTTGGCTGGCCAGTTGACCCGATCCTAGGCACGCTTACTCGGGAGTACACCCCACCAAACTCAGTGGGACTGACTTCTAAGCAAGCATGCATAGGATTACATTGCTACTCCAATGCAAAGATTAGTATCTGGAGGTATAGGCAGAAGCGGTGCTGGAGAGGAAACTTTTAAAAGATAGGAACTAGCACCAAAAGAACAGGGGGCGGAGAAGGAGGACACAGACTCCGTGAAGATGGTGGATTTAGCTGCCATCCAAGGCACCCTTACACCAAAGCAAGTAAGCCCCATTAAGCTTGATGAGAGACTTCTGAGTCAACACGCGTAGGACAGGGCTGGCCTGGCAAGACTTTGCTCTAAAACAGCAAAGCTTATGGTATTATACTTCACACCCCGATTCCCCCATGTTTTATTTCCTTAAATTCCAGTGCTTTATTACTTGCCATTTCCCGCGCTCATTCTCCACCCTGAGACGGGGATAAAGAAAGTCAGAAGTGTCAATAAATGCACCTCTCCTTGCTTTTACTGTAAGCCCCTCAGCAACAGGAATGTACAAAGTATCTCTGGTCAAATTGCTCATATCTAATCTGAACCCAGGGCTAGAGTAAGCTATAAACACTTTCTCTTTTTAATGGGCACAAAATAAAACAAGAGCATAACCAGGACCCTAAAATTATGCAGGCTTCTCTCAAAAGCTCCAGACAGATTTTCCAAAGTGATCTAACGCTTAACCTGACACTGTCTGAGACGTGAATTACCCGCTTTTAATTCAAGCTGTGTTCTGCATCGTAAGATAGATTGAGCCTTTTCTTTCCAGGAGACCCTGTCAGCAGCCAAGCTCCATTTAAGTAAACAGTGCCCCAGGGCCGAATGCTTGCCATTTTTCAGTTTTCTACCACCTGCCTTAGGTTCACAATAAAGTACAGCTTGTTTAAGTCCAGGATTGTTAGAGAACACACACATAATTCCCCCAGTGGGGAACTATGAAAAAGAGAGGGCAAATAATTATAGCCAAAAAGTGTGTGTGCGTGTGTGTGTGTTTTGCAGCCTTCCTACATCAATGCACGATAAAGGCATTCTTAGAGGGGATTCAATCTTCACTTTTAAAACTTGGGTGCAAGAAGTTCCCGAGTTTCAGAAGCATGCATGATAAATGGAAATTCCCACATTTACCTGCAATGAACATGGAACTTGGAGCCCACTCTGTCTGTTTATCAAGACGCTACTTACACATTTTCCCACAAATAAAAAAATGCACCATTCACAATTGATCTTGCCCTGTGTGTATATTTCCCGTTTATACACAAGTGCTTTTTGAAGTGTAAATCAGCTCTCGCTACATAGCTGCAAACTCTTTTTTCTTAAAAATAACAACATACAGGGGGTGTCTATATTACCACTCCCAAATTCCTTTGTGTGATCCCACTGGAAAAGCAACAGAATTGGACTTGAATCACAAATAAGCTCACTTTTGTCTATTTCAGTGTTGACTTGGGCAGAAGCAAGTATTGTTGTCACCTTCAGGAGATACGATTAATACGCTAGAATTCATTACGATCCCCCCGCCACTCATCCGCAGAGGCTTGGGGCAGCAACAGTTTCTTAAATGCCAGGATACCAGAGAAATATTACTTTATGTTTGCAACTTGTAAGGAACAAACACCTCCCCACCAGCCCACCCCCCACCCCCGCACAACATTAAATACAAAGCTTCCCACTTGAAAACCACCTGCATTTAAGCACCAAGGAGGAAAAATAAGCTGTCCCATTTATTAATATTATTAATTTATCAATTGTACAAGTATATTTTATGGAGCACGTTTCATGTACAAAATGTTAAGAATCATTGGCCTCATCTTCACAACAACCTTATGAGGTAGGGCACTGGTTTGTTTATTTATTTATTTATTTCATTTCATTTCATTTCTATACCGCCCAATAGCCGAAGCTCTCTGGGCGGTTCACAAAAATTAAAACCAAACAACACACAATAAAACAATTTAAAATATATAGAACATTAAAACCACAATATAACAATACAACCACAATAAAACCTAGCAGCAGTACAGGAGTTTAAAATACAGATTTAAAACAGCAAAGATAAAAATTTAGAAAGCTAAAATGCCTGGGAAAATAAAAAGGTCTTCACCTGGCGCCGAAAGGAGTACAATGTAGGCGCCAGGCGAACCTCACTAGGGAGCTCATTCCAGAGCCGGGGTGCCACAGCAGAAAAAGCCCTCCTCCTCGTAGCCACCCGCCTCACTTCCTTTGGCAGGGGCTCACGGAGAAGGGCCGCTGATGATGATCTTAAGGTCCGGGCAGGCACATATGGGAGGAGGCGATCCTTCAGGTAACCTGGCCCCAAGCCGTTAAGGGCTTTGAATGTTAACACCAGCACTTTGAATCGGGCCCGGAAATGGACTGGCAGCCAGTGCAGCTGGAAAAGTACTGGCGTAATATGAGCTCGCAGGCCAGTCCCTGTTAACAATCTTGCTGCCCTATTTTGAACCAGCTGAAGTTTCCAGACCGTTTTCCAAGGCAGCTCCACATATAACGCATTGCAGTAATCCAGACGAGAAGTTATCAGAGCATGGATCACTGTAGCAAGGCTATCTCTGTCCAGATAAGGGCGTAGTTGGTACACCAGCCTAAGCTGATAAAAGGTGCTCCGTGCCACTGAGTTCACCTGTGCCTCAAGTGACAGGTCTGGATCCAAGAGCACCCCCAAACTACGAACCTGCTCCTTTAGGGGGAGTGCAGCCCCCTCCAGAACAGGTTGAGTATCACCTAGCCGGGCAGACGAACCACCCACTAACAGTACCTCCATCTTGTCTGGATTGAGTTTCAATTTATTAGCCCTCATCCAGTCCATTACCGTGCCCAGGCCCTGATTCAGAACAGCCACTGCCTCACCTGGGTTTGATGAGAAAGAGAGGTAGAGCTGGGTGTCATCCGCATATTGATGGCGCCTCAGCCCACACCTCCGGATAACCTCCCCCAGCGGTTTCATGTAGATGTTCAACAGCATGGGGGATAAAATAGAGCCCTGTGGAACCCCATGGCACAATTGCCATGGCACAGAGCAATAATCCCCCAGCACCACCTTCGGGAATAGGCCATCCAAGTAGGAGCAGAACCACTGCAGTGCAGTGCCTCCAACTCCTAACCCAGACTACTATTTTACAGATGGGAAAACCTAAGCCATCTGATAAGTTGATGGACTTTTAAGCTAGGTCCCATGATAAAGTCCATCACACTATCCATTGGACTGCATGAGCTTTTGAAATTGTTTTAGGCAGGGATTGTCTCTCTAGCATTTTAAAATCCTGCAATCTGGATACAATTTTGCCAATAGAGAAAGAAAATAGTTTTGCTAGTCCTGGGGAGGGGGACAAAAGCCCCACCCCAGACAGCAGAAATCTCACCAAGCTAGTCCACTCATTTCCAAGATTCACACACAACTTTCGTACTTAGCTTCTCAGCCATGAGGGCTAGCAACTTGATTTTTTCTTTTTTTCTTTCTTTTTTTTAATATATTTTTATTTATTTTATCTTTATAAATGAAATAAACAATACCAAAATTACCAACAACCTGATCAATACTTCAGTATCCCAACAATACAATATTCTGATGAGGACACCACAATAACAAAGAGAGAAGGAAAAAGAGAAGGGGGGGGGAGGAAAAAGGAGGAGGAAAGGAAGTGAAGAAAAAAGAAAATTATTTCCCCTTCCCTCCCACTCTCCCTCCCCCTTAAAGAATTGAGTTTAAACTCCAATACCCCCCCCGCCTCCGATGCCATTCTATTTTAAAAACTGTATCTATAACCTTAACAGTCTTAGAGTTTAGTAAACAACCTTACATTTCTATATCATATCATCAATCTTATATCAAAGGAACAGGTCTGCAATTCATTCCCAAAAACCTATATTATTATTATTAGTAGTAGTAGTAATAATAATAATAAAATATATAGTATTATATAATAATAAAACTTAATATAAACCTTTAACAGTCAGTAATATATTTTATACTAGATATATTATCTATTTTGAAATAAAAAATATAAAGAAAAGCAAGAAAAAATAAAAGATGAAAGAGAGTAAACAAATATTGTTTTAAATGATATATATATCATTTATCTTCTGAGCTAGCCTGGATCATGTGGACTAAACACAAACAGTTAATAAAGCTTGTTTAAAGATTCCAGTTCATGGGGTTGTAACAGAATTCTCATGCATTTTTACATTCAGCCATGCCTCTGCCATTTCATGATTTAGAAAGTTTTGCTAGTCCTGGGGAGGGGGACAAACGCCCCACCCCAGACAGCAGAAATCTCACCACGCTAGTCCACTCATTTCCAAGATTCACACACAACTTTCGTGCTTAGCTTCTCAGCCATGAGGGCTAGCAACTTGATTTTTTTTTCTTTTTTCAATGTAACTCCAAATTTTCAATCAGCTCAGTCCTAAGTCCACTACCACATTTTGTACTTTTCCTGAGCTCTGGAAGAATCGTTGATCAGACTGACAGACATGCCCTTGGTTTTAAGCAAGTACTTGGGAAGATACAATTAAACGGGAAACTCTGCAACATGAACCTGCAAACAAAAAACCAAACAACCTCAGATTGGAAAAACAACTTTAGCTGTTGCAATCCACAAATTGCCTGTTTACATGTTCATCAAAGCTGAAATGAAGGAGTGATTGGGGGAGGGAGGGAATCAGGATCATGTCCTCTGGCCCCGCCCTCCGCAGTTTGTCTGAACCCGTGAACAGAGCCCCGAAATGAGTGACACCCATAGAGAAGTGCGTCTGAACACAGCTTAAGAGATCATCCACTAGCAGAGCAAGAACAGAAGCAGAAAGGAGGCAGAAAGTGGGAAGGGCAGAGAAGAAAGCTCTCATTTGAGAGCAATGCGAGGCACTTGCCCATTCACAAAAAGACACTTTGCGCAGGTAAAAAAGTCAGCCATCTGCCCAAGTCAGCCCAGGCAAAGAGGCCACAATCTCTCCAAGTTTTGACTGCTGAGAAGGGGAAGGAAGGAAGGTGGGTGGCAGTGTCTGACCAGAGCAACTTATATTTGGATGACAGAGGACACTTTTTTCGTAGAATGGAAAGCCCTGTCGGTAGATCAGAACTGAAGGCAACTTGGAGGTGGCTTGGCAGGGGGCAGAGAGAAGCTGATGCCAAGCGGCTGCTTGATTCCTTTGACTCCAGCTCTTGTTAACTGTAATGATTATCTGTTAACCATCTTGCATTTTATTGCAATGGGCAAAGGACATCATTACTCAGGCCTGACAGGATGTGTGCCTGCATCACCCACAGAGGAAAGGTGAACAGATGTTGTTGTAACTGCAGGTAAAACATGGCCACAGGGCACTAGGACAGGAAGACTCAAGCCTGGGACAAGCATGGTGCATCCTGGGTGACTCAGGGAGAGGCCTTTATAGGCTTATCTCAGGAGGGTAACAAGGGGATAAAGATATTTATTGCTCTTCATGACGGGGGAGGGGGGCACATGGCCTACAGGTAAAGCAGATGCTTTGCACATAGCTGGCCTTAGATTCAACCCTCACCATCTCTAGCTAAAGGATATCGGGCAACCCAAGACCTCTGCCTGAATCCCTGGAGAGCAGGCACCAAATTGGTGTACAAGAGCAAAACTAGCCTGGCTTAGTGTAACGGCCAGTATCCCACCACCAAGCTGCCACATTCGCCTTCTGATGACACAAAGCAAATGCTCTGCTCCCCGTGGCTACTCTCAACATACCAACCTTGCAGGGGAGATTTGTTTTGTGTGCTGAAGGGCCTGAGACAATTCCTTCCATTCTCAATTTCTCTTGCCTAGACTAGCAGCTTAAGCACCATTTATAGTATTTAAAATGAACAGGAGTCAATGAGGATATACGTTTGCATCGAAAGAAGCTACAGCCTATTCAGGCATTGCTTACAGGAGGAGATGGCAACTTTATTTTATTTATTATTACAGTTGTATCCCACCTTTTGTCCTCTTGCAAGGAACCTCAGGGGGCTCACATGGCCCTCCTCCTCTCCATGTTGTCCTCACAACAACCCTGTGAGGTAGGTTAGGCTGAGAGTCAGTGGGTGGCCCAAAGTCACCCAGTGAGCTTCATGGCCAAGTGGGGACTAGAACCCAGGTCTACTGTAACCACTATACCACACTGGCTCTCTGCTGCAAGATACAGGAGCATGTACATAACAGATACGTGCATCACTTCATGTTTCCTGCCTTTTCACCTTATAGTGGAGGTTCTCAGAACTTTTCAACCCGTTTTAGGTATACATGAGAATTAGGAAGGGTCTGCCCGCACCTGTACTTAAATGCGTGTCTCAGACATGATCATAATTAAAGCTGTAATACTTTCCATACCTGTTTGCCACTTTCCTAAATGCCAAGCTCTGGAACGTTGGCCTCTTTCATGGACTTTGTTGCAAACCATCTATGCTGCCCACTGGGGAGCAGAGGAAAAGTTGTCCCAATTTCCTTAGACATTGTGAAGGGACCCATGCAGGAGGTTTGAAGGTGGAACCCTCAAAGCTAACCGTAGTTAGCATTATCCTGGTTACAGGAAAACACTACGCCATGGCTAAGAGGAGGGAGGAAGCTCCCCCCCCTCCGCCCCGCGCCCCGCTTTGTGTCTCAAGCACGGTTACGGGATTAGGAAATGGCAGATATGCCTTGGGCCACAGAGGCCATCAGAGCTTCCTCCAGCACCCCATTTAGTGCTGTTGCTGTACCACGAATCCAGAAGTAGGAAATTCACTACCACCACATCTAGTGATGGCCACCAATTTAGATGGATTCAAAGAGGGGGTTAGAAAATTCCTGGAGGATCAGGCTACCAATGGCTACTAGTCTTGATGGCTATATGCCACCTCCAGTATCAGAAGCAGTATGCCTATGTACACTGGTTGCTGGGGAACGTGGGTGGAAGGGTGCTATTGCACTTGTGTCCTGCTTCTGGGTTTTCTGTCGACAGCTGGTGGCCACTGTGGGAACAGAATGCTGGATTAGGTGGACCCTTGGTATGATCCAGCAGGGCTCTTATGTTCTTCTGTTATGAACACAGCAAGCCTGGAGGCATCAAGGGGGAGGGCGGTTAAGCAGCACGTGATGCAAGGAGTAGGTCCCAGGATTTCAGAGCATAATTTTGATGGCAGCACCTCAACACTGCCACAGAGGATCCAGCGGTCAGTCCTTGGGTACACAGCTGCTACAGCCACAAAATGTTCTGGGGTCAGCCTTAAGAGGAAGAGAAATGCACCCACGGAGATGCAACAGGGAGAGAAAATTCCTCTCGCCTGACCAAACAGTGTTGCGACTCCCCTTGAAATCCACAGCTCTCTTGCACTGTGCCATCCGCCCAAGCAGCCTGCTCAGTTCTGACCTGCAGTTTGAACTAAGAGCCACCCGTACAGTCTCCAGAGACCTCATGGCTTGCTGAATCCGCACCCATGACTCAATGTATTTATTCTTTTTAAGCCACAAACAGCCACCCTCTGTCCGGAAGTAACCCAAGCCTGGCCTTTGCCTATTGTTTAGTTAGGTTCCCATGAAGAACTTGGCCCTTTCCTAAAGGCAGTTCTATAATCCCCTTCTTGAGAGCTGCCGTCTGTCACTTCTCGCTGTTCAAAGGAATATTAGTATCTGTGTACACAAACACAGGGAGTCATAACAGGTTGCAAAGCCTTCTCAGAAATCCTTTAGCTACCAGAATATGACTAGAGGGGGCCCAAAACAACAGCAGAAAGGGTCTTAAAATGCATATACAGGAGGAGATGCTTATGCAGTTAGAGCAAATCTGCCCATCAGAGGCTGCAGGTTAACTTCAAAAGCTGGGGGTGGAGGGATGCAAGGGGGAGATGCACAGGCATCCAGAAGAAAGACAGAAGGACAGGAAGCTCCAGGTAAACACAGGCCGTTCTCACAACAAATAACGGCAGCCATTTTTAGTAACGCTAAAAGGTTTTGAAAGAGGTGGATCCTCTTGCAAGACAGGCAAGAAACAGTAATTTCAAGTGAAGCCAAAGAAAACCTTGGATGAGACTGCAGAAGTGTCTTGAGGGTGGAGTTCTGTGCCACCCTAACTTTGGGTCAATCCATCCTGACTTTTATCTACTGTGCCAGGTGCTGATCCTATTGTGCAATTGATGCCGTGTGCAGAACATGGCACAGATCCACCCTTGGCATGTAGCGGTGTGCAAAAAACTGATCTGCAGCTACGCAGTTCTGCAGATGGCGACAGCGCACCAGCAACCATCTCAGCGCATGGCACGGCCACAGTCAGAAGTACAGACTGGCCAGACTGCTTCCCCCCTGCTCCGAGAGGATGACAAGAGCCAGCACCTATACAGTTTACGCAGATGTGGGGTGTGTTACAAAAGAAGAAGCATTAGTTGCAGCGGGGGGGGGGGGGGGGCTTTTACACAGCAAGGACACTTTTAGACCAGAAACGATTCACTTTTAGACCAGAAACAATTCTGAAGTAGCCCAGGAACACGAAAACCCAGGTCAGGAGCAGCGCACAGCACACCTTTTGAAGACAGCACTTGAGAAGCATGCGAGACCAGATGAGCCAAACACAGGGTGGAGCAGAGTTCAAATCATGCCCCAGTGCTGACACAACGGCTGACCTCTTCTGGCACTGATTTAGCCCCCAAGCCCCAGCCAGTAAACTCAGAGTAGGTACAGAATGGGAGAGATTTGAGAGCAGAAATTACAACAGCGGGGCCGCTCATAGGAGCAAAATGGTACCCAAGCTAAAGCCAAACTGGATCCTTCCCAGATCACAAGTGCTCAGCTTCCCTTGTCAGCTGCCACAGGGGAGGGGGAGGGGGGAGGGGACGACGGGAGCATCAGTGTTTGTGTAGTTTGTGTAGTCACACCAATTTCCTTGTCAACACCTTCACGGCGGTGTGGCTCATTCCACTGAATGAATGGTGAAGTCCCTTCCTTTGAAATCAGGGCTACCTTCCCCTTTGGAAAAGGGCCAGAGAACAAGGCGTTGGGTGGGGTGAGCTCATGGGGGTGGGGGAAGAGAAGAGAGATGCAGGGTGGAGAAAGTTATCTGTGGGTTACTTTTCTTTTTCTTTTTTCAAGCACCAAAATTCAGAGATATCTAGACAGGCGAGGGAGAGCGGCCAAAGATCAACACAGCAGCTAGAGAAAAGGGGGCTGGCCCAGGTGGCGGGCAAGGTTAGCTTAGCTGCACTGAAAAGTAACTTCTCATTGTGGTCAGATTAAGGGCTGGTTCACACATGCATGAACACCGCTTGACTCCCAGCCAAAAGCAAGTGGTGTTTGCGTCTGGAAGAGCATTCAAGGCACATCTAGTACGGCGTGCTGATTCTCACAGTGGCCAGTCAGAGGCCTCGAGAAAGCCAACGGTCAGGCCACGAAGGCGTCTCCCCCGCCCTACACACACACACTGTATGTATCTGGTAGTCACAGGTGCACTGCCTCTGTCAACAGAGGTTCCATTTAGCTATTGTGTCTGGGAAAAATGGTAGTGGCCAGGCTGATCAGAGTTGTGTCTTTTTAGATATGGGTTTTACAGATATCCTGCCTCTAATTTTGTTATCAGCAATGTTCTTATGTCTTAATGGTAACATCGCATTACTTTACAGCACTGTATGTTTGAAAGGGCATTCCTCGCCCTGACTATGGGCAGATAGGCTTCTAAAACCCCCCACAGCATTCCCACCAAGCTATCCCAGGCTGAGTGAGTACCCCGAAGTGCCATAACGCACAGATCTTCTCTACCACTCCCACTACCCCCCAGCCAGCAATACTAGCTGGGGATGCTGGGAGTTGTAGTCCAATGCATTTGGAAGGCGCTGGCTGGGGAAGCCTTGGCTAGCGAGCCACCATATAAAGCTGCTCTAAGACGATGGCAGTCCAGGCGATCATTCTCATGCAGCCCCTGACACGCACAAAGGGCAAAGGGGGTGGGCGAGCCCAGAGATCTCCTCCCTCGCTCCCCAAAAAGAAAAGCTCAGCACTAGATGGCCGGGTGTTGCCTAACCACCCCAAATTCTCCGTGGGGTGAGGGAGTTCAACGTCCCGCACACACCCATGTGCCTGGGAAGCGCATGTCGTCCTTCCGCTTCCCCAGTGGCGGCATCTGGTAAGCCAGCACACCAAGCACCGCCGGGCGCCGGGTGAGTCAGGGCCCAGGAGGAGCCGTTTGTCTGTCTGGCAGGAGAGGCCTGCCTGTGTCTCGCAATGGCGGTGGCTGCCGGCGGCTTCGTGGAGATGCCCTTCGGAAGAAGGCCGGAGAGCGCAGCGCGCTGAGCACTTCGACGCCCTGGCCTCTGCTCCTGGGGTCCTGTGTTCTGCGCACAGCCCAGTGTGGCTCTGCCCGCCCCGAGCCCAGCTGGTGCCTCAGGACTTGGCCTTCCAGGCTGAGCAGGTGGAAAGAGCGCATGCACGCACTCCAGGGGCCCAGGGAAGCCCGCGCCCCAGAGGAAGATGCCTGCATGCAAGGAGGTACCCAGGCGGCCGCTGCTCGCCCAGGCCCTTCATGACAACTTACACAATGACCGCCTCCCAGCTCCTGGGTGGAGCTGACAGCAAAGCCCAGGCCAGAGACATCGTCTGGGGAGGAACGGAGTTAGAGGAAGAGATAGCAGAGCCAAAGGGTAGTAGTTTCAAAGGAGAACCTGGGGGGAGAGAGCGAGAGATCGGCCCGATTTCGCGCTCCTCATCACCCCTTGCACCTCTTTTCCGCTACGCAACTCTCTAGGCAGGCCACCACCCTCAGCCCCTCCAAGAAGATTCATTCTCTCCAAGCCCCATCTCTCTACTGCCACGTTGCTTTCCACACATGCTTCCATTGTCTCTTTACTCCTCCTATACTATAGGAGTATAGCCTGCCCGACATCGCGTCCCAGTGCTGCTCTGCACCGAGCACACCGGGGCACTAAATAAATAAGCGGAAGGCGGGAACAAGCACTTTAAAAAAAGTCCACTGGCCTAACCCAAAGGCAGGATGGAACCATTTCCCCAGGGAACCGGGTTGCGGGCAGCCCGCTCAGGGCTTTCCCCATCTTGGGAATGGGTTGTGTCCAGATTGCTAAATCTTTTAAATTATCATTTTCACGTCAGTTTCTGGCGCCCTTCAGGGACTCTGGAATAATGCCAACCCATTTGGAATTAGCATGATTTTCACGTTCCTCCACATTGCAAAGAAAATGGAGCCTACGCCAAAATGTTACAAAAATAGCGTAAAGTGCCACAATTCTCCCTGCTGTATAATTTGCTTAAAACTGCAGAACAGCTTTCCCTGTTTAATTATGGATATGACACTACAGTAAAAAGAATGAGAAGAGTTTGCTTTTTTTTTTAAAAAAGAATTATTCCCGCACTGGATGTGAAATGTTCAAAGACCAAACTCTGCACTACATAGGCACATCGCAGTGCTTAAAAAACTAACACCCAATCTCGTTTGATCTCGGAAGCTAAGCAGGGGCAGCCCTGGTTAGGACTTGGATGGGAGACCACCTGGGAATCAGGCTTCCTGCACTGAGCAGGGGGTTGGACTCGATGGTCTTGTAGGCCCCCTCCAACCCTATGGTTCCCTTTTAACAAAGAAACATCACTGTGATGCGTACAGCATTTAAACTGTGTGAATGAAGACCAGTGAGAGAGGTGTCAGAAGGGACAGGGGAAGAAATCCTGCAAGGAAACTCAAATGTGTTCTTCCTACCCCAAAGAGAGTCAAGGAAAGAAGATCAGATAGTGACTGGACATAAACAATGGAAAGCAAAAAAAGATTCATGTCATTCAGGCAGCGGAGGAGTAAGTGACACAGTGTTGAGTAGGAGCTACCAAGCAATACTATTCCAAAAGAGCGATGCAAGGCAATGGCAACATAACCATCCATGCTGCGGCATTCTGCTCTCAACAGAAGATTTTGCAAGACCAAACCCATATGCTGGGTCCCAGAAAGCCTCTGTATATATGTATTCTTCCAGCCCAGAAAGCATGTTCTTGTTAAACTGAATAGGTTATATTACTAATATTTCCATTTCACAGACAGGCAGTTGAGGCCTGGAGCAAAATAGCTTGAAAACCACAGCTGAACAAAGAGGCACTTGGCTGGCCACTGTCAGAAACAGAACACTGGGCTAGATGGACATGTGGTGTAATCCAGCGTTGGGGCTCTTTATGTTCTTTGTATTTAAACCTATCCCAAACTTCTCCGCTCCATTCCTGCCCAGCAGATTCTCCAGAGGGTTTGGAGATGTTCGCACAAATGGGATTTACTAGAACAGAATAGCACTTTTAAACAGTCTCTCCTTCCATCCCACACTCCAAAACGATCCTCCCCCCACCGCACCCCCACCCCATGTATTATGTTTCCAAATGGGCCCAGTTTGCACATTTGCAAGATGGAAAAACAAAGTCTGGCCAAGCTGTAGGATGACACTAGCTCAGATCACAGAATTTCGGTGCCTTCCCTTTCAGATGGTGTCAACACAGCTGCTCTGTCCTCTGGAATGTAAGCTAATATGGTTTTCAGTCTGGTGCAGGAGGGCCAACTTCCTCAATATGTAGCATATCCCCTGTAACACACACACGCGTGCACACACACACTTCCTCGATCTTAAATCAGTCCACTATTTCAAGTTTACACTCTACATACACAGTCTCTCCCTGACACCCAAACAGAAATAATTGCTTTGCAAACAAGGAGTCCAGGTGATGCTCTGCGCATACAAACTTCAGCCACATCGTATGCATGGCTTGTTGACAGAGATTCAAAGAGGCATTTCTCCGCCTGGACAGAGGGTCGGGGGGGGGGCAAACGATTAGCCACATTAAGGAAAACTAGCTCCATTAACTTGCTATCTGCAAACAATCTTGCACCTGAAGACCTGTTTCCATTGTTTTTCAAGCCCAGCAAAGTCCTGACTGCAATGCGCTTCTTCAGGCTAACCATCTATTGTGTCAATAAGAAGACAAGTTACAATGGTTTACAGTCAACACAGACAAAAGCACCCCATTTCTAGGAACTGATAGGCACTTCTTTGCAGTTCTTAGCCAAGGAAAAGTCACTTCACTGGCCATAACTCAAAGAATAAATGCCCACCCCCTGCCCTCAAATTAATTCAGCCTAAAGGAAACTTAAGTGTTGCCTAGTTGTCAGCCCCGGGAAGGAGAAAAGCCCCCCGAAGACAAAAGTCCTGGATCTGCATTACAGAGATCATAAAACTGGAGACAGAGAAAGAAATGTCAGCAAAGACCTGGGATGCCTTACCTCACTGTATTGGGACTGGGCATTATTCTCGAGGTACAACATGTTAGCAGTGAGGTTAAGCAGGGCTGCGGTCCTCTCCTCGGGCTCCAGGGTGCTCTCCTTCCCACCAGTGCCCCCCACCCCCAATGAGACCCTAGGGAAAGAAATGGGTGACTCCGCTTGCCAGCTCTCAGGACAGTGTGCCTCTCCAGATAATTTAAGGTTCCCTTATATACTTCTCTCTGGGCAAGGAGGGGGGCGGGGCGGACCTGCTTGGCTCTACCTGTCAAAATGTTGCACACCTGGACTCCTCCACTCCAATGGAGGGAGGCCTCTCCCAGCTCATTAAGTGGTTAAGGAATCCTTATCACCAATCTCTAAAAAGGAAAGGAGGGGACAAGAAGAAAGAGCGCACACGCCAGAGAGGGAGCAAAAAGAGCTCAAACGGAGGGGAACACACACGCACACTGGAGACTTTCGCTCGCCACTTGTGCGAAGTTTGCAGCTAACGAAGAAGAGGAGCAATCAAGGGCACCCCACGGACTTAATCTTTACCGAAAAGCACTGCCAATTATTGATATTTCCAAAACACCCTGAAAGCCATACACACTCTCTTTACAGAAGACCGATCGACCCTCCCCATTTGTCAGATGAAGAACCGACAGTCAGAGAAAGCCTTGCCCTAAGCTAGGTCTAGCAATGGCAGCTAAACGGATCCTCTAAGATCAGTGGCAGTATACCTCTGAACTACTGTTGGGGGGGCAAGTGAGGGTTGTCTTGTGGGCTTCCCAGCGGCCTCTGGGTCACTGTCACTGTCATTAACAGCATGCTAGACTAGACGGACCTTTAATCCGATCCAGCAGGGATTTTTCTATGGCCGTACATTAACGCCATCACTACCATCACTACAGCGAAGGAGAGTCTTCTACCTAGGTTTCCAAGACCAAAATGTCAGTCATCGTCTAGAGCAGCCTTCCCCAACCTGGTGCCCTCCAGACGTGTTCGACTACAGCTCCCAGAATCCACCTGGCTAGGGATTCTGGGAGTTGTAGTCCAGCACATCTGGAGGGCACCAGGTTGGGGAAGGCTGCTCTGGAGGACAAGCATGGTCCTCAGGTCTTTGGGGGCTGGTGGGGGAAAGAGAGAGATTATTTTTTTAAGAACGTAAAAAGAGCCCTGCTGGATCAGACAAAGGGCCCATCTAGTCCAGCATTCTGTTCACACAGTGGCCAACCTGTGAGCAATTAAGTGATGCCCAACACGTTTCAGTCCAAGATCTATAAATCCAATAGAGTTAGGCAGGACTGAGCACTTACTAAAACCCAGCGAAGAGACAGAAATGGGCACCAGCCACAGCACACGAGGTTTCAAGTTACATGGAATTCTTTATCAGGCGTATAGGAAAGCTAGTCCTAAGCACTACCTTTTCCATATGAAAAGAAACATGCATGACAAATGTAGCCTTTACTAGTATTTTTACTTCTGACAAAAATTATCACTCTCTCATATATATATATATATATATATATATACACACACACACACACACACACACACACACATACACACACACACGAATTCATCCACACCCCAATGAAGAGAACTGTGTTTTTTCCTGATGAAGAGGTCTGTGTCAATGCAAAACTTACTCACATTACTTCAGGTGCACTGAAAGGCCAACATCCATGACCAGGCAGGCACATATCTTGTATGCACAGGTTATTACACTGATACAGCAGATATACTGGTATGCACAGATGTATATTATTAATTAACTCTGAGCATTAGTAAGAGGTGGTGTAGCAAAGTTATTAAGACAATGAGCAACAGGGGAGGAATTCCCCACCTTTGCCATGAACTCCCGAGCTGGCCTTGGGCAACTTCCCACCTTTCAATTGCAATATGTGAATAATAATACTACTGACATACCTTGCCAGGTTGTCGTAAGAGTTACAACTAGATAGTGTCTGGGGTCCAAATACTCTAAAGCTGTATCAAATATTAAGATAGCTTCCCTTTTTTTTAGCATATGAAGCTGCCTTGGATGAAATCAGACCCTTGGTCCATCCCATCCCGCATTGTCTGCACTGACTGGCTGCGGCTCTCCAGGATCTCAGACGGAGATCTTTTCTGATCTTGGAGATCTTTTCTGATCTTTCCTTAGTTGCATGGGAGATCCCAGGGGCCTTTCTCATGCAAGTAGGTGCTCTCCCAATTAAGGATCTCTGAAAAATTAATTTCAGGTAGTTTCTGACCAGAATTTAGCCAGTTTGGACCTCCCAGAACTGAACCCAATTTGCAGTCGAAGTCTGCATGTTCCCGAGGTTGTGAAGCAATTCGCAGAACCAAAAAGAAATGCATCTGAAAACCTAAGGAGATCTGAGCAGCAGACACTAAAACCAGTGGGTTGCATCCCATGTTAATCCTACTAAGAGTAGGCCCACTGAAATGAATGAGACGTAAGTTAGCCATGACCACCTTGAGTACTGTTCATTTGAATGGGTCTACTCTAAGTAGGGCTAACACTGGATACATTCTAGTAAAAAAAGATAACAAGCAATAGCAAACAAGAAAACTCTCACAGCAGCCGTAATATCTCGGAAGGCTCAAAAGGCTGATTAAAAAGAGAATATTAAGAACATAGGAAGAGCGCTCCTGGATCAGACCAAGGGTCCATCTAGTCCAGCATTCTGTTCACACAGAATGGCCAGCCAGGGGGTACTGAACTACCCTCGTAAAGGTCAGCCGCAAAGGTTCCATAGGGGTCTCCCGGTGGACCTTTCATGACGTGTAGACATTGATGTCCTCATCCTCCATGAATTTCTACTC
Organism: Heloderma suspectum; assembly: GCF_057233095.1. Lineage (NCBI taxonomy): Eukaryota > Metazoa > Chordata > Lepidosauria > Squamata > Helodermatidae > Heloderma > Heloderma suspectum. Next base: position 327,327,921 of record NC_139460.1, on the reverse strand, counting down.
TCATTCTGCCATTTGAGGGCTCCATACGGACCACCGGATGAATGCTCAGCAATAGGGGTGCACGAAGGTCACTTACCTGGTCTCGCAGCTTTTCGCGGTGGGGGGGAGGCGCTTCGCTGCTCTCCCCCCGAAGTTCAGGCCAGGGGGGGGAGGCTTCCCGCCTCGCCCGGCCGAAATTCAGGCCAGGGGGGAGGCTTCCCGCCTCGCACGGCCGAAATTCAGGCCGGGGAGGAGGCGCCTCGCCTCGCCCGGCTGCGAAATTAAAAGTTAAACAAAAAACAAAAAACGCCCCTGTGATAGGCTACGTGACGATTAACGTAGCCTATCATGGCTAGATCTGCAAAGTCAGCCGTGATAGGCTACGTAAATCGTCACGTAGCCTATCACGGCTGACTTTGCAAATCTAGCCGTGATAAGCTACGTTAATCGTCATGTAGCCTATCACGGGGGCGTTGTTTTTTTTCTTTTATTGGAATGGCGGCGGCAGCAGCCGGTCGAAAGACCGGCTGCCGCTCCCGCCCTGGACGAAGACCCGACGAACCGCTGGCTGGACCCGCCGCCGCCGGGAGGGACATTCGGGAAAGGTAAGTCCCGTCCCGGGGGGGGGGGGGGTGCGGAGAATTTCTCCCCGAAACTTGTTCGGGGGGCTGAACACGTTGGCGCTCGGCCCCCCGAAGTTTCGGGGAGAAATTCTCCGCCATCCCTACTCAGCAATCAGGAGAAGAATGGGCAGCAGGCACAATCCAGATTTTTCTCACATCCTGTATGCGTACATGTGCTCAACGCCTGAAAAGCACCAATGTAACCTGAAAAAAAAGTTCTCACCATCCCATGCTTCATGGTCACAGCTAGGGCTGTACGGCTTGTGTGACATCCACTCTGTTTGTGTTTCACAGATTGTCAGGCGCCTTTTGTTCCATCGTCCGCTCACAGATGGATGCGAACTTTTTTCCCCCTCATGCGGAAAAATACACAAATAATTACGTAAGGGGTTTCGTAAGAATTTACATAATTTACCTCAGTACATAAGATTTAGCATATTGTCCCCCATTCCATTGCACTTTTCCTCGGCAGAAACTTGCGCATTTTCCTACGAGTGAATATGTGTAAATTTTGGGGAAGTAAAAAAAAAGTCAGAAGGTCCACAGACTCCACGCAGCCTGAGGGGGTCGCTCCACAGAGGATTCTGCAGGTCGGATTCTTAGACATCAGAGCTCATTTTACTCCATCTCGAATTTCTCCAGCATCCCTAATCCACAGGTGGAACGAGAATGAGATTCATCCCAGGAGTGATAAGCCTGTCCGCAGTCATACATGTTTTAAAACTGGGAAACCCTTTCACTCCAATCCCAAATGTAGACATGTTGACACCTGGCAAAGGGAAAGGCACTCTGTACATGCTCCAAGGCAGCCTTCCCCAATCGGGTGCCTTCCAAATGTGCTGGACTACAATTCCCATAATCTCCAGCCAGCATGGCCACTGACTGCTCTACAGTACATCCTTTACTGCTTCCCAGTGACCCAGGGCTGCATCTTGGAATGGAAAGCACCCTCATACACTCCAGGGACAAAAGGTTCTGTCTCCTTCCACGTCTGCAGAACATTTACTCATCCTGAGCTCTTGGGTTAGAGATCAATATAGTGTAGCAGGATTACTGGATAGTCTAAGGCAGCCATTGATTGATTTATTTTCTTGCTCAAAAGATACATACTAGTATTTAAATATTTTTCACCACCTTTCCTCCAGGGAGCTCAGCTCAGGGTTGTCACCCACCCCAAAACAACCCTGTGAGATAGATGTGTAAATAAATAAAATAGCCTAATCCAATATCCTGCCTTTCTTTATAAAATACAAGCTGCTTACAGAAAAGTTCACAAAACCTGTAACACACATCTAAGAAAACAAATCCAAACAATTAAAATAAATCTCATGCAATAAAACCATATGAGCAGCCCGGCTGGATTGGACCGACGGCCCATTTGATCCACATCCTGTTTGCACAGCGGCCAACCAGGTGTCTATGGGAAGCTGCCAAGCAGGACAGGGGCACATGAGCCCTTTCCCTCCATTTGTCCTGAGTGACGCAAAGGTACACTGCCTCTAACACTGGAGGTACTATATCAGCATCATGACTGGTGGCCATTGGTAGCCTTCTCCTCCAGGGCTTTGTGTAACCCCCTTTTAAAGCCACCCAAGTTGTGGTAGAGAATTCCATTGGGCTGTATCCAAGGTTAGCCCTACTTAGTTAGAATAGATCGATTGAAATGAATCAGACTTAAGTAAGACTAACATTGGATATAACTAGGGTTGTGCGAACTCACCCGAGTCCGCCCCTTGACCCGCTCGCCAGAGCCCCGCCAACTGCTGGACCTGGCTCGCCCTGGGATGCAAGCCGGCTGGTGGTGCGCAAGAGCCCGGCGAGCGCTGTTGCTGCCGCTGCCCAGAGCAACTGCGTCCCGAGGACCAGCAAAGAGGGGCGCAGTTGCTCTTGGAGGCAGGATGGGAAGTGGGAGAGAAATGGCGTTTCCCTCTCACTTCCCATCCTGCCGCTGCTGCCGCCCAGAGCAACACTCAGGCAAGGAGCGGAGGCTGCCGCACTTGCTCAACTCGGCATGCGCTGAGTTGGGCAAGAGCAGGAGGTCGCGGACTGGCGTCTGGGGGGCCAAACTGGCAGAACCCGCCAAGCTCGAGCCCCCAAACGGACGCTCGCAACATCCCTAGATATAACCCACTGTTTAAGTATGGGCTGTGTGAAAATGTTTTCCTACCATTCAGCTTCTTCGGATAACCCTGGGTTCTGATATTATCTAATATCCCTCTGTCCATTCCCCACACCATGCATAATTTTATAAACCAAGAGCAGGATAAAAGAATTCAAGCATAAAGGCTTGAATTACATTGATTAAAATTGCTGTACTATTCCACAGCCAGGCCCTCGCAGCCCAGAGTCAGCCACCCAAGGAAGCCTAGTGACTGAACATATAAAAGATGCCACCTTATCCAGCCTCTTCGGGCTGGAATGGTACTTCTCACATTACATCTGCATTGTTATTAGTGCTGTGCTGAAAATTTCTCCCACATTTTTTCAACCATTCTCATTCAATTTGATAGGAAAGAAATCATTTTTGAAAAGAAATTCAAAGGAGAAGAAAATATCAGAGAAATTTAGGGGTGTACAAAATACTCACCCCGTTCCATTTTGTGGTGTCCGCTGGGGGAGGGGGAGGCAATCTGTCCCTCCCCCCCCCCCCCCAGAATCCTGGCTGGCCAGCTCCGCTCCGCGGCGATTCTGTGGAGCCGCCAGCAGGCTCCAAAGCCCCAGAGATACGGCCGCCATTGCCATATTGCTGGCTGGACTGATGTACTGGGGACACAAATGGCGTCTGGCATAGCAGACGCTATTTGTGTCCCTGCTGTTTGACATGATAGGTTATGTAAATCTTTACGTAGCCTATCGCGCGAAGGAATAGGGACACAAATATGCCATTTGCATCCCTGTTTTTTCATGCAATAGGCTATGTAAAGAGTTATGTAGCCTATCACATCAAAGTCCCAGGACGCAAATGGCACAGCAGACGCCATTTGCGTCCGCAGTCCGTCAGTCCAGCTAGCGATACGGCAATGGCAGCTGTATCGCTGGGGCTCCGGAACCGGTGGCAGGCAGGATCCAGCTGGCAAGGTCTTCGGAGGTAGGAGATCCGATCCTCCACAGACTTCGGGGGGTTGGATTCAATAGAATCTGGCCTCACTGGGGTCCGTGGAGGATTTCTCCAACATCCCTAGAGAAATTATCTTGGCTTGGTTTTGGGTTTCTTCTTCTGCTTATCTTGCTTATGAGGTGGCCAAGGGGTGTGCATCAGTGTCCTGCACTTTCATTGTACAATCATTTCTCCAGCATCCTTTAGCCTCCTTGGCTTCCCACACTTAAATTAAAGCCCAGGGGAAGAAGGCGTCATGAAGTAATTCCTCCCACAGGGCTTTTTCCGATCAGGAAGTGCAGGCAGCCTGGGAGGCTGCAGAGCAATGGGGAGATGTGTAATAGGAAGAAAACACGCGCGCGCACACACACACACACACACATTACCCTCAGACACCTCACAGTGATTTGGTAAGCTCAAAAACACCACAAAAATATGTTACAAAATGCCCCGAGAATGAGCAGAACAATGGAATCCTCTTTCATGGGGGAAGAAAACTTTCAGGAAATTAGAGGGCAGATTTTGTCACAGCGCCAGCTCCACCTTTTCTCTGTAGCTGGACACAACACTTCCTCTCTCATACCTGCACTGTGGAGGAGGTGAAATGGGGACCACACAGAAAAAGAAAAACCTTTAGGGAAAAAAAAGAAGCTGTGCTACAACGCCCGCCAACGGTCAGCCCTACTAGTGAGAAACTGTTGGAGAAATTGTCCCCCCAATTTCTCTGTCCGCAAATATGGTGGAGAATTTCAAGAGGCCATTTGCTCACAGCTTCATTTAAAAACAGTATTGCCTTCTTTTCTCTTTTTAGAAAAGGGTGCCTCCAGCATTCGAAAAAGACATTAAAAGTTGAGCTTCCCTCACGAGCCCGACCAACAGCAGCGCTACACAAGCCAGCTGCCGCCAGCCCCAAGACACAACCAGCAGCTTGCTGAACAAGAGAGCCAGGTGCAGAGACCCCTGTGCTGCAAGGTTCCTGCAGAGCCAGGGAAGAGGAACTCCAAGGGATTAGGAAGCCACTATTTCATCTTGCCCAGCTCTGGCAGGACAACACTGCACACCTCCAAAATATAAATACAGCATGAGCAATTTCAGTGTTTTAGGAATAACCAGATCTTTATAAGAACATAAGAAGCACCTGCTGGATCAGACCCAGGGTCCATCTTGTCCAGCATTCTGTTCACACAGCGGCCAACCAGCTGTCGACCAGGAACCCACAAGTAGTGCACATAGGCTCACTGCCTCTGGTACTGGAGAGAGCACATAGCCATCAGGACTAGTAGCCATGGATAGCCTCCTCCTCCAGGAATTTGTCCAACCCCCTTTTAAAGCCATCCAAATTGGTGGCCATCACTATGTCTTGTGGTAGCAAATTCCATCGTTTGACTCTGCGCTGTGTGAAGAAGCCCTCCCTTTGATCTGTCCTGCATCTCCCCCCAATCAGCTTCATGGGAGGACCCCATTGGGTTCTAGTATTTTGAGAGAGGGAGAAAAATGTCTCCCTCACCACTCTTTCCACACCAGGCATAATTGTGTACACCTCTGTCACATCTCCCCTTACCCTCTTTTTTCCCAAGCTCAACAATCCCAGCTGTTGTAACCTTCTTTCATAGGTGAGCTGCTCCAGCCCCTTGATCATTTTAGTGGCCCTTTTCTGCACTTTTTCCAGCGCTACAATATCCTTTTTTTAGGTGTGGTGACCAGAACTGGACACAGTATTCCAAGTGTGGCCACACCATAGATTTGTACAGGGGCAGTATGATGTTGGCAGTTCTTTCTCAATCCCTTTTCTAATTATGCCTCACACGGAGTTTGCCTTTTTTTTACAGCAGCCACACACTGGGCTGACATCTTCTCTGTCTACCACAACACCAAGATCTCTTTCCTGGTCGGTCACCACTCACCGCTAGCTCAGATCCCATCAGGCTACACCTGAAGTTGGGATCTTTTGCCCCAACGTTCATCACTTTACACTTGCTTACACTGAACCGCATTTGCGATTTGGATGCCCATTCTCCCAGTTTGGAGCTCTTCGCAATCCCTTTTTGTTTTGACCACTCTAAATAATTTGGTGTCATCTGCAAAATTGGCCACTTCCCACCTGGCCAAGCAGCGCCAGAGCTAGGGATGGACGAAAGGGACTTACCTCGTCCCGCAGCTTGCTTCGCGGTGGGGGGAAGGCGCTTCGGTTCGCCCCCCGAAGTTCAGACGAGGGGGGGAGGCACCCCGCCTGGCTGAAATTCAGGCCGGGGGAGGAGCCGCCCCATACCTCGCCGGCGAAATTCAGGCTGGGTAGGAGCGCCCCGTCTACCCGGCAGCGAAAAAAAAAGTAAAACACACACACACACACACACACACACACACACCCGTGATAGGCTACGTAACGATTTACATAGCCTATCATGGCTAGATTTCCAAAGTCAGCCGTGATAGGCTATGTAAATCGTCACGTAGCCTATCACGGGTGACTTTGAAAGAAAAAAAAAGCGCGTATGCAAATGGCGGCTCCCATGGGGACCGCCATTTGCGTTCCTTATTTTGGCATGTCTAGTCTACGTAAAGATTTACGTAGACTACGGCGAAAATAAGGGCACCGCAAATAGCGTTCCCTTATTTTCGCCATAGTCTACGTAAATCTTTACGTAGACTAGACGTGCCAAAATAAGGAACGCAAATGGCGGCGCCCCATGGGAGCCGCCATTTGCGTACGTGCTTTTTTTTTTTTTTTCCCAAAGTCACCCGTGATAGGCTACGTGACGATTTACGTAGCCTATCACGGCTGACTTTGGAAATCTAGCCGTGATAGGCTACGTAAATCGTTACGTAGCCTATCTAGGGTTGGCGGAGAATTTCTCCCCGAAACTTCGGGGGGCCGAGCGCCAACGTGTTTGGCCCCCCGAACAAGTTTCGGGGAGAAATCCTCCGCACCCCCCCGCCCCCCGCACCCCCCCCCGGGACGGGACTTACCTTCGCCGAATGTCCCTCCCGGCGGCGGGTCCAGCCGGCGGTTTGGCGGATGTTCGAGCGGGGCGGGAGCGGCAGCCGGTCTTTCGACCGGCTGCCGCCACCGCCATTGCAATGAAAGAAAAAAACAACAACGCCCCCTGATAGGCTACGTGACGATTCACGTAGCCTATCACGGCTAGATTTGCAAAGTCAGCCGTGATAGGCTATGTGAATCGTCACGTAGCCTATCGCAGCTGACTTTAAAAAAAAAAAAAAAGTGTGTACGGATAATGGCGGCCCCCATAGGGAGCCGCCATTCCTGTTCCTTATTTGGTCTCTGTAGTCTACGTAAAGATTTACGTAGACTACAGCGACTAAATAAGGAACGAGAATGGCGGCTCCCTATGGGGGCCGCCATTAGCGTACGCGCTTTTTTTTTTTAAAGTCACCCGTGATAGGCTACGTGACGATTCACGTAGCCTATTACGGCTGACTTTGAAGATCTAGCCGTGATAGGCTACGTGAATCGTCACGTAGCCTATCAGGGGGCGTTTTTTGTTTTTTTTTAAACTTTCGCGTTCGCGGCCGGGCGAGGCGGGAAGCCTCCTCCCCGGCCTGAATTTCGGCCGGGCGAGGCGGGAAGCCTCCCCCCCAGCCTGAATTTTGGCCGGGCCGAGGCAGGAAGCCTCCCCCCCCGGCCTGAACTTCGCGGGGGGACCAGCGAAGCGCCTCCCCCCCACCGCGAACGTCCTTCGAGGACAGGTAAGTGACTTTCGTCCACCCCTAAGCCTATCACGGCTGTGGTTTTGTTTTTTTTTTACTTTAGTTTTTTTTTTTTGCAATGGCGCCGGCGGCAGCCGGTCGGGAGACCGGCCACCACCCCCACCCCCGACGAAATGCCGCCGAACCGCCGCTGGGACCTGCCGCCGAGAGGAACATTCGCCGAAGTTAAGTCCCATCCCGGGGGGGGGGCCGGGTAGAGAATTTCCCCAACACTTTCGGGGAGCCGAATGCGTCGGCACTCGGCCTCCCGAAGATTCGTGGAGAAATTCTCCGCCAACCCTAGCCTAGAGCACAGACTGAAACCAAGCCTCCAAAGCAGAAACAGGCCAGCCAGCCAAGGCAGATCTGAAGGCCGGGGGTGGGGTGGGGGTAACAGGACAGAAAAATGGGGGGGGCAGTGCAATTTGAACAACGAAAGAACAGTTGTGTGTTTTTCCCAGGGAGTTTTGGAAACCTGTTTTTGCTGAAAGAGCAAACAATCCCTTTACCATTTCCAGAGGGACGGCCACACTAGTCGGTTGCAGCAAAAGTCTTGTGGCTCCTCAAAGACTAGCACATTTAACCTGGCAGAGGTGTCCACTTCAGCAGAAGCACAATGGGTAATCATTAGGTCACGTTCAGGTCAGAACAGACAAAATACTGAGGAATGCAGGAAGCTGAATACACTGAGTCAGATCCTTGGTCCGTCTGGCCCGCTATTGTTGGCGCTGACTGGCAGCAATGGCTCTCCAGGGTTTCAGGCAGGAGTTTTTCCATGGAAAAACCTGGAGCCTGTGAACCTGGAGATGCCAGTGACTGAACCTGAGACCTTCTGTATGCAAAGCAGGGCTTCTACTGCTGAGCTATGGCCCCTCTCCACATAGTTAAAATGATGGGTCTCAGTGCCACAGGATGTGGAGCTGCCCCCTGGCTTAGATGGCTTTAAACGGGGAGTGCATAAATTCATGGAGGAGGGAGAGAGGTCTATCAGTGGCCATTAGCCACATTAGCTAAATGGAACCATCATGTTCAGGAGCAGTCTACCTCTGAATACCGGTGGGCGAGAGTTGGCATCTTCATGCCCTGTCTGTAGGCTTCCAGGCACATCTGCCTGACCACTCTTAGAAACAAGACACTGGGTTAGATGGACCCACCTGGGTCTCTCCAGCAGGGCTTCCCCAACATTCTTCAGGTTCCCAAATGCCAAGTAGGGATGGGAGAACAAGTGAAGGTTCTCCATTTTCCATGCTAGTCTCACACTCGCTCCAGATTGTCTTTTTTTTTTCTGAACAGGAAAAGTATACATTTCCATACACAAAAAATGCACTTTTCCAAACATGCACCCCAAACATGCACTTTCTCCCAATTAGGCTAAAGCATGAGCATGTGGTTTTGGTGAGAAAATGCTCATTTTGGGGAGGGCGTGCTTCTGCATGCACGCACTTTCGAACACAAATGCAAGCGCAGGAAATGGTGAACATTTCCCAACAATTACACTTCTGCTCCTGTTTGGGACTGTGAACATGATGTGTTCGCAGGATTTGCAAACAGGAATGACATTCTCACAGATCCCTAGCCCCAAGGATTGGCCAGAAGTTTCGGGGTCTCCAGGAAAAGGAATTAGATCCGAGCAGGAGGGCGGAACCAAGACACACAGAAAACCACCTGCTCCCTCGAGTGCTCAGAGCCACGACCACAGAACGCCAGCCAAGCACAGCCAGGCCCTGCCCACTGTCCTCGGACGATGCCCCTGTCACTCACCAGTAGGCTCTGCCCCACTAGCTCCAAGGACCCACCTCCAGAGTCTTTGGGGTCACAGGAACACCGGAAGCTGCCTTAGAGCAAGTCAGAGCAATGGCCCAGAACTGCTCCCTCCGAATGGCTGAGGTTCTCCAGGGTTCCAGAGAGGAAGCTTCCCCAACTCCCATTCATTTCAATCGAGCTTGCATCAGAGGAGATCTCCCCAGTGCAATAACTTAGGGTGCAATCCTATGCATGTATAGACAGACAAAAGTCCTGCAACCCCCAGCATACCCCAGCCAGGACTTTTTCCTGTCAAAATATGCATAGGATTGCACCCTTAATAATACAAGGCCTGGGAGAAGAGGTGGAGGTGGGAAACTAAGCAATATATCCCCACCCTGCCCAGGTGAGGTTCCAGGAAGGGATCTCAAATCGAGAGGAACCCTTACCCTTTTCCTTTCCTTTGTTAATTCTAAAATCCACAGTCATTTTTACGAATTGAGAGAAGTAACGGCTGACAGCCCCAAACTGCTCTTCTCTAAGCAACCGGAGACACAGCACACACTTCTTCTGCCAATTTTCTCTTATCTTGCATGCGTTGCAGATTACCGACGGAAGTGCACAACTGATATAGTAAGAGTTATTAGAAACTTTTTACACTTGGCCAGACTTCCTCAAACAAAGCACTCGCTCACACAAAGGCTACTGAAAGAAACAACTCAACACCCCCCAACCCACCCCAGCCTTTTGCCTTTGTAACGGTTTCACTCTGTTCTCCGATTGCTTTGCGTTTGAATCATGTGCCTCTTTTTGAAACCAAGGTGCTGGAAGCAGTGATATTCAAAGGGGCGCAGCGGCAGGGGTAATAGCAGCACCCTGCCAGTCTGCCCAGCTTGAACAGAACGCAAGGAGTAAAGAGAAATTGTTCTCTGCACTAGAACTGAATGAATTTGGGGCCATAGCTCAGTGGAGGAGCTGCTTCGCATGCAAGAGGTCCCGGGTTCAATGGCTGCTTCCGAGCTTCCTGAAGGCTGCTGCTCACCAGATTTGTTGAAAATGGGATGCTGAACCAAATGGACCTGCTGAAGAATGGAAAACGTCTTATAAAGACTTAGATAAATTCATGGCCTATCCTCAACTAGGGATATCTGTTCCATCTCCCACAAGCAGGCCTGACTCGGTGCGTGACGAGTCAGGCCAGCTGGCGGAATTTCCATAATTTCTTTTTTATTTTTTGGCATAAAAAAAAAATTGCACACGTTTCAACTGTAAATTGTGCAAATTTACAGAATTTGTGCAAATTACAGCCATAATTTGCCCACATCTCTTATTTGTGCAAATTATGGGAAGACCCCCAAAATGTGTTAAAAGTCTTCAGAACTCAGGGAAGCTGAGCAGCTCGGCCCACAAAAGCTAGCTGAGTCAGGCATGCCTTGGAAGCCCAGCGAGCCCCAAAAGGGTCGGATTTCCCAGTGACAGACGTCCCTATCTACAACTATTAATCACAGTAGCCATGAATGGAACCTCCATGTACAAGGGCAGCATACCTGCCCGTGATGACTACCAGATGCCAGGGATGAACATCAGGCGTTGGCCATCCTTTGCATGCCAGGGGTGCAGAAGCCCTGGCTCACAGAGCCTCCTGCGGTTCCTCTGGGGAGCGGGCTTGGCCTCACAGCCAACCCTACCCCCTGGAGGAATCACCCTGAAGGAAATCCCCACTGTTTTCTCTGATAACACTTGCTCAGCATGGGCGGGGGTGGGGCTGGGTGATGCCAGTGGGTGTGGCGATGTGCACTGATGTCATCAAGACGGGTGGGGGCAATCCATCCTAGTTCATTAATCCTCCAGCCCCAGCCAGGCCTTTTGTATGCCTTGCTTCCAGAGGGACCGATCTTGGACGATGGGCCTTTTGTCTCATCCAGCAATGCACTGTGTATCACACACTTTGTCACAAGGTAGGGGGAAAAGGGAGGAGGGGAGTTTTAAAAAAATAAAATAAAATAAAAGCACACTCTGTGATCAAGAGATAGCAGATGACGTGCAACGGACGTGCTTTGGCTAACAGATGCAAGAAAGCACAGTCCTAGTAGTTCGCCTAGTCGGGTCCTAAAAGCAATTTTAAAAGGTGGCATTAAATTAAATATTTAGTACCATTACAATATTAATACTGACTTGCATTACAACAATAATATTTTAGCACCATTTATACAGCACTTTCCAGTATAGCCACCTCGTGAATTCAGGTCACAAGTGGAAAGCTGAGGCAGGGGCCATCCTGGCTCACAACTCAGCATTCATAGAAAACTGTCTTGACCCAAGTCAGACAACAGGTCCATCTAGTTCTGTATGGTGTACAGAACCAGGGTGTGGAACCGGGTTTTTCTGCTGAGGATTGCATTCCCTCAGGAGAAACCTGTCGGAAGACATATGCCAGTGGTGTGTGGAGGTCACCCCCTTTTCTCTCCCCCACCCCTTCTCCTCTTTGTCAGCGACCCAGATCCCACCAAAATTAAATTCTCCAAAATAATTTCCCTCTTCCCCAAACTTGCTAGCTGTCCAGATCCTCTGACTTCAATTAATTTAACCACCATTGCAACCCAAATTAATATCCTACCCAGAGAATTGCTTGACTTCCATGCCAGGTAGGCAGGGAGAAGACGAAATCTCTTTTCCCCCAACCATCAAGGAAGCCAAGTGAGCTGCCTGCGGGAGCGATCCATCTTGCTCCTGTCCTGGCAGCACTTCTGTGCTGGGGACAGAGAGAGGAGCTTCTCTTCCTCATCACCCAGCACATAGATGAAGCAGGCGGCTGGAGAATGGACGATGGGTCTTTCAACCGTCGGTTGGGGGAGCCACTGCTGCAGGGGTGAATGATTCCAGGTGGTCAAGAGATACAGAGCATCAAAAGGGACACTGTTCACTTACTCCATGTTAGTCTTTCCCAGCCTCCACCACAACCCCTCCACCCCCACCCCCAATAATCTCCTAGGAAGTGCAAAGTTACTACCGTAAGCAAACAGTCTTAATTAAGGAACTAAATTGCTCATTTTCCCCTGATTTTTTTCTACCTAAAAGGACAGTTTCCCACCCATAATTAGTTTAATTTAACAAATTCTGGTCCCCCACCCACCGCTGAGCTCTTTTAATCTCCTTCAGCTTGGAAAACAGCATTTCCCACAACACCAGCAGCAGACATCAACACGCGGCCATGGGATCTCCAAGTCACAGCTTCCCTGAGCCCAGCCGCCTGACATAGCAATAACAATCCCATCATTGGAAAACAAGCAATTCATTGGGGCGAGCCCAGCAACCCCCCACCCTGATCTGGCTGGATGCTTTTGCTAACCGAGTTTGTGCTCTGTGCCAGGCAGTGCATAAATCACAGGTAACAGCTATACTTTATTGGAATATTTATTGGGCAATTTAACACTGCTTCCCGTGCTCCCTCGCAGGGTAGATAAAAAGACATGTTTGCACATTAGAGAAACGCTTAACAAGAATCTTGCCTCAGCCCTGTCAAGTGTGTGTGTGGGGAGTGGGGGGAATTCACTTTCCAAGGTTTTTTCTTTTTTTGGCTGAAAAAAGCCCCATTACCATTTTTCCTGGGGCCTTTCCTTGATCCATGTGCTCCTAACTTCAGGGCTACCAAAACCACATTTGTAGTGGAGGCTCCAGTCCTTCTCTGAGCTTATAGAGGGTCACCGCAGCAGAGCTGAAGAGCCTCTCTGCCCTAGAGCAATGACTGATGAGTGGGGAGCGAGGGGGGGGGGCGTTAATAAGCCATTTTCACGGAGGGAGGCAGCACCAAGTTCCATTACAGCCCCAACATCTGGCCAGGCTCCTTCCTGTCTTCTGGGCAGAAATCAAGGTGCTGGCCCATGATCTAAGTAGGATGACCGCTGCCATTCGCACTTTCTACAGCGCTCAGCTTAATTTCCCTATTGTCCTATTGGCACTCCCTTCCACCTCAGCTCCCACAACCTTCCAAGCTCTTCATCTCTCCAGCAGTGCTCAGGACCCCCGTCCCATCTTTAGGAGAATATTCCACAAACATCCTGTGAGTGACATCAGAGCAACTTAACCAGTGGCTTCTGACGTGGGATTTGTAGACAGGCAAAAATCCTTATTCAATTTATTTCCTATCCAACTGGAGAGTATAAAACACACACAGGCAGAAAGGTGCCAGCAAAAAGAAGAGAGGATCCCCAAGGGAAGGGATCTCCTCCCACACAGATGCTTTAGCCCAATAGTTGTGATTGCAGAGCTATGCAGGGGACGACTTCAGCCTTGGTGCGCAGACTTCCGCCATGCGTACTTTGGTCCACGTTTTCCCCAACAACTCAGGGTCACTTGTGCTTTAGAAGGCCCCTTCGGTCACTGATCATCAGGCGGCCGCAGCTGAAATGCTCATATGGTGCCTGCTAGCATGAACTTCTCGAAATCCCCACCGAGTTGTTGTTTCTTCTGCATTCAAATCTGTGGCCTCATCAAATCACGCATCATTACAGATGTCATCTTGCTTGCTATGGGAGGGCAGACCAGCTCGCAGACCTGCATAGTTTCTCATGAGTGAACGGACATTGTGAGGGGGCAGTTTAAGAGGTTTGAAATAGAGCACAGGAGAAAACTAACCAGGGGCGGAGGGACAGGAATCTAAGGCTGTTCCACGCTGTCTTGGAGAAGACGTACCTTGCAGCTCTGAGGCATGAATTAAGAGAGAAAAGATGATAGGATCATCTCCTATACCAAAATTATTATAAAACTTCTAAAACATTCGTCTAGGGCTAAGGCCATATTATGGTGCTGTTTTATCCAACCCTTTCACTGAGCAGCCCCACACAGTGTAGCTTATAAACAAGGAACTTGCTGCCTGACAAGCTGGATGGTGAAAAGAAGCGTCAACAGCAACACAGAACCACCTTGTCAATCCAAAACCAGCCTCAATAGAAAAGGCCATGGTCAGAAAAATAATCTCTCAGATTCCACGGGCTGGCGATGAGAGGAAGAGTGTTGCCGGCCCCACTGCACGCCGCTTGGCTCATTGGCAGAAATCACCTGGAGCAAGCAACTGCCTCAGCACACCGGGCCTTGTATTGGGTCAGATCACTGACCGGTCCATCTACCCCAAGGACAACGTACGGACATAAGAGCAGCCCCGCTGGATCAGACCAAGAATCCGTCTAGTCTGACATTCTGTTCACAGTGGCCAACCAGCAGCTGCCCACAGGAAACCCACCAGCAGGACATGAGCGCAACAGCACCCTCCCACCCATGTTCCTCAGCACCTGGTGTACATAAGCATACCGCCTCTAATACTGGAGGTAATATATAGCCATGAGGACTAGTAGCCATCAAACTTCAGGCCCAGGGGGCAAATCCAGTCCACCTGAGGTCCCACTCCACGCCCTCTTCCCCTGGTGCCACCACCTTTCCCTTAACCCCTGACCGCTTGGGGGTTCCCAGCTTTTGTGTATGTTTGTCCCTGTTCTAAAAGGTTAAATGCCTCTCCTAAGGCTTCACCGCTGGCGGTAAGAGCTTTAGACTAAAAATACACTGGTATGCGGGGGTGGCCCCGCTCCATTTGCTTTCAGCCCCACCCACCACTGGAATGCAGACCCCGAGCGCTTCTCTGAAATGGAATTGGGCCCTCAGTCTGAAAGAGGTTCAGCACCCCTGATTTTCCCCTATGTCAGGCAACATACGGTGTAGGCATCACGTATGGTGCAGGCAACCGAAGCAGAAGTAGTATAGCGGAGCTGTGAACTCCGAACTACCACTCCACCCAGCCTCCTGCTCACTGCCATGGTAGCTCACACAGAGAGGCACTCAACTGGCACTCCTAGGCTTTGGACTTGTGACTCACTCGCCAAAAAGGCAGGTTGCCGCCAGTCCAGCCCACCTCACGTTGCCTGCTCCGACTGGCTCCCCAAGGCACTTCCCTGCACCAGTAATCTAGTGTCCTTTTCCGTGGAGATGGAAGAGACTGAGCCTGGGGCCTTCTGGGGGTGAGGTGGGCATGCTCCACCCATCCTGCATGGCCCTGCCTTTGGACGAGGGACTGGACCAGGCTTCCCTCGCTCAAACACAGCGAAGCAACGTGACCAGTCCCATAAATTAAGGCTGCATGGGGGACTGGGGCTGTGATCACGCACCAACAGAACTCCTGTCCGTTTCACCAATCAGACCACCAAACGCAGGCAGTAACTGCCTGAAGAATTACAGCCTTTCCCTCAAAGCCATTCCCTTAAGGCTGCCACACTTAACAGCTTTCCAGAGCCACACTCAAACTCTCAAAGGCATTTCTCCAACATTCGGACTCAAGAAGACTGAGGGGAAATTAAGCAATGGAGGAGAAACCCTGCGAGCGCTTGGGACTGACGGAGAGACAGCAAAAGTTTCCTGCACGGTCGTTGCACAGCTTCCTCTTTGCTCTGCTTCCAACCCCCGCGGGCCAAAGTGCCGGGAAAGCGTTGCTTTCAGATCAAGATCATTTTTAATTAAATGTTTATGCAGCACTTTGAAGATGTGGAGCCAAGTGTTAAGGAGCATCACAGGGAAGTTACTTCATATCCCAAGCCAATAATGTGTGCAGAGGAGGCAGCCCTCCTTGCCTGACCTTTGATTGTGTTCAGGTGGGTTTCTGCATTCTGGAAACGCTGGCAGAAGAGACGACGGACTTGCCTGCAGATGCGTTTCGCGGGCTGCAGAGGGGAAGCCAATACACCTGCCAGTGTAGCCAAAATGCTAACCATGATGTTGCATCCCTGCTCTGAATTATTGAATTTATTTATTTACAACATTTGTATATTGCTCCGTATCTAAAGATATTCCAGAGCGGTGAATTTAAAAGGTAAAATAGTAAAAAGATAAGAAGATAAAAACGCCATTATTAAAATTATTCTTTTTACAAACAGAATGTCAATAAAAAACATGGCTGGTTAGTTAAAGAATGCCTCCTGGAACAGTGCTCTTTTCAGGGGGCCCCAGGGTCAGGGAGTTCCAAAGAAAGGGGGCCACCACACTGAAGGCTCTTCTCTAGGTGGACTCCAATTGGGCCATGAGTCTATGTGGATCCACCAGGAGCAGGCTCTCTGATGACCTCAGTGACTGGGCAGGTCGGTAAGGGAGAAGGCATTTTCTCAAGTATCCTGGTCCATAGTTGTTTAGGGCTTTGTACACTAGTAACAAAACCTTAAACCAGCAGTGTTGGGGGCTAAATCAAAGGAAGCTGTCTTACACTGACTATTTGCCCATTTAGCTCAGAACTGACTAGCAAACGCTGGGGGTATTTAGGATGGGGTTGTAGCTTAATGGTAGAGCACCTGCTTTGCATGCAGAAGGTCCCAGGTTCGATTCCTGGCATCTTCCAGAAAAAAAAAAAAAAGCCTCTTTGAAACCCTGGAGAGCAACAATACTGGGCAGGATGGACCAAGGGTCTGACTTGGTATAAGGCAGCTCTCTATGGTCCTAAAGGCTCTTTAGGGTTTCAGGCAGAAAAGGGTCTTTCGTGCCACCTGCAGTTTAAAGTTCTGTTTTTTTAACTGGCGATGCCAGGGATTGAACCTGGAGCCTTGTCCTGCCCCGACTGGAGGAGTCCTCTCCGGAGGAGGAGCCAGAGGCCCCGGAAGCCCAGTGCCACGAGACACACAGGAGCCTGAGACCTCAGGTTAGGTGGCTGCAGGGCCATCCCTGGCAGGAGAAAGGGACTCTGCCTCTGAGGCAGAGGCTGAGCCACCCCCTGGCCCCCAGGAGCATCGTCGCCTGAAGCGACAGGCTAGCAGGGCTCCCGGCGTGCTCGCCTCCAGAAGAGGTCTCTTCAGGAGTAGGCTCTGGAAAGGGAGCTCTGAGTGCTGTAGCTGAGCTCTGGGTGGGGCCTGGCTGGCTTTGGGCTTAAAAGCCTTCACTGGAAACCCAGCCAGTGCTGGAACAACTTGGTCCATCCCGCCTCTGCCATGCGCGCGCCTTGCCTCCTGAATCGTGCCCTGTGTCTGATGCTCCGTTTCCTGACCTTTCGGACTGCTCAACAGCCCTGCTTCTGGACTGCGGAACGCGCCTGACTGATTTACTGTTTGTCCTCGTGCTTGCGACCTTGACCACCCCTGCTGCTGCCTGGTCCTCGCGGCCTGCCTGTGTTCTGACCTCTGCCTGGATTTTGACCACTCCCGCCTTAGCCTAAACCTCCTTACACTGAAACCTGTGTGCCTGGCCCTTTGCTGGCCAACTTGACTAGTCTATTGCCTCGCTCCCTGGCCTTGCTTGCAAACAGCCAAGACGCGATTGGGAGCAGGACAACCCTTCTGCATGCAGAGTAGGGCCTCTACCACAGAACTACATCCCTTCTCTTAGTGCCATGGAAAACAGGCAAATCACGCAAGGCCCTGTCACGACGGAAGTCTTTGCCTTTGCCCTGTGTTCAGTACAGTTGCAACAGAGAGCACAGAAGGAGGTGGCCTGGAGCCCATTGCTTGCCTTCAAAGATTTTCCTCCATCAGTTCTGTCATGGTCCGGTTGACTGCCAAAAAGCCCGCCATGGATGGACCACTGCTTAGGAACACTGGCACATTTGAGGTAACAGCCCTGTTTAGGGATGTCAGAGGACTCTGGTTTCGGGGTGGAGATTGGCCCCCCGGACTCGGCCCCCAGACTTCAGCTCATCTTCTGCTAGCTGGTCCAACTCAGTCTGCAGCAAGTTGGGCTAGCTAGAGGATTTTCCTTTATAAATTTTTTTTTGCACAAATAGAGATTTGAACAAATTGACCTGCAATTTGCGAAAATTGTACAATTTTTTGTTGTAATTTGTGCAAATCTCTATTTTCACAAATAAAATAATACGGGAAAAGTTCCTGGATTTTGGGAAAAATTCATGGGTTGGCCCACAAAGATGAGTGAAGCCAGGTAAGGATGGACGAGCCCATCTCCGTCTGGGGCAGGGGAGCTCGGGAAGAGGGGCCTCAGCGCAGCCAGCCCCCAGCCTCTCGCCCTGGCCTTCTCTAGAGGAGGCCAGGGCGAGAGCGCTGGGGTACCACCGTCGCCCCTCTTCCACATGCTGGCTGTCAAAGGCTGGCGTGGGGAAAAGGGGCCTTGGTGCAGCCAGTCCCCAGCCTCTTGCCCTGCCCTGGCCTCTAGCAGTTTGGGGGGGGGGGTGAGAAGAGAATAGATGCCTCCTTCTCCTCTGCCCCCAACCTGCTAGAGTGGTGGCGGCAAGGGACAAGCTGATCATTTTCTGTAAGGCCAGGAAAACAACAACCAGCCTTTCCTACGCCACTGCAGCAAGGATGGAGGAAGGAGGAGAGGCGCTGCCTTCTTCCCCTCTCCTTGCCGAGGGAGAGGGCGCTTGAGCGCTTGCCCAACTCAGCACACCGCAAGTCAGGCGAGAGCTCAGGTCTGCAAACCGGTGACTGGGGGCCAAACTGGCAACTTCTCACCGGTCTTCGAGCCCCAACCGGACGCTCGGTGCCATCCCTAACGCCAGGTGTTCCATGGAACTCCATGGAGCCCCAAAAGGGCCAGATTTCCCACCGACGGACATTGCCAGCCCTGACTTCTCCAAACAGGAAGGCCTGGAGGATGGCTCACATGTCCACTTACAACAGTGAGAGTGCAATCCTATGCATGCTTAGACAGAGAAAAAGTCCTACACCTTCCACCATTCACCAGTCAGCCAGCCATGCTGGTTACTTTCCCAAGGAGAGGACTTTCCTGGTTCAGCTACCCTGAATGCCAAACTGCCAAGGTCTGCACCTGGAGATTCTTGCCCGTAAAGCATGTGCTCCAATAGTCAAAGCTCTCTGGGCAGTTAACAAAAGGTTGAAACCTTAAAAATACCATATAAAACATAATGATTTTTTTCCATACAATTAAAAGGAGCAGTTAAAACCTTATTGTCTGCTGTCAAATGCCCAGAAGTAGAGGAAAGTCTTAACTTGGCACCAGAAAGGATGACAATGTTGGCACCAGGCAGACCTCACTGGGGAGAGTGTTCCATAATTGCAGAACCACCACCAAAAAGGCCCTCTCCCTGGTTGCCATCCTCCGAACCTCTCTCAGAGGTGGCACCTGGAGGAGGGCCTGAGATGACTATTGTGTCTGGGTAGGTTCATACTCTGCTTGGTATTTCAGTCCTGAACCATTTAAGGCTTTATAGGGCAAAACCAGCACCTTGAATTGAGCTTGGAAACCTACAGGCAGCCTGTGCAGCTGGGTCAGAATTGGTGTTATATGGTCAGACCGTCTTGTCCCTATTATCCATCTGGCCACAGCCATTTGCACAAGCTGGGGTTTCCAATCTGTCTTCAAGGGCAGCCCCACGTGGAGCACATTGCAGTAATTATATTATTATTACATTTATACCCCGCCTTTTCCCAGTACTGGGACACAAGGAGGCTTACAAAAATTAAAACATATACAATTAAAACATATGAAAATATACAAAAGTTAAAATATAAATTAAACAAAATTATATTAAAACATTAAAACAGCATTTTAGCCGCTTTAGCAGTAATCTGACCTGGAGGTTACTGGAGCATAGACTACAGAGGCCAGGTTATCCCTGTCCAGCTAGGTGTGTAGCTGGGCCACCAACCGAAGCCAGTAGAAGGCACGCTGTGCCCTTGAGGCCACTTGAGCCTCCAGAGACAATTATTACTATATTACTACAGGTGGGCCCCCAAACTATGGACCTGCCCCTTCACGGGGAGTGCATCTCCATCCAGAACAGGTTGAACACCCTCCATCCTACTGGAAGAACCACCCCACTAACAGCATCTTCATCTCATCTGGAATGATCTTCAGTTTGACTGGATTGATCATCCAGGCCATTGTTGTAGCCAGGCCCTGATTTGGCACATCCACAGCCTCACCTGATGATGACGATGATGATGAAAAGGAGAAACAAAGCTGTGTTTCATCAGCATACTGATGATGACAAAGCATTTCAAACCTCCAGATGTCTCTACTCAGTGGTTTCATGTAGATGTTAAATAGCATGGGGTTACACAACCCCTGTGGACCCCATGCTGGAGAATCCACGGGGCCAAGCAATATCCCCCAAGCACAACTTCTGGAGCTGACCAGCTAAGGACGAGCAAAACCACTGCAATGTAGTGCCCCCCACTCCCAATTCAGGCAATTGTCCCAGAAGGATACCATGGTCGATGGTATCAAAAGCTGCCAAGAAACTGAGAATGAACAGGAACACACTCCCCTTGTCCCTCTCCCAACATAGGCAAGTATACAGGGTGGCCAAGGCTGTTTCCTTGCCAAAACCTGGCCTGAGCTCTGCCTGAAGAGGATCCAGATAATCAGGCTCATCTATGACCATTTGGAGCTAGTTGGCAATCGCCCACCCAAGGGCCTTGCCCATGAAAGGAACATTTGCCACCGGCCCAAAGTTAAGATCTTCTGGGTCCAAGGAAGATTTCTTCAGGAGTGGTCTTATGACTGCCTCTTTCAAATAGCCCAGGACCACTTCCTCTCGCAAGGAGGCATTAATCATCTCCCTGGTCCAGCCAGCTGTTCCCTCCCTGCTAGTTTTTATAATTCAAGAGGGGCAAGGATCCAATATGGAAGTGGTTGCACAAACCTGTCCAAGCACCTCGTCAACGTTCTCGAGCTGTACCAACCAAAAAAACTCATCCAACAAAACTAGACACGGCTGTGCTCTGGATACCTCACCAGATTCACCTGCTATAATATTGGAGTCTGTGTTCCAGCAGATGTAAGAGATTTGATCTTGCCTTGTAAACATATCATGGTGGGCCTCTGATGGACCCACAGCATCCCTAAGGCCAGCTAGGGATCGACGGACTCGCCTCCATCTGTCCCCACTGGGCGTCTGCTGAACCGCCATCGCCCACCCCTGCTCGCCATGCTGTGCGAGCTCCTGAACAGCCCAGAAAGCACCCAGCGAGCGCCTGTCCTCTGTGTAGCCAACATTTACACAGCATTTCTTTCAAAGAACACCCTGAGCCGCCTTTTTTTTTTTGCAAACTGGTGGCTCGGCAAGGGGGCGGCCGCCCACCAGGAGCTCGCTGGGCTGTACAGCAGGTCACCCAGCGTGGTGAGCAGGGGCTCAGCGAGCAGGGTCCGGGAGGTCAAGTGGGGGGAGTCCAACAGACTGCATCCCCCTCTCGGACTCCCGGGACATCCCTACAGCCAGCATGTAATAAGCCCCAGAGAACCCCGAAAAGCACACAGAGGATTCAATAGAAACAGAGAGAGACTGTCTTTGCTGCCTTCGCTATCCCTGAATATACCCAACCACAGGCAAACACCAGCATTCAACTGCATCCGCTAGGTGTTCTCCTCCATTTGTGAGTTTGGGCAAATTCTTATTAAAAACAAATGGAAGCGACATTCCCACTCATCTGCACTGGCCAAATTCAACAGATACAGGTCTTCCCAGCATGGAGAGGACCAAGTTGAACCTGCCTGCCATGTAGCTCTTGAAGATGAAGAACCAAGAAGCGATGGCAACCCTAATTCATCACTGATGGGGCTGAACGCTCCAGGATTCAAACCCAGCCTTTTAAGAGCCAAACATGCAAAGCCCTGGGCCTGGACGGACGAATCTGTCGGTTCCAGTTTCTCCCACATTCTCAATTTCTTTCCATCCCATATATGAAGAAACGTGTGATTTCCAGTCAATTCTCCTCAATAATGAACTGAAACAAAATGCTCCCCCATCCCTGCTTTTACCCATTGAGCCCCAGACCCTTAAAAACTTGCTTATGCATACATGGGTATAAGCATGCTACACAAGGAAGCCCGACGCCCTTGGATGTCAGTTCCAAAACCGCCTGGCCAGTTCAGTTCAACTTGGGCCACAGATGCTTTTGGGAGCATTAGTGCTCAACCGTGCCGTATTCAATGCCCTTTGAATGGTGTGGCGCACGAGACTGCAGGTGGCATCGGAGAGGAAAGGAAGAACAGAATACAAGTGACTGTAACCAAAAGGTGAAGCCGTGCAGAGACCCCAGAAATAAGCTCTGGCCATTGTAGATCTTCTTCCCCACACTCATGAATCCCATCTTGGGGCTCTTTTCAGGGCTGGAGGGTCTGGGTTCAGCAAGATAAAAGAATACTGTTCCCTTTGCTTACTATAAGTTTTTTCCACGGCAAGGCAAGACACTTAAAAACTGAGGGGATGAGAAACCTTCCTTTCCTTTTAAGGACAAGGGCTTTGAAAATACGTTTGATTAAACTGTGTGTTAATCTGAACAGATCAGAGGGAGAAGGAGACTTTCTACAAGAAGGCATTCCGTCAAACTGGTTCAACAAGCCAAGTCTGCCTGAGGGCAGCAGGGAAGATGAGCAGGTAGGGGAGGGAGGGTGGGAGTGAGGCCAAAACCTAGAGATGGGCTGCAGGAAAGTGCAGTTTCATCCTGTACTCCTACTTTGCTTCAGAACTCCTACTGGGCCTGTGCTTTCCAGACTGCCTTCTGAGGCCCTGGGGTGCCCGGAAACCTAGAAAGGCCCTCTCAGTGAGAGGCAGGCAGCCGCGAACAACCGTGATCACTTTTTAACATGTATTCGGCGGAACAGCCTGCACGGTGAGGTACAGAATGTGCCAACGCCATGGCCCCTGCCCCAGTCTACACCAGGCATGCAACATGTGGTGAGAAGAGAGTCAGGGCGACAACAGGGTGGAGAACGGAGAGGGGGACAAAGACCGGTGTACAGGAGGTGTTGGGCGGGGCAACTTCTGAGGATCCTGGGAGAACTGGCAACCCCCAGAACCCACATTGTGCCCACAACAACCACTGCCTTTCCTCTTTAAGTGAGGCTAACAGGGAGCAGACACCCCTTGGGAGTGCAAATTTACATTAAAACGTGGCGCGTAGTCCCCTGTGACAATGCGGGGGGGGGGCTTTCCACCATCCCTACACCACCAAAATTGGGTGTTAGGTCAGTGGCAACAGCTTGGGGGGGGGGGGGAGGAGAGAAAAGGCCAGGGTAGCTATGTGGCCCAAGGGCTGCATGTTGCCCACCCTGGTGTAGGGGGTGGGCTGCAGTGGCCAACGAAATGCTTTACAAGAGTGTATCTTCAGCACTAGTGCAGTGGCCCAGAGAGCGGGCCAAGACCAGGGAAGTCCACAGTTCAAATCCCACCTCTGCCATTAGCCTTTGATAAGCTATTATCTCCCAGTAGCAAAGGGCGGGGGGGGGGGCTGGAGGAGGAGAATGACATCAGCAACAACAACAACAGGCAAGTTTGAGGGAACCCTTTGAACTCTCAAGAGCAGTCAGCATTATGAACATTGCACATGGCCACGATCCATCCTTCAGCCATGCTTCCCCTCCACTAAACCCCCCTGGCAACAAACTCACCCCATACCTGTTAGTTTTTGGAATTCCTAAAAAGAGGGAGGCGGCAGGTCCTACTTGGGGGGCAGAAGCCCCACCCCCTGGCCCGCAATGAAACATATATGCAAGTAAAGACAGACTACCGCACTAAACTTGCACCCACCTAGATCACAATCCTAAACCTGGCCTAGCATCAAAGGCGGCCGAGATGCTTCATTCTCCCATGCTGTTAAGGAGAAGCAGCAGATGCATTCACCACACCTCAAAAGGGCATTGGAGTGCTGGAAAAGGTGTGGAAAAGGGCAATCAAAATAGTCGAGGAGCTGGAGAAACTCCTTTATGAGGAACGGTTACAAAGTTTGGGGTTGTTCAGCTTAGAGAAAAGGTGCGTGAGATGAGGAGTCATGACAGAGGTGTACAAAATTATGCATGGTGTGGAGAAAGTGGAGAGGCAGCTGTTTTTCTCCCTCTCTCATAAAGAGGTCTTGGTCCATCTCGCCCACTATTGTCGGCACTGACTGGCAGCAAAGGCTCTCCAAGGTTTCAGGCAGGAGTTTTTCCAGCCCTACCTGGAGATGCCAGTGACTGAACCTGAGACCTTCTGCATGCCAAGCAGGGCCTCCACCGCTGAGCTATGGGTCCTCCCATAGATGGGAGAGTCAGGGCAGATCAAAGGAAGGACTCTGTCACACTGTGCAGAGTTCAACTATGGAATTCAGTTCCACAAGATGCAGTGATGGCCACCCATTTGGATGGCTTTAAGAAGGAATTGGACAAATTCATGGATGCGAGGCCTACCAATGGCTACTAGTCATGGCCTACCAATGGAGGAGAGGCCTACCAATGGCTACTAGTCATGGCCTACCAATGGAGGAGAGGCCTACCAATGGCTACTAGTCATGGGCTACCAATGGAGGAGAGGCCTACCAATGGCTACTGGTCATGGCCTACCAATGGAGGAGAGGCCTACCAATGGCTACTAGTCATGGCCTACCAATGGAGGAGACGCCTACCAATGGCTACTAGTCATGTGTATGCCTACATATCAGTTGCTGGGGAACCTGGGTGGGAGGGGGCTGCTGCACTCTCATCCTGTTCGTGAGCTTTCCAAGAGGCAGCTTGTTGGCCACTGTGGGGACAGAATGCTGACCCAGAGAGGCCTGTGGCCTGATCCAGCAGGGCTCCTCTTATGTTCTGCCTGCCCTGTTTGGAAGTGCATCCAGTCTAGCGCATGAGCGAACCAGCATTCCCAAGAGCCAGCTCATGCGGCGTGGGCCCAAATGCTCCACGGCACTTGACGCCTGGCAGCTGAATGTGTCAGCCAGCTCCGCTGAAAGGCTCTGGGGTCGGCCAGCTGTCTGACTGGGAGCAAAGCAGCTTTGCTGGTCTCGTAGCCGCTACACTGGACCAAGCAGCCCAGAGCCCTCGAGATCTCATACCACAGTAAGACCAGCTCGCTCTTGCTCCCTCTTTTACACACACACACACAGATTCTCCAGCAGAAGATTGCCTCTGTTGCTGCCACGTTCCTTCATGTTTACCTGCCCCCCTGCTCAACTCTCGCTCGCCCTGGCAGACGGCCGCTGTATCTGCTGAAGTGCCACCACAGGGTTAGGCTGGAGACAGGTGCTGGGCGGATGCCTGGCCTGAGGCTATGCAGAGGAAAGGAGGGGTGGGGAGAGGGGAGAGGGCTGAGAGGGCGGCATGTCTGACTCAATACAACAAAACCCCTCCCCGGGCTACGGGTTCCTCGTTCCCATCCGAGGAACAGCAAAGCAAACACCAGGCTCCTCCGGTGAGGCTGGGCGGCCACCTGTCAAGTGATGTTTGACAATCCCTAAAAGGGGCGAAAGACAAACTTTCCCCTGTTCCACGAACAATCTGTTTGCACAGAGTCCCCGAAGGAGCAGGTTCTGGCCACCGCCAAAAGGCTTTTGTGAATGAGTGAGTGAGTGAGTGAAGGGGCGTTTGCAAGAGCGCCAGGAGAGCAGCATATTTGTGTAGGAACCACGGGGGCAGAGAGCACTTACGGCAGGCCTTGAGTCAACAGCAGATTAGAGCCACACGCCAGAGTTGCACTGAATCGCTTGACAAAGCAGCGTGCCTGGGAGGCAGCAGGCTGGAAGGCAGGGCCCACGTTCCTCCCAGGCACTAAAAGGTGACGGCAGCCCCAAATGCGACTTCGAAGGGGCACATGCCTCCAAGCAGCTGAGCAAATGGCTCACAAAAGCAAGAGGAAAGGGGCCGACCCGGCAGACGGGCCTGGGTGCAAACCTCATTTTTCGGCAAGAAGGGAACTCTCCATTCTGGAAACCAAGACACCTCCTGTCACTCCACAAGTGCACTAACTCACTTGCAGCCAGGCTGGTGTAGTGGTTAGACTTGGGAGATCTGGGCTGTAGTCCCCACCCAACCACGAAGCCCACTGGCTGACTTTGGACCAGACAGTCAATGACTCTCAGCCTCCCTACCTCACAGGGTTGTTGTGAGGATAAAATAGAGGGGGGAGGAGGACCTTGTAAGCTGCCTTGGGTTGCTTGCAAGAGGAAAAAGGGTGGGATATGAAATGTAATATATATATATATCTACATTCACACAAATTTATACACACAGCAATAAAAAGCAGTTGAATCCCTTTTGATTAAGGCCAGAGTTCAAAAGGGCAGTGTGTATGTCAGGATGGACGTTAAAGGAAAGTTTACCGAACACACACAATTTCTCACATGGGCGTCCCTTTCCACAGGGTTTATCCTCTTTTGAAAATGGGTAATTTTTCTTTCAAACTTTATAGAGAGAGCAGTAGTTCAAGAACACAAAGATATGTGTGTCTTATAGGTTTGCTACTGTTAGGATACTGGAGTTCTCAAAAACTTCCTTCTGTCAAAGATCAGTACAATAAAGTGTGAGACTCAGCAGTGATGGCTAAATAAATTTATTTATTTATTTATTTATTTAATTAATTAATTAAATTTATTAATCGCCCATCTGACTGGTCACCCAGCCACTCTGGGCGATGTACAACCCACCATAAAACAATTTAACACAATAAAATTTTACCATATTTTTTTTTTTTTAAATACCCTAACCCACCCCAAATGCCTGCCTGAACAGCCACGTTTTTAATGCACGACGGAAGCTCATTAAAGAGGGGGCATGACAGAGTTCCCTAGGGAGGGAGTTCCACAGAGTGGGGGCCACCACAGAGAAGGCCCTCTCCCTCGTCCCCACCAGTCTAGCTGTCCTGGCTGATGGGACAGAGAGAAGGCCATCTGAGGCTGATCTTGTTAAGCGGCCTGTCTGGTGTTGCTGGAGGCGCTCCTTAAGATAGGCTGGGCCGGAACCACATAGGGTTTTAAAGGTCAAAACCAACACCTTGAATTTGGCCCGGAAAACAACTGGTAACCAGTGCAACTCCTTCAGCACTGGAGTGATGTGATCTCGCCGGCGGCTGCCTTTAATCAGGCGAGCCGCCGCGTTCTGTACCAGCTGCAGCTTCCGAACCGTCTTCAAGGGTAACCCCACGTAGAGCGCATTACAGTAGTCTAAATGAGAGGAGACCAGGGCATGTACTACCGATGGGAGCAGATGGTCGGGAAGGAAGGGGCGCAGCCGCCGTATCAGATGGAGTTGATACAGCGCTGTCCGGCTCACAGCTGACACCTGAGCCTCCATGGACAGCTGGGAGTCCAAAATGACCCCCAGGCTGCGGACCTGGTCTTTCAAGGGTAGCCGTACCCCTTCAACACCAGGTCAACATCCCCCAGCCTCCTCTTGTCTCCCACCAAAACTACCTCGGTCTTGTCAGGGTTGAGCTTCAGCTTATTCCTCCCCATCCAGCCACTCACCGTCTCCAGACATTTGGACAGGGATTCTACGGCCAACCTTGGTGAAGATTTGAATGAGAGGTAGAGCTGCATGTCATCCGCATATTGATGACACTGCACCCCAAACCTCCTGATGATAGCCCCCAGTGGCTTCACATAGATGTTAAATAGCATCGGGGAGAGGATGGAACCCTGTGGCACCCCACAAGTAAGTGGCCACGGGTCCGAAACCTCCTCTCCCAGTGCTACCCTCTGGTACCTGCCGGAGAGGAAGGACCGGAACCACCGCAATACAGTGTTTCCAATGCCCAACCCCTCCAGGCGGTCCAGGAGGATACCATGGTCAACGGTATCAAAAGCCACTGAGAGGTCGAGGAGAACAAGGAAGGAGCATTCACCCCTATCCAGAGCCCTCCTCATATCATCCACCAAGGCGACCAAGGCCGTTTCTGTCCCATGCCCAGGCCTGAAGCCTGACTGAAATGGGTCTAGATAATCAGTTTCTTCCAAGTGTGCCTTCAACTACACCGCCACCACCCGCTCAATCACCTTGCCCAAAAATGGCAGATTTGAGACTGGGCGAAAGTTGTTCAGAACTTGAGGATCCAAGGAGGGCTTCTTTAAGAACGGTCTTATCACTGCCTCCTTGAGGGCTGATGGCATCACTCCCTCCTCAAGGGAGGCGTTCACCACTGCCTTGATCCCCTCACCCAGTCTCTCTCTGCAGCTCATAATGAGCCAAGATGGGCAAGGATCAAGTAAGCAGGTGGTCGGCCTTACAGATGAAAGCACCTTGTCCACTTCATCAGGAGGAAGAAGCTGGAACCGATTCCACAAAACCGGTTTGCCACAGGCCGCCTCTTGCTCACTAACTGTATCCACAGTGTGCAGAGTGACACACCTAATCTGATCAATTTTATCTGCAAAGTGCCTTGCCAAAGCCTCACAGGAGGCCTTAGAATGCTCCAGTGGTTCCGGAGCCACAGGACTGACCAGGCTCCGGACCACTTGGAACAGCCTCCTGGGGCAGCACTCTGCAGACACGATGGAGGCAGCATAATATTCCTTTTTTGCTGCCTTCACCGCCACGTGATAGGCTGAAGATACAGCTCTAGCCCGTGTCTGATCGTCTTTGGAGCGAGACTTCCGCCACCGGCGCTCTAGCCGTCTCACCTCCTGTTTCAGAGCTCGTAACCGCGGATTGAACCATGGTGCAGTCCGAGCCCTGTTCAGGGGGAGAGGGCGTTTCGGAGCCACCCGATCTAATGCCCCAGTGATTGCGGCATTCCAGCCACCCACCAGGGTCTCGACCGAGTGGCCGTTGGCATGCCCCAGAGAATCCCCAGGCGCATTCAGGAATCCATTTGGATCCATAAGACGCCTGGGGCGGACCATTTTAATGGGTCCTCCACCCCTGCGGAGGGGTTGTGGAACCGAGAAGTCCAACATCACCAGATAGTGATCTGACCATGACAAGGGGGTGGTGGATATACCCCCGACTTCCAGATCACTCCCTGCTTCTCCAGAAACAAACACAAGGTCTAGTGCATGACCGGCTACATGGGTGGGCCCAGTTAGAATATGGTGCAGCTCCCAGGAGGCCATGGTCTCCATGAAGTCCCGAGGTGCTCCTGTGAGGATGGCCTCCGAATGTACGTTGAAGTCCCCCAACACCAGTAAGTTAGGGGACTGTACACGCACATCAGAGACCACCTCAAGCACCTCGGCCAGGGAGTCAGTCGTGCAGCGGGGTGGACGGTACACGAGCAGAATCCCCAGACTGCCCTTCGGGCCCAACCTCCAGTACATGCACTCAGCAACCTTGGTCTCCCGGAGAGGGGGTCTGGTGAAGACCAAGGACTCTTGGTAGATAACAGCCACTCCCCCTCCCCGATCCCCAGCCCTCGGCTGCTGTGCATACGAAAATCCAGCTGGACACATGGCTGCAAGGGTTGGAGCAGCAGCCTCGGCCAGCCAGGTCTCCGTAATACATGCCAGGTCTGCACCCTCATCCAGGATCATGTCACGGATGAGGGAGGTTTTCTGGGTAACAGACCTGGCATTGCAGAGCAGCAAACGAAGGCCAGAAGATGGGGTCACGCCTCCCCCAGCCATCCTTTGGCTCTGGACAGGCCCGGAGCAGGGGACAGATACTACACATCTCTCCCTTGTTCCCCTTACCTGGCATGGCCTGCCCCTAGCGCTCCGCCAGCGCCTGCCGCCCAGCCTCGGTATGTTCTGGCCCCCAACACTCCCCCCACTGCTTCCATCAGGTGGACACATGCCCCCTCGCTCCTGCCTATCAGGAGCGATAGGCCCCGCTCCCATCTATGCCCCGCTCCCGTCTATCATTGTATTAGAACAAAAGAGGACAGAGATGGGATACCTTTAAAGAAAAGTGGAAATCTATTATTAATTATCATAACATGAACTACCTCTTTTCCTTAGGTTCCTCTTGAAAAGTTTATGTTAACAAAATATGATGGTAGTGCATGTATTCTGAGGATCCCAGGAATAACATGTGTTTTGTCTGCATATGGTATAATATAACGAACTGGCACTGTTTCTTATAATTAACTACCATAAAATTTTAAAGGCCTTTAAAAAGGGATTATTCTAAGAGCCAAGCTTCTTTCCCACATATTCCCCAGCCTTTGTGCTACTTACCCACATTGGATCGCCTATGTCTGCATCTTGCATCCGAATGCAATCCATGCTGATCTCAATTTTGTTTGCAGGGCCATTTTCTGTGGGCTCCTCCAAGAAATTGAGGTCAATCGGCTGAACCGCACAGATTGGTCTACAAAAGATAGGAGAGAGTGGAGGGTACCGAACGAGTGTTCCACGTGACATCAAAGACAAAAGCCACAGAAACCTCGGGGCACTCCCTCAAGGTAACTTGCTGCAGAGTAGCTCTCCCTTAATACTGTTACTACTCTGAATGTAGCTGATGACATGGGTTATCCCCTGCCTGAGCATCCTCCACCCTTTCATGCTGACTCTGGATCAGGTAATACTAATGGGATCTAGGAACATAGGAAGCTGCCTTATACAGAGCCAGACCACTGGTCCATGTAGCCCAGTGTCATCAACCCTGACTGGCAGCAGCGGCTCTCCAGGGTTTGAGGCAGGAGTTTTTCCAGCCCTACCTGGAGATGCCGGGGATCGAACCTGCAACCTTCTGCATGCAAAGCAGGGGCTCCACCACTGAGCCACAGCCCCTCCTACCTAAAGAACAGGGATCTTTTGACATAGCTTCATGACCCAAGTTCTGGGATAAGTTTATGTCACTTTAATGCAACATAAGGAATTTATTAATTTGGGGGTGGGGAGGGCGAGAGAGAGACACTTGCGATCCAAACAGCCACCTGCTAAGAGGATCATCTTCCTAAAAAAAACACCCAGGCCAAAGAGCAGAAGGTGCCTGAATTTCACATGCAGCATGGGAACACTGAGGTTTTACATTTTCACTCACTATGGGGATTGAAAACTCAATTAATTAAAAAAAATTAATACACTTCCCAAGGTACTGTTTGACTAGCTAGGATGTTCTTTGTAGGCCTGCACAACTTATGGTCTGCGGGCCTGCAATCTACTCACAGTGGCAACCTGGGTAACTCCAAAAACCCACTGTTCACAGTCCATCTCCATTTATTTGTGCAAATATTTAAGGCCTTGCCCAAATCCAGTGAAAGTGGGAATGAGAATGAAGGGGGAATCTGGTTGGCCACTGTGTGCAGAGAATGTTGGGCTCGGTAGGCCTTCGGTCTGATCCAGCATGGCTCTCCTTGTATTCTTATGTTCTCCCATGCTTCTGAAACTAGCTTGGCATCACAGAGTCTCCTCACGCATCTGTGGTGCCCAGAAGGCATGTGGGGGCTCTCCTCGATTCTGTGCTCTGGCTACAGCAAAAGAGGTACCTGCCAATGGGAAGCTGACAACAGTATTTGTGGATCCTTGGAAAAAGTGGCTTGTAGCAACCATAATTTGGCCGTCAGAGCAGACTACAGTTAGCATAAACTGGATGCGAGAAGGGAGTGTGTATCAGCCCAAGGCATGGCCACCCTGTAGCTCAACCATAACATCAGAACTGGGAGTGCATGAGAGTATCAAAGGCCTGTTTTATCAGTTCTAAAAGCAACAGCTTGAACTGGGCACCCTGGTGAACCAATGTCAATGCCAAGGCATTGATGCAACATACTCCACTTCAATCTGCAACACTGAAACCCATGTAAGACCGGCTTGGGTCCACACAATCAGCAAAGCTCACCAGTAGAGCCTATGCTTCACATGCCAAAGGTCCCAGGTCCAATCTCTGGAAGGGTCAAATTAGACAATACTGGGCCATATGGACCAAAAGAGATGGCAACTTTCTGTGTTCAAGAAAACCTCTTGAACCAATGTGATATCTGAATGGGACCCACATAGGGATGTGCGAATCAGCAAAACATGAGCTTGCTGAAGTTCTCTGAATTCTGTCTCGAAGCTCATTCCAACACGAGCCCATATCAGTTTGCGAGTTTTGTGGTTTTCTTTCCACATGAATATCAGCGCATATTGCCATGCATATTTTTCCAAATGTATGCATCAATTGTGCGCATCTTTGAAGTGTACGCATTCTACTTCCATTGATTAAAGCATATTCATACAGTTTTCAAAAACACACATTTTTCTTAAGTATGCATGCTGTCAAAAGCAGGGGGGTGGGGTGAATCACATTGCAAGCTCGGAATTGAACAAATTGCCCCAGACAAGAGTCCATGTTTGGGCCAGAAGGTGTAACTGGGTAAATCCTGACCCCAAACAAACTGAATTTCTCATCCTTCCCTAGGCCCAGAGGCCCATCCAACTGAACAAGCAGAATGTAATCCCCAATCCACCCACTGCCCAGTTACTCCATCTTTCTACTTACTGCTCCAGGATGTCCCAGAGGTGCTCAAAGAACTCCGGGTGGACATATTCCCTTGTCTGCGAGCTTTGCGACATGGCAGAGCGATAATAACTCTCTGTCCAGGAGAAATGGCCTGGGGTGTCCACAAACCTACAAAGACCCAAAGAAGTTCAAAAATATATTTATCTTAAAATTGCTGTCATTTTCTTAAGTCTATTTTTCAATTTAAAAGGATCCCCCAAAGCAGACTCCCCCCAAAAGAACAACTCGACCAAGTATTTAAAACAAAGCAAAAACCAAAAAGCAGTAGGTTAAAACAGCTTTTAAAAATTCACAGAGGCAAGATTTAAAAAAGCAACTAAAATAGCAGGATTAATTAACCATTCAATATAAAAAGCATCTGGCTATTGATCAAATACAGCCTGCTAAACTGCCCAGGCTTTTATTAATATGGTTCCTAAACAGCCAGGGAGAAGCAAGCCTTCCTGGTAAATGGGGACATAAGATCTTAGGAACACAGGCCAGGATTCCGCAATAGCCCCAGGAAAGTTCAAAACTAAGTCACAATAGAAACCATTTTCCTTGTTGTCCCACACTGCTTGTGGTAGACTGTCCTTGAATAGTGAGGTCTATTTGTGGCTATAAGGCCTAAGAGCCAGCAATTAATTTATTGTTCAGGAAATGTGCTTTCAATTGTGCGTGTTTAAAGCCCTCACTGCTCGTATGCCTGAAAAAAACTGAATGTTTGAATGGGATACTTGAACACCTTAAAGACCTTAATCTATATAGAACAAAACATGGTGGAAGTGAGATGGTAGAGGCCAGAGGTGGTAAAACTAAAGGACTGTACCACTTTGGACTTCAAAATTATATCGTTTCTGAATGCTCCCTTAACAAAACTCGGGGGGGGGGGTTAAAACTGAAAGGTAATTAATGGTTGCTGGGTTTTTTTAGAATATATCACACAGTTCCCTGCCAAAAGAAAGCTAGGAGGCTAGTATCTTACTCCTAAGTGCTATCCTAGTTTTCTACAAGCAGAGTGTTTATATCTATATCTATGTCTGGAGGAACTTTCCAAAAAATGAATGCACACATACACACCCCTTTCGGGCTGTACCAGGTCAGACATAAGTTCACAAACATGCACAGACAAGCTGCACAGGTCAACATGCCACAAGCCAAGAGCAAGCACTCTGCAAAAGAAGTCCCCCCCCCCCCCCAGGTAACAGATATTTCAAGAAAGTGAGCAATGCTGAAAGATACCAAGGAAGCCAACCCCGCCTCCCTGCCACCACTGCCATCCTGCTTCCCACTGAGACTTGCCCTTACTGGAGGTTAGAAAGGGATCTCTCTCGCTCTCCAGCTTGGAGTAGCTACTCGGAGGAGCAGGAAGTTGCCCCTCTCTGTTCAGCTCCACCCAGCCCGCTCCAGTTTCGGCACCATCAAGAAGTTAACTTTGCCTCCAGACGCCATTAGTCATCCTTCTCCCCAGCCCAGCCCAGCCCACCACCCCAAGACACACACAGCAGAGCATTCCATAAATGAAGTAACCTGTGGCTGGAATGATAGCTGCTATATGAACAGAACCAAGTTCCAGCAAGTTTGCACACAATACAAGACAGCTAGCCTGCCCCCACCCCTGGCACTCCAAGACAGTTAAGCATCTCTTGCCGCTCCTACAAATGCTGCCCCCAACTAGGGATGTGTGAATGAGCCAAACTCAAGCTCACAGAAGTTCTCCAAATTCCATCTTGAAGCTTGTTCCGAGTCGAGTCCGTATCACATTGCAAGCTTTGTGTTCTTTTTTCCACATGAAAATCCATGCGTATTCCCATGTGCATATTTACAAATATACGCATCAATTGTGTGCATCTTTGAAGTGTACGCATTTTGAAATGTACTCATTTTTAAAATGTACTCATTCTTCTCCCATGATGAAAGCATATTTGTACGCATTTTTTAAAGTACACATCCTTCGAACACATTTTTTTTGGGGGGGGGGGGGGATCCGCGAATCACATGGCAAGCTCAGAAATGTATGGACTTTGACCGCAAATTGCGTCCAACTCCTTGTTCAGTCCAGAAGGTGCAAACTAGGTAAACACCTGATCAAAGATGAACAGGAACAAATTTCTCATACATCCCTGCCACCAACCTTGCTTTGTAACAGTCTGGTCTCAAACCCTGGCTGGGAGGGCATGTAACCCAGCCCCCCCCCCCCCCCCCCCCGCAGGAACAAGCCGTTCCAGGGTGTCTTATCCAGCCCATCACCTCTGTAACAACTCATCTTGGGTTCATTCTCAGGTCGGTGCCTTCCTGCAGGGATGCAAAGAAGAGAGGCACCAGCAGTCCCAATCCTGCCAGAAGACATCCAAACACAAAGTTAAGGCGTGGGCTCTGTGTGTGTGTGTGTGTGTGTGTGTGTGTGAGAGAGAGAGAGAGAGAGAGAGAGAGAGAGATTTTACACTGTACAGGATCTTTCATGACAAAATCTTACAGACAGTAACATATAACACACAAATGATAAAAAAGCCGTAATAGGCCTGGTTCTCTATAATCTATAACAAAATAAACCAAGTGTGTTTCTTCCTCATTGGCTGATAACATCAAACCAAATCCAAAGGCTTTTCCTCCAATACGCAACATTTTAAATGAGGGATAAGAAAGCAATTCTCTGCAGACCCCTTTTCTAAACGACCATTCAAAATAGACAATTATTCCTCAGCATGGTCAGGAAAAACTTCCCAATAGCAATTACCACGGTTTGCATTATCGGTAAGATCTCTTTGCTCCCCCACTCTCATTGAGAGGCCATGTTGCTGTTCAGTCGTTCAGTCGTGTCTGACTCTTCGTGACCCCATGGACTATAGCACGCCAGGCCTTCCTGTCCTCCGCTCTCTCCCGGAGTGAGAGAGACCATACTGAGAAATAATTGTCTATTTAGGATGGTCATTTAGAAAAGGTGTCTGAGGGCACAATCCTATGCATGCTTAGACAGAGAAAAGGCCCACAACTCCAGTGTTGGGAGTTGTGGGCCTTTTCTCTGCCTAAACATGCATAGGATTGTGCCCTGAATTGTTTATTTGTTGTTACCTTCTCCCAGGCATTAATGGCATTTCACAGAATCATAGAATAGTAGGGTTGGAAGGGGCCTATAAGACCATCCAGTCCAACCCTATTTAATGGCATATGGTGAGGCACTTATGTCAGCTGTCTTGAACAGGTCTATGACTGAAACTGTGTATTGAAACTGTTTTTCGCTATTTAGGGTGCAATCCTATGCATATTTAGACAGAAAAAAGTCCTACAACTTGGGACTTGTAGGGCTTTTTGTCTAAACATGCACAGGATTGCACCCTTAATTGTTTTAAATTTTGTACCTTAAATTTTTTTAGACCATGTTTTACTATAAGTTTTATAACGTTTATAATGTTGTAGTTTTGTATTTTTTTGTGAATTGTTGTGAACTGCCCAGACAGCCTTGGCTACTGGGCGGTATAGAAATGAAAATAATAATTATTATTATATTTTTTCCTCCATTTGAAGTTTTGCATAGAAGAGGCAGAGCCTTGGAATTTGGTTTGATATTACTAGGCCACCCATGAAGATTTTTATGTTGGAACACATTGAGCTTATTTTGTTATAGGTTTTAGACCTATTAGGGTTTTTATTATGCATGTGTTCTTCTATGTTATTGTTACAGTTTGTAAGTAAAGATCCTGGACAGTGTAAACAAAAAATTCCCTTAACTTCATTTTTGGTTGTATGATAAGGAATATTCTGTGCCTTCTGCGGTTTTTGCACTTTGCAGATAAAACCCTGCAGATATATCTTACAAAGATGTTACGTTCTTACAAAGGAACGCTAGTACCACCACCACCACCCAACAGGCGAGTTACCAGCAAGAGGCCTAGAGAGTTCTCCAAGGCTATTCTGGTAGTCGCACCCTATTGCTCCAATGATGCTGCAAATTCTGATGGGCTCCTGCAACTCCTACAAGATCTGGACACCCCATCAGTGCAAAGCTGATACCCACATGTTGATGGTTACAAAAACTTCTTAAACTTGATATACTGCAGTTTAACTTCAATCCCGCCCTCCCCGCCTTCATGGTGATCATGTGGCTTGCAGGTTGCAATAGCCCAGTCCAGGTTTCCCACCTGGGGCCCTTGTCAAATCAATGTACCCC
Source organism: Heloderma suspectum (assembly GCF_057233095.1). NCBI lineage: Eukaryota > Metazoa > Chordata > Lepidosauria > Squamata > Helodermatidae > Heloderma > Heloderma suspectum. Next base: position 327,291,560 of record NC_139460.1, on the reverse strand, counting down.
GCCCCTGCCCTGCAACTGCAGGCCGCACCCCTCCCCCACACAGACAGTGACAGTAAGATTTGCCCTGCAGCCAGTATCCATGCATTTTTTCCTCCACTTTAGAGGCCCACCCAGACACAAGTCATGTCCCGGTAAGGCTGGGGGAGCAATGGTGAAAATTGTGTTCAAGCCAGAGAGATTCAAGGCAGGGACACTGGGCGGAGGAGAGGCCATTCCATGGGCACAATCCCATGAAGTTGCTGTTTCATGTCGCTGCTGTGTTGGGAAAGATGGATGCAACAACAGGATGGATTAAAACTGGATGTACTTTTTACAAAAACAGATCATAATCTTTGATTTAAAACAGATTTTTAAAAGTATTTAAACATTAACTTTTTCTTAAAAAAAAAAAAAGAATTCATTGACGATAAATCTGAACGCAAGGATGTTAAACCTACAGTTATTACAGTTTTAAAAACAGAACCCAGTGCTCTTCTATGAGATGTCACTGGTCCCAGTCCAACTAATGTTAGTTGTGACATAAGCCCTCTTGAAACCTATGAAGCAACTCAGTTGTGATTAATTTAAATTGAGTTGCTTTCAACAGTGAAATCCTATCCATTTCAACTCGTAAATAGGCCCTGTTGAATTCAATGGGACTTACCACTGGGGCCAGATCTACACCTTGTGTCATATCAGTACGATCCCATCAGGGTAACGCTATTTCCCTCTTGTGCATTTATACCTCAAAGGACACACACAATGACATTTGTTGCAGCATGTTGGATAATGTGGAATAAAAAGCAGGAAATAACACTACAGAAGCGGTGTATTAAACGTGTAACGTGCCCCAACAGTAATCAGTGCTCTTCAAAACTGCTATAAAGCAGTAGTGTAGATCTGGCCCAGGTAAGCAAGTATAGGATTATGGCCTTAGTTTCAACTAAACTTAACTGGATTGGTGCCTGAGTAGCCAGAATGCTTTTCTGTGTAACTGAAGAACCAGCAGTTCTTCTTGCATTATGAGTATTTACCCTCTGTCTACTGATGACAAACACACAGGGCATCTCTACACCCGCCTAAAATCCTGCATTTAAAACGGGGCTTTCTGCTTCTGTTTTAAATGCAGGATCACAACTTCCTTTTTCACCCACTTCCTTTTCCCTCTCCCCTTTCCCCCTCCTTCTCCCCTGTTATCTTTCACTGACCTTGCTCCGTTTCCTCTTTTCACGGAGAGAACTCAAGAGGAAGACAACAGGGTAATTTCATAGCACATTATCTGCAATCTATTTAAAAATGGAACAAAGGGCATTTAGTGCAGGAGAAGCCTTGGAGGTTCACGGCGTCATGTAAAGAGCCCACAAACTTCCATGAAGGGGCAATCTCAATCTCAGGATAAAAGCTCCATGTGAAGAAAGCCACAGATTTAGAAATGTCTTTTTCATCTCATGAAAATAAAGGCAGTAGGGCTGCACTCCCATACATGTTTAGACAGAAATAAGTCCTACAACTCCAAGCATTCCCCAGCCATCCATGCAGGACTATAGGATGTATTTCTGTCTAAACATGCACAGGATTGCATTCATAAACATTCAGACTGCGTGCATTCAGACTGCGTGCCAAATCACCCTATATAGGCACAGCCCTGGCCCTTGCTGTTTTGCTTTAGCACCATGTATCAAGTATCAAGACTGCCAGGGGGCTGTAGTTACAATTAACAGACATCACACACACACACACACACACACACACACACATTTACGTGGACACTCTTGGTCAAATTTCCCCCTTCTTTTGGAACAGACAACAGAAGAATCAACTCTCCTAAAAATTCCCCTTGCTGGTTGCCTGGATGCATTCATCATAGGCGACCAGATGAGCGACTGCTTGCAAACCTGCTCAGACTAGAGCTCTTCCCTGCATGCTCCATGGGTGCCTGCAGACCAAACAGCCTCCGAGGTGGTAAGCTAACAAGCCCACCAACGCACGTTGCAGCAAAGGGCAAGAAGCACACACCACCAGCGAGGCATCAGGCATATATGGAAGCAGGACATTCATTGCCCGAGGGGTGCTGGACTCTTGCTGCAGAAACCTCACTGACAGGTAGATTGGCCCAAGACAGGCTGCAAGGGAAGTGGCTGCATCACTGCAGTGTCTAGAGGCAGCTAGCTGGAAATGTCCTGCTCGGGCTGGCAGCAACTCTGCAAGGGCCTCAGGCCTGACCTGCTACAGATGTGCAGCGGAGGAGGGGGCAGAACAGAACAGCCTGTACGACTCCAGGCTGTGGGTGGAAGATGCCACTTTTCAACACTCTCCACTGAGAGCAAGTAGAAATGTAGTCCACGCAGGAAGCAGGTTGGGCCTGGACCTTCTCTCTGAGAAGTGCTAAGATTTACACAACTGGGGGAACAAGGCAGCCCCCCCCCCCCCCGCCGGTGGTACAGGCACTTCTGCCACCTCTGTGTAGACCAGGCACAAGTTCCCAATTTTAGCTGGAGATGCCAAGGGCAGCACGGGGGATTTTCAGCATGCAGACCCAGGGTCCCCCAGCTGAGCTAGGAGCATATGGGTTTGGAGGAACCTTCCTCGATCTGGTGCCCTCCAGAGCTGTTGGACTACAACTCCCAGAATCCCCCAGCCAGCAAGCACCAGGAGGGCACCAGGTTGGGGACTGGCTGCCTTAGAAAAAAACCTCATGCTCAAGTGTCCTCCTCTCCTGCCTTGCATCCAGTCCTAAGTACTGGCATTCACACAAACTCTCAGAGCCAACGCCATTCAGCTGCTCACCAGAACGCACAAGCCAAGCCCTCTCCTGCAGGCCTTTGTCCCAATGCAATCCAGCCACGGCAGACCCCAGATCTGGGCCCCAGAGCCACGGCCAGAACCTCCCAGCTGAGCTGAATTGCAACCTTACATTTTCCACCCTGCGGAGACGGAGGGGAGGGGAGCAACGCAATGCAACCTCCAAACTCTCCCCCTTTGACGTTTTTATTAATGTTTTATATAAATGTTTTGGTATTGTGTATTTTAATTGCATATTATGATGTTTTGTTTTTAAAAAATATTTCTTCTAAACCATTTAAGAGATATTTTTCAATTGGACAGTGGTACATAAATCTATTAAATAAAGTAAAATAAAACAAAACAAACACTTCTCCATAGCCACTATCAACACCCAAAGGTGTGTGTGGGGGGGGAGGGAAGACAGATCATCCTGTTCTACTTACAGAGAAGGTTTTGTTCCTCCTTTAAACATGGAGGAGCCCTCAGAAATGTCCCCTGTCCTCCACTACCAGTGTGAAGTGGTACAGTCCTTTCTCTCACCTCAGTGCTCTACCACAGCCTTCTTAAACCCAAGGCCCTCCAGATGAACTGTAACTCCTATCGTCCCCAGTCACAGGTCATGGCTGATGGGAGATGCAATCCAGCAATCTGGAAAGCACCAGGTGGGGGAAGGTTTCTTTACCACCACCCTTCTCCAGAGACCTTGTGAAGGGCTAAAGCTGGGGAGGGGGGCAGGTTGCTGAACCATAAAAAATGTGACTTCCGAGTTCTGGCAGTGACCGCACCACAGGAGTGGCCAACTTGCGTGCCCTCCAGATGTTTTGGCCTACATGTCGCCCAGCCCTGCCCCACGGGGCAATGAGTGCAGACATGCTCACAGGAAGGCTTGGAGGAAACCTTCTGCCCCCTTTGCCTTTGGCCCCACCCACCACTGGAACGCAGCCCTCAAGAGCTCCTCTGAAATGGAATTTGGCCCTCGGGCTGAAAGAGGTTCTGCACCCCTGGAGTAAAGGGTCAGGATCTTTTCTTGTAGAGAGAAAGCTGGCAGAGAGGACTCCTTGGGTCCTCTCTCAAAACCAGTTCACACATATGCATCATTATGATGGGCCAGTCCGCTCTAAGCAAAGCCATTACAAGGTAGAACTGTTCCTGGGCTACAGTATCTGTATTTCACACTGCTGGTGCACACCAACTGCTTATTCCCACCCAAAAACCCTGCAAAAAGAAACTAGCATCTCAGGGACACAGCTAGGGGAAACATTTTGCCCAACGTCTCATGAGGGGCCATTGCTGGCTTTTTCAAGGAGGGGCAACATTCCATGTCATGTATCTATCCCCACACCCCGCCACAGACGCACACAGTCTGATGTGTTACAGTCCAGGAAATGTTATACCAGGAAAAGAATGGTAGTTTCTCTAGAGGCAATGCACACCTGCAGCTGAATCAAAGCCATTTCAGCAAAAAGTGGTGAAGCCATATATACAAGCTCTGCCTGTTGTGCTGGAATGGCTCATTCACATACACGTCGTGAGCATGCATCTATAAATCAGGGCTACGCATGCTTCAAGATGAGGCTGGACAGCCACCTGTAGGGGATGCTCTGACTTGTATTCCTGCACTGAGTGGGGGGTTGGACTCGATGGCCTTGTAGGCCCCTTCCAGCCCTACTATTCTAGGATTAAAACCTCAAATCTTCCTTCCTCACCTCAGACGAGACGCATGCTCTCTCCTTCCAATATGGAAGTCAACCTACTTGAGGGAAACGAGCCGCTCTTCTCATTAATTGCCACACTGTTTGCAGCTTACTAAGTTCTTTAGCATGCTCCCTTTACTCTTGAGTGCACATGTAAGTTCGTTGGGCAGATTTCCATTTGACAGACAAAAAACCAGAGTCCAGGGATGCTCCTAGTGCTACCAGTGAAAAGCCATTCTGGCAACTTTTCCATCTTTCCCTCTTTAATAGGTCTTTTATGTTAAGAAGGGGGGGGGGGGAGACAGAAAACGCAATGGGAAGAGATGGGAGGCTCCCGGTAAGGAGGCAGGGCAACTGCATAATAAGAGCCTGGTCTGGAAGCACCCCAGGAAATAATAGCTTTTCCCAAAACAACCAGAGGTGCTTATGTTGAGCGGATCGAAGTCACATGAGAGAGACAGAAAATCAACCCCTTGGAATCCCGGGCTAATTAACCCGGGATTGCCGCCGCCACCCTGGTTCCATTCACACAACCAGCAACAAACATGGAGTAGAACCAGAAGATTCCAATAAACATGCTTCAAAGGGGCATCTTTTTACCACCCTGTAGCGTAACCATTACTCATAACCCCTGCCCCCCCATTCCTAATTACTGAGAATAATTAATCTTGGAGTACCTGTTAGATAGTGAAGCGCATCCGAGGGGCCACTCAGTCCAGCACACCGCTGGGGGAAGGAGCGCAAACTTGCTCGGGCGAGGAGGGCCGCCTTTTCAGAGGGCTTGGTTGGTGGACCTGCCCCACCCGCACAGCCCGCCCTGAACACCTGTGCGCGCAAAGCTGGGGCTCAGCTCGGGCCCCCGCGTGCGCTTCTGGGCCTGCCAAGCAAGCCCACGAGGGAGGGAAGGCAGGCAGGGTCTTCGTCAGGCACCCCCAAATTGACCTCGCCGTGTCTGTGAACTGACCTCAGTTTTTCCGTACGTATAATGGAAAGAAACGTACCGAGTTCACTTTGCGCTGGCTCGCTCAGGCATTTCCAGGCAGGGCGCTCGTTTAAAGTCATATGCGAAGTCATTTAAACACTTGCAGACCTCAAACTCCCCGCCGGGTCGCCGTGGGGGAGGGAAGGGGAAGGGGAAGGGGAAGGGGCGTTGAGAGCGTGGTTCCGCGCAGAGTCACAGAAGCCCCTCGCTCTGCGGTGGGCTAAAGTTTACAATTGGGGCCTCCTCCGGGCGGGGCGGGGCGGGGCGGGGGAGCTTGGGGTTTGCTTCAAGCCGCTATGCATCCAATGCAACCTACGATGCACTTTGCTTGTCCTCGAGACCGGGCCTTTCAAAGGGGTTTGCACTGGGACTTGCTTTCTTGGTCACCATTCCCCAGGCTGCCTACAAAGCGATGTTCTCCTCGCAGGACGTGAGCATGCTTTGGGACAAAGTTTTGCTGCCTCTCCGTTGGCTAAGAACCTCATGCATCAACGGTGAGAAGCATGCTTGGTGATTGGTAGCTCCATAGGGAAGGGGGAAGCATGGACCACTTAAAAGGGACAGGCTTCCAGCGAGGTTGGGCATTTCCTTTCTGCCAGGTAATGGGGATATGGCTTTCTCAGGGGTGGCCCCACACCTTTGAAACCCCCTCCCAAGGAGATAACGTGTGGCATCATCACTTCTGGCTTCAAGAACTACAGCCCTAAAGACACATTTATTCCAGTCCGCAGTTGATGCTAAAAAAAAAATAAAAATCCTTAGCTGCAACTGCTGCTTGTGTGTTTAATTGTAATTGTTATGCTCAAGTTTTTATAATGTTGTATGGATGCAATCCTATGCCTTTTAGACAGAAGCAAGTATGACAACTCCCAGCATTCCTGGGAGTTGTAAGACTTTTCTTTCTGTCTAAATCTGCGGTGACCAGCCCTACGCATGTTTACGCAGAAAAAAGTCCTTTATCTCCCAGCATCCTGGGAGTTATAGGAGTTTTTTCCTCTAAACATGCATAGGATTGCACCTTAACTAGGGGGGGGGGGTTACTTTGGTTTTATTCTGTTTTCATTTTTTCAGGGGTTTTTTGGCAGGGGGTTGTGGTGAGCTGTATTTTATGGTTTGAATTACTATGAACCATCCAGACAGCTTTGGCTATTGGGCAGTATAGAAACACAGTCAATCAATCAACACCCATGCAGATTACTTTCATTGTGATGCACACAACTAAAGTTTCTCTTCTCCTCTCCCCACCATTCCATGCTTCACTGGTTCTATATTCCTAATATGTTAGAGCAAACAAAACAATACAAAAGCCTGTTTGCCATCCCATCTCTGTCTCTCTGTCTCTGTCTCTCTCTCTGTCTCTCTCTAATACTCTGAGCATGTGCAGGTTTGTATTTTAGACTAATTTAAATCATAGTATTATCTTGACCACAGGAATAAAACAGTTTCCTTCCACTGTCTTGATTCTAAATACATTTACTTAAGAACAAACACCATTTTGTAGTAGAAAAGGGTAATATACTTTAAAATAACAAATAACAAAATGAGCATCTGTAACCGTCACGTGAGGAAGTGCTCCTAGGGACTAGTGACATTGCTAAATGAAACCTCCATGTTCAAAGGCAGTCTATTTTTAGAATACTAGCACATCACATGCTGGAGAAAAATAACAGGCGACAGCATTTCCTTCACTCCCTGCCCAGGAGCTCCCCAAGGCATCTTGCTTTATTTTCCCATCAGAAGGTGCCACGGCTATAATACCACGTTTTCTTCTGCCAAGGCGCCTTTGCCTTCAATGGCTTTGCTACCAGCAGAAATTCAGCAGGTGAAGCTCTTCCAATCCTGGCCATGCCTAGCACCCTAGCCTGAGTAGATCAGGGCCCGCAGACTCAGAGACAGCTCTCTGAGCAGCACCCAAGCCTGCCCACACCCGGGCTGTGGTCCCAGTGACTCTGCAGCAGGATTCCCTAGGCCAGCCCAACCCCCCTAAATGATCCCCATTTGAACCTGACTCCTGTTCCATTGATGCTTCAGGCAGAGCAGGGTCACGAAAGATACAGCCACAACGTTCATTCAGCCCGGTATGCCAGGCACCAGCCCCTGGTCTCGGTGGTATTTTTAGTCCTTGAAGGGATTGTGGGGGAGGGATGTTTTATGGAGCACGCAGCTCACAGCTCGAGGAACTTGGCAGCAGTGGGCCTGCTGGAATTCCCCCTGCCCTGCATTTTAACATGCCGGTGATTTGTAGATGGCCCTGTGCAACCAAGTGCGCAGCTGTGCAAGGGGAGAAGAGTGGGCGGGGGGGTGATCATCGTGCAGGATGGGCTGAGCCAGCTTCGTTTCTGGCGAGGTGGCGTGTCACTTGGAATTCCCCTAACTCTGTAGGGCCCGATTACCCCCTCCGCCCCCAACTCCATTCCCCTTCCTTTGGCCATAGATAATGGCAATTGTAGAAATAAGCCAATTGGAACCCCAGGGCTAGATACCTGTGCTGCAGAACTGCATCATTTTGCCTCTGTGATGCCCCCTTTGGAGCATTTGTGCTGCCCGGGGTGTAGCGGAACCAGGGCTCACAGGGTTGAAGCACCTGGACCTTTTCTTCGCAGTAATGAAGGCGTCCTCTGCCACCCCCTCGGACTTCCTGGTTCCCTCTGAGCTTAGCTGCAATCCCCACAGTAGTGTGCGAGGAGGGGGAGGGATTTTCCTAGCAACAATATACTGTTCCCTGTTGGAATGCAAAGTATTTGGGGGTGGCTGGGTCTGGCATGGGCCATTAGGACCCATTCGCTTCACAAAAGTCCTGCTCCTGGCAAAGATGAAAACTGCCGGAATAGGCCTGTTGATCAAGGCTGGTACCTGAATTGCTGGACTCTCTGCGGGGGTCGTGGCGAAGGGGAGAGCCGTGATGAGCTCTGGCACTTCAGAACTGACCGCTCCACCGCTGGTGCTGGCCCAGCTCCGTCCCCCTCTTTCTCAAATGAGCTCAGAGCAGCACACACGCTTCTCCCCCTCTCCCTTTTATCCCCACAACAACCCTGTGGGGTAGGTTGGGCTAAGAGGTGGTGCTTGACACCAAGGCCGCCCATTGAGCTTGAACCCAGCCCTTCTGGTCTGAGCCTTCCCCCACCTGGTGCCCTGCAGATGTGTTGGATTACAACTCCCATGATCCCATGGAAGTTGTAGTCCTGCACACTTGGAGGACACAACCATGCTCGCTGGGGATTCTGAGACTTGTAGTCTGACACATCTGGGGGGCACCAGGTGGGGGAAGGCTGTTCTAACCACTAAACCGGTAGTCTGTAGCCTAAGTATTTATTTCTCAGACGCTAGGAAATAATAAGAACTCATTGCTTTATTCATCATCAAGCCAAGGGCTGGGTGTGCCTGATCTCGTCAGATCTCGGAAGCTAAGCAGGGTCAGCCCTGGTTAGTACTTGGATGGGAGACCGCCTGGGAATCAGGCTTCTTGCATTGAGCAGGGGGTTGGACTCGATGGTCTTGTAGGCCCCCTCCAACCCTATCAGTCTATGATTCTATTCTATGATCATCAGTACCTATTAGCAGGATTATTAATCACTCATGTAACCTATTAAATATACAAAGAACTTCACTATCTCTACTGGGAGGGGGTGGTTTTCACATCACTACCGGATCCGCCATGGGCACCGGCTGCCCCCAAAGTCCCCCCTGCTGCCGTTGCTGCCCATTTTGGGAGCTCAGGGCTGGCTTCAGGTTTTTGAGGGCCCTTGGGCAAGACACCCTCAATAGGCAGGCATAGTTGCCCTTTCTGAGGGGACAGATTTCAGACAGATAGGTGCGGGGGGGGGGTGCAAAGGGAGCAGGGCCCACATCAAGGGCAGACATGGCGGGGCACCCGCCAAGGGCCTACCCGGCAGCAGGGGCCCACTGGCAACGGCCCCCTGGAGTAGCTCCTCCCCTTTACCCTTCCAACCTGCTTGTTGCACTGCCTCTCGCCCTGGCCAAGGCAATGGGGTGGAGGAGGAGGAGGAGGAGGAGGAGGAGAACAAATCCTGCCAGATGAATCTGATCTCATTTTTGGATCAAGTCACCTCCCTTGTGGTTATGCTGTAGACATCATATACCTCGACTTCAGCAAAGCTTTTGACAAAGTGCCCCATGATATCCTGATGAGCAAACTAGCTCAAAGTGGGCTAGATGAAACAACGATCCGGTGGATCCACAGTCGGCTACAGGATCGGACTCAAAGAGTGCTTATCAATGGGACCTTCTCAAACTTGGGGGGGTAACAAACGGGGTACCGCAGGGCTCAGTCCTGGGCCCAGTGCTCTTCAACATTTGTATTAATGACTTGGAGGAGGAGGCTTGGGGAATGCCGATCAGATTTGCAGGTGACACAAAATTGGGCGGGATAGCAAATGCCCTGGAAGGTAGAAACAGAATTCAAAGTGATCTTGATAGGCTGGAGAGTTGGGCAGAAGACAACAGAATGAAATTTAATAGGGATAAATGCCAAGTTCTGCACCTAGGAAAAAGAAACCAAATGCACAGTTACAAGATGGGGGATACGTGGCTCAACAACACTACAAGCGAAAAGGATCTTGGAATTGTTGTCAATCACAAACTGAATATGAGCCAACAATGTGCTGTGGCTGCAAAAAAGGCCAATGCTATTTGGGGCTGCATTAATAGAAGCATAGCTTCCAAATCCCGGGAAGTACTAGTTCCCCTCTCCTCAGCACTGGTTAGGCCTCATCTGGAGTACTGTGTCCAGTTCTGGGCACCACACTTGAAGAAGGATGCAGACAAGCTGGAGAAGGTTCAGAGGAGGACAACGAAGATGATCAGGGGACTGAAAACAAAGCCCTATGAAGAGAGACTGAACGGATTGTTTAGCCTTGAGAAGAGAAGACTGAGGGGAGACAGGATAGCACTCTTGAAGTCCTCGAAAGGTTGTCCCAGAGAGGAAGGCCAGGATCTCCTCTCGATCATCCCAGAGTGCAGGACACGGAATAATGGGCTCAAGTTCCAGGAAGCCAAATTCCGGCTGAACATCAGGAAAAAGTTCCTGCTTGTTAGAGCAATACGACAATGGAACCAACTACCTAGGGAGGCGGTGGGCTCTCCCACACTGGAGGCATTCAAGATGGGGCTGGACAGCCATCTGTCGGGGATGCTCTGACTTGGATTCCTGCATTGAGCAGGGGGTGGACTCGATGGTCTTAGAGGCCCCTTCCAACCCTACTATTCTATGATGGGGGGGGAGCAGACGTCCTGGCCCGCTTGCTCACTGCCTCTTTGCCTGCCAAGCAAGCAAGTGGGGGCCATGATGACAGTAGTAGCTGGTGGCTCCAATTTTGGTGGACTGTGTGTATCCATTCCGGGTTCCAGTCAGAACCCAGAACGGCTTCTGACTGATTCCGAACTGGGCTAGGGCTGGTCCTTTTGTGTTCCGGCTGGTCCTGAGTAAAACCCAGAGTGAATTCTCAGCCCCACTGCAATCAGAGCCCCCAGCCCCCACCGCACGATGGGAAAGAGGAGGAGCAAGAGCGGATGGTGACCATGGCGGTGAGAAGGGAGACGCACTGAGGGAGGAGGCCCAGGGAGGGGTCTTTCCCAAGGGCCCCCAAAGCCTGAAGACAACCCCGAAGGTCGGGTGATCTTTGACGTTTGGGGGGAAATAATGTGCTTCCCCTGCTCCTGGTAGTTTTGTGGGCAACCTGTATGTGAAAATGGTGTCCATTGTAGAGGTGCTCCAAGGTAAGTGATCTGCAAACAGATGGGTCAGTGATTGCAGACAGATTGCTTCAGTTCAGACAGAGATTGAGAGGAGCGGGGTGAATGAAGAAATGCTTGAGTCTGAGGCTTTGTTTTCATTCCTTCTGTATCCCTCCTGAGAAAGCACTGCGGCTGGAAGTACAAAGGAGAGACCTGTCACACTTGCTCGCGATTGGAAGCTAGAGCTGTCAGTCACAAAAGTGCACCCCTTCTTTCCCCGCCCTCATAATATGGAGATCTGGGGGTGGGGTGGGGGGTGCATGCAGGGTTGGCCATTTCCTCAAATCTTGATTTATTTCGTACTGAATGACCATAGGGAGATCTGTCACTCTTAAGGCTGCACAGTCTGCTCTGTGAGTTGAGAAGATGGAGAAAATGTCTTGTAGGGTCCAAGATACAAGGGCAACAAATTAGGTAGGGTGCAATGGCCAAACCTTCCGTAGGACTGCTTTGCAGAGGGATGTCTGGCCACAGCCGTCACAACAGTACAACCACAATCAAATCAAAAACATCAGCCTTCCCCAACCTGGTGCCCTCCAGGTGCCCCCCCCCCCCGGTAGCTGGGAGTTATGGATTTTTAGTCCCATATATGCTCCCAGAAGTGGAAAACTCCCTGCCAGTAGCCCAGCTGGACCTGGTGCCAGGTGGCAGCTTCCACAGCAAACAGTAGCCTCAGGGGGGCAATTTTCATCAGGTCTGGAGGAAAAGGGTGAAACCCCCCCTCCCCTTTCAACATAGTCTGAATCCTGATCCTCTCTCTACAATTCCCCCTGGCCCCTGCCAAGGTGGCTGCAGTTTGAAAATATATATTTTATCTTAAACAGACACATTCAATGCAATCTCACATTTAACGTAACACGTAGTGTGGCCGTATGACTGAGAAGCTGCAGCGTGTAAAGCCACAGGCTGTGCAGTCCATGGCACCGTTGTGTTCCTGCACATCCATTTGCATGCGTGTGCACTAGAGAGACAAGAGTCATGCAATTACGCACACACCCACTGTGACATTTACAGCGCAATCTTATGTAGTGCTGTGCTGAAAATGTCTCCCACATTTTTTTCAACCATTCTCATTCAACTTGATAGAGAAGAAATTGCTTTTGGAAAGAAATTCAAAGGAGATTTGAAAAGGAGGAGAACACAGAGAAAGTCTATGAGTTGGGTTTGGATTTCTTGTGCTTACCTTACTTAGGAGGTGGCCAAGAAGTGTGCACGAGTGTCCTGTCTTTCATTTTACAATCATAATCATTTCTCTGGCAGCCTTTAGCCTCCTTGGCTTCCCTCACTTCAATTAAAGCCCAGGGGAAGGCATCATGATGACATAATTCCTCCCATAGGGCTTTTTCAGATCAGGAAGCGGAGGCAGCCTGGGAGGCTGCACAGCAATGGGGAGATGGGTAATAGAAAGGAAACACACACATATCGTGCTCGGCCACTTCACTGTGACTAGATAAACTCAAAAACACCCCACTCCCCCAAATTATAAAATGCCCTGAGAATGAGGCAGAACAATGGAAGCCTCTTTTCATGGGGGAAGAAAACTTTTCAGAAATCAGAGGACAGGTTTTGTCACAGAACTCGCTCCACCTCTTCCCTGGAGCTGGACACAACAGTTCCCCCCTCACACCTGCACTGTGGAGGATGTAAAACAGGGACCAGGCTGCCAACACAGTGGGCAGTGCAAAAAGAAACAACAACCCCTTCAGAAAAAAAGAAAGAAGCTGTGCCACAACCCCTGCCAATGGTGAACCCTACCTGCGAGAAAGTGTGGGAGAAATTGGGTGAAATTGTGCCCCCCCCATTTATCTACCCACAAATTTGTTGTTCAGTCGTTGAGTCGTGTCCGACTCTTCGTGACCCCATGGACCATAGCACGCCAGGCCTTCCTGTCCTCCGCTCTCTCCCGGAGCGTGCTCAAGTCCATGTTCATTGCATCGGTGATGCCATCCAGCCATCTCATCCTCTGCCGTCCCTTTCTCCTTTTGCCTTCAGTCTTTCCCAGCATCAGGGTCTTTTCCAGGGAGTTTTCTCTTCACGTTAGGTGGCCAAAATATTGGAGCTTCAGCTTCAGTATCAGTGGAGAATTTTGAGAGACCTTTTGCACACAGCTCTAATTTTATGCATGTCTTCTCAGAAGCAAGTCCCATTCAGTTCCGTGGAGCTTACTCCCAAGTAAAGGGGTAAAAGATGACAGCCTTCACTTCTAAAGACCCCAGGGAGGGGCTGAAATATGGAGAATGGAACTCCAGCAACTCACACTAACACCATTTTAACATGGCATCACCCAAAGTCAGAGATAGTTAACAGGATTGTCCCTGGCAAATGGGGACAGTTGGAAAAGATGCTCATGTGGTAGTTTTTCTTTGCGGTGTTTTTTTTTTACATTTGCAAGGAGATTTCTGAGTGTGTTTGTGTATTTTACAGAGGGGGAAAGAATATTTGCTGTGGTTTGCATGGGGAATCTATACCACTTGCAAACTTCCCCAGCCAGCCCCCCAAGATACTTTTTTTTTAATGGTGGGTGGATTTTAAGAAGGGGTGGATGGGGTGGACCGTGTATATGTGCCTGTATGTGAATGAGTGTATTTAAGGGCAAACATTTTGTCAGTATAACTTTTATTTTGATACCGAAACACGAGTTTGGTAGGAACCTCAAACATCAAACTTGCTGAATCAAACTTCACAAACAATTCCCCAGAAGTAACCCTGTGCCATATCCTTTACGTTCTTCTTTCTGATGAGGGCAGGGGCACAGGCTGATAATTTTTCAGCATGTTTTGCCAGGTATTCCAAGAAGTGAAACAAATGTGCAGGGAAGAAATAACAATAAAAATAAATGGCATCTTTGCAACTGAAAAGCTGCAACTCAAATCTCTAAATTCTCATCACAATTGGAAACTTGGTTGTAGCATTCCAATAGCAACATGCTGGATTGGTAACTTGGGGAGCAATAATGGGAGAGGGCTGCAGCTTCCGCGTCCTGCTTGTGTGGGCTTCCCGGAAGGGTCTGGTTGGCCGCTGTGGGTTGCAGGATGCTCAGACAGAAGGGCTGCTCTAAGCAGGCCTCTTGTTACATTCTTAAACCGAATGCAATTTTAGAAGAAGCTCTCGGGGGCCGCATTCCAGTGGTGGGTGCAGCCAAAGGCAAAAGGGGCCAGGTTGAAGCTCTTCCTGACAGTAACACAGCCTTTAGAGAGGCATTTCAACCTTTTAGAATGGGAAAAAATGCACAAATGCCTGGAAACCACCAAAGAATCGGTGGTCAGGCGAAACAGGGCATGGCCATCTGGTGAATCCTTGAGGGCCAGGTTCAGTGCCCCCCCCCAGGCCTGATGTTCTGCACCCCTCTCTTCTCTGCTGGGATTCAGACTTCCCCGTACTGTATTAGACCATCTTCAATCCCGCAAAGGATTCAGTGGAGGCTGGTGGCTCTGATATTGGTGGGGTACTAAATCCGCTCCAGGTTTCAGTCAGAACCAGAAATTTTAGAGTTCTGATAGGTTCTGACTGAAACCTGGAGTGGATTCACTGCCCCAATGATAGTATATGTGTTTTATTCCTAGGGTTATATGGATTGTGTAAAATCCGTTCTGTTTGTGTTTCACGGATTGTCAGGCGCCTTTTGTTCCATTGTCTGCCCATTAGTTTCGGAATTGGCACAAATTTGCATGTGCAAAACTGCAAATTTCAACAAAATGTGCAGATCCGCCATGTGCACTTTCATGCTTTAGCCTACGGAGGAAATGCACATTTCAGCCTTTTTATTTTTGTGAATTTCTCTAACTTGTATAAACTGCCCAGGGAGCTTTGGCTATGGGGTGGTACAGAAATGTAATTGATGATGATGATACGATGAAATATGCGCAAAATTCCTGAAAAATGGTCCACAAATCTGTGGAATCCGCCCAACAGAGGAAAGGCCGATCTGCTGTGGAATCCGTGGATCAGATTCATGAAAATCCGAACTCATTTGGTTCCATTGCAGATTTCTCCAACATCCCTATTGACTCCCTCTCCACTTGCTGGATCAGAGTGAATTGTAGAAGCCTTGTGGGTTTGGTCATCCATTCTGCAGCTTTGGCAAAACACCCAGCCCTGCTCTAAGCCCAGAACAAACATGCAATCAGCATTCGTACATAGGACACATTCCAGACATGTTCAACTGGTTGCCGAGGTCAGGCCAGGACTCTGCCGCCATACACTGAGATGGCAGGTTGATCTTCAGATCTTCAGATATTAAATGAACCTAGCCATATGTGCCTTTTTGAATTTGCCACAAGTGCTTGAGGATCTGTGGATTGCAGCCCCATGACAGCATGAATTACAGTGACACTCTTGAAAACAGGTGCCGGGGGCTGTTAGCTCAGGTCATACAAGAAAGGCATTACCCAAATTCAGGTACCGTGAGGGAAGCCAGAGGGACAGGAAGGCCAGATGACATCGTGTGGACAGGACAGGAGGGGAGGGGGTGATAAAAGAGGGACCCCAGGCCTCCAAGAAAGGAAGTCACAGGAGAGAGTGGCTGCTGCATCCTATACTGGGGAGCCCAAATTTAGAACCATAACCTCAGGGGAGAGGGATTGTGGCTGCACACTTTAGGCATGAAATGTAGAAGGCTGGAGGTTTTTCTGCTGCTGTGCAAAATATCCAAACTCTCCATTAGGAATGAGTAATAATCTCATATTCACCAGCACTTGCTGTAATGAATAGAATAGATCAATATCATATTCAGTTGGGAACAGGCCAAAAGGCAACTTAGTCCAGTCCATCGCCCAAAGCCAGGCAGGTTTCTGTTCAGAAGCCAGCATGCATAGGCGTGAAAAAAGTGCACATGAAACATGCATAATTCTGAAAAATGCGCACAAGCATGCTTTAATCAATGAAAGAAGAATGAGTACATTTCAAAAATGTGCAAAATTAATGTGTAGTTTTTGAAAAACACTCATGGAAATATGCAGAAACTTTCATGCGAAAAGAAAAGCCCACATTCTGACACGGACACGAGACAGGTCACAGGACAGGCTTGACATTTGGAGTACTTCAACGAGCCCAGGTGTGCCATGCACAGAGCATGGATGGAGGGGGCCTTGGAACTCAGTGGTAGAGCACAAAATTGGCCTGTACTGTGGAAGGTTCCAGGTTCCAGAATTTAGATGGTATTTATTTATGTATTTATTTTGAGGCCGCTTCATGTTCACTGCCCTGAGATCCTTTGGGGGACAAAGGTATGCATTATACAGTTTTCAAATAAATAAAACATCTGGTTTCATACTAGAGGACCAAGCCCAAGAACTGGCTGGCTAGCCCAACTCAACGTACGAGATTGCTAGCTTTCCTTTCACTGTAGAGGTGGGCAAGCTTTCCCAAGGTCACCTCCGATTAATTTGGAAATGATCTCAGATTCAGGAGGATGCAGATCAGTTTTCTGAGCCATTCCAAGGCTACAATAGCAATGCCGATGATGTCATGCAAAGCAGATAAGTGGCCAAAAACAGGCATCCTCAACCCAGCACCTGCTTCTTTTCAGATGGAAAAAACACGGCTGTGGCAAGCAGAAAGCCTTTCCTCCTAGGCCCTGAATTGTATACAAGCCTATTTGTGCTGTTGTAATTGTCTGGCCATTCCCATGTTTCCCAATCTTCTTCATTTTGCCAGGTTTTAATATTTCTTAAATAAACAGATAGGCAGTGATGGCTCTCCCCATAACGCCTTTCACTCAAGGAAAATAAAAACTGTTATCTGCCTCCAATGACACGGTGGCTTGGTTCAGATGTCGTATGTTGTTGGACTGGGGATTCACCATGTGCTCATGTACCTGCTCTTTCTTTCCATTTGTGATCCTGCCTCCAGCCTCTCTATGTGGAGCTGGACTCATAGCAGTGTCTTCCCATATATATGGGGCCATAACCTTGTTGCATCACGGGAAAACCTGCTGAAAATCCCAGTGATCTCAAAAAAGAGGGCACAGCAAGTTCACTGTTAAGGAAGATATGGTAGGTGATAAATGAAGACATTTGTTTTCTAGCATTTACTGCAAACAGCAGACAACATATCTGAATAGTGAAGCTATTGAGCATTTAATTCTTTCATCCCCCCACTCCCGCAAAGTGAGGGTTGGGTGGGGAGCATTCTGTGTGTGTGTGTGTGTGTAGTGAAAAGGAGCACATGAAAGATCAGGAATATGCCTCTGTCTTTGGGAGCTAGGCAAAGGAAAAGACTGAGCAACAATGGACATATCAGCTCCACAGTAATCCTTTGAAAGACTTGAGGTAGTTAGGCCTCCTTCAGACAGCTTCGGAGCCTATTCTTTGGCAGAATCATCTTCAAAACATATAACACCCACCCATTCCCGCATTCCATGAAAACAGACAAGTGATACCCCTAAGAGAAAGAACGAAGGAAAGGGTTCCAAACCCAGTGAGATGGCAGAAACAAGCGGCAAAGCTTTTCTTGGATTGTATCATGCCACACTGGAATCAGGGAACTTAGAACCATAACCTCAGGGGAGAGGGATTGTGGCTGCACACTTTAGGCATGAAATGTAGAAGGCTGGAGGTTTTTCTGCTGCTGTGCAAAATATCCAAACTCTCCATTAGGAATGAGTAATAATCTCATATTCACCAGCACTTGCTGTAATGAATAGAATAGATCAATATCATATTCAGTTGGGAACAGGCCAAAAGGCAACTTAATCCAGTCCATCGCCCAAAGCCTGGCAGGTTTCTGTTCAGAAGCCAGAACTTCTGAACAGTTCTGAACACCTCCTCCTTCTCCTCCCCTTCCTCCTGAGTAAAGGAGGAAGGGGAGGGGGGAGGAGAAGGAGGAGGTGGAGGAGAAGGAGAAGAACCTTCCTGTACCCACAAAAACAGAATGTCAGGGAGAAACTTTGAGGCTAGCCTTTTCCCTGACATGCTGGGTTTTAAAGAAAATATATGCAAGGCCTTCCCTCCCACCACAGTGCATTCAAACATGCTAATGCCACCTTACATGTAAATGCTCACACACATATCCTCAGGCAGCCAGAGGTGGTACAATCCAAGCCAAGCATTACTACTGGTGAATGAATAAATGGGGCTAGTAACTAGGCAGTTGTGGGGGGTTTTTTTGGATGATGATGATGATAACTAGGTGAGAATTTATTTTCAGTTTGATTTTCATAAGAATATGCCAAATTCATGCATTTCTTCATGTTTAGGATGGAAAGAACTTGTGGTTTTTAAAAAGTCATACGTGGGAGAAACTGAAGCTGACACATTCCTCCATCCAGATCTAGGGCTGTGAGTGCTTTCCTCTTAAAAGTCCCTGTGTATACAACAATGATTGCAGTGCTGAGTTAGGATTGTGACCTCTTTTTTCTGACACCTTTAATGGATTTTGTAGAATCTGTTCTGTGCATGTTTCGTAGATTGTCAGGCATCATTCATTCCATCATCCATTCACAGATGTAAGTGATGGGGGCAGGGGGCTGCTGAAAAGTATGCAAAAAAAAATCCGCTATACATTTCACAGCAACTTCCGTAATTTCTGTTAGTGTGTGACATTTAGCATATTCATCCCTTTCCGCTGGTGTGGTGTTGTGCTGCACACACTTATATCAGCATGCAAGGAGCAGAGCACACACAGAAAAGAGTGCTACACAGAGGCTGAAGAGAGATCAGGGATACATGTTGTTGTTTGTTAAAAAGTGGTGTGCATATTTGCGTAATTTTTCATGCTGGTATATGTATTACTGTATTTTCCAGTAACTTTGTACTTTCCAAGATTAAATTTGTGTAAACGTAGGGAAAGTAAAAAAAAAAAAAAAGGGGGGGGGAGCTCTGTGCATCTCGAAGAGGCCAGTCCTCAGTGGAAATCGCAGGTTGAATTCATAGACATCTATCTTGAATTTATCTGGCATCCCTAGACACAACTGGGTTTTGATAAGAATTTGCCAACATTTGAAAATTTGCAAATGCTGGAGAAAGCGAAATTGACAGATTGACCCTAATGAGAACTCCTAAATATTCAGACATCCTGAACTTGGTTAGAAACATTCTGGTATTTCTTAGAGGCTTTGAAAAGAGTTGCCCTTCCCTAGCTGGCCTCCAGTGTCCCACTGTTAAGGCTTTGCAGCAGGGCAACGTCGGTGTTCCTGGAGCATTCGTAACAAACCGGTCGTGTTGTCCATGACAGGAGAAGCTCTCTGGGTAGTCTGTGCAGCACGCATTTCCAGACCGCCATTTACCCAAAGACTGGGGGGCAGGTGGATTGTTGATTCTTTCTGTTCTTCAACCCATCAGTGTGGTGGATGTGCATTGAAGTAACTTCTTCACAAGGTGCACAGTTAAGTAATGGGATTTGCTACCACAAGATGTAGTGATGACCACTGATTTGGATGGCTTTAGAAGGGCAAATTCATGGAGGTTAATGCTATCAATGGCTACTAATCCTGATTGCTAAATGCTGCTTCCAGTATCAGAGGCAGTATACCTGTTACACCAGTTGCTGGGGAACATGGGTGGTAGGGTTCTACTGCACTCATGTCCTACTGTGGGTTTCCCACAGCTAGCTGGTTGAATACTGTGTGAATAGAATGATGGACTAGATGGACCTTTAGTCTGATCCAGCATGGCTCTTCTGATGTTCTTAGAAGAAAGTCAGTGTGGTGTAGGGATCACGGGTTGGATTTGGCTCAGAGAGAGCTTAATTCAAATCCCTCTTCAGCCATGAAGCTTCCTGAGCAAATAATTTTCACTTTCTCATTCTTACCAACCTCACAGGGTTGTCGTGAGATACAGTGCGATAAACCCATGAATGCTGCCTTTCGTGCTGCTTTGATGTCGCAAATAAACAAGCAGAGGGCTTGCCTGTCATGTTCAGGTTCCCCCAAGTGGTCACCAAACATGGAGCTCAGGAGGGATTTCCCCGAGTGGCTCTGGACAGTTTTGTAGCTTATTTTCCTTTCCTGTTGCCACATGGCCAGGCTCACTTCTGTTCTGCAGGTACCCGATGTAGTCTACTGTAGCCTTCAGCATGTGGCACATGGAGTGTGGTATGAGTTATGTGGATGAATTTGGGGCTAACAGGCAGGAGGTGTTAAATCAGATGGCTTCTTTACTTAAGGAAACATTGCATAATGCCCAACAGAGCTGAGGAGCTGAGCCAGCATTGGTGAAGAACCTTCCACGCTAATTCTAAAGGAGTCACATGAAAAGAGAAACTGCCCCTGTTTGTGTCAAGAAGTTTAAAACCTGGTGAGGGAGGGGGGAAGAGAGACAGAGCAAAAAGCACCACGTTTTAAAGAGAACAGGTGCAACTCTTACAAAGCCACCCTTAATCCCAACCCCATACTTCAATATAGTCTGGCTGTCATTTCCGAAATGGGAGTGGACGATCTGTAAACATCCCTCCCCCTGCCTAATCTGGGATGGAGGGGGGCATAATTACATAGCTCCGAGCTTCGGGCCTTTGATCATAATTACGGTGCCTTTGTAGACGTGGCTGTGGTTGCTTTTAGTCTCATGGAGGGAGATGTTTCTTGGAAGGTAGAGATTATATTTTTCCCAGAGGTGTTTGCTTTTCCCATATACATTCTATAATTCAGAAAAGGGTAAATTGCATGCACTAAATACATTCAGAAGGGATTTGTGCACAGAAGACCATCTCTGATTTGTGACCACAGTGTGGTAGACATTCTATCCCTGTCCTTTATTTTCAAAAAGATTTTGAAAACATTTAATTTTTTTTTTTAATGCCAAGTTTCTAGCTCTCAGTAATACCACTCAGGATTCTCGAGACAGCTAAATGCCACAGCTGAATACTAGATCATGCAAATGATGAATGACAGTGTCCTTAGTCATGTGCAGGGTGTCGTGCCCTCGCAATACAGTAAGTGCAACCAGTCCTCCCTTATCTGGGGATGAGAGCAGAGTATCCATGCCTGCATCCATGTCCAAGCTAGGGATGGCCGTCATAGGAAAATCCTATTAGCTTTTGGCTTGATGGATCCCTACAGCGCCCCCGACTCAGTGCGCATTTGTGAACCAAGTGGCGAATCAGTTCAGCGAAATTTGGGAACTTTCCCACTTTTTAAAAAATCCGCAAGCCACGATTTGCACAAAATCGCAGGTATAAATATTTACGGAAATAGTGATTTGCCAAAAATCGTGTCTGTAAATAGTGCAGTTTGCATAAAATTGCTGGTGTAAATGACCATTTACACCGGCGATTTTGCACAACTTGCTCTATTTACGGTCACGATTTTGCGCAAATCACAATTTGTGCAAATAAAAAAGCGGAAAACCACGAGCGTGCCCATTTCGGCACACATTGAGCTGGGCAAGCCCAGGGATCCACAAGCTGGAGTCTGGGGGGCTGAGCTGGTGAAAGCTTGCTAAGCTCTACCCCACAACCAGATTCCTCTGACATCCCTAGTCAGAGCCACGCCAGGCCATGGGGCTTCAGGCAGCTGCTGTTCCTAGTCTCATACAAGCCAGAAGAGTGGTGAAATTGACCAGACCAAAGGCAGTTTGTAGCACCAGCCCTACCATTAGGCAAGGTGAAGCCCCAGGGAGCAGATTTCGAAGTGTCGTTGAAGGGTGGTAACATATCAGTTATTTCATTTCCTATTATATTTTCAATGCCATGGGGCACTGTTTGGATTTTCTGCCTTTGGCTGCTTGTGATGGGGTCTAATCAGTTTCACCACTCTGTAGGATTGGGTGGCACACATAGAAGTAGCTGTGTTTGGGAAAATGAAGGAGTAGCACACCTTCCCCTCCCATGCACAGAAGCCCTTTCCAAATGTCCAGTGTTCCCAATGCTGTACTTCAGCCCTCCACACCCTGGTGCCATCCAGATGGGTTGGGGGATGATTGGAGTTGCAGTCTAACACAACAGGAGGGCACCAGATCAGGGATGGTTGCCTATAACCCAGCCTAAGCATATGGAACTGGAACAGTCGCAGGCTCCTTCCCTGTTTGCTCCTGCCTCCACTTCCTCTGTTTCCCCTATGTGGGATTTTAGACTGCAAGCACCTTGAGGCAGGGACCTGTCCTCTTGTGCTCTGCAAAGTGCCAGGCATGCTAGTGGTGCCATATAAACAAAGAAAATAAATGAAGCAAAGGTGAGATGGGGCGGGAGTGCAGTTGTGTGCATTTTCCCTGCTCCTGACCTCCATGTGTTCCTCTGAAAGCACAGTGGAAATACACACCCACCGACTGTCAACACACATGCCTTCTCTGTCCTTCATTACACTTCTGTATTTCTCAAGCTATTGTTGCTGGCTCCTCTTGTCTCCAAGAAATGTTCATCCGCATGCAGTCCAAGATGGGTTATCTGAGTGCAACGTCTCTTCTTAGGGCCTAACAGACATTAGTTTAATTTGCATCTAGCAGCTACATATTTTTTCTTTTTACTCTAGAGTAGGCACAGGGCTCCTGATGTGTAAAAACTCCACTATCCCCTCGGGCCCCAACAAGATAGCACATACTTTACAGTATTATTTCTTTTTAAAGACATACGGATTTTAAGTACTGCCTGTTTTGGCCAAAAGAAGATCTCCGAACTACCTCAGACTCGAGCCGAACCAAATTTTTTATGAGCTGAGATTTTCACATCAAAAACTTGCCTTTGAGGCAAAGCAGGACTTTTCCACAAAGCAGTGGGTGAAAATTATTGGAGGGTGGGGGTGGGAAAGAGAATGTTTAAGGTTGTTCCAAACAGGAGGTGCCCAGGCTCCAAACTAGCCCAAAGGGGCCAAGCTCAATGAACACAATGACACATTTCTGAGAGGAGCCTTAAAGGTCACGGACAAAAATGGAGGAATTAATCGCAAAAATGAAACCAAAAGTGTAAGGAGTTTTCTTTAAGCCCTGCTGCATGAGACACGTTAGTACTAGTGAGTCAGCAGTTTGCAAACTGTGTCATTTTGGTTATATGAATTGCAAGCCTCCTTAGGGGGAAACATGCCAAAGATGGGGTTTTGTCAGAAGAATCCGCAATGGACTCAAATGAGTGCAGATAATCATGCAGATTCTGCAGCCTTGCAAGTGCTTCTTCGGGGTGGGGGGGATTTGTGCTAAGGTGCATTAGCGCATTTACAGAAGTGCACATTAGCGCTAATGCGAATTAGCACAAGTAGAACAGAATTCTGGTTTTCAAAAATCCGATTCTTCAATGAGCAGATGACAGAACAAAAGATGCCTGACAATCTGCAGAAGACGAACGGAACAGATTTAACAAAATCCATACAACCCTAAATAGGGTGTCGCAAGTTCACCAGTTCACCAGCTCATATGGTGATCATAATGGGCGGACAATGTTTCTTTCTTTATTTGTGATACTTCTATACTGCTTAATATAACAAAATCCCTGAGTGGTTATGTTCATGTGGGGCAGCTGCTGGCAGGACCAGCAATGTGGTCACCATCACCTTGCTGGCATCACCCATGTCCCCGTCGTACAATGTGCAATTAATATGTAAGACATCTGTCCGCTGGCTTAGATGGCTTTCCAAGGGGATTAGATAAACTGCATCTCTCTGCAGCCACCTCCCTCAACATGGTGCCCTCCAGATGTGTTGGACTACAGTCCAACACCTCAGGAGAGCACCTGGACGAGGAATGCTGGTCTACAGCCATTAAGCCTGAAAGTTAAATGGACCTAATGTGTTCAGGGGCAGAGCTTTGCTGGGGAGCAAACTGCAGTGGAGGGTACCAGCATAGTTTAGCTTAAAGCTCTTACTTGCCAGTAACTCCGCCTTAGGAGAGGCATTTCAGCCTTTTAGAATGGGGAAAAAACTTGCATAAATACTGGGAAAACACTCAGTGATTGGTGGTCGGGGAAAATGGGCCTAGGTTCCCAAGGTGTTGCCATCTTGGGAACCCCAGATGGCCTGATTGGGGCCCTGGGCCTGCCGTTCTGTACTCCTGCTTTATATGGTTCTTTATCTTTCAACTGGACTCGAACTGAACATCTCTTTGAAGAGAGGACTCTGCTTTTTGAGGTAGGACACACAGACATTCTATGGAGAGGGCTGTGGCCTTCTTGCCCTTCTAAGGAGCTTTGCAGAAACATCAGGCTGCCCACTCTTAGAAACAAGGTGCTAGGCTTGGTGGACCCTCCTCTGCTTATGTTTTTATGAGATGCCATGGCAGGAGAGGGAAAGAAAGGTTGGTTCTTCTGCACCATACATTATTTTATGGACTTGGCTTGCAGCTTTATTGTTTGGATAGTGCTGGTTTCTACTGTGGCATTATTACTGTTTTTATTATTATTATTTATTGCATTTATACCCCGCCTTTTTTCCTCTTGCAAGGAACCCAAGGCGGCTTATATTATCCTCCTCCTCTCCATTTTATCCTCACAACAACAACCCTGTGAGGTGGGTTGGGCTGAGAGTGTGTGACTGGCCCAAAGTCACCCAGTGAGCTTCCATGGCCGAGTGGGGACTAGAACCCGGATCTCCCAGCTCCTAGTCCAACAATCTTGCCACTACACCACACTGGCTATTTATTTATTTACAAAGCTTTTATGGTAAGCTTTGGTAAGTTTAGGTTGGGAGGAGCACAGAATATAAATGTGGGAAATATATATTAATTATGGAGATAATTAAATAATTAAATTAAAACTCAAGAACTTTGGGGCCCAGATAGTTTTCTCATCCATCCTTCCAGTAGTTAGAAGAGGGATAGAAAGGGAACGAAAAATACTCCGGGTGAATGACTGGCTACGAAGGTGGTGCCGACGAGAGAGATTTGGATTCTGGGACCACGGGCTATACTTCCTGGAAGATGGGCTAGGGATGGGTTGCACCTCACAAAGGCTGGGAAGAATGTGTTTGGCCACAACATGAAGAACTTCATCAGGAGGGCTTTAAACTGAATCCTACGGGGAAGGGAGATGTAATGTTGGGGGTAACAATGGACGTAGGCGCATGCACTGCAATGGAGAGAACAGCGCTGATAGCGCCCAATAATAGTCTTCAGACACATGTAGGAAGAAAGCCAGACTATGAAGCACATGGTCTTCGATGTCTATATACTAATGCCCAGAGTATGGGAAACAAACAGAACGAACTTGAACTCTTAATACAGGAGGGAAATTATGACTTGATAGGTATAACTGAGACTTGGTGGGATGACTCTCATGACTGGAATACAGCAGTTGAAGGATATAACTTGTTCAAAAAGAACAGGAGGAACAGAAAGGGAGGCGGGGTTGCACTGTATGTGAAAAATACATATCTCTGCACAGAAATACAGGAGGAGGAGCTTGGTAGCCCCATCGAGAGCATCTGGGTTGAAATAAATGGAGCAAAGAATAAAAGGAACCTGGTGGTCGGAGTCTACTACCGGCCACCCAATCAAGGAGAAGCCAAGGATGAAACTTTTGAAAAGCAAATAGCCAATGTTTTAAGGAAGCATGATGTAGTAGTAATGGGGGACTTCAATTTCCCCGATATTTGTTGGGAGACAAATTCTGCAAAACATGGCCCCTCCAGGAAATTCCTGACTTGTGTGGCGGATAACTTCCTCCTACAGAAAGTAGAGGAAGGAACTAGAGGATCGGCTATCCTTGACTTGATCCTAACCAACAGAGATGACTTAGTGGATAAAGTAGCAGTTACAGGAACTCTGGGGGAAAGTGACCATGTTGTACTTGAGTTCTTGGTTCTAAGGGAAGCAAAAGCCGAGTGTACTCAAACACGTACCCTGGATTTTAGGAAAGCTGATTTTAATAAACTCAGAACAATGATCAGTAAGGTCCCATGGCAAGCAATGCTAGCGAGAAAAGGAGTCCAAGATGGGTGGGAACTTTTAAAAAAGGAAATTCTCAAGGCACAATCACAAACAATTCCAACAAGAAGAAAAGGTGGAAGACAACAGAAGAAGCCAATGTGGCTTCACAAAAAGCTTAGGGATGACCTGAAAACAAAAAAGGACACATATAAGAAGTGGAAAGAAGGCCAAGTAACAAAGGAAGAGTACAGGCAGGTAGCACAGAATTGCAGGGATGGCGTCAGGAAGGCTAAAGCGGAGAACGAGGTGAGGTTAGCGAGGGATGCTAAAAACAACAAAAAGGCTTTCTTCAGCTACGTGCATAGTAAAAGGCAGAGGAAAGAAATGGTTGTTCAGCTATTAAATAAGGATGGCAAAATGATAACAGATGACAAAGAAAAGGCAGAGGTGCTCAATTCCTACTTTGGCTCAGTCTTCTCCCAAAAGAGGGTCTATGACCCCCCTGGCAAAGGCGAAGTACAGGCTGAAGGGGCAGGATTGCAGCTTGAGATCGACAGGCATATGGTCAAGGAACACCTCATTACTTTGAATGAGTTCAAATCTCCAGGGCCAGATGAAATGCATCCTAGAGTAATAAAGGAACTGGCAGAAGAACTCTCAGAACCGCTGTCTATTCTCTTTGAGAAATCATGGAGGACCGGGGAAGTGCCAGATGACTGGAGGAGGGCTAACGTTGTCCCTATCTTCAAAAAGGGTAAAAAGGAGGAACCTGGGAACTACAGACCAGTCAGTCTGACATCAATCCCTGGGAAAATTCTGGAGCAGATCATAAAGCAATCCATCTGGAAGCACCTTGACAACAATGCCGTGATTACTCGAAGCCAACATGGATTTGTCAAAAACAAGTCCTGCCAGACAAATCTGATCTCATTTTTTGATCAAGTCACCTCCCTTGTAGACCGTGGGAATGCTGTAGACATCATATACCTCGACTTCAGCAAAGCTTTCGACAAAGTGCCCCATGATATTCTGATGAGCAAACTTGCTCGAAGTGGGCTAGATGAAACAACGATCATGTGGATCCACAGTTGGCTACAGAATCGGACTCAAAGAGTGCTTATCAATGGGACCTTCTCAAGCTGGGGAGAGGTAAGGAGTGGGGTACCGCAGGGCTCAGTCCTGGGCCCAGTGCTCTTCAACATTTTTATTAATGACTTGGAGGAGGAGGTGCAGGGAATGCTGATCAAATTTGCAGATGACACAAAATTGGGAGGGATAGCTAATACTTTGGAAGACAGGAACAAAATTCAAAGTGATCTGGATAGACTGGAGTGCTGGGCAGAAAACAACAGAATGGCATTTAATAGGGACAAATGCCAAGTTCTGCACCTAGGAAAAAGAAACCAAATGCACAGTTACAAGATGGGGGATACGTGGCTCAACCACACTACGAGCGAGAAGGATCTTGGAATTGTCGTCGATCACAAGCTGAATATGAGCCAACAATGTGATGTGGCTGCAAAAAAGGCAAATGCTATTTTGGGCTGCATTCATAGAAGCATCGCTTCCAAATCCCGGGAAGTACTAGTTCCCCTCTACTCAGCACTGGTTAGGCCTCATCTGGAGTACTGTGTCCAGTTCTGGGCACCACACTTTAAGAAGGATGCAGACAAGCTGGAGAGGGTTCAGAGGAGGGCAACAAAGATGATCAGGGGACTGGAAACAAAGCCCTATGAAGAGAGACTGAAAGAACTGGGCATGTTTAGCCTTGAGAAGAGAAGACTGAGGGGAGATATGATAGCACTCTTCAAGTACTTGAAAGGTTGTCACAGAGAAGAAGGCCAGGATCTCTTCTTGATCATCCCAGAGTGCAGGACACGGAATAATGGGCTCAAGTTACAGGAAGCCAGATTCCGGCTGAACATCAGGAAAAACTTCCTGAGTGTCAGAGCAATACGGCAATGGAACCAATTACCTGGGGAGGTGGTGGGCTCTCCCACACTGGAGGCCTTTAAGACGAGGCTGGACAGCCATCTGTCAGGGATGCTCTGACTTGGATTCCTGCATTGAGCAGGGGGTTGGACTCGATGGCCTTGTAGGCCCCTTCCAACCCTACTATTCTATGATTCTATGATTCTATGATTCTATGAGATGGGTTCAGCATAGTGCTGTGCCGAAAATTTCTCCCACATTTTTTTCGGCCATTCTCATTCAATTTGATAGAAGAGAAATTGCTTTTGAAAAGAAATTCAACGGTGAAGAAATTTCGGAGAAATTATCATGGGTTGGATTTGGGTTTCTTGGGCTTACCTTATTGAGGAGGTGGCTGAGGAGTGAGCACAAGTGTCCTGTTTTTCATTGTACAATCATCTCTCTGGCCGCCTCTGGCCTCCTCAGCTTCCCACCCTTCATTGTGAGATAATTCCTCCCATAGGGCTTTTTCAGATCAGGACATGCAGGCAGCCTGGGAGGCTGGCTGTGATTAGGTAAGCTCAAAACACCACAAAAATAAATTATAAAAAATCCTGAATGAGGCAGAACAAGGGAAGCCTCTTCCGTGGGGGGAGAAAACTTTCAGGAAATTGGAGGACGGATTTTGGCAGAGCACTAACTCCACCTCCTCCCTGGAGCAGGACACAACACTGCCCCCATCTGCATAGGGGTGAATGCAAATTGGGGGCCGGCCTGCCAAGGCGGTTGATGCTATTGCTAGGGATGTACAGATCCCCTTACCTCGCATCCGCAGGGGGTCCACCGGGGGGGGGAGGTGATCCATTCCTCCCCCTGGAATCCTCAACAGGGGAGAGACGCTCCGTTCCTCCCACCCAGAATCCGAGCTGGCCGGCTCCATCCCAGCTCCTATCTGCGTGGAACAGTGCTCTCCAGACGCAAATGGCGTCAGCTACGCCATTTGCATCCCCATTTCTTCTCGTGATAGGCTACGCATCTCTATTTATGTAGATACTTACGTAGCCTATCGCATGAAAAACCAGGGATGCAATGGCGTCCACTACGCCGTTTGCGTCCCTGTTTTTTCACGCGATAGGCTACGTAAGTATCTACGTAAATAGAGATGTGCAGCCTATCGTGAGGAAAAACGGGGACGCAAACAGCACAGCAGACGCCATTTGCATCTGAATGCTTACTTCCAGGTTCCACATAGATGGCGGAATGGAACCGGCCAGGGGCGGATATTTGGTCTAGAGGTAAGTGCGTTCGTTCCGCTGCAGACTTTGGGGCCCCGAATTCACTGGAATTCGGCCTCATTGGATTCCACAGCAGATTCCGTGGACATCCCTAGCTGTTGCAGCACAAAACCCCCCAAAACCCTTACCAAAAAAGAAAGAAGCTGTGCTACAAGCCCTGCCAATGGGGAACCCTAGCTGGGAGAAACTGTTGAGAATTTCTCCTCCTCCTGGAGAAATCTGGTGAAATTGTCTCTAGGGATGTACGAATCCCCTACCTGCCAGTCCGCGGGGGGGGGGGGGTCCGCGGGGGGGGAGGCGATCTGTTCCTCCCCCCAGAATCCTCTTTGGCTGGCTCCACTCCACGGTGATTCTGCGGAGCCACCGCCCAGCTCTGAAGTGCCAGTGATACGGCCACGATGCTGTATCGCTGGCTGAAGGGGACTGACTGCAGACGCAAATGGCGTCCAGGACACCATTTGTGGCCGTAAAGGCCTTAGTTTAAGGTAAATGCAGCCGTAAATGGCTGCATTTACCTTAAACGAAGGCCTTTACAGCTGCAAATGGCGCCCTGGATGCCATTTGCATTTGCAGTCAGTCCCCTTCAGCCAGCGATACGGCACGGCGGCCGTATTGCTGGCAATCTGGGGCCGGAGGATCTGGCCAAAGAGGATTCAGCGCGGAGGTGGGTGTAAGCCTTCCGTTCCACAGTCTGGGGGTTAGAATCTAAAGAAAGATTCTTTAGAGTCTGGCCTCATCGGAGTCCGTGGCGGAATTCTCCACCATTCCTAATTGTCTCCCAAATTTCTCTGCCCGCAAGTAAGGCGGAGAATTTCAAGAGGCCCCTTGTGCACAACTCCAGTTCAGCAGAGCATGGGCTGTGAGACTAGTCTATCTTCACTATTTTGTCTATAGATTGTTAGAAGAAAGAGGTATCTAAATGCTTTGTTGCTTGGGGTCTATCTAAATATTTCCATTTGTCTGCATTGACCCAGAAAAGGAGACCAGCTTTGGTCATCTGCCCAAGTCATGGGAGGATAATTTGCACTGATCTGTATCTGATGAACAACGTGCCAAAACTAACCCCTTTATCAACCCTGTACTTTCTCTGCAAATTTGGGGGGTGGCTATTTTCGACATCCACTGACATTTTTGCATTTGTATAACAGGCATTAATAAAGGCACCTTCTTGACTGCGATATTTTTCTGCCCAGTATTCCGACTCGTGGCTATGGCAGTTATAAATGAGCCCAGACGTGGCCTATGAATTGGGCCTCTGAGCATTCACACGAACAACTGTCACTTAGTGGCTTTGCCATCAGATATTCATCTGAATCCAACCTTAGGGACAGGAAATGCCCAGTGGGTCTGCCTTTACAAAAATGCTTCCGTCTCTCAGTTTTCCTTCAGTGGTCAGTTGCCCAGAAAGTCTCCCCTGCAGCAGACAGCTGAGTGACCAAGGTTCCCTTGTCATCAGAAGCTGGTGGAGTTTGTCGAGTGTCCAAGACCGCGTCTGTTGTGGAAGGGTTCATGAGGAAAACAAATCTGCCTTCACGCCCATTTCATCTCCTCTAAGCCCCCCTCCCCTCCCCCTTTCCTGGCCATGTTCCACATTCCCCAGTCCTGAGCAGTTGAGCTACAGAGACCGCCTGCAATTTCACACTGAGAGATCCTCGCTGGATATTAGCCCTCTCATTCTTGCACAGGCCTGCCGAACGGGGGCAGTGGCTTGGAGCACAGCAAAGAGTAGAGCAAATGGAAGAGGAACGCCTCGCCAGAACAAATCATATTAAGCTACGGAGAGACCCCAGAGCTCCTCTGATCCCCAGCCAGGGTTTCTGCCTGGCATCCATCAACTGTTCTGTTGAGCACACATGCAGGCCTGCAACCGCAGCACCGGTGGTGAAGAATCCAGGCGCACCGGAGTGCCTCAACGGCGGCTCTCCTAGGCAATGCGGAGGAGCAGGTCAAGATGAAGGAGCCAAACAGGAAAGGACTTCACTAGGGGTTAATTTCCAAAGTGGCCACGACTGGCTTTAAAGTTGCATCCTCTCTAACTGAGGAGCCCTTCTCACAAATGCCCCATATGTACATGGGCTGGTTGTGGTTACTGAATGGTAAGAAGAAGAGGGCACTCTGCACATGCTCAGAGGTATATTTCTTTTACTGAGAAAGCACCGGAGCTTCCTGCCACACTTTAAGTCCTTGACCTACTTTACTCTCCTCTTGAAGAGAGAAAACAAGGAAACCGTTTTATACTGAGACCCCAGTTCTTGCTGTCTCAGGTCTTTTCAACAGCTGAGAAGCTACTGCAGTGAAGCTCAGCAACCACACTACGCATACGGAATGTTTACATCAGGGTTTTTTGTTTCTTAAATTCCTTTTCAATAAGTGATATGACCAGGAGCTATTCAAAGCCAGAACTTACCCTAAACCATTTTTTCCACTACAAAGAATAGAACACACTGCCCCTAAACATATGCAGAGTTCATTTTCCTCATACCTCCCAGGCTCTACACATCTAGTGTAGTCAGGGAAAGTAAAAAATGAGATTCCCAAGCAGGACTGAACCCCAGAACCTGATTTTAGAAACTGATCAGTTAATACAACCAAATGTTCATTAATTAACAACAGTGAGAACCAAGCGTATAAATCAGGGGTGTTTATACATCCAGATTAGGGATATACAGGTTTTGTTTCATCTGTTTCCTGTGTGTTTCATGTGGATTGGCAGGTGCCTTTCATTCTGTCATCCACTCACTGACAGAACTGGACTTTTTCCCGCCTTCGGAAAAGTGCACAAAAGTGGCAGGTCTGCCACAGTTTGTGTAACTTTCACTGGCATGTGACGGTTTGCGGATTTTTCTTACCTCAATGTACAGTCGGTGAGCAGAGTGCACACACAAAAAGAGGGCTACATAGCACAGGGTAAGATCAGAGGCGTATAAAAGTTGTGTTTCTTTTTAAAGGCATATATATTAGCATATTTTCCAATAACTTTCATACTTGCGTACCACTAAAAATTTGCGTACAATTCCGGAAAGCAGAAAAATGGTCTGCCAGTCTGCAGAATCAGTGCGACTCGAGGCAGGTCTGCTGCAGAATTCCCAGGTTGGATTCACAGACATCTGAAGTCATTTGGATCTGTTCTGGATTTCTCTGACATCCCTACTCCAGATGGTATTGGACTACAACTCCCATCATCCCTGACCGTCGGCCAGCCTTCCCTAACCTGGTGCCCTCCAAAGGTGTTGGAGTGCAACTCCCATAATCCCCAATATAGCTGGCTGGAGGATTATGGGCACTGTAGTCCAACACCTCTGGAGGGCACCAGGTTGGGAAAGGCTACCATTGGCCACGTTGGTTGGGGCTGATGGGAGCTGGAGTTATATAACATTCTGATGCAAAACCCGAACCTGGTGATTTCTTAAGTGCTTGCTCTGAGCCAGAATTCAGACCAGTTCAATTCCAGGACTCACCCCTACATAATAAGAGGTGGGTCTTTGTAAGTGTGGCAGCCTGTGAGCATGTGCAAAGGGTCAGTGAATAACTATAGTCAGCCCTTACGCATCTGGTAACGCCATCCAGACCACAGTGTATGCCTTTCTGGCTGGCCCCACCCCAAGCACCGCTCGCAATAACAGACCCAATGTTTTAGCATTATGAAATTTCCCACTGAAAAAGAGGGAGTGCGTCTCGCCTTCTTCATGCAATATGTAAGGAACTTATAAAACTGACTGCTACAAGATGGGGAAGATGGACACTGACTTAGATGGAAGTGGGTGGGTAAAAAGGTATATCAGCAGGTATGAGGCATAGCTAAATGGAGCCTCCATCTTCAGAAGGCCTCCACCTCCGATTAATTCTGGATCCTAGCGACAAGTTAGAGAGGAGGCTCATCTTGCATGGCCTGCTTGTGAACTGGCCCCTATTGGAAAGAGGAGGCTAAACTAAATGGACTTTGGTCCAAGAAGCCACCTGTGTTCTTGAGGTATGGGAGAGGACCAGGGATGTTCAAGCTCGCTGAAATTCTCCAAACTTTCATTTTCTCCATCTTTCAAGGAAAGCACTTCTTCAAGGCTCAGCTCAGGTTGCTCTTGCTTTCATTTGCAACCTGTTTTTTGCTTCACTGAAATGGTAACATGTTCATTTCGGATGGGAAAAGTGTGCATTTCTCTGCATATTTTTCAAAAGTGCGCACTTCCCTCCATTTCCTAAGGCATAAAATGTGTGTGTATGTGTACATTTCAAAGTGAACTTTTAAAAAAAATGCACATTTTTTAACACTGTCACATGTTTGGGGATGTGTGGACATTTTTTTAAAAAATACGCTGCCATTCGTGTTTGGCGATGTGAACGGGCCAAGTTCGGATGATTTGTGCACTGAAAAGAAATGACCATGCATCCCTGGTGTTCTTAGGATCCTTTCAGAAATCAGTCACTGCATCCCAGCGCCTCGATTAGATGGCCACAGGAACTTCCCTGGTCATTTCACAGTGTGCACATTCCTCTGCATGGAAGAGATGGTGTTCTCCCCTGGCATGAGTGAGCAAATGGCATGGGGCTCAATGAGCTGAATCCAAACTTAGAGTAGACCCACTGAAATCAGTGGGACTTAAGTCAGTCATGACAGTGGGTCTACCCTAAGTATGGCCAAGTCTGGGGCCAGCGTTCTGTGTGCATATCGGAGCGCACGTGGTGTTCTGGAACTGGGGTACTTGGCTATTCTCGTGGTTCGGAATGCTGCTACAATTTGCTTGGTTTCCTCTTTGGCCTCCCAGACTCCCGGGTAGAGCGTGTGCATATTCTGTTTTGCTGGCAGGATCTGAGGTCCTTGCTTGTTTTCAGTCACTCTGCCTGACACTTGTCAAATGATCTATCCTCCAGGCAAGGTTTTCTGTACCCTTTCCTCGTATTTACTGAACGCAGTGAGGCAGTTGCCAAAGAGGAAAGAGGAGGGATGTCTGAAATGGAACAATAACTAATTGGAAAGCCAAAAATAATAATCAGCTCCACAGAGCGTGAAACGAGTGGCATATTTCTTCTGACACACACACCCCCCGCCCGGCACCACCAGCTGCCACCATCTGATAGCAGGAGAGATAAAAATTACAGAGCAGACGCACACGGCTAGCAGAAATGTGAAGTCGCGGACAGACTCACCGCTGGAGGTAGGCATCGGGGCAGCAAGGCAAGGTCGAGTACGGTGCGGGTTCAAAATTCATTTCCTTCCCAAGATCTTCTTTGGACGGAAATCAGCACAATAAATAAATATCTCTCCGTATATAAGGTCAGCTGGCCAAAAGCAATAGGGTCAAGAGGCATTTGGAGATAGGATTTTCTGAGAGTTCTTTTACACTTGCAAAGGGGTGGAGCCTTCCAGGGCCTGGCCAATGGGATTCATCCAGTGACCCTGGCCATTGCAAACTGTCACTCTATCTGAGCCCAGCATCTTCCTGCAAAGTTTCTCATCCCCCGGCCCCCCGGCCCCCCACCTGCCTGCAGCATCTGTAATAGCCAGTGGTGGCCACACGAGGGGTCTTTGGGAAGTGGTCCAGGACATCTTTGAACTTCTGATCTCTCTGCCCATTGGTTGTTTCCACCAGATGACATCAGTGCTTAATTTGGGCCACACAGAAATTCGGGGCCCCTTCATCTCAAGCAGGTCCCAGTAGTAGGACTGTGCTGGATGATCTTTCATTTTCAGCTGCCTGTAGGGGAAACTCGGAGCTAAGGGATTTTTTCTTCTTACAGCGGCACCCTGTTGCTTTGCAGTTAACCACTGTGGTTCTAAACAAACATCAGAACTTCGGGAAATCCCTCTGATAAAATTTATTTAACTCAGAACAAAAGTGCCTTGATTACGGACATCATCTTCTTGATTCTGTCTCAATTCTCTTGAATACTGTTTCAAAGATCCCAACGAGGGCTGTCAACGCATGTTCCGTTCGTCATTCACAGGGTTTTCACCAGCAGGGCTGGCCCTACCATTTGGCAGAATAAAGCAGCCTCCTCAGGTTTGGCAGCCACCCTCCACCATTCCCTGTGAATTCCCCAGTCATTTGGCTGGCTGGCTGGACTAGTCATGTCATGATCGATCACAAACAGTGCCATCAGGAAAGAATGCTGACCAAGTGAGCAGGCAGAGAAGCAGCCAGGCCAGACCATGAACTCCAGAGCGCGCATGCGCTGCGCTGCTCTCATACTACGCACCGGCCCTGCAGCATTGTTTGAGTGGCTAGCGAGCAGGATCCAGGCAGAGCAGTGTGCGAGCGGCAGCAAGGTGCGGGAGGACAGAGCTGTGTGTGCCACGGGGCCTGCTCTGTGCCCCCTAAGCGAGTCTGCTGTCCTCAGGCACAGTGGAGGGGAGACACTGTCCTGTGGTCAGCGTGAAAGTAAGGTCCAAGTGCCAGTCTGGTCAGCTTTTGTGCAAGGTGGTGGAGGCACCATCTTGCCCTTCACCTCAGACAGTGAAATGTCTTGGGCTGTCTCTGGGTTGTGGGTCCTCCACAGCAAACGTGAGGGATATATGGCTATCTTAAAATAATTCCTCAGGATGGAAACGTACACGGGGGCGGGGGAGGGCCCTGCATGGCATCTAATCCCCCAAGTTGTTTTTTTTGGGGGGAGGGGGGAGGTAGCTGAGAGAAATCAGCAAGTTCTGCAGTGGAAAACTGAGATATAAATAGATCAGATCAGCACCAAGAAGAAAACAAGTTTCACAGCGCCAGTTTTGTAGTGTAAACGCAACCTATTCCGTTAGTTCCTCGTTGTCTCGCCCAGCAGGGCAGGCTGTAAACCTAAACCAGTTTTGTGGTTTGGGAGAATGAATGAAGTATTAACCAGGAGCTAAATTAAAACGGATTCCAGTGAGGAAAAAATAGTGGCGGAGTAGCCACACTCCAAGGAAGGCCTCTCCTGCAGGCGAGTGGATGCCTCGCTCGCACACCCACGATGCACCTGCATGCTGCCGATAGCAGCAGTCATGCCAGCCTCCCGAATGGGGGGCTGTGGGGCCCCCTTACATGAAGACAGGGGGCCAAGAGGGCCTCATCTTATTTCCCTCACGGGGAATTTTTGGTTGGAAGACTGGTCACGTGGAATAAAAATTTCCTTTGCTACTTGTGCCCGAACGGCAGGAGGAGGCTATTTAAAACTTGACATTCTCCCACCCCCCACCCCACCCCCTGCGTCTGATGAGTTCTCAACATCTGTGAATTGTGAACCCAAGGGAAAAAAAAATGCTCTCCTCTTTTTGGTCTGGGTCCAGGCAGCAGAGAGCGCCTGGCTGCTGCAACACTGAAGGCCGTGGCTGAAGAAAACGTTTGAGATAATTTTCAATTAGTGCAATCATGTATCTGCTGCCCTTTAGTCAAAAGGCCTTCCAAGTGGACATCTGGACACACACACACACACGTTTAAAACATTATTTTAAAAAATAGAGTAGTGAGTTATTGACACTGGTTAAAGAGATCCCTTCCTGTTCCTAGCAGACAAATAATAAATGCAAGGTCAGCATGTTGTTTGGGATCTTTTGCAAAATGATGTGGTTGAATTATTAGAGATTCAGAATGGTTCTGTTTGAGGGCCAAATGAGACAATATGTGAAATGCATGACTACATTTCACCCATCTGTTTGTTTGTTTCCATTTTAAAAAAGCTCTGTGTGTGCGCGCGCGTGTGTGTGTGGTATCAAGCCTTTGGTGCACAGGAAGACTGAAGTTCTATAGGTCCAACCTGCCCTTCGCCTCCCATGGGGAGGTAGCAGGACCCTGAAGAACGCCAACTCCAGCAATTTACAGGAACAACATTTTAACATGGCACCCTCCAAAAGGTAAAAACAAACAAACAGCCAAGGCAGCGGTTTATCTGGGAAATGTGCAGGAAAAGAGCGGGTGCCCCAGGCCTACGAGGGGCAGTTGGAGCATCAGTGCAGATTGCCTGATCCTGGGGGTGGGGTGGGGGCCGGCCTCACTCTGCAGAGCATGGAGAACTCCATGTTCAGTGAAGAGGGGGAGACACTCAAGATGTGGCTTTCCAAGGTTTGGAAAAGACGTATTAACCGCCCCGAGGGTCCACGCCGCCAGGCTTCCACTGGGGAAGATCATCCGCTCCAGGGTTGGGTCCGGTTTTAGTCTTCTTTTGCAGTCCTCTATTTGAAGGGCTGCCAGCAGGGCCATCCTGCATGTTGAAGGCGTCCCGTGTTTGAAGGGCTTCCCAGCCCAAGTCCAGTTTCAAAATAAAGAACCCTCAGAAGGAAGAGCGGAAGGGCCTTCAGGTGGCCCCCCAACAGCCCCTGGACAGCAGACGGAGCAAGGCATGCAAGCCACCTGGTCACATCTTCCACACTATGGTGAGATGGACTGACTTTCTATTTAAATTATATGCACACCTATGCATCTACATGAGCATGTGCAGATGTTATGCAAATCGCTGTACTCTTTATTTAGTGATGCATGTACTTGGTGACTGATAGATGTGGCCACCCTAGCTGGGCTGCTTCAACAGCCCTCACTGAGGGGTGCTTCGCAGAGTGCTGTTTCTGCACAGGGCGACTCCCCACAACCATCAGTGCCACCGACTACTCCTGTGGCACTGGGCCAGCTGCAGCCTGTACGCCAGCTGACTTCTGCCTCCCCTGCTGCTTTGTGGCCCTGCTCAGGCTGAGGCCTGCCAGCCCAGAGCCCTCCCATGAGGATGCCTCCTGTAGCCCCTTAGCCAACAGGCCTGCTGCATAGTGCAACCCCACTCCTCTGGAGTAGCCTCATTGGCTGCTCCGTTGTCTCATCAACTGCCCTGCGCCTCTGCCCTGTCCTGCTGGGTGCCATTGTCTTCTTCCCTGGAGCTTCTTATGGCCTGCTGCTGGTTGGGCGGTCTCCCCCTGGCATCTGTGGCCCCTCTTCCCACAGCCACATGGTACACCCAGTGATGCCACTTGCAGGTGCTGCTGAGCTGCCAGGGCTGGTCTTCAGCTGAGGTATCACCATGTGGCACATGGGGCTGTGAGTTGGGACCACCGTGTAAAGTGACATTGCCTCAAAGTAGGGATGGCTGGATCACCCTCACCAAGACTGTCGGGGGTTTGAGGCAAGCTCACCCCATTCTGTTTCCTCATGCGTTTGTGATTCGAGAAGAAAGAAACCCACGCTAAAATCTGTATGCTTTTTTCATAACATGCACATTAATGTATGCATTAAGATACACGTTTTGGGATGCAAGCACCCATGGACCAAAGCATGTTTGTGTGTATTCCATTTTGGAAACATACGCATTGTTCTTTGCTCATTTTTCAAATGTGTGCATGTTGTCAGAGGCCTTACATCTTTGCTTGGCAGAATTCATCGCAAGCTCAGAAATGTCCGAATTTCTGTCCACAAATTGAGTGCTGGTCGGCATGTACATACGGAAGGTGCGAATTGGGTAAACGCCTAAGCAAACTTGATGGAGTAGATTTCTCACGCACCCTTCCCTGAAAGAATAGGTACCTGCTGTGGGCATGCAAAGCTATCATCCCAGTTTGGCCTCGACTGTAGCTTTGCCTGACATATCCTGCTACCCATCGTGGGGAAAAGGATGCACCCACCTGACAGCTTAAAACTCAGTACACATGAAGACACAAACCAATGTATGGTGGCTGTGTTAACTTGCTCAGCTTTGTAACAGTTCAACACATAGGAACATGCACCCCTATTTCCACCCACCTCCCACAACTGAAGCTGGCATGCAGCAGGGGCTAGATGTTGTCCAGACAAGGGCAGAAGGCCAGTCTCCCTAGTGGTTACACCAGGCTGGGCCAATTCAGTGGATTTACACTACCCACCAATTCCAGAGGCTGATGTTGACATACAGTCAGGGCCAGAAATATTGGAACAAGAATAACTGTTTTGGCAGTTGGCCTCTGTACACCACCACATTGAAGTTGAAAGGAAACACACCCAGCTGTAGGGATGTTGGAGAATTCTGCCACGGACTCCAGGAGTCCATGGAGGAATGGACTACCCCCACCACCACCCCCCGAAATCCCCAGAATGGACCTACCTGGTGGTGACTCTGGCAGCGGTGGCGGCAACAGCAGCTCCAGCGGCAGCTCCGGGTCATCTTCCGGGCTGCTGAGGCCGCAAATGGCAGCTGTCATAGCGGCTGCCATTTGTGTCCCTGCTGTAGCCGTGATAGGCTACGTAAATATATACGTAGCCTATCATGGCCTAGCATAGGGACGCAAATGGCGTCCCCTACGCAGGACACCATTTGTGTCCGCAGCAGCCTGGCAGTGGATGGGGGCCCCACTGCGGATCAGCCTGGTGGCCGGCGGCTCTGCGGACTGGCTGCGGAGCAGAGCCAGCCAAGCAGGATTCCGGCAGGGAGGACCAGATCGCCTCCCCCCTGTTGAAGATTCCAGGGGGAGGACTGGACCGGCTCCCCCCCCCGCATAACCCAGCGGAGCCAGGTAAGTGGGGTTTCGTACACCCCTACCCAGATGGAAGCGAAGTCAGGACTTTCAGCTGTAATTCAAGGGGGTTGACAAAAGTGGGGCACTAACCATTCAGGAAGGACAGCCAGTGGCATGCACATACCCCCATCGTTGGTGGCTCATAAGTAATGGAACGACTGTTTGACAAGCAGCTGCATGGCCAGGTGTGGCCTGTTTCCTGGGTGCCCCATGACCAATCAAGCAGAGAAAAAGCCTGGAGGTGGTTCTGAGTGTTGCATTTGCATTTGGGAGCTGTTCCCTGGAACTCCCAACATGAGGCCCAAAGGGGTGTCCATGCGAGTGAAGGAGGCCATCATTAGCCTGAGGAAACAACATAAACCCATCAGAGAGACAGCAAAAACAGTGGGAGTGGCCAGTATGACAGTTTGGAACATGCTGAAAAAGAAGGAATTAACTGGCAAGCTCAGCAACAGCAAAAGGCCTGGAAGACCGTGGAAGACAACTACAGTGGATGACCGCAGAATGCTGCTCATGGTGAAGAGGAACCCTTTTACAACATCTAGCAAGGTCAATAATGCTCTTGTGGAGGTAGGCATGACACTCTCAACATCTACAATCAAGAGATGGCTTTATGAATGTAAATACAGAGGCTTCACAACAAGGTGCAAACCACTGGTAACGCTCAAGAACAGAAAGGCCAGATTAGCCTTTGCCAGCAAACACCTAAAAAAGCCTGCCCAATTCTGGAATAAGACTCTTTGGACTGATGAAACCAAGATTAACTTGTCCCAGAATGATGGGAAGAGAAAAGTATGGAGGAGGAAAGGAACAGCTCATGATCCAAAGCATACCACATCATCTGTCAAACATGGTGGAGGCAGTGTTATGGCCTGGGCATGTATGGCTGCCAATGGACCCTGGTCACTGGTGTTTATTGGTGTCCTGACTGCTGATAAAAGCAGCAGGATGGATTCTGAAGTATATAGGGCTATACTTTCTGCTCAGATTCAGCCGAATGCTGCCAAACTGATAGGATGCCGCTTCATATTGCAGACAGATAATGACCCAAAACATACAGCAAAAGCTACCCAAGAGTTTCTGAAGGCAAAGAAGTGGGATGTTCTTCAATGGCCAAGTCAGTCACCTGATCTCAACCCCATAGAGCATGCTTTTCACTTACTGAAGACAAGACTGAGGGCAAAAAGACCCACAAGCAAGCAGCTGCTTAAGGCAGCTGCAGTAAAGGCCTGGCCAAGCATCTCGAGGGAGGAAACTCAGCATTTGGTCATGTCCATGGGTTCCAGACTTCAGGCAGTCATTGATTGCAAAGGATTTTTCATCCAGGTATTAAAGGCGATGCTTAAGTTTGAAATGATATTGGTCTGTTCCATTACTTATGAGCCACCAACGCTGGGGGGGGGGGGTATGCCACTGGCTGTACTTCCTGAATGGTTAGTGCCCCACTTTTGTCAAACCCCTTGAATTACAGCTGGAAGTCCTGACTTCGCTCCCATCTGGGTGTGTTTCCTTTCAACTTCAATGTGGTGATGTACAGAGGCCAACTGCCAAAACAGTTATCCTTGTTCCAGTATTTCTGGCCCTGACTGTATGTCCTCTTCTCTTTGTTGCCTGATGGGAGCTCTGATCCCTTCACATGACCCGTTCTGAGGAGCTTGGAAGGTCAGGTCCAAGCAGTTCCCAGATCTACTGACAGCTGAAACCAGAAACAAGAAAGTCACGTATGTTGCTGGAGACCAAGCTTGAACCAGGCACAACTGTTTGGTCAAAAGTATGTTGATCTCAGGGCCTCTTGGACCCACAATATTCAGGTGGCACCAAAAACTATGTCTGGAGAATGTGTGTAGGTGGGTTTGAAATGCAGTGAGTCATCCGCCGTTGCTTTTTTTAAGTCTGGGGGAGACAGACAAAAGCAGAAGAGCAAAGTTCCTACCCACTGCCACCCCCACCTTCACAGTGAATATTTACCGTCGGGGGGGATCTGGGTGGTTTAAAATGCTGCTTTTCATATTTTCCACATACAACTCCAGTGGCAGGAGAGAAAGAGGCACAAGAGTTTTTTGGAGCTGGACCAAATCATATTACGGTGATTGTTGCCAGCACTAGCAAGTGCAACGGAGGGATGTGCTAATCAGCAAAACTCGAGCTCATCAGAGTTCTCTGAATGCCATCTCGAAGCTCGTTCCGGCTTGGGTCCATTTCAGATTGTGGGCTTTGATTCCCCCCCCCCTTTGACATGAACATCTATACCT
This sequence comes from Heloderma suspectum, assembly GCF_057233095.1. Lineage (NCBI taxonomy): Eukaryota > Metazoa > Chordata > Lepidosauria > Squamata > Helodermatidae > Heloderma > Heloderma suspectum. Next base: position 327,249,760 of record NC_139460.1, on the reverse strand, counting down.
ATTTCCATGTGTATTTTCCCCAAATGTACACATGAATTGTGTGCATTTTTAAATGCATGCATTTTAAAATGTACTTGTTTTGAAATGTACACATGCTGTTGAACTTTTTTGGGGAGGGGGGTCCACAAATCACAGTTTAAGCTCAGAAATGTATGGATTTCAATTGCAAATTGCATCCACGTCCATGCTCAGTCCAGAAGGAACGAACAAGGTAAAATCCTGATCAAAAACAAACTGAAATGATTTTTTCATACATCCCTATTAATAGGCCTTGTGTAGCTAGTCTGTCTGTCCTGCTTAATGGATTTTCCACAGTAAGGAAAAAGACAGAAAAGGCAGTGACAAAACACAGAAGAGTTACAAATGCATGACAATGTCATCCGGACCCTCTGTAAAATTCCTTGAATGGGTCAGGGCAATGGCACATTAAAGCCACATCTGGAAGCACCCAATGTGATGCCTGAACATTCTTCTCTGTCTGAAATTTCTCATCATTCCTAGAGATTAAGAAAACTAGAATTTTAAAGACATTAAATCAAACCAAAGAGTCTCCCATGCCTGATTACTCTTGTCTAACTGAACTCGGTTGAGTAATAAATTTAAGGCCTGATACTGTGAGAGACTAAATTATATTAAATGACCTGGAGTGATAGCTGCATTTTAGCAATGGTCCTTTAAGTATGGAGAATATATCCATTGATTCTGGGTAGCCAATCTGAATGCTGGGTGACATTCATACCATGCATGTTTGGCAAAAGTCAGTTTAGACGGGGGGGGGGGAGAGCTAACTCAGAAAAGTAGTACTGCGCATGGCCATCTGGGGACCCCTGCGCCTGGATTTGGACCCTGGATCTGAGGTTCTGTATCCCTGATCTAGTGACTAACAATGCAGTCCTATGCATGTTTAGACAGAAAGATGGCCAACAACTCTCAGCATACCCCAGCTGGCCATGGCTGGCTGGGTCATGCTGGGTGTTGTAGGCCTTTTCTCTCTCTAAACATGCATAGGATTGTGTTTTAAATCAGGTAATGACTCTACCTTCATAGGTGGGCCCTTCCTACCCCCCCCCCATTTCACACTGCTCATTGGATGGCATGCTGGTAGAGAATGGTTCCAGTTGTGTCCAGGAACACCTGATGTGTCATTAATTAGGGGTGGACAGTCTCACCTCTGTCTGTGATCGCTGGTCGCTCGCTGAGCCACCGCCCACTTGCTGCACCACGCAAGCCCCGGAATGGCTCAGCCAGCACCACAGCGCTGCCGGTCCTCTTAGCAAGTCGCCATTCTGTTGCTTTACAGAAAAAAAAAGTTACCCACCCATGATGTATAGTATCTTAACTGAATGTAACGAGGTGAGCAACACATTCTTCAATTTGGGCTGGACAAATTGGCTATGCAGATTAATTGCAGATGGTGTGAAGTGGGGAGGGAGCGGAAAGGCAGCTGAATGTGCTGGCAAACAACTTAGTGCTGTAATACGCATGTTATATAAGACCAGTTGAACCAGTATTGGATGTCCAGATCTTAAGCAGATAAAGCAAAGCAGTTGTGCAGAGCAGCTACAGCAACAAACCAACTAGCTCTCCAAAATCCAAAACACTTGTGAAATAAGAAGCAAATAAGAAGTAGCAAAGGGCATTTGTGGTTAGAGCTCTTCATTAGGCTTCAAAGTATCTCCGACCAACATCATTCTGCAAAGAGATTGATTAAAGCCATAGTTAGATATCAGTGGAGGGTGGTGGCTCCAATGTCAATGGGGCAGGAAATCTGCTCCGGCTTTCAGACAGAACCACTCAGAACTCTAAAGAAGATATCTAAGATAGCTCCTTTAGAGTTCTGACTGGTTCTGCCTGAAATCTAGAGCAGATTCACCATCCCAATGACTTCGGAGCCACCAGCCTCCACTGTGAGACATGCATTTTGCCTTTAATCAAGTTGGATGTTAGAGGCCGTGCCCTGCAACACATCAAGAGCTACTGGGCATTATGAGTGCACTGAAGGCTGCCGTTCTGTACTCCGGTAGTAGGGAGGAAGCTCCATTGAACTTAGCAGGACTTGTTTCTGAGTAAACCTGCAGAGGGTCAGCCTGTGATACTCTTATACATCAGAGTAGCCACTGGGGCAGCAGCGGGGTGCGGGTGGGGGGGATACTTGACCATGGGTGTAGAAATAAGCGCAACTAACTCTCTTTTTTGGTTCCTAAGATTTGAAATAATGAAGTTGTGATAGGCACGTGTCTCAAGAGCATTATTCCAAGAACACCAACACATTTTGTGTGTGTGTGTGTAAAAATGCTTAACTCCAAAAATGGCCCAGTGCAGCATCCGATATATGACAGTTGGTGTCTCCAAACACCTTCAAAGGACGTTGCTTCACTGTCAATGGAACACTCAAGGGAGATCCGGTTTTGTATCTTTCTAACAGTTGAATAATTCCTCACTGATGGAAATACTCAAAATGCACTCAAAATGTTTACTGAATCGCAGGCACTCTTCATTGACATTGCCTGTTCCATTGTTCCTGCTGCCAGCTGGCTTTTTTCTTAATGTGTATGTCCAGCCTGAGTGGCCAGTCCACACTGACAGTTCCATCTCAATATGGACACAAGGTTTTGTGGGTTTAGGGGAACTTACACTTTGAGTTATTACCAAAATTAACTGCTGTGGCATGAAACTAGACCACATGAAATAGGCTTCCTCATTTTCCTACTATGAACTTCTTAACCTTGATGTAAAACGGGCATCTATTTTTCCTCTGTCAAATGTCACTAGGTATGTAAGTGATGGATGCCTGATTCCGAGAGGGGGGCAAATCCCCCTGATCACTGTGTGTCCTGCTGCTCATTTCATACCAGCTCTGCAGCTTTGCAAAATTTAAACCTCTCTGGCTTTCCTGTGCAAAATTAAATTGCTCCTGTGAGTTAGAATCTACCCTGAGCTTCTGGAATTGGAAATGCCCTGTGTGCTCTCCCATCAAAGAGTTAGTATCAAAAATGAGAAGCGATGAGTTGCCCAAAACCATCATGTGCTCTGTGTGGAGTATTGGAGCATTACTAGCCTGCTTGGGGTTAAGTATGGGGGAGAAATTCATTCCGGTTGGATTTTAATGTGCATTTACATACTTTCACACTTTCAAAACAATGTGAACTGAAACATAGTCATCTTTTGAAATTCGCACTTCTGTGAATTTTTGCCATGGAGTTCTCCAATCAAATATATGTGAACAAAAATTCACACACACTAAATGTGTATATTAGTGAAAATAATAGTTAAAATGCATTCTATTAGGAAAGTTCTTTGAAAAAATGTATATATTATGGAAAATTGCATACCAAAAAAAGGATTTACTACAAGAAATGCACACAAAAATGCAAACCAATTTTCATGGAAACATTTTTTTTTAAAAAATGCTGTCCATTCAGGACAAACCTAAGTTAAGACTGGAAAAATGAGAAATCGAAATGGACACATTCATCCATTCCCTAGTGGGATGGCCATTTGGGAGTCCAACAGTTTCAGAGGAGATACCGTGGTATTTTATACAATAACAATGGGAAATGGAACAGATGCTTGGAGGTTGTCCTGAGTATGCTAGATTCAGCACTGGTCTGAGATAATTTTGTGCATGCGACAGAGCATCCATATAGCACTTTAGTAGGCCCCCCGACCCACTTTGGAGGCTGATTTGGAGGTCCCAAATCAGCCCTGACCCACCTCGGCCTACTCCAGAGCCAGGCCAACCTGCTTAGGGCTCCAGATATGAAACAGGATCCAGAGACCTGAAGCAGGGCCCCCTGCCACCACCGAGCAAGTCCCCCGCCACCGCTGCTGTGCCCCCCGCTGCTACTGTGGAGCCACACAAGACTCCCCGCGCCTCACCTGGACCTGTCAGGAGCATGCACAGCCGTTGGCCTCTGCAAGGGAGTCGCCTTTAAAAAAAAATAGTGACTCCCCTTACCAGAAGAAGAGTCACCATTTTGAAAGAAAATGGTGACTCCCCCCAAGACAGCAATGGCTGCAGGCGCTTCCCAGAGGTCCAGGTAAGGAACGAGGGGGCTCAGGTGGCTAGGGGCTCTGTCCAGATCAAGCCGAAGTGCCCCAAAGTGCTTTAGAATTTGGGCTTCAGACTGAAGCAGTGCACAACCCTACATTTTAGCCCCTCCTTTGCACTCTACCATGCACACACACTCTGTTTAAGAAGGGGTGCAATTCACCATGAGACTCTTATGCACCTATCTCTTTGAAAAGAACAGGAAGGCAGATGTTGTCAAGCTCAGCCAAGAGTATTCCTTTAATACAAACTCTCATTCCATGTACATGAGATTTTGCACATCCACAACATCAAAGAGCATCTTGGGACCTGTAGTTTGGAATCATGTATTGCAGCATAATGTCACATGTCTCCACGTTATGTGGCCCCTTTCTGTTGGCTTGTTTCCACATGGCCTGCCTGCATGATCATGTCCTGTGACGTTTATTTGCCATCACCGATAGCCAGTATGAAGGTGAACCCCACAGAGTTCCCCACATCCTCGGAACCAGAGTGGTGGCAGCAGCAGTGATGACAAGGGAAGCAGCTAAGGAGGCTGTTTCAAGTAAGTGTTTTGGAGGTCTAAGTGGTAGGATGACTGAAAATGTAGGGGGAGCCTGTGTACTACTTCACTTATTATCTTTGCATTTTATGTTACCTGTTGTTTTAATGAATTTTGTACACCACTGTGTGATTGGATAATGAAGAGTGGTAACTAAATATTTTCAATGAAAAAATGGTGTTATCATTATCAATAGCACTAGATTAATAATACAACGAATGAGAGCAATAACACTCACGCTATTTTTGTCATTAATATTTACAATATTAATTATATTATTGATATAATAACAACAACAACAGCGTAACAACAATGACACACATCACTTCACTCACTGTTTGAAATACTGTAGAGGATGATGGAACACTTTTTATTTATTCTTGATGTATTTGATATATTTCTACTGTGACTTACCATAGCAAAAGCCTCAAGAGGGTGATTAAATTCAAAATTAAAAGAATCAATAATTGAAATATGATGCAGCAGTTAAAAGACGATTAAAAGAAGCAGACAAGCTGGAACCAACATGTCAAAGGTCTTTGGACTTCCCTTGAGATTTGCCCCAAATTTGCTTCCTATGTTGCTTTTGGTGCAACCTCCTGGTGGCAATCCCTCCGTTCAGTGAGCTATCTGTTCTTTTGCAAGAGAATGAATGTAAAATGGTGAAACTTTGGTTGCTAGCTTGCTTGGACCAAATGCCTTACAAGTAAGCATTCACCATCATGGCCAGTCGCTGTCGCATGACCTCTCGGCATATGGCTAATCCCCTTCAGAAGCTACTAAAGTCAGTGACCATCATCTGGTAGCAGTAAATTCCATGTGTTAATCATGTGTAACAAAGTATTTTCTCCCATCTCTCCTGAATAAGGAGAAAGGAGCACTCAAAATGTGGGAGGGGTCAGTCAGACTGTGAATCTCTTCCCTCAAGAAAAGAAAGAATTGTAGTTGTGTGACCCATTTTGTGTTGATCTAGACAGGGGTGCAGAACCTTGGGCCCGGGGGCCAAATCTGGCTGAGCTGGGGTCCCAATCTGGCCTTCCAGGTTCCCCAGATGGCCACGTTCCCTTCCCCTGCCCCCACCCCTGCCCTCCCAACCGCTGATCATTGGTTTGTTTCCTGGCTGTTGTGCAGCCCCCCCCCCCCCCGCCTGCCTTCTAAAGGGCTGAAATGCTTCTTTTCCTAAGACTGGCAGTAAGAGCTTTGAGCTAACATATGCCGGCAGTTGCCCCCCCTGCCTTTGCCCCGCCCACCTCTGGAATGCGGCCCCAAGAGCTTCTCTGAAGTGGAATTTGGCCCTTGGGCTGAAAGAGGTTCTGCATCCTGATCTAGACCTATGAGAATCTGGATCCATCCTCAAAATCCATCACAAAATCTTCCTCCACTCCCCTGACAGCCACCGCAAAGGGAGCCCCTCCAAATCTTACAACTGGGAGGGGGGATTAAATGGTGGTGGGAAAGAGCCCGAGTTGTTTCGGTTGCGGGAGCTGGCTGGGCAGGCTTGCTTGCCAGTGTCGGTGAGTTAGCTTGTACTTCTGTGCACCAAGGGCTACCGTTCCGGCTAGGGATGGACGAAAGTCCCTTACCCGGTCCCACAGCTTGCTTCGCGGTGGGGGGGAGGCGCTCCGTTCCTCCCCCCGAAATTCTGGCTGGGGGGGAGGCGCCCCGTCCCTCCGGCCGAAATTCTGGCCTGGGGGGAGGCGCCCTGTCCCTCCGGCCACGAATCCGTATGCAAATGCAAATTTGCGTTCCTTATTTGGGCATGTGTAGTCTACGTAAACATTTATGTAGACTACGGTGAAAATAAGGGCAATGCAAATAGCAAATATTTGCAACGCAAATAGCAAATAGCGTTGCCCTTATTTTCACCGTAGTCTACGTAAATGTTTACGTAGACTACACGTGCCCAAATAAGGAACGCAAATGGCGGCACCCATGGGTGCCACCATTTGCGTACGCGCTTCCCCCCCCCAAAGTCAGCCGTGATAGGCTACGTAAGGATTTACGTAGCCTATCACGGTGTTTTTTGAAAATCTAGCCGTGATACGCTACATAAATCTTTACGTAGCCTATCATGTTTGCTTGAGTTTTTTTTTTTTTTACTTGGAAATGGCGGTGGCGGCAACCGTTCGGAAGACCGGCCGCCACCACTGCCGAACCGCCGCTGGGAGCCGCCAGCGCCAGGGACATTCGCCAAAGGTAAGTCCCATCCCGGGGGGTGGCGGGGGGTGGCAGACCATTTCTCCACGAATTTCGGGGGGCCGAATGCATTGGCATTCGGCCTCCCGGAGATTCGTGGAGAAATTCTCCGCCATCCCTACCGTTCCCCTCGCAAGCGCTATGCTCTTCTTGTTCGCTTGCGAAGGCAGGGGCTGGCATTAGAACCATTAGAAATGACTGCCAGTCCCAGGGGGATGTGTGCCCACTCTACGCCCTGAATCCCCTGCCAAGCAGTTTCACTGGCTCACTGTGAATTCTAGAAATGGATAGGGATGGCGGAGAATTCCGCCATGGATCCCAGTGAGGCCGAATGCGGAGCGGAGCGAAGCCCACCCACGCCTCACCCCGCGAAACACACCCGAAACGGAGCCTACCTGGTTGCAGCTGTGGCGGTAGCGGCGGCAGCTCTGGTCGCTGCCGGGCTGCTGTGGCCGCAAATGGCAGATAGCAGCCACCATTTGCATCCCTACGCCGGCCTTTGATAGCCTACGTATATATTTATATAGCCTATCATGGCTAAAGCGGGAACGCAAATGGCGTAGGGGGTGCCATTTGCGTCCCTGCTTTAGTCATGATAGGCTACGTAAATATTTACATAGCCTATCATGGGCTTGCCATTTGCGTCCGCAACAGCCCGGCAGCAACTGGAGGCCCCGCTGCTGGTTGGCCCAGCTGGCGGCTCCGCGACCTGGCCGTGGAGTGGAGCTGGCCAGGCAGGATTCTGGGGGGGAGGAATGGACCGCCTCTCCCCCGTCGAGGATTCCGGGGGGAGGAATGGATCGCCTCCCCCTACCTGCAGAGTCCGGCAGAGCCAGGTAAGCAGGGTTTCGTACACCCCTAGAAATGGAGGAGAGAACAAAAACTTTGCACTACTTATGTTCTTCATCCCCTGCATAATTTTATAAACCTTGTTTCTATCCCACACTCTTTGCCAAAATGGGTACGCTTTAGAGAGCTTCCATCCTAGTGCTGTGCTGAAAATTTCTCCCACATTTTTTTCAACCATTTGCATTCAATTTGATAGAAGAGAAATTGCTTTTGAAAAGAAATTCAGCGGTGAAGAAACATTGGAGAAATTCTCACGGGCTGGGCTTGGGTTTCTTCGGCTTACATTACTTAGGAGGTAGCTGAGGAGAGGACTGAGCACAAGCGTCCTGCTTTTCATTGCACAATCATCTCTCTGGCTGCCTGTAGCCTCCTCCGCTTCCTACACTTCAGCTAGGGGTGTACGGATTCCCCACTGTCTGTACCGGTGGGGAATCCGCATGGGGGGAGAGGCGATCCATTCCTCCCCCCCCCCGGAATCCTCCGGAGCGGCTCTGCTCTGCGAGGATTCCACAGAGCTGCCTTGCTTGAGGGCCGCTTACCTCCTGGACCCGTCCCGTTTGTCTCCGTGCTGATCTCCATTTTTTTTTTTTAATGGCAATTGGTAGGATGCGCCCATAGACTTATATGCAAAATAGAGCCGTAGATCTTGCATATAAGTGGACACATAGACTTATACGCAAGATTCATGGCTCTATGTTGCATATAGGTCTATGGGCACATCCTGCTGATTGCCATTTTTTTAAAATGCGATTGGTGCGGAGGGGAACGGCTCTGGTTGAGCAAGCAGCCGAGTGCTGTTTGGGGTGAAATCCTCCTGGAGTGGAGGTAAGTGGGGCCGATCCGCCGTGGATTGCAGAGGCCGGGCTCCAAAGAATCTGGCCTCATTTGAATCCGCGGCGGATTTCTCTAACATCTCTAACTTCAGCTAAAGCCCAGTTTAAGGCACCATGACGTAATTCCTCCCATGGGGCTTTTTCAGATCAGGACGTACAGGCAGCCTGGGAGGCTGGCTGTGATTAGGGAAGCTCAAAACTAGGGATGGCAGAGAATTTCTCCACGAATCTCCGGGAGGCCGAATGCCAACGCATTCGGCCCCCCAAAATCGGTGGTGAAATTCTCCGCCCCCCCCCCCCCGGGATGGGACTTTCCTCCTTCGAATGTCCCTCTCAGTGGCAGGTCCCGGCGGCGTTTCAGCGGAGTTTCGGTGGGAGCGGGGGCGGCGGCCGGTCTTTCAACTGGCTGCCGCCGCCATTACAAAGTAAAGTAAAAAAAAACACAACAACACGTGATAGGCTATGTAACGATCTACGTAGCCTATCACGGCTAGATTTTCAAAGTCAGCCGTGATAGGCTACGTAACTCTTTACGTAGCCTATCACGGCTGACTTAGAAAAGAAAAGAAAAAAGTGCGTACGCAAATGGCGGCGCCCATGGGCACCGCCATTTGCGTACGTGCTTTTTTTTTTCAAAGTCACCTGTGATAGGCTACATAAAGATTTACATTGCCTATCACGGCTGACTTTGAAAATCTAGCCGTGATACGCTACGTAAATTGTTACGTAGCCTATCACGTGTTTTTTTTTACTTTACTTCTTTTATTTCGCGGCCAGGGAGACGGGGCGCTCCCCCCCGGCCTGAATTTCGGCGGCGAGGGATGGGGCGCCTCCCCCCCGGCCTGAATTTCGGCCGGGAGGAGTGGGGCGCCTCCACCCCCGCCAAGAACTTCGGGGGGAGAACTGAAGTGCCTCCCTCCCACCGCGAAGCAAGCTGCGGGACCAGGTAAGGGACTTTCGTCCATCCTTACTCAAAACACCACCAAAATACATGATAAAGCATCCTGAATGAGGCAGAACAAGGGAAGCTTCTTTTGGGGGGGGGGACTTTCAGGAAATTAGAGGACAGATTTTGGCAGAGCACTAACTCCACCTCATCCCCAGAGCTGGACACAACACTGCCCCTACCTGCGCTGCGGTGAATGCAAACTGGGGGTCAGCCTGCCAAGAGAGTTGATGCTGTTGCAGCAGAACCCCCCCAACCCCTTAGGAAAAAGGAAAGAAGCTGTGCTGCAAGCCCTGCCAATGGGGGTGGGGAGCCCTTTCTGTGAGCAGCTCTTGAGAATTTCTCCTCCCCCTGGAGAAATTTGGTGAAATTGTCTCCCAGATTTCTCTGCCCACAAGTAGGGATGTCAGAGAATTCTGCGACGGATCTAAGTGAGAAATCCATTGCGAAATCCATTGCGGAAATCCCCCGAAATCCATTGCGGAACGGCCTGCCACATCCCCGCCCCCCACGGATCCCCCCCCCCCGGGACGAGACTTACCTGGGGCGGATGTTTCGGATGGCGGCAGCTCCAGCGGCAGCTTCGGCAGTGGCGTCAGCTGGTCTTCCAACCGGCTGCTGCCGCCTCCATTTGCAGTCTGGGGTTTGTTTTTTTTTACAGAGACGTGATAGGCTACATAAAGACTTACGTAGCCTATCACATCCCAGTTAAAAAAAAAAAAGGCGTACGCAAATGGCGGCGGCTACGGCCGCTGCCATTTGCGTTCCTTATTGTTCACCGTCTTAATATACATCAATATTTACGTAGACTAAGACGAGGAAAAGAAAGGGGAACGCAAATAGCGCCCAGTACGCTATTTGTGTTCCCCTTTCTTTTCTTTGTCTTAGTCTACGTAAATATTGATGTAAAGATGGCGAACAATAAGGAACGCAAATGGCGGTGGCTGTAACCGCCGCCATTTGCGTATGCGTTTTTTTTTTACCCAGAGCCCTCCGCGACCGGAAATCCGGCTGCGGACAGCCCTGGCCTGGGCCTGGCCGGCTGTTCCGTGGAGCTGTCATGGAGCACAGCTGGCCATCGAGGATTCTGGGGGGGAGGACCAGATCGCCTCCCCCCCTTCGAGGATTCCGGGGGGAGGGACGGAATGCCTCCCCCCCCACATGAACAGAATCCGCGAAAAGGTAAGTGACTTTTGTATATCCCTACCCACAAGTATGGTGGAGAATTTCAAGAGGCCGTCTGCACACAGTTCTGTTCCATCCCTCATTTTACAAGTCCGGGAACAAAGAGCTATGCAATGATCCACCACTTAGAGAGAGAACATGGAAATGTCAGAACCTGCCTTCTGTGGAGCCAGACCATTGAACAATCTAGCCCAGGACTGTTGACACTGACTGGCAGCTTTTAGTGTGCTGTATGGACACAGAAACTATTTCGGCTGTGTCAGTCTAAGACACGCTGCAGAAACACTGTTCCTGCACAGCAAGCATTGAGGCCCAAGGAAGAGCAACTGTGGTCTAGGAGGACTCGCTGGAATTTCCCACTGGCCACCTGCTCTTGAAACTGCTCGGGGGAAATCCAAAGCATCAGGGTTATTTTTATTTGGGCCGAGGTGGTGATAGTTATAGAAAGGAAGACAGGATTCTTCTGAGATCAGGGCATCCTGTAATAATAATAATAATAATAATAATAATAATAATAATAATAATAATAATAATAATAATATAACAACAACAATAACAACAGCAACAAGAACAAATTGCTACTGCTACTCAGTGGAGGCTGGCGGTGCCGATTTCGAAGGGGCTGTGACTGGATTTCAATCAGAACCAGGCAGAACCCTAAGGAAGCTATCCAGGGTGCTGAGCCCTATCCCCAAAATAGTTTCAGCACCTCAGATAGCTCCTTTAGAATTCTGACTGGTTCTGACCAAAACCCGGAATGGATCCACAGCCCCACCGAAATTGGAGCCACCGGCCTCCATTGCTACTATCCCTGTTCACTTTTCCTTCTCAGTAGTCCCAAAGACTGAGGCAAGGATCCAGCATCCCAAAGCCTCTTTCTGTGATGAGCATCCGTCATTGCTTAGTAATCTCCTGGTTAGATGGCAAGTTGGGAAAATGACCCCCTTTTGCTAGAGCTGAGATAAAATATTCCCCACTGATTGTCTCATTTATTAGTGTCCGACTCTTCGTGACCCCATGGACCATAGCACGCCAGGCCTTCCTGTCCTGCGCTCTCTCCCGGAGTGTGCTCAAGTCCATATTCATTGCATCCGTGATGCTATCTAGCCATCTCATCCTCTGTCGTCCCCTTCTCCTCTTGCCTTCAGTCTTTCCCAGCATCAGGGTCTTTTCCAGGGAGTTTTCTCTTCGCATTAGGTGGCCAAAATATTGGAGCTTCAGCTTCAGTATCTGTCCTTCCAATGAGCACTCAGGGTTGATTTCCTTTAGGATGGACTGATCTGACCTCCTTGCAGTCCAGGGGACTCGTAAGAGTCTTCTCCAGCACCACAGTTCGAAAGCATCCATTCTTCGGCACTCGCTCAGCCTTCCTTATAGTCCAGCTCTCACAGCCATACATTACTACTGGGAAAACCATAGCTTTGATTAGATGGACCTTTGTCGGCAAGGTGATGTCTCTGCTTCTTACTCTGCTGTCTAGGTTGGCCATAGCTTTCCTCCCAAGGAGCAAGCGTCTTTTCATTTCATGGCTACAGTCACCGTCTGCGGTGATCTTGGAGCCCAAGAAAGTAAAATCTGTCACTGCTTCCATTTCTTCCCCTTCTATATGCCAGGAAGTGATGGGGCCAGATGCCATGATCTTCGTTTTTTTAATGTTGAGTTTCAAACCAGCTTTTGCACTCTCCTCTTTCACCCTCAACAAGAGGCTCTTGAGATCCTCTTCGCTTTCTGCCATTAGGGTGGTATCGTCTGCGTATCTGAGGTTGTTGATAATTCTCCCAGCAATCTTAATTCCGACCTCTGAGTCATCCAACCCGGCATTTCTCATGATGTACTCTGCATATAAGTTAAATAAGCAGGGTGACAATATGCAGCCTTGTCGTACTCCTTTCCCAATTTGGAACCAATCGGTTGTTCCATGTCTGGTTCTTACTGTTGTTTCTTGACCCTCGTACAGGTTTCTCAGGAGACAGGTAAGGTGGTCTGGTACTCCCATCACTTTAAGAATTTGTCACAGTTTGTTGTGATCCACACAATCAAAGGCTTTAGCGTAGTCAATGAAGCAGAAATAGACGTTTTTCTGGAATTCTCTTGCTTTCTCCATGATGCAGCGAATGTTGGCGATTTGATCTCTAGTTCCTCTGCCTCTTCGAAACCCAGCTTGTACTTCCGGTAGTTCTCGGTTCGCATACTGCTGAAGCCTAGCTTGTAGGATTTTGAGCATCACCTTGCTGGCATGTGAAATGAGCACAATTGTGCGGTAGTTTGAACACTCTTTGGCGTTGCCCTTCTTTGGAATTGGAATGTAAACTGACCTTTTCCAGTCTTGTGGCCACTGTTGAGTGTTCCAGATTTGTTGGCATATTGAATGCAGCACTTTAACAGCATCATCTTTTAGGATTTTAAATAGGTCGGCTGGAATACTGTCATCTCCGCTAGCTTTGTTGTTACTAATGCTTCCTAAGGCCCACTTGACTTCACTCTCGAGGATGTCCGGCTCAAGTTCAGTGACCGCACTATCAGGGACATTCAGATCTTTCCTGTATAGTTCTTCTGTGTATTCTTGCCACCTCTTCTTAATCTCATCTGCTTCTGTTAGGTCCCTGCCTTCTTTGTCCTTTATCATGCCCGTCTTTGCACAAAACGTTCCCTTGAGATCTCCGATTTTCTTGAAGAGATCTCTAGTCTTTCCCATTCTGTTGTTTTCCTCGATTTCTTTGCATTGTTCATTTCAGAAGGCCTTCTTGTCTCTCCTTGCTATTCTCTGGAACTCTGCATTCAGTTGGGTATATCTTCCCCTTTCTCCCTTGCTTTTCGCTTCCCTTCTTTCGTGAGCTACTTGTAAAGCCTCATCAGACAGCCACTTGGCTTTCTTGCATTTCTTTTTCTTTGGGATGGATTTCGTTGCTGCCTCCTGAACAATGTTACGGACCTCCGTCCATAGTTCCTCAGGCACTCTGTCTATCAGGTCTAATCCCTGAAATCTATTCCTCACCTCCACTGTATATTCATAAGGGATATGATTTAGGTCATACCTGAACGGTTTAGTGGTTTTCCCGACGTTCTTCAATTTAAGCCGAAATTTTGCAAGAAGCAGCTCATGATCTGAGCCACAGTCAGCTCCAGGTCTTGTTTTTACTGACTGTATGGAGCTTCTCCATCTTTGTCTGCACAGTACATAATCAATCTGATTTCGATATTGACCATCTGGTGACGTCCATGTGTAGAGTCACCTCTTGTGCTGTTGGAAAAGAGTGTTTGCTATGATCAGCATGTTCTCTTGGCAAAACTCTATTAGCTTTTGTCCTGCTTCATTTTGTACACCAAGGCCATGCCTGCCTGTTATCCCGGTGATTTCTTGACTTCCTACTTTAGCATTCCAATCCCCTATGATGAAGAGGACATCTTTTTTTGGTGTTAGTTCTAGAAGGTGTTGTAGGTCTTCATAGAACCGATCAACCTCAGCTTCTTCGGCCTCAGTGGTTGGGGCATAGACTTGAATTACTGTGATGTTGAATGGTTTGCCTTGGATTCGTACTGAGATCATTATATCATTTTTAAGATTGTACCCCAGTACTGCTTTTCCCACCCTTTTGTTGACTATGAGTGCTACTCCATTTCTTCTAAGGGATTCTTGCCCACAATAGTAGATATGATGGTCACCTGAATTAAATTCGCCCATGCCTGTCCATTTTAGTTCGCTGATTCCCAAGATGTCGATGTCATACTAACAACCATATAACATCAAGAATTGGTGCCTGAGTTTTCTTGTTTTCCTTCTTTCCCCCCGCCCTCTTTTCCTTGCCTTTCATGTCGGTCCTGTTTCTATTAATTTGTAAGGCTCTCCGAGAGCCTTTCTGTCTGAAGAGCGGGAGTAAAAGTGCTTTCAGAAAGAAGTAGAGTCTCAAAGAGTGCTGACACCCTTTGGTTCTTCTAAGCTGAGTCACTTTTAGACCCGACTCCTTACTTCCTCTGTTAAGGTTTTTTGGGTATTTCCCAGCAGGGCTTCCTGTGTACGTATGGTTCCGTTCTTGCTTGTATTACACCAAGACCAGCTGGGTGGAATGACTCAGCAGCACTGGGTTTTAAAGAAGTGGCATTTTGATCACCCTCAACCATTTCTTGGAGAGCCAAGTGATTAGATAGTGTCTTGAAGTCCTGAAGTAGTTTTGCAGTTTTGATACCTGGTGGTTTGTGTGTATATCAGTTGGATAAGTCATTTGGATGATGCATTCTGAACTTTATCAAAAGTGCACGGAGCAGCTAATTTATCAAGCGGGGGCTGGTAGCAGTGAAAGAGAAAATGATCTGTGCTTGGCAGCATTTAAAATTAAACAGGATCTCTGTAGAGATGTATGAGAATTTCATTTCAGTTTGCAAATCACTCAGAGTAGCTCAATTTGCAATCTCTAACACAAACATGACCAGGAACACATGTTCTCTGAAAATGTTTGCAAATTTCTAGACTTACATTCGCAAAATGTGCACTTAAAAAATGGACAACTTCCTCAAAATGGAAACTTCCTCAAAATGCACACCTTTTTGAAAACTGCACAACCTCTTCAAAATGCACACCTTTTTCCACTTGAACAAACCAAAAAACATGTTGCAAATAAGAACAGGAGTGAGCTGAACCAAGTTTGAAGAAAAGTTCAGGGAATTTCACCAAGCGTGAGCCTTCCTGGTTCTCCCATCCCTAGATCTCTGGATCATCATTATATTGTCAAAAGAACACAAGACTGTCCTACCATTTTATAGCTTTGCAGGACTCCCATGAATAACCCTCTTCTCACATTCCAGCCACAGTTTGAGTGAACACTGGGAGTGGGATTGTTCCCACTGGCCTGGCCCCCAACCAACATGTTGGGCCTTCATCGGCCCTGCATGTTCATCAAAAGGTGAGAAAAGTCTTATGTGTGTGCACAGCTGTATTTGAGTAAAAGCTCCATTCTCGCCTTCCACTGAACATGCAGAGGTCAGCAGTGGGGCCAAGGGATGGAATCCTGTCCCCCCTCCACAGGTTCAGTATATGCTAGAGGTGCGTACCAGCCACATGATTTGACTTGGGCCCTGATTCAGTGCTTTGGAAAAGACCCTGGTCCAGAAGCCCTCTGCTTCAATTCAGTGACTGAACCCAAGTCGAGACTGGGAAATCTGGGTCTTTGTGCCTCCCATCAATTATCATGGGAAATTTAAAAAAAGATGTAACCTTCCTTTTTGTCAGAAGGGAATGAACTTGCTGGCATAGTTGGCCTTTAGGAGAGGATTACACCTGGCAAATTTCAGAAGAATAAGTGCAGTGGTTTTTGTGCTGCACACATCTATATTTTGATATTGGGTGGGGCTGCCACTCCCAGAATTCCTGACCATATGCTATGCTGGCTGGGGCTGATTGGGAGCTGAAGTCCAAAACAGCTTGATGGGGAAGGTTAGGCAACCCCCGCACCTAGTGTCTGGGCGCACTGACCTCTAGATCTCCTTTGTCCTCCTGTCCTTTGCCCTGGAAGAGAAAATATTCCTTCGTTTGGAAATAACAAAATGTCGCTGATCTTCCTTTAAAACTGCACCACATTCCTTTTTGACAGAAACATTTAGTGTACACGTACCTGAACAGCAGGGACGCAGAGAAGGGAGGCCATTTGAAGCCGAAATGGATTTGTTGATGAAGTCTTGAAAAAGAAATAGTCATCGCTGTTTGAGTCAGCAGTTGACTAGACACCTTGCAACACCTTTGCTGGGACAGCAAAACAAAAGAAGAAACTCTAACAATTTCAGCGGGCCTGGATCTAGGCAAACAAAGGGGGAAGCGCCTGTCCACCAACAGCAGCAGGCAACTACGTGGGGGCGGTTGAGGATGGTGGTGCTTGTTTTATTCAGAAATGTCTCAGAACTGCTGTTGATGGAGATTTACTTTGGGCAGAGGTCATAGCTTAGTAACAGAACATTATGATGCTCTGCATCAGCCTTCTCCAACCTGGCAGCCTGCAGAGGTGTTGGACTACAACTCTCACCATCATAGCGTTGGCTGATGGGCTTTGTAGTCCAACACAACTGCAGAGCGCCAGCTTAGAGAAGACTGCTCTGCAATGGCAAAAGTCCAGGTTCAATCTCAGCATCATCAAAGATCTCAGAGAGCAGGGCTGGCACCGAAGCATATTTTTTGCCCAGCCTCCACGGCCCATCAGTGGTTGGCAAAACCTTTGCCCACACTGTCACTCCCAAGAAGAATAAGAAAGAAAAGCTGTTTTGAGCTGTAAGAAACAGAAAGAGTTTGTAGTCCAGAGTAACATCGCTCTTCTGAATTTGGTATGCCATGCATAAATGCATGAGTTTGTCTCAAAGTCTGGGCCCATGTGTGCCATAATAACTCAGGTTTTGGGCCTCAGGCCGAAGCGGTGTGCAGCCCTAAAAACAAGTACCTTGAATCAGGCTTGGAAACATACAGGCAGCCAATGCATACGGGCCAGAATTGGCGTTATATGCTTAGACCTTCTAGTCCCTGTTATTATTCTGGCAGCTGCTTTTTTCACAAGCTGCAGCTTCTGAACAGTCTTCAAGGGCAGCCCCACATAGAGCACATTGTAGTAATCAAACTTGGAGGTATAGCATAATAAAAACATCTAAATACAAGAATATAGAACCATTTTACACAATCAACAGTCAAAATCCTAGAAACGATTAAAAACCATCATATACTGTCAAATGATGTCTGCTTTTTCACATGTGCCTCCCCAATCTGGCATCCTCCACATGTTTTGGATTACAACTCCCACCATCCATGACCACTGGCCATGTTGATTGGGGCTGATGGGAGCTGGTGTCCAAAACATCTGGAGGGCACCAGGTTGGGGAGGCCGCTGTAGCCTAACCACCCAAGTGACAGTTGCCATCCCTGGACCACCGCCTGGAAAACAGAGTTGCCCAAGCGTACGATAGCTGGTCTTAAGTTAAATTACTTGAGTGACATAATAAACTTCATTACTTGAACACTGTGCAGCTCTTACATAATGAGACAAATAAGATATTTTTAAATGGCTGCTGCTCTAAGTTTCTTTTTCTTGTTGTGTGTCACCTAGAATTGCTTCCCCCTGTTCAACTTCTAGATGTACATTTTGTTTCCTGTACACCAAAACTTCCACACCCCTGCATGCTTTCAAACATACAACTGCATCTATGAAGATTGGAAGCTTACACTTTAAAAAAAAAAAAAGTCTGAAAGCTGCTGATAAATAATATCATCAGAACATTTAATATATATCTTAACTTTGGGAAGAATGCTTTTTGCTAAATCATGGAAGAAGAATTAAGGAGCAAAGAGAACAATAATTACTTATTAAGATTTGGGACCAGCAAGCATCAATGTGGAAATTTACAGTGAAATCCTGGGCATGTCTATGCAGAAGTAAGTCTTACTGAGCATTCCCAGCTAAGTGTGTGTGTGTATAGGATTGCTCACAGAAAGGGCTCCCCCCACCCCCATTGGCAGGGCTTGCAGCACAGCTTCTTTCCTTTTTCCTAAGGGGTTGGGGGGGGGGGTTGTGCTGCAACAGCATGAACCCTCTTGGCAGGCTGACCCCCAGTTTGCATCCACCGCAGCGCAGGTGGGGGCAGTGTTGTGTCCAGCTCCGGGGATGAGGTGGAGTTAGTGCTCTGCCAAAATCTGTCCTCTAATTTCCTGAAAGTCCCCCCCCCCCGAAAGAAGCTTCCCTTGTCCTGCCTCATTCAGGATGCTTTATCATGTATTTTGGTGGTGTTTTGAGCTTCCCTAATCACAGCCAGCCTCCCAGGCTGCCTGTACGTCCTGATCCGAAAAAGCCCCATGGGAGGAATTACGTCATGGTGCCTTAAACTGGGCTTTAGCTGATGTGCAGGAAGCTCGGGAGGTCTACAGGCGGCCAAAGAGATGATTGTGCAGGACACTTGTGCTCACTCCTTGGCCACCTCCTAAGTAAGAGAAGCCGAATAAACCCAAACCCGACACATGAGAATTTCTCCTAAATTTCTTCACCGCTGAATTTCTTTTCAAAAGATATTTCTCTCCTATCAAATTGAATGCGAATGGCCGAAAAAAAATGTGGGAGAAATTTTCAGCACAGCACTACTAGAAACTACTCTCTTTATCTGTTTCTCAGTTTTTCTTTTTCTCATGCGGTTTTAGGTATCTATGCTGTTTTCTAATGTGTTTTAAGCCTATTCCCCCCCCAAGTCTGAAAGTTGCAACCCATATGATTTTGTGATTTTGAGTTACACATCTTCCTACTTCAAAGGTGCACAGGCAAGTGAACAGTTTCAAGGCTGGTGCACAAAGCCAACATGGAGTGATGAAAAGGATCCTTGTAATATAACATTATCTGCCAGTCTGAAAAACTTCAACAAAATAAAATAAAATGGAAATGGAAGTGAATGACTCCTCCCTGGGTCTTCTACCCATTGTTGCTTGAGCACCTGGTTCTTAGGGGAATATGAGGATTTAAGGCTCCAGAGATGACAAACCAGCCTTATATTCACTTTAGAAGATGTCTTAAGCAAAGAATGATGGAGATTAGTCTTTCATCGTCCGTTGCTTGACTCAGTGACATGACTGAGGAGAGAGAGATGGGAAGGACCCTCGTGAGTGTATGTGCCATGTGCCACGACCTCAGCAGCGACTTCAGGCGAATTCCAGAAAAATCGCTCACGTCATGGATGCATTAAATCTGCTGCTGTCAAAAAGAATTTGGCCCTGGGCAAAGAAGAGTAAAGCATCCCTCCCAATCACACTGAATTACCTGAACTTTCCCTGCTCCAGTGTGGGCACAGAGGGAAGGAAGAGCTTTGGGCTGAGTGTTAGTCATAGAATCATAGAATCATAGAATAGTAGGGTTGGAAGGGGCCTACAAGGCCATCGAGTCCAACCCCCTGATCAATGCAGGAATCCAAGTCAGATGCAGGAATCCAAGTCAGTGCAGGAATCCAAGTCCCTAGTCATCTCTAGGGAGAATACTTTATTTATTTATTTATTTCATTTCTATACCGCCCAATAGCCGAAGCTCTCTGGGCGGTTCACAAAAACTAAAACCAAACAACACACAATAAAACAATTTAAAATATATAGAACATTAAAACCACAATATAACAATACAACCACAATAAAACCTAGCAGCAGTACAGGAGTTTAAAATACAGATTTAAAACAGCAAAGATAAAAATTTAGAAAGCTAAAATGCCTGGGAAAATAAAAAGGTCTTCACCTGGCGCCGAAAGGAGTACAATGTAGGTGCCAGGCGAACCTCACTAGGGAGCTCATTCCAGAGCCGGGGTGCCACAACAGAAAAAGCCCTCCTCCTAGTAGCCACCCGCCTCACTTCCTTTGGCAGGGGCTCACGGAGAAGGGCCTCTGATGATGACCTTAAGGTCCGGGCAGGCACATATGGGAGGAGGCGATCATTCAGGTAACCTGGCCCCAAGCCGTTAAGGGCTTTGAATGTTAACACCAGCACTTTGAATCGGGCCCGGAAATGGACTGGCAGCCAGTGCAGCTGGAAAAGTACTGGCGTAATATGAGCTCGCAGGCCAGTCCCTGTTAACAATCTTGCTGCCCTGTTTTGGACCAGCTGAAGTTTTCGGACCGTTTTCAAAGGCAGCCCCACGTATAACGCATTGCAGTAATCCAGACGAGAAGTTATCAGAGCATGGATCACTGTAGCAAGGCTATCTCTGTCCAGATAAGGGCGTAGTTGGTATACCAGCCTAAGCTGATAAAAAGTGCTCCGTGCCACTGAGTTCACCTGTGCCTCAAGTGACAGGTCTGGATCCAAGAGCACCCCCAAACTACGAACCTGATCCTTTAGGGGGAGTGCAACCCCCTCCAGAACAGGTTGAATATCACCTAGCCGGGCAGACGAACCACCCACTAACAGTACCTCCGTCTTGTCTGGATTGAGGGCTGGTTTATTAGCCCTCATCCAGTCCATTACCGTGCCCAGGCACTGGTTCAGAACAGCCACTGCCTCACCTGGTTTTGATGAGAAAGAGAGGTAGAGCTGGGTGTCATCCGCATATTGATGGCACCTCAGCCCACACCTCCGGATAACCTCCCCCAGCGGTTTCATGTAGATGTTAAACATTAGGGTTGCCAGGTGTCCTACTGTACTGAGGACAGTGCTCTGTTTTGGAGAGCATGCAGAGGACAGTCCTCTATTTGAAGGTGTCCCCTATTTGAAAAGATGTCCAGTCCAGGTCTGCTTTAATGTGGAAGAACCGCAAGAAAGAAGCGCAGCAGGGGCCTTGGAGTTGCCCATCCACAGTGAGCACGCAGACAGCAGACAGAGCAACAGGCACACAGCTCACCTGGTCAGTCCACCTGGTCAGTCGACTCCACTATGGCGGGATGTGTTGTACTTCTATTTAAATGACAGCTATTCTTTCTAAATTTGCACCTATACATATAAATGCACACACGCAAATGAGACGCAAATTGGTGCCCTCTTTTGTCCTCTATTGGGTTGTTGCGTTTCCTCTTTTGGGGTGATGTGTAAGTGGCCACCCCAGAGAATATGGATGTCTTCTAATATAGGAAAATTGAAAAGGGGGAGATTAAGGCTGCAGTTTTATAGTCACTTATCACTTGGCAGTAAGACCCATTGAAGCCAGTGGTACTTAGCTCTAAGTAAACATGTACAGGATTGCAGCCGTAGGCTCTGCCCCAAATGTTGAACACAGCCCTGGAAATCTCCACCTCTTGACTCATGCTGAAAGTAGGGGTGTACAAAACCCCCTTACCTGGACTTCATGGGGGTCTATGGGGGGGAGGTGATCCATCCCTCCCCCCCCCAGAATCCTCACTGGCCAGCTCCACTCTGTGGCGAGTCCGCGGAGCCGCCGGCCGGCTCCAAAGTACTAGCGATACAGCCGCCATGCCATATCACTGGTTGAAGGGAGGGAAGTGACTGCGGCCACAAATGGCATCCAGGACACCATTTGCAGCCATAAAGGCCTTAGTTTAAGGTAAATGCAGCCATTTACGGCTGCATTTACCTTAAACTAAGGCCTTTACGGTCGCAAATGGCGTCCCGGACACCATTTGCAGCTGCAGTTAATCCGCCCAGCCAGCGATACGGCAATGGCGGCTGTATCGCTGGTGCTCCGGAGCTGGCAGGTTGGATCTGGCCGGCGAGGATTTCTTCAGGAGGCGGAGGTAAGTCTTCCGATCCTCCACAGACTCCGGGGGGCTGGATTCTTTTGAATCTGGCCTCACTGGGTCTGTGGAGGATTTCTCCCCCATCCCTAGCTGAAAGCAAACTTAGGTGATCTATATTTTAAACCAGTATTGTTCATACAAACTGTTTCACTCTTTCTCTGTCTAGTGGGAAGTGTGGAGCAGGTTTCATTTCCTCTGGAAGAAATATCATTGGGGACACCTTATGAGCAAAACCAAATCAGAATGTTGCAGGGGGGCGGGGATGAATAAAAGGCATGGCAACAAACCTCTAGGACAGCTGTCCCCAACTTGGTGTTCTCCAGGTGTGTTGTACTGCAACTACCATCATCTCCCACCAGCATGGCCATTGGCTGTGCACATCAATGGGGATAATGGGAGTTGTAGTCCAACACATCTGGAGGGCATCACGCTGAGGAATGCTGCCCTCTGGGTATATACTGGGGATGTATGAGGGGAAAAAAAATCAGTTTGTTTTTGATCAGGGTTTACCAGATTCACATCTTCTGGACTGAACATGGACTCAGACTCAATCTGTGGTTGAAGCCTATACATGTCCAGGCTTGGAATGTGATTCATGGACCAAAAGACATGTGTTCATCTGTACATTTGAAAAATGCCCATGAAAAAATGCATACTTTTGAAACATGCACATAGATATACTTCAATCAGTGGGAGAAGAATGCATATATTTCAAAGATGTGCACAATTGATGTGTGCATTTGGAAAAATATGCCTGGAGTTTTGTGCAGAAAGAAAAAAAGAAACAAAGCTCACAATCTGATACGGACTAAAGTTGGAATGACCTTCAAGTTTCAACGTGGAATTTGGAGAACTTTGGTGAGCTAGAGTTTTGCTGATTCATGCGTCCCTAGCATATATGAGTTTCTTCAAACAAAGATTCTGAATGTGTTTTGAACTCAAAGGAATACTCCTTTCAGGGAAAACATGTTAAGTGTTGTGTTTTCAATGGTTGTGGGGGTGGCAGAGGCTGGAACTGCTACGACTCCTGAGGTTCAAATTCTGAGACTTGAGGGGTGAAGCCTAAAAGCAAAGGGGTACTGTGTGGCTGATCAGCGTAGAGCCTGATGGGACGGGGTGGAGCCTAGCTCAGATGTCTGCTTGCACCCTGCACCTCTCCTCCCACCAGCATCCCACACTCTTTGTACTAGTTTATTTATTTTATTTATTTATTAAATTTATTAATTGCCCATCTGGCTGGTCACCCAATAGTTACTGAAGAAAGACAGGGTCCCTTCCATGCATAATGGAAAATACAGCTGTCATGATGCTTAACTACTGGGCTCGTGATGGATCAGTCTTTTTCCAGTGCTGGGAACTTTTGCATGCATGCATTCATTCATAAGTCTGTCTTGTCCTGCTTTTGCATTAATTGGTGATTTCTTTAAAAAATCTCCACAAAAATTACCAGCTGAGTTCATAGTTAAATATGGATTTCTAAATGTATTTGCAATCAGAATAAACCATTCTAATCTAAACAGATAGAGACTGAGATAGAGATAGAGACAGAGATAGAGATAGAGATATGGAGAAGGGGAGAGAGAGAGAGAGAGAGAGAGAGAGAGAGAACTGTGTCAGAACATACAGGGAGAGCAAAAGCCTGTGGATAACTAAGTTCTGATCCACACCTGAGTTCAGGAGATGCAAGTTGGGTCAGTTCATATCAGAATTTGCAAGGACTGAATTCCTTACCTTGGCCATATCAAGGCCAAGCTAAAAGCTTGTTAAAGCACACAGTGGAGCTATGTGTCCCAGCTTTTGCCACTCTCCTGTGTGTGTGTGTGGCCCTGATTTGGACTGGGACTGTGGCACCCCTGAAGAGGGGACTTTAAACTCCCAAGCCTAATTTATCCGGGAAAGTCCTCTCGTTGCCCGCTCCCCCTCCCCAGAGTGGTTTTAAAAAAGAAAGAAAGAAAGAAAGAAAGCTCTGCTGACTCTGTTCTCTTACAGGCACGTGGAAAAGGCTGGTGCAGGCCCAGTGCCACTTTGCGTGCTTTAGCAAACATTTAGTTTGGCCTTCAGCCTTGCTCTGGAGCATCCCAAGGATCCCTGCAGGGTTTGAACTGATGTTTCAGGGTTTAGCTTGCTTCTCAAACGTCTTCAACGGACGGAGTAAAATCTCAGGCTGGGGGGCAGGAACAAGGGGGTGCATGCCATTCTCTGTGGGGCTTTGCTTTTTTCTCTTAGTTCCATCCCATGTCCATCAGTCCTTGCCCCTGAGCCACAATGCACAGCCAGGCTCTGCTGCCTAACCCACCAGATGATGTCTCCCTGCAGAATGTTACCAGCTCCTCCCCTACCTCACTAACTTCCACCCCAAGCTCCGAGGCTCCACTCCCTGAGTCTTCAGCACTGGAGCCTTCTACGGCCTGGAATCCCTACCACCATCTGAGGCACGCATGATCCTCCTCCTCTCCATTTTATCCTCACAACAGTCCTGTGAGGTAGGTTAGGGTGAGTGTCAGTTACTGGACCAAAGTCGCTCAGTGAGCTTCAAGGCTGAATGCAGACTAGAACCGGATCTCCCAAATCCTAGTCCAACACTACACCACACTGGCTCCCATAATTACATGATGGAAGATACTTAAATGCCTCCCCCCCACAATTTGCCATCTTGATGCATCTGACTTTCCGTTCATTATACCAGGTACGTCATGTGAATAATGAAAAGACATGCCCTGTTTATCTCTGATTCCTTTTCCTTTTTTCTTTTGTTCCCCCTGTGTTGAATTCTAGATTGTAAGCTCCTTGGCGCAGGGAGTTCACTGAGATCCACAGGTCCCGGTTGTCCCACTGCCTGTACAGGGGCATCTGGTGACAACCAGGGGGAGGGACTTTCCTTTGGTGGTCCCCCGGCTTGGAATTCTCTCCCTGCTGCTCCCTTGATGGTGCTTTGGCACCTGTTGGAAGTGCATCTGTTTGCCCAAGCATTTGTTGATTTCCATACCTGAAGACCTTTTTGTATTTAAACCATCTACCGTTAGTCATGACTGAGGGCGATACTACATGCTACATTACACGTGTGGCATGTACGAAGTTTCATTTCACTTTCATGTAAGTGCACAGGACCCCAATACAGATCTGGACCACCGTGTGCAGGTGGTGGGTTTAAACCTTCCCACCTAGCCTAGGGATGAACAAATGAGCGATGTTTGAAATTGCTAGGATTCTCCAGATGTCATCTTGCTGCTTGTGTCATGCCTGATTTCTATCCCCATTTGCGATCGCTGCTCACTTTGCGCGAACACGGAACTTGCACAAATCAAGCAGTGGTCGAATGGAAGATTTGCACAAATCTCCAATTTGCACAAATCCCTTAATTTGGGCAAATTTCCTCCTTAGACTAAAGCAGGGCTGATTCAGTCTATTGAGGAAATTTGCACACATTAGGAAATTTGTGCAAATCGAACTGGGAATTGGGAACAAGATGAATGTGAGCACATGTTTGACAATTTGTGAATATTTTTAGTGGAAATGTGCTCCTGCTCACATTTGGGGTTTTGAATGGAACGTGCTCGCATGTTTTGCGAGGAGAAACAAAATTCTCATACATCCCTAACCCAGCCCCCTTGCATCGCTGCCAGTGCCATCTGCCATGCAATGGCTTGTAAGCCTCCAGGCTGCATCTGTCTATGCTCTATTATCATCATCATCATCATGATGCTGCTGCTACTACCACTGAAAAACACAGGGTGAAAAGTACCAGATTTGACAGGATAATAGCAAATCTGCATGGGGCAAATTTGGCATGGGACAGAGGCATGAACTAGGAAGTTCCTGATGTCATTTTTATGGGGCTGACACTGGAGAACACTCTGGTAGATAGTGCTCATAATAAGAGGAGCCATGCTGGATCAGACTAAAGGACTACTCGTCTGGCATTCCATTCACACAGTGACCAACCAGATGCCCCAATGTGAACCCCACAAGGATGACATGAGTGTAACAGCCCCCTCCCACTCCTATGCCTCAGCCGCTCGTATGCAGAGGCATACTGTGTATACAACTTTGGACCAGGATCCCTGAGAGAGCACTTTCTCCCTTAGCAACCTGCCCAGTCACTGAGATCATCAGAGGGCATGCTCCTGGTGGGTCCTCATGGACCTATGGCCCGACTGGAGTCCCCCCAGAGAAGAGCCTTCAGTGTGGTGCCCCACTTTCTTTGGAACACCCTGCCCCTGGAGGTCAGGCAGGCGCCAGCATTTTGGCACCCGCTGAAAACAGCTCTATTCCAGGAAGCATTCCTTAACTGGCCGGCCATGGTTTTTATTGTCATTCTGTTTTAAAATAACAATTTTAATAATGGTGTTTTAATTATTTTTATCCTTTTACTTTTTACTTCCTCTGTTCACTGCTCCAGACTCTGTTATAGATATAGAGAAGTATACAAATGCTGTAAACAAACAAACAAATACTGCCTCTGATACTAAGGATGCAATCCTATGCATGTTTTTAGACAGAAAAAAGTCCTACAGCTCCCAGCATCCCTCAGCCAGCCATGATGTTTTTCTGTCTAAACATGCATAGGTTTGCACCTAAAGGTAATATCTAGCCATCAGGACCAGTAGCCATTGATAGCTTTATCCTCCATGAATTTGCTTAATCCCCCTCTTAAAGTCATCCAAGTTGGTGCCCATCACCAATTCTTGTGGCAGGACATCCCATAGTATTGAAACTATGTACTTCCTTTTATCTGTCTTGAATCTCATAGACAGACAGACAGACAGAAAGACCCACAACCACACAGAAGAGGGCAGCTTGTCAACCAAAAAAAAAGCCTCAGTGATGGGAAAGCTGTGAGTCATTCACTTATGGTATGGTTAGTTTAAAGAGTGCTGAATTCAGCCATTTTAGTTGCTCTCTGTGGTTTGTATCAGCTGTCACTGCTGTCTATGTTGACTTAAGCGCTGTTTGCAAAAGGTAAAGACAGGGAGAGGAGGGATTCTTCACTGTGCACGATGTAAAGAAACAATGAAGAGGGGTATATCGTTTACTTGATTCAGCTATGACAAACCCAAGCCTTGTTCACACCCAAAGGAAAATGAAAGTTTAATCGTATTTGAACTTTGGCCAAATTTCCCAAAATCAGTTCTGAAATGTCAAAATGTTATAATCTCTATTTTATTTTTTGTAAAGAAAATATAAACTAGCTACCCTTGCACATTTGACGGCTGAAAATGAATCAGCATGGCTCAAAAGTTCAGTTTGGTCAAGAGGTCTGCTGGTGAGTGTCAATATTAGCTAGCTAGATTCAGTTTTCACAGATTAGGATAACAGAATTGGGAATGTTATCCTATTCTGTGAGAACTGATTGAGTTAGGGGGATTTGTATGAAACACACACTCTCCGTTTCTAGTCATGGTGATACTTCCACAATAGTCTCTGCCAGCCACGTAATGGCAGCTGTAAATCGCTATACTTTTGCAACATTTATGCATCACCAACTCCTGGGGTGATGAAATGTCAAAAAAGAGGAAATGCATCCCCCAAAAACGTAACAGTAATTTGCATAAGCTAATGTAAAGGTAATTTAGAAATAATAATAATTTAAACAGAAATACTGTGCACCTCACTGCAGTGTGGAAGACTGTGGCCAGGTGACCTGTGTGCCTGCCTGACCAGCCTGCTGTCCAGGTGCCGTGGATGGGCAACAGTTTTTATGGTTTCATATCTTCAAACTGGAACTGGACTGGGCAGCCTTTCAAACGGAGGATCTTTTCAAAGAGAGGATGGTCTTCTGGCGGCAACCCTTCAAATAGAGGACTGGAAAAGAGGACACATGGCCACCCAACGTAACTCCAGGGCTTGCCTAAGAAGAAACCTGGTGGCTAGCCCCATCTTCCCATAATGCTGCCTTGGAAGGGGAAAAAAGAAGCCACACAAGGCAACTGTTTCTGCCCAGGAGGAATGGAAGCACTGATTTCTCTCAGTCAGTCTCCCTTGATCTCTATTTCTCCTGAGATACACGGAAATAATACCTCCATTCCACTGGACCAACTGCACCTTAACGTGTCCTGACTAGGGATGGGCGAACTCACCCCCGTCTGGGTTCTCCGGACACCTGCCCAGCCTCTGCCCTAGCTCGCTGGTCCCCAGACCACATTCGAGCTCCTCCCATGCTCAGCGAGCAGCCCGCACTCACCCAGTGGCCTTGTTGAGCTCCACAGTCGCCATTTTTTAAAAAATAAAATAAAATGGCAATCGCAAAAATGTGCACGTCTTTGTATGTGCAAAAATGCACATCTTGCGAATGTGCATATTCTCATGTGTGAAATGTGCATATTTGTGAATGTGCAAAAATGTGTTTTTTAAAAAGTGTGCATTTTGCGCATACACGAATATGCGCATTAGTGAAAATGCACATTTCCGCATGTGCAAATATGTGCATTTTTGCAATCGCCATTTTATTTCTCAAAAAATGCTAACCGCAAAGCTCGATGAGGCCACTGGGGTGAGTGCAGGCCATCTTCCGAGCGCAGGCAAGGGGTGAACAGGGGCAGGGGCTAGGCAAGCAGGGCTTGGGGGTACAGGCAGGGGTGGTTCTGTCAGATTCCCAGACTGAATCAGGCACCTGCGCCATCCCTAATCCTGACATTCATGATTTTAAAAATACCACCCCTGATCTGCAGTATAAGCAGGCTCCTGCTGGATCAAGAGCTATCTAGTAGGTCTGTGCACCACGTTGGCCTGAGGCTCAAACCCCGAGTCAAAGAGGCAAAGTGGAGGGGGCACGAAGTGACCCAAAGAGGGTCGGGTGCTTTCTGAAGTGCTCGGTGCGCTTTGGTGCTTCAGCACCCTGGCTAGCTGCGCTGCGCCAGCGCCTCCAGCTCCTTACCTGAGGTGACTCACAGGAGTTGCCACCATCACCACAGCCCCCTCCATCGTCGCCGCCGCCATCGCCGCCCTGAGCCCTGAACATGCGTCGGCTGTTTTTGGTGGGAGTTGCCATTTTTAAAACAAAAGACAGCGTGTCTCCGGGGCTGAGGGGTGGCAGCGGTGGGCGGCAGTGGCGGAGGAGGAAGGGGAGGAGGCAGCAGCCCAGGCAAGGAGCTGGGGGTTGCGCGGGGGCGTCATGGGGGGCCCGAAGCGGGATTTGGATGGCCGAATCCTGCTTTGGGTTTGGGGTCAAGTCAGGTCAGGGGCGGTGAATCAGCCCGAGCCGAATTGGGCCTGCCTCCGAAGCCACAAAGTGGCTTCCGAGTCAGATCGGGGGTCCCTGCACAGCCCTACTATCTAGTCCTCCATCCTTTTTGCAACAGGGGCCAGCCAGATGCTGTTCTCTTGGCTGCTCATGCAAGGCAGTAAGTCTCCTGGCTACCAGCTTGCATGTCTTGTGCCATTACAGTTCCTCCGTCCATTCCTCCCTCACCCCTTCTTGGCAGATATTCTTGGCTGTGAGTTGCTGTACGTGCTGTAATCCTGGACTCTGCAAAAATTATAGATGAAATCTTCTCCCACTTAGCCAAGAAAGGAGATGTTAACTAGTGATTAATAACCAAAATAAAACAAGACAGCTAGTTACCAGCATGGGTGTAATTAAAGTGAATAGAGCTTTCTCTCTCATTCACTCGCACACACAAATCCCTGTACACTGACTTCCTCCATGCCACGCCCAAATACACCCAGGCCTCACCTTGCAAAAGTATTTCTCCTGTCATCATAGCCTACAGCAAACACCTACACCCTCCCAAAGCCTGTCCAAGGGAAAGCCAAGGCTTCCAGTCTTCGGGACAGAGAGAGAGAGAGGGAGGGAGAGACCTCATGAAGCCAGGGCCTCCATGGTTCTCATCTTGCCTGGTGCCGAGCATTATGGTGGAATGTCATAACCTGCAACAACAATGCTTCCATCTGAATGTAATATAAGAAAATAGTGTGTGGTGTTTGGAGCACCGTGTTTCTCTGGGGCTGCAAATGCCAGCTGCATGTCTCCAATTATAGGTTTTCCCCATTTTCCCCCAAAGGCATCTGTGGGGCTCCAAGATCTCTTCTACCCTTGATTCTTAATGCAGCCACACAAATGTTCAGGCTATTTTATGTGCCTTTTTACTGGAGTGTTACTGGGAATGATCCTCTGACCCTTCTCCTGCCATTACTGTGTAGAAAAAGATGGCACATTTCTGTAATGATACTTCCCTAGCATCTATGGAGTAGGGCTGTTTTTGGCTTATGATTTGAAACACAGAGCTGGATCAAAGTTTAGTCATAGTTATACTTGCACTGGAATTATACAGAACATCCAGGAATATTTCACCTGCACTGATGGACCTTTGAGCAACTTTACTCTAGGGATGCTCCGAAATTCTCTTCATTGGCTGTTCTCCCTGGATTTTAGAATTCCAATTTAATTTAACTGATCTTGTTTCTAAAGGGAACCAAAACATTAGGAATTCCCACTGGTCTCTTTCTTATTTCTTGGTGTTGTACAGAATTCTGTTCAAGTCCAGTTTGCTGCATCTTTCAGTTCCTTTGGATCAGTCATGTCACCCCCCACAACATCAATTATGTGCTCAGATAAAACACTGCAGGAAAGCAACTCAGTGTGCGGGTGAATGTAAGAAGGTGCTTTTCATGTGGTCTTTTACTAATGACCAGAAACATGCGTACACACATCTGTAAAACACCATGCACAAAGAAATTTGATGCAATTATAATACAAACAGACCAAGATTGATTTTATGCAGTGTTTCATCTATGCACGCTGATAGCATAGATGGCAGAAAAGAAGCAAATGAGCTAGAGGGACTGAGAGCTGTGCTGAGTTTGCTGGAGCTTTCAGTTCTTTCAGATCAACCATGTCTGCCCCATCCCACAACTTTAATGATGTGCATCTGTGGACTAATAAAACACTGCAAAAAAGGCCATCTCTGTGCAATTGTACAGCAAGGTTCTTTTTATGTTCTGTTTTAAGAATGCTCAGAAGTGTATATACACATCACTAAAACCCTGCCTAAAAAGAATCTTGATGCTCATACATACAATTCATTGAGATTTCCTTCTCTTTTTTTTTTGCTGTGTTTTAGCAATGCACATGTGTGTATTGGTAGTGTGAGGGAATACCTGAATGATCTACAGGGAAATGAATGCATCAGCAAACTCTGCATGCCCTAATTCCAGAATTATTTTTAAAAATTCTTCTAAAACCAGAATTTTGGAACTGTAGAATCTAAGGCAAAATGAACCAACAGAACAATAAATTGATAGAATGGAAAACTGAATGATGTGTATGTGAGCCAGGTGATCAGAGAAAAACAAAGCAAATGTTGCCCCAGTCCTAGTCCAGCACCTCAACCCTGGGCCCCCTAGTGTGGTTCTTGTGGGCACCAATGGCACCCTCCAAGCTCCCTGCCCCTCATGATTTGTTGTTGTCGTCGTTGAACTGGGAGGCCGGCATGCTGTAGAGCAATGCACTGGCCTCAAGCACCAAGGATTATTTCCAGGAATGCCTTATTTATTTCTTAGAAAATAAAAATGTGGGTGGCTGGAGCTCAGCTCTTCACTTTGAAGTGTCCCCACCGAGCTGCCCAGAAAAAAGAAAACAGTAGGCTGTAGGGGCAGTGTCATGGGAGCTAGAGGGATGGCAGAGCAGGAGTGGGGAGGGGTGTCCTGTGTGTTTTGCCTGGTTGGGGGAGGGGGGTTAGTGGTGTGTGTGAGTGGACTTCTTTGCTTGCTTTCATGTGGTGTGTCTTTTGTTTTTCTGTGCATTTTTCTTTGAGCATCACCAGTTTCCTTCTGTGAAATGGATCTTCTGTTGTGCCTTGTGGGGCAAATATGTAATTTGGCATTTGGGGCTCAGAATCCATCTCTGCCTTGTACTCAGTTTCTTGGAGAGGCTACTTGTCCCTGAGCCTCATCAGTTTGCCTTCTGTGAAACGGATGTTGGGTATCAGGTTTCCCAATCCCCCCGTGCACACGCTCAGGCAATCTGCCACTGGAGTGGACACCCAAATCGGTGAGATTTCTTTATTGCAGGAATCCCATGGCAAAAGCTTAATGGTTACACTCTTCAGAAACCATACAGCTGATGGTCAGTAGCTATAGGCTCTATGTAATTCCAGAACAGTCCAAAGCTAAACATTACTACCGTAACTGAGATCCCTATCAATGTGGTTTCTCCATTGCCATCTCCACGGCTCTGAAGTTTGAACACAAGAGAAGGGACTCTGGATTCCTGGGTACCTAACCCAGACAATCTTTTCACTGGGTTCCAACCCCGGCCATGGAAAGGGAATGAATCCTGGAATGAACCCATCAGGCAATCAAGGGATAACTTCTTGAAAGGCCTAAACAACCCACACCCATAGAGAGTCCAACTCTGAATCTTTTGTTGATAACTCCAGGCTACATGGTCAAGGCCCATCAAGATCAAGGGAAGGGCATACTCACACACGCAAGGAGTTCCGGGCCACCGCTTTCGTATTGGCAACTCCACGCTGCATGAGTTCTGGCAGAGGGAAGTCCAAAAGTTGTAGATCAAACCCAGCCTGCCATACACCATGCTGACTACAAACACAGACACACAATCCATAGCAACGAGAGTTCAAATCTATGAAAAGCCTCCCAGTACTTTTCATGGCAAGTCCTTAACAATCCAAAGTTCCAGTCCATGTGCAGAGTGCCTCCAAAAGCCCAGACAATGATGGATCCAAACAGAGAAGGCTTCGGGCAATAAAGACGGGATGTTCCTAGCAAATGCTCTTCACCTTTGCACCAGCTTAAAAGGGAAGGCGTGATTGTAGGACACCCCCTCCGGATCCTTTGACAGGCAAGGGCCTTTCGCCTTCCAGCAAGGCCCTGTCTGAACAGGGCGGCACTGCTCAGCCCTCCAGCAGTGAAGCTTCAGCCTGGGCGACCCTTCTGCAAACCCCGGCCCACCTCTGCCAGGTGCGCATGGATGGCTCCCAGCCTCCCTGCCTGCCCAGGCCAGACCAGCGGTGGACACGGAGTCGGGTGACTCCCCCGGCTCTGCTTTGGGAACGCTGGCAGAGAGAAGCTCGCACAGACGCCGACATTCCAGAGGCTGAATAGGCCCAGGCCCTCCCAGGTGACTTCTACCCAAGTCCTGGCTATAGCCTACAAGGCCCACTGCAGGGCTGAAGCCAGGCCCTGGCACTGGGGCAATAAACTGTGGGTTCAGAAGAGTTGTTTTGTGTTTTGGAGCCGAGACTATGCCTTATACTCAGGTTCTGGGGCACATTTTTTAAACTTAGCCTCACCATTTGCCTTTGGGAAATGAATCTTTTGTGACTGGCCACACCTGCCATGGCAGCCATTTTGTGAGAGTGACCCCAGCACTCTCTCAAAATTCCAAATGCGCCCACCACCTGCAGAAGGTTGGGGAACCCTGCCAGCCATTACACCACACTGGTGTACTTGATGGACCACTGCACAGGGACAACCTGCGCCACATTAACAGGGCCTGTTCAGCACTGGCGGCTGGTGGCATTTTCCTCCTCCTCCAAATCCCTCCCCAAGGTCCACTTCTTCAGAAAAACCTTTTCTGACTTTCTCCTTGCCGAACCAGTCCCCACTGCCTCTTACCATGCCTGCAACATTATCTTCACCCCTTTCTCATTCAGGTAGTAAAGACCATGAAACACCTTTCGGGTCAGGGACTGTATCACATCCGTGTTCCATATAGCACCTAGCAAACCATTTTTTGCAACATTTTGTAGTACAATGTAGATTTGTTACAGAGCTGTGTCATGACACTGGATATTTCTATGCTTTTCAGTGTTTGGACATTCACTGCTTTGGGAACTGGGTGGTGGTGGTGATAATGGTGTGTGTGTGTGAGCAAAACACCTGGTTGGAGGGCGGAATCATCTCCTGCATGTACCTTAGGGAGAAGAGGGGCTGGTGCACAGTGAGAATACTGCTGAGTAAGCAGCAGGGGAGTTGCTTCTGGCTAGTATAGGATGAGGTGGAGATCTGAGGCAGCGTGACACATCCCTGCTAGCTGCAAGGAGCTGCCGCCTCTACCGTTTGATCAGGCACTTGGTGGAACTAGGCGATCCCTGGAGCTAATGGGATGAAAATTGTCTGGGGTCACGCAGTCCCTAGGTTGATTCACAGTCTGGTGCTGTTTGTAAACCTATTTCTGATCTGACACACCTACATTCTTGTACCCTCTTTATAGTGTTGGTGCAAACTGGAGGCACCAAGGGCACAAAAAATGTCAGAATCAAAAGCCCCTCCTCCCCTGAGCAACATGTAGGGAATTACTGTGAAAGGGCTCGGAAACTGTTTGATTCTTAGATGGTTCCCAGATTGACTGGGGCCACCCACACTGCCAGTACAGGAGGCATTGTCCTCACTGTAAAGGGTTTCACTTGCCCTTAGTGCACATAGCTAAATCTGGTTCACTACATAGTATTGTGATGTAATTCCCTACAGGCTGTAAAGCGCGATCTCGATGCTGCCATTCTCCGCTGTTTGGTTTATTGCCATTCCGAAGTAACTACTTCCACCTTCGATCATCCATTCTGCACAGCATCAGGTTAGGAAGCGGGCTGGTTCCTCATCCCTTTGTTTCCCCTTCCTGATTTCCCAGCACAAACATGTGTGTGTCTACCCCGAAGAAACTCCCATTGTGGTCAATGAGGCTTGTTCCCGAAATGCACACTCCTGAAGTTGCTGAGATCCCATGAATCAAAATGATGCATTTAGGAGCCTTAAATGTCAAAGCTTCAAAGCTTCGATTGATCACAACATGGCAGGAAGAACGCTGTGCTCCTGTGTTCTTTGTTGCTTTAAGGAAGTAAGGGAGTAAGAAATGCGGGGGCGGGAGGGAGAAGGAGAGTGATTTTATTGAAGGAGAAAGTGGGGAGCATGGATGGGGGGGAAGCCTCTCTTATTGGTTGAGCAGCCCCTGCCAGTGAGATGATGTTCACTCCACCACCACCCCACCCCACCCGGAAGTATGTTCTGTGAAGCGACTTATACTGGTGCAGTGCACTTGCTCATGGAGCCCTGCGCGGACCAAAGCCAGCTCCTTGAAAGATCCGGGTAAGCCATCATTCGCCTCTCCTTCTGTTGTCGTGGAGACACCCCCCTGGTTACATAGGTGACCCTAGCCAATTAGGGACCATGGTACGATCCCAACCATTTCTCAGCCCTTTCACAATGGTTCCCCCTTCAACAACAACAACAACAACCCTGCAGGGGCAGTTTATTATCCATGGCTGAGGGGAGTGGCATGTCTCCTCTGAGCCCTGCCCTCCTTTGCACTTTGTGCTTACTGTTTGCCAGCAGGATTGTGAGGTCCCCTGCGGTTCAGGCCCTGAAACCCCAGGGGGCAGATCTTCTTGGAGAAGGTGATGGTTTTTCCAAAAAGTGATGCCCAGACTTTCATTCTAACTGTCCTCCAGTGCAGGGTGATGGGCTTCTTTCCAATGTGTTTTCAAAATATATTCATTATGATTTTATTCACAACTGCGTCTAGATCACACTGTCTCTCTCCCACAAGAAAAATGAAGAAAAGAGGCAATGAGAGTTGGAAGGAGATGCTACGGAAAGGGAGCATTAGAATGGGGGAGGGGGGAAAGCTGAAGCCACTTGGCTTCCTCCCTGAGGAGGAAACATGCATACGATTGGGCTATAGATTCACTCCATATATGATAGGATGCTTTTGAATCCTCACTCTGAGGCTGAATCCCTTTCCCCAGGAGTTCCTGAGAAGAGTAAACCTGAAATGCTGGATCAAATCCCAAGAGCCCAGCATCCGTTCTTGGACGTGGTCGTGGTGGTGGACGGCAGTTCCGCGGAGCCTTCCCCTCCACCAAAGCTTCTGCAGGCAGACAGGAAATAGCTGCATGCACTGTTTGCCAGGGGCCCAAAGCCTTCACACCCTGAAATCTCAGGACCAGCAATGGGCTTGGGAGCCTGAAGCTATCCATGGGGGATCTTTCCCCGTCTACCCCAAGTCATAAGGCCTGCCTCCTAGTGACACCATTCAGTTTTGTCAGTTCAGCCAGCTTTCTCACATCCAAGTGACCTCAGCGAAGTTCAGATACTGCGTAAACAGCAAGCGCTGCTGGGGAAGAGGGAGAGGAAGAGGGAAAGAAAGAATGGGCAAGCGCTGTGTGTCATTGTATCGCTAGTGACATATCACTGGAAACCTCTCCATATATAGTTATTCATTTTCATTTCGAAATATTTCTAGACCGCTATTCCTTAAAAAAAAAAAAAATCACAATACTTTACAGGGCTAAACTACAGCACCCGCCACTACTCAAATCAAACAGAATAGAATAAAACTTTATTACGGTCAAAGACCAGCTCAAACAAATCAAACAGTAAAAACAAATGCCCTAAATCTCAACGAAACGACAGGAAAATATGAGGGCAATAATCTTTTCTCTTGTTGTTTTCTTGTTGGAGATATACTGCCTCTGAACATGGAAGGTCCACTTAACCATCATGGTTAATATTTGTTGGTAGGTGGCCTACCAAGAGCAGAGGTCTGTGCATATTCCTTTCTCTTTCTCAATCTCTGGCATACCAGTGTGGTGTAGTGGCTAGAGTGTTAGACTGGGAGCCAGGAGATCCAGGTTCTAGTCCCTACTTGGCCACAGAAGCTCACTGGGTGACTTTGGGCCAGTCACAGACTCTCAACCCAGCCTACCTCACAGGGTTGTTGTTGTGAGGCTAAATGGAGAGGAGGGGGATTATGTACGCTGCCTTGGGTTCCTTAAAGAGGAAAAAAGGCAGGATATAAATGTAATAAATGATTCAATTAATTGGGCTCTCCGATGCTGCCTGGCTGCCATATAATGGCATCCCAGCACCTCCCCAGCAACTCAAGGTCCAAGGAATTCAGCAAAGAAATGGGTGGCACAGAGAACACCCACAACCAATCAGAGGAGAAATTCTTTGACGTAGCAAGGCATGCGCAGAGAGAGGAAATGGCGGCTTAACCGCTGCACTGTTCTCCTTCCTCCTCAAGCACATTACACTGATTTTACAGCAGAACCAGGCGTGCTCATGTAAAGAGGTGTGTTGTGGATGCTCAGAACTTGCCGCCCGTGCTTACTCCCAAGAAATCCAGTCCTCTGTACTAGTGAGTAGACATTCATAAACTGGATTTTTGTACTGTGCTGCTTCCGCTGTTATTTCTGAGAGGGTATCGGTGGTTGTGGGGATGCTCATGTAAAGAGGTGGATTTTGGAGGCTCAGAACCTGCCGCTGGGTTCCAAAGAGTGCTTTTCTGTGTGGCTTTGAGGATATCAATGACCCTTTTGCAATGGGTTTTAATGGATGACGATGGTGGTGTGTGGATTCCTCCCCAGTGTTTTGCACTCATGATCTTAAAGTCACCTCATACTCTCCGCAGCTGGAAGCGGAGAATGTGAGTCCAAAGAAGTGCTTTTCTGTGGCCCTGTGGATTTTCCCCCTGCTTTGCTCTCATGATCATGTGCCTCAGTTTCCCCTTTCTGGCTGCTGGGAATTCAAAGATTATTCCACCTCTGTTGACCTTGTCCTCTGTCCCACCAGCCATCCCAGGGACCCTAGGATTGTGCCTTTGTCTGCTTTATTGTGCTTAATTGGTTGTTGTGTTTTATTTTGGTTTTATTGTATTGCATTTCTATGTTTGTGTCAATAGTTTTTATTCACACTTCTGTACACCATGCCAGAATTTTTTCAATGAAGGGTGGTTAAGAAATGTTTTAAATCAAATAAACAAACAGTAAGATAAATAAATGGAAGTCAAGTGGGCTTGACAGGCTGAAGGTCTTTTTGCTTGATGCTGGAAGGACATCAGAATGGGAGCTAAGTGGGCCTCTCTAGGGCAAGAGGACCAAAGTTTGTCTGTGCCCAGAACTAACAGAAGAATCTCTGAACCAAGATAAATCATGCCACCAGACCAGTGCTCTGTGAGAATGCACTGACGCATTTGATTAATCAACTGACCAGAGCAAAGCACATGGAAATTCTTCCAACACTGCCCACAGACATTTCAAGGGGAGTTATGTGAAGTCCCGCATGTGGCTTTGAATTAGTGGTTCTAGGCTACTGCTAGAACAAACCAACATTTGCCTTCCCATGAAGGAGGAATAACCAAGTGACCAAAAAGATACAGTTACAAAATACCAGTTTCCCAAGAAAAGAGAAAGATTAGGAGAGACAGATGAGAGAAGTGGATATAAATCTGTTAACGGTTATGCAATGGTGTAATTAATTACCTACGGGTGTAGTCACATGCCATTCCTGCTGTGCCTGTAGATTTAATTAAGCAAAAGAGTTGATTAGAATTGGGAAGGAGAAGGAGAAGAAAGTGTACTTTTAAAACACATGCAAAAACATTTCCCCCTGTGTTTGTGTTTTTCCAAGATTGTAAAGCTGTGTTAGAAGGCCAAATGACATGATGTATTTACCATAACATCTGTTTTTTCTTCCTTTAAAACAGGAGCTGCAGGGGAGCCAGTCAGGATCAGAATCAGGATATGCAGGGAAGGGTTTAATGCCTTCCTCCGTAATCTGGCCCAATGAAATCCACCCCCACCCCCTGCTGCCACCGAAGCAGCAATTCGCTTCTGGAGGGAAGTTGCCCTTGGGCTTTCCAACCAGGCACTGAATGTCCTGGGTCAGTCCTGCAGACATCTGGTTAACAAGGTGCTCCCTACTTCCCCTCACGTACTTATCTTAATTTCCACATGCTGACTTGCGGCAATAAAAGATGACGCTTCCCTCTGGTCCATCTAGGCCAGTGCTGCCTGTGGCAAGGGGTAGGGATGGCTCCCCAAGCCCTGAGGCTGAGGAGGTGGCTTCTCCTGGGCCTAGTGCTACCCAGCGGAATCTCGGACCTATGTGGAAAGCATGTGCTCTCCTACCCACCATCATGGCGGCACCATTTGACACTCCTATTGAAATCCCATGACCCTACCGGCATACGTGTGGGGTTCACACATTTACTTTCTCCAAATGATTGTGTGTTGGCATGCTGGCCTGGCCTGTGGCTTATATATTGCTGCTTTGGGAACTGAATAGTTGGAAAGTGGCATCAACAACAACAACAACAAACCAGAAGTTTTCAAACTGTGATCCTAAGAACCCTTGGGTAACTTGGACATTCATTCAGGGATTCCTCAACAAGAAGATCAGTAATGGTGGACAAACTACCCTGAAACGTATCTTGTCTGAACATTTGCATATTCCTGCACCCACAGAGGTTGGTCCCAGGTCCATCATGATCAATGCCCACCATGGCCAATCCTCTGCAATACGTTGTTTTAGGACCATGCTGGGTGAATTTTAGGAGATGCTGTCGCTCTGGGGGAGGGGGGAGGGCCACACCTAATAGGTCTCCCAGTAAAAGACACCCCAAAGGTAGGAAGTTGGAAAGCCACTGTGTATGCCAATGATCACACGAAGGGAGTTCTGTAGATGCACCAGCACAAGAGCCCAGCTGTAGGCTGCATTTGCACATAATGCCAAACCATGGTTTATGTTGGCCACGTTTTGTTGCTTTAGCCATGAATTGTCTTGCAGATGGGGCTACTGCCAGGCAGCTTGATTTCCCTATTTTTAGGTAATTTATCTCCCACCCATTTTGTCAGCCTTCAGAGCAGTTTCATTTTCAGGCTGCTCTTGCTGGGTGCATCCACTTCAGCAGCAGCACAAGCAAAACAGGAATAAACCATGGTTCTGGGTTCAGACATTATAGAATCATAGAATAGAATCATAGAATAGTAGGGTTGGAAGGGGTCTATAAGACCATCGAGTCCAACCCACTTCTCAATGCAGGAATCTAATTCATGATAAATCATGGGTTAAACAAGCCAGATTTTGTAAGCCAACAACAAACCAGAGCTTCTCTTTGTGATCTGTTTAACTGTTGTTAAACAGCTGTTTAACAAACCATGCTTTGTTTGTAGGGATGGGTTCAGACGCAACAAGCCAGGTTTCAACAAACCACACCATGGCTTAGCAGTATGTGCAAACCAGGCCTTAGTGTTACAGCATGGTGTGAATGGACACAAATAAACTGGCCTTGGTTTTCTTTGCGGTGCCTTGCATTTATCATGGGTCAACATGGGGTGGGTGTTTCAAAGTCAGGGGGAGATGCCTAAGCTTCCCTCTTTTGACTTTTACAGAAGTTGGAAGGTTTGTGCACCCCTGAAGCCAAAATGCAGCAATGGAGCCCTTCCTTCTAGCCTGTTGATGAGCCTGGAGCCATGGAGTTGATACATCTCACGTTGGGTAATACATGCTTACGTTTCCATCGGCTGGCTAGTCCCTTTTCATTGTTTTGTTTCCTCAGAACTCATATAAGTCTTGGAGGATGATTCATAGGATGTAAATGTTAAAGGATGTTGTAAGAAAGAGATGACAAAAAATGAGGTGGGGAAGAAAACTGGGATAAAGTTCACTATGGTGCATTCTCCTGGAGTGAAAAAAGCTCAACAAAAGTTGCAAAACCAATGTAGACAGGAGAGCAGAATATTCTGGACAGGCTTGTTTAACAAAAATTACTGGATGGCCTGGTTTGAAATACAATGTCAGAACCATGATATCTTTGACTGGACCAACTTCTGTGGGTACAGGAACATGCAAACATTCTGGTCGTATCTATGTGACTCCTCATCAGTCTTTGAAATACAAGGCTGGAAGTTGCTTCTGGTACAAGGAAGAGCAGTATAAACATTCCATAAAGGACCATGCCATGTTGTAATATGGAGTCTTGGGTCTCTCTTTGGGTCAAGGCTGCATGGATTGGGGAGTGAAGATTTTTCCAGTCATATGTATTTGTGTGTTTAAAACATTTCCATCCTGCCTTTCCTCAATAGATCCCAAGGTGACCAACAAAGGCATCATTAAAACCATGATTATATAACAATACCGTGATCAGGCCAAAGACTACGGATCTGAGAATCAGCAAAACTCTGGCTCTCTGAATTCCATCTCGAAGCTTCTTCTGACTCAAGTCTGTATCAGATTGCGAGCTTTTCTTTGTCTTTTCTTTCCGCATCTGTGGATGAGAGCCAGGAAAGCACAGAGGTCAACTGGTCACAGTCTTCTGCAGTAGGATGAGGTGTACTGTATTGCTATTAAACTTATAATAATTATTTCTAAATTTGCATCTATACATATAAATTAGCATATGCAAATTTTATGCAGATCAATGTCATCTTTTGTCCTTTTTTGGGGTGGCCACCCTAGTAGGAACAGCTTGTTCATCTCTCTGCAGAGGTCGAAGTGCCAGTCTAGACGTGACAAAGACAGCATCAGGGAAAGGAAGCATGAAGTTTCCTGCCCCTCCTCCTATGGTCCGTACTGTCCAAAGATGTTCTCAGGTGGGCAGGAAATGGTGATGGGCATAGATTCTGGCATTCCCTTGCTAATTCTCCACCATGGCCCTGCTCTTGAGGACTTTTTCAGATATCATCCAAATATTGTTGTTTTTTAACCTCCACCTTGGGTAAGGTAAACCCAGGGCCGTGGCTAAAGCTAGAGTTTATTTTAGGCCTGTATTACACAGAAATCTTTTAAAAGATGTGTTGGGATGCTTTGGGAGCTGTCTCAGCAACATGCTTCAGAGGTAATGACACATTTTCACTTCTGAAATACATCGATGACCTAAACTCCTCCACGTCTCAAATTCGAGGATCACAATATTACTAAGTGCTCACTCCCTCCACCCTGGCCTGGTGGCTTCCTGACTGGGCAGAGGACGAGGCCTCTGTGGCCAATCAGGCTCTGGTACTAACCAACGATGCTTAGAGATGGCATCTCAGAGCTGCGTCCTGCCTTGAGTAACCCTAGGAAGGGTGACCCTTGCAGCTTGGTCACTGGATACTTTATAAAAATATAACATCTAGTAAATGCAGAGCTATGATCCCAGCACAAGGGATGTGAGGAACGTATCTGTAGTGGCCTGTCCTTTCTTTTCATGGCACCAACTCCGAAGTCGAGATGGCCCTGACCTCTGCAACTGGTGGGCCTGGATGCTGGATTGGGGCCTGGACCTATTTCGTTCCAGCTGATTTAAAGGCTGGGGCAAAAATATCTGCAATGCTTCATGCCTCCCTGAAACCTCTTGCCCTCATCATATACCTGGTGACATCATCAGGTATTCTAAGGACTTGACAAGCTCGGGATGCCAGCAAAGCTCACCAGGCACGGGCCCAAAGTTGAGTTTTGGGAGCTTGTGATGCTAGTGGAAAAAAGAGGCAAGCATCGCCAGTTCCCAAATTCTTCTCTGGCCTTGATTAAAATATGGGACAATTTAGTTTGTCTGGCTCAGGCATCATCCAGGCTATTCTCCTGATTTTTGAGTAATCAAAAATTTGTTTGTGTGTGCAAGCTCCCCTAGAAGCCTCCCTGTGGCTGTCCTGACAGAATTGGGGCCTCACCACTGCTCCCCTCCACACCTCTAGTAAGTAGGGATGCCTGAGGATCTGCATCTCCTGGACTACTATGTGGTTTGGAACATAGTTATCCATGAAATTCATGATGCAGGTGTTATGTGCAAAATAAAGTACCAAAATGCATTTAAAAATTCATAGTTTAGGATAAAATATGTTTAGAGAAGTGTATTTTCAGAGAAAATGCACTTAGAAATGTGCATTTTATGACTAAATGCTTTAAAAAATATATAAAAATCCAAGTCCCTCCTCTGAGGGAGGTTCAAAGGATGGCAACAAGAGATAGGGCCTCCTTGGTGCTGGCCCCCAGATAGTGGAATGCTCTTCCTAGTGAGGTCCACCTGGGAGTAGGGATGGACGGACTCACTTCCGTCTGGTTTTGCCAGGCGCTCGCTGAGCCACTGCCTGTCCCTGCTCACTGCACCACCGAAGCACCCAATGAACACCTTGCAAGCATCACCTGTCCAATTAACAAGCCACCATTTTGCATAAAAGCGGTGGCTTGAGGTTTTCCATATATGTAATGTTGGTTGAACTGGGAAGGGGCACAGGGTGTAGAGGATGTTTGGGGATCATCTTTCAGCTTGGGGGCCAAATTCCTTTTTGGAGAAGTTCTCAAGGGCTGCATTCCAGTGGTGGGGGCCAAATGCAAAGGGGGTGGGGCCAAAAGTACACACCCCTTGCATTTTGTGGCCAGTTACTATAGCAGTTTTACTGCTGGTGACTCAGCCTTTAGAATGGGGAAAAACTGCACAACAGCCAGGAAACCACCAAATGATTGGTGGTTAGGTGGAAAGTGCGGGGCAAGGTGAAGGGGCATGGTCATCTGGGGAACCCTGGAAGGCTGGGCTGGAACCCCAGGAGGGCCAGATTGAGCTCCCAGGCCTGAGGTTCCCCACCCCAGTGCAGAGAGATATTGAGGCCCC
The DNA here is from genome assembly GCF_057233095.1 of Heloderma suspectum. Classification (NCBI taxonomy): domain Eukaryota; kingdom Metazoa; phylum Chordata; class Lepidosauria; order Squamata; family Helodermatidae; genus Heloderma; species Heloderma suspectum. Next base: position 327,206,652 of record NC_139460.1, on the reverse strand, counting down.
GTTGAGCAACTTTTAATTTCACTGGGTGTGCAGAAGGGTATTGCTAAAATGTTTAATTACTGGATTCATTTCAGGTGTCCATAGGAGTGTCACTTTGAAATCTGCCCTTTTGGGGGCTCAATGGACTCCCACTGAGCTTGCATTTGTGGGCTGAGCCACACATTCTTTCCCCCAAAATCTGGGATCTTTTCCGTTTTTTAAAATTCTCATAAAAAGAATTTTGCACAAATTACACCAGCAATTTGCATAATTTATGCAAATTTCAGTCATAATTGATGCAAATTTGAGCCATAATTTGCATAAAATGCAACCACAATTTGCATCGCTTATAAAAATTGCTATCAGAATTTGTGCAAATTACGCAAATTTCTTTTTATGCAAATACCCCCCCAATCCACAAACTGGCCCAACTCAATAGAGATTGAGTTGGGTCAGCTCGTGGGGAAACAAGCCAAAGTCTGGGGGCCCAAGCTTCTGAAATATCTCTGACATCCCTAGGTGTCCAACAAAAGTCTATGTACTGATCTGGTTTTCCTGGATTCCTTTTGAACTGGACTGGGATGAACAGTTGTCTCCTAACCAACAACACTACTTCAAATGACAAAGACCCAGACCCTACAAGTCTGGGCCACAGCTCTGTGGTAGAGCATAGCGTTTGCATAGGGTTTGATCCCCAGCACCTCTAGGTAGTGCAGGAGAAACTCCTGCCTGAAACCTGGACAGCCACTGCCCCTCATTGTCAGCAGTTCAGGACTAGATGGACCAATGACCTGACTTGGACAGTACGCAGGTAGGTGACCTGAGTCAGGCCCAGCAGCTGAAATTTGGGACTGGAACTCTACTGAGGGAAAGAGGACACTGCATTAGGTAGGCCTTTCGGTCTGATTCAGCAGGGCTCATATTATGTTCTTATGGGAAGAGGGCAGCAGCAAATGAACTTGTACACACACACACACACAGAGAGAGACAGAGAGAGAGAGAGAGAGAGAAGTCTTGGTGAAAGAAGACATGGGGCAAAATTAGTGATGTGGAAGAAATTTGTTGGTTTTATACATTTATTTGAGCTTAGTAATTCACACTTCTCGGGACCAGATGCGAAGCTGAATGCAATTTAAGATATGAAATCTGCACATTTACAAACTTACAGTCCGATTTATGCACCAAAACAACAACATCAACAGAGAGTTGGAAAGAGATGTGCAGTTGGAAAAAGTGACCTTTTAAGAATATGCACAAACACTCTTTAGTTAATTGAAGATCGAAGAAACATGTACTTTAAAAAAATGCACACATTTAGAAAAGTGTGCACAGACATGCGTACCAAACCACCAATGTCAGTGTGAGAAAAGGGGAGCATTCTTCTAGTTTCAGCCACTGTTGTCCCAGCAGAGTTATATTTCCCTGAGCACCGTCTTCCTTTGCTAGATCCATTGCCTTTCCTCCCCTTCAGTGTCAGCTCCAGGTTTGTTGGGGCCCCTGGGCAAGGCGCCCTGAATAGACCCTCTCCCTGAGGAAGTCTGCCTTTTCACTGCCTTTGTCACGAGTGGTTCCTCCTCCGCCTCATTGCTATCATCTGCTTGCTTGCCAAGTAGAGAGCAGGCCGTGGGTGCGCAGGCCGTGGCATCTCCTGCTCCTCCTTCTCACCACCGCCGTCTGGGCGAGGGGCAGCGGAGCAAGGCTGCAATGGCGAAGAAGAGCTCTTGCCGCTGGGCCCCCTGCTGGACGGTGTGCCTGCAGTCAGTGACTGAGTCACTGACCACGCCGAGCCTCGGCGCCAGCCCTGGCCACGTTGCTCTGTTCCTTCCCTTGCCGGCCTTTTCTCCAGAGCCTCTGTACCAGGAAGAGGAAACTCAACATTTGGAACCCAAAAAACGTAGTTGGCACATGGCATAGCTAGGGCGAAGGGTGAGGGGGAAGGATGTGTGTGTGAGGGGAGGTAGTAGGAAGGATTGGAAAGCAAACCCCAGGAAGTATTTCTTGGAACAATTTCATACCTGAGGTACAGAAAAAGTCCTTCAACAACACCAGTGGTCATCAATGGCGACATGTCAAAGGGACACAATAACCTGTTGCCTTTTGAGTGGGATTATAGCTCAGTGATTCTGTGTGTGGAAAGTTCTCCTAAACTTCATTCCTTGTATCTCCAGCTCAAAGGATCTTTATGTAGCACAGCTGGCAAAGTCCTTGGAGACCCATCACCAGTGGCAGCAGTGGGTTACGTGGGCTTTCGGGCCTGACCATTGCAGGCTAAGGTAACCTCCTATGTTCAAAAATGGTAGGGTTATCTTATTTTCTTTGGAAGTTAACTTGCAAAAAATTAGGTATCTCTCCAGTAGGAGATGGAACAAGAGATTCTATCTCACACTGACACGTTTCCATAAGTTTGATATCTGGATATCTTCTTGGTTTCTGTGGTTTTTAAAAACATAAAAGGTTCTTTTTAAAATGGCCGTTGCTTGCTTTTTATTTATGCCTACATTAATAATTTATTTTAAAACATATTTATCCCACTTTTCTTCAAAAAGGAGTCCAAAGCAGCTTAGGATCAATGAAAGCACGAAAGCAACATGAAATGGATAAAAAGCCAGAAAATAGATTACAAAACTAATAGAGCAGGATAAAGTGGGAGATGAAAACAAACAAGAGAGAGAGAGGAAGTTGTGCATGTGCATGCGAGCAAGAGAGAGGGAGAGAGAGGGAGAGAGATCGTTCGCAATTAATCTGTTCCTTTGTCAGAATGGATAGGCTGAGTGGCACCGCCCTTGCCAAATGGCAAATTGCTCTTGAAATGGAAGAGGCTTTCAAATGGAGGTCATGATATGGCTGGCAGATCTGCTGCTAAAAGAAAAAGTGAAAAAAATCCCACTGGAATGCCCACTTCATTGACGATGATGATGACAGCAGCGGCAGCGGCTTAGTCGTAGGGACTCCTGTGGGAACAGCTTTGCGATGCTCGGCGGGCTGGAGTCAGGCATTATTTCGTGCTGTAACTGTATCTCTGACTCCAGAAACCCCCAAGTCTCTCCGCTGAGTAATTCTACCACTGTATGTTAGCACCCTGGAATGCATTCTCGCAGAGGGGACTGTTCATGGATCTTCGCACATGCTCAGAGGTCATAGAGGTCACTAATGGAGGCCACAGAGAGGCTACAGTAACACTCCTGCCATATGGCTTCTCTCTGGGACACTATGACTAACGAAGGAGAGAGACAGAGATAAAGAGAGATCGTTTGCATATAGTAATTTACATTTATTGCATGATAATATTTGCTTGCTTGCTCACACTGAGGCTGAGGGCCAGGGCAAACCATCCAGATCTCTGAAAAGTGAAAACGATGCTGATGGTACCATTCACCAAGTCACCTTCATGCCAGATCTGTGGTAAACCCTCCGTCCAGCCAATCGGAGCTGCTGGGGCTGAAGCTGGAAGAGCAGGGACAGTATTCTCCCAATGGCTCAGTGCTAATCACAGGTGTGCTTTATTGCTACATGGACTTCTGGGCACTTTAACGAGCTTGTAAAAAGGGGCAGAGCCATTAAACATGGATTCTGGGGGCAGCCAGCCCTCTGCCTAGCCCTCCTAAATGGCCTTATAATTGCTCCATTCGCACCAGTGCCAAGGAAGGATTCTCTCTCTCTCTCTCTCTCAACAAGGGTCATTTGGGGAAGACATGCAGTGAAAGATGAGAAGAAAGGGAGGTGGGTTCAGGAAGGTGTCAGCTGTCCGTCAGAGCTAACAGCTGCCAGGCCCAGCAAGTGGCAAGAGAAAGGCAGGATGGGTAATAAATAACCCGTTTGTTTTGCTCGCGTCACATTCCCCAGGCAGGCTGTCATGGGCCTTTCTTGTGGCCCTCTCTCACCCGGGCAGCGTTCGTCCAGCCACCGGAAAGTGTTGAGTGTAGGCACGGTGGCCTCGGCCATGCCATCCCTGCAACAACTTTAGAGCAAGCTTCGGGGAAGCGCAGGCCTATGGCGCAGGCCTCTTCAACCTAGAGATGCTCCCGAATGGGTACTCTTCCATTAAACATCTCTGGTAGTGCTGGTCTGATCCGCCTTGCCCCGCACGCAGAGCGGAACCAAACGCAGCCACTTCCTGCCCTTTTTCTAACACTTTCTGGAGGTCTTTCTGAGGAGGAGACATATTTGTGGCTGTGCCTGGATCAAGCACGTGGAAGCTCCAGACCACAGCAGGGTGAACGCGGCCTGTGAGGGTTCCCTGTCCGGTCCGCCAGCCGTCTGGCCCTGGCCCCTCGCCCTTTCCCCTGCCTCACTGCCAAGACGGGGAAGAAAGCTAATTTCCAAGATGTGACAGACTGGAGGTAACCCCATTCCCTCTCCCAGTGCCCTGGATTATGGAACTCCCTAGTTCAGGAGATCTGGCTTTGTTTCTTCTCTCCAGGCTTTCCACCACCAAGCCAAAATGTTTCTGTACCATCAGGCATTTGGCCTACCAGGTTGAGGAACTTCTGACGGAGTGATCCCATGTATTAATTAGGGATGTCGGAGAATTCCGCCACAGACTCCAGTGAGGCCGGATTCTTTAGAATCCCCTCGGGACGGAGCCTACCTTTGTCGGCCATCCGCTGCCCCGCGAATGGCTGCTCCGGTCTGCGGCCACCATTTCCTCTGTACTTTAGCTGTGATAGGCTACGTAAATATATACATAGCCTATCACAGCTACCGCAGAGATGCAAATGGCAGCTGCTATGGCGGCCGCCATTTGCGGCTGCAGCCCAGCAGCGGACGGAAGTCCAGCTGCGGGTGGCCCTGGCCGGTGGCTCCGCGGGCTCCCCATGGAGCGGAGCTGGCTGGGGAGGATTCTGGGGGGGAGGGACGGATCGCCTTCCCCCCTCAGCAGACGGCCCCAGCTGAACAGGGTAAGTAATCCGTACTCCCCTAGTATTAATTGCCTTTCCCTTTGCAGGTAGGTACCCAAGGCAATGTACGTATAATGGAAAAATTAAACTAAATACTACAAAAACCCTACAATAGAACAGAGGGGTGGCATCAAAATCAAAACAAAACAGCAGTCAAAACAAAACAAACCCCTAAAAGAAAGGTTTGAACATGGTGCCTGAACGTTGCCAACGAAATCACCATATGGTTCAGTTTGGGGAGGCTGTTCCAAAGAAGAGGTGCCACTACCCATAAGGCCCAATCCCCCAGGGGCCGCGTCACCTCACTCAGCAGGGGCAGCCAGAGATGGGCCTTCTGGGGAAAAAAGGGGGAAAATGAGAGCGATAACGGATGGCAGGTTCATATGGGATTTCATATGGTTCTGTCCATCTAGGGATGGACGAGCCCATCTCCGTCCGGGGTGGGGGAAGCTTGACGAGCTGCCCCCCCAGCTCGCGCAGCCTGAGCCTGCATCAGCAAGCTTCCCAGCTCGACCCTCCCGCCCACGAGCTGCGTGAGCCGCCCCTCCTCTCCGCGCCAAGGACTCCAGTCAAGCCCTTGTGCTTTATGTGCTTTATGTGCACAAGGGCTTGATTGCTGAGGCCTTGGCGTGGCCAGCCTCCAGCCTCTCGCCCTGGCAGCCATCACTGTAGCGGGGGTGGGGGAGAAGAGGATCGGTGCCTCCTTCTTCCCTCTGCCCCCACCTGCTACAGCAGTGGTAGCAAGGGACAAGCTGGTCATTTTCTGTAAGGCTCTTACACTTACGTAAAATGACCAGCCTGTCCCTCATCTCTGCTGACACGGGGACAAGAGGGGAAGAAGGCAGTGCCTGTCCTCCTTCCCCTATCCTTGCTGCAACAGCAACAGTGAGGGACAGCCTGGTTGTTCTACATAAACGTAAGAGACTTCTATTTTGCATATAAGTCTATGGGCACATCCTGCTGATCGCCATTTTTTAAAGCAACATGGCGATTGACACGGAGGCGAATGGGTCCAGGACCAGGTAAGTGGCCCTCAAGCCGGGCGGCTCCGCAGAATCCTCGTGGATCAGAGCCACTCCGGAGGATTCCGGGCGGGGGGGAGGAACGGATCATCCCCCCCCCCCGGGCAGATTCCCCACTGGAACGGACGGTGGGGAATCCATACATCCCTACCGACCCATAAATGAGGTTCATCATCTGAGGTCCTCCTCCAGGTGCCTCCTCTGAGGGAGCCTAAGAAGGTGGCAACAAAACAGAGGGCTTTCTCTGTGATGGCCCCGCAATTATCTCCCCAATGAGGCTCACCTGGTACCAACACTGCTATCTCTTGGCACCAGGTTAAGACCTTCCTCTACTCTCAGACATTTGGCAGCGTATGATAAAGTTTTAATCAGGTCCTGGATTTTCTTATTGTTGATTGTTTTACATTTGTTTCTACATATCTATCTCTATATTGATCTCTCTCTCTCTCTCTCTCTCTCTGTTCTGTCTGTTTATATGTTTGCATGTTTTATTTCGTGTATAATATTGCATTTTTAAGGTTTCTAATCTTTGTAAACCATCCAGAGATCTTTGGCTATAGGGCAGTATAGAAAAGTAATAAAAGAATTGAAATATTCAGTAAGTTATGTGATTCTTCTAGGGATGGGCAGATTACTTACCCGGTTCTGGTTGGGGGCATCCGCTGTGGGGGGAGGTGATCTGTCCCTCCCCCAGGAATCCTCCCTGGCCAGCTCCGCTCTGCGGTGAGTCCGTGGAGCTGCCGGCCGGGCCTGCCCGCAGCTGGACTTCCGTCCGCTGCTGGGCTGCAGCCACAAATGGCATCCGGTGTAGCGGCTGCCATTTGTGTCCCTGCATTAGCGGTGATAGGCTACGTATATATTTGCGTAGCCTGTCACGGCAAAGAGCAGGGATGTAAATGGCGCCCACTACGCCATTTGCATCCCTGCTCTTTTCATGATAGGCTACATAAATATATACGTAGCCTATCATGGCTAACAGGGACGCAAATGGCATAGTGGCCGCCATTTGCATCACTGCATTAGCCATGATAGGCTACGTATATATTTACATAGCCTATCACGGCAAAAGGCAGGGACGCAAATGGCGTAGCGGACGCTATTTGTGTCTAGGGATGTCAGAGAATTCTGCCACGGATCTTGGTGAGGCCGAATGCCAGTGTATTCGGCCCCCCGAAATCAGTGGTGGAACGAAGCCCCCGCCCCCCCAACCCATGAAAGGCGCGCGAAACGGAGCACTTACCTGCTGCTGTCTGCGCTGACTTGTAAATGGTGGCCGCCCTGCGGCTGCCATTCACTTCTTCATCATAGCCGTGATAGGCTACGTAAGTATTTACATAGCCTATCATGGCAAGCCAAAAAAAAAACAAAACAGCGTACGCAAATGGCGGTGGCTATGGTGGCTGCCATTTGCGTTCCCTATTTTTTGCCGTTTTAGCCTACGTAAATATTTACGTAGGCTATTACGGCGAAAAAAAGGGGAACGCAAATAGCGTAGTGGCCGCCATTTGCGTGGCTGCCTTTACCGTGATAGGCTATGTAAATACTTACGTAGCCTATCACGGAAAGAGCAGCGGCACAAACAGCATAGTGGCCGCCGTTTGCACCCCTGCTCTTTGCCGTGATAGGCTATGTAAATTCTTACGTAGCCTATCACAGCAACGTGGTAGGATGCAAATGGCGGCCGCTATGGCGGCCGCCATTTGCAGCTGCAGCAGCCGGCCAAGAGACCAGGTGCTGCCGCCACTGCCGGAGCCAGAGCTGGAGCTGCCGGACCATCTGCCCCAGGTAAGCTTCGTCCTGGGGGGGATTCCGCGGGGTGGTGGGGGGTCGGAGGCCGTTCCACCACGGGTTTCACTGAAATCCGTGGCAGAATTCTCCGCCATGCCTACGCCTCTCTGGGAAGCTCATTCCACAACTGGGGTGCCACAACAGAAAAGGCCCTCTTCTTAGTAGCAACCCACCTCACTTCCTTTGGCAGGGGTTCCCAGAGAAGGACTGCTGAGGGTGATCTTAGGGTCAAGGCTGGTATATTATATATCATATCAATATAGTGCTTTTCAGCCATAATGGCTCCCATGCTTCAATCTAGAAATGGTCCTCCTATGCTCTGGCTGACTGGCTACCTAGGCTGAAGGAATCCAGCATTATGGATAGTCTTTTGAATGCCTTGTAGCATGGTCATGTGCCTTCTTTTACAGAGGACAATCCTCTAGTTTGAAGGCATCCTCTATTTGAACGGCTGTCCAGTACAAGCCCGCTATACAGTAAAGAGCCATCCAAAGGGAGAACATCAGGGAAGGGCCATGAAGTTGCCCATCCACTGTTCGCACCTGGACAGCAGACTGTGCAAGGCACACAGCTCATCTGGGGGCCATCTACATGGCACCACTTTCAACCTCCACTCAATCATAACTGCACAGCATTGCAGCTGCAAATTAGATTCCGCATGTGAAATTTACTGCGGACTACTCCAACAGGAAAATCTGTTGTGCCCTGAAACACAGCTGTTGAAGTGAAGTAAACTGAGGCAGTTGTGCTGCTCTTTTTTTTTACCATTATATTTAAATGCGCAGCTGCACAGGTACATGAGTGTGGGGTTCGACACTGAGGGTTTTAATGGCTGTTTTGCATTTTAGGGGTTCTTTTGTGTCTGTCCATTCCTCGTTAGGTAAAATGTGGGTGGTCTGCACCTTCATTACCATGCTAGCTGTTTGGCAGTTCTTCAGTCTGAGACTTTTGCGATGGTTTGCACATGCCAAGACATGTGCCCATAAGAAGTATGTGCCTACCCTAGGGATGGACGAAAGTCACTTACCTGATCCCGAAGCTTGCTTCGCGGTGGGGGGAGGCGCTCCATCCCTCCCCCCGAAATTCTGGGCGGGGGGGAGGCGCCCCGTCCCTCCCCGTCAAAATTCTGGCCGGGGGGGAGGCACCCCATCCCTCCCCGCTGAAATTCTGGCCGGGGGGGAGCACCCTGTCTCTCCGGCCGCGAAACCTCTTCTCCTGCCGGGACGCAAATGGCGGCGGCCATAGCCACCAGCGTTTGCATCCCTGGCCTGCAGTCAGCCGTGATAGGCTACGTAAATGTTTATGAAGCCTATCACAGCTGACTTTGAAGGGGAAAAAAAAAAGCGCGTACGCAAATGGCGGCGCCCATGGGCGCCACCATTTGTGTTCCTTATTTGGGCACGTGTAGTCTACATAAAGATTTACGCCGCCGCCATTTCCAAGTAAAAAAAACCCAACAACAACAAACGCGATAGGCTACGTAAAGATTTACGTAGACTACGGCGAGAATAAGGGCAATGCTATTTGCGTTGCCCTTATTTTCGCCGTAGTCTACGTAAAGATTTACGTAGACTACCTGTGCCAAAATATGGAACGCAAATGGCGGTGCCCATGGGCGCCGCCATTTGCGTACGCACTTTTTTTTTTTTTTTCCAAAGTCAGCCATGATAGGCTACGTAAACATTTACGTAGCCTATCATGGTGTTTTTTGAAAATCTAGCCGTGATAGGCTACGTAAATCTTTACGCAGCCTATCGCGTTTGTTGTTGTTGGGTTTTTTTTACTTGGAAATGGCGGCGGCGGCAGCCGGTTGGAAGACCAGCCGCCGCCACTGCCGCCGAACCGCCGCCGAACCGCCGCCGGGAGCTGCCGCCGCCAGGGACATTCGCTCAAGGTAAGTCCCATCCCGGGGGGGGGCGGGGGCGGACAGTTTCTCCACCAATTTTGGGGGGCCGAAAGTGTTGGCATTTGGCCTCCTGGAGTTTCGTGGAGAAATTCTCTGACATCCCTAGCCTACCCATCATTCCAAAATGTTGACTGGAGCGAAGTTGGTCATGGACTTTCTGCTCCCCACAACACACACCTCCTGGCCCTTGGCCACTGACTCCAAGGAGCCATGGCAAAGATACAAAGCTGCAAAGGTGTGCGAGGGTGTGGCTGAAGAAGTGAGCACACTTCTCTGTGCCTCTGTAACTGCGCAGCCACGGAGGAATGGGGAGGAGTGAAGGGGCGTCACAGAGTGACACGAGCACTAGGCACGCCTACCACATGCTTACTATACGCCCACGACAAAATGTGAAGTTGGTTTGGGGTAGGGATGTACGAAACTCACCTGTTCGTGGATGTGATTCGCAGTGGGGGGGAGGCGCTCCGTCCTTCCCCCTGGAATCCTTGACGGGGAGGGGGAGGCAATCCGGTCTTCCCCCCCAGAATCCTGCCCGGCCGGCTCCGCTCTGCGGTGGCTCTGTGGAGCAGCCATGATAGGCTACGTAAGTATTTACATAGCCTATCATGGCAAACCAAAAAAAAAAAAACGGCGTATGCAAATGGTGGCAGCTACAGCAGCCGCCATTTGCGTCTCCTATTTTTTGCCGTTCTAGCCTACGTAAATATTTACATAGGCTATTACGTCGAAAAAAAGGGAATGCAAATAGCGTAGGGGGTTAGCCTCTCACGGCTAACCCCCCCCCCAAAAAAACCAGCGTACACAAATGGCGGCTATGGCGGCCGCCATTTGCATTCCCTATTTTTCGCTGTAAATATTTATGTAGGCTAGAACGGCAGGAAAAAAAGGAATGCAAATAACACCCACTACGCTATTTGTGTTCCCCTTTTTTTCGTCGTAATAGCCTACGTAAATATTTACGTAGGCTAGAACGGTGAAAAATAGGGAACGCAAATGGCAGCCGCCATAGCCACCGCCATCATTTGCGTACACTGTTTTTTTTGGGGGGGTTTAGCTGTGATAGGCTACGTAAATACTTATGTAGCCTATTACAGCTGCAAGGGCGCCAATGGCAGCCGCAGCAGCCTGGCCGCGGCTGGCCAGGTCCAGGAGACCAGCCATTGGAGCCGCTGCCGCCACATCCACTGCATCCGCCCCAGGTAAGTTCCATCCTGGAGGGATTCCGTGGGGGGGGGGCAGGAGGCCGTTCCGCCACAGATTCCAGGGGGCCGGATTCTAAAGAATCTGGACTCACTGGAATCTGTGGCGGAATTCTCTGCCATCCCTAGTTCGGGGAAGGAACAGACAGCTCGCAACCGCAGGAAACCCATAACAAAGAAAAAACATTGCAGCAAAACACCTCTTTGGAAATCCGCATTTTCCGGGTGAAAACCACAGTTTGGCTGTGAAGTGGCAGCTGCGTCATCTGTCCCGAAGGACCTCAAATCTCAGCAGCTGTGGAGTCAATGGCTCGTGTAGATGGGGCCCTGGTCACCGTCTTCCACACTATGGTGAGGTGTACTTTATTTCTATTTAAATTATACTAATCATTTCTAAATTTGCATCTATACAGATAAATTAGCATATGCAACTTTTATGCAAATAATGTCTTCTTCTGTCCTACTTTTTGGTGATGCATGCCCTTCCTTTGGGCGATTCAAAAGTGGCCACCCTAATGCCACATAAAGAGTCTGTGCCACCGTCAGGGAAGAAGATGCAGATGGAGCTGCTGCCGCCTGCGCCCTGCCAGTATCTGAGGTGATTCTGGCTATTCTGCTGGATATGAAGAACGGGCCTCCTCAGCTGCGGGGCTTGGGCAGTAGAGCTCCCTTCCGCAGGGGCTGAGTTTGGCATCTTCCATTTTTTTCTGTCTGACAGAGACACAGAAGATTCAGAGTTCAGATTTTTCTTTCTGAAATTATATGTCTGTCTCTATCTCTATCTCTATCTCTATCTCTATCTCTACCTCTACCTCTCTGTCTCTGTCTCTGTCTCTCCATCTCCATATCTATATCTATATTTATATCTATGTACACACACACACACACACACACACAATTTGCCTTTATCATGCTTGCTGTTTTTTATTCCCTCCTTCATTAGTAGCAGTGCTTGATTTGGAGTATTGGTAGAACAGCTGCCTATTGATTTGCTTTTTTCATAATGTTATTATATAGTTCTTATTTCATAGAATAGTCATAGACTCATAGAACAGTAGGGTTGGAAGGGGCCTACAAGGCCATCGAGTCCAACCCCCTGCTCAATGCAGGAATCCAAGTCAGAGCATCCCTGACAGATGGCTGTCCAGCCTCGTCTTGAAGGCCTCCAGTGTGGGAGAGCCCACCACCTCCCCAGGGAATTGGTTCCACTGTTGTATTGCTCTAACAGTCAAGACGTTTTTCCTGATGTTCAGCCGGAATCTGGCTTCCTGGACCTTGAGCCCATTATTCCTTGTACTCTGGGGTGATCGAGAAGAGATGCTGGCCTTCCTGTCTGGGACAACCTTTGAAGTTCTTGAAGAGCACTATCGTACCTCCCCTCAGTCTTCTCTTCCCTCCTAAACATGCACAGTTCTTTCCGTCTCTCTTCATAGGGCTTTGCTTCCCATCCCCTGATCATCCTTGTTGCCCTCCTCTGAACCCTCTCCAGTTTGTCTGCATCCTTCTTAAAGTGCGGTGCCCAGAACTGGACACAGTACTCCAGATGAGGCCTAACCAGTGCTGAGTAGGGGGGAACTAGTACTTCCCGGGATTTGGAAGCTATGCTTCTATTAATGCAGCCCAAAAGAGCATTGGCCTTTTTTGCAGCCATATCACATTGTTGGCTCATATTCAGCTTGTGATCGACAACAATTCCAGGATCCTTCTCGCTTATAGTATTGTTGAGCCACGTATCCCCCATCTTGTAACTGTGCTTTTGGTTTCTTTTTCCTAGGTGCAGAACTTGGCATTTATCCCTATTAAATGTCATTCTGTTGTTTTCTGCCCATTGCTCCAGCCTCTCAAGATCACTTTGAATTCTGTTTCTGTCTTCCAGGGTATTTGCTATCCCGCCCAATTTTGTGTCATCTGCAAATTTGACAGGCATTCCCTGCGCCTCCTTATCCAAGTCATTAATAAAAATGTTGAGGAGCGCTGGGCCCAGCACTGAGCCTTGCTGTATTTCGACGTTTGTGTACGTTGCTCTTTGGACCTTTGGCCATAAAAGTAGCTTGTAAATGAAGAATAATGCAGCATAAGATGACATGCCAAAGGAATCTTGAAAAAGAAAAGAAGAAAAGAAATACCTTTGGGTTGTATTTTGTTGTGTGTGTTTCTTCAACAAGAAATGGCTCTGCTCCAGCCTTTCCCAATCTGATGTCCTCCCCATGTTTTGGACTAGCACTCTCAGTATTGCCATTGGCCCTGCTGGTTGGTGGGAATTAAAGTGCAACACAAGTGGAGGGCACCAGGTCGGGGAAAGCTGCTGTACTCCCTTCCAAACACCATGGCGCAGAGTGGAAGGCGGCAGTATTGCAACCGAAACTCTCCCCACGACCTGAGTTCGAGACCAGCGGAAGTGGGCCCCGGGTAGCAGGCTCAGGTCGACTCAGCCTTCCATCTTTCCGAGGTCGTTAAAATGAGCATCCAGCTTGCTGGGAGAAAGGTAGTCAAGACTGGGGAAGGCAATGGCAAACCACCCCGCTACAGTCTGCCATGCAAACGCCAGCGAAAGCAGCGTCCCTCTAGGGGTCTGTAATGAGGAACCTTTCCTTTCCTCCAAATTTCCTTTGAATTTGTCTCAGGCAGCGTTGCAGGGGTACCTCAACTTTGCCATTCCTTTTGCTTTAACATCCCCCTGCCCATCTTAAGAAGAAAGTGTGTCATGCAGCGGCTGGCAGGTAACCATGGCACAGCAAATTTTGTTTGCTAAATATTGGCCAAAGAAGGGCAAACAAGCGCGGGAAGGAACTAGCCAAAGACAAGACGCTGTACCTGTTGCTAGGGATCATTGCCTGCTCATGTGCTGTGACTCTCCTAAGGGTGACAGCATCGTCCCCAAAGAGATGTGACTCAGACAAGGACAATGATGGGGGATTCACAACCCATGAGGCAGGCCTGGCCTTGAGAAGCTCATGTCTTTTTCTGGCTTTTTATATCTTCCTATGCAAAGGACTTGGTGTGGGTGATGCTATATTTAGAATGGAATGAAACGATCTGAAATGTAACATGTAAAATATCAGGAGGAGGGAAGCCACAGCAGAATCTTCCCAATAATAAAATCAGCTGTGGAGCTCACATAAGATGCCACACTAAGGAACTACATCACACTGACATAAAACCTTAACAATGGAATATACCCAGAGGCCATCTAGTCCACACCCTGGCCTCTCTCCAAAGCAGAAGCCTCTGGCCTCTGGGTTCCCCACCGATCCGCTTATGCAGTCCACACCAGGGCAGGTCACAACCAAAGAGCTGAGGCGCTGGAGGAAGGTAAGTGCATAGCAAACGAATGTACAAGCAGAGGATGAAGAAAATGTTGCATTTAGGGGTATACAAACCCCACTCACCATTCCGGTTTGGGGCATCCATGGAGGGGGAGGCAATCCCTCCCTCCCCCCAGAATCCTCCGCGGCTACAGCCGGACTTCTGTTCGCTGCCGGTCTGTGGCCGCAGATGGCATCTGGCGTAGCAGATGCCATTTGTGTCCCTGCTTTAGCTGTGATAGGCTATATAAATATTTACGTAGCCTATCATGGCTAAAGCAGGGATGCAAATGGCGTCTGCTACACCAGATGCCATTTGCGGCCACAGACAGGGGCAGCGGACGGCAGCGGACGGACCCAGACTGGCCGGCGGCAGGTAGGGTCCATCCGGGGAGAATTTCGCGGGGTAGTGGAGAGGAGTGGTCCGTTCCGCCACGGACTCCAGAGGGCCGGATTCTAAAGAATCCAGGCTTATTGGAGCCCATGGCAGAATTCTCCGCCATCCCTAGTTGCATCTTGATTTTTCATTAGGCAATCCAGATGCTCCAGGACAAAGCACAAAACTCCAAATTTTCTAGCAATTTTACCTGGGAACAAAATAGCCTCCTGATCCTAATCATGGTAATTGATATCTGAACACAGGAGCATGTGTGTACTCTTTATACATTTGTAAATTCTCTCTCTCTCTCTCTCTCTCTCTCTCTCTCTCTCTGTGTGTGTGAGTGTGTGTGGGGAGAGAGAGAGAGAGAGAGAGAGAGAGAGAGAGAGGTGGGAGAAGGGTTGGATGGGAAGCATTCCAAAACGATAGACGATGTCTGCAGAATTCTATCATCTATCTATCTATCTGTCTGTCTGTCTGTCTGTCTATCTATCTATCTACCTATCTATTTATTGAATTTCTTCATCACCCATCTGGTTGGTCACCCGGTTACTCTGGGCGATGTACAGCAATACAATATTAAAACAATAAAATTCTACTTTAAAACATCATATTTCTAAAATTTCCCTAAAAAAAAGGTAAAGTTGTCCCCAACCAGTCGTGTCCGACTCTAGGTTGTGGTGCTCATCTCCATTTCTAAGCTGAAGAGCCAGCGCTGTTCGAAGATGCTTCCGTGGTCATGTGGCTGGCATGACTGAACACTGAGGTTCACGGAACGCTGTTACCTTTCCCGCCGAAGCAGTACCTATTTATCTACTTGCAATTTCTTGCTTTCGAACTGCTAGGTTGGCAGAAGCTGGGACTGAAGACGGGAGCTCACTCCATCACGCAGCAGCACCCGGGTCTCGAACTGCTGTCCTGCCGACCTTCCGGTCTGCAGTTCAGCATCTTAACCTAGCCCACCTCAAATGCCTGCCTGAACAACCAAGTTTTCAACACATGGCGGAAGCTCATTCAAGAGGGGGCATGGCGGAGTTCCCTGGGGAGGGAGTTCCACAGAGTAGGGCCACTACAGAGAAGGCCCTCTCCCTCATCTTCAGCAGCCTAGCTGTCCTGGCTGATGGGACAGAGAGAAGGCCATCCGAGGCTGATATTGTTAAGCAGCCTGTCTGGTGTTGCTGGAGGTGCTCCTTGAGATAGGCTGGGCCGGAACCATATAGGGTTTTAAAGGTCAAAACCAACACCTTGAATTTGGCCTGGAAAACAACTGGTAACCAGTGCAACTCCTTCAGCACCAGAGTGATGTGATCTCGCCGGTGGCTGCCTTTAATCAGGCGAGCCGCCGCGTCCTGCACCAGCTGCAGCTTCCAAACTGTCTTCAGGGGTAGCCCCACGTAGAGCATATTACAGTAGTCTAAATGAGAGGAGAACAGGGATGTATTACTGATGGGAGCAGATGGTCGGGAAGGAAGGGGTGCAGCCACCGTATCAGATGGAGTTGATACAGCGCTGTCCGGCTCACGGCTGACACCTGAGCCTCCATGGACAGCTGGGAGTCCAAAATGACCCCCAGGCTGCGGACCTGGTCTTTCAAGGGTAGCCGTACCCCATTCAACACCAGGTCAACATCCCCCAACCTCCTCTTGTCTCCCACCAGAAGTACCTCGGTATTGTCAAGGTTAAGCTTCAGCGTATTGCTCCCCATCCAGCCACTCACCGTCTCCAGGTATTTGGACAGGGATTCTACAGCCAACCTTGGTGAAGATTTGAATGAGAGGCAAAGCTGCATGTCATCCGCATTTTAATGACACCGCACCCCAAACCTCCTGATGATAGCCCCCAGCGGCTTCACATAGATGTTAAATAGCATCGGGGACAGGATGGAACCCTGTGGCACCCCACAAGTGAGTGGCCACGGGTCCGAAACCTCCTCTCCCCGTGCTACCCTCTGGTACCTGCTGGAGAGGAAGGACTGGAACCACTGTAATACTGTGGTCAATGGTATCAAAAGCTGCTGAGAGGTTGAGGAGAATAAGGAAGGCGCATTCACCCCTATTCAAAGCCCTATATTGCTAGCAGCAAATAATTGGTCCATGTGACTTTTGCCAGTCGTAAGAGACCCAGCCAGTCTCTCATACCAGAAAAAGAGTGGGACCCCCTCACCAAGTTTCCTGCCAAAAAACTGCACCCCCCACCACTGCTATTTGCCTCCAGAGGTGCTGTCTGCACATTTTTGAAGATCAGTAACAAAACAACAAACTAGGGATGTCCGTCATTTCCAAATCCAGCCCTTCAGGAGCCCAACGGATCCCTGCTGCCCATACAGCTCAGCTTGCATTTGGGAGCCAAGCCAAGGACTTTCCCTGGAATTCAGGAACTTCTTCACATTTTTTGGGGAAAAAAAACACCAAACCCACAAAAATCTGCAAGCTGGCCAGACTCAATCTGCATCAAGTTGGGCCAGCTAGCAGGCAAGCAGGCCAAAATCCAGGGGGCAAGCTGATGAAAGCTCAGTGAACTTCACCCCTGGATGGATTCCTTCGACATCCCTATGGCATCTTCATCTCTCCAGAAAGAACTGTCCTGAATAGGCTTCGTTTGCCCTCACCTTCCTGATTGGCCAGGATCGCCCAGGTGACCACAGGAAGCTGCCTTCTACTGAGTCAGACCTTCGCTTCATCTAGCCCAGTATTGCTGCCACCTGACTGGCGGCAGCTCTCCAGGGTCTCAGGCAGGATTCCTTCCTAGCCCTACCTGGAGTTCCTGGGGATTGAACCTGGGACATTCTGCATGCCAAGCAGGTGCTCTGCCACTGAGCCATGGCCCCCTCCCCTCCCCCCATGCCTCCTGGCCAGTTCAGGAAACTATTGTTGGGTCATTGTCATGCAACCAAATCTCTCTGTGGTTGCATGTGATGTGACATCGTCTGTGTGATTCCTTATTGGCTGGGATCACCTCAGGAGGAGGAGGAAGACACCATCAAAAGGTGCAGAGCGGAGAAAGAAGCAGCTGTAAACAGCTGTTGGGTGAACATGGTACCCCCCCCAAAGGCAACCAATCAGGGTTTTCAATACAGTTTTCTCTCCCTCAGACCATTGCTGAATATTAGAAAATGTGGAACAGTCCTAGTTAATGATGAAACGAAACTTCTCTTTGGCTTGAATTGGAGGAGGAAAGGGATCCTTGGAACTTGGGGCTATTTGGGGGTAGAGGAGAAAAATATTTCAAGGTTTCTGACTTACTATTAGTGGCAGGGTGGTGGCAGTTAACTCCCATTCCCGTTATTTTCTTACTTCAATTTTCACCACCTGACAGCCACTACTTTTCCCAACGGTGTCTTTCTGGAATATTATCAGAAAAAGAAAATGGCAGCCCTTGCAAAATAAATAAATAAATGACAAGCTGTAAAACTGTAGCACATTTTGCTCTGCTTTATAATGCTCCCCAAAACGCCTGTTCAGTAAATAAAGATGAACCAACCATTGTTCTTTACCAGTGTGTCACATAATTAAGAAGGGCTTTGTGTATGTGTGTGTGTGTTGGGGTGGGGTGGGGGTCTTTACAAATCATGATACAGCCTTTTGTCCATATACGTTTAGCACAGCATAATATTCCATCCCAAATGCACTCAGATTTCCTTTAGGCACAGAGGTGTCCCATCTGAGGATAACCATAGGGATGTATGGATTTCGTTAAATCTGTTCCGCCTGTGTTTTCTGGATTGCCAGGCATCTTTCATTCCATCATCCACTCATTGATGGAATTGGATTTTTCAGGGATGTGTGAGAATCTCATTTCATGTGCACAAGTGCACACTTGTGCTAATGCTCATTGTGCGACTGCACATTAACACTAATGCATGCTTTTGCAAATCCCCACCAACAGTAAAAAACCAGCCTGCAATTCCACAGAATCTGTGGAAAAAGCCAGTCTGCTGAGGAATCCTCAGGTCGGATCCATCGAAATCCAAACTCATTTGACTCCATGGCAGATTCCTCCAGTATCCCAGACAACCATACACTTCAGTCATACAGGATGCATTACCTTTTCTGGGACGTGTCCAGCAGCCTAATTCAGGTGGAAAGTCCCCACTGGCGGTCCCCTGAAGTCACTGTAAAATGCTCGTGAGCAGGCGTGAGTGGGTATAAATATAAGGATGCTTCAACATCCTCAGCCCTACAAACCTGGCCTTATTTGTCCGTGTCCCCTCCACAGCCGCCTTCCCAGGACGATGCTGTCACCAGTTGGTGCTCCTGACAGATGGATGGAGAGCCCCGAGCTGTAAGACCTCCGTGTGTGCTGAGGGAGACAGCGGTCAGGCTGAAAGGAGCGGGCTGCAGCGAACAGTGTCGTGGGGAAAAGCTCAGGGCTTATCTCGGGGGGGGGGACGACACAAGGGTTTGTGTTTTCTTCACTCTACCTTTGTTCCAAGTCAAATTTATCCACACAGGAAAACCTAAACCTAAACTGTGGGAACATCATGAGTTCTTTGGGTCCAGTTGCAGAGGATTTTGCCATTCCAGGTAGGGATGTCAGAGAATTCGGCCACGGACTAAAGAATCTGGCCCCCTGGAATCCCTGGCGGAATGGCCTCCCCCCCCGCCACCCTGTGGAATCCCCCCGGGACGGAACTTACCTGGTGTCGGATGCGTCGGCAGCGTCGGCGGCTGGTCTCCTGGCCGCTGCCAGGCCGCTGCGGCCGCAAATGGCAGCCATCGTAGCGCCTGCCATTTGCATGGCTGCCTTTTGCCATGATAGGCTACGTAAATACTTACATAGCCTATCACGGCAAAGAGCACGGGTGCAAATGGCGGCCGCTACGCCATTTGCGCTCCTGCTCTTTGCCGTGATAGGCTACGTAAATCTTTATGTAGTCCATCGCTCAAAGGAACAGGGATGCAAATGGCGTATTTGTGTCCCTGTTCCTTCACGCAATAGGCTATGTAAAGATTTATGTAGCTTATAACATGAAAGAGCAGGGATGCAAATGGCGTCCGCTATGTCAGATGCCATTTGCATCCACAGTTTGTCAGTCCAGCCAGTGATATGGCAATGGAGGTCGTATCTCTGGGGCTTTGGAGCCGGCGGCAGGCAGGATCCGCTGGCAAGGACTTCAAGAGGGAGGCGGAGGGAGGCGATCTGATCCTCCATGGACTTCCGGGGGCCGGATTCAATAGAATCCAGCCTCATTGGGGTCCATGGAGGATTTCTCCGACATCCCTAAATGCTGGTTATGACCTATAAAGCCCCATATGGTTTGGGACCAGGCCTGAAAGACATCCTTCTCCCATAGGAGCCTTCCTGGTTCTTAAGACCCTCTGGAGAGGCCCTTCTTTCAAGACTGCCACCTTCAGAGTAAGGATGGCCCAACTCACCCGCTGCTGCCTCGCGCCCTGCTCACTGGACCCCCGCCAGCCTCCCGACACTGTTCAGGGCAGATGGTGAGCTGCCGGATGGTCTGCGGGTGGTGCCCAGCGAGTGGTGCCCAGCATCCCACTGCCCTATGTGCTGCCATTTATTAGACCATTTATGCCTTCTATGTTGCATAAATAATGCTATTTACAGCTGCCATTATGCACAAAATCGTGATTTACATATGTAGCTCACTCATGATTTTCTCCAGAATGGCGGCTCGCAGGGCGATGGGATGCCCGAGCTTGCCCAACTCGGTGCACGCCATGTCAGGCAAGCTTGGGGGTCTATGGACTGGTGTTCAAGGGTCTGAGTGGGGGTGTCCACCAGACTCTCCCCTCCCTCCCCAGATTTCCACAACATCCCTACTTTAGAGGCGTGTTTGGTGGTGAACTGAGGGAGAGCCTTTTCGGTGACCACTCCCAGGCTGTGGGACTCCCTCCCAAGGGAGGCTAGGTTTGCTCTCTCTCAGCCATCCTTCTGGTGGCAGAAAAAAATCGCCTTATTCAAGAAAGCCTTTGCCTTGAAAGTGGGTCTGCTTGGGTGCTGTTTTGTTATTTTGCAATTGTTATGTTTTATTCTAGGTCAATGTATTAATGTATAGTGTTAATCTGCTTTAATTGTGTCTGTAAGCCACCTTGAGTGCCATTTCTTGGTTAAAAGGCAGAGAACAACTCAAATAAATAAATAAATAGAGAGACATGCCTTCTTTGAGAGTAAAGGCGGGGTAACCTGTAATCTTAGCAAAGGTGCCTTATGGAACCTGCCCTTGCTGAAGCAACATGTACAGCAGGTGTGCAGAACCCTTGGCCCTCTGCGGCTCCTGAGATGGCCACGTCCTCTTGACTGTGAGATGACTGTGAGAGCTGGACTATCAGGAAGGCTGAGCACCGAAGAATCGATGCTTTCGAACTGTGGTGCTGGAGAAGACTCTTACGAGTCCCCTGGACTGCAAGGAGGTCAAATCAGTCAATCCTAAAGGAGATCAACCCTGAGTGCTCATTGGAAGGACAGATTCTGAAGCTGAAGCTCAAATATTTTGGCCACCTAATGCAAAGAGAAAACTCCCTGGAAAAGACCCTGATGCTGGGAAGAATTGAAGGCAAAAGGAGAAGGGGACGGCAGAGGATGAGATGGCTAGATAGCATCACCAATGCAATGAATATGGACTTGAGCACACTCCGGGAGAGAGCGGAGGACAGGAAGGCCTGGCGTGCTATGGTCCATGGGGTCACGAAGAGTCGGACATGACTGAACGACTGAACAACAACAACAACAACAACAACTTTAAGGTGGCAATCCTAGACATGCTTATTTCGGAGTAAATCCCATTGACCATGATGGTACTTCTGAATAGACAAGTAGGATTGCCCTACAAGGCCAGAAGTGTAACTACACTCGCTAGGGGAATAAACTCCATTAAACATATTGGGACTTACTTCTGAGTAAACAGGCCTAGGATCCTACTGTCAGCCAGAGAGGTTGGATCCAACCCCAGGCCCCCTCCTGCATCTTGAAAGACAAACCTGATGTGCAAAAAAACAGCACGTGAAAAGTCTTCCCTGCGTGGTGCTAAGATGTCTCCCCTGCTGACATCTGCACATCGAGCCCACCAGAACCCCTCTCCCCCACACAGCAAGCCCCATGCTAGGCATGAGCAACAGACCATGGTGGCAGTGCCCCCCCCACTCCTGCTGCCATGGCCAGCAGCAGCAGCCCTGAGCGGGTGGCTGGTGCTGCAGGACGAGGAGGGCAGCGGAGGAGAAGAGAGTGGTGGCAAGCCTTATGCAGCCTGCCTGGAATGCACGCACGGAGCGGGGACAGGCAGCAGGGTGGGGAAAGGGGCAGGAAACTGTGGGGCTGGCTGGGGGTGGTCGAGTGGTGAGGCGTGGCAGCTGCTCAGGGGGTGGAAGGCGGAGAAGCCGAGGGCTGAGGAGGAGAATAGGGGGCGCCGAGGAGAGGGGAGGTGGCTTTGGTCCCCATGCCTCTTTTCTTCCTCCTCCCCGCTGAGGAGGGGAGCCGCTGACCTTGGGCTGAAGAGCTCCCTCAGGCTCCCTCTCTTGCCTCCTTTGTCTGAGCGGCTCTGCGTGGTAGGCGAGGGGCAGCCACCAGCTGCCCGCCTTCCCTTCCTCTGCTCTCTCCTCCTGCTGCGTCTGCCCCCGCAGCAGCAGCAGCATGCTGGGACCCGGCTGGGACCCGGCTCCAACAAAAGCACAGGAGCGAAGACCCGGTGTGACCTGCCAGGACTACATAGCTGCCTAAAGCTTAGGTGCTGGAGGGAAGAACTGGAAGCTGAAGTATGCTGGTATTTTGGGTATTTTTGTGCCACCCCTTTTGCCTTTGGCAGCACCCACCACTGCAATGTGGCCCCAAGAGCTTCTCTGAAATGGAATTTGCCCCTCTGGCTGGAAGAGGCTTACTGTAGAGGGGGCTGGAGAGTGGGGTGCTTTGCCCCTTCTATGTCCTCATCCCCATCCCACACCAGGGATGGATCGCTCTGTGTATTCCCAGTCCATATCAGTTTCAAAGGTGATTACTCCTAAGTCCATCCCATCCCATTTCCACATCAATCTGTGATTTTTTTAAAAAAAAATCCGCATGAAAATTCATATTTAAATACATATTTTGATCCTATTTTCTCCCAAGATACACATTTATAACGCATTTTATCTCAAAGTATGCATCTCTAACATTTTTATCGCAAGGGAGAAAGGGGAAGATATACCCAACTGAATGCAGAGCTCCAGAGAATAGCAAGGAGAGACAAGAAGGCCTTCTTAAATGAACAATGCAAAGAAATCGAGGAAAACAACAGAATGGGAAAGACTAGAGATCTCTTCAAGAAAATCAGAGATCTCAAGGGAACGTTTTGTGCAAAGACGGGCATGATAAAGGACAAAGAAGGCAGGGACCTAACAGAAGCAGATGAGATTAAGAAGAGGTGGCAAGAATACACAGAAGAACTATACAGGAAAGATCTGAATGTCCCTGATAGCCATAATAGTGCGGTCACTGAACTTGAGCCGGACATCCTAGAGAGTGAAGTCAAGTGGGCCTTAGGAAGCATTAGTAACAACAAAGCTAGCGGAGATGACAGTATTCCAGCCGAGCTATTTAAAATCCTAAAAGATGATGCTGTTAAAGTGCTGCATTCAATATGCCAACAAATCTGGAACACTCAACAGTGGCCACAAGACTGGAAAAGGTCAGTTTACATTCCAATTCCAAAGAAGGGCAACGCCAAAGAGTGTTCAAACTACCGCACAATTGTGCTCATTTCACATGCCAGCAAGGTGATGCTCAAAATCCTACAAGCTAGGCTTCAGCAGTATGCGAACCGAGAACTACCGGAAGTACAAGCTGGGTTTCGAAGAGGCAGAGGAACTAGAGATCAAATCGCCAACATTCGCTGCATCATGGAGAAAGCAAGAGAATTCCAGAAGAACGTCTCTTTCTGCTTCATTGACTACGCTAAAGCCTTTGATTGTGTGGATCACAACAAACTGTGGCAAATTCTGAAAGTGATGGGAGTACCAGACCACCTTACCTGTCTCCTGAGAAACCTGTACGAGGGTCAAGAAGCAACAGTAAGAACCAGACATGGAACAACCGATTGGTTCAAAATTGGGAAAGGAGTACGACAAGGCTGCATATTGTCACCCTGCTTATTTAACTTATATGCAGAGTACATCATGAGAAATGCTGGGTTGGATGAATCAGAGGTCGGAATTAAGATTGCTGGGAGAATTATCAACAACCTCCGATATGCAGACGATACCACCCTAATGGCAGAAAGCGAAGAGGATCTAAAGAGCCTCTTGTTGAGGGTGAAAGAGGAGAGTGCAAAAGCTGGTTTGAAACTCAACATTAAAAAAACGAAGATCATGGCATCTGGCCCCATCACTTCCTGGCATATGGAAGGGGAAGAAATGGAAGCAGTGACAGATTTTACTTTCTTGGGCTCCAAGATCACCGCAGACAGTGACTGTAGCCATGAAATTAAAAGACGCTTGCTCCTTGGGAGGAAAGCTATGGCCAACCTAGACAGCATAGTAAATAGCAGAGACATCGCCTTGCCAACAAAGGTCTGTCTAATCAAAGCTATGGTTTTCCCAGTAGTAATGTATGGCTGTGAGAGCTGGACTATAAGGAAGGCTGAGCGCTGAAGAATTGATGCTTTCGAACTGTGGTGCTGGAGAAGACTCTTACGAGTCCCCCGGACTGCAAGGAGGTCAAATCAGTCCATCCTAAAGGAAATCAACCCTGAGTGCTCATTGGAAGGACAGAGACTGAAGCTGAAGCTCCAATATTTTGGCCACCTAATGCGAAGAGAAAACTCCCTGGAAAAGACCCTGATGCTGGGAAAGACTGAAGGCAAAAGGAGAAGGGGACGGCAGAGGATGAGATGGCTAGATAGCATCACGGATGCAATGAATATGAACTTGAGCATGCTCCGGGAGAGAGCGCAGGACAGGAAGGCCTGGCGTGCTATGGTCCATGGGGTCACGAAGAGTCGGACACGACTGAACAACAACAACAACACACATTTTTAAATGTGTTTTTGTATGTTTTTTTTTAAAGGTGAGGACTACACTGTGGAATTCAGAGAGGTGCAAAATGTGAAGGATCCTTACATTCTGATCAGCACATTAGTCCAGGAGTTGTGGATCAGCTCCATTCTCAACACAACTTGCAAAGCGCAAATTCTTCAAGCATCTTGATCCCATCCCCCTCTGGTCTCACTTCCAGTTTTTGAGCCTGGCTTGGTGTGGGGGAGGGATGATGCGTTTTAATATTCTAACTGTTTTTATGTATTTTATTGCTGTGAGCCATCTTGGGACAGCTTCTGCCCTAAAATGTGGCCAAGAATTTGTTTAGATAAAATAAAATACATAAATTAAGCACGTTTTGGGTCAATGCCAATCGCCATTTGGCTTGCCAGGGAAACCAAGTCTTGGGAAGACCCCTGATTGTCTTTGCAAACTTAGTTCCACCCTGAGCTGTTGGCACCTTCATCAGGATCAGGCCATGTCTCTGTAGATTAGGGATGTATGGATTGTGTTAAATCCATTCTGCTTGTGTTTCACAGATTCTCAGGCATCTTTTGTTCCATCACCCGCTGATTGATGGAATTAGATTTTTTTATGGATGTATGAGAATTTCATTTCACTTGTGCAAGTGTGTCTTAGGGCTGATGCGCAGTTGTGCTATGCCAGTGTGCGGCATGTTGGTTTCATAGAAATCCGAACACATTTGAAACTGTTGCAGATTTCTTCAACAGCCCTACTTTAGATATTGTTGTAATTTTTTATTAGCAATATTTATAGACTGCTAACATACCGTGGCTAGGTGGAATGTACAGCCCCTGTGATTATCTTCTAGAAAAAAAGAGGTGATGGGGTTGAAGTCTGTCTGGAAACTCCCACCCACCCTTCTGATCTGCACTTCTGACTTTTACACACATCCCTGTTGTGCGGGACTCAATAGTAAGAATAGACAAGTCTGTCAGTTTTGCTATTTCCCACGTTTATTTTTTTAACAAAAAAACCTCAAGTTCTTTTGGGCCTGGTTATGAAGAAATTCATGGATTCCAATAAGTTCAAACAATGAACCAAATGAAATTCTCACCCATCTGTATGGATCAAATTCAGTAGGTCAAATACAGCTACACCCAGCATGGATCGGACCATGATGTTCCTCCCTGCCATGCAGCTGTTACAGATGAGGAGCCTGTCAGAAAACAGAGGCATCAACCCTAATTCAGCACTGACATGGCACAAACCTGGACTTTTGAGAGCGAAGCGCTCAAAGCCAGGGATGTACGGATTTTGCTTAATCTGTTCCTTGTGTGGTTGTCAGGCATCTTTCATTCCAGCATCGCCTCATTGACGGTCTCAGATTTTTTCTCCCCCTTCAGAAAAGCATGCCAACAAAGAAAAAGAAAAGAACAGAAAAAGGTAATTTACACAGCGTAGGTAACTTTTGCTGGCACGTAACATTTTGCATATTTTTCTTTGCTCAGCATGCAATCAATGAGCAGGATGCACTAAAATCAGAGCAGAGGTTGAAAAGAGATCAGAGATGTATATAACTTGTGCTTTTTTTCTTTTTTTTTTAAAAAGGCATATATATTAGTGATTGTTATTTGCGTACAATTCAGTAAAGTAAAAAATGGCCTGCGCGTCTGTGGAATTTGCACGACTTGGAAAATGTGGGTCCCTTGCGGAATCAACAGGTCAAATTCATAGACATTTTCAGTCATTTTAATTTGTTTCAGATTTCTCCAACATCATTGCTCAGACCCCTCTGCCTGGATGGACGATTTTGTCAGCTTTGCTTTCTCCCACATTCATTTTTTTTAAAACCTCTCAAGTTCTTTCCATCCTGAATATGAGGAAATATGGAGAGTTCACTATGTTCTTATGAAAAAAAAACAATGAACCAAATGGAATGCTCACCATTTCTCTTCAATAGGTACTTGGTGGCAGTGGTGGAGGGAACACTCTGCACCTGCTCAAGGACACCGTCATCTGCTCTCAGTTCATATGAGCCTGCCTGGATATTATGGTCAGCCTCTGATGCCCTGCTGTGTCTCCTCCCCGCCCCCGCCGCCCCCGCCTGCTGCCCAATCAATCTGAAGTAAGGTGGGTGGTAAGCAGAGAGAGGGCTTTGTCGGTTGTGCAGCCCATCTTTGGAGCTTTCTCTCCAGGGAGATTCTCCTTTTGTTGTCGCTGTTTTCTTCTCAGTGCTGTTCAAACACCTTTCTTATTTGGCTGGACCTTTTGGTGTTATGCTGGAATGTGATCTGCTGTGTTGTGCAAGACTGTCTAGCATTTGTATCAATTTATGCCATAGTATTTTACCCTTTTGCAGCTGCTCTGAGAATCTAGACTTCAAACCAGTCAATAAATGTAATAAATAAACAAGAGCCAAATGCAAGCCCTAGCTTGGAGAACAGATGCTGGGGCTGAGCCCTGGTGAGCCCCAGCACAAACAAAGCAGCACACGGTTTGCTGATGTGAGGAGCAAAAAAAGAAAAAAGCAGGACAAACCCAGAATAGCTATGTCAAAGATCAAGGTCTGTGGCAAAACTGGACGGCACCATGTTAATGAAGCTGGTGGGGGGGGGGTTGGCCTCCCCCACCCCCAGTGCCATTAGCAAGGGTGGAGGGGAATAAAGGAGTTGATGGGTGATTTAAAGCATCAGTTTACCAGCTCTGCTTGGCCACCGGCTACTGCAGCAGCAGGAGGAAGGCCTGGCGGGATGATCTCCCTCTGCATGTGTTCACTGGGCACACAGGGGTCTGTACTGGGACCAAGGCTTTTCAACTTGCTCATAAATGAAAATGATCTGGAATTAGGAGTGAGCAGTGAAGTGGCCAAGTTTGCTGATGACACCAAATTATTTTGGGTGGTTAAAACAAAAAGGGATTGCGAGGACCTCCAAAAGGGTCTCCCCAAACTGGGAGAACAGGTGTCCAAATGGCAAATGTGGTTCAATGGAAGCAAAGGTGAAGTGATGCGTGTTGGGGCACAAAATCCCAACTTCAAATGTAACCTGATGGGCTCTGAGCTAGCAGTGACTGACCAAGAAAGAGATCTTGGGGTTGTGGTGGAGAGCGCGAGGAAAATGTCAACGCGGTGTGCTGTAAAAAAAATAAAAATAAAAAGGCAAACTGCATGTTAGGAATATACAAATCTGTGGTGTGACCACACTTAGAATACTGTGTACAGTTCTGGTCACCACACCTGAAAAATGGATATTGTACAGCTGGAAAAAGTGCAGAAAAGGGCAACTAAAATGATCAAGGGGCTGGAGCATCTCCCCTCTGAGGGAAGGTTATGACAGCTGGGATTGTTTAACTTGCAGAAAAGGAGGTAAGGGGAGACATGATAGAGGTGTACAGAATTATGCCTGGTGTGGAGAATGTGGAGAGGGAGACATTTTCCCTCTCCCTCATGATACTAGAACCCAGTGGGGTCCTCCCATGAAGCTGATTGGTGGGACATTCAGGACAGATAAACAGATGTCCTTCTTCACACAGCACATAGTTAAACTATGGAATTTGCTCCCACAGGATGTTGTGATGGCCACCAACTTGGATGGCTTTAAAAGGGGGTTGGACAAATTCCTGGAGGAGAAGGCTATCAGTGGCTACCAGTCGTGATGGCTATGTCCTACCTCCAGTACCAGAGGCAATATGCCTACGTACACCAGTTGCTGGTGAAGATAAGCAAAACGGTGCTGTTGCGGTCATGTCCTGCTTGTCGGTTCCTGGTGGACATCTGCTTGGCCACTGTGTGAACAGCATACTGGACTAGGTGGACCCTTGGTCTGATCCAGCAGGGCTCTTCTGATGTTCTAACTTGTATCAAAGGGGAAACCAGCAGTTATTGCAACTGGGAGAGGCAATGGCGAGCTTGGTTGTGGGAACTTTGCCTGCAAGTGCACAGCTAGGGTGACCACTTGTGAATTGCCAAAAAAGAGGACATGCATCCCCAAGAAGAGAGACTGAAAGAACTGGGCATGTTCAGCCTTGAGAAGAGACGACTGAGGGGAGATAGGATAGCACCCTTCAAGTACTTGAAAGGTTGTCCCAGAGAGGAAGGCCAGCATCTCTTCTCCCTCATCCCAGAGTGCAGGACACGGAATAATGGGCTCAAGTTACAGGAAGCCGGATTCCGGCTGAACTTCAGGAGAAACATCCTGACTGTTAGAGCAATATGGCAATGGAACCAATTACCTGGGGAGGCGGTGGGCTCTCCCACCCTGGAGGCATTCAAGATGAGGCTGGACAGCCATCTGTCAGGGATGCTTTGACTTGGATTCCTGCACTGAGCAGGGGGTTGGACTCAATGGTCTTGTAGGACCCTTCCAACCCTACTGTTCTATGATTCTATGAAGAGGTCAAAAGAGGACATGGATTTGCATACAATTTTTATACGTTATGCATTTATTTGATTTATACCCCAAATTTCTACTGAAAGATGGCACCTGAGGTGGCTCACAAAGCAATTTTAAATAGATGAAAACAATAAGATAGAATAAAAACATAACTACAGAATAAAAACAGCACCCAACCCACAGACCCACAGACATAATTCGTATGTATAGATTCAAATTTTGAAATCATTATGATAATGTAAATAAAAATACAGTATAGTGGTGAAGACTGTGGCCAGGTGACCTGCTTTATCAGCTGTCGTCCAGGTGTTAACTGTTAATGGGCATCTTCAAGATCCCTGCGCTGGTCTCCCCTCTTATAGTTCTTTCTCTTCAAACAGGCTTTGGACAGTCCTCTGTAAAGTAGGACACATGGCTACCACAGTAGGCAAGCTTAGAACCTTCTCCCTGACTTGCTGGTGTGTATGTAAAGGGAGTATTTTATCTCTGGGGATGTGCAAATGTTCAGTCTCCCGCTTGTAGCCAGAAGTGGAGACTTCCTGTGGGACTTCTGCGCATTAGCTCTGAAGCTTCTGGGTGTCAACATGGATTCCGGGAGGGAGGTGACCTGTGTGCCTGCTGCTCAGTCTGCTGTCCAGGTGCTGCAGCCTGCAGGTGGGCAACTTCAAGATCCTTTAGCTCTTCCATCTGACGGTTCTTTATCTTTAAACTGGACTTGGACTGGACAGCCATTGAAATAGAGGACACCTTCAAAGCAGAGGGTGGTCCTCTGGCAGCCTTTCAAATAGAGGACTGTCCTCTGTAAAAGAGGACACCTGGCCACCCTAGCAAAGTCTGCCCACCTGCTGCAGCCAACCTCCTCAGAAGGCTGTTCCACTCTCTGCTGCTTCAGCCCTGGGATTTCATTGCAGCTTTCTCGGTGCTAAGTTTAAAAAGAAGAAGATGGCACTTGACCTATGATCAGCACTCCTCCCTGCCCGCCCCCCGCCTCACAAATGACATCTCCTTTTGGGAAGCAGCTGAAGATTAACAGTCCTCTAGAAATTTCTTAGTCTGAGAACGAGAAATTCAACTCTGACAGACCCCAAGGCAGCCACCAATCAATCTTTCCTTCTTTGTCTGATTCATATCCTGTCTTGGCCTTCAGCAAACTCTGAAAAATACAAGCAACAGAACAGCACTTCAGAACCTGCCCCCTCCACAACTCCTCCTGCTGCACTGGAAGGACTTCACTGAGGGCTCAGCCACCATTTTCAGGAGGGGCGGGGAGGAAAGTGCAGAAGATGGACAGCCCCATTTTCCAGCCACCAATTCTCTGGAGAAGCAACCCCCTCTCTAGCTTGCAGGAGGTCCT
Source organism: Heloderma suspectum (assembly GCF_057233095.1). NCBI lineage: Eukaryota > Metazoa > Chordata > Lepidosauria > Squamata > Helodermatidae > Heloderma > Heloderma suspectum. The sequence goes on along the minus strand of NC_139460.1, from coordinate 327,176,505 downwards.
GCAATGATGCATCCGCAAACTCTTCCTTTCTAAATCCCCATTGGTCATGCCTCCCCCCCCCGTGCTCTCAGCTAGTGATCAGTGTTAAAGACTGATTCTTTTAAAAAAAATAATTAGACACCCATTTTATTAGGAAAAAATACATGAGAGGCATCCAATAGCTCAGGGGTGCAGAACCTCAGTCACAGGGGGCAAATTCAACACACCTGGGGCCATACTCTGGCCCTTGAGGGCTCCCCAGATGGCCACGCCCCTCCACCCGCCCCCCCTTTCACCCCTCACCTGTCATTTGGTGCTTTCCTCACTTTTGTGCCATGCCTCCCCCTACTCCACACACACTCTGAAAGGTTAAGGCTTATTTTATTTTATTTTATGTATGTATTTATTTATTACACTTCTATCCCACCTTTCTTTCATTGTGGAACTCAAGGTGGCTACATATGGTTCCGGGGGGGGGGGTGTCTCCCCTCCAAGCACTGACCAGACCCAGACCTGCTTAGCTTCAGCAAGGGGGCTGCCTCAGGTGCCTTCAGACCATGTCTTGGGACCCCACGTACTGGCAGTAAGAGCTTTAATTCAAATATGCAAGAATTTTTGGCCCCACCCCTTTTGCTTTTGGCCCCGCCTGCCACTGGCATGTGGCCCCAGAGAGCTTCTCTGAAATGGATTTTGGCCCTTGGGCTGAAAAAGATTCGACAGCTCTGCAGGAGGTGATGGTGTACTTGTGCTGTGAACAACTGTTTTTATCAATTGGTTATTAGTGCAATACAAGTAGGGATGGCAGAGAATTCCGCCATGGATTCCAGTGAGGCCGGATTCTTTAGAATCTAGCCCCGCGGAATCCATGGCGGAACGGCCTCCTGCCCCCCGCCCCCCCCCCGCGGAATCCCCCTGGGATGGCATTTACCTGGGGCGGATTCGGCGGAGGCGGCGGTTGGTCTCCTGGCCGGCTGTGGCAGGGCTGCTGCCGCCGCCATTGCTGTCCTTGGACCGTGATAGGCTACGCCATTCCCCCCCTATTTTTCGCCCATTTATCTTACGTAAATATTTACGTAAGATAAAACGGCGAAAAAAAAGGGGAACGCAAATAGCGTAGTCCTCCCCCCCGGAATCCTCGACGGCCAGCTCCACTCTGCAGCCAGGCCGCGGAGCAGCCGGCCAGGGCCGTCTGCAGCCGGATTTCCAGCTGCGGATGGCCTGGTGCGGACGCAAATGGCAGCCAATGTAGCGGCCACCATTTGCGTCCAACCAGACAACCGTGATAGGCTACGTACGAATTTATGTAGCCTATCACGGCTAACCTACCCCCCCAAAAAAAAGATGTACGCAAATGGCGGCGGCTACGGTGGCTGCCATTTACGATCCCTATTTTTCGCCGATTTATCTTATGTAAATATTTACACAAGATAAAACGGCAAAAAAAGGGGAACGCAAATAGCGTAGTGGACGCTATTTGCGTTCCTTTATTTTTTGCCATTCTAGACTACGTAAATATGCATAAAGGTTAGAACAGCGAAAAAGAAAGGAACGCAAATAGCGTCCGCTACGCTATTTGCGTTCCCCTTTTTTTCCGCCGTTTTATCTTACGTAAATATTTATGTAAGATAAATCAGCGAAAAATAGGGAACTCAAATGGCGGCCGCTGTAGCTGCCGCCATTTGCATACGCTTTTTTTTTTTTTAGGTTAGCCGTGATAAGCTACATAAATTCTTACGTAGCTTATCATGGTTGTCTGGCTGGACGCAAATGGCGGCCGCTACGGCGGCTGCCATTTGTGTCCACACCAGGCCGTCCGCGGCCAGAAATCCGGCGGCGGATGGCCCTGGCCGGCTGCTCCGTGGCCTGGCCGCGGAGCGGAGCCGGCCATCGATGTTCCAGGGGGGAGGACCGGATCGCCTCCCCCCCGTCGAGGATTCTGCGGGGAGGGACGGAGCAAAGGTAAGTAAGTTTCGTACATCCCTAAATACAAGTATTAATTATTATTGATAACAAATTAATGAATCATAATAAACTTTCAGTGTCAAAGTCTATTTAGATGCAAAAGTATTCATTTAAGTTTGTTTATTAAGACTTAAGAACATCAGAAGAGCCCTGCTGGATCAGACCAAGGGTTCATCTGGTCCAGTATTCTCTTCACACAGCGGCCAACCAGCTGTAGACTGGGAACCCCACATGTAGAACATGAGTGCAACAGCACTTAACACACAACATGAACTATGTATGTCAATATTTTATATTCCGTCTCTTGAGAGCTATGTGCATGGGAGATGAGCAATCTGGCTCATGAGTCAATTTTATTTGCTCTCTGCAGCCCTAACTAAATTTTGCAATCATAATGTGGTTAAAAAAAAAATTCCCTACAGTTGCACTTATCTGAGGGCTGGGGGTGGGAATCATATTTAAAAGTTATGTGCTTAAAGCAGAGACTCCACATATTTATTTCACACTTTCCACTTCACTGAGAGGAATCTCAACAAGCTTAAACAATCCCATTGAATCGATGTGCATTTATGATGGAGCACATGATAGAGGTGCATAAAATTATGCATGGTGCAGAAATGTTTTTCTCCCTCTCTCATCATACCCGAACCCAACAGAAGTTGGGGATTCCCACAGGCGAAACATCTAAGGAATTTTGAGGACAGCCAGAATAATTACGGTTAAGACTGGTGACATTGTCGTAGTGTACGCAGGGCTTCCTAAGGATCAGGTTGTCTGGCGAAGTGGGCCACTGACCCAGGCCTGCAGAACAGTATGGTAGCCAAAAATACTGAAGTTGCCGCTTCAGCCAGCACTGTTGCAAATAAGAGGGCAGTGTCCAATGTAAATGACATTGTGTAGCATAGGCACGGATGAACAAGCGATTTTCATGGTCACCGAAGTTCTCCCAGCATCAGCTTGAAGCTTGGCTCATGTCATTTCCCATATTCCACTGCATGTTTTTAAAAATTTGTTTGATGGGGAAAACCTGCACAAAAATGTGAACTTCCCCCCGATAGACTAAAGCATGAAAATGCACATTTTTGCAAAAACGCACTCTTGTTAATGTGTGCATTTTTAAGTATTTGTATTTTTGGAATGTGAATGCAAGTTTGGGAATTTGCGAACATTTTTGGAGAATGTGCTCACCTGCTTGTGTTTGCGTTCAGGGCTGTGAACAGGACATGTTCACATGATTTGTGAACATAAACTAAATCTTCCTATATCCATACACCAGCATAAACTGCTCTAGCACAACACCAAAATTATTAGGTGGTGCACCAATTACCTGAGGAAATCAGTGCGCCATCTAACACTATTGGGATTATGCGTGCAAAGTTTGCACTAGTGCAACATAATTTATGTTGTCATTTGTGCTGTGTTCGGTGCTGCTCAGAGTATTTAAGCTCCGCCAGCAATCCCACACCCTGGAGCATCCTGAGGTAATGAACAGTTTAAGGCCAGCCCATCTGGAGAAATCTGACTCCCAGCTGTTCCTCAAATGACATCTTCTTGGGTCAAATTCATCGCTGACCAAGTGTAGACGCTTGGGGAGGTACAGTCCGTCAGAGTACTGGGGGAGGCAAGAAGAATCTCCTTTTCACAATAGCCAAAGCAAGGCACATTACCTTGCAGTGAGGCTGAACCACTATACTGGTGGACCAGACCAGGTGCATGCAGGAGGTACCAATGCACATCCTGCCATCGAGAAGCATCCTAAAGGCAACCCAAATGCTAAGAGGCATGGAGTTATTTACTCCATCTGGCAACAAGCAGGGAAAACATTTTAAAAATACCCATCCAGGCAGCATTCATACACCACAGGGCCTCATGTTTTGCATACCCCAAAGGAGAGCATTCACCCTGCCCCTCCCAACCCCACTGATCTCCCAGTTTAGAATCTGTAGGTCTGTCATTTATTTCAGCAAGTGTTTGTTTCAATACCTGGTCTTTACTTTCTGCTCTTTCACTGAGAGTGGTTGCTGGTGGCAGTGGTCAGACTCAGTGGCCATTGTGTTTTTGGCTGCGATCATTATTATTCTCCTCTTTGTTGGAATAAATGCTTAGAACAGCCTTCCCCAATCAGGTGCCCTCCAGATGTGTTGGATGACAACTCTCAGCTGGGGAGATGTGGGGCATTGTAGTCCAACACATCTGGAAAGCACCAGGTTGGGGAAGCTTGGCTTAGAAAGACTAAAGGAAGAAGAAAAGTCCTGTTTAAAAACAAAAACACAAACACAAAAATCAGATTAAAATAAAAACCCTAGAGAGCTCTGGAGACTCAAGACCTCGCCCACAATGACTGGCTGATCCCAATAAAGGCAATGCCTGGCGGTGGATTTTGGAATCGTTCACAGGGCCCAACATGGCTTAAACTGTTTCATTTTTTAATCTGTAAACTTAAACACCAGACCAGAATTCTCAGTGGACACAGTGAAGGCAGGTCTCTACATCAGCAGATGCCTCCATGGCCTCCTTGCTCCCCGGCTCTCTGCCTGTCTAGCAAGCGGGTGGGAGTGACCAGGAGGAAGGGCCTGAGGAAGGGCCTGTCCATGCATTAACTCTGGATGGGCAACTTCAAGGCCCCTGCTCTGTTCTCCTTTCCCATGCTGACTGGGAATGATGGGAATTGTAGTCCAACTCATCTATAGGGCACAGGGTTGAGGAAGGCCGCATTATACCTTCAACCTCCCCCACCCCCGCCCCCAGAATCCATTTTAGTATAACGGATATCCAGAAGAACTATCTGGGTGCACTGCACTTAGCAGAGATGGCTTTGAGCAGACCTTTGACTAGGGATGTCAGGGAAATCCACTACAGAGTCAAATGAGATTGGATTTCTGTGAATCTGATTTTCGGGTTCCACAGCAGACCGGCTCTTTCTAAGTTGTGTGGATTCTGCAGACTTGCAGACCAGGATTTTTAGTGTGGGGGGGATTTGCAAAAATGTGCATTAGCGCAAGGGCGTGTTAGTGGTGATGCATATTTGCAAACAAAGACCATTCTCGTACCAAAGATCCGATTCCATCAATGAGCAGATGACAGAATGAAAGGCGCCTGCAATCTGCAAAACACAGACAGAGCAGATTTACACAAGACTTCCTTCGTTCCATTCAGACCCTGGGAGGAAAAGACGATGAGCACACCTGTTACGAGGTCACAGGTTTTGTGTGGCCGCTGCGGCGCTGCCGGGGCTGTGGCACTGGTGACTGAATACAAGCTGGCTGCTGCAAAGCATGGAACAGCATGTGGCTTGGTATTTTTAACCCAGGAATTATTTTATACTAGAAGATGTGCCCACTGGGTATGTAAGTCCTTTATGGGACTCGTGCATTGCAGCATTGACAGTGAACTGGAGACAGAACAGTTTCCCCAAAGCAGCTGTTTCCGAACACCGTCCTCTAAGGCCTCCTGAACAAAAGAATTTGATCAGTGGGGAATTATGATCAGTGGGGACCCTTCTGTGGGGAAGGCCTGTTGAACACAGAGATGGGTGATTCTGTCAAGTCTGTTTCCAACCAGGTGGTCAGATTTCCGCACTCAAATTCATTCCATCCGGTTTCCATATCGATCTGTGAATTCTTCAAAAAGAAATCCACAAAACATGGGTATCTTTGTATGCACATTTTCCCAGTTGAACATTTTTTTAAAATGTATGCATTTCTCTCCCATAGGAAGAAGCGAAGTTGTGCATATTTTCCCCTGTTACACACATATTGAGTGAGCAATTTCTAAATTTTCAGAACTTTGGCGCAATCTTCCGGAAAGTGTGGATTTCGGGTCACAACTGCGTAGCACTTCATGATTGGTTCAGGAAACATGAATTGACTGTTGTTGCTGTTCAGTCGTTAAGTCGTGTCCGACTCTTCGTGACCCCATGGACCATAGCACGCCAGGCCTTCCTGTCCTCCGCTCTCTCCCGGAGTGTGCTCAAGTCCATATTCATTGTATCGGTGATGCTATCTAGCCATCTCATCCTCTGCTGTCCCCTTCTCTTTTTGCCTTCAATCCTTCCCAGCATCAGGGTCTTTTCCAGTGACTTTTCTCTTTGCATTAGGTGGCCAAAATTTTTGAGCTTCAGCTTCAGTATCTGTCCTTCTAATGAGCAGTCAGGGTTGATTTCCTTTAGGATGGACTGATTTGACCTCCTTGCAGTCCGGGGGACTTGTAAGAGTCTTCTCCAGCACCAGTCTTCTCCAGCACCAATGAATTGAGTAAGTTCACATAAAAATGCAAACCCAGTGAAATTCTCAGTGATTCCTAATCAAGCACCAGCTTTGCATGCAGAAAGTCTCAGATGCAATGATTCTTTCATCCCCAGGGAGGCCTGGGAAAGACTCTTGCTTGAAAACATGAAGAGCTGCTGCCAGTCCAAATAAATAAATAAGTCAGTCAGTCAGTCAACAAGGAAGGACACTTACAGCCTTTAATCATTTTCTGATTCTAGGAGGAACAGGACACAGCATGGTTTTAGTCATGCTGCCCTCTAGTGGCCAATATCACAGGACATTTTCCTTATGTACTTAAGGGTGAGATCCCATGCATGGTTAGACAGAAGAAAGTCCCGGAATGCTGGAAGTTGTAGGACTTTTTTCTGTCTAAACATGCATAGGATTGTGCCATAATAAGTTTTTAAAACACACATTTGCTTGTGGGGAAAACATGGGTTATTTGGCCATTTCCAGTACACACACACACACACACACACACACAAATATGATTCTGCTTCTTGGTAAGAGATCGAATGCATTCATAAATAGATATACTGATTCAAATCAGCAAGGGCTTTTAGAAGGCAGGAAACTGAAAATATAACACTCAAGGAGCTAGGTACTTTATTACAGAGGGCAGGGGACGGAGTCAAGGACCAGTTGTTCTCCAAAAACGGTGGGCTTATTTATAGCACTGCGAGGGGCATTTAGCAGTTCTGGATAAACCTCAGTTTGGGCCCAGCAATGCCACCTTATTTCAAAGGGATGAATGGGAATTTTGTTTTCATTTGCAGATCATCAGAATATGCTCTGTTTGCAATCCAAGTGTGGGTATGCAAAGGGCTGCAGCCTGCATTATGTTATGCCAGTATGACCACTAAGCTCTATAGAAATGGTTTACTATTGGAGATAATTGTTTCTAGAGGAGGACACACACCAAGGGTGTTCTGTACTTCAACCATTCTGCAGTATTATGATTTTGACAATTGAACTAGAAATGGCTATGGGGGGAAAACCAGTCAAGCCCCACTGGCTACAATGGGAAAGGAAGGCTGCACTCCTATACCCACTTACCTGGAAGCCCCACTCAAGTAAACAGTATGGATCCAGACTTTGTCATATTTAGAGTAGACCATTTGAAATCAATGGGACTTAAGTCCCATTGATTTCAATGCGTCTATTCTAGGTATGAGAAAGCCTGGATCCAACCCGATGTTGCCTTTAATAGCAATGGGATTAAATTAGCCAAGCATTTTTAAAAATCAGCTTGCTAGCCTGTATGATAGCAATGGATTATATCTCCTGGAAAGTATTTAGGAATACTTAAAACATATGAAACCCATAAGTTATATCAAATGATTCACAACTAGGGATGGCACGAGCGTCCGGTTGGGGCTGAAAGCCCAGCGAGAAGTTGCGAGTTTGGCCCCTGGACACCAGTTTGCGGACCTGAGCTCTTGCCCGACTTGCGGCGTGCTGAGTCGGGCAAGAGCTCAGGTGCTCACTCCCTTACAAGGAGAGGGGGAAAAGGCAGCGCCTCTCCTCCTTCCTCCATCCTTGCTAAAGTGGCAGTGGCATGGGACAGGCTGGTCGTTTTCCGTAAGTTTTCCTGTCCTTAGAGAAAACGACCAGCTTGTCCCTTGCTGCCACCTTGCTGTAGGGGTGGAGGGAAGAAGGAGGCATGTTTCTTCTTCTCCCCCCCCCCCGACCTGCTGGAGGCCAGGATGAGAGGCTGGGGAGTGGCTGCTGACTGAGGCCCTTTTCCCCTTGACAGCCGGTGCGAGGAAGAGGGGCAGCTTGCGGGCAGGCAGGGTAAGCAAGGAAGCTCGCTGAGCAGGCCCAGGCTGCGTGAGCTGCGGGGGGAAGTTCATCAAGCTCCCCTGGTCCCAGACAGAGATGTGCTCATCCATCCCTATTCACAACCCAAAGACACAGCAGCATCTTGAACCTGGAGGCACTGGAACTTTGGGAATTGCGTAATTCCATTTATGGACTGTTAGTTTTGTTTTTTCTGTGCTTGCTGCAGCTTTTAACTTGATAATATGAATGATTGTCTATTAATTTTTATACCTGGCAAGCTACTTTTTGGGAGGGTAAAAGCAGAGTTAAATTTTCTTAAATAAAAAAATAAAGAGCAATTGCAGATTAGGGATGTCAGAGAAATCCGCAACAGATTCATATGAGTTCAGGTTGCTATGAATCCAACCTGCGGATCCTGCAGCGGACCAACTTTTTCCAAGTTGTGCAGATTCTGTGGACTTGTGGACCTGATTTCACTTGGGGGGATTTGCACAAATGCACCTCAGCGCAAGTGTACATTACCGCAAATGCACATTTGCAAACAGGAATACAATTCTTGTGCATCCATTTAAAAAAATCCAATTCCATTCATGAGTGGACAATGGAATGAAAGATGTCCGGCAATCAGGTGGGACGTATTTATTTTAACACCCTATTTTAACACCCTATTTGACATCTATACACACCCTGTGTCGGTTTGTGTGTGTGTGTATGTGTGTGTGTGAACTGTTGGAATAGTGATGGCAGGAGATCACGCTAATGGGAAGTTTCACCAAAGGCTTAATCCGCCCTGAGAGTGTTGGGGATGTCGTGGCGAGGGTCTCCGAGGGGCAGAGCTCATTGGCCCCCTGGGTCCATGCAGAAACACTGCCCACGAGCAAGGTGGAGCCAATGGTGTTTTTGCCACTTCCCTCAGGGCCTCTTGTGCAGCAGAAGTCCAGTTCTTGCGCCAGTGTGTGCAACCAAGCAAAGTCTGCTTTGCCAAGCCTTCGCTTCATGGGCTCCGTTATTCAGCCACTCTTGCTAACAGGGACATAAGACCTAGAGCTGTGCACGAAGGGCCTCTCAAACCGCTCCAGCCTATTTGTGGGCAGAGAAATTGAGGGGACGTTTTCACCCAATGTCTGCTGGGTAGGGGGAGCGAAATTCTCCAACAGTTTCTCACAGAGAGGGCTCACTATTGACAAGGGTTGTGGCCTCTTTCTTTTTTCCTGAGGGTTTTGGGTTCATTGCACTGCTTCTGCAAGTGGCAACAGCATCAACCACATTGAGGCTTCCATGTTTCTGAGGCAGAACTTTGGATTTCTTTTGGTGGTACCTTTGAGCTGCCCTAATCACTGCGAGGTGGCCGAGGGGCTGTGTGTGTTTTCTCTCTGTGCGTCACACACCTTCCTGTTGCTCTGCAGCCTCCCAGGCCACCTGCACTTCCTGGACTGGAAAAAAAAACCCATGGGAGGAGTTGCCTCCCGAGGTCTTCCTCATGATGGCTTTAACTGAAGTGCGGGAAGCCGAGGAGGCTGCCGGCTGCCACAGACCTTACTGTACAGTGACAGACAGGACACTCATGCACACTCCTCAGCCACCTCACGAGTAAGGTAAGCAGAAGAGCCCCAGACTCAGCCCATGAGAATTTCTCCGAAATTTCTCTTCCTTTAAATTTTTTTTGAGAGCAACATCTTTTCTATCAAATTGAATGAGAATGGTTAAAAAAAATGTGGGACAAATTTGTGGAACAGCGCTAATAAGAACAATCTAGAATGGGTTGCATCTTAGAGTCCCACGATGGAATCCGCTGCGGGGTGGGGACAGAAGAACATCATAGAATCATAGAATAGTAGGGTTGGAAGGGGCCTACAAGGCCATCGAGTCCAACTCCCTGCTCAATGCAGGAATCCAAGTCAGAGCATCCCTGAAAGATGGCTGTCCAGCCTCGTCTTGAACGCCTCCAGTGTGGGAGAGCCCACCACCTCCCCAGGTAATCGGTTCCATTGTCGTATTGCTCTGACAGTCAGGACGTTTTTCTTGGTGTTCAGCTGGAATCTCACTTCCTGTAACTTGAGCCCATGATTCCGTGTCCTGCACTCTGGGATGATCGAGAAGAGATCCTGGCCTTCCTCTCTGTGACAACCTTTCAAGTACTTGAAGAGCGCTATCCTATCTCCCCTCAGTCTTCTCTTCTCCAGGCTAAACATGCCCAGTTCTTTCAGTCTGTCTTCATAGGGCTTTGTTTCCAGTCCCCTGATCATCTTTGTTGCCCTCCTCTGAACCCTCTCCAGTTTGTCCGCATCATTCTTAAAGTGTGGTGCCCAGAACTGGACACAGGACTCCAGATGAGGCCTAACCAGTGCTGAGGAAAGGGGAACTAGTACTTCCCGGGATTTGGAAGCGATGCTTCTATTAATGCAGCCCCAAATAGCAGTGGCCTTTTTTGCAGCCACAGCACATCGTTGGCTCATATTCAGCTTGTGATCGACAACAATTCCAAGATCCTTCTCACTTGTAGCGTTGTTGAGCCATGTATCCCCCGTCTTGGAACTGTGCATTTGGTTCCTTTTTCCTAGGTGCAGAACTTGGCATTTATCCCTATTAAATGTCATTCTGTTGTTTTCAGCCCAGTGCTCCAATCTATCAAGATCACTTTGAATTTTGTTTCTGTCTTCCAGGGTATTCGCTATCCCGCCCAATTTTGTGTCATCTGCAAATTTGATTAGCATTCCCTGTGCCTCCTCCTCCAAGTCATTAATACAAATGTTGAAGAGCACATCAGAAGAGCCCTGCTGAATTAGAGTCCATCCAGTCCAGCATTCTGTTCACACAGTGGCCGGCCAGATGCCTGTGGAAAGCTCATAAGCAGGAGTGCAGTAAGTGAAGTGTTCCTCTGCTCTGCTACACCACTGGAACAGCGGTGGCATCTGCCACATACTCAACTTGGGAGGGGAAAACACACAACCCAGAAAATACAAAAATGATGTAATAAATGGCAAACAGGCCCCCAGCATCTGTGAGAAATACCACCAATTGGGACTGTCCCAGTGACCCACATACTGCCCACACAGAGGAAGCCAATGAACCCACAGCAAGGGGAAAAGGCACCCAGCACACCTCTGCATCACTATACAGCACAGAACAGCACTTCCTGGACAGGTCAGCTCAGCTGCAGAGAGCACATGCAGCCCTGCTCGGGCATGGATTCAAGACCTACCCAGGGAGGAATGATTCTTTGGGCGAGAACGAGAAGTCAAGGGGAGGGACTGGGACACCCACCCAGAGCATGCAGGGGCACACACTGACAGCAGCAGCCCCCAGTGTTTCACTGCATATGGCAGACTTCCCCAAGCCGGCCCTCTCCAGATGGGTCAGGGTACAACTCCCAGCATGCCCCAGCCAGCCATGCTGGCTGGGGCATGCTGGGGGTTGTATCCCAACCCACCTGGAGGGTGCCAGCTTGGGGAAGTCTGGCACAGGGCAAGGGGCTGGGAAGCAGGAGGTGGGCACTGGAGTCCCACCAGGGGGGAATGAAGGTCTGCCCCCCCCCACACTCACTTTGCATGCCTGGCTAAACAAAAGTCACACCAAGGACAAAGGCAGGCAGTTCCTGGGGCTTGAACCCACAATACAAACACCACAGAGCCCTCACCCCTAGGCCACAGCAGCAGCAGGCAGGCAGCAGACACACCATGGGGCATGTTTGTCTACTCCCTGCCCCCAGCCCCAAGACACCGTCACAGACTCCGGGGCACAGGGCCTGCAGGAGGAGACCTTGCTGGGCAGAACAGCACTTGCTTTACACGCAAGGTATCCTGTGTTCAAATCCAGAGTACAACCACACAATAGAAAAGATGGGGGCCTCCTACCTGTGGGCACAGCCAAGCCAATCAGGGCCAACACTGCATGGGCAAAGCACTACATGGGCCAACTGGCCCTTTTGGCCCACTTGTGCACCCTGCCTGCCCCCTCACCATCTGGGGAGCCTGAATAAGCACAGAGAGGAGGGAACCTTGGCTCTGAGCCCATCAAACTCCCTGCCCTCCCCAGTCCCATCCTGAGGCCAACCAGAGCCAGATCATACTGACCCTGCGGGATCCTTCCCCACAACCTGGCGTCTGCTGCTGGTCATGGGGTGGGTCTCCCTGATGGCCTGCATGATAGTATGGGATGGATCCTGTCACTGTGGGAGAGTGACCTGTGGAGATCAAGTTAAGAGAGAGAGAGAGAGAGAGCAATAAACAATAACCAGCAGCTGAGTGCACAGCAGGAGGTGTCAGAGGAGAGGGAGTGGTGTCCCCTGGGTGCTCAGCCAGTGCTCATGCCTCACTCTGCCACCCCACGGGGTGGGGGGAAACTGCAGGGACTGTGAGTGTATGCACCCCTTCCCCCTTGGGTGCTGTAGTGAAACTCTCTGTGTGGAGTTCTGCTCATGCATACAGGCTGCAATCCTGTGCTCCTGTGTTGTTTGGCCAGCAGTGGCCATGGTTGAGAGAGAGATTACCTGCATGTGGGGATGACTGAATCCCCGATATGTGGGACACATGGCTCCTGCTGTTGGGGAAGGCGGGTAGAACAGAGATACATGAGAAATTCATTTTAGTTTGTTTCTGAGCAGAATTTAATGAGTCAGCACCTCCTGGAATCTAATGCAGACCCAAATGCAACCTGCGATCCAAATCCAGATGTTTCCGAGCTTGCAATGCGAATGGTGGAAAATGTGTCCATTTGAAAAATTCATACAACATAGGGATGTATGAGGATTTCGTTTTTGCTTGCAAAACATGCAACGACGTCCTGTTCAAAGCTCCAGATGCGAGAGTAAGTGCAAGCATGTGTTCCCCCAAAACATTCGTATATTGTTGAACACATGGTCACATTCGTCTTGTTCCTGATTCCTAGTTTGATTTGCAGAAATTTCCTAGTTTGCACAAATTTCCTCAGTAGACTGAATCAGCCCCGCTTTAGTCTATGGAGGAAAGTTCTGCAAATAGAAATGTGCAGAAATTTGGGGAGATTTGCACACATTTGAGGAGATTTGTGCAAATATCGTGTTCAATTGCTGCTCGATTTGCACAAGTTTCCCATTCACACAGAGTGAGCAGTGATCGCAAATGCAAACATGAATTGGGCACAAGAGAAGCAGGAAGACAATGTTTGGAGAATCCTAGTGACCTCAAACTTTGCTCGTTCACCCATTTTTAATACCACATGTTAGTCAGTGGGAGAAAAATGTGTACATTTAAAAAATGTGTGCAATTGATGTGCACATTTTGAGAAATCCGTACACATTTTTGTGTGAAAAGGAAACAACAATAATCATAATCTAATTATGTTGCAATTTAGCTAGAAGTAAGTGCTTTACAGCCTCAAATGGCGTAAAATACACCAATTATGGCCATAATTTCCCTGCAATGAAGGATGACGCGGGCGTGCAATTCAGCCCGGGAATCATGCACTTGACAAATGGCCTGCGCTCACCTTGGTGGCCTCATTGAGCTTTGCAGTTGCCATTTTCTGAGAAATAAAACAGCAATTGCAAAAATGTGCATATTTGCGCATGCAGAGAAATGCACATTTTAATGCATACGAAAACATGCACATCTTTGCTATCGCCGTTTTCTTTTTTTAAAAAATGGTGATTGTGGTGCTCAACGAGGTTGTTGGGGTGAGTGTGAGCTGCTTGCCGAGCAGGGGAGGGCCTGGCAAGCAGGGGCAGGTGCTGGGTAGGAGTCTGGAGAACCTGGACGGGGGTGAGTTCGCACATCCCTACCCATGAGAGGCTAATGTAAATGTAATTTTCCCTATCACACCTTCTAGAAAGACAGAGAGCCGCCCCACATGAAATCTGAGGATACACAGGAAAGGGGGGGTAGTCCACTGTGGACCACGAAGGTCAGATTCTTGGGAATCTGGCTTCATTGGAGTCTGCAGTCGATTTCTCCAGCATCCCTACCCCTGGTGTTGGGAAACAGGGGTCTTTCCTCTTATGTGTGTGTGTGTGTGTGTGTGTGTATACACACACACACACAATGCCAATCCCCATATGCCTGGGATATTACAAAAATGGCAAGAATGATTGATAATTTAATTTGCTGGGGCGGGGGAATATTATATTAAAACTTAAATGTTGTAAAAATCTAAAAATGGAGAATTAGCTTTCCCTGAAGTGAAATCAGTTGTACAATATACCAGTTGTACAATCAGTCAGTTGTATTGATTGAGTGATTGAAGTTACGTGGAAAAGTTGATGCCACATAGGAGGGGATTCTACTGAACTAGTAGGGGTGTACGAAACCCCCTTACCGGACGCACGTTAAATGTCCCAGACGCCATTTGCGGCCGCAGTCAATCTGGCCCACCAGCGATACCGCAATGGCAGCCGTATTGCTGGCACTTCGGAGCCGGCCGGCGGGGAGGATCTAGCCGGCGAGGATTACTCGTGGCGGCGGAGGGAAGTCTTCCGATCCTCCACAGACTCCGGGGGGCCGGATTCTTTTGGATCCGGCCTCACTGGGGTCTGTTTTCTCCCCCATCCCTATGAACTAGAGTCCGTTTCACTGGAGCATGTTTTCTGGCAGCCCTCCCCAACCTGGTGCCATCTAGATGTGTTCTGGACCCTTCAGAGGATTGGCCCATGAGAGCTGAACCAGCTCAGGTACGCCCCACAGGACAGGAGCGCTCTTCCTTCTTGCCAATCAGCAGGCAGCGGGACGAGCAGAGCTGCACTGCTTGAGTTGGAATGACCTTGAGCTATTTTATTTCATTTTCAAAATGAATGCCCCGCCTTCCCATTTCAATTAATATTCAAGGCAGCTCACATTAAAAAATAAATAAAATAAAAACATCATAAAAGCAACAACTGCAACAATCCAGAAAGCTGCATTCCAGAGCAGCAGACATATTTTAAAAAAGGACTGTCACAACCCAAGGTGGCCAATGGCTTTAGAACACCCAAGAGGCCTGACACCCAAAGGATGTCAATGAGGGCCCCTTGCAAACATCGCTGGGGAGAGCATTCCGCAAACAAGGGGCAACAGCAGAGGAGGCCCTGTTCCGAAAAGAAATCCACCTGACCTCCAAGGAAAAGGGCTTCATCTGAAGATGACCTGAACAAACGGGCAGATTCATGCACATCCATGGAATGGGAATGCTGCCCCATAAAAATACTTACAAGTCCAGGTATATCCAGGTAATGATACCCATAATTGTTACATTTCAGTACCAAGCAGTACTTAAAAGCACACAATTATCCTATGACAGAGACTGCAATGGAAACAGCTAATTACTTCACCAGAAATGTTCTTGTTTCCTTCTTGTAGCAACATGAGAGCAGTGAGCGTGCCTGGAAGCCCACGGATCGCTGCAAACAACCAGAAGGGCACAGCAGAATTGCCACTTAACGTTTAAAGTGAAATTCTAACTGCATTGGGGAGTTTCTCTTCAGAATAAATAGAATAAAATAAAATAAAACAAGGGATTTTGAAAGAAGCTAGAAGCCTTGCAAGAAGACTAGTGGAATTTCTCCAGGGTTCTCTCACTGAAATTCAAAGAAAGCAAAATTTGTTGCAAAATATATGAGGAATTACAAGGGCATCAATCCACACGAGCAGGGGTGTGGAACCTTAGGCCCGCAGGCTATATCTGGGCCCCAGAAAGCCACTCCCCTTTCCCTGGACCCATCCCTTTTACTGCAACCACTGATCATTGGGTGGTTTCCTCGCTTTCGCGTGGTGTTTCCCTCATTCAAAAAGGTTGAGATGCCTCTTCTCCCAAGGCACCTTCAAGCGAAAAGATGCTGGTAGTTCTGGTCTTCGGGGCCTGTCCCTACCCTTTGCTTCCACCCGCTTTCCTCTTTGGCTCCGCCCACCACTGGGATGTGGCTCCTGAGAGCATCACTTGGAAGAAACTGATTATCTAGACCCATTTCAGTCGGGCTTCAGGCTTGGGCATGGGAGAGAAACGGCCTTGGTCGCCTTGGTAGATGATATGAGGAGTGCTCTGGATAGGGGTGAATGCTCCTTCCTTGTTCTCCCCGACCTCTCAGCGGCTTTTGATACCGTTGACCACGGTATCCTCCTGGACCGCCTGGAGGGGTTGGGCATTGGAGACACCGTATTGCGGTGGTTCCGGTCATTCCTCTCCGGCAGGTACCAGAGGGTAGCACTGGGAGAGGAGGTTTCGGACCGTGGCCACTCACTTGTGGGGTGCCACAGGGTTCCATCCTCTCCTCGATGCCATTTAACATCTATGTGAAGCTGCTGGGGGCTATCATCAGGAGGTTTGGGGTGCGGTGTCATGAATATGCGGATGACACGCAGCTCTACCTCTCATTCAAATCTTCACCAAGGTTGGCCGTAGAATCCCTGTCCAAATGTCTGGAGACGGTGAGTGGCTGGATGGGGAGGAATAAGCTGAAGCTGAACCCCGACAAGACCGAGGTCGCACGAGTTCACTGGCTACCAGTTGTTTTCCGGGCCAAATTCAAGGTGTTGGTTTTGACCTTTAAAACCCTATATGGTTCCGGCCCAGCCTATCTTAACGAGCGCCTCCAGCAGCACCAGACAGGCCGCTTAACAAGATCAGCCTCGGATGGCCTTCTCTCTGTCCCATCAGCCAGGACAGCTAGACTGGTGGGGACGAGGGAGAGGGCCTTTTCTCTGGTGGCCCCCACTCTGTGGAACTCCCTCCCTAGGGAACTCCGCCATGCCCCCTCTTTAATGAGTTTCCGTCATGCAAAAAAACATGGTTGTTCAGGCAGGCATTTGGGGTGGGTTAGGGTATTTTAGAAAATGTTTTTATTGTAGAATTTTATTGTTTTAAACTGTTTTATTGTACGTTGTACATCACCCAGAGTGGCTGGGTGACCAGCCAGATGGGCGATTAATAAATTTAATAATAATAAATAAAATAAATCTCCAAAATGGCATTTGGCCCTCGGGCTGAAAGAGGTAGACACCCTTGCCAAGGAGTATTGACTGAACTAGCAATATTTCTTGGGTGGGCTTCACATCTTATTCTTCCCTGTAAGAATAAGAATAATTCTTCCCTGTATATTCCTAATCCTAATTATGCCTAACATAAACATGGAGCTTGCCTTTTCTTTTTTTTAACATCAGTTGTCATTCTGACATTTTCATCAAGCTGTCCACCACGCCCCCAAATCTTTGTCTTGGTCAGTCACCTCTAGCGCAGTTCCCATCAGCATATACTTGAAGTTGGGATTTTTTGCCCCAGTGTGCATCACTCTACAGTTGCTTACATTATCCTGCATTTGCCATTTGGATGCCCGTTCTCCCAGTTTGGAGAGATCCTTTTGGAGCTCTTCACAGTCTCTTTTTGTTTTAACCACCCTAAATAATTGGGTGTCATCCACAAACTTGGCCATTTCACCGCTCACTCCTAATTCCAGATCATGGATAAACAAGTTAAAAAGCATTGGTCCCAATACAGACCCCTGTGGGACCCCACTATTCACACTCCTCCGTTGGGAGAACTTACCTTTTATTCCTGCTCTTGATGGCAGGTGCCATTTAGCTAACATGGCTTGCAGCCACTAATAGATCTCCCTCCCCTGAATTGGTCTCATTTTTAATTAAAAAAAAGCCATCTAAGATCGTGGCCATCATCTCATGCTATGAATATCAAATAGGGGCTTTATGTAAGCCACTGTTTCTCAACTTGGGCCTACCTTGTATTGCTGGTGTGAGTACAGAATGAGGCAAGGGATTGCACAGCAACTTGTATGCCAGGGGTGCAGAACCTCAGGTCAGGGGGTCAAATCCAGCCCACCTGGGGTCCCAATTGAGCCCTCTCAGGTTCTCCCGAACGCCTCACTCCTTTCCCTGGCCACAACCCCTTTCCACCACTTCAATTGTTTGGTGGTTTCCCCGTTTTTGTGCAGTTCCCCCGCCTTAAAAAGGGAAACCCTCTCCTAAGGTTGATTTGTGTCAGAAGGAGCTTTAAGCTAAGATATGCTGGTATTTTTTGGCTCCATCCCTTTTGACTTTGCCCGTGCCAACCAGTGGAATGTGGCCCCTGAGACCTTCTCCGAAATTTAATTTGGCCTGTAGGCTGAAAAAAGTTCAAGGCCCCTGTTGTAAACAGTGAGATGCCGGCGGCTACCACTGGCTCATGGGCAGGCAAGGGTTTTCCGCTCCATCTGGAAGTCCCGCCATGCCAATCGTCACTGGGGCGGCTATTACTCCCCCCGCCCCTGCCCTGCTCCAGCCTGTTGACTATTTTTTACTGGGCTGTGCTTTGCGGTTTGCCACATCGCAACCAAATAATTTTTAGATGTGAAAATGGACAGAAAGCAAAAAAGCCCCATAAAAGTTGTTGGACAGCTCCGTTTTAAAACTAAAATAAAATATGCAAAGCAATTCCTATCTTGCACCCTTGGCCACCAAATCTGCATTTTAATATATGGCAGGTCCCACTGAACTACAGATAGAGGTTTTTAAAAGCCACAATGGACAACCAGTATGATATCAAAGTTTTGTAAAACTCCTATGCCTCAGGTCCAATTAACAAGCAAAAGAACAATCTGGCATGTTGAAAAAATAGTTTGAGTGAAAAGCTGCTCCAAAATTCACCAATCTTTTGAAACATCTGCTCACATGAAAAACGTCAGTGGCAGTGGCCCAGTGGGCAGAGCCCCTGCATGGCACACAGAAGATCCCGGGTTCAATCCCTGGCAGCATCTCCAGGCAGGGCTAGAAAAACTCCTGTCTGAAAACCTGGAGAGTTGCTGCTGCCGGTCAGTGTCACAGGTCCCTATATTCCTGCAATATGTGCATTTGCGAGAGATCGCAGCATTCATGCTCCAAATCATAATTTGTTTTAATGGTGTGTGTGTCAATTACAGGAAATTCCCACATTCAAAGCGGTATGCAAAGGAGGGGGAGTAGAGGATATGGTGGGGCTATAGATTGTGTTCTTGATATTTTGTCACTTTTGAAAGAAACCATTTCCATTCTTACAAGAAACACGCACACACAGCCTTCCAACAATCAGCCCACTGAGGTAGTGTGCCTGCAGATAGGCACAGGGGAGAAACGGGTTCCGTCTGTATTTTAGCATGGGCCTACCTAATTATTCACACTTCCTGAATGAATGGGGAAACCAAAATGCAGCTATTACTCTGTGGTGTTTGCAGTTGCACTTTTGCAGGGCTTTTGCTCCAATCGAAAAGTGTGCACAAAGAATGGAATAATACAAAGGAAAAGAGCAAAGAAAGAAATGCATTTATTTGTGAAAAATGCATTATATGTAAGAAAACTGCTGGCATAAATGCACATACTAAGCAAAATTGTGTACAAAAATAGCTGTACTAGGAGAAATGACTACAAAATACGTACACATGTTGATTCAGATTTTTAATTAAAAAATTGCAAACACATGCAGAAGTGGGACAAATGAACCTAAGATTGGAAAAATGAGAAACTCAGAGAAACCAAAATATATTCATTTATTTTAAATTACTTTTAGGCTGCCTTTAAGGTGGAACCCTCTCAAGGCCGTGACAGATTTGTCCAACTGTAACTGCATGTGAAACACATCCATGCAAGAATATCTACAGGTGATACCTCAATTCAGTAGCTGACAGTGCTGAATGAACAGCAGTGTAAACTGGGTGAACTTTGAATGAGATGGATTTTCTATGAAAAATGCAATTGGAAACAGAATGATGTCTGCATTTCTCACACATATCTATTTTTAAGGTTCCAGGTTGCAAGGCTGCCTGACAGATATACCTATCTGGTGTAGGTATGTGAAGGCTACTTGTGATTATTCCGTGCAAGCCCCGCCCTCCGCCGCCCCCCCTGGCCATTTGTGCCCAAAGACGTGCCTTTGATATCTTATGACCCGTTATGTGCAAATGTCTGGCCCTTCCATTGGCAAAAGATGCCAGAACTGAACCCAATTGAACTTGAACCCTGGTTGTTCACAGTCATGTGCAGAGTTCAGCACTCCTTATATCACTGCCCCCCCCCCCCGCAATTTCAGCAGGTGAAGGTTGTCCTAGCACAATGCTGAAGGGGGGAATTTCACAAGCAGAGGATGAAGGGGTGCCTCCCCTGCTACCGTTTGTCCCCTAAGCCTGGCTATTCAGAGGTACACTGCTTCTGCGCTTGGAGGTTTCATTTAGCTATTGTGGCTACTACTGTTGTTGTTGTTGTTCAGTTGTTCAGTCGTGTCCGACTCTTCGTGACCCCATGGACCACGGCACGCCAGACCTTCCTGTCCTGCGCTCTCTCCCAGAGTGTGCTCAAGTCCATATTCATTGCATCGGTGATGCTATCCAGCCATCTCATCCTCTGCCGTCCCCTTCTCCTTTTGCCTTCAATCTTTCCCAGCATCAGGGTCTCTTCCAGGGAGTTTTCTCTTCGCATTTAGAACTTGTTGCAATGAGTTCCACAAATGAATTACAGATGGCAGGAAGAAGTACTTCTGTCTGACTTGAAGCTCCCGCCAATCAGTGTCTCTCAAGGTCACCAACTTCTGTGAGAAAAAAAAGGGACAGGCCTAAGCAATTCAGTTGTCTACACAACAATTGATTTAGGAACCCAGGCGTCACATCTGGTCATGTGACAGAGGTTCCAGAACCCCACAAATGCAGAATACAGGATGAGGTTGCTTCTTCTGATAGATCTCTTGACTGGAAGCCAAGTCTGGAGCTGTTCTTCATGTGACAAATTGCAAAATTGAAAAATAGCCGGGACATCGCTGTTTTCTGACAACAGCAACCAAAAAGTCGTTAGTCCAACGGCTTCTCCCATTGTTTGGAGCTAAATACCTTGGGCCAAGATGGAGGCTGTTCTCCTAAAGCAGGGGAGCACAGCCTGAGACCCTCGACAGCGGGTTTGGCGGGCCCCATCCTCTTTTCCCTGCTGTGGGAGAAGAATGAGCACTGCTGTTAGCAGTGCTGGGACAACTATCAATATTAGGGTCACAATGTGCCTGCATGTGTTTACTTCTGAGTAGAACTGAGCTGTGCTTTCCATGCCTGAAAACTGTTTCACTGGGGCCTTCTTCTGAGTAGTCATGCACAGAATTAAGCTGTGCCTTGTATGCTTGGTGGGAAAATGTCCAAATTGGTGAGAATAACATTCACGTGTGCGTGTGTTTGTCTGCGTGTGCATGCATATCCATGCGTGGCCCCCAGCCCTGCAGCACAGCCCAGATGCAGCCCTTGGGGCCAAAACGTTGTGGAGCCCTGCTCTAAAGCCAGCCTTTCATTTCTGTGAAGGATTCATTTCTCCGATGTCCCTTTGCCTCCCAGGATTCCAGAGGTCCATGCTCAGAGGCTTTGTGGTGTAGACTTCAGTGTGGTGGACTTGGATATGGGAGTTCAGGGTTCAAATCCCCACTCAGCCCTGAAGAAAATGAGTGACTTCAGGCAAAGCACTCCCCCTCAGACCACTTTACAGAGTTGTTGTGAGGATAAACCCATCCATGGGCTTTCTTACCAAAGGGTGCAAAGCACAGTTTTTTTTTAAAAAGCTGATATGGCTCTTGAGACTAATGACAGCCAGGCTGTCTACAAAATGGAGGCCAAATGCGAGAGATCTCCTAAAAAGCAATCTAGAATATGAGGTAGTGTGAAATGAAAAGAAAAAATCCATCCCGAGAGAACCTAAACCAAAAAACGGATGTTGACATCATGCTTGCAGCTGGTCAGGATTAAATTAGATCTACACTACCAAAGGGTTTGTGGTGGGGTTTTCCCACAGCCACGCTGGCCACAAACAAGGCAGAAATGACTAAATCAACAAGCCCACTGGAGCAGGGGGTGGGAGAGACCTCCCATGAGGTCATTGCCTTCACTGGAAAGTATCTGAGATGTGGTGGCAGTGGGATCGAAATGACTCGCCCCCAGCTTCATGGATTGCAACAATGTTGCTCTTCTGGGGATGCCAGCACAGAACGTTACTCTGAGTCCAAACCCTCCAGATGTGCTTATGAAATCGGGATGTCCTGTACCGTTTTTCGTACAGCTTGCACCCAGTTGCTGTTGGACCTGACTGTACCTAACACATGCCCAATACACATGGGGAAAATTGTCCAGATCCACCTCTTTGGCAGCTAGAGTACAAGAACAGCGGAGCGGCTAGGCTCAATTAGACTGCACACGTCTGTTTAGTCCTCCTCACGCCCTGTTCCCAACAAATGCCAGTCAGACACATCTGGAAGCTCACAAGCAGGGTGTGAAAGGGAGGGCGATCCCACTGTCCCGTCCCGTCCCCCCCCCCCCAGTATCTGGCTGCAT
The DNA here is from genome assembly GCF_057233095.1 of Heloderma suspectum. NCBI lineage: Eukaryota > Metazoa > Chordata > Lepidosauria > Squamata > Helodermatidae > Heloderma > Heloderma suspectum. The sequence continues at coordinate 327,154,257 of NC_139460.1, read as the reverse complement.
TAACAGAAGCACCCAGATCATGGGAACGAAGTGTTCCGCTCTATTCTGCATAAGTCAGGCCACATTTGGAGTACCGTGTCCAGTTCTGGGCACCCCATTTTAAGAAGGGCGTAGACAACCTGGAGCACATCCAGAGAAGAGCAGCCAGGATGGTGAGGAGTCTGGAAACCCAAGTCCTAAAAGGAACAGTTGGAAGAGCTGGGTATGTTTAGCCTGGCAAAGATAAGTTTAAGGGAGACGTGATAGTGGTCTTCAAACATCTGAAAGGCTGCCATGCAGAAGATGGGGCAGACTTCATCTCTGTTGCTCCAGAGGGCAGGACTAGAACCAATGGGTGGAAATTGCAGGGAAGCAGATTTTGGCTAAATAGTAGGAGAAACTTCCTAGCTGTGGGAACTGTTCAGCAGTGGAACAGATAGCCACAGGAGGTGGTGGGTTCTTCTTCACTGGAGTTATTTAAGCAGAAGCTGGACAGCCATCTGTCAAGGATGCTGTAGCTGCACCCTGCAGTGCAGAGCCTGCCTTGAGCAGGGGGCTGGACTAGATGACCTCCGAGGTCCTTCCAGCTCTAACATTCTGTGATTCTATATAATGCCCCATTCAGTTATCATAGCTAGTTGCCATTGATAGACCTCTAGTTCCTCCCCCATGGATTTTTCCAATCCTCTTTGAAGCCATCTAATCATCACTGTACCTTGCAGCAATGAATTCCCTTACACACTGTGTAACGTTAAAATTACACTGTGAGCATGTGAATGTCGCTTCGCCATGGATTCCTGCACTGAGCAGGGGGCTGGATGCGATGGTCTTGTAGGCCCCTCCCAACCCTGCTATTCTATGATTCTATGTGCTCAGGTATTCCATAACTGAATTGCACATTGGTTGGCATGAAGAGGTATGTCGTTCCTGTTGTGAACCTTGGTCTGATCAGCTTCACAGGCTGACCTCCAAGTGGAACGAGAGATAGTTCCTTGGGGGCCAGAGCAGCCGCTCTCAGCCTGGCCCCCTCCAGATGTGCTGGCTGGGAATGATGGGAGTTGCAGTCCAACACATCTGGAAGACATCTGGTTGGGGAAGGCTGTGTAAGAGTGAACAGGTTTGCTAGAAAATCCCAAGTTCTGTCATGGTGGCCTTGATCACACTTAGTGCTTCACCCTGACCCGCGGGTGTTGCTCATCCAGCCTGAGAACACTTGGGCTCCCTCAGTCTCAGCCCTGCCTCTGGCTCTGCCCGAGCTCCACCCCCAGCCCAGGAGTCTACCAGAGGCTTGGGAAGGGATCAGGAACCCCCCTGTTCTATCCGAACCACCCGTTATCTCTGTTTAAGCAAACTGTTGGATTCAAAAGCCCTTCAGCTCTTTAGTTCTTACTGTTGGTTTGTTTAATTTTGTTTTGGAAAATTAATCAAGTCTTTTATTGAAAAAATCCCTTCAGCTCTATTTTCTTCTGGCTCCATAGAGGCTTCTGCTAACACATGTTTAGTGAGCCTGAATACAGGGCCAGGAGGAATGGCAGTGAGCCAAAGTTAATAGAGTGAAAAGATGTCAACCCCTGGGACAAACTAGACCTGACCTTAATCAGGTGTAAGCAATGAACAGGCATCCTTTAAAACATTTAAATAGGCATCGCGGTTGGACCCGAACAGGACTGGGACCATTGCACACAGTGGCGGAATGTTACCCCCCCACACCTCACCCAAGCCCAAGAATACCCCCCTCCCACAAACCTGGGAGGGAAGCTCCCATTGATGTGGTTAGTAGCACCTTCAAGAGGTGCTGGACGAGATGGGCCTGTGGCCTGATCCTCTTGCATTCTGTCCGTGTGTCTGTGAACCTGGCGTCGCTGTCTTGCCATCCCGTATTCACAATAACCCAGGTATTGCGCCTGTTTTATTGTCCCTCCCCTAATAGCGAACTCAGATGGTGAGTGCTGATGACTACGCAGCCAAAACAGGGGCCACTGAGAAACAAGGGGGAGGTATCAGCATTCTCATGTAGACCCCAAGATGGGCAACACATCCTTTAAAAATAAATCCTACCCCCCCCCCCAATGGGATGGAATGTTGAGTGTGTGCTGGGAACTGGGGGTGGGGAGGGAGACTGGAATAGACTATACTGGAGGAGGACATGGCTGGCTGGAAGTGACCCTGAACAGCTTTCCTGCTAGGAAGTAAGGATACACTGCAACATTTGTTGCAGGTTCTACTTGTTCTGCCTATTTTACAGGTGGAGAACTGAGGCTGGGATAGTGTGATTTATTCTCTCCAGGACAAGCTGTAAGCCTGTTGCTTGAACACAAGTCACCAACTCCAAGCCCATCGTCTGTAGACTTTCCGTTAGTGTTGTGGGCTCTCCCAGTCAGAAGGTACCCATGACGAAAAGCCCCCCCACCCCATTAAGTACTGGATAAAGAAGGAGGGGGGAGGGAGGAGAAGCAAAGCACATGCTCACTTTCCCCACTGGACTCTGAGAACTGGAAGGCTGAAAGTTCACCTTGGTCCTTCTCTCCACCCCGCCCAGTTTCTCTAGTTGCTGAAACTATTTCAGTTATAGCAGAACGGATTAAGATTCCATAACATTCTCAGGAATGCAAACCATCTATCCCATTTTTAGAGTGCCTGGAATGACCGGGACGCCCGAGATGTTTCACAGTTTAGCCTTAATTTGAGCCAGGCTTGGCCTCGGAACCTGGATTCAATCTCAAGGCTCAGATCCAGGATATGCGTGGTTATTATTAATGCACACACCCAGCGGCCTGTCATTTTGCCTTCGCCCGAGTACAACTCCCATCACCCCAGCCTGTTCTGGCTGGGGTTGATGGGAGCTGTAGTCCAACACATCTGGGGGGAGCCAGGTTGGGAAAGCCTGCTCCAGGGGCTCCATCAGGGGTTTTCCCCACCTCTGCCCCCTGAGATGCTTACAACTGAAGATGCCAAGGGTTGCACTTGGGCTGTTCTCCATGCAGTGCTCCGTGTCCCCTGTCCCGCCTCTCGCGCCAAAGCCTGGCAGTGCCTGTTTCAGTTTTAGTTTTTACTGTCTGCAGGCTAATGTGATCTATCTCATTTGTGTCCCATCCTTCCTCCAAGGAGACTAGGGCTCATTCCATTTTATCCTCCATTTATCCAGTGTGCATCACAGCGGAGCAAGGGTACAAGCATCTCACAGGGCCAAGGACATCACTGCATCCATTAGATTACAGTTTTGTTTTTCTAGGCCTCATAGAGTTCTTCGTTTCTCTGCCCCTACTAAACTTAAACAGCAAATCTTTCTGGGTATGGAAGAGGGGAATAAAATGTATGAAGAATCACTTAGAATGTCTGTTCCAATAATTTGGAAGACGGATAAAATATATTAAAAAAGAGAGCTCACACTTCTGCAGTCCCTCTCTATAGGTGCCCTACTCCACAACATAATTCGCCTTGTGGCTAATCCATCCCCTTTGGGTTTATAAATAAATCACCATCCACTGAGATCCAGCATAGAGAGAGGACTTTGGCACTGGTTACTCAGTCTGGGACTTTTTGCAACAAACAGGAATGAATGTTTGGTTTTCTCACCTTGCAAGTGGTCTCAGCATAAAGCAACCTCTTACGTGTAAATTCCTGGCACTCAAACTCAGCTGATGCTGTGCAAGGCTGTAAAAGTTTGGCCACGACTTCTGGGACTTGAATATTGAATTCCAGAATGTCTTGTTAGTCTAGACCAGGATTTGGGGTGTGAAAGTGTTCATTTTGGCGGCTCTCCCTCCACATTGTGTTCATAATGAGGCTGCACAGACACATGATGGCAAGACAGAAGGTGGTTTTGCAATGCAGCCTCCAGTCCAGGTGACCACTTACGCATCATGGCAGAAGATGCTCCTCCAAGTTGGCCCCGTCGCATTTAGGCCTCCTGGACCTCCTGCAGCTCCCCAGCCCCTCCCCAGTCCTTCTTGGGTGTGCGTGAATGCTTCTTCGCGACACTTGGCCTGTCCTTGCTATGTCATTGCCCTTTCTGTGGGGCAATTCCCCAAATAAGCTCCATGCCCAAACTGAGCGCTGCTTATCTAATGGACTCTTCTGTTCTGTACCCAAGTTGCACACTAATCAGCCTTCCTCTGTCTTGCCATGGAGCATCTCTCCTTTGACTGAAGCCTTGGCTTGTGTCTGTCGCTCATTTGCTCTTCATAGTCGAACTGACTCCAGCAGCACACCGTGACTCTGGATTCAAAGTCGTAAGCAGGGGTGGTGGGGGCCCTCCTTCAGCCCCAGGGCCAAATTCTCTTTCAGATCAGCTCTTGGGGGCCACATTCCAGTCGTGGGTGAGGCCAAATGCAAAAGGGGGTGGGGTCAGTGGCAAAAGGGGTGTGGCCTAAATACAAAAAATGCCAGCAAGGTGGGCTCTCTGTCACTGGAGGTAACTTCTGCCAGCTCTGGTAACTTCTCATCTGGATTACTGCAATGCGTTATACATGGAGGGATTGGAGCTGCCTTTGAAAACAGTCTGGAAACTTCAGCTAGTCCAAAATAGGGCAGTGAGATTGTTCATAGGGACTGGCCAACGAGATCACATTACGCCAGTACTTTTCCAGCTCCACTGGCTGCCAGACCATTTTTGTGAACCGCCCAGAGAGCTTCGGCTATTGGGCGGTATAGAAATAAATAAATAAATAAATTTCCGGGATGGACTCAAAGTGCTGGTATAAACATTCAAAGCCCTAAATGGCTTGGGGAAGGTTATCTGAAGGATTGCCTCCTTCCATATGTACCTGCCTGGACCCTAAGATCATCTTCAGGGGTTCTTCTCCATGAGCCTCTGCCAAAGGAAGTGAGGCAGGTGGCTACCAGGAGGAGGGCCTTTTCTGCTGTGGCACCCTGGCTGTGGAATGAGCTCCCTAGAGAGGTTCGCCTGGTGCCTATGTTGTACTCCTTTCAGTGCCAGGTGAAGACATTTTTATTCTCTCAGTATTTTAGCATTTTAGCTTCCAATCTTTTAGTTCTGTTGTTTTAAATCTATATTTTAAATCTCTGCATTGCTGCTAGGTTTTATTCTGGTTGTACTGTTATATTGTGGTTTTAAGCTTTCATATTTCATATTGTTTTATGCTGCACTCTGTGGTTTTAATTTTTGTGAACCTCCCAGTAGGCACGGCAGAGAATTCTGCCATGGATTTCAGTGAGGCCGAATGCCAGTGGCGCCCCCGAAACCTGTGGTGGCCTCCCACCCCCCGCCACCCCGCGGAATCCCCCCCCGGGACGAAGTTTACCTGGGGCGGATGTTCCGGTGGCAGCAGCTCTGGCGGTGGCTCTGGTGGCGGCAGCGGCAGCTGGTCTCTTGGCTGGTTGCTGCAGCCGCCATTTGCATCCTGCCAGGCTGCCGTGATAGGCTACGTAAGTATTTACGTAGCCTATCACGGCAAAGAGCAGGGGCGCAAATGGAGGCCACTATGCTGTTTGCGCCGCTGCTCTTTCCGTGATAGGCTACGTAAGTATTGACGTAGCCTTTCACGGTAAAGAGGCAGCTACGCAAATGGCATAGTGGCCGCCAGTTGCGTGGCTGCCTTTACCGTGATAGGCTACGTAAATACTTACGTAGCCTATCACGGCAGCCTGGCAGGACGCAAATGGCGGCTGCTACGGTGGCCGCCATTTGCGTATGCAGCAGCCGGCTGTGGCTGGAACTCCAGCTGCGGACGGCCCTGGCCGGCGGCTCTGCGGAGCCGCCACGGAGCAGAGCCGGCCCAGGGAGGATTCCAGGGGGTGGGACGGAGCGCCTCCCCCACATTGCGAATCCAAGCTGCGAAAAGGTAAGTGACTTTCGTACATCCCTACCTCCCAGAGAGCTTTGGGTATTGAGCGGTATAGAAATGAAACGAATGAATAAGTAAATAAATGTGTCAGGATTGCTTTACACTGGATTCCTGCACTGAGGAGGGGTTTGGACTATCATGTACTACCAAAATGCCCCCTTCCAAATCTGTGATTCTAGGCTTCTGTGAACTAAGCCTTAGGAGAGGCATTGCAACCTAGTAGAATGGGTGGCGGGGGGGGGGGGGACTGCACAAAATCCATGAAGTCACCAAACTATCAACAGTTGGGGGAAAGGGGCAATAGCCAGGGGACGAGGCGTGGCCATCTTGGGAACTCCAGAGGACCCCAGCTCAGTTGGGTTTGGCCCACGGGCCTGAGGTTCAACCCCCGTGTTGAACACACATGCACAGATTGGTGCATGCAGGCATATGCAATCAAGGGTACATGATAGTACTTTCCTCCCCACTGTTAGTCTCACAACAACTCTGTGAGGTAGGACAAGCTGAGAGATGGTGACTGCCTCAAGGTTACCCAATGAGTTGTATGGCTGAATGGGGTGCTGGATCCACATCACTCTGTATCTGGTCCAGGACTTTATCAGCTGCTCCACACTGATGCTTGCTTTCGATGTCCTGCTGGAAGGTGTGGGGCAGGGGAGAGGCGTCTGTGTTGGGCTTGCTGGCCAGGTGCCTTCTTATTGATAACGTTTGTTCCCAATGAAATGGCTCACCTGAAAAACAAGAACAAGCTGCATGACTGCCCTGCCCATCATCCTAGCCTTTGGGCTTCTGCTGCCGGCCGCCCCGCCCCTGTGCCTTAGCTTTTGCCCAAGAGATGGAGCGTGTTTAGAGAGGCATCCTTCCATGAGAGTAGGAGGTCATGGATGGGGATTTTGCGGGGTGCAGCAAGCCAGGTCTGTTGGTGGCTTGTGTGTGTTGGTTTCTACAAGTATTGGCTGTTTAGAGGCGTTTCCATGGATCACGCCATCCTCCAGCACGCTCTTCAGTGACCCAGACACAACATTGACAGCTGCCTGGTAAATAAATTAAAGAAACATGGGGTATTTTGATCTGCAAAGGGAGGTGTTCTGGGCCAGCGGGGGGGGGGGGGTGTTGAAGAGTGTCAGACTGGCAGAATAACAGGGGCTGCACCTGTGTGCAGAGCAGATGCAGTGCAGGGCCCCAGCTGGATGGGGGAGGAACTTGTGGGGAGGGGGGCAAGTGTCCTGCAAATGCAAGCAATGCTGGAAAGATGTGGAGGGCGGGCGGGCGGCGCGCATACTTGTGACAGGTGGGGTGTGTTTACGCTCCAGCCAGAAGGACAAGCCAACTGGGATAGATTGTCACTCACATTACCTGTGACCTCAAATGACCCAGGGGAGAGCTGGCGTTTGGCGAGCACCCCACATGAGGGTCTGAGCCGGGGTGGTGCTGAGCGTGCCGTGCGCCCAGAGGAGTGTTCCCAGAGATGCGATGGGAGTGTTGCCTTCTTGTGGGCAAAATTCAGCATCAGGGTTAACTGGAGCGATTCATTGATCAGTTACATTTTTTTAATCCAAGGAGCTCAGATTGGTGTACCTGGTCTCTCCTCACCCCACTATTTTATCTGCCTGAGTGACAACCCTGAGAGACAGTGGGTGGCCGAGAAACAGCGAGTGGCCCAAACCTCCATGGCTGAGCCAGGCGTTGAACTCAGAAATTCCCCGTCTAAGGGCCAAACGAGACAAGATGCTACATGGACATGTGTGATCGAGCCTCCCATCTCTTTCCTTCTAGAAATCAGTTGCAGAGAGGGGGCGGGGAGGGAAGATTAGATCAGGACTGCGGTGCTGGGGAAGGAGGGTTTGCGTATTTCACGTTACGCCGTTTTCCCAGTATAACTCCCACCTTCAGTTCACCCCAAGTTGCTATTTGTCCCATCAGGGAAAACCTACAAGTACTTTAACATTTTCCCTAGTGGGGCAAATATACATGCTTCAGGCAGTGGTGGTGGTGGGATGATTGCACTGTAAACATGGTGGAAGAGGAAAAGGCTTGCACCCTCCCTTCCTGCACCAGGGTCCCAATCCAAATAAAAGGCGGTGGGAGAAGCTTAAAAATGTTTAAAGAGATGGGAAGTCCACTCACAGATGCTTCTAAATCAGTCCTTCCCAGTCTGGGGCCTTACAGATGTGCTGGACTATATGTACCATCATCCCTGTGCCTGCAGGAGGGCACCAGATTGGGGAAGGCTGCTCTAAATCTAATCCGTCTACTACAGACCATTTTCTTTAACCCAGTTCCTTTGGGCATAGTATTTTTTTTTTTTTTAAGAAATCTTTCCATCTTGTTTTTGCCCCTTTCTCCCACTCCACCCCCCAAACCACAAGATGGTTTACAACATGTAAAGCACTTAAAAAAAAAAAAAAAAAAAGCTCCATCATTTAGTTTGTATGATTGCCCTTTTCCCCCTTAGGTTCCTAAGACAAAACCTGCTATGTTTCTTTCTGGGTCACCTAGAATAAACTACTAATGCGGGTGGTGGTGGAATTAAACCCCTCAGAATGTGTAAGTCTGAGATTGGGCAAACATTAAAAGTGGCACGGGTCATGTGTGTGCAAAACAATTATAGTAAAACTTAGAAATGTCAAGACACACAGACAAACATTCTTAGAATTTATTCACACCCTATTCCATAGATAAAAATAACCCCTATATGTTAAGTTTAGGACCATATAAAGCCCAGAGGACAGATAGAAGAGGATTAGCACAAGCAGCCAGTTTGTGGGGGTGGGGGCATTACAGGGCCTTAAAGTTAATGAAAACTTCACTTTCTAGTTCTCCTGTGTCAGTTAAGTTTCTGTTCTCACTCTAAATCTAGCTCCCTCGCGACACTCCAGCGATGCCTGTAGTTTCAGTCATACCAGGGTATTTACATTCCGGTGCAACATGAGCCAAATATTCATGCAAGAAGCAGGCTGTGAAGTTTTAATAAGGTATTATGGAATGTTATAAGGAAACAGTGGAATGAAAGAAGGATGTTGGAAGAGACTTGCTGGGTCAGACCAAGAGAGGCCATTTAGTCCAGCTTCCTCCAGAAAACTAACTTGCAAGCAGGGAACTCCCCCACCCCCATGCACGCTCCCAAAGCAGCTAGTATTCAGAGGTATACTGCTGCTGACCCTGGAGGCTCCACTTAGCTAACATAGCTAATAGCTGCAGAGTGACCTTTTCTCTCTGAAAGTGCGTATGCCCCTTTTAAAGCCATATAAGGAAATTAGACAAAGCTGGAGAGGATGGATCTATCAACAGCTTATGTGGATGATAGCTAAATGGAAACTGTGGATCTCCAACCCCCCCCCCCCCCAAGTTCCCAGGTTTCAGGAAAAGCCCTGTGGCTAGGCCCACACATGTGAACCGAGTCAGGTGCTTGCTGGGAGTCCGTCGAACCCAAAAAGAGCCAGATTCCACAGCGGCGGACATCGCTATTGCATACAGAAGTTCCCAGGTTCAGTCCCCAGCAACTCTAGGGAGGAATCCTGCCTAAAAAACCCGGAGAGCCACTGCAGCCAGACAGTGTCGACAATACTGGGCTCGATGGACTAAGGGGCTGACATGGCATATGGCAGGTTCCGCTATAGCTCGGAATAAAATGGTAATATTGACAAATACTAGAGGCATGTTATCTACACTATCACCTTAAAGTGGTTTAACAGTAATTTGCTGTGCTGATAACTGACGGCCAAACTAGAGGGGACAATTGCATGAATGCAAGTCCTGTGCATATTTTAGATACATAAATACAAACCAGGGTGAGAACAGCACTGGGATGAAGGGGGTTTAACCTTTCCCCCCCTGCCTTGGGCCCAACAACCCCTCACACACACACACCCAGCTCAAAGCTGAGCAGGGGGCTGGACTCAGTGGCCAAAATGGCCCCTTCTAGCTCCATGACTCAATGAAAGCTGCCATTTGCATTGGGAGGAAAGCCTCCACTCGTGCCACGGGGCCCTGTCAATTCCACGATTCTTCGTTCGATTAGTCACGTCTCTGCCCTGACGTGACTAATATAAAATATCCGTTTATTTTATCAACGGATAACATTTGCTCACCGTTCCTCCGAGGTGGTCAGGCCAGCACTAAGGTGGCCCCACCCTTTTCTCCTCACAATAATCTTGTGAGTCAGGTTAGGCTGAGATGGGGGGGCGCATGGGAATGGAGCGAGGGGGGAGAAGGAGAGAGAATCTTTCCTGAGCCACCCAGTCAGCCTCAGGGTTCAGGAGGAATTTAAAACGCAGGGGCAATAGCCCATACGACACTACCGCTACAGCGGACCATCTTGCGCTAGTGTAAGTGACCTCTACATAATGCCAGCAAGTGCTACTGGCATTGTGCTAGAGGTTATGTGGGCGAGTGCAATGTCATTTGCGTGAGCGGCACTGTCACGCTGAATACTGGCCCAGGTCTCCCCAGTCTAAGTCCGAGGAGACGCTACCAACGCCTGGGATTATTTAGCTTAGAAATAAGGAGAGTAAGGGGAGACATGGCAGAGGTGTACAACATTATGATTGGTGTGGAGAAAGTTGACAGGGAGACATTTTTCTCCCTCATAACACTAGAACCCAGTAGCCCCCCCCCCCCATGAAACTGATTGGTGGGAGGATCGGGACAGATCCAAGGAAGGACTTCTTTACACAGTGCATACTTACTATGGATTTCACTACCACAAGATGTAGCGATGGCCACCAATTTGGATGGCTTTTTGGATTCAACAAATTCATGGAGGATCAGTCCTGATGGCTACTAGTCCTGATGGCTATATGCTGCCTCCGGTACCAGAGGCTGTATGCCTCTGTACACCAGTTGCTGGGGAACATGGGTGGGAGGGTGCTGCTGCACTCCTGTCCTGCTTGTGGGTTTCCTGTGGGCAGCTGGTCGGCTGCTGTGTGAACAGAATGCCGGACTAGATGGACCTTGGTCTGATCCAGCATGGCTCTTCTGATGTTCTTATGATACTCAGCCACACTGGAATTTGCATCCTGGGGCGGCTTGTGCTTAGACCCAGATGTCCCCATTTGAGATCCTCCCTGCAGTCCTGTCTCGTCCTTCTCCAAAATTTCTGTGCATCAAGCTGACTGAACACAGCAAATATATCAATGGTTTGAGAGCCATCACAAGCCCATATTGGCATGTGAATGGGACAGGAGTGGCATTTGGACGCAGCATTGGGCAAATGCTTAAGAAGAGTGCAACAGCAAGAGCTCCAAAGACGCACCGGTCCTCCCCACATTTTTGTGTTCTGGGCTTGCCGCAAACACCATGCCCCATTGCCTTGGCATGTAGCAGCCTGCACGGTTACACAGTGTCCTTCCGAAGCGGGAGGCACAGCTTGGCATCACAGTGACCCTGGAGAGAGAGCCAGGAAAACAAGGGAAAGGAGAAGAAAAGAGCAGCTGGCGAGGGGAAGAAAGCCAACCCAGGCGTAGCCTCACCTTTTCACAGAAAGCCACTTGCAAACATCTCTCAGTGATGACACCAAAGCACAATCAGAAAAACTCAAGCCCTGCCAAGATGGTGGCCAGACTGACATCTCAGGCCCAGCATACATTTACATTTTGAAAGAGGATTTCCTTTAAAGAAATAAACGCCAGTTTAACTGGAGATGAATTAAGAGCAGGGCTCCTCAAGCTCTGATGCACAGGGCTCAGCAAGTCCCACACATCTATTTTTATTTTTATTTATTTATTACTGCCAAAGCTCTCTGGGCAGTTCCCCCAAATTATGGCGATTAAAATATGACATGATAAAAAATATAAAACTTTAAGGGCGCAGTCCAATGCATGTTTAGATGGAAAAGATGGGGGGGGGATGACTTTCTTCTGTCTAAACGTGCATAGGATTGCCCACTAAAAACCTTAAAACAGAATAAAATGAAAGTAAAAACCAGAGTATGACTTGAGCACGCTCCGAGAGAGAGCGGAGGACAGGAAGGCCTGGCGGGCTATGGTCCATGGGGTCACGAAGAGTCGGACACGACTTAATGACTGAACAACAACAACAAAAACCAGAGTAAAAACCACCAGCAGGGTAAAAATCTAAAAATACAATAACACATTTAAAACAAAAAACTGGAGGAATAAAAAGCTTGGGAAAATAATAAGTTCTTCATGGGATACATTTCAGTCATCACTGACTAACCACATACCTAGGAATGGGGAGGGGGAAAGTTATGAGGTCAAAGGCACGGCTTTAAGCAGGGGCGCTGCAGATCCTAATGCCTGCAGGCTAAATCCAGCACTTCTGTGGTCCCCAGAAGGCCTGCCCCCCATCCCTTGGCTCCACCCCATTTTCCCCAACCACCAACCATTTGGGGGTTTCCTGGGTTTTGTGCAGTTCCCCCCCCCCATTCTAAAAGGTTGAAATGCCTCTCCGAAGACTTGGCTAGTGTCAGTGAGAGCTTGAAGCTAAAAGATGTTGGTATTTTAACTTTGGCCCACCCCTTTTGCCCACCACTGAAATGCCCCCCCCCCAAATTGGAATTCTGCCCTGGCCTTGGGCTGAAAGAGGTTCTGCACCCATGGTTTAAGCAGGCCTCTCCCTACAAAAGGTACCCCCCCAGATTCAAGAGCCCACTTGTTCACAAAGCTCCTTCAGTAGCCAAGCGACTATCATTCAAAGGCGGGATATAAATGCAATACATACATACATACATAATTCACTTCACCTACAGCACAGCCAGGGAAGGACGAACTCTGCTAAGAATAAGATGCCCACGTTCAGGTTTAGTGTAAGGCAGGTATGCAATCAAAGTCGTTGGGTGTGAGGGAGGCGGGTCCGGGGAGAGCTGGGTTCAGATTCTCACATTGCCAAGGAGTTCATCACGTTGCTTGCTCACTTTTTGTTTGACTCACCTCACAATGGTTAAGGTGATGCTAAATGACAAAGGCTGCTATGCGGTATACTTTTTCCTGGAAGTAAGCCCCATTAAACATAGTGGAATGATTTCAAAGTAAAAATCTATAGGATTGCGCTGCATGGCTAAATTGCTGTAGGAACTTACTTGGGAACATGTCTGGCTGAAAGCAGTGGGGTTTGGTTCTGGGTAAATTCACACAGGATGACACAACTAAAGGAAAGGTACCAGGGTCGGGACAAACCTCCACAGCCATCTGATGTAGAAATCTTGGTTCCCTTTAAGCCAGACTAGGAAGATGGTCTTTGTTCAGTGATGTGGAAAATGCACTCTGCATATACTCAGTGGCACCTTTTTTTGTCACATTACATGTTTTAGTGCTGATCCCTGATGCTGAAAAGCGATTGTGGGACCAAACCATGAAGAAGGTGTTATTGCTCAGTGGGAGAGCCCTGCTTTCTATGCAGGGGGTCCCAAATTCAACTGCCAGCATCTTCAGGGAGGGCAAGAAAAACTCCTGCCTGCTGCAGCCCTGGAGAGCCGCTGCTGCCAGTCAGTGTCGACACAGGACTGGGCTTGATGGACCCATGCTCTGACTCGGTATAAGGCAGCTTCCTAGGTTTCCTAGGGTGGCCACTTATGCATCACACACACAAAAGAAGGAGAGAAGATGACATAGTGAAAGATGTGCATACAATTTGACTATGCTGATGTATATGTACTATGTAGAGATGCAACTTTAGAAATAAGGACTACCGTGTAAATGCAAGAAATACAAGACCCCTCGCACGAGTGGGGAAGGCTGTGTGCCTGCACAGTCTGTGGCCCCTGGTCTCCCTTGTAATGTCTCCTTAGGTTGAAGCCGGAAATGGGCTGAGCAGGCCTTCAGATACTGTCCCCTGTGAAGTGGGACACTTGGCCACACTACTGCCAGTCCGAGTAGACAGTGCTCAGCTTGATGGACGAATAGTCTGACTCAGGATAAGGCGGTTTCCTGTGTTCAAGACCAGGGCCTGAGGAAACCCCCTCCCTTGGCAAAATGCCACTCTGTCTTTGCGCTTGGGTTGACGCAAGTGGAAGTCAGCTGCAGCAGGAGAAGAATGATGTGGATGTCTTGAAAACTGAAGAAGTGATAAAAATCTCTCCTTGCACTCGGGGGGGGGGGGGCTGATGTAAGGTTGTCAGCATTTAGGTTTTATGAACTGGCCCAAGCATTCTGCAAGAGGGAATCTCACTTGGATCTCTGACAAGTACATGCACACGTGCATACACCTCTGGAGAATTCAAGTCCATGCATCATTTTGTGGCTGGGTCACAGTGACCTTTCAGGAAAAAAACAGGCAAGCCAAGAACACAGCCTTGGGTGAGTTTTTCCTCCTTGGCACTGCTGGCTCCCCCTCCGTCGTGGCACCGAGATTTCTGAAGGCCAGGAAAGAAAAAGTTGCGAGCCTATGTGGATTCCAGAATCAAATTGCCCTCCTGGGACTTCTTAGGCTTTCAGCTTTGGGTTCCAAGATTCAAACGACTGAACAAACATGATGTGTTTATTTGGAAGATCAGGCTTGTTTGACGCTGTATATCCAAACCAAACTTCCATTCGCTTTCTCAATTTGATACATTTTTTCGGGGGGGGGGGGTCAAAACAGACATTGCTTTAAATTTGTATTTAGCTATACCTATTTTTCATTATTACTGTAGACTAGTTGCAGGGGCTCTGATCTGGATTGGCACTCCAGAATGGGGGATAGCAGGGCTTTTAAGATAAAGATCAGGGCCTCTGCACCTACTCTAGAGTAACAATGAACCCCCCCCCCCCGAGGTTCTAGTTATGTGTTTAAAGTAACGTCTGCTTTGGCCGAGAGAGAGAGACAGAGACAGAGACAGAGAGAGAGACAGAGAAGAGTGAAAAAGAACACTAAAAAAAAAAACTTAGTTGAGGGCATAGGGAGGGGAAATCGCTCAGAGGCAGAGCACATCTTCCTTGCATGATGAATGCCCCCCTTCCGGTCCGCAGCACCTCCAGTTCCAAGGAACTTAGGTGAGAAAGAAATCTGACAATGGTCTCTGCTGGAGGCCTTGGAGAACTGTCAACACCAACATCTCAAATAACCAGTGGTCCCTGCCTCTTACTAGTGTAGGGAAAGGCCTGTAGCTCACTGGCGGAGTATATGTTTTACATTTATTTAAAATTATTTTAAGGCACCTTTAACGGTAGAACCCTTCGAGTTCCTCCCTTAAAAGTATATTTCCTTAAATCAGTGTTCCACAGTATTTTGTTATGGGGCACAGTTTTTCCCCCTTCTGGATTAAGATTGGACCTGGACTTCATGTATTTTATGTATCGTTATGGCTTGGGGATTGGTCTGAACGGCCTTTCACGGGTCCCTTTCAGCCCAGTGCCTGTGAGCGGAAAGAGATTCAGGATCCCTTTCAACTATATAATCCTGGACTCTTAAGACCTCAAACAGCCATTACTTGAAATCTGTGTCTAGCAGCTATGTTCCCCCCTTTTTCCTCTAGAGGAGGTGCAACACCTTGATCCAGTTCTTAAAAGCCGCCACCCACCCACCCACCCTCCACACTACGGTCACACTCCAGACAGGGGGAGCCTGCACCTAGTCTAGAATAAAAATGGGGAAAAAGACCTAGTTGCTAGACACAGATTTAAAGTAATGGTTCTTTTGGCCCTAAGACTTCTGTAAGCAGAGCTATCCATGTGAGCGCCCTGAGGCTTTTTTTTATTTATTAAATCGTTTCAACCCACATCTTCAGGCACATTGTTCATATTGGAGCAAAGCTGTGGATCCTCTAGTCTTCCCTTCCACATCAAATAGTAGCGGGATGGGTGCTTTGATGTGTGTGCGCACACAGAAGAGAACCATCTTCTCCGCCGCAATGGCTTTGCTCTTTGAAATTGACACACCATCATCTCTTTGTTTTGGAATCACAGAAATATAATTATAGCTGCAAAGCTCTCTTCTAGCAAATCCACCAACCCATGCAAGCAAAATACTCGCTCAAAGGTCTTGAGAAAAACTTGAGCATGGATTATAAAAAGAGACTGCGAAAAGCAAAATAAAAATCCTGTGCTCAGCTCCCCCACCTCTCCGGTTGCTCACCACCCAGCCTGTCTCTAAGGGCTCCATCTTCCCACCCCAAGCAAAACCTGTTGTTTTCCTGGTGTTAGATCTTTATATTCTGTGTTTACGAGAGGAAGGGAGCCCTCTGAGTAAAATGTCAGATCGCCCAGCCCTTTTCTGAAACCAGGCAAATACTAACTTCTTCTTTTTTAAGATCCTTTGTAATTAAGCCCTTATAAAAACCGCAGAGTTGGCTGGCATTCATGTTATGCAACTTGGATGAGATCCCCCAGCACTATGATTTTTTTTGCAATTCTGCTGTAATATTTTATGAAGAAGGGTGGAACAGAGGGCCCCGAGTCAGTTAAAAATGTCTGTCACCATGGACGTTCTCTTCTTTTTTCCTTTTGTTTCCAAAATGCAGTTATACCCTTTGAATTTTAGGTTGCTTCTTGGAGCATGAACTTCTCCTCTTGTACTACTATAGTAATCTCAAATCCTCCTTCCCCTTTTTGCCTCTGCCTCCATTTCCTTCCCCTTCCTCTGTTGTTTTCCCTAAGTTGAAATTTAGCTTGTAAGTTCCCCTTGAGTTGAAGGTACTGCTGCTGAATGCCAGATCAGTGAATGGGAAAGCAACCACCATACAGGGGCCTATCTTCATAAGAATTTGCTGCAGGTTGGGATTGTTTGGAGGTCCTTTGTGGCACATGACGTTATGGCCAGTCCGCAGCCATCCTGGCATTTATCTGTGGGGAAACCGGATTTTTGCAGTGTACTTTCACTCCGTTGTTTTTCTTTAATTCGGCTCCCCTGCAGTTCGGGTGCTGTGTGCCCACCCCTCCGCTTTCAATTCAGTATGATCGGGCATTCCGAGGGGGCTGTCTTTCACCTGGCTGTGTGAGCTTGGTAACTTAGGTAACTAGAGTAACTAGCCTGCCTTTCCAACTCATCAAAGCACTAAAGCGCTCTTCCATGCCTTCAGAATTGCACTGGGCTTAGGATGTTAGAGAAATCTGCTGCAAATTCAAATGAGCCGGATCCTTTGGAATCCGGAATCCGCAGCAGGATGGCCGCACTTACCTCCACTCCAGGAGGATTCCGCGTGGAACGGCTCTTGGCTGCTTGCTTAACTGGAGCCATTCGCCTCCGTGCCAATCGCCATTTTAAAAAAAAGAAAAAAAGGCGATCAGCAGGATGTGCCCATAGACTTATACGCAAAATAGAGCCGTGAATCTTGCATATAATGGACACACAGACTTATATGCAAGATTTCACGGCTCTATTTTGCATATAAGTCTATGGGCACATCCTGCCAATCGCCTTTAAAAAAAAAAAAGCAACATGGCAATCGGCGCGGAGGTGAATGGGTCCAGGACCAGGTAAGCGGCCCTCAAGCTGGGTGGCTCCGCAGAATCCTCACGGAGCAGAACCACTCCGGAGGATTCTGAGGGGGGGGAGGAACAGCTTGCCTCCCCCCCCCGGGCGGATTCCCCACCAGAACGGATGGTGGGGAATCCGTACATCCCTAACTGGGCTTCCTTTTCACCAGTGGGAATAACCAGCCTCCATTTCCCAGCCTGCCCCATTGAGAGTTAGAATAATTAGGGCTGTGCAAGGACTGCCTGCTTTGCTTCGAGTGCTGCTTTGGACCCTCCAAATCAGCCCCGTGTCGACTCAGAGCGATTTGGACCCCATCCACTTTGACTTGGATCCGAATCCAAAGCGAGATTCAGATATCCAGATCATTCAGTTTGGGTGTTTTCCCATTGACTTGCATGGGAAAACACAGATGATCATACCTTTTTTCAGTTTTCATGATAAATACATGAAACATGGGGGGCCCTCTGCACCCATGGAAGGGATCCCACCTGCCAAATTTCAGACAGTTTGGCCCAGTGCTTTTTGTGCTAGGTACAGCTGAAATTTGATTTTTTCCCACAAAAACTCAAAGCAAAGAGCTCTGCCTCTCAGCCCCACGCCTCCTCCTCCTCTTGCCTGCTTGGCTGTCAAGGACTGTTAGCCATCTCCTGCTCATGAGGAGGAGATGGCTAGCTAGTGGCTGGGGCATGCCCCATGCTCCTGCTCATGAGGAGGAGATGGCTAGCGGCTGGGGCATGCACCGTGCCTCCTCCTCCTCCTGCCTGGGTAATTCACCTCACTTTTTGCGTATAAGTCTATGTGCACACATAGACTTATACTCTAAAAATGCTGTGAATCACCCATATACTCAAGATTCACAGTGCTTTTTGTGTATAAGTCTATGTGGACATAGACTTCCAATTGCCATGTTTTTAAAAAACATGGCGATTGCAGCAGAGGCGGAGGGAATGGTGAGTGGAACAGGGGCTGGGCAGGCATCCAGAGAACGTGGATGGATGGGGGTGGGTTCTCACATCCCTAAATAATACCACCAGAATGATCTCCATCTCTGAAATGCAGCTGTTTTTCTCCAGTTATTGTCTTCCCCCTCTCCTCCACCACTGCCACTGATTGGAGATTACTGGGTTATGTTCAGCCCTGATTTGGCAACTAGAGTTTCCATTTGCCAAAGCTCCTTCCCTCCTCCTCCTCCTCCTCCTCAACCCCTCGCAGAACTTTCTCAAGTTGATACTTTTGGTGCCAGGCTGTCTGGGCTGCTCAGAACGAATCATCGAGTCGGACGAGGCTCTTTGTATACAAGCCGCTTTGCTTTGGGGTGTCTTGATGCTGTTCTGCTCTGCCTCGGATCACGGGGAGGCACCTCCAAAGTAGCCCACTTCAACTTGTTATTCGGGCTTTGGACCAAAGTGGTGCACAGCCCTAGTGATTATGCACTTCTGTGATGCTGGTGTTACTTCTCTGCTTCTCTGAACAGAAGGAAAGGGCTGGCTGGCATTGTCTCCCTCTGCTAGTGCGGCTGCTTCTGCCTCTGCTGGCCACCTCCTCACCTCCCTCTCCTGCATTTTTTTAGTTTTCACCATATCACCATATTGATACAGCGAAATACCAGGGCTGCAGGCTCCCGCTCCTCTGGCCGCCTCCTCTTGCTAGATAGCTAGCACTTGAAACAGCACAGCTCCAATTTTCTCAGTGAGAAAAAAGATGCTACAGATTCTCAGTGGGGGGAAAGCAGGCAGCCGCAGGTGCAGACTGAGAATGGGTGAAGCAGCTAGATTGCTGTATTTACTCCCTGGAAGCACACAACTGGGGCTTTACGACTGGAGCCAAACAAGCCCCTTGACTTTCCAGGGTACTATGGGTGATGAAACAAGTGTGACATTGACAAGAGCAATGCTGGCAGAGAACTTGGAATGAATCTGGTTGAACCCGGGCTAGAGTTCATTTGAAAGCCTACTCCATGGCAATGAGGGTGATGAAGAAATCGTACTTCTCTGCCACCATTGCATCTGCTCAGAATTGCACAGTGGTGCTTTTTCAGGTGGTCAGAGGCCCCAGGCTCTGGCCTGCAAAAAGAAGAGGTGGACCACTCGATAGCCCACTGTGACCAATTTGCACAACACTTTGCAGATAAAATCAACCGTATCCATGCCGACTTGGATGCCACAATTGATGCAGATCCAGTGAATGTAACTTTGGCTCCTGCACTTCCAGTTACAATTGATACTTTTCCATTTGTACAGCCTGACGATGTGGACAGGATCCTTGGAGAGGGGAGGCCTGTCACTTGTGTGCTGGACCCTTGCCCTTCCTGGCTTATAAAAGTGGCGGCAGGGGGCGGGGGATTGGCTGAGTGGGTAAGGGCAGTGGTCAATGCCTCTTTACACGGTATGATTCTGTCTTGCCTTAAGAAAGCAGAGCTAAGACCTTCGTTTGTTTGTTTCTTAAACTCCCTGAACCCCACTATGTTGGATAATTGCCACCTGGTCTCCCATATTCCATTCTTGGGCAACGTGCTGGAGCATGTGGTGGCTTCTCAGCTCCAGGGATTTCTGGATGAGAAGGATTACCTAGACCCATTTCAATCTGGCTCCAGCCCTGGATATGGGACAGACAGAGATTGCTTTGGTTGCCTTGGTGGATGCTCTATGCTAGGAACTGGACAGAGGGAATGTTACCCTGTTAGTTCTGCTGGACCGTTTGGGGACTTTCGATACCATTGACCACAGTATCCTTCTGAGGCATCTGCCTGAGGTGGGACTGGGAGACTCTGTTTTACAGTGGCTCCAGTCCTTCTTGGAAGGGCGATCTCAGAAGGCAGTGCTGAGGGATTTTTGGTCAACACCACAGCTCTTGGACTGACCTTATCCCCCACGCTATTTAACATATAAGCAGTGTGCAGTATGGCCCATGGAGGGGGTCCCTCCCCTGAGCCAGGCATTGTGGGAGTGGTGTCCCAGGAGATTTCCTGTACTGAAGACCCCATGCCTGGCTCAGAGCAATGGGGTGGGATAGGGTGGGGGTATTGAGCTGGCAATGAAGTGGGTGAGAGGGCGATGAACTGGAGATGCCAGCACATGTTTGCTCAACCACCTTAGGTAGCGGGCGAGCTTAGGGATGGATGGACTCACCTCCATCCATGCCTCCTCCTGTCCTTATGCCTGTAATGTTGAGTAAATGGCTCCTTTATGGCCGCCATTTATGTAACATTACATTTACATAGGGATGGGGGAGAATTCCGCTACGGACCCCAATGAGGCTGGATTCCAAGAATCCAGCCCCATTGGGGCCTGTGGCAGAATGGAGCACTCACCTCTGTCTCCCCACGGAATCTGTCCAGGCCAGCTCCACTCCGCCTTGATCCTGCAGAGCCAGCCACCTGCTCCGCGTCCCTGATGAATGTCGATACAGCCGGCAGCCATTGCCGTGCCGTATCGCTGTAAGTCAGTCTCTGGATGCAAAAGGCGTAGTGGGTGCCATTTGCAGCCGTAAAGCTGGTAGATTAGCCTAAATGCAGCCACTTACGGCTGCATTTAGGTTAATCTACCAGCTTTACGGCCGCAAACGGCATCCACTATGCCATTTGCGTCCCTGTTTTTTTATGTGATAGGCTATGCAAATATTTGTGTAGCCTATCGCATGAACAGGGATGCAAATGGCGTAGTGGAAATTCCTATTCATGCGATAGGCTACACAAATATTTGTGTACCCTATCACATCAAAAAACAGGGACGCAAATGGCGTGGTGGTGGATGCCATTTGCGGCTGTAAAGCTGGTAAATTAACCTAAATGCAGCTGTAAATGGCTGCATTTAGGCTAATCTACCAGCTTTACAGCCACAAATAGCTCCCACTACGCCTGTTGCGTCCAGAGACTGACTTACAGCAGTACGGCAATGGCTGCTGGCCGTATCGACATTTGTCAGGGATGCAGAGCAGGCGACCGGCTCCGCCTGATCAAGGCAGAGGGGAGCCATTCTGGACAGATTCCGGGGGGAGGAGCCTCCCCCCCGCAGACCCCCCCTAGAACAGAAGATGGGTCTTTTGTACATCCCTATATTTACAGAAAAACCCGAGCACCATTTTTTTGCAAAATAGCGGCTCACTGAGGGAATGAGTGGCTGCTGGGTGCTTGCGGACCACATGACGGCTCAGCCAGTAAGGGCGGCAGCTCAGTGAGTGGGGTCTGGGAGGCTGAGTGTCGGAGAGCCCACTGGACTCCACACCCCTCTCAGACTCCCGCGATATCCCTAGGAGAGCTTGTGTCGGTGCCAGAGATGAACCACCCACCAGCAAAATCTCTGTCTTTCCTGGATTGAGCTTCAGTTTATTGGCCCTCATCTTGTCTGTTACCAGGCACTGATCAAGCACTTCTACTGCTTCACCTGGAGCTGATGAGAAAGAGAGATAGAATTGTGTGCCAGCATACTGATGGCACTGCACTCTAAATAGGGATGGCGCAGGCGCCCGTTTCAGTCCGCAAATCCTTCGGACCGCTGGCGCTTGTGCCCCCTGAGCTGCGCCCACCAAGCTCTCCCCCACTCGCTGGCCCTCCAGGCTGCAGTCGACCCCCCACTCCGCACTCGGTAAGCTGCCCGCAACTTACCAGGCCCGTTCGTCATTATCCCAATCGCCACGTTTTTAAAAAACATGGCGATCGGCAATGCTTGCTCATAGACTTATACACAAAATAGTGCTGTGAAACTAGGGTATATGGGTGATCCACAGCACTTTTTGCATATAAGTCTATGTGCCCACCCACCCTCTCAGTTCTCCACAGATAGGCGTGGAATAAGCCAGGCTCAGCCCAGAAGTAGCTTATCTTATTCCAAGCCAATTCAAGTTAAATCAGATCCCAGCGCAACCCCTTTTAGGGAGTAGGCCTGTGGCCCCTAGACATTGTCTCAGGGTGCTCCAACCTCAGAAGGGGGAGTTGGAGATCTGATCCCCCACCCCCTTGCAGCTGATGTGGAAAGAACTACACCAGCTGGCCTCCAAGGTGAGAAAATGTACGTTAGAGAGGGGGGGGGAAGGGTGTTCTGGTGGATGGGAAGGGGAGGAGACCGGAGGAGCCAGGATATGAGCTTTCCTGAGCCTCTTCCAGCCTCCTTCCCTCCTAATCTTAAGCACTGTAACTAGATGGGCACAAAAGCCTGTTCAGTGAAAAATGCAAGAATCAGAGGACAGGGAGGTGAAAATCCCCTCTGCTGCTCCTTCCACCCTGCTGGCTTTAGCCCAGCAGGGCACTGGATACACGGAAGCCTCTGAGTTCAGAGGCTTCCATCTTGTGAGGGTGCTACCCATGGGATTGCCCTTAATCTCCAAGCCCCACATCACAGAGGATTATGCTGGCAGATCTCAGAGTCAGATCGAACATGTGGCTTCAAATGGAGCTCCCCAAAATCTTGGGTTTGTTTAACCCTCCTCTCCTCTTTCATACCTCAGCTTCTGTCTCTGAACTGGGCATCAGGGTGTGCAGAAGTAGCTGAATGGTTCTTTGGATCCTGGCCAAGGTATTTCACAGTACATAAATACCTCTGTCTGTTTATCTGTCTAGTGGAGGGGCCCCCAACCTTTTTGGGTCAGTGAGCATATTTGAATGAGTGTTGTGGGCACTCTCACAAAATGGCTGCTGGGGCTTGCTCATGCATAAAATGGCTGCCATGGTGGGCATGGCCAGTTACAATACATTCATTTCCCAGATGGCAAACTGGTGGGACTCAAAAAAAAGTAAGTTGGCCAAGACCCTAGGTCCACATCAGCTGTGGGTCATGTACTCCAAAACCAAAACCACTCTTTTGAACCCATATAAAGCTGGAGGTCAGCACTTCATTTTGCAGCAGGCCAGTGTCCCAGTTAAAAAATAAATAATTTTAAAACAATCTTAAGAAATAAAATAAAAAATGGGGGTGGGGCAGAAAGCGTGGCGGGTGCCAAGAGGGGTGTCTGTAGTTTACATTGATGCCCATGGGCACCGTATGAGAGACCCCAAATCTAATGAGTTCCTGTTATTCTCTCGAGAGACATGCCATCCCTTGCCACCTCCTCCAGCCTTCCTCCCAGCCCTGCCTTGTCTTCTGCCATGCCGTCTGCTGTGATCTCTGGAGCCATCTCTCCTAACTTGCTTCTTCCTTCTTCTTCATGCCCCCTTGAAGACTCTCATCTTTAATAGAATGGCTGCCCAATTTCACCAGGAGCAAAATTTACAGGAAAATTTGCTGGTTCCTGCTGAGATAAAACCTGGGAGAGATTTCAAGGAAAACAAAAAAGAAAGCTGTTGAGCAAATTTTCAGGTGGGTTGAGCACATCCCTCCCTGGAACCAACAGAAAACACGAATGGCCATTGTTAGGCTGTGCTGTGGGACTGAAATGCCCTGGATGTTGTTGGGAGTCCAGGGTTGGAGAAGAAATTCTCCATCCAGCAAACAAAGTTGGTCAGACCAAGGATTCGAATTGCCACCATATTCCACCTATGAGGAAATTCCGAGTTGAATTTGGAGGTTCCAGATTGGGAGGGACGTCCGGGACATGTAAAGGGAAACCTAATGCTTTTTGAGAAGACTGGAGAAATTTCTTAGGAGAGGTTCCACACATCCTTAATCTTTAACCAGGCCTTTTCCCTACTAACCATGGCTTCACTCTTCTCTTCCACTGAACAGCTACCTGGGTCTATCACAAACCCACCCCATAACACTCTGTCCATCTAGCCTGCCTCCCATTTTCTTCCTGTTTTGTCCATCTAAAGTAGAAAAGAGAAGTCTGTGCAACTCCAGCCCTTAGGTATGTTGCTACTTTATGTCTCACCCAAGCCGGAACGTTGAAATTCCCCTCAAAAGGTTGCACTAGACAAAATCCAGTAGCAGCTCTGATATAGATCGTAATTCGTAAGCTCTCCAGAGCAATGAGTGTGGCTCTTTGGTACCGTGCTTGGAACACTGCTGGTGTCCCATGAATGTTAAATGGTGGTATTAGGGACGAATGAGAAATTGTTTCAGTTCATATTTGATCAGGATTTACCCAGTTCGCATCTTCCAGACTGAACACGGACACCAATGGGGTTGAAGCCGATACACATCCAAGCTTGCAGTGTAATTCGTGGACCCAAAAAACTGTGTTTGACAGCATGCGTACATTTGAAAAATGTGCATCAAAAATGTGTACTTTTGAAAAATGCACACAGATGCACTTTCATCAATGGGAAAAGAATGCATACATTCCAGCATGAGCACAATTGATGCACATATTTGGAAAAATATGCACAGATTTTCATGCAAAAAGGAAAAAAAAACAAAGTTTGTAATCTGATACAGATTAGAGGCAGAACGAGCTTTGAGTTGGAATTAGGAGAACTTTGGCGAGCTGAAGTTCTGCTGATTCTCACATCTCTAAGTGGTAACCAGAGTGACCATGTGTCCTCTTTTACAGAGGACAGTCCTCTATTTGAAGGGCTACCAGAGAACTGACGTCTATTTAGAAGGTGTCTTCTATTTGAAGGGCTCTCCAGTCTAAGTCCAGTTTATAGATACAGAACCCTCAGATGGAAGAACTAAAGGGCCTTCAAGTTCCCCATCAACAAAACCTGGGTGGACAGCAGACTGAGCAGCTGGCACACAGGTCACCTTGTCAGTCTTCTCCACTATGGTGGGATGTCTTGTATTTCTATTTAAATTACAGTTATTATTTCTAAATTTGCACCTATACATATAAATTTACACATGCAAATGATATGCAGATTGGTGCCCTCTTTTGTCCTCTTTTCTGATGTTGCATTTCCTCTTTGGGGGGAAATTCTATTTAACTTAAAAAAATTATTTCTAAATTTGCATCTATACGCATAAATTAGCTTAGGGTGCAATCCTATGCACGTTTAGGCAGAAAAAAGTCCTACAACTCCCTGCAAATCTGAGCCTTCGTTTGTTCTCTTTGTTGGTGGTTTGCAAATGGCCACCCTCGGTAACTGCAGCAGTGGGCATTATGTGATTTCAGTGGACAAGGAACATCAGACTCCCCCAACTGCCTTTCCTAGGAAAGATTTAGCTGGCTTAAACTTAAGTGGACCGTGGTCCACCCATAGTT
Source organism: Heloderma suspectum (assembly GCF_057233095.1). Taxonomy (NCBI): domain Eukaryota; kingdom Metazoa; phylum Chordata; class Lepidosauria; order Squamata; family Helodermatidae; genus Heloderma; species Heloderma suspectum. The sequence goes on along the minus strand of NC_139460.1, from coordinate 327,129,046 downwards.
CTGTGAATTAAAAGGGCCAGGGTCTAAATCTTGCCCATGCCTCTTGTACAGGTCCCCCATGAAATGCTCCGGCAGGCCCTTGTTTCTTCCTTCACTGGACCAAATGCCAGGGACATGCCTACTCTCCTCGCCTTTTTAAAATAGATTTAAACTGTCCCATTCAAATGGCTTGCTGTGAGGTGCAAAAGCCATTAGGAACGGATTACATGTAAGCCAACCCTAGCTGGACAACCTGTCCCTTGAGCACCACGCCAGCATTGCCTTTGGGAATTCAGCCTCTGTCCCCAGCCCCAGGAGAAGAAATGACTTAATTATGTATGTCCGTGTTGTAAGTGTTGTGCGAAAGCTTCACTCGTCGCTGCCTGGAGGTGGATGCCTCTAACGGAGCTTTGCAAAAGCGCCTGGCCCCAGGCAAACTGGGCCTGTGAACAGCTAACTATAGACATAGGGGTTTAATTAGTGAGAGGCGTTGAAGGACTGGCCCATCCAGGCCCACATTCCCAGAATTTCAGGCCTGGCAACATGAAGGCACTTGGATGCTCTCCCTCCTGGCCGGACCTATTTTGGAAGGCATTCATTGTTGGGATGCTTGGAGACAGTTGGACCAGCTTGTTAACTGGCACTTTTGTCACTGGGCCAAAGAAATGGAGAAAGCTGATGAAGATTCGAAAGAGGAAATCTAAACTAAATGAAAGAGGGGAGGGAGAGAAGAAGCAAATGGACACTGCTTACAAAAGATGAGGAATCCTGCCCCCCCCCCCCACCTGAAGAGGGATCTTCAAATCTGCTTTCTCTCCCACCCCTGGAGGCAGCAGGTTGGGGACGGGTGAGCGAACTCCATCAGTATCAGGATTTCTAAACTCAGGCCTGGTCTGCCCATGAAGCAGGAGGAAGCAGTGGTGGACTGGATCTTAGAGATGGATGAATCAGTCTGTTTCTAGGGATGCGTGATAATTTTTTTTCTGTTCAGGTCTGATAAGAATTTACAAAAAATCACAATGTTCTCCATATTTGGGACAATTAAAAAAAAATCAATGTGGGGGAAATTAAAACTGACGGAGTCTTCCATCCAGGCTCGGGGCGTTGAGTGCTTAGCTCTTAAAAATCTGTGTTCAAATCCCTGTGTATTCAACCATATTAGTGCTTGCTTGCTTGCTTATTTATTGATTGATTACATTTCTATACCGCCCCATAGCCAAAGCTCTCTGGATGGTTTACAGAAGTTAAAACATTAAAATACAATATAAAAAGTTTAAAAGTCATTTACATAGTTAAAACTATGGAATTAACTACCAAAAGCTGCAGTGATGGCCACCAGTTTGGATGGCTTTGAAAGGGGGTTAGACAAATTCATGGAGGAGAAGGCTATCAATGGCTACAAGTCCTGATGGCTATATGCTACCTCCAGTATCAGAGGCAGTATGCCTATGTGCACCAGTTGCTGGGGAATGTGGGTTGGAGGGTGCTGATGTACTTATGTCCTGCTTGTGGGTTCCTGGTCAACAGCTGGTTGGCCACTGTGTGAAGAGAATGCTGGACTAGATGGACCCTTGGTCTAATCCAGCAGGGCTCTTTTTATGTTCTTATGTCACTTACACATATGTTCATTCATAGGTCATCCATAGGTCTATTCTGTCCTATTTCTACATGAATCCTCAATTTTTTAAAAAAAAATCTGCACAGAAGCATGCATTTAAATGGCTATTTAAACACAGAGATTTAAAGGTATTTTCTCTTAAAATACTAACTCTAAATGCATTTTCTCTCAAAAAGTGGATTTCTAAACAATAATTTCCTATCAGAATTCACAAAGCACTGAAGATTTTTTTTAAAAAATATGGTAAGTGGTATATAAATATATTAAATACATACATACATACAGGTAGGGTATACCACTTCTGAGTGATCCCTGCACTTAAAAAAAATCTCCAGCAAGTCAAAATTTAGCACACTGCAGAGGAAGATTAACTTAGTCTGCATGCCGATGTGCTAATTTTCTACTTGCAGGGTTTTTAAAATGCATTGCTTTTAATTAAGGGAGCTTTAAAATGCAATCCACCTACATTCTTAAGTGGTACAGTCCATTACACCACTCTGGACTCTACCATCTCATTCTCACCTCCTTCTGTTACATGTAAAAGCCTTATCCTACCCATGTAAAGTTGTTAGATCTGGTACCAAATGAGAATGTTCGGATTTCATTTTCACTAGGATGGTTTTAGAGAAGCCATGGAATTTTGCCTGGACTGAAATTCTAAGCAGATTTCAGATTTTCTCATCAAGCAAACAATCTGAGGAATTCTGAGTGAAGGCAAAAGGATTTTGCTAAGACTGCCAGAATTTCTCAGAGGACATGCCCTAAGCAGGTCTGCTGCAGCATCTCCCTTGCAGTTGGAGTTATCTGCCTTCAGATATTTATCATCTCCTTCTATACCTAAAAAACCCACATCATTTTAAGATGTATCTTTAACAACTTTAATCTGCGAAAGGATCCTGTGTTATCATTTGGGCAGTCTCTTCTTTCAAATCCCTTCTCAAGCCCCATCTTTTTGTGAAGCATTTGGCCCTTTGGTCCTCTTCACCACTCCAGGTATTTTGGCCTACAGCTCCCATCATCCTTCATCATTGATTATTCTGACTAGGACTGACAGTTGTTTTAGGCCACAAACATCTGGAGGGCAACAAGCTGCCCACGCCTTCCATGACATGGTCCCTTTAGTAGAGGCCCTTTTGTAAGATTGGTAGAGACTGCCCCACCGCCCCCGGACACAACACATGTCCATATGCAGATATACTATGTGGACTTCTTCTTCTTCTTCTTCTTCTTCTTCTTCTTCTTCTTCTTCTTCTTCTTCTTCTTCTTCTTGCTGCTGCTGCTGCTGCTGCTGCAGTGCCTACCTGGGATCCCAGATGCTTTGTAGTGGGAAAGCACTACATCGATAAATAGATATCGATATCGATATCGAGATATATGACCTTTTAGTTTTGTGCCTTTTGCCTTTAATTTAGATTGGGAGGAGGATTCTTGGTTTTGTTTGTATAGTGTCCAGACACAAGCGAGGACTTCTGTACTTTTGTGTAGAAGAAGGTATCTTCTTCATGCCCGCAGGACGTTGTGCTCACGAAAAAAATTCTTCCAGACAAGCGCCCGTTTACCCTGGCCCAGATTGCTACAACTTATGACCCGCCAGGCTGAACTGAACTCAAGGCTTCCTCCCTCCCCGGCTCCCACCATGCATTATGACAATCAAGTATGAAGTCTGTGGGTACACACAGAAAGTCTGGTGTACAGAATGGGGGAAAAAACTTCTTAAACAGGTATGGTTGGAAAGTCTAGTGTGGGTGCAAAGCAAACAAGCCCCCCAAAGTGAGCCATTTCCATTTGTCTGATCCATGCGTGGTCCAATCATGGCACCGTTGCAGGAAGGCCAGGCAGATGAGGAACAGCAGAGGCCCCAACCCACTCTCTGAGAAAAGCTTTGGGAACTGGGTGTCAGGCCTTGCCCTCATCCTGGCATATTGTTAGACCTAGGCTGAGTGCTGCAGCTGGTGCCGCCTAGGCCTTGTTTCCAAGGCAACAGGGCCTACCTCATGCCAAGGGTGACTCAGGCCAAGACAATTCCTGTAAGCTCAGGAGGGAAGGGAGTGGCCCCATCTTTTCCTCAAGGGAAAGGCCGACTGTCTTTGCCGGCGTGGAGGCGGCAAAGCAGGTGCTGAGAAGAGGGATGGGTTGGGATTGCAGCAACATTACGCCACTGTTGCCAATTTGAATGTTGGATCTGCCTCTGAACCATTTGGCTGGGACTCTTCCATTTCCCAGTGCTATGGCGCTGATGCAACCGCCCAGAATTTTGTGTGTGTGTGTGTGTGTGTTATCAGTTTGTTCCTGCAAATATATAGGCTGGGCAGAGAAGCATTAGCAGAAGTCTTGAAATGGCATCAGCCCTCCAGAAGCCAATACCACACCCTTGCAGCTCCCTTAGGCTGCTTCTTGCCAACTAGCTTCAAGCCTCAGCAGGGCCATCGTAAGCACCCAGTATTCTTGGGCATCTGTCCTGGTGCCCCAGAGTCCCGGTGCATTTAGGATCGAGGCCTTAGGGTGTTCAAAGTGATTCATGTTACATTGGTGTAATCCTTACAACGACCCTATAAGATGGGCCAGTTCAGAGCACTTCACATTACCTTAAAGCAACCCTGAAAGGTATGTCCGTAGCATCCCTGTATTGTAGAGATGAAAAGGTGAGACCAGAAGAGAGTGGCTTCACTACTACAACTTGATGGGTTCACAGCGGAGGCAAGACTTGAATCGTGAACTTTTGGGTTCCTAGCTCAGTCCCTGATATGTACAAAGTGTAATATGCACTTTTCACTATAAAATAATCCCAAAGTGGGGTACAACCAAGAAGACACAATAAAATCATACAGCATCAACCAAAGCAAGCAAGCAAGCAGGGGAGAACAGAATCGCATGTGAATAACAGTTTACACGATGCAGCAAAACAAATTCAGTCAAAAGCCTGACACTCCTAGATATTATGAGTGTGATGCTCATAAAAGTATGCTCTGCATAATCTCCAAACTTGTTGCTCTTATTTGCCCGATTCCTTCCCTGCATTTGTCACCATGCCAAGGAGACAGGATGTTACTGACTAAACAGTACACCTGTGGTTTCTCTTAGATGTTCACAGACTCGTGGCAAGAAACGCTTTAGAGAGGTGATAGTCATCGGAGCGAGTCATTCAGTCGAGCATCATGGATTTGCCTGGAGTTGCGTAGCCCGTCCCTGTGGGTTCCAGGAAGCCGGGGGTCCTGCCCTATGCTTGTCTTGCTTTGCATCTGCCCACAGGACTGTGGAGCTAGGAAAGCCTGTTGCTTGGAAAGGGGCGGGGGAGAAGGGTTGGAAACAAGGTGTGGGTTTGCCAGCAGCCAGGCACTCCCTGGAAAAGATAGAACAGCTTCAGGCGCTTGATGGAGACCTTCCCAGTGGAGGGTGGCGGCTCCAATTCTGGTGGGGATGCGAATTCATTCTGGGTTTCAGGCAGAACCAGCCGGACCGCTGAGGGAACTGTCCAGGGTGTTAAACCTATTTGGGAGCTAGGGCTCAGCACCTTGGATAGCTCCTTTAGAGCTCTGGCTGGTTCTGACTGAAACCCAGAGCAGATTAACAACCCCACTGAAATCAGAGCCACCGGCCTCCGCTGATCCTCTCGAAACAGGAGTGTTCAGGTCACTTTCACACCCAAAGCCAACTGGAAGACTCTTCAGCCTCTCTCACAGCTGTGTGTTTGTCAAGGTGGGATACAAAGTAGAAATAAAACCCCTGCTCCATTCCCCGCCCCCACCCCCTCTCCCGGCCGTCCCCTAAAATGCACTCCTGAGCCAGTGCAGGTGTTCAATGCGAATGGGAGGCCTAAGGAACACAGAGATGGATAGAAGGCCTTTGTGAAAACACCCAGATTATTAGCAGAGGAGTGGCCTGGGTTGCTACGTTTTAAAAAAATCAAGAGGGACTTTGTGTTGATGCTCTCCAAATGCCACAGGCTGAACCGTTGCCAGCACTGGCACCAAGGAAGCCGCGCGGGTTCTGAAGGGGGGGCTGCAGGAACCACTGAAATTTTCATGGGGGATGATCGGGGGGGCAGGTCTGGGTGTACCTCTGGGAGCATACAGGACCTGGCTTGAGTCAGCAAAACAACTCAGACAGGCCCTGAGCTATTGCAGCCATTTCCCTTCCATGGAATCTTAGCTTTTCTAGGGCTCTCTAGCTGCTGCTGGTGGTGGTTCTTTTTTATGTGTTTGATTACTGTACGTTGCCTTGGGAGAGCTTCTGCCCTGAAAAATGGCCAAGAAATATGTTAAATACATAAGTAATCCTCCTCCTGCTGCTGCTTCTGTTGAGTGCCCAAGAGAGTACCCAAGCAAAGGTATCTTTGCAGTTAATTTGGTTGGCTCTAGCGATCTGTTGGCCCACTATGGACCATTGCAGCGTTCTTCCTGCTCACAGCCCCCACTTTATTCCTTTCAGGCTTTGGCCACTTCCTGCTCACAACTAAAGGGTGGTCCGTCTTGCACAAGTCCCTTTGTTTTGCACGCTGTCACAAACCCAGCCAGGATGTTACAGAAGCTTTCAGGTTTGCTGTCTGTCTGTCCCCATGTAGCTGTGCTTGGTATATTCATTGACGTGACCTTGATATCTTGGCGCAAGAATCCAGTTTGTTCTGGAAACAGCAGCAGAGATGCAGGCATGGACAGCTGCTACTAACAAGAATAATGGCCTGGAAGGTTGCACCAGAGTTGGAACAATTGTGTATGTGCTTCCACCATTTATTAGATGAAAGGGAGTTTCTCCCACGGAAAAATGGAAACATGCAAATGCCAGCTCATTGCCAAGTCACCACCCAGCCAGCTAACCTACGAAGGTTTAAATTGGCCAATCCAGAGCCTTGGCAAGAAAGATGGCCTGATCCTAGAGTGTTCTCACCACCTAGACAGGTCAACAGGTTCAGAGACTACCTGGGCAATCCTCATGGTATCTTTTGTTTTAAATATTGGTAATTAATTATCTTCTACTGTACTGAGGCATGAGTTGTTGGTTGTGAGTCCAGCTGTAGCACTCAAGCAGGGAACCTAGAGCATTAGGAAACTGATTCCTGAAGTCTTGAGCCAAGCATAATCAATTTATCCATCTTATTTGGAATTTTAAGTCCCATTTTATGGCTCTTCACCTAAATTCCATTACATTCAATTGTGTTGGCTCCAGGGTTCCTAATAAGGGCTAAGCTTCCGTTTGTTCTCTCCATTGTTGCCTGTTGTAAGACACTTCCTTTGGATGTTTATTGATAATGTGGTGCATGTTATTTTTTTTCCAGCTATTTGTGACTAACCAGGAAATGAAGTTGTTGGGCTCACCTATCTCTGAAGACAGGTAAGTAAAACAGTCACTTTTCTTCTGTCACTTTTCTTCTTTAAATCCATCTATTTTCACCCCTGCAGCCCACCACTGTACCAGCACCTGAGCTTTCTCTGGGCATTCAGCATCCCAGTCCCCTGCCCTGCCATTAGCACCTTTTTCCACCCCTTATTTTGCAAACACTAATTCCCTGAATCTCTCTCTCTATTTTGCGCCTATTAGAACTAGTATACTATACCAACCAAGCCATTTTTCTCTATTGTAATGTGTGTGTCTGTGAAAGATAAGTTTACTCTTTTGGACTTCAATGGTTGTTTGAGCTAATTTCCTCATTTTAGAAGTAGCACTTGATTAGAGCACAGTGCATATGTCCTCTGTGTGTGCCCTACACCTCAGGCAAAGGCCTGTTGAGTCTCGTGTTTGTTGTGACATGTATACACGTGAGTTCATGTGTGTGTGGGAATAAGGAAGCACAGAAACAAGGTGGGGATGCAGGATGTTTCATGCTGGCCCCATGTGGATTGTGTGTGTGTGTGTGTGCAGATTTTAAACATTTGTGCAGTTTTGTGCACAGTTTTCAAATTGTACACATTTTTATATGCTTCCACCCATTTACTAAAGCATGTTTGCATACATTTTTGAAATGCATACGATTTTCTTTGCACACTTCTCAAATGTGTGCATTTTATTGGTCACAGTTTTCCTCTTCTGTGGAACATATCACAAGTCCTGTATAGATTTCTGAATGAAATCTAAGGAGCACCTCCAGCAGCACCAGACAGGCCGCTTAACAAGATCAGCCTTGGATGGCCTTCTCTCTGTCCCATCAGCCAGGACAGCTAGACTGGTGGGGACAAGGGAGAGGGCCTTTTCTGTAGTGGCCCCCACTCTGTGGAACTCCCTCCCTAGGGAACTCCGTCATGCCCCCTCTTTAATGAGCTTCCGTCGTGCATTAAAAACGTGGCTGTTCAGGCAGGCATTTGGGGTGGGTTAGGGTATTTTAGAAAATGTTTTTATTGTAGAATTTTATTGTTTTATTGTATGTTGTACATCGCCCAGAGTGGCTGGGTGACCAGCCAGATGGGCGATTAATAAATTAAATAATAAATAAAAATAAATAATAAAAATGCAATATGCATCTGGTCTGTGTCTGTTTTCAGGGTATGTAGATTGGAAAATCTGCCCCCTTAAAATCTGATGGAGTAATTTCTCATATATCCCTATTCTATCTCCCATCATCAGAACATGGGGTCATCCCATGACTCTGATTACTGGGAGATTCAGGACAGATAAAAGGAAGGACTTCACACAGCACATAGTCAAACTATGGGATTCGCAACCTCAAGACGTAGTGATGGCCAGCAATTTGAATAGCTTTAAAAGGGGGTTAGACAAATTCATGGAGGAGAAGGCTATCAATGGCTACAAGTCCTGATGACTATATGCTACCTCCAGTATCAGAGGCAGTATGCCTATGTGCACCAGTTGCTGGGGAACATGGGTGGGAGGGTTCTGTTGCACTCATGTCCTGCTTCTGGGTTTCCTGTCAACAGCTGGGTAGTCTGGGTTAACTGAATGCTGCGCTAGATGGACCCTTGGTGTGATCCAGCAAGGCTCTTCTTATGTTCTTATCCCAATATATCCCTGTCCATGAGCTTTGTTCATCCAGTTCCACCACCCTTAGCCATGCAAAGAACTCTTGCTACTCCTGCTAATACCCTGGAAGACAGAAACAAAATTCAAAGTGATCTTGATAGACTGGAGCACTGGGCAGAAAACAACAGAATGACATTTAATAGGGATAAATGCCACATTCTGCACCTAGGGAAAAGAAACCAAATGCACAGTTACAAGATGGGGGATATGTGGCTCAACAACACTACAAGTGAGAAGGATCTTGGAATTGTTGTCGATCACAAGCTGAATATGAGCCAACAATGTGATGTGGCTGCAAAATAGGCCAATGCTATTTTGGGCTGCTGTAAGAGAAGCATAGCTTCCAATTCCCGGGAAGTACTAGTTCCCCTCTACTCAGCACTGGTTGGGCCTCATCTGGAGTACTGTGTCCAGTTCTGGGCACTTTATTTGAAGAAGGATGCAGACAAACTGGAGAGGGTTCAGAGGAGGGCAACAAAGGTGATCAGGGGCCTGGAAACAAAGCCCTATGAAGAGAGACTGAAAGAACTGGGCATGTTTAGCCTTGAGAAGAGAAGACTGAGGGGAGATAGGATAGCGCTTTCAAGTACTTGAAAGGCTGTCACAGAGAGAAAGGCCAGGATCTCTTCTCGATCATCCCAGAGTACAGGACATGGAATCGTGGGCTCAAGTTCCAAGATGCCAGATTCTGGCTGAACATCAGGAGAAACTTCCTGACTGTTAGAGCAATACGACAAGGGAACCCATTCCCTAGGGAGGTGGTGGGCTCTCCCACACTGGAGGCCTTCAAGACGAGGCTGGACAGCCATCTCTCAGGGATGCTCCGACTTGGATTCCTGCATTGAGCAGGGGGTTGGACTCGATGACCTTGTAGGCCCCTTCCAACCCTACTATTCTATGATTCAAACAATGCCTCCCGTTCTCACTGACTGTCCCATATGCCTGGAACTGCCTCCGAGAATGCCACCTCTCTCTTTTCCTACAAATCCTTCTTCAAAGCTCAACATTTCCATGCAACCTTTCTCATAGCCCCTTACAGTCCTCATTCCTACCGTAAAAACTAAGTTTAAGTACGTGTAGTTGAACTGAACACATGTTCAGAAGAACTCTCAGAACTGCTGTCTATTCTCTTTGAGAAATCATGGAGGACGAGTGAAGTGCCTGATGACTGGAGGAGGGCTAATGTTGTCCCTATCTTCAAAAAGGGTAAAAAGGAGGAACCTGGGAACTACAGACCAGTCTGACATCCATCCCTGGGAAATTCTGGAGCAGATGATAAAGCAATCCATCTGTAAGCACCTTGAAAACAATGCCGTGATTACTCGAAGCCAACATGGATTTGTCAAGAACAAGTCCTGCCAGATGAATCTGATCTCATTTTTTGATCAAGTAACCTCCCTTGTGGACCGTGGGAATGCTGTAGACATAATATACCTCGACTTCAGCAAAGCTTTCAACAAAGTGCCCCACAATATCCTGATGAGCAAACTAGCTCAAACTGGGCTAGATGAAACAACGATCCGGTGGATCCACAGTTGGCTACAGAATCGGACTTAAAGAGTGCTTATCAATGGGACCTTCTCAAACTGGGGAGAGGTAACGAGTGGGGTACCGCAGGGCTCAGTCCTGGGCCCAGTGCTCTTCAACATTTTTATTAATGACTTGGAGGAGGAGGTGCAGGGAATGCTGAACAAATTTGCAGATGACACAAAATTGGGTGGGATAGCTAATACTTTGGAAGACAGAAACAAAATTCAAAGTGATCTGGATAGACTGGAGTGCTGGGCAGAAAACAATGGAATGACATTTAATAGGGATAAATGCCAAGTTCTGCACCTAGGAAAAAGAAACCAAATGCACAGTTACAAGATGGGGGATACGTGGCTCAACAACACTACAAGCGAGAAGGATCTTGGAATTGTTGTCGATCACAAGCTGAATATGAGCCAACAATGTGATGTGGCTGCAAAAAAGGCAAATGCTATTTTGGGCTGCATTAAGAGAAGCATAACTTCCAAATCCCAGGAAGTACTAGTTCCCCTCTACTCAGCACTGGTTAGGCCTCATCTGGAGTACTGTGTCCAGTTCTGGGCACCACCCTTTCAGAAGGATGCAGACAAACTGGAGAGGGTTCAGAGGAGGGCAACAAAGATGATCAGGGGACTGGAAACAAAGCCCTATGAGGAGAGACTGAAAGAACTGGGCATGTTTAGCCTTGAGAAGAAGAGAAGACTGAGGGGAGATAGGATAGCACTCTTCAAGTACCTGAAAGGTTGTCACAGAGAGGAAGGCCAGAGATCTCTTCTTGATCATCCCAGAGTGCAGGACACGGAATCATGGCCTCAAGTTACAGGAAGCCAGATTCCAGCTGAACATCAGGAAAAACGTCCTGACTGTTAGAGCAATACGACAATGGAACCAGTTCCTTAGGCTCTCCCATACTGGAGGCGTTCAAGACGAGGCTGGACAGCCATCTGTCAGGGATGCTTTGACTTGGATTCCTGCATTGAGCAGGGGGTTGGACTCGATGGCCTTGTAGCCCCCTTCCAACCCTACTATTCTATGATTTATTATTCTTTCCCTGTTGCCCTCAACTCCCCCTCCTCCTTTCCCTCTCTGCCTCCATTGCCTCTTGTCTTCTATACTTAGGTTTGAAAGCTCCTCAGGGCAGAGACTTCTCTTATTTACTATTACACTTAAAGCACCATGCACATTAATAATGCACAAAACAACACAGAATAACATATAATAACATTGTCAGAGTGAAAGGAGTGTGGTGTGATCACCGTTCTGGATCAAAAAAGAAACCGTTAGAGCTGCAGCTAGAACGGAAGAAAATAATTTTATTTATCTTAGGAAATTGCAATGGACAAAGGCAAGGTAGTTCTGTCATTTCCAAAGTAAAGCCTTTGTGGATTCATTTAATACCACTTATCCGTGTTGGCTGAAATACTTGGCCAGGTCATTTTTTCTTTTCTTTTTTTAGAACTTGGATGTATCATTTCAATGCAGATTTTACTTTTGCTGTACAGTCCGATTTAAATAAAAGCATATTTAAGTCTCACATGTGAAAATACCTAGTGTCAGCCATATGGCACTTGCAGCAGAGGGAATATGAAGTGTCCCAAATTAAGGAAAATGTTTTTTAAACCTCCCTTCTTATTAAGAAAATCAGTTCCTGACATAAAAGCAGTAAACCCCACCCTTGAACACAAATTTCTCTCTTGGACAGTGTCCTTGTAGCAAAGGACAAGTTAGTGAAACTAATGGGACAATAACAATTCACAACCCATTAGTGTAAATAGGTAATTTACACTTAACAATTATTTTAGGATATTTGGAGACTTGGGTAGTATTATCATTAACAACAGCAACAACCACAACAACTAATGACTTCACATGCACATCATTCTGTCAATATGAGGCTGTCAAGTGTCTCTCCAACACTGTGTGTGTATGTGTGTGTGTTTGTGTGTGTGTGTGTGTGTAGGGTTAACTTGGTGACATCTTTATTATGCAAGTTTTAAAAAATAGCCTTGTCCAAGGGTGTTCCAGTTCAGCCTGCAGCAATGGGCTATGGAACTTTAATGTTCCCCTAACAAACAAACAAAAAGAAAAAGAAAGAAAGAAAGACACCCTTTACTGCACATAGGAAAACTGTAAATGGGGGATAGAGCAAATCTCAGCAGTCATTCCTCAAAAGCTACTTTTCTATGTGCAGGGAAGGGTTTAAACAGACAACCTCAAACTCAGGTGTAGCCTGAAATGGTACAGTCCAACAAAAGTTCTACTTTAATATGCATTTGACTGAATCTAGCCACCTTTTAGTATACCAAAGTGTTGGCAGATACATGGTACTGATAGCGGGGGGTGGGCAGGATTTACAGAAAAAGAGAAATGCACAATTTCAGCTGAAGAGCAGGATTGACTGGTAGGTGATCCTGCAACAAGCACTTTCAAAATGAATGGCAGCTGGCCCGCTTCATCACAGCCACCATTCATGTCAACAGGAGAGCATCAACTTCGTCATGATGTCTATTTGCATGCCGCATTTCCGAATTATGCACAATGCTCTGAGCCCAAGTGGTTAATTCCTGCATGCCAAGGGAAGCTGTGGCCCTCCAAACGTTGTTGGACTACAACACCCCTCAACCCTGACCTTTGCTGATGCTGGCTGATGGGAGTTGAAGTCTGACAAAGTCTGGCAGGCCATAGGTTCCCCCACCCCTGCCTTCAGCCTTCAAAAGGAAGCTTGGCCATTCCAGGAGATGCAAGGTGCCTCTCAGCCATGAATTAATACGCACCCATCCTGTTTAGCAACATTTCAAGTTGTAGGGGGGAAAAACAAATCACCACCTCAGAAAAATCCCCATCATGCCATACTTCAAAAGCCAAAACTCCCCCGAGCAAGGGAATAACCCAGCTTGTTTCGGTTCCCGAGGAAAGACATCAGCCCCGTGTAGGTCTGGATAAGGATGGGCTCGTTCATCACCACAACTCCGTCGGTTCTGCCAGGCGCAGGATCCTTTCTTTGGGCATTCTGAACAGCTTGCACCAATTGAGCCATGAATGTGGATATCTGGCGGAGAGCAAGAGCAGCATTAAGCCGGAGTGGCTAATTTTTTTCTAGCAGACAAAGCAACAGGCAGGTTCATTATTAGTTTGGCATCATGTAGCATCAGTAATTATTATGTATGTCAGCCTTCCCAACTTGGCACCGTCCAGCTGTGTTAGACTACAACTTCCATCACCCACCAGTTCAGCATGCTGGGCTGGTGGGTGATGGAAGTTATAGTCTAACACATCTGCAGGGTGCCAGGCTGGGGAAGGTGGCTTTATGTGGAGTCATCATCACAGCTCCAGGGTAGAGCACCTGCTTTGCAAGCTGAAAGTGTCACCTCCTCCTCCGTTCCGTCCCTGGCACTTCTGAAAGATGCTCATTTAGCAGGGCTGGCAAAGACCTTCTGCCTGGCAGCCCCGGAGAGCCAGCACCAATCAGTCGATGTCCGATGGACTGACTCGGTGTAAAGTAGCATTGAGTGCTTTTTAGGAGAGAGGCCCCACCCCCAGCTCAGTGGCAACTTTGCATCTTATCAGGCTGAGTGCTTCAGCACCTCCACTTAAAGCAGGGGTGTACAACCCATGGCCCGCAAGTGGCCTTCCACCACTCTCCATCTGGCCCGCTAAGCCTACAGGTGCCCCTCCCAGTTTTCCCTGCAGCCTAGCTGGTCAGGGCTGATCATGGTGGTAGGAAAGCTGCAGTCCCAACTCAGGGTGCAAAGGGAATGAGAAGGTTTAAGCCCCCTCTCTCCCTCAGCAAAATTGAAACAGCCCATCCCCTCTCTGGGCATCTCTGCACCAGCCTCAAATCCTGCATTTAAAATGGGGCTTTCTGCTTCCATTTTAAAGGCAGGATCACAACGACTCCCTTTTTCACGTGCTTCCTGTCCCCCCACCCCTTGCCCCCTCCTTCTCCCTGTATCTGAGTCTTCTGTTATCTTTCACTGATCTCGCTCCTCTTCTTGCCACTTTTACTCTTTTCACAGAGGAAACTGAAGCGGAACACAACAGGGTAATTTGATAGCTCATTATCTGCAATCTATTTAAAAACGGAACAAAGGGTATTTAGTGCAGGAGGCGCCTTGAATGATCATGGTGTCATGTAAAAATCCCGCAAAATGATCATGGTGTCATGTAAAGAGCCCGTGATGGAGCCATCTCAATCACAGGATAAAAGCTCCATGTGAAGGAGCCCTCTGGGTATACATGTGAACGTGTACACATACGCAGCCCGCCCAGCTGACACCAGAAGCGGCCCTCAGGCCTGAAAAGGTTGTGCACCCCTGACTTAAAGGATCTCCTCAGGTAGCAAGATGGGGAAAAGCCCTCTGCCTGACAGCCTGGAGAGCCAATGGCAGTTACAACAGGTGGTGGGAAGGAAGTGCTCTAGTCTAGTCCAGGAGAGCTTTACTGACTCTTGCAGCATTCTGGGAAAACATTTTCAACCTTCATATCTGAGCGAGCACTGAGCTGTTGGTGCTTTCTGCCAGCTTGTGCACCTACTTGCTGACCTCCTGCTAGAACTGTATATTAGCGCATTAAAAACAGATGAGACTCCAAAAACAGTACAGGGAGCTCTAGCGCTCCCTCAGCATGAGGAAACTGAGCTGGCTTGGAAATCTTGGGGAACCACTCTGGGAAATGGGGGGGCAAGGGGATGAAGGGTGCCCACCTCCCACGATATAACCTACACAGTGGGGAATGGTGAAATCCAGCCAGCTGCTGGGAGCATTCTGTGCACCACACTTGCTCCATGACCAGACGAGGAAAGGAAAGCAACAACCTGCCAAGGATCGCTAGCGCATGCTTGACCGTCCGACCGCAGCAAATAACATTGGTAACTGAATCCCCATAAACTCCCCACGAGTGGCTAGGAACTGGCATCTTTCTCTCATCCTCCAGCACCGCCACTGCCCCTCTCCCCCCAAAACACTGCTCCCTCCACTAGAAATATAACACAGACCCAGCAGGGGAGGGTGGGCTTTAAAGATTTTTCATTCCAGCTCTGGAGGTCTCGGGAGCTGCCAAGCTCTCGAGATCCATTTCTTACGCATGCGAAAGATGCCGGCACTTTATGTACCCGCTCAGAGATCAAGGATTAAAAGTAGCCCCGGGAGTGACTTCTAACACACCGAGGCATTCTCAGAATGCCAGGGACACAAAGGGGTTGTGTTACACCACAGGCAGACGGACGGACCCCGTGGAACGCTGCCAAGATCTCGAGGATAAACAGAGAGAGACACACATGGGGAAGAAGAGGCTGGATGTATTTTGATGGAAACAGAGCAAAGTTGCTCACAACCAACCTGCTATTACTGTTGCCTCTTCATACACACATAAACATCCCTTCAAAGTCTGCATGTAGATCGCAAATGCCTTAATGCAGGGACCCATAAACAAATAATAAATGAAATAGAATGTCCAGGTTAGTTCCAATCAATGTGGGTCACAAAGCCCCCAATTCCACTCTTTGAGGGAAGGGCTGTAGTGGTAGAGCCCCTACTTTGCTTTGCAAGCAGAAGGTCCCAGGTTCGGTCCTTGGCAGCATCTCCAGGTAGGGCTGGGAAAAATCTCTGTCTGAAACATGATGTGGTGTTTCTTCCCAGCTTTCCTCTAGACTCAAAGCTAAGCAGGGTCAGCCCTGGTTAGGACTTGGATGGGAGACTGCCTGGGAATCAGGCTTCCTGCACTGAGCAGGGGGTTGGACTTGATGGTCTTGTAGGCCCCCTCCAACCCTATGGTTCTATGATTCTGTGATTCTATGAAACCCTGGAGAGCTGCTGCCAGTCAGTGTCGACAATACTGCGCTAGACCCTTTGTCTTCCCAATCTCCTAGTCCTCAGCCTGCCTCACAAAGCCACTTCTGCCCCTAGGGCCTTTGTGAGGTTTTAATCCCAGCAGCCGCTTTCCTTTCCCTCACAGAAGTTGGACTGCAAACGTTCTGAAAGGTTTGTTCTCTGAGCAGCTGGAAGGTCATGGACTTTAGGGATGCTCTGACTTGGATTCCTGCATTGAGCAGGGGGTTGGACTCGATGGCCTTGTGGGCCCTTTCCAGCCCTACTATTCTATGATTCTATGATTCTGTGCCATCATCACACCCCAGCTGGGCCTGTTGGAATCAGTGGCTTCACTGCCACACGTGCAACACAGTATAGGAGGTGATCATGCCAATAAATGCTGGAGGTAGCCAGCGCAAGCAACAGACATTCAAAGGATACCAGGGGAAAAAAACTGGGAAAACTGTGTAGAAAGGTGTGAACAATTTGGTCAATACATCCCTGGAATGAGAAATTAGGTCAGCCTCTTAATGTATGCTGCCATCACAGAAAGGTCATGGATTTGTCATCGGCAAATGTAAATCTTTGGAGACAGGTGTGTCGAGGGACTATCCTGAATGAAACCTGGGGTTTTCCTTGACAATATCAGGCACCAGGATATGAGGCAGACACTCTCCAGAAAGTAGAGAGTGCTTTGAATGTCAGGCCCCACATTGCCTCTTCACGCTCACGCCCCACAGTTGCAGTCACATCCTCCTCTCTGCCTGTTCAGCACATTTCCCCAGTTCTTACATCCCATAAACCTTGCCTTCTGCACCCCTCCTTCCAGCACTCCCCTGTGTTCTGTAATCCTCTTTTTCCATGGCCTCATGCTCTCCTTCTCTTAGGCCTCTGTTCTGTCCAGCATAGAACGGATCTCTTAAAGCACTTGGAGGAAGGTGTGTGATTTTTTTAAAAACAGCCTCCAGATGCTTTCTAAGCCATAGAAAGGAAGGACAGAGGCAGATGTCCTCTGGAGAGAGGGAGTTCTGGAGCAAGGGGCCCACCACTGGACAAGTGCAGACACCTTCAGCCCCACCCCACCCCACCCCAATCTCACTCTTCTTATCAGACTTCTGTTTGCTCTCCTTGAAATGAGCCTCCAAATTCACCTTGAAATCCTGTTTTGGGTGGAAATCTGGTGGTCATTCTGCTGTTGACCACAGGCAGTAATGAGTCACAGCCTGGGCACGGGCCAAAACCACCGACTGAGTTGTCATTCCATGGAGTTGTTAATGGGTGAAACCTCAAGCCACGCAGCAGCCTGCCTGCAGCTGGGGAAGGCCTCTATGACCAAAGCGTTACAACAGGAGTAGGGATGGCGGAGAAATCCGCCACGTACTCCAAGGAGGCTGGATTCCTTAGAATCCGCCCCCCCGGAGTCCGTGGCGGAACGGACTGCCCCCCCGCCACCCTGCTAAGCCTGGTCGGGACGGACCCTACCTGGCACCGGCTGGTCTGGGTCCGTCCTCTTCCTTCCGCAGCTGGCGTCCCCACTCTTTTTCTGATTGGCTACGTAAGTTTTTACATAGCCAATCACGGCCAAGGGCCCTACGCTGGACGCCATTTGCAGCCGCAGCCCGGCAGCGGATGGAAATCCGGCTGCAGGCTGCCCTGGCTGGTGGCTCCGCAGGCTTGCCATGGAGCAGAACCGGCCGGGGAGGATTCTGGGGGGAGGGACGGATCGCCTCCCCCCGCCAGCAGACCCCAGAGTAGAACGGTAAGTGGGGCCCCTTTTCCACCCCCAGGGCCAGGTTGGATGCAGGCAAGCAGGATGTGGAGTGCATGCCAGCAGTGGGTGGAGCCACAGCCCAAGGTGGGCGGTGCTACAACAAGCCCTGCTGGCATGTGGCTCCAGTGTCCCTGCCCAGAGCCCTTTCACACAGACACACACACACCATTGACAGCCCCATTCACTCATGTACATAAACTGCCTGTTCCACATGCAGGGTAAGACAGACAGGTGGAGCTGAGACATCTCCATTTGTGGATGAGACAGGGGTGTAGCTGTGTAGAGAGGAGGAGCTCAGATCTGTTAGGCACAAGGAATGTTTTGAGACAAGCTGGGCCTTTACAAAAGGACAGGCTCCACTTGAACCAAAATGGCACCAGACTGCTGGTGCTTAGCGTTAAAAAAAGGTGGCAGGGCAGCTTTTAAACTGACCCCTGGGTGGGGATAGGAGAATGAGCGACGTTCGAGCTAATCGAGGTTCTCAACTTTCTACCTTGTTGCTTGTCTCACCTTGTTCTCACTCCCGAACATGAGCATTTTTTTTTTCAAATAGGAAAAGTGCACATTTTCAAACAGAAAAAAAAATGCACGCTTTTCCAAGCATGTACCCCAAATGTGCACTTTTCATCCATGGGGGGAACTGGGCATTTTCAGAAGTGGGCACTTTCAAACACAAGCTACGGAAATTGCAAAAATTTCCCAAGAATTACACTTTTGCTCATGTTCAGGGTTGTGAATGGGACGTGTTTGCACAATTTGAGAACAGGGACAAATGTCTCATACATCCCTACCCCTGTGTAAAAGCTGACAGGAGCTGGGGAGCATCCTGGATCAGGATGAATTATCTCTAGGGGAAGAGGGTGAAAAAAATTTTCTGAGCATCCAAACAGGAATTATTAATAGCAACACAATCACCCCCCTGACCACAAAGGTCAAGGTGATCTTGACATGGAAAATGAAATCAGGGAGACATCCAAAGTGTTGTAGTAATGGGTGATTTCAATTACTATCACATAGACTGGTTAAATGCATGTTCTAGTCATGAAAGAGGTAACATTTCTAGATACCCTTAAATGACTATGCTCCAGAACAGTTGGCTGTGGAACTGACCAGAGGGGAGGAAAACCTGGGATTAATCCTAAATGCTGCCACAACCTGGTGCAAGGCGTAAGTGTTACTGAACCAATTGGAAGCAGTGGCCACAGTACTATCAGGTTCAGCGAGCATGCACACACACACGCACACACACAGAGGACAATTGCCAAGAAATCTAGCACAATCACATTTGACTTCAAAAGTAGGGACAGACTCACCCATGTCCGGCTTCATCAGGTGCTCACCAAGCCGCTGCTGCTGCCCACCCCTCCTTGCACCACCACACTAGCTTCGGCATGGCCTGGCAAGCACCCGGCAAGGCCGCAGGGCTGCCCGTCCTCCCTAGCAATCCGCTGTTGTGCGCAATAATGGCGGCTCAGGAGCTTACAGGTAGGTAATGTTGCGTACTTGGAGGCTGTAAAGTCCCCTTCTATGCAACAAGACAGGTGTGAATGCTGCATTCACAGCTGTAATATCATGTAAATAGGCCTTTAAGCCAGCAATTACACAACATTACCTACCTGGAAGCCCCTGAGCCGCCATTGTTGCACACAATGGTGGATCGCTAGGAAGGACGGGCAGCCGCCAGGCCCTTGCCAAGCTGCGGGGTGCTTGTCAAGTGGGTCTGTGAGCACTCCACAGTTTGGCAAGCGGTGTCCAGGAGAGCAATTCAGCAAGTGGGGTCAAAACTCCTCCCCCCACCCCAGTGGATTCTCATGACATCCTTATTCAAAAGAAGAAACTTCTCTAAAATGAGGGGATTGGTAAAACAAAGTTGAAAGGGAAAGTCAAGAGGGTCAAGTAGCTCCAGAATGCCTGAGGGTTACTCAAAACTACAATAATAGTTTAGGGCAGTATAAACTAAAAAGGATTGCCAGGAACTCCAAAAGGACCTTCCCAAACTGGGTGACTGGGCAATAAAACACAAATGAAATTCAATCTAAATTGAATTTGCATTCACTTCCAGTTCATTTTCACATCTAAAGTGGGGCAAAAAATCCTAACTTCATACCTAAAAAAGGATATTGTAGAGTTGGGAAAAGCGCAGAAAGGGGAAAGAAAAATGATCAAGGTGCTGGGGCAACTCCCCTACGAAGAAAGGCTATCATGGGCTTTTTAGTTTAGAAAAAAAATGTGAGTAAGGGGAGCATGACAGAGATGTAAAATTAAGTGATGTGTGGAGAAAGCGGATAGAGAGAGGTGTATACGCTCTTTCATAATACCAGAACCCATGGTCATTCAATGGAGCTGAATAGTAGGAGATTCAGGACAGATAAAAGGAAGTCCTTGTTCACACAGTACACAGGCAGCAAGGCAAACCACAGAATTCACTGCAAAAGATATGGTGATGGCCAGCAGCTTAAATTGCCTAGGCCCTAGACACATTCATGGAGGATCAAGTTATCGGTGGTGACTAGTCATGATGACTATATATCACCTCCAGTATCAGAGGCAGTTTCGCCACTATGGGAAAGAGGATATTGGGATGCACAACATTGGCCTCTTCAAGAGAGTCGCCATTTTGGTGACGTCCTCTCTTTCCAGAAACTGAATCTTGTGTAAATGGGGGTGTAAATGTATTCATCTACGTAACGTTACAGACATAAGCAACCTTATGGACGCCATTTGCACAGAGAGCTAGAGGGAGTCGCAATGGTGACTCCCTCCAAGAGACTGCCAGCTGCCAGCATGCATCCTGAGGGTCCAGGTATGGAGCAGTGGGCTTGGAAAGCTGGGGGGTGGGAGGGCACAGCTGGGGGGAGGAGCAGTTGAGCAGCTGGGCTTCAGGATCGCTGTGAAGCACGCCCAAGCACTTTGTAGTGACCTGACCTGCTTCAGGTTGCTCTGGGGCCAATTATGAGCCATTGCAAGTGCAGCTTGAAGTGGCCCAAAGCACCCTGCTTTGGCTCGGAATTTGGCTCCAGTGCACAACCCTAATTAATTGCTCATCCAAATAACCTCAAATGAAATAAACTCTTCCATTCATTTGCACCCTGTCCCAGATCATCCCAAACCAATGGGAAAAGTATTCCCCCCCCCGGGGGGGGTTAACTGCCATGTAGGGGAAGATTATGTTAGGGGGTGTGCCCAGAATACCAGAAATGGTACTGCTTGCCCTTGGAGTCTGCTAGATTCTTAACAGTTCCTTCATCACTTGAAGCATGAACAGATTTCATTCTTTCTGAATCGGATGTTTTGTTGGAAATCACTTGTGCAAGAAATCCTTCCCATCCCATTAAAGCAAAAGAAACTCTTCTGCTCCCCCCGCACCAACACACCTCACACCACCACTACACACATGAGACGAAGAAGAAAAACTAAAAAGGGACAACGCTCAAATGTTCCCCAGAGCTGGATGAAAGGGCTTTGAGACGAACAAACAACTCCCCGCTTGCTCTGAATGTATTTTCCACAAGGGGATCCAATTACTAACATTTTATCAGCAGGAGTGCAGATGGGGAGATAATTTGGGGAGGAGAAAATATTGTTTATGACCTGAACAAGTGTGGTTTGAAATCCTCGGCTGCGGAGTTCATGTTTCACTCCACAGGGAGAGGGAAGCGCTTACTGCTCACTTCCTGTTTACATTAAGGGACAAGGATTCCAGTATTGAATAATCTCAGTTTCACACCATGATCACCTGACACCCACCACCTCTACTGCAGCCCCCCCATCTCCCCCATGTTTTTCCATTTTGCAATTTTTTGGCAGGCCTTGTCTATATATATGCATGCATGCTCTGTAGGATGGCCATGTGTCCTCTTTTACACAGGACAGTCCTCTGTTTGAAGGGGTCCTCTAGTCATTCATTCTTTTACTACATTTCTATACCACCCAATAGCCAAAGCTCTCTGGGTGGTTTACAAAGATATACATAATATAAAAACCCGTTTACATATAAGCATATACATAAACAACACACGGACAGGCACATATATATCTAAGTAATTTTTAAACAATCAATAAGAAAGATCCAAGACTAGGGATGTCTGTCACCATCTGGCCCTTTTGGGGCTCATCAGAGTTCTGCAGCATGTCTGACTGGCCTGCATTTGTGAGCTGAGCTGAAGGTTTTCCCCAAATTCCAAAGACTTTTTGCTGTGTGTGTGTGTGTGTCTGCCATAATTTGCACAAATAGATATTTGTGCAAATTACAGCCACAATTTGTGCAGCTCTACCAAAAGCAGCTGAGGGAAGGGGCTGTTCTAAAGATAAGATGGCATGGTGACCATCTCTGTTCTCCTGAGCTCCTTATTGGACATGCGGGATAGAAGTAATATTGATGTTGTTGTTAACTTTTTTAAAAAAACAAAACACCAAGACTCTGTGAATAGCAGAAGAAGTCCTAAAAGTCACATTATGAGCAGTAAGTAACTGTCCCTTGATTTGCCTGAAATTACCCAGGACATAACCCCAAAGCCAACAGGTATAACCAAATTAATACTTTACCTTAGGGTAATCATGGGAGTTAAAAAATGGGGTATTTGTTAACTATACCTTCCTACTCCCCCAGCCCCCACCATTTTACCATCATCTTGTTAACTTGTCCTCCTACAGCCCACCTGACAGATGGTGCTAAACCTCTGGCTGATGTTCTTCACTGGATGTTCTGTGAATGTTGTGTAAGGAACATCTGTGGACCAGGGGTTCCACCGTGACAGGAATGTTGGTTCTCGCAGTTTGTCCCAGAAGATCCGCAGGCCTTGTCCTTCTCTCCTAAAAAGCAAAACATTTCAACAGGTGAGACATTTTTTAGCAGCCAGCCAGAGAGGTAGGGACTCTGCTGGTGGAACATGGACCCGAGGTCTGTGGGACTCCAGAGAAGCCATGAGATGGTACTGATATGGAAATACCCCACAGGTGGTGGAAGGGAATTGTCTCAGGAGTAGGTTACACCACTCATGTTGTGTGAGACCTTTGGGGAACATGTTCACTTCTTAGTGGAGGTTCTGTGGGAGATGCCCTCACTCACTGCTCTCCTTTGTAGCTGCACCAGTAAAGAGGAGCTGCAGGAGGGAACAGGGATAGGGTGGCCATGTGTCCTCTTTTATAGAGGGCAGTCCTCTATTTGAAGGGCTGCCAGAGGACCATCCTCTATTTTGAAAGTGTTCTCTGTTTGAAGGAATGTCCAGACCAAGTCCAATATAGAGATGCAGAGCCATCAGATAGAAGAGCTAAAAGGTCTTGAAGTAGCCAACCAACAGCACCTGGACAGCAGACTGAGCAAGCAAGGCACACAGGGCACTTGGTCCGGTCACAGTCTTCCACATTGTGTTGAGATGTACTATATTTCTATTTAATTTTTAATGATTATTTCTAAAGTTGTATCTATACATAGAAATTAGCTTAGGGCACAATCCTATGCATGTTTAGACAGAAAAAGTCCTACAACTCCCAGCATTCCCCAGCCAGCCATGCTTTCTATAATTATACTTGAAATGGGAAACCTGATCTTTTTGTCTCCCCCTCCCCATACATCTAATCTGTCTCTTTTTAAAGATTAGAGTGTTCTAAAGAAAAAAATTAAAAAGCAGCAGCAATTGTTTTCAAAGTGTACCTACTAATACATTTTTTAAAATGCTGGCTGGGGAGTGCTGGAAGTTGTAGGACTTTTTTTCTATCTAAACGTGCATAGGATTGCACCTTTATGCACACTGAACGTCAATCAGTGTCCTCTTTTGTCCACTTTTGAGGTGATTCACAAGTGGCCATCCTGCTCCTACCACCCATCCCACAAAATGCACTTGATCTTGGTACTCTGCAAAGTTACATTAATCATCACAATCCATGCCAGGAGGGATGGGAGGCCTCAGCTCCCACACAGGTACAGTATGTCCAAGGTGGAAGACCCCGTGATGTTCATCTCTCCTGGAAACAACACAAATGCATGGGAGAATTTGAGCCCTCCACCCTCCAACCTGCATCACTGCTCCCCACCTCTGCTTTGTGGAGACCCCGATCTATGTCAGGATATGCATCGCCAGCTTGGAGGCATCATCAAGGCCCTGGCAGGCTTAGTGGGCACACCAAGCGGACCTGAAGGCCCCACATCAGAGCACTTCATGGGACCCTCAAATTGGGCCCCAAAAATAGATCTTCCCCAAACTGCCAGCTGGATCCATAGCTAGGTGAGACAGACACCATCTTGAGATGAGGGGGTTGTGAAGTTACTAGTAGTGACTGGATACACTGAATGTCTGAGTTGCTGGCATTTGAGAAGACATTATGGGAACTCACAAATCTGAAGGAACCAGACTCAACTGTTGGTTTAAAGTGTGTACAGAGCGGGGGGGGGGGGGGAGATTGCCTGTCTTTTAAAAAAAATGTATTAGTAGGTACACTTTGAAAACAATTGCTGCTGCTTTTTAAATTTTTCTTTAGAACACTCTAATCTTTAAAAAGAGACAGATTAGACATATGGGGGGGAAAGACAAAAAGATCAGGTTTCCCATTTCAAATATAATTACTGAAAGCCTCCTAAACACCTCTGCTGTGGGTGCCAAAACTCTGGCTTGAGTTTGTATTGTCTGTGAAAATTAAATAAATCCCCATTTCTCCCTCCCTGCAGTGATCATTAAACACACGACTCCATCCCAGGGTCCCAACTTCTGAAACAGGGAAAGCAAAGGCACTGCAGGGACAAAGAATGCTCAAGGGCTGGCTTTTCTGTTCAGAAAGCACCTGGCTCTATAGACAGATGGAAAGCAAAACAAGACAGAGAGACTTCTCCTGCTCCCTTGCTAGATCCCAAAATGGAGCACTTCAAGACTCAAGACGCTCTCCCTTCGTATATTCTGAAGTTTTCCCAAGTTGGTACTCTCTAGATATGTTGGACTACAACAGATAATGAGAACTGTATTCCGTCACATCTGGAGGGCATCAGGCTGGAGTACAACAGGGGTGCTGGAATCTCAAAAGACCCTTGGCCCATGTGCCTCAGGTTCAATACCCTTTTTAAAGCGACCTTGAATTGGGCCCAGACATGAATAGGCAGCCAGTGCAGGCTTTTTAAAACTGAAGTAATGTGTCTTATTTATGGTCTCTGTGGATGAACAAGAATCTTTCTGCATGAATCACAGTTCAGTGGTGGAACACAACCTTTGGATATAGAAGGGTGCTGTTGCACTCATGTCCTTCTTGTGGGTTTCCCACGGGTGGCTCGTTGGCCACTGTGTGAACAGAATGCTGGGCTAGATGGACCCCTGGTCTGATCCATCTGGACTTTTCTTATGTCCTTAGGATCCTGAAGTTCACCTCCTGACCTCTCCACCTAAATCCACCCAAGTTCACTTCCTCATCTCTTCAGGCAGCAGGACTGCTTCCTTCGAGACACACAGCTGGTCAGTATAGATAACACTGGGCTAGACAGACTAATGTTCTGAGTCTGACTCAGCAGAAAGGGCCTTGCATGTGATCAGTCCCTGGGCTGTGTCCTCTGAGATTCCAAATGCAACATCAGCACCTTTGCTGTTGACAAGAATGGGCACAACTACTGAGCCACGGACAAATGTACTGGAGGCAATAATGGCCCACAAAAGAGAAGTCATTAAAGTGGAAATTAAAATCGAATAGACTCATCAGAGAAATAGGGTCACCAAGAACACATTTCCTTCTCTGCAGAGGTCCTTCCTTCACCAATCACCCCCCAAGTCCTGCACATTATTCTTGCAAATGTTTATTCCCCAACCTAGAGCTCCAGGAGGCCCAAGGAAACAGTCCCATTGACGAAAGAAGGCTTCTGTCCTCTTTGTCTGCTTGAGTCTCTCCTCCTCCTCCTCTCAAACCTCAGAGAGCGAATTAAAAATGTAGCCCGAGGCGGCACGCCAAGATTTACAAGGAAACACAGACACTTGTTCTTGCTCAGGAGGCTGGGCATGTAAGTACACCAAAAGAAAAGGAGAGCAAACACGGAGGCAGAGCAGAAATTGACACAGGGCAGGCCTTTGAAAAGGCGGAGGAATGGAAAGCCCAAGAAAACACACACAAAGGCTGTCCATTCCCAGCAACACAGACCTCTGCTCTCCATATTTGTTTATGTACTGTTGACACAAAGGAAGTGGAAAGTTGGCACCTTGGTGGGCAAGTGAGTGCTGGTGAGGTTTGCTGATTTGAATGACATCAGGTGAAGCCTTTTCCATAATGACAAGGCAGTCCCCTTAGACGCTGGCACTGAATCAGGCTAAAAGAGGTGTTCTTTCTTCCTCTTTTCTGAGCATGTTTACCATTCTATCCATGGCCTCAAGCTGTTCCAACCCCCCAAAGCAGGTGCTGCCTTTATATGTTCCAGGGAGTCACCTGGCTCCCAATCAAAACCTTCCCCAAAGCTTCAGGCCTAACCAGGTTAACTATTTGTTCTTGGTTGTGCACTTGGAAAACAAAATGGTCAAACTCATAGGACCACTCAACCCTGCACCCTCTGCATTAAGACAAGAGCTGCCACAGCAGTCCAAAAAATATTAACCTGCACAATGTAACTTTGTAGAGACCACCGAGGAGCTCAGCTATGTGGCAAAGCACAGGCAAAGCTGGCAAAGGAGCTGAGCTTGAGCTATATTGCGGAGTACATAGCTGTTGCATTGTCAGAATACTGGGCAATCTGAAATATGCTTCTCTATGTACCAAATACTCCATGATTCTCCAATCAGGATTTCCAAATGTGCACAGTGTGTACGGAAAAACCGAGATACCTGAGACATATTACATTTTAATAGATATGCTAATCTCGGAATCCAGAAAGAGAAATCTGCAGAATTGGAATCAGCACTAAATGCCACAATTACAGTTTTCATGGTTTTGTCTTTAGTCTCTTTTGGTTAATAAGTGGTAATTCTTAAATTTTCTTACTTCTCTCTCCCCCCACCCCTTTTCTCATGCATAGATTCCACCTTCTGGGGCGATAAAACTCTGAGAGATGCTACGGAGGTTACACCCGCCAAGCGACGCAGCCAGAAAAAATGATAATTACAGTGCTTAGTGGCCCAGTTTACAAGGCAACATAAGTACCATCACAAAATCAAAGTGGGAAATGAAGAGAGAGCTTTACTAGCGACTTAGTGAGATGTTATTCATGCTTTTGAAGAGGGTATTTTTCCCCCTCAGAGAGAGACAAAGCTGGAATTAATGAAGCCCGAGGGACTCACAAGCCCAACATATCCTGGGCAGGCCTAATTTCCTCTCCACAATCTTTCTCCTCTCCCCATACCGGAACTGACACCACCTCCATATTGGTGCTGTGTCTATAATGAGATGATATACTTTCCATCCTCCATTTTCATACCTGCCAAGAATTAAAAACAAGCCCTTTGGCTTTACCCAACCCCAGGTACCCAAGGACTTACTTCTTGGCCTAGGTGCCATGTTTGTCTTTGTGCGGCAGCCATTTTTACAGATACATGCCTGCCATGAGGTAAGGTGAAGTGGCTGCTTTGGGGAGTGGGTTTCAGGTGATACTTGAGGCAGTTAAGCAGGAGGTAGATGGATCTAAGCTATGAGGTATAACTCACTGGAGGTCTCTCTGGCTTAGGTCTTGCGGAAATGAACAGGAGTTGCTCCAGAGAGGTAAATTGCATTAATCCTTGAGTTAAGGGTTTGTAAATAAAATGGGGGGGGGTGGGTGGGAGAGAGAGAGATTGAGAGAGAGATGGCATTAGAAGCTACTGGAGCCCCATCACCCGTTCCGGGCCCTCCAGCATGGATGGCTGCTCTGAGCCCCAAGCTTTGGGCTTACCTGGTGGGAACAGTGATGGGTGGCCATGTTAGTCTCCAACAGTGCTCCAAGGCAAAGCTGTATTGGATGCTCCTGGGCATTGTGGGAAATAAAAATGGCTGCCCACTTCTGCTACCACCAGGTAAATCCATGGCTGGTCCCCCATTGATATAGGAGAAAGGAGGCGCACCAAAGATCACCTTGCCAAGCCTCCCCTCAGACCTGGATGGATGCATGGTCAAGCCTGGTAGCCCTAGTTTCTTTTGAGAGAGAGGCAGAGAGGCACAAAGAGAGAGTGTACAATCACAAAGAACCTCCCAAGAGCAGCATTATCTCCCCGTGACACAGCCCAGTGAGCAAACCTGACTTGGCAGTTTTTATAGTGGCTAAGGAGTAGCACATGGCCTATTCTGGCCTATAGCTGTTAGGAGGCTTCCTGGCTGGTCTGCCCATATTTTCTTTGGTTGACCGGAGCTGAGTGAGGGGTGTGCAGGCAGGTGCTCATGCTAAATGTCTGTCTGATATGTCCCAGATTCTAGACCAGGGGTGGGGAACCTCTTTCCACCCGGGGGCTGAATTGAATTTTAGAGAAGCTCTCGGGGGCCACATTCCAGTGATGGGTGGGGCCAAAGACAAAAGGGAACAGGGAACAGGGAACAAAATGTTCCAAATGCCAGCATATTTTAGCTTGAAGCTCTTCCTGCCAGTCACTGAGCCTTAGGAGAGGCACGCCAACCTTTTAGATTTGGGAACACATTGTACAAAAGCCAGGAAAACCATCAGACAATTGGTAGTTGTGAAAGGTGGCATGGCCATTGAGATCAGATTCCCCTCACCCCTGGTTCCCCACCGCTGTTCTAGAGCCCTGTTAGGCTTCAGTCCAGATAATACTACTGTCAGTGGGAATCCATCCAATGGGCTAAAACAGGGTCTGAAAAGGAGTAGTTGGAAGTCGGCCTAGTGCTGCTGAAGCTGATGGTGCATGGTTCTAGGAGCTCTTGAGATTCTGATTTGGCCAATGGTGCTGATAATCATTATCTCGGCCCCCACAAGCCTCTCCTCTAGGAATTCCCATTTCTGTTTCATTAGTGCATCCTCAACATAGTTATGGGAAAATTCACAATAACCAGCTCTGGTCTGACTGGTGACTATCCAAGATAGATATCCCCTCTCCTAATAAGGAGCCAAGTGTGTCATTCCTGTAGGCTCTGTTGCTACTGCTGCTGTTGTCGACCCTAAAGGCAGCATTGCAGACAATGCCCTGCTGCTGCTTGGCTGTGATAATCCCATCAGGATTTTCGAGTCTCTCCTTTGTGTCCTCTTAATTACTCACATGATTTCAGGAGATAACTCACTTAGGGAAAGCATTTCAGGCTGGGGGTTTGCATGGTTTCTGCCCAGTGCCCAGCATCTGTATATTCCTGTGACTGCAAGATGCTTTAGGAGGGTTTCTAACAGGCAACTATAAGTAAACAAAGGGGTTTGGAAGTTAAGCAAATTAATATCAACAGCTACTAATTAACATGGCTTTGCTAGATTATTGGGAGGGAAGTTGCGAGTCCCAAGGCCAAGAGGAATCTCTCTCTGTGATTGTGTGTCTTTGCAGCCTGGCCATTGTATAAGACCAGGATTGTTCAAGACACTCATAAGCAATCGCAGAGATGGTGATTGGGTTGAGCAATTTCCCCGCATTCTGTCTTGCTGATGTGGGTTCACTGTATCCTGCATTCCTTTCTGCTTTCCTTCCAGTTGAGCTCAGAGAAATTCTTAACATTGCTGCATGACATGCACCATTTCCAGCAGCTTCCATTTCTTTCCGTACTTCATATATATGTGTCTATCTCCCCACATCCAAGGTGGTTGTTGTTGTTCAGTCGTTCAGTCATGTCTGACTCTTTGTGACCCCATGGACCACAGCACGCCAGGCCTTCCTGTCCTGCGCTCTCTCCCGGAGCGTGCTCAAGTCACATCCAAGGTAATGATGCATAAAAGCGATTGTCCTCCTGTGGTAGCAAAAATCTTGGTGCAATCACATTCTCCGTGGTGGCCCCCACTCTGTGGACCTCCCTCCCTAGGGAACTCTGCCATGCCCCCTCTTTAATGAGCTTCTGCCATGCATTAAAAACTTGGTTGTTCAGGCAGGCATTTGGGGTGGGTTAGGGTAATTTTAGAAATATGATGTTTTTAATGTAGAATTGTATTGTTTTAAACTGTTTTTATTATTGTACATCGCCCAGAGTGGCTGGGTGACCAGCTAGATGAGTGATTAATACATTTAATACATACATACATACATACATACATACGTAAAATAAATTACTGGGAGATAATATGATTAGTGAAAGGCAAACCTACCCCAGGTGAATTCATTATTTCCTTGGATAATAACAAACTCACCCAGCTCGGATGAGAGTTCTAAAATGTACTCTTGTTACACATATACAAGCTTTTGTGCATGCGCAATATCAAAGTGCATCTTGGGAGCTGAAGTTTGGAAATGCAAAGTGCATCATGACATCATGCATCACCATGTTATGTACCCTGTCCCTGATGGGCTGTTTTTGCATGGCCTTTCTTAGAAACACTGCACCTACCCCAGCAGTAAGTAAAGTGTGTGTTCACTTACAAAACAAAACAAAACAAAGTACTCTAAGGTCAACAAGAACCCAGATCTGATCCAACGAGAGTAAGGGAGAAATGTGATGTCATCACAGTTTACCATGAGCAAAAAAAGAGAGAGAAAGCGTTAATTCAACCAGCTCAGCACATGCGTGGAAATCGCGTTGTTCATATACAGACTGTGCAGGCTCAGAAGCTTGTGATCAATTCCAAACATAACTGCAAATTCATAAAATGCCAGTCCAGCTCGTTAAAAAAAAAAAAAGCTTTACGAACAAGCAAAGTGTGACCAAAGAGCTGACTAATTACAAAATTTGGTGGCATCACTAGATATGATCCAATTGGACACTTGAGGCTCAGGTGGCCTCAGAGGCATGCAGTGCCTTCCTCCAATTTCAGCTGGTGGCCCAGCTATGCCCCTATCTGGACAGGAATAACCTGGCATCAGTCATCCATGCTCTGTTAACCTCCAGGTTAGATTACTGCAATGTGCTCTACATGGGGCTGCCTTTAAAGATGGTTCAGAAGCTGCTGCTTCTGCAAAATGCAGAGACCAGATTGATAATAGGGACAAGTAAGTCTGAACATATAACACTGATTCTGGCTGCTTGCACTGGTTGCCTGTGTCCTTTTGAGCCCAGTTCAAGGTGCTGGTTTTGACCGATAAAGCCTTACACAGCTCAGGATCGCAATACCTGACAGAGAGCCTCTCCTGGCAGGAACCTACACATATACTATGCTCAGTATCTAAGACCCTCCTCCAGGTACCTCCTCCGAGGGAAGATCAGAAGGTGACAATAAGGGAGAGGGACTTCTTGGTGGTGCCCCCCCCCAATTATGGAACAATCTCCCCAGCGAGACCCGCCTGGTACCAACATTGTTATCTTTTCGGTGCCAGGTTAAGACCTTCCTCTGTTCACAGGAATTGGGCAGCATATGATAAGGTTTTTATTTCAGGTCCTGGATTTCTGATGGTTGATTGTTAAAATTGTTAGGGGTGTGTGTGTACGTGTGTGAGTGCATGCACTGCCTGTTTATAAGTTCGTATGTAAATGGTTTTCATACTATGTATAATACTGTATTTTAAGGTTTTTAATCTTTGTAAACCTCCAGGAGAACTCTGGCTATCGGCAGTATAGAAGTGTAATAAATGAATGAATGGAGTGAATTAATGACATGGGCTGTTGTAATCTGGAGAGAGTGGGGATGCAAGTCTAGAGTCTCAAAGAAACCTTCACCAAGTCAATCTACCACTGTTTGCCGCACGTCCCTGCACCACTCCCGATTTAAATGAAAGTGCGCTCAGATCAGCAGCATCTAGTCTAAGGAAGTGCCTAATATCGAGTCAGACCGTTGGCCCATGTCTGTCCTGATGGCCATTGGCTCTACAGGATCTCAGGTCTGACTAGAGATCCTGGGAATCAAACCTGGGACTGTGTACATGCCAATCCTGCGTGCTATTGCGGAACTATGTAGATGTCCTCCTCCCCTCTGCAAGATGCCTCTCAAGGCCTTGTTGCAAATCTCCTAGGACAGCAAAGGAATGGGAAGAGTGCTGTTTCTCACACTGAACGTTGGAAAGGTTGCAGGTAATGCAAGGATGGAGGTTGTCGTGTTTTGCCCATAATGGGGGAGGTTGGTTATTAATGAACAGTGGCTATTTTTTGGGCTGAAGCAGTATCAGCCAGTTTGGAATTGTGCCACCCTTACCCAACCTGCTGCCCTTTAGATGTGTTGGACTGCAACCCCCATCCTCCATTTCCAGCACAGAGGTGACAGAAGATTAGCCGGACACATCCGGAGGGCACCAGACTGGGAGAAAGCTGAATTCTGCAACAGAGCTTGCATTCCTGACCATGTATTTCCTGTGGTTTAAAATAAAACAAGACATGCGTGGATTAGCAGAGGAGGGCTTAGGGTAGGGAGCCCACTTTGCCATGCAGAAGGTCCCAGGGACAACCCTTGGCCTCTCCAGTTGAAAAGGGATCTCAGGTACCAGGGCTGAGAAAGGCCCCCCGTGTTGTAGCTGGTCCAGCTCTCCCCAAACTGGTGCCCTCCAGATGTTTTGAACTACAAATCCCAGCATCCCCAGCTAGCCTGACCCAGCAGCAGGGAGGTTCCCATGTACAAGGGGCGTGGAGCATGCTGAATGGCTGCCCAACAACAACTCTTCAACACCCGCCCGGGCACCTTCCATAAGTCCTGCATGGCTGGAGGGAGGTGCCTTCCGCAGGGGTGGGGAAGAGAGGGTGAGAGTGGGTGATTGTTAGATGTCCATCTGATTAAACACAACAGCAACAACAGCAGCTTTTCCCCACCAGACAGAGCTGGCAAAAAGCTCAGGCCATCAGCATCGATTCGAAAGGCTGTGTCCTGCACCGCGGAGGGGGGGGCATGCCTCCTGCCAGGTATAAAGGAAGAGAGCTGCAGTCAGACATCCCCAGGGGACTTATTTGGTATTTCTTCTGCCTGGGCTGGGCTGGTAGGAACACACCAATCCCCTGAAGGCACAGAATGCACACCCTAAATAATCAACATGACTCAAGTGCTGCCTGGAACAAGCAAGGAGGGTATTTAACTAGATCATCATTTGAGATCTTGGGTTGGGGTTTTTCTTTTTCTTTGTTTTTAATTTGCAATCAGGAAGAAGATGAAAAAACACAATCCATCCAGCACCAACCCACAAAATTGGCTTCCAGATGCATTTTCCCTTTCAATGTGACAGCAGCTCCTTCCCTCTGCTCGGAGATTTACATTGACTTGACAATCAAGACCAAACATGTTTAGAAGGGCACAGCCAATCCAGGACATCCCAGCTACACCATCACCCCGCCCCGTGCCACAACTGACAGAAGAGCAGATCCCTGAATCATCATGAAGTTGAATCATCATCAGATGCTGCCCTCTCCCCTTTCCCATCAACTCAGATTCCTCCACCACCCATCACTCCTGGAACAAAACACTGATCAAAATGTCCCAAGCAAAGAGACCACCTCAGGGGGGCACTGGCATTAATAGGAAGTAAGGTGGAGAGGATATTTGGCTACAGCTGATATGGAAACCTACTGCATTTGGGAGAATTCAGATCTCTCTTTTGGAATTGCCATTCGGATGCAACATATCAAACATCTCACAAACAAGGCTCATTGCTGGTTTGCTCACAGGTTACGAAGCTGCCTTATACTGTCAGACTCTTGGGCCAGCTAGCCCAGTATTGCTGACACTGACTGGCAGCAAGGGCTCTCTAGCGTTTTAGGCAGGAGGGTTTCTTTTTTCCGAACTCTACCTGAAGATGGCAGAGATCGAATCTGGAGCCTTTTGCCTGTGCACACACTGCTTCTCTTCTGAATAGGTGAATATGTTAGGGATGCATGAGATTTTCATGTTTGCTCACAAAATGCTCTGTTTGAAGCTCCAAGTGCAAGCACGAGCACATGTCCATAACGAAAATATTCCTAAACTGTCAAACATGTGCTCACGTTTGTCTCGTTTCTGATCCCTAGTTCAATTTGTGCAAATGTCCTAACTTGTGCAAATTTCCTCCATAGACTGAATCAGCTTCACTTTAGTCTATGGAGGAAAGTTGTGCAAGTTATGAAATTTGCACAGTTTTGGAGGAACTTGTGCAAATCTCCCATTCAATCGCTGCACACTTTGCACAGGTTTCCCATGTGCCCAGAGCAAGCAGCGATCACAGACGCAAACAGGAATCAAGTACAAAACAAGTGGCGAGACGATATTCAGTGAATCCTGGCTGTCTCAAATGTTGCTTGTTGGCCCATCCCTGGAACATGTGTCATCTAGAATCAGACCATTGGCCTGACAATCTTCACAAAGACTACTTGGACTGGCAGCAGGTGACAAAGAGAGGGGTGGGCATTGTGTGGTTCTCCAGATGTTGTTGGACTGCAGCTCCAATCCTCCTTCACCATTGCTGACTAGGGTTGATGGAAGTTGCCGTCCAGCAACTTCTGGAGGCTACCTCTGCTCTAAAGTCTCAGGCAGAGTGTGGACTTCCCCATCCTTGCTCCCTGGGCTGCTTTTAACAGGAGTATCTGGAGACTGGCACTGGGGGTGGGTGGGGGACTAAAGCATGTGCTCTACCATCCAGCTGTGGGCCCTTCCCAATACTTGGGGGACACTTGAAGTTCTAAGCTGGGCCATGAAATAGGGTTCACTCTGACGGTTGCCACCCTCCTCGAATCTCTGATGATGCCATACTGCAGGCTTCCCAACCCAGTGCCCTCCAGATGTGTTGGACCGCAACTCCCATAATCCCCAGCCAGCCATTGGTCATGCTGGCTGGAAATGCAGGGAGTTGCGGTCCTACACATCTGGAGTATGCCAGGTTTGGGAAGGCTGTCACACAGGACTGGGGTGGGCAGGTGAGGACTCTTGGACTGTTGATTCAGGATTCCTTGGGGTGGCAGCTTAAGGCAACCTTACAGTATTGGGTTGTGTAAGGATAAGAATCCTGCATCCCTTCCAACATGCAGAAGGATCTCAGCCAGCAAATGATCCCCAGGTTTAGAATATTCTCCCTCTCCCTCTCTGGGGTGAATATTTAGAGCCGTGCAATCCTCAAGGACAAATCAAGGGGAAACTGGTTGTTGTACATGCTGCCTGGAAGTAACCCCTGACAGCACGATCATTCTCTACCATGGGAATTTCCCTTTGGGATGTCCAATCCATCCCAACTCTCTTCAGAGGAAAGAGTGCCACCTGCTGAAAGATGGAGTGAAACTCAGTGGTGGCGATGGAAAGCTGCCTTGCCAAATGGCCTGTCCGAAAATCAGTGGAGACTCACCCACCCTCCCTTAAGCACATGAGCTCATGGCCCGGCAGTGTTATGGCTCTTCTGGAACACCATGGCCACATCTGTGGAATAATGGGTGGTACCAAGCTCCCACCGCTTTCTGACTTTCAAACCTCTCCAATTATTCTTCATAGATAATTCTCAGTTTTAATAGGCGATTCCCATTCGTGATCTGCCTGCAGCAACCACTCCTTTGCCAACGTGGCAAGCACTCTCCTCTCAACGGCATAGAAAACAGCCAATTCCCTAGCACCAGACCAGTACCTATGTGGAGACCTCTCCTCCTTCAGAGGGTGTTCCGAAACTCTGCCATGGCATGCACAACATTGCAACTGAGGGCAGAGCCTGGGGAAGAGATAAAACCTCTTTTTTCCTGATTCAAGGCCCTGGTGACAGAATTAAACCTGTTGATGAATTCTAACTCAGCCATCTCTCATTCTTATCTCTGGCCATCTTTGAATTCTACATAGGGCAAACAGATCAGTCTCTATGGGAAAGAATAAATTGACACAAATCTGACATTGGAGATGGCAATATTCAAAAACCAGTGGGAGATCACTTCAGCCTTCCAGGACACTCTGTCACTTACCTTAAAGCAGCCACTGTAGTGTAGAGTAAAGAAATTTCAAAGAGAGATTACATAAAGTACTAGTTCCCCTCTACTCGGCACTGGTTAGGCCTCATCTGGAGTATTGTGTCCAGTTCTGGGCACTGCACTTTAAGAAGGATGCAGACAAGCTGGAGAGGGTTCAGAGGAGGGCAACAGAGATGATCAGGGGCCTGGAAACAAAGCCCTGTGAGAAGTAGGGATGGCAGACAAAATCTGCCACATACTCCAATGAGGCTGGATTCTTTGGAATCCGGCACCCCGGAGTCCATGGCGGAACAGACTACGCCCCCGCAACCCCCCCGAAATCCCCCCGGGACGGAACCTACCTGGCAGCAGCTGGTCCAGGTCACCGTGTTTGTTCCACAGCCATCCGCTGCTGGGCTGCGGAACAAAATGGTGTCTGGCATAGCGGATGCCATTTACGTCCCTGCCATTGGCCGTGATTGGCTATGTAAATATTTATGTAGCCTATCATGGCAAAGAGCAGGGACACAAATGGCGTAGTGGACGCCATTTGTGTCCCTGCTGTTGGCCGTGATAGGCTACATAAATATTTACATAGCCAATCATGGCCAATGGCAGGGACGCAAATGGTGTCCGCTACACCAGACGCCATTTGCATCCACAGACCGGCCGCGGCCGGAAGTCTGGCAGTGGACGGAGCTGGCCGGCGGCTCCGCGGACTCCCCACGGAGCACAGCCGGCTGGGGAGGATTCCGGGGGGGGGGAAGAGGATCACCTCCCCCGGCCTGCGGACCCTCCCATGGACCCCAGGTAAGGGGATCCATACATCCCTAGTGAGGAGAGACTGAAAGGCCTGGGCATGTTTAGCCTTGAGAAAAGAAGACTGAGGGGAGATAGATAGCGCTCTTCAAATACTTGAAAGGCTGTCGCAGAGAGGAAGGCCAGGATCTCTTCTCGATCATGCCAGAGTGCAGGACACAGAATAATGGACTCAAGTTACAGGGAGCCAGGTTCTGGCTGAACATCAGGAAAAACCTCCTGACTGTTACAGCAATGCGACAATGGAACCCATTCCCTAGGGAGGCGGTGGGCTCTCCCACACTGGAGGCATTCAAGACGAGGCTGGGCAGCCATCTGCCAGGGATGCTCTGACCTCTATTCCTGCACTGAGCAGGGGGCTGGACTCGATGGTCTCATAGGCCCCTTCCAACCCTACTATTCTATGATTCTATGAGAGGGCAGAGTTAGAATTCATAAGCAGTTTCATTCTGTCACCAGAGGCTTGAATCGGGATAAAGGTGTTGTTGTTTTTATCATACTGCATTTAATGTCCTTCTCTGACCTCACTGTTTACAATTCCTCCACACCAGCACCACACGTATTGCACGTAGGCATGGTCAAACTCAGCAGGCTCCAGGTCACATGCTGCTCACTGGACCTCAGCCAGCCACCCACCCATGTTCGCTGTGCCATGGACTCAGCTGGGCGGTCCGCAAGTGCCTGGTGAGTGGCACGTGGCCGCCCACTTCCTCGCTGAGCTGCCATTTTGTGAAGAAATGGTGGCTCGCCCTTGTTTGTCAATGTCCATCTGCACAAATGGCAGCTATAAAGGGACCATTTATGAAAGATTATAGGTGTAAATGGCCCGTTTCATAGCATCATAGAATAGTAAGGTTGGAAGGGGCCTACAAGACCATCGAGTCCAACCCCCTGCTCAGTGCAGGAATCCATTTACTCCTGTAATCTTGCATAAATGGGCTGTTTATGGCTGCCATTTGCTCAGATGGACATTTGCAAACAAGGATGAGCTGCCAATTCTCACAAAATGGAGGCTCCCTGAGGAAGTGGGCAGCCACATGCCTGTCCAGCTTGGTGCACACCAAGCCAGGCAACCACGGGGATTCATGGACTGGTGTCTGGGGGGCCAAGGCAACAATTTCTCGCCAGGCTTTGAGCCCTAGCCAGACTCCCGTGACATCCCTAACTGTATATAAACCTGAAACTCTCCATAATACTCTATGTATCTGATGAAGTGGTCTATAGTCTGTGAAAGCTTATGCCAGAATACATTTGTTAGTCTTTGAGATGGCACAAGACACTTCGTTAAATTATACTAGCTGGTTATGATAGCTTTGCCTGACCAGGAGGGATGGACATAGGGACTGGTTCTTTGTTTGGCACTGTATGATGATGCAGTTAGTTTTGTTTGTTTTCCAGTTAGGCTCTTTATTATTTTGAGGGAAGGTGAGACCCTGCTGAGGTGAGAGGGAAGTGATTTTATACCCCGGGGTGAGACCCTGCTAGTATTGAATTGTGCTCCCCGCCCCCCAGGTGAGAGATGGGTGGGGAGTATTAGGTGTACATTCCAGGTGAGAGATGGGATGTTTGGCTTGACTGTTTTGTTCTGCTGAATGTTGCTGCATTTGATGTCTTCTCTGAGCCAACATCAGCATTACGTGTGTAGGGTAGGCAAGAACAGTGTGGGGGGGGGCATGGGGAGATATGGTGCTGGCAGAACAAAAATTCATAGGAGAAGGGAGGGCAGGTACATTGCACCTATCTGGCCTTCTGGTTGCCCTGTCAGCCTAGGTACCTTGGGGAGCGGGCCAAGCCACCCACAGAATCTTTGCCTGCTCCTTTGCAATGCCAGGTCAGTCCAGAATAAGATCGCAACCATCCATGATTTAATCTTGGCTGAAAAGGCTGACCTGGCATGCATTATGGAGACTTGGCTGGGGGAGATAAGCGGGCCTGTATGGGCACACTGGATCACATCGAGTGTGTATACCTTAGCCTCGGGACTAGGAACAGATTGCGGATTCTGTTAGTGTACTGGCCACCTCGCTACCTAACAGGGTCCCTAACTGAGCTCACAGAACTTTTCTCGGAGCTGGTGTTGGAGTCACCCAGGCTTTTAGTCCTGGGCAACTTCAACATCCCCCTCAGGTCCAGCTTGCCAGGTGCAGCCCAGCAGTTCATGGCAACCATGACAACCATGAGCCTGTCCTAGGTGGTCAAGGGGCCAACACATGAAGCTGGTCACATGCTCGATTTGATCATCTGCTCCAATCAGGAGAATGATCCATGGGTGGACGTTCTATCTGTCTCCACATTGTCATGGACGGATCACTCTCTGGTCATGGCTAGTATCGTGGCTACTACCCACCTCCACAGGTGGCGGACAATTAAGATGGTCCACCCCCGAAGACTGATGCAATTCCAAATTGCAATTCCAAAATGCCTTGGGGGGGGTTTCTTGGCTGGTGCTGCCGCCGACCCTGTCGAGTCCCTGGTCTCTGTGTGGAATGAAGATCTGACCAGGGTTATTGTAGGGGTGTATGGATTCCCCACCGTCTGTTCCGGTGGGGAATCCATGGTGGGGGGAGGCGATCCGTTCCTCCCGCCCTGGAATCCTCCAGAGTGGTTCTGCTCCGCTCGGATTCCGGGGGTGGGGGGAAACTGGCTTGGGGGCCACTTACCTTCCCTCCTGCCAGCCAGAGCCATTCGCCTCCTCCCTGTCCCTGCTGATTGCCATGTCTTAAAAAAAAAAAAAAAGACGATCGGGAGGATG
Organism: Heloderma suspectum; assembly: GCF_057233095.1. Classification (NCBI taxonomy): domain Eukaryota; kingdom Metazoa; phylum Chordata; class Lepidosauria; order Squamata; family Helodermatidae; genus Heloderma; species Heloderma suspectum. The sequence goes on along the minus strand of NC_139460.1, from coordinate 327,089,990 downwards.
TGCCCATAGACTTATATGCAAAATAGAGTCATGAATCTTGTGCCTAAGTCTATGTGTCCATAGGCTATGTTATTATATTGTTGTTGTTCAGTCGTTCAGTCGTGTCCGACTCTTCGTGACCCCATGGACCACAGCACGCCAGGCCTTCCTGTCCTGCGCTCTCTCCCGGAGCGTGCTCAAGTCCATGTTCATTGCATCGGTGATGCTATCTAGCCATCTCATCCTCTGCCGTCCCGTTCTCCTTTTGCCTTCAGTCTTTCCCAGCATCAGGGGCTTTTCCAGAGAGTTTTCTCTTCGCATTAGGTGGCCAAAATATTGGAGCTTCAGCTTCAGTATCTGTCCTTCCAATGAGCACTCAGGGTTGATTTCCTTTAGGATGGACTGATTTGACCTCCTTGCAGTCCGGGGGACTCGTAAGAGTCTATATTATTATAGAAATAATAATGAAGATGATGATGATGATAATAATAATAATGAGAATAGATCCTACTTTAGCTCTTCAGCTTGCTCCAGTGATCTTGTGTGGTAACTCCTAGGTGGCAGTTACCGAGAGACACATGTGTGGCATGGAGGCTGCCCTGCACTCGCTGGGGATGATGGGAGTTGCAGTCCAACACATCTATGAGGCACCAGGTTGGGGAAAGCTGCCATACCATATAAAGATACCCACGGTTGGGGCCGAGAGAGGCAAACAGATCCAGCAAGGACAGTTCAGTTCATCCGTGGCCTGGCTCACATTTGAACCCAGGTCTTCTACAGCAAGGAGGTCCAGCCCTCAGAGTCACCAGTTGTGCCCAGCTAGGAAGGTTTGCCAAATGTATCTCCATTTTGAACCCATTTCCCGGCAGAACAGGTCAGGCCAAGGCCACCTCCAAAATGAGGTGAAGTGTTTAAATAAGCTAATCTCCCCACTGTACTCCGTTCTCAGCAGGCAGGTGTGCGAAACACAATGCTTCCTCTGCATGATGTGGACAGGTGCCCATCGTTCTCGCTCGCCTTAGCACAACACGGCCACAACCATTCCACCAGCTTGGCCTCAGTCCTCGAGAGCCAAGCTTGGGCATGCCCCAAGGAGAGTCAACAATGAGATTCTGACTGGCAGGAGATGGGCAGAGCGATTTGGGAAATGTGACCTCCAGCGAATTGCCTTTGGATCTATCAGTAACCCCCCGGCTCTCCTTTCCACCCACCAAAGGGAACAAGAGTTGTATGGCACCACTAGTGTGACTGTTTTGTAGTGTGGGAGGGAAGGGAGATGAGGCTTCATAAAGCCCCCATGCTCAGAGGCAGTATACCACTGAATACAGGGAGTTGCAGCAGGGGAGGGAAACTGCCTTCCTGTTCTGCTTGGAGGCTTCTAAGAGCTATTTGGCTGGCCATTGTGGGAAGCACAGTGCTGGACAAGACTCAAAAACTTTGAGAGCCCAGCTAGGGATGGGAAAACCAGGGATGCTCCCCCAGAGTCTCCAAACTTCCCTTCTAAGCTCAGTGCAGCTCGTGTTCCTTCTCATTCGTGACCTGCTTTTTGTTGGTGTTGATGTCCGAATGGGGAAAGTGTGCATTGCAAACACGGAAAGTGTGCATTTCACAAAAGCGAGCCCTTTTCCCCATTGACTAAAGTGTGAAATGCACATGCTTAAAAGGGTGCATTTTTAAAAGGGCGCCTTTTAACATGCACATTCTGTGAATGCAAACACAAGTTCAGGAATTTGTGAACATTTTCAGAGAACACGTGCTTCCGTTTGTGCTTGGGATTGTGAAGAAGAATGGGGCATTTTCGAGTGATTTGCGAATGAAATGAGATTCTTGTACATGCCTAAGTCTAGCACGGCTCTTCTTAGGTTCTAATGAGGTCCACGTGCATGTAACTGTGCTTGCTCACACTCTTCCCATATATCCCTGCCTATGTCCTGGGATCATCACCTGAGGCCCTGCTCCAAGGGACCCCACATACTGAGGTCCGACAGGTGGCTACTCATGAGTGGGCCCTTTCTCTGGTGGCCCCTAAATTGTGGCATGCCCTCCCTAGAGAGGTCCTCCCAGCACCGACTTTTTGGTGCCAGGAAAAGACCTTTTTTTTCTCCCTGGCTTTAAAAACAAATGTTTTTAAATGTTGACTTTAATATAATCTTTTCCCATGTTTTAGCTGCTATTTTGATATTTACCTCTCTTTTAAAAAACTACTTTTAAATTACTGTTGCTGCTCTTATGTTCTTTTAGGGCACAATCCAATGGAGACAGTAATCAGCCTCCAAACTTGGAGGCTGGCGACTAGCCAATGCAGGGTGGGCAGAGTGTGGAGGGGATCCTTGCCTCCATGGTCTGGCCATCTGGTCACCCTGCATTTATGGCTAGACAGGTGATTTCACCTGTCTAGCTGGGGAGCTTCGGAGCATGGGGGGGGGGGAGAGGCTGCGTGGCACATAGGAAGCTGCGTGCTATGGCTTCCGCAGTCACTTCCCCTCCCTGCTAGGAGGACCACCCACTTTTTGCCATCTCCTGCTCCATTTCTGAATGTGGAGATGTAGCTGGTGCAGAGAGAACCACGCGGGCGATGAGGGTTGGGGCAGGGGAGCCCAGAAGCTGAAAAATCCCATGTCCCCCAGACTTTGTCTAGGGGGCATAGGATTACACCCTTAAATACTTTTAGGGTGCAATCCTATGCATGTTTACAACTCCCAGCATTTGTAGCCAGCATGGCCAGGGAGTGGTAGGACATTTTTCTGTCTAAACATGCATAGGATTGTGCAATTAATGTGTTTTATCATCGTTTTTATTGTGTTTGTGTTTATTATCTATGTCACTCTGAGAGCTTGGGCTATTTCTTTCCTACCTTTGGCTCTTCATTGGCTCCCACCATAGTCAAATGTTAGACTGAAAGCTCCATGGGGCAGGGATGGGCCTTTTGAGCTTATATTTTTCTATAAAGAGACACTGACACAAGAAGTTTGAGGACCCCTGTTTTTCCCTGTAGTCAAAACAGAATACATGGCCAGGATGGCAGTCTCCCACCCAAGCACAGACTAGACTCCATCCAGCTTAGCTTCAGCCAAGTAGTTGCACTGTGTGCCCTCAGACCAAGCCCTGAGAGCTGGCACCTTTGTGAGCACTGGGGAATCTTGCTCCCCTGCTTTTGGAAGAGCTTGGAGCTTGGAGAGGTTGCCATGTTTCAACCTCTCCAAGATGCGTGTTGCTAGGGCTGGATCCAGGTTTTTGTGAGCCCTTGGGCAAGACACCCTCAATGGGCCCTCTCCCCCAGTGAGTCTGCAGTGCTTTCTCACCACCATTGTCTGGGCCAGAGCGAGAGGCAGGTGAACAGGCAGGTTGCAATGTGAAGAGGAGGAGCAACTCCAGGGGGCTCTTTGCAGTAGGCCCTGCTGGGGTGTGGGCCCTTGGCACATGCCCAACCACGCCCACCCTTGGCGCCAGCTCTGGGCATTGAATTCCAAAAGCTGGGGAGAAAGATTCCTCAGCTTTTGAGAAGACATCAAAAAGCATCTTGTACCCTAAACCTCCTGAGGTCTTCTGCACTTTCTCATCCAAAGGAAACTGGACTCTGTGGCATTGCCCCTGGAATGCCCCACTGCTCGGGAGTAGGATGGGTGTTCCATTATCAACTTCTCTCCCACTACAACAGTTGGCCCAGCTCCCCAGGTTTCAGGCAGGAATTCCCCCCCCTACCTGGAGATGCTGCTGGGGATCAAACCCAGGACCTTCTGCATGCACAGCAGGGGCTCTGCCATGGAGCCACGGCCCCTCCCACATCTTGGGAAAGAGAGCCGTTTCTTGAGGATAACCCCTTGGAGAACGCTTCACACCTTGCCTCTGATGGGCCCTCCGATGGCCTTGTAGGCCCCTTCCAACCCTACGATTCTACGACACACAAAAGTGGGTGCCCCCACCAGTCTTGCTTGCCTTCCCATTGCCACACAAGACTCGTGGCAGCTTGGGTCATGCTGGATTCACACAGGTGCTCCTCTGGAAAGGAGGATCTCTCCTGACTCAGTCCAGCTGCCAAGCAGCACGTCCAGCACCACCACCACTGAACTGGGGACTGCCTGCATAAGGGTCTGGTGAGTGAACCCCTGTTTGCAATCTGGGCACCTCTCACCGGAAAGGACTGTAGTGAGATGCCTAAAAATATACAGCAGTCAGGCCTTTGAAAGGAAAACGGACAGCAACAACAACACGAGGCACGAGGTCTTGGATGCTGGAAACAAATACAAGGAAGGCTCTTCAACAACTGGAATGCGAGATGTGTCCAGACTTGCCAGCACCATTCACGTGCAGCCATTCAGAAGATGCTTAGTAATTATTTTCTTAAAGAACCTGTATTATGAACACACACACAGTCTTGTGATACCTCTAATAGGATATAATTACTGCAGATAAACCCAGAAAACGTTGGGAGTGGAATCTGGGAGAGGCTGCCCCACTGTATGGAGAGCCTCACTCCTCCTGACGAGCTGCACTCACTGTGGCTTGGCCGAGGGCCACTTCAATGAGGGGCAGGTGGGCCAAAGCGCCACGCCCCCCGCCACTAAAGCCCATTGCCACAGAGGTTGCTTATCCACACTCCCATTTTCCCTCTAAGACTGGGAATTAAGAGGCCGCATGGCATCGCTCAGGGGCGGGTGTCAGATTTTGATTGGGGACACCAGTTACTGACCCCTGTGCAGCGACTGTTCCTGCCAGGGCACTCGCCTTGTTCTCATGGTTAAGCCCAGGGGCTAGGAGCCAGAACTGAGGGTCTCTTGCAGAGCCACAAGCAGCCTTAGCAACAGTGCACGCGCACACACACACACACACACACATGCACACACACACATGCAGGAATAGAACAGGGAATTGGAATGTCCTAGAATCCTACAATCATCAAATAGTAGGGTTGGAAGTGGCCTATAAGGCCATCGAGTCCAACCCCCTGCTCAATGCAGGAATCCAAGTCAGAGCATCCCTGACAGATGGCTGTCCAGCCTCGTCTTGAACACCTCCAGTGTGGGAGAGCCCACCGCCTCCCTAGGTAACGGGTTCCATTGTCATATTGCTTGAACAGTCAGGAGGTTTCTCCTGATGTTCAGCCGGAATCTGGCTTCCTGTAACTTGAGCCCATTATTCCGTCTCCTGCATTCTGGGATGATCGAGAAGAGATGCTGGCTTCCTCTCTGTGACAACCTTTCAAGTTCTGGAAGAACGCTATCCTATCAGCCCTCAGTTAGGGATCTCAGAGAATTCCGCCATGGATCTTGGTGAGGTTGAATGCCAGTGCATTCGGCCCCCCGAAATCCGTGGCGGAACGAAGCCCCCCACCCCCCACCCCGTGAAAGGCGCGCAAAACGGAGCAGTTACCTGCTGCTGTTCGCGCTGCTTTGCGAATGGTGGCCACGTCTGCGGCCGCCATGCGCTTCTTCATTATAGCCGTGACAGGCTACATAAATACTTACGTAGCCTATCACAGCTAATGCAGGGACGCCATTTGCGTCCCTGCGGAGGCTGTGATAGGCTGCTAAGTATTTACGTAGCCTATCACGGCAAAAAAAAAGGGAATGCAAATGGCGGCTGCCGTAGCATTTGCGCTTGCTGTTTTTTTTTTTTTTTGCTGTGATAGGCTATGTAAATATTTACGTAGCCTATCATGGTAAAATACAGGGACGCAAACGGCGGCGGCTACGGCAGCCGCCATTTGCGTCCCTGCAGGCTGCCCAGTGGCCGGATGTCCTGCTGCGGGTGGCCCTGGCTGGTGGCTCTGCAGAATCTCCGCGGAGTGGAGCCGGCTGGAGAGAATTTCAGGGGGACGGACGGAGCGCCTCCTCCCCACCGTGAATGTCACCCTTGACTTTCGTACATCCCTACCCTCAGTCTTCTCTTCTAAAGGCTAAACATGCCCAGTTCTTTCAGTCTCTCCTCATAGGGCTTTGTTTCCAGTCCCCTGATCATCTTTGTTGCCCTCCTCTGAACCCTCTCCAGCTTGTCTGCATCCTTCTTAAAGTGTGGTGCCCAGAACTGGACACGGTACTCCAGATGAGACCTAACCAGTGCTGAGTAGAGGGGAACTAGTACTTCCCAGGATTTGGAAACTATACTTCTGTTAATGCAGCCCAAAATAGCATTTGCCTTTTTTGCAACCAGATCACATTGTTGGCTCACATTCAGCTTGTGTGATCGACAACAATTCCAAGATACTTCTTGCTTGTAGTGTTGTTGAGCCATGTATCCCCCATCTTGTAACTATGCATTTGGTTTCTTTTTCCTAGGTACAGAACTTGGCATTGATCCCTATTAAATGTCATTCTGTTGTTTTCTGCCCAGTGCTCCAGCCTCTCAAGATCACTTCGTATTCTGTTTCTGTCTTCCAGGGTATTAGCTATCCCGCCCAACTTTGTGTCATTTGTAAATTTGATCAGCATTCCCTGCACCTCCTCCTCCAAGGCATTAATACAAATGTTGAAGAGCACTGGGCCCAGGACTGAGCCTCTCCCCAGTTTGAGAAGGTCCCATTGATAAGCACTTTTTGAGTCCGATTCTGTAGCCAACTGTGGATCCACCTGATACTTGTTTCATCTAGCCCTCTTTGAGCTAGTTTGCTCATCAGGATATCATGGGACACTGTGTCAAAAGCTTTGCTTAAGTCAAGGTACATTATGTCTACAGCATTGCCACAGTCCACAAGGGAAGTGACCTGATCCAAAATGAGATCAGATTAATCTGGCAGGATTTGTTCTTGATAAATCCATGTTGGCTTCGAGTAATCACTGCATTGTTTTCAAGGTGCTTCCAGATGGATTGCTTTATCATCTGCTCCAGAATTGTCCCAGGGATTGATGTCAGACTGACTGGTCTGTAGTTGCTAGGTCCTCCTTTTGCCCTTTTTGAAGATAGGGACAACATTAGCCCTCCTCCAGTCATCTGGCACGTCACCCGTCCTCCATGATTTCTCAAAGATAAAGAGTCCTATTTTGCTTAATCAATGGTCTGCCATTTTGGCATCTGTACCGGACATTTCAATGGATCTTCGGTTACGCCTTATTCAGCAAAAGCTCTTGTTTCGGGTCTATTGGATGCCACAACATCTTTTTAGCAAAGGCTTGTCAAATTCAGCTAATTGTTGGAGGTGTAATGCAGTCAATGCTTCTTTTATTCGTATGTTTTGGAAATGCCCAATGGCCAACACTTTTTGGGAGGAAGTTATTGTATGCACGGATACATTTTGAATTGGAAAGCTCTTTAATATTTAGTGATGTAAATGTTCTCTTAAATTACTTAACCACGTCTTGGAATGTAACACATGGTCAGCATAAATGGATTTTTCACGCCCTTTTGGTTGCTAAAAGACTGATACTATGATATTGGAAAGATAAAAGCTCACCACCTATGACACAATGGACTGAAGATTTAACAACACTAGCAACATTTGAAAGAGTGGTATATAGGTGTAACTTGCAAATGGACTTATATGTGGATATTTGGTCTGCTTTTACTGAAGTTTATGTCTAACCTTTTTCTTCCCTTCCCTTTTTTTCCCCTCGAATATTGTAATGTTAGAAACTGAGGGTTTTGAATATGTTGTTATATTTTTATTTCATTCTTTTTTTTAAGTTTTGTAATGTTTTCAGTTTGTTTTGTTTTATAAAAATTCACAATAAAAGATTAATTTAAAAAATATTTTAGATATGTTGTCCTTGTGTGCATGCTGTCTGTTTATATGTATAATGTAACTTTAATGGTTATTAATTTTTGTAAGCCCCTTCATGGATCACTGCCTTGTTGTGGCAAAGGGGCTTGTGTAAGTCAGTGAAGCCATAAGCTATGCCGTGCAGGGCCACCCAAGACGGATAGGTCACGGTGGAGAGTTCTGACAAAATGTGGTCCACTGGAGAAGGAAATGGCAACCCACTCCAGTATTCTTGCCAAGAAAACCCCATGGAACATATCACAAGGCTAAAAGATATGATGCCGGAAGATGAACCCCTCAGGTTGGAAGGTGTCCAATATACTACTGGGGAAGAGCAGAGGGTATTTCCAAGTAGCGCCAGAAAGAGTGAAGCGGCTGGGCCAAAGCCGAAAGGACACTCAGCTGTGGATGTGTCTGGTGGTGAAAAGAAAATCCGATGCTGTAAAGAACAATATTGTTTAGGACCCTGGAATGTCAGATCAATGAATCAAGGTAAGCTGGAGCTGGTCAAACATGAGATGGCAAGATTGAACATCAACATCTTGGGAATCAGCGAACTAAAATGGACAGGCATGGGCGAATTTAATTCAGGTGACCATCATATCTACTACTGTGGACAAGAATCCCTTAGAAGAAATGGAGTGATACTCATAGTCAACAAAAGGGTGGGAAAAGCAGTACTGGGGTACAATCTCAAAAATGATAGAATGATCTCAGTACGAATCCAAGGCAAACCATTCAGCATCACAGTAATTCAAGTCTACGCCCCAACCACTGAGGCCGAAGAAGCTGAGGTTGATCGGTTCTATGAAGACCTACAACACCTTCTAGAACTAACACCAAAAAAGATGTCCTCTTCATCATAGGGGATTGTAATGCTAAAGTAGGAAGCCAAAAAATAACCAGGATAACAGGCAAGCATGGCCTTGGTGTACAAAATGAAGCAGGACAAAGGCTGATAGAATTTTGCCAAGAGAACATGCTGATCATAGCAAACACTCGTTTCCAACAGCACAAGAGGCGACTCTACACATGGACATTACCAGATGGTCAATATCGAAATCAGATTGATTATGTCCTTTGCAGCCAAAAATGGAGAAGCTCTATACAGTCAGTAAAAACAAAACCTGGAGCTGACTGTGGCTCAGATCATGAGCTTCTTATTGCAAAATTTCGGCTTAAATTGAAGAACGTAGGGAAAACCACTAAACCATTCAGATATGACCTAAATCATATCCCTTATGAATATACAGTGGAAGTGAGGAATAGATTTAAGGGATTAGACCTGATAGACAGAGTGCCTGAGGAACTATGGATGGAGGTCCGTAACACTGTTCAGGAGGCAGCAACTCAATCCATCCCAAAGAAAAAGAAATGCAAGAAAGCAAAGTCTGATGAGGCTTTCCGAGTAGCTGAGGAAAGAAGGGAAGCGAAAAGCAAGGGGGAAAGAGGAAGATATACCCAACTGAATGCAGAGTTCCAGAGAATAGCAAGGAGAGACAAGAAGGCCTTCTTAAATGAACAATGCAAAGAAATCGAGGAAAACAATAGAATGGGAAAGACTAGAGATCTCTTCAAGAAAATTGGAGATCTCAAGGGAACGTTTTGTGCAAAGACGGGCGTGATAAAGGACAAAGAAGGCAGGGACCTAACAGAAGCAGATGAGATTAAGAAGAGGTGGCAAGAATACACAGAAGAACTATACAGGAAAGATCTGAATGTCCCTGATAGCCATGATAGTGCCGTCACGGAACTTGAGCTGGACATCCTCGAGAGTGAAGTCAAGTGGGCCTTAGGAAGCATGACTAACAACAAAGCTAGCGGAGATGACAGTATTCCAGCTGAGCTATTTAAAATCCTAAAAGATGATGCTGTTGAAGTGCTGTACTCAATATGCCAACAAATTTGGAACACTCCACAGTGGCCACAAGACTGGAAAAGGTCAGTTTACATTCCAATGCCAAAGAAGGGCAACGCCAAAGAGTGTTCAAACTACCATACAATTGTGCTCATTTCACATGCCAGCAAGGTGATGCTCAAAATCCTACAAGCTAGGCTTCAGCAGTATGTGAACCGAGAACTACCGGAAGTACAAGCTGGGTTTCGAAGAGGCAGAAGAACTAGAGATCAAATCGCCAACATTCGCTGGATCATGGAGAAAGCAAGAGAATTCCAGAAAAAGTCTATTTCTGCTTCACTGACTACACTAAAGCCTTTGATTGTGTGGATCACAACAAACTGTGGCAAATTCTTAAAGAGATGGGAGTACCAGACCACCTTACCTGTCTCCTGAGAAACCTGTATGAGGGTCAACAAGAAGCAACAGTAAGAACTGGACATGGAACAACCGATTGGTTCAAAATTGGGAAAGGAGTACGACAAGGCTGCATATTGTCACCCTGCTTATTTAACTTATATGCAGAGTACATCATGAGAAACGCCGGGTTGGATGAATCACAGGTTCATGAATTCATGAACACATGAATTCTCCCGGCAATTAAGATTGCCGGGAGAATTATCAACAACCTCAGATACGCAGATGATACCACCCTAATGGCAGAAAGTGAAGAAGATCTAAAGAGCCTCTTGTTGAGGGTGAGAGTGCAAAAGCTGGTTTGAAACTCAACATTAAAAAGACTAAGATCATGGCATCTGGCCCCATCACTTCCTGGCATATAGACGGGGAAGAAATGGAAGCAGTGACAGATTTTACTTTCTTGGGCTCCAAGATCCCTGCAGACGGTGACTGTAGCCATGAAATTAAAAGACGCTTGCTCCTTGGGAGGAAAGCTATGGCAAACCTAGACAGCATAGTAAGAAGCAGAGACATCACCTTGCCGACAAAGATTCGTCTAATCAAAGCTATGGTTTTCCCAGTAGCAACGTACGGCTGTGAGAACTGGACTATAAGGAAGGCTGAGCGCTGAAGAATTGATGCTTTCAAACTGTGGTGATGGAGAAGACTCTTACGAGTCGCCTGGACTGCAAGGAGGTCAAATCAGTCCATCCTAAAGGAAATCAACCCTGAGTGCTCATTGGAAGGACAGATACTGAAGCTGAAGCTCAAATATTTTGGCCACCTAATGCAAAGAGAAAACTCCCTGGAAAAGACCCTGATGCTGGGAAAGATTGAAGGCAAAAGGAGAAGGGGACAGTAGAGGATGATGGCTAGATAGCATCACCGATGCAATGAATATGAATTTGAGCACACTCTGGGAGAGAGCGGAGGACAGGAAGGCCTGCGTGCTATGGTCCATGGGGTCATGAAGAGTCGGATATGACTTAACGACTGCACAACAACAACAACAACAATTTTTGTAAACCACCCAGAGAGCTTCAGCTATGGGGCAGTATAGAAATGTAATTGATTAATACATTAATAATAGTAGTAGTAATAATAGTAATAGGAGTAGTAGTAGTAACAACAACAACAACAACAACAACAGAGAAGCTCTTGGGCGCCCCATTCCAGTGGTGGATGGGGCTGATGACAAAATGTGTAGGGCCATGAATACAACACACACACACGCACATACACACACACAGCATCTCTTAGCTTAAAGCTCTTATGGACAGTTACTAAGCCTTAAGAGGTGCATCGTGCATGTCAACCTTACAATGGGAAAAAACTGAGCAAACACCAGGACACCACTGAACAGTCAGCAGTGGTGTAACAACAATCATGCAGCAAAAGCAGGTTGAAACCACCACAATCCACCATCAGAATCATGCTGGGCCCCAGCAACTGTGCCTCACCTGTCCAACGACCTCTCCGGAAAGGTGAAGGAACCCTCGCAGATGCGGTGAATGTAATTGAGGGGGACCCTCTGCAGTTCAAGGCACTTTAACATGATGAAGTCATATTTGCAGACCAGGAGGGTAGAGTCTGTGATCACTACGACACGCTCCCTCTCATTGTTCCAATGGTCTATCCTACAATGGGGCAGGAAGAGGACTATCAGCATGGTTGACCTTCAGTAGACCAAGGCAGGAATGGGTTTGACATGGGATGGGAATCTCAGGGGGATGGGTAAGAATTTCATCCCAGTTCATGTCTGATGACAATTTACTGAAATTTGCAAACTTCGTCATATTTGGTATGGGAAGGATTTGAGATTTTTAAAAAATTGAACGTGAGAGAAAGCAAAATTGAGAGATTTACCTAGCCAGGCCCAGGGATTCGAGTGCTTCAAAGTCTGGGGTTCAGTACTAATGTATTTAATTACTATTCTTATGTTCTTATGAACTGCTACTAAATCAGAGTAGACAGAACTGAGCTAGATGGGCCAACAGTCTGACTCGGTGTAATGCCACATGTTCAGTAGCCTTTTGAGGCTTTGTAAAAACTGACCCTTCCCACAACCCCCTTTTAAGTTGTTATACTGGGAAAGATGGTTCATTCTCAGAAATCAGCATTTTCAAATCAGCTATGCTAGATTATTATTTTTTAAACAATATTTTAAAGGATTTTATGGTATACAGAAGTGGAGACCGGACTACCAATTTGATATGAACATAAGGACAACAGAAGAGCCCTGCTGGATCAGGCCAAAGGCTTATCCACATCACCTGCTACCGAATCTGTTAATTAGAGATGCCAGGGATGGAACCTGGGTGGGCATCGTGCAGTCTAAGCATGTACACTAACACTGAACTATGGATACATAATGTTCCTTTAAGAACATAAGAAGAGCCCTGTTGGATCAGACCAGGGTCCATCCAGTCCAGCATTTGGTTCACACAGCGGCCAACCAGCTGCCCATGGGAAACCCACAAGCAGGGCATGAGTGCAACAGCACCATCCCGCCCATGTTCCCCAGCAACTGGTGTGCATAGGTGTATTGTCTCTGATCCTGGAGGTGGCATATAGCCATCATGACCAGTATCCATTGATAGCCTTGTCTTCCATGAATTTGTCTATACCCTTTAGTTTTAAAGCTGTCCAACTTTAAAACCATCCACCCATCCAAGACCACATTGTGGTATTGAATTCCATAGTTTAACTATGTACTGTATGAAGAAGTCCTGAAGTTTATCTGTCCTGAATTTCTCACCATTCAGCTTGATCAGATGACTTCCATTTCCGGTATTATGAGAAGGGAGAAAAACGTCTCCCTATTCACTTTCTCCACACCAGGCATAATTTCACAAATCTCTGTCATGTCTCCCCATACTAGTCTTTTTTCTAAACTAAAAAAAAAAAGCGGGAGAAATATTATAACCTTTCTTCATAGGGGATTTGCTCCAGCCCTTTGATCATTTTGGTTGCCCTTTTCTGCTGCCTCTTTTCCAGCTCCGCAATACCCTTTTGAGATATGGTACAGAACAGTACGCATTATTCCAAATGTGGTTGCACTGTGGATTTGTGTAAAGGCATTACACCATTGGCAGTTTTATTATCAACCACTTTCCTAATGATCCCTAAGATGGAATTTGCCTTTTTCACGGTGGCCACACGCTGGGTGGACATTTTCCTCAAGCTATCCACCATGACCCCAAGACCCCTTTCTTGGTCAGTCACAACTAGCTTGGACCCCATCAATTTATATGTAAAGTTAGTATTCTTTGCTCTGATGTGGATTCATATTCATTAGAGATGGATGAATCTGTCAGTGCTGGTTTCTCATTTTTCCAATCATATGTTTGGTTCATCACAAACTCTGAGAATATCGCTAGTTTTAAGACTGGTTCATCTTGAACTTGGAGATGTTTTTAAAGTTTACATGAAAATTCATAAGCATTTTTGTGCACATTTCTCCTCAGATATGTATTCTTACTGGTATGCACATTTTGGGGCAAGCAATTTTCCAAATACAATGCATTCTGGAATGTTATTTTCCCTACTATACATAGTTTTGGATGCATGTTTTGATTGGAGAACTCCAATGCAAAATTTGGAGAAGAGCAAATTCTGAGGGAGAAGTGAGTTTCAATTTGGATAGTGGTTTGAAAATACAAAATTAGGTAAATCTGCATTTGAATTCAGGCTGAAAAAACATCTCCCCTATCCCTGATTTTCTCCCCCCATCCCTTTTTGCATAATTAAGTAACTCTCCAGACCCCAGTGTAAAGCCTGCATCTTCTGAGAAGCTTTCAAAAACTAAGTCCTTCTTCCAAACGGAAACAAAATGTGTATATGTGTAAGCTGAATCTGCTTGTGCTCTTTCTCTTGCCTCTTACCTTCCCCCTCCACTGAAATTCAGATTGTAATTTCACTGGGGCAGGAGCCTAACCTTTGCTTTTATCACTCTAGGGATGTATGCGAATTTTATTTTGCTCACAAAATATGTGAGCATGCCCTTTTCAAAGCCCAGTTTCAATCACGAGCACATGTCTGCCGAAAATATTCACAAATTGCCATACATGTGCTCATGTTTGATTTGCGCAACTTCCCAGTGTGATTTTGTGCAAATTTCCTAATTGGCACATATTTCCCCTGCAGATTGAATCGGTCTTGCTTTAATCTATGATGGAAAGTTGCACAGATTAGGCAATTTGCACAATTTGAGGATATTTGTGCAAAATTTCCTAATTTACGCAATTTGGGGGACATTTGCGAGAAATTTCATGTTTGATCACTGCTCAGTTTGTGCAATTTTCCTTTTGGAAAATCAGGCACGAGGTGAGTGGCAAGATCACGTTTAAAGAACCCTAGAGATCTTGGACATCACTCATTTCCCCATCCCTGTATCACTCTGCAAAGTGCCATGCACACCGATGGCACATTTTTCATCATCGTCATCATTATTATTATTATGTTAATCAAGGATGCAGATATTACTAAAATCCTTTTCTTTCTTTTTAATGAAAGCTCATTTTTCCAGGAATTCAAGTTCTTCTTTACTTCTGCCTTATAAAATTCAGACGTCGGAAGCACAATTCAAACTCATCGGCATGCGTGTAAAATAGCAGAACCTTCGGTTCTTACTTCTAAGACCAAACTCACTATGTAGCCACTAGGTGGCAGCGCAGAGAGAGAATTTTAGACGGCAAGGAATCCTACAAGCCTACCGTCAGCTTTTACACCTGGTACATATCTACTGCCCTTTTTGTATCTCGTTATGTGTGACCGTTTGAGATGTGTGTGGTTTATAATTACATGGTCTTCGGAGAAAACACAGCTCCGAAGGTGTTCCTTCTAATCGTTGTTGTACATTGCCTTGAGGACTTGTTTCCTGTAGAAAGGAAACTGCTAAATTTTAATTAAAAACAACAAAAATCAGCAATAACAACTGTGCATCACTGAGGAGTTTTGCAGGTACCATAAGAAGATCATATAGTTGGGGGGGATTTTTATTATTTATTTTTGTTATTCATATTATTTACTCTGCAGAGAGTTTACGTGCCTCTCTGCATAGTAACAGAAGCAAGAACAGCAGCTTCCCTGAGGAGCTTAACATCTAAATTTAGACGGTGTAGGGGAGGGAAAGATACTGAAGGGAAGGGATGAGATGAAAATATAACAAAGCATGGTGTTATACTTTAATATAAGTATATATTAAAGTATAAGTATATATGGAGTATATAATTATATACATATATATTATATATGGAGTCTAAGTATAGACTCCATATATAAGTATATATGGAGTCCATACTTAGTAATCAAATGGATAGACACAGTGGGTCATATACTTTCTATACACTGGTCTCAGCCCCAAGGAGCTTACAAGCTAAATTTAGACTCATGTATGTCTGGTGTGCGTGTGTGTGCGCGCACGTATGTGCGTGCGCATATCTGTGTGTGTGTGTGTGTGTGTGTGTGTGTACCTTTGTCTGTGTATGGAGGTGGGCAAAAAGAGAGTGTAATTTAGGGCTGATTTAAAATGGTGTCCTAAAATTCTTTACCTCAGCCTCGTAGTTGACTTATGTACCATGGCATTGAAGCCCTTTCTAATTCCATCGCTAAATTATTTTTGACAGGCCATGGAAGAATCAGATGTGCCATGATGCTTACATACATCTGTATAGATTAAGGGGTGGGAGGCGTAGAGTGTGGAGATGGGCTGTCAGCAACACCCCTGCAAATTCCTTTCCCCACCATGTGAGCAAAAAAACTCAGGAGCTCTGAGCAAAATGACTTGGGTGTGTGATGTAGGGAGAGGCGATTCCAAATTGATAATCTGGCAAAACTGTAAAGGCAGGATATGGTGGTTGATCAAAGACAAAGCAGAGCTGAAGATCAGAGTCCTGAACATCTGACACAACCTAGCTGTTACTGGTAGGGATGTACGAAAGTGACTTACCTGTTTGTGGATTATGTTTATGGTGGGGGGGGAGGCGTTCCATCCCTTCCCCCGGAATCCTCGCCGGGGGGGGAGGTGCTCCGTCCCTCCCCCCGGAATCCTCGAACGGCCGGCTGTGCTCCGCGGCAGCTCCGCAGAGCAGCCGGCCAGGCCCAGCCAGGCCAGAGCCGTCCGCAGCTGGATTTCCGGCCGCGGAGGGCTCTGGGTAAAAAAAACACAAAAAAACGCGTATGCAAATGGCGGTGGCTACGGCCACCGCCATTTGCGTTCCTTCTTTTTGGCCATCTTAATCTACGTAAATATTTACGTAGACTATGACGGCGAAAATAAAGGGGAACTCAAATAGCGTAGCGGGCGGTATTTGCATCCCTTTTTCATTCACCGTTTTAGCCTACGTAAATCTTTACATAGGCTAAAACAGCGAATCAAAAGGGGACGCAAATAGCGCCCGCTACGCTATTTGCGTTCCCCTTGATTTTCGCCGTCATAGTCTATGTAAATATTTACGTAGATTAAGACGGTAAAAAGAAGGAACGCAAATGGCAGCGGCCGTAGCTGCCACCATTTGTGTACGCGGTTTTTTTTTTTTTAACCCACCCAACCATGATAGGCTACGTAAAGATTTACGTAGCCTATCACGTCGTTTTTGTTTTTGTTTTAACCTAGCCATGATAGGCTACGTAAATCTTTACGTAGCCTATCACGTCTTTTTTTTTTTTTTTTTTTACACAAGCCTGGAAATGGCGGTGGCGGCAGCCGGTCAGAAGACCAGCTGCCGCTGCCGGAGCCACCGCTGCCCGGAAGATCCGCCACAGGTAAGTCTTGTCCCGGGGGGGATCTGCGGGGGGGCGGGGGGGCAGGCCATTCCGCCATGGAGTTTGGGGGGCCGAATGCACTGGCATTCTTTCGGCCTCACCGAGATCCATGGTGGAATTCTCTGACATCCCTAGTTACTGGTCAAACTGGGAATAGTCTAGTTGGTTGGCAACACTGGATGCAGGGGGTAAAAATCTGCAAATGTTGAAAAAGTGCTTTGGTAGGGGATTTTTTTTTTAACAAGAACATTCCCAAAGGTGCTTACTCAGTCAATAACCAGAAGCTGTGAGCTGTTTCTCCCATGTTCGCAACCACATGGGCCTTCAGATCATCCATAGCTTGGTCAAAGGCTCCAGGCTAAAAAATAAGGGAAAGGAAGATGAGAAAGGGGACTAGAGGAAAAGAATGCAAGAGTGAAGAACATGGTTTCTTTTCTTTTGTTGGGGCCAGCCCATGTCCCACATTTTTCCCCTCGTGCCACTACTGGCCTTTACCAGTACAGACTGCCCACTGTGGAGAAGAAGGCAGCATAAAGGTAGAGATGGGTGAATGAGTGATGTTCAAGATGGCCAAGATTCTCCTAACATAGTCTCACCACTTGTCTTGTGCCCAATTTCTGTTCATGTTTGTGATCACTGCTCACTCTGTGAGCCCAGGAAACTTGCACAAATCAAACAGCAATCAGATGGGAGATTTACGCAAGTTTTCCCACATTTATGCACATTTCCTAATTTGCATAACTTTCCTCCAGATGCTAAATCAGTCTACAGAGGAAATTTGTGCAAATCTAACTGGGAATCGGGAACAAGATGAACGCGAGCACGTGTTTGACAATTTGCAAATATTTTTGGTGGACATGTGCTCGCCCTCAGAGCTTCAAACAGGGCATGCTTCAATTCTGGGGAGCAAAAATAAAATTCTCATACATACCTACATAAAGGAGCAACCCTGAGTTAGTACTCCACAACCAGCATGCCGCTGCCATCCCTAGCTGCAACCCCCCTGCCCTTTGTCATGAAGCAGGCCAAATGGCCTCTGCTAAAATCCTGCTACTGGGCTTTTAAATGTATACAGTTTCGGAATTGCTTGAGGTGCTGCAAAGAGCAGGGATCTGATGCCGTCCTTTCTCAGAGGAGCTGTTTGCAAGCTACATTGGGTCGGGAAGCCCCTAGGGGAGGACTGTGTATGGTGGGGCTCATAAGAATGAGGTAGGAATGGGTGAATCTCTCAAGTTCGATCTTGTCAGAGTTCTTGTGGGAGCTTTTCTTTCTCACCACACAGAAATTTGTATCCATTCTCATTTTATTTTGAGATGTATGCATTTTGAACATATGCACCCACTGAGCAGAGTGCGTTTTAGAAATGCACACATTTTTCTTTGCACACTTTCCAAGTGTGTACATGTTGTCACACACATTTTGTTGTTTTGCGAAACACAATCACAAACTCAGAAATGTGTGGATTTCCAACGTCAGCTTGCATTCAGGGCTGCGTTTGGTTCTGGGAGGTGAGAATTAGGTAATCTTGCATTAAAATATGAACCCAATGAATTTCACACCCTTCTGGGGGTTGGACTTGATGGTCTTGTAGGCCCCTTCCAACCCTACTATTCTATGATTCTATGATCTTAGGGTAATGACTATGGCCCACTCCCCAGTTTAGAGCCAACCTCTGTAATGACCCCTCACTATTGGTTTGGTTTGCTAGGGCTGATGGGAGTTGTTGGCCAAAAGTGACCCACCCTG
The DNA here is from genome assembly GCF_057233095.1 of Heloderma suspectum. Classification (NCBI taxonomy): domain Eukaryota; kingdom Metazoa; phylum Chordata; class Lepidosauria; order Squamata; family Helodermatidae; genus Heloderma; species Heloderma suspectum. Next base: position 327,071,511 of record NC_139460.1, on the reverse strand, counting down.
GCTTAATTCTAGGTGTCCTCTGGCTATTTACAATAGTGGCAGGCAGCAGCTACAGCTGTAACCTCCAAACTGCTTTTGGGCAGGTAGAAGGTTGGGGAGGGGACAAGAAACTAAGAAACTGCTGGCTAATGGGGTCCTTCCTTGCCAAGAAAGCTACATTATGACCAGGCAGGAGCGAGTACTCAAGTTGCAGACAGGGGCTCAAAAATTATACCCCACCAATGGGTGGGGGGAGTCTGACCTATTTTGTGTCAGCCCAGAAGAACTAAGTCTGATTGATCCCTGAAAAAGGGTTGCAGAGGCCCCTTCCTTTGCCAGTTCCCCCCACCATTTTTCAAGAAACCCTCATCACACTTACCATCGCAGGAAGGGATCACCAAAAGTGGGAAAGATTGCCCAGCTCTGCCAGTCCCAAAGGAAACTACAACTCCCTTGATGTAGCAGGAAATAACTGTTCCAACTAGCGTCTTCAGAGCCTTGCTTTCACATTCTGGATCTGGCCCATGGGCCTGCCTGCCATTTGGCAGTGACCTGGACTCCCTGCCACCACCAGTCACCCCCCTCCCTCACACCAGTAAGGGTTTTTGGGGGAGCGGGCATTGCTTGTGAAGGGCTCTGTTCATCTAACAATATGCCATCTCAGTGTTTACAAGCACTCCTAGGGAATACTCACAAAACCTCTCAAGGGATTTTTGAGTACTTGCAAGGAATGGCTTGTGAGGCGGTGATTCTAGTGATGTAGGAGGATTTCCTTTTTGCTCACAAAATATGTGAGTATGCTCTGTTCGCAACTTCAAATGTAAGCATGGGTCTGCCGAAAATGTTCCTAAATTTCCAAACATGTGCTCATGTTCATTTGCGCGGTTTTTGTAATTGGAGCAAATTTCCCCCCTAGACTGAATCAGGCCCACTGTAGTCTACGGAGGAAATTTAGGAAATGTGCGTACATTTAGGATATTTGCATAAGTTTAAGGGAAAGACCTGGGGAAAGTTGAGCAAATTTCACATTCGATCGCTGCTTGATCTGTGCAATTTAATTTTCCCATTCATGCAGAGGGAGCTGCGATCGCAAACACAAAAGGGAATCGGGCATGAGATGAGCAGCAAGACCAGAGAATCTGGGCAACCTCGAGCATCGCTCCTTCACCCATCCCTAGGGGGCTCGCCCATTGCTCGCAAAGACAGATGGACCTTCCAGGTGTGATGGAAGTGGTCTTGACATATACATGCTGCCCTGAAAACAAATGTCTCAGAATTAGGGATGTCAGAGGAATCCAGTTAGGGGTGGAGCTCCATGAGCTTTCATCATCTTGGCCCCCCACACTCCATTCTGTCTTCGCCAGCTGGCTTGACTTGTTCAGGAATGAGCTGGGCCAGCTGGCAGGATTACCTTTTTTGTGTAAATTTTTCTGCACAAATTTCAGCTGTAATTGCACACATTTGCACAATTTTCAGCTGAAATTTTCGCAAATAATATAAATTTGGGAAACTGCATCGTTCAGTTTGCAAAAGTAAGCTGAGTCAGGCACACCATGGAAGCCCAGTGAGCCCCAAAGGGCCAGATTTCATAGCAATGGACATCGCTTCTCAGAATGCAGCGCATGTCTGTCAAAGCCACATCCACATCACAACATTTTACGCCTGACTTTCCCAACCTTGGGACCTGAGTGGTCATTGGATTACAACTCCCATCATCCCCACCAGCAAGGCCAATGGTCACAGATGATGGGGGTCATAGTCCAACTACTTCTGGGGACCCAAGGTTGGAGAAGGCTGCTTTAGATATGTGTCTATCTTTGTGGAGCTTGGATTCCACAACATGCTTATTACAGGGCTGATCTCAGAGATTTGCTGCCTGAGGGAGAGCAGCAAATAGTGCCTCCTGCCCCCAAGGCCAGCCAGCTTCTTTTGGCATCTGAGGCAGAAGATCCCACAAACCCATCTCCCCTTCCCTAGCAGTAAAAATATAATGATAATAAATTATGTATCAGTTTGCTGCCTTTTAATGATACCCAAGATCAACTGCCTCAGCAGCCACCTCACTCTGCCTAATAGTAGAGCTGGCCCTGACTTCTTATCTTCTTAAGCAAGAGTTCAAATTCAGGAGCGCTTAACACCAAACAAGTTACGTCTTAACTTTGCAAAGACTGTGTGTGTGCATTCTGACTTTGTAAATTTAAAACACATTGGTGGATCATGAGTTGACTGGTCCCAAATAAGAGCAGACCATGCAAAACAGAAGGCAGAACATCCCTGCAACAGTGGCATCTAGAGCAGCATTCTTTCACCTTTCTCTTCTCTGCCTTGTTGTGCAGGCCTAAGTAGGACCATTAGTGCCATTGGCTTGACTCACCCTTGAGACAAAATACTTCCTTGAGTCGTATGGGTCAGCACAACGTCGTGGGTAGAGAATGGTCTTAGAAGTAGATGATGGAGCATTGATGGGAGTTGCTGCTGCAAGATTTTTAGCACCATGATTCCCTTTGTCCCTCTCTTCCAGATCCTTTTGCATTTCCACGGTCTGGAACTCCTGGTCGTTTCCACCAGCTGACATTTTGACAGCCTTAAAGCCAAGCAAAAGCAGCCCCAAAGGTTAACATGGTTACCTCACCTGCCTCCACTGGCAGTCTGTTTATCTGTGTGCTTTATGTGTGAGACGCTGGATGTTATGTGAGGATGTCTATGATTGTGTGCATAAGTATGTATGGGTGTACATGTATGGGTATATGAGTGCATGCTTTGGCCACAGCCACCACTGGCATGTGCCCCGGAAGATTAGCCATGAGCTCTCCAGCTGAAAAGTGTTCTCTACCCTAGGGTTGGCGGAGAATTTCTCCCCGAAACTTCGGGGGGCCGAGCGCCAACGTGTTCGGCCCCCCGAACACGTTTCGGGGAGAAATCCTCCGCCCCCCCGCCCCCCGCACCCCCCCGGGACGGGACTTACCTTCGCCGAATGTCCCTCCCGGCGGCGGGTCCGGCCGGCGGTTCGGCGGGTGTTCGAGCGGGGCGGGAGCGGCAGCCGGTCTTTCGACCGGCTGCCGCCGCCGCCATTGCAATGAAAGAAAAAAAAACGCCCCCTGATAGGCTACGTGACGATTCACGTAGCCTATCACAGCTAGATTTGCAAAGTCAGCCGTGATAGGCTACGTCAATCGTCACGTAGCCTATCACGGGTGACTTTAAAAAAAAAAGAAAAAAGTGTGTACGGATAATGGCGGCCCCCATAGGGAGCCACCATTCCCGTTCCTTATTTGGTCGCTGTAGTCTACGTAAAGATTTACGTAGACTACGGCGACTAAATAAGGGCAACGCTATTTGCGTTGCCCTTATTTTCGCCGTAGTCTACGTAAACATTTACGTAGACTACAGCGACTAAATAAGGAACGCGAATGGCGGCTCCCTATGGGGGCCGCCATTATCCGTACACACTTTTTCCTTTTTTTTTTAAAAGTCACCCGTGATAGGCTACGTGACGATTGACGTAGCCTATCACGGCTGACTTTGCAGATCTAGCCGTGATAGGCTACGTGAATCGTCACGTAGCCTATCAGGGGGCGTTTTGTTTGTTTTTTTAACTTTCGCGTTCGCGGCCGGGCGTGGCGGGAAGCCTCCCCCCTGGCCTGAATTTCGGCTGGGCCGAGGCGGGAAGCCTCCCCCCCCCAGCCGGAACTTCGCGGGGGGACCAGTGAAGCGCCTCCCCCCCACCGGGAACGTCCTTCGAGGACAGGACAGCAAAGGGACACAGGAAGCAAAGAGACAAATGGGTAAGTCAAGGATTCACTTGCCTCTGATCTCCCCAATTTTTAAGTTACACTTTTTTGTATCATTGGCAGAGCCAATACAGAATTTATCCATTAGAAAATCAGGCAATCAGGTTGTTATTTTTAAAATAGCGATCTGGAATTTTGCTATTTTCAGTTTTCTATTATAAAATGTAGTATGCAGGAACAGTTACAACTTGAAGAAACATTATGAATTAGCTTGCTAAATGCAGTGTTTTCTCTTAATTTTTCTAAATGTCTAAAGGCACAATCCTATGCATGTTTAGACAGAAAAAAAGGCCTATAATTCCCAGCACGCCCCAGCCAGCCATGCTAAATCCAGCAGCATCCATAAGTGGTGGTTGGGGTCGGGGGAAACATTTAGTCCCACTTTCATACACACCCACACCCACCCACACACACAAGCAAAACAGTTTAGAAAAAAAATGCTTAACCTCCACCCTGACCACTAAATTGCTTCTGCTAAATTGCTTGCTGAATGTATTTTCCTTAAGTCCCTGCCTGATGCTGAATGAGCAAGTGACAACAAAAATACTGACAAAGGGAGAAGGGGACATCTTTTACATTTTCCAGCTTGGGCAGGTATATAAACTAGTGTGCAAGGCTGAAATCGTATGCATAGTTATCTGGGATAAGTGTCATTGGACAGAGTGGGACTTGCTTATGCATAAACATGCAGAGGATTGCATTCCTAAGGCTTATTCACATATTACTTTTTTTTTTCCAAAGGACAATGAAAATCTGTGGATGAGACAAAAATATTTGGAGAGCAATGTATAATACAGGCACACTGAAGATTGGCGGTAGTTCTCTGTCAAGTGTGCACACTCCACCCAGCACGGCTGCAATGTAGGAATGTTGCGGGAGTCCGAGAGCGGGGTAGAGTGTGGTGGACTCCTCCTGCTTGCCCTCCTGGATCCTGCTCGCCAAGCTGTGGCCACTTAACAGACCTGTTTGCTGGGTGCTCACATGGTAGGTGAGCACCCGGTGGCTGCCTGTTCCCTCAGTGAGCCGGCACTTTGCATAAAAATGGCAGCTTGGATTTCTCTGCAAAAGTACTGTTGAGTAAAAGGCAGCCATAAAGGGGCCATTTACTCAACATTACAGGTGTGAATGGTCCAGGGGCTCACACGCGCTGCGGTGAGTGGGCATGGCCATTGGCTTGGCGAACAGCCAGCGACGACCACGGACAGAGGTTGAGTCTGTCCAACCTTACTGCCATGTTACATGCAGCAGTTTAGAGGCAGAGGAAAGGTTGGAAGAGTCAATCTAATTCTATCAATCCCTATAGCTAGCCGCACAAGGAGAGTCCAAAGCCCCAGGCAGCTCTGTTGATCCACATTTATGTTTGTGTGTCTATATAGCATCGTACCCAATTTATTAGGATCAGCTGACAGTGATAGAATAGTGAGCTGGCAAAAGGCAGTGAAATGGTTAGCATGTTGGACTTTGGCTGAGATAGCATGAGAATTTATTTTTTTATTTTTTATTTCTTATTTCTTATTTTTTATTTGTTTGTTTGTTTATCATCTCAAGCTCCCAGCTCAGGAGTTTCCACAGGAGTTTCTGTTCCCTGCACCAGGGAGAAACATTTTATCTCACCATCAACAAACCAGGTTTAGGAGTTTTCATCCCCACCAGGGGTAGGTCTTTTGTAAACCTCATGGTCTTAATTGCCCATTCCAGACCAAGCCACCCCAAAATACTTTGCATTACAACAGGGAGCAATACATTGTTGCTGGGAGAATCCATGCCCACCCCTCGAGATACTGTGAGGATTGCGGCTAAACTCAGAGGCAACAGGGTAGTGGCGGTGGTAGATGACCAGTGGTCTAGGGGAGGCAGAGCTCACAGGAACACAAAAAAAAGGGCCACTAAAATGATCGAGGGGCTGGAGCATCTCCCCTATGAGGGAAGGCTGCTACTAGGGATGGCCGGAACGCTTACCTGCCATTCCGAGGGGGGGGGGTCCGCAGGGGGGGAGGTGATCCATTCCTCCCCCCCAGAATCCTCTTCGGCCGGCTCCACTCTGCAGTGATTCCGCAGAGCCACCGGCCGGCTCCAAAGCCCCAGCGATACGGCCGCCTTGGCTGTATCACTGGGGTAGGCAGGGTGAGTCTCCAGATGCAAATGGCATGCGGGACTCCATTTGCGGCCGTAAAGGCCTTAGTTTAAGGTAAATGCAGCTGTAAATGGCTGTATTTGCCTTAAACTAATGCCTTCACGGCCACAAATGGCGTCCCAAACGCCATTTGCATCCTCAGTCAATCCGTGCAGCCAGCAATACGGCCATGGTGGCCATATCGCTGGGGCTTCGGAGCCGGCGGCAGGGAGGATCCACCGGCGACGACTTCGCCCTGCCGGACAAGGTAGGAGATCCGATCCTCCACGGACTTCGGGATCATGGGGTCCATGGAGGGACCCCTCATTGGGGTCCATGGAGGATTTTTCCAACATCCCTAGTTACAACAGCTGGGATTGTTCAGCTTGGAGAAAAGGAGGGTAAGGGGAGGCATGATAGAGGTCTACAAAATTATGCATGGTGTGGAGAATGTGGAGAGGGAGACATTTTTCTCCCTCTGTAAAAATACTAGAACCCAATGAGGTCATCCTATGAAGCTGATTGGTGGGAGATTCAGGACAGATAAAAGGAAGGGCTTCTTCACACAGCACATCGTTAAACTATGAAATTCGCTACCTCAGGATACAGTGATGGCCACCAACTTAGATGGCTGTAAAAAGGGATTGGACAAATTCCTGGAGGAAAAGGCTATCACTGGCTACTAGTCCTGATGGCTATGTGCTCCCTCCAGTACCAGAGGCAGTGAGCCTGTGTACACCAGTTGCTGGGGAACATGGTGGGAGGGAGCTGTTGCACTCATGCCGTGCTTGTGGCTTCCTGGTCGACAGCTGGTTGGCCACTATGTGAACAGAATGATGGATTAGGTGGACCCTTGGTCTGATCCAGCGTGGCTCTTCTTATGTTCTTACATTCTTATGTTCTTACATTCTTATGTTCTTATGACACAGCACTAACAGGTTTTTGATTAGCAGGTATAGTGGCTTTGGCCAGAAGAGCTGGTGAGAGGCTTAGTGAGCTGCCATGGTTGTGTCTTGTATAGTGTGTTAAATAGAGACCTGTGTAGGCTAACATAGTGAGCGGATTTTAGCTAACCAAAAGGTAGGCTCCTGATGGGGCCTCTTGTATAGTTTTAACTGATATCAAGTAAGTGCAGTTCCATATGTCAACAAAAGTACATACGCCTGGTTACATCACCCTTCTGAGATGGGGAGTAGTGTCTTATCTCACCCATGAGCTGGGGGGTTTTCACTCCAAAGTTGGAGTGTTGAGGCCTCTCTCTCGCAGGTAGGGATGTCAGAGAATTCCGCAACGGATCTTGGTGAGGCCGAATGCACTGTGCATTCGGCCCCCTGAAATCCATTGTGGAACGAAGCCCCCGCCTCCCCCAACCCACGAAAGTCGGGCGGCACGAAGCCCCCACCCCATGAAAATAGTGCGAAATGGAGCACTTACCTGCTCCCGTCGGCACGGGCTTGAGAATGGCGGCTGCCCTGCGGCCACCATTCGCTTCCTCTTTCATGCCGTGATAGGCTACGTAAATACATACGTAGCCTATCACGGCTAACGCAAGGGCGCCTTTTGCGTCCCTGCGGAGGCCATGATAGGCTACATAAGTATTTACGTAGCCTATCACAGCAGGCTAAAAAACAAACAAACGCGTACACAAATGGCAGCGGCTATGGCTGCTGCCATTTGCATTCCTTATTTTTGGCCGTCTTAGTCTGTGTAAATATTTACGTAGACTATTACGGCCAAAATAAATTGGAACGCAAATAACGTAGCAGGCCCTATTTGCGTTCCCCTTTATTTTCGCCGTAATAGTCTACGTAAATATTTACGTAGACTAAGATGGCCAAAAATAAGGAACGCAAATGGTGGCGGCTGTAGCCACTGCCATTTGCGTACGCGGGTTTTTTTGTTTTACCCAGAGCCCTCCGCGGCCAGAAATCCAGCTGTGGACGGCTCTGGCCTGGGCCTGGCCGGCTGCTCCGCGGAGCTGCCACGGAGCACAGCCGGCCGGTCGAGGATTCCGGGGGGAGGGATGGAGCGCCTCCCCCCCCCCACCGTGAAGCAGATCTGCAAAACGGTAAGTGACTTTCGTACATCCCTACTCGCAGGAGAGGCAATTAGTTTCCCAGGCTGGGATGCTTTGAGAACCTTCAAGAAGGGCTGTATAAGCTTGAGAACAATGCAGTCAATTTGGTCTCGCTTCACAGCTGGCCTGGAGAAACTTTTGTGGCCCTAGGAACGGCTTCTGTCTATTATGGGCCCCCCAATAGATACCCAGCTATGACACCTAGGTTAGCTGGAAAGAGATGTGAGCTTTCTTTACATAAATATTCGGCATCCATTTTGTATCAATAAACGGCCATCCTTTTGCACAAATTGTTCTCCTTCCGGCACCAGGAGACGACCTTTTTATTCTCCCCGTATTTTAGCATTTTAGCTTCTTGGTCTTTGAGCTCTGGTGTTTTTAATCTGTATTTTAAATCTCTGCATTGCTGCTAGGTTTTATTCTGGTTGTATTGTTATACTGTGGTTTTAAGATTTTATATTTTATCTTGTTTTATGTTGCACTCTGTGGCTTTAATTTCTGTGAACCACTCAGAGCGCTTCGGCTATTAGGCAGTATAGAAATGAAATGAATGAATGAATGAATGAATAAATAAATAAATGCGTGGCTTTGTTTAATCTAAAAGTATCTATTTTGACTGGGCTGTGACAGAATGAGGACCCCAGAGCAATACAGCAGGGACGCTGAGGCCATCTGCCACCCCTGCCAGACTTCCCTGTTCCCTCTGAGCTCAGCTGCAATTCTCAGAGCAGCTGGGGGGAAATGAATTTTCCCAGTAACGAGGCATTGTTCCCTGTTGTCATGCTGGGGTGGCCTGGTCTTGAATGGGCAATTGACATCCGTTCGCTTTTCCGAAGACCTGCTCCTGCTAGAAATGAAAACAGCTAGAACTGCTTTATTGATATGGATCGACTCGGCTGCCTGCATATTTGGACTCCACTTGGGGGCATGGTAATGGCTAGGGAGACTGTCAGGACGAGAACCCGCACTTCAGCATTATTATTATTATTATTATTATTATATTTATACCCTGCCTTTTCCCCAATACTGGGACACAAGGCAGCTTACAAACATTAAAACATATGAAAATATGCAAAGTTAAAATATAATTAAACAACAATACAATGAAAATTATATTAAAAACATCAAAACAGCATTTTAAAACAGTGTTTTAAAACAATATTTTAGCAGCTCACCCCCGGGTTCCAACTATTTCCCAAAGGCCTGCTGGAACAAGAATGTTCTAGCCTGCCTCTGGAAACACATCAAGGAGGGAGCCATCACAGCCTCCCTGGGAAGGGCATGGGGCAGCCACTGAGAAGGCCCTCTCCTGGGTTCCCACCAAACATGCCTGTGACAGTGGTGGGACTGAGAGAAGGGCCTCCCCAGAGGATCTTAGGACATGGGCAGGTTCATAAGGGAGGATACGGTCTTTCAGATAAGCTGGACTGGAGCCGTATAGGGCTTTATAGGTCATAGCCAGCACTTTGAATTGTGCCTTGGAACAGACTGGAAGCCAGTGAAGCTGTTTTAACAAGGGAGTTGTATGCTCCCTGTAGCCAGCCCCAGTCAACAGTCTGGCAGCAGCTCTTTGGACCAACTGCAGTTTCCGAACACTCTTCATAGGCAGTCCCACATTGAGCGTATTGCAGAAATCCAAACAGGATGTAACTAAGACGTGTCTAGGGATGTACGAAACTCACTTACCTTTGCTCCGTCCCTCCCCGCGGAATCCTTGACGGGGAGGGAGGCGATCTGGTCCTCCCCCCCCCCCCCGGAATCCTTGACGGCCGGCTCCGCTCTGCGGCCAGGCTGCAGAGCAGCCAGCCAGGGCCGTCCGCAGCCGGATTTCCAGCCGTGGACGGCCCGGTGCGGACGCAAATGGCGGCCGTCATAGCGGCTGCCTTTTGCATCCAGCCAGACAACCATGATAGGCTATGTAAGAATTTACGTAGCCTATCACGGCTAACCTGAAAAACAAAAACAAAAACACGCAGCGTACGCAAATGGCAGCGGCTACGGCGGCTGCCATTTGCGTTACCTATTTTTCGCTGAGTTATCTTACATAAATATTTATGTAAAATAAAACGGCAAAAAAAAAGGGGAATGCAAATAGCATAGTGGACACTATTTGCGTTCCTTTATTTTTCGCTGTTCTAGCCTACGTAAATATTCTTTAGAATCTGGCCTCACTGGAATCCGTGGCGGAATTCTCCACCATCCCTAGACGTGTCACCGTGGCCAGATCAGACATCTCCAGCAACGGGCACACTTGGTGCACTAGTTGTAACTGTGCAAAAGCACTCCTGGCCACCGCTGAAACCTGAGCTTAGGGCTGAATCCAGGAGCACCCCAAACTGCGAACCTGAGTCTTCGGGGAGTGCAACCTCATCCCACACAGGCTGAATCCCTCTTCCCTGATCTGCCTTTTGACTGACCAGGAGCACCTCTGCCTTGTCTGGATTAAGCTTCAATTTATTCTCCCTCATCCAGTCCATTACTGATGCCAAGCACTGGTTAAGGACAGAAACAGCTTCCTTGGAATCTGATGGAAAGTAGAAGTAGAGCTGGGCGTCATCAGCATATTGGTGGCACCGAACTCCAAAACTCTGGACAACCTCCCCCAGCGGTTTCATGTAGATATTAAATAGCATGTGGGACAGAACAGAACCCTGAGGGACCCCACAAGCTAACGGCCACGTAGTCTAACAGGCATCCCCCAACGCCACCGTCTGAGTTCGTCCTGCTAGGAAGGAATGGAGCCACTGTAAAACAGTACCCCCAAGTCCCATCCCAGTGAGGCATCCCAGAAGAATACCATGGTTGATGGTATCGAATGCCGCTGAGAGGCCCAGCAGAACTAACAGGGACACACTCCCCCTGTCCAGTTCCCGGTGTAGGTCATCCACCAAGGCGACCAAAGCTGTCTCTATCCCACACCCAGGCCTGAAACCAGATTGAAATGGATCAAGATAATCCATTTCATCCAGGAACCCCTGGGGCTGGGAGGTCACCACACGCTCTAATACCTTGCCCAAACATGGTACATTAGGGACTGGACAATAGTTATCGAGTACGGTGGGATTCAGGGAAGGCTTCTTCAACAGAGGTCTCACAACCGCCTCTTTTAAGCATAACGGAACAATGCCTTGTTCCAGAGAGGCATTAACCACTCCCGTTGTCCACTCAGCCAGTCCTCCTCTGGCCTCTTTAATAAGCAAGGAGGGGCAAGGACCCAGCATACACGTGGTGGCTCTCACTGCTCCAAGAATCCTGTCCACATCCTCGGGCTGTACAAATTGAAAAGAATCCATCAACACCGAACAAGCAGGAGCCAAAGTGACATCCACAGGATCTGCATCAACTACAGCATCCAAGTCAGAATGGATCTGAGCGATTTTATCAGCAAAGTGCTGGGCAAATTGTTCACAGCAGGCTGTCGAGTGGTCGGCATTTTCATCACATGGGCCAGGATGTAGAAGACCCCTGGCCACTCGAAACAGGTCCGCTGGCCAGCTCCCTGCAGATGCAATGGTGGCAGAAAAGAAAGACTTCTTTGCTGCCCTCACTGCCACGGAGTAGGCTTTCAGGTAAGCTCTAGCCCGTGTTCGATCGCACCCATTCTGGGTTTTCCGCCAATGTCGCTCCAGTCTCCGCCTCCTTCGCTTCATCGCCGGCGGTTCCCCGGAGAGCCAGGGCGCTGGTCTGGCTCCGCTCCGTGAGAGGGGGCGCTCAGGCGCGATTGTGCCCCCGCCCTGGCCATTTCCCTGTTCCAGAGATCCGCCAGGGCTTCGACAGGATCGCCTGCCGAGGCAGCAGGAAAATCCCCGAGAGCCATCAGGAAACCATCCGGATCCATCAGCCTCCTGGGGTGGACCCCCACCCCTGCAGAGGCGCTGGGTTCCAGTGAGTCTAAACCCACCAGGTAGTGATCTGTCCATGACAATGGAATAACAGAAAGTTCCTCCACACCCAGATCACCATCATCCTGCCCAGCATAGAAAACTAGGTCTATTATTATTATCATTATTTATTTATTTATTGCATTTGTATCCCACCTTTTTTCCTCTTGCAAGGAACCCAAGGCAGCTTACATTATCCTCCTCCTCTCCATTTTCACAACAACAACCCTGTGAGGTGGGTTGGGCTGAGAGTCTGTGACTGGCCCAAAGTCACCCAGTGAGCTTCCATGGCCAAGTGGGGACTAGAACCCGGCTCTCCTGGCTCCCAGTCCAGCACTCGAACCACTACACCAGACTGGCTCTCTTATTTAAAATGAAACACTTAGGTGCAATCCTATGGATGTTAGTACTCCCCTTTCAAAGAACGTGCAGAAAATTCTAACAGAGGGAGACCCGGCATACTCAATATCCAGCGCGAAGGCTTAGCGACGATGAACGACAATGCAAACCATTTTCTCCTCTCCTAACTAGTGATGCCAGTGAAATTCAGGATACACATTTTCCCAACTTGTTCAGGTTGATCAAGAAATGCCTCCCCACTTTCTCAGCCACATTCTCAAGCTGAGAACGGGCAGGAACACTTTCTTCACATTCTCAGGTGAGTTGGAGAAACTCTGAAGGTCTTTCAGGGGTGGGGGACCTAGATTTTTAGCAGAGAGTAGCAGTCGAGGCTTCTCCTTTTTCTTGTTTTTCAACTTTTTCCCATCCTTGCTTTTATTTAAACAGTTTTTGCCACTGGTTTCCTGAGGTGACAGCGCACCCCACCCCCCATGTTAAAAAAAAGTGAAAAGATGCCTGCTTGTCCCCTGGTTTTGTGTCAACACAGCAAAGCCCAGGCCATTTTTCTGCCTGAGGTGAAGAACAAGATGGCGCCCCTTGCATGCCATGTGCAAAAGCTGGCTGGCCTGGGAGCCGAATCTTTCTCTAGCACTGGCGATGGACAGCATCCTCCCCTCTGTCTCGCTCTGCCTAGGGGTAGGGCCGCCCGGAGCCGCTGCAGCAAAAGTGGCAGTGGTGAGGGAGAGCTGAAAGGGATGTAGCATCCCTGGGAGAGCGGGCCTCGGGTCGTACTGCTGCCAGGACATGCCAGGGAAGAGCAAGGGGAAGGGGAAGTGTCTGGAGTCTCGTGGGTGCGAGGACTTAGAAACCTCCTTGCGCCCTTCAGAATGCCATTAGAAGCACAGGAAGGGTCGCAGAATTCAGAATTGGGTTTGGAAAAACTGTGCTATTTTCCCTCCAATATTTCAGGGGTGGGGAAGGAGGCTCAGTTTGTTTTATTTATTTCTTAGATTTCTATGCTGCCCAATAGCCGAAGCTCTTGAGCAGTTCTAAAACCAGGAAATGCAGCACAATTAAACATAATTTAAACATTTAAAAGTTTAAACTACAGTCTAAAAACCAAAGTAAAAACCAGCAGCTGTGCAACCATTTAAAAACACAATGACAGATTTAAAAACAGCAAAAACTGAAAGCCTAAAATGCCTGGGAGAATAAGAAGGTCCTCACCGGACACCAAAAAGACCACAATGCGGGCATCAAGCAAGCCTTTCTTGGGGAGAGGAGCGTTTAACAACTGGGGTGCCACAATGGAAAATCCGACACTTGTGAGCTCGGGTGAGTACACCTATTGTTGCTCACCACACTGGGTGTGGTTCCTCTCACTGCTGCATTTCCCATGAAGCTGTAGCCCTGCAAACAAGTCAGCAGCAATGCCAGGCAACAGGCTCCGGGCCTCAGGCCCCCTCCCGTGCGTGGCTTGCTCCTTTTGCTGCAACCAGCTGAGCTGGCTGAGGAGGTTGATAATATGGGAGTAGCGTTCACACTGCCATGCGCCATGACTCGCTTGCTCTCTGATGCACTGCAGATCAAACAGCCATCTCCCCCATCCCTACCCTGTCTGAAAACAAGGAAATAAACTGATTGCCCGCTATTTTAAAGAGACAGTAGCACGGATTACATGTGGATAGGCCAAACTCACTGGGAGAAAAGGATAGTGGATTAGAAGGATATAGGCGCACTTAATCTTGTACCCCCTGATTTATTCTATAAGAGCCAGTATTATGTATGCTCATATTAATGTGCACTCCACTGTTTAAGTGCATCAAGGTCAGTTGCAGTCTCACTTCCAGCCCCTGTTTCAGTGGCTGGCAGAATACCACCATTTGCTTATTTCAACAACTTTATTTACGTGATCAACCACTTAATGTGCTGCGCTTTCTAATCTGCTTACAGGCTACAGGAGACTAAATCAATATCATGCAAATTCCACATTGCTGCAGTCCTGCCACACAACTGTAGATGTTTCTATTACCATTTTGGCTTTTTCACAAATGCTTCTAGTCCTCATGGGCCAGAAACTTAGCAACTGATGGCAATGCCTGGTGAAGTCTTCAGAAGCCTGGTGACAGATTGAGCAGGGTTTACGGTGGCCAAGGGTGGTGGCGAGGCAGTTGTGCGGCCCATTGATTCTTGCCCATCCTGTGGCCAGCAAACACATAATGACCAAAATATATGCAGTGTTTGTTTTTCCATCGTCTATTCAGTTTATAGAAATCAGCTTGTTCTTGCTCCAGGGCACATGACTCTGACTAAAGCTACACAGAACAGAAGACAACGACGCCTCTGTTCTTACTCGCATTTCAAGGCACATCTGCTTTGCATGCAGAAGGGCTCAGGTTCAGCCCCAGCATCTCAGGCGATGGGAACGCTTCATACGTCATGATGTCTCTCGTCCTATCAGTGGCCTCACTTGAGGACCCGGCTAGGCACACAGAGAGGGCTGAACTCCATCATTCTCTGTAGGCACACCTGAAACAGGGAGCAAGAGGCTGCACCCGGGGAACTAAATCGGGAGCCTCGGGTGTCCTCGGTCATCATTACAAGCCCTTCATTGGCAAGGTTCTTAGTTGATCCGGTTCCATCCCTTGGGAGTTGATTACCCCTGGGGTAAACAGTGAGCTTCTATCCCAGTGGTTATTTGCTGAACCTACACCTTTTGAACTGGGAGTCCTCCCTACCCAGTGGGCTCGCTTAGCCACACTGACAAGGCACTCTGCACCTGCTCTGGGGTGCTGTCACCCTCCCTATGATTCCCCCTCCACATTCCATAGCTGAGTCCTGGCACAGTGAAAATAGGTTCTGGGGCTCAACCTCATTTCCCGCCTCCTCTAACAGCTGCCCATTTTAATCATTTAAAAGATCCCCCCCCCCCTGCACAGCCCAGCATAGGTCTCCCTCACTTCTACACCATACATGTGTCATAGGAGTGCTCTGTTGGTGCTAAACCAGAACCCAGTTCTCACTCTGGGTTGTACCCTTCGGCCTGCAAGTAAGGGCATGCAGGACACAAATGTTCCCTGCGCATAGAAAACAAGAACCCTTCTTCTTCGAGTGGCCACTAGAAAAAGAGGGCAAAAGAGGACACGACTTTGAATAACATTTGCACACATGTGTATATGCAAATTTAGGAAGTATGGCTATAATTTAAATAGAAACATAATGCATCCCACCATAATGTGGAAGACTGTGACCAGCTGACCTCTGCACCTTGCTCAGTCTGCTGTTGTCCGGGTGTTAACTGTTCATGGGCACCTCCAAGGCCCCTGCTGCTCTCCCCTCATGTGTGTTTGTGTGTATGTGTGTGTGTGTGTGTGGGGGGGTGTTTTGGTGTGTTGTGTGTTTGGTTTTTATTTACTTTAAACAGGACTTGGACTGGACAGCCCTTCAAACAGAGGACTGCCCTCCTCTATTATAGGACTGCCCTCTATTATATAGCTCTTCAAACAGCGGACGGCCCTCCATAAAGTAGGGCACCTGTCCTGGCCACCCTCACTGTCTCGCCTGTTGCAGGCCACAGCTCCATAACAACCCGGCCAGGTGAGAGGCAGCGCCCCTCCCCTCCGTCCCCTCCCCGTGCATTCCTAAGGAGACCACCCTCAGTCAATGATTTCGCTGCTCCTGAGGAGCAGGGTGGGTCTTCTGGGCATCGCTCGGGGACCATTGCTGCAAAGTCGCACTGACCTCCCCACAGGCTCCCCTGGCACTCGCTGGGACCCTGGAGGGGAACTACTTAGCGATATTGCCTAGGGAGGACGGGCAGCAACATTTTGCTCCCATTAGTTAATATTCAATGCACAGGGCATCCCGGGCTTGGCAAGAGTGAGCTCCTGACAAGGCAATCTGGCCTCCTCCTGCCGAAAGAACGTGGAATTCAAGAGAGAAGACCTGCGCCTTTGGGTTCAGATGGGCCTGCTTATGGAAGTGCGGCTACAGGGTAGGGGCTAAGATACCCACGGATTCTCCTCGCCTTGCCCCCCGTGCATCCTGCACGACAGCTGATGGCTGGGAGTGGTCCTGGAGGTGCTGGGTCACAGCCCTGCCCCTTGGGCCCTGGTGGGCCCAGGGAGAGGAATAAAAGCCCGGAGGTCAGTTACTATTGCAGCCCTGATGATGAACTCTGTCAAAGGGGGAATTCTAAGCACTGCAGCTTCTCACGCAGGTGTGTGTGAAAAGCTGCATTTCCTGGAATAGCTGTCTTTTATACAATTAAATTATTACATTAAATGTATTTACTTTATTACATTTTAATCCTGAAGGCAGGTGGGCCTACATGGACCCTCCCTTTAATCTTCACAACAACCCTGTGAGGTCAGTTAGAGACAGTCAGAGAGACAGCAAGTAGAGCAAGGCACCAGGTAAGCATCATAGCTATCTGGCACTTTGGAGCCAGGCCTCGGAGTCCCGCCACCCGTAGGCCAGCACTCCGAGCGCTACGCCACGCTGGCTCAGGAGCCCTGCTGCCCTCCCTCACAGGTTGTCCCCCTGCCTCCTTCCCCCCCTGCAGGGCGAGAAGCCCACTTCCCCCTTGAAGCCGTAATTCTGCTCTGGAGAACCAAGGATTGGATGAATCTGTCAATTTCACTTTATCTCAGTTTCCCTTTCTTCCAGTCATAACTTTGGTTTGTCCTGAATGTTGAGAGGTCTTTTTTTTCTTTTCTTTTTTTTACAGTTGGAATGAAACTTCATGCATTTTGGTGCATAGTGATCCTCATACATGAACTTTGGTATGCATTTTTGCCTAATACACACATTTTTGCTAGCCTGTTTCCTAATATAATGTATTTTTAAATATTATTTTCACTACATTTGAATGTTATTTTCACATTTTGGTAAGCATTTTTTTAAATTGGAAAACTCTTGTTGCAAAATTCAGAGAAGGGTGATTTTCGGATAACATACTTTTGGTTTGCATTGTGGTTTAAAAGTTCAAAATTACATAAATTTGTACTAAAATGCAAACTGAATGAATTTCTCCCCTGCTGCTATTCGCACATCCCGGTTCATGAGCCCTGAGGAACACGGGGGTCAGGTGTTATGATCCTGGTACCTCAGGCCACCATGGGGGAAGACTGTGAATAATTGAGGGGTATGCCATCTTCATACCTTAGCATAGCAAGAGTAGGATCAAAGTGTTCGGTGAGCAGGTGTATGGAGGGAAGCATTTCGGGGAGCATGAAAATGGTGGTGGCCACAATGACATCAGTTGTGGCAGCAAGTGCTGCACAAGGAGAAGGCATATTGGTTCCATGCTTTGGACTCCAATCAATGTCCCCATCACTTGTGCAAAGTTTGGGGCAGCAATGTTATGCTTCGGGACAAAACCAAGACCTAGTCAGACCCAGCCTGCAAGCATCTAATGTCTGTTTTGGGAACTAGCTACAGCTTCCGCTGTAAAGAACCCAACAGAGACACAGTCCCCTCACAGAGGGCACCCCCCCAACTGGAACCATCTTCACATGAGCTGGAAACCAATGACAGCAATAGAGTATGTTGCGAGCAGAATGGAGCCATTTTAGACACATGATCTCAAGTTGGCCAGCCTGTACCTTTGTTCTTAAAGTTAAAAAGAAGACCTGCACAGGACAAGAGTTGGTGCTCCAAATTTTTTGGACCGGGAAGACCCATATTCAAATCCCCACTCAGCTACTAACTTTGCTGATTGGTGAAAAACCATATTTCCATAGCGTGGCTACTTGAAAGTCACCCCAAAAGAAGGTATGTATCACCAAGAAAGATGACACCCATTTGCATTTGCTCATTTATATGCATCGATGCAAATTTATAAAAAATTATTATAATTTAAATAGATATAGAAATACACAAATACAGTACATCTCACCACAGTGTGGGAATTGTGACCAGGTGACCTGTGTGCTAACTGATGATGGGCACATTCAAGGCCCTGCTCTGCTCTCCCTCCTTATGGTTCTTTGAGTTTAAACTAGGGATGTCAGAGAATTCCGCCACGGATCTCAGTGAGGCCAAATGCCAGTGCATTCGGCCCCCCAAAATCTGTGGCGGAACGGCCTGCCACCCAGCTGCCCCTCCGTGGATCCCCCCCAGGATGAGACTTACCTGGGGCGGATGTTCCGGGCGGTGGTGGCGGCGGCTCCGGCAGCGGCTCTGGCAGTGGCGGCTTCAGTGGCTGGTCTTCCGACCAGCTGCCGCTGCCATTTGCAGTTTGGCGTTTGGGTTTTTTTTTTTTACAGAGACGTGATAGGCTACGTAAAGACTTACGTAGCCTATCACATCCCGGTAAAAAAAAAAAGTACGCAAATGGCGGTGGCTACGGCCGCCTCCATTTGCGGTCCTTATTTTTTGCCGTCTTAGTCTACGTAAATATTTATGGAGACTATTACGGCGAAAATAAAGGGGAATGCAAATAGCGTAGTGGGTGCTATTTGCGTCCCTTTCTGATTTGCCATTTTAGCCTACATAAATATTGACGTAGACTAAGACGGCGAATCAAAAAGGGACACAAATAGCACCCACTACGCTATTTGCATTCCCCTTTATTTTCGCCATCATAGTCTACGTAAATATTTACGTAGACTAAGACGGCGAAAAATAAGGAACGCAAATTGAGGCAGCCGTAGCCGCCGCCATTTGCGTACTCCGTTTTTTGTTTACCCAGCTGCCACTGCGGCCGGAAATCCGGCTGTGGACAGCCCTGGCCTGGCCGGCAGGTCAGCGAAGCCGCCATGGAGCACAGCCGTCCGTCGAGGATTTTGGGGGGGAGGACCAGATCGCCTCCCCCCCATCCAGGATTCCGGGGGGAGGGACGGAATGCCTCCCCCCCCACCATGAACAGAATCCAGGGAAAGGTAAGTGACTTTCGTATATCCCTAGTTTAAACCAGACTCAGACTGGACAGCCCTTCAAACAGAGGACCGTCCTGTATAAAGAAGGACATACAGCCACCCTAGCTTTTGCACCCAGCTCGGTCTAACTTAATTACTTCTGCATAACATATCCTGCACCCCATCTTAGGACTTTTACAAACTGCAGAACTTTCCACCATGCTTAGCTTTTCCTTCCCCACCCCGAGCATTTCCCGTTTTGCATAATAAACAGTCTGAAGAAGAGCTCTGGGGAACTCAGAAGCTTGCTTATTACTTTATGGCATTTTCCTTGATCCTAAGAAAGGTATTATCCTACTGTAGATTTGGGTATTTTCCCCCCTCTGACGGACCAACAGAGCTGCCTAGACAACTTTCATGGAACCTCATGGTGTGGGTTCAGCATAACCCACTGTATCTCAGCTTAACCGAGCTCACTGGGTCGTTGTGAGGAGAAAAGAAAATAACCCCATTACAAATAAATGTATTGGGAGGGGAGAATCCATGTAGCGACAGCTGTTCCAGGATCAGAGTGAAGACTGCGGTGCTTTTGAAACAGGTCTCTCGCTCACGCACACACACTCCCCCCTTTCCCTACTAACTTTGAGCCAGTTTCCCCCTGCCGTGGGAGAAGTCCTTGCACAGCAATCGCAAGGACGAGGGTTCCAGGCAGCCCTTACCTGTCTCAGATGCACTCGAGGGGATTCTTTGCAAGCCCCTAGCACAGCGTTGACCCCCCACACAGCAGGACAAAGGCTCAGGTTACCTGGCCCGACCGCGCTGTCTGGTCAGGGAGGCCAGAGGAAGAAGTGCAGAAACTGCTGGGAATGGGCGGGGTGGGCTGTTATCTCGCAGCCAGGAGGGAGGAGTGTTTGCCTTTCTCACTTTCTTTTTGAAAGCTCCGCAAGTGCTAAAGGCCTTACTGACAGCCGGGGTGCATCATGGGCCATAAGTGGAAAGGGCGGAACCCGAGTCGGTCTGTTTAGTTTGCAGGGTGGAGTTCAGGAGCAACAGAAAGCAACGTCCTGGTTTCTACCAGCTGAAGGGTGTTTGCATGTAAATGTCCATAGGTCTTCTCAGCGAGCGCACCTTTGCAATATTGCTCTCGCCGTGCAGACAGCAGGCAGCCAAAGTCAGTGCTGGCCCCAGGTTTTGGGAGGCCCTTGGGCAAGACTCCCCCAGTGGGCCCCCTGACTCGCTGGATCGACCTTCTCACCACCGTCATAGCCAGCTCTGCTTGCTCCCCCCCTTTCAATTCACTGCTCCCCTTGCTTGCCAGGCAGAGAGAGCCAGGGAGGAAGTCGGCTGCAGCATCTGCTCCTGCTGCTGCTCCCGTGTCGCCCGCCCACCACCCTTGTCTGGGCCAGAGCGGGAGGCGGGGGATCGCCAGGCAGCTGTGGCGAAGAGGAGGAGCAGCTCCAGGGGACTCCTGTCTCGCGGCCCCCTGCTGGCGTGTGGGCCCTTAGCGGGGCCCAACCCTGCCTGTCCTTGACACCGGTCCTGGCTAAAACTAAATGCCAGTTTCCAAACTTGGAAAGTGTCAAGTAAGAATCAGTGAGTGCCTTTGAGCATGCACAGAGTGCCTTCCTGTCTCCACCACCCATGACTGCACTCCTGGCTTGGAAGGAAGGAACCCCGAGGACCTAGCCCCCAGCTTCTTCCCCACACGCTGGACAAACAGCTTTCCAGCTGCCAAGCTCTAGGGGCCTAGAAAAGCCCTCTCCTGGCCCCAGAAGGAGGCTGGAGGAGGCCCCTGGCTGGCTGCAGGGCACCCACGTTTACCTGGGAAGCTTCTGCAAACCAGGAGGGAGGATGGATCAGACCGGTTGGGAGCCAAGGGGCATGGCAGGCCACATTCTCATTCCAGTGGGAAGCTAGGCAGGAGCAGGATTTGATCTGCAGCAATTGGGAGGTGACCATGACAATTCGCTGCTCCCTTTGCACATTAAACTTTTGGGAAAGGCACAGGAGCAGTCCAGGCCTCATTTTCTATGGCTAGTCGGCCATCCTGCGCAAGAAGCAGTGAAGCTTCCCCTTCCCCTAAGCATAGGATTTACTTGCCTCCACAGCTGCCCAGCGCTCGCCTAGGCAACCTGCTCTCTAGGAAAGAAGCGTACACACCCTCAGATCCACACACAGACTCTCAGTGCGTAGTCACTGATGGGTATCAGCATTGTCAAGACAAGTCCACAGCAAATACGAGGTGAAATGTGGGACACGCGCACTCCGACCCCACACGCATTGATTACGAGTGAAGCAACTTATCATACTGGCCACTTTTGCCGTTTATTCATTCATCATCACCACACCATTCTGTCGTATGTGTATGCCCTGGGCAGTTCCAAAAAAAGAGGAAGAATTTAAAAAATTGAGACGTAAATGCAAACAAGCAACCTGCCCCCCATCTCTCCCTGGAAACCCGCGTATGCTTTCCTGCGCTGAGCGCTGCGGAGTTTGGGAAGGGGTCCTCTCTCTTGCGTTGCCATATCCCAATTTATCCAGTAGATGGCAGCAGATGGCTGCCAGTCTATAGGCCATACTGGACCTGCACGAGAACAACGCAGTCTACACCACTCTTTCTTTCTTTCTTTCTTTCTTTCTTTCTTTCTTTCTTTCTTTCTTTCTAAGCAGGGTCATATTAGCCATGCCCTAAACCCTTTCCCATTTAGATACACTGGACCACTGGGCTGCCGTTTCCTCTCAATTGCTTTTGGAATGTTTTTTTGTTTTGTTTTGGTCTTCCCTGCTGCACCCAGCCACATCCAACAGAAACAGCTGTCCCTTCATCAGCATTTCGACCAGCCTTGCCCTGCCTGGACCCTCCTGATGTGCTCCAGCCAGTACTGTGGAAGGCTGATTTAGATCTTTCCAAAAGGAAACCTGTTGCCAGAAACTTGAAGGTTATTGACAGGACCCTGGAAAGAAAATGCTGAGAGATGGACCGAGTTGTCAATGAAAAGAAAGCACAAACAATTTTGAGAGTAATTCAGGGTGGGCTATCAGGGACCTTCTGAGAGAAAGCCCATTGTACACAAGTTTAGGGATGTACGAGAATTTTGTTTCAGCTTGCCCTGTTCACAACTCAGACCATGAGAACATGTCTGCTGAAAATGTTCACAAATCACTGAACATGTGCTCGCATTCAATTTGTGCAACTTTCCCCATTCAATTTGCGTGATTTTCCAAATTTGCACAAATTTCTAAAACAGTCCTACTTTAGTCTATGGGGGAAATTTGCGCAAATTTGGGGGGTTCCACAACTTTCACGTTCAATCGCTGTTTGTTTTGTGCAGTTTTCTCATTCATGCAAAATGAGCAGCAATCACAAATGTGAACATAAATCAGGCACGAGACAAGTGGTGGGCCAATTAGGGGTGTACGAAACCCCGCTTACCTGGCTCCGCCGGGTTCCACAGGTGGGGGGAGGCAATCTCCCCAGAATCCTTGACGGGCGGGAGGCGATCCGTTCCTCCCCCCGGGAATCCTGCCTGGCCGGCTCTGCTCCGCGGCCAGGCCAACCCGCAGCGGGGCCTCCAGCCGCTGCCGGGCTGGTGCGGACGCAAATGGCGTCTTGAGTAGGGGATGCCATTTGCGTCCCTATGGTAGCCCGTGATAGGCTACATAAATATTTACGTAGCCTATGATGGCTAAAGCAGGCTATGCCATTTGCATTCCCGTTTTATCCGTGATAGGCTACGTAAATATTTATGTAGCCTATGACGGCTAAAACGGGAACGCAAATGGCGTCCCCTACACCATTTGCGTTCCTGCTTTAGCCGTCATAGGCTACGTAAATATTTACGTAGCCTATCACGGGCTAAAGCAGGGACGCAAATGGCGTCCCCTATGCCATTTGCGTTCCCGTTTTATCTGTCATAGGCGTCCCCTACACCATTTGTGTTCCCGCTTTAGCCATAGGCTACGTAAATATTTACGTAGCCTATGACGGCTAAAGCGGGAACGCAAATGGCGTAGGGGACGCCATTTGCGTCCCTGCTTTAGCCGTCATAGGCTACGTAAATATTTACATAGCCTATCACAGGCTACCATAGGGACGCAAATGGCGTCCCCTACTCAGGATGCCACTTGTGTCTTCAGCAGCCCGGCAGCAGCCGGAGCTGCCACCGCCACTGCCACCGCTGGAGCTGAAGCCGCAGCTGCAGCCAGGTAGGCTCCGTTTCGTGGGGCTTTCGCGGGGTGGAGGGGCCGGGGGCTCCGTTCCGCGGCCGCCACGGATTCCGGGGGGCTGAATTCACTGGAATTCAGCCCCCTGGGATCCATGGTGGAATTCTCTAACATCCCTAGAGCCAATGTTCAGAAAATTCTGGCCCTCTCGGATATCTTTCATTTGCCCATCCCTATGCAAGCTCCATCTTTACCAGTTAAAAACATCACAGAGGTAGCTGAGCCAGGAGAGTGAATGGCAGTTGGGGAGACCAGCCTTCCCCAACCTGGCGCCTTCCAGATGTGTGGTTGGACTGCAGCTCCCATAATCTCCAGTCAGCATGGCCAACTTCTCTCACCCCAGTGAGTATGACTGATGCTAGATAAAGGCATGTTTTGACTCGGCATGAGTCAGCTTCATAAGTTCATGGCCATCAGACAGCAGGTTGCTAGGCTGCTTTCTTGAATGAATTACTCCTGGCAATGAGAAAGCTTGCTAACAGCTCTCTGTTGCCATAAACCCCACTCGTCATCCAAATATATGGCCTGATGTTGGAGAGGTGATGTCTTTGACGTGCACGGAGCGTTGGTCTGATACAACTGATGGGTTCAGCAGGTCATCCCATAATCAAGACTGCACTGTTTGTAAAGCTGCAGTCCCCAATTCACTGATCTAGGGGTAAATCACATCTGAGCTAAGGTCTCCTCCTTACCTGTGAGGAGACATGCATTGGACTGCACACACAAGAACTACCAGGTCATGGGAAGGAGACAAGGAGGGCAGGATATGAGCCAGTTCGTTATGATCAAGTAGGGGAAGTGGTAAGCTGATCTCACCACTTATGCCTTCCTTATTCTGCTTGATTTGCCAAAATACCTTGTTCCCAATGCAAAGGCAGAAAGCCAGCATTTATATATAAAGGCTTGAAAGATGAGTGCAGGTTAAACAGGGTGAAATATGTTGGGCTGTGTGTGTGTGCGTGTGTGTGCGCGCACGTGCGCAAGCATGTGTAATAAACAAAAACATGTGACTCCTGCCACCGTGTTGCAGCGTCGAGCACTCCTCATTCTCTCCCTGGTTTTCTGTCCTCCCAAAAGTCATTGGGCTGCTTTTGTGTATGTGTGTGGGGGGGGGAGTGCCCCCTTCACCCCCCCCCCAAAGTGTTTTGGTACTTCTGCAAACCTTGTGGTTTCCTCAGGCCTGCTAACACTTTTCTCTCTTGCACTTCCTTCTTCATGGACTATTTCCCCCCCCCCTTTCCTATTCCTAGATTAGTTATGATATTATTTAACTCTCTCTTTTTCTCCTCAGCTTCTGCAATGTTTTTTGCCTTTTCATCCGATTTCCCTCGCCTTTTGTTTCATGTTCCATGTTCTTTAGATTGTGAGTCTGCAATCAGGGACTGAAAAGTGCACGTTAGCTGCCTTATAAATAATGCATGGGGCCCTGCAACAGAGTATTGCAGTAGGGTGCCATTCAGGATTCCAGCCTCTATTCCCCTTCTCCCCAGTTTTCCTCTTCTGAAAACAGCCAGCCATAATCCTCACTGGGTTGTTTGAGGGTTTGCCTCTCCATTCGGATTGAATCCCCCGATTTTTGTCTCTTTTGCAGGGGCCTTAGCATGGACACACTTATGCACAATCCAGCTGCATTACATTCTTTAATTTCTCCAACCCTGAGGACATTTTAAGCAAAGTTTTCCTGTATGAACCAGGAAATGACTTATCCAGACAATATGTTCTTTCTATACTTATTGACGGGTATCTGCCCTCCAGTTCCTGCCCCTCATACTGTTTCCTCCTCCCACCTGGTTGTCAGTTCACCCCCCCCCCACGCCCCTTTCACTCAACATTCTGTACCATTGAGTTATCACGAGGCTGATTGGGGGAGGGGGGTTTGCCCCCTTAGGGCTTTTTTCCCCTGCATATTGTTGGGTATTTTGTAAACCTGGGTATTTGCAGACCAGGCCTGGTGGTACCTCTCCCTTGTGTGTGGGTGGTGTGGTTTTAGCACGAACAGGGGAAGGATCAAATCCCCTGTATATGTGGATGATACGTGCGATGCTGTTCCACGGACCTGGGGCCAGTCCGAGAAAGTCGGGATGAACTGAAGCCAACCTGTTCTCGTGCAGTGGCGGAACACGGGGCAAGCCACCTGAGGAAGGTCCTTGGAGGCGGGGGCATAGGAGAAGAGGGGACCAGGACGAGACTCAAAGGTTCCTTGAACTGAGCCAAAAGGTTAAGCGGGAGATATCCCTCCCCCCTGCTGAGCTCGCCCCTGACAGCAGAAGCAAGCCCAGTGAATTCAGTGGCGACTGTAGCAGCGGAGCACCACCCGTCAGAGCCCTCAGCACAAGCCCCAAACGCACGAGGATGCTGGACCCCAGCCAGCCTCTATGCCCATGTGTTTGGTTTGGCAGGGATCCTAGATGTTTTAGCTGATTGCTTTGCAGAGAGCGCCATTCTTAAATAATAGTATTGTCCCCCACCTCAAATCTCCGAGTGACACTTCAGAAAATAAAAAAGAACAGGAAACTAAAGCTGGCGTTTGCAACTGCCGCTGCCTTGTTCTTCAAGATGCTTCTTCCCAGCATCCGCTGTCAAGAGGACACGCAAATACACTTCCCTCCAGTAATGACAGACACATCAGGAGTGGCTGGATGGAGTGGCCTGGGGCACCCTGAACGGTCTGCCTTACCGCTGTGCAGGAGACAGAGTGTCCCCTTTTGAACAAATTGCAGGGGAGGGGAAGGCGGAGGGCCACTGCGCAAGCCCCTTGCCCAGGCCCGATGAGCAGTTTCCGGCTCTGAGCTAGAGCGTTTGTTTGCAACCGCACAGGGAAGTGCTTTGTCCACATTAAACAAAGGCAGGATTTCATTTCACAGGTTGCTTTTCATTATGGATGCTCGTCTTAATGCTCTGGCTGCTAGAGTCTGCGAGGGAGGCCTTTCAAGAGCTGGAACGGTGGAACCCACAAGAGAGAGCTGTCCAGCACAACCTTCCAATTTCCTGAGCCATTTTTGCTCAAGCCCATCGGTAATAATTGTCTGTTACAACTGCAGCAAACCTAACCATAAATCTGAAAGAAAGACAGGGAGAGAAAAGGGGGGGGGGAGTGTGTGTATGTCGGGGGTGGGGTGGGGACTTCTTCAAAGATCACAATTCGTTTTTAGGAATAGTTCTTTCTTCATTGCTTAAAAACAAGCATGAAGCATCACTGATCAGCAGCTGCAACTTATTTCTTGCTTCTCCAGACAGCAGTGGAAAAACTGGTGACAGATGAGTGTGCCATTTCTGGAAAAATTAGTGCTTCCTTTGAAAAATTAGGACAATTTCAAAGCATGCCCCAGGGGAACAAGCATATGAAGGAAATGAAGCAAGCACTACATGGAAGAGATGCAGGTAGAAATTAGATATAGTGGAGAGACAACAACTCTGCTGTGAAGCAGGGAGGCCTTTTCCTACTCACCTGTGACTCGTCTGCCTTAATCAGCGTCACCACTGACACCGCGGAGGTGACATTTCCTACCTGCTAATGGAACTGCAACAGGTATCCAGCAGGTACTGGTGACATTTACACAGCACACCTAGAGACCTGCAAAGGCTTTGATGGTGAGTTTGCATCTGCTGCTCGGCGCATTCAAGAGATACCAGATGTAGCTCCTTCGACAGTGCTCGAGTCCCATTGGCTCTACGGTAGGGGGTGCAAGCCCATGGGCCAAACCTGGCTAGCCCGGGGTCCCAATCCGGCCCTAAGGGTTCCCCAGACGGCCATGCTTCCTTCCCCTGGCAACGCCCCCTTTCCCTGACTTCTAACTGTTGGATTATGTCCCCACTTTTGCAAAGTCCCCGCCCTGCCCTTCTAAAAAGTTGAAATGCTTCTCCCGAAACTTAGCTACTGGCAGTGAGAGCTTCAAGCTAAAATAGGCTTGGATTTCTTGCTACTGGGCCCCTCCCCATTTGCCTTTTTCACCACCCCTTTTGCTTTCGGTCCCACCCGCCACTGGAATATGGCCAATGAGAATGTCTCTGAAATGGAATTCTGCCCGTGGGCTGAAAGGGATTCAGCACCCCTGTCGTGTGGACGCTAAACCTTGGCGCTGAACACGGCAACTCCCGTATCTTTATGGGACTGTGGCTAGCAGATGGTAGCATCCTGCCCTTCTCCTTGCATTCTCATGAAACAATGAGGCTTGGAAGTGTGTGCAAGAACAATCCCCACGGCTCTTGGTCCCGAGTTTCTTCTTTTGCTCCAACAGCCTCTACAGTAGGGGTGTGGAATCGCAGGCCTGTGGGCCAAATCTGGCCCGCTTGGGGCCCCAGTGCAGCCCTCCAGCATTCCCCAGATAGCCCTGCCCCCTTCCCTTGGCCCCGCCTCTTACCAGAATTGCTAGTCGCTTGGTGGTTTCTTGGCTGTTGCTCAGATTTGTTCCCCATGCAAAAAGGCTGAAATGCCACTTAGTTGCTGGCACTAAGACCTTTAGGCTAAAACATGCTGGCATTTTGCCTTTGTTCCCATCCGCTTTTGCCTTCGGTCCTGCCCACTACTAGAGTGCAGCCCATGAAAGTGTTGCTGTTTTGCTCTTTGTATAGAAACGCCCATGAAGAGCTAATTGCCCCTTTATTACTGCCCTATCCAGAGCGTCCAGCTGATTATTATTTGAACGTTCTTCTTGCAGGCTGCAATGGGTGGGTTACAGCAAAAATTGCAATTTTTTTAGTAATTGCTATTAAAGCGAGGGCAGCAAAGGCATCCTGAGTTTTAAATGGCATAATGCTAGTTTTAATTGTTTTTTAACGTTTTTATCTGTTTGGCAAATTTTTGGTAGATTTTTATGGATGCTGGACAGTATTACTGTTTGTTTTATGTTTGACTATGTATACCTGTATAGATATCGTTAGAAATTGCAATGGCCATTGAGTTGGTACAAATCAAATTTGATTTGATTTCTCCAAAACTGAATTCCACCCTTAGGATGACAGATGCTCAGCAGCCCTGCGCTATGGATGTTAACTCCATGGTGCTAAACATGTCAACATTGGTGTCCCCCCCGCTTTTTTTTTTCTTTACAAGTCACAGCAGCAAGGGCAGTGGTGACCCCAGTCAGGATAGAAGCAAAGGAGGAGAGGGGCTAACAATTTCTCCCAAGGTGTTTTCCTGCTGAAAATCCCTCCCTCCCACACTGCCATTGCCTGCCATAACAAAGACTTTTCTCTTGCCTATGGGACTGAAAATTTTTAGATGTTTTCTGCTGCTATGCCTCCCCCTTTTATTGTATTGTTTTTATTGCTATCTAAAGCAATAAATCTATGATTCTATGATTCTATAAGGTTCAATTCACTTTCATGGGCAGGACAAACCGTCACAGAGCTGTAGCACAGGGGTGGGGAGCTTCAGGCCTGGGCTCGTATCCAGTCCTCCTGGAGTCCCAAATTGACCTGCCTCAGGATTTCCAGATGGCCCCTCCCACTACCCCTCCCCTAGACACCAGTCATTTGCTGGCTTCCTGGCTTTCATGCATCCCCCCCGCCCCAGGTTGAAACTAAAGCTGTGCGCAAAGGGCCTCTCAAAATGCTCCAGCCTATTTGTGGCAGAGAAACTGGGGGACAAGCTCACTGACTTTCTCCTAGGGGAGGAGAAATTCTCCAACGGTTTCTCACGGATAGGGCTCACTATTGGCAGGGTTGTAGCACAGCTTCTTTCTCTTGCCTGAGGGTTTTTGGTTCATTGCACTGCTCCAGCAAGCGGCAGCAGCATCAACTGTGCTGAGGCGTCCACTTTTCTGAGGCACAACTTTGAATTTCTTTTGGTGGTATCTTTGAGCTTCCCTAATCACTGCGAGGTGGCCGAGGGGCTGTGTGTGTTTTCTCTCTGTGCGTCACACACCTTCCTGTTGCTCTGCAGCCCCCCAGGCCACCTGCACTTCCTGGATTGAGAAAGCCCCATGGCAGGCGTTGCCTCCCGAGGTCTCCCTCACGATGGCTTCAACGGAAGTGTGGGAAGCTGAGGAGGCTGCAGGCTGCCACAGAGATTGCTGTACAAAGGCAGACAGGACACTCATGCACACTCCTCAGCCACCTCATGAGTAAGGTAAGCACAAGAACCCTTCTCCGTGAGCCCCTGCCAAAGGAAGTGAGGCGGGTGGCTACTAGGAGGAGGGCTTTTTCTGCTGTGGCACCCCGGCTCTGGAATGAGCTCCCTAGTGAGGTTCGCCTGGCGCCTACATTGTACTCCTTTCGGCGCCAGGTGAAGACCTTTTTATTTGCCCAGGCATTTTAGCATTTTAGCTTTCTAAATTTTTAGCTTTGCTGTTTTAAATCTGTATTTTAAACTCCTGCACTGCTGCTAGGTTTTATTGTGGTTGTATTGTTATATTGTGGTTTTAATGTTCTATATATTTTAAATTGTTTTATTGTGTGTTGTTTGGTTTTAATTTTTGTGAACCGCCCAGAGAGCTTCGGCTATTGGGCCGTATAGAAATGAAATAAATAAAATAAAATAATAAAATAAAATAAAAATGAGAACTTCCCCGAAATTTCTCCTCCTCTGAGTTTCTTTTCAAAAGCAATCTCTTTTGCTTTTGGAAGATCAGATTGAACGAGAATGGTCGGGAAACAATGTGGGAGGAATGTGTGGCACACAGCTCTAGTTGAAGTGCTGAGTTGCTGGAAGTAACAGCTTTAAGCTAAGATATCCTGGCCTGGCCCCGCCCCTTTTGCCTTTGGTCCCGCCCAGCCCTGGAAAGCGGCCCCTGAGAGCTTCTCCAAAATGGAACCTGCCCTTGGGTTGACAGGGCTTCGACGCCCTTCTGTAGACCAGTACTGTGCCTCCCCTTAATCTTCGCTTCTCCAGGCTAAGCACACCCAGCTCTTTCAACCCCTCCCCATAGGACCGGGTTTCCATCCTAGTCATGCTCCAGTTGTCAGTGTCCTTCCTCAAATGTGGCACAGTACACCTGATGTGGCCTGACGTGCAAAGTGGCGTGGATCTCTTTCCTCCCGTGCTCTGGGCACTGTGCTGCTGTTAAGGCAGCCTATGATTGCATCTGCTTTTTTAGCTGCCGTATGGCCCTCCTGGCTCACGGTCAGCTTGGTCAGCCAAAATGCCCAGGTCCTTTTCACATGTACTGCTGCCAAGCCAGGCCTTGCCCCAGCCGTGGCAAACGCCTTTGCTGCTTTGACTGCTGTTCCCAATGCAAGACTTTGCTTTCTGTGTTGCTGCCAAGGTTACACTGACATCTGCTGGCTGTTCCCATTATTTCACCATCGCAGAAAGGGCCCACCTTTGAATGTCCCAGTTCCCAACTTATTTGGAAAAGTTGAGCAAGAGGGGGACTTCCTCGTCATATGCCTCCCAGGACCGAGTAATACATGTGGGATTTCCACATGATAGCTGGAACGATGATACCCAAGCACTCAGAGGGCTGCTCTCTATTCAGAAGCAGGTGGAAGTGGGGGAGACTCAGGAGTCACAGGGGGAGCGGGTCAGAGGCAGGTGGACTTCAGTGACAGCTGAGCTAGCAGGAGAGCGCTCTGCCTGTTTATGGGGCTGTGGCTAGCCGAGAGTGGCATCCTGCCCTTCTCCTTGCATCCTCGTGAAGCAATGAGGCTTGGGAGTGTGTGCGAGAACCATCTCCATGGCTGCTCCTGCCCGTGTCTGCTTTTGCTCTGATGGCCTCCAGCGCAGGGCTGTTGAACCTCAGGCCTGTGGGCCAAATCTGGCCTGCCAGGGGTTTCAATCCAGCCTTCCCCAGATAACCCCGCCCCTTCCCTTGGCCCCACCCCTTCCCCTAATTGCTGGTCAAATCTGGCCCTCCCTGGGTCCCAGTCAGGCCCTCCTGGGTTTCCCCAGATGGCCACTCCCCTTCACCTGGCCCCACCCCCTTTCCCCCAGCCACCAGTCACTGGGCAGTTTCCTGGCTTTTGCACAAGTTTTTTCCCCATGCAAAAAAAGAGGTTGAAATGCCTCTCTGAAGGTCTGCTTCCTGGCCATAAGAACTTCGGGCCCTGCCCCCTTTTGCCTTTGGCCACGCCCACCACTGGAATGCGGCCCCTGAGAGCTTCTGCAAAATGGAGTTCAGCCCTCCGACTGGAAGAGATGCAACACGCCTGATCCAGAGCCTTTTGGCGGGGTGGGGGCGGGGTGAGGGGTGCGGGATGAATTGGCTACAATGGAAGCTGGCTGGGTAGGGGTGCCACAGGGCTATATTCTATCCCCCATGCTGTTCAACATCTATATGAAGCTGTTGGGGGAGGTCATTAGGAGTTTTTGGGGTGGGGTGTCACCAGTACGCTGATGATACTCAGCTCTATTTCTCCTTGTCGTCGGAGTCGGCTGAGGCGGTGAAGGTGCTGGACCAGTGCCTGGAGGCTACAATGGGCTGGATGAGGGCCAATAAACCGAAACTAAATCCTGACAAGACAGGAGCTCTGTGGATTGGTGGTTCCCAAGTCCAGGAATTGGGTAAGCAACCTGTCCCGGACAGGGTTGCACTTCCCCTGAAGGAGCAGGTGCGTCGCTTGGGAGTACTCCTAGATCCACCCCTGTCACTGGAGCCCCAGTTGGACTCTGTGGCATGGAGTACTTGGGCCCAGCTTCGGCTGATCCGCCAGCTACGGCCTTTCCTGGACAGGGATGACCTAGACACAGTAGTACATGCACTGGTGACTTCCCGATTAGACTACTGCGACACACTTTATGTGGGGCTGCCCTTGAAGACGAAGGTTCAGCTAGTGCAAAATCCTGCAGCTAGACTGTTCATCGGAACACCTCATAAAAATCATATAACACCAGTTTTAAAGGAATTGCACTGGCTGCCAATATGCTTCCGGTCGGAATTCAAGGTTTTGGTGATGAAAGTTTAAAGCCCTAAGTGGCTTGGGGCCTCGATATTTGAAGCAGCGCCTCTCCCTATATATGCCTTCCCGAGGACTGAGATCTGGTGGAGGGGCCCTCCTCTGCATCCCACCAGTGCAAGACATACACTATGGTGGGGCGTGGGAGAGGGCCTTCTCTGCTGTGGCACCCCGGTTGTGGAATGCCCTCCCCTTGGAGTCCTGATTGGCGCAGACATTGGTCTCATTTCGGTGCCAAGTAAAAACGTGGCTTTTTACCAAAGCCTTTGAGGGCTAAATGCATTCCAAAGCACATTGTTTTAACTGTTTTAGATTTTAACTGGCTTTAGCTTGTTAAATAGTTTAATTTGTTTTTAGGTGTTTAAATTATTTATTGTTTTATACTGTTTACATTGATTTTATCTGTATGCCTCCCTGAGATCTTAATGATATAGGGCAGGATAGAAATGTTTTAAATAAATTAAAAAAAAAACAGGGAGCAGATCCAGATTATCCCATGTCAAAAATATGCTGATGGCTTTCACTCCAACTGTTCTGGCAAGAAGCCCCCAGGCCAGAAAGCTGGATGCCCCAAAGGCCACATTCCATCCTGGGGAGGGCTTTTGTTCTCTTAAGTGCACAGCGGCAGACAGAAGTTCCACAGGTGCAGCTTCTCCTGTTGAGTTCTGTCATGACTTCATATTGTGTCGCCCATTCTGGATAAGGCTCATAAAGCAGAGGAGCCTGGGTAAAGCCGGTTGCTAGACAGGGGATCATAGTGCACAAGGTCCTCCTTCCTTCCACGCAGAAAGAGCGCGCCAAACAAATGGAACCTGCACCAGAACGTTGCAGTCCAGACAGAGTCTCGAGTCTCCCTGGTCAACTCATGGGCCTGCAGGAGCAACGGAAATGGCAGTTCTTCATTATTTTTCTCAGTGGAGACTGGTGGCTGGGATGTCAGTGGGATGGTGAATCCACTTCAGGTTCCAGTCAGAGCTCTGAAGGAGCGATCCAAGGTGCCTCCACTGATGTTTGCGTTCCTTCCTCAGTCTAGGCGCTTGCCTTGAACAGCCTGAGACATGCTCCTTCCTGGTGTGCCGTACCGACAGGCTGTTCTGTTCCACTCCGGCACCATTTCCCTCTGACTGCTTTGGCTCTTGATTTCCTCCGACTGAAAGGCCTCCGGTGGGCAAGTCAGAATATAACCACAAAAATAAATAGGCTCATATTTTTGACTACCAAGATGTAGGGCTGTGCCAAATATTCCCCAGTTTCAGTTTACTGGGTCAAAAATAGCAGCTTTGGAGGAGTGGAAATTTCCCCTGAATAACTTCGAGATCAGCTTTCTCCAACCAGGCACCCTCTAGATGTGTCAGGCAAAAACTCCCATAATTCCTAGCCAGATGGGGAGAGAGTGAAGGCAGATTATGCAAACAGGGAACATTGTCCCCAAATGGTGCAAACATCCCCGCCACTTCCCAGCTGCAACAACAACTTTCAAAAGGGGAGGCATTTCCAGAAAAATTAACAAATCAGAACACTTTCAAAACATTCCCCCCAGGGGAACAAGCGCATGAAATGCATGATGCTGATACCACATGGAAGCAATTCATATTCCATATGATAAAAGCGATGAGCTTCGGACTGTGAAGCAGGGAGGCAACTTTTTACTCACCTGCCATTTGTCTGCCTTCATCAGTGTCACTGCCACCACCAAGGAGACAACATTTCCTGCCAGCTTGTTAAAGTTACATTAGCAGGTATTTTTAACATTTTTAAGAAGTAAGTAGAGACCTGCAAAGGTTTGGCTGCTTAGTTCGATTCAGTGGGTACGAGCAGATTCAGGCATCTCTACACCAGCCTAAAATCTTGCATTTAAAACAGGGCTTTCTGCTTCTGTTTTAAATGCAGGATCACAATGATTCCCTTTTTCACATGCTTCCTTCTCCCCGACCCCCTTCCCCCTCCTTCTCCCTGTATCTGAGTCTTCCATTCTCTTTCATTGATCTCGCTCCTCTTCTTGCCGCTTTTACTCTTTCCACGGAGGAAACTGAAGTGGAAACAAGTGGAAACAACAGGGTAATTTGATAGCTCATTATCTGCGATCTATTTAAAAATGGAGCAAAGGGCATTTACAGCAAGAGACGCCTTGAATGATCACGGCGTCATGTAAAGAGCTCGCAAACATCCGTGAAGGAGCCATCTCAATCGCAGGATAAAAGCTCCATGCGAAGGAGCCCTCAGCCTCTCCAAGAGTGCTTCCGACTCACTACCTTGTGGGTTCCTTTGCACACAGTACCCGGGGTCTCCAAAGCTGTCCCTGTAGCCCCGTCTCTTCTGCAGTACACCTGGATTTTCCCCTTTCTTCTTGGCTCTTCCTCTCCTCAGCTTTAAGAATGATCAGAGCTCTTCCCACACCTTATGATGGTTTGGAGTTTGTTTTGTTTGCCAGTCAGTAGTAATTGCAACCACCTGCTCCTACTTAAGCCCCCCTTAGCAGGGATAAGCAGATTTCCTCCAGCTATCAGGGGTACTACTTGAGAGTACAATCATAGAATAGTGGGGTTGGAAGGGGCCTACAAGGCCATTGAGTCCAACCCCAAGAGTAGGTAGACAACCAGCTAGTTCCCAGTCTTCACTGGCCAGCCCTGGGCCTCCCCTGATCTCAGGCCTTTCTTATCTGGCTTGGAAGCATGTAATGAAATGGTCTAGGCTACTTGGGGAGAGAAAAAGAAAACAGCCCCTCTTTTGTGTTGAGTCAACCACCAGTTCCAGTTTAAGAAACAAAGTTTATTCCCTAGTGTGTGTTTCAGGTTTTTGCGGTGTCTGGCATTAAGATTTTGGCTCAATGTTTCCCCCATTTGCCCACTAAAAATAGGCTGGTGGCAGCTGTTAAGAAATTAGACTGCTTGTAACACGCTCTACATGGGGCTGCCCTTGAAGCTGATTTGGAAACTTCAACTGGTGCAGGATGTGCTGCCCACGTCGTGTTGATGGGGTAAGTTGGCGCGAACATCGTACACCTGTTTTGAAATGACCGTGCTGGTTCCAGTTAGTTCTGAGTGCCAGTTCAAGGTTATGATTTTGAACTATAAATCTCTACATTGGTCTCGGTCAGCCTGCCCCAGCCTGGTGCCCTCCAGATGTTTTGGACTACAACTCCCAGCATTCCTGACCATTGGTCATGTTGGCTGGGGCTGATGGGAGGTGAAATCCAAAACATCTGGAGGGCACCAGACTGGGGAAGGCTCCTCTATGTCCTGATTACCTCAAGGCCCATCTTCCTCCCTTGAGACCGCCACTGAAATCTCACTCAAAGTACCATCTCATCTGGATGCCAGATTAGCTTCCACAGAAAATGGGGTTGTCTCTGGAATGTGGTCCTCCATGTCATCAAATGGAGGACCACCTCCATTTCCCGCCTCCCAGCTGAGCAGAGCAGAGCAAGCTGCTCCAGCTAGTCCAGGGACTACAGAAGCAGGCAAGCTCCCAGAGAGCGAGTGAACAGAGCGAGCGAACAGGGGGAGCAAACAGGAGTTGGCCAGGGGAGTTGCAGTGGTTGAAGAGACAAAGGAGACAAAGGAGACAGAGGCTAAGAGGTAAGTGGGTTGCAGGAAGCCCAGGGCGCTGCCCTTTATCCTTCTGACTGGCTGTGAGCTCACCAGGAGCTTCTGAGAGCTCCAACTGAATTGGAGGGGTGTGGCCTGAGTACTCCCAGCAGCTGACTGGGCGGGAAGCTTCAGTCTGTTTCCCGCCTCCCAGCTGAGCAGAGCAGAGCAAGCTGCTCCAGCTAGTCCAGGGACTACAGAAGCAGGCAAGCTCCCAGAGAGCGAGTGAACAGAGCGAGCGAACAGGGGGAGCAAACAGGAGTTGGCCAGGGGAGTTGCAGTGGTTGAAGAGACAAAGGAGACAAAGGAGACAGAGGCTAAGAGGTAAGTGGGTTGCAGGAAGCCCAGGGCGCTGCCCTTTATCCTTCTGACTGGCTGTGAGCTCACCAGGAGCTTCTGAGAGCTCCAACTGAATTGGAGGGGTGTGGCCTGAGTACTCCCAGCAGCTGACTGGGCGGGAAGCTTCAGTCTGTTTCCCGCCTCCCAGCTGAGCAGAGCAGAGCAAGCTGCTCCAGCTGGTCCAGGGACTACAGAAGCAGGCAAGCTCCCAGAGAGCGAGCGAGCAGAGCGAGCGAACAGGGGGAGCAAACAGGAGTTGGCCAGGGGAGTTCGGCAGGGGAGGTCAAGGGGGAGGCCCCTAACATTTTTTTTTAAATAACTTTTTCCCATTTATTTGTCTTGTAACACACACTTCCACACCAGTGGGACTCTGCTTTTAACCTCTACTGAGTAGAGGAGCAGGCACAGGCTAGTCTAGAACAATCACAAAGCTAGACACAAAAAGGGAAAAGGGGCTATGGAAGGACAAGACTCTCCAGTGGTGGTGACCTGCAAGGTGTGTGCCATGTTTGTTTTCTTGCCTGAGAACAACATGGCCTACACCTGCAACAAGTGCAAGTTGATCACGCTGCTGGAGGAAAAAGTAAGTGGACTGGAGCGGCGACTGTCAACCCTCCGGGGAATAAGAGAACACGAAGAGTTCTTGGACAGAATGGGGGAACTACAGCAGCAAAGGGCAGACCAGAAGCTTGAAGAGCAACAGCAAGATGAGGCAGAAGTGGGAAATGCTGAGGAGAAGAAAAATGGAGTAGAGGATACTCCTTGGAAAACGGTGACAGTTAGGAGAAGAACTAGACGCCACTCTGCACCAGTGGAAGCGGTGGAGCTGTGGAACCGATTCCAGGTACTTGCAGATGAGACTGGAGGACAGCCTGCAGAGGACGAATCACAGGGGAACCTGCATGAGAGTGAGCAAGAGGCTGAAGGTCAGTCAAACAGAGGCGATGAAACCCAGGCCTACAAGAAGAAGAAGAGAAGAGTGGTAGTAGTGGGAGACTCCTTGCTGCGTGGGATCGAGACCCAAGTATGTCGCGAAGACCCGTGGACTCGCCAGGTATGTTGTCTCCCGGGAGGACAGATTAGAGACGTGACTGAAAGGTTGCCTGCACTCATAAAGCCCACTGACAGGTATCCCTTTCTTCTCATCCATGTGGGAACAAATGATACCGCCAAGCGGAGCTACGAAGAGATCACGTCAGACTTTGAAGCTTTGGGAAGGAAACTCAAGAACTTTGGGGCCCAGATAGTTTTCTCATCCATCCTTCCAGTAGTTAGAAGAGGGATAGAAAGGGAACGAAAAATACTCCGGGTGAATGACTGGCTACGAAGGTGGTGCCGACGAGAGAGATCTGGATTCTGGGACCACGGGCTATACTTCCTGGAAGATGGGCTGTTGGCTAGGGATGGGTTGCACCTCACAAAGGCTGGGAAGAATGTGTTTGGCCACAGCATGAAGAACTTCATCAGGAGGGCTTTAAACTGAATCCTACGGGGAAGGGAGATGTAATGTTGGGGGTAACAATGGACGTAGGCGCATGCACTCCAATGGAGAGAACAGCGCTGATAGCGCCCAATAATAGTCTTCAGACACATGTAGGAAGAAAGCCAGACTATGAAGCACATGGTCTTCGATGTCTATATACTAATGCCCAGAGTATGGGAAACAAACAGAACGAACTTGAACTCTTAATACAGGAGGGAAATTATGACTTGATAGGTATAACTGAGACTTGGTGGGATGACTCTCATGACTGGAATACAGCAGTTGAAGGATATAACTTGTTCAAAAAGAACAGGAGGAACAGAAAGGGAGGCGGGGTTGCACTGTATGTGAAAAATACATATCTCTGCACAGAAATACGGGAGGAGGAGCTTGGTAGCCCCATCGAGAGCATCTGGGTTGAAATAAATGGAGCAAAGAATAAAAGGAACCTGGTGGTCGGAGTCTACTACCGGCCACCCAATCAAGGAGAAGACAAGGATGAAACTTTTGAAAAGCAAATAGCCAATGTTTTAAGGAAGCATGATGTAGTAGTAATGGGGGACTTCAATTTCCCCGATATTTGTTGGGAGACAAATTCTGCAAAACATGGCCCCTCCAGGAAATTCCTGACTTGTGTGGCGGATAACTTCCTCCTACAGAAAGTAGAGGAAGGAACTAGAGGATCGGCTATCCTTGACTTGATCCTAACCAACAGAGATGACTTAGTGGATAAAGTAGCAGTTACAGGAACTCTGGGGGAAAGCGACCATGTTGTACTTGAGTTCTTGGTTCTAAGGGAAGCAAAAGCCGAGTGTACTCAAACGCGTACCCTGGATTTTAGGAAAGCTGATTTTAAT
Organism: Heloderma suspectum; assembly: GCF_057233095.1. Taxonomy (NCBI): domain Eukaryota; kingdom Metazoa; phylum Chordata; class Lepidosauria; order Squamata; family Helodermatidae; genus Heloderma; species Heloderma suspectum. The sequence continues at coordinate 327,033,146 of NC_139460.1, read as the reverse complement.
AAACTCAGAACAATGATCAGTAAGGTCCCATGGCAAGCAATGCTAGCGAGAAAAGGAGTCCAAGATGGGTGGGAACTTTTAAAAAAGGAAATTCTCAAGGCACAATCACAAACAATTCCAACAAGAAGAAAAGGTGGAAGACAACAGAAGAAGCCAATGTGGCTTCACAAAAAGCTTAGGGATGACCTGAAAACAAAAAAGGACACATATAGGAAGTGGAAAGAAGGCCAAGTAACAAAGGAAGAGTACAGGCAGGTAGCACAGAATTGCAGGGATGGCGTCAGGAAGGCTAAAGCGGAGAACGAGGTGAGGTTAGCGAGGGATGCTAAAAACAACAAAAAGGCTTTCTTCAGCTACGTGCATAGTAAAAGGCAGAGGAAAGAAATGGTTGTTCAGCTATTAAATAAGGATGGCAAAATGATAACAGATGACAAAGAAAAGGCAGAGGTGCTCAATTCCTACTTTGGCTCAGTCTTCTCCCAAAAGAGGGTCTATGACCCCCCTGGCAAAGGCGAAGTACAGGCTGAAGGGGCAGGATTGCAGCTTGAGATCGACAGGCATATGGTCAAGGAACACCTAATGACTTTGAATGAGTTCAAATCTCCAGGGCCAGATGAACTGCATCCTAGAGTAATAAAGGAACTGGCAGAAGAACTCTCAGAACCGCTGTCTATTCTCTTTGAGAAATCATGGAGGACCAGGGAAGTGCCAGATGACTGGAGGAGGGCTAACGTTGTCCCTATCTTCAAAAAGGGTAAAAAGGAGGAACCTGGGAACTACAGACCAGTCAGTCTGACATCAATCCCTGGGAAAATTCTGGAGCAGATCATAAAGCAATCCATCTGGAAGCACCTTGACAACAATGCCGTGATTACTCGAAGCCAACATGGATTTGTCAAAAACAAGTCCTGCCAGACAAATCTGATCTCATTTTTTGATCAAGTCACCTCCCTTGTAGACCGTGGGAATGCTGTAGACATCATATACCTCGACTTCAGCAAAGCTTTCGACAAAGTGCCCCATGATATCCTGATGAGCAAACTAGCTCGAAGTGGGCTAGATGAAACAACGATCCGGTGGATCCACAGTTGGCTACAGAATCGGACTCAAAGAGTGCTTATCAATGGGACCTTCTCAAGCTGGGGAGAGGTAACGAGTGGGGTACCGCAGGGCTCAGTCCTGGGCCCAGTGCTCTTCAACATTTTTATTAATGACTTGGAGGAGGAGGTGCAGGGAATGCTGATCAAATTTGCAGATGACACAAAATTGGGAGGGATAGCTAATACTTTGGAAGACAGAAACAAAATTCAAAGTGATCTGGATAGACTGGAGTGCTGGGCAGAAAACAACAGAATGGCATTTAATAGGGACAAATGCCAAGTTCTGCACCTAGGAAAAAGAAACCAAATGCACAGTTACAAGATGGGGGATACGTGGCTCAACCACACTACGAGCGAGAAGGATCTTGGAATTGTCGTCGATCACAAGCTGAATATGAGCCAACAATGTGATGTGGCTGCAAAAAAGGCAAATGCTATTTTGGGCTGCATTCATAGAAGCATCGCTTCCAAATCCCGGGAAGTACTAGTTCCCCTCTACTCAGCACTGGTTAGGCCTCATCTGGAGTACTGTGTCCAGTTCTGGGCACCACACTTTAAGAAGGATGCAGACAAGCTGGAGAGGGTTCAAAGGAGGGCAACAAAGATGATCAGGGGACTGGAAACAAAGCCCTATGAAGAGAGACTGAAAGAACTGGGCATGTTTAGCCTTGAGAAGAGAAGACTGAGGGGAGATATGATAGCGCTCTTCAAGCACTTGAAAGGTTGTCACAGAGAAGAAGGCCAGGATCTCTTCTCGATCATCCCAGAGTGCAGGACACGGAATAATGGGCTCCCGGCTGAACATCAGGAAAAACTTCCTGAGTGTCAGAGCAATACGGCAATGGAACCAATTACCTGGGGAGGTGGTGGGCTCTCCCACACTGGAGGCCTTCAAGACGAGGCTGGACAGCCACCTGTCAGGGATGCTCTGACTTGGATTCCTGCATTGAGCAGGGGGTTGGACTCGATGGCCTTGTAGGCCCCTTCCAACCCTACTATTCTATGATTCTATGAAATCTAGAGGCAGGCAAAGATATTTCTCATGCCTACAGGAACTAAAGCTCTGCTTCTGTGCCATTTCATTTCTTTCGTTGTGTTATTTCATTTCCTTTTATTTTTAGTTTAAATTCGAGCTGTGCGCAAATGGCCTCTCAACATTCCGCACCCTATTTTGTAGGCAGAGAAATCGGGTGTGGGGACAATTTCACCAAATCTCTCCAAGGGGGAGGGGAAATTCTCAACCGTTTTTCACAGGTAGGGTTCACCATTGGCAGGGGTTGCAAGCACAGCTTCTTTCTTTTTTTCATAAGGGTAATTTGGGCTGGAACAGAATCCGCTGTATTGGCAGGCTGCCCCCCCCCCCGTTTTTTATCCACCACGATGCAGGTGTGGGGGGGCAGTGTTGAGTCCAGCTCTCGGGAGGAGGTGGAGCTAGTGCTGATCCAAAATCTGTCCTCCAATTTTGTGAAAGCTTTGTTCCCTCATGAACGAAGCCTCCATTGTTCTTCCTCATTCTCAGGTGGTTTATAATTTATTTTTGTGGTGCTTCTGAGGGGGCCGAGGTGTGTGTGTGTTTTCTTTCTATTACACATCTCTCCATTGCTCTGCAGCCTCTCAGGCAGCCTGTGCTTCATGGGCTGAAACTGCCCTATGGGAGGAATTATCTCATCATGCCCTGGGCTTTAAATGAAGTCCGGGAAGCCAAGGAAGCTGGCAGAGAGATGATTATACAGTGAAGGACAGGGCACACGTGCACACTCCTTGGCCACCAAAGAAGGCAAGCACAAGAAACCCCAATCCAACCCATGAGAACTTCTCCAAAATTTCTACACCATTGAACTTCTTTTAGGAAGTAATTTCTTTTCTATCGATTTGAATGAGAATGTTTGAAAAGAATGTGGGATACATTTTCAGGACAACACTAATTTAAATGTTGTTTTATGATACTTGGGTGTGTGTGTGCGTGCGGGGAGTAATATTGTAAACTACATTGATTGGAAACATCTGCTGAAAAGCAGTCTAGCAATCTTGTAAGAAAACAAAAAGCCCTGAACAATAGATAGTTAATAGTGCCTGCACTCAAGATTCACACTCTCAATCAGCTTGGACAGACTGCTCATCAGAGGTGTGAAGGAAGTCCTATTCTGCCAGGGCACGTGGCCGGAAAAGAGATTTTGCTGCTAACTGAAGGAGGCGTGGATGGAGGGGGGCTGTCTCGGGATGGTGTACGATTGCTCGGGTTTTGAGGAGAGCTCAGCTACCCTGGCAGCATCTGCTTGGGAGTGCAGGACCGGGCTTGCCTTCCAGGAATTTCACTCTGGAGCTTTCAGCTGCTGAAGGGAAAAGCCGACGAGCAGATCTGTGTTGCAAACAGTAATGCACAAGCGGCCTCATGGACCAACATCGTGCAGTTTGGCTTTCAAGTTCCCGTAAAATGTGAGAAATGCCTGGCTGAATCAAACTCCCATTTATTTACTTACAACAGTGACCAGCCAGATCCTGCTGGATGCTCACAAGTATGGTGTGATGTAAAATCCAAACTTTTCTTTTGCCACACAGCATTCATTTGCTTTGTCATGGATCCACCTGACTTTCCTGAAGTTATCTAATCCAACAACCCAACAACACCCATCTAAGTTAGTGGCTATCACCATATGTTGAAGTAATGAGTTCTAGAAGTTAATTATTCAGAAGTATTTCCTTTGGTTAACCTATCTGCCCCTAACCCATGGATCTACCTTTGTTTGTTAAACCTGGCCCACACGTTCACCCATGTTGGAAAACTGTGGATGACCAATGATGCATTGCAGGGCTGTTGCCGCTGACAAAGCATGGATCTCTGAGAAAGCTTGTTCTTGCCAGTGGCTGACTAATGAAGAGTAAGGGCTTCTACCCATGCTTTAGAAGGAGAAATGGTGAGGCATGAAGGGATCTCTTCTTCCTTGACAGACTGGAAACCATGGAGGCTACTGTAAAGCATGGATTGCCCGCCCACTGGTTGGTCCTCTCTGACAGTTGTTTCTGGGTTAGTCCTGCAAACCAAGAGAGAGAAAAGTGTTATCATATCCTAGATTATCACCTGGGGGGTAGCGCATGTGAGTGTGTGCGCATCACATAATCCCCTTACTTTCCCCAGAGGGATGGATGATAATATCTGTCTGGAATTCTGGCTGAACATCAGGAAAAACTTCCTGACTGTCAGAGCAATGCGACAGTGGAACCAATTCCCTGGGGAGGCGGTGGGCTCTCGCACACTGGAGGCGTTGAAGACGAGGCTGGACAGCCACCTGTCAGGGATGCTCTGACTGGGGGTTGGACTCGATGGTCTTACAGGCCCCTTCCAATGCTACTATTGTATGATTCTATGAATCTATGCCTGCTGAACTATGGTATAGAGTGGTCAGCTGTCCTACAGGGGGCAGTCCTCTTTTGAAGCACTGTTAATCGACAGTCCTCTATTTGAAGGACTGCCCACTCCAAGTCCCATGTAAAGGTCAAGAGCCACAAGAAGGGAGAGCAGCAGGGGCCTTGCATAGAATCATAGAATGGTAGGGTTGGAAGGGGCCTACAAGGCCATCGAGTCCAACCCCCTGCTCAATGCAGGAATCCAAGTCAGAGCATCCCTGACAGATGGCTGTCCAGCCTCGTCTTGAATGCCTCCAGTGTGGGAGAGCCCACCACCTCCCTAGGTAATGGGTTTCATTGTTGTATTGCTCTAACAGTCAGGAATTTTCTCCTGATGTTCAGCCGGAATCTGGTTTCCTGTAACTTGAGCCCGTTATTCCGTGTCCTGCATTCTGGGATGATCAAGAAGAGATGCTGGCCTTCCTCTCTGTGACAACCTTTCAAGTACTTGAACAGTGCTATCCTATCTCCCCTCAGTCTTCTCTTCTCAAGGCTAAACATGCCCAGTTCTTTCAGTCTCTCTTCACAGGGCTTTGTTTCCAGTCCCCTGATCATCTTTGTTGCCCTCCTCTGAACCTTTCCCAGTTTGTCTTAGTCCTTCTTAAAGTGTGGCACCCAGAACTGGACACAGTACTCCAGATGAGGCCTAACCAGTGCGGAGTAGAGGGGAACTAGTACTTCCCGGGATTTGGAAGTTATGCTTCTATTAATGCAGCCCCAAACAGCATTTGCCTTTTTTGCAGCCACATCACATTGTTGGCTCATATTCAGCTTGTGGTCGACAACAATTCCAAGATCCTTCTTGCTTGTAGTGTTGTTGAGCCACGTATCCCCCATCTTGGAACTATGCATTTGGTTTCTTTTTCCTAGGTGCAGAACTTGGCATTGATCCCTATTAAATGTCATTCTGTTGTTTTCTGCCCAGCGCTCCAGTCTATCCAGATCACTTTGAATTTTGTTTCTGTCTTCCAAAGTATTAGCTATCCCGCCCAATTTTGTGTCATCTGCAAATTTGATCAGCATTCCCTGCACCTCCTCCTCCAAGTAGGGATGTCAGAGAATTCCGCGACGGATCTCATTGATCCCCCGAAATCCATCGCGGAATGGCCTGCCACCCCCCCGCTCCCCTGCGGATCCCCGCCGGGACGAGACTTACCTGGGGTGGATGTTCCGGACGGTGGCGGCTCCAGCAGCGGCTTCGGCGGCGGCGGTGGCGGCGGCTGGTCTCCCGAATTGCTGCTGCCACCGCCATTTGCAGTCTGTGTCTTTTTCCCCCCGCCCATAGATGTGATAGGCTACGTAAAGACTTACGTAGCCTATCACGTCTGGGTTAGAAAAAAAAAACGCGTACGCAAATGGCAGCGGCTATGGCCGCCGCCATTTGCGTTCCTTATTTTTCTTTGTCTTAGTCTACGTCAATATTTACGTAGACTAAGACGAAGAAAAGAAAGGGGAATGCAAATAGCGTAGTGGGCGCTATTTGCATTCCCCGTTCTTTTCTTTGTCTTAGTCTACGTAAATATTGACGTAGACTAAGACAGCAAAAAATAAGGAATGTAAATGGCGGCGGCCGTAGCCGCCATTTGTGTACGCGTTTTTTTGTTTGTTTGTTTGCACGGAAATCCGGCTGCAGATGGCCCTGGCCTGGGCCTGGCCGGCTGCTCCGCGGAGCCACCGCAGAGCACAGCCGGCCGTTGAGGATTCCGGGGGGGAGGACCGGATCGCCTCCCCCCCCCCGTCGAGGATTCTGGGGGGAGGGACGGAACACCTCCCCCCCACCATGAACAGAATCCGCAAAAAGGTAAGTTACTTTCGTACATCCCTACCTGCAAGTCATTAATACAAATGGTGAAGAGCACTGGGCCCAGTAGGGATGTATGAAAGGCACTTACCTTTCGTGGATTATGTTGATGGTGGGGGGGGAGGCGCTCTGTCCCTCCCCCCGGAATCCTGGATAGGGGGGAGGCGCTCCGTTCCTCCCCCCCCCCCCGGAATCCTGGCCGGCGGGCTGTGCTCCACAGGGATTCTGCGGAGCCGCCGGCCGGCTCTGCCAGCAGCCGGACATCCGGCCGCTGGCTAGCAGGGATGCAAATGGCAGCGGCCGTAGCTGCCGCCATTTGCATCCCTGCAGTCAGCCGTGATAGGCTATGTAAATGTTTACGTAGCCTATCTCGGCTGACTTAAAAAAAACACAACAACGCTCGTACGCAAATGGCGGCAGCCATGGCCGCCGCCATTTGCGTTCCTTATTTCTCTGCGTTCTCTGACATCCCTAAGGCCCAGGACTGAGCCCTGCAGTACCCCACTCATTACCTCTCCCCAGTTTGAGAAGGTCCCACTGATAAGCACTCTTTGAGTCTGATTCTGTAGCCAACTGTGGATCCACCGGATCGTTGTTTCATGTAGCCCACTTTGAGCTCGTTTGCTCATCAGGATATCATGGGGCACTTTGTCGAAAGCTTTGCTGAAGTCGAGGTATATGATGTCTACAGCATTCCCATGGTCCACAAGGGAGGTGACTTGGTCAAAAAATGAGATCAGATTCGTCTGGCAGGACTTGTTCTTGACAAATCCATGTTGGCTTCGAGTAATCACGGCATTGTTGTCAAGGTGCTTCCAGATGGATTGCTTTATCATCTGCTCCAGAATTGTCCCAAGGATTGATGTCAGACTGACTGGTCTGTAGTTCCCAGGTTCCTCCTTTTTACCCTTTTTGAAGATAGGGACAACGTTAGCCTTCCTCCAGTCATCTGGCATTTCACACATCCTCCATGATTTCTCAAAGAGAATAGACAGCGGTTCTGAGAGTTCTTCTGCCAGTACCTTTTTTACTCTAGGATGCAGTTCATCCAGCCCTGGAGATTTGAACTCATTCAAAGTCATTAGGTGTTCCTTGACCATATGCCTCTCGATCTCAAGCTGCAATCCTGCCCCTTCAGCCTGTACTTCGCCTTTGCCAGGGGGGTCATAGACCCTCTTTTGGGAGAACACTGAGCCAAACTAGGAAGTGAGCACCTCTGCCTTTTCTTTGTCACCTGTTATCATTTTGCCATCCTTATTTAACAGCTGAACCACCATTTCTTTCCTCTGCCTTTTACTATGCACGTAGCTGAAGAAAGCCTTTTTGTTGTTTTTAGCATCCCTCACTAACCTCAGCTCATTCTCAGCTTTAGCCTTCCTGACGCCATCCCTGCAATTCTGTGCTACCTGCCTGTATTCTTCCTTTGTTACTTGGCCTTCTTTCCACTTCCTATATGTGTCCTTTTTTCTTTTCAGGTCATCCCTAAGCTTTTTGTGAAGCCACATTGGCTTCTTCTGTTGTCTTCCACCTTTTCTTCTTGTTGGAATTGTTTGTGATTGTGCTTTGAGAATTTCCTTTTTTAAAAGCTCCCACCCATCTTGGACTCCTTTTCTCGTTAGCGTCGCTTGCCATGGGACCTTACTGATCATTGTTCTGAGTTTATTAAATTCAGCTTTCCTAAAATCCAGGGTGCGCGTTTGACTACACTCGGCTTTTGCTTCCCTTAGAACCAAGAACTCAAGTACAACATGGTCGCTTTCCGCCAGAGTTCCTGTAACTGCTACTTTATCCACGAAATCATCTCTGTTGGTTAGGATCAAGTCAAGGATAGCCAATCCTCCAGTTCCTTCCTCCGCTTTCTGTAGGAGGAAGTTATCCGCCACACAAGTCAGGAATTTCCTGGAGGGGCCATGTTTTGCAGAATTTGTCTCCCAACAAATATCGGGGAAATTGAAGTCCCCCATTACTACATGCTTCATTAAAACATTGGCTATTTGCTTTTCAAAAGTTTCATCCTCGTCTTCTCCTTGATTGGGTGGCCGGTAGTAGACTCTGACCACCAGGTTCCTTTTATTCTTTGCTCCATGTATTTTGATCCAGATGCTCTTGATGGGGCTACCAAGCTCCTCCTCCTTTATTTCTGTGCAGAGATATGTGTTTTTAACATACAGTGCAACCCCACCTCCCCTTCTGTTCCTCCCGTTCTTTTTGAACAAGTTGTATCCTTCAATTGCTGTATTCCAGTCATGAGAGTCATCCCACCAAGTCTCAGTTACACCTATCAAGTAATAATTTCCCTCCTGGGCAGCAGAAAGAGCCGCAGGCACAGCTCACCTGCTCGCACGCCCCCCACTCGCCTGCGATGCACCGCGTTCCTATCTGGGTTATAGCTGTGCTTTCTAAATCTGCATCTACAGATACAAATTAGCATACATGCAAATGCTATGCAAAGTTGGCGCCTCTTTTGTCTGCTTTTTCAGGCGATGCGTAAGTGGCTCCCCTGCTCCTGGCATAGGCCCCAAAGCCAGCTGTCCCTTTGCGAGAGGAGCCTGGTCCACGTGGGCTGGGGAGCTAGAACCAAAGGCCGGAGGTCGGCTTCTGCCTGGCCTCCTCAGATTGTTTGCCAGCCGCTCCAGTCCCGTGCTCCACGTTGGGCTCTTCCGTATGAGGCAATGCCTTCTGTGTATAACTAGGCCTCAGTGAGGTGTCAATGCTGCAGATACTTGGGCAAATCGCACATTAAAGCAAGGTAGGGGTGGACCTCTGTTTTGGCCGGCACTCTGTAAAGCGCTGCCTTCACGGATGGTTCACTCCTACTATTACTGAATTACCGAGGGCACCGCTGCCTGGAGAGGCCTGTTTGTCAGGCATGCATGAAATAGGGATGTCAGAGAATTCCGCGACGGATCTCGGTGAGGCCAAATGCCAGTGCATTCGGCCCCCGAAATCTGTTGTGGAACGAAGCCCCTGCCCCCCAACCCACGAAAGGCGCGTGAAATGGAGCACTTACCTGCTCCCGTCCGCGCTGCTTTGCGAATGGAGGCCATCCTGTGGCCGCCATTCGCTTCCTCCTCTCAGTAGCCATGATAGGCTACGTAAATACTTATGTAGCCTATCATGGCTAATGCAGGGAGGCCATTTGTGTCACTGTGGAGGCCGTGATTGGCTATGTAAGTATTTACGTAGCCTATCAAGGCAGGGGGGGGGGAACCCCAGCGTACGCAAATGGACCGCCATTTGCGTACGCTGGGTTTTTTTCCCCCCTGCCGTGATTGGCTACTTAAGTATTTACGTAGCCTATCACGGCTCAATACAGGGACGCAAATGGTGGCGGCTACGACAGCCGCCATTTGTGTCCCTGCAGGGCTGGCCAGCGGCCGAATGTCCGGCTGTGGGTGGCCGGAGCCGGCCGGGCAGGATTCTGGGGGGAGGGCGGAGCGCCTCCCACCCATCAAGGAATCCGGGGGGAGGGACAGAGTGCCCCCCCCCACCGCGGATGCCCCTCAGCGGAGCAAGATAAGGGATTCGTACATCCCTAGCATGAAAGGGCTTTCCCCTGTGTTGTCCCCAAACTATGGACTAGGGATGGGCGGATTCCCTACCTGCCGGTCTGTGGGGAATCCTCCCACAGAGGGGAGGCGATCCGTCCCGGAATCCTCTTCAGCCGGCTCTGCTCCGTGGCAATTCTGCAGAGCCACCGGCTGGCTCCGAAGCGCCAGCGATACATCTGCCATGCCATATTGCTGGCTGAAGGGGATTGACTGCGGCTGCAAATGGCATCCAGGATGCCATTTGCAGCCGTAAAGGTTTTAGTTTAAGGTAAATGCAGCCATTTATGGCTGTCGCTCCAGAGCTGGAGGATCCAGCCGAAGAGGATTCTGTGGGGAGGTGGAGGTAAGTGTTCTGTTCTGCCACGGACTCCGGGGGGCCAGATTCTTTAGAATCTGGCCTCATTGGGTCCGTGACTAGGGGTGAGCGGATCACTTACCCGGTTCCAGTCCGGGGCATCCGCTGGGGGGGGGGAGATGATCCGTCCCTCCCCCCCGGAATCTTCCCCAGCTGGCTCTGCTCTGCAGCAAAGCTACGGAGCCACTGGCCAGGGCCAGCCACAGCCAGACTTCTGGCTGCTGATGCCGTGCTGCGGATGCAAATGGCGGCTGCTACGCCGCCTGCCATTTGCATCTGTGCCTTAGGCCATGATAGGCTACGTAAGTATTTACGTAGCCTATCACAGCAAAGAGCAGGGGCACGAATGGCACCCATTACGCCATTTGCGCCCCTGCTCTTTGCTGTGATGGGCTACCTAAGTATTTATGTAGCCTATCACAGCCTAAGGCACGGATGCAAGTGGTGGCTGCTACGACGGCCGCCATTTGCAGCCGCAGCAGCTTGGCAGCAGCTGGAAGATGACCCGGAGCCACCACCGCATCCGCCACCAGGTAGGTCTGTTCTGGGGGGGATTTCAGGGAGGTGGCAGGGGGTTAGTCCGTTCTGCCACAGACTCCGGGGGGGCGGATTCTAAAGAATCCGGCCTCGCTGGAGTCCATGGAGGAATTCTCCCACATCCCTTGACGGAATCCGTGACGGAATTCTCCGCCACCCCTACTATGGACTCCACTTTCTAAAGAACTGTTATTAGCCCCCACTTTCCTGTCCTTTAGAAAGGGTGTGAAGAGGCATCTTTTCAATTTAACCTTTCAAAATATGTTGTTTTATGGTACAATCCTATGCATGTTTACACAGGAAAAAGTCCTACCACAGTAGGATTTTTCTCTGTATAAACACAGATAGGATTGCACCTTTAAAGGTTTTTAATATTTTTAATGTTCTTTTTTTTTTTTAGGTTTTATCGTTTGAAACTGTTGTATGCTGCCCTGTTGGATTTTTAGCAGATGCAGTAGTATATGAATGCCAATCAGTCAATCAATCAATCAATCAATCAGTGCATTAATGAAATTAGGGATACAGGATTCAAATTTTTTTGGATTTCTATGAATCTGACCCATTGATTCCACAGCAGCTTTCTACTTTCCGGTATTGTACACGAATTTAGTTGTATGAAACTGTGAAAAATGAAAAAGAACACCAACCAAAAATGTTCATTTCACACCATAAGCTGAACTGTGAAAATACACATTTGGAGCAGATTTGCACATTTGTGCAAATGCTTATTTTCAGAAGTGCACATTTGTGCAAGTGGGCAGTTTCCAACCTGAATTCAAGTTCAGGCAATTGAGAAAAATCCGATTCCATCAGAGAATGGAATGAAAGATTCCTGACAATCCACAAAACACAGATGGAACAGATTTAACAAAATCCGTACATCCCTAAATTAAATAAAGAACAGCGCCCGTGCTGCCATCATATGATGCAGTCCAAGGGAGGATCCACCCATGAGTTCCTTGCGCTACGAAAGCATTGTGCTGCTGCGAGTATGTTATTTTCTGTACATGAACCAACACTATATTGTATCCCTTGTATACATGGTACAATTGTTGGGTGCAGATGGCAGTGTTGAAGTCAGTGGTGCATAGCAAATTGGGTGATATATGAGGTGTCATGTGAGCTGTCCTCAGACACCCCATCCCATTTTTTCTCTCAGGTTGACATATGTGCCCATGTGCATGCCTTATTGTTATTAGTGCATCCTTATTTAAAGCCAACTTACATTTATAGCAGGAAGTTGAACTGTACTAAGTCTCTAGTGTAAGATATGCACATAAAAATACAGGGGGTGGGATACAATATGAACACATCTAAGGGCACAGTCCTTTGCATGTTTAGACAGAAATAAGACCTACAGCTCCCAGCATCCCCCAGCCAGCATGCTGGGAGGTGTAAGACTTTTTTTCTGTCTAAACATCCATAGGATTGCACCGTAAGTATTTCGTTTTAAATAAAAGAGCCAGTGTGGTGTAGTGGTGAGAGTGTTGGACTGGGAGTTGGGAGGTCCAGGTTCTAATCCCCACTCAGCCATGGAAGCTCACTGGGTGTCTTTGGGCCAGTCACAGACTCTCAGCCCAACCTACCTCACAGGGTTGTTGCTGTGAGGATAAAATGGAGAAGAGAAGGACTGTGTATGCTGCCTTGGGTTCCTTAAAGAGGAAAAAGGCAGGATAGAAATGTAATCAAACAAACAAACAAACATTTTCCTGCCTCTTTGGGGTCTCTTCCCAGTACATGGTTGTGTATGAATTATGCTGTGGATATCTCATTCTTTTCTCTGTGCAGGAACATTGGCCTGCCCTACAAAAAGCAGTGCAAATGCAATGCAACGGTAGAAGGAGTGAGGAAGGAGCAGCGCCGACCAGCGAGGTATTTTGTGGATTCATGACACAGCTGTGAAATGTGCCCTTCACGCCTCGAGAAGAGATGGCTTAAGGACAGTGACGTCCCACCCTCCAGATGGAGACCCAGACAGGCTGCCCACTCCAGTGTGAGCCTCTCCTGAGTGCCTCTCCAGCTCAGCAACTTGCGATTCCCCCTTGTGTCCACGGCAGGCTGACACTGGGGGGGGGGGGCACGTGGTGGCCCCCTGGGAAAGGGACATGCAATTTTTCAGAGCACACATTAAAATGAAGGCTCTGACCTCTTTCAGACATTAAAGATACCATGCCCCCTACCACCACCACCACCCTGTCCCCGGGAAACAGTAAGGTTAACCTCAAGGCCTTGGCTAGAATCCAGCTCATGTAATTACATTTGTCTGACATTAAATGTGCTGGCTGGTTGTATTACGCATTGCCGCTTGTTTAGGGGCACATTTTCCTACTTGTCCTCTTCTCAGAAGGTGAATCCTACCCCCCCCCCCTGTTCTCAATCTGGTGCTCGTTTAAAGGGCTGGTTGAAAATCTCTGCCCCTGCCTTTGTTTCTCTGCCCCATTCACTGGAGGCAAAACGGGGTATCCTTTTGGCCAATTTTTATGAAATTGGCCAAAACGGGGCGGGGCTGATGTAGATCCAGGAGGTGCTTAGGTTCATTCACTCCCTCCCCCCCCGAGAGAGAGAGATATATATACATATATATATATATATATATATATATATATGAAAGAAAGATAGACTAACACCAGAGTGTTAAAACAGTATACTGTGTTCTCAGACTGGCTGCATCCACAGTGTATCCAGAGCCTCCTTGTTGCTTTGCTGTTGTGCCGCTTTACAACAACCTCTCTCTCCCTCTCTCTCTCTCTCTCTCTCTATATATATATATATATATAGGGCCACCCTCTGAAATTTACCAGGGGACTCATCCTCGCCTTTCATTGCTTGACAGCCACAGCATTCAAGCTGCAAGTTCCCTAGGGAGAACCTTTGGCTCTGCAGTAGTTCGGAGACACTGCTTTTCAGGGTAGCGAGTGTGTGTTCTGTTTCTTCAAACTGCTTCCATCACACTTAAAATGTTACATCTCTCTTCCCCTTTAGCATTGTCTGAGTTTTGCACAAATATTGTTTTGTGGCTCTTTACACACACACGTGCGCGCGCACACACACGCACCCTAACGTCCCTAAGTGGTAAGATGTCTCTTGGCTTTTTACAATATTCAGCTTCCTACCAGGAAAAAGATTGCTGGTGACTTCTGGCATTTTTGTAATATCAATTTACAAGTGGGAGGCCATAAAAATGGCTTGTTTATTTTGCAGCTGTCCTTTTCTGTTACAGCCCACCCACCTACCCCTCTTTCGCTGTAAATTAAATAGAACATTTTAACATTTTATTGTAAACATTGATTAGGCTGGCACAAACTGTTCTCCGCAATATAAGTTTGTTATGATACACTCATTCCCTGTCCTCGAAAACAATATACTCCATGTCCAGATGGGATTTGAAACTGACTCCTACAGATACAAAAGAAAATGCCAGGAGAAGCAGCATGGGGTGGGTGTGGCGATGGGGGGACAGCAGCTCTTGGGCTGAATGCTGACTGCAGCACCTCTGGATCCCGCTTCGTATGGCTTGGCTTCCCCTCCTCACCCTCACGCACAATATGGGGGGAAAGTGCGAATGGGACCTCCCCCCCCAAGCCTAAATCTGCATGTGGGAAGAATGTTTGGTGTGAAGGGGAATGCGGGGGTGGGGGAGTCAGAAGAGAAGAAAGATGGGGGGGAGAAAAAGAAGGTGGGGGAGAAAGAGGAAGACAAAGGGGAGAAAGAAGGAGAGACAGGGAGGAAGAAGGGGGAGAGGAGAGAGAGAGAAGGGGGAGTGAGAAAGGAGGGGGAGAAAGAAGGAGGAAGAGAAAGAGGAGGACAAAGGGGGGAGAGAGAGAGAGAAGGGGGAGAGGGGGAGACAGAGAGAAAGAAGGGGAGACAGAGAGAGAACTGGAGAAAGAGAGAGAGAGAGAAGGGAGAGTGAAGGGTTGGCAGAGAAAAAGGGAGTGGCAGGAATAAAACAATTACCCCACTACCAGTACTAGCCCTGTCCACATTTGACTTTGGCCCTCCTCATTACCAATTCCTGCCCCATCCTTGGAATGGAAAAGGTTCCCCACCTCTGGAATTAAAGTGCTCAACTAGGATTTGGAAGAGCTGGGTTCAAATCACCGGGTGACCGTCCTGGCTCAGTTACATTCTCTCAGCCTACAGTATTACATTTTGGTGTGTGTGTGTGTGTGTGTGTGTGTGTGTGTGGATTCTTGAGCTCCATGGAGGAAAGGATATAAATGCAATAAATAAATCATCATGCTGGTTAATACTCTCTAGGAAAAGTGATGAAAGAGGACACTCACTTGTTAAGAGCTTCTGTTAAAATCTTGGACATTCTGCTAAAGGGACAGTGCGTTTGCTATCATGACAGAATGTTCTGTAATGCAGACAGTTTTCCTTTCACCTGGAAGGTTTGGCTGAGCAGAATTCTAGCAACTCTGATTGTCTTTGCTGCAATGACTATGCCAGCTGGGGATGATAGTAGTTGTAGTCCAATACTTCAGGAGGATGCAAGGAAGGATGCATTAATCTGTAAAGGCACGTTTTTTCTTTTCTCATCTGGTTGGCTTCCTATGTTGCCACCTTTGAGGAAAGACAGAGTACGTGAACACCCTTTTATTATTCCTTTCACTGGGCTTATACATTTTCTAAACCACTAAGCTGTTTTCCCATCACGTAATGTCTGGTTTGGCACTCACATTCATGACTTACATTTCTCCACAGGTTGCCACCATTTCCTTTCCTTCTTTAAACCATTGCTTCTTGTCAAGTCTGGACACGTCAATCGTGCCTTTTTTAAGGACCAGTTCCCAGTGGCGTCGTGGTACATCCTGAAGTGGAGTCACTCCTCATAACAGTCATCACCACACCCCCAAGAAGAGTCCAAACGTTCAGGCAGCTGTGTCAATCCATTATCAACAAACCAGGTCTAGCAGTTTACATCTCCACCAGGAGCAGGTCTTTGCAAAGTGAAAGGGTCTTATGGCCCATTCCAGACCAAGCCACCCCAAAAGACTTTGCATTACAACATGAGACAATATATTGTTGCTAGGGAAACTCATCCCCCCCCCCAGCTGCTGTGAGAGCTGCAACTGAGCTCGGAGAGAACAGGGAATTGGGGGGGGGGGCAGAGATGACATCAGCATCCCTGCTAATACCAAAGTGCTGGTGCTGCATCCCTGTGAGTCCTGGCTCTATTCCACCATCGTCAGAGCCTGATTTTCTACTGATTCTTAAGCATACAGCCTTTCCTTCTTTATTCCCTGGTTGCTCTCCTTTAAATCTTCCCTCCCATGGTTTCCACTGGATTGAAAGTCTCCCTGCATCCCCCCCTGATATGCCCCCTGAATGCCACCTACTTGCCCTTCCAGGCACAGAGTGCCATGACCCTGCAGTCACAGCAGTAGAGCTTTCCACTACTGGTCAAGGGACAATCTTCACAGCAGGCCACACACCACCATCTGCCCACGGGGGGGGGGGGGAATCTCCACAGTCTTCTGTGGCCCCTGGGATGCCTTCCCAGAGACCAATCGGATTCTATTCTCCAGCCATCTTGGGTGTACATATAAAAAGGCAAATGTGTGAAGCAGCCCTGACAGGCAACAAGCAGTGAATAATTCCTCCAGGGTCAGAATGTCTTTGGAGGAGAAGAATAAACACAGCCACCCCTCTGCATCCAGTTGGATCCTGATTATCTTAGGGGAAGTCTCTTCCCGTATGAGACTTCCTGATACCTGCGGAGTCCTGCTCCAGATCTTTTTTGGGTAGTGCTGGGATTGGCTCCACGAGGCATGAGGCCTTCTTGGTAGCAACCCTTGAACTTTGGAATTACCTTCCTAGAGAAGTCTCCTTGCTGTCTTTCCAGAAAATATTAAACACAAATTATTCTCATTCCGGAAGGTCTGTGGAGATAGTTAATATCAATGTTGTAGACATTTTTCTTTCTCCCTTGTAATTTTTTACAGACCTGCTGCGGTCCTTTCCGTTTAGGTTTGGTTCTTAATTCCATGTTTTAATTTTGTATTTTCTCTTCTTTTGCTGTTTTGTAGGGAATGGATGTGGTAATCAGCAAAACTCAAGCATGCTGAAGTTTTCCAAATCCTCTCTCAAAGCTTGTTCGACGTGAGCCCATATTTGATTGTGAGCATCGTTGTTGTTGTTGCTGTTTTCTTTTCTCATGAAAATCTATGCTACTTTTTCTTTATTTTTCCAAATGCACGCATGTTGAACACATTTCTTTTGGTCCACAAATCATTTTGCAAACCTGGAAATGTATGGACTTCAACCTCAGATTGCATCCGAGTCCATGTTTGGTCTAGAAAGTGAGAACTGGGTAAATCCTGATCAAAAACGAACTGAAACACATTTCTCATACATTCCTACTGTTTTGTTATTTATTAGTTTTAAGTGTGCTTTTAAATGAATAACTGTATATAAACGTTTTAAAATAAATAAAACTAAATAAATTGTGCCACTGCTTCCCACGTTTATCATGGTAAATAGCTCAGAAGTGTTGAAAATCACCCTAATGTGTCCCACTGCCACTTCTAGCTGGATTTTTTGAGTGCCTGACGCATTGCAAAAACAGAAGCATCAGCAACCCAAACATAGAATCTAAAGTTGGTCAGCGCTGCCACAATCAATAGCGATGACATAAGGCAGATGTGAGTCCCTGCAAAATCCTTGCCAAGTGATTCATAAGGACAGAAGAACACATCATCATGAGTAATGGGAACACTTTCCCCACTGCGCAGGTAAAGCAGAAAAACCTCAGCACTGTGCAACTCAAGGAATGGGTTGATGTCCCTTAAGTACACAGAGAGACAACTTCAGCACAAGAAGGTATTTCAAAGTCACTCTAAGGGGCTGCTATTGCAGGGAAATTCTGACCTCCAGAAAGAGTTGCAAAAAACCTTACCTTTCATGAGATGGCATTTAGTAAAGTTCTGTCACATAATGGTGTTCTGGTTGTTCTTGTTTTGTTTTTTGTTTTTGCTGTAGCAATGAAAAACTGGCAATCTATTCTATTTTATGTCTGTGAGGTTTAATGCATGGTAAGTGAGCTCCTCCAGCAAAGGAGATCGTTACCTTGTTGTGGTGCTGGAGCTTGAGCACCTCAATGACGCCATGAGCTAAACCGTGAAGAGACACCCAAGACGGGAAGGTCATGGCAGAGAGGTCAGACTACATACGATCCCTGGGGAAGAAAACGGCAGCCCACCCCAGTATTCTTGCCATGAAAACTAAATGGATCAGTACAACCAGAGATATGTCGGTATACCATTGGAAGATGGGACTCCCAGGTCGGAAGATGGTCAAAATGCTACTGGGGAGGAACAGAGGATAAGTTCAACTAGCCCCAGATGTGATGACGCAGCTAGCTCAAAGCTGAAAGGACGACTAGCAGCCGATGGTGCTGGTGGTGAACAACGAATCCGATGTTCTAAAGATCAACACACCATAGGAACCTGGAATGTAAGATCTATGAGCCAGGGCAAATTGGATGTGGTTATTGGGGAGATGTCAAGATTAAATATAGACATTTTGGGTGTCAGTGAACTGAAATGGACTGGAATGGGCCACTTCACATCAAATGACCACCAGATCTACTACTGTGGACAAGAGGACCACAGAAGAAATGGAGTAGCCTTCATAATTAATAATAAAGTGGCTAAAGCAGTGCTTGGATACAATCCAAAAAATGACAGAATGATCTCAATTCGAATTCAGGGTAAGCCATTTAACATCACAGTGATCCAAATATACGCCCCAACCACAGATGCTGAAGAAGCAGAAGTAGATCAGTTCTATGAGGATCTGCAGCACCTACTGGATAGTACGGCAAAAAAAGATGTTATTTTCATTACAGGAGACTGGAATGCTAAGGTGGGTAGTCAAACGACACCTGGAATTACAGGCAAGCATGGTCTGGGAGAACAAAATGAAGCAGGACATAGGCTGATAGAGTTTTGCCAAGACAACTCACTGTGCATAACAAACACGCTCTTCCAACAACCTAAGAGACGACTTTATACATGGACTTCACCAGACGGTCGACACCAAAATCAGATTGATGACATCCTTTGTAGCCAAAGGTGGCGGACATCTATGCAGTCGGTAAAAACAAGACCTGGAGCTGATTGTAGTTCAGATCACGAACTTCTTATCGCACAATTTAGAATCAGACTAAAGAGAATAGGGAAGACCCACAGATCAGTTAGATATGAGCTCACGAATATTCCTCATGAATATGCAGTGGAGGTGAAGAATAGATTTAAGGGACTAGATTTAGTAGATAGGGTCCCGGAAGAACTATGGACAGAAGTTCGCAACATTGTTCAGGAGGCGGCAACAAAAAACGTCCCAAAGAAAAAGAAAACCAAGAAGGCAAGATGGCTGTCTGCTGAGACACTGGAAGCAGCCCAAGAAAGAAGGAAAGCAAAAGGCAACAGTGATAGGGGGAGATATGCCCAATTAAATGCAAAATTCCAGAGGTTAGCCAGAAGAGATAAGGAATTATTTTTAAACAAGCAATGCGCGGAAGCGGAAGAAGATAATAGAATAGGAAGGACAAGAGACCTCTTCCAGAAAATTAGAAACTTCAGAGGTAAATTCCAGGCAAAAATGGGTATGATCCAAAACAAAGATGGCAAGGACCTAACAGAAGCAGAAGAGATCAAGAAAAGGTGGCAAGAATATACGGAAGATCTGTATAGGAAGGATAATAATACCGGGGATAGATTTGACGGTGTGGTCAGTGAGCTAGAGCCAGACATCCTGAAAAGGGAGGTTGAATGGGCCTTAAGAAGCATTGCTAATAACAAGGCAGCAGGAGATGACAGTATCCCAGCTGAACTGTTTAAAATCTTGCAAGATGATGCTGTCAAGGTGATGCATGCCATATGCCAGCAAATTTGGAAAACACAAGAATGGCCAACAGATTGAAAAAAATCAACTTATATCCCCATACCAAAAAAGGGAAGCACCAAAGAATGTTCCAACTATCGAACAGTGGCACTTATTTCATATGCCAGTAAGGTAATGCTCAAGATCTTGCAAGGTAGACTCCAGCAATTCATGGAACGAGAATTGCCAGATGTACAAGCTGGGTTTAGAAAAGGCAGAGGAACTAGAGACCAAATTGCCAATATCCGCTGGATAACGGAGAAAGCCCGGGAGTTGCAGAAAAACATATATTTCTGTTTTATTGACTATTCTAAAGCCTTTGACTGTGTGGATCATAACAAATTGTGGCAAGTTCTTGGTGGTACGGGGATACCAAGTCATCTTGTCTGCCTCCTGAGGAATCTGTATAATGACCAAGTAGCAATGGTAAGAACAGACCACGGAACAACGGACTGGTTTAAGATTGGGAAAGGAATACGGCAGGTTTGTATACTCTCACCCTACCTATTCAACCTGTACGCAGAACACATCATGTGATGTGCTGGGCTTGATGAAGCCAAGGCTGGAGTTAAAATCGCTGGAAGAAACATTAACAATCTCAGATATGCAGATGATACCACTTTGATGGCTGAAAGCGAGGAGGAGCTGAGGAACCTTATGATGAAGGTGAAAGAAGAAAGTGCAAAAGCTGAGTTGCAGTTAAACCTCAAAAAAACCAAGATTATGGCAACCAGCTTGATTGATAACTGGCAAATAGAGGGAGAAAACATGGAGGCAGTGACAGACTTTGTCTTTCTAGGCGCAAAGATTACTGCAGACACTGACTGCAGCCAGGAAATCAGAAGACGTTTACTTCTTGGGAGGAGAGCAATGACAAATCTTGATAAAATAGTTAAGAGCAGAGACATCACACTGACAACAAAGGTCCGCATAGTTAAAGCAATAGTATTCCCTGTAGTAACCTATGGCTACGAGAGCTGGACCATACGGAAGGCTGAGCTTTTGAACTGTGGTGCTGGAGGAAAATTCTGAGAGTGCCTTGGACTGCAAGAAGACCAAACCAGTCCATACTCCAGGAAATAAAGCCAGACTGCTCCCTTGAGGGAAGGATATTAAAGGCAAAACTGAAGTACTTTGGCCACATCAAGAGAAGACAGGATACCCTGGAGAAGATGCTGATGCTAGGGACAGTGGAAGGCAAAAGGAAGAGGGACCGACCAAGGGCAAGGTGGATGGATGATATTCTGGAGGTGACAGACTCGACCTTGGGGGAGCTGGGGGTGGCGACGGCTGACAGGAAGCTCTGGCGTGGGCTGGTCCATGAAGTCACGAAGAGTCGGAAGTGACTGAACGAATAAACAACAAACAAGTGAGCTCATGACATGGACAGGCAGGTAAAAAGAATCAACAACAAATTTTTAGTCTCCTTATTCTGCTTTTGTTGTGGGGAAATCACCATTTCCCTGCAAGAAGCCGATATTTTATAGCCAGAAAAATTGTCTCCCTCACACATATGCACACTGTCCCCAACCAGGATGCCTGTTCCCAGTAGAGAGATGTATGGTAAATGTGGTGCAGTCAGGAGGATACAAGCACCTATTGGCTAGGGTCCGTGACCTGTCTAATAATGAGTCATATGGTATTTCTAAACTTAGATTTTTATTTTTCATTGTTCTGTTTTCTTGTTAATTTGATTGATGGCTCACCCTAGCCCAAACACATAGGCTGGGTAACAATACATTAAAATCAATCAATCAGGGTCTAACATCAGTAAAAGGCTTTCTATTGCGTTACTCCCAAACCCCAGCCTGCACTCCCCTTGGAGTTGCAACTGGTCCCCACTCTTTCTGTGCTCAGGAAGGGAGTAAAAAAAATCTTTTTCATGTGGCTTTCTCAATTGTTATGGTAATTATGGCTTTTTAAGGTTCATGTTACTGTTTTGCTATATTTTTATTTTATCATGGGTTTTATATTCTGAAATGTCTGTAAACCACCTTGGTTGGTTTCAGAAAGCAGTATCAAAACACAATAAATGAATGAATCATTAAATACAAAATAATCTAAGCTAGGGGGCAAATTTAAGATAAATCAGAGCATCAGGATCCATGGTCCAAGCCAACTGAAGCACTGGGGTTGTGCTGCAGTGTGTGCTACCCTGCAATTTGAACTCTGGCATCTCCTCTATATTGGATGAGATTCTTTTAGCTGCTGCTAAAAGATTTCAGTGGTTATTCCAAGAGGCTGGCAAAGAAACCCAGCCATTAGAATCCACTCTGGCAGTCTCTTTGAGAAAAACAAACAAACAAAACAAAACAGATTGGCCTTGGATGAATGCAGTGACAGTGGAAGAAAGGGACCTGCAATCACAGGGACCTGCCTCTTTTCATCCCAGGTGTCCTTTAGTTACATCAAACTGCCTTTCTAGATGCCACAAACAGCAATGCGATGGTGCTAAACATACCCATAAGTGTTGCTGAACACTGGACTGGGCAGGGATGCAGCTACCCGGGGAAGCTCTGCAGGCCAATTTAGGGTCACCACCAGGCTGGATGTGACCCAGAGCAGGGAGGTTCCCCTCCTTTGGGCTAGACTGAGTTAAAGACTCACAAGGCATGCCAAGTAATTCAGAACCCCAAGCCTAGGGAGAAATTCAGATGGAGAGAAGAAGGACTGGCATCCCTCATTACAAGTTGTGCAGGCTAGAATTAAGGAGTAACATGTTTTCTTCATTGCACTTAAAAAAAAAAAAATCACCGTTGTTTATTATATTGATTATAATTCTCATCATAACAAACTGCCTTTAGGTGCCCCTCTTCCTTCCAAGTTCTGGCACTGGCGAAGCGAACTGGGGGGAGTGCTGGTGGCAGCGAGAAACCCTCTTCTCTTCCACCCTCCTTCTGGGGGTGGCCAAAGACGGGGAGGGGGTTGCATTGTTCTGCCCAGCAGGCCTATGTTCTTTGTTCCAAGTCTGTTGTCAAACCACCTGAGACCTTGCAGTTCCAGAGGAAGAAGAAGCAGGCGGAGGACAGAGGGCTGTTTCTCTGGAGAACTAATTACTCTGCATGTGTCCCAGCCTGTTGCCTCAGGGGCAATGTCATAAATTAGTCTCACTGCACAACTACCTAATTTAGTGATCTCACCAGAGGGACGTCACTTCATTCAGAGTTTAGAAACAGGAACAAGCCAGCTTGGAAAATCTGAGCCCATTCATGCGTGCAGTGGCTCCTGTAAGCCACACTTTCATTGGAGGGTAGAAGTAGGATGGTTTGGCCATTTGGAAGGGTAACCATTATTTGTGGGGTTGTGTTCCTCGAGCAGGGAGGGAGTCCAGACTCCAGAAGACTCTGTTGGGCATCTTCTTTTCCCTCTTTCCCTTTGTCCACCTCCCTCGATTCTCCCCCCCCACCCCACTTCCCACATCCATGGTCATCTCTAGTTCCTTGCGGCAAGAAGCGGCATTTTCTGTGGTGCATTTGTGAATCAGCCACCCCAGTAAAATCTCCACTGACAGGACTTCCGTAGCATCCAGTGTCGACTCCAGCACACCATGCTGTGATGGAGGCAATATCACATGGACAGTGGAGAGTCATGATGGTGGGCCTGCATGTGGGAGTCATGAGAGCTTATGTTCTTGTTGTGGATGAATTCGTCTGCAGTTGCCCAATTAAGCTGTGAAGTGGCCCAGCCCACCCCATCTCTGGGCTTCCAGCTGGCCATTGTCAGTTGGTGCACAAGCCTTCTGCTCTCCCGTCTCCCCTGGCCACGAATACCCCTCTTCTGACCACTACAGAGTGATTTTTCTAACAGAACAACTAATCATTTTGATGCTTTGACATAATGCAGACTCAGGCACATTGCAGTCTGGCTGGGTCTCCTGCATTTCCTAGCACACCACAAAACTGTAATGTGTCTAGCATTCGGACAACCCATCACGCTTGCAAGAAACAATGACCATTGCCACATCATTATCACTGTGAGTAACTGCATCACCACGAGACTGCAACAGGTGTCTGAACACTTGTTAAGTTAAATGACTGTAAGTGAATGAAGATGATCACCCTGACCCCTTCCCCAATTATTGATTTAATTATTACATTCCTATATTTCCCATTAGCCGAAGCTCTCTGGGCAGTTTCCTTCTTTAATGTTTCCTTCTTTAATTTCTCCCAGGGTCCCATCATCCAATCTGGACAAGGAGGATGACAATGGTGAATCCAGAGCCTTTGCCAGGACTTGGGTGTGCTCTGCCGTAGCATACTCTTCGAGGATGGTAGCTGCCTTCACCACGGCTGCCCAAACACTCTTTTTTTGCTTTCTCCCTGTGGAATGTCTGCAGTCTTTCTGGTACATAAATGATCCAACTGGAGATCCAAAAAACTGCATTTGACAGCACATGTACATTTGAAAAATGTGAATGAAAAATGCGTACTTTTGAAAAATGTGCATGAATACATTTTAATCAACGAGAGACGAATGCATAGATTTCAAAGATGTGCACAAGTGATGTATAAATTTGGAAAAAGATGCCCCGAAGTACGGATGGATTTCCATGTGAAATGAGGAAACATAGCTTGCAATCTGATATGGACATGAGACGGGACGAGCTTTGAGGAGAAATTTGGAGAACGATGAGCTCGGTTTTGCTTCTACACACATCCCTTGCTTAGGCATGTCCAGCTAAGTGGCACTTATGCATCCACGCACATCACATGCTGGGTCACTTCCTGGGCAGATGCTCAGCTAGTACTTCATCTAGTACAGAAGTGGGCATCACAGGTGGTTCCTTCAGGGGAGATGCAACTCCAGTTGAGGCACCTTCAGACCCCATGACAGAGATGACCCCATAGGAACATCGGAAGCTGCTTTATACTGAGTCAGACCATGGGACCATCTCGTCCAGTCTTGTCGACACTGACTGGCAGCAATGGCTCTCTGGGGTTGCAGGCAAGATTCCTTGCTAGCCCTAAATGGAAATGCCAGGGATTGGACCTTCTTCATGCAAAGCAGCTGCTCTAGACCTGAGCTATGGTCCCACCTACAACCAAGCTCCTCAGACTTTGAAATCATAGGATTAGCAGACAGATAGGGAGCTGGACTATAAGGAAGGCTGAGCGAGTGCCGAAGAATCGATGCTTTCGAACTGTGGTGCTGGAGAAGACTCTTACGAGTCCCCTGGACTGCAAGGAGGTCCAATCAGTCAGTCTTAAAGGAAATCAACCCTGAGTGCTCATTGGAAGGACAGATCCTGAAGCTGAAGCTGAAATATTTTGGCCACCTAATGCAAAGAGAAAACCCCCTGGAAAAGACCCTGATGCTGGGAAAGATTGAAGGCAAAAGGAGAAGGGGACGGCAGAGGATGAGATGGCTAGATAGCATCACGGATGCAATGAATATGAACTTGAGCACACTCCGGGAGAGAGCGGAGGACAGGAAGGCCTGGCGTGCTATGGTCCATGGGGTCACGAAGAGTCGGACACGACTGAACGACTGAACAACAACAACAAGGCTCACTGCTGTTGTCGAAAATTCTTGCATGGGCAAAGAGCACCACCTGCAAGATATGAGGGGACGATTCTTCAGTGCGTCAAGCCTTTGCTTTCAAAAGCTAAGTGCATCTCTTTCTTGTAGGTATATATTTTTATACATGTTTTGACAAATTGTTTTAAGAGCTCAGGCTTAATGGATGAGGGAAGTATCAAGTGCCTGCAGTCTCATCAGTGAGCACCGTGTACCGGCAACAACACCACTTTCATTAATAAATCAGGACTGAGGCTGGAGGACATGGTGTGCTCTTCCAAGGGGTAGACAATCACCTGACATTGTGCCAGGAATTCTACATCTGCCGTCGTTTGCTCAGCAGTCTTGCCCACATCCCTGCCTCCTCCTTGCCCTGTTTCCCCAGTGGTGTCTTGGACCTCCTCCTCCTTCCACCCCTGAAACTGTTGTGAAAATGTAATAACATCTGCAGAATAACCCCAGCTCCTCCAGACTTAGAGGGGATCCCTTTCGAAAGCACAGAAAAGCGCTGGACAGAGAACCAGGGGGTGCAGGAGAAAGCAACTGAAGGCATTACTCTAGGCTGACTTTCTGGCATACAGCAGTCAAGGTAACTTGCAAGTACTTAAATATAAAATAATAAGACATTTCAGAAGGCATTCCATTACAAACGAAGGGTGCAACCCTATGCATCTTTAGACAGAAAAAAGCCCTACAGCTCCCAGCATTCCCCAGCCAGCTGGGAATGCTGGGAGGTGTAGGACTTTGTTCTGTCTAAACACACATAGGATTGTGCCCTTAGGGAACTTCCATAATAAAACAGAAAACATTCCAAACCAAACTAAAAAAGATTTTGTAAAAATATTATTTTTTAACAAAGGATTTTTTTAAATGTTACCCAAGGTTTCACCACCACCACCACCACCACCACCACTACCACCATTCTGAGGATGTATTCCACCACATAAATATTTGCAGTTTGTATTTAAGTCAATAAGGGTAATGACAGTTGGTCTTATCATCAGTGGTTATTAGTCATGGCGACTGTGTGCCATATTCAAAGGCAGTCTACCAGCTCTGAATACTATAGGAACACAGGAAGCTGCCTGATACCGAGCCAGACCCTTGGTCCATCTAGCCCAGTATTGTTGACACTGACTGGCAGCAGCTTCTCTCCAGGGTTTCAGGCAGGGTGAAACCTGCCTGAAACCCTGGAGATGTTCTCCAAGAACTACCTGGAGATGCTGCTGGGGATCGAACCTGGGACTTTCTGCATGCAAAGCAGGGGCTCTACCCACTGAGCTATGGTCCCACCCTCTGGGAAGCAGCAGTGGAACTAGGCTATTGCCTTCATGTCCTGCTTGTGGTCTTCCCAGGGGTATCTTGTTGGCCAGTGTTAGAAACAAAATGCTGGACTAGATGGGCCCTTGGTCTGATCCAGCAGAGCTCTTCATGTATTCTTACCACCATGTATGGATTTCCTTTTGTAATCATAGAATCCTAGAATAATGGGGCTGGAAAGGGCCTACAAGGCCATCGAGTCCAGCCCCCTGCTCAATACAGGAATCCAAGTCAGAGCATCCCTGACAAATGGCTGTCCAGCCTCGTCTTGAATACCTCCAGTGTGGGAGAGCCCACCGCCTGCCTAGGGAATGGGTTCCCTTGTCATACTGCTCTAACAGTCAGGAAGTTTCTCCCGATGATCAGCCGGAATCTGGCTTCCTGGAACTTGAGCCCATTATTCCGTGTCCTGCACTCTGGGATGATGGAGAAGAGACCCTGGCCTTCCTCTCTGTGACAACCTTTCAAGTACTTGAAGAGCGCTATCTTATCTCCCCTCAGTCTTCTCTTCTCAAGGCTAAACATGCCCAGTTCTTTCAGTCTCTCCTCATAGGGCTTTGTTTCCAGTCCCTTGATCATCTTTGTTGCCCTCCTCTGAACCTTTCCCAGTTTGTCTTAGTCCTTCTTAAAGTGTGGCACCCAGAACTGGACACAGTAATCCAGATGAGGCCTAACCAGTGCTGAGTAGAGGGGAACTAGTACTTCATGGGATTTGGAAGCTATGCTTCTATTAATGCAGCCCCAAACAGCATTTGCCTTTTTTGCAGCCACATCACATTGTTGGCTCATATTCAGCTTGTGATCGACAGCAATTCCAAGATCCTTCTCGCTTGTAGTATTGATGAGCCATGTATCCCCCATCTTGTAACTAGGGATGAATGAATCCCTTACCTCTGGCTACGGCAGGGGTGTCCGCAGGGGTGTCCGTAGCGTCTACGCTATTTGCGTTCCCCTTATTTTCGCCGTCTTAGTCTACGTAAATGTTTATGTACACTAAGACGTGCCAAAATAAGGAACGCCAATGGCGGCGCCCATGGGCGCCGCCATTTGTGTACGCGCGTTTTTCTTTTTCTTTTAAATCAGCCGTGATAGGCTACGTAAACATTTACGTAGCCTATCACGGTGTTTTTTTAAAAATCTAGCTGTGATAGGCTACATAAATCTTTACGTAGCCTATCACATTTTGTTTTTGTTTTTTAACTGGAAATGGCGGCGGTGGCAGCCGGTCGGAAGACCAGCTGCCGCCGCCGCCGCCACCGCACCATCGCTGGAGCCGCCGCCGCCAGGAAGATCCACCCAAGGTAAGGCCCGTCCCGGGGGGGGGTGGCAGACCGTTCCGCCACCGATTTCGGGGGGCCAAATGCGCTGGCATGCGGCCTCCCCGAGATCCGTGGCGGAATTCTCTGACATCCCTAGGCTCCACTCTGCGGTAGGGGTGGACGAAAGTCCCTTACCTTTCGCCGAAGCTTGTTCGCGGTGGGGGAGAGGCGCTTCGCTGCTCCCCCCGCGAAGTTCAGGCCGGGTGGGGGAGGCTTCCCACCTCGCCCCAGCCGAAATTCAGGCCGGGGGGAGGCTTCCCGCCTCGCCCCGGCCGAAATTCAGGCTGGGGAGGAGGCTTCCCGCCTCACCCGGCCGCGAACTCGAAAGTTTTTTTTTTTTAAACGCCCCCGTGATAGGCTACGTGACGATTAACGTAGCCTATCATGGCTAGATTTGCAAAGTCAGCCGTGATAAGCTATGTTAATCGTCACGTAGCCTATCACGGGTGACTTTAAAAAAAAAAAAAAAGCACGTACGCTAATGGCGGCCCCCATAGGGAGCCGCCATTCGCGTTCCTTATTTGGTCGCTGTAGTCTACGTAAATCTTTACGTAGACTACGGCGAAAATAAGGGCAACGCAAATAGCGTTGCCCTTATTTTCGCTGTAGTCTATGTAAATCTCTGGGTACCTCTGTGTATAAATCTATGTGTCCATAGACTTATACGCAAGATTCACAGCTCTATTTTGCGTATAAGTCTATGGGCACATCCTGCCGATCGCCGTTCTTTTTTTTAAAAAAATGGCGATTGGCGTGGAGGAGAACAGCTCTGGTTAAGGAAGCAGCCAAGTGCCATTCTGCAGACAATCCTCCGGACGCGGAGGTAAGTACTGCCATTCCGCTGCGGATTCTGGAGGCTGGATTCTTTGGAAACCGGCCTCGTTTAAATCCGCAGCGGATTTCTCTAACATCACTATGCAGAAGGTTCAGTCCCCAGCAGTATTTCCAGGTAGGAAAAAACTAGGGATGGACGAAAGGAACTTACCTCGTCCCGCAGCATGCTTCGCGGTGGGGGGGAGGCACTTCGCTTCTCCCCCCGAAGTTCAGGCGAGGGGGGGAGGCGCCCCGCCTTGCCCGGCTGAAATTCAGGCCAGGGTGGAGCGCCCCATCTCCCCGGCCACGAAAAAAAAAAGTACAGAAAACAAAACAAAACACACACCAGTGATAGGCTACGTGACGATTTACGTAGCCTATCACGGCTAGATTTCCAAAGTCAGCCGTGATAGGCTACGTAAATCGTCACGTAGCCTATCACGGGTGACTTTGAAAAAAAAAAAAGCGCGATTTGCGTTCCTTATTTGGACAGTGGTAGTCTACGTAAAGATTTACGTAGACTACGTAAAGATTTACGCAAATAGCGTTCCCTTATTTTCGCCGTAGTCTACGTAAATCTTTACGTAGACTACCCCTGTCCAAATAAGGAACGCAAATGGCAGCGCCCATGGGGCGCCGCCATTTGCGTATGCGCTTTTTTTTTTCAAAGTCACCCATGATAGGCTACGTGATGATTTACGTAGCCTATCATGGCTGACTTTGGAAATCTAGCCGTGATAGGCTACGTAAATCGTCACGTAGCCTATCACGGGTGTGTGTGTGTTTTTTTTAACTTTACTTTTTTATTTTGTAATGGCGGCGGCGGCAGCCGGTCGGGAGACTGGCTGCCGCCTCTAACGAACCGCCGCCAAACCGCCGCCGGGACCCGCCGCCGAGAGGGACATTCGCCGAAGGTAAGTCCCATCCCGGGGGGGGGGGGAGCGGAGAATTTCCCCAACACTTTTGGGGGGCCGAATGCATTGGCACTCGGCCTCCCGAAGATTCGTGGAGAAATTCTCCGCCATCCCTGGAAAAAACCCTGCCTGAAACCCTGGAGAGCTACTGCCAGTCAGCGTCGACCATGCTGAGCTGGATGAACCAGTGTTCTGGCTCAGTATAATTACAAAAAGGGCCACAGTTGTAAAAACCAATAAGAAATGAGCAAACAAGCACACAACTGTGAATAGGTCAGGTGATAACAGTATAATGTTAGAACAATATGAACACACAATGAACGTAGTGGGTGTTAGTGATCTATTTAAAATAGATTGTTGTTGGAACAATATAATTATAATGTGAAAACAATATGAATGCAATTGTACATATATTGGAAGATAGCAGAAGAATCTGTATCACGGGTATATACATATAAATATTATAATTAAAAGGATCAAGAATTGTTACCATAATCTTATCAAAAATTATTTACATGAAAGCGGGGCTGTACTTTATAAGCAAGGAAAGTCTAAGGACGGTGAGTTGAAACCATTTCCTTGCTTATAAAGTACAGCCCCACTTTCATGTAAATAATTTTTGATAAGATAATTCTCAACAAGAATGTTTGGGTTTATTTGAATAATGTTTTTGAACATGTACATATTATGATAATAACTGACAACTAATGTGAATATACATGTAATAAATACTGTGTGTGTATGTATGTGCATATGTGTGCATATATATATGACTATAGATTTTAATATCTTAATATCTTTACAGTTATTATTTATCTGAAGAAGCAACTCATATGCGAAACAGGATTACACCTGATTCCTGTAAGATTTTTGGATGGACTTTGAGATCCTTTGAACAAATTATAATATTTATATGTATATACCGGTGATACAGATGCTTCTGCTATCTTCCAATATATGTACAATTGCATTCATATTGTTTTCATATGTATAATTATATTGTTCCAGCAACAATATATTTTAAATAGATCACTAACACCCACTACGTTCATTGTGTGTTCATATTGTTATAACATTATACTGTTATCACCTGACCTATTCACAGTTGTGTGCTTGTTTGCTCATTTCTTACTGACTCAGTATAAGGCATCTTCCTAGGTTCCTAACAGCAACAACAAAATGACCATCCGTTAATCATATTGTTGAATAAAGAAAGCTTGGTATATCCCCACCATGGATTCTTGTGCAGAAGGACTGCAAGCTCTATTCAGTTCTGATTCCGTTCAAAACAAATTCCTGGGCTTAGAATTCTTTAATTCCAAGTGTATGCCTTTTGCACCAGGCTCCAGTTGGTGGATCTTGGGGATTTAATAAATAGCAATCTGCCCACCTCTGCCGAAGGGCCGCCCAACCGATAAATCAGGCGCCTTCACAATGATGTTAGCTTGAGTTTCCTTTCATTACAATAATACTGCAACAACCAACCTCCAACATTTGGTGCCTTGTTTTCTCTCTCTACAGCTTTACATGTCATTTTATATTTCCTGGATCCCTTCTGTGAATAGTCAGTTGTGCATGGCCTGCTCTCATGGAATAGGAAAAGTTTGGCCTGCCTTAGCATTGATAATTTGGGGGAAAGGGGCTGTTGGAGAGGGCTTCTTTGAAGCAAAGAATGTTTCAAGTAGTGCTGTGCTGAAAATTCCTCCCTCATTTTTTTTTTTTTTTACCATTCTCATTCAATTTGATAGAACAGAATTACTTTTGAAAAGACACTCAAAGGAGGAGAAATTTTGGAGAAGTTCTCATGGGTTGGGTTTGGGGTTCCTATGCTTACCTTACTTGTGAGGTGGCTGAGGAGTGTGCATGAGTGTCCTGCCTGTCATTGTACAATAATCTGTGTGGCAGCCTGCAGCCTCCTCGGCTTGCAGCACTTCAGTTAAAGCCATCGTGAGGGAGACCTCGGGAGGCAACTCCTCCCATGGGTTTTCTTCAGTCCAGGATGTGCAAGTGGCCTGGGAGGCTGCAGAACAATGGGAAGACGTGTAACGGAGAGAGAAAACACTTGCAGTGATTAGGGAAGCTCATAAATACCACCAAAAGAAATTCATAATTTTGCCTCAGAAAAGTGGAGGCCTCAACACAGTTAGGCCTCAATGCAATAAGCCAAAAATCCTTAGGGAAAAAAAGAAGGAAGCTGTGCTACAACCCCTGCCAATAGTGAGCCCTATCTGTGTGAAACTGTTGGAGAATTTCTCTTCTTTTAGGAGAAATTTGGTGAAATTGTCCCCCCAATTTCTCTGCCCACAAATTGGCTGGAGAATTTTGAGAAGCCATTTGTGCACAGCTCTAGTTTCAAGATGTTTCAGCTGAGAAGGAACCTTCAGATTCTCTTTGAATTTCAGTCTATGCAAAGTCTGGTAACAACATAGGCATGTGTAGGACTCCTCCTTCACACCCACCCCCGTGCACAAGAAACCTTGCTAGTCACTGAAAATACTACGGCCTCCTTCAAAATCCCTCAGCTGTTTTGGCCAAGCGTTTTGCATTATAGCAAGAATGATGGCAACTCTACGCTCGGAATAATTCTTGCAATCTTTCTCCAGGTCCGGGCCAGCAGAGGGTGCTACAAATGCGGTGCTTACACAGCCGATTAGGAAAAAGAAAGAGAAAAAGGAAAGACAACGGCAACTTCAATGTGGCTAACAGCTTGGGGAAAAGTTTTGCTGGGCCAGTTCTGAGCCGAACTTGATGCATTTGGCCAGGGCCTGCCTCCCTCTGCTCCCTCAAATGTCTTCTCCCGTTGCCTGTTTATCCCGCAGAGATGGCCATCTCTCATCTCGAACTTGGCACACTTTTGCTCCACTTGCCGGGTTGGTGTTAGACCATGGCTGCCTTAAGTGACACCATGACCTACTTTCCTCATCTCCCAGAACGTTGCAATGGTAGCATGCACACAGCCTCCGCGCAGCTCTCAGGCAAAATTTTTGTGTCATTTCATTTTTTAAAAAAACAGTTAAAAGAGCACTGGCAAGATGTAATAGGGCCCTTTTCAAAAATTCATGCCTCTTTGCAAGAGGTTACTCAAGGTAAGGCTGGTGCAGTGGACTGCCAAAATATGCCAGAAAGGAGGAGGAGGAGGAGGAGAAAAAAACACCAGGCCTGGTATTTCTTCAAAAAGCGAAGGCACTCGCAAAGGCAGTAAACAGCGAAATTGCTTGCCAAGCATCAGAAATGCGGCTCAGCCCGGCCAGCAGTCTGTCTCCATCCAGGCAAGCCAGGTCAACAGCATGAAACGGAGCGCCGCTCCATGTGTGCTGTTCCTCCACTGATCCCTATTTACCAAGAAACGCCTCTGTTTCGGGGTGTGCCTCCT
This sequence comes from Heloderma suspectum, assembly GCF_057233095.1. NCBI lineage: Eukaryota > Metazoa > Chordata > Lepidosauria > Squamata > Helodermatidae > Heloderma > Heloderma suspectum. The sequence continues at coordinate 327,000,255 of NC_139460.1, read as the reverse complement.
CAGTCAAATTCTGCCGATGTTTTGCAGGGCCCCTGCAGCAGGGCTGCAGGACCTCTTTCAGCCCAAGGGCTGGATTCCATTTCTGAGAAGGCCTCCGAGGGAGGCCGCATTCCAGCAGTGGGCAGGACTGCAGGCAAAATGGGCAGGGCCAACCCCCTCAAAAATACCCACACATTTCAGCTTAAAGCTCTTATCACCAGTAAATAAGCCATGAGAGAGGCATTTTGACCTTTCATAATGGGCGGGGGGGCGGGAGGACTGCACCAACACTGAGAAATCACCGGACAGGCAGCGGTTGGGGGTGTGGGAAGGATCGGGGCAGGGAATGGAAGAAGGGCCTTCTGGGGAACCCTGGAGGGCAGGATTGGGATCCCCAGATCTCCATATTTTGCCCGCAGGGCCAAAGTCCTGCAACCCTGCCCGAGAATCCTTCAGGTTCTCTAGAAGTGAAGTATCTTGCCACATTTTGGGATATAGATGGCCTCAGGAGGTGGTACGTACCTGGTACAAAGCCCTTCATCCTCCCCCGTCCCGCCCCGCCCCCCGCCCGAAGCAAGGAAGGGGTGATGAGGACTAAACTCAGGAAGCTTGACATATACGGAGTCAGACCATGGGGTCTATCTAGTCCAGTACTGCTGACACTGACAGGCAGCAGTGGCTCCCCAGGGTTTCAGCCAGGCAGGGGTTTTCCCAGCCCTACCTGGAGATGCTGCCAGGGATCGAACCCGGGACCTTCTGCATGCCAAGCAGGGGCTCCACCATGGAGCCACAAGTTGTCATTAGCCCAAGTTACCTCTGGCCCATCCAGTTCATGTTCATGTTGCTATCTCTTTAAGAGATGCTACCGCATGGATTCTTGAACAATTCAATACAGTTAGAAAACAAATATCCCTTTGTTGCTGGTTTGCTGGTTGGTTGGCTTTTAATTGGATACACACCCTCCAAGACTAATGCCCAATGCCAGTCCATGTTAGCTCATCATCTATGTTGAACAGACAAGACTGTCGAGGATTTAAATGTTAGCAGTCCGAGGGGTTCTGGGAGAGTCAAGAGGCTGTGGAGGTGCAGGGAGTCCAGCTGACAATGAGTTGGATCTGGATCTTGAGGATCGATCCTATTTTGCATATTAAAAGAGCTACGGATAGGGATGGGGGAGAATTTCTCCCCGAATCTTCGGGGGGCCGAGCGCCAACGCATTCAGCCCCCCAAAATCGGTGGTGAAATTCTCCGCTCCCCCGCCCCCCCCAGGACGGGACTTACCTTTGGCGAATGTCCCTCCCGGCGGCAGGTCCCAGCGGCGGTTCGGCGGGGGCGGGGGCTGGTCTCCTGACCGGCTGCCGCCGCCATTGCAAAAAAAAAAAACTAAAGTAAAAAAACAACAACACACACCTGTGATAGGCTACGTAACGATTTACGTAGCCTATCATGGCTAGATTTCCAAAGACAGCCGCGATAGGCTACGTAAATCGTCACGTAGCCTATCACGGGTGACTTTGGGAGAAAAAAAAAGCACGTACGCAAATGGTGGCGGCCCATGGGCGCCGCCATTTGCGTTCCTTATTTTAGCACGTCTAGTCTACGTAAAGATTTACGTAGACTTCAGCGAAAATAAGGGCACGCTATTTGCGTTGCCCTTATTTTCGCCGTAGTCTACGTAAATCTTTACGTAGACTAGATGTGCCAAAATAAGGAACGCAAATGGCAGCGCCCATGGGCCGCCGCCATTTGCATACGCGCTTTTTTTTTCCAAAGTCACCTGTGATAGGCTACGTGACGATTTACGTAGCCTATCACGGCTGACTTTGGAAATCTAGCTGTGATAGGCTACGTAAATCGTTATGTAGCCTATCACGGGTTGTTTTTTTTTTTTACTTTTTGTTTCGCAGCCAGGGAGACGGGGCGCTTCTCCCCGGCCTGAATTTCGGCCGGGCGAGGCGGGAAGCCTCCCCCCCTTCACCTGAACTTTGGGGGGAAAAGCAAAGCGCCTCCCCCCCACCGCGAAGCCAAGCTGCGAAAAGGTAAGTGACTTTCGTATATCCCTAGCTACGGATATGATACCTGGTAGGTAAGGCAAGGCTAGTCCGCATTCAACGATTTTATCTTGTGCATGGTATGGATGGATGTGTGTGTGTGTGTGTGTGTGTGTGTATATATATATACATACACACACACACACACAGCTCAACTAACCTAACCATGTGGTTCCTGTATGCAGCTCCCCATAACTGTCTGAGCTTCGGTGATAACACAAAATGTTTGCAAACATTCCAACCGCTCAGAAGCAAACTGCCAGGCTTAGAATGTGGACAAACAGGTTCACAGAGAGAAGTGTTTTGAAAAGAACAGCCAAATGTGCAGCTGCTGCAGGTCTCCAAGAGAATTTTTATTCTTAGGCAGTGTCTTTCCAAGGCAGGAATGTTTTGTGAGTGAATGCTTGGATTGTGGCTGCAAATGAAAGATTTTGGACTCCAGATTGACCCTCAATAATGCTAATGGAAGAAACAAAATGCACCCTGGGAGTTCAGCCCTGAGGAAGAAGATTTCTGCTCTGCCGAGAGATTCCACTGTGCCCAGGCCGACTCTTGGCCCGAAGATGCTTCTTTCCAGTGGCTCCAGTGGCCACCAAACACCATTGTGAGCTTTCGGGGCAAAAAGAAGCTTTCTACAGACGCCTTGTTTGCCTTTTTTCGAAGTGGTTTGGCTGCTCCGGGAAAGTTTGTTTCCACAGCTCGTTCAAGCAGGAAGGCATGGTGGATTCTTGCCTCGAGTCTGGGTCACAGTGACCTTCTTTGCAGGGATGGGAGGGGGAGGCTCTGTTCTGTATACAGTATTTAAAAAATATATTTTGTGGCCTCTAGGATGGCTTGGGTAAAGACCAGAAGCTTAGCAATACTACCAAATCTCTCGAGCCTCTGCATATGGCCACACAGCGAAACACGTTCCAGAATGACTGTGCAAACAAACAAATCCAAACTTATGAGATTTTATAGCTTGCTGGAGGAGCAGCTTGGTAAATCTTTCTCCGTGTATGTGTGCGTGTGTGCGTGTGTGCGTGCGCGCGCATACAGCTTTTCCCTCAGAAAGAGGGAGAGCATCTTCTTCCAAGGTTCCATGGGGGCACTTCACAAGTGCATTGCATTGCATCATGTCAGGAGATGCCAGATACACCAATCGCAATCCAAAAACCTGCTGGAAGCTTTTTCTGGCCTGTTGATTTGAACTGTCCTTCAGCGTACATAACTGTGCTGAGTTGCAGCCACAATGATTTGGAATGTTACACTGGGAAGCAATTCTTCCAAGATATTGGAGTCCACACAGAGGGTAGAAATCAGCCAGAAGTTAGTTGGGATGAAGGGTGCTTCTAGACCGAGGGCTCCTAGCTCTAACCATCAAAAGACATAGTGGAGTTAATCTGTCTTTCCCTCCTTAATGGATTGTTTTCTGGTGAGAAAAAGGACAGATGAACCAGAGGGAAAACATGGGAGGGTTACAAATTTAAATAAATAAATATGGATTTATTTACTGCATTTGTATCTCACTTTTCAGAGAATTATTGTCTCCCAAAGCATCTCACATCAATAAAAGAGGGAGACAGAGACTCTGCCATCAGGCTTACAAACCAAGAGAGCAATCCCATGGTCCCTGGGAGAGCGTCCCAGCGACCATAGCCCCTCCCAAAGGCATAGACACTGCCATGATCACAGGAGGGGGACTCTGAGTTCCAGTACCCCACCTTTGCCCCCTCGCAGCCACCATGGAAAGAACCTCTAACAGCACCCAATAATAGTCTTCAAAAACATGTAGGAAGAAACCCAGACTATAAAGCACATGGTCTTCGATGTCTATACACTAATGCCCAGAGTATGGGAAACAAACAAAATGAACTTGAACTCTTAATACAGGAGGGAAATTATAGGTGTAACTGAGACTTGGTGGGATGACTCCCATGACTGCAATACAGCAATTGAAGGATATAGCTTGTTCAAAAAGAACAGAAGGAACAGAAAGGGAGGTGGAGTTGCACTATATGTGAAAAATACATATATCTGCACAGAAATATACGAGGATGAGCTTGGTAGCCCCATCAAGAGCATCTGGGTTAAAATAAATGGAGCAAAGAATAAAAGGAACCTGGTGGTCGGAATCTACTACCAGCCACCCAATCAAGGAGAAGACAAGGATGAAACTTTTGAAAAGCAAATTGCCAATGTTTCAAGGAAGCATGATGATGATATTATCCATTCAGTCATGTCCGACTTTTGGCAATTCTATGGATCATCTCTCTCCACGTATCCCGATCTTGTACTATTTCTTTGAGCTGTTCCATGCTCTGGTTGGTATCAATTTTGATGGCATCTAGCCATCTTGTTCTTTAGTGGCCAGGTTTCCTTTTGCTGCTAACCAATCCGAGCATAATTGCTTTTTCTAGTGAGTTCCTCCGCATAACATGGCCAAAATAAGTCAATTGCAGTTTTGTGATTTTTCCATCCAATGACATGTCTGGGTTTATACATTCCAGTACTTGCTTATTTGTTATCTTAGCTGTCCAAGGAATGCTCAGGAGCCTTCTCCAACACCACAGCTCGAATACATCAATTCTCTTTCTGTCTTGTTTCTTCGTTGTCCAACTTTCACATCCATAAGTAACTATGGGAAACATGGTGGTACAAACTAACCTGCATTTAGTTGTCATCAAGCTGGTGTCCTTGTTGTTCCATATTAGGTTCATGCTCATCATTGTTGCGCGACCCAGTGCAATTCGACGTTTTATTTCTGGGCTGCATTCACCGCTATGGTTGATCTACGATCCTAAGAAAATAAATTCTTCCACACATTCAAACTCTTCACCATCAACTACTATGCTAATATTTCCATTCTTCACAGTGGACATGAGCTTGGTCTTTTTGATGTTTAAGGAGAGGCCAAACTTCTCACCCTCTTCTTTGATTTTCTTGATCATATATTCCAGACCTTCTTTGGTTTCTGAGAGGAGAGTTGTGTCATCAGCATAACGAATATTATTTATAATCCTTCATCCAACCTTTACCCCGATTTCTGTTTCTTCGAGCTCTAACTTCCTCATGATCGTTTCAGCATAGAGGTTAAAAAGAAAAGGTGAAAGAATGCAGCCTTGCCGTACTCCTTTCTCTATTTCAAACCAATCAGTATCTCTGTGTGATGTTTGAACAGTGGCTTCCTGATTTGTGTACAATGATTGTACTAACTTGACCAAATGTGCTGGTACCTCCAGATCTCGTAGTGCTCTCCACAACTTGTCATGCTCAACACAGTCAAAAGCTTTCTTGTAATCAATAAAGCATAAGTAGATGACCTTTTGATATTCATGAGATTTTTCCATGATCCCTCGCAGATTTGCTATATGGTCATGAGTACCACGTCCCTCTTGGAAGCCAGCTTGAATGTCTGGTAATTCCCTTTCAATGGTTGGTACCAAGTGCTTTTGTATAATCTTAAGAAAAATTTTGCTAATATGAGGTATGAGAGCAATTGTGCAGTAATTGGAACAATCTTTGGAGTCTCCCTTTTTTGGTAGTGGAATAAACACTGAAAGTTTCCAGTCCCGTGGCCATTCATTGGTTTCCCAGACTTTCTGACACAAAACTTTGATAATTTTGGATGGTACAGGCCTTAACAATTCTACAGGGATGTTGTCAATGCCTGGGGCCTTGTTGTTTGGTAGTTGTCTCATAGCCCACGCAATCTCTTCCTCAAGAATGCATGGTTCTTTTTCCACTTCACAATCCTTGGCATCCAGCGGCAGTGCGTCTTTGCTACTAGTATACAGCTCTTCAGTATATTCTCACCATCTGTTCTTGACATTTTGTTGGTTGGATAATACTTGACCTTTGCTTGTTTTTAATAGTACCTTTGTGAGCAGTAAATGATGTTGGAATCTTTTTAACTTGCAGAAATGCATTCCTGATATGGCCCCTCATGTAGTCCTCTTCTAACTGTTTGCAACGCTCGCCCAATAGACTTCATTATCTTTCCTTGCTGCCCTCTGGAAATCTGCATTCACTCGTCTTGCGACTTCCCATTTTCCTTTTGCTTTGGCTATTTTTCTCTGCTCTGCTATTTTGATAGTTTCACTCGAAAGCCACTTACACTTTTTGTCTGGCTTCCTATATGGTATATGCTCAACTGCTATTTCAATGATGATCTTATAAATTTCCTGCCACATTTCTTCGGGCATTTTTTCCACTGTTCCAGCAGTTCCAGCCTATTTTTCACTTCACTTAAGTAAGTAGAAGGAATTTTGGTGACGTCAAGCTTCCGTGGTGGTACAGTCTTTTTAATGTCACAAAATTTAACTCTGATTTTTGCCACCAACAAATTATGATCTGAACCACAGTCAGCACCTGGATATATTTTGACTGCAAGTACTGAGCTGGTCCATCTATACTAGCATAGGACATAGTCAATCTGATTACGATAAAGTCCGTTTCGTGATGTCCAAGTGTGTAAGTGACATTTGTGCTGTTTGAACCATGTATTCATGATTTGAAATCGATTTTCATGACAAAATTGTACCAGACGGTCACGTGCATCATTCCTTTACCCTAGACCAAATCTACCTGTGATGCCTGTCTCTACTTGGGTGCCAACTTCTGCATTAAAATCACCCAGTATATAAACGATGTCTTTCTTGGGTACTGATTTCAGGGTTTCTTGTATGGTGGCATAACAACTTTCTATTTCAAGTTCTGTTGCATCAGTCATTGGAGCATAGGCCTGGACAACTGTGACGTTGAGGGGTTTAGCACAAATATGAATGGTCATAATTTGATCGTTGACCATTGAAAAACTTTCCACTGCTCAAGTAAATTTATTGTTTGCAATAAACGCCACTCTGTTTGTTCTCTTAGTATCATGTCCTGAATAATAAATAGTAAAGTCCTCAGATTGAAAAAAGCCATTGTCAGTCCAGTGTAGCTTGCAGACTCCAAGGTCAGTTTTTAGCCTCTCAATTTCTTGTTTAACAATATCCAATTTGCCCAGACTCATTCCTCTGACATTCCATGTTGCTATTCAATGGATAACAGACAGTACAGCGCAGACCTCTACTTTCACCTTTGGCTGTATCAACAGCTGGGGTTCCTGCTGGATTTGCCCCATTCACATCATTTTTGCCATGATTACTTATCAGAGGCCCTTGCTGTTCCCCAGTAGCTTGTTGGGTACCTTTTGGCCGTGGGGACCTGCTGTTGGGTACCATATCTGATACTTTTGAGAGCATTTCCATAAAATTTTCTTGGCAAGCTTTTTCCAGAGTAGGTTGCCTGGTCTTTCTCCAACCCTCCCCATTTATCTGGGCTTGGGACCGGCATGTACATGGCTGGGTTGTAGTAGCAAAAGGGGACTTCAATTTCCCCGATATTTGTTAGGAGACAAATTCTGCAAAACATGGCCCCTCCAAGGAATCTCTGACTTGTGTTGCTGGTAACTTCCTCCTACAGAAACTGGAGGAAGGAAGTAGAGGATCGGCTATCCTTGACTTGATCCTAACCAACAGATATGACTTAATGGATAAAGTAGCAGTTACGGGAACTCTGGGGGAAAGCGACCATGTTATACTGGAGTTCTTGGTTCTAAAGGAAGCAAAAGCTGAGTGTAGCCAAACACATACCCTAAAGCCAATTTTAATAAACTCAGAACAATGGTAAGTAAGGTCCCATGGCAAGCAACTCTAATGAGAAAATGAGTCCAAGATGGGTGAGAGTTTTAAAAAGGAAAGTCTAAAGGCACAATTATAAACAATTCCAACAAGAAAAAAAGACGGAAGACAACAGAAGAAGCCAATGTGGCTTCACAAAAAGCTTAGGGATGATCTGAAAACAAAAAAGGGCACATATAGGAAGTGGAAGGAAGGCCAAGCTACAAAGGAAGAGTACAGGCAGGTAGCACAGAATTGCAGGGATGGCGTCAGGAAGGCTAAAGCTGAGAACGAGCTGAGGTTAGCGAGGGATGCTAAAAACAACAAAAAGGCTTTCTTCAGCTATGTGCATAGTAAAAGACAGAGGAAAGAAATGGTGGTTTAAATACTAAATAAGGATGGCAAAATGATAACAGATGACAAAGAAAAGGCAGAAGTGCTCACTTTGTTAGCTCAGACTTCTCCTGAAAGAGGGTCTATGAGCCCCCTGGCAAAGGCGAAGTGCAGGCTGAAGGGGCAGGATTGCAGGTTGAGATCAACAGGCATATGGTCAAGGAACACCTAATTACTTTGAATGAGTTCAGATCTCCAGGGCCAAATAAACTGCACCCTAGAGTAGGGATGCATGAAAGTCACTTACCTGGTCTTGCAGCTTGCTTCGCGGTGAGGGGGAGGCGCTTCGCTGCTCCCCCCGAAGTTCAGGCCGGGGGGGGAGGCTTCCCGCCTCGCCCGGCCGAAATTCAGGCCAGGGGGGAGGCTTCCTGCCTCACCCGGCCGAAATTCAGGCCGGGGGGGAGGCTTCCCGCCTCGCCCGGCCGAAATTCAGGCCGGGGAGAAGCGCCCCGTCTCCCTGGCCGCAAACTTCAAAAGAAAAAACAACAACGCCCCTGTGATAGGCTACGTAACGATTAACGTAGCCTATCACGGCTAGATCTGCAAAGTCAGCCGTGATAGGCTACGTTAATCATCACGTAGCCTATCACGGGTGACTTTGAAAAAAAAAAAAGCGCGTACGCAAATGGCGGCCCCCATAGGGAGCTGCCATTCGCGTTCCTTATTTGGTCCCTGTAGTCTACGTAAAGATTTACATAGACTACGGCGAAAATAAGGGCAACGCTATTTGCGTTGCCCTTATTTTCGCTGTAGTCTATGTAAATCTTTATGTAGACTACAGGGACCAAATAAGGAATGCGAATGGCGGTTCCCTATGGGGGCCGCCATTAGCCATACGCGCTTTTTTTTTTTTTTAAGTCACCCGTGATAGGCTACGTGACGATTAATGTAGCCTATCACGGCTGACTTTGCAAATCTAGCCATGATAGGCTACGTTAATCGTTACGTAGCCTATCACAGGGGCATGTTTTTTTTTTTACTTTTCTTGTAATGGAGGTGGTGGCAGCCGGTCGAAAGACCGGCTGCTGCCCCCGCCCCTGATGAAGACCTGCTGAACCACCGCCGGGACCCGCCGCCGGGAGGGACATTCGTGAATGGTAAGTCCCATCCTGGGGGGGGGGCGGGGGGCGGAGAATTTCTCCCTGAACAACCTTCGGAGGACCAAATGCATTGGCACTCGGCCCCCCGAAGTTTCGGGGAGAAATTCTCCCCCATCCCTACCCTAGAGTAATAAAGGAACTGGTAGAAGAACTCTCAGAACCACTGTCCATTATCTTTGGGAAATCATGGAGGATGTGTGAAATGCCAGATGACTGGAGCTAATGTCCCTGTCTTCAAAAAGGGCAAAAAGGAGGAACCTGGGATCTACAGACCAGTCTGTCTGACATCAATCCCTGGGAAAATTCTGGAGCAGGTTATAGAGCAATCAGTCGGTAAGCAACTTGAAAACAATGCTGCAGTGATTACTCAAAGCCAACATGGATTTGTCAAGAACAAATTCTGCCAGACGAATCTGATCTCATTTTTGGATCAGGTCACCTCCCTTGTGGACTGTGGGAATGCTGTGGACATAATATACCTCGACTTCAGCAAAGCTTTTAACAAAGTGCCCCATGATCTCCTGATGAGCCAACTAGCTCAAAGTGGGCTAGATGAAACAAGTATCAGGTGGATCCACAGTTGGCTACAGAATCAGACTCAAAGAGTGCTTATCAATGGGACCTTCTCAAGCTGGGGAGAGGTAACGAGTGGGGTACCGCAGGGCTCAGTCCTGGGCCCAGTGCTCTTCAACATTTGTATTAATGACTTGGAGGAGGAGGTGCAGGGAATGCTTGTCAAATCTGCAGATGACACAAAATTGGGCAGGATAGTGAATACTGTGAAAGACAGAAAAAAAATTCAGAGTGATCTTGATAGGCTGGAGTGCTGGGCTGAAAACAGCAGAATGACATCTAATGAGGATAAATGCCAAGTTCTGCACCTAGGAAAAAGAAACTAAATGCAGTTACAAGAAGGGGGCTACTTGGTTCAACAATACGACAAGCGAGAAAGATCTAGGAATTGTTGTAGATCACAAGCTGAACATGAGCCAACAATGTGATGTGGCTGCAAAAAAGGCCAATGCTCTTTTGGACTGCATTAATAGAAGCATAGCTTCCAAATCCCGGGAAGTACTAGTTCCCCTCTACTCAGCACTGGTTAGGCCTCATCTGGAGTACTGTGTCCAGTTCTGGGTGCCACACTTTAAGAAGGACTAAGACGAACTGGGAAAGGTTCAGTGGAGGGCAACAAAGATGATCAGGGGACTGGAAGCAAAGCCCTATGAGGAGAGACTGAAAGAACTGGGCATGTTTAGCCTCGTGAAGAGAAGACTGTGGGGAGATAGGATAGCGCTCCTCAAGCACTTGAGAGGTTGTCACAGAGAGGAAGGCCAGGATCTCTTCTCGATCATCCCAGAGTGCAGGACATGGAATAATGGGCTCAAGTTCCAGGAAGCCAAATTCTGGCTGAACATCAGGAAAAACGTCCTGTTAGAGCAATACGACAATGGAACCCATTCCCTAGGGAGGCGGTGGGCTCTCCCACACTTGAGGCATTCAAGACGAGGCTGGACATCCATCTGTCGGGGATAGTCTGACTACGGATGTTAGAGAATTCTGTCCGAAAGTTAAATGGGATCGAATTCAGACACATCCGGTCCGCGGAACCCTCCCCGGAATGGGGTGCCCCAGTCTACTCGGACAGGAGCTCACGCGGACCCTTTTTTTTTTCTCCGCTGAAAATTTTACGAAAGTATTTACGAAGGAAAATTCGCAAATTGGGACGAAAGAAATAGACATAGATGGCAAAAGGGATTTTACGAAAGTATTTAATAAATACACAGTTTCCTGCGACGATGCAGATTTCTTTCGCTGGGAGGGACGGGGTCACGAAATGCACGTAGCCTCATCTTTTTTTTTATTGTCAGTGAAGGTGAGGCAGGTGAGGTCAGGTGAGGTCAGGTGAGCGAGATCCCTCCAGGCCACCCCCCCCACCCCACCAGGAAGATAATGTCATTGAGGGGAGGGAACTCATCGACCATTTTTCCCGCCTTCACACATAGGACGGCGGTGTGTGAGTGTCCAGCAGCCTCAGTTGCTCCAGTCCAGACTAGAGACCAGAGGTGCCGCTGCTGCAGACAGAGTGTCCGTGTCCAGCAGCTGCAAGGAGTGTGTTTCTGTGTGTCCCTGTTCTAGAGCACTGCAGTTCAACCTTTATTACAGTGAAGGTATGTTCTTTCATATGTTTACTTTACCTGAATGTGCCCCTATGCTTAGTGATTTTTGGGTGGGAACTGGGAAGGCATCCTCCAGCAGCCTGTGTTTAGGCCTGCTGAGAAGGACTCCATCCTCCTGGGCTTTCCAGGATTAATCCATGTACTTTTTAACTTCAAGAGTCATATGCCCATATGTACTTAGTGTTTCTGAGTGATTCTGGGGAGGGCCTGCCTGGGCGGCCCAGCCAAGCCAGGCCAGGCCAGGCCAGGCCAGCAGCCTGTGTTTAGGCCTGCTGAGAAGGACTCTATCCTCCATCCTCCAAGCCTTTTCAGGATTAATCCATGTGCTTTTCAACTCCAAGAGTCATGTGCCCCTATGTACTTAGTGTTTCTGAGTGATTCTGGGGAGGGCCTGCCTGGGCGGCCAGGCCAGGCCAGCAGCCTTTGTTTAGGCCTGCTGAGAAGGACTCCATTCTCCAGCATCCTGTGTGTACTGTAGGCTTGTGTTTTTCAGGCCACATGTATGGACTACATCCTCCATCCTGGGCTTTTCAGCCTAATCTGCTGTACAATATGCCCCTATTTAGTTAGCATTGGATGGCTGGATTGGTGGGGAACTACTTTTACACTGCACTGTATCTGCGACTGTAGGCTGTTCACATGATTTCAGCTTTGCCACATGCATTTATGTTTCCTTCTGCCCAGAGACATGAACATGGAGAAAAGAGGAACCCGTAGTCAATCCAGCACTCAAAAGAGGTGTGGACGCCCGGAGAGAACATACACCACTGAGGTTGCATTTCAACGGTATTTTAAGAATGAGATGGAAGAGGAGGAAGCCCCAGGTGTGACCAGCAGTGACAGCAGCCCCAGCAGGAGTCCACCCCACAACCGTAAGCAGCGCACACCACCAATTACCGCCACAGAAAGTGGCACAGGCACAGCCAGCCACAACTCCAGAGGAAGAGGAAGAAAGTTCATGGATGGTGAGCAGAAGGGCAGTGTCTCCAAAGCAGATGAAAATGTTCCCAAGGAGACTCTACAGTGGTGGAATGAAAGTCAAGAAGTCTATGTCATTCCAAAGGATGAATCTGGTAAGACTCTGTCATCACAGGTGCTTGTAAATATCTGGATACAAATAAATATATTTGAATATTTGAATAGTCCCTACATTAGCCTTCCACAACCTGCAGCCTTCCAGATGTTTTGGGCTACAACTCCCAGCAATTTTGACCATTGGTCATGCCGGCTGGGGCTGATGAGAGTTGAAGTCCAAAACCTTTGGAGGCAACTATTTGGGGAAGAGTACGCCACGGGACCTTCTTCTTCAACACCACAAAACATACACGACTGTTTTACATTCATTCATATTCATTGCTATGAACATATTTCATATTATTAAAATGTTATATGGTACTCCAGTACTAAAGAAAACCCTAACTCTTTAAAAGAACTGCAATAATTTCTCAAATGATACACCTTTTCGGTGGGAAAACACTTCAGTGTTTTGTTCTTGCTTTGTTTCCAAAGCCATTCATCATAGTTTGCTGTCTTGTTTGGCTTTGATCTCTTTTAACTAGAGCTGCAATGTGAATTGATTAAGCAATTACATTTCTGAGGATGGTTTTTAAAACAGGGCCTGACTAATCAGGCACTGCTCCCGGGGGACCACAAATGTACCCCGGAAAAAGGCAGTGGGATTTGCCAAGTATGTGCTCAAGGACCAGCCCTATCATTAGGTAGCAGCGAGGTGTTGGGTCACAGAACTGTGGGTACTCCTCAGACTGCCTTGTACCTCCTCAGCCAGCTTGTTGTCCTCTGGTGTGGTGGAAGAAGATCTCCCATTGTCACTGTTCAAGTAAGATTCAGCTGTCGCTCTGTGTAGGATGGAGGGGTGCCATTTTATCCTTTGCCTCAGGAAGCAAAATGCTTTAGGCCAGCCCTGTAGGTGCTGAGTCTCACACAGTGGTATAATAGAGCTGCTGCAAAGGAGTGGACCTTGCAAGGGAGCCAAATATCTCCTCACCCATGCTTTTCAGACTTTTACCAGTGAGGACACGTTTAGATAACGCTCATGGAGTTTTGAAGTCTGTACAGTACATTTTTTTGCACCTTGTGTCATGTGTTGTTTTCTCAGTGCTAGCTAGTGCAGTAGTAGCTTACATCTGCACCTTCTGTAATGTTGATTGATCGCAATTCCAAGCTATGTTTCATAGATTTCTACAAGTACACAGTTTTATTCTCTTGGCTATTACTCATGTGTAAAAGGTGCATTTCTCATGAAACCCTGCTTCTATCTATTTTGAATCTTTACAGAGACACCCACAACTGTCCTCCCTGCATCAGTTGTTGTTGTTGTTCAGTCGTCTCCGACTCTTCATGACCCCATGGACCATAGCACGCCAGGCCTTCCTGTCCTGCGCTCTCTCCCGGAGCGTGCTCAAGTTCATATTCATTGCATCCGTGATGCTATCTAGCCATCTCATCCTCTGCCGTCCCCTTCTCCTTTTGCCTTCAGTCTTTCCCAGCATCAGGGTCTTTTCCAGAGAGTTTTCTCTTCGCATTAGGTGGCCAAAATATTGGAGCTTCAGCTTCATTATCTGTCCTTCCAATGAGCACTCAGGGTTGATTTCCTTTAGGATGGACTGATTTGACCTCCTTGCAGTCCAGGGGACTCGTAAGAGTCTTCTCCAGCACCACAGTTCGAAAGCATCAATTCTTCGGCGCTCAGCCTTCCTTATAGTCCAGCTCTCACAGCCATACATTACTACTGGGAAAACCATAGCTTTGATTAGACGGACCTTTGTCGGCAAGGTGATGTCTCTGCTTCTTACTATGCTGTCTAGGTTGGCCATAGCTTTCCTCCCAAGGAGCAAGCGTCTTTTAATTTCATGGCTACAGTCACCGTCTGCGGTGATCTTGGAGCCCAAGAAAGTAAAATCTGTCACTGCTTCCATTTCTTCCCCTTCTATATGCCAGGAAGTGATGGGGCCAGATGCCATGATCTTTGTTTTTTTAATGTTGAGTTTCAAACCAGCTTTTGCACTCTCCTCTTTCACCCTCAACAAGAGGCTCTTGAGATCCTCTTCGCTTTCTGCCATTAGGGTGGTATTGTCTGCATATCGGAGGTTGTTGATAATTCTCCCAGCAATCTTAATTCCGACCTCTGATTCATCCAACCCGGCATTTCTCATGATGTACTCTGCATATAAGTTAAATAAGCAGGGTGACAATATGCAGCCTTGTCGTACTCCTTTCCCAATTTTGAACCAATCGGTTGTTCCATGTCTGGTTCTTACTGTTGCTTCTTGACCCTCGTACAGGTTTCTCAGGAGACAGGTAAGGTGGTCTGGTACTCCCATCACTTTAAGAATTTGCCACAGTTTGTTGTGATCCACACAATCAAAGGCTTTAGTGTAGTCAATGAAGCAGAAATAGACGTTTTTCTGGAATTCTCTTGCTTTCTCCATGATGCAGCGAATGTTGGCGATTTGATCTCTAGTTCCTCTGCCTCTTCTAAACCCAGCTTGTACTTCCGGTAGTTCTCGGTTCGCATACTGCTGAAGCCTAGCTTGTAGGATTTTGAGCATCACCTTGCTGGCATGTGAAATGAGCGCAATTGTGCGGTAGTTTGAACACTCTTTGGCGTTGCCCTTCTTTGGAATTGGAATGTAAACTGACCTTTTCCAGTCTTGTGGCCACTGTTGAGTGTTCCAGATTTGTTGGCATATTGAATGCAGCACTTTAACAGCATCATCTTTTAGGATTTTAAATAGCTCGGCTGGAATACTGTCATCTCCGCTAGCTTTGTTGTTACTAATGCTTCCTAAGGCCCACTTGACTTCACTCTCGAGGATGTCCGGCTCAAGTTCAGTGACCGCACTATCATGGCTATCAGGGACATTCAGATCTTTCCTGTATAGTTCTTCTGTGTATTCTTGCCACCTCTTCTTAATCTCATCTGCTTCTGTTAGGTCCCTGCCTTCTTTGTCCTTTATCGTGCCCGTCTTTGCACAAAACGTTCCCTTGAGATCTCCAATTTTCTTGAAGAGATCTCTAGTCTTTCCCATTCTGTTGTTTTCCTCGATTTCTTTGCATTGTTCATTTAAGAAGGCCTTCTTGTCTCTCCTTGCTATTCTCTGGAACTCTGCATTCAGTTGGGTATGTCTTCCCTTTTCTCCCTTGCTTTTCGCTTCCCTTCTTTCCTCAGCTACTTGTAAAGCCTCCTCAGACAGCCACTTGGCTTTCTTGCATTTCTTTTTCTTTGGGATGGATTGAGTTGCTGCCTCCTGAACAATGTTACGGACCTCCGTCCATAGTTCCTCAGGCACTCTGTCTATCAGGTCTAATCCCTGAAATCTATTCCTCACCTCCACTGTATATTCATCAGGGATATGATTTAGGTCATACCTGAACGGTTTAGTGGTTTTCCCGACGTTCTTCAATTGAACCCGAAATTTTGCAAGAAGCACCTCATGATCTGAGCCACAGTCAGCTCCAGGTCTTGTTTTGACTGACTGTATGGAGCTTCTCCATCTTTGGCTGCAAAGGACATAATCAATCTGATTTCGATATTGACCATCTGGTGATGTCCATGTGTAGAGTCGCCTCTTGTGCTGTTGGAAAAGAGTGTTTGCTATGATCAGCATGTTCTCTTGGCAAAACTCTATTAGCTTTTGTCCTGCTTCATTTTGTACACCAAGGCCATGCCTGCCTGTTATCCCGGTGATTTCTTGACTTCCTACTTTAGCATTCCAATCCCCTATGATGAAGAGAACATCTTTTTTTGGTGTTGGTTCTAGAAGGTGTTGTAGGTCTTCATAGAACCGATCAACCTCAGCTTCTTCGGCCTCAGTGGTTGGGGCATAGACTTGAATTACTGTGATGTTGAATGGTTTGCCTTGGATTCGTACTGAGATCATTCTATCATTTTTAAGATTGTACCCCAGTACTGCTTTTCCCACCCTTTTGTTGACTATGAGTGCTACTCCATTTCTTCTAAGGGATTCTTGCCCACAATAGTAGATATGATGGTCACCTGAATTAAATTCGCCCATGCCTGTCCATTTTAGTTCGCTGATTCCCAAGATGTCGATGTTCAATCTTGCCATCTCATGTTTGACCACCTCCAGCTTACCTTGATTCATTGATCTGACATTCCAGGTTCCTAAACAATATTGTTCTTTACAGCATCGGATTTTCTTTTCACCACGACACATCCACAGCTGAGTGTCCTTTCGGCTTTGGCCCAGCCGCTTCACTCTTTCTGGCGCTACTTGGAAATACCCTCTGCTCTTCCCCCGTAGCATATTGGACACCTTCCGACCTGAGGGGCTCATCTTCCGGCGTCATCTCTTTTCGCCTTGTGATACGTTCCATGGGGTTTTCTTGGCAAGAATACTGGAGTGGGTTGCCATTTCCTTCTCCAGTGGACCACATTTTGTCAGAACTCTCTGCCATGACCTGTCCGTCTTGGGTGGCCCTGCACGGCATAGCTTATGGCTTCACTGAGGTACGCAAGCCCCTTCGCCACAACAAGGCAGTGATCCATGAAGGGGCCCTGCATCAGGGAGTGGGACAGATGAACCAGGTTCACAGCTGCCTGCTGATAATCAACTCGTGGGCAGTGGCTCACATGATTTGGAAAAAAAGGCCAGAGGACTTAGTTTCATCAGTGATCCGGACAGCGAAGATGATGAGGAGCCCTTCTATATCAATGTCCCTGCTGAGTAGGGATGTCAGAGAATTCTGCCACGGATCTTGGTGAGGCCGAATGCCAGTGCATTCGGCCCCCTGAAATCTGTGGCGGAACGACCTGCCCCCCCACCCCCCACGGATCCCCCTCAGGATGAGACTTACCTGGGGCGGATGTTCTGGGCGGCGGCGGCTCCGGCGGCGGCTTTGGCGGCGGCTGGTCTTCTGACCAGCTGCCACTGCCACCATTTGCAGTCTTGTCTCTGTAAAAAAACAAAAACAAAACTGATGTGATAGGCTATGTAAAGACTTACGTAGCCTATCACAACCCAGTAAAAAAAAAAAAACGCGTATGCAAATGGCGGCGGCTATGGCCACCGCCATTTGCGTTCCTTATTTTTCACCTTCTTAGTCTACGTAAATATTTATGTAGACTATTATGGCGAAAATAAAGGGGAACGCAAATAGCGTAGTGGGCGCTATTTGCGTCCCTTTTTGATTTGCCGTTTTAGCCTACGTAAATATTTACATGGGCTAAAACGGCGAATCAAAAAGGGACGCAAATAGTGCCCGCTACGCTATTTGTGTTCCCTTTTATTTTCGCTGTAATAGTCTACGTAAATATTTACGTAGACTAAGACAGCGAAAAATAAGGAACGCAAATGGCGGCAGCCGTAGCCGCCATTTGCGTACACAGTTTGTTTTTTTTCCCCAGAGCCCTCCATAGCCGGAAATCCGGCTGCGGATGGCTCTAGCCTGGGCCTGGCCGGCTGCTCCACGGAGCTGCCGCGGAGCACAGCCGGCTGTCGAGGATTCCGGGGGGGAGGAACGGATCGCCTCCCCTCCCCGTCGAGGATTCTGGGGGGAGGGACGGAACGCCTCCCCTTCACCATGGGCAGAATCCGTGGAAAGGTAAGTGACTTTCGTACATCCCTACTGCTGAGACTGAGTCTGTGTTCCACTTCCAGCCTGCTGGGATCTTTGGGAGCAATCCCAAACCTCAGGAACAAACATCCCCTGCTAAGCGCTGGTCAGCGCCATCAACAACGCCAACAACAACACCATCCACAGATGAGTGGAAATGTGCAGCTCCCAATGCCACCTCATCTGAAACCGATACCCCCATTCCCCAAAGAAGAAATGGTGGTGGCAGGGTGAGTTCCTATGTGTGGCGCTTCTTCAAATATGCAGAGAATGACCGCTATGTCGTGCTTTGTGATATTTGTAGAAGCCGTGTGCGGCTAGGAAAAGAAGGGGGCTGTGGATGAGTGGGCACGTCTGCCATGAGGCGACACATGGAGGTGCATCATGCGCTTCTTGTGCCCAAAGATAGCAATGGGAAGTCCCTGCCACAACCATCCAAAAAGAACATTACCGCCTTCTTTGCCTCATCTTCCAAAGACCTCACGCAAAGTGGGTGAGAAGGGCACAGAAGGCAACTTAGCTAAGAGGCAGGCGTCAATGGAGAAATGTCTCACGCTGACACAGAAATTCCCCTCTGACAGCGTCCAGGCACGAAGGTTGAATCACGACCTGACAGAGCTCATTGCTCAATGTATGCTTCCCTTCTCCGTGGTGGAAGACGAGGTCTTCCTGCGCTTCATGAAGAGATTGAGCCCTTGGTGGGATGTCCCCTCTCATCACTACATTAGTGGTGTTGCCATTCCAGCCCTGGCTTCTGAAATCAGAAGGGTACTCCAACAGGATTTGAAATGTGCAGTTGGAGGAAGTGTACATTTAACGAGTGACTCATGGACAAGTAATCAAACAAAGTCTTATCTGTGTGTCACTGGACAATGGGTATCCGTCAGTGCGAGCAGCCGACTGACTTGGAGAACAGCGACATTGGCCCTCACAATGCTCTCAGGGACACACACAGCAAAAAACATCAGCAGTAGCATCAGTGGTGTTGTTCAGTCCTGGTTGGCCCCCTTAAATCTAACAGTGGGCTGTGTAGCAACAGACAATGCCTCCAACTACCTAAAAGCAGCCCGCATCGCGGGGCTAAACCTTGTTCCGTATGTTGCGCACTGCTTGAACCTTGTGGTGCATTCCGGATTGAGCAATGCATCTCCTAAAATAGGCAAGCTACTTAAGGTGGCCCGATCCATTTGCACCCACTTCAGGCAGTCCTGCTCAGCAATGGAGGCAATCGGCGCCATCTAACGTAGCCGTGGCCTTCCAGAACACAAATTCATTTTGGATGTGTGCACATGCTGGAACAGCATATTGCATATGCTTCAGAGACTCTGTGAGCAGAGAGCATCTATAAATGACATTACTGAGAAACAACACCACTCCAATTTTTTTGTCACACCGCATCAGTGGCTCTGGATGCAGTGGTGGACATTTTAAACATATTTGATGAATGCACAATGATACTGAATGCAGACTATGCCACACTGGGCCAAGTTCTACCTGTCCTGAAGATTATAGAGGGGGTGCTGAGAAAACGCCATGCTGAGCTTTGTGAGCACACCAGTGCTGTAGGCAGTCAAGTCCCCAATCCTGTAGTTAGGCTTGCTGAATTCCTTCTGCAGGAGCTGGGTACCAACGAACACATCACTTCGTTGAGGGGGGTCATGAAATACGTTGCTGCCATATTCCTTGAACTACAGTTCCGGGATAGCACAACAAGGGTGGTGCTGCCAAACCAGAACCCTGACTTCCAAAGTCTAAAAAGCTATTTGACAGAGAAAGTCATAGAGTGCTGCCAGAGAGATGTTCTGGATGAGAAGGAGCTGGGGAAGAGTGAGGCTAGTAGTACTACTACCTCCCCTGAAGATAATATCTGCAGCAGCAGCACCATCACCAGCAGGAAGGGTGATGATGACGCCACAGCAGCTGTACCACCAACACGACATACAGACACAGGGGCATCTTTATTTATTTATTATTTATTATTGCATTTATATCCCACCTTTTTTCCTCTTGCAAGGCACCCAAGGTGGCTTACATTATCCTCCTCCTTTCCATTTTATCCTCACAACAACAACCCTGTGAGGTAGCTTGGGCTGAGAGTGTGTGACTGGCCCAAAGTCACCCAGTGAGCTTCCATGGCCGAGTGGGGACTAGAACCCGGATCTCCCAGCTCCCAGTCCAACACTCTTGCCACTACACCACACTGGGTCTCTTGTGGAAAGTTCTACCTGTACTCCTCAATGGCAGTGGAGCTCGGTGTAAGCGGGAGCGGGCAGGGGAAATGTGCCAAAGCAGCCAGGAAAGGATCAGCTTATGATGTGGCTATCCAGGAACTGGAAGCTTATGCCAGAGAGAGTTTCTCGGGAATGCAGAGCAGCCCAGAGAGTGATCCTCTCCTACACTGGGAGACAAAACGTGGTGTTTGGCCAAATCTGACCAAAGTTGCCATTTGGCATCTATCTTGCCCTCCCTTGAGTGTGTCCTCTGAAAGGCTTTTCTCCACCACTGGCAACATTGTCACTACCCGCTGAAGCAGACTCACACCGGAACATGTCTCCACTCTTGCCTTCATATGCTCCAACAGTGCCAATGTCTTGGTAGAAAGGTGGGGTGGGGTGCAAAAATTCAGCAATCACTACATGAAGAAGGATAACGTGCACACACCGAGAGGCTGGTCCTGTTGCTGCTGGGCTGGTGCCAGTCCCCCTGTGTGCACTGCGCAGAGACCAGCAGCAGCATTTCCCTGGAAATGGACAGCGTGTCAGTGTGTAATATGAGTTGTAGCCAGGCCCGCATAATCTTATGCATGTGGTTGTACAGGAAAAAACAATGATGTTCCCAGCATCCCTTCTTGAACCAGCCAAAGTGGCTGGAAGATGATGGGACCTTTTTCTGTCCAAGTTCACCAAGCATAGGATTGCAGGCTAAATGTCAGGATTTGTTTGTTTCCACATGAGACCACAAAGAGATAGCTTCATTTTCAGTACACATCCTTGTTTTCATATTTAGTTAAGCTTGATGATGGGATGGGATAAATATAACTTACCAGGCGTTAGGGATGTACGAAAGTCACTTACCTGGTCTCACAGCTTGCTTCGCGGTGGGGGAGGAGGCGTTTCGCTTCTCCCCCCGAAATTCAGGCCGGGGAGAAGCGCCCCGTCTCCCCAGCCGCAAACTACGAAAGTAAAAAAAAAAAAAAAGACCCCGTGATAGGCTACATAACGATTTATGCAGCCTATCATGGCTAGATCTCCAAAGTCAGCCGTGATAGGCTACGTTAATCATTACATAGCCTATCACGGGGTTGTTGGTTTTTTTTACTTCAGCTGTAATGGCAGCGGCGGCAGCCGGTCGAAAGACCGGCTGCCACCCCCGCCCCCGCCGAAAGCCCGCCGAACCGCTGCCGGGACCCACCGCCGGGAGGGACATTCGGCTACGGTAAGTCCCATCGGGGGGGTGGGGTGGGGTGGTGGCGGGGTGGTGGTGGGGTGGTGGCGGGGTGGTGGTGGGGGGGTGGCGGAGAATTTCACCACCGATTTCAGGGGGCCGAATGTGTTGGTGCTCAGCCCCCCGAAGATTCGGGGAGAAATTCTCCACCATCCCTACCAGGCGTATGCCTCTGCGAAAATGGGGGCTGGCCTGCCTTGACCCACACTCTGTGGATGTGCCACTAGTAGGCGGGGGGTTCAACAGTGGTGCCCTCCTCTCAGCAGCAGCTATCCCCTCCCTGATGAAGGACTACTTCAACGCCTTCCATTTGGACCGTAATTGTCCTGTCGTCCGATGGTGGCCCGCTCGCTCCATCCTCCTCTTTATCCGGCCCCAATAAACTTCATTGCGGCAGGAGCAGCTGCCAAACAGTGCTGCCACCACCTCGCTGCTCCTAATGTTAATGAGGAGGGCCTTGGTCTCCTCATGGTCCCACCTCCTGCCAAGCACTGGTGCAGCCATTTTAGTGCAGCTACACTACTACACACAAACACACACACCAGACAGCCATGCACAACCACCACTTAACTATTATTTTTATTTTATTTATTGCATTTATACCCTGCCTTTCTCCCTCTCGCAAGGAACTCAAGGCGGCTTACATTATCCTCCTCCTCACTGTTGTATCCTCACAACAACAACCCTGTGAGGTAGGTTGGGCTGAGAGTCTGTGACTGGCCCAAAGTCACCCAGTGAGCTTCCATGGCCAAGTGGGGACTAGAACCCGGATCTCCCGGCTCCCAGTCCATCACTCTCACCACTACACTACACTGGCTCTCAACTACACACACACAGACCAAACCAGACAAAAACACCACAATGCACAACTACACACACACAGACCAGACAAAACCACCACAATGCACAAACAACACTGACACAAGCAAATTCAATAAGCACCACCACTAAGACACAAGCACCATCACACAACAGAACTCCAGCCACAAATCACCACGCAGACACAGACGCAGATGCAGACGACATTCAGGAAGTTAGCAGGAAGTTGACAACAGATTTTGCGGAAGCGGAGCTGCAGCCCCGTTTTTTTTTTTATTTGGGAGACAGGTTAACAAGACCAGTAAACGCGAGGAACATCAAGCACAAATACACAGAAATTAATAAAATCACAGTCCCTGTCCTGTCTGAGAAAACAAGACAGCAGGGGAGCACACAGAGGGAATGAAAAAAGATACGTAAACAATTACGAAAATAGCGGGAAAGTTCTGGCCAAGGCAATCACAACAATGGCGAGTGCGGCGGAAGTTACGGGGGGATTCCCCCCAAGGGAGAAAATACAAATACATCAGCAATCACAACAAACAGTGGCGAGTGCAGCGGAAGTTACATAGGGTCAATTCCGGCCAACGGAAACTACGTAAATATTTGCGAAGAATAGTCTTTCGCAGAATGGCAGAACAGGACGGGCAGCTGTTGGGCGCAGAGGATTTTTCGACGTTTGCTGAGGATTTATTTACGTAACTTCCGAGGCGGAAAAAAACCCAGAGGATTCCGGGGGGTTGCGGCTAGCGGAACGGGACAGAAGACGCAAACTGCGGAAGTCAAGCGGGACGGTATGAGCACAATTCGTACATCCCTAGGTCTGACTTGGATTCCTGCATCGAGCAGGGGATTGGACCTGATGGCCTTGTAGGCCCCTTCCAACCCTACCATTCTGTGATTCTATGACTATATAATTCTATCCAGTTCCCACTCTTTGGGCTGAACGTGGACTCAGACGCAATCCTCAGTCAAAATCCATAAATTTCCAAGCTTGCAATGTGATTTGTGGAGCAAAACAATGCGTTTGACAGCATGCATACATTTGAAAATAGTGCATGAAAAAATTGAACTTTCGAAACATGCATGCAAATACGTTTTACTCAATGGCAGAAGAACACAACTGTTTCAAAGATGTGCACAATTGATGCACACACTTGGAAGATATGCATGTAAAGGAGCATGGCGGAGTTCCCTAGGGAGGGAGTTCCACAGAGTGGGGGCCACCACAGAGAAGGCCCTCTCCCTCGTCCTCACCAGTCTAGCTGTCCTGGCTGATGGGACAGAAAGAGGGCCATCCGAGGCTGATCTTGTTAAGCGGCATGTTCTTGGCAATAGGGATGTACAAACTCACTGGGTCTGTGCTGCTCTCCAGACCCCCGCTGGCCGCCTGCCCCTGCTCACCACATGCAACAAGCTGCTGGGTGGTCCACGGGCACTCGGTGAGTGGCGTGCAGTCCCCCGATCCCCTGCCATGTAAAATGGCGGCTCAGTCTTTCAGCCTGAAGGACAAAGTCAACTTGAGAGGAGCTCTCATGGCCACATTCTAGTGGTGGGTGTGCCCGAAGGCAAATTGGGGGCAGGCCAAAGGCAAAGGGGGCAGGGCCAGCATACTGTAGCTTCAAGCCCTTGCTGCCAGGAACTAAGCCTTAGGAGTAGCGACTCAGCCTTTGAGAACTGTGGAGAAATCCACGCAAACGCCAGGAAACCACCGAAGAACTGGCAGTTGAGGGAAAGGGGGTGGGGCAGGGGAACAGGGAACCCCAGGGGCCAGGTGTGTTCCTGAGGTTCTGCACCCCTGTACTGGGGGACAGCGCTGAGTGCTGTGCAGCCTGTCCTGTGCTCCAGAAGCTGGGCCGTGGCCCGCAGGTGCCATGGAGGGTGCTGTCCCATTACCAGTGTTGAAGTAAGATTCAGCTGACCGTCAACTGTGCATGGAATTGGGAGGGAGGGAGAGCGTTTTGTCCTTCACCTCAGGCAGCAAAATGACTCCAGCCATCCCTGGCCAAAGCAGAGAATGGGGCAGAGAAAACCCCGTGCTCATGCAAGGCTGAGGAAGTCCTCTGCCAAAATCAAGAGCAGTGGAGGCTGGTGGCGGAAGTACCCTTTAGAGTTCTGACTGGTTCTGACTAAAACCCACAGCAGATGCACCGCCCCACTGATATCGGAGCCACCAGCCTCCACTGGTCAAGAGCGCCACGAGTCAGAATAAACGATAACGGATGACAGCAGAGACAGGCCTGACTCACTATTCCTAAGTGTGGGTGAACATATGGAGGCTGAGGGGATGGCCTGGCAATCATGATCCTGCTTCCCCTTCTGTGTGGTCATTTCTACACAGAGAAATGTGTGGACGCTCTGAGCATAATGTGGACTTTGGTGAGTGTGTAGCAGTTCCTTGCATGCCAAGAAATGTACCTGGAGGTAATGCACCAACCAGGTGGGCTTTGCAGGTATAGAATCATAGAGCTGGAAGGTATCTTGGAGATCATCTAGTCTGACACCTGTTTGATGCTGGCTCTGCAGTCAGGGGACAAAGTCCTGTCTCAGTCCCATTTCAGCTCCTGCAGTTGTACAGACTGTGTGCAAAGATCCCTTTTCAGCTTCCATCTAGCAAAAATATCCCACCCTTTTTTCCAGTCTTGGCTACTCTTCTGTTTCTTAAACAATTTCATGAATCATTATGTTCTGAGCCCTACAGACACTTGATATGACAGCTTGACTGTGCAATCCTATGCATTTACTCAGAGGTATGTCCCACTGAGTTTGGTGGGGCTTACTCCCAAGTAAGTGTCCACTGGATTGCAGCCTGCGTAATTGCTGCAAAGACAATTAACCCATTAGTTAATGGGTAGCACAGAACACTTCTAAACCAGTCTGTTCCATATTCCATTGTCTTGGCCCCCACATGCGCTTGCAGTAATCCTCTGGCGCTAATTGCTTTATGACGAGGCAATTCATAACCCACTGTTGTGAGCTCTCACCAAATGGCTTGTGTGGCAGCATTTCACGGTGCTGGTTTTTCTCCTCCTGTGCAGAGAACAGCTTCATTTAGCCGTTCCCTCCGCCTGCTTGCTTTGCTTCTCCAAAGCCACACAGAATCTCTGGAACAAATGACTCTGTTGCCAGTGAAGTGCACTCATCTGTGCTAGGACTGATGCTTGTTTCTGCACCACCAGAGTAACCCAGGCAACTGTTGGCTCTACTGAGGGGCCCTTGTTCTTTCTTTGGAGGAGGTCCCTCTCGCTGCTCTCTAGGACCTAGGGTGGGTTACCAAATTTTGGGTGGGAAACCACAACAAATATGCCCTGGGATGCTAGATTGTTGGCCCTGGACGTGGGAAGCTCAGGCTCAAATTCCCACTCAGCCACGGAGGTCACGGGGCTTTAAACATCTTTAGTATGGTTACTTTTTAGTATCTCATATTAAGCAGAGCAATTATTGGTGGATAATTATGGATGGCAAGGCAACATAAGAACATATGAACACAGGAAGAGCCCTGTTGGATCAGACCAAGGGTCCAGCATTCTGTTCACACAGTGGCCAGCCAGCTGACTGTGAGCAACCCCCAAGCAGGACAGGAGTGCAACAGCACCCTCCTGCCCATGTTCCCCAGCAACTGGTGTACACAGGCATCCTGCCTCTGATCCTGGAGAAGGCTACTGATGGCTACTAGTCCTGATGGCTATCAGGACTAGTAGCCATCAGTAGCCTTCTCCTCCATCAATTTGTCCAACCCCCTTTTAAAGCCATCCAAGTTGGTGGCCATCACTACATCCTGTGGTAGCAAATTCCTTAGTTTTACTCTGTGCTGTGTGAAGGAGTCCTTCCTTTTATCTGTCCCAAATCTCCCCCCAGTCAGCTTCATGGGATGACCCTGTTGGGTTCTGGTATTTTGAGGGAGGGAGAAAAATGTCTACCTCTCCACATTCGTCCACACCAGGCATATGTTTGTAGACATCTATCATGTCTCCCCTTACCCTCCTTTTTTCCAAGCTGAACAATCCCAGCTATTGTAACTAGGGATGTTGGAGAATTCTGCCATGGACCCCAATGAGGCTGGATTCCAAGAATCCGGCCCCACTGGGGTCTGTGGCAGAATGGAGCCCTCACCTCCGCGCCCCTCCGGGATCCGTCCAGGCTGGCTCCTCCACGTGGTGATCCTGCGGAGCCAGCCGCTGGCTCCGCAGCACTGGCGAAACGGCCGGCCGCCATTGCCGTGCTGTATCGCTGTGCTAAGTCTGGATGCAAATGGCATCCACTATGCCATTTGCGTCCCTGTTTTTTCACACGATAGGCTACGCAAATATCTATGTAAATCTAATTTGCATAGGCTATCGCATGAAAACAGGGACGCAAATGGCGTAGTGGACGCCATTTGTGTCGGGACTTAGCACAGCGATACAGCACAGCAATGGCGGCCGGCCGTATCTCCAGCGCTGTGGAGCCGGCGGCCAGCTCTGCAGGATCACCACGGAGCAGAGCTGGCCTGGACAGATTCCAGGGGGAGGGACGGATCGCCTCCCCCGCCCTGCAGATCCCCCCAGCCAGAACAGGGTAAGTGATCCGCCCACCCGTAGTTGTAACCTTCCCTCATAGTTGGAGATGCTCCAGCCTCTTGATCATTTTCATAGAATCACAGGGTTGGAAGGGCCTACAAGACAATTGAGTCCAACCCCCTGCTCAGTGCAGGAAGCCTGATTCCCAAGCGGTCTCCCATCCAAGTACTAACCAGGGCTGACCCTGCTTAGCTTCCAAGATCAGATGAGATCGGGCGCATCCAGCCTTGCCCTTTTCAGCAGTTCTTCCAACTCCAACTTCAGGGCTGTGGGACAATTCTGGCTCACTGGAGGTGCCAATCTGTGTTCTCCAAATGGCCACGTACCTTCTCCTGGATCCACCCCCTTTCCCCAGGCCACCTATTGTTTGGAGTGTTCAGCTGAAATATGCTGCTGTTTTGGTTATGTTTGATAGTTTGGCCAACCCCCACCACCCCCACATGGAACATGGAACAAAGCATCTTCAAAACAGAATTCAGACCTTGGTCTGAAAGAGGTTCAACACCCTCAATGTACAATGTGGAGCTGGAATGGCTGAGAAGTACCCAGGCACTTTTAGTGGTTCAAACATGAACAGTGGGGGAGCATCACTCAACAATAGGTATGTTTTGCATCTATAGGGCTGGGAGAGAAATTGCACACTTTTGAAGCAAGCCACAAACCAAAACTTAGTTATCCATTGAAATTTGCAATTCTCTAAAGTTTATGATAGAGTTCTCTATTTTTTTTTTTTAAATGTGTATATTAGGGGAAAATGCACACAAATATTCCTGTATTAGCAAAAACAAATCCCCCACCAATGTTTAAAATGCATTATATTAGGAAAATTTATTGCAAAAATGTGTACATTAGGCAAGAATGCATGCAAAAACACATGTATCTGGAGAAATGCACACAAAATATGGATTTTCATGCAAACTTTTTTTTAAAGCTCCTTGTCCCACATCCCTCTAATGAAGAGGTTCAGAACCTCTTTCAGTCTGAGGTCTGAATTTCATTTTGGAGATGCTCTCAGGGGCCACATTCAAGTGGTGGGTGGGGCTGTAGGCAAAGGGATGGAGCTGAAGGCACAGGGGTGTGGCCAAAGCACCCCAAATACCTGCATATTTTGGCTTAGATCTCTTACTGCTGATAGCTAAGTTTTAGGGGAGACATTTCAATGTTTTAGAAGGGAAAAATACATAAAAACCAGGGGACTACTCAATCGCGGGTGGTTGGGGGAAACGGGGTGGGGCCGGGGAAGGGGAGTGGGTTTCTGAGGAAGCCCAGATGGCCAGAGGTGGCCCCCTGGCCCAAGGTTCTGCCCCACTGCTCTAATCAGTGTGAGTGTTAGAAACTGAAACTCGAGTTTACAAAATGCTGCCATATCCTCCTGTTTCGGTCCCAGCTTCCACGTCAGTTTGGAAGAGCCAAATCTCATATGATACTAACACCTTCCCTCCTCCCAATCCTCTGTTCTGTCTACAGAGGACGTGGTTGTTGGGGCTGCCTATAATTCATCATAAATATGGGAAAGGGTCAGATGAAGTTGAGCTTTAAAGCCATCAGCACCAATCAACGCTGGCCCAGGGCGGCAGGGAAATAATACGTTCCATCTGTTTGTCAAAACACATGGTCTTGGTCTGTACGTCTGCCATGTTGACATAATGTTCACATTTGCTGAGTTAGGTGGCCAGCCTTGGAACGTATTGAAGGTTTACATTTCTAAACGGGGATTATTGCCTAGTTGCACATTAAAGCTTTTGTCATGCAATGTGTGCTACTTGCTTGAAGAAGAAAAAAGTACTTTTTTTTTCTTCGTACACATAATTCTGGCTGGCAGTTTTGAACTGCCAGCCAGAATTGAAACATCTGGATCCTGCAGTATGAAAATATTCTACATTTGTTCAGTGGGCTGTTCTTCCTAGTAAATGTACTTAGAATGGTAGCCTTTGAATAAAACATTAGGATGGGTTGATATATAGCCAGGCTGGTTGGCCTCTACTGAATAAAGCTAAGGGGATTATTATATAATCCACTGCAATCTGACTCTCTTGTAATCATAATTTTCAAATGTATTCATGATGTGTGGAATTAACTATCACACAAGCAATGTTTTTCGATAAATTGACAGAAAATACATCTATGAATGACTCCTAACTATGATGACAGGATAGCACCTCTGTGCCAGAGGTAGGCAGTATGCCTCTGCAGAGCAGAAGGCCATCATGTCCCTGACCTGCCTGTAGGTTTCCTGGCAGCATCTGTCTGGAAGCAGGATACTGGTCAAGGCCACCCCTTCCATTAGACAGAGTGGCCAATGGTGGGGAGATGGCAGAAAGGGGCTGTAGGAGAGAGGTGTGTCCCACAGCACCCCCCTTGCTTCCAAAGCTAGCTTGATGCCTTCAGGGGCAGTTCAGGGCACAGTCCCATCACCGGTATTGAAGACCAACTCGACTACCAGTCCAGCTGGCTTTTGTACATGGAATGGGAGGGGCACCATCTTGTTCTTTGCCTCAGGCAGCAAAATGCTTTGGGCCACCTCTGTAATATGGACCATTGTTCTGATTCAGCAGGACACTTTTTATGAGGGAAAGAGTGCAGCCTACCTCTGGAGCTTCGAAAAGTTAGCATTAAGAAGTTTAGGCAAACCCGCTGAACTTACAGCTATGAACAGGTAATAGCCAGGATAGCTAAATGGAGCTTCCAGGTTTGGAGGCAGTCTAGCTTAGAATACGAGCTGCTGGTAAAACAAACATCGGGGAGCGCTCCTGCCTCCATGCTCTGCTGGCTTTCTCGAAGCAGCTGGCTGAGCACTATTGGAAACAGGATGTTACCCTAGAAGGAATGTTGGTTTGATCCAGTCGGGAGGGCATTTTTCAGTATTCTTTTGAAGTTCTAATTAGGCTCAGATTAATTTCTGGAGAGACAAACAAGTTTGACTGGGAGACAGGAGCTCCCTCTCCTTGATCTTCCTCATCTGAATATCTGTTCCCTTCCCACACACCAACAGGACGCCAACACTCTTCATTCCTTCTCCAAGCGTCCAAGGGCGCCTCCTGTTTTCAAGTAAAATTGTCTCTTTTTTTGCCACCATGGCAATTTTGGTGGCAAATTCGGTGGCAGCGGGGGGCAGGGGTGTGCCCCTCTGACCCACAGAAGTTGACCACTCCCTGATTTAGATGGTTGGTGTAAAAGGCGTGCATCTGAGGCTGATGGAGATGCTGAATAGATGCGTGTGTGTCTGTGGGCGTGTGTGTGTGGCTTCCATCGTACCAGCACTACAAAATAAATCTGTATGACAGTTCTTGCTGCAACTTGTAAAGCTGCAATCTCATAACGTTTGTGGCTGTAAATATTATAAACGGTGGAAAAAGGAGACAATGATTACATTTTAAAATGAAACAAAATGGGAGCTGCTTGTCTTGGCTGCTATTTCTTCTTTGATCTTCCCCAGAACTGCTTTGCTCTATTCAGCCACTCATGGAATATTTTGGCGCCTGTCATTAAATAAAGAAAAACTGACGGCGCGACTGCAAGCAGGCGACGCAATTAGCGTCATGTGTAGTTAGGCGCACACCACACTGAATTCAGAGGGAGTCGTACCCCTCCGTGGAAAACGCGGCGGCTCAGGTTGCAAGGTTCTTTTATGTAAACAAGGGACTGAATTAGTGGTCATATCAGGAGAACAGGAGCAGCAAAAAGGCAGCGGAGAGCGTGGTTTGCGGTTGCACAGAGGAAGTAATGAAAAGAGAATCTGGAAAGGTTCTCTTTCACCCCCAACCCAACTTTAGCTCACTTCTAGCAGAAGTATTAGTTTGGTTCTAACCGTGGAATGTCAGCGAATAAATCAAGTTTGTCGACTTTAAAGAAACAGAGCATTTGAGTAATAAGGCCACCTTGCTGGGAATCTAGAAGATGAAGCTGGATTAATTGCCTTACTCCTTGAAGATGGTGAAAGTTAGGGTGGCCATGCACCCACTTTTACAGAGGACTGTCCTGGACAGCAGACTGAATAGACAGACACACAGGCCCTCTAGTCACGGACTTCTCCACTATGGTGAGATGCACTGTACTTCTACTTAAATTATATTATCTCTAAATTGGCACCTATACATATAAAGGACCATATGCAAATTTTATGCAATTTCTGTCCTCTTTTTCCTCCTTTTTGCTGCTGCATTTCCTATTTTTTGGTGATCTTTAAGTGGCCACCCTAAGTGTTTCCTCTCCTACCAACCTGCCTGTGTGTTAAGATCCCCAGATGAGGCTGTTCTCCAAGTACCATCATTTAGCAGAGTGTAGAAAAGGAGAGGACCTATTCAGTGGTGACTCCCTGCCTGACTGCAGCATTCTCCCTAGGGACATTCTTGGCATCAGCTTTGCAATCCTTTCGGTGCCAAGGCATTTTTATCCAGGAGTTCTTAAATTGGCTTTATTGCCTCTGCTGTCATGATGAGTTTTATGGTTTTGTTGCCTCTCAGTTGCATTGCTATAAAAAGGATGATGTGATATGCTGTGTTGTTTTTCTTGTGTTGTATTTTTTATTACTGTACACCATACTGGAATCCATCAGGATGGAGGGCAGTCTATGGATTTGTAATATAGATAAATATCTTCAGCTCTGTTGGCAAGACAGAAACATTTAAGGAACCTTGAATCCATCCAGCGGGGGGGGGGGGGGGAGATGTTCCTGAGACAAGAGGCCTGTGCAATCCTTTCAGTTCACTTTGTGTGTGTGATAAGCATCAGGAATGCTGTTGGGTAACTAGTGGTAGGCCCTGTGCTTTCTGCAAGCCTCCAGCCATGTTGGCTGGAATGCGTGCATCGTGGCCTGTGAGCATAGGGTTCTAAGATGTGATCCACGCTGCCCTTTTTTGCAGTGTACAGATTGTACAGTATACAAAGAACTGAGCTGAATTTTTGCATAGGGCTGAAAGGAAGTCCACCCACAACATGGATCAAATCAAAGTTAGAGTCTTCTCTTTCATTTCTTCCTCTCAACAGGGCGAGCTGTTGACAGCTGTGTTTGGACTGTTCTGCACCGAGTAACCAGAGAGTGGAAAGGGAGGAGAACTTTTGGTTAGTTCGGCTGCCTTGTATGGCACAGCCCAGTTCTGAACAAGCCACCAAATATTGGGAGGGAGAGCGAGAAGGCTTGTCATGGCTTGCCAGGAAACACAGCCAGGCAGCTGTGGGATGAGGCCTGGGCGACAGGCAGCAGACAGCAACTGGAGGAAGTGACGGTCATCTGACTTTGTTTGGTTCCTCACCAAGGATTTCAAGGGGGGCATCTGCGTCACCAAAGCTTGTCCTGCCTCCATCCAATGCTGGGTGAGAAATACAATGGCCACCCTATCGCCAAAACAGAGGAATGGCTTCAGCACAAAAAGAGGACACATAATTGAATAACAGTTGCATATGCACATTTATATTTATAGGTGCATGTTTAGAAATAATAATTATAATTTAAGTAGAAATGCAATGTATCTCACACTAGTTGGGAAGATAGTGACCAGGTGACTTGTGTGCCTGCCCAGTATCCTCACGGTGAATAGGCAACTTCGAGGCCCCTGCTGGTCTCCTTTCTGGACAGGCCATCAAACAGAGGACACCTTCAGATACAGGGCTACCCTTTTCCAGCTCTCCAAAACAGAGGACTTTCCTCTGTAAGGCAGAACACCCGGCTACCTCAGAGGAATGTCTTACTTAGAAGGCATGGCCAGGGGAAGGATGTCTGAACCCCCGCAGCACCACATTCTGGGGCTCTGTGCTCCTTTGCCCCATCCTGTCCTGCTGCTCCTTTCCTGCAGTTTTTCTGCAGTGCAGACAGGTCATTTCTGACCCTATTTGCGAGGTTAATGAATCTTAGAGGGGTGGTTGATGCTTTTTCTGTATGTACACCTGAAATATTTTAAGCATATTCCTCAAGACATAAAATGTAACAAGCATGTTTTCAGCTGAATACAGATGTACTCACCAGGAAGCTAAAGCGGGCAGACACAGTAACAGACTTGCATGTGCCCCATGCAGAGCGTAAAAGAGCCCTTTCGGTGGCTGATCTGCTTGGCAAATGTACAGACGTTGGTATAAATGTGCATCTTGTCGAATGGGTGCATTATTCGAACTAGGAGCTTGGACATGGAGGATAGTCCCAGTAGCTAAGTGGACCCTGTGTTCAGTCATTATATACTTTTGAATACTATTCTCTGGGGCAGGGGGCAGGGGTTGGGGACGGTGGTGGACAGCAGTTTTTTTTTTAAAAAAACATTTATTATTACAGTTCTATCCCACCATTTTTTCTCTCACAAGGAACCCAAGATGGCTCATGTAGTCTCCCTCCTCCTCTCCATATTATCCTCACAACAACCCTGTGAGGTAGGTTCGGCTGAGAGTCAGTGAGTGGCCCAAAGTCACCCAGTGAGCTTCTTGGTTGAGTGGGGACAAGAACCTGGACCTCCCAAGTCCCAGTCCAGCACTGTCACCGCAACCCCACAGTTGCCTTCATGCTCAGCTTCTGGACTTCCAGGAAGCATCTGGTTGGCCATTGTGGGAAGAAAGCAGCTAGACTAGACAGACGTAGCGGGACTCCTATCATATTCTTCTGAGCGCTCCTCTGAACATAGCCTATCCTAGGCTTCCCCAACCAGGTGCCAATCCCATCACCCTCAGCCAGCATGGCCACTGGCCACATGGGCTGGGGATAGTGGAAGCTGTAGTCGCACACGTCTTCAGGAAGACTGGCTGATCTCCTAATCCAGGCTGGCAGGTTTTCAGTCCCAGTTTTCTAATGATAGGGCAGGAGGGTGACATTCCTGCGAGGGAGATGATCCTAGGAGGCACTTCACTCCCAGTAGCAGGGCAGGGCTAAGTTCAGGGTAGGTCCAGGTAGGCGGAGCCCACCCACCACTCCTGCCAGAAAAAGATGTATCTTGTAACCACAGAAGAAACCAGCATGTCATTCCTTTTCCTCCCTCTGTGCTTTTTACGTTTTCTTGTGCTATTGTGCTTGCACGTTTCTGTTGGGGCGGCCACTTACGTATCACCGAAAAAGAGGACACTGCTTTGCATAACATTTGCATGTGCTGGTATATATGTATAGGTGAAAATGTAGAACTAATCACTCCATTTTAGGTAGAAATGCAAGACTGTAGTGGGGACAGCTCTGACAAGGCAACCAGTGCACCTGCTCGGACCACTGTCCAGTGTGAATGGGCAGCTTCGAGGCCCTGCTCTGCTCTGCCTTCTGACAGTCCTTGATGTCTAAACTGGACTTGGATAGGGATGTATGACAGTTTCTTTTCAGTCTGAAAATCACTCAAAAATGCCCTGTTTGCGATCCCCAGCACGAATGGGAATGGGAGCACATTCCTCCAAAAATGTTCGCCAATTCCTGAACCTGCCTTTGTGTGCACAGAACAACGTGCAACTTCCTCAAACCGCACAGCTTCCTCACAATGCACACATTTTCAATCACCCATGCTTTATGGGAGAAATTTATGCAATGTTGGAAATTTGCACAAATTTGGGAATTGCATGCTCAGCTGTCACATTCAATAGCTGTTCACTTTGCACGATTTTCTGGTGATGGCAAAATGAGTGGCAATTGCAGACGTGAGCACAAATCGTGGGGAGACGAGCAGTGAACGGATGTTGAGAGAATTTTGGCGAGCTCAAACATCACTCATTCATCCATCCCTAGGACTGGATAGACCTCAAATAGAGGACACCTTCAAACAGAGGACTGTCCTCTGGCAGCTCTTCAAATTGTCCTCTGTAAAGCAGGACACCCTATTTTCTTGCATGTTTTTCTCTATCTCAGGGTTGTGTGGGGGGCTGCTTCTTCCATCCCAATTTTTTTTTCCACTCCTACCCCACCGTTAAGATGTTCTGGAGCCAGGTGTGGATGTCAAGATGAAGACTGGAGAGTCAGTATGCACTATATTCAGCTGTTTCTTTCTTTTCCAACATTTATTACAGGTTATTTATTACAGGTTCTGAATTATTTCAAGAATTCAGAAATAACTTTTTTTTTTACACATATATTTTCTTGGCAAGTTTGGCATTTTCTGCCAAACACAGCTTTTTATGTTGGACGTGGCAACTTTGTTTTATTGTATTGTAATTGCCATTTTTAAAGAAGTATATAGCAGTTAGGCCCAACATGGCAAACGATATCCTGATTATTTGTTAAAGTCAGCATGCGACCACAAGCCGCAGTGATGGCCACCGATTTGTATGGCTTTAAAAGCAGGGTAGACAAATTCCTGGAGAAGGCTATCAATGGTTGCTAGTCCTGATGGCTGTATGCTGCCTCCAGGATCAGAGGCAGTATGCCTCTGCACACCAGTTGCTGAGGCACGTGGGTGGGAGGGTGCTTTTGCACTTTTGTCCTGCTTGTGGGTTCCTGGTCAACAGCTGGTTGGCCACTGTGTGAACAGAATGCTGGACGGGATGGACCCTGGGTCTGATCCAGCAGGGCTCTTCTGATGTTCTTAGATGCACCCAACACATGCTTTT
Organism: Heloderma suspectum; assembly: GCF_057233095.1. Taxonomy (NCBI): domain Eukaryota; kingdom Metazoa; phylum Chordata; class Lepidosauria; order Squamata; family Helodermatidae; genus Heloderma; species Heloderma suspectum. Next base: position 326,964,992 of record NC_139460.1, on the reverse strand, counting down.
AATAAATTAAAAAGATAGTTTTAACCTTTCAATTTCATTTTTCAAATTATTATTCTTCCAAGCTGAAGATTGTATTCCAAGCCTTCACTCTCTGGATGGGGAGGGGCTGCCCCCCCCCCCCGGAGGCAATGAGTTCTTTGGAAGAGCTGGTGCAGATGGATCTGTGCGTTCAAAAGCCTTCCCTGCCTGAGCAGGACAGAAGAGCTACAATGAAAGCTCAGGCCATTGTTTTTTCTGTTCTGCATGCCAACTTTCCTCACCACGTCATGCTACCAAAGCTCATGGCACAAGACGTGTGTTAGTCTTTTGAAATGTCATTGCTGGACTCTGATGTTGTTGTTGTTTTAATTAAAGATTTCACTAGAACCATGTCACTGCTTTATCAAAATGACCCAGAAATTACAATTGGTGCAGAATGCCACTTCCGGGATGCTGAAAGGGACAGCTGTCAGAAATTATGCAATACTGATCCTGGAAGAGCTGTATTGGTTGCCTACTGTCTCTGGACCAAACTAAAGGTGCAGGTATTGACCTACAAAGCCCTGAAAGACTTGGGGCCCAGGTATCAGAAGGAACAACACCTTTCCTTGTATGAGCCTGCCATGCCCTTCGATCTGGGGAAGTGGCCCGTCTCCTCCCACCACTAGGGGAAGTACATTGAGTGGTGACATGAGATAGGGCCTTCTCTGTTATCGCTCCCTGACTCTTGAATGTCATCCCCCAAGAGGTACACATGGCACCAATTATACTGGAGTATCAGCTAAGCGAAGACCTACTTGTTTGCCTGCATATTTATTAGTGGTCAATGAATATGCCTGGATCTCTGTTGTCTATTTGTTTCTCTCTGCCAATTATTATTGGTTTTCTTAGATCATATATATACATACACATACATATACAGACAGACAGACAGACAGACAGACAATTTTACTGTTTTAATATTGTTATCTGCCCTGGGATTTTTATGAAGGGTGGGATAGAAATAGAAAAAAATATTTATTTTAAAAGAAATAAAATCATAAAATGTTGTAATAAATATGGTTAACAAACTTGAAATGCATGCAGCTTCTATGCGGGTTGCCTCTAAATCACGCAGGGGAGCTTACATGAGTAGAGCAGATGCTCACTCTCCAACACATGGGGGAAGATGGAGCTGAGCACCAGCGATGCCATGGTGGTGGTAGGGCCAACAGGTGCAGTCCTGCTCTTCCTCCTGTGTGAGATGAATTGCATGGGGGCAAGACAGCGAATGCTTGAAAAGGACTTATTACAACTGGTGAATTGGATGCTCCACTTTTGTTAATGCAGCCTAAGAATTTATTAGCCTTTTGTGCAGCTGTATCACACGGCTGCCTCATGTACAATGTGGACATGCATCCTTTAGGGCGCAAAAACAGAACGCAGTGTGTCCCCATGGAGAATCAGCCTCAGTGGCTTAAAACGTCCATGCTTGATTTTAGAATGCCAGTCACAGGTGAGAATTTTGCTGCCAATCAGATTCAGAACTGAAGCCGCTCACTGTTCCTACAGGATGCTGGAGCTGTGATGACCTGGATTACATCTGGTCACTGATTAAAGAATCAAGCACAGATTTTATTTTTTGTAGGCCTAAAAACTCTGATCCCTTTTCTTCACCTGAAGATGCCAAATAGATATGGAACGTCAGCTGTGTAAAGAGTGCCCCTTGCTCATGAGCAACAGCGGCTCCTCGTGCAATCTCACGTTTTCTTGTTTTGCAATTTCTTGATAGGACCCAGAGACAATGGGAGTCCATTTTGCTTCTCGTGCCTTTATTTTCACAAACCCTGAGAAAATACAAACGTGAATGGCAAAATTTTCTGGGGAAATGCATGAAGGTTTATAAAATAAAATAAAATAAAATAAAATAAAATAAGGAATTGTTTTGGGAGATGGATTTTGCAAGGTCTAGAACTCAGGAGGCTGTGTCTCCACATCTCAGTGCCTCAGTGAGGGACACACAGAAATCTAGGGCAAGAAGATAAATGGGCTTGAAATGTCTGGCAAGAGACACACTGCAGCTGAAAAGTTTCCACATATGGGAATCATGAACTCAAAACAACTTGGACACACAGGCAAAGCTCTAGCTACATGTGATGATTGCAACATCCAACCCTGAAAAGCCAAGGCAGGAGATAAGGCGATGGGGGCAACCTAGCTATGTGTCCTCCTTGCCCTGGAATGGAGCTCGCTACACATTTCCTATGAGTGTAATAAACAAACTTTGTTCCGGGGAACCCTGCTGTTCCTCAGAAGCATATGGGGGGACTCCACACTGAGAAGCTCAGTTATTCTGAAGTGCTCTGAGGACCATTTGCCCATCACTTCTGATCTTTCTCCTCCTTACTCAACAGCTGGGAATGCTGTGGGTGTTCTGGGGTGCACACTCAGGCCATGTAATAGAATAATAAGGTCCAACAGAAGGGGTCACTTTATACCCTAGAACAGGGGAGGGCAGAAGGTAGATCTCCAGGGGTTTGGGACACCCAGAAGCCCTGCCAGCATGGTCAATGGTCAGGAATGCTGGGAGTTGACGTCCAAAACACTTGAAAAGATATCTACTTTTCAACCACTCCTCCTCTGGAAGATGCTCCTTTCCCCGTACTCCTCTGCAGTGTGTAGGACAATATTCCTTAGCTGACAACTTGTTGTGGAAAGATTCCCTGGGGGGTAAAAAGTTGCAAAGCCTGGTATTGTTTATTCATTTTATTTCCAAGAATATCTCACCTGTTTTAGAAATATACGAACCTGCCTTGTACAAGGTCAGACTATGGCCGTGCAGGGTCTCAGGCAGAAAGAGGCATTTCCCACGATGTCCTACCTGACCCTTTTAACTGGAGATGCCAAGGAATGAACTGGAGGCCTTTTAAACTGGAAAGATGGTTCATAACAGACTATATCTATAAAAGAAGTTGGAGACAGTCCCCAAGCAGCTCTAGCCTCACAGGATCAGCAACGAAACATGATACGAACGACAGCAAAAATATCACACACCAAGGTCAAAAACACATCTCAAAACAAAAGTAGCAGGAAGAAGCCCCAAACTTGCCAGAACAACCACAGTTTCACTGCTCGTGGTACGGCAGGCAGAGATTGCCCCAGGAGGGCTTCTTTGGGAAGGCATCTCGCAGACTCAAGGCCACAACCCCAAAGAGGGGGGAGCCCACTTTCGTCGCGGAAGCCAGGGCATCGGTGGGAGGCTGCGATCCGTTATGAGCCTAGAAGGCTCAGGCATCTTTGGATGTGGGGCGAAGCTGGCACTACTCCCCCCCCCCCGCCTAAGGCAGGAAGTGAATTGAGAACATGAAAAAAAGGATTCCGATCTGTCAGTCTCAATTCTTGTATATAGCTCATCTTCACTGTGGAGAGGTCAGAGCGTATCTGTCCTGGGAGTTTTCTGCACCTGAGTGAATAATCATTTTAAAAAAATCTGCATGAAACACTCCCCAGACTGTCGCTATGGCGAAGGAGCAGAATTACGCGTGAGCAAAGCCTGGGTGCATGACGTCTGGAAGGAGACTGCACCACAGAGGTACCTTCAGGAGCTCCTTGTTCGGTTGGTTTTGGAGTGTCTACTTATCATCCATCTGTCAATCTATCTGTCAGTCATATTTGTAAGCTACTCTTCTTCCAGAGAGCCCAGGGTGGTGTCTGAGTGCGTTATCTCATTCCATCCTGACAACAACCCTGTGAGGTAGGTTAGGCTGGGGGAGGGTGCCTGGCCCAAGGTCACCCATTAAGCTTTGTCACACAGTGGCGATTGGAATCCAGGTCTCCCTGGCCTTAGTCCAAATGTCCAACCTGGCGTTCTTCAAATGTGCTGGACTGCGACGTCCATCGTTCCCATCTAGCATTCCCATCGACGAGAGTGGCTCTCCAGCCTACTTGGAGGGCATCTCACAACCACCTCTCCACACAGCGTGGCTGTGGGAAAATGCCCCAGTCTGTGTCCAAGTGCTTTGGGGACAATGTAATGGCTGTCTGCTGAACGCCCCTCCAAGCCGAATGCAGCACTTGCGCTGCCAAGGCAGAAAACTGGTGTGGGTTTAGGGTAGCCACTGACGCATGACCTCCAAAGAGGAAATGCATCACTCCCCCAAAAAGAGGGCAAAAGAGAGGATTCATTTGCATATGCTGATTTGTATGTAGAGATGCAACTTTAGAGATAATGAGTATAATTAAAATAGAGGTACAATGCATCTCACCATAGTTGGGGAGCCTGTGACCAGGTGAACTGTGGCCCAGTCTGCGGGCACCTTCAAAGCCCCTGTGCTCCCTCCTTTCTTTCAGTTCCTTATCTTTCAGCTATGTATGTATGAGGATTTCATTTCAGTTTGCAAATCACTCAAGAATGCCCCCTTGCCAACCCAAAACTCACACAGGAGCAGATGTCCTCCAAAATTGTTTGGAAATTCCCGAATGTGCATTCGCAAAATGTGCACTGAAAAAATGCACAACTTTCTCAACATGCATAACTGTCCTGAATGCGCAACTGTTAAAACAATGTTAACTTTTGAAAAATGCACAACTTTTTCCATTAGAACAAATGGAAAACGAGGTTGCAAACAAGAACGGGAGCCAGCCGAACTGAGCTTTGAAGTGAAGTTCAGAAAATTTCAGCAACCTTAAGCATTCCTGGTTCTCCCATCTCTACTTTAAACTGGCCTTGGACTGGACAGCCCTTCAAATAGAGGACTGTCCTCTGTAAAATAGGACACTTAGCCACTCTCTGCCAGAGTGCATGATTTCCTCATGGACTCTTCACATTGAGGTGCTTGTGGGGAGAGACACTGAGTCAAAGGCCTAGTTCTCACTGAAGTGGTCACCTTGTACTGGGCTGTACCACCTGAGACCTTTCTTTCTTTCTTTGCCATCCCATCAGCTGAGGCCCCTTTGGCCATCTGATGTGGTACAGCCCTCAACACAACTTTATCACCGTGGTGAGAAGGGCACCCAACAGACTTTTGTGACCAGAACACTATTAATGAGCTGAGAGTCCCTGGCCAGAGTTGTGAACTAATGGCACACCCTTTTAAGCCAGAGAGAATGAAAAGGGAGTACAATTTACCACCTGGAAACAGAAAGGCCTTGCTAATAGATTTCCTGCATGGAGGCACCAACCGGCCAGCATTGCCCACCACAGCAAATCTGAAAAATCAGATCTCAAAGGGGAGGCTACTTGGTACCCGTTGTGCCTGGCCACAGAGAGACAGGCTGGAGCAAGCAGCCGGGATGGTTGCATTTTAATAGTTCCCTTGGCAAACAGCTCCAAACATTTGGGGAGATGTTTTGGAAAAACACAGGGTTTTTCTTTTTTTCTTTTAAAGAGTAATAAAAACATATCTTTGATTTGTATGGTGTTTATGTTCTTCATAAAAATTCTGCTGGTCCTCAGAGAGTGGGGAGGACGAAGCTGTTCTCACAGTTCCACCACCCCTACTTTATAACTCTTCCCACTCATAAATTTGCAGATAATTAGTATTTTCTGGTCTTCAATGGCAAATTGGAAAGGACTTTCCTGAAACCTTCTCAGCCTCCAAACATCCGAACAGCCAGTTGGGGAGGGGGGGGTCTTCTCCCCCCCCCCAAATGTGGCATGGGACATTTCCAGAACCACCACAGAAGTGTTTCCAAGGTTGGCTTTGTGTGTGCCTCAAACTCAGGGCACAAAAACCACTGCCAAGTCCACCCATGAAGTGGCAAAGAAGAGGACAAAACAAAAATACTGAGTTGCGTAAAATTTGCATATGGTAAATCTACATGTATAGATGGAAATTTAGAAATTATTGTAATTTAAACAGAAATGTGGCACATCTCACCATAGCATAGGTACCTATGAACCGTGCTCACTCTGTGTCCAGGTGCTGTTGATGGGCAACTTCAAGGCCGTTTCGCTCTTCCTTCTAATGGTTCTTCGTCTTGATCCTGGACTTGGACTGGACAACCCTTCAAATCGAGGACTGTCCTCTGTAAAAGAGGACACTTGGCCACCTTAGGCCCAGAGAAAGAAAAGAAAGAAAAGGGTGAACAGGGATGGGGGTGACTGGCAGGCTGTTCAGACAGAGGCCATTTCTTAATTTCTAGGTCTTCTTCAATATCTCTTGCTCCTTGCTTTTTCTCCAGAAAAAGAATAATGTGCTAAAGCCAAATGATCCACCCATCAACCATTTCCAAGAAACTTTTTTTGTGTGTGTTCTCTTTTGGGGTTGTTTATGCTCTCCTTCCTCAGAAGAGGGAAAAAACAAAACAAAGAAAGGGTGGCAGTGGCGGGGGGAGGAGGGACTCCCACGTGGCTGTGCCCGATTTTCCTCTGGGAACCTCTTTAAAGATTTCAAAAAAAGCAAAATGTTTGAAACATTTTTTTAACTGATTAGTTCTGGGAGGTTTTTTCGAAAGATTCCTTCAAGGCCATTCCAAACCTTCGGGAGGATAAAATGTCCCCTTAATCTCTCATGCTTTGGATGGGGTGAAGTGTCAGCCTTCTTATTATTCTTCTTTCTATTTTTCTTAATTTTCATTTGACCGCCTTTGAAATAAGATTTTTCCCTCCACTCTGGTAACCCAATGCACACAAAGCCCAAAGTGAATACTTTCAAACAAACATTATTAATAATATACCATATAGGACACTGAACTCTCTGTAATATTCATGGTGGGGGTGATGGAACAGACTTTGCATCATTTCTGAAAACATTCGTGCAAAATATCCCCCCCCACACACACACACACAGAGGCTCTTTTTGGTTCAGCACTATCACAGATCCAAATGTCAGATTTCAAAAAGGCCTCGATTGCCTTTTGGTACTTTAATTGTTCCTCAAAGGGAGAAACTCCAGCTTCTCCTAACGTAACATGACTGTGACGGGCAAAGTTGCATCTGGCAAAATTCTCTTTCCTGGCATCCCTCTTAAAGACACAGGAACCCTCTCACAGTGTAAATGTGGCAATCCTATGGAGAGACTACTTTTGCAAGCGTATCTGCAAGTATGGCCTGCAGAAGTTTGCTGAAGAGATTCAGGGAGACATTTCTTTCCTTTCTCCCAATTAAGGGGCTCATTTGGCACTAATAAGGTACTTATTGAGTTGCAGCATGCCTCCATTGATCCGAAAGAGGTTGCTGTGAACATTTAATAAATTGCCTCCAAGATAAATCAGTGCGCAGGTAATAAACTGCGGCTCACATAAGCAAACATTCCTTAATTACGTTCCTCTTAATACACTGAGTCCATAATGAATTTTTGAGGCATTTAATTACCCATTTGACAAGATAATCGAGGGGTAGATAATGATGAACCTGTACATTTTTAAAAGTCGGTGTTGGCTGGCGGGGGCAGGGGGAGAGGGAGGCATGAGGGAGAAAAGAGAGAAAGAATGAAGCCCAGACAGCAAAAAGCATCTTCCAGTGACGATAAATGAAGTCCCCACTCCCCCCCCCCCCGGCTGTCTAGTTAAAGACTTATTACTAGCAGATCAGTTTGGCGCATCTACAAAGACCACCCTTGCAAAAGCCGTTGGTCCTCCAGGATGTAATGTGACCTCGAGCTTCTCAAGGGTCTGCCCTCAAACCCATTTTCATTCCCAGGCCTTAGGCCTGGAATATTTATTTTTATTTATTTCATCAATTTATATTCTGCTTTCCATACCTAAAACTATCTCTAATATCTCTCTCTAAGGAATATATAAGGTCACAAAGTGCTCCTGAGTACAGGCAAGACTCATCTTCCACATCACCCGCAGTCTATCCAGGGCAACCAAACGTGGCCACCAAGAGAAAGGTCCTTCTCCCATCCCCATTGGTGCTGCCTCGTGCAGGGGGCAGATTTCAGGGGGCTCCTCTTGAACCAAAACATGGAGCACGCAAGACCTGGACCTCAGTGGGGAGATTCCTGCTTAGGGCAAGGAGGTGGGGCAGATGACCTCCAAGGTCCCTTCCTCCTCTAAAATCCTATGGGCAGGGGAGGCTGGTGGCGCCAATGTCAGGGGGCCAGTGAATCCGCTCCAGGTACCTGGTATAACTCTAAAGGAGCTATGCTTTGCACCTTGGAGAGCTCCTTTAGAGTTCTGACTGAAACCTGGAGCGGATTCACCGCCCCCTGACATTGGTGCCACCAGCCTCCCCCGCCCACAGCACCGGGTCAGCTCATGATCCGTTGCTCCTTGGCAATCATGAATGTTTGGCCCGATCAAAACGGATGTTGAACATCCTGAGCTTCAGTGCAGGGGCTAGCCAGTCAATATCTGGTCCATTCCCACAAACCTGTAGGTTTCAGCTCATCCTACTCACGCCTGCTCTGTCCTGGCCTCCCTACACCTAGGGAGCTACCGAGCTGAAGGAGGGCCATCAGAATGGCCCAAGATCCGTCGTGGTCGCACCCCGGATCCTGAGCATTCTTCCATCTCTGTAAGGCGTTGCTGGCATGGAGGAAAGGTGGTCAACAATGTGTCGTCGTGATGCTTGAACAGGGGGGAAGCGCACTGCCCTCCTGGAGCCAGCAGAGGGCGGGCTGCTAAGGAGACGGGGAAGGAGAAACGGGCAAGAAGGAGCCCTGGAGTGCTCGCCGTTGCCCTGGGGATCGAAAGTGTTTCCTCCATGCGGAGAGCCCGCTTTCCAAACGATGCTACCGCCAACAAGTGAACCGAGAGCACATATGACAGCAGGCCCAGGAAAAAATGCACGTGCATTGCAGCGCACCAGGAATCCTGTTCGCTGATGTTTTAGTTTAAGGACATGAGAAGAGCCCTGCTAGATCAGAACAAGGGAGCGTCTAGCTCGGCCGGCATCCTGCTTGCAACAGTGAGCAGCCGGATGCTTTTGGGATGTCCACAAGAAGGGCCCGTAGGCAGCAGCAGTCCTCAACCATTGCTTTTGGTATTTAGAGGTACACTGCTTCTGAACAAAGAGGCTCAACTTATCCAGCATAGATCATGGTGGTTAACTGAGCTCATCTCCACCACGGATTTGTCTGTCTTTTAAAGCTATCTGGGCCATTGGCCATTGCCCACATCTGGTGGCAGTGCATTCCATAGGTTAATTGCACACTGGGTGAAGACGTCTTTTAACTTCCCCATAAGTTACGTGTGCATTGTTTGAAGAAGCACTTTATTTAGTTTTTCTGTAATCTGCTGACCACCCATTTCACTGGGTGACCCCAGAGTCCCATTATTCTGAGAGACTGACTGCAAGATGCCTCTCTATCCACTTTCTCCAGTCCACACCATGCATAATTTTATAAACCTTTATCATGCCAACACCCCCCTCCCCTTGCTTCAAGTTATGTGTCTATCATTAAAAGTATTGCTGGAAATAGATCCTGAGAAGACAGGAAATTTCTTGATTGCGACTAGAATTATTGTTGTTTATAAAAAATGGGAGGATTTTTTTTTTTTTTTAAACCCTTCTGTGCATGAATGGTGTAAAAAACATCTGGCATACCATTTCATTGTATAAGACACCCTTCCACAACATGGCGCCCTCCAGCTGTGGAATTATTGGGGTTGAAGTCCAACATACAAAAGCATCTGAAAAAGAGAGTAAATGCACAAGAAGGGACACCAACAGAGGAAAGAGCTCCAGGGGATTCCGAGCAAAAGTGAGCCAAGGAGAACGCCTCCAACCCTGCCCTGATCTGGGTCATCAGCTGGTGTGGTCTGGAGGGAAACAGTAATTCCGCCCTGGCCCCAGATACTGCAATCTGTCAATTGTTGAGCCCAGACAAAGTGCATGAAGCGAACCATCCAAAGGGAAAGTTATCAAGGGCAACTCCATGTGACCCCTCATTCTGCAGATGTCCATGAGGTGCTCGAGAAAAGGGGGAGAGATCAAAATAATTGGGGGAAGGTAGAATATCTCCACTTTCCAAAGGGCCATATGAGTTACCACCCTGTTTTTATTGTTATGATGACGCAATGTTTTCTTTTAACGTTCTGAACTGTTTTTAATTATTTGCTATTTTCCCTTGTTTTTTCATGTTATTATGTTGTATTTTAATGTAAACCGCTTAGGGATTTTAATATATTAAGTGGCGTAGAAGTATTGCAAATGAATAAATGACTGACTGACTGAATAAATAAATAAATAATTTAAAAAAAAAAAACACAGAGGCCAAGGGAAGAGACGTCTGTGGGCCAAGCTAAATGTTACTGTAAAGACGTAGCTAATGATATGTCTTCCTTTCATTTTTTATTTCTAAAGCAAGTGCAGGGGGCCTAGCATGGGAAGTTTGTGGGGGCTTCGCCCTTTGCCCACAGCTGTGTTCCTGACCCGGATCGGGCTGGACGGCTGCAACTACAAAAAATGGCAAAAAAAACCATTCCACACACAAACCCCTTGGAAATGAATGCAAGGTGGCCAGCTGTCCTCTTTCACAGAGGAGAGTCCTCTGTTTGAAGGGCTGCCCAGTCCAAGTCCACCATAAAGATCAAGAGCCATCCGAAGGAAGAGCTAACGGGCCTTCTAGTCGCCCATCAGCAGCACCTGGACAGCAGAGTGACAGGGATCTCTAGGTCACGTCTTCCACCCTACGGCGAGATGGGTTGTATTTCTATTTAAATTATAATTACTTTCGGCATCCTTTTCGTCCTCTTCTTTTGTGATGCGTTCCTTCTTTTGGCAGTTCGTAAGTATGGTAGGCTCTTGCTGAACGCGTTTGCGAGGTTTGTGCAGTCTGGTGTTTGCATGCTAGTTCCCTCCCCTCACTCCTAGGGAGGCTTAAAGTCCCTGGCCATGTCGCAGCTCCTCTGCACATCTTCCTAGAGCTCTGGGTCCGGCATAGGAGGCTCAATTCCCCCCCCCCCCGATGGTCCTGCAGTCATACCTGCTGCTCATTGGTGTGTGTGTGGGGGGGTGATGCGCATCTCCCTCCACCTCAGGCCTCTCCATGAACGCCACCACAGGCCAGCACAGAGGCCTAGTCACCCCGTCCCGGGGTGCTTCTACCCTTGCCCACGGTGTGGAGGCATTTTTATGGGAGAGATGAAGGGAGACAAGAGTGCAACCGCGGTCCTTACTCTTCTTTGAGAGGTTAATGACCCAGTTAGCAGTTCTTGGCTGCGGTTCCCGACATTTTGCAGACATTAAGAGCGGCTCCGTTGCCAAGTACATTCTGTTCCTTGGAGGTCAGCCAAGGCATCTCAGATTACTGTGTAATGCGACAAAGAGGGAGCTAACTCGGAGGTGAAGGCAGGGGGCGGGGGGGGGGGAGCCGGCTTCAGAGGGGGCGGGGCGGGGGACGCACCACAGCTAAATTTAAACCTCCGAGCTGGAAACGCTTCTCCGGAGTGCTTCTCCACTGGAGGGGAGCGAATCCCAGAGCAAACAGGGCAGACGCTGCTGGGAAAGACAGGAGATAATTGAACGGTTCCTCCGCAGGGACCGCGCAGGCCCCGTGACTCTGCTGAGCTCCAGACCATGCAGCATTTGTGTCAGGGGTGGTGAGGCCTCGGTAACCACTAGCTGGCTTCCTGCTGTAGAGGATGCCAGACCCTGGGGCAGGGCAAAGGGAGCCGGAGGAGCTGGGCCGGGAGATGCCGGGAGATGGGAAGGGAGGGATGCCAGGCGGAGGCTGCAGCTCATGCCCCCCCCCGCCATGCATGTTTTCTCCATCCTTTAAATTGGGGTGCAGGGGCTGCAGAAGTTTGCCCTCTTTGGCCTGCCGCTCATTCCCCAGCAGCATCGCAAGGCGAAAAGCACCAGCCTTGTGGATGAGCCCTGGAGGAAGGCGGCAGGGGAGGGGGGAGCTCAAGGCCCCTTGGAAGCAGCACAGTGAATGGATGGAGGAGCAGAGGGCAGCTCCAGGAAGCTGCATCCAGGGGCGCCAGTTCAAATGGCAGTTTGGGGGAAAGCAGGAGAGAAGGTGATGCTTGTGTGGGTTCGCACTGGGGGTGGGGAGAAGATCCTAAGCAAAGCCTCTTTGGGACATCGAAAGGCAAATGCAAAAAGCAAGCAAGCAAGGGAGGAAAGCAGTGGAAGGATGGAAGGACAGACGGACAGACGGAAGGACTGGGTCTTAAAAGCAGTTGTTGTAGTGATGCTTTTAAATATCTGGCGACTTTAGCCATGCTATCAGCACAGGTCAAGTACCAAACTTCATGTCATTCAGCCTGCTCCAACCTAGTGCCCTCCAGGTGAGTTGGACTACAGATGTGTTGGCCTACAACTCCCATGGCTGGCCGGGGATACTGGGAGCTGTTGTCGGCCACAACCGGAGGGCGCCAACTTGTGGGAGGGTGGCTGGGCTGCGCAGTGCCACAGCCTCCTCCCTGCCTGTAGAAGCAGGGGCCTGGAACTGGAGGGGCTTCTGAGCGTGGGGGTTGGACTCGATGGTCTTATAGGCCCCCTCCAACCCTACTATTCTGTGATTCTGAGCCGCATCTTCTAGCCTGAAGCGTCCCTGGAGGGGGGAGGCCCACCGGTGCGGCCCAGGCTGCCTCCATCAAGGGGCAAGGAGGCAACTGCAGGCCCTGCAGGCTGAGCGGGCCGCGGCACGATATCCCGGGCATGCGCTTGCAGAGCGGACTGCTGCCGGCACTGCGAACATGAGAGGAGGTGGGCCTGCCTCCGCCGCACGTGCGTCCTTCCAGCCTCCTGGGGCCATGCTGATGACCAGGCCGTGGCCGTGGGGGAGAGGAGCAGCTGCACTCACAGGACCAGCCGCTAGAGGGACCCCTCGTCTCACGCTCTGCTCGCCTTCCCCAATCCCCACTCGCCCAGGGTCTGGTTCAGACTGGGGTGGAGCTGAGACCGCCAGAGCTGCCTGTCTAAAGCTGGGGGTCTTGGCTGGCGGTTCAACCCAGCCTGGGCGCTTCACCCTTTGGCTGGGAAACCCAATGAGAGATGTGGCTGGCTGGAGTTTAACCGACAGTAATGAACTCTGCCCATGTCCAGAGACACTGTCAGATTTATTATTACTTCATATACCCTGGGATGAAACCCTTCTGGCACAGAAAATGGGTAACCCTGCAGCTGTGCTGGTGGAAAGGGAAGGCTGTGCTGGAGAGCCAATGGTTTGATCCAGCAGCGCCATTTTTAGCACATACACATGATGCTAGGAGTGTTTTCGAATGTGAGGTTTAAAGCAGATGCTCAGGACACAAGTCCCGCTGGCTCTTGCCCCAGCTCCATCCAGTCCAGCATTGGGTTTCTTACAGGAAGCCCAGCAGCAGGGCGTCGGAATATAGGAAGCTGCCTTATACCAGGCCAGCTTCTGCTGGTCTGTATGGGTCAGCACGGACTGCACTGACAGGGTGGTCTTGCAACAGGGTGGTCTTCCCCAGTCCCCAGATGCTGGGAACTGAAAGGGGGGGTTGTTCTCTCTCTTTCTCTTCTCTTCTCTTCTCTTCTCTTCCCTCCCCTCCCCTCCCCTCCCCTCCCAGCACCTGGGATCCAGAGGTATATTCCCTGTGAAAACAGAGGCTCCATTTAGCCCAGAGGTGTTCACAGTGGAGGCTGGTGGCTCCGATGTCAGTGGGTCAGTGAATCTGCTCCAGGTTTCGGTTACACCTTGGATGGCTCCTTTAGAGTTCTGGCTGATTCTGAATGAAGCCTGGAGCAGATCCACTGCCCCACTGGCATCGGAGCCACCAGCCTCCACTGGCTGTTTATTGACCAGTCCTCTGTGAAACTGACCAGGCCTTTCAAAAGGCTATATTCAACTGTAGAGACACAGAACCTTGGGGCACTAAACTCCAGAATCTACTCCGCCGGTCATCTCCACTCATCTCTTCAGCAGCTCTGAATAATGTGAGTTTGATGAGAGGTTCCACATGGTCAGAGGTTCACCAAAACAGTGTCAGAAAGATCCGAAGGCCTTGTGAGCCTCACATGTGAGAAATCGCTCAGTGTGCCACTCCCTCTTGCACCAGGAAAAAAAGTGGAGCAGAGCGCAAGATAATTTTTTTTTTAAATCCCCCTTATATCGTGCAGTGACTTTGGATTCTGGGGGTGGGGAGGGAGGAAAGACGGGAGGGTGTTTATTAATGCTGAAATTGGGATTGATTGATTGATTGAATTTTGTGGACTGGGTCATTAGGGAACTGAACAGGATAATCACACCCTCACCAGAGAAATGACACAGCTGCTACCACTGGGCTTTGAAAGGCCCCCTCTGCAAGCTATACAAGGGTACAGAGCAGCAGCTTTACCCAACCCAGCACCCTCCAGTTGCCTTGGACTACAAGTCCCATCCTGCCAGCTGGGGTTGATGGGAGCTGTAATCCAACACATCTGGAGGGCACCGGGTTGCACTAGGCTGGGATAGAGATGCTACTTGATTTTGCCCTAAGTAAAAGTTCCACAGGAACACAGTCACTCCCGAACTTCGCCTAATGCGACATTTTGAGAGAAATTTTGACATTCCTGTTCATGAGAAACATTGGAGGAATTTTGAGGGAAGCAAAGAAGGGCAGGGGACATGCAAAAGCAACACAGAGTGGAAGCAGACCTGTTCACCTGCTCCAGGCCCAGGTAGCAAATGTACTTAGACATGATCAGGATCCATTCTGGTTGCAGATAAGGAGTAAGATATTAAGCCACAGTCTTCATAGAAGAGACAGATCTGGAGGAGGGATTTGAAAATCTGATAGATGGGGATTTGATCAACTTGGAGGAGGGGTCTGAAGAGAGGAGGCAGCGCAAAGGGCATGTTCCAGCATCAAGATTGTGTTTAAAGCTGAAATTCATCATTTCATACAAATTCAGCCGCAACTCAAATTTGCGACACGTTTCACCAAAATCCCTTCCACCCATGTGGTTCAGTAAAGCTCAAGGCAGCAATAAAGATGGGAAGGGAAGAAGCTGGAAAATGAGGAATCATGTTGGCAGGTGTTTCATTACTGCTCTCCATACAAATCCAGCAGCGGTGTCCCGATGTTGTCTGTAATGCGGCAAAGGATCACGGGACGCATTGCTCAGATCACGTGCTGCCTAGGCATTGTGCAGTTGCAAGGAACCACGTGGGCTGCACGGGCAGTGGGGCGGATCTGTAATTAGCCCAGGCTTATTGGAAGGAGAGAGAGTGAGCAAAAGCAAGAAGGCCAGCTTACTGAACTAGATCCCTCTCTCTCCCCCACCCCACTCCGCCCAAGGAGGAAGGTGGTGGGTAGGCAGAAAGTTTATCAAACAGTTTGGCAGTTGGGAAGCAATCTCCAGCCCTGGTTTAACACACAGTCTGTGCTTCCCATTGCTAATTGGCAATGAGAAGCTCATCAACATTTAAATATGAGGCTCGGTCATGCCAGCAGGAGACGGGGGTGTGTGCCAA
This sequence comes from Heloderma suspectum, assembly GCF_057233095.1. Lineage (NCBI taxonomy): Eukaryota > Metazoa > Chordata > Lepidosauria > Squamata > Helodermatidae > Heloderma > Heloderma suspectum. Next base: position 326,949,717 of record NC_139460.1, on the reverse strand, counting down.
GGCTGCCTGCCGTTCCTTCCTTGCCAAGGATTTTCGAAGAGTGGATTTCTCTAGGAAACTCCAGCAACAGGAGCAGGAAATACAGCATTTGGTGAAGGAGAAGGCTTGGCAAACAGTTCCACAATAGCCTTTCTTCCAGTCAGTGCCACCCAGATTCACTACCTGCCCTAGAGATGCTAATTAAGACTCAGGGCAGCCCTGGGCATTCTGGGATGGATTAGGCCTTGCTTGCTTTGGATTAAGGTATGAGCCAGCAACATCTTTAAATAACGAGTCATGGGGCAAAGCCCTCCATCAATGAAGTGAGAATTAGTAACAGAATCTAACTGAGAAGATGCTGGACTGGAATTCAAGCCACCCTGAAATTTGGAAAATGTGAAATGCAAAGGGGTGGGGCAGCGGGGCGGCGGGGAGCTGCTCAGTCTGTCCCAAATTACAAAGGGCCATTGCCTGGATGTTGAGGGAAGCCAAGCTTCTGCTTGAAGAGGCAGAAAAACTTTTCTTTTGGCTTAAACAAATCCTTCACCACCTCATCTTTAAGGTGAGCACATCTCCCAACCCAAAATCACCCCCACACACACACACACACACTTTCATGGGGGATGATCCCAGGCAGTGAATATTCTGCCCAGCTGTAATTGAAACTCATCTTGCTTATCTCAAAATGTCACAGAAGTTTTGCTCAAGCAGAAACTCGATAATTTACACTGATATTTAGCTGCAGGGGAAATAGGGCAACAATTCTTGTCCCAGGTTTCTTAATCTCTTTGGCCCCCTCTTCACCACTCTCAAATTGCCAAGAGGACGTCTAGTGCTGCTGAGAGATCGAGGGTGCCTCCCCACCTCTGTCCCACACCATGGCTTGCCTGACAACCCCCAGGTGATATTTCACCAGTCTTATCACAGATCTTTGCTTCCAAAGTGATCTTTTAGCTCTGAGATGTGGGCTCGACTCCTCCGAGTCTGAAATGAGCATGATGGCATTATCTAAAACCACCCAATAAAAGTTGCTAATAGCAAATGTTTGCTTCCTCCAAAATTCCTCAAATATTTTATCTCGGGTGGAACGTCATTTTTGCCTCACAGGTTTGCTTTGGGCGAAATTCCACAGCCGCTCAGTGTCCTACGATGACATGGCTTTGCTCTTCAGCCTGAATCTCCCAACTTGCCAAGGAATACCTCCCTTAAAACACACAGAGAAGTGGGCTGCTATCAGGGATGGACAAACCTGTCACTTTGGGTTTCTCATTTTGGGGGTTTCTCATTTTTTCCAATCTTAAGTTCGGTTCGTACTGAACTTTGAGAATGTTTTTTTTTTTAAGTTTGCATTAAAATGTGTACTCATTTCTCCTAATACATGCATTTTTGTATGCAATCTTGCCCCAAATACACATTTTGTGGAAGCAACATTCCTACTATGCATTTTAAATGTTATTTTCATTAATATATGCCTTTCTGTGTGCTATTTTCCCTAACGTATGCATTTTTGGAGAAGTTGCAAAACTTTGAGAAGTGCAAATTTCAACGGAGAACTGAGTTTCAGTTCAGGTATTACCGTTTTAGTTCGAAAATACAAGGTTAGACAGTTTGCATTAAAATACAAACTGAACACATTTCTCCCCCATCACCATTTGAATGTCCCCAGTCATGAGCCCAGAGCAACACAAGGTGCAATGACCCTGATACCTCAGGCCACCATGGGGGGAGACCGTGGACAACTGGGTGGTATGCCATCTTCATACCTTAGCATAGCAAGTGTAGGATCAAAGTGTTTGGTGAGCAGGTGTATGGAGGGAAGCATTTTGGGGAACATGAAAATGGTGGTGGCCACGATGACATCAGTTGTGACGGCAAGTGCTGCACAAGGAGAAGGCGACACTCGTTGGTAACATGCGTCAGACTCCAACATCCCCATCGCTTGCACAAAGTTTGGGGCAGCAAGTGCTAACTGGCTTTCAGTTCAAGGATTGGTTTGAAAGTACATTTCTCCCACCACTCCTAGCTGCTCCCACACCACCTTCGGGTCTGCCTTCCACAAGTTCAGACCTGCAGTGGGGAAAGCCTTGTGCCTTCTCTCAACATCTTTGGTCAATAAGTCAGGTGCTCCCTTCCCACAGTAGGAAACGTTCTCAGGGATATGCAGAGCCCAGTCCTTGTCGGGGGGATGTCTGTCTTGCGTATGTGTGGCTGTCCCAAATTGGGTATTTTTTGTTTGAGCCCCGTCCTGTTGCTGGAATAGCATCAGTATTCTCAGAGCTGGCTGGCGGCAGTTGCCTTTTTCGATAATTAAAGCCCTCCAAGTCAGCATTTAATCACCCACTAAAACCCTTTATTGCCTCGTACACTGGCTCGCTGCAAATGCTACCTATTAATTAACCACTGAGATAGCAGCAGCTGCACCCTCATATCTACCGAGGCACACAAGGGTGTGTGTGCAGTGGTGGTAAAAATGCCAACACTGCTTCTGTGTGGAGATCTTTGATTATTATTCTCACCGCCACCCCTGCCACCGCATGCCTGGACAGGCAGGGATATGCAGATCGCACACACTCATGGAGATTCTCTGATTTCCACCTCAAAGATCAGGGCCATATTGGGTTGCAAGTCCCCCCCCCCCCGCCCCCCGCTTCATTTCAGCATACAAATTCATGCATATTTTGGTGCATGTTTTTTTTTTTTTAAATGCTCACATTTCTTGTGCACATTTTTTTCCAATTGCATGCCTTTTCCTCCCATTGACTAAAGGGTGGTTGTGTGCATTTTTGAAATGTACATATTTTTCCACACACATTTTCCAAGTGTGCACATTTTTAACACATTTTTTGTTGCTGCCTGAGGCCCCTTCCAACCCTACTATTCTATGATTCTATGAAATGCGAGGACTTCCAAGCGCAAATTGTGCTGGAGTGTGTGTTCAGTTCTGGGAGGCACCAGTTGGATAAATTCTGGTCAAAGACAAACTAAAACAAATCTTTTCCTCATCCCTACCCGGGCATGTATGAGAATTTTGTTCCTGTTCACAAATCATATCTACAGAGGCACACAAGGGTATGCGTGAAGCGGTCCTGTTCACAGCTCTGAACATGGACGCAAGCAGGAATGAGCTGATTTCTCCTGAGACTGGCTGTTTGGAATTTTAGTTCCTAAAACGAGCGCCACTGGAACGCGGGGCCTTGGGGCAATCAAGAAATGAAGGGGCGAAGGGCCCCACGAGGAAATGTGACTTTAGGTAATGAACGTGGAATAGGGTTTAATTTGGCTGGAGAAATTCTTCCAGATCAACCTTCCCATTTTGGCTGGGCACAATGGGAACAGCAGTCCAACACATCTGGAGGGCACCAGGTTGGGGAAGGCTGCTTCAAAAGGAGCATTTGGGAGGAGTTACTGACTGTATCTGCCCTTCCCCTTTTTGCCTGTGCCTTACATCCCCAGTCAGTTGCTCTTTGTCCCATCCTGGCTGTGATACTGGATGTAAAGATGGCTGGAGCTACAGAACAAAAGAAGCTGAGCAGCTAACATCACATCCTACGGCAGTGAATATGTGTAAATTAACTATATGGGAAAGATTAAAGATCTTGCCTTTTACACTGAGTAATTTATATTGCAACTTTGCAGTTTGTCATTGCTCTTATAACAATGCCTAATAAAAAGGGACTTCAAAAAACAACCACCACCAAAATCTCACATAAATAGAACTCAACTGCTCTAAGTCAACAATGCGAAGTTTGTCTACTGCAGGGACCTTCAAACTGAAACTCTCCTGGGACATGCATTTGAACTGCAAAGGGGTTAAGGGAACTAGAACTGAGAAAGAACTGTCCTCTAAATAAAAGCTGGGGAGGGAAACCCTCTCATCCCCCCCGCCTAGCAAAATAGCTGCTACAAATAAAGATGCTTGCACTATATTTATGGCAAAAGGCTGCAAAAATATATATGGAAGTCAGCAATTCTGCCAAGGAGCAAGGCGGAAACGCACTACATTGTCTACAGGGTATTTCTCCCACACACGTTTAACCTCTAATGCAAACTTCCGAACCCCCTTGCAGAAATAACATCCAGCTGCAATCATAAACGCAGGCCAATATTTGCATGGCATGGGAGGTAGGAGATGTTCAGTCCTTCAGTTCACAGAATGTTCCACATTAAAGCATTTTTCTCATGCTTGGGTTTTATGAGAAGATGCTGAAGATAAAACACACACACGCACACGAAAAGCCTGGCATTGCTCTGCCTTTTTTACTTAGCAGTTGGAGCTGTTTACCATAGCAAAAACACCCAAACCTCAGCCTTCTACAGATTTCCTACTAATTGATTGACACGGGACTTTGCCTATTGCTAGGCATATGCCTCAGAAGGCTTGTGCCACACTGTGACAAAACCTGGTTGGGTCTTGCATGGCTCCTGTTCGTTGCATCAGGGCTGCCCCCTGAACTGGCACGTGAGGTTTGGGACTGCTAAATCCACTCAGTCTTCCCCTCCCGGGGAGCCTCCTGGGTTAGGACTGTGGAAATAGGATATCAAGCACCCAACAGGCCTCAGCCCACGGTGGATGGGTCGCTTTCTGGCTGGGCTGTCCCTGTTCTAGGAGTGTGTGCAGTCAGTCGTGGACCACAGGGGTGTTGAACTTCAGGCATCTGTGTCAAATCTGCCCCCCCGCCCCCAACTCCAGGCAAAGGGCTTTGAGCCCTTTGCTCTTAAAAGTCTGGGTTTGAGTCCTGGTGTGTTCAGCCATGTTTGTGGTGCTGAACTGGAGTTGCCACCTCTTTTTTTTTTTCTGACTGTCTCCTCATCTTCAACAGCTGCATGGCAGGCAGGTACAGCATGGCCCTCTCCATGCTGGGAATAGCTGTACCTACTGAATCTGGACGGTGCAGATGGGTAAGAATGTTGTTGTCCTTTGTTTTTGAAAAGAAGTTACTAAATTCACAAAGTTCTTCATATTCAAGAGAGAAAGAACTTGAGATTTTAAAAACGTGGATGTGGGAGAAAGCGAAACTGACAGATCTGCTGCTCCCTAGACTTGCCACGTGTTTGGCTTGGTGGATCATAAGTTGTGGAAGACTATATGTGGTAACACTCTGCTGGTTTAATCTGGGCCACCCGCTCAAAAAGGCGGTCAGGAGAACCAGCTCACTGCATGTGCAGACAAGCAGAGCTCCTACAGTCCAGTAAGAAACAACGTTAGTAATTGCTGGAGGGTTTTCCTCTTCCCTGTCACTTGGAAGCATGAAGAATACAAGGGCCTTGTCTGCTGTGGCCCCTGAGTATAGAACAGCCACCCTAGGGCTCCCCGCTGGCTAGATCCATCATTGTTTTGCTGTCACCAATGGCTATGCTGGCTGGGAATGATGGGAGTTCTAATCCAACACACCTGGAGGGCACCACATTGGGGAAGGCTGCCATAGGATGAAAACCTGGCCTTTGGTGAATTTGCAAATGGATCTGCTGTTAGTAATAGTGTTTGAGAGGGTTTTCTTCTGTGCTGGGTTTTAACTGGTTTTATTGATTATTATTCATAATTACAATATTATTCATTATTATTCAATCATAATGTATCATGATTGGTTTTAAATTTGGTTTTTGTTACCCACCTTGGTTACACAAAATATGTGTATGTTGTTGTTGTAAATGTTATTATTACTACTATTATTGTTATTGTTGTTGTTGTTGTTATTATTATTACAAACATAAAACATGAAAAGGTGCCAGTGATGAAGTATAGCTTCACTTCCCACCAACAGTTTTGGCATATGTTAAAAGAGAAACCCCTTTCTGTTAAATCCAGATAGCTTTCCCTTTTCCAGCTGAAAAGAAACTGTAAAAACTGGGTCAGGTATAGAAATTATTAATTGCCAAGCTTCTAAACCTAAGCTTGAGAAAAAAACAGATATTTCCTCCCTTGGCTTTTTAAATATCCAGAAGCAAGAAACACACATGCCCAAGCCAAGCCAAAGAAGGAGAGCGCACATTAAAGGCACAATAGCGCACACTGAAGAGAAAGTTAGAGGGTTTTGTTTTGTTAAAGAACAACTTACAACAGTAATTTCTTCACCACAAAGAATCCTGGGAACTCTAGTCTCTAGTTGAAGAGCAGGGGCATAAGGGAGCTCTGAAAAAGAATCTTCATCACCTTCTCAACACGCTGCATTTCCTAGGATTTATCCATGAAAATAAGAACTTAAATTTGTGTGCTCATGTGTACACAGAACTGTTTGTATGTGTGTGTGTGTATACCCCTGGGGCTTAGCGACACACTACGTTAAATGTGTAGCTGATCCTAAACGTTTACAACTTTAGGGTGGGGGTTAAACCTTTCCATGCAGCCACTATCCCCCACCCCACCCCCACCTCATCCCTCCTAATGCAGGGACTAAAGTAAAAAAAAAACTCTATTGGCACCAATGAAGCCCCCCCCCCCTTTAGCCTCTGTATGGAGTGGGGGCAAATTCAGGGAGGGGAAGCAAGCTGGGAAGAAAGGGTTAAGCCCCCCCCCAACCCTTGGGTGCAGTGGTCCCAATCCAGAGCAGGGCCCGGCACACTTACACTCATTTGTTTTTTAAGGGTAGGATCCGCTGCGTGCGATGCATTCAACGTAGTGTGGAGTTCAGCCGTCAGTGTTCACATTTGTGCTGTAGACAGGACTGAGGACACACAGTGATGTGCTTCAATGCAGTTCACTGTCTGCCAGTTTAAAATATGCAGAGCATTCCATACAGAGCACCCTTCCCCAACCTGGGTCGTTATGCAGCCAAAACGACACTGCCCATGCACAAGAAGGAGGCATCAGCAAGATGCGGGGGGACCACAAGCTTTACAGAAGTACAAAAAAGGGGGGCACTAAAGAGGGAACCTCTGTCTGCCCCCCAGCTCAGTAAAGCCTGATCATGTTCAGTGCACACAGAATGCAGACTGATTTTGGGCTGAGAAATGGAAAACTGGGGTGGTGAGGGGGATGGGAGGGGATGTCGTGTGTGTGTGTGGGGGCATATGCTGGCTGGTTGGCAGCACTCTGCAGTGCAACATTTTGGGGGCGGTCCCATTTGTAGTGCAAAATGTGAAGCAATATACCAGGGGTCCCCAACCTTTTTGGACCAGTGGGCATATTTGGGAATTTGAGAAACTGCTGTGGGCACCACCATATAACGGCTGCCACAGAGGATGTGGCTAGTCACATAATGGCCACCATGGGGGCCTGGCTAGTTAAAAGTGAGCCAAGTGGAACAGTGAGGCTAGAGGCTGGGAGGGAGGGAGAAATGGCAAGGCAAAGGAGTACAAGAAAGAGAAAGAGCAAGGCTAGAGGCTAAGATGGGGGAGAAACAGCAAGATAAAGAGGTTGGGGGAGAGAAAGAGCCTGGCTAGAGGCAGAGAGCGGAGAGAAACAAGAAGATAAAATGGGTGAGTAGGAGAGAAAGAGCAAGGCTAGGGGCTAGGAAGGGAGAGAAAGAAGAAGGCTAGAGATTAGGGAAGATGTTTTTTGGGGGGAGAAATAGCAAGGCTAGGTGAGAGAGAGAGAGGGAGGGAGAGAGAGAGGAAGAGAGGGAGCACAAAGGGAAAGGTCTGTGTGGATGGAAGAAGATTGGGTAAGGAAGCAACCCTTTCCTTCTCTGCCTGGCCACTGAACAGCTGATCCATCTGTGGCAGATAGGAAAGAGAACCTAGTGCCCAAACAATCCTCATTCAAAATTTTTTTTGAAGGGGATGGGGCGTGGAGAGTTTTGCAGGCACCATTTGAGGTTGGGGACCCCCGCAGTATACTATCCCTGACCAGAAGCTTCTGATGCTCAGAAGTGCGCCTGGAACGCCTTCCTTGTATACATGTTTCTCAATGGAGCAGTGTCCTGGGCTGCTCATGTGCATTCCCTAGTTCCTGGGTTCAGCCTTCCTTCCCCCTTCTTGTCCTCCTCCCAGCACATTTGCGCCAGCTTTAGCCTGCCCAGGACAGCCTGCTCGCATTCAGCAACCTGTTTCCTGCATGCGGATCGCGAGGAGAAAGACGTTCAGGTCACGTCTTGCGATTCGTGCGGTCACAAAACAAGGGAAGTCAGCGAAAGTCAGAGCAATGCCTGATGCAAAAAATAAAATACGAATACAAATAGATCAGAGGGAACCCATCTTTGCCAGGAAAACGACTCCCAGAGTTTAAAGAGGGAATCCTAGCGGGAGAAAGGGCTAGCACGCTGTTACGCAACCGGAGGGCTCAATATACACCCTGGCTAGAGGTGCTTCACTTTTGGTGGGGGCAAGCAGAAGCTGTGGTTGTCACCCCGAGGCCTCCACAAAGGTTTCGCTCAGCTCTGTGTCCCCCCAGTCAGATGACAGTAAGTGGTTTGTTAAGAACCCGAGTCTTGCTGTTTTACTGATCGTCACCATCAAACGCTCTTGCAGGATTCCCTCTTCTCTCTCCCCCGCCCCCGGCTCTGCCACTTTGCAAAGGCTGACACTCAGCAGTGTCTGCAGCTCATGGTTTTTACTTCTAGCATAAGAGTTTGAAAGAAAAAGGACATCATTGTTTTTTGTTACGGAGATTAGCACGTTGCAGTCTCTGCACTTGGCCTCCAGCTGAAATAAAGCAGCTTCCCCCAACCTGACGCCCTCCAGATGTGTTGGACGACAACTCCCAGAATCCCCCCAGCCAGCATAGCTGGCTGGGGGGATTCTGGGAGTTGTCGTCCAACACATCTGGAGGGCGTCAGGTTGAGGGAAGCTGAAAAAAAGCTTCTGTTGAACTGTGCAAATATATACTGAATGGGGCAGAGTGCAGAACCAATGATAAGTAGCTTTTCTAGGAGCAGCTACAGGAGACAAGAGATGGGCCACGGGGAAATAAAGTGCCACCCCATCTGAAATTTCGTACCGCAGGGCAGTCGTCCATGCATTTGAATCCCTGGGAGTCCTTCAGAAATGTCCTCCTGGAGGTGCCCAAGTGTTGACGGGGAAACAGCCCTCGGACCTGCTACTCAAGAGCTGAAAAAATAACCAGACCTCATGGCGCACCTGCCTTGGACGTTCCTCTTTCAGATTTTGGGTAGTAGACCTCAGGGCGTCTTGTGGCACCTTCAGCACTAACAGATTCATTGTGAAAGCTGGCTCTGAAGTAAACCGGTTAGTACTTAAGATGTGGCAACACTCGTTGCTGGTTCTGCTGCAACTAGGGATGCTGGAGAAATTCGAGATGAACCCAAATGAGCTCGGATCTCTAAGAATCCGACCGGCAGAATCCGCTGTGGAGCGAGCCCCTCAGGCTGCGCAGAGTCCCTGTACATATATATATATATATATATATATATATATATATATATATATATATTTTACTTTCCCAAAATTTACGCACATTCATTCGTAGGAAAATGCGCAAGTTTCTGCTGAGGAAAAGTGGAATGGAACGGGGACAATACGCTAAATGTTATGTACTAAGGTACATTATGTAAATTCTTACGAAACCTCTTATGTGAGTATTGGTGTTTTTCCGGATGGGGAAAAAAAAAATCTGCATCCATCTGCGAGCAGAACAAAAGGTACCTCCCAAAAGGCACCTCATGGAGCAAAAGGCGCCCGACAATCCACAAAACACAGACGAAGGGGATTTTTACGTGGTCTGTCCATCCCTAGCTGCAACGGACAAACACCGCGAGCCCTCTGGAACTTGCATGGTTTAGTGCAGGGGCGGGGAAACTAGGGCCCAAGCTCCCTATCCACCCCTGCTGGATTGGGTCCCTAGATCATAGAATCATGGAATAGTAGGGTTGGAAGGGGCCTATAAGACCATCGAATCCAACCTCCCCAAGGGAAGATGGCCACGCCCCTTCCCTTGGCCCGCCCCCTTTCCTCTAAGCGCTGAGCCTTTGGTGGCTTCTCGGGTTTGTGCATCCCCCCCATTCCAAAAGGTTGAAATGCCTCTTCTCCTAAGACTTAGTTGCAGGCATTGAGAGTTTTAAGAGGAAATAGGGCACCACCATGGTTTGTATTTTTGGCGCTACCCCTTTTGCCTTGCCCCCTGAAATTAAATTAGGCCCTCAGGTTGAAAGAGGTTCCTCATTCTTGGTTTAATGCCACCCAGAGTTAAGACTCTGCCCATAGAACACAACCAGCTCCATCCCAACACTCTCCTTCACTTGCTAGTTTTCTATGTGCAGAGTGTTCTTTGCTTTTTGATATGGGAGAGCAACAGCACTCTCCTGTTCCTGTTCCCCAGCATACTGCTTCTGATGCTGGAGGTAATCTACAGCCTGAATTCCGATTCAGCCTCCCAGGAGAGCTGCCCAGTGCATTGGATGATGAATTGTAAAAGAGCAGGTTTGGGCAAGGGCTTGAAATTAAGGTATATGCATAATCCATCTGCCAAAATGGGGCCTAAAAGAAAGTTTCTGCTAGAGGACACAGAATTCAGACAGCACTCCCCCCTTTACTTTTCCCAAGAAAGAACACAAAAGAAACAATAAAAGGCAAGAGATCCAAAGGAACCAGCGCTTAAATGATTCATGATTGTCCTGTTCCTTACAAAAGGATTTTTAATGCAGCATTTTAGCAATATTAGCATCGATCAGTGTTGCTCCTGCACAAAGCACTTAGGCTGGAATCCTACTCCCCACTCAACTGGGAGTAAGCCCGACTGAACTCAATAGGACTTATTACTGAGTACAGATGTATAGGGTTGCACTGTGAAGTTTGGTAAAAATGAACACAAAGAATAAATCAAAGGCACTGTGAAAAACCACCTGGGGTGAAATAAGAACATCAGGCCAGCCCTGCTAGCAAGCAAGTCACAGATCAAAAGCCCCCCCCACCCCGGTTTGTTCTAGAGTGACTTTTATTCAGAGGTACACTGCCTCTGTGCATGGAAGCTCCATTCAGGTGTTACAGACCTATTCTCTATGAGTGTAAATTGACGGCCATCTTCACCGCTGGTGGCAGTCAGTTCAAATGCTCCCATCCCAAATTCATTTCAGAACAACGTCCAGGTGATTACAGCATAATCAACATTTCCCACAAATCAGTGCACACAACAAAGGAAAATAAAGAAAACATGGAACTGAACAACAGGCAAGGCCCTCATCCATCCCCTTCTTTTCAAGGGGGCTTACACAGGAGTAGTGTTTGGGATACTGTACCCTGAGGTCAGGAACCCCAGCCCTTTAACTTGAACTATTTGTGTGTGTGTGTTTCTACTGTCTTCCCACTGATATTAATGGGAACAAGCAGGGTTAAGTCCATGGACTGCTAAGTATTTGTCTTAAAACTAAGAGTGCAACAGTTCAGGCATCAACTGCTCCAGAAATTGGCCTGTTTCCTTTTTGCTTAGATGGGACATTCTATTGACTTGAGAAAATTTACACATATAGAAAGTGAAAACTTCAGAAACCTAAAAAGCTTCATCAAAATGGTATATTTTTCATTATAAGTATGATCCTATATATTTTAGAAAATGCATAAAGAAACCTTAGTTAAGAAACTTTTAAGGAATAAAAAATAATGCATAGTTTTTAAAACCAGGGGCCTGATCCACCAATAATGTCTCCTGAGTGCGCACCATTGAAATGCATTGGTACTCCCATTCACTGTGCCAGGGCTTACACAAAAGGCATTCCTAATGGATTGTGCCCAAGGTCTTTTTGGCAAAAAGGGAGGGTGTTTTCTTTGCAATAGGTTAAATAAAGCTTTGTAATAAATACACTGCGCTACTGTAACTAAGCCCTATGAGGGTGACATCTGATAGCACTCCACTTAGATACTACAGTTCTTACTAAGGAGACAGATGCTGAGGGAGATCAAAAGCTGCATGTCGCCTTCCCCATCGATGGCAATGCCGAAGAACTGAAAAATGGGATTTGGGGCCTCATGCGGTGCAGCTTTCACTGGGCGGTGCCATTCTAGACTGTAAAGGCAGGAGTAAATGTTCACCCACGTTTAGAAAGACAAATCCATGCAAAAAGAAAAGTAGCTTGTCAGGGAGAAAAGTCCTCACTCAGCCTTCTCCCTGACATGCTAGCTCTAGAGGTGCAAGGCATTTTGTTTTGTGGATGAGCATTCACCTGTGCTTGTTCAGCCTAGTTCAGGCAAAGGTTGACCATTTTTATTGTTGTCTGTGTTGACGGAGATTTCAGTTGGGACTTGGGACAAAAGAAGCAGGCATCAAAGCAAGTGTCAGGTGTAAGAGGAGGCCATTCATCTCTTCACAGCATACACATATTTTGGCAAAAGCAAAACTGAAAAATTTGCAAAAGCAAAAATTTTGAAATGGAAGGCTTATGATCTGTCCAGATCTCCCTTGCCCACGTCACTGTCTCTTCACCCAGAGTGAACTAGTGGCTGGAACTGCTCCGGGTTCCTGTCAGCTCTCCAGACCGGGTATCACACTGCTCAACGTCATGGAGCACGTGGGTTACATTAGGGGTGATCCTAAGGTTACAATGCTAAGCTAGGGTGCAGTGCTTCGCAAACGTCCAACACTCGGGGGAACATTTGCCACATCAGCTTGACTGCCAACGACCCCCTGCGCGTTTAACGGACTTGGGGGGAAATTCTAGGGCACGCGCTTGGTTGGGGGGAAATTCTAGGGCACGTGCTTGGTTGGGGGGAAATTCTAGGGCACGCACTCAGTTGGCAAGCCGCTCCAGTTGCTCTGGGTGTGTTTGCCTTACAACCCGTCTCTGCGATGGCGCCCACTTTGTGGAACGTGCCACGTGCTAACTGTGGCATGTTGAAGGCTTATCTTTCCACCCAGGCTTTCCCTGATGAACCGTGTTGCCCAATTTGTTGATTATTAGTTTTCCAATTGTAAATGTTATAATTGAAAAAGGTTTTTTTAAAAAATAAATGTGTTTTTTTCTAACTGAGATGTTTTGTATTGTTTTTCAATATTTAAACTTGGAGGTCTTGTATTTTAAACATTTATGTTGTAAACCGCTCCAAGATGTCTTTAGATATAGGCAAGTGGTCTCTAAATTGATTAAATAAGGCACTACTACGTGAGGGTTGGCTCTGCAACAGTGCTCTGTGAGCGTTCCTCCTACAGCATCGGGGGGTGCTTCTAGATGGATGGCTCCTAGTGCAGCAGTGCTACCCATTAAAAGGCAATGCGTGGCGATGCATCTCTCCCTCCTTACTGGAATTTTTGGGGTGGCAACCGCCCTCTCCTGACCAGAAAGAACTGGTGGAGAAGCGCAGGAGATGGAGGGCGACATGTCCGGGCCCCTCGTGAAATTCCACGTTTGAAGCAGGGCTGTTGCAGAATAAAAGACACACCTGGGAGCACCCAAGACTCCTCCGTGGCTGCACAGACAAAGGGGAAAACCAGCAGGGGGAGCAGGCAAGACATCTCTCAAGTAAGGATGGGTGAGAAATTTGCTTTGTCGAGCTTGTTTTTATGGATTTGCCCGATTTGCGCCTCCCAAGCCTCACACATGCTGAGGCAGGGTCATGTATTGAAATCCACATTTTTGCAAGCTTTCTGAATGCAGCTTGTCTTGGGAAAATTGTGCACACAAAGGCGCATATTAGGGAAAAGTGCACACAAAATGCCTATCTTTGAAAAAGTGCACTCAAAACTGAATTTGAGCGATGCAATGAACCTGGGGAAAATTGTGCACGTTTTTAAAAATGTGCACAAAACCCCATAGGAATTTCTGTACAGATTTTTGCTTTGGAAAAAAAAAAAAGCGAGCTTATGTGGAAATGGGATGGGATGAGTTTGACTTTAAAAATATGACAGTCTCAGAGAGTCTGAGATAGATCCATCCCTACTCTCAAGGAAGCTTGCCCACCTCCTGATCAGCTTCTGGTTCCCCCAGACACAGCTTGCAAACTAATGTTGTGGTACAGCCTTCCCCACCCTGGTGCCCGTCACATCTTTTGGACTTCAGCTCCCATCTGTGCCAGCCAGCTTGGCCAATAGCTACGAATTCTGCGAGTTGCAGCCCAAATTGGAGGGCACCAGGTTGGGGGAGCCTGCTGTAGTCGGTCAACTCTGGTCAGAAGGGATGGGATGCTAACTTCTGGGGTGCTATTTTATTGCCCACCTCTTATAGCAGGCAGCATCTATCTTTCAACACATTTGGGGTGAGGGCTCTTGAAAGACACAGGGTTGAAAATAGTCCTTGCTAATCCCCTGGTAGTCTGCAGAGCAGACTGGGGGAATAGGGTGTTGTGTGTGTGTGTTTGGCAGTAGAAACATGGGTGGCACAGCACGAACCCTCAACCCACATGATTGTGTTTTGGTAACTCTCCTCCCAGTTCTGGCAATGAGCTAATACACCAAACCGGGGGTGTGAAAAGGCACTTTGAACAGGGGGCACTGTTACATTTCCAATCCCTCCCCCGCCCCCGCGCAATCCCCCGGTATAATTCCTTCTCTTGCTATAAAGTGCAGTTTGACTTCCATCAAAGTCAGTAATGTTTTTTAGTGCTGAAATCTATGGGGATGGGGGGACATGACATTCTCCCAAGAAATATGTTTAATTCAAATGTGGTCTCAAGGACTGGATCCTTTTCGGTGTTTACAACTGGGGGGTAGTGGTTTGATATACAGTTTTTCTTGGGCAGTGGGGAAAGGAATAAAATATTACATTTGGCAAGTTTCATACTTGATACTGAATGTATCACCAGGGTTTATGATTAGGGTTTTTGTTTCTAAAGTGCTCTCAAAATCCAATTGTAAAATGGAAATTTGTATGTTGCAAACTTCCAGACCTAAATTGCGAAATTATGGATTTGTGCAAGGCTCTCTGTTAGCCGTAGTGTGTGTGTGTGTGTGTTTCCTTTCCTGATTAGTCCTTCAGGTGGAGGCAATGGTAGTTTGCGTGTATGTTATTCCATCTGCTACAGCCCAAGATGTCGTCCAATGGAGGCGCAGCTAAGGCGGCTTTGAGCAAGACTTAGGGTGGCTCTACAAGGACATGCTTGCCAGCATCCGGTGACTCCCTATCAACATTTCCATCCCTCCATCACTGCAGCAATCTCCTCCCCTGCATCGTTGTCTTTAAGGCACTAGTAAAATTTTACGATACATGATCATATATGGGTATAGGCATAGATATAAAGTGTGTTTCTGTATATTAGTGTGCAAACAAGCTCAGAACTTGATGGCTCGTGAAAAATAAATGACCAAAGCATCATGACAGAATGCATTTGGCAGAATAATGGATTTCTGATTGTAGAGGCGGTTAAGCTGGAAGGGGATGGAGAAAAGCAAAGGATCGGGATAAATGTTCTCTAGACTGCCCTTCCCCAACCCGGTGCCCTCCAGTGGTGTTGGACTACAATCTCCATCATCCCCAGTCACTATGGTCAATGGCCATGCTGGCTAGGGTCTATGGGATGTGCATTCCAACACTTCTGGATGGCACCAGGTTGAGGATGGCTGCTCTTGACCCCTTAAGGCCAGGAAGTCGCTAATGTGGCATTAGCATACTTTAGGCTTTTGGTACATCTACACTACAAACTTCAGTTAGTTTAATACCAGTTTAAGCACCACGGCACCCCTCAAAGAGTCGTGGGAATTGCAGTTTCATAAGGGGGTGAGAATCTTCTGTAAAAAAGCCACAGTGCCTCTCACAGAAGTGCATTTCCCAGGGTCCCTTGGGGAGAGGGGAGGGGTGTTCAATCCATTTAAGAGTCTGTAGTGTAGGGTCAGAGGGCAGAACGGGATGTGGTCCAGCCCCAGAGGATGCCCCTCTTGTCTCAAGGCCCTCCAGCTGTGTGAGGGGGGGAGGGTTGTGCGGTGCTCCCGTTCGCATTCAGAGGTCGGTGCTGGCCTTTGCAGTCAGGGCTTGAATCCGGGACGAGTTACAGGTCTTGCAGAGGATGTGGCCATCCAGGGGGTAGCAGCCCTGGTTGTCTCCTTCAGACAGGAGCCCTCCGCAGTCCTGCACAAGAGAATCAGAAAGGAAAAAGTAACCTGGAACCGATTTTTTTTAAGTCATTCACAATAACCTACAGCGGCCTTCCCCAGTCTGACACCCAACAAATGTCTTGGACTACAACTCCCAGCATCCCTGCGCATCAGTCATGCTGGCTGTGGTTGATGGGAGCTGAAGTCCAAAACATCAGGTTAGGGAAGCCTACACTATAGGCCTTACAGGAGAATGAAAGGTTATGTTAAGGGAATGAGCTTCAACCTGGAACTGCTTTCCACATCATTGTTATTGGATTCATCTGAGGCAACTGGATTCACGTCTGCTGGATGTCCCCCAAATCAGTCCAAGCTCTGGGTAGGGTTGGAGCTGTCCAGGGCTCCAGGCTCTCGCATGGCAACGGTGTTATCCTGCTCACCACTCCGTCTGCCTCTTTGCACATCCTTCCGGAGGCAAAGGCGTGGTGGGATCGCGAGGACTGAGGAACCCCAGAGACACCATGGCTGAGACTGAGTTCCCGGACGTCGCCATGAGCGTGCTCATGGGAAATGGAGATTGGAGTGGCCCACAGATGACCCGGGATGCGTGGCTGAAAAGCCCTGGGATGATTCACTTGGTTGAGATACCACCTCAACTCCTGTCTCCATTTTCGAGAGGAGGAAAGCGGTGAAACATGTGCTAATGCAGGGCTGGGGATCTACGGCCCTCCAGGTATTGCCGGCCTACAACTCCCGTTGTTATGCTGGCTGGAGGAGATGGAAGTTGGGGTTCACAACATCTGGAGGCCAGCAGGCTCCCCACGCCTGTGCCAGTGCTACCTCCCTGGAGCAATGGGACCTTTCCTTGAAATTGGCACATGTGTTCGCAAAGTTTTCCTCAGTCAAAATTCAAAGACCAGCTCCATCCTCCCGCCTGAGGGAAGATGAGAAATACACTGCGATGTGACACCAAAAGCAAGGCCTCTTGGACACGAGGATGTCCTAGGTGTAAGGGGACGTGCATAGTGTTGGTGTACCTCACAGGGTTGTTGTCAGGGTTACTGCTGAAGGCCTTTGAGGACCTGAAATGGGCTACATAACTGCTAAGGTAGGATTACTCCATAATATGCAATGGGAATTGTTGGTGGAGGCTGGTGGCTCCGAAGTCAGTGGGGCAATGCATCTGCTCCAGGTTTCAGTCAGAACCAGTCAGAACTCTAGCAGAGCTATTGGATCACTCCTTTAGAGTTCTGACTGAAACCTGGAGTGGATTCACTGCCCCACTGACTTCAGAGCCACCAGCCTCCACTGGGAATTGTTCCTCTCTCCCCTGAGCAATCTTCTTTTATATTGCAACATCAGTTTCCTGAACCTCCAAGTTGCATTTGTTTTCTGATGCACAAAAGATCCTCCCATTGTGGGTCTAGCTCAGCTTTCCCCAACCTGACGCCTTAGTTATGTAAGGAAATTAAGAGTTTACATTCTCCTTCCCCAAACTGGTGTCCTCCAGAGGTGCTGGACTGCAACTCCCATCATTCTCAGCCAGCATGGGCAATGCTGAACATGCTGAACTGCGTTAGACGCATGGGCAAGCATGACTCAAACGTGCAGCTCTACCAAAACAAGGACAAAGACACTGACACGCTACTTAAAATTGCAAGCACCATGTTGGACCCCTAGTTAATGATTCATCTGATTCTTCAGTTAATCCACTCGTATAACACAGCTTGTATCCAGGGATGCAGTAAAGGCAAAGGCAGCCAAGAAACATTTCCATCCAAGTTCTGATTCTACTTGCTTGACAAACCTTTAAAACCTGCTTGTAAAACTACCTTGGCTTGTCCTCAGAAGGCAGTGGGGCTGAGCCATGCTTGAACATGAGGCGTCCCAAATCCAAACAAACCCCGCAGGGCCTGC
Source organism: Heloderma suspectum (assembly GCF_057233095.1). Lineage (NCBI taxonomy): Eukaryota > Metazoa > Chordata > Lepidosauria > Squamata > Helodermatidae > Heloderma > Heloderma suspectum. Next base: position 326,931,974 of record NC_139460.1, on the reverse strand, counting down.
GTGTCCAGTTTTGGGTTACACACTGTAAGTTGTGTGGAAAAGCAAGCTGTTCCATAATTTGCAAGGTTTTATTTGTTTATACCAGTATTTTCATGCTGTTTCTCTGCCACAGCTGAGTATATTTAGCCCAGAGATGAGATGGTTAAGTGGAGACATGAGGGGTGTCTTCAGATATCTGAAGGTGTGTCACACACAAGATGGAGCATACTTGTTCTCTGTGGCTCTAGGGCACAGGACTAGAACCCATGGGTGGAAATTGCAGGGACACAGATTTCGGCTAAACATTAGGGTGGAGTTCCTAATGGTCGGAGGTGTTTGACAGCGGAGCAGACTGCTTCAGGATGGTGGGCTCTCCTCTGCTGGAGCTATTTAAACAGAGGCTGGATGACCACCTGTTAGGGATGCTGCAGCTGCTTCCTGCACCGGAGCTGGGGGGGTCAGACTAAATGACCCCCACTCTCCTTTCTGACTAAGCAGCTTCCAACATAAAATGGTACAATAACATTCAAAACAAATACTCCCAACAGCAAATATAAATTAAATGAGACTGAAATTAAGCCCACTTTACTATTACTTAATTATTTATTATAGAGATTTGTAAACTATCTTTCAGTGAATTCCCATGGCTGAAATCAAGCGTCATCTGATGTTGTTTGAGGTGCTGCCCCTTTGAGAATGACACTAAAAGAAATGGCTACAAAATGACTTCAGTGCATTTGAGGGCTGTTCAATTAACTCCAATACGTTCCGACTGAAGCCATACAGGCTGTAGAACAACCTGTGAGATGTTCGTAGTTATGGAGGTGGGTTTTTAAAAAAGAGGCTAGCAGGGGTAGAGCATGCAACATGAATGGCAGCCCCAGGAAATCCAAGGCTGACCCACTTTCTCAGGACTGTGTAGCCGTATCGTACTGAGTGGACCTGAAACTTGGACCACAGAATTTCAGCCTCATGGAACTCCTAGAGTGGGCAAGTTTTGTTACTGATGAAGACACGGATTTTGTAAAATTGAATTTGAAAGTGCCAGTTTGGGGAGCAGCAAGGACCTGAGGGGTGCTCAGAATTCTGAAGCTCTTGTCCAGGGCTGAGGTTTCCGACAGGGTGCCCGTGGGCACCTCTCTTGGCACCCGCCAGGGTTCCTGTCCCACTTTTATTTTATTTCTTAAGATGACGATGAAGATGATTTAAATAACTGGGAGGCTGGCATGGTGGAACGCAAAGCGCTGCCCTCCAGCAAAGTCATTATCTGGGTCCCCGTTTGGTGCTCAGACCCCACCTCTGCCTTGTAATGGGTTCTTGGTGAAGTTGCTTTTCTTTTAATCTCACCAGTGTCTTCTGGGAAATGAGAGTTTTGTGAAAAGCCATTTTATGAATAAGCAGGTGTGTCCCCTCCCCCCTGCCCCTGTAGCCTTTTTCTGAGTGCCCACGGCACAAAATGTGTCCACTGACCCCCGAAGTTGGGGACCCCTGATCCTGGGGGAAAAGTTGCCCCATCTTTTGGCTGCCTTCCTTGGGTGGCTTTAAAAGCAGCTTCACAGACACAGATGTAGCTAGTGAAGTTTTTCCTGGCATGGAGATGCACGGAAGCGATGGGGGGAAAAAGGGCACCTCTTCGTGTCTGTGTGCCAGCCAGGCTGCTGCAAAAAGGCCGAGCAGAGCCAGTGCTAGCAGGGGGGCAGCTCTGTGCCGGGGGTGGGTGAGAAACACCCCCCGACGTCTGCCAGGAAGCAAATCCCACACCAGTTCCTCTTCACGCCTGCCGAAGCGACTGACCTCGCAGCGGTAGCACTGCACGTGGAAGTCGCGATCCAAGGCCACGATGCGGACCGTCTCCTCCTGGCCCTGGGCAGGCACGATGGGCTCCTTACAGACGGAACAGCGGGGAGCAAATTTCCTAGAGAAGGAAGAAAGGTTTGCAGTGAAGACTCCTGTCATTCAAGCTGACCCAAGCTGGAGAGCAGCGGAGGCTGGCGGCTGGCGGCTCCGATGTCCGTGGGGCAGGGAATCCGCTCCAGGTTTCAGTCCGAACCTGCCAGAACTCCAAAGGAGCCCTCCAAGGCGCTGCTGCTAGGAAGGCCTTGCAGACTAGCCTCACAGAGTCAGAAAGGGGCTCGGAGGCCATCTAGCCCAAGCCCCTGCCCTGACTGGTGGCCGTCCAGCCACGAGCCCCCACTTGCCTTCCTGTCCTTGTGGCCAGCATTCTGCTAGCAAATCACTGGACTGCTGCTGTTCTTGCTCTTAGTGGCCTCCTCTTCCCCATCAGCAGCAGCAGTAGCAACACATAATACAATAGGTCAAACACAGTTAGGGGAGGAGAAACCCCCCCCCCCGAGTCAGCCGCTGTCATAGATATTGCAATACCCCTCACACTGGGAGGAAGGTTGAGGGGGTGGGGGAGAAACTGAGAATGAAAAGGGAAAGGAAGCCTGTGCTCGGTTCCTTGGGACAGAGTCCCACTGAATTCTTCGGGGTTACTTCTGAGTAAGATACGTTTGCCTCCCACTCCCCATGAGGGGTTTGTTTTTCTAAAGGGGTGTGTGTGTGTGTGCAAAACGTAGGATTTCCCTCTCAGGCGGGGGTGGCGCAGTTTTGGCTGCATAAGCAACAGCACCCACCTCTGAACGTCCGAAACAGAAGGAATGAGAAATAATAACTCATACCTTCTCCAGCTTTATTCTCTCCGCACACCAACCCCGCTGTCAGGCTTGCTGCCACCTGCCAGTCATTCTTCTCTCTCACACGCACACACAAGGCACACAGGTCCCGCGCGTCCTTCCTCGTGCCCGCAAGAGCCTCAAGGGGATCCAGGCAGAGAGAGGGGCCCACACAGCGCCTACCTGTGGAAATCCTCGATGCAGTGGACGTTGCCGCCGGAGTCCACGGTGAAGGGGATGCCGTCCAGGCTGCGGCTGCATATCACACACGTGAAGCAGTGGGGGTGGTAGGCCTTGCCGGTGGCGCGCAGGATCCGTTCCATGATGGGCTTGGTGCAAACGCTGCACTGCTCCAGAGTATTCTGCGGCGAGAAGATGTAGTGGGAAGTGGTCAGCAACACACAACCTGGACGCAACCTCAGGCCCCCGCGGCCAGCCCGACCCAGCCCACGCTGGGAGACATTGCCAGAGGGAGGCTAACAGGGCCGCTTTCCTTCGGACGATCTGCCATTCAAGCAGAATCACGTGAGGGACATGACTTCCCTCTCTCTCCACTGAGCAGCGGAGGTCTTCAGGATGCACACGGTAAGTCGCCGAGGGCGATCCCACACGGCAGGCCAGCACAGCTGGTGGCTGACCCAGATGAACCAAGCCATTCATTGTGACCTGTCTAGTCAACATCTCTCTCTCTCTCTCTCTCTCTCTCCCCCCCGCCCCATTTTGCAGTCCCTTTTGCAACCTTGAAATAGAGTAACCAGACAGATCCTGTCTGAGTGTGAACATCAGGAACAATGAAGTCTCCATCGTCTCTCTCCCATGGTATCTCTTTATGGCATATCAAGACTACGCCGCCCTGGATTCTCTAGCTACGTCCTTTGTCAGACGTCTCACGCAGACCTGGCCACTGCAGGCAAAGGAGTCCGTCTGCGGATCTGCTGTCTGTGTCTGAGGGCACATTCACAATTCCAGTCACGCCTTCAACAATTATGTGGAGATCCAGCCTGTCCTCTTCACACAAGCAGGGCTTGAGTTTTTAGAGGTGGCTTTCAACGGGGGGTTAGACAAATTCACGTCGGGAAATATTATTGCTGCCATTGCTGAATTTATAAATCACTCCACATCAAGAGATATCGGGGCATTATACAGTCAGTTAAAACACAAAATACAAAGAAGTCACAGTAAAAGCAAATAGAGCCGTGAACCAATAAAAGAGTGGCTGGAATTTACTCATCAGTCAGGAAATGGTTGGCTGAAAAGAAAAGTCTTCCGCAAACACGGAAAACAAAGTAGCGCAGCTGTATGCCCATTCTCTGTTGGGAGGGCATTCTACAGGGTGGGAGCTAACACACGGAAGGCCCTGCTCGTGGTGTTCTTCAAGGGGATCTCCAACCCATCTGGCATCAGCAGGAGTGTCTCTTCAGAAGAGCTCAGTGATTGGGCAGGATGAGAAGGAAGAAGGTGTGTCCTCAAGTAGGTCTATCAAAGAGATGTATGAGAAACTAGTTTTAGATCGGTCTTGATCAGGATATTACCCAGTTCGCATCTTCCGGACCGAACAAGGACATGGATGCAATCTGCTGTCAAAGTCTGTACATTTCCGAGCTTGCAATGTTCTTTGCAGACCACCCCCCACACTGCGTTTGAGAGCATGCATACATTTCAAAATTAGCGCATTTCAAAAATGCGTTTGTTTAAAAAATGCACACAACTGATGCATACATTTGGGGAAATATACATGGAAATACGCACAGATTGCCATGCGTTAAAAATAACAAACAAAGCTTGCAATCTGATATGAAGGTGAGTCAGAATGAGCTTTGAGATGGAATTTGGAGAACTTTGGCAAGCTGGAGTTTTGCTGATTTGCACATCCTTAGTCTATCAGCTGCTACTAGGTGCGATAGCTAAAAGGAACCTCCATGTTCAGAGGCAGTATGCCTCTGAATAGCAGATGCTGGGGGGCGGGGCAACACCATGGGAGGGTGGCTGTGTGCCCTGTTGCTGCTTCTTGCAAGCTGCAGACAGCCATCGCCTCCTCCTCCCTTGTGCTGCCCCCAGCCAGATCTGGATCTGAAGCAGGAACCCGCTGTACTTGTATCATGATGTTCAGGCATTCCTGTTCCATGCAATGGCATGCTGAGGCCTGGGATGTCGGTGGCTTGTCTTGAGTGCTGCCTCAATCCCCATGAACAGGCTGAGCCTGTCCTCCAAAGACCAAAACAGGCCCCAGCTGGGATGCCAAGGAGGCCGGCAGGCTGACATTTTCTAATCACGCTCCCCCCAACACTCCCAGCAACAGCAATCTGGCTCGACAGCCCCATTTTTCCACCCGTGAAGAGGCACAAAAATAGCCAAACTTTCCCTGCTACCTGGAGGCACTTTTGGAGCCAGCTTGCGGTGAGGGGTAACTGAAGTTTAAACCTTATTACTGCCACACATGTCTCTAAAAGCCTGATAATTAGCCAGCACAAAGTTTTATAGACTGTTTCTGGCTTCAGGGGCTTCTTGTACTTTTCAAAACAAACCAGAGCAACAGGACTGTTTCAACTGAGATCTGGAATGCATGTCTGGAAACTGCAGACACACGGGGAACCTGGCCTTTGCATGTACCTTCCTGACCCCCACAGATCCGCCTAGGGGGCTTCATGTCCAGCAGACATCAACCCTGCAGCCAGTTTTCCCCATGGAGAGAGGACAGTGCTTGGAAGCATGTGAAGAGTGCATTTTCCTCACCACTAAGGAGCCACGGCTAGAGGTTGAGGTGTTTTAACAGACAACTCATCTGCAGGCTGTGATGTTGCAGGAGCCTCCAGTGAGGTAAAGACGGAGAGGCACCAACCACGCGCCACGGGGAGGAGCAGAAAACGAGGCGATCCAGCATGGCTTTGCCCTGCATTTACAGCTGTTAAGATGTTAGATCACAGCTTGCCGCTTGGGGAGATGCTGGCTCGCAGTCGGAACACATTTACATCTTGGAGGGATTAATTTGTCTCCACCATGTCATCCTGGTGGAAGCAAAGCAAATTCCACAGCAAGGGCCATTCACCTCCCCAGACGGATTCCTGTACACGGTGGCAGAATAAAAAGAAGGCCTTTGTAGTGCCAGAGCCGGTTACAAGGGGAATGGAAAGGGGTGTGGAAAGCGATGAGCAAAAAGGCCGTAGGGCTAAATGTTGTTTTCTTAAATCTGTCTTGTCAATTGGCGTTGTGTGGGTTGCCTAGCCGTTGCTCACCTCCATGCACGGATCGCTGCTCCTGTCATCTCTGTGTTGTTAATTCCTCGAGCCTCCCCTCACCCCCCACCTTGTCTTCTCCACTGTTGATATTCTGACTGTAAGCTCCTTGGGGCAGGCACTCGTCTTTTCTGCTTAGGAGCAGATTGTACGTAGATGGCACTGTACAGATGTCAGGGATGTCATCATAATTACTGAAATTAATATTATTGTTTCTAAGCAGGAAGGCATTTCTAGACTGGAACATGGATTTTCTTCCTTTCTTTTTAATTCCAGGCTGCTGCTGACTAATGACTTACCGGGCTCTCTGTGAGACGGCAAAAACTAGTAAAAGAATTTGTGGTCTAGTAACTTTTCTGGACTTGTTTGCAAGGGCAATTCAAGCACGTAGGTGGAGAAAGGATGGAGCAATGCAAAATGAACGCTGGGCAGCATTTGCAAGAGACATAAAGACTTGTGTGTGTATGTTTTGTTTTGTTTTTAATGCCATATGTGCTTGATGACATCACATTGGCCACATTATGCATGTTCACATATTAACATTTGGTAATCTAAGGAAAGACGCTCAGCAGGAAAAGCCACATTTGAAGAACAACAAAGCAGAACTTAGATTTCTCTGAGATGTCAGAGTGGAACTCAGTAGGGTACATTTACAGCATGATTCTCTGCTTGATGTTTGCATGCCAACTTCTCCCTCTGCTCCGCCTGACGTCTTTAAAGACTGCATTCGTTCACAGGAACAGGAGAATGTTCACCCATTTGAATCATTCAGATGAAGTGCAGTCATCATTATGCCATTGCCAAGGATCAAAAGCACAAGCATTTCCAATCCCAATGATGGGAACATTAGACGTGGCAGGTTCTTTTTTTTTTAAATTAAAGAAGAACAAACGTCATCTCTTGTTTTGACAAAGAAAAACAACATCAGCAATAACACAGAATCAAATGTGAAAGAAGATGAAGAAGAAGGACCGCAGTTATCACTGGGTCTCCTTTCAACAGATGGGCCAATGCAGCATGGTTACAGTGTAAAAGGAGGAGGAGAGAGAATAAATTTGACACGAGTGATTATTAGACAATGCAAGGGCCTGTATCACAATTCCTTCCTTCTACCACAGCCTGCAGATGTGTCGGACTACAACTCCCATACTGCTGCGGTGTAATTCGTGACCTGGCTGTTTCCAAGAGAATCACTTGCCAAGAGCTCAAAGTGGGCAAATCACAAGACCTACTGGACTATGATTATCAATGAACAGGCAAAACAGATAGGAACAAGCAAAAGCCCTATGAAGAGAGACTGAAAGAACTGGGCATGTTTAGCCGTGAGAAGACTGGGGGGAGACAGCATAGCGCTCTTCAAGTACTCGAAAGGTTGTCCCAGGGAGGAAGGCCAGGATCTCCAACATCCCAGAGTGCAGGACACAGAATCATGGGCTCAAGTTCCAGGAAGCCAGATTCTGGCTGAACATCAGGAAAAACTTCCCGATTGTTAGAGCAATACGACACTGGAACCAATTCCCTAGGGAGGTGGTGGGCTCTCCCACACTGGAGGCATTCAAGACGAGGCTGGACAGCCACCTGTCAGGGATGCTCTGACTTGGATTCCTGCATTGAGCAGGGGGTTGGACTTGATGGCCTTGTAGGCCCCTTCCAACCCTAGTATTCTATGATCTTACAAGCCCTCTGCTCAGGCAATCTAGCCAGGGCTGCCTTTCAAGTCAGCCATCTTGGGCCCAAAATGGGATATCCAACAACAGGGATTGGAGATGAAGAACCAGACATTCAAAAAGTGGACCCCCCATCTAGTGGTGGGTGGGGACAAAGGCAAAAGGGGAAGGGCCAACATACCAGCCTATTTTAGCTTAAAGCTCTTCCTGCCCATCACTCAGAGAAGAGGCATCTTAACATTTTAGGATAGGGAAAAAACTGTGCAAAAGCCGGGAAACCACCCAAGGCCGTGGCCATCTGGGGAACCATAAAGGGCCGGGCTTGGACCGCACCCCAGCTCTAAGTGCAAAAGAGAATAAATATACTTAAAAAAAAAAAAAGGTAAAGGTGTTCCCAACCAGTTGTGTCCAACTCTAGGGTGTGGTGCTCATCTCCATTTCTAAGCCGAAGAGCCAGCGCTATCCGAAGATGCTTCCGTGGTCATGTGGCCGGCATGACTGAACACCGAGGTGCACGGAACGCTGTTACCTTTCCTGCCAAGGCGGTACCTATTTATCTACTTGCAATTTCTTGCTTTTGAACTGCTAGGTTGGCAGAAGCTGGGACTGAAGACGGGAGCTCACTCTGTCACGCAGCGCTTGGGTCTCGAACTGCTGTCCTGCTGACCTTCCGGTCTGCAATTCAGTGGGGTTTCTTTCCTTCTTGAGCCCCTGCATGGGGGTGGGTGGTGGTGCAGTTTTAAGAAAAAAAGTGCCTGGGTGGGAAGGTCCCCCCCCACACACACTGGGGCCCTGTGTGCTTACACAAAAGTAAAAGTTATGAATGCTTCTATGCTATGCACTTAATGTAACACGTAGTTTTGCACTCAGAGTCTCTTCTCCTAGGACCCCGACTCGTGGGAAACATGGGGCACCTGAATTCAACCCTCACAGTCCCCAGGCCGGTCTCTGAGACATCCAGCACCCCCAACCCAATCCTGTGGTCCCTGGAACCCACCATTCACCCCTCTGCCCTTTCAATAAGACCCTGGTTTCCTCGTGCAACTCTGCTATCACTATTTTGAAGCAGCAATAGAAGCGATACTCCAAGAGCACAGAGATGGCAGAAGTGCTGCAGACGTCACTGAGCAAGAGCGTATGCTCTGTCTCCTCAGGTGCAATTTGTGTACTACAGTGCCTCAATGGACAGTTTGCTCCATTCAGCGACCGCCCAAGCAACAGCGGCATCCACCCCCACTCTGCTTTTTCTTTAGCATGGCTTTGCGGTAATAAGTATTCACTGGAAATGGACAGCTATTAGGCAGCCGGCAACAGGAGCTTCATAGCACGGCTGAGCTCAGAATCTGTTTTTGCTTCCATTCATAACAGAATTAAACTAACAGGACTAAGAAGAATGAAAACTTGTTTTCCCAGCACCTTAGATGCCACACGGTTTACATACAATTATGGGGGGAAATGACAGGAAATGGACCCATTTCTACTGAAGCGTCCTTGTCATGTTTCGCGCTGTTTCATTTCATGGCCCCTTTGGGGATGAGCAATTTCCCTCCAGGGCAAAAGATAAAGCTGCCGTTCGCCCACACATTGGGTGCCTTGCAGAAAAGCGGCACTAAGAAACACTCTCTGGTTTTGCGTTGCATTTTCCTGTCCTTTATATTCCCCTCAGTAAAATTATAGCCAATAAGCCTATGATTACAATACCGCCTCCTTGCTGTTGCCTTCTATCCCCCCCACCCCCGGCAATAATAGCTTCTGGCCACAAAATATCCAATACACAATATCTGGATCACACAGGAGCCCATGAAAGGGCCTAGGCGCGTCTGGAGGCCTCCAAATGATTGTGGCAGCTACGGGTTATGACAGCTACTATGGGCGCCCATGAGCCTCTCCCTCCAGCAGCACAGGGCTTCTTATTGCAGTAGCACAGAGGAGCAAGGAAGCTCTAGCAATTCCCTTTCTGTTGCAACTTCTTTATTCCTCTCTCCTTGCTGCAAGAAGACACGTGTTGCTGGAGGGTAAGTGTGATGAGGCTAAGATGGCTGGAGGAGGTTCTCTGCAAGTGACTGTAGCAGCTGTTACAGTCAATAGCTGTTACAGTCACCCAGAGACTTCTGACCTCGCTGAGTCTTGCTGATGGGCTCCTGTGTGAGCCAGCCCTAAGATTCGCCAACCAGTTATGGTGGGGTGCAGTGAAGTAGCGTTTCACTATGTTAAGCGGGTTGCGATTAATCTGTGATCAACGCTGTGTGAATGCTTTTCAGTTGTGGGCCCACTGAGGTCAGGATATTGTGCCAAATGAGCAAATGAAGGGGTTTATGTCAAACACAGGATGTCCAAATATTACTCGGGGAACTCCTGTAGACTTGTTGGAATTCATGGAGATCTCATGGTATCCACTGCGTGGGATCATCCTGGAAGCTTTTACTGGGCTTCCTCCTTGTCCGGTGGCTGCTTCTCATCTTTGGATTTCCTTCCTTCACAGGTGAACACCACCTATGCCCAGCTTGTTACAGAAGCAATGGCACATGCATTCACAGACCCATGATTGAGTAGGGAGAGTTCCTAATGCCTGACTCTTGCATGTCTGCTCAGGAGCTTCATGCAGGAGAACAGCAGAGGGCCTCCCTCCCCTGAAAAAGCAGCCATTCTCTTCTCTAACAGTGACAGCCAGACTCATTAAGCTCGTTAAAAGATCATAAAAACCCTGGGAGGTGGAAGCACGTACAGTCTACGCTTGACTCTTTTATTATTATTAGCTGGGTGATAAAATCACCAATTGGTGGTTATAAATTATAATGGCTGAAGCAGAAGCTGATGGATGCGCAAAAAAAGAGATCTCCTGTGGAGATTCACCAGAAGTGCTGGAAGACTCTGGGAACGGGATCTGCTTTGGGATAAAAAGAGCCCTCGCCCTGAGGAGTTGGACCAATTTATACGATCAGCAGAATCAAATGGCAAAGCTCTTTCTGGACCATATGACTTCAGGCTGCAGGGAAAGGTTTGCGCACTTGCCCCATATGGAAAACAAAAACTAAACCAACAGCAGCCCCCCCCCCCACATAGAAAGCCAGCATATCAGGGAGAAGGATGGCCTGAACCTTCCTCTTTAACATCCTAGTTTTTTTAGGGGAAGGGGGGATTTTATCCCATATGATTCTTCTGAGCCTTTAGGTCAGCTCATGTACCAAAGGCCAATTTTCATCATCAAAGCAGCCAGTCTGGGAATTTGGGTTGAGTTTGGGATGTGGTGAAGTGGCCGCTGACCCCTCTGTGTCTCGGATGCTTGGCAGTTCGGCCCATTTAGGCTCTGTATGGGCAAACCATTGATAAAGTATGTATTGTACACTCAGAGGGTACGTATTGGGGATGATGTGCATGGCCCCTGTCCTCCAATCCGCAGAGGTTGAGTGCAGCAAGTGGCAGCACCAGTGCACACTTTCCAGGGATGGGCAAATCGGTCAAGCTCGATTTCACTCAGGTTCTCATTTTTCCTATGCTAACTTTGTTCCATCCTGATTCTGCAAAAGACTGCAATGTTGTTTTAGTCCTCATGGATATTTGTACACATTTGCATGCACATTGTTTAAATTGCACATTTTTTGTTTGTGTTTCCCCAAATGTATGCATTTGGTGTGTGCTTTGGCAGATGTACACATTTCCCCTCATTGAATAAAGTGTTTCTGTGCATGTTTTTGAGAACACATACCATTTTGTGCACATTTTTTTAAACATACACTTTTATGTGCCTTTTTGGGGGGTTAACTGCATTGCAAACTTCAAGAAGGCATGCATCGGTGGCAACCTGTGTTCTGGTTTGTGTTTAGGATCAGGAACCGTGAATTTAGTAAGTTTGCATTGAACTGTGAACCGAACGAATTTCTCAACCAACCCTAACATGTAACTCATGACCCACACGCACACAACTGTATGCAGAAAGACCATCTGCCAGATATTCCATTTGCCTGTCCTTCCAATCCTGCCCAGGACTTCCACAATTTTGCCACTTCCCAGCTCCATTACATTGGGACTTGTACTCTCATCAGCCTGCACTCCTTCCTGTCCCGGCACAGACGTTGATTGATTAACGGATTATGCTTCAATATAATTACACAGTGCGGAACCTCAGTAAGCAATCATGTAAAAATGGGAAGGCTGTAAATAAAGGATCTTAAAAACGAAAGAGCAAGAGGATAGAGCATTAATTAGATATATAAAGGAAATTCTCCTACACTGATTTCAGAAAGCACCGCTGGCATCTGTTGCTGGTAGTTAGTGCTCTGCCGAAAATTTCTTTCACATTTTTTTCGACCATTCTCATTCAACTTGATAGAAAATAAATTGTTTTCAAAAAGAAATTCAAAGGAGAAGAAAATTTCAGAGAAATGCTCAGGGCTTTGGTACAGGGATTTGTGCCTACCTTACTCAGGAGATAGCCGAGGAGTGTGTGCGAGTGTCCTGTCTTTCATTGTCCACTCATCTCTCTGGCAGCCGGCAGCCTCCTTGGCTTCCCGCACTTCAATTAAAGCCCAAGGGAAGACATCATGAGGTAGTTCCTCCCATAGGGCTTTTTCGGATCAGGAAGTGCAGGCAGCCCGGCAGGCTATAGAGCAATGGAGAGATGTATAATAGGAAGAAAAAGGACACACTGCACTCTGGGCCAATGCCAAATTTACTCCACCGTTTTTGCGGTGGCTCTCCCTTCCCCCCATACATCATGTCCTTGGAGGACACAAAGTATGGGACATGGTTTAGGGTGCAAAATGGGGGCCAGGCTGCCAACGCATCTGCTATTGTTGCCACTTGCAGGGGCAGCACAAAAAACAAAAACCCTGAGGAAAAAAGAAGCTGTGCTACTGCTAATGGTGAGCTCCACTCTGAGAAAAAGTCTGAGAATTTCTCCTTCCCCTGGAGAAATTTGGTGAAATTGTCCCCCAATGTCTCTGCCCACAAATAGGGTGGAGAATTTTGAGAGGCCCCTTGTGCACAGCTCTACTTGTGCTACCAGCTCCTCTTGGAAGAGAAGGGAAGCTACAGTAACTACACAGTGTTATGTGGGAAGGGACTTTTTTTTAATTGAGAGGTTTTACACATGCTGACTTTACAGGTAAAATGCTCTCACGGGGGCTTCCACAAAAAAACGGTCAAATAACAATGAATGTCAGTGCAATAAAACCTTTTTTAAAAAAACCCATAGCTTTGAATGCAAACGCCCCAGGTTTGATCCCCTGGCACTTCCAGTTAAAAGGGGGAAGGAGACAGAAAAGCACCTTCTCTGCCTGGAATCCTGGAGTGTGGCTGCCAGTAAGGTGGGCAGTCCTGGAGGATGTGGCCAAATGTTTCTAACCTGGTATAAGACCCCTTCCTCTGTTACACCCTGACAGGCAAGCAGAGCCCTATCCTGGGATGCTTCCAAATGGAGTGCTAACAATCCAAAGGCATTGTGCAGCTATTCCATCTTTTCTTTCTTAACAGGTTTTCTGCAGTAAGAAACAAACAAAAAGATGGAAGCAGAGGTGGGAAAACATGGGAGGGTTATGAGGATGAGGAGAAGACATTTTCTGGATGCCCCCCCCCCCATTAAATTCTGTGAATAAGGTAAGGCAATGGTGCGATAAAAGCCTCATTTGGAAGCACCCCTGATGTAAATTGGAACCAAAAGCCATCTTTACTAGAGATGTGCGAAACATACACAGCTCTAGCATCAAAACTCTAAATTTTCCTTGAAATTCTTTCATTATTTCTTCTTAGCAGAAGCCTTCAACTTTGTGGTGAAATTTTGCTTCTGGCAAAGTTCACGAGCAATGCCAGCCCCGGGTCTTATACATTCTGTCCCCTCTGAATTTTAGCTCCAGGTATTATCATCCTCCACTTCTCCCTAGCTCCAGGACATCCAAAGCTGATGAGAAGCGGAGGATGGCAATACCCAGAGCACAGCATGACGACCAACCTGTATTGCTGTTTTCTATGGCAACAGACATAAGGAAAAGAGCCAGTGTGGTGTAGTGGCTAGAGTGCTGGACTGGGAGCCGGGGGATCCGGGTTCTAGTCCCCACTCAGCCATGGAAGCTCACTGGGTGACTTTGGGCCAGTCACAGACTCTCAGCCCAACCTACCTCACAGGGTTGTTGTTGTGAGGACAAAATGGAGAGGAGGAGGAGGATTATGTACGCCGCCTTGAGTTCCTTGGAGGAAAAAAAGGCGGGATATAAATGTAAGAAATGTAAAAGAGAACAGCCCTGCTAGATGGGACTAATGGCTTATCTAGTCCAGCACTCTGTTTCCAGATGGCTATTTATTTATTTATTTATTTATTTCATTTCTATACCGCCCAATAGCCGAAGCTCTCTGGGCGGTTCACAAAAACTAAAACCAAACAACACACAATAAAACAATTTAAAATATATAGAACATTAAAACCACAATATAACAATACAACCACAATAAAACCTAGCAGCAGTACAGGAGTTTAAAATACAGATTTAAAACAGCAAAGATAAAAATTTAGAAAGCTAAAATGCTAAAATGCCTGGGAAAATAAAAAGGTCTTCACCTGGCGCTGAAAGGAATACAATGTAGGCGCCAGGCGAACCTCACTAGGGAGCTCATTCCAGAGCCGGGGCGCCACAGCAGAAAAAGCCCTCCTCCTAGTAGCCACCCGCCTCACTTCCTTTGGCAGGGGCTCACGGAGAAGGGCCGCTGACGATGATCTTAAGGTCCGGGCAGGCACATATGGGAGGAGGCGATCCTTCAGGTAACCTGGCCCCAAGCCGTTAAGGGCTTTGAATGTTAACACCAGCACTTTGAATCGGGCCCGGAAATGGACTGGCAGCCAGTGCAGCTGGAAAAGTACTGGCGTAATATGAGCTCGCGGGCCAGTCCCTGTTAACAATCTTGCTGCCCTATGTTGGACCAGCTGAAGTTTCCGGACCGTTTTCAAAGGCAGCCCCACATATAACGCATTGCAGTAATCCAGACGAGAAGTTATCAGAGCATGGATCACTGTAGCAAGGCTATCTCTGTCCAGATAAGGACGTAGTTGGTATACCAGCCTAAGCTGATAAAAGGTGCTCCGTGCCACTGAGTTCACCTGTGCCTCAAGTGACAGGTCTGGATCCAAGAGCACCCCCAAACTATGAACCTGATCCTTTAGGGGGAGTGCAGCCCCCTCCAGAACAGGTTGAGTATCACCTAGCCGGGCAGATGAACCACCCACTAACAGTACCTCCGTCTTGTCTGGATTGAGTTTCAGTTTATTAGCCCTCATCCAGTCCATTACCGTGCCCAGGCACTGGTTCAGAATAGCCACTGCCTCACCTGGTTTTGATGAGAAAGAGAGGTAGAGCTGGGTGTCATCCGCATATTGATGGCACCTCAGCCCACACCTCCGGATAACCTCCCCCAGCGGTTTCATGTAGATGTTCAACAGCATGGGGGATAAAATAGAGCCCTGTGGAACCCCATGGCACAATTGCCATGGCACAGAGCAATAATCCCCCAGCACCACCTTCTGGAGTCAGCCATCCAAGTAGGAGCGGAACCACTGTAGTGCAGTGCCTCCAACTCCCAACCCAGACAACCTATCCAGAAGGATACCATGGTCGATGGTATCGAAAGCCGCTGAGAGGTCCAGGAGAATCAACAGGGTCGCACTCCCCCTGTCCCTCTCCCGGCAGAGGTCATCCCACAGGGCGACCAAGGCAGTTTCTGTTCCGAAACCAGGCCTGAAGCCCGATTGAAATGGATCTAGATAATCCGTTTCATTCAAGAGTGCCTGGAGCTGTCCTACAACCACCCGCTCAAGCACCTTGCCCAGGAAGGGGATGTTGGCCACTGGCCTATAATTGTTAACATCCTCTGGGGCCAGGTTAGGCTTTTTCAGGAGTGGTCTAATTACTGCCTCTTTTAAAGCGGCAG
This sequence comes from Heloderma suspectum, assembly GCF_057233095.1. Taxonomy (NCBI): domain Eukaryota; kingdom Metazoa; phylum Chordata; class Lepidosauria; order Squamata; family Helodermatidae; genus Heloderma; species Heloderma suspectum. The sequence continues at coordinate 326,916,506 of NC_139460.1, read as the reverse complement.
GCACCACTCCCTCTCTCAAGGAGGAATTTACAACCTCCTGGACCCAGCCGGACAACCCCTCCTTGTTTGATTTAATAAGCCATGAAGGGCAAGGGTCAAGCACACAAGTGGTCGATTGGACTTGGCCAAGCACCTTGTCCGCATCCTCAGGCCTCAGTATAATAATGATGATGTTGTTGTTGTTGTTGTTGTTTCAATTTATAACCCACCTATATACAAAACACTCTAGGTGGTATATAACGTTAAAAACAATTTAACAAAAATAATAGAGCCTTTAATTCCTGCTTAAACATCTTCAAAGAGGTCAGCAGACACATTTCAACGGGCAGGCCATTCCACCGCTGAGGGGCGGCAAAGGAAAAGGTCCTCTTGCTTGTGGCTGCTACTCTCACCTTAGGCAGTCGCAGCAGAGAGCCCTCGGAAGACCTTAGGGATGTAGGGGAGGAGGCGCTCCCTAAGGCACCTTGGACCTCGACCACGCAAGGCCTTAACGGTCAGAACCAGACCAGCACTGTCTATTTTGCCTGGAAACAAACTGGCTATGGAGAGCCCACGAGCAGGACGCGAGTGCAATCGCACCCTACCGTCTGTGTTCCCTAGCAACTGATATCCAGTGCCTCAGATAGCAGAGGTAATATTTAGCCATCTTGAGCAGTAGTCATTGACAGCCTTTATCATCGATGAATATGTCTAACCCCTTTTAAAGCTACCTGTGCGTGCGGATCTCTCCACATACTGCGGCAGCAAATTCCATGTGTTAACTTTGTGCTGTGTGAAGAAGCCTTTCCTTTTGTCTGTCCTGGATCTCCAGCCATGCAGCTGCCTTCATACATTTAGATCATCCCCTTTAAAAACCAGCTATGCTCCTGACCATGCACTGAAGGTGAATTCCATAAATTCTGCATGCGCTGTGCGAAGAGGTCTGCTCTTCTGCCTGTCTCGAATATCGCACCATTTCCCTCCATTAGATGACCCCAGGTTCTAGGACAGGGGAGGGGGATGAAGTTGGCATGGGGGGCAGATGATGCTGCGGGCTGGAGGATGCCATGGCCCCTGATGGCATTGTTCCAGCAGGGAGCACAGGCTGGAGCTCCAGCCAGCTTTCTGTGTCACAGCTGCTTTGATCCTGCCACATCCGACACGTGACGGAGGAAAGTGCAGCACACATGAACGAAAATCCCCGTTATCTCTGACCACTGATTGGAGACAACAGGGGGACTCCTGCCCTCTTCCCAAATCCACTGTGGATGCCTGGGGGTGGGGTTTGGGCAGGGGGCAGGGCCCGTGGAGGAAGCCAAACCTCTGTGGACTGGATGGGGACTGGCCTGTGGGCTGGAAGCTCCCCTGCACTGTTCTAGGATAATGAGGGAGGGAGAAGTTTTTCTCTTCTCCACGTTTGCACACCATGCATCAGTTTATACACCTCTATCGTGTCCCACGCCCCAAATGTTGTCACCTTTCCTCATAGGGGAGTTGCTCAAGCACCTTGATCATCTTAGTTGCCTTTTTCTGCACCTTCTCCAGGTCTATACTGTCCTTTTGGAGATGCGGCAACCGGAACTATACATGGTGTTGCAGGTGTGGCTGCGCCAAACCTGTGTCCCCCTCCCTATCCTACCCCACCCTGGAAATCACCGGTAGTCTTATCAAAACTGCTTCAGTCTTCCTCCAAATGTATTGGTTGCTTCAGCTGAGGAAGAACCTCCACATCCTCTTTGAAATTTCTCCTTGAAAGTGAAATTTCAAAGTAATATTTCAGTGGACACTCTACTTTCAAATGGGTTTCAGTGCCAAAGAATGTATGCAATTATCCCGAATCTCCCCCCGCCCGACCCCTGCCCTGATCCATAATACCCACAGAGCTCAGATATTATCCATGCTACACCTCACTCCCCACCCATGGATGTTTGCTCATTTTTAAATAAAAAACAGCTTCAGAGGAAGCAACTGTGCCTGGGAAGAGGGCCAAGGGAGGGGATTTCTTAAGTTTTTCCCTTTCAGACATTTTTTCTGCTCAAATAATTTCCCCCAAATGCTTTTCACTCTATCAGGAGTGTGCGAGGAGAGAAATTACAGGTTTTTGCATCATTTTCCTTGTGGGGTGGAAAGCAGCTGGGAGAAGTTTTGAATGGGAAAATGGCCAGAAGGCAAGAGTTAAGGAGGCCTGTCCTAGTATTCCCCCATCATTGAGGATTTTTTTCTGTTAAAAAAAGAAAAAAGCTGGAAAAAGACCCATGTAGCTGTGTGTAACATGCAGGTTGGTCTTTAGTGGGTTTGTTATGAGAATCCAATGAGATAAGCAATGCTTTTAACCCAGCCTCAGCATTTGAAAATAGGGTGCAAACAAAAGCTAAAAGTTAGCGGCCTGGACTGTATGTCTTACTATATTCCCAGCAAGAAATGTTCAGGTGGGTCTGGAGGAAAGGAGAGTAACAGGAAATCCTGTACTCAGGGGGCCAGTGCCAGTTTATAGAAAATTACAAAACATTATGAAGAAAGACAGCATAATGAGCTCCTTGGGGACCTCAGAATTTACCCAAGAAAAAGGAGCGCTTACTCCAGGGTTTGCTGTGCCTCGTGAATTATTTAATAATTGTTCCTTAGCAGGATGAATATATTTATCTGTCCCATCGGAGAGGGAACACACTCTTGCAATCTGTTTATACTAATTTTGAAAATATGATTTTTAAAAAGAAAAGGAGGGATGGCGCAGAAGTAAATACAGCCACTGAGGGACAGAAAAACCCCATTACAGCTTTGCCATCTTCTTGATTGGTTTTGGAAATTCAAGCTCAGATTGATTTGAGTGCTTTTTTAGTACTTGTACCTTGATTATCGTCACTTCTAAAAATGTGAGAATTACAGAGGCATTAATATAACTGAAAATTACCTTCTTCAAAGAACACCCAACTGAGGATTTCATGTAGCAATTATGGCTTTAGACTTCCTTTGCTGCGCCATGGCCCCAGAGCCTGTTCTGCTGGTGTTCACAAACCACGCTTCCATGACCTTTTCTCCCGCAGGTGGGGAAGAAGCTGGGGGTGAGTTTTTGATGGTGAAAATCATCATTATTTTTAAGTTATAAAAATAATCTGAGCCCCATGCAGGGAGTCAGATCACACGATCAGTGAATACACACAGGAGGAGGGCAGCAGGCCCCAGCCCTACATCAGGGGTGGGGAATGTTCTGAGACTGAGGGCTGAATTCCCACCTGGGAAAGATCTTGGGGAGGGGGCCTATTTCACTAGTGGGCATGGCCAAAGGTAAAGAGGGCATGACGAAAAGAAACATGGGGTGTATGTGACCCACATGTCATTATTACAGATTTTAAGCCTACTCAGAAGTAAGCAGGGCAGAGCTTCTGCATGTCTACCTAGAAGTAAGCAGGACTGAATCACTCAGCAGCACTTTCAAATAGCATCCCAAATACTATGCTTTTGCATGCCTACCCAGAAGTAAGCATCGGCAATGTCTCTACTCACAAGTAAGCAGGACATCCTCTGCAGGACCTCAGAAGCAAGCAGGACTGAATCACTCAACAGCACTTTCACATAGCATCCCAATCACCATGCTTCTGCATGTCTACTTAGACATGTAAGCATGGGCAATGTGTCTACTCACAAGTAAGCAAGGCATTCTCTGCAGGACAAGCCTCAGAGGTAAGCAGGACTGAATCATTCAGCAGCTTACACCACAGGCCATGCTCACTCTTCCCTGCAGGGGAAAGCTCTTGTCTCCAATCAGCTGCTGATCAGAGATAAGAGCTTTTCCCAGCTGGAAGTGTAAGCAGGGCTTTGGAATGAAGCAGGTGGGCTGGATGGGGAACCCCCACAGGCCGCATCTGAGCCCTTGACCTGGAGCATCACCATCCCTGCCCTACATGCATTGAGTTGAATGCCTGAACAGAGCCCCCAAGCATATAGCTGCATGTAGGGAGGGCTTGGTCAGTGTGGGCAGGAACACAGTGGGTGGCACATAGGTAGGCACACCCCTCCATTAAAGCACTCAATTAATGTGTGTGTGTGGGGGGGGCGGCAGGGGGGGAGTGGAGCCTTCCCCCCTCCTTGTAAATGTGTTCACTGAATGCCCAATCTGAACAGGCTTTGGTAGACACCTCGTGCACCCGCTGTATATCATCTAGTATGAATTCTGTGGGTTGATTTGAGCCTTTCTTTGAAGAGGGAGGTCTCACTGGAGCGCAGCCTTGAGGGACCATAGCTCAGTGGTGAAACATGCATTGCACCCAGAAGGTGCCAGGTTGAGATCCCGGCATGTTCAGTTCAAGGATCTCAGAGGGCAGGGCTGGAAGAGAGTCTGCCTCAAACCCTTGAAAACTGCTCGGTCTGTCTCAGAATGACGCAGCTTCAATCATGTGTTCATATGTATGGTCTCAAACACAGAGCTCAGTACTGGAAGATGATCAAGTATCAATAAAAGAGAAGGAAGCTTTGAGCACATGCAGAGCGCTATCCACCCATTTCAGGCCCTACAAGGCGGAATTAGGCGGAAGGGCATTTTTTATAGGGTTCATCTTAAAATAGCCTTCCCCAAGCTGGCACCATCCTGATATATTGGGACTACAACTCCCATCACCACCACCCAGCATTAGCCATTGGCCATGCTGGCTGTGGATGATGGGAGCTGTGGCCCAACACATCTGGAGGCCATCAGGCTGGGGAAGGCTGTCTGACAGGAATCTGCAAGCCCTGAGACTATGTCAACAATTATTATTTTTCGTTGCGTGAGTTCCTAAAAACCCAGGTGGTGCACAGATCCCATAGGAAGACAGGCCCTGCAGAAAAAGGCTTGCAATTTCCTATCATCAGCATGGTATGGAATCATTAAAAAATGTACGGTAAAGGCGAGCAAACCTTCTGATGAGCCGAACGCCCCAAGTGAACATAATGTACAGCCCTAAAGCACGGAGCAAATGAGGAGCTTAAAATGCTTTTGTGTTACCATAATTTAACATATCATTAGTGGCCGCGGGGTAGGATTTTCATCTCTGCAGGGAGTTTGTTCCTGGTACCACCTCTCTTGCCTAGATTAGACTGCAGTCTCTACTTGCGAGAGGACATTCGGAAAGAACAGAATGTCCCCCCTGCCCGCCTCGCCTCCTTACTCCTATGAAGGGTGCGAAATCAAAAGTGTCAGGACACTTTATATGGAGTTAGGCAGCCATCTATTTCGGAAGACAGCAGGCTTTAAACACATCTACATAATGGATAGAAAAAGTATTTAAACAACAATAAAAAGGAAGATTTAGTGGGATTAATAAAGGTGTCTCTTAAAGCCGCATGTCTCCATTAAAATAATTAACGGGGCGTAAAGGAAGCAAGCTTAGAATGGGGAGAGAGCTTGGGTTTGCAAGGTTTTTTTTTAAAAGGGTTTCTTGTGACCCATGGATGAGCCAGGGCACGCCAGGTGCCAAAATCTCCTGGAAGAATCGGATGGAAAAAGCAGTCTATAAAAGAGGGATTTAAAACTTTAAGTGATAAGGTGTGGATGCGAAACACAAAGGTTAAGAGAATATTAGAAGGGCAATAATTCCATCTGATTAAACTTTTATCTGAAGCGGCTGTAAAATGTTCAGAATGAATTAAGGCTTTTTATTAACAGATGCAAGGGCTCCATAAAAGATTTTCTGAAATCTAAGTGGCAGAGTAAGAAGGTCTGAACACCTTTTAAAAGAAAGAAATCGTATCATAAAGTTATAATATGATTGCCAGTTTAGAAAAAGAGAGAGAGACGGAGAGAGAAAGAAGTATGTCACAGGTGATACAGCTAATCAAGATGTTTTGTAATTTAAAGCAGAGAGAAATTCTATATAGAAAAGGATACCTGCAATCATAAGAGAAGCATGCTTATTATTTCCCACATGTACAGCTCCTTTCAGTATGGCTAACTATTCTTTTATTATTTAAAATTGTATTGATTTTTGCAACAGAATACACAAACTAAAAGGAACTCACATATGTCCCACACCCTTCCTCAGACGACATACACTAAATGAGATGAAAAATTAATAAAATAAAAGCATTTTTTTTATTTTGAAAGAAGAAGAAATATTATGGCCTGCCTGCTTCAAAGATCTTGCCCCTCCCTAAAGAGCTCCATGGATTCACTTCTACAAATATTAATCCCCAACCAGATGTTACATGAGAGGAATGTGATCGGTCTCCTGGCATTTTTTCCCAAGGAAAAGCAGCCGTGGGAGGTCGTGACTGTGAGTGGAAGACTGGTCGGGGTGCTGCTTAACCATTTTCCTTCCAGCTGTCTTTCCACTCAAAATTGCCCCGTGCCAGGTGATTTCCCACCTGATGGTGGTGGTGGTGTGGGATGGGGTCCCTGAGTCTTTTCCCCTCTGGAGAGAAAAGCTGTTTGGGGAGGGTGATTTTGAGTGGACAAACGGCAGGAGGGACAAAGGTGAAGCATCCCCTTTCCCATGCCTTTCCCTTGCTCATACCAACCCTTTTCAATTAAAACAAAACTGGAAACTTTTCACAGATCTCCCATATCAAATCAGGTTGGGATGTTAAAGCCTCCTCTCTGCTAGGAAAAGGACTGGTAGAACTGCTTCGTTCTGCTCCAGAAAGCTTGGGCAACAGAGAAGAATGCTTCCATTCTGCTCCACTCCACAGAATGAATTCCGCAAGAGACCTACTGAGACCTGAAGAAGCACTAGGGTGCTGAGTCACCTGCCCGAGGCCTATGGCAGTGCAAAGGTGCAGTGAAGACACTGGCCCCTTCCTGTGCCAGGGGACTTGGGTTGTTTTCAAACGGGCCTGCTAGACCCTTGACTAGGGAGGCTATTTACACAGTGCCCCCCAGAACGAGAGAACACATCCCTCCCAAGGAGGGCAAACGGAGACACAGCTTTGCATAAAATGTGCATATGCACGAACTGCAGAAAAGCCAGGAAGCCACCAAACAAATGGTGGTTGTGGGAAAGGAGTGTGGCCTTCTGGGGAACACTGGAAGGCCAGATCACCATTCCCATGGGGCTGGATTTGTCCCCTAGGCCTAAGGTTCTGTACCCCTGCTCTGGAGTTTGTCATGTGCTACGGTGATACTTTCTCAGGAACGCGCAAAAGCTTACACATGGGCAGAAACAAGCCGCTCGCCATGGCTGGGAGCACCTCAGAGAAGAAGTCACTGGTTTCTACCACAACCTTCTTTCCTCTCTGTTCAAACTGGGGCTCAGCTACTCAAGATTCTCAAGAGATGTGTGTGCCTTTTGGCTTGCAGGAGGTGGAAGGAAGCCCCAAATTCCCTGGGAAGTTTGAGGGGGAAGGGGTAAAATTCATGGGGCCGAAAAGTCAATGCCACTACCAGGAGAGAAGCGTCTTCTCCCCTCCCCAAGGCCGCCAGAGATTCATGACGACTTAGCATCACCCTGATGGGGGCTTCTGGGAAGAAGCGAGAAGCCTCAACAGAGCAGTGCTGCATCAGCACAAGGTGTTGCTCCGGGGGCTTTGGCTTAAAAATGGGCTCCCCTCCCAGTGGCGGAAGTGAGTTTCATCCACCATGACCTCTGCATTTGACCCTCACCAAAACAGCTAAGACTGCCCCCTGCTATTTTTTCTGCCTGCAAATGGGGCAGCAAAACGTGTGTGTGTTTGTATTTGTGTGTGTGTGTGTGTGTAACATTTGATCTCATCCCTATTTAAAGCACAGAAGGGCCATTGTTCTTTTCCTGACGTTGACACACTCGTAGCACGTGGGGAAAGAGTCACGCAGAATCCACTTCAGCAAAAACTCTCGAGATGGCACTTGGAGACCAGCTGCTTCCTTCTGCTGCTCCACATCTCCCTTCTTTCTCCAAACAGACATTTCTTCTATCTGTTCATCCAGCAGCGCATCAAATCCACCACGACTTCTGCGAGCCTGAGAGGCCCATGGCGGTTTCCTTCCTCCCCGCTGCAAAACAAGTGTTGAAAATGTAGTGTTGCCTCGACATTAAAGGGATCGTCGATTCTGCTCTGGAAGTCAAGCTACTCAAGGATGTTTTGGGCTGTGACATGACGGTGAGACGATCATTTGGGGTTCTTCAGAGGAAAACTTCTGTTTCCTCCTCCTCCTCTTTCTTCCAGGAAAAGCCCAAGCTAGGTAAAAGATACATTCCTACAGAGGGACAGAGGAGACTTCTTCTGTGTGCTCTGAAATTGCTACAGGCAGATCTGATCTTCGGGTTGAACCTGTGCTCTCAAAAGCAGTGGAAGTCCTACATCAGACAGGGAATGACTGCTGGATATGAAGGAACAGTGGGAGGAAAAGCGTTGCCATCTAGCTCCTAATATGCACTAGAGGAGGGGTGGAGACCCTCAAGACTGGGGGCCAAAAGTAGCCCTCCTGGAGTCCCTATCTGGCTCTCCGAGTCTTCCCCAGATCATAGAATCATAGAATAGTAGGGTCGGAAGGGGCCTACAAGGCCATCGAGTCCAACCCCCTGCTCAATGCAGGAATCCAAGTCAGAGCATCCCTGGCAGATGGCTGCCCAGCCTCGTCTTGAAGGCCTCCAGTGTGGGAGAGCCCACCACCTCCCCAAGTAATTGGTTCCATTGTCGTATTGCTCTAACAGTCAGGAAGTTTTTCCTGATGTTCAGCCGGAATCTGGCTTCCTGGAACTTGAGCCCATTATTCCGTATCCTGCACTCTGGGATGATCAAGAAGAGATCCTGGCCTTCCCCTCTGTGACAACCTTTCAAGTACTTGAAGAGTGCTATCATATCTCCCCTCAGTCTTCTCTTCTCAAGGCTAAACATGCCCAGTTCTTTCAGTCTGTCTTCATAGGGCTTTGTTTCCAGTCCCCTGATCATCTTTGTTGCCCTCCTCTGAACCCTCTCCAGTTTGTCTGCATCCTTCTTAAAGTGTGGTGCCCAGAACTGGACACAGGACTCCAGATGAGGCCTAACCAGTGCTGAGGAGAGGGGAACTAGTATTTCCCGGGATTTGGAAGCTATGCTTCTATTAATGCAGCCCAAAATAGCACTGGCCTTTTTTGCAGCCACATCACATTGTTGGCTCATCTTCAGCTTGTGATCGACAACAATTCCAAGATCCTTCTCGCTTGTGGTGTGGTTGAGCCACGTATCCCCCATCTTGTCACTGTGCATTTGGTTTCTTTTTCCTAGGTGCAGAACTTGGCATTTATCCCTATTAAATGACATTCTGTTGTTTTCTGCCCAGCCACGCTCCCTTCCTTTGCCCCCCCTTTCCCCCACCCACCGATCTTTTGGTGATTTCCCAACTCTTGTGCATCCCCCCCCCCCATTCTAAAAGGTTGACATTTCTCTGCTAAGGCTGAGTTACCGGCAGCAAGAGATTGCAGCTAAAAGATGCTGGTCTGTTTTGGCTCTGTCCCTTTTTACCTTTGGCCCTGCCCACCCCAGCATGTGGCCCCCGAGAGCTGAAAAGAGGAGCAGCAGCCCTGAACTCGGGGAAGGAGGAAAGGGGCAACCTTCTCACCAGCGACTGCAATGCAACACTGTTGCGATACCCCAGATACAAAGCATGCTAGGCATACTTACTTGGGAGTAAGCCTTACGGGGCTCAGTTGGTCTTACTTCTGAGTAGGCATTCATAGGATTGGGCTGTAAACCCCTATTTAAAATGAACACTCAGTGTGTTCGCAGCCAGACAGGGCAGTTCCTGGTGGTCGGGGGATATGTGCCAGCTTTTGTATGTCACAGAATGCTTTGCTTGGAAAAATGGAAACGGTCCATGGCTACAAGGAGGGAAATAACAGTGTACCCTACTCCTGTGTTCCGCTTTACGCTGCAGGCCATGGGACTTTCCAAAAAACCACGGCACCCCCCCCCCCGAGCCCTGGGCAGCAACTGGTTTTCAAGGTCACCTTAGAGAAGGGGAGTGGGGTGATGGGCCAACCCCACCCCCATCTCCCCCAAAGAGCACTTCCATGGCTGCTTCTCACTCTCGCCTCTGAGTTGGCAGTGGGGGAAGGGGTGTTGGGTCCTCTTTGGTGGGCTGGATTTGGCAGCGGCAGCCTACCCTAGGTTCATCAGAACTTCCTTGCTGAGACAGACTAAAGGTCCCTCTGTCTAGCACCCTGTTGCCAACAGAAGCCAGGATGCTCCCGGGAAGCCCCTCCCCTCTTGCCCGTCTAGGACTCGGAGGCATATTTAGCTGCCACAGTGAACAGCCACTGATAAACCCATCCTCCACCCCCTGTCCTGTCCTATTGCATCCTCCTCACCCACCGTGTCTGCTTTGGTGATGGCATGCACAGGTTGTGCAAGTCACGCACAGGCTGGCATTAAAATCAGAAGCAGAATAAAGGGACATGGAGTCTTTTCATTCTCTCCGAATGGCTTGATTTGGCAGGTGCCTCAAGCAGCCCATCCAAGCCGCATGGAACTCTTTTTGTGAACAGTTGCATCTCATTACCCTCCATCCATTCTTCATGGGGGGAATGATTTTTCTAGCCTTGAGATTCTGCAGTCAAGGTGATCCTTATGCCTTGGCTGGCAAGTGGCTCTTGAGCCCCGTGACACAGCTCTCTTCTTCATACTCTGCACTGAAATTCTCCCCCTCTCCCCGGCTGCCCCATCCAAGTTTCCTTCGTATGCCTGTCTTATTCTGCCCTTCCAGACCAATGGGCACGATCGGTCTGTGCCAAAAGGAACTGCTGTCCTAAGACGGTGCTGCAGTTGCATGGTTTTTCTTAATTTGAGGAAGCACCCTTCGCAAAGGAAATCTCTGCTGTCTTTTCAAGCAGAAGAGTCACGACGAAGCTTTCTCCATATCACTTGTGGTGCCAAATAGATTTCTCCTTCCCCCTGACACAGTGCCTGCAGGTTTCCAAAGTTGGGGCCACTAACTTGATGAACCCTCCTGCTGCTGCTACCAGGAAGGATGTACAGGCCTTTCGTTTGTGTTCGCAAATCATGCAAACATGTCCCATTTGCGACCCTGAACACAAATGCCAACAGGAGCACGTGTTCTCTGGAAATGTTTGCAAATTCCTGAATGTGTCTTCATGTTGGAAAAATGTTTGCAAATTTTTTTGCAAAAATGCACGTTTTCACGGTTTACTCTATGGCGGAAAGTAAACATCTGAGTGCACTCTTTTTAAAATGCTCGTTTCCCCCATTTGAAATGAGCCCCTTTCCTCTTCGAACAAAGCAAATAAAGAGTGCAATTGTACATGGGAAACGAGGCGAGCTGAGCTTCAAGGTGGTGTTCACAGAACCTTGTCAATCACAAAAACCGCTTGTTCATCCATTCATAGCTATTATGGGGTGTGTAACCTCAGGTCTGGGGCTAAACCCCGCTTGCCTGGGTTCCCGATCCAGCCAGATGCCCACGCCCCTTTACTGTGAGCACACCGCTTTCCCTTAACGGCCGATTGTTTGGTTGTCTTCCAGTATTTGCACGGTTTCTTTTCTGTTCAAAAAGGTTGAAATGCCTCTTCAAAGGCTTAGTTACTGGCTGTAAGAGCTGTACATTAAAATAGGTTGGGATTTTTGGTGTTCTGGACCCCACTCCATTTGCCTTTGGCCCCACCCACTACCAGAATGCGGCCCTTCAAGGTTCTCTGAAACAGAATTTGGTCCTCAGGCTAAAAGAGGTTCCCCACCCCTGCTGTACAGAGTATAGATTTGACGGCTGCACGCTCATTACATCTCCACAGGGACATCGAATGCAGAGGGGGCAGCAAGGCTGTGCCCGCCAACTGTGACCCCAATGTCTGCCCTCTTTCTGTCAGAGGCAAGAAACACTTCTGGTGTAGATCAATATGTGTGGACTCTTCCTTGTGTCCCGGAACCCTGGTCATGCTGAGCTCCAGGACCAAAGGAAACCTCCACATGTAGAGGTCTATGCCCAGAGGCTTCACTGCCGTGGACATCCACGCTAATGCACAGACAGAGGTGCGGGGTGGTGGTGGTGCTTTGTTGGGGTTGAGGCTACAAGCATGTCCCTGCAGCGCATCCCTACACAGTTTGCCCCTTCTTCATAGGAGAGATCTGGAAACCATGCTTCTGTTAATGCAGCCTAAGGTCGCATTAGCCTTTTTGGCAGCTGCATCACACTGCTGGCACACATTCGACTTGTGATCAATTAAGACAGCTACATGTACTCACCCATCTTATACTTGTGCCTTCTATTTTATTTATGTGTTGGTACCTAAATGCAGGACTTTACATTTATCTCTGTGGAATTTCAACTTGCCCCATGTTCCAGCTTGTCAAAAGAGGCTTGAATCTTAATTCTGCCTTCCATGGTATGAGATGTCCCTCCGAGCTTAGGGTCATCTGCAAATTCGATCAGCAAATCTGATCAAGGGCATTCTTCACCTGCTGCTGCAGAATATGGCTTGCATTTTGTGAGACCTGCAACATTAGCAATGACAGGAGCAGGCCGTGTGGCAAGGTCCCCTGTAGAAAGCTCCCAGGCCAGGCTTAGTCTCTCATCAGGCCGCTCCTGGGCACAGATTTGCCTTGCTTCGCCTATGCTTGCTCCTCTGGCCCCAGGTGGCTCTGAGCACTCTTCCCACCAGGCACCCCAAGAGATTTGGCAGGGGCAAGCTCTGACAGCACACAAAACAGCACTGGGCATGCAAGCCATTGTCGCAAAACAGAATACCACTGTAGGAATCCAGCTGTTGCAATACTGGACTAGCTCCGGTCCCCAGGAAATGTTGACTTTGGACTCACCAGGCAAGGGGCAGAATTCAGTGAGCTGGACATATTTGGGAGTTACTTGACAGGAACGTTGTATATGTGTATTTCGAGGGCTCACTGAAGTCTAGCTCCGGCCTGTTACCTCCTATGTAACTAGCGCTCTATTTCCACGGCAAGCCTGGCTGATTTGGTTCCGTGCTTTAAGGGACCAATCTAGGCTGCTGTACCAGCTTGCTGAGCATCCTGTCAGCTGATCCCCAAGGGCCAATTGCAGCCCACCAAGCACTATAAAGCATCTGGCTCAGAATGTGTTCCTCAGTCTGAGCAACATAAGCAGGATGCTGCCCTAGGTCCTGCTTCGGCTTCCTTTCCCTGATCGCTGCCCTGGATCACGGCCCCTGCCTGGGTTTTGAATCTGCACCTTCCCCCATCTCCTCCATCCTTGGGGGGGGGGGGCGTGTGCTCCACCACTCAACCTCCTGCCTGCCCACTGACTTCTAGAGTCCGGCTTTTACTGATATTACTATTCCTTTTTGACATCCGCAAAACAGAATATCCCACCACATTTTGGTGGCACCTCTTTCCCGGCAGAGGGAGCAAGGTGACCCCGAGTGAAATTCTGGAAGGGCTCAGATGTGCCTCGGCTTTAAGGGTGTGCGGCATTTTAATGCATTTCATATTTCTTGTTTTTCAAGTAGTCACTCAGAATTCTTCAGACTCTTTGGGAAACAAACATAATAGTCTTAATGATCCCACTGAGCAGTTAAAATTCAAATTGCCGAGCGCAGAGAGCGCCGCACCGACAACTACTTTCCGTAAATTACTCTCCAATTTGGTTTGTGATAAAAACAAAAATAAAAGATTTTTAAATGTGTGTGCGTGTATTCTTTTGCATCTGATTTACATTTTTCCTTGGTTGCTATTTTCCCCCATAATCTCTTTTATGGGAAAAATAGCATATGAATTATATATAGACACATGCACACATTTAAATAGCTATTCTTCTGCTGTACAGACCCAGAAGCATCTGGTTTCTTTCTATCCAATCCACCCAGAGGTTCTTCTGTGCAAACCCCATTTGACACCAAGAGAATAGCGACGGCAGATTTGGGCACCAGGAGACCAGTGTTCAAATTATTATTGTTATTATTACCCAGTGCAGTCCTATGCTTGACTACTCAGAAGTAAGTTCCACAGAGTTCAGTGGGTCTTATTCCCAAGTAGGTGTGTATACCATCGCATAGTAAGGTATTTCTGTCCTGCCTCCTAGGGCTGAGCCCTCACCACCAGCTGGCTCACAAAACAAGACATTAGCATCAAAATATTAATACCATACAATTAAAGGTATTGCCAAGACTTGTATTTCTGGGCTCGGGAACAGAAGACTCGGGGACTTGTAATTTTCACCTTTGTAATGGGGTGGGTGGGTGCCTGGGGAGTGGGCTCAGAAATCAATTTGGAATGGCTTGGAAGTGGTGCTTTTCCTACATGTTTATTTTATTTTATTTATTTTTATTTATATCCCACCTTTTTTCCTCCTTAAGGACCCCAAGGTGGCGTACATAATCCTCCTCCTCTCCATTTTATCCTCACAACAACAACCCTGTGAGGTGGGTTGGGCTGAGAGTCTGCGACTGGCCCAAAGTCACCCAGTGAGCGTCCATGGCCGAGTGGGGATGAGAACCCGGATCTCCCAACTCCCAGTCCAACACTCTCACCATTACACCACACTGGCTCTCCAGTGTGTTGGGAAATATCTTATTCTGAGCCAATCCAATCTGAGTCGGGAGTGGGTGGGTGGGAGGGGGGCGCTCGCCCATCACTAGTTCAAATCCCACCTTAGCCCTGGGCTTCATTGTGCGGTCTTGGCTGCCTCATTACCTCTCTGTCTCAGTTCCCCATCTGTAAATGGGAAGTCACAAGTGCAGTGTTTCCTGGACTGGGGTGGGGGGGGGCATGATTGCGGGGGGTGGGGATGTGTAGCTGCTTGTCAGCCTGCTGTTAAATATATAGAGCCTCCATCAAAGGGTGTGTGTGTGTGGGGAGTCTGCAATCCTATCAGTGAAAGGACAACTTCCTCACGGGGTTATCGCCTGGGGAAAAACAGTAACGATTTGCGAAGCGCTCTGCAAATTAAAAGCGACATATAAAAGATGTAGCAAGTCTTGGTGCAAGGACCACTGCAAAGAGCACTTGCCCACCAAATCTAGCATGCATTTTGGGGAATGTTTAGAGAGACGCCAGAAAATGTATCCTCTGACACATGACATGTCTTTGCTTAACCCATTTCTTCTTCCCAAAAATAAAGGTCCTCAAAGCATATCACTGAGCGCAGGTCACTTTCTTCCCCAGCTCTGTTCTGCTTCAGCTACCAATCCCCAGTTCTACAGGGTGTCTTGGAATTCTGCATGCTTTGCATGCAGAGGATCCATAGTCCAATCCCTTGTGTCTCCAGTGATCTCAGGTAGCCAGGGGCGAGTGGGGAAACTTTAGAGACCCGCTGCCAGTAGGCAGTTCAGAGCTAAATGGAACAGGGGTCTCACTCAAAATCAGACAGCTTCATATATTCATAGGAGTCACAGGAGGGGCCGTAGCTCAGTGGTAGTGCACCTGCATGCAGAAGGTCACAGGTTCAATCCGTGGTATCTCCAGGCTAGGAAGGACTCCTGCCTGAAACCCTGGACAGCTGCTGCTGCCAGTCAGTGTCGACAATACTGGGCTAGATGGACCAATGGACTGACTCCTGTGTTCCTGGCTGATATCTGTGGCCATATGCACGGGGCCCAGGAAGGGCCGTCCATGGCACAGCTTCACCGCATTACCATGGCAGAGTCGGGCTGGGGGGAGCAACAGGTACTAGGGAAACAGAGATGACATCACCGAAAGAAAACGATGGTGGTTTGGATGCTTGTCATCAGGACACCTGCAAACGTCGCATTTGCCTAGCAAAGCTGTGTCCCCAGCCAGAGCAATCTGTCCTTGGGCTCTGTCCTTCTGATAAGTACTGAATGATGCTGGAAAGCTGACAGCTGGCACTGGCCAAACATCGCACTCGTCGATCTTTCATAATAGCACACGCAAGGAGATTGCACCTAACCTTTCCTTTCCCTCCTGGACTGATCTGCTCCTCCACTAGGGATGTCAGAGAATTCCGCCACGGATCTCAGTGAGGCCGAATGCCAGTGCATTCGGCCCCCCGAAATCTGTGGCGGAACGACCAGCCCCCCCGCAGATCCCTCCCGGGACGAGACTTACCTGGGGCGGATGTTCCGGGCGGCGGCGGCTCCGGCAGCTGCAGCAGCTAGTCTTCCAACTGGCTGCCGCTGCTGCCATTTGTAGTCTGGAGGGTTTTTTTTTTGTTTTTTTACAGAGACGTGATAGGCTATGTAAAGATTTACGTAGCCTATCACGGTTGGGTTAAAAAACCCCAAACGCGTACGAAAATGGTGGCGGCTACAGCTGCCGCCATTTGCATTCCTTATTTTTGGCCGTCTTAGTCTATGTAAATATTTACGTAGACTATTACAGCGAAAATAAAGGGGAACGCAAATAGCGTAGCGGGCGCTATTTGCGTTCCCCTTTATTTTTGCCGTAATAGTCTATGTAAATATTTACGTAGACTAAGACAGCCAAAAATAAGGAATGCAAATGGCGGCGGCCGTAGCCACCGCCATTTGCGTACGCGGGTTGTTGTTTTTTTACCCAGAGCCCTCAGCGGCTGGAAATCCGGCTGCGGACGGCTCTGGCCTGGGCCTGGCCAGCTGCTCCATGGAGCTGCCGCGGAGCACAGCTGGCCGTTCGAGGATTCTGGGGGGAGGACCGGAACGCCTCCCCCCCCCATGAACAGAATCCGCGGAAAGGTAAGTGACTTTTGTACATCCCTATCCTCCACCGCATCAGTTCACATCTTCGGAGGGAACAAAGGCAGCAGCAGGAGGTTGAAATCGAGTGAAGCAGGGTTGAGGGAATGGTACAAGCTCTCTCACAATGACCCAATCGACACAGGGTTAACTGACACTATGGATATTATGAACCTCACACATTTTTTTCAGTGGGTTTATATCCCCTTTACAGCTATTTTACTGCTCCAAAATCTTTTGATGTGGAGCGGTATATAAATATTGTAAATAAAAATAAATAATAAATAGTTGTACCGACAGTGCTGACCTTTCCCCATAATGGAGCAGCCATGCCTAACATGTGCTCCTGTCATCCAGGGAGATATTGTCATCCAGGGTGACTTCTGAGACTGGGTGATGAACAGCAGGGCTTTCTCTGTGGTGGCCCCCTTTATGCAATGCCCTCCTCCAGGAGGCCTGCCAAGGTTGCTCTCTGTTGGCCTTCAAGAAGCCACCAAAGTGCATTTTCAGAAGTAAGGCTGAGGGAATTTATTGCTGTTCTGCTACTCCTGTTGCTGTGCTTTTAATGTTTTGATCTTATGATACTACGCTGGCTGTTTTAACCATGATTTTAGTTAATTTAGGGTGCAATGCTATACATGTTTAGACAGTAAATGGTCTTGCATGCCTGGCTGGGCCATGCTGGGAGTTGTAGGACTTTTTTCTCTCTAAACATGCATAGCATTGCACCCTGAGTTGGCTTAGTCTGGAATCCTATCATTTATCTGGAAGTATGTCCCATTGAACTCAGCGGGGCTTACTTCTGAGTATTCATGTATAGGCTTGCACCGATAGATGCACATATAAAACTGCCTTATGCTTAGCTATACAACTGGTCCACCTAGCCCAGTATTTTCTGCTGATCCAACTGGAACAGCTCTCCAGGGTCCCAGGCAAAGCAGTTTTTCCCATCACCTGGTCCCTGAGATCCTTTTTTAACTGGAGATGCCCAAAATTGAACCCGGGACCTTCTGCATGCAAAGCAGGTGCCACTAAGCTACGGCCCGTCCTATGACTATATGAAGCTGTCTTGAGTCGGAGTCAGACACCTGGTCTATCAGAACTGCCTCCTGGCAGTGGCTCTCTAAAGTTTCCCCACTCCCCTCTGGCTACGTGAGATGCTTTTTCACGGGAGACACAAGGGATTCAGTGGTGGAACCTCTGCATGCAATGCATGTGGTCTGCCACTGCAGCTTCTCCAGAGATCTAACCCTAATGGGGAATGGAGTAAAAAAACAGAGACATGCAGACTTCCGTTCCCTGATTGGTTATGCTCTTTCCCATCAGTGGTTTCTGATGACATCATTGGTATGTGTCTACTCAGAATCTGCCCTTAGTTTATGTTTGTACTGGACTTTCTTTGCCATCATCAGCAAACCTGTGCCTGCCACGCCTTCCCATAGAAATTAGCATGCCACTGGCATGGTTGGTATTTCTAGCAGGCAGGCACCCCCTTCCAGACTGCAGCCTGCTTTGGGGCCAGAGGCACATTGTCTCTATTCCAAGCAACAAGAGAGTATGACGGGTAAGTCCCATTATCCAGTCCAAGTTCTTTTCTTTCCCCTTCAGCTGGGCACAGTGATAGAAATCTGGACTACATAGGAGACAAGGTGATATACAAATACCAAATATGACCATATTCTTATTTTTTAGAAGGCAAATAGACACTGGACTGGTTTTTAAGAGCACTGAATCTTAAATCTTAAGAAGAGCACTAAACTGATCATGTTTAGCACTTATATATAACTTTGGAGTGTTCAGAGCACATTACTTATGTTATCACACTTGTCCTCACGATAACCTTGTGAAGTAGGTCTGTGCTATTATTCCCATACTGCAAACAGGGCAGGCGGGGAGGTTGCTGAGGCAGAGAGAGACAGTCCCAAACTACATGCCACGTGTGAATGTGTGTGACGGTGGCCCGACAGCCCATTTAGATCAGGAAAAGCTCCTTTTCCTGATCCAAGGAGATAAAGATCAGGGGGGAGGTCACTGGAAACCACATGGGGGTGGGAAGTCACTGGGGGCAATTTGGGGCAAGGAAAGGGTGGGTGGGGAACGGGTGAAGTACCCTCCCTTCCCCTCGCTTCTCCACTCCTGACTGCCCTCACTGGAAGCCGCTTTCCCTGGTGTAAAAAGGACTTTTTTTAACTACAATTACAAGGGCTACAGTGATGTAAATAGGATCACTTTGGGCCCCCTGGGGCCTCCTGGTGTGTTTTGTAGGGATGTACGGATTTTGTTTACTCCGTTCCATCTGTATTTTGTGGATTGTCGGGCATCTTTCATTCCATCATCAGCTCATTGAAGGAATCGGATATTTTTCCCCTTTGGAAAAGTACGCCAAAAAGTCTGCCAGAATTCACATGACTTTTGCTAGCATATAATGTGTTGCGTCTTTTTCTAAGCTCAGCATACAATCATGGAGCAGAGCGCACACACTCACAAAAAAGACCGCCACTCAGCTGAAGAGAGATCAGAGTTGCATAAAACGCAGTGTGTGTGTTTTTGTCTTTTCTAAAATGGCCTGCATATTAGCATATTTCCCAGCAACTTTTGTATTTGTGTACGATTAAATTTCCGTACAATTCTGGAAAGTAAAAACACGGCCCGCAAATCTGTGGAATCTGTGCGACTTGGAAAAAGCCAGTCAGTCCGCTGCAGAATCCACAGGCCAGATGCGTAGAAATCCGAAGCTGCTTGGATTCACTTTGGGTTTCTCCAACTCCCTTCTTCCCAAGAGAGGCGAGATCCGGATGTCCCGGATCTCAGCTCGGTCTACTAAGCACGGCACGGCACTTTCTGTCCAAGTAATTCTGTCACAAGTGGGTGGTTCGTCTGCCCGGCTAGGTGATATTCAACCTGTTCTGGAGGGGGTTGCACTCCCCCTAAAGGAGCAGGTTCATAGTTTGGGGGTGCTCTTGGATCCAGAACTGTCACTTGAGGCACAGGTGGACTCAGTGGCACGGAGCACTTTTTATCAGCTTAGGCTGGTATACCAACTACGTCCTTATCTGGACAGAGATAGCCTAGCTACAGTTATCCATGCTCTGATAACTTCTCGTCTGGATTACTGCAATGCGTTATACGTGGGACTGCCTTTGAAAACGGTCCGGAAACTTCAGCTGGTCCAAAATAGGGCAGCAAGATTGTTAACAGGGACTGACCTGCGAGCTCATATTACGCCAGTACTTTTCCAGCTGCACTGGCTGCCAGTCCATTTCCGGGCCCGATTCAACGTGCTGGTGTTAACATTCAAAGCCCTTAACGGCTTGGGGCCAGGTTACCTGAAGGATCGCCTCCTCCCATATGTGCCTGCCCGGACCTTAAGATCATCATCAGCGGCCCTTCTCCGTGAGCCCCTGCCAAAGGAAGTGAGGCGGGTGGCTACTAGGAGGAGGGCTTTTTCTGCTGTGGCAACACGGCTCTGGAATGAGCTCCCTAGTGAGGTTCGCCTGGCGCCTACATTGTACTCTTTTCGGCGCCAGGTGAAGACCTTTTTATTTTCCCAGGCATTTTAGCTTTCTAAATTTTTATCTTTGCTGTTTTAAATCTGTATTTTAAACTCCTGTACTGCTGCTAGGTTTTATTGTGGTTGTATTGTTATATTGTGGTTTTAATGTTCTATATATTTTAAATTGTTTTATTGTGTGTTGTTTGGTTTTAGTTTTTGTGAACCGCCCAGAGAGCTTCGGCTACTGGGCGGTATAGAAATGAAATAAATAAATAAATAAATAAATATAAGCACCCCACCCCTGCCTGCTGCGTCAATACCCAAGCGGTGTGCGAAATGCTGCAGAGGCGCCCTCACATGCCGCTGAGATAATGTGAGGACTCCTGTAGCTCTGAACTGCTGTAACTACAGCGCCCATGCTCTTCCCGACTGTAATACCCAGCTCAGTAAACTGCCTTGGTGGTTGTTTTTAATCTGTGCCTTTCATTTTAGTGGCTGTTTTAATGCGGTGTGCACACTGCCCTGTGACTGGATACTGAAGGGCGATATAGGCATGTTTTAAAGAAATAAATTAGAGCCTCGTGTGGCGCAGAGTGGTAGGCGGCAGTATTGCAACCGAAACTCTCCCCACGACCTGAGTTCAATCCCTGCAGAAGCTGGGCCCCAGGTAGCCGGCTCAGGTTGACTCAGCCTTCCATCCTTCCGAGGTCGGTAAAATGAGTACCCAGCTTGGTGGGGGAAAGGTAGTCACGACTGGGGAAGGCAATGGCAAACCACCCCGCTACAGTCTGCCATGAAAATGCCAGCGAAAGCGGCGTCCCTCTAGGAGTCAGCAATGACTCGGTGCTTGCACAGGAGGAACCTTTCCTAAAGAAAGAAATAACTCATGCTGGAGGACTTTGTGGCTTGAGTGTTTACCACACCAGGGCTGACTCTGTTGCTGGGAGAGGCTTTGTGGAGAGAAGCTGCATTAACTGCCCCTCGTGGGTAAGTTTGGGCATCCAAAATCCCTCCCCCCAGCATCTTTTGGGAGGGAGCCGTGCTGCGGTGGCGGCTGCCGCTGCTGGCTGGGCCCCCGCATGGCTTGGCGCTTTGGTAGCAACCTGCTTTTGGCCTCCCATGGATTAATTAACGGTGAGACAGTTTGAGCACCCTGGGCAGGGGGAAGCTGATGAGGCCCCAGAGATTAAATGAATCACGGCAAATGAAGAGAGGCGGAGGGAAGGCGCAGGCCAGCTCATTGGAAATGCATTAGCGGATTTAGCATTTGCAGTGCACCCGCCACAGCTGCTCTCCCACTTCTCGTTCTGACCTGCTCATTCTGTGGCTCGCATGAGGCAAGGGTTGCATTTCGGGAAAGGAATGCTGGGTCTTTCCTGCCCTACTGGAAGGCCAGAGGGTGGGTCTCAGCAGGGGGTTCTGGGCAGCTGAGCACATGAGGAGCTAACGTGAGAGCCCCAGGCAGGGCCTGAGGGCGGGGGCACAGACAACCTGCAGGTCGAGGCACCTGCAGACCAGGGTTTGAGCCCCAAAGCTTGCATGAACAGGGATGCAAAGCTGCTGGCCGACGATGCAAGCAGGGTACTACTGTGCCCAAAAGGCATTCCCCAAACTTCACAGCCCTATTTACAGGACACACGCATGTGCGTGGGGGGCATTTTGGCAATTTTCAAGGGCTAAGGGTAAATTTCAGGGGTGGGGGGGGTGAAATTTACCAGTGCTGTGTTGGCTGACATTTCCCCCCTCGCCAACATTATTCTGGGGCATTCTGGGGGAAAGTAGCTCTTACCTGAGAGTAGGGATGTATGAGAATTTCTGAAGTCTTTTTGGCCCTTTTAGTGCTCTGTAAACAAGCTAATTTTAACCCTTTTGGGACTCCCATAAAAAACAATTAAAAAATGGCATCCAGGGGAGGAGCGCCCTATGGAGGCGTGACAATGGCCCCCAGACCTCCCACAGTTCAAAGGAAGGGAACGAAGATGGTCAGCAGCAAGGGAAACAAGCCCTATGAAGAACGGTAGAAGAAACTGTGTATGTTTAGCCTGCAGAAGAGGGGGATGAAAGCAGTCTTCCAGTCCCCAAAGGTCCGAGACACAGAGAAGGGCAAAGGTTTGCACGCTGCTGGTGCTGAGGGCAGGACT
This sequence comes from Heloderma suspectum, assembly GCF_057233095.1. Lineage (NCBI taxonomy): Eukaryota > Metazoa > Chordata > Lepidosauria > Squamata > Helodermatidae > Heloderma > Heloderma suspectum. Next base: position 326,894,367 of record NC_139460.1, on the reverse strand, counting down.
AGATCTCATGGGCTTAAGGGGGTCAATTTCAGGAGGGTCAATTTCAGTTGAACATTAGGAGAAAGGTCTTTATGATAAGTTCAATTTGATAATGGAACCAATGACCTAGAGGGGTGCTGTGCTCTCTTTTGCTGGAGGCCTTCAAGAAGAGGCTGGAAGCCTTCTTTGGGGGATGCTCTAGCTCGGGATTTTCTGCATTGAGAGTGTCTGTGTGTGTGTGTGTGTGTGTTGGGGGGGGTAACCTTGTGCCCACCCATCAGCTCCAGCCGGCATAGCCAACATTGAGGGATTATGGGAATTGTAGTCAAACACATCTGGATGGCACTGGGTTGCCTAACCTGGGACACGATGGGTCTTACAAGGCCTCCTTCAACGCTATGATTCTGCATCCCAATTCAGATTCATCTTCCCAATAGACCTGTAATGTAGGTGATGAAATTTGCTATCAAGATAATAATTCAGGGTGACAATCAAAGGCAGGGTGAACCCATGCTATCCTTCTTTGGGAAAGATCTGAATTAACAAGAAATTAAGGAAGTTTATCTAACAATAGTTTGCAAAAGTGTTGCAAGTTATGACATTCATCCTACATACACATCCCTAATCCAGATTAGGATTTAAGAAGAGCCATGCTGGATCAGACCAAAGGTCCATCTAGTCCAGCATTATGTTTCTTACAATGGCCAACCAGCTGCCTGTGGGAACCCCACAAGTAGGACATGAGTGCAAGGGCATCCTCCCATTCATGTCCCCCAGCAACTGGCAAACAGAGGCATGCTGCCCCTGATACTGGAGGTAATAAACAGCCATCATGACTAGTAGCCACTGATAGCCTTAACCTCCATGAATTACAGACCTCCTCTTTCTCTGGGTCTCTTCTCTAAGCCAAACAAGAGCAGCTTCAGAAGAAAACCCTGGTTGCCCCATGTTCATATGGCGAAAGGCGATCTCATTGCCCAGTTGACACCCTGGTAAGGCCCTCCCCACCTGAGATACAAGAGAGCAGAGCAAAGATTTAGCGCGGGTTCAGACATGATGCAGCGGCAAAACCCAAGTTTGTCATCAAACGTACCCTTGACACGAAGCCACTGTCAGTCCTGGCTTGCACTACTGAGCATTAACAGTGAGCGAAGTGAATGAAGACTTTTAAATCAATCAATCAATCAATCAATCAGTCAATTGCACCCTAGATTTCGATAATTGGGGCTATGAATCGCAGTTCCCTGTGCCAGGAAAGGTAAGATATGGGAATGCCGGATTCAGGTTTCTGGGGGCCCTTCAGCAAGATCGCCTCAGTGGGCCCTTGGCTACGAGCGGCACCTTTCCCTTCTCATTCCTGTCACCTTGCCCATTGTCCTCTCCCTTGGGCCGATCTGCGGAAGCCCCCAGAAAGAGGAGGAGAGATGATGGGACGCTGCTGCTCCTTCTCACCCAGAAGAGACTGGTGAAGAGGCAGCAACAGAGAAGCCGAGGAGCAGTTGGACTGTGGGTCTCAGGGGTTTGTCCAAAGTCCGGGCCTCAGCAGTGGCCCAGCAACGCCAAGCCCTGAAGCCGGCCTGACTTTCAGGAATATTTTGCCCTCACATTCCTCTTTTTTGCACCCAGATTGGAACCCCGAGAAAATTTGTCAGGGCACTAATAACTATAGCAGTATGATGTATGTGTTTTTGCAAACACATGTTTCTTCACATTTTACATTTTCAAATACATGCCGCAAACATCTCAGGTGTATACCTAAAACAACATTCCTGAGTGGCCAGAAGTGAACAGAGCTTCTCTCTTAATGGGATTTTTAATATTATCATTTCCATGCACATTTATTTTGAATGTTTAATAGTTACACTTCACTAGCTCTGCTGAGCCTCCAGGGACCAAAGTTGTTAAAAACCCTTGGCGGTTGCTTACAAGATCCCACTTTGCTGCTCTTGGCCAATCATTATGGACAACAAAGAAGAAACAAAAGGAGCAATAAATGTCCACCACCCCGTCTTGTTGCTCAAAGCGGTGCCGCGTATCAGGCTCCTGCAGCCAGCCAATTACCATTCTTTTATGCCTTAACAAAGATTAGATGATAAATTTGAAAGAGGACAAGAGGACAAGAATCCTTCTGCATTTTCTTGCTCATCCTTTTATCTCCGAACGGAGGACGTTTACTGAACCTTTGCCAGCAATTCACTCAGGCTAATGAAGTGCGTAAGTAATGAGATTAAATAATCTCAACCCATTATTATACTGCCTAATGCAGATGTGCCTCCAAACTACAGCAGATTCGGGGGCGGGGGACGACTCATACCCAGTTCGGAAGACTTTCCCCTTGCAAGTGCAGCCCCTTCAAGGCTCTGCGGTGCCAGTGCCCCAATTTCTGAAATGAGAAGCGATGGGCCCAGTGCTTGCCCACTTGGAAGCTGCGCTCTGGCTACCCTTGTATCCAGGTGCAGATATAGCAGGGGTGAGGGCTGGCTGCAGGTACTCCGTGATAAAAAGGAAAAAAAAGAGTGACTCCGCATATACCCAGAGGCACATCCTGATTTTATCACCTGTTTCAGGGTTGAAATGTGGCATTGAAAACAGTTTCCCTCCCTGCCCCACCCCCGCCTCTCCGGGGCCACATTAAGAAGGCAACGCAGGGAGCTCGTGCGAAAGGTCCCAGGTTCAGTCCCTGGTGGCATCTCCGGTTCTTAGGACCAGGAAGTAGATGAAGGAAAACGATCCTTCTGCGCCTGACACCTTCGAGAGCCAGGCTAGATGGTCCAATGGTGTGACTCAGCAGAAATCAGCTCCAGAGTCCATAAGCTGCCTGGAATCAAGTCAGCCCACCTCTGTGTATTCTGATAGGTGGCAGCTTGCCAAGTTCATAGGCTTGGGGGGCTTCCTCAGTCCTGCCAACCCAAGGTCCTTTCACTGGGATCGAACCTGGGACCTTCTACATCAGGGGTGCCAAACCTCCAGCCCGTGGGCCAAATCCAGCCCTCCTGGAGTCCTAATCCTGCCCTCTGGGGTTCCCCAGTTGGCTCCTGGCACCACCCCTTTCCCTGAACCACCTATTGTTTGGTGGTTTCCTGGCTCTTGCACGGTTTGTTTCCCCCAATCTAAAAGGCTGAGATGACTCTCTTAAGGCTCAGCTGCTGGCTGTAAGAGCTTGAAGCTACAATACGCAGGTATTCGTAGTATTTTTGGCCCCGCTCCTGTTGCTTTTGGCCTCACCCATCACTTGAATGCAGCCCCCAAGAATTTCTCCAAAACTGGATTTGGCCCTCGGGCTGAAAGAGGTTCCTCACCCCTGTTCTTCACAGTAAAGCAAGGGTGGGGAACGTATGGCCCTCTAAATGTTCTTGGACTGCAGTTCCCATTAGCACTAGTCAGTACAGCCAATGGTGGGGGATGATGGGAGCTGCAGTTCGATAACGACTTTCCCCATCCTTGTGTGTTCTCCAGCTGAGCTATGGGCCCTCCCACAACTGATGGATTTCCAGTGATGGCAGGGCGGGAGGGGAGCCCACACGGCTCCTTGCCCAGGTTGCTCCCCGGCCTTCTGAGCAGCAGTGGCTCTCTAAGGCCTCAGGCAGAGACCTTTCCCAGCTATCCTTACTGCTGGGGATCCTTTCAACTAGAGATGGAGAGGACCTGAGCTTTTGCATTCAAAGCACGTGCGCTGCCATGCAGTGACTGGCCCTTTCTGGGCCTGGAAGGGGAGTGGGCGAAACAGGCATAACTCTGGCGGCCATGTTCCTTCCCAAGAAGACATAGGAACGCAGGAAGCTACCTTAGACTGACTCAGGCCCTTTGTCCATGTGGCCCAGTATTGCTCTCCAGGGTCTCAGACAGAGGTTTTCCCAGCTCTGCCTCAAGATGCCAGGGACTGAGCTGGGGACCGTCTGCATGCAAAACCTGAGCTACAGCCCCTGCCCTCAGACATGCTCCTTCTTTTCCGAGAAGCATGATGGATGCAATGAGGCAGGCCTCACATTTTGGTTTTATGTTGCCATAAACTTTTATTTAACCCTGACGAGAAAATGAGACTGAGCTGTGAGGGTTTGCCTTTCTGACTTCCAATTGTCTAACAATAGCGGCAACTGAAAAGAGTTTCTTTCCCCTTAAATTAGTTTGCTGAAAAAGAAGGAGCGGGTTTTTGTGTGTGAAAAGACGTGTGAGTCTGAGTCTGATGCTGATCAGAAATTCCTGGGCTGAGCGGGTGCTCAGAGACACCTGGTTCCTTAACTCTTAGTGTCTGCCTGCCTGCGCCACTACTGCACCTGCTCTGGCCGGTAGATCTTGGAGCACTAGAATAAAGTAGATATTGCAAGCCTGAAGCCTGCCCACCCTTGTTGTGTGTGTGTGTGCGATACCTTGACTAAGACCACCTCATTCTCTGACCCACCCAAGTAAGGTGTCCACCTCCTAACTCCACCAAGAACTGTTCTCAATCCATTTCCTTAAGCAAAGCGAAGGGGAAAAAACCCCTCTAGACCAGGGGTCCCCAACCTTTGGGGCTGGTGGGCACATCTGGGATTTTGAGAGTGTTGTAGGTGCTCTCGCAAAGAGGCTGCCATGGGGGGCTTGCTCATTCATAAAACTGCTGTCATGGTGGGCATGGCCGAAGGCCACCTGGTGAGATAATGAGAAAAGTAACTTGCCCAAGAGCCTAAGAGCAAGGCAGCAGTGCGGCTCAGTGCTCCAAAACACAAAACTACTCTGTCTTGAACCGAAATAAGGATGGCCCTGGCAGCACCTTGGGTTGCAGCATGCCAGCTTCCCAGTTAATTTTTTTTTAATTAAAGAAAATCTGAAGATAAAATAAGCTAAAATACACTAAAAATCAGAGGGGGACAGGGAGCCCGGTGGGCACCAAGAGAGGTGTCTGTGGGCACATGGGTGCCCATGGGCACCATGTTGGAGATGCCAGCTCTAGGCCCACAATGGGTGACCCCCTTTTCTCAATGATCTCATAACCTAGGAGCCCTGCTGGTTCAGACCAAAGTTCTATTTAGTTCAGCATCTTGTTTTTTCTGGAGGCTTCTTGGAAGCTCACCAGCAGGGCACAACAGGAATCACGCTCTCCCACTGTTGTGCCCCAGCGACTGGCATCCAGAGGTTCACTGCATATCAACTTGAGGTACCATTTGGCTATCATGACCAGTAGCTGTTGAAGGTCCCTCTCCCTCTCCATAAGTTTGGCTAGCTCAGACATCCCCAGCATGCTGGGAGTTGTAGTCCAACACATCTGGAGGACACCAGGCTGGGGATGTCTGGGCTAGCCCCCTTCTCAAGTCTTCCCAGCCAGTGACTACCATCATGTGCTGTTTAAGCGAATTTCCTAAAACAACGATATGCTGTGCAAAGAAGTACTGTCTTTTGACTGTCCTGAATCTTGCTGCGACTCAGTCCCACTACGTGACCCTGAGATGTACTGTTCTGAGCTGGGTTTCCTCAATGTTTAGATGTTTTTTTTCTTCCACAAGTAGGGATGTGAGCAAATGTCAGACAGACTCCAGAGTCAGAGATGCAGAACATACGCATGTGGGTTGGGTTGGATCTATCCTGGGTTGGACCTATCCAGTACAACACAGCCCCTGAAAGCAGAGGAGGAGGAGGATTTGGGCTACTTACAATATAGCAGGGCTCACAGTATGCTTTCTTCTCCACTGCGTAGAAGGGCTGGCCCCGGAGCTTGTTGCTGCAGGTCATGCAGGTGAAACACTCCACATGGAAAACCTGGTCCATCGCTGTGCATCCTGTTCCTTCCCCGACGACATTCTCCCCACAACGTGCACAGCGGCCTGGGAGGGGCAAAGACAGGCATGTAGTAATGAACCATTTTTCTTCTTGGTCTCAAAGGAGAACGGCAGAAGAACATAAGAGGAGCCCTGCTGGATAAATCAGATGATTCTGGAACGCTCAAAAGATATGAACATGTGCATGAAAAAATATCATAAGAAGGGTTGTAGAGCCTCCAAACTATGATTCATCTGGTCCAGCATTGTTCCCTGGAGTGCTTCTCCTGCCAGACCTAAGGGCCAAACCAGAGATCAATTCTAGACCAAGATCTGGGGAGGCAAACATCTAAAAAGTGGTGTGCAGAGGGTGCAATTTGGAGTGGTGAAGTAGCAGAGGGGCATGGAGTGCTTAACCGTCCCCTCGGCTGACATCCCTACCTTTCATTCTCCTCCCTCAGCTGCTTAAGAACATAAGAACAGCCATGCTGGATCAGACCATAGGTCCATCTCGTCCAGTATTCTGTTCACACAGTGGCCAACCAGCTGTTGACTGGGACCCCACAAGCAGGACATGGGTGCAACAGCACCTTCCCACCCATGTTCCCCAGCAACTGGAGGTAGCACATTGCCATCAGGACTAGTAGCCACTGAAAGCCTTCTTGTCCAGGAATTTGTCGAACCCCCTTTAAAGCCATCCAAATTGCTGGCCATCACTACATCCTGTGGTAGCAAATTCTGTAGTTTAACTATGCGCTGTGTGAAGAAGAACTTCCTTTTTTCTATCCTGAATCTTCCACCAATCAGCTTCATAGGATTACCCTTTTGTTTCTAGTATTTGGAGAGAGGGAGAAAAATGTCTCTTTATTCACATTATCCACACCATCCATAATTTTGTAGACCTCTATCATGTCTCCCCTTACCCTCCTTTTTTCCAGGCTATACAAGCCCAGCTGTTGTAACCTTCTCTCGTAGGGATGCTCCAGCCCCTTGATCATTTTAGTGGCCCTTTTCTGCACTTTTTCCAGCTCTACAATCAATATCTTCCTTTAGATGTGGTGACTAGAACTGTCCACAGTACTCCAAGTGTGGTTGCACCATAGATTTGTATAAGGGCAGTATTGGCAGTTTTATTCTCAATTCCTTTCCTAATTATGCCAAACATGGAGTTTGCCTTTTTTACAGCGGCTGCACACTGGGTTGACATTTTCATCGAGCTGTCCACCACAGCCCCAAAATCTCTTTCTCAGTCGGTCACTGCTAGCTCATCCCATCAGGTTATACCTGGAGTTGGGATTTTTTGCCCCAACATGCATCACTTTGCCCTTGCTTTTCCCCAGCTGGGATTCCCAGGCAAGTTCACTATGGCTGGGAGAGTATCAGCTGGGGAGGAGAACGCAAGAGCGCAGCAGCAGGCTGGGAAAAGGTTGAGCATGCACAATCCTTGAGTCGCATCTTCTCAATTTCATGCTATGCTCCTTTCTGTGTCTTTTTAGATGCCTGATGGAAACCCAAGTTCTCTTCCCATTTGACCCTAAAGCAGAACCTCAGGCCTGGGGCCAAACCCGGCCTGCCTGGGTTCCCGATCTGGCCAGAGGACCAGGCCCCCTTCCTGCGGCCCCACTGCCTTTCCCCCAACTACCAATTATTTGTTGGCTTCCCAGGTTTTGTGCAGTGCCCCCCCCCCCCTTCTATAAGGTTGAAATGCCTCTCCTAAGGTTTGGTTGCTGGCGGTAAGAGCTTTAAGCTAAAATAGGCTGGCATTTTGGCCTCTTTCTCCTTCTGCCCTGCCTACCACTGGAATGCTGCCTCCAAGAGTTTCTCCGAAATGGAATCCAGCCACCGGGCTGAAAGAGCTGCAACGTCGCTGCCCTAAAGCTGCCACTGTGGCCGGCCTGCGTGCTCCAATTGCATCAGTGGCCTGGAGACAGCGGGGTTGTGCAGGTCTCATCGTGAATGTCTGCATCATTAATCCTGCTGTATCATTACATCACCATGAAGCAAATTACACCTTTCCTCACTCTGACAATCAGCTGTGCTGCACAGAATCTATGGCTGGGGACAGAACCTGGCTCGTCTCCTGCCGTGCTGGGGAGCGTCAAGAGAAGTACACGGTAAAAATGCAGGGCCACCCTGTCCATGAGATACAGAGCAGGGTCTGGAAAGGTGCTGGCTACACTCCCAAACCATTTTGAAGCCTCCATAATGAAGGACCTTTCAAGATCTCTGTAGAGGGGTGGAATTCTCCAGAAGGCTACATTTTCATGGCAGTATTGCAATGATCATTAAACAGCGGGGCACTGTGAAGCTTTCATCACATGGTGGAAAGCTCCCAAGTGATGAGATCGTTACCGCACAAAACCTAATACAGGAAGTCTGTTGGCAGGTTGTTTGAATCCACCCAATCTCTCTTGCTCTCTGAGACATGCTGGGACAACCTATTCCCAGCCTGATTTGCACTGCCACAGTGGCTCTACTTACAATTGCTTATTTATTTATTTATTTATTTATTTATTTATTTATTTTCTATACCACCCAATAGCTGAAGCTCTCTGGGCGGTTCACAAAAATTAAATCCAAGCAACACACAATAAAACAATTTAAAATATACAGAACATTAAAACCCGCTAAGGGTTCTGATGGGTTGCAGAGGTGTACTGCACTGCATTATGGGTTCTGTAGTCCTGCATATGTGTGTGTTTGTGTGTGTGTGTACACACCCCACCCCACCCCAAATAATCTTTCCATAGTACGTATAGCTCTAATACTATGTGAGAGAGTTAAGGGTTTTTCTTTCCCTCATTTACGGATGGCCAAGCAATGAAGTCTGAGGGGTTTTAGAGTTTAGTAGCAGTGCCCAATGAAAGAGAAAGCAGAAGTTTTTTTTGCGGGGGGTGGCAGTTTGGTCCAAGACCACATCTAGATAATGCCCACCTTCTTGCCATCTTTGAGCAAGCTGTAAGCTCCAGGGAAGGATATATTGGCTGGTCTCCCTGCTCATTGGTGGGGGTTTCTTCCACTCACTGCACAGTCTTGGCAGAAACACACCAGCAGTGTTTCTCTGAGAAGAGCTGGTGTCTGGGGAGCAGTTCATACCTCTTGTTGTAAGAGATGAAATTGAAACCGATTAGCAAAATATTTTACGCAACACTTTCCCCTGGGTGGGGTGTGGGGGAAGAAATTTTCCAGAATGGAATCTTCCCAGTGTGTCATTTTCAGCATCATTTTGGTGAGGCACTGGGACTCTGCACGATGTGGCACACGTGTAACCACATCTCAGCTTTTCAATGTTTTGTTTGCATGGCTATCTAGGGAATCCGGGAAGTCTGGATTAGGACCCCTGGTGGGATGGATTTGGTGTTGGACCCCATGGTCATGAAGTTCAACACCCCCGTTCTAATGCATTCCTTTTTGTATGCAATTTTGCCTATTATACACAGTTTTGCAATCAATTTTATTAATATGATGCATTTTTGAATGCCACTTTCACTAATATACACATTTTTCTTTGCATGTTCCCCTATGAATTTCTGTACACATTTTTGGACTCCATTGCAAAATCTGGAGAAGTGTGAATTTTGAAGGATAACTGAGTTTTGGTTCGGGTATTGGTTTGAACTTGTGAAATTAGGTAAATTCGCATTATAATGTGAACTAGAATAAATTTCTGCCCCATCCCTACTTTGAGCATCGCAGAAGAATTTGGCTGGTTGCTGATAAGGACAGAATCTTGGACAAGATGGATCCTTGCTCTGACCATAATGACTCATCTTATATTCTTAAAATACTTGGCCTCTATTTCATTCATTCTATATTATGGTTCTGAAGCACATCCAACCCCCTCTTTTTTGTTTTGTTTTAACTTTTATATGCTTCATGTGGAAAACGAAGGAAGATTTGGGGTTTTCAAGCTTCATTCAGAGAATTTGCACCTGGGTGTGAAACCAGTGCAACTTGAATGAGCCTCTCTTCAGGATTTCCTTCTTCCTTGATTACCTTGCCTCCTCCATTTCTTCCTTTGCTTTGCTATCTGCCTCCACCCTCCACTGTTGAAAACTAGACTGTAAGCTCCTCAGGGCAGGGACCCAACATTTGTGCTTCTGGGATGTGCCAGGCATGCGATAACAATCATTGTTGAAGGTAAAGGCAAGGATTCTGCTTGCCAGAGGCTTGCTGGAGAAATAGTAATACCTCTCCTACTTCTTCACACCACATTTCTCTAGATGCACACAAGGAGAGAGAAGAGAGGAAGAGGAAGTAGGATTTTCCTTCATACTCCCTTCCTTACCAGCATGTTCCAGCTCTGGAAGGAAGGATCTTAAGACTGCAGACAGGCAATAGTCTATCCACTACAGCAGAACAAGATTATAAAAAGGCACCACTGCTCGGGATGTGGACAACACATTTGCCTCCAGTAAACAGGTCTGGCAGGATTTGGTAATGTTTCACGAACCTGCAAGACCTGTTTTACCAGAAGTGACAGTGGGACATGTGAAAAGTGTGCAGATGCCATAGGAAAGGATCCCTCCCTCAAACCACTTTCAACTCTCTAAAGAATGACTGTTTCCTGCCTAATGAACAGAGGTGTAATTATTTCTTCAGCTGTGCAATGCAGAAAGTATTTTGCTTCTTAATTCTGATGGGAAGACACAGTCTACCCTCGCTTTTGGCAATCATCCTGCTCATAATATATACAAAAAGATCCGTCTCGTTACTGGAAAACAATGGCCCTGTGGCTGTTTTCTGGACTTGGAGAAAGAGTTGTAGCAGCTCAGAGAGAGGGGAGGAGAGAAGAGCAGCTGTTGCTCATGGGGGTGGGGGGAAGAGGGCAGATCAGTGGCTAATTGCACCTCTTCTCTTGCCCAGGTGTGTTTGGGCTGCGCCCTGACCTTGCATATAAAGTAGGGTTAGGCTCCACCCCAGTGAACCTGGGTAACAGTCCTGCTATCTTGCTCTTCCTGGTGTTTTAGCACACTTTTAAGCCTTTCGATTGTTGTTAGTCGCCCTCAGCCAAGGAATAGGCCAGGCTAGACACTGGAATGAATGCTCCAAAACTAAGTAATCAGCACGATCATCCCCTCCCATCTCTTTTGCAAGCGGGGAGACAGCTTCTGGATAGTTGCGTGGCTTGCGTCCTGCCCCAGAGCCTTGTTGTTGCTGCAAAGTGATACATGACGAAGCGCTAAGGAAGCAGGACACATTGCCTTTGTGGAGCTGCACCGCGATGATTTTCTGAACTGAATACGTTGGGCTGAAATATTCGCCTAAGGGCTCCCGCAGGTGCCATCAGTAACCGCCGTGCCTGCCGCATCACCGTGCACCCCCCGCTCGCCGCCAGTTGCTATTTTTCTAATTGTCACCACTTTCAGAGTCCCTCCAACAAATGCACTTCAGTGATTCATGACACATCCGGCTTTTGGACGGTCGGGAACCCACTGGCACAGAATGTGGAAAAATCATTATTCCTAATGAAGAAATACTGATGACAAAACAGCATTTCTAGGACAATGTTGAACATAAGCCAACAGTCTAACAAGATTTCCATTCTCAGCCCTTGCCTCTCCTCTCCTAGCCCACCTCAGCTTCACTCTCTGACACACACAGCATTTTGGTTACGGATTTCCCAGTAGAAGGCCATCCGGGACCAAAATTTATTCTTTTAAGACTTTCCGCTCTCAAGACAGCCATTTGAGAGCCAGGGATAAGACTATTTGGGACAATGTGTTTTCAAAAAAAGAAAAAGGAAAAAGAACACACACACAGAGTAGTGCTGGATGTGCAATGTGGTCGGAGAAGTCAGGCCTTCCAGTAGAGTTGGGAGGCCTTCACTGTGGTGACGTTTCTCATTCCATGGTAGGAGGGCAAAGATCCAGAAACAGCCAGATCATGTCATGTGGACAACAACACATTTGGCTCCAGTAAACAGGTTGGCAAGATTTTGCATTGTTTCACAAACCTGCAAGTCCGGTTTTACCAGAGACAGCAGACCAAAGAAAAGTTTGTAGATGTCTTAGGAAAGGATATCTCACTCTCAAACCACATTCAGCTCTCTGAAGAACTTTTGTCTCCAGCCTAAAGCACCCAGGGACAATTATTTATTCCGATGTGCAATGCAGAATGCTAACCAGGCTTTTCACTCTGGTTTTATTCTGTTTTAAACTTTAAAGGTTTTATATTACATCTAATGTTGTATTTTAGGGTTTTGATTTATGTGAACTGCCCAGAGAACTTTGGCTTTTGGGCAATATAGAAATGTAATAAATAAGTAAATAAATGAAACCTCTTTTAAAAACTTCTGGTTTAAAACCCTGGTTAGTGTGAGCCATGGTTGGTGTCACTGATGTAATTCTAAATCATGGTTATGACCAACGACAGAGGACAGGAGGAAAATTAGCACCAGAAGGGAGGGAAGGGAACAAAAGGAGCTCAGAAAAGGAGCGAAGCAGCAGCAGCAGATTCCCCACTGTCTTCCCCAACCCCTAGCTCCCACTTCCTCTTGCCTGCTCCTTGGCCTGCACCCAAACTGCCTGCCCAGATGCCAACGTCTGCTTTTGTCTGAGTGACAACGGAACCTGCTCAGCCCTGCATTGACCCAAGGTGTGGCCACCTCTAAGGCCCACTTCTCATTGAGGCTGTCAATCTGTGACTGGGCTGCACTACGTCAGATTGCAGGTGGGGGCTCACTCGGTGCTTCTCTGTCTAAAACTTTCCCTGAACACACCGAGAGCCATCATGTCTGCAAGATGGCTATTGTATTCTCTTCTCTTCTCTTCTCTTCTCTTCTCTTCTCTTCTCTTCATTCATTTATTAAATTTTATACCGCCCAATAGCATTTTAGCATTTTAGCTTTCTAAATTTTTATCTTTGCTGTTTTAAATCTGTATTTTAAACTCCTGCACTGCTGCTAGGTTTTATTGTGGTTGTATTGTTATATTGTGGTTTTAATGTTCTGTATATTTTAAATTGTTTTATTGTGTATTGCTTGGATTTAATTTTTGTGAACCGCCCAGAGAGCTTCGGCTATTGGGCGGTATAGAAATGAAATAAATAAATAAATAAATACAATAGCCGAAGCTCTCAGGTCGGTTCACAACCATTAAAACCATAAAATATAAAACAATAAAATACAGTGGCTAAAATACAATATAAAAGTTTAAAATTTTACAATTACAATATAAAAATGAAATAATTAAACAGAAGCTAGCAACTTTTAAAAGATTTAAAGTACCAGATAAAGACAAACTGAAAAGCTAAAATGCCTGGGGGAATAACAAGGTCTTCACCTAGTGCCAAAATGAGCACAACATAGGTGCCAGGCGAACCTCTCTGGGAAGCGCATTCCAGAACTGGGGTGCCACTGCAGAAAAGGCCCTCCTCCTAGTAGCCACCCACCTCACTTCCTTTGGCTCCTGGAGGAGGGCTGCTGCAGCTGATCTTAGGGTCTGGGCAGGAATATATGGGAAGAAACGATCCTCCAGGAGCGCCTGGCCCCAAGCGGCTTAGGACTTTGATGTCAGTATCAGCACTTTGAATAGGACACAGAAATGGACTGACAGCCAGTGCAGACACAAGAGAACTGGCATAATATGATCATACTGACCGGTCTTGCTGCCCTATTTTGGACCAGCTGAAGTTTCTGGACCATTTTCAAAGGCAGCCTTTGAGCACAGATAGCCTTTGAGAGGTTATCAGAGCATGGATAACTGTAGCTAGGCTATCTCTGTCCAGACAGGGATGAAGTTACTCTGTCAGCCTAAGCTCTATGCCACCGAGTCCACCTGTGCTTTGAGTCACAGTTCTGGATCCAAGAGCATCCCCAAACCATGAACCTGATCCTTTAGGGGAGTGCAACCCCCTCCAGAATAGGTTGAACATCGCTCAGCGATGCGAGGCTAGAACTCTTCTGCTCGGCATGCTAGTTTTCTATTTGCGGGGAGCAGGAGGCTGCGTGAGAGGAGCATTCCATCATGTGGCACCCCCACTTGCAGTCTGAAGTGGCAGAGCCCAGACCAAGGACAGCTGGGCCTGAATGGACTCAGCTGCTAGCCTCTGAGCTACAGACAGTCAAGTTCCCACCCAGTCTGGTTCAAGACCATCTCCTGATCCCACACCATTTTCAGGTGTTGATATGGGCAGTGACACTGACACGCATGGGGTTTCTTTGCAGTGGAAGAATGTTTGCTCTATTCATTTCAAAATATTTCAACCACAGCTTTTTTTTCTTTGGGGGGAGGAGTGGGGGAAAGTATTTGATCCGAGCACTCCTCCAACGTGGAAGAATGCATCCGACTGCTACTGCCTCTCATTGCAATGGCCCTCCCATATATCTCATCCTCTATTCCCTGTGCCATCTCAAAATTATCTGTGAAAACACACAGCTAAAAGGCATCCTCTCCTTCTCAAAGAAAAAGGGGTGGGTGGGTGGGTGGGAGGGGAAGGGAAAGAGAGACTAAGTGCAAGGAACAATGAATGCCAAATGGAAGCATGTCCTCCCCTGAAACGGCAAAGATGATTGTCAGACTGAAAAACAACCATTTTCTACACTGAATTGTCCTTTTTCATAACAAGGGCACATTATCTAGTTTTTGGAGTGTGACAGCAAATTCCAGGAGTAGATACATCCCATTAATACTTCCGGTGATTGTCAAGTCAGATGGTTGAGCACACTTCTTGCCTGCCCTTTTTCCTGGGATTCTCTTGTCTGGATTGGTTTCTCCTCAGCATGCTACATAGGAAAAGCAATGCCTTTCCAGCCTGGCTTCAACATTACACACAAGAAGACAATACAGCGCTGAAGGCAGGAAAGAGAAGTCTGCATCCTGGCCTTCATTGATGCAAGTTGGGCAAAGCAAGATGCCTCATTCCATACTTCAGAACAATGCTGGGAAGGAGCCATAACTCAGAGGCAGGGCCCCGACTCTGCACGCAGAAGGTCATAGAATCATAGAACAGTAGGGTTGGAAGGGGCCTACAAGGCCATCAAGTCCGACCCCCTGCTCATTGCAGGAATCCAGGTCAGAACCAGGTCCCAGGTTCAACCCCTGGAGTCCCCCCAGAGTCCCCCCGGTTAAAAGGAGCTCCAGTAGCAGAGGGCTTGGGAAGAATGTGGAGCTCCACCACAGCCAGGAGTAGGTAGCACAAGGCTGGATGGACCCAGTGATGGGTCCATCCAATGAGGAGTGGGGTGGGGGCCCAGTGAGGAGTGGGGTGGGGGTCCAGCTCAAATTCTGCTTTAGGTGTATTCTGATTCTGCTTTGTTGTAGGGCATTGTTGGATGCCCTGAAGGAGAGTTCAGTATCAAATGGAAGCACTAAAACCCCTTCTCCACGTCTCCAGAAGTTGTTGTTGGAAGCATGCAGAAAAGCCTCTTCGGTAGGTGGGTTCTTCAGGGAGAGCTGGCTTTGAAGACACACAGGGGTCCACTATAGATGTGTGAAAGACTCTGAGAAATGCAACACCCTCTTAGCTTCCACTGAAGAAATTTACAGGCAGGAATACGAGAAATAAAAAGAAGTGTTCCTTCACATAATGCATAATCCAGCTGTTGAACTCATTGCTACAGGATGTTGTGAACAGGGGTTTATGAGGAATTCATTTCAGTTCGTTTTTGATCAGGGCTTACCCAATTTGCACCATCCAGACTGAAGACAGACGCAGATGCAATCTGCAGTTTAAGTTTGTACATTTCTGACCTTGCAATGTGATTTGTGGGAAAAAAAACCGCCCCCCAAATGCATTCAAAAGCATGTATACATTTGAAAAACGCACATGGAAAAATGCACATCAACGTGCTTTAATCCGTGGAGAAGAAGGGATACATTTCAAAGATGTGCACAATTGATGTGTACATTTGGGAAATATGCACGAAAATACACACGGATTTTCATGCAAAAAGAAAACAACAACACTCGCAATCTGATACGGATGAGTCAGAACGAGCTTCGAGATGGAATCTGGAGAACTTTTTCTGATTCGTGCCTCCCTAGTGGTGATGGCAGCCCAGCACAAGTGGTTATACCAAGGGGCTAGAAAGACAGTGAGAAGGAAGCCTATGGGCAACTGTTAGCCTGGACATCAGGACCAGAAACTACATGGTCCAGAAACAGCATCCCTCTGAGCACCAGGTGCTCATTTCAACTCTAGGAGATGGATATTATCCCCGTAGCCTGTGTCCAAACCTTCCTGTGGCATTTGGCCAGCCATTGTCAGAAGCAGAAAGCTGAACACGATGAGAAGCAAGTCAGGGCTGGTGGTCTTTGCCCAACCTGGGGAGAAGATAGACAGGCAAGTGGATTAACAAAGACGGGCTGCCTTGCAGAAGCGGAGGCTGAAGAGCTGGGCTTGAATCAGTGGCTTTATGAGATGACCTGACCCTGCTGGGGTGGTGGTCGCAATCCCCCCTCTGGCCATCCGCAGTGGTGGCACTGCAACATAGCAAACATGGCATATCTCTCAAGGAGCGCCTCCAGCAACACCAGACAGGCCGCTTAACAAGATCAGCCTCGGATGGCATTCTCTCTGTCCCATCAGCCAGGACAGCTAGACTGGTGGGGACGAGGGAGAGGGCCTTTTCTGTGGTGGCCCCCACTCTGTGGAACTCCCTCCCTAGGGAACTCCGCCATGCCCCCTCTTTAATGAGTTTCCGCCACACATTAAAAACGTGGTTGTTCAGGCAGGCATTTGGGGTGGGTTAGGGTATTTTTTAGAAATAACATGTTTAAAACGTAGAATTTTATTGTTTTAAACTGTTCTATTATAGTACATCACCCAGAGTGGCTGGGTGATCAGCCAGATGGGCGATAGATAGATAGATAGATAGATAGATAGATAGATAGATAGATCGAATAAAGGGAAGCCCATCAGCTGCCTCCATCCTCCAGCAAGTGGATTTGGGTGTGCAAAGCCTGGGGGCTTGGTCGGAAGTCGATTTCAACGAAACATCAGGCAGGACTTCCTCGTGGAACGAGCTGTCGGACAATGGAACAGGCTGCCTCAGAAAGTGGCAGATTCTTCTTCACTCGAGAATTTAAAGCAAGGCCTGTTGGGATGCTGTAGTAGTGGATTTCCCGTATCGGCAGGGAGTTGGAGTAATTGAACTTTGAGATCCCTTCCAGCTGCACGATTCTGTGGTTCTACACGCGCAGCACAATGGGTGGTAGAATGGATTGTACTACCTGGGCTGCAGGTGGGAAATCACACTTACAAATGCTCCTGTGTTAAAAACTCCCTGCAAATGAAAACAAAAACAGCAGAGCAAGCAAAGGGCCGGGAGAGAAAATGCCTCCCTGATGTGCCAGTTGCTTCTTTACATGGACTGTATGGCATGGCAGAGCACGCCAGAGTGCTCTCCCAAACCTGTAGTCTGAAGTGCTACAGTCTATCCTGCTGCCTCCGGACTCGATGCCATTCCTATCTTGTTCTGCTCAATGTGGGCATCAGGCCTGGGTGTAGAATCCTAATACTCCAGCCACTGGTTTGAGACACAGGGCCATCAGACGCTGCTTTAGTCAGACCCTCGGCCCATGTAGCGCAGTGTTGTTGACACTGACTGGCAACAATGGCTCTCCACAGTTGCAGGCAGAGGTTTTCCCAGCTCTATTTGGAGCTGCTGGGGATTGAACCTGGAACCTTCTGTATGCCAAGCAGGGGCTCTCCTACTGAGCTATGGTCCCTCCCCACCCCCTGGCATCTTGCAAGCAGTCTGAGCCACCGCAGCAGTTCTTGTTAAAGATGTACACTACTTTTGTTTCTGTTTATTTAAGATCAGAATTTGCCACGTTCGCAGCCCTGGAGGCAAACGCATGCGCAGTCTGTGGGCAAAGCTCACACATTCCCAGGCTTGCTGGGCTCATTCACAAAATGTGCCCTTTAGAAAAACACACACCTTAAAAATGGGCACTTTGGGGAAATGGGCACTTTCACGATTTAGTCCATATGGGAGGTGGGAGGGAAGTATGCACTTGGGTGCCCAGCTTTTAAAAAAGCACAACCAAATGCGTACATTTCCCATTTGAACCAGGGGTGGGTGAGTGGGGTGGAGCTCACATTTCGGGATGGGAATGAAGCAGACGGAGCTTTGAAGTGGGACACAGAGAAGCTGAATGAGCTGGGGTCTCACTGACTCTCCTATCCCTCCTTGGGAGGCTCCTGGATTCTCCTGCGTGGAAATGATACAGCACCAAATGGTGAGTTGATGTGTAGTGTGGACGCATCCTAAGTGGTGCTACCAATGTAACCTCCATGGAAAGTGCAGCAGCTATTTTCCTGCTCAGAATATTTTCCTGTCAATTGCCCCTTGCAGCCCTGAACTGGTCTTTCAATAAACTAGCAGTTCACCTTGCTGCTCCAATCTCCCCACACACCTCCTTGCCCAGTAGCTCCTTGTCAGCTTCTTAAGCAAAACTCAGTCCAATGCTGACAGCTCAGTGGGTTTATGTCAGTTCCCTTTCTAATTTTTATTGGCTTGGACTCTATTCTCCCATGTCCGACAGCATCGGGCTAATTTCCATCACGCTTCAGTTAAGTGGGCCAGTGGGAGCCATGTTTGATCTGTATGCCCCGCTTCTGAACTCACCCTCTAACCCCCTTGGGCAGAGGGGAGGGGCGGCCTGAGAGGATATTCACAGTCTGCAGGAGACAGCCTGGAATGGCGTGGGACTCTGTCGGGGTGTGAAGAGAAGCCCGTTGCCCTCCATCAAAGTCATGTTTGGGTGAAGAGCGGTTGGTGTCAAAAGGGGCTGTGGGTCACTTTAAATGTGACAGTCCCCATGAGAAGGACACCAATCCAAAGTAGGGATGCGGGGGTGTGTGTGTTCAGTTTGCATTTTCATTCGAATTTACCTAATTTCTCACTTTCGAACCTCTATGTGAGTCAAAAGTCAGTTATCTTTTGGAATTCGCACTTCTCTGAAGTTTTGCAATAGAGTTCTCCAATCAAAACATGCATATAAAAATGTGTATATTGGGGAAAATAACATTAAAAATGCACTATAGTTGCAAAAATACCTGCAAAAAAGGTGTATTTTAGGTAAAAAATGCATACAAAAATGCATGAATTAGGAGAAATGTGCACAAAAATGCTGGTGAATTTTCATACATACTAAAAAAAATCCCCAAATTCAGGGCAAACCAAACTTAAGACCAGAGATTTTCTCAATGTTTTTGATGAACCAAACATAGGATTTGAAAAAATGGGACACTGAGGGAAACCAACATTGACAGATTTGTCTATCCATAATTGAAAATAAGGATGTCTCATTCCAAAAATCAGTTGGCCTTTTTGAGTGTTCAAGTGGAATGCTTGAAAAACTGAGGGTTGGGTTTTTTTACCACTTTTTCTTAACCACCTTTGCTTTCACTATTTCTTCTCCAAGCATCCCCAGGTTCCATGGCAGTTAACAGAAATACAGCAATTAAAGTAAAAACCAAATAAAACAACTGAACAACCAAACAATGCAATACTTAACATGTCTGGGTAAAGAAAGCGGGGTTTTGCCTGGAATAACATGAGTCTTTCTTTTGCAGCAATGCAGAGCCAAAAACTTTGGGGAGGCGCATAGTCCAGCCCTCTCCTGGGACTGTACCACCTTAAGGGAGCTGCCTTGAATGCGCCCCCTCAATAAAATCTTTTTCCATGTGCAACCACGTTAGCAAACGAGGGGGCAAAGACTTCTCGCTGAGGCTCTGGTTTAGCAAGGGTAGGGAGAGTTTGGTTTTGAATAAGCAATCCTCACCATTCGCATTTCTGAGGTGGCACCATCCCATGCAGAACTATACGACTCACGGAAGCAGTTTATCTCCCACCATCCCAGTCACTCGGGTAGGCCAAACGTTATGATTATGACACACATGTGCATACACATCTCTAAACACATATGTACACGTGTCTGGAACCGTGGAGCATTTGGGTTCCCTGGATGCATGCACACACATGTACCATGTCCAGATGCCATGTATTTGCTGCAGGAAATGCCGCTGCAAGCAGCATTTCCTGCAGCAACGGTAGCAAGTGAAGCTGCCCCAAAGAAGTGTGTGCTTATTAGAGACTGAAGGCCCCCAAAGGAACCCGAGTTACAACGAGCTTCCTCCCATCTCTCAAACACAGCAGTATCACCTGCTCAGTGTCTGAACAACTGTGAGCTGAGTGAAACCGACTCCCAGGCAGGAAGAGTGCCGCCATGTAAGCAAGGACTCCTAGCAGACCGGCCGAACGACCTTTACCAAGCCAGCCTGGCTTTCCAAATGGAATTACTGGACCAAATTATTTTCATGACTTAATACAATCCCTTGAAGCTTTCCAGCAAGGTTAATTAGATCTCTCCATTCCAAACCTATCTGCTCTCAACTTACTTTTAATATGCTGTGCTGCAGCTTTCTAAATTTGACCTAATGATATGATTTGCGGGTGGATATCTGGCCTGCTACCTTCACCATGGCACCAAATCCCCTGGCAGAAAACGTTTAATGAAAATTAGGGCGCAATCCTATCCAGATAGGCAGCTGCCTCCAAACTCAGGGGCGACCACCAATTCAAAGCAGGGCAGGAGCAGCATAGAGGGGATCATTCCCTCCGCGCTTCTCCTGCCCTGCATTTTTGGATGTGTCGTACAGGCATTTCTGCCCTCCCCATCCCAGAACGCTCCCAGCCATGCCCCTTTTTGGCAGTTCCGCGCTCCTCTTGCGAGCGCAGAGGACGGGGCTGTTCCACACTGCCCCCAAAGCACTGCGCAAGTGAGGGGAGGTTGGTTCTCTGGGAACCAACCTCGGAGTGCGGGCTCCAAGTTCGGTTCCTGGAAAACCACATATCCTATGGCTGTCTAGCTGCTGTCTAGCGGCCATAGGATTGCTCCCTTAGAGTCAGTGTCGTTGGCCCCATTCTCTCCCTCTTTCTGTGTTTTTGTTTTCTGGCTGATCTCCATGCCCCATTATCCAGTGGCATCTGTGGTCTGCAGTCCTGCACTGAACAAAACTGTTCATAGAATCATAGAATATGGTTGGAAGGGGCCTATAAGACCATCGAGTCCAACCCCTGCTCAATGCAGGAATCCAAGTCAGAGCATCCCCAACAGATGCCTGTCCAGCCTCATCTTGAATGCCTCCAGTGTGGGAGAGCCCACCACCTCCCTCGGTAATTGGTTCCATTGTCATATTGCTCTAACAGAAAGGACGTTTTTCCTGATGTTTGGCTGGAATCTGGCTTCCTGTAACTTGAGCCCATTATTCCGTGTCCTGCACTGTGGGATGATTGAGAAGAGATGCTGGCCTTCCTCTCTGGGCCAACCTTTCAAGTACTTGAAGAGCACTATCATATCTCCCCTCAGTCTTCTCCAGGCTAAACATGCCCAGTTCTTTCAGTCTCTCCTCGTAGGGCTTTGTTTCCAGTGCCCTGATCATCTTTGTTGCCCTCCTCTGAACCCTCTCCGGCTTGTCTGCATCCTCCTTAAAGTGCAAGTGCAGCCTTCCCCAACCTGTTTGGGAACCCATAGCTGGCTGGGAGTTGTAGTCCAACACATCTGGAGAGCACCAGGCTGAGGGAGGCTGGCCAAGTGCATCAGCTAGAGCAGTTAACATTTTTCCCCCCATGGCACACCACTCACCTGCAGAATTCTCTGCCACCAGAGGCCCCAAAAGAACAAGTAACAACCTGGTACTTACCAAAGTACTCTGCTGATGGGGGGTTTTCCATATCATACAGCATCTTCTTGGTCAAGTGTTCCAGCTCATCCTCTGGTCTGAATAAAGGTGCATTTGAGGCAGGGCTGGGACCAGTGTGTCCACTCTGGAGAAAGATGAAACGGATAACTTGCAAAGTTTCCGATATTAGGACTACAGGCATTCTGTTTAGACCAATTCAAGATCAAAACCGTCTAGTTACTCATAAGTAGATCCATGGTGAAAGGGTCCCCACCCATCCCCAAGCCTGCCACTCTGTTGCAGCCTTTTTTCTGAGTGTGGGTTGGTGCACTTCTTCTGTTGATCTTTGTGAGTGGAAAACTGCACAGGGAGGCATAATTTTTTCCCCTACCAAAACATGATGTCTAGTGCACACATACCCTAAGACGTTCCAGAAGTAGACCAGATCACAGGAAAAACACAAACCTACAGGGGTGCTAGGTTGGGGAAGTATTATATTTGGGGTGCTTCCAGATGGCCGGCACTTAAGTGCTACCAATCAAAGGACATTGTGCGGCTATTCTGTCTTTCCCTCTGTAACTGATTTTCTGCTGTAAGAAAAACGGCAATGGAAAACCACGGAAGGGTTACAAATGGAAAACATCATCATCTGGACCCCCTGTAAAATTCTGTGAACAAGGCAGAGTGATTACACAATAAAAGCTTGCCTGGAAGCATCCTTGGACAGCAAACCACAGCTACTAGGCTTTCCCACATTACCACAAGAGTGGATGGGGAAAAAAGTAGGACAATGACCTTCTTTATACTAAGCCACACCGTGGGCCATCTACCCAAGCAACTGGCTAACCTGAACGAGCACAACTCTCCAAAATCTCAGGCAGCGTCTTTTTCTAGTTCTGCTTACCCTAACAGGGGATGTCGAGAACTGGACTTGTTTTGCCATTCCTGTAAGCTTGTGTTGTTCACCATCCATTGCAAAGGTGTTTACTTTCAGTTCTTTCCAACAGCTGGATCTAGCTTGTCTACAGCTTTGCTTGCATGTGCTGACTCTGAATTACTCCTTGTACAATTAAAAAAAAAAAAATACCATCCCTTGCTGATCCTATTCATTTGGCCATGTACGTGATATCTCTTAAAGTTCAATTTATGGAACCATTTTCTCCAACAGCCCTATTTCTGTAGTTTTCTCAACCACAAGAAACTGTGGATTTGGGTCGTGGTTGTGTGTATGGGTGTGAGATGGGCAAGATCTTTTTGGGCAAGATTTGTCTAATTTCTATATATTTTAACTTCTACATTTTATATTTTAAATGTTATGTGTTATATTATTTTTTTAATTGTGATGCTTCTGACACAAATAAATAAATAGCAGCTATGAAAAGTGACTGTGTGAACTGCTTCTGGTGGCCAGAGGATCATCTTGATATCTTCTGCAAGCTGTGAAAAAGCTGGGTTTTGCCTGCCCTGGCTAAACCAGGTTCTCTGAGCAATGGGCCCAGTTTCTTCAGGATAAAGGGCCAAAGGGACCCAAGTATACAGGCAAGCTTACAATCCAAAGTCTCCTGATTTGAGAAGGCAACTGTTCATGGAAGAGTGATCGTTAGTGCCCATCTTCCAATAACTATTGCTCTTCTTCACATACCACAGAGTTAAACCGTGGAGTGTACAGTGAGGCTGAAGGAAGTGCAGTCCAATTCAATAGTAGGACAGGCTAGGGGGGTCAATAAGAGAAAAAAGACAAGGCAGCGGCATTCTGGAAAGCAGCTATATTTATACGGAGGAGGGCAGCCTTTTATTCCTGCCTAATTCCTGCCTGGTGGTGGTATTATTATTAAGATCATAAGAAGAGCTCTGCTGGATCAGACCAAGAGTCCATCTAGTCCAGCATTCTGTTCACACAGTGGCCAACCAGCTGTTGACCAGGAACCCACCAGCAGGGCATGAGCGCAACAGCACCCACCCACCCATGTTCCCCAGCAACTGGTATACATAGGCTCTCTGCCTCTGGTACTGGAGGGAGCACATAGCCATCAGGACTAGTAGCCATTGATAGCCTCCTCCTCCAGGAATTTGTCCAACCCACTTTAAAAGCCATCCAAATTGGTGGCCATCACTGCATCCTGTGGCAGCAAGTTCCATAGTTTAACTCTGTGGTACGTGAAGAAGTCCTTCCTTTTCTCTGTCCTGAATCTCCCCCCAATCAGCTTCGTGGAATGACCCCACTGGGCTCTAGTATTATGAGAGAGGGAGAAAAATGTCTCCTTATCCACATTCTCCACACCATGCATAATTTTGTACACCTCTGTCCTGTCTCCCCTTACCCTCCTTTTTTCTGAGCTAAACAAGCCCAGCTCTTGTAACCTTCCCTTATAGGGGAGCTGCTCCAGCCCCTTGATCACTGAAGTTGCCCTTTCCTGCACTTTTTCCAGCTCTACAATAACTTTTTTTTAGGTGTGGTGACCAGAACTGTACACGGAGTTCCAAGTGTGATGACACCATAGATTAGTATAGGGGCAGTATGATGTTGGCGGTTTTATTCTCAATTCCTTTTCTAATTATGCCTAACATGGAGTTTGCCTTTTTTACAGCGGCCACGCACTGGGTTGTTGCTATTGTTATTATTATTATAGCACCCTCAGTCTGCACGATGCTTTACAAAGTATAATAGGACAGGTCTGTACCTTAGGAACATACAGTTTTAAAACTGACACATCAAAGGCAACACAGGAAGGGGGAAGAAGGTTCTAACGCCTGCTGTGATGACCTGAATTTTCCAAACTGCATCCTAATAATGAAGGGTTTGCTAGCTACATTAAAAAGAAGTTCTACAAATCATACTGATTTTTTAAAACGCGCGCACACACACACACTTTGATAGGGCACAGTAAATCATTTCTGACAAAATAAGAGAGAAAACTCAAGGCCTTAGGATCCATCTGTGCATCACATCATTGACTACAGTCTGACACGCTTCGTTTTCTCCAATGAGCGGCTAAGGGCATTATTCAGATGTGTAGCTGCTGCTGCTGCTGCTACCGAAACAGGGATCATTTGCAACTGCTAGGAAATGGAGTGAATGATACGTTATCCCTCCATGATGAGCAGAATCTCAAGGGCTTTTAGGAATTCACTGTTGTGCAAGGCTGAATAAAAGGAGCAGGATGAACATTTCATTTGAAAACTGGCCAGGAACTAAGGCTGCCCCAAATGTTCATCCCATTCTGTGTTTTGGAGGTAAAAGTCGAGCTCCTGGGGGGAAAATATGCCCAAATGCCTCCTCTTGTTCACAGGCAGCTGCCTTGTATTGGGTCAGGTTATTTGTCTATCCAGCCCAGTGTCATTTGCTGTGACTGGGAGCAGTTTTCCTGGGTGTCCGACACAGTGAGGTCTTTTCCATAACCTGCTATTGGATCCTTTTAAATGGAGATGTTAGGCACTGAACCGGGGATATTCTGTGGGCAAAGCAGGGATGTATGAGAAATTCGTTTGCGTTTGTTTTTGACCAGGGTTTACCCAGTTCTCGCCTTCCTGGCTGAACACAGACTCAGATACGATCTGCAGCTGAAGTACATTTCCAAGCTTGCAATGTGATTCACAGACACTCCCACTGCCGCCAATGTGCTCAAGAGCATGCATACATTTGAAAAATGCACATGAAAAAATGTGTCCTTTGAAAAACATGCGCAAACACACTTAAATCAATGGAAGAAGGATGTGTACATTTCAAACATGTGCATGACTGATGCGTACATTTGGAAAAATACCCATAAAAATATGCATGGATTTTCATGCAAACAGAAAAAAAACAACGCTCGCAAACTGTTACAAACTCAAAATTGACTGCTCGCAAAGCTCGCAAGCTGTTACTGCAGGCTTCAACCACAGGGACACATTTACATTCACTGAGATTAATTAATGTGTTTTAAAAATTAAATAACCCTGAAAAACACACCCCTAGGGGCCCCTTAGCAGGCATGCCAAGTTTCAGGTGTCTAGGTTTCACAGTCTTGGTGCTATGGAGCTGACAGATGGATACTCATCCCCTTTTATATAGATTATGCAATGTGAGCTTTTGGAACGTAGCATTTGGCCTTCTTCGTCCAATAATCTTCTCTACTCAGAAGCAAAAATGATAGGATGTTCCTACACCGTGGCTCCTCTTCTCAGACCCCGACCTTTTCTCATTGTTAATGGACTCCATATCTGAAACCTCCCTGCCCCGGCCCCAAGAGGTTGTTGTTGTTGTTGTTATTATTATTATCCTCACCTTTCCCCCAATACTGGGACTCAAGGTGGCTTTGCAACATTAAAAACTTGTACAGTTATAAATAGAAATATACAAAAGTTAAAAATTTAATTAAATCATCAATATTAAAATTCTATAAAACATCAAAATTTAAAAAGACAACAAACAATATAAACCACGGTATCAATCCATCATATTCTCACAGGTCCAGACTAGCTACCCCCAAAGGCCTGCCGGAACAACAAAGTTTTCACCTGCCTGCCAAAACATACTGAGGAGGGTGCCGCTCTCGCCTCCCTGGGAAGGGAGCTCCAGAGCCTTGGGGCGGCCACCAGCAGTGTTCAAGATGTGCACAGTTGGAAGCATAGCTGCATGAATCTAGTCTTAATTTGCATAATATGACTTCTTAGCATGATTTGGTTCAAAATTGGATGAGGGAACTGAAAGCAGTTTTTGTTGAGGTTTCGCTGCATCTGGACAATATTTTGGGAAATCTCTCTTTCAGCATTGTTCCTAAATTTCATCATGGTTTAACCATTACAAAAATCATCTTTTGTGCTCAAACCAACCTATTATTTCCCCCATGTGGCAGCTTGACGGCATGCTTCCCACGTAGATGCCGAAAGCTTTTGCAAATTGGTTTCTTCTAAGTACCACTCTCCTCACCCAATGCACGCAGTCCTTTCTCTTCCTAGGCAGTGTGTGAGGTTTTCCATTAAGAACACTCTGTGGCAGCATAGCATCATGTCCGCTTCCCTCCATTTATCTTTCTCCTGGCCTCCTGCATCCGCCACCCCTTCTTTCCTAGATCCCTTGCTTCTGTCTACCTGCTGCTCCCCACAGGCCCTCTTCCCCCACCCCTCCTGTTCAAGGCCACAGCCTGCCTCCTTTCAGCCTCTTTCTGTCCATCATCACCTCCTTCTACTTCCCTATCCCTCTCACCAGGTATTTGTCACATCACGTCCTGTGACTTCTTGGGCAAATGCAAAGTCACTAGCAAAATGGTGTTCTGATTTAACACTTTATTTACAGCTCTGCAACCACTATAAGGGAGTAATCCTATGACTGCTAGTCAGCGGCTAGATGGCCATAGGATATGTGGTTTTCCAAGAACCGACCTCGGAGCCCGTGCTCTGAGGTCAGTTCCCGGAGAACCGACCTTCCCCCCCCCTTCCACGCTGCAGGCAGCGTGGAACGACCCCGGGCTCCGTGCTTGGAAGAGGAGCATGGAGTGGCCAAAATGTGGCATTCTGGGGGGCGTTCCGGGGTGAGGAAGGCAGAAATGCCAGTATGACACATCCTATGCGTCGTCCGGCAGCCTCCTCCCCCACTCTACCTTCCCATGGCTAGACAGCCGAAATTGGCTGTCTAGCCACAAATGCAGGGCAGGAGAAGCACGGAGGGAATGATCCCCTCCGTGCTTCTCCTGCCCTGCACTGGATAGGCAGTCGCTTCTGAGTTCGGGGGCGGCTGCCTATCCCCATAGGATTGAGCCCTAAATGGCTCAAAATGGCTTCCTGAAAAACTCATCCGTTTTGGTATTTGTCATGTAGAGTTGGGGAAGGCCCATAGCTCAGTGGCAGAGCACCTGCTTTGCATGGATAAGGCTGCAGGTTTAATACACCACATCACTAGTTAAAACTGAGCCAAGAAAAACCTCCACTAGACACCTTTGAGGGGTGCTACCACTTAAGAGACAGTTGACAGCCCTGGATTACATCAACCGATGCCCTGGCTCAGTCTAAAGCAGTCTCATCTGTTCATATTTGTTTCCTTACCTCAATTTCTATCTTGCTCATTTTTAATCACTAAGATGAGACAAGAACAGGTAACAAAATATCGAGCTAGAATTAATTAAGGATAAAAGCAAACAGGCATTGGTTTAAGTTAAATATTAAAGCTTTTGCAAATTTGTTCATGCACCAAAAAGCATGGCAATGGGTGCATGAACGAATGTGGAATCCTATGGCTGCTGGGCAGCATCTAGACAGCCATAGGATTTTTCAGATTCTGGAAGTGAGCTCAGAGCCAGTGTTCCAAGCTCAGTTCCCAGAAATCCGACTCCCCGCTCCCTCCCCCACCACCCCAGAGGAGTCATGGGTCGTCCCCAGCTTCGCGTTCAGAAGAACAGTGCGGAGCAGTCGAAAAGAGGACGTTCCTGGGGGCGGGGGGGGGGGAGAGGACTGCGGAAGCACCATTATGACACTTCCTATGCACCCTCTGGTCTCCCCCCTCCCACTCCAAGGCTCCTTGGTTAGACAGCCAAAATTGGATGTCTAGCCACAAATGCAGGGCACAGACGAGAAGATCCCTTCTGCCCTCCACCTGCCTTGCATTGGATAGTCTATCCCCATAGGGTTGCGCCCTGAGGCTCCTGCCTTAACTTCCACAAAACTGAAAGAGCTCAAAATGTTCCGAGGCAGCTTTCCCCGACCTGGGGTGACAGAAGTTCTAGTCCAACACATCTGGAGAGCACCCGACTGGGGAACACTGTTCTACAGTCTCACATATTGTGCTGAGTTGCATCACAGGCTTCATACTCCTACACTTTCCTTCGGTCGTTCAGCCCCGTACTGTCCAGCTGCACAGTTTCCCTTGGTTTTTAGAGGCATAACTTGTTCCAATGAGCAAAGTGAGAAATTTCAAACACCCCAGCTTTAAAACTACAGGAAAAACAATAACATGCCAATACAGTTGAAGGCAGACCCAAGTGGAATTCCTGCATTTCTGGAATAGTTTCATTTCTGAAATAGTTTAATCTATTTCATCTAGACCCATTTCAGTCAGGCTTCAGGCTTGGGCATGGGACAGAAATGGCCTTGGTCGCCTTGGTGGATGATATGAGGAGGGCTCTGGATAGGGGTGAATGCTCCTTCCTTGTTCTCCTCGACCTCTCAGCGGCTTTTGATACCGTTGACCACGGTATCCTCCTGGACCACCTGGAGGGGTTGGGCATTGGAGACACCGTATTGCGGTGGTTCCGGTCCTTCCTCTCCGGCAGGTACCAGAGGGTAGCACTGGGAGAGGAGGTTTCGGACCCGTGGCCACTCACTTGTGGGGTGCCACAGGGTTCCATCCTCTCCTCGATGCCATTTAACATCTATGTGAAGCTTCTGGGGGCTATCATCAGGAGGTTTGGGGTGCGGTGTCATCAATATGCGGATGACACGCAGCTCTACCTCTTGTTCAAATCTTCACCAAGGTTGGCCGTAGAATCCCTGTCCAAATGTCTGGAGACGGTGAGTGGCTGGATGGGGAGGAATAGGCTGAAGCTGAACCCTGACAAGACTGAGGTACTTTTGGTGGGAGACAAGAGGAGGCTGGGGGATGTTGCCCTGGTGTTGAATGGGGTACGGCTACCCTTGAAAGCCCGGGTCCGCAGCCTGGGGGTCATTTTGGACTCCCAGCTGTCCATGGAGGCTCAGGTGTCAGCTGTGAGCCAGACAGCGCTGTATCAACTCCATCTGATACGGCGGCTGTGCCCCTTCCTTCCCGACCATCTGCTCCCATCGGTAGTACATGCCCTGGTCTCCTCTCGTTTAGACTACTGTAATGCGCTCTACGTGGGGTTACCCTTGAAGACGATTCAGAAGCTGCAGCTGGTACAGAACGTGGCGGCTCGCCTGATTAAAGGCAGCCGCCGGCGAGATCACATCACTCCAGTGCTGAATGAGTTAAACTGGTTACCAGTTGTTTTCCGGGCCAAATTCAAGGTGTTGGTTTTGACCTTTAAAACCCTATATGGTTCCGGCCCAGCTTATCTTAAGGCCCAGCAACACCAGACAGGCCGCTTAACAAGATCAGCCTCGGATGGCCTTCTCTCTGTCCCATCAGCCAGGACAGCTAGACTGGTGGGGACGAGGGAGAGGGCCTTTTCTGTGGTGGCCCCCACTCTGTGGAACTCCCTCCCTAGGGAACTCTGCCATGCCCCCTCTTTAATGAGCTTCCACTGTGCATTAAAAACGTGGTTGTTCAGGGAGGCATTTGGGGTGGGTTAGGTATTTTATTTTAGAAAACGTTTTTATTGCAGAATTTTATTGTTTTAAACTGTTTTATTATATGCTGTACATTGCCCAGAGTGGCTGGGTGACCAGCCAGATGGTCGATTAATAAATTTAATAATAAATAAATAAATAAATAAATAAACCAACCTACAAATTTACTAAGACAAAATGACCAGTAAATAAATGGCTGGAAGCAAAGGCCCTCTTCTCCTCCAGCCAGAATTTTAAACTCCTGTTAACTTAGTCACATGTTTCATCTAATTTCTCCCAAATGTTGATGTCTTATATATTCCACGAAAGGGATTCCTTCCACATGTAAAATGTCATATATAAAAGGACAAATCTTATCTATTTCAGAAGGAATCAACATTTCAGATTTATACTGACAGAATGCTGGAAGCTCCCTCCACCTTACCTAGTTTGCTGCTCCCATGGCTCTTAATTACCCCGTGCCTGCCTAAACCCCGTCTACTAACTGCCGGCCCCAAACGAGAAGTTGTACAGCTGTTCCGGGGAGTATTCAGACTTGAGCTTTGACAGAACCCGAAGGAATGTCTGTAACTGTCACCGAGAACCCCTCTCTAGGTGTTGTAATTGTTCTATCTTGACACACGGATGGTACTAAAATTAAGAAGCCACTCCCATCCGATGGTTAATCGTCATGATGGTACAAAGCAGACAAGGGGGGTTAGGTATGGGCGAATGAGCAGTGCTCAGAGCACCAGGATTCTCCAAACCTCACCTCACCACTTGTCTCATGTACGATTCACAATCGTGATGAGCACTTGCTCTGCGTGCAAAGGAAATGTGCGCAAATTGAGCTGCAATTGAATTGGAGATATGCACAAATTTCCCCACATTTGTGTATGTTTCCTATTTTGTGCAGCCTTCCCCTGAAGACTAAAGCAGGGCTGATTCAGTATATGGAGGAAAGTTGCTCAAATCAGGAAAGTTGCTCAAATCGAACAGGGAATCGGAATGAGATGAACACGAGCATGCGCTTGACAATTTATGAATATTTTCAGTGGACACATGCTTGCACTCATGACTGAGAGCTTCCAACAGCGCACGCTTACATGTTTTCTGAGCAAAAACGAAATTGGAGAATAGACCTCCTGAGGGACCAAGTGAGGGGATGGGGGAAGGGTGTTTTTGTGTGTGTGTGTGTGTAGTCTGTGGCAGAGGATCCAGTGCTTCCTAAGCCCTGCCAGGCTCACGCCAGTTGGGGACACAAGAGTGACCCCCTCGCTTTTTTCCACTCACTGGTTCTGGAGGCATGTTTGGATTGGCTTCTGCTGATCCACCCCTGATTGGGAATGGCAGCCTTGGTGGCAGAAAGCTCCACTACATCCCTGAACAGCTTCAGTATACTTGAGGGCACACCTTCTCCCTTAGCATCCTGCCGATCTCTAAAGTCTTCTGAAGAGGCACTCCTGGTGGTTCCACTTGGGCCAGAGATCTGCTTGAAAATCAAAAGGCATAGGGCCTTTTGTGTGTAGGCTCCCACCTTCCCCACAGAGATCAGGCACGTGCCCACGTTACTTTGTTTTTTGGTGT
Source organism: Heloderma suspectum (assembly GCF_057233095.1). Taxonomy (NCBI): domain Eukaryota; kingdom Metazoa; phylum Chordata; class Lepidosauria; order Squamata; family Helodermatidae; genus Heloderma; species Heloderma suspectum. The sequence continues at coordinate 326,863,216 of NC_139460.1, read as the reverse complement.
TTGCTGGAAACGTTCCTTTTCAGGAAAGCATTTTCTGTCTAGACTAAATCCCAGCCACTGTTTTACTGACATTCTTTCTTTTTACTGACAATCTTTTTTAGTTTGCATTTTAATTTGTTGTGTGTGGAGCACTTTATGCATTTTATAAATGAAAAATAAATAAAACACAATCCAGGGAGAGCTTCCACTGGCTGACCTCTCCTTCTGAGGTGTGCAGTATCCTATAGTGCCTGTGACTCCCTTCCAGAGACCATAGGATTGCTCCATTAGAGTTTTAAACATCAAAACCATCATCTTGGAACGTGGCCAGAGAATAGCTAGCCAGTACTTACATTCAGCTTATACTTGCAACAACCCAACCACATTGTTAATTTAGAAACTGTAAACAACAGCTCCCAACTCTGTCAATGACCTTCGCCTTCTAAAGAACTTGGTCGAGAAGCACGGTTGTGCAGAATCCATGGGCCAAGAAGCCAATGACTCCTCTCCCTTGTTAATGTCAGAAATTCTTTGGTTTTCTTTTTCTTTTCACTCCAAACCTTGCTGAAACGATCAGCCTTTCGCTGGAGGAGACATTAGATCTAATGTCATTCATTTTTGCCGCCTCCCCCCCCCGCAAAAAAAAAAAAAAGGGAAATGGAAAAAAGCCGCCTGAACAAGTGATAAACACCTTGCAGAAGTGGCAGAGACATTCAAAAACTGTGCAGTAATGAATGCACCACCGCTCAGGAGGCACGATATACGTTCATTTTCCCTGTCCATTTGCAAACGATGTACCAGAGGTTCCTTTCTTGGAAGGAAAATAACTTCAATTATGTGTTCTCAACCAAAGAAACATGGAAATTATCTTCCTTTCAGAAGGTAGAATTAGCCCAATTTAGAACTGAAAAGCTGCCAAAAAAACCATCCCTTGCTGATATTTACTTCTTTTCCCCCTTCATTTCCCCCCTCTTGCTTGTTCAGATACGCATCACATTTGCAGGAGTATTTTTGAGGATCATAACTCTGGACATTACTGTGCCTCTGATGGGGGTCCAAAATTGCGGTCCCCCTCTCCCCACAATACACCCGTCTCTGCAAACTACCTCATACATTTGGGCTGCCTGAGATACAACTTCTTTGCAGCTCCTACTATGGGACTCCATCCAAGGCTCTGCTTAGCCCTTTTGCTTGCTGGGAGGCGATTTGCAAGGATTCAGCTCTCAGGGTTTCTGGGACTTGAAAAAGGAACAACATGGCTTAAGGCTGCAACTTAGCCCAGGGAGCTCCATAGGATGATGTAGCCAGGCCTCCAAGCCCTCTTCAGCAACAGAAGGAGCAGGCAATATCAGCCCGTGATTGGGAGGCAGCATGAAGCCTCTGGATTGGCTGGGTCACGGAGTCTGGTCTTCTGCCCTTGGCCTGGTCAACAGCGCAGGACTCCTGCCTGCTATGCTTCTGCCCCGCTATCAAGTAACTGACTTTAGGGACCTTGAGGTGGAAGTGTGTACCTCAAGCTTGGATTCAGCCTGGCCCTGACACAATAACTTGCTTTTGTTGCCCTTGTTTTGGTAGCTTGGGCTCCCTCTCACTAGCCTGGTATTCTTCCATGGAGCCCATCTGGATATTTTGGACAGGATTGGCAAGGCTCTCGATCATGTGAAGGAGCCCTAGATGTGTAGGTCCTCTCATACACCAATGCCCAAATTGTGGCTGCCTGAGGGGATGGCTAGTAGGTCTGATTCTGTTCCTCCTTCGTGTGTCCAGTGAATCCATGGTGGTGGGGCTCAAAAGGGCTTCAGTGAGTCTGGCATGTGGCTTAATCCTGAAGCTGAATCCACAGGCAGCTCTCCTTGGTCCTGATCATCTGCACCTTGCCACACTTGTCCAGAATAACCCCACAGGCTCCACAGGAGGGTACTGCGCCAGTGTGAAATAGAATAAGTGACCAAGAGAAGTGCAACGGAAACACACCGCTAGATCACGGCCAGGCCGAATCCAGACCTGGAATCTGCACCTCCAGCTCAAGGTCCCTAAAGTCAGTGGTTTGAGTTGGAGGTTGGGCCAGAAACATAGCAGGCTGGAAGAACAGGCAAAGCAGAAGGCCAGGCTTCCTAGACCTGGCCAATCCAGTGGTTTAATACTGCCAGCCAATCTGAGGGACCAGTGGTATACATCCCTATTCCCTTCCATGCCTGAAAAGTGCTCTGAAGTTTAAGAAACAACAGTCTGCAGTAAATCACCAGGCCTAGCTTCAGCCTTCAGACACAAGATTCCTGGTTCATGCTGCGGAATACCTAATGCGCTACTACTGGGGGATTGGCTGAGCCTTTTTATTTGGCACTAGAGCTTAAGCTTCCTTAAGCTAGTGGGAGCAGCCAAAGCTCCAAGGTAGAGCCCCTGCTTTGCATGCAAAAGGGCCCAGGTTTGATCCCAGGATCTCCAGGCAGGGTAGGGAAAACTCCTGCCTGAAACCCTGGAGAGCCACTGCTAGTCAGTGTTGACAATACTGGGCTAGATGGACACATGGTCTGACTTGATATAAGGCAGCTTCCAAAATTCCTGCGCTATGATGCATGTAGCTTCATTTGCCCTTCAGTATTCCTGAACTGCAGGACAATATGTTGGAAAGGGAAGAAGCCACCTTTATGAGAGGAAGGATTGAGGGTGGGTGAGAAAAATATCCAATGAAAAGGAATGATCTTGAAAGTCAAAGGTAGGCCTCTCAAGGGACGTGCAGTCAGGACAGGTGCACCTAAGCTGTATTTGAATTATGGGGGGCACACCGCCCTTTACGGTTCTCTCCTCAGGTACTGTTTTTTGAAGGTGGAGCGGCATGCCTTGGCTAAAATGGGGCAGGAAGGCTTATAGATTTCATCAAGGTTCCTCCATGATTCAGGCATGGAACAAAAACTCCCTTCTGACTCTTTGAAAGTAGCATCTGGATTGGCCTAGGAGGCAGAGAACCAAGCAAATTCGTCTGAGCCTTGACCACCAAGAACTGCATGGTCCCAGCTTTGGACTGAGATGCAGAGTGGCGCTGGACATCTTTGGAAGAAATCCAGCCGCCAAATGCATAGCCGTGTTTAGTTGCTGACATTCCTTGTGATGTTTCAAGAGAAGTTTGCAGGAGCTGTAGAAGCAGACCCCGCCTGCACAAGTTCCCTTTGAAGTGCAACAAGAAATACCACCAGCTAAATGCAGGTGCGACTGCACAGTTTTCTGTTGCCGCTTCTTCAATGGAGTCTGAAGCCGCAGCACTCTCAGCAACAAGGAGCAGCCTGAATTTTGCAGACAAACTGAGGATGAAAGGATTCTCCCATTTGCCACATACAGGGTCATTTTCTGCAGCTTCCCTTGCCTTATGGTTAACCCAGCCCTGAACCCCCGTTTCAGCCTCTCAGATGGAAAGAGCCTCACCTCGAGGTAGCAGAGGCTCACACATCTCCCTGCCAATGATCCAGGGGACAATCAGCGCGAACATTTTCAGGCAGCAGCTATGCCAAGTTCCGCACTCCACACAAGGGAAAGGAGTCCCGGCCAAGAGCTTGTCAGGAGTATTATCATTTATCTCATCCAATGTACTTATTGAAATGATTTCCCGTTTGGCCAGCGTCCTCAGAAACTTCTCGGCAAAGTCCCAGTGCTCTGGTGACCACATCTAGGCTTTGTCTTTGAGAGCAAGGGTGGCCCCCATGGTTAAAGCTTTGGGGTTTGTCCCTCTTGTCCCTCTCTCTGAGGAATGGGAGTTGGGACAGAAAACTGGCAAGGGAGGGGCTGAGGCAATGGAGAGGAGAGCAAGTAGCAGGGAATGCAAATGCAAATAACTACTGGGGGCGTGTGTGTGCCCCCCCATACAAATACAGACTGCCCCTGCCTGCACCCATATTACATCTCTGCTCAAGACTCATTCTGTGCTTTTGTGCTCTCTCTCTCTCCCCCCACCCCGCATATATCTACTTTATCTCCACTGCCTGTACAGATTACACTGAGTTGTTTGCACATTACCTTGCTGGCAATGTTTGCGGTTTAAAACTAGGGATGCATGAGAACTCTGTTTTCGCTTGCAAAATATGTGAGCATGCCCTGTTTGAAGCCCCGAATGCGATCGTAAGCACGTGTCTGTCGAAAATGTTCACAAATTGCTGGACATCTGCTTGCGTTCGATTTGTGCAACTTCCCCAGTTTGATTTTGTGCAGGTTTCCTAATTTGCAGAAATCAGCTCTGCTTTATGGAGGAAAGTTGTGCAAATTAAGGCAATTGGGGAAATTTGTGCAAATTTTGTGTTCGATTGCTGCTTGATTTATGTTCATGCAGAGCAAGTAGCAATCGCAAACACGAATGGGGATCGGGCATGAGATGAGTAGCAAGACGGTGTTTGGGGAATCCTGACCATCTTGAACATCACTCTTTCGCCCAACCCGATGTCAAATCTTTTCATGTGAAAATGTTTGTTCCTAGGAATGACCACTCAATTGTGTGGAGCGGATCACTACATTTTAAAACATGTGAACAATCTAGCCTGAACCCAGAGTAATCATACCTTAAGTCTACTGCATTGCTAACTTCTGGTATAACCAATTTGACTGTTGTTTCAGCCCCAGCAGCCATTTCTCATTTGCTGAATCCTCTTATAGTCCATTTGAGTAAGTGAGGTTTTTTTTTTAATGGCCACATTGGTTGTATCCCACCCTATATCATTAAGATCTCAGCGTGGGGTACAGATAAAATCAATTTAAACAGTTTAAAACAATAAATAATTTAAACAGCTAAAAGGATATTCAACCATTAAACAAGCTAATACCAATTTAAAAAATCTAAAACAATAGTTAAAACAGTGTGCATCTTTAGGGAATTCATTTAGCCCTCAAAGGCTTTGGTGAAAAGTCTTGTTTTTACTTAGCGCCAAAATGAAATCAGCATCTGCACCAATTGGGCCTCCGGGTGGCACAGCAGAGAAAGCCCTCTCGCACGTCCCACCATAGTGTATGTCTTGCACTGGTGGGATGCAGAGGAGGGCCCCTCCAACAGATCTTAGTCCTCAGGCAGGCATATATAGGGAGAGGCGCTCCCTCAAATATTGCGGTCCCAAGCTGCTTAGGGCTTTAAATGTCATCACCAGCACCTTGAATTCCAACCGGAAGTGCACTGGCAGCCAGTGCAAGTCCTTTAAAACTGGTGTTATATGATTTTTATGAGGTGTTCCGGTCAACAGTCTAGCTGAAGCATTTTGCACTAGCTGCACCTTCCGAGTCGTCTTCAAGGGCAGCCCCACATCAAGTGTGTCGCAGTAGTCTAATCGGGAAGTCACCAGTGCATGTACTACTGTGGCTAGGTCATCCCTGTTCAGGAAAGGCCATAGCTGGCGGATCAGCCAAAATTGGCTGCAAGAACTCCAGGCCACGGAGTCCACCTGTAGGGGTGGACGAAAGTCACTTACCTGTCGTCGAAGCTTGTTCGCGGTGGGGAGGAGGCGCTTCACTGCTCCCCCCGTGAAGTTCAGGCCGGGGGGGGAGGCTTCCCGCCTCGCCCCGGCCGAAATTCAGGCTGGGGGGAGGCTTCCCGCCTCGCCCCGGCCGAAATTCAGGCCGGGGAGGAGGCTTCCCACCTCGCCCAGCCGCGAACTCGAAAGTGTTTTTTTTTTTAAAAAAAACGCCCCCGTGATAGTGTTGCCCTTATTTTCGCCGTAGTCTACGTAAATCTTTACGTAGATACAGCGACCAAATAAGGAACGGGAATGGCGGCTCCCTATGGGGGCTGCCATTATCCGTACGCGCTCTTTTTTTTTTTTAAAGTCACCCGTGATAGGCTACGTGACGATTTACGTAGCCTATCACGGCTGACTTTGCAAATCTAGCCATGATAGGCTACGTTAATCGTCACGTAGCCTATCACGGGGGTGTTTTTCTTTTTTTCTTTTATTGGAATGGCGGCGGTGGCAGCTGGTCAAAAGACCGGCTGCCGCTCCCGCCCCGCACAAACACCCGCTGAACCGCCGGCCGGACCCGCCGCCGGGAGGGACATTCGGCAAAGGTAAGTCCCGTCTCGGGGGGGGGGGTGCGGAGGATTTCTCCCCAAAACTTGTTCGGGGGGCCGAACACGTTGGCGCTCGGCCCCCCGAAGTTTCGGGGAGAAATTCTCCGCCATCCCTATCCACCTGGGGCTCCAGTGACAGGGGTGGATCTAGGAGTACTCCCCAGCTATGCACCTGCTCCTTCAGGGGGAGTGCAACACCGTCCAGGACAGATCGCTTACCCAATTCCTGGATTTGGGAACCACCAATCCACAGAACTTCCATCTGGTCAGGACTTTCAGTTTATTGGCTCTCATCCAGCCCATTACAGCCTCCAGGCACTGGTCCAGCACCTTCACTGACCCAGCTGACTCCAACGACGAGAATTAGAGCTAAGTATCATCACCCCCAAACTCCTAATGACCTCACCCAATGGCTTCATATAGATGTTGAACAGCATGGGGATAGGATAGAACTCTGTGGCACCCCACAGCTTAATAGTCATGGGGTAGAACAGGAATCCCCCAATACCACTTTGTGGAATCGGCCCTGCAGGTAGGAGCAGAACCACTGTAACACAATGCCCCCAACTCCCATCTTGCAGAGCTGATCGAGTAAGATCCCATGATCAATGGTGTCAAAAGTCGCTGAGAGATCCAGGAGAATAAACAGGGTAGCACTCCCTCTGTCTTTCACCTGGAGTAGGTCAGCAGTCATAGAATCATAGAATAGTAGGGCTGGAAGGGGCCTACAAGGCCACCGAGTCCAACTCCCTGCTCAGTGCAGGAATCCAAGTCAGCGCATCCCTGACAGGTGGCTGTCCAGCCTCGTCTTGAATGCCTCCAGTGTGGGAGAGCCCACCACCTCCCTAGGGAATTGGTTCCATTGTCATATTGCTCTAACAGTCAGTCAGGAGGTTTTTCCTGATGTTTAGCTGGAATCTGGCTTCCTGGAACTTGAGCCCATGATTCCGTGTCCTGCACTCTGGGATGATCAAGAAGAGATCCTGGCCTTCCTCTCTGAAACAACCTTTCAAGTACTGGACGAGCGCTATCCTGTCTCCCCTCAGTCTTCTCTTCTCAAAGCTAAACATGCCCAGTTCTTTCAGTCTCTCTTCATAGGGCTTTGTTTCCAGTCCCCTGATCATCTTTGTTGCCCTCCTCTGAACCCTCTCCAGTTTGTCTGCATCCTTCTTAAAGTGTGGTGCCCAGAACTGGACACACTACTCCAGATGAGGCCTAACCAGTGCTGAGTAGAGGGGAACTAGTACTTCCTGGGAATTGGAAGCTATGCTTCTATTAATGCAGCCCAAAAGAGCATTTGCCTTTTTTGCAGCCACATCACATTGTTGGCTCACATTCAGCTTGTGATCGACAACAATTCCAAGATCCTTCTCGCTTGTAGTGTTGTTGAGCCACGTATCCCCCATCTTGGAACTGTACATTTGGTTTCTTTTTCCTAGCTGCAGAACTTGGCATTTATCCCTATTAAATGTCATTCTGTTGTTTTCTGCACAGCGCTCCAGATCACTTTGAATTTTGTTTCTGTCTTGCAAAGTATTAGCTATCCCGCCCAATTTGGTGTCATCTGCAAATTTGATCAGCATTCCATGCACCTCCTCCTCCAAGTCATTAATACAAATGTTGAAGAGCACTGGGCCCAGGACTGAGCCCTGCAGTACTCCGCTCGTTACCTCTTCCCAGTTTGAGAAGGTCCCATTGATAAGCACTCCTTGAGTCCGATTCTGTAGCCAACTGTGGATCTACCGGATCATTGTTTCATCTAGCCCACTTTGAGCTAGTTTGCTCATCAGGAGATCATGGGGCACTTTGTCGAAAGCTTTGCTGAAGGCGAGGTATATGATGTCTACAGCATTCCCACGGTCCACAAGGGAGGTGACTTGATCCAAAAATGAGATCAGATTTGTCTGGCAGGACTTGTTTTTGACAAATCCATGTTGGCTTCGAGTAATCACGGCATTGTTTTCAAGGTGCTTGCAGATGGATTGCTTTATCATCTGCTCCAGAATTTTCCCAGGGATTGATGTCAGACTGACTGGTCTGTAGTTCCCAGGTTCCTCCTTTTTGCCCTTTTTGAAGATAGGGACAACATTAGCCCTCCTCTAGTCATCTGGCACTTCCTCCGTCCTCCATTATTTCTCAAAGAGAATAGACAGTGGTTCTGAGAGTTCTTCTGCCAGTTCCTTTATTACTCTAGGATGCAGTTCATCTGGCCCGGGAGATTTGAACGCATTCCAAGTAATTCAGTGTTGCTTGACCATATGCCTATCAATCTCAAGCTGCAATCCTGCCCCTTCAGCCTCTACTTCACCTTTGCCAGGGGGGTCATAGACCCTCTTTGGGGAGAAGACTAAGCCAAAGTAGGAATTGAGCACCTCTGCCTTTTCTTTGTCATCTGTTATCATTTTGCCTTCCTATTTAATAGCTGAACAACCATTTCTTTCCTCTGCCTTTTACTATGCATGTAGCTGAAGAAAGCCTAGGGATGTACAAAAGTCACTTACCTGGTCTCGCAGCTTGCTTCGCGGTGGGGGGGAGGCGCTTCGCTTCTCCCCCCGAAGTTCAGGCCAGGGGGGGGCTTCCCGCCTCGCCCGGCCGAAATTCAGGCCGGGGAGAAGCACCTCGTCTCCCCGGCCGCGAACTTCAAAAGAAAAAGAAGAAAAAAAAGCCCCGTGATAGGCTACGTAATGATTTACGTAGCCTATCACGGCTAGATCTGCAAAGTCAGCCGTGATAGGCTACGTTAGTCGTCACGTAGCCTATCACAGGTGACTTAAAAAAAAAAAGCGCGTACGCAAATGGCGGCCCCCATAGGGAGCCGCCATTCCCGTTCCTTATTTGGTCCCTGTAGTCTACGTAAAGATTTACGTAGACTACGGCGAAAATAAGGGCAACGCTGAAAGCCTTTTTGTTGTTTTAGCATCCCTCACTAACCTCAGCTCATTCTCAGCTTCAGCCTTCCTGACGCCACCCCTGCAATTCTGTGCTACCTGCCTGTGCTCTTCCTTTGTTACTTGGCCTTCTTTCCACTTCCTATATGTGTCCTTTTTTCTTTTCAGGTCATCCCTAAGCTTTTTGTGAAGCCACATTGGCTTCTTCTGTTGTCCTCCACCTTTTCTTCTTGTTGGAATTGTTTGTGATTGTGCCTTGAGAATTTCCTTTTTTAAAAGCTCCCACCCATCTTGTATGTATGTATTTATTTATTTATTTCATTTCATTTCATTTCATTTCTATACCGCCCAATAGCCGAAGCTCTCTGGGCGGTTCACAAAAATTAAAACCAAACACACAATAAAACAATTTAAAATATATAGAACATTAAAACCACAATATAACAATACAACCACAATAAAATCTAGCAGCAGTGCAGGAGTTTAAAATACAGATTTAAAACAGCAAAGATAAAAATTTAGAAAGCTAAAATGCCTGGGAAAATAAAAAGGTCTTCACCTAGCGCCGAAAGGAATACAATGTAGGCGCCAGGCGAACCTCACTAGGGAGCTCATTCCAGAGCAGGGGTGCCAAAAAGGAATCTTGGACTCCTTTTCTCATTAGCGTCGCTTGCCATGGGACCTTACTGATCATTTTCTGAGTTTATTAAGATCAGCTTTCCTAAAATCTAGGGTACGCGTTTGACTACACTCGGCTTTTGCTTCCCTTAGAACCAAGAACTCAAGTACAACATGGTCGCTTTCCCCCAGAGTTCCTGTAACTGCTACTTGATCCACTAAGTCATCTCTGTTGGTTAGGATCAAGTCAAGGATAGCCGATCCTCTAGTTCCTTCCTCTACTTTCTGTAGGAGGAAGTTATCTGCCACCCAAGTCAGGAATTTCCTGGAGGGGCCATGTTTTGCAGAATTTGTCTCCCAACAAATATTGGGGAAATTGAAGTCCCACATTACTACTACATCATGCTTCCTTAAAACACTGGCTATTTGCTTTCAAAAGTTTCATCCTCGTCTTCTCCTTGGTTGGGTGGCCGGTAGTAGTCTCCGACCACCAGGTTCCTTTTATTCTTTGCTCCATGTATTTTGATCCAGATGCTCTCGATGGGGCTACCAAACTCATCCTCCTGTAAGAGCAACTAAGACCATACCCTGGCCTGAAACCAAACTGAAATGGGCCAGATAATCAGTTTTCTCCAAGAACATCTGAAGCTGCCCAGCCACCACGCGCTCAAGCGCCTTGCCCCCAAAGGGGATATTAGTGATGGGGTGATAGTTCTCACATACCTGTGGGTCCAGGGAGGTCCACTTCAGGAGAGGGTGCACTACCGCCTCTTTCAAGGTGGCAGCATAACCCCCTTGACAGAGTGAGGCATTTACCACCCCCTGGACCCACCCAATCAATGCACCCATACTAGATCGTATTAGCCAAGATGGGCAAGGGTCAAGCTTACATGAAGTGGGACGGACTGATTCAATGGGAGTTGAAACCCAACAAATCCAGAAGGCAGCAGGTTAGGGATGGCTGGGCAAGCCCATAAGTTTATAAATGATATTATCACAACCAGCGAGGGGAGAGGGAAAAGAAATGCAAAAAAGCAAAAAACAAAACAGACTGTGACAATTGTATTAACGCGTAAATTGTATGTAGAGTAGCACAGTGCTCATTCATGCAGCAGTGCTGAGAAAACACAAACATCCTGGAATTGATGTGCTAATTAACACCTGCAGTGGCATAACATTGATTCAAGCCATGGGTGATAGAACTAAACTTCGTTAGAGGTTCCTATTCAGTAGATGCTCTTGTGTAGTTAGGACAGTTCTCGTAGGGTGCAACAATATTGACATCGGAGGCGACCGCCTATCCAATGCAGGGTGGCTGAAGCATGGAGGAGAGGATTCCTGCAGTTTTCCTCAGATGCCTGATTTTGGGCGTCTAAGCACAGCTTTGGGGAGGGGGTGGGAACGGGTCTAGAACAGCTTCCACGGTCTCCTCCTCTCCCCACCCCTGGGAGTGCCCCCTTTTCGTCCTGTCCGTGCTCCATCTTATGCTCATGGACAGGCACAGAGGGGTGGCCGTCACTGTTCTCTAGGAGTGCACGAAAGCCACTTACCTGGTCTCGCAGCTTGCTTCGCGGTGGGGGGGGAGGTGCTTCGCTGCTCCCCCCGAAGTTCAGGCCGGGGGGGGAGGCTTCCTGCCTCGCCCGGCCGAAATTCAGGCTGGGGGGGAGGCTTCCCGCCTTGCCCGGCCGAAATTCAGGCCGGGGAGGAGGCGCCTCGCCCGGCCGCGAAATAAAAAGTTAAAAAAAAAAACAACGCCCCCGTGATAGGCTACGTGACGATTAACGTAGCCTATCACGGCTAGATCTGCAAAGTCAGCCGTGATAGGCTACGTTAATCGTCACGTAGCCTATCATGGGTGACTTAAAAAAAAAAGAAAAAGCGTGTACACAAATGGCGGCCCCCATAGGGAGCCGCCATTCGCGGTCCTTATTTGGTCGCTGTAGTCTACGTAAACCTTTACGTAGACTACGGCGAAAATAAGGGCAACGCAAATAGCTATTTGCGTTGCCCTTATTTTCGCCGTAGTCTACGTAATCTTTACGTAGACTACAGCGACCAAATAAAGAATGTGAATGGCGGCTCCCTATGGGGGCCGCCATTAGCCGTACGGGTTTTTTTTTTTTTTTAAAGTCACCCGTGATAGGCTACGTGACGATTTACGTAGCCTATCACGGCTGACTTTGCAAATCTAGCCGTGATAGGCTACGTTAATCGTCACGAAGCCTATCACGGGGGCGTTTTTTTTTTTTACTTTTATTGGAATGGCGGTGGTGGCAGCCGGTCGAAAGACCGGCTGCCGCCTCTGCCCCTGTCGAAGACCTGACGAACTGCCGCCGGGACCCACCGCCGGGAGGGACATTCGGGAAAGGTAAGTCCCGTCCCGGGGGAGGTGCGGGGGGCGGGGGGGGTGCGGAGAATTTCTCCCCGAAACTACTTTGGGGGGCTGAACACGTTGGCACTCGGCCCCCCGAAGTTTCGGGGAGAAATTCTCCCCCATCCCTACTGTTCTCTCCGATGGGGAGGGGCAGGGAGCACAGTTTCCCAGCCATGGGCTGGTAGCGCTATCCACGAGCCTGGAGCTGGAAAACCGAACAATCCTATCTCCCCCAGACACCGTCTAGGGGACATAGGATTGCTTTCTCCACGTCAAACCTAAACTTATTTCCATTTTGTTACGTTACTTCTTGCCCCAGCCCCATGGTGAGGATATGATCCACCTTCTCCATCCTGAAATCCTTGTTTCTCCCACACCCTTACACCAACATCTTGGTGAGGTAAAATGACACAGTTCCCTGTGCTGGTCCTCATTTTGGTGGTCCTATTACAACTGTTTATCATTTCCTTTCACAGCCCTTCATCACCCTCTTTGCTCCCCACAGAATCGTTCTGAAGGTTGTCAAAATCCTTCTCCACCTCCCAGAACTGACCACAGGAATCTGATATGAGGGGAAGCCATGTCTGCCATCTGAGGGCCTTATTATATCTGCCACTGAGGGCCTTATTAGCATGATTCTGAGATGGGCAAAGATGACGCGAGAGCCCTTGAGAGGGACGGCTCTCTTCCAAGCGCCTCAAAACCCTCCAGGCAGCTTCTTCCTCCTTTCTGTGTCGCCTCTGCTTCTTCAGCCCAAATAGCACAAGGCGCCACCACTGTCTCTATGCCGTCTCATCCATGCAAACAATTTCTTGACCAATTAGCAAGATAAGTTCATTTGTACTCCTGCCACCACCATCACCACCACCCTTCATGCCAGAGGCAGATGAACAGCCTCGCTCAGATAAGTCTTTGAACACCAGGGAATGTTTTGACAGCTAAACATGGATCTTGTTGAGTTGTCTCTTCTCAGTTCTCCCAAAGGCCTTATACTTATTGACTCATCACCCTGCTCCTGACGTCCTTCTAGACAAATCCTGGAATTGTACTTTTTAAAAAACAAAACACTCAACTCCATTCAATTAGGACTTTAAAAGAATTACTTCCTCCCTCTTCTTTATTTTAAGCAGTGTGACTTTCTCCACAGTGGAGGCGGGCGGGAGACCCTCTTTTCTTCCTTTGCTTGAGAGATTTGTTCACTTCTACATCAACCTTCAATGTTTTCATCTTGGTTTTCCACATCTGCATCACTACCAGTCCTTCAGGATGGTGGGTGCCAGCACCAGCAAAAGGATTATTGCCCTCGCTTGAGCTGGGGGGTGGCTGAGTGCAGGTGCCTGTGATGTCCTCTGCTGGAGACACTACTTCATCTGGAGGGGCCAAAGCCAGAAGGTGGACTTTGGCATCAACAGGAGGAGGAAGGACAGCTGTAAGTGCAGCTCTTGGAGTCTCACAAATATGGGTTCTGCACCTGGGCAGAGCAACATCTAGAACGTTCTACAGCTGAGCAGAGCTTGGCAGGGGCCTGCCCACTCTCCTCTGGGCACGCTCCTAGGTGTGGCTCCCACCTTTTTGCCTGCCGTTGCTCAGAACCCATATGTGTGAGTCACAGAGATCATGAAGAAGAAAGTGCCCAGCAGCAGGAGTAAAACTGGCAAGAGGACGTTCCCACACTGGGGGGATCTGGGCTTTAACAGGTGGCCGTAGTGGTCAACAATCCCGTAGGGCAGAGAAGGTCCAAGACACCCTACTGCGGCGGTACGAATGTAACAAGCAGAATATTTGACAACCGCTTGCCTTTTAATGGCGCTCCACAGTGGCCTGCCCAAGTGGGTGGCCCAATCCTGCCCAAGGGGGAGCGCAACCACCTCTTTGCAGATTCGCACTGTCCCTGCCATCATGTGGGCAAAGGCACTCGTGTACTGCGCTGTGCGCGTGCGCACGTCCAACGGAAAGAACAGGAGATGAACCACAGAGAGGGATCAGGGCTCCTGCACTGCTGGACTGCTCATGAGACTGGATGCTGCACAACTCCCTCCGTTGGTGCCGGCTGCTTCGGAAACGTTAGGAGCCAAGGTTCTTTCCCTTTCGCTGGCTCTCCAGGCTGTTCACACCTGGCTCTCATGAAGCGCATAGCGGGAGCCTGGCCAACAGACAGCAACTCCTCTGCTTTGGACAGCAGGCTGGTGGGCAGAGTGGGCAGCGACGAGGCCCATTTTCCCAATGGCGGACACATCTGGAGGGCTTCCTCAGGACTCCAGTTTACAGAATCAGAAATGTAGAACAAGAGAGAAGGGTGTGATCTCAGGGCAGTCGCTCTCTCTCTCTCAGCTTAACCTACCCCACAGGGTTGTTGTGGCGGCAAAATGGGGAAAAGGGCATGTGTGCTGTGCTGAGCTCCTTGGAGGGAGTCTGGGATACAAACATCATGGGGAGGTGGATCTTTTACTGTGTGTGTGTGCGCGTGTGTGTGACACACAGAGAGCGAAGTGGGAGAGGGAACTGGTTTTGAGCCATTGTTTATCCTTATACTTTCAGCAAAGCCAGTTTCTAATCCAGATAACACTGACATTGTTTAAGCTCTGCAAATCTTTGTTTGAAGGAACACTCAGGGCCTGCAATCATCTTTTATTTCATATATTGTTTCCAGGAACCCATTTCCCCAAGCGGTAGACCAATTCATGGGTAGCATTACATTGTCAGTCTCCTGAAAATGCTGAAAAATTGGGGCATTCTGGTGGTGTCTCTGCCAGTTTTCAGGATGAGCGGCAGTGGTACAGTGGCACCACTATTTTCAAGTCGAGGTGCTCATCAGGACAGTCCCCACAGCCACGTCCCCAAGGAGCAAGGAATCCCCCAGCCACACCCCCAAGGAGCAAGGAGCCCCACTGCCACGTCCCCAAGGAGCAAAAAGCCCCATAGCCACATCCCCAAGGAGCAAGGAGTCCCCACAGCCACGCCCCCAAGGAGCAAGGAGCCCCACTGCCACGTCCCCAAGGAGCAAGGAGTCCCCACAGCCACGACTAGAAGGAGCAAGGAGTCCCCCAGCCATGCCCCCAAGGAGCAAGGAGCCCCATAGCCACATCCCCAAGGAGCAAGGAGTCCCCACAGCCATGCCCCCAAGGAGCAAGGAGCCCCACAGCCACGCCCCCAAGGAGCAAGGAGCCCCACTGCCACGTCCCCAAGGAGCAAGGAGTCCCATAGCCACATCCCCAAGGAGCAAGGAGTCCCCACAGCCACGACCAGAAGGAGCAAGGAGTCCCCCAGCCATGCCCCAAAGGAGCAAGGAGCCCCATAGCCACGTCCCCAAGGAGCAAGGAGTCCCCACAGCCACGCCCCCAAGGAGCAAGGAGTCCCCACAGCCACGACCAGAAGGAGCAAGGAGTCCCCCAGCCATGCCCCCAAGGAGCAAGGAGCCCCATAGCCACGTCCCCATGGAGCAAGGAGTCCCCATAGCCATGTCCCCAAGGAGCAAGGTGTCCCCACAGCCACACCCACAAGGAGCAAGGAGTCCCCACAGCCACGTCCCCAAGGAGTCCCTACAGCCACGCCCCCAAGGAGCAAGGAGTCCCCAGAGCCACACCCCGAAGGAGCAAGGAGCCCCATAACCATGCCCCCAAGGAGCAAGGAGCCCCACAGCCACGCCCCCAAGGAGCAAGGACTCAGCTGTGTTGATCTCTTCCCCATCCCTCTGTATTATAGATGTCTTTTGTAGGTCTTTTGTAAAGCTAATAGGCCTTAATTACCCATTTAAGAACAAGCCACCCTGTGGCAATTCCACATGCACAATATGTAAATAGTAAACGTTTGTGTGTATGTATGGTGGATGGTATGTATCTGGAATGACTGACAGGTGAGTGTGAGGGGGGGCTTGGCAGAGCGTGGGCAAGAAGAACAGTCTGGCAAGTGGAAGAAAGGGGGGTGGCTGAGTGGGAATGGAGAGCAGGGTCATGGAGGAGAGCTTGCGCAGAAAAGGGGGGGCTTCTAGAGAGTCAGGTAAGTCTGGGAGGAAGGTAGATGGGGAACAGCTAGAGTAGTTGGACATTGGAGTGGGAACCTCTAGTAAGGCAGTCTGTGGGTTAGGGAGTGCGTCAGATAGAGTGGGAGAGGGTGGGGGAGGTTTTGAACACAGAACTAAAAGCAAGAGTTACATTGTGCAGTTTATAGTGTTGCCTTCTTTTAACCCAGTTCCTATTTCCAATCCTGCTGTACCAAATAAACCTTCTTTGTTTTCAGTTTTAAAAGACAGTTTCCTTTTGAGTTATTAGGAAGGGTTTCGTGGCATAACCCCCACGTGCCAGCTGCTTGCTCTGTGCAGGAGAGAAGGAAGAAAGTGGCTCTGAAAGGGTTCTTGGTGGCAGCAACGGAGAGAGTGGTGAAGCATCATAGTACACCAACGGAGGGTTGTGGGTGAGAGCCTAACGGTGGCAGTGTGAGGACAGACACTGACCAAAGCACCTGACCTGGTGACTAGAAGAAGGATCGTGAGGTGGTCAAAAAAAGCCTCAGGTCCTCACCCCCCCACCCATACTTTGCATTACAACACGGAAAGTTCAAAACAATGCAGTGCTACTGGGGAAATCCCGCCCCCCCGCTACTGTGAGGACTGCAGCTAAGCTCAGAGGCAGCAGGGAAATCTGATGGGGCAGGCAGGTGACACCATCGTCCCGGATCATCCAAGCGCCCTGGGGCTTTGTCCCTGGGAGCCCAGGCTCCATTGCACCATTGCCGAGAGGGCAAGCAGCAGGCAAATGCACAGAACAGTGCTTCTGGGTGGCCCCCAGTCTTCGTCCCCGAAGGCAAGGCAACTTTTGTGCCTTCCTTCCCAAGGCTGCTTGTTACCACTTACTCCATCCTTCTGCCACATCCGCAATGTCGCGCATGCAGGAGGAGGCAAGGGGCAGAGGAAACCAGCCCGCCTGCCCCGTTCCCTTCCCCCACCTCGTGCGTTTTCATTTGCAATGCATCGTGCCCACGTATAGCCTTGTATGCGCATGGCACACGGATATGTATGTGAAAGCACGTGCACACAAACCTGTCCTTCGCGGTGGGTGCAGTGCAACCCTCTGCACCTCCACTGAAAACTGCCCCATGACTTGTCTGCTTTGGCTACATATAGCTGATTTACAGTTTCTGCTTTACCACCTGCCTCACAATCTGGAACACGTCCCCCCGCCCCCACCAACAACACAATGAAATGGAATGTGAGGATGAGGTGGGAGTGTTGGGCTGGGAGTCGGGAGATCTAGTCCCCACTCGGCCATGGAAGCTCACTTGGTGACTCTGGGCCAGCCACAGACTCTCAGCCCAACCCACCTCACAGGGTTGTTGTTGTGAGGATAACATGGAGGAGGAGGATTATGTATGCTGCCTTGGGTTCCTTAAGGGGGAGGAAAGGCAGGATATAAATTAAATAAATAAATAAATAAATAAATAGGGGGCCTTTTAAGTGGTGGCTCCTCCATTGCGGCCTTTTTGGTGAGAAGTGAAGACCGTTTTATTTTCACAGGCTTTTTAGCCCTCCAGTTCTTTGAGGTGCAGTCCCATGCATGCTTAGACAAATGGCTGGCCCCGGGCATGCGGGAAGCTGCAGGCCTTTTTTCTGTCTAAACATGCATAGGGTTGCACATTAAGTGTTTCAGATCTTTAGACTGCTCCTGACTTTTATACTGGTTTATACTTTGGTTTTATTCTGTTTTAAACTTAATGGTTTTTATATTGTTTTATTAAGCTATTGTATTTGATGGTTTTAAGTTTTGTTCTGTGAACCACCTAGAGAGCTTGGACTATTAGGTAGTGTGAAAATGTAATAAAGAAATACAAATAAACAAAATATCACTCCAATTTTACAAATGGGGAACTGAGGCTGGGAGACAGTGCGGTGCTCAGAGTGTGTCCATAGCAGAGGCAGGACTTTGACGCCGCACCTCCCAAGGCCAAGTGCTTTAGCCTATGTTGGCTTAAGAAGAGCCATGCTGGATGAGACCATGGGTCCATCTCGTCCAGCATTGTGTTCACACTGTACATAGGCTCACTGCCTCTGGTACTGGAGGTAGCACATAGCCATCAGGACTAGTAGCCATCGATAGCCTTCTCCCCCAGGAATTTGTCCAACCCCCTTTTAAAGCCATCCAAGTTGGTACTTGTGGTATGGACCACAGTTGGTACGTCTTGTGGTAGCGAATTCCATATTTTAACTCTGCACCGTGTGAAGAAGTCCTTCCTTTAACATGTCCGGAAGCTCCCACCAATCAGCTTCATGGGATGATCCCGGGTTCTAGTATTTTGAGAGAGGGAGAAAAATGTCTCCCTGTCCACATTCTCCACACCAGGCATAATTTCAAAGGCCCATTCTATGTTGTAGGGAGCGACGTGGGTTATACTGTGTTTGGGCTTCCAGATCCCTTTACAGTTAGCTGAACCCTCGGCGGGGAGAGGCTCCCGCGCTTGTTCTTCCCAAAACCTAGCACGCAAAGGGGCTGGGCATAACAGGAACATCAGCTTATGGACTGCAGCTGCTGAACCATTTAACAAGTGGTGGTCTCCCCTGCCCCCGCTCCCATCCATGCCCTTTCACTGTCTCTGCTCACTTGGCAAAGACACCTCCCGTGCTCTGACAGAGGCCTGGGAAGGCGCACACTCCTCCCCCAGCCCCCAATTGTAATTAGACTCACAGTAAATGCAGGAAGCCATGCGCAAGGAACACAATGTTCACAGCTGTCACTCACGGTTAAATAATTAGTCAATATTACGCTTCAAACACTGCCCCTAGCACTCATGCCAATCTGGACGGGGACGAATGTGTCCTTATGTTACACCGGTGGCTTGTCTCAGTTGTTCCTATAAGAGGACATGCCAGCCTCGGCATAGATCGGGTCAACCCGTCTCTAATCCAGTTAGACTGCTAAATGCAAGTCAAAGCTCGGGAGGATTAAATGGAGGGGACTGGTGTGGGGGAGGAAGGAGGGGAGACACAACCCTCGAAAGTCGTACACGCAAGAAGCCCTTCTCTCTCCACCGCGCCGCTTTCAAAGTTCATTTTCTTTTTAAAAACAGAAAGTTGGCTAATCATCTTGTAATTGGCACAGAGTCATGAACAACTCATTTTGCTCTTCCTATGTACTCTGCTAAAAGACACAAGTGGCCAGACAAGCCAGACGTGGTCAAATAATTGAGTGTATATTTTCGTTTTCCTCCTGTTCCATTTTCCTGGATGTTCTTTGCTTTCCCGAAGCTCTCTGACTTCACCTGTGAGCCCTTTGAAGACAGAGGGGTCTGCTGGTTGGGGAACATTGTTGTGACTTGCCCCGAGTGGTGGGGTAGTGGAGCCAGGGGTCTCAGGGCCAAATGCCAGGATGATGACATCATCTGCCACCCCCAGTTCCCTCTGAGCTTCACTGCACTCGTCACAGTAGCTCAGGGGGAGCCGGGGAGAGTATGGATTTCCCCAGCAACAATATATTGCTGTGAAGTATCCCATGCACACATATAGAATACACACACAGGTATACAGTTATACAGGTATAACTCTGCCTGTAAAAATGGCATCCTGCATGGAATTCTCCCCCTTCCATGGGAACATAAGAAGGGTCCTGCTGGACCAGACCAAAGGCTTCTCTAGTCCATCATGCTGTTCCTGCATTGGCCAACCAGATGCCTTTGGGAAACCCACAAGGAGGGCAAGAGTGCAAGAGACAGCACCGCCCCACTTGTGTTCCCCAGCAACTGGTATACAGAGGTATACCCTTCCATAACGTGTAGGTAGGTACGTGAGAACCAGGAAAACTCGAGCTGTTTGACGTTCTCCAAATTCCATCTTGAAGCTCATTCTGACTCATGTCTGTATCTTCCTTTTTTTAATGAAAATCTGTGTATTTTTATATTGTTGTTGTTGTTGTTGTTCAGTCGTTCAGTCGTGTCCGACTCTTCGTGACCCCATGGACCATAGCACGCCAGGCCTTCCTGTCCTGCGCTCTCTCCCGGAGCGTGCTCAAGTTCATATTCATTGCATCCGTGATGCTATCTAGCCATCTCATCCTCTGCCGTCCCCTTCTCCTTTTGCCTTCAGTCTTTCCCAGCAACAGGGTCTTTTCCAGAGAGTTTTCTCTTTGCATTAGGTGGCCAAAATATTGGAGCTTCAGCTTCATTATCTGTCCTTCCAATGAGCACTCAGGGTTGATTTCCTTTAGGATGGACTGATTTGACCTCCTTGCAGTCCAGGGGACTCGTAAGAGTCTTCTCCAGCACCACAGTTCGAAAGCATCAATTCTTCGGCGCTCAGCCTTCCTTATAGTCCAGCTCTCACAGCCATACATTACTACTGGGAAAACCATAGCTTTGATTAGACGGACCTTTGTCGGCAAGGTGATGTCTCTGCTTCTTACTATGCTGTCTAGGTATTTTTATATGCATTTCCCCAAATGTACACATCAATTGTGTGCATCTTTGAAATGCACACATTCTTCTCCCATTGATTAAAGTGTTTTTGTGCACATTTTTCAAAAGTACTCCTTTGTTCATGCACATTTTTAAAATGTACGCATGCTGTTGAACACATTTTTGGGGTCAATCACATTGCAAGCTCAGAAATGTATGTACCCTGACCACAAATTGCGTCCGAGTCCATGCTGGGTGTGAATTGGGTAAATCCTGATGAAAACAAACTGAAATTAATTTCTCATACATCCCTACATGTCAGAATGCTTCCCTGTGTCATGACATCACCACACCTTCCTTTCCCCTACCCCTACCAGTGGCAGCCAAGAATGTGCATCAGGGCCTGGAAATTCATGACATGATGCCACAGGGGTACAGGATAAATTTTGCTACCCGCTGTGGAGCGGGAGGAAAGAACTTGCTACTGTCGATGGCAGACTTGGGTAACCCTCGGAAGCATCCAAAGTGTTTCCACATCACGATGCGCAAGGGGAAGCATTACAGAGCAGCGAGGAGAAGGGATGCATTTTCTAGATTTGGAAAGTGCCAGATGCTAGTCACAGACACATAGGGCCAGTCCAATCTGAGTCCAGTTACCTTAGGAGGGTGTGCGTGCGTGTGCACGCATGTGCATGTGTATGGGGCAGATCTCCATACTCCCAGTTTTTAAGAGTCTGGGGCAAATGTCAGTGTGCACAATGTTTATCCTTTTGTTTTAGGCAACAGCAACTGTCAGATCCTATCTGTGTGGGGCACCTGGCGAGGTGGGCTGGCAGGCATAGGCCCAGTGTCAGCAGCCTTGGGCAGCTCCCAGGGTCCTAGCAGCACTCACCGGTACTGACATCTGCCCTGGCTCTCTGCATATGGTGGTGGGCAGCTGCAAGCCACCATTTTAAATTTCCCACGGAGCAGTGCTACATCAGGTGTAGCAGGTGTGTAAATTTCCAGAGCAGTGCTACATCAGGTGTTCCAGGGCACTGTGGGAGATCTAAAATGGCAGCTGTCAGCACATCAATCCACAGCGACGACCGGGGTGTGTGGGGGAGAGAATGCGCAACGATGTAGGAGGGAGCCCATGAAGGGCCCTTTGTTGGCCCCCCTCAAACCTGGACTCTGGTGGCAGACGGAATCCCCCTTCCTTGCTACACAGTAGCAGCTGGCCCACAGTCTCAGAATCATAACCTCAACCAGCCTTCCCCAACCTGGTGCCCTCCAGATGTGTTGGACTGCAACTACTATCACCCCCAGCCAGTATGCTGGGAGTTGCAGTCCTACACATCTGGAGGGCACCAGGTTGGGGAGGGCTAGTCTAAACACTGAATATACTTTAGACAGCAGGAAAATTAGACATACCAGATGTGACACAGCAACAGGATTTTGTCTGATGCTGTTAAACTTATGGTCCTGTTCCTTTAGCAGCGCCAGGTGGCAGGGTATTAAAATAAATATGTGTGTTAATTTGAAAAGCCCCGTGGTGAGCTGCGACCACAAGATCTGCAGTCTCTCCGGGGCCTGTCTGAGTCTTTCAGGGAACCTCTCCGTGATCTTGGAGGCTGTGTGCCTCATTAATAAACATTCTCCTGGCAGTAAAAGGGCGCTGTCTAAATTTAATGAACTCCCAAATGGACTTGGAGACACAATCCATTGATAAGATGTCACCAGTCCTGATGCAAGACAAGCTGATTCCGCTGCCAGCCCAGGCTACACAAGGAACTGCCGTGGAGGCTGTTTAAACCCCCCGATAAGCAAAGAAACAGAACGGTGGTGGGTGATTAAAAATTTCCCAGTGACTAAAATGCAGGCCTTTTTTGTATTTCCTGTAATTGCTGCCTTTGCCTCATGGTTGTGAGCACACAGGGAAAAATATTTTTTTAAGGCGAGAACGTGTAGAATTTGAGTTCAAGATGTTAGGTCAGTGATTTTTTTCCTTTTTCTTTTAAAGAAGGAGGCCCTGGGTTAGTTTTATTTTCCCTCTTTTAAACAGGAGTAAACATCTGCAAAAAGGGGTTTTGTCTTACATTTAGTTCCTGCTGTTATTAGTAGCATTATGATGATGCCGATGATGCCATATCCCTGAAGCTTAGGGTGGGTCATAAGGTTTTACATCACGCTCATGTGCAGACCCAACCTAAATAAAGCTTCCAAAATCAAATTGTGCTGCTGAAATACAGAGCAGGAAAGTAAAAACAGCAAGGTTTGCATGGTTTCATAGGTCACCAGAATTAGGGAAGGCGATCATAGTTTGTTGATAAATGAAGTGTGGACACCACCACACTGCATGCATCAGATCCTTATTTCATCCAAAGGTTGCATTAATTAAGAAGACACCTGCTGATTAATCCATTTTTCCTGAACTAGTTAGAGACCATGCATGCCTGTAGGCCAGGTGTGGGCAACTGTGGCCCCTCTCTCCCCAAAATTATAATTTTTAAAAAAATGGCATCTAGAGTGGGCATTTTGATGCCTTTTTGACCCTTTTAGAGCTCCATAGCTACTTTAAAACAAGCTTCGTTTGACCCTTTTGAACGAAAGACATCCGACAATCTGAGAAACACAGACGAAACAGAGTTGACAACATCTGTACATCCCAACATGCAAGCAGCTGGGAATGCTAAATGCATGAATGGCAGGGGTATGGTATGGGATCAGGCCCCAGTCTCCACACACACACACACGTCCAGTGTAACCCATCGGTTATGTGAACAAGGCTTCTGTATTGCTTTACTGCAGGTATCTTTGTCTTAATAACAAGAATGAGGAATCCTGGATGAGCAAGAGACAGAGAGAGAGAGAGACAGAGAGAGAGGGACAGAGAGAGAGGGCGATACTGCAGTCACTTCAAGATAAGCCAAAGGAATTCCCATTCTGTGCTAGCGGATTTCAAACCTGCTGCTCTACAGGAAGCTTTCCATATCAGTGTGACTGCTCAGCCAAATTAGACATGATGCAGGAGAATTTGACTGGAACAGGACGGAGGGCCCAGCCATTTTCACAATCAAGTGCCCCACCCACCCAAATATGTTCTCACCTAAAGGGGAAAAGAGACTGGGGTCATGTATCTCCCCTGCCCCCTGGTAGAAAACTTATACATAGAAGGCATTCCTTTGCAGACAAATGGCTCGTGGGAAAGGGTTCATCATCCTTCCATCCGTGCTCTTGGTCCAATCAAATTCAGGATTTCCAGGAATGCATTAAAGTGGAAAGGAAAAAAAAGTCAGGAAACTCTTCAAGCATTCCCCGAAGTTACATCCAATTGGGCTCCACAGAATCTTGGTGCATCTATCAATGGCCATGCTGGCTGGGAATGATGGGTGTTGCAGTCCAACATATGGGGGGAGCACCAGGTTGTAGGAAGCCACCTGAAAGTGCCATGCAGTGGTTTGCAATGTCACTTCACTTCATTGACTTGAATCCCTGATTGGCAAGCATTAAAAGATGGATTAAAAGGAGAAAGGGTGGAAAGATTAAAAAAAAGAAAAAAACTTAACATGAATACAGATTTTGCTGTGGCTGTGGGGTTCTCTTCCCAGAAGCTGTTATTGAATGCAGCGGCTAAAACCTGTGACTAAGAATAGCCAGGCAGGTTTTAAAGTTCGTGGTTGGACCCAAGAAGGAAGGATAAGACAGATTAGAAAAGCAGGAAGGTTTTGTGTAGGCTGCACTTACTGCTGAAAATGGTTCCATTTTCTCTAATGTTATGAGCAGGGCATCCATCAATACACCAGACTTAAGAGGACAACTCCCTTTTTTATGTTCAATCATGATTTCTCAGACTGACCAAATTGGAACATCTCTCTCTCCCCGCCCCCTCCCCCTGGCTCTCTCTCCACCCCACCCCACCCCACCCCACCCCACCCCACCCCACCCCACCCCACCTGCTCTCTCTCTCTCTCTCTCTCTCTCTCAGATACACACACAGCACCAAACACAATTTATGGAAGTATTAGTAAAACCTTCTTAATTTGGGGAAAGGAAAAAATATGTAGACAGAGAAAAATAAGTGAAAATTGTTATGGACGATAAAGAGGATTCTTTCCAGTTTGCTGATTCTGTTAATTTCTTTTTCTAGGTTTAAGCAGAATTGCACGAGTTTTCCCATCACAATTTCTCCATTTTGACTGATGTGAATTGCACCGTGAGGCTCTTTTGAGGTGTATCTTTTTCTTACGTTATTCTGTAAAGCACGAGGCAGTGGCGTTACATCGTCATCACTGTATATTGTGTGTATTATGTGTGTGTGTATATAAAGCAGTTCAAAGCATTTCAGATACTTTATCTTGCAATCTTTATCATAGCCCTGTAAAGTAGATGAGTACTATTATTCCCATACTCCAGGTGGCGGCAGGGGTTGGGTGAGGCCACTCATCGAGTCTATGCCAGAGAGGAGAGATTTCAGTTAGGGACTTCAGCTCAGACCTTTAGCCATGATGCTATAGTAGCTCTGTAATAATAATGATCCAAAGTTGAGGGGTGGCTGGCTTGAGTTTTTGTTCCAGAGAGCTACCAAACCCAATGCTGCAATGTCTTTGTCTAAATTCACAGGGATTTATGGGTCACAGAACAACAGGACACTATCCAACAATAACTAAAAGGACCCTATGTGAGTGAAACTGTATAGAAAAAGTAGAGAGCCCACACATGAAAAAATGTGACAGCAATGACTATTACAGGGAAGGAGATGGGCAGGAGTTAAGAGCAGGGGGCCGGCGCAGTGCCTACTGGGGTAGGTGTGGCTGATTTACCAGATATATCCTTGCGTGTCTGAGGGACCGCCTTCACCCATATCAGCCTGCCCGCACTTTACGATTAGCGAGAGAGGCCCTTCTCATCTGCCTGCCTGTGACAGCAGTCAGGTGGATGACCACATGTGAGAGGGCCTTCTCTGAAGCGGCCCCACACCTCTGGAATAAGTTTCAATTTGGAGTCCACCATGCTCTATCATTGCAGGCTTTTAAGAAGGCCTTGAAAATCTATTATTTTACTCTGGCCTTCTCCTAATATGATTGCTGTTGTTGCTATTTTTATTGCTGGCTTTGTTGTTGGCTTTTACTGCTGTTTTTATTGCTTTTAATATCGTGTGGTTTGTATGTGTTATATTGCTGTACCTCACCTTGGGAGGGCTTTTGCCCTGAAAGGTGGCCAAGAAACATTTTAAATAAATAAGTGCATAGTCTTGTGTCCTGTTGCTGGCAACGTGATAAAGAGCCCTCCTGCATCTGCAGGGATTTCTGCCCAGAGAGATCCCAGTTCTTCATGACAGTGCTTTTTGGTCAGGAAGGATGCGGGAAGCCTGGCCCTGGGGAACTCTGCATAGGGAGGTTCCTGTTGACATAGCTCTAGGGCAACCTTCCCCACCCTGGTGCCCTCCAGATGTGTTGGACTACAACATCCATCACCCCAGCCCACATGACCAATGGCTGCTCTGGCTAGGGATGACAGGTGTTGTAGTCTGATATGTCTGGAGGGCACTGGATTGAGGAAGGCTGCTTTAGGGCCTTATGAAGGCTGGAGAAACAGCCTTGCCCCTCACTATCCTCACGACGTTGCCACTGGAAGCTATGCTTGGGAAAAAGGGAATTGAAGGGGGCAGTTCCGAACGAGGCCATGCTTATTTGCAAACTGAGCTGAATGTCAAAATGAGTTTGGCTAGGATTGTTGTTGGACAGCAGAGAAGAGAGAAGCCATTAACACTGGCCTTATTCGCGTCTTCTGTTCCCCATTCCAACCAGCGGGCATTTGTTTAATAAGCTATTAATTTAGCTTATTCAGCTAATAATTGCTGATCTGAACCTGCTGTTTGGACTCTTTGTTTTTAATGTATTTTATGATTATGCCAGCAGCCTTGTGAGTGCTATGCCCTAAAATGCAGCCCGTAAAAAAGAATATAAATCAATAAAAAAAAAATGCTGATGCCACAATCGGCTTAACAGCGCCATCAAGGTAACACAGCCAGTTGCCACTTTCCCCACACATCCAGGAATGTATGGGAAAGGGTCGTGGCTCAGTGGTAGAGCACATGCTTTGCATGCAGGAGGTCCCCGATTCAATTCCCAGCAGCATCTCCAGGTAGGGCTGGAAAAACTCCTGCCTGAAGCCCTGGAGAGCCCTTGCTGTCAGCCAGTGTTGACAATACTGGGCTAGATGGAGCCAGGGTATGGCTCAGCAGGAGGCAGCATCTTCCTGTATTCCTATGAGGATAATGTTGTCAAACCTGCTGCCTGTTTGAGACATTTATCAGCAAGGGCTAATAGGGTGCTGTTACACCGGAATGCAAAAATCAGGGACATGCATGGCGTCTCTAAGAACCGGCAGCATCCGCGTTGCTGTGGGAGGCGGCCCGAGGAGGAATGCTTTCAGAAAGTTTCCCCAGTAGGTGAATTTGCTGGAGCTGTTCCTTCGAGGCCACTTATTCCAGATGGCTATTTGTGTGCATGCGTGTGTGTGTGACCGAGACAGGATGGAGGAAAACTTGTTGACAGCTAAAAGGTAAAAGCAAATATTGTATTTTTAGAGTGCTGTGCTGACTTTTTACAGGCGTCTCGGCGTGCAAGTGCCCGTTTTTCTAACACGAAACCGAGTCACCACATGAAAAATAAAGAAAAGTTTTTTTAAAAAAACATTATGGCAATCACATTTCCAGGGCACAATGAGTCACTGTCCAAAGTCTAAAATGGGAAATAAATAATTTTACAGGAGCTGTCATCACCCCTGGAGGCATAAGGCAGGGGGACCCACCCCAGAAAGTCAATTCCAAAATCTTCAGGTTCCCAGTTTGACCCATTTTGTTCCCCATTTAAATGGGACCATTGACATTTTAACATACCCTCAGGAAAAAAGGATGCAGTCAAATGGTGGTGGTGGTTTGATGAGGCATTAAAACAGACAGAGTAATAGCGACAAGATGAATGGCAAGAGTAGGGACTGGATTTCTCCATGCCTTCGGCACCATTGTGTCAGCTGTAGCGTCAGCTGGATGCATCCACGATAGATGTACCTGTGGACCCCGTCCCCCAGACCTGACCCAGGCTCTGTTGCAACTGGTTAGTCCAGCCTTCCAGGCCTCCCTATTTGCAAGGTGTTCCTTACTCCTGAGAAACCCCTTACTCCTGAGGAGTCTGGTTCCTTCGGGCCATGTGGTGTCCTCTGTTGCTGGTGTCCACCTGCACCTGCACCTGCTGGCCTCGATGTTCTCTGGGGCTGGGAGGTGGTTTGATCTCTCCTTCTGACTCCACAGTGAGTCTGGCCCTGCTTCTGTGGTTCCTCCCAGATCCTCCTCTGCAGATGAACTTGGACTGGCCTTTCCCAGGACACTGGGGAGGGGTGTGTGCGTGCCTCTGGACTCTGCGCCATCAGGGTCCTTGTTCAAGGAGGTCTCACCCCGGGCCAGGCCTGGGCCACCCATGACATCTTTCCCTTGCCGTCAACAAACCCACTACCATGACGTAAACCACCATTTCTCCAGCCAATAGATGCAATGTAAGGATGGCGATGCCTACCTCACAGGATTGTTGTAAGGCAGCCTGCCCCAACCTGACACCCTCCAGATGTGTTGGACTACAAGTCCCATCATCCCCAGACAGTAGGTTTACTGAGGGAAGGTATGCAAAGTTGCACTGAGCTGAATATTCCTTTTTCTCCCCGTCAATGTTCACCTCAAATATACCTTTTCAACAAGGAATAATTGTTCAGCAAACAATAGTAAAAGGACCCCCCTCCCTCCACCGGAAACAATTATATATTTTAGAGATTTCAGCTTTCTTCCCCGTCTCCAAATCCATTTTCTCTGGCTGTCCTCAGCAGATTTGCTCAAACAAGACTAAAGGCTGGACGTGTAACCTGGCTCAGAAGCACAGAAGATGCTGGTGCCTAGATAGCGTGGACCGCCTTGGGAGCAACTGGAGCACACCCCTCCCCCCCCCCCCCCTGGACAGGCCACGCTCTCCGAGCGCCTGCGCTACTCCCGGGAGCAATTCTTCCAGCCAGAAAAGCTGCTTGCATTAGCAAATGTTCCTCTGAATTAGCAGCATCCACAGAGGTAAGACACCCATGAGAGCACTGAGGCTGCCGTGCAGAGCACCCACCTGATGCCTCTGTATCTGATCAGGTGCACAGACCCCCTGATTGAGGAAGGAAATGGGGACAGGATTTTTTTTTTTTTAAACGTAAGCCATTTCACTTTGGCCCTGTCTTTGAACACCCTAAGGGTGCAATCCTAGGCATGTTCACACAGAAAAAGGACCCCAAACTCCCAGCATTCCCATCTGGCTGCATGCTAAATGTTGATTTTATTCAGTACTGTAACATTCTCAGTTGGTATTTTTAAAATAAGCTTCTAGTCCTCATGACTGCGCGCATGTGGCAGGGGTTGGGGGGAGTTTGAAGAGATACAGGCAATGCCAGCTGTAATCTTAGAAGCCAACTGGCAACTGGGCGGGCCCATCTGACCACTACAAGTAGCTGCATTGCCTCAAGCAACAGTTCACCCCAGCTTCTTTAGTTAACTCAGCTGGATTAGTTCTATTTTCTCTAGACTTCCTAGTCCAGCTTGCTTGAACAAGGACTAGCTCAGAATATAGTTTCCTAACTAAAAATCAGCTCTGGACAAATTCCTCTTGACAGCCAACCACCGCCCTTTCTTTTTCCTCCCTTGCACATCAACCTAGCAGAGGGGTCAGCTTACTGAAAATCCAGTTCAAGGAAATCAAATAACATGTGTGATTTAAAACAATATACATATTATATATAGATACACACACACATACTCATGAATTTGCATAGGCATCAAAGATAAGGTGAAAGAAGAAACATGACAAGTGGGTCTCTTCTGCGTGACCTGCTTTTGAATAAACACCGTTATATTCCACAGTCAATTATCTCCAAAGTACAAAGTGTTCTGTTACCAAAAAAAGACAATTCGTAGCGGCTGGTCAAAAAGGACACATCCATGCACCGAAGTGAGCACTTAATCTTTTGTGTTCCTGTATAATTTTATACAAATGGGGATGGTTTGTGGGCCACAGACAAGATGTTGCTGTGTTCTGTTTTTCTATTATTTCATAAAACATCTAATTGCAGGCTTTGGCGAGAGGTGCCAGCATTGCTAGGGAAATGCGAGGGGCTACGCGTTGCACAGGCCGGTAATAAGGCTTCCGACAGAAAAGTGGAAAAACAAATCATTACTTGAATGTATCGAACAGAAGAGGCCTAATGGGACCCATAGGATAAACAGTCCCCTTTATTATGGCTTATTATGCAATAGTCCCCAGTTCTATATTAAAATGGCTCCCCCCCCATTTTGCTTTTGTAACGTTGGCTCTTAAAAACTCAACGTCTGCGGGGACAAATATTATTTTGATGGCAGCAGCTGACAAAGGAGAACTGACTTCCCTCTGCCCACTAGTCTGTTCAAAGCACCTGCTGATGTCTGATGGAAGCACCGGCCCCCGGATCCTTCTCCTGACTTGCAATTTGGCATACAGCTTGGGACCAGGAGATCTGTACACCGATCTTCCCCAATCTCATGGTTGTGAGAGCAATAGACTTCAACTATAGCTTTTGAAAGTATCCAGAAGTAAGAACATTTGTGTATTTCAGAGCAAGAGATCAAACGGATTGTATAAGCTCCTGAGGATGGAAGCATTCCGAGGCGCGTTGAGCTCAATCCATGTTGTTTTCTCGATCCATTCTCGAGCACCAGAGTTTGTCTCCCCCTTCTTCACCGTCATTCACGGTGCTCTTTCCCTCTTCACTTCTTTGGACTACACCTCTCATCATCTCCAGCCAGCATGGCCATTGGCTATGATGGCTGGGAATGATGGGTGTCGTATTCTGACACATCACGTTGAAGAACCAAGTTGGAGGAGACTGTGATACATCGAGATACAAGACTCGATGGCCTTGTAGGCCCCTTCCAACCCTACTATTCCATGTGGTCCTTCAAGAGAAGCTCAAATCAAGTTGTTTGTTGTTCAGTCGTTCATTCGTGTCTGACTCTTCGTGAGCCCATGGACCACAGCACACCAGGCCTTCCTTTCCTCCGCTCTCTCCCGGAGTGTGCTCAAGTCCATATTCATTGCATCGGTGATGCTATCTAGCCATCTCATCCTCTGCCGTCCCCTTCTCCTTTGGCCTTCAATCTTTCCCAGCATCAGGGTCTTTTCCAGGGAGTTTTCTCTTTGCATTAGGTGGCCAAAATATTTCAGCTTCAGCTTCAGGATCTGTCCTTCCAATGAGCACTCAGGGTTGATTTCCTTTAGGATGGACTGATTTGACCTCCTTGCAGTCCAGGGAACTCGTAAGAGTCTTCTCCAGCACCACAGTTCGAAAGCACCGATTCTTCGGCGCTCAGCCTTCCTTATAGTCCAGCTCTCACAGCCATACGTTGCTACTGGGAAAACCTTAGCTTTGATTATGCGGACCTTTGTCGGCAAGGTGATGTCTCTGCTTCTTACTCTGCTGTCTAGGTTTGCCATAGCTTTCCTCCCAAGGAGCAAGCATCTTTTAATTTCATGGCTACAGTCACCGTCTGCGGTGATCTTGAAGCCCAAGAAAATAAAATCTGTCACTGCTTCCATTTCTTTCCCTTCTATGTGCCAGGAAGTGATGGGACCAGATGCCATGATCTTAGTTCTTTTAATGTTGAGTTTCAAACCAGCTTTTGCGCTCTCCGCTTTCACCCTCAACAAGGGGGTCTTTAGATCCTCTTCGCTTTCTGCCATTAGGGTGTCTACGTATCTGAGGTTGTTGATAATTCTCCCGGCAATCTTAATTCCGACCTGTGATTCACCCAACCCGGCATTTCTCATGATGTACTCTGCATATAAATAAGCAGGGCGACAATATACAGCCTTGTCATACTCCTTTCCCAATTTGGAACCAATCGGTTGTTCCATGTCCGGTTCTTACTGTTGCTTCTTGACCCTTGTACAGGTTTCTCAGGAGACAGGTAAGGTGGTCTGGTACTCCCATTTCTTTAAGACTTTGCCACAGTTTGTTGTGATCCACACAATCAAAGGCTTTAGCGTAGTCAATGAAGCAGAAATAGACATTTTTCTGGAATTCTCTTGCTTTCTCCATGATGCAGCGAATGTTGGCGAT
This sequence comes from Heloderma suspectum, assembly GCF_057233095.1. Classification (NCBI taxonomy): domain Eukaryota; kingdom Metazoa; phylum Chordata; class Lepidosauria; order Squamata; family Helodermatidae; genus Heloderma; species Heloderma suspectum. The sequence continues at coordinate 326,831,787 of NC_139460.1, read as the reverse complement.
TTGATCTCTAGTTCCTCTGCCTCTTCGAAACCCAGCTTGTACTTCCGGTAGTTCTCGGTTCGCATACTGCTGAAGCCTAGCTTGTAGGATTTTGAGTATCACCTTGCTGGCATGTGAAATGAGCGCAATTGTGCGGTAGTTTGAACACTCTTTGGCATTGCACTCTGATTGTAGAACTCTGTCCTAAGGGAGGCTAAGACTGGCGCCTTCTCTGTTGTCCTTTAGGCAGCAGGATCCTGGGTCTCAGGCAGAGGGAGGTCTTTCCCAGCCCTGCTAGAAAAGATCTTTTTGTAACTGGAGATCTCATGCATGTGTTCTACAATCCCATGTTGCCTTAATACGGAGGAGTCATGCCCAGCATCAGCAGGTTTGACTGACAGCAAGTCTCCAAGGTCTTAGACAGAGAAAGAGCTTTCCCAGCAGGCCTCCTACTGTGATCTTTGCATAGCTAGAGACCCCAGTGGATGAACCTGAGACCTTCCCCAACCTCGTGCCCTCCAGATAAGTGGGACTACAACTCCCTTCAGCTCTGGCTGGAATGGCCAATGGTCAGGGCTGACGGGAGTTGCAGGGAAAAACATCTGGAGGACCCAGGCTCTGCTACAGCCTTCCCCAAGCAATGGCCATGCCGGCTGGGCATGATGGGAGTTGTAGTCCCACTTATCTGGAAGGCACGAGGTTGGGAAAGGCTGCTCTACTATCAAATGTTGCCCCACTTCCAGACCCACACAGCTTAGTCCTGCAGAGTAGGGATGTGCAAATCAGCAAAACCTGAGCTTGCTGAAGTTCTCCGAATTCGCTCTCGAAGCTTGTTCTGACTCAAGTCTGTGTCAGATTGCAAGCTTTGTCTTTTCTTTTCACATGAACATCCACGTGTATTTTTGTGTGTATTTTCCCAAATCTATGCTTCAATTGTGTGCATCTTTGAAATGTATGCACCTTTCTCCCACTGATTAAACTGTATGTGTGCACATTTTTCAAAAATATGCATCTTTCATGCGCATTTTTCAAAAGTAGGCATACTGTCGAACCTGGGGGAGGGGACCGCACAATTCACAGTGCAAGCTCAGAAATGTACAGATTTCGACTGCAGATTGTGCCCGAGTCCATGTTTGGTCTGGAAGGTGCAAACTGAATAAATCCTGATAAAAAACAAACTGAAATTAATTTCTCAGGCATCCCTACTGCAGAAGCAGGAAGGCTGTTTGGTCATAGCCCAAGAATGAACCAGGGAGCTTAGTGGTGCTGCACCTGTGAAAGAACATACTCACTGTGCAAGATCTGGATGCAAGAACTGTGGTCCACTGCCCAATTCTCTGACAAGATTTGATAACTGCACTCAGCTGTTCCACGGAGAAGAGGAGAGGAGAGGAGAGGACACGATGGCAAGGGCGAGGTCTCCCAGCTGCCCAGCCCCTCAGAAGTCAATCCTCACGCCATTCAGAACGGATCCCCATCCTGCTTAGGCTCTGCTTGAGGGTTTCCTTGAGCATGAGCATCAGGCTGGCTACTGAATACTGAACTAGATGGACCTTCGACTTGATCTGGCAGGGCAGTGCTGAGGCTGTGGTGTGCATTTTTTAATTTGTTCAGATCAATTTTAAAGAATATCTGTACCGGCTTTGTGATCCCTTGGGGGTCAATGGCAAAGAAGCCAAGAAACACTTTCCTGTCCCTTGAATATTGTTCATGTATTTGCATAGCATTGTTAGCTATACGTTCACATTGTTTAAATAAAGACAGACACGTAAAATAGGATAGAATCAAATGCATGATTTATGTATTTATTTCTAAAATGTATTAGTCACCTTATGGCTGATACCTCTCAGGGCAACGTACACTAAAAACACAAATAAAGTCCACAAACCACATAAAAACAGACACAGCATCATGAAACAATCAACTTACAGCATTGTTTCCTAACAATAGCTTATTAACACAGGGTTCCAGATTAGAACGACCCACTTTGTCACAGTTGTACATTTGTTGTTCAGTCGTTCAGTGTCCGACTCTTCGTGACCCCATGGACCATACTTGACGGTTATTGAACTGGGCCACTGAATACGCATTGTTGGCCAGTTAAACTGCCAACCTCCTGAGGGCCAAGAGGGAGGACAAGTCGGAGGTGGATTCGGACTTGTGAAGTGCAACCCTGTCCACACTGACAAGGCCAGGGTACCATCTCTCCGAACCTTGGATCACACGATGTTGCAGAAGTACAATTCATTAACCCAGTGGAGGCTGGTGGCACCAATGTCAGTGGGGGGAAGAATCCGTGCTGGGTTTCAATCCGAACCAGTCAGAACTCTACGGGAGCTATCTGAGGTGCAAAGCCTTCCCCTGCTTGGATAGCTCCTTCAGAGTTCTGACTGAAATCCGGAGCCAATGCACTGCCACACTGACATTGGAGCCATCAGCCTCCACTGCATTGACTCAAAAACGCACACAACAAGCACCAAGGACTACAGCCCAAACAATCTTAGAATTATAGCATTGGAAGGAACCTCAGAGATCATCTAGTCCAACCCCCTGATCAGTGCAGGCTCAGCACTGCAGAATGCAGCTACAGCATCTCTGACAGACGGCCATCCAACTTCTGCTTAAATGGCTCCAGCGAAGGAGGGCCCCTTACCTCCTGAGACAATCTGTTTCACTGCTGAACAGCTCTCACTGTTAGGGAGTTTTCCTGATGTTTCACTGGAATCTGCACAGCGCTGTGGTGCCTGCCAGCTGTGCAACATGGCTGAGCATGAGCCACCCTCTTCCTGCAACACTCACACATCCATGGACCTCTTAACAGTGTGATCTTAGCCATGTCTACTCAGAAGTAAGTCCTACTGAACTCACTCTTACACCTGAGTAAGTGTGCATAGGATTGCAGCATAAGAGAAGGGCCCTGTGTGTAGACCGCACACGGCTCATAGGAACCAAGTGGTGCCTCACAAGCAACCCTTAGTGGGATTTATGGCAACACTGGTAGATCTGTGTGTGCAAATGGGCATCTATGTGGGGCCCACTGACTGTCTCAACCAGACCACAGGCTGTAGAGAAGGCAACGAAACAACAAGCACCATTTTGGGCTGGAAAGATGCGATATAAATGGGTTAAATACATGAATAGGTCCATGGAAGGCCTCACCCTGTCTCTCAGTCAGCAGTCAAACCATTCTGGCCCAGGCACATTGGTCATACTGAGTTTCCTTTCCTTGAAGGATTTTAAAGAAAGCTGGGACAAAGATCTGTGGGGCTTACTTTAGATCTAGATGTTTTCGGATGGGGAAGGGGCAAGGGGCACCAACCAATCTTTTGCTCCAGATGGGGATGGACAGTTCAGTCTCTTTTGGTCCACGTCACTTTCACGTGTGTTCATTCCTCAGTCCATTCCATCCCTTTCTGCATTAATCTGTGATTTCTTTTTTTAAACTCACGAAATTTGTAATTTAATACATATTTTCATGTTTTGTCAGAAACTACACATTTCCTGGGGAATGCTGGGAGTTGTTGGACATTTTAAAGTCTAAACATGCATAGGATTGCACCCTAAATGTATTTTTTGCCCTCACTTGCCCTCTCAGAGGTCACCATGCAGGCAAATCTGATTGGTCACACAGCCCAGTGACATCATTCCCATGAACTATGCAATCACTAATTTCAGTGATGTGATCTATAGGACTAAATCCTGGAAAGAGGAGGAAGTTTTGGGGGTGGGAGGGGGAGACAAATATTCACAGAGACTTCAGCATTTTTCAGGAAAAATCCCCACCCCACAAAAACTATTAGTTTTGATGGGTAATCATCAAATGTGGAATGACAGAATATTGCTGGTGGATTCCCAAGCCAAATTTAAAGTGCTGGTTTTAGCCTTTAAAGCCTTAAATGCTTTGGGGCAAAGTTAGTTGAAGGACCACCCTAACCCATATCAACTTTTAAGGTCATCAACCAAAGTCCCATTTACAGGCCTGCCCTTGCAGACAACTAGACTGGCGGGTACAAGACAGAGAGCTTTTCCTGCAGTAGCCCCATGCCTATAGAACGTGCTACCAACTAGGTGGATCAGGCCCCCATCCTTAAAGTCCTTTAGAACAATGTGAAAGGTATGTTTAATCTCGAAGGCTTTTATTGAGCTGTTGAATGGAATTTGTTTTAGTTTGTCATTGATCTTAGTGGCGGTTTTTGGAGCTTTTAAAATTTTTTTGTTAGAACTTAGTAGTTAATTCCGGTTCCGGTTTTGTGTTATTGATACTTTATTATTGTTTTAAGCCGCCTTGAGAGGATTTTTTTATCCTTAATGACAGCCAATAGGAATTTAAAATAAAAATTAAAAAATATAAATTCTGTGTATCCATAAACATAACACCACCAGCAGAAGCTGCACCTCTGATGGAAACCTGCCATTTTTCTGCTTTATCTTACTCTTATGAAAATAGTTTCCTGACTTATCTATCTGCAGGGTCCATGTAACCCTCCCCCACCCCATTTCACTTCGGGACTAGATAAGGATGGGTATTGAGTTAGCTACAACTTATCTGATTTTTCTCCCTTCCGCTGTTGGAGGGGAGGACAAATAGTATTGAGAACAAAGCAGAAAATGTGTTCTGAAGTCAGAAGCTCGTAAAATTAAATTCCCCAGACAAAAACACATGCCGCAGCCTCTGAATGTATATTATGATCACTCGCTGCGGAGGCAGACGGCTGCTGGGGGAAATAAAAAGCGGGGGGGGGGGGCCTGATAAAAGAAAATGTGATTTCCAAGCCAATTTTGTTGTGGGCACAATTCAGTGATACATATTTTTTATTTGGGGCAGGGAAGAGGAACTGCTTGTGTCATTTCTACGGGAGAGTTTCCCTAGCCTGATGGTGGACACTTTTTGCCTGGGTGAAGGATGATGCTCCATTTAATGTACTGATGAACGGTGAAGGGATCTGGAGGTAAATCTCTCTCCAGGTGGCTCAATTAAGCAGGAGTCGAAGTAAGATTAATACCGCCACGAAGCTGTTACCTAGCTACTGTATGTGCCCCCCCTGCAGATCTCTCTTTATCATTAGATCTAAAAAGAAGAAGGGAAAAAAGGAAACAGCCAAGCCAAGTTTAATTTGAAATGGAAGTCTCTCTCTCTCCCCCCCCCCTCACGCGCACACACACACACACACACACACAGGTCCTCAGCATCTGCATTGGGGGTTTAAGACAGAAGCAGAAAGCAAGCGAGAGAGGAAGGGACCAGTTTGCTAGATTATGAATTCAGCATCACTGGCTCAATGGGCAGGGCCAGAGGGTGGAGTCATGTCAGACGCTGATGGGCCAGGGGTGGCCAAAGGGTTTCTGTTTTGTCTGTCTGTGGTTGTTGCTAGTTAAGAGGGGACCAGTGATGGGGCTTGATTGCTAAGACCAGAGATGAGGAAGGACCTGAATTCCCTCAAAGCAATTGAGCTCCCGGACATGCTGAGCCGACCTCCTAAATGCAACACCCTGTCAATCATTACTTGAGAGCCCCGTGTGCTTCTGTGACCTTCCAGTCTAGCACCTGCTCAGCCTTCAAGCAGCCAAAGCGTGGAATGGGCAACCCCCTGAAGTCCGGTCGGGGGGGGGGGGTGCTCTACCAGGGCAAAATCTGGGCCTCTTGGGCTCACTGGATTACCTCAGAGCCCTGTGCGCACCCACCAGATTTTGTGGGGCGCCTTTCCTTACGAACATAAGAAGAGCCCTGCTGGATCAGACCATGGGTCCATCTTGTCAAGCATTCTGTTAACACAGTGGTCAACCAGCTGTTGACCAGGAACCCACAAGTAGGGCATGAGTGCAAATGCACCCTCCCACCCATGTTCCCCAGCAACTGGTGTACACTGGCTTACCAACTCTGGTACTGGAGGTAGCACATAGCCATCAAGACTAGTACCCATTGATAGCCTTCTCCTCCAACCCCTTTTAAAGCCGTCCAAATTGGTGGCCCTCACTACACCCTGTGGTAGTGAATTCCATAGTTTAACTATGTGCTGTGTGAAGAAGTCCTTTCTTTTATCGGTCCTGAATCTCCTACCAAGCAGCTTCATAGGATGACCTCAGGTTCTAGTACTTTGAGAGAGGGAGAAAAATGTCTCCCTGTCCACATTCTCCACACCATCCATAATTTTGTACACCTCTATTGTGTCTCCCCTTGCCCTCCTTTTTTCCAAGCTAAACAGTCCCAGCTGTTGTAACCTTCTCTCATAGGGGAGATGCTCCAGCCCCTTGATCATTTTAGTGGCCCTTTTCTGCACCTTTTCCAGCTCTGCAATATCCCCTTTTAGGTGTGGTGACCAGGACACAGTATTCCAAGTGCGGCCGCACCATAGATTTGTATAAGGGCAGTATGATATTGGCAGTTTTATTCTCAATTCTTTTTCTGATTATGCCTAAGATGGAGTTAGCCTTTTTTACAGAGGCTGCACACTGGGTTGACATTTTCCTTGAACTATCTACCACAACCCTAAGATCCACCGCTAGCTCAGATTCCATCCGGTTATATTTGAGGTTGGGATTTTTTGCCCCAATGTGTACCATTTTACACTTGCTTCCATTGAACTGCATTTTTCGATGCCCATTCTCCCAGTCTGAAGAGATCCTTTTGGAGCTCTTCACAATCTCTTTTTGTTTTAACCACCCTGAATAATTTGGTGTCATTGGCAAATTTGGCCACTTCACTGCTCACTCCTCATTCCAGATAATTTATGAACAGGTTGAAAAACATTGGTCCTAATACAGATCTCTGTGGGACCCCACTATTTACTTCCCTCCATTGGGAGAATTTACCATTTATTCCTACTCTGTTCTTTAACCAGTTACTGACCCTAAAAAGGAGCTGTCGTCTTATTCCACGACTGCTAAGTTTGCTGAGGAGTCTTTGCTGACAAACTTTGTCAAAAGCCTTTTGGAAGTCCAAGTAAACAATGTCTGCCAGATCACCCCTGTCTACATATTTATTGACACTCTCAAATAACTCTAAAGGGTTAGTGAGACAGGACTTAGCTTTGCGGAAGCCGTGTTGATTCTTCTTCTGCAGAGCTTCTATACGCTTACTAATTTCATCTTTAATAATGCCTTCAACCAATTTACCCGGAACAGACGTTAAGCTAACCAGCCTGTAATTTCTCAGATCCCCTGATCCCTTTTTGAAAATTGGTGTTACCTTGGCCATCTTCCAGTCCTCTGGTACAGAGGATGATCTTAGGAACATGTTGCATATTTTGGTTAGTAGATCAGCAATTTCATATTTGAGTTGAGAACTCTAGGATGGATACCATCTGGGCCCAGTGATTTATTTGCTTTCGATTTATCAATAAGGTTGAGAACTTCATCTTTTGTCACCACTATTTGCTGCAGTTCCTCAGCCTCCCTTCCTGAAAACACCAGTTCAGGCACAGGTATCTGTCCTATATCTTCTGCAGTGAAGACAGAAGAAAAGAATTCATTCAGCTTTTCTGCAATCTCCTTGTCCTTCTTCAGTACTCCTTTAACTCCATTGTCATCCAATGGTCCAACTGCCTCTCTAGCTGGTTTCCTGCTTCTGATATATTTAAGGAATGCTTTATTGTTGGTCTTGATATTGTTAGCGATATGCTCTTCAAAATGCTTTTTTGCATCTCTCATTGTCTGCTTGTAACACCTTTGTGGAAGCTTGTGCTGCCTTTTGTTTTCCTCACTTGGGCAAGACTTCCATTTTCTGAAGGAAGCTCTCTTTTCTCTAATAGCTCCCTCAACACTGCTCAGAGAGCTTCGGCTATTGGGCGGTATAGAAATGAAATAAATAAAATAAAAATAAATAAATTAACCATGCCGGCGACCTCTTGGACTTGGTGCTACTTTTCCTAAACTGTGGTATACACTTTAGTTGGGCTTCTATTCTAGTGGTTTTGAGTAATCTCCAAGAATTTTGAAGGATTTTAATCCTCTTGACTCCCCCTTTTAACTTTCTTTTCACCAGTTCCCTCATTTTAGAGAAATTTCCTCTTTTGAGGTCAAATGTGACTGTGTTGGACTTCCTGGACAATTTTCCACTTAAATATATGTTAAAACTGATAGCACTGTGGTCACTGTTTCCAACCGGTTCAAAAACATTTACATTTTGTACTAGGTCCTGGGTGATACCATTTAGGATTAAACCCAAGGTTGTCTCTCCTCTGATCAGTTCCATGACCAACTGTTGTAGGGCACAATTGTTTAGGGCATCGAGAAATTTAACCTCTTTGTCGTGACTGGAACATTCACGACGAAGTCAATGCCCAGTCAATGTGGGGGTAACTGAAGTCACCCATTATTACAACGTATCCTTGTTTGGAGGCCTCCCTGATTTTGTTTTCCATCTCAAGGTCACTCTGAGCATTCTGGTCTGGGGGATGATAGCATGTTCCTAGTACTAAATCACTTTTTGAGCCTGGTATTGCCACCCACAGCACTTTGGTGGAAGAGCCTACCCCTTTCAGGTGTTCTAGTCTGCTCGACACTACGCCTTCTTTGACATACAGGGCAAGACCTCCCCCAGTACACCCTTCCCTGTCCTTCCGGTAGAGTTTATATCCAGAGATGACCGCATCCCACTGGTTCTTTCCGTTCCACCAGATTTCTGTAACGCCCACTATATCCAGGTTCTCCTTGAAAACCAAGCACTCCAACTCTCCCAGTCTGGCTTGGAGGCTTCTAGCATTTGTATAGAAACACCTATACATGGTATCCCTCCCCAGATGCCTCTGGCATGTGCATCTTTTGCTATGGGGCACTGGCCCCTTTGATTGGCTATTATGTTCTACCATGTACTCCTGGCCTATTTCCTTCCCTTCTACATTTGGACAACCAGAAACATTTTAATCTTCATCCCTTTGAGATGATTTAATCTGAACCGGATGCTTCCCAGCTCCTGTCAGCTTTCCCCCAGGCTTTACTTTAAAAGCTGCTCCGCCACCCTTTTTATGTTCAGCTCCAGCAGTCTGGTTCCATTTTGGTTCAGCCGGAGTCCATCCCTCTTGTATAGGCCCGGCTTATCCCAAAATGTTTCCCGATGCCTGAACCCTTCCTCCCTGCACCATTGTCCCCTCCACGCATTGAGACTCCTCAGCTTCGTTTGTCCTGCATGTGGAACAGGTAGCATTTCCGAGAAAACCACCTTTGTACGTACATTGATCTACGTAAGTTGCAGCGGTAAAAGTGCTTTTACGGCTGCAATTTATGTAGATGTAAGTGCCTTATGTCTGCAAATGGCGTGAAAGATGCAATTTACAGCTGTAATTTTCACTGGGTCCACGAATGGCAACTGCCATTCGCAGACCGTGTCTTTTTAAACCTGCAAGCCCTTCCACGCGGAGTCTGGCGGGCACAAAGGTAAGGGGAGCTGGTCTGCTGCAGACCTCACAGGTCAGATGCATGGGAATCTGGCCTTATTTGAGTGCACAGCATCCCTAGCCAAAGCCTCCTATTCAGAAATCAGCCCTGGCGCCGCCACCTCTTTTGTTTCCCAACAGAATTCTTCTGCAGTAGACACCCTTGTCTTTTGTCTTCTTATGACAGGGGGGAGCAACTTTGGGAGATTTAGGAGCCATTTTCCACCCCTCTCCCCCACTGCAGTGCTGCCAAAAATATATTTTAAAAAATGGCATCCAGAACAAAGGGTCAAAATTAGTTTGTTTGCAAGCTAATTTTGACCATCTTACTGCCCATGTATTGGCCCCAGTGGCATAATCAAGTCACCTGTAGTGTTAGAGGGGCCTAGAGATCCATAATGCTTGCTTAAGTTCATTATTGGTGCAATTCCCTTGCTAGTAAGCCTCTGAGCATGTGAAGATGAGTCAAAGGCCGATACATTCCACACTAATGAGCCAGAAGGCCTTATCACTGCTGTGCCGGAGAAGCAGAGGTTGTTTACCTTAAAGCTACAGGTGGCTGTGCTGAGAACCAAACACTTCTAGTCTATGCTGGGAATGAATGCTAGGGGCGCTTGCTGCTGTTTTGCTCCCTCATGGCTAACATGTATGGTATAGGACCCATTGTACCCCATGGCTCGTGGTTCAGAGAAGGTGTCTGATCCAACCATTGGGTATGCCTGCGTGCTGTAAGTTACCCAATAAAGTCTCCTTGGAAGTAAACCTTGGAATGTGATTTATCACTATCTTCGCACCTCTACATTAAGAGGTCAACGCCCACGCCCGGGGCAACACAGCCCCATGGTAGCTACGAAGTGCTAAAAGATGGCTGCCTGCAGAAGCCACTCTGAATCGCGACTCAAGCAGGAGTAAACAAAGCTGGCAACGTAATCGCTGGACAAAGACGACTGCAAAGAGACTGGTCACTGATTTTCAGCAGGGATGTTGTTTACCTGCACTCCTGATATATCATTGTCTTTCAGCAGCTTTGGGTTTTAAGAAAAAAAGTGTGATAAAATTTTGTATCTTGATCTATATTTGAAGTGGAAATGACAAAAAGGAAAACTGCACCAAGAATTAATCTTCGGAAACGTCTTCCAGTGCTTTAGGCTCAAACTAGCCCAGCTAGGAGTCCTGAGCTCACTTAAAGGATGCATCTATTGAGGCATTGTCCCAAGAGTATGTTAAGGAGGAATAAGAAAAGAACATCCAGCTATTACACCTAAAGCCTCTCACACAATTATGCGCAGCACACCACTAACCCACAATGATTCCCTCATTTCCAACCAGTGGCACAAGGGTTGCACTCCGAAGTTGAGGATTTCGGTTGCTTTTCTGTTTTTGTGTTTTGCTGTTCTCAGATAAGTGCTGACCTCGCCTGCTCCTGGAATGCATTTACTTAATTAGCTTAATTATCTGCTTTAACCAGAGGCCACCGCAAGTCTACCATCAAAGAAGCTTAACCATTAATCGAGACAGAACCTATGAAGAAAAAGTTGTAGAGTACAAAGCCAATTTTGAGGAGACGCTGCTTCATCAGGAAATCTCTCACAAAACTGTGGGCATGATCCATCCCATCCTATGCATGCAGCTCAATGCACACAAACCGGGGGCACATACTCAGTAGAGTCCTTTATTTCCCCTCCTTTGGTGGCCCTTTGCTGAGCATGCATAATGTGCCAAGCGCATTGCATTTAGGGATGGCTGTTGCAAGCAAATCCTGTTTGCTTTTGGCTCGACGGATCCCTGTGGTCTAATTAGACCATTTATGCCTGCAATTTTGCACAAATTATGATTTGCATAAATTATGATTTGCGCACCCACATATGTAAAAAAGCAGAAAACCATGAGCTCACCCAACTCATCAGGAGACAAGTCAAGCAAGCTCACCAGGGGACAAGCCAGTGAAAACTTGCCAAGCTCCACCCAACAAACGGATTCCTCCACCATCTCTGATTGCAATGTGCTGTTTACATTACCTGAAATGGGAGGCCCAATAGAAGCAGGCTAACTTGATCTCAGAGCTCAAGCAGCCAGAGAAGAAGGAGCAGAGCTGCAGGAAGTCACAAAAGGAGGCATGCAAGGACACTGCATTCCATGGGACAACTGGGTAGATTAGAGGGGTTTTGCAGGTGAATGGGGAGTTAAGGGATTTCACTGGGCCACCAAAGATTTGTGCACCTAGTCTGTGAGGAATGGGTTTCCTTGCAAATGTTTTTGTTGTTGTTATTTACAGAGCTCATGGATATGAGACACCCTTCAGGTGGCATCACGGCAATGTCATGTCTTTAACGCGCCATGGTGGAAATGTAAGTGCAGATCCACACATCAAAATGGTCCAGGTTAAATCAGGATGGTCAGAAGTGTTTTTGACATGCTGAGATGCATGTAGAAATTTCCAGCTGGGAATCCTCTGGAATAATGTTTGCAGATGCTGGAGAAATTTGAGATGGATTAAAATAAGCTCTGATTTCTAAGAATCCAATCTGCAGAAACCTCTGTGGAGTGACCCCCTCAGGCCATGTGGAGTCTGTGGACTTTTGGATGATTTTTTTAATTTCCTGAAATGTACACATATAAATCCGTAGAAAAATACACAAGTTTCTGCTGAAGAAACATTGAATGGAATGGGGGAAAATACACTGAATGTTACGTACTGAGGTAAAGTGTGTAAATACTTACATAAATACTTAGGTAAATACTTATGGAATTATTCCCGGATTTTTCCGCGTGACAAAAAAAAAATTCACATCTATGGGCGGATGACGGAATGAAAGGCGCCTGACAATCCACGAAACACAGATGGAGTGGATTGTACACAGTCCATACATCCCTAACTGTCGCTTCCTGGCACATGGCTACCATGTGTCCCCAGGGGGCTGAGGAACACGCATCTCACTACCCATGTTTACACAAGCCGACGTGGTGACGTGCAAGGTATGATTAAGGGAAAGCATCTACCCTCAATCGGGATTGTAGGAGAAAGAACCCAATTGCCACTGCTCTGTTTATGGCAGCCCACTGAGAGAGGCCCACGCTTGCCATCATCTCTTCTGAACGCACAACTGAGAGCTGACTTGTGGAATATGCTTTAAGGCAGGGATGGGCAACTTGTGTCCCTCCAGGTGTTTAGGCCCACAACTCCCCTAGCCACAGCATAGCCAATGGTGAGGAATGTTCTAGGCCAAAAACATCTGGAAGCTCACAAGTTGCCCACCCCTGCTTTAAGCTATAAAATCAAGCGTGCCTTGAGCGAGCCTCAGACAGCCCCAGCAGGGGCCACTGTTGACACCAGCACTGGGCCTGCTGGACCTGAGAGCTGTCTTCCATTGCAATTTCCCACAGTGCAGCGGACAACACTGTGGATAATTAAAATTGCAGGTGGTTTCCAGCTGCCTGGCACAGGTCACAGTGCTGCTTCTGCTCACTGCTGCCACCACCAGCAGCAATTGAGCTGTCGGGGCCCCGCTGACGTAGGAGGAGGCCCACCAGAGGGAACTTGGCTTGGGGCTATTCAGACCGGGTGCAGCCCCGTCAGGCAGTGAGTGGGTGGGTGGGGGACACCTTTCACTCACCCGAGGTTTGATAGGGAGACCAGTGACACACCAATGGAATTTAAGCCCCTGGGTTTAGGGTGCAATCCTATGCACCTTTAGACAGAAAAAAAGTCCTACAACTCCCAGCATTCCCTAGCCAGCACGGCCCCTTCATGGTCTTATGTAGACAGCCATATATTAACATTTCTCTTCCCCTGCCACTGCAATTCCATAGCTTACAACGGCTTCTACATTCCTAATACGCTAGTGAGAAAGGGAAAAGAAAACACTTTGTGAACCTGATAAAAAAGAAATACCCTGAGCATGTGCAGTTCTGCATTTTAAACGAACTTAAATCAAAGCACCGTCATGACTACAGAAATAACATGGAATTTGCTTCCGCAGCCTTGATGCTAAACACGTTTACCTGGGAATAAGCACCATTTTGTTGCATAAAAGGAGAAAAAATGAGGGGAACACCTGGATTTCAGTGGATTCAAGTGAAAGAAAGCTGTCAACACGAATCAAAGCCCAGACTCCACCCACTTCCTGTGACCAAAGCAAGATTTTGACCCTGCCTCTTACCTTTGGTTGCAGTGAAGGCGGCTGAGGCACTGGGGCTGGTTCCGTGATGTAGGTCTTCTTGGCACCAGAGGATGGGTACTGGCCAATGGGATTCTGGGCTGCAGAACCAGGGGAAGGATAGATCGGTTCGGGCTTCCAGGCAGTTTGTGGCATGTAGGATGGTTCAGTGCTGTTCCGTCCTCCATAACTCGGGCCTCCAGGAGAGGCAGACTCTTGGAAATGAGGCTGGGGGGGAGCGTAACCATAACTTGGCTCTGGGTGATGCGCTGGTTGAGGCGTGTAGCCATAATCAGGTGCCCGGGACTGAGATGGAGCATAGGAAGCTGGCCCCAGAGGCGGAGGTTGAGGTGTTTGGTTGGGGGCCAGGCTGCTATACTGCAGGGCTGGTGGTTGGAAGTGGGGGGCAGGCTGAGCTGACTTCACCTGCACATTGAAGGTCGGGCGGGCAGGGGTGGAGGCTGTGGTGTAAGAAGCTGGAATCGGTTGAGGTCTCAGGGTGCCGACTGGCGTCACTGGGATAGGAGATGGCTGAGAGCCAGGCTTGGATGCTGATTTCTTGGTGGCAGTCAGCGGAGGCTGGTTTGGAATGACCATGCGCTTGTGTCCAGTGACTGGTGTGGACACTGGAGGAGTCGCAACTGGAGATCCGCCTGGAATCCCAGAGCCCTGTGTGTGGAAAAAATCAAGAGACAAAAACTTGAACCCTAACAGAAAGCCATGACTTGGTCCTACAATAAGCATTAGGTTCGAAAAGGAATCTGCTGGTGGCCCAAAGGCAACCCAAACAGCTAATCATCATTGACAGTTCCAGGGGCAGACAAGATGGCCATCAGCGATAATGGCTGACTCTTGATTCCCGGGGGACCACGATGATCCTCCCTCAATGTCCACCTTTTCCTAGCACAGTAGTTTCCGGACCTTCTACTTTCAGGGAAATGTTTTCAACCTCGAGCTCTTCGTGAAGGAACCTCTGCATGTTGTAGAGCAGGGGTGGGGAATGTGTGCCCCTCCAGATGTCATTAGACTGCATCTCCCAGAATCCCCCACTATAGGCTATGCTGCCTAGGGCTGATGGGAGTTGCAGTCCAACACCTGGAGTACCACATCCCCCCCCCCCGCTGTACAGCAACCTCCCCCAACCTGGTACTCTCCAGAGGTTTTGGTCTACAACTCGCAGAAACCCTGTTGATTGGCCATGCTATTTGGGGCTGATGGGAGTTGTAATCCAAAACATCTGGAGGGTGCTCCATTGGGGAAGGCTGTTGTAGAGTACTCTGAGGCGTTTTTTAGGTAGCACACCAGGGTCTCCACAGCTAAGAGCACCCCAACACCCGCCTGGAGCCGCACCGTGCAGAGAAACATTGGTGAGAATGGACAAAGGGTCCTCCAAGAAAGGTTGCCTCCCATGATGGCTCAAGGAACTGCTGGGAAGTTTCCGAGGAGCACCAGCTTCCCACAGAACACTGTTTACAACCACGTTCCTGGCAGCTGCATGAATATCATACTTAAGACCAACTGAGGGGGCCATTTTAAGGAATGGTGTAGAGGAATGGAAGAAAATGCACAGGGCACTTAATACATCTGAACTGTGTTGTTAGATGGCTTTTACTTTGAGTCTTTAAATTGATAATCAGACATTTTACTTAACCTTTATTGGTTTGCTTGCCAACTTGGATATACAGAAAGGTAGGATAAAAATGTCAAAAATAAATGTGGTGGAGTTTTATTCATAAAAAGTAACATTAATTAAAAATACCAACATGTGAAAATGGGGGGGGGTCACCTCATGGTGACCTTTCAACCTCAAATACAGTCAAGTGAACCAGCCCAGAGTTTATATATCATATATATGGCTATATGTTGACTCCGGTATCGGAGGCCGTATCCCTCTCGATACCAGTGGCTGGGGAACGCCAGCGGGAGGGTGCTGTTGCACTCATGTCCTGCTTGTGGGCTTCCCATAGAGGAACCTGGCTGGCCACTGTGTGAACAGAGTGTGGGACTAGAGAGACCCTTGGTCTGATCCAGCGGGGCTCTTCATAGGTCCTCCGGTTAATTCTACGGCCAAAGAAGAGTGACAGATGGTTGGAGACCAACAATTTCTCTCCCTGCCCCCAACCCCAAGACTAGAAGGCTGTTGAGGGAGTGTTTTCCTGCTTGTGATGTGTATGCTCATCACCCTCTTGGCCTCCGCCAAACACATCCGGCAGGTTTTTGTATCGTTGCAAAAACTTGCATAGCCTGTTTCAGCTCTCTTAAGAACAATTGCCTGTCTGTAGCCTGGACCCTATTTCTCCCTTCTCTTGATTTTATATATTTCTCCTGGGTGACAGAACCAGTTAATGCAAGAAGTAAAAACAAAACAAAATGTAGACTATACACACTCATGTGTGCAGACACACGACAGCCGTCCACCTCACTTTTTCCCATCAGAATTCGCGTTCGTCCCAGACATTAAAACTGTAGGATTAAATTATATTTGCTACGCTTGCATGAAATGCCATTCAACCCAGTGCTGGGCCTGGACTCTTGGGAGAACTATAAATACCATAGGTTAAGCCAGGTTAATTTCCCTCCTTTCTTTAATTTACAAGTACATTTGCAAAATGTGATTTGCCAGGAAGGCAGTCAGGGGGGAGAGATTAAACTGTGGAGCAAGGCTCCGCTTCTATGCCCAGGAACACTTTTTGGAGTGTGTGTGTGCATGTGCGTCCGTGCGCACACACTGGTGAGCTTGGTTCACCTTTGCCTTAAAGCTGGCGATAAGCCACATTAAAGAAAAGTGTAGGTTAAAAAAAAAGGGCAGCACAGGGGCTTCTGATGTTTAAAAAGAAAATCGATCTCTCACTAAAGCAGTACAAAGCAGCTTCTGTCAAAGAGCCAAACATGAGGACAGAGAGATTAGGGCTGCAGGAGGTGTTGCGGAAGGGGATTTTAGAAAAGGGGAAAGGATATGCAAGCTGGAAGGAGGAGATCAGGCATCGTAACAAAGGCAGAGGAGTATGGAACAATGAAGAAATAAAGAATGCTGGACTGTGAAGGAGTGGGTGTTGTAGAACTCTGTGGTAAAGGGCTCCTTGTATCCTGGTTTTGTTATCACCTAGTAGGCCCCTTCCAACCCTACTATTCTACTATTCTATGACGGGTGTGTGTGTGTGTGTGCTGCTGCTGTCAACCTGTGATTGGGGGGCTCACACAACTCCATACAAACATACTCCCTCCTTACAGAAAACTAGCGACTTGCAAAAGAGGTTCTAGCCTACCCTTCTGCCTGATATGCTAGCTTTTATGTGCAGGGACATGACTGTGTGGAGGAAC
The DNA here is from genome assembly GCF_057233095.1 of Heloderma suspectum. Classification (NCBI taxonomy): domain Eukaryota; kingdom Metazoa; phylum Chordata; class Lepidosauria; order Squamata; family Helodermatidae; genus Heloderma; species Heloderma suspectum. Next base: position 326,814,959 of record NC_139460.1, on the reverse strand, counting down.
ATTCTGGTGTACGACCCTCCACCCTCCATGATCTGCACTCTGATGTCGTACAGCCCAGACACAAGTTTGCCACCTCAGTGAGCGCTATCAGAAGAAGGGCATTGCCCACCGCACATACCGTAAGACGGCAGCAAAGGAACAAGTGACATCGACGTGATATCAAGGCTGCGTTGCCAACTGACCAAAAAACCACCTGTCTTGGTCTCATGGCTTTAGCAGCAGCTTGCTGCATGCAGTCAGCGACCATTGCTTTTCACAGCACAGGAGACGAGCATTTTTCACCTGCAGATCCAGCTGCAGTCAAAGGCGCAGCCACAGTGGCTGGCTGAAAAGTTGGCAGGGATGGCCCTAGCAGTGTGAGATGGCAGCATCTAGGCGTAGCCAGCCACTGAATCCACATGTGGACTCTGGCCAACACAAACATCCCAGGCCTGGTTCCTCCTAGGGTGTTCCTGGCTCTTACCGTAAGGAGGGATGGGATAATTCTATTTCAATATGAACCCTAAAATGTTTGTGTAGATTGTATTTGCGGCTTTTATCAAATTGTGGTTTAATGTTGTTGGCTGCTTGGGTGTGTGGTACAGAGCATGTTAGAAATATACATGTGCATATTTGCAAGCACTAAATAAGTAAATAAATAATAGAGGGGATTAGGGTTCATGAGGACCCTAATCCCCTTTATTAGGCAGGACTTCTGAGGCTTGGAGCCCCACTTACCAAGTACTGGAAATCCCTTTCTGATTCCTACACCTGTTTCCAGATCAAGTTCTGAGTTGTTCTGAAACAACGAGGACTAGGGATTCCAAAGGAAAAAAATACACAAATGCTCAAGTTCCCACCTAAACCAGATTTCTGTGCTTTAAGAGGATCAAAATCAGCACTCTTCCAAGCAGAGCTCACCAGCTGCTCGCCAACCCTTGTTTCTACACTAGCAAAGAGCTGACAGAGGAATCTCTTTCCTGTGTACGTAGCCAAAGCGGAAAGACCAGCTGTTCATGAATCCAGGATTGGGGGGGTGTTGTTGTACGTGTGGGTCTTCTATTTTCCTGCCATGCCAGGGTGTGTGGCCCTCACATCTCTCTTCCAGTGCTGGGGAACCCTAGAGCCAGATTCATTCCAGAGAAGGGTGTTTTTGCACCCTAAGGAGAACGCTGAAGGCCAAATGATTTTGCCACAGGTCCCTTGATAAGAGGCAGGGGGGCTGAGAAATATGGCACTAATTCTTCACCAAGGCAAGGGCTGCTAACTTGCATGAACAACATAGTCCTAAAAACTGAAAAGGCTCCAGCATAAAACTTGCTTTTTGAGATTCCTGTTTTTGGGACCAATCTCAATTTTAACATGCACACTTCCCAGACTGCCAAGAGTTAGGGCCAGTAAATAAACTACTTAACTGATGTGCCGGCCAGAAAAAGCCCTCACCACTGGTGGTAACACTATGCACTGAGCATGTGGAATTGGGGTGATGCCGGTACATGTGCTGTAGGCGCTGTATGCCGTAGGATCTTTTGAATGTCCCACATGTAGCAGTGCTACGAGAAAAGGCGTTCCTGGGGCCTCCATGTGGGGTGATTTGCATCTAAACCAGTCTCTAAAGAAAATCAGTCACAGGTCCACAATAAGCAACTGGAAGGGTTAAATTTTCTGCAGATATTCAGGAACATAGGAAGCTCCCTGATCCCAAGACCATGTAGCCCAGGAGGAGGGAGAGGTACTGGTAGATCTCCAGGAGATTTGTGGTAGATTGCCACAGATTACTGGCTTATAATTGTTTGACAGTACCAGCAACAAAATGACACCCCACCTACCCCCAGTCCTGAGGCACATGGCTAAAAAAGGTCTGGGGTAACCAGGAGAGGATTTTTATGTGGAAGGACTGTGTGCTCTATACTGTTCTGGTGCCTGAAAGAAATGCCTGGGCTCAGAATTTAAATTAAAAAGTACATGTCTTTTGCACCAGGTGTATCTGGGGGTTCTAGTAAAACAACAACACAAAGTAGATCCTGGAAGCCTGGTGTCTACTCACCCTGACCTAGCCTAGCATTGTTGACACTGACTGGCAGCAACTCTTCAGGGTTGCAGGCAGGGGACTTCCCCAGCCCTATCTAGAGATACTGCCAGGGATTGAACCCAGGGCCTTTCGCATGCAAAACATGTGCCCTATGAATGAGCTATGGGTGCCACTAATGAACACAGAACCTGCCTTATATGGGGTTTGAACCTCAGTCCATCTGTTTTCTACATATTGTCTACACTGACCAACAGCCACTCTCTAGGGTCTTGGACAGCCGTCTTCCCCTGTCCTTCCTCAAGATTGCAGGGAGAGAACCTGGGACCTTTTACATGCAGCACTGAGGCTCTACCGCTGAGCTATGCTCCTCCCCTTATGATGCTGCCACTAGTGATGGCGGAGAATTCTGCCACGGACGCCAATGAGGCCGGATTCTAAAGAATCCGCCTCCCCGGAGTCCGTGGTGGAACGGACCACTCACCTCTGCCTCCCTGCGGGATCCATCTGGGGCGGATACCTGTCCATGTCAAACCTGCGGAGCTGGCCACCAGCTCCGCAGGGCTGGAGAAAGTCGATACGGCCGGCAGCCATTGCCGTGCCGTATCTCTGTCTAAGTCAGTCCCCCAGATGCAAATGGCATAGCAGGCGCCATTTGCGGCCGTAAAGCTGGCCAATTAGCCTAAATGCAGCCATTTACGGTGTCCGCTACGCCATTTATGGTGTCCGCTACGCCATTTGCGTCCCTGTTTTTGGCCATGATGGGCTACGCAAATATTTGCGTAGCGTATCGCGTGAACAGGGACGCAAATGGCGCCAACAGGGATGCAAATGGCATGAATCAGCAAAACTTCAGCTCGCTGAAGTTCTCCGAATTCCATCTCAAAGTTTGTTCTAACCCGAGTCCGTATAAGATTGCAAGCTATTTTTCGTTTTCTTTTCACACGAAAATCCATGTGTATTTACATGTGTATTTTTCCAAATGTCTGCATCAATTGTGCTCATCTTTGAAATGTATGCATTCTTTTCCCATTGATTAAAGCACATTTATGTGCATTTTTCAAATGTATGCATGCTGTCAAACTCTTCTTTTTTTGCTTTGCAACTGACATCGCAAGCTCGGAAATGTATGAACTTCAACCACAGATTGCATCCGAGTCCATGTTTCTTCTAGAAAGTGTGAATTGGGTACATCTTGATAAAAAACTGAACTGAAACTAATTTATCATACATACCTAGCTGGGCCCTGTTAGGAACAAGGATAATGGACTAGTGGGACCCCCAAGGGTCACTAGTCACTAGATAGATCTTGGATCTGATCCATCAGGACGATTCTTAGGAACTTTTACATGCAAAGCACATGAATATAGTAAACTAGGGATGTATGAGAAATTCCTTTCCATTCATTTGTTACCAGAATTTACCCAGTTTGCACCTCCCAGACCCCAGTACGGACCTGCATGCAATCTATGCTTGAAGTCCATACATTTCTGAGCTTGTGATGTGATTCACACAGCAACAAGCGTGCATTTGAAAAAAATGAACATGAAAAAGTATACTTTTGACAAGATGTGCATAAACACACATGAAACAATGGGACAAAAATGCATATATTTCAAAAACTGTGCACAACTGTGTGTACATATGGAAAAAATGCGCAGCAATTTCACACACATTTTTGTCTGCCCCCCACCCTCAAAATTAAGGATGTTGGAGGACTCGAGCTGTGGGGGTGGAGCTTCATGAGCTTCCATTGGCTGGCCACCCGGACTCCAATTTGTCTTCCTCTGGACCTTCTCGGTTTGCAGCAAGTCAAGCCAGCTCGCGCATTGTCAGCATTTTAAATTTACATAAATTACAGCTGCAATTTGTGCAAATTTTGGGAAAATCACCGCTGTAATTTGGGCATCACTATTTGCACTAATTACAGCCAACACACACACACACACTACGTAAAAATTCCCCAGAGTTGGGGAAAAACCCACAGCTTGGCTTGCAAATGCGAAAATCATAGGATCATAGAACAGTGAGGTTGGAAGGGGCCTACAAGACCATCAAGTCCAACCCCCTGCTCAATGCAGGAATCCAAGTCAGAGCATTCCTGACAGGTGGCTGCCCAGCCTCGGCTTGAATGCCTCTAGTGTGGGAGAGCCCACCACCTCCCTAGGGAATTGGTTCCATCATCGTATTGCTCTAACAGTCAGGAATTTTTTCCTGATATTCAGCTGGAATCTGGCTTCCTGGAACTTGAGCCCATAATTCTGTGTCCTGCACTCTGAGATGATAGACAAGAGAACCTGGCCTTCCTGTCTGTGACAACCTTTCAAGTACTTAAAGAACGCTATTGTATCTCCCCTCAGTCTTCTCTTCTAAACGTGCCTAGTTCTTTCAGTCTCTCCTCATAGGGCTTTGCTTCCAGTCCCCTGGTCATCTTCACTGCCCTCCTCTGAACCCACTCCAGTTTGTCTGCATCCTTCAAAGTGTGGTGCCCTGTACTGGACACAGTACTCAGGATGAGGCCTAACCAGTGTTGAGTAGAGGGGAACTAGTACCTCAAGGGATTTGGAAGCTATACTTCTATTGGAGCACTCAGGAGCACCTGATGAGGTCACCGCCACTCAGAAGGGAAAGGACAGCCCCCTGGGCTTACTCCAGCCCACTTACCTCTTTGCCTTTGTCTCCTCTCCCACTGCAACTCCCTTGGCCAATTCCTGTTTGCTCTCCCTGTTCGCTCGCTCTCATCACTTGCTCTCTGGGAGCTTGCTTGCTTCTATAGTTCCTAGACCAGCGGGAGCAGCTTCCTCTGCTCTGCTCTGCTCAGCTAGGAGGCAGGAAAGAGCATAGCTTCCAAATCCCATGAAGTACTAGTTCCCCTCTACTCAGCACTGGTTAGGCCTCATCCTGAGTACCGTGTCCCGTTCTGGGCACCACACTTTAAGAAGGATGCAGACAAACTGCAGAGGGTTCAGAGGAGGGCAACCAAGATGATCAGGGGACTGGAAACAAAGCCCTATGAGGAGAGACTGAAAGAAGTGGGCATGTTTAGCCTTGAGAAAAGAAGACTGAGGGGAGATAGGATAGCGCTTGTCCAGTACTTGAAAGGTTGTCCCAGAGAGGAAGGCCAGGATCTCTTCTCGATCATCCCAGAGTGCAGGACACGGAATCATGGGTTCAAGTGACAGGAAGCTAGATTCCGGCTGAACATCAGGAAAAACTTCCTGACTGTTAGAGCAATACGACAATGGAACCAATTCCCTAGGGAGGTGGTGGGCTCTCCCATGATGGAGGCATTCAAGACGGGGCTAGACAGCCATCTGTCAGGGATGCTCTGACTTGGATTCTTGCACTAAGCAGGGGGTTGGACTTGATGGCCTTGTAGGCCCCTTCCAACCCTACTATTCTATGATTCAATTATTCTATTAATGCCGCCCAAAATAGCATTGGCCTTTTTTGCAGCCACATCACACTGTTGGCTCATATTCAGCTTGTGATCTACAACAATTCCAAGTTCCTTCTCGCTTGTAGCATTGTTGAGCCGTGTATTGCCCATATTGTAACTGCATTTGGTTACTTTTTCCTAGGTGCAGAAAAGGGCCTGGTTTCCCAGTGACAGACATCCCTACTCCCAATCTGATATGGACGTGAGTCAGAATGAGCTTCGAGGTGCAATTCGGGGGACATCAAGGAGCTTGGGTTCACACATCCCTATTGTACCAGGGTCAGACCATTTAGCCAGCCCTGCCTACTCTGACTGGTAGCGGCTCTGCAGAATCTCGGGCAGAAAAGGGGCTTTCCCGTCACCTGCTCCCTGATCCTTTGGACTGGAGATGCTACCAAGGATAGAACCTGGGACCTTCTGCTTGCAAAAGATGAGCTTGGAGTTCTGGCCTTTAGACTCTCCAAGGTCTCAAGCAGAGTTCTTTTCCAGTTTTGCACCTAACATTCCTTCCAACTCAATACAAAACAGAGATAGCATCGGGGGCCTTCAGTATGCAAAGCAGGTACACTCTCCCTGGGCCCCCTGTCATTTAAAAAATGACAGCTCTTTTTACCTCTTTGGGGAGAGCAGAAAAGGAAATTGTTCAGTTTCCTGCTGATGAATAAGATGTTACCGTTTCCCCTCTTTAAATAGGATTTCTTCAATAGAAAATGTCCATTGTCTATTCCAACAGCAGATTGATTGTTTTTGCAAAGCATGAAAAGAGTGCGTGTGCGTCTGTGTGTTGTGGCGGGGGGGAGTTTTCTGGAAAGCATAAAGTTCTGTAAATGTAAAAGACAGCATTTCTATCCCTGTTTTTGGTTCTGTGACTCAGCACTGGAGGAAATAAAAAAGAGTGAATAAGCACACTCGGTCCTTTCTAAGCAGAAGGCAGAAAAACACACATACATGCAAGCTCCAAGAGAAACCAACAAAGAACTCTTCAGAGAAAGTGGACTGATTCAGAAAAGGCCCTCATTTGCCAGAAGACATGGGGATTATGGGTCCTTTATGGTGCTCAGCTCTATCTTGTTGTTGAGCATCTCCAGGTCAACAGAAGAAGAAAAAAGTTCCCCCTTTCTGCTAATGCAGGGGTGTTGAACCTCTTTCTGCCTGAGGGCCAAATTCCCTTTCAACGAAGCTCTCAGGGGCTTCATCCCCGGGGTGGGAAGGGCAAAAGGGGTTGGAGCCAACATATCAAAATACCAGCATATTTTAGCTTCAAGCCGTCCCTTAGAATCAGGGGTGGGGAATGTAGAATAGCCAGGAAACCACCAAATGATGGTTGGTTGAGGGAAAGGTTCTGAAGTCCTGCATCCCGCCCCCAGTGTATGACATAAAATGAAGATGAGGAAGCCAAACCAAGAGTGGGGTGGGTGGGGGGTTGCACACTACACACCAGCAGCCAAGGTGAATGGCTGTGGGTTTTGATTCTGGCGCCACTGATGGCCATTCCAACAAGGTAGAACTCTTCACACCCAAAGCAGTAGCCAGCCAATGAGAAACACCCATGTTTTTGTGTCTGTTTTGTAGGGAGCAGCTTGCTGGCTGTGGGGCTGTGAAGTCCTCAGGCAGGTCCGAAAAGGAACCTACCTCTGCAGCCATGGCGGAAAGAAATACAGTATGTCATCCTAAAGAGGCACAATGGAAGCAGCTGCCCGGCCTTTTCCCAGGGGGACAGCTACCCAGCATTCCATTAGCCCTGAGCATGCTCAGTTCTCACTGCCACCCCCCCCCCCGAGTTGTTTGGGATTCTTTGCTAAATATTTTTTGTGCTTCTGTAAACCTTGGAGTTCTCCCGAGCATGCGGATATCTCCCTTTTGGGTATGGATGGTGCCCTTTTGCCTGCATAAAGATTTACACTCAGAGAATGAGTTTGCTCTTAGTACGTAGGAGATATCTATATCTATACACATACACAGGGCTAAAAATAACCCTGTTCCTCTCCCTAAATACAAACAGAATGCAAGCTCCTCTCCCCAAAAGCTTGCCCATATAATAATCCTTTCATATAATAAGCATCCCACAGGCCGTTCTGCTTTTTAAACCTTCCGTGCCGAAAATCAAAAGGCAATGAACCTCAATTAAAGCACTGCCTGACTTTTATCTGCAGCATTAACACTGGTGGGCCATTAATTTTACCTTCATTGAAGATGAAATTTCCATTCTTAAAGAGTAAGGTAGAGCTGAATGTCAACTCTCAGGCCCAGCCGCACATATATAGCACATCTGCAGTGCAGATGGTTATTGGAGGTGGCTTCAATATCTGGGGTGTGTTCATTTCATTTACCCTCTTCCCCCTTAAACAACTGCATAGGGAGGCTTACTAAAAGCTAGAATGCGAAGAAAACAAAGTTAAAGCAAAAACCTGAGAACACCACAGTATTTTTTTCCATATTCCTGAGTGAAAATACACTTGGAGCAGTGAATTTCACAGTGGGTGGGAGGAATCTTTCACTCAGCAGCCCTTCATTTTGGTGATTTTATTCAAAGTTTCACAGTAGGCTGGGCTTACTACTGTGGTTACAACAGCCCTTTTTGCAGTATTTTTTTTTAAAGATCTGAAAACATTGTATTTCTGAAAATATTGCTCCACCACCAATAACTCTGCAGTAGAGTTGTTCTCAGCACCAATTATTCTGGGGCTGAAAACAACAGAATTAAATTTAACAGGGATAAATGCCAAGTTCTGCACCTAGGAACCCCCCCCCCCCCAAAAGCACAGTTACAAGATGGGGGATAGCTGGCTCAACAATACTACAAGCGAGAAGGATCTTGGAATTTTTGTAGTTCAAAAGTTGAATATGAGACAACAATTTGGTGTGGCTGCAAAAAAGGCAAATGCTATTTGGGGCTGCATTAATAGAAGTATAGCTTCCAAATCCCATGAAGTACTAGTTCCCCTCTACTCAGCACTGGTTAGGCCTCATCCTGAGTACTGTGTCCAGTTCTGGGCACCACACTTTAAGAAGGATGCAGACAAACTGGAGAGGGTTCAGAGGAGGGCAACAAAGATGATCAGGGGACTGGAAACAAAGCCCTATGAAGAGAGCCTGAAAGAACTGGGCATGTTTAGCCTGGAGAAGAGAAGACTGAGGGGAGATAGGATAGCGCTCTTCAAGTACTTGAAAGGTTGTCACAGAGAGGAAGGCCAGGATCTCTTCTTGATCATCCCAGAGTGCAGGACACAGAATAATGGGCTCAAGTGACAGGAAGCCAGATTCCGGCTGAACATCAGGAAAAACTTCCTGACTATTAGAGCAATGTGACACTGGAACCAATTACCTGGGGATGTAGTGGGCTCTCCCACACTGGAGGCATTCAAGCCGAGGCTGGGCAGCCATCTGTCAGGGATGCTTTGACTTGATTCCTGCATTGAGCAGGGGGTTGGACTCAATGGTCTTATAGGCCCCTTCCAACCTCACTAGTCTATGATTCTACTATTTCATTTCATATTTTCCTGGGATGACTCTGATGTAGTGGGACATAGGAGAGAAATCTGTCTGAGAATGGTTGAGTGAAGAGGTGCCATTAAACCAACAGGCCATTAAACGCAAGCTTGCGTAATTCAGTGAAGCCATAAGCTATGCCGTGCAGGGCCACCCAAGACGGACAGCTCATGACAGAGAGTTCTGACAAAATGTGGTCCACTGGAGAAGGAAATGGCAACCCACTCCAGTATTCTTGCCAAGAAAACTCCATGGAATGTATCACAAGGCTAAAAGAGATGACGCCGGAAGATGAGCCGCTCAGGTCAGAAGGTGTCCAATATACTACTGGGGAAGAGCAGAGGGAATTTCGAAGTAGCGCCAGAAAGAGTGAAGTGGCTGGGCCAAAGCCGAAAGGACACTCAGCTGTGCATGTGTCTGGTGGTGAAAAGAAAATCCGATGCTGTAAAGAACAATATTGTTTAGGAACCTGGAATGTAAGGTCAATGAATCAAGGTAAGCTGGAGGTGGTCAAACATGAGATGGCAAGATTGAACATTGACATCTTGGGAATCAGCGAACTAAAATCGATAAGCATGGGCAAATTTAATTCAGGTGACCATCATATCTACTATTGTGGGCAAGAATCCCTTAGAAGAAATGGAGTAGCACTCATAGTCAACAAAAGGGTGGGAAAAGCAGTACTGGGGTACAATCTCAAAAACGACAGAATGATCTCAGTACGAATCCAAGGCAAACCATTCAACATCACAGTAATTCAAGTCTATGCCCCAACCAACTGATGCTGAAGAAGCTGAGGTTGATCGGTTCTATGAAGACCTACAACACCTTCTAGAACTAACACCAACAAAAGATGTCCTTTTCATCATAGGGGATTGGAATGCTAAAGTAGGAAGTCAAGAAATAACCAGGATAACAGGAAAGCATGGCCTTGGTGTACAAAATGAAGCAGGACTAAGACTAATAGAGTTTTGCCAAGAGAACACACTGATCATAGCACACACTCTTTTCCAACAGTACAAGAGGCGACTCTACACATGGACATCACCAGATGGTCAATATCGAAATCAGATTGATTATGTCCTTTGCAGCCAAAGATGGAGAAGCTCTATACAGTCAGTCAAAACAAGACCTGGAGCTGACTGTGGCTCAGATCATGAGCTGCTTCTTGCAAAATTTTGGCTTACATTGAAGAACGTCGGGAAAACCACTAAACCATTCCGGTATGACCTAAATCATATCCCTGATGAATATACAGTGGAGGTGAGGAATAGATTTCAGGGATTAGACCTGATAGACAGAGTGCCTGAGGAACTATGGACGGAGGTCCGTAACATTGTTCGGGAGGCAGCAACTCAATCCATCGCAAAGAAAAAGAAATGCAAGAAAGCCAAGTGGCTGTCTGATGAGGCTTTCCAAGTAGCTGAGGAAAGAAGGGAAGCGAAAAGCAAGGGAGAAAGGGGAAGATATATCCAACTGAATGCAGAGTTCCAGAGAATAGCAAGGAGAGACAAGAAGGCCTTCTTAAATGAACAATGCAAAGAAATCGAGGAAAACAATAGAATGGGAAAGACTAGAGATCTTTTCAAGAAAATCGGAGATCTCAAGGGAACGTTTTGTGCAAAGATGGGCATGAAAAAGGACAAAGAAGGCAGGGACCTAACAGAAGCAGATGAGATTAAGAAGAGGTGGCAAGAATACACAGAAGAACTATACAGGAAAGATCTGAATGTCCCTGATAGCCATGATAGTGCGGTCACTGAACTTGAGCCGGACATCCTCGAGAGTGAAGTCAAGTGGGCCTTAGCAAGCATGACTAACAACAAAGCTAGCGGAGATGACAGTAATCCAGCTGAGCTATTTAAAATCCTAAAAGATGATGCTGTTCAAGTGCTGCACTCAATATGCCAACAAATTTTGAACACACAACAGTGGCCACAAGACTGGGAAAGATCACTTTACATTCCAATGCCAAAGAAGGGCAACGCCAAAGAGTGTTCAAACTACCATACAATTGCGCTCATTTCACATGCCAGCACGGTTATGCTCAAAATCCTACAAGCTAGGCTTCAGCAGTATGTGAACCGAGAACTACCGGAAGTACAAGCTGGGTTTCAGAGAGGCAGAGGAACTAGAGATCAAATCGCCAATATTCACTGGATCATGGAGAAAGCAAGAGAATTCCAGAAAAATGTAGGGATGTACGAAAGTTCCGCCACGGATCTCGGGAAGGCCGAATGAAGTGAAATCGGTGGCGGAACGGCCCGCCCCCCCCCAGGACAGGACTTCCCTTGGGCAGATGTTCCTGGCGGCGGCGGCTCCAGTGGTGGTTCGGCGGCAGCGGCAGCTGCGGCGGCTGGTCTTCCGACCGGCTGCCGCCGCCGCCATTTCCAGGTTAAAAAACAACACCCCTCCCAAAAACGTGATAGGCTACGTAAAGATTTACGTAGCCTATCATGGCTAGATTTTAAAACAACACCGTGATAGGCTACGTAAATCTTTACGTAGCCTATCATGGCTGACTTAAAAAACAAACAAATGGCCACCGCGATTTGCGATCCTTACTTTGGCATGTCTTAGTCTACGTAAACATTTACGTAGACTAAGACGGCGAAAATAAGGGGAACGCAAATAGTGTAGACGTAAACATTTACGTAGCCTATCACGGCTGACTGCAGGGATGCAAATGGCGGCGGCTATGGCTGCTGCCATTTGCGTCCCTGCTAGCCAGCGGCCGGATGTCCAGCTGCTGGCGGAGCCGGCCGGCAGCTCCGCAGAATTGCTGCGGAGCATAGCCGGCCGGCCAGGATTCCCGGGAGGGAGGAACGGAGTGCCTCTCCCCCCGGTGAGGATTCAAGGGGGAGGGACGGAACGCCTCCCCCCCACCATCAACATAATCCGCGAACAGGTAAGTGACTTTCGTACATCCCCAGAAAAACGTCTCTTTCTGCTTCATTGACTACGCTAAAGCCTTTGATTGTGTGGATCACAACAAACTGTGGCAAATTCTTAAAGTGATGGGAGTACCAGAACACCTTACCTGTCTCCTGAGAAACCTGTACGAGGGTCAAGAAGCAACAGTAAGAACCGGACATGGAACAACCGATTGGTTCCAAATTGGGAAAGGAGTACGACAAGGCTGCATATTGTCACCCTGCTTATTTAACTTATATGCAGAGTACATCATAAGAAACGCTGGGTTGGATGAATCACAGGTCGGAATTAAGATTGCTGGGAGAATTATCAACAACCTCAGATATGCAGACGATACCACCCTAATTCCAGAAAGTGAAGAGGATCTAAGGAGCCTCTTGTTGAGGGTGAAAGTGGAGAGTGCAAAAGCTGGTCTGAAACTCAAGATTAAAAAAACGAAGATCATGGCATCTGGCCCCATCACTTCCTGGCACATAGAAGGGGAAGAAATGGAAGCAGTGACAGATTTTATTTTCTTGGACTCCAAGATCACCGCAGACGGTGACTGTAGCCATGAAATTAAAAGATGCTTGCTCCTTGGGAGGAAAGTTATGGCAAACCTAGTCAGCACAGTAAGAAGCAGAGACATCACCTTGCCGACAAAGGTCCATCTAATCAAAGCTATGGTTTTCCCAGTAGCAACGTATGGCTGTGAGAGCTGGACTATAAGGAAGGCTGAGCGCTGAAGAATTGATGCTTTCGAACTGTGGTGCTGGAGAAGACTCTTACGAGTCCCCTGGACTGCAAGGAGGTCAAATCAGTCCATCCTAAAGGAAATCAACCCTGACTGCTCCTTGGAAGGACAGATACTGAAGCTGAAGCTCAGATATTTTGGCCACCTAATGCGAAGAGAAAACTCCCTGGAAAAGACCCTGATGCTGGGAAAGATTGAAGGCCAAAGGAGAAGGGGACGGCAGAGGATGAGATGGCTAGATAGCATCACCGATGCAATGAATATGGACTTGAGCACACTCCGGGAGAGAGCGGAGGACAGGAAGGCCTGGTGTGCTATGGTCCATGGGGTCATGAAGAGTCGGACACGACTTAATGACTGAACAACAACAACAGAGTACCTTTGGCAAGGAGGAGGAAGGTGGCTCCTTACAGCTCCAGAACAGTGTTGGAGGTATGGATCTCAGAGACAGGGATGCTGGAGAAATCCGAGATGGACTAAAATGAGGTCGGATGATTAAGAATCCAACCTGTGGAATCCACTGTGGTCTGACCTCCTCAGGCTGCATGGAGCCCATGGACTTCCAGATCCTTTTTCTAATTCTGGCAAACCCCTACAGGCGGTGTCCAGTAGTGAAAACCTAACAGAGGAAGCAACCACAAGATGGCTGGCATGTGCTAGAAGTTAATCTATGTTGACCACAGCTGAACCCAAAAAAGCACATGTGTTTCATGAAGGCTTTCTTTCCCCATGAAATGCACCCCATTTTTGGCAATTTGATTGGCTAGATGGTGCCACAAAGTCATCTTGTGTTCCCTGATTGGTTGGGATCAAGTGGGTACAAAAAATGCAGGCACAAAAAATAATGATGCTAAAACCACACCAATAGCCTTTTAAGTTTTTAACAATCATGAAAATGTAGAATTGGCAGAGGGGGTGGCTCTAGTGTTCACAGGAAAGAGGCAGACGCACTTTGGCAGTCAAGATATGCTTGCTCTCTTTAAAAAATAAAAATAAAAATCTCTCCAGCTGTATGGAAATGAACCTGTGAGGCCCAGGCTGTGTTCCCTTCTAGCTCTGCAACGGCAGATGGCAAAAAAAGCAAGAGGCGAGAGTTCCAATTCATTTGGGGGCTCACGGAGGATTCGGCACAGAGCGCCCAGGCTGCCAGCAGTGTTTGTATTAAAGCCCTTGCCCGACGCTGCCGGTACAGCTTGTTCTGAACACCAAGAGTCAATCATGTGAGGCCTGATCCCTGCACATCTCTTGCAGGGGTCCCGCCAAGTAAACGAGCAGAAATGTTAAGGGCGCAGGTCCCTGTTCGGGCCGCCGCGTCAGCATCACCTCATCAAGGACGGACGTCACCGGCATGCTAATTTCATCGGACCTGAGCCGTCATGTTCTGCAAGGATTAGCCTGCTAGCCAGCCAGCCTGGTTACTGGGGTAACCTGGTCCCTCCCTGCCATGGATACAATCGGCTTAATGAGGTTTTTTTTTCAATTTAAGTACGCTGCGTGAAGGGAAACAGAAGGGAAATGCTGGGAAGAGCTGACGCATCAGCAATCCTCCCTCTGCCACTCGCTGCTGAGATGGAACCAGCGTGCTGCGATCTGTACGTACAACATTTCCCCAAGGGACGAGAAAGTAAATAGGGCCTGCGGAAATAATTAATGCAGGCAGGCGCTGAATGCCGTCACCGTTACTTAGTTGTGCTACAGGCAGGGGAAAGAGAAGAGCCGTGACATCGACACGAAGAATCCTCGGCTCCACAGTGCAGGAGACTCCTGCTCGGCTGGCTTTTCAGATCCCCCCTGCCTTCCCGGTTGCTAGGCAGAAGTAACCCATTCGGAGCCACTAGGCAGGCCAGACGTGTCGCGCTTGCTGGGAGACAGGCAGCCCTGCTTTGCACACCTGCACTTCGCAGGACTTCCTCCTCCCAACCACCGCAGAGATTCTGAAGATAATTTGCACAACGTTTGCACAGCCACAGCGGAGGCCAAGATGCAGGAGCTTTGCAGGTGTGCTAGGCTACAACTCCCATCAACCCAAGCCCCCCCCCCCCCCAGACCAAAGGGGTGGGGCTAAAGATACCAAAACTATCCATATATTTCAGTTTAAAAGTCTTGCTGCAGTAACTAAGCCTCGGGAGAGGCATTTCAGCGTTTTAGAATGGGGGGAAATAATTTCACAAAAGCCAAGGAACCACCAAAAGCTAGGAGGCTGGAGGGAAGGGGGTGGGGTAGAGGATGAGGGCATGCCCATCTGGGGAACCCCGGGGGGCTGGATTGGGACCCCGAGAGGGCTGAGGTTCTGCACCACTGCTTGATTCTTCCTAAGGAGGCTTGCGGTGAGCATGGCTCTGCTCAGAGCCCGCTGCAAGCAGGGCTGGCTGGCCTGTACGCTCAGGCAGTAGCTTCCACCACTGCCACCTCTTCTTCTCTTGCCCTGCCCAGGCCCCACAAACCTCTGCTGGGGCAGGAGAAGAGGAGGTGGCAGCAGCAGCAGCAAAGTCAATGCTTGGGGTGTCCGTCTCCCACTACACATCGTGGCATCCCACACAGGACAATGCAGCTAGAGTGCAAAGGCATGTGCCGGGAGAATCAAGCCCCTTTCAGGGTGAACAGGGATGCTCGTGCAATGTTTGCTGTCCAGTTTATGCTCTTTGAAAGACAGACATTTCAAATCAGCATGTGGAATTGGGCCTGGGGGAACGAGGGAAGCATCAGACAGAGGATGGCAGCACCCAGTGCCAGCTGGAGTGACCCAAGAATGAGATTCATTATTAATACAGCACCATCAGTTTACATCATGGCGCTTTAGCAAGTAACCCAAGGAGAAAAGAGTTATGGGGGTTAGCCCAAGGACCTTACAATTTAAATTTGGCAGTGTCAGAGGGGAAGAGGAAGAGGCAACTGCAATTATTCATTCTCAGGGCCAGCCCTCTCATGAGGGAGAGTGAATCCCCTGCCTCAGGTGGTGGTGTGTGGGGGAACAGCCAATTGCATGCTCTCACCTCCCAGGAGCACCTCCCACTGCTGCTTTGCTCCAGCAAGGCAACACACTAAAAAAAGCAGGTGCTCCAGAGAGTCCCGCTGGCTGCTCTTAGGGATGGCGGAGAATTTCTCCCCGAATCTTCGGGAGGCTGAGCGCCGAGGCATTCGGCCCCCCGAAAGTGTTGGGGAAATTCTCCGCCACCCCCCCCCAGGATGGGACTTACCTTCAGCGAATGTCCCTCTTGGCGGCGGGTCCCGGCGGTGGTTCGGCGACGTTTCGTGGGGGGCGGGGGTGGCGGCCGGTCTCCTGACCGGCTGCCGCCGCCGCCATTACAAAATAAAAAAGTAAAAACACACACACCTGTGACAGGCTACATGATGATTTACGTAGCCTATCACGGCTAGATTTCCAAAGTCAGCCGTGATAGGCTATGTAAATCGTCACGTATCCTATCACGAGTGTGTGTTTTTTGTTTACTTTTTTATTTTGTAATGGCGGCGGTGGCAGCCAGTCGGGAGACCGGCCGCCGCCCCCACCCCCGACGAACCGCCGCCAGGACCTGCCGCCGAGAGGGACATTCGCTGAAGGTAAGTCCCATCCCGGGGGGGGGGGGTGGGCGGCGGAGAATTTCCCCAACACTTTCGGGGGGCCGAATGCCTCAGCGCTCGGCCTCCCGAAGATTCGTGGAGAAATTCTCCGCCATCCCTACCAGAGTGCCCAACGCAGCTCACCCTCTGGCTCAGTCTGACAGCATTCTCAAAGTGAGCCAGATGGCAGGTGGAGGCAGAGGCAACAACAGTGGTGTGACCGTGTGAGAGGTGGGGATAGCAGCGGCACCAACAATGTGGTGAGAGAACTTGAGCTGGCGCTGTTCATTCTTCAGCTTTTAGTTGGGCAAGGACTCTGGGCTTACTCGGGTTCATCCCCCCACCCCACCCCCGAGATAAACTGGGATTTGTTACTTTGTTCACAGAATTAGCAGTTGTGTTAGCAGTTTTGTTAGTTTGTTTTTAGTAAATAGCAGGCACGGGGGATCCAGATGGGGACTGGAGCATGGGAAAAAAGCTAAATCTTGCGCATGATCCTGATCCAGATCGCCCTCTCCCACATGCTCATCTATTTACTGGTTGTCTCTTAAAATCATGACGGGGCAGTAAAAGTGTTTCTGACTGGGACAGGGGCAGACCGAAACGGATACATTGCAAAAAGTAGGATCAGAGATCAGTTGCGACTGTCATTTTCTGTTCTGCAGAAATTATTTTTACTTCTCTATTTGCACTGCACATATGAACTCAAGGTTTGGAATCTGCCCACAACATCTATTCATGCAAAAATATATTTTGATAATAACATATTGGGGATAGAGACGAACTGATGGATCCATCGTGCTTACATACCCTAACCAATACTGTATTTAATTCTTCACGCTCTAGTAAGATGTCCTCCCTCCTGCATCTCAGTGCAATTACTACCCAGATTTCCAGAAAAGACTCCGGTAGCTGCATTGTGCCTAGTCAAATGGGTAAATACAGTGATTTTGTCCACTTCTTCCCCTCTGATTACATACCACAGCTATTCCATTTCCCTGCATAAGATTCTTATGCCAAAAGAGAATGGGTGGCTAATTAGTTCAAGAACAGAATGTCAGGCTCAGTTTCTCACAGGGCTTGGAGAGTGGGAGCCGGCTGTATTATTAACTTTGCTGGGCTCCGTCCTTTACTGCAAGATGCCGTTTGTGTCTGAACTTCTCACTTTCCCCCGAGTTTCTTACTCCATGCTGCCACAATATTGAGTAATAACAGATGCAGCTTTCACTTTCATTTCATGGCGGATATAGAGGGGAAGGGAGGGAGGGAGCTCTCTCGGTGCCACATTTACATGGGGTTCAATATGCAGCAACCCAAGAGAGGGTGTTCTGGATACAGGGACCCCAACTGTGGAACTCCCTCCCTGCTTATATAAAGCTTCCATTGCCAGCTGAAATCCTATTTGTTCACCCAGGCTTTTGAGACTGAGTATGTTTTTCTGCATCATGTAATCCATTATTTATCTGTGTTGTCGCTCTCCCCTGTTGAATTGGCTTCTTGGTCAATGTTGTATGATTTTATCATGTTTTATTGGTGGTACCCCACTTTAGGATTATGTTATAATGAAAAATGGGCAGTAAATCTCATAAATAAATAAATAAATAAATAAATAAGGTTTTAAAAAAGAGTGAGAAATTGAATATATACGTTAAAAAAACCCCTCAAGTGTAAGAGATATGAGCTAAATTATCTGGATCCATTTCAGTCAGGGGTTCAGCCAGTTTTGGCATGGAAACAGCCTTGGCTGCACTGAATGATGACCCCTGTCGAGTGAGAGACAAGGGGAGTGTGACCTTGTTGATTCTCCTTGATCTCTGGGCAGCTTTTGAAACATCGGCCGTGGTATCCTTCTGGGGTGACTCTCTAAGCTGGGAGATGGGGATACTGCATTGCGGTGACTTCACTCCTACTTGGATGGTTGGCTCCAGAAACTTTCAGAAAGTGGTGCTTGGGGAATATTGCTCAGCCCCATGGATTCTCCAGCATGGGGTTCTGCAGAGGTTGGGTTTTCTCACCCAAGCTATTTAACAGCTACCTAAAACCACTGAGCGAGTTCTAGAGTGCGTTGCCATGAGTGTACTGATGAAATGCAGCTGTTTCTCCTTTTCATCGTCATCAGGTGAGGCTGTGGATGTGCTAGATCAGTGCCTGGCTGCGACAATGGACTGGATGAGGGTTAATAAACTGAAGCTCAATCCAGACAGAAACGAGATGCTGTTCGTGGGTGGCTCTTCTGACTGGATGGAGTGTGTGCAACCTGCTCTGGATGGGGTTGCAGTCCCCCTGAAGGAGAAGGTCTGTAGCTGGGGGGTCCTCCTGCAGCCATCTTTGTGATTTGAGGCTCAGGTGGCCTCAGTGGCATGGAGTGCCTTCTACCAGGTTTGGTTGGTGGCCCAGCTATGCCCCTACCTGGACAGGGATAACTCAGCTTCAGTCATCTGTGCTCTGGTAACCTCCAAGTTAGATTACTGCAACGCGCTCCATGTGGGGCTGCCTTTGAAGATGGTTCAGAAGCTGCAGGTTGTGCAGAATTTGATGGCCAGATTATAACCAAGACAAGAAGGTCCAAATGTACAACACCGATTCTGGCCCTCTTGCACTGGCTTCCTGTATGTTTCCAAGCCTGATTCAAGGTGGTATAAAGCCTCAGGACCGCAAACCTGACGGAGTGCCTCTCCCGTACTATGTTCTTATGTTCTTACGAAAAAAGGAATAGGGAGTGGTAATGTCAAGGACACACCATGGACAGCCACCCCTGGTGATGGTGGCCGCAGTTGCCAGTCTAGGGCCCCTGCTGTCGATGGCTGAAAATGGACCTGGTGACTTGCACTGGAGCCTGCAAGGGCCACAGCAGAAGGTCTTGCTCTGCAAACAAGGCCAGGGTAGAAGGCCAGCATTTACACTGCAGCCAGCCAATTCGGAGGCCTCATGCTACCTGCCAGTCACAGGGGACAATGTTGCAAATGCATCTCCCCCCCCATCTAGGGTCCGCAACGGACCCAACTCAGCTTGCACTTGTGAGCTGAGCCGAGCAGCGTGATAGTTCCCAAATCCCGGGGACTTTGCTGGTGTTTTTTGCACAAAATGGTGGCAGGCGGTGGCAGGAGTCCCCACTGCTACCACCTGCCACCGTGCTCAAAGCCCTCATGCTCTCCTTGCCGACACCAGCAAGCTGAGCATGAGGGGTCTGCGCATGGCGGGAGGGGCGGGTGGTGGGTGGCGGCGGTGGCAGGAGTCCCTGCCACCAACACCCAACACTGCTGGCACTGCCGGTGTGTGCGCAAATGGCTCCCCCTCCCCCTTCCAGGACCCACGCACGGCAGGGTTGCTGTGCACAAGGCTCCCCTCCTCTTGGGCCCAGAAGAAGGAGAAGGAGAGACTCATACACAACGGCCCTGCCCTTGTGCACAAAACGGAGGGTGAGAGGGGAGCACCACTCTCCTCTCATTCTCCTGCCCCCACTGTGGCCCCACTGCCCCGCTCCCACTGCTGGGCTGCCCCCACCCCCACTGCCAAGCAAAGGCAGAAAATCCGCCAGCTGGCCTGACTTAGTGAGGGCCGAGTCGGGCCAGCTGCAGGAGATGGACTGGAGTTTACGGGGGTCAAGTTGGCGAAAGCTCCACCCCCAAAATGGCTTCCTCTGACATCCCTACCTCTATGCTTGAGCAAGACTGCGGGGCCTGTGCACACACTTTCCCCCAGGTAGTTCTCTCTGCTAGGTTGCAGCTTCAAGCGTATGAGAAACCTGGCACAAGACGAAGTGCCCATAATCCCTTCTTTTCAACTACAGGAAGCCCGGAAATCAGCCTGGCTAGAGACCACAGCTGGGATTCAAAGTCCTAACTTGAACGCTGCATGACAACCCATATCTAAATGCAACTTGCATTGCCCCTCTGCGTGACAGTCCCAGCCAGACCCTCAGAATCGGATCTGAACGTAACACGCAACAAGGCAGGTTAACAAGAGACGACTCTCTACATTTACTCAAGTCCAGGTCTCAATTCCCACCCGGGCTGGGTTTGAACAAAACCAGTGCAAGGTGTTTTTATTTTAAACAAAAACATGTTTTTTTCTTCTTTGGATGTCTTTCTCCCCCTCCCCCTCCCCCTGGCCTTTTCTTCCACCGTCTGAAACCGAAATCAACGCTGTCTAGGATTCGGGAATGTCATTTTTATCTGTCACCCATTGCTGTCATCGGATACACTTAAAAATGCGTGGGGTTTAATTCAAATAAAATTGCTTCCCCTTCCCCGCTCTCCCTCCCTCCTCTTTCTTCCCCCTTGCCCTTAACCTGAGAAAACATAAAGCAAGAGGCACTGCGCTGACAAATGCATAAACTGTGCATGCTCGCATGCACGCACACACGCTGCCGGCCGAAGAGATGATCCATCTGGCAAGCTGACATGGTAATAAGTCTGCCTAATTGTCAGGTCAGGCATAATACGGAGCTTGCCTGTCAGTCGCTTCATTGCAGCTTTGTACTGGAGATGTAAAACTCCTTGTACCGCGTGTCTGTTGTGTGGGTGGATGGAGAGATAAATCAGAAAGACAGAAGGTTGAGGGGCGGGGGGGGGGCAGCGGAGCAGAGCAGTCGGGCAGGGCAAACAGAAAGGGAGGGCTGTGAGCCCAGTACGCATGTGAGACATGAGTTGATATGTGTGTGAGAGCTGGACTCGGGTTCAAATCCCACCTCTGCCCGGCTCATCTCTGTGACCAAGGGCAAATCATGGTCTCACCTGGGCAACCCCACCTCCTGAAAAGGTGTGACCCCAAAACCTTTGGTGCATAGTAAGGCAGAAACTCCAAAAGGCCCCCTGTCCCCTCCCATGACCTAACACAAGATGCAATCCATCTTCTTGAAATGAGCCACAGCACGGCCAGAGCAGCACAAGAAGTGGTGACGGCTGCTAGCTTGGATGGATTTTACGAAGTACTAGATCAAGTGAAGCTAAGTGGAACCTCCCTTTCCAAGGCAGTATACCTGGGAGAAACAACAAAGGCTGGACTTAACCTTTGAGCACTGCTGGTGAACACCCAGGGGCATCCAGGGGACTGATGCTGGGAGCTTAGTGCTGATCTAGATGTTCTGGCGCTGCGTGGCAACCATGTCCTCACACGGCCCGTTTTCCCTTCTGCAAATGGGAATTGGGATGACCTGTCTCACAGGGCTGTTTTAAGCAGCAAGGTCATGCAGTGTTCTACAAGTGAATGGTGCAGAATACAGGACACCATCTGCCATGGAAGGTGGGAACAGTGGAGCCCCTCCTTGGTTCAAAAATGGTCAGCAAACTTTGAATTATCCTTCACACAAATGATCACAAATGGACATCTTAACATTAGATAAACCCATTTCAGATGAAACATGGTGTGGCTAAGGTATATTTTACATCAAGAAAACAAATAAAAGAATAATAAAATAATAAAATCTGCATCAAGAAAACCCCTAGGCAAATGTGCACATCTTTTCTCCTGGTTTTTGTAGCTTCAGAAGGCACTTAATTCTTCACACCTAAGGCCCTTCGTCACTTACCAGTCTCTTCTGTACTTCTGGAATTTAACCAGGCTCTGCCCAGTTAAATGTTCATGGTTATCCCAATATTCATAAGGACTAGAAACTTGCTTTCCAAATAGGAAGTCAGAGGTTTACTAACAACTCAATCCTTCATTTGTACAGTGGAAATAGGGATGTCTATCAATGTGAAATCCGGCCCTTTTGGGGCTCGACAGACTCCCGCTGAGCACCCAACTCGACTTGCATTTGCAGGCCGAGCTGTGCTGGTTTCCCTGATGTCCGGGAACTTTTTCTGTTTTTTTAAAAAATTGCATAAATAGAATTGTGAGCAAATTACAGCCACAATTTGTGCAAATTACGCACATTTCTATTTATGCAAATAAACAACAGAAAATCTTCAAACTGGCCCGACTTGATGCAGATTGAATCAGGCCAGCTCATGGGGAAACGAGCCGGAGTCTGGGGGGCTAAGTGATGAAAGCTGGGCCAGCTCCATCCCCGGACGGATTCTCCCAACATCCCCAAATGGAAATGAACATGGTCTGAATGTGGTGCCAAATGAAATACACTGGCATGGCTCGGTAGGTGACCAACTTAGCACATGGTAGGGTTTGCTAGCACATTCTTGCTTGGTCACTGGTATTATTAGAAACATGGTGTCACGTTTTTCTGCCATGCATTCTTATGTGTGATAAAGGTTGCAATCTTTTGCCAAGGGCTTCCCCGCACTTCCCATGTGAATGGATGGTTGTCAGTATTCATAATGCATTGTGACCGTATCCAGAAATGTGGGCAAAACTCCAGGCACACCAGCTCCTTTTGGGGCTGGTACACCCTTTGGAACCAATGCAAACTGTTCCTCAGGATTGGCCCAGTGCAAACTGAAATGTCCCCCAGAAACCTAAGAACAAAGGTGGCTGCGTGTTCAGTCAGAAACCCAGAGCTGGAGGCACAGTGCCCATCTGTCAGTGCATTAAATATCCTTGAGCCCTGCTTGTGGGGAGGAAGCATGCTCTGGATCAGGGTCCTAATGAAAAGGCAGAAGGGGGCACCAGCATCACCTATAAAGCTAATTAGTGGAGCCCAGTCCTTGCTGAAGCAACATCTCCCCCACTGCTCTCTCTGCTGGACAGCTCCCCTGCTAACAAGACCATAGGACTGCTCCTGATGAGGCAGGAATTGGCTTTCGTTGGCAGGAATTCATGGGGCTGATCGCCAGGACATACCCAGAGGTTCCAGCAAACACTGCAACCTGACAACAGACATGAGTGCTAAGATCACAGGAGGCTGCCTTGTCCATCTAGCTCAGATTATTAACCCTGGCAATGGCTCTCCATGGTGTTAGGTAGATAAGGATCTTTTCCCTGTAGCTGCTAACCGAGATCCGTTGAGTTGCTGGGGACTGAACTTCTGCAAGCAAAGCAGTGATGCTCCCCCACATTCAGTCATGGGGGCATTTTAGAAATCAATCAATCAGTCAGATCAAAACAAACAAAAAGTAAAAGATGAGAAAGGGAGCAGAGACATTCCCTACGTCCCTTGCAAAATGGATTACAAGGTCGTAAACCTGGCAATCTCCCTTCTCGATGAAATGCTACCAGCATGAAGGCAATTTCCAATTGTGGGAAGCATTATTCTCTCTTCCCACCCCAGAAAGGATGTGTCAGTTGTGATCTTTCTCAGCTAGAGAGGGATAAAACAGGCTTGGGATTCTTCTCCTTAAGTCAATGAAACTTTAATATATACAGAAAGTGAAGACACGTCCTGACATCCGCAGTCGTATCTCAATCTGTTCCAGCCAGCCAGCGCAGCAAAAAGGCAATCGATAACCAACAACAAAAAACTGGGTGGGGGGTTAGAGCTGCAGAGGGCCCACTTGCAAACTGTTTGAGTGGCACCCTCCACCCACAGCTAAACTGTTCTGTACCGAGAACATCTTGCAATTGTTCTAAGGCAGTCTGGAGCTTAAAAAGCGCATCGTATATTTATTTCTGCCAGGCAAGAGCGGGGCCTGACAGATAAACAGCGCTGTTCGCTGAACTAAATGCTTTTTCCCTGTTGAAATACTCAACAGGGAAATAAGAGTGTTGCAAACCACTTCACAGGTCCCTCGAGAGCCAAAGGGGGGCTTGATGTGAGCCAGGGCTCATCAGAGCTTAGCCCCAGAGCTTATTTTCTGTTCCAGGTCACAGCCCCAGAATATCTGAAGCAATACTGCAGGGCTACTGGGCATATGCAAAGTGCCTTTCCATCACCCTACCAAACTAGGGTAAGAATAAGCACTAGCATTGCTCACTGGAGAAATTGTCTGATTGGTTGAGAAGCCCCATAGAAGAACACAAGGAGAGCCCTGACAGGTCAGAGCCAGGGTCCATCTTGTCCAGCATTCTGCTCACACAGTGGCCAACCAGCCGCCTGAGCGTGACAGCACTCTCCGGCTCATTCCCCCAGGGACTGGCAAACATTCTGCCTCCGATACTGCAGGGAATATATACGGCCATCACGACTGGTGGCCATGGAAAGCCCTCATCCACCTATAAGCATCCTGCAGCAGAGGCTGGTGGCTCCAATGTCAGTGGGGCGGTGCATCTTCGCACCTTGGAGAGCTCCTTTAGAGTCCTGACTGGTTCTGACTGAAACCCGGGGCGGATTCACCACCCCATTGACATCGGAGCCACCAGCCTCCACTGACATCCCACCTCATCGAAGCACATGAAGCCTTGTGGTGAAATGGCAGCCAGCCACTATGGCGCCCTAACCCCGATGCGTCTGCATGACATTTGTATCCATCCTTCCTCCAAGGAGTTCAGAGTACACGGGGATGCCACGTGTTCAGGGAGGTGATGGCTGTCAGGGTGGAAACTGAGCCGATAGAACCCCAGAGCAGTTCTGATTCTGAGGAGGAGCAGCAATCCGTGGGAGAGGAGCCCGCTCATCCCTCACAGGCACAGCAGCTGGCAGAGATTCCTCCTGCCGGCATTCCTGAGATAGTGATCCTAGCAGTGAGAAAGTGCATCGGGAACAGGGCTTGCTAGACGCTCGACGCAGGGAGCGACGACCGATGGAGGGCGCAGAAAGGAGGCATAGCGCCCATTTGGCGTGCAAGCAACGGCCGCCTCCCGTGGACCCAAGGGAAAGGGGGAGGATCTCTCCCTAGCCCATAAGTTCAGGGTCTTCAAGTGGCTCTCCTTCAAATGGGGATCAACTGCCTACTCGGAGCATAGGCCACTCTGCTGTTCCTTGCTTAGTCGCTGGTAATTAGCATCTGAAAGAGTCATTAAGTTGTAAAAGGATTAAAGCCTTGAAAAGAAACCTTTTGTCTGTGTCTTGAGTTGGCTATTGGAGTGTACTGAAAGAGGCCGCCAGGGCGCTCCTGACAATGGCAAAATGGCCACGGATGGGCTTTTCTTTGTGACGTGTGGACAGTCATACGAATGTCAGAGATGGGAGTGTGGCAAATGTCCCCATGGGCTTGGTTGCCAGTCATGGGTTTTAAATTCACTTCTGTCAATGTTGCCAAGTTACAGGGCTGTGGCCACGAGACCACTGCTGCTCCATAGCATAAAACAGCCTGGTGCCCTCCACATGTGTTGGACTACAACTCCTAGAATCCCCAACCAGTTACTGCAGTTGCACACATCTGGAAGGCACCAGGTGTCCTGCTCTAGCTGGCTCCGACTCTGTGCTTGGCCAGCAGAGAGGTGAACCCAACAGGCAAGTCAATTGAGCCAGCAAATGATCAAGTGCCAAGGTTTCAATCCAGAATGGGATCGGTCTAAGGCAGGAGTGGTCAAGAGACAGGCAATGGTCAAAGCACAGTATGACCAGGCAAGTAGGTGGTTTCCAGAAGAGAGGTATGAAGTGCAGCCAAGGTCCAAATACGAGAGAGAAAACAGAAACATCAGGAGTCCAGAGATCAGGAGCATGGAGGTTCAATCTCAAGGCAAAGTCAGGAAAACGGGATACAAGGCACTAGGAGATGAGGTAAGGTGTTGTCCCAGCAGTGGCTAGACTGGAGCTGAAGGCTTAAGGAGCCTGAGCTCCCACAGTCCCACCCAGGGCTCAGCTGCAGTTCAGCACAGGCCCTCTAGGAACAGTCCGACTCGTGAGGAGGGCCTTGTTCACAAGGAGGCCTTTACTCTTGCAGAGACTTTTCTGGAAACTCCTTCATCTGGCCACTGTCTGTACCTCCAGGCACCAGTGTTCTTGGAGGATGGGAGGTGGCCCAGCATCCTGCTCTGACTTGGAAGCAGGCTTTCCACCTTCCGAGGGGGAAGATCTGAAGCCCCCTCTCCCCGAAGGCCCAGGACTGTGTGGGTCAGCACCGGGGTCCCCTAAAGTGACTTGTTCCCTGGAGACATCCAGCTCAGGAGGCTCCAGATCATCCTCTGAAGAGGATTCCTCCAGGGGGGCATGACACCAGGTTGGGGGATGGGGGGTGCAAGCCAAAGGCTCACATCTGTACTTATCTCCTGAAGAGGTTGGATCGATTGCCTCTGAGGCAGTGTCCCATGACTTGAAACTGAGAATGGGGCAAGCACTGGAGAGGGCAGAGCTCGAAATGCCAGCTCCTCCCTCACGAGCCAGGAGGCCCTGATTCAAATTGGGCAAAGACCCCTTCAAGCTTGCCTGGCTTAAATCAAGGGCACACATCCTGCTAAGCAGCTAGGGATCACGGAGGCATGCCATGGCCCATGATTCCCAGCTGCAAATGAAGGCAGCCCTTGGCCGCCTCACCTCACCCCACTCCTTCTCCCACAAGGCCTTAGGGAAAAGTGAGGGGTCAATATGGAAGGGGAGCAGCATGCTAAATGGAGATCAGGGGTGGGTGAACAAACAATGTTCAAGATCACCTGGATTCTCCAAACACCACTTCACAGCTCACCTTGTGCCCGATTCTGCTTTGCGATCGCTGGTTGTGTTGGGCACATGGGAAACTTGCGCAAATCAAGCAGCAATCGAATGGGAGATTTGTGCAGATCTCCCCAAATGTGTGCAAATCTTATAATTTATGCAAATTCTTCCATATACTAAAGTAGGGCCGACTCAGTCTAATTAGGAAATTTGCGCAAATAAGTAAATTTGCACAAATCAAACTGGTAACCTGGAATGAGACAAACATGTGCACGTGTTTGACAATTTGTGAATATTTTGGCAGACACGTGCTTGCACTCACTTTCGGAGCTTTGAACTAAAACCATGCCGGCTTAAAACACTTCACTATATTGTTATCTGCACACCATCAAACTCTCCTCTCTCTTTCATTCTCCCACCAGCGCCTTCGCTCTTTTCCTCCCTTCCCTTGAAACTATTTCCACCACACTTCAGAGTGTTACGTTTCCCTTCACCCACACAGATTAAAAACCAACAAAACAGGCTGGGAATAGAAACAAATTGTACGCTTTTCAATTGTAAGCCTGAACGGGAGAGTGTTTTGTGTGTGCGTGTGTGTGTGTGTGTGTTTTATAAATAAATCTAGGCACTTGAATAATAATTACTGTTTTGTTTGTAATATTTTGTAGCCCCTTAATAAATAACATTATAGTTGGGACTAGCGGTAATTCAGCATATTCTACAGAGAGAATGATGAGAGGAAATAATATTCCAAAGAGCCTACATGTCCTCTTCTATCTGAGAGAAGTTGGCATAGGTTATGGGGGTGGTGGGGAGGAGAGGGGGCTGCACGTGGGTGTGCCTGAAGTTTATTTATTTATTTTAAGATCTTATCGAATGGATTAACTTTGAATACACAGCAGCAGATGTGTGGATCCAAGCATCTGCTACTCAGGACACGGGGAATGAGCTGGTCTCAGAGGGAAAGGCGGGGTGGGGGGGCAGAACTAAAGAAAGCAAGCCCTAAAGAAATAGAGGAAACCTTGTCTCTCTCACAGCAGGCATCATTCCAAGCAGACACCCTGGACTGGGGAACAGGGTAGCTTACAGAAAGCTTGTGGCCCAGAGGGGTCTTCTATGCAATGTTGGATCCTTAGATATGGTTGTGCTCTTTGGTTCTCTCTCTCACTGCTTCTCCCTCCCACAATATACCAGAACCCGGGGTCACCCTATGAAGCTGAAGATTCAGGACAGACGAAAGGAAGGACTTCTTCACACAGCGCATTGTTAAATTGTGGAATGCGCTGCTGCAGGATGTAGTGATGGCTACCAGTTTGGATGGCTTTTAAAGGGGACTGGACAAATTCATGGAGCATTGGGCTACATAGTCATGAGGGCTGCAGGCTACCTCCAGTATCTGAGCCAGTATGCCTCTGTGTACCAGCTGCTGGGGTACACGAGTCGAGGGTGCTGCTTGGGGCTTCCCATTGGGGCATCCGGCTGGCCACTGTGTGAACAGTGACCAGAGAGAGAGGCCTTGGGTCTAATTCAGCATGGCTCTTCTTTCGTTCTAGGAGGCTGCCCTCCTATTCCAATTTCTTTAGGACTGCCTTCCCTAACCTAGTGCCCTCCAGATGCCTTTGGACTACAACTCCCAGCATCTCTGGCATGGTTGGTTGGGGGATGTAGTCTAACAACATCTGGAGGGCACCTGGTTGGGGAAGGCTGCTCTAGGGCAACAGAGATTGCCACAATGAGGGAGAAAGACGCTACTAAGAAGGAGGGGGTTAGATCCCCACAGCCCATTAACATGTCCATCAAGAGGAAGACATTGTAATTTAAAGGCTTTTCCATGCTTCGGCTCAAAGTCATCACCCAGTGGGAGTTGGGAAAGTATTTCCTCCCAGATCAGACTGGCTTACGACCCTGATTGGGTTTCCCCATCATTGTGTCGGGGGGAAAGTCTGGCTTGGGCTCCCTCCTGTATCAGCAGAATAATTGGCCCTGGGCAGCACACTCTTGTTCTCTCAGATTGGCCTCCCTCAGACTGTATTGCAGAAAAGAACATCAGAAGGGCCCTGCTGCATCAGACCCAGGGTTCATCTAGTCCAGCATTCTGTTCCCACAGTGGCCAACCAGCTGTGCATGGGAAACCCACAAGCAGGACACGAGTGCAACAGCCCCTCCTGCTCAAGCCCCCAGCAACTGGTGCGCAGAGGCAGACTGCCTCTGATACTGGAAGTAGCACAGAGCCTTCAGGACTAGTAGCCACTGACAGCTTTATCCTCCATGAATGTGTTGAGTCCTCTGTCCCCTGTTGAGACTGGGGTCAGGCTGGGCTCTGGAGCAATGTGCATCGAATCTCCCACCTCACACTCCACGTTGTGGGTTGCTACATTCAGCGCCTGCTACAGCTTACAGACTTCCAAGGCAGCTCTGCATAGAGCACATTGCTGCAGCCTTGCTCTGAAGCTTACAAAAGCACGAACAACGTGCACTAGGGATAAGTTGGATGAAAAGGGATGCGACTTTCTCATCAGACAAGTGACAGGCACTCCTGGTCACCGATGAAGCTTCCCAGCGCTCAAGGTCAGCATTGCAACCCTTTTTGGAACGCCACAGATCTTCCTTTCCTCTTCTGAATTAAAACCACATATTCCACACTGCAGGAAAGCACAGAGAAGGTTTGCAAATATGGTTCGTCCACGAAAAAAGACATGGCCATGAAACGCCAGGCTGTTAAGACAACCATGATTCAGCTGTGCACCCATGTGTACCACTGCCCATGCCTCTGGAATGACAAATGGGAATTTAAGCCACCTGTCCATGTGATGCACAACTATGACTCAGATCAGCTTTGAGGAAATTGTGTCCCAAACATGCAATGAATGTGGAAATATCTGCCAAAACAACCGTCTTTCTAGAACCCTAATTTGTTTCCTCTTTCTGATTACAAGGACACTCCAGTGTACCCCATGGATTCCCTCCAGCCGCTACTCAGTGTAGTCACTCATTTGCTTTTTCACCTGATGCAAGTCTCCTAACTCTTGATTTCTGGTGACTGAAAGGGTTAGCCTAAAGAGACAGGCTTCCACAACGAAACCCCAGAGCCTCAATGGAGGAGCTACAAAACCCTCAGCTGGGGAGTGTTGGAGTGCAGCCCCTATCCCTCTTAATGTGTAAATGGCAAACGGCCTTTCAGTAGCCCCACCTTCCTGAGTAAGCCCATCTCTGCCACCCACCTCACCCCAGCTCCACCCCACGGCGCTGACGCAGACACCCTGCTGATCACAGAGCTGATTCCTGAGCATTTTCAGCCACGGGGAATTAGACAACAAAGCTAGGTGAACACAGCTTGAAACGCCTAGCACAGGGCTCCAGATCACAGAAGTGAAAGATTCACATGCAAAGAGAGAACTTTTTGAAAAACAAGCCGCCTGGTTTCTATCCACCCAGATCGATTTAGAAGCTCCTGGAGAAGGAAGCATCAGCAGGGCTGTGCAAATGTTTGCCCTTTGTGCATATCCCGAAAGCATGAAGGGGGAAGCAGGACCGCCCCCCACCTGCTTTGCCTCTGACCCACAAGCGTTCTGCAGAAGACCAACACTGGCTGCTGAAGAACGCACAGATGTAGACAAAGGCTTTTCGTGCATGGGGGCGGGGGGAGTGGGATCTCACCAGCTGACCCTGGCCCCAGCATGCCCACCCCAGTCCCACCTCTGACCTCCACATATACAACTGTACGTGCATGGCCTCTCCTAGATGACTGGGAACTCTTGCACCGATTCCATGAAGAACCTCTGCACGTAGGAGCGCCATCCAGACCTTCCGACAAATGCGTGGCAATCGGGGCTGGTAGACATAGACATACTGGCATCTGGGTCAGGACCAGAGACCCTGCATCCCGCTTCCCCCTTTATGTGCTCAGTATATGCACAATGGGGAAATGTCTGCACAGCTCTATGGTGGCAGCCTTAGTGAGGAATGTAGGTTTCAGTACCTTCTCCCAGACAGATTTCCCCAATTATTAAGGCTACCCTTGGAGGTGTCAGGATGGAAACTGAGCCCAGAGAGCCCCAGAGCAGTTCTGATTCTGAGGGGGAACAGCAATCCGTGGGAGAGGAGCTCGCTCATCTCTCACAAGCACAGCAGCTGGCAGAGATTCCTCCTGCCAGCATTCCTGGGATAGATAGTGACCCTGGCAGTGAGAGAGCGCTGGAGGGGGGCTTGCTGGATGCTCGGCGCAGACGCCGGGAGTGACGACAGATGGAGGGCGCCGAAAGGAGGTGTACCACTCGTTTGGTGCTCAAACAACGGACACGTCCTGAGGACCCAAGGGAAAAACTGCGGATCTCTCCCTAGCACATAAGTTCAGGGTCTTCCCGTGGTTCCCCTTCAAACGGGGACCAACTGCCTTACCTGGAGCTTAGGCTACTCTGCTATCTTTCTCCTGTGCTGTTCCTTGCTTAGTCGCTAGTGATTAGTATCTGAAAGAGTCATAAAGTAATAAAGGAATAAAGCCTTGGAAAGAATCCTTGTTGTCTGTGTCCTGAGTTGGCTATTGGAGGGGACTGCAAGAGGCAGCTAGGGCGCTCCTGACAGGAGGCCCTTCTCATAGCAAGAGGTGACATGAGAGGGATTTCTCCATCATGGCACACCATTTATGGACTGATCTTTCCCGGGGAGTCTCATCTAGTGCTAAGACTTATTTCTTTCCAGTAGCAGGCAAAGCCCTTTTTCATTTTCTCAGGTGTTCTACCTCTATTAGATATTATTTATGCTGCTCTTTAAAGCATTCTGGTCTTTTGTCTATTAATGTTTTATTATGCATTATTGTTTAAGTAGGTGAACCAACCTGGAAATATTTAGGTGAACCAACCTGGAAATATTTAGGTGAACCAACCTGGAAATATTTATTGAAGGGCAGCATACAAATTCATTGCATACAATAAATACCTTCCCTGCCCCTGCTCACAAAAGTGGGCAGGGGGGCAGGGCAGAGGGAGCAGCCAGCAGCTAGAGAGTTGCACAGACACAGGGGACTTTATTATATAAGGTAAGATTCTGGGCCTACACTAATCCAGTGGACAAAGAACTGAAAGGAGGTCCAATTTATACAGTACATGGGCCCTAATCCATGTACGCATTCCACAACCGCACAACCACATTTATATGCATTACTCCTGTGCACCAGGCCATTCACGTGCACTGCTAGGGCAACAGAAATCAGGGGGCTAATCAGTTCTTTTGCTGGCATGCTAAAACTACACACAAGCATCCTGATCCATGTGGGAAGTGAAATTAAATATGACAAGACACTAGGAATTCACAAGAACGTCTGTTTCAGTTCTCAAATCATTCAGAAATGCCCTGTTCACAACCCCAAACATGAATGGGAGTGCATATTCTCCAAAAGTGTTCACAAATTCCCAAACTTGCATTCATGTTCAATAAATCTGCACTTAAAAAAAAAAGCACTTTTAAAAACGCACACTTCAAAAAATTCACATTTTCACACATTAGTCAATGGAGAAAATGTGCATACTTTCAAAAAATGTATACTTTACCCATCTGAAATGCACACTTTTCCCATTTATACAAAATTAAAAAAACAGGTCACAAAACAAGAATGGGAATGAGCCAGACTGAGCTTTCAAGTGAAGTTCAGAGAATTCCAGCAAACTCGAGTATCCTTGGTTTTCCCATCCATACAGGGTGCAGAGATATAATACTTATACATGTATGGTCTTTTACCCATGTCAAATATAAATCGAGCAAACGAGAGACAGGTGACCATCTCATCCACTGACTGAATTAGTTGCTTGCCTTTCACACTTAGTTCCACACTGGTAAATGGGTAGCATGAATTAGTGACCTGTATAACAGGACTGTTTGGCAACTGAGATCCAGTGTGGTGTAGTGGTTACAGTGTCGGACTGGGACTTGAGAGCTCCAGGTTCTCGTCCCCACTCTACCATGAAGCTCACTGGGTGGCTTTGGGCCAGTCACTGACTCTCAGCCAAACCTACCTCACAGGGTTGTTGTGAGGATAACATGGAGAGGAGGATCATGTCAGCCACCTTGGGCTCCTTGCAAGAGGAACAAAGGATATGAATGTAATAATAAAAATAAACAAACAAACAAACAAACAAACAAACTCAGTGGAGGTGTTGAAATTGACACAACAGAAATGTGCACGCTGATGTAAGTAGTTTACAAGCTGCCTTTGTGTATCTCATCCTTGGCACCCCTCTCATAGCCCATTGAACATGCAATGGGTACAAATCTGTGCACAGACCCCATTAAAAGAGGCTGAGCAAGAAATAATTCCAGTGGATTGTGCTCCATGCCACCCATTCCCAACTCTTAAGTTATTTAATATTTATTTGATTTATACCCCACCTTTCCATCCATAAAAACTGTGCTCTAACCTGTTGAGTCCGAGGCTTGTAGGGTGAGCTGCTTTCCAAGTCAGCTAAGATGCTCGTTAAGGAGTCAATTTCTGCATCCAAACTGGACCGCCTCTCTTCCAACGTCTTGCTACCAGGGTTGACCTAAGAGAGGAAAGGAACAAAATCCCCCCAGCCCCGAAAAAAGGTCTTTAAATGGTTCGATCCAGAGTTAAGGCTTACAACATTGTCATCATATGGAGATGTTTTCACACATAGCTGGCAGGAGTCCCTGACTCTAGAGAGAGACATGGGTAAGTAGGATGACAATAGTTGGCTGCTATGATTGAGGCTATGGAGACAGGGGGCGTGGGGGGGGGGAGAAAGAACACACAACAAATTCTGTTACACAACCATTTGGGCTGTTTTTAATGTTTAATCCATGTCCTCCTCCACCCCGTCTGGTTTTTCTTCTGAACTGCAAGTTTCACACATGGATGAAGCCACATCCACTTCAGACTGCCATGAATTCTTGGACAGGACTGAAAATCACAGGACCTGGAAGTAACCAAATGGCTGTCTATTGAAAACAGTTGCTAAAGGGCCGGGCCAACTGCCAGACAATCGTTTCATTATAAGAACGTAAGAGGAGCCCAACTGGATCACAGCCGAGATCCATCCACTCCAGCTTCCAGCTTCCAACTTCCAAGGGGGGGAAACCATCTTCCTCCAGGAAACAAAATAGCCATCCTGTTGTTTAACCCACAGTATCCATTTCACGGAGGTATACTGCCTCTGAACATGGAGGTTCCATATCGCCACCATCATCATGCACAGGTTGGGCTCACTTCCTCCATGACATTGCCTAACCCTTTCCAAGGCATCTAAGCTAATTGGCTACAACCATATCTTGCAGCAGCAAATCCCACAAATGAACTATTCACTGAAAAAAAATGCTCTCTTTTCTCTTCCCTAAATCAGCTGCCCATCAGTTATGGCCCCAGGTTTGAGCATAGTGAGAGGGGGAGGAAATACATTTTTCTCCACACCATTCAAAATTTGATAAACCTCTATAATGTCCCCACTTAATCAACATTTTTGTTTTTCCTAAACTAGGAATGGCATGTTCTGTGGTGGGAGAAAATGCTCTTGGAAAGGGGTGACTAACCCCCTCCCTCAGCACACACACAACAGCACAACCGCTTCCCCAAGGCCCTTCAGACCCACGTCAACATCTCCAAGGCAATGGAACATTTGTTTCCAGCAATATTTAAGGCAGTATAGAAAGTACAGTTCCACGTAGTAACCTATGGCTGCGAGAGCTGGACCATAAGGAAGGCTGAGCAAAGGAAGATAGATGCTTTTGAACTGTGGTGCTGGAGGAAAATTCTGAGAGTGTCTTGGACTGCAAGAAGATCAAACCAGTCCATACTCCAGGAAATAAAGCCAGACTGCTCACTTGAGGGAATGATACTGAAGGCAAACTGAAGTACTTTGGCCACATAATGAGAAGACAGGATACCCTGGAGAAGATGCTGAGGCTAGGGAAAGTGGAAGGCAAAAGGAAGAGGGGCCGACCAAGGACAAGATGGAGGGATGCTATTCTGGAGGTGATGGACTCGACCTTGGGGGAGCGGGAGGTGGCGACGGCCGACAGGAAGCTCTGGCGTGGGCTGGTCCATGAAGTCACAAAGAGTCGGAAACGACTGAATCAATAAACAACAAAGAAAGTGCAGGGTTATATAATCGCCGTTCAAATATGTTAATGAAAAAATTAAGAGATTGAGAGAGAGAGGGAGAACGCATAGAGGGGAAGTGGACCAGAAACATACGTCTCCGTGCACGTCTCCGTGCACTCCGTGGTCGCAGAGCATAGCCTGAAGGCACATGAGGCAGCCACCTTGCTGAAGCTAAGCAGGTCTGGGTCTGGTCAGTGCTTGGAGGGGAGACTACCTGGGAACCACATGTAGCCACCTTGAGTTCCATGATGGAAGAAAGGTGGGGTATAAATGAAAATAAATAAATAAATACATACATACATACATACATAAATTCTATCATCAAATGGCATTTGGGGCTTGCTTCAAGCCTAATGTGGCAGTATGGAGATCTATCTATCTATCTATCTATCTATCTATCTATCTATCTATCTATCTATCTAACTATCTGTACTTGTACCTGTACCTATCTCCTGATGCCACTGTGGTTAGCTCAGATCCAAGCAGTCGTACCCGACAGACTCAGAGATGCTCTTAGGTTTGTGGGCACAGTGCCTGCACTCCCATCATCAAAGAGCGATTCTTCTCTCCTCCTCCACTCTTGCCCAGTACGCAAAAGACGTCTTCCTCACATGCGCTCAAGGCAGGGCCCCAGACACTCCACGTCTGCCTAAGGCGCAAGGATGGTGCCAGTGTGAGAGTGTGGGGGCTTCTCCACCGCAGGGCCCCCATCTTCTATCCAAAGGGCCGGCAGCAGCCCCACCTCCCATTCTCACTGCCCCACTCTACCCTTTCCCTGCTTACAGAAATCCATGGAGACATACAAATGCTCGGATGAAGAGAAACCACAGCAAAGCGAATGCCTGCTGCTGTGCTAACACTCGTGGAGAAGTCAGGTGCAAGGGGACAGACTGACCTCCTCCTCTGTCGCTACCATCACATGAACATATATATGGACATGATGAGGCCTTATTCTGGCGCATCAGAGCCTTACTCCATCTAGCCTTACTCCAACTGTCCTTGGCTCCCCGGGGTTTTAGGCAGGGGTCTTTTCCACCCCACGGGAGAGACCAGGGATTGGACTGAGGACCTTTGGGGTGCAAAGCAGGTGCTCTAGCCCAGGTTCTCCACTGCACTCATGTCCTACATGCGGGTTTCCCACAGGCAGCTGGTTGGCTACCATGTGAACAGAATGCTGGGCTAGATGGACCCTTGGTCATATTCAGCATCAGGGTTCTTGTGTTCATAACCCTGGTCCCTGTCAGGTTTGCAGGCCTCAAACTATCTACGAGCAATAGGAATGAGATAAGGAAGGGCAAGACTGGAAGCTGCCCACCCCATTCTTCCCAACCCGGCTGGAAATGATGTGAGATGCAGTCCAACACTTCTGGAGGCCACCAGGTTGACCAAGGCTGCCTTACACTGTTGTTGCAAGGGCTATGGAGGTTTCATTTCATTTCGCTGATTACTTTTCTATACTGCCCAATAGCCAAAGCTCTCTGGGCAGTTTACAAAGATTAAAAACCTTAAAAATACATATTGTACATAATATAAAAAACATCTGCATACAAATTTATACTCAGATAGTACAGATACAGGCACTCTGTAATAACTTTAACAATCAACAATAAAAATCCAGGACCTGAAATTAAAAACCTCATCATATGCTGCCAAATGTCTAAGAGTAGAAGAAGGTCATAACATGGTGCTGAAAATTTAACTATGTTGGTGCCAGGTAGCCCTTGCTGGAGAGAACATTCCACAATCACAGGGCCACCACTGAGAAGGCCCTATCCCTTGTTGACACCTTCTAAGCCTCCTTTGGAGGAGGCACCTGGAGGAGGGCCTTAGATGATGAGTGGAATGTATAGGTAGGTTCACACCGGGAACCTACTCCATCAGGTATTGTAGTCTAGGGATGTATAAAAGTGACTTACCTTTCGCGGATTATGTTGATGGTGGGGGGGGAGGCGTTCCGTCCCTCCCCCCGGAATCCTCGAACGGCCGGCTGTGCTCCGCGGCGGCTCCGCGGAGCAGCCGGCCAGGCCCGGCCCAGCCCGGCCCGGCCAGAGCCATCCACAGCCGGATTTCTGGCTGCGGAGGGCTCTGGGTAAAACAAACAAACAAAAAAACCAACGCGTACGCAAATGGCGGCGGCTATGGCCGCCAACATTTGCGTTCCTTCTTTTTAACGTCTTAATCTACGTACATATTTACGTAGACTATGATGGCGAAAATCAAGGGGAACGCAAATAGCGTAGTGGGCGCCATTTGCGTCCCCTTTTGATTCCCCATTTTACGTAGGCTAAAAAGGTGAATGAAAAAGGGACGCAAATAGCGCCCGCTACGCTATTTACGTTCCCCTTGATTTTCGCCGTCATAGTCTAGGTAAATATTTACGTAGATTAAGACGGCCAAAAAGAAGGAACGCAAATGGCGGCGGCTGTAGCCGCCGCCATTTGCGTACGCGTTTTTTTTTTAAACCTACCTCCAACCATGATAGGCTATGTAAATCTTTACGTAGCCTATCATGTCTCCCCCCCCCCCCCAAGCCTGGAAATGGCGGTGGCGGCTGCCGCCCGGAAGATCCGCCCCAGGTAAGTCTCGTCCCGGGGGGGGGATCCGCGGGGGGGCAGGCCATTCCGCCACAGATTTCGGGGGGCTGAATGCACTGGCATTCGGCCTCACCGAGATCTGTGGCGGAATTCTCTGACATCCCTAATTGTAGTCTCAAGCCATGTAAGGCTTTATAGGTCAAAAACAGCACTTTGAATCAGGCTTGGAAACATACAGGCAGCCAGTGCAAGAGGGCCAGAATCAGTGTTATATGTTTGGACCTTCTTGTCTTGGTTATAATCTGGCCACCAAATTCTGCACAACCTGCAGCTTCTGAACCATCTTCAAAGGCAGCCCCACATGGAGCGCGTTGCAGTAATCTAACTTGGAGGTTACCAGAGCACAGATGACTGAAGCTGAGTTATCCCTGTCCAGGTAGGGGCATAGCTGGGCCACCAACCAAACCTGGTAGAAGGCACTCCATGCCACTGAGGCCACCTGAGCCTCAAGTCACAAAGATGGCTGCAGGAGGACCCCCCAGCTACAGACCTGCTCCTTCAGGGGGACTGCAACCCCATCCAGAGCAGGTTGCGCACTCTCCATCCAGTCAGAAGAGCCACCCACGAACAGCATCTCGTTTCTGTCTGGATTGAGCTTCAGTTTATTAACGCTCATCCAGTCCATTGTCGCAGCCAGGCACTGATCTAGCACATCCACAGCCTCACCTGATGACGATGAAAAGGAGAAACAGCTGCATTTCATCAGTACACTCATGGCAACGCACTCTAGAACTCGCTCAGTGGTTTTAGGTAGCTGTTAGTAGTTGAATAGCTTGGGTGAGAAAACCCAACCTCTGCAGAACCCCATGCTGGAGAATCCATGGGGCTGAGCATTATTCCCCAAGCACCACCTTCTGGAGCCGACCATCCAAGAAAGAGTGAAATCACCAAAATGCAGTATCCCCAACTCCCAGTTCAGAGAGTCACCCCAGGAGGATACCATGATCGATGTTTCAAAAGCTGCCCAAAGATCAAGGAGAATCGACAAGGTCACACTCCCCTGTCTCTCTCCCAACAGAGGTCAGCATACAGGGTGGCCAAGGCCGTTTCCATGCCAAAACCTAGCCTGAACCCCAACTGAAACAGATCCAGATAACCAGTCTCATCCCAGAGTGTCCAGAGCTGGTTGGCAACCACCCACTCAAAGGCCTTGCCCAGGAAAGGAAAATTTGCTGTTGTCGTCGTTCAGTCACGTCCGACTCTTTGTGACCCCATGGACCATAGCACGCCAGGCCTTCCTGTCCTCCGCTCTCTCCCGGTGCGTGCTCAAGTTCATAAAGGAACATTTACCATCCGCCTAAAGTTAATAAGGTTTTCCAGTTCCAGGGAGGGTTTCTTCAGGACTGGTCTCACCATAACCTCTTTCAGGTAGCCTGGGACCATTCTCTATTGCAAGGAGGCACTGATCACTTCCCTGTCCCAGCCGGCTGTTCCCTCCCTGCTGGTTTTATAAGCCAAGAGGGGCAAGGACCCAATACGGAAGTGGCTGTACGAACCTGTCCAAGGACCTTGTCAACATCCTCAAGGTGTACCAACTGAAACTCAGCCAAGACAACTGGACACCTCACCTATTCATCT
The DNA here is from genome assembly GCF_057233095.1 of Heloderma suspectum. Classification (NCBI taxonomy): domain Eukaryota; kingdom Metazoa; phylum Chordata; class Lepidosauria; order Squamata; family Helodermatidae; genus Heloderma; species Heloderma suspectum. The sequence continues at coordinate 326,776,150 of NC_139460.1, read as the reverse complement.
GCTCCAACACTGGAGTCTAGGTCCCAACGGATGCAAGATATTTTATCTCGGAAGTGCCTAATGAGTGTATTACAGCAGGCCTCAGGCGGATCCACAGCACTGTCAGGGCCAGTTGTAATAAGCCCCAGTCAACCCCAAACAGCTCCGCTGGGCAGCATGCAGAGGATTCAACAGAGGCAGCGAGATCGTGTTTCTTGCCCACCCTCACTGCCCCTGAATATACGTTACCATAGGCACATACAAGCATTTGATTGCATCCACTAGGAGTTATTCTCCATCTGTACTCAAGCCGTCTCCTATTTTGTTTCATCACTCTCAGCTCTGGGGTATACCACGGAGCAGTATGAGCTCTACTCTGGAGAGGGCGCTCAGGAGCAATCGTGTCGACTGCCCGCATCATCGCCGCATTCCGCAGATCGACCAGGGTTTCGACAAGAGAGCCAGTCGTATCTGCTGGAACCACCAACCCCTGTCCCGCTACTGGAGCCCTTTGGAAGCCATTTGGATACATTCGTGTGTGAGGGTGGACCAGTTTAACTGGTCTGCCCCTGGAGGACCTATTAATAATGTACACTGGAAGTTTTAAGCCTGCTTGTGGGGTGGAGTGTGGGGTGGGGCATAAATAAACATTCAGTAATATGAACATCAAGTATCATGAATAATCCCAGTCCTTGGCATTTGCACGATAGCACCTTTATATGTTCCAAGCTCTCCACATGCATCATCCTGCTGCAGTCCATGCAACAACACTGCAAGGTAGGCCCAGGTTATCATCACAAAGGCCAGCGGGTGTGGATCCCCTCCCCCTCCGCCCATGTGTTTATTTCTATATAGATGAACATGTAAAGAGGGTTGAACTGTTGACAGCCAGTGTGCTGTTGTGGTTAGAGTCTTGGACTGGGACTTGAAAGATCTGGTTTAGAATCATAGAATCATAGAACAGTAGGGTTGGAAGGGGCCTACAAGGCCATTGAGTCCAACCCCCTTGCAGGAACCCAAGTCAGAGCATCCCTGACAGATGGCTGTCCAGCCTCGTCTTGAAGGCCTCCAGTGTGGGAGAGCCCACCGCCTCCCTCGGTAATGGGTTCCATTGTCACATTGCTCTAACAGTCAGGAGGTTTTTCCTGATGTTCAGCCGGAATCTGGCTTCCTGTCACTTGAACCCATTATTCCGTGTCCTGCACTCTGGGATGACCAAGAAGAGATCCTGGCCTTCCTCTCTGTGACAACCTTTCGAGTACTTGAACAGCGCTATCATATCTCCCCTCATCTTCTCTTTTCAAGGCTAAACATGCCCAGTTCTTTCAGTCTGTCTTCATAGGGCTTTGTTTCCAGTCCCCTGATCATCTTGGTTGCCCTCCTCTGAACCCTCTCATTTGTCTGCATCCTTCTTAAAATGTGGTGCCCAGAACTGGACACAGTACTCCAGATGAGGCCTAACCAGTGCTGAGTAGAGAGGAACTAGTACTTCCTGGGATTTGGAAGCTATGCTTGTATTAATGCAGCCCAAAATAGCATTTGCCCTTTCTGCAGCCACATCACATTGTTGGCTCATCTTCAGCTTGTGATCGACAACAATTCCAAGATCCTTCTCGCTTGTAGTGTTGTTGAGCCACATATCCCCCATCTTGGAACTGTGCATTTGGTTTCTTTTTCGTAGGTGCAGAACTTGGCATGTATCCCTATTAAATGTCATTCTGTTGTTTTCTGCCCAGCGCTCCAGTTTGTTTGTTTGTTTGTTTATTGCATTTATATCCCACCTTTTTTCTCTTGCAAGGAACCCAAGGTGGCGTACATGAACCTCCTCCTCTCCATGTTATCCTCACAACAACCATCCTGTGAGGTAGGTTGGGCTGAGAGTTTGTGACTGGCCCAAAGTCACCTAGTGAGCTTCCATGGCTGAGTGGGGACTAGAACCCAGATCTCCCAGCTCCCAGTCCAACACTTGATCCACTACACGACACTGCCTCTCCACATTTCCTCTCATTAAGAAATGGAAGCTAGGAATAAACAAAAACAGACAATAAAAGAGCAGTTGCTGAAAGAGCAATCCCCACTCAGCCATGAAGCTCACTGGGTGACGTTGGGACAGTTGTTGACTCTCAGCCTCACCTACCTCACAGGGCTGTTGTAAGCGTAACATGGAGAGGAGGCGGCCCATGTAAGCCACCTTGGGTTCCTTGCAAGAGGAAAAATGGTGGGACATAAATGTCTTAATAATAAAAAAATAATATACTCACAAACACAGGGAACATCACATGCAGAAGTTAAAGCAGTAAAAGCAGAAGTTAAAGCAGTTAAAGACTTCCTCACTTTGCTTCGCCACCAATGAAAACCTACAAAAGGTATCTTGGCGGCGGCAGGGCAGGGGTGGCTGGAGCGGGGCAAGAAACTACCTTCTGCATTCAATTATTTCAAGTTGCGGTGGAGGCTGCTCAATATTGTGGTTTTAAGCTTTCATATTTTATATTGTTTTATGCTGCGCTTTGTGGTTTTAATTTTTGTGAACGGCCCAGATAGTTTCGGCTATGGGAGGGTATAGAAATAAACAAACAAACAAACAAACAAATATCCCTGAGCTAGACTGATGGCTGCTTGTCCATGGGAATTAAGATGAGTTTTCGGCGCATTTGTGTGCCTTTGGGCCTGTTTTCAGCAGAAAATGCAACCAAGTCCAGAATGGCTTTTTACTGCCCAGCCACCCCATCCTCTCTGATCACCACTTCGGCCCATTTGGGGAGCAGGAGCAGGGCCAAGGCCCATCCAGAGGTCATTCAGTCTCTTCCAGGCAGCATCGCTGAGAGAGCTTCAAAGGAGCCGGGGTATTGCCTCTTCTCTCCCCTTTTAATTAATAAAATTACAGCTCAGAGCTCATTTTCGATAATTATGGCCACTGCTAGAGCTTCCCATTTCTTTGCCTGCTTCCACCCCCGCCGACCTTAATCCTGTTCCAAATGCAACATGAATTAACGTTTAATTAGCCATTAAATAGAATTAACGGTCTCTGATGGCAACGTGGCACGCCGAACAATCAGGGGAGGACGAGGAGGAGGTCTTGGTGCGGGATGAGTCTGCCATGTGCATCTGCTGGAAACCAGCAACAAACCAGAGTCCCCGATTCCCCGCCAGTCAACAAAATGCCACCATTATATTATCCGGAGAGCCAGTCGGGGTGTGACACGCACTGCGGAAGCCAGCATGTCTGGAGCAACTCCACCACCACACCGCCAGCACCAACACCGAGCTGCTGCAGAACTTGTCATGTGAATCCTCCCTCACAATTAATTATTTTATTTGTTATAATTCTTTATTATTATCTACTACCGGGGAGACGGGAAGGGGGGGGGGGAACAGAGAGAGAGGGAGAGAGAGAGAAGCAAGCCTAAAGTCATCCAGCGTTGTTTTACTGCTGAATTCTTTACCATTTAGTTTTATTCTTTTAACTTATGGGAGCTGATGTTGAAGGGTGGGTTATGAATTGCCTGAATAAATAAATTATTGGCAGAGGTGGGGTTCAAAAGAGAGACCTTCTCTTAGCCCGACTCTCACACTGTGAATCTCCCCATCTGAGCGATGCATTATTGTTATCCACTGAGAGGTATGTCTGGGTTGGGGAGAAGGTCACTGCCTAGTTCCTGGAAGCTCTCTTAGCTTGCTTTTCAGCAATACAAGCAATACAGTCCCAAGGGCCAAGGGCCAGATCCCATTTTGGAGGAGCACTTGGGGGCCGCGTTCCAGCGGCGGGCCAAACGCACCAGCACATGATATCTTGAAGTTCTTCCTGCCAGTGACTGAGCCTTCGGAGAAGAGGCATCTCAACCTTTTACAATGGGGAAAAAGCTGCACGAAAGCCAGGAAACCCCCGGATGATTGTTGTTTGGGGGAAAGGGGGTGGGCCCATATGGGGACCCCGAGCCTGAGTTTCTGCACCCCTGTGGTAGAGATTTGGTACAGCATATCACATTTTCCTTTCACACCTATCATGGTCTCACCATGACCACTTTCCTTGAGGGTGGGTGTTCAGACCCTTAAAATGTGAATGCCATGGAAGACAGACCAGGATTAACAACGTATCGGATTTTATTTGAGCTAGGTTTGTTGGAGAGTGCAGTGTTACTTATGGTATGAACCTCTCTCTCTCTCTCTCTCTCTCTCTCTCTCACACACACACACACACACACACACACAGACTTTCTGTGTCTTTGTTTTTAAAACTCTTATACAGAAACTCCCAGTGTGGGAGATGCTATCCCCTAGACCTACTCCTAACCCAAGAACCCCACCCAAACACAGCAGCTGCTTTACCTGACAAATCCCAGCTCCTCCTTCTGCCCCCCAGCAGACGCCCCCTCAATCCCTGTTATCTTAACATCCCCCCCACCCCCACAAGAAATTTCCCCCTTCCCCCCTGTCACACACCAGAACACCGTTTGCTGCAATGCTTTCCTTCCACTAGGGGAACTCAAAGCAGCAAACAACCCAGAAATACAGTATCAAACAGCATGTTGAACCATTATAATAGACACAGCTGTTTCTCACAGCCTTCCCCAACCTGGCTAGCCGCTGTCTTTGCTAGGGATGTATGAGAAATTCCTCTCGGTTCATTTTTTATTAGTTCTGGACCTAATACAGACTCAGACACAAACTGCAGTCAAAGTCTGTACATTTCCAAGCTTGCAATGTGATTTGCGGACCCCCAAAAATGGGTTCGACAGCATGCGTACATTTGAAAAATGCACATGAAAGAACGCATATTTATGAAAAATGTTCATAAATATTCTTTAATCCATGTGGGAAGAATGCATACATTTCAAAGGCATGCACAACTGATGCATACATTTGGGGAAAATACGCACAAAAATACGCATGGATTTTCATGCAAAAATAAGAATAAAGTTTGCAATTTGATATGGACTTCAGTCAGAATGAGCTTCGAGATGGAATTTAGAGAACTTTGTCAAGCTCGAGTTTTGCTGATTCGCACATCCCTAACTTTGCATGTGTGACTTTAGTCAGAGAAACCGAAAGACCAGAACTTTCAAGAAGCAAGAGCTGGTAGTTAGGCTGCACAGAGACATTTTCATGAGATGAAAAATGTGAATGAATGCCCGTGTTTAACTGGTAGGCAACTTCATTTTTATGAGGCATGTTTATCATGAGATTTAATTGTAGCTATGGTATTTTAAGTGACAGAGAAATTTAGTATTTTATTATTTAAAACATAAAATCAATTTAAATTTAAAAAATCTATTTTACATTTTAAAAATCTGATTTAACAATTGTTTTTATTTTTTAAAAAAACATTGATTTTTATCCACCCTGGTGTGTGTGTGTGTGTGTATTTGGGGCCGGGGGAAGTGACCTGCTCAGCTTGCAGTACTCTCCTAGGGTCTGCTTTGCAAGCAACACATAATCGTTTCAGGTACCTTCACAAGAGGGTTATTTATTATTACAATGCATGAGAAAATACTAATTTCTGAGGAGCTGCATGGCACACCAACAAGGCCTACATAACAACATCAAGGAGGCCTACACTAAGAGAGAGCAGGAGAGAGGCCTCACCTGGGCCTCCTACAAGAATTAAAACATTCATGTTCACTTAAAGCTATATCCACACACATACATACATCCCAGCACCCCCTCTGGACCATAACAAATTGCACTGCTGCTACAACCACCTTCACCACGCCCACATACCCCAAATTACCCTAAAGCACCCAACACACCAGGAGACTGGAGAAACAACACTGGAACACACTGCAGAGTTGTCATGCACTACTCTAACCGCCCCACCCCAGTAAAATGGGAATGATGGGAATACTAACACTGGTCTACTTTGCAGGGTGGTGTAACCCACGCCCTCTCAGCCACAGCCTGAACTCTTGCATGCAGATATAATAATGATGAACTTTACCCATATGCATCATCAGGCTAATGTTTTAAATGTTTACAAACTCAGGAAAAAAATACGAATACGGCCCGAGTTAGGAAGACCATGACCTCTTTTTCTTTTTAGGGAGACACACTACTGTCCCGTCTGAGCGACACTGAATGCCTGTATTTATGAATGGATTTTTGGAGGCAGCAACCCCTTCCTATCATGGACCCTGCCCCCCTGCTTCCCCTGCAAAGGGTTTAAACTTTAAAGGAACCAAGAAGTTCCTTCTCGAGACAGTGGGTGTGTCGAATGTTGCTATGACTTCATTCGTTGGCTAAAAAAACGGGAAGTCAGGAGCAGGCCATTTCTAATTACAAAACAAACGGGCAGAGCAAGGGATGTGTGCTTTGCCTCATATCTCGGGTCCTACAAGGGCTAGAGACTTGTTAAAATGTATTTATTTTTAATGAAAGCTGGGACTCTGGGTATTACAGCTCATACAGGGGGACACAACTGCCCTTGTTCCTGCAGACACACATGGGCCCATCCTTGCCGCTCCTCTGTAAACGCCTCACCCCACCAACCCCAATTGAGCGATGTCCCTGAGCCCTGTGAGTGAGGCCTGTACTTTGCAAAGTGCCCACCGCGGCGTGGACAGTTCCGCCCTCCAGCAATCACACGCCCTCCCTCAGCACCAGCAAGAAAGTCTTCTTACCTGAACACTGAAAAGGGCTTCATCAGGAGGCGGCGGCGGTGGCAGACAGGCACCAGGGGGTGATGCAAGACTCCCGGGGTCGTGGGCAGGAGGTGGTGGTGGCGGTGGTGGAGGAGGGGGGAAATCGCCTACAGATATGGAAAGGGGAGAAACAACAACACCAAATCAGGAGTGAGGAGCGGGATGACCCTGATGGGACCATGTGTGTTCTGAGCTCCTACACACGCATGAGCAGAATACATGATAGAAATATACGCAGATATAATCTTATCTGCATAAAATACAGATATATTTATCTGTACCTAAACGTAAAATACGGCTCATGTTCACTTAATTCTGATCACAGGGAAAGGCCCTTCGGCCCCATAACCAAGCAAACCTGGGGGAGTGGGGGGGGATGCATTTGACTACAGCATTCTGACCACGTTGACACAGCTACTTCTACAAGGGCTGCATGCTGCTATTCCAACTTTTGCAAAACAACCCCCCCAGTTTTTAGGATAAACAAGAAAACAAGCAGCAAAGAGGTACCATTGGGGAGCAGTACATAAATATCAGCACCCCCCTGCCCAAGAGGGACGGGGAAGGTCCCAAGCCTTTGCCCTGCTCCAGGAACTCTGACGTTCATGGGGGCTCTGATGCAGGGAGAGATTTCCAGCGCAGCCAAGGCCAGTCCCATGCCCTCTTGTGCACTGATGGAAAAATCTCTGTCATGAGCATTTGTGTGCTTTTTGTTTTGTGAATCAATGGTTCCCCCCACCCCCTGCAACATGAATCAGGTATTTCTCACAAATGCACTGCATAATTATTGATTGATTGATTTGATGTGTACCCCGCCTTTCTACCAAGAAAAATGACTCTCGAAGTGGCTAATTACATTTCTCACCAAGCACATAGAAAAAGAAGGGAAGAAAAGAAACAATATACAGTTGTGAATAAAGGAGGAAGGAGAATGAGACTCCCTTTTATAGAGTTTTTTATTTAATTTATTTGTTCATTTCATTCTTCCATCATGGAACTGAAGGCATCACACATGGGGGTGCCCCAGTGGAGTCTAGGAACAGATCCAGACCTGCTTTGTTTCAGCAAGGTTGATGAGTCAGCTCCCTTTAAGCCACACCCTGAGCACCGAGCACTTGCCAGAACCGAGGGCAGATGAAGAGATGTGCTGAGCCAGGAAAGCAGTACCCCCTCCCAAAAAAACCCTCCTCCTCTCTCCCCAGTTATGCACAGAAGAGCAAAAGATGGTATGGGATCTTATGCGGCTTCCATTTCCCCACCCTCTGCTCTTCCATAGCTGCCACTTGCAGGGTGGAGAAACTGGTAGGGTGAGGGTATCATGCCGCACAATTTGTTTCCCAGTGTTTCTGAGGACTTGCTGCTTTCAGTTGCCTCTGAAACTGAAACTGACCTAAAGAAAAATGTCAAGGTAAATATGGAAGTTCCTGCCTGGAAGACTCATCCGCTGAATGTCCAGGGAATAAAAATGTGCTTCAATCAGACCAGTTCAAAGGATATCTATATGTGCTCTTTATAAAGATCTGACCCCTCTCTACCTGGACCTCTTCTAAAACACGAATGTGTGCTGTCAGTCTAGCTGTGCTCTAAAAGTTAAGGACGTTGGGGCTGCTGAAGACACTCTCCACGCAAGGGGAACTGCTGATAAGTCCTCGGAGTTGACAGCCACCCCTACCCCTCGAACGCAAAGGAGAAACACCCTAGAAAGGCAAACAAGTGTTTCACTAGTGAAATTTGCTGGGGTACGGATGAGTTTCTGCACATCACAAGAACAGCCCCTCTCCAATATCTGTGTGTGCTCAGTATGTGCATCATACATCGAGAGTCCTGGATTGTGACCCTGGTGCTTGGTAACAGCCATACCGAATACAAATAGTGTTATTCTCACGTTGATGGCTTGGGCAAGGCTTTATCCTGTCCGATCAAGTTCTGCCCTGCTGACTTTTCCTCTCATGCAGAGAGACATTCCAGTAGGCTCCTGAGCGCACACTGCGGCTGTTTATAGAGATGTGATTATATACATAAATAATGTCGATGTCTGAAATAAACAGCCCAAGCAATGATTTAGGGAGCCTTGTTGCTACCAGATGGTTGGAGAAGCGGCTCGAGTCAAAACAGGCTCTCTGGGGGGCAACTTCCCATGTCTGGTTGCCGTGAGCCTGTCGGCTCTGGTTTTTGTCTTCCAGGTGAAAGACCCTCATGGAAATCCAAGCTGTTGCAGAGGGGTTGGTGGGGCGGGGGGGGGGGAGGAGGCTTTTCTTAACAGCAGGAGGGGAGGCAAAGCAAGCTTGGAGCAAAACCTGTCCCTGCCTTCTATCAATCCCTATCACTGCAGTGTACTTGTTCAAACCTAATAAAAATCACCCAAACAGCAAAGAGGAGGAGACCAAACACGGAATCTTGCAATGAAGAGGAAGACCAACAGGTATGGAATAAAACGAAACAGAGGCACTGGGCTGAGACAGGACCAGATGGACCATTCAGATGATCCAGCTGTTTTTGTGCTCCTCACGTGCCACCACAATGTTTCAAGTTATAAGTCCTGAACCGCATCAAAGAACTTGTGTTGGGATTCCCTATCTTTTCATTTATTTTTGTCACCTGCTAACAGAAATATAATTTTATTCTATGCTAGGAAGTAGCTAGTTTAAACTGAAAAAATCCCATCCTTACTGCAGCAAGGATAGAAAATGCAGAAAGACGCAGACATTTCAGGGGATCTTATTAACATGGCCAGGCCATCTATAAATCAGAAGACGTTTACTTCTTGGGAGGAGAGCAATGACAAATCTTGATAAAATACTTAACAGCAGAGACATCACACTGACAACAAAGGTCCGCATAGTTAAAGCAATGGTATTCCCCGTAGTAACCTGTGGCTGCGAGAGCTGGACCATAAGGAAGGCTGAGCGAAGGAAGATAGATGCTTTTGAACTGGTGCTGGAGGAAAATTCTGAGAGTGCCTTGGACTGCAAGAAGATCAAACCAGTCCATACTCCAGGAAATAAAGCCAAACTGCTCACTTGAGGGAAGGATATTAAAGGCAAAACTGAAGTCCTTTGGCCACATCATGAGAAGACAGGATACCCTGGAGAAGATGCTGATGCTAGGAAAAGTAGAAGGCGAAAGGAAGAGGGGCCAACCAAGGGCAAGACGAATGGATGATATTCTGGAGGTGACGGACTCGACCTTGGGGGAGCTGGGGGTGGCGACAGCCGACAGGAAGCTCTGGCGTGGGCTGGTCCATGAAGTCATGAAGAGTCGGAAGCGACTGACAGAATAAACAACAACAAAGAATTATTCCAGCATTCACCGCCTGGTGCACCAGCAATGGCAAGTGGTCGTCTTGGGGATTTCAGGCCCACAAGAGGTTTCCACCAGACCTCCTCAACCTGGTGCCCTCCGAGGGTGTTGGACTGAAATGCCCGTGATCCCCAGCCAGCGTGGCCACTGGCCGTGTCAAATGCTGAATCAGGTATCCTAAGCCGGGAGTGGGAGCAGGAGCCTCCCGGCATTCCACGACAGTCTAATATGGATCCACAAGCGCTGTACAGAAAAATGAAAAGACAGCGACAACTCTGTCCCCAGGCTCATGACCTAACAGCCACGATGCACAAGGGAAAAGGGGTGGGGAGCAAAGCAGAAAGCAAGCATGGGGGCAGCTGCTCCTTCACCGGCCAAGGGATGGGGCGGGGCTGCTCTCAGGCTGGTCATGGTGGGGGCAACCTGTCAGTGGCCTGGGCATCCTGGCTGTTGGCAGAGGCTGCAATGCTCCCTGATTCCAGCTCTGTAGTCTCAGGGGAACTGGCAGTGCTAACTGAAAAGCAGGGATCAAGGCCACAGAAGTCACCTCCTCATCTCACCGGTGACCCCCGGGGACAAATTTCCCTGGAAAGCACCAGATGTCTTCTATCAGGCACAGATACTAATGAATTCCCCACAAAACATTGCTGTGGGGAATTTATGCCCCCTCACCCCACATCCTGGTGCCCGTTGGAGATCCAGGAACTTTGGTGGCATAGGAGATTAGTCCATGAAGATCTCCCCAAGCCCCCTGAGTGTGATGTCAACAGGAATGCGTGAGAAATCCGTTCCAGTTCATTTCTGATCAGGATTTACCCATTTGCGCCTTCTGGACTGAACACAGACTCAGACGCAATCTGTGGTCTGTTCATTTCCAAGCTTGCAATGTGATTCGTGGACCAAAAAGAACTGCACGCAGCAGCATGCATACATTTGAAAAATGCACATGAAAAGATGTGTACTCTTGAAAAAATGTGCACAAATACACTTCAATCAATGGGAGAAGAATGCATACGTTTCAGAGATGCACACAACTGAAGCATACATTTCAGAAAATATGGACTGATTTTCAGACAAAAAAAAGCGCTCACAATCTGATATGGACTCGAGTCAGAATGAGCTTCGAGATGTATTTCCGGATAGGAGCCCTGTGAAGAAGGTGCAGTGCTTGGCTTTGCTAGCGCTCACAGGACCTTGAAGTGAAACTCAGGCCACTTAGGGATGCACAAAAGTCCCTTACCTGTCCTCGAAGCTTTTCGCGGTGGGGGGGAGGCGCTTCGCTGCTCCCCCCGCGAAGATCAGGCCGGGGGAGGAGGCGCCTCGCCTCGCCCGGTCGCGAACTAAAAAGTTAAAAAAAAAAACACGCCCCCGTGATAGGCTACATGACGATTAACGTAGCCTATCATGGCTAGATTTGCAAAGTCAGCCGTGATAGGCTACGTAAATCGTCACGTAGCCTATCACGGGTGACTTAAAAAAAAAGAAAAAAAGCGCGTACGCAAATGGCGGTTTACGTAGATTTACGTAGACTACAGCGACCAAATAAGGAACGCGAATGGCAGCTCCCTATGGGGGCCGCCATTTGCGTACGCGCTTTTTTTTTTTTTTTTTAAGTCACCCATGATAGGCTACGTGACGATTTACGTAGCCTATCACGGCTGAGTTTGCAAATCTAGCCGTGATAGGCTACGTTAATCGTCACGCAGCCTATCACGGGGGCGTTTGTTTGTTTTTTTCTTTTATTGGAATGGTGGCGGCGGCAGCCGGTCAAAAGACCGGCTGCTACTCCCGCCCCGGACGAAGACCCGCCGAACCGCCGGCCGGACCCGCCGCCGGGAGGGACATTTGCCAAAGCTAAGTCCCGTCCCGGAGGGGGTGCGGGGGGCGTGCAGAGAATTTCTCCCCAAAACCTGTTCGGGGGGCCGAACACGTTGGCGCTCGGCCCCCCGAAGTTTCAGGGAGAAATTCTCCGCCAACCCTAACACTTAGATGGAGATGAAAGCAAAGTGCAGAATTTTGGGATCAGAATGCAGAATCAAGCACATCCATCCAGGTATAAAAGTTGCTGGTATTCCCTGATAAGCCAGACCTTAACACCAAGTAAAATGGATCTGCACAGGTGAAGTGGTCTTACAAGGTGACCCACCCTCAGTTTCACTTACACAAGGCTGCTTTCCACAGAAAGGCGTGCTGCTCAATTTGCAGGCATTTGTTTATTTCCTGCTGGGAGTTACACACACCATTTCTTCTCTCTTGCTCTGTCCCCGAAGAGAAAAGGCCAACTCAGTGTCCTTTGGGTGTGTCACAGGGGGCGCCACACTTGGAAGCATGCGCCTCAAAACCAAGCAAGTTCGGGGGGGGGGGTGAAACACCAGTACAGTGCCCACCACATTGTGGGAAGACGTGAATTCGGCAGCTTGGTCCAGCTTGCCATGGCAAGCTCAGAATGTTCAAATACACCACTGAGAAGACTGGTCTAGTGGCTGCTGGTGCCTCAACAACCCTGAGCTCAGCACTTTTGCGTGCAGCCATCCTAGAACAGTGGAGGGAAAGTTCAGCCAACATGGCTCCTCCTCCCCAGCCCCCAGCCCCCGTCCAAACAGCAGCTGATAGAGGAAGAGACTGCACTATTCCTGCCAGCATCTCACTATGTATTGCTACCAATCAGCTGAGCAATGGGGAGGGGTGGGAGTCATGGGGATATATATGAGATAGATGAGTATGAATGGAGGAATGTACGGATGGAAGACTGTGAAAGGGGGATTGATGGATGAATGTGAATAGGAGGGCAGAAGGATGGGGGTGAATGGGGTATCTGCCCACTTTTGGCTTTGAACATTGGAACATAAGAAGAGCCCTGCTGGATCAGACCAAGGATCCATCTAGTCCAGCGTTCTGGTCACACAGTAGTCAACCAGCTGTCGACTGGGAACCCACAAGCAGGACATGAGTGCAACAGCACCCTCCTGCCCATGCTCCCCAGCAACTGCCCCTGGTACTGGATGTAGCATACATCCATCGGGGATAGGAGCCATTGATAGCCTTCTCCCCTAAGAATTCGCCTAACAGCTTTTTAAAACGATCCAAAATTGGTGGCCATCCGTCTTGTCGTAGTGAATTCCATAGTTTAACTATGTGCTGTGTGAAGAAGTACTTCCTTTTATCTGTCCTCAAACTTCCACTAATCAGCTTCAAGGGATGACCCTAGGTTCTAGTATTATGAGAGAGGCTCCACCCACTACTAGTACATAGCCCCCAACCATCACCACCCCAGGGCAAAGCGGCCCTCAACTTAACCTCCCTGCTCCTAAAGGGATGTGGTCCTCTCACAGATGAAAGGTCTTGGGACCCACAGAATGAATTCATGCCCTTCTGCTCCCTCTAATCTTTTTGACAATACATGAATATAGAGATGTGGCTGCACAGATCAGCCTTCCTTCAGCACAGGATATGAATCTAAGAATTACATGAAATAATGTATAAATATTACCTACCTTGAACCTTAAGGGTTAAAACTCAAAAAAAATAAATAAATATGATATCCAAGGAGGGAGGTCATGACTGTTCTCATATTAAAAATAGGGAGCTGATGCTGAGATAAAGCAATGAGTAACTCTTTTCATACAGGAGATAAAAGAGTCCCCCCACCCCACCCACCAATTCTTTCATACACAGTGTAATAATAAAACAATTTGTTTAAGAAATCCCCTCATGACGCTGTCACACTAAGAAGCCAAATGTCAGATAAACAGCAATCCTGCCCGCTATTTTCAGCTTCAGTCAATAATTTGCCCTCGATTTAAGGGATCTAGGCATGTTCTCATTTTGTTCCTAGAGCTGTGGAATTCCAGGTGGATTAGGCTGATGGGGAAAAAAAATGACAGGGATATTCTGACCAAATGGTTACTGAATCAAAAAGCATTTTGCTTCAGTCAGCCACACATGGAAGGCCTCCATTCAGCCACGTGCACAGAACACGGAGCTGATGTACCACTTAGGCGGGATACAAGCAATGCCCAGTAAAGCAGGACTTTGGAAGATGCACAGGCCTGTTTTAGCCATACGCTGCGGATCAATGTTTTGGAAGGAACGCTCTGGGAGAAATGAAGTTAGATCCGAAAGCTCCTGATCTGTGCACTGGTGTCCAATGTGTTGAATCACTGACGAACACAGGAGAAGGGACAGTATTGCCTTCCCAAGACCCAGCCTTGCTCCACCCACAAACACCCCACTGGTCCTTCCTAGCTATGAAGCCTTCGAGGAGTGGTGTGGGTCTTCACCAGGGCAAAGCCAAAGACTGGACTTGTGTGTAGCCCACAGCTGTGACCCAAGTGTTGCTCCCTGTCCCTCCTTGACCTCCCCCCACCCCCTGTGCCCATTCTTCAGCTCCCGACCTGGGCCATAACCACCTTTGCTCCTGGAAAGACCATCCTCTGGTTCTGCTGTGGTGCTCAACACTTCAATGGGTCCTCAGCACAGTGCCACGGAAGGGCCCTTGCCTGGCACAGCTGCCGTGGGCCACCACCACCGCTCCCCCCGCCACACACAGACAGCAATGCTGCAGTCTCCTCTCTGCCCAGACATGCTTACCCAGTGCCAGATGGACACAATCTTTTATTTCCCAAAATGCAATGCCTGATGTCCATTCTCCTGCCGTTCTCCAAGAGCATCACTGCCAGGTAAGCATGTCCACGACAGAGGCGAGTGATTGCCACAGTAACCCCGGGGGCGGGGGTGTGGCGGCACCAGCAGGTGGTGGCAATACTGGGTGGACACCAAATGGTAGTGTAGGTATAGGCCCTGGGGAGAGGCCTGCCAGGGCACATGGGCCCTGGCAGCCACCAGAGCGTGCCCGGTGGTGCCCCCAGGCCTGTGCTCCACTGAGCGCCAGTCCTGGTCCTGTGCAAGACACTTGCACATCGGCTTCCTGTGGCCTGATGTGGACAGCAGCTTGTGCATCAGCAATGCACTTAGACTAGCCAAACCTGCCTTCTTGAACTTTTCAGGATGACGCCTCTCTCCTTCCTTTCCGTTACATTTTAGCACCACCATCAAATGAAAAACCACCCTCTCCAGCTTCCGGGAGCTTGTAAGTTATTGATCCCCATTTCAGACTCGACACTCAAGACTGCCTAAGTGTCCTCCATGACAGCGGAAAGGCTCTCTCCCTCTTGACATTCCAGCCCAGGCTGCAATTTCCCAGAGGGCAGATGGCCGCCACTGAACCTCTTTAAGATCGCAGAAGGTTTTAGGCAAGCTGAGGTTTGTCTAATTCTAATAAAGAAACTTGTTATTGGGGCAGCCTATGATTCTCTCCAACCTACTCCGATCTACT
This sequence comes from Heloderma suspectum, assembly GCF_057233095.1. NCBI lineage: Eukaryota > Metazoa > Chordata > Lepidosauria > Squamata > Helodermatidae > Heloderma > Heloderma suspectum. The sequence goes on along the minus strand of NC_139460.1, from coordinate 326,760,901 downwards.
CAAGCCCATCAATTTCCCCCCAGTGTAGCTTTGGCTTAACCCATTGCTCCTCACACCCAAATGAAATATAATTCTTGTATATGTGACTGATTCCCCCCTTCGCCCCTTCGCTCTCTTTCTATCTGCTTGTTACCCTTGACTCTCACCATGAGTCTCGTGGTCCTCTCTGGGTTTTTGTATCTCACATTTGGATTTAGACTGTAATGTCTCTGGAGCAGGGATTGGGGCAAGTAGCATAATGCCAGAGGTGGAACCCTCACATGGCACAACATCCCTGGTAGCCAGGGATGGATGGATCTGTCAATCTTGTTCTCACCAAAATTGACAGAGTTTTGAGATCAAACTCATTCCATCCCATTTCTACATAATTTTTTGTTTGTTTTTTAAAGAAATCCATGCAGAAATTTGCACGGGTTATTTTATTTTATTTGTACATTTTTTTTAACTAATGCACACGTTTGCGTGTGTACTTTTGAAATGTGCAGTTTTTTTCAAGTACTTGCCATTGCTGTAATGCAGGTTTCTGCATAATTTTCAGAGATGTATGCATTTTGTGCACACGTTTCCCCCAATCAGGACATTGTTTGTGCATGTTCCCCCTTCCCCTCCCCAATGAACTGCATCACCAATCTCAGAAAAGTGCAGCTTTCACCATGCAACTCTGCCTCAGCTGACATATTGGTTCAGAAACTCCGCATTTGCTAAATTCGCATAAACAAGTTGATATAACAAATGTCTCACGCACCCTTACTTTCTGGTCAGCCCATCTCGGTAAGGGGACCATTCCTCCTTTCTAGAAATGGGCGAATAAGCAATGCTCGAGATCACTAGGATTCTCCGGACACTGTCTCACCGCCCAGTTCCCATTCCCATTTGTGATCGGTGCTCACTTTGTGCAAATGGGAACGTTGTGCAACTTGAGCAGCGATCAAATCAGAGATTTGCGTACATCTCCCCTAATTCACACAAATCTGTGCCAATTTCCGCCACAGAGTAAAGTGGAGCTGATTCAGCCTACTGAGGAAATTTGTGTGAATTAGGAAATATGCGCAAATCAAACTGGGAATCGGGAATGAGATGAACATTCGACAATTTGCGAATATTTTTGGAGGACACGTGCTCACCTTCAGAGCTTTGAACTGTGCAAAGTATGGAAGCAAAAACAAAATTCTCATGCATCTGTACTCCTTTCCTAAACCTGGAAGAATCATAAAAAGGGACGAGAAAAATGGTCAAGAGTTTGTAGAACTGTGCCTACAAGGAAAGGCTTTCAAGTTTGGAGAAATCCATGGAGGAGAGGTCCATCAGTGGGTACTGGTCCTGATAGCTAGATGGAATTTTCAGGTTCTGCGTCAGTGTAAATCCACCTCTGAATAAAAGTTGGTGGTGCCCAAGAAAGGGAGATGGGTTGTTACCTCCAGACCCTGCTTACAGACAGCCCAAGAATATCTGTCTGTCCAGTGCTGGACACAGGATACTAGACTAGATGAACCTCGGTGCCATCCAATAGGATGGCACCAGAGGTTCATGTAGTCTAGTACCCTGTGCCATTATGATCAGATGTCCTCTCCCTTCTGTTGCTCTGGAAAGCTCCATTTATGTCCAGGGAGTTGAACATCTTTCAGCCTGAGGGCCTAATTGAATTTCGGAGAAGCCCTCGGGGACCACATTCCAGTGGTGTGTGAGGCCAAAGGCAAAACAGGGCAAAGCCAAAGGCAGAAGGAGGCAGGGCATGTACAGAAAGAGGCCAGAATATTTTAGATTAAAGCACTTTCTCCTAGTAACTAAGCCTCAGGAGAGGCATTGAAGCTTTTTATAATGAGGAAAACAAAAATGTGTGAAAGCTGGGAAACTACCAAACTTATCGGCAGTCAAGGGAAAGGGGGCGGAGCTGTCCAGGGGACCCCTGAGGGCTGGACTGAGAACCCAGGTGGGCTCGATTTGGTGCATGGACTGAGATTAGATTAATATCGATGATGCTGTGCAAAACAACAAGGTTGTTTCTGTTTGCAAAAGCTGCTTCAGTGTCATTAGAGCGGAATGGAACAGTGCATTGCTGGGCACGAACATCTGCTGTGGCCTCCCACGACCTCCCACGCCACCTGAGTGGAGTTTGACTGTCTGAATGGTATATATTTTAACAATTTGTACAGGTGGGAGGAAGAGGTGGACTGCTTTAAGTCTGGATTGATATATGACACCACACCCTTCTTGACTGATACGTTTAAATGTTTCATGTGGTTTGGAATTAGCTGAAATTCCCCAATGCATTTTTCATGCCCATCCATATACAGTTTCAGCTTTAAAAAATCCTCTCTCCACCTCGCTCCATTCATCTGCCTTTACAGCTTCAAAAGGATGTTCGTTCATGCATAGTTGCACAGACTATTAAAACGGTCTCTCATTTTACTGCTGTTAATTAGTTTCAGAACGCCTCTGCTAAAAAGAAAAAAAGGTCACCCTTCCCTTCCTACCACAGTGTTTGCGTCACCCCACCCCTCCTGTTTCTGACTTTCTAGAGTAAAGTCCCAGGATAGAGAAACAGCCACGTTTATTCTACAAGCTGAATTGAAAAGTGAAGTCCTGCTCTCTCAGGACTTAGAAGCTTCCCAGAAGCTGCTCCCCTTTGGAGCCAGAATGCTAGGGTTGATACAATCAAGCAAGACAGTTCTTCAGTTATCATCTGAGGTCGCCTTTTAGGGAGGGGCGAACAAGCAATGTTTGGGCTCACCAAGATTATCTGAACATTAGCTCACTTCTCATTTCTCCTCGATTTGCATTTGTTTTGCACAAATGGGAAAATATAAAAAATGAACAGCAATCGAAAGTGAAAGTTTTGCAGGCAATTCCTAAATTTCTGCAAACTTCCAGTATTGCACAAATTTTCCCCATAGACTAAAGTGTGGGTGATTTAAATTATGTGCATTTTTCAAGTACACATTTTGTGGGCCTGAAGGCAAGTTCAGGGGTTTGCAAACATTTCTGGAGAAAATGTGCTCCCATTCGCAGTTGTGAACGGGGAATTTTCAAGTGATTTGCAAACTGTAAAGGAATTCTCATACATCCGTACTGCCTTCATAACAGTTGATTGTGCAGGAGGAGAGTCTTCTCTAACTACTCCTTTCTTCCAGAGCACCAAACAGGAGAAATAATTTTTATAGGGTTCATAATTATCATGCAAACTCATTCAAGCTGTAGCTTTGACTTTTTCGCAGGGGGAGGAGGGTGTTAAATGGCAAACAGCCAGATGGAGCATCTATCATTTGAAATGCAAAAGGGGGGAACATACCTAGAACCCTCCCCCCCTCCCCCAGAAAGGTCATTCCCAGTCATCCTTCTTTAAAACATACTCAAAAGCACTGGAGTATTTGTAGATCATGGGAACAACTTCCTATTTTGGAGGTTAATCAGTTGGATTGCCCTCTGGGATGGAACCCTTAGCAGTCTTAGGGTGCAATCCTATGTATGTTTACACAAAAATAAAATAAAACAAAACAGTCCTATAATTCCCAGTTGTCTGGAGGGATGTTGGGCACTGTAGGCCATGTTTTTCTGTCTAAACATGCATAGGATTGTGCCCTTGAGGTTCTAAAAACTAGGGCTGTGCACCACTTCAGCTTCGGAGCTGAATCTGAGCCAAAATGGGGTGCTTCAGGCCACTTCGGGCCATACCCAAAGCGGTTCGGGATCAGCCTGAAGCAACCTGAGGTGGGTCAGGTTGCTCCAAAGTGCTTTGACATGCTTCAGAACAATCCACCAGCCCCATTGCCCCTCCATGTGAACCTCTCTCTGTGCTTGGACCATCGGGATGTGTGCTGGCAGCCATCGGCCTCTTTGTGGGAGACGCCATTGTGACTTCCTCTATTTCTGGAAAGCGAATCCTGAGCAAATGGCAGCCATAAAAGCCTGTAATATTGTGTACATGACAGCCATAAGGCTGCCATTTGCACAGGATTCAATTTCTGGAAATAGAGGAAGTCGCCAAAATGGCGACTCCCATGCAAAAGCTGATGGTGTACATCCCGATGGTCCAGGTACACGGCAAGGGGCTTGAGCAGAGGGGCAACAGGGTGACTGGGCTGGTGGATTGGCAGTGCACTGGGGGGGGAGCGCACTTTGGCCATCCAAATCCCACTTCCGCCCTGAAGCAGACCAAGGCAAGATGGGCCCAGCTCAGAAACCCTGAAGCGGCCTCCGAGGTGGGTCAGGGGGTCTCTGCACAGCCCTACTAAAAACATCAGAGACATTTCAAGGGAAGTGAAGAGTTCTGATAATGCTAGCGAAATGTTGGGGCCAAAAAGTCCTATCCAGAACCTCCAGAAAACACAAACACAAGCTGATAGTGAAGCTGTGGTGTTGTGTGGGGTTCTGGTTGGCCTCCATGGGAACAGCATGCTGGACAAGATAGGACTTCAGTCTGATCCATCAGGGCTCTTACGTTTGGCTGAAAAAGACACTCTCCATGTAGTGGGAAAGCCAGGATTAGAACTATCACCAATGTTCACCTAAAGCAAAACATTTCAAGGCAAATGTAGAGATTCCTGCTCAGGAAAATCATCTCATGGATTTCAAGGGAAACCAAAAGTGGTTCAGTAAGACTAGCAACATTTCTCAAGGGGCATTCAGCACACCTTCACTTTATCCCCTCAAAGCCAGTGTGATGTAGTGGTGAGCAAGTCAGACTAGGACTCAGTAGGCCCAGATTCAAACCCAGACAAAACGCTTCTTTGGAGCCCTTGGGCCAGTCATTATCTCACACCCTACTCTACCTCACAGGGTTTTTGCTGGAGGGGGGAAGGGCCATACGCACAGTTGTTGCGCTCGCAGGAGAAAAGTAATAAATGTAATAAAACAAATAATGACCAATAATTCTCCTTTTTCAGCATTGCAACCATGAGAATGACGGCTTCTTTGCTTAACGGATGCCACGGATTTTGAGGCAAAGCGATGTAGGCATCCCAGAGGTTTAGGTGAAGAACAGCCTAAGAAAGAAGGCAAGAGCTAAAGGGGCTTCTGAGAACTGGGGCATGCAACCGGTTCTGGTCCAAGCACAGAATGGAGAGCAGGATGTTGACTGTCTCATGATGAGCAGAGTAGCATCTGCACATAGGCAGGCCCTTCAGGGCAAAGCCCTCTTCGTGAGCTTTGTTTCCTCCTCTTCTGTTCTCACCGAAAGCCTGGTGTAGAATATTGGCAAATAGACTGAGCTGCCAATCAGGAAGCCCCCAGTTCGAATCTTGCCTCTGCCATGAACTTGCTCCATGAAGATGCCCTGACTTGGATTCCTGCATTGAGCAGGGGGTTGGACTCGGTGGCCTTGTAGGCCCCTTCCAACCCTACCATTCTATGATTCTATGAATTTGCTGGATGCCCGTAGGCAAGCTGCTTTCTTTCAGCCTCCCTCCCTCCCCCCCCCCCCATCTGCATCTGCAATAAGGGGATGATAATACTGATCTACCTTACAGGGCTGTTATAAAAATTACAGCTAGTGATGCATGTGAAGCACTTTTGAACACTTGGAAGAGCTAAACCAGTGCTGAGCTAAACTGAATCCCAGTTGTTTAGGGGTCACTTGCACTTATACAGCGGTAAAGAAAAGACACGCAGAGGCGCTGTTTCCCTTATCAGTACTTCATCTATCCCATCGAGGCAGAATACACAGGAGTGGTGCTATGTTCTCCATTTCTGGGTGGATGTAACTTCATGTTATCAAATGTACTACTGTATTCTTGGTCTTGTAGTCATGAGAATGGGCCCTAGCTGTGGGTCTTGGATTGACAGAGCCCTAGAACAGCATGTGCCTGCTCGGACCCATAGACCATCTTCGGAGATCCTCCCCCCGGTGCCCCCACCAAAGGAAGCTAGGCGGGTGGATACAAGGGAGAGGGCCTCCTCACTGGTGACACCACACTTATGGAATAAACTCCCCAAAGGGATTCGCCTGATAACCTACACTGTTATCTTTCGGTGCCAGGCAAAGACCTTTCTTTTCTCCCAAGCATTTTAGAGACCATGTTCCAGATTTTTATGGATGTTTTATCAATTCCTGTGCTGTTTGTTCTTTTTGATCGATATATATATATTCTATAGGACAGGAAGGCCTGGCGTGCCATGGTCCATGGGGTCACGAAGAGTCGGACACGACTTAACGACTGAACAACAACATATATTCTATATTTTCCTACAATTTCTATATTTCCCATCCCTGGGTATGTTAAGTGTCAGGTTGGGTAAGCAGCTGGCTGGATGTGGATTAAATTCTTGAGACAGGAGGACTGACTGGATGCTCCCTTAAGTTAAGTTCCAGACGTCTAAAAGTCTTGGACACCAAAGGATGTCCAGCACCTTCACACATGGCCTGTGAACTTCTCAGATTTATCTGCCTGACCTCTGTTGGAAGCAGGGCAAGATGATCAGGCAAGGCATTCAAGATAGGTTCTAAATCCAGTGTTTTTTCTGCACATAAAAGAAATGAAATCTAGGAAGCACTTTAAATATTAAAATGTGCTCTAGAAACATGTTTCATCATCATCACTATTATTATTATCTGTTAAGAAGAAATAAAGTAGTCGTTTGGAAGCAAGCTAGCAGGGCAAATGGGGTAGAAAACTTCAGTTTAAAAGAAGAGAATACAATAGAACTGTTTCATCATGAATTAGTAATATATTAGCAACAACAATTCAGTCAAGGCTGAAATGCAGTTGCCATGGGGATATATTTTGTGTGTGTGTCTGTGTGAAAGGCTCAAGGGGTCATGATTAAAACAGTGCTAACATTTCTTCACCATCTAAAGTTGGGTTAATTTTAACATCACCCCCGCCCCAGGCAACAATACGAATTATTGCTGAGCTGAAAGTGTATGTGTGTGTGTGGGGGAGAGAGTTTATTTCAAACCCCCCCCCCCATCCCTGGGCAAGTTTTCTCTGTTTGATCTTAAATGAGATTAAGGTTTTGGTCCATTCAAAGCGGCTTCCTCGGCCCTCTGTGACATCAGTACATAGACAAATCTAACTGGCTGCATAGTGTTCTGATGTCATCTTCGCTTCCGGGCCCAATGCAAGGTGCTCGTACCTTTAAGGCTCGAAATGGCTTGGGACCCAAACAGCTCAAAGAGTGCATTTTCCCATACCAGCCTGCCCATGTCTTAAGATCGTGCACTGAGATCCTTATCGGACGTGCCCTAGGTAATCACAAAGGGCAGGACTTCCTTCATAGTGCTGCCCTGGGCTTGGAGTACCGTCCGTAGAGAGGTACACCTGGCACCTACATTTACAATCTTGTCAGTGCCAGGTGAAATTGCACACTTTAATGCATGCAGCCTCTCAGGCTGCCTTTGAAATTGCAATTGCAAATGTCGTTTATTGCAGCTGTTGGGTGTTCATTTTCTAGTGCTGTGTTAGGTTTTTAATTGTTTATATTGTACACCTCTCTGGAATCTCCTGTGATGAAGGGTGGTGTAGAAATATTATAAACAATATTATAAACACCATTTCTAGCTTGTTTACAGGTAACAATGACCATTGCCAAAATCTTATAACCTACTGGAAGGTTGTCGTACGTAAATACTGTGGGACTTCTGCCACAGAGCCCTGGTTGAAGTCTGTTCAATTCTGAGCTTGCAATGTGATTCATGGACGCCCCACCCCACCCCCGGCGAAAAAAAAGGCATTGAAAAATATGCACAAATATGCTTTCATCAATGGGAGAAGAATGTGTACATTTCAAAGATGCACAACTGATGCGTACATTTGGAAAAATATGCACAAAAATACACATGGATTTCATGCAAAAAGAAAAAAAAAGTTCACAATCTGATCTGGACTCCAGTTGGAACAAGCTTTGAGATTCAGAGAACTTGGGCTCAGAGGCAGACAACACCCATCTTTTAGATCCTCCCCACCAATTCACCCACAGAGAATTTCAAATGCATCCAAACCAACATGCGAAGGTCTGCATTGGTTCCGCCCCCAGGCCCCCTTTCCAGGGAGTAGACATTGTAAAGACCTGAGCTCTTGAGGTTGCCACAGCAGTGCTGTTCCCCTCTTCTGTTCTTTTCCAGCCAATCAACCATGTTTCACAGTGCGGACAGGTCAGTCACCCAAGGACCATGGCCACCCACCTGCCTGGCGGCCCTCTCCAGAACAGGCAAGGAAATGAGAGGGCATGTGTCGGTCTCCATAGGAACAAGGGCCTAATCAGAGAGGGCGGTGAAGGCCCCGCTTCCGAGACAATGGCATCTTTGGGCTTAATTGTAACCCTTTCCCCGCCAAAAGAGATGGAGAGAGATGTCAGGACCGGCGGAGGATGGTCTGTAAATCACTGCCTGATTAAGCGTTCTGCCCACACGGCCGGAGTAAGCGGAAGTTAAAAACAAGAGCTTGGAACTGGGTGACTCTCCTGAGGGGGGAAAAGGGATTTGTACAAATGGGAAAAGACAGGACAAAGTTTTACAAAACAAGCACAGGAGGCTAGGACAGAGGACTCGAGTTCAGATTCAAGGCAAAGGAGATGCACAAGTGGCAAGTCCCAAAGCCTCGCACAGAAGGTTGAGGGTGCTGGGGGGGGGGACCACATCTGCTCGGTGGTGGTCCTGGGGGCTTGTCAAGGGCTCCTTGGAGGCCTCTCTCAGTCTAATCCAGTAGCCAAGTCCAGACACAGACAAAGGAATTCCTTTCAAAGCTTTATTCTTCTTTTACAACTTAACAACTCTACCGATTGCAACTAGATCTGAGCAGCACAGTACCTATGCCCTACGTTGGAACAGTTGGTCCCCGTTTGAAAGGGAATTACTGGCAGACCCCTGAACTTAAGGACTAGGGAGAGTCCCTCCCCTTTTCCCTTGGATCCTCTGGGCGCAGCCATTGTTTGCGCGCCAACCCGGCACTACGCCTCCTTTCCGCACCCTCCATCTGGCGCCGCTCTCTGCGTCGGCGTCACGCATCCACCAAGTCTGCTATCTGTGCTTGGTCACTCCCTGGACTGCTAACTAAACTAGGAATGCTGGTGGGAGGAATCTCCGTCAGCTGTGGGCCCTGGGAAAGAGGAGCGCGCTCCTCTCCCAGGAGTGAGTGCTCTTCCTCAGAATCAGAACTACTCTGGGATTCTATGGGCTCAGTGTCCACCCTGACAGGGCTCAGGCCGCCCTGGACAAGGTTGGGGAGGAGGGAAGACAAGACAAACTACCTTACAGGGGGTCATTCCACATGTCCATTTAGCACAGTACTCCCCCAACATGCTGGCTGGGGATGATGGGATTTGTAGTCCAACACAGCTGGAGGGTGCCTGGCTGGGAGCAGCTGCTTGCGGGCTTCCCACTGGAACACGTGGCAGCCAGTGTGAGAACCACAATGCTGGACTAGATGGATCTTTGGTCCGATCCAGTGCAGCTTTCCTTACATTCCTCTGTTCATTAGGATCTAATGATGGACTGTGCAGGGACCCAGCAGGACAGGCTGTCGCTCTGCGGAGGCCCTCCCAGACTTGAGATATGCGCATCCCTTGCGTCATACCACCAGTGGAGGCTGGTGCGCCGATGCCAGTGGGGCGGTGAATCCGCTTTGGGGTTCAGTCAGAACCAGCCAGAACTCTAAAGGAGCTATGCTCCTTTAGAGTTCTGGCTGGTTCTGACTGAACCCCGGAGCGGATTCACCGCCCCACTGGCATCGGCGCACCAGCCTCCACTGCACACCACCACAGGAAAAAGCACACAGAGCATCTCGAATGGTGTCATGCCACATGTTCAGCTACTAGTCACCTAGGGGTACACCATAAATTCACTGGATTTATTTGTTGTTATATGAATGCCATTCTTCCAAGGAGCAAACAAGCCTTTCACCTCCTCCGCCTCTCAAATAAGAACACCAACAGCCTTAGGGGGTTGTTGTGATGACAAAATGCCTATAATACACTTCATGCACACACACACACACACACACACACACACACATATATATATAGGGAGGAGTTACATCTGCTATTGGAATAGCAAGAGGTTTTGATTTGTAACCACAGCTGGATGAACCAGATGTTATTGCAGAAGGGAGAAAGGGGGCAGGGAGGAAGATAACAGCAGGCTTGATTTTGGAGAAGTTCTGCATTCAGCCCAAGCCGGACTGCTTGGCAACCCTGAGGAAGCGAACTGCCTCTGCCTTCCCGGACTGAGTCACTGCCGCCAGTCTCCGGGGCAGTCTTTGCTCAGCAATGTGGGGAAACCATCCAGAAGTCTTTTAAAGTGGTAATCTTAAAAATAGCAAAGGAAACTCTTTTCTTGCTGAAGACACAGGAAGAAAACTTTCTTTTATTTCTTCATTCTTGACAGCGTGCCAATAAGAGAGCTGAAAGTCCACGGAAGTGTTGGCCATTATAACTGTGTTACACTTCGCTGCTTTTGCTGCAACAGACTGATGCAGCAGCCTCCTTGGAAGCTCGTAGCCAATGCACTCCTGGCTTTTAACCTGATTTAAGGTCCTGGTCTGACAAAGGGTTCCGGGTGTGGAAGATCCAATGTGAGCAGAGAGCTCCTTTGCCCCGAAAGGTTTCCCCATTCATTTCTCTGGAGGAACGTGAGCTGTGTACGAACAAGAGATCTGTGGGCATATATCACAAACGAATGTGTCTTCTATACAGCAGCAGCTCTCCAGGGGTCAGGTGGGGCTGGCGTGGTCTTTCCCAGCCCTACTTTCAGATACTTGTACCTGAAGATGCTAGGAATGGAGCCTTTAACTATAATCCTTCCTCCAAAATACACAGCTCTGTACAGGTGAGATAATGCTGCAAGGACCCCAAAGTTCCAATACCTGCCCAAAGGCACCAACCCCCAGGCACCCCCCACTCCAAATCAGCCTAAAACACAATCCAGCATTCCCCAACCAGTCGTCTGGGAAGCACTGGTTCACTTGGGACAGGAATGGTTTTAGGGGTGCCACAAGGTGCATCCCCCAGCAAGAAATCCTGGGCAATAACTCTTGCATGGCATAGCCATCTAAAGGGTCCAACTACCCCCAGTTCTTGTGCCCTGGGGTCTCTAGCCATTTTCCATGGTGGTAGCAATGCCCTTATTCCAGCCTTCCCCAACCTGGACTGCAACACCCATAATTCCCAGCTTGCATGAGCATTGGCCACGTGAGCTGGGAATTATGGGAGTTGTAGTTCAACACATCTGGAGGGCAGCAGGTTGGGGATGGATCACCTATTCAAATCTTGCGCTGCTCAGATGACCGGAGACATACATGTTATGGACTGTGATGATGATGACAGCAGCTAAAAACATACATTCCAATTTTAAAGGGTTACTTCATGCTTTGGACTCATGAGAATAATGTCCAGCAGACCCTTGGAGTGTCCAGAAGAAGCCCACATTTTCTTGTCAGGTGTGAAAAGGGTCCTAGGGCCCCTTTCACACATTACACAGACAAAACCTGGATCGGTCAAGTTGGAGTCACAGCTAGACCTGGCTCTCCAGTGGATATACCTGTGGGGTCCTTGGGATTCCTCCCTATATGAATCACTTTCCAGATTTTGTAGGTCTGCATCGTCTGATCCTGTCTGCTCTGCTGAGCACCGATGCTGTGTGAGAAAATCCACTATTCTTCCATTATCGATTTGGGGACATTGTGCAGACTTCTGCACACGCACAGCTTGCCACAATGTTCAATTTTCCTGCTTTGTTTTGCTTGACCCATGAGCATGAGCGCATATGTGCACTAATTAAACCTTAGTGCAAAAGAAAAGGATCATACCGTGATCGTGCAGCGGCATCAATATTACTTTTTATGCTGTGATTTAATGTGCTTGTGCACATCTGTTATCTATACGTTTAAAAGGAGGAGGAAGGGAAGACGCCAACAGAAAACTGTGGCAAAGCATGCACAGTGTGCACCCAGCAATTCAAAAATCAATTCTCCAAATTAAATCAGGAGTCAGGCGGCATGGAACATTGGGCAGAAGCAACCCACAATTCATTCACCTATGATACGTGCGGCTTCAAATATCTGTGTGCCACATCCCCACTCTACATTTTTAGGTGAACACCTTAGAAACCATAATGTGTGAGAAAGCACTTAAAAGTGGCTCACCTGGGTGTTCCCTCCTCCCCACCCCAGTTCTTTTCAGAACGGTTCAATTGAGGAAAGAGCTACAGTGATTATCCTCTAACAAGAGCCTAACTTATTAAGAGTGAAGGCAGGGGGCCATTCATCTTCTTGAAACTCTTCCCATTAGCACAGTAAGAGTTCTTGCTCTAACGTGGCTATTTCTGTGTGATTTACAGATGCAACACTGAAACAGATATTCTCAAAGCTCTAGAATCTGGTGTCGATCTACCGTAACCCTGCTGGTTTCAAGAGACGGAGGTGTGTGTTATACCAATTGCGCAGGTTTTGCCCTTTTAAATTTTCACCTTGCTCCTCACACCTGCCCACGTTACACAGCCCCCAAAAGGTTGCACAGCAGACGCTGGGTCAAGAAATCAGATCGAGCATATAGATACTGGGGCTGTTTTAACAAGAGATGCTGTCAGGATTCCGTTTGCCCCCACTGATCTTCAAACGCCGAATCAAACACAGACAAGAGGAAAGAAATGGTGGTTCAGCTATTAAATAAGGATGGCAAAATGATAACAGATGACAAAGAAAAGGCAGAGGTGCTCAATTCCTACTTTGGCTCAGACTTCTCCCAAAAGAGGGTCTATGACCCCCCTGGCAAAGGCGAAGTACAGGCTGAAGGGGCAGGATTGCAGCTTGAGATCGACAGGCATATGGCCAAGGAACACCTCATTACTTTGAGTGAGTTCAAATCTCCAGGGCCAGATGAACTGCATCCTAGAGTCATAAAGGAACTGGCAGAAGAACTCTCAGAACCGCTGTCTAATCTCTTTGAGAAATCATGGAGGACGGGGGAAGTGCCAGATGACTGGAGGAGGGCTAATGTTGTCCCTCTCTTCAAAAAGGGTAAAAAGGAGGAACCTGGGAACTACAGACCAGTCAGTCTGACATCAATTCCTGGGAAAATTCTGGAGCAGATCATAAAGCAATCCATCTGCAAGCACCTTGAAAACAATGCAGTGATTACTCGAAGCCAACATGGATTTGTCAAAAACAAGTCCTGCCAGACGAATCTGATCTCATTTTGTGATCAAGTAACCTCCCTTGTGGACCGTGGGAATGCTGTAGACATAATATACCTCGCCTTCAGCAAAGCTTTCGACAAAGTGCCCCATGATCTCCTGATGAGCAAACTAGCTCAAAGTGGGCTAGATGAAACGACGATCAGGTGGATCCACAGCTGGCTACAGAATCGGACTCAAAGAGTGCTTATCAATGGGATCTTCCCAAACTGGGGAGACGTAATAAGTGGGGTACCGCAGGGCTCAGTCCTGGGCCCAGTGCTCTTCAACATTTGTATTAATGACTTGGAGGAGGAGGTGCAGGAAATGCTGATCAAATCTGCAGATGACACAGAATTGGGTGGGATAGCTAATACTTTGGAAGACAGAAACAAAATTCAAAAGGATCTTGATAGACTGGAGCGCTGGGCAGAAAACAACAGAATGACATTTAATAGGGATCAGTGCCAATTTCTGCACCTAGGAAAAAGAAACCAAATGCACAGTTCCAAGATGGGGGATATGTGGCTCAACAACACTATAAGCAAGAAGGATCATGGAATTGTTGTCGATCACAAGCTGAAGATGAGCCAACAATGAGATGTGGCTGCAAAAAAGGCAAATGCTATTTTGGGCTGCATTCATAGAAGCATAGCTTCCAAATCCTGTGAAGTACTAGTTCCCCTGTACTCAGCACTGGTTAGGCCTCATCTGGAGTCCTGTGTCAAGTTCTGGGCACCACACTTTAAGAAGGATGCAGACAAATAAGAGGGTTCAGAGGAGGGCAACAAAAATGATCAGGGGACTGGAAACAAAGCCCTATGAAGAGAGCCTGAAAGAACTGGGCATGGTTAGCCTGGAGAAGAGAAGACTGAGGGGAGATAGGATAGCACTCTTCAAGTACTTGAAAGGTTGTCCCAGAGAGGAAGGCCAGCATCTCTTCCTGATCATCCCAGAGTGCAGGACACGGAATCATGGGCTCAAGTTCCAGGAAGTCAGATTCCGGCTGAACATCAGGAGAAACGTCCTGACTGTTAGAGCAATACGACAATGGAAGCAATTCCCTAGGGAGGCGGTGGGCTCTCCCACACTGGTGGCGTTCAAGATGCGGCTGGACAGCCATCTGTCAGGGATGTTCTGACTTAGATTCCTGCATTGAGCAGGGGTTGGACTCGATGGCCTTGTAGGCCCCTTCCAACCCTACTATTCTATGATTCTGAGAGGGTTCAATCTACAGCTTTAATTCCATTACCACAAAGGGTCATACAGATGCAAATTCTCAGTGACTCTCAGTCTGCAAGGAAAAGCCTTCAGGGGGTTCAAAAGGTAGCTGCGAAAGTTGCCCACCATTTGAAAGAAAGGCGGGCTCACTAGCCTAACTTCAGGGGTGGGGGGAGGTCGCTCTCTCTCTCGTGAGGCTTCTAAGCGCTGCTGTTCACGCAGAGCCAATCAGGAAGACCTTCTACGTTCCGCCCTGGCCATCCCCCTCTTGGCTCCGCGTCTGCGCCTTGCATCTATTAATTCAGACTCGCCAAACACCGCCTCTCCCTGTTTGCTGCCTCTCACAAGGGGCGGTGACGAAGGACCTTCCTCCAGCTGGACCTCTGAAACCTGAGGAGCCTGCCTAGCCATGTCTGGCCTAGCCTGGGAACATCCCCACCCCCCGCCATGTCTGGCGGTTCCTCTTCAGAATCTGAACTGCTCTCCCACTTGCTGCACTGAGAAGCACTCCTGACAGATGCTTAAATTAGGCTTTCTACATCCAGGTCTCTGCAACAACATCACTCTCATCCATGTCATTACACAGTGAAATGTCAAGGGTCCATGCTCTTACAAATGCCACGTGCACCTCCCAGGGGAGGCCAGTGGCTCCAATGTCAGTGGGGCAGTGCATCCGCTCCGGGTTTAGTCAGAACCAGCCAGAACTCTAACGGAGCGATCCAAGGGGCAGCACCTCCATTGGCACCACCTTCTGCTGGGGCAGCGGACACATTCTAGGCCAGGGGTGCTGAACCTCTGTCGGCCCAAGGGCTGAATTCCATTTCAGAGCGGCTGTCGGGGGCCACGTTCCCACGGTAGGCAGGGCCAACTACAAAAGGGGCGGGGCAAAAATAGGTGCCACAACATTTCAGAATGGGGGAAAAACGGCACAAAAGCCGGG
Organism: Heloderma suspectum; assembly: GCF_057233095.1. NCBI lineage: Eukaryota > Metazoa > Chordata > Lepidosauria > Squamata > Helodermatidae > Heloderma > Heloderma suspectum. The sequence goes on along the minus strand of NC_139460.1, from coordinate 326,745,638 downwards.
AAGCCATCAAAGGATTGGTGGTCAAGGGGAAGGGGGGCACCTCTGGGATTTGGCCCTGTGCCTGAGGTGGTGCACCCCTGTTGTACACACACATACACAGAGAGGGACACAGACAGAGATGCCTGATGCTGTATATCTGCAACAGTTTATTTTTAAGTCCACTTCTGTCCACAGGAATAAGGAAATGCAAGTCCGCCACATCAGTTCCAATTTAACCACATTCCTAGGAACAACTGTACTCGGAAGCTTCCCATTTTACATCAAACACATTCACAAGTTGTTTCTTTCTTTAAAGGTACCAGAGTTCTTAACCCCATTGGTAGGTACAAACTTCTAATCCCTGATGTGGACAACTTCATCTCTGACGCCCACCACGTTGCTGGGTCTAACATACAGAGACCACTGAAAATTGTCTCCCTGTTTCAACTGACTCCTCCCCGGACATCAAGTTGCGACTTGCTCCCATTGCCTGTCTTGTCCTTGTGCTCCTATTCCACATTTCTGGCAGCCACTGTGAGGAAGATCATAAAGATTTGCAACTCGATGGTGGCTAGTCGCATATGGAGAACGTGAAAACATTACAGGCTTATCACGTAACACCCAGTTTAGCAAAAGGATAGTGTGTGCTCAAGTTTTCATCAGCAAGAGCAAGGCCAGATGGAGTCCTTTCTCCACAGCTTAATCCAATGGGATCGTCGCCAGATCCCTCTCCATCGCATCTTCGCACCACCCCTTTAAGTTCCATGCAACACAGATTGTGATAAACAACGCTAACGCTGCGCCCTTAAAAAGTATCGCCCACCCTATGCATGATGGCATGGGTTACTTGTGCCTTGAGGTCGGTCTTGAGTGATCCTGACACTGTATTTGGCATAGGCTTTGTTTAAAGAAATAATAGAGAGGTGGCAGGCAGGCAGGCAGAGCATTATCGATAGGCAAATGCCCCTCCTACCTGAAAGAATTATGTCCACGACCAACTTCCCAGGAGAGTTTTAGAAAGAATAATAATGGTATCTTTCCACTTCCCCAGCTCAGATAGTCTTTTTTGTTTGAGAAGTTCTTTTTCGTTCTTTCTCCTGGGGCTGGTTGCTAAGGAACACAGTATTACTTTGCTTTCTCTTTTGACCCGATTACTGTGAACAGCAAAGACAGTCTGAACATGGTCTCGCCACATGGCTCATGCAGGAACTTCGGGCTCATTATGGAGTGATGAACTGCATTAAACTCTCCACAACCCCAGCCAGGTGGGAACTGCCTTTGTGGAGGTCTTGGGCACATCTGGGAGTCTTGTCACTGCCCTCTCACTCTTTCCAAGTATGTGTGTCTGCGGACGTGCAAGTGTCAGAAATGGCAGAATTGGAGAAGATTTTATAAAAGGGGGGACTCCTGGAGACTGCAATCTGTAAATCTGAGTCCCATGACAATTTATTTTATTTATTTCATTTCTATACCTCCCAATAGCTGAAGCTCTCTGGGTGGTTCACAAAAATTGAAACCAAAAAGTACAGGATAAAACAATATAAAATATAAAAGCATTAAAACCACAATATAACAATACAACCAGAATAAAACCTAGCAGCAATGCAGAGGTTTAAAATACTGACTTAAAACACCAAAGCTAAAAGACTAGGAAGCTAAAATGCCTGGGAGAATAAAAAGGTCTTCACCTGGCGCCAGAAGGAATACAATGTAGGCGCCAGGCAAACCTCTCTAGGGAGCTCATTCCACAGCTGGGGTGCCACAGCAGAAAAGGTCCTCTTCCTGGTAGCCACCTGCCTCACTTCCTTTGGCAGCGGCTCACAGAGAAGGACCGCTGAGGATGACTTTGGGTCTAGGCAGGCACATATGGGAGGAGGTGATCCTTCAGATAACCTGGCCCCAAGCCGTTAAGGGCTTTGAATGTTAACACCAGCACTCTGAATTGGGCCCATAAATGGACTGGCAGCAAGTACAGCTGGAAAAGTACCGGCGTAATATGAGCTCATTGGCCAGTTCCTGTTAACAATCTTGCTGCCCTATTTTGAAGTACCTGAAGTTTCCGGACTGTTTTCAAAAGCAGCCCCACGTATAACGCATTGCAGTAATCCAGACGAGAGGTTATCAGAGCATGGATAACTGTAGCTAGGCTCTCTCTGTCCAGATAAGGGTGTAGTTGGTATACCAGCCTAAGCTGATAAAAAGTGCTCCGTGCCACTGAGTTCACCTGTGCCTCAAGTGACAGTTCTGGGTCCAAGAGCGCCTCCAAATTATGAACGTGATCCTTTAGGGGGAGTGCAACCCCCTCCAGAACAGGTTGAATATCACCTAGCTGGGCAGACGAACCACCCACTAACAGTACCTCCGTCTTGTCTGGATTGAGTTTCAGTTTATTGGCCCTCATCCAGTCCATTACCGTGCCCAGGCCCTGATTCAGAACAGCCACTGCCTCACCTGGTTTTGATGAGAAAGAGAGGTAGAGCTGGGTGTCATCTGCATATTGATGGCACCTCAGCCCACACCTCCGGATAACCTCCCCCAGCGGTTTCATGTAGATGTTGAACAGCGTGGGGGATAAAATAGAGCCCTCTGGAACCCCATGGCACAGTTGCCATGGCACACAGCAATTTATCCCTCTCTGTAACATGTAGTCCAATTTGTCTGTGTCTTGATGCCAACCCATTTGTCCATTACTTATTCACACAGCACATAGTTGCATTTACTACCACAAGATGTAGTGGTGGCAGGAAATTAGGATGGCTTTGAAAGAGGGTTAGACATCGTCATGGAGGAAAAGGCTATCCATGGCTACTAGACCTGATGGCTATATATTGCCTCTATGATCAGAGGCAGTATGACTCTGTAGACCAGTTACTGGGGACCATAGGCAAGAGTGTGTTATTGCACTCATGTCCTACTTGTGGGCTTCCCACAGGCATCCAGTTGGTCCCTATGTGAACAGAATGCGGGTGTCAGGGTGGAAACTGAGCCGATAGAACCCCAGAGCAGTTCTGATTCTGAGGAGGATCAGCAATCCATGGGAGAGGAGCCAGCTCATTCCTCACAGGCACAGCAGCTGGCAGAGATTCCTCCTATCAGCATTCCTGAGATAGACAGTGACCCTGGCAATAGGGATGGCGGAGAATTTCTCCCCGAAACTTCGGGGGGCCGAGCGCCAACGTGTTCGGCCCCCCGAACAAGTTGCGGGGAGAAATCCTCCGCACCCCCCCACCCCCCGCACCCCCCCCCCGGGACGGGACTTACCTTCGCCGAATGTCCCTCCCGGCGGCGGGTCTGGCCGGTGGTTCGGCAGCTGTTCGTGCGCGCCAGGAGCGGCAGCCGGTCTTTTGACCGGCTGCCGCCGCCGCCATTCCAACGAAAGAAAAAAAAAAAACGCCCCCGTGATAGGCTACGTGACGATTAACGTAGCCTATCATGGCTAGATTTGCAAACTCAGCCGTGATAGGCTACGTCAATCGTCACGTAGCCTATCACGGGTGACTTAAAAAAAAAAAAAAAAGCGCGTACGGATAATGGCGGCCCCCATAGGGAGCCGCCATTCCCGTTCCTTATTTGGTCGCTGTAGTCTACGTAAATCTTTACGTAGACTATGGCGAAAATAAGGGCAACGCATAACAGCGAAGTGCTTCCCCCCCACTGCGAATAAGCTTCGGCGAAAGGTAAGGGACTTTCGTCCACCCCTACCTGGCAATGAGAGAGTGCAGGAGGGGGCTTGCTAGTCGCTCGCTGCAGACGCAGGGAGCAACGAGCGACGGAGGGTGTGGAAAGGAGGCATAGCGCCCGTTTGGTGCGCAAGCAACGGCCGCCTCCTGTGGACCCAAGGGAAAGAGGGAGGATCTCTCCCTAGCCCATAAGTTCAGAGTCTTCAAGTGATTCTCCTTCAAACGGGGATCAACTGCCTACCTGGAGCATAGGCTACTCTGCTGTTCATTGCTTAGTCGCTGGTGATTAGCATCTGAAAGAGTCATTAAGCTGTAAAAGGATTAAAGCCTTGAAAAGAATCCTTTCGTCTGTGTCTTGCGTTGGCTATTGGAGTGTACTGAAAGAGGCCGCTAGGGCGCTCCTGACAGTGGGATTAGATGGACCCTTGGTCTGATCTAGCATGGCTTTTCTTATGTTCTTAACTGAAGTCCCATGTTGACTTCTCCCCTTCTATAAAATGTAGCCAAATATGCTCACGTCTTGAAGCTAACAAGTTGTGTCATTCCCCGTCCCCTCCAAGGGCAGCCAAATGACATGGAGCAGAGGCAGATATTTTTATTGTTACATTTATATGCTCACAATGTCATGAAATGAGGGCATCGGTAGGTTGGACTACACTTGGCAAAGGGGGGATCTCTCACTGTAGGGCTGCCATTTTCAGCAGCAGCCCCATGCTGAGCAGAGGGATGCACAAGCATCCCTCTGCTTGCCCCCAAAGAAGTCAAGACTTGGTGAGCTTTCCAAAGGAATGATCACAAAGCATCCACAGGATTGGGGCAAATGCAGAGTTGCGAGCAGAGCTGTGCTGTGCTTGCCCTAGTCTTGCTCCCAAACATTCCATCAGGGGTGCTTGCTAGTGGCAACCCCCCCCCACCATTCTTTTAAGAACAGTTAAGTCGCAAGCTTATGCCACTTCACAAACTTAAAAAAAAAGAAGGCAACACAAAAAGGAGTGATCACTCTGCTCCACTGTGGCAATACCTCACCACCTGAAAATAGCTTAATAAATATTTCTACACCTGCTGCATGGTTAATCTGTAGAAGGACCCTCCATGGAAACTCTCTAGAAGTCACAAACGATCTTCGTGCCAAGGTCAAGTTGATCCTCGTTTTGTTAAGTGATCATCAACCCTGGGTGCGCCTGGATGATGTGCTACTTACACCATCAAGGCCACACTGGACCATCAGTAGTTGAGAGTGAAATTGCAGCTGGGAGGTATTTCCCTTCCCATGGGATGCTTGGAGGGGAGAGGAGGCCATTCTGAGAAGGACTGATGGTGTCGTCGTGCTTGTACTCTCTGAAGCCAGGAGAGCACAGTGTGTATGCAGGCCGGGGGCGGCGGGAGTATCTCTACACCTGAATTGATGCCACAAGTTGGTCTCACTCTTGTCCAGGTGTGTCATCCGTGCCGCCTGAGCCCTGTATGGTTTCCATGCCTCACTCCACACTCTCTCACTCAGTGCAAGGGAATGAGGGGTAAGACCACAAGGGGATATTGCGATGTAGTGGCTGGAGTGGCAGGCTACACTCAGGGATAGCTAGGCTGGCTCTAAGCTGAGTATCACAAGCATGTCAGGGCTCTGGCAGGATTGTAGCATTCACACAACCCTGGGATTACCCAGTGAGATTGAATTCTCATTCAGAATTCTATTTAATACTGTTGGTTTTAAAATTGGTTCTCACCCAACCCAGCATGTTCAGTGATGGGGTGGTATATAGATCTAATGCTGCTTTAAAAGTCGGAGACAGAGAAGGGGAAGAAACACAAAACCAAAAAAAAAAATGACTATTTTTGTGTGCCTAAAAGCCTTAGACTGAGCTGCTGCTTTATGACATTAATGTTATTTTTTCGGCTAGAATGCTGTACCTTTAATTAAGCACACACACCATGTGTAAATATAGATAGAGCGACCTTTATCTTTTTCAAAACAGGTTTAATATAGCTGACGAGAGATGTTCTGGCAATTGCTGCTCTAAAAAACACGATTTCATTCCATTATCAAGCATGCCAGGGTTTTTAATTTCCCTTCCCACCCCCTTTTCAAAATACTCATTTTTTTTCCTCTTTCGCCCAAATTAATCTCTTGTGGTTCACAAACAGGACAGTGCACAGATGAATCACTATGCAAGAGGTTGCAATGGTGATATGAGAACATTAAATATAGCATCTTAACACACTGGCAGCCACTAGCTGAGATGGCTTTAAAAAGAGATTAAACTTCTGACTTTTAAATGCAACACCACACCCCTCCCTGAGCTTTATGGATTGCGAGAAAGCACTGGAGGATTAAGGGCGCAATCCTATACATGCTTAGACAGGAAAAAGTCCTACAACTCCCAGCATTCCCCAGCCAGTATTTTTTTCTGTCTCAACGCGCATAGGATTGGACCCTAAATCACCATTCATGAAGAACAGATCTATTAATAGGTATTAGGCATGATAACTAAATGGAACTTGCATGTTTAGAGGCAGTATAGACCCAACTATTAATGGGGATGTACACAGCAAGGGAGGTGTGTACATCCCCATTCATAGATGCCTCTGGCTAGCCATGGTTGGAAACAGGGTGCTGGGCTGGATTAGTGATGTGCAAGAAATTTGCTCAACTTTTTTAACAGATATACCCAATTCGTGCCTCCTGAGCCTTTCAACGAGTCAAGGCAGAGTTGCATTCTGAAACTGACATTTTTGTGAGTTTTCCCACGTGGCTCGTCTTGCGGGGAAATGGGCACAAAATATGTGCACAACAGGCAAAAGTATTACTAAATGTATATTGTTAAAAAAAACTATGCACAAAACCACTTTTCAGAAATGCATGTTCAAAAATGTGCACAAAAGAAGTATGAATTTCTGTATGGATTCCCCCCCCCCCCGCATGTTCATGCAGAAATGGGAGGGAACAAGCTGGACATCAAAATCTCAACAATGTTGACAAGACCAAGACTGACAGACCCATCAATTCTGGTCTGGTCCTTGCTCCTTCAAAAACTGCAATTCTTGCTACACCGGAACAACTTCTTTCCAGTCTCGCTGCTTGGATCCAGAGTTGTCCAGAGCCCTTCCTGAGGCTGCAGGTCTTTGGCCCTTTGTCCTAATTCTAGCAGAGCCTGACAAGCAGTTTTTAAAGACACTTCAACCACAGGCAGGACAGATCTGCCTACACCTGCCTCACCTTGGGTGTTGTATCCTTCACCATTCCATTGGAGCTACAGGCATTTATAAAGAATGAGGTGCAGATACAGACCATCATACAAAATTGAAACAATTATCCATCTTTATTTCCTGGATAGGTGGCTAAAATCTGGCCTCTCTGAGTTGCAACAGAGCATCATTTTGGCTTAGTCCTGAGGCTCAGGTGTATTTTGGTATCATGGGTAGTATCCTATTGTGACTTTGCAGTTGTGGGACCCACTGCTCGCGTGACGGGGTTTTTGCAATTCTAAAAATGGTCTGAAATGAGCAGAAACATTCGTTTTCGGAATGGGGCAGGTCGGCGGAGCTTGCAGAAGGGAGCTCTGCTGATCTGTCTCAATCCCAAACTGTGCATTTCTGCTCGTGTCTGGGGTTATCTTCAGAAGCGCAAAAGCCCCGTTGTGCAAGCAGCAGGTCCCATGAGCACAACGCAAGCAGGGGAGGCAGCAGGGGAGGCTAAGGGGTCCCGTTGGATGCTGCCTGATGTCACTGCAACCAGACCGTGATCACCAGCTGCCTTCGTCTTCTTTTGCACCATCGGGGAGAAATCGATGGAGACAACCAAAGGACCACTCGAAACCAGCCTTAGCCTGAAAAACCTACACTAGTGAGGAACTTCCACCCTTCCTGATTGTTCTGCCTTCCATATGTAATAGATTCAAGCCAGCCACTAGCAAAGCCACCAGAGAGGGAACCAGGGTTTCATGCGTTATCAAACTGTGTAGGCTTTATTTTGCAATAGTGGAATGCTTCGGTCAAGCACATTCCTCTTGCATTAGAAGTACCAGGGGGACAAAGATTTAAAGACCCATATTCATTTCCTGAAGCTACATACCAGACTTTGGAAACCCACCAGAGAATCCACTTTCCCATCCTCTCTACCAGGATGAGTAAATAGATGATAGCTTTGGCCCAGTACGTGGCTAGTGGAGCGGGGGGGGGGGGGATTCATGGGTGGCTGGGTTTATTTTATATCCTGCCTTTCTGCAAAAAAAAAAAAAATGGTGCTCAAGTAGGCAGCAATAAAATCCAGATTAAAAACAAGATCTTAATGAAAACATAACATAAAAACAAATAAATTCACAACACAATTAAAAACACAACATAACAGAAATGAACAGTATCAATGTTAAAACCCTCTTTAGCAACATGCCAGCTTATATGCTTATAGAAAAATGTATTTTCTCAGAAAAAGAGAGGGGCCAACCCAGCCTCCCTCAGCAGGGAGTTCTGCAGCTGGGGAGCGGCCACCAAGGAGGCCCTGTCTCCCATGCTCCCAAACATGCCTCTGATGGTGGCGGGACCAAAATAATGGCTTTCCCCGAAGGTCTTAAAACCTAGGCAGGCTGATATGGGAGAAGGAAGTCTTTCACGTAGCCTGGTCCCAAGCTATATAGGGCTTCATAGGTTATAACCAGCACACTAAATTGTCCCTGGAAGCAGAGTGGTAGCCAATACGCATTGTGGGTGAGGATAGCATTGTGGCGCTGGATTCAGGAGAGAGGGCAGTGTGAAGAATGGCAAAGTGCCCAGTAGCTGGTATCCAGAAACGCACTCCCTGCTAGAGCATCATTGATTCTGACAATGTCCCCCCCCCCCCTGTTATCCGGAGCTGGAGAAGCATGAGGGGTCTCCCTAACCTCACGCTGAGTATCTGAAAGGCGTAGAAAGCTGTAAGACAGCTCACTACTTTCCGATTACTACCTTGTGGGGCTCAGTGCAACCAAGATGAGACACCTCCCCCCCATTCGAACTGGACAGAAGGGTGGGGGCTTTTGCCCTCAGAGGTGCACTTGGGCTCAGGGGTGCTGACGTTACAACTGAGACCCCAGTAGACCCCCTCAGGGGAGGAACAGGGTCAGTGATGAGCACCAATTCTGGATGGCTACCAAGTCCACCCAAAATTGGTGGACCGCTACACACGAGGCAGGCTGCCAACTGCACAAACCTCTGCAGTGTGCGATGTCCCACCCACCCAGTGAACACCGCATGAACTGCAGCCCAGCCCAGAGGCCTCTGCAGTCATGCTGGCATCTGCGGGGGGGGGGGGGACGACACTGGTTCTGGGGAAAATGCCATGCTGACAAGGGGAGCGTGAGGACTTCATCCTCTTCCCTGCAGCAGCAGCAGCAGCACCCCATCCCAGTCCTGAGCTTCAGAGTGGCTGTTGTGCCTGATTAAAGGCAGCCGCTGGCAAGATCACATCACTCCAGTGCTGAAGAAGCTGCACTGGTTACCAGTTGTTTTCCGGGCCAAACTCAAGGTGTTGGTTTTGACCTTTAAAATCCTATGCAGTCCCGGCCCAGCCTATCTCAAGGAGCACCTCCAGCAACACCAGACGCTCAACAAGATCAGACTCGGTTGGCCTTCTCTCTGTCCCATCAGCCGGGACAGCTAGGCTGGTGAGGACGAGGGAGAGGGCCTTCTCTGTGGTAGCCCCCACTCTGTGGAACTCCCTCCCTATGGAACTCCACCATGCCCCCTCTTTAATGAGCTTCTGCCACGCTCTAAAAACATGATTGTTCAGGCAGGAATTTGGGGTGGGTTAGGGTAATTTCAGAAATGTGATGTTTTTAATGTTGAATTTTATTGTATTGAACTGTTTTTATTGTTGTACAACACCCAGAGTGGTTGGGCGACCAGCCAGATAGGCGATTAATAAATTTAATAAATAAATAAAAAATAAATAAAGTATCCCTTGCTGGCAGCCATGGCTGTGGGAGAAGGCAGGACTGAAGGTGCTCAGCCCCTGGCCCTACCTCTTCAGGACAGGTGAATGAAAATAAGGACAATGCTCAAGCCCCCAGTATCTTACATTCTGCCCCTTGTTAGTTCACCCTACAGGCCCAAACATCCATAAGCAAGCGCCTTAAGAACTTAAGAATGTAAGAAGAGCCCTGCTGGATCAGACCAAGGGTCCATCTAGTCCAGCATTCTGTTCACACAGTGGCCAACCAGCTGTTCAGCAGGAAAGCACAAGCAGGACACGAGTACAATAGCACCCTCCCACCCATGTTCCCCAGCAACTGGTATACATAAGCTCACTGCCTCTGCTACTGGAGGTAGCACATCATCAAGAGTAGTAGCCATTTTAGTAGCCTTCTCCTCCAGGAGGATCGCAAGTCAGAGCCCTGGTAGAATGTCTTGCCGTGATATTTGGGAGGGAGTAATTCATAGGGCTCCTTTCCCCCCCAAAGTGTTTTGAAATGTAGGACTTAGCTCTCGAGTGGTTAAATATTCAATGCAAAAGAAGTGCCTTTCCACAGTGATCCTGCTCACAGGAAAGAACAGCACAAACACCTGAGTTTTATGCGCATTCCACTTTTAGATGTGCATTTCTGCAGCCAATCCCCAGCAAACTCCCCTCACCCCCACCCCCAGAACATAGAATGCTGCCATATGCCATTGGTCCGTCTAGCTCAGTACTGCCAGCCTTGGCTGGAAAAGGCTCTCAGGGATTTCAGACAGACACTTTCCCCAACTCCACCAGGGAACTGTGGGGCCTTTTGCATGCAAGGCATGTCCAGTTCCACTGAGCACTAGCATTTCCCAAGCCTATTTGTATTCTTTGGCAGTCTTCCCTGGCTTGGCGTCCTCCAGGTGTGCTGGACTAGAACTCCCATTACTGATGGTGGGAGCTCTAGTCCAAGACATAGAGAGGGCACCAGGTTGGGGAAGACTATTCTATGGCCGTTCTTCAGCTTAGAGAAAAAAGGGGAGCAAGGGGGAGACATGACAGAAGTATGTAAAACTGTGCATGGTGTGAAGAAGCTGGAGTCATTCCATGAAGCTGAATAGTAGGAGATTCAGGACAAAACAAAGGACGTGCAGAGTTAAACTACCACAAGAGGCAGTGAGATCTGAATCCCTGTAATACTAGGGACTTGTCAGGATAACTGGTGTATTGGGGTGAGGTGGGGTGAGGAAGAGGACGGTCAGTACAGCTTGACATTGCAGATGACACTATGAATCCCCAACCATAACTGGACAATCTATGGGCAAAGTTCTGGGAGCTGTCAGGAGGACTGAGATGTGCAGTGACTGAAAACTTTGCCAACCCTGAATGCATTTAGCTGGTTCTACCCATGCATTGCTGAGCTGTCACTTATGAAATGCAAGATGTTTCGGGCACAATCCTGTGCATGTTGAGACAGAAAAAAATTCTACAACTCCCAGCATTCCCCAGCCAGCATGGACTTTTTTCTGTCTCAACATGCATAGGACTGCGCCCTTCAGCATCACACCCTCCACCGCCCTGAAGGGAACCCCCCCACACACACCATTCCATATAGTATTTGAGCTCTTTTGGAAAGCAAAAACAACAACTCATTTGGAAGACTGCAAGAAAGACAGGCATATATACATTGACCTGGATTTCTAAAAGAGCATGAAACCCAAGACAAAGACACCTCTCTCTTTATCTCCCCAAAATTAAAACAGATGGTGCTACAACTCTAGAATCTTGTGAGTTCTTCTTCTTTCTTTCTTTTTAAGCTTCTCTTGTGAGTGACTTCTTTGTAGTTTAAGAAGAGAACACATTAAATGTTCTGGCTGCAAATTCACTGTTCATCGCTGAGCATTGTTGATATATACACGGGTGTATGTGATACAAAGCATCTATAACTGCACTGCCTAAATTGCAGCCTTTCCCAACCTGGTGACCCCCACACGTTGGGATGCGACTTCCATAATTCCCAGAAAGCACTGGCCATACTCGCCAGGAATTATGGATGTTGCAATCCAGCATATCGAGCATACCAATTTGGGGAAGGCATGCACAAAGGAATTCCTATTAATAATGCGACTCCCAGCTCTCTCCTTTCTATCGTGTGTCCATAACACACGTTATGTGTGTTATAACACAACACAGATTGTGAACTGGGGGGGGGGGGTTCTTTTTGCATGAAAATATGTGCATACTTGTGTGTGTATTTTGCCAAATGTACAAATCAATCATGTGCATCTTTGAAATGTGCACATTCTTCTCCATTGATTAAAGCATATTTGTACACATTTTCCAAAAGTATGCCTTTTTCATGCACATTTTTCAAAGCTACGCATACAGTCGAACAAATTGGGGGGGGGGGTGTCTGCAGGTGACATTGCAAGCTTGGAAATCTACAGACTTGAACCACACATGCGTCTGAGTCCATGTTTGGTCTGATCTGATAAAAAATGAAATGAAATAAATTTCTCAGATTTTATTTATTTATTTATTTATTTATTTCTATACCGCCCAATAGCCGAAGCTCTCTGGGCGGTTCACAGATATCCCTAGCCAAGAGCATACAACAGAACATGATAGCCAGTCTAAGAGGCCACAGGGTAAACACACACACACACCAGAGACATCTGCAGGGGGACGCCATGTATGGCTGTTTCTACACTCAATGCTAGAAGCCTCTGAGCCAAGATGGGGGAGTTGGAGTGCTCCATTTTAAAGGACAACATAGATACAGTGGGCATAACAGGAACCTGGTGGAATTGAGAGAGCCAGTGGGATACGGTCATCTCTGGCTACAAATTCTATAGGAAGGACATTGAAGGGCATACCGGGGGCAGTAATCCTCTGCATGTCAAAGAGGGCATAGTTAGGCATGTTCAGATTTTGTTGAAACCATTTCGTCTGTGTTTGGCAGATTGTCAGGCATCTTTTATTTCTCCATCTGCTCATTAACAGAATCAGATTTTTTTTCAAGAATTTCATTCCTCTTTGCACTTAGGCAGGTGCACATACGTGCAAGTGTGCATCAGTGCACATCCCCCCAAAAGTTTAAAAACAACAATAACAACAACAACAACAGCCCTCAAGTCTACGGAATCCATGCATCTCGGAAAATGCCAGTCTGCTGTGGAATCCGTAGGTTATTCATAGAAATCCGAACTCATTTGAATCCCTTGTGGATTTCTCCGACAACCCTAGGCATAGAGTCAAGCAGACTAGAAAATCTAAAAGGGGCAGACTCCTCCACAGAAGAGCTGTGGGAGGCAATACCAGGCTCCAAAATTAATTTAGTACAAGGGACTAGGGATGCACAGATTTTGTTAAACCCATTCTGTCTGTGTTTCACGGATTGTCAGGCGTCTTTTGTTCCGTCATCTGCTCATTGACAGATTCAGGTTTTTCCCCCTTTGGAAAAGCATGCAAGAAATCCACTACAACTTACGGAACCTCCTCTCACATGTAACATTTTGCGTATTTTTCTTAGCTCAGCGTACAATCAATCAGCAGAATGCACACGAAAGGGACTGCTACTCAGCAGAGGCTGAAGACAGATCAGAGATTGTATAAGGGGGGGGGGTTAAATGGCATATATATTAGCATATTTTCCAACAATTTTTGAATTTTTGTATGACTACATATGCATAAAATTCCGGAAAGTAAGATACTGGTCTGCAAGTCCGTGGAATCCTTGTGACTCAGAAAAAGCTGGTCCGCTGTGGAATCTGAAGATCAGATTCCTAGAAATCCAATCCCATTTGAATCAGCTGCAGATTTCTGACATCCCTACTATGGACATACTATCCCCCTGCCCCCCGAACAAAATGCCCAGGGTGATCTTCATATGGAGAATGAAATAAGGGTAGCATCCATAGGAGAAAGTGAGTAATGTGTAACTGCAATTACTGACACAGAGTGAATGAATGCATCTTCTGGTCACGACAAAAAGGTAAAATTGCTAGATACTCTAAACAACTGCGACTTAGAACAGCTGGTCACAAAACCAAGCAGAGGGGAGATGACCCTAGACTTATTCCTAAGTGGTACCTAGGACCTAGTGCAATACGTGAGTGCTGTTCAACTGACTGCAAATAGTGACCACAGTGCAATCAGATTTAATTTATACAGAAGTGGAAAATCCCCAAGGAAGGCCAACGTAAGTCACACTTGACTTCAAAGGAATTGCTCTAAAATTAGGGCGTTTGTGAAAAGGAAGCTGAAAGGGAAAATCAATAGAATCAAACCTCTCCAGAACACTTGGGGGTTACTCAAAACCACAGTAATAGAAATTCACCTAGAATGTATCCTGCAGATCAGGAAAGGTAGCACCAAGTCCAAGAGGTCACCAGCATGGTTGATGTACAGTGTCAAGGAAATTATAAGACCTGACAAATTACCAGGTCCAGATGGTATCCATCCAAAGGTTCTTAAAGAATTTGAATGTGAAATTGCTGATCTTCTAATAACAACAACAAAATGTAATAAGTCCCTAATGTCGACCTCAGTATCAGAAGGGTGGGAAGTGGCTACTGTAACACCAACTATTAAAAAGGGATCCGTGATTCAGGTAATCACAGACAAGTTAGTTTAGGGTGCAATCCTATGCAGCCAGCTATGCTGGCGGGGAATGCTGAGTGATGCAGGACTTTCTTCTGTTTAAACATGCATAGGATTGTGCCCTTAATGCCTGTTTCAGGCAAATTTATAGCAAGCAAAGTCTGGATAGCTACCTGTTGGGGGCGCTCTAGCTCAGGATTTCCATCACCAAGCAAGCAGATTTGAACTAGTTCGCCTACAAGGGACCCTCCGGTCTAGGATCCTATGATGTTCAGCTAAACGTGGCGTTTCCTTTGTTGTTCCAGGTTCTGCAATGTGGGGCTCACTGCTGTTACTTTTCCCTGCCTGTGCTGTATGGCTGAAAATAGCTGCAGAAAAGGTGAAGGCCATTCTTGTCACATGCTGTCAGATGCAAGCCTGAGACGTACAACTGGCAGACAAGATCTCCAAAGCTCTGCTGGATGTCGTTTCTCAAATTCATTTTACACTCCCTGACATCAGGTATGGGCAGAACTCAGAGATGTAGTCCACCGATGGATGACTATTCAATTTCTGGTGGGCCACCTAAGCATGGGCCAGTTGCAGGGGTTCTTACAAAGAGTACTGAATGAGGTGGTCTGATTCTGCACAGTGGTGTTTATGTTCTTAAGCAAGAGTTGCAAACTCCAAATCACTACTTGCACACCGGTTGTGCCCTAACTATTCAGAGATCTCAAGCGCGCATTCTTGCTTGTAAATTCAAAACACATTGGAAGACCACTGGGATTCTATTTTGTTTGTTTTTAAAACAAACAAACAAGCAAAAGACCACACAAGACTGCAGTCACCTTTTTGAGACATTGTGAAGGCATGGCTTGTTACCCATTTTCTGTCCACTTCCCTACACACACCAGAAAAGCAATGAAAAGTACATTTGGGAAGCATTTCCAGAGGTTACACCGAGTCTCAAGAAGGCATCCCAGCCATGTAAGGCAAGGCAAACTGGGCTTTTAGTAGAACACTCCCCCCCCTCTGGTACCATGATGGCCTCAACCTGCTTGACTCAGGACTCAAACGAGTAACAGGCATGAGAAATGCACAGGGCTCTTTCTGCTGTCAATTTGGATGTACCAGACAGAAAAAAACTAAAAAAAACTGTCAGAGGCTGACACTGTAAAGGGGGGAGAAATCTTCTGTTCCTTTGGATATGAGTTTTTAAAAAGGAACCAGATGGCTTCTATCAGAGCTACTAACAGGCAGCAAGTAAAAAAAAAGACAGCATTCTATTCCTAAGCTAATTTTGCTGCTAGAAGAAGAAGGAAAATCCCAGCAAATATCCTGGAGAAAGTACCTGCCACAGCTTAAAAGGAGGCTGCAGAATCTCAGGTCTGCATCCCAAACCTTTCCTCCTGGTCTCTTTCAGCTCTTTATATAGCCCATTTTAATATGACCATGCACCAGTGAAAGTATAGAATTGGTGCAGGGTCTTGCCTTTCTTTCTCATCTTTCCATTTCTTCCATCATGTTTCTAGTCCTTATGGTTATGCAGAGAATTTGAAAGCATGTGGGCAAATTTCTGGAATTTTGGGGCACTGTATCTCTCCTATAGCCACCAGAAGCAGAACTGAATATACAAATTTGTAGACGCCTGCAAATTCACACAATTTCTTCTGGACTCAAAATTTGAGTTACCTCAGTAAACTGGGGTTGGACTGTTGTTTTATGTTTTTATGTACATATGTATGTATGTACATAGGTATGTTGGTATTTATTTGATTCCCCCCCCCCCATGTTCTCATGGTGCCTTACAAAAATATTAAAAATTATAATGAAACAAACATGTTTAAACAAAAACACCCCAATAGAAAACAGCAGTATAAAAGCAGTCATTTCTTTCTCTTTTTTTGGAACAGTATATCTAACAGTAATAACAGCCTTCCTTCCAATAACAACACATTACACACATGCAAACCCATAACAAGCAATGATTGATTATTATTTTAATGCAGGGGCATTGCTAGGTTCTTAAAAAATCTGGGGTACAGGCCCATAACACAAATTTGCATGTATCCTCAAGTCTAAGCACACCTCTAATGTGTGTGTGTGTGTTTGGTGTGCGTGTGGTCTGCTTGTATGTGTGTGTATAGATTACATACATACATACATACATACCTAAGACGTATGCACCGCCCCGCCCCCCCTGCCACTTCAACTTAAACCCCAATTCAGCGTTTTGGAAAACATCATGCTTCTGCTTGGGCCAATTTGTGGTCGGTCCACTTCAGCTCATCACCAAACTTAAGTCAAGATTTGGAAAAATGAGTTTCTGTGCTTCCTGTTGACTACCATGGGAAATAAGGAAAAACCTGTTATTTTATTCCCTTGGGTCAGAACTGGATAATTTCAGGCATAGTAGCCCCCCTAGAAAGGGATTACACCTGCCCAATATCAGAAAAAATGGGTGCAAGGGTTATATTTTGATTTTCTTTTAAAGGGAACTGCCAATAACATCTTTATTACTTGGAAGAATTGGATAAACATTTCAGAGTTCATTGCCCCATCAGAGGAGATCATGTCTGCCAAATTTCAGAATGATAGCCTCAGAGGTTTTTGTGCAAGGGTGGCCCTGACATTTTGAGGTCTCCAAAAGAGGACATATGGTTCCTTGTGGACCATTGTTCTGAAAATTACAGACAGCCTAGAGGTGTCCCTAAGCAAGAAAGCAACAAAGTTCCAGAAGGATAGGTGCAGCAGTTCATGTGGAAAGGGAGTTCTCCAATTTGTGGGAGGGAGTGATTTGCTTTCCCTCCCCTTCACCCCCCCCCCCCACTAATAGTTATTGGGTAAATTGTGGCAAATTCTTAAAGTGATGGGAGTACCAGACCATCTTACCTGTCTCCTGAGAAACCTGTACGAGGGTCAAGAAGCAACAGTAAGAACCAGACATGGAACAACCGATTGGTTCAAAATTGGGAAAGGAGTACGACAAGGCTGCATATTGTCACCCTGCTTATTTAACTGATATGCAGAGTACATCATGAGAAACGCTGGGTTGGATGAATCACAGGTCGGAATTAAGATTGCCGGGAGCATTATCAACAACCTCAGATATGCAGACGATACCACCCTAATGGCAGAAAGCAAAGAGGATCTAAAGAGCCTCTTGTTGAGGGTGAAAGAGGAGAGTGCAAAAGCTGGTTTGAAACCCAACATTAAAACAAACGAAGATCATGGCATCTGGCCCCATCACATCCTGGCATATAGAAGGGGAAGAAATGGAAGCAGTGACAGATTTTACTTTCTTGGGCTCCAAGATCACTGCAGACGGTGACTGTAGCCATGAAATTAAAAGACGCTTGCTCCTTGGGAGGAAAGCTATGGCAAACCTAGACAGCATAGTAAGAAGCAGAGACATCACCTTGCCGACAAAGGTCCGTCTAATCAAAGCTATGGTTTTCCCAGTAGTAATGTATGGCTGTGAGAGCTGGACTATAAGGAAGGCTGAGCGCCGAAAAATTGATGCTTTCGAACTGTGGTGCTGGAGCAGACTCTTACGAGTCCCCTGGACTGCAAGGAGGTCAAATCAGTCCATCCTAAAGGAAATCAACCCTGACTCCTCATTGGAAGGACAGATCCTGAAGCTGAAGCTTAAATATTTTGGCCACCTAACGCGAAGAGAAAACTCTCTGGAAAAGACCCTGATGCTGGGAAAGACTGAAGGCAAAAGGAGAAGGGGACGACAGAGGATGAGATGGCTAGATAGCATCACCGATGCAATGAATATGAACTTGAGCACACTCCAGGAGAGAGCGCAGGACAGGAAGGCCTGGCGTGCTATGGTCCATGGGGTCACGAAGAGTCGGACACGACTGAACGACTGAACAACAACAACAACAAATGTGTATGAAAATGCACAGGTCATTAGAGGTGTCCCCCAAGCAAGAAACCTGCAAAGTTCCTGAAGGATATACATGCATGCAAATTTAGAATTACTAGAATGTATTTACATTTCACCAATGTTAGCAGCAGGGGAACATGGGTGGGACGATGCTGTTGCTCTCATGTCCTGCTTGTGGGTTTCCCGTGGCCATCTGGTTGAACACTGTGTGAACAGAAACCTGGGCTAGATCGACCTTGGTCTGATGCAGCACAGCTCTTCTTATGTTCTTAAATATAGAGTGCCTCTGAGCATATGCAGAATGCTTTTCTTTCACCACTGAGCACTTATGTTCTCCCCCTACCAATTCTATTCCTCTCTATGCAACCATTCCTCCTCATCCTACCATCCTCCAGCAACTCTTCATAAAAACAGATGTCTTGTTTTGTGCAACTCTCCTCTACCTCCTCCTTCTTATGCACAAGCTCTCATTGTATCTTCCTCCCCATAACTTCATTTCTGCCAAGACTTCACTAAGATCCAGCCAATGAACCTGTTTTCAAAATTAGTGTTAAGTTATGGAGAAACTCTGAGCATGTACCAAGTGCCTTTCTGTCACCACTGAAGCAAGAGTTCATACAAAATGAAAACAAAAAACAAAAAACCCACAAATGACAAAACATGCATAGGACTGAGCTGAAAGGGTAGTCAATTCATTAGAATGGAATTGGGTAGGCACTGCATTAAGCCTGCAGCACCATGCTCACAACAACAACAACAAAACATGCAGAACATCAGGGTGCAAACCTCCCTGCAAAAGTAACTTGTGCTGGAATCCTATGCACATTTTCCTGAGGGTAAGCTTCATTAAACATAATGGGGCTTCTGAGTAGGCATACAGAGGATTGCATAAACTAGGAATATTTATCTCCCCTCCACTTAAAAAACAAACCCCAAACTCCTATTTTTTAAATTAAACCCTTCAGTTCATAGGAACATAGGAAGCTGCCTTATACTGAGTCAGGCCCTGGGTCCATCTAGCCCAGTACTGTTGACACTGACTAGCAACAGCAACTCTCCAAAGTTTCAGGCAGGATTCTTTCCTTGATCTACCTGGAGATGCTGGGGATTGAAACCGGGACCTTCTGCATGCCAAGCATGTGCTCCACCACAGAGCGACAGCCCTTCCTATTGCTCGATAATGGCGACTGACAGACAAAACAGCCCCAGATTTGTTTCTCTGCAACCATGTGAACCCACTTTTCTCAAAGGCTTGAGTGAGGAGAAGGAGAAAAACCAACCCTCTTGTCTGTTTGTATAAAGTCAAATACAGTTCAGAACTTCTCTTTCCCACTGAAGAGAATTCTCTTTAAGAATTCCTCAAGATATGCCCTGGGTGAAATAAAGAAAAGAGAGAACAGGATAGGGGAGGGAAGAAGAAAAAGAAGAATGGTGATTGGAAATGCGGGGGGGGGGGTAGGGGGTAGGGAGAATTCACGAAGCCAAGTGGCTCCTTTCAGAGAGGTAGTACTTCAGAGGAATTTAGGAGGCTGTGGAGCATTTATAAGGATTGCACATACTTAAATTAACTTTATGAAGTGAGGTGGCTGAGGGCTTTTTCCAGCTTTTTTTAAAACTATAGACCTATTTAAAAGCCTCAGCAGTTTCTCGATCATGACGCCACATAGTCCTAACCCTCCTTTTGGAATAATTTGAGTCCTACAGGGGGAGAAATAAGTTTGTGGAGTCTGATTGGATCCTTTGCTGTACTGAAGCTACTAAACTTCTGCAGAAGGCAAAAGTAAAGTTTGGGGCAGTAAAATCAGATGCTGTGTGAAATACCAGTATTTCACATGGAGGGCTTTCTTCCCTTTCTTCTCCCTCTTCAAAATTTCATTGCAAGCTCCCAACAGTGGGTATGTAAGAGCAGAAAAGTAGGTGGTGGGGGGGACAATGAGCGGACTGTGGAAGGAAAGGTGGTGGTGCCCCCTCTAGTTTAAAAGACTGGTGGAGTCCCTATTGGTCTGCCAACAGAGCGAGACCTAAGGCCTCCTAGTAACAGCAAGGCTACTGACCTCAGAGGGAAGACGCAGGCTTGTATTAAGCAGGGCTCTGCACTGCTCTGGATCTGAATTCTGAACCAGAGCAAGGTGATTTGGACCAAATCAGCCTGACCAAATCAGTCTGGATCCAAAGTGGGTCCAGATCAGTCCAAATCGATTCAGAGTGCTTTGGATTATTCTAATGTAACAATTTCCTTAAGATTAGGAGGGGGACAGAAGGAGTTGGGAGGGGTAACGGAGTCCTGGCAAGTGACATCTAGCTGCCAATAGGGCTGAACTTTTAACCCAGCAGTCTCCAATCACAGTAGGGTGATTAAGAGTGGGGTAAAATCACTACTCTATAAGGAAAGGCTTCAGTGTTTGGGCTATTTAATTTAGAAGAAAGGCAAATAAGGGGGAGGATTATACAGTTATATGGAGCAGTGAAAGTGGAGCAGTGCAATAAATAAGCTGAGTTCAGTGTGACTTCTTCTCAGGTAATGTGTACTGCAGCCAAAGAGATGTTTAACTTTTTTCTTCCCTTAACGAGGAGCCTCAGGTCATCTAGTAAAGCTCAATAATGGCAGATTCAGGACAGACAAAAGGAAAGTACTATTTGCACTTCAAAAAAACCTACACCAGATATTAGGGATAGTGCCCTCCTAATGGTCACCTTAAACACCTTCTGATTAGGATCTCTAATCACCTGTGTGGCTTGACAGTTTTTACTTTTTGTTAGGGATGGCGGAGAATTCCGCCACGGATTTCAGTGAGATTCCCCAAAATCCGTGGCAGAATGGCCTGCCCCCCGCCCTCCCCCCACAGATCCCCCCCAGGATGAGACTTACCTAGGGCGGATGTTCCGGGCGGTGGTGGCTCCAGCAGCGGCAGCAGCGGCTGGTCTTTCGACTGGCTGCCACAGCCGCCATTTGCATTCTGGCCTTTGCCGTGATAGGCTACACAAGTCTTTACGTAGCCTATCATGGCAAGCCAATCAAAAAAACAACAACAACGGCGTACGTAAATGGTGGCGGCTACGGCAGCCCCCATTTGCGTTCCTTATTTTTCGCCGTTTTAGTCTACGTAAATATTTACGTAGACTATTATGGTGGGAAAAAAGGGGAACGCAAATAGCGTAGTGGGCGCTATTTGCATTCCTCTTTTATTCGCAGTTTAGCCTACGTAAATATTTACGTAGGCTAAAACAGCGAATAAAAAAGGAACGCAAATAGCGCCCACTGCGCTATTTGCGTTCCCTTTTTTTTTCACCGTAGTAGTCTACGTAAATATTTACGTAGACTAAAACAGCAAAAAATAAGGAACACAAATGGCGGCTGCCGTAGCCGCCGCCATTTACATACACCGTTTTGTTTGGGTTTTTTTTTTTTACCCAGAGTAAAAAGTCTTTTTTACAAAGACTTACGTAGCCTATCATGGTTCCCTGGCTGGACGCAAATGGCAGCCGCTACAGCAGCCGCCATTTGCATCCGCACGAGCCAGTCCGCGGCTGGAAATCCGGCTGCGGACGGCCCTGGCCTGGCCGGCTGCTCCGCGGAACTGCCGCGAAGCAGAGCCGGCCGTCAAGGATTCCGGAGGGGAGGACCGGATCGCCCCCCCCCCGTCGAGGATTCTGGGGGGAGGGGCGGAGCGCCTCCCCCATGAACACAATCCGTGAAAAGGTAAGTGACTTTCGTACATCCCTACTTTTTGTTTTAGTCTTTGAGAAAAAGAAACTTTATGCCTGGCTAGTACAAAAGCCACGGGACTTAACTGTCTGAATGTTGGCAGCTTCAGTCAACTCTATAGGAGCTGCCAGGTCCCCAAATTCCATGCACTTATGTGGAAGAGCAAAAAAAATTATAGCTCTTTGCTTTGACAGATTTTCTTGAAAAAAGCAAATTTTACCTGTGACTAGCACAAAAGTCACTGGACCTAACTGTCTGAATGTTGGCAGGTTCAATCAGCTCCATGGGCACTACCAGGTCTCCAGAGTTCATGTATTTATCATACAAACTTTAAAAGCTTTGGCTGTTTCTGTTTTCCAGTGCAAGTCAATGGCAAAATGTTAAAAAAATGGTAATTAGGATAGCTCAAAAAATCCAGAGCACAGCTCAGAAGATCCAGGACTCATGCCCAGGGGGGCTCTCTTCAATATGCCCTGTTTTAATGTGCATCTTATTGTTTTATTGGTGTTAGACACCTTAAGGCATTATTGAGAAAGGAGGATTCACATTCGGAAATCAATCGTTCCTTACCTTCCCCTTCTGTCTGTCTGTACGGGTTGTATTTCGGCTTAGGTGCTACAACTGGAGCAAATTTCTTTGGTGTCTGCTGAGTGGACCTGGAGATGCTAGGGGTCCCAAATGCATGCGTCGTCTCCATCCTTGCAGTCACATGACCCACAGGCTCGCTGGTGTTCTTTGGCGGCAGCCATGATGGGTGAGACATCGCTCAGGTCTAAGAAAAGAGATGGGTAAATGCATTTATGAAGTTATTGTACAGATTTGTATCCCACCCTTCAGTGTAACAGAATGGCTTATGAAAGGGCTGGGGACCCTCAGGCCATGCCCTCCCGCCACTGCTCCCACCTCCTTTCCCCCACTACTGCTCAGTTGGTGGTTTCCTGGCTTTTGTCCAGTTTTCCCCCCCTTCTAAAAGTTTGAAATGCTTCTCTGAAGGCTCAGTTACTGGCAGTAAAAGCTTTCAGCTACAATAGGCTGGTATTTCTTTTCTATTATTTTTAGCCCTGACACTTGTTTTTGGCCCCACCAACCACTGGAATGAAGCCCCCTGACAGCTTCTTTTAATTTGATGTTAGCCCTCAGGCTGAAAACGTTTCCCCACCCCTGGCTTACAACGAAGTGATGAAAATGAAAAAAGAAAACAAACCAAAAAAACCACACAAAACCCAGCAATAAAGCAATGAGCAAATAACAAATGAAACCAGCAGTGGGGGAAAAGGCAGTCTTAAAACGACTGTGTCTAAGTTTAAAAGCATGGGGAAATTAAAAGGCCTTAGCTTGGCAGCAAAACGACAACAGAGTAAGAACCAGGAGAAACTTCCTGGAGAAGGGCATAGCCATGACGGAGAAGCGCGGGGCAAGACCAAGACAAAAAATACCAGGGAGCTGAGCCCCAGGCCTGCGCCAGCTAAGATTGTTTTCACTGAAATTCCAAGCCATATCCACTGAATATGGCTTGGAATATGGTGGGGCAACGCCACAGAAATCTCAGCAAAACACTGTGCCTGCGTGGTGCCTCCGGAGTCGAATGTTGAGGCTCAGGCTAAAATGATATTCACAGTGTCTAACCAAGGTACATTTATGACAGGTAAACGAGGCCAGGTTTGCGGAGGATACTCAAAAATCGAGGAAAACATTTGCTTAGATTAAGTGGTGAACTGTAGAGATGTTAATATGATTTATGGATCACTGTCTGTTCTTTAAATCTGCAGGAAATGTAGATTGATTTTCATTCCAGAGATCTGCTGTTTTTTCAAAGGTTATTGGTAACATGCATTTATCGTGCTTGACATATAGTATCACGGCTGCTGTTAATGACCACAATAAATATAGTGCAATATGAAGAAATAGTAAAAGACCAAAAGAACATATTTTCATGAAAAGGAAGTCTGGACAACAAATACAATAAACCTCAAGAGGAATTCTTTCAAGATATGCTGTTAGCTTGGGGGGTGGGGTGGGGGGGCGAGGGGAGAAGACAACACCTTTACTCACTGTTTATATCACCATGTTCAGTCTAAGGATACATTAAAATGTGTTTCAGTTCATTTTTTTTAAAATCAGGCTTTTACCCAGTTTTGCACCTTCCAGACTGAATACGGACTCGGGCGCAAACCATAGACGAAGTCAGTACATTTCTGAGCATGCAGTGTGATTCGCAGACCCAAAAAATGTGTTTGACAGAATGTGTACATTTGAAAAATGCACATGAAAAAATGCGTACTTTTGAAAAATGTGCAGAAATACACTTTAATCAATGGGAGAAGGATGCGTATATTTCAAAGATGCACACAACTGATGTGTACACTTGGACAAATACACACAGATATATGCACATATTTTCATGTGGAAAGGAAAAAACAAATCTCACAATCTGATATGGACTTCAAGGTTAGAGACAGAATTTGGAGAAGTTCAGCGAGCTCCAGTTTTCCTGATTTGCAAATCCCTAGGAAGGCAGCCTTCGAAGTTCCTATGAGTCAGAATATAACTGGAATGCAATGTGTTGACTTCTACTCTAGCCAGAGACCCTTTGTTACACTGAATACACCATGATCAATGACAGTTTACAGTGATTTTCATCGAAAGGTGATGTCCGTCAATAGAGTAAAAAAGCTTGTCTTCATCTACAAAATTTTCACCTATTAGATGAGGAATATTTATGGATTAAATAAAGGAGCACAAAACAATAACCCACAGCCGAGGACTACTCCTGAAAAGCAGCAGAAAACATGACTGGTTTCAGGCCAAGCTTTTAATTTCCCAAATAATGTCTACGATATATTTGAACTGCCACCTCTAAAAGCGAATAGGTAACTCGTGAATGTAATTGAAGGTGCATCTTTACACACGAGACAGGTGTTCCGATGAAGTGAATGTAGTGGCTTCTGCCCTCTGTGGGGCGATGGCTAAAGTGTGGAGCTTGGACATGAAGTAGAACCCCAACCATCAGGTTCGTATCTTCATGAAGGACCAGGCCATACTAGATGTGATGCAAGTCACATCTGGAGTTCCTCCCACACTTTAAAGAACTGAAATGTGGGGAGGGGGTCAAGTTCAAACAGAATCATGTTATGGGTCTGGATGCCCTCCTTGCAGGCTCATGTGGTATATTTTTCCCAATCAAAACCACATTGTTTTTCCATTTCCATTTCCCTTTCATTTTCATTTCATTATTATATTTCTATACCGGACCATAGCCAAAGCTCTGTGGGCAGTTCACAAAATTTAAAAACCATTAAAAAAGACATTGTATAGAGTGCAAAAACCATATATCCATATAAATAGATAGCACCTACACAGACAACATGTATATCTAAAACAATATTTAAAACAATCAACCAAAGACAATCCTGGACCTGGTAAAAACTTACTATATGCTGCCCAATGCCTGAGAGAAGAGGGCAGTTTTAATCTGGCATCAAAAAGATGACAACGTTGGTGCCAGATGTACCTCATCGGGGAGATCATTCCAAAATTGGGGGGCCACCACTGAGAAGGCCCTCCCCTTGTTCCACCCTCTGAGCCTCTCTTGGAGGAGGCCCCCAGAGGAGGGCCTTTGATTCTGAGCATACTGTATGGGTAGGGGTGCACGAAAGTCACTTACCTGTCCTCGAAGCTTTTCGTGGTGGTGGGGAGGCACTTCGCTGCTCCCCCCGCGAAGTTCAGGCTGGGCGGGGAGGCTTCCCGCCTCGCCCAGCCGAAATTCAGGCCGGGGGGGAGGCTTCCCGCCTCGCCCGGCCGAAATTCAGGCCGGGGGGGAGGCTTCCCGCCTCGCCCGGCCGCGAACTAAAAAGTTATAAAAAAAACAAAAACGTCCCCGTGATAGGCTACGTGACGATTAACGTAGCCTATCACGGCTAGATCTGCAAAGTCAGCCGTGATAGGCTACGTAAATCGTCACGTAGCCTATCACGGGTGACTTTAAAAAAAAAAGCGCGTACGCAAATGGCGGCCCCCATAGGGAGCCGCCATTCCTGTTCCTTATTTCGTCGCTGTAGTCTACGTAAATCTTTACGTAGACTACGGCGAAAATAAGGGCAACGCAAATAGCGTTGCCCTTATTTTCGCCATAGTCTGCGTAAAGATTTACGTAGACTACAGCGACCAAATAAGGAACAGGAATGGCGGCTCCCTATGGGGGCCGCCATTATCCGTACGCGCTTTTTAAAAATTTTTTTAAAGTCACCCGTGATAGGTTACGTGACAATTTACGTAGCCTATCATGGCTGACTTTGCAAATCTAGCCGTGATAGGCTACGTTAATCGTCACGTAGCCTATCACGGGGGCGTTTGTTTGTTTTTTTCTTTTATTGGAATGGCAGCGGCGGCAGCCGGTCGAAAGACCGGCTGCCGCTCCCGCCCCGGACGAAGACCCGCCGAACCGCCGGCTGGACCCGCCGCCGGGAGGGACATTCGCCAAAGGTAAGTCCTGTCCCGGGGGGGGTGCGGGGGGCGGGGGGGTGCGGAGAATTTCTCCCCGAAACTTGTTCGGGGGGCCAAACACGTTGGTGCTCGGCCTCCCGAAGTTTCGGGGAGAAATTCTCCGCCAACCCTATGTATGGGTCAATTTGTGTCAGGAGACACGCTCCATCAGGTATTGTGGTCCCGAGCCATGTAAGGCTTTATATATCAAGACCAGCACCTTGAACTGGGCACAGAAACATACAGGCAGCCAATGCAAGCGGGCCAGAGTCGGTCTGATATGTGCAGACCTTCTGCTCCCTGTTATCAATCTGGCCGCTGCATTTTGCACAAGCTGCAGCTTCTCTCACCCATGGCAGGGAAAGATGCTGGGACTATGCATCTTTTCTTGCGCAGGGAGAAAAGCAGTTGTGGTAAGGGAAGAATGGTGAACAGCCTGCAGGAAGTAAGGATGGGCAACTATGCAATGTTTGGGTTTGTTGAGGTTCTCCACTTTTTTCCCCCTCAAAGCTTGTTTGGTCTTGTTTGCATGCCCAAATATAAGCATCATTTTTTTTAATTGGAAAAAATGTGCATTTTTTAAAGTCCACAATTGTTTCAAATTATAAAAGCCACATTTTTAAAATGTGTATTTTTTCCTGACCCAAAATGTGCATTTCTCCCAAACACATGAACATGAGAAGGGGGATTTGTGCAAATACATATTTGTGCAAGTGCATACATGCACAAGTGTGCATGTGTACAAGTGCACACTTTTGAATGTGAATCCAAGTTCAGGAAATTGTCAAAATTCCCCGAGAATTGTGTTCCTGATCATGTTTGCATTTGGGGTTGAGAATGGGACATGTTTGCATGATTTGCCAACAGGAACGAAATTCTTGCACATCCCTAGCAGGAAGCAACTCCAATGGCTGGTACTCCAATCAAATGTGGATCCCCCCACAGCTGTCTGTGTGTGGATGCCAGCCTTCCTCAACCTGGTGCCCCCTCCAGATGTGCTGGCCTGCACTCCAATTAACCCCAGCCAGCATGGGAAAGGGGCAGCGTAACTTGGCGACACATGACATAGAATCATAGAATAGTAGGGTTGGAAGGGGCCTACAAAGCCATCGAGTCCAACCCCCTGCTCAATGCAGGAATCCAAGTCAGAGCATCCCTGACAGATGGCTGTCCAGCCTCGTCTTGAACGCCTCCAGTGTGGGAGAGCCCACCGCCTCCCTCGGGAATTGGTTCCATTGTCGTATTGCTCTAACAGTCAGGAAGTTTTTCCTGAGGTTCAGCCGGAATCTGGCTTCCTGCAACTTGAGCCCATTATTCCGTGTCCTGCAGTCTGGGATGATCAAGAAGAGATCCTGGCCTTCTTCTCTGTGACAACCTTTCAAGTACTTGAATAGCACTATCATATCTCCCCTCAGTCTGAGTCTTCTCTTGTCATGGCTAAACATGCCCAGTTCTTTCAGTCTCTCTTCATAGGGCTTTGTTTCCAGTCCCCTGATCATCTTTGTTGCCCTCCTCTGAACCCTCTCCAGTTTGTCTGCATCCTTTTAAAGTGTGGTGCCCAGAACTGGACACAGTACTCCAGATGAGTAGTGCTGAGTAGTAGTCTACCAGTGAGTAGTCTACCAGTGCTGAGTAGAGTAGTGTCATCATGCCACAATGTGTGATTCCAAACTACAACTACCAAGATGCACCTTGATATTGTGCATGCCCCAAAACTCGGGGGAATGGAATGGCATTTTGTATTAAAGGAGCCCATCTGAGCTCACATGGATAAATCCGTTACTTCCCAAGTAAGTTACGAATTCACTTGCGGTAAGTTCCTCCATCACTAATTATATAAGGAAAAATGGCTTGAAAAAATGGTACATTATGAAAAAATGCACACAAACATGGATATTTTGGGAGAAACATGCACAAAAATGCTCACAATTTTTCATGAAAACTTCTTTAAAAAAAACCCTCAACATTTGTGATGAACCGAACTTAACACTAGATGAGCTTCTGCCAAGAAGTTTCTGCCTGCAAGGGCATGGCTCAGTGAGAAGACCTATGCTTTATATACCAAAGTGTCATGTTCAATCCCCAGCACCTCCATTTCAAAAGGATCAAGTAGCAGGCGAGGGATTTCTCCCAGAGACCCCAGTGAGCGGCTTCCAGTCAAAGTAGACAATACCAGGTTAGGTGGACCAGTGGCCTAACTAACCTTCATCAGTTCCTCTATTTCCCCCTTTGACCACCTGTCCCAGTGTCACCAGTGAGTAAGAAGAATGAGTGACTTACAGGGTTCCCAATTTGATCCCTCTTAGATGCCTCACACTGGCTCACTTCTCTGCTCCACTCCAGCTGCTGATATAAGAATGAGGGGTTCGGGGGGGTGGGTGTTAATTCATTTAGTCTGCTAGATCTCCTTCTCGTTTTGGTTCTCCATGGTGTGTAAGGTAAAGACTCTGAAGGGAGACTGAAACTAAGCAAAGAAATGAGCAGCAACACTCCCGGGATGGCCCAGCACAGAAAAAACAAATCCTTGGCAGCCAATGTCCCTCAATATATCTTCGATTTTATCAGCATGTGCCTCTCATTAAGTCTTTCAGTTGTCTTTTGATGGTTCTGCTAAGCAGATGTGAGCTTATTTAGTTTCAGATCCATCTTTTTTTTTGCCTCTTGCTCAAACAGATGGCTGTTCTTTTCTTCTTCAGCTAAGCAACGTTCATATAAAATGGGGGTGGGGGGACTTTCGTGAAGGCTTCCTTAAAAGATACCACATGAAAAACGAACAATGTGCAAGCAAAGGATGGACCGCCTACCCAACCAGAGGTATTCAAGGAGATCCTCTGCTCTGGTTGGTTTCATTCAAAGCAAAACAAAAGTACTTATTCAACAATTACATCTAGTAACACACATTAATTCTTCAACAATGAATAAGCTTTGCAAGAGATGAGACGCTGACCAGCTCCACTGCATGGAGGATGGACCTTCGATACTGAATCCACAGTGAAGTCATCTTCTCATAGCAGCAGTGTATCATGCAGCTGCAGGTCACGCAACCCTCTGATCCATTTTCTGAGGGCTGGTTCTTCCACTTTAGGGATGGGCAGATAAGCAAATTTCAAAGCTCTCCCTTTCCCATGTTGATGTTCGTTTGCAGTGTTCTTGCTTGTGAATGCAAGTGTGGTATTTTTCTTTTCTTTTTCCTGAACAGGAAAAGTGTGCATTTTCAAATCAATGTGCAGCCCCCTCCCCACTGATTAAAGCGTGAAAATACTTCCTTTTTGGAAAAATCACATTTTACAGTGTGCATTTTTCAAAATGGGTGCATTTGAGAATGTGCAAGCTTTTTTTTGAAAATTGCAATTGTGCTCATGTTCAGGGTTCCAAGGAGCCATTTTTGTCAAAGTTTGGAGTGTCAATAAAATCCTTGTGCATCTCTCTCTCTCTCTCTCACACACACACACACACACACACACACGATTTCTGGAACATAGAATGACAAACTGCCGGTGTGAAAGAGCTATCATAAATCAAATGACACGGACAGAAAATTTTCATACAAGTCAGTATCAACTCAAAATGCAGTGGAGGTAGTTCTAACATTCAACGGCCAATCATCAGAGACAGAGTTGTGAGAAATAGCTCTGGTGCAGCTAAGCACAAGGCAAAGGTGGGCTGATATCAGCAAAAATGAGTCATCTGCTAGTTGCTGAAAACAGCAAGCAATCCTGACTCACCAGTCTTAGAGGGGTCACGGAATATAACCTGACCAATGTATTTAGCCTACTGGTGTAAGGAGCCTTCCTTGGCTGGTGTCAGCTGTGCCTTCTGCAGCTCCCTACTTTGGACAGAGCTGAGTAGGGGTGCACAAGATAAATCCCCATCTCACATCCTCTGGGTCATCAATTCAAGATTCACTGCAGACATGAGTCTGGATACGCAGAATTTCAAGTAACACATGGTGGAACGTGTGTCTGTGTGTAAAAGGAATAAATTGAGCTGTCTCCGCATGGAATTGGCATTTAACTAACACCTGGTAGCCCTTATCTGACAGTGCTAGGAGGTAAGACAGAAGCGGCCCCATCATTAAGGTTCACAAACAGCTTCTTCCCACTGAACACCCCACCGGGAGTAAATGCCTTGACACTGACGATATCCTGAAATGTGGATTCCTAGACTGGTTCATTCTCACTCGCTCTCTGCTTTCTGTGCCATGGAGCTGGGGCAAAGGGATTCAGTTTCTAGAAGTGCTCAAGGATACAGAACTGAAACCTGCATTTCAGGAAGCAGACTGGAAAGCAAAACCCAGGGTGGAGAGCCATCTCCTTTGATGGGAAAATTCGCTGTGGTTTCAGGGTCTTTAGACTTAGGGAAGTGTTCCCTTACAGTGCACTGCTGAACTTTTGCTTAATGTAGAAATATAAAACTGAGACTTGGATATGAAACCCAGTTTGGGGAAGAAGGGGAACAGGAATGGTTACACTTTCATTTGAGAAGTCCCAACTGGAAGCCTCGAGATCCCTAAATGTTTCACCACTGGAGATAGGCCAGATCAGAACTTGGTGAAAGGGAACACGCTCCCTTCCACTGAGGTGTGCTGATCTATTTCTTGATCTACAGCCTTCAGTCCTGATGGGTATATGCTGCCTCTAGGTTCAGAGGCAGTATGCCTATGTACACCTGTTGCTGGAGAACATGGGTGGGAGGGTGCTGCTGCAGTCATGTCCTGCTTGTGGGTTTCCTGTGGGCAGCTGGTTGGCTACTGTATGAACAGAATGCTGGACTAGATGGAGCCTTGCTCTGATCCAACATGGCTCTTCTTATGTTCTTATGGGAGTTCATTAATGAAATTCTTGCTTAACACAGGGTCATCCCATGAAGCTGATCAGTGGGAGATTCAGGACAGATAAAAGGAAGGACTTCTTCACACTGCGCATAAACTATGGAATTCACTACCACAAGATGTAGCGATGGCCACTGATTTGGATGGCTTTAGAGGGGGACTGGACAAAGTCATGGAGGAGAAGGCTATGAATGGCTACTAGTCCTGATGGCTATATGCTACCTCCAGGATCAGAAGCGGTATGCCTACAGTATGTACACCAGTTGCCAGGGAACATGGGCAGGAGGGTGCTGTTGCAGATATGTCCTGCTTGTGGGTTTCCCGTGGGCAGCTGGTTGGCCACAGTGTGAACAGAATGCTGGACCAAGCGGACCCTTGGTCTGATCTAGCATGGCTCTTCTTATGTTCTTACAACAGTGATGAAATGAGATCAAGAGGGCTGCCTGAAGTCCCAAATAACAGGAAGTACAAGGCACTACTTTAAAATGGCTTAATATGGTTTCTCTCTGCTTTGATGGCTTAACAGGATTGGGAGAATGGCTAGAGCAGCCTTCCCCCATTTGCTATGCTCCAGATGTGATGGACTGCAACTCCCATGATCCCCAGCCAGCATGGCCAATCCCCAGCCAGTATGGCCAATCCCCAATGGCCATTTGTTGTTGTTGTTGTTCAGTCATTAAGTCATTAAGTCGTGTCCGACTCTTCGTGACCCCATGGACCATAGCACGCCAGGCCTTCCTGTCCTCTGCTCTCTCCCAGAGTGTGCTCAAGTTCATATTCATTGCTTCAGTGATGCGATCTAGCCATCTCATCCTCTGCCGCACCCTTCTCCTTTGGCCTTCAATCTTTCCCAGCATCAGGGTCTTTTCCAGGGAGTTTTCTCTTCGCATTAGGTGGTCAAAATATCTGAGCTTCAGCTTCAGTATCTGTCCTTCCAATGAGCAGTTAGGGTTGATTTCCTTTAGGATTGACTGATTTGACCTCCTTGCAGTCCAGGGGACTCGTAAGAGTCTTCTCCAGCACCACAGTTCGAAAGCATCAATTCTTCGGCGCTCAGCCTTCCTTATAGTCCAGCTCTCACAGCCATACATTACTACTGGGAAAACCATAGCTTTGATTAGACGGACCTTTGTCGGCAAGGTGATGTTTCTGCTTCTTACGATGCTGTCTAGGTTTGCCATAGCTTTCCTCCCAAGGAGCAAGCGTCTTTTCATTTCATGGCTACAGTCACCGTCTGCGGTGATCTTGGAGCCCAAGAAAGTAAAATCTGTCACTGCTTCCATTTCTTCCCCTTCTATATGCCAGGAAGTGATGGGGCCAGATGCCATGATCTTCGTTTGTTTTAATGTTGAGTTTCAAACCAGCTTCTGCACTCTCCTCTTTCACCCTCAACAAGAGGCTCTTGAGTTCCTCTTCGCTTTCTGCCATTAGGGTGGTATCGTCTGCATATCTGAGGTTGTTGATAATTCTCCCAGCAATCTTAATTCCGACCTGTGATTCATCCAGCCCGGCATTTCTCATGATGTACTCTGCATATCAGTTAAATAAGCAGGGTGACAATATGCAGCCTTGTCGTACTCTTTTCCCAATTTTGAACCAATCGGTTGTTCCATGTCCGCTTCTTACTGTTGCTTCTTGACCCTCGTACAGGTTTCTCAGGAGACAGGTAAGGTGGTCTGGTACGCCCATCTCTTAAAGAATTTGCCACAGTTTGTTGTGATCCACACAATCAAAGGCTTTAGCGTAGTCAATGAAGCAGAAATAGACGTTTTTCTGGAATTCTCTTGCTTTCTCCATGATGCAGCGAATGTTGGCGATTTGATCTCTAGTTCCTCTGCCTCTTCGAAACCCAGCTTGTACTTCTGGTAGTTCTCGGTTCGCATACTGCTGAAGCCTAGCTTGTAGGATTTTGAGCATCACCTTGCTGGCGTGTGAAATGAGCGCAATTGTACAGTAGTTTGAGCACTCTTTGGCATTGCCCTTCTTTGGAATTGGAATGTAAACTGACCTTTTCCAGTCCCAATGGCCATGCTGGCTGGGAATGATGGAAGTTGTAGCCCAAGACATCTGGACGGCACCAGGTTGGAGGAGGCTGAGCTAAAGCACTGGGAGCTTTCCCATTTAGAAAGAGGGCAACGGATGGGGAACATGACAGTGGGTGATGATACATGAATTACTGCTCTAAAATGATTAGTGGGTTAGTGAGGATTATTTTTCCCTCCCATGTAACACTAGAACTCAAGATCTCTTGGCCAGTGAACTAACTGATGGAAGGACTGGACAGACTAAAGACAGTATTTGTTTAGCCAACCACAAGATGTTGTTATGACCACCAATTTGGATGGCATTAAAGTGTGGTTAGACAAATTCATGGAAGATAAGGCTATCAGTGGCTGCTAGACCTGGTGCCGATATGCTCCCTCCAGGATCAGAGGCAGTAGGCCTATGTACACCAGTTGCTGGGGAACACTGGCAGGAGGGTGCTGTTGCACTCGTGTCCTGCTTGTGGGTTTCCCATTGGACATTTGGTTGGTCACTGTATGAACAGAATGCTGGACTGGATGGACCTTGGTCTGATCCAGCATGGCTCTTCTTATGTTCTGATGTAACATGTATTTTGCTTTTGGGATTTGCTGCGACAAGATGCAGTGACGGCTTTAAAGAAGATGGGATCAATTAACGGGGAACAGATCTAACAACAAGCTAACAGAGCAGCCACATCCAGCTTCTTCCTGGATGGACCCAACTGGAATGGCAGACATGCCTGCAAGCAACTCAAACACTGGCACAGCTGTTGGCCTTGTCTCTTCTTCCACCGTACCGCTCGTCAAGCTGCCATGCATTTATCGGTCTTATTCATTCTTTAAACATACCCAGGCCCAAACTGATCTGCAAAACTGCTCTAGGGAGTAGAGGGAGTTTTCTTGGTGGTATCACAGAGGGCAGAATGGATTCTGCATCAAAGTTCACATGCGCGTGCACACACACACACACACACACAAGTCCTGCTCCAAACTTGGTCCTGGTTTTTAGCAGTGCTGTAGCAGAAATGTCTATTCTTCCATTTGGGGCATTTTGTGGGGGGCGAGGAGTGTGTGTGAGGGGGGTTGAGAACAAACACTTGACTGAAAGGGGCTGGGAGAGGTGAGCATTTCGGAGAATCTTCTCCTCGGGGAGGGGGACAGGGTTTCCACATACCTTTTTAAGAGTAGGCAATTCTTGAGGGGTCTTTTGTCTATTTTTATTTTAAAAAACAAACAACAAAACAAAACAAAAAAACACCCCCAAACAAAAAAGCACTTGCAGGAGGCCAGGGCTCTCCTCCAGCCTGGCAGTCCTTTCTGGACTCCCAGGAGGTCATGAGACCTCTCCCTCTCCAATAGGCATTCAGGAAGAACTCCCGGCTAGAGAAGAGTCTTGGGCTCCTGTAAGTACAGGGGGTGTTACAGGGGGTAAAAACAATGCCGCCTTCGCAGGGAGAGAAAAAGTTCTCAGAAATAGGGGACAGGATTCAGCACAGCACTAGGTCCTGGAGAGTAACAGATACTTTGGACTGCTCTTGGTGAGGACAAATTCAGAGGTGCCCCACTGCTCTTCAAATGTTACATCTATTGCCACCTCTGCAAACCTTTTTATTATCTGGGTAGCTCTCCAGCTAGCTAGCACTCTAATGCTCCAAGCTGGACACAGTGATCCAGATGAGAGGGGTCCCATTGTGTCTTTGTTATTACAGGTGTCTGCCACAACAGCTTTCCCCAACCTAGTGCCCTCTGGATGTTTTGGACCACAACTCCCAGCATTCCTGACCATTGGCCATGCTGGCTGATGGGAGCTGAAGTCCAAAACATCTGGAAGGCACCCATTTGGGGAAGGCTGTGCTACAACATTGACCTTCTCGTATGTCTGCACTGCAATGAGAGAAGACACAGATGGAGGACAGAGAGGTGATTCTAGCAATCACTGCTAGAAGTGGTTGCCAGCCAAAACACAATGGCCAGCAGACCAGGTTTCCAAGCAAGAGGTTTAAACTGGAGGAAGGATGTAGGACAGCCTGCCAAGCTAACAGCTCAAATCATCGTGGCTCAAAGGCAAATAGTTTGTTTCAGGGCTTCACAGCAGGGCTTCTCAGCCACTACTAAACAGCCATAAATTGTTTGAGAAGAAAATGAACCCAAACAGAAAAGCTGCCTCTCCTAATATGGATAAAAAGGGAGCAAACAGCCACGCCCTGCCAGAACGGTATTTGCATCTCCAAATGGCAAGAGGGGGCCGCATGTTTTTGCAGCTCATTTCTGCCATCTGCTACTGCCTTTGCCGCAGCAAATGCAATTAGAAATACGCCCCCCCTTTACAATTCTGTGGATATTGGCAAGGGTAGGCCACAGGCATCTGAGCACATGGAAAGCGAAAGCAAGATCAGGACAGAGGGGGATGGAGCCCTGAGATGACGGTTGCAGACGAGGGTCCTCTGAGCCGAGGGGGCGGGGTGGCAGAATGCAGGCAGACTGGAGGGGGATACAGAGACACACTCAGACAGGCAGAGATATCCACTGCAATCAAGGCTAGGTTTTGACTGTGTCCCAAGCAAAGGCTTGAGGCTGACCCTGAAGGACATCTAGGTAAGGCAGGCCGGGAAGAACCATGGGGCCAGGGAGAACAATACTGCTCCACCTTCCTTGACTCTCCCGGACTGATGGAACCAATGCCCAGAGCAGCAGGCTTTCCGTTCAAATCCTGACCGATATGCAGAACTGCAACCGTGCTCATGGGTGTTTTGCTGGAGCCAGGGCTGAGCCTTCCAGTGCTCTTTTGGACAGCTCAAGTTTGGGAAGGTGTGCCGCA
Source organism: Heloderma suspectum (assembly GCF_057233095.1). Lineage (NCBI taxonomy): Eukaryota > Metazoa > Chordata > Lepidosauria > Squamata > Helodermatidae > Heloderma > Heloderma suspectum. Next base: position 326,709,728 of record NC_139460.1, on the reverse strand, counting down.
TGCATTTCTGTCCCTATAGACAGCATCGTCACATCAGGGAGCTGCAGGCTACAAGGCGTAACCTTCCTGAAGCTGGAGCCCCAGCAAATTAATTTTAAGAATAAACCTAAGGTCTTGCTTATCGCGCTCTCTTAGCTGACATCCCTGATCTATCCGTGTATCAAGAGTTATGGATTCTTTGAGCATGGGGTGTAGCCAAGTGAATTATTACACAGTCCTGGAAAGACAAATCTTCTCCTGACCTGAAACTGTGGACAGCTGATGTGTGTTCTTGGAGAATGTATGAACTGTGTCTTTATCAACGGAGTGGTAAAGAAGAGGACTTTAAAGCAATTTGGTCTAGTTCAGCCTTCCTCAACCTGGTGCCCTCAAGATGTGTGGGTTACAACTCCCAGTGTCTCCCATATATCCCTCACCATTGGCAATACTGCTCTGCCTAGGGCTGATGGGAATTGATTGTGGACAGGCTTTTTAATAATAATAATAATAATAATAATAATAATAATAATAATAATAATTCCTTTTACTCACATCCAACCTGCAAAAAGTGTTTATTTCAGCTCCCAACAAAGCAGCTTAATCCCAGTGGCTTGATGTTGCAACCACTGGACATCAAAGGCCGTTAATCAGAGCCCTATTATCTTCTATAAAGTCCCAAACTATATTTTTTAAACCAATGATGGGCAACCATTGACTGCCATTTGTGCAGCCCACAGTTCCCCACCCCACCCCTCCACCACAGTTACCACCAAAATCCAAGGGATTCTGCTGAGAAATAAGGCATGTGAGGGGAGTCATCCCTGTACACTCCATTTCTCTGCAGTATTGGGCGCCCTACAGCCTGCCAGACACCCCACTAAAAGGTGTTTTGGGGGCCAATGCGGCATCCCAACCTCACCAAGCCATCCACCCCAGTTTTAAACAGTCAAGAGTGGGAGGAAAGCTGCACAATGAAGGAACATGTCAAATATCTATTCTAGGAATGTACATTTATCTAGTGCTGTGCTGGAAACTTCTCCCACATTTTTTTTTTTTTTTACCATTCTCATTCAATTTGATAGAAGAGCAATTGCTTTCAAAAATAAATTCAATGGTGAAGAAATTGCAGAGAAATGCTCAAGGTTTGGGTTTGGTTTTCTTGGGCTTACCTTACTTAGGAAATGGCCGAGGAGTGACTGCAAGTGCCCTGCTTTTCATTGTACAAAAATCTCTCTGGCAGCCTGTAGCCTCCTCAGCTCCCTACACTTCAACTGATGTCCAGCAGAAGGCATCATGAGCTAGTTCCTCCTTTAGGGCTTTTTCAGATCAGGACGTGCAGGCAGCCTGGGAGGCTGGCTGTGATTAGGTAAGCTCAAAAACACCACCAAAATAAATTCAACATAAATTATAGACTGTCCCGAGAATGAGGCAGATCAATGGCAGACCCTTTCATGGCGGAAGGTAGAAAACTTTTTGGAAACTGGAGGACAGATTTTGGAAAAGCATTAACTCCACCTCATCCCTGGAGCTTGACACAACACTGCCCCCACACACAAACCTGCATTGTGGTGGATGCAATATGAGGGCCAGCCTGCCAACACAGATGATGCTGTTGCAGCACGAAAACCGCCAAAATCCTTACCAAAAATGAAAGTTGTGCTATAGGCCCTGCCAATGATGAGCCCTACCTGTGAGAAACTGTTGAGAATTTCTCCTTCCCCTGGAGAAATTTGGTGAAATTGTCTCCCAAATTTCTCTGCCCACAAATAAAGTGGAGAATTTTGAGAAGCCATTTGTGCACAGCTCTATATTTACCAGATGCTGGCCAACATCCAACACAGAATTAGGTGCACTCAAACCCATCAAAGTCAAGAGGCTTGAGCGCGCTGAACTCCGCACTGGATTGTGGCCAAAGTGATTTTCACTTGGTTACGGTTTATGCTTTGTGGTGTGTGCATTTTCTGCTCCCACCCTTTTTATGCCATATCTTTCTTTTTAAGACTATGGGAAGTTGGCCGAAGCCACTTCCCAGATTTTAACTTTTGTACGGTACTTAAAACCTTAAGCTGACTCGTGTTGGATCAGACCAAGGATCCATCTACTTTTCCCCAGTGGCAAAGCAGGAGTCTCCAGGAAGTCCACAAGCAGGCAAAATAAGTACGAAGGCAAAAGGGTTACACTGCCCCAGAGGTTCTATTTAGCTGACATGGGTAGTAGCCACAGACAGACCTCTCCTCCACCAGGAATTTGTCTAATCCCTTTGGCCATCACCACCAGAACCTGTTGCAGTGAGCCGCTTAGAAATGTTGCGTGACTTAAATTAAAACATTTGATGATGATGCAGGTGATGATACACACACACACTCACTCATACCATGCACACACCGCCATTGGTCCCCGCTAAGATACATCTACCGGAGGTCAGGCCGTGAAGCTCTTTCAGTAAAGAGGCATTCTAGATATGAGCCAAAAGCATTTCTGTATCTCATCTGGGAGTCTCAATGTTATGAAACCCTTATTTTCTTTAATGCAACACTTTATGCTAGACTTCATGCAAAGATTATGGTTTGGAATTAGACCAATGCAAACACAATAATTAACTTCTGGTTGGAAGAGCATCAACAATGCTTGATGAAATGTTAAGAAGCATTCCAAGCTATTGCAACATAAAACCAAGTCATCAAAGAACAGAGACAATCCTGCATGCATCCACTCACAATCTACCCACTATCAAATTCAATGGCACCTCAGTCACTTTGGGAAGTTTATTTATTTATTTAATAAATAATTAAATTTTAATAATTTATTAAAATTATTAATAAATTTAATAAATAATTAAATTTTAATAATTTATTAAAATTATTAATAAATTTAATAAATAAATAAATAAATTTGGGAAGTGTCAGTAGGAACATAGGAAGCTGTCTTACACTGCCTGGGACTCCCCCCCCCCCATTTAAATCACATGCTCTGCCATGCAGTAACTGGCCCTTTCTGGGCCTGGGGTTCTATTTTCATCACCCCTCTCACCCCAGCGTGGGTGAAACAGGCATAACTGTGACAGCAGTGTTCCTCTGCGGGATATAGGAACATCGGAAGCTGCCTTATACTGAGCCAGACCCTTGATCCATCTAGCCCAGTATTGTCAACACTGACTGGCAGCCATGGCTCTCGGGGGATTCAGACAGGAGTTTCCCCAGTCCAACCTGAAGATGCTGGGGACTGAGCCAGGGACCTCCCACATGCAAAGCTGGGGCTCTACCCCTGGGCCACGGCCTTTCTCCACAGTCCACAACTGTACTATCCCAGCCTTCTCCTGATAGGGCTGATGGCAGCCGACCTTTCTGAGGCTTAGACTGAGCTGAACCATACAGTTGAAACCAGCATGTGGTATAGCCCTTCCTGGAACTGTACCACTTCAGGATGCAGATGGGGGTATCACCTCATTGCATCCTTTCCCTTGTCAAGATTTCCCAGCCTCAATTGGTATCTTTGTGGAGGGGGTGGGGGTGGGGTGGGAGGTCATGCCTCTTTCCATGGTTCTTCTAATCTGATCCCGTCTTGATCCAAGTCCAAACTTGGCCCTGCCTCACCCACCAGCAGCTTGGCTCTTTGTTCACACTCCAAGCTTGCTCATACTGTATGCAGAATGATGAGCAGTTCAAGTGTATGTTAGGACTGAGATGAAGCAAGGGGGCTCTTTTGGCCACACATTTTGCCCCCACAGAAAAGGGGCCCCATTTCAGCAGTGCTACAGAGGCACTTTAATGGGCCAAAAGCATTCAGCCACCTGCAGTACAATCCTTGCCAGCTCTCGGCAAGCAAGAGGGAAAGGACCAGGCACGTAGCAGATGGTCTCCTTCCAATGATCACTGCTCAATGTTATGGCTTCTTTTTCTTTTACCACTGTTGTTGTAAGTTGTAATTTAGTGTTATATTATATATGTATTTGAACAGTGATTTTTAATATTTTTTCCAGTGTAAACTGCTTAGAGCAACCTGGGGCACTGCAAATGTTTTCGACTACAACTCCCAGAAGCCCCTGCAAATGTTTCTGACTACAACTCCCAGAAGCCCCAGCCAGCATCGCCAATTGTCAGAGATTCTAGGACTTGCAATCCAGAAGATCTGGAGGGCACCAGGTTGCCTAACCTTGGCTTGGAGATTTTATTCTATTAAGGCAGGGGTGGGCAACTGGTGGCCCTCCAGATGTTTTGGCCTACAATTCCCATCAGCCCTAGGCAGCAGAGCCAAATGTGAGGGCTGATGGGAGTTGTAGGCCAAACCATCTGGAGGGACACAAGCTGCCCACCCCTGTATTACGTGGTATACAAGTACAACAAATAAATCCATAATAAAGCAGCTGTAGCAGACACCGTTATTTACTCATTTGTTATGTTTATATCCCACCTTTTCCTCCAAGGAGCCCAAGGTGGCGTGCGTGATCCTCCTCCTCCCCACTGTATCCTTACAACAACCCTGTGAGGTGGGTCAGGCTGAGAGTCAGTGACTGGCCCAAAGTCATTCAGTGAGCTTCATGGCCAAGCTGGGACTTGAACCCGGGACTCCCAGGTCCAGCACTCTAACCACTACACCACACTGCCTTAATCGAGCCAATCAGTGGTGTGAGGCCCAGCTCAGTCCGTTCCTCCTGCCTTGGGAAGTGCTTTGCCAAGAGCAGGCAAAGGAGCACAATTTTTGCAGCCAACAACTAATCCCCCCTGCCCCCCGGCAAGTACCGGACTTTGTGCTGCAGCATTATGTTCCAAGTACCCACAATTTCTGCTGTTTTGGGAAGAAGGGGCCTGAATCTTGAAAAAGACTGCTTTGTTTTGGGCTTGCAGAACAGCAGAAAAGCAAGTTTCTTTAGGATACTGAAGCCTAGCATGTCCCAAGTGAAGCTGCAGACCTCTTGCAGGTATCTTTCCAGCCAGCCGCTGTGTTCTGATGGTTTTAATTCCTCTGTATTAACACTTCCAAATTTCAGATCTTGCCTCCGGGGACAACAACCACAGAAGCCTCCAGCATAAACTATTTTATGCTGATTTCTAACCTTCCTGGTTAAGCCAGACAGAAGGAAAAGTTAGGCATTCAACACCTTTTAAAGCTGTGAGACCCTAAAACCCCAATATTCTGTAAGCGGACATGCCTGCATGACTCCTTGCTCACCTTTGCTTAAGGCCATACCAAAACTCCCCTGGCTATCTTGCTCACCTGGACCTGTGTTAGCCAGAGATATTTATGTAAAAAAAAAAAAGTTGATAGGTATTTTTTGCATAAATATCTCTGCTGCCATAGGTCTTTGCTCACATCACAAAGGAGAAAAGAAGCCATTGTCTTCTTCCTTCTCTCAATGTATCATACCTAAAAATCAATTTTCCAACATCCGATGAGCAATCTTGAAGTAAGATCTTTGGCTGTTTTTATGTTAATTACTAAATCCTGGGGGAGATAGACAGAGCAAGCCAAATCTCTGGATTTTAGAGAGGGAAAGAGGATTCCTTCCATCCAAGTGGGACTCTCACGCTTTATGCTCAGAAGAGCAACCACACCACCACCACCACACACACACACACTTTCCTCTTCTCTGTCTCCTTTTCTTTTCCTCTTTCAAAAATAGGGATGTCATGGGAGTCTGGGAACAGGGTGGAGTCCGCCAGACTTCCCCCCGCTTGGTCTCCCAGACTCCAGTCCGCAGAACGCCATGCTTGCCCAACTCAACATATGCCAAGCTGTGTCAGTGCAGCGGTCGCCACTGGTCCACCAAGCTGCCATTTTTTGCCTAAATCCCCATTTACACAAATGATGACCATAAAGGGGTCACTTACTCAAGACTGCAGGAATAAAAGATTTGCACCTATACTTTTGCATAAATGGCCCCTTTACGGCCATTTGTGCACCGAACAGGGTCAGGTGGCTGGCAAGAGTCTGGCAAGTGGCACACAGTGCAGATGAGGGTGAGTTCGGCCATCCCTACTCAAAAGAGCTTCCTGTTGCTTTACAAGTCAGCAGATACGGAGAAGTAAATCTCTGCATGATCTTCTATTTTTCTTCTAAGTGGTCCATACTCCAATTATTCTCCTTTTCGCTCTTTTTCCTAATAGTTCACTCCATTGCAAACTCCAAAAAAACCCTTGGCCTTGGAGGTCCCTGTTGCTCTTTTATGCCTCTCTGTCCACTTTCTTCCAAAACCATTTGCATTCGCTCTAAACCCCCTTCAAAACTCTCCCACAATCCCCCAAAACAGTCTGTTTCTCTCTCATTAACATTATCCCAGGCTGAAATGTCTTTCTCCCCCCACTCTCTTCCCCCTTCTCTATGATCAGCTAGTTACACTTACACACACACACACACCCCTCACTAAAAGTTAACATTATGCTCTTTAAGACACTTCCATCACCCCTTTTTATCACACACACTATTTTCTATGTAATGCAGTGCACCTAGCTTCACCACTGATTTTTAAATGCTTATCTTTTAAACTTCTTGGGGTTAATATGCAGTTATAATTCCCCTGAAGTGTGAATTTAATTCTTTTTAAAATCCTCTTTAATACAACAAAGACCTTGCCTTTGCAGACTCTAACTCCCTTAGATTTGGGGGTTATAAGGTTTTCCTAAGCACCCAGAGTTCAATGCCAAAAGATCCCTCATGCATGTGTTTGGTTTACATTTGTGTAATACGCACGTCCATGTAAATTAAAGCATACTTCTTAACAGTTACCTTCTGATGTGTAAACTGAACCCCAGGAAAACTCAGTCCAGTCTGAGTGTATATTCTATATTCGTCATTGGCTGCTGCACCAAAAGGTTAATACCTGCAGGTAACCACGTCATTAAGGAATATTCAGGCACAGTTCAGTTGAAGCAAGTGAGAATCTAGCAGAGGTACCCACAGCCAACCTAAAGTACACTGGGATAAAATTAATGTATTGCCTTTACCCCTTGGTATCATCTAGAGGTAATTCATTATAAGGCTGGAGAAAGAACTGAATCGGGGGTGGAGGGTGGACTGAGAGAACTGCCAACTTGCAGCACCCAGAAACGGCTGCCAAGCACAGCGATTGCTGTGGATGTGTAAACCGACACCCCCCCAAAGCCGAAATTCGTATCTTTAAAATGCAAAGGGTGCCTTTCAATCACGAAGCGCCACACTGATTGACGGGGAATGCTGCTAATAGCTTTGGCATTCAAGACCCCGTCATTACAAGTTCAGCTTTTGGGTGCGATAAGTGGCCAGGCCTGACCTGACGCAGGCGATCCTCATTCAGCAAATCAAGGCCTGCCAGCACCACCTTCCCTGGCCGGCGGGTGTTTAATTTGATATGTTTTTCGTCTTTGTTAGCAGTTCCGGAGCCTTTCGCCAGGGTTGAGAATTGTGCTCTCAGGGCTCCCGAGAGGGGGGTAAACCTACTGCAAATGAATTCTGGAAGCAATTTTCCACCAGAATTGTTCTCAGGCCACAGAAGAACTACAACCCGCTGATCTTCCTCATGCTTCCTGCTCAACGCCTGCCACGCGAGCGAAGGAAACCACATCACAGAATCTACTGGACACGATCATCGTGGCTTTCTTGGAACAGACACCCAGGCTGTTGCATTCAAATCGTAAGTCCGGCTTCACTATTTGAACCACCCATTTACTTTCCCTTTGAAGCCCAAATGAAGATGTGCGATACCGTTAGACCCAACCGATCGGCGGTCAGGAGAAAGGGCCCAGGGAAGGGGAAGAGCATGGCCATCTGGAGGTCCCAGTGGGACTGGATTAGGACCCCAGGTGGGCCTGAAGCTCTGCACCCTGGCATTAGAGCCACTCAGAGAATCTTCCAGTTGTGATGTATCTCAGATATACACGCCTGTACCTGGATAATACCTGGCAGCCCCTCCCAAGGCTCCTCCATGGCAATCTGGACATGCGCATTGTACACTATGGGTTTAGTTGGCGCTACTCTGAACCCCTGGCTCAAGAATCCACTTGATTCCCAAAGACACAGCATGGAAAGCTGCCATGAATATCGATAAGGCCCTGGATGGCTGCATTGCTACAGAAGGCACCATGCGTATGTACTTTCTCCATTGATTAAATTAAACCAAGTGGGTCCCAGAAACTATGGAAACAAGCAAACGCCTCTCTGACTGCTATGCCGCTACCCAGCTGATGAACCTACGAGGGGACCTTTGGATTGGCCAATCCAGAGTCCTGGTGGGAAATTTGGCCCAAGCCTGAAGCAAACCCACCTCCTAGACAGGTCAATAGGTTTAGGTACCACCTGGTAGTTCTTATAATGGCCAACCTGAAAAGAAACAGTTCAGGGAGAGGATGCCATGCCCTCACTTGAGGAATTATCCTCTGGGAAGGAGCTAGTACTCCCAGAGATGGCCAACACCAAGGACCCACCATGGCAGGAGACCTGGGGGAGCCTGGGCCCTCAGGGGCGGTGTCCATGGTTCCATCCCCATGGGAGGGGAGGAGTTCCGCCTCTGAGGCAGAGGCTGGGCGACCACCTAGGCCCCAAGAGCGCAGTTGCCTCAAGAGGCAGGCCGATAGGGCTCCTTTAAGGAGAAGGGCTCAGATAGAAAGAAGGACTCCTCAAGAGGAAGGGACTCCTCAGGAGAAAGGCATGTAACAAACTGCAGCGGAGTCCTGGGTGGGGCTTAGGAAGCTCTGGAAATATAAGCCTGCAGTTGTCAGGACCCAGCTTCAGTACTGCTGTGGGCCTTGTAGGTTATAGCCAGGATTTGATTAGAAGTAGCCTGGAAGGGCTTGGGCCAGAAACTGAATAGGCCCAAGCCCTTCCAGGCTACTTCTAATCAAATCCTGGCTATAACCTACAAGGCCCACTGCAGGGCTGAAGCTGGGCCCCGGCCGCAGTATCAGTCTAGCCATTGCTGGAAACAATGTGTTCTACCAGCTCCAGTGCCTTGTACCTCTGACCGAGCGCTGTGATTGAACCTTAGCACTACTGATCTTGGACTCTTCCCTCCTGCCTGGTAAAACTCTGCCTTTTGACTATTGCCTGTTTATCGAGTTGCTTTTGGATTGCACCTTAATTTAACCTAGCGCTGAACCTGATCCAGCCATAGCAGGATAGAGGAGCCCAATGGAGCTGGTGTCCCAGCAGAGCCAATAGATGGGGCCCTTTTCCCCACCTCTCCTCCCACTGCAGCCTGATGGAATGGGTGAGGCCAATTTAGTGGCTGAGCGCTCACATTAATCCTCCCCTGGGCCCCCTTCCACCCAAATAGCAGCAAATCCACCTGCATTGCGCCTAGCAAGTCCAGCAAATTGTTATTTTTCTCTTTTCTTCCCGACACGCTTTTTAATTTATGAGAAACCCCTATGGAACCCCAAGAGCAGTGATAAGACAGTTTAAATTCTGCAGAAGGTATCAGTTAGCCAAATGAAACGCATTTGTATGATGCCTCTTAATTTGCTTAATTTGGTGTTACTATCCTGCATATGTACATATTTTTCTGCTTCTGCTGGGTCTTGGGCAGGAGCAATGAGGTACAGAGGGGTCTGAAGCCCCATCCCTGGCTGCTGGGACCCTTATTCAGACACTCCCCCGCCTTCTAGGAGTGCTAGAGACATCACCCACACACTTTTGATCTTTCTCACCATAAGAGCTAGGAACTTGATTTCTCAAGCGAGAGCTGAATTTGAATGCCCAATATCCTATGGTTTTTTTCCCCCCATACTTCTAAGGACATGCAGAAGACACAGTACTTGCTGGTCTCCCTAGAAGGCCACTTGCTCCTGATTGACCAGGCCTACTTGCTAGTCAGTACCCTTCTAAACACCCACAAAATTCTTCTCTAAACACAGCCATCTATCAACACGGTCTTAACGTGCTTGAATTCCAACAGCAGCTGGAATCTTGTCCAAGACCAGAGACCAACTGCAGAGGGAAAGAGAAAAAGAAAGATCTACTAGCTCCTTGAGGCATGCAGTGCTGTGAGACACATTTGATGTAATAGTCATATGATTAACAAACTGTCATATCAAACTTTTTCAGCAAAGTGACACGCCGTATTTTTATAACTGTGACACGCCGTATTTTTATAACTGACATTTTGATTCATTACTGTAAATAGCAACTAATGTTCAATATTGTGACAAAGAACAGAGTGGGGTTTTTTTCATGCTCTGTATCATTTAGGATTCACCAGATTTCGTTCGTATATATCTCGTGTGTGTGTGTGTGTGTGTGTGTGTGTGTATATATATATATATATATATATATATGGGAGGGAGGGAGGCGTCTTAAATCCGAATGTGGAGAAGGATTATACAATGCAAGAACCTTGCCGCTTTGAAAACTGCACATGTCGTCAACGGGCTTCCCAGCTGTACTGAAAATCAGCTACCCAAAAAGAACTTTAAAGCCACCATTTTTTACACAGACACAGGATGTACAAGAATTTGTTTCTGTTCACAATCCTGAACATGAGCAGGAGTGGTTTGGGTTTGTTTGTTTGTTTGTAGAAATGTTCACAAATGCCTGAATTCACAACCATGTTCGTGCACTTTGAAATGTGCATTTCCCCCCAAATATGCATTTTCACACTATAGTCAACAAGGGAGAAAGTATACACTTTTGAAAAATATGCATGGAAATGTGCACTTCCCCCATCTGAAATGCACACTTCGCAAATGTTTGAAAAACAGGCCAAAAACAAAAATGGGAGTGAGCCGAAACAGGTTTCAAAGTGTTTTCTGGAGAATTTAGATTACCTCAAAAATCACTAGTTCTCCCATCAGATGCTCTGACTTGGATTCCTGCATTGAGCGGTGGGTTGGAATTGATAGTCTTGTAGGCCCCTTCCAACCCTACTATTCTACGATTCCTAATGTGCTCTCGCACGCATGTGCGCACACGCACACATACACAAGCATTCAGAGGATGGGGACAGATCCTTTTTTAAGTGAGTTAGAAGTAGTTTCACGGAAGCATCTCATGCTGATGGCTGCTGATTCCAATCCACCATGCCACTGGTCAAACAGGTTTTGCAGGTCTCTGAAAAAAGTAGGAGAACCTGGTTTACCAGAGGCAAGACTGGGATGAGCATACGCACTATGGACTGAGATCCCTCTTGCAAATCACCTTCAACTCTCTTCGAACACACACAGAGCGAGAGAGAGCCACCATCTGTTCCCAGCCCAGGTTTCTGGCGTTTGTTGGCATGTATATATACATTACAACCAATATCCAAATCTGGTGAATGCTGATCATCTCAGAGGAATTTTGTGAGTGTCTGAGGATCTATATGGAGCAAGACATTTTCCATTTGACAAACCCACACCACCAATGGGCGCTGCAGGTTTACCATCAACATCTGCTGAAGTATCTGTGAGATTTGGGGACATTCCCCAAGTCTGACAATGGCAGCTCCGAATCAACCCCTCACCCTCCTTGATGGAAGGCTCGAAGTCTTCCCTACTTGGTGATGGAGACAAAGCAAAACGAGCAGCACCGCAGCCAGGGAGCGAAAAGCAGCAGGAGAGGAGACTCTGAAGCTCACACCCTAATTAGCCGTGCCATCATCAGCAACTTCATATACTGATAATTAATACTTCACATGTACATGGCGCCTATGAATGTTCAAAGCACTTCACATGCACTGACTTGGTTTGAACTTAATGCTAAACTGAGATATATTTGATGAAGAGCAGTATAGAAACACCTTGAATAAATTAAAACAAAACCAAACTCTGGTTTAGCATGACATGAAGACCCTAGGGCTCCTCCAATCCCCCCTGCCCTACTCCTCTGGCATAGCCATGTGCAAGACCACAAGCTTTTTGCTTTCATTTTCAGGTACCTGGTGTCTTATGTTCCAACGTGGAACTATGGTTAATCTTAACTGTAGTTTAGGAAATCAAGCCAGGATCAGAAGCCACAGTTTTAAGTTAGCTTGTTTCCCAAAACCTAAGACTACCCACAGTTTGTCCAGGTTTGGACATCATGGCAAATGTCAAACACCTCTCCTCTCCCTCCTCCTTGCAGCCGCACCAGAGTTGGAGAGGGGAGTGGGGAGTTCACAAGTCCAAGATGTCAGGGTGGAAACTGAGCCAATAGAGCCCCAGAGCAGTTCTGATTCTGAGGAGGAACAGCAATCCGTGGGAGAGGAGCACGCTCATCTTTCACAGGCACAGCAGCTGGCAGAGATTCCTCCTGCCAGCATTCCTGGGATAGTGACCCTGGCAGCGAGAGAGCACAGGAGGGGGGCTTGCTGGACGCTCGGTGCAGACGCAGAGAGCGACGACAGATGGAAGGCGCGGAAAGGAGGCGTAGCGCTCGTTTGGCGCGCAAGCAACGGTCCCGTCCCAAGGACCTCAGGGAAAGACGGAGGATCTCTCCCTAGCCCATTAAGTTCAGAGCCTTCCCGCAGTTCTCCTTCAAATGGGGACCAACTGCCTTACCTGGAGCTTAGGCTACTCTGCTATCTCTCCCCGGTACTGTTCCTTGCTTAGTCGCTAGTGATTAGTATCTGAAAGAGTCATAAAGTAATAAAGGAATAAAGCCTCAGAAAGAATTCCTCGTCGTCTGTGTCCTGAGTTGGCTATTGGTGGGGACCGCAAGAGGCAGCTGGGGCGTTCCTGACACAAGGCTCATTTACCATGGTTACTCATTAACCATAGTTTAGCAGTATGTCCAAATGCAGCCACCATACATGATCTTGTTGAAATCTTTATAATGGGGTGGGCAAGATGTGGCCCACGGCCGCACGCACCACCCCTCACCCATGCTCCCCTGCTGCCATGGCCAGTGAGTATTCTTCTGTGAGAGCAGCAAAAACCAAACTAATCCTGTCGTGAAACAAGGCATGCTGGGAGTCTGCACCTCATTTCCAAGCAGAATTGCACTTCCAGGAAGCTCCCAGGAGTGTGATTCTGCTTGTGCATAAAGCTGTCCATGCACTTTGTTTCACTGCCACCACCCTGGCAAATCTGATGGTAGGGGTGTGGTGTAGCCCCCACCCTTGCTTTACAATGAGCCTGTAAGGTAGGCCAATATTATGACCAGCCCTATAATGCAAATGGGATGCTGAGGTCGGTCACTCCCCTAAGACATCAGCATGTAAGAAGAGCGATGCTGGATCAGATCAAGGGTTCACCTGGTCCAGAGTTCTGTTCACACAGTGGCCAACCAGCTTCCCACAGGAAGCCCACAAGGAGGACACGAGTGCAACAGCACCCTCCCGCCCATGTTCCCCAGCAATTGGTGTACACAGGCATACTCCCTCTGATACTAGAGGTAGCATATAGCCATCAGGTCTAGCAGCCATTCATAGCTTTGAAGCCCACCTAGTGAGTTTGTGGTATTGTGAGTTTGAATGAGGGACGTCTTTCTCCGTCCTGCTACATCAACCTGGCCTGTTCATACACTTTCTCCTTGGTGCCACCCCCAAGGCTCAACCAGCTGACTTTCCTTCCTCCCACTTGCAAATGCCTTTTCTTCCTGCAATATTTTTTGTGTTTTTGTTTGTTTAAAAAATATAAGGAAAATAATCCAGTGTGGCTTACAGTAGAAATAAAATGCAAATAAGATCAGCGCAACATAAACAATTAAACTTAACAGGCAGCTAAATAAAATCTCACCCAACATAAACAAAAAACAAAAACAACTACCAATAGAATTAAAAGAACCCAAATACCAGCACCTTGAACAAAACACAGACACACAGCAGAATCAGCAGAACCACTGGAAGAATTGCCAGCAAAACTAGGGTTTGATGTGGTGATGAAAAGAAACCACGGAGAAGGCTAGGCGGGCTTCCTTAGAGGGAGCTTCCCACAGTGTCAACGCCGCCACTGAGAAGGCCTTGCTCACTGTATTCTGCTGCTAAAATTCCAGCAGCAGGGGGCCAGGAACCCAACCTCAAATGCTGCCTAGAGAGAGAGACTGGGGGTGGGGGGAGTGATGGGGGGTAGAATATCGAAGCAGGGCATCCTTTCAGTACGTCGCTCCCAAGCCATCCCTGCCTTGGTCTCAGAAACAAGTGTACCTGTGGGATGCTCCTTGGACCATATGCCTACAAAATTCTCAGATGCAGGAGTCTCTGTGGAAAAACAGAGATGGAGCGGTGGAGGGGGGTCACCTCACAATGTGGCCACGTAGAGTGCCAACAGGTGTCCTGAGCTTCTCCCCTTGTGTGACTGAACTTGCATCCCCCCCTCTGCCCCACATCATTGGTTCAAGCGACGTGATTGTCTCTTGAGCTGCAGACATTGGCTCTTTCACACAGAATGCTAAGACCAGCCTCGTCATTGAGGGAACAGCCATGCTTTTATAGGGTCTCCCCCCACGCCAACAGGCCCTGCTCAACCCTGCCTCTGATTCATCCCTTAGGACAGGGGTGGGCAGAAGGTAATCTCCAGATGTTTGGGACTTCAACTCCCAGAAGCCAGCATGGCCAATGGTCATGGTCAGGAAGGCTGTGAGCTGAAGGCCCAAACATCTGGAGCTCTACTTCCTGCCCTCCAGACCCTGCCCACTCTGCCATCCCGCTGGGCGCCTGATCCTTCACGCCAGCCAGCCGCCGTGCAGCCAGAGGCAAACCACACCGCCCGGAGCTGCGTGCATCTCTAAAGCGCAGGTGCCGCTTCCAGCCCGCCTGCGCTTCCACCGGAGCTGCGCGAAGCTCTCGTCAGCCTGCCTGCTGCCTGCCACCTTGGGAAGTCTTGCAGGAGATGCAAGCAGAGTCGCTGTGGTGGTCTAGCCAGACATCCAAAGCAGATTGGCAACCACTCTAATTTGTCCATTCACCAATATGTTTTCCTGAAAAGGGCCATATGCTTCCCCGGAGCTCCCCATATGCCGCCGGGAAGAGGAAACAAAAATATTTTGTTAGTCATGAACCACTGAGCAAGATGTATTTTTGGTGGGGGGCGGGAGAGGGATCCGTTGCAGACGAGCAGTGTAGTTCAAGGATGTCGCTTCTGCAATGCTCTCCTCCCTGGAAGGAGCTGAAGCTTCAGAAGGAAGCAGCCGGAGGGCTGTCAGTCGCAAAGGACTCCTTGGGATCAGGAGTATCGAACCTCATTCAGGCCAAGCGCAAAACTCCACTTCAGAGAAGTTCTCTGGGGCAGCACTCCAGGGGTGGGCAAGGCCAAAGGCGACTGGAGCCAGGTCCAAAATGCCAGCCTGTTTCAGTTTAAAGCTCTTACTGCTGCCTGCCGGTAACTCAACCTCAGGAGAGGCATTGCACCCACTTGGAATGGCAAAATAGCTGTGCAAAAACCGGTGGTCAGGGGACTGGGGCATGGCCAGGGGGAACCCTGGAGGGTGGGACTGCGACCCCAGCTAGGCCGAAGGCTCTGCACCCCACCCTATAGCAATATCTCAAGGTAAATGTGGACTCTGCTACCCAGCAGTAACACCCAGAAATAGTTTAGGTAAGACCCAGTGGGATGTTGAATCCGCTCCGGGTTGGATAGCTCGGGGAGCTTCTTTAGAGTTCTGAGTGGTTCTGGCTGAAACCCAGAGCGGATTCTTTGCCCCAGTGACATTGGAGCCACCAGCCTCCCCTGACATCCCACCTCATCAAAGCACATGAAGCCTTTTGACCCCGCCAATGACAACGTGTGTGTGTGCGCGTGCGTGCGTGCGTGCGTGCAGGGCTGGGGTCCAGCATAGGCACGGTCAGGCATGTGCAAGGGCCCACTGACAAGACCCCGCAGAGCTGCTCCTCCCTCTCACCTGCCTCTTGCTCTGGCCCAGACAACGGTGGTGGTGAGAAGGAGCAGCAGCAGATGCCCCGGCCGCCTGGCTCCCAAGCAAGCAAGCGGGAGCAACGATGAGGAAGAGGAGGAGGAGGAGGAGCAGCTGGCGGCCATGGCGGTGAGGGGGTGGACTCGCTCAGGGAGGGGCGTCTTACCCAAAGGCCCTCCAAAACTTGGAGCTGGCACTGTGTGTGCGCGTGCGTGTCAGTGCGTGCGCACACATGTGTAGATTTAATGGCCTGATTGTTTTACGTTTTTTCTTGCTAGCTGCCTTGGGCATTTCATATTTGAAAAGGTAAGAAATTGACTCCCCAAAGCTGCTATTTCAATTTCTAAGAAAGCCTCCATTGGCACCAATTGCAGCTTTATTCGACATCCGAATAGCCACTTCAGAGAAGCGGCTTTTGTCGGGCCCACAGCAGGGAGGGAGAGAAGACTCAACTTCCCCTCCCAGCCTCCCACAGTCCTGGGCAGTGGAGGCTGGTGGCTCCGATGTCAGTGGGGTGGGGAATCCAGTCTAGGTTTCAGTCACACCTTGGAGAGCTCCTTTAGAGTTCTGACTGCCTCTGAATAAAACCCGGTGCAGATTCACTGCCCCACTGACATCGGGGCCTCCAGCCTTCACTGGTAAGAACCCAACCCTCGGCGGGGCTTTGGACATCCCTGCTTGGAATGCACATCACCTGCACGTGGCCGTTGCAAGAAGCAGAAGCAACTGACAAGGGGGACGTTGCTGCCGGCTGCTTCGTTCCTGCCACTCCCAGAGCCATTCGACAGAGCAAAACTAACAAGAGCAACAGAGCCATTAAACGTCTGTATCCCGGCAACTAGGAGGAGCAAGCCTTGAACCGAATTCTGATGCACTATTATTAATCCCCTGCCTGCCTCTCCATCTCGCCCTTTATTAACGTCTGCAACTGTTGGTGGTAAACAGGATGCTGAAACCCCATCGCCCGCTCTTTGCGATTTGCTGGGCAAGGAAAACGAAGAGGCGGGAGTAACGGGTCTGGTTCACCTGAAGGAGAGCGAGACGGCAGCCATCAGAGCCCGGCCACCAAACGTTTGGTTGCCGAAGGGGGAACACCGAAACGCCACCCACTTCTCGATGTGGGGAAGAATGCAACACAAACCTGGGCAGTTTTGAGGAGCTCATCCAAGAAACTTTATAGAATCGTACAATAGTAGGGTTGGGAGGGGCCTACAAGGCCATCGAGTCCAACCCCCTGCTCAGTGCAGGAATCCAAGTCAGAGCATCCCCAACAGATGGCTGTCCAGCCTTGTCTTGAAAGCCTCCAGTGTGGGAGAGCCCACCGCCTCCCAGTGGATCGTGCTCCCTGGATCATATCTCACCCTTTTATCCACAATCTATTTTCTGAGGCTGCCCCCTCACCTGTTCAGAACAAATAGGGGCCGAACAGCCGCCTGCCCCGGCTAGGGAAGAAGCGCACATGATGCAAAGAGCAATACTAAAGCCTGCAAGCCTACCCCCGGTTACCCAGAGTAAGCCCACTGAAATCAGTGAGACTGATTTTGGAGTAAGCACGCACATCCACCGGAGCTGCTTGCATCCTGGACATGTCTGCCGGGGTCCAACCATGCAAAGAAACTGTGTTAATTTGTCAGTGCAACCACAAATTAGTCATTTGTTGAACCTCTACAGCAGGCTTCCCCAAACTGGCACCCTCCAGATGTGTTGGCCTATAACGCCTATCATCCACAGCCAGCATGGCTACTGGCTGTGCATGATGGGGATTGTAGTCCACCACATGTGGAGGGTGCTGGCTCTGCAGCATTTTCCAGCGTACAAAGCATTCCACAGCCCTAACCTCGAGAGAGACCTGCAGGTTGATTCAAATCAGTGTGTAAAATCCCCTAACTCCTTGTTACTGCCACTCAGCTCCCCATTGTGTCTGCCTCTAGATGAGAGTTGATTTCTTGTAGCAGAACTGATCATTTACTTCCCTGGTGAAACCTGCACTGTTTATCAATATCCTACTGCTCACAGTTTCTCTGAATTTATTAATTTTTATTTATTTCATTTCATTTCTATACCGCCGGAGCTCCCTGGCCGGTTCACTGAAGCAGTTCAAATGTCCTTGAATGTGCTGTGACATCACCACAGGGCACATATGGAGGGAGTTGCTCCTGACATCGACCCTGTATTCCTTTTGGTGCAAGGTTAAAACCTTCTCGTGTGCCCTGGAATTTTAAAGAACCGTATCTTCAGCTGGTTGCGCAAGTTTTATTTATTATTGTCATTGCGCTCAATGTTTTATTTGTTTTAATACTGTATTGATATGCATACCACCCTAAAACCCATATTTGAATGAAGGTGCAGTTCATGAACAAACAAAATACCGTGACTCCTACAGGCTAAAAAGTGGGATAGAAAAATAAGCCATAATAATATTTCACAATAATGCTGTCTTGGGATCATGGCAGTGGCGGTCCAACCCATCTGGTGGGTGGGAAGGGTGGTCTGGATTATGAACCAGGAAGTCCCATGAATTTGGTAAGCAGCCTTGTCAACCCTGCAGTCTCTCAACCTCATCCTGCCAGATGCAAACCATAAGACACTACTGGCTTATCTTCAAGGTTGTTATAAGGATCACAAGATAACATACCTGGAGCCCCTGGGACATGTGAACGTGTCACGGAAATATTAGCTTTCCATTGCAGCTGCAGCTACTCCCAACTGTTAGCAGCAGAGACAGGGGCATTTCCCCACCCATTGTGTGTCATCACTTCTGTCATCACCGAAAGACTTTGAACTGAAAGGAGTGAAGGGGACAGGAAGCAAATCCAGATCTCCATGTCTCCATCAAGGATAATCTGCCATACAGTGATGCTCGCGTTCATGATGATTTTGCATTGAGTTGCTCTGTTTTTGTGCAATGGCAATTTTATTGGCCACCTTCAGTGCGGCAATGAGAAAAGGGGGATAGAAACCTAACAAAACACTTGTAGTACAGAAAAGAAGATTAAGGGGAGATGTGATAGCTGTCTTCAACTGTCAGAAAGGCTGCCATGCAGAAGATGGAGCAGACTTATTCCCTGTTGCTCCAGAGGGCAGGAACTACAACGAATAGGTGGAAAGTGCAGGGAAGCAGATTTCGGCTAAATGTTCGGTGAAACCTCCTAATGATAACAGCAGTCTGACAGTGGAACAGAGTTGCCTCCGGAGAGGTTTGGTTCTCCTTTGCTTGGAGATATTTAAGCAGAGCCTGTGTACGGCCATCTGAAAGGGCTGCATAGTTTCATCTTGCATTGAGCAAGGAGTTGGGCTGGATGACCTCCAAGGTCCCTTCCAACTCTACACTTCTCTAACAGGGTTGTCGAACCTCTTTCAGCCTGCGGGCCAGATTCAATTTCAGAAAAGCTCTTGGGGGCCACATTGCAGTGGTCGGCAGGGTTGTAGGGGTGGGGCCAAAAATGTCAAAAGAATACCAGCCTATTGTAGCTTAAAGCTCTGAATGCCTGTAATTAAGCCTTAGCAGAGGTACCTCAGCCTTTCAGGATGGGGAAAACACTGTGCAAAAGCCAGGAAAACCCCCAAATGACTGGTAGTCCAGGGAAAGGGGGCATGGACAGGGGAGGTTCAACAGCTCTGTTCTGTAGTAGTAAGCAAGCAATATGCATCCATAGCCATGTTTTTCAAGAGAAAAGCAACAGCACCAAAACATATATTCTTCATGTCCATGGAGATAGGGCACCCATGCCATAGTTTGGGCCACCATGTTCAAATGAGAAGCCTCCAAACTCAGACACTAAGATTGATGGAGTGGCAGACAGGGGTTGTGGGGTCCACAAACACCATGACTGTGTATTTCACCTCTCACCTCAGTAGGCACGGGAAGGCCAGAGTAAACAGGCAGTTCTTGAGTGTATCTGTGGGTAGAAGCACATACAAATATTGCCAGATTAAGGTTGTGTTCTCAGGACCAGATGAAAGTTCTTTGCTGACCCTCCTCTCTTCCCACGCCCTGCTCACATCTCGCTGTATGCCAAACAGCACAGGCGCACAATGGCCAAGATGCTTCTTGATTTTGTATGTCAGTAACTTCAAAGAAAGGAAACATTAGACTATTTCAGACATCCGTTTGAAATGAAAACTTCCACAGATCCAACATTTAGAGCCTGCCCACAGGCCACTCTGCAGATGCCAGCTTGAACATGTGGAGACGAGGCACACTGGTGGGGACCAGTGGGTCCAAATGTAACCCCCCCTTTTCTGTGCATACATCTCACCCCTGGTTGAACATCTGGACAGGGGAAACACACAGATCACAGGCATGGATACATTTATTATTACAGAAAATACACAAGAGATGCTTTCATCATATTGTAATCCATCTCAGGTCTACGAGATAAAAAACATTTATTTATTTATTTGATGGATGGATGGATGGATGGATTAGCCGCTAATAACTCTAGACAGCGTACATACAAAAGACACCACAAAATACAACAAATTTACATGATCGACTAAACAAAACAACATTGCTCTAAAAAACCCTAAAGGTAAAAAAAAGGTAAAGGTGTTCCCAACCAGTTGTGTCCGACTCTAGGGTGTGGTGCTCATCTCCATTTCTAAGCTGAAGAGCCAGCGCTGTCCGAAGACGCTTCCGTGGTCATGTGGCCGGCATGACTGAACACCGAGGTGCACGGAACGCTGTTACCTTTCCCGCCGAAGCGGTACCTATTTATCTACTTGCAATTTCTTGCTTTCGAACTGCTAGGTTGGCAGAAGCTGGGACTGAAGACGGGAGCTCACTCCGTCACGCAGCACTCGGGTCTCAAACTGCTGTCCTGCCGACCTTCCGGTCTGCAGTTCAGCGTCTTAACCACTAAAAAACCCTAATCCACCCCAAACGCCCGCCTGAACAGCCAGGCTTTCAAAGCCCGGTGAAATATAGTGATAACAATAACAACAACAACAACAACAACAATAGAGGGTTTGATGATGAAAATAAACTGTGAAGTCTGTTTGGCAAGAAGTTTGAGAAGCTCTTCCCTGACTTCTCTGATGAATTTTGGGTCCCTCCGGAGATACCATGGCAAAGGGGAGTCTGGGATCAGAGAACCAGCAGCATCTCCCTAACACCTCCCTCTCTCTCCCCATGCAGCAAAACCAATTTCCAAAGCCACAAAACTCTGCTCAAGCAAATGTGTGACTGAACCCCTTGTTACATTTCTAAATATACCCCGGTTGTCAAGACAACAAAGGGGCGACTGACAGGTCTCGCACACGTCCTGTATCTATTTAATTGTCAGCATTTCAAGACTGACTCAGAAGAAAATGCTGCCTGAGATGTCTTATTGCCATGGTTACCGCTGGTGTTCAGCTGCAGGTGTTTTTTAAAGTCACCCAACGGCACACAAAAGCGAGGGCTGACAGCCGGACAGTCCTGGTCCAGTCAGCAGGTGATGCTGAATGCTAAAGGATATTGGGACGGAGAACGCAAGAGGCCTCTAAAGCAATGGAAAAGGGTGAAATGTTTTCGTAGCAGTGACGTCAAAACGGCTTGTGACTACGCCGCAGGACTCTTGTAAGGCTCAGACTGAATCCAAGGCTGCCTGGAGCTCATTTCAAGATCCAAGCCACTGTTTCAAGGATGGCGAAGAAAGCCTTCCTCTGTCACTACTGCACCTGCATAATGGCACCCAGCCAAGATGTTCTGGCTGGCAAAGTTGTCCAGGGCTCCAAGTAGGTGAGCCATCTGCAGCCCATTGTGGCTTCTTTGCTTTGGGGAGATGAGGGTCCTCGTATCAGACTTGGGCACTGCTACCAGAACAGAAAGCCCCCTTCTCACAGAGCTGATCACCTGATGGAATGTCCCTCCATATGAAACCTAGACGTTAAGAGAGAAAGATTCGAGCCTCGCATTCCTCCTGACACCTAATTTCCCATGTACAATGATGATGATTTCAGTATCCAGGAGGATTCGGTCTAGTCAACCCACCTCTGCAATCTGACATGGTACAGCCCAGACACAGGTTCACCGTCTCCACGAGAGCAAGGCCCAAGCCGAGGGGGTCAGGGACATCCATTTGGTCTGGCTGCTTCCGGGCAAAAGCTAATGACCCCAAAGGAGTTCAATGGCATGTCTCTCTGCTTATGCTAAATTATGTGTTTGTGCATCCTGGCGTGCCACGAGGAAGCACCACTTGTGCCATTAACCACTGGATTAAAGCCACTTCGTGTCCCACACTAAGAAGAACAGATCTGACCACAGGCCTCTCTAGTCCCAGCAGCACTGTACAGCTGCGAGAGCTGGACTACAAGGCAGGCCGAGCGCCGAAGAATGGATGCCTTCGAACTATGGCGCTGGAGAAGACTCTTACGAGTCCCCTGGACTGCAAGGAGGTCAAATCAGTCCATCCTAAAGGAAATCAACCCTGACTGCTCATTGGAAGGACAGATAATGAAGCTGAAGCTCAAATATTTTGGCTACCTAATGCGAAGAGAAAACTCTCTGGAAAAGACCCTGATGCTGGGAAGGACTGAAGGCAAAAGGAGAAGGGGACGGCAGAGGATGAGATGGCTAGATAGCATCACTGATGCAATTAATATGGACTTGAGCACGCTCCGGGAGAGAGCGGAGGACAGGAAGGACTGGCATGCTATTGTCCACGGGGTCACGAAGAGTCGGACACGACTCAATGACTGAACAGCAACAACCACTCTCTAGTCCAGCATTCTGTTCCCACAGTAGCCCATGGGAAGCACACAGCCAGGACATGATCGCAATAGCACCCTCCCAGTCATGTTCCCCAGCAACTGGTGTACATAGGCAGACTGCCTCTGATACTGGACGTAATATGCAGCCATTGTGACTGGTAGCCATTAATAACCTTATCCTCCATGAACGTGCTAACCCACTGTTAAGGCTGTTTTGGTTGGTGGCCATCACTGCATCTTGTGGCAGAGAACTCCACAGGTGAACTATGCACACCGGGAATCACGCCTCGGAGAATAAATCACCTCTCCCCAGGAAGTATGGATAGTTTATGATTGTTTCATTATGTGTGTCGCCCAGAATAAACCAACACTGTGAAGGAGACCTGCTTCTCTGCCACATTCTACTGGTACTAGGGAAGGACGAAAGGGACTTACCTCATCCCGCAGCTTGCTTCGCGGTGGGGGGGAGGCGCTTCGGTTCTCCCCCTGAAGTTCAGGCGAAGGGGGGGAGGTGCCCCGCCTTGCCCGGCCAAAATTCAGGCCGGGGGGGAGGCGCCCCATCCCTCGCCGCCGAAATTCAGGCCGGGTAGGAGCGCCCCGTCTACCCGGCTGCGAAAAGAAAAGTAAACACACACACACACACCCGTGATAGGCTACGTAATGATTTACGTAGCCTATCACGGCTAGATTTCCAAAGTCAGCCGTGATAGGCTACGTAAATCGTCACGTAGCCTATCACGGGTGACTTTGAAAAAAAAAAGCGCGTATGCAAATGGCGGCGCCCATGGGCGCCGCCATTTGCGTTCCTTATTTGGGCACGTCTAGTCTACGTAAAGATTTACGTAGACTACGGCGAAAATAAGGGCAACGCAAATAGCGTTCCCTTATTTTCGCCATAGTCTACGTAAATCTTTACGTAGACTAGACGTGCCAAAATAAGGAACACAAATGGCGGCGCCCCATGGGCGCTGCCATTTGCATACGCGCTTTTTTCCCCTTTTTTTTTCAAAGTCACCCGTGATAGGCTATATGACGATTTACGTAGCCTATCACGGCTGACTTTGGAAATCTAGACGTGATAGGCCACGTAAATCGTTACGTAGCCTATCACGGGTGTTGTTTTTTTTAACTTTACTTTTTTTTTTTGCAATGGCGGCGGCGGCAGCAGCCAGTTGGGAGACCGGCCACCGCCCCCGCCCCCGCTGAAACGCCGCCGAAATGCCGCCGGGACCCGCCGCTGAGAGGACATTCGCCGAAGGTAAGTCCCATCCCGGGGGGGGCAGGGGGCCGGTGGAGAATTTCCCCAACACTTTCGGGGGGCCGAATGCATCGGCACTTGGCCTCCCGAAGATTCGTGGAGAAATTCTCTGCCAACCCTAACTGGTACCCACAAATATCAAGGAAAAACTGCCACACTGCAGCTCTTAACTACTGAGCTAAATGCGCAACGCCCAACGCAAGGCAAACATCATCTCCCCCAAGCATGGAAGGACCCACAAGCAGATAAGACCTAATGATGGCAAAGAGAGAAAGCAGCTTTTATTCGGGGGGGGGGGGGTGCAGAGGGAATCAAATGCTGACACGGGCAGATCTGCCTTCAAAGCCTCCCCATGCTTTTGGAAGGCCATTTGCCTTTGAGGTGTTAGCTCAATGAGATTAACTTTGCAGGGATGAATGGCTGGTGCTGGGGACAATATTTTTACTGGCTATTTCTTTTTGTTTTACTCCCACAGCCATTTGTTTTAGCTGTTGTTGTTTATTCGGTCAGTCGCTTCCGACTCTTCGTGACTTCATGGACCAGCCCACGCCAGAGCTTCCTGTCGGCCGTCGCCACCCCCAGCTCCTCCAAGGTTGAATCCGTCACCTCCAGAATATCATTCATCCATCTTGCCCTTGGTCAGCCCCACTTCCTTTGGCCTTCCACTTTCCCTAGCATCAGCATCTTCTCCAGGGTATCCTGTCTTCTCATTATGTGGCCAAAGTACTTCAGTTTTGCCTTTAATATCATTCCCTCAAGTGAGCAGTCTGGCTTTATTTCCTGGAGTATGGACTGGTTTGATCTTCTTGCAGTCCAAGGCACACAATTATTCCCTTTGCTAAGCCTTTCTTGATGCCGTGGCTTGTTGTTGTTGTTGTTGTTCAGTCGTTCAGTCGTGTCCGACTCTTCGTGACCCCATGGACCATAGCACGCCAGGCCTTCCTGTCCTGCGCTCTCTCCCGGAGCGTGCTCAAGTTCATATTCATTGCATCCGTGATGCTATCTAGCCATCTCATCCTCTGCCGTCCCCTTCTCCTTTTGCCTTCAGTCTTTCCCAGCATCAGGGTCTTTTCCAGAGAGTTTTCTCTTCGCATTAGGTGGCCAAAATATTGGAGCTTCAGCTTCAGTATCTGTCCTTCCAATGAGCAGTCAGGGTTGATTTCCTTTAGGATGGACTGATTTGACCTCCTTGCAGTCCAGGGGACTCGTAAGAGTCTTCTCCAGCACCACAGTTCGAAAGCATCAATTTTTCGGCGCTCAGCCTTCCTTATAGTCCAGCTCTCACAGCCATACATTACTACTGGGAAAACCATAGCTTTGATTAGACGGACCTTTGTCGGCAAGGTGATGTCTCTGCTTCTTACTATGCTGTCTAGGTTTGCCATAGCTTTCCTCCCAAGGAGCAAGCGTCTTTTAATTTCATGGCTACACTCACCGTCTGCAGTGATCTTGGAGCCCAAGAAAGTAAAATCTGTCACTGCTTCCATTTCTTCCCCTTCTATATGCCAGGAAGTGATAGGGCCAGATGCCATGATCTTCGTTTTTTTAATGTTGAGTTTCAAACCAGCTTTTGCACTCTCCTCTTTCACCCTCAACAAGAGGCTCTTGAGATCCTCTTCGCTTTCTGCCATTAGGGTGGTATCGTCTGCATATCGGAGGTTGTTGATAATTCTCCCAGCAATCTTAATTCCGACCTCTGATTCATCCAACCCGGCATTTCTCATGATGTACTCTGCATATAAGTTAAATAAGCAGGGCGACAATATACAGCCTTGTCGTACTCCTTTCCCAATTTGGAACCAATCGGTTGTTCCATGTCCGCTTCTTACTGTTGCTTCTTGACCCTCGTACAGGTTTCTCAGGAGACAGGTAAGGTGGTCTGGTACGCCCATCTCTTAAAGAATTTGCCACAGTTTGTTGTGATCCACACAATCAAAGGCTTTAGCGTAGTCAATGAAGCAGAAATAGACGTTTTTCTGGAATTCTCTTGCTTTCTCCATGATGCAGCGAATGTTGGCGATTTGATCTCTAGTTCCTCTGCCTCTTCTCAACCCAGCTTGTACTTCCGGTAGTTCTCGGTTCGCATACTGCTGAAGCCTAGCTTGTAGGATTTTGAGCATCACCTTGCTGGCATGTGAAATGAGCGCAATTGTGCGGTAGTTTGAACACTCTTTGGCATTGCCCTTCTTTGGAATTGGAATGTAAACTGACCTTTTCCAGTCTTGTGGCCACTGTTGAGTGTTCCAGATTTGTTGGCATATTGAATGCAGCACTTTAACAGCATCATCTTTTAGGATTTTAAATAGCTCGGCTGGAATACTGTCATCTCCGCTAGCTTTGTTGTTACTAATGCTTCCTAAGGCCCACTTGACTTCACTCTCTAGGATGTCCGGCTCAAGTTCAGTGACCACACTATCATGGCTATCAGGGACATTCAGATCTTTCCTGTATAGTTCTTCTGTGTATTCTTGCCACCTCTTCTTAATCTCATCTGCTTCTGTTAGGTCCCTGCCTTCTTTGTCCTTTATCATGCCCGTCTTTACCGCCTAAAGTAATGTTAAACAAGGTTAGGCGCTTCCTTTCTTTGGGGACAAGGGGAGGGGGGGGGAGGTACTGGGGGAACCACCATTGGCCTGCACATCTCACTTGGGAGCACAAAGAGAGAGAGGCAGTGATTTATCTCCGCTCAATAAATACACTGAAGATGTCTGTGAAGTGTGAAAAAATGTCTCCGGATGCATTCCTGGCATCAACAGACATCCGCTTATGTGTCTTTACAGATGGGTCAACTTTTTTTCAGGCAGCTGTTCTGGTTCAGGAGTGCTGTGCTGTGTATTATGGAGTGATCACCCAAAGATCTGAGTGAATAGGGGGCAAGTTCCAATTGAACTGAAGGGAGGGTCGTAGCTCAGTGGTAAAGCATGTGCTCTGTATGCAGACAGAACAGGTTCCAACACCAGCACCTCTGCTTCCAACACCCAGCTCTGCAGGAACTTCATAGAATCCTAGAGTTGGAAGGGCCACTGAGGCCATCGAGTCCAACCCCTGCTCAGTGCAGGAACCCAGTTTAAAGCATCCCTCCCTGGAGAGATGGCTGTCCAGGCTCTGCTTCAATACCTCCAAGGACGGAGAGCCCACCACCTGATGTTCAACCTAAATCTGCCTCCCTGAAACTTAAGCCCATTATTTTGTGTCTTGTATGATGGAGGACAGGCTGCGGCCCTCTTCTGTGTTGCCACCCTTTAGGTACTTGAAAAGTGCTACCATATCCTGGAGAAAAATTCCTGGAGGAAAAGGCGTTCAATGGCTACTAGTCTTGATGGCTATGTGCTGCCTCCAGAACCAGAGTCAGTGAGCCTATGTACACCACTTGTTGGGGACCATGGGCGGGAGGGTGCTGTTGTGGGTTTCCTGTGGGCAGCTGGTTGGCCACTGAGGGAACAGAATGCTGGACTAGATGGACCCTTGGCCTGATCCAGCAGGGCTCATCTGATGTTCTTATTCCCCCTCAGTCTTCTCTTCTCAAGGCTAAACATACCCAGTTCTTCCCTTCATAATTCTGCAGCAAAGGTAAGGAGGAACGAAAAGGGTATTGGGGGGAAGTGGGCTTGTGGCAGGTACCAGTGATGAGCAGCCGTGGGGGAGGAACAATGACCAAGGCGCAGAAGGCTTCTATATCTAAACATACACACCGTTTTGGAGCATTCTCTTATCTTCCTGGTAGCCATAAGTGCCAGATCAAAGCTGAGCAGCAAAGCTAGGGCGAACACAATGGTGCATATCAGAAGTGCTGCAGGGGAGTTGGGCAGCACCCAGGTGGGCAATTAAATTATATTAATCTTTTAAAAACACCCCCACGGCAGAACTATAGAACCATTTTATTTCCCCCATTGTGAGCACTCCTTTACACATGAGGCGTGGAGTGGACTGGATTTGGATTGGGGAGGGGGGACATTTACAAGGGTTGGGATGAGAAGTCTCCCCACCACCCCCACCCCCATCACCAGGTACTGAGTAACTATTGTTATGAACAGCATATGAGCTGTCCTTGGCTCAGGCATGGACACCTAAGCATCAACCCCAAAGGCGATTCCTTTATGCCAGTCACCACATTTATGGTAGAAATCCATAGCATGACCCCCTACTGCAGATGGAGAGAGGAGAGCAAGAGAATGCCAGCTTCCTTAAGGCCACTGAAGCCTAGTTTACACACAGCAGTGAGCGTGCCAAAGGCAGGAACCACTGCCTCGGCAGCATTCTATGTGGCTGGCATCACATTTAAACTGGGTCACTGCACACATCTGTGTAGTGTGCTGTACTCTTGGGCCACAGATCCCTGGCACACCAACTCACTGCACATAAAGGCTGGGATTAAATGTGATGTAAATCAGGACTGCCTAACCCATAATGCACACCTTTTTTTGGCCACTGCACAATCCTGGTTCCAATTCTATTTATGTGTTTGCATATTTATTTAATGTACTTTTAAACTGCCCAATAACCACAGTCTCTAGGCAGTGTACAACCCTTTACAAATATAAAATGCAAGCATTAAAATAAAGAATAAAAAATGGCACAGACTAAAACCAAGATAAAACCAGCAGCAAAGAATAAAATTGAGTCAGCACATGAAACCAAATTAAAACCAGGAGCAAAATAAAATACGAACACCACTAAAACTGTTGTTAAAATGCCTGGGAGACTAAAAAGTTCTTCACCTGGTGCCCAAAAGAATATAATGTAGCTGCCAGGTGAGCCTCTCTGAGGAAAGCATTCCACAAATTGGAAGCTACCACTGAAAAGGCCCTCTGCCTCGTGGCTGGGGATGTTTGAGAAATTTGTTTCAGTTCATTTTTTATCAGGATTTACCCAATTCACCCAGGCAACCTGCGGTTGAAGTCTGTATGTTTTCAAGCTTTTCAATGTGATCTGCAGACAAAAAAAATGCATTTGACAGCATGCATGCATTTGAAAAATAAACATGAAAAATGCGTACTTTTGAAAAATGTGCATTCATACACTTTAACTCATGGGAGAAGAATGTGTACATTTCAAAGATGCACACAGTAGATGTGTACATTTGGAAATATATGCACAGAAATATGCACAGATTTTTGTGTGGAAAGAAAAAAAAACTCTCAACCTGATAAGGACTTGGGTCAGATTGAGCTTCAAGATGGAATTCGGAGAATTTCAGCAAGCTCAGGTTTTGCCGATTCGCTCATGGCCACTCACCTCGCCTCCTTTGGCTGAGACACCTGGAGGAGGGCCTCAGGTGATGATATTAATGTCCGGGTATGTTCAATGACTATCCAAAAGAACATTTCTGGATGCTTTGTCCATGGTTCCCCCAGCCTCATTTCGTCTTGTGGAGTGTTCAAACCAGTGTAATGCCTCTTAGTTGGTGCTGGATTTAACTGTGCAACTGCAGAGATCCAGCGATCATCAGATAATAGGGCAGTTCAGGCCACAGCAAGCCCGGCGGGCAGGCCCCTGTGCCTTCAGGCAACCCACGGCCACTTCCCTTTTATAAACTGACTGGAGTTGCGTCCAGTTCCCACACCCTGCATGCCACCCACTCAGGAGATCCCATGCCATGGGCAGTCATGAGATAAAGAGCCTCAGAATCTGCTGAGGCTGAACTGGCTTCAAGGAATTCACGCATGAGGGATTATGGGACTTGCAGTCAACACATCTGGAGGACAGCAGGTTGGGGAAGGTTGCTATTAGGCAAGCAACAGTAAGACCACCCAAACAAAACTCCCAATTCATGGTACTGTCTCTACTGTGGGCAGCACAACCCTATATGTGTTTACTGAGAAGTCCCACTTAGTCCAAAGTAATTACTCCTTTGTCAGCATGCACTGGATTGCAGCCAAACAGAACAATCTTATGCGTGTTTCTCAGATGTAAGCAATAGTATGTACAATGGGGCTTACTTCTAAGTAAGTGTGCAGAGGGTTGCCATGTGACAGTTTGGGGGTTGTTTTTCAAATTGTAATATTTAGTTCTGGTATCGTTGTTCTGGCTGATGGCCAAGACAAATAGAAGCATGATGATAATGATTACTATGATCTTCTTCTTCATCGTCATCATCAAGTGCAGAACTGGAAAAAAAGAATGCTATCTGTGCATTTTGCTTTACTTCTTTGTTATATCCTACCCCCTATTTCTGTTCTGCTCAAATAACAAGAGTTCTCTCCAAGGTTTATACTTAAGTATCATAACTTCCTTGATCTGAAATATTGCTTTTCAGCCTTTAGTTATATCACCCTATGCACCTTTTCTCATGTATTTAAAGTTCTTTTCTGTACCTTTTAAAAACATAACAATTATTATACTTGTCAGAATCACCTTTTTCTTTACGTACATTCACACACACACACACACACACACACTGGCCTTTTCTTACCTAACATTTTTTCTTGCATCTTTAGAGGAAAAAATATTTTCAAGTTGGCAACATTTCATAAACAAAACTTTGGAAAACTAAAAGATGCAAGTGCTCAAAACAATAATGCGGCAATGTATAGTACCAATAATTCTCAGTATCTGCACCAACAACTTCATTTTAGGAACACTTCTAAAATGTTTTTCACACACCTTTATCACCTATTTTGGAATGTTATTAATTCCTGGTCATTTAATCTGAACTGAAAATCTCTCTCACGCACACACTAGCATTTGCTTTCTCTCATAAAGTCCGCCAGCCTTCCCCAACCGAGTGTCCTCCAGATGTGTTAACTACTTCTCCCATAATCCTGCTTAGGGGATTATGGGAGTTGTAACCCAACACACCTGGAGGGCACCAGGGTGGGGAGAGCTACTCCCGTCACTGTCTCTTATTAAATACTGCTTAATATCACCACCCTTAGATACATTGCAATCCAGGGAAGTTTACAATAAGACACAAATCAACATATAAAACACCTTTCTCTATTATGTTCTAACTCATCTATCTCTCACTGTTTTTGTATATGCAATTCTTGCTTGATTTCATTTTAGTTTACTTCATATGAACTCTCTTAACTGTTCTCTAGCCCTTTGCTGAATGTCAACAATTCCTCCTTAGCACTGTTGCTTTGTTTTTGCAAGCACATCCATGTATTTCATTTCTCCTCATTCAATTATGCTGTTATTAAATTGGGAAGGTCCACACAAATGTAGGTGGTCCTTCAAGTAACCTGATCCCAAATGGTTTAGGGCTTTATGGGCCAAAACATGTGTACATTTGAAAAATGCACATGAAAAATGCATACTTTCAAAAAATGCACACAAATACACTTTAATCAGTGGGCAAAGAAAGTGCACATTCCAAAGACGTGCACAACGGATGCATTCAGAAAAATGTGCACGGATTTTCATGAGGAAAAAAAAAATCAAAGCTCACAATTTGATATGGACTCAAGTTGGAAGAACCTTCAAGATGGAATTCGGAGAAGTTTGTCAAGCTCAGTTTTTGTTGGTTCGCACATCCCGAGCAAAAGGCTGCTGCTCTGTCCTACACCAAAAATGTTGCATTTGGTGCAAGCTGATCTCCTGCTCCCGTGAAGCACCCATTAAACATTAAAAGAAGCAACAACAAATGAACTGAAACACAGGAGCATTCAGCGCCAGGAGAATCAACTCAAAGTCTCTCATCAAGTTCGGGGGGTTGGGGAGGGAGAGGTTGGTGGGGAACCTGCTCCAGTATGAAGCACTGGACAGAGGTGCAAAACCTCAGCAAGGCTGACACAAACCCTAGTGCATTGTTCAAACTCAGGCAGTGGGGAGGAGAGTCTGACGGCAACACAGGAGGAACCACAATGCCTCCTCTCTTCCCGCTGCAGCCAGGCAGCTCATCCCGCCCACACAGCACGAGCCCACGAACAGGCAACATGGGCTGCGTTTGCTCAGCCCGAGAAGCAGGTATTTGGTTCGCCCCACCCACCTGCAAAGGTGAAAGGGCAGCCAGTTGACCTCCGGGGTCCAGCCACAAAAGGGGGCTAGGGTGGGAGGGACTCATCTGGATACAGTCCAAAAAGAAAGGAGGCAGCCCCAATCATCACCTACCCACTGACCAGTGCTGGCTTCAGGTTCTGGGGGGTCCTTGGGAAAGATGCCGTCAATGCACCCCCTACAACTTCAGGTTGTGGGGGGTCCTTGGGCAAAATGCCCTCAATGGGACCCCTACCATGAACAGGCCTGCCTCCTTCTTGTTTTCACCTCCGCAGCCCATGCACTTGCCTTCTTCCTCTGGACTCAAGTTGGTCCACCTGCCCGGAGGGAGAGCCCGAGGCAAGTGAAGGATGCTGTGCTGTCCACCTACTCACTCTGATCACTGCCTGCATGATTCGAGAGAGCAGGGGAACAAGCAAGCACAGCAAGCAGGAACAACAGCACGGCCAGGATGCCCACAGGGCTGGCAGTGGGCTTCCTTGGCAGGTGCCAAGCAACGATCACCCTCTGATGCTGGCCCCACACTGCCTGAGTATGGCTCTGAGTCCGAGACGAAGATTATTTGGTGAACCAAAAGAAACAAACAAGGCAATGCAGGTGGCTTTTCATTGCATTTCTCCACCCTCGACCCTGGTTGCCGGGGGAGGGGGGGGGGCTCTGCTGTTCAGCCCGTAAATGGCAGACATGGTGGCTGGCATGTAGCATATTTGAGCTGACAACCATTGCATGGCAAAGCCAGTGGCAGAACTGAAAGAGCCAGCAGGAGGTGCGCAGCACGCGGTTCTGGTTGGCAAAGGCTGCCGTTCTCCATTTCTCGGCAGCATTAAGCCTTCTCAGGGCTGAACCCTTGCATCATTATGAGCTGGCCTTTGATGACTAAGAGGAGAAAAAAATCCAGGATGCAGTTTTCACTTCTTCCTCGCAGGATGACTTGAAAACAGTGCTGCTGCTCTGTGCATTTATATTTAGTCTCCTTGCCTCCTGTCTGTGTAATAACTTTCTGAATCACATTCATCAAAGCAGAGCAAACACAAACCGGCTCGAATCACAGGTTGGCTGTGTTAATCACAGCTCTCCAAAAGTTGCTCTCCTTTTTGGGGGGAGGGGAGTATGTACCCTGGCCTTTCTGTTCTCACTTTGCAACATCATCTTTGGCCAGGCCTGCACAACGCAAGACGTGTGGAGGGGTTGATGTTCCACATAAACCCCTGGAGGAGAGCCAGATAACTCATTTTTTTATTTTATTTTTTGCACCCTTTTCCCACTTCCTTAGCAAGGAGAGCTATGTATGGCCTCGCCAGGTCCATCAGAAGTGGGGGTGAGAAAACACCTCCATCACCACTATGCCTGCATTGGTTCTCCACACCCCAGAAACAGAGACGTGTAACGGACTGGGTGCCACTTTCTCCATCCGGTTGTAACCAGCCAGCTAAGCTGAGCACCTGAGTCCGAGATGCCCTGGGAGGGAGAATGGCTGGGAAAGTAAACTGTGTGCAGCTCGATGAGTCCACAAAAGAGATCTAGAGATGCAACCCAGGTGCCTCTCTTGGAGTCCACTAGGGTGAGGAAGCCCCATCCCTTTTCTTTGCCGGAACCGTAGAGCTTTAGCCCCTTATACCCAAGGATGAGCAGCTGAGAAGTTGTATTTTTCGCCTCTTCCTCTGTGGCCCACCATGAAGGATCAGTTATCACTACCACCTAATTTACAGATTTGAACAACAACGGGACATCCAACGGAACTTTGGGATGGCTTCTGATGGGCAGGGGGAAGCCAACTGGCAACAGGGATGTTGAGCATTTATAATGTTTCGGTAGTTTTAAAAATCCCCAGCCCTATCATACCCATCAAATGAAGGCTTTCAGGTTGCCCTAGAAAGAAAACCGTCCCAGGAAACAGTTTGAAGGCACATGGTGAAATTCTTCTCCTGATGTTAGCCAGGTCCAGCACTAAAGGCTTTCTGAAAATATTGTAAGGCCTTAAGCTTTATTTTTTTTAACAGTTCAGAGTGCTTTGGCTACTGAAATAGTATAGAAATGTAATGATGGATGGATGGATGGATGGATGGATGGATGGACAGACGGGCAGGCAGGCGGACAGGCGGGCAGGCGATCTCATGAAAAAGTGAGATGTAGGAACATGGGAAGCTGCCTTATACCAAGTTATGCCATTGGTAAATCTAGCCCAGTACTGTCATTTATTTATTTGTTTGTTACATTTAAATGCCACTTTTTCCTCCAAGGTGCCCAAGGAGGCAATTATGATGAGGGTTTGCTTGACGTGCCTTCCGCTGAGCTCGTTTCTCCCTTCCGCCCTGTCCTCATGCTTCTTCAAAGTCCATAGTGCCTTTAATATAGGCTGACCTCCTAGAGCTCATGGGTTAGAGCTTCCCAGTTCTCAATGCTTATGTTATATTTTTTTAGATTAGCTTTGAGAACATCTTTAAATCTCTTTCGCTGACCACCAATATTCCGTTTTCCATTCATAAGTTGGGAATAAAGTAGCTGCTTTGGAAGACGATGATCAGGCATTCGAACAACATGGCCGGTCCAGCGAAGTTGATGTTGGAGAATCATTGTTTCAACGCTGGTGGTCTTTACTTCTTCCAATACGCTGACATTAGTCTGTCTGTCTTCCCAAGTAATGGATCCAGAATTGGCCTTCACAGCCACCTGCAGACCCACTGCTAAGACTCTACCCCTGGAAGACAATCTTACTCGGTTACGAGTGATCGCCATGATGACATGATCTTCTCCCTCCTTTTTATCTTCACAATAACCTTGTGAGGTAGGTTAGGCTGGGAGTCAATGACTGGCCCAAAGTCACCCGGTGAGCTTCATGGCAAAGTGGGGACTAGAACCCAGGTCTCCCCAATCCAACACTCTAACCACTATACCATACTGGCTCACTACACTAACAGGCAGCAGCTCCCCAGGGTTTCAGGTAGGTTTCCTCCATAGCCCTACCTCGAGATGCTGGGATCTTCTGAGATCTGGGATTTTCTGTATGCAAAGCTCTACCACGGAGCTATGCTCCCTCCCATATGGATGTTGCTCTGAGCAATTCAGAGGAAGAGCGGGGTGCCAAGTGGAGTACAGATCTCCAGATGATGTCTGCTCAACCTTTCCTTGAAAACATCTGAGGGCGGAGGGTTCTATTGCTGAACACCTCCTACAGAGAAGAACGTGTTGCTTGATGTGTTACCTCAATCCACTTTCCCAGCGTTCAAATCCAGGAATGCCAATTGCTCCCCTGGCAATAGCCGGCTGAGAACAAGCTCCTGGCGTTTCCAGATGGATGGGTTCTGGACCAGGGAATGCAATGTTATGTTTGGGTGAGCTGAGAGCACGTGGCAATTCCAGAAGAAGAAGATGAAAGAAGACGAAAAGAAGGGCAAATAGCTCCCTGTAGTCCATACGACCATGCCCCCCACCCCACCCCCTGGGCCATTCCCTCCAGAAGTGGCATTCTCAATTCAATCACCGAGGTGCATTTTTGCCCAATAAATCTCCCTGACATCCTGGCTCATGGAAAAACCACTTAAATTGTTTCAAGTGACTTAATCAAATAAGAGAAGGCAAGCTGTGATTAACAGAGCATGATTCAGAGAGCTTATGGCTCTCCACAGACTCATCAAAGACAATACTGTGGTTTTTATCACAGAGGAGGGGGGAATCCACCGCCTCACAAATAGTTGTCGGTCTCTTCCCACCCCAAAGTTGCACACTACCCCTCCTTCTCTAAATGGCATTTTCTACAAATCTCTAGACCGTTCTGAGTTGCTCCAGCCATCAAATGACACACAGAAGAGTTCTAAGGAGGAACTAAACTGCAGTAAAAGCTACTTTCCTAAAGGTCGCATGCCCCATATTTTCCCACTCGGGGGCATTCGCGCTGCTTCCTCTGGGTAGGAAACAAGAACCATGCATAATGCTTTTGCCGAAAGACCTCAAAGGGCTCAGCTTACAGAGGGTGGAAAAAGAGGAGAAAAGGTTTTTTTCCCTCCTCTTCTGTGACTAGAATTTGGTGGTCACTCCACTGAATCAACGTGCAGTAGATTCAGGGCAAAGAGAAGCATTTCTT
This sequence comes from Heloderma suspectum, assembly GCF_057233095.1. Lineage (NCBI taxonomy): Eukaryota > Metazoa > Chordata > Lepidosauria > Squamata > Helodermatidae > Heloderma > Heloderma suspectum. The sequence continues at coordinate 326,674,065 of NC_139460.1, read as the reverse complement.
TATCGCACAACATGTAATGTATGGAATCAAGTGCTGCAAGATGTGTAGGTGGCCAAAGGCTTAAAATAGCTTTCCCCTACCTGGTATCTTCCAGATGTGCTGTACTGCAACTCCCAGGTGCATAGCACATTTGGAGGGCAGCAGGTTGAGGAAAGCTGCCTTAAAAGCAGCCTTAGATAAATGCATAGAGGATCAGTCTTTCAATGACTATCAAGACCAGGTAGCCAAATGGAGCCTCTGTGTTCAGAGGCAGTGTATCTTTGAGTACCAACTGCTGAGGGATAGAGCTTGCTGTCTTCATGCCTCACTGGTGGTCTTCCCAGAAACATCTGATTGACAACAGCTGGAAAAAAGGACCATCAACTAAATGGAATGTTATGGTTCGATCCAGCAGAGTTCTTCTTATGTCCTGCTCTGGCTAGATTTTCACAGCTTCTCAAAAGTATGTATAATGCTACAGCAGCTAACAGATGGAATCACTGAGGCAAAAGATGGTAAATCCCATGTTGGAATCTCCCCATCTCCACCGCCACCAATAGTGATGACTATTCTTTAGCTATTTGACATGCACTAACAGACTTGTGCATATAAGTCCTGTTTAACAGAAGTGAAAGATTTTTTTTTAAGCCAACAAATTGGCACCACAAAGCAATTATCTTAGAACCACCTTTACATTTCATTATCCCCATATTTAGATCTGATTTTCCAAACAAGATGAAGCATTCAGAAACACAAAACTCCACCGGGGGGAGGGGGGATAAACAGTTTGGGTGTGTTGAAGACCCCCCCCCCAAAACACATGCAGGACATGTCACCAGTCTTATCCAAATTCTTATTTTGTTAATTCCTAGGATGCTTCACCCAAAGGGGAATATACAAAATCATCCTGACATGGCCCTTCCACTCTAGGCAGCCTGGCATGGTTGAATACTCAAGAGCATTTTGAGGATCTGCATATCAAGGAAAGAACCAGCCCACCCCCGCCCCCAAACAAAGCAGCTCCCTTTTACTTTCTGTGGTTTCCGGGGTGCCTGGTGGATGGCTGCAAGTTCAGCTTTTTCTTTAGAGATGTGAAAGTGGGCGATTTCCGCAATACCCAATCTAACAGTCAGGTTTCTGTCTTTGAAAACCCAAGACTTACTGTAAAGGCACTCACTTTCTCATTCCCCTCATCACTCTCAAAATGATATCAGATTGTTGTTGTTGTTTTCTCTTCCTTTTTTTTATAATCCTGGGGAGAAAGCTGAGACATGTTGCAAAATTCTAGATGACAGACGTGGCCGGCTACAGGCAGAGGAAAGTAGCTCTCCGCAAGTCAAAACACAGGATGCAAGCAATGTGTTGCTTATCCCCCCCACACACACACACACAGTGACGGGTTGCCATCGGATGTCTCCTAAAAGCAAAAACCAATGCAAATTTCAAAGATCCTGCTCAGGAAAACCATCTAGGGGATGTTGAGGGGAATTTAAGAGAACTACAAGAACACTAGTGAAATCTCTGAGGGAGGCTTTGTGCATCTTTCAATTACTGCAGCACCTCACCCAAGGCAAAAATCCATGACGAGTTATGGATGGATTGTCTCCTTCCACATATACCTGCTCAGAGCCTTTTGGTTTTCAGAACGTAGAGCAAAGGCAGGTTCATCACTCGAAATCAACAAAATGGGATGGGGAAAACTTGCCCCGATGAAAATTCTTTTAACAATGCCTTTCAGATTAGTAAATATTCCCAAGAAGGCAAGGGAGGGGTTGCAAGTAGTGTGCCAGAAACCAGCATCAGGTGCTGTCCAAAAGGAGACCAGAACCTAGGTTCAGACACGAAAGCCCCAACCAACTTGGAAAACTCAGATAAACATAGGATTTCCCCAACCTCCTCTGCTATCTGCAGGGCCATTTTTCCAGACTCCCCCCCCCCCCCCTGGGCTAGTGGAGGCTGGTGGCTGCAATGTCTGTGGGGCAGTGAATCCTCTTCAGGCTTCAGGGAGAACCAGTCAGAACATTAAAGGAGTGATCCAAGGTGCCATTGTCATTGGAGCCACCAGCATCCACTGCTCCTGGCACCTTCTGCCCGATCTCTTCTATTGCCAGAAACAGTTACCGACAGAAAAGGAAACCTGGGAACGTAAGAAGTGGCCTGATGCTAGGTCAGACTTTCCATCCATCTGGCCCAGCCATCCCCAATCTGGGGTCCTTCCTATGTTTTGGACTCCAGCTCCCATCAACCCCAGCCAGCATGGACAATTGTCAGGAATGCTGAGAGTTGTCATCTGAAACATCTGAGGGCCCCAGCTTGGGGAAGCCTGGGCTATCCCAGTACTGTGCTGCTCTCCAGAGTCTCAGGCAGAGATTGGTCTTTCCTCATCACCTGGTACCTGATCCTTTTAACTGGAGATGATCCAGATAAAACCATCAGCTTCAGCATCCTCAGCCACTGAGCCATGGTCCCTTCCCCTAAAACCAGAGCCAGCATTGGAAGAAGCCAAAGTTACATCGCCCAGAGTTCCTGAGAGCAGCGCAAGGCCATTCAGCCGAAGTCTCCATTTGCTACTCTGCCTCTCAGTTTCGTTCTGGGAACCCTCCTGCTCAGCTCACTCACCCAAGAACTAAGAGCCAAGCCAGGCTTGCGGTCAAGATCTGAACCCTGAGTTCAACTCAGAGAGTTCACAAAGTTCCTGAGGTTAGCAAGGGATGCTAAAAGCAACAAAAACGGCTTTCTTCAGCTACGTGCATAGTAAAAGACAGAGGAAAGAAATGGTGGTTCAGCTATTAAATAAGGATGGCAAAATGATAACAGATGACAAAGAAAAGGCAGAAGTGCTCAACTCCTGCTTTGGCTCAGTCTTCTCCCAAAAGAGGGTCTATGACCCCCCTGGCAAAGGCGAAGTACAGGCTGAAGGGGCAGGATTGCAGCTTGAGATCGATAGGCATATGGTCAAGGAACACCTAATGACTTTGAATGAGTTCAAATCTCCAGGGCTAGATGAACTGCATCCTAGAGTAATAAAGGAACTGGCAGAAGAACTCTCAGAACCGTTGTCTATTCTCTTTGGGAAATCATGGAGGACGGGTGAAGTGCCAGATGACTGGAGGAGGGCTAATGTTGTCCCTCTCTTCAAAAAGGGTAAAAAGGAGGAACCTGGGAACTACAGACCAGTCTGTCTGACATCAATCTCTGGGAAAGTTCTGGAGCAGATGATAAAGCAATCCATCTGTAAGCACCTTGAAAATAATGCAGTGATTACTCGAAGCCAACATGGATTTGTCAAGAACAAATCCTGCCAGATGAATCTGATCTCATTTTTGGATCTGGTCACTTCCCTGGTGGACTGTGGGAATGCTGTGGACATAATATACCTCGACTTCAGCAAAGCTTTCGACAAAGTGCCCCATGATCTCCTGATGAGCAAACTAGCTCAAAGTGGGCTAGATGAAACAATGACTTGGTGGATCCACAGCTGGCTACAGAATCGGACTCAAAGAGTGCTTATCAATGGGATCTTCCCAAACTGGGGAGAGGTAACGAGTGGGGTACTGCAGGGCTCAGTCCTGGGCCCAGTGCTCTTCAACATTTGTATTAATGACTTGGAGGAGGAGGTGCTGAATGCTGATCAAATTTGCAGATGACACAAAATTGGGTGGGAGAGCTAATACCTTGGAAGACAGAAACAAAATTCAAAGCGATCTTGATAGACTGGAGCACTGGGCAGAAAACAACAGAATGACATTTAATAGGGATAAATGCCAAGTTCTGCACCTAGGAAAAAGAAACCAAATGCACAGTTCCAAGATGGGGGATATGTGGCTCAACAACACTACAAGCAAGAAGGATCTTGGAACTGTTGTCGATCACAAGCTGAATATGAGCCAACAATGTGATGTGGCTGCAAAAAAGGCCACTGCTATTTGGGGCTGCATTAATAGAAGTATAGCTTCCAAATCCCGGGAAGTACTAGTTCCCCTCTATTTAGCACTGGTTAGGCCTCATCTACAGTACTGTGTCCAGGTCTGGGCACCACATTTTAAGAAGGATGCAGACAAACTGGAGAGGGTTCAGTGGAGGGCAACAAAGATGATCAGGGGACTGGAAACAAAGCCCTGTGAAGAGAGACTGAAAGAACTGGGCATGTTTCGCCTGGAGAAGAGAAGACTGAGGGGAGATAGGATAGCACTCTTTAAGTACTTGAAAGGTTGTCACAGAGAGGAAGGCCAGGACCTCTTGTCTACCATCCCAGAGTGCAGGACACGGAATAATGGGCTCAAGTTACAGGAAGCCACATTCCAGCTGAACATCAGGAAAAATTTCCTGACTGTTAGAGCAATATGCCAATGGAGCCCATTCCCTAGGGAGGTGGTGGGTTTTTCCATACTGGAGGCATTCAAGATGAAGATAGACAGCCACTTATCAGGGGTCTCTGACTTGGATTCCTGCACTGAGCAGGGGGTTGGACTCGATGGTCTTATAGACCCCTTCCAACTCTAGTATTCTATGATTCTGTGATTCCCTTAAGTTGCCACTTAGCTGAAATCTTGCAGAGAAACTTGGGGGGAGGGACCTTTAACTTCTTAGCAAAGCACAGTGTTTAGGAAAGCTGAAAGTCCTGATCACCACTAACACCCAGCCAGGACGACGGATTTTGAAGAGGGCAGCCAGTTTTAAAGGCCCCTCCAAATGCCAGAGCTGACAGATCTGTTTGCCTTTGCACCACCCCCAGCACTAAGGCCAATAGGTTTCAGCCTCCCGACATGACACCGACTGCTCTGCTAATCTGGGCAGAATCTGCATCTAAGAAGCAGATGTCGACAGGTGCCCTCTCTCCTTACGGATCCTCTTAACCTCGTGGTGCCCTCGACACAAGCTTGTTAGCAGCTTGGAGTCACCTGGGTGGGAAGCCAGAGAGGAAACACTCAGCCTGGCTCACCCACTCGCTAGAGCTTTTGACAGCAGCTGCCAGTCGGACCAAGCCAGTAAGCCCTCACTCGACTGCCAGGGACCTTGGCGTGAGGGTGGCTGCCTAGAGAGGGCTGACAAAACCTGGCTGACAAAAGTGGACCAGCTGCTTGGAGAGCATTTACGAAAACTATTTCTTTTATCTCCTGCAATTGTTCACTGGGGAGTTGTCAAATAACTCCCGTTTCTCCCCAGCCTTTGGATTTGTGTTTGGAAAAGCCAGCTAAGTGGATCAAAACAGAGATCAAAAGCAAGACATTATGATTTGGAGGTGAATTTCGGAGGGGTGTACAAATCAAAAGGGATATGATGGGCAGAGTGGAGGTTGGGTTTGCCTTGGATCAGCAATAAAGATTTGGAAATACTGGGTCCAGAATTGGGGGGGGGGGTTACCCGGAAGAGGTGAGGGGTCTGCAAACTTAGAATTCCACTGGGATGGCTTTGCCATTCTTAGCTGCTCTGTGCAATGTGACAATAGGAAGACAAACCCTTTACCTCCTTGGGATACCAGTCAATTCCCGATTTCACCACCTAGAGTTAGAGAATGGTGGGAGGAGACAGCAATTCTTCAGGGACCCTTAGCACACATTTTCTCCCCCTCCTGTTTTAAATATAAGATTGTGGACACACTGTCACACCCATTTACACTGTGCTTATTTGAGCATAAGCCCCTCATCTGCAAAGCAGAACTGCCCAGCGCAAATTATGATTGCAAACAACGGTGAACTGTGAGGTCCATTTGCAATCAAAAGGAAACAGCAGCAGATGGAGGGGGCAGGGGACAATTAATACACACAAGAAAGATAATTTCACCAGAGGGGATAAAAAGTATGTTGCAGCAATTCAAAGAGAACAGATTTTGTATGTTTTTGTGAACCGCCCAGGAAGCTTCAGCTATTGGGCGGTATAGAAATTAATTAGTCAATCAATCAATCAATTAAATAAATAAATGTGTAAAGGACTCGGGCTATAGTGTTGTCAGTTCTGGGTAACAGGTATGTAAGCACTGGCCAACGCTAGCCTTCTCTAGGAAAATGTAGGTCCGGAAAAGCTGCAACAATATTTGTTAAACCTCACTGTCTGGCGAGAATTCACAAGCAAGCAAATCACAGGACTTGAAGAAGACATCCTTGTTCTTCTGCCCGGTAATACAACAGACAGAAGAAATCGCTTTTAAATTAGAAGGCTCTCCACACACCAAATGAATGACCCTATCCGTCAGCCAGTAGGCAAGTCATGTATTATAAATATGATCCCATCCACCCTCTCCTGACAAGCCAGCTCCACTACTGAAGTGTCCCATGTAATCCTTGGCTAATGCCTTATTGGTTATAATGGGGATGCGCAACAAACCAAAGTCACTTTCCAAAGATGGACCAGGGCCTGCTTTACATAATTCCGTTCATCCCCAGCCAGCACAGCCATGCTGGCTGGAGGTGATGGGAGTTGTAATCCAAGAAATCTGGAAGGCACGATGTTGGGGGAAAGGCTGCCTTACCCTTTTCCTCTCCTACCCCTCCTCAGTTTTCCCTTGCCTACTATATTGCTCTATTTCACAGATTGCAAGCATCCCAAGGAGACTTCCTTAACACAGTTGTGTAGAAGGCCTGTGTCTGCCTCATGGTGAGCACAAGAAGCAGAAGGCACGGAGAATGCGTGCATAAGAGAGAACAGGGGCGGTTTGCTGGTCCTCTTGCTTTTTTGGCCTGGTTTAAAAATGATCCTGGGCATTTTTTTAATGTCAGGTGGGCTTGTACATGGCCAGCCTCACATTTCAACATAAGTGCCATTGCTTGTGTGGAGAGCTTTAGCACACTGGGGATCTGTGGCCCACATGTACTCCAAGTGTTCACCCAGTATGTTTTTCCAGCCAAACCCATCACTCGAACAAATGTACCTAGTACAGCAACTCTTAACCAGGGCTGCACAGCCCTGAAGGTGATGACTGGGGAAGGATCATGGCTCAGTGGCAGAGTGCAGGTTTTGCATGCAAGAGGTCCCAGGTTCAATCCCCGGCATTTCCAGGTAGGGCTGGAGAAATTCCTCCTTGAAACCCTGGAGAGCCATTGCTGCCCGTCACTGTTGACAATACTGGGCTAGATGGACCAAGGGTCTGACACAGTATAAGGTATGTTCCTAGGTTCCTATGTCCTAAGTTGTATGTTCTACAAATCTTGGGGGGCATTCAGAATTTTGGGAAGAAACAGGGGGCATTTGGGATTTTAGGAATTTCTTTAGGCAGCCCCTTTTCCTCTCTTGCAATGCCTTCTGACAACCAGCAGAGGAAAGTTGTGTTTTCTGCTCACTCTGCCCTGCAGAGAAAACTCCCAATCGTGAATTTCTCCCCCAGGACCTTAGAAAAGTAGCACAGAGTATGTACGGGGCAAACAACAACAACAAAACTACTGCTTTCTCCACTTACAGTGAGACAAGTTTATGTGTGATAAGCTTCCAACAACAACAAAGACCAGGAGAAAGAAGTTGTCCAAAAAGTGCCAGTCGAGGAACAAGGATCTCATTGAATCAATGCTGAGGTCTGTATATCATAACTATACCTCTATATCAGAATGAAGTTGTCCTGTCTTGACGGAGTGATGTTTCTATATCCTATTTTTTTACCTGTGGCTTGGGGGGCATTCCATGGTAATGTGGCATACTTGGGTGGTAGTGGATGAAAGCTTAAGAACCACTGACCTACTATAATAACATGCCCATTGCATTAAGACATTAAGATGCTTTTAGCTTTACACCTAAAATATGTAATGTGTGAAAGGCTCATCATATCACTGCCTGCCCTGAACTCTTCAGACAACAAAGCTAGAAAACAATTAAGTACAGTGATATGCAAACCCTGTTGATTGCAAGCCATTCAAATAGGCAGGTTAGCCACAGTGACGTAACTCATGATGTATTTCCTGAGGGAGGTGGAGAGCGTAAAGTAAAACAAGTGGTCTACTTAATTTTACTTATATATGTCTGTGTGTTCTAAGGAAGGCTGAATCTGTCTATTTCAGTTCCACTCAATCTCTCATTTTTTTCCAGCCTTCCCTCTGTTTCATCCCATATCTGAACCTATTTGAAGACCTGTACACATTTGTGTGCATCTTTCCAAATATTCACATTTTTGTATGTAATTTTGCCTAATATATGAATTCTTGCAAGCAATTTACCCTAATATAATGCATTTTGTAAATTATTTTCACTAACTTGTGCTTTATTATCCACTTTTTTTAGCCGGAGAATTGCAGTGTAACATTTGGAAAAGTGTAAATACCCAAGTAGAACTATGATTCAGTTTGCATACTGGTTCAAACTAAGCTCCAGTTAGGCATGATGGCATTAAAATGTGGACCAGCAATTTCCCCCTCATCTCTGTTGTGTGTGGACTTTGCAAGGTGGGTGAAAATTCACAAAAGCAGCCTTCTGGGAGGGGGAAAAACCCATACAAATCTCATTTCTAACTCTTCTTTTCCCTTAAAAAGAAACGAGATGACATTTAGCTAGAAGAGATGCTGTTGACCAAGGTCTCGACGAGACAGCACTCAATCTTCTATAAAAAGAAGGGAGCAAAACAACAACACACATTTGGGGAAAAGCAGAAATTGAACCAAAAATAAATAAATAAATAAATAAAGCCTGTAGGGGATAGCACACGCAAAGCAAACACACACATACACACACACACACACACACACACACACACACAGGTTAATGGCAGAAAAAACTCTCTGTGCCTCAGCCAACAACAAGCTATACTACCATCAATGCATTAAAATGTTGTATTAAGTTAGTGCCACAGTCATGCCTGAGTCTGAGCCCAATCTGGGGACATACAACTTCACCTCCGAGGTTAAAAGGTAGCCAGGTGCTCTCAAGCCCACAAAAAGCTTCAAAGCTGCATCTACAACAGGGGTGGGAAACCTCTTTCAGCCCGAAGGCAGAATTCCATTTTGGAGAAGCAGCATTCCAGTGGTGGGCAGAGCCAAAGGCGAAAGGGACGGGGCCAAAATGCCAGTGTATTTCATTTCATTTATTATATTTCTATACCACCCCATAGCTGAAGCTCTCTGGGCGGTTCACAAAAATAAAAAACCATTAAAATACATTATATAAAATATAAAAACTATTCACATAATGACATAAAACAAATAACACACACAACATATGTCTAAAACAATTTAAAACAATCAGCCAGACACAATCAAGGATATGCTGCCAAATGCCTGAGAGAAGAGGGCAGTTTTAACCTGGATCCAAAAAAATGACAATGTTGGTGCCAGGTGGGCCTCGTCAAGGAGATTATTCCATAAATGGGGAGCCACCACCGAAAAGGCCCTTTTCCTTGTTGCTGCCCTCCGAGCCTCCCTCGAAGGAGGCTCCCGGAGGAGGGCCTTAGATGCAGAACGTAGTGTACGGGTCAGTTCATGTCGGGAGAGGTGTGCTGTCGGTACTGTGGTCCCGAGCTTTGTAGGGCTTTATAGTTCAAAACCAGCACTTTGAATTGGTCTCGGAAGCATTGTATTGTAGCTGAAATCTCTTACTGCCCATAACTCAGCCATAGGAGAGGCAGTTCTGTCTTTTAGAATGGTGGGGGGACTGCACCAAGGCCAGGAAACACCCCCCAAAAACAGGTGGTTGAGGGAAGAGGGCGTGGCTATCTGGGGGACCCCAGAGGGCTGGATTGGGACCGCTGCCTTAACAGATCAACAAGGAGGAGATGATACAGTCAGGGCCAGAAATATTGGAACAAGGATAACTGTTTTGGCAGTTGGCCTCTGCACACCACAACACTGAAGTTGAAAGGAAACACACCCAGGTGGGAGCGAAGCCAGGACTTTCAGGTGTAATTCAAGGGGTTTGACAAAAGTGGGGCACGAACCATTCAGGAAGAACAGCCAGTGGCATACACACACACACACACACCGTTGGTGGCGCATAAGTAATGGAACGACTGGCTGACAAGCAGCTGCATGGCCAAGGGTGGCCTGTTTCCTGGGTGTCCCATGACCAATCAAGCAGAGAAAAGGCCTGGAGGTGGTTCTGAGTGTTACATTTGCATTTGGTAGCTGTTCACTGGAACGCCCAACATGAGGTCCAAAGAGGCGTCCATGCGAGTGAAGGAGGCCATCATTAGGCTGAGGAAACAACATAAACCCATCAGAGAGACAGCAAAAACAGTGGGAGTGGCCAATACAACAGTTTGGAACATCCTGAAAAAGAAGGAATTAACTGGCAAGCTCAGCAACAGCAAAAGGCCTGGAAGACCACGGAAGACAACTACAGTGGATGACCGCAGAATGCTGCTCATGGTGAAGAGCAGCATTTTTTTTTTTTTAATTTATGGTAAAATTTTATTGTTTTAAATTGTTTATGGTGGGTTGTACATCGCCCAGAGTGGCTGGGTGACCAGTCAGATGGGCGATTAATAAATTTAATAAATAAATAAATAAATAAATAAATAAAATAAAGAGGAACCCTTTCACAACATCTAGCCAGGTGAATAACGCTCTTGCGGAGGTAGGCATGTCATTGTCAACATACAGTCAAGACAAGAGACGGCTTTATGAATGTAAATACAGAGGCTTCACAACAAGGTGCAAACCACTGGTAATGCTCAAGAACAGACAGGCCAGATTAGCCTTTGCCAGCAAACACCTAAAAAAAGCCTGCCCAGTTCTGGAATAAGATTCTTTGGACTGATGACCCAAGATTAACTTGTCCTAGAATGATGGGGAAAGTATGGAGAAGAAAAGGAACAGCTCATGATCCAAAGCATACCACATCATCTGTCAAACATGGTGTTATGGCATGGGCATGTATGGCTGCCAATGGAACCGGGTCACTGGTGTTTATTGATGACCTGACTGCTGATAAAAACAGCAGGATGGATTCTGAAGTGTATAGGGCTATACTTTCTGCTCATACTCAGCCAAATGCTGCCAAACTGATAGGATGCCACTTCATATTGCAGATGGATAATGACCCAAAACATACAGCAAAAGCGACCCAAGAGTTTCTCAAGGAAAAGAGGTGGGATGTTCTTCAATGGCCAAGGCAGTCACCTGATCTCAACCCCATAGAGCATGCTTTTCACTTACTGAAGACCAGACTGAAGGCAGAAAGACCCACAAGCAAGCAGCAGCTGAAGGCAGCTGCAGTAAAGGCCTGGTCATGTCCATGGGTTCCAGACTTCAGGCAGTCACTGACTGCAAAGGATTTTCATCCAGGTATTAAAGGCGATGCTTAAGCTTGAAATGATGTTGGTTTGTTCCACTACTTATGAGCCACCAACTCTGGGTGTGTGTGTATGCCACTGGCCGTACTTCATGACTGGTTCATGCCCCACTTTTGTCAAACCCCTTGAATTACAGCTGGAAGTCCTGACTTCGCTCCCATCTGGGTGTGTTTCCTTTCAACTTCAATGTGGTGGTGTACAGAGGCCAACTGCCAAAACAGTTATCCTTGTTCCGATATTTCTGGCCCTGACTGTAAAATGAGCCGGGCAGGTACCATACAGTATTCCAGCATGGTGGATCTGTCTGCCCTGTTGCTCAGCTGCCCTGTTCCATGTGTCCTCACACTCTCCCACACCTCTTTTCTCTGAGCCTTGGTTTTCCTAGAATTACCCACAGCACCACCCTCCCCCCACCCCAAGAAGCCAGGTAACTCTCGAGTAGCACGCTCTGGGTCTCAACAGATTCCTTACGCAACTCCTTTGCGGGAGGTAGCATCTGTTCCTTCAGAATTAATAAACTGGCAGGAACAACCTCTCCCCAACCTCAACATACACACGCACCCCACAGAGGTTTAACTGGAGCACAGGAGAATGGCTTTCCCAGAATGGCCCGTCAGCCAGAACAGCAGAGTTTGCATTACAGAACAATTACACATGACGGAAGAAAGCACAGGGACTTACTTCTCTCTTTTGCTTTGTCTTGTTCCCAAAGAGTGGCCAGGATTATCAGAAAGAGCAGGAAAGGGCCAGAAAAAATAGGAGTGACTTGTCAGTATTCTGTATGATGCCTATTTTTCTATAAGTGCTCAAATAAATAATCATAATAATGTTTGGTGTTGAAATGCCAGAGATGCTTTGAGACAAATTCAGTGCAGCCCATCAGGTGGCTCAGAGGAATGAATGCTGGACTTTAAACCAGGAAATCTGCCTTCAAGGCTCACGTTAGCTCTGCACCTTAGGTAAATTGCACTCTCAGTACCTCAGATGTCCCTGTCCAAAACGGAATAACAATGACCTATTTGGCAGGGCTGTTGTGAAGCCAAAGGGGAGCAGGAAGAGAAACGTAAAGCACTGTGCACATCTATAAGGCTATGACATAACCAAATAACAAGCATCAAGAAGAAAGCTTGTTTGTTAGGATCCAAGCTTTTAAAAAGTTTAGTAGTAGTAGTATAAAATAAGTCATAAGGTGCCATACCTGAGCAGCTGTCAAAATTGTGAGCTCACTGACAGAGACAACTGCAACTATTCCAATATTTAAGATAGTTCATATTTAATATTATTTTATTAATTTGTTTGTATTTTTTTAGGCCGCTTTGGGAAAATCACCGTGATAGCCAAACAGAGATGCCATGTTCTGAGGCAGTGTGCTTCGTAACACCAGGAGAGCACCATCAGATGGCCAGTTTTTTACACATTTTGCTAAGAGGTGGCCAAGATACCAGTCGTTTAAAGGTTTTCGTTTAAAGGGAAGTTTACACTTGTTTGCATCTGTTTTTTCCACACCAGTTTTTCTTTTTGTTGGTTAAGCAAGACGTCAGGGAAATAAACTGCTGTCTGGCTTTTGTAGAATGGGCATGGAACGCGACTTTTTTTTTTCATCTTCAACAGAAATATTTAACATGCACATATAAAAACAGATATTTATTTATTAGATTTCTATACCACCCAATAGCCAAAGCTTTCTGGACAGTTCACAAAACAAGATACAAACATATAAATAGCAGATCTAAAGACAACTGGAAGTCATAAAGAGTTGTTCCCTAGAGTAATACCAGGTGCTGTTTCTGCAGTTGTACACCTTTCATTGTTGTTCCAATTACAAAATGATAAGTATATTTCAGTTTTAATTGATATGTTGTGATTTTGACAGCCATTTTGGATGTTTACATTTCCATTTTCTCAGCATCGTAGTGTCACAGAAAGTTGGTTTATACATCAAAGTATGACCAAAGTATGTGTCATTTAAAGTTCTTTGACTAACACATTTCCAGTGCAATCCAGTGCATGCCTACTCAGAAATAAATCTCATTACATTCAATGGGACTTACTCTAGGGTAAGTGTGCTTCAGCCTAAGGGAGCAATCCTATGGGCCCTAGGCACTGTCTGAGGGGCTATAGGACTATTTGGAATCCCCCTCCGAGGTCAGAGACAGCACTCCAACTTTGGAAGGGGGAGTTGATCCGGACCCTGCCCCAACCCCACACAGCCAGCGCGCAAAGAACTGTGCCGGCTGCCCTCCAAGGTCAGAAAAGTGACCTTGGAGAGGAGGGAAAGAGGGTGTTTCGGTGGGTGGGGAGGGGAGGAGACTGGAGAGGCATTATACAAGCTATCCTGAACCCCTTCCAACCCTCCCCCTCCAAAGTGCCCCAGCCTGACAGGCAAAACAAGCCCATCTAGTGAAAAATGCAGGGTGGAAGGATGGGGAGGCGAATATCGCCTCCATCGCTCCTCCCACCCTGCATAGGATGATCCTAAGCCTCTGCCTCTGGGTGCTTACAAACATCAAGGGCACAGAATAACATAGTTTGCACAGATTATGTGTTCTGGCCCAAAATAAATTTTCGTTGGCTGCCATTTTATAATTTTTCAATGTGGACATCTAAAAATATTATACTAGGCCTAGTATAAGCTTGCCTGCAAAATTTCATCAAAACTAGTTAAACAGCAAGGCTCCAGGGACAAATGTGTGCTGTTCAGGACTTTGCATCACCCACATTGGCTGTCACTCCCTGTTTTTAGGGTCAATGCTAAAGTGTATCATTTAGGTACAGACAGATTTGGATTCAGCAGGTCAAAAAACATAAAATAACCTGGGAAATCTCCCTGACTATCCCAGCAGGCTGTACGGCGGGAGCTGAGGGGGGAAGCAAAGCCAATGCACCAGTCCTGCTGAAAGTACTAACATTTTCCTCTCCCCGCGCATGGTGACGCGTGCCCCTGGCAATTTCGAGATTACGAAGAAAGCTCAGCCTCCCAGCTACCATAGCAAGGGTGGAGAGCCAAGTTCTCTGGTCTCCTCTGCCCCCTGGGCCTGCTGCTTGAGTGCTGTGGCTTCATTGACTCCAGGCTCCCAACAGCGCTTGGGAAAAGAAGCCAGAAGAGGCAATGGAGGCTACTCGGAAACTCCTGCCAGAATCTCCTTGAACCAAACTCTGCAACATGCCAGACTCTGGCAGTGCTCAAATTCCGTGGGCTACTTTGTTGCCCCTTGTGCTGGACTGTCCCTTTGGGAAGGCTTTCCATGAGGCCCCTGCAGGACTTGGATCCCTCCCTATCCTACCTGCTTGCCTCCCACCCCACTTGCCTGCCCCCGATGGCCCTAGACCAAGGGTCCCCAGCCTTTTCGGGTCAGTGGGCACATGTGGAATTTTAAGAGAGTGTCATGGGCACTATAGCAAAATGGCTGCCATGGGGGGCCTACCCGTTCAGAAAATGGCTGCCATGGTGGGAATGAACAGTCACAATCCTTTCCGAACAAGCAAAGTGGGGAGACTAAAAGGAAAGCAACTTCCCCAAGAAACTAAGCACAAGATCACAGAATCATAGAATAGTAGGGTTGGAAGGGGCCTACAAGGCCATCGAGTCCAACCCCCTGCTCAATGCGGGAATCTAAGTCACAGCATCCCTGACAGATGGCTGTCCAGCCTCGTCTTCAGTGCCTCCAGTGTGGGAGAGCCCACCGTCTCCCTAGGTAAAGTAGATAAGAGTGGGGGCTGAACTGCAAAACCCAAAGCCACTCTTTGGAACCCACATACAGATGGCACTGGAGGGCAGCACTTCACTTAGCAACACGCCAGCCTCCCAGTTAAAATAATGACAATGATCATCACAATCTCAAGAAATAAAACGAAAATCAAGAGGGGCAGGGAGCCTGGCGGGCACCAAGAGAGGTCTCCGTGGGCACATTGGTGACTCGAGCACCAGGTTGGAGACACCACCCACGGACCAAATTCTTCCAAAATGCATCCTGTCCCGCTTTCAGCCAGCAACACTACTCAGACTTCCAGGTAGCCTCAACACATTTTTAGAGTCCGTACAGTTCCTTGCCCTCAAGTCTGGCCTTTCCTTCATTCATCAACTCCGTTGTTAAGTGTTCATTTGCACTCATTGTGCCGCTCTGCCCTTGGTCCTCTCGCCGGCTATTGTGTTTGCTAGACCGCTGCACTTATCTGTTCCAAGCTCCCAACTAAGAAAAAAACAAACGGGGGTACCAATTCAAAAGCACCATCTGACAATCGACTGTCGTCCCAAGATCAAGCGGCTCTGAAGCAAGACTCAAAGCTACACATGACAATGCGAGCCCACGCAGAGGGGTTGCTGGCCCCTCGGCAGCCTTGTGATGAGAAGGCTGTTTTCAAGGGAACAAAGCGTGCCCTTGATTTATGCAGCCGACAGCCACATGTTACATGGCAGTGACCTAATATTAAGAGAAGAAAACGACCGCATGTTAAAAATGGTACAGAAATAGGCCAGAATCATAAATTGCCAGCTGAGTCATCCCAGCATCTGCTCTATGACTACCTTACTTCCTTTTTTTCTCACTTTGCAGGACTAGATAATGGGGTGTGTGTGTGTGTGTGTATACACACACACACACACACACACACACACAGTGTGTATGTGTGTGTGTATTTGTATGTGTGGTTTATCCAGGGCAGTTCAACAGCTAAAAAAGGGACATAAAAAGGAGCAGTATGAGGCAAATTACTTCCCTTTAAATTTATTCACCCTTTAAAAATAAAATATGGTACAGCTTCGCCCCTTAGATGTTAGTCAGGGTTCTCTCTCTCACACACACATACATGCCCATGAACCTGCATACACACATACACACACACATACACACACACACCTTAGATTAATATAATGTATGTATTTCTGACTCTCATACACAGACCAAGCTCAAGTCTGGGTACAGCCTGCCAGCTGTCCCATGCTAGTGGTCAGGTTGCTGTGACATCACAGAATGTTTGCAAACATTCCAAGTGGTAGAAGAGGCACTATATATGACAGCATTTTGAGAAACAGTGCAGCAGCTTTTCTGCATGGTGTTCCAAGCAAGCATAAACAATAAAGATTTTTTGACTTACCAAAACACAGGACAGAAAGCTGTTAACACACTTTGGGTGAGTGGGCGCAGGAAGTTGGCCATGGTGACCCTGCTCTATGCATTTAGGCTCCCCCCTAGATGCAAAGAACAATCTCTCCGCTTCACAGCCAAAAAACTGCTGGACTTTTTCCAGCGGGGGGAGGTACACAGCGGTTTGTGCTTGTAATTCATACACATAGCAAGCACTGCTACAACACACCTGTGCACTTTCCTTGTGTGTGCCCTTTGTTGCTTAGCATCACATTCCATGACATTTAGAAGCCTAGACAGAGTAGTAGAAGATCCTGGAAACTGAGCAGTACTAACACAGAAGAGTGTTATAGTCAAGAAGCATTATGAGCGCCAACAAAACTTTATTTGGAGCGAGAGGTTAAAAAAGAACACATAGGATAAAGATACCCCTTCATGGATCACTGTTGTGGCGAAGGGGCTTGCGTAACTCAGTGAAGCCATAAGCTATGCTGTGCAGGGCCACCCAAGACGGACAGCTCATGGCAGAGAGTTCTGACAAAATGTAGTCCACTGGAGAAGGAAATGGCAACCCACTCCAGGATTCTTGCCAAGAAAACCCCATGGAACGTATCACAAGGCTAAAAGATATGACGCCGGAAGATGAGCCCCTCAGGACGGAAAGTGTCCTACTGTACTACTGTACTACTAAGTAGTACTGGGGAAGAGCAGAGGGAATTTCCAAGTAGCGCCAGAAAGAGTGAAGTGGCTGGGCCAAAGCCAAAAGGACACCCAGCTGTGGATGTGTCTGGTGGTGAAAAGGAAGTCCGATGCTGTAAAGAACAATATTGTTTAGGAACCTGGAATGTCAGATCAATGAATCAAGGTAAGCTGGAGGTGGTCAAACATGAGATAGCAAGATTGAACATTGACATCTTGGGAATCAGCGAACTAAAATGGACAAGCATGGGCGAATTTAATTCAAGTGACCATTACATCTACTACTGTGGGCAAGAATCCCTTAGAAGAAATGGAGTAGCACTCATAGTCAACAAAAGGGTGGGAAAAGCAGTACTGGGGTACAATCTCAAAAACGACAGAATGATCTCAGTACGAATCCAAGGCAAACCATTCAACATCACAGTAATTCAAGTCTATGCCCCAACCACTGAGGCCGAAGAAGCTGAGGTTGATCGGTTCTATGAAGACCTACAACACCTTCTAGAACTAACACCAAAAAAAGATGTCCTCTTCATCATAGGGGATTGGAATGCTAAAGTAGGAAGTCAAGAAATCACCGGGATAACAGGCAAGCATGGCCTTGTTGTACAAAATGAAGCAGGACAAAGGCTAATAGAGTTTTGCCAAGAGAACACACTGATCATAGCAAACACTCTTTTCCAACAGCACAAGAGGCGACTCTACACATGGACATCACCAGATGGTCAATATCGAAATCAGATTGATTATGTACTGTGCAGACAAAGATGGAGAAGCTCTATACAGTCAGTCAAAACAAGACCTGGAGCTGACTGTGGCTCAGATCATGAGCTGCTTCTTGCAAAATTTTGGCTTACATTGAAGAACGTCGGGAAAACCACTAAACCATTCAAGTATGACCTAAATTATATCCCTTATGAATATACAGTGGAGGTGAGGAATAGATTTCAGGGATTAGACCTGATAGACAGAGTGCCTGAGGAACTATGGACGGAGGTCCGTAACATTGTTCAGGAGGCAGCAACTCAATCCATCCCAAAGAAAAAGAAATGCAAGAAAGCAACGTGGCTGTCTGAGGAGGCTTTCCAGGTAGCTGAGGAAAGAAGGGAAGCGAAAAGTAAGGGAGAAAGGGGAAGATATACCCAACTGAATGCAGAGTTCCAGAGAATAGCAAGAAGAGAAAAGCAGGCCTTCTTAAATGAACAATGCAAAGAAATCGAGGAAAACAATAGAATGGGGAAGACGAGAGATCTTTTCAAGAAAATCGGAGATATCAAGGGAACATTTTGTGCAAAGACGGGCATGATAAAGGACAAAGAAGGCAGGGACCTAACAGAAGCAGATGAGATTAAGAAGAAGTGGAAAGAATACACAGAAGAACTATACAGGAAAGATCTGAATGTCCCTGATAGCCATGATAGTGCGGTCACTGAACTTGAGCCGGACATCCTCGAGAGTGAAGTCAAGTGGGCCTTAGGAAGCATTACTAACAACAAAGCTAGCAGAGACGACAGTATCCCAGCTGAGCTATTTAAAATCCTAAAAGATGATGCTGTTAAAGGGCTGCACTCAATATGCCAACAAATTTGGAACACTCCACAGTGGCCACAAGACTGGAAAAGGTCAGTTTACATTCCAGTGCCAAAGAAGGGCAATGCCAAAGAGTGTTCAAACTACTGTACAATTGCACTCATTTCGCATGCCAGCAAGGTTATGCTCAAAATCCTACAAGCTAGGCTTCAGCAGTATGTGAACCAAGAAGTACCAGAAGTACAAGCTGGGTTTCAAAGAGGCAGACGAACTAGAGATCAAATCGCCAACATTCGCTGGATCATGGAGAAAGCAAGAGAATTCCAGAAAAGCATCTATCTCTGCTTCATTGACTACTCTAAAGCCTTTGATTGTGTGGATCACAACAAACTCTGGCAAATTGTGAAAGAGATGGGAGTACCAGACCACCTTACCTGTCTCCTGAGAAGCCTGTCAAGAAGCAACAGTAAGAAGCGGACATGGAACAAACGATTGGTTCAAAATTGGGAAAGCAGTACGACAAGGGTGCATATTGTCACCCTGCTTATTTAACTTATATGCAGAGTACATCATGAGAAACCCATGTCGGGTTGGATGAACCCAGGTCGGAATTAAGATTGCCGGGAGAATTATCAACCTCAGATACGCAGATGATACTACCCTAATGGCTGAAAGAGCCTCTTGTTGAGGGTGAAAGTGGAGAGTGCAAGATTAAAAAAACGAAGATCATGGCATCTGGCCCCATCACTTCCTAGCACACAGAAGGGGAAGAAATGGAAGCAGTGACAGATTTTATTTTCTTGGGCTCCAAGATCACCGCAGACGGTGACTGTAGCCATGAAATTAAAAGACGCTTGCTCCTTGGGAGGAAAGCTATGGCAAACCTAGACAGCATAGTAAGAAGCAGAGACATCACCTTGCCGACAAAGGTCCGTATAATCAAAGCTATGGTTTTCCCAGTAGCAACGTATGGCTGTGAGAGCTGGACTATAAGGAAGGCTGAGCGCCGAAGAATTGATGCTTTTGAACTGTGGTGCTGGAGAAGACTCTTACTGGACTGCAAGGAGGTCAAATCAGTCAATCCTAAAGGAAATCAACCCTGACTGCTCATTGGAAGGACAGATACTGAAGCTGAAGCTCAAATATTTTGGCCACCAAATGCAAAGAGAAAAGTCACTGGAAAAGACCCTGATGCTGGGAAAGACTGAAGGCAAAAGGAGAAGGGGGCAGCGGGGGATGAGATGGCTAGATAGCATCACCGATGCAATGAATATGAACTTGAGCACACTCCGGGAGAGAGCGGAGGACAGGAAGGCCTGGCATGCTATGGTCCATGGGGTCATGAAGAGTCAGACACAATTTAACGACTGAACAACAGGAGAAAGAGAAGAAAACTGCAAATGCATGCGCAAATACAGTACAGCTGTCTTAAGAATGTCATATCGTACATTTTATGGCATCACTGCCCTTATCATAACATTAACAACTTCACATGATGCATCCTAGAATTATTTCCTTCATCTTGGAAACATTGGTGAACACTCTCTAGAACAGTCTTCCCAATCTGGTGCCCTCCAGATGTTTTGGACCCTTGGCCATGCTGGCTGGGGCTCACTGGAGGTGCTGTCCAAAACCTCTGAAGGGCACCAGGTTGGGGAAGGCAGCTCTAGAGAGCAGCAGTGGAGTCGGCAGGGAGGGTCTTTAGCCCTGGAAGGAGCAATGAGTCTGCTTGATCAGGTCTTAGGGTTCCAGAGAAGCCTGGATGATTCACTTTACTTTTCACATTGTTATCAGCCACTTTTTACATCAGGCAACAATACAACTTTTGCATGGCTTGAATGTTTAACTACAGCAATGCTCTTTTGGAATGGCATACTTTTCCTTGAACTGTGCATATGGTTGCACATCTTTAAAAAGCCGTGATAGCATCAGAGAACAAGCCTACCTTTTCTGGCAGATCTGGTGACTGAGGCGCAACAAGGCCTGGTCACCAGGTCTACCAAAGTAGGTAGATCTCGCCTGAGAAATGTGTATGCCAGGTCTGCCCCTCTGTTGTTTCTCAATGGGTAGACCTGGTGTCCAGACAACGTTTTTCCACCCACAGCTGAAACCCTCAGTGCTTTCTATGACTGTCTCTGGGCCAAAGGCCATTACGGGGTCAAAGGGCATGGTTAATACTAGGGTAGGGGTAGGGTGACCTGCTCAGCTTGCAGCCCACTGCTAGGTTCTGCTCTACAGGAAACACACAGTAGGGTCAGGTACCTTCACAAGAGGTTTCTTTATTTCTAGAATACACGAGAAAACACTAATTTCTGTGCAGCTGCGTGGCACACTGTCTCAGCTCCAGGGCCAACGCTAAGCAAGAGATGGGGAGAGGTTCCACTCAGGCCTCCTGCAAGAGCTAAAATTGGCAGGTTCTCTTAAAGCTATATATCTCACAACAACCCATTTTAACCCTTGAGAAATTGCACTGCTTCTACAATCCATTTCACAGCCCAATCTGCACTTCCCTAGAACACCAACAACACTTGACTACATTGTAGAGTTGCCATACACTGCTCTAACACACCCTTGCTCCACAAAATAGTAATAACTACTCTGGGCTGCTTGGCTGGACTTGCATTTCTCAGCCACGGCCCTGCCTCCTGCAATATGGGTATAATAAGGATGAAGTTTATCTGCGCATATTGTCAAGGTAATTTTTTAAATGTTTATAAACTCAGGAAAACAAATATTAAAAAGACTTGAGGTAGAAAGAACACAAACTCCTATGTCTGCTACTACCTTTTGTTTTCTGGTAGACACACTGCTGCCCAAACCCAGCTACAGGAAACTCCTGGATTTCAAAATTGTAGTTTTGTTCTGTTTTGTTTTGTTTTGAATGAGGCTGCAATTACTTACTAACAGGAAAGACCCCAAAGAGGCTTAACACACCCAGAAGTGTGAACGGCCTATACCACCGCCAGGATCAGAGGCAGTAAGACTATGTACACCAGTTGCTGGGGAACATGGGTGGGAGGGTGCTGTTGCACTCACGTCCTGCTTGTGGATTTCTCGTGGGCAGCTGGTTGGCCACTGCGTGCACAGAATGCTGGACTAGACAGATTCAGCGTGGCTCTCCTTATGTTCTTATGTGCTGGAGCCTTGTCGTGCTGCTGTCTTTACTCATGAGGTGCCCTCTTCATCATTTGCGAGGGCTAGGTGGTGGCTCAGCCTCCCCCTCTGCCTCAGAAGCTGAGCAACCTGTCCCTCCACAACGCAGATCTGAAGGCATCACCCCTGAGGGCCAAGAATCGTCTGGGGTAGTGCCAGTGTCCTCTGAGGCAGCCTGTTCCCTGGAGAGATCTGGCCCTGAAGGTTCAAGCTCTTACTTCGAGGAAGATTCCTCCAGCGGGGACATGACATCCACAACTATGACAATGAAAAATCTCCATCATCTTTTTTTTCTTTCTTTCTAAAGAACCCAAAACAGCCTTCCCCAACATGGTACCCTCCAGATGTGGTAGCCTACAAAACTCTTCACCCCCAGCCAGCATGGCCACTGGCCACTTCCTTGTAAGGAAGGTGCTCACACACTTGGAGCCTTTCAGGGCACAATCCTACTGAGAAAGCCTCCGAAATCAGGGGCTACTGGCTATCCAATGCAGAGCGGATGGAGGATCAAGGATGGAGGATGGAGGAGATCCTCTTCTGCATGCCTCGCCCACCCTGCATCTGTGGCTAGACATGTGTTTTTGCACATTTAGCTGTGGCTTCAGGGAGAAGGAGGGAACAGGCCTGGAGGCCCAGTAGGACGCTATCTAAAGCAGCTTTCGTGGTCTCCTGGCCTCCTGCCCCAGGGAACGCCGCATTTCCACCCTCTCTACACTCCATTTTACAAGTACAGAGAGGCAGCCATCACGGTTCTCCCTGTGCAGGCTACGAGGGGGAGGGGGACAGGAGCACGGTTTCCTGGCTCAGAGCGCTGTCTAAGAAACTTGAAGCCAGTAAACTGAAAAATCCTATAGCCCTATAGATAGTATCTAGCAGCCACAGGATTGCTCCCTTACTTGTCCATTTCCATCATCCTTTCCAGCTCTACAACGTTCTTTTAGACTCTGCAACCAAAGAGGAGCACTTCTGGGTGACATGCCCCAAAGTCAGGGCAAAAGAAGCAGTTTTAAGACCTCAGCCATCGTCTTGCATATGCCGGCCAGGTATAAAAAGCAACGGGTATGCCTCAGAGTTGCCCTCCCATGCACAGAAAGATCAGGGTTATTCCCCAGCTGAAAACAATGCAACACTAAAAACAGGTAGTATGAAAGTTCCACACTGCACAAATTGGAATACGCATTAAAAAAAAAAAAAAAAGCTGGGGACCATTAGATCTCCTTGAGACCCTCAGAGGCCAAAGAAAAGCCAAGCACGAAGTCTTACTTCCCAGCTGGAGGAATTCCTGAAAATGGAAGCTGATTTTCACTGGAAGTTGTTTTCTTGCTGGTACTAAAAGCTGCCCCAGATTCTTTGGATCTTTCCAAAGTGAAGCTTAATTTAAAAAAGGAAAGGCCCCTGATGTCTCAGACACAGGTTGAGCACTTTCTAATCCTGCCTTTCCTAGCTGGAGCTGGGGAGGCGGGGAGTGCGGGAGGGGGTTGCACTTGTGGTAAGGTTCCCACGTGACTTTCTGCCAACACAGATATGAAGGCCTTCAGCCCAGCCCTGAACATTTTGGACAATAAGGGAAGAAGCGCACTCTTAGTGTACATCCAAAAGGGCCCAAGTGTAGTCCTTGGCATGTTCCTGGCAGGATGGGAGTAGTAGTCCAACATATCTTGGGGGGCACCAGGTTGGGGAAGGTGATGTACGAGATCCAAATATCATGAAATACTTTACCACCCCAACTGCTAGTTCAACAGAGTGGTGAAAGATTGCTGAAGGATAATACATCCACACAAAGTCATCCCAAACATGTGCTCTCCAGAAGGGTGATCACCCTTTATCTGCCCAAAATCTGAAATCTCATTAGAGGATGAGGGGCTTGCAATGCCCAGGATACCCCATTCTAACACTGAGAGTAATCCCAAGTCAGGGGTCACAGAATCATAGAATCATAGAATAGTAGGGTTGGAAAGGGCCTACAAGGCCATCGAGTCCAACCCCCTGTTCAATGCAGGAATCCAAGTCAGAGCATCCCTGACAGGTGGCTGTCCAGCCTAGTCTTGAATGGCTCCAGTGTGGTCCTTCAGTTGCAAATCTGGAATACATACAGTGTTGTGGGCACTCTCACAAAATGGCTGCCATGGTGGGGGCTTGCCCACTCATGAAATGGCTGATGTGGTGGGCATGGTCGTTCACAAAACGTTCATTTCTCAGGAGGCAAACTTGTGAAATGGTAAGAAAACTAACTTGCCTAAGAACCAAAGAACATGGCAGAGATGGCGTTTGAGCTCCAGAACACAAATCCACTCTTTTGAAGCCAGAGTTTTGTGCTCCAACACCCATTTCACAGAAGGTGAACTCATGAGGCTGACAAGTAACTCGGCCAAGAAACTAAGTACAAGGAAGAGATGGCATCTGATCCCCAAATGCAAGATCGTATTTATGGTCAGGTGTAGCCAACCCACAGGCATTGCGCTCTGCATGTGCCCCACAGTCCTCTTCTGCAGCATGGTGGCGGTGGAAAACAAATGGTGCTTTGCCACCAAAATCCAGCAGCAAATTGCCACAGAGCTTTAGAAAAGCCAGATTTAGCTTGTTTTCTAGCTAAATTTGGCCTTTCTAAGGCTCTGTAGCAGTTTGCTGCCAAATTCTGGCAGCAAACCACAGATTTTTATTTTTGCCAGCAGTCAGCAGTCCTACGGACCCCAGACTACGTGAAGTTAGATGAACAGGCAAGAACAGCTACGCAGGCCTAATTTCTGTAGCTCATGGCTGCGACATGCGATGCTGGTCATTGTCTTAGAGGACTCTGAAGGGGGATTCGATAAATCCACGGGGGTGGACAGGCCTGTGAAAGGCTCTCGGACATGGAGGCAACATAGAACAGCCACATAACGCTGAAAACCAGTGGTTGGAGAGCAGCAGTGGGGCAAGGCTGATGTGTCCATGTCTTTACCATATTCTTACCCAGTCCAAAGAAATGCGCCACGCTTGAGGCGCACCAGTCTCCAAGGAACCGCAGCATGGCAGATGCAAAAGCTCGTGTGCGCGCAGAACTCTCAGTCAAAGGTCTCCATGTCATCAGAGTCAGCGTGGGACTTTCCCAGCTCTAATTGGTGGATATGAAAGTCTAACTAAACATACCGGGGGGGGGGGTAGTGAGTACTATTATTCTTGAGAGGAGCTCAAAAAGGTGGGATCCTGAATATTTCAGGAAGTATGGTGGCTTGAAAAGGAAGCGAAAGAGCTGGGCAGGTACTGCTGTTTTCACACTGTTGTGCTAACTCAAGGTGCACCTTGCAGTCCCTGTCTCAGTCAAATGCAATACAGACCCAGCATCACCTCCCCATATCTCCTCACAAAGCACATCCTGTTCCATTAGGAGCCTTCCATTCTGCCCCAACCAACATTCACGGGTTTTCACTTCACCCAGGGCTTAGCAAATGGATCCATCTCCTCAGGTCAGATTGTCTTAACTACCCTCCTTCCTAAAACAGGATGTGTGCTACATGTCTAAACTGGTCTTCCCCCATGGTCTTCCTCAGATGGGTTGGACTACAACTCCCATCACCCCAGCCAGTGTGGCTCCAGGTGCAATGGGATTCATCCAATGCTCCTGGACAGAGATGCAGCAGGATGACCCGCTCCCAAGAGGGGGCTCTCTGTTGCAACTCTGTGGGAGTGAACTGCTGGCTCGCCTTCTTTCAAGTGCGGGACGCAGCCTGATCCCAGAAGTGTGCAGAAACAGAGAGGGTGGAACTTCCTCGTGGGGGGTGGGGGAGGGAGCAAGTGATCTTTACTCAGTTACAACACACTGCCAAAACACACTCTTTCCAGGTCTTAAGAGCAAAGCATGCTTCCCATTTTATTTCAGAAAATAAGGCTATCAGATGCCCTGGAGAAGCGTGCATCTGGTAGACTGATTTTCCCCAACCTGGTGACCCCCAAATGTTTTGGACTACAACACCCATAATTCCGGACCACTGGCCATGCTGGCTGGAGCTGGTGGGACTTAGTCCAAAACATCTGGAGTGCAGCACACTGAGGAAGGCTGCCATAAGTCATAGAATCCTAAGAGTTGGAAGGGACCTTGGAGATCCAACCCCCTGCCCAATGTGGGATCTACATCTGCTCATTGCTTAACCATGGCTGTCCATTCTGCAAATATTTCCCAAGCTCCCTCACAGGGGATGAGATCTGAAACAAAACTAGCAGGCGGTTCATTCAAACGAAACCTGAAACCCACAAGCCAGCTCTTTCTTTCCGTCCTTCCATCAAAAGAAGTTTGCTTTTTTTTTTGCATTTTAAAAGCAGCGAAAGAAAGTTGTCCAATTACAAAACCATACTTCCTGCTTTTTTTTTTTGCTTTTTTCTTTAGAAAACTGGCAGTTTTAAAATGCAGTATGAATAAAGTAAAACTTCTTCAAGAATTTTGTGTGGGGTTTTGGTTTGGTGCGTACTCCCCCCCACCCCACCCACACACATTCCTCTTGCAGCACATACTAATGATTTATAATCCCAAATTTAGTATGATAATAAATAAGGCTCGTGGGATATTAAGTAAAAGGCTGGAATGACAATTTGCCAGAGAAAGCTGCTGCTTGACAAATATATATATATATATATATATATATATATATATATATATATTGTTTCTTAAGAAGCCCAATTATGTTAATAACCCTCAGAGGATGTAAATGTGAATTGTAACGCATAACAGATGGAGCACTCAGTGACAAGCTAATCTTACCTGAAAATTGGAATCAAAGACCCTGATTCGTATTTATGGATATGGCATTTGAAGCGTACGCTGAACAGGGAATATATAGAAAATCAGTATGTCCTACAAAATATTCCATGCCTTCATTTCATCTCACTCAAGGTGACTACTAACATTCTCTGACACACTTTGTATTTTCCATCACTAATTCTTCTCAAATGTTCTCTCCTCCACCACCTCAGCTGCCTTGGAGCCTCCATCCTTTCCCCTTTGCTGTTCCTTGTGCCTGAAACTCCCTCCTGGAATACTTGTCTCATCTGGAACGTGGAGTGAAGGGGCAGAAATTGGAGAGCACAAAACTCAGGGAAAACACAAGCTAACGTCAGTCATGTCAGCCTCCTCAATATCGATTCACATGACCAACCAGCTGCAGTCGAATGACATCTGGAACACATCTCAGGTGGATCTGATATTTTCGTCCACGAAGCAAGGGTTGTTGGAAACAGCTGGCATGGTTTGCAGCAGGAAGGCACACCTGCGGTTATCCCTCCCCCATAATAGTGGAACCCGGTGGAGTCCTCCCGCGAAGCTGAATGGTGGAAGATTCAGGACAGATAAAGGGAAGGACTTCTTCACATAGCGCATCATTAAAACTATGGAATTTGCTACCACAAGATGTCATGACAGCCACCAACCTGGATGGCTTTAAAAGAGCATTGGACAAATTCGTGGAAGAGAAGCCAACAATGGATAGTAGTCCTGATGGCTACATGGTGCCTCCAGGATCAGAGGCAGTATGCCTCTGTACACCAGTTGCTGGGGAACATGGGCTTGAGGATGCTGTTGCACTCATATCCTGCTTGTGGGTTTTCCTGTGAGCAGCCGGCTGGCCACTGTGTGAACAGAATGCTGGACTTCAGCATTCCCTAATTTGCGGACAGAATGCCACCATCCCTAATTTGGCACTAATATGCAGGGCCAAATAGGGATAG
Organism: Heloderma suspectum; assembly: GCF_057233095.1. Lineage (NCBI taxonomy): Eukaryota > Metazoa > Chordata > Lepidosauria > Squamata > Helodermatidae > Heloderma > Heloderma suspectum. Next base: position 326,646,717 of record NC_139460.1, on the reverse strand, counting down.
TGTCATGCAGCCTTCCCCAGTGGCCAATGGCCATGCTAGCTGGGTGTCAGGAATGAATCTGAGCATGTGGAGATAGCTAGCAGCTCAAATTCAGAATGGGAACAGCCAGAACCGGGGGAGGCTCCATCCCTAGTGAGCTCGGATACGGCAAGGCCTTCTTCTCAAGACCTTGGCACACAGATGGCTCAGCCTGAGGGCCCCCCTTTCCTCCTCCATGAGAACCCAGGTCTCAGGAGAGGAGGAGAGTGAGGGGCGTGACTTGAGGGATGCTGGCGTCCGTCACACAGCGAACCAGGAAAAGTTAGAGGCAGAGCTCAGACGCCCCACCAGGTTGGCTATGCGTGATAGCCTATGTAGGAGGGAGCTGCTGTAAGGGAGGGACACCCCCACCCAGCTAGTCCAGCCGGGAAGTTCTTGTTCAAACTGCCGGCAACTTCTCTAACTTCTACTTCAGCTCCTGTACTGGTATCCGTAATTGCGTGGAGTAGCAGTTTCCTTTGTAGCCAGAGAGTTTCCTAGAATTTGCATTTCTAAAGGACCCAGTCGTTAACTAATAAAGTAGTGAGCCTGAAGCCTGGTATCTTGGAGTGTGTTGGTTGCGAAGTGGGAGGACAAAGGAACGTGACAGCGGGAGTGACAGAAGCTGTAGTCCACACCTACATAATGGCATCTGGGGAGAGCCACGTTCAAATCCCTCGCCAGCCATGAGCTCACGGTGTGAACCTCCATTGCAGGGTTCATTGTTGCCGCAATGGAGGCAGGGTGGGAGCACAGACACCACCCTGAGCCAGTGGAGGCCGGTGGCTCTGATTTCAGTAGGGCTGTGAATCCATGCTGGGTTTCAGCCAGAACCAGCCAGAACTCTAAAGGAGCTCTCCAAGGTGCTCCGCACCTTGGAGAGCTCCTTTAGAGTTCTGACTGTTTCTGACTGAAACCCGGAGTGGATTTACCGCCCCACTGAAATCAGAGCCACCAGCCTCCACTGACCTAACACAAGTATGTCTACAGCCAAAAACTGCTCGGCCCTGGACACCGTAGACAGGTTATAACAGATTAACCGCTGGTGCTGTAACTCCTGCCACGTCTGTGAGGCGGTCTGCTGAAAGAGCTGCTTGGCCCAAGCCCGTTACTATTGAAAAAGTTTCTCGCTCTCTTCCTCGGCAGGGTCCCCAAGTTCACCGTATTAAATTAAGAGAATGATTCATAAGAAAACAAGGTTTCATGAAGCAAAGGGAGGGGGGTGGAATTCAATTTTGGCCACAGCCAAGTCAGATAATGGGCTTCTTCCCCCATTTCCTCCCTGCGAGGCTAAATCAGAATCAGCACTGCTGAATCTCATCACAACCTGTTCCTTCCAATGTACCCCGAAGAAGGACGCATCAAAAAACAACCCCAAAAGCCACTTAAGTCACGTACTTAATCTCCTATTGAACCCAGGAGATTGGCAAACCTGCTAATTACCTTCCACCGTTCCGGTAAAACAGAGAGGCTACGAGGCCTGGCTCCCTGATTAATTTCCTCTCACAACTGCACCACCGCGTGTGGCTGCAAGCGGGATGAGTCAGTCATGAGGGGCTTGCTTCTTCCTAATTGATGCTGCGCTGCGCTGGGGCTTAGGACGGCCTCCATCATCCGCTGCCTCAGCAGACTTAGGCCCTGCTCAACTTCTGAACCAAGCTGGAGCACGAAAAGGCTAGTCCGCTGGTAAGTTCCTGGCTCATTCCTCCAGTGGTAGAAGACTGGAGTTAGAGCAGCAAACGCCCCTCTGCTGCACACACCTCTCCTGAATCCTCCTTGGGAAGAGATGGGGCAGTCGAGGAGAAATCCACAGCGGGTTTCCTGACCTCTGCTCTTGCAGACCTCTGGCCTCCATCCTCTTTCCCATACAGGACGCCTCCATAAAGCTCATAAGTGGGGCACGAAGGAGAGGTGCCCTGTCCCCAGAAACTGGTACTTACAGGTAGACTGCCTTTATACAGAAAGGATCGATTGAGCTATCATGGCTGATCCCCACTGAATAGGTGTCTCCTCTAGGACTCTGCTTCATCCTCTTAGAAATAAGCCGCCACCACAATGACTTGTAGCAATGAGTTCCACATGTTAATTACACACGGTGTGGAGAGGAACTGCCCAGAAAACTGAGTGGGGCCCCTTCTGGAGAGCTCACTTTCACTTACGCACACAGCCCGGCCCAAACCACACTGTCCGTTTGACCTCAGTACCGAAAGGACTCCCGTCATTCTAAGCTCTAAGTTAACAAAGGGATTGAGAGCCAGTGTGACGTAGCGGTCAGCGTATTGGAGTGGGACTCAGGAGTTTGAATCCTCGCCTGTGGGTTAGTGGGGGGGTCATAGGTCCAGGAAACAGGTCACTTGCCAGTTCTGGATGGTGCTGCACTCCCCCTGAAGGAACAGGTGCACAGTCAGGGTTATCAACACATTTTCTTACTATCCTAGCCTACCTCCGCCTTGTACTCAGTCTTTTAAGCAGGCTGCTTGTCCTTTGCCATGCCTCCCACATAGGGATGTCAGAGAATTCCGCCACAGACCCCAATGAGGCCGGATTCAAAAGAATCCACAGTCCGTGGTGGAAAGGATCCCTTACTTCCACCTCCCTGCACAATCCTCCTCGGGCGGATCCTCCCCGCCAGCAGCTCTGGAGTGCCAGTGATACGGCCACCATTGCCATGCCGTACCGCTGGGTGGGGCTGACTCCGGACCCAAATGACGTCCACTACGCCATTTGCAGCCGTAAAGCTCTTAGATTAAGCTAAATGCGGCCATTACGGCCGCATTTAGCTTAAACTAAGGGCTTTACGGCCGCAAATGGCATAGTGGACGCCATTTGTGTCCGGAGTCAGCCTCAGCCAGTGATACGTCACGGCAATGGCGGCCATATCGCTGGCGCTCCAGAGCCGGCTGGCAGCTCCCCGGAATCGCCGCCGAGTGGAGCCAGACGGCGAGGATTCTGGCGGGAGGGATGGATCACCTCCCGGCAAGGGCAGATTCCCCAGCGGAGCAGCAGGTAGGGAATCCGCGCATCCCTACTCCCACGGCAGCCATTTTGCAGTGGTGTCCAGAATACTTTCTCAAATTGCCAAATGGGCCCATGACCCAAAAAGGTTGCCTTCCCTCACAGTAGCGTTTTGAGTGTTGCAGCAGCACCCACTCTCTGGAATGCTTTACCAGTTGACATTAGACAGCTCCCCGCAGTTCTGACGTTTAGACGTCTTCTTAAAACGCAGCTTTCCCTGGAGTGTGATCCAGCCAGCTATAGTTTCGGGCACACAGTAGTATGTGGTTTAACTGCTGATTAATTTGTATTGTGTTGTTTTTATTGTTATATTTTTTGTTGTTTTGAGGCTACTGAATTTTATGTTTGCCACTTCAATACTGCTGTGGAAAGCAGTATATAAATTAGAGGAATAAAAATAAATAAATAAATAAATAAATAAATAAATAAATATCTCAATAGGTGACTTTGGGCCAGTCACTGACTCTCAGCCTAGCCTACCTCACAGGGCTGTTGTGAGGATAAAACAGAGAGGAGGGAGATCATGCAGGCCACCTGGAACTGAATTCACCGCATTCCAGTGCCAGGAGTGGCGGAAAGCAAAGGGGCGGGGCAAACCCGCAGCATATCTTACCTTTAAGGGCACAATCCCATGCATTCTTAGACAGAAAAAAGTCCTACAACTCCCAGCATTCGCCAGCCAGCTATGCTGTCTAAACATGCATAGAACTGCGTCCTAAACCTCTTACTGCTGGCAACTAAGCTTTAGCAGAAGCATTTCGTCCTTTTAGAACGGAGGAAAAGCAGGGGAAAGCCAGGAAACCACCAAACCATCAGTGGCCAGGGGAAGGGGCCATGGCCATCTTGGGAACCCCCAGGGCTGGACTGACACCCCAAGTGGGCCGGACTTGACACCCTGGCCTAAAGAACATAGCAGTCTGCCGTACATTTAGTCCAACTATTGCCCCATCTAGCCCAGCCCAGTTCACTCCAGCGGGCTGGGCTATCCAGCATTTGGGCAGATACGCTTCCCTGCCATGTGCTGCCCTAGAGATGCCAACGACTGGATTTGGGAGCTTCTGCATGCAGCAGAGGCGCTCCATCATGGAACTACAGTCCCTCCCTAGCCAGGAATTCCTCTGAAGCTGGAAGGTCCCTGCTTTGCTCGGGGAGCCCATATAGTCAGCCACTTGGTTTTCCGAATGAAACCCCCTTCCGGATCAACACCCTTCACCTTCTGCCGGCAGCTGGCAATGAGAGGAGGCAGCGATTCCAGGAAGAAATCCTATGCAGTGGGAGGAAGCAAAGGGGCGGGGAGACGAATCCTCCCTGAAGACCTGACTACCTGCCTGGAGCTTGCCAAGAAGCGACTGCACATTTCGGGACAATGTGGCCTGCAGATGCTGGGAACAAAGTGGTGGTGATGGTGGAGTTAAGCACAATATTATCTCATATGCGAGAATAAGTGTTCCCAGGAGGTGACACTCAGAACATTGGATTCTCTCCGTATGCGACGCCCAGCTCATGTTCTGAATTAATGGGAAAAGGAGAGGGAAGCAAGCCGGGAAGAATGCAGTGAATGAAGAATGCGGCGAATGTCTGGTATTCACGCCGTGCCCTCTTCCCCCGGTCCTCGCTCCCGGCCGTATATGGAGCTGAGCACGGCCGACGGGGTCATGGAGCGGCAACAGGGGCGGCTCAGATTCCCAACACTGTTTGTCTTTGCTGGAAATCCAATGGCTCCCTCTAGGAACAGGCTGCAGGCAGCCACGTGGGCACGGTGGGCTGAGGAGTTGGCAGGCCAGGGGCTGGCCCTCTCAAGGGTCTCCAGGCGAGTCAGGCCAACTGTTAGTTTCACCTGGCAGGCCGTCTCCCACAGGGCCCAGCTGGATGCCCTCAGGGAAACTCCAAACTCTGCCCTGTGGCACCCACACAAAAGAATTTGCCTGGAGCAGAATTTCAAGGCTATGCTGGAGGTTTCTGCACATTTGAGGAAAGAAAAAGTAATTTCAGTAAGATGAGTGGCATGCCGAGGATTTCTTACATTTCTGTCCCCTACATTTGGTAGCTGAAGCTAAACTGCTCTGGGATATGGAGGTCTCACTGCCACTAAACATAGCGTTTAAACTTTCATGCATCTGTCTAATCCTCACTCTGTTTTTTTGCTCAAAAAATCACTTCCGCTGCCAACAAAACCCCTGTGGCAATTAATTCCATGGGTTCGTTAGATCTAGAGTACCAACGTATAGCCTCTTGTTCATCCAGAACCTGCCGCCAATGCTCCGAGAAGCATCGTGGGAGTCAAAATAATTTGCCTCCATTCATCCTTTCATCACCATTCATGATTTTATAAATCTATTCTCATTCGCACCCCTCCCCTCTCCTCGCCGAAACCATTTGTCTAAGCTTAAGATTCTCCACTGCTAAAGCCTTTCTTCCTAACGCAAACACACACGCCAGTTTTCTTCATCTGACCAGGGGGCAGCTTGAGCGGTTAAGAACATTCAACCCACTTCAGGCAAACTCTTAAAGGGGTTGTTGTTTTTTAGGCTAAGCAGGCTTAGATAACAGCTGCGCATTCGATAAACAACATTCCCCATGTTTTTAACTTCCCTTGTCTATGGACGGAACTGGACAAGTCCCGCACAAGCTGAGATTCCAATTTCCAGCACGGGACTTGGTCCCCAGACACCTTCTCTAATTTTAAAAGGAATGCTCTGGCCCTCATGATCTCAGGGAGGGCATGAGTGGCAGTGAGGTCTCTCTTGACTTAAGGGCGGGTCAAGAAAGCAATAGGGTTAAACCACAACACCATAGATGGAGAGCAGAGCATCAAGGAGACATTTAAGCATACAACAACCCTGCAAGACGGGTCAGCATTAGTTTCCATAGTGCAGATCAGGGGGGCAAAAACTGAGGGACACTGGCATGGTGAACACCACTTAGTGCGTTCAGCGCAGAGCTGAGATTTGAACTGGGGGCTCCCTCATTCGCTGAGGCTCAGTCCCTGAGCCACCACCCGACTGTCCTTTTCAGTGCCCATCAGCCCAATTCGAAGTCTAGAGGAGAGGCCGGAAGGTCCCAAATAAGCCCTAAGGAGCCGGAGAGAGAGATCGATTGTGTGCGCGTGTGCACACAACACTCTCAGAGCAATTACACATGGATGACCTCAGCTGGCCTTGGCCAGGAGGATGCTGTGTGCAGCCGGTGGTCAAAATACAGCATCTCCAGTCTTCTCAGTTTCCCGGTACTGAGAATCAGGGCTGGCTCAAGCCTTTTCCTTCTCCCTCCATATGCCCCACCACCACCGTGAGTGTATTGGGGAAAGCTGCATTTCTTTTTCAAGGGTTTTTGCCAGTTGCATTCTTCTTCCCCTGTTCTGTAGGAAAGGTGACATTCATTCAACTCATTTGCACAGAATGAGGGAAGGGGTCTGCCACTGCAGTCAGGAAAAGAGGGGGAGATCACTACCCCCACACCTCTCAGCATGCTGTTCCAAGGACTGGAGGACGGGCATTCCCTCTAGAGGGTTTTCCCACTTAGTCTGGAGCCTGGGAGATTCTGCTGGCCTAGGCAGTCACCTGTACTGTCTACTGCAGGAAGAGGGACCCTCCAGCACGGAGGCCAAATCTGGCCCTCCTGGGGTTCCAACATGCACCTCCAGGGTTCCCCAGGAGGCCACACCCCTTTCCCATGACCCCGCCCCCTTCCCCCCAACCACCAATCGTTTGGTGGTTTCCTGGCTTTTGCGCAGTGTCTTCCCCCATTCTGAAAGCTTGAAGGGCCTCTCCTGAGGCTGAGTTACTGGCAGGAAGAATGTTAAGCTACAACATGCAGGTATTTTTTAAAAAAACGACCCCACCCCTTTTACCTTGGGCCCCAACCCCTTTTGCCTTCAGCCCTGCCCACCATGTGGCCCCCAAGAACTTCTCCAAAACGGAATCCAGCCGGTTGGTTGAAAGAGGTTGCCCAGCCCTGGTCTACGGAGTTGAGCCAGCCCTGCTATGAGCCTGTGTTTAGCACAGGACGAGCCTAGCATGCTCCATACTTGACATGCAAGCCCAGTAGGGCTACCACAGCCAGGTCCTGGAAATGCAAAATCAGGTGCTTTTAAGTCTCATTTATTTCAGAGAGAGAGAGAGAGAGAGAGAGAGAGATGAGCACACACTTAAACCTTTCACTAAAAGCAATGGGACTTCAAAGAGGTGAGCTGTGGCTGGAGGTTTGGAATGGAGTTCAGGATCTGGCCTACCCTTTGGACATGCAGTTCCAGGACGCATCTGCAAAAAAAGGTAGGAGACACACCTGGCTTTGAGCCCTAACAATGCCAAGACATGAGAGGAGGAGAAATAAGACAATGGGGCACACACCACGGCCCTCTCCCTTTGCTTCCGAGGAATCTTCCTCTCTCCGCTTCAGATGCAGAGAGCAGCAGTTAACTGAGCCCAAAAATAACTCTTGTGTTTTCTTGAAACTAGAAATCATTTCCTCCTCCAAGGCTCCGCTGCACGTAACCAACCGGGCTGATCAGCAAAATCTGACAGGTCAGCCTTGTTCTAAAATTTCAGTGCTCGCTTGCATCCTGCATGCATTATTTACATTCACAAAGAGAGGAACACACACACGCACACAGCGACAGCAAGACCTAATGAAGGGCAAACACAGCAGCAACAAAGGGCAAACCTTTCGACAAGCCAACGGACCCTACCTCGAGGCGTGTTTTGCGGCGTTTTGCATCCCCCCCCCCCCCCGCAAGAGCAAAGCCGGCTACCATCCAAATTTGCCAGGACAGAAAGTTGCGAGAAAAGCAGGAGCAAACAGACAACCTTGGACTGAAGGGCAAAACAAAAATCTGTTTGCAATCTGCCCAGAGAATGTTGGTTATTGGGAAGAAGGATGATAATGAAGATGATGATGATAGTAATAATAATAACAACAATAATAATAATAATATGCTAGAGAAGTATGTGATGGAAGGACACAAAAAAGCTTGATGTCAGATAGAGGAGTTCTGGCCCAGCCTTACTCCTGGCAGGCTATTTTTCAATAAACAGGGCCTTTTGTTTTAAATGGGGAGGATAAGCCCTGTCTACAGCAGTATTTAATTTCATACATTTACTCACAACATTTCTATCCCATTCGTCCTCTAAGGAGCTCGATGCAGGATACATTCCCCACCCATTTTATCCTCACAATAACCCTGTGAGGTAGGTAGGCTGCACGATGGCAACTGGTCCAGGATCAGCCAGTGAGCTTCTTGGCTATGGGAGGATTTGAACCCAGGCCTCCCTGGCCTTATTCCAGCATCTTAGTCCATACACTGCACCAGCTGGCTTCACAGCACACCAGGTGTTTCTGGTACAGTTCAAAAACAGGCCTGAGAATGCAATAGTTATTTGGTAGTATATTGCTTTCAGTTCTTGTAAGGGCTTACCTGGAGTCCTCTGTCCAAGAATGAATGTTGACAGTTGGGAAAACAACTCAGAGGGAGAGCTCTGGAGAATATAAATCAGCCTAGAAAGCAAACAGAAGGAACCGGTTCAATTTAAAAATAGTAACAGTCCTAAGTTCAATTCTTCTTGAAAGCACTGCTTGGCTGCCATGAAACACACACAGCACTAAGCAGCCCTGGGCAGTTCACATTTTCCCAGCCTGCGTTCCCTGCCTGTTAAATGGGAATCTTATAAGGCCTACCTCGCAGGAACAGGATGTTGCAAAAATGAAATGAAGACATTATGGTAAAGCACAGGGCACCCTAGAGAGTGTTGAATTATCTCTGCATCTTTCTAAACTGACTTGAAGCTTCGCTAATGTAAGAACCACCATGCTTTCTTTTCTTTTATTTAATTCTGCTCTCTGCCTTAGAAGGGGCCCCCTATTAATGCTAGAGACAGATCCGTATAACTGGTGGCTTTCATATATACTTTTCAAAGGGAGGGCAGCCATTGTTTCTTTCTCCCAGTAGCCTTTCGTAAAAGTTGGGATCTGTTTCTCTGCACCTCGCACAGTCTAACCTGTTTTATTTAAAGGTTGTTTTATCTATCTATGGTCTTTGCCTGTCTTTTTTATTGCCTTTGTATTTTGAATCGAATATATTATTTCACATCGTGTTGAGGTTTTGAACTGTTCTGAGCTGCTCCGAGTGACGCACAGGCACTAGAAGGGCGAGATATTAATTTCTATACAGATAAATAACTGACCTAATTAAATCTGCCTCTAACACCTCCTCCACTCCATCTTACAAAGTGCCAGTTAGAGCAATTTCATCATGCACAGGAACAATCCCTTTCTCTCTCCCCCTGCCCTTTTGTTTGCTACACATCCAGCCTAAAGAAGAGTCCTGTTGAACTCAAAAGCTTGCTGCTACAGCAGGAATCAGATGAATCCCATCTCAGGTTTAAAGTACACAAAAGGGGGCTGTGGGGTCAGAATAGCCCCCCGCCTCCTGGCAACCCAACTACTGGCCATGCTTCCCCCTTTCCTGCTTTCTCACACTTGCAGAAAACATGGCTGGTAGAAAGCAAGGCTGGCTCACCCAACCCCTTTCTCCATGCTTTAAACGTTTGCCTAATCCACCATGCTTTGTTACATACTGGTTGGCCACAATGAAGATAATACCCTACTGGGGCGGGGGGTGGGGGGAGGGTTTGCCCCCACCAATGGACCAACACAGCTACCTGCAATTTTTGTTCATTGATGAGCCTCAATATAAGGTCTAGGCACTGTTCAAATGAAAGCTGAGGGTTTACACCAGGGGTGCAGAATCTCTGGCTCAGGGGACAAATCCAGCCCTCTGGGTTTTCTGAGATGGCCACACCCCCTTCCCTTGGCCACACCCCTTCCCCCGACTGCCAGTCATTTGTGGTGGTTTCCTGGCTTTTGTGCAGTTTTTCCCCCATGCTAAAAGTTTGAAATAACTCTCCTCAGGTTTAATTACTAGCAGTAAAAGCTAAAATGTCCTGGTATTCTTCTTCTTCTTCTTCTTCTTCTTCTTCTTATTATTATTATTATTATTATTATTATTATTATTATTATTTTGACCCTGCCCCTTTTGCCATCAGCCCCACCCACCACTGGAATGCAGGCCCCAATTGGTTTTCTGAAATTGAATTCAGTCTTGGGCTGAAAGAGATACAAGACTCCTGATTTACAGAGTACAACATTTGAAGCATGTGTGCCAAGATTATGGATGTGAGCAATATAAATTGCTGTCACACTTCAAAAAGAAGATGTCCAACCTAAAAGGGTTGTCGATTCCCAGCCAAATGCAATCCCTGAACACAGAGCCTAACTCCAATTTCTTTGAACAAAATATACAACATAAATTATTAAAACTGGGAAAACCCCTGCCTGAGACCCCAGAGGGCCCTTGCTGCCAGTCAGTGCCAACAATACTGAGCTAGATGGACCAAGGGCCTGGCTCAGTATAAAGCACCTTCCTATGTTCTTAAGATTAAAGGTGCCATGTGCCATAATCTGAGCCATGGCCCACCCCAAAAATCTAAATTCAGTACCAGCAATCCAACCCAGTATGTTGGACCATTTGCTTATCAAATTTGCAGATGATACAAAATTGGGCAAGATAGCTAATACCCTGCAAGACAGAAACAAAAAAAGTGATCTTGATAGACTGGTGCGCTGGGCAGAAAACAACAAAATGACATTTAATAAGGATAAATGCCAAGTTCTGCACCTAGGAAAAAGAAACCAAATGCACAGTTACAAGAGAGGCGATACTTGGCTCAACAATCCTACAAGCAAGAAGGATCTTGGAACTGTTGTCAATTACAAGCTGAACACAAGCCAACAATGTGATGTGGCTGCAAAACAGGCAAATACTATTTGGGGCTGCATTACTAGAAGTATAGCTTCCAAATCCCGGGAAGTACTAGTTCCCCTCTATTCAGCACTGGTTAGGCCTCATCTACAGTACTGTGTCCAGGTCTGGGCACCACACTTTAAGGAGGATGCAGACAAGCTGGAGAGGGTTCAGAGGAGGGCAACAGGGGACTGGAAACAAAGCCCTATGAGGAGAGACTGAAAGAACTGGGCATGTTTAGCCTTGAGAAGAGAAGACTGAGGGGAGACAGGACAGCGCTCTTCAAGTACTTGAAAGGTTGTCACAGAGAGGAAGGCCAGGATCCCTTCTCGATCATCCCAGAATGCAGGACACGGAATAATGGGCTCAAGTGACAGGAAGCCAGATTCTGGCTGAACATCAGGAAAAACTTCCTGACTGTCCGAGCAATACAACAATGGAACCAATGACCTGGGGAGGTGGTGGGCTCTCCAACACTGGAGGCCTTCAAGACGAGGCTGGACAGCCACCTGTCAGGGATGGTCTGACTTGGATTCCTGCACTGAGCAGGGGGTTGGACTCGATGGTCTTACAGGCCCCTTCCAACCCTACTGTTCTATGATTCTATGACCAATAAGTGACATCAGCCGAAACATCTTGGATGAGCAAGCATCACTTTCAGATCAAAGGTCTGTGTCTTACAGGCAAGCTTTAACTGCAGACCTCTCTTTTAAGAAACTAATGGCTGAAATCAAACTACACTCCGGCAAACTGAACGAGGTGGTCAGTATTGCTGGACCACACTTCCCGAAAGGCAAGATGTGGATCTTCTCCTGCAATGTGCGTCCCGGGAGAGTCCTGAGGGTGTCTGAGGCCAGGCTTTCTGGTCCACAATAGGGCAAGGGCGAGGCCCAATGGAGCTGGCCAGCTCCCCACTAGAACTTAGTGCGCATGCGCCCAAGAACCTGCTTCCCATAATCTTCTGCAATACTCGAGGCAGACACGTGCAGGTGCTTTAGCTAACACCACAAACGCGGAAACGCTTCCCTCAATAGGGAGACACAGTAAATGAAGGACTTAACTACAATTCATCCTAAACAGTTTGAACATTTTAAGTGATGGGTTTTTGTATCGATTATGAGGTATTTTGATTTTTTATTTCGTAAACCGCTTAGAGAGAGAGAGATTTTTAGAGATTTTTAGGTGCATGGCTGGCTGGCGGATGCTGGGAGTTGTAGTCCAACGCATCTGCAGGGCACCAGGTTGGGAAAGTCTGACTTTCAGTAGTTCTCCGGGGGTCTCACGCAGAGAAGGTTCTTTTCCCACTGCCTGCTGCCACCTGAATCCTTTAGCTGGAGATGCTAGGGGCCGAAGCCACAACAACTAGGTGCATGAAAACTAGGGCTGTGCAGGGGGCCCCCAATCACGCCTCGGGCAGATTCGGGGGGGCCCTGACCCACCTCTGCCCCAAACCTGATGCAGGTTCCCCCCATGCCCCCCCCCAGCTCCTTACCTGGGCCGCCTCCTCCGTTGCACCGCTTTCACCGCCGCCCACTGCTACTATCTTTGCCGCCTCCGCCACCTCCTGAGGCCTGGACGCGCAGTGACTCTTCTTCCAGGGAGTCGCCATTTTTAAAATGGCAACTTCTTGGAACTTCCAGGAGGTTGCCATTTTAAAAATGGCAACTCCCGGGAAGAAGAGTCACCGTGCGTCCAGGCCCCAGGAGGCGGCATGGCCGCAGAAGCAGAGGCGGTGCGGTGCAGCAGCAGCAGCAGAGGCAGTGGCGACGTGGCGGCAGAGAGGAGAAGGCAGCTCAGATAAGGACCTGGAGGCGCTGGGGGGGGGCTGGGCCGGGGGCTGAAGGGCACCGAGCCCCCGACCCGCTCCGGGCTGCTTCGTGCCCCCTCCGCTTCACCTCGGAGGGGTCAAAAAGTAGCCTGAAACAGCCCGCTTCGACTCAGGGTTCAGGCCTCGGGCCGAAGCGGTGCACAGCCCTAATGAAAACCATGTGCTCAGTCACCAACTATGGCCTCTCCCCCTAAATGAACGCGCGAAGCTGCCTCAAGGCGAAGTCAGACCCACTTCCAGAAAGGCCAGCAACATGTTTACTAGGGGCAGGCATGCTGAAACTCGATCCTGTTTTCCATGAACCGAACGGCCAAGCTCAAAGCGTCCCGGCGTCACAGGCCTCATGGCAAGCAAGCTGAGAAATGCCTTAGTGATCAGAGAGATGTTTGTATTTCCAAGGCATCCGCGCAGCAGACGAAAACTCCAGGCTTGCAATCCAGTCTACTCATCACTTGCTTTTTAACACAACAGAGTCCTCAAACATGCCTTCCCAGTCATCCCAGTGCTTCATATCCAAATAGCCTATGAAGAGGCATCCTCAAATGTGTACTGTGAGAAAGTCTCACAAACGTAGGGATCGAGTTTCTAGCTCTCTATCATCTGCCATTCGGGTTGGCCTAAAAAAAACTTTAAAACAGCAAGGGCGCAGGAGACATTCCCAGTGGATTGGGTCCATCCCCATACTTGTAAGTTGTTGTTTCCAATCCAGGTAAGGTGCTGTGGAAGAAATTCAATGGTGTTGAAAACAAATAGAACAGAATCTAACTTTCCCACACAGGCATTCTTTCTTGAATGCAGCTCTCTGGATTACTTATTTTCTTCTCTTTTTAGTCTCAAGAATTTGGGGGTGGGGGGAGGGAAGACAAAAATACTATCCAAACTGGATTTCCCATTGGCTCCCAGCCAGTTTTACTTTCAGCCTATTCACACTGATTTTTGGATCTCGATCTCAGAAAGACATTTCTGTTGCTCTTGGGTTTGTCTACACCAGCTCGTTCTTACAAAATGTAAACTGGGAGTCTAAATTTAAAATAACTGATGTCTCTTTCAAAGCTTGTTTAAATTGTAGAGATGGAGAATGTTCCACCCACCCACCCACCACACTGTAGTAAAATTATTAATTCCCACTCACCCATGCCAGTTCTGCATAAAGACATGGGTATTCTCTCTCTCTTCCCCAGAATAGGTGGGTCACACCACCAAATCCACTGTGATCTTCCAGCCAGGCTCTGACCCAACTCCTGTGCTCCATTACAATAGTGTACAATTGAGCGCTTATCTCCAGAGAGGCTGAGAAAACCATACATCTCAATGGACAATGCTGGAAATATGCATCTCTTAACACTGAGGAGGATGGGGGAGAAATTAGTTTAGTTTGCATGTTAATGCAAACGTACCTAATTTCGCACTTTTGAACCACTATGCAAACCAAAACCCAGTCATCCTACAAAATTCACACTTCTCCAAATTTTGCAAAAGAGCTTTGCAATCAAAGGCATATATTAGGGGAATGCATATATTTTTTGTAAACTGCCCAGACAACTTTGGCTATTGGGCAGTATAGAAATGTAATAAATTAATAAGTAAATAAATATTTGTGAAAATAATGTTGAAAACTGTATTACATTAGGAAAAATGCACGCAAAAATGTACATATTAGGCAAAATTAGAAAAATGCAGGTATCAGGAGAAATGCACATAAAATGCGTGCAACTTTTTATGTGAACATATGAAGAAAATATCTCAAAGTTTGGGATTAACCAAATTTAAGACTGGTAAAATGGGAAAGGAAGAGAAATTGAAACTGACAGTTTCATCCATCTCTACTTAACACACATTCTATTCAATGGCTGAGATCGAAAGATCATGCTGCACAAGGGGATGGAATTTCTGCTTGCCTTGTATAGGAAGGTCACCAACTGTCATCGCTTCTGAGTTCCCAACCCCCAGACCCAAAGCTGTTCCACATGACCCCTCACCCTCCATAACAAGTTGTGAGGGGGTTGTGCAAATGCTGCCTCCTCCCTAGTGCAAATGTAAGTAGCTTGGATCCATGCTATTAGTGGCAGAAATGGAACAATGTACAAGCACTTTGAATTTTAGCAATTAACGTATGGACAATCATTGAATATATGTTCTCCTTACTGATATTGGGCTATCTGAAAGATAACGTATCTAGTACAGTTTTAGAATGGGCTTGGACATTTATAAAAATGGAGATAGCCCTTAGAGGTTACTTGGTCTACCAAAAATAGAGATCTTATGGAAGCTCCAGAGTCAAGCAGAGATGGCAAAACTTGCGAAGTTCCTGAGAATTTGCAGCGGTCGGGCTAAGATAAATAATTTTGAAGACTAAATGGAAACTCTTCCTCAACTACTGGATCGGCTTCAGCAAACCAGAATTAACGTATTTGCTGTACCCAAAATAGACTGTCAACATGGCGATGCCTAGCCAGCTCAGAGGCACTGCACACCAGCTCCAACTTGATGAGCCCTCAGTCCAAGTGCAGGTGTACCCCAGAGTTGCTAGGACAGTACATGCTATTCTGGGATGTTTCCTCAGTTCCTGACCCTTGTGCTCACACGCTCCTCCCTCCAGTCCAAAGAGACCCTCCTTCTAGGTAAAGTTACCCAAGGGCTCCCAAAAAGCTGCAGGCGGCCCTGCAGTGGGAACTGGGGTGCTGGCATCCTACACATGCAGTGGTTGCACAGAAGAGATTTTTGGTAAGTGGGAGGAACAGGTCTGGGTGCAGCTCATCTCAAAAGTCAACTGAGCAGCACAGGATAGCGTGGAGTCAGAGGGCACTCCCAGGTGAGGCTTTGAGTGTGCAATTGCCCTGCCTCAGACATGGGATTTTACAGGGGGTCCAGATGACAACATCTTCCATTTGTAACACTCCCTTACTTTCCCTAACTGCTTAAAAATCCATTAAAGAGAGAAAGACGGAATAGCTGCCTCTTGATCAGTAGTGCTAGAAGCCCTCCGTCTGGAATCACTCAGTGTGGAGCAATAGGTATTATTCTTCATAAGAACATATGAGCTATGCTGGATCAGAGCACATTTTCATCTAATCCAGCATTCTTTCACACAGCAGCCAACCAGCTACCCATGGGAAACCCACAGGCAGGACAAGAGTGCAACAGCACCCTGCCTTCCATGTTCCTTGGCAACTGATGTACAGAGGCATACCACCTCTGATACAGGAGGTAGCATAGAACCATCAGGACTAGTAGCCATTGGTAGCCTTCTCCTCCATGAATTTGTCCAATCCCCTTTTAAAGCCATCCAAATTGGTGGCCATCACTACATCTTGTGGAAGTGAATTCCATAGTTTAACTATCTGCTGTGTGAAGAAGTCCTTCCTTTGATCTGTCCTGAATCTCCCACCCATCAGCTTACGGGAGGACCCCTTTGGGTTTCAGTAATATGAGAGAGGGGAAAAAATGTCTCCCTATCCACTTTCTCCATACCATGCACATTTTTGTACACCTCTATCATGTCTCCCCTTACCCTCCTTTTTTCCCCAAGCTAAACAATCTCAGCTGTTGTAACCTTTCCTCATAGAGGAGTTGCTCCAGCCCCTTGACAATTTTAATTGCCCTTTTCTGCACTTTTTCCAATTCTACAATGTCCTTTTTTAGGTGCGGTGGCCAGAATTGTACACAGTATTCCAAATGTGGTTGCACTGTAGATTTGTATAAGGGCAGTTTTATTTTCGATTCCTTTCCTAATTACACCTAACGTGGAATTTGCCTTTTTCACAGCTGTCACACACTAGCTCAACATTTTCATTGAGCTGTCCATCACAAACCCAAAATCTCTTTCTTAGTCACTGCTAGCTCAAATCCCATCAGTTTATACCTGAAGTTCAGATTTTTGCCCCAATGTGCATCACTTTACACTTGCTTACACTGAAAGCTGTGGCATATCTGAAATCTGAGAATACCACGTGCTCTGGGAAACTGGGATATTCTGTGGAAGTCCATCTACCATGAAAGAAACACACATTTATCCACATAGGAAGCCTCCTTATATGGGCATACCATGGGTCCCTCTCGCCATACACGTGCCACTCTGAGTGGCAGTTGTTCTGCAAGGTCTCCAGCAGAGAGGGGCTTTCTGAGATCTGCTGTCTGAGCTCCCATTAACTGACGGTGTCAGGGATCAAACCCAGGGCCTTGTGTGTGCAAAGCATGTGATGTGCTGCATCATTCAGGATGGTTAGCACATGTAAACAAATTAACTGAAATCCATTCAAAAGCACTTTTGGTGTCAGAAATGGCACTGCTATGTTTGTTGGCACATGGGGGCTATTTTTAAGGTTGCACGCAGTCATATTGCTTTTTGAGACTGGAGATCTGGCAAGCAAAAAAGCAACCAGAGCAGAAGTTGGGAAGGTGCAGAATGGCAGGAAGATTGGTAGATCCAGTTCAAAATATTGTAATATTTAGGAAGGGGAATTGGGTGCTGCTTTTGCAAATCCTTGTGATAAAAACTATGGGTTGGATCCAGACTTGGTTGCACTTAGAGCAGGCCCATTGAAATCAGTGGGACTTAAACTGATCACGATTAACCTAAGTCCCACTGATTTCAGTGAGTCTACTGTAGCTATGGCTAAGTCTGGATCCAACCTGCTGGATAGAATTGATAGATGCCTTTGAACGCCAGGTCTGGGGAACAACAGCGGGAGGGAGTTATTGCACTCCTGTCCTGTTTGTCGGCTTCCTATAGGTACCAGGTTGGTCACTGTGAGAAACAAGATGCTAGACTGGATGGGCCTTTGGTCTGATCCAGCAGGATTCTTAGCAGATAGATGAGATCAAGGGTGACAAACCTATTTCAGCCAAAGGGCCAAATTCAGTTTTGGATGAGCTCCTGGGGGATGTAGTCCAGTGGTAGGTAGGATGGAAGGCAAAGGAGCAGCGCCAAAATACCCACCACCACCACCACGACTCAAAAAAAAAAAAAGCCTGGCATGCTATAGCTGAACGCTTTGACTGCCAGTAACTAAGCCTTAAGAACAGTATTTCGTTCTTTTAGAATGGGGTGGCAGAGCGAAGAGCCAGGAAACCACCAAGCAATTGGCGCTCAGGAGAGAGGTGGTGGGGCCGGGGGCAGGGGGCACAGCCATCTGGGGAACCCTGGAGGGCCAGAGTAGAAGCCCAGCTGGGCTGGATTTGGCCCCCCAGGCCTTTGGTTTAACTCCCCTGGATTAGATACGTATAAAAAAGAAATTAAGCAGCAGGCAGAAGGGAAATCATGATAGAAAATGAGAGGCTGGTCTAGGAAAAGAGCCATCTTTTTACATTGCACAGGGTGGATTTGGTCTGCCTGTTGCAAACAGGTTCTGGGGCTAAGCTCCTGGTAAGCTGCAATGGGGGAGCCAGGCAACAGTGTGAACAAGGTCAGGTGCCTCTCTGGAGATGAGCTCCAAGCAAGGCACATGCTGGGAAAGACTATGTTCAAGTGTCAGCTCTCCCAGGGAGGAAGGGTCTCAGGTTACATTTACAAAGCTGAGCGGAAACCCCAGAGCCCATCCTGTTTACTGGCTGCGCCAACCGGCTGGCGAAACAGGCCCACGCCTCACTCAGGGGAGCAGGAGCCGAGCGGCGGAGCGGGTGCCGTCGCAATTACGTGTCCATCACATTATACGCCTGAGAGTGGAACACGACCCTGCCGCCACCGGCCTCATCTCCTAGCTCGACTCGTGCTGTCCCACAATGGACACATGGATGGGTGAATTACATCAGGGCCCCCAAGAAGCCAAGGGAATGTACAATATGTGCTGCAGGTTGTGCAGCTGCTGCCAGCCACCAAAGCAAAAACAGACGACTGGGAGCGGGAGCCCGGCCAGGTCTCAAGGGCCTCTTAGGTCGTCTCGCCTGTCTCTGCCTTAATTCATCTTATTCCAGTGCCCTGATGGTCAGGGTCTTCCTCTTTTTTCCTACTCACCCCCTGTGATTTTTACTGATGCCCAGACTCGGGCTATCATCCATGAAATGCTCACAGCGGAGTAGATCAGAGCTTCTCCAAAACTGAATTCTGCCCTTGGGCTGAAGGAAGTTCAGCAACCCTGGGCTAGATGGACAAAGGGTCTGACCTGGTATACGGCAGCTTCCCATGTTCAGATGGGAAGATGTGCCTGCAAATGAAGGTGCCACTCTGTCAAGTCAAGAGTGGGGATCACAAAAGCTGCCACTAAACTTCTATTTGCAAATGCCAACTGAGCTGTGAAATCTACATGATCCGTGGTCCAAACCATGTCATCGTAACTTGTAACCCATCTTGACCCCTCATAATTGCACACATGCATGCACACACACGGCCGCAGTGGCCACCCAGGTGCCCCCTGGAAACCTCCCAGATGAAACACCCCTAGGAACTACTGGGCCCCATGGAGGAAGAGAAACTGGTACCCATTTCTATTCTACTGTGGAGCCCAAAGCAGCTTGCGGGTTGTCAACTCCGAAGTGAAAAGCTAGTGGCACAATAAGCATCAAGATGATGCAACAGCCTGGGTGGCGGGGTGGGGGGGCAGGGAGAAGAAAAAAGAAAAGATGACATGACATGACAAATGTCATATGTCGCTTGAGCCTCTCCGTGTCTCTCTCCCTCTCGCTAATCTCTAAGGTTGCACTAAAAGCTCCCAGTACGTTCGTAGCACCTTCTGGTTGAAATTATTAGAGCCGAGGGAACACTAATGCGTCAAACGCTGATGCCCTGGAATGTGGTTATTTGAAGCAAGCCGTCTTTGGAAGAAAAGCCCATTTCTTAGTCCTCTCAAAACAAATCAATCCATCCCTCGAGTCTGAGAAGCCGGGCAGGGCTGCGTACGGCCCCTTCCCTCCACCTGCGCGCCACCTCTCCTGTCAGCGAAGCCAAGAGCGGTCCAGCCACCCCGCCACCCTGAGTCTGCATTTCCTTGTCTCCAAAGGCCCCTTAATGGTGTCCACTGAGATCAAAACCAGTTAAGCGGGAATTAGGAGGAAAGAAAAGACAGACAGCTGCTCCCCAACTGGAAGCACAAAATGTTTCTGGCAGGAGGAAATAATGTGCCTCGCTCATCTTGCCAGAAGATGTAAGTACCAAACAATCCAAGAGACACACATTCGGGAGTAACGGCGACGAGCAATCTCTCTCTCTCTCTCTCTCTCTCTCTCTCCTCCCTGCGCCTCTTTTCGTGGTCTCGGCCACGCCCCCTCTCTCGACAGCTTCTGTCACTGTGTGCTCTCAGCGAGATATTTTTAAATCTCTCGCCGCAGCTCATAACTGCGAGTGTATCAGCCAAAATACCTCCCACTGAGGGGAGTTATATATAGCTCTGCGCACAGCCAGAGAGCACAGATAAGATGTACAACATGCAGCCAATGCAGGTCATGTTGTACGAAGCTCAGGCAGAAGAACACCAGAAGTGTTCTGCTGGGTTCAGACCCAACGGCACACGGAATGCGGCATCCCTCTTCCGACAGGGGCAGGCCAGATGCCGCAGGGAAGTTGGCCGGCAGAGCGTCGAGGCGACATGTGTGCCTTCTGGACAGAAGGCAGAGAGGTGTTCTGCCAAAAGAGAGGGGCTGGGCTTCCACCTCTCGTGGCTGGCAGATGAAACTGCCTTCTACCCAGCCAGACCATTGATCCATCTAGCCCAGTACTGACTATTCTGAATGCCTGAGATCTCAGAGGGTATCTGCAAGGAAGGGGCTTTTCCCAGCCCCCCTACCCAACATCCTTCAAAGGGGCTGTATCTGGGGCCGTCGGCATGAAAATCACTACCAGTGAGCTATGGGTGCTTGACTCCCCATGGATGCAATTATGGGAAAGGGGGTGGACTGGGGGCAAACAGGGATATACCAGGGACAAAATGTGGCTCCCATAATGGCAAGGAGGAGCAACGGTCTACGAAAAGAGCCCTGCTTGGCTGGCAGAGGAAGCCTTCACTGAGGCAGAGAGGAGGGCATGCGCTAGGCCCAGCTAGTCCGTTGAGGGGGCAACAGAACAGAAGGGTCACGAAGCCTTCCTCACTGCGTATTTACGTAATGCTTCTTCAGTTCTTAAAGAAGTGCTTCCTTCATATAAGTTGACGTCAGTCACATTGTTTTAATTTAACAAAACAAAACAACACAAAATAAAAACCCTTGTAAGTTTAATGCACATGAGCATTCTTATGCCCAAGTGGAGGGCTAAGAGACAGTAACTTGCCCTGGGCAAGTGTTTGTCACAGTAACTCTTTTGCAATTGCAGGGAAGCCTGAGGCCCTCTGTGGCACAAGGCCTTTCAGGAAACTGTGTGGATACCAAGACACACACATGGGCTGGATGCGCCTGATCTGGTCTGATCTCAGAAGCTAAGCAGGACCAGCCCTTTAACTTTAAGCACTTCTTTAAGCAGGGTGGGAGACCGCCTGGGAATCAGGCTTCCTGCATCGAGCAGGGGGCTGGACTCGATGGTCTTGTAGGCCCCTTCCAACCCTATGGTTCTATGACACACACCCCGAGACGGATTTAATTCGAGAAAGATTGAAGGAAGTCAGAGTGTGTGTGTGTGCGCGCGCGTGCCCTCATGCACATGTGTGAACAAACCTCTGTCATAAAAGCATCAAAGGCAGACAGACAAAATGATGGAAAGAGATGCAGACTGTGGCAACCTTCTCCAACCTGGGACCAGGCAGGGGAAGCCTGTCCCATGGAGGTAAGTTGACAAGAACGTTAAGAGCCCTGCTGGACCAAAGGCCTCTCTAAGCCAGCATTGTGTTTTCACAGTGGCCAGCCAGGTGCCCATGGAAGCCCAAAAGCAAAACATGAGTGCCACAGCACCCTCCTACATAGTGGCTTCTGGTGCACTTATCTACTGAATAAGCAAACCCAGATTTTTTAAAAAAGCATATCCATGTGCGCTCTCCTTCTGGCAACATCCCAAGCTACATGCTCTCATCTTTGCAATGGATTAACTGTCTTATTTTTTTCAGACAGGGAAATGTTCACTCGAGGAAGCTCAAAAGAGCTTAAGGGTGAAAACAAGGAGCTCAGGTGGTTTTTGAGGAAATAAAAACATGCCGCAGTAGGGAAGGCAAAGAGACATGCAGGCTCCTAGATTTTAAATAATCCTTGCTTTCTAGATCTATTTATTAGTCTTGCTCAGAGTTTTGTTTTGGTTATACTGATTTTATTCTCCGATTCCTGTTCATACTTGTATTTTATTGTTTCGTTATTACAATAAACCACATATACATATGGATTTCATATAAATATTGTTAATATCAAAGCTATCAAAAGAAGTCCCAAGACATGGTCTGAAGGCACAGGAGGCAGCCCCCTTGCTGAAGCTAAGCAGGTCTGGGTCCGGTCAGTGCTCGGAGAGGAGACCACCTGGGAACCACATGCAGCCACCTTGAGTTCCACAAAGGAAGAAAGGTAGGATATAAATATAATAAATAAATAAACAAACAAACAAACACAACAGACCAAACACACTTCTGATACTCTCTCCCCATCACCACTTACAGACCTAGGGTGACTTAAAGAAAAAAGATTCTCAATGGGCTATTAGTCATTGTAGCTAAGTGGAATTCTCAGATTCAGAAGCAGTGAACCACTTCATATCAGATGTTAGAGGCAAGCAGCAGGAGAGACAGCGGATAAAAAATAATGAAAGCAAAATTTAAATGGTATTTCTTTGTTATTTTATCTGTTTGTTATTTTTGCAAATGTTTATC
Organism: Heloderma suspectum; assembly: GCF_057233095.1. Lineage (NCBI taxonomy): Eukaryota > Metazoa > Chordata > Lepidosauria > Squamata > Helodermatidae > Heloderma > Heloderma suspectum. The sequence continues at coordinate 326,624,348 of NC_139460.1, read as the reverse complement.
CCAGATTTCTATCTTAAGATAACAAAGATAGCTAAAAATCTAACATCAAAACAAACAGGGAAAACAGAAATCTCTTAACAATACATTATCCAAAATCAACGTTAAAACAACAACTATAAAAGCAAAAGTAAATGCTGACGGGATGGCAGCTGAAATACAACACAGACCAGCCAGAACATTCAGGGGCCTGCTGGATTAGATGCATCTTCAAAAAGGTGGCAAAAAACCAACAAAGAGGCTGCCCTACTGGGCAGGGATATCCACCGCCCGGCCCAGCCAGAGGGAAGCCTACCACCCAGCCAGGGCGCAGCTCCTCTCGCTAAAAGTGCTTCCAGAATTTAAGCAAGATGTTTTTAAAAAGTCAGTTATAGCAGACATCCTTTGAAACGTATTTAAGTTGAAATCTGAATTTAAAACGAAACATGTGAAGATGTAAACAATCGTGATCTCTTAAACCTGAATCCACTACCACCTAAGCCAGGGGTGTTGAACCTCAGGCTCGTGGGCCCAATCCGGCCAGCCTGCGGGCCCAATCCAGCCCCCCAGGCTTCCCCAGAAGGCCATGCCCCCTTCCCCTGGCCCCAGGCCTTCCCCCCAACCACTGATTGTTTGGTGGTGTCCTGGCTTTTGCACATTTTTCCCTTGCTCTAAAAGATTGAAATGCCTCTCCTATAGCTTGGTTACACACAGTAAGAGTTTTAAGTTAAAATATGCTGGTCTTTTGATATTCTGGGCCCACACTTTTTGCCCCACCCACCACTGGAATGTGGCCCCCAAGAGCTTCGCCAAAACTTCGGGCGGAAAGAAGTTTAACATCCCTGATCTAATCCAACACATTTAAAGGGTGATTTTCTATGAAAGAGACCAGATCAGAAGGGATACCATATTATGGATACCATACCTTTTGAGGGCAGGTATTATGGATACCACACAATAGGTCATGTTGTGCGTTGTATTTATTATTGGGCAAACTATGAGTATTAATGCTGCAAAGCTATACACACTTACCTGGGAGAAAACCCACTGAATAGTGTGTTCTTCCTTCCAAATAGATACACGTAAGATTGCATTCTGTCAAGGAAATGTCCATATTCTTTCAATCTCATGGAGCAATACTGCTCTGTTCATAATTACTAAGCCCTTGTCTTCGAAAAGTTCTGGGTGTTTAACCTTCAACTAACTGCTCGTGTTTAGTGTCCTTGTTTGCATAAAGAGCAAGATAGTACAAATCCTTAATTTCACAAGGCTCCCTTGTCTGTGGCTGCTTCCAGACAAGCATTAGTGTGGAATTACCATGGATGGCTCATTCACTCACATTTTACGTGAGATCCACTTGACGATGCTTGCTTTAAAGTAGCATTATAACATTGTAGGGGTGTAGAGCTTTACCCGTCTAGTTCTAATTAAAGAAAACATTTTAAAAAACCTTTCCAGTCATCATCATTAACCACTTGACTAAAATTGTGGTAACTGGAAAGGGCAGGGGGTCATTCTTTTTTTATTTATATATTGTTGTTGTTGTTGTTCTTGTTCAGTCGTGTCCGACTCTTCGTGACCCCATGGACCATAGCACGCCAGGCCTTCCTGTCCTCCACTCTCTCCCGGAGTGTGCTCAAGTTCATATTCATTGCATCCGTGATGCTATCCAGCCATCTCATCCTCTGCCGTCCCCTTCTCCTTTTGCCTGCAATCTTTCCCAGCATCAGGGTCTTTTCCAGGGAGAAAAAGGGCCACCTTCGCATTAGGTGGCCAAAATATCTGAGCTTCAGTTTCAGGATCTGTCCTTCCAATGAGCAGTCAGGGTTGATTTCCTTTAGGATGGACTGATTTGACCTCCTTGCAGTCCAGGGGACTCGTAAGAGTCTTCTCCAGCACCACAGTTCAAACGCATCAATTCTTCGGCGCTCAGCTTTCCTTATAGTCCAGCTCCCACAGCCATACGTTGCTACTGGGAAAACCATAGCTTTGATTATATGAACCTTTGTCGGCAAGCTGATGTCTCTGCTTCTTACTATGCTGTCTAGGTTTGCCATAGCTTTCCTCCCAAGGAGCAAGCGTCTTTTCATTTCATGGCTACAGTCACCGTCTGCGGTGATCTTGGAGCCCAAGAAAATAAAGTCTGTCACTGCTTCCATTTCTTCCCCTTCTATATGCCAGGAAGTGATGGGGCCAGATGCCATGATCTTCGTTGTTTTAATCTTGAGTTTCAAACCAGCTTTTGCACTCTCCAATTTCACCCCTCAACAAGAGGCTCTTTAGATCCTCTTTGCTTTCTGCCATTAGGGTGGTATCGTCTGCGTATCTGAGGTTGTTGATAATTCTCCCGGCAATCTTAATTCCGACCTGTGATTCATCCAGCCCGGCGTTTCTCATGATGTACTCTGCGTATCAGTTAAATAAGCAAGGCGACAATATACAGCCTTGTCATACTCCTTTCCCAATTTTGAACCAATCAGTTGTTCCATGTCCGCTTCTTACTGTTGCTTCTTGACCCTCGTACAGGTTTCTCAGGAGACAGGTAAGGTGGTCTGGTACACCCATCACTTTAAGAATTTGCCAGGGTTTGTTGTGATCCACACAATCAAACGCTTTAGCATAGTCAGTAAAGCAGAAATAGACGTTTTTCTGGAATTCTCTTGCTTTCTCCATGATCCAGCGAATGTTGGCGATTTGATCTCTAGTTCCTCTTAGGGGTGCACGAAAGTCCCTTACCTGTCCTCGAAGCTTTTCGCGGTGGGGGGGAGGCGCTTCGCTGCTCCCCCCGCAAAGTTCAGGCCGGGGGGGGAGGGTTCCCGCCTCGCCCGGCCGAAATTCAGGCCGGGTAGAAGGCGCCTCGCCCAGCCGCGAACTAAAAAGTAAAAAAAAAAAAAAACGCCCCCGTGATAGGCTACGTGACGATTAACGTAGCCTATCACGGCTAGATCTGCAAAGTCAGCCGTGATAGGCTATGTAAATCGTCACGCTATTTGTGTTGCCCTTATTTTCGCCGTAGTCTACGTAAAGATTTACGTAGACTACAGCGACCAAATAAGGAACGCGAATGGCCGCTCCCTATGGGGGCCGCCATTATCCGTACGCGCTTTTTTTTTTTTTTTTAAAGTCACCCGTGATAGGCTACATGACGATTTACGTAGCGTATCACGGCTGACTTTGCAAATCTAGCCGTGATAGGCTACATTAATCATCACGTAGCCTATCACGGGGGCGTTTTTTTTTTCTTTTATTGGAATGGCGGCGGCGGCGGCAGCCGGTCGAAAGACGGGCTGCCGCTCCCGCCCCGGACGAAGACCCGCCGAACCGCCGGCCGGACCCGCCGCCGGGAGGGACATTCGCCAAAGGTAAGTCCCGTCCCGGGGGGGTGTGCGGGGGGCGGGGGGGTGCGGAGAATTTCTCCCCGAAACTTGTTCGGGGGGCCGAACACGTTGGCGCTCGGCCCCCCGAAGTTTGGGGGAGAAATTCTCCACCAACCCTAGTTCCTCTGCCTCTTTGAAACCCAGCTTGTACTTCCGGTAGTTCTCGGTTCACATACTGCTGAAGCCTAACTTGTAGGATTTTGAGCATCACCTTGCTGGCATGTGAACTTGTGAGCACGGTAGCTTGAACACTCTTTGGCATTGCCCTTCTTTGGAACTGGAATGTAAACTGACCTTTTCCAGTCTTGTGGCCACTGTTGAGTGTTCCAAATTTGTTGGCATACTGAGTGCAGCACTTTAACAGCATCATCTTTTAGGATCTTAAATAGCTCAGCTGGAATACTGTCATCTCCGCTAGCTTTGTTGTTAGTCATGCTTCCTAAGGCCCACTTGACTTCACTCTTGAGGATGTCCGGCTCAAGTTCAGTGACCGCAGTATCATGGCTATCAGGGACATTCAGATCTTTCCTGTATAGTTCTTCTGTGTATTCTTGCCACCTCTTCTTAATCTCATCTGCTTCTGTTAGGTCCCTGCCTTCTTTGTCCTTTATCATGCCCGTCTTTGCACAAACGTTTTCCTCGATTTCTTTGCATTGTTCATTTAAGAAGGCCTTCTTGTCCCTCCTTGCTATTCTCTGGAAATCTGCATTCAGTTGGGTATATCTTCCCCTTTCTCCCTTGCTTTTCGTTTCCTTCTTTCCTCAGCTACTTGGAAAGCCTCATCAGACAGCCACTTTGCTTTCTTGCATTTCTTTTTCTTTGGGATGGATTGAGTTGCTGCCTCCTGAACAATGTTACAGACCTCCGTCCATAGTTCCTCAGGCACTCTGTCTGCCAGGTCTAATCCCTTAAATCTATTCCTCACCTCCACTGTATATTCATAAGGGTCATACCTGAATGGTTTAGTGGTTTTCCCTACGTTCTTCAATTTAAGCCGAAATTTTGTGATAAGAAGCTCATGATCTGAGCCACAGTCAGCTCCAGGTCTTGTTTTGACTGACTGTGTGGAGCTTCTCCATCTTTGGCTGCAAAGGACATAATCAATCTGATTTCGATATTGACCATCTGGTGATGTCCATGTGTAGAGTCGCCTCTTGTGCTGTTGGAAAAGAGTGTTTGCTATGATCAGCGTGTTCTCTTGGCAAAACTCTATTAGCCTTTGTCCTGCTTCATTTTGTACACCAAGGCCGTGCTTGCCTGTTATCCCGGTGATTTCTTGACTTCCTACTTTAGCATTCCAATCCCCTATGATGAAGAGGACATCTTTTTTGGTGTTAATTCTAGAAGGTGTTGTAGGTCTTCATAGAACCGATCAACCTCAGCTTCTTCGGCCTCAGTGGTTGGGGCATAGACTTGAATTACTGTGATGCTGAATGGTTTGCCTTGGATTCGTACTGAGATCATTCTGTCGTTTTTGAGATTGTACCCCAGTACTGCTTTTCCCACCCTTTTACTGACTATGAGTGCTACTCCATTTCTTCTAAGGGATTCGTGCCCACAGTAGTAGATATAATGGCCACCTGACTTAAATTCACCCATGCCTGTCCATTTTAGTTCGCTGATTCCCGAAGACGTCGATGGTCAATCAGCATTCTAAAAGCACTATACAGCACTATTTTAAAAAACTTTCTCCTCACCATGCTAAAATAGTGATGACTGGAAAGGAGAGAGAGAGACTGGAGAGAGGGAGAGAGAGTTACAGGGGTGTTGTGCTGTAACACATTTTCATTTAAATGGTATTTTACCATTATGAATTTTAAAGTATAGCCAGAAGTGTTTTAGCGTGACTTGAACGATCCATTTTACAGAACCAAGTGATCCCACTGCAAAGGATTTGCAATGGGTTTCAAAACCACGCCACTTAAAAACGATGGGAAAGCAGCACAGGAGCCACTGGTGTGGACAAAACACAGTGCAAATACACAAAGAAAATGCAAAACACCGTCGAAGGCTGTGGAAAGCCGACTGCAATTCCACTTGTGTAGCTTCCAGCAGACGAGCAATGATTTCTTGGTGCTAGGAGCTGTCTGCCTAGACACATCCTCTAAGGAGCTATAAACTGTGTAGAGCAAAAGGCCTGCAGGCTGCATATCCAAAGGTTTGGGATAATGCTCTTTGGTAGTATACAGGGTCTCTCTTAAGCTGAAAGCTGACATGCTTAATTCCTGTGGTAGCCCATGTATATGTACACTTGTTCAGGAACTATAAGACTTAGAAAACTGGAAATTTGATTTAAATCTGTTATTAAACCAGCCATTTTGTCTGCTGAGTTAAATCAATTTGGCCACAGGAGAGAATTATTGCATGTGGACTTCCCAACTGGCCACTGTGGAAAGGATGGTAAAGGAAGAGATGGGGTCCTTGGTCTCATGGACCAAGGCAATTCTTATGTTCTTCTAAAACATTAGATCAAAAGTGGGCAAATAAAATTGGGGGGATGACCCCCATGCAGCCCCCCACAAACCAAATGACATCAGTGGGGTGGGGCCACACCCCATGATGTCATTTGGTCCCTGTCAGGTGCACTGGCAAATGGCTTCACTGGGCATGGGGCTTCTCCTGTTTCAGAAGGTCCATGTGCAGAGAAGCCTCTTCGCCTCCCCACACCTCCCACTGGGGAGAGGACACGGGGCAGACGAAGCTCCTCAGCCCAACTTCATTCATCCGGTGGTTTCAAGAGAACCTGCTCTTCGTTTCTATTCTGAAAGCTTTCAAAGAGCATCTGGTAACCCAACAAGTGATCTTGGAAAATGAGCTGTATAGTCCAGAGACACTATATATATTTACAGATATTATTATAATATATAGATTTTATACGCTAATGACGTTTTCCAAAAAGAAAAAAAACAATGCATTCTCTAGTCCCTCCTGGTTTTTACTTTTCATGTAATGGTGTGGGGGAGGGGGAGAGCTGTGTTTGCTTGTGCATTGCCCTAACAGCAGTGCCCGCAGAAGGGGGTGTAAACCAGCAAACGTTGCCCTCTGCAGCTGTTTATTCTCTCTGGCGACCCCAAGAGGCAGCAATGACCACCAGGCACTTGGCCAAGGACAAAGCAGCAAGCCATTAATGCCACACATCTGCACGCTCAAGGCCTTGGGTTTCCCTTCTGAGAAAGCGTAAGGGCAATAAAGCAAGGACTGGCGAAAGCCTCCCAGCGCTGGAAGCTCTTGGTATCCCTTTCCGTAGAACACCGGGTGACTAAATGCATGAGACCCTCTTCGCACAGCGCATAGATGAACCGTGGAATTTGCTACCACACGATGTTGAAATGGCCTTGGACAGCTTGAAAGGGGGATTAGACAAATTCATAGAGCGTGAGGCTACCAAGGGCAACTAGTCATGATGTCTACATATTACCTCCAGTATCACACACAGTGTGCCTCTAAATATCAGTTCCTGGGAAACATGAGCGGGAGGGAGCCATTGCGCTCAGGCCCTGCTTATGGGCTCCCCAAAAGGCACCTGGTTGCCCACTGAGGGAACAGAATGTTGTACTAAACAGGCCTTTGGTCAGCTCCAGCATGGCAGTTCCCATGTTCTTATCCCAACTCATACCACTGGGTTTCAACTAGTATGCACAGATTTTGTTAAAACTAGTGCTGTGCCGAAAATTTTTCCCACATTTTTTTCGACCATTCTCATTCAGTGTGACAGAAAAGAAATTGCTTTCAAAAAGGAATTCAAAGGAGGAGAAATTTCAGAGAAATTCTCATGGGTTTATTTTATTTATTTATTTATTGCATTTATACCCCTTTTTTCCCTCTTGCAAAGAACCCTTGCAAGGAACCCTTGGGTTTGGGCGGCCATAAAATGGCAGCCATGGTGGGCATGGCCAGTCACAAAACTCTCATTTTCCAGAAGGCAAACTGGTAAGACTAATAGAAAAGTAACTAGCCCAAGAACCCAGGAACCTAAGCACAAGGCAGAGATGTGGGTCTGAGCTCCAAAATACAAAACTACTCTTTTGAACCCAAATAAAGGGTAGCACTTCGCTTTGCAGCATGACAATCTACCACTTAAAAGAATTTCTAAAATCAGGAGAGGAAGGGAACTTGGTGAGTGCAATGGCACCATTTTGGAAACGCTCACTTGGAGTCTCTGGATCAGCAAATTCTTCCCGAAATGGGAAGGGAGAGTCATGATACCTCCAAAGCCAATGTCTGTACTGAACTTGAAGAAAGCTGAACCATGGAACTCCCTGGTACAAGGAAATAGCTGTGGCAAAGTATCTAGCAATTTTCTAAGAGGGATTACATATCAATATAAAATGCTCTGAGCAACTGACAACTGGTTATATCCAACTCTGCGTCCATCTGTCACCATTTTGTGACTGGTGGGGCTCAGTCATTTTCAGCTCTCTCAAGCCGGCCCTGGGAGTCAAAAGTTTGAGAACCCCTGGTGTAAGCAATACTGACCGGGATGGGCCAAGGATCTGACTCAGTGACCTGGTTCGCATGAACATGGAGGGGAAATAAGCCACAGTGTCTTATTTCCCCTCCCCTAGTGTACCGGCTACATACTGGGAGGATTAGCATAATTCCCCCAGCAGCACGACACAGCATGTCCTGAGAACCCAGCCAGGGTGACTTGTTGGGCTGATGAGGGTCCACCCTAACCCAGAACGGCCACAACAACAAGTCACCCTGGATGGGTTCACACGACATGGCACGGCATTAACAGTGCATTCAGCATGCGAAGTGTGTGTCCTACCTCCGAGCAATGACTTTTTGGCCAAATCCTCAACTGAAACTTAGCCTAAAGCAGCCTTCCCCACCCAACCTGGTGTCCTTTAGATGTGCTGTGGTACAACTTCCATCATCCCCAGCCACCATGAAGTAAACAGGTAGCTGGGGCTCCCCACCTCCCCACCCACTCACTCTCTCTTATTGAACACTTATAAAAAACACCTTTCATTTTAAAATAAATAAAACCAAGGAGGTTTACAAGAAGTTACAAAACAGCATGTTGTAATACCTTTCTCTCTTAAATTCAAACCTGTCTGTTTCTCACTTCATCTTTCTTTTATACAGTTCTCGTTTGCATTTCGTTTAGTTTACAGGCTTTCTTAACTGCTGTCTGGCCCTTTGCTGATCATAGCAATCCAACACATCAGGAGGGCTCCAGGTTAAGGAAGACTGGACTAAAGGAACAAATCACCTTGGAGACAAATATATCCATCTCTCTGTTAATGTGGCATGGATGTTTCTATTTGTTTGAACAAGAAGGCATAGGCTGCTTATGGCTCCATTATTAGCCTTCCACAACCTGGTGCCCTCCAGATGTGATGGACTACAACTCCCAGCATGCTGGCTGGGGCATGCTGGGAGTTGTAGTCCAACACATCTGGAGGGCACCAGTTTGGGGAAGGCTGCTCTATATGATTTGTCTCCCTGGCTCCCAACATTTCTCCTTCCCCTTTTCTGGTCTCTTCCTCCTTTTCTTCCTCTCCTTCTTCACATATTGTCCTCACATATCTCCTTTTATGATATCAAGGGAACGTTTTGTGCAAAGATGGGCATGATAAAGGACAAAGAAGGCAGGGACCTAACAGAAGCAGATGAGATTAAGAAGAGGTGGAAGGAATACACAGAAGAACTATACAGGAAAAATCTGAATGTCCCTGATAGCCATGGTAGTGCGGTCACGGAACTTGAGCTGGTCATCCTAGAGAGTGAAGTCAAGTGGGCCTTAGCAAGCATTACCAACAACAAAGCTAGCAGAGATGACAGTATTCCAGCTGAGCTATTTAAAATCCTAAAAGACGATGCTATTAAAGTGCTGCACTCAATATGTCAACAAATTTGGAACACTCAACAGTGGCCACAAGACTGGAAAAGGTCAGTTTACATTCCAATTCCAAAGAAGGACAACGCCAAAGAATGTTCAAACTACCGTACGATTACGCTCATTTCACATGCCAGCAAGGTGATGCTCAAAATCCTACAAGCTAGCCTTCAGCAGTATATGAACCGAGAACTACCAGAAGTACAAGCTGGGTTTCGAAGGGGCAGAGGAACCAGAGATCAAATCGCCAACATTCGCTGGATCATGGAGAAAGCAAGAGAATTCCAGAAAAACGTCTATTTCTGCTTTACTGACTATGCTAAAGCCTTTGATTGTGTGGATCACAACAAACCCTGGCAAATTCTTAAAGTGATGGGAGTACCAGACCACCTTACCTGTCTCCTGAGAAACCTGTACGAGGATCAAGAAGCAAAAGTAAGAACCAGACATGGAACAACCGATTGGTTCAAAATTGGGAAAGGAGTACAACAAGGCTGCATATTGTCACCCTGCTTATTTAACTGATATGCAGAGTACATCATGAGAAACGCCAGGTTGGATGAATCACAGGTCGGAATTAAGATTGCCGGGAGAATTATCAACAACCTCAGATACGCAGACGATACCACCCTAATGGCAGAAAGCAAAGAGGATCTAAAGAGCCTCTTGTTGAGGGTGAAAGAGGAGAGTGCAAAAGCTGGTTTGAAACTCAACATTAAAAAAATGAAGATCATGGCATCTGGCCCCATCACTTCCTGGCATATAGAAGGGGAAGAAATGGAAGCAGTGACAGACTTTATTTTCTTGGGCTCCAAGATCACCGCAGACGGTGACTGTAGGCTGTAGCAATGAAATGAAAAGACGCTTGCTCCTTGGGAGGAAAGCTATGGCAAACCTAGACAGCATAGTAAGAAGCAGAGACATCAGCTTGCCGACAAAGGTCCGTATAATCAAAGCTATGGTTTTCCCAGTAGCAACGTATGGCTGTGAGAGCTGGACTATAAGGAAGGCTGAGCGCCGAAGAATTGATGCTTTCGAACTGTGGTGCTGGAGAAGACTCTTACGAGTCCCCTGGACTGCAAGGAGGTCAAATCAGTCCATCCTAAAGGAAATCAACCCTGACTGCTCATTGGAAGGACAGATACTGAAGCTGAAGCTCAGATATTTTGACCACCTAATGAGAAGAGAAAACTCCCTGGAAAAGGCCCTGATGCTGGGAAAGACTGAGGGCAAAAGGAGAAGGGGACGGCAGAGGATGAGATGGCTGGATAGCATCACGGATGCAATGAATATGGACTTGAGCACGCTCCGGGAGAGAGTGGAGGACAGGAAGGCCTGGCGTGCTGTGGTCCATGGGGTCACGAAGAGTCGGACATGACTGAACGACTGAACAACAACAACAACAATCTCCTTTTACATTGTGCTAGGGATGACTGGGGGAGATGTTAATGCATCAAATGTCTATTTGAATAATTCACAGAAGTGACAGACTATTTGTATTTATTAATTACTATTCAGTAAAAATATTCATCAGAATTAATTTCAAATAAAAGAATATACAAATATCCCTAATATGGACAGGGAATATTCTCCACCCTTAACAATAATCAAACTTCAACCAAATTGCACAGGAAGGAACATCTTTTCTTGTCTTTATTTTTTGCAATTGCACAAATCAAGTATCTTTGCATACATCTGCTTGTTTGGCATATTTGAAGTCCACTGCTTCAAAAATGAACACAACAATTTACAGCCCACCAGTTCTCTTATTTAGTCCACTGATTCCTTCTGTCTTCAAATCCCCCCCACCTCCATCCTAGCCATTGTCTTTCTCTACGTTCACCAAGATATATCAATTAAAAATATAATCTGGTTGTGTGTATATCCACCTAGTCTCTGTTTTTCACAAAGTAGTGTGCATGAGAACAAGAAGGATTTTTTTAAGGTATACCAGCACAAATGCCACCTAAATCCTCTTCCTCTTCCACCTACAAACCTCCTTCCCTGTGGCCTAGTCCTCAGTAAGGAAGTAAACCTGTGACAGGGAGGTACTACCTCAGATTATTCACACAACTAGAAGCTTCTCCATTCAAAAACATTCCCTGTACATAAAAAAACCCAACGCGTCAGGGAGAAGAACACTAGCCTGTCTCCCTGATACACTAGCTTTCTGTGTGCAGGGATTCTTGTGTGGCAGAGCATTCAATCATGTGAGCCCCCGTCTTGCACTCTGAAGTGACACAGGCCAGACACTGGCTGAACACCTCCGTGAGAACGAGGCCTGTATTCCCTCAGTATCTAAGACCACACCTCCTCCCCTTCATCTGCATCTCCTGTTCTCTTCCAAAACTGCTTGTTCCAGGAATCTCTCTTATCACACCTTCAGATGCTTTGGCAATATTCCCACCCTCCACCTGGCTAGCCCTCCTCGTCTACTTTGGGGCTGTAAATTTCCCAGGATGGTGTTTCTGGCCTTCATCTGTTTGTTAAGTGCCATATACATTTATGGGGCTGTTGGCAATAAAGTGATAAATAAGTAATACCAACATTCTTGGATGACCCTGAGCAAGGTGCGCCATTCAGCCCGTTTCTCACTTGCTGCCTTTCCCGCTGCAAGACTCAGTCAGACAGCCAAGCCCTAACCCTCAACTTATATTGCGAAGCCACAAACCTCAGATATGTGCCCAAATCAGTGGGAACCAAAAAAAAGGGTCTTGTGTTGGACAGAAGCCACTGAACTTTGCAAAGATTTTTATCATTCCTTTCTTTCCAGTTATTACTGGTGTCCCACTTTTAACAGACTTATCAAATTAGCTTCCAGAGGAAGTTAATATACATTTGTGTGTAAAACATCCTAAGGGTGCAATCCTATACATATTTAGACTGAAAAAAATCCAACAGCTCCCAGCATTCCCCAGCCAGCATGGACTTTTTTTCTTTCTAAATATGCATAGGATTGTGCCTTAAACATATCTAGTGGCCATGAGTTCCTGAACCACCCGGGTACACATCTGCAGGATCACTGGGGGAGATGTGGCTGGTACTGGGGCACCAGGAGCCACCAGGGCCCCATCTACATGAGCCTTTTACTCCAGGGCGGCTGCAAGTTGAGGTTCCTCGGGACAGACAATGTAGTCGCCACTTCACAGCCATCTGTCGTTTTCTCCCAGAAATGCGGATTTCCAAGGAGGTGTTTTGCTGCAATGTTTTTCATTTGCTGCAGGTTTCCCCGCGGTTGCAAGCCGTCTGTCCCTTCCCCAAGCCGACTTCACATTTTGCGGTGGGCGTGTTGTAGGTGTGCGTAATGCTTGCGTCACTCTGTGACGCCCCTTTACTCCCCCCGTCTCTTCACAGCTGTGCAGTTACAGAGGCACAGAGAGGCGTTTTCATTTATTTAATCACACTTCCGCACATTTTTTGCAGCTTCGTATCTTTGCAGCTTTGTATCTTCGGTTGCTTTTGGACTCAGTGCCCAAGAGCCGGGGGGGGGGGGGGGAGGACCAACTTTGTTCAGGCCACCATTTTGGAGTGATGGGTAGCCACGCGCCGCTCATGCTTGTGAGCGCAAACCATCACGAGAGTCTCAGGCTGGGGAACTGACAAACAGATGGCATAGAAATGAAGGAGCACAGAACACCCACTTTTTACCTAATGATGGACGGAAAGACACAACAGAAGCCCTAAAATACAAAACAGCCACTGAAGTGTCACACACTCACGGGGCTGCACAGCTGTGCATTAACGTATAATGGCAAAAAAAGGGCATGGCCGAGTCTGTTAGGGAAGCGCACAGTAAATCGCGAGTGTATCGCAGCAGAAGCTAATTTGAAGCTGCAATGCTGCGCAGTAGCAATGGAGCAAAGGGTGAAAGCAGTGCCATGTAGATGGGGCCCAGGAGCCCGAGTCCACTACACAGGCTATGGGGCAGGAGTCAAAGGCTTTCGATGGACTCCATGCAATGTGTGTCACAAACTCTTCTACAAGGTATCGAAAGGTCTGTTGCAAGCAGTTGCTCCCCAGCAAACTCTACCTCCAAAAAATGTTTGCATCTACATTTTGTAGGGGAGAGGCGATAATAAAAGGCCTCTTGTAGATTTATAGCCCTAATCTGAACACTTTGAGAGCACCTAGGCCAGATCCCACAAAGGGGATTCAATAGCACAAATGCCCAGAAGCAAAAAAGTTGCTGCTGTCGTGTCTCCAAGTAGCAGAGGAGGCAACTGCAGGCACTGCCAATTGCCATGCTGCTTGAAAGTGGTCCTGGGCACTTGGATAGACAATCAATTACCCGGGAAATTATAAGAATCCCATTTGTACACAAGTGTTTATTTGGGATTCACTGCACTTGAGCGCCATCAACTTGGTGCCAATCATCATATATACCAGTCTTCCCCAACCTGGCGCCCTCCAGATGTGCTGGGCTACAACTCCCATCATCTCCAGCCAGCATGATGGGAGTTGGAGTCCAACACATTTGGAAGGCCAGTTCCCAATGTTCCGGGAACTGACCTTGGACCCCACACTCTGAGGTCGGTTCCTGGAGAACCAACCTTGCCCCCCTTCTGCGCTGCCTCGGAGGCAGTGCAGAACAGCCCCATCCTCTGCGCTCGCAAGAGGAGCGCAGAGTGTCCAGAAAGGGGCGTGGCTGCAGGTGTTCCGGGGCGGGGAGAGAGTAACTGCATGTACGACACATCCCCACTCCGTGCTCCTGTGGCTAGACAACCGCAATCGGCTGTCTAGCCAAAAATGCAGGGCAGGAGGAGCGCGGAGGGAACGATCCCTTCCGTGCTTCTCTTGCCCAATTTTGGATAGGCGGTCACCTCCGAGTTCAGAGGCGGCCGCCTATCTTGATAGGATTGCGCCCTAACAAACCAAAACGCTACTTGCTGATCAAATTGCAAGTTCCCAACCTAACAGTGAAGTCAGCTTTGAAAAACTGTGTGCTCTGTACCTCATAAGCTCACCCACAAGAGGCAATGAATTAAAAGAGGGCAGCAGCCTGGCCGTTGTTTTCGGCAGACCAGCACCCCCTCCCCAAAAGGAAGTGCTCAGAAACACCTGACAAAGGCCCATCCATAAAGACAGTAACCATAAAAACAGTGACAGAAACAGTGCAGTCCTGCACATCCGGGAGAGGGCAGGGGAACAGTGCTGAGCAGGATCTGATCTCCACAGATTTGAAATATGCTGCTCACAAAAGACTGAACTGATCCAGCAACTGGATGCATCCCCCTCCCCTCTTGCCTACGTTAACGGACCTTGCTAAAGGAGCGATTCCCACTGCTGCCCCCACATGCAGTGTGAAGTGACAGCAGACACTATGACACACTGGCTAAGGCGGCCTCCCCCCACCGGTTCCCTCCAAAGGTGTCAAACGGAAACTCCCATCATCTCCAGCCAGCATGGCCAAGGCACTACACACAGACCCCAAGGTTGTCCCTGCCACTGATCTGGCCAGACCACTTGGCATCCAGAGGAGGTTTCCAAATGCAGTGCACTCTCTTGGTGCTTCGGACTCTCCCAAAAGCCCCAAATGCCCCCCCCCCCCGCAGCTCTCTGGAACTTGGGGCCATTTCCATGCTTTGAAGATGCTCCAAATGGGCACGGACAACGTCTCCCCACTTCCAAGTAGGCAGGGGCTAGGTGGAGCCCAGCCCCTCCCTTTTTCCAAGTCCTTCCTGTGCGTGAGAGGACCTGGAGGAGAGGAAGCCTTCACAACTGATGGGCTGTCCACCAAAGGGAGCCAAAGCTGGTGGGCCCCCATTTGTAAATGTGAGCCTTGCCGTCTGCTGCTGAGTTGGCCAGCAAATGAGTCCAGCCCTGCTTTGCTGCTGCACACTGGATAGCAGCTCAGGTTTAGAAGAGTTGATCTTTCTGAGCTTGCAAGAGAACTGAAGTTTCCTAAAGAACTCCCATTTGCATCACAGAGTCAGCCTTGACTGCATCTAGGAAGCTCATCTCTTGGACAGCTCACCTTTGTAGTCAACAATGTGGATTAGAAAAGTTGAGGAAGGTCAAAGTAATCAGAACCACAGCAAAACCAAGAGATTGCCAAGCAGGAGAAGGGAATATTTTTAAGGATGGCACTCTTATCAAAAACAAGAGAGAAACTGGGATTTATGAACATGAAGTTGAAAGACCTCATGGTTGCAGAGAAACACCTAAAAACAGAGTAGCAAGCAAAGATCAAGAACTTGCTTCTTGTAACACAGCCTTCACCATCCATGCTGGGAGCTGTAATTCAACACATCTGGAGGGCACCTGGTTGAGGGAGGTGATTATAAAAGATGCGGGGGGGATACAGTTCTGCCCCAATGGAGGCTGGTGGTTCCGATGTCAGTGGGGCAGTGAACCGGCTCTGGGTTTCAGTCAGAACCAGCCAGAACGCTAAAGGAGCTCTCCAAGGTGCTTCACAAGGGGGACGATTACGCTTTGCACCTTGGAGAGCTCCTTTAGAGTTCTGAGTGAAACCTGGAGCAGATTCACCGCCCCACTGACATCAGAGCCACCAGCCTCCGCCGTTCTCCTAAATCACTGCCAAACACTGCATCCCTCATAACTGATAACTTTCAATAGCACTGCGCCATCCATAGCTCCATTAACAGACCACATACCATCTTTATGTGCCATAAACCTTGGCATAGCTTTATAATGCAACATGATTCACTTTTAAGACTCATCTTTCCATTCTTCTCCTTATCAAATAGTCTCTCTCTCTATTTCAAAAACCTACGTAAACTGCCTGAGGCAAGTGTCTGTCCACTTGTGTGCAAAAGGGTGCCAAAATTAGGGATGTGCCAACCCTCCCTGACCCATTTCACTCCTTCACACTTGCATCCAAATTCTTTGGACGCTGCTCCTCCAAAGCAGGATCCTCAAAATCCACCTCAGCATTTAGCTGCAGGAGCAAAGATGATGCCCTTCAGCACTTTGCACAAGATCAGAGGCACGTGGCCCTTCTAAAGGTTTTGTTGAAGGCAGCTTCCAGTCAAAGCTTCATGCTTCCTGTTCCCACTTATTTTATTTATTTATGTGTATTAGAGCAGCCTTCCCCAACCTGGTGTCTGCAAGATGCTTTGGACTACAACTCCCATCACGCTGACCATTGGCTGTGCTGGCTGAGACTGATGGATGTTATAGCCCCAAACCTCTGGAAGGCATCAGGTTGGGAAAGGCTGAATTGCAGCATTTCTCCCTCTCCCTTCCATCTCCAACAATGGAGGCTTTAACATCCCCCCAACATGAAGGGGCTTTAAAACAACCAATAAAAACATCAACAACAACAACATTAATACAAAAGTAAAAACAAATCTATTAAAAAAAATACAGAAGCAGCAGTAAAAGCGAAACTGGAAAAGGACAGAATTAAAACAAGAAGTAAGTATTACGTCACTGGTAAGCTAATGGCCTGGCAGAAAATAAACGTCTTAAGGTGCCGGCAGAAGATGGTTAAAGCAGGAGACAAGTGAGCCTCCCAGGGCAGCAAATTCCATCTGTGTCCTTCTGCCCATTTTCTTCTTAAAGGAAGAGAAGCTGGTCCCTCTCACAAGGCAGGGAGGCTTTTCCATGCTCTCAGGTGTCTTTTTCAAGAAAGGTGGGGCGTGGGGGGAACACCTGTTTTCTCCCTCATGGGAAAGGGCCCCCCGCACAGATTCAGAGGCCCTCAGCTCAAGGCGCCAAATCAAAGTTGGCGCTCCGGAGCGGCTGGCCACAAGATGGCTTCTTCCCCTGCTCCGGGGGGGAATGAGAGAACAGCCGATCTGGGGTTGCAGAATGACTTTAGAACATAAGAAGAGCCGTACTGGATCAGACCAAGGGTCCATCTAGCCCAGGTTTCTGTTCACACAGTGGCCAACCAGATGCCCACAGGAAACCCACAAGCAGGGCATGAGTGCAACAGCACCATCCCGCCCAAGTTCCCCAGCGACTGGTGGACAGAGGCATGCGGCCTCTGATCCTGGAGGTAGCACATAGCCATCGGGCCTGACAGCCGTGGACAGCCTTCTCCTCTGTGAATTTGTCCAGTCCCCTTTTAAAGCCATCTGACTGTGATGACTTTGATGTCAACTAGTGAGCAGAAGGGCTGAAGTGAGACAAAGGCCAGGCCGGGAGGGGAGGGGAGGGCGCAGAAGGAAGGAAGGAAGGAAGGAAGGAAGGAAGGGGCTTAGCTTTTGCCCTCTCTGTCTCTCTCTTCTTCCACCCTCCAGGCACCGAGCTAACTGGTACCAGTCGTGACAGGTAAACACCTTGACGTAATGGCTGGGGGATTATGGGAGTTCTAGTCTAACGCATCCGGAGGGCACCATGTTGGGGAAGGCCACTATAGCCCCACGCAGAACTACAATCCCCAGGTTTCCTTGGAGTCGGGAGAGCCATGGCCATTACAGCAGCAAACGATGTGCCCTAAAGCCGCCCCAGTGCTATTATCTCCCATCTCTCCTTGCTGGGAAGCATTTGTGCGCACTGTCCGCGCTGAAGGAAACATAAACCGATAGGACAATACGAGCAGTCATGGGGTTTACCTGGGGTAATCACTTTTCTTCCTGAAGGGGTCCTATCCTTTAATTGCTTCATGAGGCTGAAGCTCTATGGATGGACCTTCTCCAAACGCTGCAGGGAAAGGCACTCGTCACTCGTCACGCAGCAGTTAAAATCATACAGACCCAACAGGTCTGTCTCAGGTCAAGCAGGACTATCTAGGACAGTGTTGGGTTTCCAACGATGGCCAGAAGATGCCTCCAAGTTGCCTATGAGCAGGAGATGAAGGCACCCAGCCCTCCTCCGCCATCTGCCTCCCAAAAACTGGAATTCGGAGGTATACTGCTTCAGAACATGGAGGTTCTATTTAGGTTTCATAATGACTACAATAAGACAGACTTCTTCTTTTTGAAAGACATCTAAGTCTATGAATGAGCATCATCACATTTCATGCCAGGGACTTCCATGACGGAATTATGCACGGTGTGACAACGCTTGCATATGTCCTGAATCTACTGCTAAAGTCACAGCTGTCCTGCAAAATAAAGGAGTTGAGCAGGAGGTGCCCATATGTTTCCATTTCCCCCATGTGAGCCAGGATGCAGAATGATTTCAGATTTTTTTGCACCAACTCCACTGGCTGCAAGGTAGTTTCCGACCGTTCAGGAATAACACAGGGAAGAAAGAAAACTCAGAGAGCTTCAGGATGAGACCAGATTCTTAAACGATGCACCAAAAAGCAAGAAGGGGGGGGGGAGAAGAAAACAAAACACAATTGCAGTGGAAAGGCAAACAGGAGGAAGAAATTGTTCCAGCCGAGATCTCAATTTCCTCAGTTCTCCAATGAATCAGAGATAAATATTAACTTAGGCAATAAATACTCCTTCAGGCAAAACAGACCCATAAATGGGCAAGCAGCTCGTTCCCTGAGAAAATGGGGCATAAACCATAACGGCCATTTCATGCCCTGCTTGGATCCACATAAAACACAAAAAAGGAACACGAAAACGGAGGCGGCCCGGATGCCCTGGGACACTAGGCCGCAAAAACATGGCAGGAGCCTACGCTCAATTCCAAGACAGCTCCCAAGTCACCGGGAGGGACTGTCTGCTGGGACTCCAAGTGTAGCCAATCCCCCCCGCCCCCCCGCACCTCGGAGGGCACGGCACATCGTCAAGGGCTTGATGCAAGCCTCCTGACCCAACAAACAGTCACCGCCACCACCCGGCTTGCTACGACAATAAGCACGTACCTACTCGAGTCCAGCTCGTCGCCCTCCCCAGGGACGTTGTGTCCTAGAGTGGAACGAATTTGGAACCAGCTCCACGGGCGAGAGAACTCTAAAACTGTTCACAACCAGAGGAAATGGAAGAGAGAGAGAAAGGAAGAAAGGGGGGAAAACTTATCCTGACTTCAGGAATTCAAATCTTGCTTCCACCAGGCCCTGAGTCACCTCCCCTCCCCTTCCAATAGATCAGTGCATGGCTAAACATTTCCAAATATGGAGATCACAACTACAAAGGATGTCAGAAAAATCACCCTTCTTCTTTCGCGGGCTGCCTGCTGTTCCAGAGGCAGAATTCCCCTGTCCTGGGTCAATGATTAACTCCCAGCTGCGTACAGTTTGGGCCTTACGCCCTACTGATACAGCAGCCTTGGGAAAGCCACCAGATTCCTGCAAAAAGGACAGACTTCCCTTCGCTCCCTTTCAAGGCAAGAACCCTCAGGCATAGGCTAGGAAGGATGACACAATGGCCACTAGCCCAGAAGGCTTTAAAAAAAGCTGAACAAACCCATGGTGGAGGGTAACCTCTCTGTGGCTATTAGCCAGGATGGCTAAACAGAGCTTCCCCATTCAGAGGCATTTTATGCCTCTGAATGTCTTTCGCCATCACACTCAGTTTGTGGGATTTCTGGCTTGGCCACTGTGTAAGACTAAGACAGGATTCCGGGCTAGTGCAATTCTCCCAAAGTTGTTTCTGTTGATGTATGGAGATTCAAAGGAAAAACAAGTAAAAATAAAAATTCTCCAACAGTGCCATTTCTATGCTTTTTATTTGCAAAGTGTGGAATTCAGGTTGGATACTGACATTATCCTAAACTAACCTTCCACAACCTGATGCACTCTGGATGTGTTGGACTGCAACTCCCATCATTCCTAGACAGCATGGGAGCTGCAGTCCAACACATCCAGAGGGCACCAGATTGGGGAAAGCTGCTCTAAACAGTACCCGCCAGAATCAGAAAGACTTCCATCCATCCCTCTGCATCCAGCGGTCCTGACCATGTTTGCCTTTGCACTGAGGAATCACTTTTTCTGTTTTTGCACAATATTTCTTTGAAATTATGGCAAGCCAGCTTACATTCTACAACTCCAGTGGTGCAGTGAAAGAAAACCCAACCAAATTCACAGGCACTGTCATATGCTGTAGTAAGCTGCCTTACAACTATTCGACATAACTATCAGTCCGCCCAAGTTCCGTCTTCTCTGTCCAGCCTTACATCTCGAAGGACAAGTAGTACAGGGTCTTTCTCATCACTGGCTGCCTGAGATCCTTTGAACTGGAGCTGCCAGGGACTACACCTGGAACCTTCTGCATGCAAAGCATGCGCCCCCCCCCCGCACCCCCAAGCCATACCCTGCAGCTTGGCTTTCCCATACAGGAAACAACACGCATTCCATGCTATGCTGTGCCTATGGGCAAAATACACAGGCACAAGAACATCTGGGCCCAACGTTCATTTATTATGAAATGACAGGCAGCAAACAAAAGGTTTCAATTTATTTCATGACAGATTTGAAACGTCTAATGGAACATCCCTGAGCTCTTACATGCATGGGGCAATTTCCCTGGAGAGTTTCATACCAGTACCAAAGAACTTCTCACGTGTGCCCCCAGAACCATGAGAGCTAGAAATATTCTTGTGATTTAAAAAAAAAAATCCCCAGTTAACTAAAAGTAAACCTCGAAGCTAACGGCTCAAGATGTACAGTTCAGACTGGGGTCTGCTGCCTCGGAATAACGTTCTCTCTTCCTGGCACTGGCCGTTGGCGCTTGTGGATACGATGCAAGCTGAAACAGGGATACGGAACCTCCAGTCCCTGGAGCCTCCTTGGATTCTTTAGGGGATGGGGCTTAGCTTCCAAGGAGGCCTCCATGCCCCGGCCCGTGGAGGAATCCCTGGTGTTATCTCCAATCTCAGATCAGAGGTAACAGTGGCGAAGCAGGCATGCAATAGGGGACTCAGCCAGTGCTGGGATGAGGGGGCGCTCTTCCCGGTGCCAGCTGACCAGTTTGCAACTGCACGCAGGGTGTGAAGCACACGGACTCTGCCGGCATGGAGAAAGGCAAAACAGCTGGGGGGCGGGCGGTTGGCAATGACGTCAGTACACACACCCCATGCCCACCAGTGTCACCCAGCCCCAGGTGCACCTGGTGAGGGGCAATTCAGCCTTTCACCCAATTAGAGTTCTGCACCCCTGTCCTAAAACAAATAACAGGGCCAGAATAAAACTAAAACCCCATTCTGCATCTCCCTCAACTTCTCCTGCACCGCAAAATCTCCTGCCCAGATGTTCTGTGGTTCTCAAACATGTTACTGTTTGGACTCAATCCACGTCATTTGGCAACCAAGGATACCATATACGATGTCCAGGGCTGTTTAGCTTAGAAAAAAGGTGGGTAAGGAGAGACACGACAGAGGTGTACAGGATTACGCATGGTGAGGAGAAATTTTCCTTCCTCTCTCAAAATACTAGAACCCAATGGGGTCCTCCCATGAAGCTGATTGGTGGGAGATTCCGGACAGACAGAAGGATGCACATCTTCACACAGCACAGAGTTAAAACTACGGAATTCACTTCCACAAGATGGAGTGATGGCCACCAATTTGGATGGCTTTAAGAGGGGGTTGGACAAATTCCTGGAGGAGAAGGCTATCGATGGCTACTAGTCATCAATGGCCATGTGCTACCTCCATTATCAGAGGCAGTGAACCTATGTACACCAGTTGCTGGGGAACATGGGAGGGCAGGTGCTCTTGCACTCCTGTCCTGCTTGTGGGTTTCCCATTGGGGCAGCTGGTTGGCCACTGTGTGAACAGACTGCTGGAGGAGGTCGGCCCTTGGTCTGATCCAGCATCAGGGCTCTCCATTCTTGCTCTCAGCTCATCCTGGATGCCTTCAATCAATCATTTATTGTGACGGTCAATGACCAGCATAGCAAATAAAAACACGTAAAACACATAAAATACACACAGAATACATGAGATAAAATAAGATAAAAACACATGGGGAGATAAAATGGGGAGAGAAATCAGGGAACAAAATTACAAAGTTTGTGATCATACTACAGTCTCCCAAGGAAGATTGCAGAGTCTCCGGGGATGCCAGCAAGGCTTGACAAACACGGAAGGCGCCCATGAATGCGCCCAGTGCTCCCACTGCAGGGGAAGACGGGTCAGCAGCACAATCATAGAGTTGGAGGGGGCCTCGTAAACACCCAGTCCCCCCCCCCGCCCGCTCAATGCAGGAAATCCAGAGCTACAGCACGCCCGACAGGCAGCCCTCCGGTCTCTGCTTGAAGATCTCCAGCCAGGGAGAGCCCAGCACCCTCCAGCTAAACAGGTTCCACTGTCAAGCTGCTCCGACCCTCAAGAAGCACAGCAATTCGTCACTGAGCGGCTTTTTCCTGACTAGCTGCAGTGGGGGGGGGGGGATTTCAGTTGGGAAGCGAAAGGTTAACACCTTTCTCTTTCCACACCCACTGCAAACCTCCCCCTCCCCCCCCCCAATATCACTGGCTCCAATGGGAGGCTTTTTTCAAGCCTAATTCATGTGTGTGTGTATGAGAGAGAGAGAGAGAGAGAGAGAGAGAAGAGAGGGGGGTTGTGGATGGATACGTATAAACAGAGGGAATATGTGGCTTTGATCTTCCCCAACCTGGCATCCTCCAGATATGTTGGACTACAATTCCCAGCATGCTGGCTGGGGATGCTGGGAACTGCAGTCCGACCCAACTGAACGGCGCCAGGTTTGGGGAGGCTGCACTATTGGCATGCAGCCCCATGAGGGAAGGCGGGCTGCTGGGTATGAAACATTTCCCACCCCTGCTCCAAGGCAATCCTTCCATAGACAGCTCTCTTGCACAAAATGGCTGGATTGGAAAGCAAGACCTGACCTCCCTCAGAGACTGGCTCAAGGTCCCCTGCTCTGGTTCCCCACTCCCTCCACGCAAAGTCCTTAGATCCCCCCCACCCCCGGGTGGTGCATTTCAGTGGAACTGCAATCTTTATGGCCCATTCTTTTTGATGGTTGCTGGGGGGGCGGGGGACAAGAGGCAGTTAACTGTCCCAGTGCAAACAGACCCCTCCAAGATTGGAGCACTGCAAATCTAAAGAATGTGCAAGCTAGCCATTCCCTCGCAGAAACGAGCTGCAGAGCCGAGATTGTGGGGGCCGATTGTCGCTTCCTTTCAAGCAAGAAACTTATCGGTTCTGTAGGCAACGGGCAGGAGAGACGCTGCCTTTGGCCATATATGGCTCGGATCTGCTCAGAAACTGACCTTTATGATGTACTATTGCAGGGCTTGGGGCTCAGCCCAGCAGCGGAGAGAATCCGGAGGTGGGAGGCAGAGCAAAAGGAGCACGACACTGTGCATATTTCACAGGAGAAGGGAGAAACTGGAAACCCAAGTTGGGTTGTGTGCATGTCTGGGATGCTCTCAGTCTGCACAATTAATCCCCACGTGGAACAGCCCACACTGGGGAAAGACATACACACACGCCAGCCCCAGGTCGCGGCAAAGCTGGACTATGAGCAGCAAGCCCCCCCACCCCTCCCACCCCAAAATGTCTTCCTCCAGAGGTTGCCCAAGAGACCTCTTTGCAAGCCCGAGTAAGCATGCCTCACTGGACTGGACCAACGGGTCGTCTCATTCCAAGGTGGCCATGCCCTGACACAGGAGACTTATCCTCTTTGGCATCTAGTCACCTTAATACAGGGGTGGGGGACCTTTTTCAGCCCGAGGGTCAAATTGCAAACCGGGAATGGTCTCGGGGGACACGCTGCAACTGAGAGCATGGCCAAGTCCAGAGTGGGCGAGGCCAAATGTGATTATTACCAATGTTAAGTCTACTCAGAAGTAAGCAGGACTGAATCACTCAGCAGCACTTTCAAACAGAATCCCAAACCCCAAGCCTCTGCATGTCTACTCACAAGTAAGCAGATCTTCTGTCTGTGAAATGCAACAGCTTGTTCTCTGCAGGGTGTTGAAAGGCCAATTTGCCTCTACACAGCCACTTCTCTCTGACCAGTGCTCCCTGGCCAAGACTGCACGCTGGATGGGGATTCCCTGGGGCCCACATCCACCTACGGCAGGAGGTTCCTCATCTCTGCCTTAATACGACACCCACCATTTTCTCCTGGCCCTGCTTCTCTGCCTTTTAAACGACACTGAACACCCAGAAATTCAGCCGAAGTCTTTCCCCACCATGCATTTCCCATCTCAGGAGAAGGCTTGCCTGCCAGATGCCTGTATGCCGGCTGCTCCTGAAGGGGCAGGATCAGGGCCAAGGCAATGCGGCAGTGCTGGACGCAGGGCTAGGGCCAACAACCGTGCAGATCAGGCATGGCTTCACTGCTCCTAGTGCCACCAGGACCGCAGTGGTGCATCAAGCGGGACACTGGCAAGTAAGCATCCCAGAACCCTGCAGGCCTGGAGAATCAGGTGACACAAACTAGAGGAGCAGTCCAGTGCCAGGGATGGACAGACAGCTCAGACCAGGAAAAATAACTAAGAGAAGACATTAGGTTCTCTTCAGTGCTGCCTTCCTCCTGCCTGCTGCCTGGGCCTGAGCACACGCCAGGCTGAAACCTTGCACCCGCACCATGACACACTCCTTCAAGTGAGGTCTTACTAGAGCGCAAGGGGCGGGGTTGTTTATTTATTTATTTATTTGTATTCTATTTCCGTACCTCCCAATAGCCAAAGATCCCTGGGCAGTTCACAACAATTAAAACCATAAAATACAAGACAATAAAATAAATGTGAGACAATAAAATAAGATCAGCCTACTTCAAATCTGCCTTCCCCAACCTGGTGCACTCCAGAGGGGTTGGACTGCAACTCTCATCATTCCCAGTCTGGCTGGGAATGATGGGAATTGCAGTCCGACCCCTCTGGAGGGCACCAGGCCATGCTGACCGTCCAGCCCAACAAGGAGCTTCCTGAGCAAACTTGGGAAAATAAGTTTTTCCCACCCTCTTACGGAGCGGGATTAGAAACCATAGAATCATGTAATCATAGAATAGTAGGGTTGGATGGGGCCTATAAAACCATCGGGTCCAACCCCCTGCTCAATGCGGGAATCTAAGTCAGAGCATCCCTGTCCAGCCTCGTCTTGAATGGCTCCAGTGTGGGAGAGCCCACCACCTCCCTGGGTAATTGGTTCCATTGTCATATTGCTCTAACAGTCAGGAGGTTTCTCCTGGTGTTCAGCCGGAATCTGGCTTCCTGGAACTTGAGCCCATGATTCCGTGTCCTGCACTCTGGGATGATCGAAGAGATCCTGGCCTTCCTCTCTGGGACAACCTTTCAGGTACATGAAGAGCGCTATCCTGTCTCCCCTCAGTCTTCTCTTCTCAAGGCTAAACATGCCCAGTTCTCTCAGTCTCTCCTCACAGGGCTTTATTTCCAGCCCCCTGATCATCTTCGTTGCCCTCCTCTGAACCCTCTTCAGCTTGTCTGCATCCTTCTTAAAGTGTGGTGCCCAGAACTGGACACAGAACTGGAAACCTCCTTCTTTACCTCACAATGCAGCTAAGAAGAGCAGAATGGGAAAGCTTTTTCCACACTCAAAACAAGTTACACATGGAAGATCAATAACAAGATTTAACCCTCCCAGTTAAGCACCGAGACCTCACTGGAGAGTTGCGGAATCTTAACTGCCTCTTCCATAGTTTTGCCTCAGACTTGGTGCTCGGAATTCTGTTGCAGAAACCACATATTTACCATCCGGAGGAGGGAGAAAAAACCATTCCATTGAGCCACACACTGATCTGCCAGGCCCCACCCGCTGACCCACCCAAAACCGCCAGGATGAGGCCCTCCCAGCACACCACCACAGACTCCACTTCCTGACCTGTTTTATAAAAAAGCCACACTCTGTTCCCCCCCCCCCCAGCCCTACCCCAACCCCACTGCTCAAAACCCACCCTGGCTCTATCCACTGATCAGGCAGACTTACAACTGAAAGTTGGCCACGCTGCATCTCATAGCTCCAGTTTCTGCAAACTGACTCTATCCTAGAAGACAGACTTCCCCAACTGTTGCCCTCCAGATGGGTTGAACTACAACTCCAATCATCCCCAGCCAATCATCCCCAGCGGAAGGCTGCTGCAAAGCTACTCCTGGTAAATCCAGGCAAGAAAGCGTGGAGGGTCAGAGATGCACTGCACTCATCCTGACAGCACAGTGGGAGGCTGGAGTCACGGCCCAAGGAGAAGTGGGTCTACATACCAGATCTCTCGCTGCAAAAGCTTGGCCTCCTAGCAAGTGGACGGATCGAGACAGGCACTCGGGTGAGCTGCAGGCTTTCCTTCGTCGTGATCCTCTAGAGTCACAAAGTGGGGAATTTTTGCATAGCCCTGTGAAAAGGCAAAATAGATCTGAGGATGTAGGGATTTCTCCGTGGGATTTTCAAGATGCCCGCTGGCCCCGCCCCTGCCGCTCTTGTTTAAGAGATTCCTCAGCCAGGGAGGTCTGGTAGGCAGAGCGGACGGGGGAACGAGTGGAGCTCGTCCTCGGCTCTGCTGTCCGAGCCTGCCAACGCAGGCGAAGCCAAGGAGGCCAAGGAGCTGTGTGGAGAGGCAAGTGGCTAAGTGCCATCGGCAAGTCCGGGCATACGTGTGTGCACGGGAGATGTGCAGGGATTCCACGTTTGCTATTGGTAAGGATGTGTGGCACCTCCATCACCAGCAGCTAGACCAGACTTCTCCAACCTGGTGCCCTCCAGACGTGTTGGACTACAGCTCCCACAATCCTCAGCCAGCAGGGCCCTTTTTACTCTTTTATTTCTTGCCTTCACCACTCCAAAATGTGTTCTAGATATGGAGCGATACATAGATATTGTAAATAAACAAACAAACAAACATCCGAAATTGGCCTGAGATGCACCATTGCCCTTGAATTTCCTGTTCCTCCCCTGCCTTTTCGTTGTTGCATGCCCATCCTTCAGGGACCTGTAAGCATACTTGTTTGAGCTGTTGTCATTATGTGGAGCAAGCCCAGCTTTGCCACTAAGAGCAGCCTCAACAGGCAGCCCATTCTTTCTCTCCGAGTGTACCTGTACAAAACCGATGCCACGTTCACGCATTCCCTTTTCAGGCATACCTCATTTTAGGTATACACCAAAAGATCTTCATTTGTGAAGTGCCACCCACTCTTTTCTGGAACGCCCCATGCCTTTCTGCCATATTTCTGTTCCTGATGGCTGGGGGAACAGTCCAATATTACCCATGAAGTCCATGAACTCTACCACATAAGAGAAACGCTGTAAAGTAACGTGAGCTGCTCCTGGCCTCTCTCCCCCTTACTGTCAGCTTAAGACAGAGATGAATAACTGCTTGATTCTCTTCTTACTGCTCCCACACTCAGACACATGAACCCTTTTCTCCCCATCCATCACAGAGGACACAAGGACAAGGAAACATCATGGACAGACAGCCATGCTCACTTTTGCCATGTGGAAAGCAATGGAGAGCTCCCTGCAGCTTGGAACTTGTCTGTAGACCAGGGGTGGGGAACCTGAGGCCTAGGGGCTGAACCCAGCCTCCATGATTCCCCAGATGGCCACACCCCCTTCCTTTGGGTGGCTGGGTTTGGCTCCCAGGCCTAAGGTTTCCCACATCTGGTCTCCAGACAAGTTTCGAGTTGCAGAGAGCTCTCCATCGCTTTCCACATGGAACACAGTAAGTATGACGGAGTAAGTAAAGAAAACCAATAAAAAACAGCCAGAGACCAAAATACAGTGGCCATAACAAGTCATGAAGCCAAAGCCTTGTCTAAATAAAAGTGTCTTTGTCTGTCAGCGGATGCTTATTACAAAAGGGCCTAGACAGGCTTCCCATGGCAAGGAATTCCAGAACTAGGGAGCAGCCACGGAGAAGGCCCTCTCTTCATTTCCTGCCAAGGAGGCCTCAGATTTTGGCTGGACAGAAAGAAGGGTTTCTTTGAAAGGTTTTAAAACCTGGGCAGGCTTGAATGGGAGAATACAGTCTTTCAGATAGCGTGGTACCAAATCACGTAAGTCATAACCAGAACAATGAATTGTGCCAGGAAATGGATCAGTAGCCAGTGAAGCTGTTGTAACACAGGAGTCACGTGATCCCTATAACTAGCCCCAGTCAGTAGTCCAGCTGCAGCATTCTGAACCAGCTAAAGTTTCTGAACGCTCTTCAAAGGCAGCCCCACGTAGAGCACATTGCAGTAGTCCAAACAAGATGCAATGAAGGCATGGCCAATCTGACAGTTCTAGGAATGGGCATAGTTTTTTAAAAAATATAAATAAATAATTTATTATACAATCAACCACACACACACACACACACACACATATCATCAAATGGACAATAAAGTTACCAAACTATACACACAAAATACTTCCAAGAAATGGACAACCCTCCCTTTATAAAGACCATACCCTTATTCTTCTCAGCCTTCCATAGAAGAGTCATATAAAGATGAAAATCACTGTCAACACACCAAACCTTTCCATAGATTTACATGAGATATTGGTATGTTGAATTTGTCAGTATTTCCATTAGCATGGGAAATAAACAGATGCCAAATTGCATGAAAATCTTTCTCGTGTCCCTAAGGAATGCACATATAATGTAAGTTTGTCCATGAGTGCAAATGACCATAGCTTATCCCTCCATTGTAGAACAGATATTTTGGTTTCTCCAAAATGGGCACAGTTGATGCCCTCCTCTTAGTTGTGCACAAGTGTGGTGTAGTGGCTAGACTGTTGGACTGGGACTCAGGAGATCCGGGTTCTAGTCCCTACTCGGCCATGAAGCTCGCTTTGGGCCAGACACTGACTCTCAGCCTAACCTACCTCACAGGGCTGTTGTGAGGATAAAATGGAGAGGAGGACCACCATGTAAGCTGCCTTGGGTTCCTTCAAGAGAAAAAAGTGGGATATAAATATACAGATAATAAATACAAAAATTAAACAGTGGTGCTGGCCACTGCCAAAACCTGGGCATCCAGGTTCAGCGCTGAATTCAGGAGTACCTTCAAAAGTTCAACCCGAGTGGACTCTCAGATCATTGGGCAGCCTAGCACAGTATTGTATTGTATCGTGTTTATTTATTTATTTAAAATATTTCTTGGCCGCCTTTCAGGGCAGAAGCCCTCCCAAGGTGGCTTACAACAATAAAATACATAAAAGCAATTAAAATATTAAAAGTGATAAAAATATAAAAACAACAAAAACATCGACGATGTTAAAAGCAGCAACAGCGATGTTAACAGGAGGAAGGCCAGGAGAAATGTCTTAATGACTAGAGCGGTTTGACAATGGAACCAATTACCCGGGCGGGGGGGGGGTGCTCTCCCTCCCTGGGGATTGCAGATGGCCTAGCTCTCGATCTCCTTCAATGCGCAGGGAGTAGGCCAATGAGGCCTTCTCCAGCTCCGTCTGTTTATATTGAGCATGTGGCCTTCTGCATTCAAGCAGGGGCTGTACCACTGAGCTATGGGAACCTGGGAGTCAGATGTGCCTTTGAAGCCACTTTGAAGCACAGGAGTCAGCTGTGACCCCTGGTGACTCAACCACATTTTAACCAAAGTGTGTACCAAGCAATACATCAACCTGTAAAGGAAAGGAAACCATTTCGAAACTTGCAACAGGCAGAGATGTTCCATGCTGCTAGGTAATCTTTGGCTTTTGTATGAAATGCCTCAGCCGATGGCTGTTTGCAAGATCAAGAAGTCTCTTGTATACATTTCAGACAAACTGAATTGTAGTGCAGCTCTTGAGTGCACCACAAGATCAAAACACCACTCTCGGTTTTGGGCAGATCGTTCGGTCCTGCTTTTCCAATTCATTGATGTTATCCAAGCACACACTGGCAATTTTTTTTACAGAGACCTAACCCTGACTGCTCCTTGGAAGGACAGAGACTGAAGCTGAAGCTCAAATATTTTGGCCACCTAATGCGAAGAGAAAACTCCCTGGAAAAGACCCTGATGCTGGGAAAGACGGAAGGCAAAAGGAGAAGGGGACGGCAGAGGATGAGATGGCTAGATAGCATCACGGATGCAATGAATATGAACTTGAGCACGCTCCGGGAGAGAGCGCAGGACAGGAAGGCCTGGCGTGCTATGGTCCATGGGGTCACGAAGAGTCGGACACGACTGAACGACTCAACAACAACAACAACAACAACAACAACAACTACCCTTGGGGGAGGGGGGGCGTGGAATGCTGGGAAGAAATCCATCTCCTTTATATGACTGTGAGTGGCAGCAGCAATCGAAATTATCTTTCCCAGACCACCTACTTGAGAACTTTTTAAATGGAAATGCCAGAGACTGAACCTGGGCCTTTTCCATTCAACCCATGCACTGTACCACTGGGCCGTGAATCTTTTTGTTGCGGAAAAATACATTTCTAGCCCCCTTCACCCCACCCCAGACCACTGGAGAAGAACCCTGTATAGGCTTCGAGAACACATGACAACCAGACCTGATTTCATCTTACCCTATATTTTTGTGAACCGCCGAGAGAGCTTCGGCTATTGGGCGGTATAAAAATGAAATTAAATAAATAAATAAATATATTCCCTGCAAGATACCTCACCTAACCTTTTTCTTAACCCTTCAAAGAAAGCAGGGTGTTTCCACAGCTTCTCTTTATTCTGAATCAATTGCTTGAACCACAGACACTCACACAATCAATCAACTCCGCCCAGCAATGGAAGAACCACACGACTCAAAGGTCTTGTGCTCAGTTCTGGGCCATACAAGTCAAGAAGGCTTTTGGCAAGTTGGACAAGAAGATTCAGAGAGTTACAAAGGACAGTGCACACTGCAAAAGGCAAGTCATACACAAGCGGGGATGGGCAAACGAACAATGTTCGAGATCTGAACATCACCCCACTGCTCATCTCCTGCCCGATTCCTGCTCCTGCACAAACAGGAAACTTGCACACATCGAGCAGCGATCAAATTACCCCAAATTTAGGCAAATTTTCAAATTAGTGCATCTTTCTTCCATAGACTAAAGCTGGGCTGATTCTATCTATTAGGAAATTAGGAAATCTGCACGAATCAAACTGGAAATGGGAACAAGGTGAACATGAGCATGTGTTTGACAATTTGCAAATATTTTTGGCAGCTCACGTCCAGATCTTCAAACAGGGCAAGCTCAAATGTTTTGCAAGCAAAACTGAAATTCTCATACATCCCTAACAAGAAGAGACAAGAAGAAACTGGCTGATGTCAAATGCCAGCTTAGGGGAGATGTGCAGCTTTCAAATATTTAAAGAAAGGGAGACAGGTGTTCTTCCTTTCTACAGAGGACAAGACAAACAGTACCAGACCACCTTACCTGTCTCCTGAGAAACCTGTACGAGGGTCAAGAAGCAACAGTAAGAACCAGAGATGGAACAACCGATTGGTTCAAAATTGGGAAAGGAGTACGACAAGGCTGCATATTGTCACCCTGCTTATTTAACTGATATGCAGAGTACATCATGAGAAATGCCGGGTTGGATGAATCAGAGGTCGGAATTAAGATTGCCGGGAGAATTATCAACAACCTCCGATATGCAGACGATACCACCCTAATGGCAGAAAGCAAAGAGGATCTCAAGAGCCTCTTGTTGAGGGTGAAAGAGGAGAGTGCAAAAGCTGGTTTGAAACTCAAGATTAAAAAAACGAAGATCATGTCATCTGGCCCCATCACTTCCTGGCATATAGAAGGGGAAGAAATGGAAGCAGTGACAGATTTTACTTTCTTGGGCTCCAAGATCACCGCAGATGGTGACTGTAGCCATGAAATTAAAAGACGCTTGCTCCTTGGGAGGAAAGCTATGGCCAACCTAGACAGCATAGTAAGAAGCAGAGACATCAGCTTGCCGACAAAGGTCCGTCTAATCAAAGCTATGGTTTTCCCGGTAGTAATGTATGGCTGTGAGAGCTGGACTATAAGGAAGGCTGAGCGCCGAAGAATTGATTCTTTCGAACTGTGGTGCTGGAGAAGACTCTTACAAGTCCCCTGGACTGCAAGGAGGTCAAATCAGTCCATCCTAAAGGAAATCAACCCTGACTGCTCATTGGAAGGACAGATAATGAAGCTGAAGCTCCAATATTTTGGCCACCTAATGCGAAGAGAAAACTCCCTGGAAAAGACCCTGATGCTGGGAAAGACTGAAGGCAAAAGGAGAAGGGGACGGCAGAGGATGAGATGGCTAGATAGCATCACGGATGCAATGAATATGAACTTGAGCACGCTCCGGGAGAGAGCGCAGGACAGGAAGGCCTGGCGTGCTATGGTCCATGGGGTCACGTAGAGTCGGACACGACTGAACGACTGAACAACAACAACAGACAGGTGTTCTTCCTTTCTACAGAGGACAAGACAAACACAATGCTTGACTACAGGGAGGAATAAGCTAGGGTGACCGTGGAAGCCCCTTCCTTGGGCTGGAGCTTCTAAGAGACCTGAAAACAGCGTGGCAAAGCCATCATTTCATCGCTCATTTCCTCCATCCCACTACCAGCTCCGATCAAACAGGTTTTGCAGGCTTTTGAACCATACAAAACCTTTCAAAGCCTGTAAACAAAGACATGAGTAACAGCAGCTCTGGGTGCTTCCAGACAGAAGGCTCCTGGCGCAACCAATTAGAAGGCATTCTGCAGCTATTCAGTCTGCCTTTCCATAACTGATTCTCTGCAGTAAGGAAAAGGATGGAAGAAGTGGTGGGCAAATGCAATAAGGTTATGAATGGAAGATGATGTGATCACCCCACCCCACCCCCCCGCCCCGATGTAAGATTCCTTGAACCATGCAGGATGATTCAATACAAACCTTTACTGGAAGCACCCTGTATTGTACCATCCCACACTCTGAAAAGAACTACTGTCTCCTCTCTCCAGCCTCAGAGTTTTTCTACAAAGCCTCAAATTCCTCAGAAAAGAAATGGATCTCTTAGGAAGTCACGGGGGAGATACTTGGGATATCCTGCTCATGATTAAATGGCATAAACAAGCCTCCAAATAGCTGCAGGGTCATCCTGAATCCCTCCACCGTTATCAGTTCCCTTCCGTGCCCAGCAGCGGTCCAACTGAGTCAGCTCTGAATGAATTTAGCACCCAGCCAGGCTCCTTCCCGGCACACCAGCTGCGTTAACGTCACATGTCCCAGGGCTCGCCGCATCGGTCCGTGTTGACAGGGCATCCCTCACATTCAAGCGCGGCAGCAGGGCAGATGAGCCAAGTCAGCCCCAGCAGGGAGAAAACGAAGTCAAGCGGAGGAGTGTCACAACGCGGCTCCGAGGGCACCCAGGTCAGGGAGCCTCTCTCTGAAAGCAAACCCAGGAGGAGGAAGATCTGACGTTTGCCCTTCACCCAGAAGGAAGAGGCTTCCATTCCCAACAACTGGAAACCGGGCACCGAGAAATGGTCACACGCTGCCAGAGCGGGCTCCAAACGTCTCCCTCATATGTAAAACAGGTGATAAGTACTTGACTCAAACGCCACCAGATCTCCCCTCACCCCAAAGAGGTTTGGGTATTCCAACACAGGCCCAGTTGGGCTAAGAGTGGGCCAGTTTTCTAGCCACTACCAAGTACATGTTGAGTTTGCCCGAACAGCACCAAGATCCTCTACATAAAATCCTTTCTTTCTGTACCGCATGTGTCAACCCTTTTGGCATGTTTTTAATCTAGAATAGCCTTGCCCAACCCAATGTGTTTGGACTACAACTTCCACCATCCCCAGCCAACATGCCTAATGGCCATGCCGGCTGGGGACAAGGAGAGTCTGTGGATCGCGCTCCCAGCGCAGGTCCCTCCCTCCCTCAAGTGCCACCAGAAGGGCTTTTGAGGCAACATCATGCTTTGAGCAGATGGGAGAAGGAGAGCGGACAATATTCCACCCCAGCAGGACAAGCGATGCAGTGCAAACCTGAGTACAGTTACTTCCAGAATAGCTATATGCTCATCCACCTGAGCAAAGGAATCAAGCACCACCATCAAGCGTGTTTCCTCCTCCCTCCCAGTCCCTTTCCTCGTGTCTCGTGTCTTTTTAGATTGTAAGCCTGAGGGCAGGGCTCATCTAATAATTTGTTCTTGTAAGTCGCTCAGGGGTCCCCAACCTTCTGGGGCCAGTGGGCACATTTGGAATTTTGAGGGAGTGCCATGGGCACTCACAAAATGGCTGCCATGGGGAGATGTGCCCATTCACAAAATGGCTGCCATGGCGGGCACACTCAGTCGCAAAACACCCATTTCCCAGAAGGTAAACTGGTGAGAAAAGTGACTTGCCCAAAACCTAAGTACAAGGCAGAGATGGAGGGGAGGGGGGATGTCTGAGCTCCAAA
Organism: Heloderma suspectum; assembly: GCF_057233095.1. NCBI lineage: Eukaryota > Metazoa > Chordata > Lepidosauria > Squamata > Helodermatidae > Heloderma > Heloderma suspectum. Next base: position 326,590,061 of record NC_139460.1, on the reverse strand, counting down.
GCACAAAATCACTATGTGGAACCCAAATAGAGATGGAGCTTCGCAGTGTGCCAGCCTCCCAGCTATTATTTTTTTTAAAAAATTAAAATCACAAGAAAGAAAAGAAAATTCAGGAGAGGCAGGAAGGCTATGGCACAGTGTTGCCCACTGGCACCGTATTGTAGACCCCGGGGCGTGTGGGACAAAAATGCTTTCAATGAATGAATGAACAAACAAAATACATCTAGGATCTACAAAATAGGATCAATGTCTGCCTTCCCTGGGAACGCCTGACCCCCATCAGGCAAATTCTGCCCCCTGCCTGCTGGAACTGCTACTTGGACCCTGCCCCTGCTCCCTGCCGCTGGTGGATGTCTGCGCAAGGCCTTCCTTGGCATCGCCCTGCCCCCTCCAGGCTCATAGCCTGGCCAAAACTGGACAAGTTCCCACCCATGGGTGGGGATGCTCCTCTGGCAGCATTTTGGTCACGGAACTGCTCTTCAAGTCAGGCTGTTCATCCTAATGGCAAGCCTTGTTCCACTTGCCTGTAATTTAAAACTGGCCTTCAGAGATAAGTCTACAAACTCTGCCAGCCTGCACATACCTCCGAGACATCCGAAGGCACGCAATTCAGACAGGATAGGAGATGATGTTGATCTGCCAGCCTAATGGCAACATCAATTTGAAATCCTCGGCTTCTCGTCTCATCCTCTCTTGATAGACCAAACAACGATTCCCACTCCTTTCCCAAATCCTTTTAAATACTTGAAAACTGTCAGCACATCTTTCCTTACTCTCCTTTTCTCCTGCCTAAAACAGACCCAGTGCCTTTGGACTGTCCTCAGCAGAACTGCCTTCCCCCATCCCTACAAACCACCATATCCTTGCGCAGTCTTTGGGTCTAAGGGCCAAAACAGACATTACATTACACTGGTGTCTAGTAGCTGCATCTTTTTCTTTCTTTTTTTCTTTTTTACTCTAAAGGAGGTACAGGACCCATGATCAAGACCGGGACCTTACTGTGATGGCTGGAAGGTTTTTAAAGTTCTGGATTGGGGCCCTTGCACCTACTCTACAATAAAAATGGAGGCAGGGAAACATAGTTGCTAGGCACTGATTTAAAGTGATGCCTGTTTCAGCCCGACAGCCCCTTCAGACACACTTGCTGTTGTTGTTGTTGTTCAGTCGTGGCAAACAGAGCCACATCTGTGTGCTGTACTGTCACACTGCAGGGGCACCCACACAAGTAAAGGAAACATGTGGGTCTCTCCCATTCAATAGCACCCTCCCTCCTGATCGGGTGTCAATGGTGTGGAAAAGACCCCTGCAGCCACATTATTCACACACACACACACACACACACATGCCCCCCACCCCCTGAACATATGAGGCAGAAGCAGCTTCCAGACTGGTGCTGCTGTACATGGCCAAAATCTCTCTTGCATCACAGCAAGCTCGAAGCAGAGTGCTCCAAAAAAAACCAAAAACCCCAACCCGTCTACCCAATAGTGAGCAGAGCATCGCTGTCCATTTTGCAGGCGTTCTGGTCGGTGCCTCTCTCAGTGCAATGTATGCCACGATGGTGCATCACAGTATACCAATGTTTCGTACATGGATAGTGCGGCCACATTTCTAAGACTGTACATGGTTCTGGTCGCTACATCTCAACAAAGAAACCAAAATGATCAGGGGGATGGAACACTTCCTTTATGAAGAAAGGCAAAAGCATGGAGGGCTTTTTAGTTTGGGGGGGGAATAACTAACAGGGAACATGACACAACAGGTTTTTTTATATAATTCTGCACAGTGCAAAAAAAGTTTGACTCCCTCTCGCATAATAATAAAACCAGCCTTCTCCAACCTGGTGTCCTCCATGTGGGTTGGGCTACAATTCCCATCCTCCCCAGCCAGCATGGCCCATGGGAATGCTGGGAGTTGCAATCCAACACATCTGGAGGGCGCCAGGTTGGGGAAGGCATAACCCATGCAACTGATTGGCAGAAGACTGAGGACAGACAAACGGAGGTTCCTCTTCAAACAATGTGCAACGCATCTGCAGGATTCTGTGCCGCAAGATGTGGTGATGAAGCTTAGATGGCTTCGAAGGGGAATGGGACAAAGTCTGTTATCGGCTGCTAGCCATGATGGCTCTGAGAAAATTCCATGACTGATACACAGCAGGCCATAAATACTCAGATCCTGAGGGCACAATGGCACTTCTGTCCTGCTTTGGGCTTCCCAAGAGCCACCTAGCTGGTGCGAGCCAGGATGCTGCCCTGCTCCAGCAGGGCTCTCCACATGATCTGACATTCTTATTCATTCCTCTTTCTGTGATTTAGGCCCCCGCTCTTTGATCCAATGGGATTCTCAGAACACTGCAAGGCCTTTCAAAATGTGTTTAAAAATCATCAAAGCAACACAACCAGAAAACCATACCCAAGACCACCAGTGTGGTGTAGTGGTGCGAGTGCTAGACTGGGACTTGGAAGATCCAGTTGCAGTCCCCACTCAGCCATGAAGCTCGCTGGGTGACTTTGGGCCAGGCACTGACTCTCAGCCTAACCTACCTCACAGGGATGTTGTGAGGATAAAATGTCGAGGAGGAGGAGGAAGACCATGTCAGCTGTCTTGGGTTCCTTGCCAGAGGGGAAAAGGTGGGATATAAATGTAATAAATGAAATAAAATAAAAATAATGCAGCAAACATACAAAGGACCAGCACAGGACAGAAGCAAAATAAGAAAATCTAGAGGGAGCCTGGGGAAATAAAAAGGGTTTCTGCTGACAGCAACAAGACATCCAACTCAGCTCCAGGTGAGTCTCCCTGGGGAATCATAGAATCATAGAATAGTAGGGTTGGAAGGGGCCTACAAGGCCATCAAGTCCAACCCCCTGCTCAATGCAGGAATCCAAGAGGATGCCAAGGCCACGGTGCCACCACCAAAGAGGCCCTCTTTCCAATATATGTCAGTAGATAATGCTACCAATGTACATTGCACTTTCCAGGGCAGCAGAAGCCCCAAAGACAAATCCTTGCCCCCAAGAACCTCTCGTGTTCAGATATGTGAAAATTTGGTGACAACGCTTTAAAAAAAAAAAAAAAACAGTATTAATTGGAGCTTGCCAAATATTTGAAATGTTTTCTCAGGACGGCCCCTTCTCCTTGCCTGCAACATCTGGCTTGGGAGAGCAGTCTGAATTCCCTACCACCCCCTCAAGCCCAAAGCTTAAGAAGCTGGCAGTGAGCCAAGGGACACCCCCTGCCTAAACGAAGGCCCAGCCTTCCCTGGAACACCCCGCAAAAATACTCTTGCCAGGTGAGTGTGTGTGTGCGTGGCTTCTTTCAATCGACAGGATTCATACTGAGAACGGCTGGCAACCACATTCGTCTCTTGGGCTCTCCAGATGAAGGCCCAGTAGGAGTTAGGAAGTAAATTGGTAATAGGTGCAATTTTCTTCTTTTTATCCAAGATAATTACCGTGGAAAAGCACGGTTCTCCTTCTACCTTGCAATTAGCTGAAATAACCAAATCAACGCTACTCTCTTATTAGCTGAGGCTGCTAGGGGCTATGCAAGGGGAACAAGGAAAACAAATTTGTACCTGCCCCTTCTGCTCCACCTATGAGTTCTGGCTGTCAAAAACAGTGTCATGGAAAGGAAATGAGGGAGGGAGAAATTCAGACAGCTTGTTGGTTACATTTACAGCTTTGTCCCAGAGCAGCTGGTTTGCCCTACATTAGCGCTCTCAAAAGGTCCAACTACAGGTCTCTCCATGTCAGGGCCATGTTACGCACTCCTTCACTTCTTTCTTGCAGGGACCTAACAGTAGGGATGTACGAAATTGCCCTTACTTGGCTCCGCCGGGTTCCACTGGGGGGGGAGGCGTTCCATCCCTCCCCCTGGAATCCTCGCCGGGGGGGGAGGTGCTCTGCGCCTTCCCCCCCGGAATCCTGGCCAGCCAGCTCTGCTCCGCCGGGATTCCGCGGAGCCGCCGGCTGGCTCTGCCAGCAGCTGGACATCCAGCTGCTGGCTAGCAGGGACGCAAATAGCGGTGGCCATAGCCGCCGCCGTTTGCGTCCCTGTAGTCAGCCGTGATAGGCTACGTAAATCTTTACGTAGCCTATCACGTCTGACTTTAAAAAAAAACAAAACGTTATTTGCGTTCCCCCTTATTTTCGCCGTCTTAGTCTATGTAAATATTTACGCAGACTAAGACGGCCCAATAAGACGGTCCAAAATAAGGAACGCAAATGGCGGCGGCCATAGCCGCCGCCATTTGCATACGCGCGTGTTTTTTTTTTTTTAAGTCAGACGTGATAGGCTACGTAAAGATTTACATAGCCTATCACGTCGTGTTTTTTTTTTAAAAAAAAACCTAGCCATGATAGGCTACGTAAATCTTTACATAGCCTATCACGTCTTTTTTTTTTTTTTTCCAACACTGGAAATGGCGGCGGCAGCAGCCGGTCGGAAGACCAGATCCGTGGCAGAATTCTCTGACATCCCTACCTGACAGGACCTCCATGGGTCATCCCACTTCTTACACAGATATCAATTTCCCATAAAACATTGCCTGCCCCCATGCTTGGAGATCCAGGGCGGTTTAGTGGTAGAAAGTTGCACAGAGCAAGGAAGGAGACCTGGGTTCAAAGCCCTGTTCAGCCAGGGAAGCTCACAGGGTGAATTTGGGCCAGTCACTGTCTCTCAGCCTGTTACCTACCTCACAGGACAGCTGCAAAGGTAAATGTGGGAGAAGGCGAGAGAACAATGTGTGCTGACCTGCATTCTTTGGAGGAACAGATAAGATGCGATGGACACACATCTCTTCTTTCACCACTCATCCGTTCCGTACCACTACCATCAGCAGGCCCTCCTATCACATGCAGAGTTGATGACATCTAGGGCATCCCTACTGATGTTATCGGGAGGGGCAGCGTGGCCCCGATCTTTTCCAGGAGAAGTGCACCACAAAGACCTCTTCCTGTAAACTTGGAGAGCTACTGCCCATCAAAAGAGACAATGCTAGGCCAGGGGACGCAATGATCTAACTTAGCAGAAGCCCACCTTGCATCCTTGGATGTTGGCCACAGACTTGACAGTCCACAACTACAGTGTTGGAGTGGGCCAAGACCATCCATTGGCTCACTTACTGACAACATTAACTAAAGGGGCACTCCTGTGTCCCTTTAAAGTGAGTTGCAAAAACAAAAAAAGGTTCTGCCTTTATAAGCCTCAAACTTGATCCTAATCAACAGAGATGACTTAGTGGATAAAGTAACACTTACAGGAACTCTGGGGGAAAGCAACCATATTATACTTGAGTTTTTGGTTCTAAAGGAAGCAAAAGCCGAGTGTAGTCAAACGCGTACCCTGGATTTTAGGAAAGCTGATTTTAATAAACTCAGAACAATGATCAGTCAGGTCCTAAGGCAAGCGACTCCAACGAGAAAAGGAGCCCAAGATGGGTGGGAGTTTTTAAAAAAGGAAATTCTAAAGGCACAATTACAAACAATTCCAACAAGAAAAAAAGGCAGAAGACAACAGAAGAAGCCAGTGTGGCTTCATAAAAAGCTTAGAGATGACCTGAAAACAAAAAAAGGACACATATAGGAAGTGGAAGGAAGGCCAAGTAACAAAGGAAGAGTACAGGCAGGTAGCACAGAATTGCAGGGATGGCGTCAGGAAGGCTAAAGCTGAGAATGAGCTGAGGTTAGCGAGGGATGCTAAAAGCAGCAAAAAGGCTTTCTTCAGCTATGTGCATAGTAAAAGACAGAGGAAAGAAATGGTGGTTCAGCTATTAAATAAGGATGGCAAAATGATAACAGATGACAAGGAAAAGGCTGAAGTGGTCAATTCCTACTTTGGCTCAGTCTTCTCCCAAAAGACAGTCTATGATCCCCCTGGCAAAGGCGAAGTACAGGCTGAAGGGGCAGGATTGCAGCTTGAGATCGACAGGCATATGGTCAAGGAACACCTAATTACTTTGAATGAGTTCAAATCTCCAGGGCCAGATGAACTGCATCCTAGAGTCATAAAGGAACTGGCAGAAGAACTCTCAGAACCGTTGTCTATTCTCTTTGGGAAATCATGGAGGACGGGTGAAGTGCCAGATGACTGGAGGAGGGCTAATGTCCCTATCTTCAAAAAGGGTAAAAAAAAGGAACCTGGGAACTACAGACCAGTCAGACCAAAATTCTGGAGCAGATTATAAAGCAATCCATCTGGAAGCACCTTGAAAACAATGCCGTTGACAGAGAAATAGACAGAGTGCCTGAGGAACTATGGACAGAGGTCCATAACACTGTTCAGGAGGCAGCAACTCAATCCATCCCAAAGAAAAAGAAATGCAAGAAAGCAAAGTGGCTGTCTGAGGAGGCTTTCCAAGTAGCTGAGGAAAGAAGGGAAGTGAAAAGCAAGGGAGAAAGGGGAAGACATACCCAACTGAATGCAGATTTCCAGAGAACAGCAAGGAGAGACAAGAAGGCCTTCTTAAATGTACAATGCAAAGAAATCGAGGACAACAATAGAATGGGAAAGGCTAGAGATCTTTTCAAGAAAATCGGAAATATCAAGGGAAAGTTTTGTGCAAAGATGGGCATGATAAAGGACAAAGAAGGCAGGGACCTAACAGAAGCAGATGAGATTAAGAAGAGGTGGAAAGAATACACAGAAGAACTATACAGGAAAGATCTGAATGTCTCTGACAGCCATGATACTGCAGTCACTGAACTTGAGCCGGACGTCCTCGAGAGTGAAGTCAAGTGGGCCTTAGGAAGCATTATTAACAACAAAGCTAGCGGAGATGACAGTATTCCAGCTGAGCTATTTAAGATCCTAAAAGATGCTGCTGTTAAAGTGCTGCACTCAATATGCCAACAAATTTGGAACACTCAACAATGGCCACAGGACTGGAAAAGGTCAGTTTACATTCCAGTGCCAAAGAAGGGCAATGCCAAAGAGTGTTCAAACTACCGTACAATTGCGCTCATTTCACATGCCAGCAAGGTGATGCTCAAAATCCTACAAGCTAGGCTTCAGCAGCATGTGAACCGAGAACTACCGGAAGTACAGGCTGGGTTTCGAAAAGGCAGAGGAACTAGAGATCAAATCGCCAACATTCGCTGGATCATGGCGAAAACAAGAGAATTCCAGAACAACATCTATTTCTGCTTCATTGCCTACGCTAAAGCCTTTGATTGTGTGGATCACAACAAACTGTGGCAAATTCTGAAAGAGATGGGAGTACCAGACCACCTTACCTGTCTCCTGAGAAACCTGTCAAGAAGCAACAGTAAGAAGCGGACATGGAACAACCGATTGGTTCCAAATTGGGAAAGGAGTACGACAAGGCTGCATATTGTCGCCCTGCTTATTTAACTTATATGCAGAGTACATCATGAGAAACGCCAGGTTGGATGAATCACAGGTCAGAATTAAGATTGTTGGGAGAATTATCAACAACCTCAGATACGCAGACGATACCACCCTAATGGCAGAAAGCAAAGAGGATCTAAAGAGCCTCTTGTTGAGGGTGAAAGAGGAGGGTGCAAAAGCTGGTTTGAAACTCAACATTAAAAAAACGAAGATCATGGCATCTGGCCCCATCACTTCCTGGCATATAGAAGGGAAAGAAATGGAAGCAGTGACAGACTTTATTTTCTTGGGCTCCAAGATCACCGCAGACGGTGACTGTAGCCAAGAAATGAAAAGACGCTTGCTCCTTGGGAGGAAAGCTATGGCCAACCTAGACAGCATCGTAAGAAGCAGAGACATCACCTTGCCGACAAAGGTTCGTATAATCAAAGCTATGGTTTTCCCAGTAGTAACGTATGGCTGTGAGAGCTGGACTATAAGGAAGGCTGAGCGCCGAAGAATGGATGCTTTCGAACTGTGGTGCTGGAGAAGACTCTTACGAGTCCCCTGGACTGCAAGGAGGTCCAATCAGTCAATCCTAAAGGAAATCAACCCTGACTGCTCATTGGAAGGACAGATCCTGAAGCTGACGCTCAAATATTTTGGCCACCTAATGCAAAGAGAAAACTCCCTGGAAAAGACCCTGATGCTGGGAAAGACTGAAGGCAAAAGGAGAAGGGGACAGCAGAGGATGAGATGGCTAGATTGCATCACCGATGCAATGAATATGAACTTGAGCACACTCCGGGAGAGAGCAGAGGACAGGAAGGCCTGGCGTGCTATGGTCCATGGGGTCACGAAGAGTCGGACACGACTGAACGACTGAACAACAACAACAACAGCAACTGATGTATATTGTTCTGGCTTGTCAAGGAGGTGGGCCTTTGATTGGTTTGGTGAAATTCTGAGCAGGGGTTTCAACGTTCATGAAAGCTAATTGCAGCAACCACTGGCAAAATTATATCTGGCATGGTCAGTTTCACTCTGAAGCTAGAATGCTGCCAGTACTCCAGTGTTTTCAGAGGAATTCTATTACAGAGAGCTTCTATGTGCAATGCCTATTCCTTTTGTTATGGAATGTGACCTCACAAGATAACTCTAGACATTGCTGCACAGATTGGGACCCTGGTATTGTGCTGGGAGGGACGTGGTAGGGAGACTTTAATCCTTCCCCCACCCGCATGATCCCAATGTGGATCAGGCCCCCATGCCTCCAATTCACATTGCCAAAATGGCACCCACTCTAGTTTCTTGATTGATATGAGGCCCCATGGCTTACTTTTAAGTAAAAATGGGGGGGGGGCAGCTACACTTTTAAAATAGCATACAGTTTGACCCTCAGATAATTTTGAGAGCTGGGGATGGAATACACAGGTGTAGGGAGCAGAAGGATCAGGGCCTCACACCACATTTCTGAAAGATGAAATGCAGTGCAAGGGGCCCGATCTTTGCTCTTACTTTCTGTGTGGTAGGAGAAGGACATGGAAGGATTGTGTCTCAAACTAGAGATATATTCACATGTTACACTGACGGTGCGTTCACATTCTCTATACACTCATTGAGATGGTTGTGAGAATCTAGCCCCATTTTCATTGTGTGTAAGTCATTTTCAATTTGTATAAGCATGGGGGAGGGAAGCAGGGATGAGCTCACTAGCTCCACCCTCTCCCTTGCCATTCACATCACTTTCTACGAGGGCAACTGTCTACTTGTCCTCTATCCATGGAAGGTGAGAGTTGTAGTCCAACACATCTGGAGAGTACCAGGTTGGGAAAGGCTGTTGCAGGGCATGAGAACATTTTCTGATGCAAATGATTCTATGCAAATTACCCTAATTTGCATAGGAACATTTCCAAATTCACAATTTGCTGGAAACCGCACATCACCAAAACACACATCACCAATAACGCCATCCAGTAAAATTATTTTCTGGGCAGCTCACTCCAGCATAAAATCATAAAATAAAAAAATACACAGTAAAACAGGAGTATTAATTCAAAATAAAGTTCACTAATGTTAAGAGCCCCTTCATGGATCACTGCCTTGTTGTGGCGAAGGGGCTTGCGTAACTCAGTGAAGCCATAAGCTATGCCGTGCAGGGCCACCCAAGACGGACAGGTCATGGCAGAGAGTTCTGACAAAATGTGGTCCACTGGAGAAGGAAATGGCAACCCACTCCAGTATTCTTGCCAAGAAAACCCCATGGAACGTATCACAAGGCTAAAAGATATGACGCCGGAAGATGAGCCCCTCAGGTCGGAAGGTGTCCAATATGCTACCGGGGAAGAGCAGAGGGTATTTCCAAGTAGCGCCAGAAAGAGTGAAGCGGCTGGGCCAAAGCCAAAAGGACACTCAGCTGTGGATGTGTCTGGTGGTGAAAAGAAAATCCGATGCTGTAAAGAACAATATTGTTTAGGAACCTGGAATGTCAGATCAATGAATCAAGGTAAGCTGGAAGTGGTCAAACATGAGATGGCAAGATTGAACATCGACATCTTGGGAATCAGCGAACTAAAATGGACAGGCATGGGCGAATTTAATTCAGGTGACCATCATATCTACTACTGTGGGCAAGAATCCCTTAGAAGAAATGGAGTAGCACTCATAGTCAACAAAAGGGTGGGAAAAGCAGTACTGGGGTACAATCTTAAAAATGATAGAATGATCTCAGTACGAATCCAAGGCAAACCATTCAACATCACAGTAATTCCAGTCTATGCCCCAACCACTGAGGCCGAAGAAGCTGAGGTTGATCGGTTCTATGAAGACCTACAACACCTTCTAGAACTAACACCAAAAAAAGACGTCCTCTTCATCATAGGGGATTGGAATGCTAAAGTAGGAAGTCAAGAAATCACCGGGATAACAGGCAGGCATGGCCTTGGTGTACAAAATGAAGCAGGACAAAAGCTAATAGAGTTTTGCCAAGAGAACACGCTGATCATAGCAAACACTCTTTTCCAACAGCACAAGAGGCGACTCTACACATGGACATCACCAGATGGTCAATATCGAAATCAGACTGATTATGTCCTTTGCAGCCAAAGATGGAGAAGCTCCATACAGTCAGTAAAAACAAGACCTGGAGCTGACTGTGGCTCAGATCATGAGCTGCTTCTTGCAAAATTTCGGCTTAAATTGAAGAACGTCGGGAAAACCACTAAACCGTTCAGGTATGACCTAAATCATATCCCTGATGAATATACCGTGGAGGTGAGGAATAGATTTCAGGGATTAGACCTGATAGACAGAGTGCCTGAGGAACTATGGACGGAGGTCCGTAACATTGTTCAGGACGCAGCAACGAAATCCATCCCAAAGAAAAAGAATTGCAAGAAAGCAAAGTGGCTGTCTGATGAGGCTTTACAAGTAGCTCACGAAAGAAGGGAAGCGAAAAGCAAGGGAGAAAGGGGAAGATATACCCAACTGAATGCAGAGTTCCAGAGAATAGCAAGGAGAGACAAGAAGGCCTTCTTAAGTGAACAATGCAAAGAAATCGAGGAAAACAACAGAATGGGAAAGCCTAGAGATCTCTTCAAGACAATCGGAGATCTCAAGGGAACGTTTTGTGCAAAGATGGGCATGATAAAGGACAAAGAAGGCAGGGACCTAACAGAAGCAGATGAGATTAAGAAGAGGTGGAAAGAATACACAGAAGAACTATACAGGAAAGATCTGAATGTCCCTGATAGCCATGATAGTGCGGTCACTGAACTTGAGCCGGACATCCTAGAGAGTGAAGTCAAGTGGGCCTTAGGAAGCATTAGTAACAATAAAGCTAGCGGAGATGACAGTATTCCAGCCGAGCTATTTAAAATCCTAAAAGATGATGCTGTTAAAGTGCTGCATTCAATATGCCAACAAATCTGGAACACTCAACAGAGGCCACAAGACTGGAAAAGATCAGTTTACATTCCAATGCCAAAGAAGGGCAACGCCAAAGAGTGTTCAAACTACCGCACCATTGCGCTCATTTCACATGCCAGCAAGGTGATGCTCAAAATCCTACAAGCTAGGCTTCAGCAGTATGCGAACCGAGAACTACCGGAAGTACAAGCTGGGTTTCGAAGAAGCAGAGGAACTAGAGATCAAATCGCCAACATTCGCTGCATCATGGAGAAAGCAAGAGAATTCCAGAAAAACGTCTATTTCTGCTTCATTGACTACGCTAAAGCCTTTGATTGTGTGGATCACAACAAACTGTGGCAAATTCTTAAAGTGATGGGAGTACCAGATCACCTTACCTGTCTCCTGAGAAACCTGTACGAGGGTCAAGAAGCAACAGTAAGAACCAGACATGGAACAACCGAGTGGTTCAAAATTGGGAAAGGAGTACGACAAGGCTGCATATTGTCACCCTGCTTATTTAACTTATATGCAGAGTACATCATGAGAAATGCCGGGTTGGATGAATCAGAGGTCGGAATTAAGATTGCCGGGAGAATTATCAACAACCTCCGATATGCAGACGATACCACCCTAATGGCAGAAAGCGAAGAGGATCTCAAGAGCCTCTTGTTGAGGGTGAAAGAGGAGAGTGCAAAAGCTGGTTTGAAACTCAAGATTAAAAAAACGAAGATCATGGCATCTGGCCCCATCACTTCCTGGCATATAGAAGGGGAAGAAATGGAAGCAGTGACAGATTTTACTTTCTTGGGCTCCAAGATCACCGCAGACGGTGACTGTAGCCATGAAATTAAAAGACGCTTGCTCCTTGGGAGGAAAGCTATGGCCAACCTAGACAGCATAGTAAGAAGCAGAGACATCACCTTGCCGACAAAGGTCCGTCTAATCAAAGCTATGGTTTTCCCAGTAGTAATGTATGGATGTGAGAGCTGGACTATAAGGAAGGCTGAGCGCCGAAGAATTGATGCTTTCGAACTGTGGTGCTGGAGAAGACTCCTACGAGTCCCCTGGACTGCAAGGAGGTCCAATCAGTCAATCCTAAAGGAAATCAACCCTGAGTGCTCATTGGAAGGACAGATAATGAAGGTGAAATCCTTTTTATGTGCATGTGTGGCAAAATTGTATATAAAAATGTGTACAAATTTTCATGCGAGCTTTTATAAAAAAAATCTCTACATTTGGGACGAACCAAATTTAAGACTGTAAAAACGAGCAACTGAAATTGTAATTGTCAGATTTCTCCACCTGTCAGCCTCGTGAGTCAACAGTGGTTTGCCCCCTTCCTTGATATGTCTCAGGTCCCAGGGCACGGTCTGGTCAGTGCCTGGATAGGAGACCCTCTGAGAGACCAACTACTTGGAACCGTAGGGCAAAAAAAGCAGGAGATGCATGTCATGAATACATAAAATAGACCACTTGTGCCAGTAGTAATGTATGGCTGTGAGAGCTGGACTATAAGGAAGGCTGAGCGCCGAAGAATTGATGCTTTCGAACTGTGGTGCTGGAGAAGACTCTTACGAGTGCCCTGGACTGCAAGGAGGTCAAATCAGTCCATCCTAAAGGAAATCAACCCTGAGTGCTCATTGGAAGGACAGATAATGAAGCTGAAGCTCCAATATTTTGGCCACCTACTGCGAAGAGAAAACTCCCTGGAAAAGACCCTGATGCTGGGAAAGACTGAAGGCAAAAGGAGAAGGGGACGGCAGAGGATGAGATGGCTAGATAGCATCACGGATGCAATGAATATGAACTTGAGCACGCTCCGGGAGAGAGCGCAGGACAGGAAGGCCTGGCGTGCTATGGTCCATGGGGTCACGAAGAGTCGGACACGACTGAACGACTGAACAACAACAACAACAACAATGTTAAGAGCAGAGGAACTAAACGATACACAGGACCAAATTGTAATCCACATCATTTGATATAACGCAATTCCCAACTCCCTTTTCCACTTTTTGAAACCTGATGGCCCACTGGTCCCATGTCCCTGGTTGCGGCCTAGAAGGTGCAGCTCCACACACAAATGGTTTTTCAAAGCTAGTTAGTTTGTGGGAATGTTGCAAAGGGCCAAATTCAAATTGGGAATGGTTTTTCAAAGCTAGTTAGTTTGTGGGAATGTTGCAAAGGGCCAAATTAGCCCAAGGGCCAAATTCAATTTCAGAGAAGTGCGGGGGGACGGGACTGCATTCCAGGGCTGGATTGGGCTGAAGGCAACAGAGTTGGGCAAAGGGGCATGGCCCTATGCCCAAAGTACCAGCATTTATTGTTCAGTCATTAAGTCGTGTCCGACTCTTCGTGACCCCATGGACCATAGCACGCCAGGCCTTCCTGTCCTCCGCTCTCTCCCGGAGCGTGCTCAAGTCCATATGCATCGGTGATGCTATCTAGCCATCTCATCCTCTGCTGCCCCCTTCTCCTTTTGCCTTCAATCTTTCCCAGCATCAGGGTCTTTTCCAGGGAGCTTTCTCTTTGCATTAGGTGGCCAAAATATTTGAGTTTCAGTATCTGTCCTTCCAATGAGCAGTCAGGGTTGATTTCCTTTAGGATTGACTGATCTGACCTCCTTGCAGTCCAGGAGACGCGTAAGAGTCTTCTCCAGCACCACAATTAGAAAGCATCCATTCTTCGGTGCTCAGCCTTCCTTAGTCCAGCTCTCACAGCCACACGTTACTACTGGAAAAACCATAGCTTTGATTATATGAATCTTTGTTGGCAAGGTGATGTCTCTGCTTCCTACTATGCTGTCTAGGTTTGCCATAGCTTTCCTCCCAAGGAGCAAGCATCTTTTAATTTCATGGCTACAGTAACCATCTGCGGTGATCGTCGAGCCCAAGAAAATAAAATCTGTCACTGCTTCCATTTCTTTCCCTTCTATATGCCAGGAAGTGATGGGGTCAGATGCCATGATCTTCGTTTTTTTAATGTTTGAGTTTCAAACCAGCTTTTGCACACTCCACTTTCACCCTCAACAACAGGCTCTGTAGATCCTCTTCGCTTTCTGCCATTGGGGTGGTATCGTCTGCGTATCTGAGGTTGTTGATAATTCTCCCGGCAATCTTAATTCCGACCTGTGATTCATCCAACCCGGTGTTTCTCATGATGTACTCTGCATATCAGTTAAATAAGCAGGGCAACAATATGCAGCCTTGTCGTACTCCTTTCCCAATTTGGAACCAATCGGTTGTTCCATGTCTGGTTCTTACTGTTGCTTCTTGACCCTCGTACCGGATTCTCAGGAGACAGGTAAGGTGGCCTGGTACTCCCATCTCTTTATAGCTTAAATCTCTTCCTGGCAATAACTCAACTTTAGCAGAGGCATTTCAGCCTTTTCGAACAGGGGAAACAAACCATGCAAAAGCCAGGAAACCAGCAAACGAGCAGTTGGGGAAAGGAGAAGGAAGCGCAGCCATCTGGTGAAACCTGGTGGAGCGGATTTGGTCCAGGAGCTTAAGGTTCAACACCCTTGGTATAAATGGTAGCTTGCTTAAAATAAATACTATAAAACAAAACAATCCATTATAAACTGGACTAAAATTTATCCTAGAACATTTTATTTTTAAGTTTCTTAGGGTGCAATCCTGTGGCCGCTAGACAGCATCTAGATGACCACAAGATTTGGGGGTTTGGGGGCACTGAGGTGGGGCCGGCGCGCCGAGCTGGGTTCCCAGGAATCCAACTCCCCACCCCCTCCCCCAACACCTCGTAGGAGGTGCGGTTTGTCCCTGGCTCTACGCTCCGAAAAGCAGTGCGGAGCGGGGAGAAAGGGGGTGTTCCTGTGGGTGGGGAGAGGAGGGGATGGTGGAGGCGCCATTACGACACTTCCTTTGCCCCACCCAGCCTCCCCCGCCCCCTGCTGAGGCGCCCTGGTTGGATAGCCAAAAGCGGCCATCTAGCCACAAATGCAGGGTGGCCAGAGCGCAAAGGAGAAGATTGCCTCCGCGCTCCTTCCACCCTGCATTGGATAGTCCGCCGCCTCTGAGTTCAGACGTGGCCAACTATACCAATATGCTTGCGCCCTTAGATACTTAAGATACTTAAGGATTGTGCACAAAGTACATGTGTTCAAAATCAATCAGTGTGACCCAGTTTTTCCACAATCCCATCCTGCTGAGCTCTAAATCTACCACACAGGGGCACTGTTCGCACCTTTACCAACAGCACTTCCCTGCCACGTGCCCTGGGAGAAAGGAAGCCATGTTCTCTGCCCCATGGAGTTTGCACAGCTATAGCCAACGTATCAGAGAAACACACCAGCATTGTCTGGAGAGGTTCAGATTTAATAGGGACTATCATAGGTCTGGATTAGCAGGAAAGCCTTAGAGTGTCTTTGATACAGTCACCAGGTTGCATCTGACTCCCACCCCATGCCTTCACCTGAAGTTAACACGATGTAATTATGACCCAACATGCAAAACAAGGGATTAAGAAACAGATGGATCTAGGCCAGCAGAGACCTGTGAGCAGCACCTCTTTATGATGCATGTGAGGAAAGAATGAAGACCCTGGATAATTCTCTGAAGAAGCAGCCCCTGCAAACACAGAGTCCACCTACGGCATCTCCGTTTTAAGTCATCGGATACATTCCTTCTCCTCCTGTGTGTGTAGCTAAAATTTACAAGAGTCACACAGATGCAGGCAGTTATTTAACAATCTATTAATGAACACTAATGAACCAAGTCCTGGGAGGAACGGTGGAATGAGCTGGATATAGTTAACCCGGAGAAGAGAAAATTACAGCAAGACACAACAGCAGACCATCTATCGGAAGGGCTGTCTTGCAAGAAGACACAGCAGACTTGTTCTTGAGGGCAGGATTGGAAACAGCGGATGGAAGCAGTTTTTGGCTGAACAGCAACAGTGGAGGAGGCAACTTCAGAAGGCGGTGGGATCTCCTTTGCTGAAGGATTTAAGCAGTCTGGACAGCCATCTGACAGGAAAGGCAAAGCTACAGCCTGCAGTGCAGAGCCTTCATTGAGCAGGGTTGGACTAGATGATCTCCAAGATCCCTTCCAACTCTAACCTTCTGCGATTCTAGGATTCTGTGGTTTTAACTCCTGTAATGTTCTTGCTAAGAGCTGGCTAATGTCCAAGGTGTGCAAAGCCTTACATACCTTCACACAGCATCACCTAGTCAAGCCAATATCTGCAGGTAAGTGGAGTGGGCAGGTGCTCTTCATCCCCCAGAGCACCAACCAGCTTTCTGCACATCTGTCACACTCACTCCTCACTCAAAGCTCTGGTCAGCTACTGCACTCTCTTCCCCACCCATTCAAAAGCATGGGTTGAGCGTCTGGCTCATGCGCAAGAGTTGAGTGCTCCAACTCCCTGCTCCCCTCCTACAATCATATTCCCACAACCTTGCTTGGGATATTTATCTTCAACAAGCAAATAAGCAGTGTTTTGTTCCACAATCATAAAGTCACCGGTACTTGAGGGTTCCCTATTTCAGTGTTACAGCCACCGTCTAGAAGCCACTTAAAGTACTCCACACAGTGGCTGATATGGCATGGTATGCTGTTCATGCACAGTGGCAATGCTTGGGAAGATCTCAGAAGCCAAAATGAGGACAAAAGAGAGTAGGTCTTCAGAGGCCTACGTGACGCTCCCACTAGGGAGCCTAAAGCGAGCCCCTTCTCTCAACCTCAGCCTTCTATTTGCAATATGGAAACACCAGTGGCCTACCTCACAGGGTTGTTGTGAGAATTTCTAGATAACAATGGAAGTGAACTACTGCAAGCATTTAGGGAAAGTACTATACACAATGTTATGTCTTTAGGTGTTTTATTTATTTATGTATTACATTTATATTCCTCCTTTTTTCCACGTGCAAGGAACCCAAGGCGCTTACATGGTCCTCCCCCTCCTCTCCATTTTATCCTCACAACACCCCCGTGAGGTAGGTTAGGCTGAGAGTCAGTGCCTGGCCCAAAGACACTCAGTAAGCTTCATGGCTCTCCCGAGTCCCAGTCCAACACTCCCGCTATGCAAGATAAGCTGCTATCTTTGATTTGCTTAATGTATATATGTTAAAACAGGAAGCACAAATGAGTTTTCTTCTCATTGCAGAATTTGGATGCCCTGGAAGAGGATTCTGATATTATTTCTGAGCACACAGCACTTGCTTATGTCATCCACCCACCTCTTTTGCATGGTTTACTCTGCCAAATTCAAGTGGCTTTGGTGGGGACCTTTGCACCCAAGGGGAAAAAATGAGAGTGGGCAGCAGACTGAAGGAGAAGGACGACAAAAATAGGGCTGGAGAGATCAGCATTCTGGAGAAGGGCTGAAGAGTTCCATTAAGGCAAAACCTGAACTAGGGAAACCACATGGCAGAGGCCTAACCAGCATTTCTAGCCAGTTGTTTGTTGCCAAGGAAAAGCCCTGGCCCAGAAATCAAGACCTGGTGACCCATTCAGTGCCCAGGTCACATCTGGCCAATCAGGAGTTGCCACGTATCATGGGAGGAGCCAAAGCTCAGTGGCAGAGCGCACGCTTTGCATGCAGAAGGTCTCTGTTCTGTCCTCAGCACCTCCAATTTAAAAGAACCCAGGTAGCAGGCTGGGGAAGGATGCTCTGTGTGAGACCCTGCAGAGTTGCTACCTGGAATAAGGCAGCTTCCGATGTACCACCATGACATCAATGTCTGTTGCCCCAGCAGAGTGTTTTGAAAGCTCTGTCTCATTACAGACGCCTTCAAATGCCTTTCTCTCTTGTAGCCCTCCCTTCTAATCTTGCCATCTCGCACTTTGGAGCTGATTGCCACACAGGTGCCCTTCTGTGTTTTCAACTCTCTCCGAGCAGTTTGACGTCAGAGCCTTGCTTCTCCTAGCACAGCCAGTGCTCGCCTTCCCTTGGGTGTGCAAAGATGCTTATCGGGGCACCTCCTGAGATCACCATCCAGCTCCTTTTTGTGTCCTCCGTCCTTTTAATGTTTTCTCCCATAAAGCATCCCCATGGAGTCATTCTCCATGGAAAATCACATCTATGTCTTTCTGTTTAGGGAGGTGCCCAGGCATCCTTGGTGTGGTCTGCTATGCTGTGTCCTAAGATCTTCCCAACAGGAATGCTTAGGGCCAGTCATCACAGGCAGAAGGATCTGGTGGATGGCCCGTAGCTCAGTGGGAGGGCACATGCTGTGTATGCAGAAGCCCCTCCCCCCCCCCGTTAAAATAGGACTGGGTAGCAAGTGATGTATACTACCACTCTAGATTTGAAAATGGGGGTCAAAATCACTTATCCAGATCCCTGCATGCCTAATGGCACATTCAGCTACCATTTTGGCAACCTGGTCCATCAGTTCATTGCCTTCAGTTGCAACACTGGTTTGTTCTTTTTCTGTTGGCCAGGTTGAAGACCTACCCTGACAATTGATGTCCCGCTCAAACCTCCCTTGGGCTTCTGAGATTTTCACCCTGCATATGTTTTCAAGCCTGCCTTCACGAGGGCTAGAAACACAAATGGAAAAAATAGGGCCAAGATGTCCATAACGCTGGACTACGTTTCACAGGGTATGAGCACAGACCACACACATTCCTTCTGCCAGCCTGCTCTGCATGAGAGCATTCCAGCTCAGCACCAAGACACCCCAAGGATCTCTGCTCCAGTACTGTTCTAAGATGAGGGCAAAGACCCAACCATACGCTTGTCAGGCATGATCTAGAACTAGCAGCTCTGGCCAAAGGAAGGACCTCAACGGAGTCAAGTCCAACAAATCTGGGTCAATCCACACGCTGGCAAAACATTTGTTCCAAAGACATTCATTCATTCATTCATTTCATGTCTATACTGCCCAATAGCCAAAGCTCTCTGGGCAGTTCCCAAAAATTAAAACCAAAGAGCAGAGAATAAAACAATATAAAATATACAAAACATTAAAACCACAGTATAACAATACAACCAGGATAAAACCTAGCAACGATGCAAGGATTTAAAATACAGATTTAAAACAGCAAAGCTAAAAGTGTATAAAGCTAAACTGCTAAGATGCCTGGGAAAATAAAAAGGTCTTCCTGGCGCTGGAAAGAATACAACGTAGGTGCCAGGTGAACCTCACTAGGGAGCTCATTCCACAACCGGGGTGCCACAGCAGAAAAGGCCCTCCTCCTAGTACCCACCTGCCTCACTTCCTTTGGCACAGGCTCATGTAGAAGGGCCACTGAGGATGATCTTAAGGTCCTGGCAGGCACATATGAGAGGAGGCGATCCTTCAGGTAACCTGGCCCCAAGCCATTAAGGGCTTTGAATGTTAATACCAGCACCCCCAAACTACGAACGTGATCCGTTAGGGGGAGTGCAGCCCCCTCCAGAAGAGGTTGAATATCAGTTAGCCGGGCAGACGAACCACCCACTAACAGTACAAGGACAAGGGATGAAGGAAGCACAAGGCATCTCACCAAGCACCATCCCTGTCATGTGCCATGGCCATACCGATTGGGTGATTTGTCGGAGTCAACTGTCGCGTGTGCGTCGCGGTTCTCCAGCGATCAGGCCTGGCTTAGACCCCCTCTCTGGTCCAGAAAAAGAACGAGGACTCGGGGCCAAGCTGACATAATGGCTGCTCGACCTGCTCAGTGTCAGCAACAGAAACGGGGAAAGGAGGAGGCACCGCGCAGAGGCAGATCCCCCAAGTTCAATTCCATTTATATCCCACCTTTTTTTTCCTCTCGCAAGGAGCCCAAGGAGCTTCCATGATCTTCTGCCTCTCCATTTTATCCTCAAAACAACCCTGTGAGGTAGATGAGACTGAGAGTCAGTGACTGGCCCAGTGAGCTTCATGGCCGAGTGGAGAACAGAACCCGGACCTCCCGACTCCCAGTCCGGCACTCTAACCACTACACCAGAGTGGCTCCCCAAGGCTATCAATGGCTACTAGACATGATGCCTGTATGCTGCCTCTGGTATTAGAGGCAGCATGACTCTGTATACCACATGCTGGTAACACCAGTGGGAGAGCGCTAGCTAGCTAGCTAGCTAGCTAGCTATTCATACATTCATTCATTTCATTTCTATACCATCCAATAGCCGAAGCTCTCTGTGCTGTGGCTCATACACCCAGTTTTGGCCACTGTGGGAACAGAATGCTGGATCAGAGAGGCCTTTGGCCTGATCCAGCAGGGCTCTTAAGTTTTTAAGTTATTATCTCCAGTGAAGAGGAAGTCAGGTTGAGAGCAGGGCTATGAAGAGCTCCTCTCTTGCTGTGGCCCTAGGAACAGCCACTGCCAGCAGGAGGTGGACCCACAGCCTAGACCATATCACCATCGGAGGAGGCAAAAGTAAGAGGTAGGGAGAGAGCTAGGGATGGACAAAAGGGACTTACCTGGTCCCGCAGCTTGCTTCGCGGTGGGGAGGAGGCGCTTCCGTTCTCCCCCCGAGGTTCAGGCGAGGGGGGGGAGGCGCCCCGCCTCGCCCGGCCGAAATTCAGGCCGGGGGGGAGGCGCCCCATCCCTCGCTGCCGAAATTCAGGCCGGGGAGGAGCACCCCGTCTCCCCGGCCGCGAAAAAAAAAGTAAAAAACACACACACACACACACCCGTGATAGGCTACGTAACGATTTACGTAGCCTATCACGGCTAGATTTCCAAAGTCAGCCGTGATAGGCTACGTAAATCGTCACGTAGCCTATCACGGGTGACTTTGAAAAAAAAAAGCGTGTACGCAAATGGCGGCACCCATGGGGCGCCGCCATTTGCATTCCTTAGTTTGGCACGTCTAGTCTACGTAAAGATTTACGTAGACTACGGTGAAAATAAGGGAACGCTATTTGCGTTGCCCTTATTTTCGCCGTAGTCTACGTAAATCTTTACGTAGACTAGATGTGCCAAACTAAGGAACACAAATGGCGGCGCCCCATGGGTGCCGCCATTTGCGTACGCGCTTTTTTTTTCCCCCAAGTCACCCGTGATAGGCTACGTGACGATTTACGTAGCCTATCACGGCTGACTTTGGAAATCTAGCCGTGACAGGCTACGTAAATCGTTACGTAGCCTATCATGGGTGTGTGTTTTTTTTTTTTTACTTTCCTTTTTTATTTTGCAATGGCGGCAGCAGCAGCTGGTCAGAAGACCGGCCGCCGCCGCCGGGACCCGCCGCCAAGAGGGACATTTGCACGAGGTAAGTCCCATCCCGGGGGGGGGGGCGGGGGGCCGGCGGAGAATTTCACCACCAATTTCGGGGGGCCGAATGCGTTGGCATTCGGCCTCCCGGAGATTCGTGGAGAAATTCTCCGCCATCCCTAGAGAGAGCGGGGCACAAGGAAGATTCAGGCCTCTGTCCAAGACACTCACATTCTAGGGTTCATTTTGGAGATGTACCAGCACCATCCAAAACTGTATTGTCCTATCTTCTGTCTGGGATACACATACACATACACACACACACACTGCAGATATGTGAGGTTGAACTCCTTGGCCATGCTAAACTTGTCTTCTGAAAGGGGAGGCATCCACCTCACCATCAAAATCCTTGGGAACATACCACCCCATTTGTAAGCTCACATCCACAAGATCAAGGGTAGATATTCAGTATTTAAATCAAGTACCAAGCCAGGAGATGCAAAGGACACTTCCCAAAATGCAGGTCAGATGAAGAGGGGTTAGCAACCGAGTGACCCTCAGGCCAAACCTGGTCTACACACTCACTCCACCATGGCTCCTCCAGCTGGCCAATCGACAAGTGGAGGAAAACAGCCTGGGGGGAGCAATAGGGTGAACCTGCAGGCTAAGAGGCCCCTGGCAAAGGCAGTTGCTGGCCAGGGCACTAAATGGCCAGGTGGGACGGGCACTGCAAATTCAGATTGTAACCCACTCCATCCCTGAAGGTTCAGAGCATGCAATAACATTTCAAAGGCCAAAACCTTCCTAACACCAAAACACACACACACATGCGATCGCGCACACACACACACACACACACACACCCATTTAACTAAAGTACTAAAACAAATGGTCCATGGGGTCACGAAGAGTCGGACACGACTGAACAACAACAACAACTAAAAGAAATTAAAGGAGACGATCACTGATTAACCCTGGGCATTGAAAGCAAGCCCTGACTAGGAAGTTGTAAACTGTTTCTGGAAGAACACACACACACACACCTTTCAATTTGGGAAACTTGTCGATCTAGTTGTAATTGGGAAGCCTGGTAAATAGAGTTCACCTTAAATAACTGACCGTCTTTCATGTGTTCTGCTATTTCCTTTACTAAGCTGGTTTCAAAACAGATGTTGTGGTCTCGGACAAAAACAGAGGGGCATGCGAGCACCCCACTTCTGAGCAGTGAGACATTTCAGGGGTTCCAGCACTGACTCAGAGTTTGGTTTCCTTTGACTGGAAACTTCTGGCACTGCTGTTATAGGTGTCTTTGCATTTATATACAGACGGCGCATACGACACGCCTCCACAGTATTAGCACGATAATAGCTTCCTGTTCTCCATCAGACTTTTATGGGAACCCACCGTGCCATAGGATTTCCTGCAGAAAGCAAAGTCAGCTCTCTGCCTGTATTGCTGACCCATTTCCAGCACAGACTGACATCCTGCCACACACAGACCTCACTCACCCCCCCACCCCCGCCTCTTGTCTAGTGGAGGAAGAAAGATGAGTCATCCTCACCCATCACCTATGCCTCTTTGGGCCATCCCAGCTCTCATTGAAACGCATCACAGAATGCCATTGGCAATCAACTCTTTAGTCAGGTCTTAAGAGGTTTTGCTGCAGGGCACCCCAGAAATCTTAGTGGGGAGTCATGGAGTTGGGAGGGATCCAGAATCTCCTGGCAATCAGTCACTGGGCTGTAAGGGTTATGGCAGCCTCCTCCAACCGGGTGCCCTCCAGATGTGTCGGACTGCCACTGGCCGGGAACAATGGCATTTGCAGCCCAACACATCTAGATGGAGGCTGGTCCAACCCGACTGGCAAGGTCTTCAGTACCTAAGACCCTTTTAGTTAGAGATGCCAGGACTGGACCTGGGACCTTCTGTATGCAAAACATGAGCTTTGCCGCTGAGCTTAATCTCTTTGGGATTAAGGCAGAATTGTAACTCAAGTGTTGCTGACATTCATCTTAAATGCTCTTTAATCTTCACAATCAAGCAACATTCTTGGTATCGGGATTAGTAACATAACCACACACTCTGTATTTCTCCAGGCCTATGGAGCAAAGGCAACCAAACATCGCACCCGCCTAACCCAGTTTCTTGTTGGGCATCAATTCACATTGCTAAAAAACTTGTTGTCTTCAGGGTTTTTTGGCCCTGTGGTTTTCAGTTTGACTTATGTTCTCTTTTAGCTGGCTTTGTTTCTATTTTACAAAATGCGAACGCTCTCCAGGAGGTGGGGGAAGGGGAGGGAAGACCCACACATACAAAAAATACTTCTTCAGGTTTAGCACACAATTCCCTTATTACGAAATGCTTGCAACATTCTGCTTGCTCATGCCCATGTTTGGGAAATTCTTTGTGTTTTTGGTCATCTTCTCTCTCTCTGCCATCCAAGCCTCCAATTTGAATGCCTGCCCTTTCCAGCTATACACTGTTAACAGAGGACTGGTGTTTTAAGCTGAGGCAACTATGAACAGTCTTTAATTATCAAGAGAGTGCATAGCCTAGTTTTCACGGGGCAAACCAATGCTCCTCCATGCAAAATTATCCTTGCACACAGAAAGCTAGCATGTCAGCGAGAGGTTCTCCCTGACGTGCTAGTTTTCTAAGCACATGGATCCTTTGATGGATCCCCATCTTGGTGGTCCTCCCCTGAGATCTAGAGTGGTACAACCCAGACGTGGGTTGACCGCCTCAGAGAAATAGGCCACTGCCAGAAGCAGAATCGTGGGCTGGGCCAGATCACAGCCAGCATCAAGGGTCGGCATTGTTTGGCACCTGCCGTGGTCCACACATCAGCAGGAGATCTGCTGCCAACCCCCGGAGGCCTATCCCTGCTGCTGCTCTTCCTTGCTGTCATGGCCACCTTGCCCATCCTCTCCAAGTGTACAAGCAGCAACAAGGACAATGAGAAGGACCAGTAGTCCCCACTCAGAAATGGGGCCCACTAAGAGCATCTTTCACACACACCCCAAAAAAAGAAAACTGGAGCCAGCACTTGACTGAAACTTTGGTCCATTCCAGGAAAGCAGTTCTTACAGTCTTCACACAGGACTCCCTTTTAATTTTTTACCATTATGTCCACCTGCCGCCTTCTCTTCCAAGGGAAAACAGATGCAAAGGAAGGCAGGGCTTGTGAAATCATCGTTCAGTGGTTGTGTACAGTATAAGTTGTCCAACCGTTGTGCACACAAGGGGATTTTGGCAAGCACAGCTTGTCAAGCAGCGAACAATACAAAGAAGTGCACCCAGTGAAACATACTCTAGTACACAAGTTTTAGCGGCGAAGGAGCTCTGGATTGAGTCACACTCCTCTTCCCCTCTCCCCACACCTCATCTTTAACAAAACTTAAATGCTGCTGCAGGAAGGGAGCCAGCATTGGTACAACCAACCACAGTGAGTGTTGTGCCCTCCTTGTAGATCATGTCCCAACAGCAGGATATCAGTATCAGCAGCTCCCAACCTGGTGCACCCCCAGATGTGTTGGACTACAACTCCCAGCCTTGGCTGGGTCACGGTGGGAGTTGCAGTCCAACATATCTGGGTGTTCAGCAGGTCGGGGAAGGATGTTGAATATGTTTGGCCATTAAATGGGCCAGTTAACATATTCAGAAGAAACAAACCCGAGGAGCGATTTAGAATGAAAAGTTTCTTTAAGGAACAAGGATGTTCTCCTGCCACCAGGGGAAAACATCATTCCGAGCACAACTTTTCAACAAACGAAATCCATAAATCAATAGAGAATCCGCGGGGAAAGCACCCGAAGGCAGACCAAAGAAGAGCTAGCAAAAGGGTTGCGTTAAAAGAGGTTCAGGGAGCCAGGCTGACAGGCAAGCAAACTGGAAACGAGAAGTAAACACTCTACAACTCTCAGAAGGGTGTGGACTGTTTGGAGTTGGGTGTGTCAACAGCACTGGGGCTTTTCAGCCCTTTTCCCACGCTTCGCACAAGTCCCTCTAGAAGCATTCAGGAGCAGGGAACAAGCCAAGTGGGCTCAAAATAGTGGCCCACCTGGGCCAGAAGTCAACCAACAAGTGCTAAGTGTGGGCCTCCGGAGAACATTTCAGTCACTTTGGTACCCAGTGCCAGACACAGAGTTAGAAGGAACTCAAGGAGGCTGGGTGGAACATTCCTGGCCCAAAGCATCCTCAACAAAGCATTTCTACTAAGTTCCGGGGGGGGGGGTGAACTTTGTTTTTATTGTTCATTAAATCATTATTTTATTGCTGGGTTTTTAATTGTGTTTTTGGTGTTTTTATTGTATTTATTTTATGATGGTTTTAACTATGTTTTTATTTTGGCTTTTACTGTTGTAAGCCACCTTGAGAGCCATTTCCTGGTCCAGCAGCGAGGTAACAATTACATGAATAAATAATTACTAATAAATAAATACATGTTTTATTTTATGCATTGCTTTTAATGCTGGCTGTGTTTTTCACCTTGTGGGGCCCTAGGCCCCCAAAGCAGGAAATAAACATTTCAAATATTTAAATAAATGTGAACATTGGCCTAGGCGCAACTTTGCCCTGCTTATGGGACTTTGAAAGTTCCTCCATTCCAACTGACTACACACAAAAATCTTGC
The DNA here is from genome assembly GCF_057233095.1 of Heloderma suspectum. Classification (NCBI taxonomy): domain Eukaryota; kingdom Metazoa; phylum Chordata; class Lepidosauria; order Squamata; family Helodermatidae; genus Heloderma; species Heloderma suspectum. The sequence goes on along the minus strand of NC_139460.1, from coordinate 326,564,078 downwards.
CATTTTCAACCATTTGAAAGGCTGTCACAGCAACGATGGCGCAAATTTGTTTTCTGTTGGTCCATAGGGTAGGACCTGAAGCAGTGGGGTCACATTACAAAACGGATTTTGACTAAACGTGAGTCCTTCCTGGTGGTACAAGCCATTCAACAGTAGAACAGCCTGCTTTAGAAACTGATGGCTTCTCCTTCATTAGAGATTCTTCAGCAGACGCTGGACAGCCACCTATCCACAGAGCTGTACTAGTGGATTTCTTGCATCGGCAGGGGGCTGACTAGATGATGTTCGAAGTCCCTTCCAGCTCTATGAAATTTTGTGGGACTACACAATTCTCATTTTTTTCTCCAGGAGCCGGTGCTCAAACTGGGGAAGGGGGAGTGAGATGAAACCAGATTCAGGATGTGAAGTGGTAACCCAAAGTTAATGTGTTTTTTCATGGTAACTTATCATGGGGGACGCAGCAACAGATCAAAAGACTGTAGAGCCCTGCTCCTTAACAACTAAAATACAGAACCGCAACAATTCACTGTGGCAACAATATATAAATCAAGAAGCCTCCTCCTGCCAGGGAACTAAACATCCAGGAAAGACATTCTCCCAAGTAGCCACTCACACATTGTTGCATCAGGTCAGTTAAGAGTCAAGTGACCAATCGAGGATGCCCTTGCAAACCAGAAGAAAGGTGGAGGGTTTTACACACACACACACACACACACACACCCCTTTAGATCTTCCGTGAGCTTCCAATGATTAAGTAGGTCCATGTGCGGGTAGGCCCAATAAATATTTGCCAAGCTGCTCCTGCACCTCTTTTCCTCCCGAAGACATGTGGTTTACTTGGCTTGGGTATCTGCAAGAACATTCAGTCTAAAAATAATGACAACCAACGTAGCAAGAATCAAATTTTTGGCATTCCGCCGTATGCCCTAGGAGAGTGGCCCTCCACCTGCACAGGCACACTGATTAACTTCAATATAGATAACAGCCCCACACATTGTAACCTCTCCTCAGGAGAGAAGCGCTCCAGGCTCCTGATCAGTTTGGCTGCCCTTTTCTGCACCTTTTCCAGTTCTACAACATCCTTTTTGAGGTGCAGTGACCAGAACTGTACCAGTATCCCAAGTGTGGTTGCACTATAGATGCATATAAAGGCATTATTATATTGCCAGTTTTCCTAATGAACCCCATCATGGAATGGCCACCCCACCACCCTGGTAAGGAAACTTCAAGAAAAAAAAATACATGCAACTGAATATCAAGTGTCAACTGGACATATAACACCACAAATACAGCTATGTGTGGAACAATAAGATTGCCTGGTATTTTACACTTCTCCAAATGTTGTGATCAAAAAATGCATGCAAAAATGGCTACATGGGGAAAATGCATACAAAACTGCATACGCTGGGGAAAATCGCATTAAAAAAGGCATACATTAGGGGAAAGTGGTTGCAAAACATGCATATATTAGGGAAGTCTGCATATAGAAACATGTGTACAAATTTTTGTGTACACAAAAATGCATACAGATTTGTGTGCGTACTTTAAAAAAAAAATTGTACACTGATTCAAAAACTGGACGGAACAAAACACATGCTTGAAGAAATCGAAACACTGCAGAAAACAAAAAGGCCAGATTTATCCATTTCCACATGACAAACAGGTCAATCCCTATGGGCGAGAACCATACAAATGTAAATCCAACATCAGAAACGGCAATATTCAGAAACCAGTAGGAGATCATTTCAACCTAGCAGGACACTCTGCTATTGATGTTAACGTGGCCATTCTTGAACAATGGAATTTCAAAGGGAGACTCCAAAACTGCAGAATTACGATTTATTTGTTTATTCAATGGTTACGCTGCTTTTCCACCAAGTAAATGGTGCTCAAGGTGGCTAACAATCATAAAGACATTTATTTGGGTCTGAAGAGAGGGAATAGTTTCCTGTCCCACTATTGTCCAACTTAGCATTACTAAATTGCTTGTTATCATTTACCACAGCTGTCGAGAACAATCACTGTGCTTATTTTCAATTGTCACTGTCTGTACTGTTTGCACTTCATCTCCCCCTGATCTCAATGCTTGCAATCCCCAGCCAGCCACCCAACCGCATGTACATATAGCTACAACAGAAGGTAACACCATGCCTGCGATGAAATGGACTCCAGTCCCCAAAAGCTTATACCATAATACCTTGTTAGTCTTTAGGGCAGCTTGCCATGACCTGGCACCCACCCAGATGTGTTGTACTGCTACTCCCATCATCCTCAGTGTGTCCTATAGTTGTGCTGGCTGGGGATGATGGGATTTGTAGTCTGGCGCATCTGGAGGGCGCTGGGTTGGCAAAGGCTGCCTTAGGGTGCCACAAGGCTCTTTCTTGTTTTGCCTACATCCCAGTGAACTCTATTTGGGAGCAAGTACCACAAAGTTTCATCCAGTGGTGTGCCCGCAGCTGGAGCTTGGGGCCAAAATCCAGGGCCCGGCCACCCAGCCCCCCCCCCCAATGACTACACAGAGAGCAGCAGGTGACGCAGGCAGCAGATGCAAACTCCATTCTATTCTTGGAGTCATGATAGTGCTACGGTTGAAGTGAGTTTAAAATGCAAAACTGCTCTACTTCGAGGATTTTTAAAAATCAGATTTGGCAACGAGTTTTGTTGTTGCTGTTCTAATGTATATGGAATGGAGAAACAGCTGTAGAGCATGGAATTGTGGTTGTGCGGGGGGGCGCTGGAATGTTAGTTGTGTACTTTGCAGCTGAAGTAATACACATGGCTGTCTAAAGCCCCCCCCCCCCCCCGCACCATTAAGACCATGAAGTCCAGGGTCTAAAATTGCCTTGATGCACCACTGGTTTCCTCTGAATTGTTCTCTGGGGTTAGAGAGTCCTACTTAGCCAGCTTCTAGAGCAATTACGGCCTTTGTTTGCCACGCACCAACATCCTCCACTCAATGGCAAAAGCCCCAGAGAGAAGTGGAGATGCCTGCTGAATGACAAAGAACAAAGCTTGGTGGCCCCTTCCCCCCAAAAAAAAAAGAACTTTAGGAGAGGTCACCCTTTTGCCCAGCTGAGGAAGGTCTGCAAAGTGGGTGAAGGGCAAGCACCAACAACAGCTCTTCTTGCTTTTTGCACTGTTGATTAACATCCAAAATATGCACACACACCCCAACGGAAATGTTGACAAGCCAAGGTGCCATTTAGGAAGGCGGCATGGGGGTGGGCTAGCCCCACTCAACATTTCAGATTATTCCTCTCGTACCAACAGCCAAGTCACTCATTCTACGCACCGTCTATAGTAATAATTGGAGCTGTGCACAAAAGCTCTCTCAAAATGGGCGGAGAGAAATTGGGGGGACAATTTCACCAAATTTCTCCAAGGGGAGGAGAAACTCTCCAACAGTTTCTCACAGGTAGGGCTCACCATTGGCGGGGGTTGTTCCACGGCTCCTTCTTCTTTTTCCTAAAGGTTTTTCTTTTTCTCTTTGCACTGGCAACTGTGTCGGCACCCTGGTCCCCATTTCTCCTCCTCCACAGTGCAGGTGTGAGCGGGAAGTGTTGCATCCAGCTCCAGGGAAGAGGTGGAGAAAGTGCTGTGACAAAACCTGTCTTCTAATTTCCTGAAAGTTTTCTTCTCCCGTGAAAGAGGCCTCCATTGTTCTGCCTCATTCTCAAGGCATTTTATAACTGATTTTTGTGCTGTTTTTGAGCTTACCTAACCACTGTGAGGCGGCTGAGGGTGATGCCTATATGTCTTTTTTTCTTTTCTATTGCATATCTCCCCATTGCTCTGCAGCCTCCCAGGCTGCCTGCACTTCCTGATCTGAAAAACCCCTATGGGAGGAATTATTTCATGATGCCTTCCCCTGGGCTTTAAGTGTGGGACGCCAAGGAGGCTAAACGCCGCTGGAGCAATAATTGTACAATGAAAGTGCAGGACACTGATGCACACTCCTTGGCCACCTCATAAGTAAGGTAAGCACAAGAAACCCAAACTCCACCCATGAAAATTTCTCTGAAATTTTCTTCTCCTTTGAATTTCTTTGGGAAACCATTTCATTTCTTTCAGATTGAATGAGAACAGTCGAAAAAAATGTGGGAGAAATTTTCAGCAAAGTGCTAGTAATACTCAGTTTAAAGGGCCTCTAAGGTAAGTTATACACGCCAAAGGCACAAAGCCCTTAGAGCCAAAACAAATGAGGATTGTGAATAGCACTGTGTTGTTGACAATGTGGTCTGAGGTATAAAGCAACCACAACAAGGGCTTTTAACGTATGCAGCTGTTTTGCAATTGAATCTTTTATCTTGACAGGACGTGTAACGGTGTCCGCTGCCTTTCTTGCACTCCTTCCCTTTCCCTCTTGGTTTGAGATTGTGCCCTCTTTGGCAACAGAGATCCTTCTATGTTGCCTATGGAATTCTGTAAGGCACCATCTACACCAGGAAAGGCGAGTCATCTCCGCCCATCACCTATGCCTCTTCGGGCCATCCTAGTTCCCACTGAAATGCATCACCAGAATGCTATTGGCGATCAACTGTCTTTTGCCAGGTCTTAAGAGGGTTTGCCGCAGGGCACAGCCAGAAATCTTAGCATTGAGAATTATGGAGTCAGGAGGCAACGTGTGGCTCTCTGGATGATTTGGCGTACAACTCCCATCATCATGGGAGGATAATGAGGAGGATAATGTAAGCCGCCGTGAGTTCCTTGCGAGAGGGAGAAAGGCGGGGTATAAATGCAATAAATAAATAAAATAAATCATTCACCATTGGCTATGCTGGCAAGGGCTGCTGGGAGTTGTACACCAAAACATCCAGAGGGTTACAAGTTGCCCCCCCCCCACTGATCCACACACCGCAGGGGCAACCTTCATCCATCAGAGGCCTTCTGTACAGCCCGCCACAGACATCCATTCACCCCGCTCCCCCCCCCCCGCCCTGCTCCTCATCCAGGGGCATCATTTAAAAGGGCAAGACAGTGTGTGAAATCTCTTCTCCATTTAAATCTTCCCCACCCAGCTGACTGGCAAGGGAGGAAGTGTGATGTGGTCTTAGTGTGCAGGAACGGAAGGTTGAAACCTCCACATCCACGTGCACTGGTGGGGGGGGGCGACCCAGTGTGTGTGTGCACCTGAGTGCCTGCATGGCACAGCCCCTGTCCCACTGCCTATTGCGGAATGCAGACCTCCATGGCAAAAGGGTTGCCCACCCCTGATCTGCATCATTGGCAGGGTATAAAATGCATTATTGCTACTACAGTGCTATCCACGTACTTTGCACTTTATGGCCAACTTCAGAAGCCAACAATAGAGGGGCATCTTCCCCAGAGAACCTACAAGCCAGCCCTACAGAATGAAACAAGAAAAGCTTAGAAACTACTCCTGTGCCCCATATATCAGATTTACCTGGAATATAAAAACACCCAAATAGTCTTGCTATATCAAACCCAGAGCCCCCGAGAGGCTGCACTTTAGCAATGCATCCCTTGTCCTTTGTGCTTTGGACACAAGTGTAACACAGATGGTGCCTTGTTAAGAGCGCAAAGTGAAGTAAATGACCTTGCAGAAATATCCCTTGCAGAAAAGGCATTCAACCCGATGGTATGAAATCTCTTTTTGACCAATGTTCCATATCACTCCAACTTGAGATAGCCTGACCCAGCCCTGCAAAGTCTGTCACCTTGAGGTTTCTCTCTACCCACACCTAAAACCCCTTTGGTTACCCACTTTGTAACCAGAACTGTCTAGAGGTTCCACAGTCCCATACCCTGAAGCCTTTGACACAGAAAAACAGATACAATCTGTATATTTCACACACATGGATTTTGCAACATAGGCCTTAACCAGCCAAACAAGTGAGGAATCTGAAAATCTGCACAGCAGTCTGGAAATCTACATTTCAAAACAGAAATCCCACTTACCCACCCCGCCACCTTTTCACATTGATGTGTCATCAACCTGCACATTTTGATCACATTTGCAGTTCTTTGTCATAAATTTGCACATAGCATCTCACTACCTGGCCACTTAAATAGACACAATTTCAACCTGGCAAAGTTATGAGTTCCAGTTTCCAAGTGGGACAACCTGAACCGTGTCGGCCAAATGAGGCCAACTGACAGAGAAGCTCCAAGATGTATTGGGTCTAAAGCCAATGCACACCAGCAACAAAGACTGGAGACAGTTTTCTCTTGAAGCATGTTATTATGACAGAAGCATCACTGTGCATGGCCTACACACTCCTCCCACTGTCATCTCTGCTAACTTAAAACCTGCCATACCAGTTGGCAACGATGCCTTTGTCTTTCTGCCTTCCCATCTCTTAAAAACAGTTGTCTTTCCCCAGAAAGCACACAATCCTTCATTTGGGGCACGTCTCCTTTCGCAAAATGCACCACCCATCTGCTCTTTTCATCTTTGGCTGCCCTTTCCTGCGCCTTTTCCAGCTCTGTTACATCTATGGCCATAGCAGCCACATCCCATGACCTGCCAGCTATGCGAAACCCCCTTGAAACCTTGCAATCCTAGGTGGGCAACTAAAACCTGGAGTTTTCTCAAGCCTCCAATGAGCCACCACATGAGAGCTCTGTTCAGCTTGCGGGGGGGGGGGGGGTTCCACAATTTTGTGCAGGCTGCAAAAAGTACCCCATGTCACATCACACTGGTGTGCGGGGATGGCAATGTTGTGACTGTTTGTGACAAGGAACAGGACGGATGTGGACTGAACTAGGGCACACATGTGTAGCTCAGTGGTAGGAGAGCACATGCTCTGCGAGGAGAAGGGCTGGAAAAACTCCTGCCTGCATCCCCGGTCGCCGGAGAGCCACTGCTGCCAGTCAGCACCCACAACACCGGGTTAGATGGGCTGATGGTGTGAACCAGGGCAGCGCCGCGCCAGAGGCCCCTCTTCTGCACATGGGGAAAGGCGGAGATGCAAAGCCGCGTCCCTTCCCCCTCCCCGCCCCACGCACGGAATGCCCGTCCCCGCAGAGCGCAGGCCGCGCCTCTCTGGCACATCAAAAGCTGCCTGGTGCGGAGCCGCAGGGCAGTATCCGGTGTGAGACCGACTTAGAGTAGAACCATTACAATGAATGGGGCTGAAGTTAGCCGTGCATTTCAACGGGTCTCCTCTAAGCAAGGCTAACGCCGGATACTGCCCGGAGGCCCCGCGCCCCCCTCGCTCAATGGTGCCTCCTCGCCCCGGAGGGGCTGGGGTTTTGTTTCGCCCCCCCCACGTCTTGAGGCCATCTGGGGGGCTGAAGCTGGGGCCTCCCGCACGCAGCGCGGCTCCCCCTCCCGAGGCGCGCCCCCCTCCCCGGCGCGACGGCGCTCGGCCCGCTCCCCCAGCCCCCGCGGAAGGCCGGCGGCCCCGGCCCTTCCCGGCCGCCTCCCGCACGGGGGGCGCCCCGCTCCTCGCCCTCCCGGTGCCCGTGCGCAGAGCGCGGGGGGGGGCCGCGCCCCCGCCCCACTGCGGACAAGCGCCCGCCAGGAGCGGCGCCCCCGGCTGCTGCGGGCCGCGCCCCCGAGGCTGGCCGGGGCCGGGGCGGGGGCGCGGCGCCTGCCATACCTGCGCCGGGCGGCAGGAGCGGGCGGCGCGCGGCCCGCGGAGCCTCGGGCGGCGGCGGCGAGCAGGCGGAGCCGGGAGCGGGGCGCCTCGGCGGCAGGCGGCCAGCCTCCGCCCCGCGCCGCCTTCGCTCCGCCCGCGAGCAGCGAGGCCGGCAGCCGAGGGGCGGGCGGCAGCGGCGCGGCCTCCGCTCCGGGCCCGCCGCCGTCCCGTCCCGTCCCCGGCCGCGCGCCCCCGCGCGCCCGGCCTTTTCGCGGACACGCCGCCCCCGAGAAGAGCGCGGCTGCCTCGGGTCCCCGGCGGGCTTCTGCCTGTTCAGGCGACAGCGCCTCTGCCCGGAACGGGGGGGGGTCATTCATTATTATCATTACATTTACATCCTCTCTCCGCCCCGCACCCCTTGCAAGGAGCCCGGGGTGTCTCTCATGCGCCCCCGCCTCTCCATTTTATCCTCGCAACACCCCTGTGAGGCAGGTGAGGCTCAGAGTCGGCGACTGGCCCCAAGGCACCCAGGGAGCTTCCTGGCTGAGCGGGGACTCGAACTCCGGTCTCCCGAGTCCCGGCCCAGCGCCCCCAGTAAGCAAGAAAAGGTGGATGGCCTGGTGTGGGGAACAAACCAAGCCGTTACTCCATAAATTAGCTTGGGGAATGGGGCGCGGGGCACAATCCCTTGTGATTGTTTCTTGCTCCACCTCTTTTACTGGGCTCCACGCAGGTCTGTGCCCATTGCATGTCCAACGGGCCATGAGAGGAGTACCGAGGATGAGATACGCAAAGGCAGTTTGTGCACTACTTAAATCGGCATGCACATTTCTCTTGTGTCGATTTCAACACCACTGAGTTTACAGTCTTATTTCTATTGTTACATTCATGTCCTGCCATTGTTCCTCCCTCAAGGAACCCAAGGCCGCTGGCGTGGGCCTCTTCCTCCTTTCCGTTTCATCTTCACAACAACCCTGTGAGGTAGGTGAGGCTGAGAGTCAGCGACTGGCCCCAAGGGATTCAGTGTGCTTCATGGCAGAGTGGGGACTAGAACCCGGATCTCCTGGGCCCCAGTGCAAAACTCTAACCACTACACTACACTACCCTGGCTCTCATACCCTTCCTGCTCCACCCATTATAATGCCAGAAAAAGAGCCCCTGCTAGGTCGGACCAAAGGACAGCACATCTTGCTCCACATCCTATTTCCCACAGTGAGCAGCGCATGGAGGCCCCAGCGCGCCCCATTCTGGAACTCCGAGGTTCCACCGCTTTGCCACGCTGAGTAACAGCCGCCAAGAGGCCACCCGCCCTCACCTCGCGGCAAGCCAGCAGCCCGTCCCTCGCCAAGTCTGGGGGCAGCAAATTCCCCCAGTCTGCCATGCTTTGTCCCACCAGGCTGCCTCTTCTTCTCATCGCGACCTTCTCTGTCCCCTCCTTTCTTCTCTCCTTTCTTTGCCTTTACCACATCCGTCTCCTTTCTAAGCTGGAGTACTTTGTTTTGTCCAGTTTTCATTCACTCATTTCTTTGGAGCTTTCCTTTATTTTATGCTTTTCTAACCCCGCCTCCTCCATATCTCCTTCAATCTCCATTTCCCACTTGGGGGGTGGGGGGGGGGATAGAGCTCTCCTCCATCCTGCCTGTCAGCACTATAATCTGTCCTGTCTGTGCTACCTTCATTCTCCACCCCTTTATATTTATTTTACCCTTTATCCTCCTCTTCTGCCCGCCATCATCTGATCTTCCTTGTTTTGGCTTTCACTTCCCCCTTTTTCTACCAGTCGCTTTGCTCCCGTCTCTCTGCTCCCTTCTTTCTCTCTTGTACCTGCCTCTCTTCTCTCACCCTCAGTCATGTTCATCCTATTCTTCCTTCTCCATCTGCTTCTCTCCTACTTCCTCCCCATTAACTAATACCCTTCATCCATTCTCATCATTTTCTTTGATTCTTCACCACATTCCTTTTTCAGCTGCAAGTTTTCTTTCCTCCTGCTTTATCTTTTCCCCACCCCACCTCACCTTTTCCCATCAGGGGCCCCACCTTTTCATTTTATTGTATTCCAGTGGGGCTCGTGCATTTCACCACTGTGTGAAAGGCAGAACACCAGCCAGTGCAGCTGTGCATCTCCCCCGGGATGAAGCTGCAGGGATGCAAAGCTCTTTCTTAATGCCCTGCCCCTTACCCTCATCTGGGATAAAGTCTAATGATACGAAATAAAACAAAATCTAAGCCCATGTGACTACGTTTACTCATACTCACCCCTCATTACCTTTGTCTCTCTCATTCCACTCTTCCTTTTGTGGGCCCTCTCTCCCTCCCTCCCTCCTGTCTGTCTTTAGACTGTAAGCTCCTTGGGGCAGGGAAGGGAACTGTCTTTTTGCTTTGGTTATTCTGAAAAGCAACATCATGGTACTGCATCAATAATACAAGGTTGAATTTCTGCTTGCCGGACAGCAGTCTAAGGCACTGCCAAAAATGGGAAGTGATTCAGCAACACCATTTCTTGCTCCCATTCATTCGTCCATCCTTCTCTCCCTCTCCTGCCTCTGCCATGGTCTGCCTTGCCCTTCTCCACTTTTCAAGCACTCCTCATCCTTTTCCTCTCTCCAGCTCTTTAACTCCTTCCCCCACCCCCACCCCGATTCTCCCTTTGCATTTCTCCTCCTAGATTACTCCTTCCTTCTTTTACGTTTCCTGGCCCTTGGCTTGCTCCCTTCACTTCTCCTGGCCTACCCTCCTGCCCTCCTCGAGCTCTCCATCTCCTGCCACCCCTCACATATGCACACCTTACCTGGCCTCTTTCCCTTCACACCAGGTGAATCCTTGCAAAGCACGCAGAACCACAGGGAAGGGTCTCCAGATCAGCCCCCAAAAGAAAAAGTGAAACTTTTGCTTGAGCTTCTGCTCTTGGGCTAATGTCTCCCCCCTGCCTCTCCTCAGCCCCCTTTGAACCTCCTCCTGGACTTTACCCAAAGCACTGGCTTCAGACTGACGTCAGGATCCCGAATTCCTGTGTTTCCCTGAAGGCAGTTTTGACCATGTAAGGCATGGGGATGGCAAATTTGCATTGCCAGAGGAAAACAGAGGGAGAGAACGCCAGAAAACCCTCTGCAAGGGGCTGGGATGGAGTGCCTGGGGTCGTGCCCAGTCCGACAGGCGGCTTTCCCATCCGAGACTTCTAGACACAGCCCAGACTTCTCCCCAGACATAAGGGGCTTAAAACAGCCTTCTCCATCCTGGCACCCTCCAGAAGTGCTGGTACTATCTCCCATTGCCCCCAGCCAGAAGCACTGGCCACGCTGCCTGGAGAGGATGGGAGAAGGCTGAATCCTGGGTGCTGTGAACTTGGGCCTGATTTGAAATGTCGCTTGAAAAAATGTTTCCCTTGAAAAAAGCATTCTGGGATGTGATGCCATATCTGATGCCTTAACGGCTTCCAGCCTGGGTGGCTTTAGAAAAAGGATTCGATTGGATTCCCAGAGGCCTGTCGAAGGAATGGCTCTTTGTAATCCACCCAGAGAGCTTTGGCTATTGGACAGTATAGAAACGGAATGAATGAGCCAACGAATGACTGACTGACTCAGTGTAACCTCTCTGCTCAGAGGGAGGATGCATTTCAGTATGGATGCTTAGTCTATAGCAATTCCTGGGGGTGGCAGTTCCCTTTGTGTGAGGGCTACAGCCTTTAATTGGTTAGATCAATCAATTAAAAAAACTTCTATTGGATAAAAATATTTTTAATTGACTTAAAAGGCATCAGAAGTTAATCAGGCAGCACATTTTTAAATGCCACACACACACACACACAGAGTCACTTTCAAATATACACGGGGAAACAGCGCATGGACTGAAGTCACATGAGGATGCCACCTTGCTGACACTAAGCAGGTCTGGATCTGGATCTGGTCAGTGCTTGGAGGGGAGACCCCTTGGGAAACCCATGTAGCTACCTTGAGTTCCATGAAGAAGAAAGGTGGAATATAAATATAATTTTTAAGAAATAAAAAATAATTATGTCAAAATCTGTAGATGGGATACAGGAGGGAATGCTCCGGGGGGGGGGGGGGGTCTCCTGCAACACACATGTGTGCATTATTTAAAAATAAAACCTGCTCCCCCCCGCCACCCCTTTCCAAAACAGTTTTAGTCACATGCAGATTTATGCAGCTGTAATCCATTACCTTGGAAAGGAGAGACCACTGCCCAGCAGTAGAGCACGTACTTTTATGTGGAAGGTCCTGGGTTCAATTTTAGGTGGCAGGGAGGGAGAGGAAAGGCCCTTCTCTCCCGAAGACCCTGGAGACTCGCCACCAGTCAGCGTAGCCAGTCCTGGGATGGATGGACAAGCAATCTGGTGGGATGGGAGGCAGTTTCTGGCCTTCCTATTTCTGCTGTGGATTGTTCTGCTGCCTCAGGTTGGAAAGGTTCAGAGAGCTGGATTAGGAATGTAAATTCGGTCCTGTTTAACCTCAAAACCTGCCCCAAATGGGTCTGAAGCATCCCAGGGGATAACCAAGCTAATCCAAACAGACAAACATCACTACAGACACAATTGTAAATTGAAATCTATCTAATGTTTTATTTCTGAAAAGTACAAAATTTAACCCTGACATGATCCGGCAGAGGCAGTGTTTTTTCGGTTCCCGAGTCTTGGCTTGGGCTCAGGGTCTCACGCATCACCATATTAGGAGTTGGGAAGAAAAATATCCCCAGTGCAAATTGGCCGCTAACTTCCGGCATCTCTGTGTGTGTCACTTGGCTCATTTGTGTGAGTGGCCTCAATCCTTTTCCTCTGTAAGCCCTACTTGCAGTGCGGCTGCTCCTTGTTTGTGGCCCCTTGCTGTGGCCTGTACCTCAGCGGTCGTGCTTCCCCAGACCGGTGCTCAAGGCCAGCTAACGACCTTCTGCTGCCTGAGGAAAGGGCAAGATGGTGTCCCCACCCATTCCGTGTACAACAGAGGTGAGCCTTACTTCAACGCTGGTGGTGGGCCAGCTTCTTCCTGCACCTGTGGGCAGCAGGGTAGCTTAGGGGGTGCCAGGAAGGGCATGTGACAGATGCGGCTCTCTTGCCCAACTTCTCGCGGCTGCTGCCTTCGCTCTCCGGCGTCTGCTGCCTGAAGTCGTTTCAGCAGTCGAGGCTGCGTGTAGGCCCTTCACAACTGATACCCCGCTATCACGAAACACGGGACCCCCAAAGGGGGCTTCGTGCTGTACAGCAGGTGCGTCAAGCCTCTTTCATCCCAAGGGCTGGATTCCATTTTGGAGAAGTCCTTGAGAGCCACGTGGTGGGTGGGGCCAAAGGAGAAAGGGGTGGGCCCCAAAACACCAGCATGCTTTCACTTACAGCTCTTACTGTCAATTACTTAGCCTTGGGAGAAGAGGCATTGCAACCTTTTAGAATGGGAGAAAAACTGCACAAAAGCCAAGAAACCATCAAACAATCAGCAGCCAGGGAAAAGGTGTGGCCAGGGGAAAGGCATGGCTGTCTGGGAAACCCCAGAGGGCCAGACTGGGACGTCAGGTGGGCTGGATTTGGCCCACGGTCCTGAGCTTCTGCTCCCGTGCTGTACAGACAAAGTTCACACCCAGAGGTTTTACAAGGTACATTAGGTGGATAATGGCACGCTTTCATGTCAGGCTAAAAGGCTGGATCTTGCTACAGACAGTGTTGTAATACGATGTAAAACCTACGTCTCCCAGAATGCTCATGTGCAATACAAACGTCCCTCCTCCACTGTCTCTCCACATGAACAAGGATCTGGCATTGGCAGAAGCAGCACGATAGAGTTTCAAAGGTGATGGGGCAGGTTGGAGTTTGGCCAGTGAACTGCGTGGGTGGGCTAGCAACAGGTCCTGGAGGCACAGACAGGTGAGACCAAGGCCGTTCAGAAGGATTTGACAAAAGGTGGGGCAGGTGTTCTTGAGAAGCGATGAAGCAAGCTATTTGGCCGTTAGAGGGGAGGGCAGATCCAGAGCAGAGAACAGCCCAGTCCAAGGCACAGAGGTAGGGATGGCGGAGAATTTCTCCCCGAATCTTCGGGGGGCCGAGCACCAACGCATTCGGCCCCCCAAAATCGGCAGTGAAATTCTCCGCCCCCCCCCCGCCCCTCCGGGACGGGACTTACCTTTGGCGAATGTCCCTCCCGGCGGCGGGTCCCGGTGGCGGTTTGGTGGCGGTTCGGCGCGGGTGGGGGCGGCGGCCGGTCTCCCGACCGGCTGCCGCTGCCGCCATTGCAAAAAAAAAAACTAAAGTAAAAAAAAAAACACCACACCCGTGCATAGGCTACGTAACGATTTACGTAGCCTATCACGGCTAGATTTCCAAAGTCAGCCGCGATAGTCTACGTAAATCGTCACGTAGCCTCACGGGTGACTTTGAAGAAAAAAAAAGCGTACGCAAATGGTGGCGGCCCATGGGCGCCGCCATTTGCGTTCCTTATTTTGGCACGTCTAGTCTACGTAAAGATTTACGTAGACTACGGCGAAAATAAGGGCACGCTATTTGTGTTGCCCTTATTTTCGCCGTAGTCTACGTAAATCTTTACGTAGACTAGATGTGCCAAAATAAGGAACGCAAATGGCGGCGCCCATGGGCCGCCGCCATTTGCGTACGCGCTTTTTTTTTTTTCAAAGTCACCCGTGATAGGCTACGTGACGATTTATGTAGACTATCACGGCTGACTTTGGAAATCTAGCAGTGATAGGCTACGTAAATCGTCACGTAGCCTATCACGGGGTCTTTTTTTTTTTTTTACTTTTTGTTTCACAGCCGGGGAGACGGGGCGCTTCTCCCCGGCCTGAATTTCAGCCGGGCGAGGCGGGAAGCCTCCCCCCCTTCGCCTGAACTTCGGGGGGAAAAGCGAAGTGCCTCCCCCCCACCGCGAAGGCAAGCTGCGAAAAGGTAAGTGAGTTTTGTACATCCCTACACAGAGGTAAGTCTGAGAGACAGGAACAGGAGAAGTGAAGGGACATCATTTACGAGATCAATGTCCGTGGGTGTGTTCCCAGGTTCCAGGTTACGCAGAAATCCTCATTGGGCAATCTGGAGAAATGTTGTAGAGCTAATGAGCTCCGTGTCATGTAGACTCTCAACATGAACAGAAGATGGCCTGATAAGAAAGTATCACTTTATGGTTCTCCTGTGGGTCTCATACTTTGGTAGCCAACACAGCTACCGCTATCGGTATCAAGCTGGATTCACCAAGGTCAAAGATGTGGAAGAAAAAAAGGCATTAGGTAATTAGATTGCATGAGGGATCACATTGCAGCGGGCATATGGATGGGATGCTGCATTGACCTGGGATGGAAAAGGGACACACACACACACACACACGGAGATCCTATTCATGCACTTGAAGAACGCCTGAATAGGTCTGCCCCCAACCTAGTGCCCTCCAGATGTTTTGGACTTCAACTCCCATAATTCACAATCAGCATGGTACAGGGAAGCAGCTGCTGCAGAATATGGCAATGATATTATGCATAGTCATTTCTTGCCTGCCCTGGCTCCTGATTCATTTCTGGGCCCAAAGTGCTGGCTTTGACCTATATAGCCCAGCATGGCTTGGGAACTCAGTACCTAAGAGATGCCTCTTCCTATCCATACAACCCATGCCCTAAGATCATTAGCAGAGTCCTTTCTGTGAGGACCCGCTCAATCTGACATCCAGAGGGTGGCTACATCATCTCTGTTGATGATGGGGGGGGAGGTGTTTTCTTTGTTAGTGAGTTGGGTTTCGCTCTTTAGGGCTCAATCCTATGCATGTTTAGACAGAGAAAAGGCCTACAACTCCCAGCTTTCCCCAGCCTGCATGGCTGGCTGGGGGATTCTGGGAGTTGTAGGCCTTTTTTCCGTCCAAACATGCATAGGAATGTGCCCTTAATATGACTGACTTTTACTGGTGCTGCTGTTTGTTTCATCCCTTTTAGAGTGGGTTTGGATGCTATTCTTAACTGCATTGGCTGTATCTTGTACGTTGCTTATATCTTTGATAAAGTGACTAATAAACAGAACAAAGAAATGCATAATAAACAGAAAGCAGAGCAGGCCATGCTCCTCCCTGGTTTTGCGGAGGCTCCTTTAGCTAGCAATTTGTTTCCTGGGCTCAATTTGAGAGGTTGGCTGTGGTCTTCAAAGACTTAAATGACCGGGGAATCGCCACCCATCCCGTATGAATCTGCTCCAGTTCACCCCTCATCTCTGAGGCTCTTCTCATTGTTCCCCGAGCTACATTCTTAGAGCCCCAGGCAAGATTATGTGTTCAGATGTGCTCTTCCTGCTGTGTTATGATTACCGTTGGGATCACAGGAAGCTGCCTCTGGAGCTCAGACCGCCTTCTCCTGACCTTGTTCTTGGGCAAATTCCTTTTCTTTCAGCCTCATCAATTTGCATTCTGAAAAACTGGTGTTTAGTGATGGGTCATGAACCCTTGGTAGCCATTTTGTGAGAGTGGTCACAACACTCAACATTTCAAAAGTGCCCACTAGCCCTGGAATAGACCAGTGGGATCAACTTTCTCCCATGGCCATCCTGTTTCCCCACACCACCTTTTCATTGTGGGACGTCCACTTGTGGTTCTTGCTTTCTTGGGTACTTATGACCCCGTGCTGACGCCTCCACAGACAGCCTGGATTATTAAACATCCTCTGTCACCTGCAGCCAGGACTGTATGATGCTGTCATTCCACCAGAGTGCAGAAAAAGCACTGAATATGGTCTTATGCATACAGGATTCAGAATTCTGAGAATCTCTGTTTTCTTTTTACTCAAGCAGTATGTTCCTAGCCATTATTGTTACAAAGATATGCTTGAAAAGATTCAGGGAAACCTCACCAAAATCTCAGGAGTGCTGCAAGGCTGGGGGGGGGGGGGCCTTAAACAGATAAATAGCAGTTTGGTGGGAGCTTCACTGCCCTGCCTAGCTCTTTGTCCATCTCCCATTCCTAGACAAACCAGAATAGCTGATGCAAAGAGAGTGAAAATGTGCAGAATAAAAGGTTTTTTTAAAGAATATTACAGAATGGATCTGTTGTGTTCGACACATGCCTTGTTTAACTTCCAGCTTGTGCTGTTTGTGTGGAACTGCAGAATCAGGGGAGGCTGCAAAGAACTTGACAGGCCATGATCCAAGGCCAGTGCTGCATTTTGTTTGGTAGGCCTTGGCTTTGGCTGAGCAGTCTGAGTGGACACCTCACCATCCACCTTGACTGACAAACCTTGTGTGATGCCGAGACTCTGTTTTCATTCCTTCGATAAAGCAGCACCTTGTGGGAGGAGAGAGGAACCCCTGCAAGCGTATTACATCCCTCCCTGCACCCACTTAACTGCATGGGGTGGAGAAGGCTGGTTGGGAACCAAAAGGGAAATCTTGGAAGCGTTGGCTGTCTTCTTGTGGCAGTGAGATGAACAAAAGTGGCAGATTGTTGGAACAGCAGCGACGTCGGCAGAAAAAAGTCAGCCTTCCTCCTCTTTTGGCGCTGGAGAATGTTGGACAAGCTGTCGAGTGAAGAAAATTACCTACTTGAGGAGCCAAGGAACAGACAAACTCTATTTAAACCAGTAGCTTTTAGCAAATGTACTGAGAAAGAATGTACAGCAAGCAGAAAAATGAGTTGGCCATTTACGCATCGCTTATGAAAATAATCGCTCATTTCCCCTCGCAATTGATTTTCTCATAGCTCAAGTGACAATGGTTGTTTGATTCCCATTGCACATGCTGTGCTCGATCCAGCTGCATGTGACTGTATGTTCCCATAGACTCGACTCAAGTAACTGGATTTGATGCTAAATTACTCCCAGAAGTTGACTGGAGCAGGTATGAGCAAATGTGTAGTTTCTCCCACATTTGGATTTTTAAAATCTCAAGTTATTTCTCTCCTGAATATGAAGAACTTTGTGAATTTTGGTGTCAGGAGCGCCCTAGCAGCCTCTTTCAGTACACTCCAATAGCCAACTCAAGACACAGATGAAAGGATTCTTTTCAAGGCTTTAATCCTTTTACAACTTAATGACTCTTTCAGATGCTAATCACCAGCGACTAAGCAATGAACAGCAGAGTAGCCTATGCTCCGGGTAGGCAGTTGGTCCCCGTTTGAAGGAGAATCACTTGAAGGCCCTGAACTTATGGGCTAGGGAGAGATCCTCCCTCTTTCCCTTGGGTCCACGGGACGCAGCCGTTGCTTGTGCGCCAAATGGGCGCTACGCCTCCTTTCCGCGCCCTCCATCACTCGTCGCTTCCTGCATCTGCGTCAAGCGTCTAGCAAGCCCCACTCCCGCACTCTCTCATTGCCAGGGTCACTATCTATCTCAGGAATGCCGGCAGGAGGAATCTCTGCCAGCTGCTGTGCCTGTGAGGGATGAGCGGGCTCCTCTCCCACGGATTGCTGATCCTCCTCAGAATCAGAACTGCTCTGGGGTTCTATCGGCTCAGTTTCCACCCTGACATCTGGCACATTCCTATCAAAATGGGACTGAACCAAAATTATCGCCCATCTGCACCAGCCAAATTCAATAGATATTGAATTCAATATTCCCAGCATGGAGAAGAGCATGTTGTGCCTGCCTGCCATTTAGCTATTAAAGGTGAGGAGCCTGTCCCCCCCCCCCCAAAATAAAAGAGGTAGCAAGCCACATTAAGAACCAACATGGCTGAATGTGCAGGGATTCAGATCCAGACATTTCAGAGCAAAGCACTCAAAACCCTGAGCCTGGATGAACGTATCTGTCAGTTCAAGTTTCTCCTACATTCAACGTTTTTTTTTTTACTCTCAAGTTCTTTTTGTGAACTTTGAGAGTTTGGGTAGATTCTTTCCAAGACTGAAATGACATGAAATTCTCACCCTTCTCTTCTCTGGAGTCCCAAGACTCATGACATGCAGGGATGAAAGAAGCTGAGGTTGTGTACTTCCATCCTCATGGGCAGACCAAGATGCATGGAGAGCTTTCTGGGAAGGCCACGTCATCCATGTGCCTGCCCACGCTTGATGCAAAGCGCCTGGCACTGCATCTTCTGGGAGCAATCTCATGCAAAGGGGCACCAGATAGCATCAGCACCAGGTAGCCTCTTCCTTTTTCCCTGCCCAAAAAAGAGGAAGAGGAAGGCCAGGATCTCGATCATCCCAGAGTGCAGGACACGGACTAATGGGCTCAAGGTACAGGAAGCCAGATTCCAGCTGAACATCAGGAGAAACCTCCTGACTGTCAGAGCAAAACAACAATGGAACCCATGACCTAGGGAGGTGGTGGGCTCGCCCACGCTGGAGGCATTCAGGATGAGGCTGGACAGCCATCCATCAGGGATGCTCTCTCTGACTTGGATTCCTGCACTGAGCAGGGGGCTGGACTCGATGGCCTTGTAGGCCCCTTCCAATGCTACTGTTCTATGATTCTATGAATGTTGGCAGCCAGACTTTCCATGAAATGGCCTGTCTTGCTCCAGTGAGGTTGTAAGCCCATGGTGGGTTAAAGAACACTTGAAATGAAACCCAGAAACGAAAACAGGGAGTATGGTTAAGGACAGGGTCAAAAGGACCTGGGAGCTCACAGAGGAGGCAGATGTTGGTCAGACCAGATCGAAAAGAAGAGCCTTGCTTAATCAGACCGAGTTGCTCCATCTGATCCACCATCCTGCTTCTCACAGTGGCCAGCCAGACGCTTCCCAAAAGCCCACAAGCAGGGTGTGGGGAAAATAGCCCCCTCTCACTGTTGCTCCCTAGCAACTGGTAGTCACAGGTATACCGCCCCTGACCATGGAAGCTCCATCTGGCTAGCATGGCTAAGAGCCATTGAAAGAAAAGCTTCCAAGATGAATTTGTCTGATCCCTCTTTTAAAGCCATCTATGCCAGTGCCCATCAACACATCTTGTGGCACAAATTCCATCACTATTGGTTCCATGGAGGAGGTGGCGGTGGCCACAGCTCAACGGAGCCCTGGTATCCCTAACAAGGACCAGGTGACTGCCAGCCCCCCCCCCCCTTAATTAAAAGGCAAGGACTTTAAAGAACCAATGCTGTGATTTGGTGACATGCACTGTGGTGCCTTTTAGCAACTTGGGTGGTGGTCTTGCTATTGGGAGTCTCCTGCCGCCCCCATAGATTCTATGTCCACGTCATCATGAAGCCAACTCAGAGCCAGGGCAGGAGCAGAAAAGAATGCTTCCGAGCCTCTCTCTAGCACAGCCTTCCTCAACCTGCTGCCCTCCATGCTGGTTGGGGGATGCTGGGAGTTGTAGTCCAACACATCTGGAGGGCACAGGTTGGGGAAGCTGGTCTAGTGCCTTTTGGGTAGGAAGCTACCCTTGCATGAAAGAAAAATGGTGCTCCACAGCCACAGGGGGAGCACAATTGCCGCTGACGCCAGGACAACATGAACAGGCTGAGGCTGTAAAAAAAGGTGCGTGGGAGGGCCCTGATCGCAGGCGAAGAGGTTCAACAAAGAACTTTTTGAAACAAGCAAACACACACTTTATGCATCACTCAGTGACCAGTGGAGGCTGGTGGCTCCATCAGGGGGGCAGTAGATCAGTCAGAACCAGTCAGAACTGTCAGGGGGGCAGTAGATCAGTCAGTACTGTCAGGGGGGCAGTAGATCAGTCAGAACCAGTCAGTCAGAACTCTAAAGGAGCCATCCAAGGTGCCACCTTTAGAATTCTGACTGGTTCTGACTGAAACCACCTACTGACAGCAGTGCCACCAGCCTCCACTGGAAAAGACCCTTCTTTGCCTGAGACCCTAGGGAGTTGCTGCCTGTCAGAGTAGAGAATACTGGGCTCAATGGACCTGATGTATGATGTTCCATTACTGAACAGTCTGATGTTCTATGACTGAACAGTCTCTCCAGACAAAATATCCCTGGCTCTTTATACAGAAAGTATCAGTCCAGCCTCCCTGTGAAAGGAGACCTTTGTGGGTGCTGGAGAAACATTCAAAGCCCCCCTCCCCACCCCTTCAACCTGTGAAACTGGCCTCAAAGATAGGAAGTGTGTTGTATTATTGCAGAGTTGTCAGAAGGTTGCTCTCTGGGGATTGTACACATTGGGCTAGTTCGCACAGTTGCAGCGTGGTTAATAAGCCAGGGCGGCTTGCTAACCACTCTGCGCATGCCAGTCACGTGCCAGCCAGGTGTGCATCATTACCCCTCGCCAGTGCAGCTTGTTGTGACATCTGAACCTGGCTAGGGTGGGTGGTTGGGATGGTTAACAAACCACCCAGAACCCATGGCGTGTTTTGGGGCTGTTGGGTGGTTTGTTAACCACCCCATCCACCCACCCTAGCCAGGTTCAGATGTCACAACAATCTGTGCCGGTGAGTGGTAATGATGCAAATCTAGCTGGCATGCAACCAGCACACGCAGGGTGGTTGTCAAGCCACAGTGGCTTATTAACCACTTATTACGATCATGCAAACCAGGTCATTACTGTCTTGTGACAGAAGAATCTGGGCATCCCCTGGAACAACCCTCGGGGTGTTCTACTTGAATCCTTCAAAATACACTAAATGGAGAAATGCCTAAGCAGCGGCAAACCAGGCTCAAGGTTTCTTTACAAATTCCCATGCAGTCCATTCCTGTGCATAATGAAATGGCTCCATTTGTTTGTTTGTTTGTCCATAATTGTGGTTATAAAACCCCGGGGTGGGTGTCAGGTTTGGAAAAACACCTCATTGCCAGTATGGCAAGGGGTTGGCTTTCCCTTATCCCTGGTTGTTTACTTTAGAGATTATCCTCGAAATTTCCTCATCTGTAATTCAGGCATTTTGTCCAGAGAACAAAGGGTTTTCTCACTGGTACAGCTAGTTACATAAAATCCCTTTGCAAAAGGGCACATCTTAGTTTTCACTGCCAATGCAAATTTGCATTGTGCTTCTCCTGGGAACAGATCTTCAAGCTCAACCAGGCTGAACTCCCCTGGTCCCTTTTTAGGAGAGGTGCAAAACCTGAGGCCTGGGAGCCAAATCTGCCCCCCCGGGGTCCCAATCCAGTCCTCTTCCCTGATGGCCCAGCCCACTTACCCTGGCCCCGCCTCCTTTCTCCCAGCCATCAATGGTTTGGTGGTTTCCTGGCATTTTTGCAGGGATTCTCCATTCTAGAAGGTTGAAATGCCTCTCCTATGGGTTCGTTACTGGTGGCAGTAAGAGCTTGAAGCTAAAATATGCTGGTATTTGGGGTTCGTTGGCTCAGCCCCCTCTTGCCTTTGGCTCCTCCCACCTCTGGGACATGGGCCCCACAAGCTTCTCCAAAATGGAATTTGGCCCTCAGGATGAAAGTCAGGATGAAAGCGGTTCTGCACCCCTGCTTGTTAGGGTAGAAAGAGCTGCCTTCCATTGGGCTGCGGAGTGTAGGCCTAGCCATGTGGGAGGTTCCCAGCTGAGCTAGCATGACCCATGGAGGTGCAGCCCAACACATCTGGGGGGCACCAGGCTGGGGGAGGCTTCTGCAGCATCTCCCCTGGTGTGGCATCAAAGATCACAGGAGACCTGTGGGCCAGACCTCTGCTCCTTACTTCCTCTGAGCCACTGGCTGATATAAAAGCGCCTGAACTGACTGCTTTCCCTCTGTTTAGGCAGTCTGTTGCTGAGGGAGGACCAGAGCCCCCCTCTGCACCGCTGGACTTCAGCCTGCCTTGCCACCAAGTTGGACATCTTTGGAAGGGGATTAGGCAAGTCCTTGGAGGATAAAGCTGCTAGCCCTGATGGCCATATATTACCCCCAGTGTCAGAGGCAGTATGCTTTTGCACACCAGTTGCTGGGGAACATGAGCAGGAGGGGGCTATTGCACTCCCACTCTGCTTGTGTGTTTGCCACAGACGGTTGGCCACTGTGAGAAACAGGAAGCAGGACAAGGCAGGGCTTTGGACTGATCCAGCACGAGTCTTCTTATGTTCTTGTTCCAAATTTCCCCAAAGTCCACCCATCTGAGACCAATCGAGTTGCTCCCAGCCCCAAGTCTTTGGCCCACACCTTCAGCTGAAGTGCCTTCTCTCTCTCTCTCTGTCTCTCACTCTCTTTGGTCCCATATTCCTCGCTCCTCCTTGGATTCCCAGATCTTGCCGGCGGGCACTGCCCTGAGCCTGGCAGGCAGATGGGGCGCAGCTTTACATTTGAAACTCGTGGAGAATCGCAGCCTTACAAAAAGAAACAAAAAGATATGGAAATCACGAGGGCCTCGTTGGTGTTGCCAGCATGTTGAGTAACCGCTGCTAAAGCCAACACCACTTTCAGCCACACCTTTCAGTTCACTGCTTGCTCCTGAGGCTCCCTTTTTCTTTTTTCTTTTCTTTCTGCAACTTCACCTGTGGATGACATCAACACCAATGATGACATCTTTCCCAAGAAGCCCTGCCTAATCTGTGCCACAGCTCTCTGAAGGTGACCTAAGGTACACTTCCTCATCAGTTCAGGGCATTGTCAAGTTTCTGCATGGCTTTTTCCCTTGCCCTTCCGGAGAAAGCTGCTGCAAAGCAATGAGTGATAGACTCTGGAGTGTCAGGGCACTGAAAGGGCCCCCTTTGATCTGCAGTGGCCTCATGACGGTTTTTTCCTTGAGGAAGGCTGAAGACAGAAAGATGTTTGAAGGGTGGTGGAAGCAATTTTGGGACAGGCCCGCTGCTGCCCTGAAAACAAAATGCCTCAAAATGCATTGAAGGAGAGTTCAAACCACTTGCAACTCACTGGAGAATATATTTCTGAGTTATATAACTATACTGAGAGGTATTAGAGATGTTGCCAAATGGAGTCCTAAGTGAACTTCTTTCAGGCCAGATTCCTGGAATCTGGTTATATTTATTTAGAAGATGTATATATACCCTGTCTTTCAATCAAACTATCTCCAACGTGGTTTACAATGGATTTCAACAGTAACACACACACACACAACTTCTCAGTGACCTCCTTCCTCTGGTTGGTGCTGGAGGTCAGAATAAGAACATAAGAAGGGCCATGCTGGATCAAAACAAGGGTCCATCTAGTCCAGCATTCTGTTCCCACAGTGGCCAGCCAGCTGTCCACCGGGAACCCACAAGCAGAGCATGAGCGCAACAGCACCCTCCCACCCATGTTTCTCAGCAACTGGTGTACATAGGCTCACTGCCTCTGGTACTGGAGGTAGTACATTGCCTCCAAGACTAGTAGCCATTGATAGGCTTTTCCTCCAGGGATTTGTCCAACCCCCTTTTAAAGTCATCCAAGCTGGTGGCCATCACTACATCCTGTGGTAGCGAATTCCATAGTTTAACTGTGTGCTGTGTAAAGAAGACCTTCCTTTTATCTGTCCTGAATTTCCCACCAACCAGCTTCATATGATGACCCCACTGGGTTCTAGTATTTTGAGAGAGGGAGAAAAAGGTCTCCTTATCCACATTGTCCACACCATGCATAATTTTGTAGACCTCTATCATGTCTCCCCTTACTCTCCTTTTTTCCAAGCTAAACAATCCCAGCTACTGTAACCTTCCCTCATAGGGGAGATGTTCTCCTTCCCCTCACTTCTCTAGCGGAAATGGAGATGGAACAAATTTCTTTCTTGCAGAGAGGAAGGAGCTGAGCTCTTTGCTGCTTCTCATTTTGCTCCTTGGTGGGGTGGCCAGGTGTCCTGTTTGTTTGTTTGTTTGTTTGTTACATTTATATCCTACTTTTTCCTCCAAGGAGCCCAGGATGGCATACATGAGCCTCCTCCTCTCCACTTTATTCTCACAACAACCCTGTGAGGTGGTTTACACTGAGAGTCAGTGACTGGCCCAAAATCAGCCATTGAGCTTCAGGACCAAGTGAGGGCTTGAACCCAGGTCTCCCCAGTCCTAGTTTCGGTTCAACATGCTAACCACTATACCACACTTTATGGAAGAAAGTCCTCTATTTTGGAATGCTGACATAGGACAGTCCTCTATTTGAAGGTCCTTGCTGTGTTTGATGGGCTGTCCTGTCCAAGTCTGGCTTAAGGTCAATGAGCCACAGGGAGGGAGAGCAGAGTCGGGGCCTTCAAGCTGCCCATCTGCGCTTCGCACTGGACAACAGACTGGGCGGGCACACAGGAGGGCACTTGGTCAGTCTTCTCCACTGTGGTGGAGATGTCTTCTATTTCTATTTAAGTAATAGTTATTGTTTCTAAATGTGTATCTATACCGACTTATTTATTTATTCATTTATCACATTTCTATACTGTCCAATAGCCGAAGCTAATATAAATTAGCATATGCAAATATTATACAAATTGGTGTCCTCTTTTGTCCTTTCTTTTTGGTGATGTCTAAGTGGCCACCCTACTCCCTGGGGCCAGGCTGCTCTTCCTCTGGCCATTGTGTGCTTCCTGGAAAGGAAGTGGCACAACCTTCCACTGGCCCTTAAGTCCTCTGGTCAGCAGCAGAAACCAGAATGTCCTTCTCCTCCTTTCTGCAGTGGCTGGGGCACATTGATTTCTGGAAAGAAAATAGCTTGTGGGAGGGGGCCTCGAGCGAATGAATCACTTAATTTTAATCTATGCAGACAAATGTTAATAACTGGTGGGGTGAGTTCAAAGCACACTCATCACCCATGCCTCTCCTTCCCATCACCACCAGCACCACCAAAGAGCCAAGCGTGGCTTAGGTACGGCTCCCAGACTCTCATCCAAATGTTTTTCTGTGCCAGGACTGCTTATCTTCAGCAGCAGAGCTGCTCCGCATGACTTTAGACCAGGGGTGTTGAACCTCTTTCAGTCCAAGAGCCGAATTCAATTCTGGCAAAGATCTCGGGGCCACATTCCAGAGGTGGGCAGATCCACAGGCAAAAGGGGGCTGGGCCAGCATAGTGTAAACACCAGCATATTTTAGCTTCAAGCTCTTACTGTCAGTAACTAACCCACAGGAGAGGCACTGCGACTTTTTAGCATGGGGGAAAACTGCAGAAATAGGGGGCGGGGCCCCGGCCCCCTGGGGAACACCAGAAGGCTGGATTGGGACCCGGGGCAAGCCAGATTTAGCACACAGACCTGAAGTTCACCACCCCCGTTTTAGGCCTTTTAACACAAGGGTACAGCGGTGTTCTTGGCATCATGTGCTACTTGTGGGCTTCCCTTTGGGGCACCTGGTTGGCAGCTGTGTGAACAGAATGCTGGGCTAGAGAGGCTCGGGTCTGATCCAGCACAGCTCTGCTTAGTTCTCAGGTTCAGACGAAACATTCATGCATTCCAGCACCCTGTTCACTACAGTGACCAACCCGAAGCTTCCAGGAAATCCACAACCAGGCCGTGAAGGAAATAACTTTTCCCACTGCCCCATCACCCCCTCCACCTCAACCACAGCAACTTTTATCCACAGGTATCCTGCATCTAAATACTGAGCTTCCATCTTACGTGCATGACTAATAGCAGCTGATATACCTCCCCTCCTCTGTGACTTTTTTCGAATCCTCTTTGAAAGGCACCTAAGCAACTGGTCCTCGCCACCCTCGTGGCACCAAATGACTTGTTGACTCTGCATGGTTCCACAATGTGCCTTCTTTTGTCTAGCAACATGATGGGATTTGTGCACCCAGTCAAAGCATAACTTCATCTTGTCTTTTTGCTGGTTTAGGTCAAAAGGTCAAGGATAGTGCAGAGGTCTTCCCTTTGTAGCAACTCTACCATGTATTCATAGATTCCATCAATCTCTTGCGGCAGACCATCCAAACAGGTCCCCCTTTGGTTCAAATAGAAATGGTCTGACCATGACAATGGATTATTTAACCCCCACCCTCCACCCCCACCCCCGCTTTTCAAACCACTCATGAGCACAGACCAGATCAAGGGTTGCAGTAAGTTGCTTACTAGGAGCTCTCCTTGGTGCTGTGACATCCTTGCTCCTCTGTGCCCTGTGGACTCCTCATTGGGACCAGAACAGGACACACATTCATTTTTAGGAAAGGAAGCAATGGAAAGCAACTGAGGTGCTCATCTTCAGACCTGGGATTGTCGTTTCCACACAGTCCTCAGGTACCAGGTTGAACTAAAAACAACACCCAAGGGATCACACACGCTTTGACATTAAAACGCACACACACACCAATCATCACAGAGGCGTACCTGTAAAAAAGAAAAGAAAAAAGGCAAATCCTTTGGAAAAAGGTGGCCTGCAACAGGATACTCAAGTCTGGATTTGATCTCCAGGAAGGAAAGGTTTTGTTCAGAGCAGACCGTATCCTAGAAGATCTCCCCTGGGTGCTTCAATTACTTTGCTGCCATCCCATCAGCACAAACAATCATTATGTTCAAAGAAATAATCATACGCTGCCTCAACATATCATTAAAAGTCATTCTAAACCCTTTTTCAAGGCTAAGCCATGTACATTCCATCCTCTCCCCAACAAAAGTGGAATGGATCTTCCCAGCAGAGGAATGCCAAGGAGGAGTTCCCGATAGAGAAATATCTGTAAATCAGATTAGCTGGAGGGTGAGGAAAATGAACAATGCACGAAGACACAATGGATTTATCCAACAGCAAGGCAGGGGCTGTAGCTCAATTTTAGCCATTGGGAGGGCCCACTGCTGAGTGGTAGAGTACGTGCTGTTCATGGAAGCTGTCCCAGGTTCAATCCCTGTCAACTCCAGTTAACAGGATCTCAGGTAGCAGGTGATTACAAAAATTCAGAGGGTGCCCAGGTTTTCTATTTTACAGAAAACAATCCTCTGTTTGAAGGTGACCTCTGTTTGAAGGGATGTCCAGTCCAAACCCAGTTTAAAGATAAAGAACCACCAGAAGGGAGAGCTGGGCCAGACCTTGAAGTTGCCCATCCACAGCTAGCACCTGGACAGCAGGCTGAGCAAGGCACACAGTTCACTTGGGGCTGGGGGAGCATCACGACAATGGAATGAGAAGCGCGTCGGAATATGACCTGGATTTTCATGGGATCGGCTTTGGTCCATCAGGGACACACGAAGCAAGATAAGCCAGGTGTAGTGTGCCTTTAAAATCCAGTTTTCAGCACTTGCAAGGAACATATTTCCAGGTGGAGTGGGGGGAGTGGAACTGAATGTCATCAGATTGGCAGGGGCTGCCCAGCCAGTGAGAGAGGCTTGTTTCCCACCCCTGTCCAGGCTCCCTGCTGCTGCTACATTATGAATGGAGGGCAAATAATTTTCCCAGAAGAAACCAAAATCCCCAGGTCTCCAGTGCAGCATCTGAAGGCTCCTGAGCGCTCCCCACCCACCCCAATTTCACTGCATCTCAGCAAACTGCTGTGGAGTTATTGCTCCCGCCCCATTTCCCCCCATGTGTGCACTTTTGCCAATTGCTTCCAACCCCCCTTTCTCCCTTCCTCCTTCTCCCTGCTCGCAATGAGAAGCTCCCAACCCAAAAGGCCATTACTGCGATAAAGCGGAGAAGGGAGGGACTTTACATAACAACAGAGAAACTACAGAACATCAAAGAAGCACAACATCACAACAGCTTTAGGGCGAGTTACTAAAGTTAGCTTTTAACCCTTTCACTTCAGGGGATCGATATATATATATATATATATATATATTTTACTTCTGAGTAAACATGCACAGGAGAGGGGATATGTTAAAGATTAACACAGGCTAGCTAAGATGAACGAGTGTCCTCCCTACTGTGGCAGTGTGAGGAGTCGCTGCTGTGGATTTTCTCAATGGGAAAAATTACTTCAGTTAGGGAAACAAGAGGGAATGGGGCATCCCACCCCTTTGACCATGTCACTGCCACATCACAGAAGCACACCCAGGATTTAATGTGTGTGTGGGGGGAGGGCATGGCACACTGTGTAATACTGCCAGGGATCTTCTTTCAGTAAAAAAAAAAAAAAAAAGTCAGAGTAAAAGGAGTTTCAGAAAATGCAGCTTTTCAAGAGGGAAGTTGGCGGCGGATTGGTGGTGACATCATCTGTCACAAAGAAACTCGAACTGCTCTAACTTCGTACTAAATCACTTGTGAAGACAGCCCCCTGGTCGCAGTCTTCCACACTATGGAGATGTACTTTATCTCTATTCAGATTGTAGTAATTATTTCTAAATCTGCAGCCATACTGTACATATTAATTAGCATATGCAATTTTTATGCAGTCCTGTTCCATCTTTTGTCCTCGGTATTGGCAATACATGTCCTCTTTTTTGATGATGTGTAAGTGACTACCCTACTTTTCTTCCAGGAACCTTGGAGAGCTAAGCTGGCTGCTGCATTCTGGAGGATGTAGTCCAACACATCTGGAGGGCACCAGGTTGAAAAAGGCTGCAATATAACAACTCTTGATTGGCCAGGCCTGATATAAATACCCTTCTCTGGTCAACTTCACATATTCTCTGCTGGAGTTGGCAGTGACCAACCAGGAAAGGAATTTTGGCATTGTGGTGGATATCTCCATGAAAATGTCACCCTAGTGTGTGGCAGGTCTGAAGAAGGCAAATTTCATGCAGCTAGGGAGCATTAGGGAAGAGATCATAAAAAAAAAAAAACCCTGCCGATACTGTAATTCCTTTATACATCTTTGGTATGACCACACTTGGAGTCCTGTGCACAGTTTTGTTCACCACATCTCAAAAATGATATTGTAAAACTGGAAAAAGGGCAGAAAAGGGCAATCAGAATGATCAGGGAGTTGAAGCAACATCATGTGAGGAAAGGTTATAACTTTCAGGACTTCTTAGATTAGAAACAAGGCAAGTAAGAGGCCTATGACATGTAGTTTACAAAACTATGCATGGTGTAGAGAAAGTGGATATTATTAGAATCTGGGGCCATCTCTCATGATACTAGAACCTGGGGCCATCTCTCATGATACTAGAACCTGGGACCATCTCTCATGATACTAGAACCTG
Source organism: Heloderma suspectum (assembly GCF_057233095.1). Lineage (NCBI taxonomy): Eukaryota > Metazoa > Chordata > Lepidosauria > Squamata > Helodermatidae > Heloderma > Heloderma suspectum. Next base: position 326,534,758 of record NC_139460.1, on the reverse strand, counting down.
GGGTCATCTCTCATGATACTAGAACCTGGGGTCATCTCTCATGATACTAGAACCTGGGGTCATCTCTCATGATACTAGAACCTGGGGTCATCTCCCATGATACTAGAACCTGGGGTCATCTCTCATGATACTAGAACCTGGGGTCATCTCTCATGATACTAGAACCTGGGGTCGTCTGTCATGATACTAGTAGAACCTGGGGTCATCTCTCATGATACTAGAACCTGGGGTCATCTCTCATAATATTGGAACCCAGGATAATCTCTCATAATACTAGAGCCTGGGGTTATCCAGTGAGACTGATGGGAAACTCAGGACTGACCAAAGGAAGTACTCCCACCCTCCCAGTGGTCCCAATGCAACACATTAGTTGGCTTTTTCTTGCCCACCTCCACCCCCGCCAGCTTACTTTTGTCCCTTTGAAGAATATAGGCATCATCACCTCCTCTTCAAACCAATTTCATGGTAGAACATGAGAGGCTATTGAGGTGAAGCCTTGTTGCTCTTTATTTTTTATTTATTTATTTATTTATTTATTTATTTATTTATTTATTTCTGTAAGGGTTGCCAGTCCATTAAAGATCTATAGTTGATTGGGCAACAGGCCCTTACTCTATTAACTGAGCAACTGAGTATATCTAAGTAGTTCTGCAGATTTGCCAACCTTCCTCTAGGTGCCATTTGAAAGTGTTGAAAGAAGCTTGAGCTGAGCTGAGGTGAGAGCTGGCATGGTGTAATGGTTAGATTTGAACCCGAGCAGCCAGGGGCAGAAACCCAACTGGGTCCACAAGCTAACTTGCTGAGCTTGGGCAGCTGCCTGCTCTCAGCCTAACCTACCTCACAGGGTTGTTGTGAAGATAAAATGGGGGGAGGGCCGTACGTGCACCGATTCTAGCTCCTTGAGGCAAGGGCTAAGAGCACGTGGCGTTCTTCATTACCACTTGCAAGTGAATACAAACAAGCCATGTCAAGGCTAAGCCCTTGGCAGTTCTCCAATGGGAACCAGGAGTTGTGGCGTGGCTCAGAGCTGAGGAACACCGTGAATCTCACCAGAGTGAGGTGAAGACCTTGCTGCTCAAGAAAAGTCTCACCCCAGACAGGAAGCCCATTGTTGTCCTTTCTGTCCAGGACGGCCCAAAGGCCAGCCTCAGTTGCAGCGGTGTAATGGCAAGTGTTGAAGTGCAGGTACTCATCACGACAGGGCACATAGCCATTCCCCCAAGGAGAGCCCCCAAACGCAGATAGCTGTGTTAATCCGTGTGTGTGTGCGTGTGTGTGTGTGATACTTCTGTGCATGGGAGAGTTCACAACCATTTATTGTTGCTTGGAAAGCCTTTCCCTTGCCCAGCTACTGGAGGTGTCTCCACCAGCAATTTACTCCGAGCCGGCTGTGTGTGGAGGTCATTAGGGATACATGACATTGTGGCCATCCAGCAGCCACCCCGGAGCTTATCAGGGAAAAACTGGATTTCCTGAGACTGCTCAAAGTCCGATTCTTTTCCTCAAGTCAGGTTCTCTCCGGTATAGCTGCTGTGTGCCCCAATCCCCGTATTGACCTCTGGTACGCTAGCCCTGCCCAGGGGGGTGCCTTTCACCATGACCCTGGTCAATGAGTGTTTTCTGTGTGTTCCCCATCCCTGCACAACCCAATTAGTGTCTCCTCAGAAGTAATTCCCATTGTGCTGAATGTGGCTCGCCCTCTGAATGCCCACATCAGTACTTACAGAGATCCCCCTCAATTGACATGGCGCAGTTTAAAGCTCAATTCACTAAGTGCAGTAAAGCACAATCTCGAGGCTCCAATTCTCTGTTGTTTGCTTTATTGCCTTAGGAACCGAAGTAACTACTTTGACCCTTGGTTATAGAGATCCTGTGGGTTAAAATGGGGGCTGGTTTCCGTCTTTGTGTTTACTGCTCTTTTTCCCTCAGCAAACCCATTAGTGTCTCCTCTCAGAAGTAACTCCCATTGTGCTGAATGAGGCTCGCCCTCTGAATGCCCACATCAGTACTTACAGAGATCCCCCTCAATTGACATGGCAGAGTTTAAATTCTCCATTGTTTGCTTTATTGCCTTAGGAAGCAACTAATTCACAGCTTTGTTATAGAGATCCTGTGCAGTATTGGTTTGGTTAGAAAGGAGGCTGGTTTTCCATCCCTGTGTTCCCCCCCCCTTTCCCAGCACAAGCATATGTGTGTCTACTCAGAAGTAACTCCCATGGTGCTCAGTGAGGCTTAGGGCTCGTTGGGAGGCTTGTCTTACAAATGCACACAAGGGGAAGTAACTACTTCACACATTCCTTGCAGAGCCTGGGGGTGGGGGAGTCTCTCTTATTGGCTGAGCAGCCCCTGCCACTCAGATGACATTCACCCCAAACACACACCCCTCCCGGAAGTAAGTTATGGGAAGCCACCTAGAATGGTGCCAAGTACGCTCTCGTGGAGCCCTGCCCAGGCCAAAAGCGGCTCCTACAAAAATGTGGACAAGACACTCCTCCCTTCTCTTTCCATTGTCATGGAAACTGGGCCACTGTGATGATCACAGCTAAGATCAGAGGGAGGTCTGAGAAGGGGGAGTGTGTGTGGGTAGCTGATGATGTCATCATCCTGCCCATCAAAAACTCCCGCGGCCTCGACCCTTTGAGCCCTGGCTGTGCTACACTGCGGCTTGATGGGCAGGACCAGTCCAGAGTCTGAGAATATTCCACTGCCCAGGGAGATGCTCCTGAATGTAGTTCTGGTGGCCCGCCCCATGGGGCAGCGACACAGGGGACTGCATGTTCCCGGGTTCTGCTTCTGTGGGCTATTGCAGACTGCCGCTTATTGCTGAAAAGGAAGTCCCTCTGGAATGTTTTCATCTCTATTCTCCACTATGGCAACACCCCAGAGATGGCACAGCTTCCAAAAAGCCAACGGCAAGTGTCTCCCCCACATCCCCCCACCCCCGCCATTAAAACTTGCTCCCACCAATTCTTTACAGCCCTAAGCTGTTGATTTCACCACCCCTGGCTTTAAAGGTGTGGTAAAACTTGGCAACAGAGATCCACATGGACTGGATCTCATCTTGGCAATGGGATGCCCCACCATCACCCTCTTGATGCGTCAGCAGAACCCCACATATTTCCTGTCCGTTTTATGAGTCACCTGTCTGCCAGATTTCTACATCCTAGAGCCGCCTTCATTGACTGCCTGCATCTCAAAACCCCCGAGCCTAATTCCCTGTCATCTTGTCATCTCTGTCCTTGAATGTCATGGGTTGGAGGAGGAACTCTGGAGCGTGGAGAGCTCAAGGATGGGCCGTTTGCCTTTCATCTCGTTGTGTGGGAAGTCAAGTTCCCTGGCTTGTTGAAGCGGCTGGATATAGAATGCTCATGGCACAAATGTCTTGCCTTGAGTAGCATGTGTGTCCAGACCGAGATTCAAATCCACCCACAGCAAGAGGGTAGTTAAACTGAGGATTATAAAGTTAGTGTGATGTACAGTAATGACAGGTGAGGCCTATTCTTCTTTTTTTAATAAATGCATAGACTGCCTACAAAGTTCCTACAAACTCCCATTTCTTCAATTTAACACTTGGCACCTCGCCTTCAGTTTTACAACCCCCAGCATGGTTTACAATCCACAGTTAAAAAATATATAAAACAATAGAAATATGACTTCGCAAAAGCAGCAAGGCCAGATAAGACAGCAGCAGGAGCAGCAACACCCCGACAAATCCAACACGCCTTACAAAAGGTCTTGGCAAACGAAAAGGTCTTCCCCTGACATCAGGAGGAGACAAGACTCGGTGCCCCAGGTAAGCTTCCCAGGTGAAAGCATTCCACAGCTGCAGTGCTTTTACTCTGGAGGCCCTGTGCTTAGTTCCTAGCTGCCTAACCTCAGAAGGCACCTGGAGGAAGCCTCAGAGGAGGAGACTATTGCAAGTTGGGGAGTCCCCAGTTCCAAGGTCATCTCAGCCACAAATTCCCTGGATGGCCTTAAGTGTGCTACAGCTTCAACCAGTCTGCTTGCAAATATGGGATGACCATGCTAACGTTTAATATAATATAATAGGATATAATATGATACAATATAATAAAATAAAATAATAAAAGAGGATTGTGTATTTGTCAGTGCTATGGTGCCAAAATCATGAAACCTAGACACCTGAAACTTGGCGTGCATGCTAAGGGGACCCTAGGTGTGTGCACCTCGGGGTTATTTTATTTTTAAAACACATTAATTAATGTTGGTTAATTTTAATGTGTCCATGTGGTTGAAGCCTGCAGTGACAGCCTCAGCCACTAGGGGCAGACTTATCTAGCCAGCGCATAGCTCTGCTGCCCACACAGTTTGACTCCGGAGGAGATTAGCAGGCCGGGAGGCAGAGTTACGGGCCTGCCCCTCCCCACTGCTGTGGGAGAGCCCCCCTCAGGGGAATGGAGCGGACAAACCCCTACCTCGGGGAGCTGTGTTGGTGCACCATGGCAGGGACCATGCCTAGGGGTGCTAGTGAGCATGGCTGCACTCGTTCAAGGTGGGCACGACTTGTCCAACTCCAACAGCTGCGGAACACTGCTTGAAGGCTTCACTGCTTCAAACTCAGGGCTGCTCCAATCAACCTGTGTGAAGCAGGGTCTGTTTGCTAGCAATATAAAGTAACAATACCTAAGGCAAGCGGGTATTGTATAACAGACTAGGTTAGTGATGGGTGAGAATTTCATTTCAGTTCATTTCTGATCAGAATTTACCAAATTTGCAAATTTCTCCATATTTGGCCCAGAAAGAACTTGGAAATTTTAAAAAATTGAATGTGGGAGGAAGCAAAACGGACAGGTTCATCCATCCCTTGATGAGGTGCATAAGTGTAGTGTACATGCTATAAATGTTGTTGAGGTCCAATTTTTGCCTTGAAAGTAGCGATTTAGAGGTTTAAAAGGTAAGACCTTGATCTTCTCATTCTGTAACTGTTCACATATGCTTTTTTTTGTTTGTTCCAAAATCCATATTAGTGTAATACCTGTTAGGCCAACCATGATATCACCAAAAATGTGCAAGCTTTTCAGATCTCCAGATCCCTTCATCTGCTGGTGAAAGGGGCGAGTTTGATTCACCCAGAATGGAAGCATGTCTGAGTAACAGCAGCATTTTGTATTTTCCAAATGGGAGGCCCAACATTTTTTTCTCTTTCTGGTTCCCAGCAATTCTAGGGACAGCTCTACGTCCAGCTCTGTAACCATCACATGACCTGTAGAGCCTAAATTGCATGTCTGAAGACCCCTCATCCCATGCATCCCCTTGGGACTCTGAACATGCAGACACGTTGACTTCACCATCAAGTCCACTTTTTTCCTCTCTCTCCCATACCTAGCTGACCACCTCCCTGCAAATTGACCCCTGAGATCTTCTGAGGACTTATTGGTCGTACCATGATCAATAATCAGGTAAATGACATGTAAGTGGGGCCTTCTTGGTAGTGGCACTAACCCTCTGGAACACTCTATCAAGTGTGAAACTGTGGTGAGCTTCAAACACCACTTGAAGATACATGTGTTCACTTAGGCTTTCCCTGACTTGTACTCCATCTTGACACTACTGTGTTTTACTACTCTTGTTGTAACATTTGTAGGGTATTTATTATTTTGTATGGTTTTTATGTTGGTTTTTATATTGTATTGTATATGTTTTTATGTAATTTGGCGATCCTGCAGAGTCAAGTGGTACAGAAGTAGCTTAAACCAACCAACCAAATCCCAGACACACCCTACATTTTGTAACATCTTGCCTGATGAAGATCTCAAAAGCTTGCACAATTTTTTTTCCTGAACTTTTGGTTGGCCTAATAAAGGTATTACACCAATATGGATTTTAGAATTTTTCTTATAGTTAATGCAGCTACCTTGTTCGTTTGTTTTTGCTGTCTTGCTTCAGTGGCACTCCCTCCCCCCCTGTTTCCTTTCACTGTGGGTGATCCCAGGCAATAAGGGATCATGTACTGGACACTACATGGGCAATCAATTTTAGGTACATGCTGCTGGTGTCACTAAAGACAAATGAAGCCCATTAGAATAAGGGCAATGCTTTTGACTGAGCAGGTGCTCCTGGGTCACCCGTCTTTGATTTGAGAATCCTGAGGCAGTTGTGTTTCCCCAGGGTTTCCATTTGATCTCCTTCACCAGCTCTCCCATGACACAGCATAATTTCAGAAGCCAAAGCTCAGGTTGCAGCTTCTGGTCCATGCCTAGCTTTTTGTCCTTCCCACCAGTCTGCACTGCAGAAGCAAAATAATCAATTTGCTGGTTTTGCATATTGAGATACAGAAGCATGGAATCTACATTTTCTTGGCAGAGATTTTGGGTTACCCTGGCGCATGTTCTGTTTGACAGGAATGAGTAGGGATGTGTGGATCAGCAAAATATGAGCTTGCTGATGTTCTCCAAATACCATCTTGAAGCTCATTCCGAGTCCATATTGGATTGCAAGTTTTGTTTTTTTCTTTCCGCAAAAAAAGTCTGTACGTATTTTCGTATGTATTTTTCTACATGCGCACATCAATTGCGCACATCAGTGGAAAGTATGCTTTCTTCACCTATTGATTAAAGTGCATTTGTGAGCATTTTTCAAAAGTACGCATTTTTCATGTGTGCTTTTCAAATGTATGCATGCTGTCAAACACTTCTTTTTCATCCTCAAACGATGTTGCAAGCTCAGAAATATACAGGCTTTGACTGCAGATTGCATCCAAATTCATGTTCGATCTGAAAGGTGCAAACTGGGTAAATCCTGATCAAAAACGAACTGAAACAAATTTCTCATACATCCCTAGGAACGGGTAGAGAGAAGCCCTTCTCCCTCTTTCATAATAATGCTGGAATTCAAGGCCATCCATGGGAAATTATGAGGAGTAGATTCAGAACAGATGAAGGAAAGAATGCCTGTGCGCAATGCGTGCTTGTGGTAGTAGCCAGCAGCTTAAATAGCTTTAAAATGTTTTTTGGGCAGGCAGATCTATCAGCCATGACAGTGATTATTTATGTATTTATTTCAGTTATAGCCAATATTTTGGGTGTAATGATGCTCTAAGGGAGCACACAGGATCACTGAAAAACAGTAAACTGGGGCAAGAATGGGGACCCTGTGGCTTTCTAGATATTGTTGGACTCCAAATCCCATCAGCCCCAGCTAGCATGGCCAGTGGTCAGGGGCGACAGGATTTGGAGCCCAGCCACAGCAACTGGAGCACCTCTGGTTCTCCACCCCTGTTCTAAGGACAATAAACGGAATGGCTCTTGCATTCTCGATGTGTTTCTCAAAGGCGACTGTCATGAGACGGAAAGTGCTGTTGTGCTCCTGTCCTGCTTGTGGTCATCCCAGTGGGGCACCTGGCCTGCCACGGTCGCAAATGGGATGTCAGGCTAGATGGACCTTTGGTCTGATCCAGCAAGGACATTCTTATACCCTTAGAACAGCTTTCCCTGACCTAGTGACTTGAGATAGGTTTGACTCTAGGTCCCATCTTCCTAGTGGCCATGCTGGCTGGGGGATAATGGGAGCTACCATCCAGCACATCTGGAGGTCACCAGGTTGTGGAAGGCTGCCTTGGAATTATGGAGGGGGGCAGTTAGTGTGGGGTGTGTGCAAGCCTGGATGTGGGGCTCCCACATCCTCCAGCGTTAGTCAGCTAATCATTGCAACTTCCTTTCCTTTCCTTTCCTTTCCTTTCCTTTCCTTTCCTTTCCTTTCCTTTCCTTTCCTTTCCTTTCCTTTCCTTTCCTTTCCTTTCCTTTCCTTTCCTTTCCTTTTCTGTACAGCGAGAGTGTGTGGTTCATCAGGTGCAAAGCTGGTTATGAAATGCCTGTCATGATTTACAGGAAAAAGCTCTCGAGGGACAGTCGGTTGGAAAAGAACAATAGAGAGGGAGGGAGTGAAAGTGAAGATTAAGCAGAGAAACAGCAGAGCCCAGGAGGCGACACGTTTCTCAGTGGAGAGGGAGGAGAACTCACTTTTTAAAGTCAAGTATCCCTGCTAAAAGTGTCACCCTGGGGGCTGTTGCGCTGCTTGTCTGCGCTGATTAGAAAATGGTCTCTTAAGACACGTCCTTGGGAAGGAGGCCAGTGGTCAGCTGCTACCGGAGGGAATGTGGGCGGAGGAGGATGAGCGAAGCCAAGCTGCCCACTCACATTGCCTCTGCCCTGAAACACCCGCTTGGCACAGGGGTGGGACTGCCAGGTCCCGTCATTCCCCATTTGCAGCTGTGCACTCCTGCCACCCGCCTGACCTCTCCTTCCCTGCCTCAGGTCCTCATGGCCTTTGACCCCTGCGTTATGCTCATCACACTAAGCTGAATTGGCTCCCTCCTTCCCCTGGAGCTGGGGGGGCGGGCGTCTGGGCGCAAAGGAAGGGATGACAGAAACGGCGAAGTGGGAAGTGGGAAAAGTGTCCATGGCTGTTGCAGGCGGTTGGGTGGACTTCGGTTGGACAACCTGCCGCAAGCGTCTCTCTCCTGCCACGTTTTCTCAGGGGTCTTCAGTTCGGATTTGAAAGGGGCACAAATGAGCACGCCGGGTAAGAACATGTGGCATGGCAGCTGCTGCATAAACATCATCCTGGGCCAAAATGTGCGTGTTGCAGGAGACCTGTGACTGGATCCCCCGGCTTCTTTTTATCGTGATGGCAGCTTCTTTGGGGTGGAAGGTGTGTGTGTGTACGTGTGTGAAATTTCTACTGGGGCTTACTTCAATTGCCCCCTCCCCAAAGTTTCTATTAGGCACAGAGATGGGGCGCATGGACATGACAGAGGTGTCTCTGGGGAGTATCCTATTATGCCCATGTGCTCGTGCTGGGCAACCCACTGCTTGCGATGTGAACAGAAATGCTTGTTTGCAGAATGGGGCAGGTCAGCAGAGGTCACAGAAGGGGCTCCACTGACCTGACCTGACCCAGAAATGGGTGTTTCTGCTTAGTTCCAAGGTTAGTTTTAGAAGCACCAAGGCCCTGCTGCACGTGCGGTGGGTCCTGCGGGTGCAGCAGCAGCCACGGAGGTGGCGTGGCCCTGTGGGATACTGCCCTCTGTTTTCCACTTAATGGCATCTCGATAGGGGTGTCTGAATCTGAATCAGGGGCACGATATCAGGGTAAAAGGTTAAATCCCTCCTCCCTGAGTGCCACCTGGTCTCAGTCCAAACCGGGACCGCCCACAGCTGCTTTGAGCAAAAGATAAAAAAAGAGGCCGAGGGAGCCATTCATGAATATCCCACATCACGCACAGTTTTTCCCTCATTAATCCTTAAAACAACCCTGTATGGTTGGCCGGTATTATTAGCTCCATATGGCAGACGATGCAGGACTGCCATCAAGAGATGGTGAGATGGCTGAGGCCAGCCAGAAGGTGCCACACCTTTTCATGGCAAATTGTGGGCAGTCCAGCCATGTTCTCTGTCAGCGGGTGCAGGCCTAATGTTGCCAATCTCTTACCCGCAGTTAAGAGATTTGCTGGTGCGATGACTATGGCCAAAAGTAAACAGGGCACTGAAGGGCTTCTTGCAAGCATGGCATGGTTCTGGGCATTTTTGTATTGTCATTATTAACTACTGAGTCAGAGGGCAAATTACTTATACCTCATGGCTATTTGCATAACTGAAACAAATGTCTGCCAGTATTCAAAGCTCACCACATTTTCCAAAAGTCTCCCTCTCCCCCACCAAAATATTTTTACTATTCATAAATATCATGAATGATCAATTTCATATTCAAAAAGTCAAATTAGTGTTCTGTACACATGAAATGCTAACCTCAGATTTTACACTGGAATGCTTTAGGTTTGTTGGAGTTTCTTGATTGTTTGGCAAGCTTCCCGTGAATGAAATCTCATAAGCTGTCCACTGTCAAATATTAATTACCATCACATGTTATCTATCGGATGCTGTCAGATTAAAAAAAAAAATTCTCCCCAAGTCCTTTGCAGTGGATGGGGTTTCCTTGCCTGGCAGGTCATTACAGAATTGTTTCCTGAAGGGAGAAAATGAAAAAACACCATAATATACCTTTCCTCAAATACTATGTATCAGTGCTATCAAATACGAAATACCATTGCATGTCATCTATCAACTATTGTCCTATAGTTGAGAAAGGTAGGTGAAGAAGACCTCAGGGCCTATCCCAGCTGGAACGCCCCCCCCCCCCCCCCGGTCTCTGGGCCAGCCCTGTGGGAAGAATTCCAGGAGGAAGGGGGATGTAGATGAGGAAAATACCCAGCACTTACTCTTGCCCCTAGGGCCATCTTCCACCAAATGCCCTGTGGGAAGGATCCTGATGGTTTTTAATATATTGTTTTTTATTCCTTCAATATATTTATGTTACTTCTAAGCCATCTTGGTAGGATTTGTATGGTGGCATATAAAAAATCATATATATTTTTAAATAAATGTATGAACTGTTAGATTGTTGTTGTTCAGTCGTTAAGTTATGTCCGAATCTTTGTGACCCCATGGACCATAGCACGCCAGACCTTCCTGTCTTCCACTCTCTCCCGGAGTGTGCTCAAGTTCATATTCATTGCATCGGTGATGCTATCCAGCCATCTCATCCTCTGCCGTCCCCTTCTCCTTTTCCTTCAATCTTTCCCAGCATCAGGGTCTTTTCCAGGGAGTTTTCTCTTTGCATTAGGTGGCCAAAATATTTGAGCTTCAGCTTCAGTATCTGTCCTTCCAATGAGCAGTTAGGGTTGATTTCCTTTAGGATTGTGGATTGACTGATTTGACCTCCTTGCAGTCCAGGGCACTCGTAAGAGTCTTCTCCAGCACCACAGTTCGAAAACATCAATTCTTCGGCACTCAGCCTTCCTTATAGTCCAGCTCTAACAGCCATACGTTGCTACTGGGAAAACCATAGCTTTGATTAGACGGACCTTTGGTCTCTGGGATGATCAAGAAGAGATCCTGGCCTTCCTCTCTGTGACAACCTTTCAAGTACTTGAAGAGTGCTATCATATCTCCCCTCAGTCTTCTCTTCTCAAGGCTAAACATGCCCAGTTCTTTCAGTCTCTCCTCATAGGGCTTTGTTTCCAGTCCCCTGATCATCTTGGTTGCCCTCCTCTGAATCCTCTCCAGTTTGTCTGCATCCTTCTTAAAGTGTGGTGCCCAGAACTGGACACAGTACTCCAGATGAGGCCTAACCAGTGCTGAGTAGAGGGGAACTAGTACTTCCTGGGATTTGGAAGCGATGCTTCTATGAATGCAGCCCAAAATAGCATTTGCCTTTTTTGCAGCCACATCACATTGTTGGCTCATCTTCAGCTTGTGATCGACAACAATTCCAAGATCCTTCTCGCTTGTAGTGTGGTTGAGCCACGTATCCCCCATCTTGTAACTGTGCATTTGGTTTCTTTTTCCTAGGTGCAGAACTTGGCATTTGTCCCTATTAAATGTCATTCTGTTGTTTTCTGCCCAGCGCTCCAGTCTATCCAGATCACTTTGAATTTTGTTTCTGTCTTCCAAAGTATTAGCTATCCCGCCCAATTTGGTGTCATCTGCACATTTTATCAGCATTCCCTGCACCTCCTCCTCCAAGTCAATACAAATGCTGAAGAGCACTGGGCCCAGGACTGAGCCCTGCAGTACCCCACTCGTTACCTCTCCCCAGTTTGAGAAGGTCCCATTGATAAGCACTCTTTGAGTCCGATTCTGTAGCCAACTGTGGATCCACCGGATCGTTGTTTCATCAAGCCCACTTTGAGCTAGTTTGCTCATCAGGATATCATGGGGCACTTTGTCGAAAGCTTTAGATATTTAGAGAATATTTAGAGAATATTTGGCAAATTTTTGAGCATGACAAGAATATCTGGGGTCGGTCCTCTGAAGACGGATCTGGCGTGTGGGCAGAATCATGCTGGAGAAGTTAATCTTTCAAGGAGCAGGAACACACCCCCAAACAATTTAGGATTCTAAACTAGGGATGGCAGAGAATTATGCCATGGATTCCAATGAGGCCGGATTCTAAAGAATCTGTGGCGGAATGGCCTCCTGCCCCCCCGCCCCCCCTGCGGAATCCCCCCAGGATGGCCCTTACCTGGGGCGGATGCGGCGGATGCGGTGGCGGCTCCGGCGGCTGGTCTCCTGGCCAGCTGCGGCCGGGCTGTCGCCGCTGCCATTGCCATCCTTGCAGCCATGATAGGCTACATAAGAATTTATGTAGCCTATCATGGCTAACCCCGCCCCCCAAAAACCCCAGCGTACGCAAATGGCGGCAGCTATGGTGGCCGCCATTTGCGTTCCCTATTTTTCGCCGATTTATCTTACTATGCCCACTACACTACTTGCATTCCCCTTTTTTCCGCTGTTTTATCTTACGTAAATATTTACGTAAGATAAATCGGTGAAAAATAGGGAACGCAAATGGCGACCACCGTAGCTGCCACCATTTGCATACGCTGGGCTTTTGGGGGGGGGGGTTAGCCGTGATAGGCTATGTAAATTCTTACGTAGCCTATCACGGCTGCCTGGCTGGACGCAAATGGCGGCTGCCATTTGCGTCTGCAGCAGCCCATCCGCGGCCGGAAATCCAGCTGTAGACGGCCCTGGCCGGCTGCTCCACAGCCTGGTCGCGGAGCGGAGCCAGCTGTCGAGGATTCCGGGGGGGGGAGGACCAGATCACCTCCCCCCCCCGTCGAGGATTCTGGGGGGAGGGACGGAGCGCCCCCCCCACCATGAAAGATTCCGCGAAAAGTTAAGTGAGTTTCGTACATCCCTATTCTAAACGCAAGCATTGGCACTTTGAATTGTGCCCACAAATGGACCCAGTTCCAGTGCACATGTGTGGGACATTTTGGATCTCAGCCAGAATGGTCAGATGGATGGACCATTGACCTGGTCCACCATGACACTAAGAGCAGCAAACCCAACAACACCCGGATGTATACAGTCACAGTGACAACAAACATAGATAAGTATGCACAAATGTATTCAATCAAAGATTCCCAATGAATGTCAGGTTCTTCTCCAGAAGAGAAACTCTTCCTTGCAAACAAAACAAAACCTGTTTGCCCATGTGTTACTTTTTTCCTGAAAAGTGTGGCTCTGCTCTAATCCCCCCACAGACCTGCAAAAGTACTGCATGAACAATGCCAATGCAGATCCAAAGTTGCACCCCCTCTTCCACTGCAAACACTCCCTTTTCAAAATGTTATTGTACGAGTTGCAAAATGTACATCAGCAGCAAAACATATTTGGTATGATTTAATGTCCATCTTGTGATAATCAGCAGATAGGCAATAAATGGAGGGCAGTTCTCTTCAAATGTTTCCTGTGATAATTACTTGTAGGTGGATATTTTCAGTTGATTTGGCTGTCAAGGCTAAGTTTCAAGTCTTTCAAACCAATTCTTTAAGCTGGGGTGGGGTCAGGGCATTTAGCGGCTATTAAAATTTTAGCAGCCATTAATAAGCTCCACACTGACTCATATGCTTTGTATGCAGAGAGACTTCCAAACACCCAACAGAATGAACGGTAGATTAAGCTGAAGAATGCAATCTATCATAATTAGGGATGTACAGATTTTGTTAGATCCATTCCATCAGTGTTTTGCAAATTGTCAAGTAGCTATCGTTCCATTGTCCACTCATTGACAGAACTGGATTTTTTTCTAAAAAACCAGATTTTCGCTCCACCTGCGCTAAGTGCATATTAGTGCTAATTAGGGATGTCTGTCTGTGTTTTGTGGATTGTCAGGTGCCCGTCGTCCCTGAGGAGGCCGTGATAGGCTACGTAAGTATTTATGTAGCCTATCACGGCAAAAAAAAGGGAACGCAAACAGCAGCCGCCGTAGCCGCCGCCATTTGCGCCCCTGTTTTTTTACCATGATAGGCTACGTAAATATTTATGTAGCCTGTCATGGTAAAAAAACAGGGGCACAAATGGCGTAGCGGCCGCCATTTGTGCCCCTGTCTTTTGCTGTGATAGGCTACGTAAATATTTATGTAGCCTATCATGGCCAAAAACATGAACGCAAATGGCGGCCGCCGTAGCCGCCATTTGCATCTTCAGGCTCCACATGCCTGCGTGCGAATGCACCTGGCCGGCGGCTCTGCAGAGTTGCCGCAGACCGGAGCTGGCTGGGTTAGGATTTCAGAGGGAGGTGCGGAGCGCCTCCCGCCCACCGCGAATCACCCCTGCGAAAAGGTATGTGACTTTCGTACATCCCTAGTTTCAGGTGGATGTTAAACAGCAGGGGAGACAAGATGGAACCTGGCAGCAAAAATCCCATGGGGCAGACCAACTGTGTCTCAACCCCACCTTCTGGAACCAGTCAGGTAGGAATGAACCCAGCCAAGCATGGTGCCTCCATCAACACCCCAGATAGTTGGGTCAGAAGGAGACCACAGTCAATAGTGTCATGATCCCCACCATGGAAAGCAGTTCAGAGGCTGGCTCTGACCCAGACGAAGATGGGCCAATCAGACCAGTGGCACTGGAGACAGATGTGCTAGATACCGGCCCAGGCCTCAGCCAAAGCCTGGCCCTATCAGCCAGAGATCCCTTGAGCCAGGAAGCTCCAAATGGAGACCTACAGAGATAGGAAACCCTGAGCCTGCACCTCCTGAGGCACTGCCCCCCCCCCCATGTTCCAGGGACTTCATGCACTCCTATGACTGCCTGTCAGTGCTACCAAGGCACCAGGAGGGAACACATGGAGAAGAGACTGAGTGAAAGGGACCAGCTCAGGGGGCCGCTTAAGGACTGCCAAAAACTGGAAATCCATCACCAAAAAAGAGGACCTCAATTTCCACAGCATTTGCATGTGCTAATGCCCATGTAGTGATGCAAATGTAGAAATAATGATTAGAATTTAAATACAGCTGTAGTCCATCTCACCATAGTGTAGAAGCCTGAGACCCGTTGAGCTGCATGCCTTGCCCAGTCTGCTGTCCAGGGGCTCAGTGCTGATGGGCAACTTCAAGGTCCAGCTCTTCCTTCTGATGGTTCTTGATACCAGACTTGGACTGGAGAGCCCTTCAAATAGAGGACTGTCCTGTGTAAAAGAGGACACATGGCCACTCTCATTTCAGGCCAGAGGATTGCCCCTTGCAGTCCTTCCAGTCCTCTGGGAAGGGGTGGAGTCTGGGAGGGTCATGACTGGTCCCAGAAGGATAGAAGGCCTCAGTTTAGTCCCAGACCTTGTAGGAGCTTTTTGAGGTTCTGCAACTCCGGGCTGCCTCGCTGAGTGCCCTGTAGTGGGCTCCTGCTTGAGGTCAGGATGTGGCAAATGGCATTGAAAGCTGCAGAAAGGCCCAGGGGAATGCGCATCACACTCCCCTTGTCTTTCTCATGGGGAAGGTTGTCCACCAGGGTGACCAAGGCAGTTTCTGTTCCTCCAGATCTGACATGGCTAACGTCAGCATTCTTGGCAGCCAATCTATTCTCCAGCTGATGAAAAGTGTATGTTGCCACCTGTGCATAGCGAGGCTCTATAACACAGTGGAGCCTAAACAGATGACAGGATGTGCAGTGGACCTCACCAGGTCCTCATTCAAATTCCAGGAGCAGGTTGTGCAAGAACCTGAGAAGAGCCCTGCTGGAGCAGACCAGAAGTTCATCTAGTCCAACATCCAGTTTCCAACGTTGGCCAACCTAGATGTGCCCCAAGTAAGCTGTGAGGGCAGCATCTTTCCACTGCTGCCACCCCCCCGCCCGTTTTGTGCAGAAACCCCCATCCCCCCCCCCGCACAGCTTGACACATCAGCCCCTTTTAATCCATGTACGCATATTGCCACATACATGCAAAGTATCTTGCACTAAACACCTGTCTGTTCTTCCCTATGAAACTCTACCAGGTGCTGTGCACACTTGATGGCTCTACATAAACAGCAAAAGTAAAAATAATAATCACAATAATTTCTTCCGCCATGAAAGCCAAGCCTTATTTTTGTATTGCCAGGCAAGCACACTCCATCCCGTAAAGAACAGTGTTCTGGCACATTTCTCGGGAGCCGGCAGGCACATGATTGGAAAAATAACAAGTGTTTGTCAGGCACTCCTTGTTTATTCAAAGTACTTAAAATAATTGCTTCTTGACTAAAAAAGATCCTGCAGGGATTTAATTTCCCATGATTGCATGTGTGGGGGGGATGAACAACTGGTGTCCGACATTTGTGTGAGCTCGTTTTCTCCTCTTCCCTCCTGTGGGCCACCTTAATGTGATTCATTATGAGAGATGCTGAATGCTTGGGGTGGTGGTGAGCCAGAGTATTTAATCTCCCGTGGAGAGAATGGCAAGGTAGATCCTGCCTCAGAATCAGGTGTGTTCTGCACAGACGACTTCCTCACAGGGGGCTCTTAATACCAGAGTGCTTGCCACTGAGGTGTGTAATTTCATTGTCAATGCTGCAGGAACAGGGTTGTCAGCTACAGACACTCGAACTCCTCCTCAGCCATCCCCTGCCATTAGTTGGTGCTCTTGAAAGAAGTGATCACCTGGGGCTGGAATGCTTTTTTACATTTTGCTCTGAGTGCTGGGCATGAATGGCATCAAGGTGTGTCAACCTCAGTAGATTCATAGAATCTACAACTGGTCCCTGGGGAAATATTTTCTCCCACCATGAAGCAGGATCTACTGATTATCTGGACCCATTTCAAACTGGCTTCAGGGCGGGATACGGAGTTGAGACTGCCATGGTCGCCTTGGTGGATGAACTTCACCTGGGAATCGATAGGGGGAGTGCATCCCTGTTGATTCTTTTGGATCTCTCAGTGGCTTTCGATACCATCAACCATGGTATCCTTCTGGATCGCCTGAGGGAGTTGGGGGTTGGGGGCACTGCTCTGCATTGGTTCCGCTCCTTTCTCTCAGGACGGTTCCAGATGGTGTCACTTGGGGATAGTTGTTCCTCCAAAAAGGAACTATTATGTGGAGTCCCTCAGGGCTCCATTCTATCCCCAATGCTGTTCAATATCTACATGAAACTGCTGGGAGAGATCATCAGGAGGTTTGGGGCTGAGTATATCAGTATGCTGATGACACCCACATCTATTTCTCCTTAACATCTTTATCCAAGGAAGGTGGGACTCCTCTGAATGACTGCCTGAAGTCGGTAATGGGCTGGATGAGGGAGAACGAGCTGAAATTGAATCCAGGCAAGACAGAGATGCTCATTGTGAAGGGTCCTAATTCAGGTATTGAGGTATGTCAACCAGTTCTGGATGGGGTTGCACTCCCCCTGAAGGAGCAAGTTCACAGCCTGGGGGTGCTTCTTGACCCAACCCTGCTCCTGGCACCCCAGGTGGAGGCAATGATGAGAAGTGCCTGTTATCAACTTTGGCTGATACTCCAGCTACACCCATTCCTGGAACACATGGACCTGGTAATGGTGGTGCACACGCTAGTAACCTCTAGGCTTGATTTCTGCAATGCGCTGTACTTGGGGCTGCCTGTATATCTAGTTCGGAAACTTCAACTGGTACAAAATATGGCAGCCGGGTTGGCCTCTGGGACATCCCGTGGAGATCATATTACACCGGTTTTAAAATCTTTACACTGGCTGCCAATTTGTTTCCGAGCAAAATATAAAGTGCTGGTTCTTTAAGGCCTTACATGGTCTAGGTCCAAGGTGCCTTAGGGAGAGCGTCCTCCCCTACATTCCAGTCCGCCCCCTAAGGTCCTCTGGGGACTCTCTGCTGCGGCTGCCTAATGTGAGACTGGCAACCACACACAACGGGACCTTCTCCTTGGCCGACCCTCAGTTGTGGAACGACCTGCCGGTTGAAATGCGCCAGCTGACCTCGCTGAAGGTTTTTAAGCAGGCATTAAAGACGCTGTTATTCCGGCAGGCCTTCCCTTTCGAGAGAACTCTTGTTCCTTTCGCTGACCTTTGTATACTGTTTTTAAGCTGTGCTGTTTTTAGCTGTGCTGTTTTATTGTTGGATTTTTTTTAAAAAAAAATATTATTAGTTCAAAGTTGTTTTTAAATATATGTTGTTTGTAAATATTGTCTGTATGCTTTCATGTAAATGGTTTTTAAACTTTGTATATTGTATTTTAATGTTTTAACTTTTGTAAACCACCCAGAGATCTTCAGCTATAGGGCGGTGTAGAAATATAATAAATCAATCAGTAACAAAATCCTGTGCTTAAAGCATCCCCAACAGATATCTGGCAGATGTATTTATAACTGACCCTGCTTGGGTAACTAGCAGCACTTTTGAATCTTATCTGTCCTTCTGTTTGTTTGCCTGTCTGTCTGTCCATCCGTCCATCCGTTCGTCCATCTGTCCATCCACCCACCCATTCCTTAAAAGTCTCAGAATAAAAATGGATGACATAAATGGATTCACAATGAGCAAAGAAAGAGAACAAGGACATAAGAACATCAGAAGAGCCCTGCTGGATCAGACCCAGGTCCATCTAGTTCAGCATTCTGGTCACACAGTGGCCAAGCAGCTGTCGACCAGGAACCCACAAGCAGGACTAGGGATGGTGCAGGTGCCCAATTCCATCTGGGAATCTGGTGGAACTGCCCCTGCCCGCGCCGCCGAGCCCTGCTCGCCAAGCCCCTGCCCCTGCTCTCCCCCTGCCCAAGCTCAACGAATGCCCTGCAGTCACCCCAGGGGCCTCGTTGAGCTTGCAGTCACCATTTTTTGAGAAATAAAATGGCGATCACAAAAATGTGCATATTTGTGTATGTACGAAAATGCACATTTTCATCAAATGTACATTTTCATGCATATGCAAATATGTGCATTCTCAAAAATGTGCCCTTTTGGCATATGCAAACATGCACATTTGTGAAAATGTGCATTTTTCACACATACGCAAATATGTGCATTTTTGCAGTCCTCGTTTTATTTCTCAAAAATGGTGACCACAGAGCTTGACAAGGCTGCTGGGGTGAGTGTGGGTTGCTCGCCGAGCGTGGGAGGGGCTCGATTGCAGACCGGGGGCAGGGGCTGGGCGGGTGCCCAGAGAACCTGGACAAGGGTAGGTTTGCACATCTCTGAGCAGGACATGAGCGCAACAGCACCCTCCCTCCCATGTTCCCCAGCAACTGGTGTACATAGCTCACTGCCTCTGGTAAAGGACAAAACAGTATATTTTGTGTGTGTGTGTGTGTGTGTCTATCTATCATCTATCTCCTGATATGCATTTAACAGCACAGCTACTGATAAGGGCAGAATCCAAAACATGTAGCTTAAATGTATATCTATATACTTAATACTCTGTTCTTAGTTTTTCAGTCTTTCATATATATATATATGTGTGTGTGTGTGTGTGTGTGTGTGTGATTTAATTAATAATTTAAAATGCCCTTCCTCCTTGCAGATACCAGAGCCATGGACAATGAGTATGACTAAAGGAAGCCATGCAAAAGTATAATGCTTCAGGGGCTTCTAGAGAGTAGTAAAGGCAGCGGTCACCTTTGTTTGGGGGTGGGGTGGGGAGACAGCCATTTTGAATTTCCCAAAATTCAAAAAGAACCTCAAAATGGGACTTTCTGGGAAAAACAAAATGTCAAGTACTCTGATTTTCTCCCCTCCTCCCTCCTGCCAAGAATTTTGGCCCACCCCTGAAATACAGCCAAAAGCTGATTTCGACATGGGTAGAATGGCTGAGAAATGGCCCTAGACAATTTGGTACAGCTGCACTAAGAGTGATCTTAGCTGCTTTCTACCTGGTCATACTGGTTTTCCATCTTACCCAGTGTGGTCTACATCAGAGGTGCACAACCTGTGGGCCGCAGACTGCATGTCCCCCCCAGCTTAACTGCAGCCCCCAAGCATCACCTCCATGTCCTGTGAAGGTGGGAACAGTCTGAATCTGCCAGTTATGCTTTCTCCTGCATGGTTTTTTTCTTTTCTTTTCAAATCTTAAGTTCTTTCCCTCTCGAATATGAAGAAATGTGTGCATTTGGGTAAAGTCTTATCAAAAACAAAGCAAACCAAACTCTCGCCCATTTGCACCAGCCAAATTCAATTGGTATACAGAGAAAACCATGTTGTGCCTCCCTGCCATATTGCTCTTAAAGATGAGGAGCCTGTCAGTGTCAGAAAAAAAAGAGGTGGCAACCCTAATTCAGTATCACAAAGGCGATTGAATACACAGGGATTCAAAGCCAGACTTTTAGGAGCAAAGCACTCGGCCTGGTTGGATAAAACCAGTCGGTGTTGGTTTCTCCCACACTTGATTTTTTTTAATCCCGAGTCCTTTCGATCTCGAATATGAAGAAATTTGAGGATATTGGTAAATTCTGACCAAAATTGAACTGAAATGAAATTCTCATCCACTCCTCTGAGCAAGTCCTTAGCAGATAACCTGAGCAGGCCATGCATAGCCCCCCTTTCCCATCTAGTGAAAGCTAGTGGGCTGAAGCTAGTGGTCAACGTGGAAATATTATGAGATAGGAAGAAGGGGTGAGTTCAGTTAGAGATGATGGCGGGAAGGGGGGAAACCTGACACAGGGCTGTTATTTACAGTAGCAGTCTTGTTTCTTTGCAAGTCACAGTTTCACCTGTAACTTCAGGGATGTATTATTAGCCGGTGAAGGAAACAAGAGTTATCAGCGATCTGCTCTTTACGAGTGAACCATCCTGTACGTCTCTAATGAAGCATGCGACATCAGTTCCATAAATTCACTTACTCACGGCAGCAAACAGCAGCTCGTCATCTGAGCTATTCAGGGTGCCGAGTGGCACATCAGAGAAGTTCGCAGCTAGTTAAAAATAAATACAGAGCAAAGTCGCTTTTAGACTGTGGCTCATTTAGGGTTTTTTTTTTTTTCCTCCGCCAAAGACACCCTCGCTGAAGAGGGTCATCTTTTTGCATCTCCTGCGTCCATGAAAATTCCAGTAGGTGGTAGAGAGACACTCATTAAACTCCATCCTGCCTCGTGTGAAAGAACATCATGGCAGAAGATAAAAGGGATTAAAAAAACCCTGCAAAACCCTCGAGTCTTAAGTGTAAATATCTGGAAAGAAATAGTGCTCTAAAAGTAACTTGCAGCAAAAACATAAAAATAAAAAAGTGTGTGGCAAATAGCAATATTGCTTCTACTTAAAGCAAAATCAAGCTAGTGTTCTCAACAGGGTATTAGAAGAACTGTCTGGTAAATGATTGCATCATGTGATCCAGCGGTACTGGCTCTGGACTTGGGGGGGGGGCTTGGGCAAGGTATCCTGAATTGGCCCCCTCCCCCAGTGAGGCTCCCTTCTCACCAGCTGCTCTTTCTTATGATCACTACTGCTTGCTGGCTTGACAGGCAGAGAGTACACGGAGTGAGTTGGGGGCAGGATCCTGGCCTTCCTCTTCCCAGAGAGGAAGGCCAGGATCTCTTCTTGATCATCCCAGAGTGCAGGACATGGAATAATGGGTGGGGGAACTGGGAGGGGTCACTCTCTCCCAGCTGTGCCCTCCTGGGTACTCGGTGCAGCACCAACACCGACTTGAGGGTCGGGGAGGGCGGGTTGCCGTGGTCTATAGGAATTCAATCTCCCTCTCCAGGCTTCCTGCTCATTCGAGTGCAGATCTTGAGCGTTTGTACCTTGTGTTGGGTACCCGGGACAGATTAGGGATTCTGTTGGTGTACCGCCCACCCCGCTGCCCATCAGACTCCCTGCCTGAGCTGACGGAGGTGGTCTCGGACTTGGTGTTGAGGACCCCCAGGATGATGGTCCTGGGGGATCTCAACTTCCATGCCGAGGCCGCTGTATCCGGGGCGGCTCAGGACTTCATGGCCGCCATGACAACCATGGGGCTGTCCCAACATGTCATCGGCCCAACGCATACAAAAGGACACACGCTTGATCTGGTTTTCTCGGCTGGGCAGGAGGATGGTGATCTGAAAGTGGAGGAATTAACATCTGTCCCTTTGTCATGGTCAGATCACTTCCTGCTGAGGTTTAGACTCCTGGCGGCCTTTCCCCTCTGCAAGGGTGGGGGACCTATTAAAATGGTCCGCCCCCGGAGATTAGTGGATTCCGATGGATTCCAGAGGGCTCTGGTGGATTTTCCTGCTGGTATGGCTGGTGCTCCTGTCGAAGCCCAGGTCGCTCTGTGGAATGCAGAGATGACTCGGGCGGTTGACACGATCGCGCCCAAGCGCCCTCTCCCCCTGAGCAGAGCCCGGCCAGCTCCTTGGTATACACCTGAGCTGAGGGCAATGAAGCAAGAGGGGAGACGGCTAGAACGCAGGTGGAGGAAAACTTGTGCTGAGTCTGACCGAACACAGGTAAGAGCCCACTATCAAGCCTACTCTGTGGCGGTGAGGGTGGCAAAGAGACAGTTCTTTTCCACCAGCACTGCATCTTCTCAGTGTCGCCCGGCGGAGCTTTTCCGAGTGGTTCACGGCCTGTTACATTCTGGGCCAGGGAGAGAGACGGTGGAACCCTCGGTAGCACGCTGTGACAAGTTTGCGCGGCACTTTGAGGATAAAGTCGCTCAGATTCGTCATGAATTGGACACCACGATTAATGCAGTTCCATTGGTAGAGGCGTTCAGAGCACCGTCTGGTCCAGTTTTATTGGATGAGTTTCAGTTACTGAGGCCTGAGGATGCGGACAAGGTGCTTGGCCAAGTCCGATCGACCACTTGTGTGCTTGACCCTTGCCCTTCATGGCTTATTAAATCAAACAAGGAGGGGTTGTCCGGCTGGGTCCAGGAGGTTGTAAATTCCTCCTTGAGAGAGGGAGTGGTGCCTGCTGCTTTAAAAGAGGCAGTAATTAGACCACTCCTGAAAAAGCCTAACCTGGCCCCAGAGGATGTTAACAATTATAGGCCAGTGGCCAACATCCCCTTCCTGGGCAAGGTGCTTGAGCGGGTGGTTGTAGGACAGCTCCAGGCACTCTTGAATGAAATGGATTATCTAGATCCATTTCAATTGGGCTTCAGGCCTGGTTTTGGAACGGAAACTGCCTTGGTCGCCCTGTGGGATGACCTCTGCTGGGAGAGGGACAGGGGGAGTGCGACCCTGTTGATTCTCCTGGACCTCTCAGTGGCTTTCGATACCGTCGACCATGGTATCCTTCTGGATAGGTTGTCTGGGTTGGGAGTTGGAGGCACTGCACTACAGTGGTTCCGCTCCTAGTTGGATGGCCGATTCCAGAAGGTGGTGCTGGGAGATTATTGCTCTGTGCCATGGCAATTGTGCCATGGGGTTCCACAGGGCTCTATTTTATCCCCCATGCTGTTTAACATCTACATGAAACCGCTGGGGGAGGTTATCCGGAGGTGTGGGCTGAGGTGCCATCAATATGCGGATGACACCCAGCTCTACCTCTCTTTCTCATCAAACCCAGGTGAGGCAGTGGCTGTTCTGAACCAGTGCCTGGGCACGGTAATGGACTGGATGAGGGCTAATAAACTGAAACTCAATCCAGACAAGACGGAGGTACTGTTAGTGGGTGGTTCATCTGCCCGGCTAGGTGATATTCAACCTGTTCTGGAGGGGGCTGCACTCCCCCTAAAGGATCAGGTTCGTAGTTTGGGGGTGCTCTTGGATCCAGACCTGTCACTTGAGGCACAGGTGAACTCAGTGGCACGGAGCACTTTTTATCAGCTTAGGCTGGTGTACCAACTACGCCCTTATCTGGCCAGAGAGAGCCTAGCTACAGTTATCCATGCTCTGATAACTTCTCGTCTGGATTACTGCAATGCGTTATATGTGGAGCTGCCTTGGAAAACGGTCCGGAAACTTCAGCTGGTTCAAAATAGGGCAGCAAGATTGTTAACAGGGACTGGCCTGTGAGCTCATATTACGCCAGTACTTTTCCAGCTGCACTGGCTGCCAGTCCATTTCCGGGCCCGATTCAAAGTGCTGGTGTTAACATTCAAAGCCCTTAACGGCTTGGGGCCAGGTTACCTGAAGGATCGCCTCCTCCCATATGTGCCTGCCCGGACCTTAAGATCATCATCAGCGGCCCTTCTCCGTGAGCCCCTGCCAAAGGAAGTGAGGCGGGTGGCTACGAGGAGGAGGGCTTTTTCTGCTGTGGCACCCCGGCTCTGGAATGAGCTCCCTAGTGAGGTTCGCCTGGCGCCTACATTGTACTCCTTTCGGCGCCAGGTGAAGACCTTTTTATTTTCCCAGGCATTTTAGCTTTCTAAATTTTTATCTTTGCTGTTTTAAATCTGTATTTTAAACTCCTGTACTGCTGCTAGGTTTTATTGTGGTTGTATTGTTATATTGTGGTTTTAATGTTCTATATATTTTAAATTGTTTTATTGTGTGTTGTTTGGTTTAAATTTTTGTGAACCGCCCAGAGAGCTTCGGCTATTGGGCGGTATAGAAATGAAATAAATAAATAAATAAATAAATAAAGGGCTCAAGTTCCAGGAAGCCGGATTCTGACTGAACCTCAGGAAAAACTTCCTGACTGTTAGAGCAATACGACAATGGAACCCATGACCTAGGGAGGTGGTGGGCTCTCCCACACTAGAGGCATTCAAGACGAGGCTGGACAGCCATCTGTCGGGGATGCTCTGACTTGGATTCCTGCATTGAGCAGGGGGTTGGACTCGATGGCCTTGTAGGCCCCTTCCAACCCTACTATTCTGTGATTCTATGATCTCCTGCTCCTCTTGCCCACCACACCACCACCATTGTCTGGGCCAGAGCGAGTGGCTGGAATAAGCAGGTTGCCATGGTGAAGAGGAGGAGCAGCTCCGGGAGGCTCTTGTCAGTGGGCTGCTGCTGGGGGGTGGGTCCTCAGCAGGTGCCCTACTATGCCTCCCTGTGATGCCAGCCCTGTGGTCAAATAAGCACATGGTATCAGGCACAGAAATGGCTGTGCTAGTGCATTCTGGATCCGCTTACAGCACTGGTGCCGTGATGGTGCCATGATGGTGCCATGAGGTATGCAGGGCTGGCCATAGACATTTGGGGGGCTGAGATGGAACATCTGAACTGCAGAGCCAAATTGATCTGAGACACAGGCCACCAGGGAGTTCTTGTACACAGATCTCATTGAAATGAGTGGGAGCTGTGTGAGAGCGCTGCATTTCAGCGGGGCCTCTCCAGGAGAACTTCCTGGTGTGGATCATACCGATGAACTAGAGATGCCTGTCTCCCATCTGTGTGCTCTTCATGGGGCTAAACATCTCCTCCAGAGGTGGTTCCCTTCCCTCCTGCTAAGACTGTCTGTTGCCATGGTCATGCACCAATCCAGAATGTCTTTCATTCTGGATTCATCAGGCTACACCAGGGGCGGGCCAAACACAGCCTCCACGGTACGTGCGCCCTCTGGCCTTTTTTGCACCCCACTGGTGGCCACCAAGGTGCCTCCAAATTGCTACCAAGTGTCGGTCATGGTGCAGCAGCAAAAAGCCGCATTTCCACTGTCGCTTTCCCCCCCGGGCTTCTGGGGGTACGATTAGGCATTAAAACAAGGCAAACACTCCTTTAAAGAGAAATGGGGGGACTTTGCTGCTGCCGATTTGACGCACTTTGGCTGCAGTGATTTGGATGTGCGTGCAGCCCATGGTGGGTTCCAGGGATGGAAGATTGGCCCCAGGACCCTCAGCAACTGCCCATCCCTGGGCTTGACTAAGCAGACCGAAAGCTCTGTTTCACCCAAGCTCCTTCCTCGCCCGTTCCACCACAGGGAGTGCCCCCTTCCCCTGTACTGTCACCAAACGGTTTGGGTGCCCACCCACCAAACCTGGAACCTTTCGCATGAAAAGCAGATGCTCAGCTACTGAACTGTGGCCCAATGCATAACAAAAGCGTGGCTGTGGAGTGGCAACCTGTCCTCTTTCATTGCTTCCTGCAAGAGGAGACACATCCACATGCTAGAGACAGATTGGTTTAGTTTATGATGACCACTTCTGTGCGATGGCTTCATCTCTCCCAAATTTCCATTGATCATTGATGCCTGGAGGCTGCAGGAATCTCGACTGCAACTGCCTTGTTATTCTATTAGGCCTTTCTTTGTCCTCTTTACTTTTCGCCCCCTTATGGGTATGTGTCTTAGAGATGAAAATGGCCCAAATGGGAGGCTATTGTATACCAGAAGGGTAATAAAAGCAGCTGGCAATGGAAGGAAACAAACGCATCTGTCAGTTAAGTGTGTTTCAGAAACATCACAATTGCTACTTAACGGATGCCTCAAAGGCACTGAGAGCATCTCAGCCTCCTCAAGAAGGGGTCTGTTATGCAAAATGGCATGGAACAGCACTTGGAGCAGAACTAGCTGTGTATGTAGGTGGTATCTCCCCCTCCATACACACACACACACCTCCACCCACATATTCTAAACCTAACAGGGAGCCAGTTCATAATGAGATTCTCAGCATGGTATACCGTTGGGAGAACCAGTCCTGGTTTCCCCAGAGGAAGATATACATTGGAAGGTTAAAGGAAGGACACTGGCAGTCTGGAGGTCCCCCCGCCCCCCCCCCATGCCAGTGCCGCTTCAGGTCCTAATCACAGTTGCCTTCCTGTCTACATTCAGCTAGCTAAGAGAACAATGGAAGAGGATGACCGAGAGAAAGAAGTTTCAAAGCACCTGGGTCCACAGCATCCTCAGACCCCTTTGACACCCACATCTCCTCGATAACCATCATAGGAGGAAATTTCACTCTTTATTGGCCTGTTTGCTCCCTCTCTCTCTCTCTCCCCCCACCCTTGCTAATTCTCTTTTTATATTCCTAACCTGGTCCTAGCAGTAAGTTCAGAATTCCTACGAGAGGATGAGTAATGAACAAGTGACTGATTCCCTGGGGACAGTCTGTGTAGCTTGGTGGTGTAGAGCTGCTGTCAGGAGCACCCTAGTGGCCTCTTTCAGTCTACTCCAATAGCCAACTCAAGACACAGACGAAAGGATTCTTTTCAAGGCTTTAATCCTTTCATCATCAGCGGCCCTTCTCCGTGCGCCCCTGCCAAAGGAAGTGAGGCAGGTGGCTACTAGGAGGAGGGCTTTTTCTGCTGTGGCACCCCGGCTCTGGAATGAGCTCCCTAGTGAGGTTCGCTGGCACCTACATTGTATTCCTTTTGGCGCCAGGTGAAGACCTTTTTATTTTCCCAGGCATTTTAGCATTTTAGCTTTCTAAATTTTTATCTTTGCTGTTTTAAATCTGTATTTTAAACTCTTGCACTGCTGCTAGGTTTTATTGTGGTTGTATTGTTATATTATGGTTTTAATGTTCTGTATATTTTAAATTGTTTTATTGTGTGTTGTTTGGATTTAATTTTTGTGAACCGCCCAGAGAGCTTCGGCTATTGGGCGGTATAGAAATGAAATGAATGAATGAATAAATAAATAAATAAATAAATAAATAAATTTACAACTTCATGACTCTTTCAGATGCTAATCACCAGCAACTAAGCAATGAAAAGCAGAGTAGCCTATGCTCCAAGTAGGCAGTTGATCCCCGTTTGAAGAAGAATCACCTGAAGTGAAGACCCTGAACTTATGGGCTAGGGAGAGATCCTCCCTCTTTCCCTTGGGTCCACAGGAGGCGGCCGTTGCTTGCGCACCAAACAGGTGCTATGCCTTCTTTCCGCGCCCTCCATCGCTTGTTGCTCCCTGCGTCTGCGTCGAGCATCTAGCAAGCCCCCCTCTTGCACTTTCTCACTGCCCGGGTCACTATTTATCTCAGGAATGCCGGCAGGAGGAATCTGTGCCAGCTGCTGTGCCTGTGAGGGATGAGCTGGCTCCTCTCCCACAGATTGCTGATCCTCCTCAGAATCAGAACTGCTCTGGGGTTCTATCGGCTCAGTTTCCACCCTGACAGCTATGCATGCAGAAGGGTCCAGGTTCAAACCCTGGTGCTCCAGTTACAAAAGGATCAGGGAACAAGTGATGAGAAAGACCTCTGCCTCTGACCCTGGGGAACTGGTGTGAGTCGAGAATACACCAATAATCTACCCTCGTGTAAGAGAGTTTCTGGTGCTCCCAGCAAGCTGCTGAATGGACCCGGTAACTAGGAAGCATGCTGTTCCTGCCACAACTCTTAAATATGAGCAAGATTGTTAAGATAGTTGCTATCTAGACTCTTTGTACTCTAGCCAGAGTGTATAGCCAGATTTGTCTTGGTGCTTTCTTTTGGCATCTACAAAAAGAGGGCTCTGGTCTTGCTGCTTCTGAAGGCCACAACATGTTCTATCAACATACAACTAGGGATGCTGGAGAAATTCGAGATGGACTAAAATGAGCTCGGATTTCTAAGAATGTAAACTGTAGAATATGTTGCAGACCAGCCCCCCAGTCTGCGCAGAGTCCATGGACTTCCGGATCTCTCTTTTTTTTTACTTTCCTGAAATTTACGCAAATTG
This sequence comes from Heloderma suspectum, assembly GCF_057233095.1. Classification (NCBI taxonomy): domain Eukaryota; kingdom Metazoa; phylum Chordata; class Lepidosauria; order Squamata; family Helodermatidae; genus Heloderma; species Heloderma suspectum. The sequence goes on along the minus strand of NC_139460.1, from coordinate 326,506,533 downwards.
ATTTGTAGGAAAATATGGTAGTTTCTGCTGAGACTGGTAAATATACTTGGGGAAAAGTGGAATGGAATGGGGGACAATATGCTAAATGTTATTTACTAACATAAATTACATAAATTGTTGCAAACCTCCTTACGGAATTATTTGCAAATTTTTCCACATAATGAAAAAAATTCCAAATCTGTCTGTGAACAGACACTGGAACAAATGACACTGCATAATCCATGAAACACACACAGGACAGAGTTCACAAAATCTGGAAATCCCTACCTACAACTAGGGATGCTGGAGAAATTCGAGATGGACTACAATGAATTCAGATTTCTAAGAATCTGACCTGCGGAATCCATTGCGGACAGGCATCCTCAGGCTGTGAGGAGTCCATGGACATTCAAAACTTTTTTTTACTTTCCCAAAATTTTACATGAATTTATTCGTAAGAAAATATACAAAGTTCTGCTGAGACTGGAAAATATATGCGGGGGAAATTGAATGGAATGGGGACAACATGCTAAATGTTAAGTATTAATATAAATTATGTAAACTGTTGCAAACCCCTTATGGAATTATTTGTGTATTTTTCCACATAACGAAATAATAATAATTTGAATCTGTCTGTGAATGGACACCAGAACGAACAATACCTTGCAATCCACAAAACACACACAAGATGGATTTCACTAAATCCGGACATCCCTACATACAACTCTGTTTTCTCTCCTCTGTGCTGACAGCTTCCTTTAACCACCTCTTAGGGCACTGATCAACTCATGCCGATGCCACGTCAATTCTTCATGGAGAAGGGCAGTGAGATAAAAAGGTCAACAGGATAATGCAAGGACTAATCTGATCATCTGGAGAGGCTGTCATTACACTAACAGCAAGAAGAACCAAACATTGTTTCTGTCTCTGTATGATGAAGAGATCTCCAAAAACTGATTACTGTTATCTCAGTTATACAAAAGCAAAATGGGAGAAAGTACTATTGTCATTTCAGTGCTGTAGGGTAGGGGATGGGGAAAATCCTGTGCGGAGATGGGCTGAGGTGCCAGGTGGATTTTGCTCACTGTTTTGACCTTGGCAACTGTCTGCATTATGGCATGGTCAAGGAGGAATGGAGGCATGCAGAAGGCCAAGCCAATTGACCATGAATCAATTTGTATTACGGATGCACTCAAATAGAATCTGGCCACCTGATGCGTGCCAGCTGAGAGTCTTCATTTTCTTCCCTTATTTATTTATATTGAAAAAGTTAGAGGCTGCCTTTTGTGGGAAACCATCACCAAGGTGGCGTACAAAATTAAATCCATAAAACAATGATAAAAAATAATATTCATTCATTCATTCAATTTATAACTTGCGTATATTCAAATACTCTAGGTGGCATACAATGTTAAAAATAATAGAATAGCATCTTAGCAGTTCAAACCAACTAGCAGCATTCTACACAATGATACTCAATAAAGCAGCTCAATTCTAGGCCAAGATGAAAAGGGAAATCTTTAGGGTCCACCTGAAGGCCTGTCATAATGGGGCCTGACAGATGTCAACTGGAACAGAGTTGCACAAATGGGGGGCTACTACCGAGAAGACCCTATCCCTTGTCATCTCCAGTGTAATTGCTCTTACAGGCAGGCACACAAATAGGGCCTCCTTGCAAATAACAGACATGCTGGGCAGTGATGGAGTTGTTGAGATAGCTGCCCCCTTCTCCATGGAAAAATTTAAATGTATCATCTGTGTTTTTCACTGGGGCATTTTAAATGAAAGAAACAGTCTCTGTTCCTGCTTTTAAGCAAATATAGTGAAATATAGCTGGATTTGTATGAGGATGCATTTGTGACATAGCTATTCTAGGCTAATGTCTGTTCCGTGGCTTGGGTGCCTGTTGAGCCATTGATATAGTTGAGATAGCTCAGGTTCATGGAGATTCACAATCAAGTCAGCCGGGAAAGTGTATTGCGCTGGCACATGGCATGCAAAGTACAATCAAAGATGGGTTATGTTTGCATTTCTCATTGCAAATGTCAAGGCCCGGCTCACCACAGTGCCAAGTCTGAAGGTCCCAGTGGGCAGCAACCCAAAAGACTGACTATGGAGTAAGGATGCACACGTCTGTCAATTTTGCCTTCTCATTTTTCCAACGTTAAGTTCAATTGATCCCAAACTTTGCCTCTTTTTCCAGTCTTAAGTTTGGTTTGTCCTGAATTTTGAGAATGTTTTTAAAGGTCTGCATGAAAATTTGTACAGATTTTTGTGAGCATTTATCTTAATACAGGAATTTCTGTATACAAGTTTGCTTATATAATAATACTTTTTGCAAACAGTTTTCCTAATGAGGCATTATTAAATTTTCTTTTCATGAATATATGCATTGCTTATGTGCACCTTTTCCCAGTGTACATAGTTTTGTATGCATTTTTTGACTGGGGAACTGCGTTGCACAAGTCAGAGAAGTGTGAATGTTGAAGGATAACCAAGCTTGGGTTTGCAGTGCATAGTGATCCTAAAGTGTGAAATTTTGTAAGGTTGCATCAAAATGCAAACTGAATTACATTCCCTGTATCTCTACCATGAAGCAGGGATGGATGAGTCTGTCCATTTTGGTTTCTCATTTTGTCCTGTTTCTGCATCAGTTTTCTGCTCCCATCTTTTTTTGAGTCCTCGTGAAAAATTGTCTGGATTTTTGTGCACATTTCTCCTGACAGTTCCATTTTTATATACAATTTTGCCTAATATATATTTTTGGTATGCAATTTTGCCTAATATAATGTATATTTTGTCTTATTTTCACTCATCCACACATTTTTGTGCACACTTTCCCATGATATATTTTGTACAAATTTTTTGCATGTGTCCCCAAATCTTTTTTTTTAAATCACGAAATTCAGATACGTGCCTGTACTGAAGGAAAACTGCATTTCAGTTGACATAATGGATCAGGAAGTGTGAATTAGGTAGGCTTGCATTAAAATGTGAACGGAACCGATCTCTCCTCCATCCTTGCAATGGAGGCAAGGGACCTTCCCTGTTTGCTGTAGTGCTGTCTTCGCAGTAGGGAAACAAAGAACGCTCTCATGAAAGTCCATCAAGTTGGAGGCACAGTTTTTTCTTGTTGTTTTTTAAAAGGACACATCTGACAGAATCCTTACCTGATTTCCACCAAATTTGGAGATTCCATTGAAACCAGCTTTTGGCATCATCTCCCTCATAGCACTTTCAGCGCTCACTACAAACACTCCAAAGCCAGCCATGCTCTACTTCTCTGTCTAGTCTTTTCCTTTTGTGGAGGATGACATGAAGCAGAGGCAGGTGACTTGGTGCCCTCCAGATATTTTGGACTACAACTCCCATAAGCTCCAGCATGGCCAACGTTCAGGCATTATGGGAATTGTGGTCCAAAACAGCAGGAAGACGTGGCCCGTAGCTAGAAATAATGCCGCACTTGCCCTGCTAGTGACTTGCCTGCAGTCCCCACCTCTTCAGCAGTGGCTACAAATGCCTTGATCCTGGGCATTTATGCTTGTAAACAATCTCAGGTGTCTTTTTTCAGCCAATCATGTTCAGCTCCGCAGATGCGCAGTAGGAGATGCCACAAGTGTGGTTCCACATAAGTGTGCTGGGAGCTTTTCGCCTTCAGCAGGAATTGTGCTGTCACTGTCTGCCCCACTCACTCACTCCCTGTGCTGCATTACAAGCTCCTTTTAAACCTACCCCCGGATTTTAAAAAGAGTTAGCAATATGAGAAAACTGGGCGGGGGGGGGCAGGGGACACAATCATTTGCATATGTGTAAAGGGGTTAAAACCATCACATCCTTAATGTATTTATGTATTTATTTTATTTTTATACTGCCCAATAGCCGGAGCATTCCAGGCAGTTCACAAAATTAAAGCCACAACAATACAACAGAAAATACAATATAAAATAGATAAAAACTACAGAATAAAAATACAACCGGAGCAAAACTAGCAGCAGTACAGATATTTAAAATGCAAGAGCAGATTTAAGACAGCAGAGCTAAAAAAAAACCTGGAATGCCAAAATGCTAAAAAAATTACTTTATGTGTAATGATAGTAGGAACCAAAGTGTTCTGTGAGTGGGAGCCTGGAGGGAAGCAGTTCTGGGAAACACTAGCAGAAATTTGACTATTGCAGCAGCCACCTTTTTGAGATCAGTTCTAGGTGCAATTGCTGGACAGTGTTCACTTACTTCACTAAGACTTGTTTGTTCTGCAGCACTTACTCTGGGGGCATCATTTTATAAACTTTTCAGCAGCAAATACTACAATATGTGGTGATATATAGTACAAAGCAGGAGGAGGGAATTGTCAGTTGGCACATACTTTGAAAACTGCCCGAAAGGGAGCAAGAGAAGATTTCAAAATAAGTGGCAGTTCCAGTTTGAACACAAAAAGAAACGAAATTGTTGAAAGTGGAGGCACAGAATAGATCAAATTGCCACCTTCCAAAAGACCAACTTTTGCGAGCTTTCAAACCAGTTTGTTTTCAGCCTCACTCAGACACAACAGCGAGACTCATTCATACAGCACTTGTTGAATGTTCAAAGTAATCCACATATCTTACCTCACCACCCTTACAATCTTCCTGTAGGGCAGGTCAGTATCATCACCATCACCATCACCACCATCACCTCCATATTGCCAGCGTGTGGCTGAAGCCCACCAGACACAGCTTAAAATGATGGAGATCAAATCAGGGTCAACCTTCATAGTAACAGACTTGATAACAGCAGCAGCAGCAGCAGCAACAGCAACAATCAAAGAAAGGCTCCAGAGAAGCCCTCCTTATCCTGGTGCCCTCCAATTGTGTTGGACCACAACACCCATCATGCTAACTGGGGGTGATGGGTGCTGTAGTCAAACACATCTGAAGGTCACCTGGATGCACCAGAGTAAAACTGATGAGTTGGAATTCATGGTCGAACTGAGTGTGATCAGACTAAGGGGTCTCTGGAGGGTCAGGGCGGGGCCACGGTCTCTCGTTTATATATGCTGTGCCTCTTGCTGTGCAGTTGAGTCACACTCACTCCGATAACATCTTTGTACTCTTCTGACTGCACCCCCTTTCATTTATGCTCTGCAATGTAATCTCTTGCATTGTTTGACCTTGCGGCCTCTCTGTGCAAAAACACGTTCTCTCCCTCTGTCTCTTTCCTCCCTCCTCTTCTCTTGGTACCACCCACGGAATGGGTAGGTGGCTTTTGCCAGAGTAAATGTATTAGTCTTTATGGTGTCACAAGTCTCTCGGTTTTTTTGTGGCAACAGACTAGCTCAGCTTCCCCCTCTCTGGAATCTGAGACGGAGGTATGACAGAGATTCTCCTTCCGTACCCTCCCTCCCCAAGTAACGGCTTAGCAGTTCCAGTTTGGTTCTCTGTGAACTGTGGCCTGTATCTGCAAAAGAGAGCTAATCTTCAATCTGTTTGAGCCAAGCAGTGTTATCTCAAAGTCCACAGAGCAGGATAAGAAAAGGCAGAAAGCCACCTCCTTCCTAAAGGAGCTTGCCCATTTTGGTCACACCATTTCTCACCCCCCATGGCTCCTCCTTCCAACCAACCTCCTCCCCCAGCATGTCTGGCATTTCCCTCCTCCATTGTCCCGTCATGAAAAAAACAAGCATGGCCTTGCATTAACTCTTTAGCATTAATCCTCACTAGTGCAAGTACGCAGTAGCATGAATGCGCATTGGCATTAATGTGCATTAGCACAAGGGCAAATCTGCACAAATCCCCCCCCCCCCAAAAGTAAAGAATGTGTGGAATCTGCATGGCTCAGAAAAAGGCAGTCTGTTGCTGAGTCCACAGGTTGGATTCATAGAAATCCAAACTCATTTGAATCCATTGCAGATTTCTTTGACACCCCTAGTCAGAAACTTGTATATTTCTTCAGCAAACACCTGCTTCTATCCCTGGACTCTTTTTGAATATTTATATAATTATATAATTTATAAATTATATAATTTATATATAATTATAATTTAATTTATATAATTATATAATTTATAAATTATATAATTTATAAAATAAATATTTATGTAGGCTAGAATGGCGAAAAATAAAGGAACGCAAATAGCGCCCACTATGCTATTTGCGTTCCCCTTTTTTTCACGGTTTTATCTTACGTAAATATTTACGTAAGATAAATCGGCGAAAAATAGGGAATGCAAATGGCGGCCGCCGTAGCCGCTGCCATTTGCGTACGCTGGGGTTTTTTTTTGGGGGGGGTAGCCGTGATAGGCTATGTAAATTCTTACGTAGCCTATCACGGCTGCCTGGCTGGACGCAAATGGCAGCTGCCATTTGCGTCCGCAGCAGCCCGTCCGCAGCCGGAAATCCCGCTGCAGATGGCTCTGGCCGGCTGCTCTGCAGCCTGGCCGCAGAGCAGAGCCGGCTGTTAAGGATTCCGGGCGGGAGGACCGGATCGCCTCCCCCCCATCCCCCCCACTGCGAAAGATTCCGCAAAAAGGGAAGTGAGTTTCGTACATCCCTAGTAGAGGGAAGGCTTAGTAACATTTTGTTTTTGTTGTTTGTTGTTTTTGCAAGATTCTGTGACCATTTGCTTTGGAAAATAGGCAAAATTACTGCAATAATATACAGTACTGTGCAAAAGTCTTAGGCCACCATAAAATTTGTTGTTTTAGCAATGGTATAATGACCATATATAATTATTTCTCAGTCTCTTCATTAGAATACAACCAGAAAATACAGGAAATTTGTATGCAGTATTCAACAATAGAAAAAAAATCAGAAAAAACAGCTTTCATAGTCTAAAGTGGCAAGTATTTAGTGTGACCTCCCCTTACACTAGAGTAACAGCAGGCACCTGGCCAGGAATGGTCTTCGTGGAAGGGTAGCAGCCAAGAAACCACTTTTGCGGAAGGGGAACAAGGTGAAAAGGCTAAGATGCTAAAGCTCACAAAGATTGGAATGAGGATCAGTAGAAAAGAGTATTATGGAGTGATGAATCCAAGTTTGAAATTTTGGAGTCCAATCGTCGACAATATGTGAGAAGAAGAGTTGGAGAGAGATGGACAAATGAGTGCTTGCGGCCTTCAGTGAAACATGGTGGAGGTTCTGTCCTGGTTTGGGGCTGCATTTCTGCCAGTGGTGTTGGCGATCTTGTCCGTATTGATGGGATCATGAATGCTGAAAAGTACAGACAGATTTTAATTCATCATGCCATTCCTTCTGGAAAGCGCCTGATTGGGATTGGGAATGGTTTCATTTTTCAGCATGATAACGATCCCAAGCACACTGCAAATGCAGTGAAATCATATTTAGCGAGGAAAACAGCTGATAAAACACTGACAGTCATTGACTGGCCTCCACAGAGTCCAGACCTGAATATTATAGAGGCAGTATGGGATCACCTGGACAGAGAAATAAATAAAAGACAACCTACATCTAAAGAAGAACCCTGGGAAGTGCTGAAAAAAGCCTGGTATAATATACCAGAAGATTACTTCAGAAAACTTCAGGATAGTCTTCCCAAAAGAGTTCAAGATCTGCTTAGAGCCAAGGGAGGTCACACTAAATACTGACTTTTGCCTGTACGTATTTCCTGTATTTTCTGTTTGTATCTTAATACAGAGACCGAAAAATAATTATGGTCATTAAAAGTTTGCTAAAACAACAAAGCTGGTGGTGGCCTAAGACTTTTGCACAGTACTGTATATCTCTCATCTGGCTTCTTTTGTGTGTGTACTCATTTTGATGTCACCTTAATATCTACACCAGCAAGACAGGGGCCTAAAATCATGTTCACATTGTGAATGGCAGGTCAAAAATGAGATAGAGATAACTTTTTTTTAAAGACGTTCTTGCCCACCCTGAGTTTCTGTGGATGACAAGCTATGCCACTCAAAATGTATGAATGGATGTGTCATTTTTTCCTTCCCATGAACAAACATCCCTCCCTTTCTCTACACAAATCCGTCCTGCAGAGCATTTGACAGGTTGTTTAATTCAGTCATTCACTTTTACCTTCAGTGATTCCATTCCCCCTCTCCGCCCCATCCCTCCTTCTCCCCCGCTCCCCGCAGCTCACTGCCGCAGACAGGTGGGCAGCAGCACCTGAGAGGCCTGCCCCTGCACCATCCAGGGAGCCTGAGGGAGCAGACTGAGGAGAGACCACTGGGCCGGAGCCCATCAAGTCCCCCTCCCCCAATGAGTCCCATCCTGAAGCAGAAGGGATTGTGTGGGATGGAGAGCGGGTGTTTTGGCATCATTTTGCAGGTTATGTGCATTGGGATCCAGGGGTGTGTGCTAGGGGCGTGTCCCCATCGAGAGTTGATTGGCTGCCCCTGTGTGTGTGGGAGGCATGTGGGCATTGTCACCAGCACAGCCCCTGATTGGTGGGCACTGGCAGTGTGCCTAGGGACATTGTGGGCGTGTCTGCCGCGTGTCTGCTGCCCTTGTATTCTTCCGTTGTGTGTTTTCCCCTCTCCTCCCAGTCTGAAGAGGCATGCCCATGCTGACATTCCAATCTTTGTCTCATGCTACCTGTGTTTGCAGCTCTTGGTTCCTTTTATTTTATTCCTATTTTTTAATTTATCATTAGAATCATAGAATCATAGAATGGTAGGGTTGGAAGGGGCCTACAAGGCCATCGAGTCCAACCCCCTGCTCAGTGCAGGAATCCAAGTCAGAGCATCCCTGACAGATGGCTGTCCAGCCTCGTCTCGAATGCCTCCAGTGTGGGAGAGCCCGCCACCTCCCTAGGGAATGGGTTCCATTGTCGTATTGCTCTAACAAGCAGGAAGTTTTTCCTGATGTTCAGCCGGAATCTGGCTTCCTGTAACTTCAGCCCATTGTTCCGTGTCCTGCACTCTGGGATGATGAAGAAGAGATCTTGGCCTTCCTCTCTGAGACCACCTTTCAAGTACTTGAAGAGCACTATCCTATCTCCCCTCAGTCTTCTCTTCTCCAGGCTAAACATGCCCAGTTCTTTCAGTCTCTCTTCATAGGGCTTTGTTTCCAGTCTCCTGATCATCTTTGTTGCCCTCCTCTGAACCCTCTCCAGTTTGTCTGCATCCTTCTTAAAGTGCGGTGCCCAGAACTGGACACAGTACTCCAGATGAGGCCTAACCAGTGCTGAGTAGAGGGGAACTAGTACTTCCCGGGATTTGGAAGCTATGCTTCTATTAATGCAGCCCAAAATGGCATTTGCCTTTTTTGCAGCCACATCACATTGTTGGCTCATATTCAGCTTGTGAAAAGCTGAATTACATTTGCATCCCACCTTTTTTTCCTCTTTCAAGGAACCCAAGGTGGCTCATATGATCCTTCTCATCTCCATTTTATCCTCACAACGGCCCTGTGAGGTAGGTTAGGCTGAGAGTCAGTGACTGGCCCAAAATCACCCAGTGAGCTTCATGGCCTGAGTGGGGATTAGAACCCGGATCTCCTGAGTCCCAGCCCAGCACTCTAAGCACTGCACCACACTGGCTCTCAGTTTTTTCCTTGGCGTACCAAGTAGAATATTACATGGATAAAGCTAGAATTACTTGCAGTGCCCCAGTATCCTGGAGATGGGAATAACCAGGGGTGGGAGTTCTGTGTGGATAATGGGAAACAGAATCGGTTAAAGTAGGGAAGAACTGACTGTGGTGACATTTTCCAGGGACATTTTTCTTTTCCTGCTATCAGGAGGAGTGCCTCTGAACATGTGGAGTGTATACCTCAGTGTGCCACCTGCAGAGAGCAAGTGCACCACAAAAAGATGCTTATGGAGCCAATATAGGCCCATCAGTGGGTCTTAACCTTGATGACTATATGGAGCTTCCATGTGCAGAGGCAGTCCATCTTTGAATCCCAAGTTGCCCGGAAGCAACAATAGAAGACAACCATTGTCCTTGTGCCCTGCTGCTGCTGCTGGGCTTCATTGTGCACATCAGGTTGTGGGAAACAGGATTCTGGATTGAACTTGACTTCATTTAGCCTGGTCCTGCAGAGCTCTTCCTATGTTCTTATGGAAGCTTCACTTCTTAAACCACCTGAGGACCCCAAGGTCATCTGTGTGGTGGGATAGCGGGGAGAAGGGACAATCCTCCTGATCCCAAGAGGCCCAAAGTGAAGAATCTGAAAGGAACCCAGACATAAACCTCCAAAGATATATCCGTCCCTGCTTTGAACTAAGGTGGCCACTTACACATTGACTAAGAAGAGGAAATGCACCACCCCCAAAGAGGACAAAAGTGGAGACCAGTTTTCATAGCTTTTGCATATGCAGATTTATGTGAATAGGGGCATATTTAGAAATAATAGCTGTGATTTAAATAGAAGTACAAGGCATCTCACCATAGTGGAGAAGACCGACCAGATGACCTGCGTGCCTGCTCTGTCTGCTGTCCAGGGGCTGCATGGGGAACTTCAAGGCCTGTGCGCTGCTCTCCCTCCTGAGGCTTCTTTATCTTTAAACCAGACTTGGATGGGACAGCCCATCAAACAGAAGACACCGTCAAACAGAGGGCTGCCCTCTGCCAGCTCTCCAAAATAGAGAACTGTCCTCTGTAAAATAGGGCAGCTGGCCACTCTACAGAACCCAGTCTGGTTCTTCCTTCCCACATCTGTTCCAAGGGGCAGAGGTATTCCTGATGTGTGCTAGATTCTGCTGTACGCAAGGGAATGCAGCCTGTCTGTTAGCATCCTCCGTCAGTGGAAGACTCCTCTCGGGCCCATGAGGATAGAGCAACGTTCTGCTCCAGAGCTCACACTGCCCTTCATCTTTCTGCTTAGCCAGCTAACGACAATAAAGCTGCTGCTGATTGCCTCCAACTAAGCTGCTGCTTCGTCTTCCATGTTCACTTAATGAACCGAGACCTTAATTCAATTGCTTGTGGTTCCGTCCTGCTAGTTACAACTACCAAGCCAGGATTATAATTCAAACCCTAGCCAAGAGCATAATGGGAAAGGGAACAGGAGGTGTCCAGAACTCATCTTTTCTGTCTACAGAACCTGTGGCCATATCACAGCAAAGGGCTCTGCTAAATATTTTTCCCTGATGTGCTAATTTACTGCTTGTGGGGATTTAAAAAATAATAATAATGTGGGATGCATTCTAAAATATGGGCTATGTATCATCAGCATGCATCCTGAAGCAGTACCATCCAGATTTCTACCACCCCAATCTCTGCAGCGTGTGGAAAAGCTCATGTCTTCCTGCAAAGAATCTTGGGAACAGTTGTCTGGTGGAAATGCTGAGAATTCACTCAGTGAGCGATCCCCACAGAACCATAGTTCCCAGCACACCCTGGGAGGAAGGACTGACAATTAAACCTGTTTATGTTTGCAGTGTACATAATACCCATGTGTTCCATGCTGAACTCAGTGTACATAATGGCAAGAGCTCCATGCTGAACTCTGCCACCCGTGTTGTTTGCCCAGCAAGCAGCGGAACGACCTTCTCTTCCAGCACGTGTGCCACTTTTGTGTTCCAAAGGAACCCTCTCTGCCTGTGAACAAGCTGGCATGGCTGCTATGCCCTCGAGTGTGTGAAAGAGGAACGACCACACAGTGTCCCTTGATTCATTACTCGACTCGCCTTATCAGCCCAGGAAGGCTTTGGGTTTCAGTCCAGGCTTGATGCCAGAATGTGCAGCAGTGTCAGCGAAAGCCACACGTGGGGGGTGGGGGGGTGGCAGAGTGGAATACCTGCTGCGGCCAGATTCTCTGCTGCTGACAGGCGGATGCTGCTCTCCCACTCACAAGCAAGCATGAGCACTGAGAAACCATCCTCTCGCCAGCGCGGCACACCTTCAGAGATGACGTTTCTTTCCAGCGGTTTCATCCTCTCTTCTCCTGTCTTCGACTGTAACCCCAGTACTGTGATTCAGTGCTGTATTCAAGCAAGCATTCCACCCTTCTGCAGAACAGACGGTTGCATGCTGCCCCCTTCCCGGAGCAGTGACAGGTGGCAGGGGCGGCCCTCCTCCGTCTGGAGGAGAATCACTGGAGACCTGTGGCATTCTTGGCAATATTTGATGGATTGACCAAGATTACAAGGAGAGCGTAAGTGGAGACACAGGCTTTAACCCAGCCCCCGGCACCCTGCAGATGTGTTGCACTACAACACCCATCACTCAGGTCTTTGGCCATTCTGTCTGGGAATGATGGGTGGTGTAGTCTGACACATCTACAAGGCACCAGTTTGGGTGAGGGCTGGCTTAAGCACTTCTATAAGCAGCAAATCTCATCAGATTCCCATGCAGGCGACCCAAGATGCTTTCATCTAACTCTCTGCTTCTCCCCCCTCTCTCCAACTGTGGTACAGGGCAGGCTCCAGGTTTGAAGCACGCCTAGGTAAGGTGCCTTCCATAGGGCCCGTCATGGGCTCACCTTACCCTGCTCCACAGGCTTACCCCACCTTGGGAACATCTACCCCACTTCACAGACAGAATGACAGAGAGAGAGAGAGAGAGAGGCACCACTGAGCACTGCTGCCTGTGCTACTCTTGGACCTGTGAAAGGAAGGAAGGAAGGAAGGAAGGAAGGAAGGAAGGAAGGAAGGAAGGAAGGGCGGGCGTCTGGGGAACTCAGAGTAGCACAGGCCTGAGGGTGACCACTTACAGATTGCCAAATGAGAGTTAATGCATCACCAAAAAAGAGGACAAAAGTGGACAGCAATTTGTATAACATTTGCCTATGCCACATATATATATATATATATATACTGTATATATACGTATACACACACACACACTTGTGTGTGTGTGCACGCGCATATTTGTACAAATTTAGAAAAATAGGTATTATTTAAACAGAAGTACAAGAGATCTTACCACAGTGAAGACTGACCAGGTGACCTGTGTGCCAGCTCAGTCCCCCCGCCCAGGGGCTCTGTGGATGGGCAACATCTTTCTGCTTTGCCAGCTAATGACAATAATGCGCTGCACATTGCCCACTTAGATGGGAGCTTCGCTTCCACCCCTGGCACTGCTGCTTCAGCTGACCCCGCCCACCCGGCGTAGTGCAGGCGGCGCTCCTGCGGGCCGCCACCCTCACTGCTCTGGGCATGTGGGGTGGCTCTCAGCATTTGCATAGTGAATGAATGGGATGTGCCCATGTGTGTGTGACAGAGAGGGGGCAGGATGGAGAGGTGGGATGAGTTTTGGGTTGGGTGATCATGGGAGATAAAAGGTGTGTCTGGGAGAGAAGACTGTAATGGGAGCCATTCTGGATCAGACCAACAGGCTACTGAGGCCAGCATGCTGGAGAAGGGCTGTGCATGCGTGTCCGAGTTTGGGTGATGATCTTGGGAGAGAGAGGGAGAAGGAAAGAGAGAAAGAGGCTGGGGTGGGAGGTGAGTTGGCTGGCAGAGGGGAAATGAGTGGAATGAGAGTTAATTGAACAGAAATTGATTTGAGGCAGAACCTGAGTTGGTAATGCACTTGGGGGAAATTGATTTGGGCCTCATTTCCCTATTAAATTAATAATTAATTTTAGAGGAATTTATTTTGAGGGGATCGGAGGAAATTAACTGGCTTGCCTTCTGTGGAATGGGAGTTCTATGGGAACAGGAGATAGTGGGTCCAAAGCAGTGGTTCTTTGTTAAGGGCTCAGTCTCCACCTCTGCCTCGGACTCAGGGTCTAGGGTAAATCACTCATCCTGAGCCTCACCGCTTCACCTTCTATAAGGGTGTTTTGTTGCAGTAGCATATTTTGTGAATGGCCACGCCTCCCATGGTAGCCATTTTGAGGTAGCGTCTGAGACACTTTCACAAATTTACAGACAGGCCCCCCAAACATTGGCGCCCCCGTTGGACATGTTTTGTGACCCTTTTATTTATTATATAATATTACTTCGTGTCTCTTTCTTGAAAGAAAGGGCAAAGCCAAAGATGGGAGTGTGTTGTGTTAAATGGGTGTGATTAAAGAAAGAAGCTGCCATGATGGGTTTATTTTGGCCCAAAGTCAAGGAGGCGGGGGTTTCTCAGTTCCCGGAAGGGCTCTAAACTAGCCTGGCTTGTCTCAAAAAAGAATTTGCACAGCTGTAGCCTGACCAAAACCACTGCGATCATTCAAGCCACCCCATCAGTGGCGTGCATGGGGACGGGAGGAACATGCAAGGATCTGATTGTGCAAAATCTTTTATCACCACCAGCCATCGCTCGGCGACTATTGATTCCTAGCCAACTATTAACTAGGAATGACCTTAGTGGCTTGAAAACACCTGGGCAAGACATGAAACAAAGGCAGAAGCTGATGCAGCCAGGAATCCTGCACACACCAATCCCACCCCCTGCCCTGCCCTGCCCTGCCCTGCCCCCTCTTCCCTTTGCTCCCAGCAGTAAACAGGAGCCAGGTATTTTTCCATTCTGCGGCGGGAGCTGGTGATCCAGAAACTGCAGGGCAGCTGGCTGGAGAGGGAGGAAGGGGAACCATTGGACTGCTTTGAGAACATTTGGGGCCAGGTTACCTGTGGAAGCAGAAAAGGGGCTGGACCCAAAAGCATCCTGGAAGCTCTGTTATGGTGCTGAGTCCACATGCACATTGCACACACAGCCTCGATGGTTTTAAGCTAGCTCAGCCTTCCCCAACCTGGTGCCCTCCAGATGTGGTGGATGGAAACTCCCACCATCCCTAGTCAACAGGGACCATGATGGCTCAGGAGGATGGAAGCAGTGCCCAGCACATCTAAAGGACATCAGAACTTTTCATGTCCTGCTCTGCCCACAAATCCACTCTGAATGAGTGAAGCTCACATCTGTTGTCACTGAAAGCTGAGTCAAAATCGCAGGTGGGCAACTTGCGGCCTGCCGGATGTTTCAGCCTCCAACTCCCATGATCCCTCACCGTTGGCTGTGCTGGCTAGGCTGATGGGAGATGTAGGCCAAAACATCTGGAGGGCCACAAGTTGCCCACCCCTGGTCCAGATGAACTGAATTCAAAGGTGACAGTTGTGCAGAAAGCCAAGATCCAGTTTCGCAACATCCCTGTGCATATGTGCAGCTGGGACAGACATCGCCTGTTTCCCCACCACACATGCTTGGGTGGCTGAGTATGGATGTGCCCTGAGATCCAGGCGAGAATAAACTCGGATTCTGGCATAAGCCAAATGTGAAGCAAATTTGATCAGGCACACGTTTCATGGGAAGCGAAGATCGTTTTGATACATGAAGTTTCTCAGCGTGGTTTTTGCACATCTCTCACTTTGCCAGGGGTCTAGGGAAACACAGCCCAGGGAGCAACCTCCTCTAGCTTGATATGCACTGCAGGCATAGCTGAGATTTTCCAAGAATTGCAGTGGATCAAATCACTGATATTACAAAGCTGACCAATACCTTTGCCGGATATTTTATTATGGCATATTCCATCGTTGTAATATCATGGACACTTCTCCTGAACCTCTTTACCTCTTATAGTGACAAGAATATGTAGCAACTCTGAGGCCTCCAGTTCTTTTCAAGATAAGGACATGTATAACTTTGTTCCCCTTCTCCTCTGCATTTGAGATTGCTCTCTTTCTGCCTGTGCAGCCTTCAGTTTTTTCTCTTTTTCATTACTTGTGAGCAACTGAACTGAGAAACGCTGATTCATGTCTCTCTGCATTTCCAGGCATTTCTGCATTTCTCAGTTCAGGAAACTTTCTACTTTGGTTAAGAAATTAATCCGACAGCAGTGGTGACGGCAGCTTCCTCCCTTTTTAGTGTCTCTTGGGCATGGTGTCCTGTTAGGTTTCAGTGACCTTTACAGGGTCCAAGGCCTCTGGGCAAGTGGCTGCCCATCACACTAAGATGTTGCTGGAACCTGGGATGTAGGCAGAAAGTATGCTGTGGTCAAGTGGTCAATTTCTGCTGGACCACTTAGCACCTGCTGAGTGCTGGGATTCTTGCCAAAAATGCTAGACTAGGTGGACCTTGATTTGATCTAGCAAGACACTTCTGGCATTCATAAACAAGACTGCACACTCAGGACCATTTAACACAGACACATAAGTTACGCCTTAGTTGTCAGAAGATCCTGAGTGTTCACTCAGTTTGTAAATCTAAAACACGCTGGGGAACTCCAAGGATTTTTTTAAAAAAGTAGACCATATAAGACTGAGGGCAGACAAGCATTATTTAGAATAATAGAGTCGGAAGTTACCTGAAAGGTCATTCAGCCCAACCCCCTGCCAATGGAGGAAAATCCACCATTGCAGCATCCCTGAGAGGAGGCCATCCAGCCTCTGCTCAAATCTCTAATGAAGGGGAGTCCGCCACCTTCCAAGGCAGCTTGCTCCACTGTTGAAAAGCTCATGCCACCAGGAAGTTCCTCCTAATGTTTGGTCAAAATCCCCTGCCTTGTAATTTGACATAGAAAGAGCTCTGCTGAATTAGACTAAAGGGCGATCTAGTCCAGCATTCTGTTCACACAGTGGACAACCAGCTGCCTGTCTGGAGGAACAGAAACAAAGTTGCTCCATCCTTTACGCAGCATCCCTTCAAACATTTGAAGATGGCTATCATATCATCTCTTAGTGGTCTCTTCTAAACGTTAAACATATCCAGCTCCTTTAACCTTTACTCACAAGACGTGGTCTCCAGGGCCCTCACCATCTTTGTTGCCCTCCTCTGGACATGTTCGAGTTTGTCAATATTCTTCTTAGACTGCAGTGCCCCAAACAGGACACAGCGCTCTAGATGAATTCTGGCCACAACAGAACAAACTAGCACCATTACTTCCTGTAATCTCAACACTATACTTGTGTTGATGCAGCCTAGAATTGCATTAGGCTTTTAAGCCATTGCAACACATTGCTGACTCATATTTAACTTGTGGCTTACTAAAACCCCAAAATTATTTACATGTGTACTGATCTCAAGCCAGGTAACACCCGTCTTGTATCTGTGGAACTGATTTTGCTTACCTAAATGCAGAACTTCCACATTTATCTCTAATGAAATTCAATTTTGCTGGTTTTGGCCCAGTTCTCCCTCTTGTCAACGTCACCTTGCATACTGTTTTTGTCTTCTAAGGCAGGAGTGGGCAACATGCGGGCCACAGTGTGGACCCTGCCACCCTCACCATCCTACTGAAATTTGACGGCTTGCTAGTGGGGGAAAAATGGTGGGGTGCCACCAAATTTCAGTGACAAACCACAACGGAAGCTATTAAACTGCCATTTTTTTGCTGCCACTGTGCTGCCAAATTTCGGTAGCTCAGCATCAGGAGTGTGGACCATGGGGGAGGGGGGGACAGAGGGTGGAATGTGGCCCCCAGACCCTCAAAAGCTGCCCACCCCTGCTCTAAGGTATTAAGTACCCCTCCTAGTTTGGTGTCATTTGTAAATTTGGTGGGAATCCCCTCTTCACCCAAGTCCTTTATAATGGACTCCTTTGTTCAGGATTATTATAAAGGGCTCCTTTATAAAGGACTTCTTCATTCGAGATTTATAAATAACACCAGACCCAGTTTCATTGCCACTTCAAGCTAATGAGGCTGTGTGTGTGTGTGTGTGTGTGTGTGTGTGTGTGTGTCCAACCCCTGAAGATAGCAAAACTCTTTGGGGGCTGTTTTTCTCATCCCTCCAAAAATGACAAAAATCACTGGGCCAAATACTTCACCCTAACATTATACTCTCATGGTTATACTTAGCCAATGTACATTATTTTGTGACCGCATCAAGTTATGATCTACATGACTGAATTGTTGTTGTTCAGTCATTAAGTCGTGTCCGACTCTTCGTGACCCCACGGACCACAGCACGCCAGGCCTTCCTGTCCTGCGCTCTCTCCTGGAGCGTGCTCAGGTTCGTCTTCATTGCATCGGTGATGCTATCCAGCCATCTCATCCTCTGCCGTCCCCTTCTCCTTTTGTCTTCAATCTTTCCCAGCATCAGGGTCTTTTCTAGGGAGTTTTGTCTTCGCATTAGGTGGCCAAAATATTTGAGCTTCAGCTTCAGTCTCTGTCCTTCCAATGAGCACTCAGGGATGATTTCCTTTAGGATGGACTGATTTGACCTCCTTGCAGTCCAGGGGACTCGTAAGAGTCTTCTCCAGCACCACAGTTCGAAAGCATCAATTCTTCGGCGCTCAGCCTTCCTTATAGTCCAGCTCTCATAGCCATACGTTGCTACTGGGAAAACCATAGCTTTGATTAGACGGACCTTTGTCGGCAAGGTGATGTCTCTGCTTCTTACTATGCCGTCTAGGTTTGCCATAGCTTTCCTCCCAAGGAGCAAGCGTCTTTTAATTTCATGGCTACAGTCACCGTCTGCGGTGATCTTGGAGCCCAAGAAAATAAAATCTGTCACTGCTTCCATTTCTTCCCGTTCTATATGCCAGGAAGTGATGGGGCCAGATGCCATGATCTTCGTTTTTTTAATGCTGAGTTTCAAACCAGCTTTTGCACTCTCCTCTTTCACCCTCAACAAGAGGCTCTTGAGATCCTCTTCGCTGTCTGCCATCAGGGTGGTATCATCTGCATATCTGAGGTTGTTGATAATCCTCCCGGCAATCTTAATTCTGACCTGTGATTCATCCAACCCGGCGTTTCTCATGATATACTCTGCATATCAGTTAAATAAGCAGGGCGACAATATACAGCCTTGTCATACTCCTTTCCCAATTTGGAACCAATTGGTTGTTCCATGTCCGGTTCTTACTGTTGCTTCTTGACCCTCGTACAGGTTTCTCAGGAGACAGGTAAGGTGTTCGGGTACTCCCATCTCTTTCAGAATTTGCCAAAGTTTGTTGTGATCCACACAATCAAAGGCTTTAGCATAGTCAATGAAGCAGAAATAGACGTTTTTCTGGAATTCTCTTGCTTTCTCCATGATCCAGCGAATGTTGGTGATTTGATCTGTAGTTCCTCTGCCTCTTCGAAACCCCACTTGTACTTCCGGTAGTTCTCGGTTCACATGCTGCTGAAGCCTAGCTTGTAGGATTTTGAGCATCACCTTGCTGGAATGTGAAATGAGTGCAATTGTACAGTAGTTTGAACACTCTTTGGCATTGTCCTTCTTTGGAATTGGAATGTAAACTGACCTTTTCCAGTCTTGTGGCCACTATTGAGTGTTCCAACTTTCTTGGCATATTGAGTGCAGCACTTTAACAGCATCATCTTTTAGGATTTTAAATAGCTCAGCTGGAATACTGTCATCTCTGCTAGCTTTGTTGTTAGTAATGCTTCCTAAGGCCCACTTGACTATACTCTCTAGGATGTCCGGCTCAAGTTCAGTGACCGCAGTATCATGGCTATCAGGGGCATTCAGAACTTTCCTGTATAGTTCTTCTGTGTTTTCTTTCCACCTTTTCTTAATCTCATCTGCTTCTGTTAGGTCCCTGCCTTCTTTGTCCTTTATCATGCCCGTCTTTGCACAAAACATTCCCTTGATATCTCCGATTGTCTTGAAAAGGTCTCTAGTCTTTCCCATTCTGTTGTTTTCCTTGATTTCTTTTAAGGATGGATGAAAGTCCCTTACCTGGTCCTGCAGCTTGCTTCGTGGTGGGGGTGAGGCGCTCTGTTTCTCCCCCCGAAATTCTTGGCGGGGGGGAGGCGCCCTGCCCCTCCTGGCCGAAATTCAGGCTGGGGGGGAGGCGCCCCATCTCTCACCACCGAAATTCAGGCCGGCGGGGAGCGTCCCGTCTTCCCGGCCGCGAAATTAAAAAAGTAAATTGGAAAAAAAAAAGTGATAGGCTACGTAACGATTTACGTACCCTATCACGGCTAGATTTTCAAAGTCAGCTGTTATAGGCTACATAAATCTTTATGTAGCCTATCATGGCTGACTTTGAAAAAAAAAAAAGTGCGTACGCAAATGGCAGCACCCATGGGCGCCGCCATTTGCATTCCTTATTTGGGCACGGGTAGTCTATGTAAAAATTTACGTAGACTACGGCGAAAATAAGGGCAATGCTATTTGAATTTCCCCACCAATTTCAGGGGGCCAAATGCGTTGGCATTCGGCCTCCCGGAGGTTCGTGGAGAAATTCTCCACCATCCCTAATTTCTTTGCATTGTTCATTTAAGAAGGCCTTCTTGTCTCTTCTTGTTATTCTCTGGAAATCTGCATTCAGTTGGGTATATCTTCCCCTTTCTCCCTTGCTTTTCGCTTCCCTTCTTTCCTCAGCTACTTGTAAAGCCCCATCAGACAGCCACTTGGCTTTCTTGCATTTCTGTTTCTTTTGGATGGATTTAGAAGTTGCTGCCTCCTGAACAATGTTACGGACCTCCGTCCATAGTTCCTCAGGCACTCTGTCTATTAGGTCTAATCCCTTAAATCTATTCCTCACCTCCACTCTATATTCATAAGGGATATGATTGAGGTCATACCTGAATGGTTTAGTGGTTTTCCCTGCGTTCTTCAATTGAAGCTGAAATTTTGCAACAAGAAGCTCATGATCTGAGCCACAGTCATCTCCAGGTCTTTTTTTTACTGACTTTATCGAGCTTCTCCATCTTTGGCTGCAAAGGACATAATCAATCTGATTTCGATATTGACCATCTGGTGATGTCCATGTGTAGAGTCGCCTCTTGTGCTGTTGGAAAAGAGTGTTTGCTATGATCAGCGTGTTCTCTTGGCAAAACTCTATTAGCCTTTGTCCTGCTTCATTTTGTACACCAAGGCCATGCTTGCCTGTTATCCTGGTTATTTCTTGGCTTCCTACTTTAGCATTCCAATCCCCTATGATGAAGAGGACATCTTTTTTTTTGGTGTTAGTTCTAGAAGGTGTTGTAGGTCTTCATAGAACCGATCAACCTCAGCTTCTTCGGCCTCAGTGCATTCCAATAGCATTCCAATCCCCTATGATGAAAAGGACATCTTTGATTTGCCTTGGATTCGTACTGAGATCATTCTATCATTTTTGAGATTGTACCCCAGTACTGCTTTTCCCACCCTTTTATTGACTATGAGTGCTACTCCATTTCTTCTATGGGATTCTTGCCCACAGTAGTAGATATAATGGTCACCTGGATTAAATTCACCCATGCTTGTCCATTTTGGTTCGCTGATTCCCAAGATGTTGATGTTCAATCTTGCCATCTCATGTTTGACCACCTCCAGCTTACCTTGATTCATTGATCTTACATTCCAGGTTCCTAAACAATATTGTTCTTTACAGCATCGGACTTTCTTTTCACCACCAGGCACATCCACAGCTGAGTGCCCTTTCGGCTTTGGCCCAGCCGCTTCACTCTTTCTGGCGCTACTTGGAAATTCCCTCTGCTCTTCTCCAGTAGTATATTGGACACCTTCCGACCTGAGGGGGTCATCTTTCGGCGTCATCTCTTTTAGCCTTGTGATACGTTCCATGGGGTTTTTCTTGGCAAGAATACTGGAGTGGGTTGCCATTTCCTTCTCCAGTGGACCATATTTTGTCAGAACTCTCCACCATGACCTGTCCATCTTGGGTGGCCCTGCACGGCATAGCTTATGGCTTCACTGAGTTATGCAAGCCCCTTCGCCACAACAAGGCAGTGATCCATGAAGGGGCATGTCTGAATGGACCATCACAAATACAAGCATTCCGACAGCATTATCACCTCACCTGATACACAGGGCTTTTCAGTGGAGTGAGCTCATATCATCCATGTAATTGTGGGTCACCAAGTGTAATGAAATCAAGTCATGTACCTGAATGTGTGCGCTGACCCTTGGCAGCCCAGTCCCAGACTTTATGTTTTCATAGGAAATGTTATGCAAATTGGGTCTTCTGTCCTCGTTTTGGTGATGCATAAGTAGCCACCTGAGCTTTTTTGAGACCATCTAGAGCTAGAGTGTATGTGCAGTGTTTAGCAAAACAAAAGCCCTTCTCAGTCCCATTGATTCCAATGGGAGTGATTTGGGCATGTACTTAAATGATAATGAGTCTTGTGACACCTGAACAGATTTATGGCGACGTCAGCTTTTGTGGAGGCCAGTTTATCAAATGATATGTAACAGATGATATGTAATCCCTCAAATGACAGATATAAATACACATGGAGACGAGAGAGAGAAAAACCCATCTGTAAACAGTGGGGCCAAAAAGCCATGAAATACGAGAGGTGCGGGAGGTTTGTGCACATCTCTGAACTGTGGGCATCTCTGCCAAATGAGGATTACATCTCCTGCATCTGACAAAATGGAATCTAGTCCATTAAATCTTCTGCCATCATAAATCTTTAGTCTTAAAGATGACACAATACGATTTTGTTGTTTTTCAGTGATGCAGTGGTAAATTCCTGAAGTGGAGGAGCTCAGCATAGCAGCCTGGGAGTTGCAGGACTTTTTTTTTCCTGTCTAAACAGGCACAGGATTGCTCCTTAGGGACAGGTTCAAATGAAATGTCCAACCGTATGATGAAAACTGTACAGTCTAAACTTCTTGGTAGCATTATGCATAGTTGCCTAGAAGTAAACTCTATTGAACCCAGTGGAGCTTACTTCTGATGGCATCGGTTCAACTTGTAAGACATATTGAGTTTTAATGTGGTGCCATCTGAAATGCAGACTTTAGCTTTGATTTAGGAATCCAAAAATCTTACAACGAAGGATTACGGTTTGAACTGCTAGCATGAAGTAGGAACCCCATCAAAATGGAGGAAAGAAGTATCCAAATCCTGCTTATTTTCCTCATCCTCTGACTTCCACTGTCTGCATACCTTTTGGTTCTGAGCTCATCTGTCACAAACAACAGTAGCATTTGAAAGCCTTGTTATCGCCCCATTCATTTGGCAGAGCGAGGCAGGTTCGTCAGGTAGCTTGGTGCTCCAGCAAGTGAAGTCAGAGTTCCTGCTCCGAAAAAGTCCTGGAGTTGCTTTCCTCTTCCATACATTACACCACCGTTATTCCACAAGAGATTAACATGGCTGCCCCTCCAGAATTTGGTAGGAGCGTGATTTTCTTATCAGCATCATTGGGACTTAGAGATGCTTAACTTTGGCTGGATCATACCCACTGTTTGGCAGGTGGGAATCAAAGAACACACTGGATGAGGGCAACTGTCTTGAAAATCAGCTTTACTGGGCACAGTCCCATCAAGGGTAGGGCCTTTTAATTCCATTGACTCCAAACAGAAGAGTTAACCACAGGGGATCAAATAGGAATTGAAAATGATGCATGCCTACCCAGAAGCCCCACTGAGTTCAAGGGAGCTTACTCCCAGATAAGTGTGCTCAAGACAGCAGCCTCAGATACTGTTGATGAAAACTGGGTTTGGGCCAAATGCAGAACACAAGACAATGAACAAAAAGTGACTTCAGAAGCCCACCCTTTCAGCCCCAATCCAGAGCAGTAAAACTGTGTTGAAGCTGACCATAGCAGTAGTAAGAGATTTGTGGTTAGCGCAAAGTTGCCCCAACATTTGGTGAGTGGAACAAAACCAGAACTGATTGCTAAAGCAATTTCATTTCCAGGGCAGGCGTTGAAGCCACAGGCTTCTCAAAAAGCCTACAACTATTTCTATTTTAAGGACGGGTAAGAGATAGCCCATACGGGCAAGGGGCTGCTGCAGCTAGTGATGGGTCAGTCTCTTTCCAGTCCGTGTCACTTTCTCACATGTTTCTTCCTAAGTCTGCTCCATCTGGTTTCCACATCAACCTGCCAGTTAAAAAACACACATGAAAATCCACATCCTTTTTGAACTTATTGCACTTGTTTTGGCTTGTACTTCACCCTAAAATATGCATTTATTTTAAATCTTAAAAGATGTTCATAAAAGATGTTCAAGAACATCTTTTAAGATTTAAAGATGTTCTTAAAGCTAATCTAAAAAAATGTAACATAAGCATTGAGAACTGGGAAGCTCTAACTCATGAGCGCTAGGAGGTCAGCCTATATTAAAGGCACTATGGACTTTGAAGAAGCACGAGTACAGGGCGAAAGGGAGAAACGAGCTCAGCAGAAGGCACATCAAGCAAACCCCCATCGTGATCGCCTTACACCTGGAAACCTATGTCCTTGCTGCGGGAGGCTGTGTAGATCCAGAATCGGCCTTTATAGCCACCTGCAGATCCACTGCTAGAGATGATTGACCTATCTTCTATGACTCTGTCTAATCCTTTTAAAGAGTTATCTATGTAGACTCTATCTTTGGAAGACAATCTTACTCGGTCACAAGTGATTGCCATGATGATGATGATGCATTTATGTTAGGGTATGTTACCCTAAGACATGCATTTTACATACACTTTATCCTAAAATACACATGTTTGCTTGCGTTTTAATCTAAAATATGCATCTAAATGAACTTTGGTACTTTTTTGAGCTGAGAATTGTATTGCCAAATTCTGAAAAGTGCAAAAATTGAGGAATAACTGTGTTCAGATACATGTAATATTCTGGGAAGTGAGAGTCAGGTAGATTAGCTTAAAAATATGGACCAAATGAAATGTCAGAGTATCCCTGGCTGTAGCTCGTGCAGAGGTCGCAGTCCAAGTCCTGGTGTCTATGGGTGGCAGGACTGTGAAAAGGCTCAGCCTGCCCTGAAGCCTTGGAAAGCCAGCTGGGGAAGGCAATACTGAATGAGACAGACCCATGGTCTGACTTGATACTTGATACAAGGCAGCGTTTTAACATTTATCAGTTACCAAAATAGTGTGGGAGCCATGAGGTTATGTGTGGTGCAGAGAAAGTGGAGGCATTTTCCTCCCTCTCTCATAATACTAGAACCCAGTGGGGTCCTCCCATGAAGCTGATTGGTGGGAGATTCAGGACAGTTCAAAGGAAGGGCTTCTTCACACAGTGCAGAGTCAAACTATGGGATTTGTTAGTGATGGCCACCAACTTGGATGGCTTTAAAGGGGTGGCCATCACTAACAAATCCCATAGTTTGACTCTGTGCTGTGTGGCAAATTCTTAAAGAGATGGAAGTACCAGACCACCTTACCTGTCTCCTGAGAAACCTGTACGAGGATCAAGAAGCAACTGTAAGAACCGGACATGGAACAACCGATTGGTTCCAAATTGGGAAAGGAGTATGACAAGGCTGTATGTATATTGTCGCCCTGCTTATTTAACTTATATGCAGAGTATATCAAGAGAAACGCTGGGTTGGATGAATCACAGGTCGGAATTAAGATTGCTGGGAGAATTATCAACAACCTCAGATAAGCAGATGATACCACCCTGATGGCAGAAAGTGAAGAGGATCTAAAGAGCCTCTTGTTGAGGGTGAAAGAGGAGAGTGCAAAAGCTGGTTTGAAACTCAACATTAAAAAAACGAAGATCATGGCATCTGGCCCCATCACTTCCTGGCATATAGAAGGGGAAGAAATGGAAGCAGTGACAGATTTTATTTTCTTGGGCTCCAAGATCACCGCAGACGGTGACTGTAGCCATGAAATGAAAAGACGCTTGCTCCTTGGGAGGAAAGCTATGGCAAACCTAGACGGCATAGTAAGAAGCAGAGACATCACCTTGCCAACAAAGGTCCATCTAATCAAAACTATGGTTTTCCCAGTAGTAATGTATGGCTGTGAGAGCTGGACTATAAAGAAGGCTGAGCGGAGGAGAATTGATGCTTTTGAACTGTGGTGCTGGAGAAGACTCTTACGAGTCCCCTGGACTGCAAGGAGGTCAAATCAGTCCATCCTAAAGGAAATCAACCCTGAGTGCTCATTGGAAGGACAGATCCTGAAGCTGAAGCTCAAATATTTTAGCCACTAGGGATGTCAGAGAATTCCGCCACGGATCTCAGTGAGGCCGAATGCCAGTGCATTCGGCCCCCCGAACTCCGTGGCGGAACAGCCTGCCGCCCCACCCCCCCACGGATCCCCCCCGGGACGAGACTCACCTGGGGCAGATCTTCCGGGCGGTGGCGGCTCCGCCCGCGGCTCTGGCACCGCGGACGGCTCCGGCGGCTTTGGTGGCCGGTCTTCTGACTGGCAGCTGCCGCCGCCGCCATTTCCAGGCTTATGTGTAAAAAAAAAAAAAAAGACGTGATAGTTGGGTTGGGTGGGTTTTTAAAAAATCATGGTTGGGTGGGTTTTAAAAAAAACACACCGTGTACGCAAATGGCGGTGGCTGCGGCCGCCGCCGTTTGCGTTCCTTCTTTTTACCATCTTAATCTACATAAATATTTACATAGACTATGACGGCGAAAATAAAGGGGAACGCAAATAGCGTAGCGGGCGCTATTTGCGTCCCCTTTTGATTCACCGTTTTAGCCTACGTAAAGATTTACGTAGGCTAAAATGGTGAATGACAAAGGGAACATGGGTGGGAGGGTGCTGTTGCACTCATGTCCTGCTTGTGGGTTCCCCCACAGGCAGCTGGTTGGCCAGTGTGTGAACAGAATGCTGGGCTAGGTGGACCCTTGCTCTGATCCAGCCTGGCTCTTCTTCTGTTATAGAATAGCAGATTCTGTTATGTTCTTACAGGATAAAACCAACATCACACAAGCAGACACCTGGTCACACAATGGGACTTCCCCTTGATCTCCTGCCCTCTGTAGCACCTGTGTGCCCCACCAACAATCTGCTCTGGATGGTCCCCCCAACCCTCTGGAACAGATTTGGGGATATACAGAAGGTTACTCAGGGGAGGGAAATCCATTGCACCAGCAGTTTCTGTTCCACTTTCAGATGGTCAGTACTGGATGCAACCCTTTGTCTGATCTGATAAGATCTGTAGGGACAGACCAGATGGTTATCCCAATTATATCACTTGGTGACCTGCTACCGGGTTGCCAGATACTGTTCTGGCCCAACTGGGGATGGGGGGGATTGCCCTTGAAATTTCAAGTTGAGGGGTCAGTTGCTATCATTCATTCATTACATCTATATCCAACCTTTTTTTATCAAAGAACCCAAGGTGGTGTATCTATGTTCCTCCACAACAACCCTGTGAGGTAGGTGAGGCTGGGAGTCAGTGACGGGCCAAAAGTCACCCAGTGAGCTTCATGGCCAAGCAGGGACCAGAACCCACATCTCCCAAGTCCCATCCCAACGCTCTCACGGCTACACCACACTGGCTCTTTTAATTATCTGCTCCTGTGGCTGGTTGAGTGGGATGGTTCTCTAGCCCTGCTGTGCCTCACTTCTGTTTGGGGAAGTGCCCTCGCTCAGCCACAGCACACATGCCTTGTGCAAAGGAAGTCTCAGGTTCAAGATCTCCAGCTAAAAAGAGATCTTGAGCAACAGGCCTGCAAAACTGGACAAGTTAAGTACGGGAGCTGGTGCCAGGGTGGAATCCAACAGGTCACCAGGCACAGCTGGCAGGGGAAGGTAACCTTGCTGCCACCCCCCACCTCACCATGGCGCCTCTCCACCAGTATTCTCAGTGACAGGGGCTTTTGTGGCTGGGAAAATCAAAACTCACACCCAGAGGCCGACCTCTTGGGCGTGGGACAACTTGCGGTGGAATTCTAAGAGGGCAGGATCAGGACCCTTTTCCTCACTTGGAGCACCTCAATTTGTTTCCCTTCTTGTGTCTGTCATAAAAATAATCTCGTCTATTCCGAACTTCTATGCGTGTGTGCAATGGGGCGGGGAGGGGGAGGACGGAGTGGTATTGCAGGGACCTCCATTCCTTTTTGCAGGGGTGGGCAACATTTTGCCCTCGAGGGCCATGCGCAGTGTCACATGGTTGGTCAGGGGCCACACACATGCTCTCACATGCTTTCACCTCTTCCTCCTCTCTTCGAACCTAAGCAGGATCGCTGGGGGAGGGGGAGGATTTAACCTCCCCAGCGAGCTTGAGAAAAACCCTCCCCCCACCCCAGTGACTC
Organism: Heloderma suspectum; assembly: GCF_057233095.1. Taxonomy (NCBI): domain Eukaryota; kingdom Metazoa; phylum Chordata; class Lepidosauria; order Squamata; family Helodermatidae; genus Heloderma; species Heloderma suspectum. Next base: position 326,478,882 of record NC_139460.1, on the reverse strand, counting down.
TGCTCAGGAGGGGGAGGTTTTTACCTCGACCCCATCCCAGCAACCCAGTGATCCAGATCATTGGGAGGAAAGCAAAACTTCCACTTTACCTCCATGCCAATGAGCCAGATCAAACTTGCAAGCGAGGCATGTGCCAGTGACTCTCCTTGTCCACTCTCTTTCCCACCACCATTGGGCTGCCTGGAGCCCAGTGGGGCTCAGAAAGAGGGCACCTGAGGAGAGCCTCTTGCAAGGAACCCGAGGTGGCTCACATTGTCATCCTCTTCTCCATTTTATCCTTGCAACAACTCTGTGAGGTAGGCTAGGCTGAGGGTCAGCGACAGGCCCAAAGCCACCCAGTGAGCTTCATGGCCAAGTGGGGACTAGAACCCGGATCTCCTGAGTCCCCGTCCAACACTCTCACCGCTGTGCCACACTGGCTTTCACCTGTTTGCCTTCTGCCTGGAGCCATTCACAAGTTCAACTAGTTCACAGTATTTTTCAGTTTGCCAGTGGGTTGGCTTCTCGTTCTGCTTCTATGGAGTGGCTAGCAGCATAGATTGGAGTGCAGAAGGAGCTGTGAAAGTTCCTCCTAGATTTCACTGAAGACGAACAGGATATTCCCCTTGCCAGAGAATGTATTCTGCTCAAGCTCTATGGCAGCCTTCTCCAACCTGATGTGCTGGACTGCAGCTCCCATCATTCCCAGCTGAGGAAGGTTGGGGGAAGACAGCTCTGTAGGATTCCTAGGTTTGGCTCCTGAAAAGCAACCCTGAGCAATCGCCGTCTGCCACGAGACGTCCATGCTCATGCAGAAAGGCCAGCATAGCAAAGCTGGGCATTAGATCGTAAAGCAGACTGTGTGTGAGCAACCACAAAGACAGCTGGAATGCGGGAATGCCTACGAGAAGGCCTGTTGCACCACTAACCCACCACACTGACGGCACCAGTCTCTGTCCATCTTGTGACTTTCCCGGTCTCTCCGGACACCATTCGTTGTGTGGGGGAAGTGACTGCCTCTTGCTTAACCGTGTGTGACTAAGACAACCTCAGCTGCGTTTCCCCTGCATTTGTGATTTATACTTGCCACATGAACTATGTTAGGAAATCACTCTAGGGTGGGTCTGTGGAAGTTCTTCAGCATGAAAGCTCTTTCACAGACCAGGACCCCCTTCTGCATCCTTGGAAGATGTAACACAAAAGCCTCTGTGGAAGATCCCCCAATAAAGGACCTCAGTTCCACAGCAGACCAAGACCCTTGAAAGTCTGATCATTCCTGATCTTGCCATGAAACATACAGCTACAGGAGGGTTTGGGGGTCTTCGGCTGTTACCTTTCCTGGCCCTGCCCTTTGCTTTCTAACAGCATCCCCCCTCCACACACAGTGAGGAGCTTATGCAGATTATGCTTTCATCTCCATGCTAGGAATAACAGTTGCTATATAAGGACCCAGGAAAAGGAAAAAAGGTGGTAACTCATTATCCTTTTGGGTGGGTATCCCAGTACATGGTTAAGCGGGGCAACAGCAATTCTCAATATGGTGGCCCAGTTCTGACAGAGGGGGCCAGCCTGTATCTGGGCTGCACCACTTCAAAGAGCAAGTGAGGACTCCCCACAATGGGATGCTTCCCCATTTAAGAAATAAATAAATGAATAAATCCCCACACAAAGAAAACTAGCTTGTCAGACTGGGCAAGAGCCGTTATCCTTGATATGCTTGCTACTCAGCTACATGCAGGTTTTGTTTTTGTATTTATTTATTCCAAGCATTTATGTATTTATTTAAAATATTTATGTACCACCCTTCATCATGAAATCACAGGGCAGTGTACAAAATGCATCAAAACAACAATTTAAATAAAATACAACGATAACAAGAACAACAACAACAATCTTCCAAGTTATGTTTTCAAATCAGCAAAAACCTGGGTATACAGATACATTTTCAGCAGGCACCAAAACACTGTCAAGGATGATGCCTGTCACATTTCAGGGTCGGGGGAATAATTCCAGAGATGGGGAGCCACAATAGAAAAGGCTGTCCCCCAGGTTATCACATACACCTCTGCAGCGGATAGGACAACCCGGAGGCTCTGATCGGGAGATCTCAGTGCACAGGCAGGCTGATATGGCGCTCCCCCAAAGAGCCTGGTCCTGAGTCGTTTAGGGCCTTAGACATCAACAACATCACCTTGAACCTGGCAGCCAGTGAACAAAGGTGTCATTGTTAGGTTTGACTCAATATAGGGCAACTTCCTATGTTCTTTCTTACTTAAGATTCCCTCTATAGATGTTACTTCTATTAGGCCTCCCAAACTATCTGTTATTGCTACGATCTCACTTTAAAGGTTTGGAAGAAAGAGGAAGGGTGGGGTGAATCCCCGCCCCGCCCCCACCAAAATTTCAGTAGCCTTATCCAAGGTGTTTCTCTTCCCTTCATATTCCTTAGCTGTTCTGACAGAGGAGGAACTCCCAGATGTGTTTTGAATGTCCTTCTAAGCAACAGGCCATTGGGTGGCAGCTCTAAGTAATCTCTTGAATGCAGAAAAAGGCCTTTGGAGTTGCTGCTTTGGTATGAGTCTCCTGTTACAAAACTGTCAACAATGACTCTTGGGGAACGAAATCATTAAGGTTTGATGATGTTATCTAACGAGGAAATGTTTGATGCTTTATCAATGTGCAGAACTCGGCAAACCTGCCACAGAGGAAACAAAAGTGTGAAGGCTTTCGACACAAACACAGGAAATGTCAATGGTGTGTGTGTGTTGGGGTGTGTTTTTCCCCCCTTTGCACAGTGGAGAAAGATTTCAAACTTTGCAGCTGGCAACACTGACTTGTAAGGAAGACCACAGCCCTGTGAAGTTCTCCTCTTTCATTTTATTTAAAGCCACTTTGGTTCCATTGAGGTCGACTAACCCAAGTTAAGTACCTCCGCTTGATTGGGGCGTGGATCCTGCAAGAGGAAATTGCCTCCCCAGAGTCAAATCTCTGTCTCTGTGTCATTCTATACATAAACTTTGCCATGGATCATATCAGATCAGACGGTTACTTCCTTTCTGGGGCCCCACAGGTCACCATTCTTGGGTTTAGGCATTGAGGTTACCTCAGGTCATAGGGGCCCAGGCCATAGAGCTCTCCCCCTTTCCTTGGGACACACGTGGTGACTCCTTTGGTTGAGTCATCTGAAGCAGTTGTTGCTCCCCACTCCACTTCCTGTAGTGCTTTGTTGTTGTTGTTGTTCAGTCGTTCAGTCGTGTCCGACTCTTCGTGACCCCATGGACCATAGCACGCCAGGCCTTCCTGTCCTGCGCTCTCTCCCGGAGCGTGCTCAAGTTCATATTCATTGCATCGGTGATGCTATCTAGCCATCTCATCCTCTGCCGTCCCCTTCTCCTTTTGCCTTCAGTCTTTCCCAGCATCAGGGTCTTTTCCAGGGAGTTTTCTCTTCGCAGTAGGTGGCCAAAATATTGGAGCTTCAGCTTCATTATCTGTCCTTCCAATGAGCACTCAGGGTTGATTTCCTTTAGGATTGACTGATTTGACCTCCTTGCAGTCCAGGGGACTCGTAAGAGTCTTCTCCAGCACCACAGTTCGAAAGCATCGATTCTTCGGCGCTCAGCCTTCCTTATAGTCCAGCTCTCACAGCCATACATTACTACTGGCACAAGTGGTCTATTTTATGTATTCATGACATGCATCTCCTGCTTTTTTTGCCCTACGGTTCCAAGTAGTTGGTCTCTCAGAGGGTCTCCTATCCAGGCACTGACCAGACCGTGCCCTGGGACCTGAGACATATCAAGGAAGGGGGCAAACCACTGTTGACTCACGAGGCTGACAGGTGGAGAAATCTGACAATTACAATTTCAGTTGCTCGTTTTTACAGTCTTAAATTTGGTTCGTCCCAAATGTAGAGATTTTTTTTATAAAAGCTCGCATGAAAATTTGTACACATTTTTATATACAATTTTGCCTCACATGCACATAAAAAGGATTTCACGATCCTTTGCCATTCGCGCTTCTCCAAATTTTGCAGTGGACTTCTCCAAGCCCTCCCACCCAAAACACATAAAATGTGTATATTAGTGAAATGTGAATACAAAAATGGGGGGGGGGGAATGATGCATTTTGAACTTTATTTTCACAAATAGGTGCATTTTGTGTGCATATTTCCCTAAACTACACATTTTTGTATGCATTTTTGGTTTGGAGAACTGCATTGCAAAATTTGGAGGAAAGCCAATTTCAAAGGCCCACCTATATGCTTTGAATGTATGGAATTTGGTTAACAAATTGGACAAATTTCTCCCCTGTCCCTACGTGAGGCAAATGCCTCCTGAAAAGCAAGTGGACACAGGTGTGCAGTTTGCTCCTCCTCCTCCCACCAGTGGCCGCTTTCCATTCTCTTTCTACCCAAGCATGCCACAGCACTTGAAACCTGGTCCTGCACTGAGCGGTGCTGAGCCAGGCCAATACAGGTTCCCCAGCTGCAACCCCACAGGTGTGTGTGAGCACATTTCTCTCTCCTGCTCCTAAATGAGCTTCTCAGCAAACTGCAGAATTGCAGCCAGTTTTTAAAAGTCAGATGTTGCCCTGGGTTCATCAGCCTCACAGAGTCACAGACTCCACTCTCCCTTCATTTTTACCACTAGCTGAGTACCGAAAAGAGAGAGCTGTGGGTTCTGCCCACTGGATTGCAAGGTCTTAGCAGCAGGGATTAGGGATGGGTGAAAATTTCAGTTCAGTTCATTTTTTATGAGAATATACCCAAATTCGCACATTTCTCCATATCCAAGTCAAAAAGAACAAATGCGGGAGAAACCAAAACTGATGGATTCATCCATCCAGGGCCAGGGGCTCTGTCCTTAGTTCAAACGCCTGCGTTTGAATCCCTGTGTATTCAACCATTTTGGGGCTTAAGTAGAGGTTGGTTGGTTTGTTTTTCCTGACAGGTTTCTCATCCTTAACAGCAGGCATGCCAGGAATAGCTGTACCTATTGAATTTGGCCATTGCAGGCAGTTGAACATTTTGTTTATGTTTGTTTCTGAACACTATTTACCAAAATTTGCACATTTCTTCATATTCTGGATGGAAATAACTTGACATTTCAAAAATTCAAATAGAAAGTCCTGGGCCCAGATGGACAAATCTCTCCGTTTCAGTTTCTCTCATAGGTGATTTCTTCTTTTAAATCTCAAGTTCTTTTCCAAACATGGAGAACGTTGTTGCATTTGGGTAAATTTTTATTGAACCCCTGCTGAGACAAATGTCTCACACAACCCTACCAGAAGGATATCAGAATCTGGGAACAGCCAAAGAGGGGGAAAAGCAGGATATAAATGCAATAGAGAGATAGAGAGATAGAGAGATAGAGAGATAGAGAGATAGATAGATAGATAGATAGATAGACAGACAGACAGACAGACAGACAGACAGACAGATCAGAATACAGAGAATCCATTCAGCACTTTGGCGCTGAGGACCCACTCTATTGCCCAGACCCCTACAAAGGGCAGGGCTGCAGAAAAGTGGCAGAGGCCACATCTGGTGTTAGAAACTGAGGCAAAAACTGAAGTCCATGTGGCCCAATAGGGCTCACTCAGGCTGATGCATATCCACCCCCCCCACACCCTCATAAGAACATCAGAAGGGCCCTTCTGGATCAGAACAGGGTCCATCTAGTCCAGCATTCTGCTCACGCACTGGCCAATTAGCTCTTGACCAGGAACTCACCAGCAGGGCATGAGCGCAACAGCACCCCCCCCCCCATGTTCTCCAGAACTGGTGTACACAGGCTCACTGCCTCTGGTTCTGGAGGTAGCACACAGCCATCAAGACTGTAGCCATGGATAGCGTTCTCCTCCAGGAATTTTTCCAACTCCAACCCCCTTTTAAAGCCATCCAAACTGGTGGCCATCTCTACTTCCTGTGGTAGCAAATTCCATAGTTTAGCTATCCGCTGTGTGAAGAAGTCCTTTTTATCTGTCTTGCATCTCCCACCAATCAGCTTCATGGGATGGCCTAGTATTTTGAGAGAGGGAGAAAAATCTCTCCCTATCCACTTTCTCCACACCAAGCATAATTCTGTACACCTCTGCTGTGTCTCCCGTTACCCTCCTTTTTTCCAAGCTAAGCAACCCCAGCTGTTGTAACCTTCCCTCATAGGGGAGTTGCTCCAGCCCCTTGATCACCTTGGTTGCCCCTTTCTGCACCTTTTGCAGCTCCAAAATGCCTTTTTAGGTGTGGTGACCAGTACTCCAAGTGTGGTCGCACCACAGATTTGTATGAGGGCCCTCCATTTCCATGGGCCCTCAACCTGGGCCCGCTGCTCCCAGTCACTCACCTTACCCTCCCAGCCAGGCTGAAGCAGTGGGGCTGTGCCTTTGGATCTATGGTGGGGGCTGCCATCCTAGACCTCCCCATATGCAATGCCTCACATTGCCACTGGGTGTTGCGTTTGGAAGAATCTAAGATGGCGGTCACCTGCTACAGATCAAAGCTGAGAACTGGCTCAGCTCCCATCTCAAGCGCCACCCACCGAGGAAGTGCATCTGGGGGCAGGGGGTGTGACTGGGTGGCAGCAGCAGTGCTGGGCGATAGGTGCCTGATAATAGCAGGGGTGGCACCAATCCCAGTTTTACACCATGGGGCTCTCTTGTTACAGAGGGGCTGGCTTTCTGGACATGTGTATTTTGCTGCTGAGCAGTTTGCTGACAGTATCCTGACATCTTGGCTGAAGAACGCGTTTTGTTCCAGAAGCAACAGCATGTAAAGCTGCCAGGAACGTCTGCAAGGCTCTGGATGGTTAGTGCAGAGCTGGAGAGATGGTGTACGTGCTTCCTCCATTGATTAGAATATAGGCAGTTGCTCCATGTAATGATGGGAATATGCAAATACTGACCAGCCAGCAAAGCCATGGGGGTACCTTTAAATGGGCCAGTCCAGAGCTTTGGCAAGAAATCTGGCCCAATCCTGAAGCATTCCCACCTCTAGACAGCTTCAGAAGAGAATCAGTGATGAAATGTATCATATTTCAATTGTATTTATTTTAGTTATAGCTGAGTCTTCCTTTTAAGAAACTTCAGAAAATCTTACATTGGCCTTCAAGTGGCCCCCCCATACAGGCATGGATCAGGGCCACTCCCTTCCCTTTACTTTAATAATGTGAGAGCATTCAGGGATCTGCAGATTATTCACTGGGCCGCATAATTTCTGTTGGCCATGCAGTTCTTAAAGACACTGTAACACTGCGGGGGGGGGGGAAGAGCCCCACCCTTGGTGTAGAGGGATGGTGCTGGATCATGTCCCCTGCCCCACCTCCTGCATAGGCTTAGCACGCACATTGGGGCCCTGCTGTTGGCAGATGCCTGTCTGCCTAGACAGATCCTCCTTGTGTACAAGTTGTACACTCATAGGCTCTTTCACAACTTATGGCTTTCCCCTCTATGCATGTTGACAGCACTCACATGGACAAAGTTATAAGATTTCAAGTGAACGGGAGGGAGATGTGCCTCAGATTTAAAGTGGGTGGGTTGGGAAATCTGCTCTACTATCATGAGGGATGGAAACTTGTTTTGGATGTGAAAGGGCGTAAGGAACAGGAATCTAGATTGTGTTCATGCTGCCTCCCTCATGGAATTGCACAGAACGAACAGCCCTGGGGGTGGTTTATCAAAGCAAGCTGGAATATCAGAGTGGAATTCCTCCGCTTGCCTGCTACTGACACACCCCTCTCCCTGTCCCAGCATGCACTGCTACTGGAGTGAGCAAAACATCTGGGATATTCAGGGAGTTCCCCCTTTCTGCATCCATGCAAATTGAATGTTACAAACTCTTAAAAGATGTGTTATGATTCAGCTCTGGCCCCTTCACCTTACCTGTGCACTGGTAACAGCAACCTGTGTCTGCCCTGAGGCCTATTCTTGCAATGAGCATTGCGTCTGATGAGCCCTCTGAATCGCTTATAAAGTCTGGGTCCTCTGCCAAGTGCCCCTGCTGACACAGATCCAGTTCTCCTAGAGCAAGGAGGGTTGCCAAAGCCTCGTGGAAGAGAGGAGAGCAAACCTGGGTGAGGGATGGATGCCTCATCCCTCACTTCAGCTCCAGAGAGTGCTACAGATGCATGAAGTCCACACAGCCTTTGCCTGGTGGGTGGGGAAGAGAGATTGCCAAGCTGGCAAGAAAGGGCTTGTTACTCAAGTGTGTGATTTGGCATGATTGGGTCAAGGGTGGGTCTTCCGTTACACAACAGCCCAAAGATGCTTCAGACCAGGGATTGTCCTGTTGGGAGGAGATTGTGGATGGTGGACCAGCTTGCATGAAAAGCAGCTTGCCCAACACTGGCAACCATCGGGAACATCGGAAGTTGCCGCACATTCAGTCGGACCATTTGTCTGTCTAGCCTAGTATTGCCAACAGGGCAGCAATGGCTCTCCAGGATCGTTGCAGGCAGGAGATTTCCCAGCCCTACCTAGAGATGCTGCCAGGGATTGAACCTGGGACATTCTGCATACCAAGCAGGGGCTCTGCCATTGAGCCATGGCCTCTCCCCAGCACACTGTGTGCAAAACGATCATTCACACTAAAACGTGCCCCACAGTCCTCTGCAGTGTGCCACTGCTTCAAGGGGCATCCTTGCCACTCGAGGGGATTTGGAAAGGGCTCCCTCAACATGGAGCGCCTGCAGACCACACCACGCCCTGCAGCCAGCCTTCTGAACCCTCCCCTCTTTTCCCTGCTTTGTCTCTGCCCCCCTCCCTCCAATCGTCTAATGGCTGCCAGAATCCCCGGCAACCATTCAGCCAGAGTTGAGCCTGAAAAAGCCATCAGTGTCCAGGCAAAACCTTCACCTTTATTGCCCCTTCCTGTTGAGGAGAGCCAATTACTAGCTTGGGAATCTTAGATTTGTTATAGAAGGATTTCTCCAGGTAGGGATGGATGGATTTTGTAAAATCAATTCCATCTGTGGTTCGCAGATTTTCAGGTGCCTCGTGTTCCATCATCCACTCATTATTGACAGAATTGGATTTCTTCCAATTTTCCAAATTGGCACACATCCACGTTTGCACAAATGTGCAATTGCAAAACTGCGCAAATCCTCCAAATGTGCAGATCCCCCCAAAGTGTGCATTTTCAGACAGTTTTTTTAAAAACGTATTTTCCTATGACTACATTTGTGTAAAATTCTGGAAAAAAAAAAAACCAGACTGCAAGTCTGTGGAAGCTGTGCGACTCAGGAAAAGCTGGTCCACTGCAAAACCACAGGTCATATTCTAGAAATCTGCACTCATTTGATTCCATTGCTCATTTCTCCAACATCCCTTTTTCCAGGTAGCTACCACAGCTTGTGCAACAGGTACTTGCTCCAAGGCCTTACAACAATGGGTTGCAAATGGGTGATGTTGCTCCTACTGGCACCCATTGAAGGTGAGCAATCAATGGATGCTGTCGCTTCTTTCCCCTTCCTCTCCCCAGCTGAGTCACTGGCATTGAGTCACACAACCATTCTATTTTCTGCTCGCTCTCTCTCTCGCTCTCTTTTCCCCTCTTCAGCTGGGCATGGAGATTTGTTTTGGCTGTTGCAATCTGGGAAGAGGAGAAACCATCTGCTACCACCACACTGCTTGCCGCTGATGATGAGCGTCTCCTGCCATGTGGGACCAAATCGGGTCGGGATTTGCTCAGGGCCATCCCGTTCACAGCATTGCATAACCTCTCTTTAAAGTTTCGGTCACAGCAAGAGAAACATGTAACCCACTGCCTTCTGACATAACTGCTGTCGCGTGGCCACTGACAGAGCATGGCTCCTGCCCACAGAACTTGGGCAACAAAACGTGGAGAGAGAGAAACCAGGTGGAGAGCTCAGAAGACACACTTTGCTATAGAGGATAGCAATTACAACAACATATAATTGTGGCTATTACTGTGCTGGAATAACAACAAGGAGAGTCTGCACTGACAAAAGATCAATCCTGTGTCTGCATGAATTATGCAAATTGGAATGTTTGCGTATATTCAGCATAATTTCTTCTGTTCCTTGCTGCACCATCCAGCTTTACATTTCCTGATGGCACACAACAAGAAACAGTTGCAGCTGGACTCTGAGTGTCAGTTGTGAAAGCAGACGCTCACCATCTGCTCTCACTGAATGGGAACCAGGATACCAGAAAAGGGCTGCACAAGACTTTGATGGTGCAACACAAGATGGAGAGGCATATTGATATGAAACTGCCTTACGCCAGCTCACTCCATCATAAGAACATCAGAAGGGCCCTGCGGGATCAGACCAAGGGTCCATCTAGTCCAGCATTCTGTTCACACAGTGGCCGACCAGCTGTCTGTCAACCAGGAACCCACAAGCAGGACACAAGCACAACAGCACCCTCTCCAGCAACTGGTGTACACAGGCTCACAGCCTCTGGTACTGGAGGTAGCACATAGCCATCAAGACTAGTAGCCATGGATAGCGTTCTCCTCCAGGAATTTGTCTAACCCGCTTTTAAAGCTGTCCAAATTGGTGGCCATTACTACATCTTCTGGTAGTAAATTCCATACATGAAACCACCGTTTCATGTAGCTCAGGATCACCTACACCAGAGGTGGAGAACCATTTCAGTCCCAGGGTTGCGCTGGTCCTGGGCTGGGATGTCAGGACCTGCATGCCAGCAGTGGGTGGGGCAACCACTCAAACTGGGTGGGGCCACCACCAGATATGGGGAGCCACTGCTGGCCTCCGCCCCTTTAATATTTTGACACACATCGAGACAGACACATGGACACACATGGACACACACACCCCATTCACATGCAGACGCTCTCTCTCTCTCTCTCTCTCTCTCTCTCTCTCCCCCCCTCTCTCTTTCACACACTCACACCCCATTCCCACACACACACACCCCATTCCCATATACAGACCTCGCCCTTCTGAAATGTAAGGGGTTTTAGCCTGGAAAGTGGCAGACAGAGGGATCTTGCTAGTGGCAGGGGTGAACCCCACTTTGAGCTGGACTGAATTTCAGAGAGTTCTGGTTCTGATTCAAAATGGGGTGAGGTGTGTTTTTTTGAATTGGTGGAGTTTGTTTTTCGAGCACTCCCCAGATGAAAATTGGCACTCGTCATCACTACTTCCCCATCAGCATCTGCTTTCTTCAGGGCCGCCAGCTCTGTCACGGTGCTTTATCCCGATGTGTTCTAGGCTATTGACATGATAGAAATGTGCATATCATACTGACCCAATGTGGGAACCAGAGACAACAGTTTGGTTGGATTTTGCTCCATTAACCACATTGCAGAGGTAACAACAGGTGGGCCTTAATCAGTATTCAGAAAAGAGAGCTGCCTTTGGACACCATTCCAATGGCACATAATAAGTTTTTCAGTAGCTGCCTTCATAGCTCCCTGTCCTCTGAATCCAGCCATCATAGCTTACACCAAGAAAGTGGAAGTACTGGGCTCAGATCAGAGATGCAAATCACAAATACTCCAACTGTCTGTATTTAGCAGGGACAGTCCCTGGTAAATAACTGTTCCGGCTTTGTCCCTATTTTGGAGGATGCCTTTTTAAAAATGTTGCTAGCAGCATGTAAACAAGTTCCGTAGCTTCTGCTCCTTCCCATCCCTTAAGTGTCTCTCCAGAAAGTAGAAGTTAAGGACATAAGAACATAAGGAGAGGCCTGCTGCATCAGACCCAAGCCCTCTCTAGTGCAGCATTCTGTTGCCACAGCGCCCAACTAGATGCCCCAACTGACTCTGGACTCACTCACTCTGCCACCCGGTTATTTCAGAGGCAGCTTGAGACAAGAGGGAGAAGGAGCATTACACTGCCCGCACATCCTCAAGTATATATCTGCACAAGTGTGAGGACTGCAAACTCATTTTTACAAAGAGAGAAAGAACCAACGGCAAAGCGTGCTTCTTTAGGACTGCCAGATCTATGGGCTGCATACAGATGCCACATCGTATGCAACTTCATGAACACACCTAAATGCTGTAGTCAGACCTCCTCTGTTTTTGAAGGTGGAAGACTTTTGGGATACCATAATGTAGGGCTCTGTCACAGAAAATTATTATTATTATTAATATTAATGGTAATAATAATAATAATAATAGCAGCCTGCTGTAGAGATTTTGCTGCTCTTAACAGACAAAAAGCTGTTGTCAATGTGGCTTCACAAAAAGCTTAGGGATGACCTGAAAACAAAAAAGGACACATATAGGAAGTGGAAAGAAGGCCAAGTAACAAAGGAAGAGTACAGGCAGATAGCACAGAATTGCAGGGATGGCGTCAGGAAGGCTAAAGCTGAGAATGAGCTGAGGTTAGCGAGGGATGCTAAAAGCAACAACAAGGCTTTCTTCAGCTACGTGCATAGTAAAAGGCAGAGGAAAGAAATGGTGGTTCAGCTATTAAATAAGGATGGAAAAATGATAACACATGACAAAGAAAAGGCAGAGGTGCTCAATTCCTACTTTGGCTCAGTCTTCTCCCAAAAGAGGGTGTATGACCCCCCTGGCAAAGGCGAAGTACAGGCTGAAGGGGCAGGATTGCAGCTTGAGATCGACAGGCATATGGTCAAGGAACACCTCATTACTATGAATGAGTTCAAATCTCCAGGGCCAGATGAACTGCATCCTAGAGTCATAAAGGAACTGGCAGAAGAACTCTCAGAACCGCTGTCTATTCTCTTTGAGAAATCATGGAGGACGGGGGAAGTGCCAGATGACGGGAGGAGGGCTAACGTTGTCCCTATATTCAAAAAGGGTAAAAAGGAGGAACCTGGGAACTACAGACCAGTCAGTCTGACATCAATCCCTGGGAAAATTCTGGAGCAGATCATAAAGCAATCCATCTGGAAGCACCTTGACAACAATGCCGTGATTACTCGAAGCCAACATGGATTTGTCAAAACAAGTCCTGCCAGACAAATCTGATCTCATTTTTTGATCAAGTAACCTCCCTTGTGGACTGTGGGAATGCTGTAGACATCATATACCTCGACTTCAGCAAAGCTTTCGACAAAGTGCCCCATGATATCCTGATGCTCTTCAACATTTTTATTAATGACTTGGAGGAGGAGGTGCAGGGAATGCTGATCAAATTTGCAGATGACACAAAATTGGGAGGGATAGCTAATACTTTGGAAGACAGAAACAAAATTCAAAGTGATCTGGATAGACTGGAGCGCTGGGCAGAAAACAACAGAATGGCATTTAATAGGGACAAATGCCAAGTTCTGCACCTAGGAAAAAGAAACCAAATGCAGAGTTACAAGATGGGGGATACGTGGCTCAACCACACTACGAGCGAGAAGGATCTTGGAATTGTTGTCGATCACAAGCTGAAGATGAGCCAACAATGTGATGTGGCTGCAAAAAAGGCAAATGCTATTTTGGGCTGCATTCATAGAAGCATCGCTTCCAAATCCCGGGAAGTACTAGTTCCCCTCTACTCAGCACTGGTTAGGCCTCATCTGGAGTACTGTGTCCAGTTCTGGGCACCACACTTTAAGAAGGATGCAGACAAACTGGAGAGGGTTCAGAGGAGGGCAACAAAGATGATCAGGGGACTGGAAACAAAGCCCTATGAAGAGAGACTGAAAGAACTGGGCATGTTTAGCCTTGAGAAGAGAAGACTGAGGGGAGATATGATAGCACTCTTTAAGTACTTGAAAGGTTGTCACAGAGAAGAAGGCCAGGATCTCTTCTTGATCATCCCAGAGTGCAGGACACGGAATAATGGGCTCAAGTTACAGGAAGCCAGATTCCGGCTGAACATCAGGAAAAACGTCCTGACTGTCAGAGCAATACGACAATGGAACCAATTACCTGGGGAGGTGGTGGGCTCTCCCACACTGGAGGCCTTCAAGACGTGGCTGGACAGCCATTTGTCAGGGATGCTCTGACTTGGATTCCTGCATTGAGCAGGGGGTTGGACTCGATGGCCTTGTAGGCCCCTTCCAACCCTACTGTTCTATGATTCTATGATTCTATGACATTTGTTCTATAATACATTACAGAAAGGCCCTACCTCAGGATGTTGAACCTCAGACCTGTGGGCAAAATCTGGCCTGCCTGGGCTGGGGTCCCAATCCAGCTCTCTGCAGTTCCTCCTTCCCCTGGCCATGTGGCGCCCCAGTCACTGATCATTTGCTGGTTTCCTTGCTTTTGGTGTGTTTTTTCCCCCCATTCTAAAAGATGGAAATACCTCTCCTGAGGCTTAGTTTCTGGCAGTAAGAGCTTTAAGATAAAATAGGCTGAATTTGGGGGGTATCTTTGGGGGTTAGCACCCCTTTCTCCTTCGGCCCAACCCCTTTTGCCTTCAGTGCCATGCAACATTAGAATAGCCCCCCCTCCCCGAGCTTCTGCAAAACTGCATTTGGCCCTTGGGCTGAACGAGATTGAACAGCCCTTTCCTACAGGCTGATGTGACCTTGGAAATGTGCCCCTCTCTGCTAGACCCTAAGGGCTTGCCTCAGTGGGCCGTTGGCCAGCTGCCCTCTGTGCATATCAGTCCCTGATGGTGCCAAAGACACCCCTCTTTGTAGCATATGGGAGAAGGAACACTTCCCTAGCTTGGGGGGAAACCTATATTGAATTCCCTACCTTTATGTCAGTTTAGGAACAAGTCCAGAGAAACTGCATTTGTGTTTGCCAAATAAAGACTGCATGGATTTGGGGGGTTGGAGGGAAAATGAAAGGTGGAGCGGGGCTTCCTGTTCCCTTCTTTGGGGGCATCAGAAACTGGTGCTGAGCTGAAAGTTCATTTAGGGCGCACTCCTATGCTGGGAGTTGTAGGCCTTTTCTCTGTCTAAACATGCATAGGACTGTACCCTGAGTAGATCTTCCAACTCAAAATGGGGAGGGGAGTTCGGAAGACAAAAGACTCCCCAAATCTTTTGTCTTCTGAATCTCCCTGCTGGCTCCCTCGGCGGGGGGGGGGGGGTCCTTGAAGGCTCCCAAAGCAAGGGCAAGGTTTCTCACCCTCATTCTGCCTGTTGGGGAAAAGAAATGGACATTTCCCAGCTACTCAGGTGCCGGGGACTTCCATAGCCACGGGCAGTTCATCCACCTCCAATGTTGCCCTCCCTGCAGATCATCAGAATGACTTCCAGAATGAAACTGGAGGGGGTTTCATCTTGGCTCATCCCTAAAATGCCGTAACGAGAAACTGTGTAACGTTTCAGGCCATGCATCCTGGGAGAATCCAGAAGCAACGTCAGACAAAGCCCAGACAGATGCCAGTTAGAGAAATCAAGGGACAGATAGCACCATAGAGAGCTCCAAGTGGGCCAGGGCTGGAAGCCAGACAAGGTGAACTTGTATGTTGCTCCAACAACTGGCAGACTCAGATTAAGCCTTAAAGAGAACTTCAGCTTCCTTCAGCCATTGCTGCCAGTCAGTGTCAACAACACTGGGCTAGCTGGACCAAGGATCTGACTCAGTAGAAGGCAGCTTCCTATGCTCCTAAAGCATGTGGGGTTGATGAATGAGCAATCTCTTAAAGCTGTAGGATTCTGCGAGAGGTCACTGAGAACGCTCTCAGCCCAAGCAGAACGGAGTTAGAATGAACCCTGTGATTTTTCTCCCACCCAGCCAGCCACTATGAAAAACCTGCAACTTCAGTTGTGCCTGGAAAGCTATCAAAGCGATGGTGGGCCCAGCAGTGCTGTGCTTACAGCATTCTCCACTTGCCTGGATGTGGGCCACAATGCTTCAAAACAGCTGCAGCTTCAAACCCTCTTTAAAGGCATCTCCACATAACAGCAGTTAAAGCCTGAGCTTACAAAGACATTCTAGAGATTACACACCCTTTCTAACACCCTCCTGACCACCCTCCTGCCCCTTGAGTTCAGGCCAACCTCCTCCTGGTTCTCATCAGTACCTGGAGCTATATTGCTCTGCATGACACAATAATGCTAGGGGTGTGCTGGAACATTGTGATGACAAACAGCAGGTGTGGTCCACCTTTTCGAGGGCTCTGTTAACTATGAACCCCACAAACTAGTATCTCCTGCAAATGTATGCCAAAGTTTTGTGCCAGTTTTGTGCTGTTTTGTGCCACAAATCCCAAGTTTTGTGCCACCACCCACAACTGTGTACTGATACATCAAACGCGGCTTCGTAGAAAACGCACAAAAACAACATTGTCATAGCACCTCCAAACCCGTGCCAATGTTTTGTGCTAGTTTTGCACTGCTTTGTGACACAAATCCAGAGTTTTGTGCTGCCGCCGAAAGCGTGAAAATGACATACCCTTACGTGGGGCCCGGTGAAGGCAAAAAATCCACATTCTCGTATCTCCTCTGAACCAATGCCAACGTTTTGTGCTAGTTTTGTGTCACAAATCCAGAGTTGTAAAGAGGGTTGTAACCCACAAAAGCTCATGCTAATTCATTAAATATCTGAACAACTAAAACGGTTATTTTAAAATGCGAAACTCTCCCCTTATTGATGTGATAGAAAGCCCCGTTGAACTCAGCAAGACTTATCTAAATAGTAGCAGCACAAAACTTGAGATTTGCGGCACAAAACAGCACAAAGCTTTGACACACGTTCGGAGGTGATATGAGAATGTTTTGTCTGTGTGTTAACTCCTGCATTTGATGCATCAGTGCATAGTTGTGGATGGCAGCAGAAAACTCGGGTTTTGTGGCACAGAACAGCACAAAACTGGCACAAAACTTTGGCATATATTTGGTGGAGATACTAGTTTGGGGGTTTTGTAGTTAACAGAACTCCTTTGGGGTAATGTTAAGTGTTCCAGGCTGGTTTGTGTCAGGGATGTTGGTGCAGTTTGAACTTGGTGCACATGGGCTCTAGAAAGCCCAAATGTCTGCTGGAAATATTGAGAGCATCAGGTCAACTGCCCAAAATAAAAAAATCTGTAATTCAGCTAGAGAAACCATTCTGGTGTTTGTGTCTCAAGTCTGGCACTCCATGTATGCACAGTTTATCTCACCTCTAATAGGTGAGAGATCAAATCTTTCTTTCTTTCTTTCTTTCTTTCTTTCTTTCTTTCTTTCTTTCTTTCTTGTTGCTGAGAGAGATTATCTAATAACAAGATATACCCTTTTAAAGTATTCATAGTGCTTCTGCATCCACAAACATTTTCAGAGTGAAAAGGGAGAGGTGGGAGGGGCATGAAACAAATCTTGCCCCGTCAGAACCTTCTTACTGTTTTTCACTGCTCTCTTGTCCCCCCCCCCCCTTAGGCTTATTTTATTTCTCCCTAGTTTCCTCCTTCCCAGAGTGGTCCCAGGCAATCAGAGATCATGCAGCAAGCAAACAAGATGATGTCATGGTGGTGCTGTAAATTAGCTGTGGCTGCAAGATGGCAAATAAAAGCAATGTGTTTGTCCTCAAACTAAATGGGAGGAAATGTCCCCACTGCAGAAACAGCCATTGCCTGAGCATTGCTGACATTCTCTTCTCTCCCCACAAGAACTGGTATTCTAAATTGGTGTGGTAAAGGGAGGGTGCCCGTCCAGTTGCGAGAGGCATGTCTGTGCAAACAACTTTGCCCTCTTTTGTGAGCCCTTGACTGCTCAAAACAACGGAAATGTTTGTGAAAAGTGCCTCCCCCTTGACTCTGCTCTAACATCATCTTTGAGACTGTTACAACAGCCTTGTACGGTAGGCCAGTATGATTATTTCTGCATTTCAGATACATCTTTTGCTGAGGCTGAAAACTAGTGGCTTGCCAAGGCCATACGCTAAATTAATGGGGATTTCCTTGTTCACATATACTTTTTTTTTATCCATTGCAGGAGGTCTCAAATGACCTTGGTAGCTCTCTCGTTCTCAACAAAGCTGTTGGGTATGTAAGTCAGAGATAACCTGGGCTGCATTCATTACTTCAGCACCAATAGCAGGAAGGAGCAAGAGAGCCCCTAGTGGTGGAGGAAGGGAGTACACTTCCCCTCATTTGGACACCTTTGTTCCCAATGACCTATTGTGGCCCCACATCAATAGCACCTGAAAATTCATAGAGATTTCCTGTGCTTTTTCTCCGAATACATGCTTTTTTGGATGCAATTTTGCCTAATATGCCATTTCTTTGCATTTATGAACATTATTTTCACTAACATATATGTTTTACGCGCACTTTCCCCTAATATATGCATTTCTCTATGCACTGTTTGATTGAAGAATGCCACTGAAAAATTTGGAGATGGGCGCATTTTGAAGGATGATTGCAGGTCGGTTTGGGTATTGATTGGAAAGTGCAAAATTAGGTAAGTTTGCATTACAATGTCAACCCAATGAATTTCTCCCTCATCCCTAGTCAGGACATGACAACTTGCTGATGTCTGCAGATATAACTTTAGTTAAAGTCACAAGAGTAGGCCAGGCTGGGTATCCATGGTCAGTCAGCAGCCCGAAGGAATCAGAAATGGGAAAACAGTAAGAATTATTATTATTATTATTATTATTATTATTAACACTTCTATACTGCCCAATAGCCAAAGCTCTCTGGGCAGTTTGCAAAGATTAAAAACATTAAAAATACAGTACACAAAGGTTAAAAGCCATTTACATAAAAACCAGATGGACAATATACACATGAGAACATATATCTAAAACAACTTCAAGCAGGCAATCTCACGCAATCAACCATAACCATAAGACAATCCAGGGTCGATTAAAACTTATCACATGCTGCCAGATGCCTGGGAGAAGAGAAAGGTCTTAACCTGGCACCAAAAAGATAACAATGTTGGCGCCAGGCGGGCCTCATCAGGGAGATCATTCCAAAATTAGGGGGCTACCACTAAGAAGGCCCTCTCCCTTGTTGCTGTCTTCTGAGTAGGGATGGGGGAGAATTTCTCCCCGAAACTTCGGGGGGCCGAGTGCCAACGTGTTCGGCCCCCCGAAGTAGTTTCGGGGAGAAATTCTCCGCGCCCCCCGCACCCCCCCCGGGACGGGACTTACCTTTCCCAAATGTCCCTCCCGGCGGTGGGTCCCGGCGGCGGTTCGTCAGGTCTTCGACAGGGGCAGAGTCGGCAGCCGGTCTTTCGACCGGCTGCCGCCGCCGCCATTCCAATAAAAGTAAAAAAAAAACAAACGCCCCCGTGATAGGCTACGTGACGATTAACGTAGCCTATCACGTCTAGATTTGCAAAGTCAGCCGTGATAGGCTACGTAAATCGTCACGTAGCCTATCACGGGTGACTTAAAAAAAAAAAAAAGTGCGTACGGCTAATGGCGGCCCCCATAGGGAGCCGCCATTCACGTTCCTTATTTGGTCGCTGTAGTCTACATAAAGATTACGTAGACTACGGCAAAAATAAGGGCAACGCTATTTGCGTTGCCCTTATTTTTGCCGTAGTCTACGTAAAGATTTACGTAGACTACAGCGACCAAATAAGGAACGCGAATGGCGGCTCCCTATGGGGGCCGCCATTTGCGTATGTGCTTTTTTTTTTTTTAAGTCACCCGTGATAGGCTACGTGACGATTAACGTAGCCTATCACGGCTGACTTTGAAGATCTAGCTGTAATAGGCTACGTTAATCGTCACGTAGCCTAACACGGGGGCGTTTTTTTTTTTTTTAACTTTTTATTTCCCGGCCAGGCGAGGTGAGGCGCCTCCTCCCCGGCCTGAATTTCGGCCGGGCGAGGCGGGAAGCCTCCCCCCTGGCCTGAATTTCGGCCGGGCGAGGCGGGAAGCCTCCCCCCTGGCCTGAATTTCGGCCGGGCGAGGCGGGAAGCCTCCCCCCCGGCCTGAACTTCGGGGGGAGCAGCGAAGCGCCTCCCCCCCACCACGAAGCAAGCTGCGAGACCAGGTAAGTGGCTTTCGTGCACCCCTACTTCTGAGCTTCCCTCGGAGTAGGCAGCTGGAGGAGGACCTGCAATGTTGAGCGTAGTGTATGGGCAGGTTCATGTCGGGAGAGGCGCTCCATCAGGTATTGTGGTCCCAAGCCGTGTAAGGCTTTATAGGTTAAAACCAGCACCTTGAATAGGGCTCAGAAACATACAGGCAGCCAGTACAAGTGGGCCAGAGTTGGTCTTAGAGGGAGCAAATATTGTCCCGGCACCACAGAATCTGTTGTCTCTAGGGCTCAAGGTGGGTGTGAGGTGCTGGGGGTGTCTCAAACCTGGGCTAGTAGGAGTCAGGCTCCAGCATCACAACTCCGACACCACCAGCCCCCATTTCCATGGCAAGTTCTGTTCTTCAAGAGTATCATCTAGGTTGCTCTACTGGCCTCCATGCGCATTCAGTCAGCTGACACCCCCAAGAGCCAATCCCAGCACACCGGGTGCTATAAAGCCCTCCCTTTGGAGCTCAGTCTCTCTGGTGTGTGGATACTGCCTAAGCCCCCACACCCTTGGATCTTGCCCCCCTCCCCAACCATGCACCTGCTCCTGGCCCCTCTCATCCTTGTTGGATGCTCTGGAGCTCAATGCCTGCCTGTTTTGGGCCACACGCCTGCTTCTGGCTCACTTGGACTGACAGCCAGCTCCCCTGGGCCCTGGATACCAAAGATCTGGACGCTGAGCCTTGCTGAGGCCTGCCTGACAGAAGGTGGTGGTGGTGGTGCTGCTGCTGCTGCTGAAGCTGCCCATCAAGGATCGCCTCTCTCTTGGGGCTGGGGGGCTAGGTCTCCGTCACCAAAAATAAAAGGGAATGCATCACCCCAAAAGAGGATAAATGAGAACATCAATTTGCATTTACATATGTTAATGTATATGTGTAGGTGCAGATTTGGAAACAACAATTCAAACTGAAATACAAGGCATCTCACCATACTGGGGAAGTCTGAGCAGATGACCGGTGTGTCTTGCTCAGTCTGCTATCCAAGTGTGAAGTGTGGATGGCAACTTCAAGGCCTTTACTTTGCTCTGCTCTGCTCTGCCTTCTTATGGTTCTTGATCTTTAAATTGGACTTGGACTGGATAGCCCTCAAACAAAGGGCTCCATGAAACAGAGGACTGTCCTCTCTCTGACAGCTCATCAAATGGAGGATTGTCCTCTATAAAATAGGACACCTGGCCATCATTGTTGGGGCTGACCTTTAGGAAGTCAACTCCTTTTTGCTCCAGAAGAGGGAGCAGGGTTATGCAGAGATTTTTTGAATGAATTGATGGGTTTGAACATGTGCAGTTAGTACTTTCCACACTGATAATGAAGTGTTGATGGGCCACTGGCATATTAGGCAGGGGAAACACCCTGCACACACCTAGAAAGCAAAAGGGAACTTGGCCAAGTGAGGCTGCCAGATATGTCTGTGAGAGCCCTCAGACTGAAATCGGTGTAAAATCCCCCTGCTCTTGAGGAAAGGAATAGTGGGACAGGACAGGGTGCATAGTACTGTGTGTGTGTGTGTGTGAGAGAGAGGGAGAGGGAGAGGGAGAGAGAGAGAGAGAGCGAGCAATAGCAGGGGAAATAGAGCAACTGGATCCAACAGAGAACAGGCTGACTGTACCTTGAATAATTGTTCCAAGAGGAATTTTGCCAAATAATAGCATTGGTATAGCACTTCCGTCATTTGAAGGCACTTCACGTGCATGATCTAATTGTAGGGATGTGCAAATCAGCAAAACCTGACCTCACCAAAGTTCTCTCAAAGCTCATTGACTCGAGTCCGTTATCACATTGTGAGCTTTGTTTTTTTTCTTTTTGCATGAAAATCCGTGCCTATTTCCATGCCTATTTTCCCAAATGTACACAACAGTTGTGTGCCTTTGAAATGTACACCTTCTTTCCCCATTGATCAAAGCATATTTATGTTCATGTTTCAACAGTATGCATTTTTCTCATGCACTTTTCGAATGGGGGGAGGGTTCCACAAATCACATTGCAAGCTTGGAAATGTACAGACTTCAAGCGCAGTTTGTGTCTGAGTCCATGTTCAGTCCGGAAGGTGCGAACTGGGTAAAACCTGATCAAAAACAAACTGAAATTAATTTCTCACACATCCCTATGTAACTGTAATTCTTACAACAACCCTGTAAGGTAAACCAGTATTATTATCTACCATATTGCAGGTGGCGGTGGGGGACTGATGTTGAGAGAGATTGGTTTACCCGAGGCCATCCCATGAGTTCATGCAAGAGGAGAGATTTGAACTGGGCACTTCTTGCTTCATAGGTCCGTCTTCATGGGTGCTTCAAGATGGAGGGCTCCTAAATGCACTGTGCAGCGACTCCTACTTTCCCTTCTTAACAGATTGTGTGTGTGTGTGTGTGTGTGTGCGCGCGCGTGCATGTGTATGTGGTGTAAGGAAAAAGACAGAAGCAGCAGCAGGAAAACACAGAAAGGTTTAAAGGGAAGATGATGTCAATTGGACTCCCCGCCCTTCCCCTACAGCCTCATAACATGTATACGTTAACAACTATAGGCTGGTTGCCAACATTTCCTTCCTGGGCAAGGTGCTTGAGTGGGTGGTTGCCGGACAACTCCAGCCTCTCTTGACTGAAACGGATTATCTAGATCCATTTCAGTTGTGCTTCAGGCCTGGTTTTGGAATGGAAACTGCCTTCATCTCCCTGTGGGAGAGGACCTCTGCTGGGAGAGGGACTGGGGGAATGCAACCCTGTTGATTCTCTTGAACTCTCAGTGGCTTTCGATACCATCAACCATGGTATCCTTCTGGACAGGTTGTCTGGGCTGGGAGTTGGAGGCACTGCACTGCAGTGGTTCCACTCCTACTTGGATGGCCAACTCCAGAAGGTGGTGCTGGGGGTTATTGCTCTGTCCCTTGGCAGCTATGCCATGTGGTCCCACAGGGCTCTATTTTATCCCCCATGCTGTTCAACATCTATATGAAACCGTGGGGGAGTTATCCAGAGGTGTGGGCTGAGGTGTCATCAATATGCAGATAACACCCAGCTCTATCTCTCTTTTCCATCAAATCCAGGTGAGGCAGTTGCTGTTCTGAATCAGTGCCTAGGCATGGAAATGGTCTGGATGAGGGCCAATAAACTGAGACTCAATCCAGACAAGACAGAGGTACTGTTCTTATTCTTTTTGCTACACACCATTTCTGGTTCCTGTGTCCTCATATGCAGAGCCAATGTGAAATTCCACAGAGAGCCAAAATTTTCTTGAATTCTGGGAATTTGGTACCTGACATGCTGAAATCCAATTTTGAAAAACACATTAAAAAAGAAAAAAAAGAACCTCATTCTTTACTCTTCTTGACAAAAGCAGAAACAATAAAATATTAACTTGCCATCTTCCACAACCTATTTTTCCACAATGATTTTACCCAACAGCAGTCATAATGGGCACAATTAAATGTTGAATTACAATATGAACTTTAAAATGTGCATATAAAGCTTTGGAGAATGTGCCTCCCCCTCCTCTCCTCCCTTCACTGAAGGGTGTTATTGTACCAGCCATAGGTAGGTAGAACAACCGTGCCCTGCGATTAACCGTGGCTGCTGCAAAAATAGCAATCTTGCTCAGACTCAGAGTCGCATCCTTCTGAAACTGGGGTGCTTAAATGCCCTGCCATGCCTTGAAATTTGATACAGAGCATAAGAGCATTAAGAGAGACTCATGTCCTGCTTGACGTCTTCCCGTTGGGGAATCTGGTTGGGCCACCATGGTAAAAAGCATGGTAGATTACCTTGATTTTCTTATAGGCTTAACCAGATTCCTCCAGGAAGCCCCAAAGCAAGCCTTGAAGACAATAACCCTTTCATGTGGTTTCCCCTCCAAGAACAGGTATTGAGAGATACACTGCATCTGAAAATGGAGGTTCCATTTAGTGATCATGATTAAGACTCATCCTCCATTCATGTTCCTAATGCCCATTTCATGTCATCAACCCGAGTGGCCATCATTACATCTGCAAAAAAAAAAAAAAAGTGCGCTTCAGGCTATGGAAGGGGCTCACCTCCCTCCTCCCATTCTTCTTTATTCTCCTCTATTTCTACAGACACAAGTCAAGCTTCTGATGCCCTCTTGTGCCTCCCCCGCGGGCCCCGGCCCGTTTCCCTGGGAAAAGAGCTCAAAATTCAGCAGCCGAGAATTTTAGCAGGGACCCAGAGGCAGCTGCAAGAGGAGGAAAGCGACGGGGCTAGAAAGTGAGAGGAAGTGGAAAGGAACAAGCCGAGAGCTCAAGAAAGGGTTCTGGTCACCGGAAGACAATAAAAATAAATATACTCAGAAATAGCATAACTGACATGCAAAACTGGCCAGTATTAGGAGCTCAGAATAGCCCTCCTGAAAGGAAGTGGGAGGTGGTGAGGAGGGGGAAAGTTCTACACTGCTTTCTCCTCAGCAATTTAGCTCGGGGAGAAACTACCCTTTTTCGGCCAAAGAGCCCACCCTGTCTTTAAGGTCCAGGGTGAGTGACCAAGTGTTTTGTTTGTTAGGATTGCATTTTAATTTCTCTATTGATGTGTGCCTGTGTTAAGCCGCCTTAAGATCTTAAGCCGCCTTGAGCATGACTGATCGTGGATAGACGGGATATAAAAAAAATAAACAAACAAACAGGTGGAAGGGCCTCTTTTTCATCCCATTTTTCAGGCTGTGGAAACTGCCGTGTCTCGAATTATGTGTGAAAAGGATGGGGCCTTTTGGGCTCCTCTCATTCAAGCACTGGAATGTGGAAACTGGGACTGGAATTAGGTTGCCAACTGATCAGTTCCTGCTCTTGTGCCTTTAGCAGCAGGTTGATCTGCAGACATCAGTTGGTGATCAATTTTCACAGCACAGAGGAAATTCTTATCACCAGGATTGCAAATGTTTAATGGATTAACCACTTAGATTAAGCAATCCAAAACCTTTTGAGCAACTGAAAAGATGGCCCTGATTAAATGGGCAGATGATTAAAAAATGATTAATTTTAATACAAGTCTTATGAAACCTGCAGAGGATAAGTACCACTTTAAAAGAGACAGCCTCCCTTTTTATGCACAGAGCAAGGAATGGGTCTCCAAAGATGATGCCTGTTGATGAACACCTGTGTGTGTAATCTAAAAACAACAGAAGTATGCTTCTGAAGTATTCCTTTTACCCATATACCAATAGAAACAACTAGGCTTCGATGTATTGATTTACTTATTTATTTTTTAAACATAGGATGCTTTTGGCCTGAGAAAAGGGCCCCAAAGCAGGATACATATGTCAAAAATACAAATGCGGTCGTTTGTTTGAAATTACACTACAGCTGCAATCCTATGGTCCCTGAGACAGCTTAGAAATCCCCCTCCAAGGTCAGAGAGGGAGCCCCTATCCTGAAGGAGGGGATCTAATCTTGGATTCCCTCCCCTGCCCCCATGGAACGACCCCTCACCTCTCTGACACCAGAGGGGAGAAGGGGGAAGATGTCAGGTGTGGTGTACTCAAAGTGGGGAAGGTTCTGGGACCTGCAGGATCTGAAGGCTTCCCAGCCCTCAGTGATCCCCCCCTGAACCAAAAATTAGACCAGCCCTGGAGCTGGTCTAAATGTATTCCCCAAATTCCTTAAAAAAAAAAAAAAAAAAAAACTCAGAAGGGGGAGCAGCAAATGCCTCTCCTCCCTTCCTTCTGCCTTGTGGGCAGGAGCCCAGCAGGGCATTGGATGTTTCAAACACTCTGACCTTGGAGTGTTCCGACGGCATCTATAGGATTGCCCTGCCTAACTACTTTTTTCATGTAACCACTGCTGGTGATTTCAGGAGGACGAGCAGAAGGGGCTGTATATCCTGTTCCTTCACAGCCATTTGTCACTCAAGAAGATTGTCTCCCTGGACCTACTTTTCCCCCGGGACAAGATACTAGTTCCCATTTGGATCATTTGATTCCCTGCCCCACCCCTCTCTGTCATTTACTTAGCCGAAGCAAGGGTGATTCCTAGAAGAAGAGTGCTTCAATAGAGCGCATGATATTATTATTTTCCCCAAGGGAGACAGAAGGTGCAAGGGAATTGGTGTGTGTCCTACACTCCTTACTACGTTTTTCATGCTTAAGAGATGTATAATGACTGCCCTCACCTCTATATGAATCGATATGAATTGACATATTAACTGGTTCAATTATTCAAAACCATGGAACCTGCCACATCCTGCAACTGCAGGCAGCTGCCATCGCTTCGAACACGATGATGCAAATTGCAACTCAAATAAAACAAAACACACGACCAGAAAAAAGAGAGCCAGTGTGGTGGAGCGGTTAGAGTGCTGGACTGGGATTCGGAAAACCTGGTCCCTGCTCAGCCATGGAGCTCACTGGGTGACTTTGGGCCAGTCACCAACTCTCAGTGTAACCACCTTCACAGGGCTGTTGTGAGGAGAAAATGGGAGAGGAGGATCATGTACCCCACTTTGGGCTCCTTGGAGGAGAAAAGGCAGGGTAAAAATGTAAGAAATGAATGAATGAATGAATGAATGAATAAAAGAAAAAAAAAACAAGCACAGCATAATGATGAAATTAAACTACATTTTGGAAAGCCCTTTTAAAAGAGATGGGCTGTTTATTTATTGTCCCAAACAAGGAGGAAGACGGCCTTGGCCTGAATACTGAGGGCCTCTTTCCTAAACCCCAGGTTGCCCAGGCACCATAGAAAACCTAGCCAGGATGGGGTGTTTTGGATTGGCGGGGTTGATTGCCAGAAAATTAACCCCTCAGCTGTTCCTTTCTTTTTAAGAAGCTGTGTATCACGGATGTGGAACCTCCAATCCGTGAGGTTAATCTGGCCCACAGAGGTTCCTGATCAGGCCCATGGAGCCTCCTTGGGTTCCACCCACTGAGGACTCCCCTCCTCGAGAAATCCTCACTGTTATCTTCGGTCTCACATCAGGAATTACAGAAGGGGAGCAGGCAAGAGGGACGCAGACAGCGCTGGAAAGAGTTGTGAGAGAAAAACAAAATGGCGGGGCAGATGACAACATCAGTGGGCCCTCATCCATGGAGGGCCTTGTGGGTGGAAATCCCCACCCACCAATCTGGTTCTGCACTCCTGCTGTATAACTTGGGCTTTTGAGCTGGGATTTGCCCACAGACATACCACAAGTCACTGGTTCCTTCCTTGTCTGCAGTTCGGGGTGCTGTCTGGCCTCAGCCTCTTAAACTAGAGGACCTGATTCCACATTGGCCCCAATCCCACAATGGAGGCTAGTGTTGGCTCCCAGCATCCTTGGGTAGCTGCACAAGTCCCAGCACTGTGGCAGGACCCACCACTGATGCTGGCCATGGGCACCCATGCTGGGCTGCTGGGTTTGTGAGCCAGCTGCCATTTTAATTGCCCGCAGTGATTCCAACATGGTGTCACTTCTGGACATTGGGGTTCATTCAAAGATAGGGATGGGTGAACACACAATGTTCAAGATGGTCAAAGTTCTCCAAATTCTTCCACAAAGCTTGTTTGGCCTTGTTTGTGTTCCTGAACACGAGCATCCTTTTCTTGTATCAGGAAAAATTGCATTTTAAAAAAACTGTGCATTTTTTCCCACTTGAAAAAGATCTACATTTTTAAAAACCTGCATTTTTCCTCACTGAAAATGCACATCCCCTCCCCCACAATCAACTAAACCATGAATATGCAAATTTAGGGGGGGAATTTGCACAAATGCACATACAGTATGTGGAGGTCTGCACTTTCAATGCAAATGCCAGTTCAGGAAATTGCATCAATTTCCCGAGAATTGTGTTCCTGCTTGTGTCTGCGTTTCGATTTATGAATAGGACAGGCTTGCATGATTTGCAAATGGGAACGAAATTCTCATGCATCCCTCTTGAAAGGGCAGCTCACTTCCAGCCACTTGGTGTAAATGGCAGCATTGCTGATGCTGGGGGCGGGGGGGGGGCACTTATAAATTGCTGACAAAGAGGAAATGCATCAGCAAAAAGGGGACAAAGCAGGACACCAATTTGGATACAATTCGCAAATGCTAACGTATAGCATGTATAGAAATAATTGTTATAATTTAAAGAGAAATATGGTGCATCTTGCCATTGCAAGGAAGACCTGTGTGACCAGGAGACCTGTGTGCTTCCCTGTTCAGCCTCCTGTTCAAGTGCTGACTGTTGACAGGCAACAGCCTGTAAGCCCACATCGGGTGGGGGGATTGTTATAGGAGGGGGGCATATCCACATGGGGCAGTCATGACTCCCATTTTTTATTCCAAGAGCTAGCCGGCCTGCTTGGAGTAGGGATGTGCAATTCAGCAACGCCGCTCTCCAAATTCCATCTTGAAGCCCCTTCTGACTCCAGTCCATTTCAGATTGTGAGCTTTGTTTTTGCCTTTCTTGTCGCATGGAAATCCTTCTGCATGTTCATGTGGATTTTCCCAAATGCACGCATCCGTGGTGCACATCTTTGAAATGTACACATTCTTCTCCCATTGATTAAAGCATATCTGTGTGCATTTTTAAAAGCACACATTCTTTTCATGTGCATTTTTCAAATGTATACATGCTGTCCCACACCATTGTTTAGGTCCGCGAATCACATTGCAAGCTTGGAAATGTACAGACTTTGCCGCAGATTGCACTAGAGTCTGTGTTCATTCCGAAAAGTGTGAACTGGGTAAATCTTGATCACAAGCACACTGAAACAAATTTCTCAGACAACCATAGCCTGGAGCTATTAATGAGAGGGGGGGCGGGGGGGCCCTCTGAAGGACTCTAACATTTCCGTTCTTCAACTTTCTGGAGGTGTGGCGAGCCTAGTTCTGGGAATGCACATATGATCATCGTAGCACATGAGCGCGCTGACTGGAAATAAATGTCCAGCTGCTGCCACTTCCTTCAGCAATGCTGACAGAACCAAGGGGAGTTAATGAGCAAAAAACTCTAGCATTAAGCCCCAGTACTCAGGAGTCGAGAGAGCTTGATGTAAAACAGCAATTAAAAAATCTTTGAAAGCAGAGAGAGAATGTCTAGCTGAGGCTTTGAGCACATCAGAGAAGCCAAGGGACTGGGCAAGAGAGGTGTTTTCCCATTGTCCCTGTCAGCATGACGCCACCCTTGTCCTCTGAAAATGTGACAGGAGCCAGATGTCCTGGGATTACCCTCAGAGCCTCGTTTGCTCTCTCCCATCAAGGAAGCGGATCGCTTCACCCTGAGTCGTGAAGGACGTCCCAGCAAATAAGGACCAAGCCACAAAACCGAGAGGTTAACCGTTCCCCCTGAAAGGAGAGCCAAGCAACAAGAGAGTAAAAACAGGTTTTTCAAGGAGAGGCTGGTTGTATCCTGTTGCCAGCTCCTTTTCTGTGCCTTTGTGTTGTACTTGAGCAGAGCTGCTCCCCCCATGAGCTGAGTTTTGCCATCCCCGAGTGTGTCAAGAGACAGGGGGGGGGGTAGTTCCTCCTCCCTGAGAGTGGGAGTATTTTCACCTCTTGTCTATGCTTGTCACTCCCCTGTCAGTATTCAAGCATTGCCAGTGGCTTGCGCTCTTGATTTCTAGCCATAAATAACAAACCGCGCTGCACTTCTCCTTCACTGAGAAGCAAATCGTGTTTGCATCAGAAACAGAGTTCAATCCTGCTCAGGGGATAGGAAAGAAAAGTGACCAAAAGGTGTGTGTGTGATTTGTTGCGTTGTCATAGACTTCTTCTTTTTTTACATCCTATCCCCCAAAGGTTCCAGCAACAATTTAAACACGGATTTGAACGAAAAAAGTGAAGTGTCTGAGAGACCATCGTCATTTATTCCTCGCCTTCTTGAAACCATGTGTGAGTGAGGGGTGGGGTGGGGGGTGGGGTGAAGATTCAGTTTTGAACAGGAAATGTGTCCCAAACATACAGGCCACCTTTAGGTTCCGAGAGGTCCGTCTTCAAGGGAGATACCACACAAGGCTGTGTTTTGCACAGTTGCAGCCCCCCTTGAAAATGGGTGTGGGAATCAAACTGCGACACCCTTGAAATGCAGAACGTTGTCCCAAATGGGCACACCAACTTCTGTTCTCCTGTCAGAAGGCCTCGGAAGGTCTAGTCAGAAGTAACTCGGAATGAATCACTCAGCAGCGCTTTGAGAACATAGGAATATAAAGACCAAGGGCCTGACTCCGTATAAGGCAGCTTGCTAGGGGCCCACCCTCCTGCTTGCTAGGGGCCCACCCTCCTGCTGCTCACTCACAGAAGAACATCAGGAGAGCCCTGCTGGGTCTGACCTAGGGTCCCTCTAGTCCAGCGTCCTGTCCACAGAGTGGCCAGCCGGCTGTCAACTGGGAAACCACAAGCAGGGCATGAGCACAACAGCACCCTCCTGCCCATGTTCCCCAGCAGTGGATTACATAGGCTCACAGCCTCTGATACGGGAGGTACCATAGAGCCATCAGGCGTCGTAGCCCCTCGTAGCCTCCAGGAATTTGTGCAACCCCCTTTTAAAGCCATCCAAACGGGTGGCCATCACTACATGTTGTGGTAGCGAATTCCATAGTTTAACTCTGTGCGGTAGGAAGAAGTCCTCCCTTTGACCTGTCCTGAATCTCCCACCCATCAGCTTCATGGGATGACCCCATTGAGTTCTAGCATTATGAAAGAGGGAGAAAAATGTCTCCCTGTCCACGTTCTCCACACGTGCATGATTTTGTACATGTTCAAATGGCATCCCAAATACTAAGGCTCTGCAAGTACTTACTGAGAAGTAAGGATGATCAGGGGCAGGAGGTCTACCAGTAAGCAGGGCAAGCCTCTGCAGGATGACCCTCAAACATGTGCAGGAGGACTAAATCACTCAGCAGCTTCCGTCTCAGGTCCTGCCCTGTTTTACTGGTGTGAAAGAGCTCTTATCTCCAATCAGCAGCTCTTATCTCTGATCAGAGCTTCCCCCACTGAGTGCTGAGAAAGGGAACCTCTTTCAGTGTTCACAGGGAAAAGCAATAATCTCCAGTCAGCTGCTGAGCAGGAGATAAGAGCTTTTCCCTGCTGGGAGACGGGGGGAGGCCTGGGGAAGAAGTGGGTGTGCTGGATGAGGTAGCCCCACGGGCTGTATCTGGCCCATCAGTCAGAAGTTCCCCATGACTTATCTATAGCATTGCTAGTTTGATCTCCCCCCCGCCCGAAAATGCCTGTGGGAGAAAAGGTGGAGCTCAATTCTGAAACACACAAACCGCTTACAGCTGTTCTGAACATGTCCAATGGAAGTGTATGTGGGAGGATACACATTCATGAGAACGTCTGAAGAGAGCTCTGATGGGCATGTGCAGAGGGCTTTCTCCTTGTGACTGGGAAGCTGTGAAGAATAGTATGCCTGGGTGCACGGAGAGCATCCCCTCCATGTAGGACTCCCTTTACTGACATTCTAAGGATCCTGTTCACACATCAGCCTTCTTGCCAACACAGTGCAGCAGTCAGAACACCTTTTTCTGTAGCCAAGTGGGCAGTGACTAGTTTGGCCTCCACACTCTGAGGCGACGGAGACAAGGGGCAGCCAGTGTTATACTCTGCGGGGGCACCGCTCTTCAGTGGCCAGCAGTGCTGAGTGTGGGCCCTGGACATCAGTGACCTGTGGCCATGCTGGTCGCTGCTCCCCATTTAACTGATAACTGCCTGCATCCTGCAGCCAAGGACATGCCCGGCCTCCCTGGGATGACTGGGAGGGGTGGGGCTCTGCACGCTGGTAAGTGTGCACAGCCCCACCCTGAACTATGTTCTCCCTCCTCCATGGCCAGCAACACAGGAAGGCCTGGTAGGGCCCCTGCCAAGGACCCACGCCCCAGGAGGGTCTCACTGACAGGAGCCCCCTGGACTTGCTCCTCCTCTTCATTATTGCAACCTGCTTCTTCACCTGCCTCTCGCTCCATCCCAGACCACGGCGGCAGTGAGCAAGGCGAGCAGCAGATGCCACTGCCTGCTTACTCACTGGTAGGGATGTTGCTAGCGTCCGATGGACTCCCTGTCGCCCTGGAACCCACTTGCTGAACCACAGGGCACTCATGGACCCACTCGGCAAGGGCCCTGCAGCTCGGCGAGTGCCTGATGAAGCTGGGTGCAGGTGACTCTGTCCAGCCCTACTCACAGGCCCTCTGCCTGCCAAGCAAGCAAGTGGGATCAACAATGGGAAAGACAACAAGCCAAGGAGCAGGAGCGTCTGGTGACCATGGAGGTGAGAAGGCAGACTCACTGAGGGAGGGGGCCCAGTGGGGGTGTCTGGAGCTGGTACTGCCCCCCCCCCCCACACACGAGGGCCATTATCTGTTTAGGGTATGATCACCCAATAATCCATCACACCACTTGCTCCGGTCAGTTATGCCCATGGTCACGACAGCATCATGTAGCAACGCATCACTGAAAGGCCCCTTTAAAAGGTGAACTGGGCATCCTAGTGCACATGGATGGTTTTGACTATGGAAACAGGGCAGGGGGAGGTATTGGATTCACAGGTGCACTGGTGTGTCATGGATGAGGCACTTGGGAGTCTCCCAGAGCAAACAGGAAATTAATCAAGCACATGCATGGGTGGGGAGTCCCAGACATGTATCTCTGTGTTGACTGACATGAAGATCACCTGGTCCTTACCTTCCAAAAGGTGGCAGCCTATCATAAGTGGAAACTTAAAAAAAAGGACAGCTATGTTGCTGTCTGGCTAGAGCGGGGTGGCAAACATCGCTTGATGGGTATGTCCCAGAAATCCTGATTTAACCATGCTGATGGGAAGCCACATCCTCTGGGATCTTGTCTCCACGGAAACTCTAAGTTACCACGGACTCTCACTCTGCTGGCCCGTCTTTCTTCTGGGAAGGAGACCAGCTCATCCTGTTCTTCCCAGCTTGGGTGGGTCCCTGGCATCGCTCCTCTGGATTTTGACAAGTTGAGGTGCTGGCTGCAAAAAAGAAAGAAAGAAAAAAGGAGAGGCGAGGAAACTGTCTGGAGGTTTGCCAAGCAGAGGAACAGAGCTGTGCCAGTTTGGTACCTGCTGGGATCAGCCTGATGTTGCTTGGCTGGGACATCAAGGGCTTGGGGGTGGGAAGGGAGACTCAGTGCCCATTGAAGGCAACTGGGAAAGAGAGCAGGATGCCAGGGGCAAGGAGGCAAGGGGAGCAATGCGGAGAGAAACCCGCTGGGAGTCTTTCTTAGAGCAGCAGCGGACTGGAAAGTTGCCAAGATGTGGGCAGTGCCAAGCTTTGCCTTGATCTGTGCTTCTTTCCCAGGTTGCTGCAAACAGTTCTGCAGGTCCTCCTGAGGCATGCAGGTGGCTTGAAAGGAGGCTGTGTTCTTGTTTAAGCCATTATCACCATCATTATTAGTAGTAGTATTCGTATTATTATTAGGCATGCAGGAACAAGAACTGGAGCTCCTGCTGCCTACAACTGCCCAGCGCTAATTCTCTTTCTCTTTCTTTTCCTTTTTTCTTTCTTTCTAAATGTATTAATTTATACCAGCTGCCTGTAACCAAAGTCCTCTGGGCAGCTTACAGGGACTGAAATGAACAAAGTTAAAATAAAGCAAGGAGCTACAACATCACTATATGCTCATAAATCATGGAAACAGAGAACACTGGAAAAGAAACACTGCAGGAACAACTGGGGAAAGGAACATCAGAACCTGCCATCTACTGAGTCAGACCCTGGGTCCATCTAGCCCAATACTGGCAGCACTGACTGGCAGCAAGGGGTCTCCAGGGTTTCAGGCAGGCGTCCTTCCTGGCCCTACCTGGGGATGCTGGGCATCAAACTGGGGACGTTCTGCATGCAAAGCAGCTGCTCTGCCACTGAGCTACAGCCCTTCCCCTTACAGACCATAGTGATAAAACAGTATAGACAAATACCACAATTTAAAAGGGAAAATAAAAAGGTCTCTGCCACTGGAAAAATATTAAAATAAGATCCCTAGTTGGTCTCTCTGGGGAGGGCATCCACCTTTGAAAAGGACCTTTTTCTCATAGCCACCTGCGTTGAAAGGTGATGATTGCAGGGTTCAGCAGGAACATGAGGGAAGATGTCATCCTTCAGACCCCAAGATCTCAAACCGGGGGGACTGAACCTCTTTCAGCCCAAGGCCTGAATTCAATTTTGGAGCAGCTCTCGTGGGCTGCATCTGAGTGGTGGGTGGTGCCGAAAGCAAAAGGGATGGGGCCAACATTACAAAAATACCAGCCCAGGGTATTTTAGCTTACAGCTTTTGCTGCCAGTAATTAAGCCTTATGACAAGCATCAACCTTTTAGAACAGGGAGGCAAATAGATAAAAAACCAGGAAACCACCAAACGATTGGCCGTTGTGGGGAAAGGGGAAGGGAGCGTGGCTGTTTGGGAAACCCCAGAGTGTGGGATTAGGGCCTGGGGTTTAATACCCCTGTCCCAAACCATGACACTGCACACAACTACACTAAGCGGATGCCCCGGAACACACCCAGCACCATGGCACAGGCCATTTATCTCTCTACTTGTTGCTGCTGCTTTATTCCACGTATAGTGACTTCCACGTAAGTTGCAAAGTGTGCTTCTGAGTGGCATACTTGGGATGGGTGAGAATTTTGTTTCAGTTCATTTTTGAGAAGAATTTACCAACATTGGGAACGTTCTTCCTATTTGGAAGAGAAAGAACTTAATATTTTAAAAATTTTAATGCAGAGGAAAGCGAAACTATCAGTGTCACCCATCCCTAGAAGTTACAAGGAGTAATAATATAAATAACAGCCCGGCCAAATGCATCCACCCAATCTTCTCATCATCTAGTTCAGCGTCCTGGCTAGGGATGTCAGAGAAATCTGCAACAGAACCACATGAGTCTGAATTTTCATGAATCCATGGATTCTGCAGCAGACCAGCTTTTCCGCTATCGGGTGGATTCCATGAACTTGCAGACTGTTTTTCTAACTTTCCTGAATTTTTCACAAATTTCGTAGTAGTAAATTATGCATTTTTTTTAAAAAATGGCCAAAAATGTTCATTTCCCCCAAAGGCTAACATGTGAAAATGCTTTTGGGGGGAATTTGTGCATTTTCACAGGTGTGAATTTCTGCAAATGCACATTTGTGCAAATTCAGAAACTTAAAAAAAAAAAATCCAATTCTGTGGTTGGACATATGGTGGAGTGAAAGACAACCCATGAAACACAGAATGGATTTCACACAATCCTGGCTGATGCTGGCCAGACAAACCTTTCAAGGAAACCCACTGGCGGGACATCAAGGCTACAGCACTCCTTTGCTGTTTCTCCCTCTCTGGAGCTGGTATATGTTCCATTAGCCATTAATAAGCCCACCTTCTGTCTTCTTTTCAAGGCATCAAAACCAGTGACCATCTATTGCCCCTAGATCCATAAATGAATAAGCTGTGTGAAGGGAAGAAGGCCTTTTTTTTGTTATTGGTCTGTCCTGAGTCTACTGTTATGAGAGTAAGAAAAATGTTTCTCTGTCATCATCCCCCCCCTTCTCTGAACTGTGCATGATCTGCTCAATTTCTAGAACCCCAGCCAAGCATGCCTACCCAATCCCCTCAGGGACAGCTTACAAAACAGCAATATTTATCTATAGATTTATTCAAATGTGTCTCTCTCTGCTTGTACACCCAGAGAGGTATAGAAGAAAACAATAGAGAGAAATGAAACATTAAAACAACCCACCAACTCAAGAAAAGAGGAAGGGCTGAGGAGACATTCGAATTTGTCCTTACTGTCTTTAAAGCACTCCCCAAAAGAGGTCCATTACTCTCTCTCTCTCTCTCTCTCTCTCTCTCTCTCCATCCATCTATGTTGTTGTTGTTCAGTCGTTCAGCCGTGTCCGACTCTTCATGACCCCATGGACCATAGCACGCCAGGCCTTCCTGTCCTGCACTCTCTCCTGGAGCGTGCTCAAGTTCATATTAATTGCATCGGTGATGCTATCTAGCCATCTCATCCTCTGCCGTCCCCTTCTCCTTTTGCCCTCAGTCTTTCCCAGCATCAGGGTCTTTTCCAGAGAGTTTTCTCTTCGCATTAGGAGGTGGCCAAAATATTGGAGCTTCAGCTTCAGTATCTGTCCTTCCAATGAGCACTCAGGGTTGATTTCCTTTAGGATGGACTGATTTGACCTCCTTGCAGTCCAGGGGACTCGTAAGAGTCTTCTCCAGCATCACAGTTCAAAAGCATCAATTCTCCTGCGCTCAGCCTTCCTTATAGTCCAGCTCTCACAGCCATACGTTACTACTGGGAAAACCATAGCTTTGATTAGACGGACCTTTGTCGGCAAGGTGATGTCTCTGCTTCTTACTATGCTATCTAGGTTTGCCATAGCTTTCCTCCCAAGGAGCAAGCGTCTTTTAATTTCATGGCTACAGTCACCGTCTGCGGTGATCTTGGAGCCCAAGAAAGTAAAATCTGTCACTGCTTCCATTTCTTCCCCTTCTATATGCCAGGAAGTGATGGGGCCAGATGCCATGATCTTTGTTTTTTTAATCCTGAGTTTCAAACCAGCTTTTGCACTCTCCTCTTTCACTCTCAACAAGAGGCTCTTGAGATCCTCTTCACTTTCTGCCATTAGGGTGGTATCGTCTGCATATCGGAGGTTGTTGATAATTCTCCCAGCAATCTTAATTCCGACCTCTGATTCATCCAACCCGGCATTTCTCATGATGTACTCTGCATATAAGTTAAATAAGCAGGGTGACAATATGCAGCCTTGTCGTACTCCTTTCCCAATTTGGAACCACTCGGTTGTTCCATGTCTGGTTCTTACTGTTGCTTCTTGACCCTTGTACAGGTTTCTCAGGAGACAGGTAAGGTGGTCTGGTACTCCCATCACTTTAAGAATTTGCCACAGTTTGTTGTGATCCACATGATCAAATGCTTTAGCGTAGTCAATGAAGCAGAAATAGACGTTTTTCTGGAATTCTCTTGCTTTCTCCATGATCCAGCGAATGTTGGCGATTTGATCTCTAGTTCCTCTGCCTCTTCGAAACCCAGCTTGTACTTCCGGTAGTTCTCGGTTCGCATACTGCTGAAGCCTAGCTTGTAGGATTTTGAGCATCACCTTGCTGGCATGTGAAATGAGCGCAATTGTGCGGTAGTTTGAACACTCTTTGGCGTTGCCGTTCTTTGGAATTGGAATGGAAACTGACCTTTTCCAGTCTTGTGGCCACTGTTGAGTGTTCCAAATTTGTTGGCATATTGAATGCAGCACTTTAACAGCATCATCTTTTAGGATTTTAAATAGCTCAGCTGGAATACTGTCATCTCCGCTAGCTTTGTTGTTACTAATGCTTCCTAAGGCCCACTTGATTTCACTCTCGAGGATGTCCGGCTCAAGTTCAGTGACCGCACTATCATGGCTATCAGGAACATTAAGACCGTTCCTGTATAGTTCTTCTGTGTTTTCTTTCCACCTCTTCTTAATCTCATCTGCTTCTGTTAGGTCCCTGCCTTCTTTGTCCTTTATCATGCCCGTCTTTGCACAAAACGTTCCCTTGAGATCTCCAATTTTCTTGAAGAGATCTCTAGTTTTTCCCATTCTGTTGTTTTCCTCGATTTCTTTGCATTGTTCATTTAAGAAGGCCTTCTTGTCTCTCCTTGCTATTCTCTGGAACTCTGCATTCAGTTGGATATATCTGCCCCTTTCTCCCTTGCTTTTCGCTTCCCTTCTTTCCTCAGCTACTTGGAAAGCTTCATCAGACAGCCACTTGGCTTTCTTGCATTTCTTTTTCTTTGGGATGGATTTCGTTGCTGCCTCCTGAACAATGTTACGGACCTCCGTCCATAGTTCCTCAGGCACTCTGTCTATCAGGTCTAATCCCTGAAATGTATTCCTCACCTCCACTGCATATTCATAAGGGATATGATTGAGGTCATACCTGAATGGTTTAGTGGTTTTCCCTATGTTCTTCAATTTAAGCTGAAATTTTGCAACAAGAAGCTCATGATCTGAGCCACAGACAGCTCCAGGTCTTGTTTTGACTGACTGTATAGAGCTTCTCCATCTTTGGCTGCAAAGGACATAATCAATCTGATTTCGATATTGACCATCTGGTGATGTCCATGTGTAGAGTCGTCTCTTGTGCTGTTGGAAAAGAGTGTTTGCTATGAGCAGCGTGTTCTCCTGGCAAAACTCTATTAGCTTTTGTCCTGCTTCATTTTGTACACCAAGGCCATGCCTGCCTGTTATCCCAGTGATTTCTTGAATTCCTACTTTAGCATTCCAATCCCCTATGATGAAGAGGACATCTTTTTTTGGTGTTAGTTCTAGAAGGTGTTGCAGGTCTTCATAGAACCGATCAACCTCAGCTTCTTCGGCATCAGTGGTTGGGGCATAGACTTGTATTACTGTGATGTTGAATGGTTTGCCTCGGATTCGTACTGAGATCATTCTATCATTTTTAAGATTGTACCCTAGTACTGCTTTTCCCACCCTTTTGTTGACTATGAGTGCTACCCCATTTCTTCTAAGGGATTCTTGCCCACAATAGTAGATATGATGGTCACCTGAATTAAATTCGCCCATGCCTGTCCATTTTAGTTCACTGATTCCCAAGATGTCGATGTTCAATCTTGCCATCTCATGTTTGACCACCTCCAGCTTACCTTGATTCATTGATCTTACATTCCAGGTTCCTAAACAATATTGTTCTTTACAGCATCGGATTTTCTTTTCACCACCAGACACATCCACAGCTGAGTGTCCTTTTGGCTTTGGCCCAGCCGCTTCACTCTTTCTGGCGCTACTTGGAAATACCCTCTGCTCTTCCCCAGTAGTATATTGGACACCTTCCGACCTGAGGGTCTCATCTTCCGGCGTCATCTCTTTTAGCCTTGTGATACGTTCCATGGGGTTTTCTTGGCAAGAATACTGGAGTGGGTTGCCATTTCCTTCTCCAGTGGACCACATTTTGTCAGAACTCTCTGCCATGACCTGTCCGTCTTGGGTGGCCCTGCACGGCATAGCTTATGGCTTCACTGAGTTACGCAAGCCCCTTTGCCACAACAAGGCAGTGATCCATGAAGGGGCCATCCATCTATATTTCTTTCTATATTAACCTGGTCATTTGGTTCAGCCAAATATAAAATTAAGGGAATGGATGGAGTGTGATTTCCAGATAGCTATGAGTAGTCTTTTAGACTAATACTAGATGTGCCGTCCTCATACATTGGCCTAAGGTTAAAGCGCATAAAGATATCTTAGATAACTCATGGAAATGGCTGCATAGACTTTACCCTTGATGACAAGCATGTGCTCAAAATGTGTAGGGCTCCGATCAACAACTAATTTTGCCAGAGCAAGGGGGATGTCCTTGATTGTCCCCCTCTGCCCCCCCCAACACATAGTGAGTTGCTGTGTCCCAAAGATAGCACTCATTCCCTCTGGGTTTGCTGGGTTTCTGACCCCTAGTGTAATGTTTCATTAGCAATTGAGTAATAAGTATTTACTATCGTATCGTATCTGTGCCATTGCTTGTATAAGACACAGATTTTCTAAACTAGAGAACGCTGGGGGCTTTGGAATGTGATGAATTGAGGTTTATAAAATTTATGAATGGTGTGTGTGTGTGTATTAAGGAGGGTGGGGAATTTGTTCAGTTCACATTTTAATGTGAACTTATCTGATTTAATTCTTTAAAACTAATATGAAAACTGGAACTCAGTTACAAACTTGCACTTCTCTGAATTTTGCAATGGAGTTCTCCAATCAAACATCATGTACAAAGAAGTGTATACTGGGGAAAGTGCACACAAAAATGTGTATATTTATAGAGAACTTTAAAAATGCATCTTATTAGGAAGATGTCCAGCAAAAGATGTGTATATTAGGCATGTATTGGGAGAAATGTGCACAAAAATGCATATACATTTTTGTTTTTAAAAAAATTCTCTATGTTTCAGACAAACCAAATGGAAGACTGAAAATTTCTCAAAGTTCGAGATGAACCACTGGAAAAATGAGAAACTGAGAGAAACCACAACTGATTGATTCATCCATCTCTTGTGTGTGTGTGTGTCCCCTCCTGAGAGACTGATCAGTGATCAGACACTAAAACTGATTCGCAGAAGGTTCAGGAGAGACAAAAGAAAGTACTCCTGCACTCAATGTGCAACTATTAAGTGATGGAACTCAATGCCACAAGATGCAGTGATGGGCAGTAGCTTGAGTGGGCTTTAAAATGTCGTGCGCCCATGGTCTACAACACATATATCAATCAAATTACACTTTTATTAACCCTTGGGAAATCACATGGCTAAATTAACCACAGAGATGCATCTTGTCACATTTTTACTGCAAATGCACATGCAGCCCAATGCTTCGAAGAAAGACCCGCTTATTTCAAAGGATCTTGCTGCTAGGAAAGTGCGCATAGGATTGTAGCCTTATAGCACAATCCTTTGTAGGTCTATGGACGAATCCTAAGAACACATTCCTACAGCCACAGTGAGACCTACTTCCCCGTAAGCATGTAAACAGCAGGGGTGAGCAGATGTGTGGGATCTGCTTTGTTTCTCAGTACAACTGGGAGGTCCACCAGGTGCAAAATAGTGGCCCAAGAAGCCAGGCATAGAATTGCAAAAGAAGGCACATGTGCTTAGCCCAGGAATTTATTTTCAGTACCAGAACTGGAGCTCACGCACAAAACTGCTCCTATTCCCCGGCCCTGCCCCCAGCTTTCTTTATTTCAGCAGTCTAACTTAGGTGGAAAAAGGATTTTTGTGGTTGCTATGGTTAGTTGCGAGTGAGAAACCGTTGCTGATCTCCTGCAAAATTCCCCAGAGATCTACCAGGAGATCCCATTCGACCGTCTGCCTGCCACTGCGATACATTGTGCAGGATTGTGTGCTGTCAGTTTGTAGTCCTGTCCACCATCCATTCCACCGAACACAGTGAAATGAACTTCCCAGTAAACATACATAGGATCACGATGTCAGTCACAACACACATGTGCCTACACTACTGTGCCCTTTGGGTGTTGCATAACACACTTTATGTCGTAACATCTGTAAACCAACACTGTGGTGTAAGAATATTGCTGCAATGTTCTCTCTCACACATAAGGGAAACATACAACTTTTCTACAGATGAAGGAACCATTACATAACATTTGTGTTTCGACTGACCTTTGATTTCACTCATGATAAGTGAAGTGTAAGATCAATCAGAGAACAAAAATCTTATGAAGGTATTTACAGCCGGAGAATTAAAACCTTTCAAAACCAGACATAGAACTGAAAATAGAAATTGCTGTCTCCGGCGTCCATCCCTCACTCACTCTGTTGTCATGGGCATCTGCTGGAATTTTTCGGGGGGGGGGGGAGGTGCACAGCAGTTTGTGGCTGTAATTTGTGTGCATAGCACACACCGCTACAACACACTTATGCAGTTTCCTTGTGTGTGCTCTTTGTTGCTGAGCATCACATTCTGAGACACTTAGGGCACAACCCTATAAGGATAGGCAGCTGCCTCCGAACTTGGAGGCGACCGCCTATCCAGTGCAGTAGAAGTGCACAGGGGATCGTCCCCTCCATGCTTCAGCTACCCTGCGGCTGTCTATGCTGGACAATGCATGGGAAGCATCAGAATGGCACTTCCGCCCTCCCCGCCCCAGCACGCCCCCAGGAACGCCCCGATTTCGCCGCTCCATGCTCTTCTTCCGAGTGTGGAGCGCGGGCTGTTCCACGCTGCCTATGAGGCAGCGCAGGAGGGGGTGGAGGTTGGTTCTCAGGGAACCGACGTATCCTATGGCGTCTAGCTGCTGACTAGCGGCCATAGGATTGCGCCCTTAGAAGCCTAGAAAGAGTAGCAGAAGATCCTGGGAACTGAATAGCACTAATCC
The DNA here is from genome assembly GCF_057233095.1 of Heloderma suspectum. Classification (NCBI taxonomy): domain Eukaryota; kingdom Metazoa; phylum Chordata; class Lepidosauria; order Squamata; family Helodermatidae; genus Heloderma; species Heloderma suspectum. Next base: position 326,437,305 of record NC_139460.1, on the reverse strand, counting down.
AACAGAGTGTTATCTTCAAGAAGCATCAGGAATGCCAAGAAAACTTTATTTGGAACAAGGGATAAAAAAAACAAGTCTAGGAACAAGAGAAAAAACCTCCAAATGGACAAACACAGTACAGCTGCCTTAGGAATGTCATGTCGTACATTTTATGGCATCACTGCCCTTATCGTAACATTAACACCTTCACATGACACATCATAGAATGATTTCTTTCATCTTGGAAACACTGGTGAGCAGTCTCTAGAGCTGTCTTCCCCAACCTGGAGCCCACTAGATGTTTTGGACTGCTAACCCCAGCATTCCAGCCATTGGCCATGCTTCCTTGGAGGTGCCGTCCAAAACATCTGAAGGGCACCAGGTTGGGGAAGGCCTCTCTAGAGAGCAGCAGTGGAGTCTGTGGGGAGGGTCTTTAGCCGTGGAAGGAGCAATGAGTAGGCTGGATCAGGTTTTAATGTTCTAGAGGAGCCTGGATGAGGACGACTCACTTTGTATCAGCCACTTTTTACATCAGGCAACAACAACAATGCAACTTTTGCATGGCATGAATTTTTAACTTCAGCAACTACAAGTGGGCGGAGGCTTTTGTTGTTGTTCAGTCGTTTAGTCGTGTCCGACTCTTCGTGACCCCATGGACCATAGCATGCCAGGCCTTCCTGTCCTGCGCTCTCTCCCGTAGTGTGCTCAAGTTCATATTCATTGCATCGGTGATGCTATCTAGCCATCTCATCCTCTGTCGTCCCCGTCCCCTTTTGCCTTCAGTCTTTCCCAGCATCAGGGTCTTTTCCAGAGAGTTTTCTCTTCGCATTAGGTGGCCAAAATATTTGAGCTTCAGCTTCAGTATCTGTCCTTCCAATGAGCACTCAGGGTTGATTTCCTTTAGGATGGACTGATTTGACCTCCTTGCAGTCCAGGGGACTCGTAAGAGTCTTCTCCAGCACCACAGTTCGAAAGCATCGATTCTTCGGCGCTCAGCCTTCCTTATAGTCCAGCTCTCACAGCCATACGTTACTACTGGGAAAACCATAGCTTTGATTAGACGGACCTTTGTCGGCAAGGTGATGTCTCTGCTTCTTACTATGCCGTCTAGGTGTGCCATAGCTTTCCTCCCAAGGAGCAAGCGTCTTTTCATTTCATGGCTATAGTCACCGTCTGTGGTGATCTTGGAGCCCAAGAAAGTAAAATCTGTCACTGCTTCCATTTCTTCCCCTTCTATATGCCAGGAAGTGATGGGGCCAGATGCCATGATCTTCGTTTTTTTAATCTTGAGTTTCAAACCAGCTTTTGCACTCTCCTCTTTCACCCTCAACAAGAGGCTCTTTAGATCCTCTTCACTTTCTGCCATTAGGGTGGTATCGTCTGCATATCGGAGGTTGTTGATAATTCTCCCGGCAAACTTAATTCCGACCTGTGATTCATCCAACCCGGCGTTTCTCATGATATACTCTGCATATAAGTTAAATAAGCAGGGTGACAATATGCAGCCTTGTCGTACTCCTTTCCCAATTTGGAAACAATCGGTTGTTCCATGTCTGGTTCTTACTGTTGCTTCTTGACCCTCGTACAGGTTTCTCAGGAGACAGGTAAGGTGGTCTGGTACTCCCATCACTTTAAGAATTTGCCACAGTTTGTTGTGATCCACACAATCAAAGGCTTTAGAATAGTCAATGAAGCAGAAATAGACGTTTTTCTGGAATTTTCTTGCTTTCTCCATGATCCAGCGAACGTTGGCGATTTGATCTCTAGTTCCTCTGCCTCTTCGAAACCCAGCTTGTACTTCCGGTAGTTCTCGGTTCGCATACTGCTGAAGCCTAGCTTGTAGGATTTTGAGCATCATCTTTCTGACATGTGAAATGAGCGCAATTGTGCGGTAGTTTGAACACTCTTTGGCATTGCCCTTCTTTGGAATTGGAATGGAAACTGACCTTTTCCAGTCTTGTGGCTGCTGTTGAGTGTTCCAGATTTGTTGGCATATTGAGTGCAGCACTTTAACAGCATCGTCTTTTAGGATTTTAAATAGCTCAGCTGGAATGCTGTCATCTCCGCTAGCTTTGTTGTTACTAATGCTTCCTAAGGCCCACTTGACTTCACTTTCTAGGATGTCCGGCTCAAGTTCAGTGACCGCACTATCATGGCTATCAGGGACATTCAGATCTTTCCTGTATAGTTCTTCTGTGTATTCTTTCCACCTCTTCTTAATCTCATCTGCTTCTGTTAGGTCCCTGCCTTCTTTGTCCTTTATCATGCCCGTCTTTGCACAAAACGTTCCCTTGAGATCTCCAATTTTCTTGAAGAGATCTCTAGTCTTTCCCATTCTGTTGTTTTCCTCGATTTCTTTGCATTGTTCATTTAAGAAGGCCTTCTTGTCTCTCCTTGCTATTCTCTGGAACTCTGCATTCAGTTGGATATATCTTCCCCTTTCTCCCTTGCTTTTCGCTTCCCTTGTTTCTTCAGCTACTTGTAAAGCCTCATCAGACAGCCACTTGGCTTTCTTGCATTTCTGTTTCTTTGGGATGGATTGAGTTGCTGCCTCCTGAACAAGGCAGTGATCCATGAAGGGGGGGAGGGGGCTAGTTTCTCACAAAATGAATAGGTAGAATAGTAGGAGTACACGAAAGCCACTTACCTGGTCTCGCAGCTTTTTGCTGCTCTCCCCCCGAAGTTCAGGCCGGGGGGGGGGAGGCTTCCTGCCTCGCCCGGCCGAAATTCAGGCCGGGGAGGAGGTGCCTCGCCTCGCCCGGCCACAAAATAAAAAGTAAAAAAAAAAAAAAAAACGCCCCCGTGATAGGCTACGTGATGATTAACGTAGCCTATCACGGCTAGATCTGCAAAGTCAGCCGTGATAGGCTACGTAAATCGTCACGTAGCCTATCTCGGGTGACTTTAAAAAAAAAATAAAAAAGCGTGTACGCAAATGGCGGCCCCCATAGGGAGCCGCCATTCGCGTTCCTTATTTAGTCGCTGTAGTCTACGTAAATCTTTACGTAGACTACGGCAAAAATAAGGGCAACGCAAATAGCGTTGCCCTTATTTTCGCCATAGTCTACGTAATCGTGATAACCTACGTTAATCGTCAAATAGCCTATCACGGGGGCATTTTTTTTTTTACTTTTATTGGAATGGTGGCGGCGGCAGCCGGTCGAAAGATCGGCTGCTGCCCCCACCCCTGACGAAGACCAGACGAACCGCCGCCGGGACCCGCCGCCGGGAGGGACATTCGGGAAAGGTAAGTCCCGTCCCGGGGGGGGTGCGGGGGGCAGGGGGGTGCAGAGAATTTCTCCCTGAAACTTCTTTGGGGGGCCGAACACGTTGGCGCTCGGCCCCCTGAAGTTTCGGGGAGAAATTCTCCGCCAACCCTATAGAACAGTGGCTGCACATTTTGCCTCATATGTTGGGTTCTTCAAGGGCTAGAGAGTAGAGACTCGTGTGTTGTTGTTGTTGTTGATCATAGAATCATAGAATCATAGAATCATAGAATAGTAGGGTTGGAAGGGGCCTACAAGGCCATTGAGTCCAACCCCCTGCTCAATGCAGGAATCCAAGTCAGAGCATCCCTGACAGATGGCTGTCCAGCCTCGTCTTGAACGCCACCAGTGTGGGAGAGCCCACCACCTCCCCAGGTCATTGGTTCCATTGTCGTATTGCTCGAACAGTCAGGAAGTTTTTCCTGATGTTCAGCCGGAATCTGGCTTCCTGTGACTTGAGCCCATTATTCCATGTCCTGCACTCTGGGATGATCAAGAAGAGATCCTGGCCTTCTTCTCTGTGACAACCTTTCAAGTACTTGAAGAGTGCTATCATATCTCCCCTCAGTCTTCTCTTCTCAAGGCTAAACATGCCCAGTTCTTTCAGTCTCTCTTCATAGGGCTTTGTTGCCAGTCCTCTGATCATCTTTGTTGCCCTCCTCTGAACCCTCTCCAGTTTGTCTGCATCCTTCTTTAAGTGTGGTGCCCAGAACTGGACACAGTACTCCAGATGAGGCCTAACCAGTGCTGAGTAGAGGGGAACTAGTACTCCCCAGGATTTGGAAGCTATGCTTCTATTAATGCAGCTCAAAATAGCATTTGCCTTTTTTGCTGCCACATCACATTGTTGGCTCATATTCAGCTTGTGATCGACAACAATTCCAAGATCCTTCTCGCTTGTAGTGTTGTTGAGCCACGTATTCCCCCATCTTGTAACTGTGCATTTGGTTTCTTTTTCCTAGGTACAGAACTTGGCTTTTATCCCTATTAAATGTCATTCTGTTGTTTTCTGCCCAGCACTCCAGTCTATCCAGATCACTTTGAGTTTTGTTTCTGTCTTCCAAAGTATTAGCTATCCCGCCCAATTTTGTGTCATCTGCAAATTTGATCAGCATTCCCTGTACCTCCTCCAAGTCATTAATAAAAATGTTGAAGAGCACTGGGCCCAGGACTGTGCCCTGCGGTACCCTGCGCATTCACTCTGCCCAGTTTGAGAAGATCCCATTGATAAGCACTCCTTGAGTCCAATTCTGTAGCCAACTGTGGATCCACCGGATCATTGTTTCATCTAGCCCACTTTGAGCTAGTTTGCTCATCAGGATATCATGGGGCACTTTGTCGAAAGCTTTGCTGAAGTCGAGGTATATGATGTCTAGAGCATTCCCACGGTCCACAAGAGAGGTGACTTGATCAAAAAATGAGAACAGATTAGTCTGGCAGGACTTGTTCTTTACAAATCCATGTTGGCTTCGAGTAATCATGGCATTGTTTTCAAGGTGCTTCCAGATGGATTCCTTTATCATCTGCTCCAGAATTTTCCCAGGGATTGGTGTCAGACTGACTGGTCTGTAGTCCCCAGGTTCCTCCTTTTTACCCTTTTTGAAGATAGGGACAACGTTAGCCCTCCTCCAGTCATCTGGCACTTCCTCCGTCCTCCATGATTTCTCAAAGAGAATAGACAGCGGTTCTGAGAGTTCTTCTGCCAGTTCCTTTATTACTCTAGGATGCAGTTCATCTGGCCCTGGAGATCTGAACTCATTCAAAGTAATTTGGTGTTCCTTGACCATATGCCTATCGATCTCAAGCTGCAATCCTGCCCCTTCAGCCTGTACTTCGCCTTTGCCAGAGGGGTCATAGACCCTCTTTTGGGAGAAGACTGAGCCAAAGTAGGAATTGAGCACCTCTGCCTTTTCTTTGTCCCCTGTTATCGTTTTGCCATCCTTATTTAATAGCTGAACAACCATTTCTTTCCTCTGCCTTTTACTATGCACGTAGCTGAAGAAAGCCTTTTTGTTGTTTTTAGCATCCCTCGCTAACCTCAGCTCATTCTCAGCTTTAGCCTTCCTGACGCCATCCCTGTAATTCTGTGCTACCTGCCTGTACTCCTCCTTTGTTACTTGGCCTTCTTTCCACTTCCTATATGTGTCCTTTTTTGTTTTCAGGTCATCCCTAAGCTTTTTGTGAAGCCACATTGGCTTCTTCTGTTGTCTTCCACCTTTTCTTCTTGTTGGAATTGTTTGTGATTGTGCCTTGAGAATTTCCTTTTTTAAAAGCTCCCACTCATCTTGGACTCCTTTTCTCGTTAGCATCGCTTTCCATGGGACCTTACTGATCATTGTTCTGAGTTTATTAAAATCAACTTTCCTAAAATCCAGGGTACGCGTTTGACTACACTCGGCTTTTGCTTCCCTTAGAACCAAGAACTCAAGTACAACATGGTCGCTTTCCGCCAGAGTTCCTGTAACTGCTACTTTATCCACTAAGTCATCTCTGTTGGTTAGGATCAAGTCAAGGATAGCCGATCCTCTAGTTCCTTCCTCTACCTTCTGTAGGAGGAAGTTATCTGCCACACAAGTCAGGAATTTCCTGGAGGGGCCATGTTTTGCAGAATTTGTCTCCCAACAAATATTGGGGAAATTGAAGTCCCCCATTACTACTACATCATGCTTCCTTGAAACATTGGCTATTTGCTTTTCAAAAGTTTCATCCTCGTCTTCTCCTTGGTTGGGTGGCCGGTAGTAGACTCCGACCACCAGGTTCCTTTTATTCTTTGCTCCATTTATTTTGATCCAGATGCTCTCGGTGGGGCTACCAAGCTCCTCCTCCTGTATTTCTGTGCAGAGATATGTATTTTTCACATACAGTGCAACCCCACCTCCCTTTCTGTTCCTCCTGTTCTTTTTGAACAAGTTATATCCTTCAGTTGCTGTATTCCAGTCATGAGAGTCATCCCACCAAGTCTCAGTTATACCTATCAAGTCATAATTTCCCTTCTGTATTAAGAGTTCAAGTTCGTTCTGTTTGTTTCCCATACTCTGGGCATTAGTATATAGACATCGAAGACCATGTGCTTCATAGTCTGGCTTTCTTCCTACATGTGTCTGAAGACTATTTTTGGGCGCTATCAGAGCTGTTCTCTCCGTTGCAGTGCATGCGCCTATGTCCATTGTTACCCCCAACATTACATCTCCCTTCCCCGTAGGATTCAGTTTAAAGCCCTCCTGATGAAGTTCTTCATGCTGTGGCCAAACACATTCTTCCCAGCCTTTGTGAGGTGCAACCCGTCCCTTGCCAACAACCCATCTTCCAGGAAGTATCGCCCGTGGTCCCAGAATCCAAATCTCTCTTGTCGGCACCACCTTCATAGCCAGTCATTCACCCGGAGTATTTTTCATTCCCTTTCTATCCCTCTTCTAACTACTGGAAGGATGGATGAGAAAACTATCTGGGCCCCAAAGTTCTTGAGTTTCCTTCCCAAAGCTTCAAAGTCTGACATGATTTCTTTGTAGGTCCGCTTGGCGGTATCATTTGTTCTCACATGGATGAGAAGAAAGGGATACCTGTCAGTGGGCTTTATGAGTGCAGGCAACCTTTCCGTCATGTCTCTAATTCGTCCTCCCGGGAGACAACATACCTGGTGAGTCCACGGGTCTTTGCGACATACTTGGGTCTTGATCCCACACAGCAAGGAATCTCCCACTACTACCACTCTTCTCTTCTTGTTGTTGTAGGCCTGGGTTTCATCACCTCTGTTTGACTGACCTTCAGCTTCTTGCTCACTCTCATGTAGGTTCCCCTCTGATTCTTCCTCTGCAGGCCGTCCTCCAGTCTCATCCACAAGTACCTGGAATCGGTTCCATAGCTCCACTGCTTCCAGTGGTGCAGAGTGGTGTCTAGTTCTTCTTCTCCTAACTGTCACCCTTTTCCAAGGAGTATCCTCTACTCCATTTTTCTTTACCTCAGCATTTCCCACTGCCTCATCTTGCTGTTGCTCTTCAAGCTTCTGGTCTTCCCTTTGCTGCTGTAGTTCCCCCATTCTGCCCAAGAACTCTTCGTGTTCTCTTATTCCCCAGAGGGTCGACAGTCGCCGCTCCAGTCCACTTACTTTTTCTTCCAGCAGCATGATCAACTTGCCCTTGTTGCAGGTGTAGGCCATGTTGCTCTCAGGCAAGAAAACAAACATTGCACACACCTTGCAGGTCACCACCACTGGCGAGTCTTGTCCTTCCATAGCCTCTTTTCCCTTTTTGTGTCTAGCTTTGTGATTGTTCTAGACTAGCCTGTGCCTGTTCCTCTACTCAGTAGATGTTAAAAGCAGAGTCCCACTTGTGTGAAAGTGTGTGTTACAAGACAAATAAATGGAAAAAAGTTAGTTAAAAAATAAAATAAAATAAAATAAAATAAAAAATTTAAAAAATGTTAGGGGCCTCCCCCTTGATCTCCCCTTCCGAACACCCCTGGCCAACTCCTGTTTGCTCCCCCTGTCCGCTCACTCTGGTTGCTCGCTCTCTGGGAGCTTGCTTGCTTCTGTACCAGCTGGACCAGCTTGCTCTGCTCTGCTCTGCTCTGCTCTGCTCTGCTCAGCTGGGAGGTGGGAAACAGACTGAAGCTTCCCACCTACTCAGCTGCTGGGAGTACTCAGGCCACACACCCCCAATTCAGTTGGAGCTCTCAGAAGCACCTGGTGAGCTCACAGCCAATCAGGAGGATAAAGGGCAGCCCCCTGGGCTTCCTGCAGTCCACTTACCTCTTAGCCTCTGTCTCCTTTGTCTCCTTTGTCTCTTCAACCACTGCAACTCCCCTGGCCAACTCCTGTTTGCTCCCCCTGTTTGCTCGCTCTGGTCGCTTGCTCTCTGGTCGCTTGCTTGCTTCTGTAGTCCCTGGACCAGCTGGAGCAGCTTGCTCTGCTCTGCTCTGCTCTGCTCTGCTCAGCTGGGAGGCAGGAAACAGACTCAATGATGATGTTGATGTTGTTATGGATGTTGCTGTTGTTGTTTTTATGAAAGTTGGTAATCTGGATATTATGGCTCATCCCCAGGGAGTCAATTGCCCATCCTTGCAATTGAAATTTGGAATGGCTACCTTATAATGTGGCAGTTAGCCATCTCTCCCTTTCCTTTATGTTCTCTTTCAGCACTTTCCCAGCCTTTGTGGGTTTTAAGGGTTTTAAGGTGCTTTCACCTACCAACCTTAACAGCCCAATCATATACATGTTTACAGGGAGCGGGGGTAAAGCCACAAAAAAAACAGTGTACCAAAGGAGTGCATCTACCCTTGTGACTCTGGGATGGGCAGGGATTGTCCTTACAAGCAACACACACAGCCCTCCCCAGGTGGGGGACATTCCTGTGTTCTCCCGCCACCTCACCTCACCTCACCTGTGGCCTGGAAAACAACTCATTAGTTCACTTTAAAATACAGTGAACTCAGTCAGGGGCCCACATCAGGTGGAACAGGATGGGAGGTCCATGATCTGCATAATCAAAGTCTTTGATGGAGACCATCATATGACTTGGATGGCTTTAAAAGGGGGTTGGACAAATTCCTGGAGGAGAAAGCTATAATGGCTACTAGTCCTGATGGCTATGTGCTACCTCCTGTACCAGAGGCAGTGAGCCTGTGTACACCAGTTGCTGGGGAACATGGGTGGGAGGGTGCTGTTGCACCCATGCCCTGCTTGTGGGTTCCCGGTCAACAGCTGATTGGCCACTGTGTGAACAGAATGCTGGACTGGATGGACCCTGGGTCTTGGAATGATCCAGCATGGCTGTTCTTATGCCCATTTGCTTTCTGAGGCAGGCCCTCCTGCAGTGCACCAAACTGAGAGCATAACAGGCAGCAGTGCAGCCTGGCTAGTCTGCCCAAAAGCCGGCTTCACCGCCTCTTCCAGGTCCACATTCACATTCTACCATTTGCACTGCAGTCACTCTCGACTGAGCTCGGTGGAATCCCACCCTCAGGTGTAAGCTGTTGACCTCCCCTTGCTGGGCCTTGCCTGCCTGTGCTGTGGGGAACTGGAGAGTAGAGACAGACAGGGCAGGCATCCGCAGCACGAGTTGCTGTTGCCACTCTCGGAATGCAGCCATTTCTGGTCGCACTGCTGCCTGCTACTACCGTTTTGCCTTACAAGAAGAAGTTCCTGCAGCACCGGTTAAACTCGAGGGCATCGCCTACTGCCGTGTCTAATTTGCTGGCCTTCTGTCCTGTCCTGAGCCTTGTCTGCGTGGCTGGAAACTGGAAGTAGAGATAGATGGGGCAGGCACAGCAGAACAGCCACTGCTGCTGTTCTCAAAATGATGTCATGACTGGCATCAGGGGGTGGGGGGTAGTTGCACCCCCTCACCCCTATGAGCGAATGCCCATGTCTGTTCTTACAAATCCAAGCCATAACTTCTGTTCTACTCCATTTACCAAAACAAGATCCCAAATGTTGCATCATAGCAATACAGTAGCACAGCTCAATCTCATGCATATGTATTCAGAAGTATGCCATCAAGTTTACTTAGCCCAGTTGCCATCTAATTCCCCCTTTACAACCAGATCCTATTCATGTTTACATAGTCCCTGTTCCTGTCAACAGGGAGATTCCCTGTTGCCTGGTCCCTGTGAATGTTAAATCAGTTCTCTCTCTTTTACCCCTTTCTTTTCTTTTCTTTTCTTTTCTTTTCTTTTCTTTTTGGTCTTTGGGGAAATCCATGTTAAAGTTCCCTACTGAGAGTTGCTGGAATGCCTCCACCCTGCTGGAATGCAGCTAGGAGAACCTTCATCAATTATCAGTAATATGGAAGCACAGGCCTGAGGGTGGCCAGTTACCCATAGGGATGTTGCAGGAGTCCAAGAGTGGGGTGGAGTCTGGCAGATTCCCCACCCACCCCGCTCAGCCTCCCAGGCTCCATTGGGGCCATTTTTGGAAAGTACTAATAGTATCTCGTCTTAAGAACAACCAGTGGAGGCTGGTGGCTCCAGTTTCGGAGAGGCAGTGATTCTCTTCTGGGTTTTAGTTCGAACCAGCCAGAGCTCCAAAGGTGCTATCCAAGGATCTGAACCCATTTTGGGATAGAGTTCAGCACCTTGGATAGCACATTTAGAGTTCTGGCTGGTTGCAACTAAAACCCAAAAGGGAATCACTGCTCCTCTGGAACTGGAGCCACCAGCCTCTGCTGTCAACAACCTTACTTTATATAAGCCTTCCCCAGCCTGGTGCCTTCCAGATGTCTTGGACTACAGTTCCCAGGATTTTTCATAATTAGCCATGCTGCCTGGGGCTGATGGGAGCTGAAGTCCAAAACAGACAATGCGTGGCCAGCCTTTGAGCTAGGTGGCATGGGAAAGTGGGCTTCACAGTCTGCATACAGAACGGCTAAGGACCACATATGACCCACAGAATGCCCATAGGTATAGTAAAGGGTTAAAAAATCTGATTATTTTGGCTCTTTCGGGGTACACAACAAGGCTGCCCTTTATTTATTTATTTATTTATTTATTTATTTCTATACCGCCCAATAGCCAAAGCTCTCTGGGCGGTTCACAAAAACTAAAACCAAACAACACACAATAAAACAATTTAAAATATATAGAACATTAAAACCACAATATAACAATACAACCACAATAAAACCTAGCAGCAGTACAGGAGTTTAAAATACAGATTTAAAACAGCAAAGATAAAAATTTAGAAAGCTAAAATGCCTGGGAAAATAAAAAGGTCTTCACCTGGCGCCGAAAGGAGTACAATGTAGGCGCCAGGCGAACCTCACTAGGGAGCTCATTCCAGAGCCGGGGCGCCACAACAGAAAAAGCCCTCCTCCTAGTAGCCACCCGCCTCACTTCCTTTGGCAGGGGCTCACGGAGAAGGGCCGCTGATGATGATCTTAAGGTCCGGGCAGGCACATATGGGAGGAGGCGATCCTTCAGGTAACCTGGCCCAAGCTGTTAAGGGCTTTGAATGTTAACACCAGCACTTTGAATCGGGCCCGGAAATGGACCTGCAGCCAGTGCAGCTGGAAAAGTACTGGCGTAATATGAGCTCGCAGGCCAGTCCCTGTTAACAATCTTGCTGCCCTATTTTGGACCAGCTGAAGTTTCCGGACCGTTTTCAAAGGCAGCCCCACGTATAACGCATTGCAGTAATCCAGACGAGACGTTATCAGAGCATGGATAACTGTAGCTAGGCTACCTCTGTCCAGATAAGGGCGTAGTTGGTATACCAGCCTAAGCTGATAAAAAGTGCTCCGTGCCACTGAGTTCACCTGTGCCTCAAGTGACAGTTCTGGATCCAAGAGCACCCCCAAACTACGAACCTGATCCTTTAGGGGGAGTGCAACCCCCTCCAGAACAGGTTGAATATCACCTAGCCGGGCAGACGAACAACCCACTAACAGTACCTCCGTCTTGTCTGGATTGAGTTTCAGTTTATTGGCCCTCATCCAGTCCATTACCGTGCCCAGGCACTGGTTCAGAACAGCCACTGCCTCACCTGGTTTTGATGAGAAAGAGAGGTAGAGCTGGGTGTCATCCGCATATTGATGGCACCTCAGCCCACACCTCCGGATAACCTCCCCCAGCGGTTTCATGTAGATGTTAAACAGCATGGGGGATAGAATAGAGCCCTGTGGAACCCCATGGCACAATTGCCATGGCACAGAGCAATAATCCCCCACCACCACCTTCTGGAATCGGCCATCCAAGTAGGAGCGGAACCACTGTAGTGCAGTGCCTCCAACTCCCAACCCAGACAACCTATCCAGAAGGATACCATGGTCGATGGTATCGAAAGCCGCTGAGAGGTCCAGGAGAATCAACAGGGTCACACTCCCCCTGTCCCTCTCCCGGCAGAGGTCATCCCACAGGGCGACCAAGGCAGTTTCCATTCCAAAACCAGGCCTGAAGCCCGATTGAAATGGATCTAGATAATCCGTTTCATTCAAGAGTGCCTGGAGCTGTCCTACAACCACCCGCTCAAGCACCTTGCCCAGGAAGGGGATGTTGGCCACTGGCCTATAATTGTTAACATCCTCTGGGTCCAGGTTAGGCTTTTTCAGGAGTGGTCTAATTACTGCCTCTTTTAAAGCGGCAGGCACCACTCCCTCTCTCAAGGAGGAATTTACAACCTCCTGGACCCAGCCGGACAACCCCTCCTTGTTTGATTTAATAAGCCATGAAGGGCAAGGGTCAAGCACACAAGTGGTCGATCGGACTTGGCCAAACACCTTGTCCGCATCCTCAGGCCTCAGTAACTGAAACTCATCCAATAAAACTGGACCAGACGGTGCTCTGAACGCCTCTACCAATGGAACTGCATTAATCGTGGTGTCCAATTCATGACAAATCTGAGCGACTTTATCCTCAAAGTGCTGCGCAAACCCGTCACAGCGTGCTACCGAGGGTTCCACCATCTCTCTCCCTGGCCCAGAATGTAACAGGCCGCGAACCACTCGGAAAAGCTCCGCCGGGCGACACTGAGAAGATGCAATGCTGGTGGAAAAGAACTGCCTCTTTGCCACCCTCACCGCCACAGAGTAGGCTCGATAGTGGGCTCTTACCTGTGTTCGGTCAGACTCAGCACGAGTTTTCCTCCACCTGCGTTCTAGCCGTCTCCCCTCTTGCTTCATTGCCCTCAGCTCAGGTGTATACCAAGGAGCTGGCCGGGCTCTGCTCAGGGGGAGAGGGCGCTTGGGCGCGATCGTGTCAACCGCCCGAGTCATCTCTGCATTCCACAGAGCGACCTGGGCTTCGACAGGAGCACCAGCCATACCAGCAGGAAAATCCCCCAGAGCCCTCTGGAATCCATCGGAATCCATTAATCTCCGGGGGCGGACCATTTTAATAGGTCCCCCACCCTTGCAGAGGGGAAAGGCCGCCAGGAGTCTAAACCTCAGCAGGAAGTGATCTGACCATGACAAAGGGACAGATGTTAATTCCTCCACTTTCAGATCACCATCCTCCTGCCCAGTCGAGAAAACCAGATCAAGCGTGTGTCCTTTATGCGTTGGGCCGATGACATGTTGGGACAGCCCCATGGTTGTCATGGCGGCCATGAAGTCCTGAGCCGCCCCGGATACAGCGGCCTCGGCATGGAAGTTGAGATCCCCCAGGACCATCATCCTAGGGGTCCTCAACACCAAGTCCGAGACCACCTCCATCAGCTCAGGCAGGGAGTCTGATGGGCAGCGGGGTGGGTGGTACACCAACAGAATCCCCAATCTGTCCCGGGTACCCAACACAAGGTACAAACACTCAAGATCTGCGCTTGAATGAGCAGGAAGCCTAGAGAGGGAGATTGAATTCCTATAGACCACGGCAACCCCCCCTCCCCGACCCTCAAGTGGGTGTTGGTGCTGCACCGAGTACCCAGGAGGGCACAGCTGGGAGAGAGTGACCCCTCCCAGTTCCCCCACCCAGGTCTCAGTAATACATGCCAGGTCAGCCCCCTCATCCACAATCAAATCATGGATGAGGGAGGTCTTATTTTGGGCCGACCTGGCATTCAGCAGCAGCACCACCAGACCCGAGGGCAGACTGGTAAGGCTGCCAGGAACCATCAGGTTGGGGGAAGAACCAGAAGAGGGGACAGCTGTAAGGTGTCTAGCCCCTCTTCTCCTCAGCTGGCCTGTTAATCCCCCAACGCCATACCTCCCCCTGCCCGTGACCACAGTTATGGTGGCACCTCCCCCACCCCCTGAGTTGTCCAATAGTCCTCCCAGGCACATATTAAAATATTAAGATATAAAATATACAACAGTTTAAAAGAATATAAAAGAGATAAAAGAGAACAGCAGCTAAGAAGGAGCAGATAGTCCACGTTTGCCCCTTCCCCTGGTCTTTAAAGCTGCTGCCCTCTGCTGCTGCTGCTATTTGCTGCTGGTGTTGTGGCTGCTGGTGTCTCTGGAGAGGCAGGTGGGTAGATCTTGCGACTCCAAGTGCGACGCTAAGTGTGCACTTAGCGTCGCACTTGGCGCGACACCGAGGCGCATGCCGAGGCGCTGCCTCTGGCAGCCCCGCCTTAAGTACCTGTGGGCGGGGGCAGAAGCAGGCTCAGGCTCAGGATCCACCTGGTGCAGCTGCTGGCTGGTCCTCCTTCCCCAGGCTTCCCCTTTATCTCCATTGCTGTTTATTGTGCTGATAGAACACTAGGCAGATGCAAGCATGTGGTGGCCTAGGCAAAGTTTTCACAAGAATGGTGCGCTTTTTTCACCAAAGCACCAAATTTGCACTGTTTGTGGAATAAGACATTGTGATCATTGTCAGATAACGGGACATGAGATATTGCACACGTGTGCCCACCCACAGTCAAATGAAATAATGTTTCTACCTGAGCATGGTATAACACACAGGGGCTCGTACTAAACACCATCATACAACCACAGTTCATAAACTATTAAAAACACCGCCATAGTCTTGAATAATCACACAATGGCAGCTTGTAGGCTTTTTTGACTTAATGCATATGTGCACATATCTATGTTAACCGCATTTAATACTGTACAGGTTCAGAGCAACCATCAAGTGGAAATTTGGACATATTAAAAAGTGTTATTAACCAGCATCTGTGGTGAACAAGATTGTTTCCATTACCAAATCTAATTGCTGGAGCGTTGTCCCTCACAAGAGCACCGTTTAGCTTTTTTGTCCTTGTGGTCTTTCAGCATCCTTTTATGCAGCCACAAGAGAGCAGCTCATAACAAGTCATGGTGAGGGTGTGGGTGGCATGATTCTCCCCCCCCCCATGACAAAACATCCAGAAACTTCCATGGCACCTTCTGTCCACCGTGGCTTTCTTGTGGCAATGTGCCTGGCTGAGAAGGGCATTCCAGTCTCCGGCTCTGCACTGTTCTCTTTATTCAGGCCATTTATTTCAGGGGTGTCAAACCTCAGGCCCATTGGCTAAATCTGGGGTCCCAATCCAGCCCTCCAGGGTTTCCCAGATCACCACACACCCTTTCTCTGGCCCCACCCTTTACCCTTCACCCCAATGGTTTGCTGGTTTCTCAGCTTTTGTGCAGTTTTTCTCCATTCTAAAAAGTGGAACTGCCTCTCCTAAGGGTTAGTTACTGGCTTAAAGGTGCTGGTATTTTGGCCCTTTTGCCTTTGGCTGTGCCCACTGTTGGAAACCAGCCCTCGAGTGCTCCTCAGAAATTGTCCCTCAGGCTGAAATAGGGTCAATGCCCCTGACTTGCCTTATGTCTCCTGGCAGGATCTTGCTTTAACTGCAGGTACATATTTGTTGCTGTGGGTATTGTAATGGGACTGTGGAGTCTTGGGCTACATTTCCCAAGAAGCCCTGCTGTGACCTGTACCTCCAACCTGGAAAGGAGAGCTTGCTCTAGCTAACGTGGTGTTAGAAGGCCCCAGCATCAAAGACCAAAGTCCTGAATCCTCGGGATGTGGTGCCCTTGCCATAGCCCAGCTACTGAAATTCAGCAATGTCAAATACACATCAAGACATACCATCCTTGGTGAGGCAGGCTATTTCGGTTTAGGAAAGGGGGAGGAGGGAAGTAAAGAAAGACCCTCAGCCTCCTTGTAAGAAGAATGTTGAAGGAAGCCTTGTACAGACCAAATTCTTGGAAGCCATTATAGGTACGGATATTCTATCAGTTTCGCTGCCTCCCACTTTCATTTTTTGGGGAAAATCTCAAGTTCTTGTCATCCTGTCTATAAAGAAATTTGAGAATATTGTTAAGTTCTTATCAGAAAAAAACATACCGTACAAAATTCTCACACATTTGGAAGGATGGGCAATTCTGTCATAAGAACTTAAGAAGAGCCATGCTGGATCAGACCAAGGGTCCATGTAGTTCAGCATTCTGTTCACACAGTGGCCAAGAGCCAGCTGCCAAAAGGAAACCCACAAGCAGGACATGAGTGCAACAGTACCCTTCCACCCAACTTCCCCAGCAATTGGTGTACATTTGGAGGTACCATATAGTCATCAGTACTAGTAGCCATTGATAGCCTTCTCCTCCAGGAATTTGTCTAACCCCCCTTTAAAGCCATCCAAATTTATCACTACATAAATTTTGCTTTCTCCCACAATTTTTCAATTTTTATAATCTCAAGTTCTGCCAATTTTGGTAAATTCTTATAAAAACAACAACAGCCTGAAACAAAATTCTCACCAATCTGCACTTGCCAAATACAGTGGACTCTCTCACACTGGAGGCATTCAAGATGAAGCTGGACAGCCATCTGTCAGGGATGCTCTGACTTGGACTCGTGCACTGAGCAAGTGGTTGGACTCAATGATCTTATAGGCCCCTCCCAACCCCACTGTTCTATGATTCTATGAAGTGGGCATGTTTAGCCTTGAGAAGAGAAGACTGAGGGGAGATAGGATAGCACTTTTCAAGTACTTGAAAGGTTGTCCCAGAGAGGAAGGCCAGGATCTCTTCTCGATCATCCCAGAGTGCAGGACACGGAATCATGGCCTCAAGTTCCAGGAAGCCAGATTCCAGCTGAACATCAGGAAAAACTTCCTGACTGTTATAGTGATATGACAATGGAGCCAATTCCCTAGGGAGGTGGTGGGCTCTCCCACACTGGAGGCATTCAAGATGAGGCTGGACAGCCATCCGTTAGGGATGCTCTGATTTGGATTCCTTCATTGAACAGGGGGTTGGACTCGATGGCCTTGTTCTATGATTCTATGAGCAGGTACATTAAGGTATATTATGTCTACCTATGATATAGCTGTTAAAGATTAGGAGACTGTCCGAATAAAAGAAATTAATGACCATAAGTAAGCTCTAACATGGCTGAATACACAAAGACTGAAATACAAACTTTTAAGAAAAAAGCACTCAAAGCCCCAGGCCTGGATGGAAAGTTCCATCAGTTGTGGTTCTTCCCACATTCACTATTTTTTTAAACTCTGAAGTTCTTTTTGTCTCAGATATGAAGAATTTTGTGAATTTTGGTAAATTCTTATCAAAACTGAACTGAAAAGAAATTCTCATTCATGCCTACCTTCTTGCACTGGCCAAGTTCAATATGTACGCCTATTGCCAGCATGGGGAGAACCATGCTGTACCTGTCTGCCAGGTTAAAGGTAAATTGCCTGTCAGAAAAATGAGGTGGCAATCCTAAGTTCCTAACTCAGCACCAGAACAGCTGAATACACAGGGATTCAAGCCAGAAATCGAAATCCTCAAAGGCCTAGATGGATGTCAGTTTCATTTTCTTCCATATCATTTTTTAAAAAAATTTCAAGTCCTTTGCATCCCATTTATAAAGAAATTTGTGAATTTTGGTAGGTTCTTCACAAAAAACCCTGAACCAAACAAAGTTCTCACCTATCCACCTTTCATTATGCAACTGAAACTAATTCACATCGTTTGCTTAAGTGTCATCATTGCCTCAAATTACTCTGTTCCTGAATCTTTCTCCTTCTTTTTGGCATAGAATCCACAGGACCCTGCCTCTAACCCTGGGGGCATTAGATATGAATCATCCACCAACTCTTCCCAAATTCACCTCATTTGCACAGCTTCACTTAGTCTGTCTAATTGTCTGTCACCACAGCACCTTCCTCTCCACCACATCACTCCCTTCTGTGTTCAGCCCCATTTACTTGCTTGTAGAACCCAATAAACCTGCCCGTGTTTACCGAATACTATGGTAGCATGAAGTGGAGACTGGCTGCAAATGCTTTGGAGAACATGGTAAGTGTTCAAGATGATCCTGCTAGACTTGTAAGTTGGCTTGATAAAAAGACATTCAGAAACAATCACTATTAAAATGTTGTTTTGTATTATTTAAGTGTGTTTATAAAAAAATGCTTTAGGGCACAATCCTATGGTCCCTGGGAGAGCATCCCATGGTTATAGGATTTTTTCAGATCCCCCTCCCAAAGCTGTAGACACTGCTAAGGCTTGGGGAGGGGAATTCAAGAGCCAATCCCGCCACTGCCCCCTCGCAGCTGCCATGGAAAGAACCATGGCTCCTGTTTTCCCAGGTCACAAAAGTGAACTTGGCTGACCTTGTAGAGGCCCCAAAGGGGGCATTCCAGTGTCGGGGAGGGAAGGGGAGAGGCTGATATCCGCAAAATCCTGTGGCCTCTCCAGCCCCACTCCTGGCAGTGTGACTCCTCTAGATGGGCTCAGAGGCCCGTCTAGAGGAGGCAAGTTTAGAGGAAAAGTAAAAAGAAAAGGACAGAGAGGAAAACAAGACCTCGGTCACTCTTCCTGCTTTGCTGGAAGCAGCCCGGTAGGACATGGGAAGTTCAGAAACCTCCAAGATAGAAGGCTCCTGTCTAGCAGGTGGCAACCTTCCTGCTTCCTCCCTCTTCCTCTTTTCCCAGCAGGCTGCTGGGCCAGGGACAAATCACCCCTGCCAGAGGTCTGAATCAATCACTTGTGAGGTCCTTCCATCCTCACTGCTTCCATCCATCTGTTTTGATTCCCCTCCCCCATTTGGGCTTCCCCCACATATATGAAATTAGGTTGGGGGCCACATGCAGTCCTTGGGCCATAGGTTGTCCCCACCACCACCACTGTAAAGCACCTTGAATTGGGCCCAGATGCGTGGATGCAGAGAAGTGGCTAGCAAAAGCAGGATCACAAAGAAGAGAAGCAGGTTCTCAGGATGTAAGGCAGAATTTATTATAAGAATTTTATCTTGCATCCTGAGAACCTGCTTCTCTTCTTTGTGATCTACTTTGGATGCTCACCTCCTTCTGTTTTCTTAGCAAAAGGCAAAAGCATGAAGCGGTAAGTCAGCAAGAGAACAGGGCACACGGTGATGATGCTATATCACAAAAGGCAAATGCCACTTTAAGTTCCAACATGTGTGAACATGTGTATATCCTAGTGAATAAGCTAAGCTGCAATTTCAATGGTGCCCAGATTTTATTACCTACTTGGGAATACTTATTCCCAGAGACATAACTCAAATGATTAAGCTAAATTTAAATAAGTTGATAATGAGATCTCACAGGATATAGATAGATGAGCATCCTTAAAGCTGAGTTCGTGGGGCAAGATACACTTAAGATGAATATTGTACCTCAGATTGTTTATGTTATACAGGGGAATCCTTTACTTATACCAGGCAAATATTTTACAAAACTCAGTGTTTTGTTTCATACATTTGGGTGGGTGGGGCGGGTCCTTCACAACACAAATATCCTTGAAAAGGATACAACTTCCAATTAAAGAAGATGGGTTTTGCTTTCCAGATCTTGCTATATATCACTGGGCTTATTTATTGACCTGTACTAAATTTTGGTCTTATCCACTTAGATTAGATTTTTCACCTTGGTCAGAATCTTCCTGTCTGAAGCCTCGCTCCATATGGATGGCACTAGGTTCTCGGCACATTCAAGTGAACAGGACTCCTCCCACAGTCTTGGTGGTCACTGGTTAGAGACATGTGGAGTATAATGTCACGTCAATTCCAGTTTGATCTATTTTCCAATGCGAAATTGACTTTATGTGGAAATCCAGATTTAAAAATGGGAAAGAAAATGCTTTGTGGTGGACCTGGACAGATAAGGTAATTTTTACCTTGGATCAATTATTGGGTGATGACAATGAGTTCTTGTCATTCTCAGCTTTGCAAGATAAATATGATCTGCCTACTATGGCGGAATGGCAATACTTGTGATGGCAACATTTGTTAGAATCTAGATTCGGTCCTGCCACTTTTACAGTCCCCTTTGCTATTGGAAGCACTTATTGAAACTAATCAGTTATATCGACCCACGATTCATATTTATAAATGCCTATTATCAGTAACCCCTTCATGGATCACTGCCTTGTTGTGGCAAAGGGGCTTGCATAACTCAGTGAAGCCATAAGCTATGCCGTGCAGGGCCACCCAAGACAGACAGGTCATGGTGGAGAGTTCTGACAAAATGTGGTCCACTGGAGAAGGAAATGGCAACCCACTCCAGTATTCTTGCCAAGAAAACCCCATGGAACGTATCACAAGGCTAAAAGAGATGACGCTGGAAGATGAGACCCTCAGGTCAGAAGGTGTCCAATATACTACTGGGGAAGAGCAGAGGGTATTTCCAAGTAGTGCCAGAAAGAGTGAAGCGGCTGGGCCAAAGCCGAAAGGACACTCAGCTGTGGATGTGTCTGGTGGTGAAAAGAAAATCCGATGCTGTAAAGAACAATATTGTTTAGGAACCTGGAATGTAAGATCAATGAATCAAGATAAGCTGGAGATGGTCAAACATGAGATGGCAAGATTGAACATCGACATCTGGGGAATCAGCGAACTAAAATGGACAAGCATGGGCGAATTTAATTCAGGTGACCATCATATCTACTACTGTGGGCAAGAATCCCTTAGAAGAAATGGAGTAGCACTCATAGTCAACAAAAGGGTGGGAAAAGCAGTCCTGGGGTACAATCTCATAAACGATAGAATGATCTCAGTACGAATCCAAAGCAAACCATTCAACATCACAGTAATTCAAGTCTATGCCCCAACCACTGAGGCCGAAGAAGCTGAAGTTGATCGGTTCTATGAAGACCTACAACACCTTCTAGAACTAACACCAAAAAAAGATGTCCTCTTCATCAGAGGGGATTGGAATGCTAAAGTAGGAAGCCAAGAAATAACCAGCATAACAGGCAAGCATGGCCTTGGTGTACAAAAAGAAGCAGGACAAAGGCTAATAGAGTTTTGCCAAGAGAACACGCTGCTCATAGCAAACACTCTTTTCCAACAGCACAAGAGGCGACTCTACACATGGACATCACCAGATGGTCAATATCGAAATCAGATTGATTATGTCCTTTGCAGCCAAAAATGGAGAAGCTCTATACAGTCAGTAAAAACAAAACCTGGAGCTGACTGTGGCTCAGATCATGAGCTTCTTATTGCAAAATTTCAGCTTAAATTGAAGAACGTAGGGAAAACCACTAAACCATTCAGGTATGACCTCAATCATATCCCTTATGAATATACAGTGGAAGTGAGGAATAGATTTAAGGGATTAGACCTAATAGACAGAGTGCCTGAGGAACTATGGATAGAGGTCCGTAACATTGTTCAGGAGGCAGCAACTTCTAAATCCATCCCAAAGAAACAGAAATGCAAGAAAGCAAAGTGGCTGTCTGATGAGGCTTTACAAGTAGCTGAGGAAAGAAGGGAAGCGAAAAGCAAGGGAGAAAGGGGAAGATATACCCAAATGAATGCAGATATGAAGCGAATAGCAAGGAAAGACAAGAAGGCCTTCTTAAATGAACAATGCAAAGAAATCGAGGAAAACAATAGAATGGGAAAGACTAGAGATCTCTTGAAGAAAATTGGAGATCTCAAGGGAACGTTTTGTGCAAAGATGGGCATGATAAAGGACAAAGAAGGCAGGGACCTAACAGAAGCAGATGAGATTAAGAAGAGGTGGAAAGAAAACACAGAAGAACTATACAGGAACGGTCTTAATGTCCCTGATAGCCATAATAGTGCGGTCACTGAACTTGAGCCGGACATCCTCGAGAGTGAAGTCAAGTGGGGCTTAGGAAGCATTACTAACAACAAAGCTAGTGGAGATGACAGTCTTCCAGCTGAGCTATTTAAAATCCTAAAAGATGATGCTGTTAAAGTGCTGCACTCAATATGCCAACAAATTTGGAACACTCAACAGTGGCCACAAGACTGGAAAAGGTCAGTTTCCATTCCAATTCCAAAGAAGGACAATGCCAAAGAGTGTTCAAACTACTGTACAATTGCGCTCATTTCACATGCCAGCAAGGTGATGCTCAAAATCCTACAAGCTAGGCTTCAGCAGTATGCGAACCGACACCTACTGGAAGTAAAACCTGGGTTTCAAAGAGGCAGAGGAACTAGAGATCAAATCGCCAACATTCGCTGGATCATGGAGAAAGCAAGAGAATTCCAGAAAAACGTCTATTTCTGCTTCATTGACTACGCTAAAGCATTTGATCATGTGGATCACAACAAACTGTGGCAAATTCTTAAAGAGATGGGAGTACCAGACCACCTTACCTGTCTCCTGAGAAACCTGTACGAGGGTCAAGAAGCAACAGTAAGAACCAGACATGGAACAACCGATTGGGAAAGGAGTACGACAAGGCTGTATATTGTCGCCCTGCTTATTTAATTTATATGCAGAGTACATCATGAGAAACAGCGGGTTGGATGAATCACAGGTCAGAATTAAGATTGCTGGGAGAATTATCAACAACCTCAGATATGCAGATGATACCACCCTAATGGCAGAAAGCAAAGAGGATCTAAAGAGCCTCTTGTTGAGGGTGAAAGTGGAGAGTGCAAAAGCTGGTTTGAAACTCAACATTAAAAAAAACGAAGATCATGGCATCTGGCCCCATCACTTCCTGGCTTATAGAAGGGGAAGAAATGGAAGCAGTGACAGATTTGATTTTCTTGGGCTCGACGATCACCGCAGATGGTGACTGTAGCCATGAAAATAAAAGACCCTTGCTCTTTGGGAGGAAAGCTATGGCAAACCTAGACAGCATAGTAAGAAGCAGAGACATCACCTTGCCGACAAAGATTTGTATAATCAAAGCTATGGTTTTCCCAGTAGCAACGTATGGCTGTGAGAGCTGGACTATAAGGAAGGCTGAGTGCCGAAGAATGGATGCTTTCGAACTGTGGTTCTGGAGAAGATTCTTACGAGTCCCCTGGACTGCAAGGAGGTCAAATCAGTCCATCCTAAAGGAAATCAACCCTGACTGCTCATTGGAAGGACAGATACTGAAGCTGAAGCTCAAATATTTTGACCATCTAATGCGAAGAGAAAACTCACTGGAAAAGACCCCAATGCTGGGAAAGATTGAAGACAAAAGGAGAAGGGGATGGCAGAGGATGAGACGGCTAGATAGCATCACCGATGCAATGAATATGAACTTGAGCACACTCCGGGAGAGAGCAAAGGATAGGAAGGCCTGGCGTGCTATGGTCCATGGAGTCACGAAGAGTCGGACACGACTTAACGACTGAACAACAACAAAATTATCAGTAAATATGATATAAAGGTTCTTAAGCAGGAATGGAACAGGGAACTGGATTGTCCCACTTTGACTAACCAATGGATCACTGCTTTAGCATCTGTATCTGATGTGTCTATGGATCTTAGGTTACATCTTATTCAGCAAGAACTCTTGTTTTGGGGTCTATTCGATGCCACAATGTCTCTTTAAGAATTGTCTAACTTGGCTAATTGCTGGAGGTGTAATACAGCTAATGCTTCTTTTAATCATATGCTCTGGAAATGCCCAATAGTTGTCTCCTTTGAGGAGGAAGTTATTAAATGGATAAACACTCTTTAATATTTACTAATGTACATGTTCTTATAAATTATTTACCTGCTTCCTGGAAGTTAACTCATGGACAGCATAAATGGATTCTCCATGCCATTTTGACGGCAAAAAGACTGATACTACAACACTGGAAGGATAAATGCTTACCTCCTATAATGCAATGAATTGAGGACCTAACAATGCTATCAGCATTTGAAAGGCACCACTCATGAATGGACACATATGTGGCTATTTGATCTGCTTTTCTTGAGGTTTATGTATAATCCACTTTTTCTAGAATATTGTAGCCAATTGAAATGGATATGTCTAATGCGTGTAGTTATTATATATACATATACATATACATATACACACACATACACACATTTTTCATTTTTTCATTTTTTATGATCTGTTTGTTTTGTTGAAATTTATAACAAAAATAATTCCCCCCCAAAGTGTGTTGCTTGGGATTTGGATACCTAAAATATTGCTTTCTCCTATATGACCCTGCCTGAGGGATGTGAGAGAAATTCATTTCAGGATTTACCCAGTTTGCACCTTCCAGACTGAACATGGGCTTGGAAGTAATCTGCAGTCAAAATCCATACACTTCCAAGTTTGCAATATGATATGCACAGAAATACGCTTTAATCAATCAATCAATCAACTTACGTAGCCTATCATGGCAAGCTAAAACAAACAAACAAACAAACAAACAGCATACGCAAATGGCAGCGGCTACAGTGGCCACCATTTGCGTTCCCTTTTTTCCTCTGTTTTAGCCTACATAAATATTTACGTAAGCTATTACATAAGTGTAGTGGGCGCTATTTGCGTTCCCCTTTTTTCCCGCTGTAATAGCTTACGTAAATATTTATGTAGGTTAAAACAGTGAAAAAAAGGGAACGCAAATGGCAGCCACCGTAGCCACCGCCATTTGCTTACGCTGGTTTACGCTGCAAGAGGCCCCGGCCAGCGGCTCCGCAGAATCTCTGTGGAGTGGAGCAGGCCGGATCAGGATTTTGGGGGGAGGTGTGGAGTGCCTCCCCCCCACCGCGAATCACCCCATCGAAAAGGTAAGTGACTTTCGTACATCCCTACATTTGCCCAGCCTTTAACACGTGATATCAATTGTACGTGGGTTTCATCTGCATTGCTGTTACTCTCAACTGTATTTTTACATGGTTGGTTTGTTCCTTGCTTAAGTGAGTTTTTATGTATGTTTTCTTATCCTAGTTGTACACTTTATTTATTTACAATTATTTTTAGGTTACCATCCTAATTGCTTTGCTGAAGGATGGCCTAAAAAACAGAGAGAGAGAGAGAGAGAGGGATGCATAGATATGCATAGATGATAGGCAGATAGATAGATGATGATGAGATGATAGATAGATAGATGATAGAGCAGTGTGATATAGCAGTCAGAGTATCAGATTATGCCTGAAGAGACTCAGGTTCAAATCCCCTTTCAAGTATAAAGCTCAGTAGATGACTGTGGGTCAGCCATTCAACTAAACTACCTCGCAGTATTGTTGTGAGGAGTAGGGATGTAGAGGAAATCTGCAATGGAGTTCTGATTTTAATGAGTCCAACTGGAGGATTCTGCAATGACTGTTTTTTTCCCTGGTGGGTTCTGTGACTTGCAAACTGTTTTTCTAACTTTCCTGAATTTGCACAAATAAATTTAGTCATAGAAAAATATGCAAAGAAATTTAAAAAACAGCCAAAATATGCATTTCTGCCTAGGCTAAAGTGTGAAAATACACATGGGGGGGGGGATTTGCACATTTTTGCATGTGCAAATTCAGAATTTTTTAAAAAAACCAATTCAATGGGTGGACGGCGGAACAAAAGGCTCCTGGCAATCCACAAAACACAGACAGAATGGATTCTACACAATCCCTAGTGAGGATAAAATGTGAGAGGAAAGAGCCACCTTGAACTCCTTGGAGAAAGCCAGGATGGTCTGTAATTGTAAAATGAATGAATTAATGAATAGACAGGATGGTCTATAATTGGTCTATAAACCTCCCATCCTATACAGACAGGATGGTCTATAATTGTAAAATGAATGAATGAATGAATGAATAGATAGATAGATAGATACCAATGACACAATCCTCTGTATGTTCTCTCAAAAGTAAGACTCTCTATGATCAGTGGGGTTTACTCCCAGGTAAGCATGTTTAGGCTTGCAGCCCAAGATACTGTATAGCAAGGTGTGTCTGTCTATGTGATTCTCCAGCCTCCTTGCTTAATTGCTGAGATAACACTGTAGCTGTCAAGGCATGAGGTTGGGAGGGCACAGGAAAACTTCATCTGGTGGATTGGGCTCAGTGTCAGGGCACTGGCTGCTAACCACCACCCCTCCATTGCTTCTAACTTGGGCCTTGAAATCTACTTGGCCAGAATCACATAACTGCCTCTCAAAATTCTAGTTTTGGACATGAGCTCATTGCTGCCAAGAACAACCTATAGGAAAAAAATTATTGCTTCGTTAAGTGGCAGTAAAAATGTTGCCGCCTAGACCTTGTAGATGATGTTAATGGGCATGAGGGTCATCTACTTCCTATCATTCCAGTGGCCTATAAAACACATCCCTCAGTCCATGGACAGCTCCCAGAAACTGGATTCGTACATAAGCAGCCAACCTTCTGCCAGGTTGTAAATTTTCTCTTCCCCCGTAGAAAGAGTGGGATATAAAAATAACGGTCAGTGAGCTATTAGATCTCTCATGGATGAAATGTGACCATGATATCTTGTTAGGGACCGGGGTATGTGTGTGTCAGCCTGACCCAGCACTGCATAGAAAGTGCAAAAACTCCTAGCCCTGCCTTCTGCAAAAATACACAGAACTGGAGCAAAGATGTGAGTGTGTGTGTGTGTGTGTGTGTGTGTGCGCGTGCACACACAAGGGTTATGAAATATGCATCAGTGGTGGCTGCTAAGTAGCCAATGTACAGCCCAACGTGAGTTTCTGCAGAATTGTAGTCCAAGGAATTCCAGGAACTGATCAAAGAGATTTGCCGTCGCAAACTCCATAAAATGATGCCGCGGGAGACTGGATGTGGGACAAGCTGCCTATATTTAACTCTGCCTGTGCCACACTTACAACTAGGGATGTTGGAGAAATCTGCTGCAGACTCCAGTAAGGCTGGATTCCGAGGAATCTGATCTGCAGAGCCTGCAGCAGACAGCCCCCCCCCCTTACCTGCATTGTCCTCTGGCTTTCATGCATGCATCTTTCCAGCTTAAAAAAAGGCAAGATATGCTAATAGGAAAATTACAGCCGTAATTTGCATATTGATTGATTGATTGATTGATTTCATCTGTGTACTGCCCAACAGCCAAGGCTCTCTGGGCAGTTCACAACAATAAAACCATATAATACAACACAATAAAACAAAATATAAGACTTTAAAAGTTTAAAAGTGGCATGTAAAGCCAAACTAAAACCAAACAGCAGTTACAACAACCCAGGGAAAGCCTGGGTGAAAAGATGTGTTTTTAGGAGGTGCTTGAAAGATGCCACATTTTCTTCCTCCTGAACTGCATGGGGGTGGGTTTTCCAGAGGGCAAGTGCCGCTGCAGAGAAGGCTGTCGGGGTTCTTCATGGTGACATTCGCTTCATTTTGGAATTACCAGCAAGGCCTCCTGTGATTATCTTAAGTGTCACCTGGATTTATATAAGGGAAGGCAGTCTGCGAGGTGTCCTGGTCCTAAGTTGTTTAGGGCTTTGTATGACAATAACATAACCTTGTGCGTGGCTCAGTAGCTAATAGGCGGCCAGTGAAGTTCCTTTAACACAAGAGTTATGTGGGCATAGCTGGGTGTCCCAGTGAGCACCCTGGCTGTGGCATTCTGCACTAGCTGCAGCTTCTGAACAATGCACAAGGGCAGCCCCACATAGAGCGCATTGCAGTAGTCTAATCGTGAGGTTATGAGTGCATAGATCCTGTGGCTAGGCTATCCCTGTCCAGGAACAGGCGTAGTTGGTGCACCAACCACAGTTGGTAATGGGTGCTCTGGGCTACCAAGGCCACCTGGGCCTCCAGTGACAAAGATGGATCCAGCAGGACCTGGATTTGTATGCCATTTGCAACTGTTAAGCACTTACTTCTACATGATTTGCGGCCATAAAGTGCCTCCTTCTACACAAATTACAGCTGTAAGCGCTTTAAGGCAGCCCCACATACAGGAAAAAAACCAAATGCAGGAGAAAGCCACATTTTGCCCATCCCCTAGCACCCACTGATGGAACACTTTGGCTGCATGATCATTCCAGCAAGCCGAGGCTCAAGCTGTCATTCTAAAGGGGGGTCTCCACAAATAATGCACTGGAAAGAGTCAGTGCTGAGGAATTTGTCCAAAATAAGACAACTAGTAGACCACTGCAAGGGGGCAGTGAACTAGGCACATGAAAAACTAGGCTGTTGCCCAACAAAATTCCAGACCTGATCTCAAAGGATTTAAAGCAAGGCCAGGCCAGGGAGAGCCCATGGGCATCTGGGGGTGCAGCCTGAAAAATCGTAAACATCAGGAGCTTCCTGTTTCAAATCCTGGCTGATCCTTATTACACTACAGCTTACAAAGCGATTTCATGAAAATCCAGATATAACCAGAAAATGCTTCTGAAACTGTTTCCATGAAGATTGGGCCAAGATTGGGCTACTTGTGAGTAGTGTGTGGCTATTCATGAGTAGCTGCACGCCAAATCTCAGTATGCAGAGGCACTCAGAGTAGGGCTTCAGATGATGGTCTCAAGGCACAGTTAGCATCATATGGGAAGGTCCTTCAAACACTGTGGCCTCAAGCCGTTAAGGGCTTTATTGGTTATGAAGACCACCACTTTGAATTGGGTCCAGAAACCAAACCGAAGCCAGTGGAGAAGATACAACTCTGACATGATACAATCACAATGGCTGGTTCCAGTTAGTACACTTGCTGCCATATTCTATAGTCACTGAAATTTCCAAACTATCTTCAAAGGCAGCCCTACATACAATGTGTTACAATAATCTAGATGGGAAGCTAGACTGGTGTACTGAAGCATTCAGCATTAGACAGCTGTCTATGATTTTCCAGAGGGTTCCACTGGTCCAGATGATCGCAGTCCATCTCTCTGTAGAACATCACTATTAATTGCTTTCCATCCTCTTCTGGTTGAACTCTTTGTTCCAGGGAGATAGGAAGTCCAAATTAAAAAATAGCAACATGGTTTCAAACCAAATTTTTCTAGTTTATTTCACTGTGGGTTTGGATTTGCTCTACCCTTCACACAAACAATGTAGGTAAGATCTAGAGGTCTTAAAAATCCTAATGGAAGGAAGAGGTATGGGCAGAGGGGGGTGAAGGCAGTTTGGATGGCTGCATAACATGAGATGAGCCTAGACCCATGCAGGTTCAGGGTAGGGTTAAGTATGGGGTAATATGGGTTTAAAAAGTAGGGCTGTGCACTGCTTCAGCCTGAAGCCCAAACGCTGAGCCAAAGCAGGGTGCTTTGTGCTGCTTCTGAGGCAAGGTGGAGGGGGCACAAGGTGGCACAAAGCGGGTCCGGTCACTCTGAAGCACTGTGGCGCGATCCGAAAGCTGGTCCTTACCTGGGCCCTCAAAGGGTGGCCGTCAAGCACACAACATTAATGTAGCATCGCTGATGCCTTGACGGCTGCCATATACACAGGATCTCTTTCCGGAAATTCATGGAGCCGCCATTTTAAAAATGGCGACTCCCTGGAGCAAGAAGGGGGGCTCATGCGGCAGGGGGGCAGGGGGCCCAAAGCAGGTCCACCCCCTGAATTGGCCTGAAGTGGATCAGGCCCACCATGGAAGCCCCAAAGCTGCCTCCAAGTCGGATTGGGCAGGGTGTCTCTGCACAACCCTATTAAAAAGTGAATACAGAGGCTGGTGTGGCAGACACCGATTGCCATCAATCCAGTACAGATTTCATCTAAGACTGAGCTGGAAGGGGCGTGTGCTTCTCAGGAATATTTTTTGGCAATGTCAAAAAAGCCATCACCACCACTCCCAGTATTTTCTCAGTGATTGCTGGGAAAGGATTCAAAAGTGTCCAGTAATTCAGGAAGCATTCCTACCATTCTCATCTGCTTTTGCTTGTTCTCAGTGATGCTATTACACTGCCAAATCTCATTGGCTCTGTAGCATTACAATGCCTTCCTGTTCATTCCAAGTGCTCACATGCTCACACAGACGCATGCAATTGGCCAGGATCGCTCATGTGGCTTTCCCTGGAAAACATAGTCCTTACTCTCAAGTGCCATCATTTGCCTTCAATGGTTGGCTATGATTGGCTATGTACAGGGATGTACGAAAGTCACGTACCTTGAACGAAAGTTGATTCGCGGTGGGGGGGAGACGCTCTGTCCCTCCCCCCGAAATTCTGGTCAGCTGGGAACGCAAATGGCGGTGGCCGTAGCCGCCGCCGTTTGCGTCCCTGCAGTCAGCTGTGATAGCCTACGTAAATGTTTACGTAGCCTATCACAGCTGAGTTGGAAAAAAAAACAAAAAACGCGTGTACGCAAATGGCGGCGCCCATGGGCACCGCCATTTGCGTTCCTTATTTTGGCACGTCTAGTCTACGTAAACATTTACGTAGACTATGGCAAAAATAAGGGGAACGCAAATAGCGTAGCGTCTATTTAGCGTAGCGTAGATTCGTGGCGAAATTCTCTGACATCCCTCTGTAATGATGAGAGCCAGTGTGGTGTAGTGGGGAGAGTGTTGGACTGGGAGCCGGGAGATCCGGGTTCTAGTCCCCACTCGACCATGGAAGCTCACTGAGTGACTTTGGGCCAGTCACAGACTCTCAGCCCAACCCACCTCACAGGGTTGTTGTTGTGAGGATAAAATGGAGAGGATGATGATAATGTAAGCCGCCTTGGGTTCCTTGCAAGAGGAAAAAAGGCGGGGTATAAATGCAATAAATAAATAGTTAAATAAATTCTGTTCATTATGTGATCTCTGGTTGACTATTGCCAGAAAGGGGTCGTGTGTGGAGGGCGGGAGGTGGGGTGATACCAAACAGCAGCAGTAGATCAAGAAAACAAGTAGGCTTGAAACAAAAGCAAACATTATCACCCTTAGAGCTTTTGGAGGGAAATATTCCTCACCCCTACCGAAAGCACTACTTTTAATCTGAAAATCGAAATGAGAGAACATTTCGGCATAGCCCAACTTTATCTGATTTCTCTTCAAAGACAATTGCAACAAGCGTAGGCTTTTGAAATTTCTTGCAATTCAGTTGCAGCATTTACATATTCATTATATGCGGGGATTCCCGCTTAAGTTATTGGGTTATTGTTTCTTTGTTCTTTTGCTTTTGGGCAAAAAGACACTTATATATACAAACTCCTGAAAAGGGGACAAGCATTTATGGAAAATATCTTGAACGACAGAGAAATGGTGATTCCCCTGTTTCTCGAGTGTGTACAACTTGTTTGCACTGGTTTATTAGATCATTTGTCACTGATGTCTCTTGTTTAAAATTGCTGTGCAATTGATATGGCAGATGCATAAATGAGTATCAGGGCTAAGTTGTTAATTTAACCTGACCTTGGGTGTTTTGAGTTTTTAAAAAACAAAACAAAAATTATAATAAAAACATAAATTAAACAAGAAACGGAGCTGTTATGAACATATGAATCTACCTTACACTGAGTCAGACTATTGGCCTATTCAATCAACTCAGTGGTGACTGGCAGATCACCTTTTCCTGCACTTTGGTCCAAATTCCTTTTTTGGCTTTTCCCAAGCTGGAGGCAGCAGGGATGTATACAAAGACTGTGCTCTGACCCTGAGCTATGGGATCTCCCAGTTAGGGCTTGGGAACTGCCAATTGATGTTAAAGCTGGTACCCAAATTGGCTGTCCTTCTCTGCTTCTGTCCCCATTCCTTTTTCCTTTGCATAATTTATATTAGATGATAAGCCATTGTTTTCTATTGCAAACTGCATTGAGTACATGCAGAGGAAGGCAGCATGTAAATATAGTAAATACATTCGAAATAGGACAGGAAAATGACTTGAAGGACAGGTCCTAACTGTAGGTTAATAAGAAGGATATGGCATGTGATGGGACAGAGAAGTAACATATTTACACTGCTATTGCCACATGTTACATTACACCACACTACTTAGAGCTCCCAGCCATGCAGACCAATACTCCTGAAGGGCACCAGGTGGGGGGATTCCAGGATAGACTTAGGACTGGGACTTCCCAGCAGGTGACCTTGGGCTACTCTTTCTCTCTCAGTGTAACTGACCTCACAGGGTTGTTGTGAGGATAAAATGGAGGGAGAGGTTACAAGTAGGGATGGGAGAACCAGTGATTTTCAAGGTCACCTAAATTCTCCAAAAATCACCTGGAAGCTGGTTCTGACTCACTCCCATTTTCATTTTCTTTCTGCAGTTTGGCACGTTTGAATGGGAAAAACACACATTTCAGTACAGTGTGTTTTTTTCAAAAGTGCATACTTTCCCCATTTCTTGAAAAAATAGTGCATTTCAAAGGGCACATTTTTTAAAATAATGCACATTTTTCAAACATGATCACAATTGGGAATTTGCTAAAAAAAAAAAAAACTTTTTAAAGCACTGCTGCTCACATTCACATTATAGGGATTAAGAATGTGGGCATGTTCACATTTTGCAAACAGAAATGAAAATCTCATACAACCCTAGTTGCAAGCCATGTGTGCTATCTTGAGCTCCTTGGAGCAAAAGCAGGGCAAATATCATATGGCACACATTAAAAAAAAATAAATAGGGATTTTATAGACCAACTGACTGACCTGATTTTCTTGCAGGATACTTGGATGAAGGAAAAGGGGTGCTGTAAAAGTTTTGAAACCATCATAGTACCTGAAATCAAATTTGGAAATAGATGTCTAGCTGACCTACTGATTAATAAGAATTTTAATAATAAAAATATCACACAAAGCAAAATAAAAGACATGGCTAACCCCCACCCCCAAAGTCTAGGTGGGGTGGGAAT
This sequence comes from Heloderma suspectum, assembly GCF_057233095.1. Classification (NCBI taxonomy): domain Eukaryota; kingdom Metazoa; phylum Chordata; class Lepidosauria; order Squamata; family Helodermatidae; genus Heloderma; species Heloderma suspectum. The sequence continues at coordinate 326,404,815 of NC_139460.1, read as the reverse complement.
GATGGGAATTGTAGTCCAAACATCTGGAAGGCTGCATTTACCTATCTTGTCTAATAGGTAGTGCTGGTGCTCTCCTCCGTCAGTTTTTCTGACCTCCTTTTTAAAGGCATATTTTAAAGAAGGCAGCCATCACTACATCTAAAGGGGATTCCAGAGCACAGGGAAGGAAACAGTTTCAGGTATACTCACCCTTTCCCTCCCCAAACTCTCAAAAAGCTTGTTATGTGTCTCAGTTCTCTACTACATACTATTGCCCACTAGGTAATATTTCCCTATTAGTTTGGTCTCATATTAGGGCCACCGAGTTCAGAACCTAACCTTCAACCTTAACTAGAGGCTATTCTGGGCAGCATCGGTGACATCTGAAATTATGCCAGTTCTCTGAGGTCAACCTAACCAGAGCTAACTCAATGTTCTAACAGAGCACAGGACAAAGCTATCCATCAAACAACCAGTCGATCAGGCAGCCAAGAAAGGGCTCTGCCCTTCAGGAAGGACCAATGGGGCAGCATGGAGCTTCTCCTAGGGAATCCCACCCAGGGAATGTGTCCTGTCTCAGGGTTGCTTACCTTCTCCAATGGCTGCCTGAAGTTCCTGGGGATAATTTCAGACTTGATCACAGAGTCCAAGAAATCAGAGAACACAGACATTAGGAGCTGCCCTGTCAGGCCTGGGTATAGAAAGTTTCCCATAGAATTTGCAGGACATCTTCTCCATGCTTGAAACCCAAAGTCATCTATTCTGCATCAGTGGCAACTCCTCCTTGAAGTTCTTGACATTTTGCTTTCCTTCCTACCCCCCCCCCCTTTGTCCTTTGATCCCTTGGGACTGCTTTTCTTCTGTTTCCTGTATGTATTCACTTCTACATTTTTTTTTCTTACCTTATTAAATCATTAAAAAAAGCCAGTACAACAAGTGCAACACTAAAGAACAAAACCAACAAAATATAACCAAGAGTTAGTTCAACCCATCACATTTGATACTGAGTCACATAGAATTTGCCATAAAGTTATTTAATTGTGTCTTCATTCGTTCTGTGCTTTTGTATGGGCAGGGACTGGCCTTTTTAGATGGGGAAGCTATCCAAATACCCAATACTCATAACAAATCAATCATATTGTAAGGTTGGTTAGGCTGAGCGACAGTGACTGGTTCAACCGTTCAAGGCCACCGGCTGAACTTCCTGGGGAATTGAATTGGATCTCCGTAGCCCTTATCCAGCACTCTCACCACTACATCGCACGGACCTGCTATACAGAAAAGCCAACAAATGTGTGAGGGCCAGAGTGCTAATCCCTCCTTTCCCCTCATTCATTCAACCCTATTTGGTCACATGGCTACTCATTGGGAGTACTATCAGCTTTCTAGCTGTGGTGAAATTATCACATTAATTGATATCCTATATCTCTATCTCTATCTCTCTATTTCGGTCTCTCTGTCTCTCTATCTCTCTGATATTTCATATCTATGGATCTTTTCTCAAAATGTCACTCTGGCCTGAGTCCTTGCGGTGGTGGTGGGAGACGGGTGAAGTAAAAACACATTTAAACCAATGAATAAGAAGACTAGTTGGGTTTTAAAGCAAGGAGGATTGAAATCCAAACTTCCCAGCCTCTGGTAGAGTCTACATGTTTAGCCCTAGAGCCAAGTGAGGCATGACTAAGCCCTTGGTTTCTCTTCCTGTCTCAAGTCGTGGTTGTCGCACAAGAACATTCTCAGTTTGACTCAAAACGGCAGATATATTCTTGTTTTGTTCTTGGTATTAGTGCGAAAACATCCCTGCAGCCTCGCCACCAAGAACCCACAACCCGCGCTCTAATTCACTCCCCCTGGCTCTTCACAATGCACTCACTGCAGCTGGGTCATGCAGGTGGACAGGTTTACTGGGGCAAATCGCCTTTCTCCGCTGCTTTCTCCATGGCATGGTCCAGAGCACCTCCCGGTGAGATAAACGGAAGATGGGTCTGCTAGCCAGGTGCAGAGCTTGTGTTGTACAAGGCCCAGGCTTTGTCAATAGGCAGGATGCTTCACTATCACGGAGATACCACCAGACCTGCATCCATGTTGACTTTGGGAGACAGCATTCTCCGCAAAGCGGGCTAGTTAGTGTTCTAAATAAGGTATTTTCAGATGAAAAATCTCATTCAAAGACAGAATTTGTCCAGAATATGTATGGTTTGCCTAGCAAACCTAGATGTACTGGGTGCTGTACATCTCTCTTTCTTCCTCATCCAGAAGAAAAGTTCATAATACCATAGAAGTTTACCTGCCTGATCTATTGTATTCAGTCACAATGCATTGTCCACTTAAGGATGCACTGTCCATGCACCTGCCCGCCCACCCATGCACCCACCTCCTCTTCCCTTTGTCCAAGAGCAGCACAACTGGAATTGCTTAGGGTCTGCTTAGGGTAGACTGATCCCAGATTGTATTTCGGGTCTACCAATGTCTGGATCCCATCCAGATTCTTTTTGATGTACCAAAACCAATTTGCTTGGGAATCCGCCGAAACTATCCAGAGGAGAAATGGGAGGGTCTACCCATCTACTCCTTGCTAAGTGAGCAGGGGGCTTGCAGCGCAACACAGAGTCAGCAAACTGAGCAAGAAAAAGAGAAGGGCCAAAGCTCAGTGGTGGAGTGTATGCTTCCTGTGCAGAAGGCCAGAGGTTCACTCCTTAGCATCTCCACTTTAAAGAATCTTAGATGGTATGTTTATGCCTGGTGCGGAGAGTGGACAGGGAGACATTTTCCTCCCTCTCTCATAATACTAGAACCCAACAGGGTCGTCCCATGAAGCTGACTGGTGGGAGATTCAGGAGAGGTCAAAGGAGATCCTTCTTCACACAGCGCATAGTTAAACTATAGAATTCACTTCCATAAGAGGTAGTGATGGCCACGAATTTGGATGCCTTTAAAAGGGGATTGGACTAATTCATGGAGGATCAGGCTATCAGTGGCTTAGTCCTGATGGCAATATGCTACCTACCTCCAGGATCAGGGGCAGTGAGCCTATGTACACCAATGGCTGAGGAACATGGGCAGGGTCAGGGTGCTGTTGCACTCATGTTCTGCTTGTGGGTTTCCTGCAGAGAGCTGGCTGGTCACAGTGTGAACAGAATGCTGGACTAGATGGACCCTTAGTCTGATCCAACAGGGCTCTTCTTATGTCATTATGTTCTTAGATATCGGGGATGAGAAAGGCTGCTACCCATCAGAGTCGCCGACAGTGGGCTAGATGGTTCAATGGCCTGACTCAGTACTAGCCAACTTCCTATAGTGCCATGCACATGTCCCACGCATGCCTATGGGCTATGCACAGGAGAGCACCCTCAATGGATTGGGCCCCCAGGTTAATAAAAAAAAAGATGCTTCAGCCCCAATCTTGCTTTGTATGGTGCCTGGAGGTTGTATGGCACTTCGAGCCTTTCAGCTGCTGTGGCCTAATGCTTCTAATAGGAAATGCTACATACGTCTCTCTCTCTCTCTCTCTCTCGTTCATCCTTTGGAGGCAATTAATGCTTCTCCAGTAGACCGGATGGTTGGAGGGGACTAGGGCAGGGAAAATGAGGTGAATGTGAGCAAGGTCACCATGGGATGAGCCTCTCTCCATCTCTTTCTGGTCTCATCCCCAGCTACTACAGCCAGATGTGGCGAGGGGCACAGCAGGTCAACTGGAAAGATCAGGCTCGGCTGCATCACTGGGGATTCCCCCCATCCCCTGGTCATTCTTGCCTTACTGAACCTTTGATTGATTCCACTGAAAATAGCAGAGCACACACATCCCTCCCCCCTCATGCACACGTCAGAAGCCTACTGGGCTTTCCTCACACACACACGAGCAGGGAACAGGCTGCGTTCCACTTTCTCTTGCTAGTGTTCCAAAGAATTACACCCACTCCTTTGCATGCTCTGTGACAACCTCCCCCCATGTTCTGGATTAAGTTGCAAGGAATGCCAGTGCGTGTGCGAGTGTGTTCATCCCAGAATTATTTATGCAAATTGAGCACACTTAATGCAGCTTTGATCCATAAGCACCGTAAGAACTAGAAGCAGATGCTTTCAAAGAATTTGAAATGTTTTTACAAGGGCTGAGAAAGCAGAAGGAGGCCCTGGGCTGGGCTGGAGACCAGAGATAAGTAAAGTTGGATTTAGACCTCACCTTGGCCGACCCCTGGCCCACTGCAAGGTGTGATTGTGTGGCGACAATAGGCCCCATGCCAAGCCCCCCCCCCTCAATCTGGAATTCTGCATGTAGCCACCAGTGTTGACTGATAAAGGAGAATCATGCTCAAAATAGACCATTTTGAAGAGGCCAAATCCTACAGGAGAATCCAGATTCTGCTGTTGTGCACCAAGAACAGTTGCCATAATCTGAGTTCCAAAATTTTGGCAAAGTGGGTGGAGTACATGCAGAGTACTTTTTCCTGACAAGGATTTGGGGGATGGGGGAAGGACCTATAGTGATGACATGGTGCTTCTGAGCATGCACAAAGCAGATTAAAGACATTGCAACTGATTAATTATATAAGATAGAATAACCTGTCAGTTAGGTTTGCTATACATTTGCATATGAGTTAGCCATATCTCTGTAACAAAAAGCATATTTTGTTTGTTTTTAGGTGATGCACAAAAGTGTCCCAATCACAGCAGGGATCATCTTAGTAGAAGGGAGACTGCTTCTTTTAAGATGGCCCTCTGCAGTGTTTGTAAGTACTTGAATTAAAAATTATTCACACACACGTACACACACACACTGATGCCTGATTGACTACGGACAGCTTTTTAGTCAATTTAAAAGTTTTAGTTGATTAAGCAATTAATTAATTTAAACTTGCAGCCCCTGCAAAATTCCTTTTCATCATGAAAGGAATTTAATTAAATACACACACAAATTTAAATAATAGTTTGTTTGTTTATTTATTTATTTAACACCCCACCCCACTTAACCAAGAAAGCCCCAGAGTGGTTTACGGATCAGTTAGGGGGGGAAAAGACAGCTGTGTCCCAAATCATAAACCTATACAAAAATGAAAAAGAAGGGGAAATACTTCATATACAACTCAGCACTTATACAATTTTTGATGCCACTTTTGATGCAGCTCTGAAAAGGTGCCACATTCCTGTGTCAGAGGCCCAAACCAGAGAGAACATTTGCACATATACATATAGACATTAATAGCAAAACAGAATCACACATTCACACAGACAGTTACTTCTTCTGCCCCATAGTTTTAGCACTTTTTTTTTTTGGCAGCTGGTCAGTAGACTGACAGTCTGGCTCAACCCTCCTGAGACCACTTGAGAAAGCAGGTGGAAGATTTGCTTGCTGGAATGCTCTGTCCTGATTATTCAATTCGCTTGTCGTCTTTGAAAAGCTAGCAAAGCAGGGGAAACGGGTCTCGCCAAGCCTAGTCCAGGATGCTGGTTTTCTCTGTGCAGTGAGTGACTGATGTGGAGGAATCATTCAAACAAGCAATTAATTCCACCCCTGCATGCTGAAGTGGAACTGGTGTGTCAGGATGATTCCCACACGGTGTGATTTTTCTGAACATGTAGCTGGGATCTGGGTTGGCTGGATGAGTGGCCTTAAGAGCAAGGGAACATTCGTATGTAGTAGTCAGAGGCTGGGTGAACAAACAAACTCTTAAGGTGAAAATACAGGTGCAGGCATAATGTACTGGGAAGGAAAGACCAGTGTGCATGTCTCTGTATGTATGGCTGTGCGTATGGATGTACTCAGAGGAACATAAGAAAGACTCCATTGCAGGGGTGGGCAACTTCTGGCCCTCCAGATGTTATGGCCTGCAGCTCCCATGATCCTTCACCATTGGCTGTGCTTGCTAGGGCAGATGGGAGTTGTAGGCCAAAACATTTGGAGGGCCACAAGTTGCCCACTCCTACTCTAGTGGGTCAGACCAAAGGCCTCTTTAATCCCCTTTTACAGCCATAAGCAAGCAGCCAACACCACTCATATTTAGGGTTGTGGCTGAATTAACATTAAACAGTTTCACAAGAAAAATTAAGGAGAGGGGCACTAATGTAGAATTGCATTCTGGAATCTCGGGGCAGATTTATAGGAATCTGTACAGCAAAACAGTCTGGGCAAACACTTGCTGCAAAATGTTAGTGCATCTCACACACATGGACATTTTACTCATAATTCCAGTGCACTATCGGGTTTTCTAATATGAAGGTTGCGTACGAACTGCTTACCCAGGTTGAAGACTACAAAACCTATGATGAAATGCAGTGGTGAGCAAAGTCATCAAGCAAGCTAAAAAATCCACAGCACAGCCTCAGTGAGGTACGTGGCGTGAGTGCGAAAGCATCCAGGGACTGTGACCCAAAGCACTGAGTAGTACATACATACAGGAAATATGACAGTTCAAATGTGATGTGCTGAAGCTAAGCAAGGCAGTTTGATTGGTTTGTTTGTGTCTTTCTCTGCAGAAAAGATGAGTCTGTAGCCTGGGGGGATGGATTCCAAGGCAGAATTCCTTTCATGGATTTTTCACCTCTCTACTCTTGTTGTTCAGTGCAAATGCAGTTGGATGCTTTGAAAGGAGGGGGGAGGTCCTTGTTTCTGACATAGCCAGATGAGTCAGATGAGCAGAGCAAGTTTGCTTTTTTTTGCAGCTGGCAGCTTAGAGATGAAGTTCTCCTAATCTTCCACACACCCCTTCTTTGCAACCAACCAACCCACCCACCCACCTGCCTGCTTTTTAACAAGCTGAGGGTTTTGCTCCTTCCACAGATGTGTGAGGTCTGACCTTTACATAGGAAAGAAACATCTTAACCACAAACTAAATATAGACACCTTAAGATGGGAGGAGATAAAGATATAGGTCAAGTGACTGTGTTCCCCCCTTCTTTTACTGAAAACATAGATGTAAGAGGAAAAGGAGCAGGCCTGTTTAGAAAAAGAAAATGATACATTTCTATGCACATTTTAAGCCTTTTAAATATTTATCAAAAACCATAAGGAATGCCTTTTGAAAGTAACATCTAACATGATAAGGGGGTTGGGTACCAGGAAACCACCGATGGAAGGAAGTTCTTCATACACAGAAAAGGGTTGTCCTCTAGTTGAGAAATGAAAACATGGTATCCAAGGGTGTGATATGCTGGGAAGTTCTCCTGTGCAAGCATGCTCTTGTATAGCTCCCATTCATGTCATTGGTCTGCGGCCCAAGTAGAGAACCATTCTTGTATAGTGGTTAGAGCAGTCTGCCCCACCTGGGTGACCTACAGATGTGTTGGACTGCAAGTCCCATCATTCCTAACCAGCATGGCCAATGGTTAGAGTGTTGGACTAGGACAAGGGAGGCCCAAATTTGTTTATTTATTGATCTGATCTATACCCTGCTTTTCCAACACACAAATGGTTCTCCAGGGAACTGATAATAATAGGAACCAAACTTTAAAATAAAAACATAGTTAAAACAAATACCTTAAAAATGCAATTACCACTTTGCACCCCCTCCTCTTCCTGCATCACACCCATTCCCTTTGCCATGACATGCCCCTGCACTCCCTTCTCCTTACCACCCCCTTCCCATTACCTTTACCATTCCTGCCACATTGGCTTTCTGGAAAGCTGCATGGCTGGAGTAAGCGACCAACATCGTTCTGACATGGCTCTCCAAAGACCCCGCCCGCCTGCCCTCTGGGTCACGCTAAGAGGATTCTCAGCACAAGCTAGACAGTGGGCAGCTGAGAGCAGCCACATGTCCTCTGTTTCGCTCAGAGTGAAACAGACGGTGGGTGGCTGCTTTGGAGAGCCTTGCTGGCCACTCTCTTGCTACAGCATTTGCCACAGCAGGAGAGTAAGATTGGTGAGGCCCTCTGGAGCACCCACTAGCATCGCTGAGTGGGCAGCTGCTTTGGAGGCCCCTGCTGGCCCTGCTCGCCCACTACGGCAAATGCCATGGTAGGAGAGCAGGTAGTGGGGCTGTCTGAAGCACCTGCTGGAGGAGGTGGTGGGGGGTTCTCCTAGAGGGGGAGAGGTGCAATTTGCCATTCTGCATGTGTGGAGATGTTCAGTAGATCAGATTCAGAATGGGAACAGCAAGAACAGGAGGAGGCTCCCTCTCTAGTGAGCTCTGATAGGGCACAACCTTCTTCCCAAAACCTTGGCTCACAGATGGCTCAGCCTAAATGCCCCCACTTTCCTTCTCCATGAGAACCCAAGTTTCAGGGGAGGAGGACAGTGAGAGCCTGACTTGACTCGGGATGCTAGGGTCTGTCACAGAGCGACAGAAAAGTTAGAAAAAGTGGGGAAAGTTAGAGACGGAGCTCAAACACTCCACCAGGTTGACTATGCGTGAAAGCCAACATAGGAGGGAGCCGCCATAAGGGAGAGGCATCCCTGTGAAGCAAGTCTGGCCGAGAATTTCTGTTTCAGACTGCTGGCAGTTTCTCTAACTTCCACTTTGGCTCCTTTATTGATTCATAACAGTGTGGAGTAGCTGTTTGTATGGTACTCTGAGAGTTTTCTATAATTTGCATTTGCAAGGAACCTGGTTGACTGTTAACTAATAAAGTAGTGAGCCTGAAGCCTGGTATCCTGGAGTGTGTTGATTGCGAAGGGGGAGGACGATGGACACATTCCTTCTGCTCTACCCCCTGATCACACCGGACTGAGCCTAGCCCCCCTAAGGCCTGAGGTATGGAGAGAGGGGGTTAACGACACCTTCAGCCTCTTCCTCAGTCCCATACTCTGTTGCTAGTGAAAGACTGTGGTGCTGGTGGCTCGGCTTCCCATTGGCCCCACCAACTAGCTTTTGAACGTGGGCATGACAAGCTGTTCATTCTCCCAGAGGCCTCTCAGATGCAAGGGAGGCCCCTGAGGATTGTCCTAGAATCCCACCTTTATCATAAAACGGATTGTGTTGCAGCTGCCATGTTTCTTAGATTTCTTGTGGATGGTTCACAGCCGTAGCTGCCGCCATTTGCGTCCCTGTAGTCAGCCGTGATAGCGTCCGCTACACTATTTGCGTTCCCCTTATTTTCGCCGTCTTAGTCTACGTAAATATTTACGTAGACTAAGTCGGTCAAAAATAAGGAACACAAATGGCGGTGGCCGTAGCTGCCGCCATTTGCGTACGCGTTTTTTTTTTAAGCCAGACGTGATAGGCTACGTAAGTCTTTACATAGCCTATCACATCTTGTAAAAAAAAAAAAAAAAAAAACCCCGACAAGACTGCAAATGGCGGCGGCGGCAGCTGGTCGGAAGACCAGCCGCCGCTGCCGCCGCTGCCACCAGAGCCACCACCGCCTGGAAGATCCGCCCCAGGTAAGTCTCGTCCCAGGGGGGATCCACAGGGGGGGGGGGTGGCAGGCCGTTCCGCCACAGATTTCGGGGGGAAATCTCACCGAGATCCGTGGTGGAATTCTCTGCCATCCCTAGTTCCCAGGGGGTCTCCCCTCCAAGCACTGACCAGCCGCAGACCTTCCTAGCTTCCGCAAGGGGGCTGCCTCATGGGCCTTCAGATCATGTCCTGGGCTGGGACCAATACTGCCATACTGCTGCAAGGGCATGCTGGGCAGGTATCTGGATTGCTTTCTTGCCCATGACCCAAATGATAGTTCCCATTTCATAGTCCAACCTGTGTTTGGCTTGCTGAACCCACTCACTGATCTCCCTAGATGCTAAACACATCATCACCCCCAGAATACGGACGGAAGGCCCCCCCCAACATGGGTACATAGGATGAAACAATTATGGCTGCTCTGAGGGAGAGGGGGAGAAAAGAAAATGAAAACAAAGGAGAGCTGAACTGACACAGTTTTCAGTGTTAATTTGGAAACTCTTAATTTTGAAGAAGCTGCTGAGTCTTAAAGTTGTGTCGAAGCTGCTCTCGACTTCTTGTTTGTTTTTGCCTCTTACTGAAACCACTCTCGGTTTTTCGATCCTCATTTGCTGCTCTCTTTCTTATTTTTGGTCAATTTTTGCTGTTTTCAAAACATGTGCCATCATGACACAAGGACGCCACTGCACACATTCCATGCTGAGCCATCCTAGGTTGGGATGTTGCTATGCTAGATATGTCGAATGCACATTCTCAAACTGTGGGCATATCAAGTGTGTGTGTGCAGAGTTCCAGATTGAGATAATATCCTGAGTGTGGTGGTGCCTTTCTCTCTCTCAGGCCAGCCAGGGCCAAGTTAAACAGAATGCCCCCAGGCAAAGGACCCTCACTGATCCATTTATTATTACTATTGTTGTTCAGTCGTTCAGTCGTGTCCGACTCTTCGTGACCCCATGGACCATAGCATGGCAGGCCTTCCTGTCCTCCGCTCTCATCTATCTATCTATCTATCTATCCATCCATCCATTCATTCATTCATTTATTATGGGCAGTATCCAACAGTGTCATTCCACTAGTGACATTGCAGTAGTGAAAACTAGGTTTTGAACTATGTGCAAGAGGAATACCCAACTAAAGTTATGTTTGTGCAAGTGCAGATGTGCCCATGTCCTGCTTGTGGGCTGCTCATGGGCATCGGGTTGCCCACTGTGGTTAACAGGACACTGGGCTAAATAGGTGTCTGGTCTGATGCAGCAGGACTCTTCTTACATTCTTATGAGATTGCAGTAAGTACATTATAGTACCGTGCAATAATGCAAGATCCAGTCAGATGAATACAGGATCCAATCAGCATGGATTAATTAGTCCAGTAAAATTAGCATTTTGGCCTGGACACTTAGGGTGAAATCCAACATAAGCCCTACTTAGAGTAGACCCATGGAAATGAATGGTGCTTAAGTTAGTCATAACATTCATTTCAATAGGTCTGTTTTCAGTAGGACTTACGTTGGCTTTCACCCATTGAATAAAAAGCTGAAAATTGTCACAGGAATGTTCCTTTGAAAGATATGATAACATACTGAAAGTCCCAGATACTCGTAGATATTAAAATTATTATTCTCTGAGATCTATTGACTATTATGAGTTCAAGAATGTTTAATTCAGTTCATTTGCTTCTGGAACATAGTACTTTTTAGCTAAACAGAAAGAAATCCACCATTTTTCAACATGGTAGCTTTCCCCCAAGCAGGGTTTTTGGGAACTTTCAGTAAGTTTATCATGAACATACTTGGCAATGTTCAGGTTTTTATTCTAAATTTCCAGATTGGGCTACCTGTAGTGAATAAGCATTGCAAGTCCAACAGTGTAACACCCCCCCACCCCCCAAGAGAGATAATTTGTTGCTGTCATGAGCTACTTGCAGACAGGACATATTGAGGCCAAGTTCTGTGGTGCCAGATGTGCTGAATTCCAGCTGGTAGTTTCACACTGAGCCTCCCTTTGCAATTTTTCAGGTCTGCTACCAAACAACGTGAAAGGACCCTTTTGTGCAGGTAGGATTATACTTTTGATTTGAGGGGAAAAACAAACAACCTAGCATGTTTTGCAGAGCCAAACAGTAAGTGGAGCTCGGGTAGAAACTCACAGCTGAAGGGTTGAGCCAGAGTAAAAAATGCTAAGTAAGGGGAGAGCATAAGGGAATCTTGCAACTCAAGGTCAATAGTGCATCTTGGTGGATGATGGGTAGAGCCTGATAGAAACAAGAGTTTACTGCTTTTCAGACCTCTACACCAGCATCCTGAGAAAAGTTTTACTGGGTGTACCAGTAGAATACCAGTGACTGGCTGTCACTCCTAGCTATAGCAGCTCTATGTTCACCAAATTGAATTCCTTCTTCCTCCTCTGATTTTCACTAGTTCAGCATTCTACTCAATGTAGGGATGTGTGACTCAGCTCACTTGAGTTCTCCGTATTACATTTTTTTTAAAAAAAACACTTTTTATTCTATTTTTATCTTTATCAATGAAATAAACAGTACCAACAACCTAATCAGTAACTAAAATTTCCCAACAATACAGTATTCTTAGGAGGACACAGCAATAACGAAAGAGAAAAAGAAAAAAAGAAAAAGAAAGAAAGAAAGAAAACAGAAGAAGGAGAAGGAAGAAGAAAGCATGAAAAGAAAAAAAATATAAAAAGTTATTTAAAAGGATTAAATTTAAACTCCATTACACAGAAACTTCAAACCCCATTCTACTTAAAAATTATACCTATAACACTGGCAATATCACAATTCAATACAGCATAAATAATCAACCTTACATTTCAATATCATATCATCAGTCTTATTGCAAGGAAGCAGGCCTACAATTCATTTCCAGTAACCATATATTGCCCTTCAGCTAACATAGGGCCGATCTACATTGCGCCCACCATCGCAGTGAATTTGGTGTCCTGTCGGGTTAAACGCTCTTGCATTAAAACGTGATTATTCACACTCACCCATTTTCCCCATTGCAGTGCTTCATCAAATGCACAAGCTCGGTTCATGCTCAAGTGCTGTGGTGTTTTCCTGCTGTTTTCCTGTGCGCGCTTGTGTGATCTCGGAAGCTAAGCAGGGTCAGCCCCGGTCAGTAGTTGGATGGGCGACCGCCTGGGAATCAGGCTTCCTGCACTGAGCAGGGCATTGTTCTATCCCTTCAAATGAGATTAAGTTTTACCCCCTCCTATCCCCTGCTCTGGATGTTGTTGTTTTTTTTAATTAAGGCGTTATCCTCACAGAATCGGGGCTTCCCCGCAATGTTTTTTTTTTTCTAATTCAGGCATGATCTTTGAAGATTCGAAGTTGTGAAACTATGGTATACAGTAGCGAAGGTGGAAAATCAGAGCATATTAAGGGGAAATACCAGGATATTAGGGACACTGAAAGCGGGAACATGGAAGTGGGAAATTCCAATTTGAGGCGGGTACTGCGTAGTATGAAAGACGGGCGGTGAAACCTCACTGGAAGCGAAAAAAGGCAGTAAGTGTAGATCCAGCCACATAATAGTAAAGCTTAACAATTTAACCAGCCAAAAATCTTACTAACCAATCTCATAATAATGATAATAATAGTAATAAAAAAGGAAGGAGATTAAAAAGCTTCAATTACATCTTGAAGCTCATTCTGACTCGAGTCGGGATCAGATTGCAAGCTTTGTTTTTTTCTGTTCCCTTGAAAACGTATGCATATTTCCATGAGCATTTTTCTAAATGTTGCATCGATTGTGCACATTTTTGAAAAGTATGCATTCTTCTCCCATTGATTAAAGCATATTTGTGGACATTTTTCAAAAGTATGCATTTTTTCATATGTTTTTCTAAAGCCCTTCCAATCTAAAGCCCTTCCAGCAATCACACATGTACTCTGTAGCCCTTTGGCAGGATTTCCAGCCACTCCCAGACCTCTCACTTGACAGTCACTAGCCATCTCTGAACATCCTCTATTAATACAGGAGAAGGCAATGGGGAAGGAGATGATAAGCAAACATATATAAACTCCCAGTGCTGGCTGAGAATTATGGGAGTTGTAGTACAACACATCTGGAGGACACCAGGTTGGGAAAGGCTCGCACACACGCACACACACACATATTTGGGAGAACTTAACAAAATGCAAGCTTGGGCAAAGAACAAGACCAGAAAAAATAATAATCTCACGAAACAATAAATATCACCAGGAAGCACAATTTCACTTGGGTTTCCCGTTTACTGAACACGGAGGCTTGTTTTGAATGCATCTTGCTATTTCGATCTCTAGCCAGGCTGCTGAGAGATTCAGAGTTTGAATCAGATGCTTTACATAAACCTCAGGTTTCACTAAATGTCACTCTGTGCCTTCTCTGCTTTTGCAGGAAGGTATTAAGAGGTTCAGCTCTCACTTGTCTCTAGAAATAGACTGGGCAAGCAACTGGGGGAAAATGGGTTCCTTGCACCTAACAATATACAATCTGCATTCACCGGGCCATCTTTGGAGGCCCTGATCCACGTGTCTCACCCCCACCACAGTGTCTGTAGGTAACTGTGCAGGACAGCACCTCCTCAGTGGCAGTGCCCAGTTTGTGGCCCTCCCTCTCAAGAGAGGCTTGTGTGGCTCTCTCGTTGCTGTGTTTCAGACCAAGCAAGTTAAGACACAGTTGCTTCAGAGGGCGTTTGGGATAACTGAACTCATCAGAACGTAAGAAGAGCCCTGCTGGATCAGGGCTCTAAATAAGCCAAAGGCTTATTTAGTCTAGCATTCTGTTTCGCCCAGATGCCCCAATGGGAAACCCACAAATAGGACATGACCTCAACAACACCCTCCCACTCATGTTCCCCAGTAACTGGGATTGAGAGGCATGCTGGTTGGTTCCTTTATTGATGTGGTTTTAATTGTGTCTTTAACTTACTTGTTTTACGTTTTAATTAAGATTTTCTTGGTAATCTGGATTTGATTACTTGCTGCCTTGAACAGCATTTTTGGGCAGAGAGGTGGGATATACATTAAACAAACAAATATGTGGCCATCATGATGTGGCCATCAATAGCCTTATCCTCCATGAACTGAGAATTACCTTTTCCCAATTTAGCTTGATTGTTTTATGGCTGCTGCTGTGGTTTTAATGGTCTCTGCTTCTGTTTTACTGCTGCTTTTAATGTTCTACTTGCTTGTTTTTTATGGTTGTGGATCTGAGTGCATGGAAAGGCAGGTACAAATAATTGTAGCAGATCCATCTGTCGGTCTATAGATAGATGTCCACAGAGTGGCTGGATCAGAATGGCCTTGTCCTTTTCTGTCAAGAGCTCCCAGGGTGGCCATGTGTCTTCTTTTACAGATGGCAGTCCTCTGTCTCAAGGGCTGTCCAGTCCAAGTTAGGCTGAAAGATAAAGAACCATCAGAAGGGAGAGCTGGGCCTTGAAGGGGCCCATCAACAGCACCTGGGCAGCAGACTGAGCAAGGCAAACAGGTCTCCTGGTCACCATCTTCTCTTCCACACTATGGTGAGAAGTCCTGCTGTCTGGGCTGGGAGTTGGAGGCACTGGGCTGGGAGTTGGAGATAGAGCAGGTGACACCCAGCTCTATCTCACCTTAACAGCAAGACTGTTAACAGGGACTGGCCAATGGGATCATATTATGCCAGTACTTTTCCATCTGCACTGACTGCCAGTCCATGTCCGGCCCCAGTTCAAAGTCCTAAACAGCTTGGGGCCAAGTTATCTGAAGGATCATCTCCTCCCATATGTATCTATCTGCCCGGACCTTAAGATCATCTTTTAGTCTTTTTGCATTTTAGTCTTTTAGCTCTGTTGTTTATTTGTTATTATATTTTAAATCTCTGCATTGCTGCTAGGTTTGATTTTGGTTTATACTTTTATACTGTATTTTTAATCCTTTATGTTTTATATTGTATTTTATGATGAATTGTGTGGTTTAATTGTTGTGAACCATCCAGAGAGCATCGGCTATGTAATGTAATAAATAGATAAATATTTACACTAAAATAATTATTTCTACATTGCACCTACATATATGAATTTATGCAAGTTGGTGCCCTCTTTTGTCATCTTTTGTGGTGATGCACAAGTGCCCATCCTATCTCTAAGGCTCAGCATCTCAGGTGGGAACAACAGGTTGAGAGACCCCCACCCCCACCCTGCCAGGGCCAAGAGGCAGGAAGGTCTCAGCCTTGGAAATGCCAGATGCAAACGCCGTAGTCAAAGGCAGGACAAAACGTCGGGAGGTGGCAGCTGTGCCTAGTCAGAGGCAGGCAAGCAAGCAAGGTTCTTAAGGGAGAAGGTGGAGCGTGTGGAAAGCAGGTTCTGCTTCAAGCTGGATCTTCTCACTGGGGCAGCCTTCCCAGTCTAGTGCCCTCCAAATGCTGGGGGGGTGATAGGATTTCCCTGTTCCATTTTTCAGGCCAAACATAGTGCTTTAGGGGGCTGAAATAATTCTGGTGTGGGGCAATCCTAAATTATGCAACTGTACTTCTATTTTGCAGGCGCTGGTGCTCCATCCTGTGGGTGCTCTCATGCCAGTTCTTCTTCCTGCATCTTCTACTACATCCTAGAAATAGTCACAGGAGTGATCCCAGCCTCTATGGTAGGGGAGCACAACCCTCAGCCCATGAGCTATGTATGCCCTCGCAAGAGGTTTGGTGCACTCCCCATGGCCTCCCGCTGCCACTGCTGCCACTGAAATGAGTGCCACGGATGTTGCCCCATCACTCCTGCTGCAGCCACGTTGTCTCCAGTCCTGCCACTCCTTCTGCTCCTGCCAATTTCTCCCCACCCCTCCACTCACCCTTATCCTCCCTGCTGATACCATGGTGCCCAGCATCACTGCTGCTGCTTCTGGAAGGACTCTCTAGGAGCCAGTCTCAGGGGACCTGCTAGAGTCTAGAGCATCTTCTAGGAGACATTCTGGCAGGCACTGGCAGACCCCCTCTATGACCCTCTGACTGCTGCTCTCACTGCTGCTGTTGTTGACAGGAGAGCGACAGGAGCACTCCCTTCAAAATTGTGTGAAAGGAGGGGGAAGGGGATCAATGAAAATTGAATTGGAAAACGGGGGGGGGGGATGGTGTTTGAAGGATGTGTGTGTGCATGTGTTGCAGCTCCTGCCCCCTCCCCAACTGATACTGCATGTGGCCCTTGCAGCCTACAAGGTTGCGGACCCCTGCTCTAGGGAATCATTCAGTGAACATATTGACAAACTTGATGGCATCACAGTGCTACAAAGATAATCAGAGTTGGCTAAGTGATATTGAGGAAGGCAAGCTAAGTCAATTGAGAGTGAGAGCAATATTTCCTGGATGAGCGTCGCCCTCACTCAGAACAGGCAGTACCTCTTACAGCAGCAACAACAAAACTGTTAAATGGGCTAATTTCTTCACCACCACCCTTGTGACTCAGCCCTAATATGAAATAAACTTGTTCTTGCCTTCCAATATTTTGTCCAATGAGTTGAGAGAGACCGCTGCTTGAAAACACACATTTTAGCATCTTATATTACTTTTCAGTTTGATTTTATTAAAATCCTTTAATACACTAAATGTGTTATATTTAAACACATTCTACTATTGATTTTATTTTATTGCTCTCTTGCAGTGAGCCCTCAGTGTAACCTTATCCTTGTACTACAAAACATCTGGCTACAGTCTTGAACCATCTGGATTCTGTACATAAACCAACAACTCTGCAATTTGTGCTCAGTGACCTCTCTATCTCCCCCTTGCTTTGTGTTCACCACCAATTATATTATTGGACTGTTATTTTCTCTCCAGAAAAAAAAGAAAACAGAAAACAAAACAGAAAAGGAAAGGAAATTAGGGACGTGATAAACCTTTAGGAACTTTTGCACCTGGTTTGCTGAGTAAACATCTCGATCCCTCATGTTCGTGAACAGGTGCCTATAAACTCTCTACTAATCAGGAAAAATGTCAGGCGTACATGTGACTCTTGGCGGAGGATGCTTTGGGGCGTCTGATACAGCTGGTGATATGCTCCTCGGAGCGAGATCTCTCCGTGAAAATGAATTGGAGGTTTCAGTTCCGGATCTGGTGGGCCAGTCACCTGCCCTTTGTAATATGAGTGCCTCAGGAAGCTGCACAGCTGAAACTCAGTGTGGAAAGTGACTCACCAGCCAGTATCTCAGTCTTTGTGAAATTAGACTTCTCTCGGCCCCCAGACTTGCAGGATGGGGGCAGTCAGGCAGGAAGGGTGAAACCTGCCTCTAATCACGCAGCTGCCTGAGCTGTATACCTGGAGAGCAGAGAAGGCTCATTTCTGATTTCCCAACCGTTTGCCTTTCTCTCTGTTATCAAGGGGTCTCATTAGAAGGACAACTAAAATGTGGGCTCAGATGTAGCCTTAGGATAGGGGACAGTAACTGCAGGGCCAATTCCCCCCCCCCCTGCCCCCTGCTGCCAACCCCAGGGGGCAAATAAGGGATATGAAGGTGGGAAAATGTTCTGGTCATTTTTAGGAGTAAGGTGGAAGGGGGATTTAGCTCTCCGTCCCCCACTCTCTCTATCTTCTCTGATAGCGACTGTTGCCTCCTGTGAGAGATCCAGGAAGCAGGAAAACCAGCACAAGCAAGGAGAGTGGAACCCAGTTGGCTTGACAGCACACCAAAACAAACCGCCCTTGCGCCTGGAAATTTACAGGAATGTAAAGTGAGCTGGGTGTTGCTCAGCCAGCTGAGGACGGGCTTTGCTTGGGGCTCTTCCCTCTGTAGGTTGGACGGAATGAGGTATGGGCTGCTGCCAAGGAGAGTCCCATCAAACAAACGAGAACCCATGATCCAGTGCGGTTCTCTTCCGTGCACAAGAGAACACAAGACAGGCAGGCGGCCTCCCTGGAACCCTCTGTAGCTTCCACGGGACGCTGCACCTCAATGGAAGGCAGCAACTCTTGTAAACACCACCTCCTGATCAAATATGACCACTGTGTTATCTGAAGCCAACTGGGGGTTACATGCTTTTTGACTGCACTCTGGGCTGCCCCAAGGTGTCGGCATGGCCAGGCGACTTCTGAGGGCCTGGAGGCTCAAAAGGGCCCATCCACACCATTGCGGCCCCCGCTGCCATCAGGACCCTTGCCTAGTGCCAGCCACCACCAGTTGCTCACTTCACCCCCCTCCCCACAAATAACTCTACCTGGTGGTGGCAGGTAGTGACACTTATTATGGGAGCCAAGCAGACACTCAGCTGCATTGCAAGGTGAGTGGCCACCAGGTTAGATTCCCCATGATGCAGTTCTTGGGGGGGGTGTCTAACATGTCAGCTGCCTACCATGAAATCATGCCAAGTGCTGGCTTGACTCCCATAATAAGTACTGCCGGTCCGTAGTGTGAGGGTTCTCCTGGAGTCATCATTGTCACCTGAAGCTCAGGTGGCCTCGGTGGCACGGAGTGCCATCTACCAGCTTCAGTTGGTGGCCCAGCTACACATTTATCTGGACAGGGATAACCTGGCTTCAGTTGTCTATGCTCTCATAACCTCCAAGTCAGAGTACTGCAACGTGCTCTACATGGAGCTGCCTTTGAAGACTATTCAAAAGGTACAGCTTGTGCAAAATGTGACAACCAGATTGGTAGCAGGGACCAGACGTTCTGAGCATGTAAAAACAATTTTTACTGGCCTTCACTGGCTACCTGTATGTTTCCAAGCACAATTCAAGATGCTGGTTTTGACCTATAAAACCTTACATAGCTCAGGACTGCAATATCTGATGGAATGCCTCTCCCCATATGAACCTACCAGTATACTGTCGTCATCATCTGAGGCCCTCCCTCCTCCAAAGGCCTTCTCCAATGGAGGTTTGAGGGATGGCAGCCAGGGAGAGGGCCTTCTCAGTGGTGGCCCCTTGATTAGGGAACACTCTCACCAGTGAGGTCCACCTGGTGCCAACATTGTCATCCTTTCGGCACCAGATCAAAATGTTCCTCTTCTCCAAGGCATTTGGTAGCATATGGAAAAGTTGTTTTTTTTTTTAATGGATCCTGGGATAGTTATTGTTGATTATATAAAAAAAAATATGTTCATATGTGAATGGTTGTATAGTATGTTGTTGTTGTTGTTGTTGTTCAGTCATTCAGGCGTGTCCGACTCTTCGTGACCCCATGGACCATAGCACGCCAGGCCTTCCTGTCCTCTGCTCTCTCCTGGAATGTGCTCAAGTTCATATTCATTGCATCGGTGATGCTACCTAGCGATCTCATCCTCTGCCATCCCCGTCTCCTTTTGCCTCCAATCTTTCCCAGCATCAGGGTCTTTTCCAGTGAGTGTATAGTATGTTACTATATTGTATTTTTTCCCTTTCATGGATCGCTGCCTTGTTGTGGCAAAGGGGCTTGTATAAGTCAGTGAAGCCATAAGTGATGCCGTGCAGGGCCACCCAAGACGGACAGGTCATGGTGGAGAGTTCTGACAAAATGTGGTCCACTGGAGAAGGAAATGGCAACCCACTCCAGTATTCTTGCCAAGAAAACCCCATGGAACGTATCACAAGGCTAAAAGAGATGACGCCGGAAGATGAGCCCCTCAGGTTGGAAGGTGTCCAATATACTACTGGGGAAGAGCAGAGGGAATTTCCAAGTAGTGCCAGAAAGAGTGAAGCGGCTGGGCCAAAGCCAAAAGGACACCCAGCTGTGGATGTGTCTGGTGGTGAAAAGAAAGTCCGATGCTGTAAAGAACAATATTGTTTAGGAACCTGGAATGTAAGATCAATGAATCAAGGTAAGCTGGAGGTGGTCAAACATGAGATGGCAAGATTGAACATCGACAGCTTGGGAATCAGCGAACTCAAATGGACAAGCATGGGCAAATTTAATTCAGGTGACCATTACATCTACTACTGTGGGCAAGAATCCCTTAGAAGAAATGGAGTAGCACTCATAGTCAACAAAAGGATGGGAAAAGCAGTCCTGGGGTACAATCTCAAAAACGATAGAATGATCTCAGTATGAATCCAAGGCAAACCATTCAACATCACAGTAATTCAAGTCTATGCCCCAACCACTGATGCCAAAGAAGCTGAGGTTGATCGGTTCTATGAAGACCTACAACACCTTCTAGAACTAACACCAAAAAAAGATGTCCTCTTCATCATAGGGGATTGGAATGCTAAAGTAGGAAGTCAAGTAATCACTGGGATAACAGGCAGGCATGGCCTTGGTGTACAAAACGAAGCAGGACAAAAGCTAATAGAGTTTTGCCAAGAGAACATGCTGCTCATAGCAAACACTCTTTTCCAACAGCACAAGAGACGACTCTACACATGGACATCACCAGATGGTCAATATCGAAATCAGATTGATTATGTCCTTTGCAGCCAAAGATGGAGAAGCTCTATACAGTCAGTCAAAACAAGACCTGGAGCTGACTGTGGCTCAGATCACGAGCTTATCGCAAAATTTCAGCTTAAATTGAAGAACGTAGGGAAAACCACTAAACCATTCCGGTATGACCTAAATCATATCCCTTATGAATATACAGTGGAGGTGAGGAATAGATTTCAGGGATTATAGACAGAGTGCCTGAGGAACTATGGACGGAGGTCTGTAACATTGTTCAGGAGGCAGCAACTTCTAAATCCATCCCAAAGAAACAGAAATGCAAGAAAGCAAAGTGGCTGTCTGATGAGGCTTTCCAAGTAGCTGAGGAAAGAAGGGAAGTGAAAAGCAAGGGAGAAAGGGGAAGATATACCCAACTGAATGCAGAGTTCCAGAGAATAGCAAGGAGAGACAAGAAGGCCTTCTTAAATGAACAATGCAAAGAAATCGAGGAAAATCCCATATGTGCCTGCCCGGACCTTAAGATCATCATCAGCGGCCCTTCTCTGTGAGCCCCTGCCAAAGGAAGTGAGGTGGGTGGCTACTAGGAGGAGGGCTTTTTCTGTTGTGGCACCCCAGCTCTGGAATGAGCTCCCTAGTGAGGTTCGCTTGGCACCTACATTGTATTCCTTTCGGCGCCAGGTGAAGACCTTTTTATTTTCCCAGGCATTTTAGCATTTTAGCTTTCTAATTTTTTATCTTTGCTGTTTCAAATCTGTATTTTAAACTCCTGCACTGCTGCTAGGTTTTATTGTGGTTGTATTGTTATATTGTGGTTTTAATGTTCTGTATATTGTAAATTGTTTTATTGTGTGTTGTTTGGTTTTAATTTTTGTGAACCGCCCAGAGAGCTTCGGCTATTGGGCGGTATAGAAATAAATAAATAAATAAATAAATAAATAAATAAATAAAACAATAGAATGGGAAAGACTAGAAATCTTCAAGAAAATCGGAGATCTCAAGGGAACGTTTTGCGCAAAGACAGACATGATAAAGGACAAAGAAGGCAGGGACCAAACAGAAGCAGATGAGATTAAGAAGAGGTGGAAAGAAAACACAGAAGAACTATACAGGAAAGATCTGAATGTCCCTGATAGCCATGATAGTGTGGTCACTGAACTTGAGCCGGACATCCTCGAGAGTGAAGTCAAGTGGGCCTTAGGAAGCATTACTAACAACAAAGCTAGCGGAGATGACAGTATTCCAGCTGTGCTATTTAGGATCCTAAAAGATGATGCTGTTAAAGTGCTGCACTCAATATGCCAACAAATTTGGAACACTCAACAGTGGCCACAAGACTGGAAAAGGTCAGTTTACATTCCAGTGCCAAAGAAGGGCAATGCCAAAGAGTGTTCAAACTACCGTACAATTGCGCTAATTTCACATGCCAGCAAGGTTATGCTCAAAGTCCTACAAGCTAGACTTCAGCAGGATGTGAACCAAGAACTACCGGAAGTACAAGCTGGGTTTCGAAGAGGCAGAAGAACTAGAGATCAAATCGCCAACATTCGCTGCATCATGGAGAAAGCAAGAGAATTCCAGAACAACATCTATTTCTGCTTCATTGAGTACGCTAAAGCCTTTGATTATGTAGATCACAACAAACTCTGGCAAATTCTTTAAAAGATGGGAGTACCAGATCACCTTACCTGTCTCCTGAGAAACCTGTACGAGGGTCAAGAAGCAACAGTAAGAACCAGACATGGAACAACCGATTGGTTCAAAATTGGGAAAGGAGTATGACAAGGCTGTATATTGTCACCTTGCTTATTTAACTTATGCAGAGTACATCATGAGAAATGCCGGGTTGGATGAATCACAGTTTGGAATTAAGATTGCCGGGAGAATTATCAACAACCTCAGATACGCAGACGATACCACCCTAATGGCAGAAAGCAAAGAGGATCTAAAGAGCCTCTTGTTGAGGGTGAAAGAGGAGAGTGCAAAAGCTGGTTTGAAACTCAACATTAAAAAAACTAAGATCATGGCATCTGGCCCCATCACTTCCTGGCATATAGAAGGGGGAGAAATGGAAGCAGTGACAGATTGTATTTTCTTGGGCTCCAAGATCCCCGCAGACAGTGACTGTAGCCATGAAATTAAAAGACGCTTGCTCCTTGGGAGGAAAGCTATGACAAACCTATACATCATCGTAAGAAGCAGAGACATCACCTTGCCGACAAAGGTCCATATAATCAAAGCTATGGTTTTCCCGGTAGTAGTGTATGGCTGTGAGAGCTGGACTATAAGGAAGGCTGAGCACCGAAGAATTGATGCCTTCGAACTGTGGTGCTGGAGAAGACTCTTACGAGTCCCTCTTACTGCAAGGAGGTCAGATCAGTCAATCCTAAAGGAAATCAACCCTGACTGCTCATTGGAAGGACAGATACTGAAGCTGAAGCTGAAATATTTTGGCCACCTAATGCGAAGAGAAAACTCACTGGAAAAGATCCTAATGCTGGGAAAGATTGAAGGCAAAAGGAGAAGGGGATGGCAGAGGATGAGATGGCTAGATAGCATCATCGATGCAATGAATATGAACTTGAGCACACTCCGGGAGAGAGCGGAGGACAGGAAGGCCTGGCGTGCTATGGTCCATGGGGTCACGAAGAGTCAGACATGACTGAATGACTGAACAACAACATATTGTATTTTTATGGATTCAATCTTCATCAACTGCACAGAGAGCCTTGGCTATTAGGTGGTATATAAATGTAATGATGTTAAAGGCAAAACTGAAGTACTTTGGCCACATAATGAGAAGACAGGATACCCTGGAGAAGATGCTGATGCTAGGGAAAGTGGAAAGCAAAAGGAAGAGGGGCTGACCAAGGGCAAGATGGTGGGATGATATTCTGGAGGTGACGGACTCGATCTTGGGGGAGCTGGGGGTGGCGACGGCCGACAGGAAGCTCTGGCGTGGGCTGGTCCATGAAGTCACGAAGAGTTGGAAGCGACTGAACGAATAAACAACAACAAAATGTAATACATGAAATGAAATGAGATGCCATGGGTAAACACATTGGTGGGGAGAAGGGGGTGGGTAAGGGGCAGTGGCAGCTTTCATGGATGTGGGGGTGGCAGCACCAGCTAGGACACCAGATTGATACTGGGCAAGGTCTCAATGATGGTTCCATGCTGAAGGCCCAGTAGAGTCTGACACCGGCCCTGACTGCAATAGATTTTGGCAACCTGCAGCCACAATCCAGCTCAATGAAGTATGCTGTTTGGCCCTTCTGTTAATAGTGACAGTTCCCCCTCCTTTACACAAATGGAAATGGACTGTTCAGGAAACAGGAAGGCGTTTAACTACTGGGACCCCACCACCAAGTCTTATATGGATGACTCTTCTCTGTGCCCTCCATCCAATGTCTGTCAACTCAAGTCCCACTGCTACATTCTGGAACGTTTCAGTGCCTCAAAATTCTTCCAGAGAAGATGGAGAGGATCCCATGTGTTTCATCCATGGACATGATGTTGCTTGAGTCAATAGACCAGCCATAGAAGCTGTTGGACATACCACTGGGAACATACCACATAGTCAATAGCACTCCAAAGTGAAGGAGAAAGGAAAGAAAGGCAGGCATCTGTCCTTGGGATAGAAAAACATGCAAGTTTGATCAGCATTTTCATCTAGATAATGGAGATTTTCTCTTTTGAATAAGGAAATCCAACCAAGAAAAAGTGAGTTCACATGCGCATTTACATCTGAGGAGGATCTCTGAACTATCAAGTGATGGCCTGTATATATGAACCTGTGACTCCAGTCTACAGTCAAGCAAGGGGAGACATGATAGAGACATGCATGGTGTGGAGAAAATGGAGAGGGAGACATTTTTCTCCCTCTCTCATAATACTAGAACCCAATGAGGACATCCCATTAAGCTGATTGGTGGGAGATTCAGGACAGATAAAAGGAAGGACTTCTTCACACAGCGCATGAATTTGCTATCCCAAGGTGTAGTGATGGCCACCACTTTGGATGGCTTTAAAAGGAGACTGGGCAGATTCATGGAGGAGAAGGCTATCAGTATGTCTATGTACACCAGTTGCTGGGGAACATGGGCGGGAGGGTGCTGTTGCACTCATGTCCTGCTTGTGGGTTTCCCGTGGGCAGCTGGTTGGCCACTGTGTGAACAGAATGCTGGACTAGATGGATCCTTTGTCTAATCCAGTATTGCTCTTCTTATGCACTTACATACAGGTCTCTTGGAAAATTAACGGTAGTATGAAAGAGTCACTGCTTGTGGTGGTGTGCACAGTCCTCTGTTTATCATGTCTGCTCACCGGTTTTAACCAACTTGCCAATCGCCACCAATTGACTTGGTGGGAAGAGCAAGACCCGAACAGGGGCCTTTGCAATTCACAGATCAGTTTGTTAGCCCTGATGCTCTGCCAGCTCTCTGGAGCACTTGTCTCTCTCCAGGCACAGCTTCAATGCCAGCAGGGAGCTTTCATATCACCTGCCATCATTGCAAGACAACATGATCCTTTCAACCACGCGAGCTCATACATTCAGCTGTGAGTCACTGAGTGAGGGGACAGTGAGTGATGTCTAGTCTATGCATGTGTGAATCAGTTCAGTACTTTTTAAACTTATGGTATAAACTGAATTAAACTGATGCTGGGAAAGACTGAGGGCAAAAGGAGAAGGGGACGGCAGAGGATGAGATGGCTGGATAGCATCACCAATGCAATGAATATAGACTTGAGCACGCTCCAGGAGAGAGCTCACTACAGGAAGGCCTGGCGTGCTGTGGTCCATGGGGTCACGAAGAGTCGGACACGACTGAACAACAACAAATAAACTGAAAACAAGGCCTGGGGAATATGATTACCTCCCTAGCTGTAACAAGTTTTATTATGATGCCAATTATACTATTGGTATTTGTGTGTGTTGGGGGGGGGAATATGAAGAAACCAAATTTCTACCAGTAAATGGTTGCATCAAATATACTTGATACAGTGTTCAAACTCTATGGAGGGAAAGGGAAGAAGGGCCTTAATTAAATGCACACCTCCATTTCCTGATCCCTCCCCCAATTTTAGCCAAATCATGCCCCCATTTTTTTTTTTTTTCAAAAACAGCACTGAGGGGGCATTTAGGGATGTGCAAATCTGCAAAACATGACTTCGTGGGAGTTCTCCAAATTCCATCTCAAACCCTTTCTGACTTGAGTCCATACCAGATTGCAAGCTTTGTTTCCCTGCCCCCCCTTCACATGAAATCCGCGCATACTTTCATGCATAGTTTTCCAAATGTATGCCATCAATTGTGCGCATCTTTGAAATGTATGCATTCTTCTCCCATTGATCAAAGTGTGTTTGTGCGTTTTTTAAAAGTATACATTTTTTTTCATGCACATTTTTCAAGTGTATGAATGCTGTCGAATGCATGGGGTGGGGGCACAAATCACATTGCAAGCACAGAAACCCCTTCATGGATCACTGCCTTGTTGTGGCGAAGGGGCTTGCGTAACTCAATGAAGCCATAAGCTATTCCGTGAAGGGCCACCCAAGACGGACAGGTCATGGCAGAGAGTTCTGACAAAATGTGGTCCACTGGAGAAGGAAATGGCAACCCACTCCAGTATTCTTGCCAAGAAAACCCCATGGAATGTATCACAAGGCTAAACGAGATGACGCCGGAAGATGAGCCCCTCAGGTCGGAAGGTGTCCAATATGCTACTGGGGAAGAGCAGAGGGTATTTCCAAGTAGCGCCAGAAAGAGTGAAGCGGCTGGGCCAAACCCGAAAGGACACTCAGCTGTGGATGTATCTGGTGGTGAAAAGAAAATCCGATGCTGTAAAGAACAATATTGTTTAGGAACCTGGAATGTCAGATCAATGAATCAAGGTAAGCTGGAGGTGGTCAAACATGAGATGGCAAGATTGAACATTGACATCTTGGGAATCAGCGAACTCAAATGGACAGGCATGGGCGAATTTAATTCAGGTGACTATCATATCTACTATTGTGGGCAAGAATCCCTTAGAAGAAATGGAGTAGCACTCATAGTCAACAAAAGGGTGGGAAAAGCAGTACTGGGGTACAATCTTAAAAATGATAGAATGATCTCAGTACGAATCCAAGGCAAACCATTCAACATCACAGTAATTCAAGTCTATGCCCCAACCACTGAGGCCGAAGAAGCTGAGGTTGATCGGTTCTATGAAGACCTACAACACCTTCTAGAACTAACACCAAAAAAAGATGTCCTCTTCATCATAGGGGATTGGAATGCTAAAGTAGGAAGTCAAGAAATCACCGGGATAACAGGCAAGCATGGCCTTGGTGTACAAAATGAAGCAGGACAAAAGCTAATAGAGTTTTGCCAAGAGAACATGCTGATCATAGCAAACACTCTTTTCCAACAGCACAAGAGGCGACTCTACACATGGACATCACCAGATGGTCAATATCGAAATCAGATTGATTATGTCCTTTGCAGCCAAAGATGGAGAAGCTCCATACAGTCAGTAAAAACAAGACCTGGAGCTGACTGTGGCTCAGATCATGAGCTGCTTCTTGCAAAATTTCGGCTTAAATTGAAGAACGTCGGGAAAACCACTAAACCGTTCAGGTATGACCTAAATCATATCCCTGATGAATATACAGTGGAGGTGAGGAATAGATTTCAGGGATTAGACCTGATAGACAGAGTGCCTGAGGAACTATGGACGGAGGTCCGTAACATTGTTCAGGAGGCAGCAACGAAATCCATCCCAAAGAAAAAGAAATGCAAGAAAGCAAAGTGGCTGTCTGATGAGGCTTTACAAGTAGCTCACGAAAGAAGGGAAGCGAAAAGCAAGGGAGAAAGGGGAAGATATACCCAACTGAATGCAGAGTTCCAGAGAATAGCAAGGAGAGACAAGAAGGCCTTCTTAAATGAACAATGCAAAGAAATCGAGGAAAACAACAGAATGGGAAAGACTAGAGATCTCTTCAAGAAAATTGGAGATCTCAAGGGAACGTTTTGTGCAAAGACGGGCATGATAAAGGACAAAGAAGGCAGGGACCTAACAGAAGCAGATGAGATTAAGAAGAGGTGGCAAGAATACACAGAAGAACTATACAGGAAAGATCTGAATGTCCCTGATAGCCATGATAGTGCGGTCACTGAACTTGAGCCGGACATCCTAGAGAGTGAAGTCAAGTGGGCCTTAGGAAGCATTAGTAACAACAAAGCTAGCGGAGATGACAGTATTCCAGCCGAGCTATTTAAAATCCTAAAAGATGATGCTGTTAAAGTGCTGCATTCAATATGCCAACAAATCTGGAACACTCAACAGTGGCCACAAGACTGGAAAAGGTCAGTTTACATTCCAATTCCAAAGAAGGGCAACGCCAAAGAGTGTTCAAACTACCGCACAATTGCGCTCATTTCACATGCCAGCAAGGTGATGCTCAAAATCCTACAAGCTAGGCTTCAGCAGTATGCGAACCGAGAATTACCGGAAGTACAAGCTGGGTTTAGAAGAGGCAGAGGAACTAGAGATCAAATCGCCAACATTCGCTGCATCATGGAGAAAGCAAGAGAATTCCAGAAAAATGTCTATTTCTGCTTCATTGACTACGCTAAAGCCTTTGATTGTGTGGATCACAACAAACTGTGGCAAATTCTTAAAGTGATGGGAGTACCAGATCACCTTACCTGTCTCCTGAGAAACCT
Source organism: Heloderma suspectum (assembly GCF_057233095.1). Classification (NCBI taxonomy): domain Eukaryota; kingdom Metazoa; phylum Chordata; class Lepidosauria; order Squamata; family Helodermatidae; genus Heloderma; species Heloderma suspectum. The sequence continues at coordinate 326,376,479 of NC_139460.1, read as the reverse complement.
GTACGAGGGTCAAGAAGCAACAGTAAGAACCAGACATGGAACAACCGATTGGTTCAAAATTGGGAAAGGAGTACGACAAGGCTGCATATTGTCACCCTGCTTATTTAACTTATATGCAGAGTACATCATGAGAAAGGCCGGGTTGGATGAATCAGAGGTCGGAATTAAGATTGCTGGGAGAATTATCAACAACCTCCGATATGCAGACGATACCACCCTAATGGCAGAAAGCGAAGAGGATCTAAAGAGCCTCTTGTTGAGGGTGAAAGAGGAGAGTGCAAAAGCTGGTTTGAAACTCAACATTAAAAAAACGAAGATCATGGCATCTGGCCCCATCACTTCCTGGCATATGGAAGGGGAAGAAATGGAAGCAGTGACAGATTTTACTTTCTTGGGTTCCAAGATCACCACAGACGGTGACTGTAGCCATGAAATTAAAAGACGCTTGCTCCTTGGGAGGAAAGCTATGGCCAACCTAGACAGCATAGTAAGAAGCAGAGACATCACCTTGCCGACAAAGGTCCGTCTAATCAAAGCTATGGTTTTCCCAGTAGTAATGTATGGCTGTGAGAGCTGGACTATAAGGAAGGCTGAGCGCCGAAGAATTGATGCTTTCGAACTGTGGTGCTGGAGAAGACTCTTACGAGTGCCCTGGACTGCAAGGAGGTCAAATCAGTCCATCCTAAAGGAAATCAACCCTGAGTGCTCATTGGAAGGACAGATAATGAAGCTGAAGCTCCAATATTTTGGCCACCTAATGCGAAGAGAAAACTCCCTGGAAAAGACCCTGATGCTGGGAAAGACTGAAGGCAAAAGGAGAAGGGGACGGCAGAGGATGAGATGGCTAGATAGCATCATCGATGCAATGAATATGAACTTGAGCACGCTCCGGGAGAGAGCACAGGACAGGAAGGCCTGGCGTGCTATGGTCCATGGGGTCACGAAGAGTCGGACACGACTGAACGACTGAACAACAACAAAAGCACAGAAATGTGCACAGCTGAACACAGGAGGCTGCCTTACGTTACGTCAGACCACTGGTCCATCCAACTCACTATTGTTTACGCTGACTGGTCTCCAGGGTTTTAGATGTGGGGGAATGTTTTTCCCAGCCCTGCCTGGAGATGCTGGGATTGAACCTGGAACATGCAAATCAGGTGCTCTGCCACTGAGCTACAGCCCTTACCATGACTGAAGAGACAGTCAGAAGATTTTCACATTGTTAGACTAACAGACTCAATGGAGTCTTTATGGACTTATAACAGACATTATGGACTCAAGTCAGAAAGACCCTGATGCTGGGAAAGACTGAAGGCAAAAGGAGAAGGGGACGGCAGAGGATGAGATGGCTAGATAGCATCACTGATGCAATGAATATGGACTTGAGCATGCTCTGGGAGAGAGCGGAGGACAGGAAGGCCTGGCGTGCTTTGGTCCATGGGGTCATGAAGAGTCGGACACAACTGAACGACTGAACAACAAAGACTAACAGAGCTGCCACTACATCTTGCCGAAAGCAAAATGGGAAGGTTCTGTCCTGCCTGGGTGAAACATCTGAGGAATTTTTGAGAATGCTTGTGCAATATTCCAAGAAAACTCCCACCTATGCAAAGATTGCCACCACATATCATTGAAAGTGAATGTTGAGTTGAATTTGGAGATTCCTGCTTGTAGAATTTGTTGGGGGATTTTTGAAGGAAGTCAAATTAGTTTCAATAGAATTTCCTGTTTGGCACATCCAGTTCCAGCTCCGCTTTTCTGAGGGCCTTTGGGCAAGATACCTTCAGTGGTCCCCCTCCTTCAATGACACTATCTTCTCACCACCATTGTCACCAGCTCTCACCATTGCTTGCTTGACAGGCAGAGAGTCAGTGAACACGAAGACTGTGGCATCCACTCCTCCTCTGCACCACCATTGTTTGAGCCAGAGCAAAAGGAAGGTGAATGAGAAGGTTGCCATGGTGAAGAGGGGGAGCAAGTCCAGGGGACTTTTGTCAGTGGGCCCCTCCTGAAGGTTGGCCTTTGGCAGGTGCCTAATCATGCCTACCCTCGACACTGACCCTGGGCACATGCTTAGGTCTGATACCTATATGTCGCAAAGGATTGTAGCAAGGAGAAATCAAGAATTTCTGCAAGCTGGTGGCTGATTTACCTTGGGGCGGGGGGATCTTAGGTTTGGAGCCAGATATTATGCTGCTTCTTACTTCTTCTTTTTTAATCATTTTTTTATTGTGAGTTTCAACAAAACAAAACAAACAAAAACATAACAAAACCAAAAAATTGAAAATATAGCAACATACTCTAAAGTCCTCAGTTTCAAATATTACAACATTCTGGGAGGGAGACAAAAGGAAAAAAATAGATTACACTTAAACTTCACTGAAAGCAGACCAGACATCCAAATATAAGTCCATTCGCAAGTGACACCTATATACCACTCTTTCAAATGTTGTGTTGTTAAGTCTTCAATCCATTGCATTATAGGTGGTGAGCTTTTATCCTTCCAGTATTGTAGTATCAGCCTTTTAGCAGCCAAGAGTAGGGATGTACGAAAGTGATTTACCTTTTAACGAAACTGATTCGAGGTGGGGGGGAGGCACTTTGTCCCTCCCCCCAAAATTCTGGCCAGGGGGTGAGGCGCTCCGTCCCTCCCCCCCGAAATTCTGGTCGGGGGGGAAGGAGCTCTGTCCCTCCCCCCCGAATCCTGGCTGACCGGGTCCGCAAATGGCGGCGGCCGTAGCCGCCACCGTTTGCGTCCATGCAGTCAGCCGTGATAGGCTACGTAAATGTTTACGTAGCCTATCATGGCTGATTTAAAAGAAAAAAAAAGTGTGTACGCAAATGGCGGCGCCCATGGGCGCCGCCATTTGCATTCCTTATTTTGCCATGTCTTAGTCTACGTAAACATTTACGTAGACTAAGACGGCGAAAATAAGGGGAACACAAATACCGTAGACGCTACACTATTTGCGTTCCCCTTATTTTCGCTGTCTTAGTCTACGTAAATGTTTATGTAGACTAAGACGTGTCAAAATAAGGAACGCAAATGGCGGCGCCCATGGGCGCCGCCATTTGCGTACGCACGTGTTTTTTTCTTTTAAATCAGCCGTGATAGGCTATGTAAACATTTATGTAGCCTATCATGTTTTTTTTTTTTACTGGAAATGGCAGCGGTGGCAGCCGATCGGAAGACTGGCCACCGCAGCCGCCGCCGCCGAACCGCCGCCGGAGCCACCGCCGCCAGGAGGATTCGCCCAAGGTAAGTCCTGTCCCGGGGGGGGGCGGGGGGCAGACCATTTCACCACCGATTTCGGGGGGCCGAATGTGCTGGCATTCAGCCTCCCCGAGATTCGTGGCGAAATTCTCTGACATCCCTAGCCAAGAGGGCATGGAAGATCCATTTATGCTGACCATGTGTTACATTCCCAAAAGTAGGTAAATACTTTAAGAGAACATGTACATCAATCAATACTAAAGAGCTTTCCAATACAAAGTTTATCCATATGATATCTTCCTTCCAAAAGGAGGCCACTATTGGGCATTTCCAAAACATAGGAATAAAAGCAGCGTTAATGACATTACACCTCCAAGAATTAGCCAAGTTTGACAAACGTCTCTTTGTTAACGAGACGTGGCTGCTTCTTACTTTGTAGGTGTGTGGAAAACAAGTTCTTCAAAGTAGCAAGGAAAACAAAGCAAGGAAGGAAATCATCTGAAGTCAGAGAAACTCTAGGAATGTCACCTGTTGGTTCCAAAAATGCAGGTGGGGTTAAGGCTCTGGGCCTGTTTATGTGATCAGCTGTCATTTATGCCATGGGCTCCTTAACTCACTTTCGACAGTTGGCTTGTTTACAATTTCAAGGGATGAATCAGAGGTCGAGGCAAGTTGAAACAGTCAATAACTGCCAGCAAGGCAAGCAGTCCTAGATCTGGAGTTCTATGGTGGAGCCATTTCCTTGATTCTTCACTAAGCTAATATTCAGAGTATTCTGAGAAACTATATGTTGTAGAGGTAGAGGGAATGACTGTAAGACACAGCAGGCCTTGAACGCAACTGTCCCTTATTTATCACACACAGAACTGCAGAACTTAGCAGAAGCTTTGCTCATGGCTGCTACTCCCAACTCTACAGGAGCTGCCAAGATTCAAAACAATAACTAAGCCACAGTGCCCCCCCACCCGCCGAATACATAACCCTGTAGTTCAGTCTTCCTCAGCCTGGTGTCTTCCAGATGCAACTCCCAGCATTCCCAGCCATGCAGTCCAACACATCTGGAAGGCACCAGGTTGGGGAAGACCGAACGATAGTCCAAGTAATTCTATGTTTTAGGGTGGTTGGCTGGATGCTGAGAGCAATCTTAAGTGGAGTGGGAAGGGAACGAAGGGGCCGACCGTCTGCCATTACCAAAGCCCTGCTGGCTCACTCTGGCCAGGGTAGGCAGCGGAACACAGAAATGTAGGAAGCTGTCCTGCACTGAGTCAGAGCCTTGGTCCATCCAGCCCGGTGCTGTCGACACTGACTGGCAGCCATGGTTCTCCGGGGTTTCAGGCAGGAGCTTCTCCAGCCGTAAGTGGAGACACAGGGGATTGAACCTGGGACTTTCTGGATTCAAAGCAGGGGCTCTACCACTGAGCTACGGACCCTGCCCTGTGTGACTCAGGTTTGTTTGCTAGTCTTACCTTTGTTTGCTAGTGGTTCTCCCCCCCCCCCATTGGCTCAGTCCTGGGGACCCTTGGGGGAATGAAGTGGATCCAAGGCCACCTTTGACCTCCCTCTCCCAAAGCTCTTCTCCATTGATGAAGGGACACTTCTGGCCCATCCTAGCCCCTCCAGCAATTGGGGGCTAGGATTTCTCTGTAAATCTCTCTGTATGTTTTGCATCTTAAACACTTATAATAGTAAGAGCTGTCAATGTCAACCCATTAAAGATTTATTAAAATCGACTCCCTTTTAGCCAATGAAACAGTATATTCCTTGATTACATTTCAATGCACTTGCATGTTAACTAAAAGCACAGAATACATGCCTCTTGAAGATTTGAAAGGGAGAGTAAGACAGCTTATTATTTATTAACAACAACAACAACAACAAATCAGCTAATTATCGGGAAAAAGAAAAGTTGCCTCAAGCATTTTGGAACAGGAAAGGTAGGCTAGAAATCCTCTATTAAATAAATAGATACAATAACGTCTGTTCTATTGCAGTAACACCCCAAAGCCAAGATGACTGCTCAATGTAAACAAGTGTGCCCTGAATGGTAAGCCCCAGAGATCAATCCACTTTTCAGCCTGTAACACACCAATCATGTGAGGTGTGTTCTGAATAATAAACATCATTATTAAAGCTGTGCAGTACAATCCTATACATGCTTCCTTGGAAGCCTCCCACTGTGTTTACTTGGGCTTACTCCCAAGTAAATGTGTATAGAATTGCAGCCCAAGGGTGCAATCCTATGCATGTTTTGACAGGAAAAGAAATCCTACAATTCCTAGCATTCCCCGGCCATGCACGTACCTGGAACTAAGTCTAAACTGATTTAAATGGGCCTTACTTCTGAGTAAACATGCAAAAGGTTTCACTGCTGCTCACTTAAACCTATTCAACTGTTTTAAATTGGACTTAAAATAGGTTTGATTATTTTTATTTGTTTACTGTATTTATTAATATTTTATTTGTTTCTATTGTTACAGTTTTGTTTGGCTATGAGATGGGATAAACAAACATGCTGTATGTCAGCAGGCACTAGAGAAAGGACTTCTCAGTGATGGCCCCTGCTCCTTGGAATTCCCTCCTAAGAGATGTGGCTGGTGCCATCTGTGGCTGCTTTTTTTAATTATTTATTTTGAAGAGGGCTTTAAAAACAAACTGTTTCTTTCTGGCTTTTTTGTGAAAATATTTTATGATATTTGCTGCTCTTAGATATCTGGAAGTATTTTATTTTAACTGGCATATTATACAATGTGTAAAACTGAAAAGGATGTTTTTGTTTTTACAGTTTGTTTGATACTGAATTTTACTCTGTTTGTATTTTAAGCTGCCTTGAGAATCATAGAATCACAGAATCATAGAATAGTAGGGTTGGAAGGGGCGTACAGGTCCATCGAGTCCAACTCCCTGCTCAAGGCAGGAATCCAAGTCAGAGCATCCCTGACAGGTGGCTGTCCAGCCTTGTCTTGAAAGCCGCCAGTGTGGGAGAGCCCACCCCCTCCCTAGGTAATGGGTTCCGTTGTCATATTGCTCTAACAGTCAGGACGTTTTTCCTGATGTCCAGCTGGAATCTGGCTTCCTGCAACTTGAGCCCATGATTCCGTGTCCTGCACTCTGGGATGATCGAGAAGAGATCCTGGCCTTCCTCTCCGTGACAACCTTTCACGTACTTGAAGAGCGCTATCCTATCTCCCCTCAATCTTCTCTTCTCAAGGCTAAACATGCCCAGTTCCTTCAGTCTCTCTTCATAGGGCTTTGTTTCCAGTCCCCTGATCATCTTTGTTGCCCTCCTCTGAACCCTCTCCAGAAGACCATGGCTTTGAAAGGCAGCGAAGAAATATAATAAATAAATAAAGGCTACAGCCCTAAATATTAGTCTTTCTGTAGCATTATCTCAACATTTCCAACAACGACCCTGTATGGTGAGTCAGCATGCTTAACTGCCTAATGCAAATGGGGTTCTGAGAGATGGGGATCCATCCAAGGCCATCCAGTTGCTTCATGACTGATGTGGAAAACCCTCAGGTCAAACCCCACTTCACACCCCTTTCTCTTAATTACTGGTTGACTCAAGAAACTCAGGAGGTGTTTGTGCGTATGTGCATGCGTGTGTGTGTCTTTGACAAGTAGAGTTGTCACCAACACTTCACTTCAAACAAAATGTGAAGTCAGTTTTGGGGTTCTTCCTTAGTGAAAACACCTGAGAACATCTGGAGGAATTTAAAGAAGCTCCTAACAAGGGTTAAATACAAGCAACAGCAGAACTTTTAGAAGATACACTTCCATTCTGGGAGTGTTCACTGACATAACTCTCCTTAATAATATTATTAACATTCCCATCCCACAAAGGGGAGATAAGACATCGACACCAGCTATTCTTGGGAAAGAGTAGCATAATTGCTGCAGAGATATGAAGGCTGGGCCAGACGCATTCCAAGTTGAACCAGGTGTGATGTTGATGAAAGCACCTGCCAACAGCCATGTTTGGACCATTCTAATTAACATGCCATGTGGGCATGCGAGACTGTCACAACCATATGAATGAACCACTGGATGCAGCCTCAGTGCCCTTCTGCTTCCTGAAGCTGAGTGAGAATGCCGAATCTGAGGCTGTAAGCCATCCCCATCATCTGGAAATGTGGTGGCAACCATGACTGAATCCTAGACAGAAAATCAAGAACAACAAACTGCAAACTGGAAGGAAGGAGGGAAGGGTGGGGGGAGAAAGAGAAAGAGAGAAAGAGAAATAGGTGAAAATGGAGGGTCTGAAGCCACCAGAGACATTAAAACTAAACGCTCAGAACCTAACCCAGGCAGGCATGGAGAACATTACTGGAAACAAAGCCCTATGAGGACAGTCTGAAAGAACTGGGCATGTTTAGCGTTGAGAAGAGAAGGCTGAGGAGAGATATGACAGCGCTCTTCAAGTACTTGAAAGGTTGTCACAGAGATGAAGGCCAGGATCACTTCTTGATCATCCCAGAGTGCAGGACACGGAATAATGGGCTCAAGTGACAGGAAGCCAGATTCCGGCTGAACATCAGGAAAAACTTCCTGACTGTAAGACCAATGAGACAATGGAACCAATTCCCGAGGGAGGCGGTGGGCTCTCCCACACCGGAGGCATCAAGACAAGGCTGGACAGCCACCTGTCAGGGATGCTCTGACCTGGATTCCTGCACTGAGCAGGGGGCTGGACTCGATGGCCTTGCAGGCCCCTTCCAACCCTACTCTTCTATGATTCTATGAGTTTAATCTTGATGTGGCCATTGCAATGGCAGATAAAGAGGAGGCTGTGAAAATGAAACCGTTCTTATACTTGGTTGGAGAAAGGGGGGAGGAATAAGTGACACATTAAGCCCGATACAGGCATGATCAAAACCACTCCATGAACACACAAGTGGGGGTGGCGCTGCAGCACCACTGTCGCCAACACCACACGTGGTGCGTGCCCCCCTCCAGGCATTCAGACAGCTGGCACAAACTTCTGGAGAGGGGAGGCCCACGTAGGCCTCTCTGCTGCAGACTTTTGTGCTGTATAGGCAGATTGAGGGGAGCGGGCAGAACTGTGCTGTGTCTAATGAGAGAAGTGGGCCTATGCAGCATAGCCCTGCTTGTGTATTCAGGACAGGTACATAGCTTTAATAACGCCTGAAAGGGGCTATTGTGTGGACACATTTCCCAAGCACAGTGCAAGCCCAGACAGAATGAAACAGTGGAAAGAAACAGGGTTTTGTTCCCATCCAGGACTAAGCAATATGACAGCCTTCCCCAGCCTGATGCCCTCCAGATGTGTTAGACTGCATCTCCCATAATTCCCAGCCAGCACGGCCAATGGCTGGCTGGGGATTATGGGAGCTGCAGCTGGATTATGGGACGGTCCCCGGGGGTGCTATCTGGGGGTTCCCAAGTGTCCACCACTGCTGAAGGGCCTGGTGTAGTTTCCCCACCAACGCCAGAGGTCCCTAGGGGCTACATTATGGTTAGGGGGTCCCACAAGGTCTTTAGGCTCTGTAGTGTCATAGTATTCATCTGAAGAGTCATCATAGCCTGGGCCTTTGTCAGGAATGACATTATGGGAAGAAATGCCACAGCTGTAACTAATTTAACCACTCTGCAGCCAAGGATCTATCAAGCCAATGAAACCAGAAAAAGCCCAAAACTAGGAATGTGCAAATCAGCAAAACCTGAGCTCACTGAAGTTTTCCGAATTCCATCTCGAAGCTTGTTCCAACTCAAATCCGTATCGGATCGTGAGCTTTGCTTTTTCTTTTTGTATGAAAATCCATGTGTATTTTCATGCGTATTTTTCCAAATGTACGCATCAATTGGACACATCTTTGAAATGTACATCTTCTCGTATTGATTAAAGCGTATTTGTGTGCATTTTTTAAAAATCTCACAGTTTGTCTCTCAAGCCTCATTCCCATCTGCATTGCGTATCACTGCTCAATATGCATGAACGGTAAAACTGCACAAATTGGGCTGCGATTGAATGTGAAATGTGTGCAGATTTCCCCAAATTTGTGCAAATTTCCTCCATAGACTAAAGCAGGGCTGATTCAGTATATGGGGGAAATTTGCTCAAATTAGGAAAGTTGTGCAAATTGAACTGGAAAAGTTATGCAAATCGAATGTGAGCACATGCTGTGCAATTTACAAATATTTATGGTGGACACGTGCTCATTCTTGCAATTGTGTTTGGGGCTTCGAACAGGGCATGCTCACATGTTTTGCAAACAAAAACAAGATTCTCATACATCCCTACTATTGTAACCCCTGTTTATACCCAAGGCTCTCTCATATATCCAGAGTTCTGCACCCTGAGTGAATCTTGCTATTAAATCTATTAAATCTACTAACTACTTTAAAAATGCCAAGAACACATTAACCCTCATCTTACACCTTTTTTTTTTTTCCTGTGATCCCCTGTCATTGCTATTCCAAGAGATACCACTGGGTAACAATGCCATTGGGTATCAGTTCTGCCTCAGAGGTGTTTCGAAACAGATTGACACAAGCCTTGGAGAGCCTGAAAATAATCTGGGCTCAATAGTGGAAGAGGGCAGTAACCTACAGTAAGTACAGCAGGATAATGACTGCAAACTAATAACATTTCGGAAGAGATGCACAGAAACGAATATCAACTTGAACAGGGATGAACTCAGAATGAGAGTCACAGAAGTACCATACGCTGTCCATTTGCTGACTTCAACGGGCTTGAAGGTAGACCCAGAAAAGATAAGAGCTATTCAAGACATGCCAACACCCCAAGATGTCAAGGGAGTCCAGAGATTTATTGGGTGGACCAACTACTTAGCTAAATTGTGTAAACACCTCTCAGAGAACAATGAGATCCAGAGGCAGTTGACACATCAGGATAAACTGTGGGAGTGGACAGAGCAACACAAGGAGAATTTCCAAAAGTTGAAGGAGATTATTGTAACAGCCTCCATCTGGACGTATTATAACCTAGAAACGTCATGGAAGCTTCAGTGTCTGACTGCTCTGACCATTAAGAAGTTCTTCCTGATGTTCAACCAAAATCTGCCTTCCTGTAACTTAAGTCCATTATTAATAGAGAGCAGGTTGTGACCCTCTTCTGTGTGACAACCTTTTTGGTACTTGAAGAGTGCTATCATATCTCCACCCCATCCTGTCTTCTCTCCTCAAAGTTAAACATGCCCAGATCCTTCCATTTTTCCTTGTAAGACTTCATTTCTGGTCCTCTGATAATCTTTGTTTCTGCTGTCTGAACTTGTTCCAGTTTATTTGAATCCTTCTTAAAGTGTGGTGTCCAGAACTGGACATAGTATTTGAGGTGAGGTCTGCCCAGCACAGACTGGAACTATGACTTCTTGTGATTTAGAAACTATACTTCTATCAATGCGACCTAAAATTGCATTTGCCTTTTCTCACAGCCACATCACACTGCTGACTCATATTCAGCTTGTGATCAACTAGAATTCCAAGATGAATAAAGTTCTTACAATATAAGAATTTCATTCATGTATACACTGGTTCCTACTAAATAAAGACCTTAAGCAGAAGGACTGTTTTGCTGGATTAGACCAAAAGTCCATCACTTCTTGTATTCTGTAGCCCACAGTGTCCAACCAGATACCCCAATAGGAAGCTCACAAGCAGGGCATAAAGGTAATACCCCTTCCTTTTCATTGGTTCCTGGTATTTCAAGGTACTTTATCATACATCTGACTCTTTAAGTTCCGTAGAGTCATCATAGCAAATGGCTGTCCATATAAACTAGCCTTCCTCAATATGGCGCCCTCCAGATGTGTTGGACTACAATTCCCATCATCCCCACCATAATGACATGCTGGGTATGGATAATGGAAGTTGTAGTCCAATATATCTGAAGGGCACCAGGTTTTAGAAGGCTTCAGGAATTTATGTAAGCCCCCTTCTAAAGCTATCCAAGTTAGCAACCAACACTGCATCTTCTGGTAGTGAGTTCCTTAAGCTAATTAGACATTTTGTGATGTAACACACCCTCTTTGTTCTAACCTGAAATGAGTGCTTTCCAAGTCTATTGGATGATCATAGAATCATAGAATAGTAGGGTTGGAAGGGGCCTACAAGGCCATCAAGTCCAACCCCCTGCTCAATGCAGGAATCCAAGTCAGAGCATCCCTGACAGATGGCTGTCCAGCCTTGTCTTGAAGGCCTCCAGTGTGGGACAGCCCACCACCTCCCTAGGTAACTGGTTCCATTGTCGTATTGCTCTAACAGTCAGGAAGTTTATCCTGATGTTTAGCCGGAACCTGGCTTCCTGTAACTTGAGCCCATTATTCCGTGTTCTGCACTCTGGGATGATTGAGAAGAGATCCTGGCCTTCCTCTCTGTGACAACCTTTCAAGTACTTGAAGAGTGCTATCATATCTCCCCTCAATCTTCTCTTCTCAAGGCTAAACATGCCCCGTTCTTTGTTTCCAGTCCCCTGACCATCTTTGTTGCCCTCCTCTGAACCTTCTCCAGTTTGTCTTCATCCTTCTTAAAGTGCGGTGCCCAGAACTGGACACAGTACTCCAGATGAGGCCTAACCAGTGCTGAGTAGAGGGGAACTAGTACTTCCTGGGATTTGGAAGCTATGCTTCTATTAATGTAGCCCAAAATGGCATTTGCCTTTTTTGCAGCCACATCACATTGTTGGCTCATATTCAGCTTGTGCTCTACAACAATTCCAAGATCCTTCTCGCTTGTAGAGTTGTTGAGCCACATATCCCCCATCTTGTAACTGTGCATTTGGTTTCTTTTTCCTAGGTGCAGAACTTGGCATTGATCCCTATTAAATGTCATTCTGTTGTTTTCTGCCCAGCACTCCAGTCAATCAAGATCACTTTGAATTCTGTTTCTGTCTTCCAGAGTATTAGCTATCCCACCCAATTTTGTGTCATCTGCAAATTTGATCAGCATTCCCTGCACGTCCTCCTCCAAGTCATTAATAAAAATGTTGAAGTTCACTGGGCCCAGGACTGAGCCCTGTGGTACCCCACTCGTTACCTCGCCCCAGCTTGAGAAGGTCCCATTGATAAGCACTCTTTGAGTCCGATTCTGTAGCCAACTGTGGATCCACCAGATCGTTGTTTCATCTAGCCCATTTTGAGCTAGTTTGCTCATCAGGATATCATGGGGCACTTTGTTGAAAGCTTTGCTGAAATCGAGGTATATGATGTCTACAGCATTCCCACGGTCCACAAGGGAGGTGACTTGATCAAAAAATGAGATCAGATTCGTCTGGCAGGATTTGTTCTTGACAAATCCATGTTGGCTTCAAGTAATCACTACATTATTTTCAATGTGCTTACAGACTAATTGCTTTATCATCTGCTCCAGGATTTTCCCAGGGATTGATGTCAGACTGATTGGTCTGTAGTTCCCAGGTTCCTTCTTTTTATCCTTTTTGAAGATAGGGACAACATTAGCCCTCCTCCAGTCATCAGGCACTTCACCCGTCCTCCATGATTTCCTCAAAGAGAATAGACAGTGGTTCTGAGAGTTCTTCTGCCAGTTCCTTTATTACTCTAGGATGCAGTTCATCTGGCCCTGGAGATCTTGAGTTCTAATATTATGAGAGCAGAGGGAGGCAGAAATTGCTCTGTGGACTCCCTCCACGACTTATTGGGAGTTAAGTTAACATGACTCATTTAAATCCCATCTCATTGGGTCTATTCTAAGTATGACTAATTCTGGATCTACCCAATATAATAAAAACAACAAATAACCATAACACATGGGTGGGCCACTTGTAACCCTCCAGACATTTTGGCCTACAACTCCAATCAGCCCTAGTCAGCATAACCCAATAATGAGGCATGATGGGAGTTGTAGGCCAAAACATCTGGGGAGTGCAAGTTTCCCACCCCTGCCATAAGAGAACACCAGAGCAAATTAAACAAAACAAAGACAGACTACAGTACAAAAACAAACAGAAAGAATTTCATCCAAAAAACCTGGGCAAATAAGAAGATCTTAACCTGGCCCTGAAAAGATGGCAGTGTTGGTATCAATTGGGCCTCTTTAGGGGAGAACATTCCTGAAAACAAGGCCCCTTCTTTGAGGACTTCTAAAGGGGGTACTAAGACCAGGGCCTCACATTGAGGGTGGGTAAGCAGACTTCAGGCTTGCAGAATCTACTTTGCCTTACTAAATCTCTGAGATACACCACCTGGAGCTGGTTGCAGAAGACATACACCCAGAAAGAAAGAAAGAACAGGGTTCCTCTGAACAGCTACTAAGCACAGAAATTTGTTTTGAGTATAGGAAGAACTGAGCTGAGCTTATTTATTTATTTAAAATATTTCTAGGCTGCTTTGCAGGGCAGGAACCCTCCCAAGGTAGCATACAACCATAACATTCATTACCATAAAGAATACATATACAATCATGATACAATAATGAAACAGCCAACATTTCATAAAAACAACAGACACTTGCATAAAACATCAGACAATACTAAAAGCCTACAGTACAACTGCAGCTACAACCCAGAGCAGTCCAGTAAAACATAATCAGAGCTTGGGCAGAGTAAACAAGTCTTCAGGGCCTCCCTAAAAGCCTGCCATGATGGGGCCTGATGGACCCCCACTGGCAACACATTCCAAAGGTGTGGGGCACTGTGGGAAAGGCCCACTCTCGTGTGCTTGCCCACCTAACTTACTGTCCTTCCACACCAAAATCTATCCCTGGTTTCCTCAAGTCTTCTTCATTTCAGCTCTCTGATTTGGTGAAGGTAGGTAGATGGCAGTCATGTTGTTTTTGCTGTTGTTAAGCAACTGGGATTCAGTACCTAGTGCAAATCTATTTGTAGATCCCAAACCACCTTCTGCACACTGCTGCTCCACAGAAGTCCTTAAGACATGAGCAGGCTGGTGTATACCGTGGCTAAACCGTGAAGGGACACCCAAGACGGGAAGGTCCTAGCAGAGAGGTCAGACTAAATACGATCCCTGGGGAAGGAAACGGCAAGCCACCCCAGTATTCTTGCCATGAAAACTAAATGGATCAGTACAACAAGAGATATGTCGGTATACCATCGGAAGATGGGACTCCCAGGTCGGAAGATGGTCAAAATGCTACTGGGGAGGAACAGAGGATAAGTTCAACTAGCCCCAGATGTGATGATGCAGCTAGCTCAAAGCTGAAAGGACGGCTAACAGCCGATGGTGCTGGTGGTGAACGACAAATCCGATGTTCTAAATAGGGATGGACGAAAGTCCCTTACCTGGTCCCACAGATTTTTTCGGGGGGGGGGAGGCGCTCCGGTTCTCCCCCCAAAATTCTTGGCAGGTGGGGAGGCGCCCCATCCCTCCCCGCTGAAATTCTGGCTGGGGGGGAGCGCCTCGTCTCCCTGGCTGCAAAAGAAAAAAGTAAAGTGTAAAAAAAAAAAAAAAGTGATAGGCTATGTAAAGATTTACGTAGCCTATCACGGCTAGATTTTCAAAGTCAGCCATGATAGGCTACGTAAATCTTTATGTAGCCTATCATGGCTGACTTTGGGAAAAAAAAGCGCGTATGCAAATGGCGGCGCCCATGGGCGCCGCCATTTGTGTTCCTTATTTGGGCACGGGTAGTCTACGTAAAGATTTACGTAGACTACGGCGAAAATAAGGGCAACGCTATTTGCGTTGCCCTTATTTTCGCTGTAGTCTACGTAAATCTTTACGTAGACTACCCGTGTCCAAATAAGGAATGCAAATGGCGGTGCCCATGGGCGCCGCCATTTGCATACGTGCTTTTTTTTTTTAAAGTCAGCTGTGATAGGCTACATAAAGATTTACGTAGCCTATCACGGCTGACTTTGAAAATCTAGCCGTGATAGGCTACGTAAATCTTTACATAGCCTATCACGTTGTTGTTGTTGTTGTTTTACACTTTATTTGGAAATGGTGGTGGTGGCAGCTAGTCGGAAGACCGGCCGCCACCAAAATGCCGCCGAAACGCCGCTGGGACCCGCCGCCGCGAGGGACATTCGTGCGAGGTAAGTCCCATCCCGGGGGGGCGGGGGGTGTTGGAGAATTTCCCCACCAATTTCGGGGGGCCGAATGCGTTGGCATTCGGCCTCCTGGAGATTCATGGAGAAATTCTCCGACATCCCTAGTTCTAAAGATCAACACACCATAGGGACCTGGAATGTAAGATCTATGAGCCAGGGCAAATTGGATGTGGTTATTGGGGAGATGTCAAGATTAAATATAGACATTTTGGGTGTCAGTGAACTGAAATGGACTGGAATGGGCCACTTCACATCAAATGACCACCAGATCTACTACTGTGGACAAGAGGACCACAGAAGAAATGGAGTAGCCTTCATAATTAATAATAAAGTGGCTAAAGCAGTGCTTGGATACAATCCAAAAAATGACAGAATGATCTCAATTCGAATTCAGGGTAAGCCATTTAACATCACAGTGATCCAAATATACGCCCCAACCACAGATGCAGAAGAAGCAGAAGTAGATCAGTTCTATGAGGATCTGCAGCACCTACTGGATAGTACGGCAAAAAAAGATGTTATTTTCATTATAGGAGACTGGAATGCTAAGGTGGGTAGTCAAACGACATGTGGAATTACAGGCAAGCATGGTCTGGGAGAACAAAATGAAGCAGGACATAGGCTGATAGAATTTTGCCAAGACAACTCACTGTGCATAACAAACACTCTCTTCCAACAACCTAAGAGACGACTTTATACATGGACTTCACCAGATGGTCGACACCGAAATCAGACTACATCCTTTGTAGCCAAAGGTGGCGGACATCTATGCAGTCGGTAAAAACAAGACCTGGAGCTGATTGTAGTTCAGATCACAAACTTCTTATTGCACAATTTAGAATCAGATGAAAGAGAATAGGGAAGACCCACAGATCAGTTAGATATGAGCTCACGAATATTCCTCATGAATATGCAGTGGAGGTGAAGAATAGATTTAAGGGACTAGATTTCGTAGATAGGGTCCCGGAAGAACTATGGACAGAAGTTCGCAACATTGTTCAGGAGGCAGCAACAAAAAACATCCCCCCAAAAAAGAAAACCAAGCAGGCAAGATGGCTGTCTGCTGAGACACTGGAAGTAGGGATGTACGAAAGTCATTTACCTTTTCGCAGCTTGGCTTTGCGGTGGCGGGGAGGCGCTTCGCTTTCCCCCCCGAAGTTCAGGCGAGGGGGGGGGAGGCGTCCCGCCTCGCCCGGCTGAAATTCAGGCCGGGGGGGGAGGCGCCCCACCTCGCCCGGCCGAAATTCAGGCCGGGGAGAAGCGCCCCGTCTCCCCGGCCAAGAAACAAAAAGTAAAAAAAAAAAAAAAGACCCCGTGATAGGCTACGTGACGATTTACATAGCCTATCATGGCTAGATTTCCAAAGTCAGCCGTGATAGGCTACGTAAATCGTCACGTAGCCTATCACGGGTGACTTTAGAAAAAAAAAAAAGCACGTACGCAAATGGCAGTGCCATTTATCTTATCTTTACGTAATTTATCTTATCTTTACATAGACTAGACGTGCCAAACTAAGGAATGCATGGGCGCCGCCATTTGCGTACGCGCTTTTTTTTTTTTTCAAAGTCACCCGTGATAGGCTATGTGACGATTTACGTAGCCTATCACGGCTGACTTTGGAAATCTAGCCGTGATAGGCTACATAAATCGTTACGTAGCCTATCATGGGTGTTTGTTTGTTTTTTACTTTAGTTTTCTTAATTTTTGCAATGGTGGTGGCGGCAGCTGGTCGGGAGACCGGCCGCTGCCCCCGCCCGCGATGAAACGCCGCCAAACCGCCGCTGGGACCCACCACCGAGAGGGATATTCGCCGAAGGTAAGTCCTGTCCCGGGGGTGGGCGGGGGGCCAGGGGAGAATTTCCCAACCAACTTCGGGGGGCCGAATGTGTCGGCGCTCGGCCTCCCGAAGATTCGGGGAGAAATTCTCCGCCATCCCTAACTGGAAGCAGCCCAAGAAAGAAGGAAAGCAAAAGGCAACAGTGATAGGGGGAGATATGCCCAATTAAATGCAAAATTCCAGAGGTTAGCCAGAAGAGATAAGGAATTATTTTTAAACAAGCAATGTGCAGAAGCGGAAGAAGATAATAGAATAGGAAGGTCAAGAGACCTCTTCCAGAACATTAGAAACATTGGAGGTAAATTCCATGCAAAAATGGGTATGATCCAAAACAAACATGGCAAGGACCTAACAGAAGCAGAAGAGATCAAGAAAAGGTGGCAAGAATATACGTGAGATCCGTATAGGAAGGATAATAATATCGGGGATAGATTTGATGGTGTGGTCAGTGAGCTAGAGCCAGACATCCTGAAGAGTGAGCTTGAATGGGCCTTAAGAAGCTAATAACAAGGCAGCATGAGATGACGGTATCCCAGCTGAACTGTTTAAAATCTTGCAAGATGATGCTATCAAGGTGATGCATGCCATATGCCAGCAAATTTGGAAAACACAAGAATGGCCACCAGATTGGAAAAAATCAACTTATATCCCCATACCAAAAAAGGGAAGCACCAAAGAATGTTCAAACTATCCAACAGTGGCACTTATTTCACATGCCAGTAAGGTAATGCTCAAGATCTTGCAAGGTAGACTCCAGCAATTCATGGAATGGGAATTGCCAGAAGTACAAGCTGGGTTTAGAAAAGGCAGAGGAACTAGAGACCAAATTGCCAATATCCGCTAGATAATGGAGAAAGCCAGGGAGTTTCAGAAAAACATCTATTTCTGTTTTATTGACTATTCTAAAGCCTTTGACTGTGTGGATCATAACAAATTGTGGCAAGTTCTTGGTGGGCTGGGGATACCAAGCCATCTTGTCTGCCTCCTGAGGAATCTGTATAACGACCAACTAGCAACAGTAAGAACAGACCATGGAACAATGGACTGGTTTAAGATTGGGAAAGGAGTACGGCAGGGTTGTATACTCTCACCCTACCTATTCAACCTGTATGCAGAACACATCATGCGATGTGCTGGGCTTGATGAAGCCAAGGCTGGAGTTAAAATCGCTGGAAGAAACATTAACCATCTCCGATATGCAGATGATACCACTATGATGGCTGAAAGCGAGGAGGAGCTGAGGAACCTCATGACGAAGGTGAAAGAAGAAAGTGCAAAAGCTGGGTTGCAGTTAAACCTCAAAAAAAACAAGATTATGGCAACCAGCTTGATTGAGAACTGGCAAATAGAGGGAGAAAACATGGAGGCAGTGACAGACTTTGTCTTTCTAGGCGCAAAGATGACTGCAGATGCTGACTGCAGCCAGGAAATCAGAAGACGTCTACTTCTTGGGAGGAGAGCAATGACAAATCTTGATAAAATAGTGAAGAGCAGAGACATCACACTGACAACAAAGGTCCGCATAGTTAAAGCAATGGTATTCCCCGTAGTAACCTGTGGCTGCGAGAGCTGGACCATAAGGAAGGCTGAGCAAAGGAAGATAGATGCTTTTGAACTGTGGTGCTGGAGGAAAATTCTGAGAGTGCCTTGGACTGCAAGAAGATCAAACCAGTCCATACTCCAGGAAATAAACCAGACTGCTCACTTGAGGGAAGGATATTAAAGGCAAAACTGAAAGGCAAAACACATAACGAGAAGACAGGATACCCTGGAGAAGAAGCTGATGCTAGGGAAAGTGGAAAGCAAAAGGAAGAGGGGCTGACCAAGGGCAAGATGGTGGGATGATATTCTGGAGGTGACGGACTCGATCTTGGGGGAGCTGGGGGTGGCGACGGCCGACAGGAAGCTCTGGCGTGGGCTGGTCCATGAAGTCACGAAGAGTTGGAAGCGACTGAACGAATAAACAACAACAAAATGTAATACATGAAATGAAATGAGATGCCATGGGTAAACACATTGGTGGGGAGAAGGGGGTGGGTAAGGGGCAGTAGCAGCTTTCATGGATGTGGGGGTGGCAGCACCAGCTAGGACACCAGATTGATACTGGGCAAGGTCTCAATGATGGTTCCATGCTGAAGGCCCAGTAGAGTCTGACACCGGCCCTGACTGCAATAGATTTTGGCAACCTGCAGCCACAATCCAGCTCAATGAAGTATGCTGTTTGGCCCTTCTGTTAATAGTGACAATTCCCCCTCCTTTACACAAGTGGAAATGTACTGTTCAGGAAACAGGAAGGTGTTTAACTGCTGGGATCCCACCACCAAGTCTTATATGGATGACTCTTCTCTGTGCCCTCCATCCAATCACTGTCAACTTGGTGGCGACGGCCGACAGGAAGCTCTGGCGTGGGTTGGTCCTAGGGATGGCGGAGAATTTCTCCCCGAATTTCGGGGAGGCTGAATGCCAACGCATTCGGCCCCCCGAAATTGGCGGTGAAATTCTCTGCCCCCCCGCCCCCCCCCCCCGGGATGGGACTTACCTCCTGCGAATGTACCTCCCGGCGGGAGGTCCCGGCGGCGTTTCGGCGGCATTTCGGTGGGGGCGGGGGCGGCCGGTCTTCTGACCAGCTGCCGCTGCTGCCATTGCAAAATAAAAAAGTAAAGTAAAAAAAACACACACACACACCCGTGATAGGCTACGTAACGATTTACGTAGTCTATCACGGCTAGATTTCCAAAGTCAGCCGTGATAGGCTACGTAAATCGTAACGTAGCCTATCACGGGTGACTTTGGGGGAAAAAAAAAAGTGCGTACGCAAATGGCGGCGCCCATGGGGCGCCGCCATTTGCGTTCCTTAGTTTGGCACGTCTAGTCTACGTAAAGATTTACGTAGACTAGCAAATAGCGTTCCCTTATTTTCGCCGTAGTCTACGTAAATCTTTACGTAGACTAGACGTGCCAAACTAAGGAACGCAAATGGCGGCGCCCATTTGCGTACGTGCTTTTTTTTTTTTTCAAAGTCACCCGTGATAGGCTACGTGACGATTTACGTAGCCTATCACGGCTGACTTTGGAAATCTAGCCGTGATAGGCTACGTTAATCGTTACGTAGCCTATCAGGGGTGTGTGTGTGTGTTTGTGTGTTTTTACTTTACTTTTTTTTTTCACGGCCGGGGAGACGGGGCGCTCCTCCCCGGCCTGAATTTCGCCGGCAAGGGATGGGGCGCCTCCCCCCCGGCCTGAATTTCGGCCGGGCAAGGCGGGGTGCCTCCCCCCCCCTGAACTTCGGGGGGAGAACCGAAGCGCCTCCCCCACACTGTGAAGCAAGCTGCGGGACTAGGTAAGTCCCTTTCATCCATTCCTAGTTGGTCCATGAAGTCATGAAGAGTCGGAAGCGACTGAACAAATAAACAACAATCACGGCAAAGAGCAAGGATGCAAATGGCATCGGCTATGCCCGACGTCATTTGCATCTGCAGCCTGGCAGTGGACAGAAGTCCGGCTGCGGACGGGCCCAGCCAGTGGTTCTGCGGACTCGCCATGTAGTAGAGCCTGCCAGGTAGGATTCCGGGGAGAGGGATGGATCACCTCCCCCCACCCTGCAGACACCCAAACCGGGTGAGTATTTCGTGCACCCCTAGGGAGTTCCACAGGAAGGGGGCCACCAGACTGAAGGTTCTTCTCCGGGTGGACTCCAATCAAGCCATAGGTCCATGTGGAACCACCAGGAGTGTGCCCTCTGATGAGCTCAGTGACCAGGCAGGTTGGTAAGGGAGAAGGTGCTCTTTCAGGTATTCTGGTCCCAAACTGTTTAGGGCTTTATACACTAGTACCAAAACCTTAAACCTGGCCCGGTAGCGGATAGGCAGCCAGTGCGGTTCCCTCAGCAAAGGAGTTGCATGCTGAAAAGGGGCAGCTCCTGACAACAGCTGAGCTGCTGCATTCTGTACTAGCTGCAGCTGCCGGAGCAGCCTCAAGGGCAGCCCCACATACAGCACATTACAGTAATCCAGCCTTGAGGTTACTAGTCTTGAAGTTAATTTGCTAAACCGCTATCATGCCATGTATGTATGTCTATACCAGCCTTGCCCAAACCTGGTGCCTCCAAGATGTTTTGATGGGAGCTGAAGTCCAGAACTTTTGGAGGACACCATGTTGAGCAAGGCTGGTCTATATGCACCCCCCCCCCCAGGAATGCAGAACTTTACTTATGGGCTATGCTTCTAGTATTTATCCTAGGCCCAGCTGATCCACAGGCTTCATTCTGCCAGACAATTGCAGCAGCTGATGTTGTCCATGCCTATTCCCTTCTGTGCCTAAATAAGGGTCTGAGACATGAGTAGATACAGAAAATAGTAGCTCTCTAGACTAGCAAGGCTCCAGTCTTGGTCCATGAGGTTTCTGGTTCTCTCTTCATGATGGCTGGGTGTGGACCCGCCATGTTCAGTGCAGGGCAGTTGCTGGGGTGGGAGCAACACCATGGGCGAGCTGTTGTGTTCATGCTGATGGGATTCCTGGACTCAAGTTGGCCACATTGTAAGAAGCAAAACGTTGGACTGGATCAACCTTCCCCAACCTGGTGCCCTTTGGATGGGGTCAACTGCAACTCCCACCATCCCCTGGTCAGCATGGGATGCAGGGAGTTGCAGTCCAACATATCTGAAGTGCATCATGGGGAAGGCTGGGCTGGAAAGACTTTTGGTCTAATCCTGCCACATTTTTTTTTAAGTAATCATTTAATTTTATGTAAAAGAGGATACGCTGCTTTTTTCCCCAGAGGTCCTAAACATGGCTAATGAGATCACTACAATCAATAATTTAAATACAAAATTAAAACAAAATAGCAGCATGGGGGGGATCAGATTGTTGTTATTATTTTTTAAAGCCAGGACAACAATGTTCCTACTACTAGCTCAAAAGCCTGCCGAAAACACAGGGTCTGGCCCACCTGACAAAGACCTGCAATGTGTGGGCTGGATGAACCTCCAAAAGGAGGCAATTCCATAGCCTGTGGGCTGTTACAGAAAAGGCCCTCTCTCGGATTACCGCCAACCACACCTCTGATGGTGGCAGGACCAAAAGCAAGCCTTATGATTCAAGCTCCAGAGACACATTTCTGATAAACAGAGGGGTACATTTCCTTATTCTAGTTGTGGGGGATGTGGATTTTTCAAACGTATTTCTAATTATGTGCTGCTTAACTAGCCAGTTTGTTCGTCTCATGAACATTATCGCCTGAGACATCACCTCTTCGCTTTGCAACCCTACCCCAGTCATAAAGAGGACTGGATGTAACTTGTAGAGGAAAGAAGGATCTTTCTCACGGGGCACTTGTATTCTCTCCTCCTGCGCATTTTTCTCTGAGTTCTGACTCTTGCCTCAATCCAACTAAATTCTGCCTTTGCCTTTAATTAAAAAGCCACAATTGGTTTGTTTAGAATGAGAGATAGCCCTGTTCTTGCCCCGAGGAGCATGTTTGATTCTGCAGGAGATGGCAGAGGGAGAGATAGAATCATCATAGGTAGGGAGGGAGGGTGGCTGGGAATGCTGGGGCTACACCTGCTGGGAACCTCACATGTTCTCAGAGAGGTGCCCAGGAATCTCTGGAGGAAATCTCCACAGAGCCAGAAATTGGGGTTGTTTCTGGAGCTTGAAGCAGCCTTTTGTTTTTCTTCTCTCCAGGATGTTGCAATGTGACCAGGCCCATTACAAAGTGCATTGTTTCGTCCCTAGAACTGGTTTCTTTGGGCAAAAAACTTGGTGCAACCTACAAAGTCAAGCAAGAACACGAATGCCACTCAATCTCATTTATTTAAATTTCTACTTGCCCTATCAGGCTGGCTTGTGGCATTTGCAGTATTCTTCCAAAGATAAAGCAGCAATGAAAATATATATCCCACAGTTCAAAGGATGCAATCCAGCTGCAGACACTGGTTGCAGTTGCAGAATTCGGATTAAGCCAAGCCCGCCCCAACGGTGACCCATCAAACTAAGCACAGTCCAACAGCCACATATCATGACTTGTTGTGTGCCTGTCCACCCCTTGCCTCTTGATTTTCTCAGTTTCAGGAAGGGGGACACACACACACACCAAATGGTTTATTGAGCCCTTGGTGGGGTGTGTTTGGTTTGCTCATAAGCTGTGTAGGCCTCCTGTTAGCTGAACCTACAGAAGTCAGAAGCCCTTCTCTGAGAAATGTTGGTAATCTGGTTGAAACCCTTCCCTCTTCCACCCAAATCTCTACTGGAGTTTTGCCTGAAAACTTCACTTCCAAATTTACTTCCAAAATCTTTTTTTTTTTTTTCCCTGTGGTTGCTTAAATTTTGGAGCATCTTAGGGGATGAAATGTGTGAAATGTGCAGCTGTTTTCATAATCATGCCTTGGCAGGTTTGACTGTCACATAGACAAGAGTCCTCTGCATGCATAGGGCTCTATTGAGGCAGCCAATGAATGTATGTAAGGCAGGGATGGGCACCTCCAGCTGGATGTGACCCCCAGGGTTTCCCCATCTGGCCCACAAGCTTCATCTGCTGTTATCTCCAATCAGTGATCAGAGATTAAATACCCTTTCAATCAGCTTTAAATACTCTGCATAGAATTGAGTGGTGTTGCACTTGGGCTTACTCTTGAGTAGACTTGCTTAGGATTGAGCTGTGCGGGAAATGTCTAAATTGGTAAGAATTGGTTGTGGTTGTTGTTATTTACATTTCTATACCGCCCCACAGAGAGTTACAAAGCTTAAAAATATTAAAATACTGTACACAAAGTTTTAAAAACCATTTACATAAAACACACATACAGATAGTATACTCGAAGACAACATATATCTAAAAATAACTTTGAGCAATCAGCCATAACCATAAGACCAAATCCAGGACTGATTACAAACTCATAATATGCTGTCAAATGCCTGAGAAAAGATAGGTCTTAACCTGGCACTGAAAAGAAAATAATGTTGGTACTAGGCCGGCCTAATCCAGGAGACCATTCCACAGTTGGGGGGCCACCACTGAGAAGGCCCTCCCTCTTGTTGCCACCTTCTGAGCCTCCCTCAGAGGAGGCACCCAGAGGAGGACCATAGATGTTGAGCATAGAGTATGGATACATTCATGTCAGGAGAGGTGCTCTATCAGGTATTGTGTTCCCAAGCCATGTAAGAATTGTCCTTGGCCCCACGCCATGTCCGTAGCTTCACCAAATGCTGGAATGCAGCCCCCAAGACCCTTCCCAAATTGGAATTCAGCCCCTGTGCCAAAATAGGTTCACCACCCCTGATATAGGGGGAGGGTTGCATCCTGCCAATGCAATGCCACCCTACATATTTGTTGCTTGAAGACACATACTGAATGACTGAACAGGGCATAGGTTACAGCAGCCTTCCCCAACCTGGCACCCTCCAGATGTGTTGGACTACAGCTCCCATAATCCCCAGCCATAATTCTGAGCCTCACCTCACCCCTGCCTTGTTCAGCCTGCAATGCTTGCAAAAGAAATGAGCTCCAAGAACCTGCAAACACAAAGGAACCTGATTATTTCTGCGGAGCAAACATTTGCCCCTTTTCTGCTCTCAGTCAGGACTGGCAACATTGCCTAAAGGGCTTTTGCTTCACATCAAAGTTATATAACTTTACAAAACACAAGTCAACTGATCTTTGAGTTTCTACTTCAGAGAGGCTTGCGGTGGCAGCCCCAGACATAACCATAAAGTAACTCATTAATCGCTTTCTGTCTCCCATTTTCAGTACATAGCACCAGCCCTCGGTTTTTATACATGGCAGGCACTTAATGCACAACATCCCAAGAACTTTGAAAGCCAAGATTTTAATTCTGTCTCTGTGTGAAAATGGTTGGCAAGCACTAAAATCCCATGCTACATTTATCAAAGGGATTACACAAACACTCTTCCCAGCAACCCTTTGGAGACAGGAATATTGTCATAATTCTACTCTGGTGACTGAGCTCACATCAAAAATGATCACAGAGAGGAACACTTTACAACTTGTTGTGAGAGGTGGGGGGGGGGGAAGAACATCTCCCCATGTGACTCTCCACTTTTTCTAGGAAACATATTATATAACAACAAAGCTTGGAAAGAACACTTGGATTTCCAAATCAGAATCCAATCTGACTTGGATTCCTGCATTGAGCAGGGGGTTGGACTCGATGGCCTTGTAGGCCCCTTCCAACCCTACTATTCTATGATTCTATGATTCTATAACACACCACTCAGTTGTACAATCTGTAGCTGTGTGATCCTGAAGGCAACCAATGAAATTGAACTGATGCAACACCTTCTGCTTGCCAACCAGCTAGGAATCAGATTATATGGTTCAACCAATAGAAGTGGATTGGAGCAGGCTGGGGAGGGACCATAACTCAGAGGGAGAGTGCATGAGTTGCATGCAGAATGTCCCAGGATTCCATCCCCAGCATTTCTAGTCAGAAAGGTCTCAGGAGGTGGAGGTGGGAAAGACCATTCTCTAACTGAGATCTCAGAAAACCACTGCCAATCAGAGTAGATAATACTTGGCTAGTTGGGCTGGTGATCTGACCAGGGCCAGCCCTACCATTAGAGAGAGTGAGGCAATTGCCTCAGGCAGCAGGGCAGGGGGAGGAAGGGGGAGGCAGCAGTGGCAACCTCCTGGCTGTTCTTCCTGGATTCCCCAGCTGTTCCCCTCTGTTAGAGGATAGAACTAGGTCAGCTGCACAAGATTAAACTGCCAGTCCAGCTGGCATGGAATGGGGAGGGGGTGCCATCTTGTCTCTCGCCTCAGGCACCAAATGTCTTGCATGAGAACTGACCCATTTTAAGGCAGTTCCTTGTGCCCAGGGAACTAGTACTGGGGATCCAAAACCAGTAAACTCCAGTTTCTGAGAAGCTCCACCCACTAGTTTCCACCTTGGCTTCAACCATAGCCTGCCAGGTTCTGTTCAGGAGATGTCCAGGTGACAACCTTTATTTTCAATCATTCTCAGGATGACATACGAACTAGCGGAGCTGGAACATTTTGAACTGTGAGTTTGGTCCACTGACATTACATCCAAGATGGTGGCATTGGGACCATTCTTCTTCACACATCTATGTACCTCTATGATGACAACTGGTTACTATATACTGTATACCAAACAATTTCTGATGCAATCATGTGAAGGCTGACCAACAAAAAATTCCTTACCAAAGTGGTGGCAGTGGGGGGCGGGGGGGGGGCTGGCTTAGCTGGTCCAAACTGCACTTGGACCAGTTGCCAGAGAAGAGGGAGGTAAGTACTGGTTGGAATCTCTGATGCCCTGGTCCGCTTCCCACCCAAACTACAGCTGCTGCTCTAGACCCTCTCACATTTCACAGACTAAACGAAGGACACAGTTGTAGCATTCCAATTCTTATCTACCAAAGATCAATGCTTGAGTCCCCTCCCCCCACCCACTTCCTCCCTGTTACACATTGCTGGAGACTTTTCTCCACCTTCTAGATGCCTTATTCATGTGCTTTTTCATTGCTTGCCTTCTCCCACTTTAAAAGCTAGGATAATTTTGTTGTTTTGGTTATACAGGAACAGCCTTCCCCAACCTGGCACTCTCCAGATGTGCTGAAGTACAAATCCCATCACCCCCAGCCAGCAGTGCAGAGATGTGCGGTCCAACACATCTGGAGGGTGCCAAGCTGAGAAAGGTAGTACTAGAAAACCAACACCATCCGTCAACAGGCTACCAACAGATCAAAATATACCCCAGTGTTCATATGCATGCTTAAACACTAGAAATGGAGGGTTTATTTCTAGAGGACCTGGGGAAGAGAGTGGAACCCTGAAGAATGATAATTCTTCCATTCTAGTAGCTCATGCTAAAAATAATAACAGACTCCCTGCCCAAGTCAAAACTAT
The DNA here is from genome assembly GCF_057233095.1 of Heloderma suspectum. NCBI lineage: Eukaryota > Metazoa > Chordata > Lepidosauria > Squamata > Helodermatidae > Heloderma > Heloderma suspectum. The sequence continues at coordinate 326,349,538 of NC_139460.1, read as the reverse complement.
GGAATTTGCTACCACAGGAGGTAGTGATGGCCACCAATTTGGATGGCTTTAAAAGGGGGTTGGACAAGTTCATGGAGGAGAAGACTACTGTCGACTACTAGTCCTGATGGCCATGTGCTACCTCCAGAACCAGAGGCAGTGAGCCTATGTGCACCAGTTGCTGGAGAATATGGGTGGAAGGGTGCTATTGCCCTCATGTCCTACTTGTTGGCTTCCCATTGGGGCAGCTGGTTGGCCACTGTATGAAGAGAATGCTGGACTAGATGGACCCTTGGTCTGATCCAGCAGGGCCCTTCTGATGTTCTGATGTTCTTATGCACAGACAAATTAGGGGAATTTGGAGCATCTGCTGTATTTATTGCCAGGTTGATTGTGAAGAAAAACAACTTGAACTAAGAACATAAGAAAAGCCATGCTGGATCAAACCAAAGGTCCATCAGGTCCAGCTTTCTTTTCATACAGTGGCCAACCAGCTGCCCCAATGGGAAGCCCACAAGTAGGACATGAGGGCAATAGCACCCTCCCACCAGCGACAGGTGCACATAGGCATACTGCCTCTGGTACTGGAGGTAGCACATAGCCCTCAAGCCTAGTAGCCATTGATAGCCTTCTCCTCCAGGAATTTGTCTAACCTCCTTTTAAAGCCATCCAAGTTGGTGGCCATCACTACATCCTGTGGTAGCGAGTTCCATAGTTTAACTATGCGCTGTGTGAAGAAGTACTTCCTTTTATCTGTCCTGAATCTCCCACCAATCAGCTTCATAGGATGGCCTAGTATTTTGAGAGAGGAAGAAAAATCTCTCCCTATCTACATTCACCACACCATGCATAATTTTGTAGACCTATCATGACCTCTACCCTTACGCTCCTTTTATCCAACTAAACAATCCCAGCTGTTGTAACCTTCTCTCATAGGTGAGATGTTCCAGCCCCTTGATCATTTTAGTGGCCCTTTTCTGCACTTCTTCCAGCTCTACAATATCCTTTTTGAGATGCAGTGACCAGAATGGTAAACAGCATTCCACGGATGTTCGCTAGGGATGCTGGAGAAATCCACAGCAGATTCAAATGAGTTTGGATTTCTAGGAATCTGACCTACGGATTCTGGAGTGGCTTTTTCCATGCCATGCAGATTCTCCAGACTTGTGGACCAGTTTTTTTTTTGGGGGGGGGGATTAGTGTGAATGTATATTAGCAGTAATTCACATTCATGAATGCACATTTGCACTAATGTGAATTAGCACTATTGCAAATTAACATAACCAGAACAAACTTCTGGTTTTAAAAAATCCTACTCTGTCAATAAGCAGACGACAGAATGAAAGATGCCCGAAAATTTGCAAAACACAGACGGAATGGATTTAACAAAGCCTACCCATACATCCCTAGAGTTTGCAATATAGATTTGTATAAAGGTAGTATGATATTTGCAGTTTTATTTTCGATTCCTGTCATAGAATCCTAGAATCATAGAATAGTAGGGTTGGAAGGGGCCTACAAGGCCATTGAGTCCAACCCCCTGCTCAGTGCAGGAATCCAAGTCAGAGCATCCCTGACAGGTGGCTGTCCAGCCTCGTCTTGAATGCCTCCAGTGTGGGAGAGCCCACCACCGCCCTAGGGAATGGGTTCCATTGTTGTATTGCTCTAACAGTCAGGACATTTTTCCTGAAGTTCATCCGGAATCTGGCTTCCTGTGACTTGAGCCCATTATTCCATGTTCTGCATTCTGGGATGATCGAGAAGAGATCCTGGCCTTCCTCTCTGTGACAACCTTTCAAGTACTTGAAGAGCGCTATCATATCTCCCCTCAGTCTTCTCTTCTCAAGGCTAAACATGCCCAGTTCTTTCAGTCTCTCCTCATAGGGCTTTGTTTCCAGTCCCATGATCATCTTTGTTGCCCTCCTCTGAACCCTCTCCAGCTTGTCCGCATCCTTCTTAAAGTGTGGTGCCCAGAACTGGACACAGTACTCCAGATGAGGCCTAACCAGTGCTGAGTAGAGGGGAACTAGTACTTAGCAGGATTTGGAAGCTATGCTTCTATTAATGCAGCCCAAAATAGCAGTGGCCTTTTTTTGCAGCAATATCACACTGTTGGCTCATATTCAGCTTGTGCTCTACAACAATTCCAAGATCCTTCTCGCTTGTAGTGTGGTTGAGCCACGTATCCCCCATCTTGTAACTGTGCTTTTGGTTTCTTTTTCCTAGGTGCAGAACTTGGCATTGATCCATATTAAATGTCATTCTGCTGTTTTCTGCCCAGTGCTCCAGTCAATGAAGATCGCTTTGAATTTTGTTTCTGTCTTCCAAAATATTAGCTATCCTGCCCAATTTTGTGTCATCTGCAAATCTGATCAGCATTCCCTGCACCTCCTCCTCCAAGTCATTAATAAAAATGTTGAAGAGCACTGGGCCCAGGACTGAGCCTCTGGTACTCCGCTCATTACCTCTCCCCAGTTTGGGAAGGTCCCATTGATAAGCACTCTTTGAGTCCGATTCTTTAGCCAACTGTGAATCCACAGGATTGTTGTTTCATCTAGCCCACATTGAGCTAGTTTGCTCATCAGGATATCATGGGGCACTTTGTCGAAAGTCCTAATCATGCATTCATGCCTAACATGGAATTTGCCTTTTTCACAGCAGCCTCACACTGCGGCAAGGTTTTTATTGAGCTGCCCCGGACAACCCCAAGATCTCTTTCTTGGCCATTCACCGCTAGCTCAGATCCCATCAAATTGTACATGAAGTTGGGATTTTTTGCCCCAACGTGCATCACTGTACACTTAAACCAGGACATTAAACTTTAAAGCAGGACATGGTCTTGGATGGAAAAGGAAACCTGCATTGCATTATTCAAGACCGGGCAAGTTGAGGCTGCAGGTCCTGTCTCAGTATAACTCTCTACAGCTGGATACTCTGTGTATCATGGCCATAGAGAGGAAGGTGGAGGTGGAGACACCATGATTCAAAGAGATATCATCACCCTTGCCAGCTGTCCTATCTGGCAGATGACCTATATTGAGCGTATTTACCTGGCGTTGAGCAACAGGGCCAGTCCTGGGATTCCGCTAGCATGCTACCCACCCAGCAGGAGTGAGGGGCCAATTACACCTTGGACACCTGGCAGTGGTGCTGATATTTCTGTGACTCACCACTGTGTGTCCACCCCCGACCTTCCCGCCCTGTGCCGGTACCCAGGTGGACAGAGTTCCCTGTTCTTTAGAGTTTTTTTCCAGGAGAGGCTTGACAGGCACAGCTTCTTCTGTCTTGTCAGAGAGGAGTGAAAAACAAGTCTTCCACTGTGCCTTCAGCAATGAAATTGAGCAAGGGTTTTTTTTTTGTTTTGTTTTGTTTTTTGAAAAACAAGTCTTCTGTTAAGCTTCAGCCCCACCTCAAATTTGCAGGCCTGGTCATCTAAAATGCAAAAGAGGGGATGTGGTTTTTGCCCCCTCCCCCAAATTTGGGCCACAGTTTTAAAGGTTCGAGCATATGGCAGAGAACTAATGAGTATGTATGTATGTATGTATGTATGTATTTATTTTATTGCATTTATATCCTGCCTTTTTTCCTCTTGCAAGGAACCCAAGGCGGCTTACATTCTCCTCCTCTCCATTTTATCCTCACAACAACCCTGTAAGGTGGGTTGGGTTGAGAGTCTGTGACTGGCCCAAAGTCACCCAGTGAGCTTCCATGGCCGAGTGGGGACTAGAACCTGGAGCTCCCGGCTCCCAGTCCAGCACTCTCACCACTACACCACTCTGGACTCCATCAGTGGACCCACCCAAAACCACTGTGTGGTGCCCCTGGATCCACCCACTCTGGTCTTCATCCCCAGACCTAGATGGTTTTGTTCCAGACTCCACCAGGTGCCAAAAAAATTTATTTCAAGAAATGGCAGTTCTAGTTATTAGGCTGGGTTCAGCTGTGTACTTGGTGCAATCTTTAGCTTTGCTATATTGGAGTAGGCAAGACCCAAATGAACCCCTGTAGCTATTTAAGTTATCGTCAATATGACAGTTTCATTCTAGGAACAAGCAGAGTTTGCCAAAGAATTACGGAATATTTCACTCAATATGAATTCATTTGGCATTTCTCACTTTGACAGTTAATCCAGTTTTATGAGATCGTCCTGCAGGCTATTTCACCCAGCATAACAAAGCGAAGCAAGAAGGCAGCAAACATAAGAGCCGTGCTGGATGAGACCAAAAGCCTTCTAGTCCAGCATGAAGAACATAAGAAGATCCATGCTGGGTCAGACCAAGGGTCCATCACACCCAGCATTCTGTTCACACAGTGGCCAACCAGCTGCCAGTGCGAAACCCACTTCTAATGTTCTTATTGGACAAAATTGAGTTCTCTAGAATACTGTTAAATTTTACCTCTAGAGAATGTGCTTTTAAATTTCATTGGCCTCTTTTATCCCCTAAGCCTTTCAAATACTCATGTTAACTGAGGTTGTGAGCCCTTTGGGGGCAGACATATGTGTCTGGAAAACCTGCTCTGATTGCAAATGAGTCCGGAGGATAGACAGAGCTGTACATCTGTGGCATTCCTCAATGTTTTTCTAGTGACAGGTGACGTCACCAATTGACTGTTCAAGAGTGAGTGTTTCCTAAAAGCAGGAAGTGTGTATACAGCTCTCAACCACTCAAAAGGTGGTTCTGGGAGCCAGTTCTGGACTGAAAAATACTTGGAGATTCATGAAAGATGGGCAAATCAAGGCCTCATCAAAACAAACAAAACAAACCGCCGTTCTGGATCAGATCAATGCCAACAGAGTTCATCAGTGGTGCCCCAGGAAGCTAAGAAACAGGGCATGGTGGTGATGGCTCTTCCCTCTTGTTTTCTCCCTGCACCCATCTGCTTCCAAAGTTTGCCTAAAAACAAAGTCAGGGGTTCAAGTCTTCCAGATAGTTAAAACCCTTCCGGAACCTACACTTCTCCAACAACACACATTTCTTGGTTGGACTCGATGGTCTCATAGGCCCCTTCCAACCCTACTATTCTATGATTCTTCTTGCCAAGACAAACTGGCCTTTTCAAAGGATTGCACAGAAATGTTTCTGTTTGGTTTAGCCTAATAACTTAGAAATGTAAAAGGTTATGAGTTTCAAGTCTCCCCTGGGAGGTAGTGGCAGAGCAAGGACAGGTGTTTGTTTGTTTCTTTGTTTTTTACAAAGGCGTTACATTTGCTTTTCTTAATCGAGACGAGAGAGATTTCAGGCACCCAAATGTCATCTTGTAGAGATGATCTCTGAATGACTGGTGATGCCCACCAAAAAGTCTTCATCGTGACCCAATGGCACTCTCCGTTTTCATGGCGTGCCCCCAGACATGCCATCTTTGGCCTTGTCACAAAGCAGATGTTTGCATTTATTTAACCACCAAATATCTTTATAAAGAGTTCCAAACATTCCTGAGAAATGCTGGTGCTTGAAACAGCTTTGATTTTTTTTTGTTCTGCAAAAGAGCTTTTATTAATTTTTCAAAATACAAAAGACAGACAAAGAAAGAAAATAAAGTTACATCCAGTTTAAGTTTAGTTGTTGGCAGAGGGTAGTTTGTTTACCCCCTCCCCCTTTTACAGGCAAAAATATGGGTGGAATCCATTACTGCTTGGAGATTTTCATTTTCTTTATGATTTTCTTCATAATAGCCTATTATATTTAGTCTCTTTTCCATAATTAGAGGAAAGGCTTGGATAGATGTTGGTTCATATGTCCCTGATTTGTATATGAAATAAAATCATGCAATATTGTATAAAAATCAAATACTTTAACTGTGCCTTTAGCCAATTTAAGTTGCTATGCCAATTTTCCTGCCATGGCTATTTGCCACAGCTCCACGTGCATCTAAGGAACATGATCCATTCCTTAGATGTCACTTTTGCATTTTGTCCTTCCCGTATTGTTAATAGAGCCATTGAGCCAATGCTGATGTTACATATATAGTCCGATGTGTGATGTTTGTCATTTCTGAAAATATGTTGCAAAACACAACAGGACATGGCAGATACATATGAATATATAAACTTTGCTGATTACAGCTTCTCCAACATTTTGTATGATTTATATTTACTATCCTTCCCAAATACACTGGTGTAATATTGAAACAACTTCAAGAGAAGCTCTTCTCTCCCACTACCTCCTTCATGCTACACAGCTTTTGTGTGATCAGTTCATACCATGTACCTGATGGAACATAAGACAAAAGAAACACAGTTTTTCATGACTTTTTTTTTCAAGTGTCACACAGAGACCTCTAGTTTTTCAGCACCTGTTGCAAAAATGGTCACCTACCCATTTCCTACCCATGTTATCACTTAGTGACACTATCATATAGCCAAATCCGATTGGCTATTTGGTGCTGTGTTGTCATTCTGTTGATGACACGATCCCTGATTGGGAGGGATGGTTGACATAACTAATCCAGGAAGGAGAAAGAATTGTTGTTGTTGTTCAGTCGTTCAGTCGTGTCCGACTCTTCATGACCCCATGGAGAAAGAATTACCAGACAGGAAAAAGAATGCTGAACAGGATGAACAAAGGGATTTTGCATACTTATTTGTTTTTTTCAGGAAAAAAATATCCCACCATAATACTATGTTTTTTTTAATCTGGTAATCAAGAATATTAATATTAAGTACAGCCAAGGCCACACTTTTGCTACAAACATGCATGATCCCTCCCAGGAAACCCTTGGAATTGTTTTGTGAGTATGCTGAAAAATCAAAGTTGTTTTGTTGTTTAATTGATTTAAATTATAATTATGTTGATTACTGTTTTCCTTGAGTGCACTTGAAATATATGTTTTATATATTGTTTAGCTATTTTATTGTCGTAAGTTATTTTTTGAAAAAAGTTTTTTAAACAAACAAATGTGATTCCAGGTCCAGGGTTCCTGAGAGAAGAATACACAGAAGCACAGAGTGGTCTCTGTTTTGCATCTGACAGTGTTACTTTGAGGTAGTCAACTGAACACTTGCTGAACTGTGACTCACAAGAATGTCAGAATTCTTGCTAGATAACAGCAAGGTTCATCTAGTCCACCATCCTGTCTTCACCTGCAGCCAGCCAGATAACCTCTAAGCATTCACTACCAAGTGATGAAGATATTGCCTTCCCTGTTGTTTCTCTGCAGTGTTGTTTGTCTACACAATTCGTGAGCCTGACTGGAAACCTTTTTGGGCCAGATTAGGCTTATGGGCCAGATGTTCCCCACCTCTGGTCTACAGCATTACGGGTGGGAGAACCAGTGAAGCTCGAGCTTGTCCACCTCAGAGTTCAGTCTCCCTCATCCTTGTTCCCACATGCAAGGTTTTTGTTGTTGTTTGAATGGGGACAGTGTGGATTGGGGTGTGCATTTTTCAAAGCGTGCACATATGTACTTTTCCTCATTGGCTAAAGCGTAACAAATGCATGTTGTTGTTTTTCAAAATGCACTTTTCAAAAAGTGTGCATTTTTCTAACACATTTTGTGAATGCGACTGCAAGCTCAGGAATATGTGAGCTTTCCCTGCAAAAGGCACTCACGTTCAGGGGTGCAAACAGGGGAAGTTCTGATGCTTAATGAACTGAAACAAAATTCTAGTACATCCCTATCTGGTATTGAGAGTAGGGATGTAAGAACTCACCCTAGTTCAGGTTCTCCAGGCACTCGCCGAAGCAGCAGTGCCCCTGCTCGCATCCCCCCGAACCTGCGCTCGAGCCACCCACAAGTTCGGTGAATTCCCCAGTGCTCACCGCAAACCCGTTCGGTGAGCGCCGCCATTTCCGCGCCTTTGATTTCTGCGTGAAACAGGAAGTTAAAAAAATGCGCATATTCAAATATGCTGAGTTTGGAGCTGGGAAAGCTAAATTAGCTCAATATTAGAGGGATTATACCTCTAATATTGCACATATTTAGCTTTCCCAGCTCCCAACTGTGCATATTTGAATATGCGCATTTTTTAACTTCCTGTTTCATGCAGAAATCAAAGGCACGAAAATGGCGGCGCTCACCAAATGGGTTCGCGGTGAGTACTGGGGAGCGGGCACGAGTCGGGGGTGAACAAAGACAGCGTCTCGGCGGGTGCAGTTCGGAGTCGCGGGCAGGGGTTGCTCAACGAATTCCCGAACCCTGAACTGCGCTCATGACATCTCTAATTGAGAGGTATACTGCCTCTGTGCACAGAGGTTCCATGTGTGTGTGTGTTTTAACTCAATGATGTCCAGAGGATTATTTATTTGCCCAACACATCTCACCATTCTGCTACTAGGATGGGTGGGTGTTTGCATATCACAACAGAATGAGGAGGTACGTCACCAAAAATAAAGGATAAAAGGGGGTAGTGAATTGCACAAAGGTAAAATCCAACATAATTCCTACCTGGAGTAGACCCACTGAAATTAATGAGATTTAAGTTCCATGCATTTCAATAGGTCTAGTCTACATAAGACTTATATTGTATTTTACTCAATATTTGCATATGATAACTTATATATACAGATGCAAGTTTAGAAATAATTACTACAATTTAAATAGAAAGCCAATACCTTTCATCTGTAGTGGGGAGGTCTGTAACAAGGGATGGATGGACTCACCTCTGTCCACACAGCTCACTGAACCCCCACCGGCCGCCCCTGTTCAGTTCCCTGGATGAACCGCCGTGCGGTCCATAGGCACCCCGAGAGCAGCGCGCATCCACCCAACCCCTCAGCGAGCCACCATTTTTAATGTGTGTTTTTTTTTTAAGACCTTTTACATAAATGGCGGCCATAAAGGGGCCATTTACACAACATTACAGGAGTTAATGGACCAAATGCAGTCACTGATTGGTTCAGCTTTGTACTACTTGATGTTAGGGGGAGAGAGAGAGATAGAGAGAGAGAGAGAGAGAGAGAGAGAGCCTTTCCTTTAGAATGGTGTGCTGTGGGGCTACAGCCTTGACTGGCTGGCTGCCACAACACATCCTTTTATAGGCAAGCCAGCTAGGAGAAGGGGGCACCACCACTACTTGTCAGGGGGTTGTTTGGGGGCCCTCCTGCACCACAGATCCCCAGACTGGTGCCCTCTGGTCCAGCCCTGGCACTGCTCCTGATCAAAGGATAACCAACTGTCTTCCACACTATTTCAAAATAACTCTCTTTTTGTATTGGTTCTCTTTCCTCCCCCAGGTTTAGGTTTTAACTTCCATGGCTAAAAGCTGTTGACACACCTCCCCTCTCTGAGTTGGTCTTACTCTTTTAAGGAAACCATTCTAAGTTGTGGTCATCGAAACATGGTACTGAATTCCATAAATTACATGTTGTAGAAGGAATTCTTTCTTTTGACAGTCCCAAACCTGCTGTCAACCCATTGTTGTGCAGGATTCTTTCCCGCATGTGCATCTTTAGAATGGTATCCTTCATGGGTGCTATTCCATGTTAGAAAACCATCTCCCCAATCCCACAATCTGTTGTGGGTATGGTAGCTCCAATATCCACAGCAAAGATAATGATAGCACCCACCTAGATTTCCCCAACCATGTCAGTCAACGGGGATGCATGCACAGAGCAGGCCCCTCCACTGGAGAGGAAAGTGAAACTTGCTCACTCACAAGGAGCACATTGATGCATACTGAAGGCCATGTATCAGTGTGCGTGTCTGCTCTATGTCCTTTCAGGGGTCCAGTTTGAATGCTTGCTTTTTCTTGCCTGTATAGGGGGAGGAAGGTAAAATGAGGTAGTCAAAATCCTCAGCTAACCTGCCTTTGTTTTGCAACTCCAGCAAGGGCAAATATTAGTTTATGCTCTATTTGTCTTGCAGCGCCTCAAAAACAATTGGTTTGGCAGCAACCAACTCATCTTCCTGGAAAGCCATCTGCCCTGGTACACAGGACAGGGGGCATTTGGAATTCATTTTTGCCAAGAGAAGGTGCCCTCTTGGCTCCCACTGTGCATTGGACATATAGACTCCCACATCCAATTTTCTTAAAAGGGGTGGGTATCTGCCCTGGCTCTTCTGCCTGCCTGATCCTACCAGACTGAACAGCAATGAAAAGATGTGTGGTTTGGTGGTGTAAGAAGAATACAAAATGTCTACTGCCTCCCCCAAAATCTGGCTCCGTGTGATTTCAATTCTGAAATTGTTGGGAAGAGAAGTCTCTGCTTTTCAGGTCCATTTTGGTTAAAAGCAATGGAAATCCAAAATGGGTCTGGGCTCGGGGGAGGGGGAGACCTTTGAGAAGGTTCAAACATTGATTATGTCCCCACAACCTGTGTACCTACAGGCTGCTAGCTTTTAGGATATGTATAGGTTAGGGGTGTCAAGATCCCCCATCACCATGTCGAAGCCCCCAGCCATAGGAACAGGCAAAGTGGGTCCTGTGAGGAGGAGGAGGAGGAGGAATATTGAATAGGGGCAGAAGCCAAAGGGGGAGTGGCAGGCCTGCTTGGAATGTGGAGGGCCATTGGCTTGCCTTCTCCTGGGCAGAGTTTCCCTTTTGAGCTCCTTTTGCTTATGAGGTATTGCTGTACCAGGATTTGTTTGAAATGCAGTTGCCACTATGTGGGCACACATTAATGGATACAGTGCAGCCTACTTTGTTTCTATAAGACCCTCCTGTGTCACACACCAATATATAGTGATGCAATAACGGAAGCCACAGAGGTGTTTGCAAGGTCACGTGGGTTGTTTCTGGGGGGGGGGGATTGTTCTTAGGTAAATACATGCACACCTGCACAAATGTTTATCAGTGCAGTCATTTCCTGGGTGGTTCTATGGATGGATGGACATGGGGAAACATCTGGTTCTCTTATGTGGTTCTCTTATGGATGGACATGGGGAAACATCTCTGGACACCCCACACACCCAGATTCTTGACCTTCTCTTCTCTCCTCCTCCTCCTCCTCCTCCTCCTCCTCCTCCTCTCTCTCTCTCTCTCTCTCTGCTATCTCGCGCTCAATCTCTCTCGCTCTCTCCAGTTTCTTGGTGTTTCACAGCTGTTTTGCCTTCCCAGGCTCCTTGCTCTCCACTGCAGCTGGGGAGGAGCAGGAGCCATTCCTGGCTTTCAACCAGGACCAGGTTTTCCCCTCTCCCCTTCCCCCAAAGCCTACCAGAAGTTTCCCTCTTCCTTTTCACCAAAAAGCATTAACCAGCACCCCTCCAAGCCAACAGGAAAGCCAGCGGCTCCTTCTGCCTTGATACCCCAATTGCCATTCTCAAGCATATCTTCCTACCTGCTTACCTGGACGCAAGCATGCATGATTTGCCTGGGGAGGCGGTGGGCTCTCCCACACTGGAGATCCACACTGGAAATCCCACTAGGATTTACCATGATTTACCTAGGGAGGCGGTGGGCTCTCCCACACTGGAGGCATTCAAGACGAGGCTGGACAGCCACCTGTCAGGGATGCTCTGACTTGGATTCCTGCACTGAGCAGGGGGCTGGACTCGATGGCCTTGTAGGCCCCTTCCAACCCTACTGTTCTATGGTTCTATGATTCTATGATTGAATGTAAAGGGACTACTTTTTGAGTAGACATATATGATTGCATTGTCAGCTTCCTAGCAATTTTTGGAAAAAAAGGGAATGAAAGAGAAGAGGATAATTGGGAAGGCTTGAGGAGACATTGTTTCCTTTGAAGGTGTGGCGGGGGGGGGGAGAGATTGATTTAATTCTCCATTGATTTGTCACAACAGACCAACCTCACAGACATTTGTGCATGGCAGTTGTGCACAGCTGTGCATCTGTGTATAGGTGCATTCAAGGGTAGGACACCCCCATAATGAATGACCACTCAGCCTCTTTGATGATGGTCAGCAAGCGGAGCACAGACCCCCTATTTCCTGCCCAACAAGCCACCGCTTCCGAAAGGGGGGGGGGTTGCCAAATCAGTTCTACAGGCTGAAAACACTCCCACCAATACCACTGATAATACTGTGTTCCTCATCCACACTGAAATCACTAGAGTAGAGACACCACAATACACCCCCCCCCCAAAAAAAAGCTGTTATAAAACAGGTCTGCAAAGAACTGGAACATAGACAGGCAGAAATCATAGGACAACAGGCTGGTGAATGTATTCCACAGTGTGCAAGTGAGACAGACATTGCAGTAATGGAGGAAAACCTTCATATAGATTGGCCCCCCCTGGTTGCAGAATGACAGCTAGATGTTATAATCCTGTGCTCTCTTATACTAATATACTGTTGAGATTCTATATTTCTAATAATCTTTAAAAACCCAACAACAGTGTGTGTGTTTACCCTTTTCTGGAAACATGGCCCCATTTTATTTTTAAAGCATCCATCTCCATTGCAAATATAGAATGCATTTGCATGTGCATTTATGCAAATTATATATTAATTAATTACTCATTTAATTGATTGTGAATGTGGTCCTTTGCTCCAGGTGTAAGCCCCCTAGAAAGGGCCTTACCTCCCACCAAGTATACATGCATAGGAATGTGCTGCAAAAACCTGATGATTACTTGACGAAAATATTTTCAAGAGAGCAACAGCCCTATGTATAATGAAATTATAAATAATTCCAATTATAATGAGATGCAGAGCAAAAATATCTGGCGGTCCTTCCACTATCATCCCTCAGATCTGCAGAGTATACCAAAATATCTAAGACTGATTAACGTATACAGAACTACAGCCTTTCCCAACCTGGTGTCCTCCAGATATGTTGGACTACAACTCTTTGAGGAAAGAGACACCGTTTCAAGATATATATGTAGATATAGAGATAGAGATAGAGATATATAGTTTTATTCCTTGAAGTCGCCCAATGTGTTTGGCTACTTTGAGGAATAAAACTATATGTCCCCCCCACCCCCTAAGTCTTGAGACTTTGTCCCTCTTTTTTTCCCTTGGGTTATTTTGGATGTTCTCCAGTTTTGTTTGACCTGGGACTACAATTCCCATAATCCTCAGACAGCATAGGGGGAAGGCTTATATGATTCATGTGTGTGACTAGACTTGCAAGCCTGCCTTGGCTCACTTTCCTTCTGTGCTTGTTCTGCATGATAGCCGATGATTATTAATATTCCACTTTTCTTCCAACATTGAACCGAGGACACCATACACCAAGTTCCCATTCAGTCTCCTGTCCTGTCTCCAACCGCAGTCAACTGCTTAGCCTCCATAAGGGTTGCTACATCATGTGTCTTCAGATCATGCCCTGTGTCTTCAGGTAGATATGTCTGTATTCTCAACCATGGCTTCACTAATTGTCCTTAGGTTTGAGTATGCCCTACCTGTGAAATTGGAAAAAGTTTTCTAGACTATCATCTACGTACCTTATTACGTTGCATATATTTGTGTTACACAGGTGAGTTGAGTCAATGTATGAACATGTCTCACACTAAGTCAGTCCACTAGTCCATCTTGCCCAATATTTTCAAACCTGACTGGCCACGGATCTCTGTCAAATCCATCCCTGTGGTGTTTCCCAGATGGCTACGTCCTTCCCTTGGCTCCATCCCCTTTCCCCAACCACCAGTCATTTGCTTTTCTGAAGTTTTTCCCCCATTCTAAAAGGTTGAAATGCAGTTAAAGCTTAAGTGGAGATGGTGGAGACTGAACCTGGGGCCTTCTAGATCCAAAGCAGGTGTTCTACTCCTGAATTCTGCATGCACTTTTAATTCCTGCTTTGTGCTTGTGAAATACTGGTAGCCAGGATTGCATTAGTTTGGTTAGTGGTAGCCTGACATCAGATATAGCGGGCATGGCTCAGAGTTGGGGACTTGTAAGCACATGCAGCAGCTGTGTTCCATAGATAAAGAGGTTGTGTAGTCTTGGGGCTCCACCTCTGGCCACCGCCCAGGATCCCACCCAGTTAAGTAGAATGTTCTATTTCAAGAACTGGCAACTTTATTAAAGAGCATTGAGGGCTTTATGGAGGATGACTCATCTGTGATGCTTTGTTTTTGCATGGGCAGCCCTGGAGCCACAATACAGTAATGCGATCGAGTCACGCCGTTTCATCATAGATTCTGAACACCGTTTTGTCATAGATTCTGAGCACTCCCCTACAGCTTCATATCAGTGTGCAATATCCAAATCCCCATGAGTAATCCCAATGTTCAGTTATTAATTGTTGCATAACATTCTGATTGAGGAAATGAGCTCTTTATCTTTCCTCATCAAAGGTTGTAGTTTTCAAATACATTCTGCAATTATCTTCTCTCTCTCTCTCTCTTTCTCTCTCTCTCTCTCTCTCACACACACACACACACACACACACGCACTCTCTCTCTCTCTCTCGCTCTCTCTCCCTCTCCTTCCATACTAGATCCTTTTAGCTGAAGGCCTGCTTTTTTTGCAATTAGCTGGAAGCAGATTTAAAATAGGCATTCCACGCAGGGGTGGGATGAAGATCTCCAAAATGTGGGCTGAGAATGATGGGAGTTGCTGTCCAACATATCTGGAGGGCACCAGGTCGGGGAAGACTACTCTAGCCACTACACCACACTGCCTCAAGGGAGTTTCTATTCCACCATTGCAGAATAGCTGTTGGTTTACCTACCTTCTATGAATTTGCCTTTTTAAATAAGGTACACCTAGGGAGGTACAGAATTTGTAAAATCTGTTCCATCTATATTTCGCAGATCATCAGGTGCCTTTCATTCTGCCGTCTGTTCATTGGCAGAATTAGATTTTTTCCAATTTCCCAAATTTCAGCAAATTTGCATTTGTGCAAATTGCACAAATCCCCCAAAACACGTGAATCTCCCTCCACCCCATGCACATTTTCATGCTTTAGCCTATGGGGGAAATGCACATTTTTTCCCTGTGTTTTGTTATTTCAATGTATTTTTGTACAACTTAATTCACCTAAAATTCTGGAAAAACCAGTCTGCAAGTCTGCAGAATCTGTGTGACTCAGGAAAAGACAGCCCACTGCAGAATCCAGGGATTGGGTTCATAGAAATCCAAACTCATCTGATTTTGTTGCAGATTTCTCCAACATCCCTAGGTACTCCCCTCCACCTTCCTCACGACCTGACAAACTTCCAGTGACCTGCAAGCAATGCCATGGCATGCCAGCTAATTGCCCAACTCCAAATGTTTGCAGATAGAACACCAGTTTCTTGGGAGAGCACAGGACAGATTCTCAGCCAGACCATCTAGGTTGCATCTTTGCTTTCATGGGACTTTTTGCTGAGTTTCATCTCACTTGGAATTTTCCGATGATTAGCGAGAACTGAAATTGAAAACAAAACTTCTGGGTGTGTGTAGGTTGAACAGCCAAAAGCAACTGCACCCACCACTATAAATAATAATAATAAAAAACACTGGAGCTTTGAAGAGGCTTGGGCATCCAGAATGTTGCTATGTCTAAACTACAAACATCAGCATGATCAGTAGCTCTTGGACTTCAGGTTATTCCAGGGTACAAACTACTCAGAGGTAATCCTATGGTGATTCCAGATCAAGGCCTCCTAGCACTACCAGTCAAACACAGTGTGCAGCCATTCTGTCTCCCCCGCCCCTTGTTTTTTCTGGTAAGAAAAGAGACAGAAGAAGCAGTGGGAAAACACAGGAGGGTTACAAATGGAAGACAAAGTCATCTGGAGCCTCCATAAAATTCCATAAATTTTGCTTAACGTAAGTCTTGTCTAGAAGCACCCTTGCAATTAGAGATGCCAACCAACCAGTATTTTGCTGACCTGGCCAGTAAAAACATTTCCTCTCTAGGGCAAACCTGAAATGGCACCTCCCCCCCGCCCCATTTTCTTTGCCTCATTTGCAGGGGGAAGAAATGGGGGAGGCGTTTTGGCAATTTTCAGGGAGTGGGTCCGGGCCACGCGAGCGGGGGAGGGGAGCTCATCGAGCTCCCCCATGGCCCAGACAGAGATGGGTCTGTCCCTCCCTATTTATTTTGTCCTGTTCGCACATTTGTTTGGGAAGTTTTAAAAGGTCGCATGAAAATGTGTGCACGGTTTTGTGCACATTCCTGCTGAGAGATGCATTTTTGTACAGTTCTGCTTACACATTTGTTGCAAGCATTTCTCCCCTAATATTACGAGTTTTGTAAATTATTTTCACTGATGTATGCATTTCTGTACGCATTTATTGATTGGAGAAATGTGTCGCAAAATTTGGGAAAGTGCCAATATCAAAGAATAACTGCGTTTCGGTTCATGGATTGGTTCAGAAAGTGCTAACTGAGTAAGTTCCCATGAACTAATTTCTCCTCCATCCCTCAGCCTCCAGAGCAGGAGGCTTGAAGGCTGCTAGGAAGAAGAGAGTTCTGCAGGGGGGATGTCACCTCATTGACTTGTGTATGTCCTGACCTCTGCTGATTAGATTAAAAAGAGCTGCCCCCCCCCCCCGCCCCTGGAGCTCCAGATAAATGCAAATGCCTTCCTAACTTCCAAGTCAACACACCATCCAGAAAACCCAGGAGAAAACCCATAAGCTGGCCAGCCTAGAACCTTGGCAGGAAACGTGGCCCAATTCTGAAGCGTCCTCACCCTGAAATATATCGGCAAGTTAAGGCACTGCCCAGTACCCAAGTTTGTTCTGTATTCCTCTCCCTAGCAGTCTCCAGAGTGTATGACTTTTATAATTCTTAGACAGGCAGCTTTCATTCAGCCAGGCAGCCAGGAAACACGCTTTTGTTTTTATTGATTTGATTTGATTTGTACTCCACCTATCTGCCAAGAAAATGGCACTCACGGTGTCACTCAAGGTTCTATTCCATTCCCCAGATCCCAGCACTTGATCCCTTTCTTTTAGCTCATCCTGAGTTTGCCCAAAGTCATTGCCCCTTTGTTTGAAATCTATAACTGCCCTTGAGTTCAGGTACCCAGTAACTGTCTTCGATTGTGGGGCTCGGTGTGGATAGACCCTCTGTTGGGCAACTATATGAAGGGCCTGGGCCAGGGGCAGGCCATGTGGGCACATTCTTGGTGCCTCCAGTGGCTGCCACCTTTGTTTCTCATGAAGGCCTCTGGGCTACATGATGGGGCTCAGAGACACCCTTAGGAAATGAAGATGAAGGAGAGAGGGTGGGGAGGGAAAGCGAGAGATGGGGAAAAGAATTGGCTGGCAGAGGAAGGGAGACGAGAGAAAGAGTTTGCCTTCTGTGAAACAGGTTTCTGCTGGCGCTCAAAACTGTGTGTTCAAGGAGTTAATTAGTGTGTTTGGCCTCAGCCCTCACCTCCACCTGGCACGCAGTCTTTGGGGCAGGTTAATGGCCTTTATGACTAGTTAGACCTCCTATGGCAGCCATTTTGTGGAGGTGCCCAAGACAGTTTCTCAAATTGCCAAATGTGCCCACGGGCCAAAAGGTGAGCACTTCCTGATCTGGGCATTGCTTGCTTTTTTGGCCTGTACCTCATGTTCTTCCTAGCCCCCTTCCTCTCCTAGCCCATGTTTCCAGGGCCAAGTTCCATTCTCTCTCCTTTCTGTTGAAACCATCTTGCTGTATTGTACACCCAGATCAATCCATTGACCTCTATACCCAGACAGAGTGTCACCCCCAGTGGTGACACATCTATTGTGCACTTGCTGATCCAATTGCCATGGGGTTGATATACTAACCAAGCATTCTTCTCTTTTGTAAAACATGTGTGCTAACACTTGTATGGTTCACCTTTGATCATAGTTCCTGAACTAATGTTCTCCATTTGTCATCGCGGGGTCTATTATGTGCATGTCACACCTGTGTAAAAGGTTCCCATAGTACCAGGTTCATCAGACACATGTATACACATGTGAGTTTGTGGATGAGGACATGAAAACTTGGCTGGTAACATCCCCCCGCTGCCAATAATTCCCCTAGAAATGATGCTACATCATCACTGGGAACCATTAAAGGCAGCCAATGCCATGAAATCATAGAATCATAGAATCATAAAACAGTAGGGTCGGAAGGGGCCTGTAAGGCCATCGAGTCCAACCCCCTGCTCAGTGCAGGAATCTAAGTCAACACATCCCTGACAGATGGCTGTCCAGCTTCATCTTGAATGCCTCCAGTGTGGGAGAGCCCAACACCTCCCTAGGTAACGGGTTCCATTGTCGTATTGCTCTAACAGGCAGGAAGTTTTTCCTGATGTTTAGCCGGAATCTGGCTTCCTGTACCTGGAGCCCATTATTCCATGTCCTGCACTCTGGGATGATGGAGAAGAGATCCTGGCCTTCCTCTCTGTGACATCCTTTCAAGTACTTGAAGAGTGCTATCATATCTCCCCTCAGTCTTCACTTATCAAGGCTAAACATGCCCAGTTCTTTCAGTCTCTCTTCATAGGGCTTCGTTGCCAGTCCCCTGATCGTCTTCGTTGCCCTCCTCGGAACCCTCTCCAGTTTGTCTGCATCCCTGCCATTTTCAACCATTGCTTCTAATTTTGCCTACTGGAGCAACCAAGAACAAGTCTGCTCCATCTTCAGATAGTTGAAGACCGTATCACGTCTCCCCATAATCTTCTCTTCTCCAGGCTAAACATGCCCATCTCTTTCAACTGTTCTACAAAGGACTTGGTTTCCAGACCTTCAGCCATCCTGGTTGCCCTTCTCTGGACACACTCCAGTTTGTTGATGTCCTTCTTAAAATGTGGCACCTAGAACTGGAGATAGTACTCTAGATGTGGCTGGACCAGACAAAATGGATCTATTATCTCTTGTGATCTAGACACTGTGCTTCCGGTTAATGCAACCTAAGAGTGTATTCACCATTTTTAGCAGCCACATTGCACTGCTTGCTATTCTCTTACCATCATGGAAGGTGCCATTTTGGATTTTCTGCTTCAGGCACCAAAACATCTTAGGCCAGCTCTGGGATGAATGTAAGCAAATTTATCATGGATGGTTAGCTTTCATTTCAGATAGCAATGAGGATTCATGGGTGAACTCACTTCAAATCTTGAATCTGGCTGCACTTTCCAGATGGATGCCTAGCCTCTGCTTATTTATTTATTTATATATTACCTCCTAATATATAGCTATACCTCCTAATAGCTGAAACTCTCTGGGTGGTTCACAACAATAAAACCCACAAAGTACAAGATGCACTATACAAGTTAAATGGTTTAAAACCACAGTATAAAATAGAAGTACGAGACAAAAGAAAACCTAGCAGCAATACAAAGATTTAAAATATGGTAACAGATTTGAAACAGAAACTGAAAGACTAAAATACCTGGGGAAATAAGAAGGTCTATACCTGACACTGGAAAGAGCACAATGATGGTGCCAGGGGAGCCCCTCTAGAAAGCTCATTCTACAACTGGGGTACCACAACAGAAAAGGCCCTCTTCTTTGTAGCTACCCACCTCATTTCCTTTGGAAGGGGATCCCGGAGAAGAACCACTGAAGCTGATCTTAGGGGTTGGGCGGGTGCATGTGGGAGGAGATGACCCTGCAAGGGCTTTGCATATCAGCAATTTGAATAGGGCCCAGACGTGAAACTGGTAGCCAGTGCAGATAGAAAGGTACTGGCATAATATGATCACGTTGGCCAGTCCCCATTAACAATTTTACGGCCCTATTTTGGACCAGCTAAAGTTTCTGGACCAATTTCAAAGGCAGATGCATGTATAACACATTGCAGTAATCCAAACAAGAGGTTACCAGAGCATAGACAACTGTAGCTAGGCTATGTCTGTCCAGATAAGGATGTAGTTGGTATATCAGCATAAACTGGTGCTCTGTGCCACCAAGTCCACTTGTGCCTCGAGTGACAGTTCTGGATCCAAGAGCACCCCCAAACTATGAACCTGATCCTTTAGGGGGAGTGCAGGCCCCTCCAGAACAGGTTGATCATCACTTAGCTGGGCAGACAACCCACCCACTAACAGTGCCTCTTTCTTGTCTGGATTGAGTCTCAGTTTATTGGCCCTCATCCAGTCCATTACCGTGCCCAGGCACTGGTTCAGAACAGCCACTGCCTCACCTGGATTTGATGAAAAGGAGAGAGAGAGAGAGAGAGAGAGAGAGAGAGAGAGAGAGAGAGAGATGGGTGCCATCTACAGCTCACACCTCCGGATAACCTCCCCCAGCGGTTTCATGTAGATGTTAAACAGCAGGGAGGATAGACTAGAGCCCTGTGGAACCCTATAGCATAACTACCAAGGTACAGGGCAATAATCCCTCAGCACCACCTTCTGGAAGTGGCCCTCCAAGTAGAAGCAGAACCATTGCAGAGCAGTGCCTCCAACTCCCAACCCAAATAACCTATCTAGAAGAATACTATTATCCATGATATTGAAAGCCACTGAGAGGTCCAAGAGAATCAACAGGGTCGCACTCCCCCTGTCCCTCTCTCAGCAAAGGTCATCCCACAGGGTTTCCATTCCAAAACCAGGCCTGAACCCTGATTGAGATGGATCTAGATAATCTGTTTCATTCAGGAGTGCCTGGAATTGGCTGGCAACCACCTGCTCAAGCACCTTGCCCAGAAAGGGGATATTAGCCACTGGCCTATAGTTAAGGTACTCTGGGCCCAGGTTAGGCTTTTTAAGAAGCGGCCTAATCACTGCCTCCTTTAAAGAGGCCGGCACCACTCCCTCTCTCAAGGAGGAGTTGACAACCTCCTGGACCCTGCCTGATATCCCCTCCCGATGTAACAAGCCATGAAGGGCAAGGGTCAAGCAAACAGATAGTTGACTGGACTTGGCCAAGCACCTTGTCTGCATCGTCAGGCCTCCACAACTGAAACTCATCCAATAAAACTGAACCGGATGGTGCTCTGGGTATCTCCGCTATTGTGGTGTCCAGTTCATGATGGATTTGAACGAGTTTATCTTCAAAATGTCATGCAAACCTGCCACAGCTTAAATAGCCGCAGAAAGGGGCAACCTAACTGATCAAGAGGCTGGAGAAATGTTCCTGTGAGGAAAGGTTACAAAGTTGGAGGCTCTTCAGTAAAATAAAAATGCATTCAAAAATGTGTATATTAGGGGAAATAACAATACAAATGCATTGTATTTGGAAAATTGCTTGCAAAAAAAATAGTATCTTAGGCAAAATTGCATACAAGAATGCATGCATTAGGAGAAATGCACATAAAAATACATAGACATTTTCATGCAATTTTTTTAAAAAAATTCTTAAAGTTTGGGACAAACCGAATTGAAGGTTGGAAAAATGAGAAACCAAAGGAAACTGAAATCTGTCTATCTCTAGTACATCAGTGGTTAAAGAATCCACAGCCTCAGAGACTCTTGATTCATTTCTCTTTCAGCCTGGGATATGTGATCATGTAAACAGGAGCAGGCTTGTTAGCATTGTTATCTCTGCTGGGTGGAGGTCACAGTTCCATAAAGGAAATCATGATCTGTAAATGAATGTGTGATCAAGTCAGAAGAGGTGGCCGAAGACATGCCCTGACGTTTTTTGTTATCCGGGGATCCAGATGGTGCAATCTGGATCTGGAGTTGTCGTCTTCATTATTATGTTTACTTATGGTAAGCCACCCTGAGGAATTTATATTCTGGGGCAGCAAATGTTGTGAATCAATAAAATAAATAAATAAAGAAGGATAGGTCTCTGACCCAAGGAGCTTACAATAAAAAGAGAGAGGGGGGGGGAGGGATTAAGGGGTTAAGCCAGTTTTCCCCAATCTGGTGCCCTCCAGATGTTTTAGACTACAACTCCCATAATCCCTGGGCATTGGCCTGCTGTGTAGGGCTGGTGGGAGTTGTAGTAGAAAACATCAAGTGGAGCTGGAGAGCTGAAGGTCATGGGCAGAAATGAAATCATAAATAATCAAGGGCTCAAAAGTAAGGTGGACAAAGCAATGGCCAACTTTAGAACTAAGCCAAAATCCACAGATAGGCAATATCTTTACTAGGACCAAACAAAATGGCACAAAACAGTGTGCAAGCTTTCAGGCACTCCAGTGTGCAAGCTTTCAAACACTTCATCAGGTGAGGTGGTAAAGAACAAAACAAAACAGGGGAAGAGCAGAAAAATTCAAAAACTAGGCCCAGTGTTTACCCATGAGGTCTGTACTTAGCCCTAGTTTCAAGATGGCGACTGGAGGCTGAATGAATTTGTCACTGGTAGGTGTTTTAGGTGTCATGTTACACCTCACATTCTGGGACAAGCAAGCAACAATTGACTCCCATTTCTGAAAACACAGAGGCTGGCTGTAACCCAGATTTGCCTCTTGCTTTGGGCAAAACACACAGGTTCCTGGGTAGGCAAAGAGCAGTAGTAAAGGAAACATGTCAGTCTTTATAATTGCAAAGCCAGGGATTAATTTTAGGTCATGCCCTAGGTAAAAAAAAAGTCAATTAAAGCCAAGTTCTGCAGTACTACCTAGTAGATGGAGGAAGTGGAACTTCAGAATTCAAAGTCCTCCTTCAGATGGTAGAAACCCATGTTCCCCTGGTAGTAGGTTCTTTCTTGAACAGCCAAATATGGTACTTTTTGGACGGGGAGTTGGTGCTGGAGGTGGGAAGAGAGTGAGAGTGATCGAAGCATTGAACAATTGAGGATGTGGTTGATAAGCACTATAGCCTCCCCCTCTGAGACACATTCTCTGCCTCCAGAGAGCTTTGCCTCTGAGGTTGCTCATCCAAAAACCTCTTTTAATGCTTGGCAGTTTGATCCTCTGTGTTCAGCCACAGTTTCAAGGCCTATCAACAACATGATCATGGAAGGACACTTAAAAGAAGGGGGAAAAAGACAACAATGACGGGCCCCATTCTTGAACCCAAAAGTATTTGCAGTATTTTGTTTGTCACCTTGCTGGACTCCCGGCTCTTGTCTATGGCTCCTCTTTGCTTTCTTATCCGGATCCCCGTCCTTTGAAGGAAGAGGAGGGGGAACCAAAACAAACCCTCTCCCCACCCCCAGCCTTCAGTCGCTCTGTATGTTCTGGCCTTTTCAAATCAAGCTGACGTGCACATATATTTGAATGTGTCATTCCGTGCAACCCACTGCCCTATGGCTAGCAAGTCTGGAACTCAGCTCTGCCTAAGAGTCATAATGAAAGAGAGAAAGCTGACCGCAGAGCTGCTGTTGGGGGACTCAACATCAGGAGGCCTTTGCAGTTTCTGGAACAGCAGTGAGCTGCCTCATTTAGAGGTGAAAGCTCAACTTTTTTGCACAGAGATGGTCTGTTGCATTGCTTCCCACTTCAGTCTTTACAAAGACCAGCCAGCCTGCAAAATGGAGAGGCCCACCTCCCTCCCGCTGCTGTTCAACGGGGAGCAAACTGTGAATGCCCAAGAAGCTCCTGCCAATCCATGGGAACCAGAAAGTGAATTTGAACAAATGTGAAAGTAACCAGGTCCCACTTTCTGGCCAAAATTCGCACTATGAGGTTACTCACACTTTTCCCATTATTAATCAGCTAAGAGGCCTTGTGGGGAAGTTAAGTAAAAAGAGATGAATTCTTTCAAAAACTATATTGTTTCGAGTTTCTATTTATTATCATCCATGTTTTACATGTGTATGCGCCTGTGCGTGTTTATCGTGGCGTTTCAAATGCCTCTTTATCTTGCATAAGAATGGATTTGTTGGAGAGCCGAAACAATGGGAATTCTCCAAAGTTTGCCTTCAAGTTCTCCTCTGAAAATATTGAAATATGTGCCTTGGACTGCAAGAAGATCAAACCAGTCCATACTCCAGGAAATAAAGCCAGACTGCTCACTTGAGGGAAGGATATTAAAGGCAAAACTGAAGTACTTTGGCCACGTAATGAGAAGACAGGAGACCCTGGAGAAGATGCTGATGCTGGGGAAAGTGGAAGGCGAAAGGAAGAGGGGCCGACCAAGGGCAAGGTGGATGGATGATATTCTGGAGGTGACGGGCTCAACCTTGGGGGAGCTGGGGGTGGCGACGGCCGACAGGAAGTTCTGGTGTGGGCTGGCCCATGAAGTCACGAAGAGTTGGAAGCGACTGAGCGAATAAACAACAACAGGACTTCAATGCTCAAATATTTTGCAGAATAAACTCTGGAAGTTTGTTTTCTATATTTGACATGTTTGAGGAAGGGACCAAATATGAACCTCAAGCTTTGCATACAGAAAGTCACAGATTCAGTCCCTGGCATCTCAAGGCCCAGTCCAAAATCCTGGAGAGCCACTCGAGAATTTCCTATCATCCTGTGACTCCCCGTTATATTCCATTTCAATATTTCACCTGTAATGGTATTAGGATTTGACGGTAATGATAGTGGACATGCAATGGTGTGTCACAGTGTTTTCAGGTGTTCTACCTTCAGTGGGTGCTTTCCACATCAACTCATCTGCCAAGGAATTCCTAAGCATCTGTGATGAAAGTCTTGTGTGTCTGTTTATTTATTTATTATATTTATAACCCACCTTTTTTTCAAAATACCTTGGCAGCCATTATGGGTGTTCTCATGGAGGAACGAACCACTAGGGCTGTGTGAGCCAGTCTATGTTGTTGTTGTTCTGTCGTTCAGTTGTGTCCAACTCTTCGTGACCCCATGGACCATAGCACGCCAGGCCTTCCTGTCCTCTGCTCTCTCCCGGAGCGTGCTCAAGTTCATATTCATTGCATCGGTGATGCTATCTAGCCATCTCATCCTCTGCCGTCCCCTTCTCCTTTTGCCTTCAGTCTTTCCCAGCATCAGGGTCTTTTCCAGGGAGTTTTCTCTTCGCATTAGGTGGCCAAAATATTGGAGCTTCAGCTTCAGTATCTGTCCTTCCAATGAGCACTCAGGGTTGATTTCCTTTAGGATGGACTGATTTGATTTGACCTCCTTGCAGTCCAGGGGACTCGTAAGAATCTTCTCCAGAACCACAGTTCGAAAGCATCGATTCTTCGGCACTCAGCCTTCCTTATAGTCCAGCTCTCACAGCTATACATTACTACTGGGAAAACCATAGCTTTGATTAGACGGACCTTTGTACCCAGCCCATATCAGTTTTACATGTATGCTATCATAAGTTCAATTTCCACATCAGCCTAAGATTTTTTTTTTAAATACCCACAAACATATATCTTGGTGCTCATCAGGCTCCCCAGTCCTCCTGTGGTCATTGTTGTTTTAAAGTTTTTTATTATTATTATTATCATCATCATCATCAAAATGGGAAGCTGGCATGTTGCAAAGAAAAGTGCTGGCTTCTAGGACATCAGTGTTTTGTGACAGGCCATGCCCCCATGGCAGCGATTTTAAGAATGGGCAAACCCTGCCCCCCCATTGCAGCCATTTTGTGAGAGCACCTATAACACTCTCACAAAATTCCAAATGTGCCCACTGACCCAAAAAAGTAGAGGGGGCCTGGATAACTGTTTTCCAATCTGTGTATTTTTCCAGGAACAGTGAATTAGGTCTGTTCACTTAAAAATGTATACAAAACAAAATTTGTCCCCATCCCTAGAAACCTCTGACAAGCTTCCAAAGAACTCATGGATAGGGTTGTACGAAACTCACTTACCTTTTCGCAGAATTTTCGCTGTGGGGGGGAGGCGCTCCGTCCCTCCCCTCAGAATCATCAACGGGGGGGAGGCGATCTGGTCCTCCCCCCGGAATCCTGCTCAGCTGGCTCCGTTCCACGGCAGCTCTGTGGAGCAGCCGGCCAGGGCCATCCGCAGCCAGATTTCCGGCCACAGACGGGCTGCTGCGGACGCCAATGGCGGCCGCCATAGCAGCCGCCATTTGCATCCAGCCAGGCTGCTGTGATAGGCTACGTAAGTATTTACGTAGCCTATCATGGCAACCCAAAAAAACCACAAACCAGCGTACACAAATGGCAGTGGCTACGGCAGCCGCCACTTGCATTCCCTATTTTTCGCCGTTTTAGCCTACGTAAATATTTACGTAGGCTATTACGGCGGGGAAAAAAAAGGGAATGCAAATAGCGTAGTGGGTGTTATTTGCATTCCTTTTTTTCGCCGTAATAGCTTATGTAAATATTTATGTAGGCTAAAACGGCAAAAAAAAAAAGG
Source organism: Heloderma suspectum (assembly GCF_057233095.1). Lineage (NCBI taxonomy): Eukaryota > Metazoa > Chordata > Lepidosauria > Squamata > Helodermatidae > Heloderma > Heloderma suspectum. Next base: position 326,323,696 of record NC_139460.1, on the reverse strand, counting down.
AACGCAAATAGCGTCCACTACGCTATTTGTGTTCCCCTTTTTTTTCGCTGTAATAGCCTACATAAATATTTACGTAGGCTAAAATAGCAAAAAATAGGGAATGCAAATGGTGGCCGTCGTAGCCGCCGCCATTTGCATATGCCATTTTTTAATTATTATTATTGGCTTGCCGTGATAGGCTACGTAAATGATTATGTAGCCTATCATGGCAAAGACCAAGATGCAAATGGCAGCTGTGGCAGCCGGTCGAAAGACCAGCTGCCGCTGCTGGATCCGCCGCCGGAGCCGCCACCATCTGGAACATCCACCCCAGGTAAGCCTCGTCCCGGGGGGAATCCGCGGGGGGCAGGCCGTTCCGCCACGGATTTTGGGGGGCCGAATGCCAGTGCATTCGGCCTCACTGAAATCCGTGGCGGAATTCTCCGCCATCCCTACTCATGGACCCCCCAGAAAGCATCTTTGAAAATCACTGGTATCTTATATTTCAGAGTACTTGATGGTTAGCATGCAATCGTGCTTGGCTATCAAAACTGACAAGTATTAGTATCTGGGTTTTTTTTTTTAAAAAAAATCTTGCAACTTCCAACAGATAACATGCAATGGAAACTAGAACTATTCAACAGCTGAGAGTTTAAGAGAATTCATACCTGAAATCTACCCAGCTCAAAACAACCAAGTGATACCAACAAGTCTGAAGCATTCAGATTTCGAATGTTGAAGTAAGAATTTCACTTTCAAGATGCAAATTTGGAGTTTGAATGCAGAATCATTCAAAACATGAACTACAAAACTGGGAAACTGCCATATTATAAACACTTGCAAATATTCATTTCAGCTTCATTTATTGATAGGTTTTCATCAGATTTGAACGTTTCAATATTTGCTATTTATTTAATTACAATATTTGTATACCGCTCCATATCTAAAACAGATTTTGGAGCAGTGAACACAAAAGATAAAACTGTAAAAGATTAAAAAGATTAAAACACCACCTTAAAATCATGCTTTAAAAAAACACACAGAATGCCAATAGAAACTGTGACTGGTCAATTAAGGAATGCCTTCTGGAACAGTACTGTTTTCAGGAGGCGCCGGAAACAACACAGTGTTGGTGTCTGCCTGACCTCCAGGGGCAGGGAGTTCCAAAGAAAGGGGGACACCACACTGTGGGCTCTTCTCCTGGTGGATGCCAATCAGGTGATAGGTCCATGTGGAACCACCAGGAGCAAACCCTCCGATGACCTCTGTGACCAGGCAGGTTAGTAAGGGAGAAGGCGCTCTCTCAGGTATCCTGGTCCCAAGTTGTTTAGGGCTTTGTACACTAGTACCAAAGCCTTAAACCTGGCCCAGTAGCAGATAGGCAGCCAGTGCTGTTCCCTCAGCAAAGGAGTTACATGCTGAAAAAAGGGGCAGCTCCCGACAAGAGCTGAGCTGCTGTGTTCTGCACAACTCCAGCTTCTGGAGCAGCCTTAAGGGCAGCCCCACATAGAGCGCATTGCAGTATTCCAGTCTTGAGGTTCCTAGCACCTGTACCACTGTGGCCAAGCCATCCCTGCCCAGGAGAGGCCATAGCTGGCGAACCAGCTGAAGCTAGTAAAAGGCATTCTGAGCTGCCATGGCCACTTGGGCCTCCAGCGACAGTGATAGATCTGGGAGAACCCCCAAAGTATGGACCTGATCTTTCAGAAGGAGTGCAACCCCATCCAGAACAGGCAATGAGCCTGTCTCCTGGACTCGGGAACAATTCACCCACAGGGCTTCCGTCTTGCCAGGATTCAGCTTCAGTTTATAGGCCCTCATCCAGCCCATTACTGAGTCCAGGCACTGGTCCAGGGCTTGCACAGCCTCTCCTGATTAAGATGTCAGAGAGCTTCGGCTATTGGGCGGTATAGAAATGAAATAAATAAATAAATAAATAAATAATGTCACAGGGAGATAGAGCTGTGTGTCATCAGCACACTGATGGCATCTAGCTCCAAATGCCCTAATGACCACTCCCAGCGGCTTCATATATATATATATATATATATATATATATATATATATATATATTTAACAACACTGGGGGCAAGATGCCACCCTGTGGCACCCCATAGCTCAATTGCCAAGGGGCCAAGGAATGGTCACCTAATGTTACTCCCTGAAATCGTAACACAACGCCTCCGATACCGATCCAGGAGGATACTATGATCAATGGTATCAAAAGCCGATGAGAGATGGAGCAGAATTAACAGGCTTGCACTCCCCCTGTCCCTCTGTCAATAAAAGTCATCCATCAGGATGACCAAGGCTGATTCATTCCCGTAACCAGGACAAAACCAGATTGGAATGGGTCAAGATAATCGGTATCCTCCAAGAGTGCCTGCAGGTGGTCCGCCACAACCCTCTCAAGTACCTTCTCTAGAAAAGGGGTATTTGCGACTGGGCAGTAGTAGTCTAATACCTTTGGGTCCAGAGTGGGCTTCTTCAGAAGTGGTCGCACTACTGCTTCTTGAAGGACAGCAGGGACCACCCCTGCTTCCCGAAGAGAAGCATTCACCGCACCCTGAACCCACCCAGTCATACGGCTAGTTTTTATTAGCCAGGAGGGGCAAGGTTCAAGAGGGCACATGATTGGTCGCATTGCTGCAAACACCTTTACTGTGTCTCCATGACAACGGAAGGAGAAGTGAATGGAGGAGTACCGGATTTTTTAAAAGGAATCAGCTTTGCTGCAAATTGGTCCATGCAGGGCTCCATGATGGAGTGCTCCGCAGCAGTAGAAATTGCTTCATAGAATGTATTTCTGGGTGGGGGTGGGGGGTGGATTGAACATCATCTGACTGGCAGGGGCTGCTCAATGAATAAGAGAGGGTTCCCCCCTCTCCCCCCTTTCTCCTGTCCCCTGAAGGTCCAGATGCACCTGCATTTCAGGAGCAAGCCTCACTGACCACAATGGGAGTTACTTCCAAGTAGACACACACACGCTTGTGCGGGAAAGGGGGGCACACAGGGATGGGAAACCAGCCCCCTTTGTAACCACAGGATCTCTATGAGGAAAGTGTGAAGTAGTTACTCCCTAAGGCCATAAACAAAGCCACGGAGAATCGCAGGTTCGGTGAAGCGCTTTACAGTCTTTAAACTTCAATTCACGGGGATCTCTGTAAATTCTGATGTGGGTGTTCAGAGGGCAAAACAACTGTAGGATGGGACTGTAACAGAGGCAAAGTTGATCAGAGCGGAACCCCCTTTCCGTTCTTCTACACGAGTTCAGCTTCTCCTGACATAGGTAAGAGACTCTGGTTGTAAAACATACATTTTTCATTTCTACAAGCACTCATCTTCCAAGATTATTTTTTATTAGGTAACAGTATTGTAGGAAACACAACCAAGGATCTCACTCATCAAAGTGAGTTCACAGCTGCATTACTGGAGGTTGCTTTGCTATGATTAGAGGAGAAGGAGTCCTAATACGCTAGGAAGCCTGCCGGCACAGGCCCTGCTTAAACGAACAGGCGCTGCTGACAAGAGCCCTCTCTCAGACGGTGCCCTTCATTTTGTAAGCCAGCAAAGTGACTGGGTCAACAGAAGCTTTACTTAGAAAGCTGACTCTGCATTTCTGTGGATGACATCACCTTTCGTGGCCCCCCGCCCATTCCTTGACGAAATGTTCTCTCTCAACTAATGCACCATCTATCCAAACAATGACTGGCTGACAAAGTACGTGATTTTTCCCTTGCAGTAAAGGGGAAAAAATGCACATTTGCTTCTTTGTGGATCATTTATTTTGCCTTTAATAAGCATAATGAATTCAACATCACTTTCAAAGCTTGGGAATTAACTGTGTCCTTCATCACGCGATTGCAGCCTTATGTGAAGGACTTTGTATTTATTTCTCCTGCAAAATCATCCCAAGGCCACGCCAGAGCACCGCCAGCCCATTTTGCCATGGATCTGAGGTGCCCTTTAGTGTTGCTGCAACATTTAAAGGCCCAGCACCACAACGGAAGGCCTCTGTTCAGGTCCTTCAATTCAGTCATGGGCTGGCTGGGATCAGAGGCAGTGACAGGGCCAGTGGCAGGGCTCGGTCTGGTTGGGAAGCTGCCGAGGCCCTTACCCCAGCAGAGGGCCCACTGCCAACTTGTGGAGCCTGCTGTAACATTCCTTCATCCTCTCCCTTTGCCATCAACACACTCCAGGAAACAAAGCTTCAGGCGAACACTACTGTATAAGTAAACAACTAGCTTCTTTACAAATGCAGATTCTACTTCATAGAACCAGCTAATCCACACATCTACGAATATCAACAGAGGATAGGAAGTGGAAGTTAGAGAAGATGCCAGAGTTCTGGGCATGAACTTCATGGCCAGACTTGCTTGGCAAGGATGCCCCTCCTTTAGGGTGGCTCCCTCCTACACTGGCTTCCACAAGTGGCTAACGTGGTAGAGTGTCTGAGCCCTGCCCCTAACCTTTCCCGCTTCGCCCTGCAACGGACCCTGGCATCCCTCAAATCACACCCCTTGCCCTCCTCCCCCTCTCCCTCTCCCTCTGAAACTTGACTTCTCATGGTGGAGGAATGGGAGAGCCATTCAGATGGCACACAGATGGCCCATCTCTTCCCAAGGTCTTGGGAAGAAAGTCTCACCATATCTGGGCTCACTAGGGAGTGTGCCTCCCTCTGTTCTTGTTGTTCCCATTTTGAATCTGAATCTGAGCTGCCAGACATCTCTACATGCGCAGATTCTTTCCTGACCCTCCCTGATGTTCTTCTTCCCTGCCGTTGCTGCTTGTTCGTCTGCCCCTTCCAAACATGACAGGAGAAGGAGAAGGAGGACTCATAAGGATGGCGGAGAATTCCACCACGGATTTCAGTGAGGCCTAATGCACTGGCATTCGACCCTCCGAAATACGTGGTGGAACAGCCTGCCCCCCCGCGGATTCCCCCCGTGACGAGACTTACCTGGGGCGGATGTTCCGGACGGCGGTAGCTCCAGCAGCGGCGGCAGCTGGACTTTCGACCAGCTGCCGCGGCCGCCATTTGCATTCTGGACTTTGCCGTGATAGGCTATGTAAGTCTTTATGTAGCCTATCATGGCAAGCCAATTTTTTAAAAAAATGGTATACGCAAATGGCAGCGGCTACGGCGGCCACCATTTGCGTTCATTATTTTTTGCTGTTTTACTCTACGTAAATATTTACGTAGACTATTATGGCGAAAAAAAAGGGGAACGCAAATAGTGTAGTGGGTGCTATTTGCGTTCCTTTTTTATTCGCCGTTTTAGCCTACATAAATATTTACGTAGACTATTATGGCAGAAAAAAAGGGGAACGCAAATAGCGTAGTAAAGACTTACGTAGCCTATCACGGCTCCCTGGCTGGACGCAAATGGCGGCCGCTACGGCGGCCGCCATTTGCATCTGCACCAGCCAGTCTGCAGCCGGAAATCCAGCTGTAGACAGCCCTGGCCTGTCTGGCTGCTCCATGAAGCCGCCGTAGAGCAGAGCTGGCCATCGAGGATTCCGGGGGGGGAGGACTGGATCTCCTCTCCCCCCGTCGAGGATTCCGGGGGGAGGGACAGAGCGCCTCCCCCCCCCCCACGAACACAATCCGTGAAAAGGTAGGAGGAGCACCTTCTGTTCGGGCAGCCGCTGATGCATCTCCGTCAAGGAGGAAATGCACCACTGCCAAAAGACAAAAACAAAACAAGAGAACTAACCAGGACATGGATTTGCATAATATTTGCATGTGCTAATTTATACATAGAGATGCACATGTAGAAAGAATCATTATAACTGAAATGGAAATGGATATTGCCTTATCGGGACGGCTGCTCCGACGGCTGCCCAGGTCCTATCTGTTGATGGGCATCGTCAAGGCCCAACTGCTATCCCTCCTGATGGTTCTTGCTCTTTCAACTGGACTTTGCCTGCACAACCTTTCAAACAGAGGATGCTTTCAAAGAAAGCACTGTCCTCTGTAAAAATGGGACACTGGACCAGCCTATGATCTCCACCCCACTTGTCTTCTCCCTCTAGGAAGTGTTCCAAATTGGAGGGAGAGAGAGGGAGAGAGGGGCTAAGCTCATTGGCAGCTGTGACCATACAGTGGAGCAGGGAGGAAGACCTATTTCCCAAGGCCACCACAAAAACTGGAGCTGCCTTGGGTGATGATCAGGCAGGAAGAAATCATGTGACTGGCCCTGCCCACATGGTTCCAAGCCTTTAATGCCCATGCCAGTGGGTGAAACTAATGGCAAAGCAGCTCCTGCACAGCTGCTGGAATAACTAGAGGACACATGACACTCGGTGATTTGAAGGACTCTGGCTTTTCTCCCTTGCTGCCTGTTAAGCCTTGAACTCCATCCCATGACATCTGCGTAATGCAGCAGTGGCACAAGATGGCCCACTGCTTGTGGCAGGAAGAGGCCTGCTGTTCTGCCCTTGCCATCACCACCATGATCTGCCCAATGTCTGGCCCTGAGGCGCTCTCAGAGTGAGACATCAGGCGGGCTCTCTGGAAGCTGTGCCAGCCGCAAAAAGCATTTGTCGCTGTAAGAGCGTGGGGCTGGCAGGGCTCTCCGGAGCATCTCTGTGGTGCCTCACTCCAACAAGGAAGAGGTGGGTGGCGGTGGAGGGCTCCTCCTGGCCGTGGGGGAACATGCAATTTGCTGCCTACCAATCTGCCTCCTGAGGCAGGGGATCCATCCCACCTCATGGGAGACATGGAACTGTCTCTCTCCCTCTTTCTTCAAAGCCCAGCTCAAAGCCCACCAGTCCCATGAAGCGTATGGCTTGATCCTTTGGTTCTCCTCCTCAGTGGAAATGAAGACTCAGTGCGTTTAGGGATGTACGAAAGTCACTTACCTTTAACGAAATTTGATTCGCGGTGGGGGGGAGGCGTTCTGTCCCTCCCCCCGAAATTCTGGCTGGGGGGGGAGGTGCTCCGTCCCTCCCCCCCAAAATTCTGGCCGGGGGGGAGGCACTCTGTCCCTCCTCCCCGAAATTCTGGCCGGGGGGGGAGGCGCTCCGTCCCTCCACCCCCGAATCCTGGCCGGCCGGGCCCGCAAATGGCGGCAGCCGTAGCCGCCACCGTTTGCGTCCCTGCCGTCAGCCATGATAGGCTACGTAAATGTTTACGTAGCCTATCACGGCTGAGTAAAAAAAAAAAGCGCGTACGCAAAAGGCGGCTCCCATGGGCGCCGCCATTTGCATCCCTTATTTTGGCACGTCTTAGTCTACGTAAACATTTACGTAGACTACGGCGAAAATAAGGGGAACGCAAATAGCGTAGCGTCTACGCTATTTGCGTTCCCCTTATTTTCTCCGTAGTCTACGTAAATGTTTACGTAGACGAAGACGTGCCAAAATAAGGAACGCAAATGGCGGCGCCCATGGGTGCCGCCATTTGCGTACACCCCTTTTTTTTTTTTTTTACTCAGCCATGATAGGCTACGTAAACATTTACGTAGCCTATCATGGTGTTTTTTAAAATTTAGCCGTGATAGGCTACGTAAATCTTTATGTAGCCTATCACGTTTTTTTGTTTGTTTGTTTTTAAAAAACTTGGAAATGGCGGCAGCAGCAGCCAGTCGGAAGACTGGCCGCTGCCGCCGCCGCCGAACAGCCGCTGCCACCGCACAGCCGCCGGAGCCGCTGCCAGAGCCGCCGCCAGGAAGATTCGCCGAAGGTACGTCCCATCCCGGGGGGGTCGGGGGGGGCAGACCGTTTCGCCACTGATTTGGGGGGGCCGAATGCGCTGGCATTCAGCCTCCCCGAGATTCGTGGCGAAATTCTCTGACATCCCTAACTTGCTTACATCTGTTCCTTGCTACCTTTCCTCTCCATCCCTGCAATGTATGCACCCAGCTGAATATCTAGTGTGCATGCGGTCCCTTCAAGAGAAATGGCTATGACCCAGGAGACCAGTCCTTTGGAGAGCTGACTCTTGTGTATGGCTGACTAGAATGTCAAGGAGTGTGCAGCAGGCCTTATTTTGTAAGAAATAAAATGATTGAGCAACCTCATCTACTGGAAGTCTCTGTTCAGCAACTCAGAACTATGCATGGTGTCACAAGTGGGATCTCTGCAAAGCACCAAAAACAATATTGCAAAGAGCCCATGATATTTTGGGGAAATGCCCACCAGACTTTGGCAACAATTGGCCACAGATCTATTTGAACTGGATGGGATGCATTACGTGCTAATAGATGATTACTACAGTTGCTACTTTGAAGTCACAGAGCTGAACAATACCTCATCCAGCACTGCAATAAACCAAATAAAGGCAGCACTATCAAGACATGGCATTTGTGATGAATTATTCTGATCATAATACACATCAAAAGAATTTTGCAAAGACTTCGTCCACACTACATTCAGCCCATGTTACCAATTCAATGACTTAGCAAATAAATATCTACAGAGAGCAAAGCAAATATTGACCAAGGCTGAGCCAGGACGCTTATACTGGCCAGGACACTTATACTGGGTTGCTGAAGTTCTGCAACACACCCATGGAATCAGGGTAATCCCCTGCTCAAATGTTAATGAGCAGAAGGCTGCAATCCAGGACCCACCTAGAGCCAAAAACAACTGGCCATTACAGGGTGAAACAAAGCTGGACCGAGGAAAAGGGGAAAGAGAAATCTTGCTGTGACACAAATGCCAAAGTGTTAAGACCACTCCCCAGAAATGCAAATGTGATGGTACAAAGCCAAGATGACAGTGATACCCCAGAACAGCAACAGAGGCCTCAGAGCATCCTAGGTCAGATAGAGAACAAACTGAGCATGGACACTCCCTAAGACAAAACCACACACACCTGAAACTTGCACCCGCAGCCAAAACGGAATGAAGGAAAACAGGATGAAGGAGACAGCCAAGAGGGGTGAAACCACAACCAGCTTGAGCACCCCAGAAGGACTATCCAATGGCCAGAGTGAAGAAACAGCACCAGAATCAGAGACAGGAGGACTGCCATCACACCATCCTCTAGAAGCACTGGAAGATACAAGCCATGTCCACTCGAAATGTGGAAGACGACTCTGGTGCAAAGAGTGGGAAGACTATGCCACATGTTAGAACCAAAAGATGTAGCTCACCTTAGTTATGATAAACCTGGCCTGTTTATTCAATGCTTTAATGGTGGGGGGATGTAATGTATGCCCCCAGCTGTATATCTAGTGCATGGTCACTTTAGGAGAAAAAGCAATGGCCCAGGAGGCCATCTCCTTGGGCTGCTGACTCTCGGGTGCAGGTGTCTAGGATGAAGGGGACTGTGCAGCAGCAGGCACCATCTTGGTACGAAATAAAGTTTGTTATCTTTGACTACCTCATCTACTGGAAGTCTCTGCTCAGAAAACAATACAATCCCCATCTAAATTTACACTCGACGCCCTTCAGGACCGCCCACCTTGAGTACCATTTATTCTTGGTAGAAAGGCGGGGCACAAATCAAATGAGGAAATAAATAGTGTTCTGCTGTAGACTGGCAGCATCATCACCGTCAGCATCTCGAAGTGCAATTTCCTTGCACAATTTCAAATTCTAAAACCAGAACTCAAGTTTCATCAAATTACTGAATTGTGCATACTGGGGTGGGGCAGGGGCTGGAATCCAGTAAAAATGAGAATTTTTTGAGAACCTTCCACCATTATTCAGAAGTTCAATGTTTGGCTCTAGAATTTGGAAATATGCCTTATTTCCCCCAACCTGGTGCCCATCCAACCAGGTCATGAGAGCTGTAGTCCAATATATCTAGGGGGTGCCAGGTTGGGAAAAGCTGCCTTAGAAAAACGTCAAATTTAAATATTTATTCATTAATTCATTTCATTTCTATACCGCCCAATAGCCAAAGCTCTCTGGGCGGTTCACAAAAATTAAAGCCATAATGTACAGCATATTCATCTCTGGAGATGTGTGTATTCAAAGTTGCCTTTAACATTTGCTGTATTTTATAGTGGGCATGGGGTGGAGAAGGGGTCGGGGGAAAGTCAGGCCTTGCTATTCTCCTCATGCTAGTTGAACCAGTGAAATAAATGGGAGCCCAGACCAAATAACCGTTGGCTTCTACGTTTAAAAAATTGTGTTGCTGTTCTTGTTCAGTTTTCTGCTGTGTTAATTATTTATGTATTATTTCTTAGACTTACAGACTACCCAATAATCAGAGTTCTCTGAAGGGTACATTAAAGACCTACAGTAGAAAACAATACCCAATGATGAAAACAGCACATTGTAAAATGAAGATAACAGCAGCAAAAGATAAAAACAGTTTAGTGCGAAAAACCAAGTGTTTTGTTTTTGTTTTTTAAAACACCAACAGAATAAAAGCACTAAAAACAGTTCTTGAAATGCATTTCACCTGGCACCAAAGTTTTTCACCTGATACTGAAAAAAGGGCTTCCTCCTGACGCTGAAAAGACTATAATGTTGGCGGCAGGCGCCCTTCTCTGGGGAGGACATTGAACAGATGGGACGCCACCTCAAAAGCCCATTATTATTCTGATTTAATGAGATTAAAATCAATCAATCTGGTTGAAAGAGCTTTGAAGGTTAATATTACTAATACTCCCAATAGCATTCTGGAACCCTAAAAGTCATAGAGAATATGACCATGAGAACCAACCCATGCATTTGCTCCCCATGGAAAAGGAGCTTTTCCTGGAGGCTTTTGAAAGGAGCAGCTCCTTGGTGCATGAAGTCCCTTAACCTTAAAGAGCAAGAATTAAAAATGAACTTTTAAACCCAGGGAAATCAGCTGAGGGAACCAGAAAGCACCCAAGCCCTCCACGTGCCTTTCCTCTAGATCTTGCTGAGTTCACTTTACAAACAGAAGGTGTGCTGTCAGAACAGCCTGGGGCAAAGTTTGTACTTTGCCTGGATTCGAACTTCTGTTTACCAAGGTAGTAAACTGGTCTCTTTCTCTTCCAGGTGTAAAAGCTATTATGAACAGACATATTTTGTATGTGACCCCGCCTCACATGCATGGAATGCACTCCTGCGTCCTACTCTTTCGAGTCTGTCCCGGATTCCTTTTCAGAGCTGGGAGGCAAGAGAATAAAACATAATCACCATGTCCGTGTGGGCACAGAGGCACGCAGCTGTTGTCCTGGAGGCTCCCAGGAACAGCCAAGACCTTTGAAAGCTCTTCTGTCCTTGTAATCGAGTTCCCACATTCCAACCTACATTCTAAGAAGCCTGGCTGCCCCTGCCCTTTTCTGGAGGACTCCTTGCTTCTGTTGTTGTTGTTGTTGTTCAGTCGTGTCTGACTCTTCGTGACCCCATGGACCACAGCACGCCAGGCCTTCCTGTCCTGCGCTCTCTCCCGGAGCGTGCTCAAGTCCATATTCATTGCATCGGTGATGCGATCTAGCCATCTCATTCTCTGCCGTCCCCTTCTCCTTTTGCCTTCAGTCTTTCCCAGCATCAGGGTCTTTTCCAGAGAGTTTTCTCTTCGCATTAGGTGGCCAATATATTGGAGCTTCAGCTTCAGTATCTGTCCTTCCAATGAGCACTCAGGGTTGATTTCCTTTAGGATGGACTGATTTGACCTCCTTGCAGTCCAGGGGACTCGTAAGAGTCTTCTCCAGCACCACAGTTCGAAAGCATCCATTCTTTGGCGCTCAGCCTTCCTTATAGTCCAGCTCTCACAGCCATACGTTGCTACTGGGAAAACCATAGCTTTGATTAGACGGACCTTTGTCAGCAAGGTGATGTCTCTGCTTCTTACTATGCTGTCTAGGTTGGCCATAGCTTTCCTCCCAAGGAGCAAGCGTCTTTTAATTTCATGGCTACAGTCACCATCTGCGGTGATCTTGGAGCCCAAGAAAGTAAAATCTGTCACTGCTTCCATTTCTTCCCCTTCTATATGCCAGGAAGTGATAGGGCCAGATGCCATGATCTTAGTTTTCTTAATGTTGAGTTTCAAACCAGCTTTTGCACTCTCCTCTTTCACCCTCAACAAGAGGCTCTTTAGATCCTCTTCGCTTTCTGCCATTAGGGTGGTATCGTCTGCATAGCAGAGGTTGTTGATAATTCTCCCGGCAATCTTAATTCCAACCTCTGATTCATCCAACCCGGCATTTCTCATGATGTACTCTGCATATAAGTTAAATAAGCAGGGTGACAATATGCAGCCTTGTCGTACTCCTTTCCCAATTTTGAACCACTCAGTTGTTCCATGTCTGGCTCTTACTGTTGCTTCTTGACCCTAGGGTTGGCGGAGAATTTCTCCCCGAAACTTCAGGGGGCCGAGCGCCAACGTGTTCGGCCCCCCGAACAAGTTTCGGGGAGAAATCCTCCAACCCCCCCCCACCCCCCGCACCCGCCCCAGGACGGGACTTACCTTTGCCGAATGTCCCTCCCGGCGGCGGGTCCGGCCGGCGGTTCGGCGGGTGTTCGAGCGGGGCGGGAGCGGCAGCCAGTCTTTCGACCGGCTGCCGCCGCCGACATTGCAATAAAAGAAAAAAAAAACACGCCCCCTGATAGGCTATGTTAATCGTCACGTAGCCTATCACGGCTAGATTTGCAAAGTCAGCCGTGATAGGCTACGTCAATCGTCACATAGCCTATCACGGGTGACTTTAAAAAAAAAAAAAGTGTTTACGGATAATGGCGGCCCCCATAGGGAGCCGTCATTCCCGTTCCTTATTTGGTCGCTGTAGTCTACGTAAAGATTTACGTAGACTACAGCGACTAAATAAGGAACGCGAATGGCAGCTCCCTATGGGGGCCGCCATTAGCGTACGCGCTTTTTTTTTTTTTTTTAAAGTCACCCGTGATAGGCTACGTGACGATTGACGTAGCCTATCACGGCTGACTTTGCAGATCTAGCCGTGATAGGCTACGTGACGATTAACATAGCCTATCACGGCTGACTTTGCAGATCTAGCCGTGATAGGCTACGTGACGATTAACATAGCCTATCAGGGGGCGTTTTTTTTTTAAAAAAAAATTTTCGCGTTCGCGGCCGGGCGAGGCGGGAAGCCTCTTCCCCAGCCTGAATTTTGGCCGGGGCGAGGCGGGAAGCCTCCCCCCCGCCTGAATTTCGGCCGGGGCAAGGCGGGAAGCCTCCCCCCCCCGGCCTGAACTTCACGGGGGGAGCAGCGAAGCGCCTCCCCCCCACCGCGAACGTCCTTCGAGGACAGGTAAGGGACTTTCGTCCACCCCTACTTGACCCTCATACAGGTTTCTCAGGAGACAGGTAAGGTGGTCTGGTACTCCCATCACTTTAAGAATTTGCCACAGTTTGTTGTGATCCACACAATCAAAGGCTTTAGCATAGTCAACGAAGCAGAAATAGACGTTTTTCTGGAATTCTCTTGCTTTCTCCATGATGCAGCGAAAGTTGGCGATTTGATCTCTAGTTCTTCTACTTCTTCGAAACCCAGCTTGTACTTCTGGTAGTTCTCGGTTCGCATACTGCTGAAGCCTAGCTTGTAGGATTTTGAGCATCACCTTGCTGGCATGTGAAATGAGCGCAATTGTGCGGTAGTTTGAACACTCCTTGGCGTTGCCCTTCTTTGGAATTGGAATGTAAACTGACCTTTTCCAGTCTTGCGGCCATTGTTGAGTGTTCCAAATTTGTTGGCATATTGAATGCAGCACTTTAACAGCATCATCTTTTAGGACCTTAAATAGCTCAGCTGGAATACTGTCATCTCTGCTAGCTTTGTTGTTACTAATGCTTCGTAAGGCCCACTTGACTTCACTCTCGAGGATGTCTGGCTCAAGTTCAGTGACCGCACTATCATGGCTATCAGGGACATTCAGATCTTTCCTGTATAGTTCTTCTGTGTATTCTTTCCACCTCTTCTTAATCTCATCTGCTTCTGTTAGGTCCCTGCCTTCTTTGTCCTTTATCATGCCCGTCTTTGCACAAAACGTTCCCTTGAGATCTCCAATTTTCTTGAAAAGATCTCTAGTCTTTCCCATTCTGTTGTTTTCCTCGATTTCTTTGCATTGTTCATTTAAGAAGGCCTTCTTGTCTCTCCTTGCTATTCTCTGGAACTCTGCATTCAGTTGGATAGATCTTCCCCTTTCTCCCTTGCTTTTCGCTTCCCTTCTTTCCTCAGCTACTTGTAAAGCCTCCTCAGACAGCCACTTGGCTTTCTTGCATTTCTTTTTCTTTGTGATGGATTGAGTTGCTGCCTCCTGAACTATGTTACGGACCTCCGTCCATAGTTCCTCAGGCACTCTGTCTATCAGGTCTAATCCCTTAAATCTATTCCTCACCTCCACTGTATATTCATAAAGGATATGATTTACGTCATACCTGAATGGTTTAGTGGTTTTCCCTACGTTCTTCAATTTAAGCCAAAATGTTGCAAGAAGCAGCTCATGATCTGAGCCACAGTCAGCTCCAGGTCTTGTTTTTACTGACTGTATGGAGCTTCTCCATCTTTGGCTGCAAAGGACATAATCAATCTGATTTCGATATTGACCATCTGGTGATGTCCATGTGTAGAGTCGTCTCTTGTGCTGTTGGAAAAGAGTGTTTGCTATGAGCAGCGTGTTCTCCTGGCAAAACTCTATTAGCTTTTGTCCTGCTTCATTTTGTACACCAAGGCCATGCTTGCCTGTTATCCCGGTGATTTCTTGACTTCCTACTTTAGCATTCCAATCCCCTATGATGAAGAGGACATCTTTTTTTGGTGTTAGTTCTAGAAGGTGTTGTAGGTCTTCATAGAACCGATCAACCTCAGCTTCTTCAGCATCAGTGGTTGGGGCATAGACTTGAATTACTGTGATGTTGAATGGTTTGCCTTGGATTCGTACTGAGATCATTCTATCGTTTTTGAGATTGTACCCCAGTACTACTTTTCCCACCCTTTTGTTGACTATGAGTTCTACTCCATTTCTTCTAAGGGATTCTTGCCCACAGTAGCAGATATAATGGTCACCTGAATTAAATTTGCCCATGCTTGTCCATTTTAGTTCGCTGATTCCCAAGATGTCGATGTTCAGTCTTGCCATCTCATGTTTGACCACCTCCAGCTTACCTTGATTCATTGATCTGACATTCCAGGTTCCTAAACAATATTGTTCTTTACAGCATCGGATTTTCTTTTCACCACCAGACACATCCACAGCTGAGTGTCCTTTCGGCCTTGGCCCAGCAGCTTCACTCTTTCTGGCGCTACTTGGAAATACCCTCTGCTCTTCCCCAGTAGTATATTGGACACCTTCTGACCTGAGGGTCTCATCTTCCGGCGTCATCTCTTTTAGCCTTGTGATACGTTCCATGGGGTTTTCTTGGCAAGAATACTGGAGTGGGTTGCCATTTCCTTCTCCAGTGGAACACATTTTGTCAGAACTCTCTGCCATGACCTGTCCATCTTGGGTGGCCCTGCACGGCATAGCTTATGGCTTCACTGAGTTACGCAAGCCCCTTCGCCACAACAAGGCAGTGATCCATGAAGGGGCCTTGCTTCTGTAGCTGGACCTTAAATCCCCACTCAGGGATAACGCAAAGCCACACTTTGAGGCCTGTTTGTCTGCTCTTGGGCAGGCTATGTCAACCTCGGTGGCTTATTCCATTGCCAACAAGACACTGCAATGCTCTTCTTTTCCAAGGTGTACAGCATGCAACGGAACATGTCTCCTGGCCTGAACCTACCCATACACGGCACTCATCGTCTAAGGCCCTCCTCCTCCAGGTGCCTCTTCTGAGGGTGGCAACAAGGGAGAAGGCCTTCTCGGTGGCAGTAGAATGAACTCCCCAGTGAGGCCTGCCTGGTGCCAACATTGTTATCTTTTTGTTAAGATGTTCCTCTACTCTCAGGCATTTGGCAGCACATGATAGGTTTCCAATCAGGTCATGGGATATTGTATGGGTGTGTGCATGTGTCTGTTATCCGCTTATATGTTTGTAGCTAAATTGTTTTACGTTATGCACAATATTGTATTTTTAAAGGTTTTAATTTTCTGTAAATTAAATTAAAGAGCTTTGGCCACTGGGCGGTATAGAAATGGATCGAAAATGGTGTTCGGGACATTGTCTTAATACAGGTAAATCTTGTTGTCAAGGAACACCTCCATAATAAAGGAGGGCACAGGAGCCGTTGGACTCTCCCCCATCCCATGTTTTAAACAAGTAGTATTCACGACTTTCCGACAAAAATGGCACCCACCCTTCTGGCACAGAGCCAATTCTGTGGGAAATACCTATGCAGTTGACCTCCACTTGCACAATATGTATATGTTCTCCCAGTTGTAGGGCTGCTGCTTACAAATGCCATTTAAAGGACATCCTTTGTTTACTTTGTCCCATTCTACAGATGGGGTAAAGCAAGGCACAGGGAAAAGGATGTGGGTCAAGGACTGTTAGGGACATTTTAAGCACAAGAACAATGGCTCCTTCATCATTCACTGCCCCATATTATAGATGGGGAACACTAAGGTCAGGAACTCCATGGTGACGAGACTCAATACATTCATTTCATCTTAATTTCAACTTAACTCTTCAACTAAGCAGACTACATTTACCCATGCTGTTTGCTTTTATCGCCAGATAACCCCATCCATTTCTCACACTGCGGGGGATCGATATAAAGTCATGTGTTCTAGGGGGCTTTGAAGCAGGGTTTAATTCTTGCCAAAATCACTAGAGTTCATCCTGGATTTTTTTTTTTCCCCAGTGCCATGACTCATGCTGGCACGCATGCAGTAAAGGAGAGAGGGGATGGGGGGGGTGCCCCCTAGCCCAAGGCAAACATACCCACAGAAGCTGGCAACCAGCCCCTCTCCCTATACCCAAGACTGATACATATTACAAATACAGAGTGAGCAACACACCCAAGCAAGCACGCAAACACATGCATGAACAAGGACCTCCATGCTCCTCCAGATCTGGAATACATACAACCCCCCCCCTCTCTCACATACACACACAGAATGAACCTCTTCCCCAACACTCAGACAAGCACAGAGTCAGCCTTCCACTTGAGCACACGCAAATGCACATGCATAGGAAAGGGTGAGAATTTAGTTTCAGTTCAGTTTTGAGACAAATTTGCCACTGTTCACAAATTTCTTCATATTTGGGATAGAAAGAACCTGAGGTTTTTTTGGTGTTTTTTAATGGAATGTGAGAGAAACCAAACCAGACAGATTCGTCCATCCAGGCCCAGAGCTTCGAGTGCTTAGCTCTTCAAACTCTGGGTTTGAATCCCTGTGTGTTCAACCTCGTTAGCACTGAATTAGGCTTGCCATCTCTTTTTTTCTGACAGGCCCTCCCACTTTAATAGCTACATGGCAGGCAGGGACATTATGGTCCTCCTCACAGAACAACTGCACCTACCAAACTTGGCCAGTGCAGATGGGTGAGAATGTCATTTTAGTTCCTTCTTCGATAAGCATTTCTCCAAATTTGCAAATCTTTTCATATTCGGGGCAGGAAGCATTCGAGATTTAAACAATTTGAATGTGAGAGAAAGTGAAACTGACAGATTTGGCCATCTCTACCCACACAGGACCGGCTCCCCACTGTAGAATGCATGTGCACATAAATACATAGAGACACATGCAGCTGGCCTGGTCCACCTCCACTCCCCCTGACTCACTGGGTGTCGCCTTCAATTGCTCCTGGCGCAAGGAGGTTGCGCACCTGAAAGAAAGCCAGAAGGAGAGTGTAGATAGGCGGGCACCTAAGTTCAGCAGTTGGCTTTTTAAAGTAAATGTGGGCTATCGAATAGCCAAAAATTGTATTGTCTGTGACTCTTGCCCTGGCTCTCTGCAAGGAGCATGCCAGGAACAGCCCTGCAAGAGTTAATAACATGGAGTCCCAACCCAAAAGGAACCAGGGGCAGCCAGCTGTAAAGCATCTCCAGCAGAACAGAGAGACAGATAGAGATGGGAGGACCAGCCACTTTTGTGCTCACTTAAATTCTCTGAAAATCACTCTGAAGCTCATTTCAGTTTGCTCATGTTTTTGTTTTCGATCTATTTTTCAGCTCGTTTGAACGGGAAGCGTGTGTTTTGGTGCACATTTTTCAAAAGTGCAAACTTTCCCCCGATTGAGTAAAGCATGGAAATGTGTATTTTTGGGAAATGCGCATTTGAAAGTGCCCTTAAAAAAAAAAAAAAAAAAAGCATTTTGAAGGTGATTGCAAATTTGGGAGTTTCCCAACATGTCTCCCCACCCCCACCCCCACAAATGCTCCTGTTTGTGTTTGCTTTCGGGATGGCAAAGGGGAGATGTTTACATGATTTGCAAACAGAAATGAAATTCTTGTACATCCCCAGAGACGAATGGGTAGGAGCTAATCCCAGAGAAGAATGGGGGAGGCAGAGGCAGGACACTTGGGGGAAGAGATATAAGTAGGCTGACCATATTTCCTTGAGACAAAAACGGGATATTGGGATGACAAAAACGGGATGGGGTTATGTAATATTCTGTATTCATGAAAAAGTAAGACGTTAACAAAAGTTTTATTACATGTACATATTGAGCTAACAATTATATAAAATACTTATAAAATATCACATGAGCAGTAAACAAATCTATATGGCATACCACACTGAACACTCTAATGCAGAACTGCAGTGGCCAGACTGCAAAAAATCATAAACATACACCAAAAAGAAAAAGAAAAAAAAGGAATGAGCATGGCACCCCGACTGCTATCACAAGCCGGTATATGCTAATGTCCCACCGGAGAGTTCCGCTGTAATAAAAAAAATAGCTAACAGCCTGTTGAACTGAAATATGAGTCTGAAAAGTCTGAATCAAACTGAATGTAGGGCAGAAAGAATCTCTATGGGCGGAATGACGGTAGAAATAGCAGTGAGACTCACCCTCCTGGCTCCCTCCCACATGCTGAATGGGGCTCAGCGGCCGCCTCTCGAATTCCCCGCCACCGCAGACAAGCAAGGGGGCGGCGTCTGATCGTCGCTAGCTCAAGAAGCCTGGCCCTGGCTGGATAAAGTCAACGGAACTTCCTCTTTCGTCACACTAGTAGTTTTACTGCACGCAGTGATTAGCATAGAGCCTTATGGCAAACGCGTTAAGTTTTTTACAAAAAATTAAAAATGGGACAAAATTGACATTTATATTAAAACGACCGGACGGTCGGGAAATATGAAAAAAAATGGTACTGTCTCGCTTAAAACGGTACATATGGTCAGCCTAGATATAAGAGGCTGGAGGGAAAGAGGTGGCAGTGGCACTCACAGTAGGCCTAGCAAAGACCTGCAGAGGAATTGGTGGAGGGTAGGGGTGTACGAAACCCCACTTACCTGGCTTCACCGGGTTCTGCTGTGGGGGGGAGGCGCTCCGTCCCTCCCCCCGGAATCCTCACTGGGGGGGAGGTGCAGAGCACCTCCTCCCGGAATCCTGGCCAGCCGGCTCCGCTCCGCCAGGATTCCCCCCCCCCCCCGCCGCCGTTTGCATTCCTGTATTCAGCCGTGATAGGCTACGTAAAGACCTGCGTAGCCTATCATGTCTGGGTTAAAAAAAAAACAACAACAACACGTACGCAAATGGCAGCGACTACGGCCGCCGCCATTTGTGTTCCTTATCTTTGGCCGTCTTAGTCTACGTAAATATTTATGTAGACTAAGACAGCGAAAATAAGGGGGAAAGCAAATAGCGTAGTAGTGTAGTGTAGCTATTTGCATTCCCCTTTATTTTCACCGTCTTAGTCTACGTAAATATTTATGTAGACTAAGGCAGCCAAAAATAAGGAACACAAATGGCGGCGGCGGCGACAGCCATTCGGAAGACCAGCCGCCGCCGCTGCTGCCTCCAAAGCCGCCGCTGGAGCCACCACCGTCCGGAACATCCGCCCCAGGTAAGTCTCATCCCGGGGGGGATCCGCAGGGGGGGGGCAGGCCGTTCCGCCATGGAGTTCACGGGGCCGAATGCACTGGCATTCGGCCTCACCGAGATCTGTGGCGGAATTCTCTGACATCCCTAGTGGAGGGCAGCTCAACTACAGGTAAGCCTGTAGGCTGAAATGCCCGACAGCTCTGAGACCCAGGAAGGTGCTATTCCTCCTGTCAAATGTAGAAGGGCCCGGGGATATTAGTGCAGCACGGAACTGTAGTAACCAAGTCCTGCCAACCACGAAACATCAAAATGAGCTCCTTTCCCAGACCTTGGCCCACAAAGAAGAGGCAGCCAAGGAAGCTGGTATCAGTCGGAGGAGCAATGTTTTGTTCTAAATGTTAAACAACAAACACACCTTCCCCTGCGATGGAATTCGAGTCTCTCCATGCTGCAGAGCAGAGCTCAGCTTCCTTAAGTGTTGCTTTCTTGAACAAGGGGTCCTGGGGTCAGTGCCAGCCTCCAGTGGGCCTCCAACTTACCCAGTAAGTGACCTCTCTCTCCTGCTAGTTCAGATCTCTCAGGCACTAAAATACGGCCTGGTATTGGTGGCAGAGGAAACTAAGTAGACAGCGAAGGGTTCTGAGTGAGAGATCTGATCCTTTTCCAGTCACGCCCATTGGCAATGCTGGCTGGGGATGATGAGAGTTGTAGTTCAACCCATCTGGAAGACACCAGAGTGGGGAAAGCTTTTAATAAAGGGACAACTTCCACTGGGTACTCAGGCACATCCAGCACATGTTATTTATTTTATTAAGTTGTCTCCTGCTTTTCTTTACAAAGAAGAAAACCCAAAGAAGCTCACATGATAAAACATAACATGATGCCTAAAACAAAAGCAACATAGAATTACAAAAATCAAACCATCAACAACATCAGTCCTAAAGGTAACTGTCATGGAAGGCTTAGAAGGCACACCAGTCAAGGAGCTAGACAAGAACTGCATTGTCCTCATAAACAAGACAGAACAGGAGCAGGAAGCTCCTGACTGACTCTACCCAGCTACAACTAAGTACAGTGCCACCTAGTGACTAAGCTGTATAATGATACTATCCACCCAATAACAGCAATAAAATAACAGGGCCTAAGAAAATTCATCACCAAAGCCTTCTGGAACAGCCAGGTTTTGGCCAGATGCCTGAAATAATAAAGTGTTGGGGCCTGGTGACCCTCCTTAGGGCTGGCATTCCATGAAGTGGGTGCCATTACTGAAACGGCCCTGCTCATAGTGGTTGTACACAATATCTCATTTGGCAATGGCTCTTGGATCAAGGCCTCAGATGTTGATCAGAGAATGCAGAGAGAAGATGGTGGCCCTTAAGTGACCCAAGCCTAAGCTGTTTAGAGCTGGCCTGGGCATCTTGTGGCCCTCCAGATGTTGCTAGACTGCAACTCCCATCATCTCTCATCATTGGCTATGCTGATGGGAGTTGCAGTCTAATCACCATGTTGCCAACCCCTGGTTTAGGGCTTTAAAGGCAAAACCATCACTTTAAACTGAGCCCAGAACTGAGCAAGTGACCAGTGCAACTTGAACAAAGGTGTTCTAATCGCTACATCCCTGCAGCAGCATTTTGCACCAGCTGAAGTTTCCAAGGGCAGCCCTTGGAAACATAGAGCATGTTGCAACATAGAGCATGTTGCAGTAGCCTAACTTGGAGGGGCATCGAGCATGTATGACCATGACAAGGTTCACTTTGTCAGGAAGGATCATAGTTGGAGAACCAGCCAAAGCTGGAAAAAAGGTACTCCTGAGCAGTGAAGGCATCTGCTGATCAAGGAACGCCCCCAAGCTATGAACCTATTTTCTTAGGGGGAGTGCAAGTCCATCCTGAATCAAATGGTTCACCCACCAACACTACATCTATCTTGTCTGGTTACCTTTCAGCTTATTTTGTCCCATCCAGTCCTTCACAGCTGGCAAACAATAGTTGAAGGTTTCCACAGCCTCCCCTAGGTTCAGATATAAGGGAGAGACAGACCTGGATGTCAATCTGCATACTGATGACTCTGCAGCCCAAATCTCTGATTTCACCCAGCAGTTCCATGTAGATGTTAAGCAGCATGGGGAAACAAGATGGAACCTGGCCACAGATCAAGGAGTAGAATAATAGTCCCCCAGCACCACCTTCTGAATCCTACTCCCCACAGGAATGAATGGAGCCAACTCAAAACAGCACCCTGTATACCCATACCCCAGTGCAAGTTATCCATTAAGGTGACCAAACCAATTTCAGTCCCAAATCTAGGCCAAAAGCCAGACTGGAAAAGATCTGGATAGCCAGTTTATTTATTTATTTTATCTATTTGGGATATTTATATACTGCTAAATGTAATAAAATCCATAAGTGGTTCACATATAAATATTAAAATCATATTCAAAATACAATATCAATAACACAACGTTAAAAACAATTCCAAGTCCAATAAAAACAGTACAGTACAAGGAGTGGTAAAATGGTGCAGCAGGATTAGTTTAATTACAACCCAGGGAAAGCCTGAGTGAACAAGCATGTTTTCAGAAGGCGTTTGAAGGATGCCACATTTTCTGCCTCCCAAACTGCATGGGGGAGGGTTTTCCAAAGGCTGGGTGCCACTACTGAGAAGGCCCCCCCCATCCAGGTATTACATGGTTGTCAGGGTTCTCCTTCTGAAACCCCTGAGCAACTCCTTAAGGATCTCCTGCCTCCTTAAGAGTCCAACCTTCCTTCTTTTACTTTTCTCTTTCTGATAATATGGAGTTTAGGCTGTAGATGTGGGGTAATGGACACTCTAGACACAGGGTTTAACTACAACAGTTTACTGGTAAATTAAAGCAAGCAAATCACAACAAAAGGTATTTACACAAGAGAGCTGAGCCTGAGTGATACAAAAGGCCTCAAAAGAAAATAAAAGTTGCAAAATGCAAGTTCCTTTACCCTAGCTGTACTTACACTCCTCTAGGCTGCTTCTTCTTGCTCCCTCTTCAGGCTCTGGTCTCCCCGACTCTGCTGTTACTGGCTCTCTCACTCCCTTTATATACCCTCCTCCCTCAAAACCGAAAGTACTGTTTCAAACCTGAAGAAATGAAACTTAACTGAGGAAATGTAAATGAAACTTAACTGGGGAAATGAAACTACTCCTCTCAGGGATACCCCCTCCCAACAAAAACTCCAGGCCTCAGACCTTCACACTGGTGACATTCCATTAATTTCAGAGTGATTATCAAGGCCTCTTCTGACAATCTTAAATGTCACCTGGGTATATATAAGGGACGGTGGTCTGCTAGGTATCCTGTAGGGATGTACAAAAGTCACTTACCTTTCCACGGATTCTGTTCGTGGGGGGGGAGGCGCTCTGTCCCTCCCCCCAGAATCCTCGACGGGGGGGGGAGGCGATCCGGTCCTGCCCCCGGAATCCTCGACAGCTGGCTCTGCTCTGCGGCGGCTCCGCAGAGCAGCCGGCCAGGCCAGGGCCGTCCGCAGCTGGATTTCCGGCCGCGGACTGGCTGGTACGGATGCAAATGGTGGCCGCCGTAGGAGCCGCCATTTGTGTTCAGCCAGGGAACCGTGATAGGCTACGTAAGTCTTTACGTAGCCTATCACGTCTGGGTTAAAAACAAAACAAAACCGGCGTACGCAAATGGTGGCGGCTCCGGTGGCCGCCATTTGCATTCCTTATTTTTCACCATTTTAGTCTATGTAAATATTTACATAGACTATCACAGCGAAAAAAAAAGGGTGAATGCAAATAGCGTAGTGGGTGCTATTTGCGTTCCTTTTTTATTCACCATTTTAGCCTACGTAAATATTTACGTAGACTAAAATGGCAAAAAATAAGGAATGCAAATGGTGGCCACCATAGCCGCCGCCATTTGCGTACGCCTTTTTTTATGTGTTTTTTCCCAGACGTGATAGGCTACGTAAGTGTTTACGTAGCCTATCACGTCTGGGTAAAAAAAAGAAAAGACCAGACTGCAAATGGCGGCCGTGGCTGCCGGTCGAAAGTAGGGCTGTACGAAAGTCACTTACCTTTTCGAAGTGTAACATTTGTGGGGGGGGGAGGCGCTCTGTCCCTCCCCCCTGAATCCTGGCCGGCCGGCTCCGCTCCGCAGGGATTCTGTGGATCCGCCGGCCAGCTCCGCCAGCGGCTGGACATCCGGCCGCTTGCTAGCAGGGACGCAAATGGCGGCGGCCGTAGCCGCCGCCATTTGCATCCCTGAAGTCAGCCATGATAGGCTACGTAAATGTTTACGTAGCCTATCATGGCTGATTTAAAAGGAAAAAAACGCACGTACGCAAATGGCGGCGCCCATGGGCGCCACCATTTGCGTTCCTTATTTTGGGACATCTTAGTTTACGTAAACATTTACGTAGACTAAGACGGTGAAAATAAGGGGAACGCAAATAGCGTAGCATCTACGCGTGCCAAAATAACGTGCCAAAATAGTGTGCCAAAATAAGGAATGCAAATGGCGGCACCCATGGGCGCCGCCATTTGCGTACGCGCGTGTGTGTTTTTTCTTTTAAATCAGCCGTGATAGGCTACGTAAACATTTACGTAGCCTATCACTTTTTTTGTTGTTGTTGTTTTTTAACTGGAAATGGCGGTGCCGGCAGCTGATCGGAAGACCGGCCGCCGCCGCTGCCGCCATTAAGATCTGCCCAAGGTAAGTCCCGTCCCGGGGGGGGCGGGGGGGCAGACCGTTCCGCCACTGATTTCGGGGGGCCGAATGCTCTGGTATTCGGCCTCCCCGAGATCCGTGGCGGAATTCTCTGACATCCCTAGTCGAAAGACCAGCTGCTGCCGAAGCCGCCACTGGAGCCGCCACCATCCGGAACATCCGCCCCACATAAGTCTCATGCCAGGGGGGATCCGCGGAGGGCCGGGGGGGTGGCAGGCCTCACTGAAATCTGTGGCGGAATTCTCCGCCATCCCTAATGCCCTGTCCCAAGTTTTATAGGGCTTTGTATGACAATAGCAGGACCTTGTCCTATTATTTTAACACAGTTCTTTTATCACCGGTGTTATGTGAGCACAGCTGGCTGTCCCAGGGAGCACTCTGGCTGCTGCATTCTGCACTCACTGCAGCTTCTGAACCATGCAGGAGGGCAGCTCCATGCAGTGCACTGGATATCATCCAGAAATCCATATAATAGGTCAACATGTGTGTCCTGTATTCTGGCATGTCTAAAAAGTTTCCCACATCCCCTAACAATGTGCAAAACTTTCCCCTATTATTTCCACAGATATTTCTGCCTCAGTGAAAAGCCTCATTGAGGTTACATGTTCAAGGCATTGGTTTGCAAGAGTAGATGTGTGATTTTCATAAGGATGGGATTTTCTAAATGATGTTGTATCTTAGTCTAGAATGGATCCTCTCACAGTTGGTCGTTCTTGCTAATTGTAAGGCACGGATAATGGTTTGGCTTACATACTATGTTCTTTTCCTCCTCTTTTTATATAGAGGTACTTGTGTCCAGGCGTACTCATTCTTCCTTTTGTGCATTTTTTTTAACTGGCTTTTAAAAAAATTATGCAATCTTCTCTATTCTGAGAAACAGGGTCATTGCACAATATCTTCTACAAGAAATCACGGCATTATTTGTGTATCCACAGTAAATATTTGGGAACCTATTGCTATATTTGGACACTTTCCCACTAGTGGCTATATAAATAAATGTTTGTGATGAGTAATAAAAAAAAATAAGTGAGAATTGCTTCTTCAGTGTCCAAGTTATAGGGGTGTGCAAGGATTTTGCAGGGTTGCTTTGGGATTCTGTTTGTGCTCCTTACTGAAAGCCTTGCTTGTTTCAAATTTCATGCATCCACATCTGGTTTATTTTCTGTTTTAATTGTTAGTAATTATTTCACTAGGTCACTCACATTTGTCTTTAGGTGGCTTATTTTCTTTCCTTCCACTAATTTATGCTGGCTGGCGACAGTGGCAGCAGCTAGAGGATCTGATTCTTGCAGCAATTCCTAGCAGCAGCCATTTTGTTTTATCCCAGGATGTTGTATTGTTCTGGTCAGAATGACCAGGAATGACTCAACTTCCAGCACATCCTGAGGAAAACAAAATGGCGGCCAACAGACATGGATGGGGAAGTTAGGTCCTCCTGCCGCCTCCACCATTGCCAGTGGCACGAAATCAGTAAAGCATGGAATAGAAGTAGAAAAGAAGAAGGAAAAGCTACAAGCAGAAGAGACAAATGCAGAAACCAGAGGCTGTGCACTGTTATAGGCAATTAGAGGGAATGGAGCAATGAATGTCTTCCCTTAGGTAAGTTATCTCAGTTGGCCTCCACTGTCCTCAGCTGTCCTCCACGTGCTTCCCATTTCCCCAGCCTCATTCATTCCCCCCTTCCACTCCTCTCTCACATTGCTGTAGTTGACTGTCAGTGTCTCCAGGTTATTGCCCAAGCAGGCCATGTCACCTATCTCCCCCCACCAGCCCAAATGCTTGGGTCACCGCACCAGCAGTAACCAGGGCGGGTAGGCTGTGAGGTGTTGGGAGCCTCCCCCCTTAGCCTTGCTGGTGTTCCAAGTGGACCAAACATCCCTTTGCTTCTGTGCCAGTTGAATGGCTGCCCAGTTGCCTGTGGTAACAAGAAGAAGACCTTGGGGATGATTGTGAGTCGCAACAGATGGTTCCTGTGACTGGGTGCTCGCTAGCAGTTGGTGAATGAGTGACTGAGTGAGGCTGCCACCGCCACCTAGGTGCTGCCCCATCCTGAATCTCTCAGCACGGCTGCCCGCTTTCTCATTGGCTGGGCCCTCACCTGCTGGCAGAGAACATGTTATTGTCAGGACGACATTCACTCACCCATTAGAGCAGCGTTCCCCAATCTGGTGCCCTCCAGAGGTGGACTTCAACTCCCATTATTCCCCTCTGCAATGGCCATTGGCTGCCATGGGTGGTCACAAAGCAGCCATTCCTCAGAAGGCAAACTGGTGAGGCTAAAAAAATAAGTAAGGCTGCAATCTTAAGCATGTTTAGACAGAAAAAGGCCTTACACCTCGCAGCATTATAGAATGCTAGTAGTTGTAGGACTTTTTCCTGTCTAAACGTGCATAGGATTGCACCCTGATTTGCCAAGTACAAGGCAGAGAGGGGCTCCGAGCTCCAAAACACACAAGCACTGTTTTGAAACACACACACACACACACACACACACTCATTTTCTGTACCAACATCCATTCCACAGAAGGCAAACTGATGAGGCTCAGAGATAAGTAACTTGGCCAAGAAACTGAGCACAATGCTAAGGCAGGGTCTGAGCCAACTTGCAGTGTGCCAGCCTCCCAATTAAAAACTAAATAGCTTTTAAAAACACCTTAAAAGTGAAAATGAAAATGGGGGTGCAGGGTGCTTGTCAGTCACCAGCGGAGGTGCCCACAGGCACTATGTTGGAGACACCAGCAGGCAACAGTCACCACCAATCGCAAGGGGGAAGGACAGAGAGATACTCTGCGGTCAGGGTGTTTGGCTGCTCTGTGGAGTGTTCCCGCAGGAACGTTTTCAGCACGTTCATAGAGGCAGTGGCAAAAAGGGAGCCACAAGGGACCTGTGGTCTCCTCATTTTTTTCTACTGTTTTTTGTGGGGGAGGGGGCTTACATCCATAATAGCAAGCCTATCTTTGAAGAACTCCTCTTTTTTCTTGTGTTTTAATTTATTTTTCTTGCTTTGTTTTTTATTTTCTTTTTCACTACTGTGGCAAAACAGTGCTTTGTACCCCTCTCCGA
This sequence comes from Heloderma suspectum, assembly GCF_057233095.1. Lineage (NCBI taxonomy): Eukaryota > Metazoa > Chordata > Lepidosauria > Squamata > Helodermatidae > Heloderma > Heloderma suspectum. The sequence continues at coordinate 326,296,166 of NC_139460.1, read as the reverse complement.
GGCCATTGCCCCACAATGCACCTGAGGAAGGATGCTATAGAGGGACGCTATGGACACAGCATCTTTCCCCAGAGGCATGTAGGCGTTATGACGCCGGAGAGGAGCACAAGAGCAGAAACAGCCAAATAAAACAAAACATGTTTTAAAGCAAGGGAGAAAAACTACAGTTTTATGGACAAAATGTGTGTGTGTGTGTAGGGGGGAGGGAGATAAGCCATATGGCACATTTTTATTACAAATGGTGAGTCGCTTGCCTGTGAACATGACACAGGTTTCAGGAGCTCACCCTCGAAAGTGCCAGAAGTGCCTGGGGCTGGAAGGGTGGGGAGGTTCTTTGTGATCTGCCCTAGTAACTGTAAGAGTTTGGAGAAGGTGTTATTCATCTGCCATTTCTGTCGTTATATAACATGAACTTCACCAAAGCTCCCCTTCGCCGAAGTCTTCACTTCCATGCTCCAAATTAGAGTAGCCTTCTCCAATCTAATGCCCTCCAGATGTGTTGGACTACAACTCCCATCATCCATGTTGGCTGGAGATGGCATTGCTTTCAGGGGTGATAAGGTCAGGAGTAAGGTTTGCCCTTCCTCAGATCCTGCCCCACCATCCTCTCACCCCCTCCAATCTCTTCTCCCTTATGCCGGTGTAGTTCTGACCATGTAGGATTTAAAGTCACACCATTGTAATCACATGATTTCACTACTACACTACACCATCTTAAAAACTGAGAATCATGCCTTATAAAGGATTTACTAGTGACTACAGATGTTGGAGAAAATTGCAATGCATTCAAATGAGGTCGGATTTCTAGGAATCTCATCTGACCGGTGGATTCCACAAAGGACCGGCATTTTCTGAGCCATGCAGATTCCACAGACTTGGAGAGCAATTTTTTCAATTGGGGGGGGGGGATTTATGCTAATGCACATTAGCACTAGTGTGCCAATGCACATTACTCAATGTGCAAATTAGCACAACCCCACAAAAGTGATTAGCAATGAGCATTAACTAATGTGCATTAGCACATTTGCACAGGGGCACATTAGTGCTAATGTGCAGTTGCACTAATGCACTAATGCTCAGTAGCACTAATGTGAATTGGCACAATTAGAACAAAATTCTGGTTTAAAAAAATCTGATTCTGTCAATGAGTGGATGACGGAATGAAAGATGCCTGACAATCTGCAAAGCACAGATGGAACAGATTTAATAAAATCTTTACATCCCTACTAGTGATCTCCTTTCAGTTGATGAATAAAAGAGACAGAGAAATGGACAGCAGCTCATGTGGGGGGGGGGATGTTGGTTTTACCAAGAGCTGAGGAATTATTGTTGTGGACAGGGGGAGAGAGAAGACATGGAAGGATGGAGCAAAGAATTAACAAAAGGAAAGAAATGGAGGAGGGGAAAGGAGTGGCAAGGAATCCATTTTGAAACGTACGACTGTTTTGCAAAATTGGCAGCAGAAGAAAGGGCCATGAGCATAAGTTGCTTGCTACCGGAGAAAATCAGAGTGCTCTGATGCCTTAAATGTTTGGCAGCCTGAATACACGAACAAGGGTGATGCTCTTCTTTCTCTTCTTCAGCTTTTCCTTTGCCACCCTCAAATTCTGCCCATGCTTGGCACAGTTGCTTCCCTGGTGGATGATATGTTTCATGTTCCCTCCCCAGTCCCCAGCCAACATTCCTCCACCCTGCCCTTTGCATTTGCCTGGGTTCCAAATGGGAGCAGCTGGCATACAAAGCATGACACCTTGTGCTAGGTGTCAACGTAATTCATGGCGATGGCGTGTGCATCATTCATGGAGCCATTTGGAGACTGGAGACAGTGGGTGAGGTTGGAATGGAACCCTATGCAGGACTCTTGCTTGGCGCTTTTCGGGGGTTTTGCTCCCAAGAATGTGGAGATGGGAAAAAGCTCTTTCTCACCACTCATGATAACCAGGGCATCTCAAGTCCTGCATGACTTCATGATCAGGGCTCCGAAACACCACACCAGGCTCCAGTGCACCCCGGAGCATGTGGACAGATGTGGATGTGCGCACATGCATGCCTGCACATGCGCGCATACACACCCTTTCCCTTTCTTCTGCAGAATTCCATGCTGGCATTGGAGGTTCACAGAGCTTTAGATCAGGATGAAAATGGGTTGGCGATTACAGAAAACCCAGGAGCAAACACTTTTTTTTTTTACAAATATTATACAATTATTTGGTTTTTAGACCTCATGGTATTGGAGGGACACTTTGAAAAACTACGTGGGCCGTTTCTGCTGAAGTTGCTATAAATTAATCTTCTGAAGATGAAGCTCCTGCTCTGGACAGGTCCTTCTTCATCCAATGTGAGGTGTGTGTGTGAATATTTGGCCCACGGGGTGGCCGTGTGTCCTCTTTTACAGAGGACAGTCCTCTATTTGAAAGAGGGAAGGGAAAGGATGGGCTATTCAGTCCAATTCTGATTTAAACACCCACCAGAAGGGAGAACTGGGCCTCAAAGCTGCCCATTAGCAGCGAGCGCCTGGAAAGCAGATTAAACAAGCACCTGGCCACAGTCTTCCCCACTGTGTTGGTGAGAGGTACTGTCTCTCTGTTTAAATCATTTTCTTCTATAAATATAAATAGCATATGAAAAATGCATGCAAACTGGTATCCTCTTGTGTCCTCCTTTTGGTGATGGATGTCCTCTTTGGGGGCGATTCATAGGTGGCCACCCTAACTGTGCTGCAGAGCCTTATCTTTAAGGCCCTGAAGAAATACTACTATAACAAGTGCAAGAAAATGTATTCTTACCTCCTGAAAGAAGTACCCCTGAAAGTTCAGGGTTCCAGCCAGCCATTCCTTCCAAACAGGGCATCCCACTCCCCCACCCCTTTCCATTCCTCCCCGTACCCCTGGCACTCAGCCTTTTGCAGACACTGGGCATGCTCAGTTCTCATTGGGCTGTTTGTGGGGAGGGAGAGAGTTGCTCCCTTAGAGGGATTTTAAGAAATATTTGTGTAGTTCTGCCAGTCCCATGGTTCTCTAGAGCATACTGATACCTCTCTCATTATGGCTGCATAATCGCTAGCACTCACCAGCTGAGTTTGGTATTAGAAGGAGGGAGGGGGAGGGGGAGGAGGAGGAGGAGGAGGGCAATGACAATGATGAAATTCTTATAATCCATCACAAAAGATCCACACCGTGACATACATTTTTTTAAAAAAATTAAAATGGTAAAAGTAACAATATTCCTATTTACGGCTGCTTTTGGATTTGGGGACTCTAGGGAGGGAAATGGGAATTTGAAGCACTGCTGTGTAACATTATTGTCTTACAAATCAACAAGATTTAATATTTTGTTTTGTAAAAGTCGGCTGGTATTTTTCCTTTTCCTCTTTATGAATAAGTTAAATAGCACAATTCCTGATGCAAATCCGGGTTGGGGTGTGCGTGCGTTACTGCTTACTTTCCTCCTTTGTGAGAACTCTCCTCCCTCTGTTCTTTAACCAGTTACTGATCCCATAAGATGATCTATTCATAGAATCATAGAACCATAGAACAGTAGGGTTGGAAGGGGTCTACAAGACCATCGAGTCCAACCCCCTGCTCAGCGCAGGAATCCAAGTCAGAGCATCCCTGACAAATGGCTGTCCAGCCGCATCTTGAAGGCCTCCAGTGTGGGAGAGCCCACCGCCTCCCTAGGGAATTGGTTCCATTGTCTTCTTATGCCATGACTGCTAAATTTACTCAGGAACCTTGAGTGAGGGGACTTGTCAAAACATTTGTGGGGACTGAGGGTGATAAAATCATGGCTTGTCTAAGGCCCCCTAGACAGTTCAGATCTGAGGTGACAGTTGAACCAAGGTTACCCTGGGGATAGCATAAACCACCATGTGGCTATAACTGGAGGGCAGTATCTAAAAATGCCTATACTAAAGGCATAAATAATAATCACTATTATCCCTGACACCTCACATTATAGTGACTACACTATGCCAACTCTGCCTGATGTCCTTGCACAGGCACCGCCCGCCTCCAAAGTTGGTAGTCTCTAAATACCAGTGGAGGCTGGTAGCTCCGATGTCAGTGGGGCAATGCATCCACTCCAGGGTTCAGTCGGAACCAGTCAGAACTCTAGCGGAGCTATTGGATCACGCCTCTAGAGTTCTGGCTGGTTCTGACTGAAACCCGGAGTGGATTCACCACCCCACTGACATCAGGGCCACCAGCCTCCACTGCAAGATACTCTTTGGCTCATGTTTGCAACTGGAATACCCACCGTTCCAAACTCTCGCACACATAAACTGTATTGCTTTGTGCAGCTGCCCCAAAAGGTGCTCGTGAATTTCAGATGTTTGACACACTTTGCAAATTCACAGATGGCAGACTTGGATTCTGGGTTGTCCTCAGACAGGAGAACTTGCCATTGGATGGTGGCGTTTGTGACTCTGGGCCATTCCTCTTGCATTATTCAGGACAGCTTCCTTTGATCGTTTCTGTGTCTATGAGTATGACGATAAGGACAAGGGTGGAGGTCACTTGTGGGCGGATTAACTATGTGCCACAGCATGTAGAAACAGCAATGGCCCAATCCACAGATCTACTGCAGGTGCAAGCAAATGAGCACCACAGTGGAGAGGGCAGTTCCATGCTCACATTTTGTAAATGTAGGTTGTTTTCTCAACTGAAATGAATGAGTCAGCCTGCATTGCGTACGCCAGTCTGCATATACATCCCTGTGAACATGGCAAGCAAAGCCTTATCTAGAGATTTTCCTCCTCATTTGCAATCTTATCTGGATCAAAGATGCAAACTATTTGTTCTCCTTCCGTGCATGTGGCTCAAATGTTTGCACATCTGCATTAGGGATGGTTGAATCTGTCTGTTTTGGCCTCTCTTCATTTCCCATTTTTCCAATCATATGTTTGGTTCATCACAAACTTTGAGAATTTCTCCAGTTTTAAGTTTGGTTCATCCTGAACACTGAGAACTTTTTAAAAAGTTTACGTGAAAATTCGTAAGCGTTTTTGTGCACATTTCTCCTAGTTCATAAACGTTTGCATATTATAGACATCTTTTTCCAAGCAATTTCCCATATATAATGCATTTTTGAATGTTAGTTCCCCTACTGTGTAGTTTGGGGCAGAATTCAATGGGTGCTTATCCCCCCACCAATGCCCTTCTGCAAGCAGTGGGTCCCGCCAACTCCATTGTACAAGTGGGACACACAACTTATGCAAAGGAGATTTAGTGCTTCCTAGGGGAAGCCCTGAAATCAGTGGAAAAACTCATTTCTGGAAGGAGGCAGGTTGGTGGAGTTCCCTTATGTGAACTCCACTGACCTGCTTCCTTCCAGAAAGGCACATTTCTTTTCCACTCACTTAGGGTTGCCTCAGAAGTGCTAAATCACCTTTGCCAGTGGTGGGGGCCACTTATGCAATGGAATCAGCAGGGTGTAAGAGAATCAGTGGGAGAGTAAGCACTACGTTGGATTCTGCCCTTTGTATGCATGTTTTCATTGGAGAACTCCACTGCAAAGTTTTGAGAAGTGCAAATTTTGAAAGATAACGGAGTTCGTATAGTAGTTCGAATGGGCAAAATTAGGTAAATTTGCATTAAAATGCAAAATGAATGAATAACTGCCCCATCCATAATCTGCACATGAAGCCATGCAAGCGATGGTTTCTTCTCTGTCCATAAATTTTGGTGCATGATTCAGTCTTTCATTTATTCCAGCCACTGACGAACCCAGCTAAACCTCTGGTGGTTTTTCCTCTCTTCTGAGTAACTTGAAAGGCTGCACCCTCTTTTGCAAATGGAAGCTGCTATGATAAAAGCAATCACCTTCCCTCATCCATGTTTCCACTTTTGCACCTGCATTCAAGGACCCACAGCTAGGCAAGCCCAACTATGGGCTTGCCTAGCTGTGAGTCTTTCATCATGTGGTCATAAAGAGCTGACATCAAGCTGGCATTCCTCTTTGCAAGTGTGGTCTCCTCATTCTAACTGCAGCAGAGACATACAAAACAGGAGGCAGCCATCGCCTTGAGGAGCTTGCAGTCCAATTTGGAGCCAAGATGCAACAAGAGCATGAGATAAAAAGAGGAGAGGAAGAATGGGAGGGTGGGTTCTCTGGTGATAAATGAGTGCAATAAATGCACATCCAAGCTTCAGGAGGAGGGTGGCAAGGGACAGGAGGTTGCACGGTTCCCAGTTATGCCTTGATGATGGGGCCTCTGTTTATGAATGCACTGAGCAGGAGACTACGGATCAAGAAACGGGTTGGTACAAAGAACCTATAAGACAGGAACAGGGATTGGCAATTTCCCAGAGTCCAGGGGCCAATTTGTCCCCCAGAACCCACCAGAGGCCACCACCACCACATTTGCTGCCAAGATTGCTGCTGACATTTGGAGGCGCAGTAGCGGTGGCAAATAAAAAAGCCAAATTTCCCTTGAAACATGGTGGGTGGGGAGTGCGGTCCTTGTTTTAAAGCAAAATCATGCTCGCCTGGGGCTTGCGAGTGGCCAGTTATGGTGGCAAATTTGGCAGCATGGTGAGGGTGCAATGAAAAGATCAGAGCCACTTGTGTGCTCCCTGCTATATATAGGAGGAGAAGAAGGTAGCTACAGAGAATAGGGGCAAAATGGGGTTCCTGACGCCAGGAGAGCATTGCAGAAAACACCTGGCTCCAGGAAAGGAAGCTGCATTTCCACAATGTATATGGCTGCAACAAATTTGATATGCAACACTGAGATAAAGATGATTTCACGTTTTCTGAGGTTGATCGAGAATTCATAGCTGCATGTTTGATGTCGAGGTTCCAATTTCCCTCAGTGAATTCCAGCACTGAATCTATGCAGCTGCCTTGGCTGTTGGTCTGTCTAGCCCAGGATAGACTGCAGTAGCTCTCTGGGGTCTGGAGCAGAGGGGTCATTCCCAGCCCTGCTGCCTGGGATGCTTAGCCAGAGGTGCCAGGAACTGCACATGGAGCCTTCTGCATTCAATGTATATGCTGTACCATGGAGCTATGGTCCCTTCTAAAGGGGGGTCCTCAAACTTTTTGGCCCAATAAGCACATTTGGAATTTTGATAGTGTGTCATGGGCACTCTCACAAAATGACTGCCACAGGGGGTTGGCCATTCACAACATAGCTACTGCGGTGGGTGTGGCCAGTCACAAAGCACCTATTTCCCAAAAGGCAAAGTGTTGAGGCTAAAGGAAAAATAGCATATCCCAAAACCTAAATGCAAGGCAGAACTGAGATCTGAGCACAAAACCACAGTTTTTCCTCCAGCACCTATTTCACAGAAGGCAAACTGATGAGGCTCAGAGACCGGGAACTTGGCCAAGAAACTGAATACAGGGCAGAGGTGAGGTTTGAGCCCCAGCTGCCATATCACATATTTTCCCCCTCAAAGCACAACAAAATGCCCATTTCACAGAGGGCAACATGATGTTGCTCAGAGAAACAGACACACACACAGGCAAAAAACCCACACCGCACACACCAACGCCCACCCACCCTGCCAGCAAGACATACATGCCCCCTACACACACAAAACCAAGGCAAAACACCCACCACACCAAAACAAACAAAGCAGCTAATACACACACATACCACATCCAAAATAAAAATTAAGATGGTGCTAGAGACCAGCACTACAGTTTGTACCATGCCAGCCAACTAGTTTTTTTTTTACCTTTTTTTTTTTTGTTAAGGTCACAACGGTACCCAGGGAGACCCCCATTCTAAGACGTCTATACGCAAGGGCCGGCCCTACCATTAGGCAGGGGTAAGGCAGCTGCCCTAGGGGGTGGATGCTGGGGAATGGGGACCAGCAGCGGCAGCAGCCTGTGGCTGTTCCAGGCCTCTGGGGCTCACACCCCAGAGCTGGCCAGTCTAGCCCAACATGTTACAGACAGCACCCTTGGGAAAGGCCTCTGAGTACACGAGCAGGCAGAGAACATCCAGCCCAGGCACCTAGCAGGTATTGCGCATATTCATGCGCTCATGTGACCGTCCGACACTGGGGAGTGAGCAGGCGACAAGTGGAGCAGCAAGGCGCTGGAGGCCAGCCCTGTTACTCACAGCTGAACCTGTGAACAGAAGTGTGTTACAGTTGAGATTTAAAACAAAAACAAAACCACCAACCAACCAACCAACAACCCAACCAACAAATAAAAGACAAGCAAGAAGCACATAATGTTTTTCCCCCTCTTTCCCTGCGGGGCCTTTCCTCAGACCAAGGCATTGGCTAGGAGTTAGCCCTGGAGACCATCTGTGCTGAGGCAGCACAGGCAATCTGCATCACCCAGCATGCCTCACTCTGAGGAAGGACACCTCAGGGCAAGGCATTTGAGCCAGACAGGCTCTCTGGGGAGTCACGCCGGCTGTTCTCATGCTGTGGCATCCCCATGCCACCCCTTTGGTGTTCTCATTCTACTGCACGTGCAGACAAGGCTTCACCTGGTGTCTTCTTGCCGTCTTTCTACACCAATGACATGAAATATGATTTGGCAAGTTGTAACTAATTTGCTGGGAACTCCTTCCCCCTTGCTTTAAACATTCCCTGCAGTGTTTGCTGCTCAGACATGGAACGGTCAAGATCCATTCATTACTGTTTTGAATGGACTTTAGATAATACTTTCATGAACAGCATTGACACTATGATGACTGAATTGCTCTTGGAAGCCCAGGGAGAGAGCTCGCGTGTGTACGGCAAAACGGGTGCAAGCACCGTTGAACTATCTTGAGCTCCAGCCTGGTGCAGGAACTATTTGCAGAGCTGCTTTTGGGTGTTCCCACAATTCATCTATGGAACTGCAAGTGGCCAGAGAGAAGGGAAGCTGTACTTGTGTGAAGAATTGTACGACAGAAGACCATCAAACGTCACCTTCTGTTATGTATTGAGGTGCCGATTTATCAGCCTATAGCACCCACTTTAATCTGGATTATAGGGTCCTTCCTCTTTTAAGGGTTGGTGCCAAATTCCAAGCAAAATACTTGACATTCATCCACAAAGTGTTCTGTTGTTCATGCAGCCTTGAGACTACAATAACCATTGTGCAGTGCATGTGTGAGCAAAGAATATATAGAATCATCGAATCATCAAATAGTAGGGTTGGAAAGGGCCTATAAGACCATCGAGCCCAACCCTCTGCTCAATGCAGGAATTCAAATCAGAGCATCCCTGACAGATGGCTGTCCAGCCTCGTCTTGACTGCCTCCGGTGTGGGAGAGCCCACCACCTCCTTAGGGAATTGGTTCCATTGTCGTATTGCTCTAATAGTCAGGAAGTTTCTCCTGATGTTCAGCCGGAATCTGGCTTCCTGGAACTTGAGCCCATGATTTCGTGTCCTGCACTCTGGGATGATCGAAAAGAGATCCTGGCCTTCCTCTCTGTGACAATCTTTCAGGTACTTGAAAAGCGCTATCCTATCTCCCCTCAGTCTTTTCTCAAGGCTAAACAGGCCCAGTTCTTTCAGGCTGTCTTCACAGGGCTTTGTTTCCAGTCCCCTGATCATCTTTGTTGCCCTCCTCTGAACCCACTCCAGCTTGTCTGCATCCTTTTTAAAGTGTGGTGCCCAGTACTTAAGATGAGACCTAACCAGTGCTGATGAGTAGAGGAGAACTAGTATATGCACTAACCCTGTAGCTGAAATTAGAAGTCATCCATTAGTCATGCCAAAGGGATAAGAAGGGATATAGGCCAGACTACTATGGGCCAGGAAAACAGATGTGTGGCACAAGTGTAACCATATCCACTCACAGAAGTAAGTACCATTCAGCTCACTGGAAATTACCCTCAGGAAAGTATGCTTTGCATTGCAGCCTTAATGATGTAACTCCTCCTTCGGGTTCCCGTGTTCTCTTTTTTTGACCCAGCTCCCATGTGGCTTAGCTTGCTTTTATGAGCCATCCAGATCTACTGGGAGGTTGATGTGGCTTTTTGTTTCTTGTTTCATTTTTGAGGCACCGCTGGATTTAAGGAGATGGACTAACCTGTCATTTCAGTTTCTCTTCATTTCTCTTTTTTTTTCCAGCCTTGGGTACATGTCTTCCCATTTCTGCATCTGTCTGTGATTTAAAAAAAAAATCTGCATGAAGGTATGTACACATTTAGGCATGTTTGTGTGCCCTAACATCCTCATTTTTTTTTACACATTTCTTTAATTGGAGAAATACGTCTCAAACTTCAGAAAAGTGTGAAGATCGGAGCATAAGTGTGTTTCAGTTCGCTTGCTGGTTCGGAAAGTGCTAATTTGGTGCAAAATTCTCTTCCCCCCCCTTCCCTCCCCAGATTGAATAGGATGAATGATTTGTGATGTGTGGAAGAGCATGAGCTTTTTAGGGGATACCTCTCTCCCTATCAGCCAACTGTCCCTTAAGATCAAGAGCTGAGTCCTCAGTTACAGCTCCAGAGGGAGAATAAAGGGCCATGCTTCTCTGTGGTTACCCCCAATCCCGTGTAACCAATTAACTCTGTCTCAGTTCAACCACGTGCATTTTCTGCAAGTGTTGCAACAACAACAAAAACCTAATGAACAACATTTGAGTTAGTGTTCAAGGGTGTGTTTAAATATGTTTAATATGGAGCTGCTTTGATATTGCTGATTTCAGATTGTTTTATTGAGTGTTTTATGGTGGGGTTTATTACCTGCCTCTGATGTTTATTATGTTTGTGTTTATTATTAAATATTACTATTTTTTATCTTGAAAATTAGGCAGGATATACATTTCTTAAATAAACAGAGATAGATAAAGTTAGATTAGATGCACAGAACTATATAGGCTGTGTTTGGCATGGATCTATACTGAGAAAGCAATGTGTGTGATGGGACTAGATGAAGGAACACGTTTGGGACTCGGGCCCTGGAATGACTGCTCACTCTCACACGAACCTGCCCAGCTCTCTGAGACCATTGCTGGAGGCATTGCACCAGGCGCTCCCACCATCAAAAATCGGAGATGGGAAGATGGATCTAGAGTGGAACTCCACCAAGTGGATGCTCCCAAGGTGGGAGGCAATTTTCACTGATTCCCCATTCCTAGTTATGCCCCTGAAAATCTCCTCTGGAGGGTTGGGGGGCCCTACAGAAGTGTGTGTGAGGTGATGCTGGGTGCTGCAGGGGGAAAGAGGAATTGATTAAAACAGTGGAGCCTGGTGGGTCCAATGTCAGTGGAGGGGTAAATCCGCTCTGGGCTTCAGTCAGTACCAGTCAGAACTATAAAGGAGCTCTCCAAGGTGCAAAGCTTAGCCCACCCCCTGTGAGGCACCTTGGAGAGCTCTTTTAAAGTTCTGACAGGTTCTGGCTGAAACCTGGAGCAGATTCACTCCCCCACTGACATTGGAGCCACCAGCCTCCACTGGGTTAAAGTTGTGGGCCCGCCCCCTTCCTCCAGCCCAGAAAGTCCACTGGAGCTCGGTTCTTCTGTCAACAGAAGGAGCCCTTCTGTTTGCAGATGGTCACCTCTGGATACAACCCAGGGTCTTTTCAGCAGTGGCCCCTGGCTTCAGAACACCCTCCTCGAGGCAGTTTGCCTGGTGCAGATGACTGTATTAAACGTTAGGCACCAGGTTCACCGCTTAAAGGCAGCCTAAAAATAATTTTAAATAAATAAACACAATAGAAATGAACAAGGCTAAGACCAGTGGGACCTGCAACAAAACGTTGCAGTGCAGAGTGTTTCTGATCAGGGTTCCAGCCAGCCCAGCCCTTTTCAGGTACTCTGTTCTACAACCCACGCTTCCACGCACCCAGCAGACTCAGAGTTCTGCCACCAGTTTGAGCGCATTCAGCCTTGGTTGGGCCGTTTGGGGGGTCTCCCCTGCCTTAAGTTTCCTTTTCCTAAATGTTATTTTGCAATTCTGCAACCTTTGGGGTTCCCCCAACCCTGCTGATATCTCTCCCTTGTGTGTGGATGATGCCTTTTTGGCTACGTAATTGGCACTTTGCTATTAGTATATAGGATGTACGCATTTACATATTTATTTCACCAAACTCTTAATGAACAGCAACGGCTCTCCGTTTCTTGGTTGGGTGTTGGTGGTGCTTTTTATATCCTGCTCTTTTATTGATGCTTTATCGATTGTTCTTTAAGCGTTTTGAGGAATTTGCATTGTGTTTACTGTAAGTCACCTTGGAAATTTTTACTGGAAAGGCCAGATACAAATGTTTAAAATAAAATAAATAATGGATGGGAACTTAGGCGAAAGGCCAGCTGCTAAAAATATTTAGCTGTTTCTTTAGAAACCAACAGGTGATCTTCAGCCTGCCTTCAGCATATGGAAGTGACTTATTCTGTGTCAGGCCACCGGCCCATCCTGCCCAGCACTAGCACCTACTCTGACCAGCAGCATTTCACCAAGGACTTGGGCCAAATATTTCCCAGCCCCACTGCCCAAGCTCCTTTTTAACAGGAGATGAAACCTGGGGACCTTCCCCAGGAAACACACAGGCTCTCCACTGAACTAGGTCTCCTCTAAAGGTTTCCAGTTTTTAAAATGAGCTGTGAGTGAAGTTTCAGCAGCAGTCCACTGAAGTCACAGCAGAGAGAGACCTTCTTGAGCTCTCATGCCTGAGATTTGTTATGCATGTATGTAAAATATTTCTCAGATGCCTTTCAGGGCGAAGCCTTTTCAGGGTGACGTACAATAATAAAACGCATAATAAAAACCGACGCGATCTTAAAAAGCAATAAGCCAGTGTAGTGTAGTGGTGAGAGTGACAGACTGGGAGCCGGGAGATCCGGGTTCTAGTCCCCACTTGGCCATGGAAGCTCACTGGGTGACTTTGGGCCAGTCACAGACTCTCAGCCCAACCTACCTCACAGGGTTGTTGTTGTGAGGATACAACGGTGAGGAGGAGGATAATGTAAGCTGCCTTGAGTTCCTTGCGAGAGGGAGAAAGGCGGGGTATAAATGCAATAAATAAAATAAATAAATAAAATAAAAATAAAAACACAGTAAACACAGCAAAACACCATAAAAACAATGATAAAAAACAGCAACAACAGCAAACATATCAGGGGAAGGCCATGGTAAAATAATATGTTTTCAGGACCTTCTTAAAAGCCTGCAGTGATGGGGCTTGGTAGAACCCTGAGGGCAGCTTATTCCAGAGGAGTGGGGCCACTGCAGAAAAGGCCCTCTCTTGTGTATTTGCCCACCTCACTGCTCTTACAGGTGGGCAAATGAGGAGGGGCTCTCTTGCTGATCTTGAAGTGTGGGCAGGCTGATATGGGTGTTGTTGTTGTTCAGTCGTTCAGTCGTGTCCGACTCTTCGTGACCCCATGGACCATAGCACGCCAGGCCTTCCTGCCCTGCTGTCTCTCCCGGAGCGTGCTCAAGTCCATATTCATTGCATCGGTGATGCGATCTAGCCATCTCATCCTCTGCCATCCCCTTCTCCTTTTGCCTTCAGTCTTTCCCAGCATCAGGGTCTTTTCCAGGAAGTTTTCTCTTCACATTAGGTGGCCAAAATATTTGAGCTTCAACTTCAGTATCTTTCCTATTTCCTTCCAATGAGCACTCAGGGTTGATTTCCTTTAGGATGGACTGATTTGACCTCCTTGCAGTCCAGGGGACTCTAAGAGTCTTCTCCAGCACCACAGTTCGAAAGCACCCATTCTTTGGCACTCAGCCTTCCTTATAGTCCAGCTCTCACAGCCATACATTGCTACTGGGAAAACCATAGCTTTGATTAGACAGACTTTTGTCGGCAAGGTGATGTCTCTGCTTCTTACTATGCTGTCTAGGTTTGCCATAGCTTTCCTCCCAAGGAGCAAGCGTCTTTTCATTTCATGGCTAAGTCACCGTCTGCGGTGATCTTGGAGCCCAAGAAAGTAAAATCTGTCACTGCTTCCATTTCTTCCCCTTCTATATGTCAGGAAGTGATGGGGCCAGATGCCATGATCTTCGTTTTTTTAATGTTGAGTTTCAAACCAGCTTTTGCACTCTCCACTTTCACCCTCAACAAGAGGCTCTTTAGATCCTCTTCACTTTCTGCCATTAGGATGGTATCGTCTGTGTATCTGAGGTTGTTGATAATTCTCCCGGCAATCTTAATTCCGACCTGTGATTCATCCAAGCCAGCGTTTCTCATGATGTACTCTGCATATAAGTTAAATAAGCAGGGTGACAATATGCAGCCTTGTCGTACTCCTTTCCCAATTTGGAACCACTCGGTTGTTCCATGTCTGGTTCTTACTGTTGCTTCTTGACCCTCGTACAGGTTTCTCAGGAGACAGGTAAGGTGGTCTGGTACTCCCATCTCTTTAAGAATTTGCCACATTTTGTTGTGATCCACACAATCAAAGGCTTTAGCGTAGTCAATGAAGCAGAGATAGATGTTTTTCTGGAATTCTATTGCTTTCTCCATGATGCAGCGAATGTTGGCGATTTGATCTCTAGTTCTTCTGCCTCTTCGAAACCCAGCTTGTAGTTCCAGTAGTTCTCGGTTCACATACTGCTGAAGCATAGCTTGTAGGATTTTGAGCATCACCTTGCTGACATGTGAAATGAGCGCAATTGTACGGTAGTTTGAACACTCTTTAGCATTGCCCTTCTTTGGCACTGGAATGTAAACGGATCTTTTCCAGTCTTGTGGCCACTGTGGAGTGTTCCAAATTTGTTGGCATATTGAGTGCAGCACTTTAGTAGCGTAATCTTTTAGGATTTTAAATAGCTCAGCTGGAATACTGTCATCTCTGCTAGCTTTGTTGTTAGTAATGCTTCCTAAGGCCCACTTGACTTCACTCTCGAGGATGTCCGGCTCAAGTTCAGTGACCACACTATCATGGCTATCAAGGATATTAAGATATTTCCTGTATAGATCTTCTGTGTATTCTTTCCACCTCTTCTTAATCTCATCTGCTTCTGTTAGGTCCCTGCCTTCTTTGTCCTTTATCATGCCCGTCTTTGCACAAAACGTTCCCTTGAGATCTCCAATTTTCTTGAAAAGATCTCTAGTCTTTCCCATGCTATTGTTTTCCTCGATTTCTTTGCATTGTTCATTTAAGAAGGCCTTCTTGTCTCTCCTTGCTATTCTCTGGAACTCTGCATTCAGTTGGGTATATCTTCCCCTTTCTCCCTTGCTTTTCACTTCCCTTCTTTCCTCAGCTACTTGTAAAGCCTCATCAGACAGCCACTTGGCTTTCTTGCATTTCTTTTTCTTTGGGATGGATTGATTTGCTGCCTCCTGAACAATGTTACGGATCTCCATCCATTTTTCCTCAGCCACTTTGTCTATCAGGTCTAATCCCTTAAATCTATTTCTCACCTCCCCTGTATATTCATAAGGGATATCATTGAGGTCATACCTGAATGGTTTAGTGGTTTTCCCTATGTTCTTCAATTTAAGCTGCAAGTTTGCGATAAGCTCATGATCTGAGCCACAGTCAGCTCCAGGTCCTGTTTTGACTGACTGTATAGAGCTTCTCTATCTTTGGCTGCAAAGGACATAATCAATCTGATTTCGATATTGACCATCTGGTGATGTCCATGTGTAGAGTCGTCTTTTGTGCTGTTGGAAAAGAGTGTTTGCTATGATCAGCATGTTCTCTTGGCAAAACCCTATTAGCCTTTGTCCTGCTTCATTTTGTACACCAAGGCCATGCCTGCCTGTTATCCTGGTGATTTCTTGACTTCCTACTTTAGCATTCCAATCCCCTATGATGAAGAGGACATCTTTTTTTGGTGTTAGTTCTAGAAGGTGTTGTAGGTCTTCATAGAACCGATCAACTTCAGCTTCTTCAGCATCAGTTGGTTGGGGCATAGACTTGAATTACTGTGATGTTGAATGGTTTGCCTTGGATTCGTACTGAGATCATTCTGTCGTTTTTGAGATTGTACCCCAGTACTACTTTTCCCACCCTTTTATTGACTTCGAGTGCTACTCCATTTCTTCTAAGGGATTCTTGCCCACAGTAGTAGATATAATGGTCACCTGAATTAAATTTGCCCATGCTTGTCCATTTTAGTTTGCTGATTCCCAAGATGTCGATGTTCAATCTTGCGATCTCATGTTTGACCACCTCCAGCTTACCTTGATTCATTGATCTTACATTCCAAGTTCCTAAACAGTATTGTTCTTTACAGCATCAGATTTTCTTTTCACCACCAGACACATCCACAGCTGAGTGTCCTTTCGGCTTTGGCCCAGCCGCTTCACTCTTTCTGGCGCTACTTGGAAATTCCCTCTACTCTTCCCCAGTAGTATATTGGACACCTTCCGACCTGAGGGGCTCATCTTCTGGCATCATCTCTTTTAGCCTTGTGATACGTTCCATGAGGTTTTCTTGGCAAGAATCCTGGAGTGGGTTGCCATTTCCTTCTCCAGTGGACCACATTTTGTCAGAACTCTCCACCATGACCTGTCTGTCTTGGGTGGCCCTGCACAGCATAGCTTATGGCTTCACTGAGTTACGCAAGCCCCTTTGCCACAACAAGGCAGTTATGTAGATGGTCCATAATCTTAACTGGAGATGCCAGGGGGTTGAAGCCAGGACTTCCATCATGCCAAGCACGTGGTCTGCCACTGAGCTACACTACTCCTCAACCTCAGTGGCTCTTGGCAGTGGGATGCTCTCTTCTCTGCCTGTTCTCTCTCCCAGTTTTCCTTCTACTCTCATCTCTCTCCTCTTCTCTTCACCCTTCTGGACCTCCTCTCCTAGCTACAGAGAGAGAGAGAGAGAGAGAGAGAGAGAGAGTCCCTTGCTCCTTCTGCCTGCCTGGGTGCTGTCTAGGATCTTAGCAGTTCAGGCAATAGCAAGCAACAACCCTTTGGAATGGAATAGCGCAGCCAGTCTCGACAATTCAGCCCTTCTGAACATCTAGCCCCTGTATGACTGCCAGAGGTTTTCTATCCACCACCATCACCACCACCAAATCTCTTAGAGTGGCGCAACATATAGCACACTTAGGTCCAGTGAATTGCAATAATATCGCAAATCAGGTGGAACAGCGCAAGTGTTATTTACTTCAGAATGACCTCAGATATTGAATTACAGCAGTGAAATATAGACGCTTGCCCCCTTCTTCGTCTCCTTCTCCTTCTGTCTAAAACACCAAATGCATCCTGATCCCGTGATAAGGGAAGATTTGCTCGATTGTGAGGACGCCACTGAGAATGAATCCAGCCTTTATGTCCACCTCAATCTGTGGCAATCATTATTACCCAGACTAGGGATGTTGGAGAAATCCGCAATGGAACCAAATGAGTTTGGATTTTTATGAGTCCAGCTCACAGATTCCACAGAGGACCAGCTTTTCCCCTGTTGGGAAGATTCTGCAGACTTCCAGACCATTTTTCTAATTTTCCCAACTTTTGTGCAAATTTTGTCTTAGAATGCAAAATTTTTAAAGAACAGCCAAAAATGGCTAGGGGCAGGCCATGCCAGGTAAGGGGAACAAGGGAGAGATGTGTAGTATCTGTCCCCTGCTTCGGGCCTGTCCAGAGCCAAAGGATGGCTGGGGGAGGCGTGACCCCATCTTCTGGCCTTCATTTGCTGCTCTGCAATGCCAGGTCTGTTACCCAGAAAACCTCCCTCATCCATGACATGATCCTGGATGGGGGTGCAGACTTGGCATGTATTACGGAGACCTGACTGGCCGAGGCTGCTGCTCCAACCCTTGCAGCCATGTGTCCAGCCAGATTTTTGCATGCACAGCAGCCAAGGGCTGAGGATCGGGGAGGGGGAGTGGCTGTTATCTACCGAGAGTCCTTGGTCTTCACCAGACCCCCTCTCCAGGAGACCAAGGTTGCTGAGTGCATGTACTGGAGGTTGGGCCTGAAGGGCAGTCTGGGGATTCTGCTCATGTACCGCCAACCCCCCTGCATGACTGACTCCCTGGCCAAGGTGCTTGAGGTGGTCTCTGATGTGCGTGTGCAGTCCCCTAACTTATTGGTGCTGGGGGACTTCAATGTACATTCAGAGGCCATCCTCACAGGAGCACCTCGGGACTTCATGGAGACCATGGCTTCCTGGGAGCTGCACCATATTCTAACTGGGCCCACCCATGTAGCCAGTCATGCGCTAGACCTTGTGTTTGTTTCTGGAGAAGCGGGGAGTGATCTGGAAGTCGGGGGTATATCCACCACCCCCTTGTCATGGTCAGATCACTATCTGGTGACGTTGGAATTCATGGTTCCACAACCCCTCTGCAGGGGTGGAGGACCCATTAAAATGGTCCACCCCAGGTGTCTTATGGATAGGGATGGACGAAAGGGACTTACCTGGTCCCGCAGCTTGCTTCGCGGTGGGGGGGAGGCGCTTCGCTTCTCCCCCTGAAGTTCAGGCGAGGGGGGGAGGCACCCCGCCTCGCCCAGCCGAAATTCAGGCCGGGGGGGAGGCACCCCATCCCTCACTGCCGAAATTCAGGCCGAGGAGGAGCGCCCTGTCTACCCAGCTGTGAAAAAAAAAAGGAAAGTAAAAAAAAACCACACACACACCCGTGATAGGCTACGTAACGATTAACGTAGCCTATCACGGCTAGATTTCCAAAGTTAGCCGTGATAGGCTATGTAAATCGTCACGTAGCCTATCACAGGTGACTTTGGGAAAAAAAAAAAGCGCGTATGCAAATGGCGGCGCCCATGGGGCGCCGCCATTTGTGTTCCTTAGTTTGGCAAGTCTAGTCTATGTAAAGATTTACGTAGACTACGGCGAAAATAAGGGAACGCTATTTGCGTTGCCCTTATTTTCGCCATAGTCTACGTAAATCTTTACGTAGACTAGACGTGCCAAACTAATTAACGCAAATGGCGGTGCCCCATGGGCACCGCCATTTGCGTACGCACTTTTTTCCCCAAAGTCACCCGTGATAGGCTACGTGACGATTTACGTAGCCTATCACGGCTGACTTTGGAAATCTAGCCGTGATAGGCTACGTAAATCGTTACGTAGCCTATCACGGGTGTGTGTGTGTGTGTTTTTACTTTCCTTTTTCATTTTGCAATGGCGGCGGCAGCATTGCACCACCGCTGCAACGCCGCCGAAACGCCGCCAAACCGCCGCCGGGACCCGCCGCCAAGAGGGACATTCGCACGAGGTAAGTCCCATCCCGGGGGGGGGCGGGGGGCCGGCGGAGAATTTCACCACCAATTTCAGGGGGCCGAATGCGTTGGCATTCGGCCTCCCAGAGATTCGTGGAGAAATTCTCCGCCATCCCTACTTATGGATCCAAATGGATTCCTAAATGCGCTTGGGGATTCTCTGGGGCACGCCAATGGCCACTCGGTCGAGACCCTGGTGGGTGGCTGGAATGCCGCAATCACTGAGGCATTAGATCAGGTGGCTCCGAAACGCCCTCTCCCCCTGAACAGGGCTCAGACTGCACCATAGTTCAATCCGCGGTTACAAGCTCTGAAACGGGAGGTGAGATGACTAGAGTGCCGGTGGCAGAAGTCTCGCTCCAAAGACGATCAGACACAGGCTAGAGCTGTATCTTCAGCCTATCACGTGGCGGTGAAGGCAGCAAAAAAGGAATATTATGCTGCCTCTATCGCATCTGCAGAGTGTTGTCCCAGGAGGCTGTTCCAAGTGGTCCGGAGCCTGGTCGGTCCTGTGGCTCTTGAACCACTGGAGCATTCTAAGGCCTCCTGTGAGGCCTTGGCAAGGCATTTTGCAGATAAAATTGATCAGATTAGGTGTGTTACTCTGCTAGGGATGTATGAAAGTTCCACCATGGATCTCGGGGAGGCAGAATGCCAGCGCATTCGGCCCCCCGAAATCGGTGGTGGAACGGCCTGCCCCCCGCGCCCCCCCAGGACGGGACTTACCTTGGGCGGCTGTTCCTGGCAGCGGCAGCTCCGGCAGCGGCTGCGGCGGCGGTGCGGCGGTGGTGGCAGCGGCCGGTCTTCCGACCGGCTGCCACCTCCGCCATTTCCAGTTTTTAAAAAAACAAAAACAAAAACGTGATAGGCTACGTAAAGATTTACATAGCCTATCACAGCTGACTTAAAAAAAAAAAAGCAAGTACGCAAATGGCGGTGGCCACGGCCGCCGCCATTTGCGTTCCTTATTTTGGCACGTCTTAGTCTACATAAACATTTACGTAGACTAAGACGGCGAAAATAAGGAACGCAAATGGCGGCGGCCGTGGCCACCGCCATTTGCGTACGCACGTTGTTGTTGTTGTTTTTTAAGTCAGCCCTGATAGGCTACGTAAATATTTACGTAGCCTATCATGGTTGACTGCAGGGACGCAAACAGCGGCGGCTATGGCCGCCGCCATTTGCGTCCCTGCTAGCCAGCGGCCGGATGTCCGGCTGCTGGCGGAGCTGGCTGGCGGCTCCGCAGAATCGCTGCAGAGCACAGCCAGCCAGCCAGAATTCTGGGGAGGGGGGAACGGAGCGCCTCCCCCCCGGCGAGGATTCCAGGGGGAGGGATGGAATGCCTCCCCCCCAACCATAAACATAATTCGCGAAAGGTAAGTACCTTTCGTACATCCCTATTGCACGCTGTGGATACAGTTAGTGAGCAAGAGGTGGCCTGTGGCAAACCAGTTTTGTGGGATCGGTTCCAGCTTCTTCCTCCTGATGAAGTGGACAAGGTGCTTTCATCTGTAAGGCCGACCACTAGGGATGGCAGAGAATTTCTCCCCGAATCTTCGGGGGGCCGAGCGCCAACGCATTCGGCCCCCCGAAATCGGCGGTGAAATTCTCCACCCCCCCCGCCACCCCCCCGGGATGGGACTTACCTTTGGCGAATGTCCCTCCCGGCAGCGGGTCCCGGCGGCGGTTCGTCGGCCTTCAGGCGGGGGCGGCAGCCGGTCTTCCGACCAGCTGCCACTGCCGCCATTACAAAGTATAAAAAAAACCCCGTGATAGGCTACGTAACGATTAACGTAGCCTATCACGGCTAAATTTCCAAAGTCAGCCTTGATAGGCTACGTAAATCGTTACGTAGCCTATTATGGGTGACTTGGGGAAAAAAAAAACGCGTACGCAAATGGCGGCACTCTATGGGCGCCGCCATTTGCATTCCTTATTTGGTCCCGGTAGTCTACGTAAAGATTTAAATCTTTACGTAGACTACCGGGACCAAATAAGGAACGCAAATGGCGGCGCCCATAGAGCGCCGCCATTTGCGTATGCGCTTTTTTTTTTCAAAGTCACCCGTAATAGGCTACGTAACGATTTACGTAGCCTATCACGGCTGACTTTGGAAATCTAGCCGTGATAGGCTACGTTAATCGTTACATAGCCTATCACGGGGGTTTTGTTTGTTTGTTTGTTTGTTTACACTTTGTTTCGCGGCCGGGGAGACAGGGCGCTTCTCCCCGGCCTGAATTTCGGCCGGGCGAGGCAGGAAGCCTCCCCCCCCGGCCTGAATTTCGGCCGGGCGAGGCGGGACGGCTCCCCCCCTCACCTGAACTTCGGGGGGAGAAGCGAAGCGCCTCCCCCCCACTGCGAAGCACCCCTGCGAAAAGGTGAGTGACTTTCGAACATCCCTACCGATCACCTGCTTACTTGATCCTTGCCCATCTTGGCTCATTATGGGCTGCAGAGAGAGACTGGGTGAGGGGATCAGGGCGGTGGTGAATGCCTCCCTTGAGGAGGGAGTGATGCCATCAGCCCTCAAGGAGGCAGTGATAAGACCGCTCTTAAAGAAGCCCTCCTTGGATCCTCAAGTTCTGAACAACTTTCGCCCAGTCTCAAATCTGCCATTTTGGGGCAAGGTGATTGAGCAGGTGGTGGCAATGCAGTTGAAGGCACACTTGGAAGAAACTGATTATCTAGACCCATTTCAGTCGGGCTTCAGACTTGGGCATGGAACAGAAACAGCCTTGGTCGCCTTGGAAGATGATATTAGGAGGGCTCTGGATAGGGGTGAACGCTCCTTCCTTGTTCTCCTCGACCTCTCAGCGGCTTTTGATACCGTTGACCACGGTATCCTCCTGGACCGCCTGGAGGGGTTGGGCATTGGAGACACCGCATTGCGGTGGTTCTGGTCCTTCCTCTCCGGCAGGTACCAGAGGGTAGCACTGGGAGAGGAGGTTTCGGACCCGTGGCCACTTACTTGTGGGGTGCCACAGGGTTCTATCCTCTCCCTGATGCTATTTAACATCTATGTGAAGCTGCTGGGAGCTATCATCAGGAGGTTTGGGGTGTGGTGTCATCAATATGTGGATGGCACGCAGCTCTACCTTTCATTCAAATCTTCACCAAGGTTGGCCGTACAATCCCTGTCCAAATGTCTGGAGATGGTGAGTGGCTGGATGGGGAGGAATAAGCTGAAGCTGAACCCTGACAAGACCGAGGTACTTTTGGTGGGAGACAAGAGGAGGCTGGGGGATGTTGCCCTGGTGTTGAATGGGGTACGGCTACCCTTGAAAGCCCAGGTCCGCAGCCTGGGAGTCATTTTGGACTCCCAGCTGTCCATGGAGGCTCAGGTGTCAGCTGTGAGCCGGACAGCGCTGTATCAACTCCATGTCAAGGGCTCCTTGGAGGGCTCTCTCAGTCTAATCCAGTAGCCAAGTCCAGACACAGACAAAGGGATTCTTTTCAAAGCTTTATTCTTCTTTTATAACTTACAACTCTACAGGTAGCAACTAGATCTGAGCAGCAGCATCCCTATGCCCGAAGTTGGAACAATTGGTCCCCGTTTGAAAGGCAATTACTGGCAAACCCCTGAATATAAGGACTAGGGAGAATCCCTCCCCTTTTCCCTTGGATCCTCTGGGCGCAACCGTTCTTTGAGCGCCAACCGGGCGCTACGCCTCCTTTCCGCGCTCTCCATTTGGCGCCGCTCTCTGCATCTGCGCCGCGTATCCAACCAGTCTGCTATCGGTGCTGGGTCACTCCCTGGACTGCTTTCTAATCTAGGAATGTTGGTGGGAGGAATCTCTGTCAGCTGCGGGCCCTGGGAAAAAGGGGCACGCTCCTCTCCCAGGAGCGACTGCTCTTCCTCCAAATCAGAACTACTCTGGGATTCTATGGGCTCAGTGTCCACCCTGACACTCCATCTGATACGGCGGCTGCGCCCCTTCCTTCCCGACCTTCTGTTCCCATCGGTCGTACATGCCCTGGTCTCCTCTCGTTTAGACTACTGTAATGCGCTCTACGTGGGGTTACCCTTGAAGACGGTTCGGAAGCTGCAGCTGGTATAGAACGCGGCGGCTCACCTGATTAACAAGATCAGCCTCGGATGGCCTTCTCTCTGTCCCATCAGCCAGGACAGCTAGACTGGTGGGGTCGAGGGAGAGGGCCTTTTCTGTGGTGGCCCCCACTCTGTGGAACTCCCTCCCTAGGGAACTCCACCATGCCCCCTCTCTAATGAGCTTCCGTCATGCGTTAAAAACGTGGTTGTTCAGGCAGGCATTTGGGGTGGGTTAGGGTATTTTAGAAAATGTTTTTACTGTAGAATTTTATTGTTTTAAACTGTTTATTGTACGCTCTACATCGCCCAGAGTGGCTGGGTGACCAGCCAGATGGGCGATTAATACATTTAATAATAAATAAATAAATAAATAAATAAATAAAATGTGTATTTCCCCATAGGCTACAACATGAAAATGTGCATTTTGCACAAATTTTTTTGGGGGGGAATCCAATTCCGTTGGTGGGAGGATGACGGAACGTAAGCCACCTGAAAGTCCAGGAAACACAGACAGAATGGATTTTACACCATCTGTACATCCCTAACCCAGACTAGTGGTATTCATGAAAATGAGTTTGTCCTCTGAAGATGTCCCCCAGAGAGAAATGGGAGGAGCAGGAGCCCAATCAAAAGAGCCCACAAGAAGTCTGACTTATAGGCCTATATTCTTGCACCTTTTTGCTCATAGGAACAGACTGCAGGATCAGATCAAGGGTCCACCTAGCCCAACATCCTGTTTCCAGGACATTTCCAGGAAGCCCACCAGTAGGTTGCTGAAAGCAACAGACTTCCCCCACTGTTTTCCCTGGCAACTGATATTCAGAGGTGTGCTGCCTCTGAACATGGAGGTTATATTTAATCATTGCTGAATCTGTGCTGGGATGAATGAATCTGTCAGTTTCTCTTTCTCCTGCATATGATTTTTTTAAAAAACAAAACCTTATGTTCTTTCTATCTTGAATATGAAGAAACTTACAAATTTTGGTAAATTCTTATTCAAAATGAACTGGAACAAAATTCTCACTTATCTGCAATGGCCAAATTCAATAGGTACATGGAAAGAACCAAGTTGTACTTGCCTGCCCTATAGCTGTTAAAGGTGAGGAGCCTGTCAGGGCAAAAGAAGCTGCAACCCTAATTCAGCACCACAAACGTGGCTGAAAACACCTAGGGTTGGCGGAGAATTTCTCCCCGAAACTTCGGGGGGCCGAGCGCCAACGTGTTCGGCCCCCTGAACAAGTTTAGGCGAGAAATTCTCCGCACCCCCGCCCCCCGCACCCCCCTGGGACGGGACGTACCTTTGCTGAATGTCCCTCCCGGCGGCGGGTCCGGCTGGCGGTTCGGCGGGTGTTCGTCCGGAGCGGGAGCAGCAGCCGGTCTTTCGACCGGCTGCCGCCGCCACCATTCCAATCAAAGAAAAAAAAAAACGCCCCCATGATAGGCTACGTGACGATTAACGTAGCCTATCACGGCTAGATTTGCAAAGTCAGCCGTGATAGGCTACGTAAATCGTCACGTAGCCTATCACGGGTGACTAAAAAAAAAAAAAAAAAGCACGTACGGATAATGGCGGTCCCCATAGGGAGCCACCATTCCCGTTCCTTATTTGGTCGCTGTAGTCTACGTAAAGATTTACATAGACTACAGTGAAAATAAGGGCAACTATTTGCGTTGCCCTTATTTTCGCCGTAGTCTACGTAAATCTTTACGTAGACTACAGCGACCAAATAAGGAACGCGAATGGCGGCTCCCTATGGGGGCCGCCATTTGCGTACGCGCTTTTTTTTTTTTTTTAAGTCACCCGTGATAGGGTACGTGACGATTAACATAGCCTATCACGGCTGACTTTGCAGATCTAGCCATGATAGGCTACGTTAATCGTCACGTAGCCTATCACGGGGGCGTTTTTTTAAAAAAACTTTTTAGTTCGCGGCCGGGCGAGGCGAGGCGCCTCCTCCCCGGCCTGAATTTCAGCCGGGTGAGGCGGGAAGCCTCCCCCCCATCCTGAATTTCGGCTGGGCGAGGCGGGAAGCCTCCCCCCCCGGCCTGAACTTTGGGATTCCCCCCCCCCCACCGCGAAAAGCTTCGAGGACAGGTAAGTGACTTTCGTCCATCCCTAAAAACACCAGGATTCTAGGGATGTACGAAAGTGACTTACCTTCTCACGAAATTGATTCGCGGTGGGGGGGAGGTGCTCCGTCCCTCCCCCCCGAATCCTGGCTGGCCGGGTGCGCAAATGGCGGCAACTGTAGCCGCCGCCGTTTGCATCCCTGCAGTCAGCCGTGATAGGCTACATAAATGTTTATGTAGCTTATCATGGCTGAGTAAAAAAAAATAATAATAACTTGGAAAAAGCGGCGGCGGCAGCCGGTCAAAAGACCGGCGACCGCCGCCGCCGCCACCGCTGAACCGCCGCCGAACCGCCGCCGGAGCTGCTGCCACCAGGAGGATTCGCCCAAGATAAGTCCCATCCTGGGGGGGCGGGGGGGCAGACCGTTTCGCCACCGATTTCGGGGGGCTGAATGTGCTGGCATTCAGCCTCCCCGAGATTCGTGGCGAAATTCTCTGACATCCCTACAAACCCAGACTTTTAAGAGCAAAGTGTTCAAATCCATGGGCCGGAGTGGACGAATTTCGCAGTTTCTGGTTCTCCCACATCCAGATTTTTTAAAAAATCTCAAGTTCTTTCCATCCCAACTATGGAGACATTTGCACATTTTGGTAACTTCTTTGCAAAAACCGAACTGAAATGAAATTCTCACCCATCCCGAATCTAAAATTCTAAACCTCCATGTCCTGTGACGAGCACTGTGCCCACGCACTGGAACTCTCACAGCATTGAGGAATTGCTGGGCCAGGGCAATGGCAGCCCATCCCTCAGGCGTTGCAAGCAGTTGCTAGAAGGCAGGGGTGCACACTCTCCCTGCCCAATTCCTGCATATCCCCTGATTATTCCAGGACAGCCTTCCCCAACCCAGTGCCCTCCATGGCTGCCATGCTAGCTGGGAATGGTGGGAGTTGTCATACAACACACACGGAAGGCATCAGGTTGGAGAAGGCTGTACCAGGTGGTTGAAGAGTGATCTCTCTCCCACAGGCAGCTCTATGTCATGTGATGCGGTGCCCACCTGGAGAAAACCTCCTAGGTTTACACACCATCATGGTGGGTGTAGGATTTGTGTGTGTAGGGGGGGTGAAGTTCCTCTCAGGTCAGCCCTTATTTTGTTCCCCCTGCCCCAGGCACATCAGTACACCATCAAGATATATGGTTCTGGGTGACCAACATTATGATGGGGTAGTGGCAGCAGCCACAGTACCACACCTGCAGCAGACATGAAAGTCTTCTTCTCCCTCCATGTACAGAGGTTTCCTGCTGACAAATGACAGGGGGAGGATATCACCTTCATGTCCATATTGTGAGCACCCAGAGTTTAAAACAGAAGTTGATCTGGTCCATGAAGGCACTTCATACTAGGGATGTATGGATTCCCCACTGTCCGTTCCGGTGGGGAATCCGTGAGGGGGGAGGCGATCCGTTCCTCCCCCCCCAGAATCCATGCAGACCAGTTCCACTCCACGAGGATTCCTCAGAGCCAAGGCCCACCCCATTCTGCTGTCCGCATGCCCCGGATTCCCCCGGGGGGGTTTTCGGCTCCCCAAACTTACGTAAATAATTCCATAAGTACCACAGAAAAATCCTTTCCACGCACCTGCCGCCGGTCTCCATAAGCCTCAGGTCATAGGGAAAATTATTATCATAGAATCATAGAATCATAGAATAGTAGCGTTGGAAGGGGCCTACAATTATTATTATTATTATTATTATTATTATTATTATTATTTATTTCATTTCTATACCACCCAATAGCCGAAGCTCTCTGGGCGGTTCACAAAAATTAAAACCAAACAACACACAATAAAACAATTTAAAATATATAGAACATTAAAACCACAATATAACAATACAACCACAATAAAACCTAGCAGCAGTGCAGGAGTTTAAAATACAGATTTAAAACAGCAAAGGTAAAAATTTAGAAAGCTAAAATGCTAAAATGCCTGGGAAAATAAAAAGGTCTTCACCTGGCACCGAAAGGAATACAATGTAGGCGCTAGGGATGGACGAAAGTCACTTACCTGTCCTCGAAGCTTGTTCGCGGTGGGGGGGAGGCGCTTCACTGCTCCCCCTGCGAAGTTCAGGCCGGGGGGGGGAGGCTTCCCGCCTCGCCCGGCCGAAATTCAGGCCGGGGAGGAGGCGCCTCGCCTCGCCCGGCCGCAAACTAAAAAGTTAAAAAAAAAAAAAAACGCCCCCGTGATAGGCTACGTGATGATTAACATAGCCTATCACGGCTAGATCTGCAAAGTCAGCCGTGATAGGCTACGTTAATCGTCACGTAGCCTGTCATGGGTGACTTAAAAAAAAAAAAAAAGCGTGTATGCTAATGGCGGCCCCCATAGGGAGCCGCCATTCGCGTTCCTTATTTGGTCGCTGTAGTCTACGTAAATCTTTACGTAGACTACAGCGACCAAATAAGGAACGGGAACATGGATTCCAACATCATTCCAACATGGATTTCGGGGGGCAGAATGCACTGGCATTCGGCCTCACCGCGATCCGTGGTGGAATTCTCTGACATCCCTAGCCTCAGGTCACAGGAAAATGCCTTGTAAAAAGGGTAAAGCGTTCACGTTCTTCTTCCTCCATTTCTGATTTACAGATTTCTTTTTGTAATTATTTTCGTAAAATCTGCCATTCAGCGGACCAAAAAAAAAGGGTCCATGTGAGCTCAGGTCCGGGTCTACTTGGCTGCTCCGTTCCGAGGAGGATTCCGCGGACCGGATTTGTCAGAATTCGATTCCATTTAAAATTCGTGTGGAATTCTCTGACATCCCTACTTCATACGCACCTAATTCCTGCTCATTTCCTGAAATCAAGGCCCTGGTTGTTTTTCCTCCACAATGCAGGAAATAAATTGCTAGGACCTTGTTTGGGGAAAAGTTGAGTTGCACAGGGAAGTGGGGGAAGCAGAAGCCAGGGAAAGAGTTCAACACCCCCTCTGGCCTGCCATTTCTCCATTGGAAATCATTCTACCTGTTTAGTGGAGACCAGGGCCCTTTTTCCATGACAATGGAAGGAGAAGCAAATGGAGGAGTACCAGATTTTTTAAAAGGAATCAGCTTTGCTGCAATTTGGTCCATGCAAGGCTCCATGACGGAGTGCTCTGCAGCAGTAGAAATCACTTCACAGAACATATTTCTGGATGAGGGGGTTGGATTGAACATCATCTGACTAGCAGGGGCTGCTCAACCAATAAGAGAGGCTTCCCCCTCTCTCCCCCTTTCTCCTGTCCCCTGAAGGTCCAGATGCACCTGCATTTCAGGAGCAAGCCTCACTGACCACAATGGGAGTTACTTCCAAGTAGACGCACACATGCTTGTGTTGGGAAAGACGGGGTGGGGGAGATCACAGAATGGGAAACCAGCCCCCGCCATTGCCGCTCAGGATCTCTGTAATGAAGGTGTGGTTACTTCCTAAGGCAATAAACCAAACAACGGAGAATCAGAGAATTGGAGCCTTGAGATCGCTCGCTTTAGAGCATTTAAGGAATTTCTGCTTGAAACTGTGCCATTTCAACTGAAGGGGATCTCTGCACATTCTGATGAGGACTTTACTTCTGAGTAGATCCTAATTGCTTTGTGCAGGGACAGGAAACACACAGGAAACACCCTGTGACTGGGGTCACAGTGAAAGGCACACCCCTGGGCAGGGCCAGCATACCCGAGGGCAGTGTGGGTGTTGGGGCACACAGCAACTATACTGGGGAGAACCCGATTTAAGGAAAGGAATTGGACTTTAAGCAGTCTCAGGAAAGCCAGTTTTTCCCTGATAAGCTCCAGGGTGGCTGCTGGATGACCATGCTGTCATCTATCCCTAATGACCTCCACATGCAGCCAGCTCGGAGTAAATCGCTGGTGGAGACACCCTTCAGGATCTCCAACCTGAGTCTGCAGCAAAGAAGTGTCAGTTTTCATCTCTTGATGCAGTACAGCTCTGATATGGTCCCCATATGCTCCATGCTAGTTGAATCCACACCCATTCAGCCATCGGATCTCTGACAGCCTGAATGAGTGATGCTGATGTCTCAATTGTGGCACAGTCTCTTTTCCACATCTGTTAACACCCATGTGCATGACCCAGATATAAATATATAATACTCATTCCCAATTGAATCAGCTCTCCAGTGACTCGTCAGAACCTGCAGCACTCTGGGCATCTAATTTTGGTTTGGTTGTGAAATGCATTTAGCAACAGAGACAAGCAGAAAGCTGGCAAACCCTGGAGAGCAACACTCTCCAGAGTAAATAGACCACAGGCAGTAGGACAAGGCCACCACCCACACCGCCCTCTGCCAACACACCTTGATCTCATCTCCTGGACGATTCAGCATCAACAAGCACATGCCGCCCTGCCAGGGAAGGTACCATTCCATAGTCTTCAAAGAGGGGGCTGGGCCTTGTTTGGAATGGTGGATGCAATCCAGTTGGTGCAAGGAGCAATGGTGGTCTGGATCTAGGGATGGCGGAGAATTCCGCCACAGACTCCAATGAGGCCGGATTCTTTAGAATCCAGCCCCCCAGAGTTTGTGGCAGAATGAAGCACTCACCTCCACCTCCCCGCAGAATCTGTCCAGGTCAGATCCATGTCAGCGTCGATCCTGCAGAGCCGGCTGCCTGCTCCACATCACTGCTGAATTGTCGATACAGCAAGCAGCCATTGCCCTGCTGTATCACTGTATGTATCCGGACGCAAATGGCGTAGTGGGTGCCATTTGTGGCCATAAAGATGGTAGATTAGCCTAAATGCAGCCATTTATGGCTGAATTTAGGTAAATCTACCAGCCTTATGGCCGCAAATGGCTCCCACTACACCATTTGCATCCGGAGACTTACTTATAGAGCGATACGGCACAGCAATGGCTGCCAGCTGCCCGTATTGACAAAATTCGCCAGCAATGTGGAGCTGGCGGCTGGCTCTGAAGGATCGATGTGGAGTGGAGCCAGCCTAGACAGATCCGGGGGAGGGACGGATCGCCTCCCTCCGTGGACGGATTCCCCTCCAAAACGACAGGTAGAGAATCTGCCCATCCCCATCTGGATCTGAAGGCACTGCATCAAGAAGGCAGCTGGAAATCAAAGTTTTGTCTTAGGCAATGTGGAGAAGCAGCACCAGCACCACTGAAATAATAGTGAAGGTGCTGCCTCTAGCCACTCATCCAGTTGGTTGGCTCCAAATAGGAGGAGTGTCTACCTGTACCTCCAGAACATGGCTTGCTTCCTCCTTGAAATTATCCAATGTCTCCTAGTTCCAAGTGGACCTGGCCTCTGTTCTTATCCAAAAGATGGAACTACAGGGCACTCAACATGGGTTTCTAACAAGAATGAACACAAAGTCCTGAGACTTTGTGGCTTCCATCAGCCAAGGATGCAGCGCATGATTATCGAGTTTAAATGTTCTGGATGCAAGCAAATGAGTCTGGTCCCTAGAATGAGCTGTTTGCTTTCTTCCCCTCAGCTGATCACTGGCTTGTTGTATCTCAGGATACGTTCCTCAAAAACTGCCCTTGGTGGATTGCAAAGGTTCATTATCATCGCCTACTGAAGTCAGAATTTCCAGCCTCTTTTGATCCCCTTGCCTTGGAAGTCTGGGTGGCCTCCCAAAGAATCTCCTCCAGGACAACATGGCCACATAATGCTACCATGTGGCATGCCCAAACTTGACCACACTCAAAGTGGTACTGGGAATGTGAGCAAGTTCGGGGGGGGGGAGAAGAAGAGCCAGCCAGCAGCTGTTAATCCAGTTAAGCTGCAACATCCAGGGTGGGGCTAGAGGCTGTGAAGGAAGTGGACAAACCAGTGGCAGAAGGTTAAACTGGGGCAGCAGGACAGCCTAGAAGATGGTGAACAGAAGAAGAGCCCTGCTGGATCAGACCAAGGGTCCATGTAGTGCAGCATTCTGTTTGTACAGTGGCCAACCAGCTGTTGACCAGGAAACCACAAGCAGGGCATGAGCACAACAACACCCTCCCACCCATGTTCCCCAGCAACTGGCGTACATGGGCTCACTGCCTCTGGTTCTGGAGGTAGCACGTAGCCATCAAGACTAGTAGCCACTGATAGCCTTCTCCTCCAGGAATTTGTCCAACCCCCCTTTAAAGCCATCCAAGTTGGTGGCCATCACTACATCCTGTGGTAACGAATTCCATAGTTTAACTATGTGCTGTGTGATGAAGTCCTTCCTTTTATCTGTCATGGAACTCCCACCAATCAGCTTCATGGGATGACCCTGGGTTCTACTATTTTGAGAGAGGAAGAAAAATGTTGAGACACCTTCAAAAGACTGGGTAAATGTTCTGCTGAAAATGTCTACTGATCTGAAATCCTGTGTTTTGATATAGAATAAGAGGCAAGTAAGATTTTATCTGTAGGTGGCATGGAAGAAGTCATGCTCAACAGCACCCGTGAGGATCAATGGGTGGGCATGCTGCAGGAGATTTCTAGAACAACTTCTGAGAAGTCATTAAACCAAACACTAGCCCATACTGGTGTGAGCCGAGTTTCTACCATTCAAAAAGAGAGAGGAATCGGAAAGTTCCCACTGCTTGAGAGAGAAAATTATGGCTCCATGAACCTTATCTCCCTTTTCGTAAGGAACCATTGTTCCTTTACAAATTCCATTTCCATCTTAAGGACTG
The DNA here is from genome assembly GCF_057233095.1 of Heloderma suspectum. Taxonomy (NCBI): domain Eukaryota; kingdom Metazoa; phylum Chordata; class Lepidosauria; order Squamata; family Helodermatidae; genus Heloderma; species Heloderma suspectum. The sequence goes on along the minus strand of NC_139460.1, from coordinate 326,264,330 downwards.
CCTTCACCCTTAAGATAGACATCATCGCTAAAATTCAGAAGATGGGTACTAGAAATGTCTGAGAAATGTTTTCCATCTGAATTTTTAAGTGAATTTACCAAAATCACACTGCCTAAACCAATATGTGAACTGAAACGTAACTGTGTGCCAAAATTCACATTGTTCTGAATTTTGCAATACAGGCCTCCACTTGTTGAAAGAAAATGCTCACGTGAAGGGAAAGTGCACACAGCAATGCACAGTCATGAAAACTACATACAGAAGCACATTATGATGGGGAAAATAGCTTTCAAAAATGTGCAGTTAGCTAAATGGGCGCACAAAAATGCATACACTGGAGAAATTATATTATTGTTGTTGTTGTTGTTGTTGTTGTTGTTATTTTTATACCCCACCTTTTCCCCAGTGCTGGGACACAAGGCGGCTTACAAAAATTAAAACATATACAATTAAAACATATGAAAATATACAAAAGTTAAAATATAAATTAAACAACAATATAATTAAAACTATACTAAAACAGCATTTTAAAACAGCATTTTAGCAGCTTACCCCCAGATTCCAACTATGTCCCAAAGGCCTGCTGGAACAAGAATGTTTTAGCCTGCCTCTGGAAATGCATCAAGGAGGGATCCATCCTAGCCTCCCTGGGAAGGGTGTTCCACAGCTGTGGGGCAGCCACCAAGAAGGCCCTCTCCTGGGTTCCCACCAAACATGCCTGTGACAGTGGTGGGACTGAGAGAAGGGCCTCCCCAGAAGATCTCAGAAGAACATGGGCAGGTTCATAAGGGAGGATATGGTCTTTCAGATAAGCTAGACCAGAGCTGTATAGTGCTCTGGTCCAGGTTATCTGAAAAGTGCGAACAACAAATTAGGAGATAAGTATGCTGGAGAAATTTGAGACAGCCTAAAATGAGCTCTGATTTCTAAGAATCTGACCTGCGGAATCTGCTGCGGAGCGACCCCCTTAGGCTGAGCAGAATCCGTGAACTTTCTGATTTTTTTTTTTTTTTTACTTTCCCAAAATTCACGCATATTTATTTGTAGGAAAATATGCAAGTTTCTGCTGAGGAAACATTGAACAAAATGGGGGGGGACACTAAATGTTACATACTAAGTTAAATTATTTCCTTATTTTCCTGCATGTTGGGAAAAAAAACACATCCGTCTGTGAGCAAACGAAAGAACAAAAGGTGCCTGCCAATCTGTGAAACACAGATGGAGTGGATTTCACGCAGCCCATCCATCCCAATTAGGAGAATTGTGCACAAAACTGCATACAAATTTTCATGCAGAGTTTTTTAGGAAAATATTTGTACACAGAGTGGAATTGGGACAAAACAAATGAGAAAGTGGGCGAAACTGGAATTGAGAGATTCACCCATCACAGTGGGTACCAGAAACACAGACTTCTTGCTGGTGGCAGCAGGTGACAGATCTTCAACCTAGCTCTACATTTGAGAGATGGAACTGGCAGGAATAAAGTTAGGGTCCTCCTGTCTGAAACCGATGAGTCTTCCTTCTGAGCTATGGCTATCCTCTCCATAGCCTCTTGCATTGCAAGGTATGCATAATCCTGATTCTGGTCTCACTTGACCTACCAGGGACAGTGCTTACTAGTGGTGGAGGCTGGTGGCTCCAATGTCAGTGGGGCAATGAATCTGCTCTGGGTTTCAGCCAGAACCAGTCAGAACTCTAAAGGAGCTATCCAAGGTGCACCTTGGATAACTTTTAGAGTTCTGCCTGGTCCTGACTGAAACCCAGAGGAGATTCACACACACCCCTGACGTTGGAGGCACCAGCCTCCCTTGCTTAGTAGAATGATGTGGCACAGAGTAGTACATAGGAATTCAGATTCTAGAACTCAAATTTTAATCTCTTTGCCAAACAGAAATGTCATTAATCGCTTCTGTCTCCTCACCCCCATTGCTCAGAAGTGAAGACTGTTTTTGGCATAAAGGCAGGGACCATATTAGCTGCCATATGCAATTGCCAAATATCAGACCACCTTACCTGTCTCCTGAGAAACCTGTATGAGGGTCAAGAAGCAACAGTAAGAACCAGACGTGGAACAACCAATTGGTTCAAAATTGGGAAAGGAGTACGACAAGGCTGCATATTGTCGCCCTGCTTATTTAACTTATATGCAAAGTACATCATGAGAAACGCCGGGTTGGATGAATCACAGGTCGGAATTAAGATTGCCGGGAGAATTATCAACAACCTCAGATACGCAGATGATACCACCCTAATGGCAGAAAGCAAAGAGGATCTAAAGAGCCTCTTGTTGGGGGTGAAAGTGGAGAGTGCAAAAGCTGGTTTGAAACTCAACATTAAAAAAACGAAGATCATGGCATCTGGCCCCATCACTTCCTGACATATAGAAGGGGAAGAAATGGAAGCAGTGACAGATTGTATTTTCTTGGGCTCCAAGATCACCACAGACAGTGACTGTAGCCATGAAATTAAAAGACGCTTGCTCCTTGGGAGGAAAGCTATGGCAAACCTAGACAGCATAGTCAGAAGCAGAGACATCACCTTGCCGACAAAGGTCCGCATAATCAAAGCTATGGTTTTCCCAGTAGGAAGGTATGGCTGTGACAGCTGGACTATAAGGAAGGCTGAGCGAGTGCCGAAGAATGGATGCTTTCGAACTGTGGTGCTGGAGAAGACTCTTACGAGTCCCCTGGACTGCAAGGAGGTCAAATCGGTCAATCCTAAAGGAAATCAACCCTGACTGCTCATTGGAAAGACAGATACTGAAGCTGAAGCTCAAATACTTTGGCCACCTAATGCAAAGAGAAAACTCCCTGGAAAAGACCCTGATGCTGGGAAAGATTGATGGCAAAAGGAGAAGGGGACGGCAGAGGATGAGATGGCTGGATAGCATCACCAATGCAATGAATATGGACTTGAGCACACTCCAGGAGAAAGCGGAGGACAGGAAAGCCTGACGTGCTATGGTCCACGGGGTCACGAAGAGTCGGACACGACTGAACAACTAAACAACAACAAGTTCTGCTTTGATGCCAAGAAGGGCGACATTAATTGTTCCCCAATACAAGGAAAATGGGATGCAGTCTGCTCTTTTTGTCTGCAGAAATTGTGAGTTGAGGAGATTGGAATTTTTCTAAAGAGATATTTCCTTGAAGATGCACTTGAGGACCACTGTTCTGGTTGGCTTGTTCTTCATGGCCCACCATATTTTCTCAAAGGCAACTGGAACACTTCCAAATTAAAGCTCTGCAAATTGATTCCTTCTACATTCCTGTGCAGCTCTGTTGAGCATGCAGGCTACAACAGACTTGCACATCCTCTGGCATTCAGACATCCTCATTTATGACCAGTTTCATCTAATTACTAACAAATGTCTCAGTGACGTGGAACATGCACAACCCTTGTAGTGCTTCAGCTCTCCTTTCATTTTGCACATTCAGGACAGCGGCATTGGTATGCAGAAGGAGCTGTGTTCTGATTCAGTGTTTATCATTATTAGCTCTGTACTGTTCGCAATGGTGCCCATTGGGACTGGGAGGGTGGAGGGCAGGATATCCTATGGTGGGTGGTGTGAGACCCAACAGTAGGTGGAGTCAGAGCCTATGGTAGTTGGAGCCAACTAAATCTGCCTTTGTCACCATCCTCTCCCTTGGAGTGACATGAAGAATACTTAAGCCATGGGTGGGCAGCTTATGGCCCTCCAGATGTTTTGGCCTACAACCCCATGAAGACCCTCTTGTCCCTTTAAGGCTGGGGGGAATGCTATGTGCCTGTCAGTCTTTGTAGGAGGGACTTGCCTGCAGATTTCCACAAAGACAAGTCTGAGAGTGATTGCTACTGAGGTGGCCCGAGCATCTTGGTAATAAAATGAGCCCCAGTCTTCTTCCCAACCTTTGTGCTGGAGATGGGGACAACCCCCATCCCACCCTCTCTTCAGCTCCAAGGTTCAGAGGAAGGCTGAAGCTTGCCAAGCAGGTCACCAGGCAGCAATGCAGCACTTGCCATGACAAGTAGAACCACGGACTGGTGGCTTTTTATTCAGCGCAGTTCAGCTTCATATATAGTGCTGTGTTGTATTGAGTGAGCCATTGGTCCTTCAACTGTATCTACACCAGCCTTCCCAACCTCCACCCACCCCTGAAGTTCTGGATTACAGCTCCCATCATCTGCAGCCATTGGTTATGCTGGCTGGGGCTGATGGGAGTTGTGGTGTCGCACAGGGCCAGCCCATCCGTGAAGCACGAAAAGTGCCCGCATCACGCAGCAGAGTGGAAGGAGCAGCGAACTGTGCTGCTCCTGCCCCCTGCCCTCACTAGGAGGGCCTCCTGCTGCTGCCACTGCCCCACCTCCTCCAGCTGGTGATCTGGAGAGCCCTGCCAGCCACTTCCCACTGTGGCAGTTCCCACAGTGAGAGAGCAGGTGGCAGGACTCTCTAGAGCAGCCACCCGCCCTATGCTTCCCTCATCGAGAGTCACAGAAGTGACTGTGGGGCTCTCACAGGGGCTCACCTGGGTCTCATAAGACCTGGGCAAGCTCTTGCGAGCTCTCATGAGATCTGGGTGGCTGCTTCTTCTGACTGTGCAGCTCTCCATAGAACCAGCATGGAAGCCAAAGGAAGAGGAACACAGTAAGGAGGAAGGAGGTGAGGGCACAATGCAGTGGGAGCAGGGGAAGGGGCACTTCCCCACTTCAGGTGGTGAGAGAGCTTGTGCCGGGGGTGGTGTCTCCTTTATCTGAGATCCGCAGGACTGAGCCAAGGATCTTTTGCATGCTCTGCTGCCACAAATCTCTTGCCCCTCCGCAGCTCAGCTATGGACTCCCTGTGAGGTAGAGGAATCATGCAATCTTAACTGCAATTTCCAGTTTTCCATATGTGAAATAAATAGTGCTGCATCACTTCAGCATTTTTATCAGTAGATTAATCAGCTAAATCCAGGATTATTAGAGGGCCAACATTATTATCCCCGTACAGTCTCTCAGACGGAGAGCAGAAAGATCTTGATTTGAGAAAGACCACCCAGTGAGTTCAAGCCTGAGCTGAAATTTTAATTCTTGGTGCATGGTCCCACCTCACTATACTTGCGTGGGAATCATCACCCAAACATTGCATTTTATCAGACATGGACCTTTCAAAGCCACTCCTGCGTTATTCAATGCTGGGCAAGTTTGTGCAAATGCCGTCCTTAAGACTCTGAACCAAACAAAGACATTGGAAATGGCTACTCCCCAAGGAGACAGGACTGGGCTAAATGGACCCATCTGCTACACACATATTACACCTGTGTTAGAAGAACTGCACTGGCTGGCTGCTAGCTACCAAGCCATGCTCAAGGTTCTGGAGTTGACATACAAAGCCCTAAGCAACTGGGGACCTAGCTGCCCACCTCCCCCTATATACACCCAGTCAGATTAGGCCTTATTGGTTGTTCCACAACCAACAGAATGTCACCAGATAGTGAGGCCTTCTCAGAAGTGGCACCCACCCTCTGAAACACTCTCCCAAGTGTGGTGTGAGAGGCAGAAACTGTAGCAAGTTTCTAAAGCCTCTTGAAAACCTATTTGTTTATACAAGCTTCCTCTGACCTGTAAAGGACTATGATGTTGTTCTTGTAGGGATGGAGGAGAAATTAATTCAATTTGCATTTTAATGCAAACGTGCATAATTTTACACCTTCAAACCGATATGCGAACCAAAATCCGATTATTATCCTTTGAAATTTGCACTTCTCCGAAATTTTGCGATGGAGTTCCCCAGTCAAAAAATGCATACAAACGTGCATACGCTTGTGAAAAAGTATGTTTAAAATGCATTATTTTAGGAAAATTGCTTGCATAAAATGTATATATTAAGCAAAATTGGCATTAAAATGCACTTATCAGGAGAAATGCACACAAAAATACATACAGATTTTCATGTGAACTTTAAAAAAGAAAATTCTCAAAGTTTGGGATGAACCAAACCTAAGATTTGAAAAACGAGAAACTGAGGGAAAGCTAAATTGACACATTCATCTATCCCTATTTGTTTTTTGCGTTTTTATTACATTGTATGTATGTATGTATGTATTACATTTCTATACTGTCCAAAAGCTGAAGCTCTCTGGGCAATTCACAATATTCTGCCTTTTTTCCTCCTGCAGGGAACCCAAGGTGGCTTACATGGACCTTGTCTTCACAACAACCCTGTGAGGTAAGTTAGGCTGAGAGTCAGTGACTGGCCCAAAGTCACCCAATGAGCTTCATGGCCTGAGTGTAGATTAGAACCCAGATCTCCCCAGTCCCATTCCAGCACTCTAGCCACTATACCCCACATCCCTAAGCCCTTGCATCCATTCGTTTCAATGAACCTTGTGCAGGAGAACATCCCAGTGGAATTTGACTTAAAGAGCAATAAATAATGAGGCAGAGGAAGAAGATTCCGTCACTCGCCTAGTGTTGGCCCAGACGGGGCTACCCTCTCCAACCCCCATTCTTGCTTTCTAGACCAGCCTGCCTCAGCGTGGTGTGTTCCAGATGTTGGCCCAGAGCTCCCATAATTCCCAGCCAGCATAGCCCCTCTTAAAAAGAAAAATCCATGTGGAAGATGTCTTTTCTTTATTATTCCATGAAGTTCCTTACCTGCTCCAATGTAACTGTGAACACTTGCAGGGATGTGGTATCACTGATATAAGGTTGGATCCAGACTTAGTCATACTTAGAGCAGACCCATTACAATAAATAGGACTTCAGTTAGTCATGCTTAACTTTATAGCTGTTTTATTATATATTCTACTCTGTATTTCATTTAGGGATGTATAAGACATTTGTTTCAGTTCAGTTTTGATCAGGATTTACCCAGGTTGTGCCTTCCAGACTGAACATGAACTCGGACACAATGTGCAGTTGAATTCTGTATGTTTCCAAGCTTGCAATGTGATTCACAGATTTTTTTTAAAAAAAACACACCTGTTTTACAGCGTGCGTATATTTGAAAAAATGTTCATGAAAAATACATAATTTTGTAAAATGCCCACAAATACATTTTGATCAATTGGAGAGGAATGCATACATTTCAAAGATGCACACAACTGATGCATACATTTGGAAACATACAGTATGTATGGAAATAAGCATGGATTTTCAGAGCGAAGCTTGCAATCTGGTACCTACTCAAGTGGGAATGTGCTTCGAGATGGAATTCGGAGAATTTCAGGGATCTCGGGGTTTGCCGATTCACACATCCCTAATTGCATTGTTTTATTTGCCTTGCAAATATTTTTTATTGAAGGGTGGCATATAAATTGTTAAAATCAAGTAAATGTAATAAATAAGAAGTTTTTACTTAAAAGCATGCAAAGCTGCGTGCAGGATAAAATGCAGAGATCAATAAATATAATTTAAACAACACAAAGAATGGACAAAAAGAAACTCAATTAAAAAGGTCATAAAACAAGGAAACAAAATGACACCATTTAAAATCACAGTATAATTGTCGCCTGAAATCACAATCTAACTAAAAGCCGCCATCAAAACTGCTGTTCGTTGTGTGCAATTAAAAAAATCCCACAAGCTGAATTGCGGGGGGGGGGGGGGGGGAATCCAGCTGACAGGCAAACATTTCCACTCCCCTGTTTATTTATTTATTTATTTATTTAAAGTAAAATGTGTGGGGCTGGTTTCGAATTGGGCTAATAGACAGCTTCAAAACAGGAACAAAATGTTTCCTGATTCCACCTTGAGTGCCATTTTTTGATAGAAAGACAGAATACAAATCAAATCAATCAATAAATATTCTTTTAAAAAGTAAAACACAGTTTCTTCCATGTTGCTTTTGGCCATTTTTATTCAAGGTGATAGAAAAGAAATTGCTTTTGACAAGATATTCAAGGCAGAAGACATTTTGGCGAAATCCTCAGGGGCTGGGTCTTGTGCTTGCTTTACTTATGAGGTGGCTGAGGAGTGTGGATGAGAGTCCTGTCTGTCATTGTACCATCATCTCTCTGCACTTCCCTTTGAGACAAGACCTATCTACAATCACCCTTCCAAAATTTAAAGTTTGGAAGATCCTGGGGAAAGTGCTGGACTCTAGAATGACAACTAGGGGTGAGCCAAAATTTCTCAGAAGACATTTCTGGTCAGAAAAGTCCAGAGATTTTTGTTTTCCTACCCCGTTAGAAATAAAAGGCCACTTTGCAGAATTTCTCCAAATATTCTGGAGTATTGGGGTGGCGCAAAATGGGGGCTGCCAACAAAGTTGCTGCTATCACCACTTGCGGGGGCAGCGCAAAAATAGAAAAACAAAACCCCGGAAAAAGAAAGAAAGAAAGAACAGAAGCCCTGTTACAACCCTTGCCAGTGGTGAGCCCTACGTGTGAGAAACGGTTGGAGAATTTTTTCTCCCACTGGAGAAATGCAGTGAAATTGTCCCTTCAGTTTCTCTGCCCACAAATAGGGTTGAGAATGTTGAGGGCCCATGTGCACGCAGCTCTAGTTTGTACACACAAGTCTCCAAACCAGTGAGTGATGTAATGACTGCCTGCAATGACAGAGGCAGCTGGGTTGTCCCTAACAGCCCAGTTGTGCACAGATGTTAGAGTGTGGAATGAGTTCTATGAAGCCATCTCAGCATTCTTGTTTGTATTGCACACTGATTAGTGTTTTCCATGCACGGCTAACGTGGTGACATCACTGCTTATTTGTCGGTACTTTCCATGCATGGGTAGCCGGGGCGGGGGGCATCATTGTGATTGGTGGATGGTGCCATAGTTACCGTGGGCACTTTGGAAGTGACTGTCAGGACTGATACACAGCCTTTTGTTCCTATTGCTCTACTTGCATGGATGATTTTGCTGCTGGGGGAGTTCAGAACTCAGCTACGTTACATTGACGTTAGTCCTGCCGTAACAGTGACTATCATAGTAGGGCCATTTGGTCAGCCAGCTCAGCATCATCCATACCCTGTGAGAAAGTGTAATGTCCCATCTTGTAAGAAAGTGGCTGTGTTCATGGTGCTGCATGACATTTTGAAAGATAAAAATAACTTCTACCTCATCTATACTATTGGGACTGGCTGAATATAATTAAGCTCCAAGTAAACTGTAGCTTAATGTCAATTAATGAATGGTCCGTAACATTGTTCAGGAGGCAGCAACTCAATCCATCCCAAAGAAAAAGAAGTGCAAGAAAGCCAAGTGGCTGTCTGATGAGGCTTTACAAGTAGCTGAGGAAAGAATGGAAGCGAAAAGCAAGGGAGAAAGGGGAAGATATATCCAACTGAATGCAGAGAATAGCAAGGATAGACAAGAAGGCCTTCTTAAATGAACAATGCAAAGAAATCGAGGAAAACAACAGAATGGGAAAGACTAGAGATCTCTTCAAGAAAATTGGAGATCTCAAGGGAACGTTTTGTGCAAAGACGGGCATGATAAAGGACAAAGAAGGCAAGGATCTAACAGAAGCAGATGAGATTAAGAAGAGGTGGAAAGAATACACAGAAGAACTATACAGGAAAGATCTTAATGTCCCTGATAGCCATGAGAGTGCGGTCACTGAACTTGAGCCAGACATCCTAGAGACTGAAGGCAAGTGGGCCTTAGGAAGCATTAATAACAACAAAGCTAGCAGAGATGACAGTATTCCAGCTGAGCTATTTAAAATCCTAAAAGATGATGCTGTTCAAGTGCTGCACTCAATATGCCAACAAATTTGGAACACTCAACACTGGCTGCAAGACTGGAAAAGGTCAGTTTACATTCCAATTCCAAAGAAGGGCAACGCCAAAGAGTGTTCAAACTACCGCACAACTGCGCTCATTTCACATGCCAGCAAGGTGATGCTCAAAATCCTACAAGCTAGGCTTCAGCAGTATGCGAACCGAGAACTACCGGAAGTACAAGCAGGGTTTCGAAGAGGCAGAGGAACTAGAGATCAAATCACCAACATTCGCTGGATCATGGAGAAAGCAAGAGAATTCCAGAAAAACGTCTATTTCTGCTTCATTGACTACTCTAAAGCCTTTGATTGTGTGGATCACAACAAACTGGCAAATTCTTAAAGTGATGGGAATACCAGACCACCTTACCTGTCTCCTGAGAAACCTTTACGAGGGTCAAGAAGCAATAGTAAGAACCAGACATGGAACAACCGAGTGGTTCAAAATTGGTAAAGGAGTACAACAAGGCTGCATATTGTCACCCTGCTTATTTAACTTATATACAGAGTACATCATGAGAAACGCCGGGTTGGATGAATCACAGGTCGGAATTAAGATTGCTGGGAGAATTATCAACAACCTCCGATATGCAGACAATACCACCCTAATGGCAGAAAGCGAAGAGGATCTAAAGAGCCTCTTGTTGAAGATGAAAGAGGAGAGTACAAAAGCTGGTTTGAAACTCAACATTAACAAAATGAAGATCATGGCATCTGGCCCCATCACTTCCTGGCATATAGAAGGGGAAGAAATGGAAGCAGTGACAGATTTTACTTTCTTGGGCTCCAAGATCACCGCAGACGGTGACTGTAGCCATGAAATTAAAAGACGCTTGCTCCTTGGGAGGAAAGCTATGGCCAACCTAGACAGCATAGTCAGAAGCAGAGACATCACCTTGCCGACAAAGGTCCGTCTAATCAAAGCTATGGTTTTCCCAGTAGTAATGTATGGCTGTGAGAGCTGGACTATAAGGAAGGCTGAGCGAGTGCCAAAGAATGGATGCTTTCGAACTGTGGTGCTGGAGAAGACTCTTACGAGTCCCCTGGACTGCAAGGAGGTCAAATCAGTCCATCCTAAAGGAAATCAACCCTGACTGCTCATTGGAAGGACAGATCCTGAAGCTGAAGCTCAAATATTTTGGCCACCTAATGCGAAGAGAAAACTCTCTGGAAAAGACCCTGATGCTGGGAAAGACTGAAGGCAAAAGGAGAAGGGGACGGCAGAGGATGAGATGGCTAGATAGTATCACCGATGTAATGAATATGAACTTGAGCACACTCCGGGAGAGAGCGCAGGACAGGAAGGCCTGGCGTGCTCTGGTCCATGGGGTCACGAAGAGTCGGACACGACTGAACGACTGAACAACAAAACTGTAGCTTAACTTCAATAAAAAGAGCGACCCTTTTAAAATGAATAGAGAAAATTTCTCGAGTGACTATAAGTTAAATCTAGATTTACACTGGACCAACTGCACTGACTCCCCCCCCCCGCCATTCCCATGGCAGACGCTTCAGCCCCCTGAAAAAGCTACAAGGAGTCAGGAGACCCTACTGAAAGGGGTGAGCTGTGGTGTTAGCTGAAAGGATCCACAAAAATCAGGTGGAGGACCCTTCTACAAGGAGCAAGCTCTTCCTCTTATGGAAGGTCTCTTTCTCTCGCAGATCCTGGATCCAACCTGCCCAGTTTCATATTAGCATGGTGCAGTGCAGTTCACTGTTTTTCGTCCTGTGATTTTCGACTGCTAATAATATTAAGGGTCGAACAAGTCTAAAGAATGGTTATTTCCAGCTGTGCATCATCATGAAATATATATTCCTGCCATTATCTTATCCACAACCTACAGCATTATATTATAAGTCAAATATTTACAAGCAAATGCATTCTAAATAAATGAATGAATGCTGCCAATGCCTTCTGCAACAGCTACACGTCTGTCTGGCATTAGACCACTGTGTAAACAATTAATAACAGCACAATACATGTTATCATCGCCGTTAATGTCTGCTCATGAGCAATCTATTTTGATCCTGGAAAGCAAATAGTTTGCCATCTGATTACGCCTGCTGCCTTCTCATGGAGAAATGTACAGGTGTAACCGGGCAAACTCCACACTGCCTTTTATGTCATGGGGATTGTGTGAGAGTCCCAAGCGAGAGCAGTTGAAATGAATGGCAGCTCCCTGAAAGCAGTCACTTTCACCCAATGCCCCTGGAATTCATTTATGAATGTAAGAGCCCTGATGCTGGATCACACCAAAGCCCAATCAAGTCCAGCATTCTGTTCATACAGTGGTTGACCAACTGTTGATGGGTGACCCATAAGCAAGACATGAGTGCAACAGCACCCTCCCACCCACGTTCCCCAGCAACTGGTGTACACAGGCTCACTGCCTCTGGTACTGGAGGTAGCATCTAGTAGCCATTGATAGCCAGAGATATCCTCCTCCATAAATGTGTCATATTCCCCTTAAAAACCATTGTGGTGTAGTGGTTAGAGTGTTGGACTTCAGAGATCCAGGTTCAAGTCCCCACTCGGCCATCAAGCCTGATGTATGACTTTGGGCCAGTCACTGACTCTCTGTCAGGGTTGGATCTGAGCTCATAGAGTCCTAAAGTAGCTCTGATTCTGAGGAGATAGAGTCCATGGGAGTGAAACCCCTTCAGGTTTCAGAGGCGCAGCTGGAGAGGGAGGCCCCCCTGCTCACATTCCTGGGAGTGATACTGACCCTGGCATGGAAAGGGAGGGACAACTTGAGCTTTTAGATGCGAAGCACAGGCACAAGTGAGAGGTTGCGGGAGCCAAGCTGAGATGCTCAGCCCGTTTGGCTCGACATCAGCAGCTGTGCCCCGAGGCCCCATGGGAAAGGGGGAGAATTTCCCTTCCTACTCCTTAAGTTCAGAGAGTTGCCAATATGCTTTTCTCCAAAGGAAGACCAACTGACGTCCTAACCCTTAGAAACCCCTGGTAGGCTGTTCCTTTGTCTTTCCTCTGAGTCTCAGGCAGTTAGCATCTGTAAGCCTCATTGGGTTGAAAGGAAATAAAGCTTTGGAAAGCAGTCTTTTTGTCTGACTGTTGATTCTGGCAGAGGGCTCAGAAGACAACAGGGGCATTCCCAACACTCTCAGGCTAACCCACCTCACAGGGTTGTTGTGAGGATAACATGGAGAAGAGGAGGATTACGTAAGCCACTTTGGCTTCCTTGGAAGAAAAAGGCTGGAATATAAATGTAATAATACATACATACATACATACATAAAACCATCCAAGCTGGTGGCCATCACCACATCTTGTGGTGCTGGATTCCACAGTTTAAATGTGAAATGAGTAAATGTTTTCTAGAATTTCTCATGCGTGCTTAATTCTTTGTCCATGTTTGTTTGTTTATTAAGTTTCTTAACCACCCATCTGGCCGTTCACCCGGCCACTCTGGGCAATGTACAACAGTACAAACAGTTTAAAACAGTAAAATTACACGTTAAAAGGGTGAAGACGCTGTCCTTGTTTGCCCCTCGCTCGTGCCCACTCGCGCTCCAAAGTACTCACCGTGAACCCGTTCAATGAGCGCCACCATTTTCGTGCCTTTGCTTTCTAGGAAAAACAGGAAGTTTAAAAAATGCACATATTCAAATATGAGCAGTTTGGAGCTGGGAAAGCTAAATAAGTGCAATATTAGAGGTATAATGACCCCCAGGATGCAGATCTGGTGTTTCAAGGGTAGCCGTACCTAGGGATGGCACAGAATTCTGCCATGGATCTCGGTGAGGCCGAATGCCAGTGCATTCAGCCCCCTGAAATCTGTGGCAGAACGGCCTGCCAGCCCCCTACCCCCCCGCATGGATCCCCCCCCGGGATGAGACTTACCTGGGGCGGATCTTCCAGGCGGCGGCGGCTTCGGCGGCGGCGGCGGCGGCTGGTCTTCTGACCGGCTCCTGCCGCCGCCATTTGCAGTCTTGTCAGGGTTTTTTTTTTTTTTAACAAGACGTGATAGGCTATGTAAGGACTTATGTAGCCTATCACGTCTGGCTTAAAAAAAAAAACACGCATGTACGCAAATGGCGGCGGCTACGGCCGCCGCCATTTGCGTTCCTTATTTTTGGCCGTCTTAGTCTACGTAAATATTTACGTAGACTAAGACGGCGAAAATAATGGGAACGCAAATAGCGTAGCGGACGCTATTTGCGTTCCCCCTTATTTTTGCCGTCTTAGTCTACGTAAATATTTACGTAGACTAAGACGGCCAAAAATAAGGAACGCAAATGGCGGCGGCCGTAGCCGCTGCCATTTGCGTATGCACTTTTTTTGTGTGTTTTTTAAGCCAGATGTGATAGGCTATGTAAGTCTTTACGTAGCCTATCACGGCTGACTACATGGATGCAAATGGCGGCAGCTACGGCCGCCGCCATTTGCGTCCCTGCTAGCCAGCGGACAGATGTCTGGCTGCTGGCAGAGCCGGCCGGCGGCTCTGCGGAATCCCCGCAGAGCGGACCCAGCTGGCCAGGATTCCGGGGGAGGGACGGAGCGCCTCTCCCCCCCAGCGGAACCCGGCGGAGCCAGGTAAGGGGAGTTTCGTACATCCCTAGCCGTACCCCATTCAACACCAGGTTGACATCCCCCAATCACCTCTTGTCTCCCACCAGAAGTACGTTGGGCTTGTTCCGCAAGTGCATCCTTATTGATTGTGTCACAGTTGTAGCCTGCATCATGTTGTGGTATGTGCGAGCCTGATATTATGTACAAATCGGATTGCTTGGCAGCAGGGGACTTGTTAGCACAGGGAGTACGTGTGCACTTTATGAGAACAGGAAACATTTGCACTTTGCTCTGCCCCCTGAATCCATGACCAACCTCCAGATTCCACTAGGGATGTACGAAACACTTACCTGGTTTCATCCAGGGACATCCGCAGTGGGGCGGGAGGCGCTCCGTCCCTCCCCCCGAAATCCTTGACGGGGAGGGAGGTGATCCATTCCTCCCCTCCGGAATCCTGCCCGGCCAGCTCCGCTCTGCGGCCAGGCCGCGGAGCCGCCGGCCAGGCCAACCTGCAGCGGGGCCTCCAGCCGCTGCCGGGCTGTTGCGGACGCAAATGGCGTCCTGAGTAGGGGACGTCATTTGCGTCCCTATGGTAGCCCACGATAGGCTATGTAAATATTTATGTAGCCTATCACTACTAAAGCAAGGATGCAAATGTGGCCCCCTACGCCATTTGCATTCCTGTTTTCTCCGTGATAGGCTACGTAAATATTTACGTAGCCTATGATGGCTAAAGCGGGGACGCAAATGGTGTCCCCTACACCATTTGCATCCCCGCTTTAGCCATCATAGGCTACGTAAATATTTATGTAGCCTATCATGGGCTACCATAAGGACGCAAATGGCGTCCCCTACTCAGGACGCCATTTGCGTCTGCAGCAGCCCAGCAGCGGCTGGAGCCGCCGCCGCTGCCACTGGAGCCACCACCGGAGCTGAAGCCGCCGCCGGAGCCGCCGCCAGGTAGGCTCCATTCCAGGGGGCTTTCGCGGGGTGGTGGGGCGGGTTGCTCCATTCCGCCACGGATTCCAGGGGCATGAATTCACTGGAATTCGCCCCCCCGGGATCCGTGGCAGAATTCTCTAACAGCCCTAGATTCCACACAGGTAGAGCTGGAAACTCTGCCTAGGGTATACCTACATTACAAATATGTACCTACTTTACAGTAGTATAATTTCCATGTCTTCCTCCAAAGACTCCTGGGCACTGTGGTTTAGTGAGGGTGCTGAGAATATGAGAAATCCCCATGCCACTTCTCAAAGAACAACAGTTCTCAGGATCCCCCCCCCCCAAAGAGAGGGCATGTCTGCTAAACATCTTTTAAAATGGCCACCCTGTGTACCATTTTTGGTAGAAAGGTGGGGTACAAATCAAATAAATAAATAAATAATTTGTATCGGAAATATATCCCCAGTGCACTATAAGCGTATAGTCCCATTGAATTATCTGTGTCCCCATTCTTTCCAGCATCAGAAAATTGTCTGTATGCATTGGGGGCACATGCACAGAGCATGGTTCCACATGAAATGCATGCGCTAGTGCACATCCGTTTGTGCTTAGGAACCCTGCAATGTCCTGGATTACGCTGCCCATATTTATAACATCTAACTGAGATAAGACCTATAAAGCAGATCTTGTTCACAAAACAGTTCTGTCAAGTGCTAAGGAATTACAGTGCCAGCAAACAACAGTGACATAATTATGGCATGACTTATTTTCTGGGAGTTGGGGAAGTGGGTGAGTTTTAACATTCTATGCAAAGATCCCTGGTGAAATCTGATCAAGAGCTCCGACAGGATTTTGTTTTCAAATATAGCTGCCCAGATGCCTCTGGAAATGACCAAGGAGGACATGGATGTGACATTCTGTTCCTTACTTGTCCCCAGCATTTGGTCTTCTCAGGTAGATTGCTCTGAACCTGGAGGATCCATCCAGGCATGATGACTAGTGACACTGATAGATGTCTCTTCCTCCTGTATGAATTTGTCTAAATCAGGGGTCCCCAAACTTTTTGGATCAGCGGGCATATTTGGAAGTTGTAGGGAGCTTTTTTGTGCTCCCACAAAATGGCTGCCCTGGGTGGAGGGCTTTCCCATTCAGAAAATAGCTATCATGGTACACATGACCAGTCACAAAATATTAATTTCCAGAAGGCAAACTCGTGGGACTACAGGCACCAAAGTATTTGGCGGAGACGGGGTCTGAGCTCCAAAACACAAAACCACTCTTTGGAACCCAAACGAAGATGGCGTTGGAGGACAGAACTTTGGTATGCAGCATGCCAGCCACCCAGTTTTAACTTTAAAAAAAAATTAAAGACATAATTTAAAAAATCAGTAGGGGCAGAGAGCTTGGAGGCCACCAGGAGAGGTGAGAGCCAGTGTGATGTAGTGGTGAGAGTGTTGGACTGGGATTCAGGAGTTCTGGGTTCAAGTCCCCACTGGGCCATGAAGCTGTCTGGGTGACTTTGGGCCGGTCACTGACTCTCAGCCACACCTTCCTCACAGGGTTGTTGTGAGGATAAAATGGAGATGAGGAGGAGGACACATAAATCACCTTGGGTTCCTTGCAAGAAGAAAAAAGGCGAGATAAAATTAGATAGATAGATAGATAGATAGATAGATAGATAGATAGATAGATAGAGGTGCACACTGACACCACATCCAGGCCTAAATCACCTTTTAAAGCCATCTTTGCCTGTGGCCATCTTCACCATATTCAGTGCTGGATAAGTGATTCTGCGCGGCCGCGGGGAAGAGAATTAGGCTCTTACTGCCCATCCATTTCACTGAGTAAACCTGAGATCTAATATTAGGGCTGGCCAGTCTGGGAAGCAGGGGGATTCTCTTGTTATGTTTACGTAAGTGTAATTTTTCACTAATGTGCAGCATTTAGTTTAGAAACAGCCTTCCCCAAGCTGGAGCCCTCCAAATGTGTTGGACTGGAATTTTCATCAGTCCCAGTCCGCATGGACAACCATGAGGAATGCTTGGAATTGTAGTCCAAAACATCCGGAACACTCCAGTCCGGAGACGTCTGCTCTATAATGCGCGCGTGTGTGTGTGTGTATGCGCGCGCGCACGCACGCGCACGTGCGTGTATATGGCTATATATCAAAGTGTTAAAAATCAGCAAGGCACATTGGGGCAAAGTTCTACCCACCTTCCCTGCCACAACTTTCAGGGAACTTATTTTTGTCCTCTTGCCAGCTTACTCAGCATAAAATCGGAGACTTTGCTCTGTGATGAGTTAAAAATTGATTTGGTGGAAGGCGGGTCAGCTCAAGAGATTAATTTCCTTTGATTGGCTTCACACCTGCTTAAAAGCCAGGCCTGTGGCTGCCTTATTAAGTCAACTGTGTGCAACGATATGCAGCAGAGAATTGCAGTGACCAGTGAGCACTGTGATAAGGCAAGATAATCCATACTGGCGGCTGGCTGATGAGCGATATTTGAAGCTCTTTAAGCAATGCCGCGACCAATGATGTGTAGACAGACAGACAGACGGATGGATATAGCTCTGTTTGTCTTCAGGGACGGGAATTTTGCTAGTGGGGTTTCTTGCATATACCGGTTGGCCCCCTTTTAATCCCTTTACCTTGCCTGCCCCAAAACAGACAGTTAGTGACAACTAGGGATGTCGGAGAAATCCGCAATGGAATCAAATGAGTTCAGATTTCTATGAACCTGACCCATGGATTCCACAGTGGCCCGGCTTCTCCCTTGTCGCATGGATTCCATGGACTTGTAGATTTTATTTTATTTTTAAAAAACATTCTGGAATTTTACACAAATTTGGTGATAGAAAAATACATTATACACACACACACACCAGCCCAAAATGTGCATTTCCCCCATAGGCTAAAGCAGGAAAATGCACATTTTGTGGGGATTCATGCATTTATGCAAGTGTGAATTTGCACAAATTCAGGAAATTGGGGGGGGGAATCTGATTTGGTCAATGAGCAGACAGCAGAATGAAATGCACGTAACAATCCATGAAATGCAGACATAACGGATTTTACAAAATCCTTACATCCCTAGTGACAATGCCATGCATTGCTTTCTGCCGAATCAGCTCATTGGTCCAACTCCAGGCCAGTACAGTGTAATCTGATTGGCAGCAGCTTTCCAGAGCTTCAGGCACAGAGGGGCCATTCCCTGAATCCCCCAGACACATTGAACCCAGGGCCTTCTCCTGGGAAAGCAGGTGTTCGCAAACCCCCACCCATGGCAGCTGTCTGTCTGTGGTGCCAGGTTAGGGGAATTAATTAATCATATTGAAATAAAATGGGCAGGAGAGAGAGAAGGTCAGATCTGTGCACTTTTGCTTCTTAGAGGAAAAGTAATAAATAAAGCAAGCAAGCAACTGAAATGGCCACCATTTTTTGTCACCATCAAAAGCAATGCTACATCAGCACATAGCTTCATACTCAAGGACTGTTGAGGGGAAAACATGGAAAAGCAACATATTGGGAGCTGGGAGAGTCTTGTATCCACCCTGAATTTCACCTCCCCAAATGCCCCCCTCAGATTTTTGCAGTCCCCAAATGGGGCTGCAGAATTGTGGAGGCCATTTATTTATTTATTTATTTATTTATTTATTTATTTACTGCCCAATAGCCGAAGCTCTCTGGGCGGTTCACAAAAAAATATTACAGACCAGCAGCTAATTCTGTAACGCAGAGGTAGGCAACCATTTTGGGCTCAAGGCAATTTGAGAAGCAGTTGTGGGTACCATCACAAAATGGTCACTGTGAGAGTCATCGCTAGTCACAAAGGAGATTTAACTTGCCCAAATGGCTGTGTGCAAGACATTGGTGGGGGCTGAGCCACAACACGCTAAAATAATTCCTTTGAACACATGGTTTTCAGCAGCAAGAGCGACTTATTTCATAGAGCAACCTATTTCTCTCTCACCCCTCCTCTGCCACCCAACTCCCTCCCTCCTATCTCTTTTTCTTTCTCACTCTGGTGGATCACCACCTATACAAATGTTCTCTCTCTCTCTCTCTCTCTCTCTCTCTCTCCCCCCCCCCTCTCTCTCTCTCTCTCTCACACACACACACACACACACACAAATACACACAAGTACCTCATGTATTCATCATGGGAAGTCAGGGTTTTTAAAGGGGAGGGGGGCACCTTGGCAGTGTCTGGGGGCACTTTGCTGGCCTGGGCACCCTGTTGCCTATTCCTGATCTAACCTGTCTGTCCATCATTCACAAAATGCGAGTGATTCCTAGTTTGGATGGGGAACGTTGGACATCAATCCCTTAAATAAATTCATTTGGGATTGTAAGCATTCCTGTGTGAATGTCTGGTGTGGGTCTGAGAGAAAGAGGTGGAGAAAATAATCTGATCAGTTTGGTGAAGCAGCAACCTCTCCTAGTGGGGAACCAGCCAAGTCATTAGTGCAGGAAGGATCACATGAATAATATGTGTGGCTCCCAAATCCCCCACATGGATCATTGCCCCTTTCCTTTGACACCTATGTGAGAGCTGGAAACAGAGTTCACACACATTCCAAATTTGTGAAAAATTCAGAATGTGACTCTCCATTTTGAACTTTTTCATATTTCAGTGACTTTAAAAAAAAATTGCCTTTGGGTACTAGAAGGAAAGAATACACCAAATTAAACCCTAACACCCTGATATTATGCATGATTACTTGAAATATTAGTCTCAGTGAGGTCAATGGGATTTATTCCCAAGAAAATGTGCATAGGACTGTAGGCATCAACTGCATCCTACACAACTTTTCTAATGCATTCCCTCATGACCTGAATGAGTTGCCATCTAGTTTATTCAAACTCTTCCTTTCCTTTCCTTTCCTTTCCTTTCCTTTCCTTTCCTTTCCTTTCCTTTCCGTGTGTTGTATTTTATTTTCAGCCTGCTGCGGTGATGGAAATTTCATTTTAATCTCTGCTGTCCGGTTGTTTGGCATTGGGTTTGGCAATTTTATTTTATTTTATTTAAAAAAACTTCTTAATTGCTGTTCTGGCATTGTGATTGATATCATTTAATGACGTTTTATGAATTTTATTGCTTGCTACATCTGTGCATTGCTCCTGGGCCATTATTCCAGGAAGGAGACAGATCAGTTTTAGAACGATCTCAATTTAAGTCTTCTTCAGCTATCCACATTCCCATCATGTTACAGTGTCCCTCCATCCTTGCACCCCCAACCCTCTTATCTAGCCTTTAGTTTGAGTAAACTCAGTCCAGGGAACACGGATGCCGTGACAGCTCACCCTGTCTAAAGGTTTCTGCTCCAAATAAACAGGGAACTCGGCTGTGGTCTGTGCAAGTGGAAAAGTACCAGCAATCCCCAGTCCCCAAAGCACGTTGCTGGCCTGTGACAGGAGTGTGAAGTCCGCTCTTTGCACAGCCAGGTGTGTGCAGATGGAGGGTATGTTACACAAAAACAAGGCCCTAGCTGTAGCAAGCCAGTCAGGTTTTTCTGCTTTGCTCCTCTTGGCTGGAAGGAAAAGACCCAGGCATACGACCAAAACACTCCAGTAAAAATAAATACTAGAATGGCTAATGAGCAGATATGACTTTCCTCCCTCCTCTTACCCCCTTCCTCTTTAGTTTACAAACCATTGTTCTTCCTATACATTGAAGCGTCTCTGACAGCTGTGTGGCTGCAACTCCAAGCTTCCAGACAGAGCAACAAGGCTGCAATTCTGGAGAACTGCTCAGAGTTGCAGCCAGCTTGTGGCAGCGAAACGCTTCCATCCGGCACCACCAGAACATCTGCAGCTCTCTCTGCATAGGGCTAAGGTTCCCCTCCCCTCCCGTCGTAGAACTTATTAAACTAAATAATGCAGAGGCTGGCATTTCAAAGAATCAAATAAAATTCACGAGACGCGGCTGCCAGGTTCTCCCGGGGACGCTTCTGTGAGCAGCTGCTAAGATAGCCAAACTTGACTGCTCTACACAGTCTCTCCCCCAACCCCACAAAAAAAAAGTGTATGAAAGACAGCCTGTGAGATTCATCAGTGTGAGGATGGAAGCTTTTTTGGCATGCTTTCTGTTCACACAAGATCACGCTCTTCCGTTCAGACTAATTAAACTGGAACAACGAGGGCTCCCAGATGAGTTTTATTATGCAATCGCCCTGCCTCATTTGGGGAATTTTACAGCGGGATCCAGAAATCATTGTCACCTTCCACTTTTAATTCTCCCATCTTTTCCCACTGCTTCTTCCATCTTTTTCCTCCTTACAGCAAAAAAAACATTGAGGAGGGAAAGACAGAATAGCTGCACAATGCCCTTTAATTGGGAGTGCTTAGAGCCCTCCATCTGGAAGGACCCAACCCTGATCTTTGTATTCATAATGGCATCACAGATCTGAAAAACCCAGTGTGTTATTCTAATCCATGTAGGTGACTGCAGGTGCTTCCAGATGGAAAGCTCCTAGATCTACCAATCAGAAGGCATTGTGCAGCTTCCTCATATTTTTCTCCTTAACAGCTTTCCTGCAATAAGAAAAAAGATGGAATGGAAGACAAGGTGAGGAAATCATCAGAACATTGTATGTGGCACACAACGTTGTCTGGGGCCCCCTCCCCATAACAGTCCGTGAATGAGACAGTCTGATGGCGCAAGAAAAGCTGTATCTGGAAGCAACCCAAGAATGAAGAATCAAGGGGAAGGGCAGGAGGGAAGTAGGATTTGTGGGAAAGTGCCCTAAATGCAGGGTTATCAACCAGTGACAAGATTGTCAAGTGATGGTCTGCCATTGAACCGAATGATGGATTAATTAAACTATTACATTGAAACAAGTGTGCGTGTTAGCAAAACTCTCAAATATGATACTTGCAGTATGATACACGGGAGGTGGCTATATGAACATGCTGACTTCATTTTCTTGTGCAGGAGCAAGCCTGAACCAAAATAAGCTCAAAAGAATCAACTAAACATTAAATTAAATTAACAGGAGTTGGGCATTTGGCTGATTTTAATTGGTTGAGCCGATGGCTATTATTTGATTGTGATGTTGGTTTTATTCTGCATTGCTGATGGTATTTTTAATTTTGCCTTTAAGTTTGTGAGCAACTTTAAGAGCTTGGCAAAGAAGCAGAAAAATGCTTTAAAAATGTACACATACATATATAACTCATCTCTCAGAGCTACCAGTTGCAATTAGCTCCACTCATTAATCTACTAGAATTTAAGCTGAGTAATCTACCCATCACACTGATTCAGGCTTGCAGACCTAACTAAGCATTGTCTCACAAACAATTTTATACAGCATTTACCTCCTTTAGGTCTCTGGGAATTAATGACTGCTGTGGCAATTGTTCCATGTATAGTACTGGTTCGCTATGAAATTGCCATGGCAAAAATGACAATTGTAAAAAACTGGAACTTGCACCACATGCTGGATATTAACTTATGGTTATTGAAAAGTGGGCCTAGAATAAATCTGAATAACTTGGTCCCTTTGCACAATTTTCATAATCAATCTGAGATCCATTTCTAAACCATGGGAATTCTCCTCATAACACCTATTTTGGTTCCTTTCATGGCCATGTGTTAACGCATGCTATAATCAAGATTGTTTTAATTAGTTTACTGTTTGAAACTAATAACATGTAAATAAAAAATAAGGAAAAAGAATAACTACTCCAGATATAACTATGAATAAATATATATCAACGTGCATTTAAAAGCTAAATTTCAGATTATAAGATCAATAAAGACAGAGTTATTAGGCTCAAATATAAATCCTGTATTGAAAAAAAAAATTATGTTGCAACATTATATGAACCTAGGCATCAAAACAGTGAAGGTATTTGGGAAGTTTGACAACCAGTTCAGAGGATCTTTGTCAAAATAACTATACTGAGTTACTAAATAAGGTAGATCTACAAAAAGGGTCCAAATTGAAGGTTTCATGGTTAGATAGAGAGTGACAACTATCAAAATGAAGGTATGCTCTCTGTGTAAGAAAGCATGGTCCCAATTTCAGTTTCAGGCTCAGTGTGTTCAAAATTCTCAGATGTTCAAATCTGGCAAAAGACTCTTTCAAATTTTATATGGGAGGCAAAATATGAAGCCCTGGCCACCTTCCAGAAAGCCTTATAGAACAGGGCACTATAGTGAATAGTTATGCCATTATGGATTAACTCAGAGAAGAAGCTTCCATTTGATTGCTCAGGGAGTTGTAATATTCTACTATGCCATTTACCATCATCTTGTTTAGTGAACTGTAAAAGACCGTTTATAATACGTTCCACTTTTGAGGTGTGGGATAAATGTAAGGACATAATTATTGAACATAGAAAGGAGCCGCTGCTCTATCTTAGCACATAACTATCTAGTCGGGCTGGTAGTGCCACCCCCCTCTTGCTGAGCCCCTCTGGTGTTATCTCCAAGCTGCGCCCCCAGCTGGGGTCTTGTTGGGTTCTGGTATTTTATGTGAAGATTTCTAAATACCCTCTAGAGTAAGTGCTATTAAACTAGGGGTGGGAAGAAATTCGGTCAGTTCTCATTTTAATGTGAATTTAACAAATTTCACACTTTTGAACCATTATGCAAACTGAAACTCTGTAACCCTTCAAAATTCGCACTTCTCTGAATTTTGCAGTAGTTAAAGTAGATCTACCAAGAAGATCCAAATTGAAGGTCTCATCATGGTTAGACAGAGAGTGGCAACTATCAAAATGAAGTTATGCTCTCTGTGTAAGAAAGCATGGTCCCAATTTCAGTTTCAGGCTCAGTGTGTTCAAAGTTCTCAGATGTTCAAATCTGGCAAAAGACTCTTTCAAGTTTTATATGAAAAGGATTGATCAAAATATGCACCCGAATTTCTGTTTATGGGAAATAACGTTCAAAAATGCATTACATAAGGAAAACTGCTAGCAAAAATGTGTATATTAGGCAAAAATGTATACAAAATGCATGTATTAGGAGAACTGTGCACCAAAACATTTATGAATTTATATATATGTGTGTATATATATATATATATACAGAGAGAGAGAGAGAGAGAGAGAGAGAGAGAGAGAGTTCACAGTGGACTGGAGAAATTCTCGAAGTTCAAGATGAACTGAATTTAAGATTGGGAAAATAAGAAACTGAGAGAAACTGACATTGACAGATTTGTCTATTCCAAGCATTAAGCACAGTGGGACTTTCTTCCAAGAAAATATGTACCAGTTCAATCAGCACATTTTTTTCTTGGGGTAAATATTTATCGCCTTTGTGTCTCTGAGAATTATTTAATCATAAGGAGATGAAATTTATTACAATCACTGCATTTATCACAATCAATCGCTGAAGCATAAATTATAACAGCAAAAACAAATAAATAAAGCTGGAAATTGCATCACATGCTGGATATTACATATGGGATAGCAGGAGTCAAAGATGTATTTCAAAAGAGTCATTGCATAAGTTTTCAATCGATTAAGTATTTTATGAGAGGAGGGGAAAATCCCTGTCAGTTTCAATAGTTTGAACTCGGAGATTACCCTAATGATGGAACAGGATATGGAGCTGTACTTTTCTCTTTAACTCAACATGATGATTATCAGTAGTGAAGAAAGAAGGCAAAGGAGTATGATCAAAGATTTATATCATACAGATATGATATGTGTATCATCTGTTTTGAAAAAATGTCAAGCAAACTAGGACATTGCAGAGGAGGGTTATATAGAATCTGAATGGCACAAGATCTTTATGAAGGATGCTGCAAATTTGATCTGTATTAGTTTGATTTGAAAGAAACCATTAAAGGGCATTTTATAACTGTTATTTTGCATCTCATAAAGTGGATAAAATATATAGAGACATGGCTAATAAATGCTGGGGAACCAACTGTCTGCAGATTTCTTACATGCATGGTAGAATTGTCCAGAAGCACAGTCACACTGAATTTTTAAAAAGGAATGATTTTAAATGACATTGTAGGATCCATTGGTTGTGTTTTTATTTATTTATTTATTTATTTATTTATTTATTTACATACCACCCAATAACCAAAGCTCTCTGAGCAGTTCACAACTTCCTTTACTGGGCTTATTAGTTTGGGTGATAAGGTTTGTACTCTCTTTTACTGGTTTTCTCAACTTGTGAGAGCAACCAAGATAATGATTGCAAAGTATTCATGTTGCACTAAAATTCCATTAGTCAAAGTGTGGCACATCACACATGTCAAAACTTACAGAAATCTTCAAACTCAGAGAAAGAAGACAAAAGATTAATAATGTTATCAATGGTGTCCATTTACTGAATCCAGGAAATCTATATACACAGAGGAGAGGGAGGGAATGTTTACAATTGTTTTTTCCCCCTTGTTTTGCAATAAACTTCAGTAGTCTTTACTATGTATATTAGCCATTCTGTTAACAAAAGAAAGCAAGAAAGTGTGTGTGTGTGTGTGTGTGTGTGTGCACACGTACAATGCATGAGGATTCATTTCATCCTGACTTTACCAATGCTAATTGCTAAGGTTCTGCTGGGAACATGAAGAGTGTGCCTTTCCTTCAGAGAAACAGAACAAGAGACCTCCTGGAAGTGTTCATCCAATCTAGCATCTTGTGTCCATCCAGGTCCTGCAGAAGCAGGACATGGGAATCCTCCACTGTTGTTTGTCCCAGCATCTGATATTCAGAGGTAGGCTGCCTCTGAACATGGAGGCTGTCTTTAGCCATCATTCCCAATAGCCATTAAGAAATCATTGACATAATTAGCTTCCACTCACATGAAATAAGGAAGGTCTTAAAAGTCTATCTACCAGGAAAGCTCAAAACCCCATGCCTCCCCATTTAGAAATGTGCTTCTAATGCTTATGCACATTTACTTAGGACTACATTGTCAAGAACAGTGGGACTTACAGGAAGAGGATGTCACTCAGGGAGTGGATATGTAAACCTTGGCATGCATAAGGTCCCAAACCAAGGGTGAAATTCAGGCCAGCCCTGGGATGGCCAAGGCTACCTAGTTGTTACTATCTTGGGGTCTCAGAATATATTTAAAATTTTGCACGTGCTAGGTTCTCAATATTTAACTTCTACTTTTGTTAGGTAAACAGAAAACAATTGAAACATTTAGAAAATTCAATTTCAGCTTACTTTTTAATTTGATTTTAATCACAAGATTGTATGTCTATATGGACACCATTAAATAGGCTGCAGTAGGCTCCAGAATGCCTCCGATTTTTGGTCCCATGTTTCTTTGGCCTGGGTGCTTAATGCTGAATGATGGCCCGCAAGGAGCCATGATTTGACGTGATTCCTTGGGTTAATTTTGCTGAAGGGTAGGCAAGCAAGTCATTAAATGGCATGGGGAGAACATTATATCCTACCTACTTCTTGATTGAAAATTTCACCCCTGTCCCAAACTTACTACTCACCTTCTCTTATTGAAGGACTGTAAAATGGAGGGAAAACCTCTCCCAAAGAGCTTTGGATGCTTGATTTGAGACTGGCTGGAGTCCACTGGCTGGAGTCTGGTTAAAAGCAACCATATATCCAAGAAAGCCTAGCCTCCTGGTTTAAATAATATAAAATCTTACCAGCTTCATTGACACATGGATTGTAGGAAGTCACCAATAGCATTATTTTTCAGAAGGTCAGCTTGAATATCTTGCCTAAATCAAGTCAATTCTACCCTCACTGTCATTATAATATAACATTTTGGAGAATATTGGGGGACTTACTTTTGGCTAAGTGTTCAATGCTACTCACAGTACAGGCAAGTAGCAAAAGCAGGTCCTAGTAGTTTGATATACGCATTGATGATGACATAAAATGGAAGATATATCATTAAAACAAAAATCATAAAGACCATGTGATGTTTATGTACACTAAGAAAACAGCCAGTTAAAAACTGAATATCATGTAGGTAAGATCTTTGACACCTCCTGCAATCTGCTGCAGATTATATTGACACTGGAAACAAATAAATAAAAAGAAATGAGCTACAGGAGATAGATAGATAGATAGATAGATAGATAGATAGATAGATAGATAGATAGATAGATCATAGATGAAAACAGTATGGATACTGTTCAGAAAGCAGGCATGGACCCAAGTTATTTTTAAAAGAGAAGGCTAGACTGGAAGATAAGGGTTAAGAATGCAAGATAAGGCTTAAGGTCACTCCTTATTCATCATAAAATCCTGCTCTTCTTATGTAAAACTCAAAAGAAAAAAAGTGCAAGCAATCCACATTTAGGCTGCTATATGCAGGAGATATGTATTACAAAGCTGGCACTGAACAATATACATTCCTTTGACACCTCAAGGGATGAATGGGTTCATAAAGCGGTGTGCTCTTATTTGCATGTGCAAAAGCAGATGAGATTATTTTTTAAATATCAAAAATGTTTTAAAATATAGCCCATAATATTCTCCAGTGTATAGAGGCTGTTATACCCACCAGAGAATATGCACAGAATCACACTCTGATCATTATGTGGATTAATTAATCAGGAATGATTATGCACACACGTTCCATATTGTATATCTTTAGATGATGATGACGATATAATCACCATCATCACCACCACCATCATCACCACTTACATGGAATTCCAAACCATGTAATACTTAAGAAGGGGGTGTGTGTATGTGTGAAAAATCCTTCTTCTGCTATGCATAACACACACCAGTTTGTGGTTTTATAAAGCAGGGTGAAAAATGGGTAACAAATCAGTGTGAGGTGAGCTGACTGTATTCCTTGAATGGGTTAACATTTTCCTCACTAAAATTGTTATAATTGAAGATGTAATTAGGTTATTAAAATGTGTATTTTTTTAAAGAGCAAGTAATGTTTAGAGTTTAATGGGGGGGGCAGGGGAGGAAGGGAAAACAACAACTACTTCAATTATGATATGCCGTGGAAGGTAGGGCATGTAATGAAAGTTGGTTTTCTAACCAACAGGCCTGGCTGCTAGGTGGGTAGAAACAGACCTTCTGAAGCAGCAGGTTTAAGCACATTTTGAATTTCTAAACTAACCATCCAGCCATGAGAGAGTTGTGAAAAACAGCTGCTTCTTCACACGGTATCATGAACCATCACAGCCAAGGAGAGAAAAAATGCTCAGCACAGAGCTGCAAGCACTTCAGTTTTCCTTGAGGTGTCTTGGAGGATAGGGTTAGCTGGCATTCAGGTCCTGTTTGAAGGCCAGGGAGACAATTTCCCCCAAGTCAGACTGTGAGATCATTGACCATTTGTATCACCGTAGAGCAGAAATGAACTGCCATTTCCAAGAATACTCTCAAAATCACATACTGCCGCCTACCACTCTGTGCCACACGAGGCTCTGTTCATGAGGAACATTCCCCAAATACTCACGTATTTGCCAAATAATATTCACCAAAGATTTGATATCTGCATATAAAGAAAGATCCCTTGAGGTATTTGATTTCGAATAGTTGATACTTGACGGTTGATATTTAACATTGTTTGACAGTTGACAAGCAATGGTATTTGTTAGATGACATGCCACAGTGTTTAGCATTTGACAGCTGACAGCTTATGCGATTTCATTTTTCATGCCTGCCAATGCAATCAGTAGACGCCAGTAGGTCTAATGTTTCAAACACTGAACATAAAGCTTCACATTCAAATTATGAATGCCAAAGATTCTCAATCAGAATGTGTGATAGAAGTTGGAAATGGTAGAGAAGCTTGGATAGTTGCGAATAGTCTTTTCAGTTCTTGATATATTTGCATGGTCTGTGTTAAGCTTCTTGCCCTTTGGAAGCATCTTTTCCTCAGTGCTCTCAAGTTTTTGGTGCACTGTAGTATGGATTATACTGTTTGATCTAGCTAAAGTTTTGGTCCCTCTGAATCCCGGTTCTGCAAAAAAATAATCACCAACCCTTCCCTCATTAAACCAAGCCAAGCAAACCAGGGAATGCACCAAAATAGAAATTATTTGCACCAGAACTTACGTAGCAACAGGATTGTTCAGTAAGAATTAATGCATCCTTCTCAGCTTTAAAATGTAGATTTTTAATCTGTGCTTTGCTTTGGTCCCCTTTGAAAAAGATTCAGTGATGGTGCCATTGTTACAAACTACCAGCACATTTCTGGTGAGGACACATGATTTGTCTGATCCCCAAATCCATACAGTGTAGTACCTTTATTAGGCCAACTCAAAGATCACAAAAATAAAGATATTGCCCTATATGGATTTTGGAATTTTTCTTATGGCGATCACAGCTGTCTTTGTTTTTCATTTGTTTGGTACATCAGCTCCAAAAACTAGTTTAGCCATGGGATGTTGGCTTATTTCAAATGATGAATTTGTCTATAAATCTGCCCATGGCTGTGATCTTGTGAAGCTCTTCCCAGACCCAACAAAACCAATGGAGCTTGCTTCTGAGTAAACATGCTCAGGGCTGGGCTACAAATGCAATGCATATCCTAGTTCTCCTGTTTAAGTCATTTCTGGATCAGGCTTTCTGTTCTGTGTCTGAGAAAAGTTTTGTGAAAGAGGTATATTAGGAGGCTTGCTTATCTGGACTCTGTAAGGTGTATTTTAAATTGCCTGCTAATCAAACAGTTGCTTAAAAGTAAGACAATGGAATGGCTTTAAAAAAAACAAAAAACCAGAACCTTGCTTTGCATTGCATTTGCATGTAGTCCCTGCACAGAGCTTTTCCAAGAAGGGAAAACAGCAGACTAACTTCGCCGAACTCAAGGCCAAGGAGTGGGCTGGCAGGAATGAGACATTTGGCCTGAGAGCCAAAGCTCAATATGCCCCCTTTTTAATTTCCATTAGATCAGAAATAGCAGCCTCCCTCGATCCAAATGGATAGCAGATGCATGTGTTGTTGTTGTTTTGTTTTTGCTGGGGGCAGGGCAGGTCCAAATGATAACAGCAGAAGGGGGAGGGGCTGCAGGTAAATTGAGAAAATTATCAAGGTAGGACAAATGCACACCTGCCCCAGAGCTGTGGGGCGATTGCCCATCCCCCATTTTCCCCTGCTTGCTGCTTCTCTTTGCTCATTTATGCCCCCACAGTGAATAGAACAACCTCTTCTTACCTACCCTCCATTCACTTGCAAGGAACAGGGGAAACGAGTTACAGCCAGGAAAGCCCTTGAGAAGGAAATGCAGCCCCCTCCCCAGTTACGTGCAACAAAATTGGAGAGGGGTAGAGAAAGATTGCTTTAATATGCCACCCATTCCCCAAAGGTGGTGATGACCCCCCCCCCCTTGAACAGAGGACATGCCTCGGGGGACGTGTGGAAGGTATGAGAAGGAGAACGTGTCTGTGTTGTTGCTTGGTGGCATTTTTAAAACTACTTTCTGGGAGAAAATATATAGAGGGGGCAAGTAGAGATAGCACCAAGGCAGAAAGTAAGGAACCTTATTGATCACAGTTCAGGATAGGTGGTTAGGGAATTCCATCACCATCCATCCATCCATCCATCCATCCATCCTCAACAGTGATCAATAAGATTTCTTCTTTTCTATCACAGTGCTCTCTCCACCTACCCCACCTGTATATTTTTATCCTGTATATACTTTACTCAGGATTTATATTGTACCTTTTAAGCATGCAAAATGTTGCCTATATGTGTTCTCAGTCAACTGTGCAACTCTGTAAGGTGGGCTTGTGTTGTTATCCTCCCTGTCGCACGTGTGGTGGGGCGGGGAGGAAGGCTGAGGCACTTTGGCTTGTCTAAAGAAAATTCTCCTTTCAGGGTGTGGATGGGTAGGGGAAGGAAAGGGCACCAGATCCTTATGGACATGGCATCTTGCATGGATATTTGCAAATAACCCCAACTACTGATTTATGTCTTTAAAAAAAAAAATCCTTCTCTCAGGCCTCTCTACCCACTACCAAGGCTTAAAAAATGGAAGCAGGTGTGACAAAAGTGCATACAATAATGGCTAAATGCTGCATTTCTGCTGGTCTCTGGACAATAATTCTTGAGAGTCAGCTAGGAATTTGATAAGAATGCCTTCCTGTTGCTCTGCAGTGCCCCCTCTGGCCACCTTAGGAACGGTAGCCCTGGGCTCAGACAAGGATTGTGTAGGAGATTGCATTCCCTCTTTACATATCAACCTGTGGGAAGGAAATGTCAGGGGAGAGAATGAGAAAGACAGGTGCAAAAATGAAGAGCATTGTAACATGTGAAGTCCCTGTTAGTTGGGGCTTCAGGAATTGGAGAGGGAGAAAATAAATCAGAGAGAATAAGGAATTCCATGATATATGATCCATTGCAATATATACATGTCTTTTTGGCTCCCAAAATGTCCTAGCTGATACACAACATCCTGTAATCTAGAGGTTGGGGGCATAGTTTATAATTTGATGCCGTTTTTCATTTGCCAAGGAAACAGAATAGGAAATTTTGCTACGTGGAAATGTTCTCTTTGAACCACGGTTGTGGTAAAATAACAGAGTGGCCAATTTGGGGGGCATTCTTCTAGAAGGACAGCTTTCAAACAGCCCATACAGTCTCAGAGATTTAATTTCAGAAAATAAAGGGTTTTTTTATTTTCAGACAAACAGTTACATAGAAGTCTATTAATTACAGACATGTGCACAAGCACGCACACACAGAAATTATCGTTGAATTCACTTACATACTGTCCCACCATTGTCTAGATATTTTTTCAAACATTCACAAACCTGTTCCCAGCTGCAATCCTAGAATCAAGAGAAATCTATGTTCCTCAATTACGGATTAATTTGAACCACATTCAAAGTCTGGTGTTTGTTTTTTTGCACCACATCAGTCGCTGGGAGGAACATAACCCCGACAGTATTCTTGTTTATTCCTTTCCGAAAAGTCTGAGCACATCTGTGCAAGATTTGTGCTGAGAATTAAAAGCACACATACACAACCCATACATGCAGAGCACAACAAGCAATGTGAAGTTAAGGGCTGAGTGCTTCAAACAATTTGCATGTCATTTAATCAGGTTCCCAATGCAATCTGATTAGCCTGGGAGACTGCATTGTGATTCAGACTTGACGATTATTGTGAACAAATTTCCGTTCATAGTTTACCAAGCTCTTTCTTTCTACTCCTTGTTTCCCCCGCCCTTCTGTCAAGCAGGGATTGGGGGGGGGGGGAGTCACTGAGTTATTTTTAGATCCTCCCATAATCTCACAACAATTAGGGGTTTATTATCATTAAATAAACAAATAATAGAGAAATCAGCTGGATATGACAGCAGGCAGTACAGACTAGGCCTAAGCTACAGAGAGAACTGAAAAGGTTATGCAATGCAGCTTTATGACTTTAAAAAGAGCAAACACCACAACCGTTGAGCCTAATATTTTGGCAGTATCCCTTTCTTCTCATTTCTCCCCCACCCTTCCCACAGAGGAATGTATCTCTGTTTACAATGCAGCTTGGTGCAACCAACATCCACGCTACGGAGTTCAATATCTAAAGTCTTCTTCCACATGCAATAGAGGCCTTTCCAAGTGATCGGACAGAAACATGGTTCCAAGTTGCTTTCAAGCAAACAAACAATACTAACACTTCACAATAATATTCTGTTCGCATGCATCTCGTCAAAGATTTTGTACAGACACTGGAACAAGCGGAGGACTCCACATAAACTGTTTACTTCTAAGCAAAGTGAGCATGCAAGGCAGAACGCCGCTTTGACAGCCAGGGGGTCCCAAATGTTGCTTTCGTTTTACATTTACTCCAGACAGCCCCCGTTCAAGGCCAGAGACGGAAATCCATGCACGACTCCTCATACGGGATTGCACAGGATCAGATCTCCTTGCTTTCCACCAACAGCTGTCCCGTCCAGACGTGGGTGTCTCAAGAAAGCCAGGCAATTACACCTGACCAGGTGGCTGGGCTTCTCCAGTCTTTCTCTCAGCCCTCTCCCCTGCATTACCATGGAATTGGGGAGGGGGAGTAGCTGTCCCATTTTGGGAGCCCCCTGTTGTTCCACAATCTGTTTTGCAAAGACAGAGAAGCAAGGGGGATACTGCAGACAATTGACCCACCACCTCAGAATCCTTCAAAAGAAAGCAGAACAACTGTGGTTATTTTGATCAAAAATAGTCCTCACTTTATGCATTTATACCACACACAAAAAGGAGCCACTTGTAAAAGCAAAACAAAAAGCCCAACAACCCTGAGAAATATTAAAAATAGATCTCAAAAGAACGAGAAAAACACAAACCATGACCTTGTTTCATCAAGAGCAAATCCTTCCCCCCCACCCCGAAGTCACAGAAGCCCAGCGCGCGGGGGATGGTGGGGTAAAAACACAATCGCAGAGCCCTGTTTTTAAACGAAAGTTCCAACAATGCCCCCCTTTGAAAAAGTCGAAGATATCTGCAGAAAAAGAAAGTCCCAAGCAAAGAAAAATTAAAGTCTCTTTTTCTGAAAGAAGCTTCTTCTTCCTTCCTCGCAGCTTGAGAACTGAAGGTCGGTTTTTCCTTCTTCTTTTTTTTTTTAATGAGAACCTTCTCCGGGTTTTTTCCCCCTGCGGCGTAATGAGGATTTCTCTTCGCCCCTCCCCCTCTTCTCTTCTGCTCTTCGCCTGCTGCTATTGCTGTTTTTGTTTGCTTTAAATCGAATCTGCTCAGACCGACATCCCCGCCCCCCCCCCCATCTCTCTCTCTCTCTCTCTCTCTCTCTCTGCTCTAGAAGTCAGGAGCAGAGGCTGCTTGCAAAGGACCCCCCCCCCGGGGGGGGGCTCTCTTTTTTTTTAAAAGAAAAAAAGGCGATCGGAAAGTGTGTGGGGAGGGGACCCGAGGCAGCGGAATGGAATTCGCCCCGGATTTCTCTTATGTCACCGACTGGCAAATTAGTTCTCAGAACTCCGGGAGGGGGAGGGGCGGCGGCAGCGCTCTGCAACATTGTATCGAGGCCGAGCCCTGACGTCACAGAAGGCAAGGCCCCACGTGACTCCGGGGAGCGGAACCTACCACTGGCGGCGGGGGTGCCCGCACCTCGCGCCCCTCGCTCTGCCTCCCTCCCCGCCGGGGCTTTTCGGGGGGCGCCACGGGGGCCCCCCGGGAGCGCGTCGCCGCGCCGCGCCGCCGCGCCAGCCGGCCTTCCGGGGAGCTGCGGGTCGCCGGGGCGGAGGAGCCCCCGGCGGACCCTCCCCGAGCGCCTGGCGATGGTAATGCCGGCAGCTCAAATTCCGAGAATTGAGCGGTGTTGATTCTTAGAACTGGGGTTCTTAGAAGTGGTGATGCAAGGATTTTCTAGGAAAGCGCGGAGACCAGGTGATTTGCGCTCGCGCGCGCCTCGCGATTCCGCCGCCGCCGCGCCGCCGCTCCTCTTGGCAGGGGGAGGCTGCTGCCGCCGCCGCCGCCGCCGCGAAGAAGAAGAAGAAGAAGGAGGAGGAGGAGGAGGACATCGCGATGAGGGCGGCGGCGGCGCTCCGGGGGCTGTGCGGGGCTTTGCCTTCGTTTTTGTTTTATGCCGTTTTCGCGACCGGCCATTCATCGCGTGGCCCGCTGCGGCGCTCGCCCTAATTGACGCCGGCTCGTTCCGGGGCTGCCCGCCCGCCCGCCACCCCCGGCCCCGGCGCTCCGCGGAGCGCCGCGTGTGCCTCGCCTCCGCGCCCCCGCCCCGGCGTGGCAGGTGGCAGGGGAGCGGCGGGGAAGGGGGACCCCCCGCGAAGGGCCGCGCCGAGAAGCCCCCGCGCGCGGCAGGCTCGGGCCGGGAGGCGGCGCGGCGGCGGACGGGCGGAGCGCTGCGCTGCGCGGAGCTCGCCAGCTTCGCCGGGCCGCCGGCGGGCGAATGTCACTGTCGGCTCTCCCCGCTCGGAAGCTGGCCGGCTCCGTCCTGTCAGGACGCGGCCGGAGGCGAGTCCGGGCGCTGGGTGCGCGTCTCCCCGGCCCCCCCCGGGCCGGAGGGGCGCCTCGCCCGGCCCGCCGCCGGCAGCGCGTGCGGCTGAGCGGGGCGGGGGCGCTGCGCATTCGCGCGCGGGGCTCGGCGGCCGGCGCGAGCCGCGCTTCCCCCCGCTGGCGCGTCTCCGTCCCCCGCGCGTGGAGGCGGCTGCGGCGGCGGCGTCTTGGGCCGCCGCCGCCCCGGTTGCCCCGCGGTAGCCGCCAAAGGGGCTGGCGGAGGGCGCTCTGGTCGCAAGACCCCCCCGGCGTCGTTCCCAGTGTGAGAAATGAACGCGCCCCGAGGCCGAGCGTGGCCCCGTCCGCAAGCGGCCCCTTCCCCTTCGCCGCCGCCGCTCTTCCCTCCGGGGCTGACCCGCAGCGCCTTCGCCCTCCTGGCGCGGAGGGAGCTCCCGGGGCGGCTCCGAAGGGGGGCCTTCTTCTTCGCGAGCCGGCGGGGCCAGCCAGCGCCCCGCAGCCCCGCGGAGTCCCAGCGGGGCTTGCTCGCGAGTCAGGGTCCCCAGCGGCAAGCCCACGCGCTGGCCCGGCTTCTCGGGGCCCGCCAGCCGCGCCGCTGCGCGACCCCGGGCGCGCTTCCTCGGGCGTGAGCCCGCCGAGCTCAGGGAGGCGTCCTCCCGAGGAAGGGGGTGCGCAGCTCGGCGGCAAGGCCTGCCATGCCCGGGGGCCTCTCCCGAGCCAGTGTGTTTGGGAGGATAAGCTGGAGATCTCCCTCGCCGCCCCCCCCCCAAACACGCGGGCCGAAGAGACCCGGCTTAGGACGGGCTGATGCGCGCGCGACTCGCGTGCGCAGGCTCCCGCGGGTCTCCGGCGCGCCCGAGGGAGGGGGCGCCTGCCGCGCGGCGTGCCTGCCCCGAGCGGGCCGGGTGAGGCGCCGCGGCGCTCCCGCGTCGTCCGTGTGTGTGGCTGTGTGACCCCAGGCCGACTCCCGGGGGCTGCCACCGGCGGGGACCGGGCGGCCCCCAAACCGCTGCACGCGAGACAGCCGGCGAGGCGACGGCGGGCCAGGCAGGGCACGGAGAGGTGTCCCAGGTGGAGAGCGGGGCACCTTCGCTCGTGTGAAAGGGCGAGAACCGTTGCCAGGCGCGCAAGATGCGCACTCGCGTCAAATCATGACGGGGCAGAAAAACTAATTCACACGCGCGCACGCCTTTTCTGGGGCGAGAGAATCCACGGGTTTTACCTGGGGCGGGCGGGGGATCGGAAATAAATCTTCGGCGTTTTGGAGGTGCAAAAAGGTTTTGGCGTATTTGCAAAGGGTGTGTGGGTGTGTCAGTATTTTTTTCTCTTTAAGTGGGGAGATCAAGAACTGGGTCGCGAGCTTTTTTCTGGGCGGGAGGGAGATGTTTAGTGTCTGTGCAGGTGGGGGGAGATTTCAGGATACTTAAGCTCAGGTATTTTGGCGGCGAGGCCGTTATGAAGTATGCATAATTCTCTAGGGATGGGGGGGTAACTAGGGAGAAAGGTTGTTGTTTTTGTTGTTGTTGCTGCTGTTGTTGTTTTTGTTATCAACAACAACTCGAGGGGGGGGAATCTCGAGATGACGATAATCGCCCATGTACCTGAATGCGCGTTAGAGTTTAATAGACAAATGGAACGGTCCCTGCCCGGAGGTGCTTCCAATGCGCAATGTGGGCTTGCAGGACGGAGAGAGATCCGACAGGGATGGTGGGATCTCAGGGAAGAGCTGAAGTCGCGCGTGGGGGAAGCCAGCTGAGCTGCGAACAGAAGCTGTTGATAGAAAATAGAGTCTGGATGGTGGAGGCGGCTGCTGGAGGAATATTAATCCCAGTTTCTCCTCTTCTCTCTCTCTCTCTCTCTCCCCCCCCCCCCGGAAATATGGTTGGTTTGTATTCAAGAAACAGCCATAAAAATGCGCCTATTTAAGGACAGAGCAGTCTTGCTTCTAAAATCGGAGTAGTTCTCAGATAGATGGATAGTGTGTGTGTGTGTGTGTGTAGGGGTAGGTTTGAAGGGGCTGGGGGGCAGCCCGTGTTTAAATATATAGATAATTAAAATTGGGGTTATGAATCGCGGCCTCAGACTGAGCCAAGAAAGAAGCGCCTGGGACGGATTTTTTAGTCGCTGCAGTAGTGGTCTGAGCCTCGCTTGTGCGGGCTCAATCTCCGTGTCCACCGGGGCAGCCCTTATCCCGGAGTGAACTGATACGGAGCCGCCAAGTCCGCGACAGCTGACCTCGATTACCATTCCACTGGCGTAGATACTGTGCCCTGAAATGGGAATGTGTGTATGTAGGGGCGGAGGATGGAGGGGCCTCGACGCGAGGTAATTACCCCGCCTTGGCGGAGAGCTCCGCTGTTGGGCGCCTGGCCTCGCTTCCCCGGAAGGGCTAAAGTCGTCCCTTTTTAAAACACGAAACTTTTTGAAAGGAGCTTGGTGGACTGTTCCCGGAAGGGGTCAAAGGGGAATTTTAATGGCAAAGGGAGAAAGATGTTTTCCCCTCTGTAAGCTGACCTCTTTTCTCTCTGCACAGACGGGGGAGAGAGAGAGAGAGAGAGACAGTGACAAATCCAAGATCTGGGTATAGGCAGAGAGGGAATCCTCTGCCAAGCCCCAGGTCAAGGGCACTAAAACCCTGTCTCTCTTGAACCAAAGACTCCCGGGTCCAAGGGTGGGCTTCTGTACTTTCATGCCCTGCCCCCACCCCGCCAAATTATTTAAAAAGTCTGGAAGGCAGAGAGGGCGGGGGGGGGGAGGGAAGAGAAGTGTTTGTTTGCTCAAGGAAGGGCAAAGCAGAGAAAGTCCAAACGAAGCCAATTCCAAGAGAGGAGGTTGTTCCGGCGCTCTCTTGTTCATTTCTTAAAGAGTTTCTTTTAAACAATAAAAGGGGGGGGGGGAGTCAGTCTTGTCAATTAGGAATGCATTGGGAGGAAAAAGGGGCGGGGGACCCCAAAACCATTAAACTGGTTTTGGGACGAAGCCAGTAGGGCGGAAAGAATTTTTTTAGTTATCTGACCTCTTTTTCTTTTAACTCGAGATTTTTTCCAGTGCTAATGCGTTAACATGACAGAGGGTGCTTAGATGCGCGTCTCCTTCTCCCCAGTCTTCCGAAGGGGGGGGGGGAGACACTTTGTTATGAAAACAAACAAAACTTAAACCACGATTTGGGTCAACATTGACCTCTGGTGGTTAAATGTGGAATAACACAGCTGGATCTCTCCCCACCCTCCCTTTTCGTGTGTGTGTGCGTGTCCCCCTTTGCCAAGTCGTCTTCCCCCACCCCCCCTTTTCCCCTTCAGTATTATGAAATAACCTTGACATGCTGGGAAAGGGGTGTGTGCTGTAGAACAAGAACCTTTCTTTCCCCCTTTTTTCTTATTAAAGCCCACATATCTTTTAAAGAGCAGTGCTAAATTTGCCCTTGTGGTGTTGGAGCTGCTGTCTCCTAAAAGAAAATATCCACTTACACGCAGATAGCCTCAAGTTTTAATCATCTGTCCACTGGATAATGCTAAGGTCCATTTTACAAATGGGGGAACTGAGGCTTGCAACTGACTTGCTCAAAGCTGTCATGGCAGACTAGGGGCTGTATCCAGTATTAGCATTTAAGTTAGATTAACATTGGATAAAATTCTAGGGATACATGGGTCTCCTGCAGTTTCTAGGGATACTTGGGATGACATTGTCTTTTGAAGGATGTTGCTCTTGTTTAAAACTGTATATAGAAGCCTTTCCCAACCTGGCACCCTCCAGGTGTGTTGGACTACAACTCCCATCATTCTCAGCCAGCATCACTATGCTGGCTGGTCATGATGGGAGTTGCAGTCCAACACATCTGGAGGGCACCAGGTTGGGGATGGTTGGTGCCAGGTTAGGGAAGGGAGTCTAACAAATTAAATTAAAAATCCAGGATCCTCCAGGGTTTGGTGTATGGAGCGGTTGGGGGGTGGGGATGGGGAGAGAGACTCTCTTCTATTCACTGCAAGAGTTGTGCTTTTCAAAGCATGTCAGCTGCTTAATTTTTCCATCAAATCAAAATGCATCACCAGTCTTGTCCTGAGGTTTTCAAATTTTTAATTATCTTTCATGATATTGTAATGAAAGCTTTAAAAAGATGAGTTCAGAATGCAGGTTGCCTTTTTAAGCATGCCCCAGGGGACTTTTTTTATATATCTTGCAGCAGAGAAGTTACTTCAGAATAGTTTTAGGCCATGCATTTGAAAAAAAATCATTTGTGTGTGCGCGCATGTGTTTTAATGTTCACCATTCTCTGTGTGCAAAGTAAAAAACATCACCAATGTAAAAACTCAATAACCACATGTCAGTTTTCTAGACAAATGAATGGGTAACTGGTCTCAGAAGTCCTTCACAACTTTTTTTTTCCACAGGAAAATGTACAAACTGCCTGGGGGAAAAACATTCATTTGCAAGCTTCCAATTCTTAGCTGCAATTCTACGGTCTCTCAGAAGTCCCGGACTTGTTAGTTGTCATACTGCAGAAGGAAATATGTCTTAACTCCCTGCTGTTGGGTTTCTTGATGCTTGTTGGCTGTGGAAAGTCCACCTGTTATAGTTTAGGGGTTTCAGCCAGAGACTTATTTATCCAAGGAGAAATCATGGGAAATCTTAAAACATGTGTAAAAAAAGAAAAGAAAAGATGTAAAAAAAAAAAAAAGTGGGGGGAGACATTAACTAAATAGTGTTCTCCAAGCTTGACTGCAATCATTCAAAGGAGAAGAAATAAAATTGGTACATCATCCACTCCTATATTTTCTTGTGCAAGAAATTAGCAGGAGTAGTGCGAGAGCATGATCATCTCATTTCAATGGGACTTGTGCAAGAAAGCTTCTGGATGGATGGTGTCTGGTTTTACTGTAACCCAGCTAAAGGTTGCCACTTCTTGGCCTAGTTATAGGAAACTTCAAGTTCTCCAACCTTAAAGAAGATGGCTAGCCGTTGTATTCTAATTGTGAAATTTTAGTCCAGAAATCAAACACTGAGAACAGCAAAGCCAGTAGGGCACTTTGAAGCTTTCTATAATAATAATAATAACAACAACAACAATAATAACAACAACAACAATGACGTCATTCAGAAAAACTGATCCAATGGGCACAGTTGTGCCACCGTTAAAGCCCATTTAAGTCTGATGGCTTTCAATGGAAATGATGTAAGCACTCGTTTAACCCTCCCGTTGAAGTGAATGGGCCTCCCAAGTGCATGATATGCATATGCTGGATTGTGACCATGATGCCCAAGTTTGGGCCAATGTTAGGAGTTGGTACAGCACTCTTGGAGAATTAGACTGTAGTTGCTCCCAGGTGGAGGGCTCCTAGCGCTACCAATGAGAAGGCGTTTTGCCGTTCTTCTGTCTTGCAAATATCCAGCCAGTTCAGAATGGAGCCAACCAGGCATTGGTTTATTGCAAAAAGAAATCCATTAGCAATGCATGATCTTGCAACGACGTGTTTGTACAGCGGCCAGTGTGTGAGCAGTGTGATTTTTACTTTTCTGCATTTACCTCCTGCAAACTTTCACTTTGTATTTTGGGTCAGTATCGCTTGTGGTTTGCTGGGGAAGGGTGAGATGGCTTTGGGGAAGTGGTTATGGCCACGGAGACTTGTTTTTACTTGAGAACATGATTATTAATTTTTGTCTGGTGGCAGGTTTTAGAAAACTTTTGTGTACCTCAGACTTTTATGCACTCACACACACACCCCTCAAATGTATGTCCGATGCAAGTTTCCTTGATCCATCCCTCAAATATGATTTATTCTCTTTTTCAATATGTGGGAACATAAACATGAACCTCTTAAAACTACTTGGGTGTTATTGTTTATTTTGTTTCCTTGTTTGTTGCAATCAGCTCACACCTCAGGAGAATCTCCCCTGCCCACACGGAGGTATAACTTCTGAATGTCAGATTTACTCTGGAGTTTTTATATGTTAGTGTGGATGATGCTCCAACAGGGGGGTTTGCCTGGCGAGTAACAGCAGTCACAAATACCCAAATATTCTCAGTCGCTGTGCTACCACTTTTCGTGTAGCTGGGGCCTAAGGCCCTCGGTGAACCTGTTCAGGGGGAAGGAGAGAAGTATTGGGGAGGAACTAATGCAAGAGAGGACATGAGCTAAGGGCCTGGAGGCAGGGTTGTTTATGAAATTCTCTTTCTGAATTTTGTCCCAGACGTTGAGATTCCAAATTACCTGGCCGTGCGGATGTGTTCATGATCTGCCATTCTCCTGTGTTTGGCTTCCATATGTTGTTCAGATCTCTGGGCATGCGCAGTCTGCTGCAGTCTTTACATGGTTTTTTTTCCCCCGATGTGCACTAGCGCATCTGTGCTTTGATTAAAGTAGGAGTGCAGAAAGGAATTGCATCGCCATTCTCTTTTTGCGTGGTAGTCTAATGCGCAGA
Source organism: Heloderma suspectum (assembly GCF_057233095.1). Classification (NCBI taxonomy): domain Eukaryota; kingdom Metazoa; phylum Chordata; class Lepidosauria; order Squamata; family Helodermatidae; genus Heloderma; species Heloderma suspectum. Next base: position 326,222,926 of record NC_139460.1, on the reverse strand, counting down.
CATGGTTGTGAATGTGGTAGCCTGTAAGTGGGGTGGAGGGGGAAGAGAGATGTGGACTGAACTGCAGCAAGCTGTGCACACACCAATTCCAAAATTTAATTTTAGAAGTCTCTCGGATTCCACAGGCAGGCAGGTGGAGTGGGAGGTGGGGAGAGCTCACCCATGGAACAATAGCAAAGCAGTGCAGAGAACACCAGGACATCCTACATAACTGCCAGGATCACCCCCTCCCCCCAAGTCTGGGAGTCTGTTTTATGTTCCCTTACTGGATCTCTAAAGAAACGACAAGCCTGTTTTCATCCATTTTTTGCCACGTCCGCTGAGGTTGTCTGAGCTATTCCCATTTTACAGATGGAAAGTGAGGCAAAGTAATATTAGCTGACCCTAAGACCAGCCAAGCACTCTGAGTGAGGTGTCCAAAACTGAACCTGTCTGTTGGAACGTTCCAACCCTGAAGTGTGTGTGCTCATGTTGGGCTTCCACACCTCCTTGCAAGCCAGCTGGGGGACCTGTGGTAGGTCTGTGGAGCATTCCTCCCCCATCCGTCCCTTGGCTGGTGACCCGGGAGTCTTCCAGACGTTCAATGTGGCTGCATGCTGGAGCTGGCCACTGAATGGACCCATTCCCAGTTCTCCATTTCATCCATACACTAGATCTTCAGGTCTATGCTTACTGTACACCCTTTTTTCTTTCCGCCTGTCCTTTAACTGGCTAGGAGAGCCGGCTAATGACGTTGCCCATGTGTAAAGCAACCAAGGGCCCTGACCTGCTTGCAAAGGAAAAGCTGATTGGTGGCTTATCCATACAGGCCTGGATAGGTTGAAAAGAGTGCTTCTAGTCCTTTGGAGGGAGCAGAAAACTCAGCCATTCCTTTTATGGGGAGACTTGATTAGCCTTCTAAAGCTGGTCCCAGTTGCGCTCCCCCTGCCCCATAAAGGTGCTGGGAAGGTGGTGGATCAGCCTTCCCCAAACTGGTGCCCTCCAGATGTGTCAGGATACAGCCATGCTGGCTGGGAATTATGGGAGGTGCAGTTCAACACATCTGGAGGGCCCCAGGCTTGAGTGGAGGCTTCAGAGTAAGGGGCTCTTAATTCACTACTGTCTTCTGCCAAGAAGGGCAGCCTCCCGGCTCAGCTGGCATCTTTTCCCGACTTGAATGTCCAGAGAAGCTGGAGAGGGTTCAGAGGAGGGCAACAAAGATGATCAGGGGACTGGAAACAAAGCCCTATGAGGAGAGACTGAAAGAACTGGGCGTGTTTAGCCTTGAGAAGAGAAGACTGAGGGGAGATATGATAGCACTCTTCAAATACTTGAAAGGTTGTCACAGAGAGGAGGGCCAGATCATCCCAGAGTGCAGGACACGGAATCATGGGCTCAAGTTCCAAGAAGCCAGATTCCGGCTGAGCATCAGGAAAAACTTCCTGACTGTTAGAGCAATACGACAAGGGAACCAATTCACTAGGGAGGCGGTGGGCTCTCCCACCCTGCAGGCATTCAAGACGAGCTGGACAGCCATCTGGTGGGGATGCTCTGACTTGAATTCCTGCATTGAGCAGGGGGTTGGACTCGACAGTCTTATAGGAGGAGGCATTCCGCCACGTGCTTCAGACCTAGCCCCTCTGTCTGTGGCCTTTGGTGGCTTCAGCTGCCTCTGTTTCGGTGGCCTTGTTTCCTTAGGGTGGTGTGCATGTGTGGCTGGGGCTAGAACAAGTGGAGCAAACCAGAGCATAGGACAGTCAATGGCTCTATAGATCGAATGGTGAGCCGGTCCACTCCGCAGCCTGAACTGAATAACACTGGAGTGGAGTTGATGATCTGCAACAACAACAAAAAAGTTTTGCAGATCAGTCCTGTGCAATGCGGGGAACATTATGCATTTTCCTGCCTGCTTTAGTTCCCTCCATCCCATTCACACCTAGTTCTGCGTATTCTGATTTGGAGTGGGTGTTGTTGTTGTTTGATATGAATATACACTGAACTTCCCCTCCTTGTCAAGAGTCCACCTTGCATTCCAAACTTATTAGCACCCATATATTTCCTGTTTAGCATGTATCCATTCCATGGTGATGTTGTCATGCTGCATACAGATGCCTCTGCATATCTGAGGTGAAGTCTGTTTGCCCTGGAAAAACTGCTGAAACTGCCGAAGAAACTGGCAAATCATTGGAGCACTGTTCCACCACAAATGGGATGTGGCAGCATTTCTATTAGCAGGGGTAGGTTGACTCTCCCCCCACCCCTGAGAGTTGGAAAATGATATTTTGGACTTCAATTCCCATCAACCCCAGCAAGGACGGCCAATGGTCAGGAATGCTGGGAGTTGTCCTCCACATGAGGAGGGAACCAGGTTCTGGAAGGCTGTTCTAGAACCTCTTTCTTTCCTTACTCCAGAGAAGATGTTTGGCCTGCAAAAGAATCTTCATGGTTGCTTCCAAGGACACCTTAAGTGAGATTCTGGTGCGCTTGGTTTTGTTGCCAGGGACAGCTGGTGGTGCCAACAGTAAGAGAAAGTGTGGCTGAGCCATCGCACAGATAATGGATTTACTGGTGCCCTTTTTAACACAGTATTCCTGTTCACATCTGCATGGTGCACTCCAGTCTATACAGGTGCTCATCAAGATGGATGTCTCCACTTCACACTCACCACTGGGTAGCAGCCGAGGGAGTGCCTCTTGGTAATGTAATGCTTCTGTGTATGATGCTGGGGCAGTGGCCTCTGTCTGGACAGTCAGCCTAAAAATGGTTAAAACAAAGACCCTTTAAAAAACAATCCCCATGGACTTTACTGCTTGTTAAAAGTATGTATGAATCCAATGGATGTGCCAATATGAAGCTGTGGGTCTACCTAGCCCTGTAATGCCTATTGCAGCCTTCGCCAACCTGGTCCCCTCCAGATGTGTTGGACGGCAACTCCATTGGCCATGCTGGCTGGGAATTATGAGAGTTGCCGTCCAACCCATCTGAATGGGACCAGGTTGGTGAAGGCTGGTCTACTGACTGGCAGGGACTCTCCAAGTCGTCAGGTGGAGATCTTTCCCCACCTTGCTAGCTTAGGTCATTTTAACTGCAGACTTCAGGGGGCTGAAGAACCCAGACCTTCTGCCTGCAACGTGCGAAGTCTGTCAACTCCCAGGATGCACCTGTCAAGGGGTGTGCAGCTTCATTTGTGGGCTGCCTTGTGCGTCTGCCAGATGGAGAGGCAGGTTATGAATCCGGGAGGCATGCTCCAATGCTGAACTGAGCTGTGATATTTTAGAATGCTTTGGAGCTGGGGAGGATGGGGGAGTAAGAGGGGGAGTTCCACAAGGTTTCAGTCTCCCTCCTTACTGGAGTCTCTGCAGAATGTTCCTCCCCCAACCTGGCCTTCTCCTTTCAGCATCTTCAGGGGAAGCCACATGGGTTTTCCTGGTTAGAGGCTGACGATGGCCAACCTGCCCCCTCTGCTGTATTGTATTTCTTCGAAGCATTTGTCTGCTTTGGCAGGAAATTGGATCACACCAGAACTTGGAACAGAATGCTCAGCACAGACTTGTGGTGGCCCATTAGCCACAGTGCAGGGTGGGAGGAAGAGACCGAGCTGGTGGAATCAAGGAGTCTTTGATCTACGCTGGCCAAGTCGCTTCAGTGCTAGAAGCCCCTGTCTCCCAACCTCCCCACCCCATAAATTCTAGAAATGAATCCAACCTCATTTATTTGGGATGGCAAATAGAGACCGCTTACCTGGGAAGATTGCCTGGCAGATAAAATCCCTCTCTTTAGCAGCAAGGGAAACCCAACCACCCTACGCCTGTTCTCTCAGTAGAGGAATGTCTGTGGCATAGACATACTTCTTTCTTCTTTATTGCATTTATATACCGCCTTTTTTCCTCTTGCAAGGAACCCAAGGCGGCTGACATGATCCTCCTCCTCTCTGTTTTATCCTCACAACAACAACCCTGTGAGGTAGGTTGGGCTGAGAGTCTGTGACTGGCCCAAAGTCATCCAGTGAGCTTCCATGGCTGAGTGGGGACTAGAACCCGGATCTCCCAGCTCCCAGTCCAACACTCTTGCCACTAGTGCTCCACTGTGCTGGAGGTTCTTCTGGGCACATGTTCAAGGCGCCCGTATTGGGCCCTGGCTAGGCCTTTTGGACTACAGCAGAATGCCGTATGGAGTGTGCGCACGACTGAGAAGAACCCTCCTCCTGAGCCTCATGTGACTGCACATGGCCAGGGGATGTCAGTAGGGGCAGGCAAGCTGCCCACCCTGAAAACTGTAGCAGGGTTCCTTCCGAGGATTCCCTGGAACACATGTTTGTCTGCATCAGTGGGTTATGATCACCGCTCTGGTGGTTCCAGAGCATAAGGAATGAACTTTTAAAAAAACCCACCCTTCAGTAATTTTATAGCCTGCTTTTCCTCGTCGCTGATGCTTTCCAAGTGGCTTACGGCTGCAATAAAGCTACAAAACACACCGAAACAGGGTGGACTTCATTTGGAGCAGGGTATGCACACTTCAGGTAGTAGAAAAATGAGTAGATTTGAGTAACAAAATCCTCTTGGATAATGAGATCTTCTTTAGAAGCCCTGTTCCAGGGGCCCTGACATCCTCAGTGACCCTCCTCCATGAGCCCCTGCCAAAGGAAGTGAGGCGGGTGGCTACTAGGAGGAGGGCCTTTTCTGCTGTGGCACCCTGGCTGTGGAATGAGCTCCCTAGTGAGGTTCGCCTGGCACCTACATTGTATTCCTTCTGGCACCGGGTGAAGACCTTTTTATTTTCCCAGGCTTTTTAGTATTTTAGCTTTCTAGACTTTTAGCTTTGCTGTTTTAAATCTGTCTTTTAAATCTCTGCATTGCTGCTAGGTTTTCTTCTGGTGGTATTGTTATACTGTGGTTTTAATGTTTTATATATTTTATATTGTTTTATTGTGTGCTTCTTGGTTTTAATTTTTGTGAACCGCCCAGAGAGCTTCGGCTATTGGGCAGTATAGAAATGAAATGAAATTAAGTGAATAAATAAATAAATAAAGGCGGGTAGCTCCCAGAGTGAGAGTCTTTTCAGTGGCAGCACCCTGGTTGTGGGATGTCCTGGCACACTATGTTCATTTCAATGCCAGGTGATTTTTTCCTTTTCCCAGGTCTTTTAAAATCTGTGATCTTAGCTCTTAAACCACTGTATTTCTACTCTGTATCTCGAGTTATGCTGTGAAGCTAGTTTGCTGACAGTTTTATGCTACAATTTGTTTTATGGTTATTGGATTTTATGTGTGTGAGCCACCCAGAGAACACTGTTACTGGACACCCTATTTCCATGCCACAATTAAATAAATAACAAGAAGGTTTCCTGGATATTACCTAAGATTCATGAGCTGGTTGTACAGAGTTCACAATAGTTTTGGCTTTGGCTATTGGGCAGTATAGACATGTAATAAAAATAAATAAATACATAAATCTGCTGTGCTTGTTCTGTGAAATGCGAGTTCATAGATATAAAGAATGCTGGTCTGAAAGCATATTTTTACCAGCTTGCTTAATATACAACTTCTATAGTATGTTTGTGTGTGTTTCCGGGGGGGGGGGGTATAAACGTTTCGTGGTACCAGTGTTTTCTCCTGATGATTGGAAATAGAGGACCTAGTCTTTCAATCCCTTGATGAAGCACTCTGGCCATGGGGAAAAAAATGTCATCTCATCTCGGTCTAATGTTTTACAGGGTTTTGGTGAGAACGTGGGATCATAACTGCAGAGCAGTGCCCCAAAATGGGGGAATAATTTGAAATCCTGTGAAATAGAAGATAGCCGCTGCTATTCCAATTTTACAAAGCATGGGACTGAGGACTGAGAGTGAGATTATCCATGGATGTTTGCCACGATAGCTAAAGGAAGCTTCTGTGCTCAGAGGCAGTATACCCCTGGGGAGCAAAAGTGAAGGAGAGAGTTGTAGCATTCATGCTTCACTTGTGGGGCTTCCAAGAAGCATCTTGGCTGCTTATTCTTGGAGACAAAATGTTAGCTCAGACCAAACTCCATTAAGTCCAACGAGGTAGTTCTTACAGCTGGGAGCAACTCACCTGAGGCCACTTAGCATTAGCTGAAGTTGGGTTTGTACTCACGTTCTAGACCCAAAGTGCATCTAGAAGTTGCGTTCTAGACTCCAAAATACCTTGCTGACCTCACTCATGGTGAGAAATTACATGCTTATTTTTACCCTCTTGGCCCCAGGTTATTCAGAGATCGTTAATATTTCTCTATTGGACCAGCTTCTCTTGGTGTAAGACTATATCTGGGCTAGGCATAGCTGTGTCATTGGGTAAGTTGGAAAAGGAGGTAGTTTGAATGAGACTCTGGTAGCTTTCCATTCTGGCTGAAGTCTGTGTAACTTGCAAATGTAAATCTTATTGGGCCAACTGAAGTGTGGTTAGCTGGTATATGATTGCAAGATTGGCATGTGATATACATTCCTTAAATAAACAGAGTCAAAGATAGGACATAGGTGTTTTGTTATGCAGGAGCTCCCTCTCACGGACAGAAAGATAACAGTCCAAACATGAACATCCTTCAGATGGTAAGAAGATGGGGTGTTTTCAAACAGAGGGCTACTGGCAACACCAATTAGAAGACATTGTGCAACTATTCTGTTTTTTTCTTCTCCTTAACGGGCTTTCATTAATAAGAAAAAAGAAGCAGTGGGAAATCACAAGAGGGTTATGAGTGGAAGATGACATCTGGACCCCCTGTAGAACGTCTGTGAAGAAGGCAGGGTGATGGAATGATTGTCTAGAGAGCAAAACACAAAGCTGGTTCACTCAGAGCAACAACCCAGAGAACAGGTTGACTATGGGTTGTCGTTGAATTGTGGGTTGTCATTACTGCACTCTGGTTTCACAATGGGTTGTTCACCATGAACAATGCAGAGTTCACAACCTGACAACAAACTATGGGTTCTTTTCTTGGGTTGTTCATGGTGAACAGCCCAGAATTAAACCATAATGCAGGGTTACCATATAATGACAACCCATGATTCAACGACAACCCACACTCAACCCATACTCTGAGTTGTAGTTATGTGCAAACCAGGCCAGTGTGTGCAGGATGGCTCAGTCTTACTGAGACATTGGCTAAGCATTCAGAAAGCTGATGTGAACATCTGTTTGCTCTCCCTCACCAAGGCTTGCAAGGAAATGGAACTAGTTCTCTCGAAAAGCAGAAGTGGTATGTTACAACTGGACTTATGTGGCGACCTTGCAAGATGCATTCAAATGCCCACGTAGCAGTCTGGGCAGTGTTTGGCTGCTCTTGCTCTCTTGGCCTCACTTTTCTCCATCTGCAAAATGGGAATGAGTGACCTACCTCCATACTTTTGTGGTGGAGGACGTGTAAGGGCCATGTCCTATAACAAGTAATATAGAAAACAAATAATCCTCCCGAAGCAACCTCCTTTGTTTTTCATCTCTCCTTCTCCCTCTCTCTGCCCAGAACTGAGTGAAGCAATATATTCCAGGTTCCCATGTGGCTTCCAGGAAGGGGGGGGGGGGCTCAACTGGAAGTAGATGATAGGCAAAGCATAGCCCCCTCCCTTTCTATGAACTATGCCCAGAGAGCTGAACACTTCTCTGGCACAGAAAGAGGAGAAATTCACAGTGTCAGGATAATCCCCTTGTTCTCTCCCCTCCCACAAACTCCCCCCCCCCTTGATTGGGTGCCATGTTTTACAAAACAGTTGGGTTTGAGCAGGAGTGGGTGGCAGTTCCCTTTAGAAACTGAAGGAAACTCAAGTGCTGGGGAACGGGGTGGGTGTTTGGCACCAGTATGGCAGAGGAACACTTCTGCCAGCTTTATGGAAGCGAATGATCTTTCTCAGTCCACATCACTGGGATCCGTTTCTCCAGAAGTCTGAACTGGCAAAAGGTCTTCCAGTGGCTCTGGCGATTAGTAGTTCTTTCCCAGACCAATTTGCCTGAGATTATTTAACTGGAGGTGCTGTGGCTGCAACCTAGGACCTTGCACATTTGAAGCATCGATGTGCACAGTGCATTACAAAGTCCAAGAGGGCAGCTCCTTGCCTTGGGGAGCTTACAGATAATAATGTTGACACTGGGGGTGGGGGGAAAGCAGAGGAAGAGAAATGGAGGCATGGGAGAATGTATGTATATGTCAGTTATACATACATAGGGATGGTTACACAGCCCATCCATGGGAAGCTGCAGGAAAAAACGGGTTGAGGACACAGAGCAGAAACATCTGGTAGCTCTTCCACTGTCCTTCCTAAAATTTGCAGAGTATACCAAAATATCTAAGCTTGATTGATGTATACAGTAACACAGCCTTCCCCAATCTGGTGCCCTCCAGATGTGTTGGACTATGACTCCCGCATCCCCTGTGTAGCAGGTGCATCCAATGTCCCTGGACTCCAATGCATCTGGAGGGCATGGAGTTGGGGAAAGCTGTGGTGTGTCTTTGGTTTAAGTACTGGGGAGGTTGGCAGTGGAGATGTCCATCCATGTTTTGCCCCATAAGCATGCGCAAGGTTGGGACTGGAAGGCTTTCTGCTCTTCCCCACAGGGCAGTGTCTATGTAGTAGCAACGGACCTCTTTCCTTTGGAGTCTCATGTCTCTCCCCGCCCCCACCCCCCCATCAAGGCTGTTGATTCAATGGGTGGGGCAGCATGGATGGAGATGCAGTACATCAAAGAGAGCTGTCTCTGAGCCTGTAAGTTGGATGCTGCAGTTAAGCGAAATTCTAGGCAGTGCTGTTGGCTTGCTAGGCCATCTTTCATGCCTCCGCAATGGAATCTTAATCGCACACATTTTTATGTTGGCAATTAGATGCCACATTACAATTCAGCTCCCCCTGGGCTAGATCACAAGAGCCACACAACAGAGATCTTTTACAGTGTGGTGTCATGTTAAGATCTTGAAAGCCAATGCTGGGAGAAGAGAGGATTTGTTCAGAGGTAGATTTATTTATTTTTTAAGGTGAGCTGTGATTTATTTCTTTTGTTTAAATCCTGGAACGTGATGAGATGTTCTGAATTCCTCCTTCAGCATTGTCCCCACAACATTCAACAAAGCTCAGCTAAGTTCTTGGGCAAACTGGTTATCTCAGTGGCTTGCTACTGTGTGTCCTGGCTTGATTATGCTTTCCTGCTCATAACAGTCCAAGGGGGTTTCTCCACAACAATGGAAGGAGAAGCGAAGGGAGGTTTACCCGGATTTTTTCAAGGAATCAGCTTTGGCATGCTTTGGTCTGCGCAGGGCTCCATAAGCAAGTGCACTGCACCAGTGTAAGTTGCTTCACAGGACATACTTCCGGGGGGTAGGGGTTGGAGTGAATGTCATCTGACTGGTAGGGGCTGCTCAACTAATAAGAGAGGCTCCCCCCCCCCGATCCAGGCTCCCCCCCCCCAACTTTCTCTTTCTATAAAATCCTGGGAGGTTTCCTCCTGTAGCTTGACAAAAATCACTCTCCTTCTCTCTCCCCCTGCATTACTTCATTCCTTAAAGCAACAGTCATTACAGGAACACAGTGTTCTCCCTGCTCTGTTGTGATCATTCAAAGCTTTGACATGGGGGGAGCAATCCTACAGGGATAGGCGTCCACCTCTGAATTAGGAGGCAACCGCCTATCCAATGCAGGGCAGGAGAAGCGTGGAGGGGATTGTCCCCTCTGTGCTTCAACCACCCTGCATTTGTGGCTAGACAGCCAATTTTGTCTGTCTAGCCTCAGGAAGTCAGATGGTGGAAAGCGGTGGCTGGATGACACATTGGATGCGTTGTTCCAGATTTCCTACTTCCCCACCCTGGCACGTCCCCAGGAATGCCCTGTTTTCGCTGCTCCGCACTCCTCTTTCAAGCACAGAGCTCAGGGCCATTCCACACTGCCTACAAGGCAGTATGGGAGGGGATGAAGGTCGGTTCCTATCCTATGGCCATCTAGCCACTGAGTAGTAGCCATAGGATTGCGCCCTAAGGCTCCTAAATGCATTATTTTGATTCATGGGAATCTCAGTAACGTTGAGAGTGCGGATTTCAAGAACAAGCCTCATTGACCACTATGGCAGTTACTTTTGAGTAGATACACATATGTTTGTGCTGGGAAAGACAGGGACGGGAAACAAAGGAATGGGAAACCAGTCCCCTTTCTAACCTGATGCTACACAGGATTGCAGAATAGAAGGTGCAAAGTAGTTACTTCTGAATGGCAATAAACCAAACAACAGAGAATTGCAGCATCAAGATCGTGCTTTACAGTATTTAGGGAATTAGTGCTTTAAAAAGTGTTGTTTCATTTGAGGGGGATCTCTGTAAATTCTGAAGTGTGCATTCAGAGGACAAGCCTCATTGACCACAATGGGAGTTACTTCTGAGTAGGCACTGATTAGTTTGTTCTGGGAAACACAGGCATGGGAAACACCCCTTGACCAGGGTCATGGTGAAAGGTACCCCCCTGGACAGGGCTAGCATGCGGGGGTTGGGACACACAGTAACTATACTGGGGAGAACCCGACTTAAGGAAATGAATCGGACTATAAGCAGTCTCAGGAAATCTGGTTTTTCTGTGATAAGCTCTGGGGTGGCTGCAGGATGGCCATAATGTCATGTATCCCTAATGACCTCCAAACGTAGCCAGCTCAGAGTACATGGCTTGTGGAGACACCCCCCAACTCTCTAGGCTTGTAGAATGTTTAGTAGCTTGCCCTTTAAACATTTTTAAACCCCTCAAATTCTGAGATCAGACTACCCAGATCTTGTGAATGAAGTTCATGATGCAAATTGTGTGGCTTGTACCATTTAGAAGGGAGTTGGGGTGGGGAGAGTTTTGCAGAAGAAGAGAAAACTGTGTGAAGGGTGGGCTTGTTACATGTTCCTTCTCAATCCTCTGATCCAAAGAGCTTTGTCACACCTTGGGGCAGAGTATGTGGAAGAAACAACTACTGATTGTGTGCTAAACTGCTTTGCTTGTGCTCTTTTTTCACACTGTTTGCCTTGGTCACGATCCCATAGTATCCAGCAGATGCTATCATAACAGTGCACTTTTAAACTTAGCTCAACTTGATATTGTGTAAGATGTTGTATGGTTCTTGTCTTTCTCTCAGCTTACCATTTTTTTTTTTTAAAGAAATATATTTTTTGTCTCTGTAGGTCTGAAAGAAATTTTTGGACTGTGAACTCAAGCACGAGGTAAGTCTATGTAATTTCATGCCTGGCTTCATTACGAAGTGTACCAAATGAAATATTTCATTAGGCTTAGGTGGAAACCATATTCAGAATGGTGCCTCTTGACCAAAAAGCCCCCCTTACATATTCATACTCTTACTGATGGGAACCAAGTAGGTAGGTTTAACAGATGCTATCACTGAGCAATCTGGTGTCAAAGTCTCCTTCCCATGCTCAGTGACCCTGGCTTGGAGGGATCCTTTTGGCAATCTTGTTGTTTTAGTTTCTATTAAATTTCTAGGACACTTGCTTTTGACCTGCATGGTTCTCAGACCAGCTTACAAATAATTTTAAATATAATACAATTCTAAACATAATTCAAACATAAATAATTTTAAATATAACATAATTCTAAATATAATTCAAACATAAATAATTATAAAATGCCAGCCAAAGCCAGATGAAAGACTGAAACCCACCACAATGCACTTAAAAAGCTAGAGATATTAAAACACCATGAAAACTCAAGCAATGGGAAGAACTGGCAGCCATTAGCCATCCAGTCCCAAATGGGAATTGTAGCCTGACACATCGGGGGGTGGGGTGGCGGACGAGATTGGGGAAAGCTGCACTAGAAGACAAGCAGTCCCGACACACCCCAGAAGAGAGTTCTGCCGGAACCCTTCTCCTTGTAAATGCTAATTGGACATCTTTCAAGCATGGGATTGCCTCCCTGGATCACGCTGGAGTTCTGCCCAGCCCAAAGGCTCTTTTTCCAGATCCCCCTGGGAGCTTACAGGCTGGGCTTTGGTGTGGTGGTAATACCAGGCATAACTACAAGGTTGGAGCGTCTGGCCAAGCATCTTCCTTTATGGTGCCAGATGCCAGGTGCTGAGCTGCGATGCAGCTGGCGCGTGGCTCCCAGCAATATCGATCTGCTTCCGTATTGGCATGGTTGGAGAACTGCAGCAGTTCTCCAAATCCTCACTTTCTAGCAATGCTTCCAATAATTGACTGATTTTAATAAGCATTTCAATAACAAATGCTCTCTGAGCAGATCACAAATGGTTAAAAGAATAAAATCAAGAATAACATCTGAGAAGCTGCCAGTGGCTAAAAGGATGCCTGGAGCCTATGGGCTCAGTTGGAAAGGCAGGGACCAGGCCCTCCAAGGTCCATTCCTATAGAACAGTTCACTCCACTAAATAAAGTGCTCTCCCGACCCATGTGCTCCAGACCCAGCCGCCATCTGCTAGGGCTTCTTTTGCATACCCATGGTCTTCCCTTTCCTTCTTTCACATGCCTTCAGGACAGACCCATGATGGCCTCTCCGGCAGACAGTTGCATCCAGTTCACCCGACACGCCAGTGATGTCCTCCTCAATCTCAATCGCCTTAGGAGCAGGGACATCCTGACAGACGTTGTGATCATTGTTAACCGGGAGCAGTTCCGAGCCCACAAAACAGTTCTGATGGCCTGCAGGTGAGGATCGGGCTTGTCCCGAGCAAATTTAACAAAATGGCCAGGCAGGGTGGCCACCTTGGTGTGATGGGAGGATGGGTAGCATCCAAGAAGCTACTTGAAAAAAGCCCACAAAAGGTTCTGAATGTAAGGCCTTGGTTCATGGAAGGCTCCCTGATTCCATTTGGAGAACTGTGGTATCTTAATCCTACCTCTGGTTTGTACACCTTGAGCCCAGTTGCAATGAGGGAATTAAGATTCCCAGATCATGCTGGTCCCCAAAGAGGGGAGCTGGTTAGGTAGTAACTTCAAGGTTCTTTAGGCAAAAAATAAGCTTTCTAACAGCGTAATATTCTGCATGTTTACTTAAAAGTAAGACTTGTTGAGTTCAATGGGGCTAAGTCCCAACTACGTATGTATAGTATCCTGCTGTGAGTAGGGGTGGACGAAAGTCACTTACCTTTCCTCGAAGGATGTTCGCGGTTCAGGCCGGGGAGGAGGCTTCCCGCCTCGCCCGGCCGCGAACGTGAAAGTTAAAAAAAAAAAACGCAAATAGCGTTGCCCTTATTTTCGCCATAGTCTACGTAAATCTTTACGTAGACTACAGCGACCAAATAAGGAACGCAAATGGCGGCTCCCTATGGGGGCCGCCATTATCCGTACACACTTTTTTCTTTTTTTTTTAAAGTCACCCGTGATCGGCTACGTGACGATTGACGTAGCCTATCACGGCTGACTTTGCAAATCTAGCCGTGATAGGCTACGTCAATCGTCACGTAGCCTATCAGGGGGCATTTTTTTTTTCCTTTCATTGCAATGGCGGCGGTGGCAGCCGGTCGAAAGACCGGCTGCCGCTCCCGCCTCGCTCAAACACCCGCCGAACCGCCGGCCGGACCAGCCACCGGGAGGGACATTTGGCGAAGGTAAGTCCTGTCCCGGGCGGGGTGCGGGGTGCGGGGGGGTGCGGAGGATTTCTCCCCGAAACTTGTTCGGGGGGCCGAACACGTTGGCGCTCGGCCCCCCGAAGTTTCGGGGAGAAATTTTCCGCCAACCCTAGCTGTGAGTAACTGCAAAATGTTCCACTCTACCAATGCAGCAGATAACACGAAAGGTTTCGTTAGGACCATTCTGGATCCTGCCTCTTCAGGTCCACCCCAACCCACGCTCTCTGCCTGAATCTAAATATTTCTGGCTCTCATTTGTTTATTTCCTTTCTTCCAGTGGTCTTTTCTACAGCATTTTCACTGATCAGCTGAAGTGCAATTTGAATGTCATCAACCTGGATCCTGAGATCAACCCTGAAGGATTTGGCATCCTCCTTGACTTTATGTACACCTCCCGCCTCAACTTGCGGGAAAGCAACATCATGGCCGTCATGACCACCGCTCTTTACCTGCAGATGGAACATGTTGTGGATACATGCCGAAGGCTTGTCAGCTCTAGGTGAGCCACACCACGTTAACTGGACCTGGGTGCAATGCATAAATTGAGTGGGGCAGTCTAAATCTCCCTGTCGCCATGGATTTTTAATGTGCTTTATCCCCAAGTAAAGGGTATGCATGAGGGACCAAGGTTGTCTCCTTGAGGGATCCCAACGAAAAAGAGTGCTGATCAACATGTTGTCCCTCTGACATATGGACCAAGTCTGTAGAATAAGAATATGTAGACTGGGTCAGGAATTTTCTTGCCTTGGCAAACTTGCCAGAGTCCAATACTGACTCTTTAAGCAGCTGAGGGGGTGGTACAAGACCATTCTGTTTGGACTGGTTTCTGGATCAGGGTGCTGTTTGCTGTGTGGTTGGTTTGGCTTATCATAATAAAAAAGACTTCAAATGTTGTGTCCTTTGTAAGAGAAAGTGTGAAGTAAAACCCACATACATTTCGAGAAGGCTGTTCCAAGTTTGGAAGCTGGTGTCTAAACCCAAATTACACTGCAGCGATTCAGCCCTTTGCTCATTATGCTTTTCGGAAGAATGTTTTGTGCTTTTTATGTAACTCCAAGAAAGACCTTTTCTAAACCTAGGCACGGATGATCCCAGTCAGTTCCCACTTTTAGCAGTCTGGCCATTCCCACTTCTGCAAAGCAGGAAGAGAAAAATGAGATCCGTAGCAGGGCCATTATCTATAAACCCTCTCTTTCCTCCCCCCTCCCTTGCCATGTTCAGTGAAACAGAGATGGTACCTGGTGTGAAGACTCCCCGGGAAGAATTTTTACCCAGCCGGATGCTGAGCCATCCTGATATGATGGCGTACAGGACAAGAGAAATGTCAGAAAATAATATGCCTCTTCGGAATGGGCCCATTTGTGATGGGAGGGCCTTTGTCCCTGGCTTGTACAGTGGCCTGTCTGGGTCCCCCATCTCCTACACTGGATATAACCCCATGCCTGTCAACGGCTACCTCTTCTCAGACGAAGAGTTACGAGAGGCAAGGATGCCCCTGTCGGATGTTTCGAGAGCCAACCCTTTCCCAAGGGAACGCCTGCTCCCGTGCAACAGCTCCCGGACAAGCACCACAGAATACACCAGATCTGTCACTGACGTCTCCCCCAACATGTGCCACACCGCTGTCTACTCTCCAAAAGAAGCTGCTGCCGAAGAGGTCAAAAGTGATGTGCACTACAACACCACCGCTGGCCCAAAGCCCGCTGCCCCCTTGGCCCGGAACAATGCCTACTTTGCCTGTGACAAAGCAAGCAAGGAAGAAGAGAGATCCCCCATGGAAGATGAGATAGGTCAACACTTCGAGCCAACCAATGCACCGATGAACCGCAAGGTTCTCATCAGCCCCCAGAGCCCCCAGAAATCGGACTGTCAACCCAATTCACCAACTGAGTCCAGCAGCAGCAAGAATGCCTGCATAGGTCAGAGCTCCAGCTCTTTGTCGGCCAAGAGTCCCACTGACCCCAAGGCTTGCAACTGGAAGAAGTACAAGTTCATTGTACTCAACTCACTCAACCAGAGTGCCAAGCAAGAAGGCCCTGAGCAGAACGAGCCAGGGACTCTCTCCCCACGGTCCTACATGCCCTCCTTGACTTGCCAACAGTCAATAGAGCCTGAGAATTTAGATGTGCAGTCTCCAACCAAACTGAGCATCAATGGCGAAGACTCGACAGTCCCTCAGGCAAGCAGGCTGAACAACATTGTTAACAGGTAAGACGGGTGGGAGGGAGCCACGGGTTGTCAGAGTTTATTATGAGTTACCTTAAAGTTGCCTTCCCCAACCTGGTCCCAGGGCATAGTCTGAAGGCACAGGAGGCAGCCACCTTGTGGAAGCTCAGCAGGTTGGTGTCTGGTCAGTGCTTGGAGGGGAGATCACCTGGGAACCACATGCAGCCACCTTGAGTTCCATGATAGAAGAAAAGTGGGATATAAATGTAAACAAACAAACAAACAAACCAGGTGTCCAGATGTGTTGGACAGGAACTCCCATCACTCCCATCCAACACATCTGGAGGGCACCAGGTTTGACAGAAACTGGAGGTGGAAAGGATGGAGAGCCTCAGCTCTCTTTCTTCACCGTTCCATCCACCATTGAGGCTGTGGCCAGCAGCACAGTGCAGCCAGGCCTTCTTTCCTCAATTTAGCCCTGCCCCATGTTCACCTAAATAAAATGGGATGTACAGGCCCTGAGAAGGCAATAACTTCCTTTTTCCCCACTGCCACCACCCATCTGCTCACTTGGGTTCCATGTAACTTCCTTTTCCTCCTCCAACCCCATGTCTGGTTTTGGGGATCAAGCTTTGAAAACTCTTTGCTCGCTTGCTCTCCCTGCCCTTCCTTGGCAAACAGGTTTAAGTAGAAAGGGTTCCTTGAAGGAACAGAGCATGAAAATCACCAAGCTTGACTGAGTATAAAGTTGTTTCCAAACTACAAAATATGCATTTTGTCTGCTTGGATTTCTGTAACATCAGAAATACACAAAGAGTAAACGAAAAAGTACAAAACCTTGTCATTATCCCCAGGTGGTGATTAAATCACCACCTGGGACATTTTATTATTTATTTATTATTAACATATATTGTTGTTGCTCAGTTGTTAAGTCGTGTCCGACTCTTCATGACCCCATGGATCATAGCACGCCAGGCCTTCCTGTCCTATTAACATATATATATACCACCTTATTTGCTAAAAAGCCCATCAAGGTCGTGTACAACTATTTAAAACAATGAAGTCTTTAAAACAATTAAAAAAACATTAAAAACAGTAAAACATTAAAGCTACAGAATCTAAAAGGCTACATTTAAAAAGATGTGGGGTTTGTTTTGTTTTTTTAAAAAAGTATGGTGAGGTAATGCCCAAAGGGGGAGAAAAAAGGAAGCTGGGTGATTAGATAGACTTGACTATGTCCACCTGACAAGTGAGATGGTATCCCTTATTCCCACGCAACTTTGAGCACTGAGCTGAGAGCAACCTGTCTGGGCAGCAGGTACCCTTGAAAGGAAGTGCATTTACTGCATGTACTATAAGGACGAACTCCTACCATCTCTGTCTATATGTGCCACCGATACCAGCTTGACTAGCTGATCCAGTGTAGACTTTAATATTTCTTGGGTCTGTATAGAAAACTCTAGCTTCGCAGATGAGCTTTCTCTTGTATAAGTGGAGTCCACTAGCACATACAATGCAAATGAGGACGCACCGAAGGCATTCCTAAATGTCATGTGTTGTTTAAGGAACTGGTTTTGGTCAAATTCATTTTGCCAAGCTAGGGGTAACCATGAAATAGAAGCCATTCTAGATCTTGACATTGAGGGAATTTCTCACCTCACACTTTTGTTGTTGTTGTTGTTGTTGTTCAGTCGTTCAGTCGTGTCCGACTCTTCGTGACCCCATGGACCATAGCACGCCAGGCCTTCCTGTCCTGCGCTCTCTCCCGGAGCGTGCTCAAGTTCATATTCATTGCATCCGTGATGCTATCTAGCCATCTCATCCTCTGCCGTCCCCTTCTCCTTTTGCCTTCAGTCTTTCCCAGCATCAGGGTCTTTTCCAGGGAGTTTTCTCTTCGCATTAGGTGGCCAAAATATTGGAGCTTCAGCTTCATTATCTGTCCTTCCAATGAGCACTCAGGGTTGATTTCCTTTAGGATGGACTGATTTGACCTCCTTGCAGTCCAGGGGACTCGTAAGAGTCTTCTCCAGCACCACAGTTCGAAAGCATCAATTCTTCGGCGCTCAGCCTTCCTTATAGTCCAGCTCTCACAGCCATACATTACTACTGGGAAAACCATAGCTTTGATTAGACGGACCTTTGTCGGCAAGGTGATGTCTCTGCTTCTTACTATGCTGTCTAGGTTGGCCATAGCTTTCCTCCCAAGGAGCAAGCGTCTTTTAATTTCATGGCTGCAGTCACCGTCTGCGGTGATCTTGGAACCCAAGAAAGTAAAATCTGTCACTGCTTCCATTTCTTCCCCTTCTATATGCCAGGAAGTGATGGGGCCAGATGCCATGATCTTAGTTTTTTTAATGTTGAGTTTCAAACCAGCTTTTGCACTCTCCTCTTTCACCCTCAACAAGAGGCTCTTTAGATCCTCTTCGCTTTCTGCCATTAGGGTGGTATCGTCCGCATATCGGAGGTTGTTGATAATTCTCCCAGCAATCTTAATTCCGACCTCTGATTCATCCAACCCGGCATTTCTCATGATGTACTCTGCATATAAGTTAAATAAGCAGGGTGACAATATGCAGCCTTGTCGTACTCCTTTCCCAATTTTGAACCAATCGGTTGTTCCATGTCTGGTTCTTACTGTTGCTTCTTGACCCTTGTACAGGTTTCTCAGGAGACAGGTAAGGTGGTCTGGTACTCCCATCACTTTCAGAATTTGCCACAGTTTGTTGTGATCCACACAATCAAAGGCTTTAGCGTAGTCAATGAAGCAGAAATAGACGTTTTTCTGGAATTCTCTTGCTTTCTCCATGATGCAGCGAATGTTGGCAATTTGATCTCTAGTTCCTCTGCCTCTTCTAAACCCAGCTTGTACTTCCGGTAGTTCTCGGTTCGCATACTGCTGAAGCCTAGCTTGTAGGATTTTGAGCATCACCTTGCTGGCATGTGAAATGAGCGCAATTGTGCGGTAGTTTGAACACTCTTTGGCGTTGCCCTTCTTTGGAATTGGAATGTAAACTGACCTTTTCCAGTCTTGTGGCCACTGTTGAGTGTTCCAGATTTGTTGGCATATTGAATGCAGCACTTTAACAGCATCATCTTTTAGGATTTTAAATAGCTCGGCTGGAATACTGTCATCTCCGCTAGCTTTGTTGTTACTAATGCTTCCTAAGGCCCACTTGACTTCACTCTCGAGGATGTCCGGCTCAAGTTCAGTGACCGCACTATCATGGCTATCAGGGACATTCAGATCTTTCCTGTATAGTTCTTCTGTGTATTCTTGCCACCTCTTCTTAATCTCATCTGCTTCTGTTAGGTCCCTGCCTTCTTTGTCCTTTATCATGCCCGTCTTGGCACAAAACATTCCCTTGAGATCTCCAATTTTCTTGAAGAGATCTCTAGTCTTTCCCATTCTGTTGTTTTCCTCGATTTCTTTGCATTGTTCATTTAAGAAGGCCTTCTTGTCTCTCCTTGCTATTCTCTGGAACTCTGCATTCAGTTGGCTATATCTTCCCCTTTCTCCCTTGCTTTTCGCTTCCCTTCTTTCGTGAGCTACTTGTAAAGCCTCATCAGACAGCCACTTTGCTTTCTTGCATTTCTTTTTCTTTGGGATGGATTTCGTTGCTGCCTCAATTTGGTTTGGTCACTGACATGTTCACATTCTGAGCCTGTGGCTGAGACCAAAAATTTTCCTTTCCTGTATAGCTTTGTTAAGATGCCCAATTGTCAGCAAAGATGATAAAACTGGAAGTAAATGGCTGACTTGGCAATATTGACTTCCCTTTGGGCATGGTATTGGAGGACAACTTCCAGTATCACATCTTCACTCAAGTGCTGTTGAAGCTCTTCTCCCCAAGCCGGAACAGAATGCCACGTGCCACACGTGGAAGCCTGGCCTTGCGCAGCCCAGCGCCCTCCAGAGGTGTTGGGCTGGAGCTCCCATAATTCTCAGGCATACTGGATGTCAGCAGCTAGCACTATTGACCTATGATGATGATTAATTTCTATACTGCTCAATAGCCGGAGCTCTCTAGGCAGTTTACAAAGATTAAAAACATTAAAAATACAGTACACAGCGATTAAAAACATCTACATAAAAACACATGAACAGACAATGTACACAAAAGAAACATATATCTAAAACAACTTCAAACAAACAATCTCAAAAACAAACATAGCCATAAGACATTCCAGAATCAATTAAACACACCATATACTGTTGAATGCCTGGGAATGCCTTCTCCAGCCTGGTACCCTCCCAATGGGGATAATGGGGATTGTAGTCTGACACATTTGGGGGGCCCAGGTTATCATGGATCATGTTATTCTTTCTCTCTCTCTCTCTCGCACATGCACACGCACAGCATTTCTATCCTGATATGGTATTGCTAGCCATTTACCCCTTCCACACTACCCCCCTGGAACAAATTGCGGCTTACTTATAGACTCTAATTACGTCATTTATACCATTATTTCCTGACTAGGTCACTAGATGGGTCTCCTCGGAGTAGTGAGGGCCAGTCCCCCTTGTACCTGCATTCGTCTAAGTGCAGTTCCTGTGGTTCACAATCGCCCCAGCATTCCGAGATGTGCCTTCACACCCCCAGCTCAAATTTCGGAGAAGAAATGGGGGAAACGCAATCTGAATATTCGGATTCCAGTTGCGGTAAGTCCAGTAAATCACTTCAGCCGTTCCATTTTAACTTATTTGAACCATGAACAGCTTGACTCTGATTTCTCCTACCCCACCCCCCAATGCACAGGTTAGGCACCCACAAACTGAGAAGCCCATCTTTTTTCAAATGGCTCAGTTTGGATAATAAGCTGGTGGCTTTCAAAGTATTGAAACACATTCATGTCATAAGTCAAAGTCATCTGGTTGTTTCTGGAGTCTGGTTTTACTCTCCCACCCCCCGCCGCCCTCTTCTGTACTCAGGGCAGCTTTTTCTCATGTGTCATCCCTGCGTTCCAAATATTGCTCGCAAGAATGGAAAGAAATCTGGAAGGTTTTGAATTCAGATTCCAAAACTAAAAACACAGGAATCCAATACTCAGGAATCTTTTTTAAAAAATGGATTGAAAATTCTGCACAGTTGAATGAAATCATCTACATTTTTAATTTTGCTCTAGCTCCAGGAACATCCAGTTAAGAGCCTCATTTTAGGGGTGGCAGCGGGGGGGGGGGGATAGAGCCAACTGATCATCCCATTGGATCACATGGTGCTGTACAAACCTCTCTCGCCAGGGCCAGACATGTTTCTCTATATTTCTGAGAGCAGGCCTGGCTCCAGGTTGGTGTGTGTGTGTGTGTGTGTGTGTGTGTTTTGGGGGGGGAACTGTCCTTGGTGGCCTGCCCTGGTAGCATCATTCCTTCTCCACTGGCACCCGCTCCCCAGCAGAGTGCCCAGCCCGTGAGTCTCTGTTGGTTGGCACCATCATGCTACTGACGCCAGCCAGTACGTTGGCTCTGTGGGGCCTGGAGCTCTGCTCAGCGCCGCTACCACCCAGCACACTAGCATCAGCTGCAGTGGCAGTACTGGCAGTCTAGGGACAGTGTGGCCTGCCAGGGCCCCAGCATTTGCCCTACCACGCCAGGGGTCAGCGCCAGGCCTGCCTAAGATGATGGTGCAATTTGCCACTGGTCCCGGGCAAACAGCAGCTAGCCCTGGGCAAGCATTTCTGCAGAGCATTGGCCGCGGGGTTCCCCTGGAACTCCAGCTGAGTGTTCCCGCCCGCTCCCACCCCGAGCAACAGCGCAAGCAACCCCTCCGTGTGCGTGCTTCTGTGCTTGCTCATCTCTCTTGCCATCCCCTCTTCCTCTCTCGGTCTCCGACAGAAAATGGAACCTTTTTCTGCAACGAGTGCCACTGCAGGTTTTCGGAAGAGGCTGCTCTCAAGAGACACTCCCTCCAAATGCACAGCGACAAGCCCTACAAGTGTGACCGTTGCCAGGCCTCCTTCCGCTACAAGGGGAACCTAGCCAGCCATAAAACCGTTCACACAGGTACAGCCTCCTGAAGGGCACATTGAGCTACCGTAGGGGCCGATGCGAGGCAGTTGTCTGTCAGCAGGGGCGGTTGACCTGAGCAGCAGTGCGGCCTAGAGTCCGAGCCCTGAGTTTGAATCTCTGCTCTGCTGCTTACTTGCTGGGTGACTCTGGACAAGTCTCTTGGTCTCTGTTTTCCCATCTGCAAATCAGGAACGGGGGTGAGCTGTCTCACAGAGTTGTGGAAGAGAAGAGCTGCATTGGAGAGATGGCAGAGCAGGGCGGAGAAACCTGTGGCCATCCCAATGTTGCCGGAAGCCAACTCTAGCCTGGCCAGTGGTGAGGGAGAGTGAGAGTTGTAGTTTAACCGCACCTGGAGGGCCACAGGTGTCCCCGCCCACATGGCAAATTCAAAATAAGTTATTTGGGGGGCTCGCCTCTAAAGAAACTCTCCTGTCCTCACCTGTTCACCCTGGGTGGATTCAGGTGACCAGAATCCATGTGTTAATTACTTCGACTTTTGCCATGTGGTGTCTTCTGTAGCATCTGGACATGTGGCAGACTTGGTCTCTAGAGCCCTCGGCCGCCATTTTGAAATCCAGGAAGCAGGGAGGTGGCCATGCCAAGAGCCAGGTGTCCACCTTTCCCCGAATGGCTGGCGGAGATGGAAGTAAACTCTGAAAACTTCTGTTCCTTCAGTGAGAGGAAAGGCGGAAGGACTGCTAGAGCGAGTTCGCAGCCGTTGTAAGAGTTTGTCAGCCTCAGGCAGTGTTGAGGTGCCCTTGCTCAAGAGCAGCCTTCCCCAACCTGCCCCCCAGATGTGTTGGACTACAACTCCCGTCATTCCCACACATTAATGGCATTAGTACAAAACATATGGACGGCACCAGGCTAGGTTGGCTGCTCAAAACATTTAGCTTAGGGTGAGGGTAGGACACTTCTCTGCCTTGCAAAGCCTTTCTGTTTGTAAAGCACTCTGTGATCTATGGCAACAAAAGGTCCTGGAATGCCCAGTGTCGTCTGGGGAAGAGAATGAGCATTGTGCGAGGAAGTCACCAGTTCATATGACCTCACTTTGGCCAGGAACTCACTGGCTGGCCTTAGCCAGCACACAGTCTCTTGGTCTTGGCTCCCTGTCTGTAATATGGGGACAATGCTGGCCTACCTAACAAGGTCATTTTATTACAAGGCTTACTGAGATAAGAATGTATGTGAAGCACTTTGACGACTTCAGAAAAGTGCTACATAAATTTAAGAAGCAGTACAAAAGAGGGGAAGCAGAGACTAGGGGATGATGCTCTCTCTCTCTCTCGCTCTCTGCCATTTGTTCTACAATGCCAGAGGCTCTGTATTAAAACAGGGAAACAATGTGTGCGAAATTTTCAGCCAGCTTGGATAAATCAGCCTAATTTAATTGGGCGCCAAAACATGGCTCTTGTGCAGAATTGCAATTTAACTTTTCATATTTGGGGAAGGAGGCACGTAGATGCTGGGCTTGCATGGGTAAAGGAAAGATCAGTGTATAGGCCAAAAGGCAAGACATCCAACCTAGCATCCATTTGAGCTTTTGAGAAGTCCAAATACTGAGGACTAGAGCCTTTAAAAAAGCTGCTGTCCTGTGAATAACCCACACATCTCATTTTAAATCTGCTGATCCTATGCTCTTGTTTTGCAGTAAGTTCACGTGAAATCATTGTGCTGATCTTTTAGGTCAATTTGTTTAAGGCTTTGGTGATAGAGTTTTGTGGTGCTCCACAAAGATGAGGTGATGTGAACATCTAAAACATATACAAGCTGTGGGGTCCCCTCTTGTGGGTGGGTTGTACAGAGTGTTCAGCTTCACAGCAGAACCTTTTCAGGAGCTCTGCTTTTTTTTTATTGTGGCACTAAAACAGGCTCCGTTCTGTTTGTCGAGACAGGCGAGAAACCGTATCGCTGCAGCATCTGTGGGGCACAGTTCAACCGGCCCGCCAACCTGAAGACTCACACGCGGATCCATTCGGGAGAGAAGCCCTACAAATGCGAGACCTGCGGGGCAAGATTTGTCCAGGTTTGTGCACATGATTACGGACGGCTCTTTGTTAGCTTGGGCGAATGTTCAGCCTTCCAGAACCCTTCTGCGGAGCATCGCTTAGTGCCCGGGTGTGCCCACCTAATTTCCGTGGTTCAGTCTCCAGCACCTCCAGTTTAAGAGAATCACTGGTAGAAGAGTTGGGCAAGGTGTGTGTGTGTGTGTGTGTGTGCGTGCGTGCATGCATGCTCTCCACATTCTTCCAATTCTTCACCAATTAAGTGGACTTTTATTGTGGATTTGCATTAATTTCTCTGCTGTTTGCATAGCTTCATTCTGGCTTTGCTAATCGTGGTGATTTTGATCCCACCGACTGCACAGAGCCAGAAGAAAGGCATGCAAGTTGCTATGCTGGGCACTGAAGCCCTGCCTCCTTCTACGATGGCCTTGTAGGCCCCTTCCAACCCCATGATTCTATGATCTATGACCCTTCCAGTCCCTGTGTGGCTTCTGCAATTTCAGCCGGTGTCTCCCCTCAGCCTTCAGTCGGGGAACCTGTGGGTTTTTAAAATGAGAGTTGAGCTTCTCAAGAAGCTGGGCCCTGCTTCTGGAATTGCATTATGTGCTGTGTGTGTTCAGTATTTCTATAGAATCCCTAACTATACTATACCTTTGCTGCATTGCGTGGTATGGTCAACATGGTCGAATGGTCCGTCACCAAGGAGGATCAGCTTCCATGGGGATGCATCCACTGCATGGTGTCATGTTTGTGGTCCTTCATGAAACACTGTGCTGTGTTGGTTGAATTCATGTGGGTGTGTTTTAGCTATGAATGACCATTGTGATTGTGGTGGTTGTGAATGTGATGGTTATGAAGATTATGATTGTTATTGATTGTGCTTGTGGGCCCACTCACCCGTTTGTGGTGTGGGGGGTTAGATTTGCTTAGGTGGGTGTGATTGCCCCCTGGGTGCCCTCTGTCACCCTGGCTTCTACTGGAAAAATGTGGGCCTGTTTTGTTTGAAGACCAACCAGCACCATTCAGCCCTAGCAGGGCAGGTTGCAATCGCTGACCAGACAATTCTTCTTGGCTCCAAAGACTCTGAAGTATAGAAACCCAGCAAGATCTGGTGTGGAAACAGACCGGCCTTCTAAGCGTGGTAGAAGTGGTTTGGACAGACGGCAGAGAATCGGCGTTGAAACTACTTCAACCACGCTTCAAACACCTGCTGGTCCTCACCCACAGACAGAATGCCCAGGCAAAGCTTCATGTGATGCATGGGGGCTGCTTCTCTGACACCTCTGTTTCTTCGTTAGGTGGCACACCTCCGAGCTCATGTACTAATCCACACCGGCGAGAAACCCTATCCATGTGAAATCTGTGGTACACGCTTCAGGCACTTGCAGACGCTCAAGAGTCACCTCCGGATCCATACCGGAGAGAAGCCCTACCATGTAAGTGAAATAGTTCATGCCCTGTCCTGTTGCAATCTTGTAAACCGTATGCTCCTTGGGGCAGGGATCTCCCTCCTTGTTCCTCTGTGAAACATCATCCACCACATAGGTAATGCTATATAAATAATTCTCCTGGAGGCATTTGGCTGGCTGCTCTTGGAAGCGGAATGCTAACCGAGGCTGACCTTTTTTTTCTATAGAGACCCAAACTGGGCTCCCCCATTACTAAACGCAAGGATTTGGACATGGAACCAAGATTCCTTTTGTCTGTAAGCGGCAGGCTGTTGCATGCCAATGCTGTGCTTGCTTCACATGGATGCTGAGCTTAAACCGCTACCATGTTTGTGTCAAAAGTCCTTAAGGGAGCAATCCTATGGCCACTAGTCAGCGGCTAGACGGCCATAGGATATGCGGTTTTCTGGGAACCAACGCTCCGAGGTCAGTTCTCGGAGAGCCAACCTTCCCCCCCTTCTGCTCTGCCTCACAGGCAGCGCGGAGCAGCCCTGCACTTCACACTCGGAAGAGGAGCGCGGAGTGGCCAAAAAGGGGCGTTCTGGGGGGTGGGGGCGTTCTGGGCTGGGGAAGGTGGAAATGCCGTTACAACACATCCTTTGTGTTGTCCAGCAGCCTCCTCCCCCGCTCCATCTTCCCGCGGCTAGACCGCCAAAATCGGCTGTCTAGCCGCAAACGCCAGGTAGGAGATGCATGGAGGGAATGATCTCCTCTGTACTTCTCCTGCCCTGCATTGGATAGGTTCGGAGGTGGCCGCCTACCCCCATAAGATTGCGCCCTAACAGTGCAATCCTATGCATGTTTAGACAGAAAAAGTCGTACAACTCCCAGCATTCCCCAGCCAGCTATGCTGGGAGTTGTAGGACTTTTTTCTGTCTAAACATGCATGGGATTGTGTCTTCAGTGAGCTGTCTGCCTGTCTATCTATAATTGCATTCTATTGTTGCCCAATGTCAAGAAATCTTAAGCTTCGTTCAGGCATTAGCCATCTGCGGGGTGAGGTGGGGGGATACCTCCTGGCCTCACCCCCAAGATTGCCCTGCTTGCTGAGCTCCAGCCCTCTGACTTCTGCACGTTGGACAAAGGTTTAGCAGAGCAGCTGGCCACAGTCATGCAGGTGGCGCCAGCACGCCATCAGGAGCCCCAGCGCACAGGCCTCTCCCTTGCATGGAGGATCGCCCCCGTGTGCCACTTGCTCCCCCTTCTGACCTCCGCCCACACAGGGTGGCAGCACAGCAGAGCGAGGGCTCGAACGACAGCACTTTCTGAGTGGCAGGGATGGCATCCCCCCCTTGGGGCTTCCCTGTTCCCGCTGAACTTAGCCGCAGTCCTCACAGTGGCGGGGAGGGGGGGGCGTGCGGATTTTCCCAGCAACGATGTATAGTTGTGTGACCTGCTTCTGTTAGAATGCAAAGTCTTTTGGGGGGTCCTGCTCTGGAATGGGCAATGAAGACCCACTAGCTTTATAAAACCTGGTAGAGGTGAAAACTGCTGGAGTTGGTTTGTTGATGTGCATCAACACAGCTGCCTGCATTTTGGGGCTCCGCTCGGGGGCATGGCTGTTAGAGAGCCAGCGTGGAGTAGTGGTGAGAGTGTTGGACTGGGACTCGAGGGACCCGGGTTCTAGTCCCCACTCAGCCATGAAGCTCGCTGGGTGACTTTGGGCCAGTCACTGGCTCTCAGCCTAACCTACCTCACAGGGCTGTGAGGATAAAAGGGAGAGGAGGAGGGTCACGTACTCCGCCGTAGGCTCCTTGGCGGGAAGGCAGGATATAAATGTAACCAACAAGCAAGTAAATATGGGCGCTGTCATGAAGAG
Source organism: Heloderma suspectum (assembly GCF_057233095.1). Classification (NCBI taxonomy): domain Eukaryota; kingdom Metazoa; phylum Chordata; class Lepidosauria; order Squamata; family Helodermatidae; genus Heloderma; species Heloderma suspectum. The sequence goes on along the minus strand of NC_139460.1, from coordinate 326,195,943 downwards.
CGCCTGCATTTCAGGATTTACCATACACCACTGTAGATGGTTGAAGCCTGCTGGGTGGTCATTTTGGGGAAGGGGCTGGCCCTACACCCGCACAGTCATGAATGCACAGAAGGTAATATGGGAAGGAGCCTGTGGTTAAGACACAGATCGATTTTCACACTTCTACATGGGCATAAACAGTCCTGCAGCCAGAAGCATCCTGTTGTTTTGAGAGGAAGCACATACTTGTCCTAGGAGAGGCATCCTTCTTATGTGCGAGGGGAAGGGGGGAAATGCCTAAGACAGTGTTTGCCATTTGTAGTTCTTAGAAGTACTTGCATTACATTTTTTAAAAATGCCATGCACTTTTAATTGACGGCACCTTTTTTAGGCCCAAAAAGTTTCAATGAACGCTACAGCCATAACTGATTCCTAATAACTTCCTTTGATTTTTTCCTCCCACCCCCACCTCCAGTGTGAGAAGTGCAACCTCCATTTCCGCCACAAAAGCCAGCTGCGCCTCCATCTCCGCCAGAAGCATGGCGCCATCACAAACACCAAGGTGCAATACCGCGTCTCCACGGGAGACGTCACACCAGAACTCTCCAAGGCTTGCTAAAGATGGACATGTTTCTGTGGTGGGCGGAGGACAAAGGGGGTCAGATTGGGTGGGAGGAAGGGGGTGATGTCCAAAGGATACTTGTAACACTTTAGAAAAACATTTCTTTCTTTTTTTGTCACACAATGGAGTGCCTCTAGAAGCCCCGAGTGCAGGTAGAAAAGAAGAAAAAAAGAGACGGGTTTTATGTTTATGTTTATTTTTGTTTCCCAATTATGTGAATTTAAAAGTATATATATATAGTCAGATCTGTCTGTGTGTGTGTGTGTGTGTGTGTGTGTGTGTATGTGTGTGTATATACAAGAGAGAGGTTGGCAAAAGAACTCTCTTTAAAAGTCTGTGCAGTGGATGGTCAAAAGTTCGACCCTTCACAGCCAGAAGCTGAGGAATGTATATCATTTTACGGGAACAAATTTTATTTCTTTTTATGCAAAACTGTGTGTTTTTAACAAAAGAGAAAGAGATTGTATATCTATGTTATAAGAATGGAGAGGGCTTTAACTTTTTAACCAAAGGTGAAGAAATCTATGGCAGAGTTGTAAATCTATGAATATATATATACATATACATATACATATACATATACATATATATATATATATATATATATATATATATTATAAACCTTTAAAAAGATATATATATATATATATATAGATATCTATATAGATATATATTGTGTATGTATGTGTGTACATATATGTATGTATGTGTGTGTATATATATATATGTGAGTGCGTGTGTGTGTGTGTATATATATATATACACGTGTGTGCGTGTGTGTGTGTGTGTGTGTGTGTGTATATATATATATATATATATATATATATAAAAAATACATTAAAGTCTCACGTTTGGTCTCTGCAGGCAGATGACTGTTCGGAGAGTCTTTATTGTGACAGAGCACTTAACAAGATATTTTAAAAGTATTGCATCTGTATTAGTGAGAAAATATTTTGTCTAAGAGCATTGAGTGTGTATTTGTATTTTTTTGCAAGTGAAGGTTTACAATTTACAAAAAAAAGTGTATTAAAACCAACAAAGCTGCAGAAGGAGTTTAAAATAATATAAAGTGTAATTTTGTTTTTTGTGAGTTTTTTTCCAGTCTGTATATATGTACGATATTTGTTTGGGGGTTTATTTTTGTTTTCTCACAGTGCCTTTCTTTTCAACTAAATTAGAGCCCAGTTTGAGGTACGATCTGATGTTGCTAGGGAGGGTCAATGCAGACTCTTGATGGAGAATGTCAGGGTTTGGTTTTTTTTTCTTTTTTAAAAAACAATCATTTGGTCTCATTTTATACACTTGTGTTACAATCAGTCAGTCTCGGGTGACAGGGTTTGGGCTGCATCAAACTGCATTAATGCATTCTGTAAAATATAGCTGTACAAATTCAAAAATAAAACAGCAGAAAGCAACCATGACACTGTGTGCTATGTTTCCTTTTCTCCGCACAAGTTGCTGCCTCTTCAGAAGGGTTTCTCCAGGCCGGTTCAACTTCTGATGCAACCTTTGCAAACACCTGAGCAAATCTTGGAAGCAATTCCTTCTATTCAGACTGAGACACTTCTAGTCTATCTATATTTCTTGTCCAAACCCTACTTCATGTCCAAACGCTATCCATCTGTGTGTCTGTCCATTGCTAGTACTATCTGTTCGTTTTCTGCTCGTAACTTTAGAGATGCTTTTGAAATTCTTCTCTGAATTTCTCCCTGGATTTGGAGTTCAGAAACACATGTTGGAAATACATGTTGCAGGCAGAACTGTGGAGTTCCACATGCAAAACGTGTGCTCTGCCACTTAACTGCAGCCTACCTTCATCAAAATTTATTTATTTACTTACTTAGGATATACTGCCCCACATCACAAGATTTCAGAGTGGTGAACAGCAGATATAAAAGAATAAAGCACCATGTTAAAACAATTAAAACATTTTAAAAGAAACAATTATCAATGTACATGTCTGCACTTGACAGAACACTGCAATCATAAAAAAGCAAATGTGAAGTCATACAGATGACTTTATCAAGACTCTTCGAGTGGCGTTCTTACCAAATGCACAGAAGCATCAGTAAAACACCACACAAAAATCCTTGCTGTCGTCATCCTATGTTCCTCACCCAGTGTGTGTGTGTGTGTGTGTGTGTGTTGCAATGTTTTCTCAATACACACACATGCGTCAGTATCAGTGGGACAGGGTGAGATGCAAAGGAACAGAAACCAGCATCAAAAAGCACAGGCTCCAATTATGCAGTTCTAGACATTCTCTTTTGTTAAACCAGAATTCAAAAAGAAAGGAAGCTTGCAGGGTAGAGAAAACCAGAGATTCTATACAGCAGGGGCACCAGCCAGCATGGTCAATGGTCAGGGAAAAGGGGAGCTTTGGCCCTCCAGGTGTCGCTGGACTACATGTTTCTCACCCCTGCCATACAGGAACAGAGAATCTATCTCACTGTCACATAATTTAGGTGTGATTATCCTCTTTTTTCTTCATATTTCTTCTGTTGCAAAAGCATGCTGTTACCAACTGTAACAAATTTTATGATTTGTTTAACAAATTATAAACAAATTTTGTAACAAATACAAAAACTGTGTATTTATTCTGCTCATAAGAACATAAGAAGAGCCATGCTGGATCAAACCAAGGGTCCATCTAGTCCAGCATTCTGTTCACACAGTGACCAACCAGCTGTCGACCAGGAACCCACATGCAGGGCATGAGCACAACAGCACCCTCCCACCCATGTTCCCCAGCAACCGGTGTACATATGCTCACTGCCTCTGGTACTGGAGGTAGCACATAGCCATCAAGACTAGTACCCATTGATAGCCTTTTCCTCCAGGAATTTGTCTGACCCCCTTTTAAAGCCATCCAAACTGGTGGCCATCACTACTTCCTGTGGTAGCACATTTCATAGTTCAACCATGTGCCGTGTGAAGAAGTCCTTCCTTTGATCTGTCCTGAATCTCCCACCAATCAGCTTCATAGGAGGACCCCACTGGGTTCTAGTATTTTGAGAGAGGGAGAAAAATGTCTCCGTATCCACATTCTCCACACCATCCATAATTTTGTAGACCTCTATCATGTCTCCCCTTACCCTCCTTTTCACCAAGCTAAACAATCCCAGCTGGTGTAACCTTCTCTCATAGGAGAGCTGCTCCAGCCTTTGATCATTTTAGTTGCCCTTTTCTGCACCTTTTCCAGCTCTACAATATCTTTCTTTAGGTGTGGTGACCAGAACTTTACACAGTATTCCAAGTGTGGTCGCACCATAGATTTGTATAGGGGCAGTAAGATGTTGGCAGTTTTATTCTCAATCCCTTTTCTAATTATGCCTTACATGGAGTTTGCCTTTTTTACAGCAGATGCACACTGGGTTGACATTGAGCTGTCCACCACAACCCCAAGATCTCTTTCCTGGTTGGTCACCGCTAGCTCAGATCCCATCAGGCTATACTTGAAGTTGGGATTTTTTTGCCCCAATGTGCATCACTTTACACTTGCTCATTCTCTACTTCAGCCTTCCTCAACCTGGTGCCCTCCAGACATGTTGGACTACAACTCCCATCATTCTCAACCAGCATGGCCAGTGGCCTCCCAGGCCTCCTTCAAACCTGGTACTGGGCCTGCTTAGCAATAATTGATCTCTCACCTTGGACTTCTTATTTTCATCGTCCTTCTGCACATGTTACCTGTTTTGCTCATCATTTCATGTGTTCCTGATTATATTCTGCCATCCCTTCCATTTCCCTGTTCTTGTTAATCTTCTCTCTCCACACCCCACAGTTATTCTATTTATGTGTTTTGCATCTGTCTCTCATAATTTAGATCATAGGCTTTCAAGGTTAACCCTTATAAGAATCTTTTCTCTTTTTTTACAGCATCTACTTATCGCAAACGCTGTAACAACGGCACCAGCTGATGTTCTGGTGTGGAGTACGTCAGTCAGTTTCCACGGTACATGTTCAAATTACACAAGTGAGCATCCAGAAAACAAACAAAATGTAATAATGAGCACAGCCTCTCCCAACCTGCTCTCCTCCAGATGTATTGAACTGCAACCTCCATCATTCCCAGCTAGTATGGCTATTGGCATGTTCTTAAACAAGAAATGTGCACAGCCGATGTTGGCCACCCCATGTTTAAATGTAAACCACAGTTCCAAAGCAGAGACGCATCTTTCATAATGGAATCAATGAAGACCAAGTTTGGTTCTTCGGGTGATGTTTTCAATAGTTCAGCTGTGAGTTTTACCATCTCACCCCAGACACTGATGTTCCTGGAAGACAAAGGACCGTCTCTTGACAAACTTGTCTCCAACATAAATCGCCCTTCATTACAACGGACCTTGGGTGCTTGACAGAAACATCCATCATCTTTGAAACCTTTCAGCAAACAAGATTAGAAACTTCAGGCTTCAGGACAGACTGAAGTCTGGAGGTTGCAGAGGCCTTTGATATCAAATATAAGGCAAAGGTTTATCAATCCAGATCTACCCTTTGTTTGTTTTGGAGAGGAGACTGTAATACGGGCAGGGCTAAGACCTCTGTTGCAGTTCACATTGGAGGGGAAGGGGTTCAAGTCTTTGGCCTGTCTCTTCACTGAAATGGACAATCAATAAAGCAGTTTTTGACAATTATATAGTTCAGTCTTTCCCAACCTGGTGCCCTCTAGACGTGTTGGGCTACAACTCCCATCATTCCCAGCCAGCATAGCTGCTGGCCTTGGCTGGGAATGAGTTTACAGTCCAAAACATCTGGAGGGCACACGGTTGGGCAAAGCTGATGTAGTGTCTAGAGAGTTAGAATCATATGCAACATAGAAAAGGACACAGATTTACGCTAGGCAGTAAAACATGTTTTCTGGATAGAAGGGAAGTTTATATTTTGAAATGTAATTATCTCAAAATTATTTACTGAAAGGGACACTCCAATTACAACATCCATTCAAGCAAAGTAGTTCATTTACCCAAATTGCTCTTATCTACTGTGGTGAGCTATTTGTATAGTGCTGCGCTGAATTCTTTTCCTGCATTTTTTATCATTCTAATTCAATTTGATAGACAATGAAAGAAAAATTTAAATATATGTCATTGCTATTCTGGTAGTACAATCATCCTGAACTTTTTTCCCACCATACAATACAATACATATTACAATGCATATTGTATGCATCAGTCAATAAGACATCCCTTCTCTGAATCACTTGAATAAGGTACATTTTCACAATCGCTTATATATGCATTATGCTTCTTGGGCAAAATTCAAAAGTTACCAGTCAATGATTTCCCCTTCTTTATAGATCCTTAGATTTTTACGAACAACTATGGGAGGAATCCTATGTCCCCTAGACAGTAACTGAGAGACATAGCATTTTTCAGTTTCCTGGCTCCGAGCTCAAGGCCAGGAAACTGCAGTCCCTGCCCCCTCGGAGCTGGTGCAGAGAGGACAGCACCAGCAGCCTCTCCATGCTCGTAAAAAGGAACAGGGAGACGGGGAGAAGGGGGTGTTCCCAAGGGAGGGGAAGAGAGAGGGGTGGCAATCCTACGATCTTTCCTATGGCCACGCCAGCCACCTTCCCACCTCCTCCCCGAAGCTTCCGCTAGATGGTGAAATCTCCCATCTAGCTGAAATGCAGAGAGGCAGGGGTGAGGCGCCTCCCTCTCTGCAATGGAAACTTGCAAGCTTCCAAGTTTGGGGCCTTATGAGTGCCCAAGGCACAACCCGAAGGACTGCACCATAAATCAAGTTATTCTTATTATTACATTTGTATCCCGCCTTTTTTCCGCTTGCAAGGAACCCAAGGCACTTACATGGTTCTCCTCCTCTCCATTTATCCTCACAACAACCCTGTGAGGTAGGTTAGGCTGACAGCCAGTGACTGGCCCAAAGTCACCCAGTGAGCTTCATGGCCAAGTGGGGACTAGAACCCGGATCTCCAAAGTCCCAGTCTGGCACTCTAACCACTACACCACACTGGAAAACAAAATTGAGTATTGGGATATATGGTTTCTGCCTCCAAAAATTAATAAAGGACATTCCATTTTTTTACAAATGTATCCCCTCTTTGTCTATTTTCTGCAGTTCTACTATAATACAATTTGATAGAAAATAAATTACTAATGAAAAATAATTCAGAGGAGAAGAAAATGTTGCTGAAATTCTTGTGGGTGGGGTGGGGGGTTCTTCCGCTTACAGTAGTTATCAGATGGCTGAGGGGGTGTATGCGAATGTTCTGTCTTTCATTATACGATCATCTCTCTGTCAGTCTGCAGCCCCCTGGCTTCCTGCACTTCAGTTAAAGCCCAGGGGAAGATTCCATGTGGTAACTCCGCCCATGTGGCTTTTTCAGATTAGGAAGCGTGGGCAGCCAGGGAGGCTGCAAAGTGATGGAGAGGTGTGTAACAGAAAGAAAAAGAAAACAAACACACACACGGCACTAGAGTTGCCAATTACACATCACCAACAAAGAGGACATCCATTGACACATGTACACAAAGACGCCACAGGATTGCACAAACAATGCACATAGTAATTTATATTTATACATGCACTTTTAGAAATAATTACTATAATTTATATAGAAATACAGTACATCTGCCACAGTGGGGAAGACTGTGACCAGGTGACCTGTGTGGCTGCTTGGTCCCTGGCCAGGTGGTCACTGTTGATGCTCTCCCTTCTTGTGCTTCTATGTCTTTAAACTGGGCTTGGATTGGACAGCGCTTCCGATAGAGGGTGCCTTCAAATAGAGAGCTGTCCTCTGTAAAGAAGGACACCTGGCCATCCTACAAGCACCCTTGGCTGCTTTGCAACAGTGACGCTCAAAAAACCCACACCAAAAGAAATGGAAAAGACCCTGGGAATGAGGCAGAAAAACAGAAGCCTCTTCTGTGAGGGAAGAAAACTTTTGAGAAATTAGAATCATAGAATAGTAGGGTTGGAAGGGGCCTACAAGGCCATCGAGTCCAACCCCCTGCTCAATGCAGGAATCCAAGTCAGAGCATCCCTGACAGATTACTGTCCTGCCTCGTCTTGAACACCTCCAGTGTGGGAGAGCCCACCACCTCCCTAGGTAACTGGCTCCACTGTCGTATTGCTCTTACAGTCAGGAAGTTTTTCCTGATGTTCAGCCGGAATCTGGCTTCCTGTCACTTGAGCCCATTATTCCGTGTCCTGCACTCTGGGATGATGGAGAAGAGATCCTGGCCTTCCTCTCTGTGACAGCCTTTCAAGTACTTGAAGAGCGCTATCCTATCTCCCCTCAGTCTTCTCTTCTCAAGGCTAAACATGCCCCGTTCTTTCAGTCTCTCATCATAGGGCTTTGTTTCCAGTCCCCTGATCATCTTTGTTGCCCTCCTCTGAACCCTCTCCGGTTTGTCTGCATCCTTCTGAAAGGGTGGTGCCCAGAACTGGACACAGTACTCCAGATGAGGCCTAACCAGTGCTGAGTAGAGGGGAACTAGTAGTACTTCCTGGGATTTGGAAGCGATGCTTCTATTAATGCAGCCCAAAATAGCAGTGGCCTTTTTTGCAGCCACATCGCATTGTTGGCTCATATCCAGCTTGTAATCAACAACAATTCCAAGATCCTTCTCGCTTGTAGTGTTGTTGAGCCACGTATCCCCCATCTTGTAACTGTGCATTTGGTTTCTTTTTCCTAGGTGCAGAACTTGGCATTGATCCCTATCACATTTCATTCTGCTGTTTTCTGCCCAGCACTCCAGTCTATAAAGATGACTTTGAATTTTGTTTCTGTCTTCCAAAGTATTAGCTATCTGCAAATTTGATCAGCATTCCCCGCACCTCCTCATCCAAGTCATTAATAAAAATGTTGAAGAGCACTGGGCCCAGGACTGAGCCCTGCAGTACCCCACTGATTACTTCTCCCCAGTTTGAGAAGTTCCCATTGAGAAGCACTCTTTGAGTCCGATTCTGTAGCCAACTGTGGATCCACTGGATCATTGTTTCATCTAGCCCACTTTGAGCTAGTTTCCTCATCAGGAGATCATGGGGCACTTTGTCGCAAGCTTTGCTGAAGTCAAGGTATATTATGTCTACAGCATTCCCACAGTCCACAAGGGAGGTGACCTGATCAAAAAATGAGATCAGATTTGTCTGGCAGGATTTGTTCTTGACAAATCCATGTTGGCTTCAAGTAATCACTGCATTGTTTTCAAGGTGCTTACAGATGGATTCCTTTATCATCTGCTCCAGAATTTTCTCAGGGATTGATGTCAGACTGACTGGTCTGTAGTCCCCAGGTTCCTCCTTTTTGCCCTTTTTGAAGGTAGGGACAACATTAGCCCTCCTCCAGTCATCTGGCACTTCACCCGTCCTCCATGATTTCTCAAAGAGAATAGACAGCGGTTCTGAGAGTTTTTCTGCCAGTCCCTTTATTACTCTAGGGTGCAGTTCATCTGGCCCTGGAGATTTGAACTCATTCAAAGTAATTAGGTGTTCCTTAACCATATGCCTATCGATCTCAAGCTGCAATCCTGCCCCTTCAGCCTGTACTTCGCCTTTGCCATCCTTATTTAATAGCTTAACCACCATTTCTTTCCTCTGTCTTTTACTATGCACGGAGCTGAAGAAAGCATTTTTGCTGCTTTTAGCATCCCTTGCTAACCTCAGCTCGTTCTCAGCTTTAGCCTTCCTGATGCCATCCCTGCAATTCTGTACTACCTGCCTGTACTCTTCCTTTGTTGCTTGGCCTTCCTTCCACTTTCTATATGTGTCCTTTTTCATTTTCAGGTCATCTAAGCTTTTTGTGAAGCCACATTGGCTTCTTCTGCTGTCTTCCACCTTTTCTTCTTGTTGGAATTGTTTGTAATGTGCCTTGAGAATTTCCTTTTTTAAAAGCTCCCACCCATCTTGGAATCCTTTTCTCATTACAGTCGCTTGCCATGGGACCTTACTGATCATTGTTCTGAGTTTATTAAAATCAGCTTTCCTAAAATCCAAGGTACGCGTTTGACTACACTCAGCTTTTGCTTCCCTTAGAACCAAGAACTCAAGTACAACATGGTCGCTTTCCCCCAGAGTTCCTGTAACTGCTACTTTACCCACGAAGTCATCTCTGTTGGTTAGGATCAAGTCAAGGATAGCCAATCCTCTAGTTCCTACCTCTACTTTCTGTAGGAGGAAGTTATCCACCACACAAGTCAGGAATTTCCTGGAGGGGCCATGTTTTGCAGAATTTGTCTCCCAACAAATATCAGGGAAATTGAATTCCCCCATTATTACCAATTGGAGGACAGATTTTGGCAGAGCACTATTTGTGATATAGGGTTGGGTGATCTCTGGGTCTCACCTTCTAAGGCTGGCCATGCTGACTGGGAATGATGGGAATTGTAGTCCAACACATCTGGAGGACACCACATTGGGAAAGGCTGTTGTAGGAGAGCTATGTTTTTCTAATATACTGTTAACCAGAAGCTTTTACTCATGCACACTATTGCAGAGCAAATGAATATGGCATACATGCAGGGGTGGAAGTTTCTAAATCAGGAAGAAGGTGATCATAAAGAGGTAGGGGCTACCCTTTAAAACAACAAAGTGCTTTTCTATCCAAGGATGTCAATCGGTGGTTAATCTGCTGTATCTGCTTTCAGTTTTGTCACAGAATCCACTACGTAATCTCCAGGAGGCACAGTGGTACAGCAGGACAGCATAACTACACAAGTGGACATCGCACTTTCTTTCGCTTTCACAATTAAATGCCGCATTTTCTCTGTTCTAAAAATCCTTGCCCAGACTGGAGGGTCCTGATATCATCTAAACAACCCATAAACAACCATGAGCAGGGGATGAGGAGAGCAAGAGAAATGCCTCGTGTAGAAAAGCACTAGGTAGGCTGGGCCTGCCCAGCTCCCTCCCCTCTCCCCCAAATTCCACCCCAGAATAGAAGGAATTGATTAATATGCTGCCCTACAACAAGAAACCTCTCGGGGCAGGAGTGCTAAACAATGCGTAATGGTGGAGGAGAAACTTTCACACAGTGGATAAAAAGAGGGAGCTATAAGCCTTCCTTTTTCAAGGCGAAATGTCAGCAGCTATGGACTTTGTAATCACATGGATGCTGCCAGGCCATTAGGTGACAGGTGGGAAGCTCAGGTGGAAGCCCCACCTCAGCCTCGCATTCAGAGCAGCCCCCCAAACTGGCTTACCTCAGACTGTTGCTTTCTGAGGCCTGCCCCTCACCCATGTTCCTTGCTGTCCCTCTACCCTCAGCCCATAGAAGAATAGAATCATAGGGTTGGAAGGGGCCTACAAGACCATCGAGTCCAACCCCCTGCTCAGTGCAGGAAGCCTGATTCTCCCATCCAAGTACTTACCAGGGCTGACCCTGCTTAGCTTCCGAGATCAGAGCAGATCAGGCATATCCAGCCCATATCTCCTCATGCCGGCACGGGGGTCTGGTTCTCATGGAGGGAGTCAACCTGTCTCTTGGCCGTACCATTTCAGATGACAAAATGCACCTCCCTCCCCCTCCCCACAAATAAAACCCATCCACATAAACAGCTAGATGTCCTGGAGAAGGGTTCTATCCTAGCCACTGCCCTTAGGGTGGACACAGGTGTCCTACTTTACAGAGGACAGCCTTCTAGTCCAAGGGGTCCTCTATTTGAAGGGTTAGCTCGTCCAAGTCCACTTTAAAGATCAAGAACCATTGGAAGGGAGAGCAGAGCAGGGGCCTTGAAGCGGCCCATCCCCAGGTAGCACCTGGACAGCAGGTAGAGCAGCCACACAGCTCACCTGGTCCTGGTGTTCCACTATGCTGAGTTGCATTGTATTTCTGTTTAAATTATAGTTATTATTTCTAAATTTGCATCTCTACATACAAATCAACATAAGCAAATGTTATGCAAATTCATGTCCTCCTTTTAATTTACTTTTACACTGCCCAGAGAGCTTTGGCTCTTGGGTGGTCTAAAAGTGTAATAAATCAATAAGTTCCAAAGACTGGACACAGTCAAAAGACAACCCTTTCTTTAAATGCTGACCGGTTGTAACCAGCTTTGATAGAGATAAAGGTAAGTTCTATCATAACCACAAGGTGGCAGTTTAGGGCAAGATTTGAGTATCCAATGAACAATAAACTCTAAATACATCTTGGAATAACTGTCTGGCCCTGACAGGAGATACAGATCAGATTCTCATGTTACAGGGCACAACTTCTGCATGAAATTCAGTTTCTTGCATAAAGGGTGACAATGCACACTAAGGGCTTCTCCACATCAATTTATTTTATCCTGCAACTTTACCGGGGCTTCTGCTTCCGGATTCTTTGCAGGATTAAGATGGGCTCCTTCACACACACTTCCTGGGTTTTTTCTGAGGATTGGCTTTATCTGCAAGTTCTATATGTTTCATCATACAGCCACTAGATGGCACTGTCATTACAGCGCCACTTCCTCTTTACACAGATAAATTCAAACTGCTTCTTTTTATTAGCTCATTATTTCCGTTTCAAATAAAGCTGCAGAAATGGTTGGAAAGCATGGGACAGGCACTGGAGGTTGACGAAGTCATGTAAAGGACCACAAATTTCCGTGTGTAACCAATCTCAATCACAGGATAAAAGCCCCATGTGGAGACACCCTAAGTTTCTTGGTGGGATACATGAGACACTTTTCAGGCCTTAAAACAGGGATGTAGGACATCAGCTCCATATCCAAATCCAGCCTTTCCATGTTCCCCAGGTGGCCATGCCATGTCCCATGACCCCACTCCCTTTCCCCCATCCACCAGTCGTTTGGTAGTCTCCTAATTTTTGTGCAGTTCTCCACACACACACACACACACACACACACACTTTAAAAGGCTGAAATCCCTCTCCTAAGACTTAGGCCATGTTTCCATGACAACGGAAGGAGAAGTTAATGAAGGAGTACTGGATTTTTTTAAAAAAAAAGGAACTGGCTTTGCTGTGAGCAGGGCTCTATGAACTGATTCTCTGGACCAGTAAAAATCGCTTCACAGAACATACTCCCTGGTGGGGGTGGGGGTTGGAGTGAACATCATCTGATTGACAAAGGCTGCTCAACCAATGAGAGATGAGAGAGGCTTGCCCCCTCTCCCCCTTTCTCCTTTCCCCTGAAGCAAACCTGCACCTGCATTTCAGGAGCAAGCCGCATTGAGCACAATGAGAGTTACTTCCGAGTAGACACACATGTGCTTGTGCTGGGAAAGGGGGGAAGAACACAAAGACCAGCCCCCATTTTAACCCGCAGGACCTCATGGACCACAATGGGAGTTACTTCTGAGGAGACAGTAATGGGTTTGTTGTCGGAAAAAGAGCAGTAAACACAAAGACAGAAACCAGCCCCCATTGTAACCCGCAGGATATCTATAACAAAGCTGTGAAGTGCTTACTTCCTAAGGCAATGATTCGGAGCCTCGAGATCATGCTTAAGGAACTGGGCTGTAAAATGTGCTATTTCATTTGAGGGGGATTGCTGTAAGTTCTGTTGTGGGCATTCAAAGGCAAACCTCATTGACCACAATGGGAGTTACTTCTGAGGAGACACTAATGGGTTTGTCGTGGAGAAGACAGGGAAACCAGCCCCCATTTCAATGCACAGGATCTCCGTAAGGAAGAGATTGAGCTTAATTGCACTTAAGGAACTGGGCTTTAAAATGTGCCATGTCAATTGAGGGATTTCTCTGTAATTTCTGTGGGCAGAGGGCAAGCCTCATTGACCACAATGGAAGGAAATACCCCTTGACCGGTTTCATGGTGAAAGGCACACCCCTGGGCAGGGCTAGCATACCCAAGATCAATGCAGGGGTTGTGGCATACAGCAACTATACCGCGGAGAACCTGACTTGAGGGAAAGAATTGGACTTGAAGCAGTCTCAGGAAATCCAGTTTTTCCCTGATAAGCTCTGGGGTGGCTGCTGGATCGCCACGACATCATGTATCCCCAACAACCTCAACACGCAGCTGGCTTGGAGTAAATCGCTGGTGGAAACACCCCCTTAGTTACTCGCAATAACATCTTTCAGCTAAAATACGCTGGTATTGAGGGTATTTGGCCCTAGTCCTTTTTCTTTGGCCACACCCAGCACTGAAATATAGGCTCTGTGACCTTCTCCAACACTGAATTCAGCACTTGGGCTGTCATCAGACACCAGGCTGGGCCAAACCATCCCATTGTCTGCCGTTTGTGAACGCCGCTCTCACTTCTCACTTCATTTCTGTACCTTTCCAGCCAAACTGCTTGTTAGTATTTTTCAAGTTTCTTTTACTTTTCTGTTTTGTTTCCAGAATGGATGAGAGATGGAAGGCACTCCCTTCAAAAAAAGAAAAGAAAGAAAGAAAGAAAGAAAGAAAGAAAGAAAGAAAGAAAGAAAGAAAGAAAGCAAGCAAGCAGTTATCTGTATCAGGCTCCAGCACTAATTGAGGTAAGACATAAATCATAAAAAAAAATCCACAGTAGTCCACATATTAGCAAAGCTGGAGATGAATCTTAGATAGGGATGTACGAAAGTCACTTACCTTTTCGCAGGGGTGATTCGCGGCAGGGGGAAGGCCATCCGCAGCTCCCCCCCAAATCCTAACCTGGCCAGCTCCACTCCGCGGCAACTCCGCGGAGCCACCAGCCAGCTGCATTCGCAGGCATCTGGAGCCTGCGGATGCAAATGGAGGCAGCTACTGCAGCCGCCATTTGCGTTCCCGTTTTTGGCCGTGATAGGTTACGTAGCCTATCATGGCCTCTGCAGGGACACAAATGGCATCCCTGCGTTAGCCATGATAGGCTATGTAAGTATTTACGTAGCCTATCACAGCCTAAATGGGGAAGCGAATGGCGGCCGCAGACATGGCCGCCATTCGCAAAGCAGCGCAAACGGCACCAGGTAAGTGCTCTGTTTCATGCGCCTTTCGTGGGGTGGTGAGGCGAGGGCTTCATTCTGCCACGGATTTCGGGGGGCTGAATGCACTGGCATTTAGCTTCACTGAGATCCCTGGTGGAATTCTCTGACATCCCTAATCTTAGATGCATACGGCTGCAATCCTATGCATGTTTAGAGAAAATATGTCCTACAACTCCCACCATTCCCCAGCTAGCCAAGCTGCCTTGGGAATGCTGGGAGTTGTAGGACTTATTTCTCTCTAAACATGCATAGGATTACACTCTTATAGAGTGAATAGAAACCAAATTGGGTAATTCTACATAGTGGTTGGTGGGCATCTTCTCCCCATAGGCAAAGTTCAGTTACTGGGTGGTAGAAGGGAATTTCCCGCTGGTTCTAAGATCCCCATCCAGGACAGATAAATTCATGATTTCCCAAAGCAAACAAAAAAAGGAAGGTAACCATATCAGTAGATGAGAGGGGAAAATTGCAGAGCAACAGTAGCACAAATACCTTTAGTTCAGTTAAAGCACCACGAAGTAGCAAGCAAACTTTCAAGGCCGCCAGAACTCCCCCCCCCCGCCCTCAAATCCTTAAAAGTTAGGAAAAAATTAAACCCCGGCTGCAATAGGGTCCAGCGTCCAGTAGAGAGCAGCGTGGTACCTAATTTCTTCACCACCACACCAGCTGTAATGGGAAAAGACATGGTCCCAAGACATGGTCTGAAGGCACATGAGGCAGCCACCTTGCTGAAATGAAGCAGGTCTGGATCTGGTCAGAGCTTGGAGGGGAGACCCCCTGGGAACCACATGCAGCCACCTTGAGCTCCACAATGGAAGGAAGAAAGGTGGGAAAGAAATGTAATTAATAAATAATATAAGAATGTTGCATATTATTTAGAGCAGCCTTCCTCAACGTGGCATGTGCCAGAGGTGTTGGAATGAAACCCCCATCATCCCCAGCCAGCATGGCATGTGGGGGAAGCATGGCATGTTGGGGGAAGGCTGATTTAGAGAGCTGCCAGCTATTTACAACATTAGGAAGAGGCTTCATCTCTGAACTGCCCCCCCGTTCAGCAGAACATGAGATACATTAAAGGCAAAGTGGGGCTCATGCAACTTCCCTTGAAGATCATGAGTGCAAAGCAAAAGTGTTTTGTTTTGTTTTGTTTTTCAGGAGGAGGGTGTATCTCTAGCATACAACTTCACAAAAGCAGCCCATCCCAGCTTACCCGAATGAAAAATCACCTCTGCTCTAAATTCAGAATGCCCCTAACTTTGGTGACAAAGCCCCATCTAGCTGATTGATTGATTGATTGATTCATTCATTCATTCATTCATTACAATTATATCCCACTTTCTTCTGTTGTGAAACTCAAGGTGGCTACATGTAGGGGTGCATGAAACCTACTTACCAGTCCACTGAAGAGGTCCGCAGGGGGGAGGAGGCAATCCATCCCTCCCCCTGGAATCCTCCCTGGCTGACTCCACTCTGCAGCAAGTCCGCAGAGCCACCGGCCGGGCCCATCCGCAGCTGGACTTCCATCCACTGCCACGCAAATGAGGTCCAGTGGAGCAGATGCCATTTGCATCCCTGCCCTTGGCTGTGAAAGGCTACGTAAATATTAAAGTAGCCTATCACGAAAAGAGCAGGGATGCATCCACTACGCCGGATGCCATTTGTGTCCGCAACCCGGCAGTGGATGGCTGCGGACCAAAGATGATGGACCCAGACTGGCCGGCGCCAGGTAGGGTCCGTCCCGACCAGACTTCACGGGGCGGCAGGGGAGGGAGCAGTCTGTTCCACCATGGACTCCGGGGGGGCAGGTTCTAAAGAATCTGGCCTCACTGGAGTCCATGGCGGATTCCTCCGCCATCCCTAGCTACATGTGGTTCCCAGGTGGTCTCCCCTCCAAGCACTGACCAGACCCAGACCTGCTTAGCTTCCGCAAGGGGGCTGCCTCATCATCATGTGCCTTCAGACCATGCCCTGGGATCAGGGCTGTTTGACCACGATACAAAAAACAGCAAGTAAAGAGCAAACTGATCTAGCGATGTAACAGCATCACAGATGATACTGTCAGCTCTTAATGGCTGCAATCACAGAGTGCTATGTGCTAGTTAAGTCCCATTGATTGTCAAGAGACTCAGGCTCACAGTAACACATATTGGTTTATGACTTGTGTTTGTTGGCTAGCAGCTCCTCCAATTCCTAACTGGACTGCTTTATAATAATAATATATTTAAATTGCTGCAGGACTTAGTGTCATAGAATCATAGGGTTGGAAGGAGCCTATAAAACCATTGAGTCCAACCCCCTGCTCAATGCTGGAATCTAACTCAAAGCATCCCTGACAGATGGCTGTCCAGCCTCATCTTGAATGCCTCCAGTGTGAGAGAGCCCACCGCCTCCCTAGGTCATTGGCACCATTGTCGTATTGCTCTAACAGTAGGGAGGTTTTTCCTGATGTTCAGCCGGAATCTGGCTTCCTGTCACTTGAGCCCATTATTCTGTGTCCTGCACTCTGGGATGATGGAGAAGAGATCCTGGCCTTCCTCTCTGGGACAACCTTTTGAGTACTTGAAGAGTGCTATCCTATTTCCCTTCAGTCTTCTCTTCTCCAGGCTAAACATGCCCAGGTCTTTCAGTCTCTCTTCACAGGGCTTTGTTTCCAGTCCCCTGATCATCTTTGTTGCCCTCCTCTGAACCCTCTCCAGTTTGTCTGCACCCTTCTTATAGTGTGGTACCCAGAACTGGACACAGTACTCCAGATGAGGCCTAACCAGTGCTGAGTAGAGGGGAACTAATACTTCACGGGATTTGGAAGCTATACTTCTGTTAATGCAGCCCAAAATAGCATTTGCCTTTTGTGTAATCACATCACACTGCTGGCATATATTCAGCTTGTGATCTACAACAATTCCAAGATCCTTCTCACTTGTAGAATTGTTGAGCCACGTATCCCCCAACTTGAACTGTGCATTTGGTTTCTTTTTCCTAGGTACAGAACTTGGCATTGATCCCTATTAAATTTCATTCTGTTGTTTTCAGCCCAGCACTCCAGTTTATCAAGATCACTTTGAATTCTGTTTCTGTCTTCCAGGGTATTAGCTATCCCGCCCAATTTGGTGTCATCTGCTGATTTGATCAGCATTCCCTGCACCTCCTCATCCAAGTCATTAATACAAATGTTGAAGAGCATTGGGCCCAGGACTGAGCCCTGCGCTACCCCACTCATTACTTCTCCCCAGTTTGAGAAGGTCCCATTGATAAGCACTCTTTGAGTCCGATTCTGTAGCCAATTGTGGATCCACTGGATCGTTGTTTCTTCTAGCCCACTTTGAGCTAGTTTGCTCATCAGGAGATCATGGGGCACTTTGTCACAAGCTTTGCTGAAGTCAAGGTATATTATGTCTACAGCATTCCCACAGTCCACAAGGGAGGTGACCTGATCAAAAAATGAGATCAGATTAGTCTGGCAGGATTTGTACTTGATAAATCCATATTGGCTTTGCATAATCATTGCATTGTTTTCAAGGTGTTTACAGATTGATTGCTTCATAATCTGCTCCAGAATTCAGCATATGCCTATCACTCTCAAGGTGCAATCCTGCCCCTTCAGCCTGTACTTCACCTTTGCCATGGGTGTCATAGACCCTCTTTTGGGAGAAGGCTGAGCTGACAAAGAAATTGAGCACTTCTGCCTTTTCTTTGTCATCTGTTACCATTTTGCCATCCTTGTTTAATAGCTGAACCACCATTTCTTTCCTCTGTCTTTTACTATGCACGTACCCAAAGAAAGCCTTTTTGTTGTTTTAAGCATCCCTCGCTAACCTCAGTTCATTCTCAGCTTTTTAGCCTTCCTGATGCCATCCCTGCAATTCTGTGCTACCTGCCTGTACTCTTCCTTTGTTGCTTGGCCTTCTTTCCACTTCCTATCTGTGTCCTTTTTGTTTTCAGGTCATCTCTAAGCTTTTTGTGAAGCTAGACTGGCTTCTGTCTGCCATCCACCTTTTTTTCTTCTTCTTGGAATTGTTTGTTATTGTGCCTTGAGAATTTCCTTTTTTAAAAACTCCCACCCATCTTGGACTCCTTTTCTCATTAGAGTCGCTTGCCATGGGACCTTACTGATCATTGTTCTGAGTTTACTAAAATTGGCTTTCCTAAAATCTAGGGTACGCATTTGGCTACACTAGGCTTTTGCTTCCCTTAAAAACAAGAACTCAAGTATAATGTGGTCACTTTCCCTCAGAATTCCCATAATTGCTACTTTATCCACTAAGTCATCTCTGTTGGTTAGGATCAAGTCAAGAATAGCCGATCCTCTAATTTCTTCCTCCACTTTCTGTAGGAGGAAGTTATCTGCCACACAAGTCAGAAATTTCTTGGAGGGGCCATGTTTTGCAGAATTTGTCTCCCAACAAATATCGGGGAAATTGAAGTCCCCGTTACTACTATATCATGCTTCTTTGAAACATTGGCAATTTGTTTTTCAAAAGTTTCATCCTCATCCTCCCCTTGATTAGGTGGCCAGTAGTAGACTCTGACCACCATGTTCCTTTTATTCTTTGCTCCATTTATTTTAATCCAGATGCTCTCAGTGGGGCTACCAAGCTCACCCTCCTGTATTTCTGTGCAGAGATATGCATTTTTAACATATAGTGCAACTTTCTGTTCCTTCTGTAGGGATGTCAGAGAATTCCGCAACGGATCTCGGTGAGGCCGAATGTCAGTGCATTCAGCCCCCCGAAATCCATTGCTGAATGGCCTGCCACCCCCCGCCCCCTGCAGATCCCCCCCGGGACGAGACTTACCTGGGGCGGATGTTCCGGAGGGCGGCGGCTCCAGCGGCGGCTTCGGCGGTGGCGGCTGGTCTTCCAACCGGCTGCCACCACCACCATTTGCAGTCTGTGTGTTTGTTTCATTTTTTTAACATAGACGTGATAGGCTATGTAAAGACTTACATAGCCTATCACGTCTGCGTTTAAAAAAAAAAAAGCATAAGCAAATGGCAGCGGCTACGGTCGCCACCATTTGCCTTCCTTATTTTTCTCCGTCCTAGTCTACATCAATATTTAAGTAGACTAAGATGAAGAAAAGAAAGGAGAACGCAAATAGCGCCCACTACGCTATTTGCGTTCCCCTTTCTTTTCTTCATCTTAGTCTACGTAAATATTGACATAGACTAAGACAGCGAAAAATAAGGAACACATATGGCGACGGCTGTAGCCGCCGCCATTTGCGTACGCATTGTTGTTGTTGTTTTTAAACCCAGATGTGATAGGCTACATAAGTCTTTACGTAGCCTATCATGGCTGAATACAGGGACGCAAATGGCGGTGGCTACGGCAGCCGCCATTTGCGTCCCTGCAGGCAGCCCAGTGGCCGGATGTCCGGCTGCGGGCAGCCAGAGCCAGCCGGCGGCTCCGCGGCTTGGCCACGGAGTGGAGCTGACCGGTTGAGGATTCCGGGGGGAGGGACGGAGCGCCTCCCCCCCATCGAGGATTCTGGGGGGAGGGATGGAGCGCCTCCCCTCCGCCGCGAATGAATCTGCAAAACGGTGACTTTCGTACATCCCTATCCTTCTGTTCCTTTTGAACAAGCTATATCCTTCAGTTGCTGTATTCCTGTCATGAGAGTCATCCCACCAAGTCTCAGTTACACCTATCAAGTTGAATCCCCACCCTCATCCCCGTATTAAGAGTTCAAGTTCGTTCTGTTTGTTTCCCATACTCTGGGCATTATTATATAGACATCAAAGGCCATGTGCTTTATCAACTGGCTTTCTTCCTACACGTTTGTGAAGACTATTATTGGGCACTATTAGAGCTGTTTTCTCAGTTGCGGTGCATGAGCCTCCATCCATTGTTACTCCCAACTTTATGTTTCCCTCCCCTGTAGCATTCAGTTTAAAGCCCTCCTGAGGAAGTTCTTTATGCTGTGCCTGTGGGCAAACACATTCTTCCCAGCCCTTGTGAGGTGCAGCCCATCCCTTGCAGTCCATCTTCCATGAAGTACAGCCCGTGGTCACAAAATCCAAATCTCTCCCATCGGCACCACCTTTGTAGCCAGTCATTCACCTGGAGTATTTTTCTTTCCCTTTCTATCACTTTTCTAACTACTGGAAGGATGGATGAGAACACTATCTGGGCCCCAAAGTCCTTGAGTTTCCTTCCCAAAGCTTCAAAGTCTGATGTGATTTCTTCGTAGCTCCACTTGGCGGTATCATTTGTTCCCACATGGATGAGAAGAAAGGGATACCTGCCAGTGGGCTTTATGAGTGTAAGTAACCCTTCAGTCACATCTCTAATCCATCCTCCTGGGAGGCAGCACACCTGGCAAGTAGAGATGGTGGAGAATTTCTCCCCGAAACTTCGGGGGGCCGAGCACCAACGTGTTCGGCCCCCCGAACAAGTTTCAGGGAGAAATTCTCCGCACCCCCCCGCACCCCGCACCCCCCCCCCCCCGGGACGGGACTTACCTTTGCCGAATGTCCCTCCCGGCGGCAGGTCCGGCTGGCGGTTCGTCGGGTCTTCGTCAGGGGCGGGGGCGGCAGCCGATCTTTCGACCGGCTGCCGCCACCGCCATTGCAATAAAAGAAAAAAAAACAAAAACGCCCCCGTGATAGGCTACGTGACGATTAACGTAGCCTATCACGGCTAGATTTGCAAAGTCAGCCGTGATAGGCTACGTAAATCGTCACGTAGCCTATCACGGGTGACTTTAAAAAAAAAAAGCGCGTACGGCTAATGGCGGCCCCCATAGGAAGCCGCCATTCCCGTTCCTTATTTGGTCGCTGTAGTCTACGTAAATGTTTACGTAGACTACAGCGACCAAATAAGGAACGCGAATGGCGGCTCCCTATGGGGGCCGCCATTTGCGTACGCGCTTTTTTTTTTTTTTAAGTCACCCGTGATAGGCTACGTGGCAATTTACGTAGCCTATCATGGCTGACTTTGCAGATCTAGCCGTGATAGGCTACGTTAATCGCCACGTAGCCTATCATGGGGGCGTTTTTTTGTTTTCTTTTTAACTGTTTAGTTCGCGGCCGGGCGAGGCGGGAAGCCTCCCCCCCCAGCCTGAACTTCGCGGGGGGAGCAACGAAGCGCCTCCCCCCCACCACGGGAAATCTTCGAGGACAGGTAAGTGACTTTCATCCACCCCTACTGGCAAGTCCATGGGTCTTTGCGACATATTTGGGTTTTGATCCCATGCAGCAAGGAGTCTCCCACTACTACTACTCTTCTCTACTTGTTGTTGTAGGCCTTGGTTTCATCGCCTCTGCTTGGCTGACCTTTAGCCTCTTGCTCATTCTCATGCAGGTTCCCCTGTACTTCTTCCTCTGCAGGCTGTCCTCCAGTCTCATCCTCAAGTACCTGAAAACGGTTCCATAGTTCCACCTCTTCCACTGGTGCCAAGTGGCTTCTAGTTCTTGTGCGCTTAACTGTCATCCTTTTCCAAGGAGTATCCTCTACTCCATTTTTCCTCGCCTCAGCATTTTCCTCTTCTGCCTCAGCTTGCTGTTGCTCTTCTAGCTCCTGTACTTTGCTTTGCTGCTATAGTTCTACCATTCTGTCTAAGAACTCTTTGTCTTCTCTTATTCCGTTGAGGGTCGAGACTCACCGCTCCAGTCCTCTTACTTTTTCTTCCAACAGCGTGATCAACTTGCACTTGTTGCACGTGTAGGCCATGTTGGTCTCAGGCAAGAAAACAAACATTGCACAGACCTTGCAAGTCACCACCACTGGAGAGTCTTTTCCTCCCATAGTTTCTATTCCCTTTATGTTTCTAGCTTTCTGATTGTACTGGGATAGCCTGTGCTTTGTCCTCTATTCAGTGGAGGTTAACAACAGAGTCCCACTGGTGCGGAAGTGTGTGTTACAAGAAAAAGAAATTTTAAAAATTTGTTAGGGACCTCCCCCTTGACCTCCCCTGGCAAACTCCTGTTTGCTCTCCCTGTTTGCTCACTCTCTGGGAGCTTGCTTCCTTGTATAGCCCCTAGAACAGCTGGGGCAGCTTCCTCTGCTCTGCTTGGTTAGGAGTCAGGAAACAGAACAAAACTCCCCACCCACACAGCTGCTGAGAGTAGTCAGGCCATGCCCCTTCAGTCCCAGCTCTCGGTCCCAGCTCTCGGTCCCAGCTCTCAGGCCCTTCAATTGCAGCTCTCAAGAGCACACAGTGAGCACACAGCGACTCAGAAGAGAGAGTACCTGGGCTTACTTCAGCCCACTCACCACTTTGCCTTTGTCTCCTCTTACACTGCAACTCCTCTGCCAAACTCCTGTTTGCTCACTCTGATCGCTCACTCTCATAGAATCATAGAATTGGAAGGGGCCTACAAGACCATCGAGTCCAACCCACTGCTCAGTGCAGGAATCTAAGTCAAAGCATCTTTCTGGGAGCTTGCTTGCTTGTATAGCCCCTAGACCAGCTGGGGCAGCTTCCTCTGCTCTGCTCAGCTTGTTGTTGTTCAGTCGTTCAGTCGTCTCTGACTCTTCGTGACCTTAATATGAACCAGTGCTCTGCTTCAGAATGGAATCCTATGCAGTGCAAAATGTACAATTACAAAGTATTTATTGTCATTTATGTGATGGAATTTGCAGTTTTTTAAATGAGATTTATCCCCCCACCCCCTCACTGGAGTCTACTTACAGTCCAACAGGTGTTGACCTTCATGGAGATGATTTATAAAAGAAGAAGGTGCCATTCTGGAAACATAAAATAAAAGCTCTATGCAATCATAATTCTTGCTCATCATTTCAACAGGTCAGAAGGCCTTCATTTAGAAATCCATTTTGACTTTGAAACAAGAATGTTTATGTCTCTCAAGAGCTATTTAAGAACTGACTTGTAGAGTAGCTAGCTACTTGCCTATTTAGTCACCTTTGGTGTGTACGGATCATCTTCAGGTGATCAGAAAGGGGAAACTACTGCAAATTACAGAAGAGTGAGCCATAAATGACTACTATGGGTTTAGGAGGGCAGAATGGCTATTTTTGTTGTTGTTGTTGTTGTTGTTAACATGTACATACCATCTTATCAGGGGCCGCGGTGGCTTAATGGTTAAGACGCTGAACTGCAGACTGGAAGGTCGGCAGGACAGCAGTTCGAGACCCGAGTGCTGCGTGACGGAGTGAGCTCCCGTCTTCAGTCCCAGCTTCTGCCAACCTAGCAGTTCGAAAGCAAGAAATTGCAAGTAGATAAATAGGTACTGCCTCGGCGGGAAAGGTAACAGCGTTCCATGCACCTTGGTGTTCAGTCATGCCGGCCACATGACCACAGAAGCGTCTTCGGACAGCGCTGGCTCTTCAGCTTAGAAATGGAGATGAGCACCACACCCTAGAGTTGGACACGACTGGTTGGGGACACCTTTACCTTTACCTTTACCATCTTATCTGCTAAAAAGCCATCAAGGCGGTGCGCAACAATTTAAAACAATAAAACACTGCAAAAATAAAAGCACGAACAATAAAAACAGTAAAACGTTTTTTTAAAAAAACTATACATTTTAAAAAGCTAAATTTAAAAGGTACATCTTTACACCCTTTCTAAAGCCCAAGAGAGCAGGAGCCAATCACAATTCTTGGGGGAGCGCATTCTATGCATTGGGGGGGTAACACAGAAGAAAGTCCTTTTATGGAGAACCAGTGTGGTGTAGCGGTTGGAGTGTTGGGATGGGACTCAGGAGAACTGGGTTCTAGTCCCCACTCGGCCATGAAGCTCACTGGGTGACTTTGGGCCAGTCACTGGCTGTCAGCCTAACCTACCTCACAGGGTTGTTGTGAGGATAAATGGAGAGGAGGAGAACCATGTAAGTGCCTTGGGTTCCTTCCTTGCAAAAGGAAAACAAGGTGGCACAGAAATGTAATGATGTGAGCTTCACAAGCAGGCCTCTGTGGGTAATGGTGCTCTCAAAAGGACCTCTTCTGCAGATCTTAATACTCGGGCAGATATAAATAAAAATTGTTGCAGGCCACTCTCTTCTAGGGCTTAATTTCAAGACTGGATTAAGCACACACACTCTGAAAACTTTCAATTATACCCCCATCCCACCCCCCAACCCAAATGCTGGAAGTGTCTGTAATCATATTCAGGCCTAGCAAGAGCAATCTGTGCATAGGACGTATGTTTCAGCACACTGATCCCTTTGCTGGATCGAATTCTGGAACACAGAACTTGTTGCTTGGAAGGAAAGTCCACCACGGAGCGCCTGGAGATGCATGCACGGTGATCTGTGCTCCATCAGTTCTGTAAACACTCCCTCTACTAGATGACAGGCATGATTGTCTCTGGCTGAACTGCACTCCTGTTTGGAGTGGAGAGAAGGACTGGATCCAGTCCCCCTTCCCCTCCAAAAAGTGGATGAGTACTGTCATCTATCCACTAGGCCCAGCCAATGACAGCTGGTGCCACTCTAAATTAGTCTTTAAGATGCCACAGGGCTCTTGATGGTTTTTGTTTTTTTCCAGTATTAACACAGTTTCCCTTCTGGAACTGAGAAGGATTTACTATGGATTTTCTTTCTGGCGTATTTATGAAGCCCTGTATGAGTGTGTGTGCGTGCTCTCGTTCTGGCCACCCACCCCAACGCCCACATAATCTCATCAGTCACCGCATGGGGCCTGCCTCGGAGGTGATTTCACACCCATCTGATCAGCAAGGGAGGAGGGATGTTGGGATAGGATTCGGTTGTTCCCCAAATTATGATTGCTCTTTTTTTCCTCATCATTTCCTTCATTCTGAAATGCAGATGTGAAAGCAGCATGAGCTGGCAAGTACATTCGATTTAAAATGGGCTCTCTTTGGCTGCCTATTCTGCATTAACAGGATTCATAAGTGACGTGTTCCACCATTCTTAGTGTCACTTGTGAAAAGCATGCTTTCAGATTATTATGACCTGCTTGTGGCTCCCTCTGTGTTTCTATTTGTGGAGACGGGACTTGGGCACATACAATGCCGCCAATTAGGGATGGGGGAGAATTTCTCCCCGAAACTTTGGGGGGCCGAGTGCCAACGCATTCGGCCCCCCGAAATTGGTGGGGAAATTCTCCGCCGGCCCCCCGCCCTCCCCCCAGGATGGGACTTACCGTAGCTGAATGTCCCTCTCGGCGGCGTGTCCCGGCGGCGGTTCGGCGGGGGCGGGGGCGGCAGCCGGTCTCCCGACTGGCTGCCACCGCCGCCATTACAAAAAAAAAAGGTAAAGTAAAAAAAAACAAAACACACCCCCGTGATTAGGGATGTACGGAAGGGACTTACCTTGTCCCGCAGCTTTTTTCGCAGTGGGGGGGAGGCGCTTCGCTTCTCCCCCCGAAGTTCATGCGAGGAGGGGGAGGCTTCCCGCCTCGCCCGGCCGAAATTCAGGCTGGGCGGGAGGCACCCCATCCCTTGCCAGCGAAAGTCAGGCCAGGTAGAAGCGCCCCGTCTACCCGGCCGTGGAAAAAAACAACAAACCCCCCCCCCCCCATGATAGGCTACGTAACGATTAACGTAGCCTATCACGGCTAGATTTGCAAAGTCAGCCGTGATAGACTACGTTAATCGTCACGTAGCCTATCACGGGTGACTTTGAAAAAAAAACAAAAAAAGCGCATATGCAAATGGCGGCCCCCATAGGGTCCTTGTAGGCCCCCTTATTTGGTCCCTGTAGTCTACGTAAAGATTTACTTAGACTACGGCAAAAATAAGGGAATGCTACTTGCATTGCCCTTATTTTTGCCGTAGTCTACGTAAATCTTTACGTAGACTAGACGTGTCAAAATAAGGAACGCAAATGGCGGCACCCGTGGGCCGCTGCCATTTGCGTACATGCTTTTTTTTTTTTTTTTCAAAGTCACCTGTGATAGGCTATGTGATGATTCACGGGTGTGTGTGTGTGGTTTTGTTTTTTTTTACTTTTTTTTTCGCGGCCGGGTAGATGGGGCGCTTCTACCCGGCCTGAATTTCGCCAGCGAGGGATGGGGCCACTCCCCCCTGGCCTGAATTTTGGCCGGGCGAGGCGGGGCGCCTCCCCCCCCTGCCTGAACTTCGGGGGGAGAACCGAAGCGCCTCCCCCCCACCGCGAAGCAAAGTTGCGAAAAGGTAAGTGACTTTCGTACATCCCTAGCCGCCATTGGTCCACCCGTCCCGGTATTGTTGCCTTTGACTGGCTACGGTCTTTCTCAGCTCTGCAACCCATGATCCTTTTCATTGAAAGTGCCAAAGACTGAACTTCTGCATGCAAAGTAGATGTTCATGCTCCACTACTGAGCTACGCCTCTTCCTCTGGCATGGTTTGGCTTTTCATATGGTCCAGAAGGTATCCCTGTGACTTGTGGAGTTGGAGACGAATCAAGCAAACTCAGCGTGCAGGGCCGGCCCTACTATTAGGCAGAGTGATGCAGTTGCCTCAGGTGTCAGATGTTGGGAGGTGGTAGCAAGGTGTTGAAAGAGAGACCTGTGGGCACATAGCCTGCCATACACATCCTAAACTAGCCTGCTGCCCTCAGGTGTGGTAGAGGATGCCAGCTCCCACTGCCAGCGTTGAAGAAATATTCAATTGCCAAGCCAGGCAGCTTTTGGGGAGGGCACCATCTTGTCTTTTGCCTCAGGCAGCAAAATGTCTTGGGCTGGCCCTGCCAAAGAGTTTACTTCCATTCTTTCCGCCCTTCGTATTTCACATCTGGGATGTACTTGCCTCTGTCTTCTTCTCATACCAAAGTAGTCTGCTGCTGCCACATGGAACTCGACAGTAATGGCCTTCTGTAAATTATTTGATGTCCATCCCTCTTGGCTCCTTCATCAAAAACTCAACTGCTGCCCTTCCTCTCTCTGTTGCATCCACACAAACTGGCATGTTTGCCACAAAGAATATTCAGAAGGGTCGTTTGGTGGGGATGCTAGGAATTCTCTGCTACTATCTCAACTTCCTCCTCCACTCAGACTGTAGCTCCCAGGGTTTCTTGAAGGGCAGGAATGCGTGGGAAGACTCCAACAGGGCACTTACACCGCCACTAATTCCTTTCCGCCCCGCCGAATCCCTTCTGCAATTCCGTTATGAAAGCCAGACACACCACTTACACAAGAGAGATTTAGCGCTGCCTAAGGGAAGCCCCGAAATGAGCAGAAATGCTTGTTTCTGGAAGGAAGCAGTCAGCAGAGCTCCCTTATATGAGCTCCCCCAACCTGCCTTTTTCCAGAAATGAGTGTCTCCACTTCTTTTGGATTGCCCCCAAAGTGCTAAATTGTCATGCGCAAGCAGTGGGGGCTGCTTGCACAATGAAATTGGTGGAGTGTAAGAGAATCGGCTGTGGCGTAAGCACCCCATTGGATTCGGCCCAGTGTTAATCCAGTTTAAGCCATAGTGCAGATATGCCATATGAAGAAAGTAAAGGCTATAACACATTCCTTTGCATTGAAGGTAAACCATCATGGAGGACCGGAAGCTGACTTACATCAGGTCAGACTATTTGTCCATTTAGCTCAGTATTGCCTACACTGATGGGCAGATGTCAGGGATAGAACTTTGGACCATCTTTGGACTGGGAAAGGGCCATATCTCAGTGGTAGAGCCCTTACTTTGCAAGCAAAAGGTCCCAGGTTCAATCCCCAGCATCTCCAGGTAGGGTTGGGAGAGATTCCTGTCTGAAACCCTGGAGGGTCTGACTTAGAATAAGGCAACTTTCTATTATTCTACACCCAGCGCATGAGCTGTACCACTAAGCTATGGTCTCCTTAGGGCAGGGGTGTCAAATCTGAGGCCTGTGAGCAAAAATCTAGCCCATCTGGGGTCCCAGTCTGGGTTCCCCAGAGGGCATGCCCCCTTCCTCAGCCCACTACTGGGATGTGGCCCCCAAGAGCTTATCCAAAATTGACTTCAATCCTCAGGCTGATAGAGGCCTGGCACCCCTGCCTTAGGGTCCTCTACCCAACGAATACAGGTAGGGATGCTGGAGAATTCTGCCACAGACTCAAATGAGGCTGGATTCCAAAGAATCTGGCCTCTGGAGTCCACAGCAGAGTGGCTGCACTTACCTCCGGGTCCTAAGGAGTTCATGCAGGGTGGCTCTCCAGCCTCCTAAAAGATGCAATACACTAATGGTGACTGCCATTAGCTTATCGCAGGAACGTTAGAGCCATAAATGGCGTATTGTATGCCATTTGCAGCCATAAAGCATTTACTTTGACCTAAATACAGCTGTAAACAGCTGCAATTCAGGTGAAAGTCGGTGCTTTATGGCTGCAAATGGCATGAAATACACCATTTATGACTGTATTTTTCCTGCAATAGTCTAATGGCAGCCACCATTAGCGTATCGTGTTTTATAGGGAGCTGGAGAGCCGCTCCACCAACTCTGGCGGATGCGGCTGGGCTCCAGAGGATTCTGCAGGGCCCTGAGCTGCCTGAATTGCCTCTCCACAGACCCCCACCCCCAGACCGGACAGCGGGGAGTTGGTACATCCCTAACTACAGGTAATAAACTTGCAGAGTCGACAACCACACACCTGATGGGTCACTTCCAGGTCTTTTCTGGATAGCAGGATGGCTCAACAGTCTTCAACATAAGATGAA
The DNA here is from genome assembly GCF_057233095.1 of Heloderma suspectum. Lineage (NCBI taxonomy): Eukaryota > Metazoa > Chordata > Lepidosauria > Squamata > Helodermatidae > Heloderma > Heloderma suspectum. Next base: position 326,166,937 of record NC_139460.1, on the reverse strand, counting down.
CATTCGAGAAAAAAATGTGGCATAACCTGCATGAATTAATGAGGTTTGGGATGATATTTGTGTAGGGACTTCAGCATTTGCTATGGAAATCTAAGTGTCATGGAATTCTGAAGGGCTGAAACAAATAGCAATTAGAACTTCCTAGGCTTGCAGGTTTTCTGCGCTTCAGACCAGAGATCAAAGTGTAGAGTTGTCGCAGTTTGGGTGTTCATTAATCACCTTAGTTCCCCAGTCATGTCAACCAGGGGGAAAACAGTACAGTTTGAAAACACTAATGAGCTCTACTAATGTCTTCCTAATGATGAAGTAAATTCTAAATATGCAAAATTAAAAAGAAAGCAAGTGACATCCATTGTCTCATTTGGTTCATTTTTTTTACAAAGCTAAAGGGACTCTGTTGAACATGACACTGAAATCCTACATCAAGGAGATATCCATTTCTCCATAACTCGTGACTAGCACTGTGTGAAATTCATATATTTGTCCAGTTGCTACACATCACTTTCTTCCAGGACTGACCGGAACTGAACATCACAAGCTAGCCAATTATCTTGCCCCTCAAATGCCAATCTGAGACAGGCTGATCTCAGATCAAACAGGTATCTCTGGCAATGGGTTTCTTTACTAGTAGCAATGGTCCAAAAGTACCTTTCTCTGGTCAGTGAGAGGCATTGGCCAATGCTATCACTTGTGGTACTCTTGTTTCCTGCTCCTCTTCAACAAGGCACATTGAAAATGAGTGGCCTTCATCTGCCTCAGAGCGAAAATACATGCTGCAAATATCATTTGGAGACAATTGGAAACCGTCAAGTGCCCAGCCTCTTGTCTCCTTTGTAGTCAGGCAGCAAAGTTGAAGTGCTAGACAATTACTTTTATTATGCAAGCTACAGCTGGATCAACAGAGCCTCATGTTACAACTGGAATCCACAAACAGCAGCGAGATGCTAAGACTCTAGTCAGCTTTCCATAAAACAAGACCATTTAGACTACTAAAGCCGATCTCTTTGGTTAGTGCACTATGTTAGATAGTTGCAGTGAAAACTGCTGCCAGCCATTTCCTCGCAACCTGACCGGCTTGCTAAGTCCTGCCCTGAAGGTGGATCTTTCCACAGGGACCTCTCACGGGCTGCCAGTCCTTCTGACCACCTTACAACCTGATCTTGCCCCTCCCACCTGACTCGACATCTCACCCTTGGATCTCTTATTCCCAATTCCTCCTCCCAAGATCCTGCATTCCCATAGGTGCAGAGTACTCTGACTGGCTACTTTCCAACTGATCAGTTTGTCTCTGGACATTCTCTTCTCTGTGACTGTTCATCTCCTGCAACCTTGATGCTTCAACAACCCCCATGTGAAGGCTGCCCTACAAAATGGGGTTTAGACTCCAGATCCCAGACCACCCCAGGGCCATTTCTCATATTACACAGAGGAAAACATGGGAGGGAGGCACAACCAGTCATAGTTCCCTGACAAGTGTACCCATGACATATGTGCCTGGTCACAGAAGATAAGTCTGTTAGTGGCTGCTACTTGTCTTCAGGGCTACAGGCTACCTCCTTGTTCAGAGGCAATTTGCCTCTGAATATCAGTTGCTGGCTGGGTGGAGGGGGGGACGGGCATATTGCCCTCATGTCCTGCTTGCGGGATTCCAGGTGACATCTGGTTGGCCACTGTGAGCAACAGGATGCTGGAACATTTGGATCTTTGGTCTGTTTGCGTGTTGCGAACTAACCAGAGAGCTTTGGCTATTGGGCAGTACAGAAACACAATAAATAAATGAATATCCTTATTCTTTGCAAACGTGTTTGCCACATTCACACTAAATTATCGGTGTACACTTAAAATAGAAGTGTACCCTAAAACAATGCAAAGGGTACAGTGGCCCCAAGCATCCAGTGGAAATTTTGGTTTGCAAATATCTGCACAGGGATGTATGAGAATTTTGGTCCTGTTTGCAAATCACATGAACATGTCCTGTTTGCAACCCTGAGAGCAAATGTGAGCCAGAGCACAATTCTCAGGAAATTTCCAAGCTTGCACGCACATTCAAAATTGTGCAAATCCATAATTGTGCAGATGCCCTCCCAATCCACATTTTCATGATTTAGCCTATGGGGGGGGGGGTAACATTTTGGGTATGCATGTTTTCCCAATCCCCCCTCAAAAAGATGCTCATATTTTATTTATTTATTTATTAAATTTATTAATCGCCCATCTGACTGGTCACCCAGCCACTCTGGGTGATGTACAACCCACCATAAAACAATTTAAAACAATAAAATTTTACCATAATTTTTTTTAAAAAAATACCCTAACCCACCCCAAATGCCTGCCTGAACAACCACGTTTTTAATGCACGACGGAAGCTCATTAAAGAGGGGGCATGACGGAGTTCCCTAGGGAGGGAGTTCCACAGAGTGGGGGCCACCACAGAGAAGGCCCTCTCCCTCGTCCCCACCAGTCTAGCTGTCCTGGCTGATGGGACAGAGAGAAGGCCATCTGAGGCTGATCTTGTTAAGCGGCCTGTCTGGTGTTGCTGGAGGCGCTCCTTAAGATAGGCTGGGCCGGAACCATATAGGGTTTTAAAGGTCAAAACCAACACCTTGAATTTGGCCCGGAAAACAACTGGTAACCAGTGCAACTCCTTCAGCACTGGAGTGATGTGATCTCGCCGGCGGCTGCCTTTAATCAGGCGAGCCGCCGCGTTCTGTACCAGCTGCAGCTTCCGAACCGTCTTCAAGGGTAACCCCACATAGAGCGCATTACAGTAGTCTAAACGAGAGGAGACCAGGGCATGTACTACCGATGGGAGCAGATGGTTGGGAAGGAAGGGGCGCAGCCGCCGTATCAGATGGAGTTGATACAGCGCTGTCCAGCTCACAGCTGACACCTGAGCCTCCATGGACAGCTGGGAGTCCAAAATGACCCCCAGATGCGGACCTGGTCTTTCAAGGGTAGCCGTACCCCATTCAACACCGTATTCAAGAATGCAAAGGTGAACCAAGCTTTGAGGAAGAAGTTGGAAAATCTCAACACACTCAAACATTGCATGTTCGCCCATTGCTACCTCTGCAGTTTTGTTCCTTGTTTTCCTCCTATTCTGTGGTAATTCTAGGGATGTGACAATTTCATTTTTGCTACAAAACATGCAAACATGCCCTGTTCAAAGCCCCCAAAGCAAACACGAGCATGTGTCCACTAAAAATGTTCACAAATTGCAGGACATGTGTTCGCCTTCAGTTTGTGCAATTTTCCCAGTTCGATTTTGCGCAAATTTCCCAATCTGTACAAATGTCACCTGCAGAGTGAAAGCCCCGCTTTAGCCTATGGAGGAAATTTGTGCAAATTTGGGGAAAGTTGTGCCGCTGTCATGTTCAATCGCTGCTCAATTTGCACAATTTTCCCGTTCATGCAAAGTGAATAGAGATCACAAATATGAACACGACTTGAGCAGCAAGATGTCATCTGGAGAATCCTAGCGATCTTGAACCTCACTCGTTTGCCCATCCCTAGGTGATTCCATGTACATGACATCCAGATGTGCTTTCTGTTTCCTTAAATGAACATTGCTGTGGCATTTGTTCCTAATTAATATTCCTTGTGAAGAAGAAATCACATCTATTCACATTTAATTAGAGCTTCCTTGGTAAACAATCGAGTACAATTAAACAATCCGGACTTCAAAACAGCTGGAGCTGGATTGTGTATCTCAGAAACATGAATTATACAAAACAAACCAGTACAAATTTGTTTCATTGGAAAGTGGATATTTGTAATCTAAGTAATGTTTGGAACTGCAGGCCTTCAGAAATAAACTCTCCCATTCAGAACCTGCCTGCTGGTTCTGAATAAGGCCCCAACTGCTCAAAGTTTGGGTCTTGTTTGGAATGCCCCCCACTCCCATGAGTCTTCCCCATCACCACTGACAACCCCCCTTCCCTTTCCCATCCACATTTACCTGTCAGCGGTGGTGGAAGTAAACGCCAGCTGGCACCTCCCTTAGATTCCTTTTGCTCCTAGTCTAGGTCTGCTGGAAACTATGGAGAATGTAACATGTAAACCAGGGGTGCAGGACCTCCGGCTCGGGGCCAAATTTGGCCTTCCTGACGTCTTAATCTGGTGTTCCAAGGTTCCTCAGATGGCCATCCCCCTCCTCCTGGCTCCACCCCCTTTCCTCAACCACTGATTTAATTATTTATTATTACATTTATATCCCACCTTTTTTCCTTCTGCAAGGAACCCAAGGCAGCTTACATGGTCCTAGAATCATAGAATCATAGAATAGTAGGGTTGGAAGGGGCCTACAAAGCTATCAAGTCCAACCCCCTGCTCAATGCAGGAATCCAAGTCAAAGCATCCCTGACAGATGGCTGTCCAGCCTCGTCTTGAAAGCCTCCAGTGTGGGAGAGCCCACCACCGCCCTAGGCCATTGGCTCCACTGTCATGTTGCTCTAACAGTCAGGAAGGTTTTCCTGATGTTCAGCCGGAATCTGGTTTCCTGTAACTTGAGCCCATTATTCTGTGTCCTGCACTCTGGGATGATCAAGAAGAAATCCGGGCCTTCCTCTCTGTGACAACCTTTCAAGTACTTGAAGAGCACTATCCTATCTCCCCTCAGTCTTCTCTTCTCCAAGCTAAACATGCCCAGTTCTTTCAGTCTCTCTTCACAGGGCTTTGTTTCCAGTCCCCTGATCATCTTTTTTGCCCTCCTCTGAACCCTCTCCAGCTTGTGTGCATCCTTCTTAAAGTGTGGTGCCCAGAACTGGACACAGTACTCCAGATGAGGCCTAACCAGTGCTGAGTAGAGGGGAACTAGTACTCCCCGGGATTTGGAAGCTATGCTTCTATTAATGCAGCCCAAAATAGCACTTGCCCTTTTTGCAGCCACATCACATTGTTGGCTCCTATTCAGCTTGTGATCGACAACAATTCCAAGATCCTTCTCGTTTGTAGTGTTGTTGAGCCACGTATCCCCCATCTTGCAACTGTGCATTTGGTTTCTTTTTCCTAGATGCAGAAATTGGCATTTATCCCTATTAAATGTCATTCTGTTGTTTTCTGCCCAGTGCTCCAGTCCATCAAGATCACTTTGAATTTTGTTTGTCTTCCAAAGTATTAGCTATCCTGCCCAATTTTGTGTCATCTGCAGATTTGATCAGCATTCCCTGCACCTCCTCCTCCAAATCATTAATACAAATGTTGAAGAGCACTGGGCCCAGGACTAAGCCCTGCAGTACCCCACTCGTTACCTCCCTCCACTTTGAGAAGATTCCATTGAGAAGTACTCTTTTAGTCCGATTCTGTAGCCAACTGTGGATCCACCAGATCATTGTTTCATCTAGCCCACTTTGAGCTAGTTTCCTCATCAGGAGATCATGGGGCACTTTGCTGAAATTTTGCTGAAGTCAAGGTATATTATGTCCACAGCATTCCCACAATCCACAAGGGAGGTTACTTGATCAAAAAATGAGATCAGATTCGTCTGCCAGGATTTGTTATTGACAAATCCATGTTGGCTTCAAGTAATCACTGCATTGTTTTCAAGGTGCTTACAGATGGATTACTTTATCATCTGCTCCAGAATTGTCCCAGGGATTGATGTCAGACTGACTGGTCTGTAGTCCCCAGGTTCCTCCTTTTTGCTCTTTTTGAAGATAGGGACAACATTAGCCCTCCTCCAGTCATCTGGCACTTCACCCGTCCTCCATGATTTCCCAAAGAGAATAGACAACGGTTCTGAGAGTTCTTCTGCCAGTTCCTTTATTACTCTAGGATGCAGTTCATCTGGCCCTGGAGATTTGAACTCATTCAGAGTAATTCGGTGTTCCTTGACCATATGCTTATCGATCTCAAGCTGCAATCCTGCCCTTTCAGCCGGTACTTCCTACTTTGCCTTTGCCAGGGAGGTCATAGACCCTCTTTCAGGAGAAGACTGAGAGGTCTGAGCCAAAGTAGAACTGAGCTCCTCTGCCTTTTCTTTATCATCTGTTATCATTTTGCCATCCTTATTTAATAGCTGAACCACCATTTCTTTCCTCTGTCTTTTACTATGCACGTACCGGAAGAAAGCCTTTTTGTTGCTTTTAGCATCCCTCGCTAACCTCACTTCATTCTCAGCTTTAGCCTTCCTGACGCCATCCCTGCAATTCTGTGCTACCTGCCTGTACTCTTCCTTTGTTGCTTGGCCTTCTTTCCACTTCCTAGATGTGTCCTTTTTGTTTTCAGATCATCTCTCAGCTTTTTTTGAAGCCACATTGGCTTCTTCTGTAGTCTTCCACCTTTTCTTTTTGTTGGAATTGTTTGTAATTGTGCCTGGAGAATTTCCTTTTTTAAAAGCTCCCACCCATCTTGGACTCCTTTTCTCGCTGGCATCGCTTGCCATGGGACCTTACTGATCATTGTTCTGAGTTTATTAAAATCAGCTTTCCTAAAATCCAGGGTACACGTTTGACTACACTCGGCTCTTGCTTCTCTTAGAACCAAGAACTCAAGTACAACATGGTCACTTTCCCCCAGAGTTCCTGTAACTGCTACTTTATCCACTAAGTCATCTCTGTTGGTTAGGATCAAGTCAAGGATAGCCAATCCTCTAGTTCCTTCCTCTACTTTCTGTAGGAGGAAGTTATCCACCACACAAGTCAGGAATTTCCTGGAGGGGCCATGTTTTGCAGAATTTGTCTCCCAACAAATATCAGGGAAATTGAAGTCCCCCATTACTACTACATCATGCTTCCTTGAAACATTGGCTATTTGCTTTTCAAAAGTTTCATCCTCGTCTTCTCCTTGTAGGGATGTATGGATTCCCCACCCTCTGTTCCAGTGGGGAATCCACCTGGTGGGGAGGCAATCTGTTCCTCCCCCACAGAATCCTCCAGAGCAGCTCTGCTCCATGAGGATTCCGCAGAGCTGCACTCCGGCTCTGTACTGCGGAATCCATACAACGACTAGCCTAACACAGCCGCAAATGGCGTATTGGATGTTTACGGCTGCATTTAGGTTAAACTCAGCACTTTACTGCTGCAAGTGGTGTCCACTACACCATTTGCAGCCGTATTCCTCCCAACAATACGGTAATGGCGGCCGCCATTACCATATTGCCAGTGCTCCGGAGCCGAACTGCTGTTCTGGCCAGAATCCTCCTGGAGCGGACGTAGGTGGAGTAGGGGTGCACGAAAGTCACTTACCTGGTCTCGCAGCTTTTCGCGGTGCGGGGGAGGCACTTCGCTGCTCTCCCCGCGAAGTTCAGGCTGGGGGGGAGGCTTCCCGCCTCACCCGGCTGAAATTCAGGCCGGGGAGGAACCGCCTCGCCTCGCCCGGCCGCGAAATAAAAAGTTTAAAAAAAAATGCCCCCATGATAGGCTACGTGACGATTAATGTAGCCTATCACAGCTAGATCTGCAAAGTCAGCTGTGATAGGCTATGTAAATCGTCACGTAGCCTATCACGGGTGATTTTTTTTAAAAAAAGCGCGTACACAAATGGCGGCCCCCATAGGGAGCCGCCATTCACGTTCCTTATTTGGTCGCTGTAGTCTACGTAAATCTTTACGTAGACTATGGCGAAAATAAGGGCAACGCAAATAGCGTTGCCCTTATTTTCGCCGTAGTCTACGTAATCTTTACGTAGACTACAGCGACCAAATAAGGAACGTGAATGGCGGCTCCCTATGGGGGCCGCCATTAGCCGTACGCGCTTTTTTTTTTTTTTTAAGTCACCCGTGATAGGCTACGTGACGATTTACGTAGCCTATCATGTCTGACTTTGCAAATCTAGCTGTGATGGGCTACGTTAATCGTCACGTAGCCTATCACGGGGGCGTGTTTTTTTTTCTTTTATTGGAATGGCGGCGGCGGCAGCCGGTCGAAAGATCGGCTGCCGCCCCCGCCCCTGACGAAGACCCGACGAACCGCCGCCGTGACCAGCTGCCGGGAGGGACATTCGGGAAAGGTAAGTCCCGTCCCGGGCGGGGGGCGGGGGGGTGCGGAGAATTTCTCCCCGAAACTTCTTCGGGAGGCCGAACACGTTGGCGCTCGGCCCCCCGAAGTTTCGGGGAGAAATTCTCCGCCATCCCTAAGGTGGAGCCGTTCCACTGCGGATTCCGGAGGCCAGATTCCAAAGAATTTCCCTGACATCCCTATCTCCTTGATTGGGTGGCCGGTAGTAGACTCCGACCACCAGGTTCCTTTTATTCTTTGCTCCATTTATTTTAACCCAGATGCTCTCAATGGGGCTACCAAGCTCATCCTCCTGTATTTCTGTGCAGAGATATGTGTTTTTCACATACAGTGCAACCCCACCTCCCCTTATGTTCCTCCTGTTCTTTTTGAACAAGTTATATCCTTCAATGGCTGTATTCCATTCGTGAGAGTCATCCCACCAAGTCTCAGTTATACCTATCAAGTCATAATTTCCCTCCTGTATTAAGAGTTCAAGTTCGTTCTGTTTGTTTCCCATACTCTGGGCATTGGTATATAGACAACGAAGACCATGTGCTTCATAGTCTGGCTTTCTTCCTACATGTGTCTGAAGACTATTATTGGGTGCTATCAGAGCTGTTCTCTCCATTGCAGTGCATGCACCTACGTCCATTGTTACCCCCAACTTTACATCTCCCTCCCCCATAGGATTCATTTTAAAGCCCTCCTGATGAAGTTCTTCATCTGTGTCCAAACACATTCTTCCCATCCTTTCTGAGGTGCAACCCGTCCCTTGCCAACAGCCCATCTTCCAGGAAGTATAGCCCATGGTGCCACAATCCAAATCTCTTGCACCGTCACCACCTTCCTAGCCAGTCATTCACCCAGAGTATTTTTCATTCCCTTTCTATCCCTCTTCTAACTACTGGAAGGATGGATGAGAAAACTATCTGGGCCCCAAAGTTCTTGAGTTTCCTTTCCAAAGCTTCAAAGTCTGACGTGATTTCTTCGTAGCTCCACTTGGCGGTATCATTTGTTCCCACATGGATGAGAAGAAAGGGATGCCTATCAGTGGGCTTTATGAGTGCAGGCAACCTTTCAGTCACATCTCTAATCTGTCCTCCCGGGAGACAACATACCTGGCAAGTCCATGGGTCTTTGCGACATACTTGGGTCTCGATCCCACGCAGCAAGGAGTCTCCCACTACTACTACTCTTTTCTTGTTGTTGTAGGCCTGGGTTTCATTGCCTCTGCTTGACTGACCTTCAGCCTCTTGCTCACTCTCATGCAGGTTCCCCTGTAATTTTTCCTCTGGCTGCCCTCCAGTCTCATCCCCAAGTACCTGGAATCAGTTCCACAGCTCCACTGCTTTCACTGGTGCAGAGTGGCTTCTAATTCTTCTGCTCCTAACTGTCACCCCTTTCCAAGGAGTATCCTCTACTCCATTTTTCCTCACCTCAGCATTCCCCACTTCTGCCTCAGCTTGCTGTTGCTCTTCAAGCTCCTGGTCTCCCCTTTGCTGCTGTAGTTCCCCCATTCTGTCCAAGAATTCTTCGTGTTCTCTTATTCCCCGGAGGGTCGACAGTCGCCGCTCCAGTCCTCTTACTTTTTCTTCCAGCAGCGTGATCAACTTGCCCTTGTTGCAGGTGTAGGCCATGTTGTTCTCAGGCAAGAAAACAAGCATTGAACACACCTTGCAGGTCACCACCACTGGAGAGTCTTGTCCTACTATAGCCTCTTTTCCCTTCTTGTGTCTAGCTTTGTGATTGTTCTAGACTAGCTGGTGCCTGCTCCTCTACTCACTAGAGGTTAAAAGCAGAGTCCCACTGGTGTGGAAGTGTGTGTTACAAGACAAATAATTTAAAAAAAATGTTAGGGGCCTCCCCCTTGACCTCCCCTGCCAAACTCCCCTGGTCAACTCCTGTTTGCTCCCCCTGTGCACTCACTCTGATCGCTCACTTGCTTCTGTAGTCCCTGGGCCAGCTGGAGCAGCTTCCTCTGCTCTGCTCAGCTGGGAGGTGGGAAACAGTCCTCCTCCTCTCCGTTTGATCCTCACAACAGCCCTGTGAAGGCGGTTAGGCTGAGAGCCAGTGACTGGCCCAAAGTCACCCAGTGAGCTTCATGGCCAAGTGGGGACTAGATAGGCATGGCGGAGAATTCCGCCATGGATCTCAGTGAGATCCGCCTGAAATCCATGGTGGAACGAAGCCCCCCCCCCCCGCGCTCTGCAAAATGGGCCCAGAATGGAGCCTACTTTGTCGGCCGTTCCGGAGCTCCTCGAATGGTGGCCACGTCTGCACCTGCCATTCGCGTCTTTCGAATGTCAGTGATAGGCTACATAAATACTTACGTAGCCTATCATGGCTAATGCAGGGACGCCATTTGCATCCCTGCGGAGGCTGTGATAGGCTACATAAATATTTACGTAGCCTATCATGGCAAAAAAAGGGAATGCAAATGGCGTAGAGGGTGCCATTTGCGTCCCTGCTTTAGCCATGATAAGCTACGTAAATATTAGGGATGGACGAGAATTTCTCCCCGAAACTTCGGGGGGCCGAGTGCCAACGCATTCGGGCCCCCGAAATCGGTGGTGAAATTCATCCCCCCCCCCCCAGGATGGGACTTACCTTTGGCGAATGTCCCTCCCGGTGGCGGGTCCCGGTGGCGGTTCGTTGGCTTTTCGGCGGGGGCGGGGGCAGCAGCCGGTCTTCTGACCGGCTGCCGCCGCCGCCGCCATTACAAAGTAAAGTTAAAAAAACAAACAAACCCCGTGATAGGCTACGTAATGATTAACGTAGCCTATCACGGCTAGATTTCCAAAGTCAGCCATGATAGGCTACGTAAATTGTTACGTAGCCTATAACGGGTGACTTTGAAAAAAAAAAAAAGTGCGTACACAAATGGCGGCGCCCTATGGGCGCCGCCATTTGCGTTCCTTATTTGGTCCCGGTAGTCTATGTAAAGATTTACGTAGACTACGCTGTAGTCTATGTAAATCTTTACGTAGACTACCGGGACCACATAAGGAACGCAAATGGCGGCGCCCATAGGGCGCCGCCATTTGCATAGGCGCTTTTTTTTTTCAAAGTCACCCATGATAGGCTGCGTAATGAATTACGTAGCCTATCACGGCTGACTTTGGAAATCTAGCCGTGATAGGCTACGTTAATCGTTATGTAGCCTATCACGGGTTTGTTTGGTTTTTTTCCACTTTTTCTTTCGTGGCCGGGGAGACGGGGCACTTCTCCCCGGCCTGAATTTCGGCTGGGCGAGGCGGGGCGCCTCCCCCCCCGGCCTGAGTTTCGGCCGGGCGAGGCGGGGCGCCTCCCCCCCAGGCCTGAATTTCAGGGGGAGAAGCAAAGCGCCTCCGCCCCACCACGAAGCAAGCTGTGGGACAAGGTAAATCCCTTTCATACATCCCTAGTAAATATTTACATAGCCTATCACGGGCTGGCATAGGGATGCAAATGGCGTCCCCTACACAGGACGCCATTTGCATCTGCAGCAGCCCGGCAGCGGCTGGAGGCCCCGATGCGGGGTGGCCCGGCTGGTGGCTCTGTGGCCTGGCTGCGGAGTGGAGCCAGCCGGGCAGGATTCCGAGGGGAGGAACGGATCGCCTCCCCCCATCTGCGGAACCCAGAGGAGCCAGGTAAGCGGGGTTTCATACACCCCTAGGACTAGAGCCCGTGTCTCCTGAGGCCCAGTCCAACATTCAAACCGCTACACCACACTGGTGTCCCTTCGGCGGTTTCCCAGCTTTTGTGCGATTTTTCCCCATCCCCCATTTTACCAGGGGAGGGGGTGAGAGAAAGCTAGGAAGGGGGAGTAAACTGCTGATTAGAGCAGGCAGTTGGGAGGGCAGGAGGTAATGAGAGGTTTGGAGGGAGCAATAGTATTGATGCTAATTTGAGCATATGGGTGATTTGTGCTTCTGTTCTTATACTGATTTGTTTTCATATTCCTTGTTCACACAAAATATTATGATCCCATGAATTGTAAAATAATCCCTGCTTCCAGTTTTTGTTTTATTTTTATTTATTTTTTTAGAAATGTCCTGGACACCCCCTCCAGGAAATATTTATTTTTACAATTTGGTGGCAGAAGCAGGACCTGTCTGAGTGAACAAGGTACTGCTGGAATAGCAAGACAGATATTCTGTGTTTATATATTCTATTAACAGATATCCTGCCTTCCCCCCCCCAAATGGCACTCAAGGCTACTTGTTCACATTCTTTTCCTGGTATGTTCGGATGTCACGGGTGTCCAGCTAAGGCTTGAGGCCTGGCGAGAAACTGCCGGCTTGGCACCCTGGATGCCACTCCATAGATCCCCATGCTTGCCTGACTCAGCACGTGCTGCATTAGGGAAGTGCAGGGATCCCTGATCCCTCACCGAGGTGCAAAATGGTGGCTCAGCCTTTTTCATGAAGGCTGATTTTACACAAATGGCGGCCATAAAGTGACTGTTTATGCAAGATTACAGGTGCAAATGGCCATTTACACCTGTAATCTTGCGTAAATGGCCGCTTTATGGCCGCCATTTGCATAAAATCGGCCTTTACGAAAAGGCCAAGTTGCCATTTTTGCACAAAGTGGTAGCTTAGCAAGGCGCTCACAGACCGCCCGGCAACTCACCATGCACAGCAAGCAGGAGAGAGCAGCCGGTGGGGGTCTAGCGCCCATCCCTACTGGTAAGTAATTATGAGTCATGAGGAACCTGATATTTCTGGGGATGGGAGATCTGTGGGCCCCCTGGGAGTCCATTGGCCTAGATTCACATTATGATGGTGAAGTGCAGAGTTGGACTGACTGGTGGGAACTCTTTGAAATGGTGGCTGATATGAGGGTCAGCCCTGGTTAGTACTTGGATGGGAGACCGCCTGGGAATCAGGCTTCCTGCATTGAGCAGGGAGTTCGACTCAATGGTCTTGTAGGCCCCTTCCAACCCTATGATTTTATGATTCTATGATTACAGCCTATCAGATTCATTCAGATGGGCTAGCTGAATACCTCAACAGAACCCTCGGAGATACGTGGCCGCCTATGTAAATGCCAACCAACAAGACGGGGGGTGGGGGATGCTGTCATATAAAAAGGTGGCTTATAGAAGTAGTATTCCTTCCTCCAAAGGACATACACAATAAAAAGTTCTCTTTGGTCGCAGGATCTGTTTGCCCATAAAGCTGTGGAACCATGTCAAACCCTCTGAAAGCTACAAAAGTCGATGGTATATACCAGTGTCTGGCTGGCTCTCTAAGCACCATGAAAGTAGGTATTGTCTAACAGGCACAAAGATCAGGCCTCCCAGCAGCAGAAAGAACAATATGAACTTAAGGTCACCTCTCAACCATACAAGACTGGAAAACTAGTATGGGTAAAGAATTAAGCACAGCAAAGAGGACAACGTACTAAATTCAAGCAAAGGTACAAGGGGCCATTTCATTTAGTAAAACGTCTCAAGTCCTGCATGAATTGGGAGGTCAGGATGCATAGACATTTAGTTCACTACAATCATGTGAACCTTCTTTGAGACTTATTGAAAGTTTTGAAGAACCTGAATTGGATCAAATTCCTGGTGCAACAAGGGACGATATTTCCACCCCGAGTGTTCTGTTCACATCAGAGATGCAGGAAAGGAATTAGTTCACCAGACCAGAAAGCAGACCCAATGTTTAATCCCAGTGCATGAGATCCTGGCATCTGAAACACAGTCAAGGGGAAAAACTGGAGTTGCTTCAGAAGGTCTATCTTCATTAGAGTGACCAACTGCATGCCACAATATCTGTGAACACATTGACTCAAGCTGTAAGACATTGGCTGCTGCCTACATGGTCACAGGACTTTTGTACAGACTAAGCAGGAATGTGGGGTGCATTCCCATTCACTGGAGGAGGTGGTATACTGAACCTTATATGAGAGTGGCCAGTTGGGTCCGGGGGTGGAATGGGAGTGAGTGTGGCTGGCTACCAGGGAGATGGAAGAGAATGCAGAGGAGGAGGTGTCAGTTAGAGAGGACAGTTGGGAGAGAGGGAGGGAAAGGGAGAGGTTTTGGGAAATTGGGACCTCACTGAATTCTTGTTACTTGATTACTTAGTGCATCGCGAATATGTGAGCTGATCCCATCGGAAAGCATTGACATAGATTGTGTCTAAGGCCATAAGGAAATCCTGCCTGTGGTGGCTTATTCTTTCACATGCACAGGTTGCTTGTTAAGGTAACATATGAGTCACCAAGTGATGGACATGAACCATGGATAGTTTGTCAACCCAGGAAGCTGTCTTGTACCCTGAATGTCAGCCTCTTGGTAAATCTATCCCAGATCCAGACTGCTCACTTGAGGGAAGGACATTAAAGGCAAAACTGAAGTACTTTGGCCACATAATGAGAAGACAGGACACCCTGGAGAAGATGCTGATGCTAGGGAAAGTGGAAGGCAAAAGGAAGAGGGGCCGACCAAGGGCAAGATGGATGGATGATATTCTGGAGGTGATAGACTCGACCTTGGGGGAGCTGGGGGTGGCGACGGCCGACAGGAAGCTCTGGTGTGGTCTGGTCTGGTCCTTGAAGTCACGAAGAGTCAGAAGCAACTGAATGAATTGTTGTTGTTGTTGTTGTTCAGTCGTTCAGTCGTGTCCGACTCTTCGTGACCCCATGGACCATAGCACGCCAGGCCTTCCTGTCCTGCGCTCTCTCCCGGAGCGTGCTCAAGTTCATATTCATTGCATCCGTGATGCTATCTAGCCATCTCATCCTCTGCCGTCCCCTTCTCCTTTTGCCTTCAGTCTTTCCCAGCATCAGGGTCTTTTCCAGGGAGTTTTCTCTTCGCATTAGGTGGCCAAAATATTGGAGCTTCAGCTTCATTATCTGTCCTTCCAATGAGCACTCAGGGTTGATTTCCTTTAGGATGGACTGATTTGACCTCCTTGCAGTCCAGGGCACTCGTAAGAGTCTTCTCCAGCACCACAGTTCGAAAGCATCAATTCTTCGGCGCTCAGCCTTCCTTATAGTCCAGCTCTCACAGCCATACATTACTACTGGGAAAACCATAGCTTTGATTAGACGGACCTTTGTCGGCAAGGTGATGTCTCTGCTTCTTACTATGCTGTCTAGGTTTGCCATAGCTTTCCTCCCAAGGAGCAAGCGTCTTTTAATTTCATGGCTACAGTCACCGTCTGCGGTGATCTTGGAACCCAAGAAAGTAAAATCTGTCACTGCTTCCATTTCTTCCCCTTCTATATGCCAGGAAGTGATGGGGCCAGATGCCATGATCTTTGTTTTTTTAATGTTGAGTTTCAAACCAGCTTTTGCACTCTCCTCTTTCACCCTCAACAAGAGGCTCTTGAGATCCTCTTCGCTTTCTACCATTAGGGTGGTATCGTCTGCATATCGGAGGTTGTTGATAATTCTCCCAGCAATCTTAATTCCGACCTCTGATTCATCCAACCCGGCATTTCTCATGATGTACTCTGCATATAAGTTAAATAAGCAGGGTGACAATATGCAGCCTTGTCGTACTCCTTTCCCAATTTTGAACCAATCGGTTGTTCCATGTCTGGTTCTTACTGTTGCTTCTTGACCCTTGTACAGGTTTCTCAGGAGACAGGTAAGGTGGTCTGGTACTCCCATCACTTTAAGAATTTGCCACAGTTTGTTGTGATCCACACAATCAAAGGCTTTAGCGTAGTCAATGAAGCAGAAATAGACGTTTTTCTGGAATTCTCTTGCTTTCTCCATGATGCAGCGAATGTTGGCGATTTGATCTCTAGTTCCTCTGCCTCTTCTAAACCCAGCTTGTACTTCCGGTAGTTCTCGGTTCGCATACTGCTGAAGCCTAGCTTGTAGGATTTTGAGCATCACCTTGCTGGCATGTGAAATGAATAAACAACAACAAAAATTGTCTATTTTAACTGGCAGCAGCTCTCCAAGCGTTCAAGCACAGGAAGACATTTCATGGTACCTGATGCTTCTTTATAAAGTGAAGATTGAACCTGGGACCTTCTCCGTGCAGACCCTATGCTCTGCCATGGAGCTATGGCCTCTCCCCATGTGAAGGTGCCATATACTCAGTCAAACCATTGGTCTTTCTACCATAGCTTGTCTGCTCTGATTGCCAGTGTCTTTCCAAGTTCTCAGGCAGAGACAGACAGACAGATAGACAGGCAGGCAGGCAGGCAGGCAGGCAGGCAGAGATATTGCCCAGTCATAACAGTAGAGATCCTTTTAACTGGAGATGCCAACCAGTGATTGAACCTGGAACCATGTGCATGCAAAGAATTTGCTCTACCACAGAAACATATAAATATGGCATTACTGCTACTTCTCTCCTCTTGGGCAGAATTAGTTGGGCAGAATATCCATTTCAAAGCCAGCATCCTATAAAGCAAAGAGGAACGGCAGAACAATCCCTATCGTAATGGCTCTAAAAAATCTGTCCAGAATTGAAAAAGCTTACTTTTCAATTAACTTACTTTTCAGTCAATGTGGGAGTAAATTACTGTATTTGAAATGGTAGATGGGAACCTCATGCTTTCCATCACTTGTTTAAATGCTAACAATTTTCTGGATCTTGCAGTTACGGCCTTCAGATATTCTGGCACATTTCTGTTGCTATCCTTGCGTCTGGCAGTATTAAAAAAAAAAATCCACTGTTTCTGAACAATGCTCTTCTGTTAATGAGGCATCATCAATGCACCACCTTTTCATGATGACAGCTACAACCAGGTTTCACATTTACGTGAGAAAAACCCGCACATACATTGCAAAAAAGAAAAGTCATATTTTACATTTGGAAATTCAACATTCAGATTTTGAAATGCAAAATGTCTTCTTGGTAGTCCAAATTCCCTCCTTCCCTTGGGAAACCTGGTTGGTGTCCTCTCTCTTGGCCTTCAGGCAAATGGTTAGGGAGTTCCTATTTCACCAGGTGTTTTGCTTCTCTTAATTATTCTCCTGCCCTTGAAGTGTGTGATGTTGTTGCTACTCATTCTTTTATCTCTCTGTTATTAATTGCATTTTATTATTTTATTTATTTATTTATTTATTTATTTATTTCATTTCTATACCGCCCAATAGCCGAAGCTCTCTGGGCGGTTCACAAAAATTAAAACCAAACAACACACAATAAAACAATTTAAAATATATAGAACATTAAAACCACAATATAACAATACAACCACAATAAAAAAAATAACAAATAAATTACTCTGATTTATTGTATGCTGTCTTTTAAAACTGATGCGAGCCCTCTCTGGATACCTTTTTATTGAAAAAGATTGTACTAAAATAAAATTGAAAAAATTGAAAAAAAATAAAATTTAAATAACATTCTAAATTAAAGTGTACTAAATAAATAAATATAACATTTTGTGACAAAATGGACATTTCAGCCTGCAAAGGGTGTCATCAAAGGTTCTGCTGTTTTGATGCAAATATATTCCCTAGGAATAGAACTTTGCATATTCTTTTTTTTTAATCTTGCTTTCTGATGAGGACTAGAGACAGACTTGTTGATGATGTTTGCTGGCACACAATTGTGCCAAATTGAGACTGGGCAGGATCTCAGTGGAGTTCTGGGCCTGCCTTGTGTTCAGCTGCTGTTTTCAAAAGCATTCAGTTTTCATGTCATAAAATATATATTGTCAACTTTCCTGTTCCTTGGGACCCAAACAGCCTCCCTCTGTCTGTTTCCTTCCTTCCTTCTTTCTTTCTTTTCTTAACTTTGACAAATTATCTGACCTGCATTAATTCATTATTCCCCTCTGCCGGCCTTGGTGCAGACACACGTGTGAGGGAAGCCATAAAAAATTTAAACTGCTGTGAGTAACAGAGGCTCAGCCCTCAATGAAAAATTAACAGCCCTCTTGTTGGGGGAAGATATTGGCACATTCATAAAGGATGAAGACACCTCAGAGGGTGGACAGGCACATCTTGCTTCCTTTGTTTGGCACTTAACTCGATCATAGCCAGGCAGAGTACAAACAGCCTAGCCCACTTTCGCTCCTGTCTCCCAGCAGAGAAGAAGGCAGTGCCTGGAGAGAGGGAAATCTCTTCTTGCTGGTCTCTTAGGGTGGCCAGACATCCTACTTTATAGAAGACAATCCTTACTGGAAGGACCATCCAGGCCAAGTCCAGCTTAAAGATCCAGAACCAAAGAAGGCAGAGCAGGCGGGGCCTTGAAGTTGCCCATCCATGGAGATGCGCAAATCTGTCAGTTCCACTTCTTCCTGCCTTCAGTTTGTAAAAATCTCAAGCTGCTTCTCTCCCAAATATGAAGAACTTGGAAATGCTGGCAAATTCTTATTAAACACTATTCTTATTAAATTCTTATTAAATCCTTATTAAATCCTTATTAAAACAAAATTCTTACCCATCTGCACTAGCCAAGTGTCAGGGTGGAAACTGAGCCGATAGAACCCCAGAGCAGTTCTGATTTTGAGGAGGATCAGCCATCCATGGGAGAGGAGCCAGCTCATCCCTCACAGGCACAGCAGCTGGCAGAGATTCCTCCTGCCGGCATTCCTGAGATAGATAGTGACCCGGGCAGTGACAGAGTGCAGGAGGGGGGCTTGCTAGACACTCGACGCAGTCGCAGGGAGCAATGAGCAATGGAGGGCACGGAAAGGAGGCGTAGCGCCTGTTTGGCGTGCAAGCAACGGCCGCCTCCCGTGGACCCAAGGGAAAGAGGGAGGATCTCTCCCTAGCCCATAAGTTCAGGGTCTTCAAGTGACTCTCCTTCAAACGGGGACCAACTGCCTACCCGGAGCATAGGCTACTCTGCTGTTCCTTGCTTAGTCGCTGGTGATTAGCATCTGAAAGAGTCATTAAGTTGTAAAAGGATTATAGCCTTGAAAAGAATCCTTCTGTCTGTGTCTTGAGTTGGCTATTGGAGTGTACTGAGAGGGGTCACTAGGGTGCTCCTGACACCAAGCGATTTCCAGCATGAAGAGGACCACAATGTCCCCGCCTACCATACAGCTGTTCAAGATGAGGAGCCTCTCTGAAAAAAGAGGTGGAAGCTCGGGATGGCATGGGCATCCACTTGGGGCTCAAAGCTTGGCGATTTCGCGCTGGCTTGGCCCCCCGGTCTCCAGTCCGTGGATCCCCAGGTTTGCCCGACCTGGTGCGTGCTGAGTTGGGCAAGCTCGCGGTTTTCCACCACCTGCCAACCCCTCATCCTCTCCTTCCTTGCACAGAGAGAACCAAGTGTTGGTGGGCAGCAGGGGCAGGAGTCCCGCACCACCCACCAACCCCTGGCTCCTTTCCTGCAAGGAAGGAGAGTGTGAGGGGTTGGCAGGCGGCAACAGCTAATGAGACCATTTACACCAGTAATTTTGTACAAACAGCCCTATTTATAGCTGCCATTTGTGCAGAATGGCAAATGCTGGATGGCTCAGAGGCTCGGTTGAGGTTATGGGGAGTGCAAGGGTCAGGATCATCAAGTGAATCCATGTTTCCCCAGAACACATCGCTCGAGCAGCAGAGAGCAGTGGTCACCTACAGAGGGTCTCAGAGTACAAGCCAGGCATTCCTCATTACAAGGATCTCAGTAGGAGGGCTAGGAAGGAGACCTTAGAGAGTCACCAGTCTGGCTGGTCCAATGGTCTGACTCAGACGCTGACAGCTTCCTGGGCTCATAAGAGAATGTGTGTCCTCCTAAGATCCACAGAGAGAGATGAGAGTGGGAGGCAGGGGGCTGAATGTCCTCTGGATATCTTTGTTTCCCATCCTGCTGTTCAGGCACAATTGCTGGGGTCAGGCTGGATGACCACTCTGGGTACCAAGAAGGATGACTTGAAAGGCAGTCCTGGCTAAGTTGTTCAGGGAGGGGCCCCTAGTAGGCAGCAGTCAAAAACTCTTTTTGGGAGAGCCAAAGGTCAGCTCCTACAGAACGCTGGGCAAAAAGAGCGGTTTGTCTGCTCCAGATCTGGAGGGTGCGTGGAAACTCAGTGCCACCCTTGCCCAGGAAGGGCACCAGGCACCAACTGCAACAGCAACATTTTCTTTCTTTTGATTGTTTTTGTAGCTAAGCCAAATGCGCAATTAAAGAACAAAATAAAATCAAAATAGAAAAACTCGGCTAGATAGTCTGTTACTTTCCGATGTGGTGGGAGCAGTGTTTTTCATTCACCCCCCCCCCAACTCAGTGGCTTGCCTTGGGCAAATGAACCTTGCAGGATTGGTGCGAAGACATAGTAAAAGGCACACTTAGGTCCTGAAGCACAGCAATTCTAAGCAACTGGTGGCTGGCACTGCAGGGTTCTTAGGGGGGAAATAGTGCCACATTATGTGTGGAAGCTCTGGCTTAATTCCACTCCCAGCTGATGGCAGAATAATAATGTCACAGCAGTGCTAAAGGCATCACTGTGCATAGAACCCAGATGTACCTTCCTCAGTCTGGGCTCTTCTTACCTCAGTGCATGTATGGCACCGGAAGGTGAAAACAAAACGCTCAGTCAAGACTTAGTGATGTTGACAGGGGTGGACGTGTTCTCTTGGATACAGTGTGTCCAAACTATTAAGGGCTTGATGCAACTCTCTGGCCACCCAAACACTGAGGGCACATTAATTTGAACAATAGGGTGTCTGGATTGGTCTGTTGATCCCAGGATATTTTGAGCCAGGGAGCCTTGACAGACCATTATTTCAACAGTGCATGGATCATTTAACTGAATGTAATTGCCATTGTGTTAGAATTAATAATCTGTGCCTACAAGAAATCAGTGTCACTATCATATTGGGAGCCGCTGATTAAATATGTTGAGAGCATTTGACTCCTATCTTTTTGTAGGCCTGTGTGTTTGTTTGTTATGGCATTCAATTGGCAACGATCGCCTTCTGAATCTAGCTAATCTTCCCTCCACCCTTATCGCTCAATTCGATAGTTGTGTCAGACACATTGAGAGATGCGATCATGCTAATAAGAAGTGCTGATCCTTATGTAGCCAAAACAGCACCATCCATGGACAGCAGGTAAGCATCAGAAAATGTTCCAAACACTTTTTTGGGCAGGGAGAATCCTAAGTGGTGGAGCTCCACTAAGTGGTGGAGCCATGCCACCACCTGCTGTAAAGCTCCCAGATCTCTGCATTTCCTCAGCCTGGCCAGTTCATTGTTCAGGAAGACAACCCTACAGCCCCTCTCACTGCTGGGCTACCTGACTGATGACTGAGTGCTTGTCTGATGTTAGTCTGCCTGCCCGCTGAGTCACTCCTTGCTTGCCCCAGGTAATTTCATCCCAAGCATCTGAGGGCAAGAATGAGAAAGTGCCGCACTTGATGGATCATTAGTTTATCCCTGGGAGCCAGTTCTTCTGCTCTTATACCATCGACTCAGTTGACAACCCCAGCAGAGAAAGCGAGATGTAAATTGACCATGGACATTTACCCCTTGCAGTCAATGAAGACTTCTCAGGACATCATAGGGGGAAGGTTTCCCTGATACTGCCAGCACTGCACTTACTCTGTGAATAATCAGGCCAGTCCTCCAGGGAGCTGTCAATCAAGGACTAACTCACCGTCCAGACACTTTGTGAAAAGCTACATACATACATACACCTTTCCTCCCCTCCTCCCCAAACCCAGCGATTGCACAAGCAGCTATTTCGACAAGAATGGTGTTTAAAAGAGAGAGAAAAACCCCCACCAAAGCCAAATCGCAGGGAGATTCCAAAGGTTTCACTGAACCCATCGAAGACGGCCTTTGGTTGGTATTCTGTAACATTCACTGATAAAGCTGTATATGCTGGATGTAGGGCTGCTGGTGCCAATCCACAGAAGGTTTAGGCCTGAGGGAGGACGAACTGCAGGTGAAGATCTGACCTAACTGGGAGGTCTGCCCAAAAGGCAGCTAAAAGAAAGATGCAGACAGAACTTCAAGCAAGTAGATAGGAAAGCTGGCCACTAGAGAAGGAGGAGAAATTCATTTCAGTTTGATTTTGATCAGGATTTTCCTAGTTCACACTTTCTGGACCAAACAAGGACTTGAACTTGCTGTGGGATTTGCAGACCCTGTCTATTCTCTTTGAGAAATCATGGAAGATGGGGGAAGTGCCACATGACTGGAGGAGGGCTAACGCTGTCCCTATCTTCAAAAAGGGTAAAAAGGAGGAACCTGGGAACTACAGACCAGTCAGTCTGACATCCATCCCTGGGAAAATTCTGGAGCAGATGATAAAGCAATCCATCTGGAAGCACCTTGACAACAATGCCGTGATTACTCGAAGCCAACATGGATTTGTCAAAAACAAGTCCTGCCAGACAAATCTGATCTCATTTTTTGATCAAGTAAACTCCCTTGTAGACCGTAGGAATGCTGTAGACATCATATACCTCGACTTCAGCAAAGCTCTCGACAAAGTACCCCATGATCTCCTGATGAGCAAACTAGCTCAAAGTGGGCTAGATGAAACAAAGATCCGGTGGATCCACAGTTGGCTACAGGATCGGACTCAAAGAGTGCTTATCAATGGGACCTTCTCAAACTGGGGAGAGGTAACGAGTGGGGTACCACAGGGCTCAGTCCTGGGCCCAATGCTCTTCAATATTTTTATTAATGACTTGGAGGAGGAGGTGCAGGGAATGCTGATCACATTTGCAGATGACACAAAATTGGGCAGGATAGCTAATACTTTGGAAGACAGAAACAAAATTCAAAGTGATCTGGATAGACTGGAGCGCTGGGCAGAAAACAACGGAATTACATTTAATAGTGATAAATGCCAAGTTCTGCACCTAGGAAAAAGAAACCAAATGCACAATTACAAGATGGGGGATACATGGCTCAACCACACGACAGGCGAGAAAGATCTTGGAATTGTTGTCGATCACAAGCTGAATAGGAGCCAACAATGTGATGTGGCTGCAAAAAAGGCCACTGCTATTTTGGGCTGCATTAATAGAAGCATCGCTTCCAAATCCCGAGAAGTACTAGTTCCCCTCTACTCAGCACTGGTTAGGCCTCATCTGGACTACTGTGTCCAGTTCTGGGCACCACACTTTAAGAAGGATGCAGACAAACTGGAAAAGGTTCAGAGGAGGGCAACAAAGATGATCAGGGGACTGGAAACAAAGCCCTATGAAGAGAGACTGAAAGAACTGGGCATGTTTAGCCTTGAGAAGAGAAGACTGAGGGGAGATAGGATAGCACTCTTCGAGTACTTGAAAGGTTGTCACAGAGAAGAAGGCCAGGATCTCTTCTTGATCATCCCAGAGTGCAGGACACGGAATAACGGGCTCAAGTTTCAGGAAGCCAGATTCCGGCTGAACATCATGAAAAACTTCCTGACTGTAAGAGCAATACGACAATGGAACCAATTACCTGGGGAGGTGGTGGGCTCTCCCACCCTGGAGGCCTTCAAGACAAGGCTGGACGGCCATTTGTCAGGGATGCTCTGACTTGGATTCCTGCATTGAGCAGGGGGTTGGACTGGATGGCCTTGTAGGCCCCTTCCAACCCTACGATTCTATGATTCTATGACCCATCCAAAATGTGTTTGACAGCATGCGTACATTTGAAAATTGTGCATGAAAAAGGTGTGCTTTTGAAAAATGCTCACAGATACGTTTTAATCAACAGGAGAAGAATGTGTACATTTCAAAGATGCACACAACTGATACGTACATTTGGAATAATATGTATGAAAATATGCATTTCATGCGAAAAGAAAAAAGCAACGCTCACATGATATGGACCCGAGTCGGAATGAGCTTCGAGATGGAATTTGGAGAACTTCAGCAAGCTCATGTTTTGCTGATTCGCACATCCCTACTGGCCACCTGGGAGGGAGCAGAGTCATGCAGGGGGACAGAGAAGGTCTTGGACAAACGGAAATACCCACAAGACTTTGGAACCACATATGCAAGGACAGAGTCTGACTATTATCCAGGTCCACCCAGAGCTAACCTGGAAGTAGGGTCTTTACAGAGGGCCCTACTTTACAGAGGACTTTCCTTTACAAAGGACAGTCCTCTGTTTGAAGGGCTATCCAGTCCAAGCCCAGTTTGAAGATCAAAGACCTTAAGAAACCATAATATGGAGAGCTGCAGGGGCCTTTAAGTTGCCCATTAAGAGTTAGCATCTGGTCAGCAAGCTGAGCAGCAGACACACAGGTCACCTGGCCACTCTTTTCCCCACTATAGTGCAAAGTGTTGTGTTTCTATTTAAGTTATAGTAATTATTGCTAAAGTTGCATCTATGGATATAAATCAGCATGTGCATTTT
Organism: Heloderma suspectum; assembly: GCF_057233095.1. Taxonomy (NCBI): domain Eukaryota; kingdom Metazoa; phylum Chordata; class Lepidosauria; order Squamata; family Helodermatidae; genus Heloderma; species Heloderma suspectum. Next base: position 326,142,803 of record NC_139460.1, on the reverse strand, counting down.
TTTGTGCAACTGTGTATCCTCTTCTGTCCTCTTCCCCCCCCCCCACAACCTGTAAGTGGCCACCCTAGAGAAGTAACTCAGTCAGTCAGTCAGTCAGTCAGTCAATCATATTGTATAGAACCAGAGATTCTTACAATTCTACCAAGGGGATGGGGGGGGGGGGATTGAACATACTGGTCAAGTCAGTTCATCATGTGCACTAGTCTATACAGCACATGCTTTTGCAACCCAAGTACCAATGGACTGCTTTGGGAATGGAGGAGTTCTAGACTCCACTCTACTCTGCAGCCTCAAATTACCCACCACTAGGGGGTATCAGTGCCATGCTGGGAAGCTCCCAGTTTGGGGGAGCCATCCTGCCAGGATTGCAAGTCCACCTTAAACCCAATTCTGCAGCTTCCCTACTTAAAAGTGAAGGAAAAGAGGCCTGCACATGCTCAGAGACACTTTTCTCAGTGGAGACTGGTGACTCCGATGCCAGTGGGGTGGTGAATCCACCCCAGGTTTCAGTCAGAACTCTACTGGATCTTTGCACCTTGGATAGCTCCTTTAGAGTCCTGACTGGTTCTGACTGATACCTGGAGCAGGTACACTGCCCCACTGACATTGGAGCCACCAGCCTCCACTGACTTTTCTGACGACATCACCTCTTCCATTTCTGCATCTTGACATTGAAAATAGGTCCTAAGGCTGTGCTTTTTATTTCTATTTTTTGTTATCTCTAGCACCTTCTTTTCTTTCGATTACTACTAGCACCTCTGTTCTGTTTGCAAAGTTAAACATTTCAGATCTCATGGTTTGGCTTGCCATTTCACAGCCTGAAGGTTCCAGAACAGAATATACTAGGCCCTCTTTCACATTCTGTTATTTTTCTCTTCACTTTTTTTTTTAATCATTTCACATTCCTTGTCAAATAACTGAATTAATGTTTGCTCCGTATTCTATTTTGATATGATTAAGAGGCTTTCGCGAGCGTACATTAAGAACCAGACTACGCAACCCTCAGCATGAAAACTAATTACTATGTCAGACTATCTAACCTATTTTGAACTTGAGAAGCAGAACTAACATTTGCACTTGGATTCTCTGGCAAGAGGACACCCCCTGTCAACAACACAGAACAATTTCCCCTTGTCGGGTCTGGTCAGGGGTACGAAAAATGTAAAAAGAGCCCTGCTGGATCAGACAAAGGGTCCATCTGCACTAGCATCCCGCTTTAAGCAGCAGCTCACCAGATGTCTCTGGAAACTGGCAATTGAATTGGGACACAAAGGTGATGGCTCTGTTCTTCCACAGTGTCTGAGCATACTGGCTCAGGCTCTGGTAGAAACGTGTAACAAGCCCTCCCCCCTCGGCCAAATCCCTTTGTCTGTTTAGAAAAACCAAAGAGCTGATCGCTGTCCTTTAACTTTTAAGACAATGTTATATTCGTTGCATTTTTTAAAGTGTCCAAGCCTTCTACATCATAGTTCCAATTCAATTCCAAAATACAAAAAAAACAGGCACCATGGGGGGGGGGGGGATCAGTCCCGTTTGTCCATTTCTCTTTTGCATGCACCCATTTATTTCCCATTCGTTGATCCATGTGTGCAATTTCCAACGTACTTAATAACTACTCCTTTATGGTAGGTGCAGCAGTGGCTTTACAGCATCAGACCAACACATTTTTTGCTCTTATAAGGGTCAGTATTAGCATCCTAAACCCATTGACCCTCTTTGCCCATCTTGGGCCATTTCAGAAAGTGGTGTTTGTCAACTTCCGCTCTGTGCCTTGGCTGCTTGTTTATGGTATCCCAGAGGGATCAAGTCTATCCCCTATGCTATACAACATCTACATGAAACTGCTGGGAGAAGTCATCTAGGGATTTGGGGTATGCTGTTGCCAATATGCATATAGAACACAACTCTGTTTCTCTTTTTCTTCGAACACCAATGAAACTGCTGAGATTCAGAGTCAGTGCCTGAGGCAGTAATGGCCTGCATGAGGGTCAATACATTGAGATTCTTCTCTGCTTGAAGAATCAGGATTGCAGGGAGCCGGGTGCTCCTGGACTCAGCTTTGCACCGGGCTGCTCAGCTGGTAGCTGTAGCCAGGAGCGTCCGGCAACAGCTTAGTTTGGTGTGACTAAAGGGGATGGCCGTAGCTCAGTGGCAGAGCCTCCGCTTTGGATGCGGAAGGCCCCAGGTTCGATCCTGGCATCTTCAGGTAGGGCTGGAAATATTCCTGCCTGAAACCCTGGATTGCCGCTGCCAGTCAGCGTCGACAATACTGTGCTAGATGGACTCATGGTCTGACTCCGTGTGAAGCAGCATCCTATGTCCCTATGTTCCTAACTTCATCCATCCCTGTGTTGAGGCCAGGCAAGGCTGCCTTGATAAATGCCTTAATAACAACAACTAGACTGGAGTATTGCAATACACTCAATGTGGAACTACATGGGAAGAGTCTTCAGAAACTTCCATTGGTCTGGAATGTCGCAGCGAGAATGTTAGTGAGCATCACCTCACGGGATCATAGCACACCTGTGTAAATTCGGTCCTGCACTGATTCCTAGGGCTGCAGGGACCCCTGATCCGACTCGGAAGCCGCTTCGGGGCATTGGAGGCCGGTCCGATTCAGTTGTTTTCTGGGCAAAATTCAAGGTGTTAGTTTTGACCTTTAAAACCCTATATGGTTCTGGCCCAGCCTATCTCAAGGAGCGCCTCCAGCAACACCAGATAGGCCGCTCAACAAGATCAGCCTTGGATGGCCTTCTCTCTGTCCCATCAGCCAGGACAGCTAGGCTAGTGAGGACGAGGGAGAGGGCCTTCTCTGTGGTGGCCCCCACTCTGTGGAACTCCCTCCCTAGGGAACTCCGCCATGCCCCCTCTTTAATGAGCTTCCTCCACGCACTAAAAACATGGTTGTTCAGGCAGGCATTTGGGGTGGGCTAGGGTAATTTTAGTAGGGATGTACGAAAGTCACTTACCTTTCCGCGGATTATGTTGATTGTGGGGGGGGGAAATGTTCCGTCCCTCCCCCCAGAATCCTTGACAAGGGGGGAGGTGATCCGTTCCTCCCCCCTGGAATCCTCCACGGCCGGCTGTGCTCCGCGGCAGCTCCGCAGAGCAGCTGGCCAGGCCCAGCCAGGCCAGAAACGTCCGCAGCCAGATTTCCAGCCACGGAGAGCTCTGGGGAAAAAAACAATAACAACCACATACGCAATTGGCGGCGGCTACAGCCGCCGCCATTTGCATTCCTTATTTTTGGCTGTCTTAATCTACGTAAATATTTATGTAGACTATGACAGTGAAAATAAAGGGGAATGCAAATAGAGTAGCGGGCGCTATTTGCGTCTCTTTTTGATTCACCATTTTAGCCTACATAAATCTTTACGTAGGCTAAAACAGCGAATCAAAAAGGGACGTAAATAGCGCCCGCTACGCTATTTGCGTTTCCCTTTATTTTTGCCATCATAGTCTATGTAAATATTTACATAGACTAAGATGGCCAAAAATAAGGAACGCAAATGGCGGCGGCCGTAGCCGCCGCCATTTGCATACGCAGTTGTTGTTTTTTTAAACCCAGCCATGATAGGCTACGTAAATCTTTATGTAGCCTATCACATCGTGTTTTTTGTTGTTGTTTTTTTTTACAAGACTGCAAATGGCGGCAGCAGCAGCCAGTCGGAAGACCAGCTGCCGCCGCCGTCGCCACCCGGAAGATCCGCCCCAGGTAAGTCTCGTCCTGGGGGGGGATCCGCGGGGGGGGGGCGGCGGCAGGCCGTTCCGCCATGGAGTTCGGGGGGCCGAATGCACTGGCATTCGGCCTCACTGAGATCTGTGGCAGAATTCTCTGCCATGCCTAAATTTTAGAAATGTGATGTCTTTAGTGTTGAATTTTATTGTATGAACTGTTTTTATTGTTGTACATCTCCCAGAGTGGCTGGGTGACCGGCCAGATGGGCGATTAATAAATTTAATTAATAAATAAATACATCTCGGGCTGATTTGGGGGGGCCCCGACCCGAGTTGGCAACCAACCCGAAGTGGGATTCCGATGCTGAACCCCGCTTCGGGTGCACCCCTGACATCCCCGCACAACCCCCCAGCTCCTTACCGCTGCCGCCTTAGCCTCTGCCTTCTCATCCCTGGAGCTGGACACAACACTGTCCCCACCTGCACTGTGGCGGATGCAAACTGGGGGCCGGCCTGCCAAGGCAGTTGATGCTGTTGCAGCATGAAGACCCCCAAACCCCTCATCAAAAAAGAAAGACACCGTGCCACAAGCGCTGCAAATGGGGAGCCCTAGCTGGGAGAAGCTGTTGAGAATTTCTCCTCCTGCTGGAGAAATTAAGTGAAATTGCCCCCCAAATTTCTCTGCCCAGGAGTGAAGTGGAGAATTTCGAGAGGCCCCTTGTGCACAGCTCTAGCACAAATTGGCTGGGGCTGTAATTGGCTTTGCAGCCAGTGGAGGCTGGTGACTCCGATGCCAGTGGGGTGTTTTCCAGTTTTCAGTCAGAACTCTAAAGGAGCTACGCTTTGTACCTTGGAGGGCTCCTTTAAAGTTCTGTCTGGTTCTGACTGAAACCTGGAGCAGATTCACCACCTCACTGGCCACCAGTCTCCGTGGTTCTCAGCTGGCAGTTCCCTCATTCGGCTGGGGCTCATCAATGATGCGACGGATGCCTTTCTGCCTAAATCCCCCAAGGTCTCAGGGTCAGGAGGCCCTGTGCATTCAGCCTGGCTCCACAGGAAGAAACAGCCTTCCCTTCCCATATTTGTGCTGTGACAGCAAAGCTCATTAGGGAAGAACAAACATCCCACTCCAGCTTCGAGCAATCAATAGCTGGACACAGAAGCAAAGAGCTGCTCAAAATGGATAGTTCAAGGAAGGATATATTTTTAAACAGACAACACACCTCAGCATGTCTCGTTTGTAACCAGCCCACTTGGCCAGGAAATACTGAAACAAATGGGCTTGAGCAGGTGGGAAACTCACACGTAGGAAAGAGCAGCTTACCGAAGCCTGTGACTAATGATGAACGGTTGTAGATGTGTGCACTTCTGTGGTTCAGTCACACCTGCCAACAGTTTAAGATGCCAGGCCCAGAGATGGGTCCCCTCCCTAGTCCAAATCCACCACTCCCACTTCCCGACTGCCAACTCTCACCCCCTGCAAGGGTTACCCTTTGAGAGGATGGCATTGCAAGGTCATGTGCTTGCTGAGAGCACAAGATCCCCAAAGGCCCAGCACCCCGTTCTCGGCTTCTCTACCCTACCTCTTTTAGGTATCGGTGGGGTTACCTTCCCTTCCCAAACCAGTTAGGTTTGCAGTTCGGTTCAGAAAACTGAACTATCCCCCCGCCGTCCCCAAACTTAGAAAATGTTTTTGTTTATTCTGAGCTCAATTAGAAGCATGACTGGATCCTAACATGCCCCCAGTGATGTCATCAGAAGTGTGATGGGGCCAATCCCCTCCCCCATTGCTTCCCACCCAACCCTCCTTCCACCCACTTGCCTGCATGCTGGAGATGTCAGTAGCCTTTTGGGAAACTACATTTTCTGGGTTTAGTTGTGCCTGGAATGTTGTGTAGGAGCACATCAGGTGCAGGAGTGGGGAGATACGTCCCACTGTCATCACTGCCACCAGAACCAGCCAGGTAAGTGAGCAGAAAGGTGATGCGGGGGGCTAGGAGGATTGTGGCTGTGTGGGAGGGTGGTTTGAGGTGCTGGGTGGATACAGGTGTCATGCCCGTCCCCCAGCAGATGAATCCAGGATCAGCTGGATGTCTCCAGGGAACAAGCCATTTCAGAGGACCCTGGGGCTGACCAAGAAGGTCCTGGGCCCACAGGAGACAGGGCTTCAGATCTTCCTCCTTGAAAGGTGGAAAGCTCTGCTCCTGAATCAGAGGGGGATGCTGAGACCCCGCCTTCCCTCCAAGACGAAGTTCCAGCATCTAAAAGTACAGGCCAGGACTATGGCCAGGCAGAAAAAGAATCTGCAAGAATAAATACCTCCTTGTGAGTAAGGCCCTTGTCATGAGTAGGACTTTTTCTGGCTGGCCTGTGATGAACTGCAGCTGAGCCCTGGGTGGGGCTCTGGGAGCTCAGGCTCCAGAAGCCTTCAATTCCAAAGTAGACACTGCTGGAACAGTGTCTGAATATCAGCTCCCAGTACCTTGCAACTCAGCTTTCCTGACCTTGGTTCTTGTTTGGATTGGTCTCCTGTGCTGCTGACCCCTGAAGTCCTGCAAAGACCCTGCTCCTTGGAGTGGGCTTGTTTTGGACTGCTCGCCCGCGCTTGCCCTTGGCTTCACCTCACTCTCTGCTCAACTGGTAACCCTGTATTTCTGGCCTCTGCCTGCCTTTGACTTTGCTCAGCAGATTTGCCCCTAGCTTGCCCCAGGGCTGACCCTGACCCAACCATAGCAAGACAACTGTTCTTCAGCTCAGATTAAAAGAGCTGGAGAAGAACTATTTGAGGTGAGTGTAACTAGCCCCCAAGGTTTGTGTTTCTGAGCCAAGAAATGTGAGTTCCAACACTACTTTGGGGATGAGGAGACCATGGATGGTCCTCCTCTGACAGCACCTCACAACTTGGATCCACCAGTGCGTGTTTGTTCCTGAACACTTTCCATTGTAGATGTGAATAGCGACAGTGAGGGAGGGATACCTTCCTCACCACCACCCCCGACCCCAGTACAAATTGGGACGGGGCACTCATGCATCCCTCCCCATGCAGCTCACAAAGCAAGCAAACGGCTGTGGTGGGGAATCATTCGGATCTTCTGCTTTTTTCCAAAGAGCCTTGCAGATCAATCAACAGAGGCGGCAATTACCTGGAATGGCAAGTTAATCACTGCAACTTCGCCTGGGGGTGGCTTTGGGAGGAGGGGCCCACAGTACTTCCACCCATGCTAATGAGCCCCACGAACAGGTTTTCATGGCACGTTGTCCAAGGTCCTCCAGGCCCTGGCTCCTTCCACACCGTTCTTCTGCAGAGGGCCGCATCTCAGCAGTGGAGCACGTGCTTTGCAAGCAGAAGGTCCCAGATTCCATTCCCAGCATCTCCAGGTAGGGCTGAAATATTTCTGCCTGAAACCTTGGAGAACTGCTGCCAGGCAGCGTCAGCAGTACTGGGCTAGATGGGCCTCTGGTCTGACTCTATATCGAGTAGCTTCCTAGTTTCCTAAAGCAAACTTTCTATGATCCTATGAGATGGGAACTGTGAAATATCCTGACTCTACTATTGTGTAGCCAGGTTTAGCTTCTGCTAAGAGAACATAGGAACACAGAAAGCTACCTTATATTGATTCAGACCACTGTCCACTGGTCCATCTAGCCAGGTATTGTCAACACTGACTGGCAGCAGCTCTCCAGGGTTTCAGACAGGAGTTTCAGCTTCTGCCAGCTGTCCAAAAGAGACAACTACCCTGTCAAGTAGGACACCTGGCCACCTCGCCCTGGGAAATCCAGTGAGATGGAGATAGCCATCCTGAGTTGATTGCCCCAACATCTGCAGCATTAATGGATGCATTGTGTGATCCATGGACCATGGCTGAGCCACAAATTGACTTTTCATCTCTCTCTTCCCACCCCCAGGAATCTTCAACAGGGTCAGTTCAGCCATCCAGCTGCATCAGCACATTTGGACCCTTCCAAAATGCGGCTGCCATTCTCCCGAATATCTTCGCATACTGCAGCATGTGTTAAGTCCATGCCCAAATCCACCTCTACCCTCCGGTTTCCCACTTATCATTTTGGTCAAATGAGGGATTACAGGAGTGGGGTGGAAGGGGGCTAACTGGTCGGATCGGTGATCTTGCTGATGGCTACTGACCGGAAGCCACCATGTTTCTCCCCCCCCCCAAATCCCCTATGGCAACACTACATCACCACAAAGTGTTGTTTCTATGGGACTTCTGGATGGGGGGAAAACACCATGGTGGTCTTTAGAGAGCTTTTGGCTCAGCCTTATTAAGAATACTGATGTTTCTTTCACCGGAAAAGCAGAGCGGGACTCACACCCATAATAAATAAAAAGTTAAATTTCCCAAGGCTTTTTACCCAGATATTTAATTAAAGCTACACCGAAAGAACGGAGATAGATCAAGCGCACAGTAAGTGTTTCCTTCCCATAGCTCACTTTGAGGAGGCTCTGTGAAGGCAGGGGCTAATTATTTTTTAATCAAGATCTGCTAGCATGTTAACACAAATAGTACTTAATTCCTTTCAAACTAATACAGCAGCATCTCCTGCTGAGCTGAGCTGGCAGAATGCTTGTTTCTTGGCTTAGTCAGTCAGTGGTGTGGCCCACATTGCTGATGGCACTTGTCTTTTAATAGGGAGTGACAAGCCTTGCTCTCCTAAGGGGCCTTGGAATACTTTGGTCTCTGCCCTGAAGCATCTAGGAGAACACCTGCATCACAATTCCCGGCAGTGTGCCTAGGATATACGGTTGGAGTTAGGAGGGTGGCATTGCCTGAGATAGTCTCTGTACTAACAGAAAAGCAACAACAAAAACCTTCGAGTGATGCATTGAGCATCGTCATGTCTTGTTCAGCCCTCTTACAGAAGTGGATCTTGAGGAGGATCTGTCAGGATGAAAAGCAGACAAGTGATAAATGGAGAGGGAAAGATGTCCCAGGAAAGGCTATTATTATTTTAGTGGTAGTAGTAATATTTCTGTTCCTGTGTCTACCCCCGCTTTGATATGCAAGCAAGGGAGGCTGGAGAGGGCTGCTTGCAGCATATGCCTGCCCCTGTTTAAAACTTCTGTCAGGAGCAACGGCAACCCCCTCGCAATCGTCGCCTGCACACCTTCGAATATTAATAATTCCATTTGTGGTGAAAATGTACAGCAGGCGCCATGAAAATTAATGAAGAGGCCCACATGAAATCAATTTTCTGATGCACAAAATGCTCAACAGAGAAGTTTTGTTTTTCTTTCTTTCTTGAGGGGTAACACAGCTTTAAAAAAAAATTGACAGCTGGGATAATGTATCCTTACCTACAAGGTATGTTTTGATTATATTTACGACACTGAAAAGTTAGTTGTTAAACTCTGTGTCACCTGCTCTGACTCCCTAAGTCTCTCCTGTCGTGAGAATGTAGGAATTAAAGCAGCTATGTCTGGCAACTGCATACTCTCTTTTATAAGCTACTGCTGATCATAGATTCAGAAGCAGCACAGTGAACCCGGTCAAGTACTTAAATGGCAGGTTCAAGCTGAACTCCTACAGATGACTTCTGTAGCTCAGAGGTTAATCATAAAGATCCCTTGCTCAAGTGTGTTGAGCCTCAGGCCTGTGGGACAAATCCAGCTAGGGTGTCCATGTGTCATGCCTTACAGAGGGAAGTCCTCTACTTGAAAGGCTGTCAGAGGACCATCCTCTATTCAAAGCTGCCCTCCATTTGAAGGGGTGTCCAATTCCAGCTTAAATATAAAGAACGATAAGAACTGTTGCTCATCCACAGTTAGCCCCTGAAGAGCAGACAGGCACACAGTTCACCTGCTCATAGTTTTCCACACTATGGTGAGAGAGTATTTAAATATTTCTCTTTAAATTTTGATAATTCTGTCCAAATGTGCATCTATGCAGCTAAAGGGGGGGTGACAATTCCCATAGGGATGCAGCTGAAATCTTTCAACCCAGTTAGCGCCATCGGACTCTAGTCTTGAAGACCAGAGGCATCTCAAGATAACAAGCATGCAAGGTGCTAGTTCAGCCTGGCCAAATGGTGCTAAACACACAGAGCACAAAGAAAAAGGAGTTCTTTGCAATCCTTTTAACTGAAGATGACAAAGATCAAGCTGGGGCCCTCTGCATGCAAAGCAGATGCACTATCAATGAGCTATGGTCCCTTGCCTAAAAGAATTCCTGCATATATGATCCTAGTCAGATAATCAGCAAGACTGATGATGACTGCTAATTACATTTCTATACGGCCCCATGGCCAAAGCTCTCTGAGAGGTTTACAGAAATTAAAACAATAAAATACAATATAAAAAATTTAAAAGCCATTTCCAATATACACAAACCACCTATAACTAAAAACAACTCTGAACTGTCAGTCATAGAAAAATCACAGAATAGTAGGGTTGGAAGGGGCCTATAAGACCATCAAGTGCAACCCCCTGCTCAATGCAGGAATCCAAGTCAAAGCATCCCTGACAGGTGGCTGTCCAGCCTCGTCTTGAATGCCTCCAGTGTGGGAGAGCCCACCACCTCCCTCGGGAATGGCTTCCATTGGCGTATTGCTCTGACAGTCAGGACATTTTTCCTGATGTTCAGCTGGAATCTGGCTTCCTGTCCCTTGAGCCCATTATTCCATGACCTGCATTCTGGGATGATCGAGAAGAGACCCTGGCCTTCCTCTCTGTGACAACCTTTCAAGTACTTGAAGAGCACTATCATATCTCCCCTCAGTCTTCTCTTCTAAACATGCCCAGTTCTTTCAGTCTCTCCTCACAGGGCTTTGCTTCCAGTCCCCTGATCATGTTCACTGCCCTCCTCTGAACCTGCTCCAGTTTGTCTGCATCCTTCTTAAAGTGCGGTGTCCTGAACTGGACACAGTACTCCAGATGAGGCCTAACCAGTGCTGAGTGGAGGGGAACTAGTACTTCCCAGGATTTGGAAGCTATGCTTCTATTAATGCAGCCCAAAATAGCAGTGGCCTTTTTTTGCAGCCACATCACATCGTTGGCTCATATTCAGCTTGTGATTGACAACAATTCCAAGATCCTTCTCACTTGTAGAATTGTTGATCCAAGTATCCCCCAACTTGTAACTGTGCATTTGGTTTCTTTTTCCTAGGTACAGAACTTGGCATTGATCCCTATTAAATTTCATTCTGTTGTTTTCTGCCCAGTGCACCAGTCTATCAAGATCACTTTGAATTTTGTTTCTGTCTTCCAAAGTATTAGCTATCCCGCCCAATTTGGTGTCATCTGCACATTTTATCAGCATTCCCTGCACCTCCTCCTCCAAGTCAATACAAATGCTGAAGAGCACTGGGCCCAGGACTGAGCCCTGCGGTACCCCACTCGTTACCACTCCCCAGTTTGAGAAGGTCCCATTGATAAGCACTCTTTGAGTCCGATTCTGTAGCCAACTGTGGATCCACCGGATCGTTGTTTCATCTAGCCCACTTTGAGCTAGTTTGCTCATCAGGATATCATGGGCACTTTGTTGAAAGCTTTGCTGAAGTCGAGATATATGATGTCCACAGCATTCCCACAGTCCACAAGGGAGGTGACCCAATCAAAAAATTAGATCAGATTCGTCTGGCAGGATTTTCTTTTGACAAATCCATGTTGGCTTCGAGTAATCACTGCATTGTTTTCAAGGTGCTTACAGACTGATCAGTTTATCATCTACTCCAGAATTTTCCCAGAGACTGATGTCAGACTGACTGGTCTGTAGTTCCCAGGTTCCTGCTTTTTGCCCTTTTTGAAGATAGGGACAGCATTAGCCCTCCTCCAGTCATCTGGCACTTAACCCGTCCCCCATGATTTCTTAAAGAGAACAGACAGTGGTTCTATACTACCCCACAGCCAATGCTTTCTGGGCAGTCGGGTTTACATACGTTAAAACAATAAAATACAATATAAAAATTATTATTATTATTATATCCCACCTTTTTCCCAGTACTGGGACACAAGGCGGCTTACAAACATTAAAACATATACAATTAAAACATATGAAAATATTCAAAAGTTAAAATATAATCAAACAACAATACAATTAAAATTATATTTAAAACATTAAAGCAGCATTTTAAAACAGCATTTTAGAAGCCTACCCCAGGTTCCAACTATGTCCCAAAGGCCTGCTGGAAGAAGAATGTTTTAGCCTGCCTCCAGAAACACATCAAGGAGGGAGCCATCCTAGCCTCCCTAGGGAGGGTGTTCCACAGCCATGGGCCTCCACTGAGAAGGCCTTCTCCCGGGTTCCCACCAAACGTGCCTGTGACAGTGGTAGAACTGAGAGAAGGGCCTCCCCAGAGGATCTCAGGACCCAGGCAGGTTCATAAGGGAGAATACGGTCTTTCAGATAACCTGGTCCAGAGCCGTATAGAGCTTTATAGGTCATAGCCAGCACTTCGAATTGTGCCCGAAAACAGACTGGAAGCCAGTGGAGCTGTTTTAACGAGGGAGTTGTATGCTCCCTGTAGCCAGCCCCAGTCAACAGTCTGGTAGCAGCTCTTTGGACCAGCTACAGTTTCCGAACACTCTTCATAGGCAGCCCACGTAGAGCGTGTTGCAGTAATCCAAACAGGATGTAACTAAGGCATATGTCACCGTGGCCAGATCAGACATCTCCAGGAACGGGCGCAGTTGGCACACTAGTTTTAATTGTGCAAAAGCACTCCTGGCTACCGCTGAAACCTGAGTGTCTAGGCTTAGGGCTGAATCCAGGAGCACCCCCAAACTGTGAACCTGAGTTTTCAAGGGGAGTGCAACCCCATCCAGCAGGCTGAATCCCTCTTCCCTGATCTGCCTTTCGACTGACCAGGAGCACCTCTGCCTTGTCTGGATTAAGTTTCAGTTTGTTTTCCCTCATCCAGTCTATTACTGATGCCAAACACTGGTTAAGGACAGAAACAGTTTCCTTGGAATCTGATGGAAAGGAGTAGGAGAGCTGGGTGTCATCAGCATATTGGTGGCACCCAACTCCAAAACTCCGGACAACCTCTCCCAGAGGTTTCATGAAGATATTAAATAGCATGGGGGACAAAACAGAACTCTGAGGGACCCCACAAGCTAACGGCCATGGAGTTGAACAGGCATCCCACAACACCACCTTCTGAGTTTGCCCCCCTAGGAAGGAATGGCGCCACTGTAAAACAGTACCTCCAAGTCCCATCCCAGTGAGGCGTCCCAGAAGAATACCATGGTCAGTGGTATTGAACACTGCTGAGAGGTCCAGCAGAACTAATAGGGACACACTCCCCCTGTCCAGTTCCCAGTGTAGGTCATCCACCAAAGCAACCAAAGCTGTCTCTGTCCCACACCCAGGCCTGAACACAGATTGAAATGGATCAAGATAATCCATTTCATCCAGGAACCCCTGAAGCTGGGAGGCCACCACACGCTCTAATACCTTGCCCAAACATGGTACGTTAGAGACTGGACGATAGTTATCTAGTATCGTGGGATTCAGGGAAGGCTTCTTCAACAGAGGTCTTACAACCGCCTCTTTTAAGCATAATGGAACAATATCTTGTTCCAAAGAGGCATTAACCACTCCTGTTATCCATTCAGCCAGTCCTCCTCTGGCCTCTTTAATAAGCCAGGAGGGGCAAGGATCCAGCATACATGTGGTGGCTCTCACCGCTCCAAGGATCCTGTCCACATCCTCGGGCTGCACAAATTGAAAAGAATCCATCAACACTGAACAAGCAGGAGCCAAAGTGACATCCACAGGATCTGCATTAACTACAGCATTCAAGTCAGAACGGTTCTAAGCGATTTTATCAGCAAAGTGCTGGGCAAATTGTTCACGGTGGGCTGTCGAGTGGTCGGCATTTTCATCACATGGGCGAGGATGTAGAAGGCCCCTGGCCACTTGAAACAGCTCCGCTGGCCAGCTCCTGCAGATGCAATGGTGGCAGAAAAGAAAGACTTCTTTGCTGCCCTCACTGCCACAGAGTAGGCTTTCAGGTAAGCTCTATCCCATGTTCGATTGGTCTTGTTCCGGGTTTTCCACCAATGTCACTCTAGTCTCCATGTCATTCACTTCATCGCCACCAGTTCCCTAGAGATAGGCTGACCATATGTACCATTTTAAACGGGACAGTACCTTTTTTTTCATATTTCCTGACCATCCCGTCATTTTAATATAAATGTCAGTTTTGTCCCGTTTTTAATTTTTTGTAAAAAACTGAACGCGTTTATTATAAGGCTCTATTCTAATCAACGCGTCCAGTAAAACTACTAGTGTGACAAAAGAGGAAGTTCTGTTGACTTTATCCAGTCAGGGCCAGGCTTCTTGAGCTAGTGACGATCAGATGCCGCCCCCTTGCTTGTCTGCAGTGGCGGGGAATTCGAGAGGCGGTCGCTAAGCCCCATTCAGCATGTGGGAGCCAGGAGGGTGAAGCTTACTGTTATTTCTACCATCATTCCGCCCACAGAGATTCTTTCTGCCCTACATTCAGTTAGAGTCAGACTTTCCAGACTCATATTTAGGGATGTATGAAACCCTTACCTGGCTCCGTTCCGGGGCTTATGCAGTGGGAGGGAGGGGCTCCGTCCCTCCCCCCAGAATCCTCCCCAGCCACAGCTGGAAATTCGGGCTGCTGCTGGGCTGCTGCGGCCGCTATGCCAGCTGCCATTTGCGTCCCTGCCAAGCCATGATAGGCTATGTAAGTATTTATGTTGCCTATCATGACAAAAGGCAGCCACGCAAATGGCGGTCGCTATGCCATTTGCGTGGCTGCCTTTTGCCATGATAGGCTACGTAAATACTTACGTAGCCTATTACGGCAAAGTGCAGGGGCGCAAATGGCATAGCGGCCACCATTTGCGCCCCTGCTCTTTGCCATGATAGGCTAAGGAAGTATTTACATAGCCTATCACGGCAAAAGGCAGCCACGCAAATGACAGCCCCTACGACGGCTGCCATTTGCAGCCGCAGCAGCCCAGCAGCAGCCGGAAGAGGAGCCAGAGCCACCGCATCCACCACCGCCACATCCGCCGCCAGGTAGGCTCTGTCCCGGGGGGATTCTGCAGGGGGAGGATTGCCCCGTTCTGCCATGGACTCCGAGGGGCCGGATTCTTTAGAATCTGGCCTCACTGGAGTCCGTGGCAGAATTCTCCAACATCCCTACTCATATTTCGGTTCAACAGGCTGTTAGCTATTTTTTTATTACAGCGGAACTGTCCGGTGGGACATTAGCATATACCGGCTTGTGATAGCAGTTGGGATGCCATGCTCATTCATTTTTTTTCTTTTTCTTTTTGGAGTATGTTTATGTTTTTTTGCAGTCTGGCCACTGCAGTTCTGCATTAGAGTGTTCAGTGTGGTATGCCATACAGATTTGTTTACTGCTCATGTGATATTTTATAAGTATTTTATATATGTATATTTATGAGTGGGAGGTTTTGTGTGTATATGCAATAAATTAGTGTTATTCATTTGCACCCCTTTCCACGTTCTTTTGCAGTGAGTTTAGGTTGCTTTTCATGAATACGGAATATTACATAACCCCGTCCTGTTTTTGTCTCCCCGATATCCCATTTTGGTCTCAAGGAAATATGGTCAGCCTACCTAGAGAACCAGGGTGCTGATTTGGCTCCACTCCGTGACAGCGGACGCTCAAGCGCGATTGTGCCCCCACCCTGGCCATTTCCCTGTTCCAGAGATCAGCCAGGGCTTCGACAGAATTGCCTGCCGAGGCAGCAGGAAAATCCCCGAGATCCGTCAGGAAACCATCCAGATCCATCAGCTTCCTGGGACAGACCAGCTTAATCAGTCCCCCACCCTTGCAGAGGCACTGAGTTCCAGTGAGTCTAAACCCACCAGGTAGTGATCTGTCCATGACAACAGAACAACAGAAAGTTCCTCCACACCAGATCACCATCATCCTGCCCGGCATAGAAAACTAGGTCTAGAGTGTGACCTGCTGTATGAGTGGGGCCAGAAACCACTTTGGACAGACCCATGGTCATCATGGAGGACATGAAGCCCTGAGCCACTCCTGACAGGGCAGCCTCAGCATGGATGCTGACATCTCCCAGCAGAACAGGCAGAGGGGACTCCATCATAGCCGCTGAAATCACCCCGGCCAGGTCAGGAAGGAAGACTGTTGGGCAGCAGGGTAGGCAGTACACCAACAGAATCCCTATTCTGTCCTGAGTTTTAAGTATACACATTCAAACCCAGTAGACCATGGGCCAGGACACCTGGTGAGGGGGATAGTATCAAGATAGACCACTGCAACTCGCACCCCCCCACCTCCCAGGGTTTTCAGCCTGCCGTTCTACTACAGAAAACCCTGTGGGGGGGGGGGACAAAGCTGAGATAAATTATCACCCCCAGCTTCATCCAACCAGGTCTCTGTAATACATGCCAGGTCGGCATGCTCATCCTGGATGGCTGTCTTACCATTGACCGACCTGGCATTCACCAACAGTATGTTCAACCCAGGGGGACTGCTGCCAAGGCTATCCAGGTTATTTGTATTGGGGGACCACTTGGAGACAACCAGGACCCTGTTAGGTCCTCAGTCCCCTGAACAAGCGACTGTCTCCCCCCACCATGTCTCCCTCTGCCCTGTATAATTGTAATAGCTACCCCCTGTGTCCCTTCATCTCCCCTTCTTTCTTTGAAGCATATCCCTCAAACGATAGATGTGTAACCCAACACCCCACTGTTGACAAGGGGCAGGGCCCTCACCCTCGTGTTCCCCTGAAGTGGCTCCCCCAAAGGGGTGAGCCCCTCTGGTGGCCGTCCCACCCCCACAGGAGCCTAGCTTTTATGCCCCCAGCCCAGGAAGATGACACAATTGGGCTGGGAGGGGGTGGCAGTCCTGGGGGAAGCTGCTGAGTTAGGGCCTTAGTCCTGCGAAGAGGCAGCACTCAGTGATGTGTGGATCAGGAGTCCCAGGGGCAGAAGCAGAGGTAGCAGCAAGAAGCAGATTCCCTCTCCTTCCACCATGCAGTTGTTCTTGATTGGGGTCCTCTTCTCTTGTCCAAGGAAAGCTGTGGCTTTCCTTGGAAAAGTTTAAAAGCCACTTACATAAAAGCACACAGACAATATAAACAAACAACATATAACTAAAAACAACTTTGAACTGTCAGTCATAACTAAAGACACATCAAGGACAATTAAAACTCATCATGTGCTGCCAAATGCCTGGGAAAAGAGAGAGGTCTTAACCCGGTGCCGAAAAGATAACAATGTTGGTGCCAGGCGGACCTCATTGGGGAGCTTGTTTCACAGATGGGGGAATACCACTGAGAAGGCCCTCTCCCTCAGTGGTACCTTCCAAGCTTCCCTTGGAGGAGGCACTCGCAGGAGGACCTTAGATGCTGAACGTAGCATACAAGTAGGTTCATTTCGGGAGAGGCATTGGGTATTGCAGTCCCAAGCCATGTAGGGCTTTATAGGTTAAAACCAGCACCTTGGATTGAGCTTGGAAGCATATAGGCAGCTGGTGCAAGTAGGCCAGAGTCGGTCAGTCTTATATGTTCAGACCTTCTGGTCCCCATTATCAATCTGGCTGCTGCATTTTGCACAAGCTGCAGCTTCTGAACCGTCTTCAAAGGCAGCCCCACATGGAGCGCATTGCAGTAATCTAACTTGAAGGTTACCAGAGCACAGATGACTGAAGGCAGGTTATCCCTGTCCAGATAGGGGCATAGCTGGGCCACCAACCAAACCTGGTAGAAGGCACTCCATGCCACTGAGGCCACCTGAGCCTCAAGTGACAAAGATGGTTCCAGGTGGACTCCAAGCTACAGACCTGCTCCTTCAGGGGGAGTGCAACCCCATCCAAAACAGGCTGAACACCCTTCATCCAGTCAGCAGAACCACCCACCAACAGCATCATAGTCTTGTCTGAATTGAGCATCAGTTCATTACCCTCATCCAGTCCATTGTCACAAATAGGCACCGATTTAGCACATCCACAGCCTCACCTGAAGAAGAAGGTGAAAAGGAAAAATAGAGCTGTATGTCATAGAATCATAGAATAGTAGGGTTGGAAGGGTCCTACAAGACCATTGAGTCCAACCCCCTGCTCAATGCCATCAGCGTACTGATGACAACAAGCTCCAAAACTCCAGATGACTGCACTCAATAGTTTCATGTAAATGTTGAACAGCATAGGGGACAGAACTGACCCCTGTGGAACCCCATATTGGAGAATCCACAGGGCTGAGCAGTGTTCCCCAAGCACCACCTTCTGGAGCCGACCTTCCAAATAGGAGTGAAACCACTGCAATGTAGGGGTGGGCAGATTCCCTACCTGCCGGTCCGTGGGGAACCCACCTGTGGGAGGAAGGCGATCCATTCCTCTCCCCGGAATCCTCTTCAGCTTGCTTCGCTCCATGGCGATTCCACAGAGCCACCAGCCAGCTCCGATGCCGTATGGCTAGCTAAACGGGACTTGACTGACTGTGGACGCAAATGGTGTCCAGGATGCCATTTGCAGCCGTAAAGGTCTTAGTTTAAGCTAAATGCAGCCATTTACAGCTGCGTTTACTTTAAACTAAGGCCTTTATGGCCGCAAATGGCGTCCTGGATGCCATTTGCAACTGCAGTCAGTCCCCTTCAGCCAGCGATACAGCATGACGGCCGTATCGCTGGCAATCCAAAGCCAGAGGATCCGGCCGAAGCGGATTCTGCGGGGAAGCAGAGGTAAGTCTTCCGTTCCGCCATGGACTCTGGGGGGCTGGATTCTTTAGAATCTAGCCTCATTGGAGTCCGTGGCAGAATTCTCTGCCCTCCCTACTGCAATGTAGTACCTCACATTCCCAACTCAGGGAGCCATCTCAGAAGGATACCATGGTTGATGGCAACCACTTGCTCAAAGACCTCACCCAGGAATGGAACATTTGCAACCGGCCTATAATTATGAAGGTTTTCTGGGTCCAGGGAGGATTTCTTCAGGAGTGATCTCACCACCACCTCTTTCAGGCAGCCCAGGACCACTCCCTCTCGCAAGGAGGCATTAATCACCTCCCTAGCCCAGCTGGCTGGTCCCTCCCTGTTAGTTTTTATTATCCAAGAGGGGCAAGGATCCAATATAGAAGTGGTTGCACAAACCTGTCCAAGCACCTTGACCATGTCCTCGAGCTGTACCAACTGAAACTCATCCAAAAAAACAGGGCAAGACTGTGCTCTGGATACCTCACCAGATTCACCTGCAGTTTTACTGGAGTCTAAGTCCCAGGGATGCAAAAGGTTTTATTCTGGAAGTGCCTAGCCAGCCCAGTGCATTACAGCAGGCCTCTGATGGTTCCATAGTGTCCATAGGGCCAGAATATAAAAGGCCCTGGACAACCCTAAAAAGCTCTGCTGGGCAGCATATGGATGATTGAGTAGAGACTAGAGACAGTGAAAAAAAAAATTTCCTTGCCACTCTCACTGCCTTTGAATATGCCTGGCCATAGGCATGCGCCAGGATTTAGCTGTGCAGGAGGAGGTTCTGAGGTTCCAGTGATGCAGCAAGGTCATTTTAGAGCCTGGATGTAATGGTCTTATACCCCCCCCCCAACTTTGACAATCATACACCACTAACATTTCTTCCAACCCACATTTTACCATCTTGTCAGCAAGGATATCATGGGAAACCTGGTCAAACGCTTCGCTGAAATCAAGTTCTACTATGTCCACAGCATTTCAATGATCTACCAAGCTAGTAACTCTATCAAAAAAGGAGATAAGGTTGGTCTGGCCCCAACATATTCCTGACAAATCCATGTTGATTCCTAGTAGTCAATGTGTAATCAATGTGTCATTTTTTAGATGCTCACAGACAGACCACCTAATCAGCCATTCAAGAATTGTGCTTGGTATTGGCATCAGGTTAACTGGTCTGTAGTTTCCTGGATCTACCTCCCCACCCCCTTCCTGAAGATGGGGACAACATTTGCCCATCTCCAGTCTTCCAGCACCTCACCTGTTCTCCAGGAGGCTCTGAAATAGCATCCGCAAGTTTCTTCAGCACCTGGGGATGTAATTTATTTGGTCCTTGAGATTTGATTTCATTTAAAGTAGCTAAGTGCTCCCTAACCCTGTCCTTACTTTTTCTGGGCTGCAAATTTTTCTGTATATCATTTGCTCCGGGTTCAATGCAACCTCCCTTGTGGGAGAGGACCAAGGCAAAATAGGAGTTGAGTAGTTCCTCCTTCTCTCCATCACCTGTTAGCAATTCACCATCTTCCCTAAGCAGCAGACTTACCTATGGTTCTTTTGACTTGAAACCAGACTTGGACTGGAACCTCTTCAAATAGAGGACACCTGCTCTCTGCCCAGTCTCCAAAATGGAGGATTGTCTTCCAAAGTAGGACACCTGGTCATCCTACTGCAGTGCGCAGAACTATGTAAAACCTTTGGGCTCCCCACCAAGGGAGACATCCTCCACTGTTGATTTGCACTGTCCTTTTCAAGCAAGCCTTTATATGGTTCTTTATGTGGTCCATGCAGGATTGGACTGGACTCCAGTCTTCCCTTGGAGTTTGTTAAACCTGGGCAGCACTTCAACCCAGCTCGCCGTTTTCTTGCCACATAGCAGAGGCACATCCCCATCTCTTATTTCCATCTGACTGATTTATTTCATTAACTGATGAAATTATGCCTGACACTTTCCTCCCACAGTTGATCTACATGATGTTTTTCTTTTGGGGTGGGGGTGGAGATGGGAGTGTGCAATGAAATTACTTGTCACACAACCCAAAGCTCAATGACTGTAATTTTCTTATCAACGCAAAATGTGCTCACTGCTGTAATTCTGCCTCCAGATTCCTGCCTCCCAGTTAGTGACAAGAAAACTTTATGTCAGTGGGATTGGGTTGTCTGTCTGTTGTCTTCCCTTCAGAGATGAAAGGAAAGGGGGAGCAAAAGAAGGTTGACTGTCTTTCTTCCTTCCTTCCTTGAGTATGGACAGGATTCTGGGCCTTTGGCAGGATGAGGCTGGCAGCTGCATTGCCCTACCTGAAGCACTGAATAAATGTTAACTCCAGAAAGCAACATCTTAAATAACTTTTTACATTAAGAGAGCTTCGGCTATTGGGTGGTATAGAAATGAAATTAAATAAATAAATGCATTAAAATGTTCCATGAAAAGAAAGTTTTTTATAAAATCACTGGGCAATTAATGCTCCCCCAAGTCATAGTGCTCCGAATTACACCAAAATGACCCACCCACATCTACTCACCCTAGCTCCCCTAGAAATTTGTTTCAGTTCTTTTTTGACCAGAATTTATCCAATTCACACCTCCTAGTCTTGAGTGCAGACTTGAACATAATCTGCAGTTGAAGAGCTTTTTCACACAGGTCTTATATCGTGTGATCAAGATTGGTTGCTCACAGAAGTTTGTGGATCCTTTACATGATGTTGTCAACCTCCAGAGCCCCTCCCATGGTTTATGACCTTCATTCCGCTTTTTAAAAGATCAGAGTTAATGTGATAAGGGATGTCAATCTGATCTATCAGCTGTGTGTAATGACAGTGTTGCACTATAATCACAGCGCCATCTAGTGGCTGTAAAATGAAACATATAGAAACCTACAGAACTTGCCGAGAAAGGAAGCCCTTGATTCGAAGCATGTGTCCGCCCATGTAAAGGAGCAGATCCTAAGCCAGAAAGAATCCAGAAACAGAAAGCCCCAGTAAGGATGCAGGATTTCAGTCTCGTGATGATCCCCGAAGGCTGCAGAGCCAACATGACATGGGAGCCTTGATCAGCATGCAGTTTCTTTTTAATGTGTGTGGGGATGGTAGAAGTTGGTGGCAGGGGGATGGGGAGGAATGAAGAGATCTGGATTTCTTTTGTGTGCATTATTCCCTTCCCATTTTCTTTGCTCTGTCTGCTTTTTTAACTAGCCCAAGGATTTCCTTCTCTTTCCGTTGTTTTCTTTCTGCTTATTTACCTCTTTATTTTCCTCCTATTTCTTCTTCCTGTTTTCTCTTCCTTTTGCCTCTCACCTCTTTTTTCTATTTCTCCCCTTTTCCTCTTCCTTCCCCCTTTCCTCCTCTTGCTTCTGGTCTTCCTTCCTTCCTTCCTTCCTTCCTTCCTTCCTTCCTTCCTTTCCCTTTCCCTTTCCATCTTTCTTTATAGCTCCAATCGTCTTTTTTTTTGGGGGGTGGGAATTCTCTCCACCCAACAGGAATAAGGAAATGAAGTCATGCTCAGCCCCCTGTTGGGGGGCATTCCTTTCCCAATCACAGGCAACTCATGGAAGTGTGAACTTCTGCTGCCCAGCAGCCCCCTCCCCGTCTTTGCTCCTGACTCTGGCTCCCTATAGAGCTGCACAGAAACATGTCAAAGTGGCCTTGTGGCACTTTACTGCAGGGGTGCAGAGCCTCAGGCTTCAGAAAGAACACACAAACCATGTGTGTGGTTGAGACCGGCCCAAAGTCACCCAGTGAGCTTCCATAGACAAGTGGGGACTAGAACCCGCCATCTCCCAAGTCCCAGTCCAACACTCTAACCACTAGGCTACACTGGTTGTCTAACCACTACACCACACTGCTGTTATGAAACTCATGAAAAAGAGACAGTATAATGGAAAGTTCTTTCTGAAGCAGTTACACTTGTACAAATGCAGCATGAGGGGAAAGATTAGCAAGCTTCTCTTTCTTTGAATAAAAAGCACACTCTGCACATGCTCAGGGAATGGACAAAATGAGGAATAAACATACCAGGGAATATGAAAAACTATATTATTCCATTATGTGTGTGTGGGGGGGGAGCTTCTCCCCCAATCCAGCTGTTTCCCTGGAAACCCCCTCCCCGCCCATTCACCCAAGGGTCTTCTGAGATAACTTACAAGAGTTTGATCATGAGCTGGATGTGGAAATACAAAGCTGAGCTGGGGTCAAGTGGGGTGCTGACATGTGTAGGAGTAAGTCGCATTGAACTCAGTAAGACTTCTGAGTAGACATGCACAGAGTTGGTTCTCCTCTCCATTTTAGCCTCACAACATCAACAACAATGTTGGATGTGGAAATATAAAGCTTAGCAGGGAGAATAATACCTCATGCAGGGCTCCAGGACCGGCATGGTCTTTTTAAAAGATTTTTTCTTTCTTTAAAACAGTGTTGCTTTACACAAATAGTTTATCACTCAGGCACACCTAAGACAGCCTTCTTTTGGGAAGCCTCTACAAGGAAGAGGAAGTGTTTTGCCTGAAAGTAATTACTACATGTCAGGGCAGGGGAAAAAAATACATAAATATTTACGAAAAATAGTGATTCTTACGGATGTTATGCAGACTCACAGAGATGGCTGGGCACCGGAATTATGGTTGTCGGTACAGATTTATCTTCATAATTTTCGGAGCAGAAAAAAAGAGGATTCCGGGGGCTTGTGAATGGCGGAACGGAGCACTGGCCACAAACAGCGGAAGTCAGGCGGCACCGAAGGTACACAGTTCGTACATCCCTAGATATGATAGTGCTCTTCAAGTACTTGAAAGGTTGTCACAGAGAGGAAGGCCAGGACCTCTTCTCTGTCATCCCCAAGTGCAGGACGCGGAATAATGGGCTCAAGTGACAGGAAGCCAGATTCCGGCTGAACATCAGGAAAAACTTCCTGACCGTTAGAGCAATACAACAGTGGAACCCATTACCGATGGAGGTGGTGGGCTCTCCCACACTGGAGGCATTCAAGATGAGGCTGGACAGCTACCTGTCAGGGATGCTCTGACTTGGATTCCTGCATTGAGCAGGGGGTTGGACTTGATGGCCTTGTAGGCCCCTTCTATGATATTATATCATATCATATCTATTCTATGATATACAGAATTCCCCCCCCTCCTCCTCCACCACTGTCACTGATTGGACACTGCTGGGTTAAGTTCAGCCCTACTGTGGCCATTCACCAAAGCTCCCTCCCTCCTCCTCCCCCTCCCTGATCTTTCACAAGTTAGTACATTTTGGAGACAGGCTGTCTGGGCTAATCAGAACACATCAGCTCTGAATGTATGAGGTGCACCATGGTGCCTTGTAGGTGACTTGCTTCACTTTGGGGAGGGGGGGTCTCAGTGCTGTTCTGATCTGCCTTGTATCATGCTGAGGAACCTCCAAATTGGCCCGCTTCACCTCGTTATTCAGGCTTTGGACTGAAGCAGTGCATAGTCCTACTGAGTACCTTGTTCCCTCAAGGACTATGACTAAGGTAAGAGCAAAAGATGCACAGCATGATAAATGATTACCTCCATGATTTCAAAAATGTCTACTTACAGCAATCCCGTTCCTCATCACCCAGCATGTGGAAGAATCCCAGTGCCCTGGAGAGGGCTCTGCATTTCATAGGCATTGCCTCTACCAGCTCATGTGAGTAGGGTGGCCAATTAAGCATCAGCAAAAAGAAGAAATGCATCACCCAAAAAAGAGGACAAAAGAGGATACCAATTTGCCTAATATTTGCATATGGAAATGTACGGGTACATGTGCAAATTTAGGGGGGGGGGAATAACTGTCATTTAAATGGAAATACAAGGTATCTTCCCATAGTGGGAAAGACTGACCAGGTTACTTCCACAGTCTGTTGTCCAAGTGCTTACTCTTGATGGGAAAGTTCAAGACAACTTTATGGTTCTTTGACTTTAACCCAGACACCTCTTCAAATAGAGGACTGTCCTCTGCCTGCTCACCAACATAGAGGACTGTCCTCTGTCCAGAAGGACACCAGTCCACCCTACATGTGAGGTACTGAGCAAGCCAATAATCTTAAAAGAGAACGGCAAGTAAGAAGACAAATGCGCCATTAGATATACATGCACATCCTCAAGACATCCTAGATGACAGGGAAGGCATACGGACTGGCATTGTCGCATTGGTACCAGGGGGGTAGGTTCCTTGGGAGGGTCTTGCATGGTGTTGCTTTGGCAGCCCCTTTAATAGCTTACAGTCAGTTCTTAGTAGGGCTGTGCACCACTTCGGCCCAAAGCCCAAGTTAAAGCGGGCTGCTTCGGGCCACTTTGAGCCCCTTCCGAGGCGAAGCGGAGGGGGCATGAAGAGACCTGGGGCGAGTAGGGGGCTCTCTGATGCGCCTTGGTGCACTTCGGAGCTTCGGCACCCCCGGCCCAGCTACGTCAGCTCCTCCAGGTCCTTACCTGAGCTGCCCATCACAGTCGTCATCACCGCTGCTGCCACCATCATCCAGCTGCTGCCGTCACCGCCGCCAGCTCCTGAGGCCTGACGCACACCGGCTCTTGTTGCAGGGAGTCACCATTTCAAATGGTGACTTCCAGGAACTTCCGTTTTAAAAATGGCAACTCCCTGCAATGAGAGCCGGCACACGGCCTGGCTTCAGGAGCTGGCGGTGATGAGGATGGTAGAGGAGGAGGAGGCAGCGATGGAGGAGGAGGCCCAGGTAAGGAGCTGGGGGGTTGTGTGGGGGTGTTGGGGTCCCGAAGCGGGATTCGGCCCTCTGAATCCTGCTTCAGGTTTGGGGCTGAGTCACACACACCCCCGCCCAAATCAGCCCAAGCCGAGTCAGGCCTGCCTCTGAAGCCATAAAGCAACTTCCAAGTCAGATCAGAGGGTCCCTCACAGCCCTAGTTCTTAGGCCTCCCTATGGCCCCATGTGAGCAGCATGAGCCAGAAGACTCCCTAAGCTCAGTCTCCTGTCTCTGCACTTCCCATGGTGTGGTGGGCAAGCTGTCTTTCAGAGAAAGTCATCTGGCCTTCTCATGGAGAGATAAGTGCCCTTGATAAGCGCCCGCTCATTCGCTGGAACACCACTTGCAAACCGCTCAGTTGCCTCCTGTGCCCAGATTGCACCATCTGATCTGCCTTGCGAGCTCGTCTGTGGATGCCTTTGCCTTGCAGTTCAGCTAGATGGCTTCTGGGTGGCCTTCCATTTGGATGAATTGACTTCTTCCCTTTCTCCAGAGCACCAAGCAAACAAACATTGATAGGCCCTCTCACAGCCAATGCTTTCCATAACCGGAGAGATGACTAAGTGGGATGCGAGCAAATTAGACATCTGTTTCTCCCATGCGGCTCTTTTTCATTACAAAAAATGCCATCTCTGCAACACAGAGCATGGAGGGAGGGATTCGGGGCGGAGGGGGGCAGAGAGAATGAAGCAAATGAGAATAAAAGGCCTGGCTTTATTTCTGAAGAGGAACGTGATGTCTGATTGGCGCATTCTCCTTCAGGTCCACTTTTCTCCTCTCTGGTGGATCATCACAGGTCTTTTTTTAGACGGGGCAGTAATGCTGCCTCAAGCTGGTACTGGCGCAAGGAGCAGCAGTACCTGCTGACTGACTGGAGTGTATTAAAGGGTAGTTCATTAGCCGAACATGGCTGATGTAGGGCCAGGAAAAGATTGCTCAGAGGATGCTTTCAGAATATTGACTCGTCCTCAGCTGAAAGAAAGAGGCCCCAGCCATGCTTGGTTATTCCTGTGTTTGAAAGGTTGACATGGCAACTAGACCCTCTCTGGCTCATTCTTAATCTCCTGGCAGGCCGGAAGAAGCTGCTGGCAGTAGGGTAGCCTTGTGTCCTACTTTGAAGAGGACAGTCCTCTATTTTAAGGGCTATGTGCCCCATTCCTGTCATCCCTGCTTCTAGAGCCAGCTCCCAATCTTACCAGGAACAGTCCTGTGGTTCAAGGACCAGGAAGAGCAGTCTAGCTGGGGAGCTGTGTCCAGCAGAGAGCACGCGGAGAAAGATGTTGTATGCAGTCCAGGTCTGGTTTCAAGATCAAGCACTATCAGAAGGAAGACCAGAGGGGGCCTTGAAGTGGCCTATCAAGAGTTAGCATATGGGCAGCAGACTGAGCAGGCAGGCACACTGGTCACCTGGCCACAGTGTCCTCTCTTCCTTTTCGATGAGGCATAAGCGGCCAGCCTGGCTGGCAGACTTGTAGGGTTGAAATGGTGCGCCAAGAATAGGCCTGGTGTCACACAGAATTCGCAGGCAGGTGCCTGAGCCCTAGCACAGGTCATCACAGAAGGCTGCCCTACCCTTGCCCCCTTTTGAAATTGTCTGCCAGGGCTCTGACCAGTCCTGGGCAGTTTGGTCTGGGAGGTGCCATTCCAGTTTTCCACAATGCCCTTGCATAGTGTCACTCCAAAGCATGGCAAGAAATTAAAATGGCAGCTCCTAGCCACCTGGCATGGATCAGGGCACCGCTGCTGGCCAAGTCAACTCACCAGGCCTCACCCACACAGAAAAGGGCCCAGTGACAGAGGATGGGGCCCTCCTGAGGGCCTCAAACTTGAAACTGGCCCCAAAGGCTACATGATGCAGACACATCAAGAACACTGTACTACTGGAGTTAGGGATGCCAGAGAAATCCTCAAGGGATTCCAATGAGTTCAGAGTTCTATGAATCCACCCCCTATGCATTCTGCACCAGACTGGCTTATTCCAAGTCACATGGATTCCAGAGATTTGTGCTAATTCGCACTTGTGCTAATGCACATTAGTGCAAGTGGAACAAAAGTCTCATACATCCCTTAAAAAAAAAAAAATCCAATTCCGTCAGTGAGTGGATGATGGAATGAAAGATGCCAGACAATCCACAAAACACAGATGGAATGGATTTAACAAAATCCATACCTCCCTACTTGGAGCTAAGAGCAAGATCTCGGACCCCCCTGCACTCCTTGGGAACTGAATGTGTTTTCAGTAGATCCAGACAGAAGTCAGTACAGGCTGCAGGCCGTAGAGATCAAATCCACAAGGACGAGCCAGCCCAGAGGCAGCAAGCCACAAAGCCAAATTCAAAGCCAAGGGAGGGGTCAGGTCCAGCAATGGGGCAGAACATGTCGTCTGCTGACAACCGTGCTAGCTGATGGAACCCACATTTTCAGATGTTGGGGACAGACAACAGGGGGAGGCACAGTCTATATACTAGGGCTGTTGAACCTCTCTCAGCCCAGGGGCCATATTTTGAGTAAGCTCGGGGGGGCGCATTCCAGTGCTGGGTGAAGCCCAAGTCAAAATGGGGTGAGGCCAAAGGCAAAAGGGACGGGGCCAAAAACCAAAAACGAGTGGAAGATTTTGGCTTAAAGCTCTGGCTGCCAATAACTGCCAATAACGCCTGGGACTTACTGCCAAGTCTCAGGAGAGGCATTTCAACCTTTGAGAACAGGGAAGAAAATTCTCGACAGCGGGAGGCCCCCAAGTGATCGGCAGCTGGGGGGGAAGGGGCAGGGCGAGGGCCCGCTCGCTGGTTTGCTCCTGGCTGCCGCCCAGCTGCCACTTCTGTCTGCCCAGCCAGCCACATCTTCTTCCAGTGGCCATGGCGGCAAGGACTGCGCCGCTGCCCCTGCCACCTCCTCCACCCCCTCTCGAGGAAGAGAGAGAGAAAGAGAGCGGGCAGGTGAGCGAGCGGGGCCCGCTGGCCAGGCAACTGGGCTGGGCAGGAGGGGGAGTCGACGAGATGCCCTGGGCCAGGCCCGGGTGAGGGGAAGGGGGCGTAGTCATCTGGGAAGCCCTGGAGGGCCTGGCTGGGAGCGCAGGTGGGCCAGATTTGGCCTGCAAGCCTGAGGTTCTGCACCTGTGCTATGAAAGGATAGCCCCAGGTGTTCCCTTCATCCTCCCCCTGGTCTCTCCCATCCTTCTCCTTCCGTTGTAATCCCCCCTTCACACACACATTGTGAAGGTCCCTGCTCGGTCGGGGGCAGGGACCTCCCTTTTTTGTGCACACTCTGCAGTGCCTCATACATGGACGGTGCCGTATAAATAATAACTGCTGACAATAACCTTTAAATGTCGTGTCTGAGATTTGTTAAAGATGCTTTGTGCTCCACGTCTGACACAGCAGCCTCTAACAGCGTCTGATGTTACCGTGTTGTTAACAACAGTGGCTGTAAACACATTCACACTTCTTCTTCCCAGAGAGACAGAGGAAGCGTGTTTGTTTGGCCATGATTTACAACCTACCGTCTTGTCTGCATTGTAAAGATGCATAATTGCCCTATTTTCCCTCCCCACCCCATCCCCCCCACATCATCTCTTAAGTAGCTCACACACCAGAAAACTAAATGCTGCATCCTTTGACGGTTTTCTTTTTTCTTTTCTTTTTTTTTAAGGGGGGAGGAGTAGAGATAATATTGAACTAATTTCTGTCAAAGGAAGATACAGTTTTCAGACAAATCCTCACTGCTCAGCATGGGGAGATAACAGCCTCTTTTCTAAACATAATGATACCTTACCATATAGGGTCTTTGTTCCTTTCTTGTTTATTTTAATTTCAGGAACAGCTTAGCACTGTTAAATGTTGGCTAAGTACCAATACCGAAATATGAAACAACCTTGCCGGGGGTGGGGGGAGGTGGACAGGTTAAAAGAGTTAAGATTGAATGGAAAGTTGTTGCAACTACAAACCACCCTCCCTTCCTCCCCCCCCCCCAATTCTTTACCTTCATTTCATCTAAAAAAAAATATGGATTTCACCATTGCTGGGAAAACGTGTGGGATGCGACACAGAGCATAGACCTCAGTCTCCTAAGAACATCAGCTTTCATTCCTTTAAAAAAAGCAAATTTCTAGCCCTTATGATTTGAAGATACATTTGAATGCTGGGATAAATGGGTTTTCTCTTTTCTGTCCCTTTATCATCTGTTAGGGTAGCTATTTATGCATCACCAAAAGAAAGGGAAAAAATGCATCACCCATAAATGGAACAAAAGTAGGGCTGCGCACCACTTCGGCCCCAGGCCTGAACCCCAAGTCAGTGGGCTGCTTCAGGCCACTTTGTGCCCCTTCCGAGGTGAAGTAAAGGGGGCACGAAGTGGCACGGACAGGGTCGGGGGCTCACTGAAGTGCTCGGTGCACTTTGGAGCTTCGGCCCCCGGCCCGGTCCCCCCCCCGGCCCAGCTCCCCCCGGCCCAGCTCCCCCCGGCGCCTAAAGGTTTAGGCTTAACCTGAGCTGCCTTCTCCGCCACTGTGCCACTGCCTTCTTTTTCTTCTCCACCACTGCAGCACCACCGCTGCACCATCTTTGAGGCCGCCACCACACCGCTGACACCTTCTCCACCACCCGCCACCACAGCTGCTGCTGCTGTCTTCACCGTTGTCCGCCGCCGCTGCTGCTGCCGCCATCTCCTGAGGCCTGGAAGCACAGTGACTCTTCTTGCAGGGAGTCGCCATTTTAAAAATGACAACTCCCTGGAAGAAGACCAGTCGTCGCGCATCCAGGCCTCAGGAGATGGTGGTGGCGGCGAAGAAGACGACGACGATGGAGAAGGTGGCAGCGTGGTGACGGAGAAGGTGGGGGAGAAGGTGACGGTGTTGGCAGCAGAGGAGGAGGCGGCCTAGGGAAGGAGCTGGGGGGTTGCGTGGGGGCGTTGGAGGGGACCCGAAGCGGGGTTCGCCACCCAAACGTGGCTTTGGATTTGGGGCCGAGGTGTGTCGGGGGGCCCCCGAATCTGCCCAAGCCGGATCGGGCCTGCCTCGGAAGCCTCAAAGCGGCTTCCGAGTCAGATCAGGGGGTCCGTGCACAGCCCTAAACAAAAGAGGATGGATTTGCATAAAATTTTCAGTGGGGGTGGTATAAAGCGGCACAACAGCAAAGCAATAAAGAGGCTCTGAATCCATTGCAGATGCAGCCAGCCTGAAGGTAAAATGTATAAGAAAAACAGAAAGACTAACAACAGCGTATTAAAAATATAAAATATAAAAATATATATTTTAATACCCTGTTTTTAGTCTTTCTATCTTTCATATGTGTATGTATGTATGTATGCAAATTTGGAAATAATTTAGAAATAATTACTATACTTTAAATGCAATACATTTTAGCCTAGGGCAGAGGACTGTGCCTGCACATTCTGCTCTCTGGGGGCTAACTGCTGGTGGACAACTTCAAGGCCCAGCTCTTCCTTCTGACGGTCCTTTATCTTGATACCAGACATGGACTGGGGAGCCCTTCAACTAGAGGACTCTCCTTCTTTGATAGTGAAAAACTGAAATGGAATCCTGGTAAGGTGGAGGCTCTGTGGATGGGTGGTTCCCAGGTCTGGAAGTTGGGTAATTACCTGTCCTGGATGAGCTTGCACTCACTGTACAGGAATGGGTATGCTCTTGGATTTATCTCTGTCAATCAAGGCCCTCATCTAGCCCACCACTGCATCCAGGCACCAGTCCAGGCTGTGCACAGCCATATCTGATTCAGAGGTAACAGAAACAGGGCTGGGTGTCATTTGCATGCCAATGACATCTTCTCCCAAATTCCATAATGACCACACCCAATGGCTTCATATAGATGTTAAAAAGCGCTGGTGACTGAAGTGCCCTGTGGCACCCCACAGGGCACTATTGCCAAGGGGCCAAGGCACAATCCCACAATGCTTTTCTCTGGAACTGACCCCACTGGTAGGAGCAGAACCACTGCAACACAGAGCCCCTTACTCCAACCTGTGACCTCACAGAGCCAGTCTAGGGGGATACCATGACCAATGGTATCAAAAGCCTCGAGAGATCAAGAAGTGACAGTAATATTTCAATCTTCAAAGGAAATGTTGAGTTACAAATGATTTATCAACAAATCAGCAATGCCAAACAGGCTTAACCACTTATCAAAATTCCTTTGCTAAATACAAAAAATGAAAAGAACACAGCATGATTTCTCAAAGCACCTTCATAAAGGAGAATTCACTGTCATTCAACCGCTGGGAATTCTGAGCTTTTCTATACAAGGCATTTATTGGGCACTCATCAGTCATCCCCTAGCCGCAGTGATTTATGGGTTCTCTAGATGACCTTGTGACCCTCCAGTTTCAGTCGTTTTTAAAGCACTTATGGTGAGTTTTTTTAAAGCAGAGAAAATACAGTATTATTTCTGAAAGTGAAAGAAAATGATTTTTCCTCTTGTGTATTTACGCTACTCCTCCCTACCACAGTGCCACCTAGAGGTTATAAAGTGGGAAAGCAAGAAAGGAAATGCTCTTTGTGTAGTGTTCGGATCTCAGTTCTGTGATGAAACTGAACACAGCGGAATAACAGCCTTGCGTAAAAAAAGCTCTCTGGTTTCTCTAATACAATTGTTTAAGCAGATGCCTGGCCCTGGATATTCTAATCATAACATAACCAGGCCTATGCAGGCCTATGCAGGCAAACATGGTTACCTGTAATATGAGTAGACCCAAACTGGGAAGGGGATGTGGACGTGCATGGAAGCCGCATCCTCAACACCCCTGTGCACCCAGCTGTCTTGTAGATCTTCATGTGTTTAGTGCAAAGATCTGGAAAGCATTCTGTAAGTGCATCCCACTGAGTGCATTCACAAGTACTGAGAACCCTGACAAGATGACCAAATTTCAAAAAGTTTGGCTAAGGAATGGGTGAGATACAGCAGTTAAAAGATTTTCCCATGGTGTTTTCACTTATTTTGTCCATTGCTTTTGCTCAGCCATAATTTGCCTCCAGTTTTTCCTTTTGCCTATTTATATTCTACTAAAACTCAGCATAGAAGTGGTTGCTTGCCCCTGCTTTAATGGATTGTAGGGCATGTCACCTGCCATGTTATATGCCCCCCCCCCCAAGCTAGCATATGCACCCAGTAATTTAAATGTTCCTGCACATTATAGCCATAGTTGGGCCTATCAGTTTGGGCCTATCAGTTGTTCAATGGCAATGGTGGCAGGTAACTTTTCAATGCACGCACTTCGCAAATCTGCATAATGTCATCAGTTTGTATTGTGCAGTTAGCTGCACTCCAGGCATGGCATCTCACACATCATGTGCCTTTGTGTCAGTGAATGGAGCACTGACTTATACATGCACCTTTTCCCTATATCTCCTTCCCTTTCCCAGTCATAACCAGGCAGAACTGGGAAGCTGCTGTAGCTGGATTGTGGGATGCTGGTTATAATTCATCTATTGAGGTGCTGTAGTTTTTAATGTTTTTTATGCTGAATGGTGGTTGAGAAAGATTTATCGATGTGCCCTTTAAGCTTTCATTAATTAATGTGTTGTGGGTTCTGGGGGTGAGAGAATTAATTGATGGCTTTGTCCTTTTATTAATACGTTAAAATAATATTTCTGCATTGAGCATGGGCAGGGGAAGGTAAATAAATGGATGAGTTTGCTCCGTAAGTAATGGCTTGAAAAAGTTTTCATGTTTTACATGTCTAGAGGGTGTAGATGAGTTATGTGTGCATTAAAGAGACAATTTAAGAGCATCTCTACACCAGCCTAAAATTCCGTATTTAAAACAAGACTTTATGCTTCCATTTTAAATGCAGGATCATGATGGACTCCCTTTACATGTGCTTCCTTCCCCCCCCTTTCCCCCTTATCTGAGACTTCAATATGTTTCATTATATAGCCGCTAGATGGTGCTGTAGTCGAGCTCCTCTTATTGTGGGGTTTCTTCTTTTCACAGAGGAACTCAAGAGGAGCTCCAGCTCTATAATTTGATTGCGCACTATCTCTAGTCTTTTAAAAAATGGAATAAAGGTCATTTAGTGCAGGAGACGCCCTGGAGGTTAATGACATCATCTAAAGGACCCGCACACTTCTGTGAGTAACTAGTCTCAATAGCAGGGTAAAAGCTCTGTGTGAAGAAGCCCTAAGTCTTGTTTGTGATGGATATATTGTGTAGTGGATTCATTGGGACTGAATTCCAAGTAAATGGTTTAAAAATAGTGCATTGCACTGGAATATGTGGATTGCTTTATGAATGAATTATTCATATGATTAATTGATCTACATGGATCTTCATTAGTTACTTTCTCTGGGGGAAGGGGAGGAGGAGGAAGAGGAGGAGGAGGAGGAGGAGGAGGAGGAGGAGGAGGAGGAGGAGGAGATGAAGCAAAAGGAGTTATGGGCCAAGATGATAGCTTAGTTGTAGACTTATGTGCAGAAGGTCCCCAAGTTCAGTCTCAGGCATATCTAGTCAAAAGGATCTCAGGTATCAGGTGATGGGGAAAACCTAGAGAAGCAATCACAGTAGACCACACTGGGCTACATGGGCAAAAAGTAATCTGACCTGGTATAAGGCCTCTGCTGCCTACATCATTAACTAAACATAAGAACCCTGCTGGACTGGACTAGACCAAAAGTCCACCTAATCTAGCATCCAGTTTCCCACAATGGCCAACCAGATGCCTCTGGGAAGCCCTCAAGCAGGACATGACTGGAATAGCCCACTGTTAATCCCCAGCACCTGGAATCTGCAGAAGCATGCTGCTGCTGCTCTCGGGGGTAGCATCTAGCCATCGTGACTAGTAGCCGTTGATTGCCCCATCTCAGCCTTCCTCCATCTGGTGCCCCTCCAGATGTGGTGGACTACAGTGCTGAGCACCCCCAACCAGTATGGCTTTCTGGGGAATGCAGGGGGTTGTAGTCAAAAACCACCAGGAAAGCACCAGGTTGGGGGAAGGCAGATCTTATCTTTTGCATGAATTTGTCTAATCCCCCTTAAAAGCCGTCTAAGTCAGTGGCCATCATGACACCTCATGGCAGCAAGTTCCATTGTGGAACTATCACAGGGCGGATGCAGGACAGCATCTGAAATCCCTCTTACAACCCACACTTTTTTGATACATTGTCCCATGCACAAACCAGAAAAAACAACTAAAAACAATGACCACAGCACTACAGATCAATTTACAGTCAGGGCGAGAAATATTGGAACAAGGATAACTGTTTTGGGAGTTGGCCTCTGTACACCACCACATTGAAGTTGAAAGGAAAGGAAACACACCCAGATGGAAGCGAAGTCAGGACTTTCAGCTGTAATTCAAGGGGTTCGACAAAAGTGGGGCACTAACCATTCAGGAAATACAGTCAGTGGCATACACACACCGCCATCATTGGTGATGCATAAGTAATGGAACAAATGGCTGACAAGCAGCTGCATGGCCAGGTGTGGCCTGTTTCCTGGGTGCCCCCTGACCAATCAAGCAGATAAAAGGCCTGGAGGTGGTTCTGAGTGTTACGTTTGCATTTGGGAGCTGTTCACTGGAACTCCCAACATGAGGTTCGAGGTGTCCATGCGAGTGAAGGAGGCCATCATTAGCCTGAGGAAACAACATAAACCCATCAGAGAGATAGCAAAAACAGTGGGAGTGGCCAATACAACAGTTTGGAACATGCTGAAAAAGAAGGAATTAACTGGCAAGCTGAGCAACAGCAAAAGGCCTGGAAGACCACGGAAGACAACTTAAAATGGATGACTGCAGAATTCTGCTCATGGTGAAGAGGAACCCTTTCACAACATCTAGCCAGGTCAAGAATGCTCTTGTGGAGGTAGGCATGTCATTGTCAACATCTACTGCCAAGAGATGGTTTTACAAAGGCTTCACAACAAGGTGCAAGGTGTCTGTTCTTGAGTAATGCTCAAGAACAGACAGGCCAGATTAGCCTTTGCCAGCAACCACCTAAAAAAGCTTGCCCAGTTCTGGAATAAGATTCTTTGGACTGATGAAACCAAGATTAACTTGTACCAGAATGATGGGAAGAGAAAAGTATGGAGAAGGAAAGGAACAGCTCATGATCCAAAGCATGCCACATCATCTGTCAAACATGGTGGAGGCAGTGTTATGGCATGGGCATGTATGGCTGCCAAAGGAACCAGGTCACTGGTGTTTATTGATGACCTGACTGCCGATAAAAGCAGCAGGATGAATTCTGAAGTGTGTAGGGCTATACTTTCTGCTCAGATTCAGCTGAATGCTGCCAAACTGATAGGACGCCACTTCATATTGCAGATGGATAATGACCCAAAACAAACAGCAAAAGCGACCCAAGAGTTTTTGAAGGCAAAGAAGTGGGATGTTCTTCAATGGCCAAGTCAGTCACCTGATCTCAACCCAATAGAGCATGCTTTTCACTTACTGAAGACAAGCCCAAAGGCAGAAAGACCCACAAACAAGCAGCAGCTGAAGGTAGCTGCAGTAAAGGCCTGGCCAAGCATCTCGAGGGAGGAAACTCAGCATTTGGTCATCATGTCCATGTGTTCCAGACTTCAGGCAGTCATTGACTGCAAAGGATTTTCATCCAGGTATTAAAGGTGATCCTTAAGTTTGAAATGATGTTGGTTTGTTCCATTACTTATGAGCCACCAACTCTGGGTGTGTGTGTATGCCACTGGCCGTACTTCATGACTGGTTCATGCCCCACTTTTGTCAAACCCCTTGAATTACAGCTGGAAGTCCCAACTTTGCTCCCATCTGGGTGTGTTTCCTTTCAACTTCAATGTGGTGGTGTACAGAGGCCAACTGCCAGAACAGTTATCCTTGTTCCAGTATTTCTGGCCCTGACTGTAGACGGTGTAGGGTCTGGAAGAACAGTTGCCTTGCCTGGAGGGTCTGTCTCTTGCACACCAGTGGAATCATAAGAAAACAGTAGGAGAGGGGAAATCTTTATTGTCTAACATTTTTCACAGGAGATTTCTGAATTTTGGATTACAGGACAAAGGGTGAGAGGTGGAGCCAGGGAAGCAACAATATCAGGACTGTAGCCTATGATAGGTCTTGAAATGGTGACCTAATGCAGGGATTCCACTTGTATTCCACTCCCTGTTGGTTTGGCCCCACTAATCCCCCAAAGTCTCTGAATCCAGCAAATATTAGAGTAGTCACAATAGACTACAATGGATGACACCAAGGGGAAACCGAACTCCTCTGTGCAAACTGCTTTGAACTTTGCTGAATCATAGTGACAGCCAAAGGAGACCCTGGCATGCTGCTGATAAGGACCTGATGAGGAGGGAATATCATAGTGAACAAGATGGTACAAGAATATCATAGTGGACAAGATGATAAGGACCTGATGAGGAGGGAATATTGTAGTGAACAAATAGGACCCACAACAGACCTATTTGGGGGTTAGGGTTCAGCACCTTGGAGAGCTCCTTCAGATTTCAGAATGTTTCTAACTGAAACCCAGAGTGGATTTACAGCCCCATCAAAATTGGAGCCACCAGCCTCCACTGGTTCTGACATCTCCCAGCCACCGCCACCGAAAGCACTGCCTTCCCCTGGTCATAATGTTTTCCAGCTACATAGCACAAGTCAACAGTTCAAAGTGCTTCATATACAATAAACTTTATCTACCAGGTGAAGATGGGATTGCACTCTCCGAGGCTCACCTTCCTTCCAGCCACTAGGTACAACTGCCCAATCGGGCTTCCATTGACTTTCCCTTTTTTTAACATAGTGCACTGGCTAAAAATTAATGTCCAGTTTTGCTAAAATAAACACTGCTCTGTTTCACTTTATTTTTTGTTCTCTGTCTACCAAGGAACTGTCTGTTTCACCTGAAGTTGGAGACAAATTCATGGAATCATAGAATAGTAGGGTTGGAAGGAGCCTATGAGACCATCAAGTCCAACCTCTGCTCAATGCAGGAATCCAAGTCAGAGCATTCCTGACAGATGGCTGTCTAGCCTCGTCTTGAATGCCTCCAGTGTGGGAGAGCCCACCGCCTACCTAGGGAATGGGTTCCATTGTCGTATTGCTCTAACAGTCAGGAGGCTTTTCCTGATGTTCAGCTGGAATCTGGCTTCCTGTCACTTGAGCCCATGATTCCGTGTCCTGCACTCTGGGATGATCGAGAAGACATCCTGTCCTTCCTCTCTGTGACAACCTTTCAAGTACTTGAAGAGCACTATCATATCTCCCCTCAGTCTTCTCTTCTCAAGGCTAAACATGCCCAGTTCTTTCAATCTCTCCTCATAGGGCTTTGTTTCCAGTCCCCTGATCATCTTGGCTGCCCTCCTCTGAACCCTCTCCAGTTTGTCTGTATCCTTCTTAAGTGTGGTGCCCAGAACTAGGGATGTCAGAGAATTCCTCCACGGACCCCAGTGATTCTTTTGAATCCAGCCACTGGAGTCAGTGGAGGAATGGAGTACTTACCCCTGCTTCCCTGAGGAATCGTCCCCAGCCGGATCCTCCTTGCCACCGGCTCCAGAGAGCCAGCAATACGGCCGCCATATCATATCACTGGCTGAGGCAGACTGACTCCAGATGCAAATGGTGTCCCTTACGCCATTTGCGGTCGTAAAGCTCTTTATGCAGCGTAAATGGCTGCATTTAGCTTAAATTAAGGGCTTTACAGCCGCCTCTGCTACGCCATTTGTGTTTGTGGTTTTTCATGCGATAGGCTAGCCTACATTTCATTCTGTTGTTTTCTGCCCAGTGCTCCAGCCTATCAAGATCACTTTGAATTTTGTTTCTGTCTTGCAAAGTATTAGCTATCCCTCCCAGTTTTGTGTCATCTGCAAATTTGATCAGCATTCCCTGCACCTCCTCCTCCAAGTCATTCATAAAAATGTTGAAGAGCACTGGGCCCAGGACTGAGCCCTGCGGTACCCCACTCGTTACCGCTCCCCAGTTGGAGAAGGTCCCATTGATAAGCACTCTTTGAGTCCGATTCTGTAGCCAACTGTGGATCCACTGGATCGTTGTTCCATCTTGCCCACTTTGAGCTAGTTTGCTCATCAGGAGATCATGGGGCACTTTGTCAAAAGCTTTGCTGAAGTGGAGGTATATGATGTCCACAGCATTCCCACCATCCACAAGGGAGGTGACCTGATCCAAAAATGAGATCAGATTCATCTGGCAGGATTTGTTCTTGACAAATCCATGTTGGATTTGAGTAGGGATGTCAGAGAAATCCGCTGTGGATTCAAATGAGGCCGGATTCTTTGGAATCCAGCCTCAGGAATCTGCAGCAGATTGGGACCACTTACCTTCACTCCAGGAGGACTGGATGCGGAACGGCACTCGGCTGCTTCTTGCCAGCCAGAGCCGTTTGCCTCCTCCCTGTCCTGGCCAATTGCCATGTCTTTAAAAAAAAAAAAAGTAATCAGGAGGATGTGCCCATAGACTTATTCGCAAATAGAGTCATGAATCTTGCATGTAAGTCTATGTGTCCATAGGCTTATACACAAGATTCACGGCTCTATTTTGCATATAAGTCTATGGGCACATGCGATCAGCAGGATGGATCTTCTTCTCATCATGGAGGGAGTGCTCTGCTGTACCCTGTGCTGCAATATCTTCCAAGAAAAGTCTACATTGTTCTCTCTCTCACCCATACCATCTAAATTTCACCTTCACCTTCAGTGCCTGCACCATGCACCATTGCAGCTAGCCAATCATGTTGCTCTTTGCTCTTAGACTCCTTCCCCACCACACCTAATTGGCTGAGTGCTCCTACATTCTCCTCTCCCCACCCACCCACCTACAGCCACGTTACAGCTGGGAAGTGGCAGGTCTCCTGACTCCCTACCCCTGAAGCCTCCTCCAGCAGCCCAAATCACATAGTGTGGCATGATGTCATGCATCACCATGTTATGTACCCCCTTCCTGATTGTTTCTGCATAGTCTGCCTGTGTGATGTGATGTTTACTTGATGATTGCCAATGTATGGAGAAGAGAAGGACCTACCGAGTCCTCTTCCTCATGTAGTCAGACCTGTGGCCATGGTGACACATAGAAGGGAAGCCATGGCAGATGCTCATTCAAGGGTTAAAACCAACCAACTCAGTGCATGCATAGAAATGGCATTATTTAGTTGCAGACTGTGCAGTCTCTGAAACTCACAATCAATTTCCAACTTAATAGCAAATTTGTAATACATTGACCCAGGCTCACTACAAAGTTGAGCATTATGAACAGAGAGTTTTGACCAACAAGCCAACTAATTACAAAATTCAGCAGCATCACTAGTCCTGAGTCTGATCTAAGAGGGCTCTTCTGATGTCCTTACCAGCCTTCTAGATTCCCTTGAAATCATGTTAATCAAGTTGTCATTAAGGGCTGCTTCACACCTGATATCACTTACTCACACACACTGCTGGCTGGTCCAATGACTTTCTCAAAGCTTTTCATTTGACTGGACAACAGTGGTGTTCGATCTAGGATGGCTCATTCACACAGGCAGTTCCCCTCTTGTGGCTGCAGTCATCCAGGGCTCAATCGGCACATCTGAACCAAACTTGAGACCTTCATGCTATGAACATCTTGAGATATGTTCCTAAGGTTATGCTCCTTTTTTCCCAGTGTCATTAACACATTTGTACTTTTTTTTTTAATGTAACACACTGAACGTTTGAAACCCATTTTTGTCCCACCTTTCAGTTGAAAAACAAATGAACAAGCAAACAAGTATAGATCCAAATTGAGAAATAGTGATTATAATTTAAATAGAAATACAGGACATCTCACCACAGTGGGAAGACTGTGACCCGGTGGCCTGTGTGCCTTGCCCAATCTGCTGTCCAGAGCTAACTGTGAATGGGAAACCACTTTGAGGGTTCTTTATCTTTAAACTGGATTTGGACAGGACAGCCCTTCAAATAAAGAATGGTCCTCTAGCTGCCCTTCAAATACAGGACAGTCCTCTGTAAAAGGGAACACCTGGCCACTTTACCTCATTCCCCTCCATCTCCTTTGCCCCAGCCTCAACGTAGACTCTGTTCCTTTATCTTGTGGCCTCAGTGCAGTGAGGATACCCTGCACATCGCAATAACATGTTTAAAATATCCTCTCTCCTTCAGAAGATGGAAGCATTTTCCTTCTCATCTTATGCCCCTAAGCAACCCTTAATGAGGAGCTCGGACTGGCTAATCTAAATCAAAGGAAAACAGTGCCATATGTTTCAGTCTTAAACCAATGCAGGGAGAAGTTAATCTTAACTAAGACAAATCCTGTCTTACTGCTCCTTCTAAGGCTGTAACTTGTGCCAATTACATTTCAGTGGTGGTATGTCTGTCCTCGAAGATTGCTTAAAAGGGGAGGGAATCCCATCTTTTCTGTGATGTCTCCTTAGGGAGACATGAAGGCATTGGAGAGAGGAAGGAGATTCCCTTAGCTCTGTAACAGGAACACTTTCCTCAAACACTTTTGAGGAATTCGCCAGGAATATTTACATAAGATCCTGGATATGTCATGGGAGGATGTGAGAAGAAGAATGAAGGAAGACCAAGAGGGAATGTTTTATCATCTATGGTGGACTTGTAAAAAAGCTAAAACATTTTGGAAATGAATACAGTATTTAGCTCAAAGAATAATAAAGACTACTATAGAATTAAGGCCAGAAACTTCTTTATTGGGACTAACAGATAAACACGTAAAAGAGAAGGGGGGAACCCTCTTTCTCTACATGACAATGACTGCAAGATTATTGTATGCACAAAAGTGGAAGAATGAAACAATAACCAACTGTGAGTGAGTGGATCATGAAAATGATGGAGCTGGCAGAGATGGCAAAACTTACTAGTATAATTAAAGAAGTATCAACAACTAAATTCATGTTAGACTGGAAACCTTTTATAGAATTTGTACAAGAAATAGAGAAAAATGATATCTATGTATGTGGATTTTGAACTTTGAGATGGTTAATTCTCTTTTGTTGTTGTTGTTGTTGTTGTTGTTGTTGTTGTTAAAATTAGGAGAGGAGATAATGTCTGTGAACTCAATGTATGATATACAACTAAGATAAGAACTAGAGAATAATAATGAGCATTTGTTGTGTAAGGGGAGCCAAAGGTATATATCTTACAATCTTAAGAGATATTTTAGTGTATGCATATTGTGTGTTTATGTTGTTGTGTTGTGTTTTTCTTTTTTTAAAATAAAAAGAATTATTATTATTATTAATATTATTATTATTATTAGAAGAATGAAGGCTTTACTGTAATGTCACTGGGCTTTGTATTATTTCATGTATATTTCTTGTAGAGAGCCCTGGGCAAGGACTGTTTTGGGTATCCCCCACCTGCAGTCTGGTTTGCAGTGTTGCCAGGTTCTGTGGTTTGTGCAGAACTGCAAACCTATCAAAGTGAAACTGTGTCTTACTGGGTTTTATCTAGAACAAATGACATCAAACTGGAAATTGGAAAAGAAACCTATTTAAAGCTAATTGATGGAAGTTCATTTTTGTACTTAGTACTGAAACATAGAACTTGGGGGGGGGGTGCTTTCTGCTCCCCCCCCCCATCTTAGCTCACTGAAGGCAGTACACTCAACAAACACCAAGCCACTGTGCTTAGCTCTGGACCACCTCCAGCTCATCATCTAGAGCAAGCACCGAGTTTGCCTATCCCTAAGGGTGGCCATGTTCAGAAGAGAAAACATTATTACAGGACCCTTTAAGAATGGTTAACTGCTGGCATGCTTTTGGCAATACTTGGCAAACCCTAGCATGGCGGTCTTTTATTGTTGAGAGATCCCACAGTAGCGGTGTGCTTCAAACAATGCTGCCCTCATGAATATGGGGAGATGGGCAGGTCATCGCTGTATACAATCTGTTTTGCACTGGTGCACTGGTTGCCTGGTTAAGCTCAACTTCTGATGCCAATGTTAATCATGAAGCCAACCACACACCTTCCTGGCCTCAGACCCACAGTCTTCAAGGAGTGTCTCACTGTATCACCCCCCTCCACCCACCTCACACATACACATATCGTGTTCTGCAAATCAAAGCCTGTCTGGAAGAAATGGGATGGCAAACAGGAGCTCAATTTCAGGGTTATTTGAGGGGGAGAGAAGAATTTTCAAGGGCAGGGCAAGATTCATAGCAAATTCCAAAGGCTACTTGGAGAGAAAGCAGTGTGGGAGTGTTTGTATTGGTTACTTCATTATGCCACCATAATAACTAGGGCAGTGGGTGCTTCCAAGAAATTATCATATGTGTTTTGGAACATGGTGTGTGTGTGTGTGTGTGTGTGTGTATGAGAGAGAGAGAGAGAGAGAGAGAGAGAGAGTAAAGCACCATCTTGAATATTATTTTATTTCTTGTCATGATCATAGAATCATAGAATTGGGAGGGGCATCAAAAGTCATTGAATTCAACCCCCTGCCAATACACAGAGTCCACTGCTACGGCACCTCTGATAGGTGGCCATCCATCCTCCTGTACTGTTTGGCCTCTTTTAGCATTGCTGGGCACTGGCGAGATATGGGTTACAAGGTCCCACTATTCATTGGGGTTTTACCAAGGTTTTAGGCAAGTCAGGTTTCTCAGTGAGGTAGGAATGGGAATAGGACAGCACCATGGAGAGCTCCAAATGGTGGTGGGGCTGGAAGCCAGACAAAGCTGTCTGCATGTTGCTCCAACAAGAAGTAGATTGATACTGAGCCTTAAGGAGGGGATTGTCTTCCTTTAGGCTGGTTGGCCCCCTCCACACTGACTGAAGTCTTTTCTCTTAAAGGTGCCTGGACTGTGTTAGCAGCCTAAGGCTGTGATGATGTGGGGGCACTTGTGGCATATAGTGTTTTCATGGCTGATGACCTCAGAGTCCAAGGATGTCTATCTAACCTCCCCTGGATACAGAGGACAGGTCCCTGGAGTCTTCTTGGGGAACTGGTTGTGGAAAAGTCAAAACCTTGTGACACCTTTCTGTAACCAAATCCTCTTCCTTAACTGTTAACTCAGGAGCCTCTTTCTGAGGACAAGAGGTCAAGCTCCTCTGAAGATGAGGGTTCAGGGTCCTGATCCATGACATCTCCACTTAAAGTCCTCTAATGAAGAAGAAGCCACCACTTGCCAAGGCAGTTTGTTCCACTGCCAAACACCTCATACCATCAGGAAGTTCTTCCTATTTTAGTTGAAGTCCCCCTCCTTATAATTTGGACCTGTTGATTGGCTCCTATCCTCTGGAGCAACAGAAAACAAATTCATTGCATCATCTGTGTGATAACCCTTCAGATCTTTGAAGATGGCTATCATATTGTCTAAATATGATATGTCCAGTTCCTTCAAGCTTTCCTCATAGGATTCGATCTCCTGGCCCTTCACCATCTCCGTTGCCCTCCCCTGGACAAGCTCCCATTTGTCATGATCCTTCTTCAGCTGCGGTGCCCAGAACCTCCAGGTGAGATTTGAAGCAAACTAGAGTGGTACCATTACTTCTTGCAATAGAGTTGGTCGTAAGGGTTGATTTCATGGTGGTTACCTGCTTGATGTCTTTTGAAGAGAAATCAGGATACGCATTTGTTCATTTTAAAAAAATGTAAGAATGGTAGCAACCCCAAATGGCAAACTCTTTCCCATTTACTGGCCAGTGTGTATGTGTTCTGGAGACTGAATAAAATCCATCCCTGTTGCATGTCAGCGGAACCGAGGTGGGCATTGTTATCTGAGCCGCACACTCGGAGCTGATTAGCGTCCTGCATCCATGGATAGTGCTTCATTGTGCCGGCCCTCTGGGTATTTGCGTTTTGTTTTCTAATCGCCCCTTTCTTCTGCTCTCCATTTGCCAGCTCTTATCTGCTTGACGCGGAGCCTTGGATCCCACAAGTGCTTGTGGGAGACAAGGGCACGACGTGTGTGACCCCCCACTTCCCCATTCCTTTGCCCGCCTCTTCTCTCCCTCCACCCCCAAAGAACGATACCTCTCCAGGATGTAAAAGCTGTGGGTGGTGGAGGTGGAGGACAGGAGGAGAACAGAGAAATTCAGAGCCATAAATATCAATGAAGTAGCCGGTGAAGAACACACAAAAAGAAATCAGAAGGACCAACCCAAATCACTTTTAATTAACAATTGAGGCACAGATAAAGCTAGCATTTAAATGCCAATATGCTAATGCATCTCGCTTGGTTGCAGACAATATAATTGTCCCTTCCTTGTTTGTTTCAGATCAGTGACAACCTGTCTCTCCTTGGTCCCCACACCCAAGCCTCTGGATAAATAAGAGGAAATCATGTCAACATTTCCCCTTAAACAACGAAACCTTTTCAGGACCCAAACTGGTGATTGGATTCTCGCCTGCTGCTCACAATGTACATAATACTGTTGGGCATTGACAGCTGATGCTGCTGCCATTCCTAGATATAAGAGGTGCCTAATAGTTTTCCTCCTGATCCTGTCCCTTTAAGTCAGAGTAGTGGTTTTCCAGCTGTATTCTGGAGAACTCTGGCAGGTTCCCTGGGATCTTATCAAAGGCTTCTCTGTGCGTAATTAACATATGAAACTTGCTGTCACAAGAGATTGTGATGGTTAAGCAGC
The DNA here is from genome assembly GCF_057233095.1 of Heloderma suspectum. Lineage (NCBI taxonomy): Eukaryota > Metazoa > Chordata > Lepidosauria > Squamata > Helodermatidae > Heloderma > Heloderma suspectum. The sequence continues at coordinate 326,098,221 of NC_139460.1, read as the reverse complement.
TTTAAAAAGGGATTGGAGTCAGGTCCATCAAAGTCTTTAGCCATGAAAGATCAGTGGAACTTCCATGTTGAGAGGCAGCTACCACTGCATACAAGTTGCAGGGGACAAACAGCAGAAGAGGACTATTGCCCACCTGAGTGTGGCCATGTATGAATCACCACATAAAGAGGACATGCATTAGCTGACTTCAGTATCACTAGGGATGTCAGAGAATTCCGCCACGGATCTCGGTGAGGCCGAATGCCAGTGCATTCGGCCCCCCAAACTCTGTGGCGGAACGGCCTGCCACCCCCCCACCCCCCTGCGGATCCCCCCCGGGACGAGACTTACCTGGGGCGGATCTTCCGGGCGGCGGCGGCAGCTCTGCCGGCGGCGGCTCCGGCAGCTGGTCTTCCGACCAGCTGCCACCGCCGTCATTTCCAGTCTTGTTAAAAAGATAATTAAAAAGACATGATAGGCTACGTAAAGATTTACGTAGCCTATCATGGCTGGGTTTAAAAAAAAAACACGACATGATAGGCTACGTAAATCTTTACGTAGCCTATCATGGCTGGGTGGGTTTAAAAAAAAAAAACCGCGTACGCAAATAGCGGCGGCTATGGCCCCCGCCATTTGCGTTCCTTCTGTTTGGCCGTCTTAGTCTACGTAAATATTTACGTAGACTATGACGGCGAAAATAAAGGGGAACACAAATAGCGTAGCGGGCACTATTTGCGTCCCTTTTTGATTCACCGCTTTAGCCTACGTAAAGATTTACGTAGGCTAAAACGGTGAATCAAAAAGGGACGCAAATAGCGCCTGCTACGCTATTTGCTTTCCCCTTTATTTTCGTCGTCATCGTCTATGTAAATATTTACATAGACTAAGGCGGCCAAAAATAAGGAACGCAAATGGTGGCGGCCGTAGCCGCCTCCATTTGTGTACGCGGTTTTTTTTTTCTTTCCCCCAGAGCCCTCCACGGCTGGAAATCTGGCTGCGGACAGCTCTGGGCTGGGCTGGGCCTGGCCGGCTGCTCCACGGAGCTGCCGCGGAGCACAGCTGGACATCGAGGATTCCTGGGGGGAGGAATGGATTGCCTCCCCCCCATCCAGGATTCCGGGGGGAGGGACGGAACACCATCAACATAATCCGCGAAAGGTAAGTCATTTTCGTACATCCCTAAGTATCGCCTGGCAGTCAGGGGTACATATCATTCAGCCAGAGGTGCTTCCCTGGAGGGTGTGGAAGGAGAAGAAGACCTAAGGTGCTTTGACAAGGTCTGGAGGGAGGGAGGCAAACAGAGAGCTGAGAGTGGTGATAGCAAATGAAATGGGCAGCCAGTTGCCCCATCCAGAGATCTGTTATCCTCTACAGCAGAAGTGGTGAGCCTTTGACCTTCCAGATGTGGTTGGGTTGCCATTTCCATCATCCCTGCTCACTAGCCATGCTGGCTGGGGGCTGTTGAGTCCCACAGCATCTGGAGGGCCATAGGTTTTCTACTTCTGCTTTACATTTCATTTCATTTATTACGTTTCTATACCACCCAATAGCCAAAACTCTCTGGGCAGTTTGCAAAGATTAAAAACCTTGAAAATACAGTAGTATTCATCATATAAAACCAGTTTAGCTACAGATATATAAACAGAGCAGATGCATGTACTGGTGCTGTGCCAAAAATTTCTCCCACATTTTTTTTATCATTCTGATTCAATTTGGTAGAAGAGAAAGTGCTTTTGGAGGGGGGCGGAATTCAATGGTGAAGAAATTTTGGAAAAATTCTCATGGGCTGGGTTTGGGTTTCTGGGGCTTGCCTTACTTAGGAGGTGCCCTAGGAACGAGCACAACTGTCCTGTTTTTCATTGTGCAATCATCTCCTTGGCCGCCTGTAGCTTCCTCAGCTTCCCACATGTCAGCTAAGGCCCAATTTAAGGCACCATGAGGTAATTCTTATAGAATCATAGAATCATAAAATAGTAGGGTTGGAAGGGGCCTACAAGACCATCAAGTCCAACCCCCTGCTCAATGCAGGAATCCAAGTCAGAGCATCCCTGACAGATGGCTGTCCAGCCTCGTCTTGAATGTCTTCAGTGTGGGAGAGCCCACCACCTCCCTAGGGAATGGGTCCCTTTGTCGTATTGCTCTAACATTCAGGGAGTTTTTCCTGATGTTCAGTCTGAATCTGGCTTCTTGGAATTCCATGTCCAGCATTCTGGGATGATCGAGACGAGATCCTGGCCTTCCTCTCTGTGACAACCTTTCAAGTACTTGAAGAGCGCTATCCTGTCTCCCCTCAGTCTTCTCTTCTCCAGGCTAAACATGCCCAGTTCTTTCAGTCTCTCCTCACAGGGCTTTGTTTCCAGTCCCCTGATCATCTTCGTTGCCCTCCTCTGAACCCTGTCCAGCTTGTCTTCAGGTGTGGTGCCCAGAACTGGACACAGTACTCCAGATGAGGCCTAACCAGTGCTGAGTAGAGGGGAACTAGTACTTCATGGGATTTGGAAGCGATGCTTCTATTAATGCAGCCCCAAATGGCATTTCCCTTTCTTGCAGTCGCATCACATTGTTGGCTCATATTCCTCTTGTGATCAGGACATGCAGGCAGCCTGGGAAGCTGGCTGTGATTAGGGAAGCTCAAAAACATGAGGGCTGTGCAGGGACCTCCCAATCCAACTCAGAAGCTGCTTCACGGCTTTGGAGATGGGCCCAATTTGACTCGGGCTGATTTGGGGGGGCCCGACCCGACTCAGCCCTGAACCCAAAGCAGGATTTGGCCATCCAAGTCCTGCTTCAGGCTCCCCTTCATGCCCCCACACAAACCCCCAGCATCTTACCTGGGCTGCTCCCTTGGCCACCTGCCACTGCCGCTGACATCGCCACCGCCTGCCGCCACCAGCTCCTCAGCTGCGAATGCACAGTGGCTCTTGTGGCAGGGATTTTTAAAATGGCGACTCCCACCAAAAAGAGCCAGCGCTTGTCTGGGTCTCAGAAGCTGGCAGTGGCAATGGCAGCAGTGGGGGTGGCAAAGTGGCAGCAGTGGGGGAGAGGGAGACAGCAGAAGCAGCGGTGGAGGGGGGCGGCGGGTGGCGATGGAGACAATGGAAGTGGTGACTCCTGTGAGTCACCTGAGGTAAGGAGCTGGAGGCGCTGGTGCAGCTGGGTTGGGTGCCAATGCTCTGAAGTGCACCGAGTGCTTCGAAGAGCCCCTGACCCGCACTGGGTCGCTTCGTGCCCACTTCACCTCGGAAGGGCCCTGAAATGTCTAGGGATGTACAAAAGGTACTTACCTTTCCGCGGATTATGCTGATGCTGGGGGGGAGGCATTCCGTCCCTCCCTCCGGAATCTTGGCCGGGGGGGAGGCGCTCCGTTCCTCCCCCCAGGAATCCTGGCCAGCCAGCTCCACTCCGCAGGGATTCTGCGGAGCTGCCGGCCGGATCCGCCAGCAGCCGGACATCCGGCTGCTGGCTAGCAGGGACGCAAATGGCGGCGGCCGTAGCCGCCACCGTTTTGCATCCCTGCAGTCAGCCGTGATCGGCTACGTAAATGTTTACGTAGCCTATCACAGCTGATTAAAAAAAAAAAACAACGCGCGTATGCAAATGACGGCGCCCATGGGCGCCGCCATTTGCATTCCTTATTTTGGCACGTGTTAGTCTACAGAAACATTTACGTAGACTAAGACGGCGAAAATAAGGGGAACGCAAATAGCGTAGACGCTACGCTATTTGGGTTCCCCTTATTTTCGCCGTCTTAGTCTACGTAAATGTTTATGTAGACTAAGACGTGCCAAAATAAGGAACACAAATGGCGGTGCCCATTGGCACCGCCATTTACGTACACGCGTGTTTTGTTTTTGTTTTTTAATCAGCCGTGATAGGCTACGTAGAGATTTACGTAGCCTATCACGGTATTTTTTTTTTAAATCTAGCTGTGATAGGCTATGTAAATCTTTACGTAGCCTATCGTGTTTTTGTTTTTGTTCCTGGAAATGGCAGCGGCGGCAACCGGTCGGAAGACCGGCCGCCACCGCTGCTGCCGCCGAACCGCTGCCGCAGCCGCCGCTGCCAGGAAGATCTGCCTAAGGTAAGTCCCATCCCGGGGGGGGCGGGGGGGCGTTCCACCACCGATTTCGGGGGCCGAATGCGCTGGCGTTTGGCCTCCCTGAGATCCGTGGCAGAACTTTCGTACATCCCTAGAAATGTCCCGAAGCGGCCCACTTTGATTCAGGATTCAGGCCTCAGGCTGAAGCGGTGCACAGCCCTAAAAAACACCATGAAAATAAAATGTGAAACATCCTGAATGAGGCAGAACAATTGAAGTCTCTTTCGTGGGGGGAGAAAACGTTCAGGCAACTGGTGGATTGATTTTGGCAGAGCACTAACTCCTCCTCCTCCCTGGAGCGGACACACTGTCCCCACCTGCACTGTGGTGGATACAAACTGGGGGCCGGCCTGCCAAGACAGTGGATGCTGTTGCAGCATAAAGACCCCCAAATCCCTCACCAAAAAAAGAAAAGAGCTGTGCTACAGGCCCTGCCAATGGAGAGACCTACCTGGGAGACACTGTTGAGAATTTCTCCTCCTCCTGAAGAAATTCGGTGAAATTATCTCCCAAATTTCTCTGCCCACGAGTAAAGTGGAGAATTTCAAGAGGTCGTTTGTACACCCCTCTAGCACATGCATCCAAACAAAATTCCATGACCTGATTAGAAACCTATCGTATGCTGCCAAATGCCTGGGAGTAGAGGAAGGTCCTCACTTGGCACCAAAAAAATAACAATGTGGCACCAGGGGGGCCTTGCTGGGGACTTCATTACATAATTGGGGGCCACCACTGAGAAGGCCCTTTCCCTTGTTGCCACCTTCCAAGCCTCCCTAGGAGGATGCACCTGAAAGAGTGCCTTCGACAATGAGTATGGTGTACAGGTAGGTTCATGCCAGGAGAACAGCATCTGTATAGACAAGATTTATTATTTTTTAATTTACAATAATTATATACCGCTCCACATCAAAAGATTTCAGAGTGGTAAACGACAAAGACAAAAGAATAAAATTCCATATTAAATCAATTGAAGCATTTTAGAAGAAACAAATTGGCATCCATTGAGCAGACAGAGGCAGTGGCTTCTTCCTCAGAGATCCGCAGATGCTTGTCCTTTCCTGTGGTGGGGCAGTGCAGGAAGAAGAGGGAAGCACAGAGGAAGTGGTGAGGTCCTCGAGGCACCGAGAAGATGGAAAGGGAATCCCAGCACTTGCCACCGGTGCCAGGGACTGCCGGCTGCATATCTGGGAGCAAGGAGGCCGTGGCATCCCCTGCTCCTCCTTCTCACCATCGCTGTTGTCTAAGCCAGAGCAAGAGGCAGGGGAACAGACTGCAATGCTGAAGAAGAGGAGAACCTCCAGGAGGTTCTTGTCAGCGGGTCCCTGCTGGAGTGGAGTGTGGGCCCTCGGCAGCTGCCTGGCCATGCCTACCCTTGACACCAGCCCTGCATATTGTCTATGATACTGGAGGCATCACGAGTCCCCTTCTCCCCACCATCATCTCCGGCTGCTCCTCCTCGTCCTCCTCGTCCTCCTCTTTCCCACCATTGCTGCCACTTAGTTGCTCAACAGGCAGCTTGCTTGCCAGGGAGCAGGGGTGCACAGGCTTTACTGAATCTGTGCCGTGTGTGTTTCACAGACTGCCAGGTGTCTTCCACTCCATCATCCCCTCATGGATGGAATCAGAGGGTTTTTGCCCTCCCCTTTGGAAAAGAATGCAAAAACGCCTGCCACAATTTACATAACTTTTGCTGGCACATGCCATTTTGTCTATTTCTCTTAGCTCAGCATGCAATCAGTGAGCAAAGTGCACCTTGAAAAAGTAAGGACTGAAGAGAGATCAGAGATGTATAAAGGGGGGTTTGTTCATTTTTTAAGGCATATGCAATTATGCATTCACATATTTTCCAGTAACTTTCCTATTTCCATATGTGCATACAGTTCTGGGAAGTAAAAAAAGAAATGTTCCGCATTTCCTCGGAACTTGTGCAACTCAGAAGATGCCAGTCCACTGAGGAATGTGCCGCTCGGATTCATAGAAATCTGAAGTCATTTGGGTCCATTTTGGATTTCTTTGACATCCCTACCAGGGACGCAGGCAGCCAGGGCATCTGCTGCTCCTCCTTCTCACCACCAACTTTTTCTGAGCCAGAGCAAGAGGCAGGTGAACAAGCAGGTTGCGATGATGCAGAGGAGGAGCAAATCCAGGGGTCCCTTGCCAGTGGGACCCTGCTGGGGTATGGGCCCTCAGCATGCACCCAACCCTACCTATTCGTCTTGCTGGCCATGGTTGCCATTCAGAACTATGGGACTTGGGAGCAGGGAAAAGAACTGCTTTAGATTGTGACTGGATCAAACCTTCAGCGTCTTGGGGCCCAGGCGGGTTGTGACTCAAGCGGGTCTCCCTCAACGCCTAAATGTTGTGGCTGAGGGGACAGAGAAAGCCAACACCGGTTTGGGCAAGACAAGGGTCAGACCCAACCAGCACAATGAGTAAACAGACTGTGCACCCTAGAACATGTCCTGGAATCTTCTGCAATTTAAGCCGGGCTTTAAATCCACAGGCTGAAAGTTCCCCCTTTTCCGTTATATTAGCTTCTGAGAGTAGCAGATTTCACTGCAGCAGGGTGAGAACCAGTTTCCCCTGCATGCACTTCATTTAAAATTAAAATGGAAGACAGAGAAATTCTCACCCCCTGTCAATGCATGGATTTTGATTGGTCTTATCTGGACAAAGAGTAGACAGTGAAACTAAAGCACCAGAGAAAATAAGAGTCAGAGATATTGAACAAACTTCTTCCTCACTCACATGACGTAACTTTCTTCCCACATGATGGTCTGTACTTTATCAGTACTGGAAATGGTTTCTTTAGACTGGAAAACAAAACAAAACAGCATTGTGCATTTCATGGCTGGAAACCAGCTCAAAGCATGAATGAAGGACATACTAGATGTTACAGCAAGCATATGATTCCTAGGGTTGCTTGACACATCTTCTGAAAGGAAGACCCTGAGATTCAGGAGATGAAGTCGAGGAATGAAAGGGCAGTGCCTGGCCGGGGAGGGCAGGAGGCCAAGTGAAGGCAGATGGTGGCATGTGGAGTGTCAGGGCTGTACCTCTTGCCTCAGGGCAAAGCCAACCTTAGGGGTGGAAAAGCTGGGTGGGTGCCACGCTTAGTTGACGGGGGGGGGGAGCTGACTTCAGTGGCTGTGTTTTTGTAATGTACCAGCCGCAGTGAGCTAGGTTAGCAGAAAGCAAGTGTCTGTAACCTAGAGTAATAAAGGAACTGGCAGAAGAGCTCTCAGAACCGCTGTCTATTCTCTTTGAGAAATCATGGAGGACGGGGGAAGTGCCAGATGACTGGAGGAGGGCTAATGTTGTCCCTATCTACAAAAAGGGCAAAAAGGAGGAACCTGGGAACTACAGACCAGTCAGTCTAGGGGTGTAAGGAATACTCACGCTGTTCCGGTCCGGGTATCCGCAGGGGGCAGGGAGGTGATCCGTCCCTCCCCCCCAGAATCCTGCCTGGCCAGCTTCACTCTGCGGTGAGTCCATGGAGCTGCCAGCCAGGCCCACCCGCAGCTGGACTTCCGTCCGCTGCTGGGCTGCGGCCACAAATGGCATACGGCATAGGGGATGCCATTTGCGTCCCTGCTCTTTTCGGTGATAGGCTATGTAAATATTTATGTAGCCTATCATGGCAAAGAGCAGGGACACAAATGGCGTCCCCTATGCCAGACGCCATTTCCGGGCCGCAGGGCAGCGGATGGACGGCAGCAGCGGACGGACCCAGACCAGCTGGCAGCAGGGGGGATTTCAGGGGGTGGCAGGGGGGTTGTCCATTCCACCACGGACTCTGGGAGGCTGGATTCTAAAGATTCCAGGACATGTTCTAAAGAATCTGGCCTCATTGGAATCCGTGGTGGATTTCTTCACCATCCCTAAGTCAGTCTGACATCCATCCCTGAGAAAATTCTGGAGCAGATTATAAAGCAATCCGTCTGAAAGCACCTCAAAAATAATGCAGTGATTATGTGAAGCCAGCATCTATTTATCAAGAACAAATCCTGCCTGACTAATCTGATCTCATTTTTGGATCAGGTCACCTCCCTTGTGGACTGTGGGAATGCTGTGGACATAATATACCTCAACTTCAGCAAAGCTTTTGACAAAGTGCCCCATGATCTCCTGATGAGCAAACTAGCTCAAGGTGGGCTAGATGCAACTATGATCAGGTGGATCTTCACTTGGCTACAGAATCGGACTCAAAGAGTGCTTATCAATGGGATCTTCTCAAAGTGGTGTTCCAGTAGGAGCCATGTCACCCTGGCAAGCGTCCTGCAGAGGGTCCGCAGGTTGCCTCCTCAAACAGCTTTTAAAAGGTTGAAAAACCTTTTCATCTTCCCCTGGAATTAAAAGGGGAAACTAGAGTACCATCTGGATAAGATCTTGGAAGAACAACTCCTTCTGCAGAGCAGCAGAAGGGCTGGACTCTAAGGTTAGTTTTCCGGAGCATCATCTACTCAAAGCTGTTTTGAAACTCCTATGTAATTAGGAGACTTCAGGGCTGATGAGCTCCAAAATTATTTATGAATTAAAAATACCAACAATTTCTGAGGACCTGCAAAATCTGTTGAATTAACTGTTTGTAATTATACTTACTTGCTTTCTTAATGGAAGAGGAGGATGGCAGCATCAAGGGGAAGGAAAAAAGCCACAGGACCACCACCAACTCCCCCAACCCCTCCCTTGGCAAAGGTTTCTAGAGATGCCGGAGATGTACAGGAGTTGCTAGCTCTGATAAAAACTTTGTCTTCTCAATTAGCAGAACAGGCTGAGGCTGGATACAATCCAAGATTCTATTACTAACCTTCAAGGGGCTGTGGATTTAATTAATAGTTATTTGCAAAAGATGGAATTGAAGGTTAATGCTCTCCAAGACCAGGTATCTGAGCAAGAGACAGCTATGCATGCCTCCCATAATATCCTGTCTGTGAGAATTTCCCAACTGGAGGCATATACTCGTAGGGCGAATCTGCGTATCCTTGGTATCAAAGATCTGCCTGCTGATATGTCTGTCTAAATTCTTGGATAAATTTCTGCTTGAGCTACTCGCTCTGCCATCTGATTATTTACTTGATATTGAGCATGCATACCGTGTTCCAGGTCCAGTTCGTGGCATCAAAGGGACTGACTATACTGTTATAGTTCAATTTGCAAGAATTTCTACAAAAATTCATATTTTGCGCTTGGCAAGGGAAGTGGGAGAACTTTTGGGGGGGCCAACACAAGACAAAGTTATGTTATTTCCGGATTACACTAAAGAAATTGCTGACAAAAGAAGGCAATTTACCAAGGCAAGAAAACTGGCAAGACAAATGAATCTGCAATATCATATCAAATATCCTCCTATATTTTGCATTATTTTTGAAGGCCAGATGAAAACGTTTTTAAATCATGAAATGGTGGAGGCTTGGCTAGCTGGCGTTCAGAGTAAGGCATGGGAGACATCTTCCCCATCCTCATGAGCTGGGAACTTTTCAATTACTATTATTATTCAGATTTGTTTGGGTTATAAGGTCCAGGCAGTATGCCAATCAAGAAGACTGTTTACATATATCCCCTTTTCTCTCTCTCTCTTTTTCTTACTTCCTCTTTTCTTACATTAGACATGATATATTGTATAATAAAATTCCTGTTTGTGTGGGTATAGATATGTATACACTCATATATAGATTTAGAAATGACACTATCTAAAATATAGATAGCATAAAGTTATCATTACTACTTATTTTAATTTCCTTCTTTTTATTATTATTACTATCATTATTTTGACACTTTGATTAGTAATATTTTTAGCTAGTTAAATTTTTAATCTTTACTATTATATGTTAACTGAAGGGCAATATATGGTTACTGGAAATGAATTGTAGGCTTGCTCCCTTGCTAGAAGACTGATGATATGATATTGAAATGTAAGGTTGATTATCTATGCTGTTGTTGTTGTTGTTGTTCAGTCGTTCAGTCGTGTCCGACTCTTCGTGACCCCATGGACCATAGCACGCCAGGCCTTCCTTTCCTGCGCTCTCTCCCGGAGCGTGCTCAAGTTCATATTCATTGCATCCGTGATGCTATCTAGCCATCTCATCCTCTGCCGTCCCCTTCTCCTTTTGCCTTCAGTCTTTCCCAGCATCAGGGTCTTTTCCAGGGAGTTTTCTCTTCGCATTAGGTGGCCAAAATATTGGAGCTTCAGCTTCATTATCTGTCCTTCCAATGAGCACTCAGGGTTGATTTCCTTTAGGATGGACTGATTTGACCTCCTTGCAGTCCAGGGCACTCGTAAGAGTCTTCTCCAGCACCACAGTTCGAAAGCATCAATTCTTCGGCGCTCAGCCTTCCTTATAGTCCAGCTATCTATGCTGTACGGAATTGTAATATTGGCAGTGTTATAGGTATAACTTTTAAGAATTGAAGTTTGTGTGTAACGCAGTTTCAATTTAATCCTTTTAAGTAACTTTTTAATATATTTTTCTTTTTTGCTTGCTTTCTTCTTCCTTTTCATTTTTTTTCCATTACTGCTGTGTCCTCCTAAGAATACTGTATTGTTGGAAACTGTAGATAATGACTAGGTTGTTGGTACTGTTTATTTCATTTATAAATATAAAAAATAGAATAAAAAGTATTTTTTTAAAAAAAATGGGATCTTCTAAAACTGGGGAGAGGTAACAAGCAGGGTACCGCAGGGCTCAGTCCTGGACCCAGTGCTCTTCAACATTTGTATTAATGACTTGGCGGAGGAGGTGCAGGGAATGCTGATCAAATTTGCAGTTGACACAAAATTGGGCAGGATAGCTAATACCCTGGAAGACAGAAACAAAATTCAAAGGGATCTTGATTGACTGAAGCGCTGCGCAGAAAACAACTAGGGATGTACGAAAGTTCCGCCACGGATCTCGGGGAGGCCAAATGCCAGCACATTCGGCCCCCCGAAATCGGTGGCGGAACGGCCTGCCACCTCCCCCGCCACCCCCCGGGACGGGACTTACCTGGGGGGGATCTTCCTGGCGGCAGTGGCTCCGGCAGCGGCTGCGGCGGCGGTTCGGCAGCGGCGACTGCGGCTGCCGGTCTTCCGACCAGCTGCTGCCGCCGCCATTTCCAGGATAGTTTTTTTTTAAAAAAAAAAACCGTGATAAGCTACGTAAAAATTTACGTAGCCTATCATGGCTAGATTTTAAAAAAGCACCGAGATAGGCTACGTAAATCTTTACGTAGCCTATCACGGCTGATTAAAAAACAACAACGCGTGTACACAAATGGCGGTGGCCAGGGCCGCCGCCATTTGCGTTCCTTATTTTGGCACGTCTTAGTCTACGTAAACATTTACGTAGACTGAGACAGCGAAAATAAGGAGAATGCAAATAGCGTAGACACTATTTGCGTTCCCCTTATTTTCGCCGTCTTAGTCTACGTAAATGTTTACGTAGACTAAGACGTGCCAAAATAAGGAATGCAAATGTACATTTGTGTACACGCGTTGTTGTTGTTGTTGTTGTTGTTTAATCAGCCGTGATAGGCTACATAAAGATTTACGTAGCCTATCACAGCTGACTGCAGGGACGCAAACGGCGGTGGCTACGGCCGCCGCCATTTGCATCCCTGCTAGCCAGCGGCTGGATGTCCAGCTGCTGGCGGAGCCGGCTGGCGGCTCCGCAGAATCACTGCGGAGCACAGCCGGCCGGCCAGGATTCCAGGGAGGAGGAACGGAGCGCCTCCCCCCCCCCGGTGAGGATTCCTGGGGGAGGGACGGAACGCCTCCCCCCGCACCATCAGCATAATCCCCGAAAGGTAAGTACCTTTCATACATCCCTAAAAACAACCAAATGAATTTTAATAGGGATAAATGCCACGTTCTGCACCTAGGAAAAAGAAACCAAATGCACAGTTCCAAGATGGGAGATACTTGGCTCAACAAAACTACAAGCGAGAAAGGTCTTCGAATTGTGGTAGATCACAAGCTGAATATGAGCCAACAATGTGATGTGGCTGCAAAAAAGGCAAATGCTATTTGGGGCTGCATTAATAGAAGCACAGCTTCCAAATCCCATGAAGTACTAGTTCCCTTCTACTCAGTACTGGTTAGGTCCCATCTGGAGTCCTGTGTCCAGTTCTGGGCACCGCACTATAAAAAGGATGCAGACAAGCTGGAGAGGGTTCAGAGGAGGGCAACAAAGATGATCAGGGGATGGGAAACAAAGCCCTGTGAGGAGAGACTGAAAGAACTGGGCATGTTTAGCCTTGAGAAGAGAAGACTGAGGGGAGACAGGATAGCGCTCTTCAAGTACTTGAAAGGTTGTCACAGCGAGGAAGGCCAGGATCTCTTCTCAATCATCCCAGAATGCAGGACACAGAATAATGGGCTCAAGATCCAGGAAGCCAGATTCCAGCTGAAAAACCTCCTGACTGTTAGAGCAATACGACAATGGAACCAATTCCCTAGGGAGGTGGTGTCTGTGGTGATCTTGGAGCCCAAGAAAATAAAATCTGTCACTGCTTCCATTTCTTCCCTTTCCATGTGCCAGGAAGTGATGGGGCCAGATGCCATGATCTTCGTTTTTTTAATGTTGAGTTTCAAACCAGCTTTTGCACTCTCCTCTTTCACCCTCAACAAGAGGCTCTTGAGATCCTCTTCGCTTTCTGCCATTAGGGTGGTATCATCTGCATATCGGAGGTTGTTGATAATTCTCCCGGCAATCTTAATTCCGACCTGTGATTTATCCAGCCTGGCGTTTCTCATGATGTACTCTGCATATAAGTTAAATAAGCAGGGTGACAATATGCAGCCTTGTCATACTCCTTTCCCAATTTTGAACCACTCGGTTGTTCCATGTCTGGTTCTTACTGTTGCTTCTTGGCCCTCATACAGGTTTCTCAGGAGACTGGTAAGGTAGTCTGGTACTCCCATCTCTTTCAGAATTTGCCACAGTTTGTTGTGATCCACACAATCAAAGGCTTTAGCGTAGTCAATGAAGCAGAAATAGACATTTTTCTGGAATTCTCTTGCTTTCTCCATGATCCAGCGAATGTTGGCGATAGGATCTCTAGTTCCTCTGCCTCTTCGAAACCCAGCTTGTACTTCCGGTAGTTCTTGGTTCACATACTGCTGAAGCCTAGCTTGTAGGATTTTGAGCATCACCTTGCTGGCGTGTGAAATGAGCGCAATTGCATGGTAGTTTGAACACTCTTTGGCGTTGCCCTTCTTTGGAATTGGAATGTAAACTGACCTTTTCCAGTCTTGTGGCCACTGTTGAATGTTCCAAATTTGTTGGCATATTGAGTGCAGCACTTTAACAGTATCATCTTTTAAGATTTTAAATAGCTCAGCTGGAATACTGTCATCTCTGCTAGCTTTGTTGTTAGTTACTTTGATGCAACCTTACCAAGCATTTAGCACTTCAAATACCATAAACACTCTATGCACCACATAAATAATAATAAAATAAAGCCGTAAGGTGTAAGAGGTCAGCTGGATACCTTTTTCATATTCTTTTTCTTTATTATTTTTAGAGATTAAAAAAATGGATATTCTAAAATAAAGAATGCTTACCAAAAGATAGGAATAGTGCCCAGGGCACTATTTGTCCCAGGGCCGGCACTGCCTCAGAAGGACTTGGGATGGAGCAAACTGGAAACAATCCCACACAAGCAGGAAATAGCCTGTCCACTTGATTCTAGCTGCTCACTGAGATTTATTCTTTCCCCTGGAGACCCTGACAAGAAAGGGGCCATTGCTCAGTGGCAGAGCACCTACTGTGCGGGCAGAAGGTCCCAGGTTCAATCCCTGGCATCTCCAAGAAGGGCTGGCAAATCTACTGCCAGAGCAGAGACCCTAGCCAGGCCATGCAGACAGTCTGACTCAGCATTAGGCAGCTCCCAATGTTCCTATGATGGATGAAACCCTGATCTTCAGGTCAAACCCTGAGATGAGGAAAGCCTAAATTGACTGCTGCTGAACAGGGATGGCCCTAGACCAGGGGTGATCAATATGGGGGGGAGCATGGGCTGCCTGCACCTCCGTGGCCTTTTTTGCAGCCCCCGCCACCCCCAAAGTCACCACCACCATCACTGAATTGCTGCCAAATTTTGGCAGCATGGCAGGATCCAAAAAGCTGCATTTTCACTTTAAAATAGGGCTGTGCACAGATTCAGCCTGAATCCTGGAGCGGTCCAGTTCCAGAGTGAATTGGGAGTGGCCCGAAGCAGCCCAAAGTGGGTTGGATCACTCTGAAGCACTTTGGGCTGCTTCAGCCCAATCCAGACAGCCACCTGCCCAGCCGCACGAGCCCCCTCCTCCTTATGTGGACCCATGGGGAGTGCCTGCTGCAACCATCGCTGTCTTGGAGGGAGTTGCCATTTTGAAAGAAAATGGTGACTCTTCTTCTTCTGGTGAATAAATGGCGTGTAGAATGTGTCTGTAAAGATTCCATCTGCACATTATTACAGGAGTAAATGGCCCATTTACGCTTGTAGCGTTGCGTAGATGGCCCGTTTATGGCTGCAATCTATGCACATTTACTTACCGGAAGAAGAAGAGTCACCAAAATGGTGATGGCTGTGGGCGCTCCCTAGCAGGGGGCTTGTGGGGCTGGATGTGGGGGGCACTTCAGCTGTCCAGATCTTACTTCAGATCTGGAGGCCAGAAAGGGTTGGACCAGATCAGCCCGAGGCAGGTTGGGACCAATCCAGAATCTCCAAATTGGCCTCTGGAGCCAGCTGGGGGGGGGGGGGTCCCTGCACAGCCCTACCTTAAAACAAGGTGTGTGGGGAGCATGAATTTGTTTTAACATGGAATTGCCTCTCCAAGGCTTCTGGAAGTGTGATTTTGCATTAAAACAAGGTCCAGGCTTTGAAAACAAAGTGAAAATGCAGGCTGTTTTGCTACCACCAAACAATGCATCTTCTGCTCCCCCATTTGTTTAATTTATGAATACTTTTTTTTCCCTTTGAAGCTCATTTCATGGCTTTGATGTACAATTTGCAAGCGTGATTTATCTCGGTCACATAATACTTTCCTATTAGGAAAGGTGACAATGTTTGAGGCTTCTTAGCTTAGAAAGAAGGTGAGTAAGGTGGATGGGACGATGAGAGAGAGGTGTGCAAAATCATGCATGGTGTGGAGAAAGTGAATAGAGAGACATTTTCCTTCCTCTCTCATAATACTAGAACCCATTGCAGCCATCTCATGAAGCTGAAGAGCAAGAGATTTCAGACAGTTCAAAGTGCTTCTTCACACATTGCATAAACTAAGGAAATTTGCTACCATGAGTGATGGCCACCAACTTGGATGGCTTTAAAAGGAGATTAGACAAATTCATGGAGGAGAAGGCTAGCAATGGCTACTTCTCCCTGGTATCTCCAGCTAGGGCTAGGAAGGGATCCTGCCTGGAACCCCAGAGAGCCGCTGCCAGTCAGTGTCGACAGTACTGGGCTACATAGACCGATGGTCCAGTTCAATATAAGGCAGCTTCCCGTGTTCCTGTGTTTTGTCATGATGGCTATTCATTATGCCCCGAGTATCCGTGTGTCTCAGAATGCTGGGGAACATGAGCAGGACAATGCTTTACACTCATGTCTTCCTTGTTGTGTGGCTTGGAATAGACAGCCCATGCTGGGAGCCTGGCTCACCTTGCCCCTGAATAGAGATCTGATTCTGACAAGAGGTCACTGTGCATCTTATTCTGTCCCTGGACCGCCATGACATCTAGGATAACTCCCTCCACATTGTGATACCTTTGCAGTGCCAGTAGCACTCTGAATTTCCCTGCTCCTGGTCCACAGCACTAGTTGATGATGGTGGGAATGGGGAAGCATGGAACAGCCTAATGTCTTCATGAAATGAGGCACATTCTACTAGACAAAGTGAGAGGAGCTCAATGTGACAGGGCAGGGGCCATCCTTTTCCTAGAGAGTCTACTTTGGTCGTGCAAGTCGTCCTAATCAGCATAATTAGTTGCATTCACAACAGTGGATTTGTCATTGTTGAGGTAAACACAGCAGGCCATCAATGGCTCATTAGAAGAACTGTTCACTTCCGTGCCATTTGCAGAATGCAGTTCTTAACAGACATGAAAGCTGTTTAGTTACGTAGATGTGTGACAAATCCATTCCTTGCATGCCACCCTTCCCCGACCTGATGCCCTCCAGATATGGCCAAGCTGTCTGGGAATGATGGGGGTTGCAGTCCAACACATCCGGAGTATCAGCCTGAGGCAGGGTGTTGTAGGATCCCTGGACAGATAACACATTTGGCTTCCGAGCCTGGGGAGCAGATCCTAAAGGACCATATTAGGGAGCCAAAGGGTGTTATCCCCAGAGCCTCAGACTATTAGAGAGGAGAAGGTTTTGCATCCTCATATTCCCTGTGGTGCTACAGTATGAACACAGAAGTTTCCATCACTGAAAAGTATGCAGAGCTGTTTTTTGTTTTGTTTTTCTGCAACAGCCAGGGTTTTGAGGAACTATTGGGTGCATTTTTCTGGGGTCCAGAGCCTTCCATTATTCTGAATTCTGTCCTCTGAGTATTTCATTAAAATGAAATTAATTCTGTCCCACATGCTACAAAGGCTACGTGGAAGCCAGGCCATTTCAAGCAGGGATAGGGAAAGGGTTGTTGATGTTTTCCTGTTGAGGGCCACATTCCCTCTGGGGTCATCTGTCGGGGGCCACATGCCAGCTGCAGACAGGGCCTAAGCCATTGGTGGGTGGGGCCAGGGCTAAAAGTGGGTGCAGCTTTTTTCTCCCCCTTTCTGACACTCCCTTTTCTCTTTCCCTCTGTCCTTCCCTCTCTCTCTCCCTTTCCCCACTCAGCAGGCTACTGGGAGAGAAACAGGGGTTTGGACTGCTCACTTCCAGAGGGCTTTTGAAATTAGTCCAAGAGCTGCAGGTTAATGCCCACCCTGGATATATAACTTCCTCATGTAACTGAAACAACATTTTGAAACTGAGTTTTTGAATAAAATATTCCAACTTTTGTATTCAAGATGTGGATTGTTCATTTAAAATGTGACCTCAGAATATGGAATGTAAGAGTCATCAATTGGTTGACATTTTTTTTTCTTAACTTGGATTCTGCCAGGCAGCGCATATATCATGAGGGACATGAAGGCCTTGCACCACAGAAGTATGATGTTCCCTCTGGGTTGTTTGTTTTATAAGCAAACTGAGCGTACCCAGTTCCTCTCAGAAAAACTGTTCCAGTTGTCCCTGAGGAACACTCCTTGACTAGAGATACCAGCTACTAGCTGGAAATTAGCTATCCAAGGTGCTCCACACCTTGGAGAGCTCCTTTAGAGTTCTGAGTGGCTCTGATGGAAACCTGGAGTGGATTCACTGCCCCACTGACATAGGGACCACCAGCCTCCCCTAAGAGATACTTTAGGCTTCCATAAACCGCTGGTGTTTGGAACTGGTGCCTCCCCCTGCCTTGCTTTTTTGGTCACATATATAATGCCACAATGCTGCCTATTATCAAAGTCAGTGTTCCAAAAGTAGTTGTCAAATACCAACCACCACTGCAGGACAACAGTCAAGTAACAGTTACTGAAAGGAAATATCAACACCATATTTCCAATATTAAAATGAAATATCAAATATTTTAGGTACTGAACACTTATGTTAAATGGTGAATATTCATGGATGACTCAACATCAAAATTCACAAGGGAAAAAAGGAAAGCAGCCATGCTGACCATACGAAAAATGGCAAAATCCATATTAACCTAACACCTTTATTATAGGGCTGTGCACCACCTCATTACGAAGTCCGAATAACGAGGCAAAGCGGGCTGTTTCAGAGCAAAAGCCTCGTGATATGAGGCAGTTCAGAGCACTACCGAGGCGACCCAGGGTGAAGCACCCTCTCCACCCCCAAGCGCCTCCTCCGCCTTGTATATTCGGAGCTCTACCGGAGCATGCGGGAAAGTGGGGGGAAGCGGGAAGGCGAGTGCAGGAGGAGGAGGGAGTGTGCTTTGGCAAGAAACCCTCAGCCAGAACCAACACTAGCAATCTCCATTCAGAGAGAGCCTTGCAGGAAGGGGGTACATACTTTGGCGAAGGGCTGCTTTCGGTCATTGCGTTAGCTGTGTCTTTGGGCGAGAGGGCTGGTGCGGGTAGATGATCGTTTGTGAGTGTGTGTACATGTGCATTCCTAGGAGATGTTCCTTCAATTTATTCAATTTTGATCACCATTAGGCTTTCCTCAGAATTCAAATTAAAAGGAAACAGCTTGGTTGTACTGGGAGCATTCCTTTCTCTCGCTCCTTGATCATCTGTCCCCATTGGGACGGAGTCTTCTGCAGCACCTCTTCCAGCCACTTTCTCCTATATCTTTGTACCTCCAACTTGTTTGTTATTTGTATTTGATTAGATACATCTCTCCTTTCCGTATTTTTTCAAACTAACATAGCTTTTCCTTGCAAGTTACTGCCATGCTCCCCCTTCCTCACCATTCCTGTGTTTGTTTTATAGGGATGTACGAAAGTGACTTACCTTTAACGAAATTTGATTCGAGGTGGGGGGGAGGCGCTCCGTCCCTCCCCCCGAAATTCTGGCCGGGGGGGAGGCGCTCTGTCCCTCCCCCCCCCCCGAATCCTGGCTGGCTGGGTGCGCAAATGGCGGCGGCTGTAGCCGCCGCCATTTGCGTCCCTGCAGTCAGCTGTGATAGGCTACGTAAATGTTTGCGTAGCCTATCACATCTGATTTAAAAGAAAAAAACACGCGTACGCAAATGGCGGCACCCATGGGAGCCGCCGTTTGCGTTCCTTATTTTGACATGCCTTAGTCTACGTAAACATTTACGTAGACTACGGCGAAAATAAGGGGAACGCAAATAGCGTAGCGTCTACACTATTTGCGTTCCCCTTATTTTCGCCATCTTAGTTTACGTAAATGTTTACGTAGACTAAGACGTGTCAAAATAAGGAACGCAAATGGCGGCGCCCATGGCCGCCACCATTTGCGTACGTGGGTTTTGTTTTTTTTCCTTTAAATCAGCCGTGATAGGCTACGTAAACATTTACGTAGCCTATCACGGTATTTTTTTAAAATCTAGCCGTGATAGGTTACGTAAATCTTTACGTAGCCTATCACATTTGTGTCTGGGGGGGTTTACTGGAAATGGCGCCGCCGCCGCCAGGAGGATTCGCCCAAGGTAAGTCCTGTCCCGGGGGGAGCGGGGGGGGGCAGACCGTTTCGCCACCAATTTCGGGGGGCCGAATGCGCTGGCATTCGGCCTCCCCGAGATTCGTGGTGAAATTCTCTGACATCCCTATTTGTTTATCTCGATTTTGGACTCTAGAAAAGGCTGCATTTGTTGTGTAACATCAAGCCTTCCTTCTGCTTTCTCCGTTCTGTTTTCTTGTCATTTTTGTCAGTCAACTGTTAGATTGTCTCTGTTAGATTTTTACAAACCCAGAGTAAAAATGGGTTTCTGCAGAGCCGCCGGCCGGCTCCGCCAGCAGCCGGACATCCGGCCGCTGGTTAGCAGGGACGCAAATGGCAGCAGCCGTAGCCACCGCCGTTTGTGTCCCTGTAGTCAGCCATGATAGGCTACGTAAATCTTTACGTAGCCTATCACGTCTGACTTTAAAAACAAAACGCACATACGCAAATGGCGGCGGCTATGGCCGCCGCCATTTGCATTCCTTATTTTGGCCCGTCTTAATCTACGAAAATATTTACATAGACTAAGACGGCGAAAATAAGGGGAACGCAAATAGTGTAGACGCTACGCTATTTGCGTTCCCCTTATTTGCGCCGTAGTCTACGTAAATGTTTACGTAGACCAAGGCATGTCAAAATAAGGAACGCAAACGGCGGCTCCCATGGGTGCCGCCATTTGCGTATGCGCTTTTTTTCTTTTAAATCATCTGTGATAGGCTACGCTTACATTTACGTAGCCTATCACGGCTGACTGCAGGGACGCAAACGGCGGTCCAAAATAAGGAACGCAAATGGCGGCGGCCATAGACGCTGCCATTTGCGTACACGCGTTTGTATGTTTTTTAAAGTCAAATGTGATTGGCTGCGTAAAGATTTACGTAGCCTATCACGTCGTTTGTTTGTTTTAAACCTAGCCATGATAGGCTACGTAAATCTTTACATAGCCTATCACGTCTTTTTTTTTTTTTTCAAGACTGGAAATGGTGGCAGCGGCAGCCGGTCAGAAGACCAGCTGCCGCCGCCGGAGCCGCCGCCAGAGCTGCCGCCACCCGGAAGATCCGCCCCAGGTAAGTCTCGTCCCAGGGGGGATCCGCAGGGGGGGCAGGCCGGTCCGCCATGGAGTTCGGGGGGCTGAATGCACTGGCATTCGGCCTCACTGAGATCCGTGGCGGAATTCTCTGCCATCCCTATCTTTGGGGTGTCGGCAGGGGCAGAGGTGGGGAGAAGTTACAGCCCTTTGCTTTGGGAGTTTTCCTGGAAAAAAATCAAATTTCACCTGCGCCTTGCACACAAGCCAGTGGGCCAAAATG
This sequence comes from Heloderma suspectum, assembly GCF_057233095.1. NCBI lineage: Eukaryota > Metazoa > Chordata > Lepidosauria > Squamata > Helodermatidae > Heloderma > Heloderma suspectum. Next base: position 326,077,678 of record NC_139460.1, on the reverse strand, counting down.
CCTGGAATCTGTCAAATGGGATGCCCTTGAGGGGGGCTGGGAGGGGCCCAGGTTTCATACACATCAGTGGAAACAGGGAGAAGTTACGGCTCTTTGCTTTCTGAGTTTCTTTGGAAAACCTCATATTTCACCAGCACCTTGCACAAAAGCCAGTGGGCCATAGTGCCTGAACTCTGGTGGGTGGGATGCGTGCACTCAAGGGTGGCTGGGAGGGTCCCAGGTGTCACACACATGCAGGGAAACAGGGAGAACCTATGGCTCTTGGCTTTGGGAGTTTTCCTGGAAAAACTCAGATTTTACCTGCACCTAGCACACAAGCTGATGGGCCAAACTGCCTGGGCTTTGGGGGTAGCAATGCCCTCGAGGGGGGCTGGGAGAGGTCAAGGTGTTGTGTGCATGAGTGGAATCAGGGAGAAGTTACAGTTCTTTGCTTGGAGAGTTTCTTTGGAAAACTTCAAATTTCAACTGCACCTAGCACAACAGCCACTGGACCAAACCGTCTGAACTTTTGCAGGTGGCTTCCACTGTAGGGGGGTGGAGAGCTCTCCAAATTTCATGCCAGTAGCCTAAAAACTGGAAAAGGTATGACCATCTGTATTTTCCCTTGCAAGTCAATGGGAAAGCGCCCAAACCGCATGATCTGGATATCTGAATCTCGCTTCGGATTCAGATCCGAGTCGGATAGGAAGGGGTCTGAATCTGTGAAAGGTGGATCAGGGTCACTTCAGATGATCCAAAGCGGCATCCGAAGTGGATCAGGGGGTCCATGCACAGCAGTACGTTACTACGCCAACCAAAAGATGTACATTCATCAGGCTACAGAATCGGACTCAAGGAGTGCTTCTCAATGGGACCTTCTCCAACTGGGGAGAGGTAAGGAGCGGGGCACCGCAGGGCTCCGTCCTGGGCCCAGTGCTCTTCAACATTTGTATTAATGGCTTGGAGGAGGAGGTGCAGGGAATGCTGATCAAATCTGCAGATGACACCAAATTGGGCGGGATAGCTAATACTTTGGAAGACAGAAACAAAATTCAAAGTGATCTGGATAGACTGGAGCGCTGGGCAGAAAACAACAGGATGACATTTAATAGGGACCAATGCCAAGTTCTGCACCTAGGAAAAAGAAACCAAATGCGCAGTTCCAAGATGGGGGATACGTGGCTCAACAACACTACAAGCGAGAAGGATCTTGGAATTGCTGTCGATCACAAGCTGAATATGAGGCAACAATGTGATGTGGCTGCAAGAAAAGGCAATTTTGGGCTGCATTAATAGAAGCATAGCTTCCAAATCCCGGGAAGTACTAGTTCCCCTCTACTCAGCACTGGTTTAGGGATGTACGAAAGTCACTTACCTTTTACGAAAGTTGATTCGCAGTGGGGGGGAGGCGCTCCATCCCTCCCCCCGAAATTCTGGCCAGGGGGGAGGCGTCCCGTCCCTCCCCCCCGAAATTCTGGCTGGGGGGGAGGCGCCCCGTCCCTCCCGCCGCGAATCTTGTCCTGCTGGGATTGCAAATGGCGGCGGCCATAGCCGCCACCGTTTGCATCCCTGCAGTCAGCCATGATAGGCTACGTAAATGTTTGCGTAGCCTATCACGGCTGAGTTAAAAAAAAACAAAACGCGCGTATGCAAATAGACGCTACGCTATTTGCGTTCCCCTTATTTTCGCCGTAGTTTACAAAAATGTTTACGTAGACTAGACGTGCCAAAATAAGGAACGCAAATGGCAGCCCCATGGGCGCCGCCATTTCCGTACGCACGGTTTTTGTTTTTGTTTTTAACTCAGCTGTGATAGGCTACGTAAACATTTACATAGCCTATCACAGTATTTTTTTAAAATCTAGCCGTGATAGGCTACATAAATCTTTACGTAGCCTATCACATTTTTGTTTGTTTTTTTAACCTGGAAATGGCGGTGGCGGCAGCTGGTCAGAAGACCGGCTGCTGCCGCCACCGCCGAACTGGCTCCAGAACCACCACCACCAGGGAGATTCGCCCAAGGTAAGTCCCGTCCGGGGGGGGCGAATCGTTTCGGCCTCCCCGAGCATTCGTGGCGAAATTCTCTGACATCCCTACACTGGTTAGACCTCATCTGGAGTACTGTGTCCAGTTCTGGGCACCAAACTGGAGAGGGTTCAGAGGAGGAACAAAGATGAACAGGAAACTGGAAACAAAGCCCTATGAAGAGAGATTGAAAGAACTGGGCATGTTTAGCCTTGAGAAGAGAAGAGTGAGGGGAGATATGATAGCGCTCTTCAAGTACTTGAAAGGTTGTCACAGACAGGAAGGCCAGGATCTCTTCTCCATCATCCCAGAGTGCAGGACACAGAACAATGGGCTCAAGTTCCAGGAAGCCAGATTCCGGCTGAACATCAGGAAAAACTTCCTGACTGTTAGAGCAATACGACAATGGAACCAATTCCCTAGGGAGGTGGTGGGCTCTCCCACACTGGAGGCGTTCAAGATGAGGCTGGACAGCCATCTGTCAGGGATTCTCTGACTTGGATTCCTGCATTGAGCAGGGGGTTGGACTCGATGGCCTTGTAGGCCCCTTCCAACCCTACTATTCTATGATTCTAAGCCACCGTCCAACCCTGAATTCTTTCTCAAATTCTGGAAGGAGCCAATACAGATACTGACAACCAAGAAAGCTACACAAAAAACCCAGAGTCATATGGTACAGCTTTAGCTGGACTGTACCACTTCAGACTTCAGGTCACAATGCATAGTGATGTGTGAGAGCAATCCAAGGCCTGGTCCAGAGGAGGCTCACAGAGGAACTTGTGACAAACACAGACAAGGAGTTAGTACCATCTCACATGGCACAATCATTTGCCACAGTGATCTCCCACAAATCCAGCACAAAAGGGTGTGATCAGCACTGGAAAGCGCTTTCTCGCCAGCTCAGCCCATTCATTAAGCCTCCGCCTTCACTATCTCCTTCCAAGCACCCACTTTCTGACAATGATGCCAATTTTAAAAAAGCTAGTCAGCCCCTCTCAGCACCTGAAACCCAGCAAACAGACACATAAACTCAACACTGGGTGAATGCAAGTTAATGCAACCCATCCATCACCACTCCTACAGCAATAACTCTGGATCCATTCCTGATAATAGCAACAAAAAACACCATCAGATATAGAAATGGAGATGATTTATACCCAAGGATCATTTTCTGTTTGGTAGAGGAGAGGAGGAAGAGACAGAAAAGAGAAAGAGGTTTTAATTTTCCTGCCATAGTCTTACAAACTACAGAAAAGACTCAAGAATAAGGCCATTGAATACTTTGGATATAATCATAATTTTTGTGTTGATTCCAGTAAAGGGGGGAATTAAATGTGCTGCGGGGGAGGATTCCTTGCACTTGAAAAAGATTTGCTCTTTCTTCCTATGAGATGAGAGGCCCAGATGAGAGGTGGATTGCTGGGAAGCATTGACTGCTTCTGGTGATGGTCTCTGTTATGTCTTCATTTGGGGCTTTTATGAAAGAAGGCATCAACATCTGCTTCACAAAATGGAATCCTCAGAGCCTGGCACAACTAGATACAGGGGGTTGATTCAGGAGGGCTTGTGCTAGGAACCAAGGGGACTAATATTTCTTCTCGGAGTAAGATGCCAGCGGTCTTGAGCAAGAGACTTCAGCAACACAATCCGGGCACCTTTGCCTCTGCACCACCATAGCAGCCTGAGAAAACAGCTCCTGGCCATGCGGGTGGCCCAAGGATGGTACTGCAGCTACCAACTCAGCAAGAATCAGGTGATGCAAGGGGCCAATGGGATTCCAGCTGATTCTATAAAATGGCAGACTTTGGCCTGACTCATCAGTCTGAGTAACTTTTCACTTCTGAAAGTGAACCAGCTTGCAAGGCAAGGCCCCAGGGGTCACATCCACACTAGCTGCCATTGGTTCAACTGCTCTGATGTCACAGTAGGCCATGCCAGCCTGAAGCCAGGTAGCTTCAGGGCAATGAAGAAACCTTTGATTCTGAATGCCCAGGTCCTTGGGAAAGCTGGGAGAAAATTAACAGCACCATGTGAATGTGTTGGCATGATAAACTTTTGATTGACAACTCAAGGCTATAGATTGGAAGAGTGTGGATGGGGTTTTTCACCAGAAAATGCACTGTGCAGAATTTGTTCAAAGGTCTGTTGAGTTAAGAACATAAGAAAATCCATGATGGATCAGACCAAAGGACAATGTAGAGAAGCATTCTGTTTGCATAGTGGCCAACCAGCTGCTCATGGGAAGCCCACAAGAAGGACATGAGTTCTTCTTGTCTAAACAAATATTTAGCCTCCCATAGAAAGGCCAAAAAAAAAAACCCTCCAAGGACTTGAACAACCCAGAAAGCTTCAGCTATGGGGCGGTATAGAAATATAAGAAATGAAATTGAATGAAATGGAGGCGGCTCTCTGAATGTGGAAAGGGTAGTCAGAGATCTGACCCACACTCCCTTGCAACTGTTGTGGAAAGAGCTGCACCGGCCACCCTCCAAGGTTGGAAAATCAACCTCAGAGAGGGGGAAAGGGGGAAGTTCTGGTAGGGGAGGAGGGGAGGATACTGAAGAGGCCAGGGTATGATTTATCCTGAGCCTCTTCAAGCCTTCCCTCCCCCTCCAACGTGCTTTCACTAGACAGGCTGAAAAGCCTGTCAATCAAAAATAGGTTGGGGAGGCAAAGATCACCTCCGCCACTTCTCCCACCCTGCCAGCTTCATCCTGGCAGGTGAAAGGAATCTCCAAAGCCTCCAAGTTTGGGGGCTTTCCAGCAGCAAGGGCACAGGAGCAAGGGCACAGTAGGATTGCACCCTCAGAGATTAGGAGGAGAGCTTTCCAAGTCCAGGTCTCTTACCCAGCTCTGAATAGGCCATCCAGCCTTTAGGCAGGTACACATGCAGTGGTGAGCTTCTGGATGTTAAGAAGCTGATATGCCAAAAACATCAGAGCATATTTATACACTTTCTACAACATTACTTCCTTGTTTGCCATTCTGTATATCTGAGCTCAGTCTTCTCAATTCCAAAAATTCCAATGAAATTAAAAACCCCAAAGGCTTGAAATTGACATATATCTTTCAGACTAGACTACATTTATTCTAAATCCTATCTTTGAGAAAACAGCTCTTACCTTAAAATTTGCTACTCAAAATCGAATTGTATAAACTTTTCTAAACATCAATATTTCAAATTTTATAGTGTGTGGTTTATGCAATATTTATTGACCATTAATTATCAACTATTAACTGACCAGTGAGGTCTAAGCACACCTTTGTCCTTAAGGAAAAAAAAAAAAAGAAGTTTGCCACCCAGCACTTGTCATTCCAGGGAATGTCTGAAGGCACAGGAGGCAGCCCCCTTGCAGAAGCTAAGCAGGTCTGGATCTGGTCAGTGCTTGGAGGGGAGACCACTTGGGAACCACATGTAGCCACTTTGAGTTCCACAGTGGAAGAAAGGTGGGATCTAAATGTACTAAATAAATAAATAATTCCTCAAATAACCCTTGACCTTCAGTGATGGGCATTAGCTCTGCATTCCTCTTTAGATATTACCCAGAATTCATTATGGACCTGCCTATGTCTTGTCTCTTCTCTTTAATACATTCTCTGTTTTTGCTTACGTATTAAACATTTTCAGTGGTTCATTACTTGGCATCTTATAGAAAGACATCTTATATTTTTTGGAGAGAAGTGAGTTAGCAATTTCTCAATAGCACTCCCAGCAAATTCCAAAGCCTAAAGATATGTCAGTGTAGTTAATTCTTTAAGGGTGCAATCCTGTGCATGTTTAGACAAAGAAAAGGCTTACAACTCCCAGCATTCCCCAGCCAGCTTTGCTGGTTGGGGAATGCTGGGAGTTTTAGGCCTTATCTCTGTCTAAACATGCATAGGATTGCGCCTTTGTTGGTTTTAGCAATTATTTTTAGTGTCTACTTAGCCTCGGTTTTCCTTCAAAGTAGAAAAGGACCGGGAGTCCCTACAATCCAGGGACTCCCAAAGCCTGCGACCTAGATGGCATGACTTTTGCTCATGCAGCTGCTCTTCTGCCTCCTCATTTTAGAAATGAAGAATGGGATGGAAGGTCTAGCATAGTTCCCCTTCGCCTTTCATGCAAGGCTAGTGCAGGAAGAGCAATGCTAACAAGCTCAGAGAACCAATGCACTAACCAGGGAGGCGGCGGGACCAAAAGGACCGGGAGTCCCTACAATCCAGGGACTCCCAAAGCCTGCGACCTAGATGGCATGACTTTTGCTCATGCAGCTGCTCTTCTGCCTCCTCATTTTAGAAATGAAGAATGGGATGGAAGGTCTAGCATAGTTCCCCTTCGCCTTTCATGCAAGGCTAGTGCAGGAAGAGCAATGCTAACAAGCTCAGAGAACCAATGCACTAACCAGGGAGGCGGCGGGACCAGCGGAGCTCTCTGCTTCTGTTGCAGGCTTCTCTGGAATGCCGCCACATGCTCTGTGTCTTGTATGCAGAAGCAGGAGCTATAAACCCCAAACCCTACACTTCGCATGCAGAACAAAGCATGCAACTCCAGTGAGAATGGAGGCAGGCAATTGCTTTTAGAAGAGGTGAAAGCAGAGTGTTAGAGTCACCCTTTCCTGTGGTGTGTACTTTCATTTCTTTTGTCCCACAATCACCTTTGGTCAAACAGATCTAACAGGTTCCTGAAGCACTGCGAACACTTGCAAAACCTGTTTTCCTGAGACAATAGTGGGATGGGCAGACAGAGCTCCTGCCTCTTTCAGGCCATTTTCAACTTTCCATCTCCAGCCTTACTCAGTAAAAGAGGGTGTGTGTTTTCTTCGCTTGGCACATTTCGTTTCTAAATGGGTTCTCTTTCCCCTTGCCTAGTAATGCAAGGGCAGCTTCAAAAATGACACCATGTGCAAGGATTTGATGATAGAAGACAAACCCACAAAGCAAAATCCTTCAGGGAATGCCAACGTCTCCCGTGGTGAGATGCTCTGAGACTTATCAGGGGATGAAATGACAAAGCAATCTTTATCTTTGTCCAGCAGAACCAGGGACCTTGTCAAGTTTCTCTTCCTCTTCCCAAGTCTTTTTAATTTTACTCAGAGCATTGGGCTTGTCATGAAAACCATGACATTGATCAGCATTGGGTCCTCCTGGGAGACAGGAAGGTGTCTCTTCTTCTGCGATGATAACAGGAGGAGAATTAAATTTGAACCATTTTAGCTGCCTGCCAACACTAACCATCATTCTGATCTGTGGTCTGATAAATAAGGAATCCATGCCCTCAAAAAGTTCCAGCATTGTCAGAAGAGAGGGAGAGAGAGAGAGACCCACTGATGCCCAAGCAAGGTGGATAAGAGTGTGCTACTACTTGAAATGTACATGAACCCAAGACAGTGTTCAAATGAAAGCCATTTAACAAAACTAGGGAAATGTTTCAAGAGCAATGAATAAGCAGAAATGCTAAAGACGTCAGGCACTTCTAAAGGAAAAGGGCAGTTCAAAGTCAAACTGGAGGGAGGGGGATTTGTTCCTCTGCAAGCAAGGAGCTACAAGGGTAACTGTATGATCATATAGTCAAGATGCAGAAGGCTAAATGGTGGTCACTTGTGGTCTTCTACAGTGAGTTTTTCTTTTCTTTTTAAATGTTTTAAATCAATGTTTTTCCCCAAGAATATCTTTGAAAAGGATGCAACTTCCAATTAAAGAAGGTGGGTTTGGCATCCGGATCTTGCTACATATTATTGGTTTATCTGCTGACCTGCACTAAGCTTTGGTCTTTTCCACTTAGATTTGATTTTCCACCTTGGTCAGTTCTGGAATCCTCCTGTCTGGAGTCTCTCTTCAGATGGATGGCATTGGCACTAGGTTCTCGGCATATCAGAGTGGATAGGGCTCCTCCCACGGTTGCAGCGGTTAGAGATGTGTGACATATAATGTCATACCAATTAACAGTTCAGTCTATTTTCCCACGCCAAATTGACTCTATGGGGAAATCCTGATTTAAAAATGGGAAACAGAACGTTTTTATGGCAGACCTGGATGGATAAGATTATTTTTACTTTAGATCAATTACTGGGTGCTGATGACGAGTTTTTGCATTTTTGGCTTTGTGAGATAAACTTGATTTGCCTGCTATAGCTGAATGGTGATACATGCAACTGCAACATTTATTAGAATCTAGATTCAGCCCTGCTGCTTTCACAGCATCGGAGTCCCCTTCGCTATTGGAAATACATATTGAAGTTGACCAGGTACATCGACCCACACGATTCACATTTGTAAATAGTATACCTATTATCAGGAGGGATGGCCGAACTCACTCCTGCCGCGTGCCACTCACTGGACCCCTGCTGGCCACCTAACCTCATTAATTTTGTCAAAGGCCTTTTCTGGGCCAGAGAGATGATGGCTGCGTGGTTGGTTCTTTCAGCATTTAAGGTGACCAGATCAACAACTAATCTAAGATTATCAGCCCCCTGTCTGTTTTTAATCAATCCCACCTGGTCTGGTGGAACCAATGTTGCAATAACATGTTGCAATCTATCACCCAAAATTGCTGTTAATTTTTTTAATCTCTGCATTAATTAATGATATAGGTCAATAGTTGGCACGGTTGGTATGGTCCTTGCCAGGCTTAGGACTCACTGTAACATAAGCATTGCTTAGCAATGAAAGAAGGGAGCCCAATTCAAAAATGATTATAAAGGTGGTTCAGCTTTGGACCTAAAAGGCTGGCAAATGTTTTATACCACTCAATTGGCAATCCAATTTCTACAATGATGGGTGGTCAAGGAAGTTGTCAAAGCTGAGAAGGACGTTGCAGAGAAGTAAGATCAATTATCTTGTTTGCTCTTCACCAGGGAAGATACTGAAAATATACTGACAGCAAGCCTTATATTGCTTTAGCAATAATGGTGGTTAATGGCATCTAGAGAGTGGGTTCCAGGGGAAAATGACATAAACCAAAACAAAGTAAGTCATTTATTTGGGTAGCATCAGACATTCCATCTCTTCCTTGGCCTGTCCACCCAGCCTTCATTCATTCATTCATTCATTCATTCCATTTCCATACCACCCAAGAGCCTAAGCTCTCTGGGCAGTTTACAAAAAAACCAGAACCCTAAAATACAAAATAATAAAGCATAATATAAAACCTTTACTGTACAGAATTTTAAAACAATTTCAAACAGCAAAAACAATAACAATAAAATACCAGGACCCAATAATAACAATGCACATTAAAAAGCCCCATCAAATGCCTGGGAGTACAGGAAAGTCTTAACATGACAAGGTTAAAGATGACAACATTGGCACCAGACAGATCTTACTGGGGAGAGTGTTCCATAATCCATGGGGGCTAACACCAAGAAGGCCCTCTCCCTTGTTGCCATCCTCAGTACCTCCCTTGGAAGAGGCACTCAGAGGAGGGCCTCAGATGCTGATTGTAGTTGATCATTCCAGCAGCCGTCATTTCTCCCAGGTGTACTTAAGGTTGTGAGGCAATATGGCTGCCAGGAGGAGAAGGCTGGGGCACGATTATGGCTGGGGCACAGAGCCCGCTGGGGAGATGTTTCTGTCCCTGGGACAGGTGAGCGATTCTGCTCGGAGGTGGTGCAGGAGCACAGCTATCTACCATGGGGTATAAATCAGTGGAGGCTGGTGGCTCCAATGTCAGGGGAGCAGCAAATCAGCTCCAGGTTTCAGTCAGAACCAGTCAGAACTCTAAAGGAGCTATCCAAGGTGCAGAGCATATTTATACCACTGGACTGAAACCCTGAGTGGATTCACCACCCCACTGACATCAGAGCCACCAGTCTCCACTGGTATAAATACTTTAGGTAAATGCATGTTAGCCACAAATCTAAACGGTACCTTCAGCTTCACAGCCAGCATGTCACTGACCACCATTTGTGGGGAAGCAACAGACAGGGAGATGTGATACCTTCCTGTCCTGCCTGTAAACTTCCAGACGCATCTGGAAACGGATGCTGGATTAGACGAGACTCTGGACTGATCATCTTCTTAGATTCTTAACCTCAGGGACCTGGGATCTGAGACCAAGAGTGCTCTGAGTATGCACAAAGTGCTTTCCCCTCTTCCAGTAGTCATGTGTCAATGCAGCAAGGACTAGGTGAATTAGGAGGCATGATTTCTGGGTCAAAGTTTGTCTTCCAGCATGGCTTGACCTCTGGCAATTCGTTTTTGAGAAGCAAACCACTGCCCAAGGCTGCTCACCATGCATCCTGCTTCCAAATGGCCTCACTTTCAAAGTAGACTTTTGGGGGAAGCCAAGTCAGCAGTCGATATCACAAGCCCAGACACGGAAGTCCACGTGTCCCACAGATGGTAAATCTCAATGCTTTTCAGTCTAGGAACAAAAGGCAAGGCACTCCAATGAAAGGGAGAAAATGGCTAACGCTCATGCAAGCAGCGGTAAATGCAGATGAGCCCGTCAAATAAAGAAGTGTTTCTCCGTATAGCCAGGAGAACATTCCACAATTCCCTATCTTATATAAAACAATCATCTCCTTTATGTCCTTTTTAAAAAGGCCCTGTATGCAGGAAGTATAATCTCCCCATTTTGCAGAACTAAATATACTGGAGGATTTTTAAAACACACACACAAAAAGCACACATCTGCGTTTTATTGTTCTTTTCCTCTTTACAATGGAAACAAATATACAGTGTGAACTTCAGGACTGACATTTCAGCTAATCGTGTGTGTGTGTGTGTGAACATCAGCAGCTTGTGGTACAAGTGTGTTGCATCAGGGTTTTGTTGTCACACAGCCTTTGTATCTGCTGCCAGTTTGACTGACTTTACCCCTGTGAATTTGCGGTTAAGGGGCCTTGAAAGAAGCAAAGCGTGTTGCTTGATGACTATGGGTGGCCCTTGTGGGTGGCAATTTACCTACAGGGATGGAGTTTGAGATGAGTTTTCTGCAGAGAAACATCAAGGGTCCATCACACCCAGCATTCTGTTCACACAGTGGCCAACCAGCTGCCAGTGGGAAACCCACAAGCAGGACATGAGTGTATCAGCACCCTCCCGCCCATGCTTTCCAGCAACTGGTGGACACAGGCTCACTGCCTCTGGTACTGGAGGTATTGAGTTAGTTATTTACTATATTCCTATGGCTGCCCATCAGGGAATGTTCTCCGGGCAACTTGTAGTTGCCCGATTCATTCTCATTCCAGCAATATTTTGCTGAAGCTCCTTTCACCTAGTTCAATGTTGCCTTTTCCATCTTTGTAAATTCTTGGACTCTTATAGCTCTTCACCTTCTGACCTTAAGTTTTTTTCTTGCCTACATCTTGCAGAGGATTAAGAGGAAACAAATTCAGATTAGAAGAGGTCAGGAGGCGGCTAGTTTGTTAGCTAGTAATAACCTTCTGGGAAATAATCTTCTTTATGATGTTGAATTACAATAAAAGGAATACTTTGGAAATAAATAAGAGTTTGAAGAAGTTAATTAGAAAGCAGGCTCAGGAACACCTATGGATCAAAGCAGGAGGGATAAACCTGATGTAAGGCAGCCTCCTTCATCCTGGCGCTCTCCAGATGTCTTGCATGGCCAGCCAGCATGGCCATTTTAATGTGAACCTACCTAATTGGCACTGAAAAATACTGAAAAAATACGCAAACTGGAATGCCATTATATTTTTATATTCTCACTTTTTGGAACATTATGGTACATAATGTACATAATGTACATAATTCCCCAATCTAAAAAATGCATACAAAAGTGCACTTAAGTGAGAGAGCTCACAAAAAACATGTATATTACTAAAAAGAATGATGTTCAAAAATCCTTCATGTTACAGAAAGTTGCTTGAAAAATGCATATATTAATGCAAAATTCCATACAGAAATGTGTACATTGTGAGAAACGTGTGTGATTTCTTTTTATTTTTTTGTGCGGAAAATTTTTAAAAAATTGCAAACTCATATGGAAATGGGACAAAATGAACTGAAGCATGGAAATATGAGAAACTGAGTTAAACCAAAGCTGACATATCTGTGCATCCCTCCCTAATCGTGTGGGAAGTTAACTTACAGGGGTCCTGCAAGCAGCTAGCGTGCTAGTTATTTAGGTGAGCCTACCTCTGCCTGGGCAAAGGGGAGCTTCATCTCCATCCTTTTCCCTAAGCTACACCTTAGGAGGAGAGTAGGAAGGCCTCCCCCAGTCACCCCTCCCAGGACCCTGCAACTCTGGTCAGGTTAGTCCCAAAGGTGATCTGTATCCCGCCCATGGGTTTTGCCAGTCATTGTAAAGATGCCTTGGAATGCTCACCAGCATCATCCCCACCTGTGCAGTTACCTGTGCCTACCTGCGCAATGTGACTACATTCCCTTAATTAACAAGCCCCACTGGTCTACCTGCTCCTTCTCCAACTAAGTCAATTGGTCAACAGGTTTAAAAAAACCTACTCGGCCCAAAAGAAGAAAAGCCAATCTTGCACTGATACAAAGGGAGGGTAGGTGGGTGCTGGAAAATGGAAGAGGGAGGCTGTGGTCTGGGTGGAGACTGCTTACATAGCATTCCAAGCTCCACCCCTTTCCATCATCAACATGATGTGCGTCTGCACACTGATCTTGCACATGCCCCACCCCCCTTCCAGTGCATTGGCAATGACATCCCTGCTAGAAGTCTTTCAGTTTGGGCAGGGGAAAGTGTAAAGCAGTGATTACGTATGTTTTTCTCTCAAGGGTTTTATCGGAGGGCGGGATAGATGATTAAGTGTCAATACAATAGCTCTATATGGATTCACAGTAGTGGTGTAGTACCCACGTAGGAAGCTACATGCATTTACAAAGGAGAGGGCCTTCTCCGTGGTTGCACCCTGACTTGGGAATGCCCTCATAAAGGAGATATGGGATTGGTTGGCCCCAACTGCGTTCTCTTTTTGGCGCCAAATTAACAGGTGCTTTTTTGCTCTGGCATTTTAACATTTTAATACTTTAGAATGTTAATTTAAAAAAAAATTAACTTAATTGATAGTTGCATTTCTGTTTGCTTACTAGCTGAAGAATTATTTTCTGCCTTTTAATTTGAAGTTGCATGGTTTTATATCGGCTTTGTTTTGTTGTTGTTGTTGTTGTTGTTCTTACATTTATATCCTGCCTTCTTTTTTCTTGCCAGGAACCCAAGGCAGCTTGCATTGTCCTCCTCCTCTCCACTTTATCCTCACAACAAAATCACCCAGTGAGCTTCATGGCTGAGTGGGGACTAGAACCCTGATCTCCTGGGTCACAGCCCAACACTCGCACCACAACACCACACTGGCTCAACAGTATACACAACATTACAACATTTATATGGATCCCTTGTGGATGAAAGGTGGTTTATACATTTTATAAATCAATCAGTCAATCAAATTATGCACGTCTTAGTTTGCTGAGCAATTTATGATTGATCTAGTGGGAGCTGTCTCTGACAAGGTTGCTACTCATGTTGTTCTCTAGGCATCTGCTGCCTGCTGAAGGAGGACCTGTTTGCTCCAACTATGCTCTCTATTTGTAAATCCAACAACTATTCACTATGTGTAAATCAAACAATTGTATCCACTCTCTGAGGTCTTTCCCAGTAATGCTACCTGGAATCACTTTTTAAGCAGAGATGGTTAAGTTGAACCTGATACCTTCGGTATACAATTAATGTGTGGTCTTTCCTTTAAAAGGCTTCTCTCCAAAAAAGGATGATTAAGGGTGTGATCCTATGCCTATTTAGACAGAAAAAAGTACTACAGTTCTAAGCATTCTGCAGTCAGCCATTCTGTAGGACATTTTTCTGTCTAAACATGCATAGGATTGTGCCCTAAAGGCATGTTTAAAAGCTATTAGCCACAATGCAATGCAGAGTTAAGAGCACTAAAACCCAATGGTGACAGACCTAAGTATATCTTCCTCCTTGCGGAATTGTGACCATTATGTTTCTTTGCATTAAGCTTGTTTTTCCACTCAGGTCCAAACCTTTGCATTTGCTAGATGGATGTTCTCCGTTTTCTTCTGTATTGTTAAAAAAGAAAAGAAAAAGACACCAGCTTTGACAAATCTGATTGCAAAGTCTTAAGCATCGACAGCAGTGTCAGATGGAAACAAAGGACGCAGCTGGTTGTGCCAAACCAACGAAGGTTTTCATCGGGCTGGTAATTAGAAGGGGGGGGGAGAAAGAAACAATCATCTTTTTCGCTCAGAAATGGAGCAAAATTTGATTGAGGTTCAGTGAGGGGGAATAAATATGGAAAGCAATTTTGTCATCTTGGTCGCACCTTCATGACGGCAGCCTTATTTACAGGCAAAACATGTCGCTTGGAAAAAAATAGAGAGATCTACTGATTTTTCTACACACACACACTGATAAAGTAAACATAAAAACATAGGAAGCCGCCTTCTACTGAGTCAGATCCTTGGTCCATCTAGGCCTGCCCTGTGCTGATGACGCTGACTGGCAGCAGCAGCTCTCCCTCCAGGGTTGCAGGCCCAAGTTTTTCTAGCCCTACCTGGAGATGTGGCGGACTCAGTTTGGGACCTTCTGCATGCAAAGCAGGGTCTCCCCCACTGAGCCAAGTTCACTCTCATGCTGAGCTACAGTCTCTTTAAACCAAAATGGGACTATCGCGATCTGATCATGATTTGACTCTGGAGTACAAAGCTCATAAGCACTGTATGGGCAACAAGGAACCAGAGAAAACCTGGGGAAATTTGGCCTGGAGAAAATCCCTGTTGCCACATTTCCTCTGCTAATTTCAATAAGATGTTACCACTGTGATTTGAAAAGGTAGACAAAAGAACACCCACTGCCTGTATTTTACCAGAACCAGGGATCATTCTTCTTTCACCCCTCCTACTCCTGTGAATTAACTTGAAACATTTATGGCACAGCCCTGTCAGCAGCAGAGAGGTCTTTTCACAAGACACTGTGTACTGTGAGAGCCGGCGTGGTGCAGTGGCGAGAGTGCTGGACTGGGAGCCGGGAGAGCCGGGTTCTTGTCCCCACTCAGCCACGGAAGCTCACTGGGTGACTTTGGGCCAGTCACAGACTCCCAGCCCAACCTACCTCACAGGGTTGTTGTTGTGACGCTAAAATGGAGACGAGGGGGACTGTGTACACCACCTTGGGTTCCTCAGAGAGGAAATAAGGTGGGATATAAATGTAATCAATCAATCAATCAATCAATCTGACACTGAACACCAGCCCCAAATCCCACATTTAAAACGAGGCTTTCTGCTTTCATTTTAAATGCAGGATCACAACAAGTCTCTTTACACGTGCTTCCTTTTTCCTCTCCCCTTTCCCTCTCCTTTGCCCCCTTATCTGAATCTTCCACCTGTTTCATGGATCTCGCTCCTCTTCTTTCAGTTTTCCCTTTTTCATGGAGGGAACTCAAGCAGAACACAAGCAGGGTAATCTGATACCTCATTATCTCCAATCTATTAAAAAAACAGAATAAAAGATAATTTAGTGCAGGAGACACCCTGGAGGTCTATGACGTCATCTAAAGGACCCGTAAACATCCGTGACTGAGCAATCTCAATAGCAGAATAAAAGCTCTGCATAAATAGATTGGAGATAAGAACATAAGAAGATCCATGCTGGATCAGACCAAGGGTCCATCTAGCCCAGCATTCTGTTCCCACAGTGGCCAACCAGCTGTCAACCAGGAACCCACAAGCAGGGCATGAGTGCAACAGCACCCTCCCACCCATGTTCCCCAGCAACTGGTGTACATAGGCTCACTGCCTCTGGTACTGGAGGCAGCACATAGCCCTCAAAACAGTAGCAACTGATAGCCTTCTCCTCCAGGAATTTGTCCAACCCCCTTTTAAAGCCATCCAAATTGGTGGCCATCACTACTTCCTGTGGTAGCGAATTCCATAGTTTATGCATTGTGTGAAGAAGTCCTTCCTTTGATCTGTCCTGAATCTCCCACCAATCAGCTTCATGGGAGGACCCTGTTGGGTTCTAGTATTTTGAGAGAGCTATCAAATTGCCCCCTTGTGTTCCACTTGAGTTCCCTTCCCTCTGTGAAAAAGGAAAAGCCATAAGAAGAGGAGCTGGACCAATGAAACATATGGAAGACTCAGATAAGGGGGGAAAGGGGGGGGAGGGGGAAGCGCATGTAAAGGGAGTCTGTCATGATCCTGCACTTGAAACAGAAGCAGAAAGCCCTGTTTTAAACACAGGATTTTAGGCTGGGGCACAGATGTTCTTAGGGTCTGCATTACAGTGGTTTCAAAGGCAAAAAGGGTGAGGCCAAAACGCAAAATACCAGCATCTTTTAGCTTAAAGGTCTTCCCACCAATAGCTAAGCCTTGGGAGAGGCTTAGTTTATATAGAAGGGGGGGGCACATTCAAAAGCCAGGAAATGTGCGGCCACTGTAAGAAAGGCAAACTCCTGTCAGGCATAATTAGGAAAGGGATTGAGAATAAAACTGCCAACATCACACTGCCCCTATACAAATCGATGGTGCGGCCACACTTGGAATACTGTGTACAGTTCTGGTCACCACACCTAAAAAAAGATATTGTAGAGCTGGAAAAAGAGCAGAAAAGGGCAACTAAAATGATCAAAGGCTGGAGCATCTCCCCTCTGAGGGAAGGCTATGACAGCTGGGCTTGTTGAGCCTGGAAAAAAAGGAGGGCAAGGGGAGACGTGATAGAGGTCTACACAATCATGCATGGTGTGGAGAATGTGGATAGGGAGACATTTTTCTCCCTCTCTCAAACTACTAGAACCCAATGGGGTCATCCCATGAAGCCGATTGGTGGGAGGTTCAGGACAGATCAAAAGAAGGGTTTCTTCATACAGCGCAGAGTTAAACTATGGAATTCACTTGTGATGGCCACCAATTTGGATGGCTTTAGAAGGGGGTTGGACAAATTCCTGGAGAAAAAGGCTATCAAGGACTAGCAGTCCTGATGGCTATGTGGCACCTCCAGTACCAGTGAGCCTAAGTACGCAAGTTGCTGGGGAACATGGGTGGGAGGATGCTGTTGCACTCGTGTCCTGCTTGTGGGTTTCCCATGAACAGAATGCAGGACTAAGTGGAACTTGGTCTGATCCAGCATGTATCTTCTTCTTATGTTCTCTTAGGTGGTTGGGGGAAAGGGGTTGGGGTCCAGGAAGGGGCCATCTGGAAAACCCCAGTGGGCTGGATTGGAATGCTACGTCAGCTGGACTTGGCCTGCAGGCTTGAGATTTGGCACCCTGGTCTAGAGGGACAAATTGGTCAGTTTGGTTTCTCACACATTTGGATTAAAACAAAACAAACAAAAAAAACCCCTCTATTTCTTCCCATCCTGAATAGGAAGAAATGTGCGAATTTGGGTAAATTCTTACCGAAGATGAACTGAACCCAAATTTCCACCTATCCCTTGGTAAAAGACATGTGTTGCATGGAGAGGGTCCCAGGTTCAATCCCCACCATCCCCAGGCAGCAGGAGATGGGAAAGGAAGACCCCTTTCTGACTGAGTCTCTGGCAAGTATCTGCCAGTCAGAGCAAACAAGGTTGGGCTGGATGGAAAATAGTCTGACCTGGGATAAAGGATGATTTCTTTCTCCCCGCTTGTTGTGAAGCCTGTGCTCTCATGCATTGTGGTTTACTGATCTTTGTCATCCCCCCCCCCCGCACCCTGAAGACTCCTCAGAGCAGGAAGAGCTGGAGGATGAAGAGCCCCCCACCACCAGCAATGCCGAGGATCTGCCAGGAAACTGGAACAAAATCGGGCCCTCAGGGGCAACTACCATGAGGGCATCACCTGTGGAGGACAAGGACTCTGCCTCAGAGGTAGAGGCAGAGAAACCCCCTTAACATAAGCATATCAATCTCAAGCTGCAATCCTGCCCCTTCAGCTTTATTCATGCAATAACAAGATTTTATATGTTCAAAAATGGGGGAAATCAATGGTTATATGATTCTTTATGCTAACAGTCCTAGGTGTAACTTGAAGTCTGCATAACACCTATTCCTTGTCATCTGTTATCATTTTGCCATCCTTATTTAATAGTTGAACCACCATTTCTTTCCTCTGGCTGTTACTATGCACATATCTGAGCCCTGCCCACGGGTGCGCCTTTCACCGTGACCCCAGTCAGGGGGTGTTTCCTGTGTGTTTCCTGTCCCTGCACAACTCAGTTAGTGTCTACTCAGAAGCAACTCCCACTGTGCTCAGTGAGGCTTGTCCCCTGAATGCTCACATCAGAATTTACAGAGATCCCCCTCAATTGAAATGGCACAGTTTAAAGCCGAATTCCCTAAGTGCTGTAGAGTGCGATCTCGAGGCTCCGATTCTCCGTTGTTTGCTTTATTGCCTTAGGAAGAAACTACTTCACAGCTTCGTCAGAGAGATCCTGCGCAGTATCTGTTTGGTTAGAAAGGGGGCTGGAGCGGGGGGAGCTTCTCTTATTGGTTGAGCAGCCCCTGCCACTCAGGTGACATTCACTCCAACCCACCCCCCACCCGGAAGTAAGTTATGTGAAGCCACTTAGAATGGTTCCATGTACACCCTCGTGGAGCCCTGCCCGGGCCAAAAGCGGCTCCTACAAAAATGCGGGCAAACCACTCCTCCCTTCTCCTTCCATTGCCCTGGAAACCAGACCCTTGACTGTGGAGACCTTGCCTTTTGCCTGATCCCTGTTTGTGCTGCCCACCTTGGACCTCTTGGATCCTTGAGCCTGCAACTGCTGGGCTCAGAATCTGGAAGCGTGACAGTATTAAATAGATCCATCCAGTTGGAATGTATTCGTTCTCTGTGCCTGGGGTCACCAAAGGGGCATTTTCACTACACCCAAATTGTCCTCTTGCAGTGACCTCCCCATGTACTGCCAATGTAAATGGTTCAGTTTAGCAGCCCTGAGTTATGAGTGTATCTGATTGCCCATTTTCTTCCACAGGTCAGCCATTCATCCACAGCAGTTTCTAAGCTGGAGTCACTTGTTGGCTTCTTTCAGACTGGTGTGTTCATCGACTCTGGCAGCTGAGCTCCCTGCCTTGAATGCATGTTTGAAAACAGCCGATGGCGATGAATGGCTGCTAACGAACATCGAGGAAATAACAGGAAGAAGCGGCGCTATCGGGCGTGATGTGATTCAATGTCTCCTTTCATTCCAAACGTTCCCCTCCACCCGCCGCCCCCCCCCCGCAATCCATGGAGCTGGTTTACATCTTAATGGGTTTAATTACCTTGTGGAAATCAAAGTGCATGGGGAATTGCTACCAGCAACAAAGGTTTAATGGTCTATTGAGCAAAAGTTGAATTAATTTGGTTGGGGCGGTTATTGGCATTAAGGCACAGGGAGCTCACACTTACCACTAAGGGGGGTTTCCGTGACTCCCCAGGCACCTAACAGGGGGGATGTTTTCATTTTGTTTGCTTATTTATCTGTCAGCTGAAACACATGCAATTCATATGCAGATGTTGACACGGCTGGCTCTGAGCTTGGGACAAGCCGATAAGGCTTTTTGGATAGTGGCCTCATGAATACGAGGAAGAAACCTCAAGTCGAAGAACAGCATGTTACAAAGAACATGAAACTGCTCCTGAAATGACAGCCATATGTCACATGCCCCCTCTGTAACGTTTTGTTCAGCAGACTGTGTCTCCTCTTCATGTCATTGAGATGTGCCCCTCCTCGTCCTCACCGGCAGATATGGAATGGACAGCTGCCATTTTCATGGGGGCACCTCCTATTCTTCCACCCTGGGTCATACTCCCCCTAAAAGAGCGTGTTCATAGCTTGCGAGTGCTCCCGGATCCGAAGCTGTCCCTGGACCTTCAGGTGGCAGCGGTGCTGAGGGGTGTGTTTGCACAACTACATCTAGTGTGCCAGGTGCAACCGTTCTTGATTCAGTCTGATCTGGCAACAGTTATCCATTCCTTGGTTACATCAATGCACTCTCTGTGGGACTACCATTGAATAGTTTTGGGAAGCTTCCATTGGTCCAAAATGCAACAGCTAGGCTGCGAATGGGCACACAATATTGTGATCACATCTCTCTAGTGCTGAAACGTCTGCACTGGTTGCCAGTTATCATTCATGGTGTTGATGTTGAGCTTTAAAGCTCTGAATGGATCCGGGCCTGGGTATCTGAGGGACCACCTGTCTCAAGTCAATATGGACCTGCTCAGTTACTAAAATCAGCAGAAGGTAGGGATGCTGGAGAAATCCACTGTGGACACAAATGAGGCTGAATTCCCAGGAATACGACCTCTAGATTCCACAGCAGACTGGCACCCCCTTACCTGGTGCATCTGCCATAGTTTGTGATGTGGCTCCAGTTGCCTAAAAGGGGCAATAGGCCAATGGCTGCCTCCACTAGCTGAGTGTGCCTTTTGACAGCCTGAGACCCACCCCACGTACTACGGTGGATGTGGCAGGGCTGCGGGGAAATCTGCAGGGCCCTAAGCAGCCCAGATTTCCCTGCAGCAGACCCCCACCCTGGACTAGATGTCAGGGGGTTCACCCAGGCCTCGCAGGAGAGGCCCTTTTCAAGACACCCCCACTTACAGAGACCGCCTGTCGGGCATGCAGGGAAGTGTTTTCTCCTATTACTCTCAAACTCTAGAACACATGCCCTTTGGAGTTGTGACTGGTCCCCTCCCACTCTACTTTCAGGAAGGGAGTCAACACAGCTTTTTAGCTTGGCTTTTTGTTATGGCTTTTAAGGGTGCTTGCTTTTAGTCTTTTCCTACATTTTTATTTGACTGTTCTTTTATCTTCTGACTTCTTCGTAAGCTGTCTTGGCCAGGTTCAGAAAGGCAGCACAGAAATGCCTTCATTACATAAATAAAATCATCAATAAATCGTACTGTTGTGAGTGTGGCTATCAGATTCTGGCAAACTGTTCTGCCACACTATGCTTTGTTTTTTCTAACATACTGCCTAGTTGGAATTATGGATTTCATAGAAGAACTGTAATGTCCTTCCAATAGCGACAGATGCTTTTTGAATGGGCAGTTTACTTTCAGGGGAGGGGTCAGTGATCTGCAGTGTGTGGGACAGAGAGAGAGAGAGTCTGTCTGTCTGTCTTCTTACCCCTATTGAGCACCATCTTGAATAAGGAACATTGAAGTTGCATCGAGGATGGCATTGCCCATACTGGGTACTACCTAGGGCAGCCTTCCCCAACCTGGAACCCTCTAGATGTTTTAAACTACAACTCCCACAGGTGATGGCTATAGTTATCCAAAGCACACAGGTTGGGATGGTGAGTCTGTGGAGTAACTTGAATGCTCCCACTGGCCTCTTGACTCCTCCTCTCATGACAGGAGAGGAGTCCTTAGAGCTTGAAGCTCCAGTGGCAGTGACTCCGGGTAGGTGCTAGAACCAGTCCCTGGTCCTTCTGAAATGGAGCCCACTGCCTCAGATCACATATCCTATCCACATGACCCCCCAAGAGGTACCGCTGACCCCTGACTCTGTGAAGTGGACTCAAACTCCTCTTGTGAGCAGAGAGACCCTGAGGAACAGCCCTCAACCAGCTCCTTCCTCCTCCACCCCCTTCACTACCCAGGCGAAGCCAATGCTTGCAGGAAAAGGCTGCTGGCCCTTTAACAGCCATATCATTGGAGCGGGTGGAGCTTCCTAGTCTGACTATAAAACCGTCCGGTGGCGCCACTCAGTGATGGAGTAACTTATCAGTCCTCCAGTTCCAGGATTGCTGTCTATGGTCCTGGAATTAACCCAAGGCCCAAATATGATCCAGCTGCCTTTCCCGCAGTATATCTCCTCACCTGAGCTGTTGCTCAAAGCAGGTGATAGAAGCCCAGATGGAGTGTGGCATCTCTACCTCTTCATCTGCTGGAGCATAAAGCAAGATGAACTGAGAGCCAGGGTGGGGTAGTGGTTAGAGTGCCAGACTCGGACATGGGAGATCCAGGTTCTAGTCCCCACTTGGCCGTGAAGCTCGCTGAGTGACTTTGGGCCAGCCACTGACTTTCAGCCTCACCTGTCTCACAGGGTTGTTGTGAGAATAAAGGGAGAGGAGATCGTGTAGGGCACCTTGGAGGAAAGGCGGGATATAAATGTAACAAATAAATAAGAATTCCTGCAGTGGCAATGGTGAAGGAGAGAAGGTCCAATGGGAGCACTCAGTTTGCTCCCCAAAATGTCCCCTTGCGTGAGTGGTGCCATCTACACATCCACGTGATGGACCTTCTTGGAATACAGCTCCAACGCTCCTTAGCCAAAATAGCTCCCAGCCAGGTCCGGTCATTGCTGAGGCTCTTCTGGGGCTTATTCCTCAGAGTGGTATAGATCCAGCCTTCTGGTATCACTCTCATTTCAGCCCTGCTTCCTCCATTATCTGTCTAATTACACCTGTGGGGTTTAGGCTGCAGCAAGCACGACAAAGAAACAGAAATGCCACCGCCACCACCCCACATACACACGCGAGTGGGTGCTTCTGGTAGTCGAGCTTTCTGTTACTTGTGTGACAGCTCTACACTTTCTTCCTCCTGGCTTCTTGTCTCTTCAGATGAGATGAATTGTATCGCCCCTGACATGCAGGCGACTTGATCTTTATCGCATGCATAATTTAGCCTGATTGAATATTTCAGTGCTTTTGAACCATGCAGGCAGATAGATGCATCCCAGCAAACCCAGACAAAGCCCTCCCGCAACGACGTTGGAGATAAAATGTTAAGATGCTCCTTAGTGTCAGTCTTAGCAACTTCCGCTGCGTAATTATGTGGGTCGTCTCAGGAAACTATGGAAATTTGTCTCTTACACTTTGCCTGTAAGCATATCAAGTAGATGTATGCCCACGGTTGGTGGCACAATGGACCCTTAAAACAAACAAATTTGATGTTTCCTTGCTCTTAAAAAGAAACCACAATACTCTTTTCTTTAAAAAATAAAGCCACAAGTAAACCAAACATGTCTTCCCACAGAATCATCTTGAAAAGGCTACTTTCTCCAACCAATACTTCCATTTCAAAAAATAATGACAAATTGCAGGTAATTGAAACTAGGAGAAAGAGTGGCTTAGGGCACAATCCTGTGCATATTTAGACAGAAAAAAGTCCTCTATCTAAACATGCATAGCATTGCTCCCTTAGTTACTGCATTATGAGTATGCATTTCAGCATTCTGACAGGCTAGTGGGACTGTAGTTTATATATCTACATAAATTTGTTGGGTTTATTCCACCCATAACCACTTTTTCACTTGCGTGCCATAAGATAGGGTAGTCTGTGCTATCAGATTGTTTGGGGCTGCAGAATAAATGATCCGTTTCCTTTCAATTCTGCTATTGTAAAAAAAAATGTAAACAAAATGTAACAATGTCATTGTGCTTTTTAACTGCCCCATAGATTTGGGAGTAATAGCTGTACCTTCTGAATTTGACTGGTGCAGCTGGGCAAGAATTTTGTTTCAGTTCATTTTTTATAAAAAATGTACCAAAATGTGTGCAGTTCTAGAGAAATAACTCAAGATTTTATTTTATTTTTAAAAAACTGAATGCAGGAGAAAGTAAAACTGACAGACCCATCCATTTCTCTCCCCATGCAGCATAGCCAACATTTCTGGAGATTCTTCAACCTGTATCAGGTTGAAGAGGCTTGATCTAATGGCTTTTGAAGGCTCAGATACCGAGTTGGGGAGAGGCAGCCCAAGAGAGATCATCTTCTGAGCCTCGTTGTTTTTCCTTTTAAACGAAACATTTTATTTATTCATTCACTTTTACTGAGACATGGGTATCTGTATGAGGAAAATGACATTAATATAAT
This sequence comes from Heloderma suspectum, assembly GCF_057233095.1. Lineage (NCBI taxonomy): Eukaryota > Metazoa > Chordata > Lepidosauria > Squamata > Helodermatidae > Heloderma > Heloderma suspectum. Next base: position 326,053,964 of record NC_139460.1, on the reverse strand, counting down.
AATGATGATGAAAAATTGAAACCAGTCATGAAACACAAATGAACTGCAAAAGAACATTAGGCACAAAGTTATTGAACAAATTCTATAATATATGAAGTTGATCACGATCAGATAAAAGAATTTTATAAGGTTAGAAGCAAATCTGGGATGACCGAGAAGAGTTCCTGGCCTTCCTCTCTGGGACAATCTTTCGAGTACTTGAAGAGTGCTATCTTATCTCCCCTCAGTCTTCTCTTCTCATGGCTAAATGCCCAGTTCTTTCAGTCTCTCTTCATAGGGCTTTGTTTCCCGTCCCCTGATCATCTTTGCTGCCCTCCTCTGAACCCTCTCCAGCTTGTCTGCATCCTTCTTAAAGTGCGGTGCCCAGAACTGGACACAGTACTCCAGATGAGGCCTAACCAGTGCTGAGTAGAGGGGAACTAGTACTTCCCAGGATTTGGAAGCTATGCTTCTATTAATGCAGCCCAAAAGAGCATTTGCCTTTTGTGCAGCCACACTGTTGGCTCATATTCAGCTTGTGATCTGGAGGGCACCCGGTTGGGGAAGGCTAGTTTAGGGGCATTTCACTTTTCCTCCTGAGACTCTGAAGCCTCAGGCAGAGCTGCACCTGGCACAGGGGAGGTCTGAGGCCTGCCGTTTTCCTGCCCACCTGTGTGCTGTGCTGTGAAGAGAGAGGCAGCCGGTTGGGCAGCCTCCCACTGAGCTGCACAGTCTCCAGGTGGTATTTATTTCGCCTTCCCCCTTCCTGCTTGCATTCAAGGAATGTGGGAAAGTGCAAGAAAGTCCCTGCATCGAAGGAAGTCCCTACATTGCCAGTGCATAGGAAGCTGCCTTATTCCAGATCAGACCACGTGTCCTATCCCAGGGCTACCGACACTGGCTGGCAGAGGGCTCAGAGATGGAAGGCGACATACTGCCAAATATTGTCTGGGACTCCTGGTCCTGGGTGCTGCTTGAGCTCATTTAACTCTCTGTTCCTAGGGCCCTGGCCCCTGGGTGAGGGATCATGGGAGCAGAGATAGAGGCCTCCATGAGTCTGCCAACCCCACTGGTGGGGTGTCTGCCAGGGTGGTGATCTCAGGGTGCCAGTCAGGGTACACTGATTCCCCTTAGTCCCAGTGTATGCTGGGGACAGCAGTGGGATCATCTTGGTCTTGGTCTTAACTGGTTCCCGCTGTGGGCATAAGGTGATCCTAACAGTATCCCACCTTTCACTCCAGGGAGCTTAGTATGGCATACAATGGGTACATGCCCCCATTTTAGGCTCAGAGTAACCCACTCTGTGAAGTAGGTTAGTCTAAGGGTGATTGGCCCAAGATCTCACAGTGGGCTTCATGGTTGACCAGGGATTTGAACCCATCTCCCCCTGCTGAACTGTTTAAATCCAACATCTACCCACAGATACCACAGTAGCCATCACAAAATGGTTACCCTTCAGGCTGGTACTTCCTGGCCTCCAGTGAAAAAGAGCCAGTGTGGTGTAGTGGGTAGAGTGTTGGACTGGGAGTTGGTAAATATGGGTTCTAGTCCCCACTCAGTCAGCCATGGAAGCTCACTGGGTGACCTTGGGCCAGTCACAGACTCTCAGCCCAACCCACCTCACAGGGTTGTTGCTGTGAGGATAAAATGGAGGGCAGGAGGATTATGTATGCCTCCTTGGGCTCCTTAGGAGGAAAAAAATGTGGGATATAAATTCAATCAATCAATTGAAAAATGATCCTGAAGTTGGAAGGGGCCATAGCTCAGTAGGAGCTATGGAACCTTCTGCATACAGAAGGTCAGGTTCAATTCCTCATATCTCTAAGTAGGGCTGGGAAACCCCTGTCTGAAACCCAGAGAACCAGTCACAGTCAGCATGCATCTGCCCTCTCCAACCTTCTGCCCGCAAGGTGTTTGGGCCTACAACTCCTATCAGCCCCAGCCAACACAGCCACCAGTCAGGGACTATGGTAATTGTAGTACAAAACATCTGAAGGGCACCAGGGTGGGGAAGTATGGCATAGACAATACTGGGGAAGATGGAACACTGATCTTTCTTATAAGTCAGTTTCGTAGGTTCAGATGGGGGAAAAAAATCACTTCTCTCCCCAGTTCCAACATTAGCAAATTAGTCCCTTGGACTGGGACTAGAGATGTGAAGGCCTGGAAAACTAGATGGGGGAAACTAGAAAAAAATGGAAATTGTTTTTTTTTCCCCAGGGATTTTTTATTTGGGGGGAAATGGGGGGGGTGTCCTGTTTTTTCCAGGGGAGGTGTTTCCCCAAGCCTTCACATCTCTAGTGTCAACCACATCACTGAGGCAATGTTAACATTCAGGTCAAAGAGCACAAAGTTTTTTTCTCTTGAAGGAAGCCAGCCAAGATCTCCTCTAAAATCTGCTCCTTTGTTTTGTGCTTTCAAAATGAAGATGCTGAGAATTGAATTCCTGGACCTCTTTAGATGAAGGCCATCCAAATCCAACTGTACTTTGCAGAGAAGCAACTAGAGAAAGGTTGGAAGGAGGCATGACTTAGAGCTGATTGGATCCCCACTAGGTCCGACCTTGATTACAAGAGGGGCTCTGTAATCACATCGTATTGACAACACTATGTATGGGTCAGCTGAATTGCTCAGCACCATGGAAACAGGGAGACAAAATTGTCACATTTTCAGACACACTAGGACATAAATCTCTGGTGGCGTTTGACTCTTGAAAATCAAAGCTGACCTTCATTAAAAGGGTTCCCAACCCATTTCAGTTGCTGTCTCTAAACATTTCCACTGTGATTTCAAATGTTCTGTTGTCTTTGAGATAAGGGAACATTTCCAAGGCTAAAAGAAGAAGTGTCTGTCTGTGTCTCTCATGGGATGCTCACTGATGACCTCTTCCTGGTCAGGAGCTGCCTCCTTCAGCACTTCAATCAAAGCACCGGTGTTTTTGTACCCCAAAATACACCAAAGTGCACATCTTTAAAGTTTCCAAATACGGTTTGATAAGGGCTTTTAAGAAGAGTCAAGACTTCAAACTTGAACATGAAACTGAACAACTGAGTTTTCATGCTGAATTCAACAGCTCATGAATCCAGACATTCTTCTCCCAGCCCTCATCCCAGACAATTGCAATGCATAATGAATGCCTATGTGGCACAGAACATAACTCAGTATAGAACTCAGATATCATCTGCAGTTGCCTGAAGGGCTCGTGGTCTGAAACTACTTTTCGTTTTCCTTCCCGCCTTTTATATCTGCAGCCCCTTCACAGATTGCTGGCATGGTGTTGTCTCTCCCTCTTTCTTTCACCCCTTTTTCAAGATAAACTTTTTCCTCTCAGGTTGCAAACTTGTGATTTAAAAATACCTTGCTAGCAAACAGGATCAGGGTAGGTTTTGATCAGGGCTGCACTGAATATTCAAGAGTGAACACTTCCAGTGCAAAAGGGCGGGGAGGGTGAAATAATTGAGGCAATGGTCAGCTGCATCAGCACACTTTTTCCCCTTCCACTGGGCTCTCTTTCTTCCTCAGAACATGAGCATCTTGTGGGCTCCTAGAACTGTGCTCCATAGTTCACCACTAATGGTATCACTGAGCATTTTGCACAAAAGAGCCTGGCCTCAGAACACACAGGGGAACTTGAGCACATGGCTAATACCTAGAACCCTAAATGGTACTTTGGCTTGGGGCTCCAGACACAAACAAAATCTCTGGTCCTGATGTATTGTGTTTATTAGGAATGCGCAAAGCAGCAAAGCTCAACGTGAGGGTTCTCAAAACTGCACCTTGACACTTATTCCAATTCTTGTCTGTATCAGATTGCGAGCTTTGGGTTTGTTTTCTTCTTTTCGCATGGAAAGCTACACATTTTTAGCACAGTTTTTTGTTGTTGCCCTGTGAATCCTATCACAAGCTTGAAAGTAGATGGACTTTGACTGCAGATTGTATTTGGGTCTATATTCCATTCCAGGAAGTGTGGACTGGATAAATTCTGGTTAGAGAGACAAACTGAAATGAATTTCTCAAACATCCCTAATGTGTATAGAATTGTTCTGCCTTTGACTTAAAAAAAAATAACTCCAAGCAGTGGACAGCCCTTAGAATGGGGCTATTCTAAAGAAAGACTAAGATTCCCCTTGGTTTTAGGATAACAGTGCAAGCAAAGACCTGTTCAGAAAGCAGTACTGGCATGCCATGTTATCTGCCAAGTTCAATTTCTGATGTGGATCTTCTAATTCTATTGTTGCTGTCAATTATTTAGGACCCTTTTTATATCTGATTCTATCCAATTGAGTTCAAAAGGGTGGGGGGTGCTAAACATTATCAGGAGATTTGTGCACGAAGGCTGGAAAAGAGCAGCACATCTGCAGCAAGTCTGAAGACAGTTCTTCGCTGAAATTGACAGGATTCCTGCAGAGCTGGGGGGAAAGCTTGTCTGTTTCATTGCTACTCTTTTTTTTCAGGTTGTAGAGGGACTAGGTAATGTGCAAGGAACACCGAGTTTTCCCAGACCAAGCAAAGAAATGAAAAAGGGGCAAAGGGGGAAAGAAGGATTCCTTTTCAGGGTGGGGGAAGAGAACATATTCAATTGCTGGAGTTGTTCAGAAACTACTTGGATCTCTGAAATATCTGAAACACACTCCACAGAGTTTCTATGCATTTCTGACACCAGGGTAGAAGAACAGCAGAAAATTCGAGAGAAAGAAAGGAACACTTTCTACACATCTCCACAATAGGCAATGACTAACAAAAGGAGGGTGAACCAGGCACAAGATGATGGAAATTTTATGTAAAGCAGAACAGGAGAGAAAGAAACTGGTAAAATGCAAAATAACTACATCTCCTTAACCAACACCTCTCCACCTCCCCTGGTGACCTGCACAAGTCAGGGAAGCAACAACAACAACAACAACAACAACAAAACAGTTAATGAATGATGTCCCGATACCTCTCCTGATCAGAAATAAAGCTAGACTTAGTGATAATGAGAGCCAGAGTTCAGACACTCAGCCGGACATGACCGTTGGACTGGTGAGAAACTTACCCAATTACACTAACAAGGAGCAGCCTGATTGGGAAGATGCTCAAAAGAGCAGCACTGATAATTGAGATAGGAAGCATTCTGCCTGGGGTCTTGATAATGGCATGCATGAACTTGATCATGCCTTGATCTTGATTCTTGGAAGTGGCATGATTATCAATATTGTTTTGTTGTTTATTCGTTCAGTCACTTCCGACTCCTCGTGACTTCATGGACCAGCCCACGCCAGAGCTTCCTGTCAGCCGTCGCCACCCCCAGCTCCCCCAAGGTTGAGTCCGTCACCTCCAGAATATCATCCATCCACCTTGCCCTTGGTCGGCCCCTCTTCCTTTGGCCTTCCACTTTCCCTAGCATCAGCATCTTCTCCGGGGTATCCTGTCTTCTCATTATATGGCCAAAGTACTTCAGTTTTGCCTTTAATATCCTTCCCTCAAGTGAGCATTTCCTGGAGTATATGGACTGGTTTGATCTTCTTGCAGTCCAAGGCACTTATCAATATTACAAGTAGGGAATAAATCTGAACTGGGCTACTGAATATGTGAAACCCAGTGCTGCAGTAGCTGCTTTTTTGGCTCTTATTGATCCCTTAAGGCTATCAGGTCATGATGCTGCAGTGACAGGATGTGGTCTAGCTAATTCTTAAGCTAATGCATGCCAATACTTAAAAACATAAGAATTTCAGAAGAGCCCTGCTGGATCAGACCAGGGTCCTTCTGGTCCAGCATTCTGTTCACATAGTGGCCAACCAGCTGTCAATCAGGAACCCATAAGGAAGACATGAGTGCAACAGCACTCTCCTGCCCATGTTCCCCAGCAACTGCTGTACAGAGGCATTCTGCCTCTGATCTTGGAGGTAGCATAGCCATCAGGACTAGTAGCCATTGATAGCCTTCTCCTCCAGGAATTTGCCCAGTGCCCATTTAAAGCCATCCAAATTTGTGACCATCTCAGTACATGCTGTGATAGCAAATTCCATAGTTTAACTGTGTGCTGTGTGAAGAATGCTGGGATGCTAAAAGCAACAAAAAGTATTTCTTCAGACATATGCATAGTAAAAGACAGAGGAAAGAAATGGTCATTAAACTATTAAATGAGGATGGAAAAATGATAACAGATGACAAAGAAAAGGCAGAAGTGCTCAATTCCTGCTTTGGCTCAGTCTTCTCCCAAAAGAGGGTCTATGACCCCCCTGGCAAAGGTGAAGTACAGGCTGAAAGGGCAGGATTGCAGCTTGAGATTGATAGACATATGGTCAAGGAACATCTAATTACTTTGGATGAGTTCAAATCTCCAGGGCCAGATGACCTGCACCCTAGAGTAATAAAGGAACTGGCAGAAGAGCTCTCAGAACCACTGTCTATTACCTTTCAGAAGTCATGGAGGATGGGTGAAGTGCCAGATGACTGGAGGAGGGCTAATGTTGTCCCTATCTTCAAAAATACAAGAAAAAGGAGGAACCTGGGAACTACAGACCAGTCAGTCTGACATCAATCCCTGGGAAATTCTGGAGCAGATGATAAAGCAATCCATCTGTAAGCACCTTGAAAACAATGCAGTGATTATTCGAAGCCAACATGGATTTGTCAAGAACAAATCCTGCCAGATGAATCTGATCTCATTTTTTGATCAAGTAACCTCCCTTGTAGACCGTGGGAATGCTGTAGACATCATATACCTCGACTTCAGCATAGCTTTCGACAAAGTGCCCCATGATCTCCTGATGAGCAAACTAGCTCAAAGTGGGCTAGATGCAACAACGATCCGGTGGATCCATAGTTGGCTACAGGATCGGACTCAAAGAGTGCTTTTCAATGGGATCTTCTCAAACTGGGGAGAGGTAATGAGTGGGGTACCTCAGGGCTCAGTCCTGGGCCCAGTGTTCTTCAATATTTTTATTAATGACTTGGAGGAGGAGGTGCAGGGAATGCTGATCATATTTGCAGATGGCACAAAATTGGGTGGAATAGCTAATACCCTGGAAGACAGAAACAAAATCCAAAGTGATCTTGATAGGCTGGAGCGCTGGGCAGAAAACAACAGAATGAAATTTAATAGGGATAAATGCCAAGTTCTGCATCTAGGAAAAAGAAACCAAAGGCACAGTTCCAAGATGGGGGATACGTGGCTCAACAACTCTACAAGCGAGAAGGATCTTGGAATTGTTGTAGATCACAAGCTGAATATGAACCAACAATGTGATGTGGCTACACAAAAGGCAAATGCTATTTTGGGCTACATTAATAGAAGCATAGCTTTCAAATCCCATGAAGTACTAGCTCCCCTCTACTCAGCACTGGTTAGGCCTCATCTGGAGTACAGTGTCCAGTTCTGGGCACCACACTTTAAGAAGGATGCAGACAAACTGGGGAGAGGGTTCAGAGGAGGGCAACAAAGATGATCAGGGGACTGAAAACAAAGCCCTGTGAGGAGAGACTGAGAGAACTGGGCATGTTTAGCCTTGAGAAGAGAAGTCTGAGGGGAGATATGATAGCACTCTTAAAGGACTTGAGAGGTTGTCACAGAGAGGAAGGCCAGGATCTCTTCTCGATCATCCCAGAGTGCAGGACATAGAATAATGTGCTTAAGTGACAGGAAGCCAGATTCCACTGAACATCAGGAAAAAACTCCTGACTGTTAGAGCAATATGAGGGGACTGGTTTCTTGGCATGTCTTATCTGCATTTGGGATGAGTTGTAGGGGTAAACTGCCATACCCAAATACAACAGAAAAAGTTCAGTGAAGTGGGTACCACCTATATCACAATGCCTTTTATACAATGCCTATTGTGCAACCACGCTTGGAATACTGTTCAAAGTTCTAGTCCCCGCCACCTCAAAAAGGATATTGTAGAGCTGGACAAGGGTAACCATAATGATCAAGAGGCTGGAACAATTTGCTTATAATGAAAGCATACAACATTTGGAGCTTTTTAGCTTAGAGAAAAGGTGAGTAATAAGCAAATATGATAGAGGTGTATAAAAGTATGCATGGAGAAAGTGGATAGAATGACATTTTTCTTCCTTTCCTAATACTTAATATTAGAATCCAATGGGGTCATCCCATGAAACTGATTGGTGGGAAATTCTGGACAGATAAATGAAAGGACTTCTTCACACAGCACATAGTTAAACTATGGAATTTGCTACCACAAGATGTAGTGATGGCCACCAGTTTGGACAGCTTTAAAAGGGGATTAGATAAATTCATGGAGAATAAGGCTACTATTCATGATGACTGTATATTGCCTCCAGTATCAGGGGCAGTATATCTTTGTATGCCAGTTGCTGGGGAACATGAGTGGAAGGGTGCTATTGTACTAATGTCCTGCTTGGCTTCCCACAGGCATCTGGTTGGTACTAGATTGGTCTTTGGGCTGCTGATCCATCAATGCTCTTCTGTTCTTATTCTCTTAATAGGAAGTATGAACTCCTAATGAGTTTCAGGGTACCTTAAAAAAGGATACTTTTTAGCAACTAAAATACACTAAAAATTCAATATTGGTATTTTCAAAATAGTTATAAAAATGAAACAATGTTAAAAATGACATATATGGTCAAATAATCCTGGAATGTTATTCTGAAGGTATCTTGTTTTCCTAAGGGTATTTAGGAAACCGTATTTCTTCTGTATAATATAGTATATACCCCCATCATGCTTGCTTGCCTGCCTGCCTTTCTTTCTTTCTTTCTTTTGCAGCATTGCAATAGCTGCACCCTCACTCGTCTTCATCTTGTTTCAGTGATTCAAACTTTTGGATAACTAGCTTAGCCTTTCTCAGACTGATGCTGCTGCCTAGATACGTTGGACTTCAAACCCGCAGCCAGCATGGTCAATGAAGATGAAAAGGAACTGTAATCTAACAGATCTGGGCAGCACCAGTTTGGGGAACGATGTCTTGCTTTATTTCCATATCATTGTTCTCTGTGATTCTCTGACTTCCACCCACTGGAGATAACAGGTTGGCTGCTATTAAATTGAGAGAGAGAGAGAGAGAGAGAGAGAGAGAGAGAGAGAACAGCGTTGTTAGGAACCCTGTAGTTTTTGTAAGTAAGTCTCTCTCATAATACTAGGACCAGGGGTCATCCCATGAAGCTGATTGGTGGGGGATTCAGGATAGATAAATGGAAGGACTTCTTAGAATCAGAGAATCAGAGAATAGTAAGGTTGGAAGGAGTCCATAAGACCATCGAGTCCAACACCCTGCTCAATGCAGGAATCCAAGTCAAAGCATCCCTGACAGATGGCTGTACAGCTTCATCTTGAATGCCTCCAGTGTGGGAGAGCCCACCACTTCCCTAGGTAATGGGTTCCATTGTCATATTAGGGATGTACGAAAGTCACTTACCTGGTCCCGCCGCTTGCTTCGCTGTGGGGGGGGAGGCGCTTCGGTTCTCCCCCCGAAGTTCAGGCTGGGGGGGGAGGCGCCCCGCCTCACCCAGCTGAAATTCAGGCCAGGGGGGAGGCACCCCACCTCGCCTGGCCGAACTTCAGGCCAGGGAGAAGCGCCCCATCTCCCCGGCCACGAAATACAAAAGTAAATGTAAAACAACAACAACACACACACGTAATAGGCTACGTAATGATTTACTAGGGATGTATGAAAGTCTCTTACCTGTATCAAAGTTTGATTCGCGGTGGGGGGAGGTGCTCCGTCCCTCCCCCCAAAATTCTGGTCAGGGGGGAGGTGCTCCGTCCCTCCCCCCCCGAAATTCTGGCCAGGGGGGAGGCGCTCTGTCCCTCCCCCCAGAAATTCTGGCCGGGGGGGAGGTGCTCCGTCCCTCCACCCCCGAATCCTGGCCGGCCAGGCCTCAAATGGCGGTGGACGTAGCCACCGCCGTTTGCGTCCCTGCAGTCAGCCGTGATAGGCTACGTAAATGTTTACGCAGCCTATCACAGCTGAGTGGGGGGGAAAAACGTGCGTATGCAAATGGCGGCGCCCATGGGCGCCTCCATTTGCGTTCCTTATTTTGGCACGTCTGGTCTACGTAAACATTTATGTAGACTACGGCGAAAATAAGGGGAACGCAAATAGCATAGACGCTACGCTATTTGCGTTCCCCTTATTTTCGCCGTAGTCTACGTAAATGTTTACGTAGACTAGACGTGCCAAAATAAGAATTGCAAATGGCGGCGCCCATGGGCGCCGCCATTTGCGTACGCGCGGGGTTTTTTTTTTTCCACTCAGCCGTGATAGGCTATGTAAACATTTACGTAGCCTATCACGGTATTTTTTTAAAATCTAGCCATGATAGGCTATGTAAATCTTTACGTAGCCTATCACGTTTTGTTGTTGTTGTTGTTGTTTTACTGGAAATGGTGGCAGTGGCAGCCAGTCGGAAGACCGGCCGCTGCCGCCGAACTGCCGCCGAACCGCCGCCGGAGCCGCCAGGAGGATTTGCCCAAGGTAAGTCCCGTCCCAGGGGGAGGGTGGCAGACCATTTCGCCACCAATTTCAGGGGGCCAAATGCGCTGGCATTCGGCCTCCCCGAGATTCGTGGCGAAATTCTCTGACATCCCTAATGGAGAGGGCTTTTGAAATTGTTTCCAGATAGAAAGTAGTTTGGGGAACGTATGACCTGCTTCCATTACAAATCAGGCTAACAACACTCTTGTGGTGGAAAAGATAGCTCTCCCACACCCCTCTGCCACATAGGTAACCAGTGGAGGCTGGTGGCTCCGATTTCTGTGGGGTTGTGGATCCATTCTGGGTTCCAGTCAGAACCAGCCAGAGTGCTAAAGGAGCTATGTAAAGTTCTGAACCCTACCCCCAAAATGGGTTCAGCATTTTGGATAGCTCCTTTAGAGTTCTGCCTGGCTCTGACAGAAACCCAGAATGGATGCTCAGCCCCAGTGAATTGGAACCAGCAGCCCCCACCGCAGATGACTCCACAGATGATGTTTGTACTCCACACAAATGCCTGATAGTGTGGATACCTGATTCACACAATCTTCCTCTTCTTTGTAAAAAGGGAAATAATGGCACATATCAGGTGTTTGCACATGCAGGAATCCACATGAAGCACTTGTGTATTATCACAATGCTGGGTCCAAGTTTTTGCGGTCCATTGAGCAAGACACCCTCAATGGCCCCAGTGAGCCTCCCTTCTCACTGCCATTGTCGCCAGCTCCTCATGCTCTTTCCCGTCACTGCTACCACTTGCTTGCTTGACAGGCAGAGAGCCAGGGAGCAAGGAGGGAGGCCAGGACCTCTTCTCCATCATCCCAGAGTGCAGGACACGGAATAATGGGCTCAACTGACAGGAAGCCAGATTCCGACTGAACCTCAGGAAAAGCTTCCTGACGGTTAGAGCAATACGACAAGGGAACCCATTCCCTAGGGCGGTGGTGGGCTCTCCCACACTGCAGGCCTTCAAGACAAGGCTGGACAGCCATTTGTCAGGGATGCTCTGACTTGGATTCCTGCACTGAGTAGGGGGTTGGACTCGATGGTCTTGTAGGCCCCTTCCAACCCTACTATTCTATGATTCGGTGATTCCTCCTCCTTCTCACCACCACCATTGTCTGGGCCAGAGCAGTTGAAGAAGAGGCAGGGGAACAAGCAGGCTGCAATAGTGAAGAGGAAGAGCAAGTCCAGGGCGCTCTTGTCAGTGGGTCCCTCCCTGTGGGGTATAGGCCCTCAGGAGCCCCACCAGGTCTACCCTTGCCACTAGCGCTGCATACACAGCATTCTGTGCATTTTGGCAGGGATGGGATGCACTTTGCACTCATTCCTTCACCCTAAGAAAAGCAGCAGTTGATGCAGCACAGATCTGAGGAACTGTGGCTATGCAAAGGGAAGGGAGAGCTTTGACAAGCTTCACAAATTTGCGTCCCTCAGCCTGCCGAGTAGGTGGTTTAGTGGGTGAACATCAAGTGCTGGGTGGGTGTGTGGGTGGGCGCGCACGTGTGCAGGTTTACTGCCAAGCCTCTAACAAAGTCATATCAATTCAAGGTGAGATAGTTCTAGGATAAAGAAGAAAAAGTGGAGTTTATTAGCCCAATGTCAAAGAAGCACTTTCTACACTTAACAGACAAGAAGAGTTTTTACACAGTGACGATCCCACTAGCTACCCTAGCATTAAGAGCAAATTAAATGCCTTTTAGCTGTGAGATGGTTATTATGTAAAGCCAAAAGGGAAGAAGAGAGAAAGAGAAAGAGAAAGCGAAAGAGGGAGGGAGGGAGGGAGGGAAAGTGATTTCTCCACTCTTATTCTTATTCTTTTTTCTTTATTGAAGATGCATTTTCTACAGAATAGACCAATTATGCCTGACACTTTAATTGACAACCAACTCAGGGAGATAAAACCATTTTTCTAAAGTAGTTAAGTCTCATTGATTTTGATATCAGCTGCAGTTTTTATTTCATTTCATGTTGCCTTACTTTTTTTAATTATTCCTCCACATTTACAGTCATTTTGAAAGGCTCATTAATGATGTATGAAGCTGCCTGAGCTCTGTTTATTTATTTATTTTAATAGGAGGGTATCAGAGTGCCACACAGAGAGATGCTGTTGTCTTAACAAATGCTTTTCCAAGGCATAAACATTCCTTGATTGAGAAGCACGGCAGAGGGGAACAGGCAAAGGAGCCTTTTCATGCTTAGTAAATTGCAAGTCGGGTTCAAAAAACAAAAAATCAATGTCACTGATTTCTGGGGGGGGGGAGAGTTGAATAATACATACCAGATGTGGTAACACATCTGGGATATGCAGACATACGTAAGAACATCACAAATGTCCTACTGGATCAGATAAAAGCTCCTTCTAATCCTGTCTCCTTTTTCCCAATAGTGGGCAACTTGATGCCTCCACAAAGCCCACAGGTAAGGCGAGAAGACACTTTCCGCGCAACTGAACATAGGAACATAGGAGGAGCTGCCATGTACTGCGTCAGACCCTTGGTCTAGCTGGCCCAGTATTGTCTACACTGACTGTCAGCAGTTCTCCAGGGTTTCAGATAGGGGTTTTCCCAGCCCTACCTGGAGATGCTGGGAATTGAACCTGGGATCTTCTGCATGCCAAGCAGGGGCTCTGCCACTGAGCTACAGGGATCAAACATGCACCGACACAATTTTGTTCTTGGCATTTGCTGAAGACTTTTCTTTCCAGGCAAGCATTTCCTGACCAATGAGAAATTCCAGCCACTGCTTTACTGATCTCTTTTGCTTTTGTTGTTGTTCAGTCGTTCAGTCGTGTCCGACTCTTCGTGACCCCATGGACCATAGCACTTTTGCTTTTACTGTAACTTAAAAAAAAAAAAATGTTGTGCTTTAATTGATTGCACACCTGTATAGCCCCAGCCCTGGGAGTTGAACTCTTAGGTTAGAAGTACCAAGACAGTGATAAATCAGACTCAAATGTTTGCTTACAAGGAGACTTTATTGAGTAACTTACAGCACACAGGCATACCCAATGGTTGGATCGGACAGCTTCTCTGCACCCCGAGCCACTGGGCACAATGGGTCTTATGAATTCTCTGCAGGTTAGCAATGAGCAGCGTAACAGCAGCACGTGCCCTTTGCATTCATTCCCAGCATAAACTAAGAGCACTTGGTCTCAAGCATAGCCACCTGCAGCTTTAAGGTAAACAACCTCTGCTTCTCAGGCACTTCAGTGATAAGACATTCTCCTCATTAGCAAGAAATGTTCTGAGAAGGCTGTTATCAGCCCTTTGAATCATCTTCACATGCTCATAGGCTTAATAACAAGGGAATTGCACCAATAATGAACTTAAGCAAACATTATGGATCTCTAGGCCGCTACAAATTACTTGGCTACGCTCTTGGGGCCAATACAACATCACTCCGATGTGTCTTGATGTGGAGCGGTTTCTAAATTCCTAAATAAATAAATAGTAAATGGCCCTCTTCTGTTGTTGCTCCCCAGCCCCTGCAGCCCCAGCCCCAATACTGCCTCTGATCCTGGAGGTTGCAAGCCAGTAGCCATTCTGACTATTAGCCATTGGCAGAGTTATCCTCCATGAACTGGCCAATGCCTCCTCAACAGCTACTTCCTTTCTGCCAAACTCATCTTCTATATATGGGAATCTTTGCCTTTCTTGTGCTGCAGCCAACCAGCTGGTGATTAAAGCAGCCAAGATGTCACTATTCCTTGTGCAATATGGCAAACTGTGGCCCTTCCTCTTTTCCCCTGTATGGAAAAACTGTGGGTCTCACCTGTTTATCTCCCCAAACTCCTTTCTGGACCTCCATTACTGTACTTTGGCCCTCTCACCTCTCTCTAGCTAGAACTTTACTAGAACTTTAATGCTGAGAGTGACCGGCAATAATTACTATTGAAACACTGAGTGTTAGAAAACAACGGCATCATTTTTCTCCCGGCATCCTCAGTGGGCAATTAGGACCTCACCATGCATCGCTCAGGCACTGTCTCCTCCGTCATCCTTCCCACCAATTTCCACCCTTTTCAGGAATAAATCCATCACGAGCGGCTTCTTGGGTGCCATAACTAGCTATTGATTTTACATTTGCCATTGTGGGGAAAATCTCACTCCGAGTCTCAGGAGCAGAATACACACAATGCTCCACTGTGCACATTTTCCCCTGAATATATTTTTTTTTAACCCAAAGCTGCTGCAGGAGGTGCTGTCTTGAGCAGAAAATGGGTGCAGGGGGGAGAAAATCCTGCTTAATATTTTCGCATATGGCCATTTTTTTGCACACACCAAAACTACGTACACCAACGCCCTTTCCAAAATGGTGTTTCCAACCTGCAGGGGGAAAGATACAGCTAGCTACCTGCATCTTGCCTGCCACAGGACAAAACCAGTGGAGGGAGTGGAATTCTGAATGAAAAAACAGCTGGAGGGGGAAAGGTAAAGCAGCCCTCCATGTGCCACATTTTGCAGCCTCCTGTGATAGCTTTCGGTTTTCTCAAAAAAGCTGGGGGGGGAATACACACTACTGACCTTCACATGCAGTTTGGGCCTAAGAAACATTGGAAGATGTTATCCCCCACCACATACATACACACACACACACACACACACACACACAATATGTCAAATGCAAAATCAATAGCCAGTTATGGCACCTAGGAAGCCATCTGTGTTTGATTTACACCTGAAAAGGGGATAATTGGTGAAGAGAAAGATGGAGGAGCCGGTGCCCTCTTGACATAGGCTGAGCTTCTAATTACCCACCAAGGATGCAGGGAAGAAAATGGCTACTTGGTTTCTAATACTACAAATCTCAGTAGTAAATATTAGCTGTTATCATCACTAAAGCTGTAGGAAGTAAGAAAGTTAGGCTGTTAGGTGACTCAATCAGGGTGCACAAAAAGCCCCCTACCTCCAGCACCATCATCTGAAGCCTTCTGAACAAGTAAGAGTAGAACCATTGCAAATCAGTACTATCTCCAAACCCTGTGAGAAACTGTAGAAGGATACCATAATTGAGGGTAAGAAAAGCCAGCCTGCCACAACCAGGTGCCATCCAGATATGTTGAACTCTAACCTCCATCATTTCCAGCCAGCATATGCATTGGCCATGCTGGGTGGGGATGATGGGAGTTGTAGTGCCATACATTTGGAGGGCACCAAGTTGGGGAAGGCTGGCCTAGAAGAATCAATGAGGATACATTCCCTTTGACTATTCTGGGTGAAGGTCATCCATCAGCTCAACCAAAGCAATTCCTGTCCCAAAACCAAGCCTGAAACCAAGCCCAGTAGAAATGGGTCCAGAAAAATAATATCATTCTCAGAGAACCTGGAGCTGGCCCACCAATACCTGCTTTATCACCTTGCCCCAGAAAGGCATCATGAAAGGTTTGAGACTGGGTGGTAATTTTCCAGATCCAGAGCTTCCAAAGATGGCTCTATAGGCCATAGCTCTTCAGCAGAGCATACGGTCCCAGGTGCAGTCCTTGACACCTCCAGGTAAAGCTGGGGAAGACTCCTGTCTGAAACTTGAGAGAGCGATTGCCAGGCAGGGTAGACAATACTAGATGAATCAGCAGTCTGATCCAATGTAAGACAGTTGCCTAAGTTTGTGACTGTGGCTTCTTTAAGAATGGCTGCTCTACAGCCTCATTAAGACAGCCGTGGACCACTCCTTCCCTCAAAGACATGTCATCAATCAAGCTGTCTAAAGGGCTCAGCCAATGTCTCCCCATAGCTAGCACCAGCCATGAAGGGCTGGGTTACCGAGCACAGGTGGTTGGAGCACAGATGGTTGGCCAGATGTCTCCCAGAGCCTCGTCCACATCCTCAGGCTGAGACAACTGAAAATCACCCAAGCAAGAGCCATAAGCCCTTTGTTCATCATCCTTACCTCTTGCTGTCCCCCCCCCCCCAGGTGTTTCTCTGCTCTGCTGTAGAAATAAGACCTGTGTCATCGGTGAAGATCATGGATATATATGAAGAGCAGTGCATATTTTACTGAGAAGGAGATGCACTTCCTAAAAAATAAAATTAAAAGTATTTCCAAAGAAGAAGAAGAAGATACACTTCCTGAGAAACTGCAGCTGCCTGCAAGTTCCCAAAGAAAGAGTATTCACTGTCGTAATGGACTCTTTTCCCAACCAAAAAATCCTCCTCAACCTCCTGAAATTGGATTGTCTGTCCCCAAATAACTGCTCAGCGAAGGTTCAAACTATACATTGCATGATCTTCTATGGGCTGGATCCAGACTTAGTTATATTTAGAGGAGACCCATTGAAATCAATGGGACTTAGGTTAGTCATGACTAACTTCAGCTGATGGACGATAAAGAAATGTAACAAATAAGTAGCAATAAATACCTTAAGTTCCATTGATTTCAATTGGTCTGCTCTAAGTATGACTGTCTGGATCCCACCCCATGGTTTTTCCAATACATTCTTGTTGTTGTTACTGCTGCTGCTGCTGCTGTTTTCAACCCAAACCACTTGCGGGAGATTGTGCCTTCACTGGAAGAAGGACGTTTGCAGGGAGGATAGCTGCTTTTTCACCTGTGGAGGGAAAAAGTTGGAATTCTTGTGTCCAGTTGTCTCAAAAAGGTTATTGGAGAGCTGTAAACAGTGCAAAAACGGCAACCAAAATGATGGGAGGGAGGGAGGGAGGGAGGGAGGGAGGGCCTTCCAGGAAAGGTTAAAGCATTTGGGTTCTTTTTAGTTTTTAAAAAAGTATCTAAGGAGGGACATGACAGACATTTATAAAATTATTCATGGCAAGGAAGAGAGAAGTCGATAGAGAGCAGTTTTTCTCCCTCTCCCATAATGTTGGAACGTGGGGTCATCCACTGAAATGGTTGGCAGCAGATTCAGAACAGACAAAATTGAAGCACTTCTTCACATCATGCATCATTACTTTACAGCATTCACTGCCAGATGACCTGGTGATAACTGCCAGATGTCTTTAACAAGGATTAGATACATTCATGGAAATGCATCTATCATTCGTGTATGACAGAGTGGGCAAATTTGCAGGGTTGGGGAGGCTGTGTTGGCCCTCCCTAGAAACATCCATGTGTTGCACCCTGCTGCAGCCACTAAAAGTGGCCGCACCACCAGAATCTGAGAAATTCATCTCAGAAACCAACTCAGTGCTCCTCATGCCTTGCTCCCCAGGAGAATCACTGTGGCACAGCGGTGGTGATTTTTGGCAATGTTGATCTTCGGCAGCATAGCAGCAGAGACCACATGCACAAACAACCTTGGTGGGCCGCTCACAGGCCACGCGTTGTCCACCCGTGGTGTATGATGACAATACACCCAACCTCTGTGTCCAGTGGCAATCTGCCACCAAACACCAGCGGCTGGGGAACAACAGGAGAGGGCTACCACCATCATGATCTGCCTGCAGGTTTCCCAGTGGCATCTGGTTGGCCACTGCAGGGGAATCAGTTGCTGGACTAAATGGACCATTGATCTGATCCATCTGAACTCTTCTTATGTTCTAGATCAGGCTTCCCCAACCCAGCACCCTCCAGATGTGTTTGGTTACATCTCCCAAACTGGCTGGGGATGATGGGAGATATACCTAAACACAACTTATTGTTTCAAAGTTTTGTTCCACACTGCATCCCCATCATCTGTAATTCTGATTTAGGAACATCAAAACCTGCCTTGTACTGAGTCAAACCCTTGGTCCATCTAGCCCAGTATCATCGACAATGACTGGCAGCAGCTCCTCTCCAGGGTATCAGGCAGGAGTTCTTCCAGCCCTACCAGGGATGCACCTTTCTTGATACTGGATTCTCATATTTTACCCCTCCCCTGTGGATGGGGAAAAAAAACATATGGGGTGATTTTTGAGTTGAAAGATGACAGGCACCAATGTCCATCGGCCCTTCTCAATCTTCCTTTTGCAGATGCAACCCTGTCCATGGAAAAAACATGCAGAAGTCAACTGAATGTGTAGTCTGAGGATTGGCCAGTGAATGTATCCCTGAATTTATCCAAAAGCAGATCTTTAGACCGAATGGGGCACCTTTCCACCAACCCCAAATGACATTTCTTTTTCCCCTGACCTCTGTGACTCTCGATGAAATCCGAAATGCCAATCCTGATGGAAAAGCTTCGTAGCAATTTTGTGTTGTTTGAAGCAACCTGGACCCCTCCACTGGGGAGACATGGGTGTACAACACTACAGCAACCAAACACTTTCCTGGAAAGAACTGCCTGCGTGATAAATAATTCTGAAAGTGGGAACTCAAATGTCCTGCTGCTGAGAACTCTATTAGTTGAATGTGGCATCAAGTGGTTCCCCACTCACCACCACTACTTAAGTACCATTTCTGCCTGGGAACCTGGATTTGGCCATTTCTAAAGGAACACATTCCAGGAGCTCAGCTGCCTCTTTCCCCATCACAAGTCCCAGCCTGTGCTCTCAAAAAAGACACCCTTCCCCTTCTTCCAAAACCCTCTGCACTGAACTGAGAATCCTACTACCTGGGAATTTAAACAATTAGCAACCAAAGAACCCCATCCTTCCTGCAGCCTTGATGGTTGCTGCAAGAGTGTTTGCTTTCTAACGAATCACTAAGCACAAGCAAACATCATCTG
Source organism: Heloderma suspectum (assembly GCF_057233095.1). Lineage (NCBI taxonomy): Eukaryota > Metazoa > Chordata > Lepidosauria > Squamata > Helodermatidae > Heloderma > Heloderma suspectum. Next base: position 326,034,950 of record NC_139460.1, on the reverse strand, counting down.
GATCAGTCAATAATTACTTTAGAAGAGCTGGCCTCTTGGTGGGGCAATAAAAATGAACTTATCTACTTGGTGGCATTACTTCAGGGCGAGCCTGGACTCTCGCTGTGTGCCGTAATGGCTTTATTATTCCAATATCATTAGTGGGATTCTTCTGAAAGTTCATGCTAATAGACTGAAATCTAATGAGCATATGCAGGGTGAGTCATGCTCTGTTTCCTTTATTTAGCGTAGGTTGGAAATATATATGTGTGTGTGTGTATATATATATATATATATATAGCGACATTGATATAAATATCATAAATATCATCCACCCAGAGTACATTAGTTATTGGACAGATTAGAAATGTAATTAATAAATAAATATAAATAAATAAATATTGTAAGACTGTTGTTGCTGTTGTTTAATTAGGGAGGCAAAATCTAGCAACACTTTAGTTTTGAGTGAGAGCTGTAAAACCTGGTACTAGAATATATAATGCACTGTAAAATTCAGTTTAGGTGTGATGTAGGTTGGATCCAGACTTAGTCATACTTAGAGTAGACCCATTCAAATCAATAGGACCTCAGTTAGTCATGATGAACTTAAGTCCCATTGATTTCAGTGGGTCTACTCTAAGTATGAATAAGTGTGGATTCAACCCCATGTGTGCCCTGATCTTGCCACAAAGCAAGCTCAGTCATATAATCGGCAGGAACATCCATCGCCTTTTCAAGGGGGAGGATGGAGTGGGGTGACTAAATACACCCCCGCTCTAGTGCTCACCTTCTTAATATCTTATAAGTACTATCAGGTTTTCTTCTGACTGTGGAAATGTTAGTGTGTCCCCAGCAGGTGGATTGGGCCAGGAACTGCACACCCTGCACCAATCAACACACACGCACACACCCTGTCTCTTCTCATCCAGCTTGGAATATGTGCATGCAAGCTGCTTCCACATGTATATGGTCTTCATCTGGATCAGGGTGTTAGTGTGCATTGGAATAAAATGATCCCATGAGCAAAGACATGTGAAAACCTTATTTTTTACACCTGGGACATCTAGTCTGCTCTGTCCCTATGCCTCAGGCTTGTTCTGCACTCTATTAGATGAACAACAAAGTTTGCTACTGAGCTTAATGAAATGGCTGAAGTTCATAACTCCTATGTTTGTGATCATGGAATCATAGAATAGTAGGGGGGGGTGGTATAAGACCACTGAGTCCACCCCCTGCTCAGTGCAGGAATCCAAGTCAAAGCACCCCTGACAGATGGCTGGGATAAGAACCTCAACAACTCACAATGTTTGCCTTCAGTAAAAGGTGAGCGTTATGGCCCCTGCATTCTTCCTGGCTCAGATCTGAATCCATGCTCGAGAATAACTCCTCTCTTCAACTCCCACTCATATATTCACCTGGGGGGGGGGGTGTCTTCATGACAATGGAATGAGAAGCACATTGGAGCATTATCTGGATTTTCATGGAATCGACTTTGACCCATCAGGGTCACACGAAGCAAGAAAAGCCAAGTGTACTGTACCTTTAAAATCCAGTTTTCAGGGGTAACACAGCATTTGAAAGGAACATACTTTGGGGGAGGGGGAGTAGAACTGAATATCATCAAACTGTCAGGGGCTGCTCAGCCTTGTTTCCCGGCCCATGTCCAGTCTCCTTCCTACTACTACATTATTATGAATGGATAGCAACTATTTTTTCCCCATGTGTGCAGATTTCCCTGAAGAAGCCAAAATCACCAGTTCTCAAATGCAGCATCTGAAGGCTCCCCCTGAGACCATCCCACCTCCCACCCCAATCTGCCTCGGAGATATTGTTCCCACCCCATTTTCCCCCTAATGTGCGCACTTTTGCCTTGAGAAGCCAAAATCCCCAGTTCTTGAGTGCAGCATCTGAAGGCTCCCCCTGAAAGCATCCCATGCCCCAAATTTCATCCCATTCCAGCAAACTGTCATAGAGTTATTCCTCTCTCCCCTGTTTCCCAGTGTGTGCACTTTTGCTTTGAGAAGCCAAAATCCCTGGTTCCTGAGTGCAGCATCTGAAGGATGCCACCTGAAGGATGCCACCACCACCACCTTTCTCCTTCTCTGGTACCTTCTCCTTGGTTGCAATGACAAGCTCCGGAGACCTTGCCAGATCTGAGAAGTGAATTTACATAACATCAAAGAAGTTACTTTAAACAATACCAGAGATGCGATTTAACACAACAATGGAGAAGCAAAGTAATGCAAACATCAGAGAAGTGCATCATCTCAGAGGCTAATCACTGGTGAAATGGGTGAGCTGGGAGATTCAGAAAGCTGGAAAGACTCAGTGAGGTCACAGCCAGGTGAAAGACTCACCTCTGGGCAAGGCTATCATGCCAAAGTAGATGTGGAGGATAGGGGCACAAAGCATCAGAAGTGCAGAGAACCCGAATTAGAGAAATCAAATGGAGTAAAAATAGTCTCAGAAAATCCTGCTTTCCGCTCGAGTGACTGCTGATTGGCCATGATGTCATCTGCCACCAACTACCTTAAAATGCTCCCAATTCACAGCAAATCCTCCATGAGGACAACATGTTTGAAACTGCAGCAGTGGCTATATTGGTGGCAGGTGAAGGAAGAGAGGGAGGTTCCTCCCAACCCCCAACCCCGCAACATCTTGAATGCTGTTACAGCAATTATTCATTTGCCAGGATTTCTGGGAAATGTCCATTCTAACATTAGAAGCCATCATGAAATTACAACCGGGAGTCTGAGGAAACTTCATGTCTCAGAGATCCCAGCACTTTGAACACCATCATAGTAGTGTTCCAAGTACCAGACAAAGGGAGGGGGAAAGAGAGAAGGAGGAAGAACTAAACAGATAGATCTAATATCAGAGTAGCAGCATCTGTCCCCACTGCAGCTGCAAAGTAAGGTGTGGGGGGCGGGGTCTGGAGGAAGGAGTTTGGAGGGTTATGAAGTGCAGCAATTATGAGCAAATTTAAAGCTGCCAAAAGAAAAAAACCCAACCCCATAAGAACATAAGAAGATCCATGCTGGATCAGGCCAAGGGTCCATCTAGTCCAGCATTCTGTTCACACAGTGGCCAACCAGCTGTCAACCAGGAACCCACAAGCAGGACACGAGTGCAACAGCTAGGGATGGCAGAGAATTCCGCCACGGATCTCGGTGAGGCTGAATGCACTGGCATTCAGCCTCACCGAGATCCATGCACTGGCACTAGGCCCCCTGAAATCCATGGCAGAACGAAGCCCCTGCCCCCCCCAACCAATGAAAGGCGCACAAAATGGAGCATTTACCTGCTGCCGTCTGTACTGACTTGCAAATGGCGGCCGCCCTGCGGCCGCCATTCGTTTCCTGATCATAGCCGTGATAGGCTACGTAAATACTTATGTAGCCTATCACAGCTAATGCAGGGACACCTACATAGCCCCCTGCGGAGGCCGTGATAGGCTACATAAGTATTTACGTAGCCTATCACGGCAAGCAAAAAAAAAACGCCTACGCAAATGGCAGCGGCTACGGCGGCTGCCATTTGCGTTCCCTATTTTTCGCCGTTTTATCCTACGTAAATATTTACGTAGGCTATTACGGCAGAAAAAAGGGGAACGCAAATAGTGTAGTGGGCGCTATTTGCATCCCCCTTTTTTTCCGCTGTAATAGCCTACGTAAATATTTATGTAAGCTAAAATGGCAAAAAATAGGGGATGCAAATGGTGGCTGCCGTAGCCGCCGCCATTTGTGTACGCTGTTATTTGTGGGGGGGGGGCTGCCATGATAGGCTAGGTAAATACTTATGTAGCCTATCACGGCAGCCTGGCTGGACGCAAATGGCGGCTGCTACGGCGGCCGCCATTTGCGTCCACAGCAGCCCGTCAGCGGCCGGAACTTCAGCTGTGGACGGCCCTGGCCAGCTGCTCCGCGGAACCGCCACGGAGAGGAGCCGGCCCAGCAGGATTCCGGGGGGGAGGACCGGTTCGCCTCCCCCCCATCGAGGATTCCGGGGGAGGGATGGAGCGCCTCCCCCCCACTGCGAATCACATCCGCAAAAAGGTAAATGACTTTCATACATCCATAGCAACGCCACCCTCCCACCCATGTTCCCCAGCAACTGGTGTGCATAGGCTCACTGCCTCTGGTACTGGAGGTAGAACATAGCCATCAAGACTAGTAGCCATGGATAGCCTTCTCCTCCAGGAATTTGTCCAACCCCTTTTAAAGCCATCCAAATGGGTGGCCATCACTACACCCTGTGGTAGCAAGTTCCATAGCTTAATGATGCACTGTGTGAAGAAGTACACAACTCGTAGTGCACAGCACACAGTGTGAAGAACCCCCTTTACCTGGGCATTCTCCAATGTTGCTCTTAATTACTGGAGCAATGTTGCTCTTAATTACTTCCATTCCAAATCCTGGAGGAGTTTGCCACAACACCAGATGCAAGCACAATAAAATTGATTGAGCCAGCATGTATAGCAGTTAGCGTTCTGGACTAGGCCCAAGGAGATCTGGATTGAAAATCCCCACTGAGGCATGAAGCTCACAGGGTAACCTTGAGCTATTCTTCCATCTGTAGTATAGAGAAACATTGCAACTCCACCAGCATCGGTTCCAGCTCGCATTCTAAAACACACCTTGGTGCTAATTCCCTTGCACCTTTTGGGGGGCCTCCAGAAAGGACATTCCAATGAATGTTGATCTCTTATCCCAGGAAGGAAGGGAAGATTCCTGAAGAAGCCCCTTTGGGGGACGCTGACTTGGTTTTGATTCACTTCTGCCTCTGATTCACCACCACCACCACCCTGTTTGCACAAACAGAAGGTGAGGGAAGTAAAGGGTATTATTATTATTATTATTATTATTATTCCAAAATAATGGATTCATCACAGCCTTCCCCAACCTGGGACCCTCCAGATGTGTTGAATTATAACTCCCATCACCCTCCAGCTCGCAAGGCCATTGGTCATGATGGATGGAGGATTATAGGAGTTGTAGTCCAAGACATCTGGAGGGCTGGGTTAGTGCCTAAACTCCTCTTGGCAGGCTTCTGTTTCACAGTTGCTCAGGAACAATCCTGAAATATTCCAGGCTGGGCACCCCCACCCTGAGATCTTCTTCACTCTGCAAAGCCGAAAACTGTTTCATGAGGAAGGAGACCTGTAATGCACAGAACCCCTTGGATGTGAACAAGGGGTGCCATGGATTTCAGGAAACCTTTTATGTGAGCAGCCTATCAAATGCCAAAGGGGGAGGCAATACAGGCTAAACCCACATCGTTCTGATTAGCTATTTTACCGCCAGAGCAGAGGCGCCTCCCACGCAGAGAGCTGAGCCTGCTGCCTTCTACTCTCCTGTCTCCTCATGCTGAAGTGCGCAGAATTATGCGCAGCTTGGGTTTACCACTGCCCCAGCCTTGTGGACCTGTTTGTGTGAGATTTCCTCCCACGTACAAACAACAGGCATCACACTCCCACCCCCCATCGAAGAATGCAAATCCTAGCGCACCTTTGCTCTTTGAGGGGAAAGCAGCCACCCGGTGGATGCTGTGCAGGACTTCGGGATATGCCGCGCCCGGCTGGCCTCATGTAAGCGATCAGGCAGTGCTTAATTTCCAAAAGGAGACATCTTGGGGTTCAAACCTGCTGGGCACGTGAACCTTTGAGCCTCATTGGAAGCTCTTCCTACTGATCGTAATACGACTGTGCCACAGTGTCGCTTCTGAGTAAACATGAACGTGTGTGAGTGTGCGCGCGTGTGTGTGTTTGCTGAATTTCTAAGGGTGCAATCCTATACATAGTTAGACAGGGAAAAAAGGCCTACAACTCCCAGCATTCCCCAGCCAGCATGGGAGTTGTAGGACTTGTTTCTGTCTAAACATGCATGGCATTGCACCTGAAAGCAATTTTAAACCACTTCTTTCTCTGACTAGAGATGCCTAGTAATAGTGCGATTTGGGGATGTGGGGCTGATTTATGCCTTTGGGGCCCTACCCGCAATTGGGATTCAGCCCCCAAGGCCTTCCACAACTGAATTCAGCCCTTGGCTTGAAAAAGCTTCAACGCCCTGCTAATGAAGAGTGTTTGTGCGGTCTGCGGCTGTGCTCTGGCGTGGGAAAAGGTCCTCCGAGAGCTCTCCAGTGGCGCCTGCTGTGGGTTTGAGGAGCACAACCTCCTGCACATGTTGCCGAAGACAGGAGCAGCATGGGAGGGGCGCTTCTGGGTTTGCAACCCCTCGAGCATCAGAGCACAACACAGAGGTCCCAGCAGCCTCTTGCACTGCGGCATTCGTTGCTTGACAGCCCGAGGCGTTGCAGGCGCATGAGTGGCATACAAGTGCCTTGCCTGTTGTCAGTCTGGAACGGGGAGCACTTAAGACCTCCAGGCCAGCAGGTGCTGGAGTAGGCAGATTGCGAGAACCCACTGACACAAGGTCAGCCACAGGGCTCGGCTTTGGGTGGCAGATCCTGACGCCCCCTAGAACCAAGAGGGGCTACATCCTCTGGGAGTCCCCTGAGGGTTGCTCCTCACTGACAGCGTGATCTTCTTTCACACATCTGCCTCCCCACTCAGGCAGGCAGGCAAGTGGCCACAGAGGTAAAGAGCCATGGCTGATGCTAATCACTCACCTGCCCCTTTCCTAGGGGAGGCTGTGGAGGTGGCCACCCCTGCTCCTTTGCTTGCCCACCCAGAATCTGGGCAAGCGAGTGATGTCAGTGGAGAGGAGGAGGAGTAGAGGGAAGAGAGATGGGAAGGAAGCAGAGGGCAAATGTAACCAGTAAATAATACATTCTGAACGGTATTTTTTGGTTGGCAATATTAATGCTGCCGGTGGGTCTGTTCACACAATATTTGTTTCTGCTTGGAACTAGGATTCCCAACTTTTTATGGGCCTGCTAAATTTCTGCCTGTCATACAGTTTTAAAGGCATCTGTCCATTAAAAAAGTGGCATCTAGAAACATAGGAAGCTGCCTTATAGTGAGTCAGATCCTGGGTCCATCCAGCCCAGTATTGTTGACACTGACTGGCAGCAGCGGCTCTCCAGGGTTTCAGGCAGGAATTTTTCCATCCCTGGGGATGCTGCTGGGAATTGAATCGGGGACCTCCTGCATGCAAAGCCGGGGCTCTACCGCTGACCTATGGCCTCTCCCAGTGGTGCCGGGGGGGGGGCACCAGATGGAACAAGCAGAAGGATAGCTACAAACATGCTTCAAAAACTGAAACTGGCCCTGAGCTGATGGTCTGGATTTTGCATGTGGGCCCTTAATTTGACCTCCCTGTTTTCAAGTATATTTTCAAGACAAGTTTCAAAAGCAATTTTTTACAGTACTTCGAATTTAGAAGGTTGATATCCACTATGCTGAATGTCCAGTATGTCCAAGAGGAAAACAGAACTTTCAAGTTTCTAGTTCAAGCATTACACATTAGAATTTTGCTTCAAAATAAAATTGGAAAATTCAGCACATTTCAAATATTCACGAATATTCGTTTCAGTTGTAGCAGAGAGTCAGTGTGTCCTGTCACAAGCAACCCCCTCCCCACTTTTCTAGTTTAGCCTCCTGTCCCTGCTGCTCTCCAGATGTGTTAGACTACAACTCCCATCATCCATGATGGGAGAGGTGGTCCAACACATCTGGAAAGCACTGGGTAGAAGAAGGCAATCTCCAGTCACTGTGCACTGAGCAGTTTGATTTATCACTTTGCAACAGAGCACCAGCTCATGAAATTGCTCTGAGGTTTCTCTCCCCAGGCATAATGTCAACTGCTCATAATACTAATAATGCTCTTTTTAAAAAAATAATAATAACCAGAAGGCAGAAATAGTGCCATAGAAGCTCTCCCCTGCAGTTACTAAATCTGGCTTTCTTGGCATATCTGCCTTCGGCACGCTTTAGAGCCTTAACACAGGAGCGGATAGAATATGATTAATTCATAAGGTGGTAAATATCACCTCGGGGCCAAAAAGAACTTCTTTTTTTCTCCATGGCTGAAAATTCAGCAACTTTTAAGGGTTAGAGTTGACATCAGAACAAAGGCTTTCGCTATGCCTGATAGATTTTTTAACACTCTCCCTGTCTCTTTCTCTCATATCTCTCAGCTGTGGTGAGGAGGGAGGGAAAGGGGAAGAGGAAGAGGAAATGTCTCCGAGGGTTTGGGTTAATGGGAGTCTAAGCTTCCTCCCTTCAAATCACTTGTTGTTTGAGTTGATGCACACTGCTACTGTTGTGTGATCATGGTTCTGGAGGACTGTGTCAGAGAGAAGGAAAGGATCACAGCTTGTTCTCAAACTTTCTCGAGGAAAGGTTCTACTGCAGCCTTTCCCATCCTTGTGCCCTCCAGGTGTGTTGGACCACGTGCTGGCCATACAGGCTGAAGATGATGGGATTTGTTGTCCAACCTTGTGGGTACCAGATTGGAGAAGGCTGATCTATTGCCTATGTTCTGAAGAATGGATTAAAAATTAAAGACATCCTTGTGGAAGGCAAAGCCAACTAGGGGGAAAGGCTCAGCCTCCTGAAGACAAAGCCAACTGGTGGGAGGGAAGCAGGGTGGGGGGAGATCAGCATGGTGGTGACCACATCACCCATCCCCTGGCATGATAAGGGCCAGCAGTTGGCAAGGCTAACCAGTAGTGTCTCCATGTACCACAAGCACTGCCAATTTCTCACTTGCCTTGAGCAAAGTGAGAAGCCACGATCGGGAGAGGGTTACTGCCTTCATGTCCTGCTTGTGGCCCTCTCATTGGGGCATCCGGCTGGGCACAGCACAGTGGGAAATGGGATGCTGAACTAGATGGGCCTTTGGTCTGATCCAGCAGGCCTCTTCTTACATTCTTATGTCTGACAAAGGGGACAGGGGCATGAGTAGTGCGATTGCGAAGTCCAGGGCTGGGAGAATGAAAGCACAAGCCATATGAATTAAAAATGCATCAGCGTGTTAATTGACCGGAGCGAGCCAATGCAGTATGGTTCTGTTTGTCTATAAATGATTTGTCCACAGTCTGAGGCATCTTCCATGGCATCAGGCAAGCCTACCTGTCTCGTCACATTATCTCCTGAAACCAAGAGCATCTCTCACGTTTCATGGCATTAATAGCTCCCGGATGAAAGCAAGCACATTCCTGCTGTCATCTGTTCCCCCCTCCTCTTGCACACGGCTACTTGTCATTCTGTGACCCCCTGCTGGGTGGCTGTTGTTCTTAATTACCAGCATGCTGACCCTTCAGCTGTGGATGACGTGGCACCCATGTTTCTACTCGACGATGACAGCCTCCAGCAGCAACATAATATGCTCGTCCATTGAGGCAGCACACACGTCTGAAGGAAGCTCGGTCCCAACTGGTCGTCATCCCACTTTGAGCAGCAGCAAGAAGCCTGTATTTGCAACATCACTCAATTAACAGGATCGTGCCTGGGAATGCCTTGGACAGCTGCCATGTTGTGCCTTGCCAGATGAGGCCCAAGGTCCACCTAGTCAAGCACTTGATCTCCTCTCCAACACAGGACAGTCAAAGGCTCCAAGAAGAACATACTGAGAGCCCCTCTTGTATCTGGGCAAGAGTCCTTGTAGCCCGGGAGATGATTTCCAACGGCGGCCAACAACAGGAAGATGGCAAGAATGATAAGATGAGGACAGCTAAGGCCAAGCTGAAAGTGAGCCTCTGTACACCAGTCGCTGGTGCTGCGCTCTTGTCCTGCTTGTGGGTTCCTGCTCGACAGCTGGTTGGCCATTGTGGGAACAGAATGCTGTACTAGATGGACCCTGGGTCTGATCCAGCAGGGCTGTTCTGAAGTTCTTATGTTCACTTTTGGGAGAGTGGGCTACCAGATACCACTAGCACAATGTGCTTTGCTAGTGCAATGCACAAGAGCTTGCACAACTGAAAGATTTGGCAGAGCTCCACTAGTGCTATTTGCATTTGCAGAATGACGTTGTTGGATACTGCCCATATTTTGCCTTCCCCTCCCCCTGCCCGCACACACGTACACACAATTTTCTGAGAGGGTTTGAGGAGCCCTTTCACTAGTCTGTAGTAGTACCACAAAATTTAGGATGAAAGTTCTCTATGGAAAATGTCAGTGCCAGCAACAGCACACACACACACACACCCGTGCACACACACACACACACACACACACACTGCCCATTCATCCTGAGCATCTGGTATTTTTTTAAACACTCGCTGCCCCTAGATTTTGAAGCTCCAAGGTTAGCTTATGCTAGCTAGGGATGATGGGAGGTGTAGTCTAACAAATCTAGAGGGCACCAGGTTGGCAAAGGCTGGTTTAGCGGAGAGCCACTGTACGAAATAGGACAATGGACTAGACATTCCTTGGGTGTGATTCAGAAGCTGAGTTCATCTTATGTTCTTATTTGTTTGCTAGCTTGTTAATTGTATTACCAATTCATATATCCCAATTTTCTTTCTCAACTGAAAAAGTCAAGGTGGCTAACAAAAGAAATACAAAATAATAATGGCTTGAAGCAGGCCAGTAACACAGAACCATGTGCTTTATTATTGTTGTTGTTGTTGTTGTTATTCCTGAGCAAGCCTTTCTCAACGGGGTGCCCTCCAGATGCCTTGGACTACAATACCCATAATCCCCAGCCGGCATGGGTATGCTGCTTGGAAATGGTGGGAGCTGTAGTCCAACACATCTGGAAGGCACCAGGTTGGAGATAGGTGTCCCAAGCTGAAAGCCACCACTGAGACAAAGCTTTCCATTAATGATTTCTGCTTTATGTGAAGAAGTCCTTCCCTGTAAGAGACACAGTGGCCTGTCTTGATGTTACGCCCAATGCCTCAACTGACACCTTCAAGCCCTGGTGTTTTTTGTTTGTTGTCGTTTTTGACAGAGAGGGGGCCTGTTTATACAAGAAAGTTAAAACTGGTTTTAGGCGCCATTTTGTCTTCCAAGGGAGACTTGAGAAGTATGGCTCTATGGGGAAGTTTAGGGTTCTGTCTTTAATAGTTCATTCTATGCACTTTGGAAAACTACATTTCCTAGGAGTCTTAGAGGTGAGGAAGCCATGACTGTTAAACAGGCATCAAACTGATAGGTTTGTCACTCAGGAATGCAGAGTTGGTCCCATTGAGCTCTATGAGATTCACTTCTGACTAGGTCTGCAGGTCATTGCACTACAAAACAGTGCCTTTGGAAGTCAGTAGCATTCAGATCGGGGAGGGGGGAGGTTCAGCAAAAAACTGGCATGGGGTCCTGATCCAGATCAGGCCCATGTTCTGGACCGGGACCGTACGCCTCCCCCCCACCATAAACATAATCCGCGGAAAGGTAAGTGACTTTCGTACATCCCTACCTTAGATTAAAGAACTGCAAGAGAGAGGCTTTCTTTTTCAGTAGTAGTGGTATTAAAGGAGACATTAAGGAGAGGGAAGAGAAATGGAAAAAGGAAGAAAATCATAGTCCAGGTTTAGAAATCAGCGGGGAAACAACGCAGCTTCAGTTGTTTCCCCCACCCCCGCGCATACCAGTTGCATGACCAGGATAGGATTACCCTAATTACCCGCACCACATCGCACATTGCCATGTTGTCTGAACCTGGTGCACCAGGTAGGCATAGTGCATGTTCACCCACCCTATGACCCATACCACAAGCCATCGGTTGTACGGTGGGTGAAAATGTACCATGCCTGCGCCGCGCGCCTTGGACGACACAGCAACCCACAATGTGGCACAGGTTATTAGGGTAATCCCAGTCACACAACCAGCACGTTCAGGGGTGGGGGAAACAACTGACGCTTCATCCCCCCCGCCCCCGGCCGCTGATTGTCTGAACAATTGAGTTGGAAGAGGTCATTTAGGCCATTGAATCCACCACCCTGCTCAGTGCAGGAATCCAGTTTGTTGATTGATTGACTGATTTGATTTGTTCTCCACCTTTCTACCAAAAATGGCACTCAAGGCAGCTTACAATCACTAGTAAAATTTGATAAAACAATGATAAGCAAATACATTAAAACACAATTAAAAACACAACGCTAACAGTAAAAACAGCATGCAGTTCAACAGACCCTCTTACACACCAGAGACCCACTTGCAAAAAGCAGTCTTTGCCTGCCGGCAGAAGGACAGCAGAGAGGGAGCGAATCTGGCCTTCCTCTGTAGGGAGTTCCACAGCCAGTGTGCAGCTGCTGAGAATCTGCTTTCCTGTAACTTAAGCTGCTTATTTCGTATCCTACAGTATTGGATGATATAGTTGCAGCCCCCTTCTGTGTGATAAACCTTTAGGGACTTTAAGGGTGCTGTCATATTCCCCCCTCAGTCTTCTCTTCTCATAGCTAAACATACCCAGCTCCTTCAATCTTTCCTTATAGGAGGTAGTTTCTAATCCCCTGATCATCTTTGTTGTACTTCTCTAAACTCGTTCCAATTTATCTGAATCCTTCTTGAAGTGTGGTGTCCAGAATTGGACACAGTATTTGAGGTGAGGTCTGACCAGTGCAGAGTTAGAATGGAACTATCACTTCCCATAATTTTGAAACTATACTTCCATTGATGAAACCTAAAATTGCATTTGCCTTTTTTGCAGCCACATCATACTGCTGGCTCATATTCCGCTTGTAATCAACTACAACTCCAAGTTCCTTTTCACACGTAATATTGCCAAGCCAGGTATCCTGCATCTTCTACATGTGCATTTGATTCCTTTTCTGAAATGAAGAACTTGGCACTTGTCTCTGTTAAATTTCATTTTCTACCCAGTCTTCTTACCTATCAAGATCATTTTGAATGTTTCTGCCTTGAGAGACCAAAGAAGGAGAAGGAGAGATACTGCGACAACAGAAGAAGTGAGAGAATAGGAGGCCATACCCTCAGGAATAGGAAGGTGGAGAACTCTTGAAGGGCCTTCTCATGGATACTGGAATAGGAAAACAAATATAAGGGAGAATGTTATGAAATGATAGTATTTATTAAAGTACTATAGGGATGGACATGATGAGTGCCTGAACTTCAAAATGTACCACTACACCGCTGTCCACAGTCCTGATTTGGTCAAAATGAGCATATGGGGAGGAGAGAAACCCCACATTCATGACTCCAGGTAGAGGAGGAATACTTGCTGGACTCTGAACTTGGAACTAGCAACTCAGACCGTTCAGGTGAGGATTTGAATCCAAAGAATTTCTGGCTGTGGGCACTTGCCCAATGGCCCCATCAAATACCAGACCTACCAAAGCCTAAACTAAAGGACAGAACAACAGTACAAGATTTCTCTCTGCATTTGCCCCAGTCCCCAACTGTTCTGCCCTGATGTTCTTCTTCTTAAAATATTTGTATTAGATTCATGAATGTAATACATAGAAAGCACTACTGAAAATAGACTAGTTAAACACAGAATAAATGATGGTGATGCTTGAACACAATTAACACATTTATAACAGCAAATACAAATCAATCCAGACATAAATACAAAATCAAGATGAATGCTACATGCCAAAAAAAAGCCCACTGATTTTAAATTATTTTTGGGATGGATCAACACATCTGCAACCAAGAAAAAAAAAAAGTCAAATGGTTGCATCTTCTCTACAAAATGATTGTTCTAGTAGTTTATAAACAAAAGGGGGGGTTCCCTTCAATAATGCCAATGCTTTAAGCTATTAGAGGAGAAAGAAGTCTTTCCCTGTAGCTTGGCACACTGAAGATGTACTTTCCACCTATGTCCAGCAGGTCATCTGTTATCAGAGATGGTGCTGTCAAGAGACAAGTCTAGGGACCATGGGACCATTAGTTTCCTTATTATCCTAAGAGCTCCTGATGTTCTCTAGAATTCACTCATTAGTATAAGTAATGCCATTGCAGTGTAGTGGTTAGAGTGTTGGACTGGAGCTCGGGAGATCTGGGTTCTAGTCCCCTCTTGCCCATGAAGCTCACTGGGCCAATCACCAACTCTCAGCCTAACCTACTTCACAGGGCTGCTGTGAGGATAAAATGGAGAGGAGGAGGAGGACATGTGAGCTGCCTTGGGTTCCTTGCAAGAGGAAAAGAGGCAGGATGTAAACATAATAATAAATAAATCCTATTTTCATGAGTGCAAGTGGGCACGTTTCAGTGTGTGTGTGTGTGTGTGTGTGTGTGTGTGTGTGTGTTGTGTGTGGTTTGGGGGGGTTTTAAAGGAAACACCCTAGATGAATTAAGAAAGACAGCTGGATGAATTCCCTTCTTCTATTATCTGCCCATACAGGATTCCAGCTGTCTCCTTGCCAAACTGAATCCACACATTCTTTTGGAATTAATCCACCCCTCAGAGGAGCTCCTAACAGAGCACCAGTTGCCTCTGCATATGCCGTGCCACAAACCATCTGCATTAGCAGCAGGATGCCTGGAAAACTGCCTGCCAGTCTGCCAGATGCTTGGAAGCCAAGTCATCCTCACTAGTGAGCAGCAGCTTCTTCCCTTGCAGAACTCAGTCCCATTGGGCCGGTCTACATTACAAACATAGATCCGTTTTATGAGCTCTCATGCTGTGCTCCAGAGAACCCTGGGTAGCGTGGTCGTGCAGCATCACCAAAAGAGAGGGCACACATTTGCATTAAAAGCACATACACAAATTTGTATACATTGATGCCAGTTTTGAAATAATTACTATAATTTAAATAAAAATACAATATATCTCAGCAGAGTGTGGAAGACTGTGACCAACTGATCTGTCTGCCTTGCTCAATGGGCAACTTCAAGGCCCTTTAGCTCTTCCTTCTGAGGGTTCTTTATCTTTATACCAGACTTGGACTGGGAAGCCCATCAAATAGAGGACACCTTCAAATAGAGGACTGTCCTCTGGCAGCCCTTTAAATAGAGGACTAGCATAGGACACATGGTCACCCTAGCTCAGTGAGGAGGGCCCAGAGGCGTCATGGTAATGAAAATGCTGGTGGCTTCAGCAGTCTTGTGCAGCACTTCTCTTCTCAGTACTAAAACATAAAAAAAACACATTTATTTAAAACAAATTAAATATTAAAAATCAAATTAAATAAAATAAATAAAGCTGCGGGGGCCCTGGCATTTACTTGAGCATGCCATGCCCTGGTGTGGGTCTGAACAAGTGAATATGTGAGCCTGACTGCGGGGCGGGGGGACTGGACAGGGAGGTAAGCCACGATGGGGGGATGGGGTCCGGCCCCCCTATCTGCACAACCCTTTTGCTGTTTAAATCAGATCACCTCACACTGCTTCCCCACCACCACCACCATCTCCTTTCTATGGGACTGAGGAAGATCAGGGTTCAAGCACATGGATATGACACCATCATATCTCGTTTGCTCCTAACTCACCAACACTAACGTTAAAGTGGAGACTACCCAGAAAATGCTTCTTGACCCTTGGGCTGAAGGCCTGTTTCCAGATCCTCACTCCCCAGAGCACGCCACAAAGCCCCAATTACTTATCTGGCCCTGCTGTGTCAACTGAATAGATGCTCATCTGCCTAGATTTTCAAATGCCTGGCTAGTAAAGGGTACTTGCTTGACTGGGCACTAATGACCAGTCAATGTTTCTCAAGCTAAAAAATGCAGGTCCGTCCCCCACAAGCCACCACCTGCCTGCACAGGGGTTGGAAGAAACCATTTTGCATTTTGCAATGTGGCCAGCAGCCAAGAGACAGACTGAGTTGTGCAGCTCACTGCCAAGAAGCAGCCTCGACTGTGTAGGCGAGGAGGCTAATGCATGCACTTTGCTTTTGAGGTGCTTCTAGTTGCAGCTTTGGGGTACTTAGCACTGCCTGTCTGGATGTCGGCTTCCTCTCTCTTATTCAGCTTATATATCTGTAATGAAACAAATATTACAAAACCACCCCAAGACTCCAAAATCTCTTCCTCAGAACGAAGTACCCTGTGAGAGGCAGCCTCGGAACATCCTTAGGGAAAAGGCGAGCATGAATGCTACATTAGGGGTGGATCAATCTGCCAATTTCAGTTTCTCTCAGTCTCTTTTTTTTCCAAACCAAAGTTCAATTTGACATGGAGAAACTTTCCAATCGTAAGTTCAGCACATGTTTTTGTGTGCATTTCTAATACATGCATTTTTGTATGCAATTTTGCCAAATATAGATATTTTTGATTGGAGAACTCCATTCCAAAATTTAGAGAAGTGATGATTGTGAAGAATAACTGAGTTTCAGTTGGCAAATGAGTCTGAAACCGCAAAAATAGATCGGTTTGCATTAAAATGCAGACAGAATGAATATCTTCCCCCATCCCAACTCTGTATGTTTTCTTCCTTCTCTTTGCATGCTTTTTGAGTCTCTCGTCCAGGAAAACTCTTCATCATAGTGCTCAAAAGAAGGGCCATTTAATCCATGCCTTCTAAGTCTACCTTTTCTATTACTATTACTTTTAAGCATCGAAAACTTTCCCCATGGAAGTGACAGCAGAGTGGCTGCCTATAACCAGACATCTCCAGGACTTTTCTTGTATCTCACATAATGTTCCCACTTCTGATAAAGTGGAGGAGAGATAATGTTTTTCTAGTTACAATGCGCTATAGCAAGGCCGTTAGGGTGGACAGAATATCTGCCAATTCAAGACAGGAGAGCAATCTACCCAGCCACTGTCCATTCAAAAGCTTTCTAGCTGTTCTCTCTTCATGTTCGTGGTTTCAACCTTAACGGTGCTGCAAGAGAACTGATTAGAAGTGAGATATTTGGATGGGAATTCCTCTTAATTCTCCTACATCACAAAACAAACTCTACTAATATGATATGGGGGCCAAACCTACCCCAACTAAGAGCTTCTTATACATTTGCATGTCTTGTTTATTTATTGCTGCAGAGGGTCCATGCAGCCTTGTCTCCTTGGCCTGGGGTTGAGAAAGGACAAACTAACTTTCCAGGAGGGGGCTCTCTTCACAGATCATGTTCCCCTGCTCTCCCTGAGTTCAGGCTGTTTTTTTAATGCATCAAGCCTTTAATCACAAATTAGAGTTTCTGTGCAGATCCACCAGGCCTAACAGCTCCTTAATAGGTCCATTCCATTAACGGCTCATTTGCTAGAAACCTACAGTTGCGAAGGAAAACAGATTATCCAGGGCATCACACGCAAAGCAAGAGGAGAAAAACACACACTGGAAATATATTCTGAAGTGCGAGAAAGATAAAATATGCATAATGACCCCCGACGGCCTTGATGGAGACTCTGGCATTGCAGAACAACACGGCAGGGAGGGGGTAGAAATGGAGCAACCACTGGAGGTCATCAGTCTGAGATGCCTTGATGAAAGGGTCCCTTTCTGCTGGACAAGTAATTCCCAAATAATGTGCTGAGGCACATTAGTGCACCGTGGGAGAACTGCTAGTGTGCTGCGACCGATGAACTATTAAATAATTAAAGGCTCCTGCGAGCCACGGAAGACCACTCCACAGAGGGGGCTGCCTCTCTCTGAGTTACGGTCCTGATCGAACTTCCTTCTCATCAGCCTCCTTTCGGGAAGTGGCTAGATCTGTTGTGCCTTTGCACTGGGAGAGATCGGGTGAGCCAAAGAAACCTGGGGCAGAGATGTAGTACAGGTGGCTGCTTTGTGTCTCCTGTGGGCCCAGCTTCGAGGAGCAGCCAAGGTCTGAAGGAGGACAGCCCAAGTGTCCTAAGGCATGGGTGTAGAACCTTGGCCTGCAGGCCAAACCTGACCCACCTGACATTTCAATCCAGCACTTTGGGGCTCCCTGGGTGGCCACTTCCCCTTCCTCTGGCCCCACCCCCTCTTCCTGACTGCCAATGGTTTGGTGGTTTCTGGGATTTCATAGAATCATACAATAGTAGGGCTGGAAGGGGCCTGCAAGGCCACTGAGTCCAACCCCCTGCTCAGTGCAGGAATCCAGGTCAGAGCATTCCTGACATGATTTTGCACAGTTCCTCCCCCCGCCTCCCACCCCCATATTTTAAAAAAGTTACTGGCAGGAAGAGCTTTAAGTTAAAATACGCTGGTATTCTAGGGACTATCTTGGATTCGGGGCCAGCCCCCTCTTGCCTTTGGCTCTGCCCAGGGCTGGACTGCGTCCCCTGAGAGCATCTCCAAAATTGAATTTGGTCGTGGGGTTGGAAGAGGTTTGACACCCCTGGGCTAAGAAGGCCCAGGTTCCAAGGCACAGCGGTTACAAGCAGTGGAGGCTGTTGGCTCCGATGTCAGTGGGTCTGTGCGTCCAGTCTGGGTTTCAGTCAGAGCCAGCCAGAACTCTAAAGGAGCTATCCAAGGTGTTGAACCCATTTGGGGGATACGGTTTGACACTTTGGATAGCTCCTTTAGAGTTCTGGCTGGTTCTGACTGAAACCCAGAGTGGACTCACAGCCCCACTGACATCGGAGCCAACGGCCTCCACTGGTTACAAGCCCAACACACAAATCCTGACACCAATCTAGGACACAGTTATCCAGAGACCCCCTGAGATGGAGCCTCTACCTGAGCCAGACCCCCTTGGGGTTGTATTCCCTGAAGAGCCACTTCCTCATCCCCAAGGACCTCTCGGTCTCCACGCACACACCCATCTGGCAGAGATGACAGTGCACCTGTCCGGGCTTAACTGTGGCTGCTTGCAGGTTGGAGGGCTCCTCGGGGGAGCAGTCAAGTCCGAAGGAGGGTCAGGAACTTGGACCTCAGTGATGTCTTGTCAGGCAGGGATTTGGCTTGTGCACCAGCCCCCCACGCTGGACAAAAAAGGAACTGCAGGAGTGCTGGCCAAAACCGAAGGGAAGCCTCTGAATTGGGCATGGGTCAAATGTTCACCTAGTTCAATTTCATAAATGATCTGGAATGAGGAGTGAGCCGTTAAGTGACCAAGTCTGCCGATGACACCAAATTATTTTAGGGATGGCAGAGAATTCCACTACGGACTCCATTGAGGCCGGATTCTTTAGAATCTGGCCCCCCGGAGTCCGTGGCGGAACGGACCCCTTACCTCCGCCACCCCGCAAAGTTCGACGCAGACAGACCCTACGTGCTGCCAGCTGGGTCCGGGTCCGTCCGCTGAGTCCGCAGCCGTGCCATTTGCGTCCCTGCTCTGTTGGTGATAGGCTATGTAAATATTTATATAGCCTATCACGAACAGAGCAGGGACGCAAATGGCGTCCACTACGCCAGACACCATTTGCGTCAGCAGACCAGCAGTGGACAGAAGTCCAGCCCAGCTGGCAGCTCTGCGGACTCGCCTCAGAGAAGAGCTGGCCGGGGAGGATTGCAGGGGGAGGGATGGATAACCTCCCGTCCCCTGTAGACCCCCAGGCAGAACGGTGAGTGGGGTTCATACACCCCTAAATTATTTAGGGTGGTTAAAACAAAAAGGGATTGTGAGGAGCTCCAAAAGGATCCCTCCAAACTGGGAGAATGGGCATCCAAATGGCAAATGCAGTTCAACGTAAGCAAGTGTAAAGTGACGCATGTTGGGGAGTGGGGGGAATCCCAACTTCAAGTATAATCTGATGGGAACTGAGCTAGCAGTGGCTGACCAATAGCTTAAAGGCGGATTTTTTTTAAAGGTCCCATAGCTTAAAGGCGGATTTTAAGCCAACTCAATTCCAGAGCATAGTCTGAAGGCACCTGAGGCAGCCCCCTTGCAGAAGCTAAGCAGGCCTGGGTCTGGTCAGTGCTTGGAGGGGAGACCACCTGGGAACCACATGTAGCCACCTTCAGTTCCACAATGGAAGAAAGGTGGGATCTAAATGTAATAAATAAATTAAATAAATAAAAATCACCAAGAAAGAAAGAAAAGACAAATTTAAATTATTCTTGGCCATCTAAGGGTCTGGGGATACCTGTACACATATATAAATAAATTAAATGAAAATTCATTTCTGTTTATTGTGCTATTCTGTTTTATTGTGGCCTGATCTTAGCATTTCTACTTTCTTTTTTTCTTTCTTTTTTCTTTTTTTGTATAGCCCCCTGGATTCTGTTTCTATGTATTCATTATTTGATGCTTTTGCTTGGGGCTTATGTTATATATGGCCGTATTGTAACTTGTAAAGTAAAGACCTTTGCGCGATGGACAAATAATGAAGGATACGATAGTATAAATAAATAAAATGAAAATAAAGACAAATTGAAGTACTTGAAAACCTTATAAACCAGCTGTAGAACTCAGAATTTCTGGAGGGTATCCATGTTAGCGTATTGCAGCAAAAACAACAAAAGGCCTTGTGGTACCTTAGAGACTAATTTATTCTGGCATAAGTTTTTGTGGACTGTGGCTCACCTGTTACAGAATCCCTTCTCTCCATAACCTTTCACCACAAAGAAACTAATTTTTTCACCTTTTCTTCTGAGCTGAGTAAGCTCTGTAGGATTCCCATCAAAATGATCTGTCATCTAGGCATTAACAGAGCAGTTAAATAGGGTGGGGAAAGCATTGTCCAATGAAGAGAAGGGGCATCTCTGGTGAAAATAGTAAGAGAACCAAAAATGCTCTTGCACCTCCTCATACTGGCTAATGATTCTTTATGATCCCTAATGCACCTTCGTTCTCCAGACTTCACCAAAACAGCAGCAGACAGGCTCCGACAAAAGGTGAAACGTTCTCACAAAAAGGTTATATTTCCCACCCATCTCTGAGAGTGCTCCTTTTGCTCCAAAAACAGAAATAGCTGAATGTGGCAGCTTTATTTGAAATCACCATCATGCCTAATGAAACAAGATTCTTCACCTTGATTTCTTAGCTCCACCCCCGTTCATTCTTACAAATCTTTCATTCTGCCCAGCGTACAAAATTTGGGTTCATAGCATTAGAAGGACCCCAAAGGACAGCCAATCCAACTCCTCTTGCTAGGAATGACCTACATTGCCTTTATCCTCATACATCAAGCCATATTCTCCAGACTTGATGTGCCACAGAACAGGGGCACAGATAAAGAGCAAAAAAAGGTCCCCAAACAAATTCTCCGCATCCAAATTGACTTGACAGAAGCTTAAACCAGGTCATGCCCCAGATCAATCTTATTTGCTCCTTAAATGGTTCTTTGCCATTCTAATTTTGGACTCTAATTTGGGGAGGGGGGCACTTCTTATGAACATTTATGGCAGAGTACAAAAGCAATACAAAAGTGATGGGGGGGTCTTTGTGATACTAGAAATGGAAGTTTGCCCATTCAGAGTCTGTAGCCAGCTTTCGTTGCACCATCCTCCTGTTCAGTACATGATCCCAAATTGACGTTTCCCCCAAATTGACATTTTAAAAGTTCCACTCAGAATAGCATGTTAGATTCAAATTATGAAAATGTCCAAGCACTGCTAAATTTCTAATTTGTATGAAATCTAGTTTCAGTTTGATGCCTGGCAGAAAATCCAAATGGAGGTTAAATAATAATAATAATAATAATAATAATAATAATAATAATCACAAAGCACAGCGTAATTGACCATTTGCTGCCCTTTAAATGCCCCTCACAAAATTGGCTGCCAGAGGCAGACCCCTGCGTTCTGCTTAATAGGAGGGCTGGACAGGTAGAAGGTACCCAACAGGTGGCACTCGATTTGGGGCTTTCTTTCTAGGCTGAGATCGTTCCAAACGAAGTCAGAGTTTTGGCATGATTTTCCAAAAGCTTTCAAATAATTACGGAATAGGGGCAAACAGACACTTCACACTTGATTAGCTAATCCATATTACAGCTCCATTAAACACACAACAGCACTTCTGCCGTCTCTTCCCCCCTCCCGGCCACCGCCATCGCCTTTTAAAAATGTTCCAAGGATGGGTGCTCACTCAAGTCATCAACCTTAATTGCTGGCAAAACAGAAACGAGGCTCCTAAAAGGGAAATTGCTTTTGAAGGTCTAATCTGATTAATTAGGAGGGCTCATTGTTTCCATTTTAAGCAGGCAGGAGAAGAAGAAGAAAAAAAACTCTGGTAAAGCTAATATTTATTAATCTTAATGCACAGGCCCAATAATGACACAGCCTGGTTCAGCAGGAGCTGTAGATGCTCCTTGCGAGCTTTTTTGCGCACCTTCTGGGTAAACAGGAAGGGCAACAAGCAGAGTTCTCTGCTAATTAAGAATATGCTGTTCCCAACCTAATGGGACTCGGGCCTTAATCGCTTGTTGCAAATTATATGCAGATGAAATCAAAAGAGCAGCTCCCCTGTAGCGGATCCTGGGATATAAAAGCAGAGAGCAAAGATGCTAAAAGCGCTCAGCTCTAGAATGCACATACGGTGCGGGGGCACATAGACAGCTCTCTTTCTAAGATGTGCCCCCCCCATTGCCACCACAAGGAAACACCAACGTTTTTCCCACCCACGTCCACACACACGCAATCTAAACGTTCTTTAAGCCTCTCTTTGTGCCTTTGTGAATGTGATTAGCATATGGAAAGAAACCATTTTAATATCAAAAGTACATTCTAGCATAAAGTCAGGCTTACATTTAGATGTGGAAAATACAAAAGATGTGATGTATTCTAGCTACAGATGTCAGAGAAATCCACAATGGTTTCAAATGACTTCGGATTCCTATGACTCCAGCTGGCAGATTGCACAAAGGACTGGCTTTTCCAGGTCAAGTAGATTCTGTGGACTTCTGTACCAGTTTTTTACTTCGGGGGAGGGGGATTTGCACAAATATGGATTTGTGCAAATGTGCCCTTCACAAATGCACATTTGCAAACAGGAACAAAATTCTTATACATCCCTTAAAAAAATCTGACTCTGTCAATGAGTGGACAACAGAACGAAAGACGCCTCACAATCCATGAAACACAGATGGAATGGATTTTTTAAATCCGTCCATCCCCAGTTCTAGCCTAACTATCCTTCTGATCTGCTTATGGTTGTTAACGTTTTCTAGCAGCCCTCACCTCTAGCAGACCTTGGCATAGAGGCAAGTGCTTCTAGAAAACTTGTGGCCCTTTAGATGTTTTGGCCTACAGCTCCCATCATCCCTAGCTAGCATAAGCTATGGTGAGGGATCATAGAAGTTGTAGGCCAAAACATCTGGAGAGCCAAATGCTGCCCACGCTCTGCAGACATTACCAGATTATTTATTTATTTATTTATTTATTATTAAAAATTTTAATCACCCATCTGGCTGGTCACCCAGCCACTCTGGGCAATGTACAGTGTACAATAAAACAGTTTAAAACAATAAAATTCTACAGTAAAAACATTTTCTAAAATACCCTAACCCACCCCAAATGCCTGCCTGAACAACCACGTTTTTAATGCACGACGGAATCTCGTTAAAGAGGGGGCATGGCAGAGTTCCCTAGGGAAGGAGTTCCACAGATTATCATGATTACCCCCAGCTGTCATACAAGCTTCAGTCCCTGATTTCTTTAGATACAGAAGTTTTGAAAGTCAAAGATACAGAAGCCAAACCCTCCTCCCCCTGGCAACTCTAGATTTGTTGGGTTTCTATATAGGGATTCTAGAAAAAATAAAAAGTCCTATGCTGGATGAGACTGAAGGCTTCTCTGGTCCAGCATTCTGTTCACACAGTGGGATTCCTGTGGGAAGCCCAGAGGTAGCACATGAGTGCAATAGCACCCTCCTGCACATATTCCCCAGCAACTGTGTGCAAGTCCCTTTTTGTTCTCCTTGTTTGGGCAACACTTCCATTTTCTGAAGGAACCCTTTTTTCTGCCTCTCTGTTAAGCATCCTAGACACTGCTCATTAGCCATGCTAGTGACCCCTTGGACTTGGTGGTACTTTTCCTGACCTCTGGTATGCAGTGTAGCTGAGCTTCTATTATTGTGGTTTGGACAGAAATTTGACCCTCTTGACTTTCCCTTTCAACTTCCTTGTCACCAATCTTCTCATTTTTTTAGACGTTCCCTCTTTTGAAGCTAAATATGATTGTCTTGGACTTTAGGAACATGAGAAGAGCCATTTCTATGGAATCTGATACTGCAATCTGATACCACAAGGTTGGATGGCTTTAAAAGAAAATTAGACATATTCATGAAGGCTATCAGTGTCTATTAGCCATTATGGCTATATATTACTTCCAGTATCAGAGGGAGAAAAACATTTCCCTATCCACTTTCTCCACATCACACATTATTTCTTACACCTCTATAATTTCTCCCCATACTCACCTTTTTTCTAACCAAAGAGTCCCAGATGTTGTATCTCTTCTCATAGGAGAGTTCCTCCAGTCCCTTGATCATTTTGGTTGCCCTTTTCTGCACTGTTTTGAACTTCTGCACCTTTTCCAATATCCTCTCTGGAAGTCCAAGTAAACAACGTCTACCGGAGCACCCCTGTCAATGAACTCTAAAAAGTTAGTGAAATAAGACATACCTTTGCAGAAGCCAGGTTGATTATTTTTTTAGCAGGACTTGTCCTTCTAAATCAGGCGTGGGCAACTTTAGGATGTCTGGGGGCATTTTTGCATCCTGGATCCCTTCCTTGCTGGTCACTCTCTTGCCTCTACAAGCATGCCATCAAATTTGCAGTGGCAGCAAAAAAAAAAGTGGAGGGGGGGAAACAGTGATTTGCCACGGATTGAAAACAAGCTAAATATCGTCATTTTAGTCTCCCATACTGGTTTGTTGTCAAAATTCAGCAACAAGCTACCAATGTTTTTCCCGCCACACATTTTGGTGATGCAGCTGGGGGTGGGGGTGAATTATGGGAGTTGCAGTCCATCACACCTGGAGGACACTAGGTTGGGGAAGGTTGCTCTATTGGGTTTTCCAATATTTCCATCTGTTCCATGCTAGTTTGGACAGAGAAAATTAAAAGCGCCTGTGCTTGCACATATTTAAATGTGTCTCCAGTGTGAATATCAAGTTTATCATATTTTTAATTAGCGTGACTCTATTTAGTGGTAGGCCTTTTATTGCTTTGATGGATTTGTTTACCCTGCCTGTGTTTATTTTACATTGATCTTTCACCACGCTTGTGCTTTCTTTCTCAAGTGTTGCTTCCTGGAATCCAGTCTGGCTCATTATACAAGAAAATGAATACAGAGTTTGACCTCAGAAAACGCAGCATGCATGCTGCTTAATAATATGTGTGTGCATGCACTTTCTACATCCCTTTTCTGAGCCGGTTACAGAAAGTAGCTTTTACATGCAATAAAGCTCAGAACAAGTGATCACATCCATGCTTATTAACTGAGCTTCAATGATGTCGTGGAATGTTCACAATCATTCTAACTTCTGAAGGAGAAAGGCTGAACACGGAAGTCAGTTTGGCTGAAGAAAGCCTCACCTTTGGGCTTAATTAAGAACAGGCAGCCAAGCTGAGCTGACCTCTTCCTTATGGCAGAAGAACCAGTGTGGATTTGGAAAATGAGAACCAACATTGCAAATGAGCCAAGAGGTCCATCTTGGCGGAGATGGGGGGATAGTATGGCACTTGCAAGGCTGGAACAGATCTTGGAACAGCCCTGCTGTCTAGCACTGGGAAGGTAGTTGACACCCAGCAGAGCTATAGGCAGCTATGAAGGGTAATCATTTCTCACCTGCCTCTTTCCATCAGGTACAGCTCAGCCTTGGTCTTAGTTGTGCCAGGGACATCACACCTGGCTAGGGATGTCAGAGAATTTCTCCACGAATCTCAGGGAGGCCGAATGCCAGCACATTCGGCCCCCTGAAATTGGTGGAGAAACGGTCTGCCCCCCCACCCCTCCCCCGGGACGGGACTTACCTTGTTCGACTGTCCCTGGCGGCGGCGGCGGCTCCGGCGGCGGTTCGGCAGCGGTTCGGCTCAGTTCGGGGCGGCCGACCGGCTGCCGCTGCTGCCATTTCCAAGTAAAACAAACAAACAAACAAACAAACAAATGTGATAGGCTACGTAAAGATTTACGTAGCCTATCATGGCTAGATTTTTAAAAAACACCGTGACAGGCTACGTAAATGTTTACGTAGCCTATCACGGCTGACTTTGGGGGGAAAAAAGCGCGTACGCAAATGGCGGCGCCCATGGGCGCCGCCATTTGCGTTCCTTATTTGGGCACGTTTAGTCTACGTAAACATTTATGTAGACTACGGTGAAAATAAGTGGAACGCACCTGGCTAGCTATACCAATCATTCTGAGAATAGCCCTCTACACTGGTCTTATCTGATGCATTGCTCCTCCAATTATAAAGGTTCCACAGTTGCAATTTACATTTTAGAATTAACACAGGAATAGATCTACAACTGGGAAAGGAGTACGACAAGGCTGCATATTGTCACCCTGCTTATTTAACTTATATGCAGAGTACATCATGAGAAATGCCGGGTTGGATGAATCAGAGGTCGGAATTAAGATTGCTGGGAGAATTATCAACAACCTCCGATATGCAGACGATACCACCCTAATGGCAGAAAGCGAAGAGGATCTAAAGAGCCTCTTGTTGAGGGTGAAAGAGGAGAGTGCAAAAGCTGGTTTGAAACTCAACATTAAAAAAACGAAGATCATGGCATCTGGCCCCATCACTTCCTGGCATATAGAAGGGGAAGAAATGGAAGCAGTGACAGATTTTACTTTCTTGGGCTCCAAGATCACCGCAGACGGTGACTGTAGCCATGAAATTAAAAGACGCTTGCTCCTTGGGAGGAAAGCTATGGCAAACCTAGACAGCATAGTAAGAAGCAGAGACATCACCTTGCCGACCAAGGTCCGTCTAATCAAAGCTATGGTTTTCCCAGTAGTAATGTATGGCTGTGAGAGCTGGACTATAAGGAAGGCTGAGCGCTGAAGAATTGATGCTTTCGAACTGTGGTGCTGGAGAAGACTCTTACAAGTCCCCTGGACTGCAAGGAGGTCAAATCAGTCCATCCTAAAGGAAATCAACCCTGAGTGCTCATTGGAAGGACAGATACTGAAGCTGAAGCTGAAATATTTTGGCCACCTAATGCGAAGAGAAAACTCTCTGGAAAAGACCCTGATGCTGGGAAAGACTGAAGGCAAAAGGAGAAGGGGACGGCAGAGGATGAGATGGCTAGATAGCATCACGGATGCAATGAATATGAACTTGAGCACGCTCCGGGAGAGAGCGCAGGACAGGAAGGCCTGGCGTGCTATGGTCCATGGGGTCACGAAGAGTCGGACACGACTGAACGACTGAACGACTGAACAACAACAACAACAAGATCTACAACATATTCCTCCCATGATATACAGTTGCTTGCTTCCTTTCAGGAAAGACCACATGGTGCTTGTTGTAGAGGTAAGAGGAGAAATAAGAAGGAAGAGGAAGGGAAGGAGCAGGAAAAGGGACATTCTTTATCACCCCCTAGTGTCTAGAAGTATGCAGAGTTGTTGCTATCATCTCACACTTATCACAGATGGCATCGGCACCTAGAGGAGATGCCCCACCCCCAGGGATGATCTCAGTGCATGGGCAGGTTGTTAAGGGAGCAGGCCTTCCTTCACGTACTTGGGTCCTAAGCCATAGGGCTTGAAAGGTAAGCACCAGCACTTTGAATTGTGCATGGAAAAGGATCAGAAGCCAGTGAAGACAACAAAATAGGTTCCCACCAACTGGTCCCACACAGTAGCGTGCTGGCTGTATTTTGAACTCACTGCAGTGGCTGAACAGCTTCAAATGCAGTCCCACCTACAATGCATAACAATAGTCAATCCTAGATGTTACCAGAGCATGGATAACCGTGGCTTCTCCTGCATCTCAGTCCAGGAGAAGCTGAAGCTGATGCTCGAGGCTACATATGGCTCTAGTGACAGTGCTGAATGTACCACCACCACCACCCCTGGTGATGAACTTGATACTTTAGGAGAAGTGCAGCCACTTCCAGAACAGGCTGGACACCATCTCCCTGGACAGATGAGCCACCTATCCTCAGAACCTCTGTCTTGTCTGGATGAGATTTTAGTTTATTGGCCTTCATCAAGCCCTTACTAATTCCAGGCACCAGGTCACCTCACCTCAATCCAATGAGAAAGAAAGATAGAACTGGAAGTCATCAGCATACTGAGAGCATTGTACCCCAGATCTCTGAATTAACTCTCCCAATGATCTCCTGTAAATGTTCAAAAGCATGGGGGACAAAATAGAGCCTTGTGGAACCCCACACCATGAATACCACCATGGGTTTGAGAAGTACCACCATAGGAGCAGAACTACCGTATCACCATGCCTCCAGCTGCACCCCCTACCATGATTGTTGGTATCAAAAGCCACAGAGAGGTCCAGAAGAAATGGCCAATCCCAATTCTCTACCATATTCGCAGGTGATGAATTGGGGGGGGGGGGTGCTAATTCCCTTGTAAAGCTACTAGTTATTTATTCAGCAAAGGCCTATCAAATCCAGCATTCTGTTCACACAGTAGCCAACCAGCTGCCCCAATGGGAAACTCACAAGCAGGGCATGAGTGCAACAGCGCCCTCCCGCCCATGTTCTCCACCAATTGGTGTATGTAGGCATACTGCCTCTGATCCTGGCAGCAATATATAGAAATGATGACTAGTACCTTTGATAGTCTTATCCTCCAAGAATTTGTCTAATCCCCCTTCCAAGTTGGTGGCCATCACTACATCTGGTGATTGTGAATTCCATAGTTTAACTATGTGCTGTGTGAAGAAGGACTAAGTTTTATCTGCCTTGAGTCTCATACCATTCAGCTTGATGGGATGACCCTGGGTACTAGTATTATGGGAGAGGAAGAAAAACGTCTCCCTAACCACATTCTCCACACCATGCATATTTTTTCATTATAATTTATATTGTATTTTCTATTTATTATATTTTGGTATAGTTTATCCACTGTGTGAAGAAGTATTTCCTTTTGCCGGTCCTGAAACAGCCAATCAATTTTGTTGGATGGATCCAAGCTCTAGTAATACAGGAGAGGGTAAAAACTTTTTTCTCTATCCACTTTCTCCACATCATGAATAATGTAATGATTTAAACAATAAGTTTCGGTAGCCTTGAGAACACCAGAGAAAGTATGCCTATTTAAAGACAAATTCCATGAGTGTAGAAACTGAGCAAAATTCTGTGGGGCTTTTTACACTCCCCTGTGATGTCAGTGCAGAAGTTATGATCCATGGAATCGATCTTCATCCGATGGGTGACCATAGCAACCTGATTGCATGAGGCATCCTGTGCCTGACAAGGAGAGAAGGGGGCTGAAATTCTGGCAGGGGTGAGGGGTTGACTCCCTTCATGAGGAAACGAACAGACTGGTTCTTGCTTTACCCTGCCTTGTGCCTCAGCTATGCTCTCCAAGGAACAGCGAAGCTGGAAGAGTCAAGCAAAACTAAATTGTGTGGTATGCTTCAAGAGAAAAGAGGAAAGATGTCATGAAAATATGTCAGGCTTCAGGGGAAGGGACGAAAGTCTTCAAAGCCAAGTTCGTGTTCTACTTTGACCCAAGAGGCAGGGCAGGGTGGGCAGTTGGCTGGGGCAGCCTGCCGACCACCAGAGATTTCACCAGCTCATTTGGTATTTTGGCCCTGTTGCTTTGTTGAATAAGCAAGATGTTTTGAGCCTGGGGGATTTCATACTTTGATTTTTCTATTGACCCCTACATATTTTAAAACCACAGTGTGGCAACACTGGTTGTCCTTAGTTCCCTTCACTATTGCCTAATGAAAGCATGCCTAATGGTCAACATGCAATGGGCAAGCTGGGATGATGACGACGATGATGATTACATTTATATCCTGCCTTTTTTCCCTCTTGCAAAGCACCCAATATCATACCACTTCCATTATCTGTAGCCTGGTGGTCTTGGAGAAATGCCTATTCATAACAGGCCCAGTAGGCAGGACCCAAAGAGCTGATTATAAGCACCCAGTTTCCCCCAGGAATTGATTTTTCGAATTAGCTGGTTTTCTTTGCAGAATGGTAGCCCACCTTTCTCCCATTTGTGATTCCTGGGCTTTATACAGACCACTGTGCATGCACAATTTGCCACAGCTTCCACTCCATCATCTCTTTCATTTATGTTGTTGTTGTTGGTGGTGGTGGTGGTGGTGGTGGTATTATTATTACCATATTGCAGCAATCAGGGGGTGAGGTTTCGGTGTCCTGCATAACCCCCATGAATGTCTGAAGCGGCCTCAACCTGAGTTAGATCAGGAGTGGGCAGAAGGTGGATCTCCAGAGGTTGGACTTCACCTCCCAGAAACCCCTGCCAGAATGACCAGGGGTCAGGCAATCTGGGAGCTGAAGTCCAAAACATCTGGAGATCTACTTTCTGGCTGCCCACCCTTGAGTCAAATCATGAGCAGAATAGGGATGTCGGAGAATTTCTCCACGAATCTCGGGGAGGCCGAATGCCAACACATTCGGTCCCCCGAAATTGGTGGAGAAACGGTCCGCCACCCCCCCGCCACCCCCCCGGAATGGGACTTACCTTTGTTGAATGTCCCTGGGGGCGGCAGCTCCCGGCGGTGGTTCAGCGGCGGTTCAGCAGCGGCGGCGGCAGTGGCGGCCGGTCTTCCGACCGGCTGCCACCATCGCCATTTCCAAGTAAAAAAACAACAACAACAACAAATGTGATAGGCTACGTAAAGATTTACGTAGCCTAGCACGGCTAGATTTTAAAAAAACACCGTGATAGGCTATGTAAATGTTTACGTAGCCTATCACGGCTGACTTTGGGGGGGGGAAGCACGTACGCAAATAGCGTTGCCCTTATTTTCGCCGTAGTCTATGTAAATGTTTACGTAGACTACACGTGCCCAAATAAGGAAGCAAATGGCGGCGCCCATGGGCGCCACCATTTGCGTACATGCTTTTTTTTTTCCCCCAAAGTCAGCTGTGATAGGCTACGTAAACATTTACGTAGCCTATCAAGGCTGACTGCAGGGACGCAAACGGTGGTGGCTATGGCCGCCGCCATTTGCGTCCCGGCAGGAGAAAAGGTTTCGCGGCCGGAGGGACGGGACGCCTCCCCCCCGGCCAGAATTTCGGGGGGAGGGATGGAGCGCCTCCCCCCCACTGCGAAGCAAGCTGTGGGATCAGGTAAGGGACTTTCGTACATCCCTAGAGCAGAATAAATTATGCAAAAAACAAAATCTGCGTAATTCATTCAGATTACACTCTGCCCTTTTCATCTATGGAAAGTTTGAGCAGGGGGCGGAGTTCAAGCTGGGGACCCAAATCCTGCCCCCTTCCCTTGGCCAGGCCCCCTTTCCTCCAACCACTGGGTTCTTGGTGGTTTCCCAGCTTCTGTGCAGGTCTCTCTCCCACCCCTGTAAAAGGTTGAAATGTCTCTCCTGAGGCCTTGTTACTGGCACTGAGCATTAAGCTAAAGTTGGCTAGTATTTTTGGCCCCACCCTTTTGCCTGTGGCCCCACCCACCACTGGAATGCAGCCCCCGAGAGCTTCTCTGAATGGAATCAGGCCCTTAAGCTGAAAGAGTTCCGCACCCCTGGCCTTGAGAAACTGAGTTAGACGAATGGTCCATCATGTTGCCCAGCCCACCTCTGTTTATTCAGAGTGGCATCCACAGCCCTCCCCTTCTACCAAGGCCTCTTTCTCATGGCTGATGACTGAACTAGGGTAAGACTTCGTGAATGCCACACATAGGGTGCTACCCACTGAGCTGCGGTGGCTGAGCCCTGCAGCTGTAACCCCCGTGGAGCAGCCAGGCCAGCCCATCCACCAAGGCCCAGTGACCCAGGATCATATGCGCCTGTAGTACCTCTTTTGTTTTAGGTAGGTGGTTGATTTTATTGTTTAGTTTTTCACCTCATGAATGATTTGCTGGCCTGAGGGGGCAGTCCAGCGAAAAGTATACCTGGCCAAATCATAGACCCTCTGCACCTTCTGCCTTCTTTGAGGTGTTTGGCGCATGGAGGACATGTCACTGCGGCTTCACTCTAAGCCTCTTCCTCAGCAGGAGAGCAAATCTTCTGTTTGCTTTCTCTCTCTGAAGCTATAACTGCCAAACCATGCTTGACATAACTCCGGAAGAGGAG
Organism: Heloderma suspectum; assembly: GCF_057233095.1. Taxonomy (NCBI): domain Eukaryota; kingdom Metazoa; phylum Chordata; class Lepidosauria; order Squamata; family Helodermatidae; genus Heloderma; species Heloderma suspectum. Next base: position 326,003,151 of record NC_139460.1, on the reverse strand, counting down.
GGAGCAATTCTTCAAGAAAGGTTCTAAGTCTGCCTCAGGGTGTTTCTCCTTGTGTTCGTACAGCTCCTCAAGGCCTGACCTGGCAGTCTCCTTGGAGTTGATCTTCTTGAAAATCTCTGCCAGTGTGTTGTTGATTCTGTCCTCAGCTGGGCAAGAAGCACCTTTCTCCACATCCACACCAGCCTGCTCTGCTGAGTGCCTCACAAGCTTCCATAGATGGGCCTCCAACTCAGACTCATCTCTGTCCTCTATCAGGGTGAGGTGATCCAAGATCTCAGCTCCCTTCAGCTTGCAAAGGGTGTGCAGAAGAGCCTTCAGTGCCCGGAGAGGGTAACTGCTCTCGTACTGCTTCAGCTTTTCCTTAGGCCATGCCGTCATGAAGACATGGATATCTAGCAGGATCTGGCCCAGGCTGACACTGTCAATGGTTTGCGGAAGGTGCCTGGCACTTTTCCACAAACACTTTGCCACCATTTCAGAAAAGGCAAAGAGATTAGTGGTGCTCAAGCCTTCATGGAGCAGAAGAAGCAAAGAACTGAGAAGTCTGGTCTGGTCCGATTTCTCCAACACCTCTGTTATCAAGAGATTGACAGACTGGATAGCGTCTTGCCCTTCTTGAAGCTCATCGACTGGAGAATCCAGTAATAAGGTGATGAGACTGCTCAGGAGCTCCTTCAGCACCCCAGCAGAGGCTTCCTGGGCCAGGCTCTCCACCTGGAAGAGGGAGATCATGTTGCAAATGACACAGCTGTAAAGCTCAATGACTTGCTCCTTCCTCATCTCCTCCTCGGACGTCATGTGGAGCCGATGGATGAACTTCAGCTGTTGGATTGTTGCTATCAGAAATTGGTTTGTATGCCCAGACATCATCTCCACTTTGTCCTCCTGCTTTATAATCTCCTGGATCTGCACTAGGGCCTCAATGCTGGTGCTGATGTTGCCACCGGCTACATTGCAAATGATCATATTGATGTTGAGAGTGATGCTGCTTTCAGTCTGGGATTCCAGGCTCACATATTGGGAGAGGAAGTCAACCTGTTTAGGATTCTTGTGGAAGGCCAGGCTGTCGGCATACACTACCTCAGCTTGGTCAATATTGGAAATGTAATATTCTTCCCCTGTATGATGGCCAGTTCCATGGCTGAGTTTGGAGCCCTCTACTGACCCCACCCAACCAGCCAAGTTGAAGACCTCAGCATCAGCTTTTTCTTCCCTGACTTGCTTGGCTTCTGCCTCTTTCATGCTCCCCTCCAATAGGTTCATGTGTTTGTCAGATATATTCCCGATTGCTTTGAATGCCTCAACTCCATACACATCCCGAGCAGTTGCAAAGACCTTCAAGGCAGCAATATGGACAGCATTGTTTGAATCTCCAGTCAAGGAGATGATTGTCTTCAGAACTTTGCTTGGGTTTGGCTGGCACACAGCTGGACCATAGATCTTCAGCAGCCATCCCAGCTCTTTCAAGCATCCTACCCGCTGGTTGGCATTCTTGCCCTGGGCTCCCTCCAGGAGGAAGCAGAAAATCTTGCAGGCTGGGTAGACAAGGGTTGTTTGCTTCACTATTGCCCGTACCTCTTTGAGGATGGACTCCTTCGTCCCCCCCATTTTCAGGAGAAGGTAGGGAAGGAAGGAGGAGGCCTCATTCTCCATCAGCTGGTATCTCTCCTCAATCAGTAGGCTGAAGAGTCTTTTGAGATACTCTAAGGTCTTCATCAGCACCCATGTGTTGGTGTCAAACAACCGCAGGCTGAGCCATTTCAGGACGAGGTCCAAGCAGCTGATGACTCCCTCCTTCTCGGTTTCTAAGTGCTTGGTCATCACAGTCAGAGCTTTGATGTGGTGCTGGAAATTGGAGTGAAACAGCTCCTCCTGCACCCAGTTGGAGAGGCACCCACACATCTGAACCTTGAGCTGCTCAACGTACTTGCTACTTGGGGTGCTGAAGTTCCATCTCAGCACCTTCAGAGCCTTCTCATCCTTGAGCCTCTGCTCTTTTGCCTTGGGGACAATAATGAAAATGGGCCCCAGCTTGCTACTGTCTTCCTTCATGCTAAGTTTTGCTGGCAGCTTCATGTTCGGTAGTCTCTTAGCTTTGGGGATGGTTCCTTCTGATTTGTCCTTTCTTATATCCAAACTCAGCTCACTGGACCCCACATTTTCAGTAGAGAAGCAGGGAGGATTGGATTGTTGGGGAGGAGCTGAAGTTGACTTGGCCCAAGACTTGCCCCTCGGTAGCTTGGAAAGTGACTTAGGGAAGTTGAAAGTGGCCTTGGCTGGTTGGCCAGCTTTGGCTTTCTCCAGCAATGACAGCACCTCATCTCTAGATGCTGGTTTCATTTTGTTGGCCGCTTCAGACATCTTCTCAAAACCCAGGTGGAGTAGGAAGAATGGCAGGGCTTCATGAGCTGCCGTGCGCGTTTCCTCACAGCCATCCTCCAAGGACGAATAGAGATGGGGCACGCAACGCAGCAGGTCAGCGGAGGCAGAACTGGGGCATGGCAGCTTCTCAGCCAGCCAACCCAAGAGCCCCTGCCTCTGGAAAAAATTCTCCTTCTTCAGATCTGTGGAGAGGTCTTCCCCTTCCAGCCATTCCTTCATGCCGGTCTGCTCTGCCCAGGCCTCCACAGTGGCCAGGGCTGCTGCCCGCAAGCTGCCCTTGCTGTCTCTGAGGGCAGCAATGATGGACATCCCCAGAGTCTTGACATGATACCGAATGCCAGGGCCCATGGCCCGCGCCAGCTGCTGAAGGATGATGAGCGTCTGCTTCACCAGGGCTTTGTTGGAGTCCTGCAAACAAGTCTTTAGGGCAACGGGAAGGTCCCCGATGCTTGGCTGGATGGAACTGACATCACTGAGCATCCTGGAGACCTCCTCCAGCCCTTCCTTGCGGACCTTCCAGCTGGTATCCTGCATCTTTGACATCAGCTCCATCGAGATATTCTTGCTGATGTCAATGGCATCATTCCTCCTGCAGGACTGCGCATCCCCTCCTCTCTGGTCATTCCCACCCCTGCAGAACCTGCAGCGGCCTCGTGTGGGAGGGGGCGGGCTCTGGTCGTTCACCTTCTCAAACTCGGCATCGATCTGGGAGAGAAGGAGTGGCTTTTCATCCTCAAAGAAGGCCCTCAGCGGGGCTCCTACATACAGGTACATCACCCCCAGGAGGTTGAAGGCAGACGCCCGCACATCTGGGTGGGCTGCATCCAAGGCAAATTTAATGTAGCTAACAAAGCTTCTGGCATCCAAGCCATCAAAGCCAAAGTCTTTAATGGCACTAGACAGCCAGTTGAGGGTTTCTGAATGGGTTCTGGGGCTGTCTTGCATGAAGGCTGCTTCTGCTACCTTCCCCGCTGTCCAGGGCAATCCGCATGCTTCAGCCACCGCAGTCAGAGCTTCTTTGGTGTCACTGCTACAGATAACATCACCAATTTTGTCCACTAGGTTTCCCAAGACAAACTGAGCTGAGGTTTTGGAGAAGTTCCCCTTCTGGGCAATAAGGGTGACAATTCGCAGCTTCTTCTGCATCACTTGGAGCTTGGTTTCATTCCATCCAGGGTCTTTATCCAGCAACCTCACTAGAGCCTGGCAGGGCATCTGGTTTTTCTCCATGTCTTCCACGGCCCTCTCAAAAATCTCCAGGCAGGAAATCCGTTCTTTCCAGTTGCTGCTGTCCAGATGTTGGAGGCAGGATGCTGGGAGGACTGCTGCAGCTTCCAGTTCACATGATTCTTCTGAAAGTTCCTTCTCAGGCACGTTTCTTGGCTCTAGCATCTTGGCTGACCTTGAGTTCTAGAACTTTGGCTAGCCACGTTGGGCATGGTGACTTTGCCCTTGGTTGGGTGGCTCTCAGTTCAGAGAGAGCAAAGTACATTCCGGGAAACAAGAGGTGCCTGGGGTACCTTTGGGGACGTTCCTTGCTACCCCCACCCTCCACCCTGCCCCCCCAGAAAGGAGCTGATGGTTCCCAGAGGCTGGGGACGGGGGCCGTCCTAAGGGGCTGCTGCCTCCAGCTTATAAGCGGTGATCCCTGCTTGAAGGCTAACATGGCTCATTGTGATGTCATTGGTGCTTTAGCAAGAATGTGGCAGCCACAGCCTGCAGAGAGACCAAAGCAAGAGAGAAGCTGTGGTGCTAAGAGTATGATGGTAATCATATCTTGCTTTGGTGTTACTTCCTTCATGGGTGGGGGCAGTGGCAGAGTCCGGTGGCAGAGCACCTGCTTTACAAGCAGAAGGTTCTAGATTTGGTCCCAGCATCTCTTGCTAAGAGGATTTCGGGGAGCAGAGCTGAGGAAGATCACCCACCCATCTACCCACCTGACACCTTGAGGAACTAATTTATCTCAGGCAGCAGGGCAGGGAAAGACCTCATCGGGAAGATCTGCTGCATGTCTGAGCAGCAGACAATACTGGCCTAAGTGGACAGGACTCGGTGTAAGCTCCCGGTGAACATCCAACATGGAGCATGCTGTACCGGAGCCGGACTAAAGGTCAAGTCTGGGCTGTCCTTTCCTAGCCTCACGGGCCTTTGTTTTGGACTCAGCACTCAGAAACAGGCAGCAGAAAAACAGAATAGAAAAAAAAAACACTGGAAGGGGAAGAGCAAAAGAGGAACCAAGGAGCCAGGACAAGGGCGAAGGGATACCAAACAGTGTCAGGCTATCAGCCAACGCAAGGCATGAAGAAGGACCCATAGAACAAGCGGGGAGGACGAGGTGAGCTAGGGTTTGTTTCATTAGTTCGTTACATTTCTATCCCACCTTTTCCTCCAAGGAGCCCCAGACAGCGTACTTTATCCTCCTCCTCCTCTCCATTTTATTCTCACAACAACCTGGTGAGGTAGGTTAGGCTGAGAGTCAGCGACTGGCCCAAAGTCACTTGCGGGAGGCTTCGTGACCACATGGGGACTTGAACCCAGGTCTCCCAGCCCAGCACTCTAGCCACTCCACCACAAGGGCTGCCAGAGGCAAGGGGGAAAGAGCCACTTTGCCTTCCAACCTTGCATAGAAGAGGGGGGCTTGTTGGACAGCAGCCAAGCAGTCACAAATGACACGACACATACGGTGTGCAGCCTCACCGTGATGAATGGGGATTTCTGTCCTCTCCCTCCCCCACCCCCTCCCATGCATTATTAGCTCACTAACCGAGAGATTTAACTGGCTAATTCAGATCAGTCAGGGCATCTGAGCCTTCCTCGCACCTGCAGCTCTGGGCCATGTGCAGTTCTCCTCTCTGCCAGTTTTCCTTCCCTTCTGCCAGACTCTTTCCTCGGGCGTCTTCCTCTCCCTCTCATTCCTGTGGACGTCTTTGCCCACCCCTTTTTCCAGCTCCCCTTTCCTGTCAGAACCACAGGCTCCATTCCACTGTCCCTGGGATGGGTCTACTCAGTCCCTTTGAGTCTGATGTTTCTTCTCCCAGGTTCCTGCTGCTACTCAGCTCTGCCACATCCTGTTGGTTCCTGCTGCTTGTGCACAGGGAATTCTGGCTGCAACCAAGGAATTCTGGGACTTGTCATTTCTGAGACAACCTGAGCCACGTGAGGAGGGGCACACAACCCTCTCTCTATCTCTTATCCCAAACTACAGGTCCTAGAGCAGGAGTGAGAACCTCTGGCTTGTGGGCCAAATCCATCCAGCCCACCTGCAGTCCCCATCTGGCCCTCCAGCATGCCCAAGATGGCCATGCCCCCTCCCCGGCCCCACCCCTTTCTCCAACCACCGATTGTTTGGTTCTTTCCCAGCTTTTGCGCATTTTCCCCCCTTCTAAAAAGGTTCCAACGCCTCTCCTAAAGTTTAGTGACTGACAGTAAGAGCTTGAAGCTAAAACGTGCTGGTAATTTTGGTTATGTTGGCTCCACCCGCTGTCCCCCCCACCCCACCGCCTGCTGCGTGCGTCCCAGATCTCCACACGTTTGGTGGAAGGCCCGAGCAGGGAGCCTAAATATGTATATGCTTCATGTTCAGATTGAGCTCGGGGGCGGGGGTGAGGCAGAGCCAGCAGGTATGTTAATGTGGGGACAGACGGGCAGCCCCGTTTCCTCCTTCACAAAGGGGCGAATGTCAATGGGGCTACAGTGACCAACGTTCAGTTCTTTTAGACTTTTCTGCCCCCTCCCCAGGGGTGTAAGTCAGCACTGCCAATAGAAAACAATGGAGAAATCCCAAGATTTAGCATAGTCATCATTTATTTATCACATTTCTATCCTGCCTTTTTCCCCTTGCAAGGAACCCAAGGAGGCTTATATGGCCCTCCTCCTCTCCATTTTATCCTCACAACAACCCTGTGAGGTAGATCAGGCTGTAAGTCAGTGACTGGCCCAAAGTCACCCAGTGCGCTTCATGGCCAATTCAGTTTCCCGTGGGGAGCTGGTCGGCCACTGTGTGAACAGAATGCTGGACTAGATGGGCAGCTGGTCAGATCCCTCATCAGGGCTCTTCTTATCTTCTTATGGAACCAGAACCAGATCTCCTGAGTCCCAGCCCAACACTCTAACCACTACACCACACTGGATCTCACAGTCATACTTGGGCAGAAGGAAGCAGCAGATGCAAGAATTCCTGTCTTTTCTTACTTAGGTCATATTATTTCATGTAAAAAAATATTATTGTCCTGAGTTTTTGAACACTGAAACGCATGATACATCTGAATGCAATTCACTGAAGAAATAATGTTGACATGGTGTGTTGTCAGTTTATGCTGACATTTTATTTTATTGCTCTGCTGTGCCTTGTTTATTACTATAATTTTATTTTTAAAAAATATTGTGGGAATTGTTTTAAATATTATTTTGATCTTTTATGGTGAGTTGCACGGAGAACATTAGCTGAAGAGTGGCCTATAAATATTCTAAATAAGGTAGGTGGGTTGATAAATGTGTGTGTGTGTGTGTGAGAGAGAGAGAGAGAGAGATCCTAAGCAAGGACAAATGTGGACCTCTGGCGCCAGGAGTTCAATGGAACTGGAGCTGACTCCAGGATGACTCCACTACCTGAAGAATACAAGTCCCATCATTCCTGGCAAGCTTCAGGCTTTTGTGGGCCCTTGGGCAAGAGGACTCCCTTGGTGAGTCCACCTTACCACCACTATCGTCACCAGCTGCTCCTTCTCCCCCTCCCCACCACTGTTGTCTGGGCCAGAGCGAGAGAGGCGGGGGAAGAAGCAGGTTGCCAGGGTAAAGAGGAGGAGCAGCTCCAGGGGGCTCTTGTCAGTGGGACCCTGCTGGGGTGTGGGCCCTTGGCAAGATCCTGACCATGCCTCCCCTTGACACCAGCCCTGATCCCTGGCTACTGACTGGGGCTGATGGGAGTTGGAGTCCAGCTTCCGAGCTGCCCATAAAGACAGATCCCTTTACTCCCTTTTCGTTGGTGGCCCCCAAATTATGGAATAATCTCCCCGATGAGGCCCGCCTGGTGCCAACATTATTATCTTTTTGGCACCAGGTTAAGACCTTTTTCTTCTCTCAAGGCATTTGGCAGCATATGATAAGTGTTTAATCGATCCTGGAATGTCTTATGGTTATGGTTGTTTGTTTTTGTGACTGTTTGTTTGAAGTTGTTTTAGATATAAGTTTCTTTTGTGTGTATTGTCTGTGCATGTGTTCTTTATGTAGATTGTTTTTAATCTCTGTATATTGTATTTTTAATGTTTTTAATCTTTGTAAACCGCCCAGAGAGCTCTAGCCATTGGGCGGTATAGAAATGTAAATAATAATAATAATAATAATAATAATAATAATAATAATAATAATAATACTCATTTGTCCACCGCTCCTAGCACTGGCTATTCTGACTGACAGCATCTGCCCTTTTTCCAACGCCTGATCCTTTATCTTTAACTGGAGGCAGTTGGGACTGAACCTGAACCTGGGCCCTTCTGCATGCGGAGCATATGCTCAGCCTACTACTCCTACACGCACACACATGCATACATTTAATGGCTTGATTGTTTTACCTTTTTTATTGCTAGTTGCCTTGGGCATTTTATATTTGAAAGGTAAGAAAGAAATTGACTCTCCAAAGCTGCCATTTCAATTCCTAAGAAAGCCTCCATTGGCACCAATAGGAGCTTTAGTTGACATCCAATAGCAGCTTGGGAAAAGCGGCTTTTGCCAGGCCCACAGAAGGGAGGGAGAGAAGAGTCAACTTCCCCTCCCAGCTTCCCCCAGTCCTGAGCAGTGGAGGCTTCAGTCGCGCCTTGGAGAGCTCCTTCAGAGTTCTGGCTGGTTCTGAATGAAACCTGGTGCGGAACCACCACCCACTGACATCGGAGCTGCCAGCCTCCACTGGTCCTCCTGAGGCGATGCAGAGGGAGGAGTGGATGAAGCAGTAGTACTTCCATCCCCAGGAGCGCAAGCAGTGGGAGGGGGAATGTGTCCGATGGCATGGAGCTGCAAACAAGAAAAGAGGCTGCAGCTGGTGAGGGCAGGCAGACATGGGGCTAAAAGGCCAGCTGGGAGCTCAGGGTCTGAGACCATTCAGGGCCAAAAGCCTCGGGGTAGATTGACAGGGATTGACATGGGGGGTGGATTAACATGCAGCTGTTTGCCCAGTGAGGGTGGGCAAAAACTACCCTCCCCCCATTTCAGGAAGGACTCTGAGCAGGCCTGGTTCCATCCTTCGATGCCCAGCAAGCTATTTGAATAACAGAACAAAAAAACCCAGGCACGTTCATTGCATTCATAGAACTGATGATACATCTCATTTGGCCCTACGAGGACATTATGATCATAGAATCATAGAATAGTAAGGTTGGAAGGGGCCTACAAGGCCATCGAGTCCAAACCCGTGCTCAGTGCAGGAATCCAAGTCAAAGCATCCCTGACAGATGGCTGTCCAGCCTTGTCTTGAATGCCTCCAGTGTGAGCCCACCACCTCCCTGGGTAACGGGTTCCATTGTTGTATTGCTCTAACAGTCAGGACGTTTTTCCTGATGTTCAGCCAGAATCTGGCTTCCTGCAACTTGAGCCCATTATTCCATGTCCTACACTCTCTGATGATCAAGAAGAGATCCTGGCCTTCCTCTCTGTGACAAGCTTTCAAGTATGTGAAAGGTTGTCACGGAGAGGAAGGCCAGGATCATATGAAGGTGCCTTGTATTGACTTAGCCCATTGGTCCAGAGAGCTTCGGCTATTGGGCGGTATAGAAATGAAATAAATAAATAAATAACCCAGCATCGTCTATTCTGACTGGCAGTGGGGTGTCCAGGATTTAGTAGGTGTTACCATCTTTGTAAAGGTGAACCATTTTCCTCTCATAATTCCTTAATTCTGAGCTAAAGAAAGCATCTACAGAAGTATGCCTCCATCATATCTGGCTGGGAGGAATGCAAATGTTCCCACATTTCAGTGTTTTTCTATATGTGAAACCCCACAAATAGAAGATGTATTCATTATGTTTTCTTCTGTGAATTATATACATACTGCTTCCGACCCTGGGGGTAGCATATAGCCATCATGTTTCTATCCCCTTAACGCTTATAGAAAAATAGAAAGAAGCTGCAACGAAAATGTATAACCATGACTCTTTGAAACATAAACTTTATTGCAAGAAAGAATTAAAAAGAGCACATTAGAGTGACTTTGCAATGTTGGGGATGGGTTGGTGTGTCATGAAGAAATAGTCAGAGATCACAAACGCAAGGAAATTGTGTACAATTGAAACTGAATGTTTTATTAAAACAACTTCAAAATCAAACTGAATTTTTTTCTGTCTTTTTTTTTTCATTTTACTTTAACAATGTGTTATATATTACAGTCTTCAGCTCCTGGCATGAAGGGACTGGGAAATCAGGGAGAGACTTGAGGTGAAGGGTGGGGAGGGAGGAAGAGATTTCTAAAGCTAACAGGATGTGAATGTCTTCCAGAAGAAATTCTTGCATCCAGCTTTGCGTTCTCTGGGTGCCAGAGGGTTCAAGTTGGCCGATCTTTCCAGCTCCAGCCTCACTTCGTCTTGCTCAGCGCCGCGGGACAAATCATCTGATTCCAGGGCCTCATTTTCGGATTGGTTGGGTTCTGAGAGCAGTTCCGCCAGGAAATACTTGGCCAGTTCCTTTACAGAAAAGGAGAAAGGGAGACCTGTGTGAAGAAGGCTCATTCGATTCTGATTGTGTCAGCCAGTTGAGCTGAAAATGGTCTCTCTCTCTCTCTCTCTCTCTCTCTCCCTGGACAAATCTCCAGTGGAGGCCGGTGGCTCCGATGTCAGTGGGGTGGTGAATCTGCTCCGGGTTTCAGTCAGAACCAGCCAGAACTCTAAAGGAGCTATGCTTTGCACCTTGGATGGCTCCTTTAGCATTCTGGCTGGTTCTGACTGAAACCCAAAGCGGATTCACCATCCCACTGACATCAGAGCCACCAGCCTCCACTTCAAATGTCTGTTACTTACATTCAGTCATAGAATAGTAGCAATCATAGAATAGTAGGGTTGGAAGGGGCCTGCAAGGCCATTGAGTCCAACCCCCTGCTCAATGCAGGTGTCCAAGTCAGAGCATCCCTGACAGGTGGCTGTCCAGCCTCGTCTTGAATGCCTCCAGTGTGGGAGAGCCCACCGCCTCCCTAGGTAGTTGGTTCCATTGTCATATTGCTCTAACAGTCAGGAGGTTTTTCCTGATGTTCAGCCAGAATCTGGCTTCCTGTCACTTAAGCCCATTATTCCATGTCCTGCACTCTGGGGTGATCGAGAAGGGATGTGCGGCTGTGTGTGGCTGTTGGGAAACTGCAATTGCTTCCTAGAATGTGTTTGCTGTATCAGAATGCATGTTGTGAATTCTTTCCTATACGGACGTACTTTTCCTGTAGACCTTTCATCATATTTGCAGCAGCTCTGGTTGAAAGAAGAACAAAGTGCATCATACTTGCATTCAAGTTGGCCAAAAAAAAGTCCACTGAACACACTCAAAGGGAGAGAAAGAGTGGCACAGATCTTTTTTTTTTTAAGTCCAATGGGGGGGTGTTTAAGGAAGGAGAGTGACCATTTGTGCACATGGGCCAAAGGCAATTTTATCTTTCAAGTTGTGATTAAAAAAAACTGTACATTGTTCCATTTTTAAGGAAAAGAAAACAAAAAATGTTTTCAGGATCCTCACACTTTTAATGTTGCATCTCTCTTTTGGAGTGTACATGTCAAATCATGCAAGATACGCACAGATAGTTGTGTGCACATGTGAAGCAGAACAGGGAGCGCTTGCTGCTATAAAGGGTCCCAACTAGGGATGTGCAAACCCACCCCCATCCAGGTTCTCCAGGTGCCCACACACCCCTGCCCCTGCTCACCGGTCCCCAGACCGTGCTCGAGCCCCTCCTGCACTCAGTGAGCAGCCCATACTCACCCCAGTGGCCTTGTCGAGCTCCACGGTTGCCATTTTTGAAAAATAAAATGGCGATTGCAAAAATGCGCATCTTTGCGTATGCACGAAAATGTGCATTTTGTGATTGTGCATATTTGCATGTGCGTGAAATGCACATTTTCATGTATATGCAAATATGCACATTTGTGAAATGTGCATTTCCGCATGTGCAAATACATATATGCATTCACAAAATGTGCATTTTCGTGCATAGGCAAAGATGCGCATTTTTGCAATCGCCATTTTATTTTTCAAAAAATGGCGACGGCAAAGCTCAACGAGGCCACTGGGGTGAGTACAGGCCGCTTGCCAAGCATGGGCAGGGGGAGAGTGGGGGCAGGGCCTCAGCAAGCGGGGCTGGTGTGTACAGGGGGGGGCACCAGATTCCCAGATGGAATCAGGCATCCGCACCATCCCTAGTCCCAACAGGACTGTGAAGCCTGATAACTATTTAGGGAGAGAACAGTTTGTCTGACAAAAGCAGTTTTGGTCCCCAGGAGATCTAGAGAAAAACATCACCATTTTCGCAGGGAAATGTCCCTTACGTTTAGAAGGGCTTGGTCTACCATGGACAAAGAAATTGCAACTGAAAGAAATAGGGCTGGGCCTTTTAAAGGCAGCATAGCTGAATAATAGAACCTCCATGTGTAGATGCACTGTACCTCTGAGTACTGAATGTGGGGGACAAAAAACAGGGAAAGTTGGCTTAGTACTCCACTCCCGGGATTGTAACGGGCATAGTCTGGCACCTGGTGTGGGCCCATACCTCAGCAGGAGCCTGTAAGGGAAAAACTGGAGGCTAAAATTTCAGGGTCCCTGGTACTGGATACCTAGGCACACCTACTTTAAACAGCCTCAGTTTAGCCCTGATGCGGTAGGTGAGGTCCCTTTGGGGACCAAGACCAGAGTTTTCACATTCATTCTGATTTACTTAAATTCTACAAATAATGACTGAAACAATGACATACGCTAAATGCATTTATTAAAGAGAGACATGGAAAGATAGCACACACTCCCCCACTCCACAGCAAAGCAAAAACAACGCAATACTTACAATTCTAGCCCCTGTACCCCAGTTATCACTGGCACATGCTCTTCACCAGTAAAGGGACTCTCCTCTCCACTCTAGGCCCTGGCTTCACTTAAGGCCTACTGAATAGACCTCACAGTAGCAGGTTGGGCTCAGAGTAAAGAAGGGGGTCCCAGATCTCTTCTGTGCACCCCAGTATATACCCTCTTAAAACTGGTTACCTCCCTCTTGATGCATATTCCAAAATTTTTCTTTTCATTGGACCATGTTGTTCCATATGCTTATTTTGTGACACGTAAGTTCCTTCCTACTGCCAACATACTTTGTTTACCCCAAAAAGCCCCTTAGTTCCCCATTTCTGTGGTCAACTGACTCTACTTCTTTTTCCTAAAACCAGTTAGGAGCAGCTCTGTCGCCCACCCTCCAGGCGCCCTGTGGTAACCTGCTTGGAGCCGCCTCATCCTTAGAAACATATGCAGCTCCAATTAATTGAAAGATAGACATGATTCAAATCCCTCTCGTCCCATCGCCCCTCTCAGTACTAGCAAGCAACTAACGTACCCCTTTCCTTACTTGCCCCATTGTATTCTAGCCATTAAACCCATAACGCATGCCTGTAAAGATACCTCCCTTTGATACACACGCACACACACACACACACACACCCCGAATATCCCTTCAGTCCCACTGACAAGAGCCCCCTGGACTCTCTTCTCCTCATCACCACGGCAACCTGGTTGCTCTCCTGCCTCTCGCTCTGGCCCAGACAAGGGTGGTAGTGAGGAGGAGGAGGAGGAGCAGATGCGCCGGCCTGCTTGCTCAGTGGCTCTCTGGCTGCCAAACAAGCAAGTGGTGGCAATGATGAGAAAGGGGATGGGAGCAAGAGCAGCTGGTGACCCTGGCGGCGAGAAGGTGGGCTCGCTTGCCCAAGGCCCTCCAAAACCTGGGGCTGGCCCTGCTCTGCTCAGCGGAGGTTGGTGGCTCTGATGTCGGTGCGCTGGTGAACCTGCTCTGGGTTTCAGTCAGAACCAGTCAGACCTCTAATGGAGCTATCCAAGCCAGAGTTCTGACTGGTTCTGACTGAAACCCAGAGCAGATTCACTGCCCCACTGCCATTGGAGCCACCAGCCTCCACTGGCTCTGCTCATACATTTTCCAGCAGTGTCTGGGTGGTAGCAGCTAGAAATGAAAATGCCCCGGACGATACAAACTTCGGCCTGATCCAGCAAGGCCGCTCTTACTGTCTTCATCTGACATTTACCTAACTTCCGTCCACATGCCCTTTGACTTTAGGTTTCCAGAGAGCACGTGAGCACAACAAGCCGTGCTCTGTTCAGTCCAGAGTGGAATATGTCTCTCGGAGGCAGGCCACATTCCCCTGATCCTTCCGCTGCAATCCCTCAGAATCAGGCAGGTATTTCCCTGCTAATGCCAAAGCGAACGGCATGTTACGCGGTCATCCCTTTTACCCACTCCAGCCCCTTCGCCAGGCGTGGGCTTCCCTGAGCAAGGGATAGCCTCAGTCCAGTCGTCCTTGCCCTGGTGCCCTCCAGGCTGGATTACTCTAATGCTTTATATGTGGCACTATCCCTGGAGGCGGACCGCAAGCTTCAACTGGTGCAGGATTTGGCCGCTAGAATTCTCTGCTTGTGTAGGCAGTTCACCAGTTCTGAAAGAATTGCACTGGTTGCCTATTCACTTCTGAGTCCAATTCAAGGTGCTGGTGCTTACCCTTGGAGCCCTGAATGCCTCGGGACCCAAAGACTTTAAGGAGCACCTCCTCCCATCCCAATTTGCTCGTGCCTTAAGGTCATCAGATGAGGCCCTTCTCTGAGTGCCTTCGGTAAGAGAAGTCCATTATGAAGTGGCAAAGGAGAGGGCCTTTTCTGTGGTGGCCCCCCAACTCTGGAATCCTCTCCCTCCTGAGATTCTACTGGTGCCAAATTAACATATTTTTATTTTCCTGGGCATTTTAATTTGTTTACAGTTTAATGTTCTTTGTATCATTTTTAGCTGGTTGATGAGTTGTTCCATTATCCCTCTCAGTGTTATGGCTTGATGTTTATTGTTTCTTATTATATTGTTGACATTTATTTTATATTTGTATACCACCCTAGAACCCACTTTTCTGGGTAAAGAGCAGCCAGGAAACATTTTAAATAAATAAATACAGAATTTGAAAGACAGTGGATTCAGCCACTGATTATGTCAATGATGCCAGAGCAACTATGTCCCCCTGTCCATTGCACTGGGCAAGTCATTGTCACTCAGCCGCAGTTTCCCATCTGCAAAATGGAGATAATAGTGACCAGCCTCACAGGGTGTGTGTGTTTGTGTGTTTGTTTTTGTTTGGGGGGGGGTTGTTAAAGGCAAATAAGGATTCTAAAGTGCTCTGCAAATTAAATGTGTTATATAAATGTTCAATAATAATAATAATAATAAGGTTTTTTAAAAAAAACTGATTTGCAAGTTATTGTTTTATTCCTGAGGCTAGAAGATGTGTATTTGGAATGAGATAAAAGGCCATAGAGGTTGTTTCTTGTCTTAATACACTTGTTTGGATGGTAGAGTCACCTTCCCAAGACACATGCTATAACGGAAGATATACTTACATGCCCTGACCTATTTTACATAATACACTCTTCATACCTGGGTTCAGTCTCATGTGTACAAAACTACAACACAAGAACTGAAGCCAAGATTAGGGGTGGATTTAGACTTCCACTACACTACCCACCCATATGGAGATGTTTTCCTTCACCGTGGGAGAACAACACTGAATGCGCTTATCCAAAGAGATCCATCACAAAACGGTCTCAGGGGCCATCACATTTTATATAAGGAGAATTTTCACAGCTTGCTGAAAGTGTGACTGTGCCAGGGTCCATCAGATTGAGATTTCAATTCCTTCCATACCCAGTGCCAGATGGATGCCATCAAGCAATTCCTGAAGAACTGGGGGACAAAGCAGCCATCTGGACCCACTCTGAGCAGTGGATCAGAACATGTGTGAACCAGTTCTTCTTAATAATGATGGAGACTTTCAGTGAGCAAGACAGAGAAGAACCAAAAGTGTTCCAGGATTGGCTCAGCTCATTTACAGGAGTTCTGTGTGTCTCAAAAGCATGCTACTTTACTGAATAATTTTGTGCTACTCAAACATTTGTTTGCTTGATACACAGCTGACCATCGAAACACTGTGATTCTACAAGATCCAACATGCCCCCACCCCCTACCGCTGCTACCGCCAAAAGCAGCACATGAATCCATCTAGTAGTAACTCCCTTGGGATACAATCTTATACATGTGCAGTCAGGAAAAAAAAATCTTACAACTCCCAGCATTCCCCAGCCAGCTGAGCATGCTGGGAGTTGTATGACTTTTTTCTTTCTAAACATGTATAGGATTGCACTCAAACAATCAAATTGAGTGTTCAAACACACTTACTAGGATATAAGCAAACTCACTGAGGCTTACTTCTGAGTAATCTTGAGTTAGGTCGGGCTGTTACCGTGAGATTATTTTCAGCACCCTGGAGAACTCCGTATCACTGTATTCTGACTAGGTCCCGAAAAAGGATGAACAGAATGTTTTAGCTGCGACTGGGTGTGGATGATAAAATTAAAAAGTTTTCAATTTTTTTTTTGTTGTTGTTGTGGGGCCCTTTCTAGTATAACATTTGCCTATATGTGGTTTTGAAATGGATGAGAACCCTGAGAAAATAACGGCAGAACATCAGGGAAGATACATTCCAGGAAAGCAGCTGTAATAAGTCTGCTAAGAACAGTAAAATCAGGTATGTACTATTTTACGTATGCAGTACTTTGATATCTCACCCTTTGGCATGATGGACCCATGAACAAAATAAAAGTCCTACTGGCTTTTAATATGTCTATAATTGCATGAGTTGTGATGGACACACGTCTACTTCACTGGATGCACAATGTAAACTGATGCGAGCCAACCTACATTACAACTTTAAACTGGTTTCAAACCGGTTTATCTAAAGGGATCCTGCAGTTTCATGAGGGTACTGAGAATTCTTTGCTAGAGACCCCTGTCCCCTACCCAAGTGGCCCCTCTTCCTAGAGCTACAATTCCCAGAATTCCTGTATTTGTTAGCCATAATCACTAAAAACAGGTTTGAAACTAGTTTAAAGTTGTAATGTAGATTGCCCCTGAGAAGATGGTGACAGATGTCTATATGCATTCTAAGAGAATCAGAATATAGTCCAAGAGACATGAATTGTAGGGTAGAGTAGGGTACCTGTTCATGTCTCAAAGGGGGGAAATAAAACCTCATTGTCTCCTAGATGACGAGCTGATACCAAAGATATTTCAACCTGCTAAATTAACTTGTACTGTGGGATGGTTGGATTTTTGTTTCTTAAGTTTGCACTGCTGCTAGTTTGCTTTCTTTGTTCATGGGTATTATATTTTCTATTTTTATTTTTTTAAAAAAATCTGTTTTTACTTCTGGATGTGAACAAGAATGCCTGGTTTAGAGGAGGCAATTCATAAATCCACATTTAAAAAAAAACTGGAAAGAGCATTAAGTTACTTGATCATCATATTTAACAATGTAAAACTCTAAAGTTAAGTAATATAACAGCCTTCCCAGCCTTCGGATGTTTTGGACTACAGTTGCCATCATTCCTGAGAATTAGCCCTGCTGGCTGGGAATGATGAGAGTTGTAGTCCAGCGATCTAGAGAGCACCAGGTTGGGGAAAGCTGTAATAAAATATAGATTGCATAGATCATTGTTTTCTAATAAGACGTTCAAAAGAGACTTTGGATTAGAGTCCTGTATTCACACAAGTTCTTCACATGCTCAGAGGCACTCTTGTTCAGCTCCTGGCATTCCAAAAATTGTTGGGGTTGAGCCTCACTCTACTTCACATGATCAAAAACACTTGTATACTGTTACTTTTTGAATGCTTGGCTTTCAAAAGAGGTCCAGGGATGGAGACCTGTTTTAAATTTTCTCTCACTACCCCCACACCACCACCCCAACAGTACTTGTTTTCTACAAAGAGGGGTACTGGGGGCTCAAACCTGCCTGGAGCTCCCTCCCCATTGCCCTGGGCTGTGATCACTCTGTGAGATCAGTGGCTTAAAAAGGGACTGGACAAGTTCAGGGAGTGACAGTTTACCTCTGAACAGGAGGGCAGCAAGGGGAGGGGGCTACCCTGCTTTGGGGGTGGGTTTCTATGGGCACCTAGATGATCACTATTGGAAAGAGAACTCTTGACTAGTAGACAGTTTTTTAGTAGAGCTGTGCGCAAAGGGCCTCTCAAAATGCTCCAGCCTATTTGTGGCAGAGAAATTGGGGGACAAGTTCACCGACTTGAGGAGAAATTCTCCAACAGTTTCTCACAGACAGGGCTCACTACCGTCAAGGGTTGTAGCACAGCTTCTTCCTTTTTTCCTGAAGGTTTTTTGTTCATTGCACTGCTCCTGCTGGCAACAGCATCATGTGCTGAGGCTTCCACTTTTCTGAGGCAGAATTTTGAATTTCTTTTGCTGGTATTCTTGAGCTTCCATAATCACTGGGAGGTGGCGGGGGGGGGCTGTGTGTGTTTTCTCTCTGTGTGTGTCACACACCTTCCCATTGCTCTGCAGGCTGCAGCCTCCCAGGCCACCTGCACTTCCTGGACTGAAAAAGACCCACAGGAGGAGTTGCCTGAGGACGAGGTCCTCCTCATGGTGGCTTCAACTGAAGTGTGAAAAGCCGAGGAGACTACAGGCTGCCACAGAAATTACTGTACAATGACAGACAGGACACTCATGCACACTCCTCAGCCACCTCATGGGTAAGGTAAGCACAAGAACCCCAAACCCAGCCCATGAAAATTTCTCCAAAATTTCTCCGTAATTTCCCCTCCTTTGAATTTCTTTTTGAGAGCAACGTCTTTTCTATCAAATTGAAAGAGAATGGTAAAAAAAAAAAAAAATGTGGGAAAATTTTTTGGCACAGCACTATTTTTACTCTGATCAAGCAGGGCCCTTTTTTTATTATTTCTTTGTTACATTTATATCCTGCCTTTATCCTCCTGCAAGGAACCCAAGGCAGTTCGGGAGGTTCTCCTCCTCTCCATTTTATCTTCACAACAGCTCTGTGAGGTAGTTTAGGCTGAGAATCAGCGACTGGCCCAAAGTCACCTCGTGAGCTTCATGGCCAAGTGGGGACTAGAACCTGGATCTCCCCAGGCCAGCACTCTAACCACTAGACTTCATACTGGCTCCGCCTGTATTCACCTCTGCTGTGATAGTTAGAAACAGCACCTCCATATGGAGCAACAGCCTACCTTTGTAGCACTGGGGGACAAAGAATGAGGGAAGAACCGGATGCTGGACTAGACGGACCTTCTCGGTCTCATCCAGCAAAGGTCCTCCTTACGGAGGGATGAGGACAGTGAAGTCTGCACGCGCTCGGGGCCGCTCGTTTTCCAACGCCGCCAGCGGAGCACTTAGCGCCGTCCTCCTCCGTCTCTCCCCCCCTCCCCACCGCTCCCGGACACCTGGGTTCCTCCTTGCCTGTTTCCCCGCCGCTGCGGCCAGTGACTTCTGCAGGAACTGCCGGAGTCGCGGGTCCGAGGGCGCCGCGGCCACGGTGCTCAGCGCCAGGGCGACGGAGGCGAGCAGGGCGAGGGCGCCCTGGAGGCGGCAGGTCACCATGCTTGCTCCTGGCTCGGGGACGTGCGCGGAAGAGGAGGAAGGGCCGGACGGAGGAGCGGGTGCTACTGCGGTGCCTCCCTGCTGGGCGCTGCTGCTGCTGCTGGCGCCGCTCACGGGTGCCGATCTTGGATTCTGGGACCTCCACCGACGCCCCCACTTTTAAAGCCTTCTGCTGACGTCAAGGGAAGGGCACGCCCTCCCCCCCCCCCACAGGAGCCCGGCGCTTTTGCGCCCCATTAAGCCCGCGATCTATCATCACTCCCCAGTGAGGGGCCTGACAAGTGTCGGGGCGGGGAGGAGAGCGGCGGGGGGAGGCTAATTCCAGCAGGAGGATTTAGGAGTCCTGGTGACGCGCGCGCCCCAGTGGAGGCTGGTCGCTCCCTGTCAGCGGGGTGTGGGGATCCGCTCTGAGAGTCAGTCAGAACCAGCCAGAGCCCCAAAGGAGCTATCCAAGGTGCTGAACCGATTTGGGGGAGTGGAGGCTGGTGGCTCCGAAGTTAGCGAGGGGGCGAATCCGCTCCGGGATAGCTCCATTCAAGCGCCTTGGATAGCTCCTTTAGAGTTCTGGCTCAAACCCAGACCGGATCCACAGCCCGCTGACATGGCAGGCACCAGCCTCCGCTGTCACCCTCGCTCTTCTCCCACAAATGCGCTTTATTCAGTGAGGAATTGGGAAGGAACTTTCTCCGTAGCCTGAAGGTATATACGGATGTGCCTTTCGGTAATTTTGGCCGGGGGGGGGGGGGGGCGCATTCGCTAATTCCTCTTTCCCCCTTTGAGAGAGTTATTGCGGTCACCGAGAAGCGGATCTCAGGGGTCCGAGAAAGCGAGGGCGCGTGAAATTGACACCCCGAGGGAACTGACTGGCAACCGGCGGATTGCGAACTCGAGGCGCGCTGGTTGGTTTCGGACGGAGCAGCCGACGAATCCGCATCCTGTGTCCCCGACAAAAAGCAAACCTGGTCGATTTCAGCCGGATTTCCTTCCCAATATATTTGCTTAGGATAGGGCTAAAGTTAAATGCGTAGCGTGTAGCTGATTCTAACTTCTGCTCCCTCTCTCTCTCTCTCTCTTTTTTTTTTTTTTTACTTTAATGTAAATAGGCGGGGCCGATCCGGATAAAGGTTGACCCTTCCCACCCAGCCGCTCCCTCACCACTACCTAAATTCGCGCCCCTCCTCCGGCGTGGGGGCGAAAGAAAGAAAGACCTCAACTGGCGCTTCTGAGAAACAAGTTAGTAACTTTGGACCCAATCCAATCCAGAGAGAACTGCTGAAGGGCAAGCCCCCCTTGCGTCACAGAACTTCCCGCTGGATAGGGGCCTTTCGCTTTAATCACCCCCGGAATGGCTTCGTATCCCCCGTCAGGTCGCATCCTTTTTAACTCCGGTTTCATTCAGACGGCATAATTTTTTTCTGCTGGCTCCCGCCTTACTGTCACAAACTGCGGGACAAAACATCTTCTCCCCACCACGTATAGTCGCAGCATGATCCCCATGAAGGCTTACTTGGAAGTAAGTCCCACTGAACTCAGTGGGGCTTACTCTCAAGTTTAGGGTGCATAGCATTGCAACCTTAGGCTGCAATCCGAAACAGAGTTACCCGGGAGTAAGTCCCACTGACCCCTGTGAAATTTACTTCCAAGTAAACATCCGTTGGGAAAGAAGTCCCGAGCCTTTAGCCTTCTCTCCGTCGGATCCTGCTACACAGGTTCATTCGGACTTAAGTCCTAAGTAGCGCAGTTAAGATGTGAGGGTCTCAAGCAAACGCGCAGAATTGCAGCCAAAATATTGGGGGGGGGGTTCCTGTGCTGAGGCGCAGACCGTTTCACTCGTTTAACGACACCGAAATAAGTAGCTCCCACTACCTTTTTGCACGCTTTCTGCAGTGTAGGCGGGTGGCTCAGGTTTAGGTGGGGCTGTGAATGCATTCTGGGTTTCAATCAGAATCAGCCAGAACTCTAAAGGAGCCTCCACTGGTTTTCAGATACCAGTTTGAAACCCCAGTGTTTTCAGACAGTGGGGGGCGATCCAGCCGAACTTTAGCCTTCTTAAATCCCCTGCTCGACATTGCAGGGGAGGGAGGCTTACTTCTTACTGGGGGGGCGAAACTTGCTTCTGAGTAAACGTGCACAGAAGGGGGGGGCTTCACAGCTGCAGACCGATCCCCACTTAGTCAAGAGTGAGTACAACTAAATTGGGGAAGGAAGGGGGGGAAGAAACTCGGGGAGACTTACTTCCGAGTAAACACATGCATAGGCTCGAGTCGCTAGCCTCTCCTTTATATCAGTGCGACTTCTAATGGGGCTGGATCGCGCCCACTGACAGGAAAAGCGGGGATGACGCCCTCCCCTTTCACCATCGTGGTCATAATAAGTAGTGCCAAGTCCTCATTCCGAGCGCGCCCAGAAACCCGCCGATCGTCGATTCCCTCCCTTTCTTGAATCCATAAGGAACCAGCCTCGGGCGGTTCCAATGAGTCCACTTATATTCTCGAGAGTATTCAAAGGCAATCACCACCCACGGTTTTCCCACTTTCGTTTAAAAGTTCTGGGTCACAGTAGCCCCTATTTAGAGTCCCCGTGCAGCGCGATCTGTTATTTGTACGTTTACTCGGAAGTAAGTTCCACCCAGTTCACTGGATCTTGCTCGCCAAGAAAGTGTGCAGACTTTGTCAGTCCACTCTCGGTCTGAACGGGATTACTCTGGAGTAAATAGACTTCTGAAAGCGGCAACGGGTAATCCTCTTTGCAGACAGCTTTCCCTGAAGGATCAGGACATGAATCTGCATTACAGATGTCTGGGATCATATGGATGGAGATTTATTATTATCAATTATTATTATTACCCTCTCCGTTCACCTACTATTTTCGTCTATTTACCTAGGGCCCTCTTTTCTTTTATTAACAAAATTTTAAATTATTCAGGTTTTCTTTTCTCCTGTTTCTTCTGAGTCGCCTGTGGTAGTCCCAGGTCTCCGACCGTTTTCTTCGGAAGTAAACCCTCTTGAGATCCACGCAAGTGTCTCTCTCCCTCTCTACTTCCCTGAGTGGGGGGATCGCAGCCCGGAGCGATGTGGAAAAGAAACACGTACTGTAACCAGATAATGCTTTTGCTCCGGATGGTAACAGATGTGCGTATCAGGTTCCTGTGTTAAGTTTCTTTCCTATTTTTACTTAATTCTATTTAGCAAGGCAAATGAGGGATATTTGGCTGCTGGATTATGAAGTGGAAGGGCTGGGTTCTTTTCTCCCTTGGAACTGGTCACCTGCTCCTCAACACACTAGCATGGCAACTCTAGACATGACTTCTCAGGAGTAAGCCCTAGGTAAAGTGGGTATATAGGATTGCAGCTTTCAACTGGAGTCCTTTGCATCTAAGCATACTTACCGTGCAATCCTATGCATATTTAGACAGAAAAAGTCCTACAACAACTCCCAAACAAATCTCATCCTGCGTGGGCATTGTAGGCCTTTTTCCTGTCTAAACATGGATAGGATTGCATCCTTAGTAGCTGAAATAAGACTCAATAAATTGGGGCCAGGGCAGTGATACTACATGTGACTAAGGGTGCAATTCTATCCATGTTTAGACAGAGAAAAGGCCTACAACGCCCAGCATTCCCCAGCCAGCAAGGGGAATCCAAGGGGAATCCAGCAAGGCTGGCTGGGGAATGCTGGGAGTTGTACGCCTTTTCTCTGTCTAACCATGCATAGGTTTGCGCCCTAAACCTGTTTAGGATAAGGGACCGATCAGCAACATAAGCAGGACAAAATATCTCTTGCAGCTACTCTTCCGATTGGCTCAACAGCCCCGCCCCCTGATTTAACCACGCCCATTTGTCACCGCTCCATTCCATCTTTGGGTGCACCTGTGGCATTTATTTAAAGCAATCGATGTGATGCTTGTTAGTCACAGTCTACTACTGCATATCTTTCATTCATCACGTGGAAAGTGTTTTCTTTAGAAATTGATGTTGTTGTCCCAGTCATTCAGCTGGCGCCATGACAAATCCTCCCTCTTAATATGACTATGGACTTAAATAGCTGCAGAGCACAAATCATTTGGACATAAAATTGTTGCTATATTAACCACTTTAGTTGGGGGGGATGTCATTTAACTGACTGTTCCTCCATAAATAAATGCATTCACATAGAAGGTTCCTAGCCTAGCAGTCTCCCAAACATACTTGTTTTCTACAAACAGGGTGTGTGTGTTTTCATTTCATTTTGGTATGGAGGAGCACTCCATCCTGTGTGCCCACACCCGCAGTCTCAAGTGGTACAGTCCAGATACAACTCCATGAGGACTCGCCCTCAGCCTGTTAAAAGCAGAATATTCTGAATATGGCTGAAAATGCAATGCCAAACACATGTAGCAGGGAGTAAGTCCCATTAAACTCAGTGTGGCTTACTTGTGAATTGCATACACTGCCATTTGCACCTCGTCACCATCCTTTCCTGTGGTCAGTGGTCCCCGCTGATGGATTTCAAGGGAAATGACTTCCAACTTGGGGAAGAACTAGCCATTACAAAAGACACGGCCATGACCCTGGGTCTCACACATTATATTTATTTATGTATTTAAGACATATGGCATCGCTGTATCATTTGATTTCAGGGTGGTTCACAATGGCATATAAACACAATACCATTAAAACAACATCCACTAAAATGGCAAGAAAGCAGCACAAGAGTCCATTGAAAGAAACCAACATCTCCAAAAGGCCTGGCTGAAGAAGAAAAAGTCTTCACCTGGCACCTAAATGATAACAAAGAAGGTACCAAACAAACCTTCCTGAGAAGGGAGCACCACAGCTGGAAATGCCCTCTTTCTCATCGCCACCCACCTCACTTGATGACAGGGCCGTGTAAGAACCTAAGAGGATAAGAAGAGCCCTGCTGGATCAGACCAAGGGTCCATCTAGTCCAGTATTCTGTTCACACAGTGGCCAACCAGCTGTCGATCAGGAGCCCGCAAGCGGTGCATGAGCGCAACAGCACCCTCCCACCCATGTTCCCCTGCAACTGGTGTACATGGGCCTACTGATTTTGATACTGGAGTTAGCACATACCCATCAAGACCAGTAGCCATTGATAGGCCTCTCCTCCAGGAATTTGCTCAGTCCCCTTTTAAAGCCATCCAAATTGGTGGCCATCACCAGTAGGGATGTATGAAATGCTTAACTTGCTCCATTCCGGGGCATCCGCAGTGGGGGGGAGGTGCTCCGTCCCTCCCCCCGGAATCCTCCCTGGCCAACTCTGCTCCAACTCCACGGAGCCGGCGGCCGGCCATTTGTGTGGCTGCCTTTTGTGATAGGCTACATAAATACTTACATAGCCTACCATGGCAATGAGCAGGGGTGCAAATAGCAACCGACGCTGCCGCCACCGGAGCTGCCGGAGCCGCTGCATCCATCGCCAGGTACACTCCATCCCGGGGGGATTCTGCGGGGTGGCAGAGGGGGAGACCATTCCACCACGGATTCCAGGGGGGTGGATTCTTTAGAACAGGAGACCGTTCCACCACTGGAGTCCAAGGCGGAATTCTCTGGTATCCCTAATCACAAGTGAATTCCATAGCTTAACTATGCGCTGTGTG
The DNA here is from genome assembly GCF_057233095.1 of Heloderma suspectum. Taxonomy (NCBI): domain Eukaryota; kingdom Metazoa; phylum Chordata; class Lepidosauria; order Squamata; family Helodermatidae; genus Heloderma; species Heloderma suspectum. Next base: position 325,978,500 of record NC_139460.1, on the reverse strand, counting down.
AAGAAGTACTTCCTTTTATCTGTCCTGAATCTCCCACCAATCAGCTTCATGGGAGGACCCCCTTTGGGTTCTAGAATTTTCAGAGATGGAGAAAAATGTCTCCCTTTCCACATTCTCCACATCATGCATAATTTTGTACACCTGTATCATGTCTCCCCTCACTTGCATCTTTTCCAAGCTTAACAAACCCAGCTGTTGTAACCTTCCCTCAGATACGGGAATTGCTCCCATCCCGTGTTCATTTTAGGGCATAATCCTAAGCATGTTTAGACAGAAAAAAGTCCTACAATTCCCAGCATGCCCCAGCCAGCCAAATGCTGAGTTGTAGGACTTTTTCTGTCTAAACATGCATAGGACTGCACCCTTCATTGCCTTTTCTGCACTTTTTCCAGTTCTACTACAATAATTTTTTTAGGTGTGGTGACCAGAACTGGACACAGTATTCCAAGTGTGGTCGCACCATAGATTTGTATAAGGGCAGTATGACATCAGCAGTTTTGTTCTCAATTCCGTTTCTAATTATGCCTAATGTGGAGTTTGCCTTTTTTACAGTGGCTGCACACTGGGTTGACATTTTCATCGAGCTGTCCACAACAGCCCCAAGATCTTTTTTTTAGTCATTCACCACTAGCTCAGATCCCATCAGTTTATACTTGAAGTGGGGATTTTTTGCTTCAACGTGCATCACTGTAGACTTGCTTACACTGAACTGCATTTGCCATTTAGATGCCCATTCCCCCAGTTTGGAGAGTCCTTTTGGAGCTCCTCACACTTCCTTTTCATTTTAACCACCCTAAATAGTTTGGTGTCATTGGCAAACATGGCCACTTCACTTCTCACTCTTAATTCCAGATCATTTATGAACAAGTTGAAAAGCACTGGTCCCAACACAGATCCCTGTGAGACCCTACTATTTTACATCCCTCCATTGGGAGAATTTACCATTTATTCCTACTCTCTGCTTTCTGTTCTTTAATCAGCTACTGATCCATAAGAGGACCTCTCCTCTTATTCTATGACTACTAAGTTTTCTCAGGAGTCTTGGGTGAGGAAGTTTGTCAAAAGCCTTTTGAAAATCCAAGTAAACAATGTCTACTGGTTCACCACTGTCCACATGTTTGCTCACACTCTCAAAGAACTCTAAAAGATCAGTGAGGCAGGACTTACCTTTGTGGAAGCCATGCTGATTCTTTTTCAGCAGGGCTTCTACTTCAATATGCCTGCTAATTTTATCTTTAATAATGCCTTCAACCAATCTACCCAGAACAGATGTTAAGATATCCAGCCTGTAATTTCCCAGATCCTCCTGGATCCTTTTTTTAAAAAATTGGTGTTATATTGGCCATCCGCCAGTCCTCTGGTACAGAGGCTGATCTTAACACATGTTGCATATTTTTGTTAGAAGATCAGCAATTTCATATTTGAGTTCTTTGAGAACTCTAGGATGGATGCCATCTGGGCCCAGTGATTCGTTTACTTTCAATTTGTCAATAAGCTCGAGAACTTCATCTTTTGTCACCACTATTTGCTGCAGTTCCTCAGACTCCCTTCCTGAAAACATCAGTTCAGGCACAGGTATCTGTCCTATATCTTCTGCAGTGAAGACAGATAAGAAGAACTCATTAGGCTTCTCTGCAGTCTCCTTGTCCTCCTTTAGTACTCCTTTAACTCCATGTCATCCAAACGGTCCAACTGCCTCCCTTGCTGGTTTCCTGCTTCTATTTAAAGAATTCTTTATTATTGACGTTGATGTTGTTAGCGATATGCTCCTCAAAATGCTTTTTTGCATCTCTTCTTGCCTGCTTGCATCTCCTTTGTGCATTTCCTCACTTGGGCAAGACTTCCATTTTCTGAAGGAAGCTCTCTTCTCTCTAATAGCTCCCTCAACACTGGTGTCTGATCTGTGATGGATGGCTTATGAAGGTCACTGCTTGCAATCCTGTGTAAGAATTTAAGAAGAGCCCTGCTGGATCAGACCAAAGGCCTCTCTAGTCCAGCATTGTGTTCATGCAGTGGTGGCCAGCCAGGTGCCTCTGGGAATCTTTCAAGCAGAACTTGTGTGTGATAGCACCCTCCCACCCATGTTCCACAGCAACTGGTGTGCATAGACATACTGCCTCTGATACTGAAGGTTGCCATACAGCCACTATGACCATTCGCTTTTGATAGACCAAATTTAAGTGGCACAGTATCCTAAACACACATCCAGGTGGAAGTCTGCTCGGTTGATCTAAAGTCCATTTGCCCCATTTATTCTGCTGATTTAAACCTAAATATGCTGGTTTTACCATATTCTGGATCAACCCACCACATTTCATTCATTTATTTCACTTTAACTCATACACTATCAACATTTATGATGTTTTTGTTTTTATTGACTTGCCTTCCTCTTTTTTCATCCAGTCGGTCTATTATGCATTATTATTCATTGATCCCTTTTCCCAAATATCAATCATCATCCAATACGACCATATGCCTATACAGTAATATTTGCCTAAATATCTGTTCTGATTTGCATCTTTAATTAAGCATTTGGAAGCTGGCCAGTCTTATCATTAGCCAAATTATACATGAAATCAGTTCAGGGCATATTGCTCTAAATAAAACAACAGCTCTTTATTACACAGGAGTATTTTGCCTCGCTCCCATCAAGCAACAGACTCATAAATGCCTGGCAGGGTAATGAATTGAGAATGCAGGAAATGAAATGGACCTAGCTGGATCAATAATATCATATTCATCCCATAAAGCAGTTATCCTGAACCGAAGCATTCTGGGAGTTAGAGAGTGCCCAGACAGCTCGATATAAAACTAACTGGAGGGAGATTGCAGCGGCTGAAGCCACAGTACATGCTGCAATTGGAGATCGTTCAGAAAGTACATTTTTGAGGTCCTTTGTTATTCATAAAGTCTTGAATACTTTAAAAAATTACTTAAAATACAAACATGCAATAAAGAGAAGTCAAAGATTCTGATACTTCAAGTTCTTTTACATACACACATATCACACTTTGCCCCCATTAACTGCTACCAATAGCGCAATCCTGCACATGTCTACTCAGAAATAAAATCCATTTAATTCAATGGGGCTTACTCCCAGCCAGGTAAGTATGTGCAGCGTTCCTTTGTTTGCCCTTCAGTACTCCTTCTTCCCCCTCAGTGCGTGACTGAGATCATCAGCTTGTGTCTCAGCTATATCAGTTCAGGCTGCAGGTGGCGGCTCACATGACTGAATGATCCCCCATGCAAGAAGAAGAAGGACTACCAGCACCCTGCACTTGGAAAATGAGCATCTCATGAAGAAGAACCAGTCTAGCATAGCCTAGAACCTGTCATGCTAGTTTTCTACTTGGAGGGATTTTTATTTTTATTTTTGGTATGCAGGAGCATTCAGCCATGTGAGCCCTGCCCCTGCAATCAAAAGTGGTACAGCCCAGACAGAGGTTTGCCACTTCAGTAAGCTGCTAACACTGGCCAGTCACCAAGGAACAACAGTTTGTGTGTTCCCTGGCTGTCACCAACAGAGATTCAGGGGTTCCTCAGCAGACAAGGTTTTGTTTGTTTTTTGTACCCCCACCCTTCAACAGATAAAAAGTCTCCCCTGAATAGCAACATTTTTAAAAACCACTGCACTGGAGGAGAAGTGGACAGGCTTCACGTTTTGTATGATTTATTTCTTCTGTTTGTTTTTAAAATTAGACTGCCTGTAGTCAACTGATGTGCTTTAAACATGCAAAGCAAAGGAAGTATACCTTGATCTTAGCAATCAATTAAGACATAACTATGATTTGTTTAGTGATGCTGAGAAACAATACTTATTGGCTTTGCTGGATTAGAACAAGGCCCATACATCCAGCATTCCTTGCAACAACAACAACCTTCTGTTTGGACTCAGTGCTCTTATAGGCCCCTTCCAACCCTACTATTCTATGATTCTATGATTTCAGGAACTGAACCAACATGTACAAGTTGGCCCAGTGGAAATTGTCCTGTGGTACCCAGTTGAGGTAGAATCTACCTTTTGCCCACCTTGTGCCAGCTAGAGGATGTGGAAAGGCAAGAGAACTGAACGTCACCGCATCAGATGTTATAACTCAGGGGTGCTGGACCTCTTTCAGCCCAAGGGCTGAATTCCACTTCAGAGAAGCTTGCAGGGTGGAGGGCCGACACAATTCCAGCAGTGAGTGACATCAAAGGCAAAAGGGACAGGGGCTAAAAATACAAAAGAAAAACAGAAATACCAGCATATTTTAGCTTAAAGCTCTTCCTGCGCAAACTGGGAAAACTACACAAAAGCCAGGAAACCACCCAGTGATTGGGGGAAGGAGGTGGAACCACCTGGGGAATGTAGGACAGCTAGATTGGAACCCCAGGTGGGCTGAATTTGGCCCCCAGGCCTGAACTTCAACACCTGTGTTATAACTGAAAAGCTCAAACACAACATGTTTAAGTTATACTAGTATGATTTATAATCTATTACTACAGGTAGAAATTGTGCTATTTAGCGTCACAAGTAAACAACCAAATTTCTGTTTATTGTGGTCAACATTTTTCACTTAGCCAACCACCACAAATCTAGAATCTCTCCAGCAGAATGTGAATGGGGCGGGGGGGGGGGGAATGTCTAGACTTTACAATGAATTTCATTACCTTTTTTTGTTGCCCCTCCGTCCACTTTGGAGAAGTCATTTCAAAGGCCTTCACAAGTTCACAGTCTGCTTGGGGTTTCATTATCCTGAAAATATTGGTGTCATCCACACATGTGGCCATTTCACTGCCCAACCCTAACTCAAGATCCTTGGGAAGATCCAATACTGATCCTTGGGTAGAAATCACACCTCTACCTTCCCTCCATTGTGGCAACAGCCCATTTGCTATTGGTCATTGCTTCCTGGGGTTTAACCAGTCACTAGTCCATAAGAGGAATGGCCCTCTCATTCCATGTCTGCTATGTTTACTCAGGAACCTTGTCAAAAGCTGTGTGGAAGTCCAAGTCTCCAAGTATGTTGTGTCTACCGGAGCACTTCTGGTAGACACAAGATCCTCAAGTTAGTTGATCAGCTGACTTGTCTGCTTCCCCTACTCACTGCATCAAACATTCCTTGCCTCCTCTTCCATTTTTCACAGTCTCTATTTTCCTCTAGTTAGCCCTTCACCTCATATTTTTTCGAACTCATTCGACATTCCTTTTCCTCAAGGAACCCTACCATTGGCCCAGGCAGCCATATCATCTCCCAGTAAGACTGACAACTTTTCAGTGGGGACTTGACTTTAACATTGGCTTGATTGGGGGGGGGGCAGGGGGAATGAGCTGGCAACCTTATTGCGCACCCTTAGGCCTATGGAAACCATGGACAATGAGCAATGCCCACTCCAGTATCCACTTAGTGCAGCCTTCCCCAATGTGATGCTCTCCAGATACGTTGGGCTACAACCTCCACTAACCCCAGCCAACATGGCCAACATTGAGACTACCTTCTCCCCTGTTGACCCATTTAGTCCTTGAGGTTATCTGGTGAGGTCATCCTGGAGGTGCCGCATAGTGCTGGGGTCCTCTCTGTAGTCGTTCTGAGCAGGGCATTCAGCGTAGTGGCGCCCACTATGTGGAATAATTTCCACCCTGGGATTAGATGTGCACCGACACTTTTTATCTTGTGTCAGTATAGGTGCATGTTGAAGACACATCTGTTTATGCATACTTTTCCTCTGTAATTTAGCCTACTAACTTATGCATATGTGTACATAAAGCCAATACATACAATATGTGTGTGCACTGCTTTGCAATCTGTAGATAAATGCTCATAAATAAAATAAATCTGGAGGGTGCCAGGTTGAAGAATTCTGGTTTGGTGGATACCACAGCTTTAGTTCTAATTGCACACAGTGAGAACATTTGATGGGAATCCGAGACAGTGAAAGGCCGTGGGGGTAGAAGAATGATTTAAATATTAGGTTAACATAATGAACTGATCTTCTGTGATAAGTAGGAACACTTGGGGAACAAAATTCAACAACGACTAGCAAACTAGATTGAGAAAAGCCTCAGATAGACATGTCTTCCTTCTTTTGATAGCTGAATCAAAAGCAGAAACTAATAACCACACACACACACACACACCGCCTCCCATAAGTTCTCTGCAAATTTTGATGGTGCATGATCTCCAAATGTGCAAATATTTGAATATTTTATATTCAGCATCAGCCTTTGGCATCTGAAAATTGCATGATAGCCATCAGTATTTGACAGTATCTGATTGATGACACAATAGAACTTAGCAAATTCTAAATTAACTTCATATTTTAAACCAGAGGAGAATTCAGAGTGGGAGGAGGCTTCATATAGTAACCCATCATCTGCTACTCCAGGACTATCCAGGCCAGAGGACATGGCTTTATCAGGCTCCTCAGACTCAGAGTGCACCTCTGTGACGCAGTCCTCACCACCTCCATGCCATGGGAGCCAGCAGCTCCAGAATTGGACAATGGCCCTTGAAGAGGTAGACACTGACAGCTCCTCAGAGGGGGTGGAGTTAACAGCAGGTGCAAACCAGGCAGCCTTCCATAAGGCAACAGGCCTCTGTGTGTTGCTGAATCAACAGTTCTGCTTGAGTGAGTTCGTGGGCTGCCTTCTTCACACACAAGTTTCATCCTGCTATTGAGATTGCTCACTCCCAGAAGTTTGTGGGTCCTTTTCATGCCATCATCAACCTTCAGGGCACATCCAGAGGTATTTCCTAGTTATTCCATGTTAAATAGATCAGGAAATAATGAAGTATTAAAATATGTCAAATTGTTGTGTTATTAAAACAGCCAGTAGATGGCACTGTTTCATTGAGTTCTATGGAACCTTAAAAATTAAAAACTTCCCCTCTCAGCAATCACATGGTCACCATCTGGGATCCCACTGTAAACACGGAAAGGCTCCACAACAGTAGGACTGAGGATTTTTTTCTTTAATGTAAAGGCAGAACCAGTCAGCATAGCTCCCTCCAGTGTCCTGAAAGGCCCTGGTCTGACAATTGTGCATATCTGGCTGACTGGTTCATTGGACTTGACTTTGCCTTGCCCTTCTGGTAAGAGCAACTGCTTCAGATTGGCTCCCGTGGGATCCTTGAGCCAAGCTAGGCAGGACAGTTTCAAAAGCTGAATACCAGCAATTTCAGTCAAATGTGGATATCAAAATCCAATGGTCACATTTGAAAATGTGCCAGTCTGAATGGCACCCTATCCTATGCACATCTATGGAGCCTTGTACGCTGATGGCACTCTACATTTTAATAACAACAACAACAACATATCAACAACCAAAGTAACTCTATGCCAGTTAGCCAGCCCAGCTTGAGAAATGAATTCCATCTTCTGGCTCCTTTCCTGACTATTTTTAAATGTGGAAGTGGATGTTCCAGTCTGCTTTTAAATGAACAGATGCCAATCTTTAGTTTATAAATTTGAATGTTTACTATTGCTGTTATCTTAAATGTTTTATGTTCCTGTTTTAGTTAATTTTATTTTATATTTTATATTTTACTGTTTTATAATTTTATCTTGAAAACCACCTTGAGAAGGCTTCGCCTTGAAAAGCAATATCAAAATATGTTAAATAAATGAGGAACAAAGGGAATAAGATCCTCAGTACTTAGCTAAGAATTGTAAAGCCATCGTAGGAGCTGATGTCCCAGAGAGACATACAACAGAAGAACATAAGAAGAACTGTGCTGGATCAAACCAAGGGTCCATCTACTCCAGCATTCTGTTCATGCAGCAGTGGCCAACCAGCTGCCCATAGGAAACCCACAAGCAGGAATGAGTGCAACAGCACCCTCCCACCCATGTTTCCCAGCAACTGGTGTACAAAGCCATACTGCCCTTGATGCTGGAGGTAGCATATAGCCATCAGGGCCAGCAGCCACTGATAGCCTTCTCCTCCATGAATTTGTCTAATCCCCTTTTAAAACCATCCAAATTGATGGCCATCATGAGTGAATTCCACAGTTTAACTATGTGCTCTGTGAAAATGTACCACCCTTTATCCATCGTGAAGGTCCCACCAATCAGCTTCATGGGATGACCCCAGGTTCTACATTATGAGAGAGGGAGAAAAATGTCTTCCTAGTTCCTATCCACTTTCTCCACAGCAGGCATGATTATGTTCACCTCTGTCGTGTCTCCCCTTACTCACCTCTTGTCAAAGCTAAACACACCTTTCCTCATAGGGGCATTGCTCCAGCCCCTTGATCATTTTACTTGCCCTTGTCTGCACTTTTCCAAGATGGTCATAGACCAGTGAGGGTCAACCAGACATTTTAGCAGGTTTTGGGTAATGCAAAAGCAGATCAAACCAAAAAATCATTTCTTTTTTGTAGTATGTCACCAGCTTGCTGATTATCTCCAAATCAGCAGACATGCTGATGACCAACTACACAGCAACAATCAGACATCTGCTAAGTGACAACATCCTTCCATGTGGGAAAAGGCTGTCATTCCTTGCTTATGCAGATATTTCAGCTTCCCTCTCCCTCATCTTACATTTTAGATTTCCTCTGAATCGCTGCCCTTACCAGTGACTAGCTTCTAAAATGAGAAGCAATGAGGCAGCTTTCCCCAACCTGCCACCCCAGATGTGTTAGACTACAGCTCCCATCATTCCCAGCAAGTGTGGCTATTGGCAGAGCAAGCTAAGGGTGATGGGAGTTGTAGTCCAACACATCTGGAGGGCACCAGGTTGGGGAAAATTGCAGTAAGGCCTTGAAACCTGCAACATGCCATACCTCATCCTCCGGAAATATTTCCCATAATCCCAAGCAGAAATGAGTTGATTGTGTGCACTCAATACTCAGAGACACTGCATATGCTCAGAGACACTGAGCTGGACTAGATGATACCATTCACCTAATCTGGTCCATGTCATATTCTCCAGCCATGGTTCCACCTCAAACTCAGAAGAAGACATAGATGGGGAGGAGGAAGAATTACCATGGCACCCACATTCCCATGTATTTCATGCAGCCTTTTTATTCTGTATGCATATGGCATGCCTGCTCACACTGGGGAAAGCCAACCAGTTGTGGTTTCTGACCTGGACTTGCTGGTGTAATAAAGTGACTACATTTGGAGAGATGTATGTAGCTCAGATCTCACAGCAGCCACCAATAGTGAGGTAGATGGGCAGGCTGCTATCTCACATAGAAACATGTGCTGCGACCACACTTAGAATACTGTGTACAGTTCTGGTCACTGCACCTAAAAATGGATATTGTAGACTTGGAAAAAGTGCAGAAAAGGGCAACTAAAATGATCAAGAGGCGAAACATCTCCCCTGTGAGAAAAGGTTACATAGGATCTGGGACTGTTTAGCTTAGAAAAGAGGCAAGGGAGGGGAGATGTGATAAGAGGTGTACAAAATTCTGCATGGTTTGGAGGAAGTGGATAGGGAGACATTTCCCCCCCCCTCTCCTAATACTGGAACCCAGTGGGGTCATCCCATGAAGCTGATTGGTGGGAGATTCAGGACAAATAAAAGGTAGTCCTTCACACAGTGCAGAATCCAACTATGGAATTCACTTCCACCAGATGTAGTGAATGCCACCAATTTGGATGGCTTTAAAAGGGGGTTGGGCAAATTCATGGAGGATCGGGCTATCAATGGCTACTAGTCCTCATGACTATGTGCTGCCTCCAGTATCAGAGGTGGTATGCCTATGCACACCAGTTGCTGGGGAACATGGGTGGGAGGGTGCTTCTGCACTCTTGTCCTGCTTATGGGTTCCTGGTCGACAGCTGATTGGCCACTGTGTGAACAGAATGCTGGACTAGATGAACCTTGGTCTGATCCAGCAGGGCTGTTCTGATGTTCTTATCGTCAGCTCTCCATTCTACAATAAGAGATTAATATAAAAAGATTCATCGACTTCATATGCTCTCGCTGCCCTGGTTCGCTATTGAATCCAGGGGATGCGGGAGGTGTCTGTAAAGCCTTAATGATAAAATTCAACAAAAAATCATGTGCACATCCGCACAGTACATTTTTGAAAATCAGGGTTGACGAACAGTTTTTTTGTTGCTGCTGTTCTAACATATCAGGAATGTAGAAGCGGTTGTAAAGCATGGAATGGTGGTTGTGTGGGGGAGACAATCGTTGTTGTTGTTGTTGTTTTTGTTGTTCGGTCGTTCAGTCGTGTCCGACTCTTCGTGACTGCTTTGCAACTGAAGTAATACACGTGGCTGTCCAAAGGGGTCCCCATAGGACCATTAAGTCCAGGTCATTTATTTTTATTTTATGTATTTATTGCATTTATACCTTGCCGTTTTTCCTCTTGCAAGGAACCCAAGGCAGTTACATTATCCTCCTCCTCTCCATTTTATCTTCACAACACCAGCCCTGTGAGGTAGGTTGGGCTGAGAGTCTGTGACTGGCCCAGAGACACCCAGTGAGCTTCCATGGCCAAGTGGGGACTCAAACCCAGATCTCCCGGCTCCCAGTCCAATACTCTCGCCACTACACCACTGGCTCTAAGTCTAAAATAACCCAGCTGCACCGCTGCAGTGACACCCAAGGGTTCTTTCTTTCAACAGTGTAACTTATGGTGGAAGAGTCATTTTGCTTCTGCTATTGTTCAGCAATTGGGAGTCAGAATTGCTTATCTGCAAATGCTTTTGTTTATCTCCTGCAAACTCAGAGATCTACCAGTAGATTCAGACCCATCTTCCGCCTATGCCTGTCCTAGGTTCTTGCTTGGTTCTCTTATCCATTTTACTACTCCACACAAGCTCACTTAGTGCTATGCAGCTCACTGGTACTACATACTGAGAAATTATAAACCATTGAGGGTGCAATCCTATGCATGTTTAGACAGAAATCATTAAGGGGTTTATGATCAGGGGACTGGAAACAAAGCCTTATGAAGAGAGACTGAAAGAACAGGGCATGTTTAGCCTTGAGAAGAGAAGACTGAGGGGAGATAGGATAGCACTCTTTCAGTACTCGAAAGGTTGTCACAGAGAGGAAGGCCAGGATCTCTTCTTGATCATCCCAGAGTGCAGGACACAGAATAATGGGCTCAAGTGACAGGAAGCCAGATTCCGGCTGAACTTCAGGAAAAACGTCCTGACTGTAAGAGCAATACGACAATGGAACCCATTCCCTAGGGAGGTGGTGGGTTCTCCCACACTGGAATGGAAGCATTCAAGACGAGGCTGGACAGCCACCTGTCAGGGATGCTCTGACCTAGGGATGGACGAAAGTCCCTTACCTGATCCCGAAGCTTGCTTCACGGTGGGGGGGAGGCACTCCGTCCCTCCCCCCGAAATTCTGGCCGGGGGGGAGGCGCCCCGTCCCTCCCCCCCAAAATTCTGGCCAGGGAGGAGGTGCCCCGTCCCTCCCCCCCAAAATTCTGGCCAGGGGGGAGGCACCCCATCCCTCCCCCCCAAAATTCTGGCTGGGGGGGAGGCGCCCCGTCCCTTCGGCTGCGAAACCTCCTCTCCTGCCGGGACGCAAATGGCAGTGGCCGTAGCCGCCGCCGTTTGCATCCCTGCAGTCAGCCATGATAGGGTACGTAAATGTTTACGTAGCCTATCATGGCTGACTTAAAAAAAAAAAAAGTGCATATGCAAATGGCGGCGCCCATGGGCGCCGCCATTTGCGTACACGCGGGGGGGGGGGGTTAAGTCAGCCGTGATAGGCTATGTAAACATTTATGTAGCCTATCACGGTGTTTTTTGAAAATCTAGCCGTGATAGACTACGTAAATCTTTACGTAGCCTATCACGTTTGTTTTTTACTTGGAAATGGTGGCAGCAGCAGCCGGTTGAAGGACCAGCCGCCGCAGCCGCCACCACCGAACCGCCGCCAAACCTCCTCCGGACTCGCCGCCGCCAGGGACATTCGAACAAGGTAAGTCTTGTCCCAGGGGGGGCGGGGGGGCAGACCATTTCTCCACCAATTTCGGGGGGCCGAATGCGCTGGCATTCGGCCTCCCCGAGATTCGTGGAGAAATTCTCTGACATCCCTACTCTGACCTGGATTCCTGCATTGAGCAGGGCGTTGGGCTCGATGGTCTTGTAGGCCCCTTCCAACCCTACTATTCTATGATTCTATAAGGGCGCAATCCTATGGGGATAGGTGGCCACCTCTGAACTCGGAGGCGACCGCCTATCCAATGCAGGGCAGGAGAAGCACGGAGGGGATCGTCTCCTCCACGCTTCTCCTGCCCTGCATTCACAGCTAGACAGCCGATTTCAGCTGACTAGCCATGGGAAGCTGGAGCAGGAGGGTGGCGGAGGCTAGATGATGCATAGGATGTGTCGTATCGTCATTTCCGCCCTCCCCAGCCTGGCCCGGCCCCAGGAACGCCCCTTTTATGCCGCTCCCTGCTGCTCTTACGAGCACGGAGCGCAGAGCCATTCCGTGCTGCCTATGAGGCAGCACAGGAGGGGGGAAGGTTGGTTCCCGGAAACCGATGTATCCTATGGCTGTCTAGTTGCTGACTAGCAGCCATAGGATTGCTCCCTAAGAGAGCAATCCTGTGCATGTTTATATAAACCATTAAGGGTGCAATCCTATGCATGTTTAGACAGAAAATATAAACCATTAAACCATCCTTTAACGGCTTAAACCAATCCTTTGCGTTGGATTATATAAATTTTCAGCGCCAGGTGTTGAAGATCTTTTTCGTTTCCCAGGCATTTTAGCTTTCTTCAGTTTTTGTTTTAAATCTGTTTAAACTTTTATATTGTATTTTATCATGTTGTGTTTTATAGTGTTCATGGTTGTGAACCACCAAGAGAGCTCCAGCTATTGGGAAGTATAAAAAGGTAATAAGTAAATTTAATAAATAAATAAACCATTTGGGGCACAACCTTATGCATGTTTAGACAGAAAAAAGCCTTACAATTCTCAGCATGCTGGATGGAGCATGCTGGGAGTTGTAGGACTTCTTTCTGTCTAAACATACATAGGGTTGTGTCCTAAATGGACTGAAATTGTGACTATGGTGTGCTATGTATACCAAAGGTTCAAATCTGTTTCCTGCATTTTGGGTGCCTCTGACCTGTGTTGAGAAGACTGCACTAGTTGTTATGAGTTATGAACAGACACTTCTAGAAAATACCCTGGGGACGTTGTTTTGTGTGTGTGTGTTTTGATAACTTGAGTGTATCCAAGAGCAAACAAACCTTGTTCCCCCCACCTCACTTGAGGTGAGAAGGGTTACCATGTATCTCACTTTGAACTGAATGTCAAGGTTAACCAGAAATCTATCTCCAAGCGCTTTTCCCTAGAAAAATCTCTTTTAATCAGTGCACTTTAATTCAACTTGCCCAATTCCTGAAGCTTGCTTCCAGCATGGCTGCAGTAGGTCAGGATGATTTTTATTTATTTATTACTTACTTACTTACTTACTTACTTCTTTTGTATACCACCTTTCTGCCAAAGTTCTCGAAGTGGTTTACTTTTTACAATAATGGCTAACAGACAAAGAGACATGATACAAAAGATCATAAGACAAGCCATTCTGGATCACACCAAGGGTCCATCTAGTCCAGCACTCTGTTCACACAGTAGCCAACCAGCTGTTGACCAGGAAGCCACAAGCAGGACAACCACACCTTCCCGCCCATGTTCCCCAGCAACTGGTGTACATACATATATCGTCTCTGATACTGGAGGTAGCTTATAGCCATCAGGACTACAAGCCATTGATAGCCTTCTCCTCCATGAATTTGCCCAGTCTCCTTTTAAAGCCATCCAAATTGGTGGCCATCACGATGTCTTGCGAATTCCATAGTTTAACTCTGCACTGTGTGAAGAAGTACTTCCTTGTATCCATCTTGACTCTCCCACCAATCGGCTTCATGGGATAACCTCATTTTTTTCCACACCATGCATAATGTTGGACCCCTCTGTCAGGTCTCCCCTCACTCAGCTTTTCTCTGTGCTAAACAGCCTCAGATGTAGTAGCCTTTCCTCACAGGGGAGTTGCTCCAGCCCCTTGATTATTTTGGTTACCCTTTTCTGCATTTTTTCCAACTCTACAATAACCTTTCTTGAGGTGCAGTGACCACAATATTTTGTATAATGCCTTACCACAGATTTGTATGAAGGCATTATACAGAAAGGAAAAACAGGGCAAGGAAGGAAAAGGAAGTATAAATTTTGTTTAGTAAAAATATCACAATTAAAGAAACATCTCTCACAAGTGTCATGGTGACCATTTTTATGATGTACACCACTCTGATAGTCTCAGCTGTAGGGCCAGCTATAAATTGAATAAATAAGCCAGGGTCCCGGAGGAGAATATGGAAAAAGGCCATCAGGGCCAGTTCTGGGAAGGGAGACAGTTGGTCCCATCCAGGATGATGGAGTGTGCCTTGCTATCTCAATTCTTCCTCTGATGTACCCAAGCAGAATGTCAAGGGAGGGGGCAAAGTCAATTCCTTGGATAGGGGGAGCCAATCAGCCTTCAGCTCCCCATTTAGCTGGTGAGAATAACATGAGAATTTGAAGCAGCTGACAACTTTGTTAAAGAAGTGTGGATTCTAACGTAATTTATGAAAGCATATGGCCTCTCCTTCCTGGCAAGAGTGGTGGCATATTTCTAGTGCAGAGATCAAGATGGATGCGATTTCGGGAGCTGGTGCTTTGGTCCATGACATCCCAGATAGTCTTAAAGTGATCCAGATGCCTCTGAGAGGTCATAAAGAGAAGGGGACCATAGAAGCCGGACTGGGAGTGTTCAGCCCTCTACCTAAGAGGAGGGAACCCCTTGGGTTCTATATGGCCCAACCTGTCCCTTCCAAAGTAGATTGTTATTGGAAGAAGAGAATTTGAAGCAGCTAACAACACTGTGGATAAATATTCCTTTCCATAAACTTTTCAGAAGCCATCAATGCTACAGTGGTTACAACTCTTTGGGGTGAAATATTCAATGAGTCCCATGCCAAAACAAGCTCTTCCTTGGGGCAAGAGAGAGAGATAAATGTTAGACTGAGACTTTCTTAGCCTTAGGAACAGATAGTTGGATGAGAATTGATACATTAAATATAAATCCATTAAATCATTTCAAGATAGGGTAAGGAACCTAGGAGTAGCGGCAGCTCCAAGTTTGGGGGACCTTCAGGCATAATCTTTCAATGCCCCCCCCCCCAGCTCTTGAGAATTTGCTTGCATGGTCTTTGTCCTCAGCTCCATGTAAACTGGGACAGGTAGCAGTGTTGGGGGCGGGTGGCTGGCAAGCCTTTGATTCAAGATGAGGCTGGACAGCCATCTGTCAGGGATGCTCTGGCTTGGATTCCTGCATTGAGCAGGTGGTTGGACTCAGTGGCCTTATAGGCCCCTTCCAACCCTACTTTTCTATGATTGTATGATTGTATGATTCTAGTCTTGGGAACTTGCCCTGTCTCACCACCCACTGGAGGAACCAGACCTGTTGGAAGCCAGCCATTCTGGGAGTTGTGTGTTCTGTCAGTGCACTAACTGGATCACACTCCAGCTCCACCCAATACAACCAGCTGTCCACACTGGGAATTCAGCAGGGCAAAAGGCTGATTTGGAATAAAATAAACCTTTTCTTTCATTTCGGAGTAATCTCCTCTTGCATCTTCCCCAGCACACTTGACTTTTGTGTGAATTTTGGATTGAGGAGAGGTAGGAGAATAATAATACACAAAGGTACTTAGAGTGGATGGCAAACTGGATGTGAGCCAACAATATACTTGCGGCATAAAAGGCCAGCGTCGTTTATTATATTCACCAGAGCATGATTTCCACTAGAAAGTGGGGATCCTTTAACATGGGCCCAATCTATGTCTGGAATTTGCTGTGGTGGTGCTGCGCCTCACACATGATTATGACACATGACATGACCTCCAATGTGTATCAGTCCTGGATTGTTTTGCTGTAAGAAAGGTATTTTTGCAAAGTCCTTTTGTGATAGTTAGTCCAGTTACCATGACTTCCATGCGTTTTGGGACCCAGAGTGTCCTAAACTTGTGGTACTACTCTCAGGAAAGGAGGACCGGCTTCCGTGCTGCGAGGAGGAATGGAAAGTTGTGTCAGGCTAAACACTGGACCTGGAAGGAATGCAAGGTATTAATCCCTTCTGTTGGCTTCACCCTCTGCCAACCATGGTGGGGGGTGTTAATGCTAGGGATGGGCAGATTACTTACCCTGTTCCTGGTGGGGGCGTCCGCTGGGGGGGGCGGCGATCCCTCCCCCTGGAATCCTCCCTGGCTGGCTCCACTCCGTGGCGAGTCCGCGGAGCCACTGGCCAGGACCGCCCGCAGCCGGACATCCGTCCGCTGCCGGGCTGCGGCTGCAAATGGTATCCGGCATAGCAGGCGCCATTTGCGTCCCTGCATTAGCCATGATAGGCTATGTATATATTTACATAGACTATCACGGCAAAGAGTAGCGACGCAAATGGTGTAGCTCTTTGCCGTGATAGGCTACATAAATACTTATGTAGCCTATCACTGCTAATGCAGGGAGGCAAATGGCGGCTGTAGACCAGGGCAGCCATTCGCGGCTGCAGACCGGGACAGCAGACAGACTGGACCAGCTGACGCCAAGTAGGGTCCATCCCAGGAAAATTTCACGGGGGGGCAGGGGGGCTGCTCCGTTCCACCACGGAGTCCATGGCAGAATTCTCTAACATCCCTAGTTAATGCTATCACTGAACTTTCAAATAAGCTTAATGAATAAGGCACATTCTGTCCTTTGTCCTTTTTTACTTTTTTTGCCTCCAGGAACAACTAGCTGGCACAGATAACCATGTCTGCTCAGAAATAAATCACATTCTTTTCAGTTAGGCTTACTCCTGAGAAAGTCAGCATGTTGCTTTTGGGATGACTTAAAAAAAAAAACAAAAAAAAACCTCCATGCATCATTAATGAATGTCAAGAAGAAGAAAAAGGAAAGAAACTTGTGGATGTCCCCAGACACAAAGGAGTTATTAACCCATTCCTGCAATGCTGTTTCACCTCCCCCACCCCTCCCCCGTCTTTGAAAAAAATAAAGTTTGGAATGCCTTTTCTTTTCAGGTCTTCCCGATTCTCTCCTTTGTCCTTTTAATTTCTTTGCCCCAAGGAACAACTAGCCGAAAACCTGCCGATAAACATGTCTCCTGAGAACTAAATCACATTCTCTTCAGTGAGACTTACTCCTGAGAAAGTTAGCATGTTGTTTTGGGGATGACTTTTTTAAAAAAAATCTCCACTCTTTTGTACCAGCTCACCTGCCAAGCTTAATGAATGTTTCCCACATCCCAGCGAAAAAAAGCAAGGAAGGAAGAAACTTGTTTTTGTCCCGAGACTCCACCTACATAGCCAAATTAATATGGTTTAAGATTACGTTTGTCTCAAAAAGCAAAATTTCTACCCAATCTACACCAGATTAACTGTCTATGTGTGCCACAGGAGGAATAGATACAAATTCAAGAAAATGTTTTTTTAAAGTGCATCAGCGTCAGAAGCCTCCTCCACGTAGATTGGGCCATGGGTCAGCTACCCTTGAATTAATATTTTTAAGGATACAATTCACACACACACACACACACACACACACACATTTTCAGTGCATGGCTTTGGGGATCCAAGTCCCTCTTTAGTGATCAGGACATCCACAAATGCATGAACAGAGCCACGGGGACAGACAGAGAACATAAGAAGAGCCCTGCTGGATCAGACCAAGGTCCATCTCATCCAGCATTTTGTTCACACAGTGGCCAATCAGCTGTTGACCAGGAACCCACAAGCAGAACATGGGTGCAACAGCACCCTCCCATCCGTGTTCCCCAGCCACAGGTGTACATAGGCTCACTGCCTCTGATACTGGAGGTAACATAGAGCCATCAGGACTAGGAGCCAATGATAGGGTTCTCCATAAACTTCTCCAGCCCCCTTTGCAGTTCATGTGGCCGTTCACAGGTGAGCTACCAGCTTCTGCCACTGAGTATTGCTGCATGGCGGGGGACCTCCCACCCCTCACCAGAGGGCATCACACAGCATGAGCCGCCATGGTCCATGCACCCACATAGGCATCACTCTGTCACTTGACACTTCCCCAGTGTGTGCCTTGTCTCCACCGACATGTGCCACACCTCAGGGGATACATCACAGGATGTGGAAATCCTGCTCGTGGCAGCTAAAGTGAGGGATGAGCATGCCAGGGTGAACCAGCCCGTAGGTTTACGCTAAATTCTATGATGTGGGAAATAAATGGATGGGCAGACTGATCCAACACACTTCCGCTGCAGAGGACATCTGCCCCCTCCATCCTCAGGCATTCTGCAACACCCTACCCCCCCCCGCCGTGTTTGGGGGGCTGGAAGCGGGGGGAGGGGTGTCTGGGAGTTTTCCTTCCCATTAACTCTACATGTGGGAAGGAATTTCTTGTGTCTGCCCCAGGGTGTGTCTAACCCTCTGCTCTTGCAGGGGCTGTGTCTGTGAACTAACGGGGTGTAGGATGCTATGTAAATGGGCCACTGCCCCAGCCTCCCCATGGCTCAGCCCAATTTCACCCCCTCTCTGGCCACAATTTAGACAGCAGAGCATTTCATAAGAACATCAGAATATAAGAAGATCCATGCTGGATCAGAGCAAGGGTCCACCTAGTCCAGTATTCTGTTCACACATGGCCAATCAGCTTTCAACCGGGAACCCACAAGCACCATAAGCACAATAGGACCCTCTCGAGTTCCAGCCTCTTCGAGGCCAGGGAGGGCCACCCAGGGACTGGCTGAGCCAGTGATTGGCTGAAGGAAAATCTGCCCTGGGTGGCCAGGGATGGGCTTTCAAAGAGGGCTGAGGGTGAGGCATGGCGACGGCGTCTCCCTTCATCCTGGTGGTCCTGGACCTGCAGACGGCTGGTTGCTATCCGGGGAGATCCATACTTAGGTATGTAAGGATAGGCCAGATAGATTCATTATTTTGCTTGGGTGTGCATTCATGAAGCTCTCCATTTATTGTTAAGTGATTTGGCTTTGTACCCTCTTGTGTAACTTGCTACTTCCTTCTTCCCTTTCCCTCTACCCTTTTATTGTGATCTTAATAAACCTTTATCCAACCTTTAGTTAGTGTGGTTTCTCTGTATAACCTCAATGCTAATTTCAATGCCTCTTGGCTTATGAGGGTGGCTACTGGGTATTTGGGAGGACTGAAAGGCCAGGTTTGGCCAGTCCTGTTTGAAGGGGATCCTGGGATTGGGTCCTGAGCGGTCCTTCCTCACAGGGAGGTTGGGGCTGGTCCCAGTGGGATCACCTTCCTTGACACAGCCCATGATGTTTGACCATTTAGTTTAGCAATACAATCGGACCGAATTGATTGCATTCTGCTCATCTGTTTTTATGTTCTGTACATTCACCCTTATACAGGAAAATCAGTTTACATAAACATCCTTAAGCATGTCAAGAGGAGGTCAACCAGGCTGCTTGGAGAGGTCTGGAACCCAATTCCTGTGGATCTGTGGAGATTCAGGAGAGATATGATGGCAGTCTACAGCTCTCTGAAGAGCACTCATGCAGAAGATGATGAAGAAGCAAACTTGTTCTCTGAAGTGCCTGGGGGCAGGACTAGAACCCATGGGTGGAAATTGCCGGGATGCAAATTTCAGCTAAACTTTAGGGAAATTCCTAATGGTCAGAGGTGTTTGACAATGGAGCAGACTGCCTCCAGAGGTGGTGAGAGGGAGGTATTTAAGCAGAGTCTGGATGGCCATCCATCAGGGATTCTGTAGACACACCCTGGGGTGAAGAGCCTGCACTGAGCAAGGGGGTTGGGCTAGATGATCTCTGAGGTCTCCTCCAACTCCAATATTCTATGATTCATGCCAAAACACAGGGGCGGGTGCTCCACTGAGGGCATGCAATTCCTCCCCTGTCACACTGTTTGGAGGGAAGGTGAGTGGAGTGGAGTGGGATTCCAGTTTCAATTTTAGAGGGCAAAAATGTGCCTCTGTCTGTCACCACTATCCAATATGGTGCATTCTCTTTGTTTTAAAGAACAAAGATGGAAGGTCTTTGCAAGTTAAACATCAGCATGGGGCACCTTTTTGCTTTTTAATTTTTTTTGTTCCAAACAAAGATGCCTGAAGAAGTGTTCTGTGCTAACTTTGAAGCTCACTGCCATTAAAGATATATGGGGGGGGGAGCATTGCTGAGGATAAAGGAGGTGACCTTGTTTGTGTGGGATACTTTGGAAGAATTATATGAGCACAACAGAAGCACTGGTCTGGGAGAGAGCGGCATTTTACCAGGACTCTTTTTTATTCATTTTATTTATCGACTTTTACACAGGTCCCGTCCTCCACAGAGAGGGGGGAGGAAGAAGCAAGACTAGAGAGGAGGATTGATGTGGACAAGTGCCACAACAGGCACCTAAAATTTTGTTGCAGTCAGGAATGAGGAAGGAGGATTTGAAAAAAGGGAGAGGCACCACAGGAAGCAAAGCCTCCAGTTAAGGTGTGAACACTGGGTTCCTCCTAACTAGGGATGTACGGATTCCCTACCGTCCATTTCGGTGGGGAATCTGCGGGGGTGGGGGAGATGATCCATTCCTCCCCCCAGGAATCCACATGGAGCGGTTCCACTCCGCAAAGATTCCACAGAGCCGAGGGCCGCCCCGTTCCGCAGTCCTCATGCCCTGGATTCCCCCAGGGTTTTTTGGCTCCCCGAACTTAGGTAAATAATTCCATAAGTACTGCTGAAAAATCCTTTCCATGTGCCCACAATCGGTCTCTGTAAGCCTCGGGTCATAGGGAAAATGCATATTTATTTTCATAAAAAGGGTAAAGCCCTTCACGGGGATTCCCCATGTAACTTCCCATCACCTGACCTCACCGGACCTCACTGGACCTGTCCTGACCTCACCTCACCGCACCTCACCACACCTCACCGCACCGGACCTCACTGGACCTGTCCTGACCTCACCTCACCTGACCTCACCGGACCTGTCCTGACCTCACCTGACCTCACCTCCACAGACAATAAACAGAAAAGATGGAGGATTTCCATGGAGTTCGACTCAGCCCCAGCAAAAGAAAGCCTTGGATCACAGGGAAAATGCCTCGTAAAAAGGGTAAAGCCAGTCGTGTTCTTCTTCCTCCATTTCCGATTTACAGATTTCTTTTCATGATTATTTTCGTAAAATCTGCTGTTCAGCAGACAAAAAAAAAAGGGTCTGCGTGAGCTCCGGTCTGGGTCGACTGGGCCGCTCCATTCCAAGGAGGATTCCACGGACCTAATTTGTCAGAATTCGATCCCATTTAAAATTCGTGTGGAATTCTCTGACATCTCTACCCTAACAGAGACCGACCTGAAAAAGACATCCATAACCGCTCCCAGCAAGACAGCCATCACCTGTGATAGATAATTGTCACCATAATTGTGATGCAGGGTCCCGCTGCTTAAAGGAAAAAAACCATTCTCTTTGCCTCCAGCCACCCTCTTCCTGCAATGCTGGGGCAGGGGGAGCATTAATAGGGATGTCAGAGAATTTCTCCACGAATCTCTGGGAGGCCGAATGCCAACGCATTCAGCCCCCCGAAATTGGTGGAGAAATGGTCCGCCACCCCCCCGCCACCAGCCCCCCGGAATGGGACTTACCTTTGGCGAATGTCCCTGGCACTGGCAGCTCCCAGCGGCGGTTCAGCGGCGGGGCAGCGGCGGCGGCGGCCGGTCTTCCAACCGGCTGCCGCCGCCGCCATTTCCCAGAAAAAAAACCAACAACAACAAAAAACGTGGTAGGCTATGTAAAGATTTACATAGCCTATCACGGCTAGATTTTCAAAAAACACCGTGATAGGCTACGTAAATCCTTACGTAGCCTATCACGGCTGACTTTGGGGGGGGGAGAAAGCGTGTACGCAAATGGCGGCACCCATGGGCGCCGCCATTTGCGTTCCTTATTTGGGCACGTGTAGTCTACGTAAACATTTACGTAGAATACGGTGAAAATAAGGGCAACGCAAATAGTGTTGCCCTTATTTTCGCCGTAGTCTACGTAAATGTTTACATAGACTACACGTGCCCAAATAAGGAACGCAAATGGCGGCGCCCATGGGCGCCGCCATTTGCGTACGTGCTTTTTTTTTCCCCCAAAGTCAGCCGTGATAGGCTACGTAAGGATTTACGTAGCCTATCACGGCTGACTGCAGGGATGCAAACGGCGGCAGCTACGGCCGCCGCCGTTTGCGTCCCGGCAGGAGACGAGATTCGCGGCCGGAGGGAGGGGGCGCCTTCCCCCCGGCCAGAATTTCGGCCGGAGGGACGGAGCACCTCCCCCTCACCACAAAGCAAGCTGTGGGATAAGGTAAGGGACTTTTGAGCGTATGGACCGAAAAGGATAGGAACGGCTCCATCTGGTGTACAGAGGAAGCCCCTGCATTGCAGCAAAAGCCAGCAAAAGCCTAACAAACACACAGCAAGTCAGGAAATCCCCAAAGCCAACCTGAGCCAAAGCAAATTTGCAGTCTCTGCTCAACATCTCCGCTGCCACTTTGGATAGCAAACATTCTCCAAATGCACACCTTACTTCATAGAATCAGAGCTGGGAGGGTCCTACAAGACCATCTAGTCCACCCCCTGCTCAGTGCAGGAAGCCTGATTCCCAGGAGGTGTCCCATCGAAGTGCGAACTGGGGCTGACCCTGCTTAGCTTCCGAGATCAGGCAAGATCGGTGCATCCAGCCTTTTACTCTGATACTAATACTCTAATACTCGTTGGTGTTTGATATAAAGATTTTGCTGTAGCGGCCAACCTGTCGTTACCGTTTCTTTATTGATTTGCATGAGAATATACAGGCCACATTTCTGCCACGCGGTCCTCAAAGTGGATTACCATCGCATATGTAAACTATCATAAAAATGCTTTACTCTTTAAATAATAATGTAACAATAGTAGTGGGGCTGTGCAAGGGACTCCTGATCCGCCTCAGAGGCCGGTTCGGGGCTTCTGAGGCAGGCCCTCCTCACCCACTACAGCCTCCACAGCCGAAGCAGGATTCGGATGGCAGGACACAGCATACTGGGCTCAAGTTCCAGGAAGCCAGATTCTGGCTGAACATCAGGAAAAACATCCTGACTGTTAGAGCAATACGACACTGGAACCAATTCCCTAGGGAGGCGGTGGGCTCTCCCACGCTGGAGGCGTTCAAGACGAGGCTGGACAGCCACCTGTCAGGGATGCTCTGACTTGGGTTCCTGCACTGAGCAGGGGGTTGGACTGGATGGCCTTGTAGGCCCCTTCCAACCCCACTATTCTATGATTCCCCCACCACACCACTGCTGCCGCTGCCCATGCTGCGCGAACCCCCAGCTCCTTACCTGGGCCCTCGGTGCCTCCCTGTATTTCCAGAAACAGATCGTGTGCAAGTGGCCCAGGAGTCTCCGTTTCAGCAATGGCGACTCCCTCGAGCAGGAAGAGGGCTGCTGGCGCACGTCCCGAGGGCCCAGGTAGGGAGCTGGGGGCTGGGTGGCGGCGGTGTGGCTGGGCTTCCTGATCCCTCTGAAGCACCACTGAAGTGTTTCGAAGCAGCCCAACCCGCTTCGTGCTGTGTTGTGCCCCTTCCGCCTTGCCTCGGAAGAGGCACAAAGTGGCCCGAAGCAGCTCACTTTGGCTCGGAACACAGGCTTCAGGCAGAAGCAGCGCACGGTCCTAAACTACAGCAGCTGGTCGCAGGCAGCAGGCCTTCGACAGAATAACAGAATTCTGTGCAACGTACAAAAAAACGATTCTTGGAGTTCGGAGGCTTGGTGGAATACAGGTTTTTTTACTAACCATCTGAAGATGTCAATGGAGTAGGCATGGAAGATCCATCTTGGGAAATAAGTGTTCTATAGTACTGGTGATAATGGGCGGGGGGGAGAACACGACCCACTTTGGGTACAAGACAATGTTACCTCTGATATCAAGGGCTTTTCTACATAGGGCTTTTAACCTGCACCTCTACCAAGGCTTCTGTTTCCGGATTCTTTGCGGGGTTAATATTGGCTCCTTTACACATGTGTTGTTGTTTGTGGGGTGGTCTTTCTCTGCCTTTCTATATATTCCATTACTCAACCACTAGGTGGCACTGTGGTATAGCAGAATTGTGCAAATACAGGAGGCTTCTATAAAGCCTTTGAGAAAAATATCAGACTTTCCTCGTTGGGAAAAAAGAACACGATAATGGTTGCAAAGCATGGGAGAGGCTCTGGAGGATGACGACATCATGGAAAGGACCTGCAAACTACCGTGATTAAGGAATTGCGAGCACACAATAAAAGCCTCATGTAGAAAGGCTCCAAGAGGCACCTGAAAGCAATGTTTCTTCACAAGTCCTAAATTCATAAGAGTCTATGGTGGGGAGTGTGAGAGAAGCACTTCCCAAGATATCCTGGATCAAGGCTATTTAGGGCTTTAAATATCAAAGGGAGCACCTTAAGTTTGGCTCTGAAGAACAATGGCAGCTAGTCGAGCTCATAAATATCAGATGTAGCCACAAACATTAGATGAACTGCATCTTTCTAGACCAGATGGTGCTACTACACTGTCTTTGGGGGCAGCCCCACATACAGCAAATTAGAATAGTCAAGTCCAAAGGTTATTATAACTGTGGTCTCTAGAAAGCAGTGCACCTAGCCTATGCAGAGAATGCTGGGGTGGGTGATGGTTAAATGGACATGGTTGTCAGTGGACATCCAAAAACAAGACTGAGATGTATCTAGATTATTCATTTCATCCAAAATTGCCTGGAGTTGGTAAGTCACTGCTTACTCAGATTCCTTGGCAGATTTGAAAATGGTCCATAATTCCCTAGCAGGGAGAGAGGGAAGTGTCAAGAGATGGTTTCTTCAGCAATGGCCTTACACTGGCAGTTTTTAAGGGTAGCTACTAGTACCTCTCCTTCCCTCAGATATTATTTAATAACATCCAAAAATCAAATTTAATAGCAAGTCTTTTCAATCTAAAGTTCCAGCAGGCACATGGTAGGGTAAAGTTCACTAACCTCTTTCTCTGCCCCCTCATTTGTCAACAGGAACTCATCCAGTGTAACACGGCAAGAGAAGATTCTGGATGGCTCTGCCATGTCACTCTCTCTCTGGAAGGATGGAATAAGTCAGAACAGACATCCATTATTTTATCCACAAAGTCCCCAGCAAAAGTCTCCGGGCATGCTGTTGAGGCTGCAGAAATTCCAGCAAGAGGATTAAACAGTATCCTATAGTGCTGTGCAGGGACCCCCCAATCTGACTCGGAAGCCACTTCGTGGTTTCGGAGATGGGCCCAATTCGGCTCTGGCTGATTCGGGGGGGGGGGTGACCCAAATCGGCCCCGAACCCAAAGCGGGATTCAGATGCTGAACCCCGCTTCAGATCCCCCCCGATGCCCCCGCGCAACCCTCAGCTCCTTACCTTGCCGCCACCTCCTCCTCCTCCTCCTGCGTCGCTGCCTCCTCCTCCATCACCACCGCCTTCTCCACGAGCTTCTCTGCTGCCAACACCTTTGCTGACACCTTCTCCTTGCTGCCACCTCCTCCGCTGCTGCCGCCGCTGCCATCACCACCACCAGGTCCTGAGGCCTGGACGCGCGCTGACTCTTCTTTCAGGGAGTCACCATTTTTAATGGGGATGTCAGAGAAATCCGCTGCAGATTCAAATGAGGCTGGATTCTTTGGAATCCGGCCTCAGGGATCCGCAGTGGTTTGGGACCACTTACCTCCACTCTGGATCGTTTCCGCCCCTCCAATGGATTCCCCACTGGAACAGATGGTGGGGAATCCGTACACCCCTAATTTTTAAAAAGGCCACCTCCTGGAAGTTCCTGGAAGTTGCCATTTTTAAAATGGCGACTCCCTGCAAGAAGAGTTGGCGCGTCCAGGCCTCAGGACCTGGTGGCAGCGATGGTGGCAGCAGCGATGATGGCGGTGGAGGCGGCAATGGTGGAGATGGTAATGGAGGTGGGCAGATCAGGTAACAACCTGGAGGCGCTGGCATGGCTGGGCTGGGGGGGTGCCGAAGCTCTGAAGTTCACTGAGCACTTCAGAGAGCCCCCGACCCGCTCCAGGTTGCTTCATGCCCCCTCTGCTTCGCCTCAGAAGGGGCTCAAAGTGGCCCAAAGCAGCCCGCTTCGACTCGGGGCTCAGGCCTCCAGCTGAAGTGGTGCACAGCCCTAGTATCTGATATATAGTCATAAGTCTTTGACCAGATTTGCAACTGACACGCGATAGCAGTCAGTATCAGACAGCTGGCATACAACAGAACTTAGTAAATTTTAGATGGGTTTCAGCCAATCAGAACAGATGCATTTCAACACACACACATACACACCCCAGTTCTGGATATGTAGAGACTCAGTAATTACTCAGGGATAAAAGAAATGTGCTCATCACCAGGTCAAGAGCAGCTTTAATTGGCAACAGCTAAGCACTGGTAAGCCCTGAGGGGAGTCAAATGGCAACTTGAAGCAACTAGTGAGAGGTGGGGGAAAGGCAGTGTCAGCATGGAGCACGCCTGTCCTATGCCAGTCCTTGGGAGCCAGATATTACATACCTCACGTCCCTCCCCCCTGTCTCTGGCCAGGATTAAATGGCTGCAATATAAAGGATGCTGCAAGGGCAGACAGAACACACTTGGCTTGCCCCCGCCCCACCCTGGCGGATTATACGGCAGCTCTGCACTCTCCTCTTGGCCTGAAGGGGGAGCCCTTGGCCAGCCGAAGACAGAGAAGCAAAGGTGAGGAAGGAATCCGCTCCTGAGCTCAGAGAGAGTGTTTTGCCACAGGTGGTATATATGTGTGCTTTTATGTAGATAGTTTTTAAGCTTCATATACTGTATTTGAATGTTTTAAATTTGTAAGCCGCCCAGAGAGCTTTGGCTCCGGGGCGGTATATAAATGTTAATAATAATAATAATAATATACACACACATGCTGTTGCCAGATTAATTAAACCCTAGCTGATTACTGGATTGATTGCATTTACATACAATAAAACCATGCTCCTGAAGAAAACTTTCTTCCATTTCAGGTAATGTGTCCATGTGTCGCTCTTAATGCAACAGTAGAGTTATGCACTTTGCATGCAGCAGGTCTTGGGTCTCCACTGAAAAGGGTATCAGGTATCAGGGCCAGGAAAAACCTTGGGAGTGATGCTCTTGTCATCAAAGTAGACAAGTGTGAGCTAGATGTTGAGACTGGAGGCCCCTCTGATAGATACCTGTCTTCATGCACTCTTGAAAGCACCATGCATGCTGATGGCACTGAACAAATAAATCCTACATTGCACTCTTCCCCAACATGGTGCCCTCTAGATGTGTGGACTACAACTCCCAACAGTGGAGGCTGGTGGCTCTGATGTCAGTGGGGAGGTGAAACTGCTCCGGGTTCCAGTCAGAACCAGTCAGAACTCTCTGCACAGAAATACAGGAGGATGAGCTTGGTAGCCCCATTGAGAGCACCTGGGTTAAAATAAATGGAGCAAAGAATAAAAGAAACATGGTGGTCGGAGTCTACTACCGGCCACCCAGTCAAGGAGAAGTTGAGGATGAAACTTTTGAAAAGCAAACTGCCAATGTTTCAAGGAAGCATGATGTAGTAGTAATGGGGGACTTCAATTTCCCCGATATTTGTTGGGAGACAAATTCTGCAAAACATGGCCCCTCCAGGAAATTCCTGACTTGTGTGGCAGATAACTTCCTCCTACAGAAAGTAGAGAAAGGAACTAGAGGATCGGCTATCCTTGACTTGATCCTAACCAACAGAGATGTCTTCATGGATCAAGTAGCAGTTATGGAAACTCTGGGGGAAAGTGACCATGTTATACTTGAGTTCCTGGATTTAAAGGAAGCAAAAGCTGGGTGCAGCCAAATGCGTACCCTGGATTTTAGGAAAGCCGATTTTAATAAACTCAGAACAATGATAAGTAAGGTCTCATGGCAAGCAACCCTAATGAGGAAAGGAGTCCAAGGTGGGTGGAAGTTTTTAAAAAGGAAATTCTCAAGGCACAATTACAAACAATTCCAACAAGAATAAGAAGCCAATGTGGCTTCACAAAAGGCTTAGAGATGACCTGAAAACAAAAAAGACACAGATAGGAAGTGGAAGGAAGGCCAAGCGACAAAGGAAGAGTACAGCCAGCTAGCACAGAATTGCAGGGATGGCGTCAGGAAGGCTAAAGCTGAGAATGAGCTGAGGTTAGCGAGGGATGCTAAAAACAGCAAAAATGCTTTCTTCAGCTACATGCATAGGAAAAGACAGAGGAAATAAATGGTGGTGCAGCTATTAAATAAGGATGGCAAAATGATAACAAATGACAAGGAAAGGGCAGAAGTGCTCAGTTCCTACTTTGGCTCAGTCTTCTCCCAAAAGAGGGTCTATGAGCTGCCTGGCAAAGGTGAAGTACAGGCTGAAGGGGCAGGATTGCAGCTTGAGATCGGTAGGCCTATGGTCAAGGAACACCGAATTACTTTGAGTTCAAATCTCCAGGGCCAGATGAACTGCACCCTAGAGTAATAAAGAAACTGGCAGAAGAACTCTCAGAACCACTGTCTATTATCTTTGAGAAATCATGGAGGACGGGTGAAGTGCCGGATGATTGGAGGAGGGCTAATGTTGTCCCTATCTTCAAAAAGGGTATAAAGGAGGAACCTGGGCACTACAGACCAGTCAGTCTGGCATCAATCCCTGGGACAATTCTGGAGCAGATGATAAAGAAATCCATCTGGAAGCACCTTGAAAACAATGCAGTGGTTACTCGAAGCCAACATGGATTTGCCCAGAACAAATCCTG
This sequence comes from Heloderma suspectum, assembly GCF_057233095.1. Taxonomy (NCBI): domain Eukaryota; kingdom Metazoa; phylum Chordata; class Lepidosauria; order Squamata; family Helodermatidae; genus Heloderma; species Heloderma suspectum. The sequence continues at coordinate 325,949,745 of NC_139460.1, read as the reverse complement.
GCAGATGAATCTGATCTCATTTTTGATCAGGTCACCTCACTTCCCTTGTGGCCTGTGGGAATGCTGTGGACATAATATACCTCGACTTCAGCAAAGTGCCCCATGATATATGACTTGGAGGAGGAGGTGCAGGGAATGCTGATCAAATTTGCAGATGACACAAAATTGGGCGGGATAGCTAATACTTTGGAAGACAGAAACAAAATTCAAAGTGATCTGGATAGACTGAAGCGCTGGGCAGAAAACAACGGAATTACATTTAATAGGGATAACTGCCAAGTTCTGCACCTAGGAAAAAGAAACGAAATGCACAGTTACAAGATGGGGGAACGTGGCTCAACAACACTACAAGCGAGAAGGATCTTGGAATTGTTGTCAATCACAAGCTGAGTATGGCCAACAATGTGATGTGGCTGCAAAAAAGGCAAATGCTATTTTGAGCTGCATTAATAGAAGCATAGCTTCCAAATCTCGAGAAGTACTAGTTCCCCTCTACTCAGCACTGGTTAGGCCTCATCTGGAGTACTGTGTCCAGTTCTGGGCACCACCCTTTAAGAAGGATGCAGACAAACTGGAGAGGGTTCAGAGGAGGGAAACAAAGCCCTATGAGGAGAGACTGAAAGAATGGGGCATGCTTAGCCTTGAGAACAGAAGACTGAGGGGAGATAGGATAGCGCTCTTCAAGTACTTGAAAGGTTGTCACAGACAGGAAGGCCAGGATCTCTTCTCGATCATCCCAGAGTGCAGGACACGGAATAATGGGCTCAAGTTACAGGAAGCCAGATTCCGGCTGAACATCAGGAAAAAATGTCCTGCTTGTTAGAGCAATATGACAATGGAACCAATTACCTGGGGAGGTGGTGGGCTCTCCCACACTGGAGGCGTTCAAGACGAGGCTGGACAGCCATCTGTCAAGGATGCTCTGACTTGGATTCCTGCATTGAGCAGGGGGTTGGACTCGATGGCCTTGTAGGCCCCTTCCAACCCTACTATTCTTTGATTCTATGATTCTATATCCTGATGAGCAAACTAGCTCAAAGTGTGCTAGATGAAACAACAATCCGGTGGATCCACAGTTGGCTACAGAATCGGACTCAGAGAGTGCTTATCAATGTGATCTTCTCAAACTGGGGAGAGGTAAGGAGCGGGGTACCGCTGGGCTCAGTCCTGGGCCCAGTGCTCTTCAATATTTTTATTAATGACTTGCAGGAGGAGGTGCAGAGAATGCTTATCAGATTTGCAGATGACACAAAATTGGGCAGGATAGTTAATACCCTGGAAGACAGAACCAAAATTCAAAGTGATCTTGATAGACTGGAGCGCTGGGCAGAAAACAACAGAATGACATTTAATAGGGATAAATGCCAAGTTCTGCACCTAGGAAAAAGACACCAAATGCACAGTTCCAAGATGCGGGATACGTGGCTCAATAACACTGTAAGCGAGAAGGATCTTGGAATTGTTGTTGATCACAAGCTGAATATGAGCCAACAATGTGAAGTGACTGCAAAAAAGGCAAATACTATTTGGGGCTGCATTAATAGAAGCATAGCTTCCAAATCCCGGGAAGTACTAGTTCCCCTCTACTCAGCACTGGTTAGGCCTCATCCAGTTCTGGGCACCACCCTCTAAGAAGGATGCAGACAAACTGGAGAGGGTTCAAAGGAGGGCAACGAAGATGATCAGGGGACTAGAGACAAAGCCCTATGAAGAGAGACTGAAAGAACTGGGCACATTTAGCCTTGAGAAGAGAAGACTGAGGGGAGATATGAGAGTGCTCTTCAAGTACTTGAAACTGAAAGGTTGTCACAGAACCACTGTCTATTCCACAGAACCCCCTGTCGAGCCCAGGCCACCTCACACACACACACCCCAATAACAACAGCTAACAGCAACTCCAGGTATAGAGCTCTAAAGTAACGTGTCATTTGGCCCTTTGATTATACTCCTGAGAGCAAGGCCACGTGTCTTTCACATGCAGCACCTCGTTGCCGCAGCCCACGGGCACTCTAGAAATGGGAATGATTCCTCGTCTGCAATAAATAATATTTAAAGTAGTGCTGTGCCAAAAATCTCTCCCACATTTGTTTCGACCATTCTCTTTCAATTTGATAGAAAAGACATGGCTTTTGAAAAGAAATTCAAAGGAGGGGGGATTTCGGAGAAATTCTCATGGGCTGGGTTTGGGGTCTTTGTGCTTTGTCATTGTACAGCAATCTCTGTGGCAGCCGGCCACCTCCTCGGCTTCCCGCACTTCAGTTGAAGCCACCATGAGGAAGACCTCGTCAGGCAACTCCTCCCGTGGATCTTTTTCTGTCCAGGAAGTGCAGGTGGCCTGGGAGGCTGCAGAGCAACGGGAAGGTGTGTGAGTGTGACACAGAGAGAGAGAAAAAACACACACACAGGGCTGGAGAATTTTGAGAGACCCTTTGCGCACAGCTCTGATTTAAAGGCAGCATGTTCTTGATGCCAATTATTCAAAATGGCATGTGGCCATCCCACCTTACTCTGTGCAAACTTCAAGAAAAATATATAATCCATGATATATTTACTGCCAGGGCTGCCGTGGCAGTAGGCACCTGTACCCAAATTTAAACCCAGAGGAGACTTTGTGCTTTTCCACGTGAGGCTTTCACCTGCCACTTTAACAAGGCTTCTGCTTCCGGATTCTTTGTGAGATTAACATCGGCTCCTTCACACGTGTTTTTGCTAGGGTTTTCTTTCTCTGCCTTTTCATAAGTTCCATTAGACAACCACTAGGTGGTGCCGTGGTATAATGAAAATGCACAAACACACTAGGGTTTCATGCTGCCCTTCATGGAAATACCAGACTTTCCTCATTAGAAAAAATAATTGCTACAATGGTTGTAAAACACAGGAGCAGACCTAGAGGAGGATGACATCATGTAATGCACCTGTAAACTAATGTGAGTCAGTGAGGAATCGCGTGTGTACAGGGATGTACAGATTGTGTAAAATCCATTCCGTCTGTGTTTTGAGGACTGTCAGGACCCTTTCATTCCATCATCTGCCCTTCAACAGAATCGGGGGGGGGGGGGGTCTTTCCAAAGTTGTGCGAATCAGTATTGTGCAATTTCACATGTGCAAAAATGCACAAATTCCACCAAAATGTGTATTTTCATGCTTTAGCCTATGGGAAAATGTTCATTTTTGGCCAGGGTTGTTTTCTTTTGCATATATTTCTATGGTGAAATTTGTGCAAAATTCAGAGAAGTTAGAAAATCAGTCCACAAGCCCTTAGAATCTGCCCAACAGAGGTGTGGGGAAGCCTGTCCACGGCAGAGTATGCTGGTCAGATTCGTGACAATCTCAACTAATTTGCTTCGATTGCTGACTTCTCCAACATTCCTATGCACAATACATGCCTCACATAGAAAGGCTCTGGATCTTCCAGTTCAAGGTCCCTCAAGTTCGGTAGCTTAAGCCTGGAACACAGGAAGTACTGCTCTCTTGACCAGGTAAAGGCCAAAGGCTGGGCTCCAAGTATTTATACCAGACCTGGCCAATCCAGAGGCCTCACGCTGCCTGCCAGTCACAGGGGCTGATGTTGCTCACCATCATTCCCTTCTATGCCTGAAGAGGGTTTTGAGGCCAGCTGGTAGGAGGGCCTTTTCTATTGTGGCACCCTGCCTTTGGAATTCTCCCCATGCACTCTCACATACCTGCAGTGTGACAGGTGTCATCCTTGATGGCGTTTTAGTGCCTGTGGAAAATGCATATGTCTACCCTTTCATTTGCTGATTTTCATGCATAGCTTGGTTTAAAAGCACCACTGTAGCTGGTGCTACAGAAAACAATAACAACAATATCATAGAATCATAGAATAGTAGGGTTGGAAGGGGCCTACAAGGCCATACAACTCCCCTGTTAAAACAGCTTCACTGGCTCCCAGCCTGTTTCCGGGCACAATTCAAAGTGCTGGTTATGTCCTATAAAGCCCTATACAGCTCGGGTCCAGGTTATCTGAAAGACCGTATCCTCCCTTATGGGCCTACTCACGCCCTGAGATCTTCAGGGGAAGCCCTTCTCGCCATCCCACCATCATCACAGGCACGCCTGGTGGGAACGTGGGAGAGGGCCTTCTCAGTGGCTGCCGCAAGGGTGTGGAACTCCCTTCCCAGGGAGGCGAGAGTGGCACCCTCCTTGATATGTTTTCGTAGGCATGCAAAAACGTTTTTGTTCCAGCAGGCCTTTGGGGATAATTAGTCTGGACCTGGGAAAATGCGACGTATGGATACCATTTTTGTTGTTCTGGTTGTCTTTTAATGTTTTAATATTTTTACAATTTTAATATTGATGATTTAATTATATTTTTAACTTTTGTACAGTTGCATTTCTATTTCTATTTATAGGTTTTAATTGTAGCAGTTTTAACGTTGTAAGGCTGCCTTGAGTCCCAGTATTGGGGAAAAGGCAGGATATAAATAAATAAATATAATAAATAATAAATAAATAAACCCCCTGCTCAATGCAGGAATCCAAGTCAGAGCATCCCTGACAGATGGCTGTCCAGCCTCACCTTGATTGCCTCCAGTGTGGGAGAGCCCACCACCTCCCTAGATCATTGGTTCCATTGTCATATTGTTCTAACAGTCAGGAAGTTTTTCCTGACGTTCAGCCAGAATCTGGCTTCCTGTAACTTGAGCCCATTCTGTGTCCTGCACTCTGGGATGATTGAGAAGAGATGCTGGCCTTCCTGTCTGTAACAACCTTTCAAGTCCTTTAAGAGTGCTATCATATCTCCCCTCAGTCTTCTCTTCTCAAGGCTAAACATGCCCAGTACTTTCAGTCTCTCTTCATAGGGCTGTGTTTCCAGTTCTCTGATCATCTTTGTTGCCCTCCTCTGAACCCTCTCCAGCTTGTCTGCATCCTTCTTAGAAAGGGTGGTGCCCAGAACTGGACACAGTACTCCAGATGAGGCCTAACTAGTGCTGAGTAGAGGGGAACTGGTACTTCACGGGATTTGGAAGCTATGCTTCTATTAATGCAGCCCAAAATAGCATTTGCCTTTTTTGCAGCCACATCACATTGTTGGCTCATATTCAGCTTGTGATCGACAACAATTCCAAGATCCTTCTCGCTTGTAGTGCGGTTGAGCCTCGTATCCCCCATCTTGTAACTGTGCATTTGGTTTCTTTGTCCTAGGTGCAGAACTTGGCCTTTATCCCTACTAAATGTCATTCCGTTGTTTTCTGCCCAGCACTCCAGTCTATCCAGATCGCTTTGAATTCTGTTTCTGTCTTCCAGGGTCTTCACTATCCCGCCCAATTTTGTGTCATCTGGCTGCGTGCGAATGGAGGGAGAAGGGGGGGTGTTTTCTTCCAGAGGCTATCTAAGTACATTAATGGTGGAACCTATCCCACCGTCAATGAAGTTGACAAGACTTTTCCCCCACCTCTGCAGTGAGACCTGTGCAGCCTGATGAAACTGACAAAACTTTGTCAGTTTCGTGAGGCTTCACTAAGGGGTCCCTAACCACATCTAGCCATGCCCCCATTCCCTTCCTCCCAGGAGAGACAATGGCACAACAGTCAGTACACACCAGCAAGGATTCTGCTGCAGATGCAGTAGAAGTTAAAATTCAGAATAAATTGGTACTTGGAAAAAATGGGACCGCAACAAGGGAGTGGGAGGGGGGACATAGGAATGCAGTGGTGTCGGATGGATGTGTCTGAGGAATGAGTGAGTGAGTGAGTAGAGAAAATGGCTAGTGTGGAAGCACCCTAAGGAGAGACTATGCTTATTTCTGCAAAAGTGTTAGTTTGCTGCTAAACGGATGCTTACAGCATTGCCCTCAAATGAATGGTCAAATAAGTGATGGAATATAGCCAAATTCCTGAGGCTTACAAAACTTGTAGATCCGAGACAAAATACTGTTGTGCGTTCCCCACTCCCTGAGCAGTTAGAGATTCCAGGAGCAGGACAGCCCAGGGCAGTTTGGTTTCCATGGGTTTCCATGGTATTTTTGTAATATTTTATTTATTTGCAAATTCAGAAGCAGGGCAAAAGAGCCAGCACTCCTGTCATCTGTGCTAGCCCACATACAATGCCCAGAGAGGAACATCCTGCATTTGTTCTCTTTCTGTTCCAAAGTGCAAATGGCTATTTCTTTAAACTCATCAACACATCAGCCCCTCTATCTAGGGGTGGGAATGTCACTTTCCTATCCTCCTGATAACCACGTCCTCCAAAGCCAAGGTTCACACATGATAAGAAGCCACCGTGGGTGATTTTCCCAATGGGGTTTCTTGTCACTGCTGCTGCTGCCACAATTTTGAATATTTGGAGTGTGGCGGAGCACGCTGCAGCATCTCATTACGTGCAAACCTGGCAAGCATGGGTTGTTGGGGTGGCCGACAAGCCTACAACAACCCATGGGTTCTGAGTGGCTTGTCAAGCTCCCCACCAACCTCCCCTCACCAGTTTCACACATCATGAGAAGCTATGCTGTGTCCCCCACTGTGCTCCAAATATTCAAAATTGCAGCCGCCACAATGAGAAATCCCACAGGGAAATTCACCCATGGTAGCTTCTCCCTACATGCAAACCAGGTCAGTGAGACATCCTGGACTATCTCCTAACAACAAGCTCCCATCAGCCAGACATTTGGGCAAATTAACTAGCAATGTGCCTGACAAAGGAATGTTCAGGCAACAGCAGTAACATGATGACAAGTTCAATTCTGATCCATTTCAATTGAGAGCCAGTGTGGTGTGGCGGTGAAAGTGTTGGACTGGAACTCAGGAGATCCAGGTTCTCATCCCCACTTGGCCATGAAGCTCACCGGGTGACTTGGGGCCAGTCACAGACTCTCAGCCCAGCCTACCTCACAAGGTTGTCATGAGGATGAAAAGGAGAGGAGGAGAATCATGTATGCTGCCTTGGGTTCCTTGCAAGAGGAAAAAAGCGGACTATAAATGTAATTAAATAAATTTAAATAAAAGTAAAATAGAATTAAAAAATTGAAATGAAATGAAAAAAATTAAATAAAATTAAAATTAATTTCATTTAAAATGAAATGAAATGAAATTAATTAAAACAAAATAAATAAAAGCAGGATATAAATGTAATATTGATGGATATGGAGTCCTTTTGTTCCTGTTTTGTGATGCAAAGGCATAATCTGAGCAATCCTGAGTTATATGTGTTGTGAATTATATTTACCGTGACCGCATGTGCGAATGCGTGTGCTAGTTTTGTTTGTATGGACTACTTGTAAGGCAAGACTGCAGAACCTCAGGCTCGTGGGTCAAATCCAGCCCTCCTGGGGTCCCAATCCAGCCTTTGGGGGCTCCTTAGATGGCCATGCCCCCTTCCTTGGCCCCACCCCCTTTCCCCTGACAACCGATTCCTTGGCGGTTTTCCAGGTTTGGTGCATTTTTCCCCATTCAGAAAGTTTGCAATGCCTCTGCTAAGGCTTAGTGGCTGGCAGTTTAAGCTTTAATATGCTGGCATGGGAGGCATTTTTTATATCTTGGCCCCACTTCTTTGCTCCTGGCCCCGCCTCTTTTGCCTTTTATCTGGCCCACCACTGGAATGTGCCGCTCCACCCGCCCTGAGCTTTTCTGAAATTGAATTTGGCACTGGAGCTGAAAGAGGTTCAACACCCCTGTCATAAGGCGATGGGGCACATCGCAAAGTAAGCAACGATTTCAGGGCTGCAAAAGACCTTGTGCCTGGCCGGAACCCTGGAGAGCCATTACCAGCTGGAGCAGCTGGGCCAACGGTCTGACTCAAAATCAGGCAGCTTCCTACATTCTATTTCTGTTGCCATGATTAGAAACGTGAATAACACTGTTCTTTTTAAAGTGTCATTGAGGCATTTAGCAGATGAGAAGAATTTCTGGAATGGCCCTCTAAAAAAGGTGGTTTCCCTTTAACGCTGAAGCGATGGCGTTCCACGAAAGATCTCATGTCCAAAGGAAGCCCAGCAAACCTGCTGTTTGGAGGGAGTCGTGCCAACGCCTCCTTGCATCTCCCCTGCCCCCCCCCCCGTCTCTCTTCCAGACTGACTCAGGACAATGCTGAGCACATAAACAGCTATTACACGTTTTACTTCTGAGGACTCTAAAGAATGGCTTCGCTGTGGGAGAAACCACCCCGAGCTCCTGTCGGTCACCTTCTTCTCTGCAGCTCATCAAGCTTTTATTCCTGTCACCCTTTCGAATCACTGCGGATTCCTTTGTATTTCTTTGCATTTCTGTTTATTGCTAGCCACATCCCGGTGGGGGGAGGGAAGTGAAAATGACCCACAAAACAAAAATGGCACCTGAAATTGAGGGGTGTCAATGAACTAAAATGCTTCCAGTGCTCATTCACGCCCTCTAGCAGAGCAGTGGGGAAATTGAGGCCTTCCAGATTCTGTTGGGCTCTAGCTTCCATAATCACTGCCCATTTGTCATGCTGGATGGGGCTGATGGAAGTCCAGCAACATCGGGAAGGCCACAGGTTCTCCACTCCCCATCAACGGAGGTGAGTTTTCCCAACTCCCCAACCACCATTCCAGGGCCCTCTTTACCTGCTGCTCCCAGTGGGGAAATTGTACCAGAACCAGCCTGATCAGATCTGGATCCCTGGCTGATCCAAATATCCATGGATGGCATCAGAAACCAGTGCCACTAGGCTGCTACTAAAGCAGTTTGCAGGAGTGCCTAGTCTAGCAAAAAGTGCATTTTGCTGCCTGAGGCAAAAGACAAAATACCCCACTAACACCATTCCACGTACAGGATTTTACTCCGACACTGGTGACAGGATCATCCCTGTTTTTTTTTAATCCGCTTTGTTTTATTATTAAATTTATATGCTGCCTTTTTTCCTCTTGCAAGGAACCCGAGGCGGCTTACATGGTCTTCCTCCTCCTCACAACATCCCTGTGAGGTAGGTTAAGCTGGGAGTCCATGACAGGCCCAAAGTCACCCAGCAAGCTTCATGGCCAAGTGGGGGCTAGAACCCAGCACTCTAACCACTACACCACACTGGCTCTCCACCATACCAGAGGGCAACAGGCTAGCATGGGAGATGCAGGGCAGACTCTGTGGCATGCATAGACCTCACTGCTGTCCCCCCGCATCTTCCACCTGAGGCAGTTGCCTCACTCAGCCTGGAGGGCCGGTCCTGGAGAAGTAGCAGATCTCACAAGCAGATGTTTGCAGGGTCTCCCGTTCAACTTCTTCCTCTTCCTGCCTCTGTTCAGCAGCCAGCATCCTAGTCCAAGGCTGTGCATGGGCTCAGCTCATAACTAGTGAAACCTTCAGCAAACTCTTTAAATATGCTTTAATTAACGTTTGGTGAAAGCTTTAGGAGCCATATACAAGAGCCTGAAGGGGCAGATCTGGCCCACAGACTGCCATCCTTGAAATATTCTTTGACTGACAATGCTGGGGACCAAATTAGGGACCTCCAACATACAAAGTAAGTCTGCCACCACTCTCTGGTCCCCTCCATACATTTTTCTGGGTTGAATGAAGTCACTGGCACTTGCAGACTCCTAGGAAGAAGACAGAGCAGGGAGAGAGAGTTTGGGGATGGATTAGATACATCTCTGCCCCCCTTCAAACCTGCAATGCACACATTCTTAAAGTAAACATTCTGCAGGGCCTCCATCCACTCTTATGTTTGGTGGGGGGGCAGGGAAATGCTGTAAAAAATTCTGGGCAGGTTTCTGCTGAAGTCTTCCCTTTTGCGAGAGTTTCTGGTGCCCTGCTGAGAAGCAAATGTGATATTATTTTTAAGCCATCTGGCAAAGCAGCAGCAGGGAGTGGATTCTGACAACACACAACTGTGCCGCTTCAGGGAGACAAATTCCTAACTTGCGCTTCTTCGCGGCTTGTGCTGCAGTGAGTGAGACATCCTCGTTAGAAGGAGCCGTGGGACTGCTGGAACAAGGAAGATCGATTCCGCTCCTGGCAGGTTTGTTTGTGTGTCAAGTGTGTGTGTGTGTGTGTGTGTGTGTGAAGGGGGGGGTGGAGTGACTATTGCAGAGAGAAGAAGGCGTGACCAGCATGGGGAATGCCAGAGAACCCCAGACACACACACATTCTCTCTCTTTCTCTCTCTCCCTCTCTCACAGACACACACACAAATCTCTGAGCAAAGATAAGCCAGACAGCTGAACTGTTGGGACAACACAAACGGACATCAACAAACCACCCTGTCTCAAAACGGATCAAGAAACACCAAGAGTGGTGGAGCCCACAGGAGGAAAAATGAGGTGAGTTGCTGTTTTTGTTATCAAAGGTTGGCAAGGGCATGCCTTACCACCCCCTCCACCACTTCCCCTTATGACATATTTGCAAGGGGGATAGATAGACGGTTCTTGTTTCTTTTTTCTTAAAGGTTTGATTCTGACACTTGCTACTTTCTGCGATTTCTTGTCGGTGCTTTCAGAAGTGACAATGTGTGATGCCTTTTTGCATGACATGCGCCACCGGGGAACGTTGTTTCTGTAGGTGCTTGCAAGAGGTGAAGAGAGCCACTTTTAAACTGAAATGTGATTATTCTGACCGGGCCCGGGATGGGGTGTGTGGGGGAGGCAGTTATCATCAAATGTTAAAGACATCCCTGTTCAAAGACATGGAAAGGACAAACAAACCAATTTATCACTTGCGAAAACAGCCTCCTGTTTGGAAGGCCGTTGTAAACAGAGACTGGCATCTCTCGCTGTTTTGCGGACCTGCCAGAGGTTAGAGAGAGGGGCGGAGGCAGAAAAAGACTGATACTTGCCAAGGCCTGATTCGGGGTCCCCCTTGTTGCTGGCACTGCCATGCACCCCACCTAGTGTCACAGTGCAAATGAATTTTAAAGGGGGGATGAAAGATTTAAAACAGACAAAGCCATCCTTGGCAAACAGTCAGCCCTGAAAAAGACACCCAGTTTCCAACATCCGGTTTAAGGCATGTTCAGGCTGTACCCAAGTCTGAGGGTTGATTCGTTTGTGACTTTTAGGATGAACAAAATTGAGGGAGTGCCTTGAAACTTAAGCACCATCAGTCCACCAGCAACGACTGGATCTCTGGGTCAAAAACCAGGGCCCTAGAGCCCGGGGGGGGCAGAATGAGCACCTAGAGCAGTCTTGCCCACTCTGGTACCCCCCAGATGTGTTAGACTACAACCCCCATAATCCCACAGCCGGTTGGCTTTGGGATTGTGGGAGTTGTAGTCTAACACATCTGGGGGGCACCAGAGTGGGCAAGGCTGACCTAGAGAGTGGCAAGTGATGGTACCAAACAGATCCAGCCAGTACCTGGGCCAGCACATGACTCACCACAGCATCCTTTCTTGCTTCTTATTTTTAAAAATGTTGTATAGTCAGGGGGCAAGTGGATGGGCCTCTACATAGTTACAGATGCTCATTTTATTATTTTGAATGTCAGAATCATAGATCATAGACGTTTGCTTATGATCAATATTATCCTTTTCTACAACAAACTGGTGCTTACTCCCAAGGAAATACATTTAGCCTCTGGGCAGTGGAAACAAGCTCAGTGTTATTCCTCTAGTTGCAACGGAGCTATACTCCAAGAAAGTTTGAAATTTGTCGCTGCACATGCTCAGAGTTTCCTTGTTTTTAAATAAGAGTTAGCAAACAGGCTTTTCATTTGAATCTAACATATTGTAAGTGTAAATGCAGCTGTAAAGCAAGGAATGGCTGCAGTGAGAGCAGGAGAGAAGCAAAATGTTCATCGTGTGCTTCACAACTGCAGTAATACACATGGCGGTCTAAAGGCATACACACACGCACGCATGCATGCACACACACGCGCGCACACACTTGCATGCACACACACACACACACAATAAGACCACGAAGTCCAGGGTCTGAAATGACGGAGCTACACCACTAAGGTCTGTGTTAATAGAGTAAGTCTTCTTCAAGGGAGGGCTGCAAACTTTGTGGCTCCACAAAATTCTTCTTTTGGGAGAGATTCTTTTGTGCCAGTGGAGGTTTTGGCCCAGAAAATGGCCTAGCAGTGCCTGATCTGAGACTGATTCCAATCCCAGGAAAAGGGCAACGAAGGGAAGGAAGCAAAGGGCAAATGTAACCAATAAATAATAAACTTTCAACAGTATTGTTTGGTTGGCAATATTAATGCTGCTGGTAGGTCTATTCACACAATAATTATTTCCATTTGGAACTAGGATTCCCAACTTTTTATGGAAGTGCTGAATTTCTACCTGTTATACAGTTTTGAAGGCACAAAGCATTTGTCCATTTAAAAAAGTGGCATCTGGGAACATAGGAAGCTGCCTTATACTGAGTCAGCCCCTTGGTCCATGTAGCCCAGTATTGTCAACCCTATGGCAGCAATGGCTTTTGAGGGTTCAGGCAGGAGTTTTTCCAGCCCTACCTGGAGATGCCAGGATCGAACCTGAGACCTTCTGCATGCAAAGCAGGGCCTCCACCGCTGAGCTATGGCCTCTGCCCTGTAACTGCGACCCACCGCAACATAAAACAAGTGACAATATGCTAAAATCCATCTATACAAATGACTGTTTAATACTGACACATTTACATGGAATCGACCACTTGTGTGCTTGACCCTTGCCCTTCATGGCTTATTAAATCAAACAAGGAGGGGTTGTCCGGCTGGGTGCAGGAGGTTGTAAATTCCTCCTTGAGAGAGGGAGTGGTGCCTGCCGCTTTAAAAGAGGCGGTAAGTAGACCACTCCTGAAAAAGCCTAACCTGGACCCAGAGGATGTTAACAATTATAGGCCAGTGGCCAACATCCCCTTCCTGGGCAAGGTGCTTGAGCGGGTGGTTGTAGGACAGCTCCAGGCACTCTTGAATGAAACGGATTATCTAGATCCATTTCAATCGGGCTTCAGGCCTGGTTTCGGAACGGAAACTGCCTTGGTCGCCCTGTGGGATGACCTCTGCCGGGAGAGGGACAGGGGGAGTGCGACCCTGTTGATTCTCCTGCACCTCTCAGCGGCTTTCGATACCGTCGACCATGGTATCCTTCTGGATAGGTTGTCTGGGTTGGGAGTTGGAGGCACTGCACTGCAGTGGTTCCACTCTTACTTGGATGGCCTATTCCAGAAGGTGGTGCTGGGGGATTATTGCTCTGTGCCATGGCAATTGTGCCATGGGGTTCCACAGGGCTCTATTTTATCCCCCATGCTGTTTAACATCTACATGAAACCGCTGGGGGAGGTTATCCGGAGGTGTGGGCTGAGGTGCCATCATTATGCAGATGACACCCAGCTCTACCTCTCTTTCTCATCAAAACCAGGTGAGGCAGTGGCTGTTCTGAACCAGTGCCTGGGCACGGTAATGGACTGGATGAGGGCCAATACACTGAAACTCAATCCAGACAAGACAGAGGTACTGTTAGTGGGTGGTTCGTCTGCCCGGCTAGGTGATATTCAACCTGTTCTGGAGGGGGTTGCACTCCCCCTAAAGGATCAGGTTCATAGTTTGGGGGTGCTCTTGGATCCAGACCTGTCACTTGAGGCACAGGTGAACTCAGTGGCACGGAGCACTTTTTATCAGCTTAGGCTGGTATACCAACTATGCCCTTATCTGGACAGAGATAGCCTAGCTACAGTTATCCATGCTCTGATAACGTCTCGTCTGGATTACTGCAATGCGTTATACGTGGGGCTGCCTTGGAAAACGGTCCGGAAACTTCAGCTGGTCCAAAATAGGGCAGCAACAGGGACTGGCCTGTGAGCTCATATTACGCCAGTACTTTTCCAGCTGCACTGGCTGCCAGTCCATTTCCGGGCCCGATTCAAAGTGCTGGTGTTAACATTCAAAGCCCTTAACGGCTTGGGGCCAGGTTACCTGAAGGATCGCCTCCTCCCATATGTGCCTGCCCGGACCTTAAGATCATCGTCAGTGGCCCTTCTCCGTGAGCCCCTGCCAAAGGAAGTGAGGCGGGTGGCTACTAGGAGGAGGGCTTTTTCTGCTGTGGCACCCCGGCTCTGGAATGAGCTCCCTAGTGAGGTTCGCCTGGCACCTACATTGTATTCCTTTCGGCGCCAGGTGAAGACCTTTTTATTTTCCCAGGCATTTTAGCATTTTAGCTTTCTAAATTTTTAGCTTTGCTGTTTTAAATCTGTATTTTAAACTCCTGCACTGCTGCTAGGTTTTATTGTGGTTTTATTGTTATATTGTGGTTTTAATGTTCTATATATTTTAAATTGTTTTATTGTGTGCTGTTTGGTTTTAATTTTTGTGAACAACCCAGAGAGCTTCAGCTATTGGGCAGTATAGAAATGAAATGAAATGAAATAAATAAATAAATAAATAAATAGTACATAGGGAACATCAAATGTTTCCAAATAAGTTGGTCTGTTTTTTATTTTATTGGGGTTCCACACATTTTGATTGGCTTTAGTAGAAAACTATTGTCTCCAGTAGCCAACAAAACTTGGTTTTCTTGCTTTGTGCTGACAATTCCTGCTGTCCAACAGGTTTAAAGGGGAAGGCTGGTGAGAGTTGTGTGTGTGCACGTGCGTGTGCATGTGTGTGCTTAGCACTCCTCCCCTCTCAGTCCAAGACACAGCCTGGCACCTTTTGGAGAGAGGCTCTCTCTGCCATCCTGCATTGTTGGTGACCTTTTCAAATGTGTTACTGGAGTACAGTGGATGCTTTCCCCGCTAGTTGCCAAATGTATGGCCACCACTGGCTACCACGCATGGCAGGGCCTTCTCGGTGGTGGTACCCCAGCTGTGGAACTCCCTTCCAGTAGAGATTCAATTGTCCCCCACACTGCCATCATGTAGGTGCCTGTTAATAATGTATTCATTGGTGCAAGCTTTGGGGTATAGGCAAGTGCTCCCTTTGTTTTCTCTGTTGAGTGTTCTGATGGTTTTATTGTATACTCCTATATATTTGTGACTTCAGAGTTCTGATTTAATGATGTGTATGTGTTGTGTTGTGTTGTGTTGATGTAGGTTGTTATCCACCCTGGGCTATTTATGAGGAAGGGTGGGATATAAATCAAATACATTAATACATTAATAAAGTAAACCTAGTGACTGTATTTGTGGAATCCTCTATTTAATATTGGAAAAATCATACCGGATATCAAGCAAGGATCGTCTGTTCATTTTCTACTTTGTAAATAGGATTCAGTTAAAACCATTTAGCCTTCTTTATTTATATAATAAACATAGACAACAAAAAATATAAACTTAATATGCAATTATTATGCAACGATGGAAGCTGATTGAATCTTAACCTAATCAGGAAGCACTTAACCCTAGCAGCCCAAAGTCATCCTGAGTCAAAAGGTCTTAACAATGATTTTGTAAATTCCCAAATCCCAGTTGTTTGGGTAAGTGTGCAGTAGATCAGGGGTGAGCCAGCTTGGACTTGCAGGTTCTATTTTGTTTTTTACTAGAACCCCAAGATCTACCAACTAGAGCCTGGTGCAAGGCCAGGCCCTTAAATTTAAAGAGTCATGAGCCCAGGAAGTTGTTTTGACCACCAAACTGAATTGCTGGTCTTCTGCACATCACTCAGAGATCTACCTGTAAAACCAGATCTACCTTCTTCTACCCGTTCCTGCATTAGATACTTTTGCAAGCCATACTCGGGCATTCAGCCTGAACACGTGAGGGCACAAGGTGTGTAGAGGGCTAGGAGCGCATGCACTGATTCTGTCCACCCCTCCACCCCTCCACTTCCAACCTTCATATGTTCAGCATGAAGATCTGAAAGCGGATTCTAATCACATTCAGATGAACGTGGTTCGAAACCTCCCTGGGATCAGATTTTGCCTTGTCTGTTTTAAGCTATATTGCTCAGATGGGAGTTGATTTCTCTTTTAACCTTTGTAAGGTGTACAAACAGCAGAATCCTGTGCATGCCCACTCAGAGGTATGTCCGACTGAGTATAATGAGACTTAGGAATATAGGATGCTGCCTTAGATAGAGTCAGACCATGGTTCCATCTAACTGGCTTCTCTATACTGACTGGCAGGGACTCTCCAGGGTTTCAGGCAAGGGTTTTTCCCTGCCCTACCTGGAGATGCTGGCATTTGAACCTGGGACCTTTTGCACACAGATCCTAAGAAGAGCCATGCTGAATCAGATCAAAGATCTATCTAGACCAGCATTCTTTTCCCAGAATGGCCAACCAGATGCTTGTGGGAAACCCACAAGTAGGACATGAGGGCAATAACAGCCTCCTGCTCCTGTCCCTCAGTGGCTGGTGTACAGAGCCATGCTGCTTCTCATACTGAAGGGAATGTATAGCCATCATGACTGGTCACCACTGATAGCCTTCTCCTCCATGAATTTGCCTAATCCACTTTTAAAACAATGTTGGTGGCCAATATCGCCATGTCGTCATGCAGACATGAATCCCACAGTTTAACTGTGTGCTGTGTGAAGAAATGCTTCCTTTTATCTGTCCTAAATCTCCTGCCATTCAGCTTCCCTGGATGACCACATTTGGTTGCAGTATCATGAGAGAAGGAGAAAAATGCCTCTGTCCACTTTCTCCACACCAGGCATTACTTTTATACACCTCTCTCGTGCCCCTCATTACTCACCATTTTTCTAAGCTGAAGACCCCCAGACATTGGAGCCTTTCTTCCCAGGGGGCTTGCTCCAGCCTTTGTATCATGTGGGTTGCCCTTCTCTGCCCCTTTTCCACCTCTACAACACCCTTTTAGAGGTGCAGTGACCAGACTGTACATGGTATTCAGTACCAGCTCCAGGGTTCGGAGGGCCCTTGGGCGAGACCCCCTCCACGGCCCCCTCCTTCAGTGAATCTGCCTTCTCACCGCCATGGCCGCCAGCTGCTCTTGCTCCCCCCCCCTCATTGCTCCCACCTGTTGCTTGGCCAGCAGAGAGACAGGGAGCCAGGCGGCCGGGGCGTCTGCTGCTGTTCCTTCTCAACAACATCGTCTGGGCCAGTCCCAGAGCGAAAGGCAGGGGAACAAGCAGGTTGCAGTGTTGAGAAGGACAAGCAACTCCAGGGGGCTCTTGTCAGTGGGCCCTTGGCAGGTGCCCGGACATGCCTACCCTTGGCCCTGGCAGTATTTCAAGTGTGGTCACATCACTGGTTTTTATAAAGGCATTGCGATATTGGCAGCTGTATTTTCAATTCCTTTTCCAAGGATCCCCATCCAGGAATCTGCCTTTTTCACAGCATTGCACACTGGACTGACATTTTCACAGAGCTGTCCACCTCAACCCCAAGATCTCTTTCTTGGTCACTCGTCACTGGCTCAGATTCCATCAGCATATATGTGAAGTTGGGGGGGGGGGTTGCCCCGACGTGCATCACTTTACACTTGCTTACATTGAACCACATTGACTTACACTGAACTGCACTGAATCATGTGCTCCGTTATGGAACTGCAGTCCTTCCCCTGTGTAAGTGGGTATAAGATTGCAGCCGTACTATATTTGGCAAGGTATATAAGTAATGAATAAAAAGCTACGCCAAGTGACTGCTGTGATTCCTAACAGAAACTCTGTGCCTTTAATATCTGTAATCTGGGCAGAAACTCAACAGGTGCAGTATGTCTTTCCATTACTGCACCGCCATACTGGAGAAAGCTGGATCCGTTAAAACCTACCAGCTATGCAAGTATTAACTCCAGAACCTTGGGGGGGGGGGGACCTAGCAAGTCTTCAGCTTGCATGTGAATAGGATGTTCCTGAAGGTGGAGGAAAGGTTGGTCAAAGTTTTCCCCCATGGTTATAAAAAGCATGGAAAAAGCACCACAGTTCAAGGGAGTAAATCATTCTGGCCATGCTAACCCCCAGGCGTGCACGTGTGGAGCCCTATTATTTATTTATTTGCATTTATACTCCGTCTTTTTTCCTCTTGCAAGGAACCCAGGGCGGCTAACATTATCCTCCTCCTCTCCATTTTATCCTCACAACAACAACCCTGTGAGGTGGGTTGGGCTGAGAGTCTGTGACTGGCCCAAAGTCACCCAGTGAGCTTCCACGGCCGAGTAGAGACTAGAACCCGGATCTCCCGGCTCCCAGTCCAACACTCTCACCACTATACCACACTGGCTCTAGCACACTGGCTATTAGAGAAGCAGCACTTGCTCCAATCAGTTGCTCAGCAGGCGGGAGGACTAAAGCATGAGGAACTAAGTTTACCCCAGTGACCCCACCCACCACAACACACACACCCTTCTGACCTGCTGATTTGTACAATGGGTACTTTTCTGAAAGGACGTCCCCCCTTACGATCTATTTCCATTCATGCATTGGGCTCCCACTGCCTCCAGTTGCTAAACATTACTCCAGTGCTACTGTGATTATGGGGCTGCACTTGATGGCATTTTCAGAAGCTTCAGCTTAGGGTGGCCGCTTATGCCTCACCAAAAAAGAGGACACAGCGACACAGATCTGCATAACATTTGGCTATGCAGATTTATATGTATAGGTGCAGATTTATATGTATAGGTGTAGATTTAGAAAAAGAAATGCAAGGCACCTCACCATAGTGGAAAAGGTTTTAGTTTTTAGCTTTTCAGTTCGTTTTATATCTGGTATTGTGTTTTAAATTTTTGCGTGGCTGCTAGCTTCTGCTTGGTTATTTTTACCTTTACATTGTAGTTTTAAACTTTTATATTGTATTTTATCATCTGTATTTTTTTGTCTTGTATTTTATGGCTTTAATTGTTGCAAACCGCCCAGAAAACTTTGGCTATTGGGCGTTATAAAAATGTAATAAATAAATAAGCGCACAATCCTATGCGTGTTTAGACAGAGAAAAGGCCTACGACTCCCAGCATTCCCCAGCTGTCTTGACACTTGAACATGGAATCCATCGAAGAGAGGAAATCTTCAGATAGAGCATTGTCCTCTGCTAGCTCTCCAAAAGAGAGGTCTGTCCTCTATAATGTGGGACAGCTGGCCACCCTGCTTCAGCTGGTGCCGAATTCTGCAACCCATCTTCTGACAGGAGCATATGATTTAGACTAGAATTCCAGCATTTACACTGATTCCCAGTTGCCTTTCAGGCTCCATTCAAGGCTATGGTTATTTTATTTTTATTTAGAAGCATAGAAGCATAGGGTTGGAAGGGGCCTACAAGACCATCAAGTCCAACCTCCTGCTCAATGCAGGAAGCCTGATTCCCAGGCGGTCTCCCATCCAAGTCCTAACCAGGGCTGGCCCTGCTTAGCTTCTGAGATCAGATGAGATCTGACCTATAAAGTTCAGAACAGCCTGACCTATGAAGTCTAGAATGGCTTGGGCCCAAGTACCTAAGAGACAGCCTCAAGCCAAGGTTCCATCATGGCCTCTCAGATCATCTGAGTGTGCCCTCCTCAGCTTAGACTCTATGCGCCAAGCTAGGGTGGCACACTGCAGTTGTGGGCGAAGAAGAGGCATTCTGGGTGGCCCCTCCTCAACTGTGGAATTATCTTGGAGACTCTCCAAAACCTCATTTGTCTAAGGGCTCTTTTGACCATTTCTTGCAGCAGAATTTCCAGTTCATGAGACTCAAACTTCCCCTTTCAGATGCAAAAAAGAAAGCATGGCATTTCCCGCACAGAGAGGCGCGCGAGTTCCAATCCACACATCTGGAAGCCACACACGTCCCCACAGAGGAGATGTGCAAATTCCTTTTTAGATGAGATAACATGCAATGAAACCCAGACGAGACAGCCACACATACATGCGCTTTTCTGATGTTTCTTGGAATGGGCAAAGCCACTCTAAAAGCCAAGCCCCACAATAAGGGTTTTTAGGTTTATGCTTAAGACGTTTGGACTTTACCCCTAAAAAAAAACAACAGTAGCATAGGATGGGTATTTGTTGATCAACAACTACAACAGAAGGAAATGCATCACCAAAATAGAGGGCAAAGGTGGACACCAATTTGCATAAAATTTGCATATGCCAATTTATACGTATAGCTGCAAATTTAGACATAATTTTTCTAATTTAAATAGAAATATAGCAAATCTCATGGTAGTGTGGAAGACGGAGACCAGGTGGCCTGTGTGTGTGCCTGTTCAGTCTGCTGCCCAGGTTGCTGTCTATCGATGGGCAAGTTCTTGATCTTTAATCCAGGATTGGACAGCCCTTCAAATAGAGGATTGTCCTTTGTAAAAGAGGACACATGGCCACACAGCCAGATTTGTTTTTGTGTAATTTTTAAAATGGTCATTAGATTTTAACACCCAGCTGGTTATCTTAGTGTGGGCTGAGAGAGAAAGAGAGATGCCAGCGAAACCAGTTATACCAGCCTTCCCCAACTTGATGCCCCCCAGATGTGTTAGTCTACAACTCCCATCATCCCCAGCCAGGCTATCTGGCTGTGTGTGGTGGGAGTTGTAGTCCAACATGTCTGGAGGGTTCCAGGTTGGGGAAGGCTGGGTGATACTACGGACAGGAGTAAGACTGCAACTGAAGGGGGAACGGTGGTTGTCTGTTTCCTCTTAATGGTTGCCTGTAGCGAAGTCGTCCTGATCAAACCATCAGAGGCTAGAATAGAGCCAGATTCTACCTCATGTCATGAGCCTCAGATGCATCTTGCATTGGCAGGTTAATGGTGTCTCAGGATATGGTAGATCAATACATTACCCCAGTGATGAGAGAGGGATCAATATGCGAAGTCTGGTACAACGCCCATAATCAGACAACCCCCTTTTACTATCTGAGGCGTTTAGAAGAGAATACTAGAAATCATATTTATGTATTAACAGATTAATGTACTATAATACATAGAAATGTCGTATGTAGTGCATTAAATATTATATGTACTAGAAATGATATTCATGGGGAGAACAGGGTGCTGCATTATTATACTGATGCGGGCTGTTGGGCTTTAATTTTTAGAAGGCATTTAATCTTTTCTCAATTATGTTGTAGCTTTTAAGATGGGTATGGAAAGAAAGAAAGAAAGAAAGAAAGAAAGAAAGAAAGAGGAAGGAAGGAAGGAAGGAAGGAAAAGAGAAGGAAGGAAGGAAGGAAGGAAGGAAGGAAAGAAAGAAAGAAAGAAAGAAAGAAAGAAAGAAAGAAAGAAAGAAGTCAATGGACGATGTGGCCATCCATAATCTGAGCAGATTTTTCCCTTGGCTTATTGCTTCTGTGGTTGGAGGGGACCCTTAGAAGGCTGCTTGTTACAAACCTCAACTCGTATGGAGGAAGAAGGGCCTTCCCATTCCGCCTCATTAACTGTCCCTGTTTTGAACGGGCCGCCAGATCAGCCAATTAAAATCACATTCGCAAGTTCCCTATGTCAGCCCATCAGTTTATAAGATCAAACCTAAACACCCCTGCAATAAATTCCTCTAACAAGCACGTCACTCTCTTGCTGGCCCAAAACCTCCAGCCACTTGGCTGTTTGACTCTGCCTGTGGTCCCACAAACATGAAATCTCTCCAGGGTTTTTTTTTTAACCGTATGCATTGACTGACTCCCATTTAGAGCCTGCTCAAGCTGCAAGCCCCCAAGGCAGGTAAAACTCTTCCTAAATGGAAACCCTTATAGCAGAAAGCAGTGGCGGGGGTGAGCCTCCAGATTTCTTGGATTCCAACTCCAATCCGCCCCAACCAATGCCAATAATCAGGGATAATGGGAGTTGTAGTCCAGCAATATCTGGAGGGCCAGTTTCTCTTGTTGTTGTTGTTCAGTCATTAAGTCGTGTCCGACTCTTCGTGACCCCATGGACCATAGCATGCCAGGCCTTCCTGTCCTCTGCTGTCCCGCGGAGTGTGCTCAAGTTCATATTCATTGCATCGGTGATGCTATCTAGCCATCTCATCCTCTGCCGTCCCCTTCTCCTTTTGCCTTCAATCTTTCCCAGCATCAGGGTCTTTTCTAGGGAGTTTTGTCTTCGCATTAAGTGGCCAAAATATTTGAGCTTCAGCTTCAGTCTCTGTCCTTCCAATGAGCACTCAGGGTTGATTTCCTTTAGGATGGACTGATTTGACCTCCTTGCAGTCCAGGGGACTCGTAAGAGTCTTCTCCAGCACCACAGTTCAAAAGCATCAATTCTTCGGCGCTCAGCCTTCCTTATAGTCCAGCTCTCACAGCCATACGTTACTACTGGGAAAACCATCGCTTTGATTAGACGGACCTTTGTCGGCAAGGTGATGTCTCTGCCTCTTACTATGCTGTCTAGGTTTGCCATAGCTTTCCCCCCAAGGAGCAAGCGTCTTTTCATTTCATGGCTACAGTCACCGTCTGCAGTGATCTTGGAGCCCAAGAAAATACAATCTGTCACTGCTTCCATTTCATCCCCTTCCATATGCCAGGAAGTGATGGGGCCAGATGCCATGATCTTCGTTTTGTTAATGTTGAGTTTCAAACCAGCTTTTGCACTCTCCTCTTTCACCCTCAACAAGAGGCTCTTTAGAGCCTCTTCGCTTTCTGCCTTTAGGGTGGTATCGTCTGCGTATCTGAGGTTGTTGATAATTCTCCTGGCAATCTTAATTCCGACCTGTGATTCATCCAACCCGGCGTTTCTCATGATGTACTCTGCATATCAGTTAAATAAGCAGGGCGACAATATGCAGCCTTGTCATACTCCTTTCCCAATTTTGAACCAATTGGTTGTTCCATGTCCAGTTCTTACTGTTGCTTCTTGACCCTCGTACAGGTTTCTCAGGAGACAGGTAAGGTGGTCTGGTACTCCCATCACTTTAAGAGTTTGCCAGAGTTTGTTGTGATCCACACAATCAAAGGCTTTAGCATAGTCAATGAAGCAGAAATAGACATTTTTCTGGAATTCTCTTGCTTTCTCCATGATCTAGCGATTTGATCTCTAGTTCCTCTGCCTCTTCGGAACCCAGCTTACCCCGACATAAAGGATAATGTTCAAAAACTTTACAAGATAAATATATCGTTATACAAGTTCTGTGTTACTTGTCAGTCTCATTTAATATAATTTAAAAACATATGGGCATCATCTGCAAATATCAAAGATTTTTCTAAAACAAAATTAATACCAGCAAAAACTTCCAACCAGAAAGAAGCCACCACAGAGCATGCCCACATCATGTGCCTTAACAAGGCCTTATCCACATTACATCACCAGCATCTAGCAAAGCTGGCCAACTTCTTCCTCACAGGATGCTGTGGTTTTTCATTTTATGTAACAAATGAAGAGACTATACTTTGCATGACATGAAGTAGGAAGGCCAGGCGTCCTACTTTACAGAGGACAATCCTCCATCTGAAAGTATCCTCTATATGATAAGCTGTCCAGACCAAGTCTGCTTTAACATCAAAGAATCACAAGAAGGCAGAGCAGAGCATGAGCCCTGGAGTTGCCCATCAGCAGTTAGCCGACAGCCGACAGAGCAGGGCACCCAAGTCAGCATTCTTCGCTATAGTATGTCTCATATTTCTATTGAAAGGGAAGTTATTATTTCCAGATTTGCACCTATACATATACATTTGCATATGCAAATATCATGCAAATCTGTGTCCTCTTTTGCCCCCTTTTGGGTGATGAATTTCCTCATTTTGAATAAGGTGTCAGTGGCCACCCTCGACACAGGTCCAACGAGGCATGAACAAGTCATCTGGCTTACCAAGAAGGTGTCCGCATTTCAAACCATGCAACACAGATCGTGATACGTGCCATCTTTGCTACCAAGATTATGACAAATCATTATAACCACCACCAAAACAAGCCCCCTCTCCCCCCGCCCAGCTGAGCAGGGGATGACCCCTCATCTCCCCAAGCGGCACTGTGCAAGGTCAAAGATTTTGGCTGCAAACACAGGCATATTTTCATGGGAGTAAGCCCCTACTGCATGCAATGGAACTTACTTCCAAGTAAATGTACAAACAATTGCACACTGAAAGGAAAGGGACAGGGTGCTGGATGGACAAATTTTGACTTAACTACTTCAGTTCCATGAGAAATTCATGAGCCAATCAGAAGAATAAGAAGGTGCTGTTGTCTGATCTTGGTTTTATTTTGTGATTTATTAGAATGTAAGCCTTTGGGGCAGGGATTTGTTGTTTTATGGTTTTATCCTGTACAGTGTCATGTGCATTGATGGCACTATATAAACACAACAGCAACAACAGCAACAACAGTTAGACTACTGCAATGTGCTCTACGTGGGGCTGCCCACGAAGAGCATCTGGAAGCTTCAGCTGGTGGAAACTGCGGCAGCTAGGCTGCTAACCGATGCACAGTATCAGGGTCACACCACCCCAACACTGAAAAATCTGCCCTGGGTGGCAATAGTTTTCCAGGCTCAAGGGTATTGGTTCTAATCGTTAAAGGTCTTACAGGTTAGGGCCTGGCTACCTGAGCCCCCCCGTCTCAGCATGAACCTGCTCAGCTATTAAGATCAGCATGAGATAATATTTCGAAGACACCCTCATTCGCAGAGAGCTGCCTTGAGTGCCATTTTTGGGTAGAAAGGCAAGGGAGAAATCAGATCAAATCAAATCAATAAAGGGCTTTCACCTGTATTGCTCCCAAACTCTGGAATACACTCCGTGTGGAGTAGCAAGTGGTCACCACTTTCTTGGCTTTATAGTTGTTATTATGGTTTTAAGGTTGCTTCGAGTTTGTTTGTTCGTTTGTTTGTTTTACTATGTTTTAGCTTGGTCACTGTTTTATTCCATTTTTTATTTTTGGGAAACTGCATTGGCTGGTTTCAGAAAGGTGATATATGCAATAAATAAGGATTAGATACATTTTCCAGAATCATCCATATGTGGTTTTCCTGGGATTGCAGGCTGTGCTCTTCGTGGCGTACGCTCAAAAAGGGAGACCTCACAGGGTCTGTGTGTGTCTTTCACAGGTACTTCTTGGTCTGGTCCCTTTGTGTCTTCCACCTCATCAAAGGAGATACCATTGAATTGACCGACATGTTTGGGGAGATTCAGTCCCCCAACTTTCCCGATTCCTACCCCAGTGATTCAGAGGTGACGTGGAATATATCAGTGCCAGATGGGTTTCGAGTCAAGCTCTACTTCATGCATTTCGATCTCGAATCATCCTATCTTTGCGAATACGACTTCGTGAAGGTGAGCACCCCTAGATCTCATCTAGGGATGGGGCATTCCTTTATCCAGTCTTCCCCAACCCAGCACCCTCCAGATGGGTTGGACTACAACTACCACCATCCCCAGCCAGCCTGGCCATTTGGAGGGTGCCAGCAAGTTGGGGTGGGCTGTCTTATTGTCTCACAATTTTGCTCAGTGCTGCATTCCAGTCCTCCTTAATTCCTATTTAACTGTCAGAATATTTTTCCAGACTTCAAGCATGTGCTTTTTCCTCTGCCTTTAATTTCTTTTACCCATTTTCCCATTTTGTATTTCCAGTGTACTTTCGAGCATTGATAAATCACTGCATGCATATATATCGAGAGAGAGAGAGAGAGAGCTTGTATGATTTGCATCAAGGTTCTTTTTGTGCTGTGTTTTTCTGATATGAAGTGCTCCTGCACATTGGTCAGACACTACAGAAAATAATGTTACTTTATTTATTTATTTATCTATCTATTTTAATATTATTTTTATCTTGGTGCAATCATATGATTTATTATTACATTGTTTATTTATTAAATTTATATCCCGCCTTTTTTCCTCTTGCAAGGAACCCAAGGCGGCTTACATAATCCTCCTCCTCTCCATTTTATCCTCACAACAACAACCCTGTGAGGTAGGTTGGGCAGAGAGTCTGTGACTGGCCCAGAGTCACCCAGTGAGCTTCCATGGCTGAGTGGGGACTAGAACCCAGATCTCCCAGCTCCCAGTCCATCACTCTCACCACTACACCACACTGGCTCTACATATTATGATGTACAGATGCTTGAAGAATTTGATCATTGCAAATTCTGGTCTGAACTGATCTGTTCTGCACCTCCCAGACTAATGTGCAAATTGGAACTTGATTATCCACCAGCCTTCTCAAATGTTCTGATGCAGTTCTTGGCTTTAAAAGACCTTTAAAAAAAGGCATAATATTTCAAAAATGTGTTTATAAAATGCAACATTTAAGAGAAAATATATTTATAAATCCATAGTATGAGAGAAAATACATCAAGGAATAATCCTATTGGGATAGATGGCCGCCTCTGAACTCTGAGGCAACTGCCTTTCCAATGTAGGGTGGGAGAAGTGTGGAGGGGATCTTCTCCTTCACGCTCCAGCCACCCTGCATTTGTGGCTAGATGGCCTATTTCGGCTGTCTAGTCACGGGACTTCAGCGCAGGGGTGGAGGCCAGATAACACATAGGAAGTGTCGTACCAGCACTTCCGCACTCCCCGCTCCTCCCCGCCCTGGGACCCCCCCCCCCTTTTGCCCCGCTTTGCACTACTCATCCAAGCATGGAGCCCAGGGACGATCCGTGCTGCCTATGGGGGGAGGAGGGGGCAAAGAGGCAGTTTTCCAGGAACTGACCTCAGAGCGCAGGCTCTGAGATCAGCTCCCAGAAACCAAACAATCCTATGGCTGTCTAGCCGCTGTCTAGCAGCCTTAGGATTGCACCCTTAAAATTCTTATTTATATACGTATGTACTGAAATGCACATTTTCATGCAGAGTAAAACATAAATAAACCACAGATTCATGTCAAAACAGGAGATAATGAACTTAGGAGTGGACACAAGTGACACAGACCAGAAAAAGATTGACAGTCCTATACGTGCGTACTCAGAAGTAAGTCCCACTGCGTTCACTGGGGCTTACACCTAAGTAAGTGGGTACAGGAGTGCAGTCCGATTTGCCTAGTGCAGTCATATCCAGATTGCTTTTTTGTAGCATTTGATCAATGCACATGTAGATCTCACTAACGTAGGGGAGGGGAAAAGACATAAAACAGCTTTCCCCAACCTGGTGCCTTACAAATGTGTTGGACTACAACTCCCATCCAACACATCTGGAGGGCACCAGGTTGGAGAAGGCCGACATAAAGGTGTGGAAACACACACACACACACACACACAAAATACTCTGTACAAAATTCAGATTTAAAAAAAAAAAATGAGGAAGTCTAACCAATAGGAGAGTTCTGCTCCTGAAACAACAAGGCTGGATAACTCAGATGCCAAGATTCTAAACAGACATTGAGAGGAGAGATCTGGAAGCGTCCCAAACGTTGCCCTCTGTCTGAAGGACCTCATGATATGGGGGGGGGGGGGCTAAACCAGAATACAAACGGGAAGCAACAAAACGGAGGTGGCCACACCGGTGGCAGGTTTGAATGAGGCAAGGCTCGGGCAACTGATCCTTTGTAATGCATGACATGACGTTCCCCCAGTTAATAACGTTGCACCTGGGGGGGGGGGAGGCAGGGGAGCGCAGCTTCCGGACTTTAGTCGGAGGAGGAGGAGGTGACCTCATCTGCTGTAGGGCCAGGGAAATCGACAGACCCTTTTTGCTCCACCAAGAGACTGCAGTGAGAACAACCCTTTGAGGTTTTACTATTGATTGTGACAGATTAGCATAGAACTGGGGGGGGACCTCAGGCCCAGGGGCCAAATCCATCCCTCCCGGGGTCCCAATCCAGCCATCCAAAGGTCCCCGGATGGCCACGCCCTCTTTCCCTGGCTCCACCCCCTTTCCCCAAGCACCAATTGTTTGGGTTTCCTGGCTTTTGTGCAGTTTTTCCCCATTCTAAAAGGGTGAAATGCCTCTCCTGCAGCTTGGTTACTGGTAGGAAGAATTTTAAATTACAATATCTGGGGGGGGCATAATTTTGCCATTGCCTCTACCCTTTTGCCTTTGGCTCAACCCCTTTGACCTTCAGACCACCACCACCACTGGCTTGAGGCCCCTGAGAGCTCCCTGAAATTGGTTTCTGCCCCTGGGCTGAAAGAATTCCCCACCCCTGGCATATAGGAAGACTGATGAGAATCATCAAACAGGGACTGGATGCTTCTTTTCTTTTCTTTGGTGGAATTCCTACTTCAAGCCTGCACTTGAAATGGGAACACTTTTTTTGCAAGATGGTTTGCATGAAAAGCTAAAGGCTGCATTTCAGCTCACCGGAGATCTGTTGATAAAGCTCAAAGTGTTTTACAAGTTGAACCTAATGAAGTCAGAACTTTAAAAAAAGAAGAAGAAGAAGAAGATCAATATAGCTGCCTGTATATCTGGATTCACCTTTGGGCTAAGGATTCTCTTTGGGGCACAGTTATGGGGGCTGTCATGATGAGCTCTGGTGACTGAAAATTTAACACCAGTTTTATGTGGTTTATTCCTAGCATAGCCTGGGTGTGGAGAAGGATTGGGCCCTCATATAGACAAATTCCTGGAGGAGAAGGCTATCGATGGCAACTAGTCCTGATGGCTATATGCCTCCTCCAGTATTGGAGGCAGTACGCCTAGGTACACCAGTAGCAGGGAACACGAGCAGTAGAGTGCCATTGCCTTCATGAATTGCTTGTAGGATTCCCACAGGCATTTGGTCAGCCACTGTGTAAACAGAATGCTAGACTAGCCCTCTGGCCTGATCCAGCCTGGCTCTTCTTATGTTCTTATGCCCTTAGTAGCTGGCTGAAGGAATTTTGTTGAGTATAGCCATGCCGTGGCGCTTCAAAGGGGAGGGAAGCTGCCTCTGCCAAAATTCTCCTATGCAAACGTTAGTTCTGTATAATGGGATATTCGATCCTTTTTTAAAGAGCTCAGGGTGGTACACATGGCTCTTCCTCCACCCCTAGCATCCTCACAACACACCTGGAGATAGGTTAGGGCGGCAGAGAGATTGTGACGGGCCTAGGGAGTCACCCAGACCCTGGGTGTCCCCCAAGTCCTTGTCTGACCAATGCATTTAGGCACCAGAGTGCACTGGTCAATATGGAAGGCCCTCTGCTCCCTCTTCTGCTTGGACATTCCTCTTCAGACCAAATATCTACAGAATGTCAGAGAAAACATCAAAACACCAGCCAAATTCATCATGCGGGTTTGTAGTACCAACTCTACCTGAGAGCACTCATGATGGCTCTGCGGAACCTCCTCCTTCAGAGGCAGCGAATCTCAGAATGGAGTGCGGGCATTAAGAGGGAGCGATTATGCTCATGCCCTTGCTTACAATCTTCCCAAAGGCCTCTGGCTGGCCAGCGTGGGAAACTGGAGGCTAGACTAGTAAGAACATAAGAACATAAGAGGAGCCCTGCTGGCTCAAACCAAGGGTCCATGTAGTCCAGCCTTTCAGTCGTCAAGCTGTTTGATACCTTGCAAAATAATATTATAGTTTGGGAACTGTATTCCACATTAAATATGTCTTCCCCAATCACACACACGCACACGCACACGCACACACACACACACACACACACACACAACACCAGGAAGCACCAGGAATGCTTAACAATAATTTTTAACATACTTTTAAATAGTCTTGCTATTGATGCAGACTTACAAAGCCGTGTGCCCTCCACATGACTCGCAGCTGGGATGAGTCCTCAGTTTTAGAATTATGCCCAGCATCTCGGAGCTTTCATTTTGATTTCACTGGAACATGCCACATGCTTCTTCCGAACAATGGGATGAACATTGTGAATGTTGGCTACCTTGGAGGCCCTGGATGTGGGTGGGAATATATGTATAAAATCCATAATACGGCCACAACTATCTCCCCCAAGATAGCAGCATCCTGACCTTTCCTGGACTTACGGACCCAAGAAGAGCCTTGTTGGATCAAACCAAGGGTCCATCTATTCCAGCATTGTGTTCACACAGTGGCCAACCAGCTGCCCCAATGGGAAACCCACAAGCAGGACATGAGGGCAACAGCACCGTCCAAGCCATATTCCCCAGCACTGGTGTACATAGGAATACTGCCTCTAATACTGGAGGTACCACATAGTCATCAGGACCTACTGGCCATTGATAGCCTTTTCTTACAGGAATTTGTCCAACCCCCGTTAAAGCCATCCAAATGGGTGACCATCACGACATCCTGTGGTGGCAAATTCCATAGTTTAACTCTGCGCTGTGTGAAGAAGGGCGTCCTTTTATCTGTCCTGAATCTCCCACCAATCAGCTTCGTGGAATGACCCCGTTGGGTTCTAGTATTTTGAGAGAAGGAGAAAAATGTCTCCCTGTCCACATTCTCCACACCAGGCATAATTTTGTAGATCTTTGTTCTGATCCAGCAAGGCTCGTTGGATTTTCTTCTGTTCTAGAAGCAGACATGAGGTAGGGTGGCCACTGGTGGATTGCCAAAACAGTGGACCTGCAGCACCGAAAAAGAGAAGAAAAAGAAGACCCTGGTTTGCATAGCATTTGCATATGCTAATTTGTATATATAGGTGCAAGTGCAGAAATTATTAGTATAACTTAAACCAAAATACAGTACGTCTCACCACAGTGTGGAAGACTGTGACCAGGTGACCTGCGTGCCTTGCTCAGCCTGCTATCCAGGTGCTGTTGAGGGGCACCTTCAAGGCCCTTCAGCTCTTCCTTCTGAGGGTTCTTTATCTTTAAACTGGACTTGGACAGGACAGCCCTTCAAATGGAGGCCACTTTCAAAACAGACAACAGTTCTCTGGCAGCCCTTCAAATAGAGGACTGTCCTCTGTAAAGTGGAAGCATGGCCACCATAGAGTGAGGGTCTGTGTTCCTTAGCCCTATGAGAATTAACATGTTACATCTCTTTCCCCCTCCCCTGACCCTCTTCTCAGAGAGAGAAAGAGAGAGAGAGAGAGTCTTATTTTAGGAACAGGGACCCTTTGCCATAAACTATAACCATTCCCTCATTTAAAAACCGACTTCTGTCATTTATAGTTACTCTGCACATCTATTTGCTTAATTCCATTTTAAACACATGCCATGTCATCGTTTGGGCCTCTCCCTGGGTTTCCGGGATAAGAGCCAAGCTTCATCCAATCCCTGGTATATCATTCGCAGACAGTGTGTTCACAGATCAGTGTACACTTGTAGAATATTGGCTGAAAGAATAATTGCTTAGGGTGGTTTAAAATCAAATGTAAGTGCAGCATTTCTTAGCAAAAGGTAACTAACTTAGGACACAACCCTGTGCATGTTCAGACAGAAAGAAGTCCTTCAACTCCCAGCATTCTGCAGCCAGCATGGGTAGGTCACAAAGATTCTAGTAAAAGAAATAAAGCCAAGGGCACAATCCTGTGGCCACTAGACAGCATCTAGACGGCCATAGGATTTTTTGTTTTCTGGGAACCGAGCTCGGAGCCCATGCTCCAAGGTCAGTTCCCAGAAACCCAACTCCCTGCCCTCCCCGCCGCCTCGTAGGTGGCTTGGCTCGTCCCCAGCTCTGCACTCATGAGAGCACTGTGGCTGAAAAGGAGGCATTCCAGGGGGCAGGAATAATGGCAGTGCCATTATGATATTTCCTGTGTACCATCTGGCTGCCTCCCCCACACCGCTCCAAGACGCCCCAGCTAGACAGCCCATAGGATTGCACCCTAAATGACAAAAAACTGAACCCAGCCTCCCTGCCTCATTTCAAGATGTTATACGCCCCCTCCCATCCAAATGGCAAGATGTTCAAGGGGCTATGTGCTACTCCAGTGTACATTCTTTGAATGACAGAGGGCTGGTATATTTACATGGTTTGCTTTATTTACAAACAGAGAGGAGGAGGACCGTGTAAGCTGCCCTGGGCTCCTTGCAAAAGGAAAAAAAGTTGGGATATACATTTGCATGTGTGTGTACTGTATGTATATATATATACACATACAAGCAGAACATAATGGAAGCAAATAGGTACCCCTCTAGCGGGCAATAAATCCACAGAGACAGACTGTCCCCTTGAGATTCTTCACCTCCAACCAACTCACAACTCCAAATATTCTCTATTTCTCTGTTTCTTTTATCTAAATTCAAATTGCAAAACTGCTTTTTGCTGCCTCTTCCCCCCCACCCTGCACCTCCCTTCCCTTAACTAGAGGGTTGCCACCTTCTCTGAGCTCTGTTGGGTATCTCATGCCAAAAACTGAGGAGTGGTCCCTGGCTATCAGGAGAGACCATCTCTATCATTATCTCCCACTGATGGAACTTTGACTGACCATCCTGGACTTTTAGCAAGCCATCCTTTACAAAAGGCATAACACAGCTGTAACATGGGGAATCCTGAACTGACCAGCACCCAACATCTGGGCAACATCCAGACTGCGTGCCTGAATTGCAGGGATTCCATTGCAGATGTACAGGGTTCCTCGGCTGAAAAGCTGTGGTGAAAAGGTTTCCAGAGTTTAGAAAATCTGAAAACCACTCCTCTACAAGGGCAAGGTGTCAGTGGCCATTGCCTGCTAGGTTAGGAGTGGACAACTTGTGGCCCTCCAGATGTTTTGGTCTACAACTCCCAACGTTTCTCACCATTGGCTCGGCTAGCTGCGGCTGATGAGAATTGTAGGCCAAAACATCTGGAGGACCACAAGTCGCTCACCCCATGCAGATGTTTGTGTGATTCCACCCTCTAAAGCCCTGCTGTTGAAAACAATTTAAAATGGGGGAGGGGTGTCTTTGCACAGGTTGTGTGGCTTTGGTTTCCTTTGAAATCCTGGCATGGTTTCTCCTTTCTAACAGCTTGCTTGGCCTTTTTCCTTATTATTCTCTCTCTCTCTCTCTCTCTCTGTCTCTGGATTGTCTCTAAATACAAAGGTTAGAGCCTAAAGAAGATATAACAATGAGTCTTGCAGCACCTTAAAGACAAACCAATTTATTATGGTGGTGTGAGCTTCGATGGACTAGAAGTACTTCTACTTGATTACTTGATACTACTTCGATGGCCTTGTAGGCCCCTTCCAACCCTACTATTCTATGATTCTATGATTCTATGATACTTCAAGTGCTTGAAAGGTTGTCCCAGAGAGGAAGGCCAGAATCTCTTCTCGATCATCCCAGAGTGAAGGACCCGGAATCATGGGCTCAAGTTACAGGAAGCCAGATTCCGGCTGAACATCAGGAAAAACTTCCTGACTGTTCGAGCAATACGACAATGGAACCAATGACCTGGGGAGGGGGTGGGCTCTCCCACACTGGAGGCGTTCAAGATGAGGCTGGACAGCCATCTGTCAGGGATGCTCTGACTTGGATTCCTTCATTGAGCAGGGGGTTGAACTCGATGGCCTTGTAGGCCCCTTCCAACCCTACTATTCTATGATTCTATGACTACAGCCCACTTACTCCACAAAAGCGCATGCCATAATAAATCATAGAATCATACTGTTGGAAGGGGCCCACAAGACCATCAAGTCCAACCCCCTGCCCAATGCAGGAAGCCTGATTCCCAGGTGGTCTCCCATCCAAGTACTTACCAGGGCTGACCCTGCTTAGCTTCTGAGATCAGACGAGATCGGAGGCATCCAGCCCTTGTGTTAGCCTATAAGGTGCCACGCAATTCTTTGTTATTTTAGCAGGGGTAGAACAGTAAGAGAGAAAGTAGAAGAAAGGGCTATCAGTGGCTATTAGTCATGATGGCTATATATTACCTCCAGTATCAGAAGCAGTATACCTCTGCACTCCTGTTGCTCAGGAATGTGAACAGAATGGGGCTAGTTCACTCACGTCCTACTCGTGAGCTTTCCACAAGCGTATCATCGGCCACTGTGGAAACCGAATGCTGGACGAAATAGGCCTTTGGTCTGATTCAACATGGCTGTTCTTTCGTTCTTATGCTGGAATTTCTTAAGTTGGAATTTCTC
Source organism: Heloderma suspectum (assembly GCF_057233095.1). NCBI lineage: Eukaryota > Metazoa > Chordata > Lepidosauria > Squamata > Helodermatidae > Heloderma > Heloderma suspectum. Next base: position 325,916,186 of record NC_139460.1, on the reverse strand, counting down.
GCCCCGATTTGACAGGTTCATTATCACTATCCATGCTTCCAAATAATTGTGTGTATGATTCATACCTCACTGGTGCCTGTTGGCGTAATGAGCTATTCTGGGTGGGTGGTTCTCGTAAGAAAAGCGTACACAAAGGTTCCACTTGGGCTGCTGTACAATTGCTCTCGGGCTGAAATGAAGCGTCTTGTTGCCAGCGTTCAGATGTGGAGGCATTACATTCTTCATGCAAAGGGTTTGGAGGGAAACAGAATATATGTGGCTGTTTTGATTGTGACGCACAAACAACTTGGAACGATTAGAAAGGATGTGCAGCACTTTCTGACATAGAACTGTTTTATTGGTACATGGCTTGAGCCAACTCTTGCTAACACGAAGCTTACAGAAACACAGAGACAGTTGTCATAATGCAGGGATAGGAAACCTCTGGCCCACGGAGTTTTTGCATCCAGCCCTTAGAGCCTTTGTGGTTTCCTCCAGGGAGCAGGGCTTGGAACCCAGGGAAAATGGTTAAACTGGGCCAGATTTGATGTGATGTTAAAGGAGCAGCTGCCATCAAAAGCAGCAGCCTGGAATCTGGTTCCCCACTCCATAACAACAGGTAAAACTTACCTGTGTCTTGAAGGCCCGTCATTGCATGCTTTCTGCCCCTTGCCAGAGGTAGCCATTGATGTGATGCAGGGATAGGGACAAGACGTCAGGATCCGGCCAGGTGAGTTTTATTAGATGTGATGGAACAGCTGGAGCATGCTGGGTGCACGGCTCCCATTTGGGGTGGCAACTGCACACTGCATCCAGACTAACTTGGCCTCGTTGTTGTCTTCAGCAAGGCTCCCCTTAAAATCCTTAATATCTGGTCTCTCTCCTTCTCTGTGTGCATAGCTTGGTTCCTGAGCTATGGGCTGCCCCCTTTGTCTGGTACTTCCCCAATTACTTGGTTGTCCTTTGCATTTGGGGGCGAGGTGGATAATTATTATTGTTATCATCAAGTAGCATTTTGTTTTCCAGGGACAGCCCTTCTTTCCTGGTCCCTATTCCTGATATATCACTTGTCCTTGTTTTATCCCTATTTTTGCCATTTGGGGATGCCTGTTTTTTTAAAAAAATTGTTAGTGTGAATTGCCCACTTTTGGGGGTTCTTCTGCTCCCTCAGATCTCTTACATTTCTGAATGGGGAGCAAGGGATGTATGCCTCTTGTCTGGAGAGCACATGTGCACAGATGCATGTGCCTGAACACCAGTGCTCAATTACAGGAGGGGGGGGTTCCCTTTGCCTTTTCTGATGACCCCTTAGCCAATGTGTTTTGGAAGGCTGCTGGGGGAGCATGATTTGGCTAAAATCAGTGGGGGTTAAAGAATGGGTCTTCTACATTGCATCCAGGGTCCCTGTACCTTTTCTTCCAACATAAAGTGAGTACCCATGAACACTGAGGCTGCAATCCTGTACCTATTTACCTGGGAGTAAGCCCCATTGATCATAATTGGACTTACTTCTGAGTAGACACGTATGGGATTGCACATGTTAGTGACCAAGTTCACTTTCGGTGGCTTGAACATCAGCCACTTTTCCCTTCCCCCACCCCATTTTGGCTTTTTTTTCACCGTCTTGCCTCAGGAAGACTTCTGGAGAACTCAAAAGCTTGCACAGCCTGCAGCCAGGCTACCCTTGGCTGAGAAGAGAAGGAGGTCCCTTACGGTGAGGGCAAGTGGTTAGTGCTGGATGCAGAAGCTTCTCGACCATTTAGGCAGGAGGGGAAAAACCTCTGAAGTGAAGCACCGCAGGAGTCATGTGGCTACTGAGTAGGCCATTTGGGGAGTGAAGGCAATCAGAGCTGACAGCCGCCCGGTCAGCATCAAACACCTGCTCAGCACCTGCTCAGCACCCGCTCCAGCCTCCTCGAATGGGTGAGCCTTCTGTTAGGCTGTGAGGGTTTTGCATTTTTCATGTTAGCAGGGCTGTAAAGCCGCAGGGAGCCCAATGCCACTGATTAAGACAGGCAGGAACCAAACCAATGCACGAAAGAAGGGCGTGAAAGGGACCTGCGCATCCTTCTCCAAGGCGTTTTCAAATGCTGGGCCAGGATCTGCAGTGCTTTTCTTTAAAACTTGAGATGGCAACTGAATTTGCTCAGTGGTCACTGCTGGGAGCTGTGGTCCACCATAACTGGAGGACATGACGCTGTGGAAGGCTGGTGTGGGGCCATGCCAAGGTTCAGTACTTGGGACGCCGCTTGAAAGTGCTGCTGTGTGATTCAGTCCTCCTTACTTTTGAGTTAGTGCAGAGTGCAGTCCTACGTACTTCTGAGTAGGCTTTCAATTGGTAAGAATCAAATTCTAGCCCCACCCACTCTGCCTTTGGCCCTGCCGACAGATGGAATGCACATTTTTCCACCTCACCTTTCCCAGATTGGAATGTGGCCCTTTGAAAAAGGTTCTGCATCCCTGATGTAGCCTCTAGGATGTCCTCAGTTTGGATGGGCACCAGCCAGCAGAGCATTTGCTGTTCTCCAGCTTAGTATCCCTGAGGATCCTGGAGTGAACAATTTTGGAGATTTTTTTTTTTTTTATGTTCTGTTTTATGTTGCATTTTTAAGGTTTGGCTCTTTTGTAAACCACACAGAGATCCTTGGCTATTGGGTAGTATAGAAATGTTAACAACAACAACAACAACAACAACAACAACGGTTGCATTTCAGCAGGCTGAAGATGTTTCATTAAAGCTCAATGTGTTTCACAAGTTGGATCTCAGCTGTCACAAGCAAGCACCGCTGAGCTCAATGGCGCTTACGCCCATGTAACTTTGCCTAGGGTTGCAGTCATGCTGATCCTAATAAACTGGGTATTATGCTCTGCACTGCTGCTCTTTGGGGGGGGGGGGTGTTCATAATTTGCTCCTGCACTTCAAAACTGACAGCTGGTTAGAGGAGTTTGGGATGTGATTAAAAGGAAAGGGCACAGGGCACACAATTTTATTTCTTCTTTGCATTTGTATCCTTCCCTTCCTCCAAGAAGCTCAGAGTGGTATATATCCAAGATGATGACATCGTTGGCCACACACACCCCTCCCAGACTTCTCTCTCCCTCTGAGCTTAGCTCCAATCCTAACAGCAGCTGGGAGGAAATGGATTTCCCCAGAAGCAATGGGCCTTTTTGCACATCACAACAGCCCAGTTTTAATTGCCCATACAAGACCAAGCCTCCCCAAAATACTTTGCACGAGGCAGGGGTAGTGGTAGTTCACAACAACAATGTATGGGCAATACATTGTTGTTGTGAACTACGCCTGCCTCGTGCAAAGTATTTTGGGGAGGCTTGGTGCACTGTTTTCTCCTTTCGTGCATTGGTTTGGTTCCTGCCAGTTTTAATTAGTGGTGTTGGGGTCCCTGTGGCTTTACAGCCCTTGTTGTTGTTTATTTGTTCAGTCGCTTCCGACTCTTCGTGACTTCATGGACCAGCCCACGCCAGAGCTTCCTGTCAGCTGTCACCACCCCCAGCTCCCCCAAGGTCAAGTCTGTCACCTCCAGAATATCATCCATCCACCTTGCCCTTGGTCGGCCCCTCTTCCTTTCGCCTTCCACTTTCCCTAGCATCAGCATCTTCTCCAGGGTATCCTGTCTTCTCATTATGTGGCCAAAGGACTTCAGTTTTGCCTTTAATATCCTTCCCTCAAGTGAGCAGTCTGGCTTTATTTCCTGGAGTATGGACTGGTTTGATCTTCTTGCAGTCCAAGGCACTCTCACAATTTTCCTCCAGCACCACAGTTCAAAAGCATCTATCTTCCTTCGCTCAGCCTTCCTTATGGTCCAGCTCTCGCAGCCATAGGTTACTACAGGGAATACCATTGCTTTAACTATGCGGACCTTTATTGTCAGTGTGATGTCTCTGCTCTTAACTATTTTATCCAGATTTGTCATTGCTGTCCTCCCAAGAAGTAAACGTCTTCTGATTTCCTGGCTGCAGTCAGCATCTGCAGTAATCTTTGCGCCTAGAAAGACAATGTCTGTCACTGCCTCCACGTTTTACAGCCCTGCTAACTTGAAAAATGCAAAACCGACTCTGAAATCCTCACAGCCTAACAGAAGGCTCACCCATTCGAGGAGGCTGGCTTGGATGACACAACAGCCCACCGTGGCTTAATTTACCTGCGGCAACTGTCATGTCATGATGTGCCGCAGCTTGTCGTGTCATGCAAACCCAAGCAGCAGGAGTTATTTGAGGGTTCTCTCAGTGGGTGTGGGTGAAAGTGATTGGATGTAGCCATTTAATGGATGTGTTGGAGAAATAACGGGAAGAATCAGAGGTTGCAAGCTTGAGAGGTGGAAGAAATGGTAGAATTAGAAATGGTAGTAAAAGAAAGTGAAAGAAGGAGGTGAACTGAGCAGAGCAGCAGAGGGAGAGGGAAGTTACAACGGTTCAGCTTTATTGGAAATCACTGTGTCATAGAATTATAGAATAGTATGGTTGGAAGGGGCCTACAAGGCCATTGAGTCCAACCCCCTGCTCAATGTGTGTTTTAAACAAGGAGCCATCAAGCAGGAGATATTTAAAATGAAGAGGCATCTAGGAGAAGATAACAGAGAGAGCTTCAGACATCCTGGTTGAGGAAAAGAGCAATGAGATCAAAGAACAGTGTTGCTTGAAGGTCACTGGCATAGAAATTATATTGGATGATATGTCAAAGCAATGACTGATTGAGCCAAGGGAGAGAACAGAGAATAGATACATGTACAGCTGCTTTATAATTTCTGTTCCCCATGTTTTCCTGCCTCATCCAATAATCCTATTTATCTCGCATGGCTTGCATCTTCCTTATGGATCCCTCTCCCAGCCCCCAAAGCAAATCATAATTCTTTAAGCAAGGCTTAATCAGAGCCAGGGTTCACCAGAGCATTTCCCAAAAAATTATTTCTTCATTACACTTCAATCATAGCAGAACTCAATCTTGAAATATACTGATCATTTGATTGTGGACCAGCATTTATAGTCTTTTCCTTAAATTTCCGTTCACCTTTCTGAGAACTCAGAATAATCATGTTCTCGAAGTTGTAGTACAAATTCGAGAACATGAGAAAATCATATGAGAGAAGCAAGAGTGCCTCTGAGCATGCACAGACTGTGTTGCATTCATCACACAGTAATCACAATCAGACCTTGCACATCTGGGACTGGAGCTGTCCTCCCCCCACACACACACTTCTACCACTGTTACCACCTTGGGGAGGTTCCCTTTGGGAGGTGGCCTAGGACGATCCAATCATAAATCTGCCCTCTGTGTCTAATTTGGCCTCCACTGACCCCCTACTGGAAATGGTTGGCAGGGTGCATCTCAGTGGAGCACAAGTTGTATACGCTGCATCTAAACAGACATTTCCCCACCACCACCACCACCCAAAAAAGAGAATTGTTGCTAGAAATGGGTGAATCTTTCTGTTTTGCTTTCTCCCACGATCAATTTTTTAAAAGTAATCTCAAGTCTGAATTATTTATTTATTTATTTATTACATTTCTATACTGCCCAATAGCCAAATATGAAGAAATTTGCAAATTTTGATGAATTCGTATTGAAAATGAACTGAAATGAATTCATATTGAAAATGAACTGAAACAAAATTCTCACCCAATTGCACCCGCCAAATTCAATAGGTTCAATAGGTATCGCTGTTCCCAGCTTGGAGAGGATCATGATGTGTCTGCCTGCCCTGTGGCTTTGAAAGATGAAGAGCCTGACAGGAAAGAAAGGAAAAAGAGGTGGGGACCCCAGTTCGGTACTGGCATAGTTGAATGCTCAGGGATGCAAACCTGGACTTTTAGGAGTGAAGCACTCAAAGTCCTGGACCCGAATGGGCAAATTTGTCAGTTTCTGTTTCTCCCACATTTGATTTTTTTACATCTCCATTTCTTTTCATTCCAAAGATGGAGAGCTATGCAAACGTTGGTAAATCCTTATCAAACCCGATCTGAAATTGAACTCTCACCCATCCCTTGTTCGGTATTTGGGATGCCATTTGAAAGTGCTGCTGTGTGATTCAGTCCTGAGTTGATGCAGAGTGAGTTGATGCAGAGGGCGAACTGAGATTTAAGGAGAGGAAACACAGAGTGTAAGATGTGATTCGTGAATCAGAAAAAGCAAAGATAATTTTGGCGCGAGACGAAAGGAACATCTTGCGCTGGCCCTGAGCATTCCATGGAAGCAGCGGAGGACAGACCTGATTCTGGAGGGATTAAGCAGTTCCATATTTCTGTGGCTTTGGCAGTGTGTCTAATGCCACAGCATGAACATGCCTTTGGCCCAGACGCCTTGAAAACTGACACAGGCAGTTCCCCAAAGGGACCTGAGCATTTGCCACTGCTCTCTTCCGCATATTTTTGTACCAATTCCATGGAATTTCAAAACTGCTGTCCTCAATAAGGGTTTTGTTTGGGGCTTTTGTTTTGTTCTGGAAAATGCGCACGCGCACACGCGCACGCACCATATCTGATCATTTGTTACTGATTTTACTACTATTATTCAGTGCTCTTATTCAGCCAGCCCAGCAGACTGCTATATGGTGGGGTGTGGCCCAGGACAAATGTAATTTTGGAATTAAACAGAATAAAAATTTGCATTGAAGCAACTCAAAAGCCTGCCCAAGGACAGCTTAATCTTGTTTGCTGCAGAAGCGCATATATTTACAAGCTTTCATCGCAGGGAGGGTCAAAGAGTTCTATAAGGGGCTTGATCTCTGTTACAGCCTCCCTCAACTGGGTGCCCTCCAAATGTGTTTGACTACAATACCCAACCAGCATGGTCAATGGCTGCGCTGGCTGGGGATGGTGGGGGTGGTAGTCTGGCACATATGCTCTATTCTCAGCCATGGAATAACAAGGCACGTGCAGTCGAGGGGGCTGACTCTTTCTTTCCTTCCTTCCTTCTTTTCCCAGTCATCATCAGGTCCATGCATTTTTATCTTTTTGGATGGTAGACAATTCATCTTATGGGCATTCTGTCACCCTAACCATCTATTTTCAGAATCTGGTTTGTTTTGGTCAGTGTCATCTGAAATGTTTTATTTCCATGTCATAGAATCATAGAGGTTGGAAGAGATTCTGGCCTTCCTCTTTGTGACAACCTTTCAAGTACTTGAAGAGCGCTATTGGATCTCCCCTCAGTCTTCTCTTCTCAAAGCGAAATATGCCCAGTTCTTCTTTCAGTCTCTCCTCACAGGGCTTTGTTTCCAGTCCCCTGATCCTCTTCGTTGCCCTCCTCTGAACCCTCTTCAGCTTGTCTGCATCCCTCTTAAAGTGTGGTGCCCAGAACTGGACACAGTACTCCAGATGAGGCCTAACCAGTGCTGAGTAGAGGGGAACTAGTACTTCACGGGATTTGGAAGCTATGTTTCTATTAATGCAGCCCAAAATAGTATTTGCCTTTTTTGTAGCCACATCACATTGTTGGCTCATATTCAGCTTGTGATCTACAACAATCCCAAGATCCTTCTCGCTTGTAGTCTTGTTGAGCCAAGTATCCCCCATCTTGTAACTGTGCATTTGTTTTGTTTTTCCCTAGGTGCAGAACTTGGCATTTATCCCTATTAAATGTCATTCTGCTGTTTTCTGCCCAGCACTCCAGGCTCTAGGGATGTACGAAAGTCACTTACCTTTTCAAAGGGTGACATTCGCAGTGGGGGGGAGGCACTCCGTCCCTCCCCCTGAAATTCTCTCCAGCCGGCTCCGCTCCACGGAGATTCCGCAGAGCCACCAGCCGGGGCCGCCCACAGCTGGACATCTGGCCGCTGGGCAGCCTGCAGGGATGCAAATGGCGGCAGCCATAGCCGCCGCCATTTGCGTCCCTGTATTTTGCCATGATAGGCTACATAAATATTTACGTAGCCTATCATGGCAAAAAAAAAAACAGTGAACACAAATGCGTTCCCTTTTTTTTTTGCCGCGATACGTTACATAAATATTTACATAGCCTATTACGGCAAAAAAAAAAAGGGAACGCAAATGGCAGCCACTATGCCATTTGCGTTCTTTCTTTTTTTTTGCTGTAATAGCCTACATAAATATTTACGTAGGCTATCACGGCAAAAAAAAGGGAACGCAAATGGCGGCCGCCATAGCCGCCGCCATTTGCGTTCCCTTTTTTTTTGGTGTCCCTGCGTTAGCCGTGATAGGCTACATAAGTATTTACATAGCCTATCACGGCTATATGGAAGAAGCGAATGGCGGCCGCAGACGCCATTCTCAATGCAGCACGGATGGCAGCAGGTAGGTGCTCCGTTCTGGGCCCATTTCGCGGGGCAGGGGGCGGGGGGCTTCGTTCCGACATGGATTTCAGGGGGCCGAATGCACTGGCATTTGGCCTCACCGAGATCCGTGGCGGAATTCTCTGACATCCCTAGCTCCAGCCTATCAAGATCACTTTGAATTTTGTTTCTGTCTTCCAGGGTATTAGCCATCCCACTCAATTTTTTGTCATCTGCAGATTTGATCAGCATTCCCTGCACCTCCTCCGCCAAGTCATTAATACAAATGTGGAAGAGCACTGGGCCCAGGACTGAGCCCTGCGGTACCCTGCTCCTTACCTCTCCCCAGTTTCAGAAGTTCCCACTGATAAGCACTCTTTGAGTCCGATTCTGTAGCCAACTGTGGATCCACCTGATAGCTGTTTTGTTTAGCCCACCTTTGGGCTCCAACATTTCACAGCCAAAAATAGGAACTCTCCAGTGTCTCTTCATTACCCATGACTGAAGACTTGTTATGAAGACTGGTCCAAGCTGTCAGCTGCAGGTGTTTTTGCTCTTTAAGGCGATGTGCCAAGATCTCACTAGGACATTCATCATTTTCCCAATATACCTGTCTTAAATTAGTCAGGGCAAATTCTGCCTGCTCTGAAATAATATTGTTCAACTCATGCTTAGCATCCTGCAACTCCTGATAAAGTTGTGTGTCTTTTATCATGCCATCAGTTTGCCTCATTCACAATTTTACAGGAGGTCCAGGTGATGGCTTCTTCCATCCGTAACCCTCCTGTCTTTTCCCACCGCTTCTTCCATCTGTTTACCATGGAAACTCCAATAAGAAAAGAGCCGGAATAGTTGCGCAGCACCTTCTGATGGCTAGCGCTAAGCCCCCTCCACCTTGAAGCACCCTTAGTCAAAGGGAGACAGAGAGGCCTGAGCTGGGAGCTGATCTCTCCCTGTGCTGTGCCTTTCTCAGGAGCTGTTTTAGACTATAACTCCCATAATCCTTGACCATTGGTCATGCTGGATGGGGCTTATAGGAGTTGTAGTCTAAAATATTTGGAGAACACCAGATTATCTACTCCTGTGTTATGTCATCTGCATCCACCTATGTTCAACTTGGATATTTGTAAATAAATTCAAATGCTATAGAATGCCATAAATCTCTAGTGATCAGTAAGTGCTGTTCCGGGAAATTGGGGGAAAGCAGTCACACCAACCAGGCTCTTCTCCACCTTCTGTATGCTGCTATGTTCCTCGGCAATAGATTATCCATCACTGATCCTTTTGAAATGGGTTGTGCTGATCAGCTGACCATCATTTCTCAGTCCTTTCTGATAGAGCAATCCTAGGCTTGTTTGCTCAGCAGTAAATCCAACTCAGATCAATAGGGCTTCCTCCTAGGTAAATGGATATAAGGTTCCATTCCCCACCCCACCCCCACCCCCACCTCAGAATGTAAGGATGTGGCACACCATGTTTAATCTCACAATGTCACTGTATTTCATGGAGAAACTCAGGCGTGGGACCAGATCTGTCCCTCGTTCAGGGGCCGTTTTCCAGTAGTTGGTGGGGCCAAAAGCAAAACGTGGCAGGTTCAAAAAACAACTAAAATAGCAGCTTATTTCAGTTTAAAGACACAATCCTGTGCTTGTTTGGATAGAAAAAGCTCCTACAACTCCCAGCATGCCCCAGCCAGCCATGCTGACTGGGGCATGCTCGGAATTGTAGGACTTTGTGCCCTAAAGCTCTCACTGCCCGTAACAAAGCCTTATGAGAGGCATGTCAACCTTTTAGAATGGGGAGGGGAAACCTCCAAAAGCCAGGAAGCCATCAACTAATCTGCATTTGGGGAAAAGGAGGTAAGGCCAGGGGAAACCCCAGAGGGCCTGGATTGGAAGCACAGACAGGCAAGATCTGAGGTTCAACACTCCTGTGATAGCTAAAGAGAATCCCCCTGTTTAGAAGCAGTGTCCCTCTGAATATCATTTGCTGAAGGACAAGCAGCGCTCATTTTGGCTCTGGCAAGTAGCACATGCTTCTGTCTCCAAGCCTGCCCCTCTGCTCCAGGGAAGTTATTTCTGCTACAAACACTGTGCCGTACTTCTCCCCACCCCGCCAACAGCCAGCCCTCCCCCCAAGATATGAGGACAGGCTTCTGGCAGTAAACTAAACAGAGAGAGGTCATCCACTCGGGTTAATGTGTGCTGCCTATGCTGAGGAGTGTATACTTTTCCGTAGATCATTTATGTCCCGAGAGCTGGCTGGTAATTAAATCTTGGCTGTTCCTTTGGCGGGATTCCCCTTCGGGGTCACGATGTCGACTTGTTCACTAGAGAAGATTTGTCCCCAAGGAGGAGCGTCAATTGCTTGAAGGGAAAAATGTATTGTGAAAACATGCAGCCCTCTGAAACAATGGCTGTCTCTCTCTTGCGCGCACTCTTAGAAGCTGGGTTAAAAACAACAGTCAGGCATTTCCCTTTTTAGCTAACCAGACCGAGACACTGGATTCACGTGGGACTGCCAAGTCTTACCCTTTGACCAGATGATTCAGGCTTTTAGCCTCTTTCGCGGATTCTCCAGGGGAAGGGGTTAGATCTTGGGGTAAGGGGGCAGCACCTTGGGGGCAGGCGACTTTGGGCTCCTTGGCTTGAGAACCTTCTTTGTTACCTCTGCCCCATGCTCGCCATGCTCTGTCCCTGCCCCACAGGCTCTTCCCCCTGTTCCACCAGTGGGTGTCCCCTTTGCCGTGCACTGCTAGCCTCTACCCCTACGCAGAGGAGCACTGGTCAGTTCTGAAGAGCAGGCACTCATCATGACATTCCTCGAAGCCACGCCCCCAAGGAGGGTCCAGAACTGAAGGCAGTTGCATGTGTTGATCCACATCAACAAAACCAGTCCCATCCATCTCCACCTGGGGCATTGCTTTTGTAAAGCGAATGGGTCTTCATTGCCATTGAAGACCAAGCCGCCCCAAACTATTTCATAGACTCATAGAACAGTAGGGTTGGGAGGGGCCTACAAGGCCATCGAGTCCAACCCCCTGCTCAATGCAGGAATCCAAGTCAGAGCATCCCTGACGGATGGATGTCCAGCCTCGTCTTGAACGCCTCCAGTGTGGGAGAGCCCACCACCTCCCTGGGTAATTGGTTCCATTTTGCATTACAACAGGTATAGCTCACAACAATATACTGTCCTTGGGGAGTCCACCTTCCCCCAGCTACTGATCAAATTCAGACAACATGCCCCTGCTCATCACTGGGTGTTTAACCCATGATGAGCTACAGCATCTGTGGGTTCTTTAGCCCATGACGAACCGTTGCGCCCATGGGCACCAAATTGCATATGCAACCCCTGCTTGGGGACTGCCGACTGAAGTGAACCTGGTGAGAGTGGGTTATGCGAGGGTTAAACATGGCTGGGGTTGATGGCAGTGGTAGTCCAACACATCTGGAGGGCACCAGGTTGGGGAAGGTTGATGTAATAGGCACAGGGCATAGTTTGAAGTCACTTGGGACAGCCACCTTGCTGAAGCTAAGCAGGTCTGGAGCTGGTCAGTTCTTGGAGGGGAAATCACCTGGGTTTCCCAATAAATAAATAAATACATATGGAGGACAGGAAGGCCTGGCGTGCTATGGTCCATTGGGTCACGAAGAGTCGGACACGACTTAACGACTGAACAACAAAAGAAATAAACCACTGATTTCTGCATCGACAGGGCTTGTGCAGAGACCCTTCCAGGTGGTTTGTGACCTGCACATCCAGAAAGAAGGACGAGCTGTGGGGACACAAGAAAATCATGCAGGGCTCTGTTTTTGAAACCAGCTCATGAAAATCCATGGGAATCCTGTTAATGTTGGTCTTATCCATTGCAACCCTGCAGCAGGCAATCAAGAAAAGAGGCCATCAACCTCTCCTTGGCCTGCCCTGGAATGCGCTAATTGGGTTGATGGGGATATAATCCACCACCACCACCCCTTGTAACATATATATGAACTGCTCATTAAGGCAGTGAAATTCCACTGCAGGACAGAATGCATTCCTGGATACATGGTGTCAAGAGGGGAGACCAGGCACATAGCCAGAAAAAATGTGGCGGTGCTGGTGGGCTTAAAGGTATGGCTCTTGCGAGGCTGGGCACCCTGAGTCAACGTGAAAGAGAGGAAAAACCCATATACCAAGCAGTCAGGACAGAGAAGCTTTCAGCCCCATTGATTTCAATGGAAGATAAGCACATGCTTAAGCTAGGAATGTGAGAAGAGCCATGCTAGAGAAGACCAACGGCATAACTAGTCCAACATTCTCCTCCCACATTGGCCAACCAATTGCCTCTAGGACAGGGAGACGGCCCACCTGGGGGCCCAATCCAGCCCTCCAGGGTTCGCCTGATGCTCACACTCCCCTCCCCTAACCCTATCTTCTTTCCCCCGAATGCCGATCATTTAGCGGTTTCCCGGCTTTTGTGCATTTTCTCCCTATTTTGAAGTGCCTCTCTGAAGACTTAGGTGCTGGCAGCCAGAGCCTTAAGCTAAAATATGTTGGCATTTTTAACCTCGCACCTTTTGCCATTGGCCCAGTCTACTGGAATGCTGCCTCTGAGAGCTTTTCTGAAACGGAATTTGGCCCTCGGGCTTCAAGAGGCTTTGCACCCCTGCTCTAGGAAGACCCCAAGCAGGACACGGAGGCACCAGCACCCCCCTTCTCATGTTCCTTAGCAAGTGGTATTCAGAGCCATATTGCCTCTGCTTCCGGAGATAATATACAGCCATTGTGAATAAGGGTGCTTCCAGATAAAGCTTTCATTATTTTTATTACTTATTTTTATCACCCTGAGTAATATGATGTCTTTCACAAACTGGGCCACCTCCCTGCTCACCCCTAACTGCAGATCATTTATGATCAAGTTAAAAGCACCAGTCCCCATACAGATCCTTGGGGGTCTTCGCTTCTTTCTTCCCTCCATTGCATGAACTATTCATTTATTCCTAATTTCGCCTTCCCATTCTTTAACTAGCTACTGTGCCAGAAGAGGACCTGTTCTCTTATCCCATGTGTGTCAAGTTTAATCAAGAACCTCTGGTGAGGGACATTGTCAAAAGCTTTGTGAAACTGATGAAACTTAGAAGTGCTTAACTTTGGCTTAAATGTGTTATGATTATGTATGGAGTCATTTAAATGTGTCCCTGAGATGGTTTATGCATTTTTAAGAGTTGCGTAGAAGGGAGAATTCCCATCAGCTGCAGCTTTTTTCCGCCTTTGCTGCTCTGTGATGGGAAAAGACACATGCAATGACATTCTCACAGAGCAATCCTATGCATGCTTACTTGGACGTAAGGTCCACCACATTCAGTGGTGCTTACTCCCAGGTAAATGTGCATAGGACTGCAGCCTTTGTTGTTGTTGTTGTTCAGTCGTTCAGTCGTGTCCGACTCTTCGTGACCCCATGGACCATAGCACGCCAGGCCTTCCTGTCCTGCGTTCTCTCCCGGAGTGTGCTCACGTTCATATTCATTGCATCAGTGATGCTATCTAGCCATCTCATCCTCTGACGTCCCCTTCCCCTTTTGCCTTCAGTCTTCCCCAGCATCAGGGTCTTTTCCAGAGAGTTTTCTCTTCACATTAGGTGGCCAAAATATTTGAGCTTCAGCTTCAGTATCTATCCTTTCAATGAGCACTCAGGGTTGATTTCCTTTAGGATGGACTGATTTGACCTCCTTGCAGTCCAGGGGACTAGTAAGAGTCTTCTCCAGCACCACAGTTCGAAAGCATCAATTCTTCGGCACTCACCCTTCCTTATAGTCCAGCTCTCACAGCCATACATTACTAATGGGAAAACCATAGCTTTGATTAGACGGACCTTTGTCGGCAAGGTGATGTCTCTGCTTCTTACTATGCTGTTTGGGTTTGCCATAGCTTTCCTCCCAAGGAGCAAGTGTCTTTTAGTTTCATGGCTACAGTCACCATCTGCGGTGATCTTGGAGCCCAAGAAAATAAAATCTGTCACTGCTTCCATTTCTTCCTCTTCCATATCCCCGGAAGTGATGGGTCCAGATGCCATGATCTTAGTTTTTGTAATGTTGAGTTTCAAACCAGCTTTTGCACTCTCCTCTTTCACCCTCAACAAGAGGCTCTTTAGATCCTCTTTGCTTTCTGCCATTAGGGTGGCATCGTCTGCATATCTGAGGTTGTTGATAATGCTCCCGGCAATCTTAATTCCGACCTGTGATTCATCCAATCCGGCGTTTCTCATGATTTACTCTGCATATAAGTTAAATAAGCAGGACAACAATATGCAGCCTTGTCGTCTTGTCATACTGCAGCCTTAGTTTTATACAACTCTTCAAAAAAGAACTGTAGGAGTCTTCTGTGTTTTCTATGTCCTACCTCATCTTCGATGAATTCTACCAGATTCTGAATAGTTACTTCATTTTTTAAAGTTTCAGTGAAGCTGCTTTGGCACCACTTGTTCAGCCTCCACCACTTGTTCTATGTCATATTACTTGTTCTGCTGCATTCTACATCAACATACCCACTTGCCTCCATCAATCTGTCATCTATCCATCCATCCATCTAAGCCAGTTTTAGGTACTATGTTATGGTACTTACAGTTGTGGAGCAATGAACTATGTTTCAAATTAAAGCTTTTTTGCAGAAAAATCATGGTTTTGCCAATTTACACACACACCTCATCAGATAATTATGAGAAAAGAAAAAAGAACTGAAAGAAAGAAATACGAGCTACAGTCTTTTGGAACCTCCATCACCGCTGATTGTGAGAACTCTGGCTTCAGTTAATTGAAATTAGCTCCACTTAACTATTGGCTCAGCTGCAGGGAGGTTATAGAAGGTTTATGAAAAGTCCATCTTCTCAGATGTTTTGATAAATGCTGCTTGAGCACAAGATGTCAGCAGCCAAGATTCTGCATGCTGCTGGTAGAAAGGAGAAGCAGGCAGCACCATCGAAGTGTTGGTCAAATGCTCAGCTGAATGCAGGAATATTGTGTATGTGCAATAAGAGTGGTATGTGACTGATGTGTGAAACTCATGTGTGATAAGAGCATCATGTGTGAGAGTGGCATGAATCAAGGCATGCAAAAGCAGGCATGTCTGAGCATATGTGCTGGGGTTCAACAGAGAGAAAAACCTTGCACTCAGAAAAACGCATCCAGAAACTGATGTGGGTTGCTATTGGTACAGGATTATTTCCCTTCCTTTCCCTTTAGAAAAAGAGTGTTCTGAATTATTAGAGATGGAAAGCAGCTTTGGTTTAGTCCTCGAGTTACTGCTGGTATTGTTGGATGTATTCTTGCCCACTTTTGTCATGCATCCACAAGGCATGCTGCCATAGAGGATAGCATGTAAAATTTCGTGTTTAATCATAAGTCCTACAAAGCGTCCCCTGCAACATCTCACAGCCCTCCCCCCACCCTCCCCAGATCTGGTGTTCTCTTGCCATTCTAGGCATGGTGGTGTTCTGAGCCCTGCAGTGCAACCCATGAAACAACAAAACAGAGAAGGTGGGGCTGTGGGGAACCGGTCTTCAGAACTATTCCGCAGGATGACAGATGCTCAGAATGAAACAAGATGAGCCAGTTAACAGCTTGAGAGAAGGATCAGAGCAGCCTTGCCCAACCAGGTACCCTCCAGATGTTTGGGATGGAGATCATGGGAGATGCAGGCCAACACCACCAGGTTAGGGAGACCTGGATTAGACTCTTTTCAGAGCCTCCACTTAATGCCTTTTCAGAGATGACAGTTCTTAGATCTGCCCCACTAATCTAATTTGTTTGCCGCGAGAGTGCAAGGCAGTGGCATCTCCTGTCTTGTGCCCCCCTCCCTGGGGAGAAAGAAGGGGGAGGATATCATATTCATATTCAAATCATTTAATTAGGGATTCAGACAGGGCCTCTGTCTGGGGAGATGGGACCCTTCATGGACCAACCCCTAGAGGGGCTGCAGTCTGAAAGCAATGAGAAGGCATCTGATTAATATGGCCTCCTGGGGGCGGGGTGGGGGGGATGATGGCACCAGGCCAGGAGAGAGAAAGAATCTGCCCCAAGGATACCAGGAGCAGAGGAGAGATCGCATTCTCCACATTTGTCTCCGGAAATCACCATGGTTTTCTTTTAAAATGCTCCAGATGGCAACGTACTGCACCAAGGAGAAAGTGGGATAAAGGTATGCGGGGGGGGGGGGGGCTGCAAACAACAGTCGCTTTGTCCTAGTTCTACTATTGCTCTAACTGGCACTTCAGCCTTTTATTTACATGGCACTCACGGCACTTCGCCATTGTACAGGGTGCAGGAGCGACGGGGTCCCTGTCTCATCCATTTGGAATTTGTTTTTAATTTAAGATTTACAATCAATATCCGTGATGTGGCATCATATGTATAATCCCAGCTTCAATGCACTGATTTCACGTCATGTTATCATAAGAGGTTGTATATAGTGCCCCAGGGCTTTTGCTTGACAAAAGAATGGAGCTCACTTATCCAGATATCTCCCTTCTCCCCCCCATCACCACTCCAGCTCCCCGCCCCCCCCCCCAAAAGCAACATCTTTAAACAACAATAATAATTGTAAGAAATCCCAGAGGAGTAACCGCGTTAGTAGCAAAGAACAACAACGAGTCCTCGGCTCTGTAAAAACTCACGAGGCTTTTAGGGCAGAAGCCTTCACGGGCTAGAGCTCCCAGCATCAGAAATACACATTGGGTTGTATCCAATGTTAGCCCTACTTAGAGTAGACCCATGGAAATGAACAGCGCTTAAGTCAGATTAACACTGGATACAACCCACAGGGAGGATTTCCAGCCAAGGAAGCAGGAAAGTGCTCTGTTTGTATTTACTTGGGGGCCAAATGCCAGAAAAACAAGGAGAGATGCAGCCCTTTTCCCCCTGGCCTATTTCTGTAAGTCCAGCCCACCCGGCCCCCCAGAGGGCCACGCCCCCTTTCCCCAACCACCAGCCATGTGGTGTTTTCCCAACTTTTGCAGGTTTTCCCCCCATTCTGGGAGGTCCGTATGCCTCTCCTAAGGCTGAGTTACTGGCAGTCAGAATTTCAGCTACAAG
Source organism: Heloderma suspectum (assembly GCF_057233095.1). NCBI lineage: Eukaryota > Metazoa > Chordata > Lepidosauria > Squamata > Helodermatidae > Heloderma > Heloderma suspectum. Next base: position 325,898,893 of record NC_139460.1, on the reverse strand, counting down.
GGGCTGGTATTTGCTTTCATTTTGGCCTCGCCCCCTTTGCCTTTGGCTCCGCCCACCCCTGGAAAGCTGCTCCAAACTGGAACTGCACCCCTGCACTGAACAGACCATCTCAGCTCAAGGCCCCACCCTGAATCCAACCAAAATCACCGAGTTCCACCCCCGGGAAGAGCTAGGCCACGCCCCAGGCCCCACCCCGAAAGCCTCATCTCTCATTCCACAAGGCAGCAGCCTTACAGGAGCGCAGAGTCAGGGCAAAGTAGAGGAGCCTGTAAATGCGAAGCCGCCAACACGCGACCCGCAGTGGCGAAGGCCATCTGTTTGTGTGCTGCTGCCTGGGCACGGCACGCTAGTCTGACCCTTCCAGCGCCTTCTCATCCTTTACCCCTCACTGCCAAGCACGGTTCATTTAGGTCGGGACAAGGCGGACCTTGCTCCGGTCCAGCGAAGCAATTTGGACCTTCTTACGACTACCTTGCCAAAAACAGTCCAGGGAACAGTTTGTCGCAGGAAATCAGAGGCAGTTACACCATACCTCTGATTGGATTAGCTAAAGGTTAGAGGGACGTTGTGAAATCGGACTTTGAGTTTCTGCAAGACTTTGGCGGGGGAGAGAGAGGGAGAGAGAGAGAGAGGGACGTCCCAGCCCATCTGCCTGAACAAGAGGCTTTTCTTAGCTGGGCTGCTCGGCAGCTCTGCCCATGCTGACAATGCACAGGAACTGGGGAGAATGTGAAGTGATATCAGCATGATACACATTTACGAGTATCTTACTTGTAGTTTTTTCCTTATCATGGCTGAGAGGAAGGGTGGACTATTGCGCACTATGTGGATTGCAGAGCAAACAGTTTTCTGCCAACACTGTTCTTGTTATTTTTTAAATCCTAACTCCAAGGGTCTGTCTACACTACAAACTAGAGCACCCTTTCCCCAACATTCCTCCAGCCAGCATGGCATTGGTAGGTCTAGGGCAGCCTTCCCCAACCCAGTCCCCTCCAGACGTGTTGGACTACAAGTCCCATCACACCTAGCCAGCATGGCATTGGTAGGTCTAGGGCAGCCTTCCCCAACCCAGTCCCCTCCAGATGTGTTGGACTACAAGTCCCATCACACCTAGCCAGCATGGCATTGGTAGGTCTAGGGCAGCCTTCCCCAACCCAGTCCCCTCCAGACGTGTTGGACTACAAGTTCCATCTTACCTAGCCAACAAGGCTATTGGTCTCAGGCAACCTCCCCCAACCTGGTCCCCTCCAGATGTGTTGGACTACAAGTCCCATCTTACCTAGCCAGCATGGCCATTGGTCTCAGGCAACCTCCCCCAACCCAGTCCCCTCCAGACGTGTTGGACTACAAGTCCCATCATACCTAGCCAGCATGGCATTGGTAGGTCTAGGGCAGCCTCCCCCAACCCAGTACCCTCCAGATGAGTCAGACTACAAGTTCCATCATACCTAGCCAGCAAGGCTATTGGTCTCAGGCAACCTCTCCCAACCTGGTCCCCTCCAGATGTGTTGGACTATAAGTCCCATTGTACCTAGCCAGGATGGCCATTTGTCTCAGGCAACCTCCCTCAACCTGGTGCCCTCCAGGTGTGTTGGACTACAACTCCCATCAAACCCAGCCTGACTTTTTAATTGAGTGATTGATTGATTGATTGATTGATAATACTTGTATACCACTTAATGTAACACAATCTCTGAGCCGTTTACATGACACAGTATTAAAAATCACTATTAAAATATTCAATTAATAAACATTTACAGGTACAGCAACAGCAACAAAAATAACAAAAAACATTTTTTAAAACCAATAAAAAACAATCGAATGGAGCAGCATCATGCTTATGCACAGCAGGGCAAGCTTGCGTAAACCGGTACACTTTCATCACATTTTCTGCCTCCCGAACCACACAGAGGAGGGGTGTTCCAGAGGTTCGGTGCCACTACTGAGAAAGCCCTGCTTTCTAGATGTCACATGATAACATTCTGTTGCTCGTGGAATGACCAGCAAGGCCTCCTCTGAGGATCCTAACAGCCAACTGGGCAAGGGTCTCCAAATCGGTGTCTGTGTGCACCGATGTGCCTGCAGACCCATCTATTAGGATTTTTTTTAATTTAAATCTTTTTTAACTTAAGGGTTGATATGCTGCAAGCAAAGTGCTTCTCTCCAGCACCATCCTTCTTTGCGTTCAAAAGGGTGGTTGAGGAGTTAAGACCACCATCTCTGCTCTGTACTTAGGTTCTTGGGCAAGTTCCTTTTCTTTTCATCTCACCAGCTCGCCTTCTGGGAAATGAAGTCTTTTATGACCAGCCATGCCCACCATGGTGGCCATTTTATGAATGGGTGAGTCCCACCCCATGGCAGCCATTTTGTGAGAGTGCCCATGACACTCTCTCAAAATTCCAAATGTGCCCACTGACACAAAAAGGCCAGGGACCCTGATATAAGAACAGGTGGTCTACTAGGTACCTCCCCTTCATGGATCACTGCCTTGTTGTGGCGAAGGGGCTTGCGTAACTCAGTGAAGCCATAAGCTATGCCGTGCAGGGCCACCCAAGACGGACAGGTCATGGCAGAGAGTTCTGACAAAATGTGGTCCACTGGGGAAGGAAATGGCAACCCACTCCAGTATTCTTTCCAAGAAAACCCCATGGAACATATCACAAGGCTAAAAGATATGATGCCGGAAGATGAGCCCCTCAGATCAGAAGGTGTCCAATATACTACTGGGGAAGAGCAGAGGGCATTTCCAAGTAGCGCCAGAAAGAGTGAAGCGACTGGGCCAAAGCCGAAAGGACACTCAGCTGTGGATGTGTCTGGTGGTGAAAAGAAAATCTGATGCTGTAAAGCACAATATTGTTTAGGAACCTGGAATGTCAGATCAATGAATCAAGGTAAGCTGGAGGAGGTCAAACATGAGATGGCAAGATTGAACATCGACATCTTGGGAATCAGTGAACTCAAATGGACAGGCATGGGCGAATTTAATTCAGGTGACCATCATATCTACTATTGTGGGCAAGAATCCCTTAGAAGAAATGGAGTAGTACTCATAGTCAACAAAAGGGTGGGAAAAGCAGTACTGGGGTACAATCTTAAAAATGACAGAATGATCTCAGTACGAATCCAAGGCAAACCATTCAACATCACAGTAATTCAAGTCTATGCCCCAACCACTGAGGCAGAAGAAGCTGAGGTTGATTGGTTCTATGAAGACCTACAACACCTTCTAGAACTAACACCAAAAAAAGATGTTCTCTTCATCATAGGAGATTGGAATGCTAAAGTGGGAAGTCAAGAAATCACCAGGATAACAGGCAGGCATGGCCTTGGTGTACAGAATGAAGCAGGACAAAAGCTAATACAGTTTTGCCAAGAGAACACGCTGATCATAGCAAACACTCTTTTCCAACAGCACAAGAGATGACTCTACACATGGACATCACCAGATGGTCAATATCGAAATCAGATTGATTATGTCCTTTGCAGCCAATGATGGAGAAGCTCTATACAGTCAGTCAAAACAAGACTTGGAACTGGCTGTGGCTCAGATCATGAGCTTCTTGTTGCAAAATTTCGGCTTAAATTGAAGAACGTAGGGAAAACCACTCAGCCATTCAGGTATGACCTAAATCATATCCATTATGAATATACAGTGGAGGTGAGGAATAGATTTCAGGGATTAGACCTGATAGAGTGCCTGAGGAACTATGGACGGAGGTCCATAACATTGTTCAGGAAGCAGCAACGAAATCCATCCCAAAGAAAAAGAAATGCAAGAAAGCCAAGTGGCTGTCTGATGAGGCTTTCCAAGTAGCTGAGGAAAGAAGGGAAGTGAAAAGCAAGGGAGAAAGGGGAAGATATATCCAACTGAATGCAGATTTCCAGAGAATAGCAAGGAGAGACAAGAGACTAGAGATCTCTTCAAGAAAATTGGAGATCTCAAGGGAACGTTTTGTGCAAAGACAGGCATGATAAAGGACAAAGAAGGCAGGGACCTAACAGAAGCAGATGAGATTAAGAAGAGGTGGAAATAATACACAGAAGAACTATACAGGAAAGATCTTAATGTCCCTGATAGCCATGAGAGTGCGGTCACTGAACTTGAGCCGGACATCCTCGAGAGTGAAGTCAAGTGGGCCTTAGGAAGCATTACTAACAACAAAGCTAGCGGAGATGACAGTATTCCAGCTGAGCTATTTAAAATCCTAAAAGATGATGCTGTTAAAGTGCTGCATTCAATATGCCAACAAATTTGGAACACTCAATAATGGCCGCAAGACTGGAAAAGGTCAGTTTACATTCCAATTCCAAAGAAGGGCAACGCCAAAGAGTGTTCAAACTACCGCACAATTGCGCTCATTTCACATGCCAGCAAGGTGATGCTCAAAATCCTACAAGCTAGGCTTCAGCAGTATGCGAACCGAGAACTACCAGAAGTACAAGCTGGGTTTCAAAGTGGCAGAGGAACTAGAGATCAAATCGCCAACATTCGCTGCATCATGGAGAAAGCAAGAGAATTCCAGAAAAACGTCTACTTCTGCTTCATTGACTACGCTAAAGCCTTTGATTGTGTGGATCACAACAAACTGTGGCAAATTCTTAAAGAGATGGGAGTACCAGACCACCTTACCTGTCTCCTGAGAAACCTGTACGAGGGTCAAGAAGCAACAGTAAGAACCAGATATGGAACAACTGAGTGGTTCAAAATTGGGAAAGGAGTACGACAAGGCTGGATATTGTCCCCCTGCTTATTTAACTTATATGCAGAGTACATCATGAGAAATGCCGGGTTGGATGAATCACAGGTCGGAATTAAGATTGCTGGGAGAATTATCAACAACCTCAGATATGCAGACGATACCACCGTAATGGCAGAAAGCGAAGAGGATCTAAAGAGCCTCTTGTTGAGGGTGAAAGAGGAGAGTTCAAAAGCTGGTTTGAAACTCAACATTAACAAAACGAAGATCATGGCATCTGGCCCTATCACTTCCTGGCATATAGAAGGGGAAGAAATGGAAGCAGTGAGAGATTTTACTTTCTTGGGCTCCAAGATCACCGCAGACGGTGACTGTAGCCATGAAATTAAAAGACACTTGCTCCTTGGGAGGAAAGCTATGGCACACCTAGACAGCATAGTAAGAAGCAGAGACATCACCTTACCGACAAAGGTCCATCTAATCAAAGCTATGGTTTTCCCAGTAGTAATGTATGGCTGTGAGAGCTGGACTGTAAGGAAGGCTGAGCGCCAAAGAATTGATGCTTTCGAACTGTGGTGCTGGAGAAGACTCTTACGAGTCCCCTGGACTGCAAGGAGGTCCAATCAGTCCATCCTAAAGGAAATCAACCCTGAGTGCTCATTGGAAGGACAGATACTGAAGCTGAAGCTCCAATATTTTGGCCACCTAATGCAAAGAGAAAACTCTTTGGAAAAGACCCTGATGCTGGGAAAGACTGAAGGCAAAAGGAGAAGGGGACGGCAGAGGATGAGATGGCTAGATAGCATCACCGATTCAATGAATATGAACTTGAGCATGCTTCGGGAGAGAGTGCAGGATAGGAAGGCCTGGCGTGCTATGGTCCATGGGGTCACGAAGAGTCGGACACGACTGAACGACTGAACAACAACAACTAGGTACCTTGGTCCCAAGTTGTTTAGGGCTCTTGTAACAGAACCTTGAACATGGTTCGGCAGCTGACAGAGCAGCCAGCGCAGTTCTTCCAGCATCGGTGTGATATGTTGGAGGAGAGCGCTCCAATGGGCGTTCCTCACTAGCTGCAACTTTTGAACCAGGCCCCAGTCCAGCCAGCATTTGACGCCACCTTACATTGCATCCAGCCATGCATCCACCTAGCCCAGGTTTGTACTATCTGACTGACAGGGTCTTCCCAAGGCCTCAGGCACAGGCTTGGAGCTGTGCTGAAATTTCTCAACATATATTTTTCTGCAATTTTTTTTTTCTCACCACCACCCACTTTTTCCACCCAGAAAAAGGCCATCTAACAGAATTTTCTCTGTATGTTCTCCACCATTTTCTTTTCACAGCAGCTACCATTTCCACACACACACACACACACACTGCTGTGGAACAGCCCCCCCACAACCGGGTGTCCTCCAGATGTGTTGGACTACAAGTCCCATCATGCCCAGCCAACATGGCCAACAGAGCCAGACTCTCTGCAGAGTCGCACCAGCACCTTTTTATGGCCGAGACAGTGCTTCAGAGAACAAGCCCTCCTGCCTCTGAGAGAGCGAGCTGGAAGGCAGGCGGTGGATGCTCCAGAGATACCTCAGGGCATTTTCCCACTGTGGCAAATGTGGGGCCAGCAGGGCTCACTGGAGCACCTGCTGTAATGCCACCAGGTGGCAGCTCCAGAGAGTCCTGTCAGCTCCGCTTTCCCGCTGTGCAAATGCCACAGCAGAAGAGCAGCTGGCAGGACTCTCTGGAGCATCTACCCACTTGGCAGCATTCGCCCACCCAGGTGCCCATCCTTCCAGCAGCACCTGCAGGGTGCCTTCCTCAGGGGGCGGGGAGTTCTCAATTTGCCACTCCTCCTGCTCTGCCACCTGAGATGGAGGATTCACCCTGCCTCATAGGAGGGCTGGCCCCGGCCAGAGGCAAGGTCAAAGTACGAGTGCTGTTGAGCAAAGCATTTGTTTTTGCAAAGAGCACGGGGACTGTCTCTCATGCCTGATTTATTTCTTTTTTAATGTCTTTTGGCGTGACATTTCATGCATCTGATGATGGAATGGAACACAGGCATCACCAGAAGGGAACTTTGCAACGATGACAACATTTGTGGGCTGACATGGGAAAGTTTGGAGCGTGCCCAGTGGGACAGTAAACGCTAGAGCCCATTAAATAAAAATAAAAACCATCCTTGCCCATGAGAATCTGTCTTCTCACACATTTAAAAGAAAAACTATCATGAAGGAGAAACGCAGAAGGGGGCATGTTGTTTAATGTGCAATTCATGTCCGGTTCTCACTTGCAGCAGCTGTATCTGCTGTGGGGACCATGTGAAAAGTGAAAGGAGAATCTCTAACTGAGAACTGAGTGGAACGTAGTGGCTAGAATGTTAGACTACTACCAGGGAGACCCAAGTTCAAATCCCTGGTCGGCCATGTTGCTGACTGGGGAACCAGGGAGCAAACAGGGTCTCTCAAACTAACCTACCTCACAGGGTTGTTGTGAGGATAAGATGCAGGGCAACTGGCCTTCCTGAGCTCCTTGGAGGTGGGAGGGTGAAAAATAAATGTAATAAAACAGGGGTGTCGGACACCTTTCAGCCCGAGGGCCAATTCAGTTTCAGGCGGCCGGTTTCCAGTGGTGGGCAGGCTGAACGCAAAATGGGTGGGGCCAAAGGCAAAGGACAGGAGCCAAAAATGCAAAAGATACCAGCATATTTTAGTTTCAATCCCTTACTGCCAGTAACTCAGCCTTAGCAGAGGCATTTCAAGGTTTTAGAATGGGGGGGAAACTGCACAAAAGCCAGGGAAACCACCAAATGTTCAATGGCCAGGGTAAGGGGGCATGGCCTTCTGGGGACCCCTGGGGGGACGGATTGGGATCGCCAAGCCTGAGGTCCTGCTTTAAGTGGAGATGCCAAACTCTAAGCTGGCAACCTTTGGTCTGCAAAGCATGTGCCTTGCCACCCAGCCATGTCTCCTCCCCAAGAGTAAAGATAGAGCTCCACCCTCCAGAATTGTCTTTCTGGATGATTTTGTGAGCCTTCCGCTCTCTCTACTGTACAGCTATTTTTAAAGATAATATTCTAACTCCGTGGAAACTATTTTTCTACATCCTGAGTGACTTTGTCTTCAGCTGTTCCTAAGCAGTGATAATTAAGACAACCTGATGGAAAGTTTCAAGTGGCTGCATCTGACTTCTGCATCGGTTATTGATGCCACACCAAGCTTGGGTTTCTCTTTCCCAGATTTGTGGCAGAAAGCGGGGGGGGGGGGATAGTTTACATAAGGGGCAGGGTGTGGTGGGCGCCTTGGAAGGCTGCAGACTTGGCACTGCTCAAAATGGGTCTGTTCTTTCAAAAAGCTATGCTCCAGATCAACCACATGTTATTGGCCTTGCTGCTGTTTAACTTACCAAGGAAGGATCATTTCCTTCCAGGAAACTACAGGGCCTGACTGTGATTTATTAGCTGGGCTTTGGGGCCGCTTCATCCCAAGGATTTGGGGTGGCTGGCAATCCTTTAAGAATGAAAGCTCTTATATGAAAGAATGATTGTAGCGAGACTAATATATAACATATATTTCATTTACCTTCTTTCACGACACGCAAACCAGCATGAATAAAAGATCTTCTTCCCCCATGCATCCAAACTATCTTCGGACTCTGGGTTCGAGTTAGGTAGGAAATCAGCAGAAATAATTTCTTCAGCTCTATAGAAGTTTGATGATAAATACATTTTATTTCATTTCATTTATAAATGCATGCCTTTTGGAGGGGCCAGACAAGGCAACACTTTGGACTCTGATTTCACTCATGCCATCTAAGGCACTTTTGAAGCTCTCTTTCCTTCTTGGAGTGTATGTGTAAAAAGACAGACGTGCCATTTTAAATGCTTTTTTTTTTTAGCCATGCAGGAAGGTGCATTTTATCACCTTGCTGTATTTTGCAGGAATGCACATTTTAATACCTTACTGTGTTTTGTGCATCATCTGTGAATACATGCATTTTATCTGAAGCTTATTTTTAAGTGCATTCTTTTCTATAGGGTATGCACCTGCCTGCACCCATAAGTCATCTTTGGAAGCCCATCTCTGTGTGTCCCCTCAATCAGAAATTTGGAAGAAGGCCATGAGAGTGAGGGCTTTCTCAATGACATCCTCCACCCCAGCTCAGCTCTGAAATGCTCTCCCTAAGAAATGCTCTACTTCACAGAGGAACATCCTCTGTTTTGGACATCTGACAAAGGGCAATCCTCTACCTGAAGGTGTCCTGTATTTGATGGCCTGCCCAGTCCAAGCCTGATGTAAAGAAAAGCGCCCTAAGAAAGGAGAGCAGAGCACAGGCCTTGAAGTTGCCCATCCACAGTTAGCACTTGGACGGAGATTGAGCCGTCCTCAATCACCTAGTCAGTCTTTTGCAATATGGTGAGGTGTCTTGGATTTCGATTTAAATAAGAGGTGTTGTTTCTAAATCTACACCTATAGATCTGCAAATTGGTGTCCTTTTTTTTTTTTTGTCCTCTTTCTGGTGGTGAATTTCCTTTTCTTTTTCTTCTTTTGGCAATGCATAAGTGTCCACCCTAAGCACGCCTAGTGCCCACATTACTGTCTTTTCAATGCCAAGCCGAAATCTTTCCATTCTCCAGGCTTTTAAAGATCTGCATTTGAAGCCTTGTGGATTGGTTTTAACTCCAGTTTTTCTTAGCTTCAGTGATCTATGGGATGTATGTGTCTGCTGAACTTTTTATCTGTCCTGTTTCTTTAATTGTGGATTTTATGGTATTTTATTGTGTTTTGATCTGTACAAAGCCTAAATAGACTTTGTATATGAAGCACCTAAGAAAAGTAATTAATGAATAGAGTTTTACCCATATTTACACGTTCCCACCCTCCCCTTTTTGAGTTTTCCTCCCTGTACAGAAATGTCTTTCAGATGAGTATGGACAGGCCCAGTGTGGCTTCCTTAACCAATTCCTCCTCCTTTCTCATGACCGTAAACATCGTGATCAGATACAAACACATGTCCTTCACTGTCTCCATCTCTGATGAAAACCAACAAAGTCAGAGAAAGGCCTTGTCAGTTTCATGGACACCTTCTTGGGAAGGGACCAATCAACATGTTTGTGTGTGGTGGGGTGGAGTTAGTCTAATTCCTGATTTGTTATTTGTTCATTTAACTTACTAGCTGCCGTATAGCCAAAGCTCTCAGGGCAGCATACAGAAATACAAAACACAATAAAATCCAGTTAAATGCTGTCGAAAAGAATGAGCAGCCAGAACAGAATTTAAAACAGAGAAGTCTCTGAAGTATCAAAATCAGCAAATATTAAAAAGATTGAAAAATATCCACTGAGATAAAAACAGCCCTAAGAAACATCTGCACAGCAGAATGTAAGGCATCTAAAGGAGGTCCTCATAAAACCATTAAGTCCAAGGTCTAAAATTACCAAGTTGCACTTCTACAGTTAGAAACGTAGGGGAAGATTATGGGATTATGATAAATTAATGTACCGGATGATGATAATTTAAAAATAATTGGATAAAATCCAGCCAATGCCAAGTACATTAAGTCCTATTGATTTACGTGGATAAGATTTCCCCACTGAGGTCTCCTGGCGCCATGCTGTCATCTTTTCGGCACCAGGTTACCACTGTCCTTTGCTCCCAGGCATTTCACAACGTTTTGTGGCATATGATGGGGCATTTATGTCCACTGTTTTTATCAGGTCTAGTATCATACTATGGGCATCTCTACGCCAGACTAAAATCCCGCATTTAAAAGGGGGCTTTCCGCTTCTGTTTTAAATGCAGGATCACAACTGACTCCCTTTACATGTGCTTCCTTTTTCCCTTCCCCTTTCCTCCTCCTCCCCCCCCATCTGAGTCTTCCATTATCTTTCGTTGCTTTTGCACCTCTTCTTGCCGCTTTTACTCTTTTCACGGAGGAAACTGAAGCAGAACACAATGGGATAATTTGATAGCTCATTAGCTGCGATCTATTTAGAAATGGAACAAAGGGCATTTAGTGCAAGAGGGGCATGGCAGGGGCACAGCATCATGTAAATTTCCCGCAAACTTCCGTGAAGGAGCCATCTCAATCGCAGGATAAAAGCCCAGTGTGAAGGAGCCCTGTAACTGTTTTAGCTGTTGAAATGGTTTCAAATTTGGTATGTTAGAGATTTTATATTATGCTTTTAGAATCTTGTATTGTGGTGTGTATTTTGGGGAACTGCCCAGGAAGCTCCGGCTATTGGGCAATATGGAAATGAAATGAAATGAAATGATGAATGAATGAATTAATGAATGATGAGATTAAGTCCAGGCTTGATTCACCCACTGAAGTCAATGGGACTGAGACCTGCTTTTAAACCTTTGCTGGACCATGCACAGCAATGTATTCCTTCTTATAGGGTCCCCTCTCTTAACTCCATGACCTACCTGTGAGCCTTCAGCAGGGTCGCCCCAGCAGCATAGGGGGCAACTACTGGAGCAGCTGATAAAAAAGCAATATGTCTCCACCTTTAGGCTGATGGAAGGGGGGTTTCTAGAGCTGTGGGCAAAGGGCTTCTCAAAATTATCCAGCCGATTTGTGAGCAGAGAAACTGGGGGGACAATTTCACCGAATTTCTCCTAGGGGAGGAGAAATTATCCAGCAGTTTCTCACAGGGAGGGCTCACTACTGGCAGGGTTGTAGCACGGCTTCTTTCTTTTTTCTTGAGGGTTTTTGGTTTACTGCACTGCTTCTGTACGTGGCAACAGCATCAACTGTGTTGAGGCTTCCACTTTTCTGAGGCAGAATTCTGAATTTCTTTCAGTGGTATTTTTGAGCTTCCCTAATCACTGCGAGGGGGCCGAGGGGGCTGTGTGTGTTTTCTCTCTGTGTGTGTCACACACCTTCCCGTTGCTGTGCAGCCTCCCAGGCCACCTGCACTTCCTGGACTGAAAAAGCCCCATGGGAGGACTTGCCTCACGAGGTCTTCCTCATGATGCCTTCAGCTAAAGTGCGGGAAGCCAGGAGGCTATAGGCTGCCACAGAGATTATTGTGCAATGGCAAAGCACAAGAACCCCAAACCCAACCCATGAGAATTTCTCCAAAACAATTTGCTTTCTCCACCAAATTGAATGAGAATGGTCCAAAAAAAATGTAGGAGTGTATTGGCCCCAGGCCTGTAACTAGGTCACCTGTAGTTCTAGAGGGGCCTAGAGATCTATAATGCCTTGCTTAAGTTCATTATGGGTGCAGTTTCCTTGCTAGTAGGCCTCTGAGCATGTGAGGTGAGTTAAAAGCCGATAGCAGCGGCCTCAAGCACATTCCATACTAACAAGCTAGAGGGTCTTATCAAGATGGGCCTGGGAAGTAAAGTTTGTTTGTCTTAAAGCTGCAGGTGGGTGTGCTGAGACCAAGCACTGCTAGTCTATGCTGGGAATGAATGCTAGTTGGCGCTTGCTGATGTCGTGCTGCCTCACTGCTAACATGTATGGTATAAAACCCATTTTACCCCATGGCTCTGGGTTCAGAGAAGCTGTCTGATCCAACCATAGGGTACACCTGTGTGCCGATTGTACTCAATAAAGTATCGCCTTGTAAGTAAACCTGGATCTGATTTATCACTATCTTGGCACCTCTAAATTAAGAGTTTGAAGCCTACTGCGAGGCAATACGAGGAGAAATTTTCAGCACAGCGCTATTTTTCCCCCCTGCTGTTCTTTTGATAGGTTGAGTCTGAAGACCAAGTCTTGGCTACTTTCTGTGGAAGAGAGGCTACAGACACAGAGCAGACGCCAGGGCAGCAGGAGATTATGTCCCCAGGTTCATACATGAGCCTCACGTTCAGATCGGACTTCTCCAATGAGGAACGTTTCACTGGTTTTGATGCCCATTACACAGCAGTGGGTAAGTACTAGCTTGGCTGTGACATGGCTGCCTAACCCCATGGATGTGAAACTTCCTGCATTCGTGGGACACTTTCCATGTCAGGCAAGGAACCCTTGTGCAACTTTGTAGAGCAGCATTCTATAACCTGGTGCTCTCCAGATATATTGGACTACAACTCCCACCATACCTCAGCTAACATGGGAATGACCCCCTGCTAGCTGGGAATGATGGGAGTTTCAGTCTAACACATCTGGAAGGCGCAAAGTTGGGGAAGACTGGAATAGATTCGTCTCCTTCTTTGCTTTGGTTCTGCTGGCATTTGAAGATTTTTCTTTTTCCTGTTAAGTTCTTGTGTGTTAATTCTAGCCCTATTTATTTATTTACTTACTTACTTACTTATTTTAATGCTATCTTTAGTGTTGAAGCGTTGCTACTTCCATGTATCTACTTGTTTTTAATGATCAGATTATTGTTATTTTGCTTTGCATGTTCATTAGCTACATTAAGAGGGTTTATTCCCCCATTGTAGGGGGAAAGTGGATCATAAATGTCGCCATAAATAAATAAGACATCAATGGAGCTTCACAGGGCCCAAACAAGCTTCACAGATCAATGGATGCACCTGGTATGTGCTTAGAATCCTATAGGAAGCCCGTAGAAATATTGGAACACCAGTGTAATATTATTAATATGCTCCCAGTGACTCCCTTCCCAAAATATTCAGGATGTGTGAGATGCCACATTTCAGCAACGGCTGAAGCTTCTCAACAATTTATGTATTTTTTATTTACTTAAAACATTTGTATCCCACCCTATATCATGAAGATCCCAAAAATTATTTATTTATTTATTATTTATTTATTTCATTTCTATATCGCCCAATAGCCGAAGCTCTCTGGGCGGTTCACAAAAACTAAAACCAAACAACACACAATAAAACAATTTAAAATATATAGAACATTAAAACCACAATATAACAATACAACCACAATAAAACCTAGCAGCAGTACAGGAGTTTAAAATACAGATTTAAAACAGCAAAGATAAAAATTTAGAAAGCTAAAATGCCTGGGAAAATAAAAAGGTCTTCACCTGGCGCCGAAAGGAGTACAATGTAGGCGCCAGGCGAACCTCACTAGGGAGCTCATTCCAGAGCCGGGGTGCCACAACAGAAAAAGCCCTCCTCCTAGTAGCCACCCGCCTCACTTCCTTTGGCAGGGGCTCACGGAGAAGGGCCGCTGATGATGATCTTAAGGTCCGGGCAGGCACATATGGGAGGAGGCGATCCTTCAGGTAACCTGGCCCCAAGCCGTTAAGGGCTTTGAATGTTAACACCAGGACTTTGAATCGGGCCCGGAAATGGACCGGCAGCCAGTGCAGCTGGAAAAGTACTGGCGTAATATGAGCTCGCAGGCCAGTCCCTGTTAACGATCTTGCTGCCCTATTTTGGACCAGCTGAAGTTTCCGGACCGTTTTCAAAGGCAGCCCCACGTATAACGCATTGCAGTAATCCAGACGAGAAGTTATCAGAGCATGGATAACTGTAGCTAGGCTATCTCTGTCCAGATAAGGGCGTAGTTGGTATACCAGCCTAAGCTGATAAAAAGTGCTCCGTGCCACTGAGTTCACCTGTGCCTCAAGTGACAGTTCTGGATCCAAGAGCACCCCCAAACTACGAACCTGATCCTTTAGGGGGAGTGCAACCCCCTCCAGAACAGGTTGAATATCACCTAGCCGGGCAGACGAACCACCCACTAACAGTACCTCCGTCTTGTCTGGATTGAGTTTCAGTTTATTAGCCCTCATCCAGTCCATTACTGTGCCCAGGCACTGGTTCAGAACAGCCACTGCCTCACCTGGTTTTGATGAGAAAGAGAGGTAGAGCTGGGTGTCATCCGCATATTGATGGCACCTCAGCCCACACCTCCGGATAACCTCCCCCAGCGGTTTCATGTAGATGTTAAACAGCATGGGGGATAGAATAGAGCCCTGTGGAACCCCATGGCACAATTGCCATGGCACAGAGCAATAATCCCCCAGCACCACCTTCTGGAATCGGCCATCCAAGTAGGAGCGGAACCACTGTAGTGCAGTGCCTCCAACTCCCAACCCAGACAACCTATCCAGAAGGATACCATGGTTGATGGTATCGAAAGCCGCTGAGAGGTCCAGGAGAATCAACAGGGTCGCACTCCCCCTGTCCCTCTCCTGGCAGAGGTCATCCCACAGGGCGACCAAGGCAGTTTCCGTTCCAAAACCAGGCCTGAAGCCCGATTGAAATGGATCTAGATAATCCGTTTCATTCAAGAGTGCCTGGAGCTGTCCTACAACCACCCACTCAAGCACCTTGCCCAGGAAGGGGATGTTGGCCACTGGCCTATAATTGTTAACATCCTCTGGGTCCAGGTTAGGCTTTTTCAGGAGTGGTCTAATTACTGCCTCTTTTAAAGCGGCAGGCACCACTCCCTCTCTCAAGGAGGAATTTACAACCTCCTGGACCCAGCTGGACAACCCCTCCTTGTTTGATTTAATAAGCCATGAAGGGCAAGGGTCAAGCACACAAGTGGTCGATCGGACTTGGCCAAGCACCTTGTCTGCATCCTCAGGCCTCAGTAACTGAAACTCATCCAATAAAACTGGACCAGACGGTGCTCTGAACGCCTCTACCAATGGAACTGCATTAATGGTGGTGTCCAATTCATGACGAATCTGAGCGACTTTATCCTCAAAGTGCCGCGCAAACTCGTCACAGCGTGCTACCGAGGGTTCCACTGTCTCTCTCCCTGGCCCAGAATGTAACAGGCCGCGAACCACTCGGAAAAGCTCTGCCGGGCGACACTGAGAAGATGCAATGCTGGTGGAAAAGAACTGCCTCTTTGCCACCCTCACCGCCACAGAGTAGGCTCGATAGTGGGCTCTTACCTGTGTTCGGTCAGACTCAGCACGAGTTTTCCTCCACCTGCGTTCTAGCCGTCTCCCCTCTTGCTTCATTGCCCTCAGCTCAGGTGTATACCAAGGAGCTGGCCGGGCTCTGCTCAGAGGGAGAGGGCGCTTGGGTGCGATCGTGTCAACCGCCCGAGTCATCTCTGCATTCCACAGAGCGACCTGGGCTTCGACAGGAGCACCAGCCATACCAGCAGGAAAATCCGCCAGAGCCCTCTGGAATCCATCGGAATCCATTAATCTCCGGGGGCGGACCATTTTAATAGGTCCCCCACCCTTGCAGAGGGGAAAGGCCGCCAGGAGTCTAAACCTCAGCAGGAAGTGATCTGACCATGACAAAGGGACAGATGTTAATTCCTCCACTTTCAGATCACCATCCTCCTGCCCAGTCGAGAAAACCAGATCAAGCGTGTGTCCTTTTATATGCGTTGGGCCGATGACATGTTGGGACAGCCCCATGGTTGTCATGGCGGCCATGAAGTCCTGAGCCGCCCCGGATACAGCGGCCTCGGCATGGAAGTTGAGATCCCCCAGGACCATCATCCTGGGGGTCCTCAACACCAAGTCCGAGACCACCTCCGTCAGCTCAGGCAGGGAGTCCGATGGGCAGCAGGGTGGGCGGTACACCAACAGAATCCCTAATCTGTCCCGGGTACCCAACACAAGGTACAGACACTCAAGATCTGCACTCGAATGAGCAGGAAGCCTGGAGAGGGAGATTGAATTCCTATAGACCACGGCAACCCCCCCTCCCCGACCCTCAAGTTGGTGTTGGTGCTGCAGCGAGTACCCAGGAGGGCACAGCTGGGAGAGAGTGACCCCTCCCAGTTCCCCCACCCAGGTCTCAGTAATACATGCCAGGTCAGCCCCCTCATCCACAATCAAATCATGGATGAGGGAGGTCTTATTTTGGGCCGACCTGGCATTCAGCAGCAGCACCACCAGACCCGAGGGCAGACTGGTAAGGCTGTCAGGAACCATCAGGTTGGGGGAAGAACCAGAAGAGGGGACAGCTGTAAGGTGTCTAGCCCCTCTTCTCCTCAGCTGGCCTGTTAATCCCCCAACGCCATACCTCCCCCTGCCCGTGACCACAGTTATGGTGGCACCTCCCCCACCCCCTGAGTTGTCCAATAGTCCTCCCAGGCACATATTAAAATATTAAGATATAAAATATACAACAGTTTAAAAGAATATAAAAGAGATAAAAGAGAACAGCAGCTAAGAAGGAGCAGATAGTCCACGTTTGCCCCTTCCCCTGGTCTTTAAAGCTGCTGCCCTCTGCTGCTGCTGCTATTTGCTGCTGGTGTTGTGGCTGCTGGTGTCTCTGGAGAGGCAGGTGGGTAGATCTTGCGACTCCAAGTGCGACGCTAAGTGTGCACTTAGCGTCGCACTTGGCGCGACACCGAGGCGCACGCCGAGGCGCTGCCTCTGGCAGCCCCGCCTTAAGTACCTGTGGGCGGGGGCAGAAGCAGGCTCAGGCTCAGGATCACCCGGTGCAGCTGCTGGCTGGTCCTCCTTCCCCAGGCTCCTTCCAAATTTTTGGGCAGCCCCCAATAAAGCCTGTTGCATTAGTCAAGCCGTGAGATTACAAAAGCAACAGCACATGTGATGGGCGCTAGGTCAAAATGGGACAGGGGCTGAGAGTTCAGTTTACAACAGGCATGGGGAACCTCTGGCCCGTGACCGGGATGCAGCCTATGGGGCAGGGTCTCCATCTGAGCCGCCAGTTCACAAGCCCGTTGGTCTCTCCGGTTCCATCACAGACATCGACGAGTGCCTGGAGAAAAGCGACGAGGAGCTGGCTTGCGACCACCACTGCCACAACTACATCGGCGGCTACTACTGCTCCTGCAGGTTCGGCTACATCCTCCACTCTGACAACAGGACTTGCAAAGGTATCACCCAAGTCACCACGCACGCATGCACTGGGGATGGTGGCTCAGAAGCTCCCAGTGGTGCCGCTGCCACACTTGCGTCACCATCGAAAGCCTCAGGTTCAATCTGTCCGCCTCTTCCTGAGCTGCTAGAGCAGGCATGTGCAACTCATGACCTGGCAAGCTGAAGGAGGCCCCCGGAGGGCTAGAGAAGCAAACTGGTTTTGCTGCATGCCTGGGACTGTGAGACAGGGGCTTGTTCAACACCTGGTGGACCAACATGCATGGCTGGAGGATCACAAGGAATGCAGGCCCTTGGTTCGTCTAGCTCAATATTGCCGACACTGACTGGCAGCAATGGCTGTCCAGGGTTTCAGGCAGGATTCCTTCCTAGCCCTAAATGGAGATGCTGGGGATTGAACCTGGGACCCACTGCAGGCAAAGCAGGCACCCTAGCACTGAGCTACAGCCCGGTGGTAGACTTGACAGGTTAAAAGAGATTTAAACAGTAGATAGTTTGATAGCATGCCAGTCGCCTCCCTTTCCCCCCACCCACCTAGCTTCAGCCATCTTCAGGGGCATTTGGTTGTCATCTTCTATCCAGTAGATATCCATCTATAAGAACTGGTGGTTGGGGTGATAAAACCGATGGACCAGATTTCCCCAACCTGGTGCCCTCCAGATGTTCTGTACCGAAACTCCCATCCTTCCTGACCATTGGCCATGCTGGGTGGAGCTGATGGGAGACGTAGCCCAAAACACCTGAAGGGCACCAGGCTGGGAGGGGCTGGAGATCGACATTCATCACTTACTGCTACTATTTCAATGTATCCTGTCTCCTTGGTGCAACGTCTTCCTATGCCCCCATGCTGCCTTTGCAGGTTCTTACTTGAGAACCTGGGACCTTTTGCTTGTGCTCTGCCAGTGGGCGATGGGCCCTCCCCTGGACAGGACACATACAAAGTGGCCACATATGGAGTCAGTCCACGGGTCCATCTAGTCTGCTATTATTGCAAGTTCTGCAGTCGCCCTGGTACCCAAGAGGAGATGCAGGGGATTAAACCTGAGACCTTCTGCCTGCAAAGCAAAGGTCAGCAATGGAGGCATAGGCCTTTCTTTTGCTTCCCCCTGCTGTGCAAATGTTGGCAGGCTTTATTTATTTATTTATTTGTTTGTTTATTTGTTTGTTTGTTTGTTTATTAATCGCCCATCTGGCCGGTCACCCGGCCACTGTGGGCGATGTAATACAAACAGTTTTAAAACAATAAAATTTTACATGAAAACATCATATTTCTAAAAATGCCCTAACCCACACCAAAAGCCTGCCTGAACAACCACGTTTTTAATGTGTGGCAGAAGCTCATTAAAGAGGGGGCATGGCGGAGTTCCCTAGGGAGGGAGTTCCACAGAGTGGGGGCCATCACAGGAAAGGCCCTCTCCCTCGTCCCACCAATCTAGCTGTCCTGGCTGGTGGAACAGAGAGGAGGCCAACCGAGTCTGATCTTGTTAAGCAGCCTGTCTGGTGCTGCTGGAGGTGCTCCTTGAGATAGGCTGGGCCAGAACCATATAGGGTTTTAAAGGTCAAAACCAACACCTTGAATTTGGCCCGGAAAACAACTGGTAACCAGTGCAACTCCTTCAGCAATGGAGTGATATGATCATGCCAGCGGCTGCCTTTAATCAGATGAGTCACCACGTTCTGTACCAGCTGCAGCTTCCAAACCGTCTTCAAGGGTAACTCCACGTAGAGAGCATTACAGTAGTCTAGACGAGAGGAGACCAGGGCATGTACTACTGATGGGAGCAGATGGTCGGGAAGGAAGGGGCACAGCCGCCGTATCAGATGGAGTTGGTACAGCACTGTCCGGCTCACGGCTGACACCTGAGCCTCCATGGGCAGCTGGGAGTCCAAAATGACCCCCAGGCTACAGACCTGGTCTTTCAAGGGTAGCCGTACCCCATTCAACACCAGGTCAACATCCCCCAACCTCCTCTTGTCTCCCACCAAAAGTACCCCGGTCTTGACACGGTTCAGCTTCAGCTTATCCCTCCCCATCCAGCCACTCACCGTCTCCAGACATTTGGACAGGGATTCTATGGCCAACCTTGGTGAAGATTTGAACGAGAGGTAGAGCTGCGTGTCATCCGCATATTGATGACACCACACCCCAAACCTCCTGATGATAGCCCCCAGCGGCTTCACATAGATGTTAAATGGCATCGAGGAGAGGATGGAACCCTATGGCACCCCACAAGTGAGCGACCATGGGTCCAAAACCTCCTGTCCCAATGCTACCCTCTGGTACCTGCCGGAGAGGAAGGACCGGAACCACCGCAATACGGTGTCTCCAATGCCCAACCCCTCCAGGCGGTCCAGGAGGACACCATGGTCAACGGTATCAAAAGCCTCTGAGAGGTCAAGGAGAACAAGGAAGGAGCATTCACCCCTATCCAGAGCCCTGTAGGCTACATGTCTGTTGGAGAAACACATTAGGAGGTGAGGCAGAGTAAATACCTGAAGAAACACGATATTCAGTTTGCAGGTGTTTTAAGGTAAATTGTTTTTAGCTTTTAACTGATTGATCATGCTGGTATCCTACTCTTCATGTATGGATTTATCTCACCCATATCCTTAAAACAACCCTGTGGTGTTAGAGTGACTGGCTCAAGGCCATGCAGGGGTTTGAACCCACAATATAGCCAGACTGCTCTACATCCCCTGCTTTGTGTTTGTTGCAGTGGAATGCAGCGACAACCTCTTTGTTCAGAGAAATGGGGCGATCAGCAGCCCAGACTTCCCCAACTCCTACCCCAAGAGCTCTGATTGTTTGTACCGCATTGAGTTGGAAGAGGGCTTCTTCATTAGCCTGCAGTTCGAAGACAACTTTGACATTGAAGACCATCCAGAGGTCACCTGTCCATACGACTACATAAAGGTGAGCGCAGAAGGTGGATCTTGCCCATGTTCCATGGGGACAGGAGCTGGTAGGATAGGGAGAAATCTCATCCCCTTCCCCCTAGGTATTAAGGTTGTAAGAATACTCAGGAATTTCAAACACCCTTTTCCAGCATATCCATTTACCCAGTAGTGGCAACAAGGCCAAAAATAAATGTTTTAGATTAGCCACCATTCCTGCATTGCCTATGTCAATTTGATGGCTGCCTCATTCAACGTGTCTGCCATATCACAATAATCTATCGTGGTGGCCATTTTGGGTGGGGCATATTATCGCATGGGCCAAATTTCAATCCAGGTTGAACACAGTTTAGGAAATGGGAGTTGCAGAGCTCAGCTACAGCAGGGAGACCTTATGGTGGCGTATGCATATTTTGCAGCCAGACGATCACTCCCAGCTTCAATCCCCAGCATTTCCAATAAAAAGGATCTCGCATAGCAAGGCAGGAAAACAGCTCAGTTGGGGGGCCAGTTACACATCACCAAAAAAGAGGACATGCATTGCCAAAAAAGTGGACAAAAGAGAGCACAGAGTTGCACAAAAATGGAGTATGCTGATTTATATTTATATATGTACATTCAGAAATAGTTACTATAATTCCCAATAGTAATACACCTCATCGTGGTGGGGAAGATGCTGACCAGCTCAGTGCCAGCCGTCGATGCTCAGTGACAAGTACCCTGCTGTTCTCCCTTCTTATGGTTCATTGGATAAAAATATAAAATCTGGCATAAGTCCTACTTAGAGCAGAGCCATTGGAATAGATGGGACTTCAGTTCGTCCCATTCATGCCGGTGGGTCTACTCTAAGTAGGACTTAGCTTGGATTTTATCTTTAAACTGAACTTGGACATATTCAAATCGAGGATGCCTGGAAATAGAGGATTGTCATCCGACAGCCCTTCAAAGAGAGGACTGCCCTCTGTAAAAGATGACACATGGCCACCCTACACCGCAGAGAGTCGTGTCAGTCAGAGTGGATCGTGCTGCACATGGGGGATTGCTGTTCAGACTCAGTATAAGCTTCAAATAGCCACAGATCATAAGACAATGGTCCTTGACCTCTTATGTCAAGAGAACCCTGAACAACGTGACCTAGCAAGCTGAGCATTGCCCACTTCATGGCTTATCACCTGTTAGATTCTTGACAAGCCACCCACTGTGTGTTTTACCAACCTGAGATAGCAGATTATCTGTTGGGTAGCGGCGGGTGGGGGGCTTGCTTTTGATATGGTGGATCACTCTCACGAACAATGATGGTTCCCTGAGTACCAAGCAACCCTTCCTAAGGAAGCATGGACAATGGTCATGGAACAAACAGACGTCCCTTAAACATTCCTGTTGTATCCCTTGACTGAGCCAGTGGGGTCTCAGGTCCTCCCTTCTTGCACCCTCCTCCGATCAACATGATTAATTTAGCTAGCTGGCTAGCTAGTTGGTTAGTTAGTTATTTCATTTCTATACTGCCCAATAGCCAAAGCTCTCTGGGCAGTTCACAAAAATTAAAACCGAAAAGCACACAGTAAAACATATCGTAAAACAGTTAGTTAGTTAGTTAGTTAGTTAGTTAGTTAGTTAGTTAGTGTGTACATTTCTAGCCCACCTTTCTTCCACCACAGAGCTGGGTACATCTGATGTACATCTGATGAACTGGACAATGTCCAGGAAAGATTGCTCCAGAATAAATGTGTTAGTCTTCATGGTGACACAGAACTCTTTGTTGTTTCTGGGTACAAAACTCCTTGTTGTTTCGAGGAACATAGCAGTCTCCCACCTGGGCACTGACTCCCATATGGGCACTGTTTTCTGTATCATGTGTTTTCAGACCATACCCTGGGGTATCAGTGGAGGTCCTCTACTTAAGATTTTTGAACCCCCCAGTATTCCTCCCATAGAGACCTGAAAACTGCCCAGAGAGTTTCAGCTATTGGGCAGCATAGAAATGAAATAAATAAATAAACCTGCCAAAATAGCATTTTGCAGGCAATTTCAACTCTTCATTGCCTTTTAATGCTGCAGTTTGCAAACAAAACCTCCCTACATCAGCCTTTCCCAACCAGGTTGGAGATGGCTGCTCCATCGACAATGGTGCCTTTTCTCTGTTCATTCTTTGGTTGTCCTTCCTGACAGATCAAAGCTGGGCTTAAGGAGTTTGGGCCTTTTTGTGGAGAAAGATCTCCAGGACGTATCGAGACCCGGACCAACAGCATCCAAATCCTGTTCCACAGTGATAACTCTGGAGAAAATGGAGGATGGAAGCTGACTTACACGGCAATCGGTAACTCTCTCCCTGCCATGATGCTCCTCCATTGTTCCTGCGGGCTTGTGATACATTTTGTGGAGCTACAGATCTGCAGAAGTGCAGTTCATGCTGTGAGGTCGGGCAGGGCCAGGCAAGCTGAGGAGACAATGGTCAGGTCTAGGACAGCCGCCTCCCCTTAACTCCCAAACAGGAGGACCAGATGGAGTCTGCCCAGATCAAATCCTGCCCCTCCACCCCCCAAAGCTGCTTCCTGTTTGGTTGGGGAGAGCAGAGCGTCATCCCGCTCCAGGGAGCCTGGGGACAGTGTGCCCGTCACCGAGACCCCATCACCACTGGAGACCGGTGCTCCAATTTCAGTGGGGCTGTCAATCCATTCTGGGACTCAGTCAGAACCAGTCAGAACTCTAAAGGAGCTATCCAAGGTGCTGGACCTATTTGGGGGCTATGGCTCAGCACCTTGGATAGCGTCTTTAGAGTTCTGACTGAAACCCAAAATGAATTCACAGCCCCACCAAACTCAGAGCCACCAGCCTCCGCTGCCCATCTCTTGACACAAGTGCAAAGCGGAGCCCCTGGTACAAGCAGCAGCCCCAGTTTTGCCAAAGGAAGAGCATATGATGAAATACATCTTTTCAAGCCCCAACAGTTTGACTTCAGCCCTAAAAGTGCAGCCCTAAGTTGGCTCACTCAAAATGAAGTCCCATGTCAGCGATGACTGGTGCCCACCATGGCTGGTTGGGCGGAGGGAAGGTCATCCGAGGCGGAGCCAAGGCACCACCAGAGGCAGAACCAACCACATCTAGTCTGCAGCACCGCCACCTCCCTTGCAAGGTCTAGATGCACTTAAGCCATGCAAAAATCCACTGAAGAAGGTGTCCGAGCTCAATTCAGACGGTCTGGCTGCTTGCTCATCTAGGTGAATTAAAATATCGTTGCCACCTCCGAACCCCATCCCAGCCAAGACATACTGCCTGCTGAACAGCCCAATCTGGTGCCCTGCAGAGGTTTGGGACTTCATTTCCCATCAACCCTAGCCAGTATGGCCAATGGTCAGGCATTCTGGGAGTTGCAGTCCAAAAGGTATGGAGGGTCACCAGGTTGGGGAAGGCTGCAATTGCCCATTCAGTGAGCAAAAACTGATTGAGACATCATTGTGGGAGGTCCGAGTCCCTGTCGTGGCTCCTGGCTGTCAGGGGGTAGCAAACCCAGCCAGCTCTGTGCGCTTCCTCCCAAGAACAGATGGCAGCTCTCTCTCCCCAAGAGATGGGCACAGCTGAGGCCGGCAGCCCTAGAACCGTGGCACCTGAGGTGGTTGCCCAGGTTGCCACTCTGGAAGGGCTAGCCCTGGGTATAAGATAACCCAGTTACAAAACCCAGCTTCGTATAAACCGGGTAGATCTTTTGATAGTGATGCCAACCAGATACGTGTGATATGAGACCTCTGGGCCCCCTGCCTTTAAAAATAGAATTTAACTTCTGGCCCAAAATAACTCAGATTCTGCACAGAGTAAGGCTCAATTCTGCAATCTCTATAAAGAATGCAAATGGAGCAGTTTTGAATACTTCTGCTTGGTTGGCAGAATTTAGTCTTCTTGGGCTACTCATTTTATTTATTTATTTATTTATTTATTTATTGGGCTACTCATTTCCTTTATTATTTTATTTATTTATTGAAAACATTTGTATCCCACCCTATTAAGATCTCAGGGCGGCATACAGATAAAATCAATTTAAACAGTATAAAATAATAAATATTTTAAACAGCTAAAAACATATTAAACCATTAAGCAAGCTAATACCAATTTAAAAATATAAAACAATGAAACAGTTAAAACAGCGTGCAACTTTAGGGAATTTTAGGGAATAGGTCCTTTACAGAGAGCTTCGGCTATTGGGCGGTATAGAAATGAAATGAAATGAAATGAAATGAAATGGAATGAATGAATGAATGAATGAATTCAGTTAGCCCTCAAAGGCTTTGGTGAAAAGCCATGTTTTAACTTGGCGCCGAAATGAAACTAATGTCTGCGCCGATCAGGCCTCCAAGGGGAGGGCATTCCACAACTAGAGGGCCACAGCAGAGAAGGCCCTTTCCCACATCCCACCATAGTGTATGTCTCGCACTGGTGGGACACAGAGGAGGGCTCCCCCAACGGATCTCAGTCCTTGAGCAGGCATATATAGAGGGAGGCGCTCCCTCAAATACCAAGGTCCCAAGCTGCTTAGGGATTTAAATGTCATCACCAGTACCTTGAATTCCAACTGGAAGCATATTGGCAGCCAGTGCAATTCCTTTAAAACTGGTGTTATGTGATCTTTGCAAGATGTTCTGGTCAGCACTAGCAGTCTAGCTGCTGCATTTGCACTAGCTGCAACTTCTGAGTTGTCTTCAAGGGCAGCCCCACATTAAGCGCATTGCAGAAGTCTAATTGGGAAGTTACCAGTGCGTGCACTACTGTGGCTAGTTACCCCTGTCCAGGAAAAGCTGTAGCTGGCGGATCAGCCGAAGCTGGCCCCAAGGATTCCGGGCTACAGAGTCCACCTGGGACTCCAGTGGCAGGAGTCCTCCCAAGCTACACACCTGCTCCTTCAGGGGGAGTGCAACCCCATCCAGGACAGTTCACTTACCCAGTTCCCGGACTCAGGAACCACCAATCCACAGAGCTTTCATCTTGTCAGGATTTAGCTTCAGTTTATTGGCTCTCAGCCATACTCATGAGGAGGTGCAAGGAGCTCTGAAGCCCCACCCATGACAACCACTGGAGGAACTCTTACTCAGAGATCTCAGTCACATCTGGGATTTTAGCTGGCATTAACTCACACACACATGCTCATCTGGTGAGGACTCCAACATCAAACAATGACTTGCATGTGGAATGGGCCGTTCACAGAGAGAACCTTCATATTCTCTGCCTGCTGTCTTCACATACAATCCTTTTTAAAGGGGTTTAAATGCCACATTCAGGTGGCAACTGAGGCAACGTGAGAACATGTGATTGTGCTATGTGCAGAAAACACATAATACCTACAAAGGTCCTTTACAGGACCTATAAAGCCCTGTATGACTTGGAGCCAAGCTGCCTGAAGGCCCACCTTCTCCCGTACGAGCCTGCCTGGATTTTAAGATCTTCTCTTGGGCCCACCACTAACAGAGGCTCATTTGGTGGGGTGTGAGGGAGGTCCTTCTTGGGGGCCAGTCCCCAGTTCTGGAGCTCTCTGCCAAGGGAGGATAGTTTGGACCCCTTTCTATGTTCCTTCTACTGGCAGGCAAGGATGCTTTTATTCAAGCAGGCCTTTGGCAGGTAAGCTGGCCTATTCTGGAAAGGTGGGTTAAATCGGTCAGGTGCTGATTACTCCTTTTATTGTTGTGCTTTCCATTGTGCCTTTAATTTATTTGTTTCTCTGACTGTTCCAAACAGGTTTTTGTTTCAGTCTTGGTCTTATTATTGTTAGCCATCTCGAGTGCCGTTTTCTGGTGGAAAAGCAGGATATAAATCAAATCAATACGTAACTACTTGGAAGGGAGCTCCACGTGGGGCGGGGCTGTCACTTGGCCTCACTTGTCTGGGAATTCCAGCGCTACTTCAGCGATGCTTGCTCTTTAATCAGGATTTCCCCCCCTCCTTCCTCTCTCTCCTTGTCCACACTCTCCAAAACAGGGGACCCCTGCCCTCTCCTGGAGCCTCCGCTCAACGGCAAAATTGAGCCCTCCCAGGCAACGTACACCTTCAAGGACCAGGCGGTCATCAGCTGCAAGACGGGATACAATGTCCTCAAGGTATACAGCTCGCTGGGTCGGAGCTTCTTGGGAACCAGGATGAGGGTCTGGTAGCGGTGCCTTCAGTCAATACTGACTCAAAATGAGCTGTCGGCTTGGGCTGGATTCGGGAAGGTCCAGCGCTTGCACGGGCCTAGATGATTCTAAGGAAGGATTCGACAGATTCACTGAGCACAGGTCTGTTGTCACTTAAAATGGAGCCCCCATGTTCAGAGGTACCCTGCTGTACCTTCTCCGCCACCCAGCCCACTCGCCTTGGTATGTTTATTTTAGCATGGGTAATCTTGTGATTTCTGGAAACATCTCACCCACAATGCCTCACTCTGAGGAAAGGCCCTTCCCTCAGAGCGAGAGGCATGGGGCGAGACGCACTCCAGGCAGCCTTATCGTAGCACCACCAGACACTTTCCTATAGCAGCAAATACTGTTTTCAATTAAAAACAAAATGGTGGCACTCCATGCTGGTCAACCGGCAGGCAGGCAGCTCGGGGAGGCATGGTTGCGGTGGGGGCAGAAGCCGCGGGCAGCCCTATGGGTGGCAGATGGGGGCGCAATCCATCACCCTCTCCGCCCACCACCTGAGTCACATGGCTCACCAGGGCTCATGTCTGAATACCAGTTGCTGGGGGCAGACCAATAATGGCTATTGCCTTCTAGCCCTGTGAGCTTCCCGGAGGCATCTTGGGGTATGCCCTCCAGAAGTATGAAAAAGAGGGCATCGCAGGGCAGATGTTGCCCATCGGTTGCCAGCTGTTCTGCGACATTCCTCTCTTCCATTGGAATTCCTATATGCAGGATGAAGTGGAGAGTGAAACGTTCCAGATCGAGTGCATGAAGGATGGGATGTGGAGCAACAAGGTCCCTACCTGCAAAAGTAAGATCCTTTTTCATCCTTTCCGAACAGCTGGCTTAAATGAACCGAGGTGTTCCTCTGCTGGGACTATACAACCTCTAAAATGCACAGTGGAGGCCAGATAGCTTGTTTGAAAGTTTGTTCCAGGGTATAGTCTGAAGGTACATCAGGCAGCCACCTTGCTGAAGCTAAGCAGATCTGGGTCTGGTCAGTGCCTGCAGGGGAGACCAGCTGGGAACCACATGTAGCCACCTTGAGTTCCACAACAGAATAAAGGTGGGATGTAAATGTAATAAGTAAATGAAATAAATAATTGAAAGTGCCCTGCCTCAAAACTCCTGGAAAGCTGATACACCTCCTCTGGCATGTTAGCTTTGTCAAAGAGAGATTGATATGGGATGCTTTCAAACACACAATCCTCCACAGGCATTCTACAGGTAGCACAGTCCCATGAAGACTATCCCAAATGCCTGCCTGCCTGCCTGCCTGCCTGCCTGCGTGTTTGGGTTGGTTCTTAAGATCTTCCAGTGGGCAGGCTATTAAAGATGCATTTGATCATTCACCTGATTACCCACTGAGCCAGTGAGACCATTAGCAACATTTAAGGCTGCACGCAATGCACATTTTTAAAATGCTGCACCAGGAAAAACTAAACTGTGCTGTGCTACTCTCCCACCTTTGCCAGACTTAACCTCATTGAAATCAAAGTAACATCATACAGGTTTGCAGCGCTAGGAGATTTGCAGATGTACCACTTTTTGTAACGTGTTGTGCTTTTGCAACGCCTGAGAAGAGGTCAGAAGCTTCACAGGGCACTGAACTCTGATCCGCTAATCCCAGCAAATCTGGATCCATTTCCCCGAGGCTTCTAAGACTTCACCGGCCCCCTGAAGTTCTTCTCTGCACCTGCCTGGTGTCATCATCGCCAATGAACACATAACCCTGGCATGTATTTTCTTTTCTTTTTAATCTGCCGAATAACAAATGTTATTGCAGATTACATAAAACTAAAAGAATAAAATATGATACAAAAGAACAAACAACACAGCAAAAAATATAAAACAGCCATAAAACCTTAAATCTACAATCCCTGGGAGAAAAGAAAGGCGTGGCACCAAAAAGATAACTATGTAGATACAGGCGAACCTCTTGGGGAAGGCATTCTATAAGCCGGGCGCCACAATGGAAAAGGCCATCTCTCTTCTTGCCACCTGCCTGACTTCTTTCACTGTGGGCTCCCAGTGGAGGGCCTTCAGAGATGACCTAAGGGCTCTTGCAGTTACATATGGGAGGAGATTTCCTTTAGATATTCTAGCCCCAAGCCATTCAGCACCAATGCTTTGAACTGGGCTCAGAAACGGACTGGAAGCCAGTGCAGCTGATAAAGCAGTGGCGTCACGTGGTCATATCGACCAGTCCCATGGTCATATCGACCAGCTCTAACTTCTAACTGAAGTTTCTGAGTCTTCAGTGGTATCACCAGCTACATCACATTACAGTAATTCAACCAGTAATCCAACCGGAGTTTACCAGGCTGTGGATAACTGTCACCAGGCTATCTCTGTCCAGAAAAGGTCACCGCTGGGATATCAGCCTGAACTGATAAAAACTGATACCCTCAATCCATGACACAATATTTATGTGTTTGTTTTTCTTTTTATATCCTGCCCTTCCTCACAAGGAGACCAGGATGGCTAACAGCCCATATAAAAACAATACAACACATCAACACCATTGAAATCATAACTCTAAAATTACAAATACAAAATAAAATACAGTAAAACCAGCACTAGATGGTAAATAGTGCAAACCTCACTCATTTTGGCACCTCGGTAGGCAAAAAATCAGAAATTATTAGCGCTCCACCCCAAGATCAGAATCAAATGGCCGAGCCAATGCCATGGCACGTCCAGCCCACATCCCAAAAAACCAGTTCGAGCTCTGCTTCGCTTTTAGAAGATCTCACAAAAAGAGACCGATACATTGCTCTCCTGCCATATTTTCTGCCTGCCTGTTTTTGACTGCTGCCTCACGTAAATGTGCAAATACTGAAGCAGTTGAGCAACTATTTCAGCCCAAACCCATCTCTGTATGCATCCACTTCCTTGCCACTCCAGCTTAAGCAGGCAAATGGCCATAAGCATTTATGGTCCCAGATCCAGCTGTGTTGCCTGCAACACCTCTTGGGCCTGCCTTTGGGGAATGGGCATCTCCCTCTACATCAAAAGATGCATCCAGTCAATCCAGTGGAGCCCAGGTGAGCATTGCAGGGCAGATGTGCGTTCGGAGGGACGGCTGGCATCCGCATTGGCTGGACACGTGGATGCCTTTTCCCACAAATGGATCTCGCTTGCTGGATTGTGAATACGAACTCAAATGGGTGAGATTTATTTTGTCTGGATCATTCTGTGATTCTGATTGCAGTAACAATCTATGCCTGCCCTCAATGCTTAGTGAACTGAGGCTGTGCATCATTATTAATGACTCCTTAATAAGGTTATTCGCTGCCTCTTGCATGCTCTTTCACTGCCTGACTACTAATTCCTGCTTTCTTTCTTTCTGCTTCCCCTCCCCTTCCTTCCTTCCTTCCTTCCTTCCTTCCTTCCTCCCCTTTTCCTTCTGCCTTTGGAACAGTTGCTGGAACTGAAACAACAGACAACCGGACGGCGATAAAAGAGGAGTTGAACCCAGTGACAGAATGACCCCTACGCTTGGCTCACTGAGCCTTTATGAGCGGATGTGGCCTAAGCCCCTTAGCCCCATGTGGGGGAATTCTTGAGGCTATACTGGGGCCTCCACCCCGCAATCACCTTTCATGACTTCTGCTGTCACTGTGGGCCCAGGATCTGTTAACCTCTTCCTGCCCAGGCATGCTCTTAATTCCAGGAGTGACGAGAGAGAAAAGCAGGAAGTAGCAATCAGTGCATGGCATGAAACAAGATGCTTCTCATAGGAACAAAGTTGCTCCACTAGGCGGACAGGAGCATGTGCTGCTCTTAGGATATCCTCTGCATCTTCCTAGTTCTCGCTTGGGGTACCCTCCATCCCTGCATGGATGAACATGGTTTTTGCAGCAACTGTCTGAGCTAACTGCCTTTTGTAGCGGTGGCGGTGGTGGTGTTTTTCCTTCCTCAGCACTATTAACTCCTTTCTGCCACTTCTCTCAGCACTGAGGAGGACGGCCTAAGTGGCTCTCTTTTAATATGGTTTTATACTCATCGCTCCAAAATTCAGCAAGCAGAAAATCAGGCCCAGCTGAATGATAGCCCTGTTCGGATGTTTAGTCCAGGGAGAGTCCATGCATGGAGGAGAGATCAGGATCATGGCGGCAGCACCCACCTCCGACTTCCGTCATTGATCCAAACCTGTGCACGTTCCAGTTAACACCTGGAAGCTGGGGTGTGGGGTGGATCCTGCTATCACAATCCCAATTCTCCAAGTGTGTGTTGGTGTTCTCTGGATTTAAACATCCGAATAAGGCTTCTGCTGCAAAGCTCTGCTTATCAATAAAGTGTTCTGCCCCATGTAATATATTTATTTATCTTTCCCATGTGCAAAATTCTGCTGTGTGTAAACTTGCCAAAAAAAATTCTTCCTAGTAGTGCTCCTCTGCCAGACATGCAGACATTTTGCCAGCGAAGCTTTTCCTAGCATGGAAATGTAGTGATGGGAAAGGCAGCACCCACATCATTGCTGCATATTGAACAACTGTGAAAGGCATAACAGCCGTGTCGGAGGGGGGGGACAATATATTTCATATAAGATGTAGAAAGTGCTGAAGCGGACTAGCTTTCAAATCACAGCATTTCTTCCTCTTCAAGAGAGAGAAAAAAAAAGCTGGAGGATGAAAAAAAAACTCATCCTGCCAGGTCTCCAAAAGGGTAGGGGTTTAGTTCCCCTGTCAAGACACAATGGGCCCAGAGCAAAGGGTGGGAATGGTGGGGCTAAATTCCCCAGCAGGATCATGTGTCCTGGTTTATACTCATTTGCTTCAAGCCCCTCCCACATATGGCCAGGATCAAAGATAGGGATGAGGGAGAAATTTGTTTAGATCATGTTGTAATGTGAACTTACCTCATTTTGCGCTTTCAAACCCGTATGCGTACCAAAACTCTGTCATCCTTCGAAATTCGCACTTCTCCAAATTTTACAATGGAGTTCTCCAATCAAAAATGCATACAAAATGTGTACATTAGACAAAATAAAGTTAAAGTGCATTGTATTAGGAAAACTGTTTGTAAAAAGTTTATATTAGGCAAAAATGAATACAAAAAAATGCAATTATTAGGAGAAATATGCACAAAAATGTTTATGTATTTTAATGTATACTTAAAAAAAAAAGCTTCCTCAAAGTTTGGGATGAACTCAGTGTAAGATTGTAAAAACTCTCAAAGTTAGAGACTGGAAAAATGGGATTGTATGAGAAACCGAAATTGACAGATCCATCCATTCCTAATTGAAGCACAGTAACAACAGGTGGGAAACTATAATGGATGCCAAGGAAATCTGGCCTACCTTTTGGGCTTGCCAGATTTACCTGAACCCCTGACTTGATTTGCATTTGTGAGCCAAGCCACAGGCTTCTTCCCAAATTTGGGAACTTTCTTACATTCCCCCCCCCATAAAATCACCATTTATGCAAATTGCATAATTTATGCAACTTTCAGCTGTAATTTGCTTAATTTGTACAAATTGCCGCCATAATATGCTTAATTTGCACAAATTGCACCTGAAATTTGGACAAATTGTAGGTGCAATTTGTGCAAAATTAAGCAAATCACTGCTGAAATTTGCATAAATTGTGCAAATTGCATAAATTGCCATTTTATGGGGGAACACACACACACAGCCATAAATCCATAAGCTGGCATGACTTAATATAGATTGAGTCAGCTCATGGATCAGCAAGCCGGAGTCCGTGGGGGGGGGGGGCAAGCTGCTGAAAGCTCAGCAAACTTCACCCACTGGATAGATTCCTCTGATATCCCTACTTTGGTACAGGTCACTGATTCTTCTGCTTGTGATCTCCTGTAATATTCTTGTTTCAATGGTCTGGTATGTTGAAGTTACAGCTCACTACATCATGGAAGCCCTGAGAAAGTGTGTCAGCTGTTATCCCTTCATCACTGTTATCCCACCAAGAATCTACTGCGGGGCGGGGGGGTTCTACTTCTGGTAGTTTCAGATTATGCTGTTCCTGTGGATCTATGCCAGGTTTTGAACCCTTGGATAGCCATATTCAGTTTGGAAGACTGGGAATCAAAGTGAGAAGTACAACATATAAATCCTAAACGCAATGGCTTCTTTGAACCAAATTACCCACAATTGGGGTCCCCATTTTCAGTATGCCATTGGATATGGGTGCCCCTTTGTTGGATGTAATTCGGCAGGTTCATTTCAGCCCCTGTGCATTTCTAGAACATTTCAGTACAGAAAGATGGCCAGGTAATACTAAGCACCATCTGGTACCCCCGTCCCACACAGAGGCCCAGCAAGAGAAACCCAAGTCAGGTAAGACATCTAGAGGACTGGTGATAGTTTGAATTAAAAAAAAAAAATGCAGGTTGTCCCAAGGAGATCCTGAACTTATTTTTCTATAGAGCTGAATCCATCTGAGAATGGCTTTTTTGTATTTCAACCTCTTTTCCCTGTCCAGATGAGTTTCTTTGGTCTCTGTGAATAGGCACAATGTAACTTCTTCTATCCAATTCATGCTTTTCCTAGGCTGTGGACTGCACAGACATTTCCTTCACTTCCACTCTCCAGTGAAACTGACGTGGTTAGGAAAAGGCTTCCCCGTTGTTACCAATACTTCTTCCTGGCATTAGTATTAGGATTGAATTACTAGCATTTGCACCATTGCTGGAGCACATCTATATACCCTTTGGAAATGGGGAGGGAAGCTAGTGACATTGACAAGCTTTTTCCTTCGACCTTGTCAGTTTCACTAGCACCAAAAGAGAACCATTTGGCTGAAATTGGGTGGCTTAGTGGTTAAGACGCTGAACTGCAGACCGGAAGGTCGGCAGGACAGCAGTTCGAGACCCGAGTGCTGCGTGACAGAGTGAGCTCCCATCTTCAGTCTCAGCTCCTGCCAACCTAGCAGTTCGAAAGCAAGAAATTGCAAGTAGATAAATAGGTACCGCCTCGGCAGGAAAGGTAACAGCATTCCGTGCACCTCGGTGTTCAGTCATGCCGGCCACATGACCACGGAACCGTCTTCGGACAGCACTGGCTCTTCGGCTTAGAAACGGGGATGAGCACCGCACCCTAGAGCCAGACACGACTGGTTGGGGACACCTTTACCTTTACCTTTTTTACCCCACACCCAACCTTGTCAAGTTCACTGCAGACCATACTGGGGAGATGGGGAAGGAAACATCAGTGGCGCAGGCAGGCAGGTAATGCAGAAAGGGGATGAACATGCTGCCCAACTCTCACCATCAACATCATTATGGGATGGCAACTCTTGTCAGGGCAGTAGGGCCATGTTGGGTGGAAGTGACTTCTTCCTCCCTAGCTAGAGGGGTGGCAGTGCCATTCAAAAACATTACCTCTGATAACATCAGTAATGTCTGTTAGCTAAAGTGGGGGAAGATTCCCAAGTGATCATCAAGGCTCCTGGAAATGCACGTGGTTTCAGCCTTAGGATTTTCCACCAGACATCTGGAGGTGGTGGAGGAGTAACCATTAAGCACAAGCCATCTGCTTGGCTCACGACAAAAAACTGCCACCTCCATTCAGTTTGCAAAGCAAATAATTCCCTGGAAGAATACCCTGGGGACTTCTCAAAAAGAAAAACATTGCCTACTCCTCCCGAACCTTCATGACACATCGTAGCCCATCTGTTTCCCTTGGCTGTGCTGATGATGAATGCAGCCCCCTCGTGTAGAAAAATGTAGAGGCACTGATTATTCAATGATGGGAATTGTGCTAAAAATATCTGCGATTAGATCATATCCATCAGGCTTATGGGAGTCATTCTTGCCCCTCACAATCACTTGCTGTTTCCATGGCTGCCCATTGCTGACATGTTATGCTCACTTTCCCTCGCCCTCTGGCTACTGAAGACTTATTGGGCCACTTCACATGTTGCAGCCACCTATCATGGGTTAATTTACCCGTGAGGAGCTACAGCACATGCCAGCCGCCGTTGTGAATATGCAAGCCACGCCTAGGGGTTGCCATGGCTTGGCTTGTCATCTGAGGGTTAAATAACCCTCACATAACCCCAAAACAGACCATGGGTTATGTGAAGGTTGTTTGACCCTCAAATAACCCCCACTGGCTGGGTTCAGACAACACAACAAGCCACAGCACCCCCCCAGCAGGACCTTGTGTATTCATAACGGCGGATGGCACACACCTCAGCACCCCAAGAGTTAATTAACCCAAGGTGGGCTTTCATGTCATCCAAAGCAGGTCACTGTCTGGGAGTGGAAAGGTTCTATTCCTGCCAATCGCTCCTCCTAACAGCAAACTTAGGTGGTGCATGCTGCCACTGGACAGCAAAAGGGACTGCAGGGCCATCCCTACCATTAGGTAAAGGGAGGCAGCAGATGTTTGCGGGGCAGCTCCCACCCATCTTTTTCTTCCGAGCTGCCCTGCTGCTCCCCTCTGTTGGACAACAGAGTTGTCTGGGCCATGCCACCCACCCTGTGCCCCTTACATTAGCCTGCTACCCTCCCATGCAATGGAGGATGCTGTCCTGGCACAATTGTGGAAGTTAGATGCAACTGCTAGTCCAGTGAGCTTCTGTATGTGGAATCTCATTCTTAGTCTCAGGAAAATGCATTGGGCCAGCCTGGAATATCAGTTTGCTGGAGAGAATTCTAAGATTTATAGAGGTATAAAAAGAATTGTTAAAAAAAAAAAAACCCTAAGGGTGCAATCCTATGCATGTTTAGACAGAAAAAAGTGTCCTACAACTCCCAGCATTCCCCAGACAGCCATGCTCATGTAGTCACAGAATATCAAGAGAGAGTTGAAAAAGAAATACAAAACATGGGGAAGATGGGATATCCTGCTTCGAGGGAATGACTGGCTGGGACCCTGAACAGGAGCAATCCCTGTTAGGAGGTGAGAATGTGCTGCAATATTTTGTGGTGGGTTCTCTTTGTCATGATTAATTCCCCACTAAAAGGCTTCTGTTCTATGGTTGTGCCCATTTCAGGCAGCACGCTGGCTCTTCAGTCCAAAGGTGAGCAATACCATGGGGCAATTTAGCTTGATTTTCCTTCCTCCAATGAATGCACACGCACACACAGCCTTATCAAGGCAAACAGCACTGATCATAGTTATCTGTTTCTGGCAACCCCCTCTTACACAATGGAAGTCCTCCACTTCTGGAAATCCATGTGATCAACTGATCTGATTTCCCAGCCTCTCCTGTCAATTCCAGCATTCATCAGTCATTATTTGTTCTTCCCCAACGTGTGTTTGTTATTGGGTAAAGCAAGACAAGATAGCTTGTCAACAGGAAAGAAAAGATAGCACATTTCTTTCTCGGCTCAAAGGTGCCTACTCACCTCCCAAACATGTGAGAAAGATCTATATTGTCTGGGGAAATACATGCTGGAATAAATTCACTATTCTATTTCAGCAAAAATGGTCCGCATCTCTTGCATATTCACCCTTCCGTGTGCAGTCCTGCATGGGAGATCCAGGTTTCACAGTGAGCTAGATGCTATATAGAGTTAGCCAGCTAAATTTTAGGACTGTCACCACTGTAAGCATCATAAACATGGAATGAAACCAGAAGTCAGAGTCATTCAATGAAAATGACTGGTAGTGTGTTCAGGACAAACAAAAGGAAGCCTTTGTTGTTGTTCAGTCGTTCAGTCGTGTCCGACTCTTCGTGACCCCATGGACCATAGCACGCCAGGCCTTTCTGTCCTCCGCTCTCTCCTGGAGTGTGCTCAAGTTCATATTCATTGCATCGGTGATGCTATCTAGCCATCTCATCCTCTGCCGTCCCCTTCTAATAGAATCACAGAATCATAGAATTGTAGGGTTGGAAGGGGCCTACAAGGCCATCGAGTCCAACCCCCTGCTCAATGCAGGAATCCAAATGAGAGCATCCCTGACAGATGGCTGTCCAGCCTCATCTTGAACGCCTCCAGTGTGGGAGAGCCCACCACCTCCCTAGGGAATCGGTTCCATTGTCGTATTGCTCTAACAGGTAGGGATGTACAAAAGTTCTGCCACGGATCTCAGGGAGGCCGAATGCCAGCGCATTCGGCCCCCCAAAATCGGTGGCCGAATGGCCCGCCACCCCCCCCCCCGGGATGGGACTTACCTGGGGCAGATCTTCCTGGCGGCGGCGGCTCTGGCGGCAGTTCAGCGGCAGCAGCTGCGGCGGCCGGTCTTCCAACCGGCTGCTGCTGCCGCCATTTCCAGGGGTTTTTTTTTAAAAAAAAGAAGTAATAGGCCACGTAAAGATTTACGTGTCCTATCACAGCTAGATTTTTAAAAAACACCGTGATAGGCTACGTAAATCTTTACGTAGCCTATCACGGCTGACTTTAAAAAAAAAGTGCGTACGCAAATGGCGGCGCCCATGGCCACCGCCATTTGCGTTCCTTATTTTGGCACGTCTTAGTCTACGTAAACATTTACGTAGACTGAGACAGCGAAAATAAGAGGAACGCAAATAGCGTAGACGCTATGCTATTTGCGTTCCCCTTATTTTCGCCGTCTTAGTCTATGGAAATGTTTACGTAGACTAAGACGTGCCAAAATAAGGAACGCAAATGGCGGCGGCCATGGGCGCCGCCATTTGTGTACGCGCGTTTTTTTGGTGTTTTTTTAAGTCAGCCGTGATAGGCTATGTAAACATTTACGTAGCCTATCACAGCTGACTGCAGGGACGCAAACGGCAGCGGCTACGGCCGCTGCCATTTGCGTCCCTGCTAGCCAGCAGCCAGATGTCCGGCTGCTGGCAGAGCCGGCCGGCGGCTCCGCAGAATCGCTGTGGAGCACAGCTGGCCGGCCAGGATTCCGGGGGGGGAGGAAGGGAGCACCTCCCCCCCCAGCAAGGATTCCGGGGGGAGGGACGGAACGCCTCCCCCCGCACCATCAGCATAATCCCCGAAAGGTAAGTAATTTTTGTACATCCCTACTGTCAGGAAGTTTTTCCTGATGTTCAGCCAGAATCTGGCTTCCTGGAACTTGAGCCCATGATTCCGTGTCCTGCACTCTGGGATGATTGAGAAGAGATCCTAGACTTCCTCTCTGGGACAACCTTTCAAGTACTTGAAGAGTGCTATCATATCTCCCCTCAGACTTCTCTTCTCAAGGCTAAACATGCCCAGTTCTTTCAGTCTCTCCTCATAGGGCTTTGTTTCCCTCCTCTGAACCCTCTCCAGTTTGTCTGCATCCTTCTTAAAATGTGGTGCCCAGAACTGGACACAGGACTCCAGATGAGGCCTAACCAGTGCTGAGTAGAGGGGAACTAGTACTTCACGGGATTTGGAAGCTATGCTTCTATGAATGCAGCCCAAAATAGCATTTACCTTTTTTGCAGCCACATCACATTGTTGGCTCATATTCAGCTTGTGATCGACAACAATTCCAAGATCCTTCTCGTTTGTAGTGTGGTTGAGCCACGTATCGCCCATCTTGTAACTGTGCATTTGGCTTCTTTTTCCTAGGTGCAGAACTTGGCATTTATCCCTGTTAAATGTCATTCTGTTGTTTTCTGCCCAGCGCTCCAGTCTATCCAGATCCCTTTGAATTTTGTTTCTGTCTTCTGAAGTATTAGCTATCCCGCCCAATTTTGTGTCATCTGCAAATTTGATCAGCATTCCCTGCACCTCCTCCTCCAAGTCATTAATACAAATGTTGAAGAGCACTGGGCCCAGGACTGAGCCCTGCAGTACCCCACCCGTTACTTCTCCCCAGTTCTACTTTTGCCTTCAATCTTACCCAGCATCAGGGTCTTTTCCAGTGACTTTTCTCTTCGCATTAGGTGGCCAAAATATTTCAGCTTCAGCTTCAGTATCTGTCCTTCCAATGAGGGTTGATTTCCTTTAGGATTGACCGATTTGACCTCCTTGCAGTCCAGGGGACTCGTAAGAGACTTCTCCAGCACCACAGTTCGAAAGCATCAATTCTTCGGCGCTCAGCCTTCCTTATAGTCCAGCTCTCACAGCCAGACATTACTACTGGGAAAACCATAGCTTTGATTAGACAGACCTTTGTCGGCAAGGTGATGTCTCTTGTTCCTACTATGCTGTCTAGGTTTGCCATAGCTTTCCTCCCAAGGAGCAAGCATCTTTAAATTTCATGGCTACAGTCACCGTCTGTGGTGATCTTGGAGCCCAAGAAAATAAAATCTGTCACTGCTTCCATTTCTTCCCCTTCCATATGCCAGGAAGTGATGGGGCCAGATGCCATGATCTTCGTTTTTTTAATGTTGAGTTTCAAACCAGCTTTTGCACTCTCCACTTTCACCCTCAACAAGAGGCTCTTTGGATCCTCTTCACTTTCTGCCATTAGGGTGGTATCATCTGCATATCTGAGGTTGTTGATAATTCTCCCAGCAATCTTAATTCCAACCTGTGATTCATCCAACCCAGCGTTTTTCATGATGTACTCTGCATATAAGTTAAATAAGCAGGGCGACAATATACAGCCTTGTCGTACTCCTTTCCCAATTTTGAACCAATCGGTTTTCCATGTCTGATTCTTACTGTTGCTTCTTGACCCTCGTACAAGTTTCTCAGGAGACAGGTAAGGTGGTCTGGTACTCCCATCTCTTTAAGAATTTGCCACAGTTTGTTGTGATCCACACAATCAAAGGCTTTAGCGTAGTCAATGACGCAGAAATAGACGTTTTTCTGCAATTCTCTTGCTTTCTCCATGATCCAGTGAATGTGGGTGATTTGATCTCTAGTTCCTGTGCCTCTTCGAAACCCAGCTTGTACTTCCGGTAGTTCTTGGTTCACATACTGCTGAAGCCTAGCTTGTAGGATTTTAAGCATAACCTTGCTGGCATGTGAAATGAGCGCAATTGTACGGTAGTTTGAACACTCTTTGGCGTTGCCCTTCTTTGGCATTGGAATGTAAACTGACCTTTTCCAGTCTTGTGGCCACTGTTGAGTGTTCCAAATTTGTTGGCATATTGAATGCAGCACTTTAACAGCATCATCTTTTAGGATCTTAAATAGCTCAGCTGGAATACTGTCATCTCCGCTAGCTTTGTTGTTAGTAATGCTTCCTAAGGCCCACTTGACTTCACTCTCGAGGATGTCCGGCTCCAGTTCAGTGAGCGCACTATCATGGCTATCAGGGACATTCAGATCTTTCCTGTATAGTTCTTCTGTGTATTCTTTCCACCTCTTCTTAATCTCATCTGCTTCTGTTAGGTCCCTGCCTTCTTTGTCCTTTATCATGCCCGTCTTTGCACAAAACGTTCCCTTGACATCTCTGATTTTCTTGAAGAGATCTCTAGTCTTTCCCATTCAATTGTTTTCCTCGCTTTCTTTGCATTGTTCATTTAAGAAGGCCTTCTTGTCTCTCCTTGCTATTCTCTGGAAATCTGCATTCAGTTGGATATATCTTCCCCTTTCTCCCTTGCTTTTCGCTTCCTTTCTTTCCTCAGCTACTTGGAAAGCCTCATCAGACAGCCACTTGGCTTTCTTGCATTTCTTTTTCTTTGGGATGGATTTCGTTGCTGCCTCCTGAACCATGTTACGGACCTCCGTCCATAGTTCCTCAGGCACTCTGTCTATCAGGTCTAATCCCTGAAATCTATTCCTCACCTCCACTGTATATTCATAAGGGATATGATTTAGGTCATACCTGAATGGTTGAGTGGTTTTCCCTACGTTCTTCAATTGAAGCCGAAATTTTGCAAGAAGCAGCTCATGATCTGAGCCAAAGTCAGCTCCAGGTCTTGTTTTTACTGACTGTATAGAGCTTCTCCATCTTTGGCTGCAAAGGACATAATCAATCTGACTTCGATATTGACCATCTGGTGATGTCCATGTGTAGAGTCGCCTCTTGTGCTGTTGGAAAAGAGTGTTTGCTATGATCAGCGTGCTCTCTGGGCAAAACTCTATTAGCCTTTGTCCTGCTTCATTTTGTACACCAAGGCCATGCTTGCCTGTTATCCCGGTGATTTCTTGACTTCCTACTTTAGCATTCCAATCCCCTATGATGAAGAGGACATCTTTTTTTGGTGTTAGTTCTAGAAGGTGTTGTAGGTCTTCATAGAACCGATCAACCTCAGCTTCTTCTGCCTCAGTGGTTGGGGCAAAGACTTGAATTACTGTGATGCTGAATGGTTTGCCTTGGATTCGTACTGAGATCATTCTATGTTTTTTGAGATTGTACCCCAGTACTGCTTTTCCCACCCTTTTATTGACTACGAGTGCTACTCCATTTCTTCTAAGGGATTCTTGCTCACAGTAGTAGATATAATGGTCACCTGAATTAAATTCGCCCATGCTTGTCCATTTTAGTTCGCTGATTCCCAAGATGTCGATATTCAGTCTTGCCATCTCCTGTTTGACCACCTCCAGCTTACCTTGATTCATTGATCTGACATTCCAGGTTCCTATACAATATTGTTCTTTACAGCATTGGATTTTCTTTTCATCACCAGACACATCCACAGCTGAGTGTCCTTTCAGCTTTGGCCCAGCCGCTTCACTCTTTCTGGCGCTACTTGGAAATGCCCTCTGCTCTTCCCCAGTAGTATATTGGACACCTTCCGACCTGAGGGGCTCATCTTCCGGCGTCATCTCTTTTAGCCTTGTGATACGTTCCATGGGGTTTTCTTGGCAAGAATACTGGAGTGGGCTGCCATTTCCTTCTCCAGCGGACCACATTTTGTCAGAACTCTCTGCCATGACCTGTCCATCTTGGATGGCCCTGCACGGCATAGCGTATGGCTTCACTGAGTTACGCAAGACCCTTCGCCACAACAAGGCAGTGATCCATGAAGGGGAAAAGGAAGCCTATCTTCACACAAAGCATAACTGCCCCATAGAATTCATTGTCCGCAGATACTGTGATGGCTGCTATCATAGATTTTCT
Source organism: Heloderma suspectum (assembly GCF_057233095.1). Classification (NCBI taxonomy): domain Eukaryota; kingdom Metazoa; phylum Chordata; class Lepidosauria; order Squamata; family Helodermatidae; genus Heloderma; species Heloderma suspectum. Next base: position 325,857,619 of record NC_139460.1, on the reverse strand, counting down.
TCTCCCCTTGTAGGACAATATCCTTTGCTACTAGGAATTGCACAGGAATTATAGTTCTCCATGGCTCCCAAGAGGCATGGGCAACTGCAGTTCCCATGCATCCCAGGGGTATCAGATACTCCTGAACATGCTGCTCCTTAAGGATGCCTGCATGGTCTCTGCTGTCACCAACCCTTCTTCCTCACCACCAGCCATCTCCAGTGTGTTTGCTTGGGAAGGCAGAGGAACAGGCAATGAGAGAAGACCAGCAGCAAGATTTCAGGGGGATTTGAGGCTCTGCACAAAATTGGTCTGGGAATTCTAAGCTGGAGGAGTTTGTCTCAGACCTCCCCCCTATGTCGTGTTTGCCACCATCTCTTACCCCAGGCAAGGGGAGCAAAATAGGCAAAGGTTCATATAACATATTGACAGTTCTTAAAGTAAAGTTAAACCACATGCTGTTTTCTTTTAGGTTTGGCATAATTAATCATATTTTCAATGAGACAGATGAAAAACTAGAACACCGGAAAGCACATCCAGGCATCAAATACTGCTGACAAGAGGGGAGAAAATCTTTGCGAATGGCCATCACAATATCTACTGGCAATGAATTCTATGGGGCAATTATGGTTTGCGTGAAGACAGGCTTCCTTTTAAGTGTCCAGCTTCTGTGCATGGAATTGGGGCGGGGGGGCGGGGAGGGATCTTGTCCTTTGCTTGAGGCAGCAAAATGTCTGGGACTGACCCAGGCTTCCAACGACTGAAAATCCAAAAATGATATTTACAGCGCATTCCTGAAGACATTTATCTGAAAAGAATGCCCTGAATCTAAGAGAACTGCTGTCCTACACCAGAGGAGAGCTTGCTTCAATCTTGCATGGTTTACCATTTTTGTTTCCTAGTACATAGGAGGAGTCCAGCTGGATTCAACCCAAGGCCTCTCTAGGCTAGCATCCTCTTTCCCACAGTGGCCAACCAGCTGCCCATGGGAAACCCACAAGCAGGATATAAGCACAACAGCACCGTCCCACCCATGTTCCCCAGTAGCTGGTGTGCAGAGGCATGCTGCCTCTGATACTACTGGAGGTAACATATAGCCATCATGGCTATATTATTTATTTATTTATTTATTTATTTCTATACCACCCAATAGCCGAAGCTCTCTGCCACTGATAGCCATTGAATCCCCGTGTTCCACAGGTGGGTTTTAAATTTGTGAAGCAAGGCCACATAGTATGGACCCCATAACAGTGACTGCATAACTTACCTGTTTTCAATCATCTGGAGTTTGCATCTTGCTTAAGAACATAAGAACATCTGGCACCTGAGGTCTACCTCAGGGGTGGGCAACATGCAGCCAAACTGGCCATGTGCCCCTGCCCCCATGTGCGCACATACACACGCACATGCTGCACTGCTGAATTCAGGGGCAACATCAAAAGACGCCCCCTCAAAATGTGGTTTTAGTGCTATGGACCACTAAAAGGGTCAAATGTAGCTTGTTCTGAAGCTAAATTTGACCCTTTCAGCACTCCATAGCCACCCCATAGTGCTTCTCAGCACTCCATACCACCAGTCCTCTCTGGGCACCTTATGGAATGCAGCCTGCATGAGGGGATGTCCAGGGGTGAAAACGGCCCCTGGATCCTGCAAAGTTGCTGACCCCTGGAGCCTCATCACTTGAGGCTTTTTATTTCACCAGTGCTTCTATTTCCGCATTCTAAGCAAGATAAAGATCAGCTCTTTACACAGGCAAGTTCTCGGCAGCCTCGGGACAGAGAGGCAAGTTCTCTGCAGTGGGTCTCCCAAGGGATTCAAGTCTCTCTCTCTCTCTCTCTCTCTCTCTCTCTCTCTCTCTCTCTGCAAAGCAGCACAGGGTTTGTGCATGGCTTCACTGCCGTCAGCTGTTTACATGGGGGGGGGGTCTTTATCTTCTTCTTCCTCCCGGCCAGCTCCGCGCTCGCTGTGAGCCTCTCCTAACCTGGCCAAGAAAACTCTCCTCCCAGCCCAGGTCAAGAGGCAGACATGCTGGAGGAGGTGGGGCAGGGGGAGGGCAATTGCGATTTTCCTGCTCTGCCCAATGGCTTTTTCTTCCAAGGCTGTAGTATAGTGGAACCGCACACAGCCATTAAGGCGGATTTACATTTAAATAGTGGATTATCTCCAGGGGTGGGGTGTATTGCGGTATATAGATCAAAAACAGCGGACTGTGCCCTGGCGGTTGACGGCATCATGTAAATGACCCGCAAACTTCCGTGAGTGACCAATCACGAGCGCATGATAAATGCCTCATGTAAAGACAGACCTGGTCTACCTGGTCCAGCCTTTTCATTTTCTTTTATTCCATCTGCAAGAATACCAGCAACCAGCAGGCATTAGCTGGTCCACCAGAAATCAGTCAGTGGTCCATGAGTGGATCACACAGCCTACCTACCCCACCCCACCCCCACCGGTGCCCTACAAGCCTAAGGTGGCCATTGATGAATCATCAAAAAAAAGGACATGCATCACCAAAAGAGAGGACAAAGGAGGGTTCTGATTGGCGTAACATTTGCATATTCTAATTCATATAGAGATGCAAATTTTGAAATAATTATTGCAGTTTCAGTAGAAATGCAGCCCGTCTCATAATGGGGTAGAAGACTGGGACTAGGGGACCCGTGTGCCTGCCTGTTCAGTCTGCATCCAGGTGCTGCTAATTGTGGATGGGCAACAGTTCCATTGTTCCTTTATCTTTAAGCCATCCTTCCATTGAAGGATTGCCATCGGTACAAGAGGACACCTGGCCACCCTATGACCCAGAAATTCCCACTCGGTGTCATACTTGCCAGAAGAAACCTAACAGTCTTCATTGCCTGATTCAGGCTGAAACCGAAGCCCGTTAAAAATAGGCCGAGTCTCTCTTAACACCAGCATTCATTTGTCACGAATTAATGTAATTCTTTGCACATCACCTCTCCTCTCACAAGTTCCGGAGTTTCTTACACCCCTCCCACCCCACCTGTTCTTCATTAGAATGGTGGTTTTCAGACTTGGGAACCTAGGAAGCTGCCAGATACTAAACCCTCGGTCCAGGCAGCCCAGTGTTATAGACAAAATGGCTGGCGGGGCTCCCCAGGGTTTCAGAGAGCAGTCTTTCTTTCCTAGGCCTACCTGGAGATGCCAGGGATTGAACCTGGGGCAAAGCAGGGGCTCTACCACTGAGCAATGTCCCCCTCCAGCAAAGGACTTTAAAGTTTTAAACCTTAAGGGAAGGCTTTCTGCATGGGCTTTTATGTGGAGGAACCGTTCCACGTTGCACAGGATTCTGGGCAACAGTGGGAGCAACTTAAATTCGCCTGGCATATTGACCAGGCGACCCAGGACCAGTGCCAGATTTGGCAGGACTCTGGGCATGCCACCCCATGTGCCCCTCCCTCTGGAGGGCCCCGCTCCCTCCCCTTACCTTGACAACATCAGGTTTCTCGCCCAGAAAGCTGTAGCTGGCATTTGGGGTTGGTGGCAGGGTGGCTGTCAGCCCTCCAGATACCTCCGGCCGTTGGTAACTGCCCAACAGCGCCATCCCCCGATGCCAGGCCAGCTAGCACTCCATGTGAAGAGAGCGTGCCTTAGAACGAGGGTTGTGCTGAATATGCTGGGCCAAAAGTAGTGATGGAAGGGATAGAAATATTTCCCCCAATACTGTTTGATTGTGAGAATATCCACTGGGGGGGTTCCCGTGTGGTTCCATTTTTTCCCAACTGTTGTTGCTTTGGTATCATTCCCCCTGCTTCCTGGTTACTACTACTTCTCCTTCCTGAATTAATCTTATGAGTCATCCAGCCAATCAGGGATCAAGTAACTAGGATGATGTCATGACGCCAATTAAGGCTGTATGATGATGTCACTGAGAGCAAATTAAGTCAACTGAGAGTGAGGTCAACGCCTCCTGGATTAATCGAACGAGTGAAGCAGGGATCACACAGAAAACTGGGTAATATCACAACATGATGTAGCCAGTCAGATCTGCCTACATGCTGATATCCCCAAACACAGAAAAAGTTGGGGTAGGGGGGATAGAATCATAGAATAGTAGGGTTGGAAGGGGCCTACAAGGCCATCAAGTCCAACCCCCTGCTCAGTGCAGGAATCCAAGTCAGAGCATCCCCGACAGATGGCTGTCCAGCCTCATCTTGAATGCCTCCAGTGTGGGAGAGCCCACCACCTCCCTCGGTAATTGGTTCCATTGTCATAGAATCATAGAATAGTAGGGTTGGAAGGGGCCTACAAGACCATCGAGTCCAACCCCCTGCTCAATGCAGGAATCCAAGTCTAATCATCCCTGACAGATGGCTGTCCAGCCTCGTCTTGAAGGCCTCCAGTGTGGGAGAGCCCACCACCTCCCCAGGTAATTGGTTCCATTGTCGTATTGCTCTTACAGTCAGGAAGTTTTTCCTGATGTTCAGCCGGAATCTGGCTTCCTGTCACTTGAGCCCATTATTCCGTGTCCTGCACTCTGGGATGATCAAGAAGAGATCCTGGCCTTCCTCTCCGTGACAACCTTTCAAGTACTTGAAGAGCACTATCCTATCTCCCCTCAGTCTTCTCTTCTCAAGGCTAAACATGCCCAGTTCTTTCAGTCTCTCTTCATAGGGCTTTGTTTCCAGTCCCCTGATCATCTTTGTTGCCCTCCTCTGAACCCTCTCCAGTTTGTCTGCATCCTTCTTAAAGTGTGGTGCCCAGAACTGGACACAGTAGTCCAGATGAGGCCTAACCAGTGCTGAGTAGAGGGGAACTAGTACTTCCCGGGATTTGGAAGCGATGCTTCTATGAATGCAGCCCAAAATAGCATTTGCCTTTTTTGCAGCCACATCACATTGTTGGCTCATATTCAGCTTGTGATCGACAACAATTCCAAGATCCTTCTCGCTTGTAGTGTGGTTGAGCCACGAATCCCCCATCTTGTAACTGTGCATTTGGCTTCTTTTACCTAGGTGCAGAACTTGGCATTTATCCTTATTAAATGTCATTCTTTTGTTTTCTGCCCAGCGCTCCAGTCTATCCAGATCACTTTGAATTTTGTTTCTGTCTTCCAAAGTATTAGCTAACCTGCCCAATTTTTTGTCATCTGCAAATATTATCAGCATTCCCTGCACCTCCTCCTCCAAGTCATTAATAAAAACGTTGAAGAGCACTGGGCCCAGGACTGAGCCCTGCGGTACCCCACTTGTTACCTCTCCCCAGTTTGAGAAGGTCCCATTGATAAGCACTCTTTGAGTCCGATTCTGTAGCCAACTGTGGATCCACCGGATCGTTGTTTCATCTAGCCCACTTTGAGCTAGTTTGCTCATCAGGATATCATGGGGCACTTTGTCGAAAGCTTTGCTGAAGTCGAGGTATATGATGTCTACAGCATTCCCACGGTCCACAAGGGAGGTTACTTGATCAAAAAATGAGATCAGATTCGTCTGGCAGGACTTGTTTTTGACAAATCCATGTTGGCTTCGAGTAATCACGGCATGGTTGTCAAGGTGCTTCCAGATGGGTTGCTTTATCATCTGCTCCAGAATTGTCCCAGGGATTGATGTCAGACTGACTGGTCTGTAGTTCCCAGGTTCCTCCTTTTTACCCTTTTTGAAGATAGGGACAACGTTAGCCCTCCTCCAGTCATCTGACACTTCCCCCGTCCTCCATGTTTTCTCAAAGAGAATAGACAGCAGTTCTGAGAGTTCTTCTGCCAGTTCCTTTATGACTCTAGGATGCAGTTCATCTGGCCCTGGAGATTTGAACTCAAAGTAATTAGGTGTTCCTTGACCATATGCCTATCGATCTCATGCTGCAATCCTGCCCCTTCAGCCTGTACTTCGCCTTTGCCAGGGGGGTCATAGACCCTCTTTTGGGAGAAGACTGAGCCAAAGTAGGAATTGAGCACCTCTGCCTTTTCTTTGTCATCTGTTATCGTTTTGCCATCCTTATTTAATAGCTGAACAACCATTTCTTTCCTCTGCCTTTTACTATGCACGTAGCTGAAGAAAGCCTTTTTGTTGTTTTTAACATCCCTTGCTAACCTCAGCTCATTCTCAGCTTTAGCCTTCCTGACGCCATCCCTGCAATTCTGTGCTATCTGCCTGTGTACTCTTCCTTTGTAGCTTGGCCTTCTTTCCACTTCCTATATGTGTCCTTTTTTGTTTTCAGTTCATCCCTAAGCTTTTTGTGAAGCCACATTGGCTTCTTCTGTTGTCTTCCACCTTTTCTTCTTGTTGGAATTGCTTGTGATTGTGCCTTGAGAATTTCCTTTTTTAAAAGCTCCCACCCATCTTGGACTCCTTTTCTCGCTGGCATCGCTTGCCATGGGACCTTACTGATCATTGTTCTGAGTTTATGAAAATCAGCTTTCCTAAAATCCAGGGTACACGTTTGACTACACTCGGCTTTTGCTTCCCTTAGAACCAAGAACTCAAGTACAACATGGTCGCTTTCCCCCAGAGTTCCTGTAACTGCTACTTTATCCACTAAGTCATCTCTGTTGGTTAGGATCAAGTCAAGGATAGTCGATCCTCTAATTCCTTCCTCTACTTTCTGTAGGAGGAAATTATCCGCCACACAAGTCAGGAATTTCCTGGAGGGGCCATGTTTTGCAGAATTTGTCTCCCAACAAATATCGGGGAAATTGAAGTCCCCCATTACTACTACATCATGCTTCCTTAAAACATTGGCTATTTGCTTTTCAAAAGTTTCATCCTTGTCTTCTCCTTGATTGGGTGGCCAGTAGTAGACTCCGACCACCAGGTTCCTTGTATTCTTTGCTCCATTTATTTCAACCCAGATGCTCTCGATGGGGCTACCAAGCTCCTCCTCCTGTATTTCTGTGCAGAGATATGTATTTTTCACATAGAGTGCAACCCCACCTCCCTTTCTGTTCCTCCTGTTCTTTTGGAACAAGTTATATCCTTCAATTGCTGTATTCCAGTCATGAGAGTCATCCCACCAAGTCTCAGTTATACCTATCAGGTCATAATTTCCCTCTTGTATTAAGAGTTCAAGTTCGTTCTGTTTGTTTCCCATACTCTGGGCATTAGTATATAGACATCGAAGACCATGTGCTTCATAGTCTGGCTTTCTTCCTACATGTGTCTGAAGACTATTATTGGGCGCTATCAGAGCTGTTCTCTCCATTGCAGTGCATGCGCCTATGTCCATTGTTACCCCCAACATTACATCTCCCTTCCCCGTAGGATTCAGTTTAAAGCCCTCCTGATGAAGTTCTTCATGCTGTGGCCAAACACATTCTTCCCATCCTTTGTGAGGTGCAACCCATCCCTAGCCAACAGCCCATCTTCCAGGAAGTATAGCCCGTGGTCCCAGAATCCAAATCTCTCTCGTCGGCACCACCTTCGTAGCCAGTCATTCACCCAGAATATTTTTCCTTCCCTTTCTATCCCTCTTCTAACTACTGGAAGGATGGATGAGAAAACTATCTGGGCCCCAAAGTTCTTGAGTTTCCTTCCCAAAGCTTCAAAGTCTGACGTGATCTCTTCATAACTCCGCTTGGCGGTATCATTTGTTCCCACATGGATGAGAAGAAAGGGATACCTGTCAGTGGGCTTTATGAGTGCAGGCAACCTTTCAGTCACGTCTCTAATCCATCCTCCCGGGGGACAACATACCTGGCGAGTCCATGGGTCTTCGCGACATACTTGGGTCTCGATCCCACGCAGCAAGGAGTCTCCCACTACTACCGTTCTTCTCTTCTTCTTCTTGTAGGCCTGGGTTTCATCGCCTCTGTTTGACTGACCTTCAGCCTCTTGCTCACTCTCATGCAGGTTCCCCTGTGATTCTTCCTCTGCAGGCTGTCCTCCAGTCTCATCCGCAAGTACCTGGAATCGGTTCCACAGCTTCACTGCTTCCACTGGTACAGAGTGGTGTCTAGTTCTTCTTCTCCTAACTGTCACCCTTTTCCAAGGAGTATCCTCTATTCCATTTTTCCTCACCTCAGCATTTCCCACTGCCTCATCTTGCTGTTGCTCTTCAAGCTTCTGGTCTGCCCTTTGCTGCTGTAGTTCCCCCATTCTGTCCAAGAACTCTTCGTGTTCTCTTATTCCCCGGAGGGTTGACAGTCGCCGCTCCAGTCCACTTACTTTTTCCTCCAGCAGCGTGATCAACTTGCACTTGTTGCAGGTGTAGGCCATGTTGTTCTCAGGCAAGAAAACAAACCTGGCACACACCTTGCAGGTCACCACCACTGGAGAGTCTTGTCCTTCCATAGCCTCTTTTCCCTTTTTGTGTCTAGCTTTGTGATTGTTCTAGACTAGCCTGTGCCTGCTCCTCTACTCAGTAGAGGTTAAAAGCAGAGTCCCACTGGTGTGAAAGTGTGTGTTACAAGACAAATAAATGGAAAAAAGTTAGTTAAAATTAAAAAAAAATTAAAAAATGTTAGGGGCCTCCCCCTTGACCTCCCCTGCCGAATTCCCCTGGCCAACTCCTGTTTGCTCCCCCTGTTCGCTCGCTCCGCTCGCTCACTCTCTGGGAGCCCGCCTGCCTCCGTAGTCCCTGGACCAGCTGAAGCAGCCTGCTCTGCTCCGCTCCGCTCAGCTGGGAGGCGGGAAACAGACTGAAGCTTCCTGCCCAGTCAGCTGCTGGGAGTACTCAGGCCACACCCCTCCAATTCAGTTGGAGCTCTCCGAAGCACCTGGTGAGCTCACAGCCAATCAGAAGGATAAAGGGCAGCCCCCTGGGCTTCCTGCAGCCCACTTACCTCTCAGCCTCTGTCTCCTTTGTCTCCTTTGTCTCTTCAACCACTGCAACTCCCATGGCCAACTCCTGTTTGCTCCCCCTGTCCGCTCGCTCTGTTCGCTTGCTCTCTGGGAGCTTGCCTGCTTCTGTAGTCCCTGGACCAGCTGGAGCAGCTTGCTCTGCTCTGCTCTGCTCAGCTGGGAGGCGGGAAACAGACTGTCGTATTGCTCTAACAGTCAGGAGGCTTTTCCTGATGTTCAGCCGGAATCTGGCTTCCTGACACTTGAGCCCATTATTCCGTGTCCTGCAGTCTGGGATGATCGAAGAGATCCTGGCCTTCTTCTCTGTGACAACCTTTCAAGTACTTGAAGAGCACTATCCTATCTCCCCTCAGTCTTCTCTTCTCAAGGCTAAACATGCCCAGTTCTTTCAGTCTCTCCTCACAGGGCTTTGTTTCCAGTCCCCTGATCATCTTTGTTGCCCTCCTCTGAACCCTCTCCAGCCTGTCTGCATCCTTCTTAAAGTGTGGTGCCCAGAACTGGACACAGGACTCCAGATGAGGCCTAACCAGTGCTGAGTAGAGGGGAACTAGTACTTCCCGGGATTTTGGAAGCTATGCTTCAATTTGTTGTTGTTGTTCAGTCGTTCAGTCGTGTCCGACTCTTCGTGACCCCATGGACCATAGCACGCCAGGCCTTCCTGTCCTGCGCTCTCTCCCGGAGCGTGCTCAAGTTCATATTCATTGCATCCGAGATGCTATCTAGCCATCTCATCCTCTGCCGTCCCCTTCTCCTTTGGCCTTCAGTCTTTCCCAGCATCAGGGTCTTTTCCAGGGACTTTTCTCTTCGCATTAGGTGGCCAAAATATTTGAGCTTCAGCTTCATTATCTGTCCTTCCAATGAGCACTCAGGGTTGATTTCCTTTAGGATGGACTGATTTGACCTCCTTGCAGTCCAGGGGACTCGTAAGAGTCTTCTCCAGCACCACAGTTCGAAAGCATCAATTCTTCGGCGCTCAGCCTTCCTTATAGTCCAGCTCTCACAGCCAGACATTACTACTGGGAAAACCATAGCTTTGATTAGACGGACCTTTGTCGGCAAGGTGATGTCTCTGCTTCTTACTATGCTGTCTAGGTTGGCCATAGCTTTCCTCCCAAGGAGCAAGCGTCTTTTAATTTCATGGCTACAGTCACCGTCTGCGGTGATCTTGGAGCCCAAGAAAGTAAAATCTGTCACTGCTTCCATTTCTTCCCCTTCTATATGCCAGGAAGTGATGGGGCCAGATGCCATGATCTTCGTTTTTTTAATGTTGAGTTTCAAACCAGCTTTTGCACTCTCCTCTTTCACCCTCAACAAGAGGCTCTTTAGATCCTCTTCGCTTTCTGCCATTAGGGTGGTATCGTCTGCATATCGGAGGTTGTTGATAATTCTCCCAGCAATCTTAATTCCGACCTGTGATTCATCCAACCCGGCATTTCTCATGATGTACTCTGCATATAAGTTAAATAAGCAGGGTGACAATATGCAGCCTTGTCGTACTCCTTTCCCAATTTTGAACCACTCGGTTGTTCCATGTCTGGTTCTTACTGTTGCTTCTTGACCCTCGTACAGGTTTCTCAGGAGACAGGTAAGGTGGTCTGGTACTCCCATCACTTTAACAATTTGCCACAGTTTGTTGTGATCCACACAATCAAAGGCTTTAGCGTAGTCAATGACGCAGAAATAGACGTTTTTCTGGAATTCTCTTGCTTTCTCCATGATGCAGCGAATGTTGGCGATTTGATCTCTAGTTCCTCTGCCTCTTCGAAACCCAGCTTGTACTTCCGGTAGTTCTCGGTTCACATACTGCTGAAGCCTAGCTTGTAGGATTTTGAGCATCACCTTGCTGGCATGTGAAATGAGCGCAATTGTGCGGTAGTTTGAACACTCTTTGGCGTTGCCCTTCTTTGGAATTGGAATGTAAACTGACCTTTTCCAGTCTTGTGGCCACTGTTGAGTGTTCCAGATTTGTTGGCATATTGAATGCAGCACTTTAACAGCATCATCTTTTAGGATTTTAAATAGCTCAGCTGGAATACTGTCATCTCCGCTAGCTTTGTTGTTACTAATGCTTCCTAAGGCCCAGTTGACTTCACTCTCGAGGATGTCCGGCTCAAGTTCAGTGACCGCACTATCATGGCTATCAGGGACATTAAGACCGTTCCTGTATAGTTCTTCTGTGTTTTCTTTCCACCTCTTCTTAATCTCATCTGCTTCTGTTAGGTCCCTGCCTTCTTTGTCCTTTATCATGCCCGTCTTTGCACAAAACGTTCCCTTGAGATCTCCAATTTTCTTGAAGAGATCTCTAGTCTTTCCCATTCTGTTGTTTTCCTCGATTTCTTTGCATTGTTCATTTAAGAAGGCCTTCTTGTCTCTCCTTGCTATTCTCTGGAACTCTGCATTCAGTTGGGTATATCTTCCCCTTTCTCCCTTGCTTTTCGCTTCCCTTCTTTCGTGAGCTACTTGTAAAGCCTCATCAGACAGCCACTTTGCTTTCTTGCATTTCTTTTTCTTTGGGACGGATTTCGTTGCTGCCTCCTGAACAATGTTACGGACCTCCGTCCATAGTTCCTCAAGCACTCTGTCTATCAGGTCTAATCCCTGAAATCTATTCCTCACCTCCACTGTATATTCATCAGGGGTATGATTTAGGTCATACCTGAACGGTTTAGTGGTTTTCCCGACATTCTTCAATTTAAGCCGAAATTTTGCAAGAAGCAGCTCATGATCTGAGCCACAGTCAGCTCCAGGTCTTGTTTTTACTGACTGTATGGAGCTTCTCCATCTTTGGTTGCAAAGGACATAATCAATCTGATTTTGATATTGACCATCTGGTGATGTCCATGTGTAGAGTCGCCTCTTGTGCTGTTGGAAAAGAGTGTTTGCTATGATCAGCATGTTCTCTTGGCAAAACTCTATTAGCTTTTGTCCTGCTTCATTTTGTACACCAAGGCCATGCCTGCCTGTTATCCCGGTGATTTCTTGACTTCCTACTTTAGCATTCCAATCCCCTATGATGAAGAGGACATCTTTTTTTGGTGTTAGTTCTAGAAGGTGTTGTAGGTCTTCATAGAACCGATCAACCTCAGCTTCTTCGGCCTCAGTGGTTGGGGCATAGACTTGAATTACTGTGATGGTGAATGGTTTGCCTTGGATTCGTACTGAGATCATTCTATCATTTTTAAGATTGTACCCCAGTACTGCTTTTCCCACCCTTTTGTTGACTATGAGTGCTACTCCATTTCTTCTAAGGGATTCTTGCCCACAATAGTAGATATGATGGTCACCTGAATTAAATTCGCCCATGCCTGTCCATTTTAGTTCGCTGATTCCCAAGATGTCGATGTTCAATCTTGCCATCTCATGTTTGACCACCTCCAGCTTACCTTGATTCATTGATGTGACATTCCAGGTTCCTAAACAATATTGTTCTTTACAGCATCGGATTTTCTTTTCACCACCAGACACTTCCACAGCTGAGTGTCCTTTCGGGTTTGGCCCAGCCGCTTCACTCTTTCTGGCGCTACTTGGAAATACCCTCTGCTCTTCCCCAGTAGCATATTGGACACCTTCCGACCTGAGGGGCTCATCTTCCGGCGTCATCTCTTTTAGCCTTGTGATACGTTCCATGGGGTTTTCTTGGCAAGAATACTGGAGTGGGTTGCCATTTCCTTCTCCAGTGGACCACATTTTGTCAGAACTCTCCGCCATGACCTGTCCGTCTTGGGTGGCCCTTCACAGCATAGCTTATGGCTTCACTGAGTTACGCAAGGCCCTTCGCCACAACAAGGCAGTGATCCATGAAGGGGATGCTTCAATTACTGCAGCCCAAAAGAGCATTTGCCTTTTTTGCAGCCACATCACATTGTTGGCTCATATTCAGCTTGTGATCAACAACAATTCCAAGATCCTTCTCGCTTGTCACGTTGTTGAGCCACGTATCCCCCATCTTGTAACTCTGCATTTGGCTTCTTTTTCCTAGGTGCAGAACTTGGCATTTATCCTTATTAAATGTCATTCTTTTGTTTTCTGCCCAGCGCTCCAGTCTATCCAGATCACTTTGAATTTTGTTTCTGTCTTCCAAAGTATTAGCTATCCCTCCCAATTTTGTGTCATCTGCAAATTTGATCAGCATTCCCTGCACCTCCTCCTCCAAGTCATTCATACAAATGCTAAAGAGCACTGGGCCCAGGACTGAGCCCTGCGGTACCCCACTCATTACCTCTCCCCAGTTTGAGAAGGTCCCATTGATAAGCAGTCTTTGAGTCCGATTCTGTAGCCAACTGTGGATCCACCGGATCGTTGTTTCATCTAGCCCACTTTGAGCTAGTTTGCTCATCAGGAGACCATGGGGCACTTTGTCAAAAGCTTTGCTGAAGTCGAAGTATATGATGTCTACAGCATTCCCATAGACCACAAGGGAGGTTACTTGATCAAAATATGAGATCAGATTCGTCTGGCAGGATTTGTTCTTGACAAATCCATGTTGGCTTCGAGTAATCACTGCATTGTTTTCAAGGTGCTTACAGATGGATCGTTTTATCATCTGGTCCAGAATTTTCCCAGGGATTGATGTCAGACTGACTGCTCTGTAGTTCCCACCCAGGTTCCTCCTTTTTACCCTTTTTGAAGATAGGGACAATATTAGCCCTCCTCCAGTCATCTGACACTTCCCCCGTCCTCCATGATTGCTCAAAGAGAATAGACAGTGGTTCTGAGAGTTCTTCTGCCAGTTCCTTTATTACTCTAGGATGCAGTTCATCTGGCCCTGGAGATTTGAACTCATTCAAAGTAATGAGGCGTTCCTTGACCATATGCCTTTCAATCTCAAGCTGCAATCCTGCCCCTTCAGCCTGTACTTCGCCTTTGCCAGGGGGGTTATAGACCCTCTTTTGGGAGAAGACTGAGCCAAAGTAGGAATTGAGCACCTCTGCCTTTTCTTTGTCATCTGTTATCATTTTGCCATCCTTATTTAACAGCTGAACAACCATTTCTTTCCTCTGCCTTTTACTATGCACATTGCTGAAGAAAGCCTTTTTGTTGTTTTTAGCATCCCTCACTAACCTCAGCTCATTCTCAGCTTTAGCCTTCCTGATGCCATCCCTGCAATTCTGTGCTACCTGCCTGTACTCTTCCTTTGTTACTTGGCCTTCTTTCCACTTCCTATATGTGTCCTTTTTTCTTTTCAGGTCATCCCTAAGCTTTTTGTGAAGCCACATTGGCTTCTTCTGTTGTCTTCCACCTTTTCTTCTTGTTGGAATTGCTTGTGATTGTGCCTTGAGAATTTCCTTTTTTAAAAGCTCCCACCCACCTTGGACTCCTTTTCTCATTAGAGTCGCTTGCCATGGGACCTTACTGATCATTGTTCTGAGTTTATGAAAATCAGCTTTCCTAAAATCCAGGGTACGCGTTTGACTGCCCTCGGCTTTTGCTTCCCTTAGAACCAAGAACTCAAGTACAACATAGTCATTTCCTCCAGAGTTCCTTTAACTGCTACTTTAGGATCGAGTCAACTAGAACCGATCCTCTAGTTCCTTCCTCTACTTTCTGTAGGAGGAAGTTATCCGCCACACAAGTGAGGAATTTCTTGGAGGGGCCATGTTTTGCAGAATATGTCTCCCAGCAAATAGCGGGAAAATTGAAGTCCCCCATTACTACTACATCATACTCCTTAAAACATTGGCTATTTGCTTTTCAAAAGTTTCATCCTTGTCTTCTCCGTGGCACGGAGCACTTTTTATCAGCTTAGGCTGGTATACCAACTACGCCCTTATCTGGATAGAGATAGCCTAGCTACAGTGACCCATGCTCTGATAACTTCTCGTCTGGATTACTGCAAGGCATTATACGTGGGGCTGCCTTGGAAAACGGTCCGGAAACTTCAGCTGGTCCAAAATAGGGCAGCAAGATTGTTAACTGGCCTGCGAGCTCATATTACACCAGTACTTTTCCAGCTGCACTGGCTGCCAGTCCATTTCCGGGCCCGATTCAAAGTGCTGGTGTTAACATTCAAAGCCCTTAATGGCTTGGGGCCAGGTTACCTGAAGGATCGCCTCCTCCCATATGTGCCTGCCCAGACCTTAAGATCATCGTCCGTGGCCCTTCTCCGTGAGCCCCTGCCAAAGGAAGTGAGGCAGGTGGCTACTAGGAGGAGGGCTTTTTCTGCTGTGGCACCCCGGCTCTGGAATGAGCTCCCTAGTGAGGTTCGCCTGGCACCTACATTGTATTCCTTTCGGCACCAGGTGAAGACCTTTTTATTTTCCCAGGCATTTTAGCATTTTAGCCTTCTAAATTTTTATCGTTGCTGTTTTAAATCTGTATTTTAAACTCCTGCACTGCTGCAAGGTTTTATTGTGGTTGTATTGTTATATTGTGGTTTTAATGTTCTATATATTTTAAATTGTTTTATTGTGTGTTGTTTGGTTTTAATTTTTGTGAACCGCCCAGAGAGCTTCGGCTATTGGGCGGTATAGAAATGAAATGAAATGAAATGAAATGAATAAATAAATAAATAAATGTAAATAAATAGATCAATGTTTTTGCAGGCATGGCAGAAAACACATTGAAAAACAACTTTAAAAAAATGCTGAAAATATTCCTGAAGTCTCAGCCTTAGTACAATCTGTACTTAGGTGGTTACATATCAGAGAAGACCAATTGTGGTGGGCAAGCTGTATTTCAGGGAAGCTTCTCTACCATTATTAATCGTCTCAAGGAGGAGCCCTGATAATCTTCTGAGAACCTCGGAGCTTCCCAGAACATAATGCAAAAGCCACCAAATTTGCATGTATATATGTATGTATGAATTTGCGACGTGTATATAACACCCTTCATCAAAAGCTGATTCCACCGTGGTTCACAATAATACAATTTTTAAAAATACAACCCCAATAAAAACATAAAACATGGAAGCAAAAGCAGCAGGTAATGGTTACAGACGTAGCGTAATTAAAAATCCTGGGAGAATGAAAACGGTTTTGTCTGGTGCCTAAAAGATGGTAACACTGGAGCCAGATGACTCTCCCTGTCAAGAATGTTCTATAGCTGTGACACAACAGCCCAAAAAATTCCTCTCCCCCCACCTAATCCAGCCTGTGGAGTTTCCCCATCCTACTCGCAAAGGCTTGGCCTCCCTCTGTGGCTCTGCCCCCCCCACTCCCAAGCCCCACCCCCTGGCCTGGAAGCTATGGGGGGGAGGGAGGGGGGAGAGAAATTCCCTTGTTATGATCTTAAAGTGGAGGGAGGTTGGTATGGGAGCAGACATTTCTTCGGGTACCTGAGTCCCAAAGCATTTACAACAACAATTTTAGGTTCTGCAAAACAAAACGAAAATATTGTGCAACCAAAAGGGAGTAACCATGATTTGTTTCTGCAAAACACACACACACCAGAGACTCTTGTGTAACTAGGATCAAGCAGATAAACTGAACCAAATAAATTCGATGTGAATAAATTAACCTGCCGCATTCAATTCGAAGGAATGATGCAGTCTTAATTTGCTCACTTCGTTCAAAGCAGAGCATTTGGCCTTCCTAGTGGGGGGTTTAGAGCAGAATCAGGCCTGTTTGACACAAAGCCTCAGAAGCAAGCATCAAACCACTGTTTAGGATTGTGCTACCAACTGACATCAGTGAAATTATTACTGGCTGCCCAAACACAGCACCTTTGCTCCATCTACTAGATGACTGGCCAAGACTGTTTCCCAGGTATGGGCAGACAGAGGTATTTTCTATCACCTGCCAGGATTCTTTCCTAGCCCTACCTGGAGATCCCAGGGATTGAACCTGGGACCTTTGCCATGCAAAGCTTGGGCTCTTCCAGGCCTAGGGTGGCCATCTGTCCTGTTTGACAGAGGGCAGTCCTTTATTTGATGGCTCTGTCCTCTCTCCTGTCCAAGTCTGTATGAAGGGAAGTCCAGTCCAGTTTCAAGGTCAAGAACCTAAGGAGGGGTGGAAGTTGTCCATCAGTAGCTAGACCTGGGCAACAGACTGAGCATGCATGCCATAGTGAGATGCAGTGTATTTCCATTTAAATTATCTCAATTATTTCTAAATAATTGCATATATATATATATATATATATATATACACATATATATATATATTAGCATGCACCTATTTTATGCAGATTTGTGGACCCTTTTGTCCTCTTTTTTGTGGATGCATTTTCACTTTATCACTTCCCATATCTTGGGCCACTCAGGTCCATCTTTCCTCCGGGGGGGGGGATTTTTCTCCAGGGGGGATTTGAGATGACACATGGCCAGGAGAGAAAGGGTTAAGCAACCCCTCTTCCCCCTCTCCCCCAATACAGTCCAGTCTTCCATTCATCCCCAAACCATCTGCAGCTGCTTTTCATTAATGCCAGTCAGGAAAAAACACCACAGAAGGACAGGGGGAAATGTAGTTTGGCCCAACGCAAGCTTTCAAGTTGTTAGTTTCAGCCTGAGTCATCCTGGCAGAAGTGGACAAGGGGCATTTTTGGTCAGAGTAGTTGTGTTTCCAATCCTTGGCTAGCAGGCATTACAGGACCACCGGTCTGTCCAGGAGGAGAAGGGCTGGGGGGGGGGGGAATAAAAGACTGGGAACCTCTGGAGAGCCACGAGGGGGAGACTGCAAACTCATTCTCAGTGTTGCTTTGTGATATTTCTGATCCCCCAAATCTGCTTGACTTTCCAGTTGCAGACTGCAAGGTGCCACCCACACTGGACCATGGTGCCATAACCTTCTCCACGCCAGACAACCTGACCACGTACCAGTCAGGGATCCAGTATTTCTGCCAGTATCCATACTACCAGATGGTCCCCAACATCACAGGTAAGACCGGTTGCCTTGAGGATACAGCCAGCATGTTGGGTGGGCTGTTGGACCTGTAGCAACTGAGGGATGGGGGAATGGCAGCTTTAATGAGGAACAGAAGAACTGCTTTGCTAGGTCAGACTAAGAAGGTGTATCTAGACCAGCATTCTGTTTCCAGCATGGTTAAACAGCCAGATGACACAGGGAAACCCACAAGCAATAGGAGATTATGGTCTTTATTATGTGCCCCCAGTTTCTGGTATTCAGAGGTATTGTACCTTTAAATATGGAAGCTCCATTTCTAACTATCATGACTAATAAAAGCATAAGAAGTGCTTTGCTGAGTCAGACCAACAGTGGTGCAGTTTGGACTTGATGATCTTAAAGACACACACATGGTGGGGGGGCTTTAGATTGGGGTGTCAAACCTCAGGCCAGCCAGCCCAATCTAGTCTGCTGGGGTTTGCCAAATGACCATGCCCCCTTTCCCCCAGCTGCTGATTATTCGGTGGTTTCCCAGCTGTTGTGCAGTTTTTTCCCCCTTCTAAAAGGTCGAAAAATGCCTCCCCTAAAATTTAGTTACTGGCAGTCAGAGTTTTTTTTAGTTTTTTAAGCTAAAAGCTGCCGGTATTTTGGCCCTGCCCCTTTTGCCTTCGGACCTGCCCCCTACGAGAATGTGAACCCCTACAGCTTCTCCAAAATTGAATCTGCCCTTCAGGCTGAAAGAGGTTCAGCACACCCGTTCCCCTTCGTGTACAGCCCTACACATGTAATTCAGAAGCAGGTCCCACTGAGTTCAATGAAACTTATTCCAGGTAAGTGGGTGAACCCATTCCAAACTATAAGCATGCTTTAAGTACATTCAGCCCTTGCTTTGTCTATCTCTCCCCTCTGCTGTCTTTGTCACTGTTGACCTTAGACTGCAAGCTCCTTGCGCAGAGAGGGGTTTTGTTTTGTCTCTTGCAAAACTCTGTAAAGCACAATGCACCCTGATGGATAATGTCATTGTAATTAAGAATAGAACAAGCCAAGGCATAAAGGAAAGAAAGAGCTGCCAACAAGACATTACTGCAGCACCACCTGGTGGCCCAACTCATGTTCATCGCTAATATCTGTGGTCTTTTCCAGGTACCTACACCTGTGATGCTAAGGGGCTCTGGAGAAGCACAGAGTTGGGGAGGCGTCTGCCATCTTGTCAACCAGGTACCTAGATTGCCCTGACACAATCTCCACATAAGCTGTTCTCTTTTAGTTCCAGCCCCGCATTTTAAGGGCGGTGCAGTCGTTCGACTTCTGTACAGAGCGTGTGTGAAAATCAAAACAGAAGGCACAAAAGGTGCCCCTTTTTGTCTTCAGGCTTCATCATGGCCATGGCCCATATGGGCTGCGGAGCTTCTATGTGTTTAAAACTGCTCTGGGGCCAGGTCTTTTGTTCCACAGAGAGATCAAGGAAGCGATGCAAATCATTTAAATTTCCCCTCTTTCTGTAATTTACTCTTGAATATCTTTTCATGGCTGCCAGTGCTAGGAGGTCTTGGATGCAAGTCTCAATGCGCAGGATGGTTTTGGATTTCCAGTTTTGCAAGATTATGCATTTGTTCGTCAATGTAGCTCTGGCAAACCATGCCCCTTGTCAGTCTATCACAGGGGTGTGAAGCATGCGGGCCATGGGCTTTGCGCAGTCCTCCCAGCCTTTTTTACAGCCCCTCAAGTCACCACCACCAAATTGCCACCAAATTTCAGCAGTGCAGCAGCAAAAAAAAAAGTTGCATTTTCACTCTTTTAAAAAGGCATCCGGGGCTTCTGGGAATGCGATTATGAATTAAAACAAGGAACGCACTGCCCACATGCTGTGTTTTCTAATGAAAATGTGGCTTTTTTGCTGCTGTCAATTTCAGCAGCAAGGTGCATGGATGGGGGGGGAGGGATTGGCCCCTGGAACTTCTGAAGTTGCCCACTCAGTCTATCAAGCCCCAGCTATTGCCTGTTTGGCCTGCCAAGGTGTGCACATATTTTATTAATAAGTGATTTATCTAGGACCATATTGATTTTTACCTTAGCTTCTGTCCAGAAGGGGGCTGTGATTTGACATTTCCATAGAAGGTGTGTGAGGCCAGCTTGCCATCGCCTTGCACCTATCCTCCAGAGCAGAGGTGGGCAACCTGTGGCCCTCCAGGTATTTTGACTTACAACTCCCATCAGCTCTAACCAGCCTAGCCAACTGTGGGGGATTATGGGAGTTGTAGGCCAAAACAGCTGGAGGGCCATAAGTTGTCCACAAGATGCCTGCTCTAGAGTCACGCCTAAGTGTCAGAAGCAAAGTAGTGCGTTCTGTACATGATTTATTTATTTTTTTGTATTTATCTCAGCCTATTGCGGAATAAAACGTTATTGGCACAGGTCTTTGAAACCACAACTGGAACATTCCACACCACATAAGCCAATGAACTACTGCATCACATTTCTTTTCTTTCCTGTTTGTTCTTCTCTTTTCCCTTCTCCACCTCTTTGCCGTCCCCCTTCTCTGTGTCTCTCATACTCCTTTCTCCTTCTTCAGCAAGAATCAAACTGTAGCAAGCAATGTGCACCAAGTGAAAGCACAAAACTGCAAAACATAGCTGGGAGGGTGAGGTGTGGGTTGAGGATGGCCAGGAGGAGAAATTGGGAAATTGTGAGTATGCACACACACACACACACACACACACACACACAATTGAGAAATTTATCTGGTCTTATTTTGCTTCCTTCAAAATTCCCCATAAGTTTCTGCCCAAGAGGGAACATCCAGACTGACTTGAAATTTTACTTGAGGCAAAACTCAGTGGCAGTCAAGTGCTACTCTAGCAAGCAAGCAAGCAAGCAAGACGGAGGGAGGGAAGGAAGGAAGGAAGGAAGGAAGGGGGTCTCACCAAAGGCCACTCTGAACCAAGTGGAAGGCCAGCGTTATCCCGAGACTGCCAAGTGGCAAATCTAGGTTACAGTTTTGTCTCAACTGTCCTAACCCCTTACCCCTTCATCTCTCACACTTCCTGGGGTGGCACCGATGGCACCAGACTGAAGGCACTGTGCAAAGGTTTCCCAGGATGAGGGCTTGTGCGTGCAAAATGGCACCAGCCCAGGGCAACCGTCTCAGGAAGCCTGCAAAGAATTAGCATTCTCACCACCAGCTTGAAGGTGCTCCCTCGCAGTTGCCAGAGAAAGAGGCTGAGCAGGTAGGAGGGGACAGAGGTGCCCTCTGGGGGGCACACCGCCCTGGCCGCTGTGGTGTTTCCCCAGCCACCACCGTCCGCCACTGCCACCATCTTGCTTGCCTGGTGCAGCACCCTGCCACGTGGTCCACCCCAGCTACCTAGGACCAGGTGTCTTCCTACTCATTTGAAAATGGCATTGAAGGAAAGTCATGTCAGTGCCATTTGCAAAACGGGCAGCAGCAGGTTGTCAGGGCTGCTGCTGCCACCTCCAAAAGATCTCCATAAAACAGCCACTTGGAGACACACAGCTGGATTTTAAAGTGCATCTTCCCCCTTTGCACTTTAAAATCCATGTGTTGGTTTTGCTGGGAGATCGGCATTTGGGCAGCTGGGGCAGTCACCCTCGGCTTCATGGGGTGGGGGGTGAGAGTGAGGGGCTGCATGGGCCTAGACTTGGGTCTCAAGAGCTGCACCTAGCAAGCCATGGAGAGGAGGAGGAGGCTCTCCAAATGCTTGGATGAGGAAGATCCCAACTAGCAGAGTGTGGGAACTCTTGCCTTGTGCAGCTCGGGGCGGGCAGGGGGGACACGCGGCGGAACAGATCAAGCTGCCTTGCAGAATGTAACAGGACAGGCTGTGCCCAAGTTTCTCTTTCCTGTTAAGCGCTGGCTGTCTTTTAAACACACACTTTCCATTTGTGTCTGCTTCTGGTACTGATGGAATCCAGGCGAGCTGGCAGTTCCTGGAGAAAGTTTCCCAGAGGTCGGGATGGGCTGGCCAAGAGCAAAGAATTTGCTGTGCTCCTCTCTTCTCCCGGTTTTATTCAAGCCAGCTGCCTGCCTGCCACTGGGAAAGATCTCTTCCTGCAGCCCTTTCTGGGGCAGATCCCTTACTTCGTCACAGCCCGAGCATCGAGCAAACATCTTGGTGGGGCGTCATGCTTTTTTTTTCATGGTAACCATTTCCGGGGGGGGGGGGGGGCTCTTGGTCTGTGGCAGCGAAAACAACCAAGGGTCTGGCAGCCTGTTCAAAATGAACACATTTATTCTGGCGGAAGCTTTCGTGGAGGAAATGGAGAGTGTCCACGAAAGCTTACGCCAGAATCACTGTGTTAGTCTTTAAGGGGCCTTTTGTTGTCTTTGTTGTCTTTTTTCATGATTTATGCCGCACTCCTAGGCATACTGACTCCGAAGTCAGTCCTGCTGGACAAACTGGGACTTACTTCTGGGTACATGTCCATAAGATTGGGCTGCATTATTTAGACCAGGGGTGGGGAAACCTTTCGGGACCAAGGGACCAAGGGCCATGTTCCCAGGTGGCAAAGCACTCAAGAGGCACGTGCCACCGGCCGTGGGCAGGCCAAAGCCACAAACACAGACATCACTTGGCTGCATCGGGATTGCCTGTGGGCGGGATTAAAATCTCTCCCCCTGCTGAGATCCCAGTGATTATTGCTGTTTCCTCGCTGCTGTTAGCAGCACAGAAGCAGTGATTGTGGCTGCATCGGTATCACTGGAGGAGGGGTGACGTTAAAGCCCCCCCTTCCCCGACCCCAACAAAGAACACCATCTCTGTGAACAGTTCCCTGCTATGCAGCTGATGGCAGAGCAGTTGAGCAGCGGGGAAAGGGGCGGAGCTCCCCAGGGTTCTGAGGACCACATGTGCTTTTGCTCCTCCCTTCTCGCCAGCTGCTTCTGCTCCTCCTCCTCTTTCTCATCATTGCTCCCACTTGCTTAATTGACAGCCAGAGAGCCAGTGAGCAGTCGGCAGTGGCATCTACTGCTCCTGCTTCTCGCCACCTGCCGTAAGACCCCCCAGGTTGCAGGTCTGCAGGTTGTAGTGGTGAAGAGGAGGAGTGAGTCCAGGGGGCTCTCGCCAGTCGGCCCCTGCTGCGGTGTGGGCCCTCGGCATATGCCCGACCATGCCTACCCTCGACATTGGTTTCTCATACTTCTGCCCCCTCTTTCTTTAAAAAGCAAGCATTCCATCTGTTTAAGCTGAGAGCAACATGGCCGGGAGAGGTTTGGAATAATAAGCACATATTATGAATCTTAAAGTGAGCCAGTGTGGTGTAGTGGCAAGAGTGTTGGACTGGGAGCTGGGAGATCCGGGTTCTAGTCCCCACTCGGCCATGGAAGCTCCCTGGGTGACTTTGGGCCAGTCGCAGACTCTCAGCCCAGCCCACCTCACAGGGTTGTTGTTGTGAGGATAAAATGGAGAGGAGGAGGATTATGTAAGCCGCCTTGAGTTCCTTGCAAGAGGAAAAAAGGCGGGATATAAATGCAGTAAATAAATAAATGAATAAAGTTCGCCCAACCCTTGTGGGGAAGGAGACCATGTCAAAATTCAGGGCAGGGGTACATAATGTTCAAGAGGTGGACATTACAGGACATCATAGCTATCCAGCTTTCACACAGCAGTGACATACACGCCTGGCAGGAAATTATGATCTTTGCATGAACATCATGGACACTGATACACCATGGCCGCCTCAAGTGCAAAGCATATCTGGACAGTGTTCCAACCCTCTTCCCATACTTCTTAGACATTTTAGTCCTCCTCTCTTCAAGCTTGTTCTTCCCTTGCCAGTCCTTTAAGAAGTGTTCATTTCAGCCAAGCATTAGTTTTGCTTACTGGCAGTTAAACAAATAATCCCATAATGCATTTCAGTGCTCTTCGTTGCCATTCAGTTAATTCCAGTGTAATTTATATGAAAGCAGGAAGACTGCCAGGTGATATCCTAGTGTGACTGGTTATTAGAAGGGGATGGAGGATGCTATGGACTTTGAAGCATAGAACAATAGGGTTGGAAGGGGCCTATAAGTCCAACCCCCTGCTCAATGCAGGAATCCAGTCAAAGCATCCCTCACAGATGGCTGTCCAGCCTCGTCTTGAATGCCCCCTGTGTGGGAGAGCTCACCGCCTCCCTAGGTCATGGGTTCCATTTGTGGGTAGGTGAGCATTCTGCTCTGAGCCTGTTCTACTCTGGGACATGCAGATATCACACTGTGCACTTTGGGGTGGTTTGGTTTTATTTTCATGAATCTGTTTGAATATATTTTCATCTAGGATAATGGTGGGGGCAGCTTCTGTGCTTTATATAGCAAGCAGATATTTCACAGGTATAGTATTTCCATCCTGCAGCCCCTCATCCTGATTTAACTGAACACATTCACACTTTAATGAGCAAGCAATTGTAACAGACAAAGCTACAGCCCAAACCCTTTACACACTCAGGATTCTGCTAAGTATTGGAACTGCTATGGGATTGGAATTTGCTGATTATTATTTTTCCCGGTGAATTGATGTAGCTTGTTGAGTCATCTTTTCCCTCCATGTTTGCTTTCGCTTGAGAAAATTCACACTGTAGTTTGCATTAATTTACATAACAAGATGCTCTGAGCAGCCATGTTTGATGAACAAACATGGGTGCCCCAAATGCCGCCCTGAGATGCACGCTGTCTTGAGATCCTAATGATAATGTTATAAATGAATGAATGAATGTGTGTGACCTGGATCCACTACACCCTGAAGCCCAGGTATTAAGGCTGTGTGTAAATTGATGTTTTGGCACTTGTTGGCATGATGGTGGCCATATTCCTTACATCCTGGCTAAAGCTGGTCACTCCATTGATCGCACTGGCTCCCAGTGATACCCTGGAATGGGTCAAAGCTCCTAAAGAATCGATCCACATCCCACAGATGTGCTAGCGACAGCAATACGACTTGTCTGTGTTCTGTTTCATTGCCAGCCTAGGCCATCTCCGAAGAATGGGCAGGTTGTCCTGGCTAGCGACAGGACCGCCACAGCTGCCTCACCTCCCTGTGCATGTTAGTGGGGAGCTCAGCCACTTCCTTTCCCACCCCACAAAGGTATTCTGGATCTCTGAGAGTGCAATGATGGGCAGCACCATATGGTGTGAGTGCATCATTGCTGGTAGATTATGCCACAGATGCTCCCGTTTCCTTCAAGGTGATGAAAATGAACATTAGGGAAACTCTGGACAAACATTTTGTTGATCCCAGTCTTAAGACCCATGTCAAGTTTGCAGTCTCATAGGAACCTGCCTCGTGCTTGGTCAAACCATTATTATTATTATCACATTTACATTATTAATCCATTTAGCTCAGTATCATCTACTCTCAGTGGCAGCTGTCCTGCCTAGCTCAGCTCAAGGCTTACATCTGATGCTTGTACAGTGCAAATCAAACACGGAACAACACCTGCCACCTTGCAGTGACTAGAACTGTGATGGCTGCCAACCATCTGGATTGGCCTCAAGGACTGAAAAATGTGGCTCTGGGTGGACTGGAAAAGTTTTAGCTATTCACAAGTGAATTTGACAAGGACTTTAAGCAGAAGGAAGAAAGATAAAGTCAAGGAGAGGCAGGCACGCGTGCATGCCCACGCACACGCACACACGCATTGCAAGCCCCAAGGACACTGCTGGTGAAACATTGTGTTTTCTTGAGACTGACACCATTTGAAAAATAATTATTTCCCAGAAATCAGATTTTAATCAGATATTTTGTATGGAGTCCCAGTATTTTGCCACTGAACTTTGGTTGCATGCATATACATTTACTGTCATTAAAATTAGGGGTGGGTGAGGTGGAGTACCAGCGTCCTAAATTCAAAAACTTTGAATGTAAAAAAAAAAATCAAAGTTCAAAGTTCAAGCATTCACAAGTGTCAAATTCTACACGTCAATTTGAACAGTTAATTGTTTGAAATCACACATTTCAGTTTCATCCATCGCTAGAATTAAAAACAATCCGATGCAAGTTCACAGAGAGTAGCTGTGTTGAACAAACCATAGGAAGTACGAGCGGAGTTGAAAGCAAGATGAGGGTTTTTCTGTCCCCTGTTGCCAAAATAACCGGGGGAAACTCTGGCATAATCTCCTAGAGAGTCACAGTTCAGCTACTTCTTGGAGCTGGCCATGGTAGACTAACCATCTTCTGTGTTATTTTCTCTTTCCAGTTTGTGGGCAGCCAATCCGTCCTCTGCCCACACTAATCAAGCGTATCATTGGTGGGCGAAATGCAGAGCCCGGCTTTTTCCCCTGGCAAGTGCTAATTGTGGTGGAAGACACGTCCCGAGTGCCGAATGACCGGTGGTTCGGCAGCGGAGCCCTGCTCTCCGAGTCATGGGTGCTGACAGCCGCCCACGTCCTTCGCTCCCAGCGCCGGGACAACACCATTATCCCGGTCTCCAAAGAACATGTCACCGTCTACCTAGGCCTTCACAATGTGAAAAACAAGATGGACGCTGTCAACCGGAGAGTGGAGAAGATTGTCCTCCATGAGGCCTTTGACATCCAGAACTACAACCATGACATTGCTCTGGTTAAGCTGAAGGAGAAGGTGGCCATGGGACCCTACGTCATGCCAGTCTGCCTACCGCAGTATGCACATGAATTGGAAGGACCTCAGCCCAACACACTGGGCCTGGTGGCGGGCTGGGGCATTTCCAATCCCAACATCACGGTGGATGAGGTCATCAGCTCAGGCATGCAGACCCTATCTGACATTCTGCAATACGTCAAGTTACCGGTGGTGTTCCATGCTGAGTGTAAGATGAGCTACGAGTCCCGATCCGGTAACTACAGTGTGACTGAGAATATGTTCTGTGCCGGATACTATGAAGGTGGGAAGGACACCTGCCTTGGAGACAGTGGCGGCGCATTTGTCATCCAAGACCTTAACAGCCGGAGGTGGGTGGCTCAAGGACTCGTCTCATGGGGCGGACCAGAGGAGTGTGGGAGCAAGCAAGTCTACGGGGTCTACACCAAGGTCTCCAACTATGTGGGCTGGCTGCAAGAGAAGAGTGGATGGACATTCGTGGACGCTGACGTGGGCAGATGAGCTGAGTATCAAAGCAAGGGCTGGGGATATTTTGCCAGGACAGCATCGAAGCTCAGTTGTGTCAGAAGTATTTTGTGGGCCACTATGGACCATGTTTTTCCCGCCCACAGAATAAGTTTACAATTGTTATTAATTGGTGGGAGGAGGATCCAGATAACTCTCCTGTACATAGTGCCTCTGTTAAAGGAATATCACATTTTCTAAACACTCACACTGTAATATCTTGTTACTGGGATAAGGCCATCCCCCCACCCCATTCCAACATGAATGCATCAGTTTGTGACTGGGAATGCTGCATGGAATGCGTTTCAGCAAGCATCATAGACCACACCACCACCACCATGCCACAGGATAGGGCCTGTGGGATCATTTGCAAGGTAACTCTCATCCCCAGCCTTCCAATGCCTGCACTGAGGCCATTAAACGTGTGCTTGATTCTGTCATTAAAATCAGACTTCAAGGTGCTTCACTTGAGGATGATCATGCCCACTCTCTGAACCAGGAAGGGGGGGTCCAGGATCACATTGGATATAAGTTTTGTTTGGTGATGGATGAACTCCGGCCCACCTTGATTCAGAATTAAACTCTGCAAACTTGGCTAGTATCCCCCAAAATGGGAAAATAGCTCAGTTTGTTCTGAGCCCAGTTCTGAGCCTGCCCCTGGGAGTGAACAGTTACAAGCCCTCCAAAAAGCCCACCCCCCTACAAGTCCTCGGAGCCTGCCCCATCGCTTCCTTCCCACCTTCCTAACCTGACAGCAGAGTTGGCAGCGATGGTGAGAAGGGGGGGGGGTGCCTCCATTCCAA
Organism: Heloderma suspectum; assembly: GCF_057233095.1. Classification (NCBI taxonomy): domain Eukaryota; kingdom Metazoa; phylum Chordata; class Lepidosauria; order Squamata; family Helodermatidae; genus Heloderma; species Heloderma suspectum. Next base: position 325,830,227 of record NC_139460.1, on the reverse strand, counting down.
ACACCTGCTGGAATGCTCTTCTGGCAGCATCTCAAGTGCCAGGGTCCAAATTACATTTCCCAGGGCAGTGAACATCTTTGTATGCAAGCACATGCTTGTCACATTCACACTTCACATTTTTAGGGTGTGCCCTTAACAATCATAGGTGTACACCTAAAATATGTAACAGGTGGCCCTTAAAAGTACTTTGCTTTGGCTGAATTGGGCCCTGACTGTGGACATTGCAGTAGTCATGCTATCAGCCCACCCCTCAAAAAGGTTCTTTTCCCCCCAAAATGCGCATTTTGCTTGCCTCCTCCACTTTCTGTTTAACCCGCCAGCCTGACACTGAAAGCATGGGAAGGCACTACCTGAATGTATCCTCTATATTTGACTTTGTCTGACAGACAATATGTTGGTGATTTGAGTTGCAACTAAGTGCTATGTTATACACACAGAGAGAGACACACCCGCTTATTATGAATTTTAAATGACACAGTTATGAAAAAAAACATTGACTTGTAGGGCCTGTGACTGAAAACTCTGCACCAAAGCTTTAATTCTATGGGTTTCTTGGGGGTGCTTGGTGCCCATAAACTCAGGATTCACAGTCCCCCCCCTTTCCCCTCCTTCCCATGCGCAAGAGAAATATATGTCCAAGCCACTGTGTTAGAAGGGAAAATGTACATGCTTCTTGTATAGGAAAGACATTACATTGAACATTTTGTTTCTTTACTCTGTGCCACACTGCTTAAAGCACCCTTCTCCAACCTGATGTCCTCCAGATGTGTTGGACTGCAACTCCCATGTGATCAGACACATGCTTTGCATGCAGAGGATTCCCCAGAATCTTCAGTTAGCATAGGGAAAACCCTGGAGAGCCACTGCTGCCAGTCAGTGTTGACAACACTGGGCTAGATGGACCAATGGCCGGACTCCCGGATAAGGCAGCTTCCGATGTTGCTAACCCTTTCTATTCTGACTGATAAAAGAGTGTAACTCAAAAACATGCATACTTTACCACTACCAAAAGTTGGTCCAATGGAAGATAAATAACTCTTATTCTCTTGGCTCCTTTTCATCAAAAGGCTGAGACATCATTCATATAAATCTCAGAAACACTCCCAGGACGGATAAACTTTTTTTTTTTTTTTTTTAGTAAGAAGGACTGGGTTTTCCTCACTGTCCATCAGGTCAAACCCTGAAGTTCTTACTCACTGGTTACTCACTCATCCATTAGGATCTTACCTGAGTAGATGGTAATCAGGAAATCAAGCAATGAAATAATCCAAAGAAAGAGGGTCTTCTGTTACAATACATGGTTAGAAAAATATTCTTGGCTCTGTTACATATTTAAGAGATATTATGCTATTTGTTATGGGTTTTATACTCCGTTCTGTAGTATTCCTAATATTATGTATTACAATCTTTAGAAAGAAAGGAATAAAACTATTGTGTTACATACAAATCTCTGTGCATCAAGAATTGCGTTGAGGGTACTTTGTGTCGTAAACTGGATTGTTGCACCATGGAAGTGAAATAAGGAGCTCTGCATCCACATCCCAAATTTCAATCATCCTAACAATGACATGATTTTGGCCTATGAAATATATTTAGGAATCCATCTCAATGGAGCCTGAGTTTCCATATTCAAAAAATCAGAATCAGATTTCTCTGCCACAATTCAAAGCTGACCTCAAAAACAAAAACAAAATCAATATCCCATCCCCAAAATCAGAAGCTAAATTATTGGTGTGAAAAAGGCACATTTGGTCATTCTTCTGTCAGATGCTCTCTTGGTCCAATCAGAATATTCATTCTATAGGCAGATGTAGAATTTCAGACAACCTAACCCGGTATCCTGTCTCTGGGGTGTAACACTTAACAAATCCAACTCTAAGTTTGATGTAGAATAGCAAACATGTTTGTTACTACTCTAGTTTACAATTTGGTTTCTACCCTAGTTCATTGTCACTGGAAGACCCAGGACTGTAGATCCAGAGCATATGACCCAGTATTGTAGCGTTGTGTGGGTTTAATTGCCAAGTGAGTGTTCTTTCTTGTTTTGATCCTTTCCGGGCCAAACTAGACAGGACATTAAGTGCATCATTACTTATATGTGTCTGCAAGAGACAGACATAAACTCTAGTTGCAGAATGATCACAATCAAAGCAATCCATTCTCCAGTGCAAACAGGGTCAGACCAACCACAGCATGGAAGAGCCATCAACCCCAGTTGCCACGTCTTTGGGATGGACGCCAAGCAACTAGATACATGGTGATACCCCTACCAATTCCAACTGGGCAATGACCAACATTGTCCAGCTGAGGCTGAAATTAGGTGGTGGGAAGAGAGCGGGAAACAGATGTGGTTCATCACAGGCACTCCCAGGAGCAGGCAAGCAAAGTGAGGCTCAGAAGCAACAAATGGGCTACCCTGGCTCTGATTTTTAAAGGGATTTTACCACTCCGTTACCAGGAGAGTAGTGTGATCCCACCAAGCAAAAAGGTAAGTACAAACGTTTCTCATTGCACTGCACCAGGGCCCAAATGGACCTCAGGGTACCAGCTAGGATGTCCACTTCCTTGCACCGGTGCAAGGATTATGCAGCAGCCGCCCTCCCTCTCCCTCAACCCCTTTGCAAGCACCTGGATCTGAGCCACTGCCAGCATCTCAGGAACAATCCAGATCTCCTAGCTCCTAAGTCCTGCTGTTCCCTTCTTTTTCAGTGTGTGGAAAGCCAAAGTTCTCCAGAAGCCTGCTGGCCCGTATTGCTAATGGACGCTATGCCCAGAGAGGGATCTCGCCATGGATTGCCATGCTACACAAGAACGGACGCCCCTTCTGTGGAGGCTCACTTCTAGGTAAGAACCTCTTGGCATGAGTGGGATCTGCAGAAAAGAAAACGTTCAAGAGGATCTTGAAATGCAGTGGTCTCATCCATTCCAGAATATTGCTCTTTCGAGAACTGGGGTGGCTAGATTGTGTCTGGGACAGACAGACCTCATGTGCCGTTGCACAGAATGGAGAATTTGAATGCACATCGTTTCTTCCATTGCATCTGGGCTATGACAGGAGAAGTAGCCCGAGAGTCGGATGCTAATCATTAGAAAGAAGTCTGTAATTGTTTTAGGGGTCCTGGAGATCTGGAACCAGTTGTCAAGCTGTCATGCCTAATGAGCTTTCAAAGCCAGCCAGGATTAATTACTGGATTAAATTGACTGCATTAATTAGGTAAACTTGCCTTGCAACATATGGAGAGTAATCTAGCCCATTCAATGCATCAACACAAGCATTGTTTTCTTTTGCACCATCACCTGGCTGGGAGGGACAGGGAACAAGAGGAAATGTTTTCTGGAGGGCCAAACATCTCTGACCATGAGCATTTGTAGAGACAGATAGTTAGGAGGAAGCCAGTCACCTCCTCCTTGGCAGGCCTGTCCCAAGATATTTTGCAATCCCAACCAAGTGGCTTTGTAAAGCAACGCAGTGCCCATTCAAAACCCAGATTCAACTCCACCAGAGTTTGAGAGAGAGGAACCTAGGGTCCAGGGGAGGTGGAGCTGTTTCCTGATCTCTGGGGGTGGAGCTAAGGCAGGACATATATAAGCTTTCAGAAATGGAGATTAGCCATTTCTTCTCTATCCCAACGTGCACTGCTAGATGTGATCTGATACCTACCACTACCTAAGCAACACCTACCACTGACTAATTCATTCCGACTACAAATCTCCATTTTGAGACTGGGTCTATCTAAACTGCAGACTCATGGGCATAACACCTGGCCAAATGTTTGGACTTTTCTGTTTCTTCCCCCATCCTCAGCTTCTTGTACCACCTAGCCTGAAGTCTGGCAAACAAAAGCTTGCACATATTTGTGGAAATTTGGTTGGAACTAATGAAGGTATTGCCCGACTGTGGATTTTGGATTTTGTAACCTGTGACTTCTGACCTCGCCTTCTCTAGCTTGCTTCACCAGGCTAATCGGTGATCTAGGTGGGATAGGTTCATAGAATCATAGAATAGTAGGGTTGGAAGGGGCCTACAAGGCCATCGAGTCCAACCCCCTGCTCAATGCAGGAATCCAAGTCAGAGCATCCCTGACAGGTGGCTGTCCAGCCTCGTCTTGAACACCTCCAGTGTGGAGGAGCCCCCCACCTCCCTAGGGAATCGGTTCCATTGTCGTATTGCTCTAACAGTCAGGAAGTTTCTCCTGATGTTCAGCCAGAATCTGGCTTCTTAGCACCTTCTTGTTTCCTAGGCAACAAATGGATTGTGACCGCTGCTCACTGCCTCCACGATGAACTGGAGCTGGAGAACCCTGTCCTCAGAAGCAGTGATGTGATCAGCCCTTCGTCATTCAAGGTTATCCTGGGTAAGCGAGTGCCAGTTATAGAGGAGGGCAACATCCATCTTGAATGATAAGGGTGGATTTCTATCTGTCTGTCTGTCTGTCTGTCCATCAGCTATTGTAGGGTTGGGAAAAGTGCAGAAAAGGGCAACCAAAATGATCAAGGGCTGGAGCATCTTCCCTATGAGGCAAGGTTATAAGAGCTGGGACTGTTAGCTTAGAGAAAAGGTGAGTGAGGGGGGACATTATAGAGGTGTACCAAATAATGCATGGTGTGGAGAAAGCGGATAGGGAGGCATTTTTCTCCCTCTCTCATAATACCAGATGCCAATGGGGTCATCCCATGAAACTGATAGGTGGGAGATTCAGGACAGAAAAAAGGAAAGACTTCTTCATACAGTGCATAGTTAAACTATGGAACCCGCTACCACAGGATGTAGTGATGGCGACCAACTTGGATGGCTTTAAAAGGGGTTAGACAAATTCATGGAGCATAAGGCCATCCATGGCTACTAGTCCTGATGACTATATGCTAACTCCAGTATCAGAGGCAGTATGCCCAAGTTGCTGGGGAATATGGCTTGGAGGGTGCTGTTGCACTCATGTCCTACTTGTGGGCTTCCCAGTGGGGCAGCTGGTTGGCCGCTGTGTGAACAGACTGCTGGACTAGATGGACCTTGGTCTGATTCAGTATGGCTCTTCTTATGTTCCCTCCTCCCCTTGCAGGAAAACACAGAACCCACAGGCAAGACGACACAGAGCAACTGCTCCAACCCCAAATGCTCTACATCCATCCATCTTACAAGCCTGCCACCTTTGAGCACGACATTGCCCTGGTGGAGCTGTCAGAGGAGGCCAGGCTGAATGATCACGTGATGCCGGTTTGCTTCCCAGATGGCCTCCACCAAAAAGGTGAGGATGTGGGCCCCCTCCTTCAACCCACAATGTCAGTTCAGGAAGCAGATCACTAAACCAACTAAATTCCTCAGAATGAAGTCCATCCAGGAGGTAAAGGGTAGACCTTAAATAGAAGGGTTGTTTTATTTACTGCCTCTCACTAAATTGTTAATAGCAAAACACTGGGGAACAACCATAGCTCAGTAGCTGAGCTGCGCATCTGTCTGGCACGCGGAAGGTCCCAGCTTCGATCCCCAGCATCTCCAGGTAGGGCTGTGAAAGATATGCAGTCTGAAACCCCAGACAGCCATTGCTGCCTGGCAGTGTCGACAGTACTGGGCCAGATGGACTGAAGCGAGGGACAACTTGTGCTCCCTCTCACCGCCGCATGCCCCCATCCTCCACCCCCTTACCTTTGATGGCTGGGGGAAGCAGCCTCCCAGGTCTCGCGAGACCCGGCTGAGCTCCCATGGGATTTCACAAGACCCAGCCAAGCTGTCACGGGATCTCACAAGGCCACTTCTTCTGGCTGCGCGGCTCTCGCAGGTGCTCCAGACAGCCCCCTTAGCAGCTGTCTTGCTCCGGGGCACCCGCTGGCAACACTGGCCCCTCCTGGATGGCAATGGGGGGGAGCAGCTCAATCTGCCACTCCTCCAGCTCCGCTGCCCGATGCAGGCACATTAGCCTATGGAATGATGGAGCCGGCCCTGCTATTGACAACATAAAGATGCCACTCCCTGTTGAGTTTTGGCTGGTTAAAACATGGGCGTTCCAGAAGCAGATGGGTTTCCTCCTGTAGGGGACCCAGGGGGCATGCAAAATTCCAAATTCGACAAGCAGCAGGTGAGTCAGCCAACCCGTTTCCCCTTTATTTGCCCATCCGAGGCCCTCCTCCGGGTGCCTCCTCTGAGGGAAGCTCAGAAGGCAGCAGTGAGGGAGACAGCCTTCTCAGTGGTGGCCCCCCCATCTGTGGAATGAGCTCCCCATTGAGGTCCACCTGGCGCCAACGTTGTTATCTTTTCGGCGCCAGGGTAAGACCTTTCCCTTTTCCCCAGGCGTTTGGCAGCACGTGATGGGTTTTAATCGGTTCTGAATGTGTCTTTAGTTATGCCTGACAGTTCAAAGTTGTTTTTAGTTATATGTTGTTTGTGTAGATTGTCTGTGTGCTTTTATGTAAATGGATTTCAAACTGTTTATATTGTATTTAATGTTTTCACTTCTCTAAACTGCCCAGAGAGCTTCAGCTATGGGGCGGTACAGAAATATGATGATGGTGATGGTGATGGTGATGATGGAACTGCTACAAGCAGGGGAGTCGCTTACACTGACTCCCCCAATCAGAACTTGAAGGCTATCTTGTGCTACTGCCAAAACTCAGACGCACAATGTTTTAATTTCTGGGATGTGGTGTGCAAACGAAACAAGAAGGAAGCCTTCCCCAACCTGGTGCCCCCAGATGTGTTAGACGACAACTCCCAGCATTCCAGATAGTGGGAGCTGTAGTCCAACACATCCGGAGGCACCAGGTTGGGGAAGGCAGCAATAAGCCTTGGCTTTCAAAATCCTCTCCCATCCCTTTGCCATTTCCGTTGCCGCCATGGGCGGGGTGCCAGGTGAGTGGCTTCATCGTGGCAGAGTCCACCTTGCGCTGGCCCTTCTAAGAGCGAGCTGATTGAAAGAGGGTGGGGCGCGGCAGGGGCAGGCTTAGACTGCTATACCAACTGCGATCCTATCTGGATGGAGATAGCCCAGCTACAGTTGTCCATGTTCTGTGAACCTCTCACTTGGATTCCTGCAATGCCGTATCCGCAGGGCTGCTTTTGAAAATGGCACAGAAACTTCAGCTGGTCAGTGAGATTTATGATCTGCACTGGCTCCCAGTCCATTTGGCATATTGCCAGTCCATTTGCCAGTCCATTTGGCATTTTCCAGTCCACTGGCTGCCAGTCCATTTTTGATCTGCCAGTGGTCATTTCTTATGAGCTTCGGCTATTGGGCAGTATAGAAATGAAATAGATATATAAAATAAATAAATTATGATCTGCACTGGCTGCCAGTCCATTTCCTGGCCAAATCCAAGTGCTGGTATTAACCTGCAAAGCCCTAAATGGCTTGGGGCCAGGTTACATGAAGGATTGTCTCCTTCCATACGTACCTGCCTGGACCTTAAGATCATCCTCAGAAGCCCTTCTACAGGTACCCCTGCCAAAGGAAGTGAGGTGGGTGGCTACTAAGGAGAGGGCCTTTTCTGCTGTGGCACCCCGGTTGTGGAATGAGCTTCCCAAAGAGGCTTGCCTGGCGCCTACATTGTGGTCTTTTTTGCTCCAGGTCAGCTTTTTAGCCCTTCAGTTTAAAAAATTGTGTTAGTGCGTTTTTAGATCTTTGCACTGCTGCTGGGTTTTATCTTGATTACTGCTTTTGTTTTATTCTGTTTTAAACTTATGATTTTTTATTATGTTTTGTTATGTTCTTGTATTTCATGATTTAAGCTTTGTCTTGTAAACTGCCCAGAAAGCCTCAGCTAATGAATGGTTGTTGTTGTTCAGTCGTTCAGTCGTGTCCGACTCTTCGTGACCCCATGGACCATAGCACGCCAGGCCTTCCTGTGAATGGTATAGAAATGTAATACATAAATAATTAACAACCTGGTGCCCTCCAGACCACAACTCCCATCATCCCTGGACTTTAGGCATGCTGACTGGAGCTCTTGGGAGTTGTAGTCCCAAACATCTAGAGGCAAACACCAAGTTGCCTACATCAGTGTAGAGTATCCAGTGGGCTGTAACCAGAGCCTTCCTAACCCATGATGAGGTAAGAAAAGGCTGTAGATTTTATGGAGCATCATGAAGGGCAGCACAGGGAGAGGTATTCAGATCTACCAGAATGTTCTTATGCAAGCCCCGTTGTGACAGCCTCCTTCCTCTCCTGTGCCACTTCCCTGATGCTAATGCAACGGCTGCCTGTTTCCTTCCGCCAGATGCCATGGTCATTGTCACCGGATGGGGGAAGCAGTTCTTGCAACGTCTCCCAGATGCCCTGATGGAGGTGATGCTGCTGTTATAATATATATATAACTGAAGGATGCCGTATGCTCAGGTAGCAGATATGGGAGGCATATTCACTGCCACCCTCTTTCAGCTTTTTTTTTGTGCTGGAGGATGCTCAAAGTTGAAACTCGCCCCACTGTGGGGATCCTATGAACCAGAAGGCAGCTTGCAATTCACTGTCGGAAAGCAACAGGAGACCAGCTGGAAATCCCACACCAAACTCCAAGCAGGAAAGGCTGTAAACAGATGTGGATTTCACAAGCCTGCCATCCTGCCGTGATGGCTCTCCCAGTCCCTTCCCTCCCACCTTGTTCTGGAAACCTCCCGTCATGCCTCCTGCATGAACCATAAAATAACTGGTGACATTAGCAAGAAAACAAATCATAGCATAAGCAACTGTGGGCTTTTCTACATGAGGTAGTTAATCCACTGCATCCACTTTCAGCTTCGTCGCAGAATTGAGGTCCCAGCACTACACGAGGAGCGTTTCCTTTCCTGCTTTCCCACTACATAACCCCTAGGTGGCACTGTGGTATAGCGGAATAGCACAAATACACAAGCATTTTCTTTCACCATCAGAAATAATACTCCATTTTCCCTGCTCTAAAAAACACACATCAAAAGTGCTGTTTACAAACAGAAGCAAAACTGGACGGTCATGACCTTGTCTAAAGAACCCGTCAACAAGCGTGAGTAGGGAATGATGACTGCACAACAAACGACTCGTGTAGAAAAGCTCACTGACAGTTCTTGCACTGCAGGCTGCCTGATATCTGGCTCCTGGGGTTTTCTCGGCTGCCTGCACTGGCCCTAGGGAGAGTCATGTCAGAGCAGCACCGCCAAGTTGTAGACTGAGCCCTACAATGAAAACATGATGATTTTATTCATGTTCAAACTAGGCATGAGAGCAACAGGCTCACTTGTTTAAACCCTGGAACGCCTGGAACTGGAACTATATCTCTGAGTGCCAGGGTCCAGGAGACTCGGCAGGTCAGTGAAGGAGATGCTTCCACGGGTCAGCATCTATACCACCCACCTGTCCTATCCGCTGAGTCCATCTATATCTCCTTCTCACCCACTCCCTTCCAAGCCAAGAGCTTCGTGCCTGGACTTGTATCATCAATTGCCAGTGGCCAGAAGACTGTCATACATTCCACCACCACCCCAGATACCCCCATCTGAATTTGTATGTGGATTTTAATAGTAAGCTGGTTTGAAAGTCACTCTTGGCTGAAAAGTATAGCATAAATAAATATAATCAATACTAGAAATAAACAAGCCCAGGTCTCTCCTGATCCCTTATAAAATAGGGTAGGGGATCTAATTTTTAGTGCAAAGTGGAGACACAGGTGAGGGGAGTGAAGATTAATTTAATAATTAATTAAATTAATCTTGGACGAGTTGGACTCAATGGTCTTATAGGCCCCTTCCGACCCTACTATTCTATGATTCTATGAAATAAAAATATAATAATAAAAAATAATAATTTTCAAGGTGGCTCAAATTATTTTAGAAAGGCAAGTTACGCATCTTTCAAATAAACCACCCTTCTCCAAGATATTTTGGCCAACAGCTCCTGGCCTTCTTGCCCACTGGCCATGCTGGCTGTGGCTGATGGGAGGTGGAGTCCAAGATTGGACTTGAACTTTCTCCAGATTGGAGAAAGCTGAAATAAACAATAAATAAACCCTCCCCGTGTCCACAATGTATGCCATACAGATTCTCCCCAAAGAGTTTCTCTCCCTGTACCCCAAGCTCATGTCTGGTACTGGAGCTCAGGCGAGGAGGAAACTAGTTCACGGAACAGACTGCGGAGGGCCGCACCATATGTGGCAGGAGAGGGTCAGGGTTAGGGCACACAGACACCTGCATGCTTATTTTGCTCTAGAAAACAAGGGTCCCCAACCCACAACAGCCCACTTTATATGCGATTAAGCAGCCAGGCTGCCTCCATCATCTGTAATTTGAGCCCGTATATCCAGAACACATTTTTCTTGATTCGGAAGAAGAAACTCCGTGTCCTTAGAGTGGGTACATGCAATACTAATAGCACACAGTGGGAATTTCTGGCTACACGTCAGCTTGACTGAATCATAGCTTCGCTAGAAATGTATGGCTGTTGTACTCGCATGGCTGTTGTCCTCACAAAGACTCCTGGGGGTTGCAGTTTGGTGGGCTGCTGTGCATTCTCTTCTAGAGATCTCCAGGGGCCCTCATGGAACAACAAGTCCTGGAGTTCACTGCAGGGAGAGAATGACTCTTTGACCAGTTTAATTCTGTGCGGTAGCAATATGCCTTCAGATGCAATGCCCTGGAGGAGGAGGAGAGGAGGAGGAGGAGGAGAGGAGGAGCTGTGGCTCGGTGGTAGAGCCCCTGCTTTACTTGCAAAAGATCCCAGGTTCGATCCCTGGCATCTCCAGGTAGGGCAGGGAAAGAGTGCCAGTCAGTGTAGACCAGGGATTTAGAATCTCAGGCCCGGGGGGCAAATCCGACCCTCTGGGGTTCTCCAGATGGCCCTGCCCCCATCCCTGGTTGGAACTGCCTCTCCTAAGGCTTAGCTACCGGCAGTAACAGCTTTCAGTTAAAACATGCTTGTAGTTGGGGTATTTTGGCCCCTCCCCTTTTGCCTTCAGCCCCACACACCCCTGGAACGCGGCCCTCAGGAGCCTCTCCAAATTGGAATTTGGTCCTTGGTCTGAAAGAGGCTCAACACCCCTGAAGACAATGCTAACCTAGATGGACCGTCTGATTCGGTATAAGGCAGCTTCCAGTGTTTCAGAAGAGAGGGCCATTTGGGCATGGGAGGGCAGTGAGCCATTTCTCTCATCTGTCCAACTGATTTAGTACATTTTTTATTGCTGCATTGCATTGATTACTGCAATGTGCTCTACATGGGGCTGCTCTTGAAGACTGTTCAGAAGCTGCAGCTTGTGCAAAATGCAGCAGCCAGATTAATAACTGGGACCAGAGGGCCTGCGCATAAAACACCAATTCTGGCCCAATTGCACTGCTATGGTTCCAAGCCCGATTCAAGGTACTGGTTTTGACAAAGCCTTACACAGCTCGGGACCACAGTACCTGATGCTGTGCTTCTCCCAGCATAAACCTACCCAGACACTACACTCAACATCTGAGCCTTCCCTCTGAGTGCCTCCTCCAAGAGAGGCTCAGAGGGAAGCAACAAGGGAGAGGGCCTCCTCAGTGGTGGCCCCACGATTTTGGAACAATCTCCCCACAGTGTCATCCTTTCGGCACCTGGTTAACATTGTCCTCTACTCGCAGGCATTTAATGACATATGACGGGGCATTTATGTCAACTATCTTTATCAGGTCTAGTATCTTAATGAAAAAAAATTAGCTGTTTAACTTTTTAAAAATTTTGTATGTTAACAATTTTATACTATGTTTTTATTATCTTGTATTTCTGCTTAGTAATTTTTGTGAACTGCTCAGAAAGCGTCAGCTATTGGGAAGTATAGAAATGATGATGATGATGATGATGATAATAATAATAATAATAATTTAATAATAAATACAACAACAACAACAACACTTTTGGGTGTGTTGCAGATTGAGATCCCGTTGACAGACCACACAGTGTGCAAGGAAGCTTATGCCAAGCTGCAGAAGGTTGTGACAGAGGATATGATCTGTGCTGGAGAAAAACAAGGTAAAATCCAGGGTGGGCATGAAAGTCCATTCAAATGTCTCGAAAAAAACGTTCTTCCCAGGTTTTTCTTTAACTTATTTCTCAAAAACCACATTTTGGGATATCCCTGCAGCTGGACCCATAGCCATGGCGGGGCTCAGGGGGCTGCCCCTCCTAAATTTTCTCTTTCCCGCTAAATCTTTTTACAAACAAATAATGAAAAAACAGTTCACAATTTTGTGTTTAAGAAGCCTGCAAACCAAATGAACTGCCCCCCTATCCCCCCCCCCTCCCGCCAGAACTTTTAGGCTGGCTGCAGGTCTGCCTGCAGCCCTTTTTCTCCTAGCTCGATTCCAAGACTGCTAATAATCCGACCTATGAGAAAACATCCCAGGGCTGGGAAGGAAGGCTGTGGGGAGGGCAGATGGACGACGGGGACGTCATCTCCCCTCTTCGACCCACAACTTCTTTTTCTCGAAATCTCCCTACCCCATTGGTTTACAAATGTTCACAATGTGTGCCCTTAGATGCGGGTCTGCAGCTGTTACGGGTTGTCTGGCCCTTTGTTTGTTATTGTCAGATCAAACCTTGAGTTTCGAGCTTTCCTTCAAAACGAATCCAAATCTGAAGGTTCTGTGGAATTTCATTTGATTTGGCATCTCAAGGGCAGATGTTATGACATGAAAAAACTGCCTCATACGGAGTGAGACCATCAGTCTTCCTGGCCCAGTGTTGCTTGCTCTGGCTGGCAGAAACTCTCCGGAGTCCTGGGCTGAGGTCCTTCCCAGCAACAGCTACTGGAGATATTTTATCAGGAGATACCAAGAATTGAACTCAGGACCTTCCGCATGCAAAGCATGTGCTCTAGTGCTGGGCTGTGCTTTTTCTCCATCGCCACCTCTTCCAAACAGGGACATCTCACCAACCCAGTGCCCTCCAGATGCATTTGGCTAGAATTCCCATCATCCCCAGCCAGATGGTGGGAGTTGTAGTCCAACACATCTGGAGGACGTCAGGTGAGGGAAGGCTATCCAAAAAAGTATCGTGCCAAGTGGTCCCTTCAGGGACATGGAGTCGAGGCACTGACGGACATCCTGTTCGTATCATGCACGAATTCATGCAGAACAGCACCGGCTCCAGGTTTCGGAGGGCCCTTGGGCAAGACACGTGCAATGGCCCCCTCCCTCGGGGAGCCTCCCTTCTCACTGCCAGTGTCATCCGCTGCTCTTGCTCCGCCTCCTCTTCCCCACCATTGCTCCCGCTGGCTTGCTTGGCAGGCAGAGGGGCAGTGAGCAAGGAGGCCGTGGCATCTCCTGCTCCTCCTTCTCACCACCACCATTGTCTGGGCCAGAGCAAGAGGCAGGTGAATCACCAGGTTCCCCTGGTGAAGAGGAGGCGCAACTCCAGGAGGTTCTTGCCAGTGGGCCCCTGATGGGAGGTGGGCCCTTGGCAGGTGCCTGGCCATGCCGACCCTTGACGCTGGCCCTGATGCAGAATGTGGTGGCTTGTTCACACTTAAAGACGTCGTGCTGAGGCTTGTTTCTCTCTTTCTCACCTAGGAGGAAAAGATGCTTGCAGCGGCGACTCCGGAGGCCCCATGGTCACTTTGAGCAATCGCACCGGCCAGTGGCAGCTCATAGGGACTGTGTCCTGGGGCGATGGATGTGGCTTGAATGACCGCTATGGCGTGTACTCCAATGTTCTCCTGACTCTGCCGTGGATTAAGCGGATCACCGGAGTGGAATATTGAAGCCTCCCAACCACACCGAATGTCCAGAGCCAAAAGAGTGATTGCACACTTCCAGCAGAGAAGAGTTGTTCCCCAAAGGCTCTAACTCAGGCCTTTACCAAAGAAAGTGCTTGGCAGTAGACCAGGGGAAAATTTGCCAATTAATTTATATATATATATATATATATATATATATATATATATATTCTTTAGGCATAGAGTCAAGAAACACCTGGCCTGGCTCCTACATCCAGCTGAACTGAACTCTGTTCCAAGAGCCTGAAGCTGATCTTACCCAGAAAATTCAATGATGCTTTGATTTACGGGGACCCCACAGGTCTGGATCAAAGTGATTAGAGCCATTTTTGATAGGGAGATTTGGGAAAGCCTTCGGCAGCCCACTGCCATCCTTGGAAAGAAACTCTCTAGCTAGGACTCAAAGAAATCTCAGGGGAATTACAAGGGCATTGACAGATGAATGTGCATTTGGGGTGGGGGCAGCGGGGGACCACAGTTTGATAACAGGCCACCTACTTTGCAGGCAGAAGCCTTAGACTCAGCCCTCAGCATCTCCCATTAAGACAAGGGCGGGTAACCTTTTTTTTTCTGTTGAGAGCCACATTCCCATGCGGGTAATGTGTCAGAACTGCATTTCAGCAGTGGGTGGGGCCAAAGGAAGCAGTGGGTGGGGCCAAAGATTGGTGGCCGAGACCAGAGCCAAAAGTGGGCTGGCCCTTTTTCTCTTTCTGCTGCCCTCTTCTCTCTCTCTCTCTTCCTTCCCACCCAGGGGGCTGCCACGGAAGGGACAGGTGGCTCTTGCCAGAGAACTGGGTAAACTGGCTGCCTGCAGAGGGCTTTTGAAATGAGTCTGAGGACCGTGGGGCACCCACACCTGCGTTCGAAAGAACTTCAGGGAGCAAGGCTGGAAGACTCCTCTGCCTGCCTGAGATCATGGAGCATAGCTGGCTGGGGATGCTGGGACTTGTAGTCCAACACATCTGTAGGGCGCCATGTAGGGGGAGGATGGGGAAGACAATACCGGGATCATTCGACCCCGTGTCAAATTTGCTATAAGGCAGCTTCCTCGGCTCGCACAATGGCTGAATCTACATGTAGCAGTTATACTGTTATCATACTGCAGTGATAACTATCGGTGCCCACTGCTGTCATGTGCAGGATGATAATGGTAAAACTGCTATGTGTGTCACAGATACAACGGAGGGAGGCCAGGCAGCATCCAAAGATCTGTAGAACCTCAGGGACTTGCTGGAAACGCCCTCTGAAAAACAAATCTGTGAAGACATACTTCCGATGTATTTTTTGCACTAAGTACGTAAGGTAATGGGGCTTTGTGTAATCTTCCTGCAAAGCAAAAATAAAACTCTGCAGAGAGGTAAACTGAATTCTGCAGCCTGTGTAAGTGATGTCCGTGAAGAAAATGGGTGCGACAACTTTGATTTCACAGGCTGGTTTTTCTAGGGATGTACGAAACTCTTACCTGGCTCCGCGCCGGACAATCCGCAGTGGGGGGGAGGCGCTCCATCCCTCCCCCCGGAATCCTCCCCGGCCGGCTCCGCTCCGCAGCGACTCCGCGGAGCTGCCGGCCAGGGCCGCCCGCAGCCGGACAACAGGCCGCTGGGCTGCACAGGGACGCAAATGGCGGCCGCCATAGCCGCCGCCATTTGCGTCCGTGACTTTAGTCGTGATAGGCTACGTAAATATATACGTAGCCTATCACGGCTAAAGACACGGACGCAAATGGCAGCGGCTATGGCGGCCGCCATTTGCGTTCCTTCCTATTGCCATCATAGGCTATGTATATATTTACATAGCCTATCACAGCAAAAGGCAGGGGCGCAAATGGCAGCTGCTATGTCATTTGCGCTCCGTCTTTTGCCGTGATAGGCTACGTAAATATATACATAGCCTATCACAGCTAAACACACAGACGCAAATGGTGGCAGCTACGCCATTTGCGTCCCTGCCCTGAGCCGTGATAGGCTATGTAGAAACTTACATAGCCTATCACGGCTTTCCAGGGACGCAAATGGTGGCCAGCGTAGCGGCCGCAGCCCGGCAGCAGCTGGAGCCACCGGAGCTGCCGCTGGAGCTGCCGCCGCCGCTGCCACTGCAGCCGCAGCCAGGTAGGCTCCATTTCACGGGGCTTTCACAGGGTGGTGGGGCGGGTTGCTGGAATTCGGCCTCCCTGGGATCCATGGCGAAATTCTCTAACCTAACAATTCTGTAACATGGATTTGTCAAAAACAAGTCCTGCCAGACGAATCTGATCTCATTTTTTGATCAAGTAACCTCCCTTGTGGACTGTGGGAATGCTGTGGACATCATATACCTCGACTTCAGCAAAGCTTTTGACAAAGTGCCCCATGATATCCTGATGAGCAAACTAGCTCAAAGTGGGCTACATGAAACAACAATCTGGTGGATCCACAGTTGGCTACAGAACTGGACTCAAAGAGTGCTTATCAATGGGACCTTCTCAAACTGGGGAGAGGTAACAAGTGGGGTACTGCAGGGCTCAGTCCTGGGCCCAGTGCTCTTCAACATTTGTATTAATGACTTGGAGGAGGAGGTGCAGGGAATGCTGATCAAATCTGCAGATGACAAAAAATTGGGCAGGATAGCTAATACTTTGGAAGACAGAAACAAAATTCAAAGTGATCTGGATAGACTAGAGTGCTGGGCAGAAAACAACAGGATGACATTTAATAAGGATAAATGCCAAGTTCTGCACCTAGGAAAAGAAACCAAATGCACAGTTACAAGATGGAGGATACGTGGCTCAACAACACTACAAGCGAGAAAGATCTTGGAATTGTTGTCGATCACAAGCTGAATAGGAGCCAACAATGTGATGTGGCTGCAAAAAAGGCAAATGCTATTTTGGGCTGCATTCATAGAAGCATAGCTTCCAAATTCCGTGAAGTACTAGTTCCCCTCTACTCAGCACTGGTTAGGCCTCATCTGGAGTCCTATGTCCAGTTCTGGGCACCACACTTTAAGAAGGATGTTGACAAACTGGAGAGGGTTCAGAGGAGGGCAACAAAGATGATCAGGGGACTGGAAACAAAGCCCTATGAAAAGAGAATGAAAGACCTGGGCATGTTTAGCCTTGAGAAGAGAAGACTGAGGGGAGATAGGATAGTGCTCTTCAAGTACTTGAAAGGTTGTCACAGAGAGGAAGGCCAGGATCTCTTCTCGATCATCCCAGAGCGCAGGACACGGAATAATGGGCTCAAGTGACAGGAAGCCAGATTCTGGCTGAACATCAGGAAAAACTTCCTGACCATTAGAGCAATACGACAATGGAACCAATTCCCGAGGGAGGTGGTGGGCTCTCCCACACTGGAGGCATTCAAGATGAGGCTGGACAGCCATCTGTCGGGGATGCTCTGACTTGGATTCCTGCATTGAGCAGGGGGTTGGACTCGATGGCCTTGTAGGCCCCTTCCAACCCTACTATTCTGTGATTCTATGATCCCTAGGTTTTTCTTTTGCTAGTCCAAGAGGGCACTCAAGCCCTGCGCTCTGACCCCCGGAAATCATGCGGTGCAATCCAATACAATGGATTGTATCCATCTTCATTCTGTGTTGCAATGGACATATTTGATGGGGAGAAATTGAATTTTCCCAGTGGAAAAAATATTGCTAGGAAAATGAAGTTTTCATTCAAGAGGAGAACCAGCCTGAAGACTTTTATGATCCTGCACAAACTGTCATCTGGCAACCAAAGTATGCTATTGTATGCACACTTCGGAGTAAATACCATTGAATACAGTGGGACTTGGTGCCTTTCTACACAAGGCATTTATTGTGTGCTCATAATTGCTCAATCACAGTCATTTGCAGGTACTTTACATGTCATTGTCATCCTCCAGGGCCTCTCCCATACTTTCCAACCATGATAGTGTTGTTGTTTTTTCTAATAAGAAAAATCTGGCATTTCTGTGAATGGTGGCATAAAACCCAGTGTATTTGTGCCATTCCACTATACCAGAGTGCCACCTAGTGGTTGTGTAATAGAATATATAGAACGGCAAAGAAAGAAAAAAAACCCAGAAAGAAACGCGTGTAAAGAAGCTGATCTTAATCCTAGAAAGAATCGGGAAGCAGAAGCCTCGGTAAAGTGCTGGGTTAAAAACCTGATCTAGGAAAGCCCTTTGTTCAGTCATTCAGTCGTGTCCGACTCTTCGTGACCCCATGGACCATAGCACCCCAGGCCTTCCTGTCCTGCGCTCTCTCCCGGAGCGTGCTCAAGTTCATATTCATTGCATCGGTGATGCCATCTAGCCATCTCATCCTCTGCCGTCCCCTTCTCCTTTTGCCTTCAGTCTTTCCCAGCATCAGGGTCTTTTCCAGGGACTTTTCTCTTCGCATTAGGTGGGCAAAATATTTGAGCTTCAGCTTCAGTCTCTGTCCTTCCAATGAGCACTCAGGGTTGATTTCCTTTAGGATTGACTGATTTGACCTCCTTGCAGTCCAGGGGGCTCGTAAGAGTGAGGAAAGCCCTTACTTCCAGGCAAACATGCAAAGATATGTGCCCTGTATTATAACACTGATGAATCATAGAGGGTTTTTTTACTACTGTTGTTCTTTCTGTTGCCAGTCATGGTGGTAGTTACACAATGGCATTATTTCTTGTTTGAAAGAATGAAATATTATTAAAATGACAAAGAATCAAACAGGAGTACAGAAGTATCTTCCACCAGAGATTTTCAGACCAGCAATACTTTGCAGCTGGCATCAAACTTGCAGGGCATATAAAAGCACCCACAAACATTCAGCAGCTCCCATACTGAAGACAACAGGACTTCTACAGCCAGAGCAAACCGAGTAGCCTGGTAGGATTCCTGAATGTGCATATAATTTACCACCTGTTCTGTCATCCCCAGAACCAGATATTCCAATAAGCAATGAAAGGGATAAGAGCAATAATAAAGCAAATGTCGCAGTAGATGATGGGTCCTGAGGACTCTGGATGATGAAGTCGGCATTCCTAGTTGTTTAATGGTTCCCGAATACCCTGTGCATTGTGGCTTCCCGCGATGCTCTGCATGTTGAGGCCAGCCATGACACCCTTTGCGTATTCCCAGCTGGCAAGCTTCACAATAGTTGTGGATATGTGGGCCACTGGGATCCCACATCGCCTTAGAGAGTTTGCTGTGAACAATGTACTCTCCATAGCATTTCTCCCTTATGTCAAGGAAACGGGCAAACAAAATGATCAGGAGGCTAGAGTAACTCCTCTCTGAGGAAAGGTTGCAATGTCTGAGGGTCTTTGTTGTTGTTCAGTTGTTCAGTCGTGTCCGACTCTTTGTGACCCCATGGACCATAGCACGCCAGGCCTTCCTGTCCTGCGCTCTCTCCCGGAGTGTGCTCAGGTTCATATTCATTGCATCAGTGATGCTATCTAGCCATCTCATCCTCTGCCGTCCCCTTCTCCTTTTGCCTTCAGTCTTTCCCAGCATCAAGGTCTTTTCCAGAGAGTTTTCTCTTCGCATTAGGTGGCCAAAATATTGGAGCTTCAGCTTCATTATCTGTCCTTCCAATGAGCACTCAGGGTTGATTTCCGTTAGGATGGACTGATTGGACCTCCTTGCAGTCCAGGGGACTCGTAAGAGACTTCTCCAGCACCACAGTTCGAAAGCATCAATTCTTCGGCGCTCAGCCTTCCTTATAGTCCAGCTCTCACAGCCATACGTTACTACTGGGAAAACCATAGCTTTGATTAGACGGACCTTTGTCAGCAAGGTGATGTCTCTGCTTCTTACTATGCTGTCTAGGTTGGCCATAGCTTTCCTCCCAAGGAGCAAGCGTCTTTTAATTTCATGGCTACAGTCACCGCCTGCGGTGATCTTGGAGCCCAAGAAAGTAAAATCTGTCACTGCTTCCATTTCTTCCCCTTCTATATGCCAGGAAGTGATAGGGCCAGATGCCATGATCTTCGTTTTGTTAATGTTGAGTTTCAAACCAGCTTTTGCACTCTCCTCTTTCACCCTCAACAAGAGGCTCTTTAGATCCTCTTCACTTTCTGCCATTAGGGTGGTATCGTCTGCATATCGGAGGTTGTTGATAATTCTCCCAGTAATCTTAATTCCGACCTGTGATTCATCCAACCCGGCATTTCTCATGATGTACTCTGCATATAAGTTAAATAAGCAGGGGGACAATATGCAGCCTTGTCGTACTCCTTTCCCAATTTTGAACCACTCGGTTGTTCCATGTCCGGTTCTTACTGTTGCTTCTTGACTCTCGTACAGGTTTCTCAGGAGACAGGTAAGGTGGTCTGGTACTCCCATCACTTTAAGAATTTGCCACAGTTTGTTGTGATCCACACAATCAAAGGCTTTAGCGTAGTCAATGAAGCAGAAATAGACGTTTTTCTGGAATTCTCTTGCTTTCTCCATGATGCAGCGAATGTTGGCGATTTGATCTCTAGTTCCTCTGCCTCTTCGAAACCCAGCTTGTACTTCCGGTAGTTCTCGGGTCACATACTGCTGAAGCCTAGCTTGTAGGATTTTGAGCATCACCTTGCTGGCATGTGAAATGAGCGCAATTGTGCGGTAGTTTGAACACTCTTTGGCGTTGCCCTTCTTTGGAATTGGAATGTAAACTGACCTTTTCCAGTCTTGCGGCCATTGCTGAGTGTTCCAAATTTGTTGGCATATTGAATGCAGCACTTTAACAGCATCATCTTTTAGGATTTTAAATAGCTCAGCTGGAATACTGTCATCTCCGCTAGCTTTGTTGTTACTAATGCTTCCTAAGGCCCACTTGACTTCACTCTCGAGGATGTCCGGCTCAAGTTCAGTGACCGCACTATCATGGCTATCAAGGACATTGCTATCATGGCTATCAAGGACATTAAGATCTTTCCTGTATAGTTCTTCTGTGTATTCTTTCCACCTCTTCTTAATCTCATCTGCTTCTGTTAGGCCCCTGCCTTCTTTGTCCTTTATCATGCCCGTCTTTGCACAAAACATTCCCTTGAGATCTCCAATTTTCTTGAAGAGATCTCTAGTCTTTCCCATTCTGTTGTTTTCCTCGATTTCCTTGCATTGTTCATTTAAGAAGGCCTTCTTGTCTCTCCTTGCTATTCTCTGGAACTCTGCATTCAGTTGGATATATCTTCCCCTTTCTCCCTTGCTTTTTGCTTCCCTTCTTTCCTCAGCTACTTGTAAAGCCTCATCAGACAGCCACTTGGCTTTCTTGCATTTCTTTTTCTTTGGGATGGATTGAGTTGCTGCCTCCTGAACAATGTTACAGACCTCCGTCCATAGTTCCTCAGGCACTCTGTCTATCAGGTCTAATCTCTGAAATCTATTCCTCACCTCCACTGTATATTCATAAGGGATATGATTTAGGTCATACCTGAATGGTTTAGTGGTCAGAAAAAAGGTGAGTGAGAGGGGACATGATAGAGGCGTACAAAACCATGCATGGCGTGGATAAAGTAGATTTTGTTGTTCAGTCGTTCAGTCATGTCCGACTCTTCGTGACCCCATGGACCACAGCACGCCAGGCCTTCCTGTCCTGCGCTCTCTCCCGGAGCGTGCTCAAGTTCATATTCATTGCATCCGTGATGCTATCTAGCCATCTCATCCTCTGCCGTCCCCTTCTCCTTTTGCCTTCAGTCTTATCTCCCCCTCTCATAATAATAGAACCCAACAGGGTAATCCCATGAAGCTGATTAGTGGAGATTCAGGACTGATCAAAGGAAGTCCTTCTTCACACAGTGCAGAGTGAAACGATGGAAGGAATTCACATCCACAAGATGCAGTGATGGCCACGAATTTGGATGGCTATAAAGAGGAAGTAGACCAATTCATGGAGGATAAAACTATCTACACGGCCGATTTCGTGCAGAGGGAGAGCACATCACGGTCATTTGTGACGGATGACGTTGTCACCAATCCGCAGCAACCCTGCAGCTTCCCTCTGGAAAAGGTGCATTTTCGGAAAGTTGTTTTAGTGCGGTTTTTTCTTGAATGTGGCTCCTGCACAGTTCTGCTGCAGTGAGCCCCCTCCCCCTGCAATAAATCCTGGGCATGCCTATTTCTGTGACATGGCTGTGACCTGGCAGTGACCCAGTCAGGGGGTGGGGCCACCCACTCCCCTCCCCATTCCCTCTTTTTCCCCATTTGCAGAATGCAGCCTGTTTTTCCCAGTCATATAAGTGCTTCCGCAGTCCTTCAAAGCCAATGTCCTCTGTTGGACTCAATTTGCAGGTGTGGGATTTCCTTTTTTTAATTCTTCAGCCTCCTCCTCCTCCATCCCCCGCCCCCCCCCCAGTGATCCTGCTGCAAGTTATCGAGGGCTCTCAGTCAAAAAAATGAATTAGAAGCGGTCGCTGCCGCCCCCACCCTCCGCCACTTGGGGGCTTTCATCGCTCCTTCTTTCCTCATCAGCTGCTGAGAAGGTGTAAGGGAGAGGGAGAGAAAGAGAAAGAGCAGAAGAGTGGCGGCAGCCGGTGACCCCAGTGATAGTGAGCTGAAGCGAAAAGCCTCCGCATAACACACGGAGCCAAGGCAGCGGGAGGGGAGGAAACGGAGAAGCCGGAGTTGCTGCTCAGCACTTTGGGTAGGAGCATTTGCTGTTGCAGTAATGGAAGGAAGCAATGCACCTCCTCCATCCATGCACACACTGCTCCATCCGGACTTCCGGAGCAGCCTGTTGTTCCCATTTCTAAAACCACAGTTTCGCTGTTTCATTCAGTCAGAATACCACAGTAGCAGCTTTACCCATTCACAGAATGCAGCCTGTTTTTTCCAGTCATATAAGCACAGTTTTAAATCTTTCACAATATCCCAGTAGTGGATAAGAGGGGAGAGGTGTGGGGTAAACTACAGGGGCCTAATTCAGCACTTCCAGTAAACTTCCCTGTGCAGGGGAGCATGGACAGGGGAGGGGAACCAGCCTCTCTCATTCGCTGAGCAGCACCTACAGGGTTGATGATGTTCAGTTTTACTTGCTGGACTCCGCCCACCCAACCCTGAAATATGGCCGCTTTCAAGTGCTGTGTGACCCGTGAAAGTGGGTTTTTAGGTAGTATATATTCCACTTTTCTTGCTTCATGCGCCGCTGATGGACCAAAGCCGATTTCATGAAAATCCGGATAAAACCAATTAAAAAAAACTTTACCAATTCTACTTATACTCACAAAAACAGAGAAGCAAAATGGACAAGATTTTTTTTCTCCTGCAAATGTGTCAATTTCACTTCTCTGCTTTTGAGCTTTTCTGCATGAGGCATTTATTGTGCTCTCCTGATTCCTTGCTCATGGTCGTTTACAGGTTCTTGAGACGATGTTGTGATCCTCCGCTTTTGTTTCTGCTTTTTAAGAGCACTTTCACAGGTTTTTTTTTAGAGTGGGGAAAATGCAGTATTATTTCTGAAAGTGAATGAAAATATTTTCCTACTTGTGTATTTCCACTATTCTGCTATAGCGCCACTTAGAGCTTATGTAACATGAAAGAAAAAGTTCTTTGTGTAGAGCTTGGATCTCAGTTCTGCAAAGAAACTGAAAGTAGATACAGCAGTTAAGAGCCTCATGTAGAAAAGCTCTTTGTGGGTGGGAGAGGTGGACACTTGGTGGGCGTTGGCCACTGCTTCTTGGAAACTCTGTATTAGTACATCATCCTCCAGAGATATTTTAAAGTTTTATAAAATCAACTGAAATATTTTAAAGGGCTCATAGCTTTAGATGGGGGAAGAGTTTTAATCTGTCACCATTAGTGATATAACAAGTACTGGATAAAAAGGTAGCCACCAGTTTGCTGGAGAGAGATGTCATTTTTCCCTGAGACAAAACAGAACAGTATGAGTTGCAGGACAACGATATTTCTCTTCATCTTGAAGAGAGGCATTTTCAGTCCTGTACATAACATCATATAACACCCAAAGGAGATTGCTAAGATCAGAGGCTCTTTTCTGCGTGACACCACCCCCAATGGTGCAACGGGTGGCTACCAGGGAAAGAGCCTTCTGTGGAATGCCTTTCCGAGGGAGATCTGCAAGGTGTCTTCCTTGTATACATTTAGATGTCAGGTTAAGCCCTTCCTTTTCTCGCAGACATCTAACCTTTCATATCGCGTTGATTATTAATTTACTGCTGGCTCTTTAATATTTTTAATATTTTAATGTTTGTAATATTTAATATTGTATTACTTTGATATTTTTATTGTTGTTTTATTTTATTTTATTTTATTGTTGTTTTTGTTTTTTTATGATTGTAAACTGAGGGCATTTGGCAGTTGGGCGGCATACAAACCTAATAAATAAATAAATCATATGGCAACCTAAGTCTGCAATCTTGCTTATACCAGGACGTAAACATCATTGAACTGTTATGTTGGCCCCACTTCTCTGAACAGTGAGATATTCCTGGGGTGCAGCACTGACTTAGGTTTGGCTTCCCTTGGAAGGAGGTCGTTGTTGTTGTTGTTCAGTCGCCGAGTCGTGTCCGACTCTTCGTGACCCCATGGACCATAGCACGCCAGGCCTTCCTGTCCTGCGCTCTCTCCCGGAGCGTGCTCAAGTTCATATTCATTGCATCCGTGATGCTATCTAGCCATCTCATCCTCTGCCGTCCCCTTCTCCTTTTGCCTTCAGTCTTTCCCAGCATCAGGGTCTTTTCCAGGGACTTTTCTCTTCGCATTAGGTGGCCAAAATATTGGAGCTTCAGCTTCATTATCTGTCCTTCCAATGAGCACTCAGGGTTGATTTCCTTTAGGATGGACTGATTTGACCTCCTTGCAGTCCAGGGGACTCGTAAGAGTCTTCTCCAGCACCACAGTTCGAAAGCATCAATTCTTCGGCGCTCAGCCTTCCTTATAGTCCAGCTCTCACAGCCATACGTTACTACTGGGAAAACCATAGCTTTGATTAGACGGACCTTTGTCGGCAAGGTGATGTCTCTGCTTCTTACTATGCTGTCTAGGTTGGCCATAGCTTTCCTCCCAAGGAGCAAGCGTCTTTTAATTTCATGGCTACAGTCACCGTCTGCGGTGATCTTGGAGCCCAAGAAAGTAAAATCTGTCACTGCTTCCATTTCTTCCCCTTCTATATGCCAGGAAGTGATGGGGCCAGATGCCATGATCTTCGTTTTTTTAATGTTGGGTTTCAAACCAGCTTTTGCACTCTCCTCTTTCACCCTCAACAAGAGGCTCTTGAGATCCTCTTCGCTTTCTGCCATTAGGGTGGTATCGTCTGCATATCGGAGGTTATTGATAATTCTCCCAGCAATCTTAATTCCGACCTCTGATTCATCCAACCCGGCATTTCTCATGATGTACTCTGCATATAAGTTAAATAAGCAGGGTGACAATATGCAGCCTTGTCGTACTCCTTTCCCAATTTTGAACCAGTCGGTTGTTCCATGTCTGGTTCTTACTGTTGCTTCTTGACCCTCGTACAGGTTTCTCAGGAGACAGGTAAGGTGGTCTGGTACTCCCATCACTTTAAGAATTTGCCACAGTTTGTTGTGATCCACACAATCAAAGGCTTTAGCGTAGTCAATGAAGCAGAAATAGACGTTTTTCTGGAATTCTCTTGCTTTCTCCATGATGCAGCGAATGTTGGCGATTTGATCTCTAGTTCCTCTGCCTTTGGAAGGAGGTCACTAGAAGCTTATTGGTGTTTTGTAATATTTGTGATTATTTACAAATATACATGTTGCACATAGATAGAGCCAAACAGTTTCACACTCCAACAAATATCCAAATCCACTGCCCCATGTCACATCTCCTAAAAAGCAGCCAGCACCCGCAAAATGCTTCCATAGCTTACAAAGCATTTCCCTGTCTGTCTGTCTGTCTGTCTGTCTGATTCCCTGACTCAAAACTGCAGTTCCTATTGTTCCTTTTCACACAGAGACCTGGATTACATCATCCTTAGGTAGTGATGGGGGGAGGGAGGGAAGAAGAAGAAGAAGAAGAAGAAGAAGAAGAAGAAGAAGAAGAAGAAGAAGAAGGCTTTTAGCCCAAATATGGCCCCCAAGATGACTTACAATTGAAACATAAAACAATTTTGAAGCTTTAAATATTTTTTAAAACTTCAGAACAATTTATAAACTTTAAAACAGGGTATGTCTGTCTACCCCTTTCGGAAGACTTGAGGAACACCCAACTATTGAAAGCAATCAGCCTAATCTCCCTAACAAAAGATGTACCTTGCGTTTACATGGTCAAGCTAACCAGTATTATAGGAGCAAGAGAAAGAAGACCAAAGGACAATCATTTTATTGAAAGGTGGGGTTTATTATGTTTTGGAATAACAAAGTGCACAACACATTTCAACCATTTGCTTTATTAGGAATGTTATAAAACATAGCTTGTTTAAGTGAATAATTGCTTATGTTTATTTATTATTGAGAAGAATTTTAATTAAAAAATCTGTTAGGCATATAATTAAGTCATATCTATGTGATATTCCTATTTTTTCCTAATGTATTTATGTATTACTTATAAATGAATGAATCATTTTAAAAAGACGTACATTGCAACTTAGCCACCAACCATTAAGGAAATTCCAGCCGTCCTTCTGGCTCCATTAACTTTCTCTTATCTAAACCCCCAATAGTACAACAGAACACAGTTGGACGTTCTTCCAAGGAAACATGTGTACCATGGAGCTACGCATGACAGCATTGACAAATTGTATTTTTTTTACTAACTGCTGTTGTTTTGCTGGTCTGTCACTGCGATCATTTAATGGCATTATTTCTCGTTTGGATGACTGAAAATTTATTGAAATAACAAAGCAATCAAACACTGAGAGTAAAGGGAAGAAATCTGTCACCAGAGTTTTCTGACCAAGTATGGTTTACAGATGGCATGCCTTCAGAACAAGCAAATGGTTTCCCAAATGTTCAGCCTCTTTCACACAGAAGGTATTAGGATTTCTACAACAGGAACAAACCAAGAAACGTGGCTTTATTTCTGAAAATGCTTGCCTGAATTAGTATTAATATACTCCTCCCCCCAAGTTTTGACCTCTTCATAATGGCTGATTCCAAAATACAATAATTATGACAAGGACAAGGACAATGAGAAGAACCCGACATGTGCACATGTGATGCAGGAACATACAGGAATCCGAAGATGGCAGAGCCTTTGTTACTGCCGAGTTGTGAATGGGGATGCCTGTTTTATTATCTGCGTTGATAGTGCTCAAGGAAGACTTTGGGCTATGGGGTTTCCCATGATGAACTATATCTTGAGGCCAACCGTAATGGCCTTTGTGTATTCCCAACTGGCAAGCTTCACAGTAGCCACGCTTATGTGGGCCACTACTCCCATATATCACCTCAGAAAGTTCACTGTCATCAACGCGCTCTCTGTAGCAATACTTCCTTATGCTGAAGATCAAGTGCTTCAAGACATATGCAACGTCTTCTGCAGTGAACTGTGGCTCTTCGTGTTTGACTGAAAAGCACCTGTGGCAGTTTTGCCTGAAGAGCCTCATCTTCACGTATCCTTGCCCCTCAAGTCGCTCCCAATGCATGTGGAACAGGATAACAACTTGATGTGAGGACCAGCTGCGACAGCATTGTGAACAGATGAAACTAAGAGGCAGGGAAGGGGCAAATGAAGAGAAAAGACATCAGGGTTCAGTACTTCTATTGGGATTTTCCTGGAGAGGGTTTCTCATTTTTGTACTGTTCAAACACACTTTATGTTCGACAGTTCGTTCCCCAAACGGAGGATAACAGTCAGGGGATTCACAAGAGGGTATCGCAGAGTTCTGCTCTGCTCTACTTCCTAGAGCGGCAGCTGTCACTGTCTCTATGCTGGAATGAGGTTCCCTAGGAAGGGGATGAGCAGGCCCTGCTCTAGTGAAGAGCGCATGAATAGATCAGAGGTGGGTAAACATTCCTTGTGAAGTGTGAGTTCTACACCTCAACAATTTCCCCAGGTTAGCTGTGTTGGCCCTATTGCCGCAAAAACAGCAGATAGTCTTGTGGCACCTTAAAGCAGGAGTGCAGAATCTGTCCCGGGGACCAAATCCAGCCCTCTGGGGGTCCCATTCTGGCCCCCCGGGGTTCCCCAGGCCACACACCCC
The DNA here is from genome assembly GCF_057233095.1 of Heloderma suspectum. Taxonomy (NCBI): domain Eukaryota; kingdom Metazoa; phylum Chordata; class Lepidosauria; order Squamata; family Helodermatidae; genus Heloderma; species Heloderma suspectum. The sequence goes on along the minus strand of NC_139460.1, from coordinate 325,802,495 downwards.
TCCACTGGTCCCACCGCCTTTCCCCAACCACTGACCATTTGGTGGTACTCTGGCCTTTCTACAGTTTTTTCCCATTCAAAAAGGTTCAAATGCCTCTTCCCCTAATGCTTCATTCCCAGCAGTAAGAGCTTTCAGCTAAAAGATGCTGACATCTTTTGCATTTTTGCCCCCCCCATTTTGCATTCAGCCCCGCCCACCACTGGGATGCAGCCCCCGAGTGCTTGTCCAAAATGGGATTTGGCCCTTGGGCTAAACAAAGGTTCTGCACCCCTGCCTTAAAGACTAAAAAATGTATTCTTCATCAGATACGTGTAGAGGGTTTCAGGTTTATATGCAAAACATGTTGAGGGGGGGATTGTAAACCAGTGGGAGAGCATTTCAGGCTCCCAGGCCACTCTTCTTATCAGTGACTTCAAAGTGGCCCCTGTGGGGCAAAGAAACATCAAAGGGCGATCAGAGCGAGAGACGGCTCAGTTAGAATTCATCAACAGATTCAATTCCATTGGCAGAAGCTTGAAATGGGATAAAGGTTTTTTTAATCACACTATATGTGTTAACTGGCTTACCTAGTGCCAGGATGTTTTACGTTATCAGCAGCAACTGCTCTGTGAGTGGCTGCTGTTAATGTGATTGTCACTGTCAGTACTATCTGCATTTCATTTTCTTCTGACCTCGCTGTTTACATTTCTCTCCCTCCCTCCTGCCCCCGCCCCCCCCCATACGTACTGAATATAAACCGAACCTCTATATCACTCCACGCATCTCATGAAGTGTGGCATAGTGCCAGAACGTTTATGCCAGAATAAATTCGATAGCCTTTAAATAGCAGCTTTGTTGACCCACCTGTCCAAGCCGAACAAAGGCAGCTTCTCCACAAGACATTTCCAAACTCAGCCTGAAACCTCCGTTCTGTAGCAACCACAACCAAGGCGGCCACAACAGTTTGGGGCCCAATACACAGGCTTCTGGCCCTCTCAGTTACATAATAATGTCCCTCGGAGGTTACTCAAAGAATAGAAACAGTACAAAATATAAACAAACAGGTGAAAATACTGTGCTTTTTCACAAGGATGTAGAGGGGGTTTGCTGTAATTTTCCTCCTTTCAACAAGATGTGTTTTTAAAAGACTGTAAAATTTAAAGGCAGTCTACATATGCTCAGAGGCATTTTGTCCTTAGATTGTTTTCTATAAAGCTGATTCCCTTCAGAGGGGAACGGTGCTATGCTCATGCTTAAAGGCATTGTGTCTTTGGGCATTTTTTAAATTCAAACAGACCCTGGTTCCCTCTGCAACCAATTCTGCACAGTATCAGGATTCTGCACATGCTCAGATTTGCCCTTGGCATTTTTAAATGTGTACCTCAAGCCTCTCTGCACATGCTCAGAAGTATTCAGCTCAAAGTGCCAACTTTTTAGAAATCAATAGGTAGCAATGCAACGTTCTAATCTCAACTCCCATATATTTAAGGCTACAGGTATGCTACAACACATTATGAATTACAAAATCATTAGCTATCAGGTAATATCCAATGTATTTATTACCTTGCATGGGCATGTTCCTGCACTGAATGCTTCCATCCAGGTTCCACATTACAGAAGTCAAGTTTCTGATCCATCTTTAGACGCCAGTAGTCTCTTGGTTTCACGTCTTTGATCTGCTCCTCAAAAACCTCTCTCCAGAAATCCATGTTCAGTTTCTTCATGTCTCTTTTGGGATGGATCTTGCTTAATAATAAAAACTGCTTCGTTTTTCAGAAGCCAATATCAGAATGCAGAGACTTATTGCCAGCAGCTGCTACCATATCAGGAAACCTTGTTCTCTGCCCTCCCTTACATAAGCAGCCCAGCCCAAAAGTCTGAGAAATGAAACTGAAAAGAAAGCTCCTCCAACTCATCCCAGTTCATAATTTGTCCTTGATATGGGATACATCAGCTAGAGAAGGACAATGATCGTTTGTGGGCATCCTCTGGGGGTCGCATAGGGGCATTTGGGGGCAGAGGGAGGCTGGAGATGGCTGTATAGACTGCCAATGTCACTCTGCAAATAAAAGTTGAGTTTTGTGCCAGTTGTTATGGAAGGCATAAACCAGGGATAAACAGAAGGCAGATCTAGGACTTTGCAGAAGATCAGCAAGGGTTTCTGGCCCCCAATGGTTTAACGATAGGTATAACAAAACACCTTTTTCCTTCCTTCCCTCACCCCCTTCCTAGGGGGTTGGACTTGATGGTCTTATAGGCCCCTTCCAACCCTACTATTCTATGATTCTATTATTCCTGTGTTAGATTGCTTGGTGTGGGGCGGGGACCAGAGAAGACTGGTGTATGAAAGCATTTATGTGCAAGTTCTGGCCCTGAAAACAAAAGCTTGGACTAAGAGGCATTCAGAAGCACCTTATTCCTCAGTTCTGTGCCTGCCTTCCTAAGCTTACTATTTTGCACTTAAAAGTGAAGGTAGTTGTGATGGTCAAAAGAAAATTTCCAAAATTTGTATCCCCACCATACCTTTATTAGGCCAACTCAAAGGCCACAAATAATTGTGCAAGCTTTCGAGTTCTCCAGCATTCTTCATCAGGCAAGATGGTAAACAAAGCAAGAAAGGGAAAGTGGCTGATGTTCTAGCCACGGAGGTCTGCATTTATTGCAGGGCTTCTTCACATGGAGCTTTTATCCCGCTATTGAGATTGGTTACTCATGGAAGTTTGTGGGCCCTTTAGATAACGTCGTCAAATTAATTTTTGTGAACTGCCCGGAAAGCTTCGGCTAGTGGGCGGTATAGAAATGAAATAAATACATACATACATACATACTCCAGAGCGTCTCCAGCACTAAATGGCCTTTATTCCATTTTCAAAAAGTTCGGAGATAATGAGCTATCAAATTACCCTGCTTGAGTTCCGCTTGAGTTCCCTCTGTGAAAAGAGGAAAAGCCACAATAAGAGGAGCTAGACCACAGCGCCATCTAGCAGCTGATTAATGAAACATATGGAAGACTCAGATAAGGGGGAGAAGGAGGGGGAAAGGGCGGGGGGAAAGGAAGCGCGTGTAAAGGGAGTCCGTTGTGATCCTGCATTTAAAACGGAAGCAGAAAGCTCCGCTTTAAATGCGGGATTTTAGGCTGGTGTAGAGATGCTCACAGTCATAAGATGTGTAGTGGGAGGAGGCTGCAGACATTCACGTCTGGTTCTGCCAGATATAGGGAAGGTTTCAGGTTGCACCTGGGGCCTTGCCAAGGGTTGCTGGGAAGAAGCAACAAACAAACAAATTGTTGGTTGTTTTTGAAAAACATTTTTGAAAATATAGGTTGATGACGCTCAAGGTTCTAGCAGGAAACAAAATAGATCCCGCAAGCCTCAAGTCTGCCCGGCCCTGGCTTAGAGGACAGACCAGTTAGGAAGCTAAACAGGAACGTTATTGTCTCTCTCTGACAAGAACAAGGCGGCAACAGGAAACTCCTGGCTCCAACCAGATACGGCTAGGGATAGGCCATTCGACAAGCAGGAGGGGCTAGGCGCCGAGCCTGTCAGTCTGCAATGGCGGAGGCAACACAATCTAGTCTCCAGGGGCCATAAATAGAAACTGGGAACTAGTTTCTAGTTCATGCAAGCAGAAGGTTCCGTGCTACAAAACCAGTGAGCCTGCTCCACGCGCTGCATGGCAAGACAAATATATAAAACAGACATGGATGCCCTCTATTGCATTTGTTCCTTGGTCCCATTTTGGTGCTGAGGGAAGCTGAGGCACAGGTTAAGAGACGAGCCCAAGATTGGTCAGTGAATGAAGAGCCAGAGTTTTTAACCAGAAATGACGGCTGGGTTTTATACACGAGGGGTTGTACATGCGTGCGCCCCATTCGAACGCTACACCTCCATGTGAAGGGCCAGCAGCATCGAAAGCAGGGGCAGGTGTGCCGGGGAAGCAGGGAGATGAAGCGGACTCTTTTTCCCTGCCGTACCTGGCAGAGCACTCACCAAAGTCTCCTCCAATCCATTGTCCCTGTAAATGCTGGAAGTCTGGGGTGCAGAGCCTTTCGAGCCCTAGGGGCCGCATCAGGTGCTTGCTGAGGTGATGGGGGCTGCAAATGTATGTGCACACACATGCCCGCACACACATGCATGCATGCATGCACATCACGTAGAACTCACACGCATGCACACCACTCACACCAGTAGCAACAAGCCGTGGTCTTGCAGCGACACCATCTGTTCCACGTCACAGCATCAGTGTGCTGAAGCCACCACTGCCTGCCCCAGCCGACTCGACCCAACCCAGTCACCAGGAAAGAGGGACAATTGCTCTAGAAACTGGCATCCTAGGCAGCAAGCAGGAGCCTTTGAGCACTGCTTCTCAGGACAGCCCAGGGGTGCTTCCTGGGGAGCTCCAGGGACACTCTAGGAAAAAGGCATCTTTGGCAGAAGCCATACAGCCTGTTCCTAGAGCATCTTTTGCTCCCCCACCCCTCCTTCTTTTCAGCAGTGGCAGGTGCCAGCAGTCCGGGGGCTGCCAGACAGGTGTAGTATTTGTTATACTGAAATCGTGGGGGGGAAATAAAGACATGGGGTTAGGTCTAGATTTAGTCAGGCAACTGGGCATGTACATGGTTCCAGATGCCCGTTTCATTTTTACTTTAAATATATATTATCCGTGTTGCTTATTCCCAGGTAGATATGTTTAGCACCAGGGCAGCAGCAGCAAGAAAAAAAAACCCTCCATTTTGTTCCTGTAGCCATGATGCTGTGATTTAAGTGAGTTTAAACTAGGGGTGTGCAAGCTTCGGATTTGGATTCCCAAAGCACGGTGGCCATTTTGTGACATCTGCCATCTTGTGCAACCCCTAACACTACAGCACCCTCAACTGGTCAGTGTTGATAGTGCAGTCAAAGATTACATCTCTCGTCAGGAGTCATCCTTTCAAACAGGAAACAAATGCTCAGTCCCCACAGTCATCACTTTGAATCCCACTGCCCCAGATACACCGCACTTTATGAAAATGACCCCCAGGCTATACCCCTTTTCACTGCAAAAGATAGGCAAGATTCTGCTCCAGGAAATGACACCCCCCCCCCCGCAGATTGTCATGGCCTAGTCTCAATGCAAAAGCACATGGCTTAGTCCTTGTTGTCATCATGACAGCGCCAAAAGATGACTCCTTCCCCCTCCCTTTCCCCCTTCCTCACCCCCTCCAAAAGGGGGAGGAGGGGAGGAAAAGGGGAGGAGGGCGAGGGGGTGGGGAAGAAAGAGTTGGGCTTCAGCCCTAACAGAAATGGCCACCATGCTTCAGAAATCCAAATCCGAAGCTTACACACCCCTAGGTTAAAATGCAAAACTGCACGTGCGTGATCATATTATATTATATTATTTATTTATCTATCTATCTGTTTATTTATTTATTTTAATCAGGGATGGCAAACAGTTTTGTGTTCGCTGGTTGTTGTTTTTTGCTCTAAAGTAACAGGAGCGTAGAAGCAGTTGTAAAGCATGGAATGGGAGAATTGTTAGTTATGTGTTTCTCAACTGAAGTAACAGACACGGCCAACTAAAGGGGCACCTGGTACAACCTTTAAGTCCAGGGTCTAAAATTACCTAGCTGTGCTACTGTTCACGCACACAGCAGCTTTTGGATCTGCAGCTTTCTGATTCTCTTGTCAAGAACAGGGATGGGTCACCTAGCTTGGAGACTGCTTTGTCCGCCTCTTTCCTCCAGCTGGTTCTCTGCCAATACGTTTCTATTTGTTGTTCCACCCCTCTACACCCTGGGTGTGGGGGAATGAATTCGGTAGAAGAGAAATGTAGCCACAAGGCTATTTTAAATACAGCATTTCCTCGTTTTCACAGCTACTTTGCTTCTCCTCCATGTCTCGCTTAAATTGTGGAGAGGGGGGCTTGGCTATCTACGTGAAGACGAGGGAAGCTGGGGGCTTCCCTGCCCATTCAAAAAAACAGCAGTGCAGACCGTCTGCTCTGCACCCAAACCCCCCACAGAAAAGGAGGCCTTTTCTAGGACAGGCTATTTGACGATCCAGAATTATGGGACTTGCAGTCTACTGAGGTGGTGCTACTGTATAGGATTAATGCAGCCTTTCCCAACCCAGGGCCCTACAGATGTTTTGGACTACAACTCCCAGCATTCTGACCATTGGCCACACTGTCTGGGCCTGGTGGGAGTTGAATCCACAACATCCAGAGGGCATCAGGTTGGGGAAAGCTGGTTTAATGAATGCATGAAAGGTGCGAAGAGGAAAAATGGCACTGTTGCATGACTGCCATAAGTGCCCCAACTCCTTTGCGCATTCATCTCAAGAGAGATAATGAGGCCAGTTTGGAAAAGCGCTTTCCCATCCTTCTGTTAGACAAAATAAGGTTATGCTGCAGGAACACCTCAGTTTGTGGCCAGCTCACTGTTTCTATACGCCAGGGCTGCAAACTGTGCACCACCCCATAAGTCCTGTCTGGCGGCCTCCAGACCCCCAGCATCTGCTGCTGCCCAAAAGATGGGAGAAAATAAAAAAAAAAAGGCTCTAGGATTGATTCATGCCACAGAGCAGGAGCTTCATGCCAGAGTGTCCCAGGGTTAAAGCTTCCTGCCTGCTTCCTGGGACGCTCTAGGAATGAGCATCCCAGGAAGCACGTAGTCCCAGGAAGCGCATAGTTAAGCTATGCACACAGCACATAGTTAAACTATGGAATTCACCACCACAAGATGTAGCCACCAACTTGGATGGCTTTAAAAGGGGGTTAGACAAACTCCTGGAGGAGAAGGCTATCAGTGGCTACTAGTCCTGATGGCTATGTGCTACCTCCAGTACCAGAGGCAGTGAGCATATGTACACCAGTTGCTGGGGAACATGGGTGGGAGGGTGCTGTTGCGCTCATGCCCTGCTTGTGGGTTCCTGGTCAACAGCTGGTTGGCCACTGTGGGAACAGAATGCTGGATTTGATGGACCCTGGGTCTGATCCAGCAGGGCTCTTCTGATGTACTTATGGGGTACCTGCTCAGGAACCATAGCGACCCTTCCTAGAGCAATGTTTCCTCTTTCTTTCGCTGATCGTGTTGGGGTGGCTGGGACAGGGAGGGGGCTTCAGGACCTCGATGCTGCTCCTGCAAGACCAAGAGCTGTTGTTGCTGGCCTGCACACGTGCATGCATGCGAGAAGCGAGTGTATGAGAAGCGGGGGGGAAGTTGTATGTGCATGCGCATGTATATGTGGACTCCATCACCTCAGCAGACACCTGGTACAGCCCTCAGGACCAAAAAGGTTGTGCACTCCTCCTACTGACTGTTCCTATAAACCAAGGCCGCAGAACCTCTTTCAGCCTGAAAGCCGAATTCCATTTTGGAGAAGCTGTTGGGGGCCGCATTCCAGTGGTGGGCAGGGCTGAAGGCAGAGGGGTGGGGCCAAAGGCAAAAGGGGTGGGGCCAAAGATACAAAAAAACACCAGCGTCTTGTAGCTTAAAGCTCTTCCTGCCAGTAGCGAAGCCTTAGGAGAGGCACTGCAGGCTTCTCGAAGGGGGGGGGGGTTGCGCAAAAGCAAGGAAACAATTGAGGGGAAGGGAGCAGGGCCTTCTGGGGAGCCCCAGGCTGGGGCTGAGGTGCTGCACCCCCACCATAAACAATTGAGAGTGCAATCCTAAACACCTTTACGTGGGAGTAAGTCCCACTGAACTCAATGGGGCTTGCTCCAGAGCAGATGTGTACAGGATTGCACACGACATGGGCCCGTGTTCTAACTGCATGTGAAAAGCACAAACCCCTTCGCTTAAAATATGTTTGTGGGGTAGGGAAGGTTGCCTGTTTGACTGGCCTTTAAAATTTAGCTATAAACGCACTAAGGTATTTGAGAAGTACCCTCAACAAATACAATAAAAATACTGGCAAGAGACCAGGGTATTATTTATTCATTTCTTTACTGCCCAATAGCAGAAGCTATCGTACCTTTTTACAAATTATGTATCTTTTACATATCATATCCAAGAGTATTTTTTATTATTTATTTGAAGTATTTTTATTCCACTCCTCGGCCAAATAGGCTCCCAGAGCTGTTGACATGCAATTAATAAAGCAAGACAGTCCCTGCCCACAGGTTTACAATCTAAAAAGACGCAGCGCACAAGGAGAAAGGAACGGGGAGGGAAGAGGAGTGGAAATTCATTCTTCCTGCAGGGCTGGGGTCATGGCCCTGCTCTCCCTCTCATCTCCCTCCATAGAGCCTGCTCGCATGGCTGCGGGTGGTGAGGGAAGAGGAGGCATTTCAAAAATAGGTAACAATTAAACTCTAAAGCACGCACACGCACCACTTTTAAGAAACAGTTTTAAAAATCAGGTTACAAATAATAACCTGGCACCTCAAATTATTTCAAATGTATGAGGCTTCCTTGGACTGAGCCTGTCCGTTGAGCCCAGTATCACACACCTAAGCAGCAGTGGCTCTCCAAGGTCCCACATGAGATCCCTTCCCAGCTCTGCTAGCTGAGGTTCCCTTCTGGAATGGCGGCACTGGGGTTTGAACATGGAACCTTTTGCATGCACTGCACATGCTGTACCACTAAGCTACCACCTCTCCCATTTTAGCATTGACTACATCAAGGAGTGGGGCTTTAACCCTTGCTACGAATCTTGTTCCCTCACAGCGAGATCTAAAATAATGTCCCCAGGGAAGAGATGAAAGTTAAGCTACTTAACCGCTGCCCCAAAAACCGGAGTGGAGGGAATAGATCTGGAGACTTTCAATCAGGGCCTGCTATTTTCTTGTTAATTGTTTTTCATCGTTTGAAACTGGTTTGCACTTTGGTATGTTCAAGGTTTTACATTATGTTTTATCGTGTTGTGTTTTAGGATTCTAATTTTTGTGAACTGCAACTAGCTTTTGGCTAGTGGATGGCATAGAAATGATTATGATAATCATAATTCCAGAAAATCCTATAACCATGTCAGTTCCAGTCCAGATATATTAGTGGCTGCTGGAGTGGGCCTGTGAGGCTAAGTGGGACGGCTCTGCTGCAACTCTGACTCTCTGCATCACGTTCTCTACAGAGAGGAAGGCTACCAACCAAGTTTCATTCATGTTTAGGGCTTGACTAATCAGCACTATTGGGGTTAAGAAGGGATTTTCCTCCATGGCAGCTGAGCTAGAAACATACACCAGCCAGAGGAACATCATCTTACGAAGACAGATCGTTTCCACCAAATGATGCCTGAATTACATAGCAAGGTAGTGAAGGGGGATCCGTCTGGTGAGTGTCAAGATGTAATCCCGCCATTGCCCAGAACTGCCCAGAACTAGGCCAAGAGCCCATTCCTCTTTCTGTGTAGGATTTATCTATTTGTTTATTAATTTTATTTATGAGATGCCTCTCAAATAAGTGCCCTAGGCATTGTGTAAAAAAATTAAAAATACAGTACAACACAACCTAGAATGTAGAAACAATCAACAATATAAAATCCATAACAGTATAAAGAGCAACCTTATGCCCACAGAAACGTCTTCAGCTTACACTGTGGTGAAAGAAAAAGCCATGTTTTCCTTTTACTTCCCATGGATGGAGGCAAATAGGAAGAAAATAATCATGGCCATCCCAGCAAGAAAACAAATCAAGATCTTCCAGCAGCTCCACATGCTTCTCTCCCACTCCATTCGTCGAACAGAGGAAGCGGGTCTCACAAAGCTTCCCTCCCACTGACCAGACTGCCCCAGGGAAGTGGGAGTGGATCGCACAAGGCACACCCCATGTTCACATGCCTCACAGTTGTCCATATCATGTGGGCCTTCCAAAACACCCTCAGCAACAGGATGGCACAAAGGACGGGATCTGTTGCCTTCTCCATAGCATTTTTCAAGGATCTTCTGCACCAAATTGTGGAGGACGCACTGAACCGTCTCATCACTGAATGTAGGTTCCACATACTTGTTACTGTCACAGTTGCAACATCTCTGTCTGAACACTCGCATCTTCACCTGCCCCAAGGCCTGTCCCAATATGTTCTGGAGAAGGTGCATGTGGAAGATGACAGTCACCTGTGCTGACTTCCAGGAATGGGAACAATTTGAACACTTGAACCTGACGGGAGAAAGGCGGGTGGTTTACTCACAGGCAGCACTGATCGCTGAGAACTCAAAACGGTTGAAGGCAGCGCTCGAGACACCCTGGCCCCAGACCATTTAGGATAAGAACGGGGAGCCTTTTGCAGCCCCAGGAACAAATTGTTTCTAGGCAAACACCCCACTACTGGCATGCAGCCAGATCCCGTTCTCTCTCTCTCTCTCTCTCTCTCTCTCTCTCTCACACACACACACACACACACACCCCCCACTGCAACAGGCTTTTGGCATTTTTAGATTGTAGGGCTTTGAAGGTCAAGGCCAGCATTTTGAACTGAGGCTGGAAACAAGTTACTGGAAGCCAGTAAAACTGATGGAATCTGTTACCCAGATCTTACAAGTGACACCCCCCAGGTAATACTTTTGCTGCTGCATTCTGGGCCAGGTGCCGTTTCCAAACATTTGTCAAAGCAGCCCCACAGATGGTGCGTAACAGTAGGCTAATGAGAAAGTTTCCACCACACAGATTACAGTGGTCAGATCCTTTTATCCAGTATTGGGCGGGGAAGCCGAACTGGCCCCAGGGGTACGGATTGCTACCCAGGATCAATCCAGAGGGCCAGATAATGTCAGAGGGCGGGACCCCCAGAGCCCCACCCAGGCCCATTTTCCCTTTCTCCATGCAGAGAGCAGCATGAAGAAAGCCACTCAGCTGCCATCTGAAGAATCAGCTTTACCTTCCCAGTGGGAATGGCAGGTGGCAAGTAAAGGACTCCGCTGGCGCCTGAGGGGAGCTGCTCAAAGTGCCAACTTCACCCACACCTACCAACCCATTCGGGAGAGTGAATGGCTGGGGAAGGGACTTGACCGGCGCTTAGTGGAGCTGCACCTCCAAGCGCAGCCGAGCGCACAGCCGCTTTGCCTGCCGCTTGTTGTAATGATCAGGATGGCCAGCGGTGGGTGAAAGGACAGATAACACAGCTGGGAAGCAGTGTGACATGCCCAGCTTCAAGGGGCGCCATGAGGAGGAGCGGATAGATAATGATTGGAATTAATGGTGTTATCAATGATGCCGCAAGACTTTTCAAAGTGTTGTGCCTGGGGTGGACTCGGGGAGCAACATTTGGAGCTTTTCTGCGGGAGGCTGTTCATCCATTTTATCTGCTTTTGGTTTTGTGGCAGAACTGATATCCGAGCTCTACACAAAGAGCTTTTCCTTTCCTGCTTTTCCAATACATAACCTCTAGATGGCACCATGCTATAGCAGGATAATACAATTACACCATTAGGAAAAAATGTTTTATGTCACTTTCCGAAATAATTCTCCATTTTCCCTTCTCTAAAAAGAACTGCAGAAGTTCTCTTTAAGAACAGAAGCAAAACTGGAGGGTCACAACATCATCTAAAGAGCCTGTAAACAACCATGAGTAAGGAATGACAAGCACACAACAAATGGCTCATGTAGAAAAGCTCTTGGAATCTACTTCAGGGAGCAAAATGTCTTGGGGGCAGCACTGGATAACATTGCTTTGGGGGCGGGGGAGGAGTCTGGCCTCAGTAAGTTAGAAATACAGTATCACTACAGCCAGAGCCCCAGACACATACACACACAGAATTTACTCTGAGTGTTGTAGAATACACAATTACAAACATTCATATCCATACACTGAGTAACAATGCACAACTGAGAATGTGTAACTATGGAGTACCTATGATAAACTTCCATTTCAACTACCCAAAGTCTTTTTTACATCTATATGTGGTAAGATTCTAAACCCCTGGAGGAAACATTTTGTTGTTGCACTTTAAATGCATCATTGCCACACCCAGACCTTCTTGTTCATTCAGAGGTAATAATCCTTCCAAGCATCAAAGTCTTCTCAAAACATACAAATGTTCACTATATATTTCTCTCAATTACAAACATAACTATTTAGAAATCATACAACTCTTACCAACCAAAGGCCAAGCAAACCTTTTTCATGACCAGACTATCTGTAGTTCAGCTTCTTCACAAACCCGGGACAGAATGAATGCAACTTCAAGCTGTGCCTGATTTATCCCACCTGCAGGTATCTCATTGCTGAAGAGCAATCTTGTTTCTTAAAGAGCCAGTCATTTACTACTGTCAAGAGTGCTCTGGGTCTTCAGCCCAGCTCCTCAGACAAAAGGGGTTACCCGTCTTGCTATCTGCATACAGATTGGTGATCATATCTGGAGCTTCAGAAGTGAAACTCAAGAATCTGACCCACAGGCGAATGGTGCTGCTATGTGGATTCTTTGTGACCACCATGGCTACAGACATTTCCATGCCTTGATCCTCTACTATATCTTCTCACCTGGCAAAAAGATGTTTCTGGATGTACTGCCGCCATCCTTGTTGTAACTGTCTGATTTCCAGCTCTTCTGTCAAATTCCACTTGTCCCATGGTTTGTAGGGTTCCATCTTCTTAATAAACTCTGTCCTCCAGTTCAGCATATCATCAAGTTCCCCTTTCAAACATGTACAGCAACAGCCAGAGTAACTTTCTTTACAAGAGAAGGAATGGATCGCCCAAGCCTGGAAACTGCTCTGTTTATTTCTTCCTTCCGATTGTTTCTTTGCCCGAGTCTGTTTGATTTGCTGCTCTTCCATTCCAAACAAACACTGGGCGTGGAGGAACTATGCTTGGTGAAAAATGAAAGTGAAATAGGCTGATGCATCCTGTTTAAAATACAGCACTTCCTGCTCTTCACGATCACGCTCATCAGTTCCACGTTCATGCTTGAATTTTGGTGGCTTTCCTGCTGGTGTGATAATACGGAGACAAGGACGGCTCCAGCAGATGAAGCTGTTGCTTCCTCAAATCTGTGTGAAATACTATGCTTGATATAAAAAGGGATGGGTGATATATACTGAAGGTCAATGACCGGCAACTAAGAGATGTTACTCTTATCGGATGCGGACAGGCTGAATAGAGTTTCAGTTAAAAGGGCTGTGCCAACAAAATGTGGAAGGAACCAGAAGAAAAGAGGATGTGCATTGCACATGGGACATTCTGGAAGGGGTAAGGATGGAACAGTAGCCCCAGATGACTTGTGATTCCAGTAAAGAGCAATTGAGAAATGAATATTTCAATCCATATTTCGTGTGTGTGTGTGTGTGTGAAAGATAGACTAACAACAGTGTATTCAAAAATATATATTTAAGCTAAACAGTTCAGCTCCCGCCCTCATCAGTAGCTGTTAAATGGGTATCAGGAGTGGCAGTTTGGAATGCCTGGAGATGAAAGTTCCTTAGGAGAAAAAACAGAGATATGAGTGGTATAATGCTTATGAATAGTCCTCCAGATTAAGGCTGTTTGGACTAAGAGTTCTGAGTCTACAGATCCAGAAATGTTCCTTTTCGTCAAGTACGTCTGTGTCTTTTGTTTGTTCTGTTGGAAGCAACTGTAAATTGGAAGCTGAAACATTTAGCTTAAAATATATTAAAAAAAAAAATCATGGCATCTGGCCCCATCACTTCCTGGCATATAGAAGGGGAAGAAATGGAAGCAGTGACAGATTTTACTTTCTTGGGCTCCAAGATCACCGCAGACGGTGACTGTAGCCATGAAATTAAAAGACGCTTGCTCCTTGGGAGGAAAGCTATGGCAAACCTAGACAGCATAGTAAGAAGCAGAGACATCACCTTGCCGACAAAGGTCCGTCTAATCAAAGCTACTGTTTTCCCAGTAGTAATGTCTGGCTGTGAGAGCTGGACTATAAGGAAGGCTGAGCGCCAAAGAATGGATGCTTTCGAACTGTGGTGCTGGAGAAGGCTCTTACGAGTCCCCTGGACTGCAAGGAGGTCAAATCAGTCAATCCTAAAGGAAATCAACCCTGACTGCTCACTGGAAGGACAGATACTGAAGCTGAAGCTCAAATATTTTGGCCACCTAATGCGAAGAGAAAAGTCCCTGGAAAAGACCCTGATGCTGGGAAAGATTGAAGGCAAAAGGAGAAGGGGACGGCAGAGGATGAGATGGCTAGATAGCAACACCAATGCAATGAATATGAACTTGAGCGCACTCCAGGAGAGAGCGCAGGACAGGAAGACCTGGCGTGCTATGGTCCATGGGGTCACGAAGAGTTGGACACGACTCAGCGACTGAACAACAACAAATATTTTTTGAATACTCTGTTGTTAGTCTTTCTATCTTTCTTATCCATTTTACCTTCACACTCCACAGTGGATTCGGAGCCTCCTTGTTGCTTTGCTGCTGTGCTGTTTTACATCAACGAGTGTGTGTGTGTGTGTGTGTGTGTGTGTGTGTATTCATGGCCAGGCCATGCTGACTGGGAATATAGGAGTAGCAGCCTAACACACCTGGCTGAGGACAGCTGGAATATGACAACGTTGTCCCATATCATAGGGGGGCATCAGCTTTTCACACAGATACTGACAAAGACACTTATGCATGTGTCTAGGGCCAGCCCTACTATTAGGCAAAATGAGGTGGTTGCTTCAGGCAGCAAATGCTGGGAGGCAGCAGCAAGGTATTGAAGGAGAAAACTGTGTGCCATGTGGCCTGCTCTACGCCCCTAAGTTAGCCTGCTGCATTCTGATGTGGTGGAGAACGTTATCCTGCCATCAGTGTTAAAGAAAAAATCAGTGGCCAGTCCAGTTGGCTTTTGAATGGGGCATGGGAAGGGGCACCACCTTGTTCTTCACCTCAGGCAGCAAAATGTCTTGGACCAGTTCCGCGTGTGTCACGTATCTTAGGTACCATGTAACTTTTACAGCATTTATTAATGGAATAGTAGTACATTAGAATGATGCCATTAGTCGTTCGTTAGGGCATTGCTACACAAAGAGACGAGGGGCATAAAAGCTAGGAGAGACAAAAAGGGAAGTTAAGTGGGAACAGTCCAACACCTTTACCTTCAGTTGTGTTGATTTAAGACAAGGTGAGACTCAGGCTTCAAAAAGGCCTCTTCGGTCAGTAGCTTCCATGATCTGCCTATTCCAGGGCTGCAGAACCTCAGACCTGGGGGTCAAATCCAGCTCTTCAGGGATCCCAATCCACTCTTCTGGGGTTCCCCAAACCCCAGATTAATGAAGCACAGCACAAAAAAGAATTAGGACTTGTGTGAGCCTTGCATTGGCCACTGGAGGGTGTCTTGCATCATCTTGGCAAGTCGAACATACAACATAGACAACAGGGTCCCCCCTAAGGACAGGGGAGAAATTTGTTCAGTGCACATTTCACTGTGAACTTACCTAGTTTCACACCTTTAAATGACTACATGGACTGAAACTCCAGTCTCCTTCAAAATGTTCACTTCTACAAATTTTGCAACGGAGTTCTCCCATCAAAAAATGCATTCAGAATTGTGCATATTAGAGGAAATAAAGTTCAAAATGCATTACATTAGGAAAATTGCTTGCAAAAACTGTGTGTATTGGAAATACATGTATACAAAAATGCATGTGTTAGGAGAAATGTGCACAAACATGTTTACACATTTTCATGTGTGTGTTTTGTTTTTTTAAATTCTCCGTGTTTGGACTTAAACACTTAAGTCCAGCGTTTGGATTTAAACATGGACTTACGTCTGTCAAATGGCTTTAAATTGGGAAAATGAGAAACTGGGAGAAATGGAAATGGAGGGATCTGTCCATTCCTAGGACTTCCTGAAATATTTCAGCAACACCCAGTTTGTCCCGCAGAGACCTCTCCACCATCCTCACTGGGGCCAAGAGCCAGTCACTGCCCCAAACCAGGCTCCATTGGCAGCCATACCACCCAGCTGCTCAAGACACATTACTTCCTTGGCAAACACACTTTCTTAAAGACATTCATGACAATACAGGAGTTGAGGCATTTTTAGGAGAAAACTGGAGGGCGGGATCTTCTGGTGGGTGGGATCTTTTTCCTGGTCTTCCCCCATAAGCCCTCCCACAAGTCTTTTTCCCCCTCTCAGCTATGCTTCTTTCTGCTCTATTAGCCGACAGTGGAAAAAAGAGGAGGAAATTAGTAGGAGGGAGGGGTTATGGGGAGAATCAGGAGGCAGGGGAAAGGTTAAACGCCACCCTCCCGCCTGGCAATTCTGTCCTGCAGATATCATTGTCCACCCATTCGCCTGTCCGCCCCCACCCCCCTCCGCTGCCACACGAGCGCTACGTGGCCAACCCAGGGTTTGAGATCTGTACGTGAGGTGCACAGCACAGAATTCTCAGTCCTTTAAGACAAGGGTGGGTGGGTAGGCAGGCTGTGCAGACCAGTGGCCAGTTTCTGGTGGGCCACCAATTGTCTGCTGTTTGCTGAAGTGTTTTTGAACCAGGCAGACCCAAGTCTCACCCAGCACGATACTTATGCAGCGGGCAGGGAGTGCAGCTCCATGCTTTGCATATGGAAAGACTCCAGATCAGTCCTTGGTATCTCCATGGAGAGGGCTCAGGTAGCAGGTAACGGGGGAAGACCAGTGCTTCCTGCCCCCCTACTGCTCTAGGAAGGCAAATAGACTGACCTGGTGTACAAAAGCTTCCTAAGCTCACAAGACCACATATAATACAGATTAATTATGCCTTAACCATTCAACAAGACTGCATATTCAAGGTCTCCTAAAAGTTCAGCGTAACTGTTTGGGGCTCGTGCATATGCGTCCTTGCTTTGCAAACTGAAAACACATCGGCTGACCTCAGAAATCGCAGCGTGTATGCTGCACGCACACACGTAGACCACGCCAGTATGGACAACGCAGCCCTGCGTAACAGCACCCCGGCAAACATTTTGCCCCTCCACAGGAAATTTGGCCCGTTTCCTGTGGTCTAACAGAACAAACCACTTCCGACCGCCGAGACCTCAGCTGTGTCCCAGCAGTTGCAGCGAGGCCTAGACACTGTGCTGGTTATGGGAGCCAGGTGTTTTGTCTGCCCACACAGCCCTCTGGGCTTGAGGTTTGTGTACATGAGGCAGGGAGCTCATGGTTTTGAGATGCAGCACGAGACATTTTCAAGTCAGCATTTTCTACTGCAGCAGCAGCTCTAGCTCTGCCGGCGCCTCGGGTTCGGCCGCACGCTGCAGGGTTGTGAAAGCAGGCCTTTGGGCCAAAGGAAAGAGTTTTAAATGGGGGGGGGATGGGTGTGCGTGCAACTTGAATTCTGTACTATGAAAAGCAGGATTCGGTATGCTCAAAACAAACATACGTATTCCTTACATTGTCCATTACATTTGCAAATGCGTATTTTACATGCTTTCTTCCATTTCTGCAAGCACAGAAAGGGGCAAGGCCTTGAAGCAGCTTTCCCTGCCTTGGTGCCCTCCAGATGTTTAGGACAATAGCTACCAGGATTCCTAACCACTGACCATGAGGAGACAGGTTGGAAGTGGAGGAGTCAAGGAAGGATTTTCTTCTCCCTTCCCTGTCTCACAGCAGAGTACTGTGCCCCAGTGTGGCTTAATAGTCCGTACACGAGAAAGATCGATACACAACTGCATGAGTCAATGCGCATCATTAGTGGGATGATACAACCTCCTCCCACACACTGGCTGCCTGTTTTGAGCCACATACCACCTCCAGATGGAAGACGAAAGAGTGCCCTTCTTCAAGAATACCGGAAGATGATGACAATCTCCAGCTACCAATATTAAATGACGTAACCTACTTGGAGCAAAACAGGCTAAGATCGAGACATCCAGCCATTTCTACCACTAAAGCTCTTCTAGAAGATGATTTTAATATCCACAACACGTGGAAACAACACTGGCTAGGAAACTGTCCTCCACAATGCCGAAGCTTGCCCTGCATCTTGGAAAAACCACCTGGATTTGACCAGCCCCGTGCGATATGAACCGAATTCACACGGGTCATGGTAGATGTGCAGATGCCCTTTATAAATGGGGCAAAAATTACATCATCAAATTGTGATTGTGGGGCTGAAAAACAAACTACCCAACACATAGTGACGGATTGTCAAAACCAAGCCTACAACGGAGACTTTGCTGATTTCATGGCTGTGACAACTGAAGCAAAAAACTATATCTGTAACCTAGACATACCTTTGTGCTCTTCCTGTCTATATTTTATATTTCATATTTATTATGCTATATGTTTTTATTGTAACGCGATGTGAATGTGCAATACGATAAATAAATAAATCTCTCAACCCCCCTCCTCCCCCCTCACCCACTCCTGTTCTGGAGTTGGGTATAGATGTCTCACATCCAACTCAAGAACTGGCCACAGAAGAGCAAGGTAAGGTGCTGCACCTAGGGCAGACGGCCTCCCTCATCCCCAGCGTCTGGCCTTGCGTGAGATTGCTGGCTCATGGCAAAGAGAGAGAGAATGGTAGGAACTGGCTATGATAGATTCATTATTATGGCTTCCCCGCCACAAATGTTCATGGTGTGCAACCTGATCGCACGCTTTCCCACACACTGGTGAGATTTTGACTACCACCATGTGTTTTAACAGGTTGAAGTTCACACCTAAGGCGTTTGTCGCACCGGTGATGCTACAGCGTGGACTCCGGACCGCAGAAGCAACAGGTCTCCAGCCCTCAAAACATGCACCGACAGCGGGGTGGAAAAAACAAAGCAGCAGATATTGCAGCTTCTGGGGAAGCGTGAAAGAAACATACCCTGCTGAGCGCGGCCTTGGCACCCCCAGCTTCTTGAACCATGGGAAGGGAGTCATCGCAGACACCTCCTTCTTCATGAACTCAAGAACAAAGTGCCAGTTTTCACACATGCAAAAATTACACCTTTTTTTAAACGACAGAAAGTGACACACAAGGACCACTCCAGCAAGTTAGCAGACACCAAAGGTCCCACAGGGAAGTCTGTCAGATCGAGATCCTCCATGGTTGCTAACAGCGAACCAGAAAATGTGGCAACTCCAATTGTGTTGGTGGTGTGATAGCAGGAGGAAAGATAGGGTGCTGAACACAATGGGAATACGTGAGGAACGGACATACTGCAGGCGTGCAGAAGGCAGGCATTCCTCCTCCCCATAGGTGTATAATGCCAGACCAATTTGCCCAAACTATGGTTTCTGATCCTGGTTTGACATCCACTCACAGGCCATGCTCTTCTTGTCAGAGGGTTCCAGCATTATGTCTAAACCATCTCAATATGCCCCCCGTTCCTCACACATATCTCTTCAGTGCCACTGTGCCCTGCAGGGTTACCTTATTTATTGACAGAATTTATATCCTGCCTTCATGGCAACTAATAAAATGTATACAGTATTTTACATACATACATCTATAAACACAATTCCATTCAAATCCTCAAATTAAAAACACCCCATAAAAAAAATTTCCAGCAGCAATCAGAACCGCTCCCAAAAAAGACTGTGAACAAAAATGCTTTTCTGCACTTTAACAAATAGTTGTCATGTTGGTCATGCTCTTGATGGGCTTCTTTTGGGAGGGAGTCCCAGTCCAGAACTGGTCTGCTATGACTGAGAAGGCTGTGCCCTCCTCCAGCATCCAGGCTGTCACAAATTTCACTTCATGGGAAACTAGAATCTGAACAAAGTTCTATACTACGTCAATTGCCCATGAAATGTCAAAAGCGGGGGGGGGGGGCGGGAGATTTGTTGAAGGTGAAAGGGATGAGCCCTTTTCCTTTGCATCCCCCCTCACTCCTTGACACATAAGAACAGCCCTGTTAGATTAGACCAAAAGCCTATATAGCCCAGCATTAATCTCCCAAACTGGCAAAATGTACAGGGATGGGAAAATCAGTAAAGTTCATTTTTGCACAGTGCACAGGTTCTGGTTTTGTTTTGTTTCCACTTTTAAGTTCATCCCCTCCCATATCTGCATGGAACTGCAAAATCTTTTTAAGTCAACACAAAAATTTGCAGGATTTTCATGTGCATTTTTTAAAAAATACACAACATTTTTTTTCAAGTGCGCATTTTTCTGCTTGCACATACACATTTTTCCCAAGTGATTTGTCAATGAATAATAATTGTATTTTTGTGAACCACCCAGAGAACTTTGGCTATTGAGCGGTATCGAAAAGAAATGAAATGGATAAAGCTGTTTTTGTGCAGGTTTTTCAAAACATATAGTTTTGTGTGCACTTTTTTTTTAAAATGTATGCATTTTTGTGCACATTTTTGGAAATGTACACATTTTGAGGGGCACTTTTGTTTTCTTTTTGCAAACTGCATCACAGTCCTCAAAAACATGGATTTTGACAGCCCACTGTGTTGTGGTTCAAGTCTAGGTTTGGGAAGTGCAGATTTGGGAAGTTTGCATTGAAATGCAAACCAAACACACTTCTCACACATCCCTACAACCAGATGCCTCTGGGAAGCACATAAGCAGGACATTAGCACAGTAGCACCCTCCCACTCATGCTGCCCAGCAGCTGGTACTGCGAGCATGCTGCTCTGATACTGGAGGTCCTACATAGCCATTGTGACTAGTAGCCATTGATGGCCTTCCTCTCCAGCCATTTCCTCCCCTTTCTCATCCCCTGCTCCTCTCTCTCTTGCCCCAGTCCTTGAGCCAGGCAAATAAGATCTTCCTAGGAGATCAACAGCCCATGACATGTGTAGCACCAGCTATCTATGCTCCCATCCAAAGGGGAGCACATGCATAGACTCAGTGGAAGCCACAGAATGGCTCACAGCCCCTTGGAATCTCACGCTACCCTAAACATATGTGTATGTGCAGGAGGTGGATTTCCAAAGCCCATCATGCACTGGCCAGGTAGGACTAAATATTCTAGACCCTGCAAGGCAACTCTCACTGGAGCAATCCCAGGCTGATGGTCTGAGCCAGCTGCTTATCCGTGGCTTAGCCCTGGATCCTGGGTTCAGTCCGCAGAAGACAGCACCCCTGAGCACGTGCAGCATGGTTGCCTTTTGCCATTGCCCAGGATGCTTCTGCAATTCAAAGGCAAGGCATTTGCAACTCAGAGGATGTGGCTTGCAAGGCGAGTCTGGAGCCCCGGACGTGTCTGCTTTCACAAATGAATCACTGGCTGTGCCGTTAGCATTTGTGGTGCTGCCCCCAGATCCGTGCACAGGGGGGAATCAAAAGGAGGGGGGGAGTCTCACTCGTGGCGCTTCCTGCCCCTGTCCCCTCAGTGCGGCGGCGCTCTGCGGTTCGCCCTCTTGTCCGAGGCAGCAGGGACAGGCTTCTCCTGCGGGAAGATGATGGTGGCATATTCTGTCCGGGCAGAAGGGGAGCGCTTGGGCAGGGAGGGCCTCCTTGCACTCCCTGCCACATGGAACTCCAGCACTCCATAATCCACTGTGAACACGGACATGCCGGGGGGCTCTTCTTCCTTCCGTTAAACCAAGAGAGGGAGAGGTTCACCAAGCGCACGCATCAATGATTGTCACTTTTTAACAGGGGGATCTCCAAACTAAAACAAGAATACAATGAAGCTGGAAGAGAGGGCTATGGGGGGCTGTCCGCCGGAATGGTCAAAGGTGAAGGTGTTGAGAGGCCGGCCCGGAGGCCACATCCAGCCCTCCTGGGTGCCCCAGATGGCCAAGCCCCTTTCCCTGGCTCCACCCCCTTTCCCCCGAACGCAGATCAGGCCGCACATTTTTCTAAAACATTGGGATGCCTCTCCTAAGACTTACTTACCGGCAGTGAGAGTCATAAGCTAACATATCCTGGCACCTTTTGATATTTTGCCCCCCCCCCGCCGACTTTTGCATTTGGCCCCAGCCACCACTGGAATGTGGCCCCCAAGAAAGTATCTGAAATTGAATTTGGCCCTCAGGCTGAATAAGGTTCCACAACCCTGGTTAAATGGAACCTCTGTGTTCAGAGACAGGGTACCTCTGAGTACCAGGTGCTGGGGGCAAATGACAGGGAAAGATGATGATGCCCTTTGTGCCCTGCTTGCGGGCTCCCAGAGGCCTCTACCTGGCCACCACTGAGCAGAGAATGCAGGAAGATCCCTGCATGTAGAAAAGCAGCACAGCAACAAGCAGACTGGGCTATAAGCTTTCTCCCTGATACACTACTTGCAGGGAGTTTTGAAAGTATGCGGAGGAGCATTCCTAAACAGCATTCCCCACCTGCAGTCTGAAGTGGGACCATCCATTCTAGGAACTCAGGATTTGGACCACTTCGTTCTTCTGCATGTATGCAGAACGAAGTGGGAGGTAGAGATTGTCAGTTGTACCACTCCAGTCTGTGGGTGCTCTCCCTTGCAAGTAAAACTCCCCTGTGTGTAGAAAATTAGCATATCAGGGGGGAGAGTTTCTTGTTCGCCCTGAGGTGGAGTTTACCACACATGCAGAGAGCTTTTTCAGGGCAGGAGTGTCTCTGTCACCTGCACGTTTAATTAGAGATTTGAAGGACAAAAATTGTTTCCCAAATTTTCCAGGATTTTTCCCAGGCCTTCACATCTCTACTCTGATATGGTACGGTCAGGAATTCTAACACCTCCACCCCAGCTGAGAGGCATTTACCTGGTAATGAAGACCAGACCACCCAGCACTATCCATAGCCCATCACCCCAGGCGCACGCCTATCCCAAAAGTGAGCTGAGCTTGGGAGAAAAGTGCCTGAGGCGATGGATCACAGAGAATTCAGGTGGGAAGGAGGAGAGTTCTGCTCCCCTCACCCACATGCTCCCTTAGGTGTTCAAAGCAGACTGTTAATACCTAAGGGAGTGAACTGCCCAGAGAGCTTCAGCTATGGGGTGGGGTATAGAAATATACAGTTTCTGGCCCAGCCTACCTCAAGGAGCGCCTCCAGCAACACCAGACAGGCCACTCAACAAGATCAGCCTCGGATGGCCTTCTCTCTGTCCCATCAGCCAGGACAGCTAGGCTGGTGAGGACAAGGGAGAGGGCCTTCTCTGTGGTGGCCCCAACTCTGTGGAACTCCCTCCCTAGGGAATTCCGCCATACCCCCTCTTTAATAAGCTTCCGCCACGCACTGAAAACTTGATTATTCAGGCAGGCATTTGGGATGAGTTAGGGTATTTTTAAATAATGTTTAATGTGTAATTTTACTGTTTTAAATTGTACTGCTGTACGTCGCCCAGAGTGGCCGGGTGACCGGCCAGGTGGGCGATTAAGAAATTTAAGAAAGAAAGAAAGAAAGAAAATGAAAGGACTCCCAGTCCCCAGTGATATGTTAACGGGGCAAACATGAAAGCAGCAAACACAGCCGCCCCAGTCTTGTCTAGTTTTGCCCTAAGTTCACCTTCCAGGGTGCTTCGACATGGAGGGCTCCTAGCACTAGCCGTCAGAAGGCCTTGTGCAGCTATTCCACCTTTTTCTCCCTAACAGATTTTCCATGTTAGGAGAAAAGATGGAAGAAGCAGTAAGAAAACACAGGAGGGTCACAAGTAGAAGATGATGCCTGGGCCCCCCATCAACCTCCGTGAATGAGGCAGGGTGATGGTGCCCTAAAAGCCTTGTCTGGAACTGCCCCCCAATGTGTCCAATGAGCGCAAAGACACCAGAGCTTTCAAATCCTGGCTCTTTTATGCCTCTTAATGCTATCCGGACCTAGCTCTTCCTGTTTTTAGGCTGTACGTCCTTGAATCTGCAGGTGGAGGCTCCTGTGACTGAATGTTGCAGGGTGGGGGGATCTCTGCACATAGAAAACTAGCTTCACAGGAAGAGGCTAGGCTAGAACCAGCGTGGTGTAGTGGCTAAAGTGTTGGACTGGGAGCTGGGAGATCCGGGTTCTAGTCCCCACTCGGCCATGGAAGCTCACTGGGTTACTTTGGGCCAGTCACAGACTCTCAGCCCAACCTACCTCACAGGGGTGTTGTTGTGAGGATAAAATGGAGAGGAGGAGGAGGAGAATGTAAGCTGCCAGATTCATTGCAAGAGGAAAAAGGGCGGGATATAAATGCAATAAATAAATAAATAAACAAACCCTTCTCTCCAGCATGATTAAGTTTCCTCTATAGGGGGAACTCTAGGTCTATGAAGGAGCATTGAGGGCCACACTACACTTGACATGGAATGCGTCTTTGCCTTATACATGTAAATAGCATCCACTGTGGGGGGGTTGGGGGTTATAATGATCAGGATTGCAGCAGGCATGGTGGGAAGGATTTAACTCTTTCCTGCCCTGCTACAAGCCGAAGGAAAATCCCTCCTTTGAAGGGGCTATCTGCATTCAGGGGATCTCCCATTGGCACCAATGGGGAATTTCCACCAAAGAAAAAATACCCGCTTCAGAAGAATCAGGTGGTGTATGTGTAGCATTTACTTTAAAAAAAAAAAAAAAAACCTTGCACATTAAATGCAAAGAGGCCTTTGACTTCAGATCTAGTTTTGCCCCTCGTCATTTGAGCCTTCACTTGCAATCTGAAATGCTCTAGCTCAGAGACACAAGCCAGCCACATCAGCAAAAATGGCTAAAGGTGTCTCTACACCAGCGATTTACTGCATGCCCATGATTGGTCACTCACAGAAGTTTGCGGGTCCTTTACATGCCATTGTCAACCTCCAGGATGTCTCCCGCACATTCCCCCCTTTATCCCACTTTCAAAAAGATCAGAGACAAGCTAGTAATGGCACCATATCGGCAGTGCGTAATGCCAGCGTAGCACTATGAACTTGCCAAGGAAGGACTTTCGTCAGTTCAAACCACGTGTCTACCACATAAATGCTTGAGCACATATTTCGATTGCAGGCCAGTCAGAGGGAGAAGAGGGTAAAATGTCTCCCTGCAATGAAGGGAGACGATCTGATCCCCCACTCCACCAAGCTCAGAATCAGCGTCCTCTGTTGATTCAGAACACCCCATTAAGTTCAATGGGGCTTACTCCCAAGTAAGTGTGCCTAGGATCGCAGATTTACAGCACAATCCTACAGAAGTAAGTCATAGCTTTCCTGGTGGCTGCAAGGAAACGGTATAGCACAAGTTAAGCAAGGAAAGCAAGACTCCCACTCCCCCACCCCTTTGCAGACATGCCAGGGAGGGAGGGAGGTGCTCCCTCCATGTCAGACTACGTATCTGCCTAACAGAGCCCATCATAATCCCACAAAGAAACCAAAAGCAGAAAGCCACGGTAAGTATGCTGGGGGGTTGCTTAATGTCGAGATGCCCCAAAGCTTTGACCAAAAGGGAACTTACCAAGGGAGCATTTTCATCATGCAATTTCTCTTGCTCTGCAAAACAACATAGGTGATCAGAATTCATTCACTGTACAAGATGCCCTAGGAACAGAATGTTTACATCAGTAATCATCAACAACGTTGGCTCTGTGTGTTTTTGAGTGTTGCAAAAATCCCTAGAAGATTGTGGTTTAAGTAGTATTATTTTTAAATGTACATTCACTACAGTACTGTTGTAACATCATTTGCATCGGTATGTTGTTGCTTCAGAAACACAAATTACATTGTGCGTATACAAACAGTCCCCTCTAGAGCAACCAAAAGGAACATCATTTTTGTAATCAGCATGTCATTACTATTTTAACAAGTTTTATGCTGTATGGGTACATTTTAAAAATGGTTAAACCTCCCCACACACTGTGGTCCCAATCCAGATCAGGCTGCCCTGAGCTTGATTTTCTTTATTAAAAAAAATGCAAGCCACGCAGTTAGTCCCTTCGACTGGGTCTGTCTAGGGATGCCTCTTGTCCACAGCATGGGCGCAGGATGGTGCAAGCGTTTTCAGGACCAAACCAAAGAGCATGATGTAAAACTGTAATCCCCCTACAAAGGAAAAAAAGGCTAGCTGGAGAATTTCCCACATGTTATGAGCCTGCAATTTTCCATAGACAACAGCACACCATGAATTTACTCAAATCTGTTGTCTTTCTCATTATCTATTTATTTTGCTTTTAATCCCTGCCCCCACCCCAGTAATAAATGTTATCTGGGTGGATTAGATAAAGATAAAAGCATAAAATACAATACAGGCAGGTTTTGTAATTATTTGTTAATATTGTTTATTTTGATTTTATTATTTTTATGTTACTTGTAAGCTGCCTTGTTAGGATTTGTATCCTGAAAGGTGGCATACCAATCATTGAAATAAATAAATAAACAAACAAACAAACAAAACAAAACAATTCCAAACTGAAGTATGGCCATAACAAGGAGAAGAGGTCCTGGATAATCAGGGGCCCTTGCAGGACTGGCTCCAGTCAGGGGGGCGGGGGGGGGCTCTGAAGAAACTGTCCTCTGGTGAGCCCCCACCCCCACCCCCATTGGTGGGCCTCAGTGGATGTACATGGCCGCACTGGAGGGCAGCAGCTGTGCTCGAAGCAGCACCGGGTGGCTGGGGCGTTGCCATTTAAATTTCCCACAATGCCCCAGAGTGATGCTACGTTGGGGGCACTGTGGGAAAATTGAAATGGCAGCTAGATCTAGCTGCCCAGTGTTTCATGGAGCACCAGGCCTGGTTTTTTTTAAGGGGGGTGGCAGGGCGGGTGACCGTGCTGGGCCTTGGGGCCCTGGCAGCTGCTCTCAGGCGTCAGGCTGTCCCAAGCCCAGGGGAGACCCCATCAGAGTGGGGGATTTGGATCCCTCAGCTTGCCTCGCTTCCACAGAAGATATGGGGCAACCTAAGGAGTCCTGTTGCAGGGGTGCTTTGCCTGAGATCCCAAAGAAACCTTTTGCCCCAGCCCTGCTGGGGTTCCTGACTCTCCTCCCTCATCCCACTGCTCTTTGGAGCACTGGTGGCGGTGGACCAGATGGGACACCAGATGGAACGCTCCATCGTTGGAGCAGCTGCCTGGCCCCCAGAAGACCCTTTCACCAAGGGTATACTCAGGAGCAAGGATCAGCTTGGGAGCAAGGGTCTATGTGGGAGGAGGAAGACCCAGCTATAGCCTGATGAAGAAGCAGGACCAGCTGCAACTGTGAATCAGGGTCAGCAAGTATCTAAGCGCCACATCTTCGCCCAGATGTTTTACTGGGTTTATAGCTTGCAATGAGCTACTTAAGACATGAGAATTGTTTTGCTGGGTCAGACCAAATGCCCATCTAGTCCACAATCCTTCTCCAGTGCAGAAATGGCCAGTCAAATGCCTCACAAAGCTCACACGCTGATGGCCTTCCACTGCTCTTTGCTCTCAGTACGCAGCAGTCAGAGGTGCCCCCTTTGGAACGTGGTGGTTCCATTCCTAGGAATTCCGGCTGAAAGCTGCCAGAAGACAACATCACTGAATGTGCTTAGCCCTCTTAAGAGGAATCCAGACTGGGGTGGGGGTATCACATTTTGCAGTAGCAAACTCCCTCATGCCCTTGCCATCAGCTGATAGGCAGGGACCTACAATGGGGTTGCATCATCAGTGGTACTTCCACCATGCTAAGGAGATGGAAGGAAAAAGGAGAGACAGGAGGAGTAGTGCAGTGGGAGAAAAAGAATGAGTGTCAGAGGAAAGATGGGACCACAGAATCTGAAGCATCACCTCTTCCCATATGTTCCTGCCCAAGGTCTAAGATCGTGAACATGCTGAGATTTGACTGGTGGTCACTCAGGAGAGGGTTTTCTCACCAGTAGCTACCTAGTTGTGGAATACCTTCCTCAAAGAGGTCTGCCCGGCACCAACTTTAATATCATTTAAGTGCCAGGCAAAGATGTTTTTATTCTCTATATTTCTGTTGCCATGTTATGTTTTAAGGTGGTTTTAACTCTTGTCTACTGTTTTTAGATCTCTGTATTTTTTATGCCTGTCGTGATTTTAGCCTCTGGTTTGTTTTTAAATTGATTAATGGCTGTGGTACTTGTTTGGGGGGATTTATTGGTGTTTTTGTTTTGCACATTGTCCTGAGAACTATTTGTTATAGGGCTATTAACAAATAGAATGGATGAATGAATGTATATAGAAGTTGTCTCATGCTCTTGTTTCAAGTTAAAGGCTGATCCCAGGTCTAAAACGGTAGTACACATGATTTGGTTGAGAAATCAGTGTCACAAACTCTGTGTGTGTGTGTGTGTGTGTAAATTTAATATAAAATATAGAGAGAATAATAATACAATTGTATATATTATTTATATTGATTTTTTTCTACAGTCCTGGCTAAAGTTTGAGATTGATTATGCAAAGAGAAGGGGAGAGCACAATTTCCTAGAAAACGAAATGAATGGAGAAGGAAACACAACCTAAGGTCTCTTGCCTGCATGAACAGTAGTTGTTCATTCAGCCCATAATCAATAAAGGGTGCAATCTTATGGGGATAGGCGGCTGCCTCCAAACTCAGAGTTGACCGCCTATCCAATGCAGGGCAGAAGAAGCACGGAGGGGATCGTTCCCTCCGTGCTTCTCCTGCCTTGCATTTGCGGCTAGACAGCTGATTTTGGCTGTCTAGCCGCCGGGGAAGAGGCTGCCAGACGACACATAGGGTGTGTTGTACCAGCATTTCCGCCTTCCCCCACCCCGGAACGTCCCCCAGAATGCCCAGTTTTGGCCGCTCCGCGCTCCTCTTCCAAGCGTGGAGCGTAGGGCTGTTCCGTGCTGCCTGCGAAGCAGCATGGAAGTGGGGGGAGGTCGTGTGCGGGCTCCAAGGTCGGTTCCTGGAAAACCACATATCCTATGGCTGTCTAGCCGCTGACTAGAGGCCATAGGATTGCCCCCAAAGTCTAAAATGAATTTGGGAGTTGGTTGTGCATAAACACAAGCCCAGCAAGGGTGCATAGGGATTGGGGGCACACAGGTTGTCAGGTATGTAGCCCTCGTGTGTACCTTGCTTTCTCCTGATGACGCAAGCGAGAAAGGAACATAAAAACGCAAGCACCAAAACCAGTCCAGCTCCTCCTATAGCAGCAGCAATAGGAACGTTGTTGCCAGGTTGTCCATTGTTTTCAATGCTGGTCTTCTCCTCCTCCTCCTCCTCCTTTTCCCAAGGTCCCGGCTCAGGTGCTTTTTCTGAGGATTTAAAATAGAAGGCAGAAAGGCAGAGTTGCCAGTGGATTCTAAAACTTCAGCTCTGCTCCAAAGCAAATCCCACCGGTTATCCAAAGAACATGATGCTCCGCATTTTCCTAAGCAGGAGAAAGTTCTGGGGCAGCTTGAGAGGGTCAGTTCCCACGTGCGGAAAGAGTAATGCAGACATGTAGAGTTTCTGTAGTAACTGATTTTTGCATGCACCGTTTGCAGCAAGCAGGTCCACAGGCAGGCAAGGCCTAAAGAAGCAGCACCAGCTTCCCACCCCCACAAAGGAACAGTGACCGCCTTGCAGCTCTCTAGCCAAGACCTCTTCTTGCCAGCCAGCTCCAAAAACTCAAACTGCTTGTTTTTTCCTCCTCCCAAATTCAACTTCTATACAAGCTGTTATGGTCAGCCATCATTCCACAGGTAGGTTTGGTTACTGAAGGTACCTTTTTCCATTTTTTCTCAAGAGGGGCTGCAATCCCATGCAATTAACTTGGACATTAGTTCCACTGAACTTAATGGGGTTTACTTGTGAGTAAATATGCTGATGATTGGGTTGCACAAGAAGTACGAGGACCGGGCCGTTAAGCAAACACCTCCGGTTTGTCATTTACAAGGAGGCTAACAAGCTCCTTCAGACCATCTCTGCACTCAGCCTGCACAACACAATAGCAGGGCCAGTGGAGTCCTCGAGCCCGGGCTCGGCGGGATGCAGCCCCGACACGTTTGTATCAGCAGGGACGCTGACGTCATCTGCCACCCCCCTCAGAGTTCCCAGTTCCCTCTGAGCATAGCTGCAATCCTCACAGTAGCTGGTGAGGGGTGGGGATGAATTTTCCCAGCAAAAATATATTGTTCCCTGTCGTAATGCAAAGTATTTTGGGGTGGCTTGGTCTGGAATGGGCAAAAGACCCATTAGCTCAGCCTTCCCAGCCTAGTGCCCTCCAGATGTTTTGGATCAACATCCATCAGCTCCAGCGAGCATAGTCAAGGGTCAGGGATGCTGGGACTTGTTGTAGTCCAAACTATCTGTTGGGGGAAGGCTGTAGTATAGCTTTACAAAAGACCTGTACCTAGAGGAGGTGAGAATGACCTGAACTGGTTTTTTGATATGGATCAACAGAGCAGCTTGAATTTTTGGACTCTCTTTTGGGGGCGTGGCTTAAGGGGACTGCCACGATGAGCATTTACTTGGACATTTACCACTGCACCACTGAGCAATCCCATAAGCCTGGAATATCTCAGCCTGGGTCAGAGGAATGGCTGGTGTGTGGCAGCCACTTGGCCTTCTGTTCACGGATGGTCCACTAGCCAAACCTCTCAGGGATGTTCATAAGCATGGCGCAATGACGATATCCATCACCAAGAAAATTCTACCTGCCATGCCAAAGAATATACTAATGAATCATCCACATCTGTGGTCATTTTCTAAATGTGTCCTCATGAATCTTGTTTAAAAATAGCCACACATCAAAGAATATGTAACACACGGCCAGGGCAGTATAGAAATTATTCCACTCAGATGTATGTGGTAGGCAGGTGTTTTCCCCAGGGTAACCCGGTCTGTTTTTGTTTTCCAGTCTAGTTTCCTCAGAAGCAAAGCTGTACAGGAAGAGAGGCTAAATTAATGGAAAGAGCTTTTCTCCTTTTCCCGTGCAGCTCAGTCTCCAGGCAAGGTTGGGGTGGGCTACCAGATTTTTTTTCCCCGTCCTTGGGAAGGACTGTAGCTCCATGGTAGAGCCCCTGCTTTGCATGTAGAAGGTCCCAGGTTCAATCCCCGGCATCTCCCACCTGGGAGAAACCCCTGCCTGAAACCCTGGAGAGCTGCTGCTGCCAGTCAGTGTCGACAATACTGGATGGACCCAGGACCTGACTCAGTAGAAGGCAGCTTCCCAGGTTCTTCTCTGTCTTTCTCTCAAAACATTTTGTGTTTTGAGAGAATTCTATCCATAGGGGTTAAATGTGGCTGTGTCCCCACATCTCCTAAGTGGGAAGCCCCACCTGCAACTCTGAATTCAGGGCTGGCGTTGTTGGGTACCTGTTTGGGCCCATAACCCGGGGGGGGGCACTGTTAACTCCTAGATCCCCCTGGCCCTGCTGCGCCTCCTCCTTGCTCTTGCTCCCTGTTCACCTCTCCGCCCTTTCTCAGCAAGTGAGCAGTAGCTGAAGCGAGGTGAAAGAGTTGCAGCCCCAGGTCACCTTGCTCTCTCCCTCTGGGTGGCCGTGCCATAGGATCTCAAAGGAGAGGGCATTTCTGTTCCTGTTGCCCATTCAGTTGCCCGCTCTCTCTGGGCCAAATCTCTACAAAGCACCCAGAGGGAGAGTTCAAGGCAAGTGAAGAATGATGCTCTGTCCCCCTCACCCTGATCTCAGCTTGTATGCTTAGCAAAGCCAGGTAAACAGGCAGTGAAAGCAAGGAGGAGGCCAAGCAAGCCAGGAAGCTCCAGGGGTTGACAGTGGGCCCCCTGCAAGGATGATGGGCCTCAGCAGGTGCCCCACAATGCCCTCCACTGGTGCCAGGTCAAAGCATAGGTCTATCCACACCTATAAGACACCTCCATGTTTAGAGGTAGAGTGCCACTACTGGAGGGTGCTTGGGGAGGAACTGCTGGAGGGAGCTATTGTCGTCACACCCTGCTCGTGGGCTTCCCATTCTGGGAAGAAAGATGCTGGACTAAAAAGACATTTGGCCTGATCCAGCAGCGCTCTAACATCCTTGTGCTTTCGGATTTTTAATTTCCCCCCCAAAGTTTTAAAAAAAGAAACAGCCTGCTGAGTGCCTCGTGTAACTTGGACTCCAGCTGTAGGAGAAAGAGGGAAAACGGTCCTTTCTGCAAGAGAGTAAGAGACCGTCCGAGCATGAAGCTCAAGCAAGGGGAAAAGGGATGCAAAGGATGGGGAAACAGGAACATGCTGGCAAGATACCAGGTGAAAGAGCCTTGACAGAATCGGGGTAACTGCCCTTGGGAACATAGAAAGCGCCCCAACAGTTCACCTGTCACCGTGAGGTTGGCCTTGTTGCTTTCTGTTATCGTCTGATTTAAGGAGAAGGCCAGGAGCAGGCAGTAATAGATCCCACTGTCATTCTTCTCCACGTTCAGGATTTTCATCTCAAACATCTTCGGATTCAGACGGGTTATGTTGTACTTCCTGGGCTTGTGTCCAGCATCCAGTTTTTCCGGCTGGCCGTTACTGTCCAACTTGTACCAGTTCAGGTAATATTCAGAAATAAATATGTTGGAGATGTTGCAGGTGAACACAGCCGTCGCTCCCATTGGTGGACTTAACTGGGGCGGCCAAAACCTTGCTGCCAAAACACAAAAGAAAAAAGTGAGATGCAGAATCCTTACAGCCAGCACAAGGAGTTTCACACAGTTTAATCAGTCGATCGATCAATGAAATCTTTCGGACAGGACAGCCAGGAAAGCTCTCCTGCCATACCTTTGCACTGCTTTTGCTCATTTCAATGGGGCTTGCCCAGGGATTTTCCCGTGCTGCACTCCCTGTTAATTAGTGGGAGCAGGCGTGCCATTTGGGACCAAGCAGGTTCAGCACAATATTGGTCAATCATTGTCTATTGACGACACATTGTTTGACCGTGGCCAAATATTCCATGAAACCATGAGGGTGGAAGACATGACCTGCTGCTTACTTAGTTCAACTGTCTTTAAAAATTGACTTTAGGCAGGGGGGAAGAGTTGCTACTTTGTTTTAGTTGTGCTTTAATGCCTTTCCCCTTTTTAATTCCAGAGTGGTAGGCTAGCCCTGCCAGTCCAAGATAAAAGCTAAAGAGAGGAACCTTTGCCTGAATTGTCCATATTTACAGAACCCTTACTTAGCATTGCTAAAAGTTTAAATAATTCTTTATAATTTTTTTTAAGTTGTTCTCACTGTTCCACAGTAATAGGAACATTTGTTTTTCTAATTAGTATAAATATCAAACATGCTGATGATTAATGTATTTCTGTTTTTGTTGTAAGAGATCTAAGGCTTTAATATATTTGCCAATTTCCCAACTATTATATTTGACCAATATTGGACCAGTCAAAATTTGGCCAAGCAAATGCCCAACCCTAAGAACAATCTAGTAGGATGTCAGGTTTTTAGCATTTTCACTTCTCAATTCTAAGTGTACAAAACCAGAAGGAACTATCCCTTGTTTTTTTCTTCCCAGCCTCAGGTAATAAGAGACCAATTGCTCTTGAACATGGGAGGCTACATTTTTTATAGCTAATGTGGCAAATAGCCATTGATAGCCTGTCTTCCCTGAATTTCCAGGTAGGAAATTCCTAATGTTTTGAGGAAGCCCTGAGAGATGGTTAAAAGAACCCAAGTGAATTTCATAGCTGACCAGTGCTGGAGGCAGAGTGTGAGATTATACAGATCTGATCCAGCAAGACAATTATTTTGATCTCATTACTTGTCAGAACTAGTAAAACTATTTATAATCTATACTGTATTGTACTTGTGGAGGTGAAGTTTCTGACACCGGTAGGCTGAGCTGAGGTGTGGCGGTATGGAATGTTCACAGACATTTGAAGTGCCAATGGAAAAAGTTGACGAATATTTGCTGGACACTTTCTGTGAGAGCAAGCAAAGCTGTCACTTTGGCTGGGGTTAAATCCCCACACAGGACCCAGGAAAAAGTACAGCTATGGGGATGGGGTACTGAAGACTAGAAGGAGATTCCAGGAGGCAGAGAAGTTAGGGTTCAAAGAGCTCAGAAGCCAGGTAGCTGAGGAAAGGGTGCAGAGGAAGCAAATGGATTTGGAAGTGGAAACATAAGGCAAGTGTAGGAGGGCAAAGGAGACAGGAACTGAGGCAAGGGAGATCTGAATAAGAGAGGTGGAGATGCTAGAGAGTTCTCAGGTGTGAGCTCCTACAGAACATTTGGGCATGATAGTAAGTACTAAAGTTTGGCTCTAAATCCCATTGATTGGCACATGCTTAACCCACTGGAACGTTGTTTTAATTGTTGCGAACCACGCAGAGAACGTCAGCTATTGGGCGGTATAGAGATGTAATCAATCAATTAATTAATTAATTACTGAAATTTGGCTGGGTCATGCCCTTTCTTTTGCAAAGCAGTCATTAATATGTTCACCCTGGCAACAATCTCACATGAAGTATATGCTATATATTCCCACTTTACAGATAGGGAAAATGAAGCTGAGAACTTGTTCCTTGCCCAGTGCCACGAAACTGAGATTTTTGCAGAGCCCAGGCTAACATTTTTTTTTGTAAATTGAATTATGCTGTCTCTCCAGAAGCCAACAACAAAATCCCTCTCTTCCTCCTCCCCTGTGTATCTCACGCACATGCCTTATAGAGGTATTTTTCCCACACACACAGGGGCATAATGACACCACATCCCCTTTCCATAATTAGCTGGAAGCCTTTCATTATTCATGTCTTAGTATAGTCAATAAGAGCCTATGAAGAGCCCCAGAGCTGGATCAGATCAACGGTCCATCCAGCCCAGCATCCTGTTCCCCACAGTGGCCAATCAGATGCCCCAGTCAATGGGAAGCCCACCAGCAGGAGATGAAGGCAACAGCCCTTGGCTGCTGTTGCCCCCCGCTCCCGGGCAATTTCACGCTGCCACTAAATGTGGACGTTCCATTATATTAGAGATGGATAAGTCTGTCAAATTCAGTTTCTCATTTTTCCAATCTTAAATTCGGTTCATCCCAAACTATGGGAATATTTCCAACCTTATGTTCGGTTCATTGCAAACTTTGATATTTTTTTTAAAAAAATTCTCATGAACATCCGTATGCATTCTTGCCCACATTTCTCCTAACGCGTAAACGTTTGTACACCATTTTTTATTTATTTTATTTTATCTTACATATTTCTAAGCCATCTTTCATTTTGAAAACAATTGTCCTAGTGTAATGTACCTGGAATGTTATTTTCACCAATGTGCACATTTCTGTATGCGTTTTTTTTTTTTACTGGAGAACTCCAGTTCCAGATTTGGAGAAGTGTGAATTTTGAAGGATAACTGAGTTTTGGTTTGAAAGTCAGGTATCAGGTAAGCTCGCATTAACATGCAAACTGAACTAATGTCTCTTCCATCCCCACATTATAGCCATTGTGACTAATGGCCATTGATAGAGTACACTATGTGGTTGATGCACCCTAATTCAGCATTCTCTCTTCCAACAGTAGCCAGCCAGACGCTACAGAAAAGTTCACAAACACAGCAAGAACATCCTAGTTATTCCTTTTTGTTAGTCACCAGTGTCTGACAGACATTCTTTCGCCCATAAAAAATTTCTTTAGAGGTAGTCATGTCTGTCTGTTGCAGCAAAAACAGCATCGGATGTTTCCCGATGAAGAACGTCTCATGCTACAAATCGAAAGGCATTATGCACATATTCTGCCTTTCCCTCCCTAACAGATTTTTTTTTTTCTGGTAAGAAAAAGAGATGGAAAAAGCAATGGGAAAACACAGGAGGGTTACAAATGGAAGATGTTGTCTGCCCATCCCCGACTCCCATTAAATTCCATGTTTGAGGCAGGGCAATTGCAGGATCAAAGCCTCATCTAGAAGAACAAATAGAGTCTTGTGGCACCTTAAAGGATAGCAAATGTATTATGGCATACGTTTTTGTGAACTAAAGTCAACATTACAAGATGCATGGTTATCCCCAGCTTGGCAAGTCTATACTTATATACACACATGGGTGTAGAGGAGGAAAATGTAAGTGGGGAGGTTAGAAGGACACGCAATGCAAACAAATAAAGACTGTGATAATTACATTAAAGCTTAAATGTATATAAAGTGATTACAGTGACAAAGCAGTGTTGATGATAAGACAGATGTCCTGGCAGGGGTATAAAACCCCATTATCTTGATTCTCTGTCGGTCAGTAACAAAGTGCCCTGGAAGGTTGAAATGTAGCCATTCTTTAAAAAATGAACATCAAAGCAAGACTAATGAATGAACATCAGAGGAAGACCACTGACATGAAACTGCTGAATTGCAACGTACCATGGTTCAATTCTATCACTGTGACCTGAATTGAGACAGTGGGCTTTTATCCCATTGCAATTATCAGCTAGCTTACCAATGCCAAGATGTTCATGCCATCAACTGCTTTGTGAATGATGGCCATCAACTTGGAATTTCTTTAAAGGGGATAAGGCCAATTTATGGAGGATATGGCTATTGATGGGTAGTGGTCACGATGGCTATATACTCCCTCCAGTGTTGGAGGCAGCGTGTGGACCAGGTGCTGGAGAACATGAGCGGGAGGTGCCGTTGCACTCATGTCCGGCTTGCGGGCTTCCCGCAGCCAGTTAGTTGGCCACCGTGTGAACAGAACGCTGGACTAGGCAGGCCTTTGGTCTGATTTCTGCAGGGTTCTTCTTGCATTCTTATTTATTGATTCATTAAAAATCTATACCACTTTTCCTATAAAAAATAAAATCCCAAGGTGGTTTACAATATGAAATCATGATAAAATACAATAAAACCAATAATTAAAACAATAAACAATAATAAGAGCAATAAAATCTCAATTAAAATAACTAAGAGCACAATCCTATGCATGTTTAGACAGAAAAAAGTCTCACAACTCCCAGCATTCCCCAGCCAGCAGAGCTCTGCTGGCTGGGGAATGCTGGGAGTTGTGAGACTTTTTTCTGTCTAAACATGCATAGGATTGTGCCCTAAGGGTGCAATCCTATGCAAGTTTAGACAGAAAAAGGCCTCCAACTCCCAACATGCCCTAGCCAGAAAAGCTGGCTGGGGAATGCTGGGAGTTGTAGGCTTTTTTCTGTCTCAGCTTGCATAGGATCGCATCCTAAGAGTAGCTGACAATAGTCGTGGTCAGGAGGCGCCTGGGCAAACAAGTGTGTCTTCAATGGTCGGCAGAAACACTCCACACTGGGAGCCCACCGGATCGCAGTGGGGCGATCATTCCACATGGTGGGCACCACAACTGTGCCTTCCTCCACACCATGGCCAAATGAGCTTCGGGACGGGAGGCTGTGATACGGTCAGCATCATGAATGGTCACTGCAATTCTCTTACATGCATTTTAACTATAATATAACAATCACAGTCTATCTTTTTTGCATTTGATTTCACTGTGTCTTCACCGGTGGCATTTTTCTCTCCACACCCATGTGTATATATACCCGCCAACTTAGCATGACACTTCAGGCAGTCAGAGAAGTGTACTCCACTCGACAGAAGCTTATGCCATAATACATGGAGCAGTCTTTAAAGTGCTACAAACCTTTTTCTTTTTCTTTCACACAGGCTGTCCATCTGAATATTGTGGCTGCTCACCTCTGATATTCTTTATTTATTGCATTTGTATCCTGCCTGTTTTCCTCCAAGGAACCCAGGGCGGCTTACATAATCCTCCTCCTCTCCATTTTATCCTCACAACAACACCCCTGTGAGGTAGGTTGGGCTGAGAGTCTGTGACTGGCCCAAAGTCACCCAGTGAGCTTCCATGGCCGAGTGGGGACTAGAACTCGGATCTCCCGGCTCCCAGTCCAACACTCTAACCACTACACCACACTGATAGACAACTCCACCATGTATTTATCTAACCTTTCCACACACAAAAAAACACTTTCATGCTAGTGGCATGAAGAGTGGCAATAGCAACCTCATGTGGCAAAGGGTTCCACAGGGTACTCGGTAGTGATAACGAAGTACTATCCACCTAGAGTTCATGTGTTTTCTGCAATTGTTTCTTTTCTCTTCTTCATAAGAAGAGCCCAACTGGAGTAGCGGCCAACCAGACATCCCTGAGAAGCCCACAAAGAGGACTTGAAGACCCTATCCCAGTGGAGGCTGGTGGCTCCAACATCAGTGGGGCGGTGAATCCGCTCCGGGTTTCAGTCCGAACCAGTCAGCACTCTAAAGGAGCTCTCCAAGGTATGGAGCGGATTCGCCGCCCCACTGATGTTGGAGCCACCGGCCTCCACTGCACGATCCTGCTCCAGCTCCAGCAGCTGAGATTCCGTGCGTGCTTCCTCTGAAACCCACCATGGGACTGACGGCGCGCTCTCTCTCTCTTTCATTCATTTGCCTCGTGCGTACTCCCCAGGAGTACGCAGCAGAATCATTACTCCAACAAGCACACCTGGTACATACCGGACGGCTTGACCTGCAGAGCAGACCGGCAGAAAAGTAGCAACACACAAGCCCCCACCAATGCCACCTGATGCAGCTTCTCCATTGCCACCGGTGAGATGCCAGAAACAGCTCGGGTGTCTCCTCCTGCGTCACACACCAGTCCCAGGATTCAAGGCAGTCTGAGGCAAGGCTGTCAGGAGGCCATTTTGTGGCCTGCCATGGCAGGAGAGATAACCTTTGCGCCAGCCTTACTCCAGTAGCTGCCAGACAGCAGCAGCAGGTCTGAACTGTCCCCATCTCTGCCTGCCAGAGAACCCACACACACACCCCTGCAGCCTCCCACTTCCTCCTTTCTCCGCCTCCTACCATACTGAGTTCTGCAAGTTCGAGGCATTTAAAGGAAATGCCAGCATCCCAGAAGAATGAGTTAGAAGCATGAGACCTCAAGCAAAGGGGGAAGCAGCATTCACGCCCGCACACTCCAAACCCCACACAGTTTCTTTGCAACCTGCTGAGTTGGCACACCTCTAAAGCCACGGCGGGGGAAGCTCACAGTGGAACGTAGCGCTCAGAGTCGTACAGGAAAGAAGCAATGAAGACAAGCGACAGATTTTCCCTCTTGTTGTTCCCTACAAGACCAGAAACCTACAAACCAGTTAGTGGAGAGCAGTGACAAAGTTTTCAGTTTACTAACGATGTGGAGAGAATGACTTGGGTGAAAGTAGTCTCTGTTTTTCTTAAACTGTGGGGGCCCGCCAGTGCAATCGCATGGGCTGAAACTGTGACAGTTCAAGACCAAACCAATGGAGGGGCACAACTAAGATCACATCTTTGCCTATTTCTTTGATTTGTTTCTTTCAAGATAGTTGAGTTGATTTCAAGATAGTTGATTTCAAGATATTTGATTTGTGTCTTTCAGGATAGTCTTACCCCAACTTTTTATTTAA
Organism: Heloderma suspectum; assembly: GCF_057233095.1. Classification (NCBI taxonomy): domain Eukaryota; kingdom Metazoa; phylum Chordata; class Lepidosauria; order Squamata; family Helodermatidae; genus Heloderma; species Heloderma suspectum. The sequence continues at coordinate 325,763,604 of NC_139460.1, read as the reverse complement.
AACAACAACAATCAAGGTGCCTAAGAATATAAATCGTACCGGCAAAGATACAAGAGTTTTAAAAACAGTAAAGAAAAGTAATTGTAAACATTTTATAAACAATCGGCCAGACATTTCAAACAGGGATGCACAATCTTTTTAGCCCAGAGGGCTTCACACACACACACAGGCAAACATCCCAGTGATCCTGATAAAGAACGCTTTTTCCAGCAAAGAAAGAGTAGTCTGTAGCAGGATCTGTCGAGGGGGGAGTGGAAAACCAGTTAAGGAGAAAAAGAAGCAATAGCTGCACGATGCCTTCTAATTGATAGGGTCAGTATGCGGCCCTCTGTCCAGAAGCAAACTATCATGGCACCCAGTTTGTTCTAGAGGGTGAGGATTGTTACCTGATCAGTCAAGGGGGGAGGGAGGCTTTTTCATCCATCAACGTATTATTAAAAAAAAAAAAAAAGATTTACAATGACAAACAAATACATGGAATTTAAATCTAATTGTTCACAAAAGGTAGCACATTGAATGTTTTCCCTTTACTTTAAAAAATGTAGGTTGACTCCATTGGCTACTTATAGGTTTTAATTAGGGTTCTTCATAATAACAAATTATATTTCCATCTCTTTTCCATAATCTGAGGAACGCTTTGACAAATATTGCTGTGCATGTCCCTGATTTGTATATACAACAAAATCATGGCATATTTTATTTTTAAAAACCAGATATTTTAACTTTGCCTTTAGCTAATTTCAGTTGATAAGGCAATTTTTTTCTGCTATAATTTGCCACCACTCCATGTACAAAGACTTCGATGTTAGAAGTTCTGCAGTTTGCCAACAATTACCTATTACCCTACAAACTGCCACCGGCATGAACACAATTAATGGTTTAGATGTCGCTGCTGCATTTAGTTCTTCCCATATTATTAATAGAGCCAATGCTGATGTTAAGATATACAGATGTGTAACATTTCCCATTTCTGAGAATATCATGTTCCAAAATTGCAACACTACAGGATATGACCACCACATATGAATATATGAACCTTGCTGATGACAGTTTCTCCAACATTTTGTATCGTTTGTGTTTGCTATTCTTGCCAGATGCACTGGCGCAAACAGATTTTTTATCTAACTGATGGAACTGGCTAAACACCCCAGCTCTCGATCACTGCTGACAGTCAGACATTTTAAGGTCCTGGTCTATAACAATAGGTATTAAGCATGACACTGAAAGAAACATTGTGGGGCCGCAGGATAAGGGATGTGAACTCCAGCAACTCTCTCTCGCTTTCAAATGAAATCTGCTCCTTCAGCAAGAAAAGGTTAATGGTGTGGTTAGCAAGAAATGAATCATAGCCTTCACAGCATGCATTTAATGATTTTCTCAGAATAATTTGCATAATGCACCATTATGAATAGCATCAAGACACATTTACACTATACACCATCAGAACTGTTGACACTTTTGCTTTGTTGAAAACCACCCCACCAAAAAAAAAAAAACATTTTCAGAAAGTCTCTTCAGATTCTTTTTCAGACTTCTTCTTTTGTTATCAGTACATCAGTTAAGAAGTGATGTGTGCTGAGCATGCCTTGTTAAAAGCAAATCATGCCAAAACAACATCGTTCCTATCTCTGGTTGTACCAATAGGAAAATGTAACCGCTACAGTACATCAGAGATCAACGGATGGCAGCTATTGGCCAGAGCTAACTTGTGGATGACTTCTGCGGCTGCTCGCCAAAGACCAAACCCACACATCTCCCACAAACACAGCAAGATCTGGCTGAACTGGGTTTTGATGTCTGGGGTAAGATGACACAGAGGGCAGTGTTTTAATATTTGCTGGGGTTTGGCTATTGCAAATTATCTAGGACACCCTTCTCCAACCTGCTGCCTTCCAAATGTGTTGGACAACAACTCCCATGATCCCCCAGTAAAGTGGGTGGAGGATTTATTTATTTATTGTAAAACATTTATATCCCGCCCTATATCATTAGGATCTCAGGGCGGAGTACAGATAAAATCAATTTAAGCAGTATGAAACAATAATTTAAACAGCTAAAAACAAATTAAATCATTAAGCAAGCTAATACCAATTTAAAACCTAAAACAATACAACAGTTAAACCAGTGTACTACTTTAGGGGATACAATTAGCCCTCAAAGGCTTTAATAAAAAGCCATGTTTTAACTTGGAGCCAAAATTAAATCAACATCTGCGCCAATCGGGCATCCAAGGGGAGGGCATTCCACAACCAGGGTGCCAAAGCAGAGAAGGCCCTCTCCCATGCCCCACCATAGTGTATGTCTTGCACTGGTGGGACGCAGAGAAGGACTCCTCCAACAGATCTCAGTCCTCAGGCAGGCATTTATAGGGGGAGGCGCTCCCTCAAATATTGAGGTCCCAAGCTGCTTAGGGCTTTAAATGTCATCACTAGCACCTTGAGTTAAAGATGACAAGGAAAAGGCAGAAGTGCTCAATTCCTACTTTGGTTCAGTCTTCTCCCAAAAGAGGGTCTATGAACCCCCTGGCAAAGGCAAAGTACAGGCTGAAGGGGCAGGATTGCAGCTTGAGATCGATAGGCATATGGTCAAGGAACACCTAATGACTTTGAATGAGTTCAAATCTCCAGGGCTAGATGAACTGCACCCTAGAGTAATAAAGGAACTGGCAGAAGAACACCCAGAACCACTGTCTATTATCTTTGGGAAATCATGGAGGACAAGTGAAGTGCCAGATGACTGGAGGAGGGCTAATGTTGTCCCTATCTTCAAAAAGGACAAAAAGGGAAGAACCTGGGAACTACAGACCAGTCAGTCTGACATCAATCCCAGGGAAAATTCTGGAGCAGATGATAAAGCAATCCATCTGGAAGCACCTTGACAACAATGCCGTGATTACTCGAAGCCAACATGGATTTGTCAAGAACAAATCCTGCCAGACGAATCTGATCCCATTTTTGGATCAGGTCACCTCCCTTGTGGACTGTGGGAATGCTGTGGACATCATATACCTCAACTTCAGCAAAGCTTTCGACCAAGTACCCCATGATATCCTGATGAGCAAACTAGCTCAAAGTGGGCTAGATGAATCAACGATCCAGTGGAACCACAGTTGGCTATAGAATCGGACTCAAAGAGTGCTTACCGATGGGATTTTCCCAAACTGGGAGAGGCAACGAGTAGGGTACCGCAGGGCTCAGTCCAGGGCCCAGTGCTCTTCAACATTTGTATTAATGACTTGGAGGAGGAGGCTCAGGGAACGCTTAACAAATTTGCAGATGACACAAAATTGGGCGGGATAGCGAATACCCTGGAAGACAGAAACAGAATTCAAAGTGATCTTGATAGGCTGGAATGCTGGGCAGAAAACAACGGAATGACATTTAATAAGGATAAAGGCCAAGTTCTGCTCCTAGGAAAAAGAAACCAAATGCACAGTTACAAGATGGGGGATACGTGGCTCAACAACACTACCAGCAAGAAGGATCTTGGAACTGTTGTCGATCACAAGCTGAATATGAGCCAACAATGTGATGTGGCTGCACAAAAGGCAAATGCTATTTTGGGATGCATTAATAGAGGTATTGCTTCCAAATCATGTGAAGTACTAGTTCCCCTCTACTCAGCACTGGTTAGGCCTCATTTGGAGTACAGTGTCCAGTTCTGGGCACCACACTTTAAGAAGGATGCAGACAAACTGGAGAGGGTTCAGAGGAGGGCAACAAAGACGATCAGGGGACTGGAAACAAAGCCCTATGAAGAGAGACTGAAAGACCTGGGCATGTTTAGCCTTGAGAAGAGAAGACTGAGGGGAGATAGGATAGCACTCTTCAAGTACTTGAAAGGTTGTCACAGAGAGGAAGGCCAGGATCTCTTCTCCATCATCCCAGAGTGCAGGACACGGAATCATGGGCTCAAGTGTCAGGAAGCCAGATTCTGGCTGAACATCAGGAAAAACTTCCTGACTGTCAGAGCAATACGACAATGGAACCAATTACCTGGGGAGGTGGTGGGCTCTCCCACACTGGAGGCATTCAGGACGAGGCTGGAGCTGGACAGCCATCTGTCAGGGATGCTCTGACCTGGATTCCTGCATTGAGCAGGGGGTTGGACTCGATGGCCTTGTAGGCCCCTTCCAACCCTACTATTCTATGATTCTATGACTGTATGAATTCCGACCTGAAGAGACCCCTTCTAACTGCACCAAATGTGATGATGGAAAAAAAAACATAAAAGACACCCTTTCCCCCTTCCCATGTTATACAAACAGAATGTATATTTCAGGTTTTGGAGTGGAACTATTATGGCTTTCTTCTAGCCACAAAAGAGGGAACAGAAGGTGCTCAGCTGAAATAATTGTCCAGATGGCTTTTATTCTCATCTTCCACAATACTGATACAATTTGAACTTGCTGGTTTTTAAGAAGCCATTTGGCTCTTGTGTATAGATCATACTTTACATGCCCAGATTTTGAAATAGATTATGAATCTCTGTGTTGGTTAAATTTTAAGTTACCTCATACTTTGGCTGCAATCCTATACACACTTGCCTGGGGTAAGTCTCATTGATCTCAATGAGATCTACTTCTGAGTAGGCATGTATAGGATTGTCCTGTTAAGGGCGCAATCCTATGCATGTTTAGACAGAGAAAAGGCCTACAACTCCCAGCACGTCCTGGGAGTTGTAGGACTTTTCTCTGTTTAAACATGTGTAGGATTGCACCCTAAATGTCCTTTCTTCAGTACTCTTAAGAAGGCACTTACCAACACTGACAATGGCTGCGAGAGCTGGACCATAAGGAAGACTGAGCGAAGGAAGATAGATGCTTTTGAACTGTGGTGTTGGAGGAAAATTCTGAGAGTGCCTTGGACTGCAAGAAGATCAAACCAGTCCATACTCCAGGAAATAAAGCCAGACTGCTCACTTGAGGGAAGGATATTAAAGGCAAAACTGAAGTACTTTGGCCACATAATGAGAAGACAGGACACCCTGGAGAAGATGCTGATGCTGGGGAAAGTGGAAGGCAAAAGGAAGAGGGGCCGGCCAAGGGCAAGATGGAGGGATGATATTCTGGAGGTGCTGGACTCGACCTTGGGGGAGCTGGGGGTGGTGACGGCCAACAGGAAGCTCTGGCATGGGCTGGTCCATGAAGTCACGAAGAGTCGGAAGCAACTGAGCGAATAAACAACTAAACACATTTAAGTTTAATTGGTTGACACAGCCCTACTTTTAACTGGATTTTACACTTGTTTTTATGCATTCTTACCAACCCCAGGGGGCAAGTGAAACACTTAAATCCATAAGGGATGTAATTATGAGTATCCGTCTTGCTTTGATTATTGTTCTTGCTTCACTACTATGCATGCTTATATTATTGTTGGGATTTAATATGCTTTTTTTTAAGGTACCAGCAGTCTTTTCTCTCAAGTTCGTGGTGAGCAGCACCTGCCAGCAATTGACATCTTTCTTTCCCCTTGGTTTGAAGCAATTTGATGATTAAGTTCTTCATGCAAAAAAGCATGGACCAGAAAGGAACAATATAAACAAGAAAAAATGAAGCAATTTCCATGAAGGGCAGGTTGTCTTGTCTATGTGTTTTGTGTGCAGCTGGCGGAAAGGCGAGAAGTTGCCGAAAAACCCCACTGCTGTATTCATGGATGTATTCGTTTTTTACTTCCATCTCCCACCACTTAAAATCTAACTGCCGAACACAGCTGTCTCTTAACGTCTCTTGAGTCTGCCTCAGAACTGCCAGTCTGTTCTCCATGAAAAGTCTCCACAAAGACTTGTTCCTTTCATTGTCTTCAACTGGAAGAGGGGAGAAGAGGCATTTCCCCTTTCAGAAATTTCCTTAGCCCTTGTTAAGGCTGGCTAAGGACTAACAGCCAGTGGAGGCTGGTGGCTCCAATGTCAATGGGTTGATGAATCTCCTCTGGGTTTCAGTCACAACCAGTCAGAACTCTAAAGGAGCTATCCAAGGTCCCCAACTTGGAGAGCTCCTTTAGAGTTCTGACTGAAACCCGGAGCAGATTTACCGCCCCACTGGCATGGGAGCCACCAGCCTCCCCTGCCATCAGCCTAATGTCCATAAAAGAGAGGGCTGCCAGGTTGTTCAGGTAATCTCCTGGATTTGACCACTTTAGCTGTCCTCCTTTCACAGCCACAGAATCACAGGGTTGGAAGGTATCCCAAGAGGTCACCTGGTTCAACTGCCATCACATAATATTTATAACAGTACATATATTGCTGGTAAGATTTCTGGTAGGCATGAAGCTTGTTTGAGCTGGTGGGTGGGGGCAGGGGAAGGGACAGTTGGAATGTTGCTCCATTTTCCACTTCTTTTTTTCCAGGGGAAAAAATGTAACCTAGGCTACTGCAATCATCACCAGCAGAGTGAGGAAGAAATCAGAATTGTTGGTCAAAGCACAGGAAATAGCTTATCAGTTCAGATGCCGTGACGTGTTTCCAGAAATCACAGCTGTATTTCTGACAGTGGCAGAAGACCCAACACGTATCTCTGGTGCTTCTTGAAAAGTTTGCAGCACTTCTGTATGACAGAACCTGTGGATTGTGCACAGTCATTGAGGCAAAGCAGCATCTGATTTCATCAACACGGTGTCGGTCCCTGGAGAATATTCCACTAACACAGATGGCTGTCAAACAACACACAGTGTGTGCAATCTGTCTGGGCAGAAAGATATTTGAAAAAGACCCAAGTTACCAAGGGAAAGGGCCGTGGCTCAGTGGCAGAGTCTCTGCTTTCCATGCAAAAGGTCCCGGATTCAGTCCCCAGAATCTCCAGGTAGGGCTGGAAAAATCCTGCCTGAAACCCTGGAGAGCCAGTAGGGGTAAACCAATCGGGCTACATGGACCCAGGGTCTGACTCAGTATAAGGCAGCTTCCGATGTCCCTGCAGACCGGGGCTGGGAGAAGAAAGGTAGATCTCAGGGGCAACCAAAATGGACACTCTTGGTCAAGCTCAGGAAAAGTGCGATGAACTTATACACTGTACCCGTAAGAAGAAGGCTTGCAGAGGCCTATGCCAGCGCCACAGTAACATCACCCTAGACTGCATTGCTTTTTGCCAGTGCTCCCATGAAGGAACAGTTTTCAGGAATAATTCAACTTGAGTAACAGTAGTGATATTCTATACTTATAGAACAAATATCTCTAGGTTTCCCGTTGATGTTTATCCATAAAACAGGGATTCCAGTCATGCTGAGAGCAGCAGCAGTGTGCCTGCCCCGTCTGTCTCTGCTTTCAGTTTCCAGCCATGCTGGCAAGGCTCAGGACAGGACAGAAGGTCAGTAAATTAGACACAGGAGTGGGGGGTGCCCTCGAATTTAACCAGCCCCACAGCAGCGTCTGTCTCATAAGCCAGCGGCGCAAGCAAGCTCCTCCCCACCAAAGGAGCTCCACTCTGAGAGTGGCAGTGGCAGCGGCACCTCGTGCTGTGCACGCCTGCCCCATCCATCGCTACTCCCCACTTCCCCGCGACACGGGCAGGCGAGGGGAGGCCAGTCAATTAAGCCTGGGGGTGGGAGCGGGGATGCCATCAAGCTCAGTTGAGAGTGGCTGCAATGCAAATGGCAGCAAGTGCGCCCGGAAGGGGCGGTGAGGCCGGTTTTCTGGCAGGCCCAGCCAGGCAGCACCATGGCCTGTTAGGCCCTCAGTTTCGTAGCCCATGGGAGCGCTTGCCTCGTAAAGGGGAAGCGGTGTGATGGGCTCCCTGGCTGACTGTGAAAATGCAAACCACTGACTTCCCATTCTGTTCCAGCTGGCATGGGCCCCTGGCTGAGCTCACTGTCATTTAAAGTGGACTAGTTGTTTTCCAGCCCAGGTGAGGTGAGGTGTGGGGGAGAATACAGGAACACTGCCCATCGGGGGGGGGGGGTGCTTGTAAGGACAATCCCTGCCAAGAAAGATGCACTCCTTATGTACTCTGGATTTGTGTGGCTTAACCCCCACCCCACCTGGTAAAGATGCATGTTGTTTATTCACTCAGTCGCTTCCGACTCTTCGTGACTTCATGGAGCAGCCCACACCAGAGCTTCCCGTCGGCTGTCGCCACCCCCAGCTCCCCCAAGGTCGAGTCCGGCACCTCCAGAATATCATCCCTCCATCTTGCCCTTGGCCGGCCCCTCTTCCTTTTGCCTTCCACTTTCCCTAGCCTCAGCATCTTCTCCAGGGTATCCTGTCTTCTCATTATGTGGCCAAAGTACTTCAGTTTTGCCTTTAAAATGCACAGATGCATAGGACCAGGCTTTTAATGTTGGTATGTGAAAGCACTTTAAAACCCTGTGCTTTCACCCACAAAGACTGGGGAAGTGTTGGAAGAGAGCCTAATAAGGGAAAGTGAGAGAGGGCTAGCTGTCACATTATGAAGACAGCCATTCCAAATGTCAACCATGCTCATGGGCATCAGCAGGAAGGGGCAAGGAGGGACAATTGATCCCCCGGGGATCAGCCATAAGCCCCAGATTCCCAGCTTTCATTTGGAGAAAAAAAGCAAGTCCACAGCCCTTGCAGAACCCGAGATAGGAGGCAAAATGTGCAGCCACTATTCTGCCTATTCATTTTGTGAGAACCTAGCCTGCTTCCACCTCTTAGTATTTTTAGGGTGCAATCCTATGGCCGCTAGTCGGCAGCTAGAGGGCCATAGGATAAGTCGGTTCCCGGAGAGCCAACCCCCACCCCCCTCATAGGCAGCGCAGATCGGCCCTGCGCTCCGCGCTAGTAAAAGCAGCACGGAGCAGCAAAAATGGGGTGTTCCCAGGGGCAGGCCAGGGTGGGAAGGTCAGAAATGCTGGTTCAACACATTCTGTGTGTTGTCCAGCCACTACTTCCCGCACTCCGAGGTCCTGCAGCTAGACAGCCAAAATCAGCTGTCTAGCTGCGAAAGCAGGGCAGGTCGCCCCTGGGCTCGGAGGCAACTGTGGATCCACATAGGATTGCTGCCTTAGCCAATGAATGAAGTCACAGCAATGATCATCACATCTACTATCTGGGTGTGTTCACCCTTCTGGGCGAGTTAAACCTTTGGGGGGTCTTCCCTTTTACGAAGTAATTACAGCCTCATAAAAAAATAGAAATCCAGGGGTATCCTGTAGCTGGGTTTGGGCAGCAGTGTGTCTACCAGAAAACAAAAGGCAGCAGCAAAGACAGGTGTTTTTGTTCTTTCTACCTCAGGTCTTGTTAATATTTGTTTTCCTGAGTTTATAAACGTCTAAAAATTATCTTGACCATGTATGCAGATAAAGTTCATCCTCGTTGTACCCATATTGCAGGGGGCAGGGCTGTGGTTGAGAAGGCGGGGACCACACAAGTCCGGCCAAGCAGCCCGGGGCTGTTCTTTGCATTTTGCGGAGGGAGGCTGCATCAGCGCAGCGTAGGGCAACTCTGCAGCGTCGCCCCGTGTTGTTGGTGTTCTAGGGAAGTGCAGATGGGGCTGTGAAATTGACTGTAGGTGCAGTGCAATGTAGAAAGGATTGGAACGGGTTGCTGTGAGATATATAGATATATGTAGAAATATGGATACACACACACATATTAGTCTTTAGAAAACCTGCCATTTTTAGTTCTCACAGGGGGCCCAAGTGGAACCCTCCCCAACTCTCCCTTACAGTTGGCCTTAGAGCTGCGACACTCTGCCTTGCAGATCCACAGAGGTTCGTGTTTTCAAATGTATTATAAAAACTTCTTGTGATGGTACCTGAATCTACCGTGTTCCCTGTAGAGCAGAACCTAGCAATAGGCTGCAAGCTGAGCAAGTCTCTCTGTCTCTGTCTCTCTCTCACACACACACACACACACACACACACCAATATTAACCATGTCCTTTAACCTTGTCATGGCCTGTGGCCCAAAGGGCCCATTAGAGGGGTGAAGGGAGTCATGGAAAGAACTGAGGATTTCAGCTGTGGGTGGAAAGACTTGTCTGGAGGAACAACAGAGGGGTAGACCTGGCATACACATTTCTCAGAGGCGAGATCTACCTACTTGTTGCGCCTCAGTCACCAGGTCTGCCAGAAATGGTAGGCCTGTTGTCTGATGCTATCACAGCTTTTAAAAGATGTGCAACCATATGCACAATTCAAGGAAAAGTATGCCGTTCCAAAAGAGCACTGCTGTAGTTCAAAATTCAAGCCATGCAAAAGTGGTATTGTTGCCCGATACAAAAAGTGGCTGATTCCAGTGTGAAAAGTAAAGTGAGTCGTCCAGGCTCCTCTGGAACCTTAAAACCTGATCCAGCCCACTCATTGCTCCTTCCACGGCTAAAGACCCTCCCCACAGACTCCACTGCTGCTCTCTAGAGCGGCCTTCCCCAACCTCGTGCCCGTCAGATGTTTTGGACAGCACCTCCAGGGAGCCCCAGCCGGCATGGCCAATGGTCCGGAATGCTGGGTTGCAGTCTGAAACATCTGGAGGGCTCCAGGTTGGGGAAAACTGCTCTAGAGAGTGTTCACCAGTGTTACCAAGATGAAGGAAATCATTCTAGGATGAGTCATGTGAAATTGTCAATGTTATGATAAGGGCAGTGCTGCCATAAAATGTATGATATGACATTCCTAAGGCAGCTGTACTGTGTTGTTGCATTTGCGGTTCTCTTCTCTTTTTCCTACATGTTCATTTTTCATCTCTGACCCCAAATAAAACTTTGTTGGTGTTCATAATGCTTCTTGAAGATAATAGTCTTCTGCATTAGTGCTGTTCAGTTCCCAGGATCTTCTACTAGGCTTCTAAATTAACAGAAGCATAGCTTCCACATCCCAGGAAGTACTAGTTCCCCTCTACTCAGCACTGGTTAGGCCTCATCTGGAGTACTGTGTCCAGTTCTGGGCCCCACACTTTAAGAAGGATGCAGACAAGCTGAAGAGGGTTCAGAGGAGGGCAACAAAGATGATCAGGGGGCTGGAAACAAAGCCCTATGAGGAGAGACTGAAAGAACTGGGCATGTTTAGCCTTGAGAAGAGAAGACTGAGGGGAGACAGGATAGCGCTCTTCAAGTCCTTGAAAGGTTGTCACAGAGAGAAAGGCCAGGATCTCTTCTCCATCATCCCAGACTGCAGGTACGGAATAATGAGCTCAAGTTCCAGGAAGCCAGATTCTGGCTGAATGTCAGGAAAAACGTCCTGACTGTTAGAGCAATACAACAATGGAAGCAATTCCCTAGGGAGGTGGTGGGCTCTCCCACACTGGAGGTATTCAAGAGGAGGCTGGACAGCCATCTGTCAGGGATGCTCTGACTTGGATTCCTGCATTGAGCAGGGGGTTGGACTCGATGGTCTTGTAGGCCCCTTCCAACCCTGCTTTTCTATGATTCTATGATTCTAAATGTCATGAAATGTGATGCTAAGCAGCAAAGAGCTCACAGAAGGAGAGCGCCCAGGTGTGTTGTAATAGTGCTTGCTATGTGCACGAATTACAACCACAAAGTGCTGTGCAATTCCCACCCACCTGGAAAAATTCCAGCGGACGCTCCTGCATACAGTATTAATTTCCGCATATAACTGAGACATTTGCAGGTTTATTTGGAGATTTACCAGTAAAATGGTTCTGTACTTAACCACCAACAAACAACCAAATAGGTTTAAGGCAAATTATGTGTGTAAAAAATATAACAACATTTTAATATAGATACTGCTATTTCACACAAAGTTTAAAATAATTGATTAGCAGTCCAGCAATATATCACATGTACACAGTTGCAACACTGATTTCCAAATTAAAAAGACTGTACAAACATACAGTGATTCTGTCCCAAACACGTTTTGCCCAAACTGGTCCTCATCAGTGGGAAAAATCTAAACCCTAAGGGTTTTGCACACAGCGTCCAAGCCATTTGCAAGATTTGGCCGGTGTGCCAGTATCTAAAAAAACTGTTCTAAAAAACAGTCCTGTGTATTTCTTTGTAGTTATGGTGAACGGCTGCCACAGATGGAAGAAACTAGTCATCTTTGAATGTAGGAGGGAGGGGATGTTCTTGCCCCCCTTTTTTGCATTTAGCTACCAACCGCATGATAAGGATTACGGAGTTTGTACAGATAATATTTACTGGTTCCATGTAGAAAGTTTAACATCATGAAAACATTGTTTTAGCAAGGGCTGTAATTACAGTTTATAGTTTTTCCACTGATGAGGCCCAGTTTGGTCAAAACGCGTTTGGGACAGATGCACTGTACATTTGTACAGCCTTTTTGATTTGGGAATCAGTGTTGCAACTATGTACATGTGATACGTTGCTGGACTGCTAATCAATTATTTTAACTTTGTGTGAAATATCAGCATTTATATTAAAATGTTATGTTTTTTGCACACATAACTTTCCTTAAACCTATTTTGTTTTGTTATTTGGGGATTATTAATATTTGCTGTAAATACTGGGGCCTAAATCCAATGTATCGTTAGCAGAGAAATGGCAGCGCTAGCGGAGCTCCTCTGCCTTTTCCCATGGCGCAAGTAGCAGCACAAGTGCTGGCAAATCACTCGGTGCACCTGAGATCTGCCACCGGTTGTGCAAGCGGAACTTTAGCTGGCTTCTCCCCTTGCACACCGTTCGGAACATGGTTTCCACATGTGCAAAGACATTTGCATCAGCAGAGTGACACTGTTGGATAAAAACCTACGTCAGTGATGGGTATAAAATGGTTTTTCAGGCACAGCATCTTTCATTGTTTAAACACTTTCTAGTGAACCACTTGCATGTATTTCTGTTTAAAGAATGAAATATTCTTTTAAATATAAATTTAAATATTTATTTAATGTATGAAATATTGTAGTAACATATTAATATGAAATATTGTAATTTCATATTACACGGTGGACACTCTTTCTTTGTGTGTGTTTTTGTCCATGTAGATTCAGTTTCAATTTGTCATCTAATTTCAGTGGGACCATACAATCGCCACTGGGAACACTCTCTCCATGCAGAGTGTCACGTTCCCTTGGCCCCCTCCTTCCCCACGCGCACACGCGAGAGGCTTCAGTCTCATGCCTTTAATGCACTATCAACAGGTTCATTACAGATGCAAATCCTTGAAGACTCTCAGGCTACAAAGGAATGGCAACAGGGGATCCAAACGGGAGCTACGATGTTGCCAGCAGTTTGAAACAAGACTTGCTGGCTAGAATAACTTAGGGAGGGATGCCCCTCCCTTCCAGTGATGCTCCCTTATGTCGACCCTCACGCATCGCCCACCAGGTCGACCATCTGAGCTCCGCCTCTAACTTTTCCCTCTTCGCTCTATGCCGCAGTCTAGCATCCCTCAGGTCACACCCCACACTCTCCTCCTCCTGGGTTCTCACGGAGGAGGGAAAAGTGTGTGTGGGGGGGCTTCAGGCCCAGCCATTTGGGTGTTAGCATCCTGAGAAGCATGCCTATCCATATCTGAACTCACTCGGGAAGATGCCTCCCCAGGTTCTGGCTGTTCCCCTTCTGAATCTGAACTGCTAACTATCTCCACTCGCTCAGAATCAATCCTGACACAGACAGCATTTGTTTATAAGCAAAACGTCTAAAAATTACCACTCGTTTATTCCAAAACAGGAGTCGATGTGAGGGGGGTGGGGTCCGTATCAGAAAATGTTTAGGCATTATCAGTGCATGTCCATGTTTAGGCATTATCAGTGCATGTCCATGTTGAGTGTGACGCTTTTTATGCAACATGCGTGAATTGGGGTACAACTCCTGACTTAACTGCTCCCTTACTGGGTTAAACTGCGAAGGAACTCTCCCCCAGAACTGTCTTAGACAAGGGCCTGGTCATTCTACCTTGTCATTATATCACTTCATTAGGAAAAAGTATGAAAGTGCTGGTACCTAGAGATAAGCTTATTTTCCCTTTGCTTCCCTGTTGTTTTTTCTTTTGTATTATGCCTCCTAGACTAGAAGCCATCAGTACAAAATGGAAACTACTTTGAGGGCTTTGGCAGAAAAGCAGTATACAGATGAGGCAAGTAAATAAATCAACTAGCACTAACAAAGAGGCATGCATGTATTTTGTACAGGCAACTGACTGCACAACAAAATGGTGACATATCAGCAGGTATATCTACACGCACATAAGTTTTAAACCAGTTTAATTGTCATAGCTACCCCCCCCCCCAAATCCAGAGCGCTGTAGTTTTGGAGTTGTTGCTGAGAATTTTGTTCTCAAATTCTCTGAGAGAGTGAATGGTTATTAAGGCTGTAATCCTATGCACATTTACCTAGACATATGCCCCATTGAGTGCAGTGGCCTGGTTCACACGTTAACACTAACCCATGGTTCACCCATATCAGCCTGCCCGCACTTTAAGATCAGCAAGAGAGGCCCTTCTCATTCGTCCACCTGTGAGAGCAGTTAGGTGGGAGGGGGCCTTCTCTGCAGTGGCCCCACACCTCTGGAATAAGTCGCTATCAGGTGTCCACCATGCTGCATCATTGCAGGCTTTTAAGAAGGCCTTGAAAACATATTATATTACTCTGGCCTTCTCCTGATATGATTGCTGTTATTGCTGTTCTTGTGCTGTTTTTGTTGTTGTTGTTTTATTGCTGTTTTTATTGCTCGTTTTACTGTGTTCTTACTATTTTATTGTGTTTTTATTGCTCTTAATATTGTATCAGTTTTATGTGTTTTATTGTTGTATGTCGCCTTGGGAGGGCTTCTGCCTTGAAAGGCGGACAAAAAATATTTTAAACAAAACAAGGGCGCAATCCTACGGGGATAGTCCGCCACCTCCAAGCTCAGAGGCAGCCAACTATCCAGTGCAGGGCGGGCAGAGCATGGAGGGGATCTTCTCCTCCATGTTCCAGCCGCCCTCATTTGCAGCTAGATGGCCAGTTTCGACGGTCTACCCAGGGCACCTTGGAGCTGGGGGGAGGCCGGACAGCACATAGGAAGTGTCGTAACAGCACTTCCAAGGCCCCTTCCCCACCCCCAGGAACACCCTCTTTTCAGCCACTCGGTGCTGCTCTTCTAAGCGCAGAGCCAGGGATGAACTGCACTGCTGACGAGGTGGCAGGGGAGGGGGGGGGATTTCTGGGAAGCAAAAATTCTAATGGCCGTCTAGACTCTGTCTAGCAGCCATAGGATTGCACCCTAAACACATGTATTTAAACCATGGTTTGTTGCCATACCCAAGGTTTGTCTGGCAAACAACCAAACTATGATTTCTTTTCTCAGTCCCTAGGTTGTTTCCCATCACCTTCACCTGCTCCTTCCCTGTATCCCAACTGCCTTTGCGGCACTGCAGTACTGGCATGTAAAGGGGAGGGGGTTACCACTCTTGCCTGCTGCCTCTGTAGCCTGGCAAAACAAGCCATTAACAACCCATGATTCTGGGGTCGCATGTAATGACAACCTATGGTTTAAACAACCCACAGTTCACAACCCAACAACAAACCATGGGTTCTTTTTGTGGGTTGTTCGTGGTTAACAACCCATAGTTAACCCATACTTCTTGGTTCTCAAGTAATGACAACCCACGATTCAACAAACCATGGTTAATTAAACCATGGTTTGTCATTATGTGTGAACCAGGTCCATGTGTTGGATCACGATTTAGGAGCGTGCAACTGGGCTGGCAGAAGTGGACTTCCCCATCCCCTCCTCCCCATGCCAGGCCCTCCAGCCCCCTGAAAATGCTACAAAGAGGGTCAGGGGACCCTGCTGAATAAAATGAGGTGTGGTGCAAGGAGATCCCCAAAAATCAAGTAGGGGCACCTTCCATGAGCACAGCTGTCAATGGAAGGCAAATCCTGGATCAAATCCAGTGGGAGTTATTTCCAAGTAAACATGCGAAGGATTGCACAACATCCCACTTTACATCTCTAATGTAGATATGTCTTTCCTGTGTTACTTTAGAATTTACTTTTTTAAAACAGAAATACATTAATTTAACGTACCCAGGCAGAAACACATGCTTTCATTTCCACTTGTGGTTTGCAAGAAGTCAAAAATGAACAGAAAGAGACAGCAGGTAGCTCTTCTTCCTGAGTTCATACCTGATAGCATCTATCTACTCAGCATCTATCTACTCAGCAGGATTGTTCACAGTGGTCGAAGCTGTTCCCCCTCTCCCCCTCTCCCCCACTTGACATTTGAGTCAAAGGAAAACAAAATTTACCTGTAATGGTGAGAGCTGCCACAGAACAAACTGTAAACTAAGATGAGGTTTCTGGCCTGATAAGATTCTTTCCACCTGATTCTTTCCACAGAATGTTACAGAGTGGGCGTCAAGTCAGATTAAGAAGCCTGTCACTATGCTGAACTGCATGCAAGATCACAGATCTCCCTAGAATATTTTCCACAAACAAGCACATGCAGGCTCAGAAAAGCCCCAAACTCCCAAACGGGGTCTCAGGTTTGAACCACAAGATCTTGGGTAATTTTAAATTGTTGTTGTTCTTGTTGTAAACCACTCTGAGTGGTGTGTTTGCACCAGAAAGCTGGGACAGAAATGTTTTAACAAATATAAATAAAATGTTGCCTACCACCACCACCTCCACCACCACCCCGAGTCTTTAACAGCAGCTCAAATTGCAGACATTGGCTCTCTTCACGCCTGAGTTTTTTAAGCAGGATCGTTCTTCTTTAATCACTGATTTTCACCGGAGCTTTAGATGATGCCACTGCTCTCCTGCTGCTATCTCACAACTTCCACTCCCTCTTTCCGTGTTATCTGAGAATGGGGAAAACCCGGCATTATCTGTGCTTGCGATTGAAATGGTCATTTCCCCCCTGTGTATTTCCCCTTTAGCGCTTTGTCCTGCTTTGTGTGGGCGTGTGCTGGGAGGTGTTGCTGGGCGGTGTTGAACAACATTGTCAAGACAACAAATGGGGGGGCAGGTCACTGACCGGGCTTCCAGTGACCGTTTCTGCCTCTCTCCCATTCCACTACGGGCGCCAAGATCCCCCTGAACACAGCAATGCTTACTTCTGAGTAAACTAATTGGCTATAAGGTTTTCCTTTCCTGGGAGAAAGTGCCATTGAAATCTGTGTGGCTTGCTTCTGAGTAGGCATGCATAGGAGTGCATTGTAAGTCTACTTCGAGTAGCAGTCTTAAGGTCTCCCATCCCCTTCAATGCATTTACTTAGAACCTCCCCCTCCCACTGACCTCACTGACTGCTTCTTCTCCCTTTTGCTCGCCAGACTGATGGGGTTTTTTCCTACCAGGGTGGATGGGGGAGTCTCCCTTCTCAGCCATGCAGGAGAAAGGCTGGAGAGGATTTCAATGGGTATTAAAAGTGCCTTTTCTCCTCCCCTGAATAAATTCATCATGCATGTCAGGGTTGGAACTGAGCCCATAGAGCCCCAAAGCAGCACTGATTCTGAGGAAGAGCTACAACCTGTGGGAGAGGAGTCCGCTCGTCTCTCAGAGGCGCAGCTGCAGGGAGAGGGCCCCCCTGCTTGCATTCCTGAGAGAGATAGTGACCCTGGCAGCAAAAGAGCGGGAGATCGGTTGTTGCTAGACGCAAGGCGCCGGCACAGAGAGAGGCGCAAGGTGGAGGGCACCGAGAGGAGGTGCTCAGCCCGCTTGGTGCTACGGCAACAGCTGCGCCCCGATGCCCCACAGGTAAGGGAGTGAGCCTCCCCTCCTAGCCCTTAAGTTTCAGAGCTTTCCCGCCCTTCTTCTCCAAACGGGGACCAACTGCGTACATGGAGCTTAGGTCACTCTGCTAAGATACCCTTTGCAGTTCCTTGCTTAGGCGCTGGCAATTAGCATCTGAAAGAGTAATTAAGTTGTAATGGAATAAAGCCTTGGAAAGAATCCCTTTTGTCTGTGTCTTGTTTTGGCTACTGCAGGGGAATTTAAGAGGCAGCTAGGGCGCTCCTGACAATGCAGAGCTTGGAATTGTCATTTTTAATAGTTTCCTTTTGCGATGTGCTTTAGATAAGGCAGTAATGCTGAGGTGGTTTTCCATAGTACTCCCTCCCAACTAGCCAGCCATTATCTCTTCTCCTAGCCCACCTTGCAGGGTTGTTGGGAGGCCAGAATAAGGGGGAAGAGCAACAACAGCGTGGGGAGGGGGGAGAAAGCCGGCTCTAATGAAGAAGGTGTCCCCCGTGAAGCGGTCGCCTGGTGGGGGGCTGCTAGGGATGACTTGGTGCATTGACTGTATACAAGTCCGTTTGTGGATTTCTTACTTCTGTAGTTGGGAACCCGGAAATCGGTATACCCTTCAAACTCAGTAGTGCAAGCAATATACTGCATTCAATTCCATCACACGCTGACATATTTAGCAGAGAAGGGCTTGCAGTGCCAGCAACCTTGGGGTAAGCCACCAAGAAGACTCTCTCTCCCTCGCAGGAAGGAGGGGACCAGCTCCCATAGCCCCCTATCCAGATCATTTCCAACTTCCCTCCTGCTGTGGAGGAACGGAGGGATGGGGCAGAGCTATCAGTCATGTTACAGGAACCAGTGATCAGGGGAGAGGAGATGGAGCCAGCAGCTCCCTTCTGTCCCGATTGTTCCGTGCAGCTCGGCCCAGCCACGGAAAGATATAACGTAAAGGGACGCGCTATGAGAGATGCCCATATACAGGGCCAGTCTAAATCCCAGAAAAGATTGGGAATCAAAGAAAAGGTCTGTAGTGGATTAAAACGCCAGGTGCAAAGAGAGCCATTAATTAGCAGCCTTGAAAACTGCCACTTGATTTCTGAACATCAAGCTGCTGTTCAAAGGCATCAAAACAGACCAGGCTGGGATATTTTTTTTCCTAGACAGTACGTAACTCTGATTTTGATCAAATGCCTGGCGTGGATATTTGGATTACACACACATGCCTAACCACTACTCTCTTCCATCTTCCTGGGGTCCCCTTGGGCGACTGTAATGCCTCTATTTGGAGTTGCCTTTGCAAACAGTTTAGAAGCCTCAGCTGGTGCAGAATGCAGAGGGTGGCCTGTTGATGGACAGGGACTTTCCTTAAAAGAGCCCTGCAGGATCAGACCAAAGGCCCATCTAGTCCAGCAGTCTGTTTGCACAGTGACCACCCAGATACATACCTATGGGACTCCCACAAGGAGGACATGGGTGCAATAGCACTCTCCTGCTCACGGTGGCCACGTGTGTTCTCTTGTACAGGGGAAAGTCCTCTGCTCGAAGGGCAGGCCAGTTCAAGTCCGGTTTACAATAAAGGACCACCAGAAGGAAGAAGAGCTGAGCCTTGAAGTTGTCCATCAACAACACCTGAACAGCCAACTGAGCAAGGCACACAAGACCCCTGCTGGTCACAGCCTTCCACACTATAGTGAGATATACTGTATTTGAATTTAAAGTATAATAATTTCTACATTTGCATCTGTACATATAAATTAGCATATGCAAACTTGCCTCTGACACTGCCTCTGATACTGGAGATAATACATAGTTATCATGACTAGTAGCCACTGATAGCCTTTTCCTCCATGAACCTTCTCATATTTCACCTACCTTACAGTAGCTACATCTGCTGCCAATTTGCTTCAGATCCCAATTCAAAGGGGGGGGGGGCAGAGGGGTTACCTTTAAAGTCCCCAACAGCTTCCTGATTATCTGAGGGAGCCTCTCATCCAATATGAGCCCACCACCCCGGCATTTAAGATCTTGAGGTAGTTCTGCTCCAGGTTCCATCTCATTTAAAGACTGGATTACTTTCTACAGGAGGGATGAGCAACTTTGGAAGGTCCGGGGGCCATTTAGTGGCTACAGAGCGATACAACGGTCAAATTTAGCATCAAAAC
Organism: Heloderma suspectum; assembly: GCF_057233095.1. NCBI lineage: Eukaryota > Metazoa > Chordata > Lepidosauria > Squamata > Helodermatidae > Heloderma > Heloderma suspectum. The sequence continues at coordinate 325,743,899 of NC_139460.1, read as the reverse complement.
AAGCTACAGTCGATGCACTCCTTTTAGCACTCCATAGCGATAAAAGCACCAGTTTTTTGGTAAAAATAATAATACTGCCCCTGAATTTGGCAGGGGTCAGTGAGCGCTGCACGGCGGGGGCGGGGGAGGCAACACTACATGAGGCCAACAGCCTACAAGTGGCCCACCCCTGCTCTACAAGGAGCAGGACCTTTTCTTGATTTGATTTGACTGGTTTTTGGATGCTGTTTTTACTGTTTTATTTTGTAAACCACTACAAAATTTTATTCATATTGGTGTAAAGGTCTTATTTTTTAATGTTGTTGTTATATAATAATACCTGATTATCTCATCATTTCACAGCCTTATATGTTAGGATTTCCACCTGGTTTTAAACCTCTGCTTTTCCAAAATGGCTGACTTCTCAGAAAAGAGATGGTGGTGTCATAGTGGAAAGCGCACCGAGAATGACAACTCCTGCAAGAGTGAAAACGTTAGGAAGGGTTCGAAACTGGATTGAAACTAAAACAGCAAGCAGTGCATCATAATGTGATCACGTACATTTATAATGGAAGCTCAAACAAGAATATGTCAGCTCATTGGTGAAAAAAGTATGGCAGAGCTAAAAAAGGGGCACGAAAGGGCAATCAAAATGGTCCGGGGACTAAAGCACCTTCTGACGAGGCGAAATGGGTAAAGCAGTTGGGGCATTTTAGATCAGAAAAAAAAGATGACTGGTGTTCTGGGGGAATGAACACAATACAGGTTTTAAAATCACAAATGACATGGACAAAGTGGATATAGAGACATTTTCCTCTTTTCCCTCATTATACTAGAACTCAGGGTCACCACTGCAACTTGATGAGAAACAGATTCCAGATATGCAAAAGAAAGTACTTCACCTGACAGGGAATTAGCCGGCTACTGGCTTAGAAGGTTTTGCAAACGGATATTTTGCAAAAGGATATTCTCCGGATGTGTTTGACTACAACTCCCATCATCCCCAGCTAGCCTGGTCCAGCACATCTGGAGGGCACCAGAATGGGGAAGGCTTAGACAAATTAATGAACTGTTAGGCCTGTTGACAGCCATCAGCCACAATATTATTTCTACTGTTGCAACCACTGCTAATTCTTATAGCCTGTTCTTCTGTCCAATTAACGCCCCGGAAAAAAAAACCCTTTCGGTTTAACATACTGTGTTAAAGGTTTTCCATGTTCATTCATGCTCCAAAATGCTGGGAAATTACAGCTGTTAAGGGCCACACTCTTAATAAAGACATTATTTAGGCAATAATGATATGGTATCCTTTGGTGTGGTTACTTCCAGCATCACCACAACCTTGGATCTGGATGGCTGTCAGTGGTGGTCCCAAGCCCCAGATTTGTCTGTTCCCTCAAATAGACACATGGAGTCTATGCCACTGAAGCCAGCGTTCCACGCTACAACTACCCCACTTGTGGCCTTCTCAGTCATGGCGCCCCATAGTGGGCAGTTAATAATCACTTAAAACCAAATCCAAGTAAAACTCAAGTATGCGCCTTTCACCTTCATAATCGAGATGCAGGAGTTGAACTGGATATTACGTGGAGAGGGAATAGATTACAACATTGCCCAACACCTAAATATTTGAGTGTTATGTTGGACAGAACACTTTCTTTTAAGCAACATTGCCTGAATGCCAAGGCTAAACTATGTGCTAGGAATAACATTATCCGACGATTGACAACCTATACATGGGGAGCCCAGCCAGCTACTTTACGAGCATCAGTTATGGCCTTGAGTGTCTCTACCGCTGAATATGCGGCACCAGTATGGAACGCATCGGCACGTGTGAAGCAAGTAGATATTGTTGTGAATGAGGCAATGTGCACAGTGACGGGATGCCTCAAACCGACGCCCGTTAATAAACTATATTCTCTAAATATATTCTATATTCCCTTCCAACCCTACTATTCTATGATTCTTGTTGGCATTGCCCCACCTAAGATTAGAAGGGAAGTAGAAGCAGATACCGAAAGAACTAAGCAAGAGACTGATTCTCATCCCCCAATTCATCGACTTAGATCTAGAAAGAGTTTTATGTCAAGAACTAATATCCTAGAGGGGACCAAAGAACAGAATCGAATAAGTAAATGGAGGAATGAGATTACCGAACTGAGTATTTTAACGAAGGAAGAAATGGCAGGTGGAAGTACTCTCCCTTATATAGTTTGGAGGACAATGAACAGGATGAGTGTGGGGGTACCAAGGTGTAAGACAAATTTATTTAAGTGGGGGCTACTAGCTGATGACAATACATTATGGGAATGTGGAGAAATCCAAGAACGAGCGCATCTGATGGTGTGCCGATTACTGCCGGAGTCTTGTACTGTTGACGATCTACAGCAAGCTAATGACAAAGCTGTGGTGGTGGCTACATTTTGGCAGAGCAGAGTTTGATCGGGATACGAAATAAATAAATAGTGGGTGGAACACCCTCTCTGTGGCGGATGCGCCGATGCCATTCCAGGGCCAGGCCAGGCCTGTTTTGTTGGCCCAGACATTGCACAGCATGCCGGGGAAGCCGAATTCAGCCCAGGTTTTATCTGGGCTGTTGAATGTTATCAGGCTACGAAACTCCTGCTTCTGCCTCTGTTATCTTATTGTGCTTCACCGCTGAATTTTGCATCTTTATTATCTGAGAGGGCAGCGAAGGCTCTTCCCAAAGAAGTACGCCATCTCTGCGGGCAGGGCGGGCGGGGGGCAGGTCGCCCCACTGCCGTGTCGCCGCTGACGCCCAGGCAGCCATGCCAGCAGCCCCCAGCCTGGTGAAGTTCCAGATGGGTTGGACTACAACTCCCACCCTCCCCAGCCAGCCTGGTGCAAGTTGTAGTCCAGCCCCTCTGGAGGGCATCAGGCTGGGGAAGGCTGCTTTACCAACGATCACAGAGCACTCGGGGTGTCCCAGATCGCACCGGAAGCCACGGGACAGTTCCCCGGTGGCCTCTCCCCCTCGTTCTCTCTCTGTGGTTGCCGCCTTCCTTGTCACGTGCGGAAGGTGGCTTCCGGGTCTCGCGCTGTCCGCGCCCCATAGAGATAGCAAAGTTGTAGAGCGACTAACGGGCTGAAACATCCGTTAATAATTGAAAGCGGCCAGTGGCCGTGGTGGTTTTCTGAGGGCGCCATAGACTTGTAATCGCGTTTCCCCCCAGTTGTGCCACAGGCACAGAGTGGCGCCTCCCTGTCCCGTGCCACCTGTGCGACGATCCCCGCTCCAGAGGAAAGCGGGTGGGGGGGGATAGTTCGAATTGAGTCCGGAGCGGTGGCGGCTCTACAGTTTCCTATCTCTACGATGCAAAACGTGTGCGGGGGGGGGTAACCATGGAGATGCCGATTTCCAGAGAGACGCCGCTCCGCGGCCATGGAAAACGATGGTCAAGAGCGTCTGACTGCGAGGGCTGCGACCTTTCCCGGAAATCGGCCCTTTGCGGGTCGCTCTAGGCGCGGCACCGCCGTGGCGAGGCGGAAGCGGCGGTCGCTGTGGCGACGGCGGCGGGCCTCTCCTGGAGGCGCCGGGAGCGGCATGGCGGAGCCGCCGCCCGCCCTGGCCGCCGCGCGGGGCTCGGCGCACTCGCCGCGGCCGGCCAGCGGCTCCAGCGCGGCCCGCACCTACAGCCTCCGGCCGGCCTTCCAGCACAAGTCAGTGGCGGCGCGGGGGGAGGCGCGCGCGCCCGCGGCTTCTCTCGCCGCAGTTCTGCACCTCCGCCGGCTCCGACCCGGCGCCCCCCGGAGTGATTGGACCGCGACCCCCGTCACCCCCCCGCCGGGCGTTGTGGCCCGGCCCGTGTGGGAGGCGGCGGGCGGGAGGGGCCCAGCAAATCCAACAAATCTGGGACTCGGGGGGGCTGGGGATAATGGGGGTTGTAGTGCAACGCCTCTTGGGGGCGCTGGGTTGGGGGAGGCTGCTGTGCCATTTGCAGAAATCCTGAAGCAGCGTACAGCCTTCCTGTATGTATAATTGGGTTGGGGGGGGCAGTTTAGGGGCTTCCGGCGCTTACCCCCCCCCCCGAAATAAGTAATTAACTGAATGTCACAAGCTGTCACCAATAAATAGCTGGGAAGGAGCTATTTATTTATTGGGTATTTATTTGAAGCTCCCTTGGGTACAATCCAGACCAATTAAGCCACTTCAGAAGAACGACTGGAAAAGGCCCTGTTGTTTTCAGTGACACAGAGCAGCTCCGCCGGTCTGCACATCCTACTGAAATCTATGGGCCTGAGTGAAAAGCGACTTTGCCATGCCTGCGGTGATCCCCATTTCATTCATAGCACACAGCACAGCAGCAGCTCACTTGATACCTCCCTCCAAGTATAAGCAGAGCCATTAATACATGCTTGTTGAGCACGCTTGCTCAACTGGTATTCCAAGGCAGTCTCCCTTCCAGGCACAGGACAGATGCAGGCCAGTGAGTTTCAGCACAACTGCTGCGCAGTACAGCCATGCCCTGAGACAAGACTGGTTTTCTGTATGCGGGACGTTCTGTAGCAAAGCACTCAGTTAAAATGTCTCCTGCCTGTGTGCTCAAGTGGGACGGTCCATGAAGATATATACCATGTGTTTCTTCTGAAGGTGCAGATTGGGTGTAAATCCTCTTGAATGTGGTAGCAAGTCTGAGGTTTGGAAGTTGTCGTCCAAGTCCATAGTGTGGCTCGCAAATCAGATGTCCCACAGCCCAGTTACTTGCTGTGCTGATGGAGGGGGAAAAGAACGCCAGGCAATCCTGTGCCCTTCTCTTTCCTATTAGATTCCGCTCTTCTACAGTGAAAGACTGCATCCATGAGGTGTTAAAGGAGCACCTGGCCAATGTGCAGTACACTCCTGAAGATATCCCGCATCTCACCAAATCCTTATCAGAGATAATCCGAGACAACCTGAAAGGTAATAAGATGTAGCTGGAGAAACGGCCATTTTCTTCCTACATTTCTCTCCCTCTCTCTCTTTTGCCCACACATGCACCACTGATTTTCTTTTTCCACCTCGTAGAACATCTGCTCTTGCTATGTATCTATCAGTTCTTCCTAATCTCCTTTCTTCACCTCTTCATTTTTAGAGAAAGGATTTCACCGGTATAAAATAGTCGTGCAGGTGGTGATCGGAGAGCAGAGAGGCGAGGGAGTTAAGTAAGTCTGGCTTTTCCCGCTCTACAGAATTTTCCAAATTTTAAATATTTCTGCAGTATTATTTATGTTAATGATGAAATTGCAAGACTAAGTAGTGCTTCGCATTTATCCTGAACATTCTACAAATGACAAATTACCACATTTCTTCTAGAAACTTAAAACGATTTGTTCTCATTTGCATTACACACCTACCATATCCAGACCAAATCAGGCAGCTTGGAGGCATGTTTGATGCCGCTAACACTCCCGTCTTTTGTTTCGTCTGGAGTGAATTCATACAAATCCTCATTCTTTTTGGCCTCATGTAATTAGCATTCTGGTTGTCTCCAGCACATAGGACAGTCCAATTTGAAGGTGGGGACATTAAGTATACACTATGATCACCTTTCTTTCAATATTGGCTCCCATGGCAGCTTATGGAGAACCATCCCAGCTTTTCAGGTGGAATGAACAATGTCTAAATGTTAATAATTGTCACCAAGCTTGTTAATGGATTGGTCCCTGTTTATTTCTTCAGCATGGCTGCCCGATGCTTCTGGGATGCTGACACCGACAACTATGCCCAGGATGTTTTCATGAATGTAAGTGCTTTGCCATTTTTACCAGGTGTCATCCACAGGAAATGGATGCCCTGAACCTTCCTACAGACATAACAGGATTAATCTTCCTAGATGGAAGAGAGTTTGCAGGGTGCACCCAGGACTGCTGGGACAAAGAAGCAATAATATATCTGTTCACCCATTTTTAAAAAATATATAAAATCTAGTAGTTACGCAGACCTGTCTCCAGCCCTAATCAAAACATACAGCCCCTTATGAGACTGAGAAGTTTTTAGAGTAGCAAAGCTAGAGATTACTTTTCCGTGGTTCACCAGGTACAAAGTTGATAGATGCCGAATTGGGTAGCATTACCTAGTGATTGGAGACGGTGTAACACCTCAGAAGTTAAGTTCCGTCTTTTAAAAAGGATCATTTTCCTTCAGTATGCAGATCCCTGGACAGCTAAATGGTGTATTGTCCAAATCTGACAGAAACTGTAGTAGATGATCTCAGCACATGGGCAGGTTGATATGGGAGCAGGTGTGTCTTTAGGAACCTGGGTCCTAAGAACTGGCACTTCTCCCTTCCCCCCAGGCTTTTGAGGTCTCGCCAGGCAAAGCTCAAGGGATTTTAAGCTGATCTTCTCACTCATAAAACCTAGAAACTTGTTTCATTTCCTTTTTTTAAAGAAAAATTGCAGCAGAAACCTTCATGCTTGTTACTGCACCAGATACCAAAATTCATGATTTTGTTCACCTGAGGGCATTTTCACTCAAATCTGTTCTCCTATCATTTCCCCAGGACAGCCTCTTCTGTGTGGTGGTTGCCTTTGGCTGTTTCTTCTACTGATGCTGATGGAGAGTTTGAAGAAGAAAGGCCATTGTTTCAGAGACATTGAGGAAGCAATATGCTATGTATCGCTATTTTTTAAATGTATGGATGCTCACTTTAACAAATACATTTTCTACATGACGCTTAGAAGATATCGCGGGCTGCTGCTTTTGTATATAGGTGGAGCTTTCTGCACAATTCCCTTTGAAATGAATTGGTAGTGTTCTTGCACAGCCCCTGTTCATTTCCTTGGGGTTTCCACAGGAGAGCATCCCGCTGAATTCAGCCCTATTTTTACTTGTAACTGTTCTTTGTGCTTGACACAAGATGGGACCCATCTGGATACAGCCAGGACCAACAACTGAACATTCTAGTTGAAAATCCACTATGTGTGTTGCAGAGGCTAAACTCATATGCTGAATATCAATCCATTTGAATGAAGATATTGAAATCTCAGTGACAACTGCAATATAATACACTATGTAATTTTTAATCCGTGTACACTCCCATATGAGTTCTGCTACTAATCCAGTCCTGAAAATTATTTTCTCTCCTACTACATATATTTCCATTCTCTTTCCACATTCTGCCTCACTTCTCCAAGGAACAAAATTTAAGGAAGACCTGTAACGGTTACGTTCTGTTCTTTAGAATAAGGTTTGTCAGATTTTGTTGTAGCTTTCCCAACTCATCGCTTAACTGCTTAGCTCAATAAACCTATCAGAGGAGGGAGTTTCTTATATCACTCTTTGCCAAGTGCATGTACTTAAACTTAGAATTAGGATTGTCATCTGAATAAAGAAATCTTAGGGGATTCATAAAATTAGCATATGAGTAAAAAAAAGTTATGAAAAGAGGCATTCTTCTGTTTTTAACAGATGCACTCATGTATTGTAACAAGCACCCTTAGAAGACACACATTGAGAGATTATCTGATGCCCAATTGGAGAACTTCTTGTAGCTGATAAGTTTTTTAATTGATTCTCCTAATTGATTAATCAAATGTTGCAGTCCAACTTACAATTTATATTGTGCTTTCTGAGTGTTCAAAGAACTTAGTCTACATTCTTTGCAATCCATATAAACACCTGTAAAGTAGGATTGTCAACTTCCTTTACGTGTAACACCAACAGCACCTTGACCTGCAGACACTGGCAGCTTGTATTGGCCTCTCACGTATTAATTTGACTAAAACCTCCTCCCCACCCCAGCACCTCCAATCAGGGTTGCTGTGTCCCCATTGCCATTAACAGTGAACCTGATTAGCAGTGGAGGTGGGGGGTATTAGCCAATGGTCACAGGGGGAATATGGGGGCTGCACAACAGGCCTTGTGGGGGACATATGCAAGGACATAGATTGGGCACACCTGGCATATTTTTGTGCAGTAAAAAGCTGCTGTTAAAGGCATAAGAGCAGGTGAAACCAGCTATTTCTGATCATGTCACAGCTCTAGTGTACCATAGTCCAGTATCATATTCATATTGGGTTTGAGGAGGCTGAGATATAAGAGAGGCCATCTAGCAAGCTGATGCACATGGTTAGCATGAACTCTGAACCAGGGACCTTTGAGTTTTCTTGCTGGTAGTGTATTGTTAATGTGTGATGTTGTGAACATCTTATTTCTTTAGCATCATTTTACTCTGCCTTTTGCACAATGGTCCTAATGTAGCTTACATTAAAAACATTAAAATAAGCATAAAATAAGCATTTTATGCATAAACATAAGCATAAAATGAAACAATAAAAACAGGTAGAAGAGAAAAAAACACATCGATAAAGCCAGTGGGAAGTGGCTGGAAGTGAAAGCATAAAGAGTTTGGGGGCACCTTAAGAACTAACAAATTTACTCCAGCATAAGCATCCATGGACCATGGTCTATTTCACCAGATACAGGAAGCGTTGTATCAATTTGCAATTCACGCATGTAGCAAAGTAGACTCTGGTCCATGGAAGCTTATGCCAGAATAAATTTTTTTCGCCCTTAGGCTTGCGCTGCATGACTTGTTTTTGCTGCAACAGGCTACCATGGCTACACAGCTAGAAATTGACCAGGAAGTTGTTTTCAAAGAGCAATAATTAAATTGAAACAAAGCTTCCACGAGATTGCTGACTGGAGATAATGGGAATGGCAGCCCATCATGTCTGGAGAGCACCTGACTTAGGACGGCTGGATTAGACTACTAAGAGGAATCTTGAATGCTTAAGAGTTAGCTGGCATAAGAGGCCATCCATTCCAGCTCCCTGCTGCATGATGTGTTCTAAAGATGACAACTGGGAGAAGATCTCAATTCATTTACCAAAGGTCACTGACCAAGACACCTATTTCCATTACACATGGCTGAAAGCTGGACTCCCATTTACTGGATTCTTTTGCTTTCCAGTGATTGAAAAGCCAAGCAGGGAAAGCTGTTTGAGAAAAAGGCATTCTAGAAAAACAATCCATGACCATTCAGAATTTCCCGTGGCTGCTGTGGAAGGTAGATGAAATGGCAGGACTGTGCACTACGTGTGCATATATATGCTTGCACACTACAAATGTATCAGCACCCTACTTGGAGATGTCGCTTCTAGGAGGAGGGAGCTAACCCTAAAGAATGATCATCTTACAGCAAGATTTGTATAGAAGGAGATGCTGATAACAGAACAGAGCTACCTAGACAATGTCAGACTGTTGGTCCATCTTGCCCAGTACTGTCAGGTAGCAGTGACTGTCCAAAGTTTCCCTCCGGATTTATTCCTAGCCTTGCAGCAGAGATGCCAAGGACAGAGCCTAGGGCCTCAGACATGCAAAGTGCCTTCTCTCACGCCAACTTATGCTCCGTCTTCTGAAGGCGCCATCTCCTCTCAGAGGTTAGCGATCATTACAGCAATTTTTGTTTTTGACGCCGCTGCTCTGAATAGTTGTACAGAAGTACAGCCGAACCATTCCCTCAGATTTTTAACCATGATGTTCATCTTCCTATTGATCTTTTTCCTTCCATTTCTCCTTGTGAAATGAGGTGTATTTTTCACCTCGGATAATACGACCAAGGGATTGTAACTTCCTCCTTTTGATGGTCTTCACCAATTCTGTTTGTTTGCTTGCTCTGCAGAGTACGTTCTCATGTGTCACTCGATCAGCCCACGGTATCCTCGGCACGCATCAGCGTGTCCGCCTTTCGAATGGTTCGATTTTCCTCAGATGGTTCTTTTTAAGTGTCCGAACCTCCAGTCCGTAAAATAATATTGAGAACACGTAGCATCTTGCCGTCGGAATCCTTACTGCAAGATTGAGGTCCCGATTACATAATAATTGTTTCATTTTAATAACCTTGTGCCCCACTTTTCTTAAAAAGACACCCCACTCCGAGCTGCGCGTAGGCCTCCTGCCCAGTAGGGGGTGCTGGTGAGGGGCCTGCCGTTGCCGCTGGGCAGTTGGCTCCTCCCTGGCAGGGCCGGCCTGGCTCCTCCAGCTGCTGCTCCCCCCCTTGCTCGGCCCTCCAGCAGTGAGCTCTGTCCCCCCCGTGTGGGCCGTGGGGGGAGTGCAGCGCCGGGGCGAGGCGGCCGCCCCATTGACCCGAAGCCCCCCCTTGGCCGAAGCAGCGCGGCGGCGGCCCCTCCACCGTTCCCCTGAACCGAGAGCTCCCTGCGGCCTCCTGTTCCGCCCCCTTGGCCCCCAGGCCCCCCTTGGCCCCCGGGTGGCCTCCTGGCCCCCAGCCCCACCCCCCAACCATGGGGGACAAGCCGCTCAAGCACAGCGAAAAGTCCAAGCGGTGTTTGCTGTGCGAGGCCCCCTTCTCTGGGGCAGCCGAGGGGGACCTGTGTCCCAGGTGCTGCCTGCCACCCCTCGGCCCACTCCACACTGCAGGAACGGGCCTGGAGTCCCGATGGCGTGACCCCAGGGCTCCCTCTCCCACGGCCAGCGGCGGCTCGGGGGATGAGCAAAAGGATCAGGAAGCCGAGGAAGAGAAGGAGGAGACGGGGCTGCAGCGGGCTGACTGGGTAAGTTCCGCCCATTCCCCTGAGGCAGGTGGCTTTGGCCCAGGGCCTTTCTCCCGACTACGCTTTGTTGAGGCAAGTTGGCCAGGGCTTGGCCTGTAACCCCAGTTTCAAAGCTACACCCGGGGGTGGTGTAGTATTTAAAAAAAAAGGAGACTGCCTTTGAGCATGTACAGAGTGCCTTCCCCTCCCCAATGAGTAGCCATAATGAGCAGTGCTTGAATTACAGGGAGCGTGATTTGGCTAAACGTGTTGTGTGTTTGTGTCAGAGGACGGGGCTCACAGAGTTTATTAAAAGCCCCCTAATCTTTTCCCCTCATCACTCAAGTACTGACACAGACTCTCAGCCCAACCTACTTCACAGGGTTGTTGTTGTGAGGATAAAACGGAGAGGAGGAAGATAATGTAAGCCGCCCTAGGTTCCTTGCAGGAGGAAAAAAGGTGGGATATGAATGCAATAAATAAATAAAATACTAGGGGTTAGGCCCAGAACCTCTCTAAAAACCAGCGGCGGATACATCCAAAATGCATCCAAATCTCCCTTTTCGTGTGTTGACTGGGACTATTTAGTTGAATCCATTTCTTATTATTCGCCTGGCGCCTACATTGTATTCCTTTCAGCGCCAGGTGAAGACCTTTTTATTTTCCCAGGCATTTTAGCTTTCTAAATTTTTATCTTTGCTGTTTTAAATCTGTATTTTAAACTCCTGCACTGCTGCTAGATTTTATTGTGGTTGTATTGTTATATTGTGGTTTTAATATTCTATACATTTTAAATTGTTTTATTGTGTGTTTGGTTTTAATTTTTGTGAACCGCCCAGAGAGCTTCGGCTATTGGGCGGTATAGAAATTAAATAAATAAATAAATAAATAAATAATTTGGAGAGGTTCACCGGCCCCGTATCAGGGCATATATGTGACATGCAGAAGATCCCATGTTTGGTCCCTGGCAACTCCAGTTTTTTTAATTATTATTACATTAAATCCCCCCTTTTTTCCTCTTGCAAGGAACCCAAGGCGGCTTACATTATCCTCCTCCACTCCATTTTTGTCCTCGCAACAACAACCCTGTGAGGTAGGTTGGGCTGAGAGTCAGTGACTGGCCCAAAGTCACCCAGTGAAGCCTCATGGTCGAATGGGGACTAGAACCCGGATCTCCCGAGTCCTAGTCCAGTGCTCTAACCGCTACACCACACTGGCTCGCTTAAAAGGAATCAGGTAGCCGGTGATGGGAAAATCCTTCTCTGCCCAAGACCTAGAGAACTGCTGCCAGTCAGAGTTGACAATGCTGATAGTAGTCTGACTGCTATTAAAAAGCTTCCTATGTTCCTCCTGCTATTCTTCTTCCTCTTATTACTAGTAGTAGTAGTGGACACAAACTGGATCCAAACGGACGCTTTCACATCTTAACTGGGGCTGTTTGGTAGAGCTGACATTGCTGCTGTTACCATTATTATCTAAACCTGGGTAGAGAGTGTGTGATGTTCTTCTGGATGCAGGTGTGGATCAACATTTAGACTTAAGTCTATTGTATGTTCATAGTCTCCTTGAATGCTATTTTTTTGATAGAAAGGCAAGATAATTAATTAATTAGAAAGAAAGAATTGCCTGTCCATGCAGAAACGGTTCTCTTCTCAAGCTCAAGTTCTTGGAAAGGTTACTTCAGTTGCCAATAACATTTTTTAGGTAAAATTCTATATGCGCTTGAGTGAGAGGAAGTCCCGTTAAACTCAGGGGGAAATGGGGCTTAGGCATGCAAAAAATTCTGCTGTTAAACATCAACAATAACTTTTCTGCCCCGAATACGGTCTTGATGAAGATGAAACTGGCCAGAAAGAAAGTAAAGTTGAGAGATCATGTTTTAAAGCAAGAGGAAGAGAGAGCACCTTTCGAGCCAGCAGGAGGTAGGCAAGCATGCATGGGACTGCAGCCTGAGCTACAAATTAGATGCCCCTGGTTTGATTTTTACCTTTCCTATGAACTCACCAGGTGGCCTTACAGTACAAGCTTATGTATGCACTGCAGCCCCATTAAGTTCAGCTGGGCTCACCCCTAGGTAAATGGATATAGAATTATAGCCTTTGGCAATTTTAGTGAAATGTACAGCTAACTTCATCCACAGAGCACACTGGAGGAGGCAACATCGCATTTTAAAAATACTTCTACATGAGTGAGCACATGACTGCAGTGAATAACAATATTTATTTATTTATTTATTTGATGTCTATCCTGCCTTGACACCAAAAATGGCACTCAAGGTGGTTCACAATAGATTGAAAACAGAATCTCAGTTAAAACATAACATGAAAACAAATCAATTAAAAACACAGCACTAAAAGAAACAGCACCCAAACAGTTAAAAATCCCTTCAGCAACAAACCAACTTACATGCCAAAGTCCTTCCTGAATAAAATTATATAATGATAATTATATAATAAAATGGAACAATGCCATGTAGTGTTATTGTGACATGATAAATAACTACTATTGTATGGTATAATAATATAACAAAACCACACAACGATATCATCATAATATTATGCTGTTATTTTTGAGTGCACTGTTCTTATAGTGGTACAGTGTGATACTGTTTGGCAAGAAAGTTTTATTATGTGTTACTGGACTGGTATGGTTTTTACAATATTCTTTGCAGCATGTTAGCTTTTATGCAGCAGAATTATGATGATAAAGCAAAACCAATGGGTGCTAGAAAGATGTATTAGCGAGCTGGGTTCCAAATTTCCCAGCATCTTCCAACTGAAAACATTTGCATTTACAAACATGCTGTGGTTGTTGGAATGCACCAACGTCAGCTGATCTTGGATGCTCCATTTCATGGGATGTAACAAATCAGGCAATCCCAGTTGTTTGCTTTAAGTAACTGTATAATCATAACCACCATCACCAGAAGAGAGAGTTTTGCTAGCTGCCATTTACTACCCAGGCCAGAGGGTTTCACCTGGTTCCTGATACCACCTAGGACCGAGGGGTAGAGCGATCTCTTTCTGCAGCTCTTTAAAAAGGTTCATTCTCCTGCTGCCTCCTGCTCATAATGAATTGCTTTGATATTGAAGTTATTTTATTCTGTATATTATGAAGCTGTTTTGAATTGTTTTACATGGAGGTATGATAGCAACGTGTTGCTGATGTATTGATATTTTTGTTTTGTCATGCTTTGGTACCATGTTGTGCGTATGGCAAAGTGGCATACATATAAAGTGACAGTTCGTTTTATATAGCACCATCAGTGTGCATGATGCTTTACAGAGGAACAAAGATGGAGACAAGTCCCTCCCTTGAGGAGCTTACAGTCTAAAATTCAACACAGGGAGAGTTCCCCTCTACTCAGCACTGGTTAGGCCTCATCTGGAGTACTGTGTCCAGTTCCGGGCATCGCACTTTAAGATGGATGCAGACAAGCTGGAGAGGGTTCACAGGAGGGCAACAAAGATGATCAGGGGACTGGAAAAAAAGCCGTATGAAGAGAGACTAAAAGAACTGGGCATGTTTAGCCTTGAGAAGAGAAGACTGAGGGGAGATAGGATAGCGCTCTTCAAGTACTTGAAAGGTTGTCACAGAGAGGAAGCCAGGATCTCTGCTCCATCATCCCGGAGTGCAGGACATAATGGGCTCAAGTGCAGGAAGCCAGATTCCAGCTGAACATCCGGAAAAACGTCCTGACTGTTAAGAGCAATACGACAATGGAACCAATTCCCTATGGAGGCGGTGGGCTCTCCCACACTGGAGGCATTCAAGATGAGGCTGGACAGCCATCTGTCAGGGATGCTCTGACCTGGATTCAAGCATTGAGCAAGGGGTTGGATTCAATGGTCTTATAGGCTCCTTCCAACCCTACTATTCTGTGATTCTATGATTCTAGGGAGGAGGAGAGAAAGAGGGAGGCAAGGGTAACAAAAGTGAGTATGTGCTGAAAGTACTTGTTTCAGTAGGGCAGCCTTTTCCAACCTGGTGCCCTCCAGATGTGTTGGACTACAACTCCCATAATTCCCCAGCCACACCTGGAGGGCACCAGGCTAGGAAAGGCTGCAGTAGAGGAAGATGACTTCCAGGGCGTAAGAAAGGTGAGTTTTGAGAAGTAACTTGAAGAACATGCAGTAGCAGAAAAGTATTGGAGGCATAAGAGGCAGCAAAAGAGAAAGGGCAAAGTTGTTTGATGGCTGGGAATGGTAGAGCTGCAGGGCCAAAACTTCCAGAGAGATGTGAGGTTAAGGCCACGAAGGGCTTGGAAGGTAAAGGCAAAGAGCTTGTGGGGAACAGACAGGAAACCGGTTTGGGGATCTCAGGAGAGGTGTACTAACATTAGACAGTAAGGCAGCACACTGTTAGTTATTTAGGGTGCTTCCAGATGAGGTTTTTATTGTGCAATCACCCTGCTTCATTCAGAGAATTTTACAGAGGAAGACAATGTTGTCTTCAGTTTGTAGCCCTCCCATGTTTTTCTTCCATCCTTCTTCTTAACGGAAAAAAACCATTAAGGGCACAATCCTGTGCATGTTTAGACAGAAAAAAAGCCCTACAATTCCCAGCATTCCCCAGCTAGCATTGTAGAATGTTTTACTGTCTAAACATGCATAGGATTGCTCCTTAAAGGTGCTTCCAGATGGAGGGCTTCTAGCATTGTTGTTGCTCAGTTGTTCAGTCGTGTCCGACTCTTCATGATCCCATGGACCATAGCACGCCAGGCCTTCCTGTCCTGCGCTCTCTCCCGGAGCGTGCTCAAGTCCATATTCATTGCATCAGTGATGCTATCTAGCCATCTCATCCTCTGCCGTCCCCTTCTCCTTTTGCCTTCAGTCTTTCCCAGCATCAGGGTCTTTTCCAGAGAGTTTTCTCTTTGCATTAGGTGGCCAAAATACTGGAGCTTCAGCTTCAGTATCTGTCCTTCCAATGAGCACTCAGGGTTGATTTCCTTTCGGATTGACTGATTTGACCTCCTTGCAGTCCAGAGGACTCGTAAGAGACTTCTCCAGCACCACAGTTCGAAAGCATCGATTCTTCGGCGCTCAGTCTTCCTTATAGTCCAGCTCTCACAGCCATACGTTACTACTGGGAAAACCATAGCTTTGATTAGACGGACCTTTGTCGGCAAGGTGATGTCTCTGCTTCTTACCATGCTGTCTAGATTTGCCATAGCTTTCCTCCCAAGGAGCAAGCGTCTTTTAATTTCATGGCTACAGTCACCGTCTGCGGTGATCTTGGAGCCCAAGAAAATAAAATCTGTCACTGCTTCCATTTCTTCCTCTTCCATATGCCCGGAAGTGATGGGTCCAGATGCCATGATCTTCGTTTTTTTAATGTTGAGTTTCAAACCAGCTTTTGCACTCTCCTCTTTCACCCTCAACAAGAGGCTCTTGAGATCCTCTTTGCTTTCTGCCATTAGGGTGGTATCGTCTGCGTATCTGAGGTTGTTGATAATTCTCCCGGCAATCTTAATTCTGACCTGTGATTCATCCAACCCGGCATTTCTCATGATGTACTCTGCATATAAGTTAAATAAGCAGGGTGACAATATGCAGCCTTGTCGTACTCCTTTCCCAATTTTGAACCAATCGGTTGTTCCATGTCTGGTTCTTACTGTTGCTTCTTGACCCTCGTACAGGTTTCTCAGGAGACAGGTAAGGTGGTCTGGTACCCCCATCTCTTTCAGAATTTGCCACAGTTTGTTGTGATCCACACAATCAAAGGCTTTAGCGTAGTCAATGAAGCAGAAATAGATGTTTTTCTGGAATTCTCTTGCTTTCTCCATGATGCAGCGAATGTTGGCGATTTGATCTCTAGTTCCTCTGCCTCTTCGAAACCCAGCTTGTACTTCCAGTAGTTCTCGGTTCACATGCTGCTGAAGGCTAGCTTGTAGGATTTTGAGCATAACCTTGCTGGCATGTGAAATGAGCACAATTGTACGGTAGTTTGAACACTCTTTGGCATTGCCCTTCTTTGGAATTGGAATGTAAACTGACCTTTTCCAGTCTTGTGGCCACCGTTGAGTGTTCCAAATTTGTTGGCATATTGAGTGCAGCACTTTAACAGCATCATCTTTTAGGATTTTAAATAGCTCAGCTGGAAGACTGTCATCTCCCCTAGCTTTGTTGTTAGTAATGCTTCCTAAGGCCCACTTGACTTCACTCTCTACAATGTCCGGCTCAAGTTCAGTGAGCGCACTATCATGGCTATCAGGGACATTAAGATCTTTCCTGTATAGTTCTTCTGTGTATTCTTTCCACCTCTTCTTAATCTCATCTGCTTCTGTTAAGTCCCTGCCTCCTTTGTCCTTTATCATGCCTGTCTTTGCACAAAACGTTCCCTTGACATCTCCGATTTTCTTGAAGAGATCTCTAGTCTTTCCCATTCTGTTGTTTTCTTCAATTTCTTTGCATTGTTCATTTAAGAAGGCCTTCTTGTCTCTCCTTGCTATTCTCTGGAACTCTGCATTCAGTTGGATATATCTTCCCCTTTCTCCCTTGCTTTTCGCTTCCCTTCTTTCCTCAGCTACGTGTAAAGCCTCCTCAGACAGCCACTTGGCTTTCTTGCATTTCTTTTTCTTTGGGATGGATTGAGTTGCTGCCTCCTGAACCATGTTACGGACCTCCGTCCATAGTTCCTCAGGCACTCTGTCTATCAGGTCTAATCTCTTAAATCTATTCCTCACCTCCACTGTATATTCATAACGGATATGATTTAGGTCATACCTGAATGGTTTAGTGGTTTTCCCTTTATTTATTTATTTATTTATTTATGTATTGCATTTATATCCCGCCTTTTTTCCTCTTGCAAGGAACCCAAGGCGGCTTACATTATCCTCCACCTCTCCGTTTTATCCTCACAACAACAACCCTGTGAGGTAGGTTGGGCTGAGAGTCAGTGACTGGCCCAAAGTCACCCAGTGAGCTTCCATGGCCGAGTGGGGACTAGAACCCAGATCTCCCAGCTTGCAGTCCAACACTCTTGCCACTACACCACACTGGCTCTTCAATTGAAGCTGAAATTTTGCAAGAAGCAGCTCATGATCTGAGCCACAGTCAGCTCCAGGTCTTGTTTTGACTGACTGTATAGAGCTTCTCCATCTTTGGCTGCAAAGGACATAATCAATCTGATTTCGATATTGACCATCTGGTGATGTCCATGTGTAGAGTCGCCTCTTGTGCTGTTGGAAAAGAGTGTTTGCTATGATCAGCATGTTCTCTTGGCAAAAGTCTATTAGCCTTTGTCCTGCTTCATTTTGTACTCCAAGGCCATGCTTGCCTGTTATCCCGGTGATTTCTTGACTTCCTTCTTTAGCATTCCAATCCCCTATGATGAAGAGGACATCTTTTTTTGGTGTTAGTTCTAGAAGGTGTTGTAGGTCTTCATAGAACCGATCAACCTCAGCTTCTTCGGCATCAGTGTTTGGGGCATAGACTTGAATTACTGTGATGTTGAATGGTTTGCCTTGGATTTGTACTGAGATCATTCTCTCATTTTTGAGATTGTACCCCAGTACTGCTTTTCCCACCCTTTTGTTGACTATGAGTGCTACTCCATTTCTTCTAAGGGATTCTTGCCCACAGTCGTAGATATGATGGTCACCTGAATTAAATTCGCCCATGCTTGTCCATTTTAGTTTGCTGATTCCCAAGATGTCGATGTTCAATCTTGCCATCTCATGTTTGACCACCTCTAGCTTACCTTGATTCATTGATCTTACATTCCAGGTTCCTAAACAATATTGTTCTTTACAGCATTGGACTTTCTTTTCACCACCAGACACATCCACAGCTGAGTGTCCTTTCGGCTTTGGCCCAGCCGCTTCACTCTTTCTGGCGCTACTTGGAAATTCCCTCTGCTCTTCCCCAGTAGCGTATTGGACACCTTCCGACCTGAGGGGCTCATCTTCCGGCGTCATCTCTTTTAGCCTTGTGATACGTTCCATGGGGTTTTCTTGGCAAGAATACTGGAGTGGGCTGCCATTTCCTTCTCCAGTGGACCACATTTCGTCAGAACTCTCTGCCATGACCTGTCCGTCTTGGGTGGCCCTGCACGGCATAGCTTATGGATTCACTGAGTTACGCAAGGCCCTTTGCCACAAGAAGGCAGTGATCCATGAAGGAGTTCATGGAGCATTACCACTCAGAAATAGTTGCACAGCTATTCCTTCTTTTCCTCCCTAACAGATTTTCTTCAGTAAGGAAAAAGACAGAAGCAGCGGTGGAAAAACATGGGAGGGCTACGAATGGAAGAGGGCGACGTCTGGAGCCTCTGTAAGCCTCCATGAATGAGGTAGGGTAATGGTATAATAAAAACCTCATCTGGTAGCACCATAAGGAAGAGAAGATGGAATAGCTGCACAATGGCTTTTGATTGGTAGCGGTAGGAGCCCTGCATCTGGATGCACCATTAATCCGTCATTGTAGTTTTACTGCCAGGGGGGTTGTTTGTGGGGCTTTCTGCCACAGGTGGCCGGCTTTGGATCCTATACTCCTTCACCTTGACTTAGGCGGAAGCCATCTTTTATATGCTGTGCCTCAGGCAACAAAATGTCTTGGGCCAGCCTTGTTCAGAGAGCCCCATTCTGGTTAGACTCAAGGACGGCCCAGCTGCAACAGTGGAAGCCCAGAGAGGAGAAGGCTGCGCTGGTCAAGGCCCAAGAGTTGACTCCAGCGTGGCAAGAGTGTTTCTGCTGGGGAGCTGGAGCAAGAAGACCGTATTTGGGGCAGAAAAACGAGACACGCCTTGGCAATGGCCCGACAAGGGCAGCCTCCCCCGACCTGGTGCCCTCCGGTTGGGTTGGACTACAACTCCCAGCAGCCGCCTGCGGCTGCTGGGAGTTGTAGTCCAACCCAACCGGAGGGCACCAGGTCGGGGGAGGCTGAAATAAGGAGAGCAAAGGAAAGGGAAAGGGCCCAATCCAGTGGTCCGTCCTGTAGCATTGTGTGCATGCAAATGCAAGAGAGCGCGACGCCACGGGAGAAGTGGGGGGGGGGGCGAGCAACTGCAAGCCCTCCAGCGCACCCAGCGAAGCCCACCCCGCGCTTTGCCCGGGGGGCGGGGAAGAGGCGGGGTGCCCGCTCTGAGGTTTGCCCCGGAACCTCGGGCGGCGGGTTCGGTTTCCGGGGGGCCGCGCGAGAGGAACGGACTCCGTCGGCGGGTCCGGCGGGAGGGTCCGGCGGGAAGCGCTTCCTGCAAGCCCAGCCCTGTTGGCGCTGTGCGGGGGTGAGGCGGGGAGCGGGAGAAAGAGGGAAAGCGGCGGCCGGGCGCGGAGCAGGCGGGGTAGGTCGAAGCCCAGCCGATGTGGGGCGGGGGTGTTGTGGGGCCAGGCTCTTTCCGGGGGGGTTGTGAGGGCAGTTCTTGGGGGTGGTATTGTGGGGCCAAGGTCTTTCGGGGGGGGGTTGTGGGGCCAAGGTCTTTCGGGGGGGGGTTGTGGGGCCAGGCTCTTTCGGGGGGGGGTTGTGGGGCCAGGCTCTTTCGGGGGGGGTTGTGGGGCCAGGCTCTTTCGGGGTGGTATTGTGGGGCTGGGCTCTTTCGGGGGGGGGGGAGTTATAGGGCAAGGCTCTTTTGGCGGGGTTGTGGGGGCAGTTCTTGGGGGTGGTATTGTGGGGCCAGGCTCTTTCGGGGGGGGGGTTGTGGGGCTGGGCTCTTTCGGGGTGGTATTGTGGGGCCGGGCTCTTTCGGGGTGGTATTGTGGGGCCGGGCTCTTTCAGGGGGGGTTGTGGGGCAAGGGTCTTTCGGGGGGGGTTGTGGGGGCAGTTCTTGGGGGTGGGATTG
This sequence comes from Heloderma suspectum, assembly GCF_057233095.1. NCBI lineage: Eukaryota > Metazoa > Chordata > Lepidosauria > Squamata > Helodermatidae > Heloderma > Heloderma suspectum. The sequence continues at coordinate 325,723,649 of NC_139460.1, read as the reverse complement.
TGGGGCCAGGCTCTTTTGGGGTGGTATTGTGGGGCCGGGCTCTTTCGGGGGGGGTGTTATGTGGCCAGGCTCTTTCGGGGGGGTGTTATGTGGCCAGGCTCTTTCGGGGGGCGTGTTATGTGGCCAGGCTCTTTCGGGGGGCGTGTTATGGGGCCAGGCTCTTTCGGGGGGCGTGTTATGGGGCCAGGCTCTTTCGGGGGGCGTGTTATGGGGCCAGGCTCTTTCGGGGGGCGTGTTATGTGGCCTGGCTCTTTCGGGGGGCGTGTTATGGGGCTAGGCTCTGGGGAGACTCCTGTAATTTTAGGACCTCACTGGGGAAAGCAAGCCATCAGAGGAGCCCCCCTCCTGCAAGGGCCACAGGCAATACTCAATAGCAGGAGACATACACACACACACACACACACATGGGGGGGGGGGGAACAGATGTATTTTGTGGAAGCTTCATGTCACTCCAGGTCCAGCCCACCGCTTCTCCCTCAGGGGCTCCCATGCCCTGCGAATGCTCATCATAATAACCTGCACACCTCCTCTGCATTCAGACCTGGGGCGGGAGGCTTGGTGAGGAATCAGTGCTGACAGGACCATTAGGAGGGTAGTGGTAAAGAAGAGCCTTCGATGCGTATGAGAAACCATTCTCTTTCCCACCCACCCTGCCAGTGTTTAATGGGTTGGATTGGTTGTAGCGGGGTGGGGGTTGTGATGTACATTGTCAGGGCTTGGGAAATGGTCGTGGTGGTGGTGAAGGAGGAAATGGGCTACGCTATATCACATGAGATGGTTTGAGGGAGTCAGGCATTTGGGGATATATGAGCTTTGGCTATTGGATGGTATAGAAATGAAATAAATAAATATGACCGAGGTGTAAAATTGGGCTTTGGAGGATGGCACTGTTGTAGGGTAGCTGCTCTTTAGGACAAATGCTGTTGGAGGCAGTGTCTGGACTGGATGAGATGGCTCTTGGTGTGGGTGGCTGGGAAGAGGGGTGATAGGATCCCAATTCCATTCAGTTCCATCTCCATCATCTCCACCTCTACCACAGTAGTTCCAGGCTTCTTGGTCTTGGTCTGTTTTGCTGTTATAAGTGAAGTTGTATTAAGTGTTTTTCTGTGTTTATCGGCAACATCAGTATAGTTGTTAGAAAAACCTTTATTTGATTATACCTTGCCTCTCTACCAAAGAAATGGCTCTCAGCTGTCTCACTTTGGGGGGGAGGGGGAGACTGTAGTATCATTCGATCATAATGCACTTGTAGACTTCTTTGTGGTTCTGTAACCATTGGCTTTGTGACCTTTGAACCCCATGGGGTAGCCAAAAAACAGCAAAGAGTTCTGTGGCACCCTAATATTTTACAAATGTATTGTGACATAAGCTTTCATGGACCAAGGACCCCTCCATCAGATGTGTAACATGCTAACTTCAGTGAGTATGTGGATATACTTGGGGGGGGGGGGGGTTTACAGGCTGGGGCCAAAAGGCCAAGATGCAGATCCTGTGGGATAAATGGTTAGGTATCAGCTGCTGCAGACATATACAGCATATATCTACAAACTTAAGTAATGGGTGCACAAATGTTTGATTGCAGCCTTGGGAGCCAGTTCCCCTTGCAGCTCCAGACATCTGCCTTCTCTAGTCTCAGAGGAGGAGAGTGATACTAAGTCCACTGTCTTCCTGCTGCACTGCCCACACCCTGTCTCCTTCCCAGTGTTCCATGTTGGGAGATGGCTCTGAAATAATTCATTCAGTCTTCATCGGCTAATTTGGTTTTACATGCGTTTCCTCTGATCATTCTCATCACCTCCCACTGTAATGTATAATAAAGCATTAGAACGCACCTTCCCATTTCATCATAGCACAGTAATTACTGTTTGCTCCCTGAGAATAAAGGTGGATCTCCATGGACACAAGTTGTCAACCCCTTTGGTCCCAGGAAACTGTTTCTGAAATGGGGGGGGGGGGTATAGACAGACATGAGCAGGCCAGCAAGTAAAGAAAGGAGCCTATTGCTCTCTCCCCCCCACATTTGAGCTGTTTTGGAGATTGTAGAGCAATGTATCACAGGGTGAGCAGTGACTGGATTGATTAAAAGCACTTTGTGACTGGTTGGCTGGTACCACTTCAATCATAGCAGTTTGCTGGCAAAATCAGTTTCTGATCCCAGGCTTTTAGAAGGATAGTTTCTTTCACAACTCTCTATGCAGGGTACTGTACTCATGGAGACGACAGCCATCCGCTCCTAAGAGCGCAATCCTATGGGGATAGTCAGCCGCCTCCAAACTCGGAGGCAGCCGACTATCCAATGCAGGGCAGGCAGAGCTTGGAGTGGATCTCTTCCACACTCTGGCTGCCCTGCATTTGCGGCTAGACAGCCGATTTCAGCTGTCTAACTGGGGCACCTCAAAATGGGGGTGGTGGTGGACGGTGCATAGGAAGTGTCGTACCAGTGCTTCCACGGTCCCTGCCCCGCCCCCAGGAGTGCCCCTTTTTCGGCCACTCTGCACTGCTCTTCCAAGCAGGGAGCCCGGGGACAAACCATGCCTCCTATGAGGTGGCGGGGGACAGGGAGGGGAGTCAGCTTTCTGGGAACTGAGCTTGGAGCACCAGCTCCAAGCTGAGTTCCCATAAACCAAGAAATCCTATCGCCATCTAGACGCTGTATAGCAGCCATTGGATTGCGCCTTAAGAGAAACAAAGTTATATGTTCCTGCAAGGAGTATCCATGTTGTTATGTCACAGCAAAGGAAAAGAGAAAGTAAAAGGTGAGACTTGGAACTCAGATCCAAGTCTGTTTCTTTCTTTGTTGGACCATCTGGGCCCTAAACCAGCTGCTATTTGAAGCATGCAGGCTATCAAATTATACCAGTCTTGCAAATAATTGTTTAGGGGTCATCACATAACCAGGTGGTTACTGTTCACTTGTTGTTTTTCTTCTGTCTTTGAAAGGCTACAAGAGAACTCTTAAGGCTGGCAGAAATGGAGACTGTAGGCGTGGTTCTCCTCCTCTCCATTGTTTTGAGCCTTAAGAAAGTGCCATCTGAGAGAGAGAGAAATCAAGTCACTGTGCCTGCAGTTGCCATAATGGCTGTACTCGGGGCTCCCCAGTTGCACTTACAGACTCGCTGTTTATTGCTAGGTCTTTTGCAAGGTGGCAGTTGCAGCCTGCTCCAGCTAAGCAGCTGAGTGGCTACGGTACAGAGAATTCTTCTCCCAGTGAGAAAACAAAAAGATAGTGAAATGGGCCACACATCCAAGTTATATGCCCAAACTTCAAAGAGGAAGATGCAATTGCAGCAGGTTTATATTTTAAGTTACAACTGCAGGGAGTTTATTTTTGGAGTTGAGCGGCCAAGATGAGCCTTCTCTTTAGACTTCAAAACCAGACAGCGAAATCCCATCTCCCTCAAATTGCGCACAAGAAGTTGCAGAATGCCCCAATTGTTTGTTTTTTGCGGCTTGGATATTGTGCATTGCATCTAGCCCGGCCTGGGTTAATGCCAAGGAAGCGCAAGGGTGTGGAGCTTGTGATGATGAAGAGGGCTGTCATTTCACTAAGCGCTGGAGCTAAATTCCTGTTTGCTTAGTCTTAACTGTACTGACATAAAGAACACTTTGTTGATATTGCAGAGGGTGGATATGGATTGCTTTTGCTCTGATTTTTGCATTCTGTTTAATAGGATGGCAGAGAACTCCTAGAGACTAGTGTGGCATATGCTGTGGTTCAGAGATTCTCTCAAACTGTATTGTCAGTACGTTGGCAACCACTGATTACCTGTTTACTGTGTATACAGTCGGTTTCTCCTAAAACCAGATACCATCTAAGAGTAAGCTCAATACTTTACTCTTGATATATGGGTGATACAGAATTCTAGTTCTTAAGAAACACTCTCTCAGACAAGATTTGTCTTTTTACTACAAAGTATTAGCATAACAATGCTAAATACAAGAGGTTATCAATGCATACATTGAAACACATGAAACATCTAACATAATTCTTAAACAAGACTTCTAAGCAGAGTCAAATACATTTGCCAGTTCTCAGTGGTAATCAATATCAAGCTCACCAGTTTGATTCTACAGGCAATACGTTAAGGAAATCTGATCCTTAAGGATAGCTTCCACTGTTGCGGGTTCTGAGTCTCCTTTATATACTTTTTGGATGCTATAAAATATGTCCAGACTATTTTTACTGCAGGTTATATTTCTTAATCAATAATTCCAAAGATAACCTTTCTACTTTAACTCTTCATATGTCTAAATAAGATTATTGAATTGTGAAGCTTCTTATCTAGTTTAATGCGCATTTGTTGTTGTTCAGTCGTTCAGTCATGTCCGACTCTTCGTGACCCCATGGACCATAGCACGCCAGGCCTTCCTGTCCTGCGCTCTCTCCCGGAGCGTGCTCAAGTTCATATTCCTTGCATCCGTGATGCTATCTAGCCATCTCATCCTCTGCCGTCCCCTTCTCCTTTGGCCTTCAGTCTTTCCCAGCATCAGGGTCTTTTCCAGAGAGTTTTCTCTTCGCATTAGGTGGCCAAAATATTTGAGCTTCAGCTTCAGTATCTGTCCTTCCAATGAGCACTCAGGGTTGATTTCCTTTAGGATGGACTGATTTGACCTCCTTGCAGTCCAGGGGACTCGTAAGAGTCTTCTCCAGCACCACAGTTCGAAAGCATCAATTCTTCGGCACTCAGCCATCCTTATAGTCCTGCTCTCACAGCCATACATTACTACTGGGAAAACCATAGCTTTGATTAGACGGACCTTTGTCGGCAAGGTGATGTCTCTGCTTCTTACTATGCTGTCTAGGTTTGCCATAGCTTTCCTCCCCAGGAGCAAGCGTCTTTTAATTTCATGGCTACAGTCACCGTCTGCGGTGATCTTGGAGCCCAAGAAAGTAAAATCTGTCACTGCTTCCATTTCTTCCCCTTCTATATGCCAGGAAGTGATGGGGCCAGATGCCATGATCTTCGTTTTTTTAATGTTGAGTTTCAAACCAGCTTTTGCACTCTCCTCTTTCACCCTCAACAAGAGGCTTTTTAGATCCTCTTCACTTTCTGCCATTAGGATGGTATCGTCTGCATATCGGAGGTTGTTGATAATTCTCCCGGCAATCTTAATTCCGACCTGTGATTCATCCAACCCGGCGTTTCTCATGATGTACTCTGCATATAAGTTAAATAAGCCTTATTGTTTTATGATACCCTACTAAGTGAAAGTCGTAACCCTAAATTTAACATTGACACCACCTTATCTGTATTCCTTTCTAATCAGTAAAGGGTGCTAATGCTCTGTTTCTAATGGCCTGGTACAATTGTCTCTCATCTGGCAAACCCCAGAGATGAGACATCTTTATTACTCCTGGGTCAGAAGGTTATACTGGGTGGTATTAGGCATTAGAATCTTATTTTATTTCCAGAATTCTGTTGGAGACATTTGATTAAAGAATTTCCCAATTGAGCCACAGGGGTAAGATCATGCAAATATGAAAGATATGCTTGATCTGTCACATTAGCTTAAAAGATCTGGCCCATTAGTTCTACCACAAGGTGGGCTGAACCATATAGGTCCATGTGTACTTTGGAGGCTGCGTCTTCTAATACAAGAATTGTTAAGAGCCTGAAAGGTACAGGCAAGCTGCCCCGTGAACTTTCTCTCACTTAGCTCGACATCTTTGAGAAGTCCTGCTGGGTTTTTCAACTCTGTTAATTAACAGAGAGCTCACCCAGAATTACTGCATTGTCTTGGACTCCTAATGAGGTCTGTGCACAAATGCCAGCTAAACTCTGCCTCGTGCTGCTGCTGTTCATCATCTGATCCTGCTGCTTGGTGGGGGCCAATTTGTGCTTGACCAAAATGGCTGCAGGTGAGAAACATTGAGAGGACCATTCTGGACTACAACCTCACTCATGGGAAGGGTCAATGTCCCTTGAGGAAGTCCATTGTGGGGCGGGGGTTGGGTGGAGTTGACATTGAGTGAGAGCTTGGGGTCAGGGTGGGGACATGTAAAATGTTATTCTTTGGCTGCACTAGTCTTAAACGTCTCAAGTTCTCTGCACCCCACCGGTCCTTTCCTTGGGAAAATCACAGTCTTCATGCACTGGGAGTTTCCTAAGCAAATAGCTGGTAGAATACAAGATGTAGGTGTGGGTTTGCTCAAAGGATGTGTGAGTCAGCAAAAGAACCATTGCAACATTGGCACCATATCATAGCACATGAGGCTGACATGTGCCTCTGCTGACAGCTCTGAAATTCAGAGCAATCCTAGCTCAGTAGCGGAACAGGAAGTCCTCAGAATTTATTTAATTTTTAATTTATTAAAAAAATCTCCCGCATTGACAGGTTATGCATGTCTTAGGGGCTGACTCTCCTCCATCTGCAGTTGGTTCTTTGGATAGCGCTCACGTCTGCCCCTGAAATGTCCCTCCAGACTCAATAGGAACACAGGAAGCAGCCTTATACTATCAGACCATAGGTCTGTCTAGCCCAGTATTATCAACACTGACTGGCAGCAGCTCTCCAGGGTGTCAGGGAGGAGTTTTTCCTGCCCTACCTAGAGAAGCCGGGGATTGAACCCAGGACCATCTGCATGCAAAGCATATGCTGCACTACTGAGCAGTGGCCTTTGTAGGCATGTGCAAAGGGAAGATATCCTTTATAAATAAGCAGCAAGATTTTCCCACCATGAACCCTTTGCTTCCCTTACCTGAACCAGATTCTTCTCAACCCATTTTGCACCAAAGGACATTGTTGTGTTGATACTTTGGTCAGAGTACTGGGTCATCATGCCTAACTGAAAGTGTGTGTGTGTGTGTAATTTTTTTGTATTTAAACACTCACAAGCAGACACTAGCAAACTTTTACTCACTCCATCTTGCAGCCTGGATCTCTCTTCTGAATCTGTCATCTCCAGCGTACTTTTGCAATAAATGGAGACATGGTTTTTATTCCGGAGCTGTGTTCCTCAGTGTAAAAGGTCAGCACCAATTCTGTTTTTGAAGTCTTGTTCTGGTCTGGAACCATCCCTCCCCCCGCCCGCCCTCTCTCTCGCCTGCTCTTTCAGTTAAAACCAGTACAGATTCTTCATCTGTTCTTAGGTGTGCAGAGTTTTGTGCCATGAGCCTTCACCGCAGAGGGGTTTTTGATTAAAATGACCATTTCTCCTGGCACAGATGGATTAATAACTCTTATTGTGGCAGAAGATTTTGGGGGCCAGAACATGCTTCATCAGATATATGAAATGTTGTTCTCGGTTGGCAGGCATTTATATACACATGGGTGTGGAAGAAAATAAACTGAGGCCAGAGGGCCCAAATATACAAGAGGTATTTGTGGCATGTTACTATGTGGAAACAAGAAGAAGTGAAAACAAGATCTAGTCCAAAGAGTAAAAGATGTGTTGGCAAAACAAGATAAAGGGTATACACCCGTCTTCCCCATCCTAGTGCTCTCCGGATGGCTGGCTGGGAGTGATGCACAATCGGAGGGCACCAGGATGGAGAAGACGGGTGTACATAAACACCTAGTAAGGGGCAAGTAGTTTCTGTTGAGCCCAAGTCTGATAGTGTCACGTTTGATACGAACGAATGCCAGAGTCTCCCTCTGGAGCTTCCTTGTTGTTGGAGTTCTGCAGCTTTTGGGTCTGTGCTTTATTGTCCGAGGAGAATGAAATGCTCCCCGTCTGCTTCCTGGGTGATTCCATTTTCACTGTCTGACTTGTGCCCATTGGGTGCAAGTGGGTAGAGGCCCCGATGTCGGTGCTGGCTCTCATGGGAAGGCGTGTCTGTGAACAAGCCGTTCCTGGCGCGGCTGACGCTGGCACGTTGCTTGGGTAGATAAGAGGACAGGGCTGGTTGCAGGGTTGACTGCGTGGGCTGGTTCTTGGGTTTCAATTCCTGAAAGAGTAGTCTATTTTTTCTGGCGAGTACTTGCTTCAAGTTATAGGCAAGGATAAAATGGGGAAGGGGAGAGAACTGTGTGTGCCGCCTTGGGCTCCTTGGAGTAAAGCTGGATTATAAATTTAATAAATAAGGCCTGTGAGAGAGGAGGACAGTCTTCCTGGATAGCCTGTAGATTAGGGATGCACAACCTTTTGGGGTCAGAGGGCTGCATGTAATGCTGGCTCAGGGGCCACACACATAGGTGCATATGCATACATGCGCGTGCGCGCACACACCCCAGTGATCCTGATATGGGTCACTTTTTCCTTTCTGATAGGGGCAGCGGGGAAAAAGCGATTGGTATGGAGATCTCTAGGGGAGGACGTGGAGAGCCCTCTCTCTGCCTTGTCCCCCTGAGATCCTGATACAGATCGCTCTTTCCACGCTGCTAGCAATTGACAGTACAGGCGGTGGCAGCAGAAGCAATAGGCCGCAACTACAACAGCACAATTGGCAGGAATGTGGTCATGCCAGGATTAAGGTACTCAGGGCTGCAGTTAAGGCCGGGGGGGGGGGGGGCATATGCAGCTTGTGCACGTGCACACTCGTAGATCTTTGATGACATGCTGGAGAGTCTTTAGTTGAGAGCTGTCTAGGTGACATCCAGTAGTCTTTTTTTTTTTAAGTGGAACTAGACGAGCGCTGGAAACATTTACACAAATAGCATGGAGACCTTTGAAACCCTTCTTCTGCGGGAGGCTGGCCATCTCATGCCTGCTGGCCCTCTCAGACTGGCAGACAGAACTGCCACCACTCTCCTACTTTTCCTCTCCTCTGTGTATTTCTCTGTGGGTCTCTGGGGATTCCAACATTCCCCTCTCAGCCAGAGAGGGTGTTTTTATAATGATAGCATGCAGTACCAAAGAGCGTGCATGGGGGTATGGAGATCCACTGCATTGTAAGGAAACATGGCAGCCGGGAGAGCATGCGAAGAAGCTGCCTTATCTGTCTTGTGATAATTGTAATCTAGGAACATGTCCTTAGAGGAACCATCAGAAATACAGATGGATTTATTTTTTAGGAAATGGAGAGCTTTTAAAATTAAATATTTTTGTGAACCGCCCAGAGAGCTCCAGCTATTGGGCGGTATAGAAATAAATAAATAAATAAATATACTCATACTACACAATCAATAATACATTCATATATTTGAAGTTACATGTTTGCAATTTCAACACCACGTAAACTTACAACCCCACTTTAGAGGGATCATAGTGTCAGGGTGGAAACTGAGCCCAGAGAGCCTCAGAGCAGTTCGGATTCTGAGGAGGAACAGCTATCCGTGGGAGAGGGGCCAGCTCATCCCTCCCAGGCTCAGCACCTGGCAGAGATTCCTCCTGCCAGCATTCCTAAGATAGATAGCGACCCTGGCAGTGAGGGAATGCGGGAGGGGGGCTTCTTAGATGCTCGAGGCAGACACAAGTAGCTGCAAGCAACGGCCGCCTCCCATGGACCCAAGGGAAAGAGGGAGGATCTCTCCTTAGCCCATAAGTTCTGGGACTTCAAGTGACTCTCTTTCAAACGGGGATCAACTGACTACTTGAAGCTTAGGCCACCCTGCTGTTCCTTGCTTTAGTCGCTGGTGATTAGCATCAGAAAGAGTCATTAAGTTGTAAAAGGATTAAAGCTTTGAAAAGAAATCCTTTTGTCTGTGTCTTGAGTTGGCTATTGGAATCTACTGGGAGAGGCCGCCAGAGCGCTCCTGACACATGGGGATGGGAGTTTAAGGATTGCTCTTGGAAGAGAGGAGGGGAACAGAGGAGAGGGGAGAGCAGATATAGAAACAGGCTGTCACTGAGCCTGTTTAGTATCTGGCAACGAACATTTTGTATTGACATCTTTGTTTATTTATTTATTTAATCAAATTTATTTATTTATTTATTAAATTTATTGATCACTCATCTGGCTGGTCACTCAGCCACTCTGGGCAATGTACAATAATAGAACAGTTTAAACAATAAAATTCTACATTGACAACATATTTCTAAAAATACCCTAACCCACCTCAAATACCTGCCTGAACAGCCACATTTTTAATGCGTGGCAGAAGCTCATTAAAGAGGGGGCATGGCGGAGTTCACTAGGGAGGGAGTTCCACAGAGTGGGGGCCACCACAGAGAAGGCCCTCTCCCTTGTCCCCACCAGTCTAGCTGTCCTGGCTGATGGGACAGAGAGAAGGCCATCCAAGGCTGATCTTATTAAGCAGCTTGTCTGGTGTTGCTGGAGGTGCTCCTTGAGATAGGCTGGGCCGGAACCGCATAGGGTTTTAAAGGTCAAAACCAACACCTTGAATTTGGCCCGGAAAACAACTGGTAAGCAGTGTGACTCCTTCAGCACCGGAGTGATGTGATCTCGCCGGCGGCTGCTTTTAATCAGGCACGCCGCCGCGTTCTGTACCAGCTGCAGCTTCCGAACCATCTTCAAGGGTAACCCCACATAGAGTGCATTACAGTAGTCTAAATGAGAGGAGACCAGGGCATGTACTACTGATGGGAGCAGATGGTCGGGAAGGTAGGGGCGCAGCCGTTGTATCAGATGGGGTTGGTACAGTGCTGTCCAGCTCACAGCTGACACCTGAGCCTCCATGGACAGCTGGGAGTCTAAAATGACCCCCAGGCTGCGGACCTGGTCTTTCATGGGTAGCCGTACCCCATTCAACACCAGGTCAACATCCCCCAACCTCCTCTTGTCTCCCACCAAAAGTACCTAAGTCTTGTCAGGGTTCAGCTTCAGCTTATTCCTCCCCATCCAGCCACTCACCATCTCCAGACATTTGGACAGGGATTCTACAGCCAACCTTGGCGAAGATTTAAACGAGAGGTAGAGCTGCAGGACATCTGCGTATTGATGACACCGCACCCCAAACCTCCTGATGATAGCCCCCAGCGGTTTCACATAGATGTTAAATGGCATCGGGGAGAGGATGGAACCCTGTGGCACCCCACAAGTGAGCGGCCACGGGTCCGAAACCACCTCTCCCAGTGCTACCTTCTGGTAATTGCTGGAGAGGAAGGACCGGAACCACCGTAATACGGTGTCTCCAATGCCCAACCCCTCCAGGCGGTCCAGGAGGACACCATGGTCAACAGTATCAAAAGCCGCTGAGAGGTCGAGGAGAACAAGGAAGGAGCATTTGCCCGTATCCAGAGCCCTCTTCATATCATCCACCAAGGCGACCAAGGCCGTTTCTGTCCCATGCCCAGGCCTGAAGCCCGACTGAAATGGATCTAGATAATTGGCTTCTTCCAAGTGTGCCTTCAACTGCGTCGCCACCACCTGCTCAATCGCCCAAAAATGACAGATTTGAGACTGGGCGAAAGTTGTTTAGAACTTGGGGATCCAAGGAGGGCTTCTTTAAAAACGGTCTTATCACTGCCTCCTTGAGAGCTGATGGCATCACCCCCTCCTCAAGGGAGGCGTTTACCACCACCCTGATCCCCTCACCCAGCCTCTCTCTGCAGCTCATAATGAGCCAAGATGGGCAAGGATCAAGCAAGCAGGTGGTCGGCCTTACAGATGAAAGCACCTTGTCCACTTCATCAGAAGGAAGAAGCTGGAACCTGTCCCAGAAAACCAGTTTGCCACAGGCCGCCTCTTGCTCACTAACTGTATCCAGAGCACACGGAATAACACTCCTAATCCGATCAATTTTATCTGCAAAGTGCCTTGCCAAGCCCTCACAGGAGGCCTTAGAATGCTCCAGCAGTTCTGGAGCAACTGGACCGACCAGGCTCCGGACCACTTTGGTGCGAACGTCATGCAAGTGAGCCCCTTAACCTGGTCTTCCCCAGCCTGGTGCCCTCCAGATGTGTTGGACTGCAACTCCCATCATTCCCAGCCATCAATGGCCATGCTGGCTGGGAATGATGGGAGCTGCAGTCCAGCACATCTGGAGGGCACCAGGCTGGGTGAGGCTGCCCTAACAGAGTCCAGTATGGGTCAGACCGTTAGTCCAGGGGAGAGGCTCATTCCCAGCCTCACTACCAGAAGTCCGCTTAACAGGAGGGGCTGGGCATTGCAGCAGACACCTTCCATGTGCAAAGTGGAGGCGCTGTCACCGGAGTGGTGACACATTCCTAAAGGAGTGGAGCACCAACGGCCAGCAGGTGTGCAGAACAGGAGACAGGTCGGGATGGGGCGCCCTACCTGACAACCGTATTGATTGTAAGCTCCGTGAGGACAGGGACCTCTCTTGTGCTCATGTTGTTCTGCAGCATGACGACGTTGTGCATAAATAACAGCAACACATTACCCACTTCCTATGTTAAAAATCCCAAAGTGATTCACAACATATTACAAAACAATGCATTATTAAAAGCATAACAGCATTGAGATAAGTTAATGGTTGGGAAAAGCACTTTTGGAGTGCTTGGGTGCCAAGAACTGGTGCTCACTCAGTGAAATTGGGCAAGAGATTCAGGACAGACCAACAAAAGCCCTTTTTCACCCAACCGGGAACTAACTTCTAGAACCTGCTGGTGAAATTGTGGTGATGGGATGGGCCACTGTCTTAGATGGCTTTAAACAAGGATTAGGCAAGTGCATGGAGGAGGAAAAGTCTTATCAGCAGCTGTTAGTTATGAGAGCCAGATAGATATTCCATGTTCAGAGATATGTTGCCCCTGAATACCTGTTGTTGGGGAGCGATAGTGGGAAAGGACTGTTGCTGACAAATCTTGCTTTGGGCATCCCATGCGGCTGGCCACTGTTGGGTGCTGCGCTAGCTGGACCATCCAGCAGGCTTCCGCATGGATTCTTCAGTTCCTTCTCTTTGTGGCTGAGGTGGGCGGGGGGTGGGGTATGGCCACTCCTTTGCAACCAGAGGGGTTAGAAGCCTTCTTTAAAAAAATGAAGTTGAGTTGGTGTTGTCAAGATACCAAATGTCACCCGTACTCAGGATTGCTGGGTGCATCTCCTCCCAAGCAATAGCAGATGGGTCATTGGGCTGTTGGGCCTTCCTATCTGGAGAGGTTACGCCATCCGAGCAGTTGCAGCATAGTCCCGTGTTCTAGGTTTTTTTCACTTCTTCCCAACAGCTTGTTAAAATACATTGCGCAGGTGGAATGTTTATGCAAAATGAGGAATTTCATAACTGCAGTTGTGTGGGGCAGGGCAAATACTATCAGCAAAATCCAGAAGGAGTAAGAGAACCTGCTCCTTCATTTTGGAAGTGCTGTCAGGAGGTGCTGTGAATCCAAGCTGTGTTTCTGAGGCTGCCTGTAAGCACTGCAGGGCACTGGCCTACCTTTTGGAAAAGAGAGGTGCCCTCTTTCTCTCTGTTTAGTCTATAGGTAACATCAGCCGGTGATTCTGAAATAATTTTCAAAGCAATGGGGGCTTTTTAGCTTAAGAGAAATGCCACCAAGGAGAGAGCCTGCAAGGGGCCCTTAGAAAATCCTGCAACAGTAGAGAATGTTGTAAAGGTTCAGCCCTCTGTATACGGCAGCTCCTCATCTGTTTCTGCTCGTTTTGGTTGAAGACTCTGCTTCAGACCCCTGGACAGAGTTTGGGCAGGGTGGGGGTGGGGGGAAGTTCCAGAGAGTGTGCATGTGCGTTTTTGCTCCCATCGAAAGCCCTGCTCAGGTTCTCAGTGTGCCAGCTGATTGCAGAAATGCAGCCTCAGAAACCTTCCCATTTCATTCAGCTTGGGGCAGACATCCGTAACCTCTGGCCCATTGCTTTGCCAGCGTGCTAAAATAAGCACGATTGCCACTTGCAGTCCCAGCATTCCTGCTGGGTCATGAGAGAAGGACCTTCCTGGCAGCCAGCTGGTTTTATTACCCTCTTGTCACTGCAGCAGATAAGAGCAGCTCTGCTTGAGAGGACAACAGACCGATGTCCCCACCTTGGCCCTGTTTGATAACTGCTCCGAAAGAACCACTCCTGTGATCTTCAAGTTGGCTCGCTATACGCAGAGCCCTTTTCTAGCTGGTCTCTTGGCCCCCAGGATTGTTTTTTAAAAAAACAACTGCATCGTTCCAGCAGGTCTTTCCAGCCGATCTGCCGGACGCAATTCGTGGGATGGAACCCCAAGGTTCAGCCAGACTGAATTCCAGGAAAAGAAGGAAAGAAGGGGCTGGACCCAACGGGGCTACTGAGACAGATGGCGTCCCACCCAAAATGCCGCGGAACTGTTTCGTAAGTAAAAGGCCTGGCCGGGCGGGTGGAGCTATTGATCAATGTTCAGCTTCTAGTAAAGTTGAATGACACGTATTACGCTCCAGCTCTCTCATTTGGAGCCAGAGAACATAACTGAACAGGGGTGGATTATAAGAGTGGCTTAAGGAGCAAAATGAGGCATGTCAGCACCACTGAGAGCCAGTTTCCCTTAACGATCCGGGTTGTGTGTCTGAATGCTGGAATTTACTCAAGCAAAGCAACTGAAAGGGTTGCTGCTGCTGTGCTTTTTTGGAAGGCACCTTTGGTAGCCTCTGGGTCAGTATGCAACTCAGGATGACACATTTTGCCGAAGTGAAAGTGTAATCCTCTCTCTTGCTTTAAGTCCATAATGTGATCACTCCCTGCTGCCCCTCCCAGGGAAGGCACACATATTACTGCAATCATTCTCTCCAGCTGACAGCTGAGATCAGATGTTGCAGTAATTTCAATCCAGGCGCCCTGCAACCTTCCCTCCTTGTATTGGATACCAGCACTTTGCCCTTTTCAGCTGCCTCTGACCTGCTTACCAACTATATGTCCATTCCACACCAAAAGGAAAGGGGGACAGGAATTTGAAACCCTGCAACTGGAATATCCCAGTCCTGCAATCGATATTATTCTTAACATGTGGAAACTGCAACAAAATGTGGTGGTATATCCTTTGCCCCCAATAGGAGTGTTCCTGTTCAGTATGCCACCCAGCTAGCCAGGCCCTCCTCTGGGATACCATAAGCAGTTAGGACGGGGTGGGCAACACGTGGGCCACACGTGGCTCCGTCTGCCCGTCACCACACCGCTGCATTTGAGGGGGAAACAATTTCACAGAGAATAAATGGTGTCCATAGTTGTATAGCACACTGAAAGCAGCAAATTTAGCTACATTTGACCCTTTCGGTGCTACGGACCGCATTTTTTCCTGGTGCCCTGCAGAGTGTGGCCCACTGGGGAGGGTCTGGGGGGCAAAAGTAGCCCCTAGACCTCCTGTAGGTGCCCACCCCTGTGTTAGGGGCTCAAGGCAGCCATTCACTCTTCCCACCCCTCAGTTCTCTGCTTTTCTTTCCAGCTGATGCTCTTAGTGAGAACTGAACATGCTCAGTTCTAATTGGGCTGTTTGGCAGCGGGGGGGGGGGGATCTCTTCTGGAGCCATTTCAGATATTCTCCAAAACATGCTGCACAGGCACGCACATGCCCCTTATTTCTCCGAGGCCCGGAATTCTCAATCAGAGGGAGTGATGATAAGTACGCCGCCGCCATCGTGTGTGGCCTTTCACAAAAGAGGCATGTCCCCGGGGTGGGTGTGGAGGAGTGATTTGTAGAGGACAGTTGAAGTGCATATTCAGTGTACAGGCCTGCAGCTCCTTTGTTTCATTGTGATTTCAGCTTTCAAGTCATTGGAGGAATGCTCTGGCAAAGAAGGGATAGTAGTGCAGACCAAAGAGAGAGATGTTCATCCATTAAGTCATTCATTTCATTTCTATACTTCCCAATAGCCAAAGCTCTCTGGGCAGTTCACAAAAATTAAAACCCAAAAATACAACATGATCATACAGTAATTTAAAATAATTTAATACAGCAAAAACAATGAACAGTAGAATACCAGGGCCCGATAAAACAACTGACATTAAAAGCCCCCTCATATTCCATCAAATGCCTGGAAGAGGAGAAAAGCATTAACCTGGTGGTGGAAAGATGACATTGTTGCCACCATGTGGAACTTGTTGGGGAGAGTGTTCCACAGTTGGTGTGCCACCACTGGGAAGGCCCTCTTCCTTGCTGCCATCCTCTGAACCCGTCTCAGAGGAAGGCCTCAGATGATGATTGTAGTGTATGGATAGGTTCATACCAGGAGAAGCGCTCCGTCACGTATTGTGGTCCCAAGCTATGTAAGGCTTTATAGTTAAAAACCAGCACCTTGAATCGGGCTCAGAATCATACAGACCACAACTTCATGTTCCCACATTATTTTCAGAAATAGGAGGAATAGGGTGGTACTTGTGTAATAAACCTCCAGACTTTCTGGGCTTTATGTGGAATTAATTCCACACTCCACAGTAAGTGAAGTTGGGTCATGAACATACAAAGCTGCATTACACCAAGTCAGACCATTTCATCCAGTACTTTTCTACTCAGATGGGCAGTGGCTCTCCACCGTCTCAGGCAAATGTCTTTCCTTTTACCTGAGATCTTGTTCGAAGTGGAAATGGCATGGATTGACCCTCACACGCCCTACCCCCCATCTGCTGCCCTTTCGGACAAGCACATGCTACAGTTCTCCCATAATGTTGGGCTACGTGGCCTTTTGGTCCCTTTTCAGGTCTGATTCACTGCTGAATAAAGGTTTAGTGGTGCTTTTTTCTCAATAGTTGAAGCTGGCTTACTTTCTTGATGAACTTTTAAACTTAGGGGCTCAGGGAGCCAGCTCCATTTTCCGATGAGCTTGAAGTGGATTACAGCAAGCCGTACATCCGAGTGACGTTTGAAGAAGCAATGAGAGGGACTCCACGTAAGTAATTCTCAAAGGAGCACACTGAGCGCACTTCATTTTTACAGCACACCCACAACCCAAACCGTCCTCCTTCAGGTGTGGCTAGAGCAGTCAGGTACTGAGGTTTATGGATGGAGGAGCTGACAGTAGCTTTATTTATTCATTTCATTTCTATACCACCCAATAAAGGGAGCTCTCTGGGCAGTTTACGAAGATTAAAAAAATTAAAAATACAATATACAGAGATTAAAAACCATCTACATAAAAAACACATGAACAGACAATATACACAAAAGAAACATATATCTAAAATGACTTCAGACAATCTCAAAAGCAAACATCCATAAACATAAGACATTCCAGGAAGGATTAAAACTTGATCATATGCTTCTGAATGCCTGGGAGAAGAGAAAGGTCTTAACCTGATGCAGAAAAGATAACCATGTTGGCACCAGGCGGGCCTCATCGGGGAGATCATTCCATAATTTGGGGGCCACCACCAAAAAGGCCCTCTCCCTTGTTGCTGTCCTCCGAGCTTCCCTCGGTGTAGGCAGCTGGAGGAGGGCCTCAGATGCTGAGCATAGTAGACGAGTAGGTTCGTGTCGGGAGAGGCGCTCCATCGGGTGCCGTGGTCCCAAGCCGTGTAAGGCTTTATAGGTTAAAACCAGCTCCTTGAATCAGGCTCAGAAACATACCGGCAGCCAGTGCAAGCGGGCTGGAGTCGGTCTTATATGTTCGGACCTTTAATGCATTAACATTAAAACCTCGAGATCTCTACTGAGTTGTTAGAATCACCTTCTGTTTGATTGCAGTCGTCCAAATAAGGTCTCAATGGCTGGGCATGTTGGGAGCTGGAGCCCCACACATCTGGAGGGCACCAGGATGGGGAAGGCTGCTGTACTGTAGGTGTGGGCAGAAAGCAGATTCCCAGATGTTTGGGACTTCAACTCCCAGACTTCCTGACCATTGACCATGCTGGCAGGGGCTTCTGGGAGTTGAAGCCCAAAACATCTGGAGATGTCCCTTCTGCCCACACAGCTGTACTATATCAAGAACACTGTGGCCTAGAAGACTTTGACTTAGGGTGCAGTCCTATGCATGTTTATTTTATTTTATTTTTATTATTAAATTTATTAATTGCCCATCTGGCTGGTCACCCAGCCACTCTGGGCGATGTACAACATACAATAAAAACAGTTTAAAACAATAAAATTCTACAATAAAAACATTTTCTAAAATACCCTAACCCACCCCAAATGCCTAAATGTTTAGGCTGGAAAAAAGCCTGCAACTCCCAGCATGACCTAGCTGGCTGTGGCATGCTGCAAGTTGTAGGCATTTTTTCTGTCTAAACATGCATAGGATTGCTCCTTTAATGTTTTAAAATGCCTTCACTACTGCTCCTCTCACGAAACTGGACCATTCCTTAAACTCAACTTTGCGGCACCCCATTTCACCCAGAGCTGTGCAAGGAAAGCACATGGATACTTTTACACTCCCTCCCTCCCCTGTTACATGGCAGTGAAGATTTGCCCTTGAACTCCGACTATGGATTACAAGAGAGGATTTACCAGGGCTTCCTTATGCTGACTGGGTGTGAAGTGCAGAGCCTCGCCTTAGCTTCCCCCAGCCCCACTTCCACAATGGAAATGCGGAGTCCCCTTAATCTCTCTGTCAGTAGCAATGAAGTCATCATCAGAGGTGAGGCTGAGTGGTGTCTCCACATACCAGATAAGACTTGCTTGGTGCCATTCATGGTGGGTGGTGCCTGGCTCCTGTGCAGTGGAGGAGGCAAGGGAAAGTAGGCCAAACCCTCTCTTAATTTAGCTACAGCAGGTCCCCTAATCACTCAAAACAACAAGCAAGCTTCCAGAGGGATCAAGAAGCATCACCTGACTTGCTCTGGCCTGTTGCTAGAAGGAGGCTTCCTTGGCTGGTTTCCCTTCCAAGATCTGGGTGGAGGCACACAGGCTTAGTCCCTCAGCTCACCAGTCACGACCAATTGCAAGCTCTAGTCCTGACAGACATTCCTGAATTAGCCATAATTGTGGAGGGGTATGTGTGTTATGGGGCCGCGGTGGCTTAGTGGTTAAGACGCTGAACTGCAGACCGGAAGGTCAGCAGGACAGCAGTTCGAGACCTGAATGCTGCGTGACGGAGTGAGCTCCCGTCTTCAGTCCCAGCTTCTGCCAACCTAGCAGTTCGAAAGCAAGAAATTGCAAGTAGATAAATAGGTACCGCTTCGGCAGGAAAGGTAACAGCGTTCTGTGCACCTTGGTGTTCAGTCATGCCGGCCACATGACCATGGAAGCGTCTTTGGACAGCGCTGGCTCTTCGGCTTAGAAATGGAGATGAGCACCACACCCTAGAGTCGGACACGACTGGTTGGGGACACCTTTACCTTTTTACCTTTTTATGTGTGTTATGGGTCTGGATGTGTCCATTTGCTTTCCCCCAGTATCCACAGACCACATGGCAGTCTTGCACACCATATGTGGAAATTCTACCTGTCTATATAGCTGCTACATGAAGCCAAAGTTTGTGGGTAGACGTTTACATGGGGGGAGCTGGAGAGATTTCTACTGGTTCACAAAACCCTGTGCCATGATGGGTCTGTTTCTCCGGACATGCTTCATATATTATAATTGCCCTGTACGGAAAAGATTTCTTTGTAGAAAGATGTAGGTAGATCTTATGTGACAAACAAATGCAACTCGTGTGAAAATCGTACTGCATGAAGAAAGGCCCTTCTTGTTTACTCACCAATGAGAGAAATGTGAGACAACTCCTCACACACGTGCCCTGATCTTTGTGTGCCCTGTCACACCCGCAAAAGCTCGGGTTGTCATGGTGGGTCCAGGTTTTGCCTGCAGCTAAGTTCTGACTCGTGCTGTTCCTGTTGCAGCGTGGGAGCCACTTCTGTGCATTCTCACGCCACACCAATAAGGTGTGTAAACGTGAACCCCAAGAGCTTCAGCAAAGAAGCTCTAAACTTGAAACCATAACAAGACCCCCTGTGGTGTAGCTGGAGTACAACTCCCAGCATTCTCCGGCCAGCTGGGGGTTGTAATCCAACACTTCTGGGGGGCACGAGGCTGGGGAAGGCTGTAGCAGATGGGATCTTGGATATTTGGGCCTGCGACAGATGCGTTGGATGGACTTGGGACAGGCCTTCGTGGAGACCTTCTAGCAACTTGTTCACAGGCGTGGTTTGGCTTTTCTTGTTCCTCTTTTCAGTGGACAGACCAGTCAGGGTTTATGCTGATGGTATTTTTGACCTGTTCCACTCTGGACACGCCCGGGCCCTGATGCAGGCAAAAAACCTCTTCCCAAACACGTACCTCATTGTTGGAGGTAAGGAAGTGTTCTTTTGACTTTGTCAACGTTGGTGGGGGTGGGCTGGGGGTGGAGAGAGAATTTGCTTGGCTGGGGGAACAATGATTGATGTAAAGGAAGTGGACAGAGAGAGAGCTTTCTCCCTCTCTCATAATACTGGAACAGCCTTTCCTGACTCTGGGAATGATGGGAGTTGCAGTCGAACACATCTGGAGGGTGCTAGGTTGGGCAGGGCTCTGATAGCTCTTGGAGGTTTGGCCAGTGAAACTGAAGAGCAATAGATTCAGATCAGACACAAAGGCCTGTTTCACACAACACAAAATTTGTGGCATTCACCACCACGGGGTGTGGCTTTAAATGGGGGATGAGACAAATTCATGTAGAAGGCGAGCTCTGTTGATGGCTGTTGGTCATGATGGCTATATCTCCCTGGCCACTCCTGGAAACATGGAAACAGGCTGCTGGAGTAGCTTCATAGGAAGCTGCCTTATGCTGAGTCAGACCGTGGGTCCGTCTAGCCCAGTATTGTCAGCCGTGGCTGTCCAGGGTTGCAGGCAGGAGTTTTTCCAGCCCTACCAGGGGATGCTGCTGGGAATTGAACCTGGGGCCTTCTGCATGCCAAGCAGGGGCTCTACTAAATGAGCCAAGCTCCAGCTTGTTGCTCTCATCCAGTAGGATCCTTATGTTCTCCTTACCACAGTTCAGTCCCGTGGGTATTGCCCTGTACTCTTTTTGGTTTATGGTTAGAGCTGATTCCTACAGTGGTTTTCTTCCTCCTAGTATACCTGTGGAGGAATCTGTGCAAGAAGCCTTCCTTCTGGACCCACATGGGTTTTTCGGAGGTGATCCCCAGCCAAGTGGCCAGATCCCCACCAGCTTCTGCTTGCCAATCGTATCTGCAAAATCCCGCCTGGATATTTTCATGCTGGGATAACGCTGCTTGCATGGATTCTTCTGCAGGTAGCTTTCTGTGGAGGAACAGCATTGCATAGGAGCCAGCCTCTGAAGCGTGATCCCAGCCAATGCTGAGCTGAAACTGATTTAACTCACAGCTGATCCAAATCACCATTTTTCTGCATGAGGAACTCATTATGTGTCCCATTGCAAGTTCAACATAGCTCCGGTTTTATTGGGCAAGATAGGCAACTATTCCCATGAAAGTGTGACAAGGGCGTCTCTCCGAGTTGGCCATCCCAGCCATTGTGCGTTGGCCAAACCTCCTCGCAGCAGAGGTGGGTTTGAAGAGAAATGTGAAGGATGAGGGAGGAACAGCACCGTGTCAGTATTCTGGGCGGGCGCTCCAGGGAGAAGGGCACAGGTGAGACCCAGCAGCCTTGCTCTCAGAGAACAGGAGCCCTCTGGGCATCGTGCGTTCTTCCCCGTTGTTTCCACGCCCGTAGTCTGCAGCGACGAGCTGACACACAACTTCAAGGGCTTCACGGTGATGAACGAGGCCGAGCGCTACGATGCCGTGCAGCACTGCCGCTACGTGGACGAGGTGGTGAGGAATGCGCCGTGGACTCTCACACCGGAGTTTCTGGCTGAGCACAGGGTAAAGGGCGGGTGCAGAAAGCACCTCTGGCATATGCTTGGGGAGCGGGGAGGTACTGGAGTCCGGTGACTTCAGTCCTTTGACTCGCCTGAGCGGGGAAGATTTGTGGGAGTTGAGAAGCTGCAGGAGGAAGCAAGAGGCCTGGCTGATGGTCTAGCAGTGGCCTGCCCCGCGCCCTCGGCAGTTCCTGCTCCTGGCATCGCAGTGCCCTCTCACTGGGTCCGTTGGGCCTCTGTTATGCTTTCACTGGCATCGCGCGCTCCCTTGCTAATGGCTGCTGTTGCCCATCCTGCAGATCGACTTTGTGGCCCATGATGACATCCCATATTCCTCTGCTGGCAGCGATGACGTCTATAGGCACATAAAAGAAGCGGGTGAGTTTGTGGCTGTGGTTGGAACAGCAAACACCATCCCTTTGGCACCATTTCGTAGGCTGGCTCCTTTCTGGCCACTGTTGCCCAGAGCTCTACGGTTTGTCTGCATGGACTGCACTAGTGCCATAGTCGGAAAGTCACAACAACAGGCCTCCTTAGCCTGTCTGATCATCCGGCCCTGGCTGAAACAGCCTCCAAGTCCTTTTCCACGGAAATAAATAAACCGAGTGCAGGGCCAAATACAGATGGCCTCGTCTGTCCGCAGTCTTTCCACAGACCACCTGAATGGAGCTTGCAGGCCACCATTTGAGAACCTTTGATCTCATTAGTTAGCTTTTTCTTTCCTGCCTTCTCTTAAGTGCTTGGGGCAGGTTACCATGTAGACATGCGTGCTGCTTACAACAACCCTCTGAAAGTGAGAAATAGAGACTGGCTTCAGAAGCCACAGCGGGGCAGGGGGCTTCTAAGCTGGATCTCCCGAGCTGAGATAGCTTACACGGTCCAGAGAGAGGTAGATCGTGAGGTGAACACAAGGGGAGCTTGTGCATTAGGGCCGTGTCTCTTGTCTTTGCCTTTGTCCCTCCTCTTTTGCCCCCCCAGTCTTTTGCATAATGTTTATTGCAAGCCTCCAGGAAGGGAGTGGTGTCTTTACATATTGTATAATGCCATCAGCACTTCAGCCTTTTTGGACAGACTAAGCTCCAGATGAATGTCCATCCAGCCTTTCTCTGGCCACCACAGGAATGTTCGCACCGACTCAGAGGACGGAAGGGATTTCCACATCTGACATCATCACCCGCATCGTCCGGGACTATGATGTCTATGCACGGCGGAACCTACAGAGGGGCTACACAGCCAAAGAGCTCAACGTCAGTTTCATCAACGTGAGTCCAACGGATTCAAATTGCTGCCTTGTTTTCCATCATGCCATGGCTTCTGCAGGCCCTGTGGCTGCAGGACAAGGGGGTGGGGGGTTGATCCAGGTTCAGTGCCCAGCATCTCCAATGAAAAGGGTCATGGAGCAGGTTGTGGGAAAGTGCCCTCCCTCTCTGGCTGAGACCCTGGAGAGCTGCTGCTGGTCAGAGTAGACCAAATTGGACTGCATGGACCCTATGCTCAAAGCTCAATTCTTTGAGGGGGTCCAGTGCACGATGGACTCCTGCATAAGGTCACACACATACCCTTCCCTGGTTATAATGATTATTTAGCTTATGATTACTGGGGTTATTTAGTTTATGATTTCTGTGTTCATTCACATGCTGAGCCATGGATTCACTGCTCTAAAGAAGTCTGTGTTCTGCTCCCAAATTCTCTGACTTCATTATATCAGGTGGAAATCATTCATTTGCTTATTTTCCTTATTTTTGGCTGCTTCAGCTAGCCACGGGGAAGGGGAAAGAGCTCCTTGGAGACCAGCAGCTCCATTGCTTGACCACTGGAAGCTCCTTCATCTCCCATGGCCTGGGAGGTTCCCCCAGGTGCTTCCAGCACATTTTCAGGTTCATCTTCTCCACCCTAAACTTACAGGGCTGGGGGGCCCATGCTGCAGTAAGGCCACAGGGCACTAAACAGGGTGCAGGCTGGGTGGAAGAGAGCAAAGGGGGGGGGCGATGTGGCTGAACCACGGACAGCAGAAGGAGGTGAGCATCCAAAGTAAATCACAAAGACGAGAAACGGGTTCTCAGGATGCAAAAAAAAAATTATTGTAGGAAGCTTCCTACAGTACAACTTTTTGCATCCTGAGACCCCTTTTCTCGTCTTTGTGATTTACTTTGGATGCTCACCTCCTTCTGCTGTCCATGGTTCAGCCACGTCACCCCTCCCCCTTTGCTCTCTTCCACTCAGCCTGTACCCTGTTTAGTGCCCTGTGGCCTTAGTGCAGCAGCTCAGCCAGGGAGGCAGACATGCCCTGCCAGCAGCTCAGCCAGGAGGGGCAGGAGCAGGAGGCCCTGGGCATGGAGACCCTGAGCGCTCCCTAGCCAGGAATGGAGGCTGCAGCTTTCTCAACTACAAAAGCCAACGTGCAAGGGAGGCCCTGTCTGTGAGCGGGGAGGTTCGACGTGGCACGGCTGACTGAGCTCCCTCTAAGAGGCAAGAAGGTGGGTGGCTCCCCGGAGCTGCTCTTGGCGCATTGCCTGGGCGGGAGAAG
The DNA here is from genome assembly GCF_057233095.1 of Heloderma suspectum. Classification (NCBI taxonomy): domain Eukaryota; kingdom Metazoa; phylum Chordata; class Lepidosauria; order Squamata; family Helodermatidae; genus Heloderma; species Heloderma suspectum. Next base: position 325,699,659 of record NC_139460.1, on the reverse strand, counting down.
GTTGGGTGCTTTTCTTCCCCTTCCCATCTTTGGCAGGCAGGTTCAGCAGACCAAGAGAGGGGTCTCACCTGGTGGGCTTAATGCCTCGGGGTTCCCAGGACGCCAAATTCTAGATGCAGACTCCAGTGAGCACGCACTGTGATCACAGCCATTAAAGCTGGAGAGGGTCTTTGGGAGGAGGGCGCTGGATCTGCTTAAGCTGGCCTTCCCCAACCTGGTGCCCTCTGGATGTGTTGGACTACAGCCCCCATTGTCCACAGCCTTTGGCCATCCTGGATGCGATGATGCGAGTTATAGTCCAATGCATCTGGAGGGGGGCACCAGGTTGGGGAAGGCTGGTTTAAGTCTTGGAAAATAGAGGGGGGCTGCAAGGAAGAGTTTCCAGCAGCCAAAAACGGCGCCAGGGTCTGCTACCCAGATGCTGCTCTCTTCCCCACTTCCTTGTTGTCCCCCTCCACCCCACATCCTTCAGAAGATCCCAAACATTGTGAAATCCAGATTTTGCCATCCAAATGCATGCATTTCCTTTGTCCAGGCTATTCCAGTGATGGTGCTAAACACATCTGTACGCAGAATGTGGCCCTTCCTTGTGGCAGCGTGCCTACCATCCCTGAAGGCCACGTTTGTTTTTTTGTTTGTTTGTTTACAATATTCATATACCGCTCCTCAGAAGATTTCACAGCGGTGAACAACATGATAAAAGAATAAAACAATGGTTAAAAGAGTTAAAACATTTTTTTTAAAAGACAAACCCCCACAAAGTGGAGTTTAACAAACCATGGCTGGTCATGCAAGGAAGGCCTCTTGAAAGAACAACGTCTTCAGGAGGCACTGGAAGGAACACAATGTTGACGCCTGCCTGACCTCTAAAGGCAGGGAATTCCACAGGAAGGGGGCCACCACACTGAAGGCTCTTTTCCTGGTGGACTCCAACCGGGCCATGGGTCCATGTGGAACCACCAGGAACGTGCCCTCTGATGACCTTGGTGACCAGGCAGGTTGGTAAGGAAGGAGGCACTCTCTCAGGTATCCTGGTCCCAAGTTGTTTAGGGCTTTGTACGCTAGTACTAATACCTTGAACCTGGCCCGGTAGCGAATAGGCAGCCAGCGCAGTTCCCTCAGCAAAGGAGTTACACGCTGAAAGGGGGCAGCTCCCGACAACAGCTGAGCTGCTGCATTCTGCACTAGCTCCAGCTTCCGGAGCAGCCTCAAGGGCAGCCCCACACAGAGCGCATTGCAGTATTCCAGTCTTGAGGTTACTAATGCCTGTACCACTGTGGCCAAGCCATCCCTGCCCAGGAGAGGCCGTAGCTGGTGAACCAGCCAAAGCTGGTAAAAGGCACTCCGAGCTGCCACGACCACTTGGGCCTCCAGCGACAGTGATGGATCTAGGAGTACCCCCAGACTACAGACCTGATCTTTCAGAGGGAGCGCAACCCCATCCAGAACAGGCAGTGAGCCTGTCTCCCACACCCGGGAACCACTCACCCACAGGGCTTCCATCTTGCCAGGATTCAGCTTCAGTTTATTGGCCCTCATCCAGCCCATTACTGAGTCCAGGCACTGGTCCAGGACTTGCACAGCCTCTCCTGATTCAGATGTCACAGGGAGATAGAGCTGCGTGTCATCAGCATACTGATGGCATTGAGCTCCAAAATGACCGCTCCCAGCGGCTTCATATAGATGTGAACCAACATTGGGGACAAGCTGGCACCTTGCAGCACCCCATAGCTCAATTGCCAAAGGACCGAGGAGTAGTCACCCAATGTTACTGTCTGAAATCAGCCCTGTAAGTAGGACCGGAACCACTGTAGCACAGTGCCTCCAATACCTATCCTGCGGAGTTGATCCAGGAGGATACCTTGGTTGATGGTGTCAAAAGCTGATGAGAGATCGAGCAGAATTAACAGGGTTGCACTCCCCCTGTCCCTCTTGATAAAGGTCTTCCATCATGGCGACCAACGTTGTTTGGGGTTGGGGCAGGGGACACGCACGCTGCTCTCATAACCCACCTGATCCCTTACTTTTTCAGGAGAAGAAATACCATTTGCAAGAGCGCGTGGACAAGGTGAAGAAGAGGGTGAAGGACGTGGAAGAGAAGTCCAAGGAATTTGTCCAGAAAGTGGAGGAAAAAAGCATTGACCTCATCCAGAAATGGGAAGAGAAATCCCGCGAGTTCATTGGCAACTTCCTGGAGATGTTTGGCCCTGAAGGTGCTCTGGTAAGGAAGCTGTCCGGCTGTGCGCCTCCCGCTCCTCTCCCTCGTCTCGGAGCAGGGGTGCCACACCGTAGCAGGAGGGCAGGATTCTCTTTCAGAGAAATGCTCAGCAGCTATTTCTCAGTCATGGGCAGGTCCAAAGGCAAAAGGGGCAGGGCCAAAATACCAAACATTTCAGCATATCTTATCTTAAAGCTTTCACTGGTGGTAACTCAGCCTTCAGAGAGGCATTTCAACCTTTTAGAAGGCGGGGGGGCACAAAAGCTGCAAATCCACCAAACAATTGGGGGAGGGGAGGGGCCTTGGGGGGGGGGTGGCCATCTGGAAAGCCCCAGATTAGCCTCCAGGTGGGCTGGATTTGGCCTGCGGGCCTGAGACTCTGCACCCCTGCCTGAGAGTTTGTGCACCTGGGTTTGCCCCTCGCTCTGACTATGCCTAACCCCTCCACATGCCCCCCCCCCACACCGGCACACTGTGTCATAGCCTGTCCACACTCACCCAGAGTCGTACAGGTGGCGGCCTCATATATGACGAGGGCCTGTTGCTGCAGTCTCTGTTGAAAGGAGAAGGCTGGTGATGGGTGAGACCATGGCGAGCGGCTGCTAGTCAGAGCCCTGGACTAGATGGACACAGTGATCTGGCTTGGTGAAGGCAGCCGCATCCCATCCAAATTGCCAACTCATTTGGGGAGTGTTGCCCTTTGGATTGTAGCCAAAGCCCTAAGGGGAGCCCTAAGTTTGCAGAAGTAGAAGAATATCTGGAGGCGGGGGCTAAGGGAGCAAGAAAGCACAAACAGCTCAGTGAGGACACAGCATGCTTGATGGCCACGGTATGCTGAGTGTCCAGAGGGGAATGGAAAGGAATGGAGTATTTGGAAAGGGGGCATGTCTGGCCTGAACACAGAACAGGTGCACTGTGCATTGCGCGGTTTTGTTGCAGGCTGTGCTTCTGTGTTCATGTGTACAACAAGCCTGCGGGGCAGGCTAGTCTGATGGAAAGCAGCTTGTTCCCAAGGCCCAGCCAGTGAGTTTCCTCCCTCAGCCAGGTTTTGGACCTGCATATCCCACCGCCAAGCCCGCCACTCTAACCGCTGTGCAACACTGCTGCTTTGGGCACCTGCAAGTTTTTGTAGAAACTGAATCCAATAAGACAGAGAGCTTTTGCCAAACTGGCGCCCTCCTGGCATGCTGGACTGAATGTGCCTGGCCAGCAGTTGATCCAGCAGGGAGAGGCGCAGGAGGCCCTGGGCACAGAGACCCAGAGCACCCTAGCCAGGGGCAGGGGCTGCGGCCTTCTCAGCCACAAAAGGCCAGCACATTTGTAGAGTTGTGCATGTGGAAGGCGCCAGGTTGGGGGAAGGCTGCAGTAAGAGATCTTGGAATTGGGCCGACCAAAAAAATTCTTTGTAAGACATCCCTAAGCAAGGATTTGCTTAGAAATATACGTTTATCCTCATCACACTGAAGACAACAGGAAACAGCTTTCAGGTTTGAGTGAGCATCTTGACTTCTCCCACCCACCCCCTCTCTGTCTTCTGCAGAAACACATGCTGAAAGAGGGCAAAGGGCGCATGCTCCAGGCCATCAGCCCCAAGCAGAGCCCCAGCAGCAGCCCCACACACGACCGCTCGCCCTCCCCCTCCTTCCGCTGGCCCTTCACCGCCAGGACGCCCCCTTCGTCGCCAGCCAACCTCTCCAGGAACAAGTCCACAGTCACCTACGACATCAGCGAGGATGAGGAGGACTAAATCCCGGCCCCCCGAGAAGAGAAGGGGACGATTCCTACGCATAATTGACCGGCCCCACCTCCAGGCAGGAAGAGAACCACCGCTGAGCTCCAGGAAGCGGGCGCCAAGAGGCTGGATCTGCTGCAGCCGCCCATCCAGGGGGCATCTTTCTCCCACACTAAGGGCTCCTGCCCAGGGGAGCGGGGCACACTGTAATGTTCTCCCGTCCCCCCCTTAGCAGTTATTTTCTTCTTGGGGAAGAGGGAGAAAAGCTGCTCTTCTTTTAAAGCAGATGTTTTCTTTTAAACCTTAGCCAGTGGTATTGAACTGAGTGCTCTGGTTGGTGGAGAAATTAGGCGGCTCACAGGGCAGGGCAGCTAACCTCTGGGCGAGCCCCTTTCCCTGGCTGTACCTTTGACCCACCGCTAGGTTTTGCCTTGCCCTGAGACAGTCCACGGCGTCCCTGTAGGCTGTCTCCGCCCCAGGACCTGCTAGGCCCTCGAGCCTGCGTGAAGCAGAGGCAGGCAGGAAGCACTTACAGCAGGCCCAGCTAGGAATCAGTTGCGAGAGAGATGGACTCTGCAGGCTGCGGCGTTATGAGACCTCATTTGGGATGCCCGTCTTGCATGCTCCCCAGTTGCCCTGTTGACGGTCCTCAAGATGGAAAAGGGAGAGGGGCTGCGCAAAGCAGTGCGTGGCTTGCAGATTCCACCGTGGCCCAGTGATGCGGTTGGTTGGTTTGTACTGCTTCTCCTGTTTCCAACTCCCCTGAAAAGAGCCCTTCGGTTTGCTTCATGAACTTGTGCCAAGTGGGCAAGGTTTGCTCCGGCTGCCTGTGAGTGTGCAGAGACCCCAACCGTGCATGACACATTGCTTGTGCCTGTGTTGAATGACAGCATTTCATCTGCCTTTGTCTGGTGCTGTCAGTGTCTTGAGTGGGAAATCTGTCACGCTGATGAGCCAGGCCAGGACCGAATTGGGTCACATTCATTCTGTAGAGCAGCCTTCCCCAACCTGGTGCCCTCCAGATGTGTTGGACTACAATCCCCCATGCTGGCTGGGGAATTCTGGGAGTTGTAGTCCAACACATCTGGAAGGCACCACATGGGGGAAGGCTACTGTAAAGTTTGGAGAATTAATCCCATTCTCTCAGTGCTCCTTCAGGAGCCAGGAAACGTGTTCCGGGGATCTCTCAGCCCTCGTGGATTGCTCTTTTGGCAAAGGCTGGTAACCTTTACTTGGTGCCCGGCATCTGGTCTTTGCAACTGTGGGGTTGGCTGGGATGTTTCCATATCTTTTCGAAATGTCCCTGCCTTACACCACCCATCACTCCTGGCCCCTGGTTTCCAGAGTGCAACACACATCGCTCTCTCCGTCTGTCTGTTCGTGCAGATCTACTCTCGTCTGTCCACGTCTGTCAGTGTTTTAAACACTAAGCAATCAGGGACCCTGTTGCCCGTTCTTCCTGACAGCTGGGAAAACAGCCCCCTTGTTGAAATATCACTTGAACATCTGTTGTTTTCCCAAGGAGTCCAGCTGGGCAAACCCAACCAGAGGGTGCAACACGGCTGTTCTTCTGCCGCCAAGTCGGCGGGCTGTTACGCGTAGCCCCCGCCATCTGTTAGCTCCACCCCCTGGAGGGTGCAGATAAGCATCACATGAAACAGCTGCTCTGTCATCTTGGCAAACTGCCTGTCTCTGTTCCCATCGGCTTTTGTTATTAACTGTATAATAAATGTTCAGATGTGACTGTCAGCTCTGTCGCTTTCTGTCTGTGGGTTTTCCCTGGATTTGGACTGTGCGCGGGTCTGCTTCTGCCGTTCCCCTGTTAAGGTCTATGTCAGTATCACTTGAGTATTGCTAGAATCTAGATGCATGTTCGGGTTGTTTCATGAGTTACGTTTCCCTACAAGATCACCTCCACTCAGGGGAAACAGGCTTGTGTTGTGAAATGTCCAAGGTGTGACGCAGTATTATTTTCCACTTTGAGTAACAGACTGGCAGCCACAGTGCGCTGGGTGTTCACAGCAGAAAAACATCAAGTGGTTAAACAACGCAGAGTTAACCCAGCAACAAACGATGGGCAATTGTTGGGTTAATTCTGGGTTGTTTAACTCCAGGTTCGGATGTCACAATAACAACCCAGGAACAACAACAACAATCCTGGGTTGTGATTGAAAGTTCCTGGGTTGTTGATTGCCTGCTTCTGCGTGGCTACAACTAACTATGGGTTAAACATCCCTCTCTGGGATGTGGAGCCACAGGACCATTGCAGCGGTAGCAGGAATGTGCGTGAATCTCGCATTTCTGTTGTCATGTGAACACTGTGTGTGGAGTTTACTGAGCTTTACACTCGCTATGAGCTACACACATGTAGCTCTCTCCTGTGACAACCCACTTGCAGGACATTTGTGCAGCTGAATGCACGAAGCACAGCCCTGCAACTCTAGCAAAAGGTGTGTCTGCTTTGAAGATCGCTGATCTCTGAAGGGGAACTTCGGAGGATTATAGATGGATACTGAATCCTTCCTTGCTACAATACTAGACAATAACACTTTTTTTAAAAGCGGTGCTAAAATCTTCCTTTTCCTGACCACCTTGGCAGCACTGCATTTTCAGCGTTGCTTACATCGCTGAGACAGCACAAGTTGAGCTGACTTTGGTCTGTGGATCAGGGTGGGGTTGGTGGCCTACAGCTTGGCGTCACCATGTTGTGCCCAAAGAGTAATTGTGCCAATTAGAGACGTGAAGGCTTGGGAGAAATGGGGACCGGGAGGAGAGGCAGGAACAGAACAAAATGGGGGGGGGGGGTTTACTACGTTTTCCAGAAATCACTGGAAAAGGGGGGATCTCTCTTTTCCCAATTTTGGGGGGGTGTCCCATTTTTTCTGGGTTTTTTCCAGGCCTGCACATCTCTAGACCCAATTTATAGCTAGTGTCCCTTGAAAGGTTTTTGCTCCCTGTTAGGGTGCACCCGGATCAGCGCATCTGGATTCTGTGTGATAGTGCTTTTTAGGGATTTGCATAGTCACCTTCCAAAATATTTGGACACATTGAGGATTTCCACACTTCCGGGGGTCAGATCTAGCAAAAGTCTGGGAGTTGCTAGCTTTTTATGCATCTTATAGACAATGGATTTGGGGCCTCCTCTGCAACCACTAGTTGGATAAGCCGTTTTCTGGGGCAGTGACCCTCCCATGCTTAGATGGGAATTATATTTCCTTCCTTCACAGCCGAATGAATCATAGAATCAAGTACACCAACTCACCATACACTAGTTCTTCATCTAACTATGTAGAAGCCCAGGTCTGTTCCTCACTTCACTACACCTTTTTAGAATGAATCACTGTTTAGGAACTCCTGGACAGAGTAAGCTCAGATCACCCCAAATTCCCATCCAGACCTGCGGTGTTGTACTTCAGCTGATGGCAGTGGTTGACTGGATGTTTGTTTACCGGTGGGAACCTGCCTCATGACCTCATGTGGCAAAGGGGAAGAATGGGACAGGCATTGCTGAGTCTAAAGCCAGACGTGGCAAGGCCTCTGTATGTGGTCCATGGATTAGGACCAATCAGTTTGTGTCATGACTGTAGGGTTGTCTGAAGGGTTTGTGTCATGACTGGAGTTGTCTGAAGGGTTCCGTGAAGGTCGTGATGATCTTGGGTCTTAGCACCCAGTTCAACGCAGATTTCACGGTGAGGCTGCTGCCGCTGCCCCTCTGATGTTTTCAAACTGTGAACATGCCAGCTTCACCCCCTGTGTTGCCTGACTTGCAGGAGTACTGCATTTTTGGCAGGGAGGGTGCAACCTGCAGTTCAACAGATTGCTAGCAAATGGCACACCGGAATGTCTGTTGCAGCTGCTCCCAACCCTCAGGTATTCTCAGTGGCCTTCGAGGGGCAAGCTCCACCATCTGTCCAGTCAACTCCTCCAATTGCTTCTATACCAGGGGTGGGCAGCTTGTGGCCCTCCAGACGTTTTGGCCTAAAACTCCCATCTGCCATAGCCAGCATAGCCAATAGTGAGGCATGATGGGAGTTGTAAACCAGAACATTTGGAGGGCCAGAAATTGGCCACCACTGATCTACAAACCAAATCCCAGAGTGTCTCTCGGGTTCATGCATCGTTTTTGGAGCAAATCTTGGGAATCATTTGTGTATGCCAGTGTTTGACCTTAACGGGAATTCATGCCACCAGCACGAGGATGCCACCTGAGCTCTCATAAGTCTTGGCTGTTGTGGGTGGTGTAATTCAGAGAATATCTCTCATGTATCTTTAGGCCCCAAAGTGCTTCCCTGTCTTTATAAGAGGTGCACCCAAGTCATTAGCCGGTCATTCTTGGATTGAACTTTTCTGTTTGGATTTCGTTATCTTAGAGTCGATCCTGTATGAATGATTTACATGGTACCAGAGTTCCATGGGGGTCTCTTTCATGCGGCTGAATCCCATGCTAGAGGAACCATGCCATTCCCTTGGAACCACGTGGTTCTGCCATGGGATCCAGCTGCAGTGGAGCAGCTCCAGTGTAACTCCAGTACAATCTGAATCATCCCCTTGCATGCTGCACAACTGGTGTAGGATGTACTAAGGCCTTCCTTAACTGGTGCCTTCGAGGTGTTGGACTGCAACTCCTATCAACCCCAGCCAGTAGAGCTGTGCTAGCTGGGGTTAATGGGAGCTGTGGTCCAACACCTCTGGAGGCCACCAGGCTAAGGAAGGCTGAACTGAAATACCTTCCAACACCCAGCTATCCGATATGGACATTGGAAGCCAACACTAAGAATCTTATTCTTTTGACCACTTGGAAAACAAGCCTTACAAGCTCCCTTCTTGATTCTGTTGTATATTCTCACTGTTGCATCATTTCTGCTCCCCATTGCTGCTACCGTTTTCCCTTCAAAAATAAAAGGTGTATTGAAAGTGTTCTAAGCAATAAATTGTCCTGGCACATCCAGCCAATCCTTCGTGCTCAAGCTTTCTGTGCTGGCCCAGTTTAGCCCTTTGAACCCAGCTGAATTTCTCAGTCGCGACCCTGCATTATAAAGCTCTATCCAGAATAACTTTCCTTCAGAAAGGAGCAAATGTATCTATAGCAGGAATCGTTTCTCGTTTTTTAGCACTAATAAAAGGAACAATGAAGGGATTTTAATTTTCCCAGTCTATATTTTTATGTAGCTTTTCTGTTGTTCATTTGAAGTATCACATTTACCATAGTCTTAGTGAAGATCTTGGGATCAAATTTTTAACACTAGAAGCTTAGAGCTACATACTGTGGTGGTCAAGATGTCCTACACTGGACAAAGGTCTTTTGCTGTCCTCTCTCCAGAGAAGCCAACACAAAAAACATCCCTAACAGACACCCCATTGGTGATGGGCGCCTGCCCTTGTAGCTGCGCCTCTCTTTTGATCAGTGTTAAATATCTCAGATTCCTGTCTCTGTGAATACAATTTCCTGGTTTTGTTGCAAGTTGAGTTTCTGTTTTATGTGTTCAGTTTTCTTTTCTTTTTTTTCTTTTGGCTTCTGTGTTTAGCCAAATAAATGTCATTTTACCCAAAACCTCTCCACAGTGTCCTTAATCCTTTGACATCAGATTTCATCTCTCTGTTTGACTTGCTCTGTTTGACTCTGTTGACTTACTTGGCCACAGTTTCATCACACCACCCAGCCGTATTTGCAGAACAGAAATGGCGTGGTGTGCTGGGTTGAGAGGGCCACAGTGTCCCCGAGTCCAAATCGCATCAGAAGGCAGAATCAGCCATGCCAGGAAGAGAGTGCAAAAAATCAAGGGGTTCTAATCACGCTATGTTTTTTGAAGGATGGGAATGGAGGAGGCAGATAATCCAGGTAGACATAGAAGAAGTGAGGTAGGATGTGGAAGGGTGAAGCAATTTGTACAAGAATGACTTCACACTGGATGGAAACAGTTGCCATAGCTGCTTGACTCAACTCAGCAAGGTCGGAAGACTAACAGATCAAAAATATCCATTTGGGGGTATAGCTGCACAAGTGTGAGTGCAAACCAGGGATACCATCCATCCATACACATGCATCATCCAAATCACACTGTGCCACAATCAGAGACCTGGCACATGCATGCTATGAGGAGCAGCCTCATATAAAAATGCCTCCTTGCCCAGTTCCAGGTGCCCTGATTGGAAGCGACAGTCCATGACTGACACAGGGTCTTTCTCCAGCCCTGCTACCTGAAGAAATGCTAGAGATGGAATGTGGGGCCAGCAAGGAGTGTTTTCTGTAACCAAGCTGTGGCACTGTTCTCAGTAATAGCCATTGGCTCAGTAACAATGCATGGGTTGTTGAAACCGTGGATTGCTGGGACCGAGTGTGAGCGAGCATGCTGCCTGCTGCACGCTTGCCACTTCGGCTTTGCATCCACTTTGCTGAACAATCCAGGAATGCCCCGTCATGACGTCTGAATCCGGCACTCTGTGTTATGGGTTAAACAACCCAGAGTTTGCACCCATGGTTTGTTGTTGGGTTCAAACTCCAGGTTGTTTAACCCTCAACACCCAGACTGCTGGGTTTGGACATCACAATTAACAACAAAGTGCAGGCGGGAGGCACCGTGCTCACTCATTCATGGGTTGAATAACCCATTAATTGCCATTACATGCGAACTACTCCAGTGAAACCAGTTCTATGGGGCAACAATGGAAGTGTGAGGGCTGCAGCAGAGTGCTAGAGCCCCTGCCTTGCACACAGAAGTCCCAGGTTCAATCCCCGGCATCTCCAGGTAGAGCTAGAAAGGAATCCTACCTGAAACTCTGGAGAGTTGCTGCCCATCAATGTCGAAAATACTGGGCTAGATGGACCAAGGGACTGACTCGGTATCAGGCAGCTTCCTATAGAGGGGGCTCCTGCCTTCAAGTCTTGCTTGTTAGCTTCCTGGAAGCATCTGTCTGGGCCACTGTGGGGAATCAAGATGGTAACTAGCTAAAAGTGGGCTAGATGAAACACATTTCAGGTGGATCCACAGTTGGCTACAGAATCAGACTCAAGTGCTTATCCATGGGATCTTCTCACACTGGGGAGAGGTAATGTGCGGGGCACCGCAGGGCTCAGTCCTGGGCCCAGTGCTCTTCCACATTTGTATTAATGACTTGGAGGAGGAGGCGCAGGGAATGCTGATCAAATTTGCAGATGACACAAAATTGGGCGGGATAGTGAATACCCTGGAAGACAAACAGAATTAAAAGTGATCTTGATAGGCTGGAGCGCTGGGCAGAAAACAACGAAATTTAATAGGGATAACTGCCAAGTTCTGCACCTAGGAAAAAGAAACCAAATGCACAGTTCCAAGATGGGGGATACGTGGCTCAACAATCCTACAAACGAGAAGGATCTTGGAATTGTTGTAGATCATAAGCTGAATATGAGCCAACAGTGTGATGTGGCTGCAAAAAAAGGCAAATGCTATTTTGGGCTGCATTAATAGAAGTATAGCTTCCAAACCATGTGAAATACTAGTTCCCCTCTACTCAGCACTGGTTAGGCCTCATCTTGAGTACTATGTCCAGTTCTGGGCACCACCCTTTCAGAAGGATGCAGACAAACTGGAGAGGGTTCAGAGGAGGGCAACGAAGATGATCAGGGGGCTGGAAACAAAGCCCTGTGAGGAGAGACTGAGAGAACTGGGCATGTTTAGCCTTGAGAAGGGAAGACTGAGGGGAGATAGGATAGCACTCTTCAAGTACTCGAAAGGTTGTCACAGAGAGGAAGGCCAGGATCTCTTCTCGATCATCCCAGAGTGCAGGACACGGAATCATGGGCTAAAGTTCCAAGAAGCCAGATTCCGGCTGAACATCAGGAAAAGCCTCCTGACTGTTAGAGCAATACGACAATGGAACCAATGACCTAGGGAGGCGGTGGGCTCTCCCACACTGGAGGCATTCAAGATGAGGCTGGACAGCCATCTGTCAGGGATTCTCTGACTTGGATTCCTGCATTGAGCAGGGGGCTGGATTAAATGGTTTTATAGGCCCCCTTCAACCTTACTGTTCTATGATTCTAAGATTCTGTGACCTTTAGTCTGACCCAGCAAGGGCTGTTCTTAAGTGGCAGAACTAGCAGCCCAGCCAAGAACCCCTCTGATTATTGAACATTTTGTTTACACTGACCACCAACTTGCAAATCTTTTTCAAAGTCAGGCTTCCTCAACCTGGTGCCCTCCAGCTGTGTGGACCTACAGCTCCCCACATGGGCACCAGGCCGGGCAAGGGTGATCTAAGCTATAACATGGATTGCCTCCTGTGTCTGTTCCAGCTGGTCTGTACCCTGCATGCGGTTGGACAGTTCACTAAAAGAGCCATTTATCTCCCTTGACCAAGATTGCTGGGTACCATTAGCACAGATCAGGAGACATGAAGGCACGCTTCCTCCAGGGTCCTGAGTGTCTTGTGGGGCAAGCCGTATCCTGGATTACACCATCACTGTATCCACAGAGCCAGCTTTCCAGAACCGGGTGCTCCAGATGTTCTGGACGTCAGCTCCCATCAGCTCCAGCTAGCATGGTCAATGATCAGCAATGTTGTGAGTTGTTGCCCAAAATATCTGGAGGACATCAGGTTGGAAAAGACTGCAGCTAAGCACTCAATACATTTCTCTTCCATATGTTCAAAATCATCTCTGGCCTACTTTTGAATTCCTGAGCGGGAAGTTGCAAAATGAATGGGCTTTGTTTCAAAATGGCTTTGCCGTTAATGTGCAACTAAAGAGCTACGTTAATGACCTTGAGTCCAGCTTGGCTCACAGCTCTAGTTACTAACCATGTGTGAAATTCAAAAGAAGGGGGTTGCATCAAAATCCTCTCTTCATTAGTCTCCCAAGCATCAGGGGTAAATTCAACATAAGCCCTACTTAGAGTACACCCATTGAAATGAATGACTCACTTAAGTCCTATTCATTTCAATGGGTCTACTCTAAGTAGGACTTAGGTTGGATTTTACCCCTGGTGTTCAGAGGGATGACTAGGGACCTATCTGTGCTGTGACTCTGCAAGATGTTGCACTGGGTGCAGAATTTAGTTTCTTGAGAATCTTTCATTTCAAAAAATGTATGCTTTCAAGCTATTATGGCTGTGAAGAGAGTTTTGGGCAATACCTGCTCTGAACTCTCAGAAGCCAGAAGGCCAGCCGAACAAGATTTCTGGTGGTCAGGAACAGGGGGCTCACTGCCCTACAAACTTGCCCCTTCCCATGGCTAGCAAAACCAGAATGAATAATCCAAAGCAGCTATACGCATATATTATGCAAATTAACCCAATTTACATGGGTTCTTCAGGTTGAAGAATTCCACTTTTTTGTATGCAGATGTTTGGATTGTGTGGCTTCTAATTTTTATTTATTTATACAATATGGGTTCTTTCTGAACATGGAGATCACACATGCAACCATTATGCCTAGTAACCGCTGAGACCTATCATCCATGCAGTTCTCTCCTCCCTACAACCTCGAAAGCAGGAGCAGGCAACCTGGTGCCCTCCAGATGTTTTGGACTTAGGGGTGGCGGAGAATTTCTCCACGAATCTTCGAGAGGCTGAATGCCAACGCATTCGGCCCCCTGAAATTGGTGGGGAAATTCTCTGCCAGCCCCCTGCCCCCCCCCCCCCGGGATGGGACTTACCATGGCCGAATGTCCCTCTTGGTGGCGGGTCCCGGCGGCGGTTCGGCGGCATTTCGGCGGGGGTGGCGGCCGGTCTCCAGACCGGCTGCCGCTGCCGCCATTGCAAAAAAAAAAAAGTAAAGTAAAAAAAACAACAAAACACCCGTGATAGGCTATGTAACGATTTACGTAGCCTATCATGGCTAGATTCCCAAAGTCAGCCGTGATAGGCTACGTAAATCGTCACGTAGCCTATCACAGGTGACTTTGGAAAAAAAAAAAGCGCATACGCAAATGGCGGCGGCCCATGGCGCCGCCATTTGCGTTCCTTATTTTGGCACATCTAGTCTATGTAAACATTTACGTAGACTACGGCGAAAATAAGGGAACACTATTTGCGTTGCCCTTATTTTCGCCGTAGTCTACGTAAATCTTTACGTAGACTAGACGTGCCAAAATAAGGAACGCAAATGGTGGTCCCCATGGGAGCCGCCATTTGCGTACGCACTTTTTTTTTCCCCCAAAGTCACCCATGATAGGCTATGTGACGATTTACATAGCCTATCATGGCTGACTTTGGAAATCTAGCCGTGATAGGCTACGTAAATCATTACGTAGCCTATCACGGGTGTGTGTGTGTGTGTTTTACTTTTTTTTTCGCAGCTGGGTAGACGGGGTGCTTCTACCCGGCCTGAATTTCGCCGGCGAGGGATGGGGCGCCTCCCCCCCGGCCTGAATTTCGGCCGGGCGAGGCGGGGCGCCTCCCACCCCTCACCTGAACTTCGGGGGGAGAACCGAAGCGCCTCCCCCACACCGCAAAGCAAGCTTCGAGAACAGGTAAGGGACTTTCGTCCATCCCTATTTGGACTACAGCTCCAATCAGTCCCAGCCAGCATGGGTAATGATCAGGAATTACAGAACGTGTAGTCCAAAACATCTGGAGGGCACCAGGTGTCTACCCTTGTTATGAAACCTCAGCCACTTTAACAATAGGTGCCCATGTCTCAGTCGTCTTGAAGTCATCATACAAAGGCCTGGATAATTTAGCATGTCCTTGTAACGCGCCTGTCGTAAGCAAGCATCCACCCTGGCTCCTTCCCCACTCTCCAGCCAGCTGCCTGCAAATGACCTCCAGGGAAGGGATGCTGTCAGCCTGGGATTCCACAGCAAGAGTCCTGTGCCTCTCATGGTCCCCTGGACTGGGAAGGTCTCTCGGTGTCCCGGCTCCTTCCAGCTTAGTGTTTGGTGACCTCCATCTTGTTCTCTGGAATCCCATCCAGACAGCAGCCCGCCTTGTCATCCTGCTTCCTGTAGTACATCCTGACCAGAACCGCCATGATGAAGGTCTCTAGGATCAGCAGCTGCATGTGCATCTCTTTGGGCAAAACATGAGACAAAAATGAGTTCCACCCTCTTCCAGCAGAACGGTGGTTGCTTCTGTGGGCTGCTCCGATGGCTGCCTCGCCTGACCTGGTGCCCTCCAGATGCGTGAGACGCCGACTCCCAGCATTCCCAGCAATGGCCAAAGCTGGCTGGGAATGCTGGGAGTTGCAGTCCACCACGCCTGGAGGGCGCCACGCTGGGGGGAGGCCGCTCTGTGGGCAGTGGTGCAGGGGGAAATGTTGAAGTGCTGGCGCCAATCAGGGCAGCCCCACTGCCACCCCTTGAGGAGGGTCCAGACCTGCAGGCAGCTGTTTTGGTCCATGCCAAGAAACCCCTTCTGGAGTTTCCATCGGCTGGGGGCAGGTCTTTTGCAAAGCGCATGGCTCTGAATTGCCCATTCAAGTCCAAGCCACCCCAGAGCATTTCGCCGTACAACAGGGATCGCTCACAACCGTGTCTCGTTGTGTCCACAGTGTCCACCCCCACCCACAGCTTCTGTGAGGACTGCAGCTGTGCTCAGAGGGAGCAGTCTGAGGGGGCTGGCAGGGGATGTCTGTGCTCGTCCAAAAGCCAGCCTGGTGAGCCCTGACTCCACTGCGCTGCTCAGAATTGTAGAATTCCATCAGAATTTTAATCATCACGCTAACTAGGTCAGGGTGGCCAGCAGGTAGATCTCCAGATGTTTGGGACTTCAACTCCCAGAAGCCCCTGCCAGCACGGCCAATGGTCAGGAATGCTGGGAGTTGCAGGCCAAAACAGCTGGCGATCTACTTTCTTCCCACCCTGGAGCCAGGTCATGCATGGAGCCGATTCAGGCACTGTAGGGAACGGCCCTCGCTCCATGTTCCCTCTCCATCCTGCCCGGCCCTGCCTTGGACTTAGGGTTGCCAACTGGCATGGGGACCGGGGGAAGGAATAAAAGAGCCTGCACCCACTTTGGGCTTTGCTTTTGTTCTTCTGGATTACCAGAAAAGCACAGGGTACAGGCCGTTTGTCCTTTTGGCCATTTATTTGTGAAGCTACTACAAGTCCCACCATGCCTGGCCCATGGGCCAGGCCAGCTGGGGTTGATGGGAGTTGGGAGGGCAGTAACAATCAGAGGACCGCAGGTTCCCCCACCCCTGGCTGAAGCCCCAGCAGGCAGGGCTGAGATACTCACGCTGGGACCGCGCTCTGGAGGAAAATGGTGGGGAGCAGGCAATCTGGCCGCCATTGCCCAGGATGCTGAAGATGGACGGCTGCAGTGCTGTCAGGATGAGGAGAGCCTGGAACCAGCAACAGAGGAGAGAGTGGCTGAGGCGGCTCTGGGATGCCCTCCAGATGTTTTGGTGCCCTCCAGGTGTGTTGGGCAGCAACTCCCGGTAGGGAGTTGTTGGCCAACACATCTGGAGGGGGCCAGGTTGGGGAAGTTGAATCCCATCCATCCCTCTTCCTAGCAGTTCACTTCAGACAGGCTTACCTGAAAGCAAGCAAACTTGCACCCCACGTTCTGTTTGGCCAGGTGTGTTCTGGCTTGCCGGAACAGGACTCCCAGCGCCCACAGGGCAAATATGGTGGACACGCCAAGGAAGGTGTTCATCCAAAGAGCCACACTCGTCCCTGAGATCTAGATGCCGAAGAGAACGGGGGCGGGGGGGCAGCAGGTGAGTGCGGGATGGCTGAACTCAGTGGGGCTCCTTGAAGGATGGGCCGCCCCGTGCCTTGAATCCGGCCGGCTGGCCTTCCCCAACCTGATGTCCTCCAGATGCGCCAGGCTGGAACTCCCAGCATTCCCAGGCAGCATGGCTGGGGATGATGGGAGTTGGACTCCAACACATATGAAGGGTGCCAGGTTGGGGAAGGTTGTGTTAGGCATACTACCTACACTGGGGTAATTTTAACCACAAGGAGGAGCCATGGAACCAAATTGCCAAGAGAGAAGCTATTATTATCAGGTTAGGCAGTGGGATATTTGAGTAATAAATGTTAATGGTAGCTTTTTGTAAAGTTCAGTTCCCTGAGAACTGGAAACCCTCCCTGCTTCTTGTCCAGACATTTTGACACCTATCAAATTAGAAGCCCTGGAACCTCCTTTATTCAAAAACAAAGCTGGAGCTGAGATTACCAGCTAATCCACACTGGTGCAGTGCAGTCCAAGACCCATGGAAGACACATGCCCCTGATTTAGCCAGAGCAGTACCCCCCTCACCCGCAAAACAGTGGCCACAGTACAACATCAGGCTGTCCCATAGGTCTCCCTATGGCCAGCAAAAGCAGAATAAGCTGCATATATGCAAACACATGCTTACAGTGTCCGTTTGCATTTACCCTGTTTAGAGATCCCTTTGAGAAGAAAAAGGTTTCCCAGGCATGTTAGAATGAGCTATTGCCACACACAACCATGTCGTACCAGCTACTACCAACCTGGCGCCCTCCAGGTGGGCCGTACTATGACTCCCATCACCCACAGCAAGGGCCACCATTGGCAGTGCTGACCGAGGATGGTGGGCTTTGTAGTCCAAGGCATATAGAGGGTGCCAGGTTGGGGAAGGCTGGCAAAGAGGACTATTCACAAGAAACTCGTGCGGTCAAAATCATCCCGTGATCCAGCATTCCCTGCCGTAAAGGGGACAAATAAAGGAAAGGGACACTACAAGCAGTCCAATGCTCTCCTTGTTTAACCTGTTCCTCCTGCTCTGTGCACGAGGGTCTCTGGTGGCCTCCTAAGCAACTACTGACAGCCCCCCGGCTTGCTTCGCCCTGGAGAAAGGAGCCCCTCACATGCATCTCTCATCAATTTTATTTTAATAGGCACGACCATTACTTACATCTGCTGTGTTATACAGGCCTTCTGTGGTCAAAACTAGCCCAAGAAAGGCGAAGGACAGCCTGAGGAAGGCGTACTGGAAGGTGCCTAACAGCATGAGCCTAAGTTTTCGTCTGTAAAGAGAGAAAGGTGGGAGGTGTTTGTTCCTGGGAAATCTGTGCATCCCAGTCAACGTTCAGGCACCCATCATCTATGCTAGAAGAGCCAAGCTGAGGGTTGTTTGGCACTCGCTGGACCAGGCCTGAGTGAGCTGCTCTCTCATCCTCCCTCTCCCCAATGCAGGGATCAATGCGCCTCCTTACCAAGAGCTTCCACTCCCCCACTCCTAAGAAACTCACAACATTAAAAGGTGCATTTCATCATCTCCCCTAATCAACCATTTCACATAATGACCAGGTTCACACAATCGTGGTGAGGGAAAGAAGCCATGGTGGCTTATTTCCTCCACCGCACATGCTGGCCAGCTTTTGAATATTCAAGCCATGAACATGGCTTGCCATGTTGTGCAAACCCAACGAGGGTGAGTTGTTGGCATAGTTAACAAACCACGCACAACCCCAAAACAGTCCATGGGTTCTGGTGGTTAGTTAACCACACCAACAATCCACCATCACCCGGTTCACACAACATGACAAGCTGAGGTCACAGCTTGAATATTCAAAATGGGGGCCTGCATGATGCAACAGGCAAATTAACCCACGGTGGGCTGTTGTATGTGTGAACAGGTCCAATGTCTAGTTTAGCCGTTGAGCACAACCACATGGTCTGGTCCCCATACCCTGAGGCAGCCTTCTCCCAACCAAGTGCCCACAAGATGTACTGAACCACAACTCCCAACATCCCCCACTTGTCCCTTCCTGGTCCTTCTCCATCCACCTTGATGAACCCAAGATGCTCTTAGGCAGGGGTGTTGAACCTCAGGTTCATGGGCCAAATTTTGGCCCTCCCGGGGTCCCAATCCAGCCCTCTGGGGTTCCCCAGATGGCCACACCCCTTCCCTGGGCCCCATCCACTTTCCCCCAACCGCCAATCATTTGCTGGTTTCCCAGTTTATGTGCCGGGTTTTCCCCATTCTAAAAGGTTGAAATGCTTCTCCGAAGTCTTTGTTACGGGCAGCTAGAGCTTTAAGCTGAAATAGGCGGGTATTTCTGGCCCTGGCCCTTTTGCTTTCAGCCCAGCCACCAGTGGAATGTGGCCCCCGACAGCTTGTAGGCAACTGAATTTGGCCCTCGGGCTGAAAGAGGTTCTGCACCCCTGCACTAAGGAATGCCGACTAAGGACCCTGATGTAAGCCTAGCTGTTTCCCTAGCCCACTCGGTGTAGGATTTCTGGTGTACGATTTGCTTTCCTGTTTTATTGTGTCCCCTCCCTACTTCCCTTCCCTTGCCCCTTTCATCTTTAAACTTGCTTAATTGGACTATGGGGCTGGATGCCTTTCTCTCTTTGGCCCGTGAAGGGTTGGTTGCTTCCCCCACGCTGCCTAAGCCCTTTGGGTGCCAAGCAAGACAGTGAGGAAAGGAAGGACGGGCTAAGTGCTTACCAACAGACACCGGAGCACTGGCCAGCTGCCTTCCTGCTCCTGAGCGAATGCCTGGAGAGCAGCAGGATCCCACCCACCTCTGTGTGACCAAGCTAAGGGCGGGTGGAGGCAAAAAAGTGAAGGACACATGAAGGGTGGCTCGGATCAGTGGCCTGCCCTAGAGGGCTCGCGCTGGCCACAGCGCGAAGATGAGACCCATCTTCTCCTTCTCCCCACTCACTTGCTTATTGTGATGCGAGGGCAGCAGGGGCAGCAACAGCAGCACGGCCCGGTGTTGATATTCATGGGGGTGTCCTTCAAGGCCTTGAGCACAGCCGCCGGCCCCCCAAAACCTTCCACCATCACCAACATCATCAGGTGGAAGCAGACCCCAAAGTACCTGGCAATGAGACAGGACAGGGCGGCCTTAGGGTTCTTTTTGAACTAAAAACTCCAGAAGAGCCCTGCTGGATCAGGCCAAGGGTCCATCCGGTCCGGCATTCTCTTCACACAGTGGCCAACCAGCTGTTGACCGGGAACCCACAAGCAGGGCAAGAACGCAGCAGCACCCTCCCGCCCATGTTCCCCAGCAACTGGTGTGCATAGGCTCACTGCCCCTGGTGCTGGAAGGAGCACAGAGCCATCAGGACTGGTAGCCAATACTTCCCAGGTGACTGGTTCTTCCCGCTCCCTGCCCGCCATCGTCATGAACCCCATAGACATGGGGTTCCTCACCACCCCCGCCAGCCAGGCAAAGGGGCTGCCCCAGTTTGGGCCTTGCCCTGTGCAGAGCGAGGGGTCTCCCTTGGGAAATACTCACGAGGCAATGGCTGTCTCCACCACCGGCATGGAGCGCGGGACCCAGAGTGCCGTCAGGCAGAACACCGAGGTCACCTGGCAGAGAAAGGGAGGCAGCCCAGGCTGAAACGCCGCCAAGTGAGACGCAGGATGTGCACACAGGCCCAACGCCGCCAAATGGGACGCAGGATGTGGACACAGGCCCCCGACAGAGGTCGCAGCAAGAGAGGTGCCCCAAATGGGGCAGTCAGCTCTTTTCTGTTCTTTTTCCTTGGTGCCTTTCCAAGAGCAGGCAAAGCCCCTTAGGTGTTTGGCCTACAGCAAGGGAGCACGAACCGCACCCGGCCTTTGACTCCAGGTTGTGCAGCACCCACCCCCTGCCCCCCACAGCCCAGCTGATGAGCTGTGTGCATGCGTGCAAACGGCTGGACTGCTGATGCATTGTTTTTATAGATCTCTTACATTTTGTATAATATATTAGCTATTGAATTAAAAGTTGTAATACTTGTTTGTTGCTATATTTTTATACCTAGAATTCTCCTTATATCTATTTTGCTTCACTGCAGGGAAAAGACCACTGATGTTAGCAGAAGTGAGACAGCAAAGCAAACTGGAGTCATGGGGGAGAGGAGGGGTGGTTTTCTTCAGCTCCGAGCAGTCAAAAACCCAATGTAAAGGCATTTAAACTTTAAATACCCTGCTCTTTAAACACCTTTAAAGGTATTTAAAGTTTAAATGCCCATACCTTTAAATTTTAAAGATATTTAAAGAGCAGAGTATTTAAAGTAAAACAAAAAAAAAATCATAATTTCCCAGGGGCCTGCCTTTTTTATTTGTTTGTTTATAAATAATAACATTTTTATATGGCCTTTCAATATCAGTTTCCAGGGCGGTTTACAGATAAAGTAATTCATCGTGAGCATAAAAATCAATAATAAAACACCAGAAACAACCATTAAAAGCAGTATAAAAAACAGATCAAGGCTTTTGTAAAAGTCTGGGAGAAGCAGAAGGTCTTTGCTTGGTGCTCAAATGGAAAAAGTAGCAGCACAGGTTCCCAGAGATGGACACGCGTGGCAAGATACGTTTCTACTGCCATCCAGTAGCAAGGGATGGGCACTTACGGTGGGTGCTGAGCTACTCCAGATGAGGGTTTTCATCTTGACAAAGCAGCGGACCTTCCTGGAGAGATACAGGGCATCTTCTGCGAAGATGATGACGGACAGCAGTGTGAGCAAGGTCACCATGCCAGTGATGGCAAGGTCCACAGAGCTCTGCTCTGCAAGGGAAGGTGAGCTGCTATTACTGCAAGGGGCATCTCCTTAATGCACAAAGACCCACGACCCTGCGCCAAGGCTCTCCACGTGGGGAGGGCACGTCAAGCAAGCCCTGGCCCGCAGTACGCACATATTTTCACTTAAAGCTCTTACCTTCAGAGAGGCATCTCAGCCTTTCAGAATGGGGAACCACCAAATGATCCATGATCAGGAGAAAAGGGATGGGGCCAGGGGAAGCAAGCAGGCTCACATGGGGAGCCCTGGAGGGCCAGATTGGGACCCTAGGAGGGCCAGATTTGGCCCACGGGCCTACGGTTCAACACCCCTGTTTTAAGGCACGGGTAGGCTTTTGTGGGAGAAGGTTGTCCTTCTAGTATCTGGGGTCTAGGCTGCTTACTGCTTTATGTAGTATGCCCAATATTTCTCTTTAACTGATCCAGAAATGACCTCTCCACAGCTGGCATACAGACATGGATAGTTTTACTGTTATGGAATATAGTTTGCTTAAAGGAGAATCCCCCACAGCAAAACAAAAACAATGCTGCACAACCATCCCCTAAATAACGGGAAAACAAACATCCTTGTGCTAGGTAAGTCACTTAGGGCACAATCCTATGCATGTTTAGACAGGGAAAAGGCCTACAACTCCCAGCATTCTGCAGCCAGCATGGCTGCACTGGGAATGCTGGGAGTTGTAGGACTTTTTTCTGTCTAAACAATGTGTAGGATTGTGCCCTAAGTGTGATTAAAACAAAAAAAATCCTTTATACTGATCAGCAATGCCCTTCTGCCTTCCCCACAGGGCAAACAGGCCAGTCTCTGCAGAAAAGAAGAAATGGACATAAATCTGACTCCAGAAATGGCAGTATTCAACAACCGGTGGGAGAACACTTCGGCCTCCCAGGGCACTCTCTCATTGACCTTAAAGTGGTCATTATGGAGCAAAAATCTTCAAAGGGAGATTAGAGCAAGAGACGGCTGAACTAGAAGGCATCCACAGGTTCAATTCCATCACCAGAGGTTGAATTGGGAGAAAGGATTTTTATCACACTACATGTGTTCATTGGCATACCTAGGGCCGGGGTGTTTGTGCTACCAGCACTGCCACTGGAAATGAAGTGATTGTCACTATCAGAACTTTCTGCATTTAATTTCCTTCTGACTTCGCTGGCTTTCCTCACACAGAGCTTTTATCCTGTGATTGAGACGGCTCCTTCACAGACATTTGCGGGCTCTTTACATGAAGCCGTGAACCTCCAGGGCGTCTCCTGCGCTAAATGCCCTTTGTGCCATTTTTAAATAGATCGCAGAAAATGAGCTATCAAATTACCTCATTGCGTTCCACTTGAGTTCCCTCCATGAAAAGAGGAAAAGCGGCAAGAAGGAGGATCAAGATCAATGAAAGATATGGAAGACTCAGATATGGGGAGAAGGAGGGGGAAGGGGAAGGGGAGAAGGAAGCACGTGAAAAAGGGAGTCCTTGTGATCCTGCATTTAAAATGGAAGCAGAAAGCCTCGTTTTAAATGCAGGATTTTAGGCTGGTGTAGAGATGCCCACTGTTTACAATTCCCTCCCCGCTACCCCCACCACCACAAGTACCATATGTACTATATATAAACCTGAAACTCTCTATAATATTCCATGCATTTGATGAAGTTGGCTTGACGTCCACGAAAGCTTGTGTTGCAATTCATTTGTTAGCTTTTAAGGCCGCAATCCTATCTAGATAGGCGGGCGCCTCCGAATTTGGAGGTGACCGCCTATCCAAAGCAAGGCAGGAGAAGCACGGGCGGGATTGTTCCCTCCGCGCCTCTCCTGCCCTGTTTTTTCTGCTGGACAGCCATTTTCGGTTGTCTAGCTGCGGGGGGCGAGAGGGAGAGGAGGCTGCTGTATGACATGTAGGGTGTGTCGTACATGCAGTTCCACTCTCCCTGCCCTGGAACGCCCCCAGCCCCGCCCCTTTTCAGCTGCTCCGTGCTCCTCTTCTGAGCGCGGAGGTTGGGGCTTCTCCACGCTGCCTCAGAGGCAGCGCGGACGTGGGGGGAAGTGGGTCTGAGCAGGCTCTGAGGTCGGTCCCGGGAAACTGCATATCCTATGGCCATCTAGCCGCTGCCTAGCGGCCATAGGATCGCTCCCTCCCACAAGACTCTTTGCTGTATTTGTTGCACTTTGGGAGTGCCTACTGGACTAGTTCCACCAATGGTCTAAAGCAGCCGCATAGAGTCAGTATCACTGCTAATAGCCAAAGACAAGTTGTAGCATATTTCCAGGGATGTCCTCTCACCTTGCCGACAAAGGTCCGCATAATCAAAGCTATGGTTTTCCCAGTAGCAACGTATGGCTGTGAGAGCTGGACTATGAGGAAGGCTGAGCGCCGAAGAATCGATGCTTTCGAACTGTGGTGCTGGAGAAGACTCTTACGAGTCCCCTGGACTGCAAGGAGGTCAGATCAGCCCATCCTAAAGGAAATCAACCCTGACTGCTCATTGGAAGGACAGAGACTGAAGCTGAAGCTCAGATATTTTGGCCACCTAATGCGAAGAGAAAACTCCCTGGAGAAGACCCTGATGCTGGGAAAGACTGAAGGCAAAAGGAGAAGGGGACGGCAGAGGATGAGATGGCCAGACAGCATCACCGATGCAATGAATATGGACTTGAGCACGCTCCGGGAGAGAGCGCAGGACAGGAAGGCCTGGCGTGCTGTGGTCCATGGGGTCACGAAGAGTCGGACACGACTGAACGACTGAACAACAACAACCTCTGCCTTCTCAGGGAAAGATTCAGCCAGGTAAGAAGAACAGAGTGAATTTTATTACAACTGTACACCTGGGACCACGCCACCGGGACCACCCCAGTGCAGTCAGTAGAGCTCAGCGCTCCTGCCGTGTCTGTTCCCTGGAGTCCCCTGGGCGCCCCTCCGGAGGATTCTTTGTGGGCTGCGCCACGAGACTGAGGTCCCTTCCTTGTGGTGCCCCCCAAAACTTACGGCGCAGCGCCTGCAGTGCAGTCGGCGGCTGGGAGAAGCAGGCGGCTGGGATGCTGAAATTGTGAATCAGCAGATGGATCAATTCCGGGGGGAACCTGGGAGAAGAGGGAAGAACGGCCGCCCGCGTGAGACGTGGCTCCGTCCCGGCTCCGTCTCACCCACCACCCACCTCCCAGCACCCCGGAGTGGTTCTGAGCTGCTTTCTCCAAAAGCGACCAGAGGCCTGCGAGCGCACGCTTCCCCACCCACGCTGCTAACTCGTGGGAAAGAAGTTGCCCACCCTGCCTGAGCAAGACCGGGGGTGTCTTTCCTCAGCTGCAACAGGAAACGTTTGTTTCATCCATCCATTCGCAGGTAACTAGCTAATAAATGAAACGAATTTGGTGTTGGTTTTGAAACAGAAATTCTTCCAGTTATCAGTGGGTCAGTGCTATTCTTATCTTTAAAAAAAAGATAGTAATAGATAATCTTGGCCACGATTCCACCAGGATATTCTGCTCCACAGCTCCCACTGAAAGAAATGGGAGTTTGTGCAAGAACCTAACTTGTTCATACACACTCCTCCCATTCGTTACAATGAGACTGTGTCTAAGCACAGCAGCTTAGACTGGATTGAACCCGTCATCTTAGCCTGATTTGTTGCCATTTGTTACCATTAAAAAAAACCAGTTCTGTCACAATAGCACAATACTGGGCTTCTGGACCACATAAGTTTAGCGAACAATGAAAGAACTGCTGGCCATACTGATATTTGCTTCCTTGCAACTTAGAAACTGGGTTCCATAAAATTACGGCATCTGCACTCTTGATAGCTGGTGAACGTTATTGCCAAGAAGAGGCACACATCTACAGCAGTCGTGATTCTCTTACAAGACATGCCTATACATATCTACTCAGAAGCAAGTCCCACTGAGTTCGGTGGAGCTTACTACCAGGTAAGTGGATATACTAGATTGCTGCCTGAATGGTAGTCTACCTGAATGGTGGCCATCATCTGAATGGTGGCCAATTGTCCGGTATAGACCGCTGATGTGTCATCCGTGGGTTTTAATGAAGGGAAGGAGGTGGTCTCCTGATAGCGGGGAATTTGTCTCCAAATCAGAATGATGTGCCCACCAGATCTTGAACAAGGTGACAGACACACACAGCCAGGTGCTGGGGGCAAGCCCTGCTATGGCCCGCGCTCACCTTAGGCCCTGCTTAGAATCATAGAATCATAGAATAGTAGGGTTGGAAGGGGCCTACAAGACCATCGAGTCCAACCCCCTGCTCAGTGGAGGAATCCAAGTCAGAGCATCCCTGACAGGTGGCTGTCCAGCCTCATCTTGAATGCTTCCAGTGTGGGAGAGCCCACCACCTCCCTAGACTCAGACTAAGGCTTCATGTGTGGCTTAGTCTGTTTCTCTCCTCACCCACCCCAACTTTCAGGCAGGAGGGCCTGGATACCTGAGGCCTGAAGACCTACAGAAGGGAACCCAATGCCTCTCAGCCGGATGGCACTGTACAAATAACCACCACCACCCAGGGGCCTCTTTGCTGCTTACCTGGGGTCTTGCACCAGATCTCCCAGTGGGTCCATGATTCCCCCGCTCTGGACAGCTTCGCCATGAGCTGCCATCAGCCCTAGATCCCACGAGAAGCAGCGTTCTGATCACAGCCTCTTCTCCGGCTGTGTCTGCAAGGCAGGGTCAGAGTCCTCCAGCGCACTGCTGTTCCTGGGAGGGTCTCTGAGTCCAGCGCTTCTCAGCGGATTCACTTTCAGCCAGCCCTCACCTTCTCCCCATCCTCTCCCTTCGTCCATAGGCTGCTGGCAAGTTCATTGACAGAGAAGCCACCTGCAAACCTGCGTCTCCTGGGTTAACGAACCGGGAAGGGGCAGGGGAGCTGCGAGGAGCAAAGGGCATCTCCGGTGTCATGCAGCCAACGTGCCAAGGGAATCAAGGCCGCCCGTTTCCACGCTCCTCTCTCTCTGCAGGGCTCTTTCCCTGCGTTTGCTTCCCGCCGTCATGACGAACTACACAAGCCTCCCTTATAGGGACAGGTGAGGATCGGGTTCAGTTCAGTTCTTGACAGGAACTTACACAACATTCACATCTTTGTTCATCAGCCAGGCAGAAAGAGTTTTTAAAAGGCTGAATGTGGAAGACAGCAGCCCTGACAGATTTGTCCATTGTGGCCCGGGGCTCTGAGTGCTTTGCACTTAAAAGTCTGGGTAGGAGTCTGGGTGTATTCTGCCATGTTGGTTGTGTTGAACTGCAGTTGGCACAATGGCACTTCTTTTTTTCTGGCAGGCTCCTCATCTTCAACAGCTATAGGCAGGGACACCACGGTCCTCTCCATGCTTGGAATAGCTGCCGAATTTGACGAGTGAGGTATAGGGATGTTGGAGAGATCCTCCACGGACCCCAGTAGAATCCGGCCCCCCAAAGTCCATGGAGGATCGGATCTCCTACCTTGTCCGGCAGGGCGAAGTCCTCGCTGGCAGATCCTCTCTGCCACTGGCTCCAAAGCCCCAGCAATATGGCCGCCATGGCCGTATCGCTGGCTGCACGGATTGACTGAGGACCCAAATGGCGTCCAGGATGCCATTTGCGGCCATGGTTTTCATTAATGTGATAGGCTATGCAAATATTTGCATAGCCTATCACGTTAATGAAAACCATGGACGCAAATGGCGTCCAGCATGCCATTTGCGGCTGTAAAAGCCTTAGTTTAAGCCATTTACGGCTGCATTTACCTTAAACTAAGGCCTTTACAGCCGCAAATGGCATCCCGGATGCCATTTGCATCCGGAGACTCACCCTGCCTACCCCAGCGATACAGCCATGGCGGCCGTATTGCTGGGACTTTGGAGCCGGCTGGCGGCTCCACGGAATTGCTGCGGAGTGGAGCCAGCCAAAGAGGATTCCGAGGGGGAGGAACAGATCGCCTCCACCCCTGCGGACCTTCCCCCTCGGAACGGCAGGTAAGCTTTCCAGCCATCCCTAGTGAGGAAGGGTGAAAATTACACTTCAATTCATTCTTGCTAAGAATTTCTTTCTTTCTTTCGTACCCCACCTTTCTACCAAGAAAAATGGCACTCTGGGTGGCTTACAATCACAAATAAAACTGGATTAGAACAATAATGAAACAAATGCATTAAAACACAATTCGAAACATAACAATAACGGAATAAAAACAGCATCCAACCCAACAGGCCTGCTTACACACCAAAGGCCTGCCTGCATAAAAAGATCTTTTTGCCTACCAGCGGAGAGGGAGCGAAACCGTGGGCATCTGCAGATAGGGGCAGGGGGGGGCAAGTGCCCCCTGCCCCCCCCCCCAGATTCCAGTGATGACATCATTCTGAGAGCGGCACAGCGGTGTTCATGCTGCGCCTGCCCCGTCTATCTCTACTTTCGTTTCCAGCCATGCAGGCAAAGCTTGGGACAGGACAGGAGGTCAGTAAATTAAATGCGGGAGCGGGGGATGCTCTTGAATTTAACCGGTGCTGTGGGAGCGCCTTCTCGTAAGGCGAGGGGATCGTAGCAGGCAGCGCACGACCAGGTTCCTCCACACCAAAGTAGCTCATCTCTGAGAGAGGCCACAGCGCCTTGTGCTGAGCACGCCGGCTGCCTGGGCTGTCTGTGTTCTCCAGTTTCCCACCAGGGAGGTCAGCAAACTAAACCCGTGGGTGGGAGCAGGGATGCCATCGAGCTCAGCTGAGAGCGGCTGCAATGCAAATGGCAGCATGTGGGCCTGGAAGAGGCAGCGAGGCCAGCTTTCTGGCAGGCCCAGCAAGGCAGCACCACAGCCTGTTAGGCCTTGGGTTTGTTGTTACGTTGATGTGGGAGCGCCTGCCTTGTAAAGCATCCCTCCCTGGCCGTGCCTATGGAAACCACCGACTTCCCATCCTGTTCCACCTGGAAGGGCCCCTGGATGAGTTCGCTTTAATTTAAAGTGAACTGATGAGTTGTTTTCCAGCCCACAGGTGAGGTGAGATGGGGGGAGAGCATCACCCATTTGAGGGGGGGGGGTTGCTTGAAAGGACAATCCCTGCCAGTCGGAGAATCGCAAGGGAAGATGCTTTCCTTACGTACCCTAGTTCTTTGTGATTTAACACCCCACACACCCCTAAACATGCATGGGATGGGGCTGTTAAGGCTGGTATGTAAAAGCACCATAAACCCTTAAAACCCGCAAAGGCTGGGAAAGCGTTAAAAGAGAACCTAAGGGAAAGGGAGAGATGGCCAGCGGTCACATTATGAGGACAGTCATTCCAAATTTCATCCAGGGCATCTCTACATGAAAGAAACAGCCTGCAGTCCTACCACTGTGGAGCCTTTCCACGTTTACCACAGGCTCCCATACAGCGATCACTGAGAGGGGAAGTTTTTAATTTTCAGTGTTCCATTGATCTCAATGAAACAGAGCCGTCTAGTGGCTGTTGAATGGCGCAACACTGAATGTACACAGTAGGGAGAATCCAGGATATTCAAATATCACATTGTCTTCGGATCTTTTTAACATGGAATAACCCAGGAATACCACTGGATGTGCCCTGGAGGTTGACAACATCGTGAAAGGGACCCACAAATTTCCGTGAGTGACCCGTGCACAATAAAAGCCTTGTGTGATGGCACCCCCATGCTCATGGGCATCCACAGGAAGGGGTAAGGTGGGACAATTGACCCCCTGGAGGTGAGCCATAATATCCAGATTCCCAGCTTTCATTGAAAAAAAAAAAGCAAGCCTCTAGCCCTTGTAGTACCCAGGATATGAGGCAAAATGTGATGCCACTATTCTGCTTATTCGTTTTGTGAGAAACTAGCTGGCTCCCACCTTTCAGGCTGAATCCACACATAGCAGTTATACCATTATCATACTGTTATCATAACATTGGTGCCCATTGGTGTCATGTGTACCAATAGTTATGATAACGGTATACCAGCCTTAGTGTTTTCAGACAATGCATGAAGTCGCAGCAATGATTAACACACCCACTGTTCGGGTGTGTTAACTCTTCTGGGTGTGTTAAGCCTTTTGGGGGGTCTTCCCTGTTAGGAAGTAACTGCAGCCTCATAAAAACAATTTAGGGCACAACCCTATGCAGGTTTAGACGGAAAAAAGTCCTACAACTCCCAGCATTCCCCAGACAGCATAGCAGCTGTAGGACTTTTTTCTGTCTAAACCTGCATAGGGTTGCATCCTTAGAAATCCAGGAGTATCCTGTAGCTGGGTTTGGGCAGCAGTGTGTCTACCAGAAAACAAAAGGTAGCAGCAAACATAGGAGTTTGTGTTCTTTCTACCTCAAGTCTTTTTAATATTTGTTTTCCTGAGTTTATAAACATTTAAATAATTACCTTGACAATATGCGCAGATAAAGTTCATCTTTATTATACCCATATTGCAGGAGGCAGGGCTGTGGCTGAGAAGGCAAGTCCGGCCAAGCAGCCCAGAGTTGTTATTCCGATTTTGCGGAGCAAGGGTGTGTTAGAGCAGTGTATGGCAACTCTACAATGTAGTCAAGTGTTGTTGGTGCTCTAGGGAAGTGCAGATTGGGCTGTGAAATGGATTGTAGAAGCAGTGCAATTTCTCAAGGGTTAAAATGGGTTGTTGTGAGATATATAGCTTTAAGAGAACCTGCCAATTTTAGCTCTTGCAGGAGGCCTGAGTGGAACCTCTCCCCATCTCTTGCTTAGCGTTGGCCCTGGAGCTGAGACAGTGTGCCACGCAGCTGCACAGAAATTGGTGTTTTCTCGTGTATTCTAGAAATAAAGAAACCTCTTGTGAAGGTACCTGACCCAACTGTGTGTTTCCTGTAGAGCAGAGCCTAGCAGTGGGCTGCAAGCTGAGCAGGTCACCCTACCCCTACCCTAGTATTAACCATGCCCTTCGACCCCATAATGGCCTTTGGCCCAAAGACAGTCATGGAAAGCACTGAGGGTTTCAGCTGTGGGTGGAAAGACGTTGTCTGGACACCAAGTCTACCCACTGAGAAACAACAGAGGGGCAGACCTGGCATACACATTTCTCAGGCGAGATCTACCTACTTTGGTAGACCTGGTGACCAGGCCTTGTTGCACCTCAGTCACCACCAGATCTGCCAGAAAAGGTAGGCTTGTTCTCTGATGCTATCACGGCTTTTAAAAGATGTGCAACCATATGCACAGTTCAAGGAAAAGTATGCCGTTCCAAAAGAGCACTGCTGTAGTTCAAAATTCAAGCCATGCAAAAGTGGTATTGTTGCCCGATACAAAAAGTGGCTGATTCCAGTGTGAAAAGTAAAGTGAGTCGTCCAGGCTCCTCTGGAACCTTAAAACCTGATCCAGCCCACTCATTGCTCCTTCCACGGCTAAAGACCCTCCCCACAGACTCCACTGCTGCTCTCTAGAGCGGCCTTCCCCAACCTCGTGCCCGTCAGATGTTTTGGACGGCACCTCCAGGGAGGCATGGCCAATGGTCCGGAATGCTGGGGTTGCAGTCCGAAACATCTGGAGGGCTCCAGGTTGGGGAAGACAGCTCCGGAGAGTGCTCACCAGTGTTTCTAAGATGAAGGAAATCATTCTAGGATGAGTCATGTGAAGCTGTCAATGATATGATAAGGACAGTGATGCCATAAAATATACGACATGACATTCTTAAGGCAGCTGTACTTTGTTCATTTGTTCCTAGGCTTGTTTTTTTTTTTTATCCCTCACTCCAAATAAAGTTTTCTTGGCATTCCTGATGCTTCTTGAATATAACACTCTTCTGCATTAGTGCTGTTGAGTTCCCAGGATCTTCTACTACTCTGTCTAGGCTTCTAAGGGCTCAATCCTAACTAGATAGGCGGCTGCCTCCGAACTCTGAGGCGACCGCCTATCCAAAGCAAGGCAGGAGAGGCACGGGGGGGGGGGGGATCGTTCCCTCCGCACCCTCCTGCCTAGCTATTTTTCGCTAGACAGCCATCTAGTCCAGGCTCATCCACAGCAGGCAGCAGCATCAGGAGCTCCAGGCCTTTCTCACCACTGCCACTCAAGACCCTCTTATCCGGAGACTGGCCCCGGGCACTGCAGCAGGCACTTTGCCCCTGAGCAATAGGGGGCCCTGATCAGTTTTTCTCAGGCACAAACCATGCTCCTGCTCAGCCAGAGGGACTTGGGCTTCGAACCCACAACCCCGCACAAACCTAGCCAAGCCTAAACGAGTGCTAGATCGGCTGCAGTAGCCCCTGCAGCAGCCCCAACACTCAAAGCACAAGGTGCTGTACAAACCACACCACAAGGCTCAGGACAAAAGGAGCAACCTCCAGCCATGCTAGCTGGGAATGCTGGGAATTGTGGTCCAACACATCTGGGGGGTGCCCAGTTGGGGAGGCTGGGCTGTGATATATTAGTAGACAGGCATTGTGTTGTGTTGGCCCCCGAAAGATAGGGAAAATAAAATAGTTGACAGGATATTTCACTGGATCAAATGAGTTGTGTATTAGGAGTATGCAAGCCTCTAGGGTTTCACAGACCTCTTCATCAGGTCACAGAGAATGAACTGCATCCTGTGTCTGCACATACTTTCCAGTTCTAACTCTTCCCTGCCCCCACACACTTTGCATATGTATGAATCTCTTTAAAACTTTCCAAGAAAGATGCACGCAGACATCCTCCATGTCTGTAACTGTAACAACGCCTGTTTACTCTTCGAACTGCAAAAATAAACAAAAAATAGAAACAGAGGGAGGGAGGGAGGGAGACCTCTATGCATGCAGCGAGAATTCTGATTGCGGAGACGTTGGACTAGAACTGGGGAGGACCCAGGTTCAAATCCCGCCCCCCCCCAACCAAGGAGCCCACTGGTTGAATTTGGACCAGTTATTCTCTCATAGCATCCTACCTCATAGGGTTGTCATGAGGATTAAATGGATGGGGGCAACCACATACTCTGCCCTGTGTTTCATGGAGGAAGGGTGGGTGAATACGTTTTCTAAAAAGTGAAGTTGGGGGGAGACAGTGTGGTGTAATGGTTAGAATGCCTGAGTTGGATCTGGGAGACCCTGGAAGCTTAAAATCCCACTGAAGCTCACCTGTGGCCCATCACATCCTCGCTCAGCCTGCCTCACAAGGTCATTTTGACCAGGAGGATGGGAGGGATTAAAATAATAATGAATAAATATACAAAAACAAGAGGGGAAACTAAATAGGTACCGGCCAAACACCAGCAGTAAGGCCTCAACACCTATCAGCCCCAGCCGGCATGGCCAAGGGTCAGGAATGCTGAGGGTTGTAGTCTCAGACATCCAGAGAGCACGGGGTTGGAGAAGGCTGGGCCAGAGAATCGTCTTTCTGATCACTGCAGTCCTCCCGCTGCTTGGTGAAGAGCAGAGAGAAGGGCACCATTTTAAGATATCCCCCCCCCGCCGCCCCCAGGGCAGGGCTGCAATATTTGCCCTCCTTCTTTGAGGAACGACTGAGCATTTATTGTTCCGTAGCACTGATGATCTTGAGCTGAAACCGAATAACCAGCTATGCTTTTGTACAGACGGGGGAGATGGCCATTGTTGGGTGGAACTGGCAGGTTCAGGGGCAAATTTAGACATTGCCCCCACCCCACCCCCCGCAAGTCAACCCCAAACGGGAAAACAACCAAGGGTCTTATGGCATCTTAAAGACTAGCAGATTTATTATGGCATAAGCTTCATGGACCAGGCCACTTAGGGTGCAATCCAATGCACATTTAGACTGGAAAAAGTCGTACAGCTCCCAGCACTCCCCCGCCAGCATGGGGAGTGGATGTTGCGCTGCCCTCTGGGGCCTGAAGAAGGCTCTGAAGCCGGAGTGCACCGTGGTCCCTGGTTAGGGTAGACTCAGGGCCATCGTAGAGGAGATGTTGAAGATCCGTGATCAGATCTCTCAGATCTTTTGGGGCACCATCCTGCGCACATCTAGATCGGAAAAAGCCCTCTAATTCCCAGCATGCCCCCAGCCAGCCATGCGGGCTGGGGCACGCTGGGAGTTGTGGGACTTTTTTCTGTCTAGACATGCGCAGGATGGTGCCCTTCATGCATTAAAAAAAAACAAAATAACTCCATGGCACCCCTAGGACCTCTTAGTATACATGCCAAGTTTCAGGTGTCTAGTTTTCAGGGTCTTGGTACTATGGTGCTTACAGACAGAGACACACACACACACACACATCTGCTATTGTTGTTGTTGTTACGTCACATTATTATTATCACATCTACCATTTTTTCCTCTTGCAAGGAACCCAGGGCGGCTGACATGGCCCTCCTCCTTTCCACTGTATCCTCGCAACAACCCTGT
The DNA here is from genome assembly GCF_057233095.1 of Heloderma suspectum. Taxonomy (NCBI): domain Eukaryota; kingdom Metazoa; phylum Chordata; class Lepidosauria; order Squamata; family Helodermatidae; genus Heloderma; species Heloderma suspectum. Next base: position 325,666,051 of record NC_139460.1, on the reverse strand, counting down.
GAGGTAGGGGAGGCTGAGAGTTCAGTGACTGGCCTAAAGTCACCCGGTGAGCTTCACGGCTGAGTGGGGACTGGAACCCAGATCTCCTGGGTCACAATCCAACACCGTCACCACTACATCACACATCGGCTCTCATCATAATAACCATAAGCCCGTCCTTCGCTGCTCTTATGAAAACAAGACTAGGTGGTGCGTCTTGCCTGGGAGTGTGCAAGGCTGAATTCACACGTGGGATGCCCCTGATAAATCGGACCGTGTGAGGTCAACCCCCAGCATCCTTTGCACCTTGGGCTCATTCTCTGCAGCCGCCATGGCAATGTACTGCAGCGGAAGAGACCCCCCCCCCGCCTTTCTCCACCACCTCCAGCCATGTCATAGCATCACCGTGGCAACCGGTTGAGTGTGGTTCCATCCAGGCCGGGCCTACGGACTGCTCCAACGGCTTTCCTGAGCCCTCTCCTCGAGACATGGGCTCCAGCCAAGATGGATGTCACTCTCTCACTTCCAGTCTCTTTGCCTCTTTTCATTTCAGCACCCTCATGGGTCTCAGCTGCCTCTTTTTTACCTTTCCGTAAGTCGTGGCAACAGGTTCAAGTCGTGGCAACAGGTTCAAGCTGGAACCAGGTTACCTTAAGGACCATCTAATCACAAATGAACATGCTCGAATTTTTATTTATACTTATTTATTTTCCCCAATATACCACCCAAATAGCCAAAGCTATCTGGGCAGTTCGAATGTTAAGATCAACATGGGAAACTCTGCTTCATGCTTCTTTGTCTTCAGAGGTGTGGCAGATGGAAATGAGGAGCGGGGCCTTTTCTGTTGTGGCACCAAGATTGTGTAACGTTGTCCTTCTGAAGAAGTTCTGCCTGGCTCCATTCACTCTCTTCACTTTTCAACTGGCAGCAAAAACACATCTATTCCAAAGGGCTTTTAGGATGCCATTTAACTGATAGTTATTTGTTGATTTTGCTAGTGTGCGTCAATAATAGTTGTAAAAAAAAGAACCATTGTCAATGTTTTATACTGTGCTGTTTTTTTGTTTTTTTGTTTGCTTGTTTACAATGTGCCCTGAAAGGCAGGTCAAACGTCTTTTAAATAAATACATTATAAATAAATCCATTTTACTTTTGTAACCCCCTTTGGGAACTTTCTTTTAAACGGAAAAACAGGGTCAAGTCCCTAAAAATAAAGTAATTATTTGATCCAGCAAGCTATGACATCTTCTTCTGAAGGCTAGTCCCTTCTGCGGCCTGAAACCACAGTCTGGTGCCAACTCCTTTTGCTGTCTTTCAGCTGCAGCTGGCTCGCCCTCCACGTGTCCTGGGCCTTTCCCGTCATCTGCGGCCATCTCTTCATCCCAACCATTCTCTACTTCCTGCTCACCAGTTTCACAGACACAGGAATTCTCCACAAAGGTAAGATGGATGGCTGCCTCCCCTCTGCAACTGCCCGGCGTACCTCTCAAATATCCTTGGGCCATGAATAGATTTATTTTTTTTTAATGCAGTGGCAGCCAACATTTTTGGCAAGTGATGCCACAAGTCAAATATGAAATCACAACTCCGAGTCCAATCCATCCCCCATACATGGCTTCTTGGAAAAGGACACAATCCTATCCATGTTTAGACAGAAAAAAGTCCTACGACTCCCAGCATGCCCCAGCCATGGCTGGCTGGGGCATGCTGGCTGGGGCATGCTGGGAGTAGTAGGACTTTTTTTCCCCACCTAAACATGCATAGGATTACACCCCAAAAGATCTGGGAGATCTGATCAAAGGATCTTCAACATCTCCTCTATGATGGCCCTGAGCCGAGCCTAACCAGGGACCATGAACTTCGCGTGCTCCAACTTCAGAGCCTCCTTCAGCCACCAGAGGGCAGTGCAACTTCCCCCCCTGCGATTGGCAGGCAATATGCATCCTCCGGATTGGCTGGGCCTGGTATATATAGCAGGGCCCGCCCGTTCTGCCTCGCTCAGGACAACAGAGCAGCATCTCCTCTTGCTGCTTCTGCCACAGACCGCAAAGATGCTAAGATGGAAGGTCAAGATTCAGGTATAGATGCTCACCGATACAGATTGGTCCTGACCACCACTTATAAGATAATAACAGGAGTCGTGCTGGTCAGACCAAAGGCCCATCTCGGCGATCTTCACTATTGTTCAGCGGAAGCCACCTTAGCCCCAGGCACCACCACTGAGGCCACTTAGGGGCCTTTTCCCAGGCCGTGGGGACCTCTCCTCTCCCTCCGGTCAAGTGGCAATGCTGTGCTCCAGACATGGCTGGATGCCTTCTGGGGACTCTTTACTACACATCCTCCTTCATGTCATGTAGTAAAGAGTCTGGGGACTCTTTACTACACATTCCATCTGTAAGCACCTTGAAAACAATGCAGCGATTACTCGAAGCCAACATGGATTTGTCAAGAACAAATCCTGCCAGACGAATCTGATCTCATTTTTTGATCAAGTAACCTCCCTTGAAGATAATAGAATAGGAAGGACAAGAGGCCTCTTCCAGAAAATTAGAAACATTGGAGGTAAATTCCAGACAAAAATGGGTATGATCAAAAACAAAGATGGCAAGGACCTAACAGAAGCAGAAGAGATCAAGAAAAGGTGGCAAGAATGTACGGAAGACCTGTACAGGAAGGATAATAATATCGGGGATAGATTTGACGGTGTGGTCAGTGAGCTAGAGCCAGACGTCCTGAAGAGTGAGGTTGAATGGGCCTTAAGAAGCATTGCTAATAACAAGGCAGCAGGAGATGACGGTATCCCAGCTGAACTGTTTAAAATCTTGCAAGATGATGCTGTCAAGGTGATGCATGCCATATGCCAGCAAATTTGGAAAACACAAGAATGGCCAACAAATTGGAAAAAATCAACTTATATCCCCATACCAAAAAGGGAAGCACCAAAGAATGTTCAAACTATCGAACAGTGGCACTTATTTCACATGCCAGTAAGGTAATGCTCAAGATCTTGCAAGGCAGACTCCAGCAATTCATGGAACGAGAATTGCCAGAAGTACAAGCTGGATTTAGAAAAGGCAGAGGAACTAGAGACCAAATTGCCAATATCCGCTGGATAATGGAGAAAGCCCGGGAGTTTCAGAAAAACATCTATTTCTGTTTTATTGACTATTCTAAAGCCTTTGACTGTGTGGATCATCACAAACTGTGGCAAGTTCTTGGTGGTATGGGGATACCAAGTCATCTTGTCTGCCTCCTGAGGAATCTGTATAACGACCAAGTAGCAACAGTAAGAACAGACCACGGATCAACGGACTGGTTTAAGATTGGGAAAGGAGTACGGCAGGGTTGTATACTCTCACCCTACCTATTCAACCTGTACGCAGAACACATTATGCAACATGCTGGGCTTGATGAAGCCAAGGCTGGAGTTAAAATTGCTGGAAGAAACATTAACAATCACAGATATGCAGATGGTACCACTTTGATGGCTGAAAGCGAGGAGGAGCTGAGGAACCTCATGACGAAGGTGAAAGAAGAAAGTGCAAAAGCTGGGTTGCAGTTAAACCTCAAAAAAAACCAAGATTATGGCAACCAGCTTGATTGATAACTGGCAAATAGAGGGAGAAAACGTGGAGGCAGTGACAGACTTTGTCTTTCTAGGCGCAAAGATTACTGCAGACGCTGACTGCAGCCAGGAAATCAGAAGTCGTTTACTTCTTGGGAGGAGAGCAAATGACAAATCCTGATAAAATAGTGAAGAGCAGAGACATCACACTGACAACAAAGGTCCGCATAGTTAAAGCAATGGCATTCGCCATAGTAACCTATGGCTGCGAGAGCTGGACCATAAGGAAGGCTGAGCGAAGGAAGATAGATGCTTTTGAACTGTGGTGCTGGAGGAAAATTGTGAGAGTGCCTTGGACTGCAAGAAGATCAAACCAGTCCATACTCCAGGAAATAAAGCCAGACTGCTCACTTGAGGGAAGGATATTAAAGGCAAAACTGAAGTACTTTGGCCACATAATGAGAAGACAGGATACCCTGGAGAAGATGCTGATGCTAGGGAAAGTGGAAGGCAAAAGGAAGAGGGGCCGACCAAGGGCAAGATGGGTGGATGATATTCTGGAGGTGATGGACTCAACCTTGGGGGAGCTGGGGGTGGCGACGGCCGACAGGAAGCTCTGGTGTGGGTTGGTCCATGAAGTCACGAAGAGTCGGAAGCGACTGAACGAATAAACAACAACAACAAACCTCCCTTGTGGACCGTGGGAATGCTGTAGACATCATATACCTTGACTTCAGCAAAGCTTTCGACAAAGTGCCCCATGATATCCTGATGAGCAAACTAGCTCAAAGTGGGCTAGACGAAACAATGATCCGGTGGATCCACAGTTGGCTACAGACTCAGACTCAAAGAGTGCTCATCAATGGGATCTTCTCAACCTGGGGAGAGGTAATGAGCGGGGTACCGCAGGGCTCAGTCCATGGCCCAGGGCTCTTTGACATTTTTATTAAGGACTTGGAGGAGGAGGTGCAGGGAATGCTGATCAGATTTGCAGATGACCCAAAATTGGGTGGGATAGCAAATACTTTGGAAGACAGAAACAAAATTCAAAGTGATCTTGATAGACTGGAGCGCTAGGCAGAAAACAACAATTACATTTGATAGGGATAAATGCCAAGTTCTGCACCTAGGAAAAAGAAACCAAATGCACAGTTACAAGATGGGGGATACGTGGCTCAACAACACTACAAGCAAGAGGGATCTTGGAATTGTTGTCGATCACAAGCTGAATATGAGCCAACAATGTGATGTGGCTGCAAAAAAGGCCAATGCTTTTTTGGGCTGCATTAATAGAAGCATAGCTTCCAAATCCCGGGAAGTACTAGTTCCCCTCTACTCAGCACTAGTTAGGCCTCATCTGGAGTACTGTGTCCAGTTCTGGGCACCACCCTTTAAGAAGGATGCAGACAAGCTGGAGAGGGTTCAGAGGAGGGCAACAAAGATGATCAGGGAGTCCCAGGAAACAAAGCCCTATGAAGAGAGACTGAAAGAACAGGGCATGTTTAGCCTTGAGAAGAGAAGACTGAGGGGAGACCTGATTGTGCTCTTCAAGTACTTGAAAGGTTGTCACAGAGAAGAAGGCCAGGATCTCTTCTCCATCATCCCAGAGTGCAGGACACGGAATAATGGGCTCAAGTTACAGGCAGCCAGATTCTGGCTGAACATCAGGAAAACCTTCCTGACTGTTAGAGCAACATGACAGTGGAGCCAATGACCTAGGGCGGTGGTGGGCTCTCCCACACTGGAGGCATTCAGGATGAGGCTGGACAGCCATCTGTCAGGGATGCTCTGACTTGGATTCCTGCATTGAGCAGGGGGTTAGACTCCATGCCCTGGTAGGCCCCTTCCAACCCTACTATTCTATGATTCATCCAAGAAAGGCCTTATGAGTCAGTCACCAAGCAGGCAAATTCTGACAGGCTCCCTTGGTCCTCGGATTGGGATGGATCTTTTTCTCATCGCTGAGGGAGTGTCTGCTCTACTCCATGCTGCAAAATCTCCCAAGCAAAGTCTGCATTGCTCTCTTGGCAGCTAGCCATTCAAGTTGCTCTTTGCCTCGTAGACCCCATTCTCCACCACACCTAATTGGCTGATTGCTCCTGCGTTCTCCTGTCCCCCAAACCAGCGCAGGTCTCCCAGAGCCCCACCCCTGACGCTTTCTCCAGTAGCCCAGATCACAGCAGCTGCCCATGCTAAAGCAAACAGCAAGGCAATGCTAGAAAGCCCCTGCTGAGAGTGAGCAGTTAACTGCAAACAAGCAAACAAGCATGAGTGAATGTGATAAGAGAGAGAGAGAGAGCCTGTCACAAATCCCTTGGCTCCCTCTATCCTTCAGCATTCTCACACACACAAATAGAGTGGCTTCAGTCTCGCCCTTTTAATTCATTATTCACAGGTTCATTACAGATGCAAATCCTTGAAGACTCTCTGGCTGCAAAGGAATGCCTCCAGGGGTTTCAAATGGGATCACCGAAAGTTGCCCGCAGTTTGAAAGGGCGGCTGTCTGGCTAGGCTGACTTAGGGAGGGAGGTCCCGCCCCTCGTGTGATGCTTCCCTGTGTTGCCTCTCACACATTGCTAATGGATCGACCGCCCGCACTCCGCCCCTGATGTTTCCCTCTTAGCTCTGCGCTGCTGCCTCACGTCTCTTGGGCCACAGTCCCCAAGCCCCTCCTCCTCCTGCTCGCTGCTTCTCACAGAGGGGGGCAAGGAGGAAGCTTCATGCCCAGCCATCTGGGAGTTGGTAACCAGAGAAGCACGCCTGCCCATATCTGAACTGGCTTGTGAAAATGCCTCCCCCAGTTCTGGCTGCTCCTCTTCTGAATCTGAGCTGCTAACTACCTCCCTGCGGTCAGAATCAATCCTGATTGCTCCTGCGTTCTCCTGTCCCCCAAACCAGCGCAGGTCTCCCAGTGTCCCACCCCTGACGCTTTCTCCAGTAGCCCAGATCACAGCAGCTGCCCACGCTAAAGCAAACAGCAAGGCAACGCTAGAAAGCCCCTGCTGAGGGTGAGCAGTTACTGCAAACAAGCAAACAAGTGTGAGTGACACTTGCCACACTTGAGGTGATTGGGAACTGCCAGTAGTCCTCGGGTCTTAAAGTGAAGAGGACTGGCCTTTCTAGGCCTCCATTCTGTTCCTCAGTGGCCAACCAGACACCCCAATGGGAAGCCTACAAGCAGGGCATGAGTGCAACAGCACCCTCTCACCCATATTCCCCAGCAACTGGTGTACATAGGCATACTGCCGCCAATACTAGCGGTACAATATTTAGCCAGCAATACTTGTGGCCATTGATCGTTTTATCTTCCATTAATTGGTCTAATCCCGCTTCATAGCCGTCCAAACTGATGGCCATCACTACACCACGGGGTAGCGAATCCCTTAGTTGAACTATGCACTGTGTGAATAAGTCCTTCCTTTTATCTGTCCTGAGTCTCCCATCAATCAGCTTCGTGGAATGACCCCATTGGGACCTAGTATTATGAGAGAGGGAGAAAAACGTCTCCCTCTCCGTTTCTCCACACCAGGCACCATTTTGTACACCTCTATCACATCCCCTCTTACTGCCCTTTTTTCTAAGCAAAGAAGCCACAAACGTTGCAGCCTTTGGTCATGGCAGGGTTGCTGCTGCAGGCGGGCCACCCATGTTTTAACGCCAGATCCACACCGCCCATCTTTGTGGCTCCAACCGTGTGGATGTGGCTGAACCCACCATCTTCTACTCACTCCTCCCCTGTGTTCCCTTCCACCACCAGGCATCGAAGAAGAGCTGGTGAACCAGGCTGTGACCATGAACGATCTCAACCAGCACTGGTGCAACAAATGCCAGCTGTACTGTTTGCCACATACCTTCCACTGCTCCTGGTGCAATACCTGTGTGGAGGTAAAGTATGACGTGGCCACTCAAGGCAATACATACGTATACGTTATAACCTGTGGTATAGTGGTACATTTTGAAGTGCAGGCGCTCACCATGCCAGTCCGCAGAGCCATGCCCTCAAGGGGAGTCCCAATATGGAGGGACCATTGCTCAGTGTGATAGAGCAGCTGCTTTTCATGCAGGAGGTCCCAGGTTTGATCCCCAGCTTCTCCAGGTAGGGCAAGGAAAGAATTCTGCCTGAAACCCTTGAGAGCCATCGCTGCCAGTCGGTGTCGACAATACTGGGCTAGGCTGGATGGGCCAAGGTTCTGACTCACTATAAGGCAGCTTCCTATGTTCCTATGTTCTTCTCTGTGTGTAGACCAAACAGCAGCCAAACATAGAGTAATACCCCATTTATTAGGATCGGCGGACAGTCATCGGTTAGCGCGCTGGCAAAGGGCAGTGTGGTGGTGAGCATGTTGGACTTTGGCTGGAAAAACTTGAGATTGCATGAGAGAGGGAAAGAGAGGGATACAACATGTCCCCAAACACTATAAGACTACCAGCCCAAGATTCTGGGGCAGTTTTTTCCCCCTCACCAGGGAGAAACATTTTGACCTGGCTCGCATGAATACCACAGCCCACCATGGCCCATTAGCCACAGTGGGTTGTGGCGTCCGCAGGCACAAGGTTGGCAGTCCAAGCCCCTGCCGCCACAGCTTCTCATTACGTGCGAGCCCAGAGAGGGTGGGTTGTTGGGGTGGTTGACAAGCCACCCAGAACCCATGGGCTGTTTTAGGGCTGCGGGTGGTTTGTCCACCACCCCAACAACCCGCCCTCCCTGGGTTCGCAAGTAATGAGAAGCCATAGCACACCTGTGCCATGCCCCAAACATTCAAAATGGCCACTGCGACGAGAAACCCTGCCGGGAAATTCACGCACAGTGGCTTCTCCTGAGGTGTGAACCGGGTCTTTATCTCAAAGTCAACAAACCAATACTAACAGTTTTAATGTCCAGCAGGAGTAGGTCTTTTGTAACACTAATGGGTCTTAATTGCCCAGTTCCAGACCAAGCTGGCCCAAAAGACTTGGCATCCCAACAGGGATAACTCACAACAGTACATGGAAAACCCTTAGGACTGCAGCTAAGTACTGAGGGAGCAGGGAAGTCTGATGGCAGATGATGCCATAATTCCTGCTAATCACACCGTCCAGGGGCTTCAACCCTGCGAGCCCTGGCTCCCCTGCACCACTGCGCATAACGCGACATATAACATTTCACGCTCGCCTTTCCTCGTGCAGCAGCAACGTGGCCAGTTTCCTCTGTGAGAGAGAGAACACAGGACATTCAGGATGTTTTTGCAATCTAATCATCTCTTACACGTGTGGAGGCCTGAGCAAACATGGGGCGCAGAAGAAAGCACACAGGCAGGCCACAGCAAGGCCCAAAGTAGCCTCACTTCTGCCCTGCCCCCCCCCAGTCCAATCGCTCTTGCCATCCCAGTCCCAAACCCGTGCTGGGGTTACTCAGCTCTCCTTGCACGCACGCTCGGGCCAGCAAAAGTGGGGCTCCGCCGGGCTCCACCGAGGCAGGTGGCTGTAACGGAATGGCGCATTCCACAGTGGCGTCAGGCTGGAAGGCCTGGCTGGCCCCTTAATGGCTGCTGTGTCCCACCAATCAAGGCCGGTGTGAGTGGTCAGCATGGTAAGGGGCACCTGTCAGGCCAGCAGGGGGCTCACGGCCAATCGGAGCCCCTGCTGCTGCTGCTCAGGCTGGGGGGGGGATCCATAGCTCCGTGGTGGAGCCCCTGCTTTGCATGCAGAAGGGCCTGGGTTCCGTTCCCGGCATCTCCAAATAGGGCTAGGAAAGAATCCTGCCTGCAACCTGGAGAGCCGTTGCTGCCAGTCAGCGACAACCACACTGGGCTAGAGGGGCCAAGGCTCTGACTCAGCGCAAGGCGGCTTCCAGGGCGCCTCCCCTTCTGCTCCTCATTCTCTTCCCCCCCCCGCCCCCCGCCCCCATCGGGAGGAAGAGGACAGGTGAGCAAGTAGACAGCTGGGGAGGAGCAGCAGCAGATGCTCCCAGAGAGGGCAGGAGACGGGCGCTTCCCTGCCAAAGGCTCCTTGTCCTTGCGCTGCCACTGCATCTGTCCCGGACTTTCCTCCTCGGTGGATTTTTTTGTGGGAGGAAAAAAAAGACGGAAGAGGCAGTGGGGAAACACACAAGGGGGTCACAAGTGCGAGACGGTGATGTCCCCCCCCCCAGTCAAATCCTGTGAATGAGGCGCAGCACCCAGAATGGGTCTCAACAGCAACGGGGAGGTGGAGTCCGTCTCCCCTGTCCATTTTGCCGTCCTTCCCCAACCCGCTACTTTCCAGATGTGTTGGACTGCGCATCCCATCCTCCTCAGCCAGCATGGCCATTGGCTACACTGTGGGCCCTCCTCCAATTCAGCTGTACCTAATCCGGGGGCCCGTTCAGGAGGCCCAACATGGCAAAATGTCACGAGTCGGAAGGGCGCCGGCGCCGTGCGGCCTGGCCTGGGGGCCTGGGATGTTGCGCCCGCCAGGGGCCCGTTCCATAACTCTCCGCCCCCCCCGCCGCAGGAATTTGACCATCACTGCATGTGGATTAACAACTGCATCGGCTGCCACAACCTCCGCTTCTTCATCCTCTTCGTGGTCTTCCTGAGCGGCTACGACCTGGCTGTGCTGGCTTCCTGCCTGGTCTACATGGCGCTCAACGCCCAGCAGGCTTTCAGCGTGGAGAAGATTTGCACGTATCCTTCACGGGTCAGGGTGCACAACAGCAAAGCTCCTCCCACTCTGGTTCCAGCTCTGTGTGTGTGCACGTGTGTGTGCGTGTTCCCCAATATTTTGTGACTGGCCATCCCCACAACAGCCCTTTTGTGACAAGCCACCCCTGCATAGCAGCCACTTTGTGATTGCACCCCATAACTTTATTTTTAAATGCCACGGGCCCAGAAATATTGGGTACCTCTAACCTATTCCTAATCAATACCTCTCACCAGGCAACCAGTCTGGACCGTTGGCCTAAGAAAGCAATAAGCTGCATAGGGTGGCCAGGTGTGTCCTGGTTTACAGAGGATGGTCCTCTGTTTTGGAAAGCTGACATAGGACAGTCCTCTATTTGAAGGTCCTTGCTCTGTTCGATGGGCTGTCCTGTCCAAGTCTGGCTTAAGGTCAGTGAACCACAGGGAGGGAGAGCAGAGCCGGGGCCTTCAAGCTGCCCATCCATGCTTCACACTGGACAACAGTCTTCTCCACTGTGGTGGAGATGTCTTCTATTTAAGTAAGTTATTGTTTCTAAATCTGCATCTATACCTATAACATTGCATATGCAAACGCTATGTAAATTGGAGCCCCCTTTTGTCCTCTTTTTTGGGTGCTGCATGTCCTCTTTTGTTTTGCTGTGCATAAGTGGCCACCCTCCATGACCCCCGTTGTGCTTGTGGAAATAGGCAAGTATTGTCAAAACTGGCATTTTGCACAGTAAGTACAGACTTCCAGAGATAGCCGCAGACCCCCCCCCCCGTCCCTCCAGCTTCTTCCCTTCTGTCTCTGCCCCCTCCCCACCCTGCTGAGCGCCAGGACTGAAGGCCCCCTAACCAGGCCTGCACCTCTGTCGCTCTCCTGGCGTTCCGCCCCTTGACTGGCTCTCCTGCTCCCAGCGTGCTGGTGACCATCCCTGCCGCCTTCTACCTGCTTCCTCTGCTCATCCTGCTGTGCAACCAGATCAGCAACATCTTGGCAGCTCAACACAGGTGCAAACAGCCCCAGGTACCAGCTGGCGGGGGGGGGGGCCTGTGGGTGCAGTGGGGGCGTATGTGCAGGAGGGAGAACCCCTGAAGAAGGCCTGGCCCTGGAGACGACAGTTCGTATAAGATGTAAGATACATAAGATCAGATGAAATATAAGATACGGCTGCGACGGTGCTGACTGGGATGGGGTGTTGCGATCATATCGATCAGATCATATCGTCACGCCCCTGCCCCCAGTCCTGAGAGGGGAGAGCTTGCAGGGGCTTCAGCACTTACGCAGGCTTCGGTTTCCTGGAAGGAGGGCCCCGGAGACCTGTGGTGTTTCTTTTATAAAGGTGCATTTACCCTGTGCGCAGGATGAAGGCCTGCCACATCACCACTCCATGTCAGGAATGCCTTGGTGGCCTCTCTCAGTAGATTCCAATAGCCAACTCAAGACACAGACGAAAGGGAATTATTTTCAAAGCTTTAATCCCATTACAGCTTAATGACTCTTTCAGATGCTAATCACCAGCGGCTAAAGCAAAGAAACAGCAGCGTGGACTACGCTTCAGGCAGGCAGTTGATCCCCGTTTGAAAGAGAGTCATTTGAAGACCCAGAACTTATGGGCTAGGGAGAGATCCTCCCTCTTTCCCTTGGGTCCACAGGAGGCGGCTGTTGCTTGCGCGCCAAACGGGCGCTACACCTCCTTTCCACGCCCTCCATCGCTCATCACTCCCTGCGTCTGCATCGAGCGTCTAAGAAGCCCCCCTCCCGCACTCCCTCACTGCCAGGGTCACTATCTATCTCTGGAATGCCGGCAGGAGGAATCTCTGCCAGGTGCTGAGCTTGTGAGGGGTGAGCTGGCTCCACTCCCACGGATGGCTGTTCCTCCTCAGAATCAGAACTGCTCTGGGGCTCCCTGGGCTCAGTTTCCACCCTGACACTTCAAGCCATCTCTGCTTCCTCTCCGGCCCAGAGATCTTCTGTGCCAGTCAAAAATTGCTCTCCTTTTGTCTTAGATTCAGCCTTCCCCCAGATCCATTTCCTCCTACCCCCTCAGGCCTTGGAGAACAAAGGTTGCCCATTCAGGATAACCTTTGGGTAACCTGCCCGAAACACTGCATTGGGGGAAATCCTCAGGCTCTTTGTGCACAGCAGCACTGAATGGTAAGGGACCTCTGGAGGTAATATAGACTGACCCCAAACACATAATAATATTATGTCAGTATTGTATCATCTTCACTGGCTGGCACTTTGTTTACGGGCACAATGCAGAGCACGGGCATTAGCCTATGAAGCCCTTCACGGCTTGGGGCTCAGTATCTGGAACTACTTTGTTATCTTTTTGACATCAGGTGAAGAGCTTTTTATTCTTTCAGGTCTATTAATCCTTTGTATATTTCTGCCATGTTCATGCCTTTAAGTCATTTTATCTTTGTGATAATTTTAGATCTTGTTGTGCGATGCCAGTTATTTTAGCCTCTACTTCTTTTAACCAATTGTTTTATTATGCTGCTTTTGATTCATTGATATGGGTTTGGGATTCTATTTGTGTTTTTATTGTATATCACCCTCTTTCCTAATATGTCTTAGAAATAAACCCATGCATCTTCACCCCTCCATGCCTCTTTCCGCAGGCTCCCTCCTCCAGCCAGCTTTCTGCCTGGGACCGGCGCTACTTCACTTTCTGCAAGCAGCAGGGAGCAAAGTGAGTGATTTGAACAAATCCTTCCTTGGAGATTATTGTCATTCTGAGTATTAGGGATGCTACTCCATGAAAATCTTAGTTGGTAGACCATATAATACTTTTGCACCCATGTCCTCTTTGTGGGCTTCCCACAGGCAGCTGGTTGGCCACTCTGTGAACAGAATGCTGGGCTAGGGCTGCAGAATCCCAGGCCCCGGGGCCAAATCCAGCCCTCCAAGGTTCCCCAGATGGCCATGCCTTGACCCCCAATCACTTGCTGGTTTGCTGGCTTTTGTGCTGTTTTCCTGTCCTAAAAGGTGAAAAGCTTCTCCTAAGAGTTACCGGCAGTAAAAGCTTTAAGCTAAAATATGCTGGTATTTGGGGTATGTGGGCCCAGCCCCATTTTGCCTTTGGCCCCGTCCACCCCTGGAATGCGGCCCCTGAGAGCTTCTCCAACGTGGAATTGGCCCTCGGGCTGAAAGAGGTTCCCCACCCCTGAGGGAGGCCTTTGGCCTGATCCCGCAGTGCTGTCCTTACTCTCTTAGGCACTCGATGGGCCCCCTGGGCCAAAACCCATACGTTCATCCACCCCTCCCTCCGTTCTGCGCTTCTTCTCACAGGTACAGAGTAAGGGCAGCCAGGCCCATCGCAGGAGCCACGGCCTTGGAAACCACGAAGGCCTCCGAGTTCCAGCACGTCCCCTGGCCTTCCAGCACCAGCCAGGCAGTTCCGGGCTCCTGCCCGCACGGCTGCCCCCAAGACCTGTCCAAGGAGCAGAAGGCGTGCGAGGCCTGGCGCCACTTCCTGACTGCCGTGGGCAGCCTCCTGCACCGAAACGGTCCCAGGCCGGGAGTAGCAGCACAGCCGGTGGCAACGGGGGTGAGCAAAACATGGGCAGGCCCAGGAGAAGCCGCCTGAAAGGGCCGGGGCATCGGGGCGCCTTCCGGTTGTGCTGCAGCTTGGATCACTGGGGCTTTTTAGCTGGGAATGGGTTGCGGGGGGGAGATGGTAATGTTTCAGAAAGGAGGGGTGCGAAGGAGTGAGCAGAAAGGAAAGAGCGCTACTTTCAAGGTTCAGAAACCGAGGGGTGTCCTCATAATTACCACCATCTATCGACATCTCCCTAGCGCTTTGCTGAGTAACGTAAGTGAAAGCAGATCCCCAGCCCAAGAAGCTCACAAAGTAAATGCCACGGAGTGACAACAGAGGGGACCAAGGGAGAGGCAAGGAGATCGGTTGAAACGGGGGCTGCTTCCCAGTGAGGCTCCTTCTGTGCAAAGACATGGCCTCATTCATGGCATTTTACAGGCTGTCCAGACGACGTCTTCCATTTGCAGCTCTCCTGTGTTTTCCCACCGCTTCTTTCATCTTTTTTCATACCAGAAAAAGATCAGTCAAGGAAAAAAAGATGGGATACATGCGCAAAACCTTTTGAGTGTTAGCGCCAGGAGCCCTCCATCTGGAAGCACCCAGAGAGAGACAGCGTGTGCATGAGAGACAGCAGCATGCATGCATTAATGCATTCATTCATTCATTCATTTCTATACTGCCCAATAGCTGGAGCTTTTTGGGTGGTTCACAAAAATTAAAACCAAAGAGCACACAATAAAACAATACAAAAGATATAAAACATTAAAACCACAGTAAACAATACAAACAGAATAAAACCAGAATAAAACCTAGCAGCAGTGCAGGAGTTTAAAATACAGATTTAAAACAGCAAAGCTAAAAATTTAGAAAGCTAAAATGCCTGGGAAAATAAAAAGGTCTTCACCTGGCGTCGAAAGGAATACAATGTAGGTGCCAGGCGAACCTCACTAGGGAGCTCATTCCAGAGCCGGGGTGCCACAGCAGAAAAAGCCCTCCTCCTAGTAGCCACCCGCTTCACTTCCTTCGGCAGGGGCTCACGGAGAAGGGCCACTGACGATGATCTTAAGGTCCGGGCAGGCACATATGGGAGGAGGTGATCCTTCAGGTAACCTGGCCCCAAGCCGTTAAGGGCTTTGAATGTTAACATCAGCACTTTGAATCGGGCCCGGAAATGGACTGGCAGCCAGTGCAGCTGGAAAAGTACTGGCGTAATATGAGCTCGCAGGCCAGACCCTGTTAACAATCTTGCTGCCCTATTTTGGACCAGCTGAAGTTTCCGGAGCGTTTTCCAAGGCAGCCCCACATATAATGCATTGCAGTAATCCAGACGAGACGTTATCAGAGCATGGATAACTGTAGCTAGGCTATCTCTGTCCAGATAAGGGCGTAGTTGGTATACCAGCCTAAGCTGATAAAAAGTGCTCCATGCCACTGAGTTCACCTGTGCCTCAAGTGACAGTTCTGGATCCAAGAGCACCCCCAAACTACGAACCTGATCCTTTAGGGGGAGTGCAACCCCCTCCAGAACAGGTTGAATATCACCTAGCCGGGCAGACGAACCACCCACTAACAGTACCTCCGTCTTGTCTGGATTGAGTTTCAGTTTATTGGCCCTCATCCAGTCCATTACCGTGCCCAGGCCCTGATTCAGAACAGCCACTGCCTCACCTGGTTTTGATGAGAAAGAGAGGTAGAGCTGGGTGTCATCCGCATATTGATGGCACCTCAGCCCACACCTCCGGATAACCTCCCCCAGCGGTTTCATGTAGATGTTAAACAGCATGGGGGATAAAACAGAGCCCTGTGGAACCCCATGGCACAATTGCCATGGCACACAGCAATAATCCCCCAGCACCACCTTCTGGAGTTGGCCATCCAAGTAGGAGCGGAACCACTGCAGTGCAGTGCCTCCAACTCCCAACCCAGACAACCTATCCAGAAGGATACCATGGTCGATGGTATCGAAAGCCGCTGAGAGGTCCAGGAGAATCAACAGGGTCGCACTCCCCCTGTCCCTCTCCCGGCAGAGGTCATCCCACAGGGCGACCAAGGCAGTTTCCGTTCCAAAACCAGGCCTGAAGCCCGATTGAAATGGATCTAGGTAATCCATTTCATTCAACAGTGCCTGGAGCTGTCCTACAACCACCCACTCAAGCACCTTGCCCAGGAAGGGGATGTTGGCCACTGGCCTATAATTGTTAACATCCTCCGGGTCCAGGTTAGGCTTTTTCAGGAGTGGTCTAATTACCGCCTCTTTTAAAGGGGCAGGCACCACTCCCTCTCTCAAGGAGGAATTTACAACCTCCTGCACCCAGCCGGACATCCCCTGCTTGTTTGATTTAATAAGCCATGAACAGCAAGAGTCAAGCACACAAGTGGTCAATCGGACTTGGCCAAGCACCTTGTCTGCATCCTCAGGCCTCAGTAACTGAAACTCATCCAATAGAACTGGACCAGACGGTGCTCTGGATGCCTTTAAGCTCTCTGTTTAGGTCTCCTGTAGGGAAAACAAGGCAGGCAGGGGTCGAAAGAGCCACAGAGAGCTCAGAGATGGAGCACATGATCTGCATGCCAAAGACCCAGGTCCGATCATCCCTCGCCTCTCCAGTTAAAGGATCCATCTTAGCGCCAGAGCTGGCAACGACTTTTCTCGCTGAGGCTTTGGAGAGCTGCAGCTCATCAGAGTAGATCAACCTTCCCATACCCGGCACGCTCCAGAGGTGCTGGACCACAAATCCCATCATCCCCAGCCAGCCTGGCCAGTGGAGATGATGGGAGTTGTAGTCCACCGCCTCTGGAAGGTGTCAGGTTGGGGAACGCTGGAGTAGACCATGCCAACCTAGGCGGCAGAAGCCAAGTGGCCTGATTCAGGGCTGCTATCGAAGGGAGGCCTGGTGGGGCACCCGCCGAGGGCCCACACCCCAGCAGGGCCCACTGACAAGAGCCCCCTGGACTTGCTCCTCGTCTTCCCTGTGGCAACCTGCTTGTTCTCCTGCCCCTCTCTCTGGCCCAGACAACAGTGGGGGGGAGCAGCAGGAGACGCCCCGGCCGCTTTGCTCCCTGGCTCTCTGCCGGCCCAGCAAGCAAAGGCAGCAATGGGGGGGGGGAGCAAGAGCCCCTGGCGGCCATGGCAGTGAGAAGGCGGGCTCACCGGAGAAGGAGGCCCATGGAGGGGGCCTTGCCCGAGGGCCCCCCGAAGCCTGGAGCCAGCACTGGACTGATTCACTGGACGGCAGCTTCAGATTTCCATACAGGCTTGTTGAACTGTGATGGGGGAGATCTTACGTGTACCTGAGCCAAAGTCTGCCACCCCTGCAGACTGAGGAGGCCTGCCGCAAGATCAGCATGCTTGCGCTGCAGTGCCTCGGAGGGGCTGACAGCAGCATGCATCCTGAGTGCCTTCCCTGTTGGGTGACAGCTCAATGCTCCGTCCTGCAGGTTGGCAAGAAGAAAACCCGCTGGCAGCTGAACACTGCAGACAAATGCGTGGAGGTCCCCGGTGAGTAGATCTTGGGCAGTTGGCTCTCCAGCCCTCCTCTGCAACAGCTCACTTGAAGGGTGGGGTGGGGAGAACTGGGGCATGCTGGGAGTTGTAGTTCTACACACCTGGAGGGCACCAGGATGGGGAAGCCTGCTCTAGGAGATAGTGCCAAGGACCGGAACTGCTTTTCAGGCAGTCAAGAGCACAAATGCGAAGGATGCTGGTCAGAATTTACTGCTTCCTCCTCCCTCTGAAATGTCTTTCTGGATGGCCCATTAAAGGGGTTGTTGTTATTGTTCAGTCGTTCAGTCGTGTCCGACTCTTCGTGACCCCATGGACCATAGTACGCCAGGCCTTCCTGTCCTGTGCTCTCTCCCGGAGCGTGCTCAAGTCCATATTCATTGCATCGGTGATGATATCCAGCCATCTCATCCTCTGCCGTCCCCTTCTCCATTTGCCTTCAATCTTTCCCAGCAACAAGGTCTTTTCCAGGGAGTTTTCTCTTCGCATTAGGTGGCCAAAATATTTGAGCTTCAGCTTCAGTATCTGTCCTTCCAAGGAGCACTCAGGGTTGATTGCCTTTAGGATTGACTGATTGACCTCCTTGCAGTCCAGGGGACTCGTAAGAGTCTTCTCCAGCACCACAGTTCGAAGGCATCAATTCTTCGGTGCTCAGCCTTCCTTATAGTCCAGCTCTCACAGCCATACATTACTACTGGGAAAACCATAGCTTTGATTAGACGGACCTTTGTCGGCAAGGTGATGTCTCTGCTTCCTACTACGCTGTCTAGGTTTGCCATAGCTTTCCTCCCAAGGAGCAAGCGTCTTTTAATTTCATGGCTACAGTCACCGTCTGCGGTGATCTTGGAGCCCAAGAAAATAAAATCTGTCACTGCTGCCATTTCTTCCCCTTCCATATGCCAGGAAGTGATGGGGCCAGATGCCATGATCTTCGTTTTTTTAATGTTGAGTTTCAAACCAGCTTTTGCACTCTCCTCTTTCACCCTCAACAAGAGGCTCTTTAGATCCTCTTTGCTTTCTGCCATTAGGGTGGCATCGTCTGCATATCAGAGGTTGTTGATAATTCTCCCGGCAATCTTAATTCCGACCTGTGATTCATCCAACCTGGCATTTCTCATGATGTACTCTGCATATAAGTTAAATAAGCAGGGCAACAATATGCAGCCTTGTCATACTCCTTTCCCAATTTTGAACCAATCGGTTGTTCCATGTCTGGTTCTTACTGTTGCTTCTTGACCCTCGTACAGGTTTCTCAGGAGACAGGTAAGGTGGTCTGGTACCCCCATCTCTTTCAGAATTTGCCAGAGTTTATTGTGATCCACACAATCAAAGGCTTTAGCATAGTCAATGAAGCAGAAATAGATGTTTTTCTGGAATTCTCTCGCTTTCTCCATGATCCAGCGAAATTTGGCAATTTGATCTCTAGTTCCTCTGCCTCTTTGAAACCCATCTTGTACTTCCGGTAGTTCTCGGTTCGCATACTGCTGAAGCCTAGCTTGTAGGATTTTGAGCATCACCTTGCTGGCATGTGAAATGAGCGCAATTGTACGGTAGTTTGAACACTCTTTGGCGTTGCCCTTCTTTGGCATTAGAATGTAAACTGACCTTTTCCAGTCTTGTGGCCACTGTTGAGTGTTCCAAATTTGTTGGCATATTGAGTGCAGCACTTTAACAGCATAGTCTTTTAGGATTTTAAATAGCTCAGCTGGAATACTGTCATCTCCGCCAGCTTTGTTGTTAGTAATGCTTCCTAAGGCTCACTTGACTTCACTCTCGAGGATGTCCGGCTCCAGTTCAGTGAGCGCACTATCATGGCTATCAGGGACATTCAGATCTTTCCTGTATAGTTCTTCTGTGTATTCTTGCCACCTCTTCTTAATCTCATCTGCTTCTGTTAGATCCTTGCCTTCTTTGTCCTTTATCATGCCCGTCTTTGCACAAAACGTTCCCTTGAGATCTCCGATTTTCTTGAAGAGATCTCTAGTCTTTCCCATTCTGTTGTTTTCTTCGATTTCTTTGCATTGTTCATTTAAGAAGGCCTTCTTGTCTCTCCTTGCTATTCTCTGGAACTCTGCATTCAGTTGGATATATCTTCCCCTTTCTCCCTTGCTTTTCGCTTCCCTTCTTTCCTCAGCTACTTGTAAAGCCTCCTCAGACAGCCACTTGGCTTTCTTGCATTTCTTTTTCTTTGGGATGGATTGAGTTGCTGCCTCCTGAACCATGTTACGGACCTCCGTCCATATTTCCTCAGGCACTCTGTCTATCAGGTCTAATCCCTGAAATCTATTCCTCACCTCCACTGTATATTCATCAGGGATATGATT
The DNA here is from genome assembly GCF_057233095.1 of Heloderma suspectum. Lineage (NCBI taxonomy): Eukaryota > Metazoa > Chordata > Lepidosauria > Squamata > Helodermatidae > Heloderma > Heloderma suspectum. Next base: position 325,646,495 of record NC_139460.1, on the reverse strand, counting down.
GAGGTCATACCTGAATGGTTTAGTGTTTTTCCCTACATTCTTCAATTTAAGCCGAAATTCTGCAACAAGAAGCTCATGATCTGAGCCACAGTCAGCTCCAGGTCTTGTTTTTACTGACTGTATGGAGCTTCTCCATCTTTGTCTGCACAGTACATAATCAATCTGATTTCGATATTGACCATCTGGTGATGTCCGTGTGTAGAGTCGCCTCTTGTGCTGTTGGAAAAGAGTGTTTACTATGATCAGCCTGTTCTCTTGGCAAAACTCTATTAGCCTTTGTCCTGCTTCATTTTGTACACCAAGGCCATGCTTGCCTGTTATCCCAGCGATTTCTTGACTTCCTACTTTAGTATTCCAATCCCCTATGATAAAGAGGACATCTTTTTTTGGTGTTAGTTCTAGAAGGTGTTGTAGGTCTTCATAGAACCGATCAACCTCAGCTTCTTCGGCATCAGTGGTTGGGGCATAGACTTGAATTACTGTGACGTTGAATGGTTTGCCTTGGATTCGTACTGAGATCATTCTATCGTTTTTGAGATTGTACCCCAGTACTGCTTTTCCCACCCTTTTGTTGACTATGAGTGCTACTCCATTTCTTCTAAGGGATTCTTGCCCACAGTAGTAGATATGATGGTCACCTGAATTAAATTCGCCCATGCTTGTCCATTTTAGTTTGCTGATTCCCAAGATGTTGATGTTCAATCTTGCCATCTCATGCTTGACCACCTCCAGCTTGCCTTGATTCATTGATCTTACATTCCAGGTTCCTAAACAATATTGTTCTTTACAGCATCGGACTTTCTTTTCACCACCAGACACATCCACAGCTGAGTGTCCTTTCGGCTTTGGCCCAGCCGCTTCACTCTTTCTGGCGCTACTTGGAAATTCCCTTTGCTCTTCCCCAGTAGTATATTGGACACCTTCGGACCTGAGGGGCTCATCTTCCGGCGTCATCTCTTTTAGCCTTGTGATACGTTCCATGGGGTTTTCTTGGCAAGAATACTGGAGTGGGTTGCCATTTCCTTCTCCGGTGGACCACATTTTGTCAGAACTCTCCGCCATGACCTGTCCGTCTTGGGTGGCCCTGCACGGCATAGTTTATGGCTTCACGGAGTTACGCAAGCCCCTTCGCCACAACAAGGCAGTGATCCATGAAGGGGCCATTAAAGGGGGTTTGCTCACAATGATGTATTGATGATTTGGGACCAAAAAAAAGACTATCCTGTTTGGGGAAATTGCCTGGGGTGGGTGGCTGGTGGAGATGTTCCCCTGCAGCATGCAGTCTGGCTCACTTCTTCAATCATCGGGAGCTTTGGACCGGCAGGCACTTTTTCTGTTCTGCCCAGGTGAAATTCAGAGGTGCCTTAAGCATCTGAGAGGAAAGCCCAGGAGCCCCCACCTGAGAATGGCCTCGGCCATGATGGCTTCACTAGATGCTCTTTCCCAGCCTCAGTCTCCACACTTATAGCAGAATTAATAACATCGTCCCACCCCACAGGGCTGTTGCAAGGATTCCAGAGATAATAGGCTTCTTCACAGGGAGCTTTTATCCTGCTGTTGAGATTGCTCACTCACGGAAGTTTGCGGGTGCTTTCAATGACATTGCCAGCCTCCAGGGCGTCTCCCGCCCTAAATGACCTTCATTCCCTTTTTTTAAAGATTGGAGCTAATGAGTTCCACTTGAGTTCCCCCCGTGAAAAAGGAAACCCCACAATAAGAGGAACTAGACCACGGTGCCGTGTAGCGGCTGCATAATGAAACATATGGAAGACTCAGATAAGGGGGAAAGGGGGCAGAAGGGAGCACGTGTAAAGGGAGTCCATCATGATCCTGCATTTAAAATGGAAGCTGAAAGCCCCATTTTAAATGCGGGATTATAGGCTGGTGTAGGGAAGGCTCCATGTATATGCAGCACTTTAAATACTCAGTGCTGGATAACAACTCCATAGTGTTTGATGTGTGGCTACAGGGGCTGATAGGTATATTTCCTACCCCTGCAGCAGGAATTGGACCTGAACCTCCCTCCTCTCTTTGTGTTGTAAAACAAGGGTGTCAAATCTCTTCCAGCCCCAGGGCTGAATTCAGAGTAGCTCTTGGGGACTCATTCCAGTGGTGGGCGGGGCCAAAGGCAAAAGGGGTAGGCCAAAACACAACAAGCCCCCACATGCGTTAGCCTAAAGCTTTTACTGCCAATAACTAAACCACAGGAGAGGCCTTTCAGCCTTTTAGAATGGGAAAGAAATATCGCAAAGGCTGGGAAGCCACAAAACACCCAGTGGTCAGGGGAGGGGAGGGGTGGAGCCAGGAGAAGGGGCGTGGCCATCTGTGGAACGCCAGAGTGTTGGATTAGGGTTCCAAGCAGGCCGAATTTGGCCCACAGGCCTGAGGTTTGACACCCCTGTTGTGAAAACTATACATGCGGCACCTGGAACAAAATTAATGTGTGATCATGGTGGTAGTAGGAATATATGTGTGTGTATGCGTGCGTACGTGTATGTATACGTGTGTGTGTGTGTGTGTGTGTATATATACACACACACACACACACACATATATATGGCTGCTTGTTCTTCAGTAGCTCTGCCTTTTTTTCCCCTGCCAGTCCCAGACATTCTGGATTCTATGGAATTGCTGGATCAAGGCCGTGATACTCACTGGAAGTGCCAGATCCACAGCACCCGGCGTGGCTCCTTGTTATCCACAGCCACTCTCCTCTCTGTGTCCAATATCTGAAGGGAACCTCGGAGGCGTGCTCCTTTATTCCAGTGACCATAGTTTTCGTAATGGGGAAACTGGATAAAAGCATTTGCGAAGTTGCTGTCTGCTGTAGGGTGTCGGTTCCTCTTGTGTCCGCTTGGATTTGGTGGCCTGGCCAGGGGACTAAGGCAAGGAGCACACGGGGCCTCGAAGGAAACGGACTCGCAGGCTGCGGGGTGGGACTGGAGCAGGCTCTGGAGTTACACTCAATGCTGTGTCGCAAACACACCTGCCTGAAAGAGGTGTTAAGATGTTTAGTTCTGGTCGAGACCCATGGTGAACAGCAGTGTTATTTCTTTAAGGATCGAAACCGAGTATTATATACTATAAAGCAGGCAAATAGAAGTGGTCAGGAAGCCTCGATCCCCTCCACCCTGAGACAAAGAGAAGTGATGGATTGGGGGCCACCGAGGGGGAGGCGAATGGGTGATCTACCCCTGTGGGCAGCATCCAGAAGGACGTGCTTCTGCACAAGCCCCAGTTGCAATGGACACCTTAATGTTTTTTTGCAGCTCTGATTCCTCTCAATGAAGCAGGCATCGCACCTCTCAGGGGACACTATCAAGCCAGGGGAGCAAACCATTTTTCAGGTCTTACTGGCAAGGTTTACGTGCTTCGCAACCTAAAAGGCTTGGTTGCCATTTCGAGCTAGGCCTCCGGGTGGCAGTACTGCTCTGCAATATTCAGCTTTTGGCTGCCCTGCTCCCCAAAATCACTCAGGGCAAGTCGTGTAGTGGTGCATTTGAAGGGCAGGAGCTCATCCTGACAGCCCCCATATCCACACCCCCAGGGAGAACCCATAGACACGTCCCCAGGATATATACATCTTGGTTTTTCTATTATTTATACTCAAACGAGAACAAAAGAGCTGTGCTGGATCAGACCCAGGTCCATCTAGTCCAGCATTCTGTTCACACAGTGGCCAGCCAGCTGTCGACCAGGGACCCACAAGCAGGGCACGAGCGCAACAGCACCCTCTGGCCCATGTTCCCCAGCAACTGGTGCGCAGAGGCTCACTGCCTCTGGTACTGGAGGTACCACACAGCCATCAGGACTAGTAGCCCTTGATAGCCTTGATCACCTACACCTTGTGGAAGGGAATTCCATAGTTTAACCCTGTGCTGTGTGAAGGAGTCCTTCCTTTTATCTGTCCTCAGTTTCCCACCATTCAGCTTCATGAGATGACCCCCAATTCTAGGATTATGAGACAGGGAAACAATGTCTCCCTATCCCCATTCGCCATACCATGCGTAATTTTGTAGACCTCTGTCATGTCTCCCCTGACCCTCCTTTTTTCCAAGCTAAACAATCCCAGCTGTTGTAACCTTCCCTCATAGGGGAGCTGCTCCAGCCCCTTGATCATTTCAGTTGCCCATTTCTGCACTTTTTCCAGCTCTACGATATCCTTTTTTAGGTGAGGTGACCAGCACTGTACAAAGCATTCCAGCTGTAGTTTTGAAATGGCATCATAAAACACAGACATCCAAAACAAACCAACAGATGAACCACTAATAAAATCTCACAGGTAAATTTCCAGGGCATGACTGCAATCCTGCATGTAGTTACCCGAGAGTAAGCTGCACCGCTCAGCAGTGGTGCTTCCTTCTGACTGCATAGGATCAACTTGTAAAACACATTGAGCTTTAACAAAAGATCTTTAGCCAGCTGAAATGCAACCTTCAGCTTGCCATGAGAAATGCAAAGAAGTGTTCTCATTTCAACTGCTAGCTTAAAATAGGGAACTCGTTTAAAAAAAACGGAAGAATGCAGCCTTTGATGACTTTCTGCATTCCCTGGCTTCCTCAATGCTAAACAATATTAAAACTTGAAGCCCTTATTGTCACTTCATTCACTTGTCAGAACAAGGGCACCAATGGGCCTGCCATTGGTCATCTGTCATCGCTACTGCAAACAAACTCGGCAGGAGGCTAAATGTGTCCTTGTTTCTTAGTAATATCAGGCGGGGAAGGGATTTTCATTTGGCCTGCAGTATACAGGGAGTGGAGGTTTAACCCTTTCCTCCACCACGGGCCAGATAGAAATCCACCCCCATCCCCTGCTATTAATTTTTTAAAAATAACTGGCAGAGCAACATGGCACGCGAGGTGTTGGTAGCCCTGTGGCGTTTGTTCATTTAAACAGGGCTGGCCAGGTGACCTTTCTCACCGGAGTGGCCCCAGAGGGAGTGCGCAGCCTCTTAATTAATGTTCCATTCATGATTCTTAATGGAACAATTGCCAGGTCTCGGGGTTTGAGCCGAAGCATCAGGATATTAGGGTCACCAGGAGCAGGGCCAATTCAGGGGGAGGCAAAGCGGGCAGTTGCCTAGGGCGCCAAGAGATCCAGGGCACCAAGTGACCGCCAGGCAGGCGGCAGCAGTCGTGGCTGGGCAAGGCCTGCACGCAATAAAGGCAACTGGCCGGGTCAGGCTGCAACCGAGCACCATTTTGAATCACAATATTTTCCCTGGTGTGAGAGGCAGCAAGCTGAACCAATCAGTTTGCTAACGTTGGGGGTTGCACGATCCATGGTCTCACTGCTCCAGGGCCCTTACTGGCTGTGTATCCCCAAAGCAGCATCTGATTGGTTCCCAAGGAAACTCATGTCATGCCCCATGAACCTATGTCATGCTGTTCAGGGGTTCAAAATTGTGCCTCGCCTGGGCACCCAAATACCTTGAGCTGACCCTGTCCAGGAAAAGTAAAATCTAAGGATGTGGGGCCAGACCCAAGGGGAGCAGGCAATGTTCTGCATTACGTGGTGACAGCGTTTTCTCTTAGCTCTGCCTCCCCCACCCCCAGGTTGCATCCCCTGACCTGCCAGGTGCCCCTAGGCCCCACCCCTAGTATATCAAGCTCCACCCCCTGAACGGTTGGCCTTCACCTTTCGGGATCCGCCCCCTCCCTGAGTCTCAGGTGAGGAGAGCGGAATTTAAGGCTATGATCCTATGCATGCCTGCCAGAGAAGAAAAACGTTACTGGACACAGCAGGGCTGCCTTCCAAATAAATGAAATAAGATCGGGCCATTGCCACTGCATGCGGGAGGGCATTTTTTCTCCCCCACTGCTAAACACAGGCTGGGGAGTACCGTAGGCTAAAGGATTAGCAGCGCTGATGAACCCTGACCTCAAAAGCAGGCTGGGTCCATGCCCTGGAAACAGAATCAGCTGGTCTCTACGGCGCCAGCCTGTGATAGTTCAAGGGGCAGTGACCCACTGGATTTTAGCCAGATTTGGTATCTGTCCAGTCTCTGACAACATCCTTAGAAAGATTTCATCCAGAAGATATGAGCTGGGGTCTGCCAGAGATCAGTCTGATAGTGCAGCCTTCCCCAAGCTGGTGCCTCCAGATTGGCCATGCGAGCTGGTCCGGGGGGAGCTTTCGGCCAAGTCCAAAACACAGTATGGGTCTTCTCCAGTGGAGGCTGGTGGCTCTGAAGTCAGTGGGGTGGTGAACCCGCTCTGGGTTTAGGTCAGAATTCTAAAAGAGCTCTCCAAGGTGCGGAGTGGTGGTGGTTATATGGAAGTTCCATGTTCTGTAGCAGCATGCCATGTCACTGAATACCACTGAATACAGGAGCTCCTTTAGAGTTCTGACTGGTTCTGGCTGAAACCCGGAGCAGATTGGGTGGTTTGAATGTTCTTTTGTTTGGCTGTGGTTGAGGTTGCCTAGCTGAGATCCTCCTGTTCTTTCCACTGCAATTCCGAGCAGACAATATATATATATTAGATATATACTATATATCTAGTATATAGTTATACTAGATGGTGTAATGCAGCTCCCTACATTTCTATCTGGAGGACAAGGGGGCAGCTTCCCAACTTTACCAGATGCTGGCGCAGTCAGCCCTACCACATCACCAGCGCTGAGGAACGTGACAGGGAGATGATGGGCTGGGATGTGACAAGTGAATCAGTGGGTGGTCAGGTTGGAATTGACTGGAAATATCTGTTGGCTCTAAAACCACTTCCTTTTTTGTGGGGAGAAAACAACTGCTACATGGAAACTTCAAAAGCTCAAATAAGCCACAATGTAGGAACACACAGTGGGGCAGGGATGGGAGAGCTCGTCAGGGTGGCCTGAACACTGGGGATGGTGCGTGATGCTTCAGCAATGTTGTTCCCCGCAATCCAGATGTGCTGCTGAGTTCTTCGGCCTGTGCCTGGACTTCACTGGTCTCCTTGGCCAACAGGGATGAAGCCGCAGGACCACAGCCAATCCAAGTCCTTTGGCCATCCAAAGCAGCTGCGCCTCATGGTCCAAGGGATACGCTCGCAAGACAGATGGTGGGTTGGACTTCTGACGGAGAAGGCCAGATGTGGAGTGGACAGGCTGATCTGGAAGTGGCCTCCCCAGTTCAGTTCAGATGTGCCTTTTCATTTCCTGGGATATGCTTTTACCCACCCACCCCGTTTTTATACCATGGATGATTTTATGGGTCACACCCCTACTACAAGAGGTATTGCTAGGCTAGAGCCCCTGGGGCCCCTGGCCCCTAATCCATTTCCTAGGGCCCCGGATCTGCTTCCTAGGGCCCCGGATCTGCTTCCTAGGGCCCCAGGTTTTTTTCACAGCACCCTGAGTGCCTAATGGTGCCAATGGAAAGGTTTGTTTCTTAGCATAATTGCCATGCAAGGGGCAATTTTCAAGGAGGATTGCAGCTGGGGAAGGAAGGGTTAACTCTCCCCTCCCCACATGCTGCAACACTCCCCCCCCCCAAAAAAAAACCTTCCCTCCGTGGCAATCCCATTGGTTTGGAGTGATCTGAATCAGGGTGCAAATTAATTGAAGAATTTATTTTAGTTCAGATTATTTGGATGAGAAATTAATGGACCAGGTTTGCCTCCTGTGAAACTTAAATAAATCCTAGTGCTTATTTCTACATTTGCATATATAGATATAAATTGACATATGCAAATTGTATGCAGATTTGAGTTCAATGGACTTGGGCCCTGAAACTTTTGCCTGCCAGCAACACCTGCCTGCTGCTATTCTTCTTCTTCTTCATTTTATTTATTTAAAAGATGTATTTATCACCGTTCATCAATGATTTCAAGGCGGTTTACAAAAAATACCATTTAAAAGTAAAACAACATGATTGTACTTTGCCAAAAGCACTACTGCGTCTGTTGTACTGCACTACACCACCTTCATTGACTCTTCAATACTCCCCCACTGACTTAAGCTGAGGGGTTTTGTTCTTTTGGTTAAAAATACACTAGAAAAAACATCCTGTCCAAAAGTCCAGATTTACTGGCCACAAGCAATCCAGACATTCTACCAGATGATAAACAAGAGATTTAATGTTTGATGATCCATCCGAGTTATATGAAGGGGGTTGCTGCTGTCAGGTTACTTAAACCATTAACTCTAAAATCTAATTGTCACAGCAAAAATGGCCCCAGACCGATACTGGAAAACCACTTCTCTCATGGTAAAGGAATGGAGGAGCAAAGCAGGTGAGATTGCATGCATGGATAAATGGGCAGACCTGATTTTGGAGACAACAAATGATTGGAGATAACAGTGAGGTAGCAATGGGATCCCCTTGTGTTCCCAGGCCCCCAGTAGCCTCCAGGGACAAGAGCTTGGGGGGTGGGAGGGGAGGAGCCCATGGAGGAAGCCAAAGCCTCCACAAAGTCCAGCACATCTGGAGGGCACTACGTTGGGGAAGCCTGCTTTAAGACCAGTGGAGGCTGGTGGCTCCAATGTCAGTGGGGTGGTAAATCTGCTCCGGGTTTCAATCAGAACCAGTCAGAACTCTAGGGGACCTACCCAAGGTGCAAAGCACTACAGATAGCTCCTTTAGAGTCCTGACTGGTTCAGACTGAAACCTGGAGCAGATTTACCACCCCACTGACATTGGAACCACCAGCCTCCACTGTTTAAGTTAAGTCCAGGGGCTAGGGAAGGGGTCTGGGGAAGAAGCCACTGGAGGCCCAAGTAGGTGCCCCTGGGTTTGATGTTGACCAGGTCCCCAGGCAGCCAGGGCCAAGTGTACTTTAATGGAAATATTTCACTAAAGGGTGGGCCTTATTTTCATAAACTTTAAACACCTGGAATCCTGTTCAGTGAAATCCAAATCTCTAACGAAAGAGGGCTTATTTAAAGACACAAGGGTGTCTTTCTCCCTTTGCCATTTCAAATATTATGTCCTGGGCAAGGTTGTTATTGCTGGCTTTTTGGCCGGTGGAACTTAAAAATATATGTTTAAAAATATATTCAGCAAATGGACTGAGGCCTTCTACTTTGGTTTCATTAAAAAGAAAAGAAACCTAGCTTGTCTCAGAAGGCCAAACGTTCAAAAGAAGAACAGCCTACAATTCACATACAAATGCATGTAGCAAAGTCCTGAGAGGGCACTGCTGTCTTTAACTGAAAAGCAGCCTTGAGACCCTGAAATTTTGAGTGGAGAAACAGCAGGGGATGAGGGCGGGGGTTCCTAATTCTTTCTCCACCCGCTGTTTTTCTCTTCAAACTTCTGTTAGGCTTCTTTCTCCCCAGTGAGGTTCCAGATGTGCAATTCCCATTATAAACATGCAACTGATGGACTCAAGTTGTGCTGAGTTGATCAAAGCATAGGGCCTTAATAATAATTAGTCCACCCATGTTTTCCTTTGATCTAAATCAGGGGCTGGAGACACATGGCCCATGAACAACATGTGCCCCCTGCCCCCTCTTTTTTGCAGCCCCTGCTGCCACAACACCAAATTTGCCACCAAAATTTGGCAGTGGCAAAAAAGCTACAATTTTGCTCTTAAACAAGGTGCGTGGGGTGCAAAATTATGCTCCGCAGAGGCAGGGGTGTGGCCCCCGGTGGCTTCTGGAGGAGGGGAACTGGCCTCCAGACCCCTGGAATTTGCCCACTCCTGACCTAAATGGAGTTTTAAGTCCATCTTGTGCATTTCTAAGTTCCCGACAGAAAGTAGAAAAGCCAAGCAACAGCTGAAGAAACTGCAGGATGGCATGTGGGTGATGGATGAGTGCGATTTATCTCCACCTCGCTTGGTTTGGACTCCCATATGGAAATATGGTATGTGAGGGTTTGTTTCAAAAGCCTGAGTGTGCACAATCCTTTCCACCACTCCTCCCCACAGAAAAAAGCATGGTTTAGCAAAAGGAAAAAGAATGAATAAGACATCTGATGACTTGGAGATTTTTTTTCTCCCCCTAGAATGCAGAATTTGAGAGGAGCAAAGATAACCCAATCTAGGTCTACACACGTTGTGTCTCCCCATCACACCAAACAGAGCCCACCAGGGCCTTGGTAAACCATCGTGCGTGATGCGCAAAAGTGCATCTGATGGCGTCGGCTCTTGTCCACAAAAGTTTCTGCCACAATAAATGTCTTAGACTTTAAAGCAACACAAGACTCTTACTTGTTTTTCCTGCAACAGACATGAACCTTCCCATACACTATGTTCAGTATTTAAGGCCCTCCTCCAGATGCCTCCTCCGAGGGAGGCTTGGAATGTGGCAACAAGGGAGCGGGCCTTCTCAGTGGTAGCCCTCCAATTCCAGAATGATCTCCCCAACAAGGCCCGCCTGGCACGAACATTGTGATCTCTTCAGCGCCAGGTTAAGCCCTTTCTCTTCTCAGGCACTTGGCAGCATATGACGATTTTTTTAATCAGGTCCTGGATTTGTCTTACAATTGTCTGTTTAAAATTGTTTTTGGCTATATGTTGTCTGTGTGTGTGCTGTCTGTTTATAAGTTTTTATGTAAATGGATTTATACTTTGTATAGTCTATTTTCAACGGCTTTCAATCTTTGTAAACTGCCCAGAGAGCTTAGGCTATGGGGCAGCACAGAAATGTAATAAATAATAACAAAATACAATAATAAAAACAGCCTTAACATGGCAACCAATGTCAGCTCCAGGTTTCTGAGGGCCCTTGAGCAGCAAAACGATGCCAGTGGCCCGCGGTGAATCTCCCTCCTCTCCACCACGGTTACCAGCTGCACTTGCTGCTGCTCCTCGTTCTCATCATTGCTGCCATTTGGTTGGCAGGCAGAGCGCCAGGGGGCAAGCAGGCCGCGGCATCTCCTGCCCTTCCTTCTCACCCCCATTTTGCCTGGGCCAGAGCGAGAGGCAGGGCGACAAACAGGTAGCCATGTTGAAGGGGAGGAGCACCTCCGTTGCTGTGGTGCAGCCCCCGGGCAGGTGCCCGACCGTGCCTACCCTCGACGCGGGCCCCGATGGCAACCCCTCTGGATGGAGAGTCTTTCACCCGCTCCCATAATACCAGAGCCCAGGCACATCCAATGAAATTGGTGGGCAGTTGATTCAGGACAGGCAAACGGAAAACCCTCTGCATGCAACATAAAGTTAATATACAGAATTCGTCGCTGCGAGACAGGAGGATTTTGAAAGGTTTCGATGCCTTGAAAAGGGGATCGGGCAAGTGACTGGAGAGGGGTCTATCCATGGGTATTAGTCATGATGGCTATGTGGAACCTCCATGTCCAAGGGCAGCATACCAGTACATCCCAGCTGCGGGGGAGCAGCAGTGGAAGACTGCTATGGGCTCCATGCCCTGCCTGTGTTCTTCCATCTAGCTGGCCACTGTGGAAAAGCACCAAGATGGACAGGAGACCCTTTCCCAACCTGATCCCTCCAGATATGTTGGACTACAACTCCCAGCATCCCCCAGCCACCAGGTTGAGGAAGTCTGGACAGGCCTTTGATCTGATCTAGCACAGTCCTCCTCAGCTTTCACAAACCACCGAAAGAGGCCACCAAGAAGCCCGGCAGGCCTAGCGAGCCACGGCAGAGGTATCAAGCAATGTGGCAATTCCACGCATGGCTGGCAGGCTGCCCAAACCCCTGGCTTGCATGTTGTGCTTCTATCTGTTCTACGAATGGATTGTTTGGAACACCGCTTGTAACTTTGGGAGGCGACAGCATCAAGGACGACGCCAGAGACAGGAGGACACATGCCAGACCTGGCTGGGATCCAGCAGGTCACTGCCCGTCGAGCTCTCGCAGCCTGGCACCTTTGAGAGAAGACAGTATTTCTTCACGCAGCACATGCATCACCTAGAGATCTCACTACCACACAACGCACTAGCTGAGATGGCAACTAAAGGGGATTAGACGAATTTGTAGAGAAGAGGTCCTGCCACAGCTATGGAATAGTACCATGTGCCAGGGAACAAAAGCAGAAGAGGGATGTCAGCTTCAAACTTTGCTTTTGGCCTTCTCAGTACTGTCTGGGGGGCCACTGTAAGAGACTGCAAATGCAGAGTGGGAGGGGCCATAGCTCAGTGGTAGAGCCCCTCCTGGCATGCAGAAGGTCCCGGGTTCCATCCTCAGCATCTCCAGGCAGGCCTGGAAAATTTCCTGCCTGAAACCCTGGGGAGCCATTGCTGCCAGTCAGTGTCAAAAATACTCGGCTAGATGGACCAAGGGTCCGATTCAGGATAAAGGAGCTTCCAATGTTCCTGTGTTCTGAGTGCTGGACAAGACGGCATTTGGTCTGTTCTGGGAGGGCTGCTCTTCTGTCTGCCTGTCCCCAATGCCCAGAAAAGCCTCACCTGCTATATTTCTGGGTAAAATGCAGCCTAAAGACAGAAGAGCACCTAGGAAAAAGAAACCAAATGCACAGTTACAAGATGGGGGATACGTGGCTCAACCACACTACGAGCGAGAAGGATCTTGGAAGTGTTGTCGATCACAAGCTGAAGGTGAGCCAACAATGTGATGTGGCTGCAAAAAAGGCAAATTCCATTTTGGGCTGCATTAAAAGAAGCATAGCTTCCAAATCCCGGGAAGTACTAGTTCCCCTCTACTCAGCACTGCTGAGGCCTCATCTGGAGTACTGTGTCCAGTTCTGGGCACCGCACTTGAAGAAGGATGCAGACAAGCTGGAGAGGGTTCAGAGGAGGGCAACAAGGATGATCAGAGGACTGGAAACAAAGCCCTGTGAGGAGAGACTGAAAGAACTGGGCATGTTTAGCCTTGAGAAGAGGAGACTGAGGGGAGATAGGATAGTGCTCTTCAAGTACTTGAAAGGCTGCCACAGAGAGGAAGGTCAGAATCTCTTCTCCATCATCCCAGAGCGCAGGACACGGAATAATGGGCTCAAGTTACAGGAAGCCAGATTCCGGCTGAACATCAGGAAAAGCTTCCTGACTGTCAGAGCAGTACAACAAGGGAGCCCATTTCCTAGGGAGGTGGTGAGCTCTCCCACACTGGAGGCATTCAAAATGAGGCTGGACAGCCATGTGTCAGGGATGCTCTGACTTGGATTCCTGCATTGAGCAGGGGGTTGGACTCAACGGACTTGTAAGCCCCTTCCAACCCTACTATTCTATGATTCTATGATTCTATAAGAGCCTTGCCAGGAAAAGAGTTGGCAACCAGGGGTTCAACACCTTTGTATGAAAGTAATAGCAGTTCTGTCCTCCTTTGCAGCTAGTTATCCTGATGGGTTATCATGGGATTAGGGTTGCCAGCTGTGACGTATCACCCTTCCCCCACCTGTGATCCTTATAACATCACCACTCCTCATAAATATTTTTACAACACCGAGTACTGATTCTAGCTCTGAAATTTCACTTGGTCTCAACCTCTTGCTTGAGGTAATACCTTAGAGAGGGAGCGTGTGGAAGGAATGCATTAACTATAACCTAAGCAACTGCTTTGTTAGGATGCTGCCACACCCTCGTCCAGTGAGGAGAGAACCTTCAATTCCTCTGTGTGTGCGTGCGGGTGTAGATTTTGTGAACTGCCCAGAGAGCTTCAGCTATTGGGTGGTATAGAAATGAAACGAAACAATAAATAGATACCTAGATTTGGCCTATTTCTTTCATAATTCCATGTAACCCTTTATCTGGTGACAAACAAGACCGAGAATGGCACAGTTTGAAAGAACAAATTAAAAATGAAACTTTATTTACATGGTGTAAGATGTTTCAATGCAGTTTGAGTTTTATGTGGTCACATTCTTGTTTTGAGTTTTTATTAATGCCTTACCTATGCTACCCTTTCTAATAATAAGGCATCAACATAATAAGTATACCTCCCAGGGGAATCTAATCACCCCTGAAGCTGGAGCCCAGGGCCCCAGTCCCACCCCTCAGAAAGCCAGTCCCTGTCTCCCCACTAAAGAAAGCCAAGTGCCTGGGATTCCCTCCCTCGCCCAACTGGAAAAGCCACAGCCAGTCGGGAGACGCCACATTTGCGCACGTCTCGCTCCCCACTCCCCCTCCTTGCCATAGCCTTTAGGAGAAAGGACATGTTAGAATGCATCGAGCAAGCAAGCAAACATTAAAACATACAATTAAACAACAAGGCAAAATACCCTTTCGTCGTTTTTTCTACCAGAGCACCAGAGCTCCAACAGGAGTGTAGCAGCTGAGACCTTCCCCTCCCCATCATCACTTTGTCCCCAGGCCCTGAAAAGCTTCACCTGCGATATTTCTGCTTTAATGGATGTGAAGCAGAGGCCACTTTGGTGGGGATCATGCCAATTCTGCAGGAGCGCCTACTGCAATTCCCTGCCATCTGTGCAACTACTAAAGGCACAGGCGCCTTTCCCTCTTCTGCAACAATGACAGCCGTCCTCTGTTGTTTTTCTCCATCACCTGGCAGCGAGATAGGTGGCTTCTGAATAAGGAGGTTCCACACTTAGCAAATCAAGGCTATTCTTCTGGCTGTCACTCACCGTGGTAGGACACTTGCTTGGCACTCAGAAGGCCCAGCGGTCCATTCCTGATATTTTCTGCTCAATGGACCTGGTGATGGAAACGACCTCTGTTGAGCTACTGCCAGGCTAGATGAAATGTGTAATTTTATTGCTTATATTGTGTACATTGCCCAGAGTGGCCGGGGTGACCAGCCAGATGGGTGAGTAAGAAATTTAATTAATAAATAAATAAAATATCCGGGTGCCAAAACACTTGGCACGTATGTCTCATATTTGCAGGCCTACACAGCTCGAAACAGGCCACTGACCTGCTCTAAATTGCTCATGATTGACCTCCTAAGTACATTTACACAGAATGCGGTGGAAGACAGAGGGTAGAACTCTGCACTGCTGGTGTTAGTGGGTCATCTTTTGCTTTGCACGTACTGTTTTATTTTTATTTTTTTTTACCTCCTCCTGCATGTTGTTAGAGAGCAGGGGTGGGGAACCCAAGGGCCAACGCCCAAACCCAGCCCTCCTGGGATCCCAATCCAGGTCTGGGTGCCCCAGACAGGCACACCCCTTTCCCTCTGATCACCAATTGTTTGGGGGTTTCCCAGCTTTGGTGCAGTTATTCCCCATTTTAAAAGGTTGAAATGCCTGTCCTAAGGCTTAGTTACTGGCGGGAACGGCTGGAAGCTACAACATGCTAGCATATTATTATTTTTTGCATTTTTTGTATTTTTGGCCCCACCTACCACTGGAATGAGGTCCCCAAGAGCTTCTCTGAAATGGAATGGAATTTGGCACTCAAGCTGAAAAAGGTTGCCCGCCTCTGTTAGAGACGTTTATGAAATTCTGCATGGAGTAGAGAAAGTAGACAGAGAGGCTTCTCTCTCCCTCTCCCTCTCCCTCTCTGGGTGCTTCCAGATAAAGCTTTTATCATGCGATCACACTGCCTCATCTACCGAATTTTAAAGTGGGGGTGTGTGTCCAAATGTTGTCATCAGCAATTCGTAGCCCTCCTAAGTTTTCTCACTGCTTCTTCCATCTAGCTTCTGGTTGCCCACTGTGTGAACAGAATGCTGTACTAGAGAGGCCTTGAGTCTGATCCAGCAAGACATTTCTTAGGTTCTTATGTTTACTATCAAGCCTATCAAGATCACTTTGAATTTTGTTTCTGTCTTCCAAAGTATTAGCTATCCCGCCCAATTTTGGGTCATCTGCAAATTTGATCAGCATTCCCTGCTCCTCCTCCTCCAAGTCATTCATACAAATGCTGAAGAGCACTGGGCCCAGGACTGAGCCCTGCGGTACCCCACTTGTTACCTCCCCCCGAGTTTGAGAAGATCCCATTGGTAAGCACTCTTCGAGTTTGATTCTGTAGCCAACTGTGGATGCACCGGATCGTTGTTTCATGTAGCCCACTTTGAGCTAGTTTGCTCATCAGGAGATCACGGGGCATTTTGTCGAAAGCTTTGCTGAAGTTGAGGTATATTATGTCCACAGCATTCCCACAGTCCACAAGGGAGGTGACCTGATCCAAAAATGAGATCAGGTTCGTCTGGCAGGATTTGTTCTTAATAAATCCATGTTGGCTTCAAGTAATCGCTGCATTGCTTTCAAGGTGCTTACAGATTGGTCACGTTACAATCTGCTCCAGAATTTTCCCAGGGATTGATGTCAGACTGACTGTTCTGTAGATCCCAGGTTCCTCCTTTTTGCCCTTTTTGAAGATAGGGACAACATTAGCTCTCCTCCAGTCATCTGGCACTTCACCTGTCCTCCATGATTTCTCAAAGAGAATAGACAGTGGTTCTGAGAGTTCTTCTGCCAGTTCCTTTATTACTCTAGGGTGCAGTTCATCTGGCCCTGGAGATTTGAACCCATTCACAGTAATTCGGTGTTCCTTGACCATAGGCCTATCGATCTCAAGCTGCAATCCTGCCCCTTCAGCCTGTACTTCACCTTTGCCAGGGAGGGTCATAGACCCTCTTTTGGGAGAAGACTTGAGCCAAAGTAGGAATTGAGCACTTCTGCCTTTTCTTTGTCATCTGCTATCATTTTGCCATCCTTATTTAATAGTTGAACCACCATTTCTTTCCTCTGTCTTTTACTATGCACGTAGCTCAAGAAAGCATTTTTGCTGCTTTTAGCATCCCACACTAACCTCAGCTCGTTCTCAGCTTTAGACTTCCTGACGCCATCCCTGCAATTCTGTGCTACCTGCCTGTGTACTCTTCCTTTGTAGCTTGGCCTTCCTTCCTGTTTGTGTCCATTTTTGTTTTCAGGTCATCCCTAAGCTTTTTGTGAAGTCACATTGGCTTCTTCTGTTGCCTTCCACTTTTCTTTCTTGTTGGAATTGTCTGTAATGGTGCCTTTAGATTTTCCTTTTTTAAAAACTCCCACCCATCTTGGACTCCTTTCCTCATTAGAGTTGCTTGCCATGAGACCTTACTTATCATTGTTCTGAGTTTATTAAAATTGGCTTTCCTAAAATCCAGGGTACGCGTTTGGCTACACTCGGCTTTTGCTTCTTTTAGAACCAAGAATTCAAGTATAACATGGTCACTTTCCCCCAGAGTTCCTGTAACTGCTACTTTATCCATGGAGGGAGCAATCCTATGGCCACTAGTCAGTGGCTAGATGGCCTTAGGATATGTCGGGTTCTGGGAACCGACCTCAGAGCCTGCGCTCTGAGGTCAGTTCCTGGAGAACCGACGTTCCCCCCCCCACGCTGCCACGCAGGCAGCTCAGAATGGCCCCACACTCTGCACTCGGAAGAGGAGCATGGGGCGGTGAAAACAGGGCATTCTGGGGAGCATTCCGGGGCAGAGAAGGCAGAAATGCCAGTACAACACATCCTATGTGTCATCTCGCAGCCACCTCCCCTGCTCCGCCTTCCTGTGGCTAGTCAGCCGAAATCAGCTGTCTAGCTGCAAATGCAGGGTGGCTGAAGTGCAGAGGGGATGATCCCCTCCGTGCTTCTCCTGCTCTGCATTGGATAGGCAGTTGCCTCCAAGTTCGGAGGCAACCGCCTATCCCCATAGGATTGTGCCCTAAGTCATCCCTGTTGGTAAGGATCAAGTCAAGGATAGCCGATCCTCTAGTTCCTTCTTCCACTTTCTGTAGGAGGAAGTTATCAGCAACACAAGTGAGCAATTTCTTGGAGGGGCCATGTTTTGCAGAATTTGTCTCCCAACAAATATCAGGGAAATTTAAATCCCCCATTAGTACTACATCATGCTTTCTTGAAACATTGGCATTCCTTACTCACAGCTGTTTACAGTTCTTTAGACAACATTGTGATCCTCCTGTTTCGCTTTTTTTTTTTTTAGAGCCCTTTCCCGTTTTTTTCTATAGCGGGGAATGTTATTTCTGAAAGTGAACAAAAATGTATTTTCCTACTTGTGTAATTGCAATATTCTGCTATAGCACAGCGCCACTTAGAGGTTACATAGTGGAAAAGCAGGAAAGGAAAAACTTTCTGTAGAGAGAGCTCTGATCTCAATTCTGCAATGAAACCAAAAGCGATTAACTGCCTCGTGTAGAAAAGCTCTATGTCTACATTCAGTGTCAGCGCAAAGCATTGTGCTACTTGAAGAACAGTCCAAACGGCTGCCCTGCTGCAGCCAGCACTTTAAAAAGTCTTGCTGATGCACCCTTTGGACACCAATCCCTGCTTTCATCTCTCACCCCTCCTGGAGATGCAGCAGGTTGCTTTACCCTGCTGCACAGCAGAGCTGGCCCTGTCTAACCCCTGGCTCTAAGCAGACAGGCAACCTTAGAATACTGGCAATGAGGAAACTGAAGCATATAGGAATCTCCAGAAAGAGCTCTTAACTTTACAGATGCTCAGGATTTCTGTGCAACATGTGAAAGGATACAAATCTTTTTTAAAAAAGATTTGTCCGAATCATGTTTCTATAACCATGCTGCACTTGGCTATCTCACAGTACAATTCCCCACTACACCCTGTTGATGTAACTCTTTCTTTCCGCAGGTGCAAAAAGAAGTAAATATATCCCCTCCTATGTTAGAGACGTGCCTTGGTGAGCATCAGAAATGGCGGCGTAATTACTTTGCCTGGAGGCAGAAGGAGGGGTTGGACTTATTATCTTCACCGTAAACTATTAAAGGCTTCCCAGCCAGCGATCTCAGCTGTAAATTGCTGCCACTAGAACTTTGCCTTCTGCAACAGTTCAGGAAACTGTTAGGTTGTTGCACTGCTTCCCACCGCTTGCAAAACAGTTTATAAACTTACACAACTTTACATGTTTCCGGGACTTCATAAAATGTAGAATTAATGTATGGAATTCACCACCCCAAGATGGTGCTGGCTGAGAAGGCTTTAAAAGGGGATTTGACGAAGAGCCAAATTAGACAATATCTTGGAGACCCGTGATCAGATCAGATCCCGCTTTGGAGAGGGCCCACAGATAAGTGGTGTGGAGACCTGGGGAGCTGCTTCCAGATAGTGAGCTGGTTTGTAAGTGGGTTAAATAAGCCATGGTGGTTTGTTTAAACTGCGACGTGTGCCAGGCACCATTTGCATAATCGCCTGCCCAAGTGCTCTTGTCATGTTGCCCGAACCTGGGCAGCATGGCTTGTTGGAGGGGGAAACAACCCTCAAATAACCCACGGGCCTTTGTTGGTTATTTGAAGGTTGATTCCCCCAGCAACAAGCCATGCTGCCTGGGTTTGGACAACACAACAACTCCCGCCCAGGCAGGTGATTAGGCAAATGGCACTCGGCATGTGCTGCAGCATAAACACGCCACTATGTCTTGCTTAAACCACGGTGACTGTGTGAACCAGATCATTGTGAGTGAACTGAACTAATGGTCTGAGTTGGTCCTAGAGTGCTTCCAGGTGGAGGGCTCCTTGCACTGCCAGTCAGAAGGCTCTGTGCAGCAATTCCATCTCTTCTTTTTCCTTAAGCGATTTTCCCCAGAAAGAAAAAAAGACGGATGAAGGAGTGGGTGAAGGAGTGGGAAAACACAGGAGGGGTATGAGTAGAAGAAGATAACGTTGGAATGCCCCCTCCCCCTGTAAAATTCTGTGAATGAGACACTATAAAAGCCTCTCCTGGAAGCACCCACCAGCAGCTTCATACACCTCTTTCCACTTCTTTTAAATGTAGCAGTGGGGAGGGTTGGTCAGGGCTGGGGGAGGGTGGCTATTTAACCCCACCCCACTCCCTGGGCCATTTCCCCCATTTAAATCACTCTCCTCCCAACCTGATATTTGCCACAGTAGGGAAAACATCAGAGTACCCATATATTTCCCAAGGGACAGAGAGCAGATGGGTGGGGGTGGGGGGTTTGTTACATCAGGAAAATGGTGTGGAAAGGAAAGGGTTACCTCCACACATAGACACACACAGAGAAACACACACCAGCACCGAAGCTCCATTCCAGTTAGGGTGACCCGTTAGACATCAGCAAAAAAGAGGACATACACTGCCAAAAAGGGGGACAGAAGAAGGCACAGGGTTGCACAAAAATTGTATCCAGTGGTCAGTTTTGAAGCGCAGGCACTCGTCATGACAGTCCTCATAGCCAAGCTGCCAAGAGAGTCCAAAAACATCAGGCAGCTGTGTGGATCCACATCAACAAACCACGTCTATCAGTTTTCATCTCCAGCAAGAGCTGGTCTTTCATCAAGCTACTGTGCTTTAATTGACCATTTGAGAGCAAGCCATCCCAAAATTCTTTGCATTACAACAAGGAACAAGGGAGGGGAGTGGTGGCAGATGATGTCGGCATCCCTGCTAATAAAATGGTGCCAGTGCTGCTCCCATGAGAGCCCCGGCCCCGCTGCACCACAGATTGTATCTGCTCATTGATATTTACAGATGCTCGTTTAGAATGATGACTGCAGTTTAAATAGTAATAAAATACATCTGAGCACAGTGGGGAAGGCTGGGACCAGATGAGCTGTGTGCCTGCTGCTCTGTCTGCTGTCCAGGTGCTCACTGTGGATGCGCAACTTCAAGGCTCCTGCTGCGCTCCTTTCGTGGGTCTCTTTCTCTTTAAACTGGACATGGGGAATGGAAACAAAGCCCTATGAGGACAGACTGAAAGGACTGGACATGTTTAGCCTTGAGAAGAGAAGACCGAGGGGAGATAGGATAGCACTCTTCAAGTACTCAAAAGGTTGTCGCAGAGAGGAAGGCCAGGATCTCTTCTCCATCATCCCAGAGTGCCGGACACGGAATAGTGGGCTCAAGTGACAGGAAGCCAGGTTCCAGCTGAACATCAGGGAAAACATCCTGACTGTCAGCGCAATACGACAATGGAACCCATTACCTGGGGAGGTGGGGGGCTCTCCCACACTGGAGGCATTAGAGATGAGGATGGACAGCCATCTGTCAGGGATGCTCTGGCTTGGATTCCTGTATTGAGCAGGGGGCTGGACTCAATGGTCTTGTAGGCCCCTCCCAACCCTACTATTCTATCATTCTATGGACTGGACAGCCCTTCAAATAGAGGACTGTCCTTTGTCAAGTAGGACAAGTGGCCACTCTAATTCAAGGCGCCTTGATGCTGCTTTTTAAAAGAGAGAGAGAGACAGATTGAGGTCTAGTTTGGTCCAAATTCATGGAGCTGTAACAAAAGCTATTAGCTAAGCTGAACTTCCAGGCACAGAGAAAGTATAACTTTGAACCAGTGGAGGCTGGTGGCTCTGACATCAGTGGGACTGTGAATCTGCTCTGGGTTTCAGTCAGAAGCAGTCAGAACGTTAAAGGAGCTATCTATGGTCTGAAGCTATCCATTTTGCTTTGCACCATGGATAGCTCCTTTACAGTTCTGACTGGTTCTGACTGAAACCCGGAGCAGATTCACCACCCCACGGACACTGGAGCCACCCCCCTCTACTGCTTTGAACGCCAGTCACTGGGGCACGGCGGGGACCCCAGCTTTAGCCTTCGTGCCCCACTTGTGGCCTCCCAGGCTCTTGACAGCTGTGTACATTGCTTGAAGGCTTCGCTGCATCAAACTAAGAGCTATTTCAACCCCTTTAGGGTGGCCACTTATGAACTGCCAGAAAAAGAGGAAATGGATTGCCGAAAAGAGGTCAAAAGAGGACACCCTTTTGCATATAATTTACACATGCTAGTTGATATGTATAGATGCACATTTAGAAATTATGATTATAATTTAAATAGAAATACAGCCAATGCCACCGTAGTGTGGAAGACTATGGCCAGGGGCCTATATGCGTGTTCAGCGTCCTGTCCAGGGACTCCCTGTGGATGGGAAACAGTTCTGATGGTTCTTTATCTTTAAACCAGAACTGGGCAGGACAGCCCTTCAAGTAGAGGACGGACCTCCGGCAGGTCTTCAGACAGAGGACTGTCCACTGTAAAAGAGGGCACCTGAACCTGTGCAAAGCCGGGTCCGTTTGCTAGTGAAGAAATACATTACATCAATCTTGCCTGGATCGATGACAAGTTGGGCAAGCTTGCCCAGCATACCAGTGGTTGCTAAGCAACAACCAAGGGCTCCACACTCTTCTTCCTTCCTCCCAAAGAAGGCCCTTCCTTCCAGCTGGCCATCGCAGCCAATGGCCACTACTGCAAAAGGGGCAAGCTGGCCACTCTCCTAAGGAGAATGACTGGCTCTGTGGATACAGGCTGGTCAGGGGGTCGGGGGGGGCAAAGTGCTGGGGGCCCTGAGCTCCTACCTGCATTCTAGCCTCAGGATCACTGGCCAGGGTGCAGAACCCAGATTACAAAATAGCCAACAGTGGCTGGGCTGATAGATCGATGCATTCATCATGCTCTGCGCCTGGTGGGCCAAGTTTCATCTTACACCGCTGTGTAATTCCACTCAATAGCATCTCAAGGGCAGCGTCAGCATTCGCCAGCTGGGAGGGTGTGAATTCTGCAGAGTATGGAAATAGGAGATAAGCACTCCTCCTCGCCAGGACTAGGACAGCAATGTGGAGAGAGCATTCTCCGTGCTTTCCTGAGCATGGAGCCCTTCCCGAGGGTCAAACCAGACATGCCTTTCAGCACATGACTCAGAAAAGGACTTAAATTGGCACCATCCCTTCATTTGCAAGAAACAGCACTGGTGCAGGGAGAGGGGGGATTTAACCCCCTTCCCCTGAGCGATTTTCCTGCTGAAAAGCCTCCTGCCACTGCTCTCTCCCCCAATCTTTACAAAGGAAAAATTGTTTTAAAAATTAATTTTTGAAAATGTAAAAATCATTTTTACAGTCATTTACAATAATTCAAACCTTTCAGGCTGGATCCAGATTTAGGCACTCACAGAAGGTGCCTCCCCTCAATTCTGCTATAGGGAGGAAGGGGCGGGGAAGTGTGCTTCTGCCTGCCCTGTTGCACAGGCCTAAATCTGGATCCAACCTAATACCGTTAAAAAGCGAATGAGTCCTTCTCCTATCTAGAGACGTACCTCAGAGTAGCTCTTGCTACCCTGACAACAGCGAGACCATCCGGTTCCAACTGCCTTTTGTAGCCAGCTTGAGCGCCATTTTGGGGGCGGACAGGCAGGATATAAATTGAATGAGTAAATGCAATAAATGAAAGTGCAGGGCCTAGAGGGGTGCTGGGGACATGAAGGTGCAGCTATGATGGGCAGCGTCCCTGCCACCAGCCCTGGCAGGACTGTACAAAGACAGAGAAATGGAAGAAAAGGGGCAGTCAGCAGTGACGAGTCCGACCACTGTCAGCTTGGGTGGATCCCAGCATTCCTCCGATCCTGCCAGGTTTTGAGGCCGGGCCTGTGTTGTTTTATTTATTTGTGTACTGAAATATTTGAAACATGTCTTTTGAACAAATATTTCCAGGGTGGGCTAACAAGGCATACAGAAACAATACAATATTAGTGCCATGCCCAAAATCTCTCCCACATTTTTTTTTACCATTCTCTTTCAATTTGACAGAAAAGAAATTGCTTCCGAAAAGGAATTCAAAGGAGGAGAAATTTCGGAGAAGTTCTCATGGGTTGGGTCTGGGGTTCTTGCGCTTACCTTACTCGTGAGGTGGCTGAGGAGTGTGCATGAGTGTCCTGTCTGCACTTGTACAGCAATCTCTGTGGCAGCCGCCTTGGCTTCCCGCACTTCAGCTGAAGCCATCGTGAGGGAGACCTGGGGAGGCAACGCCTGCCGTGGGGCTTTCTCAGTCCAGGAAGTGCAGGTGGCCTGGGAGGCTGCAGACCAACGGGAAGGTGTGTGACACACACAGAGAAAACACACACAGCCCCTCGGCCACCTCGCAGTGATTAGGGAAGCTCAAAAATACCACTGAAAGAAATTCAAAATTCTGCCTCAGAACAGTGGAAGCCTCAGCAGAGTTGATGCTGTTGCCACTTGCAGGAACAGTGCAATAAACCAAAAACCCCGAGGAGAAAAGAAAGAAGCTGTGCTACAACCCTTGCCAGTAGTGAACCCTATCTGTGAGAAACTGTTGGAGAATTTCTCCTCTCCTAGGAGAAAGTCGGTGAAATTGTCCCTGCAATTTCTCTGCCCACAAATAGGCCGGAGAATTTTGCGAGGCCATTTGTGCACAGCTCTATACAGTATCACATGCCAACACACACACACCACACACAAGACTAAACCTAAAAATACCAATGAACAGCATGTGTTAAGCATTCCAGCAGAAACATGAAAGGAAGCTAGTCAGGGAAGCCCAATAGCCAGTTAGGATGGCCAGGTGTCCTACTTTACATAGGGCAGTCCTCTACTGAAAGACATCCTCTATTCCAGGAGTGGGCAACTTGTGGCCCTCGAGATTTTCAGCCTACACTTCCCATCAGCCCCCACCACTGGCTATGCAGACTAGGATCTATGGGCCAAAACATCTGAAGGGCTACCAGTTACACCCTCCTGCTCTGTTTGAAGGGCTGTTAAGACCCAGTCCAGATTAAAGACAAAAGAGCCACAAGAAACCATAACAAGAGAGTGCAGGGGCCTTGAGTTTGCCCATCACAGTTAGCAACTGGGCAGCAGGCACACAGGTCACCTGGTCACAGTCTTCCCTACTGTGGTGAGATATATCATAAGTAATTAATTCTACAGTTGCATCTTTACATATAAATTAGCATATGCATTTTTTGTCCAATTGTGTGTCCTCATTTGTCCTCTTTTTTGGCAATGTGTAACTGGCCACCCTACCTCTAGTAGAGGGCAGCCTTGTCCTGGCAACGAAAAACTGATAACGAAGGACTGAGAACTTCCCCACAGAGGGAGTTCCACAGATCAGATGCTACTGCAGTGAGCTTTTCTACATGATGCTGTTTGTTGTTGTTCAGTCGTTCAGTCGTGTCCGACTCTTCGTGATCCCATGGACCATAGCACACCAGGCCTTCCTGTCCTGCGCTCTCTCCCGGAGCGTGCTCAAGTTCATATTCATTGCATCGGTAATGCTATCTAGCCATCTCATCCTCTGCCGTCCCCTTCTCCTTTTGCCTTCAGTCTTTCCCAGCATCAGGGTCTTTTCCAGAAAGTTTTCTCTTCGCATTAGGTGGCCAAAATATTGGAGCTTCAGCTTCAGTATCTGTCCTTCCAATGAGCACTCAGGGTTGATTTCCTTTAGGATGGACTGATTTGACCTCCTTGCAGTCCAGGGGACTCGTAAGAGTCTTCTCCAGCACCACAGTTCGAAAGCATCAATTCTTCGGCACTCAGCCTTCCTTATAGTCCAGCTCTCACAGCCATACATTACTACTGGGAAAACCATAGCTTTGATTAGACGGACCTTTGTCGGCAAGGTGATGTCTCTGCTTCTTACTATGCTGTCTAGGTGTGCCATAGCTTTCCTCCCAAGGAGCAAGCGTCTTTTAATTTCATGGCTACAGTCACCGTCTGCAGTGATCTTGGAGCCCAAGAAAGTAAAATCTGCCACTGCTTCCATTTCTTCCACTTCTATATGCCAGGAAGTGATAGGGCCAGATGCCATGATCTTCGTTTTTTTAATGTTGAGTTTCAAACCAGCTTTTGCACTCTCCTCTTTCACCCTCAACAAGAGGCTCTTGAGATCCTCTTTGCTTTCTGCCATTAGGGTGGTATCGTCTGCATATCGGAGGTTGTTGATAATTCTCCCGGCAATCTTAATTCCGATCTCTGATTCATCCAACCCGGCATTTCTCATGATGTACTCTGCATATAAGCTAAATAAGCAGGGTGACAATATGCAGCCCTGTCGTACTCCTTTCCCAATTTTGAACCACTCGGTTGTTCCATATCTGGTTCTTACTGTTGCTTCTTGACCCTCGTACAGGTTTCTCAGGAGACAGGTAAGGTGGTCTGGTACTCCCATCACTTTAAGAATTTGCCACAGTTTGTTGTGATCCACACAATCAAAGGCTTTAGCGTAGTCAATGAAGCAGAAATAGACGTTTTTCTGGAATTCTCTTGCTTTCTCCATGATGCAGCGAATGTTGGCGATTTGATCTCTAGTTCCTCTGCCTCTTCGAAACCCAGCTTGTACTTCCAGTAGTTCTCGGTTCGCATACTGCTGAAGCCTAGCTTGTAGGATTTTGAGCATCACCTTGCTGGCATGTGAAATGAGCGCAATTGTATGGTTGTTTGAACACTCTTTGGCATTGCCCTTCTTTGGAATTGGAATGTAAACTGACCTTTTCCAGTCTTGCAGCCATTGCTAAGTGTTCCAAATTTGTTGCATATTGAATGCAGCACTTTAACAGCATCATCTTTTAGGATTTTAAATAGCTCAGATGGAAGACTGTCATCTCCACTAGCTTTGTTGTTAGTAATGCTTCCTAAGGCCCACTTGACTTCACTCTCTAGGATGTTCGGCTCAAGTTCAGTGACCGCACTATCATGGCTATCAGGGACATTCAGATCTTTCCTGTATAGTTCTTCTGTGTATTCTTGCCACCTCTTCTTAATCTCATCTGCATCTGTTAGGTCCCTGCCTTCTTTGTCCTTTATCATGCCCGTCTTTGCACAAAACGTTCCCTTGAGATCTCCGATTTTCTTGAAGAGATCTCTAGTCTTTCCCATTCTGTTGTTTTCCTCGATTTCTTTGCATTGTTCATTTAAGAAGGCCTTCTTGTCTCTCCTTGCTATTCTCTGGAACTCTGCATTCAGTTGGATATATCTTCCCCTTTCTCCCTTGCTTTTCGCTTCCCTTCTTTCCTCAGCTACTTGTAAAGCCTCATCAGACAGCCACTTGGCTTTCTTGCATTTCTTTTTCTTTGGGATGGATTTCGTTGCTGCCTCCTGAACAATGTTACAGATGCTGTTAATCAGGTATTAATCCGCTGTATCTACTTTCGGTTTCATCACAGAATTGAGATCCAAGCAGTACACAAGGGGTGTTTCCTTTCCTGCTTTTCTGCTACATAACCTCTAGGTGGCACTGTGGTATAGCATACTAGTGCAAACACACAAGAGGAAATGGTGCTTTCTTTCATTTTCACAATTAAATGCCACATTTTCCCTCTAGAAAATCTCGCCGAAAATCTTGGTTAGACACAGAAGCAAAACTGGAGGGTCATGACATTGTCTAAAGAACCCATAAACAACTGTGAGTAGGGAATAATGAGCACAGAATAAATGCCTTGTGTAGAACAGTCCCCTGTCCCACTTTGCCACCCACTGTAATTCAGATGGCGGCAACAGTTTGACTTGGCCGTCTGAGAGCTTTCTCAACTCAGGGCATGGTCCATATGAGAGCAGTCAGCCTTTAAGGTATCCTGGGCCAAGACAGTTTATGGCTTTAAAGACTAAAACTAGTGTTTGAACCTGGGCCTGAAATTAGAGTGGCCACTTATGAATTGCCAAAAAAGAGGTTGATAGATGATACACATTTGCATAGAGCTATAAGTTTGGATGTCTAGACTGGCCATGTTCTTTGTTCAATGCTATTTTTACAAAGATGTCATGGGGGAAGGAACATTTGGTTCATCACAGCAGAGGATGAAGAAGTGTTCAGCATGCCCATCTGTCTGCTCTTTTACGGTGCTTTATTATTTATAATAATAATAATAATTTATTTCATTTCTATAACGCCCAATAGCCAAAGCTCTCTTGGTACTTTATAAAAAATAGATATCACAGTACAAGATAATAAAAACATAATACAAAATCTCTAACATACAACATTTAAAACAATGTAAACAATTTAAAACATTTACAATAAGATACTGGACATGATAGAAACAACTGACATAAATGTTCCATCATATGCCACCAAATGCCTAGGAGTAGAGGACAGTCTTAACCTGGTGCCAAAAAGATGATAGTGTTGGTGCCAGGCTGACCTCAGGGGGGAGGGCATTCCATAATCATGGTCCATCATATAACTTTAAATTGCACATATAACTCCCCCCTTTAGATGTAACTGGGGTGAACATTTGTTTGAAGGTCTGATTCTGCTGCCATCGGGTATTTCTACATGAGGCTTTTATCCCACTTCCAGATTCTTAGTGGGATTAGATTCGGCTCCTTTACACATGCCTTTTTCAAGGGCCAGGGGAGGCCTTTCACTGCCTTTCTATATGTTTCATTATACAGCCACTAGATGCCACTGTGGTATAATGGAATTATGCAATTACACAAGACTCTCATGCTGCCATTTCTAAATAATACTAGACTTTTCTTGTTATGAAAAAACTGCGATAATAGTTACAAAGCACAGGAGAGGCCCTGGAGGAGGAGGAGGTTATGTAAAGGACCCTCAAACTACCATAAGTGAGGAATCACAAGCGCACAACAAAAGCCTCATTTGGAAAGGCTCATCAAGCATAGTTTTACCTAAGCTCTGCTTCTGAAGGTTTGTTTCATTTGGAGGCACTGAGTTCTGCCGTTGTTCCATATCAAATCAAACATCGTTTCTCACTTCCTCATGCTGTGATTACCTTGTGTGCTGTTGGGCAGGAAGTGAAAATCATGTGCCCACACACTCCCATCAGTGAATCATGCCGCAGCCCCCTTTTTAAAGAATGTAGAGGGCCGATTCCTTGCCCTCCCACCCACTCTTCACTATCAGGTGATGCTGTCAGTTTGAATTGGCTATCCATGGTGCATCTTCTATCCAGTTTCTCCCATGAGACCTGCATGGCTCTGCTATTCTCTGCTTTAAAAATGGAAAATTAGTGCTGGCTGGCGAGCAAAACACTTGCCCGTGTGCAGGGGTGGATGGGAGGAGTGGAGAAATCAACAGCAATACACAACCAAGCCTTGAATAAGGTTGCCAACTTCTGCCTGTCCCTGCTTCTGTGCCCTTAACAGCCGTGAGATCTGCAGGAGTTAACCAGGCAGTGAAGTCTTTATCGTCTCTCCATGCCATGATAAGCTTCTCCTGCTAGTTTCTGCAGCCCAAGCTACCATTAAAGGGCACACAAGCAAATCAGACCACTTTTTCTGGTCAGTTGGCATTCCTGGCTTGTTAAGACTGGCCATGAATGTGGCAGTGCCACCGAAGTATCAGTAGTGGCAGAGGCGGTGGGTCCGTGGCATCGGGCCAAGCAACAGCCAAGGTCAGAGTCGAGATTAAGTTGTTGGTAGAGGATTACTCTGCACTGCGGGGAGGCTGGGCAGGAGGGAGCAGAGGATTCGAGGAGCTGGAGCCAGAAAACTACGTGACGAACACTAGACAGAGCTGTGCTGTCCAGAGAGGCCAATCCTATATAAATGTGTTACAGTCAGCCAATCAGGAGCACTCATCTTGCTGAAGGACTATTGGACTGGTCTCCGTTGTCTCTAATGCTAGAGAGCGCAGCATTGTGAGGAAAGATGGCGGCCAGGCATGCCGCCCCATTGGCCACGTGGACGGTCAGTGCTCACTTCCTGACTGATTGTCACATCACGAACACCCCGGACACAGCGGAGGCTTCAGACGAATATTACTTGTGGGTGAATATTTTCAGAGTGAAAGGGGGAGTACTTGAAATGTTCTCCAACCCCCCCTCTCCAGACCTCAAAAAACGTGCTTTTTTATGTTGTGCTTGCACCATTTAACTCTTTTTTTGTTCCTGCTGTTTCTTGCTCATCAGCAGCCATGCTCTAGCTCACTTCTGTGGGATAGGATGGGACCGCAATTCTTCTCAGGTGGACATCGCTGAGTGTGGGCTAACCTCCCGCCACCCCAATCCCACTTGGAAAGTATGCTGCTTCCTTCAAAATTAGCCCACTTCCTTTTCCCTCCCAGTTTGGGCACTGTAGAAGAAGAAGAAGAAGAAGAAGAAGAAGAAGAAGAAGAAGAAGAAGAAGAAGAAGAAGAAGAAAGATATTCTTTCTGACTACAATTCACCCCCCCAACTTGACACCCTCCAGATGTGTTGGGCTGCAACTCCCATCACTCCCAGCCCACATGGCCAATGGAATGATGGGAGTCGCAGTCCAACACATCTGGAGGATGCCAAGTTGGAGAAGGCTGGACTACCTGATCCACCCAAGCAGAAATCAAAACGAAAGTGAGGCTTCCTGTTGTCACTCTGGATGGCAGAACATTTTCACTTCGCTTTGCTGTGGTCCCAAATTATCACTGCAATGGGTGGGGTTTTCATTTCACAGCAAGGGCACTTTCTTTGTGGAAGTCCCCTCCTCCAATTTTGATTCAGCCCTAGAATTCATTGCCACATGAATTGCCACTAGCCTACATGTCAGTCGTTGAAGAAAAACAAAATTACACAAATTCATGGTGAGTAGGTCTATCAGCAAGCATTATGGGCAAACAACGTGTTACAGTTACATGCAAATGCAACCCAACATGTTTTTAGTTTTTAATAAAAAGCCGGCTTGGGAAGCAAGCTATGATTTTGAGCAGATAAGTTGCAGGACGTATGGAGTGTTTAATCCTTTCCTTGTCAGACATTCTTCCCACCCATTTTCCCACAGCTGATTTTCCCCCAGCTAATTTTCCCCCAATGAGGCTCCAGTTCCTATTTCTATATTTAATGTATTTCTATACTGCCTTTCTGAAACCCACCTGGGCGATTTACAAACAATTCTAAAAAATAAAACTGTAATCAGAGAAAAACATAATAAAACAATAAAAGCAACATTAAGAGCCATGATAACAATGCAAAAAGCCAAGTTAAAAAGATGCTCCTTCACCCCTTTCCTGAGTGCAGAAAGAGTGGGGACTAGTTGCAGCTCCAAAGGGACTGCATCCCAGAGTGCATTTAGGAGCAACAAGAGAAAGCCCTCTCCCACCTGCTCCACAAACAGGCCTTTGCAAGCAGGGGCATCTTTGAAAGAGCCTCTCCTGCTGATCTTAATCACTGAGCGGGTTCATAATGAGATAAGTGGCCCCTCAGATAGCCAGGCCCTATGCTGTTTACAGCCAGTGGCCATGTGGGCTGTGAATGATGGGAGTTGCAGTCCAATGCATCTGGAGGACATCTGGTTGGGGTGAAACAAAATTGGAAGACATTCAAAACGATCCAGTGGAATAAAGAGATGAAGTCTCAGGCCCAGATAGCCCAAGACTACTTCTTGGAATAAAACCACATATATTTTTTCAGCATTCATTTCTTTATTGGGTCGGGGAAAGCTGGGTTGGAGCACTGGACTCGGGGTGGAGAGCCCTGGGTTCAAATCTCCACCCAGCCATGGAGTCCGCTTGCTTGCCAGCTTATTTGCAAAGCACCATGGAGAGCTCCTTTAGAGTTCTGACTGAAACCTGGAGCGGATTGGCCGCCCCACTGACATCCGAGCCAGCAGCCTCCACTGATCCCAGCTTTCCCCACAGTGGCACACACGGTTCTCCAGCCCCAGTTTTTCCTTGCAGCAACCCTGGAACAGACGGTCAGAGAAAGGTGCTACACACCAGCTGCAGGCAGATTTGAGCGGCAGCAAGGAGCAATATCGGCAAGCCCAAGGAAAGGAAAGGAAAGGAAAGGAAAGGAAAGGAAAGGAAAGGAAAGGAAAGGAAAGGAAAGGGATGCTCTCAACAGGGAAGGATCTGGGCGGTAGAGTCAGCAACGGTGCTAATGTTATCAATGGAGAAGCAGAGCAGTGGGCCTTTTATCTGTGTTGCTGCTGGAGACCCAATTCCTGGAGGCAGAAGAGGGCGGGATTTGGGTGGTCCTGTGTGGCAAGATAAGGGGTGAATTTACCAAGCATCCTCCTCCTTTCTCAGAATGGTTTCTCTGCCTTCCTGCACTAATCCCAGTATAATTAAACTGATACATTCTGGTGGTCGTTTCTTTTTTAAAAAAAAGAACATGAAAAACTTGGATCAGAGAAAAAGAGGCTAATCCTATTTCAAAGGAAATCGCTCAGGAATTGAAGGGATCCCCCCAGTGCCTTCCCCATTGTTTTTAAAGCCCCCCCACACACACACATACACAGTGATTTCAAGGCAGGGAAAGGGGTTTATGCCAATGAGAAAGCACTCAGCTTTGTCACGGTGAGATCCATGGAAAGAAAGCTCAGCCAAGCTCAGGAAGAACAGTGCTGACATGAGGGGATCTCAGGCCTGGAAAGACGCATGCACCTCCCAGGTGGAATAACCGCAGCCTGAATGTGGGGCACGTGCATTGGGCCACACGCAACGCCTGCTGTTTGGGGCTCCTATGAAGTTGACAGCAAGTTAAACTGACTGCAAGATGTGGGAAGCTGGCTGACATATTGAAAGGGCCATAGCTCAGTGGCAAAGCCCCCACTCGGCAGGGAGAAGACCCCAAGTTCAATCTCTGGCATCTCCAGTTAAAGCAGGGGCGGGGGACCTCTGGCCTGCAGGCCTAATCTGGCCTGTGGAGTTCCCTGTCAAGCCCCAAGCCCTGGAGGAATCCCCCTGGAGGAAGCCCTTCTGTTATTTGCAAGGAGAGATCCGAGATAACAGCAGGGATGTGGGGGAAGGGAGTTCAGCCAGCACTGGAAGGAGCTGCTCCTCCCAGTGTGCCAGCCAAGTCAGTTGCCCCCGCTGCACCTTCCCGTGTTGGGGAGGAAGCGCCATGGGCAAAGCCGCCCTGGCCTAGATGGCAGGTGGAACAGCCCATTCCCATCCTTCTCACCTGTAATCCTTTAAGTGGACCCAGATGACAAGGCTGGGAAAAGACTTTCTCTCTCTCTCTCTCTGCCTGAGACCTGTCAGAGTGGCCAGTCCCGGGCCAGATGGGCCAGTGATCTCTGAGGGCCAAACTAGACATGATGGAGCAGCCGTGTGTGCATTATCCAATGAAAATGCTCCACTTACATATAAAGTGGGGGTGCGGGCGCTCCTCTTTGCTTGAAAAGGAGTGTGCAGCGAAGGAGAATGAAACCCGAAGATAAGTTTGAGCCCAGCTCACTTCTAGATGTGGAGCCAGGCTGCGAGGGTGGGGTGCTTAAAGCAGTGAGTTGCAGTGTGATAAGGCAGGCGAGGGTGGTGGATTTTGATCCCCTCCCCCACACGCTCAAGAGTAGAAATCCCCCGTCCTCTGTGCAGGGCCGGCTTCAGAGGCAGGTGACCTGTCATGTGCCATCTGCGTGCAAATTTATTGCCTTATTTGGCCAGGGTAAATCATGCCTGCAATTGATGCATCAAAGTGGTGAAATCGGCTACAAATGCAACCACCACCAAAATAAGGTACTCAAAAGCTGAACAAAATGCTGGCTGGGAATGAGGGGAGTTGCAGTCCAACACATCTGGAGGGCACCAAGTTGGGGAAGGCTGACATATGGCTGGGCGGAAGTATTCAGCCCCATGATTTTCATCACTTTCAGGACTGGGCCAAAAGGACCTTTGAAGATTTTTGTGACCCCAGGGGTCTGGGTGAACTTGTAATATGGGGTGGGGGACGTACACTGAAAGAGACAGAACAGGAGAGGATCGCAGTCCCTGTTACATAGCAAAGCTTTGCTGCCGCTTCAGTGACCAGTAGCCCGGTGGTACTCCTCAGTACAAACAGAATGGCCCAGTGGGAACGGCGCTTCGTCATGACATAGCAGCATCCACACGGACACTGACCCGGGTGGCACATAACAGCGGCAAATCGTGGGTCAATTAAACACGCTGTGCTGTGTTGGGCTCATTCCACAGCCATTTTGAATATTCAGCCCCGGATCCAGCCAATTGGGGGTTGCTCCATGACACCCAAACCTGGACACCACGACCTGATTCACAAGACCCGGCAGCCCGTTGTGGGCTAATTCACCCTCAGGGAGCTGCGGAGTGTGCTGGCCTCTGTTATGAATATGCAACAGGGGTTGTCATCTGGTGCATACCAAGCCAGAGGGGTTATCTGAGACCTAAACAACCCTCGCATAACTCTACAACAGACCGTGGGTTACGCAAGGGTTGTTGAACCCTCAAATAATGCCTGCTGGCCGGGTTTGCATGACATGACAACCCCAGCAACCCCCAGCTGGGGCTTGCATATTCACAATGACGGACAGCACGTGCCGCAACACCCTGGGGTTAATTGATTCACAGTGGCTGCTACTCAGGTCCCTTTTGGGGTTCAGGTGTTGGGAACAGCGGGCTTAGAAGAAAGCCATGGAATGGGAAAGGACTGAAACTTTGGTTCACAAGCAGTCCTGTCTTTCCTTGAGGGCAGGATGTTTTGCTGCCTGGAGTCTGAGGTGCAGGCAATCGTGCTGGCAAAGCATTGCTCAAGTTGTGGGACAATAGGCCACTATGAGAAGAAGTTGCAATGTCTGTTACTCCTCACAGCTAGCAGCTCCATGCGTCCGGAATGTTCCCAGATACCCTGTTGAGGCCTAAGGTAACATCAGCTGCCAAAACTATGAAAAAAAGAGAGACTTTTTGCAGATTTCTGCCACCCAATATGTTTTTCACCAATCCAGAACCACATTTCTAGTTGACAACTGAAAAGAAGGAAAAAAGGTCAATCAGAAGGCAAGATAGTTTAGTGGAGTCAGTGAATCAAAAAGTGACTGAACCCCTGGAGAAGGGCTTCAGTTCAGTCCTTTATGTTGTTTGTTCTGTTCTGCATGGCTTTAGCTCTTGCTAACACTGTTTTGCTAATTCGGGGGCCTTTGGGGCCATAGTTTGCATGTTTGCCTTCTTTTTGAGAGAACAAGAGATTTCTTCCTTTGACCGTGTCTCTTCTTCAGTTTTTAAGGCTGCAGCTGGCCATCGTTTTTGAAAGAGATTTTTGGAACTAGATGCCCAGATCCTGAGAAGCTTCATTCAATTTTCCTCTGCTATTCTATTCTATTCTATTCTATTCTATTCTATTCTATTCTATTCTTTTCTATTCTATTCACTGGTGAGGCTCAGACTGCTTGGAATCATAGAATAGTAGGGTTGGAAGAGGCCTATAAGGCCATCGAGTCCAACCCCCGCAACTCTTTTCCATTTTAAAACATTCTCTCCACTTTCTGTCTGAATTAATTTTTCCTAACTGGACTTTGCTGAGTCCTATACCTTGGATTCTAGGAGAGGTCTCTTTCAACCTTCCTCTGGGTCCACAAAAGTTTGTTCTTCAGATCTTTGCTTGGGATAGGTAGCTACACCTTCCTTTTAACACCCCCCCCCCTCCATTCTTCCCTCCTTCCTTTTCTCTAAAAGTTTAGACCATACTGCTATATAGCTGAAAGCCTCAAACAGTGCATTTAACTAATGCGGACTGGTGGCATTTTAAGTGATGCTAAGTAACAATTCTGGGAATGATATTAAAGGCAAAATTGAAGTACTTTGGCCACATAATGAGAAGAGAGGATACCCTGGAGAAGATGCTGATGCTAGGGAAAGTGGAAGGCAAAAGGAAGAGGGGCCGACCAAGGGCAAGATGGATGGAGGATATTCTGGAGGTGACGGACTCGACCTTGGGGGAGCTGGGGGTGGCGACGGCCGACAGGAAGCTCTGGCGTGGGCTGGTCCATGAAGTCACGAAGAGTCGGAAGCGACTGAACGAATAAACAACAAGTAACAATTCAAACTGCTGCTAGTTCAGCCTCCTATAACTTTCATTATGTCTTAGCTATTCCATTTGATACTCTAATACCTTTCTCCTAACATTGCTTTCTAATAGGCCTTAGCAAGAGTTAAACTTGTGTATTTTGCATAGTGTAATCTTTACATGTAACCAGTGTAGTTCATAAGTATAAATGTATTTTTTCTGTAATCATTGCAGGTTTCACATTCTATTCTTGCATGTGATGTTCTTTTGCAATTACTTTTCTCGGTAAACCATTCCTATCTTAAGACTTCCTGTGTGGCATGTTTTCATTTGTTTAACAAATTGAAAAGGTATTCACTGCTTTTGCTTAAATTTTAAAATATATTACCAAACATATTGAACTTCTGAATAGCCTTAAGTCAGCTCTGGTGAAACTCTCTCGCCCACTGGAGCAACGTCAGAACCTCATCTTCAGTGGGTTGTGTTCTCCAAATCAGGTCATAGTGTCTGGGTTGGGGGGGGGCACGTAGCAACCCCCGATTGGCCTGATCGGGGGTTGAATAATCAAAATGGCCATGGAATGTTCACATCACATGCCACAGCAATTTTTGAGTTAATTAACCCACGATTTGTCACCGTTATGTGCACACAGCCTCTTGGTTTAAAGAAGATAGCCACTGCCCTGCTGACATAGGATTACATGTCCACTGGGCCTTCTGTTTGCAATAAGGAACATCACCGGCCTGCTATTTAGGGCCTCTTCCACCTCAGCTCCGTTATGGTAAGCCATCCCCTTCCCCCAAATAGTAGTACTTCGCCCAGCCACCCCCAAATGCTCCATTTTCACAGGAGTTGTTGTTCAGTTGTTCAGTCGTGTCTGACTCTTCGTGACCACATGGACCATAGCACGCCAGGCCTTCCTGTCCTGCGCTCTCTCCCGGAGCGTGCTGAAGTTCATATTCATTGCATCAGTGATGCTATCCAGCCATCTCATCCTCTGCCGTCCACTTCTCCTTTTGCCTTCAGTCTTGCCCAGCATCAGCATCTTTTCCAGAGAGTTTTCTCTTCACATTAGGTGGCCAAAATATTTGAGCTTCAGCTTCAGTATCTGTCCTTCCAATGAGCACTCAGGGTTGATTTCCTTTCGGATTGACTGATTGCACCTCCTTGCAGTCCAGGGGACTCGTAAGAGTCTTCTCCAGCACCACAGTTCGAAAGCATCGATTCTTCAGCGCTCAGCCTTCCTTATAGTCCAGCTCTCACAGCCATACGTTACTACTGGGAAAACCATAGCTTTGATTAGATGGACCTTTGTTGGCAAGGTGATGTCTCTGCTTCTTACTATGCTGTCTAGGTTTGCCATAGCTTTCCTCCCAAGAAGCAAGCGTCTTTTAATTTCATGGCTATAGTCACCATCTGCGGTGATCTTGGAGCCCAAGAAAGTAAAATCTGCCACTGCTTCCATTTCTTCCCCTTCTATATGCCAGGAAGTGATGGGGCCAGATGCCATGATCTTCGTTTTTTTAATGTTGAGTTTCAAACCAGCTTTTGCACTCTCCTCTTTCACCCT
This sequence comes from Heloderma suspectum, assembly GCF_057233095.1. Lineage (NCBI taxonomy): Eukaryota > Metazoa > Chordata > Lepidosauria > Squamata > Helodermatidae > Heloderma > Heloderma suspectum. The sequence continues at coordinate 325,609,745 of NC_139460.1, read as the reverse complement.
CAACAAGAGGCTCTTGAGATCCTCTTCGCTTTCTGCCATTAGGGTGGCATCGTCTGCATATCGGAGGTTGTTGATAATTCTCCCAGCAATCTTAATTCCGACCTGTGATTCATCCAACCTGGCGTTTCTCATGATGTACTCTGCATATCAGTTAAATAAGCAGGGCGACAATATGCAGCTTTGTCGTACTCCTTTCCCAATTTTGAACCACTCGGTTGTTCCATGTCTGGTTCTTACTGTTGCTTCTTGACCCTCGTACAGGTTTCTCAGGAGACGGATAAGGTGGTCTGGTACTCCCATCACTTTAAGAATTTGCCACAGTTTTTGTGATCCACACAATCAAAGGCTTTAGCGTAGTCTTTCCCATTCTGTTGTTTTCCTCGATTTCTTTGCATTGTTCATTTAAGAAGGCCTTCTTGTCTCTCCTTGCTATTCTCTGGAACTCTGCATTCAGTTGGATATATCTTCCCCTTTCTCCCTTGCTTTTTGCTTCCCTTCTTTCCTCAGCTACTTGTAAAGCTTCATCAGACAGCCACTTGGCTTTCTTGCACTTCTTTTTCTTTGGGATGGATTGAGTTGCTGCCTCCTGAACCATGTTACGGACCTCCGTCCATATTTCCTCAGGCACTCTGTCTATCAGGTCTAATCCCTGAAATCTATTCCTCACCTCCACTGTATATTCATAAGGGATATGACTGAGGTCATACCTGAATGGTTTAGTGGTTTTCCCTACATTCTTCAATTTAAGCCGAAATTTTGCAACAAGAAGCTCATGATCTGAGCCACAGTCAGCTCCAGGTCTTGTTTTTACTGACTGTATAGAGCTTCTCCATCTTTGACTGCAAAGGACATAATCAATCTGATTTCAATATTGACCATCTGGTGATGTCCATGTGTAGAGTCGTCTCTTGTGCTGTTGGAAAACAGTGTTTGCTATGATCAGCGTGTTCTCTTGGCAAAACTCTATTAGCTTTTGTCCTGCTTCATTCTGTACACCAAGGCCATGCCTGCCTGTTGTCCTGGTGATTTCTTGACTTCCTACTTTAGCATTCCAATCCCCTATGATGAAGAGGACATCTTTTTTTGGTGTTAGTTCTAAAAGGTGTTGTAGGTCTTCATAGAACCGATCAACCTCAGCTTCTTCGGCATCAGTGGTTGGGGCATAGACTTGAATTACTGTGATGTTGAATGGTTTGCCATGGATTCATACTGAGATCATTCTATCGTTTTTAAGATTGTACCCCAGTACTGCTTTTCCCACCCTTTTGTTGACTATGAGTGCTACTCCATTTCTTCTAAGGGATTCTTGCCCACAGTAGTAGATATGATGGTCACCTGAATTAAATTCGCCCATGCCTGTCCATTTTAGTTCGCTGATTCCCAAGATGTCGATGTTCAATCTTGCCATCTCATGTTTGACCACCTCCAGCTTACCTTGATTCATTGATCTTACATTCCAAGTTCCTAAACAGTATTGTTCTTTACAGCATCGGATTTTCTTTTCACCACCAGACACATCCACAGCTGAGTGTCCTTTCAGCTTTGGCCCAGCCGCTTCACTCTTTCTGGCGCTACTTGGAAATACCCTCTGCTCTTCCCCAGTAGTATATTGGACACCTTCCGACCTGAGGGGCTCATCTTCCGGCATCATATCTTTTAGCCTTGTGATACGTTCCATGGGGTTTTCTTGGCAAGAATACTGGAGTGGGTTGCCATTTCCTTCTCCAGTGGACCACATTTTGTCAGAACTCTCTGCCATGACCTGTCCGTTTTGGGTGGCCCTGCACGGCATAGCTTATGGCTTCACGGAGTTACGCAAGCCCCTTCGCCACAACAAGGCAGTGATCCATGAAGGGGTTTTTCACAGGAGACAGCCCCATAAAAGCGGGGGGTGGGAGAGGCATTTTCAGCCCAACAGTAGTATAAGACATCTTCACATTTTTATTCCTAGGAATGCAAGCAAATGCTACATGAAAGTAGCTCCGTAATTCAGGGCTCATCTAACCATGCTGCTCCTCCCCCAAATATATTATCACAATCTGTTCAGATTTAAGGATTTCAAGGTGTGTGTGTGTGTTTTAAAACACACCCTTGAAACAGCATGGTTCTTTGCATACATCCACAGCCCATACTAATTTCTCCAGCTGGCAAAACCCCAAATCCAAGGTGGAGTCAAGGGTGAGGGTGCATTGCATACTTTCCTCAAGCTGGCCTAGCTCACTGGCTACAGAAGCTGGCGTTCAGGTGCCAGCCACGGGCAGACACAGCTGGCCTACTGCTCACTTCCCGCAGCTCATGGATGTTAGGTTGAGGGACCAGCATCAACAGAAGATGCTCAGCTGGCCTCATCCCCCAAACCAGTCATCACTGTTTCAGTTTGGCTTACAGTTGCCAGGTCTCCAGCATCTGAAAATCTGAGACACTTGGCTGAGGTTTTGTGATGTCACAGGGCTGCCTATTCTTAAAACAGGGACCCAGCATTAAAACGGTGGAACTAGAGACAAGAAGGCTCAGACAAATGGAAGAAGAAGAAGAAGAAGAAGAGCAGCACTTCATTCCCACAGCAGGGAAGGTTTTTCCTATTTTTTCCACTGCAATTAGACAGTTAGGGAAACACTGAAGAAGGATAAACCCCTTTCATGCGATATTCTCCCTTTCAGAACGCTGGGTGGTCTTTGTTCTTATTCTTATGATTTGGGAGTTGGTCTGAATGACCTTTCAGGAATCCCTTATGGCCCAGTGCCTATGATTGCAAAGAGATTCAGGAAGCGTTCCAACTATGTAATCCTAGGCAGAGCTACCAGTGTGGGTGCCTTGAGGCAATGCCTCTTAAAGGAAGGAGACGTCTTTCATTGGAGCTAAGGTGGCTCAAGGAGACACAGGGCTTCTTCACACGGAGCTTTTATCCTGCTATTGAGATTGCTCACTCACGGAAGTTTGCAGGCCCTTTAGATGACGTCATGAACCTCCAGGGCGTCTCCCGCACTAAATGACCTTTATTCCATTTTTAAATAGAATGACCTTTTTTCCGTTTTTAAATAGATCGGAGATAATGAGCTATCAAATTACTCCACTTGTGTTCCGCTTGAGTTCCCTCCATGAAAAAGGAAAAGCTGCAAGAAGAGGCACGAGATCAATGAAACATACTGAAGACTCCGATAAGTGGGAGAAGGCAGGGGAAAGGAAGAGCATGTAAAGGGAGTCAGTTGTGATCCTGCATTTAAAAGGGAAGCAGAAAGCCCCCTTTTAAATGCAGGATTTTACGTTGGTGTGGACATACTCACAGGTGATGGGCAGAAATGATACATTTTTCTTTCCCCACTACACAAAGGGTGGGGGTGAATGAGGTCTGTGTGTGTAGCAGGGGTCTGCCTGCACTAGAAATGGGTCTGCAAAGGAGGTAAAAAGCTGACTTTGCTCTCTGAAGGAAATCCTATGGCACTATGGGTTCCCCCTAGATGACTGTGATGCTGTGAACCCTCTTCTTATTCTCAGCCTGTATGTATGCATAAATAAACTTTATATCACAGAAACACTGTAAGGGCGCAATCCTATGGCCACTAGACAGTGGCTGGACAGCCATGGGATTATTCAGTTTTCGGGAACTGACCCTGGAGCCCATGTTCCGAGGTTGGTTCCCAGAAAACCGCCTCCCTGCCTCCTCCTCTGCTGCCTCGTAGGTGGTGTGGATAGTCCCAGGCTCCACACTCATAAGAGCAGCACAGAGCGGGAGGAAAAGGGGTGTTCCTGAGGGTGGGGACTTCAGAAGCGGTGGTACAATGCTTCCTATGGGTCGTCCAGCTGCCTCCCTCTGCTCTGAAGCGCTGCAGCTAGACAGCCGAACTCAGCCGTCTAGCTGCAAATGCAGAGCAGCCGGAGCGTGGAGGCAAAGATCTCCTCCGCACTCCACCCGCCCTGCATTGGATAGGCGGTCGCCTCTGAGTTTGGAGGTGGCCACCTATCCCCATAGGATTGCTCCCCCCATCTCCAGTAGCCTCCTTCTAAGGAAACTGAATCCTGGGTAAGCACTGGAACCCCTGAAACTTCTCACCACTCAGAAGTGGCGTGCACCTGTGTAGCTGTACGTTAACATTTTAGCGCTGCAAAATGTCTAGGCCCAAGATTCTAAGTTAGTAATCTGAGACTGATGACTATCAGATTTAAACTTGCCACCTTGAAAATGAGCCCCCAAACCTTCAGGATGAAGGCCTTAGATCTGGCAATCTTAGCTGAGCCCTGGACGTGGGCTTCCCTTGGGTACAGTCTCCCTGCTGCCCTTGAAAGCTTCATGATGGTGAAGCCAGTTCAGTTCCCTATAGATTTTGCTGCAAGCAGGAGAAGCGCAGCAGTGTGGTTAGCTCTGGAATGCACGCTATCGAGGAAAACCAGTTCGACAGGTTATTGCAACCTGCTCAGATGAGGGAGAGGGAGGAAGAGAGAGAAGACCTCACTACGCATGTTTGCTATATGATCAGACTCAAACACTATGAACAGTGTAATGGAATGATCCTGCTCCTGTGACCATAAGCCTCCAATGGCTTTCAGATGTTGTGGCAGGGAAGCCTGGATTTTCTCAGTGAAAAGACAAGTTACGTAAGGGCGGACATGCTTCTCTACTCTGTTAATACTTAACAGGCAACCAGAAGGGAGTGTTGGGCTGGGTTTACAGTGTACTCTCTGCTCATGCAGAGCCACAGGAAAGCCCAAGAGGCACCACCCATGTGAACTTAGATACTAGAATACCCACACACTGAATTGTCAGCAACATCCAGGGTTACCTTAGAATAAATTCTGATGTCACGAGGGCTCCTGAAAATTTGGAAACCACTGTAAGGAGAAGACAGTCATGCATCTGGGTATGATCCAGCCAAAGCGAAACACATAGGAACCCCCCATTAATTCTTAAGGAAGAGCTAAGCACATGTTTAACTGTAGAAACCAGATGTGTACCCCTGAATTTCTCCTACAGAACTGCCTTGTGCTGTTTGTTTTGTTTTTTGCGATTGCAGCCATAGAATTCTACCAGTCCCAAATCAACTTACTTACTTACATTTATATATTTATTTTTGCTGCCTCTTCGTTTTCTTTCTCTTGGCTCCTGTCCGGATAAGTCAGTATCTCTTCTTAGTCAAGGACAGTTTGGAGAAGGCCAGTGCATCTAACAACTCAAGATGTCCTTGGTAAAGCATGATAAGCACTAGCTAAGGGGCTCATCTCAGGAATGCAGAAGGCAAGCTCAGCTTGCAAAAAATGCTGTTAGTGTTGTGACACTGAGAAGAATTCCTTCACCCCTTGCTCCCTTCCCTTGTGGTTGAGTTCAGCTAGTTCCTTCCTTCCTTCCTTCCTTCTTTCCTTCCTTCCTTCCTTCCTTCTTTCTTTCTTTCTTCCTGCACCACTTTGAGTTCATGCAGCCTGTGAGGGTTCCGTACACACACAGCGGTGACCCTGCCATGATGGGTGCCGCTAAAGGCAGCAAAGTGGGTGACGCATAGATCTGCCACACTGGAATGTTGCATGCCCCTACTGAAATGAATGTGCTAAAAAAGGGTCATTTGTACATGCATGCTTAAATCTAACATGTTTGGTCCTCATCTGCATGCATAATCATTTTGTGCTTGGCTCGATGATCCCACCCCAAAAAAACATTTCCCAGATGTGCTGTGCTTGTAGCAAATGGCTTGTTTTAATCCTTCACTACAAAGAGATAATGGTTTAACCTCGGATTTGAAATAACTACTCACTTAGGTACCAGCAAAGGGAAACCTTTCAAATATTGACTCTTTTAGGCCACAACTGACCCACATGGTATGTATAGACAAGCTGGGCAAATATATTTTTTTTTATAGGCTGGTCATTGTCTGGACTGATTTGAAAGGTGCATTTAAAGCAGGGGTACATAACACTTTCGACCTCGAGGGCCGGAAGTGATGCTGACTCAGGGGTCAGGGGACACAGACACACAAAACCCCCAGCAATCTTGATACAAAACGCTCTTTCCTTGTTGGTGCTTTACCAATGGGGAAAGAGCGATCTGTATCAGGATCGCTGGGGGAGGGAATGCAGTGGAGGGCCAGGGTACTGGTGATGGGGGGCACAATTAAGATCTGGGTGGGGCATGCGGCCTCCAGGTTGCAGGTTGTGTATCCCTGGTCTAAAAGAATGATGCCACTCCTTTAGCTTTAACAAATAGCTCCTAGTATCTGGCTGCACATTTATCATCTCTCCCACTTTCCCATTCCCAACATTTGCAACTGAATTCTTTGGGAGGGGGAAGGCACCTTTTCCCCCTCAAGCAATATGTTAGGAGCTCCAGCCCATGCTAACTTACTAGGTCACCGATTTCTATGTTGATTGGAAAGGTTTGCTGGGTGATCACGCTCTTCCAGGCTCATCAGGGATTTTTCCTTTTTTCCAACCAAAATAAGGTAGGTGAAAAGATCAACAATATTTCTGAGCTGCATTGAGATGAACTCAGCTGTTACAGGGCAGCGGTACATTGGAACAACCACTTCTCTGGCAGCAAGATCCACTTTTCTGACCCTCTCTGCTTCCATGTCAGGAAATCAGTTTCTTATACATGACAAACCCATAACTCCAAGTATCAGTAGGCCTCCAGGTGCTTAATTCATGCAATCCAACTGTCCTCATCTGCCCCTATTTCTGCCGTTTGGGGGATGCAAAAAACGTTTCCAAGGCATCCCCAAACACTGTCATTGTTCAGGATTCAGCTCCTTCCCCAGGATCACTAAAAGTTAATCTCTGAGTAGATGAGAGAATGCATCTTGTCTCTAGTGCAAATGTAAGTAAATGCCTGTTCATGAACACTAAAAGATGCCACAGTAAGGGGGCGGGGGTCACCTCCACATGGAAGCCCCAGGGCTACAAAGCCATCATCAGAAGCACTGTTTCTGAACTTCCAGTTCCCAGGACTTCCACATTTTCTTAACAGCAGTGTTCCAGGCAGAAATTCAACAGGCACAGCTTTTCCCATCAATCCATCTACTGAACGTATGCCATCTTTGCTTTTCGACCATGTCCAAGTTGTAGGGTAAACTCCTGAACTTTGGTGCCATATTTTGTCTCTGCCATGAACCTCAGAAGGAATATCTGAACCACAGACACATGTGGATGCATGAGAGTTACACTCTACTCATTTCAAGGATGGCAGAGACCTTCTGCACACTTCTGTTAAAGGTGTGGAAGCCACTTCCTTGTTCTGACTGACATCATATGATGGATTGAATCTCAGATATCACTGTTGGTAATGCACAGGCCCTGGCTGAACATGTGTGTGTGTGTGTGTACTGTCTGCTCTTGCAGAAGGTTTGACCAGATCACCCTCTGAGTTCCTTTTGACTCTCTGATCTTATTAATGGTGTCCCTATTCCTACTAACACCATTTTAAAGCACACCACGATTGTGCCAGTATGCCCCTACATCTATTCCCAAATAGTTTGAACTCAATCATTGTGTAGGCCAGCTTTCTCCAACCTGGCACCCTCTATATGTGTTGGACTGCAAGTCCTATCATCCCCAGCCAGCATGACCAATGAGAGTCATAGTTCAACACATCCGGAGGGCGCTATGTTGGGGAAGGCTGGCATAGGCAGAGACTCCAAATGCCCCCAACACAGGCTGAGCAGCTAGTGAGTGCTGACAAGGCCTTCAGAAATTAGACATGTAAGGCTCAGATCCAATTAATTTCTCCTCCAGAGATGCAGGAATCTGAACCTTGAGCAAACATTTATTCCTCTGTTACAAAACTAATCCTCTTTACAGTCATGTGTTATGCTAAACTTTCCGCTTTTTGCTTGCCTCTGCATTTTATGCTGGGGAGCATTTAAACTACACATCCAAGACTCAATGCTGACAGATGCTTTTTCTTGGTTGTAGGTGTGGAACACAACTGATGGATGTTTGTTTTTTTTTTAAACAAGACCCTTAAAACTTTAATCACTGTCCATGAGTTATGAAGGATCATTTCAAGCCACGCTTTGTATAGGTAAATTCATAAAGATTGGTTCTCCTCCTTGTCTGAGGCCAATTGGGCATGTATGTTTTTATAAAGCATGGTCAAAGACAACTCTGAACAGGAAGGCCTTCTCCACTCCAGCCCCCACCTGGATTCAGCAGGTTCTGAATACGTTCCTCCGCCTGTAGTTCAAAACTCTAAAACTATTTCATTTAGCCAAATTCTTGATCACATGACCAAACGATTGCTCGTTTGTAGTTTTAGAGCCCATCTACATGTTACACAAAAGGAGGGGGGTAGATGAGGCAGTATTCTGGGCAGTAACCGTCCAGCTTCAGGCTGAAGGTGAGATTGGGCGCATCATATATTTTAAGTCTTTTCTGCATGAAAAGCGCCATGCAGTGGAGGCTGGTGGCTACAATGTCTGTAGGCCGGTGAATCTGCTCCAAGTTTCAGTTGGAATCTGTCAGAACTCTTAAGGAGCTATCCAGGGCACGGAAGCACCTTGGCTCCATGCATACAGTAAAGCTATATGCTTGCACGGTGGCCAACCAAATGCCTCTGGAAAGCCAACAAGCAGAGCGTCAAGGCAACAATCCTCTCCTGTTGTTGTTCACCAGGAAATGGTATTTAGTGACACCACATGCTGCTACAGAACATGGAGTTTCTATATAACTACCATGACTAAGAGCTTTTCTACACAAGGCAGTTAATCAGCTCTTAATCCACTGTATCTGCTTCAGGTTTTGTCACAGAATTGAGATCTGAGCACTACACAAACAGCTTTTCCTTTCCTGCTTTTCCGCTACATAACCTCTAGGTGGTACTGTGATATCCAGGAATAGCGGAAACACACAAGAGGAACTGCACTTTCTTTTGCTTTTGCAATTAAATGCCACATTTTCCCTGCTTTAAAAAAAACTCACATAAAGTGCTGGTTAGACACAGAAGCGAAACTGGAAGGTCATGACATCATCTAAACAACCGTGAGGGGGGATTGACGAGCACACAATAAATGCTTCATGTGGAAAAGCTATAATACCCTTGGATAGCACATCCTCCATGAATGTGTTTAATCCTCTTTTACAGCTACCTAAGCTTGTGGCCATAAGAATATTCAGTATCAGAGTGTATCTCCCCTGCCCCCCCCCCACCATTGAACCTGTATGGATTCAGCATCCCCCAGCCAGCCAGGCGATGCTGGAAAGGGCTGGCTGGCTGGGGGATGCTGAGAGTTGTAGTCCAACACATCTGGAGGGTGCCATTTTTGGGAAGGGTGGTCTACAAAATTGCTGTGCTCCCTGAAATGATACAAACTGCCAAGCTCTTTCCACCAAGCCACCCTGGCAGTGCCCAGGTATTTCTAGCATCAACTAGAACTAGATCACAAGCATCAACTTTAAAAGCTATCTGTTTCATGTATATTTATTTTATTTTGTTTGGGTAGTTATCATCAACTCAGAGAGAACAATATTAAAGTGTCCATGAGGAAAAATACAGTGGAATCAGTCACATTATCTCAATGGCAGGGAAAATATTACAAACAAAACTGTGTCTCATTTGGAGGTTGAGGCTGCAAGCCTCATTACACTCTAGTGGGCTTACTCTTGAGTAGAAATGCTTAGGTTTGCACTGTAAAAACCTTAAGAGTTTAAGGATTTAAAAGCTTGGCCTCATTTAGGTGGACTAGAAAGGTGAACAGCACAATCCTATGCATGTCTACTCAGAAGTAAGTCCCACAGAGTTCAATGAGACTTACTCCCCAATAACTGTGTATACTAGTATTGCAGCCTAGATGGGACTACACTCTTAAATCCGTACACTCAAGGTGGCAAACAGTCAGGTCCTGTTGATTTTCAAAGGCCATCTAGCCACAGAAAAGATTCATCAGTGGACCTCAGTTGTTGGGATGTTGCATAGGGGAGACCCAGGCTACCATATAGGGCTTTATAGGTTAGAAATTAGCCCAGAAACAGAATGGTAACCAGTGGAGCTCTTGAAGAACTGGGTGTTATAAATATCTGGTATTTTGTGTGATATCAAACTCAAGGTCGCCTTGGTGGATGATATGGGGATGGCTCTGGATAGGGACGAATGCTCCTTCCTTGTTCTCCTCGATTTCTCAGTGGCTTTTGATACCGTCAACCATGGTATCCTCCTGGACTGCCTGGAGGGGTTGGGCGTAGGGGACACCGTATTACAGTGGTTCCGTTCCTTCCTCTCTGGCAGGTACCAGAGGGTAGCTCTGAGGGAGGAGACTTCAGACCCTTGGCTGCTCATTTAAGGGGTGCCATGGGGTTCTATTCTCTCTCCGATGTTATTTAACATCTATATGAAGCCACTGGGGGCTATCATCAGGAGGTTTGGGGTGCAGTGTCACCAATATGCGGATGACGTGCAACTCTACCTCTCATTTAAATCCTCGCCAAGGTTGGCTGTAGAAACTCTGTCCAAATGTCTGGAGTTGGTGAGTGGCTGGATGGAAGGACTAAGCTGAAACTGAACCCCGACAAAACGAAGTACTTTTTGTGGGAGACAAGGGGAGGTTGGGGAGGTTGATCTGGTGCTTAATGGGGTGTGGCTACCCCTGAAGGACCAGGTCCACAGTCTGGGGGTCATTTTAGACTCCCAGCTGTCCATGGAGTCTCGGGTATCAGCTGTGAGCCAGGCAGCACTGTACCAACTCCATCTGATACGGCAGCTGTGCCCCTATCTCCCTGACCATCTGCTCCCATCAGCAGTTCATGCCCTGGTCTCCTCTTGCCTAGACTACTGCAATGCACTCTCTGTGGGGTTACCTGTCAGGGTGGACACTGAGCCCATAGAATCCCAGAGTAGTTCTGATTCTGAGGAGGAGCAGCTGCTCCTGGGAGAGGAGCGCGCTCATCCTTCCCAGGGCCAACAGCTGACAGAGATTCCTCCCACCGGCATTCCTAGCATAGATAGCAGTCCCGGGAGTGAGACAGCGTGGGAAGCAGACTTGCTGGATGCGTGACGCCGATGTAGGGAGCGGCGCCAAATGGAGGGCACGGAAAGGAGGCGTAGTGCCTGGTTGGCGCGCAAACAACGGTTGCGCCCAGAGGATCCAAGGGAAAAGGGAAGGGACGCTCCCTAGCCCATAAGTTCAGGGTCTGCCAGTGATTCTCCTTCAAACGGGGACCAACTGTTCCAACTTAGGGCATAGGTACTCTGCTGCTCATATCTAGTTGCTAACAGTAGAGTTGTTAAGTTGTAAAAGAGGAATAAAACTTTGAAAAGAATCCCTTTGTCTGTGTCTGGACTTGGCTACTGGATTAGTCTGAGACAGGCCTCCAAGGAGCCCTTGACATTACCCTTGAAGATGGTTCGGAAGTTGCAGCTGGTGCAGAACGTGGCAGCCCGCCTGATTAAAGGCAGCCATTGGCGAGAACACATGTCTCCAGTGCTGAAGGAGTTGCACTGGTTACCAGTTGTTTTCCAGGCCCAATTCAAGGTGTTGGCATTGACCTTTAAAACCCTATATGGTTCCAGCCCAGTCTTTCTTAAGGAGCGCCTCCAAAAACACCAGGGATGCCACTCAACGAGATCAGCCTTGGTAGGCCTTCTGTCTGTCCCATCAGCCAGGACAGCTAGGCTGGTGAGGACTAAGGAGAGGGCCTTTTCTGTGGTGGCCCCCAGTCTGTGGAATTCCCTCCCTAGTGACCTCCGCCATGCCCCCTCTTTGATGAGTGTCTGCTGGGTTTTAAAAACCTGGTTGTTCTGGTGAGCATTTGGGGTGGGTTAGGGTTTTTTAGAGCAGTGTTGTTTTGTTATGCTGTTTTGTTCAGTCGATTATGTAAATTCATTGTATTTCGTGTTATTAGTATTGTACGCTGCCTAGAGTGGCTGAGTGGCTGGCCAGATGGGCGGCAAGCAAACAAGCAAGCAAGCAAGCAAGCAAATAAATAAATGGTGAAAACGCCAAACAGGCAGAGAAAACATCTGCCGGTTGCCTTCATTCATAGGCTGCCCTTCAATATAAATATTTCCCGGGCAGCTTCCAAGTTAAAATCATAAAAGAAAACAAACACTATTTCTTGTATTAGCAGACCACAATGATATGGCATGTAGGATGCACTTCATACAGACTCATTCCACACAGGGGCCTGCAAAATGGGTGCAGATGAGACAGAACTGAAATACTGATGTTATATAAGGGGGTGGTGAGGAGGGAGGGAGATGTTTTTTCTAAAAAGTTTTTTAAAAGGGGAAGAGAAACAAAGCAGTGTCTTGAAAGGTGAAGCAATTAAGTAGGGATTTTCCTGTTCTCTCAGTTTAATGCTATAACTGCTATTTACTGTTTCTTTGTGGTAGCTTATGCTATCTGCCAGGTGGTTTTCTCAAGAAATATGGGAGGTCTCTGCTTTACGGGCCTCACATTTGCAGAATGACAAAGCCAGCAATGGTTGTTCAGGCAAGTCCTAATGCTGGACCCATTTCACTTGAGTTTTAGGCCTGCTTTGTGGGGCCTAAAACCTTGTAGGATCACCTTTGCTGAGGGAGGGACAGGGGAAGTGTCTCTCTGCTGGTTCTCCTAGAACTGTCAGTGGCTTTTGACACCATCAACCATGGTATGGGGAGGCTGTCTGAATCGGAAGTTGGAGGTACAGTTTTACAGAAGTTCTGCTCCTACATGGATGGCCGGTTCTAGAAGGGGGTGTTGGGGGACTATAGTTCTGCCTCTTGAGGACTATAGTTCTGCCTCGTGGAGTCTCCTTGGGGCCCTATTTTGTCCCCCATGATTTTTTAACATCTATATGAAACTGCTGAGGAAGATTGTCCAGGGGGATGGAGGGAAGTGTTGTCAATATGCAGATGACACTGCATATCCAGTGCGGGATGTGAGTGTGGTCAAATCAGTTGGAAACAGTGACCACACTGGTATCATTGTAATTTATATTTAACTGGAGAATTGCCAACACAGACACATTTGACTTCAAAAGAGGAAACTTCTCTGAAACAAGGGAACTAGTGGAAAGGAAGTTGAAAGGGGTAGTCAAGAGGGTAAAACCTCTCCAAAAAGCTTGGAGGTTACTCAAAACCATAATAATAGAAGTTCAGCTAGAATGTATACTACAAGTTAGGAAAGGTAGCACCAAGTCACCAGCATGGTTAACGAGCAGTGTTAAGGATGCTATTAGAGAAAAGAAGGCTTCCTTCCGAAAATGGAAGTCTTGCCCAAACAAGGAGAACAAAAAGAAACACCAATTTGCACAAAGGAAATACAAGCAGACAATAAGAGATGCAAAATGGCATTTTGAGGATCACATCGCAAATAACATCAAGGCCAACAATAAAGAATTCTTTAAATACATGAGAAGTAGGAAACCAGCTAGAGGGGTAGTTGAACCACTGAATGACAACAGAGTTAAAGGAATACTAAAAGAGGATAAGGAGATTGCAGAGAAGTTGAATTAATCATTTTCATCTGTCTTCACTGCAGAAGGTAAACAGCAGATACCTGTGCCTGAACTGATGTTTTCAAGAAGGGAGCCTGAGGAACTGTGGCAAAGAGTGATGACAAGAAATGAAGAGCTCCACCTTATTGACAAAATGAAAGCTAATAAATCACCAGGCCAAGATGGTATCCATCCTAGAGTGCTTTAAGAACATTCACTCAGATGTGAAATTGCTGATCAGTGTAACACAAATTTTTAAAAAGGGGATACAGTGGGGATCTGGGAAACTTAGCTTAACATCTGTTCAGGGAAAACTGGTTGAAAGCATTATTAACAATAAAATTAGTACTCATATAGAAGGACAAACCCTGATTAAAAAGAATCAGCATGACTTTTGCAAAGGTAAGTCCTGCCTCATTAACCTTTTAGACTTCTTTGTGAGTGTCAATAAAAATGTGGACAGGAGCGATCCAGTAGACATGGTTTACTTGGACTTCCAAAAGGCTTTTGACAAAGTTCCTCTCTAAAGACTCCTGAGCAAACTTAGCAGTCATGGAATCTTATGGGTCAGTAGCTGGTTAAAGAACAGAAAGCAGAGAGTAGAAATAAGTGGTCAATTCTCGCAATGGAGGGATGTAAGCAGTGGGGTCCCACGAGGATCCGTGTTATTCAGAATGCTGGACTAGATGGACCCTTGGTCTGATCCAGCATGGCTCTTCTTTTGTTCTTATAGTACTCAACTCTATCCTCTGCATAAAATGCAAATTACTCAGTGACTGTTCTGATGCGGTGCCTGGACTCGGTAATAGATTGGATGAGGGCCAATAAACTGAGATGCAGAGCATCTCAGCATGAGGCATTTATTGTGCACTCGTGAGTGTTCACTCATGGAAGTTCATGGGTCCTTTGCATGACGTTCTCAACCTCCGATGCCTCTCATGTTTTCAGGGGATAATCCGCCATTTTAAAAGTCTCCTTAATTGCGGTAATAAACCTAAATCACGCCATAAAACAGCGCCATCTGCTGGTGGCATCAATGAAACATATGGGAGGGAACCAGCAAAAACAAGGGGCGGGGGAGTGCATGCATTGTGCTGATCATGAAATCCCCAAAGACTCTGGAAGAGAAAGCTCCGTTACAGCTGCGCTGTTTTTGCTAAATGTGGAGAAATCCTCCACCCAGGCAAGAGGGAGGTTCTTTTTCTTCTTTCTTTTATTAATGGTGTTGGAAACATTACTGTGAATGGATATGCTTATATGTCATTTTTTTCTTTTCTTTTTTTGTCACTGTTTTTCCCCTTTCTCTTTGTTTATGTTATATTTGCATATATGGAGGTTCATGTAGTAGGTGGTTAATCTGTCTGGTTGAGTGGCATTAAACCTATTGTAAATGGGGTTGCATTTCCCCGGAAGGAGCAAGTTTACAGTGTGAGGGTGTTCATAGATCCAGTTTTGTTACTTGAGGCCTCAGTGGCACGAAGGGCCTTTTATCGACTTCAGCTGATATACCAGCTGCAACCTACCTGGACGGAGATAGCCTGGCTACAGTTGTTCATGCACTGGTAATCTTCCTGGACGATTGCAACGTGTTATATGTGGGGCTGCGTCTGAAGACAGTCCTCAAACTTAGTTAGTTCTTAATTCTGCAATTAGTGCAGAATAGAGCAGGGAAAGTCCTTATTGGAACTGGCTGTTTCAAACATATCACTCCAGTGTTGCATCAACTGCACTGCTTGCCAGTCAGTTTCCAGGCCCAATTCAAAGTGTTGGTGCTGACCTTTAAAGCCCTAAGGGCGCAATCCTATGGTCACTAGTTAGTGGCTAGATGGCCATAGGATACGTCGGTTTCTGGGAACCGACCTCGGAGCTCATGCTCCAAGGTTGATTCCCTGAGAACTGACTTCCCCACCCTCCCGCGCTGCCTCATAGGTCCGCGCTCAGAAGAGGAGTGTGGAGTGGTGTATTGCCCAGCTGCAGGCTTCGAACTCTGAGTGAAGATACACGAAAACAATACACGAAAATGGAGTGTTCCAGCAGGCGTTCCAGGGTGGGGAAGGCAGAAATGCTGGTACGACACATCCAACGTGTCATCTGGCAGCTGCTTCCCCCACTCCACCTTCCCGCGACTTGACAGCCAAAATCGGCTGTCTGGCTGCAAATGCAAGGCAGCTAAAGCACGGAGGGGACAATCCCCTCTGCGCTTCTCCTGCCCTGCACTGGATAGGCGGTCACCTCCGAGCTCAGGGGCAGCTGCCTATCCCAGCAGGATTGCTCCCTGAATGACTTAGGACCAATGTACCAGAAGGATCGCCTCCTCCCGCATGTTTCTGCCCAATGAGTAAGATCAAATTCAGAGGCTTTTCTCTGAATGCCACTGGCTATAGTGATGCGACAGGCGGCTGCCAG
Source organism: Heloderma suspectum (assembly GCF_057233095.1). Lineage (NCBI taxonomy): Eukaryota > Metazoa > Chordata > Lepidosauria > Squamata > Helodermatidae > Heloderma > Heloderma suspectum. The sequence goes on along the minus strand of NC_139460.1, from coordinate 325,593,950 downwards.
GGAAAGAGACTACTCTGTGGAATAACATCTGTGGAATAACATTCCCAGGGAGCTCTTCACTGTATTCATTTAGACACCAGGTTAAGACTTTTTCCTCTTCCAGCAGGCATTTAATCTTTAAACTATTGCTCTGATTATTAACCTTACTCGTGGCTCGTTAATATTTTTAAAATATTTTTAATGTTTTAATATGTTGATAATTGTTGTGTTTCATGCTTTGGTTGTTATTTGATTGATTTGGGTTTTTTATGATTGTAAATCGCCTCGAGGGCATCTTCCAGTTGGGCAGGATATACATTTAACAAACAAATAAATTGGTAGCAGTAAGGGAGAAGGTACTTTCAACCCATTGCTCCTCAGCAATATGCTTTTGCCATCTGCGCACCATCCAATGAACATAGGAGGAAGCAAATCTGTGCATCAGTTCGATGTCATGATGAGCAGGCACCTTGCATGGCGACTCCTTGCTATTGTGGTGTGGGCCACTGATGCTATGTTGACAAGTTACTAGTGTTCATTGTGGCACATTGGTGTCATACAAAGCTGAGAACTGGGGGAAGGAGGATCTTGCAGGCACAGTACTGGGATCACTCCCTCATGGAAAACTAAAAGGGCAAACTACACCATTTGGCCCTTCATCTTTACTTTTCCTAATTTGTAGATAACAGCTGTGCCCTCCGTGGCGCCACCTCAGTTAGTGCAGCTCTAGGCAGCTAATATTTGCTAGTAACCTTTAGTAATCAGATTAGATGGCTATAGCTAAATATTTGTCTGGTTAGTTCAAATAAATATTTGAAACGTGGCCCCACCCCATGCCTGCCTCTTTGACCTTGCTGCCCTTTGGCTCCCAGACCACTTAGCTGTTCTTGCAAATGAGCTGTCTTGAAAATGTCCTGTTCTGATGTCTGCGTGAAATTTGTTACGGTCGTTCCCCTTTGTCTCCTTAGTGACTAACGTTTCTGTCTCTGGATGAAGAGGTTCTGATTCCCTGGACAGTGTCGGCTCCAGGGGTTTTATGTCAGTATATGTGTGTGGGGGGGGGGGGGCTGCTTGGTCAAGATATTGTAGTGCACAGGTGCAGAACTAGAATGGGGTGGGTTCTGAATTGCTCCCCCATGTGGGCTCTCCGTGGGCTAGATGATGTCAGCGGGGATAGCCACACCCACTGACATCACCCCCTCTTTTGCTTTTCTCTGTGCTGAGAAAGGCACGGAGCTTCATTCTCTCAGTATGGAGAAGGGACTGAGCCAGTGCTGGGGGTGACATATGCTCCACAAAGCCTATTGGCTGGCACTGGGAAAAATGCCTGCTCCTCTCACTGCTGGGCAAGTCCCCTGTTCTTCTAGGGGGCATTCTTCCAAGGGGTGGAGCTTCAGGGGGCAGAGCTTGGAGTTCAAGCCTCACCCTCTAGGGGAACTAAGGAAGCTCCGTGGGCCAGATGCAGAACCTCCGCAGGCTGGATTACACCCACGAACCAGAGGTTCTGCATCCCAACTGTAATAAGTTTTACCATCATCTTTCTATAAATAACACTATCCCTGTGGGTTGCCTTAAATTAAGGCAATACCTGGCCAGGGCTTTGGACTTGGCAAAGGAACGTTAATATCCTGGGCTATTCAGGTGATGCGATTCTATGGGAGCTAATTGTTAAAACAACTGATTTTTGATACAGGACAATTCTGGAATGCTTTGAATAGGAAATTCCCCAAAGGGGACATAGCTTCTCCCACATTAGCTAAGGATAATATAATTTAAGTGTGTGTCAGTGTGTGTCTGGGAAACAGAACAAAGGGGACAGACTACAATTTTCGGTGGGATACAGAGGAAGAGGCGGAAAGCTTTGGGCTCTGTAAACATTGCACAGGGGGCTGCTTTTCTCTCTCTCTGGAGATCTGTGTGGGGCAGTGGATTTAGCTGTTTCTTGGAGTGTTAAACTGTGCAGACACCTATGCTTGCTCAACCAGTATATTTGCAAATAATTATGAAATGCCATAACCCTCCAATGGCCTCCTTTCAAAGGAAACTGAGCCCAGGTAAACGTTGAACTTCACATGGCTTGAAGAAGTGGGGCGAGCATAACAATACACTCAATGAGAGCCAGTGTCGGACCGGGAGCTGGGAGATCCGGGTTCTAGTTCCCACTCGGCCATGGAAGCTAACTGGGTGACTCTGGGCCAGTCAAAGACTCTCAGCCCAACCTACCTCACAGGGTTGCTGTTGTGAGGATAAAATGGAGAGGAGGATTATGTATGCCACCTTAGGTTCCTTGAGGAAGAGAAAAGGCAGGATATAAATGTAATAAATAAATACATAATGGGGCCACTCCTCCACAGCCCCACTGCCACAGCCCCACTAGCTCCTGCTTTCTCCTCCTCCTCACCCCACCACAGCTCACACACTTGCCTTGGAGAGAGCTGGTGGGCAAGCAAATGAAGAGACCGTGGCAGCTGCTCCTCCTACTCACCGCTTGCTCACCCTCTGCGTGCCAGAGGAAAGGGCAGGCCAGTGAGCAGGTGGCAAAGACAAGGAGGAGCAGTGGCGGCCAGGGCGCTCTCAGCTGTGAGATCCCCACAGGTACATGGGCCATGGCAGGGGCCAAACCCTTGATACAGTTTCTGCCTCTGGGTGTTCACACTATGGAAATGTAAGATCTTGCACACCTTTCTAGCAAATGTCAGTGTTTGATCCAGCCATTAAAAAAGTGTAATTAATGGCTCATATACCCCCCACCCCTGTTTAATAACCATCTCCCCAAACCTGAGGTTTTATGTTGCCCATGTTTCCTGAATAAATTACTTATTAACTCTGAAAACACAAGAGGACGGCAATTTGATGTTATGTAGATGCCCGTTATTGAATGAAGAATGGCAATTCTTGGCAATTCTACACTAAACATCTAGTTAATTTGCAGAAGCAAACCTAGACCACAGGTAATTCCTTTCACATAAACATGAATCTCACTAATCTACACACATCTCAGGTGACTTAAATTTTAATCTGGGTGATCACAATATGTGTCAGAATCCTGAGAACCACTTCTTGCATTGTGCCTAGAGATGCTAGAAAATTCTGAAGAAAGCCAGGGTATAAACAGCTTAGGATGAGTAAGGGAGCTGGTTTTGGGTGCAGACTCTAGCCAGGCGAGTAGCTTTCTAACAAGCCTCAATACCTCTGGATCATGCTGTTGAAAGTTCTGTGTTCCAGAGTACTGTGACTCTGTGTCATCCTAGACATCCCTGAACTTGGTAAAGAAAAGCGATTGGCTACGTTGTTTCCGTTTTGTCTCATGGCTCTCAACCTGGCCCTTTTTCTTGGACATGAAGAGCTTCTGAAGCTTATGTGCTGCCTCGACTGACTCTCCCCATGTTTCTGACGCAGTCGCAGCTGAGTGGTGCTGAATTCTCAAATATGCAGCTCCTTGGCTGCTGTATATGGATCTCTACCAAACACATAGGTGAGTTGCCAGATGGTCTGGGTGGGAGCCTCCAGAGAGACAGATTATGTGACTCCTTCCTAACCACCCCTTCCCTCCATTTCGCTCTCTCCTTCCCCCCTCCCCCAAACAACCATGGGAGTCTTGCAGTCTAGCTCTCTTACCCTATAAACCTCATCCAACACATGAATGGATAGCCAGAAGTGTAAGTGGAGCCCATGATTGCTTCTCCTCTGCTCACTTGCGTGCTGCTGATCTTCAGGCCCTTGACACGGTGCAGTGGTGCTGTTCTCTCTCCACTACTAATGAAAACAGTAACAATTTGTTAAGCACTTGCTACACAGTGAGGTAGGCTTGATCCCTTTCATGCAAGAAGATGAAGCAAGAACCCAAGCCACACGTCTGGCTGGCTTTGTTGCCCAACAATATCAGTGGCATTCATAGCTCTGTTTCTCTTACTGAGACATTTACCACATGTTGCTGTATAGTGCTGAGTTGATAGAGTAGCATTTCCCACTCTATATGTGCGATGCGCTCTTTCACATATACACGTAACCGTATGCTTTGTGTGGAGCACGCACAGTTTGCCACTCAACAACTGGCCCAGGGGCAATTGTTCCTCAACCCAGGGAATCAGGCAAGCAAAGCTGGAAAGAACTGACCGTTTTCTAGAAATGTCACTCTTGTGGCACTCTGTTTTGCCAGACAGCAGGGGACGGGTGTGATGCTTTCTAGACCTTGTCTGCAAATAAAACCCTAAAAAGAAGATTTGCAATCTGTGTGCAGAGCAATGTTTTTCTCTACAAGAGTAAACAACTCTCAGGAGTTCACAGGCACACCTTACACAGGGCAAGGCTGCAGGAAGTGCGTTGAGTGAAGCAACCCACATTCTGAAAACAACTAATGGTTTGTTTGAATTGGCCCCCTAAATAGGTAGCTTTGGCATCAATAACTCTCCTCTCAGCCTACCTTACACCACATGACATAGGATACATGACATAAGGTGCAGCTAATAATTATTAATAAGATGGATAGGGAGGCCTTTCTCCTGTGCTGTTTTCAGCTTGCTTGGCCTGTTTTTCTGCCAGCTAGCCTCCATGCAAATTAATGGACCATCTTTGATGTATATCCATTTGTAGTTGCAAATTATCGACTATTAGAATGGCCATTGTGTGTGCGTGTATGGGCGGGGGCGGTGTTCTCCCTGGAACAGGTGATTTAGTTCTATACAGGAAAACCCTTCTAGTAAGCCCTGATGAAAATGGCACTGTTATATGAACATTAAAGGATGGGACCATAGCAATGTTCTCTTTTATGGTTTTTGTCCTTGGAGTGGTTATCTTTATTTGAGCATTGATTGACGTGAAAAATAAAAATGTGTATCTTTATTTTGGGAGGGAAACTAGAATCATAGAATAGTAGGGTTGGAAGGGGCCTATAAGACCATAGAGTCCAACCCCCTGCTCAGTGCAGGAATCCAAGTCAGAGCATCCCCAACAGATGGCTGTCCAGCCTCATTTTGAATGCCTCCAGTGTGGGAGAGCCCACCATCTCCCCAGGTAATTGGTTCCATTTGTCGTATTGCTCTAACAGACAGGACGTTTTTCCTGATGTTTGGCTGGAATTTGGCTTCCTGTAACTTGAGCCCATTATTCCGTGTCCTGCACTCTGGGATGATCGAGAAGAGATCCTGGCCTTCCTCTCTGTGACAACCTTTCAAGTACTTGAAGAGCGCTATCCTATCTCCCTGCAGTCTTCTCTTCTCAAGGCTAAACATGCCCAGTTCTTTCAGGCTCTCTTCACATGGCTTTGTTTCCAGTCCCCTGATCATCTTTGTTGCCCTCCTCTGAACCCTCTCCAGCTTGTCTGCATCCTTCTTAAAGTAAGGTGCCCAGAACTGGACACAGGACTCCAGATGAGCCCTAACCAGTGCTGAGTAGAGGGGAATTAGTACTTCCCGGGATTTGGAAGCTATGCTTCTATTAATGTAGCACAAAAGAGCATTGGCCTTTTGTGCAGCCACATCACATTGTTGGCTCATATTCAGCTTGTGATCGACAACAATTCCAAGACCCTTCTCGCTTGTAGTGTTGTTGAGCCATGTATCCCCCATCTTGTAACTGTGCATTTGGTTTCTTTTTCCTAGGTGCAGAACATGGTATTTATCCCTATTAAAATTCATTCTGTTGTTTTCTGCCCATTGCTCCAGTCTAACAAGATCACTTTGAATTTTGTTTCTGTCTTCCAAAGTATTAGCTATCCCGCCCAATTTTGTGTCATCTGCAGATCTGATCAGCATTCCCTGCACCTCCACTTCCAAGTCATTAATAAAAATGTTGAAGAGCACTGGGCCCAGGACTGAGCCCTGCTCGTTACCTCTCCCCAGGTTGAGAAGTTCCCATTGATAAGCACTCTTGGAATCAGATTCTGTAGCCAACTGTGGATCCACCTGAGGTTAAGTGCTCTGTGTTTGTGTCTGTCTCTGTCTGTATGCATGCTTAAATTGCACTGTTATAGATGCCTGGTTTTCAGAAGCAAATATTGAAAGACTCTGTTTCAATGAATCTTTGACACAACTCCTTGTTCTGCATACTCTACTGTAGCCAAGCTTATTAACTGAAATAAATGCATATTCTTCTCCTGTTTATCCCTGACTTAATCTACCTCCCCTTCTTCTGTTGTCTCCTCTGTGTTCCTCCACTGGCAATGATATGAACTTCTGCAGCATATACTGGAGTCGCACACAACTGTAGACATGCAAAGGCCTGCTTTATCCAGTCTCATGATCCCTCAATTATTTTCAGTTATGTAACATCCTAAGTTTAAATGTTCCTCACTTTTGCTAATGGTAGATTGTAATTGTAAGTGCTCTGGTCAGGAAGCTTGGTTTGCAATCTTTTTTTCTTCCTTTTTTTAAAAGACAGACAGGCCTATAGATTTAACCCTTGCATGCCAAACAGAAAATCCAACTGATGAAGCTTTTCTGAGTTGTGGGATACACTGATGACAAATAACACGGATTGGGTATCACTTCCATGGCTTGTCAGCCATCTCTGTACCTTTGCATTGATTAGACAGAATATTCCTGGAAGGCAGGAGGTTTCCCTTATGGAGCATTTGGATGTAATACTGTCTAGCCTACGGGAGCTCTGAGATGTATCCTCCCATGCCCTTGCTGAAACTGATCCAAGACCCAGAGTAAGGACCTGTGTCTTGACACAAGCAGAGAGGCAACTAGCATGAGATACTTCTGGGTGGGCTACACAGGTGGGTTATACATGTTCAAGAAACCAAAACAACACGTTTCTAAGGATCATTTTACTCATTTAGGGTGCAATCCTATGCATTTTTAGACAGAAAAAAAGTCATACAACTCCCAGCATGCCCCACCCAGCATGGCAGTCTGAAGGGATACTGGGAGTTGTAGGACTCTTTTTCTGTCTAAACATGCATAGGATTGTGCCCTTAATGGCTTTATTCTGAAAAGAAAAAAAAAAGATGGAACAAGTGGTGGCAGTGGGAAAACATGGGAGAATTGAGAACAATATTGTCTGGACTTCCTGTAAAATTCAGTGAATGAGGCGGGGGCGATTGCAGAACAAAAGCCTCATCTGGAAGCACCCTAAGAGGAAAGTTAATTGTGTGTTGAAGTAATACGCATGTGCAGTGCCGTCTTTGGAAGACTGCAATCGTTCAGATATTTTCCCATAACCTTATGTATACTCTTTGACTTTAGCTTCCTTTTTTGGATCAAAAGTGGAGCTGTGGCAAAGAGCCATAGCAGAACCACTGATGTAGCAACTTAAAATTAGCTAAAGGCAATGTGAAAATAGCTGATTTTTATAAAATATGGCTTGGTTTTATTACATATACAAATCAGGGACATATGCAGTGACATCTCTCAACCCTTTCCTCAGATTATGGAAAAGGATTTTAGGATTTTTCGGTTTCTGGGAACTGAGCCTGGAGCCAAGGCTCTGAGCTCGGTTCTCAGGAACCACGCTCCCCACCGCCTCCCCTACCTCCTCGTAGGCGGCACGGTTCGTCCCCTTCTCCGCGCTCATAACTGCCGTGCAGAGTGGGTGAATAGGGGGCGTTCCTGGGGGGGCACTGTTACAATGCTTCCTATACGCCATCTGGCAACGAAGATGATCAGGGGACTGGAAACAAAGCCCTATGAAGAGAGACTGAAAGAACTGGGCATGGTTAGCCTGGAGAAGAGAAGACTGAGGGGAGACAGGATAGCGCTCTTCAAGTACTTGAAAGGTTGTCACAGACAGGAAGGCCAGGATCTCTTCCCGATCATCCCGGAGTGCAGGACACGGAATAATGGGCTCAAGTGACAGGAAGCCAGATTCCGGCTGAACATCAGGAAAAACTTCCTGACTGTAAGACCAATGCGACAATGGAACCAATTCCCTAGGGAGGCGGTGGGCTCTCCCACACCGGAGGCATCAAGACAAGGCTGGACAGCCACCTGTCAGGGATGCTCTGACTTGGATTCCTGCATTGAGCAGGGGACTGGACTCGATGGCCTTGTAGGCCCCTTCAACCCTATTCTATGATTCTATGGCCATCTCCACCCCCCAACCTGCTCTGACGTCCCCAGCTAGACAGCCAAAGTTGGCTGTCCAACTGCAACTGCAGAGCGGCTGGAGCACAGAGACAAGGATCCCCTCCGTGCTCCGCCTGCCCCTGCACTGGATAGCTGGCCGCCTCTCGGCTGAGTTTGGAAGTAGCCAACTATCCCGATAGGATTTCACCCGAAATATAATTTGCCATTATGAAGAACTACAAAGAAAACCTCCAAGTGACCAATAGGTTCCATCCATATTTTTGCAATAAAGTAAAAGAATATATACGTTAAATGTATTGTCCTCTGTTAACAACCATACTTTAAGTTGATATAGTCTTGTTAGCTTGCCTTTGCATTTGGAAAATGAAAAATCAAATGGCCAATATGAGAATACCCTGCGGTACAGCCATATCATGTACAGCCATCTCAAAAAGGATGCAGTGTAACTGGAAAAGGAGCAGAAAGGGGCAACCAAAATTATCAGGAGGCTGCAACACCAGCCCTGCCAGGAAAGTCTACAAATAATGTTATTGTTATTAACATTTATATGCCGCCATTGGCTAAAATGCCATCAAGACAGCGTACAACAATTTAAAACAATGAAAAAAAACTATCTTATGCAAGTTTAGATAGAAAAAACGCCTACAACTGTGAGCATTCCCCAGCCACCTGGGCGTTGTAGGCCTTTTTTCTGTCTACCCCATCCTTTGGCCGTTTAGACCGAGGGAAAAAAAGTCCTACAGCTCCCAGCATCCTTTCAGCTAGCGATGCTGGTTGGGGCATGCTGGGAATTGTAGGACTTCCTTTCTGTCGAGACACGCGTAGGACTGCGCCGTTAACGTCCCCCTCCCACTTCTCCACCGGCTTCCCGCCTTTTTGCCTCTCGCTCCCGCCCCTCCCCCGCCCCTCCAGCGGGCGCCCTCGTGGGCCAAATCTGAACATGCGCTGAGGATAAAGTTTTACCTCACGGCGTGTTTGTCGCCAAAGCGACGCAGCGCGGCGGCCTCTCGCTCTCCTCTAGGGCGCGGGAGGGACCGACCGGCCACGCGCGAACCCTGCAGCTCTCCGTTACTCTCCCGCAGTTTCCTCCCCGCCTTTCGGGGGCACGGCCGCCCCGCGCCCCAACTTTCCGCCCTCTGAGGAGAAGGAGGCACAACGACGAAAGGCCGTCGCGAGCCTTTCCCCCCATTTTAAAAAACGGCAGCGCTGGTTCTTCCTCTCCACGCGCCGTCCTCTCCACGAAGAAAGCCCTCCGCGGTCGCTGGCGGCCACGCCGCCATTGACGAGCCTTCCCCGAGCCGGGTCGCAGCGTGGCGCGCTCTGCCCCGAACGCCGCCGAGAGCCTCGGCCGTAACGCTTCGAAGCGCGCAGGTCGATGGCGGCAGGAGGCGCTGTCGCGGGCGCTCCCAGGCCGACAGGCCTCCCATGCGCGTGCGCGCGTTCGTACGTGCGGTTCCACACACACGCGTGTCGGCGGTGTAAAGAAGGGGGACAACGGAAGCCGTGAAGGCCGCCTAACGTAGAAACCACTGGCCGCGGCGAGGTGCGCAAAATACGCGCTCGCAGGCCCTTCGAAGAGCGGCGAGAGGCGCCGCCGCCGCCGCCAGCACCTCAGCCTCGCGGAGTTAATCCCCGGGGGGGGCGGCTCCGAGTTCGGCGGGGCTGCGCATCCACTCCGGGCTTCAGTCAGAACCAGCCGGGACTCTGAAGGAGCTGTCCGAGGTGCTGAACCCATGCCGGGGGTGGCTGGCTGGGTTCAGCACCTCGGACAGCCCCTTCAGAGTCCCGGCTGAGACCCAGAATGGGTCGCGGCCCGCCGAAATCGGAGCCGCCCGCCTCTACCGATTAACCCAGTAATTAACGATAGGGGAGCGTTTGAGGGGCGGCGGACGGGGCCTCGTGCGCGCGCGCTCTGTGATTGGCCGAGGCGGCCGCTTATAAACGGGTTGCGAGAGGGGCTTGGCCAGACGCGGATCGGGCGGCGGCGGCGGCGCTTTCTGGGTGAGGGCGCCGGGTTGGGCGGAGGGGAGGAAAGGGAAGGGGCGGGGCTTGCGGATGTCGTGACATGCCGCGTGCGCGAGCGCTCCGTCCTTTTGCCGCGGAGGCCCGAGCGGCGAAGGTGAAGCGAGGGGAGCCTGGCCGGGGGCGCGGGGGAGAGCAGCGGCCCTGCAGGGCCTGGCTGCGGCGCGGCAGCGGGTTGCGAGTTGCCGGGGCGCGAACCTTTGTCCTTCGAGCCGAGGCGGCGGTTGTGCCCTTCGGCTGCATGTGTAGAAGGGCCGCGGGCGAGAGCGGCTTGCTTGAGCTCTCCGGAGCTGCTCCCCCCGCCCGCCCGCCCGCCCGCCCGCCAGTTGCTTATTTGGTGCATGCTTTTGGAAGGCGCGGGAAAGCGCGCGCGGCAGACTTCGCATGAGGCGGGCGGGCGGGCGGGCGGGACAGGTGCCGCCCAGGGTTGCATCGCGTGCCGGCGAAGGGCGGCATCCGGCCCTGCGGCCCCTAGGATGCGCTCGAAGCTCCCGGCCAGCGCCTCTCGCTGCCGGGCTCTGGCTTGCGGGCAGGCGCGTCCTTGGGAGCGCGGCTCCAGGCGGCGAGGGCCTGGCTTGGCTTTTCGTCGGGGCGGCGGCGTCAGCGGCGTCCCTGGAGCCGCGGGAGCTTGCGCGCCTGGAGGCGTGTGTGCGTCTTGGAAAGAGGTGCCGGGGCGCGCCTGTCGCAGGGTCGCGATAGCTGGAGGGGGACAGGGACTGGGTCGCGGCGAGAACCAGCAAGAAGCGGAGCGGGAGCGTCTGCGCCGGGTTCCCGGCGAGAGGTTTCTGGGGCGAAGAGCCACGTGTGCCGAGGAACGGAGCCTGGCTTGTGCAGCGGTGCGGGCACCGCAGGGAGCCTCTGCGCATGTGCTCGGAGCACTTGCGGCTCAGCACTTCCTGGAAGGATGCGGGCCTGTCACTAGCATGCTGGGAGAGGGAGAGGCCAGCGCGTGACTTAGATTTCAGCCGCTGCCTTTGGGCGGACACAGGCGTTATTGGGAAAAGAATCAGCCAGTGCATTCTGTACGCATAAGTGGGCCTCCTTTCTGGTGGCACTATTTGTGCCAGGGCCATTGTGCTATGGTGCTTTCTGTCCTGCTTTGCGCCGGTGTGTTAATGCACGGTGGCCTACCTGCTGCCATAACCCTCCTCCAGCTCCGTGTTTGGTTTGAAATCAGCCTTGCCTAGCTTAGTCCTCCCCCTGCTCCATAACTTGGACTACGACTACCATCGCTGGCTGTGCTGGCTGCGGATGATGGGAGATGTAGTCCAACACAACTGGGGAGCATCAGGTCGGGGAAGGCTGTTCTAAATGTGGGCTACACTCATTCATTGATTGGTAAGCAACTTGTGATCAATTGTTGAGACTGGGACTGAAGTATGCTTATCTTTTGAAGCCATTCAGGCTCTCTTGCAAGAAGGAAAATTCAGCTTAAAGGTGTTTTGCTTCCTGCAACAGTGAGTGACACCTGCCTTTGAAACTTCTTGCACTTCCTTCAGTATCCTTGAAAATCCAAAGGTTTCGTTAATGGACAGTAATTTGAATCCAAAGTAATTGAAAACTGGCTTATTTAGTGTAGCAGCTTTTCATACTTTTGGCTTGACCTGCACTATATAAGACCTGATTAGCAAGTAAAAAACACAGTTAAGTAAAGTACCTGCAGAAACAAATCATATTACAAGGACTTCTGTAGACGTGTTGTCACCACCTTAAAGCACTTCCATGGGGCATAGTTTGTTTGCTCTACAAATGTGGTAAAAATCTTGCATTGCAAGTACACTAATTGTGTAATTGGATTTCCGAAGAACACTCAAGATGGGAGTTGAGTAACTGGACAAACTTGAGTGCCTTTAAACAAATAACTGTACAGTTCATCCAGGTTCTGGAGCAGTTTTATGAAGGTATAAAGTTGAAGTCTTCAGGGCCAAAACTCCTCAGTGGCTGCTAGTGCATGCTGTAGAATCAGTCTCACTTACTTGCCTTCCCTCTAAAATAGCTGCGCACAACTAAAATAATGGTTTTCTACTATATTTTACTACGTTATTGTATTTTATGGTTTTAAGCTTTGTCTTGTAAACTTCCCAGAGAGCTTTGGCTAATGGATAGCATAGAAATGTAGTTATTTATTTAAATAAAGGTGTGTGGAAAGCAGTGCATTGGAGTAATCAAAGAATTTACGTTCTGGATGAGAATTGTAGGTAGGGGATCTAGATCTCTGATCCATTTGGGTTTGATATTCGTGTTTAGTGGATTTCAGTAGGTATATATCTTTGCTCAGAATTTACGATTTCTAAAAAGCATTGTTTCATAAAGTAGCAGATAAAACTAATTAGCAACTTACATGAATGAATACAATACCAATAATATTGGACAGTTTCAAAGTCATTAATTTTTTCAAATGACTCTACCTAGGCAATATCTGGGCAAGCTAATAGTACATTAGCAGTTTTCGTTGCTGTCATTTTTTCTAAACGTTCTATTCCACTGTCACATCTTAAAATATTCACATGTATTGCAGTAAACTGTGGGTGGAAAACTTAATATTAAGCCCGCAGACCGTAAATGCTATTACAATATTATGCCTTTAAATGGTTAATAAATGTCGATAATATGGATGCAGAAGAAGCTAAAAGCTAGTAGCTTGAGGCTTGCCCCTTCAGTCACCACCTCAGAAACATGTTACAGATGAGCAATATGCTTGATAGCTGGGACTGCGTAACTTCCATTGGCATTCTACCTAGTGGAATCACTGAACCAGAGGTAATGCTGTTACTTTATTATTTCTGGATTCGGCTTCAACTTGAAGATTGCAAATGGTGTATCAGTTGCCACTTCTACAGAGGTCTCACTGCTGTTCTACAGAAAGGTGGAGTTCGATTTGCTTGCTATCTTTTATGTAGCAGCTGAGCACTGCCCATAAGCAGCTAATCGGCTGTGCCCAGAGCATGTACAGAACTGAGACCATTAGCTGATGTGTGGTTCCCAGTGGCTAAACTAACTCATGTGTGACATGTAAATTCCCAGACATATATGAAAATGGTCCAAGCGTATCTAGCAGATGATCAAACATACCGTGGTTTATTTTCTCAGTCCTTCAGTTGTTTCCCTCCTCTTTCATCTGCTTCCTCTCTGCATCCCAAATGCCTTTGCAGCATAGTAGCATTGGCATATAGAGCAGCTGTTTTTTTAACCACTCTTGCCCATCACCTCTGTAGATTGGCGAGACAACCCACAGTTTTGGGTTCACACGTGCCAATAACCCATGGTTTAAACCACCCAGAGTTCACAACCCCACAACAAACCATGGGTTCTCTTTTCTGGGTTGTTCACGTTTAACAAACCATGGTTTAGTAGTTTGGCTGGGCTCACACTTGATGTGGTTTGCACGACGCAACAGCTTACCATTGCATAATTTACCCACGGGGGCTGTCATGTTGTGCCAGGCACCATTTTTGCATGGTCCCTGGCTTGCTATAGCTTATTATGTTACGCAAACCCAGGCAGCAGGGATTAGACAACCCTCAAATAACCCATGGCTTGTTTTAGGGTTATTTGCTGCCTGGATTCACACAACATGGCAAGTTGGACAGCCATGGGCACCGTGCAGAAATGGTGCCCATGAGTGCCCAGCACAGTGTGCCACCCTATGGGGTAAATTAAGCCACAGTGGTCTGTTGTGATGTGTGAATAGGTATATTATGACAACCCAGAATTCAACAACCCATGGGTTAAATACATAATGGTGTAGTGTTATGTGCAAACCAGGTAACCATATTGGATACAGAATGAAGATATGCACCTCCAGTTCTGAAGGTTTCAGTTGCTGTCTGTCTTAGTACCAGAACCCAAAATGCCAACTGCCAAAGGCCTGTACCTTTGTATATGTTGCCAAAAAAGGTGGCTGTCTGAATACACGTCATTCAGAACTGGTGCAGGCCTAAATACAAAATGTCAGGCAAGAAGCTTTGGAGATTGGGAAGACCAGTGGCTTTCCTGGGGACCTTTGGAATTCTACGATGGGGGTGTAAACTGGACTGAAAGAAGGCAAGAGGCATTGTTTGGGGTAGGAAAGGGGGGTGGGGGCTAATGCTTTTTGATATGAGGCTAGAATAATAATATTGTCTAGCCTCTAGAAATTGTGTAATTCTGTAGCCAAATTGTCTGCTTGAATGTCACATTCTTGCTGGCATCTAGTATACAGACAGACTTAGCTAGAGAGTAAACTGTAATCTAATCCAAGTGCCTCTAAGAGAATCTTGACCTGGTAAGGATAAAACCGTTTGGGTATAGGCTAGAGAGAGTCCTCTTACAGGCAATAGTTTGTTCATATGCTGCTTTTCCACAGTGGAACCTGCCCAAAATAGCTCACAATAAACATAAATACGAAATAAACATATATATTAAGACAATTACAAAACATATCAGTAATACAATAATGTTGGTAATACAGTAAAATATACCAGCAAATTCAACCTTAATATATGTAATATTGTGTACCTTAATAAGTACTACAAAAGAAGATGGAGAACGAAGTGAACTCAAGCCTCACTGCTGGTGCTGGTCTTGCTGCACGCCAAGAGGCTACAGCAGCACAGTTGAAATATAGTCTGGGTTCTTGGCCATGGGGATGGGGTGACCAAGCTAAATAGTTTACAGGTGGCTCCCTGACTTCTCCCCAAAGGAGGCTGTGGCAGCAGCAAGGAGGAAATGCAATCTGCTTTCTTCCCCAGGATTCCAAGTGTTCTGGGTACTGGCCTTGTTGCAAATAGTGGTGCCACCTAAGTCTCTTCCTTACATTCTCAGAACTCTTCCAGTTTTCATCTTTAAGATGTTGCCGCACTCATTCTGATACCTTTCCAAACTGGGGCAAAAGCTACAGGAAATAAGAGCCTGTGTGTGTTTGCCCATAAGTCCCATTGGGTTCAATTGATGAGCATCCAGATATGCTTAGTATTGTAATGGAGACCACATTCTAAAGGTCACTTTTAAGTTGGGGAGTATTCCAGGCACTGAAATCTCTCATGGTTTCTTGTTGACCTAAACTCTGGGTTGTTCAGCCCCTGAACACCTCAGAGTTCCAGGTTTGGACATCACTGTAACAACCCCGAAACTGTATGATTGAAAGTGGAAAGCAGGTTGAAAGCACTTGCTCCTGCTTGGCCGTGACAATTCCTGGTTAAACAGTGCAGGAATTGTCATTATGTGTGAACTGGATCATGGAAAAACGTAGCAGCTATGAGTGGTGACTAGCTGAATGCAGCAAAAGGGTACTGTTAAGGGCTGCTGGGAATACTTGGTCCCCCTTTGACCCCCCCAAATAGTTACTGGTTGAAATTCAATGCAGCATTATAAATAAAAATGTTGCTATCAGCACATAGATATGGCGCTTCAAGCCAAACTGACAGGAACTCAAAACAATTGTAACAGTTTCTAAATGTAGACTTGCTAAAGGTCATGTACTCTGTATGAGGCAGGTGAAGCATAATGTCTAGGCCAAGTCCTTCAGGCAAGCAGGCAGGCATGACTGCAGAGCTCAGGTCCTGTGGAAATGCACCAAGGGCAGGAACTTCACCCCCTTACGTAATTTGACTTGTAGTGAATTGCCCAAGTTGATCTTGTATTCTACAGAGATGCAAGCCGCTCCTGAGTTGAGAGGGCAGTGCTGGATGCTGCTATAGCAGCATGGGGTACTGTGACTCCTCTGGTGGACGGTGCCAGGCAGAGAAGCGTAGTGTTTGTGGAAGCTGCCACTGTCTGCTCTATGGGCAAGAAAAGCAGCGCTGACGATGGGTATCAGGAGCCAAGCAGCCATACCGAAAACTTAACAGATAGGACGCTGGGTCAGACTGTTGGTCCATCTAGCCCAGCATTGGTAGACACTGACTGGCAGTGGCTCTCCAGGACTTCTGGCAGGGGTTTTTCTAGCCCAAGTTGCAGACATCGGGGATTGAACCTGAGACCTTCTGCATGCAAAGCACGTACTCTACCACTGAACTAGTGGCCCTCTCCTGCTTGGCGTGTATTACATTTTTTCTTTAATGTATTTCTGAATTATCCCTCCACTCAAGATAATTTACAATAAAATGCAGCAATTCCAAACAAAGCAAATTGATAAAATTGCAAGGAAATAGGGGAACCTTCTAAATCAAAGAGCAGTTGAATCACTGAAAGCTCAGTAAGAACAGCAGGGCCATCTAAAGGCCAGTCAAAAGGGAGCCAACCTAACCTCCCTGGGGAAGGAGTTCCACAATCTGGGTGCTGCCACAGAGAAGGCCCTGTCTCAGGCCCCACCACCCTCATCTCTCTAGGACAGAGGTGCTGAGCCTCTTTCAGCACGCAGGCCAAATTCCATATCAGAAAGGTCTCAGACACAGTGTTCCAGTGGTGGGTGGGGCTGACCGAAAAAGGGGCAGGGCCAAAAATATCAGGATATTTTTGCTTAAAGCTCTTAACTTAAATCTTAAGAGATCATTTCGGCCTTTTAGAATGCCAGGAAATCACAAAAGCTGGGAAAACACTAAAGCTATTGGTGCTTGGTGGGAAGGGGTGGGTGGGACCAGGGAAAATAGGTGTAGCTATCTAGGGAGCCCCAGAGGGCCAGATTGGGACCATGGGGTTCAGCACCCTTGCTGTAGGAGGCTGGACACATAACATGATCTCGAATGATGGATATAGGTTCTGGGCAGGTTTGTATGGGAGGACGTGGTATAAAACTCACTACTAGAACTTTCTGGGTCGTAAATGCTTGAGTGGAGTACCATGCATCGTAGCAGATCATTAATGAAACACTGCTTAGCTAATATGTCTTCAAACTTTTAGGTTTCAACCAAGTACCTGAAGGAATATCTGGAAATATGGATCATGCTAGGAAAGCAATATTTAACATGGTAAGAATGATCAAAATGCATGGTCATATTTAGGGAAATAAAAATGTGCCGGGGAAAATTGGAATGCACCACTTGGTTCCTGACTTAGATTGTCTTGTTCCATCTTTTATAAGACTTGTATTGTATAATTGGACCTATATTCTGTGATCAAGATTGAAATGAGCAGTTCCGTAGTTTGGTCTTAGTCATAATTTGACTTGCCAATTGGCGCAGATTTAAGCGGCCCCCAGAGGTTACTGGCCTGCAAAACTTTCTACTTGCCTGCTTTTTACTCTTGGGGATTTAAGTGGAGGATGGACAAAACATTCTGTCTTTACTTTGTCAGTCCCTGTTATGAGTCTAAAGTAAACAAGTGATCACATCACTCCAGTGCTGAAAGAGTTGCAATGGCTATGAGTTGTTTTCCGGGCCAAATTCAAGGTGTTGGCTTTGACCTTTAAAACCTATACCATTCCGGCCCAGCCTATCTCAAGGAGCGCCTCCAGCAATACTAGACAGGCCACTCAACAAGATTAGCTTCGGATGGCCTTCTGTCTGTCCCATCAGCCAGGACAGCTAGGCTGGTGAGGACGAGGGAGTGGGCCTTCTCTGTGGCAGCCCCCACTTTGTGGCACTCCCTCCCTAGAGAACTCCACCATGCCCCCTCTTTAATGAGCTTCCGCCACGCATTCAAAACTTGGTTGTTCAGGCAGGCATTTGGGGTGGGTTAGGGTATTTTTAGAACATGATGTTGTAATGGTTAATTTTACTGTTTGATTGTTGTGTTGTACATCGCCCAGAGTGGCCGGGTGATGGGCAGTCAAGAAATTTAATAAGTAAGCAAGCAAGTAAGTAAGTAAGTAAATAAAAAAGAAGACTAGAAGCAGAGTGGACTAAAGACTTCCAGGGGAAATGTGGAACAACCCATGAATGTCCCACCAGTGATTTTCTGTGCTGGATGTGTAGGAAGGTGCTTTGCTTCCTGTGCATCTAATAACATAAGAAGAGCCCTGCTGGATCAGACCAGGGGTCCATCTAGTCCAGCATTCTGTTCACACAGCAGCCAACCAGCTGTCAACAGGGAACTCACAAGCAGGACAAGAGCACAACAGCACCCTCCCACCCATGTTCCCCAGCAGCTGGTGTACACAGGCTCACTGCCTCTGGTTCTGGAGGTAGCACATAGCCATGAAGACTAGTAGCCATTAATAGCCTTTTCCTCCAGTCATAAATGGCTGAAAACAACCACTTGTCCAACAAACAACTGCTACCCCTACATGGCTGAGCTGGGCCCTCCCATGTTACTCCTTGGCCCTGGTGGCACAGGGATTAATTATGACTGCATTTATGAATATTCCTTCTTGGCTAACAAGCATTCCTTCTGTAAAGCTAAATTTCAACCTCTGTATGACAGGTCCCTCTCACATGTGTAAGTGCCATGTATACTCATGGGACTGTAATAAATACCTTGCTCCTGGTAAAGTGGAAGTTGGATTTGAGTTATGCTGTGTAATTTAAGTCTATAGGACCAAATAGATGCTGGAGAATAAAACCATTGCCTTCGCTTGTGCGCGCACACATGCCTCCCCCCCCGCCCCCCATTACTTCACTAGTAAAGTATAGAGTTTGGGGCCCTGCTTCAAATGTCTTGTTGTGGCCTATTCTGGATATTTCCCATTATGGCCAGGAAATACAATTTGGGGGCCGGGGGGAGGCTGAAGCTGATACTCATCCTGCACATGTGTACCAGACTTTATTCTAATCTCAAATATTTAACAGTTAGCAAGTACAGCACTTTAATTCAGCTCTGATCTTTCTATCTAGTTTGGAGGGGAACCCCTCTCATATACCCGGTTCAGTATGGCTCGACAGCCAGATGGAGACAACAGTCATGTGGAAATGAAACTGTCTGCTGAAGAGGAGGAAGGAGGTGAAAACGGAATGATTGACCACCTGCATACCCGGACAGTAACACCAAGGAGCAGTCATCGCTACCTCTGCTATGTATTGACTGGAGTAGCCCTGCTTTTTCTTATAGGTAAGATGGAAAGGCAAGAAGCACGGAATAATTGGCTCTTACCTTCCATCATATTCCAGGTAGTGCATTGCCCACCTCTAGGCTTACATCTTCAGGAGTATTTGCTAGGACTGAAGAGAGTGAATTTGGTATATTGATAGCTTTTAATCATGTGACTTTGAAATCTGCTACTGCCTGTATATTTTTGTATGGAACAGATGGAAACTCCTCCAAATGGGCTTGCAGTAACCCCAAGCAACCAGGATAGAGACTTGACTTAAACTGCCAGATGTCATAGGACTGATAGACTTCTCCTAGGGCTGTGCTAAGATAGCTGCCTTGGTTTCCCTTCTTTGGCAAGAGCTGGCAGCACTTTAACAAATCTTGAAGGGGGAGAGCCTTGCACAGTCTACAAGTAACCTGAATTTCCCCCATTCCTTAGGGTGCTGAAGGTTCAGTAAAGAGCCAGCCTAACCTCATGTTAAACTGACTGTACTAAAGCTGCTACAATTTTATATGTATAACATTTAATGCTGTAGGTGACAGTAGAATGTTTTTGTACATATTTTCAGTGTATTACATTTGCTTATGTAAAAGCTGGCATCCTTTTAACTGATATTCACAAACAGGATTTTTGATTGGCTACCTGAGTTTCCGTGGACGGATACAGGCAGCAGCAAGTTGTGACGGTGCTGTCAGTTCAAATGACCAATCTACAGCTGAGCTCACGGAAGACATTCCTGAGTCTGAGGAACCAGCACCGGAGCCTGTGCTCTACTGGGGTGACCTCAAACAGAAACTGTCAGAAAGGTTCAGTGTAGTGAGCTTCCAAGATAATATCAGGTAACACTTTCCAGTAAGCACTTTTATAAAAGAGTAGTTCAGTAGAGACAAAATGGAGTCTGCCTCCAATGGCAGGCACCTTGGCATATTATGTCTTGACTGGAATTCCTCGGCCTCTGTTTCCAGGAAAGTCTCCAGTGCCTTCCATGAGGCTGGCAGTACAGGAGACGAGAATGTGGCCAATGACATTCATGACCTATTTAACAAATACAAGCTGGACAAGGTCTGGAATGATGAACATTACGTTAGGCTGCAGAGCCCAGGAAGGTGGGTGCTTTTCCTCCAGTCCTCGAAGAGCAGGTGTCAGCCTTAAACTGCTTCGGGATTTGTTTCAAACGAGAAGCAGTATATAAATATTGGTAATAAATAAATGAAAACAAAGGCTAGATTCCTCACAACTACCTCAGGGTAGCAAAGTTATTGTTGGATGACTGAGCTATAATTTGGATTGACTGCCCCCTGTGGAAAACCAAAACATGGAAAGTCAGTGTTTCCTCATGACTACAGGGTGGCAAAGTCAGTGGAGCAGGCCGTTCCTTGTCCCTTGACATTCAGGATCATGCTCTCTTCCAAATGGCTGGGATCGCTCATGACTTCTGCTTCATTCTGGGATGGTGGTTGTTGGGTCAGTGGGCTGGCAGTGCCCAGTAGAAATAACACAGATTGGACTCAAGATAAACTGTTAAGCGCTCAGACTATGTGTCTAGTCCCACTTCTGCAAGTAAGAGCTAATCACATTATTTCAACATACTGTGTTAAAGCTTTGAGTGACTAGCATATCCTTCTTTCTAGAAACGTGGTTTCCCTGGAAGGTCCAAGTGAAGCTTTGGAGACACCCAATGCCTATGTAGCATACAGTAAAAGCACAGAAGTTTCTGTAAGTTGGCTTGGCTTATATTGCTACCTGAAACACTACTTTTAAGACGAGAACATGGGAGCTTTATGGCAACTAAGAATTTTCTTTGGCTAACAGGATGGTTTTGGGCGGGGGGGCAATAGCACTTTCCAAGTATTTTAAAGGTTGACCCACCAGAGGACAGCAACCTGTTCTCTGTCCTCCAAGACTCTAGGATATGGAACAGTGGTATTCAGATACGAGAAGGCAGACTTTGTCTGAACATCAGGAAAATCTTCGTGGTCAGACCAGTCAGACAGTGGAACCAACTGTGCTGGGAGGCGGCGGGCTCTCCAGTGCTGGAGGCATTCAAGAAAAGACTGGACAGCCTTCAGTCAGGGGTGCTGTAAACTGGGTTCCTGCACTGAGCAGGGCATTGGACAAAATGGCCCCTTCCAACTCTATGATTCTGATGGCTGGGCTAGCCAAGTGGGCTAACCTGAAGCAGCAAGGGAAATGTTCAGGCATTGAACTTCCGCTGTGGTCCCACCAGCGGATCTCAAAAGACACTCATAGCTTGTAATGGTGTGGTCTTAATGGCCTTCCGCCTTGCCAGGGCTGGGCACAATCAAGAAAGGGTTTCAGGGTCACATCAGATCTCCTAGCCACAGTGCTACCCTTCCAGCTGAGGCAGAGCTTGAGTAGATGAAGCTGCCTAGGCTACGTTCTTGGTTTGTCCAGTCTGTCCCAGCCTCACACCTGAGATCCTTTAGCTAGAGATGCCGAGGTTTGCCCCTGTGTCCATCTGCAAGCATACTCCTAAAGATGGCCCTGAAGCACTGGTTAGTGACATCAAAGTTCAGTCTCCTGCTTGATCTACTTGGAGTGAGATGCAGCAAGATCCATGGAGGATCATTGAGTTGTTCACTCTTCCAGGGCAAACCAGTTTATGCCAATTATGGCCGCGATGAAGACTTCAGGGAACTGCTAAAGAGAAATTTCAACTTAAGTGGAACTGTGATCCTTGTCAGAGCTGGAGAAATCACTTTTGCTCAAAAGGTAAGAGTTTTCTACGTTACAGCATGTCCAAGGAACTTGAAAGGAACCCATGAAGATTCCTGGGATCCTTCCTGCTCCCTCTCAAAGAATTCCACCTGCCAGTTTTGTGTGCTCAAAGCTTCCCTGTAGAGTTCTATGAAAATGTAATGCCTCCAGAATAAGCTTGCAACAGGGATAGTCCCCCATGGCAATTTGGGCTTTATGGCTCCCTGGTGCATCCCAGGTCCCTGTTCTCACCTGCCTGGGCCAGCAAAAAGCTGCCTGTGGTGGGGATGGCAGTGCGCAGCCCCAGGGATGGGGAACCCGGACTGCACAGTGAGCTGTAGAGTTCAGTAGGTGCTGGGCAATTGTTGCTAGATCTCTGCTCCACAAGTTGTGCGTTCTGCTTGACCTCCAGCTGCTGCTTAGCTCGCTTTCCCACCAACGTTGCCTCTGAAAGCTCTCCGTGTCTCCTCCTAGGTGGCCAATGCCAAGAAGTGGGGTGCCGTAGGAGTCTTGATATACCCGGATCCTGCTGAATACCGGAATCTGGGAGAAAACATTGCCTTGTTTGGACATGTGCGTATCTGGTGCACCGCCATGGATGAATGTGGCTGCCTCCCAAGCTGAGTCCTTGAGCCTTCCTAGCCCAGCGCGTGAGCGTGATCATCAAGCCAAACATGGAACTTCCACGGGAGGAAAGAGGGCTGTGATGGGCCTTGCGTTGTGCTTGTGTGAATGCCTAGAAAGGGGACTCCCTATCCTGCGCCACGTATTCTTCGTCTGGTGTCTCTGGTCTCCCTTTTTCATGTCACCCTTGTCTCTTGTCTCTGCAGGCTCACCTTGGAACAGGTGACCCTTTCACCCCTGGATTTCCTTCTTTCAATCATACTCAGTTTCCCCCAGTCAGATCTTCAGGACTTCCCGACATTCCTGTTCAAACCATTTCTAGTTCGGCTGCAGAAAGACTGCTTAGGTAATCTTTCTCTATTGTTTTTCTAAAGTGAAGCTTACAATGGGCAGACCCAATACCAGCTCTTATCGAGAGAATGTAAGGATTTCACTAATATGATTGTTTTATAGCACCCTTCTCTCTATTGTGCTGCAGGGCAGTATATTGCATAAAACAGGTACAAAAAACAAAGAAGACAAAGGCAGCATTTTAAAATAGTTGAAGGTTGGATTAATAGAGTCACACAGTTAGTGAAAACACCTGCATAAATAAAATGTTTCATCTGGCACATCAACAGTAGCAATGTTGGCACCAGGCAAACGTCCTTGGGCAGAGCATCCCATAATCAGGATGTCCACTTTTGGCACTCTTGTATATAAAGGTTGTGCTGGAGGCTGGCACTTTGCTTTGCAGCATTCCAGCATCTCAGGTGACACTAAAATTTAATTACAAGAACCCTTAAAATAAATATCAGGGAGAAGAGTGAGTGGTGGCTACCAAGAGGTCCCCGTGGGCACCAGGTTGGAGACTCCCGCTGTACGTAGTAGCAAGTTGGGAAGAGGGGTAGCCTTCTCAAGATGTAGCTTTTCTGCATCCCAGGAGTCTTTTGTTGTTAGGAAAGAGTTCCACCAGGTCCTTGACCCACCACCCAGTCTGTGTCCTGAAGTTTATTAAAATGTTTACCGCTCCATTATGCTATGTTCTAGGTGGCTTTTGACTGGTAGTTCACAGATTACGTAATATTGTGTGTACGCTCTGTACAAGTATGACGTCAGAACCCTTTCAGCATGGAGGAAAAGCTAGGTCAAGGTGGTATTCTAGGTTCTCGGGAGATGCCCTCCAGCCAGTTGCCACAATCCCCTCTGTCTGGAGGCTCGTGCTTCCCCATAGAGTCCAAAGCCGCTCTTGGTAATGAGAGTTCTTGCAGAAAGTCCTCCTCAGAACTGGAGGCTTCTGGCATGAACGTCATATGTCGCTGATATTCAAACCTTCCCTGTTGACCAAGATGTAGTCTTCATCTGTGTGGTGGCCACACCTCAGATAACATGGCTTGGGAGCCTCTGTAGCAATTCTTAAAATGTCTGCCTATCAAAATCTGAGAATGTACAACCAGTTAGATTCATGGGAAGTGCATGCACAAATCCCTTTTGCCTTGAAAGCAGCAAGAGTTAGAAACTTGGGGCAGTATCCAACGAGGTGCTTCTGCCCCCGCCATTTCCCTTCCGCAAACCGTGGGACCCACCACTTATGCAGTGGAGATTTAGCACTTCCCAGAGGAAGCCTCCAAACGAACAGAAACACTTGTTTCTGGATCAGGACAGGTTGGCACTGCTGCCTTACGCAAGCTCCGTTGGCCTGTCCTGTTCCAGAATGAGTGCTCTGGGTTGCCCCTGGAACCACTAAATCTCTGTTTCTCAAGCATTGGTCACCGCTTGTGGAATGGAATTGGCGAGGCGCAACATGTAGGGGCATAAGTGCTCCCAGTGGATACTGCCCTTGGTGTTAAGACTGAAATAACAGCTAGACCTTGGCGGGAAGGGGTGCGCACATCTGTGTATGTTTATGTAATTAGTTCCGGTTCTGTTTCCAGCCTTATGAATGGACAGGACTCTCCAACAACATGGAAAGGGAACCTCGGTGTTGCTTACAACCTTGGAGACTCCAGTGGAAGAAATGTGACGCTCCGAGTCGAGAATGAACTTGTGGAGAAGAAAATTCTAAACATCTTTGGTGTGATCAAAGGATTTGCGGAACCAGGTAAAGGCTTGGTCCATGGAGCTGGGAAGAGTTTCAGGTCTGGTTCCTGCATGTTAGGTGTAGATTTCTGCAGCAGGGTACAAGCATGTCCGCTCTGGGCTCACTCATTCAAGAATGACAACTAATTCTTCCGTTGGGGGCTGACCCTCATGGGTCCATGGCAGCTGGCTTGCAGGGGGTCCTCCACCAGCTTGCAACCAAAATGGAAAATGTTGAAGGCCTTCTCGATTGTGAACCGAGTAACAAATTAAAACTCTGCTCTCCGCAGCTGTATTGACTGCACAGAGTGCGTTGACCCTATTTGTGGGAGAAATTACTTCGCAGGGAATAGAGGAATGGATGCAGATGTTGCAGTTTGGTGCTCTGATGAAAGAGTTGAATTAAGACCTTGTACAAATATACCAGGTCAACGGTATTCCCTATACCTTCGGTTGTCTGCGGAACGTATTCAAGTTGGGCAAGTGCAGCCATCTCTGCTCACTCGCCGGGCTGCCATTTTGTACAAAACAGCAGCTTGTTCTTTTTATGTAAAGGCGCTTGTTACTAAAATACCGACTGTAAAGGGGCCATTTACACAAAATTACAGGGTCAGGCGGCTGGCGGGGATCCGTCGAGCGGCATGTGAGGAGGGCCTTTGTGACTTCGGCCACCCCTATCTACAGTGTTGTCTTTATTTGTTACATTTCTCTACCACCCCAAAGCTCTCTGGGCGGTTAACGAAAGTTAAAAACATTACAAACAAAATAAACAGAGGTTAGAAGGCCTTTACATAAGAAAACACACGAACAGACAATTTACAGAAAGACAACATATATCTAAACACAACTTCAAGCAATCAGCTGTAACGATGAGACAAATCCAGAACTCATTAAAACTCACCCTGTGCTGCCAAGTGCCTGGGAGAGGAGAAAGGTCTGGATCCACCCCCAGGTGTTTTAAGCCTGGACTTCCTGTTTTAAGCCCGGCCTCCCTGCTCTCAGAATGACTAGATGGTGAGCAAGCCCAAGCTGCTGCTTGTCTTGCAGATCGGTATATTGTGATCGGGGCCCAGCGTGACTCCTGGGGAGATGGAGTGGTGAAGGCCGGCGTTGGAACAGCCCTGCTGCTAGAGCTCGCCCGTGCCCTCTCCGACATGGTGAAACTTGGTAAGGCTGCTGACGCTGAGCATCTGCCCAGAACTGTTCTCGAGGCTTGCCTGCAGAGCTTGATAGAGCGGCTCTCCCCTCTGATCGTTGCAGATGGCTACAAGCCCCGCCGGAGCATCGTCTTTGCCAGCTGGAGTGCTGGAGAATTCGGAGCGGTTGGTGCCACAGAATGGCTGGAGGTAAGTATGGCGCTGGGGTGGGGATGGGCTTGGGATTGCCAGGCCAGGGGGATTGCTAGGCCAGGGGGATTGCTCACTGTCCCCGTTTCCTCACCCTCTTCAGGGCTACAGCTCCTCTCTCCACTTGAAGGCGTTTGCTTATATCAACTTGGATTCGGCAGTTGCAGGTAATGGTCGTTGGTGATTGTCTTTGAGAAGATGTTGCTATTACTTGAAATACTGGGAACGTAATTTGTATCGGTTGGGGATATAAACTTGAGAAATGCTTACAGCTCAGTCCTAGGACCCATGCGTGTTTGTCTTGTGCGCAATGCATAGTAGAAAAGGTCTTGATGGCTTACAATCAACCCTGAGCTGGGCACAGGAGGAGATGCAGAAAACGCTTGCTGCCCTTGAGCAGCTGGACTGAAGGGTGCCTAGAGGGCAAACTACACTTCACGTGGGAGGTCTCTGAGAGTCACCTGAATGGCTTTACTGAAATGAAGCCGTTGTGGGTGCCAGTTTACTTGAAGCAAGGGCACAGCGGAGGGGCCGTTAACCCCTTTTCTCTGTCCTAATTCCCTCCTGGTGGGAAAACGCGGTTGGGGACGATGGGTAGATGCTTAAGGATTGGACCCCCTCCAAGTGCTGCTGCTGTAACCAGATTGCCACAGCCCCACGTCGCAGATCTCCTATGTTCACATGCAGTTTGGCCCGAGTAGTCACTGAAGACCTCCAACTCACTTGCTCCTAAGGAATTACTTGGGAACTATTAACTCCCCTCGCAGTCGCATCTGAGATTTTCCCAGTTGGGAAATATTCCCATATTATGTATTCATTTATTAGCAATATTGTATACCACTTCCTATTTGAAACAAATCACAAAGCCATTTACAAAAGAATAAAAACAAACACCTCCACCCCACCCCACCCACGTTCGCGCTCTCTCAAGTAGCATGAGGTTGCGCAAAGGTAGCTCATTGCTGGGCGAAAGCCCAAACAAAGCCATACGTTTTCAGAACCGTGCAGCGTTGTTGCCTGACACACGATAGAGAGGGGCGATCGTGCCACAGCCTGAATGCCACTGCGGAGAAAGTCCGTAAGGGGACCAAGGGAGTCGAATGGATGCCTGGAGCTGAACAGCATCCCCCAGATGGGAAAGTAGGCTGTTGGGTTTTAAACCACAATGGAGCTAGCATTTAAGGCAGCCTCTCCAAATCGGGTCTTTGGTCTGTAGCTCGAGGGGGCCTGTGCTGCATGGCTCCTTTGACTTCATAGCCACTTGAATGGACGCTTCAACATTGCACCCCACAGGATCGCGGGACTTCAGGTTCTCTGCCAGCCCCATGTTGAAAAAGCTGCTGGAAGAAGCTGTCACAGGAGTGAGTAGCACTTGCGAACGGACTTGAGGGAAGTAATAAGGAACAGCAAAACTGGGGGCAGGGTAGTGCAGCGGCCATCCTCTGGACCCGTTTCTGTTCTCCTGCAGCAACACAACAGGCAAGGCATTGTGTAGCTTCCTTGGGGTCCTCTGTGCTCGTGTGATGAGCTGGAGCTGAAGACGTTCCCCACTGCCGTACGTTGAGCACCGCCCCGGAGATGACTTCTTGCAAGGGAGCAGGCTTTGGCATTGGGCAATACGCAGGGGTCATCTATAGAACGGTCTGGAAGACTGTACGTAGCCTGGACGAGCTTCTGATGAAATGCACATTTTCCTCTTCTAGGTGACGGTGTCGGGAGCCAATCTCCGTAGCACCTTGGCCCGCAAAGAGTAAGTATCGTCACCTCCTCGTTCAGTGATGAGGTGATAAATGCCGGAGTGGGAAGCCGTCCTTGCTGGCGGCCTGCAAAGCTGTGTGCCTTATTCGCCTGCCTCCCCTTGAAGCAGGGCTGCACAGTTCATGAGCTGCGAGTACCCTTGGCTGTGGTTGTGCGATCCCTCACCCACATTGCCCGCAGTCCTTGTTATCACCTGGGCTTGGCCAAAAGACTACAGCGGTGGGATCCCAACACAGCAATACAGCAAACTGGACTAGGGTCAGCAGAGGGTGTGGGCGGCGGAGGGCTTCTTTGCCTCTAAACAGTGATCAACCTATTCTTACCTGGTCAGTGATTTGGGGTAAGAGCAGCGTAAAGGCATTTATACGGTAATTCCGTGCGCACCATATACCTTTTCAAAGGTAAAGGTATTTAAAGTTAAAATGGCTTTAAGTCACTTTTTGAGCAGAGATGAGCAGTTTCCCACTGCTCTGAGCTGACGAAAAGCTCCTCTTAACCGCCCCATATCGCAGTGCATTGTATGCCTGAAATGTATTGCAGCTTCTGAGTAGGCATGCATAGGACTGAGCGGCATTTTCTGTGCTTGGTGAAGAACGTTCACACATTGGTCGGAATTGTGTTTGTGTGCCCGGCTGGCCCTCGGGCCAGAAAAGGTTGTGCACCCCCACCCTCAAGGGCACGCTGTGAGAATGCCTCGAAGAACAGAAGCTGCTCTGCTTCATCTGCAGTAGAGAATCCCATAGGTGTCCTCAGTCTACCCATCTTCAAGTCTTCCACGCTCCTATATCAGAAGAGGAAGATGCTGCTGCCTTCGATGGAGTCAGGGCATTGGACTGTGTAGTCCACTATTACGGTCTTTGGTTGCCCCTGGCCTCAGCCGAAGGGTCTTTCCTGGGCAACAGGGAGATGCCAGGGGTTGGCCCTCCAAGCTGCAAAACCTGTGTTCTACTCTTTGTGCTACAGACCCTTTCCTCTGACCAGAGATAAATGCCTATTCCGGATCAAAAAGAAGACTTTTCTGCAGAATGTGTAAATTCGGAGTGATTCTTGCTGTTCTTGCTAGTGATGAGAAGCTGAGACTTCTACCCGCTAGAAATACCATTCTGCAATCGTGGGTTCTGAGATGGTTCAGGCCTCTGAGATGGTTGCTACCCTAACAGCTAGAAACATGAACTGCTTAAAAATGAGTGGAACTGCAGCCAATTCCATAGAGTCTGTGTGCTCCCTCCGTCACATTAGAGAAGTATCCCTGCCTAACCTGTAGTGAGTCTGGATGAATATTTAGCTATTCGGGGCACTGCTGGAACATCTGACACTGAAATGCCAAAAGTAATGGCTGAAACCCGTTTCTTTTGCAGGGTCCCATTCCGTATGGATGATGCAGGCTTTCCTTTCCTAGCGTATTCGGGGATCCCAGCCATTTCGTTCGGCTTCAATGACGTAAGCTCTTTACTGAATGTAGGATTTTCAGATTGCAGGCTCTGGGGCTGCAGCATCATGCCTACTGTTTTATCCTCCCCCGCCCCTTTCAGAAGAACCTGAAAGCTTGTTCATTGCTTTCTGTGCACTTTGGTTGGTCCTAGTCACGAGATGGCCCTACTGTTGCCTTTGATGTTTTTTGTTTTTTCTTACCACTCATCATAAGAATCCGCTTTTCTGACCTCAGACGATTCAGCGGTCAAGGAAGCGTGAAGCATTCGTCATGGCTGAGAAACTGAGATGAGGCGTAGGAAACACACAGCACTGTGCATGGATGTTTCAGGTTTGCTCTCCCTTTTGCAGGGCGGGAAAGTGTATCCCTACCTGGGCACAAAAGCAGATAACCTGGACAACCTGCTCAGGGCTTTCGACTCCTCACGTGCTCAGCTGGACAACATGATGCGTACAGCTGCTGAAATTGCTGGTCGGATGGCTCTGCGGATGACGCATGACCACGAGCTGTACCTGGACTACAAGAGCTATGATAACCACCTGCGTAACTTCAATGGGGATCTAGTTTCATACCGGAAAGAGCTTTTGGTAATGTGAAATGGCTGAGAGTGCTGGAGCAGAGGGGAGACCTTTGGCTGCAAGCTTTCTGTTAGGGATCTGGTCTTGTAGCGCCTGCAGCAGTTTCTTACGTTAATTCCTCTGACACAGGGAAGGTGTAGCATCTTGAACAGCGGAAAGTTCCATAGGAATAGGTCTTCATGTCTAGTAGCGGAGTAGGGGCCAGCAGCAAAACATCCCAGTGTGTCCTCAGCCTCGGACAGGAGCGCTCCTCGTCAGAGCTCCAGCCGGCCTGGAAGGGGAGGCTTGTATTGCTCAGGATGGGTTGGGGGGATTGGAGGAGGAGGAGAAAGAACTTGCTGATCTCCCACCCGTTTGAGACCTCCTGCTGTTGTATGCCTGAGTTAGTGATTTACTGTCCCACCCATCTGAGGTGTGCTCAGAGCCCTGCCCCTTCCGGCGCATGCTCAAGATATTCCCTCTCTTGGTGACGCCTGACAGCATGTGGCCCAGTTACTGGTTCCAAAGGAGGTTTGCAGCGGGCTGTTCTTTGGGTTATATCAGGCCGCCAGAGTGAAGACCTGGAGGTACCGAGAGACAATTCTACATAAACCTTCAGTTTAACGAGTAACTTGACTTTTTTATTATCTTGGTGCTGAATTGAAGGCTCCATTCTTGCCCTTGTCCATGCCACTTGTTTTCTCATGTGTAGCGAAGCAATCAAGGATAAAATATCGGGATGTATTTGTGATTTGGCTTGAGTGTCTTCAAAACACAAGCGTGAATTCAGTATAGGTTGTGCGGCATGTTCTTCTGGCAAGACCTACAAAGGTCGAGCTTCTGTTGGAGTCGAGCGACTCACCATCCCTGACTCCTTTGCACACTGTCATGGTTCAATGTGTGAGTGAAGATTCAAGGTCCCTGGGTCCCTGAAATCTGACGTCCGATTGTTGATGATGGTTGATGACTGTCACCGATAGTCAGGTCCTGTCCCTACTTGCGACTAATGCTGAGGCACCATCATCTCTCCTGCAGAGCATGGGCTTAGACCTTCAGTGGCTGTTTGTGGCCCGTGGAGATTTCACTCGAGCTACAACTGCCTTGATGGACGATTTCAGAAACACTGACCTGAACAACAAGATTGCATGTCGTGTCTTGAATGACCGGATCATGAAAGTGAGTCTTCATTCTTCTTTCTGCCTCTTTCCCCCCACCCCACCTTGTGCAGAGTGAACAAGGGAGCACTCTCTGAGCTGATGTGAACCTGTCCAAATGGAGCTGGTAATGGAGGAACCTCACCGATTCCAGTTGGAACCTATTGATTCCTACTAGAGAGTTCATGATGGCGCTTGGAGATTGCAGCTTCGTAGCTGCAATCTCCAGGTACCATAAACCAGGATGGCCAGCATCTGTGTTCTCATGTGGTCCCTCTAGTCTCCGGCCAGGAAGCCAAGGGCCAAAGGGGTATTACCACAAACGGATCTCTTGGTGAAAGGCCAGACTCACTGGTGCCAGCTAGCGGTAAAGGCTTTGCAGTGATGGAGAACACAAATGGTTGAGCATCACTACAGAACTACATGCAGTCCCCAAAGATTCCTCAAGTCTAAATCCCTGCTTCAAATCCCTTGTCTTTAGGAGTGAAACTCAATAATAGTTATAAAGGACCAGGATTCACCTGTGTAGTGGGAGCAGGCCGACTCTGGCCTAAACGCCATGGTGTGGTTCTGGTTCCTTAGTGGCTTCAGGCCGAGGTCCAGGTATCTGCATGAAACCAAGGCAGCCAAAGTTGCGGTGCTTGGCCATTGGTACTGATCCCCTGCAGGTTCATTTCTGTTATCCAGTCGGGGTGTTGTGTGTGTGTGTGTGTGTGAGTGAAATGGCAATTGCCCGTAGCAGATGTGGGGCTGCGTAAGTGTCTGATGGGCCCAGAGCACGCCACAGAGATTAGAAGGGCTTTCCACTTAAAGCTTTTCATTGGAGTATAACTGCATGTTAATGCAAACTTGCTGTTTTGAGCAAACCAGACATTTCAGTCTTTATATTTAAACTTTTATCCCACCCTTCTGCTAAATCTCTCTTCAGGGAAGTGTAATTGCACTTCAGCTATTACCTGGCAATGTATTAGGACAGTTCAGCAGGGATAAAAACCAAACATTAAATGTCTTTGCCCAGTGCGCCCCCCCCCCTAGCATAGTTGCCAGGCGAGCCTCCTGGTGGAGATAATTCCACAAACGGGGTGCCACAGCACAGAGCGTTTTCACTTCAGTTGCCCCCTCCTCGCCGCAACGGTGAGCGCACCCGGAGAAAGGCGTCAGAAGTAGGTCCCGGTGCGTGAGAAGGTCGGTACGGGAGGAGACGTTCATTGGAGTAAAGCCACGTTGCTCTCAGGCCAATCTGCAACCTCCAAGAAACCCCACCTGTGGCTGGAAAGCTCTCTACAGCCCCCTGAAAATGCCAGGACCTTACCTGAAAAGTCCTGAGAGTTCTCAAGCTTTGCTTGCTTCTCCTGTCTGTAGAGTTCTAGTTGCTCTTTAAACCCAGTCCTGTATTTCCTCTGCCAGTGTTTCCTTGTCCAAGGGCGCTTTTCAACGGTGTCTGTGTGTGTGTCTCTCTTCTCCAGGTGGAGTACCACTTTCTCTCCCCCTACGTCTCTCCAAAAGAGGCTCCTCTCCGGCACATCTTCTTTGGCTCCGGCTCCCATACTCTGCAGGCATTGGTGGACCACCTCCGTCTCCGGAAGGACGAACCAAATGCTTTCAATGAAACTCTGTTCAGGAACCAGCTCGCCCTGGCAACCTGGACAATCCAGGGTGCTGCTAATGCCCTCTCTGGGGACATCTGGAACATAGACAATGAATTCTGAAGAAGTAGGGCACTTAATCTGAGGTTCAGCAACAGGGAGCCCTTTCCTCCCCAAGCAATAGCATCGAACAACCTCCCCTTAGCCCTTCAGAGGATTTTCAGAAACCCAGACTAAAGTAATTCAAAGCAAGTCAGTGTCCTGACATGAACTTAGATTATTGTAGATTCGAGTTTTAATGTGCTGTCCTAACATAAAAGTCAACAGGAGGGCTGTTTTAGAGTGAGCTAGCCATTGTCCCCAACCCAGAGAGCACACAATTAGACATAGTTCAAATTGGCCTGAAGATCTGCTATAGTGGAGGAAAAAAGAAAAAAAAACATTGGAGGTGCAACATCACTTGTGAAGGCAGAAGCTGAGCCTAAATCTCCCATGCGATTTGGCTAGAAAAATCTTTCCTGGGTACAAAAGCTCTTCCACACCCCCAAGCCCCTTTGGCCCTTGGGGTAAAATGAATAAACCTTGATCATGGGGTCAGTCCAGCAAGTATTAAGAACGGCTCCTTCTGCTTTCCCAAGTGAAATGGGGAAAGTCCTCTGGACCTCGCCTGTGTCTGCTCCTTTCCTTACTCAGGAAGGCCAAGCCAAAGAGATGACTCTGACAACAGGACTTTGGTCCTGTGGCACTATTTAAAAACTAAAATGGTAAGTGCTCCTCCTTTGGAGGGAGATAGTTGTACTAGACCCCATGCTCTGAGGCCTTCCAGGAACCATGGAGTCTCTCTGCTAGTCTAATATGGAACACTTCATGAAGAGACTTAGTCTGCCTGGACTTGGTTTGAGGTATTTATTAGTTATTTATTTATCAGTGACAGTGTTCACTATAAATGGTATTTGTTTTCTACAGAATATAATTATCGGAAGCAGTGACTTCCATAATTATGACAGTTATACTGTCGTTTTTGATAAAAAGCAGCATCTGCTAGTACAATCCAACCATGATAACTGGAATATTTGCCATCAGTCCTTCAGTGGCTTGCATCAGCAGCCTCAGTTGGGATGCTGGTTTTGCATGGGGGCACATTTCCCTATTTCTGGGAGCATGCCATTCAAGTAGGTGAAGTGGAATCCTGGGAAGTGTTACTCTTTGCTCGTTGGCACTCAAAGACAGAAGAACAGAAACTGAAACGCACCTTCTCTGACACTTCCGAGGAAAAGCTTCATTCGACTGACATGTCTGATCAGCGATGGGGTGGGGCGCTCCTTTTGCCTCACTGGATGTCTTGAGGTGGTTCCAGACCAAGTGAAGCAGGAGAGCTTGCTAGTAATAGTGGGCTCCATGACTTGGGCATCACTTCAGTCCTGTCTCTTCTGGTTCTGTTTTGGCTGAGGCAAACCATTGCAGGTGTGTGCCGAGCTGTGCTTGAACGTGCATACATGGCAGCTGCTGTGCAAAAATTCCAGTACTGTGACGTATCATGAGAACTTGGGTCACATTATCGGGGGCAGTGTCTCCCATAATGTTAAAGAACAAGGTAGTTTTTGCCTACCACAGTGTTGTATCGGGGGCAGTGACCCCCATATGTTGCACTAAGGGTGTCTTAATTATCGGGAACAGTGTTTCCCATAATTTTTTGTAAATGCTCACCGTGCAGTGACATCTATAGAGCATGATCGTTAGTATCTAACATGTATATTTGAACTTCTGCCATTGTCTTTCTGTGTCTAGTCTCACTTCATGCCAGAGCTCGCTGATTGGCTCTGATGCCTTGTGAGAAAGGCCAGGGGGGGGTCATTGGCTGCCGCTATGAGTCGTGTGTTGCTGAGAATGTCCCTAGGCCTTGGGGAAGAGCAGTGGCCTTCCTTTGAGTCTTAATGAATCCTGACCCTCTTTTCTCTTTTTCTGCAAAATCTACTTCTAATGACTTCCCCCCAAATGGCTGGATGATGAATGTATGTATACAGGATTTGCTTATGGCTAGGAAGTTGCTAGGCTGGAATGTGGGGGCCTTCAACAAGAGCTGGAGTAGACAATCCAAATCAGCTGTCTGAATTAAAATAATTGCAGTACTGTAACTGCGGCTCTACCTACATCTGGCCTCCAGCGTAAGAATCTGATCCATATATCCTTTTTAAGGAACACTTTAACAGAGATGGCATATTCTGGCTTTCCAAATACCGATAGACTTTCCCTACTAGACATGGCCATGAAGTACTGATCTCTTTACTGAAACTGCTTAATGAGGGATTTCCAGATTTGAGTATTGAATGCTTTGGAGGAACCTTAGGGAGCTGGTCGGATGGATGGAAAAACAGCCGTGTATTCATGCCCAAACATAGGCTGGCCCTTCAAGCTCCCCTCCACCAGTAATTCAGTTTAGACAGTGCCCTGTAACATTTCAAACCTATTGTGTGAGTGGAAAATATCTAGCTTAGTGACTTTGCATGCATGGTGTTCTGCATATTTCACGTGGCACGTAAATGCCGAATCTTCACAGTGGTAATCTTCCTGATTCTTCCCATAGTACTGCATGTGTCTTGGATGGGTAATGAAACCATAGATGTAGTTACTGAAATGTATGGACTGAATCGATGACTTACACAGACCTCTGAAGTTCATGTGTTTGTGCAGTTGTGCTACAACTTTAATTAGAATTGGGTATTACAATCTTGGTGTAGTGGCTGATCGGAAAAAACTGCGGGACTTGACTGTCTAATAAAGAAAAATGAACACTTGACTGTTTCTAAAGTGTGGCTTACTAAGCAATATTGGCTGACCTACAGATCCCAAAGCTTCTGCTCATACCTATTCAGTTCTATGGCCCTGGCCCATAACCCTTCTCTATTCCCTTGGTACTTTTATATCCTAGGTAACCAGATGTCTGCTGGGCAGTGCCCACGAGGTTGCTGCATCATGTGCATTCAGACAAGTTGTTAGGTGTCCATCTCTTAAGGATGGACAGGCCACAAGAGATGCTGTAATCTCCAAAATACCGAGGCTTCTTGGTCCTCAGAAGTGGATGTCGCACTGGCTGGGGACATGGCTATCCCAGCGGGGAGGCACTGCCCAGTTAAATGGATACATCCTTTTAAAGGCATTAGAGGCTTCGGGGTCTCACTAAAGGTTCCTTGGTTGTCGACTTCAGCCAGGGTTATACCGTACAAAGGAAGACCTTGTGAATGCTAGGGAGAGAAAGTGTTTCCCATAGCAGGAACACTGACCGTGTCTGCTCTGCCCATGCCACAGCAAATTACTTCTCATCCTTCATGGGAGGAAAGATTCAAATACTGCCTTGTAGTTCCTGACTTCAAAAAGACCTTTTCAGCATGGAAGTGACCCCAGACAGATCGTTGGTTGCAGAAGGTGGTTGCCGGGCAGTGGAGGCGCAATTGCGTTACCAAAGGGATGTTTTGCTTAATTTCCAAGAATGAGCTTTTTGTCCAAACACCAGCAGCTTTCTCCCCACTGCCTCCCCACTGCGCTTTTTGTAGTATCTGATGAGCTCTGGAGATCTCAAAAGTTTGCCCACAACTTGGTTTGTATATTTGCTTTGCCCTAATAAAGCTATTGCCTGACTGCGTTTTGGGTTTTTTCTTATGGGCCAGCACAGCTTACTTGGCTTTACCTGCATCAGGTGTGATCTAATGGGAAAATCTGGTTCACAAATAAGCTGGAAGACACGCCCGCTCTGCTGGGCTGAAGGATGTCCCAGCCCGAGGGAAACTGCCCCAGAAATATACTGGCTTGCATATTTCAGCTGGCTCTCTTGCATGCTCAAGGGCTCACATACTTATCCAAGCAGTAAGGATGTTAGAAGAATAAACGCATGGAAGATAGAGCAGCATCTATGAGGTTCACAATCTGGCTGGGGCTGATGGGAGCTGCAATCCATAACATCTGGAGGATGCCAGGTCGGGAAAGGCTGCTTTAGGGAGCAATCCTATGCCCTCTACTGCATTTAGTATACTTAACACTATTAAAATTAATGAAAATAATGCCAATAAAAACTGGCTGATCGTTTAAGGAATGCTTCCTGGAACTGAACTGTTTTCAGGAGGCGCCAGAAGCAACGCAGTGTTGGCGCCTGCCTGACTGCCAGGGGCAGGGAGTTCCAAAGAAAGGGGGCCACCACATTGAAGGCTGTTCTCTGGGTGGACTCCAGTTGGGCCATGGGTCTGCGTGGAACCACCAGGATCAGGCAGCTTGGTAAGGGAAAATGCACTTTCTCAGGTATCCTTGTCCCAAGCTGTTGAGGCCTTTGTACGCTAGTAGCAAATATTGGCCCAGGGGCAAGTGGGCAGCCAGTGCTGTTTCCTCAGCAAAGGAGTTGTATGCTGAAAAGGGGCAGCTCCCCACAATAGCGGAGCTGCTGCGTTCTGCACTAGCTCCAGCTTCGGAGCAGCCTTGAGGCCGCATGGAGGGCACTGCAGTATCCTGGTCTTGAGGTTACTAGTGCCTGTACCACTGTGCCCAAGCTATCCCTGTCCAGGAGGGGCTGTAGTTGGCAAGCCAGCTGAAGCTTATAAAAAGCCCTGGTAAAGTTGGTCTAGCAGCTAAGTAACTTGGGTGGCCAGGAAGGCCAAAGGTGACTGCTGGCCAAGAGGGCCTCTTTACTCGGCCCAACCCCAGGGATACAGAGGCCTGGCTCCCAACCCCAGATGTGGCTGTGGTAACCCAGATATGAAGGAACCGCCCTCGGCCCTGTCAGGGGCCCCCCTGCTACATCCCATATGCTTTCCTTGCCTTGTGCAAAGTTCACAGGAGGATAGGTCTGTCAATGGCTATGATAGCAAACTGGACCCTCCAGAAACAGAGATCGTTTATCCCTGGATGGCTGATGCTGAGAATAAACAACCAGGGCAGGGCAGCACCTTCAGAGTCCCTGTATCCTGTGAGATTCCCAGGGGCACCTTGCTGGCTGTGGATGTAGTTCAGCATGTCTGGAAGGCACCAGGTTGGGGAAGGCTGCTCTAAAGCAACACTGTTTCAGAGGCACTTAAATGCTCCATCCTGCAAAAGAGGCCATTTGAGTTAAAAAGGCTTTTGTGAGCTAAGGAGAGTCATGCTTAGCAGCCAAATGTTTTCAGGCTGCATGTGGGCAGAGAGTGCCTAAGCAGACTAGGAACAAACTCCTGGCAAGTGGGGGTTTGCCAGACCCATATGTCTCCAGGTATTGTCATAAGAAGGCAGAGAAGAACAGGCCCGGTCTTGTAGTCACAGAACGCAAGGCTGGTTTGTGCAAAGAACAGATTTCTCAAAGATGTGCACCTCCCCACCCCCTTGTCAACTGTGAGCTAACTTCTCATGCAATCTCATGGCACAATTGCTCCAAGTCAGGTTTGGGGTGTCAGCAGCATGTAACCAAGAGGTCTTCTCATAGAGTCACCAGTGGTGTAGTAAAGCCAAGGTCAAAGTGCCCCTTGGGGCATGCCTGTTCCCTCTGAGCTAAGCTGCAGTCCTCACTGAAGCGAAGGGAAAATGGATTTTCCAAGCGACCATATATATGGATCATTGCCTTGTTGTGGCGAAGGGGCTTGCGTAACTCAGTGAAGCCATAAGCTATGCCGTGCAGGGCCACCCAAGACGGACAGGTCATGGCAGAGAGTTCTGACAAAATGTGGTCCACTGGAGAAGGAAACGGCAACCCACTCCAATATTCTTGCCAAGAAAACCCCATGGAACGTATCACAAGGCTAAAAGAGATGACGCCGGAAGATGAGCCCCCCAGGTCGGAAGGTGTCCAATATACTACTGGGGAAGAGCAGAGGGTATTTCCAAGTAGCGCCAGAAAGAGTGAAGCGGCTGGGCCAAAGCTGAAAGGACACTCAGCTGTGGATGTGTCTGGTGGTGAAAAGAAAATCCGATGCTGTAAAGAACAATATTGTTTAGGAACCTGGAATGTCAGATCAATGAATCAAGTAAGCTGGAGGTGGTCAAACAGGAGATGGCAAGACTGAACAACAACATCTTGGGAATCAGCGAACTAAAATGGACAGGCATGGGCGAATTTAATTCAGGTGACCATCATATCTATGACTGTGGGCAAGAATCCCTTAGAAGAAATGGAGTAACACTCATAGTCAACAAAAGGGTGGGAAAAGCAGTACTGGGGTACAATCTCAAAAACGATAGAATGATCTCAGTACGAATCCAAGGCAAACCATTCAACATCACAGTAATTCAAGTCTGTGCCCCAACCACTGATGCCGAAGAAGCTGAGGTTGATCAGTTTTATGAAGACCTACCACACCTTTTAGAACTAACACCAAAAAAAGATGTCCTCTTCATCATAGGGGATTGGAATGCTAAAGTAGGAAGTCAAGAAATCACCGGGATAACAGGCAGGCATGGCCTTGGTGTACAAAATGAAGCAGGACAAATGCTAATAGAGTTTTGCCAAGAGAACACACTGATCATAGCAAACACTCTTTTCCAATAGCACAAGAGGCAACTCTACACACGGACATCACCAGATGGTCAATATCGAAATCAGATTGATTATGGCCTTTGCAGCCAAAGATGGAGAAGCTCTATGCAGTCAGTAAAAACAAGACCTGGAGCTGACTGTGGCTCAGATCATGAGCTTCTTGTTGCAAAATTTCGGCTTAAATTGAAGAACGTAGGGAAAACCACTAAACCGTTCAGGTATGACCTCAATCATATCCCTTATGAATATACAGTGGAGGTGAGGAATAGATTTCAGGGATTAGACCTGATAGACAGAGTGCCTGAGGAACTATGGATGGAGGTCCGTAACATTCTTCAGGAGGCAGCATCAAAATCCATCCCAAAGAAAAAGAAAGGCAAGAAAGCCAAGTGGCTGTCTGAGGAGGCTTTACAAGTAGCTGAGGAAAGAAGGGAAGTGAAAAGCAAGGGAGAAAGGGGAAGATATATCCAACTGAATGCAGAGTTCCAGAGAATAGCAAGGAGAGACAAGAAGGCCTTCTTAAATGAACAATGCAAAGAAATCGAGGAAAACAACAGAATGGGAAAGACTAGAGATCACTTTAATAAAATCGGAGATCTCAAGGGAACGTTTTGTGCAAAGACGGGCATGATAAAGGACAAAGAAGGCAGGGACCTAACAGAAACAGATGAGATTAAGAAGAGGTGGAAAGAATACACAGAAGAACTATACAGGAAAGGTCTTAATGTCCCTGATAGCCATGATAGTGCGGTCACTGAACGTGAGCCGGACATCCCAGAGAGTGAAGTCAAGTGGGCCTTAGGAAGCATTACTAACAACAAAGCTAGCGGAGATGACAGTCTTCCAGCTGAGCTATTTAAAATCCTAAAAGATGATGCTGTTAAAGTGCTGCATTCAATATGCCAACAAATTTGGAACACTCAACAATGGCCGCAAGACTGGAAAAGGTCAGTTTACATTCCAATTCCAAAGAAGGGCAACGCCAAAGAGTGTTCAAACTACCGCACAATTGCGCTCATTTCACATGCCAGCAAGGTGATGCTCAAAATCCTACAAGCTAGGCTTCAGCAGTATGTGAATCAAAAACTACCGGAAGTACAAGCTGGGTTTCGAAGAGGCAGAGGAACTAGAGATCAAATCGCCAACATTCGCTGAATCATGAAGAAAGCAAGAGAATTCCAGAAAAACATCTATTTCTGCTTCATTGACTACGCTAAAGCCTTTGATTGTGTGGATCACAACCAACTGTGGCAAATTCTGAAAGAGATGGGAGTACCAGACCACCTTACCTGTCTCCTGAGAAACCTGTACGAGGGTCAAGAAGCAACAGTAAGAACCAGACATGGAACAACTGATTGGTTCAAAATTGGGAAAGGAGTACGACAAGGCTGCATATTGTCACCCTGTTTATTTAACTTATATGCAGACTACATCATGAGAAACGCCGGGTTGGATGAATCACAAGTCGGAATTAAGATTGCCGGGAGAATTATCAACAACCTCCGATATGCAGGCGATACCACCCTAATGGCAGAAAGCGAAGAGGATCTAAAGAGCCTCTTGTTGAGGGTGAAAGAGGAGAGTGCAAAAGCTGGTTTGAAACTCAACATTAAAAAAACAAAGATCATGGCATCTGGCCCCATCACTTCCACTCTGTCTATCAGGTCTAATCCCTGAAATCTATTCCTCACCTCCACTGTATATTCATAAGGGTTATGATTGAGGTCATACCTGAATGGTTTAGTGGTTTTCCCTACATTCTTCAATTTAAGCTGAAATTTTGCAAGAAGCAGCTCATGATCTGAGCCCCAGTCAGCTCCAGGTCTTGTTTTTACTGACTGTATGGAGCTTCTCCATCTTTGGCTGCAAAGGACATAATCAATCTGATTTCGATATTGACCATCTGGTGATGTCCGTGTGTAGAGTCGCCTCTTGTGCTGTTGGAAAAGAGTGTTTGCTATGATCAGCGTGTTCTCTGGCCAAAACTCTATTAGCCCTTGTCCTGCTTCATTTTGTACACCAAGGCCATGCTTGCCTGTTATCCCCGGTGATTTCTCGACTTCCTACTTTAGCATTCCAATCCCCTATGATGAAGAGGACATCTTTTTTTGGTGTTAGTTCTAGAAGGTGTTGTAGGTCTTCATAGAACCCAGTTCTTATAATGACCAGGCGGAATGGAAGCAGTTCAGGGAAAAGACAGGTCAAAATGCTATATGAACACACCACCGAAGTCTGTCTGCCCCCCTCTGCTCTATATCCTATCATAACCTTTAAGACTGTCAGAAAAACTGTCTCTTTCACGTTATGTGATGATGGGTGACTTCAACTGCCTGTGCATTGACTGGTTCTATTCCTAAGAGACAAAATTTCTGGATACAATTGGGGCACAATCCTATGCATGTTTAGAGAGAGAGAAAGTCCTTTTAGACTAAAAAGGACTTTTTTCTCTCTAAACATCCATAGAATCGCACCCTAAATGCCTGTGAAACAGATTTAGCCCAGAGGGGTTTAGTTGTGGATCCCAAACGTAAACGATGCGTAGCCGTGGTCAATAGCTAAAGCAACGTTGTTTTTACGCCCTTTGTCCTGCAGGTGGCACCGCAGCGCTACTGATTCCTCGAGCTCTTGTTCCTCGAGTTAAAACCACGTGTACAGCAGGAGACGCAGGTGACTCGTTTCTTGCCGGTGAACGTGAGAACTCGGTGACTGGGTTGCTCCTGGCGGGTTTGACCTGATGTTGGCAGGGAAAGCTTCTGTGGAGAGAGCCCATTTTTCGGCATGATTCCTTCCTCGTCAGTGAAGCTGTTGCCTTAACCTTTTACTCCTTATTCTCACTGAGGGCCAAAGTAGACGACAGAGATCTGCGATTGGATCTTCCGTCTCTTTAAAATTTTGCCCAGCGGACCAACGGGCAGGGAGCTTTGGGCCATGGTGCTGGGGCAGGGAACGCTTCCCCCTCCGCACCATCACCTCCACCAACATTCCACCTGTTGGACGAAACTACTTTAAAAGGCCCTGGGGCGGGAGACCCGCTCACATCCCATCCGCCTAGCTTGTTTCTCCTAGCTGAACAGGTGTGTCTGTGGCTCACCTGGCCAAGAGAGTAAAGAGCGGCCAGACCCCACTCAGCAACAGACGTGGAAAGCCCCGCGGGGTGTTCTGAGCTTCGAGGATTAATTGATACGGCTGGTGGCCCCTGAAACACCCTTCACGCCAAATCACACAAAGCGGCACCACGAAATATATATTTATTACTCAAACAGAATGAAAGAATAACAAAACTTTGTAATGATGAAACCAGCAGAACACATTAC
This sequence comes from Heloderma suspectum, assembly GCF_057233095.1. NCBI lineage: Eukaryota > Metazoa > Chordata > Lepidosauria > Squamata > Helodermatidae > Heloderma > Heloderma suspectum. The sequence continues at coordinate 325,551,998 of NC_139460.1, read as the reverse complement.
TGCATACAACACAATAAGGATGACTGGAAGCATAATCGAAATCGTGGCTGGCATATTTCTTAGCAAAATTAAAGCTCGATCCATCTCAACCAGCAAAGCAGTCTTCATTAAGATCTTATAGTGACCTGTCTGGCAGACACGGTTGACAGAGCTTAGGTGATCCTAAACTCTGTCACATTCTCCCAGGATTTCTCTGGTCAAACATGTCAAAATCCCACTTTTTATAACATCCCATTTAGCAATAGCTTTAGTTCTTTATTTTAGTAATCTTAATTCTCTCTTCTTCTCTTATCGTACATATATATAAAAGGAAGTGTTTGTGCATCCTTGACGGACTAAAAAAACACACATCCGATTGTTATGAAACTTTCAGGATTTGTTCTATATCTGGGATGGTTTTAGGCATCCCAATAAGGTGGGGAGGGGTAATGTAGAAGGAGCTGAAATTATCAGATGCAACAGCAGGGGACGGGGAAAGGAGCGAGTTGCCCAGGTACTGGAAGAAGAATACTGGCAGTTGATGTGGTGGGAGGGGGAAAGAGGAAGAGCAGAAAGGAGGGAGTCATGGCTGACCGAGAGGGAGGCTCAAGACAGTCTTCAGGAGAGGAAGAAGAAAACACATTATGTATAATTACTTGTGGGGAGCAATCCTACGGCTGCTAGACAGTGGCTAGATGGCCATAGGATATACCGTTTTCCAGGGACCGGCCTTAGACCCTGCGCTCTGAGTTGGTTCCCGGAAAACCAACCTCCCTCCACTTCCGCACTGCCTCGAAGTAACCGTGGAACAGCCCCATCCTCCACGCTCGCAAGAGGGGCACGGAGGGGCCAAAGCGGGGCGTGGCTGGGGCGTTCTGGTGTGGGGAGAGTGTAGCCGTGTGTACAACACAGCCATTGTGTCGTGCAGCAGCCTCCTTCCCCGCTCCGAGCTCCCGCAGCTAGACAGCCGCAATCGGCTGTCTAGCCAAAAAAGCAGGGCAGGGGAAGGAAGGAAGGATCCCCTCCGTGCTTTTCCTGCCCTGCTTAGGATAGGCGGCCGCCTATCTCGATAGGACCGCGCCCTAAATGTGTCTCTGAGGTTGAAGCCTGCAGTGCCATATTCAGTCACAACATGGCAGACTTTCTTCACCAGGAGATAGTTTTGCAGTTCGGACAGTCTGGAGCCAGGAAGAAGTTGTCTGAGGGGCAGAGTTATGTGGCTGCCCCCTCCCCTCTTCTGCTGGGCAGCCCCCCCCCGAATGAAGACAGACCCGTCCCTCAAGAGGTTATGGGGGTCACCATGGCAGGGGCTGTCAGGCAGTGTGTCCAACTCTGGCAGCTGCGTAAATTTGCTGGGAGGCTTCGCCGTATCAAACTACAAGCTGATTCAGCCCGTGCAAAGCAGGTGCATGCGCTAATCTCACCTGTGCACCTGGACATTTTGGACTCAGTCATAGCTCCTGCTCATGACCTCAGGAGGGCCTCTCCAGAAAGCAGCCAGGCTATAGTTTACTTCAGAAGCAGCCTCGTGAAGTTTCATCTCCTCATGAGGTAATGAGCTTTTTGACTTCCAGGAATGAACTGTGGCAAGCTTCTTTGCTCCAGTTCCAAGAACACATTTTTGCGCTTAAAGCTATCTTATAGCATACATAGCTAATCATTCTGTACTTTCAGATAGCATACACAGATTATTATGAATGCCACTCTTGTGAAATACAATGGATTTTTTACCAACAAAACATGTTACGTTCATATTTTGTGGCAGCTCCCTTTGGCTCCTGTGTTTTGTGGCAAATTAACCTAAGAAGAGCCATGCTGGATCAGACGGAGGGCCCATCTAGTCCAGCATTCTGTTCACACAGTGGCCAATCAGATGCCTGTGGGAAGCCCACAAGTAGGACATGAGTGCAACAGCACCCTCCCACCCATGTTCCCCAGCAACCGACGTACATAGGCATCCTGCTTCCGATACCGGAGGCAGCATACAGTAGCCGCTGATTGCCTTCTCCTCCAGGAATTTGTCCAATCCCCTTTTAAAGTCATCCAAAGTGTTGACCGTCACTCCATGTTGTGGAAGTGATTTCCATAGTATAACTATGCATGGGGTGAAGACGTACTCCCTTTTATCTGCATCCCCCACCAATCAGCTTCATGGGATGACCCTGTTCAGTTCTAGTATTATGGGAGAGGGAGAAAAATGTCTCCCTGTCCACTTTCTCCACACCATGCAGAATTGCACCGAAATGTAAGAGAATAGTGTGCATTCTAGGGCACTGCAGGCACTTAAGTCTGAGAGAATGCTGTGCTTTTGAGCATGTGCAGAATGGATTTCCTCACCACTGAGGAAACATAATCATCCATCCCAGAGTGGAGGACATGGAATCATGGGCTCAAGTTCCAGGAAGCCAGATTCCGGCTGAACATCAGGAAAAACGTCCTGACTGTTAGAGCAATACGACACTGGAACCAATTCCCTAGGGAGGTGGTGGGCTCTCCCACACTGGAGGCATTCAAGACGAGGCTGGATAGCCACCTTTCAGGGATGCTCTGACTTGGATTCCTGCACTGAGCAGGGGGTTGGACTTGATGGCCCTTGTAGGCCCCACTATTCTACAATTCTATGATTCTATTCCCATCCATCCCCCCTGCAATTCTAATTGGCAAGTGGGACTCCAGGTCAGAGAGTCATGCCTTGTGGCTCACAGCATCCTATCTCCAACACTGAGGGTTATTATGGGATGCTTACAAGCAGGGAATGACATCAACAGCCCTTCCCCTTCACCCCCAGCAATTAGTACATGAGGGTGCACTGACCCCGTTGCTTTGCCAGCTTCTTCCTCCCTGTGTACTCCCTGCATCACAGGTCTTCCCCCCCTTCTTCGCTACTTGGTCCAGCTCTGCTCAACAAAGCTGCCAGGAGGATGGGGTGTGTTTCTTCTCTTCTTGCTTCGCTTCTCATCCTCTGTCTGCCTTAGTAGAGGGAGCATCCTGGGGTGTGTGGCTTGTATTCAATGTTAGTCCTACTTAGAGTAGACCTATTGAAATGGGATTCAAGTTCGACTAAGATTGGATGTTAGTGCATGTGTGCACGAGTGCACAAGAACAGGTGGCAGAGACTGAGATATATTAGGGGGTGGCCTCAGTGGGGCCACAGATCTCTCCCCCTCTCCATTGTGTCCAGGGTGCACCAAAGCCGTGGGTGTAGGGGTGAGCAACAATGAATTAATGCAGAACCTGGACAGAGTTCACACCCAGAAAGGAAAAAAAAAGATTGTTTTTCCCCCCACTCATTCATTAATTAACTGCCAGGCTGATGACTGCACTGCTTTGGGAGGCAGGAGAATTTAGAGCACCTCCCTGGACAGGATGTGCCAGACTGGAGTGGTCCAGCCATTACTGCATCCCCACATCCTCTGCCCAAGCTGTGCTCTAGCCTGGTGCTGATTGGGAGGTGCTCGCTTGCCAATCAAACCGCAAGGCCAATTGTCTTTCTTTATCGTTTTATGTGTTTTCGAAGCCAGTGGAACAGAAGACATTTCAACATGTCAGGCAGGGTTCAGGTTCACAATGCGTGCTGGATTTTTAACAAGGCTGGTGGCGATGTGTGCATATTTCAGTTCACCCGAACAGGAAAAAGTTTCCAAGGTGTTTCAGGCGTGTGTGTGGGGGGAGTCATTTTACACACACACACACACACACACACCCTCCTCAGAACACCAATATCTCTGCCCAACTCACTTCTAGAAGTTGACGATTGTTATACTAGTGGATCCAAGCGCCGTGCAAGCTCTGCCAAAGATGTCGTCTTTAAGGAGACTCCGGCAGAGCGGCAGTTATAGATTCTGCTGACGTGGGATTAAGAGCATGGTGTGTATGTGGCAGGCACTGCCTTGCAGGTTCGCAGTACTCAGAAGCCCAGGATTTCTTCGACTTTCTCTCCTAACCTGGCTGCAGCTCCTTGCACTATCTCTGATGCACAGGGCTGAAGATGGTTCCTTGTTCCCACTTCCTTATTCCCACAAAAAAGCTCAAAAGAGATCTGAATGGGCAGCTGCAAGCTGCAAATTTTGAAACCTAAGTTTACAGATCAGATCCTTTATGATTGTTTCATGATACTGTTCTTAAATTTCTATGTACTTGATTTTTCAATATGTATTTTATTTTTATTCTGCAAGTCTGCGGTCAGTAAAATGTAAATAATAAACTGACTAACTTGTGGAGTAGCTGCGGGAAGGAACTGAAGTTTATGTGCCAGTGTACTCCCAAATATGTTTTGCCTACCCCGTGTGTGTGTGTGTGTGTGTGTGTAGAGAGAGAGAGAGAGAGAGAGAAGAGAATTGTTGAGAATCTCAAGGGAGAGTGCCCTCAGTCATGCCTGTATGATATAGATATAGACATATCTCATATATGCATGACTGAGGGAGGGCTCCTTTGGAATCCACAACAATTCTCTTCAGTCAAAATAATTGTGGGGTAGGAAGTTTTCAGTACTCTTTAATGTGTGGTGACCCCAGATTACAATTATGGAAGTGGGCATTTCCATAGTTCTTAGGCTGCTGTTTATCCATAATGTCTGGTTTCGTTGAACTTTTATTGGTAATCTCTGTTTTTATTAAACTTTTACTGAATGTGTGTTTGTTGAATTTTTACTGTATCTATTTTGTATAGCATTTTATCTTGTACACTATCTTGCAAGAGTTCTACCCTTAAAGGTGGCCTTAAAATAATTTTTAAATAGATACATGAATACAATAATGCCTTTGAAAATGGTCCGGAAACTTTAGCTGGTCCAAAATAGGGCAGCAAGATTGTTAACAGGGACTCATATTACGCCAGTACTTTTCCAGCTGCACTGGCTGCCAGTCCATTTCCGGGCCTGATTCAAAGTGCTGGTATTAACATTCAAAGCCCTTAATGGCTTGGGGCCAGGTTATCTGAAGGATCGCCTCCTCCCATATGTACCTGCCCGGACCTTAAGATCATCCTCAGCAGCCCTCCTCCATGAGCCCCTGCCAAAGGAAATGAGGCGGGTGACTACTAGGAGGAGGACCTTCTCTGCTGTGGCACCCCAGCTGTGGAATGAGCTCCCTAGTGAGGTTTGCCTGGCACCTCCATTGTATTCCTTTCGGCGCCAGGTGAAGACCGTTTTATTTTCCCAGGCATTTTAGCATTTTAGCTTTCTAGACTTTTAGCTTTGCTGTTTTAAATCTGTATTTTAAATTCCTGCACTGCTGCTAGGTTTTATTGTGGTTGTATTGTTATTTGTTGTTGTTGTTCAGTTGTTCAGTCGTGTCCGACTCTTCGTGACCCCATGGACCATAGCACGCCAGGCCTTCCTGTCCTGCGCTCTCTCCCGGAGCATGCTCAAGTCCATATTCATTGCATCGGTGATACTATCTAGCCATCTCATCCTCTGCCGTCCCCTTCTCCTTTTGCCTTCAGTCTTTCCCAGCATCAGGGTCTTTTCCAGAGAGTTTTCTCTTCGCATTAGGTGGCCAAAATATTTGAGCTTCAGCTTCACGATCTGTCCTTCCAATGAGCACTCAGGGTTCATTTCCTTTCGGATTGACTGATTTGTCCTCCTTGCAGTCCAGGGGACACGTAAGAGTCTTCTCCAGCACCACAGTTCGAAAGCATCAATTCATCGGCGCTCAGCCTTCCTTATAGTCCAGCTCTCACAGCCAGACATTACTACTGGGAAAACCATAGCTTTAATTAGACGGACCTTTGTCGGCAAGGTGATGTCTCTGCTTCTTACTATGCTGTCTAGGTTTGCCATAGCTTTCCTCCCAAGGAGCAAGCGTCTTTTAATTTCATGGCTGCAGTCACCATCTGCGGTGATCTTGGAGCCCAAGAAAATAAAATCTGTCACTGCTTCCATTTCTTCCCCTTCTATATGCCAGGAAGTGATGGGGCCAGATGCCATGATCTTAGTTTTTTTAATGTTGAATTTCAAACCAGCTTTTGCACTCTCCTCTTTCACCCTCAACAAGAAGCTCTTTAGATCCTCTTCACTTTCTGCCATTAGGGTGGTATCATCTGCGTATCTGAGGTTGTTGATCATTCTCCCGGCAATCTTAATTCCGACCTGTGATTCATCCAACCCGGCGTTTCTCATGATGTACTCTGCATATAAGTTAAATAAGCAGGATGACAGTATGCAGCCTTGTTGTACTCCTTTCCCAATTTTGAACCAATCGGTTGTTCCATGTCTGGTTCTTACTGTTGTTTCTTGACCCTCGTACAGGTTTCTCAGGAGACAGGTAAGGTGGTCTGGTACTCCCATCACTTTAAGAATTTGCCACAGTTTTTGTGATCCACACAATCAAAGGCTTTAGCGTAGTCAATGAAGCAGAAATAGACGTTTTTCTGGAATTCTCTTGCTTTCTCCATGATCCAGCAAATGTTGGCGATTTGATCTCTAGTTCCTCTGCCTCTTCGAAACCCAGCTTGTACTTCCAGTAGTTCTCAGTTCACATGCTGCTGAAGCCTAGCTTGTAGGATCTTGAGCATAACCTTGCTGGCATGTGAAATGAGCACAATTGTACGGTAGTTTGAACACTCTTTGGCATTGCCCTTCTTTGGAATTGGAATGTAAACTGACCTTTTCCAGTCTTGTGGCCACTGTTGAGTGTTCCAAATTTGTTGGCATATTGAGTGTAGCACTTTAACAGCATCATCTTTTAGGATTTTAAATAGCTCAGATGGAAGACTGTCATCTCCTCTAGCTTTGTTGTTAGTAATGCTTCCTAAGGCCCACTTGACTTCACTCTCGAGGATGTCCGGCTCAAGTTCAGTGATCGCACTATCATGGCTATCAGGGACATTAAGACCTTTCCTGTATAGTTCTTCTGTGTATTCTTTCCACCTCTTCTTAATCTCATCTGCTTCTGCTAGGTCCCTGCCTTCTTTGTCCTTTATCATGCCCGTCTTTGCACAAAACGTTCCCTTGAGATCTCCGATTTTCTTGAAGAGATCTCTAGTGTTTCCCATTCTGTTGTTTTCCTCGATTTCTTTGCATTGTTCATTTAAGAAGGCCTTCTTGTCTCTCCTTGCTATTCTCTGGAACTCTGCATTCAGTTGGATATATCTTCCCCTTTCTCCCTTGCTTTTCGCTTCCCTTCTTTCCTCAGCTACTTGTAAAGCCTCCTCAGACAGCCACTTTGCTTTCTTGCATTTATTTTTCTTTGGGATGGAATTCGTTGCTGCCTCCTGAACCATGTTACGGACCTCCGTCCATAGTTCCTCAGGCACTCTGTCTATCAGGTCTAATCCCTGAAATCTATTCCTCACCTCCACTGTATATTCATAAGGGATATTGTTATAGTGTGGTTTTAATGTTCTATATATTTTATATTGTTTTATTGTGTGCTGTTTAGTTTTAATTTTTGTGAACCGCCCAGAGAGCTTCGGCTATTGGGCGGTATAGGAAATAAATAAATAAATAAATAAATAAATAAATAAGGGAGGGATTGGTCTTTCCCTCCATGGGCCATTTGCTCCCTTTCCATATGTGTTGTGTGGGTGTGAACTGGATGTATATGTATGAATAGATTGATCGGAATTATGTATTTATTACATTTATATCTCACCTTTTTTCCTCCAAGGAACCCAGGGTGGCTTACATGGCCCTCCTCCTCTCCATCTTTATCCTTACAACAACCCTGTGAGGTAGGTTAAGCTGAGAGTCAGTGACTGGCTCAAAGTCACTGTGAAGTTACACCTCTCTCTCTCTCTCTCTCTCTCTCTCTCTCTAAGTATCTCTACGGTGAGAGTGGGATGGGTCACAGGAAGAATGGTGGATCTGCCTATGTGTGATGATCGACAGAGTGAGTGAAGGGGGGAGTGAAATGCATGCGCTATATAAACTGTGTGCTGTGCTTGTGTGAGTCAGACAGGGATATGATTTGAGATAGGGATATAGATAGGATTTTAGGACTGAGAACTGAGAGAGGGAGGGCGGTCTGTGACGAATTGAGAAATGATGGTTTGAGAGTGTGATCTAGAGTACTGTGTATGAGATAACGTATATTGATAGAGCTATTAAGAATTACTTGTTTATTATTCCACAACCTATTACTGTAATTAATAAAGTTTATTTGTTGAACCAAATCTTATGCCTTCTAATCTTGGCTATGTAAGGGGAAGGTAATAAAAGAAACAATGCAGGTGTTATTATAAACAAGTGTGTCCACATGGATAGAGGACTGAGTGTGGGTCGGACCTGAGCCTTAAAGGTCCTGGTGGCAGCGTGATTGGGTGTGGGAAGGTGTTTCCTGCTTGGGTGAGAAAAGCCTTAGAGAAGGGGAATTCTCACTGAGAATTGGCAGGAACGCCACAGTCACCCAGTGAGTTTCATGACAGAGCGGGGACTTGAATCTGGGTCTCCTGAGTCCAAGTTCAACACTTTAACCACTCCACCACTCTAGAAATTGTGTACACAGAAGTGTCCATTTGGGGCTGTGGCCCCACTCACTGCTGGCGTGCAGTCCCCGGCATGCTTGGCCAGAGCCAATGTGGCCCTTGGATCAAAAAAGTTCCCCTACTCCTGTGCTCTAACCAAAAGAAAAACTTAAGACTATCAGCAGTCTCTTACTTATTTATTTTTTAGGGGGGGAATGTAAGCATTTAGCCAACCGCAAAACCTGTTTCCCAGCCATTTTTCTATGCCCTAGACAGACTGACTGTGACGAAAGGGTATTTTGCCTTGTTGTTTAATTGTGTATTTTAATGTTTGCTTGCTTGATGTGTTCTAACATGTCCTTTCTCCTAAAGGCTATGGCAAGGAGGGGGGAGCGAGAAGTTGAGACGCAAATGGCATCTCCTGACTGGCTGTGGCTTTTCCAGTTGGGCGAGGGAGGGAATCCCAGGCACTTGGCTTTCTTTAGCCGGGGAGATGGGGATGGGCTTTCTGAGGGGTGGGACTGGGGCCCTGGGCTCCAGATTTGGGGGTGGTTAGATTCCCCTGGGAGGTATAGTTATTATGTTGATGCCTTATTATTAGAAAGGGTAGCATAGGTAAGGCATTAATAAAAGCTCAGAACAAGAATTTGACCACATAAAACTCAAACTGCATTGAAACATCTTACATCGTGTAAATAAAGTTTCATTTTTAATTTGCTCTTTCAAACTGCGCCATTCTCGGTCTTGCTTGTCACCGGATAAACAGGCCATGGTTCACTTTCTGGTGTCGAGTGCAGATAAAATGCCTACTAGGCAATATGAGGGGAAAACAAATTGCTTAATCGTGTTAAGGGGGAGGGCCAGCAAGTGATTAGCAGAACTAACTCTTTACAGTAATGATCAGATCTGAGAAAAACAACATATAATCTACTTAAAAGGTTGACATGACTGGCCCCATGTTTATTCACTGTACAACTGCACAAAGCATGATAGGTATGTGTACATGCTTGAAAGTGCCACAGCAGCTAAAGGTTTTTCCAAGAAGTGTTATGCTGAAGTGACCTGCTAACCACAGCCTGAAGCTTGTGAGAAAACCTCTACAAACTGCCTAAAAACTGTTATCTTCCACTCTAAAGTGACTTGTTTACTGCACAGTATAAAAGTGTAAACTGCCTCATAGTCGAGACTGACTTCTCTTTGAGACTTCTGCCTTTGCTGGAGCAAATAAACGCGTGTCTGATCCAGAAGCTTACCTGTGTCTAGTTGATTCGTTGGACCATCAGCTAGCCAACGAACTGAGGGGCCTTTCGCCCCTTTTACCACAGATCAGAGTCGGTGCAGACCAGTGCAGGAGGCACCCAAGAGTAAAAAGAAGACTCTGAACATGGTCCATCCTTGAGCTCTGCATCTTAAAGACCAGACGCAAGGCTGTGCTACACAGACGTTCCATGAACACCTGGCGACAGGACTGGATGTCCTTGCCCAGAGCCTCTGTGCCTGGGTAGGGTAACTATGTGGACACCCTGCCTGCTTGTGGATAGGATAGGGAATTTATTAGGGATGTCAGAGAAATCCGCAATGGATTCAGCTGAGTCTGAATTTCTATGAATCCAGCACCTGCTTTTTCTGAGTCACGCGGATTCTGCAGACTTGCGGACCATTTTTTTCACATGGGTGTGTGGGGGGGAGGTGCTAATCCACATGAGCGCAAGTGCACATTGGCACTAATTTGCAATAGCTAATGCACAAGTAGCATGAAATTCTGGTTAAAAAATGCAATTGCATCAATGAGTGGGCAACGGATCGAAAGGTGCCTGACAATCTGTGAAACACAGACAACAGATTTTACAAAATCATTTTCTGGACTAAAATCAGAGATGCCGACTCCCACTGGTGATGGGACTAGAGTGCTTTAAGTGACTAGAGTGCTGATACTTGAAGTCAGAACACCCACCATCAGGCCTTTGAGGTAACATCCCCCCCACCCCAGAAACTAAGCTTAAGGCCATGGAACTGTATTTATGCATATTCATCTCCTTTTTAACTGTGCCTCTGTCTTCCTTCCCCTTGTTAAAATGTATTGTAAAGCTTATTGTGGCTGGGCCTTCCTTCCTTCCTCCCCCCACTCCCCATTTGCTTACGGGACTCTGTGAAGTGAAATTGCATGCAGTTAAATCAGAGGTGGGCCTTAAAACTCACATATCCTGTGTAAATTAAGGGCCATATGCCCAAACAGTTTGCCGTTCTCCTGCATCTGACTTTGCGACTGGAGCTGTTGCTTTCAGCTATCCGAGTAAAGCAGAGGCTGTGATTTCCAACACCTCAGAACAGATTTTTCTTTTTTTGACTTAATTTTTATTCTACTTTTTATCTTTATAAATGAAATAAAGAATACTAACAACATAATCACCACCTACAGTTTCCAACATTACAGTATTCTTGAGGACACAGCAAAAAGCAGAAAAGCTAAAAAGGAAAGAGAAGGCAAAAGATGAATGAACAGGAAAACAAAGGGAACAAGAAAAAGTATTAAGAGAAAAGAAAGGAGAAAAAAAGTTACATATTGCACATAAACTTCAAGTATAACTCACTTAAAAGATTATACCATTGCCAATATTACAATTCAGTACAGCCTAGTTAATCCATCTTATTTCAGTAACATATCCTCAGATTTATAGCAAAGAAACAGGCTATAAATTTTCCCCTAACCATAAAATGCTTTTCAGCTAACATATAATGATAAAAGCTAAAATCAACCAACCAGGAATGTTACTAATCATAGTCTCAAAATAATAGTAGTAATAATAATACTCATAATAACTAAAAGAAAAAGAAGAAAATTATTAAGGATAAAAGAAAAAAAATCAATCACTAGTATATTTTATACCATCTATATTTTAGATAGTATAATTTCTAAATATATATATGAGTGTGTACATTTCTATACACACACAAACCAGAGTTTTATATACAGTATATCGTGTCTAATATATATATATATATATATATATATATATATATAAAAAATAAAAAAAGGAGTTAAGAGAAAATGGAAGGGGAAAAAAAGGGATATATGTAAACAATCATCTCTGGCATACTGCCCGGATCTTATAACCCAAACAAACCGACAAGCCATAATTGTTTATAGATTCCCAGCTCATGGGACTGAAGAAGATGTCTTCCGTGCTTTACCAACAGGCCAAGCTTCCGCCATTTAAAAACTTTTTCATCTGGCCTTCAATGAGAATGCAAAATGTGGCAGGGTAATATTGTGATACTGTAAATTCATTTGTCTGGTCTGATTTCTCGCCTTAGTGAATTGCCTTCTTTTATCAGTGATTTCTTTAGTGTAATCCGGAAATAGCATAACTTTATCTTGTTTTGGCCCCCAAAGAAGACCTCCCCTCCCTCTTGCCAAGTGCAAGATGTAATTTTTTTGTAGAAACTCTTGCGAACTGAACTATAACAGTAACAGCAGTCTCTTTAACACTATGCACCGGACTTAGAACACAGAATGCATGCTCAATGTCAAGTAAATAATCAGATGGCAAAGCAAGTAGTTCATGCAGGAATTTATCCAAGAATTTAGACAGGCTTACATCAGTGGGTAATTCTTTGATGCCAATAATGCGTAGGTTTGCTCTTTGTGTAAATGCTTTCAGTTGTGAGATTCTAGTAGATAGGATATTGTAAGAAGCTTTCATTGTAATCTCTTGAGCTGATACGCGATCTTGCAGGTCATTAACTTTTGCCTCCATCCTTTGCAGAGAAGTATTAATTAGGTCCACATCCCCCTGAAGGGCAGTAATGGAATCTGGGATTGTATCCAATCTCTTAGTCTGTTCTGACAGTTGAAGAGACAAAGTTTTTATCAAAGCAAGCAGCTCCTCTATATTTCCATCACTTCTAGAAGAATTTGCAAAGGGAGGTGTGGGGAGGGGGGTCGGCGGTGGTCCTGTTCCTTTTTTCCTTCCCTTTGATGTTGCCATCCTTCTCCTTAAACAAATTTTGCAGGTCCTCAAGTATTGTTGGTATTCTCTAATCCATAAACACTAAAAATCTACATTTGGAACTCATCAGCCCTGTGTTCTCCTAATTAGATAGGAGTTTCAAAACAGCGTTGAGTCGCTGTTTTGCTCCGGAAAATTAACCTTGGAGCCCAGCCCTTCTGCTGCTCTGCAAAATGAGCTACTCTTCCAAGATTTCATCCAGATGGTACTCTTGCTTCCCCTTTTAGTTCCAGGGGAAGATAAAAAAGGGTTTTCAACGTTTTAAAAGCTGTCTGAGATAGCGTCCGCAGAATGCTGCCAGGGCGACATTGGCTCTGACTGGAAGTCCAGAACAGATTTTTCTCATCAACCAGAATGTGGGGGCAACTAGGAATCCACCAAAATCTGGATTCGATGAATAATTTTCCCCAGTACGGAGGACCACGGCCTTAATAATAAGGTCACTTGGCAAACCTAGGTTGTGGATTCAGGAGCAAAAATGAAAGTCTCATTATATATACAGATAAATACACATTTACATCATGAATACTCTATTTTTTTATATTAAAGGTAATAAGATCATACCAATTCCCCACTTCTTTGTTTATTCTCACTCTCTTACTGAGAATATTTAAAATCCTAAAGCAGGACATTTCTTTCACCCTTAAAAATGTGGTCCTATATAGAATAATTTGTCTCCTTTCTCTCCTCTTTCCCTGTCAACTCCATCCTTACATGACAGCCACATCATTTCAAGTCCTCCCCACTTTCTGTCTGTCCCCTGTTTTTTATAGTCTTTTTCGTGGGACTCGATTCCTCTTTCAATTCTGAGAATCCCTCCAAGTCACTGGCCGATAGTTTCTGGGGATGGTGAGAAAGGCCAGCATACTTCTGTTTCTCAAGGTCAAAACAACTGAATTGTCTCCATACAAATCTTGTGTATAGTTCCAGATTGTCAGGTCAGATTTGTGACCAGGCTTAAAACAGTACAAAGGTACATGGAAAATGCTGGAGTGTCAGAGTCAGGCCAATACAGTTCCTTGCTCTTCATTTTTATCATCACCTTCCTCATCATCACAATCATTTCTATACCGCTTCTCATTTGCACAAATCCTGAAGCAGTTCACATCACCATAAAACAACAGAAGGATATAATAAATACACAACAATGCAATATTGGAGACTGGCTTTCCCCCAGCCATTTTCTGAACAAGTGAAAAGATGATGATTTCTGTTAAAGTTGGGACAATGACCAATCTTTTAAATAAAGAATAAATGATATCCACCCCACAGAACATTTGGGATGTCTCATTTCAGATTACAGATCACATCAGAGCCTGTTCTGCGTATTTCCTTGCCTCCTTAAAAACTGGGGTAGTGAGCAGATATTCTAATTTCAACTGCCGACTTGTGTCCTGAACACGTGACCACATTTTATTTTGATACCTCAATGTGCAACAGAGTCCTAATAGACCAGCCAGTTAAATTTAAGGCCTCACTTCACCTGCCCAGCAATCATAAGCTGGCTTCAGTTGGATATACAGCACACATATGGCATTTTCCATTCAACGCTGATCAAATCTTTTCTACCTAGTCTGCAAGAGAGCCCTTCACATAGATCTGCTTCACTATGGCTCAGCTGCTGGATGGAGACAAAGGTCATGAGGAAATGCAACTTTCTGAGGAACAGGACGTGAGAAGTGCAGATGGAGTGATTGGCCACCCCCTGGCCTCAGCAATAAAACCAAGGGTTGCTAAATGGTACCTCTGCTGCATGGTTTCTGGGGCAGCAGCCCTGCTCTTTCTAGGTAATGCAATGCCTCCTGTGCCTACATCTTCAGCAGTATTTGCTAAGATTAAAGGGGATCGAGTTAAGGTGTAAAAAACTTTTAATATCACTGCAGGAGGAGTAATGCCCACTAAGAAAAATATACTTCACTGGAGCACTTCCAAACAGGTTTGGACTAAATTCCTAGCCAGGTTGTCTGGGATGAGTTAAATTGCCAGATGTGTTAAGACAGAGCTATGCTTCCAGCTGCTGTAATGCACGTTCATACAGGGCTTGCTTCCTTTCTGTCCTTAAAGAGCTACCAGCTCTTGCCAGTATTCAGCAGGGGAGGGCTTTGGGCAGCCTGCAAGGAACCTGGATTTCCTCCAGTCTTTAGGGTGCTTGTCAAGGTGATGCGAGGAACTGGATTTTCTTTCATTTGGATGTGAGGAATTGGATTTTCTTTCATGGATAATGGAATGATGAGATGATTTGATATTGGATTCAGGGTTTTTTGGTCAGTCTTTGAAGTGTATCATGAAGAGTAGACCACACAGAGGGTGCAAAGCTAAAAACACTAATAAACACAGCTTACTGAGAACAGTCCATGCAGCATATTTCTGCAGGCTGAACAGCAATGGAAAACACAGAGCCTGAAAGCCGACTCGGGCACTTCCTGGCATGAGAAGCCAGGCGGGCCAGAATGCCACAGTGCTGGTATTGAACTCAGGCCTGAGGGCCAAATCCAGCCTGACCGAGGGACCTAACCCAGCATTTCCAGGTTCCTTAGATGGCCACGCCCCTGTCCCTGCCCCTGCCCTCGTTCAGGTGACTGCCACTATTTTGGCGGTTTCCCCTCTTTTGCGCCCAGTTCTAACAGGTTGAAAAGCCTCTCCTAGTTACAGTCAGTAAGAACATAAGAGCCCTGCTGGATCAGACCAGGGTCCATCTAGTCCAGCATTCTGTTCACACAGTGGCCAACCAGCTGTCGACCAGGGACCCACACGCAGGACATTAGAGCAACAGCACCCTTTGACCCATGTTCCCCAGCAACTGGTGTACACAGGCTCACTGCCTCTGGGACCGGAGGTAGCACATAGCCATCAAGCCAAGTAGCCATGGATAGCCCTTTCCTCCAGGAAGTTGTCCAACCCCCTTTTAAAGCCATCCGAATTGGTGGCCATCACTACATCCTATGGTAGAAAATTCCACAGTTTAGCTATGCGCTGTGTGAAGAAGGACGTCCTTTTATCTGTCCTGCATCTCCCACCAATCAGCTTCATGGGATGACCCCACTGGGTTCTAGTATCTTGAGAGAGGGAGAAAAATGTCTCCCTATCCACATTCTCCACACCATACATAATTTTGTAGACCTCTATCATGTCTCCCCTTACTCTCCTTTTCTCCAAGCTGAACAATCCCAGCTGTTGTAAGCTTCCCTCATAGGGGAGATGCTCCAGCCCCTTGATCATTTTAGTTGCCCTTTTCTGCACTTTTTCCAGCTCTACAGTACCCTTTTTTAGAGCTTTAAGGTCAAGTATGCTGGCATTTTGGATATTTTTGGGATTTTGCCTACACCTCCTTTGCCTTTGCCCCCCCACCTCTGGAATGTGCCCCCAAGGGCTTTTCCAAAATGGGATGCAGCCCTCAGACTGAAAGAGGTTCGACAACCACACACTGCAGACCTCACTGTCTTCCATGTTAGTTCATCTGAAAACGTATGAACCAGAGTGGTGTGCTGAACTAGGGGACCGGAGAGACCCCCGATTCAAGTCCTCACTGAGCCACGGAGCTTATGGCTTGTCCTTTGGCCTGTGACAATTTCTCAGCAACCTCTCAGCAATCTCACAGGATTCTTGGGATGACAGGACAGGCAAGATAGAAATGTAATCGTAAATTAAAAACAATTTTTGCAAGTATTTTCAGTATATTATATTTGCTTATGTAAAAGCTGGCATCCTTTTAACTGATATTCACAAACAGGATTTTTGATTGGCTACCTGAGTTTCCGTGGACGGATACAGGCAGCAGCAAGTTGTGACGGTGCTGTCAGTTCAAACGACCAATCTACAGCTGAGCTCATGGAAGACATTCCTGAGTCTGAGGAACCAGCACCGGAGCCTGTGCTCTACTGGGGTGACCTCAAACAGAAACTGTCAGAAAGGTTCAGTGTAGTAGGCTTCCAAGATAATATCAGGTAACACTTTCCAGTAAGCACTTTTATAAAAGAGTAGTTCAGTAGAGACAAAATGGAGTCTGCCTCCAATGGCAGGCACCTTGGCATATTATGTCTTGACTGGAATGCCTCTGCCTCTGTTTCCAGGAAAGTCTCCAGTGCCTTCCATGAGGCTGGCAGTACAGGAGACGAGAATGTGGCCAATGACATTCGTGACCTATTTAACAAATACAAGCTGGACAAGGTCTGGAATGATGAACATTACGTTAGGCTGCAGAGCCCAGGAAGGTGGGTGCTTTTCCTCCAGTCCTCGAAGAGCAGGGCTGCTTTGGTCAGCCTCAAAACTAAGCTTCATGGTGTCATCCAAAAGGCTGGAAATACTCATGACTTCTGCTTCGTCCTGGGAGGTCAAAGGTCTGAAAGGCCAACTCCTAAGAGCTCCGACTGTGTGTCTAGCTCTTACTTGTGGAAGTGGGACTAATCACATTCAACATACTGTGTTAAAGCTTTGAGTGACTAGCATATCCTTCTTTCTAGAAACGTGGTTTCCCTGGAAGGTCCAAGTGAAGCTTTGGAGATGCCCAATGCCTATGTAGCATACAGTAAAAGCGCAGACGTTTCTGTACGTTGGCTTGGCTTGTATTGCTACCTGAAACACTACTTTTAAGACGAGAACATGGGAGTCTTATGGCAACAAAGAATTTTCTTTGGCTAACAGGATGGTTTTTTGGGGGGGCAATAGCACTTTCCAAGTATGTAAAGGGTTGTCACACCAGAGGACAGCAACCTGTTCTCTATCCTCCAAGACTCTAGGATATGAAACAGTGGTGTTTGGATACAAGAAGGCAGACTTCATCTGGACATCAGGGAAATCTTCCTCATGGTCAGAGCAGTCAGACAGTGGAACCAACTGTGCTGGGAGGGGGTGGGCCATTGGGACCTCTGGTGCTGGAGGCATTCAGGAAAAGACTGGACAGCCTTCAGTCAGGGGTGCTGTAAACTGGGTTCCTGCACTGAGCAGGGCATTGGACAAAATGGCCCTTTCCAACTCTATGGTTCTGATGGCTGGGCTTGCCAAGTGGGCTAACCTGAAGCAGCAAGGGAAATGTTCAGGCATTGAACTTCCGCTGTGGTCCCGCCAACGGATCTCAAAAGACACTCATAGCTTGTAATGGTGTGGTCTTAATGGCCTTCCGCCTTGCCAGGGCTGGGCACAATCAAGAAAGGGTTTCAGGGTCACGTCAGATCTCCTAGCCACAGTGCTACCCTTCCAGCTGAGGCAGAGCTTGAGTAGATGAAGCTGCCTAGGCTATGTTCTTGGTTTGTCCAGTCTGTCCCAGCCTCGCACCTGAGATCCTTTACCTAGAAATGCCGAGGCTTGCCCCTGTGCCCATCTGCATGCATACTCCTAAAGATGGCCCTGAAGCACTGGTTAGTGACATCAAAGTTCAGTCTCCTGCTTGATCTACTTGGAGTGAGACGCAGCAAGATCCATGGAGGATCATTGAGTTGTTCTCTCTTCCAGGGCAAACCAGTTTATGCCAATTATGGCCGCGATTAAGACTTCAGTGAACTGCTAAAGAGAAATTTCAACTTAAGTGGAACTGTGATCCTTGTCAGAGCTGGAGAAATCACTTTTGCTCAAAAGGTAAGAGTTTTCTACATTACAGCATGTCCAAGGAACTTGAAAGGAACCCATGAAGATTCCTGGGATCCTTCCTGCTCCCTCTCAAAGAATTCCACCTGCCAGTTTTGTGTGCTCAAAGCTTCCCTGTAGAGTTCTATGAAATGTAATGGCTCCAGAATAAGCTTGCAACAGGGATAGTCCCCCATGGCAATTTGGGCTTTATGGCTCCCTGGTGCATCCCAGGTCCCTGTTCTCACCTGCCTGGGCCAGCAAAAAGCTGCCTGTGGTGGGGATGGCAGTGCGCAGCCCCAGGGATGGGGAACCCTGGCTGCACAGTGAGCTGTAGAGTTCAGTAGGTGCTGGGCAATTGTTGCTAGATCTCTGCTCCACAAGTTGTGTGTTCTGCTTGACCTCCAGCTGCTGCCTAGCTCGCTTTCCCACCAACTCTGCCCCTGAAAGCTCTCCCTGTGTCCTCCTAGGTGGCCAATACCAAGAAGTGGGGTGCCGTAGGAGTCTTGATATACCCGGATCCTGCTGAATACCGGAATCTGGGAGAAAACACTGCCTTGTTTGGACATGTGCGTATCTGGTGCACCGCCATGGATGAATGTGGCTGCCTCCCAAGCTGAGTCCTTGAGCCTGCCTAGCCCAGCGCGTGAGCGTGATCATCAAGCCAAACGTGGAACTTCCACGGGAGGAAAGAGGGCTGTGATGGGCCTTGCGTTGTGCTTGTGTGAATGCCTAGAAAGGGGACTCCCTATCCTGCGCCACGTATTCTTCGTCTGGTGTCTCTGGTCTCTCTTTTTCATGTCACCCTTGTCTCTTGTCTCTGCAGGCTCACCTTGGAACAGGTGACCCTTTCACCCCTGGATTTCCTTCTTTCAACCATACTCAGTTTCCCCCAGTCAGATCTTCAGGACTTCCCGACATTCCTGTTCAAACCATTTCTAGTTCGGCTGCAGAAAGACTGCTTAGGTAATCTTTCTCTATTGTTTTTCTAAAGTGAAGCTTACAATGGGCAGACCCGATACCAGCTCTTATCGAGAGAATGTAAGGATTTCACTAATTCGATCATTTTATAGCACCCTTCTCTCTATCATGCTGCAGGGCAGTATATTGCATAAAACAGGTACAAAAAACAAAGAAGACAAAGGCAGCATTTTAAAATAGTTGAAGGTTGGATTAATAGAGTCACACAGTTAGTGAAAACACCTGCATAAATAAAATGTTTCATCTGGCACATCAAGAGTAGCAATGTTGGCACCAGGCAAACGTCCTTGGGCAGAGCATCCCATAATCAGGATGTCCACTTTTGGCACTCTTGTATATAAAGGTTGTGCTGGAGGCTGGCACTTTGCTTTGCAGCATTCCAGCATCTCAGGTGACATTAAAGTTTAATTACAAGAGCCCTTAAAATAAATATTGGGGAGGTGAAGAGTGAGTGGTGGCTACCAAGAGGTCCCCGTGGGCACCAGGTTGGAGACTCTCGCTATACGTAGTAGCAAGTTGGGAAGAGGGGTAGCCTTCTCAAGATGTAGCTTTTCTACATCCCAGGAGTCTTTTGTTGTTAGGAAAGCGTTCCACCAGGTCCTTGACCCACCACCCAGTCTGTGTCCTGAAGTTTATTAAAATGTTTACCACTCCATTATGCTATGTTCTAGGTGGCTTTTGACTGGTAGTTCACAGTGAACAGAGTGACAAATTAAAACTCTGCTCTCCGCAGCTGTATTGACTGCACAGAGTGCGTTGACCCTATTTATGGGAGAAATTACTTCGCAGGGAATAGAGGAATGGATGCAGACGTTGCAGTTTGGTGCTCTGATGAAAGAGTTGAATTAAGACCTTGTACAAATATACCAGGTCAACGGTATTCCCTATACCTTCAGTTGTCTGCAGAACGTATTCAAGTTGGGCAAATGCAGCCGTCTCTGCTCACTCGCCGGGCTGCCATTTTGTACAAAACAGCAGCTTGTTCTTTTTATGTAAAGGCGCTTGTTACTAAAATACCGACTGTAAAGGGGCCATTTACACAAAATTACAGGGTCAGGCGGCTGGCGGGGATCCGTCGAGCGGCATGTGAGGAGGGCCTTTGTGACTTCGGCCGCCCCTATCTACAGTGTTGTCATTATTTGTTACATTTCTCTACCACCCCAAAGCTCTCTGGGCGGTTAACGAAAGTTAAAAACATTACAAACAAAATAAACAGAGGTTAGAAGGCCTTTACATAAGAAAACACACGAACAGACAATTTACAGAAAGACAACATATATCTAAACACAACTTCAAGCAATCAGCTGTAACGATGAGACAAATCCAGAACTCATTAAAACTCACCCTGTGCTGCCAAGTGCCTGGGAGAGGAGAAAGGTCTGGATCCACCCCCAGGTGTTTTAAGCCTGGACTTCCTGTTTTAAGCCCGGCCTCCCTGCTCTCAGAATGACTAGATGGTGAGCAAGCCCAAGCTGCTGCTTGTCTTGCAGATCGGTATATTGTGATCGGGGCCCAGCGTGACTCCTGGGGAGATGGAGTGGTGAAGGCCGGCGTTGGAACAGCCCTGCTGCTAGAGCTCGCCCGTGCCCTCTCCGACATGGTGAAACTTGGTAAGGCTGCTGACGCTGAGCATCTGCCCAGAACTGTTCTCGAGGCTTTCCTGCAGAGCTTGATAGAGCGGCTCTCCCCTCTGATCGTTGCAGATGGCTACAAGCCCCGCCGGAGCATCGTCTTTGCCAGCTGGAGTGCTGGAGAATTCGGAGCGGTTGGTGCCACAGAATGGCTGGAGGTAAGTATGGCGCTGGGGTGGGGATGGGCTTGGGATTGCCAGGCCAGGGGGATTGCTCACTGTCCCCGTTTCCTCACCCTCTTCAGGGCTACAGCTCCTCTCTCCACTTGAAGGCGTTTGCTTATATCAACTTGGATTCGGCAGTTGCAGGTAATGGTCGTTGGTGATTGTCTTTGAGAAGATGTTGCTATTACTTGAAATACTGGGAACGTAATTTGTATCGGTTGGGGATATAAACTTGAGAAATGCTTACAGCTCAGTCCTAGGACCCATGCGTGTTTGTCTTGTGCGCAATGCATAGTAGAAAAGGTCTTGATGGCTTACAATCAACCCTGAGCTGGGCACAGGAGGAGATGCAGAAAACGCTTGCTGCCCTTGAGCAGCTGGACTGAAGGGTGCCTAGAGGGCAAACTACACTTCACGTGGGAGGTCTCTGAGAGTCACCTGGATGGCTTTACTGAAATGAAGCCATTGTGGGTGCCAGTTTACTTGAAGCAAGGGCACAGCGGAGGGGCTGTTAACCCCTTTTCTCTGTCCTAATTCCCTCCTGGTGGGAAAACGCGGTTGGGGACGATGGGTGGATGCTTAAGGATTGGACCCCCTCCAAGTGCTGCTGCTGTAACCAGATTGCCACAGCCCCACGTCGCAGATCTCCTATGTTCACATGCAGTTTGGCCCGAGTAGTCACTGAAGACCTCCAACTCACTTGCTCCTAAGGAATTACTTGGGAACTATTAACTCCCCTCGCAGTCGCATCTGAGATTTTCCCAGTTGGGAAATATTCCCATATTATGTATTCATTTATTAGCAATATTGTATACCACTTCCTATTTGAAACAAATCACAAAGCCATTTACAAAAGAATAAAAACAAACACCTCCACCCCACCCCACCCACGTTCGTGCTCTCTCAAGTAGCATGAGGTTGCGCAAAGGTAGCTCATTGCTGGGCGAAAGCCCAAACAAAGCCATACGTTTTCAGAACCGTGCAGCGTTGTTGCCTGACACACGACAGAGAGGGGAGATCGTGCCACAGCCTGAATGCCACTGCGGAGAAAGTCCGTAAGGGGACCAAGGGAGTCGAATGGATGCCTGGAGCTGAACAGCATCCCCCAGATGGGAAAGTAGGTTGTTGGGTTTTAAACCACAATGGAGCTAGCATTTAAGGCAGCCTCTCCAAATCGGGTCTTTGGTCTGTAGCTCGAGGGGGCCTGTGCTGCATGGCTCCTTTGACTTCATAGCCACTTGAATGGACGCTTCAACATTGCACCCCACAGGATCGCGGGACTTCAGGTTCTCTGCCAGCCCCATGTTGAAAAAGCTGCTGGAAGAAGCTGTCACAGGAGTGAGTAGCACTTGTGAACGGACTTGCGGGAAGTAATAAGGAACAGCAAAACTGGGGGCAGGGTAGTGCAGCGGCCATCCTCTGGACCCGTTTCTGTTCTCCTGCAGCAACACAACAGGCAAGGCATTGTGTAGCTTCCTTGGGGTCCTCTGTGCTCTTGTGATGAGCTGGAGCTGAAGACGTTCCCCACTGCCATACGTTGAGCACCGCCCCGGAGATGACTTCTTGCAAGGGAGCAGGCTTTGGCATTGGGCAATACGCAGGGGTCATCTATAGAACGGTCTGGAAGACTGTACGTAGCCTGGACGAGCTTCTGATGAAATGCACATTTTCCTCTTCTAGGTGAAGGTGTCGGGAGCCAATCTCCATAGCACCTTGGCCCGCAAAGAGGCCATCTTCAAGTCTTCCACGTTCCTATATCGGAAGAGGAAGATGCTGCTGCCTTCGATGGAGTCAGGGCACTGGAATGTGTAGTCCACTATTACGGTCTTTGGTTGCCCCTGGCCTCAGCCGAAGGGTCTTTCCTGGGCAACAGGGAGATGCCAGGGGTTGGCCCTCCAAGCTGCAAAACCTGTGTTCTACTCTTTGTGCTATAGACCCTTTCCTCTGACCAGAGATAAATGCCTATTCCGGATCAAAAAGAAGACTTTTCTGCAGAATGTGTAAATTCGGAGTGATTCTTGCTGTTCTTGCTAGTGATGAGAAGCTGAGACTTCTACCGGCTAGAAATACCATTCTGCAATCGTGGGTTCTGAGATGGTTCAGGCCTCTGAGATGGTTGCTACCCTAACAGCTAGAAACATGAACTGCTTAAAAATGAGTGGAACTGCAGCCAATTCCATAGAGTCTGTGTGCTCCCTCCGTCACATTAGAGAAGTATCCCTGCCTAACCTGTAGTGAGTCTGGATGAATATTTAGCTATTCGGGGCACTGCTGGAACATCTGACACTGAAATGCCAAAAGTAATGGCTGAAACCCGTTTCTTTTGCAGGGTCCCATTCCGTATGGATGATGCAGGCTTTCCTTTCCTAGCGTATTCGGGGATCCCAGCCATTTCGTTCGGCTTCAATGACGTAAGCTCTTTACTGAATGTAGGATTTTCAGATTGCAGGCTCTGGGGCTGCAGCATCATGCCTACTGTTTTATCCTCCCCCGCCCCTTTCAGAAGAACCTGAAAGCTTGTTCATTGCTTTCTGTGCACTTTGGTTGGTCCTAGTCATGAGATGGCCCTACTGTTGCCTTTGATGTTTTTTTGGTTTTTCTTACCACTCATCATAAGAATCCGCTTTTCTGATCTCAGACGATTCAGCGGTCAAGGAAGTGTGAAGCATTCGTCATGGCTGAGAAACTGAGATGAGGCGTAGGAAACACACAGCACTGTGCATGGATGTTTCAGGTTTGCTCTCCCTTTTGCAGGGCGGGAAAGTGTATCCCTACCTGGGCACAAAAGCAGATAACCTGGACAACCTGCTCAGGGCTTTCGACTCCTCACGTGCTCAGCTGGACAACATGATGCGTACAGCTGCTGAAATTGCTGGTCGGATGGCTCTGCGGATGACGCATGACCACGAGCTGTACCTGGACTACAAGAGCTATGATAACCACCTGCGTAACTTCAATGGGGATCTAGTTTCATACCGGAAAGAGCTTTTGGTAATGTGAAATGGCTGAGAGTGCTGGAGCGGAGGGGAGACCTTTGGCTGCAAGCTTTCTGTTAGGGATCTGGTCTTGTAGCGCCTGCAGCAGTTTCTTACGTTAACTCCTCTGACACAGGGAAGGTGTAGCATCTTGAACAGCGGAAAGTTCCATAGGAATAGGTCTTCATGTCTAGTAGCGGAGTAGGGGCCAGCAGCAAAACATCCCAGTGTGTCCTCAGCCTCGGACAGGAGCGCTCCTCGTCAGAGCTCCAGCCGGCCTGGAAGGGGAGGCTTGTATTGCTCAGGATGGGTTGGGGGGATTGGAGGAGGAGGAGAAAGAACTTGCTGATCTCCCACCCGTTTGAGAACTCCTGCTGTTGTATGCCTGAGTTAGTGATTTACTGTCCCACCCATCTGAGGTGTTCTCAGAGCCCTGCCCCTTCCGGCGCATGCTCAAGATATTACCTCTCTTGGTGACGCCTGACAGCATGTGGCCCAGTTACTGGTTCCAAAGGAGGTTTGCAGCGGGCTGTTCTTTGGGTTATATCAGGCCGCCAGAGTGAAGACCTGGAGGTACCGAGAGACAATTCTACATAAACCTTCAGTTTAACGAGTAACTTGACTTTTTTATTATCTTGGTGCTGAATTGAAGGCTCCATTCTTGCCCTTGTCCATGCCACTTGTTTTCTCATGTGTAGCGAAGCAATCAAGGATAAAATATCGGGATGTATTTGTGATTTGGCTTGAGTGTCTTCAAAACACAAGCGTGAATTCAGTATAGGTTGTGCGGCATGTTCTTCTGGCAAGACCTACAAAGGTCGAGCTTCTGTTGGAGTCGAGCGACTCACCATCCCTGACTCCTTTGCACACTGTCATGGTTCAATGTGTGAGTGAAGATTCAAGGTCCCTGGGTCCCTGAAATCTGACGTCCGATTGTTGATGATGGTTGATGACTGTCACCGATAGTCAGGTCCTGTCCCTACTTGCGACTAATGCTGAGGCACCATCATCTCTCCTGCAGAGCATGGGCTTAGACCTTCAGTGGCTGTTTGTGGCCCGTGGAGATTTCACTCGAGCTACAACTGCCTTGATGGACGATTTCAGAAACACTGACCTGAACAACAAGATTGCATGTCGTGTCTTGAATGACCGGATCATGAAAGTGAGTCTTCATTCTTCTTTCTGCCTCTTTCCCCCCACCCCACCTTGTGCAGAGTGAACAAGGGAGCACTCTCTGAGCTGATGTGAACCTGTCCAAATGGAGCTGGTAATGGAGGAACCTCACCGATTCCAGTTGGAACCTATTGATTCCTACTAGAGAGTTCATGATGGCGCTTGGAGATTGCAGCTTCGTAGCTGCAATCTCCAGGTACCATAAACCAGGATGGCCAGCATCTGTGTTCTCATGTGGTCCCTCTAGTCTCCGGCCAGGAAGCCAAGGGCCAAAGGGGTATTACCACAAACGGATCTCTTGGTGAAAGGCCAGACTCACTGGTGCCAGCTAGCGGTAAAGGCTTTGCAGTGATGGAGAACACAAATGGTTGAGCATCACTACAGAACTACATGCAGTCCCCAAAGATTCCTCAAGTCTAAATCCCTGCTTCAAATCCCTTGTCTTTAGGAGTGAAACTCAATAATAGTTATAAAGGACCAGGATTAACCTGTGTAGTGGGAGCAGGCCGACTCTGGCCTAAACGCCATGGTGTGGTTCTGGTTCCTTAGTGGCTTCAGGCCGAGGTCCAGGTATCTGCATGAAACCAAGGCAGCCAAAGTTGCGGTGCTTGGCCATTGGTACTGATCCCCTGCAGGTTCATTTCTGTTATCCAGTCGGGGTGTTGTGTGTGTGTGTGTGTGTGTGTGTGAGTGAAATGGCAATTGCCCGTAGCAGATGTGGGGCTGCGTGAGTGTCTGACGGGCCCAGAGCACGCCACAGAGATTAGAAGGGCTTTCCACTTAAAGCTTTTCATTGGAGTATAACTGCATGTTAATGCAAACTTGCTGTTTTGAGCAAACCAGACATTTCAGTCTTTATATTTAAACTTTTATCCCACCCTTCTGCTAAATCTCTCTTCAGGGAAGTGTGACTGCACCTCAGCTATTACCTGGCAATGTATTAGGACAGTTCAGCAGGGATAAAAACCAAACATTAAATGTCTTTGCCCAGTGCGCCCCCCCCCCCATAGCATAGTTGCCAGGCGAGCCTCCTGGTGGAGATAATTCCACAAACGGGGTGCCACAGCACAGAGCGTTTTCACTTCAGTTGCCCCCTCCTCGCCGCAACGGTGAGCGCACCCGGAGAAAGGCGTCTGAAGTAGGTCCCGGTGCGTGAGAAGGTCGGTACGGGAGGAGACGTTCATTGGAGTAAAGCCACGTTGCTCTCAGGCCAATCTGCAACCTCCAAGAAACCCCACCTGTGGCTGGAAAGCTCTCTACAGCCCCCTGAAAATGCCAGGACCTCACCTGAAAAGTCCTGAGAGTTCTCAAGCTTTGCTTGCTTCTCCTGTCTGTAGAGTTCTAGTTGCTCTTTAAACCCAGTCCTGTATTTCCTCTGCCAGTGTTTCCTTGTCCAAGGGCGCTTTTCAACGGTGTCTGTGTGTGTGTCTCTCTTCTCCAGGTGGAGTACCACTTTCTCTCCCCCTACGTCTCTCCGAAAGAGGCTCCTCTCCGGCACATCTTCTTTGGCTCCGGCTCCCATACTCTGCAGGCATTGGTGGACCACCTCCGTCTCCGGAAGGACGAACCAAACGCTTTCAATGAAACTCTGTTCAGGAACCAGCTCGCCCTGGCAACCTGGACAATCCAGGGTGCTGCTAACGCCCTCTCTGGGGACATCTGGAACATAGACAATGAATTCTGAAGAAGTAGGGCACTTAATCTGAGGTTCAGCAACAGGGAACCCTTCCTCCTCAAGCAAAAGCACACAGCAAGGTCCCCTTTACCAAGGGGTGAGCAACCATTTTTCTGCTGAGGGCCATATTCCTTCAGGAATAACCTGTTGGAGGCCACATGCTGGAGGTGCTGGGTCCAAATGTATATGGGCCCACCCTCTGTTCCCTCTCTCTTCTTGCCACCCCTTTCTTTCTCCTCTTCCTCCCCGTCCCCACTGAGCAGGCTTCTTAGGAAGGGAGAGTTCATTCTTGCCAGAGGTCTGGAGTTGTTGTTTGCAGAAGGCTTTTGAAATGAGGTAAGGGGCACTTGACATAGGCTGTCCATCCCTGCCTTAGCCCTTCAGAGCATCTTCAGATAACCAGACTAAAACTTTGAGCGTGGGTAGGTAACCTTAGGCCCATGGGCTAAATCCGGCCCTCTGGGGATCTCAGTCTGGTTTTTCGGGGTTCCGCCAATGGCCACCCCTCCTTCTCCTGGCTCCACCCCTTTCCCCCAACCACCAGTCATTTGGTGGTTTCCCGGCTTTTGTGCAGTTTTTTCCCCATCCTAAAAGGCTGAAACGCCTCTCCAAAGGCTTTGTTACTGGCTGGAAGAGCTTTGCACTAACATATGCTGGGATTCTTGGCCCTGCTCCTTTTGCATTTGGCCCTGTCCACCACTGGAATGCGGCCCCTGAGAGCTTCTCCAAAATGGCATTTGGCCCTTGGGCTGAAAGAGTTTCTTGATCCCTGACAGAGAGCAATTCAAAACACACCAGAATGTCCTGAAATGAATTCAGATGTATGTTAATGCTCCTTTCAGTGTGCTAGCCTAACCAATGCATCAAGCGGTGGCCATGCTGGCTGGGGGTGATGGGAGTTGTAGTCCAAGCTACTAGGAGGGTGCTGGGTTGGGGAAGGCTGACCTGCAGGAATAGCAGAGGGCTGGGGCAATTTATCCCCTGTGCAAGAAGAGGGCTGTTACAGGTCCACAAGTGGAGGGGATGCAGTCTTCATTTGCAAAGCCATGTTGCAATGCGCCTACACAGCTCGTTAAATGCTCCATCCCACAGGAGTGGCAGCCCTCTCAGGTAATTACTCAGGCTTTCATTTGAACAAGGCCCACATGCTTAGCAGCCAAATGTTTTCAGGCTGCATGTGGGCAGAGAGTGCCTAAGCAGACTAGGAACAGGCTCCTGGCAAGTGGGGGGTTTGGCATGCCCATATGTCTCCCGGTATTGTCGTAAGAAGGCAGAGAAGAACAGGCCTGGTCTTGCGCTTATGGAACACAAGGCTGGTTGGTGCAACGAACAGATTTTCTTGAGGATGTGCGCTTTCCACCACTGTCACTCCCCTCCTCTCATCAATTGCGCACCAACATCTCATGCGATCTTAGGCCAAGGTTCTTTTGCATCCAGCTTGGGGGTCGGCAGCATGCAACCCACAGGTCCGCTCACAGAGGCGCTGCAACGTGGAGGGAGCTTGACGCATTCTGCTCTAATACAAGCTGTGACCCTGTCCTGTGTCGGCTGTGTCTCGCATAGAGAAAACAGCACAGACGGCATGTACGGCCTGCGTTTGGACTTCGCAGCCACCCAACAGATGGCAAAGCCCAGAACTGTCTTCAGCCACACAGAGCCCCTTCTGGGTGACTTAGGGTAGCTGTTGCACAGTGTCAAGCCATCGGCGTTAGAGATTGCTCTTCTGTGCTTGCGTGGGTACAGCTCTGAATCTCAGCCTTGCTGGCAGACTTGATCGCAGGGTGGGGGTGTTAACTGGATTCCTTAGAAATGATGTGAGCCTTTCTCAGCTCCTGAAGCCCGAGGCGAGTTGGTTCATCTTGCAAGACTTGCCCTGGGATGTGAGACTCAACTTGTCAAACGCAACATGTTTACACTCTGACTCAAGGGGGAAGGGATTATTAAATGCATGCTGTATAAACACATCAGAGTCCATCTGCCCCCCTCTGCTCTGTATCCCTTCATAACCTCTTCAACTACCCCTGACAGCATGTGGTTAAATACATGTTTAAGGGCGCAATCCTATGCATGTTTAGACAGAGAAAAGGCTGCAACAACCGCTCCCCTTTGCTGCAGCAAGAGCGGACCTGGTGCAGCTCCCTGGAGTGCTGCCTACCAGACGCCTTGTTCTGAGACCCCCCCCCCTTAGAGTGGCGCGAGCGGGGGGCCAGGCTCTCTGGGAGCTACACCGGCAGCTTCCTATCATGGCTCTCTATAGAGCCCAGCCGCCTTGCTTGGCGGGGCCCTTCCTGAGAGCAAAGCCTTGGCGGGGAGGTGGTCCTGGGGACCGCCAGTGCTGTAGCATCCCCCAGAGCGAGGACTCCACTGAGCGCGGTATTGGGGGAAGGCAGGGGGGAGGGGGGCTGCAGAGGCTCCTGCTCCTCCCCGCCTAGCAGCAGAAGACGGGGTGGCGCTCCTCCCGCGGCAGTGGCTTGCGCTCGCCGCCCCTGCGGCAGCCTGTCCTCCCACCTCAGGCGGCCGGAGGTCTTGAGTTGGCCCTGGTTTCACCATATCAAGGGCTATTCCAGCCCATGCAGAGCTTTGCTGGCTGGGGAATGCTGGGAGCTGTACCTTTTCTCTGTAAACATGCATAGGATTGCGCCCTAAGTCTCAAGAAATAGATGAAAACAGAAAATTGCCGGCAATTGTTGAAAACGATGGTTTGACATGCTTGGCCTGCAGATGGCACTATAATACTACTGGTTGGCATGTTGTTTTCTCCCACACATAGTAAAAAGTAAATACATTTGCAGCTGGAGAATCCTTTCGCAGCCTCCTTTTTAGGGGAGAAACAAATTCTCCGTGGCTGAGTCTGCTAATGGCGCCTTTGCCACCAAGGTAGCAAAAGGCTTCTATGGGGAAAGTCTGCCTTTCTGGACAACTGCCGTCTTTTAAGGCTTTGGCTTAACCCTTTTGCCCTCATCGGTGAAATTAAGTTTCGATCCGCGTAACTGAACTGCACAGGCATTCTTGTAGGGAAATGTAGATTGTAAACTCCTCAGGGCAGGCATCTGTTTTCTTGCTGGTTACTCTGTTAGGCACCATGCAAATGAATGGTGGTATCATAAGGACCCCTACCATTGCTCTGGCTTGGCCTCCCCAGTCCATTTCCAGGCCCAATTCAAAGCGCTGGGCTTGAGCTTTAGAGAGACCATCGTGACTTGGGGCAAAGATTCCTGAAGGATGACCTTCATGTGTCTCCACATGTACCTGCCTGTACTTTGATATCATCATCTGAGATTCTCCTCCAGGTTTTCCCACTGTCTGGTGTACAGCAGGTGGCTACAAGCATGATGGCCTTTTCAGTGGTGGCCCCTTGGATAAGGAACAATCTCCCTAGAGAGACTTGCTTGGCACCCACTCTGATGTTTAATTGCCCCAGAGTTTGACATTTTTGTTTATCTCTTTTATTCTGGCTCTTATATTTATGCCGCTTTTACAGCACATTTACAGATTTGCTGCTTTTAGTTTATTTTTCTGTACTAGTTATTTTATCGTGTTTTTAAAAATATCTTATTGTAAGCTGCCCTGATCATTTTTTTTAAAGATGGGGTATAAAGCTTAATAATAAACAAACAAATATTGAACTTGGGGTAACCTAATGAAATTTAGCAGCAATAGGAACAGAACGGATGAATGGAAGTAGTATATCATACAGATCATTTACGAATTTAACTGTACTGGCAAACGTATGTGCGTCATGCTCGTGTGCCATTTTCTCTTTGTGAATGGAGCAGTGCCAAGGACAGTTGTGTGCCAGCCTAGACAATTGTGCAAAGGCAGTTCGGTGAAATCACAACAGAGAGGAGTGGGGGAAACTGATACCCTGATTTGCAATGTGTGAGGATTAAGAGCAGAGGGAGGATTTTAAAATCTGAAGAATGCCTGTTATGCCAGTTTAGCAGCCCCACCACTCACTGCATGGGGTTATTTTCCAGGAATTTTGGCTGATTTGCAGCTAAGCTCTTGGAGCAGCAGCAATGCCAGATTAAGTTATTGAGCGTGCCGCTCAGGTTCCATCCATACAACAGATGCGAGTCTGGGCATGGAAAGGAGATCTGTTTTCCTCCTCAGTAGTCAGAGGCTGTTGAAAGAAATTCTTATCCGTTGTGTGAACTTTCCTGTCCTTAACAGAGGCGGAGTGCAATACTTCACAGCTCTTTTGTCTCCCATAGTTCCATACATGAAGTTCCTGCATATCACTTAGTGCAGTTTGGATCATTAAAAAAAAAGTTAATGGGCACACTCCACCGGGAAGGACAAGCAAGCTCATTGCGATGTATGGGAGCTGCAAAAGAGCCAGTGTGGTGTAGCAGTTAGAGTGTTAGACCGGGACTAGTCCCCGCTCAGCCAGGAAGCTCACCGGGAGGCTTTGTGCCAGTCACTGACTCTCAGCCTAACCTACCTCACAGGGTTGTTGTGAGGATTAAATGGAGAGGAGGAAGACCAAGTAAGCCACCTTGGGTTCCTTGCAAGAGGAAACAAGGCAGGATGTAAATGAAATGAATGAATGAATGAATGAATGTTACATTGTGCAATTCTCCTTCATTACAATCAGGACAGGATAATGTCTGATGGACTGAGCCTAACTAAAGCTTCTAGTCCTCATGTATGTCTGTAGATATTTTTGGAAACACACAGGGAATTGGCTGAAAAGGCTGGTGTTATGGAATAGGGTCTTGTAAGCCACGTCCCTTTCTCATAACAACCCACTACGTTCCTTCACTTGGCCAGATGTTTCATTCCACCACAACTACTGTATCCTCCTCCCAAAGAATGCAACATTTCAAAGGTCATGTTCATTGACAATCAATATGGGATCTGAATCAAGCAACCTGAAGCTGAAGAAGCACATTTGCAGGCAATGCGCTGACTGGCACTGAGTGCTCATCATGACCACGTACCACCCTTCCCAATGGCCACGCTGGCTGGGAATGATGGGACTTGCAGTCTAACACATTTGGAGGGTACCAGGTTGGGGAAGGCTGGTGTGTGTGGCCACACACACACACAGCATAATACTCAGTTTATTAGGATCAGTGTTACTGCAACCCAAGGCACAGTTATCCAGGTGCAGGCGCTGCTGAACCCAGTGCTGCTTGCTCCTGCCTTCATAGTTTCAACTTGTAAAACACGCTGAACCTTAACAAACGATCTTCAGCCAGCTGAAATGCAACCATGAGCTTTTAATTAGAAAGGCAAACAATCTCACAAGGACAGGCACCCATTTAATCTGCTGGAGTGCAGTCAGGAGCCCTGTCAAAGAAAAGGAAAGAAGTAGCTAACCTCTGCTTGATTATTTTCCTCATTGGCCACTCAGTGGGGGAAAAGAAGCCACTGTGGCTTCTAAACCACCCCACAACCCATGGCTTGTTGTAGGGGTTGTGGGGTGGTTTAGAAGCCACCCCCACCGCGCGCTGTGCCGGGTTTGGACAATACAGTGCAGGCAATTAGGCAAATGGCAGGCATCCAAGCGGCATGTGCAGGGGCAGGGGAAAAGAAGCCACTGTGGTTTCTTTTCCCCTGCTGATCGTGCGGACCTGGCTCTGACTTCCTCTGTGTCAGGGGTGGTCAACTTTGGGAGGTCTGGGGGCCATTTTTGCCCCCCTGTGGGATACAGTCCACTGAGTACCTCACACTCCACAGAGTCTCCCCTGCAAAAGCAAGAAGAGGAAGAAGAAGAGAACAGCCATGCTGGATCAGGCCAAGGGTCCATCTAGTCCAGCATTCTGTTCCCACAGTGGGCAACCAGCTGTCAGCCAGGGACCCTCAAGCAGGGCATGAGCACAACAGCACCCTCCCACCCATGTTCCCCAGCAACTGGTGTACATAGGCTCAGTGCCTCTGCTACTGGAGGTAGCACATAGTCATCAAGACTAGTAGCCATGGATAGCCTTTTCCTCCAGGAATTTGTCCAACCCCCTTTTAAAGCCATCCAAATCGGTGGCCATCACTACTTCCTGTGGTAGCAAATTCCATTGTTTAACCAGGCGCTGTGTGAAGAAGCCCTTCCTTTTATCTGTCCTGAATCTCCCACCAGTCAGCTTCATAGGATGACCCCATTGGGTTCTAGTATTTTGAGAGAGGGAGAAAAATGTCACCCTATCCACATTCTCCACACCATGCCTTCTCTTGTAGGGGAGATGCTCCAGCTGCTTGACCATTTTAGTTGCCCTTTTCTGCACCTTTTCCAGCTCTAGAATATCTTTTTTTAGGTGTGGTGACCAGAACTGCACACAGTATTCCAAGTGTGGTCGCACCATAGATTTGTATAAGGGCAGTATGACATTGGCAGTTTTGTTCTCAATTCCTTTTCTTCTTATGCCTAACATGGAGTTTGCCTTTTTTACAGTAGCCGCACACTGGGTTGACATCTTCCTTGAGCTGTCCACCACAAGCCCAAGATCTCTTTCCTGGTCGGTCATCGCTAGCTCAGATCCCATCAGGCTATACTTGAAGTTGGGATTTTTTGCCCCAACGTGCATCACTTCACATTTGTTTACATTGATCCACATTTGCCATTTAGATGCCCATTCTCACAGTTTGGAGAGATCCTTTTGGAGCTCCTCACAATCCCTTTTTGTTTTAACCACCCTAAATAATTTGGTGTCATCCGCAAACTTGGCCACTTCACTGCTCACTCCTCATTCCAGATCATTTATGAACAGGTTGAAAAGCATTGGTCCTAATACAGATCCCTGTGGGACCCAACTATTTACTTCCCTCCATTGGGAGAATTTACCATGTATTCCTACTCTCTGCTTTCTGTTCTTTAACCAGTTACTGATCCATAAGGGGACCTCTCCTCTTATTCCATGACTGCTAAGTTTGCTCAGGAGTCTTTGGTGAGGGACATTGTCAAAAGCCTTTTGGAGGTCCAAGTAAACCATGTCTATCAGGTCACCCCTCTCTACATGTTTACTGACACTCTCAAAGAACTCTAAAAAGTTAGTGAGACCGGACTTACCTTTGCGGAAGCTGTGTTGATTCTTTTTCAGCAGGGCTTGTCCTTCTATGTGCTTACTAATTTTATTTTTATTAATGCCTTCAACCAATTGGGAGAGCCAGTGTGGTGTAGTGGCAAGAGTGTTGGACTAGGAGCCGGGAGATCCGGGTTCTAGTCCCCACTCGGCCATGGAAGCTCACTGGGTGACTTTGGGCCAGTCACAGACTCTCAGCCCAACCCACCTCACAGGGTTGTTGTTGTGAGGATAAAATGGAGAGGTGGAGGAGGATAATGTAAGCCGCCTTGGGTTCCTTGCGAGAGGAAGAAAGGCGGGGTATAAATGCAATAAATAAATAAATAAATACCTGGAACAGACGTTAAGCTGACCAACCTGTAATTTCCTGGATCCCCCTGGTTCCCTTTTTGAAAACTGGTGTTACACTGGCCATCTTCCAGTCCTCTGGTACAGAGGCTGATCTTAGGGACATGTTGCATATTTTGGTTAGAAGGTCAGCAATTTCATATTTGAGTTATTTGAGAACTCTAGGATGGATGCCATCTAGGCCTGGTGATTTATTTGCTTTCAATTTATCAATAAGGTTGAGACTTCATCTTTTGTCACCACTATTTGCCTCAGTTCCTCAGACTGCCTTCCTGAAAACATCATCAGTTCAGGCACAGGTAACTGTCCTATATCTTCTGCAGTGAAGACTGATGAAAAGAATTCATTCAGCTTCTCTGCAATCTCCTTGTCCCCCTTCAGTATTCCTGTAACTCCGTTGTCATCCAGTGGTCCAACTGCCTCCCTAGCTCGTTTTCTGCTTCTGATATATTTAAGGAAATCTTTACTGTTGGCCTTGATGTTGTTAGCGATAGGCTCTTCAAAATGTTTTTTTCCCCATCTTTTATTGTCTGCTTGCAAGCTTGTGCTCCCTTTTGCTTTCCTCACTTGGGCAAGACCTCCATTTTCTGAAGGAAGCGCTCTTCTCTCTACTAGCTCCCTTGGCACTGCTCGTTAACCATGCCGGCAACCTCTTGGACTTGAAAGCGGAAGCAGCAGCAGCAGTGAAGCCAAATCTCGCCCTCTGGGTGCTCCATAGCTGCTACAGAAGTCATTGTTTTTTGGTTAAAAAAAACTGGAGGGTGGTGAGGGCTGCACTGGGGGCAGGAACCACATGTGATCTTCAGGCCAAGTGTTTCCCACCCCTACCCTATAGCCAGTGCTAATCTTTCACAAACAACAGTAAAACTTGAAAGCCTCATTATCACCTCATCCATTTGGCAGAGCAAAGCGGGTCTGTCAATTATCCTGGCACTCCAGCAGATGACATCACCCTCCTGCTCCCCAAAAATCCTGGAACTCTTCTCCCCCATATTCTCCCCCCAGAACACATCTGCACTGCACCCTGCTGTTTGGGCAGGGGACGGGGGAGAGTGTGAGAGCAACACACTTAAGACAAGACACAGTATTCACATATATCAAAGGGAGTGGGGAGACATGGGGAATAGTTTTAGCAGTTATACTTTGCAGAATGCGTTCTCCCTTTGCAGTGCTCTGTCCTGGTACCCCCAGTTCTCAGATTGCAGTGGGGTTGTGTTTTAATGCTTAACCCCCTATGTATGTTGTGAGGCCACACTGTTTTGTGCAAAGGGCTCCATGCATGCAATTCCCCCATCACCAAAGCTCCCCTTTTTGAGCTCTAAGTGTACATGACATGGGGCCAGACAGATACAGCTCCATACGCACCCCGTGCACCCTGACACCCAAGTGATGGTCTCCCTGTGTGGGCGTTAGATACCAATGGAGGCGTGCTGTGAATTGGATTTTGATTTCTGCCATGTCCTATACTTTGTTAGGGCCATGTGGGCAGGGCCATCAACGTGAGGGCAGTTAAGATGCTGAACTGCAGACTGGAAGGTCGGTAGGTCAGCAGTTCGAGAGCCGAGTGCTGCGTGACGGAGTGAGCTCCCGTCTTCAGTCCCAGCTTCTGCCAACCTAGCAGTTCGAAAGCAAGAAACTGCAAGTAGAGAAATAGGTGCCGCCTCGGCGGGAAAGGTAACAGCGCTCCGTGCACCTCGGTGTTCAGTCATGCCGGCCACATGACCACGGAAGCGTCTTCGGACAGCGCTGGCTCTTCGGCTTAGAAACGGGGATGAGCACCGCACCCTAGAGTCGGACACGAGTGGTTGGGGACACCTTTGCCTTTTTACTGAAGTCAGTGAAGGAAAGTCAATGGGAAGTCAGTGGGAAGGAAATCTTTTGTGTCCGGTCTGGGGCTTCCGTAAAGCCCCATGCCATCGATGGGGACATGCCCATGGCTCCTCCCCTGTGCTGCCCATGCCCCACCCACAACTCCACCCCTTCTCAGCCATTCCCTAGAGTCCCTGAGCTGCTCTGCCAGTATAGAAGAACTTCTGCCAAATCCTTGGCTGCTCAGCCAGCGTACCTTTGGTATCTGACTGCGTCCTGAGATCACTGCAGGGAACGGTATTCTTCCAGAATAATCAATCATGGTTAACCTATGGAATTCACTACCACATGATGCGGTGATGGCCACCAATCTGGATGGCTTTACAAGGGGGTTAGACAAATTCATGGAGGATAAGGCTGTTGGCGGCTATTGGAAGTGGTATGCCTGTGTACACCAGTTGCTGGGGAACTTGGGTGGGAGGGTGCTGTTGCACTCATGTCCTACGTGTGGGCTTCCCACAGGCAGCTGGTTGACCGCTGTGTAAAGAGACTGTTGGACTAGGTGGACCTTTGATCTGATCCAGCATGGCTCTTCTTATGTTCTCAACCATCATCTGGGATGTGTTTGTGTGTAATGGTGACTCTCCTTTCCCTAAGACCACCCCATCTCCTGCCTTGTAAACAATTCCCGATTCAGCAATGGAAGCAAAACATACACCAGAAAGACAATTCTGCTGGATTTTCTCTTGCAAGACTTAACTTAACCTTCCCCAATCTGGCAGTCTCCAGATGTGCTTGGACTACAACTCCCATCACCATCAGTGGGCATGCTGGCTGGGGATGATGGGCATTGTACAGGCTTAAGTTCATACTTGTGCATACTGCTCTTAGCTGGTGGCTGCCACTCCAAGCCTGGTGGGAGTACATTACCAGCAGCAGGCGCCCTTCAGAATCTGGCCCACCATCCCATCAACCTGAGGGTTGCCCAAAGCTGTGAAAGCTGCACCTCCCCGGATCAAAAGCAAACAAGCAGCCGGCCCTGCCGCTCCACCTCACCGGCAAGGCGCTCGCTTCGCCCCAGCAGCAGCGCCCCGCCAGGGCCGGCCTGCTGCGAGTTACGCCAAGTGCGCAGCTCTCTGGGAACGGAAGAAGCGGGGATGCAGGAACGGCTGGACCACTCCGCCCTGGCGCATCCTCCCAGGGGCGGCTTGTCCCGCGCCGCTCGCCTGTCACGGGGCGCTGGGATGACTGCCGCCTCCCGAAGCTGCGCAGTCATCGCCGCCTGTTACATAACCCGGGCACTGAAGTAATGAATGGGCGAACCCCCCCCCGCCCCATCCGCTCCCTTTCTAGGCACAAACTCCGTCCGCGCTCCGCGCTAACTCCTCGTTGCCCTGGTCCGGCCGCTTCGGTGGAGGGGCGGGGAGCCCCACCTGTCCGCCGCCCCGCCGGAGCCGCCTCCTTCCGCTCCGGCCCTACCGCCCGGTCTCCCTCCCGGCCGCGATCTGGCCGGCTCCGCCGGGGCTCCTTTAAGGCAGGCGGGCGACGGGGGCGGAGCGAGGCGAGAAGGGAACAAACCGAGCCACGCGCCGGGCGCCTCCGCGCGAGCAGAGCCGGGCCGAGTGGCGCAGAGGCTGGGGGGGCCGGGGGCCGCCGGGCGGAGAAGGGCTGCGGGAGGGGCCGCGATCCGGCCGCGAGAAGGCGGGGGGGCGGGGACAGTGAGGGGGGGCCGGGCAGCCGAAGAAGGCGACCGCGGAAAAGTTTTTTGGGAGGGGGGAGAGGAAACAGGGGTGTTGGGGGGAAGTAGGAAGCAGCGAGCGCAGCTGGGTAGGGAGTTGGCTGTTGGGCGGGAGGGTCCCGGGAGAATTGGGGGGGGCGTTCGGCGGGCTGCAAGTTGGCGAAGGTGCCCCGGTGAAGAGAAGGGCCGAAGGAGCGCGGACTCGGGGAAGGGGGCGCTCCGGCGAAGGGGGGTGCAGGGAGAAGTCGGGGCGGAGCAGGGGCATCCAGGGGGCCGCTCGGGGCCCAGCCGTCGGAAGAGGAAGGCGGCCCGGGCTCCGACCGCCGCGGCGGAGGCGGTTTGGCGCGGGGCGCGCGGGGCGCCTGAGCCGGGCGGCGGCGGCGGTGCGGGCCCGCGGGGCGCTCTGCTGCCAGGAGGCGCTGGGGCTCGGGCG
Source organism: Heloderma suspectum (assembly GCF_057233095.1). NCBI lineage: Eukaryota > Metazoa > Chordata > Lepidosauria > Squamata > Helodermatidae > Heloderma > Heloderma suspectum. The sequence goes on along the minus strand of NC_139460.1, from coordinate 325,514,101 downwards.
GGGCGTCGAGGAGGCGGGGGGCTTGGCCGTCGCGGTCCAGGAGCGGGGCTGGGGCGCCGGCGTGCAGGAGGAGGCCCTGCGCTGGGGCGTGCAGGAGGGCAGCCGGCCGCCGCCTGCGGGAGCGGAGGACGGCCCGGCGGCCGGGGCCCCGGCGCAGCAGCAGCAGCCGGCGGAGGAGCGGCGGCGGGGCTGGGCAGAGGGCGAGCGGCGGGCGAGGGCCGCCCGGGCGCCGGCGGGCCAGGTGCAGTGGGCAGGGGCAGGGCGGCCGGCAAGGGGCGCCGGCGTGCAGGAGCGGGCCGGCCGGCGGGGGCCGGAGCGCTGCGGGGTCGAAGAGGAGCAGCCCCCCGGGGGCCAGGAGGGGGCGCCGGCCCGCGGGGAGGGGGTGCCTCCGGAGGAAGAGCAGCCCGCCGGGGGCCCGGTTGGCCCCGGCTTGCTGGAGGAGCAGGGGCTCGGCCAGGGGGGGTGGCAGGAGCAAGGCTTGAGCCTGGGGGGCCGCCAGGAGGGAGAGGGGAGGGCTGGGGGGCCGGCGCAGGAGGTGGGCCTGCGCGCCCAGCACCAGCCTCAGGGCGAACGGGATGTGAGCCCGGGGGCCCCCCTTGAGCCCAGCTGGGGGGTCAGGCAGGCAGTGCAGCACTCAGCCTTTCAGGAGGGCGGGGTGGGCCAGGGGGTGCAGGAGGAGGGGGGGCTGAGCCGGGGAGTGCAGGAGGGGCGGCAGGAGCGTGAGGGCTTAGGCTGCGGGGTGCAAGAAGGGGTGGGCAACTCCAGCAGGCTTCAGCCACAGCAGGGGTAGAGGAACACGGGGGGAGTGGATCCGTGGGCACCCCGAAGATTCCCCGGCAGTGGAACGTGGCACGCTGTGGCAGCTGGCTGGCGGACTGGGAGATCCACGGCTGCCCTGGCAACAAGGATCCGGTGTGCTGTGTGGCTCTGGCGTGCTGTGTGGCCGTCACCGCTTCCCTTTGCAGCAGGGACTGCTGGGGGTTCTGTACAGGTGAACCTGGAAAGGCAGCCTCCGGGCAGTGCCTCGGCACTGTTTGCTGGACGTCTGGGATGCTGCCTGGGCTCTTGTGTCCGTGGGCCTAAAGGCGTGTGGGCCTTGGCTGTACCTGCTTGAGCATTCCGGAGCTTTGTAGCCGTCTCTGTTCCCCACGCATCATGCCAAGGCAACCGTGCCCAGTGAGCGGGCTTGGGCTGTTTCACCAGTGCTGTGCAGCGATGTCTGTTCGCACCTGGTTCCTTTGGAGTGACTTAACCATGTTGTTAACACCTTTCTCCATTCTGCAAGCTTCGTGGTTTAGTCTTGCCAAGCCTTGTTCTTCCTGTGCCAGCGTGCAGAGTTTCCACTCAAAGCCCTAGAAGCTGCACGCACTGCAATACAAGCTGCAGTGTCACCTCGTCTTGCGTGTTTCCGCCTGCTTCTGTCTGGACTGCAACAACAGCTTCCTTCCCTCTGCACTGAATCCAATCACAACCCTAACTGTTGCATGCAGTATGAAGGGCCTGCGGTGTGCTCCGAGCTGAAATGTTGTCTTACCTTGTGCGTCTCCACCTGCATGCCGGGAGGCCTTGCAACTGGACTCTTCACACTGTCTTGTGCTAAGTATCCCTGCCTGGCCCTTTGGATTATTACAGCAGATGCGATGTCTTCCTTGCGTGGAGATCTGTGCCACATCTAATCAGAGACAGTGAACTTGGCTGCATACCTGTTGCTCTGGGCCACAGTTGCATGCACGTTGCTACTCTGCAAACCACAGCAATGTTCCGTCTCTGTCTGCCTGGTTCTTTGAGATTAAAACGGCAACCTTCCCCAAGTAGCTGTCTTGGCATTGTGTAGCCACAAGAGTGCACATCGGGTCTGCCGGTGCGCAGCAGCCAAAGCCGGGGATGCAGTGAGAGGCTGTGTGTGTGTGTGTGTGTGTGTGTGAACAACGCTTGGCCCTCCTGGCATATAAGATCAACAGCGAGCGAGAAAAATAATACAGCCTTGGTACCCACACACTGTAATTCTGGAGTTTATCCCTCCTCTTCTCTTGAGAGGCGACGTGGGAGCCCTGCGACAGACAGAACACAGTGACCGAGGGCAAGAAAGGAAGCATGGGGCCAGCAGGTAAGGAGCTTGGGCTGGGGTGGTGCTGGTGAATGCATCCCCCACTGTATCAAGTTTCTTGCCTTGTTCATTCCTGTTAGAGGAGCTTAGACAACTTGTGACGCTCACCATGCTCTTGTCCGGAGGTTGTTGGTCAGATTAGGTTGATGGAATCCATTCCCAGACTTGGTTTAGGGATGAAGCCAGGTCTGTGGTCGTGAACTGGTGTTCTTAACAATTATATTTGATGAAATGTTGCCTCCACAGTCTTTTCAAAAACAGAACTGCAGTGTGCTCTCAAACGCACACTGTGTAAATCAAACCAGAATATGAAAAAGTTCCAAACATCCATAAATTATATCAGTACAGTAAAACATTCCACATTAACCATTCATTATAAAAATAAGCTGTGTGTGTGTTTCTGTTGGAAGGGGTGGGGGAGACCAGATCTCCTCATATCCCCCAAGCAGTCAGGGCAAGGGAAATCTTCAACTAACAGAGAAAAAATAGAGAAGTTCCAAAACTTCAGTGGTGGCTGATGCGTCTCTGACTTTCTTTAGACCTGACAAGACCTGTGTAAACCTGCATCTCAGGATGATAAAGGATCAGCTTGCCCCTGCAGAATCTGGATTTTGGCATGAGTTTCGATTTAAAATCAGAAACAAAAAAGCAAGTTAGCCCTCCTTGTTGCATGTACAATTAAAAAAAATGGTTGCAGTGCTAACGGTGGAGAATTTTGGTATCTTCGATGCAGGGTTGTTTTTGTTGTTTTTAATAATCCTAGATTTGGGACGTGCCTTTTACAAATATCTTGCCTATATGGTGGGATCATCCACTAACTAATCTTATAGATCCTTTTCCTGACTGCTGTGTGATTACACCAGCTCTGCTCTATACCAAAGGAAGATTCCTGGATAGCTGCCCCTCTGGAAATGGGTGGCTAATCATTCTGGAGGGCTCGAGTGAGTGAGCCAAAACACAGGACCAAATTAGGTGTGATGGGTCAGCCACATTTGTTATTCGCTTGCCTTCCCCATTCACCTCCCCTTGTGCTCTCTCATCCCAGATAGGAGAAAAGTGCCTGTGATGACAGAATGTGAGGAAGGTTTGATTCCCTTCATCCCTGCTCTCCTTCTGATGTAAAACCCAAACTCCTCACTCTCCAGCTTAAATTTGAACAGTGCAAACATGTGAATAAGCAAACATGGGTGCCCTGTCATATCTAGCTTGGCCCAAACCCTGCTAGAGAAGGCAAGAAAATCAACACATTTGGACTCTTGCGATTTGGAGGCAATCTTGAGATTTGAACACCCGTGTTTACTTATTGTGGACATCAATTGCATTGTATTTGCACAACCCCCCATGTAGCTTGTCCGGTTTTTCTGCATAGGGGTGTGTGTGTGTTTTTTCTGTAATGGCTGTCATGGGGAGGGAAAGAGGGAGCATGCCTGTGCCCTTCTAAGCTGCTGGACTCTTTTTACGTGGCTTGGTGGTGTTTCTGAGACTCATGGCCCATCCGTCAGTCTTCGCATGGGGCTGTGGAACAGATGACATGTCTGTATTTAGCTCGCAGATTGATCCAGCTGCCAGCCTCTTTAGCTGGCTCATGTCCTTGGTGGAAAGGGATAAGGGAGGATTAGAATCCATAACCTGGGGCATACTTTGGATATACAGTTAGAGCCAGGAATATTGGAACAAGGATAACTGTTTTGGCAGTTGGCCTCTGTACACCACCACATTGAAGTTGAAAGGAAACACACCCAGATGGGAGTGAAGTCAGGACTTCCTGCTGTAATTCAAGGGGTTTGACAGAAGTGGGGACTAACCATTCAGGAAGTACAGCCAGTGGCATACACACACACCCCCCCCCCCATCGTTGGTGGCTCATATGTAATGGAACAAACCAACATCATTTCAAACTTAAGGATGGCCTTTAACACCTGGATGGAAATCCTTTGCAGTCAATGACTGCCTGGTGTCTGGAACCCATGGACATGACCAATGCTGCATTTCCTCCCTCGAGATGCTTTGCCAGGCCTTTACTGCAGCTGCCTTCAGCTGCTGCTTGTTTGTGGGTCTTTCTGCCTTCAGTCTGGTCTTCAGTAAGTGAAAAGCATGCTCTATTGGGTTCCGATCAGGTGACTGACTGGGCCATTGAAGAACACCCCACTTCTTTGCCTTCAAAAACTCTGGGTCGCTTTTGCTGTTTGTTTTGGGTCATTATCCATCTGCAATATGAAGCGGCGTCCTATCAGTTTGGCAGCATTCGGCTGAATCTGAGCAGAAAGTATAGCCCTACACACTTCAGAATTCATTCTGCTGCTTTTATCAGCAGTCAGGTCTTCAAACGCCAGTGATCCGGTTCCACTGGCAGCCATACACGCCCATGCCATAACACTGCCTCCACCATGTTTGACAGATGATGTGGTATGCTTTGGATCATGAGCTGTTCCTTTCCTTCTCCATACTTTTATCTTATTCCAGAACTGGGCAGGCTTTTTTAGGTGTTTGCTGGCAAAGGCTAATCTGGCCTGTCTGTTCTTGAGCGTTACCAGTGGTTTGCACCTTGTTGTGAAGCCTCTGTATTTACATTCATAAAGCCGTCTCTTGACTGTAGATGTTGACAATGACATGCCTACCTCCGCAAGAGCATTCTTGAACTGGCTAGATGTTGTGAAAGGGTTCCTCTTCACCATGAGCAGCGTTCTGCGGTCATCCACTTTAGTTGTCTTCCGTGGTCTGCCAGGCCTTTTGGTGTTGCTGAGCTTGCCAGTTAATTCCTTCTTTTTCAGGATGTTCCAAACTGTTGTGTTGGCCACTCCCACTGTTTTTGCTATCTCTCTGATGGGTTTATGTTGTTTCCTCAGCCTAATGATGGCCTCCTTCACTCGCATGGATGCCTCTTTGGACCTCATGTTGGGCGTTCCAGTGAACAGCTACCAAATGCAAATGTAACACTCAGAACCACCTCCAGGCCTTTTCTCTGCTTGATTGGTCATGGGGTACCCAGGAAACAGGCCACACCTGGCCATGCAGCTGCTTGTCAGCCATTCGTTCCATTACATATGCGCTACCAACCATGGGTGTGTGTGTAAGCCACTGGCTGTACTTTCTGCATGGTTCATGCCCCACTTTTGTCAAACCCCTTGAATTACAGCTGGAAGTCCCGACTTCGCTCCCATCTGGGTGTGTTTCCTTTCAACGTCAATGTGGTGGTGTGTTGTTGTTCAGTCATTCAGTCGTGTCCGACTCTTCGTGACCCCATGGACCACAGCACGCCAGGCCTTCCTGTCCTGCGGTCTCTCCTGGAGCGTGCTCAAGTTCATATTCATTGCATTGGTGATGCTATCTAGCCATCTCATCCTCTGCCGTCCCCTTCTCCTTTTGCCTTCAGTCTTTCCCAGCATCAGGGTCTTTTCCAGAGAGTTTTCTCTTCACATTAGGTGGCCAAAATATTTGAGCTTCAGCTTCACGATCTGTCCTTCCAATGAGCACTCAGGGTTGATTTCCTTTAGGATGGACTGATTTGTCCTCCTTGCAGTCCAGGGGACTCGTAAGAGTCTTCTCCAGCACCACAGTTCGAAAGCATCAATTCTTCGGCGCTCAGCCTTCCTTATAGTCCAGCTCTCACAGCCATACGTTACTACTGGGAAAACCATAGCTTTGATTAGACGGACCTTTGTTGGCAAGGTGATGTCTCTGCTTTTTACTATGCTGTCTAGGTGTGCCACAGCTTTCCTCCCAAGGAGCAAGCGTCTTTTAATTTCATGGCTACAGTCACCGTCTGCGGTGATCTTGGAGCCCAAGAAAATAAAATCTGTCACAGCTTCCATTTCTTCCCCGTCTATACTCCAGGAAGTGATGGGGCCAGATGCCATGATCTTCGTTTTTTTAATGTTGAGTTTCAAACCAGCTTCTGCACTCTCCTCTTTCACCCTCAACAAGAGGCTCTTGAGATCCTCTTCACTTTCTGCCATTAAGGTGGTATCGTCTGCATGTTGGAGGTTGTTGATATTTCTCCCGGCAATCTTAATTCCGACCTGTGATTCATCCAACCTGGCGTTTCTCATGAAGTACTCTGCATATAAGTTAAATAAGCAGGGCGACAGTATGCAGTACTCCTTTCCCAATTTTGAACCAGTCGGTTGTTCCATGTCCGGTTCTTACTGTTGCTTCTTGACCCTCGTACAGGTTTCTCAGGAGACAGGTAAGGTGGTCTGGTACTCCCATCACTTTAAGAGTTTGCCACAGTTTGTTGTGATCCACACAATCAAAGGCTTTAGCGTAGTCAATGAAGCAGAAATAGACATTTTTCTGGAATTCTCTTGTTTTCTCCATGATCCAGCAAATGTTGGCGATTGGATCTCTAGTTCCTCTGCCTCTTCGAAACCCAGCTTGTACTTCCGGTAGTTCTCGGTTCGCATACTGCTGAAGCCTAGGTTGTAGGATTTTGAGCATCACCTTGCTGGCATGTGAAATGAGCGCAATTGTGCGGTAGTTTGAACACTCTTTGGCGTTGCCCTTCTTTGGCATTGGAATGTAAACTGACCTTTTCCAGTCTTGCGGCCACTGTTGAGTGTTCCAAATTTGTTGGCATATTGAGTGCAGCACTTTAACAGCATCATCTTTTAGGATTTTAAATAGCTCAGCTGGAATACTGTCATCTCCACTAGCTTTGTTGTTAGTAATGCTTCCTAAGGCCCACTTGACTTCACTCTCGAGGATGTCCGGCTCAAGTTCAGTGACCGCACTATCATGGCTATCAGGGACATTCAGATCTTTCCTGTATAGTTCTTCTGTGTATTCTTTCCACCTCTTCTTAATCTCATTTGCTTCTGTTAGGTCCCTGCGTTCTTGGTCTTTTATCATGCCCATCTTTGCACAAAACGTTCCCTTGAGATCTCCGATTTTCTTGAAAAGATCTCTAGTCTTTCCCACTTTATTGTTTTCCTCGATTTCTTTGCATTGTTCATTTAAGAAGGCCTTCTTCTGTGGTGGTGTACAGAGGCCAACTGCCCAAACAGTTATTCTTGTTCCAATATTTCTGGCCCTGACTGTATAGGCAATTGGGAGCAGTGATTTTCTACTCATCCCGAAATGACCTGGAGTTAGGGGTGCGCAGTGAGGTAGCCAAGTTTGTTGATGACACCGAATCATTTAGGGTGGATAAAACATGAAGGGATTGCAAAGAGCTCTGAAAGGATCTCTCCAAACTGGGAGAATGGGCATCAAAATAGTAAATGTAGTTCAGTGTAAACAAAAGTAACGTGATTCCCGTTGCAGCAAAAAATCCCAACTTCCATATACATTGATGGGATCTTGAGAAGAGAAAACTGAGGGGAGACAGGATAGCGCTCTTCAAGTACTTGAAAGGTTGTCACAGAGAGGAAGGCCAGGATCTCTTCTCTATCATCCCAGAGTGGAGGACGCGGAATAGTCGGAGCAATACGCCAATGGGACCCATTCCCTAGGGAGGTGGTGGGCTCACACACTGGAGGCATTCAAAACAAGGCTGGACAGCCACCTGTCAGGGATGCTCTGACTTGGATTCCTGCATTGAGCAGGGGGTTGGACTCGATGGCCTTGTAGGCCCCTTCCAACCCTACTATTCTATGATCTGAGCTGGCAGGGACTGACTAGGGAAAGCATCCTGATGTTGTGTCAACCTACTATGCAGTTGCTGTGAAAAAAAGGTAAATTCCATGGTGTGGGGATCATTAAGGCAAGGAATTGACAAGAAACCTGCTAATATCATCCTGCCCTTATACAAATCTATGGTGCAACTGCACTTAGAATACTGTGTGCAGTTCTGATCCCTGCACCTCCAAAAAGATATTGTTGCAGAAAAGGGCAACCAAAATGGTCAAGAGGCTGGAGTAACTCCCCTAGGAGGAAAGGTTACAACGTTTGGGGCACTTCAGCTTGGAAAACGGTGAGTAAGGAGAGGCATGAGAGATGCTTGTCAAGTTATGCATAATGTGAAGAGAGTGGATAGGGAAACTTTTTCTCCCTCTCTCATAATACTAGAAACCAGGGTCATCCCATTAAGCAGATTGGTGGGAGATTCAGGACAGATGAAAGGAAGTCCTGGCACATAGTTAAACTTTGGGATTCACTACCACAAATGTAGTCTTGGATAGAGATGTAACATTTCCAGAAATTTTGAAGCCATGGGGAGAGAAACATTTTTCCTGTTTTTTTCTGGAAAAAATGGAAATCTGGGGGGAAATGGAAAAATAAGCAATACTTTTTTTAGCACTCTTTCCAGATCTAAAGTCTCTTTGTTCCTTCAGGACAGCCTTCCCCAACCTGGTGCCCTCCAGATATTTTGGACCTCGGCTTCTATCAGCCTCAGACAGCATGGTCAATGGTCAGGAATGCTGGGCACTGTAGTCCAAAACATCCAGAGGGCATGACGTTGAGGAAGGCCTCTTTAGAAATGTAAAGCAGCCTTTATGTTCTTGAAGTTATATTATGTATAACATAGTTTGCTTATAAAGTTATCATTATATTTCAGAACTTTAAAAAGTGAACTCAGTAAATTTGTAATTATTGTCTGAATAAACTATACTTTAAAATTTTAATATGCCCAACATGATTAATTTTATGAGCAAACCAAGTTATACATATTTTAGGTTTCTAGTTTATGTCTGACAAGAAGGAACTTCAGCAAGTAGTCCGCAGAGGAAGGTAAGTCCGGTAACACAGGACTCTGTAGAACAAAATCCAAACTGTCAAGAATGTATATTTTCTTCCATATTATGATATGGTGACTCTGTTCACATGTTGGGGAACTGAGCATGACTTGGAACATCCCAAAATGTTTATCGGTAATAGATACATTGGATCAATAATTTTAATAAGAAATGGAAGAAATAACTATGCTGAAAATCTTACAGAGAGGATTAAAAAACATTTTTCCTCATGGCTTCGTTATTTCCAGACATTTTATATCTCTAGTCTTTCTATTAAAGTCTTCTTATTACATAGTGTTTGTTTGTTTATTTAATTATTTATAACCTTTGTATCCCACCCTATATCATTCAGGGCGGTGTACAGATAAAACCAATTTAAGTAGTATAAAACCATAAATAATTTAAACCACTAAAAACATATTAAACCATTAAACAAGTTAATACCAGTGAAAATCTTAAACAGTAAAATAGTTAAAACAGTGTGCTACTTTAGGGAATGCATTTTAGCCCTCAAAGGCTTTGGTAAAAAGCCATGTTTTTACTTGGTGTTGAAATGAAACCAATGTCTGCGCCAATCGGGCCTCCAAGGGGAGGGCATTCCACAACCGGGATGCCACAGCAGAGAAGGCCCTCTTCCACGTCCCACCATAGTGTGTCTCGCACTGGTGGGACGCAGAGGAGGGCCCCTCCAACAGATCTCAATCCTCGGGCAGGCATATATAGGGGGAGGCACTCCCTCAAATATCGAGGTCCCAAGCCGCTTAAGGCTTTAAATGTCATCACCAAAACCTTGAATTCTGACTGGGAGTGTATTGGCAGCCAGTGCAATTCCTTTAAAACTGATGTTATATGGTTTTTATGAGGTGTTCCAGTCAGTAGTCTAGCTGCTGCATTTTGCACTAGCCGCAACTTCCAAGTCGTCTTCAAGGGCAGCCCCACGTAAAGAGCATTGCAGTAGTCTAATCGGGAAGTCACCAGTGCATGTACCACTGTAGCTAAGTCATCCCTGTCCAGGAAAGGCCGTAGCTGGCGGATCAGCCGAAGCTGGGCCCAAGTACTCCACGCCACGGAGTCCACCTGGGGCTCCAGTGACAGGGGTGGATCTAGGAGTACTCCCAAGCGACGCACCTGCTCCTTCAGGGGGAGTGCAACCCCTTCCGGGACAGGTTGCTTACCCAATTCCTGGACTCGGGAACCACCAAGTTTTTTCTAAACTCAATTGCCACGGGTTGGGTAGGTGGGTCAGATTTTCAGGGGGACCCCAGCTGAGGAGGGAAGGGTTAATCCTCCCCTCCCCATGTATTGCAACCCCCCGCAGAAGATCAGACTCCCCTCCCCGCCCCGCCCCGCCCCGCCCCCACTCCAGGGAGTGGCAATGAAGCTGAGGATAAACACTTTCTTGGCTGCCAGCTAAGTTGTTTCCTAAGTTTCATTTCCATATAGGGGATGGAGTTGCAATTTGGGAGGGAAGGGTTAACTCTCCCCTCAAGTGCCCTGTGACCCCCCCCCCAAATCACCCCCATGTGGCAATTAAACTTGGGGGGACGGACATCTGTTGATGCCAAAGGAAGCTTTTCGGGGGCGTGATTGGGATGAGAAATTAATTGGCTGGCTTTGCCTTGTGTGTAAATGTAAATAGATCCTAGTAATTATTTCTAAATTTGCATACATAAATTTAAATTAGCATATGAACATTTTATGCAGATTTTTGTCTTACGGGCCTGGGCCCCACATCTTTTGAGCGCCTGCCAATGCCCCAGCATTCCCCTCTGACAGTCTTTGTGTCCTGCTGGTGTTCTGAAAGCACCTGGCTAGTCAGCGTGGGAACTGGGGCGCTAGAGCAGGAGACCGTCTGCCTGATCAAGCAGGGGCTCTTATGGCGGAGAAGTCAGTGGCTATTTGCCTTGATGACTCAAGCGAACCTCCGTGTCCGGAGAGACAGCGTATCTCTGAACACCATTTGCTGGGGTTGGTGGAGGAGCAAGAGAGGCCTGACTGCCTTCAAGCTCTCCATGTGGGCTTCCTGGAGACTGGGCTGGGCACCGTAAGACCGGGTAGGGAACCTCCGGCCCTAATCTGGCCTGCAGAAGCTAACCATGCAGCCTGCGGAGGCTTGGGGCCCTGTTGCAGGCTCCTCCCTCTTCCCAAGCCTCTTCCTTGGGCCTGGGGGCTTGGGAGGATGCAGGCAGAGGAAACCCTTGTTATCTCCAATCTGTGATTGGAGATAACAAGGGGATTCCATTGGGGGGGAGGGGGAGCAAATCCAGCTCAACATACTGGCCTCCCACAATAGGGGAATCCGGTGATCAGTAAAGCAGGATGTTCAAGTAGATCAGTTGCTGGCTGGGGATGATGGGAGTTGTAGCCCAATACATCTGGAGTGCACCAGCTTGGGGAGGGTTGGATTAGCTGGGCCTTGAGCAAGGCTCTTATTATATGCACGGTATCAGCAGTGTTGTGCTGACTGCCTTTCCAGGGAACTTGCCACCCATCTGTCGATGAGTTGCTGGTACGCGTCTGAGCTGCTCCCCCAGCCTGCCTGAAAGCTGTGCTCGGCCAGCCCTGGCCTGGCTTGGCTTCTCAAGGCTCTGTTCCTGGCCACAGCTGGCTGAGATAAGCCGTGTTCCCTGCCTGGCCTGGATGCCTTAAAAAAGAAACAATCGGTGAGGGAGGAAAGGGCTCATTTATTAGCCGTGGAGATAATTGGATTCAGTTGTGTTAAGGCTGGGCTGTTCTATTGCTAATCGCTCCCTGGTGATAAGCAAGTTTGCAAGCAGCCAGGCCAGGCTGGAGAGGGTGGGTGGAGCATTGCCCCCTTTTGCCTGCTGGAGGCACTGTTCTTTGAATGGGGCAGACATTCAGCTGGAGAAGCCTTTCCTGATATGGAGATATAATGACAGCTGCTGCCTGCATCGGCTGGATTTGCGCCTGCGCTGCTTAACCTATGTTACTGATCCAAGCCTGGGCTGCAGACTGAGGCATGGGCTGGTGTCATGAGCGGCAAAATATGGAGGCAGGGGTGATGGGGAGGGAAGAGGCCCGGGCTGGGGGAGCCAACAGGTCATCTGCCGAGGAACAGGGCTGTGCCCCGAGGGAATTTGAATGGGCCCGGAGCAATGTCAGGAACCAAATTCACAGTTGTAATTAGTGAAAGAACAGAACAGCCTCCCCACTAGTCAGCGCCCTCCAGAGGCGTAGGGCTACAGGCAGTGGTGTAGTGGAGGCAGGGCTTGCAGGGACGCGGCCCCGGCACTTTGTCATTGGCAGGGACTCTGATGTCATCTACCACCCCCTCAGAATTCCCTGTTCCCTCCGAGCTTATCTGCAATCCTCACTGTAGCTGTGGGGGGAATGAATTTTCCAAGCGATAATATATTGTTCCATGTTGGAATGCAAAGTATTTGGGATGACTTGGTCTGGAATGGGCAATTGAGACCTATTCGCTTTACCAAAGACAGGCTCCTGGTGGAGATGAAAACTCCTAGAACTGGTTTGTTGGTATGGATTGACACAGCGGCCTGAAATTTTTGGACTGCCCTTGGAGACTGTCACAATGAGCTCCTGCATTTCCAAATTTACCACGACACCAGTGTGTGTGTGTGTGTGGTTCAGTCCAGCTGGGTGTGTGGATGTCTCTGTTGGAGGGGGAGGGGGGGAGATACAATGAAGGAGCTTAGGGAACACTAATGGGTACTGTTGGGGTGCTAAGGGAGTGTGCCAGGGGGCTGTTTAAATGAGAAGGAATCTGTCCATGAGGGCTGAATTGGGAGGTTGAAGCTTCCCTTGAATATCATATTTTGAAAACCTAAAATGTTTGTGTTTGAGGGAGCGATTGGGTGAAAGAGATTTTAGCACTTTTCACCCACATTTTTTCTCAGATGTCCAGTTGAAATACCCCTGCCTCACTCTCAGCTGCGCTGTTTTTGGATCCCAGTTGAAGGCTGTATATCTTACATGCTCCTACAATCTTAGAAGGGGGCGTGGCTGTGACCGTCATGAAGAGGCCCTGCACTTCTGGATTTGCCACCACACTACTGGCTACAGGTCCCATAATTCCCCAGCCATGCGGGCCAGGTGATGGGAGTTGTAGTCCTAAGCCTCTGGAGGGCACTGTCTAGAGGGTAGGCTGCCCTACAGAGTAGGAGTGGAATCTTATTGGGTGCGGATGGATCTGAACAGATAGACCGCACTCACGTGAACTTTGCTTTGTAATCCACCCAGAGAGCCGTTTGTTATGGGGCGAATCGAAAAAATAATGGATCACTATACAAACATAGTGGGCCGCGGTGGCTTAGTGGTTAAGACGCTGAACTGCAGACTGGAAGGTTGGCAGGTCAGCAGTTCGAGACCCGAGTGCTGCGTGACGGAGTGAGCTCCCGTCTTCAGTCCCAGCTTCTGCCAACCTAGCAGTTCGAAAGCAAGAAATTGCAAGTAGATAAATAGGTACCGCCTCGGCGGGAAAGGTGACAGCGTTCCGTGCACCTCGGTGTTCAGTCATGCCGGCCACGTGACCACGGAAGCGTCTTCGGACAGCGCTGGCTCTTCGGCTTAGAAACGGGGATGAGCACCGCACCCTGGAGTCGGACACGACTGGTTGGGGACACCTTCACCTTCACCTTCATACAAACACAGAGACATACTGACCTGTCCTGGACTGAGTGAGTCAGTTGGCCCTCCTTGCCCAGCACTGTGCTGTCCACTCTGAATTCATTCATTCATTCATTCATTCATTCAATGTATAACCTGCCTAAATACAAATACTCTAGGTGGGTACAAAGTTAAAAACAGTTTAACAAAAAAGCAACAATAAAAACAACACAGCATAAAAACAGTATATAAGAGTCAACGAAAAGGAAGGAGAGTTCTCGAAAGGGAAGGCCTGCCGGAATAACAGTGTCGTTAATTAACAGTATATAAGAGTCAACGAAAAGGAAGGAGAGTTCTCGAAAGGGAAGGCCTGCCGGAATAACAGTGTCGTTAATTCCTGCTTAAAGACCTTCAGTGAGGTCAGCAGGTGCATTTCAACTGGCAGGTCGTTCCACGGCTGAGGGGTGACAAAGGAAAAGGTCCTCTGGCATGTCGCTGCCAGTCTCACATTAGGCAGGGCTGAGTTCGAATCCAGCCTTGCTTGGCAGCCTGAGCTGATCCTTCCTCTTGGACATACCAGTGACTGAACCTGAGGCCTTCAGGTGCCCTGCCCCCGTGCTCTAGTCCCTCCCCAGGGCAATATCCAGCTGTATACAGGCCATGGGCGCAACAAGCCCGCTGCTCTCCGCTTCTGACTGGCAGCTGATTTCAGGCAAGGAGGCCTTTCCCAGCCCCACTCCGAAAGGTACCTCTTGGGGTTGCTTTATTCCGGGCAGGGGTCGGCCACCCAGTGCCCTCCAGATGTTTCAAATGACAATTCCCAGAATCCTTGGCCACTGGCCATGCTGGCTGGGGGCGGTTGGACTTGTAGTCCAAAACATCTGGAGGGCGCCGGGTTGATCATCAAAAACATCATGTAAAAAGGCCGTTCCCAACCTGGTGCCCTCCGGGTGTGTTGGACTACAGCACCCATCATTTCCAGCCAGCATGGCCATTGGCCATGCTGGCTGAGAATGATGGGTGCTGTAGTCCAACACACCCGGAGGGCACCAGGTTGGGGAAGGGTGATACAGATCGTAACGAAATAGCCATGTAAATGAACGCACGGCTCCACCTCAGTGTTTTCCTTTTTCGCTTTCTGGCAACGGACTTCTTGAGGTAAGATCTGGAGCGGGTTAGAGAGCTCCTGGCTGGTTAGCAGCCCAGTCTTCCGGCCTCGCTTTCTTTTTCTGTGTCTCAGTTTTGGGAGTTCATCCCTGATTAGAAACTCGAATGGGTGAGGGTGCGGAGGAGGAGGAGGAGAGGGAGGCATCTGGCCAGAACCGCTGGGTTCAGGCAGGAGGTGTTTGCGATGGATGTCGTCAGCTGTCCTGAGTGTTTTCTCCACTTCCTCCGCTTCCAGGGACAGGCTGTCCTAAAATGTTCCCAAGCAGCTGGCCTGGCTGCCTGGCAAAGAAGGGCGATAGGGCCAGCTGGCCGTGGGAAACCTACCCTCCCACGGGTCCTGGTTGCTCCAAGGCATCCTCTGCTCCTGAGGGAGCAGGCCGGGGGATGCTGTATCCCTCTTAGCAGCAACAAACCTGTTTCTTGCAGGCTGGGGATGGGCAGGCTTCTACCACAGTTAACTGGGGCATGCAGCATCACATGCCAGCCGGGGGACATCAGAACTGGTGAGTCCTGATAGGCTGTATTTCCCAGGGAGGGGACGTCTCTGCTGTTGAGATCTGGTTGTCTGTTTGTTTAGAATTCTTATTTACTACTTAAATAATGCTGTAACTCCATTTGGCACTTTGCAGCACCTCATAAGCGAAACCAGACAGGTCTCTGCCCCCAGGGAACTTACACTCTAACAATTGGCAGTGGGGGCGATGGCAGAAGCATAGGGAGAGATGAATGTGTAGAAATGCAGTTGCACTGACTGATGCTTGGATACCACGCTTGGATACCATTTCAAGCAAGGACCGAGGGGTAAAAGCCAAAGGCCCAGAGGAAAAGATGGCTATGGATTGGAAGGAAGAGAGAGGTGGCAGGGAGCCTTATCCTGCCACCACTCGCCCAGCCTTTGTGCACCTATTGCTTGTGCCATATTTGCTTATGATCCTGCACAAGTGTGCAGATGTGTGCTTGCAGAGCGCCATGAGCAAACGTGACTGTCAGGACTGGGGCGGCAGCTGCTGTCACAAGCAGCAAAGGGTGGCAGCCGTGGTGATGGTAGGGGCAGAGGCTGGGCCCATTGAGAGGCTGGGCTGTGCACCAAGGCGACTCCTTCTTTGCATCAGGGGTGCAGATCACCCAGCCTTCTGCCATTTCCCAGCAAGCTGCGCTCCCTTTCCCCGATCACCGATTGTTTTGTGGCTTTTGTGCACTTTCTCCATCCTGAAAGGTTGAACTAAGGCTTTGTTATGGGCAGTGAGAGCTTGAAGCTACAATATGCTGGCATTTTTGGTGCCCCCACCCTAATTACCTTCAGCCCCACCCACCACTGGAATGTGCCCCCAAGAGCTTCTCCAAAATGGAATTGGGACCTTGGGCTGCAAGAGGTGGAACCCCCGTGCTCTGCGTCTTGACCACTTACAGACGGGACCGGCCCTCTTTTGGTTAGGCTGTGCTTGCCCCGTCCTGATGCCCCATCCTGCATCTCTTGTTGTGTCACCTGCTTCTCGTTTGGTTACCCTGACTCAAAGGAGCCGTTTCCCTCTCTCCCAAACATGTGGATGCCCTGTCATGCTGGGCTTCGTTGCTTTTTGAGGCCATTCCACACGTCGCCTCTGGGGAGGTGAGAATTGTCTCCTGGGAAACCCAGGCAAGAAAACGGAAAGAGATTTGGCTCCCTTTCTCTTGAGTATGCCAGAAATGGCTAATATGGGCAAACAAGCCAGGGGTTAGGGTGTGTGTGTGTGTGTGTGTGTGTGTGTGACTAGTAACTTGTTTGCAAGGCTGTGCTACCCCCTTTGGTCCTGGTGCCCAGCAGAGAAGAGGCAGATGCAGGAAGGGGACATGCATCCCCACCCTGTGCACAAGACCTTTTATCCAAGGTTAATGAATCTGGAGCATTGCCCCCAACTTGCTTATTTGCAGTCCTGGATCAGAATCCCCACATGTGTTGAAAGGGCAGGAGTAAGGCGCACCCTTTTATTGACCTGGATTTGGCAGCACAATAGAGTAATTACAGCAGGGGTGTTGGACCTCTTTCAGGCCAACGCCGAATAAGAGAAGCTCTCGGGGGCCGCACTCTATTCATTTATTTGTGGTTGTATTCTTTTCTAGAGGTGGGTGGGGCCAAAAACAAAAGGGGTGTGGCCAAGGGGGCATGGTCATCTGGGAAACCCAGGAGGGCAGGATTTAGTCCTGGGCCTGAGGCTCTACACCAGCCTTCCCCAACCTGGTCCCCTCCAGATGTTTTGGATGACAACTCCCAGAATGCTTGCTGGGGCTGATGGGAATTGAAGTCCAAAGCACCTGGAGGGCACCGGATTGGGAGTTAAAGGATAACTAATCTGTGTTAGATTACCTGGAGTGAGCCCCACAGGAATGTAGGACACTGCCGGGTACTGAGTCAGACGTTCAGCCCAGCAAGCCTGCTAGCAGGCCAGTTTGCATGACTGCCGTAGCCCACCGTGGCTTATTTAAATCATGGTGGGGTGTGGTGCTTGCCAGCAGCCATTTTGAATATTCAAGCCGTGACAGGCAATCGCCGTGGCTTATTGTGTGGTGTGAATCTGGCGAGGGTGGCTTGTGCATCAGTTAAACAACCCTCGCATTACCCTAAATCAGCCCTCACTGGGTTTGCACAACACGTCAAGCCACAGTGCCTGCCCGCCGTGGCTTGAACATTCAGAAGGGCTGCCAGCAAGTGCTACAACCCACCTTGAGCTGCGCTGGGCTGCGGTGATTGTGTGATCCCGGTCATTGTGTGCTCTTAACTGGCAGGGGCTCACCAGGGCGTTAACTGGCAGGGGGGGGGGGTTCCTGGCCCTTCCAGAAAGCTGGGGACAGCAGCCCATGAACACGAGGCATTCTCCATGCGAGCGGCGCGTTCGGCCATTGAGCTGGGGCAGGAGTGGGCAGACTTCAGGCTGGTGGGGTCTACTTTGTTTTTTACTAGAACCCTGCGATTACACCAGCCGGATCTGGGTGTGCAAAAGACACACTGTTAGAACAAAAGAATTCTGAGCCCAGGAATTTGTCTTGCGTGAGTCCCAAACCTGAACGGAGCTTACAGTCTGTCCACAGGAAAATCCACGCCTGGGTACCCTGCCAGATCCCCTTATTCCAGCTGTATCATGTAGGGCTGGAGGGGAGTTGTTTTGTTGCTGCTGTCATTAAACAACCAGGAGTGAGAAATCCTCGCGGATCTACTGCAAATTGCCCAGAGATCTACCAGCAGATCCAGGCCTTCCTTCTGCCCACCGCTAGGCTAGGGCCCGTTCTCCCAACTCAGACCTCCGTTTTCTCTGTGAACCTCTAACACCAGGGCTGTTTCCTTTTCTGTTCCACCCCTGCTGGCCGCTAGCCCTTTTTCTGTGCCGCCCCAGAGCCCGGCCTGGCCATCTTTCCTGTTGGTCTTAGCCCCGTGTCATCCTCTGTCTCTCAACCTCTGAGCCAATGTTTATATTTTCACCTCCTGAAGAAGGTGGGGTCGCCCGAGGCCGGGGTGTGTGTGGAGTTTGGGCAGAAGCTTTGGGCATGAGCGACTTGCACGGGGAGAGGAAGGGTGGCAGCTGGTTTCCATTCCAGCGGAAGCTCTCCAGGGAGCAAAATGTGCCAGGTCAGTTTCTGTTCACTTGGGCAAAAAAACGAAAACAAAACAAAACCCAGTCATGATCATACTGGCCTGCCTTATGGGTTTTTTGTTCGATTCATAGGGATAACATAGGTGCAGACTATTACGGACTGTTCTCGTTATTAGTCAGGCAAAACTAAGATCATGGATTTACAGAAGTTGATGTAGAGAGTTTCTTTTTGCCAAATTACTTAGCCAAGATTCTCACTTGATCCTGTTTCTCTCTGCTGCATCTACCTCACAGGGTTGTTGTGAGGATGAAATTGGGTGGGGGAGATGGGAGACCATGCAGGCTGCCTTGAGGTCCCCAGCGGAAGGGTGGTGGGGAAAGCAAGGAGATGAGGGGTGCAGGGTAAGAACTCAAATAATTGTGAATCATTCACACCCTTGCAACTTATGCCTGCCAGCCAAGGGTGTCATGGTAGGGGCAGATACACGGAAGTGAGGTATTTCATCCTCCACCTTCAGTTCTTCATGTGCTGGTGGGGGAATCTTGGCTAATGCATAAAACCTGTATCTCCCCAACCATTCACTTGCACCCAGGGCCAGCTGGTGACTCTGTCCAAGCTTATCAGTGCAATAAGAAAAAATAGCATCTAGGATGGGGAGTGGGGGTGGTGGCAGCTGGCACCAGAAGCAGCAGACAAACGTGCAGGGGAGAGTTAGAGGCATAACATTAAGGACTAGAAGCTTGATGTTCAGGGTGGCTGAAATACTTGAGTTTTGAACTGGGATGTGACCAAACCCCTTCCTCACCATGAACTTGCTAGGAAACCTTGGGCAAGCCGCTGCTCTCTCAGGCTCAACCCCCTCCCCACAGTACAGAGGTGATACTACTGGCCTGCCTTATGGGGTTATTGTGAAGTTCATGGAGATTACATATGTGTGCACCATTTAGTACTATTATCGTTATTGGGCTGGCAAAACAAAGAGAGATTGTGCATTTACGGTAGACTTCCCCAGCCTGATGCGCTGTAGATGTGTTGGACACCGAATGATGGGAGTAAGCCATCTACAGTAGTTCAAGGGAGGCTTTGCTAAAGAAGTGGGTCTCACCCCCCAGAAATTATTTCAAGAAGGACAGTATGTGGCTTGGGAGATGGTGGGCATGGCTGTTCAGGGCATAGCAAACTGCATGGCAGAAGGCAAGGAAATGGGCATGGGAGGTGGAAAAGGGGTTTGACAATAGATGAATTTGTGCAGGAAGTCAAAAGCAAGAGTGGGATGTAAAGAGAGGCAAGGCAAGAAAGCCAGAAAATAGGGGTTGAGAGATATAAAACTGAGGACTAGAAACATTAATGTCATGGAGCATGCCAGGCAGCCAGGCCTATGGATCCAGTGTTTTCTGTCAAAGCCCATATTTTCCAGGCCCCCCTCCTGTTCTGTATCAAATCCTAGCAGCCATCGCTCACCACGATTAAGCTGGCCAGAGTTCTTGGGCCACTGAAATCTCTCTTGTTCACCCTCTTGCAGGCTCTGCGTGACTCGCCTCCATGGACCGTGCTGTGATGAAACCCTTTGTGGCCTCTCAATCCTCTGCCTGAGCTAGACCATAATAGTCTGAAGTAGCTGGGTGCTTAGATCAGTGATCTCGTGTTCTGGGACAAGAAACCCTGGAAAGCTGAAGTGGGGAAGTAGGACGAAAGGGCCGGCCACCCTCCTCCTGCACTGGCTCCTGGGCAGAAAGCAAATGCTGGGACCAGAAACGTCGAAGATGACCCAAGCAACACAGCCTCAGGTAGGGAAACATGCAGGCCGCGAATCAATCATCTGTGTTGAAGTCAAAGTTGCGGCAAGGACCTCTCTTGCAGCCCTGATCCTGTGTGAGTAAGCCTGATCCTGGATTACTCAGAAGTAAGCCCCACTGAGTTCCGTGGGACTCCCAAGTAACTTCGCACAAGACTGCAAACCTCGGTCAGTGTCCCCCAGTCTGGCATCCCATAGGAGCTGTTGCACTACAACTCCCATCACCCTGGGCAGATGGCTGTGGATGATGGAAGCTGTAGTCTGACCCCCAACACCCCCCCAGAGGGCACTATGTTGCAGGGTCCCAGGGCATAGTCTGAAGGCACATGAGGCAGCTACATTGCTGAAGCCAAGCAGGTCTGGGTCTGGTCAGTGCTTGGAGGGGAGACCACCTGGGAGCCATATGTAGCCACCTTGAGTTCCATGATGAAAGAAAGGTGGGATATAAATAAAATAAATAAAAAAATAAAATAAAATAAAGCTGCCTTAGGCCATCTGGCCAAGGATTGGCTACCCTGATCAGTGGTGGTTTTTCCAGAATGCATAATAAAAAATGGATGATATAAATAGCTCTCCTGGTTTCCCGTCGTCCTCCTCCTCCTCTGTCTGCAGAAGCAGGTCTCACCTGTGCAGCTAGATGTGATGCCGCCCCGCCTGTGAAGCTCAGGTGGAGAATTTGTGGAGGAGGTGCTGCCTTGGCGCTATGTGGCACTAGTGAACAAGAACAAGTATGGCAGCCGAGGGAGGGGCATCCGCAGTGGCCGTAATCGTTAAGACTCCGCGTTGGCGTGGTGCATCAAAGTGCTTCCCACACATCCATCTCTGCGATCCTTGCAACGGCCCTGCAAGGCTGGCCAGTATGGCAATATAAAAGCCATGCAAATGCTGGATCTTATGAGATAGTGACCTGATGGTGCAAAATGCAGCGCTTGCCCCAAAGAAGAACGTACTTTCTTGGATGCCTAGGAATCTGAAACCTATTTCCCAACCCTTGCACCCACCACCAAGCCGCATCTCCTGCCAGTCCCTTGCTGGAAGAAGAATCTCCAGTGGGGAATGGAGAGCAGCCGGGCCTCTGGTCCCTCCTGGAAGCTCCGTGTTTTGCACGAAACGCCTTGCACCGCCCACCTTCCCTTTTGCAAGAGCCTCTTTCTGTTTGGGAGCCTGGCCCTGCTGGCCAGGTGTCAGTTCTTGTGATCGGCTCCTGCCAGCGCACCTCTCCTCCATGGCTTTAGTGCTGCAAGGAGCCCACGAGTGCCTTCCCGCATGGGATTGGGACTTCGGGAGAATCTCATCTTGCGTTAAAAGATGTATAAGCCAGTCTTCTCCAAGCTGGTGTCCTGCCGATGTTTTGGACTACAACACCCAGCATCCTTGACCACTGGCCACCCTGGCTAGGGCTGCCAGGAGTTGAAGTCCAAAACATCTGGAGCACACGAGGCTGGAGATGGCTGGTGTGAACTCAGTGCTGGTTCCAGATTTTGGGGAGCTCGGGGCAAGCTGTCCTCACTGAGTGCCCTTCCTTCTCCTCGCCCATTTACCTCGCCCACTCTCCTGCTGCTGCTGGGCCCAGTCCCCACTGCTGTCAAAGGAAAGGGCAGGCAGATGAGCTGGCAGGGGCGGTTTTGGCTCCTTCTCCCTCCCTTGCATCACTTGCTCATGGTCTCCTAAACCAGAGGAAGAAGTTGGGCAGCGATGAAAAAGGAACAGCAGCATGGCCAGGGGTGCCGATGGTCAGCCGCGGGCCCCTCTCAGGGTGTGGCCTCCGCAGCTGCCCAACCATGCCTTCCCCGACGCCAGTCCTGTGTCACCTGATCCCTGCTGAGCTGGTAGCTGCAATACCACCTTCTGCGGTAGGTGGCGCTGCTCCCAAGCCAAGACCGGGCCAGGGTAGCAGGGAGCCCAGTCCTGAGTCCAGAGTCCTCTTCCACAGTCCCCCGTTCAAGTCCCCCAGTTCTCGTAGTGTCAGATCGTCAGGAATTCGTCTCCACTCTCTCCTGCTGTGGAGAGGAAATTGTGTCTACACGTGTGTGCATTGGGCTGGATGTGCCTGATCTCGTCTGATCTCGGAAGCTAAGCAGGGTCAGCCCTGGTTGGTACTTGGATGGGAGACCACCTGGGGATCAGGCTTCCTGCATTGGGCAGGGGGTTGGACTCGATGGGCTTGTAGGCCCCTTCCAACCCTATGATTCTTTGATCCTATGAATGATCCATTGGGTTCCTTAGAGTCTAATTCGTCACCATATCTGGGGTGAGACAGTAATTTGTTATGTATGTTTGAAGCTGCTTTGTTTGCAGAGCTGCTTACAGATTAATAAGAAAGACACAACTCAAAAAGAAAAAGCGACGGGGAGGGAAGAGGGAAAAAAGCAAACTCTGGCACCAGCTCCGAAAGTTACAGCTCTTATAATGACCTGCTGAGTTGGAAACAGCTGAGGTAGCCTGATGGAATGGCTGCCCTTAGGGGATAGGTGAGGGAGAGCCAAAGGCAGAGTTGATGAAATAGCCCTGCTCCCTCTCTGCCCTGCACCCTGATGGAATTGGTACTGCTTGATTACCCAATGTTGCTTTTTACAGTTTGGATTCTCTCTGCCTTCACATGCAATATGAGGTTTGGCTCACTTGCTTGAACCGTCTGCAGGCGGGTAGGATTCCTGGGCCACTTCAAACTGTTTTTGGCATGTGGATGGTATTGGGGTGGTCTGGAGCCGCTTCGCTGCCCTAGGCAAACAGATACTTTGGCCCAGGGTGGGGAGGATTGCGTTTCCTCTGTTCCTTACAAGTACGCAAAGTGGAGGGACTGCAAGCAGAAGGTCTGCACAACTGGAGCCGCAGTGCCGAGACAGTGCTGCAGGGGGAACGACGGAGAAAATACTCCGAAGGGTTGTACCCTGTCTGCTGGCAATGGGGGCAGAGGATCCTGAATCAGTCAGATCCTCTCCACTTTGAATAACTGAGAGTCTTAGAGGTTGCAGTCATCAATGCTGCCTGGTCTTCCATATATTCTGTTTTAAACTGTTGATATTATTTTAACTTCTGCTGGGATAATATTTTTAGATGGTGGTTTTATAGATTGCAGTGATGTTATAATCACTGAGCGCTGTGGTTTTTAATATACCGTAAGCCACCTCAGGAGGGTTAGCCCTGAAAGGTGGTGGATAAATATGGAAAGCAAGAATGAATGAAAGAAAGAAAGCATGGTAGAGAATGTGCAGCGTCACGTTGATAGCCTCCTCTGGAAGTACCCTAGGTTTGCAAGCTACGAGTGCGGTTTGGGTGTTCAACTCAGGCCGTACTCCTAGGAGCCACTTCCTCTGCTTATCTGATGAAATCCTCTAGCTCATGGAGGGGAGGAGGGATGACATATTGTATTAGTCATATTGGAAGGATTTGACAAGGGTGGGGAGGGAAAGCAGCTTAGAAGGCTTTCCACAGAACTAGGGGAGAGGATTATGGGTGTAGGATTTCTGTTCCTAGAAATTGTCCTTCCTCATTTTGGCTTTTTATCTCAGCAACAATAGCGTCTAGAAGTTTCTGGGGGGTTTATTTACTTATTTATTTATAACAGTTGCATACCGCTCCCCATCTAAAACAGATTCCAGAATGGTGAACACAAGAAATACAATAATTAAAAGATACAAGATTAAAACACCATATCAAAATTATTAAAAACAGAATGCCAATAGAAACCATGGCTGGTCATTTAAGGAAGGCTTCTTGGAACAGAACTGTTTTCAGGAGGAGGAGGCAGAAACAGCACAGTGTAGGCGCCTGCTTGACCTCCAGGGGCAAGGAGTTCCATAGGAAGAGGGCCACCACACTGAAGGCTCTTCTCTAGGTGGACTCCAATCGGACCATCTGTCCATTTAGAACCACCAGGAGCAAGCCCCCCGATGACCTCAGTGACCAGGCAGGTTGGTAAGAGAGGAGGTGCTTGCTCAGGTATCTTGGTCCCAAGCTGTTTAGAGCTTTGTATGCTAGTACCATCTCCTATTTTTTCTTATTTTTCCATTTTTTTAAGAGGTGGGGAAGAGGGCCAGGATACAGCATTCTGAGACAATCGCATTATTAACCGTAGTTCTTCACAGTAGAGTTGCTGCTGATAATACAAACATTCTGGCACCAGGTAAGGCAATTAACGCGCAGACAAGAGTCCATGAAAGCCTATGCCAGAGTAAGCGTGTTCATCCTGAAGGTGCCACGAGACTCTTCGCTGTTTTTGCTGCTATAGACAAACACAGCTACCCTCTGGAAATCGTCACGAGCAGAAATGTGAGTGAAAGAGAATTCAGGCTGCTACTGGTGACAGCTTGGGAAAGCTGCCATGGCTTTGCCAAACCCGAAAGGAGGAGGGAAGCCTCTTTGCTCCCAAAGGTCTGTCTTTGAACTCTCTCACTTCGCTGATCAGGTCTCAGGATGGCACCCGACCCTGGGAAGTGCTCTAGAGGAGTGCCATTTTCACCAGAGGCTTGGTCCCCTTAGCCCGTCGCTTCACTTGTGGGACAGGGCCAACCTGAGACCCGCTGGTGAGTTCTGTAGGTGGGCCAGACCAGGTCATGTTCTCATCACTGGGCTCTGGATGGAGTTGTCCCCTTTATTCCTGACAGAGTAGTGTGATGGGCAGAAATTCAACAGGTGTGGTGCTTCCCCAGCATGGTGGTGCCATGATGGGAGAAGCTTTGTCTATAGAATGTTTTTCATGCAGCCATTAAAGTCACAGAACCTGGGACGGGGGCAGAAAGGTGGCAAACTCAGACTCTTGGTCCATCTAGCCCAGTATTGTCGACACTGACTGGCAGAGTCTCTCCAGGGTTTCAAGCAGGCTCCTTTCTTAGCCCTACCTGCAGATGCTGGGGATCAAACCGGGGACCTCCTGCATGCAAAGCAGGGGCTCTGCCACTGAGCTACAGCCCCCCTTCTCCAGACTCTTGACTTCGTTAGTAGGGTTCCTTCCCCATCAGCAAAATCTGGCAATAGTTAGTCTGTCATACTCCCCTCAAAAGAACTTGCAGGGTCTTATATGTCTGATGCAGAATGGGCTTTCAAAAGCCTGGAGTTGGCGATCCTGATCAGAGGATCTTCCTGGACAGTGATGCTGAGCGCTAAGGGATAGATGCTGTGCTGGATTAACATGGGCGTATAGGTCAGGCTCTCAGCTGCTCTCCAGGATTTATAGGAGCCTCCTGGGAGTGACTCTGTGTGGTGTATGTGTTGCTTTTGCTGTGAGCACATGCATGCCTTTCCAGGGAAACCAACCCAACCGGTGCAGCTCCCTGGTGAGCGGAGCGTGTCACTGAAACTCTGACGCCACCCCCATGCCTGCCTGCCTGCCTTGCCGTTGGTAATGAGTTGAATGGTCACCTTCCTCCTCGCATGCCAGGATGGGTGAAGTCATTGTCATGTGACTGACTGGCCAATGGGGAGAGAGGCAGCCTGGCTGGGAGAGAGGGAGAGAGCTGGGGAGCAGAACTCCTGGCCAGATGTGTGTGTGCATGTGTGACAGGCAAGCAGCCACCTGAGCCTGGAGACATCCCTCCGGAAGAGATGCAGGAGGTGAGTACCGATGCGGAAGCTGCCCTGCCATCCGGAAGCTGCCCTCCTTCCATCCCTCGGCGGGAGGGTGACAATGTCTAGCATTGTTTGGACTGTGATTTCAAACCAGTCTCACAGGCTGGGGCACAACAACTTTGTTTTTTCCAGCCCTCTGGTGGGCCCCAGGCTGTTTCCTAACTTCCTACGAGACTGAAACTGACTAAACGCAAGCTGAAACTGACTGCCAACGGCTCAGAGACTGCAAGCGAAATGCTGGGGGGTGGGCGGGGGGGGGCCTGTCGGGGACAATCTAGTGTGTTTGGGAACAGCGGTTTCCCTAATTAATCTGGATCATCAGCTGCATTATTCTTCCTGTGAATAGTCACTGTATGTGGTTGCTTTGCATTTAATGAATTTCCTACACAGGTGTCAACTTCAGTGCGGGAAATTGCAGGTTCCCCCCTGCTCCTATTGTCACACGTGAATGCAGATGTCACTGCACTGAGAGGTGTGTGTATGTGTGTGGGGGTGGTATAGCAGCTGTGCGCATCAGCTGGGAAGCGGCTACCTCAAACATTCCTTCCCCCATTAACTCGCAATGTGTCCTTTGGCCTCAGCCCCCCTCCCCAATCTGCAATATGGTGATAATGATATTGGCTTACCTTACAAGGCTGTTGTAAGAATTAATGAAATGATGTCTGTGAGCTTAGTGCTTTGAATGGTTGAAATGTCCTGTATACATGCCAAGCAGGATTTATTATCTTATTGTTCATAGGTCGCATTGCACACGTTGTAGGTCCTACATCACAGTTGCTTCCACGCAGGAAACTGCATGTAGTCACATGTGTGATGGCTGCATAATTGCCAGTTTTGCAATGGCTGTGAGTGGACAGCCGTGTCCAAATAGGCAGCTGTTTCCCACAGCGTGAAGACGGGCTGAAACAGGGCTCTGTGTGCTCATCACCTGTGACGTTATACTCACAGGATCCATGTATCATTTCTTACATCAGATTAATTTCAGGTGGGAAGTGATGCCAAGCCTTCAAGATGATTGATTGCCTGAACATCACTGCTGCCATGGAGAAGCAAAGCCTGCTGCCTCTCACAGCTCTCGTTGTGGGGCACAGCCTCTCTCACGCCAGAAGACAGTGTTGGTGGTAGATGTGCAAGCCCCCACATGGGAATGTTTGAATGCAGGCAGTGCCGGTCAGTGTGACAACAGCACGATGATGTGAAAAATGTGAAAGACTCTTTCTGTGTGTCCAGTCATAGTAACCATGACAGATTCCGTTGCAATATTTCGTGTAGGAAATTTTGTGGTTCCCCCATGTAGATCGTCATGTGTATTGATTTCACACATGTGTTTCAACATGGTATGTGCCACCGACTTGGCAGCTTTAAAAGGGGATTAGACAATGTTGTGGAGGAGAAGGCTATCAATGGCTACTAGTCATGGTGGACGAATATTACCTCCAGTATCAGGAGCAGTAGGCCTCGGTGCACCAGTTGCGGGGGAACACGTGCAGGAGGGCGCTGTTGCACCTGTGTCCTGTTCGTGGGTTTCTAGGAACAGAATGCCGGACTAGACAGGCCTTCCGCCTGATCCAGCACAGCTCTTCTTATGTTCTAATGAAATACATAATCGTGCAGTCATCACACATGGCAGCCGCCATACACTGGGAGGGGCTGGAGCTCAGTGGTTTAGCTCCTGCTTTGCATGAAGAAGGTCTCAGGTTCGCTCTCCGGCAGCATCTCCAGGAAGGGCTGGAAAAACTCCTGCCTGAATCCCTGGAGAGTCCTTGCTGCCAGTCCGTGTCGACAATACTGGGCTAGATGGATCGGAGGTCGGACTCAGTATAAAGCAGCAGCTTATGTTTCTACCTGTGGGTTTCATGTGATTTTCTATATAGAAGAGCCTTCTGTGTAGGAGTTTTGTCCTGTCTGGAGCTATCCTTAGATATTGGATTCATATTTTCCTGCCCTCTTGCCAGGGGCAGCCAATAGTGTGAAGCCGAGGCAGGGAAATGCTCAGCACACGGCTGTCAGCGCACTGGTTGCGTCATGTTACGCATTATGGATCAGGCTTATGTTTTCTACAGCAGCTCTGTTTTTCTTCTAGGTTGTAGTTCCACCCTTGCTCCAGAGAGGTTGCTAGGATGACATGTCCTGACATTTTATGGTGACGTCATTACAGATCTTAGGGCATGGGTTTTGTAGTCCAAGTTAAGGAGCAGCTAAACTTGGAAACATCTGTCCAGCTCCAGGAAGGTGTGATTGCTAATCAGAGAAGCAGCGTTTGTTGCATATTTTAATCTCTCTCCTGGGGATGCTCATTTCAGCAGGGTTAGGAGGTGAGTCGCAACTCTGTACTGAGCAAAGTGCCAAATATGAGGACGTGAAAAGGAGGGAGGTAGAATAGCAAAGGTCAGGACAATAGAGTCCCTTCACCTGCCATTAGCACAGAGGAAAAAGCATTAGCAGCTGGTCATGGTGATGGTATCTCATGATAAGGAGGGATGCTGGAAGAGCATGAATGGCTGTCAGTGGCTGCTTGTCATGATGGTTATACGTTGCCTTCAGTATCGGAGGCTGCAGAGCAGTACCAGTCGGGGGACACGAGCGGGAGGGTGCTGTTGCACTCATGTCCTACTTGTGGGTTTCCCACGGGTGGCTGTGTGAACGCAGTGCTGGATTAGAGAGGCCTTTGGGCTGATCCAGCCGGGCTCTTCTAATGTTCTTGTGATGGACTGCTAGTAACTAAGCAGAAGGCTGTTGGGTTTCCTTGGCTACGACGCCTCTCCCTTTAACTGAGCATTATATCAAGTTTTCTCCCCTCTCGGTCAAACCAACCGTCCACTTGCCACATGGCAGCAGCACTCGCTATCGGCACTCTGAGCGCGGGCTCTTTCCCCTCAGCAGCTCCCAAACATCCACCGGTGTTTGCGAAGGGCGTGAGGGGCTGACCGAGGGCAGCCAGTTTTTCGCCTGTTCTGCTCCTAAGATGATGAGACTCCCCTGTGAAGCGTTCCCTGGACGAACGAGCATAGAACTCCCCTAGAGAGCGCCTTGTCTCCTTCCCGCCTGTCCCCCGCTCCACTCACATTTTGCTCTGAAAAGAGAGGTGCTGGTTTTGGCAAGCTCCGGGTAACCAACCCTTGTAAAGCGATCCTGAGAATGTAAGCTAAATTCTGGAGTCATGGTTTCCGACTGCGCTGCCTGTGCAATGAGGGGCATTTATTCCCCATTCAGAAATATCAAATAAGCCAGAGTGGTTTTGGCCAAAGCCCTCCTTCCCTCCTAAAGCACACAGCAGAACTCCCTGGGGAAAGATGCACCCCTCCCTCCTCCCCCACTGCATAGCTTTCATTTATTTTATTCACACATCTGTCTACCCTGCGTCCCTACGGCGCTTGGGAGACCAAACCTGGCAGCTCGCCTGGGCCTCCGTCACTTCCGCCTGCCGCAGCCTGGCGCGCTTCCTGGATTCCTGCCGTGCTGGTGCAGTGACCGGCGTGTGTCGGCAGGGCAGCTCTTCACATGTCCGGTGCCGCCAGGCTCGGCCCGCCTTGGTGGATGAGCTGAGTTCCATGGAGAGAGGTGGAGGAGGCTGCCTCTGGTCTGGGACCTTTGGGGAGACCTTGTGTGGGGCCAACACAAAGAGACAGAGACACACGTGTGCGCTCTCGCTCTCTCTCATTCACTAAAGCTTTACTGACATGACCAGGTAGCACCAGAACACTCCAGGAAGGACAAACCTCCCATTAAACTTTCAGGGAGGGAAACAGAGCTGTAGGAATTCCTCCGCCCTCCCCCCAACTCTGCACATACACCATGGAATTGCCTAGATCACCCTTCCCCAACCTGGTGCCCTCCAGATGTGTTGGGCTGGGAATGATGGGAGCTGTGGTCCAACACATATGGAGGGCATTAGGCTGGGAAACTCTGGCCTAGATCCCGTGTTTGTTCTTTGGGGCCCCATTCCTGCCTTTCTCCTTTTGCTCTCTCTGAACAAAGCACCCTTTAAAAAAGAAAGGAAGGCAAAATGGCACTGGTGCAAGCCGGCTTTGGACTGATTGTAGAGTCTGCTCCACCAGGTGAAAGCCACCTGCCTGGCCGCAGGGGCCTCAGGCTGGTGAAAGGCTGTAATTCCTTCCTGTGGCACCATTGCACTTCGGGTGTGCAAAAGAGTCTCATTCTTTAGCTGGTTCTCACGGCTCCTGTGTTGGGACATTACCAGAGCGACATGGAAAGGCAGTCCTCGGGCGGTGGCTTTTGTGCTGTGGCAGGAACATTTGAATTAGGCCACTCTCTGATCCTGGAAGATAACAGAGGCTGGTCCAACATTTGTCTTCCCACATCGGCCAACCGGATGCCAGAGGGACGCCCATGATCGGCGCTTGATGGGAATAGCTTTTTCTCCACTGTGGCTCCCCAGCTACTGGCATCCAGTGGTATACTGCGCCTAAACAAGGAGGTTCTCTGTTTAAAAAAGGGCTGAAGGCTACTCATCTACACATTGCCATGGTGGCATGAGGTCCAGCCACGTCTGCGTGGCTCCCACAACCCTCTGTGTCACGGATCTGCCCACAGATGTGTCTTCTTTTGGTGAGATGTGTCTTACTTCATTGCGAGCTGTGATCGATCATGCCTTCCCAGATGTGAGTCCAACATGTCTCGCAATAAACGTATGCGTTTGCCACACAAGATTGTCAGCAGCATCAGCATCTACTTACTTGTCTGCAGCTTTTCCACAAAATTGTGCTCACAACCTAACAAACCGACGGCGGTAAATATAATCGACCTTGGCCCGCAGGCACATTTCCTGTGTGGAAGCAAATGTCCCTGTAGCATTCTTTTGGAGCAGAACCTCCCTAACGTTCTTGGGAAATTTGCAAGGATGAGGCGCTTGGAAGATCATGCGGAGTGCCTTGCTGAATCGGACCCAAGGCCCATCTCGCCCGGCTTCCACCTCCAGCAACCAATGGTTGTTAATGGCCAATTGATAGCATTGCCTCTCACCTCTATTAGTCTTTATTAACCTAACTAGATTTCCTCTCCGCTGTGCACGTCCTCATGTGACGAACAAATCATATGCTTCAAGTCCTGGACTAATCTCATCTATCCAGAGCCCAGCACCCACAGAGGGGCGGCTGGCTGAAGTGCCTGTTGTTAATGGATTGAGGTGTGTTTTCGTTCTACACTGGGCTCTTTCCGATATGGACTCTTCCTTATTTTCACCTTTGGTAGTTCCTGTCTGGTCTCTAAAGGGTTGGTGTTTGGGGATGTAGTGGGCATCGATTAGCCATCGATTAGGGGGATGGCTGCCCCACCCTTTTCTAAGCATGCTCAGGAGAGCCCTCTGCACTCCCCACCCCCTGCCAGCATGCGTGACGAGGAGGGCTGGTCCAGGTTGGGCAAGGGGGAGAAGCCCCCTCCCCTTCTGTGGACACGTTCATTGGATTGGCATTGGGGTGGGGGAAGGGGGGCATGGATGCAGAGAAGGGGAGGGACTGCATGGCGGTGGGCGATGGACAAAGGCAGACGGACCGCTTTCCCCTGTTCCAAGCCGCATTGCTGAGCATCCTCGTCCCCCCGTTTCCATGCTCCTTCTGCTGCACGAGCTTTGGGCAGGGGATGTTGAACAGCCCATGCCCTGGATCGCTTTTTGACGTCTCCTGCCTCCGCTCCTCTTTGGTTGCCAGGGAAAAGGGCGGTTTGCAGTGGCTGCCACCCCCTCCCCTTCTCCTCATCCAACTCCTGCATTTGGGCTGCTGGGCGGAAGCACTGCGTTTCTCTCACCTCCCTGCCTGCCTGCCTGCCTGCCTGCCTCTTTCTTGGGGAAGCTCCCTCCCACCCACGCTCGCATAGGATTACCTCTGGCAGTGAGCATCACAGCATCCACGGAGAGGCCTCCCCTCTCGCCATGGCGACGGGATGTAGGAAAGCCTGACAACGCAGCGAAGATTCTCTTTTCCATCACCTCTGACTCAAAGGCCGGGGGGCGGGGAAGAGAGCCTTGGGAGCAACCAGGAAGGGCTGAGTCATTCCTGACTGGTGCCGGGGCAAAGATGGCCCCCGACGCCTCTTCCAGGTGAGATCCTGTGTGACTTGGCATGCTCTTGGTCTAGTTTGGTGCCGCGGCATAACTCATCTCTGGAATCTGGGATCCAGCCTTCCACTTCAGCAGTCCGTCCTCACTGAGTACCATGGGGGAGAAGTCCGATTATCAGCGTCTGGCCAGTGGGGAAGAGGAGGAGACAAAAGGACTTGGGGGCACGCTGTCCTCCGGCTTCGCAGACTCCCTGCCTCAAGCGCCCAGGCCAGATATGGTGGCAGTGCCCGGCCAGAGGGTCAGTATGGCATTGGCAAGAAAGGGAACTTTGGAGGGAGAAGGGAGGCCTTGCAGGGCTCAGGCTGGACGTGGGTGGGTGGGTTGCTGCTTCCTCATCCAAGAGACTCCAGTGCCTTGTGCCAACTGCTTCTTTTTGGAGTGAAAGGGGTTCCCACTTAGGACCCAGGCGGCCAGACCCTGCCAGCACTGAAAAGGTCCTTCTGATCTGGGATTCCAGTGAGGACTCACCCACACATCAGTGTTTGAAGCTGAGCTTTCCCTTTCTCCCTTGCTACCCCTTATGCCTAGAACTCCCTCTTAGAACACCCACGCGATGCCTCCCCACCCCACCCCACCCCACCTCTCCCCTCCATCTCTCTCTCTTTCTGCATCCTTCTTCAAAACTCATCTGTGAGTTTGCGCCCCCCACCCCCCAACTGAAACGAAGAATGTGTAAATGCATTAAATCATTCCTCAGCACAGGACCTCTTTCTTGACTGTAAAGCACTAGCTTCTATATTGGTGCGTGCGTGCGTGTGGATGGATGGATGGATGGATGGATGGGTAAATATTGTACTTGATATTGTATTAATATCTATGTATCTTTTCTGTGGCACTCCTGCTGTTTTGATTTTGTTTATTTATTTACGATACTTTTATGCTGCTTTTTCAAAACTTCCCAGAGCAGTGCACAAAGTTTTTAACATCAGAAATAATTCAATAGAACAACAGCATTATAACATCCGTTTGGTAAAACTGTAGTAATTGAAAAAATTGTTCTGAAATGTAAAGATGAAAAGAGCAGCATAAAACTGCAGCATAATGGAGACCAGCGTAACGTCACGCAGTCATAAAATGCTCCAAGACAAATGCAACAAGAGCAACAGCGTTGTTTGTTTGTTTATGATGGTGACAGGCTTTAAGGGTCACTTAAAGGTGTTTGCCAGATTCCTTGGTCAGGGTTTCCCTGTGGCAAACAAGGAACTACCAGTCCATTTCAGAGCACTCTGGACAAATCCTCCTCCTGTTTTCAGGAGATTGCCCCCCCTGCTGCCTCATCTGAGTGCCCTTGTTGAGGAGGCGGGCTGGTTCAATCCCAAACAAGAGCCAACCTCGCATCCTACCCAAAGGTGGATTGAAATAAAATTGTCTTCTTGGCCCTCCTAAAAGAAAATAGGGAAAGTGCTGAGCTTCTCTTTCGGTGGACGAACTTACAAAGGTGGGGCTACCACAAAAAAGGCTCTGTAGCATGAAACAACACCTTAATTGTAAGTACTGGTTGGTTTGTGAGCTGGGCCTCTGTGGCCAATCTCAAGGCTTGGGCAAGTTCATATAGGTACAAGCAGTCCATCAAATAACCTGGTCCCAAACTGTTTAGGGCAGTGGTAGGGAACCTCCAGTCCATGAGCCAGATCTGGCCCTCCTGGGGCCCTAATCTGGCCCACCAGGTTTCCCTGGATGGCCACGCCCCCATCCCCTGGCCCCACCCCTTTTCCCCAGCCACCCATTGTTTGGTGGTTTCCTGGTTTTTGTGCAGATTTTTTCCGCTTCTACAAGGTTGAAATGCCTCTCCTGAGGTTTAGCTACTGGCAGGAAGAGCTTTAAGCTAAAATATGCTGGTGTTTCTGGCCCCACCCCTTTTGCCTTTGGCCCCGCCCACCACTGGAATGTGGCCCCCAAGAGCTTCCCTGAAATGGCATGTGGCCCTCAGGCTGAAAGAGGTTCAGTACCCCTGATCGAAGGCCATAGGGCCCAGATTTGCTTCTTTTCCCCCAATAGTGCCCTTGCCACTGCAGGAGGAATGACCCCTTCCCTCAAAGAAGCATTGACCACTTCTGAGGCCCAAACACTAAGCCTGGTCCTGACAGTTTCTAATATCCAGGAAAGGTACGATTCTGGAGAACAGGTGGCAGGCAAGCAGGCCTCGGGCGCCAAACAGCTCGTCCATACCCTCAGGTCGCACAAGTTGAAACATGCCCAGAATAACCTGACCAGACAGCTTTCCTCTCTGGCTCTGCCACACCAGGGCTCCTCAAATCGGTGCGGATGTGAGCTGTGATGCAGACTGGTCACAGCGGGCCATTGAGGGAGCTCCCAGCTGAGCCCTTGCGCCTCGATGCCCAGAGTACCAAACCTGTTTTAGGTGGGGGGCAACCACATTGGCTGGTGGCTCCAATGTCAATGGGGTGGTGGATCCGCTCCAGGTTTCAGTCAGAGCCAGCCAGAGCGCCAAAGGAGCTATCCGCCCCAGGTTTCAGTCAGAACTCTAAAGGAGCTTTCTTCTCTGGGTTTCAGTCAGAACCAGTCAGAACTCTAAAGGAGCTATCCGCCCTGGGTTTCAGTCGGAACTCTAAAGGAGCTATCTGCTCCGGGTTTCAGTCGGAACCAGTCAGAACTCTAAAGGAGCTGCACCTTGGGGCAGATTTGCTGCCCCACCAGCCTCCACTGGTGCCAGGGTTTCTCACCACTTGAAAAAGTTCCGCTGGCTGCACTCTGCAGATGCAACAGTGGCAGAGGAGTTGAGCAATAGGACTAACCCTCGACACTTACTTGCTCAGCACTTTCAGAGTGTGCATAGACGTCACATGCATCATCTTGTAATCCGTGCAGCAACCCTGTGAGGCAGGTCAGTAGCGTTTGCCTCTTAGTGCAGATGGTGGTGGGGAATTGCGGGAATGGTGGCTGGCCTGCAGTCCCTGGGTGAGTCCGTGATGGAGGCGGGGCCTCCTTATCTGCGGCCAGCTGGCCGCTTTGCTGCACCAGTTGCTCTCGCCTGCCATGTAATGTTCCTTTTGCTTTTGCCTAGAATTGCATTTATAATTGGATTGTGGTCCTTAAATATTCACACGATGCCTCGCTTGGATTGAAGATAGGAAGGGTATAATACTTGGCGTACCTCATGCTGAAACAGATTGGCGTTTGCAGCATGTCTTGTGATCTCGATTCTGCCTCTCTTGCAAGGAGTGGAAGACAAGGAAGCCAATGGCCTCCTGGGCCCCATCTACACAAGCCTTTTACTCCGGGGCAGCTGCAAGTCGAGGCCCCTCGGGACAGATGACACAGTCGCCACTTTGCAGCCATCCGTGGTTTTCTCCTGGAAATTATGGATTTCCAAGGAGGCGTTTAGCTGCGATGTTTTTCGTTTGCTGTGGGTTTCCCTGCGGTTGCGAGCTGTCTGTCCCTTCCCCAAACCGACGTCACATTTTGCAGTGGGCATGTTGTAGGCGTGCGTAGTGCTTGCGTCACTCTGTCATGCCCCCTTACTCCCCCCGCCCCTTCGCAGCTGTGTGGTTACAGAGGCACAGAGAGGCGTCTAAACTGGTCGCATCCTGGTGGCTGTGGTGAGGAATCATTCCTGGCTAAATTTCTGGGAGGGGAACAAGCAGGTTATCTCTGACATTCAGGGTCGGGATACATTTCCTGCTTTGTTTGGTTATCTCTGGTATGGCCCCAATCCCTGGTGGTTCCAGAGCTTCCTCACATGGATTTGGCTTCCCGTAACCCAGGGGTGGGGAACTGAAATTGCATGGGGGCTGGAAGACCCCTCACCCAGCCCTCTGCGGGCCAAATGATGTCGGAGGGTGGGTCCATGCCCACTAATGTCATTGGGTCCCCAGCTGGCCCACCAGGGGGATGTTCCAGCCAGCACGTTGCCCAGGAATTGGCATCGCTGCACACGGGCTTCCCGCATTAGCATCACGGATCAGGGATTCCTCTCCCGGCCTCCTCCCCAAGCCCCCAGTAGCCTCAAGATGAGGGGCCCATGGAGGGAGCCCAAGCCTACGCAAGCTGGATGGGGAACCTCCACGGGGTGGGTTAGGCCTGAGGGCCGGAGGTTCCCCGCCCCTGCTGTAACAGCTGAAGATGAGATTGCCATTGCCAGACACAGAAGAACGTAAGAAGCTCCCTTCTGGATCACCCCAAAAGCCTCTCTAGTCCAGCATTCTGCTCCCAGAGTAGCCAGCTAGATGCCCGTGGGAACCCCACAAGCAGGACATGAGGGCAACAGCACCCCCCCTCCTGCTCCTGTTCCCCAGCAACGGGTATTGAGTATCAGTATGATACTGATACCTCCAGTATCGGAGGAGGTATATGACCTCCTCTGATACTGGAGGTCATATACACCCATTGTGACTAGTAGCCATTGATAGCCTTACTCTCCATGAAAAGTAGGCATTTGTGCATTTATTTATTTCATTTCTGTACCGCCCAATAGCCGAAGCTCTCTGGGCGGTTCCCCAAAATCAAAACCATAACGTACAACATAAAACAATATAAAATATGAAAGCATAAAACTACAGTATAAACATACAATCAGAGTAAAACCTAGCAGCAATGCAGAGATTTAAAATACAGATTTAAAACAGCAGAGTTAAAAGACTAAAGTGCTAAAATGTTGGGAAAATAAAGAGGTCTTCACCTGGCATTGATACCCTTCACATCCTAGGTCTGATGGGACAGAGGGAGCTTTCTGGACAGTGCCCTCGTGGGATGTTTATTTTGGGGATGTCTTGCTTGTTGCTCCCGAGCTGTGCCGTTTAGCTAGGGCTGTGCCAAGGAAACCCCCAGCTACGTACCACGCAGAGTGATCTCTGATACATTGCGCGAGGCTGCATTGAGCCGATTTCATTTCATGTGTCTGCTCCCCTGGGCATGCACCCACACACCTCTTCCGCCTTTGCCTCCATTGGCCCTAAAGTTGTGTTTTCATTAGGATGGGGAAACGGGTGGCATTTTATGGTGTGTTTTTTAATGTATGTATCGTCTCTAAAAAAAATACTCAAGGTGAGGTGTGAAAATAATTTAAAATATTTAAAACTTGCCCAACCTGGTGCCTTTTACAATGTGATGGGCTGAAGAGTTGTCAAAGAGGACACTGAGGGCTTCGCTAGGACAGCCTTCTGCAACCTGGTGCCCTCCAGATGTGTTAGAACTAAGACTGCCACCGTGACTTCATCTGATGGGAGTTGTAGTCCAACACATCTGGAGGGTACTGGGTTGGGGAAGGCTGATTTTTTTAAAAATGTTTTTTACATGAACTGTAATGGCTGAAATCATAAAAGAACATGATGGCAACGGTGAGGCATCCATTATGAATCCATTACTGCACTCATTTCAGAATGCTGGCGTGAATGCAAAGGTTTTCCCAAGGCACCTAAAGCTGAGTAGTGGGTTGGCCTGGCAGGTCTTTCTCAGGAAGGTGTTCCAGTATTGTGGTGCTGCTAACAGGAAGACCCTGCTCTAGGCAATGCTAGATCTCCTTTCTGAAAAGGATTGGATCCAGATGCAAACTTGAGAGGATCTCGGGGCCTGGGAAAGCTCATACGTGTGCGATGTTTCCCCTCCGGTTCTGAGCTCCAGGCTGCATAGTTGGTCTTGTTCCAGGGCAATGGGGTGAGTCCACAGCACAGGGGTAAGAGTGGATGCTTTTAATTCATAATGCCTCAGGGTCAAACCCTGGCAATCTCCACTTACAAGGGTCTGGAGTACTAGAGGTGGAAGAGTCTTCTGCTTAAAACCCTGGAGAGCTGCTGCCAGTCCACATAAGAACATAAGAAGAGCCCTAATGTTGGAGCAGACCCAGGGTCCATCTAGTCCAGCAATCTGCTCACACAGTGGCCAGCCAGCTGTTGTCCAGGAACCCACAAGCCAGACACGAGTGCATCAGCACCCTCCCGCCCATCCCATGAGCACAACAGCACCCTCCTACTCATGCTCCCAGCAACCGGTATACATAGGCAGACCACCTCTGATATGGTAGACCCACCTTTTCCAACCTGGCACCTTCCAAGTGTGCTGGATTGCAACCCCCATCATTCCCAGCCAGCTTGACCATTGGCCAGATGTTTTTAAGGCTGTACTGGCCATGCTGGCTGGTCTGATGGGAGTTGCCCTACTGGACTCTGCACGAACGAATGATCTGCCTCCGTCATATGCTCGATCCGAGGGTTGGTGCAGGGCACATACCTCTGGCGATCCCAGCTGACCTGCGGAAGAACACAGAACCGAAGTGGACAGGAGGGCTGGTTAGTCCTGATTGTCTTTTTTTGAAAAGTGTAAACAGACCAGGAGGGGTGAACGAGATGGTCCAGATTCTTTCCAGGTTAATAATTGGAGAGGGAGGGAAGATGCTGAGCAGGGCAACCCAGAGAGAAAGTGTTTTTGGAGGTGCCAGATGCAGGTAAGGTAACACATTCACGTAAATGGGAGCCCTGTTTTCTCTGGTGCTTCAGGGGCCCTTCTATCCCCCTTTGCTGTCCAGCGCCTGTTTCTCAACCTTTCTCAGGGTCCGGAGCTGGTGGACAGACGGGAAATGGACGGATCTGGCCCATGGGGCACAATCCACGAGTTCTGGCACAGCTGCTGTTCATTTCAGTGGGAGAATATCCTGGTGGATTGTGCCCTGTGTTAGTCAGAGGGAAGGAGGATGCTGTTGTGCTTTTCCCCTGTTGGCCAAGAAACTGGGGCAAGCGCTGGTGGATGGGTGCCCCCCCTTCCCACTCAGGATGCGGTTTGTCTCACTTGCACGAGTCACCTGGAGGGATGTTTGTTCTATAAGCACCTCTTTTTTGTGACACATCTGCTTGCTGCTGCTGTTGTACCCTCTTGTGGGCTGCTGATGAGATCTGTGGGGCTGGAATATGGGCAGGGGATCTGTCCTTGGGTGGGATGGGTAGCAGACCAGATGGCCTCTTGGTCTTGTGATTCTACAGTTTAGGAGAAGTTGTGTCCCAATACTAGATTAGGAAAGCTTTGGGAAGGAGGAATCCATAAACAGGGCCATGCGTTTATTCGGTGGCACATAATTCAGCACGGTGAAAATGAGAGCTTTCATCTTTAAAAACCACACTGGTTTCTAGCCTCATGATTGCAAACCTCATGATTGCAAAGACAGGCTTGGAAGTGTGCGGGCAATTCCTGCTGAAATCTCAGGGAAAAAAAATAGGGGAAGAGGAGATGTTCCAGGGCTTGGGGCTTCAGTGACAGATTCTTTCTTGCACTTCTCTGTTTGTTTATTTTATTTATTTTAAATATTTTTAGGCCTCCTTTTAGGGTTAAAAAAATCCACCTATCAAGAAAGCTCACAGGATAAAAACAAGACAATAATAAACATCAGAATTAATGAAACATCAAAACCCTCTCAAGGCAGCTCAAACGATTAAAAAAATACAATAATAATAATATCATAATTAATGACTAGAAGGGCCAGGATGAATTATGCAAGGTGTAAAAAAATGTTGGAAACCCCAGTGCCTTTCAGCCTCATCACTGGACCCTCCCTGAGAGCCTTCGGCTGTGCCTGGCAGTGCCTGACAAGGAACACCGCCCCCCTTTAGGCATGCAATGAATGCAAATCACATCGCAGTTAATTGTAGTTGCATGTGCCATTTAGCAGGCCTTATCTTTACAGAATTGGGTACAGAAGACACTTGTTTGGTCTGAGAACCTCGGTGGGTGGGCTAATAACATGTGCATGACTACAGAATCTACCTGCAAGAAAGGTCATCGTTGTGCCAGCATCAGATTTCAGCTTTCTTTTAGAGCAAGTTTCTAGCCCTCAATGGGGTAACTATGGAAGAATGGGAGACATCTCTGGGCCTGTCCTCTCCCTGCTTTCGCAAACAAAGAAACCCCATCCCTAATACATTTTAAACTTGTTTTGGTAGCTTTCTCCGTAATATAAAGAATCCATTACCAATTCTGAATGGAGGGGCCGCTCTGAAAAAGGAAACTGAGCGTAGATTGTAACAGGCTGCTCTTATTTTTTTTAATGTGCAGAGTATGCAACTGCAGCCCCATCTGTCTCTTAGTTCTGATTAATTCTTCCCAGCGACAACTCATCCATTTCTGGTGGAGAATCTTGAGTGTCTCACAAGGCTGATGGTAAACAGACTCCTCTCCCCATCCCACCCCGTCAGCCTCCCCTTTCATTCCTGGTGGGAGCCAGATGCTTTTAAGTTAGCAGTGCCTCTGCTCTATATATAAGCACTGTTTTATCAGGATGCCCACAAAAGAGAGCTTCATATTTAGGGAAAATGGGGCCAAATGATAGGTTGGAGCCGGGGCCTACCCTGCCCAGTTGAGTGGTGGTGGTTCAGTTAGCCAGCCTTATTCAGAAGAACAGGTTTGGGGGCTGAGCTCTGGTAAAACCTGGCTGACATTAAGCCCCCCTGGAAGAATCCTTTCCCCAATATTCCACTCCTGGGGTACTGGAGGCTGCAGGGATTGTAGAGTGGAAATTGAGCAGTGGGCATTCAGGGCAGACACAAAGAAGTAGAAGATGAACTTCTGGCATTTGCTGCCCGAAGGTGTGGTGATAGCCGCTGGCTTAAAAATGGCATCAGACCCAGTGGTGGAATGGAGTCCAGACTCACAGAGTGGAAATGGTGGGACTTTGGGATTAGGAGGGACGGTGATGTAATCTCCCCCCACCCTCCTCTGCTCCCTCTGAGCTTAGCTGCAGTCCTCACAGTAGCTGGGGAAGGGGTGTGTGTTTTTTTCCAGTATCAGTGTATTGTTCTGAGCGATCCCTGTTACAATGCAAAGTATTTTGGGAGGGCTTGGTCTTGAATGGGCCATTAAGACCCATTAGCTTTACAAGAGACCTGCTCCTGGTGGAGATGAGAATGGCTAGAACTGTTTCTCCTGGTGCTGGCAAAAGAAACTCCAGAAAAATCTTGACCTGGTGGTCTTACACTGTTTGGGGATGTGCTGCAGCATCCCTCTCTTCCCAATTCTCTTGCAGTCTCGGGTCTCTCCAGCCAAAGTCCAACATGCTCACGTCATGCTGCCCTGTGCCAGCTCACTCTTCTATGACTGTCAACTCATCCTTGAGAATTGGGTGTTACACTATATATGGCTGCTCTTTGGTGTGTGTCTGTGTGACACTCACATTTCTACGGATATAGATCAACCCAGCTGCCTGCATTTTTGGACTCTCCTTGGGGGTGTGGCTATGGGGGCTGCCATGATGAGCACTTGCACTTTCCAGTTTAACACTGCACCACTAATGAGACCAAGTTGTGGTGGGAGATGGGTCTGTCAAGAGCTATTAACTGTACTGAGCCCTCATGTAGGCGGAGGGTGCAACTTCTGCATTTAATAAATAAGTCAAGATTCAGTCTGCATACTGAGTTAAGCCACTGATCTGTGTAGCCTGCTATTGTATGTTCTGGCTGACAGCCAGTCTCCATTCCAAGAATGCAGACAGATGGCTTTCCTAGCTCTGCTACCCTAAGTTCCCTTTTTTTGGTGCCGGATGCTGGGAATTGAACCGGAGACCCCCTGCATGCAAAGCCTGTGCTTTTCCAGCGAGCTACAGACAAGTGCAGGGGAAGTTTCTGGCAGTTTTTATTCTCCTTGTCCTCCCAGAAGCATCTGGCTGATCACTGTTGGAAACAGGTTGCGAGGCTAGATGGACCTTCTTGGTCTGATCCAGAAGGGTGTTCCTTTTGCGCTTTTCTTACGCATTTTGGGTTAATCAGGAATCCCTTGCTCCTCACATTGGCTAGGAAACACGGGAGGGTCAGGGGATTGCCACCCGCAGCTGCTTGTGGCTTGGCTCACTGTCTTGAGTCATCTGGAACGGTTTGCTTTGCAGGCATCTGCTTGCACCTGCTGTCTGCGTGGGCCACGCCATGGCTTGTGTTGCACCTTCTCAAAGGCAACGGGGAAATCCCCATTTGGGCTTGTCGTAGGAATGGGCAACAGGCATGCATTTTGCCGAAAAGGCATGGCTGGGCACGCACGCAGCAAAATCCACGCTTTGGGGATGATTTGAACAGGTCGCCTGCCTCTTTCTGCACACGAGTGCAGCCTTGAAAGTGGTCGGAACTCTGCCAGGTGGCTTGGTAAACAGGAAAGGCAGGTCAGGCCCCTAGATCTGGCTACTCCCAGATGGGCGCTTTGCTCCCTCCCTCCGCCTTCAGCATCCCTCTACAGAAGCGTTTAGCTCCAGATCCAGCCAGCTGTTATCCCTGGGGACGCGCTGGAAGACAAGAAAGCAGTGTGAAGGAGCCAGGGCATCACTAAGGTCGTACTGTTTTCCCCGAGCCCGTCGCACGGACGGAAGCTGCCTCCTCCCTCCCACCCTCCCCCCACCAGCCATCTGTCAGGTGCACAGACCGGAGAGCGATCTGGGAAGTGCTCTGCCCCATTCCCAGCAGGCCTGAGTGGCCTACGGAGCAAGATGAGACCCTTCCCACACAGTTCCCAGCAGCCAGGCTCGAAAGATGTTCCTGTGCTTAGTTAAAAGCAGAGGAGAGCAGCTTGGTTTGGTCCCTGCGAGCGAAGGACTGTTGCTGGCCGCGCTTCTTTTCTGCTGGCTTGTTTGCGTCTCAGTCCGAGGCTTCCACATGGCCAAGAGAAAGATTTGGGCCGACCGCAGCAGTACTGCCCCATGAAAATTAGGTCAATATTTTTTCTAGATCTGCCATCAGGGCTGGACCAGTTGTGGGCTGGAGTTGATATGGTGGTTCCATGCTTGCCCACAGGGCCGCATTCAGAAAGTAGTCTTGGGGAATTTCCTCGCAACTCCATGGCATTTGAGCTGCAGGGTCCTGCAAGTGTCCCCAGTACCCCCCTACTTTTTGACATCTATATGCAGTGCCAGCTGCAGGGCTTTGCAGGCCCTTGGGCAAGGGACCCCCAGTGGACCCCCTCCCTCAGGGAGTCTGTCTTCTCACCACCATTGCAACCAGTTGCTCTTGCTTCTCTTCCTCTTTTTCATCCTTGCTACCACCCGCCTGCTTGATAGACAGAGCCAGGGAGCAGGCAGGCTGGGGCGTCTCCTGCTCCTCCTCCTCCTCCCCGCCATGGTTCTCTGGGCCAGAGCAAGAGGCAGGTGAACCATCAGGTTGCCACAGTGAAGACGAGGAGCAAGTCCAGGGGGCTGTGGTCAGTGAGCCCTGCTGGGGTGTCGGCCACCAGGCCTGCCCATGACCCCGTCCCTGTCTCTGCAAAGCCGCTTGGTGAGATCTTCTGAGGATTTGGAGCATGGTGTCACCAAGATGCTGATGACACCCAGCTCTATTTCTCTGTGGCCTCTGAATTGGGTGAGGCTGTAGAGATGCTAACCTGCTGTCTGGACTTGGTAATGGGATGGATGAGAGCCAATAAACTGAAGCTGAATCCTGACAAGACAGAGGCACTGGTGGGTTGGTGGTTCCTGGGTCCAGGAAGATGGTGTGCAACCCGTTAGGGCTGCACTCCCGCTGAAGGAGCAGGGGCACAGAGTGGGGATGCTCCTTGATCCAACATTGTCGCTCCAGGCCCAAGTGGCCCTGGTGGCTTGGAGCACCTTTTATCGGCCTCCTTTGGTTTGCCAGCTGTGGCAAAGACAAAAATGCCGCTGTGGCAGATTTTATGATGCATAGCGCCTGAACAGTTTAAATGCATTTAAGGCGCAATCTTATGCATCTTTAGACCTAAAAAAGTCCTACAGCTCCCAGCACTTCCCAGCCAGCCAGGCTTTAGTTTACAGTCCTGTACACACTTTTCCAGGGGTAAGTGTAATTGAACTTGGTTGACTTACTCCTGAGTAGGATTGCGCTGCTAAGTCTTCAATGTGCGAGTTCGAAGCCAGGAATTTTTACCATTGTTTGGAAGTTAATAAAAAATACATTTTTGAGTTTTC
This sequence comes from Heloderma suspectum, assembly GCF_057233095.1. NCBI lineage: Eukaryota > Metazoa > Chordata > Lepidosauria > Squamata > Helodermatidae > Heloderma > Heloderma suspectum. The sequence continues at coordinate 325,470,706 of NC_139460.1, read as the reverse complement.
AGTTTTATGGCATGTGAAACATTGGTGGTCTCGCATAACGGTCCGTGAGAGTAATACTTTCTAATTGTTGGTATGTTTTTAATTTAATATGTATTTAAGCTGTTGATTTTTAAGTCTTGTAAATTAGTTTTTAACTATTATTTGTATGATATGTTTCCCAGTTGCCCTTGATAAAGCCACACTCTCGAAACATGTCAAGTGCCATGGGCGCAGCTGTCTTTTTAATCTTTGTTTAGGCTTTTACAGCTGTTTTTGATCCCTTTTGTGGTTGTTCATGTTTGCCAGCTCTGGCTATGGTGATCCATGCTCTGGGAAGCTCCAGGCTGGATTGCTATAACACATTACGCAGGGGGCTGCCCTTGAAAACAGTCCGGAAGCTTCAACTAGTACAGCATCTGGCCGCTAGAACTTTGGCTGGTTTATCTAGATCAGGGCAAAGTGCACAACCTTTTCAGCCCCGAAGGCCACCTCTAGTGTTGGCTAGGGAGGCCAGGGGATGAGCATGTGTGTGCATGCGCTGATTAGCCGGGCTGTGGGAGAAAGTGGGTGGGGCACTGCTGGTTGGTGGGCCAGACAGGGAGCGGACGAAGGCCCACGGGTTGTGCACTCCTGATCCAGATGGAGCCATGTTACGCCAGTTCGGGAGGCATTACATTGGCTGCGGGTTGCTTCTGAGCCCAAGGCAAGGTGCTGATGCTGACCTTTCAAGCCCTTAAACTGAACACTTGTACATCTCTTGGTCTTATTGCATCAATGTTTTTAATTTGTATTCTTGTTGTATTTGAGTTTTGAATTTTATGTATGCTGCCCTCAGCTCCTTTTTGGACAAAGGCGCAATTAGAAATGTGTCAAATAAATAAAAGTAAATCAGCAGTTTAAATTAGGTGGTGGGATTGCCACACAACATGCCACATATATAGAATTTGACATAACCTTATCCCCCAAGTGAAACTTAGGGTAGTGAGCATGCTTTCCTAGAAGAAAAACAGCATTGAAATTTTCCACTAACGTAAATGAACTTCTACACCAAGAAAAGCTGAATACCATTAAGGGTATAAACCATGCAAATTACCTGTGCTTCTGCATATTTGCTTGCTTTCCGCACTTCATTCTGCTGTTGCTAATGAGAGCAGAGGTGCAAAGTTATACAGGGGACAGAAGCCTTGATTCCCGGAAATCTTCCTCCACTTTCCTTGAGCTGTCCAGGTTTCATCAGGCTATGTGTCCTCACCCTTTGAACCCTTTCTTTTCTTAAAAAAAAGAAACACAAATAAAAATGGAACTCCTTTGCAAATTCTGTGCAGCATCTGGTACTCAAGCAGAATCCAGTAGTCGAGTGTTTAATGGTGAAGGCCCAAGTGGGGTGCCCAAAGTGGTTTATTGGATAGGTCAGGGGTGTTGAACCTAGTGGAGGCTGGTGGCTCTGATGTCAGTGGGGCGGTGAATGTGTCCCAGGTTTCAGTCAGAACTCTAAAGGAGCTCTCCAAGGTGCTACCATTTTGATGGGTCTTCTTCAAGTAGGACTACCATTGGATACAACCCTGGGCTCTCCCACACTGGAGGCGTTCAAGACGAGGCTGGGCAGCCACCGGTCAGGGATGCTCTGACTTGGATTCCTGCACTGAGCAGGGGGTTGGACTCGATGGCCTTGTAGGCCCCTTCCAGCCCTACTGTTCTATGATTCTATGAACCCTATAGGTGCATCTAGCCCACTTTTATCTGTTCCGACTGGCAGTAACGCTCCAGGATTTGGGGCAGAGAACTGTCACGTGATCTGCTCCCTGGTCCTTTTTTGAACGGGCAACGTCAGAGATGGAATCTGGGGCCTTCTGCATCCAAAGCGTGTGTTCCACCACCGAGCCATGAATCCCTCCCTCCCACAAAGGATGTGAGCTTATCTGGGCATAGCCTCCTCTGACACATGCGATGCAAGGTGTGTCCTGAGAAGGTGGAAGGTGCGTGTGCATTGGCTGGCAGATAGCCTGGAACGGAAGAGTTCTGGACTATGAAATGGTCCCGGAGACTGCTCTGGGCTGGACCATTTTACACTTGTTCTGCCTGCAGTGAAAGCCTTCCTGTTCCTCTGCCTGTTCTCCTTACATGCCCATCTTGCTCTGCAGCTTCTGAAGGTGGATTCGGCATCCTTCCTGCTGACCCACCTAAACTGTTTGCCCCTTGGAACATTGGCAATGGAGGCTCCGTCAGCAGCAGCCTAGGCACAGAATCCAGGGGCACCGACTCCGGCTTCTGCCACCCCTCCACTGCGCAAGGAGGAGCCATGGAGTTTGTTCTGCTTGCATTGTGTTGACTGCCTGGGGAAGAACATGCACTAAAATGAAACCCACTGGGTGTTCTGCTGATGCTTCGGTGCGCGGATAGCAACCGGCGTGTCCCTTCTGGCACACATGACGTGCAAGTGGCCGAGGTGAAGCAAGCCTGGGTCCCCGAGGCAGCTCTCTGGCCACCAGGGCCTGAGCGCAGGGGGCGGAGGAGCCTGAGAAGTTATTTGAAATCCCAGTCAGAGGCCCACAGGAAATTGCCTCTCCAGCCCGCAGTTAAATCTGACCTCTTGGCAGCTGGTCAAAACAGTGTTCCCGGCGAAATACCATCGAGTCTCTGTTCCAGGCTAGCGGGCAGGCGAGGGAGAGATTCCCTGGGGACCGACCGGAGGAGGGGAAAGGGGAGGAGAGGATAAAGAAAACACCCAGGCACGCTCCTGCATCAGTCTGGCCAGTGTCCTGTTGCAGGAGGAAGCACAGCAGCTCCTCTCTTGGTCCTGTCTGCAGCGAGAACCCTCAGTCCTGGCAAGATGATCCTACTTTTTTGGACACCAGAAGGTCGGAGAGTCTTGGGCTCAGACCAGCGTGCTTTCTTTTGCTTGCCTTCAGAGTAGCAAATTGAGATTTCAGACTGGCTGCTACAAGTTTGCCGTCAGTACCTCTTGGTGGGGGCTGGATCTAGTTCTGGTGAGGGTGGGGGCCGGGCAGCACAGCACAGCACACAGCAACTGTCAAGCGGTTGGATGGGTCGGCGGTCGGCTGCCTGGGGTTACGCAAGACCCATTGACTAGGATGGCGTTCACGCAGATCCCTCCGGGACCCACATCTCTGGCTGTACATGATGTTTCCTGAAGGGGTTTTGGAGCCTGGATTTCTGGAGGGATTGTTTCCATGGGAATCGGCTGTGGTCAAATTCTCCATCCCTGGAACTCCGGTGGTTTATGGGACTTTTGGTAGCCGTTGATCACCCAAAGATCCTGCTACAGTTTCCATGAAGCCTCTCTTCCATGTTGTCGGGTCCCTTTCCTGAAAGGATCAAGACAGGCAGACGACTTCTTCCCTGGGTAGCAGAGATGCGGCGTTTCGAGGCTTTGCGCCGCTCTTTCCCGTTTCTGGCCCGTTTCCGCGTTTACACGGTAAGGGAGCAGCACTTCACATGCCCATTTGCATCAAGGAACTGCCCTGCTTCTCCCCTGTCCTTTCCGTGTGGTTCTCTCCAGGCTGCTTCTCTTGAGCGTGCTGTTTGGCCAGCTTCCTAGAGTCACCTCCAGCCGTTTGCTCTGTGAGCATCATGTGCTCTGCCTGTGCTGTGCTACTGTGGTCTGGACTGTGAGATTTCATCTCTAGTAAGTCCAGATCAGCCTTCTTCAGTCTGGGGCCTTCCAGGTGTGCTGGACTACAACTGCCATGCTGGCTGGGGAGCTGGGAATTGTAGTCCAACATATCTGGAGGCCACTGGATTGAAGCAGGCTGGTCTAGACCGGGGCAGGTGACCTGGTGCCCTCCAGATACTGCCATAATCTCTGACCATTGCCCTTGGCCACTGGGGCATATGGGATTTGTAGTCCCAAACATCTGGAAGGCACCAGGTTGCCTACCTCTGGTCTAGAGAGGGGGTCATGGGAAAACATCGCCTAGATAGGGTCATTGGCAGAGACTCTTGTATGAGGCTGGTGGGGCTACCTGAGATGCAGGCAAGGTGGGGGCAGAAGCAGCCTGAATCCTGTGTATCCCCACATGCAACTGGCACAACCATGTGCCTTGACACACTTACATGCACACTGCAGCAGTATGGTTCAGTAGATAGGGAGTTAGAAATTGCATTTAAAAGCCTGGGTCCAAATCTTTGGTCAGCTGTAAACGCGCTAGATAGCTTCTTGCACGTTGCTGACTGTCACCCTCAGGTTTCCATCTATGCCATGGGAATAACTGTGACCTGACCCAGCCTACTTCATGCAGAAACAACACTGAAACGGTTGCTCGTTGTATACGTCCTTTTCAAGCCCCGGCCTTCCACTCTCCTGAATATTATTTGCAAAATGTGGCATTTTGCTACACACAGGGTTGTTTGCGCTGTAAATATCAAAACTGCAGCCCCTGAAGAAATAGGATGTTAAAATGGAAAGAAAGAAGCCACTGTACAGATGGCCCATATGAACACAAGCTAAAGGAAGATGCTTCTTAATAAAGCTTAACATCTATCTAGTGCAGTTTTCTCCAACTTGATGCCTTCCATATGTGTTGGACTACAAATCCCATTATTCCCAGCCAGCATGAGCCTCAGGCTGTAATCCTATACACGCTTAAGTGGGAGTAAGTCTATTTCTGAGGCAAGGGTAGACAATGTCTGGTGGTCTGTGGGCCATACCCCACCCTGCCTGAATGGCCTCCGCCACTGAAATTCCTGCTGAATCTGCTGCCAGAGTGGTTGTGGTGGCAAAAAGGGCACCGATTCTGCAAGGACCCAAGGTGCACAGGGTGGCTTGTCCACAAGCACAGTCATGCTCCCAGGAAGCAGGAGCGGCGCAAGGGGTGTAAAAACAGCCACGGGAGCCTGTGTGTTATCCACCCCTGTTTTAAATAGTCACGTGTAGGATTGCACTGTCTCTTAAGCACTGCTGCCTCATCTGGCATGGCGTCCTCTCATGGAGCATTAGGTTATCAATGGTTACTAGTCCTCATGGCTATAGATTACCTTCAGCATTGGAGGCAGTAGGCCTATGTACTCCACTTGCTGGGGAACATGGGCGGAGGGTGCTCTTGCACTCATGTCCTGCTTGGAAGCTGGTTGGCCACTGTGTGAACAGAATGCTGGACTAGATAGACCCTTGGTCTGATCCAGCATGGATCTTCTTATGAAAACAGCCTGTCAGAGAGAGAGAGAGAGAGAGAGAGAGGAGGATTTCATCCCAAAGCAATAACTATGCTTCATGTGAACAGTGCTATCTTGTGTGGGAATAATTACCCAGAAATAAAGAATCCAAGGAACATTTGTTCACTTTTAAGATAGCCAAATAGCATCCCCACTTGAACATTGCTTGACAGAAGTGGGACCTCTTTCTGTCATGTCGTCCCCCCTGCCCTCGCTCACTCGTGCAGCCCTCTTATATTTTTAGCCCAAGCTGCATCGCAAAGAATCTCTATTGTCGCGTTGCAGCTTAAGGTGGCTCTAACCCAAGAATCCCAAGACAGACTCCCCCACCCCACACAGTGTTCCTGGACTCTCTCCGCCTGTGGAGGCAGGAGAGCGAAAGAAAGTGGGTTGGTTTGGGGGCGCGGCTGGAGGCCTCATTAGTGTGGCTGTAGGAAGGCACGGATATTGCAAACACATGAGGCATTTCTTTTGAAGTGTGCCTTCCCCTGTTCTGTCCTATATTCCATGAACTTGCTGTGTTCAGAGCCCCGTCAAGGCCTATGCTGCTTGTAAAATGTGCAGCCCAGTTGTGAGGACAGTAGAACTTATAACTCCCAAGTTAGGTGTGCATGAGACTGCAGCCTAACTGACTTGGCCAAGGCCACCACACAAGGTCTGTGGCAGAGGTAAAATTGGTGGGTGCCTCTCCCAAGGTACTGCAGCAAGAGCTGGGACTTGACTCCAACTTCCTAGACTAGTTAAGGGTCCAAAGAGGAATATTTTTGTCTCTCTGGCTGGAATTCTGCCTCTGCTCACTATCTGGCCGAAGTCAGAGATGGAGGGAATTGTGGTCTGAGTGGTCTGAGCTCTGAATTTGGCGGGGTGGGGCTGACCTTGTTCCAGTGGGGTGGACAGAGAAGCCGCTTTTCATGTTTAGGAGTACTTCATACCATTAAGTAAGAGAGGGTAGTGTCCTTTAGATTAGATTTTGAGCTCAGCCCTTCCTGAAGGTTGAGGTTGTGTAGCACAGAGAGAAAAAACAACCATGGATATGGTGCAAGCAAAGTACCTTGCCGGAATGGACTCTCCCGAAACAAATTGGGCTTGCCGTGATGCAAAGCACTTTGCAAGCTCCGTTTGCACATGCAAGTCCTCCCTTTTAAAAAAAAATTACATTTTCCTCCTTAAGGAACCCAAGACGGCTTACATTATCCTCCTCCTCTCCATTTTATCCTCACAACAACGACCCTGTGAGGTGTGTTGGGCTGAGAGTCTGTGACTGGCCCAGAGTCACCCAGTGAGCTTCCATGGCCGAGTGGGGACTAGAACCCGGATCGCCCGGCTCCCAGCCTAACACTCTAGCCACTGCACACTACACACACACTGGCTGAACTTGATGCTGAACTTCTCCATGCTCAAGATGCATGCGTGAATTGCCCTTAATCTCAGAAATGGGAATCCCACAAAACCTGTTTCCCTTCCAGACCTGAAACCTATGGGCAGAAACGTCCGTCGTTTTATATGAGCTAGCCCCAATGCTCAAAAAGGTAACCACGTTTACTTATGAGTTGCAACTTGCTCTGTCCAGTGGACTCAGCAGCCTCCTGAGGCAGTCTGCTCCCCTGCCAGGCAGCTCTCACCCTTAAGACGTTTCTCCTAATGTTGAGGAGAAATCTGCTTCCCTGCAATTTCTGAAGTTTGGGAGCCACTGATCCAAGCAACAAGCAGGAGTTGATATCTGGAGGTGGGGGGGGGGGTTGTTTCTGGCCTCCTAGAAAAAAATGCAGACAGCTGTGAAGGGCTGAAGAGCAACCTTGAAACACCAGGCACCCCCAAATTAAGAGTCTTGTAGCATTTTTAAGACTAGCAAGCAGGTTTATTGTGGCGTAAGCTTTTGTAAGCCACATAAACTGATGCCAAAATAACTGGTTAGTCTCTTAGGGGCCCTGACACTATTTGGTGCTGTAACAGATGCAGGCTGCAATAGTGTGCATGCTTAGCAGGGAGTCCCCATGGAACACAATTACTTCTGTGTAAGGATTGTGCTGTTGGCCTCTGGCATTTATGTGAATGTAGCATCACTTGAGAGAAAAAGGTCTGGATCCTCATTGTGTCAGTGAGCCCTTGATCTTGGGGAGCAAGTGTCGGTAGGAAGGGCTCTTTGCTCCCGCAGGCCAAGAAAGAACAGCTGGGATTTAAAGCCAAACAGATGCCGTTTCAAAATCACAGGGCGGGAGGGCAGTCAACAAGTGATGGAACAGTGAGCCAAGAATGGAGGGAGGTTCTTCACTGCTCATCTTGCAGATCAAGACCAGATGAAGGGGGGAGGGTTCCCACAAAAACAAGGTATTATCCAACAGCAAAAGTGCATTTCTGTGTCTTAGATCTATGGCATGCTTCTGCAGTGGGTCACTCAGCATTATTTCAAATGGTGTGTCCTAGCATGTCTCATATTTTATAGGATCCTGGCCGTCTTCTAAACCGATTAGCTCTTTTACAGCCCCTTCCACATCAGAAGTTTCATTTGGAAAACCAGCTCACCCTCGCATCTCTTCTCCCGAGCTCACTTCCTATGAGCGCACTGCTGCTTTCCCCTACCCTTACCTCCAAGTGTGGGCTACCTATCACTTCCAGCAGCCAGGATCTGGCAACCTCACTTTGCTACCCCTCACCCCAGGCAATTCCAAAGAAGCTGACCCTGTTTTTGGGTGAGCCTTGTGTATTATAGACCTCTTCTCAATAAGGCATGCAAAAGGAATTTGTGTAGAATCTCTGTCAATGGAAATTGACATGGCAAGGGGGAGTTTCACCTAGTCTTCTTCCTGAAGAGTTAGTTTTCTGTGTGCCAGTGGATCATTTTAACATGTCCTGTGCATGTTTACTTGGAAGCAAGCCCTACTAAATTCAGTGAGTTTTACTCCCAAGTAAATAAGGCTGGACACAGACAATAGTTAGTTACAAGTGGTGTAACTAGAGAGCAAGAGAGTAACAAGAGAGCCAGTGTGGTGTAGTGGCTAGAGTGTTGGACAGGGAGCCGGGAGATCCGGGTTCTAGTCCCCATTCAGCCATGGAAGCTAACTGGGTGACTTTGGGCCAGTCACAGACTCTCAGCCCAACCTAACTCACAGGGTTGTTGTGAGGATAAAATGGAGAGGAGGAGGATAATGTAAGCCGCCTTGGGTTCCTTGCAAGAGGAAAAAAGGCGGGATATAAATGCAATAAATAAATAAATAAAGTGGTTTGAGGCATTGGTTCCTATGGTACACACACTTTCTTTCTGTCTCTGCCTCGCACATGCCCCTTTCTCTAGTCAAACAGGTTTTGCAGGATTTTGCAGTGATGCCAAAATCTGTGACACCTGTTTACCAGAGGAGAAAGTGGGTTGAGTGCCCACAGCATGAGCAGCAGCGTTCCCTCTTTCTAGCTTCCTTCAGCATATTATTGTCTCCACTCTAAGTGTGCGTAGCTTAGGGTGACTAAGCTATGCACACTCGTAGCTGTGACCCTGAGCCTAACCTGCATTCAGGAATGGCACTTTCTCTGAATGTGCTGGAGGCACCTCTTGGTTCCAAAAGAACCGTGTGGGCTGGACAGGAAGAGCACTGCTGTCTGGCCACAGCACCGTCAGGCAGTGGCTGGGAACGCAGTCAGACACAACGATGCCAGCTGCCGCAGCGCCTGCCCAAAAATCAACCTGGGAACGCCACAAGTCCTATGTTAGGTAGGCTGGAGAAAAGGCCGTGATATGAGGGTTCTGCTGTGTAGGGCAGCAGGAGAAGAAAACACAGGAAGAAGCTGCCTTCTCACTGAGTCAGACCTGTGGTCCATCTGGCCCAGTATTGTGGACACTGACTGGCAGCAGCTCTTCCAGGGTTTCAGGCAGGATCCTTTCCTAGCCCTACCTAAGCCGGTGCGCTTACCTAGTGCTGTGCCAAAAGTTTTGATCTTTCCCCCCCCCCCAACCATTGGGGGGGGGTCCAAAAGAAATCACATACAAAAATTGTGGGGGAAATGAGAATTTTCGGAGAAATTTTCGGCAGTGTGGGTGTTTGACATGCTTCTCGACCAGCTCTGTGTGTGTGTGTGTGTGGTCAGTAAAATGTCAATAATAAACTGACTTAACTTGTGGAGTAGCTGCAGGAAGGAACTGAAGTTTATGTGCCAATGTGCTCCCCAAATAGGTTTTGCCTACCCCGTCTGTGTGTGTGTTTCTTCCTTTTGCATTCCACATGCCATATACCCTGTGTGCTCTTCTCTCCCCTGGCGTGCAGGTTTGCTGCCGCTTCCCTTCCAGTGGGGAAGAGTAGTTTGCCAGCGTGGGAAGCGTGGGCTATTGACCAGCGCCCCGGCGTTTGCAAAGGCTCATAGAATCATAGAATAGTAGGGTTGGAAGGAGCCTACAAGACCATCGAGTCCAACCCCCTGCTCAATGCAGGAATTGAGATCAGAGCATCCCTGACAGGTGGCTGTCCAGCCTCATCTTGAACGCCTCCAGTGTGGGAGAGCCCACCACCTCCCCAGGGAATTGGTCAGGAAGTTTCTCCTGATGTTCAGCTGGAATCTGAACATCAGGAGAAATCTGTTGTATTGCTCTTCTCTCCCCCTTGGTGCAGGGAGGTGTCTCCTGCTGCTTCTTTCCAAACAGGAATAGTGCAAAGTGCTGTGGAAGCACAGGGTGTCCTCTCTCCCTTCACAGGCAAGGAGATGGTTGCTGCCACTTTCCTCCTGAGTCAGAAGAGTATTTTGCCAGCACACGCAGGGGGTGCTGGCGATCAGTGGGTGCCCCTGTGCTCACAAAAGCGCGCCTCTCTCTGCTGGGGAAGAAAGCGGCTGCAGCCACCTCGCTGCTTGGGTGGGGAGAGGGTTTTGCTAGCTCAAATCACATTGGCTGTAGGGGGCTAGGGCTGCTCACCTTGCTCTCCCTACTTTGGCAGGGAGGTAGCTGCCGCCGCTTCCCTCCTGAGCTGGGAGTGTACTTTGGGTAGCTTGTGACTTGAGTTGGGAGGCGGGGGGGTGCAGTCTGTGTGTGTGTGTGTATGTGTAAGAGTCTTCGCATGAGGTTCTTGAAATGAGGGATAACTCGATTTTATTTTATTTTTTAAATGCTCTCTGTCATACCCTCTGTTAGCAGCCTTGCCAGACAGGCAAAAATAGTTGAAAGGGAAACTTGCTGCAAACAAGAGTTTCCAATGTTGTGAGCCGGAAAGGGAGATGTCTAAAGTTTTAAGAGCTTGCAAACGAGTCCCCCCCTTCATGGATCACTGCCTTGTTGTGGTGAAGGGGCTTGCATAACTCGGTGAAGCCATAAGCTATGCCGTGCAGGGCCACCCAAGACGGACAGGTCATGGCGGAGAGTTCTGACAAAATGTGATCCACTGGAGAAGGAAATGGCAACCCACTCCAGTATTCTTGCCAAGAAAACCCCATGGAACGTATCACAAGGCTAAAAGAGATGACACCGGAAGATGAGCCCCCCAGGTCGGAAGGTGTCCAATATGCTACTGGGGAAGAGCAGAGGGTATTTCCAAGTAGCGCCAGAAAGAGTAAAGCGGCTGGGCCAAAGCCGAAAGGACACTCAGCTGTGGATGTGTCTGGTGGTGAAAAGAAAGTCCGATGCTGTAAAGAACAATATTGTTTAGGAACCTGGAATGTAAGATCAGTGAATCAAGGTAAGCTGGTGGTGGACAAACATGAGATGGCAAGATTGAACATCGACATCTTGGGAATCAGCGAACTAAAATGGACAAGCTTGGACGAATTTAATTCAGGTGACCATTATATCTACTACTGTGGGCAAGAAATCCCTTAATTTCTTCCCTTAGAAGAAATGGAGTAGCACTAGTAGCCAACAAAAGAGTGGGAAGAGCAGTACTGGGGTACAATCTCAAAAACAATAGAGTGATCTCAGTACGAATCCAAGGCAAACCATTCAACATCACAGTAATTCAAGTCTGTGCCCCAACCACTGAAGCCGAAGAAGCTGAGGTTGATCGGTTTTATGAAGACCTACCACACCTTCTAGAACTAACACCAAAAAAAGATGTCCTCTTCATCATAGGGGATTGGAATGCTAAAGTAGGAAGTCAAGAAATCGCCGGGATAACGGGCAAGCATGGCCTTGGTGTACAAAATGAAGCAGGACAAAGGCTAATAGAGTTTTGCCAAGAGAACACGCTGATCATAGCAAACACTCTTTTCTAACAGCACAAGAGGCGACTCTACACATGGACATCACAAGATGGTCAATATCGAAATCAGATTGATTATGTCCTTTGCAGCCAAAGATGGAGAAGCTCCATACAGTCAGTAAAAACAAGACCTGGAGCTGATTGTGGCTCAGATCATGAGCTGCTTCTTGCAAAATTCCGGCTGAAATTGAAGAACGTAGGGAAAACCAATAAACCGTTCAGGTATGACCTCAATCATATCCCTTATGAATATACAGTGGAGGTGAGGAATAGATTTCAGGGATTAGACCTGATAGACAGAGTGCCTGAGGAACTATGGACGGAGGTCCGTAACATTGTTCAGGAGGCAGCAACTCAATCCATCCCAAAGAAAAAGAAATGCAAGAAAGCCAAGTGGCTGTGTGATGAGGCTTTACAAGTAGCTGAGGAAGGAAGGGAAGCGAAAAGCAAGGGAGAAAGGGGAAGATATATCCAAGTGAATGCAGAGTTCCAGAGAATAGCAAGGAGAGACAAGAAGGCCTTCTTAAATGAACAATGCAAAGAAATTGAGGAAAACAGTAGAATGGGAAAGACTAGAGATCTTTTCAAGAAAATCGGAGATCTCAAGGGAACGTTTTGTGCAAAGACAGGCATGATAAAGTACAAAGAAGGCAGGGACCTAACAGAAGCAGATGAGATTAAGAAGAGGTGGCAAGAATACACAGAAGAACTATACAGGAAAGATCTGAATGTCCCTGATAGCCATGATAGTGCGGTCACTGAACTTGAACCAGACATCCTAGAGAGTGAAGTCAAGTGGGCCTTAGGAAGCATTACTAACAACAAAGCTAGCAGAGATTACATTATTCCAGCTGAGCTATTTAAAATCCTAAAAGATGATGCTGTTAAAGTGCTGCACTCAATATGCCAACAAATTTGGAACACTCAACAGTGGCCACAAGACTGGAAATGCCAAAGAAGGGCAATGCCAAAGAGTCTTCAAACTACCATGCAATTGCGCTCATTTCACACGCCAGCAAGGTTATGCTCAAAATCCTACAAGCTAGGCTTCAGCAGCATGTGAACCAAGAACTACCGGAAGTACAAGCTGGGTTTCGAAGAGGCAGAGGAACTAGAGATCCAATCGCCAACATTCGCTGGATCATGGAGAAAGCAAGAGCATTCCAGGAAAATGTCTATTTCTGCTTCATTGACTACGCTAAAGCCTTTGACTGTGTGGATCACAGCAGACTGTGGGAAATTCTTTAAGAGATGGGAGTACCAGACCACCTTACCTGTCTCCTGAGAAACCTGTACGAGGGTCAAGAAGCAACAGTAAGAACCGGACATGGAACAACCAATTGGTTCAAAATTGGGAAAGGAGTACGACAAAGCTGCATTCTGTCGCCCTGCTTATTTAATTTATATGCAGAGTACATCATGAGAAACGCCGGGTTGAATGAATCACAGGTCGGAATTAAGATTGCTGGGGGAATGATCAACAACCTCAGATATGCAGACGATACCACCCTAATGGCAGAAAGTGAAGAGGATCTCAAGAGCCTCTTGTTGAGGGTGAAAGAGGAGAGTGCAAAAGCTGGTTTGAAACTCAACATTAAAAAAACGAAGATCATGGCATCTGGCCCCATCACTTCCTGGCATATGGAAGGGGAAGAAATGGAAGCAGTGACAGAATTTATTTTCTTGGGCTCCAAGATCACCGCAGACGGTGACTGTAGCCATGAAATTAAAAGACGCTTGCTCCTTGGGAGGAAAGCTATGGCACACCTAGACAGCATAGTAAGAAGCAGAGACATCATCTTGCCAACAAAGATTCGTATAATCAAAACTATGGTTTTCCCCGTAGCAATGTGTGGCTGTGAGAGCTGGACTATAAGGAAGTCTGAGCACCAAAGAATTGATGCCTTTGAACTCTGGTGCTGGAGAAGATTCTTACGAGTCCCCTGGACTGCAAGGAGGTCAAATCAGTCCATCCTAAAGGAAATCAACCCTGAGTGCTCATTGAAAGGACAGATCCTGAAGCTGAAGCTGAAATATTTTGGCCACCTAATGCGAAGAGAAAAGTCCCTGGAAAAGACCCTGATGCTGGGAAAGACTGAAGGCAAAAGGAGAAGGGGACGGCAGAGGATGAGATGGCCAGACAGCATCACCGATGCAATGAATATGGACTTGAGCACACTCCGGGAGAGAGTGGAGGACAGGCAGGCCTGGCATGCTATGGTCTATGGGGTCACAAAGAGTCGGACACGACTTAACGACTGAACAAAACGAGTCCCATTGCAAAGGAGTCCCATTGCAAACAAGCCCCTTTTCACTGTACCATTCCTGCTTGCAAAGAATTTTAAAATGAGCCCCGTTTCTGCTTGCAGCAACAGTTCCTGGAATGGCCATGTGACATTTGCTATTCCAGGGACTGCTACTGAGCTGAAAGCTGACTGTGAAGAGCCATTATGCTGTGAGTGCAGGGGAGACATTTTATTTATTATTTTTTACACGTATATTCTGCCTCTTTTCCTCCTTAAGAAACCCAAGGCAGCGTACATAGTCCTCCTCCTCTTCTCCATTTTATCCTCACAACAACAACCCTGTGAGGTGGGTTGGGCTGAGAGTCTGTGATTGGCCCAAAGTCACCCAGTGAGCTTCCATGGCTGAGTGGGGACTAGAACCTGGATCTCCCGGCTCCCAGTGCAACACCCTAGCCACTACACCACACTGGCTTTAAAAGTTAAGAAGATAAGTAGAAGTCTCTAGAACCACCTCATATGCTATATGAGGTAGACAGAAGGAACCCCTGCGTCCCCACTCCCACTCAAAAATTCTTCAAAATTCCCCCCCCCCAAACATACCCCTTTTGCAGAGAGGGAAGAATTTTGCAAAAGTAGGGTTTGGCACAGGGTTTGGCACAGCACTACTCTTTCCACTGAGTCAGGCATGTGTAAAAGTGAAGAATCTCAGGTTTTGGTTAACATCAAGTTACTAGTCCTTATGGCTGGGAACCTCAGAGCTTTGGAGCATTGTGGTTAACCAGAAAAATATCATGGATGTTTCAGAAATAAGGCCAGGACCTCATGCATATTCCATTTATGCACTTCACTTTAGGGATCCCTTGTCAGTTCCAGATTCCTGATAACACCCCCTCCCTCCCCCCCGCCCCAGCATTTCATCTAAAAACAAATGTTTACAATTGTAAACAAAAGTGATGAAAACTGACAGTGCCTGCTGATCACTGAAGCTTTCACTTTTAAAATTGTTTTGCGTGTATCTTATCATGGGGGGGGGGGTACTGCAGAGTTTCATGTTCTTTTCAAAGTTCCCCCAGCCCCTTCACTGCTCTCCTATTTATTCTTGTGGAAACGTGGGCAGCTCCATATTTTCATATCTGTCTCTGGGAAGTCCCTGCTCTTCTGCCTTTTTCGGGTGCCTTTTAAAAAAGAACTTGTTAGTGTGTTCCCAGGTGCACAAGCTAAACAGACTATTATGCTTGAGGGTTTTTTAAGGAAGCTCTTATGGTCTGTTGACCAACGCAGACTGCTTGTTTGCTTATTTATTCGTTTAGTTCTTATCAGTATTTCTAGACTGCCCTTCAATCATATTCCCACAGCGGTTTGCACACACTAATAAAATAAAGGCTTATAAAAACAGCACAAAACAGTTAGCAAGATAAAGCTGCAGCCAAGCAGCTTGGGAAACAGAATCTTTGCCTTGTGCCAAAGAGTTAATAGGGCAACCCTCTCGTAAGGAGTGGGGGAGAGCATCCTAGACCTGGGGCATCACCACATAGAAAGCCCTTCTGCGGAGCCAGAAGCTAGAGGCAGCCTTGCGCTTGCTGAGTACGTAAGCACCACAGGCGGAGAAGCAGGTTTGGCGATGTGGACTAGAACGCGATGGGGTGCTTGGCCTGTGATCCTTACAGTGAAAACGGGGACGCAACAGACGCACAAGAGCCTCCCTCTTTTCCTTTGCAAACTGTTAGAAGAGGGGTGGATTTTTTTTGTGGCTCGCAGTGTCGCTTGGTGGTAGAGCGCATGCTTTGTGATGGTAGGGTCCCAAGCTGAATCAGGTAGCAGGTGAGGGAACAGCCCCCTCAGCCAGAGGCCCGGAGAGCCACTGCCAGTCCGAACAGGGAATGGATAGTAGTCTAACCTGGCAAAAGACAGCTTTGGGGCTGGCACCGGGTTTCAGGGGGCTCTGGGCAAGGCAGAGGTGTACAAAATTATGCAGAGTGCGGAGAAAGTGGATGGGGAGAGGTTTTTTTCCCTCTGCCATAGTACCAAAACCCAGTGGGTCATCCCATGAAGCTGAATGGCAGGAGATGCAGGACAGATGAAAGGAAGGAGTCGTCGACAGAGGGCATGGTTAAATTCTGGAATTTGCGACCACAAGGTGTAATGATGGCCACCTATTTGGATGGCTTTAAAAAGGGATTAGACACATTCCTGGAGGAGGCAGCTATCAAGGGCTACTAATTTTGCTGGCTATATGCTATGTCTAATATTGGAGGCAGTATGCCTACGTACACCAGTTGCTGGGGAACACGGGTGGGAGGGTGATGTTGCACTCAAATATTGCTTATAGGCTTCCCATTGGAGCATCTGGTTGGCCACTGTGTGAACAGAATGCGGGATTAGATGGACCCTTGTCTGATCCAGTATGGCCGTCTCTTCTTACGTCCTTATGTGCCCTCCGCCCACCCCCCTCATACCACCCTGGTGACCCCTTTCCATAAGCTGACCAGGTAGCAGTGGGCACGGGTCCCTTTTCCTTCTTTTTCTGTACATTTTTACTAGGGCGCCAGGCGCATCGCAAAGCGACAGCTGAGGCTGCCGTGGGGCCCAGATGCATTCTGGGGAAATGTAAGTTGGAGAGCGGCTGGTGCTTTGCGTCGCAGCATGCCTGCCACCCTAGTAATAGGATAAAACACAACACATAAATGAAGGGGTGCCAGCAACCAGTGTCAGCTCCTGCAGGCCTTCTGGGTTTTATAGGAAACACCGAGGGCTTATGCCAGCCCTAGGCAACTTCCTATGGAAGGTACACAAATGCAAACCCAGCCTTGAATCAAACCTTTGTCCACCTCTGGCTGATTCATTCTAAAGTGAAATATCCACACTTAATTTCTTCTTTTTCTTAAGTGCCAGGCCTCAGGCCTGTCTGGAGTTCTCGATCTCTGCCTAGAAACGATCCTTTCCTGAATCGTAGACCTCTACGGGGGGCAGGGGGGGAGCTACTGTGATTCCCCGGTAGTGAAGGACTCTCCCCATGCTCAGAGGCACCGTTCTTTCACAAGACAGAGCCCTAGGATTGAAAATCAGATTCTACAGTTAAGTGCAGTGAGCTCTCTGGCTCAAATTCATTCTTTGCAAATGCCAGAAAATTAGTCCCCACCCCACCCCCCCACCACTGCCCCTGTCCCCACCAGTGTAGCCATCGACATCAGCATGAAGTAAGAAGGATAAATTGCTTGCAGGGTTTATTTTAATAAAGGAACGGTTTTCATTTAAAAACATCTGAAGCTTCAGAAGGAAGCCGGCGGAACAGATGGGATCATCTTAGACAACCTGAGGCCTTCCAGATGTGTTGGACTACAACTCCAACAACTGCTGGGAGTTGTAGTCCAACACATCTGGAAAGCCCCAGGTTGAGGAAGGCTGCCTTAGACATTGAGGGGAGATTTGGCAGGCCATATAGCTACCCCCCCCCCCCCCCGGACATGATATCATCCAAGGGCTCGCTTATTTTGATGCACAGGCAGGCAGGAAGGAAGAAGGTGTGTTTCAAGCCTTCTCTCCCCACCACCCCGCTGCAGCTTTCATTTTAGGCTCCGACTGTCTACACATGCTGGAATACCGTTACTCCGGTGGCTTCCTACCGAGATGCCGTTTGCTGCCTGCGGTTTGTGGCATTCTCCTTTCAATGGTTAAGAGAGCCTTTGCTGGGGGATGAGGGTGTCTGCTGTATGCAGCTTATTTGCGCCAGATATTCGTTCTTCCTCTTTGAAAAGGAAGAAAGAAAACCCCAATGGCTTTCTGACTGATTTATTGGTAGCCCTGCCCATTAATTGCAAGGATTCCAGAGGCAGCTAGCAAAACAGCGTCTCACTTGGAGTCGCGTAGGATCTGAAGACCTACCCGCCTGCCTCTCCAGAGATACCAGCAGCCACAACACCAGCAGCAAATAGCAGCAGCAGCAGAGGGCAGCAGCTTTAAAGACCTGGGGAAGGGGCAAACGTGGACTATCTGCTCCTTCTTAGCTGCTGTTCTCTTTTATCTCTTTTATATTCTTTTAAACTGTTGTATATTTTATATCTTAATATTTTAATATGTGCCTGGGAGGACTATTGGACAACTCAGGGGGTGGGGGAGGTGCCACCATAACTGTGGTCACGGGCAGGGGGAGGTATGGCGTTGGGGGATTAACAGGCCAGCTGAGGAGAAGAGGGGCTAGACACCTCACAGCTGTCCCCTCTTCTGGTTCTTCCCCCAACCTGATGGTTCCTGACAGCCTTACCAGTCTGCCCTCGGGTCTGGTGGTGCTGCTGCTGAATGCCAGGTCGGCCCAAAATAAGACCTCCCTCATCCATGATTTGATTGTGGATGAGGGGGCTGACCTGGCATGTATTACTGAGACCTGGGTGGGGGAACTGGGAGGGGTCACTCTCTCCCAGCTGTGCCCTCCTGGGTACTCGGTGCAGCACCAACACCGACTTGAGGGTCGGGGAGGGGGGGTTGCCGTGGTCTATAGGAATTCAATCTCCCTCTTCAGGCTTCCTGCTCATTCGAGTGCAGATCTTGAGTGTTTGTACCTTGTGTTGGGTACCCGGGACAGATTAGGGATTCTGTTGGTGTACCGCCCACCCTGCTGCCCATCGGACTCCCTGCCTGAGCTGACGGAGGTGGTCTCGGACTTGGTGTTGAGGACCCCCAGGATGATGGTCCTGGGGGATCTCAACTTCCATGCCGAGGCCGCTGTATCCGGGGCGGCTCAGGACTTCATGGCCGCCATGGGGCTGTCCCAACATGTCATCGGCCCAACGCATATAAAAGGACACACGCTTGATCTGGTTTTCTCGGCTGGGCAGGAGGATGGTGATCTGAAAGTGGAGGAATTAACATCTGTCCCTTTGTCATGGTCAGATCACTTCCTGCTGAGGTTTAGACTCCTGGCGGCCTTTCCCCTCTGCAAGGGTGGAGGACCTATTAAAATGGTCTGCCCCTGGAGATTAATGGATTCCGATGGATTCCAGAGGGCTCTGGGGGATTTTCCTGCTGGTATGGCTGGTGCTCCTGTCGAAGCCCAGGTCGCTCTGTGGAATGCAGAGATGACTCGGGCGGTTGACACGATCGCACCCAAGCGCCCTCTCCCTCTGAGCAGAGCCCGGCCAGCTCCTTGGTATACACCTGAGCTGAGGGCAATGAAGCAAGAGGGGAGACGGCTAGAACGCAGGTGGAGGAAAACTCGTGCTGAGTCTGACCGAACACAGGTAAGAGCCCACTATCGAGCCTACTCTGTGGCGGTGAGGGTGGCAAAGAGACAGTTCTTTTCCACCAGCATTGCATCTTCTCAGTGTCGTCCAGCGGAGCTTTTCCGAGTGGTTCGCAGCCTGTTACATTCTGGGCCAGGGAGAGAGACGGTGGAACCCTCGGTAGCATGCTGTGACAAGTTTGCATGGCACTTTGAGGATAAAGTCGCTCAGATTCGTCATGAATTGGACACCACCATTAATGCAGTTCCATTGGTAGAGGCGTTCAGAGCACTGTCTGGTCCAGTTTTATTGGATGAGTTTCAGTTACTGAGGCCTGAGGATGCGGACAAGGTGCTTGGCCAAGTCCGATCGACCACTTGTGTGCTTGACCCTTGCCCTTCATGGCTTATTAAATCAAACAAGGAGGGGTTGTCCGGCTGGGTCCAGGAGGTTGTAAATTCCTCCTTGAGAGAGGGAGTGGTGCCTGCTGTTTTAAAAGAGGCAGTAATTAGACCACTCCTGAAAAAGCCTAACCTGGACCCAGAGGATGTTAACAATTATAGGCCAGTGGCCAACATCCCCTTCCTGGGCAAGGTGCTTGAGCGGGTGGTTGTAGGACAGCTCCAGGCACTGTTGAATGAAGCGGATTATCTAGATCCATTTCAATCGGGCTTCAGGCCTGGTTTTGGAACGGAAACTGCCTTGGTCGCCCTGTGGGATGACCTCTGCTGGGAGAGGGACAGGGGGAGTACGACCCTGTTGATTCTCCTGGACCTCTCAGCGGCTTTCGATACCATCGACCATGGTATCCTTCTGGATAGGTTGTCTGGGTTAGGAGTTGGAGGCACTGCATTACAGTGGTTCCGCTCCTACTTGGATGGCCGAATTCAGAAGGTGGTGCTGGGGGATTATTGCTCTGTGCCATGGCAATTGTGCCATGGGGTTCCACAGGGCTCTATTTTATCCCCCATGCTGTTTAACATCTACATGAAACCGCTGGGGGAGGTTATCCGGAGGTGTGGGCTGAGGTGCCATGAATATGCAGATGACACCCAGCTCTACCTCTCTTTCTCATCAAAACCAGGTGAGGCAGTGGCTGTTCTGAATCAGTGCCTGGGCATGGTAATGGACTGGATGAGGGCTAATAAACTGAAGCTCAATCCAGACAAGACGGAGGTACTGTTAGTGGGTGATTCGTCTGCCCGGCTAGGTGGTATTCAACCTGTTCTGGAGGGGGTTGCACTCCCCCTAAAGGATCAGGTTCGTAGTTTGGGGGTGCTCTTGGATCCAGAACTGTCACTTGAGGCACAGGTGAACTCAGTGGCACGGAGCACTTTTTATCAGCTTAGGCTGGTATACCAACTACGCCCTTATCTGGACAGAGATAGCCTAGCTACAGTTCTCCATGCTCTGATAACTTCTCGTCTGGATTACTGCAATGCGTTATATGTGGGGCTGCCTTGGAAAACGGTCCGGAAACTTCAGCTGGTCCAAAATAGGGCAGCAAGATTGTTAACAGGGACTGGCCTGTGAGCTCATATTACGCCAGTACTTTTCCAGCTGCACTGGCTGCCAGTCCATTTCCGGGCCCGATTCAGAGTGCTGGTATTAACATTTAAAGCCCTTAACGGCTTGGGGCCAGGTTACCTGAAGGATCGCCTCCTCCCATATGTGCCTGCCCGGACCTTAAGATCATCGTCAGCGGCCCTTCTCCTTGAGCCCCTGCCAAAGGAAGTGAGGCGGGTGGCTACTAGGAGGAGGGCTTTTTCTGCTGTGGCACCCCGGCTCTGGAATGAGCTCCCTAGTGAGGTTCGCCTGGCGCCTACATTGTATTCCTTTCGGCGCCAGGTGAAGACCTTTTTATTTTCCCAGGCATTTTAGCTTTCTAACATTTTATCTTTGCTGTTTTAAATCTGTATTTTAAACTCCTGCACTGCTGCTAGGTTTTATTGTGGTTGTATTGTTATATTGTGGTTTTAATGTTCTATATATTTTAAATTGTTTTATTGTGTGTTTGGTTTTAATTTTTGTGAACCGCCCAGACAGCTTCGGCTATTGGGCGGTATAGAAGTAAATAAATAAATAAATAAAAATAAACAGTAATGCCAAAAACCATCAAGAGAAAAGACAGCTGTTGAGCCTCAGGCCTGTGGGCCAAAATGTGGCCCACCTGTATTCCCCATCTGGGCCTCTGAGATTCCCCAGATGGCCCGCCCCTTTCCCCTGGCCCCACATCCCTTCCCCACCACCCATCCTTGGGTGGCTTCCCGGCTTTTTTGTGTGTGTGTTTCCTGCCCCATCCTAAAAGGCGAAAATGCCTCTCCTAAGGCTAGGTTACTGGCAGGAAGAGCTTTCTGGTCACCACACCGAAAAAGAGATATTGTAGAACTGCAAGAAGTGCAGAAAAGGGCAACTGAAATGATCAAGGGGCTGGAGCATCTCCCCTACGAGAGAAGGTTGTACAACAGCTGGGATTGTTTAGCTTGGAAAAAAGGTGGGCAAGGGGAGACAAGATAGAGGTCCACAAAATTATGGTGTGGAGAATGTGGGTAGGGAGACATTTTTCTCCCTCTCTCAAGATACTAGAACCCAGTGGGGTCATCCCATGAAGCTGATTGGTGGGAGATGCAGGACAGATAAAAGGTGTCTGTGGGACTTCTTCCCACAGCACAGAGTTAAACTATGGAATTTGCTACCACAGGACGTAGTGATGGCCACCAATTTGGATGGCTTTGAAAGGGGGCTGGACAAATTCCTGGAGGAGAAGGCTATCCATGGCTACTAGTCTTGATGGCTATGTGCTACCTCCAGTACCAGAGGCTGTGAGCCTGTGTACACCAGTTGCTGGGGAACATGAGTGGGAGGGTGCTATTGCACTCAGGCCCTGCATGTGGATTTCTCGTGGGCAGCTGGTTGGCCACTGAGTGCCCAGAATGCTGGACTAGATGGACCCTTGGTCTGATCCAGTATTAGGGCTCTTCTTATGTTCTTAGCTTGTATTTTTGGTCCCAACCCTTTTGCCTTTGGCTTTGCCCTCCACTGGAACCACTTTTCCTTCCCTCCACCTGAGCTTTGAATGGGGCTTGAAGGTTGCTGCTGGTAGTAAACAGGATGCATCCGTTTCTTTCATCTGTTTTGAGCGTAAATTAATTTTGTCGATGGTTTTACGCTGGGGTGTTGAACCTCTGGGCTTTTGAAGTGGCCCCCGAGAGCTTCTCTGAAATGGAATTTGGCCCTCAGGCTGAAAGAGGTTCAACATCCCAGTGCAAAACCATTGACAAAATTAACATAAGCTCAAAACAGATGAAAGAAACGAATGTACTCCATTTACCAGCAGCAGCAATTTTCAAGCCCCGTTAAAAGCTCAGGTGGAGGGAGGGAGGAGCAGTCTTTTCAGCCATCTCCTAAAGGTCAACAAAGCAGTGCCTAGTGAATGAGCAGAGGGAGGGCGTTCCAGAGATGACAGGCCACAACCGAAAAGGCCTTGCTCCTCGTTGTGGCAGCCCCTTCAACTCCAATGTTGAGGACACTTTGAGCGAGGCCTCTACAGAAGATCTTCCCATACTTGCATGGGAAGGACATTCTTTGGGTTCTTATTTGACTGATGCCACCAATTATCTATTTATTTATAGGATTTCTACCCCGCCATTTGATCAAATGATCCTCAAGGCAGCTTAACGATAGATTGTAAAACACACACACATGGAGATACACCAGTCCCAAGCCCACACAGCTGAGAAGCTCTTAGTCCCTTGGCTGACAGATGGACCTGACTGCGCGTCCCTTCTGCTCCATAGTCCAAGGGCAACTGGCAGTTGGAGCTGAATGTTCCTTCTGGCAGGGAGGGGGAGGCAACTTCCCTCAGCTGTCACTGGCCGGTGGATGGGGCCAGGTTGGTCTCCCCCTCACCATGATGTTCTGCTGTGATGTGTTATTTACCACACACACACACACACACACACACACACAGACCACCACCACCACTTTAATTTTTTAATAGTTTTTAAAAATCACTTTTAAGACAGGACGTTACATAGCAGGGTGTTACTTCAACCTGGTACCCTCCAGATGTGTTGGACTGTACCTCCCATCATGCTGGCTGGCAATGATGGGTGATGCAGTCCAACTCATCTGGAGGGCACCAGGTTGGGGGAAGCTCTATTATTGTTGTTATTGTTGTAGGAGCCCAAGGTGGCGCACATTATCCTCCTCTCCATTTTATCCTCACAACTACCCTGTGATGTAGGTTAGGCTGAGAGCCAGTGACTGGCCCAAAGTCACCCAGTGAGCTTCATGGACAAGCAGGACATAGAACCCGGATCTCCAAAGTCCCAGTCCGTTACTCCAACCATTATGCCACCCTGGCTCTCGTTTGTGAACTGTATCATGCTGAAGTGATTGGGCTAGAACACAGTAATCTTGCCTCTCCCATGAACTCGCTAGGCTGCCTCCTGTATCCACTTACCTAGGAGTAAGCCCACTGAATTCAATGGGACTTCTGTCTGAGTAAAACATGTATAGGCTTGTGCTATCAGGCAAGCCGCAATTGGGCTCAGTCCATTTGCAATAACAGGCCAATAATGGCAACCTCCCTTACAGGGTTGTACTAAGGATTACAGGATAAAGCTTGTGAAATGCTTTGAACTCTTGATGGCTCAGTGTATTTATTTATTTATTGCATTTATATCCCACCTTTTTTCCTCCTTAAAGAACCCAAGGTGGCATACATACTCTTCCACCTCCTCTCCATTTTATCCTCACAACAACAACCCTGTGAGGTAGGTTGGGCTGAGAGTCTGTGACTGGCTCAATCTTACCCAGTGGGATTCCACGGCCGAGTGGGGACTAGAACCCGGATCTCCTTTCTCCCAGTCCAACACTCTTGCCACTACACCACACTGGCTCTCAGTGTGGCTCTCAGTGTAAATACAAAGTAGGTTTTTAAATGCTGGGGTCGTGTTCCATTACACTTCACATAACGTGCCCTGCGCGCTATGAATTGACTGGG
This sequence comes from Heloderma suspectum, assembly GCF_057233095.1. Taxonomy (NCBI): domain Eukaryota; kingdom Metazoa; phylum Chordata; class Lepidosauria; order Squamata; family Helodermatidae; genus Heloderma; species Heloderma suspectum. The sequence goes on along the minus strand of NC_139460.1, from coordinate 325,446,915 downwards.
GCGGGGGGAGGAGTTCTTAAATAAAATGATTATTGAATGACATGGTACTACTCTGGTTTCCCCAGGGGGTTCGGAGCAAGGACCGATACTGGTTTTCCAGAGACAGGCTAATCTGACTGCAGTTCCTGTGCAGCCCTTTCCGTCCATTCTCCTGTTTCCCTCTGTCTCCCCTGCCTCCACCCCCACAACCCCCCCGATCCGTGTCTGTATTTTTCGTCTGCCCTCTGCCACCTCTTGTCCACCCAGACAGTCTCCAAAGACCCGCTATGGCGGTTTCCTCCCGTTCCCGCCCATCCCCCGCCCTCCAGAGTCCGGCGTTTGGGTCCCGCCGATGCAGAATCCAGACGGCTCCGCTGTTCCCAGCCCCCGACCTTGCTTGGCAGCCTCCGGGTGACCACGCCACGAATGTGGAATCGTTCAGAGGGAGAACAGAAGCCTCTCTGTCACCCCCACGTGCCTCTGGGGATGCTGGGAACCAGGCCAGGAGACCCATTACTGTCAGTTAGATGGAGCTGGGGGCGAGCGAAGGTTCAGCTGCCTTCTGGGAAAAAAGTGCGGGCCGGCGGCCCCCTCTCTGCTCAGCCCATTCTGCTCCAGCGCCTGTGTCACACAAACCCAGCCGCTGCGGGGGGAAAGGGGATGCGGAGACGGGGGCGGGGGAGAAGCGGCGAATATCAGCAGTTGTTTGAGCAACCCCAACGAAGCATCGCATCAAAGCGGTTGTGGCCCATCCTTATTGCCCGTCCACTACAGCAGGCACGGCCGATCCTTCCGGCCTTCCCAATCCTGACAGAACTGCAATGCTGTTTAAGTGATTTACTTACACACACACACACACACACACACACACACAAACACACAGACAAACGGGTGTTCGCGATTGCAGATTGCCTTCGGATCCCAGCTGTGGGTGCGTGGTAGACTTTCCCCGCTGTTTTGCTGTGTCACGCAAGCCTGTAGCACAGATGCAGGCAACCTGCAGCCTCTCTCTCAAAAGCCACAGTGACCCCGCAGGAATGAGGAGCCCCTTGACAGAAAAATGGTCCCCTGGCCCTGCGGTAGAGCATACGGCTCACGCTGCAGAGAGCGGGTGTGGTGGAGGGGCAAAGAGACTGAGCTGCGGATCGAGGAGTCCTGAATTCAGATCCCACCTCCACCATGGATCCATTAGGTGGTCGTAGGAAGCTGGTCTCACTCCTTCTCTGTAAAACGGGGACAATAGTGATCTCCTTTGCAGAGTTGTTGTAAGGGGTGACACGATAATGTCTGGGAATTGCTCTGAATGCTAGAATTGCTACACAAATGTAGCAATTCTACATACATGAGTTATAGGGGAGGGTTCACACTGCAGCATCTCCAGCTAAAAAGGCCGCAGGGAGCAGGTGACAGAAAAGACCCATCTTTGCCCAAGACCCCGAAAAGCCGTCGCTGGTCCGAGTAGACAGTACTGGTCTTGGTGGTCTAACAGCATACCAGTATATAAGGAGGCTCTATGTGCCCAACCACCATCGATGCTTTCCAGCCAACAGCATCTTTAGTCTGGCCCAGTCCATGGGCATTCAAGGGTTCTCTGGGGAGCCAGAAGCTATAACTCCTTGAACTGACTCCGCCACAGGGCAGAGGCCCGTCTCTTTTTTTGCTTATGTAATTCCGTAAAAAGCACCGTGCGCGTCTGTAAGCAAGTGTGTAACAGGGCCTTCTCCCAACCTGGCGCGCTCCAGATGTGTTGGACTAGAACTCCCATCGTCCCCAGCCAGCATGGCGGGAAGGCTGATACAATATCATTTAGGAAGCAGCGAGTGGGGCTGGGCTGGGGAGCAGGGGAGGCGTGCTCAATTTTCTGACAGTTGAAAACTCAATGGAAAGGATCTGTGGAGGGGAAATGGATGGCTGGCTATGGCCTTCTTCAACCTGGAGCCCCCCAGATGGGTTGGGCTGCAACTCCCATCATTCTCGGCCAGCATGGCCTTTGGCCATGCTGGCCGGGAATGATGGGAGTTGCAGCCCAACCCATCTGGGGGGTGCTAGGTGTGGGAAGATGGGCGTAATACGTCTCATTGGTGTCTCCGTCTTCTGCCTCCCCTCCCCTCCTCTCTGCAGCCACTGTTTTACCAGGGTTTGGCAGCACATTCCCCCAGCCCTGCTGAAAGACTCCCCAGTACCCCCCCCCCACCGCCGTCCCTGTTCCTTTTTCCTCACGCCTCTTTTTAGATTGTAAGCCTGTGGGCAGGAACTGTCTTGTTTTACTGATTGTGTGTAAGCCCCCCTGGGATTTTTTTTGGCTGAGGAGCGGGATAAAAAATACTTTAAGGGCGCAATCCTATGCATGTTTAGACAGAAAAAAGTCCTGCACGCTGGGAGTTGTAGGGCTTTTTTCTGTCTAAACATGCATAGGATTGCGCCCTAGGTAGACGGACAGATGCCCCCACAGCCCTGTCCTTAGCACAAAGGTGGCCTGCGTTGGTAGGGAATGGGGGGAAATCTGAGGTAGTGAACTCTCGACCGCACAATTTGTGTGGATGGTGCAGAAGTGAAATAGCACTGAAGTTACTGTGGGAATAGCACAAGAGGGTGCGTTGGTAACCTTGTGGCACCCCTTGCTTCTTAAAAACAAGAGCGTAAACCTGCTCTAAACAGGAGTCAAAGTGGAGTTCCTTTAGTCAGCTCACCAAGTATCTGTGTACGTCAATGAGGGGGACACACCTGCCCCCAAATAATTTACTTTTTGAGTTGCTCTGATCTTGGGATACCCCTCCTTGCCCTTGACTTCAGCTTCCCCATGGCCTTTCCCCCCTCCCATTTTATCCCTGCCTGAGATCATCACCCCTCCAGCCCCCCCCCCCCACCATCACCCCCTGTTCTGTCTTTGTGACGTCCAGCTGCTCCTTCCTTCAACCCACCTTTTCCACGAAATCTTTGGCAAAGCATAGGTCCCACACCCTACTGGGGCTTTCCCTGACCGCCTTCCATGTGTGTTGGACTACAACTCCCATCATTCTGTGCTGTCTGGAAATGAAGGGCACTGCAGTCCAACACATCTGGAAAGTGCCGCTTTGGGGAAGGCTAAGTCTAGGCATGGGCGCCTGAACTAATCACACATTCCTTCTGAGTTTACCCCGGCATTCCCTTCCTCGGTTTCCCCAGTGTCAGATTTTTGAGTGGCTCTCTGGACTGAGGACTGCCCCGGTTCCCTGCTGATGTACCTACTGAGCAGAGAGTTTTGGGGGAGCAGATTTCCCCTGTGTCAGCTTGTCCCATGCAGCCTTGCCCAAGACTCAGCCGGCAGCTAGCCAGCCTGATTTCCCTTTCCTCTGGCCCTTTGCAGAAGCTGAGCTGCGGCATGCAGGCGGACGAAGGCACGGACTGGCTCCTGGAGCTGCTAACCGAGGTCCAGCTCCAGCAGTACTTCTTGCGAATCCGCGACGACCTCAATGTCACGCGCCTGTCGCACTTTGAATATGTCAAGAACGAGGATTTGGAGAAGATCGGCATGGGGCGGCCCGGTGAGTGGGTCTGGGACTGGGGCAGGGGGTGTGTGTGTCATTTAGTCTTCCAACAGAGGTGAGAAACCTCTTCCGGCTTGAGGGCCGAATTTAATTTCGGGGAAGCTCTCAGGGGCCGTGTACCAGCGGTAGGCGGGGCTGAAGGCAAAGGGGGTGGGGTTAAAGGCAAAAGGGGTGGGGCTCCAAATAGAAAAAAATCCCAGCGTCTTGTAGCTTCAGCTCCTCCTGCCAGTAACTAAGCCTGGGGAGAGGCCTTTCAACTTTGTAGAATGAGGAAAAAACTGCACAGACACGGGAAGCCCCCAGACAATCGGTGGTTGGGGAGAAAGGGGGGGCTAGGAGAAGGAGGTGGGGCCATCTGGGAAACCCTGGAGGGCCAGATCGAGACCTCGGGAGGGCCAGATTTGGTCCTGGGCCTGAGGCTCCCCGCCCTTGCCTTAGAACATGCGAAGCTGTCTCATGTCAAGCCAGACCATGGGTCCATCTGGCTTGTCCGCACCAGGGGCGGGCAACGCCCGCGGGCCCATTTCCCGCTGCTGCGCTGCTGAATTTGCTGCTGAAATTTGGCGGTGTGGAGACGCAGCAGCCAAACAGGGCTGAGTTTTCTCCTCCCTTTTTTGCTGCTGCGCTACTGCATTTCAGCGGCAAGTTGGACAGTGGTGCGGGGGGGCGCAGAAATGGCCAGGGAGGGCCGCATGTGGCCGGCAGGCTGCCTCTTGCCCACCGTCGGCCTACACTGACTGGCAGCCAGTGGAGGCTGGTGGCTCCGAGGTCAGTGGGGCAGTGCATCTGCTCCGGGTTTCAGAGCTCCTTTAGAGTTCTGACTGGTTCGGACTGAAACCTGGAGCGGATTCACTGCCCCACTGACCTCGGCAGTGCTGTCCAGTTCCTTAAGCAGAGAGGGGCCTTTCCCAGCCCGGACTGCAGATGCCGGTCATGGAACCTGGGACCTTTTGTGTGCAAAGCCTGTACTCTGCCACTGAGCCTCAGCCCTTCCCCCAGAATTTTAATCTTTCATAGCTGACATAGTATTTATTATTTTTATTACAATCCCATGGTCCTCCAGCGTGTGTTAAATGTATCAAACAAAAGCGCATAGATTCACGCCTATGTTCAGGTGTAACTAATCGGTGCAAAGTGATCCTCAGCATGCACAGGCGCCGAAGTGCCTTGCTGGATCATACCAAGGGCCACTTTGTCCAGCATTCTTTGCAAGAATCCCAGGAACCAGCAGGTGCTAAATGATCCACTGTAAATTAGCCAGTGGTCCACCAGTAGTTCATAATCTGCCTTCTGCTCACCCATGATGTAGTCCTATTGCATGCATGGAGGAACATCTCCTACATGCCTGAGCATCTGTAAGGGATGCCCCCCCCCATTTAAAAAAAAAAAACCCAAGGAAGGAGAGTTCAAATGCAGTGGCAACCCAGGGATTTTTTATAAACCCTGGGTTACTGTGAGCAAGCCAGCATGCGAGTTCAAGTGGCTGGTTCACTCTCACTTAGCTTCTTCTGCCACCAGCAGCAGCTAAACAACCTAGGGATGTTCTGTCCCTGGGTTGTTTAGTATGACATCTAAACCCAGAACCCACGTTGCTTAGCATGATGTATGAACTGGAACTCATGTTGCTTAGTGTGATGTCCGAATCCAGAAATCACATTGTTTTGCGTGATGTACAAACCTGAACCCAGAACCCACATTGCTTAGCATTAATGACATGGATGAGGAGGTGCAGGGAATGCTGATCAAATTTGCGGATGACACAAAATTGGGCAGGATAGTGAATACCCTGGAAGACAGAAACAAAATTCAAAGTGATCTTGATAGGCTGGAGCACTGGGCAGAAAACAACAGAATGCATTAATAGAAGTATAGCTTCCAAATCCCACGAAGTACTAGCTCCCCTCTACCTAGCACTGGTTAGGCCTCGTCTTGAGTACTATGTCCAGTTCTGGGCACCACACTTTAATGAGGATGCAGACAAACTGGAGAGGGTTCAGAGGAGGGCAGCAGAGGTGATCAGGGGACTGGAAACAAAGCCCTGTAAAGAGAGGCTGAAAGACCTGGGCATGTTTAGCCTTGAGAAGAGAAGACTGAGGGGAGACAGGATAGCGCTTGTCCAGTACTTGAAAGGTTGTCCCAGAGAGGAAGGCCAGGATCTCTTCTCCATCATCCCAGAGTGCAGGACACGGAATTATGGGCTCAAGTTACAGGAAGCCAGGTTCTGGCTGAACATCAGGGAAAACGTCCTGACTGTTAGAGCAATACGACAATGGAACCAATGACCTTGGGAGGTGGTGGGCTCTCCCACACTGGAGGCGTTCAAGACGAGGCTGGACAGCCATCTGTCAGGGATGCTCTGACTTGGATTCCTGCACTGAGCAGGGGGTTGGACTTGATGGCCTTGTAGGCCCCTTCCAACCCTACTGTTCTATGATTCTATTATTCTGTGTCTGAATATGGAACTCATGTCATTTAGCATGATGACTGACCCCGGAATTCTGAGTTGTCTCTCCCCCAACAAACCCATTTAGCCGCTTCCACTGGCAGGAGAAGCTAAACGGGAGTGTAGGGTTTTTAAAAAACCCTAGGTTACCACTGTGTGCAAACTGGGCCGTTATCTCTGCTCCAGTGCTATTACCAATCGCTCGACCTACAGAAATTGAGGCCTTTCTGGTGCGGAGGTAGGAAGCCAAAGGAAAAGCTTCAGTTGCTCTTAAAGGCACAGGACTAAGGCTGTAGATTGTAAAAAAAAGTAGACTGTAAAAAAAGAAAAGAAAAAGGCTTGCCCCTTCTGCTTCCACCCACTTTGAGTAGCCCCACCCCCTTTGCTTTTAGCCCCACCCACAAATGAAAGCAAATTCTTTTTAAAAAATTGCTGCAAATGGATACAATCCAATCTTTACAATATTGATTCCTATATAAGATAATGTATGACTATTTTGACAAGAAGTTCTCACTACTAAAATTATTTTATCTTGGTTGCCTTTTGCAAGCATACCTATGGGTGGCAGTAACCATGTTTTTCAACATTAACCCTGGTGAAGGCACCAGACTTGTGAAACCATGGTTTAGCTTGTAGAGGGCATATGGAGGGAGACACTAGCAAGTCCAACTTGTCACCTTGAAAGCCAAGAGACTGGAGAGGTAGGGAAACTAACTTGACCATGTGTAATTGGTGCAGATGTAATGCTTAAGTATATTTAATGCAAACCCTGCTTTGCAAAACCGCTTCAAACCACAGTTTCACATTTTGGTTGGTAGACAGTCCTTAACTGCAGTGATTGTAAGTGCTCATACTGAGTGCTCAACCATGATTGAAGAAAGCAAATTGTGTGTCAGCATTTTGCCTGTTTGGGGCAGTTTCTCCAGTTTGGATTTTAGTATTTATATACTGAAATTTCATCATCCAGAATGCCTTACAAATGGATGTTATGGCAATAATCCTTACAACAGCCCTGTAAGGTAGACATTCTAAAATCTTTAGCGGCTTAGGTGACTGCCTGAGTTTCTCCCACATTATTTTTCCAGGAGTGAATAGATTTACAATCAGGCTCACATCTTTTGGGCTGGTCACCTCCTTCAGATAACTCAGTAGGGGGCTTCAAGATCTGGTACTTTGTACCTTGTCCTTGTTCATGGGATTTCCTGCCAATATTTCGCCACTTGAGGAGGGCTTTCCCATCATAAAGGCATAAAATGTGCATTATTCCCATAGGATCCATGCTTCCAGCATCTGCAAATACTGCTTCTATAAATCCTATCGGGGGTAAATTCCATTCATCTTACATTGGGCTTCTTGGAGATTTATGGTTTTCAAAAAGGAAAAGAAAGAGAAAGAAGCTTTCATGGTGAATGGAGTGGTAAAGGATGTGAACTGGGAATTCCTTGTTCAAATTCCACCTCCCCTGTGAACTCACTGGGTGGCTTTCGGCAAGACTGTATTTCCTCATCCTTCCCATCTGAACTCTGGGGATAATATACTGAACTACTTCGCAGGGCTGTTGGAACTATTATTGAGATAATTAGAGGTGGACTAACTTCAGCCTTGGGTGGTCTACTTTTTACTAGAATCCCCATGGTGCAATAATGTGTTCTGAATTTACAAAGCAGGAATGCCTACGTGAGATCGGCAGGGCTCCGCCAACTTCTGGCCCTCCATATGTGATGTGTAGGGCTGCAGTTCCCATTATCCCCTGTCTGCTGTTTAAGAACACAGGAAGTGCCTTTGCCAGTAGGCAGTTCACTGGATGTTGGCCAAGGTTTTACCAGTGGTCTGGGTCTACTTTCTACCTCCTCCTGACGAATGTAAAGTGCTTTGAACCCACTGAGGCCGCAATCCTATACTGACTTACCTGGGAGTAAGTCTCACTGCACTCCATGGGAGTTATTTCTCAGTAGACATGTAGAGTATTGCACTTTGCTACGTAAATAGGAAGCGCATTCTGCATTACTCCTGAACAGACTCCCATTCACACAGGTTGGAATAGCCCTTGTTTGATAGCGTTGAAGCAAATGTAGGCAGCTGTGAGAGCTGAACGCATTGTGCCCACCCATCTCGGTGAAGACCTGCCTGCTGGCACCCCTAGGCATGGCCCCTGCCATGGTGTACCCTTATAGCCCCCTGTGGGACGGGTCTGTCCACTCTATTTTCCTGAAGGGGGGCTGCCCCACAGCAGGGGGGAGGGGGCAGGCCTGTAACTGTCTGCGGCCTACTAATCTCCCCTGGCTTCAGATTGTAGGGACTGTTTGAGAAGGGCCCGCTCGGTGATAGGCAGGAAAATCTCTTGCCTGAAACCCTGGAGAACCCCTGCTGCCAGTCAGTGTCGGCAATACCAGGCCAGATGGACCAAAGGTCTGATTCAGTATAAGGCAGATTCCTGTGTTCCTATGACTGCAAAGCTAGGAGCTGGTTAGGGAAGCCTCCCCCTAGTGGCTGAAGGTGTTGCTGCAGGCTTCAACCCTATGAACACTTTTAAATTAATGAAATTAATTAATGTGTTTTAAAAACAAAATAACCCCAAGGAGCACACCCCTAGGGGCCCTGTAGTACGCATGCCAAGCTTCAGGTACCTAGGTTTTACGGTCTTGGCTCTGTGGCATGGATGGACAGACAGACACACACACATCCCCTTTCATTATGATAGATCATTATGATTTTTAGAAATACATGTGTTATTGCACCTATTTAGATTTGAGGTTACATAAGGAAAAGTGAATTATTTTGAAAGAGCCAGTCATGAGCGGTGGCCCCCATCTGCTCTTTTGCCCGTGGCCCCTGAACAAATCACCTGCGTTTAGAACATTGCTAAACTCTGCTAGCAGGGCTTCAAGGGAAAAACCAGAGATGGCTCATGGATGTGTGCAGTGAACCCCTCCCAAGTTGTGGGAGGGGCGTGTGTTGGAGGCTGCAAGTTTAAATGGGTGACGGAGGCGCTTAGCTGTTTCTCTTTCAGCCATTTTCCTGCTCAGAATGGCAGGAGCACCCCCCACCCCCAATGAGATTCTAGATTTGTGTCTACCAGGATCTGGAATCCTGTTGGCTCTGGAAACCAACATGGACGTAGAGCGGTGTTGAGCGGAAAAATGGCACGCCGGGAAAGGGCAAAACACACCCGCTCCAGCTTGGCTGCTCCTCCATTCCGACTGCAGCCTCCCAACGCTGGTTTCCATTTAAGCAAAGCTAACACGGCTTCATTGCCATGGCGTAAGATGTGTTTTAATCTTCTGTAACATTGGTAGAAATTAATTATCTGCCACGATGAAGCATCCAGTCTGGAGGTTGTTTCCTTGCCAGGCTCTGCATATAATGGGGTGGGGGGAGTCTTGGGGAATGGGCAGTTTCCTCCCTGCTCAGAGACTACCATTCTTTGCCTTCACAGGTCAGAGGCGCCTCTGGGAGGCGGTGAAGCGGAGGAAGGCCGTTTGCAAGCGGAAATCCTGGATGAGCAAGGTGAGAGATGTGCGCATGAGGGCTAGAAACATGTTGAGGTTTTTAAAATGGAGTCTTACAAATTCTCAGGATCCCATCAGGCAGTTCTTTCCTTGGGCCCAAGTATACAAAGTGTCAGAGGCATGTTACTGGCCTCTTGTTGCTCTTTGAAACAAACAAACAAACAAACACACCCGAAATGCAGCTGTGAATTGCTGTGAATTTGATCAGGGTAGCGGGTGGAAGGGAAAAGTGCTTAAGCCTCGCTCTGATCAAAATCACGACCCCTCCCTCACTCCCAACAGCTTCATGTTCCATTTTTAAAGAGATTGATCACGCTTCTCCCCTGCATCTTGCCTGGCTTGGCCTTATTAGAAGTCGCATTCCCTCCTTTGCAGCACAGTTTAGTAATTTGTTTGTTTATCACTCTAAGTTGCATATCCTGCCTTTCCACCAGTGGTCTCTTGGTAGGGCATTCCTACAAAACTGAAATGACAGAAGAATAAAATATAAAATAAAACAGACTTAAAGTGTCAACAAAAAGCCAGCAACTGCATTAGTAGCAGGGGAAACTGTGAGCAATTGTATCTTGCCCAAGGCTTGGCAGAACAGGATGGCTTTTGCTCGGCACCTAATAAATAGCAGGGCACTGGGCAAATATGTTTGGCGCACCAAGATAGGGAAGCCACTCCCCTGATGACTGCTCACCTGACATCAGAAGTGGGTAAAATAAGGGCTGCGTTTTTCCTAATGCGACACCAGCATCATCATTGTTATTACTATTATTAATACTACATTTATATCCCACCTTTTTCCACTTGCAAGGAACCCAAGGTGGCTTATATGGTCCTCCTCCCCTCCATTTTGTCCTCACAACAACCCTGTGAGGTAGGTGAGACTGAGAGTCAGTGACTGGCTCAAAGTCAGCCAATTGAGCTTCATGGCTGAGGAGAGACTAGAACCCAGATCTCCTGGGTCCCAGTCCAGCACTCTCACCACTACACCACACTGGATCTAATCCATATTTATCTATGATCCATATTTTTCTATTGTACAGTGCTTTGATTTGAAAGCATTTTAGAAATCATCAGTATAGTTATCAGTCGCCATGTTGGAAACAATAAGACGTGAAGTAGTGTTGAACAGATAATAAATGAATTCGAGCAATAATTTGTGGTAGGTGGAGAGGAGAAGGACACAGGGAGCCGGAGAGCTGCGTTTCTTCCTTTCGCTCCCCTCCTTTTGCCCCTTGGAGAGCCACTTTCATGGAGACGATGCAGAGAGACATCCCAGGGGTGCCGGCACCAGAGCTGTCCTGGCTGACTGGGTTTGGTGGCGATGACTGTGGTCAGGGCAGTGTCCCCCCCGCCCCACCTTCCCAATCCATGGAGAAAGTGAACAGGGGCACCAAGAACTGATTTTTTAACATGTATACTCCGCTTTTCTTGTCTTAAAAAAAAAAGAAAAAAAAGTCTAAAAGCATGATCCAGAAAAGCAGTCAAAGAACAAAAGCCTCACTTGGTAAAGATCAGGTGAAACAAACGGACCCCTCCGAGTAGCCACTGTGGCCATGCAGAGGGGGAGCCCAGGCCAAACAGACCTCTAAAAATGGACTTTCCCCCAGCCTCCGAGGTTTGGTTCCCAGTCACCTGCTATAAATGGATGATCGCAGCGGATGTGGTGCTTGGGCTAATTGCTCGTGCTGCCCCGCCCTGCCCTTCCCCGCTCCACACACTGAACCGCCCTCCCGTCCGGGGAGCTCTGACTCAGCCGGTTGGTTTTCTGTCCTGCTGGCCCCCTCTTCTGGTGGAGCCGTTCCGGGAGGAGTTTCTGCAGCCAGCAGCCTCTGGGGTTTGTGAAGCTCTTTCCAGGCACAGCGATGGGCTCCCACTGGCGGACTGGCTGTTCCTCCCTGTGACTGCAGCGCCTGCGGGACTCCTTGCCTCCACCTTCCTCCTTTCTCGGTTGCTCGTACAGTGCAATCTCTGACACACCTTTCCCCTACCTGGTGCCCTCCGGGTGTGTTGGGGTGCAACTTCCATCAGCCCCAGCCAGAATCCCTGGTGGTAGGAACTCATTCCTTCCCGGACATTTGAGAGTTTCAGCAGGCCCTTCTGACTCTCTGTGTAGCATTTTCAGGGGGCTGGAGGGGCTGCTGTGGGAAGGAGGGGGCAGGGAAGGCCACTTCTGCCAGCACGGTTGATCCAGCCTAAATCTGGATCCAACCCACTGGGTCTAACCCCCTTCTAATGCAGGGGCAGGGCAGCAGGCTGGTCAAGATCTATTGGTAGGTCTCTGGGTGATTTGCAGTACAGCAGCCCAGGTTTTATGACTCGCAATCATTTTGTGATCTCAACAATAGAACGGCTTTATTTTAGTGTGTGTGTGTGTGTGGGGGGGTCTCCTAAATTAGGCTGCTGAAACAAAGGAAGCTTGGGAGGGATGGAATGGAGTTTGCATGAAGGGAGTGTGATCTGGTACTAAAGAACAAGTTCCTGGCCGACACGTGTGGTCAGAGGTCCCCTGTTCCTTAATTCTAAGCGTCCGTCTGCTGCCACCCACGCCTGCACCAGTATTTTGCGTCTGGCTGTAGCGGGACCTTGGAGTTATGGTAAAAACAAAACAAAAAATAACATAGATCCCACAAGCTGAAATCTGCCCACCCCTGTTTTAAAGCCATTTAGGGCTCAATCCTGTGCACGTTTAGAAAGCAGAACTGGCTGGGGAGCGCTGAGAGTTGTAGGACTTCTTTCTGTCTAAGTGTGCATAGGAGTGCGCCCTTAATTGGATGAAGTTGTCTCCTTCCCTCCCTGTGTGAAGGCTGAGGAAGCAACAAAGAGCAGCGGCCCAAAATGCAAAGGTGGCCAGGGGAAGAGATCCATTTTCAGACTTAGAAATCAGGAGATTGGATATTTCCTATTACATTTTGAAAGCAAACTATGGATTGGCCAAATCCTTATCGAAAGAAGCATCTGTTTGCATAAGACATTGCAGTCAGAAAAGCATCCCCCCTGCCGACACTCATACAAATGAACCTGTATCCAGAATGAAAGCGTAAGTACCATCCATGATAAATAGATACAATTGCTTATGATCTCTTTGAACTCAGCCAAATTCAATTCCCCGTAATTATCAGGAAAGCATTACATTAACTTTCATCGCCGGCTTGCAGCCCAACCTGTTAATCTACGGCAGATCATTGTGAGCAGAATAATCCTCCCTCTTCGTTGTACAGAAAACACAATTTGGCAAGGGTTTCTGGTGCTGCAGCCACAGGAAGAGCAGGTAGCTGTGGACGGATACCTTGACCCAATGAATGCAGTCCCTGGGAAGTGGTCTGGAGCTGTTTCCCCTGAGTAGCTTTAAGAATGTAAGAAGCCTGGGTGAGGAGGCCAAAGATCCTTCTAGTCTAGCATCCTGGGTGAGGAGCCAAAGGTCTTTCTAATCCAGCATCCTGGGTGAGGAGCCAAAGGTCTTTCTAATCCAGCATTCTGGGTCAGGAGCCAAAGGTCCTTCTAATTCAGGCCCCTGCTTGCTACAGTGGCAAGCCCAGCCTTCCTCAATCTGGCACCCTCTGGGTTCAGAACACTACAACTCCCATCACCCCCAGCCAGCATGGGCACTGTAGTCCAATGCATCTGGAGGGTGCCTGGTTGTGGAAGGCTGTGCTAGACATATGCTTCTAGAAAGCCCCAAGCAAGGCACCCCCCTCCTCCTCACATATAGCTCTTCTGAAGACGTGGATTCTGTTCAGCTCTCAGGGGTAACGGCAGTTGACGGGTCGTTCCTTTCTGAATGAGCCGTGCCCTTTTTTGGGAGGTGTCTCTCAGCCCTTTGGGCCCCCTTCTCTGCGGCACCCCCATGCCGATGAATTCCCTGCAGCAGTCCTGCTCCCTTCCCTCTCCATGTGAGTTAGTTTGTACATGCTTAGGGGTAGAGGGAAGTTGTATGATAATGCACTTTTAATAGAACATGACTCACGGCAGCCCACAGTGAAAATGCCCTTCCCCCACACTGCTCCGTCAGCAGCTTTCTCTCTTGTTCAGAGGCAAGTGGCTGGCCAGCTCCCCTCACTAAACCCTGGGGGATTTTGTGGGGTTTGGGATGGCCCGTTACAATGTCCAGTAATATTTTGTGATGTCTCTGCAACCTGGCCTACAAGTGGGAAGCGTTTGTAGATAGGCAGCTGCTGTCAGCCTTATCTATAGTAGTTTTCTTTCTTCATTCTCAGTATTTATAGGCTGTCTTTCTGGGCCAGGTCTTCTCGAGGTGGCTTACATAAAAGAATTAAAATGTAATCCCAATAAAATTATTCTCTGTGGCCTTCTCCTAGGGCTTTATCGGGCCTCTTGATGAGAATGGTTTTAAGGTTTGCATTGGGTTAGTTTGAGCCCTACTGTTTGGCTTGTATTAGTTATCAAGTAGTTAATTAGATTTGAATTGTACATTATGGATGCTTTATGAATTTTTGTAGGCTGCCATGAGAGAGGTCTCTCATCCCATAGGCATCCTACAAATGTCCTTAAATAAATACGTAAATTGCAATGATATTAATACAGCTGTTAATTTTTTTTTCCAAAGGCCAGCTCATGTAAAAATTAACTTAACAGCTGAAAAGAGCATTTGTGTGTTATTTATGTTATAAATACTTCATTTCATAAAAAATGCATCCCAGAGAAGTTTACAAGACAATTTAAAATCCAGAAACGACAACAAATACAAATATACAGTAAGACGGCTTTCCCCAACTTGACGCCTCCAGATGTATTGGCTGCTACTCCCATCATTTCCAGCCAGCGTGGCCAATGCTGGCTGGGAATGATGGGAGTTGCAATCCAACACATCTGGAGGGCGTCAGGTTGGGGAAGTTTCCAATAAGACATTAAACATCATAGAATAAAACAGCACAGCGGAAAATGTCTAAACCCATCAAGGTTCGCTATAAAAAAGATATAAAATCATACCAAGGTGGAAAATATTTGTGCCTGTGTGTATGAATATACTACATATATATGTAGTAGTGATCATGAGGAGTGTGTGCCCTTCTCAGCGTCCTTCCCCTTAGGCTCACATCTCTGCTCTTCAGCTTCCACATCTCATGTTCTTCTCCATCCGTCCAGGTCTTCAGCGGGAAGCGGCCCGACTCGGAGTTCCAGCCCCAACCCCAGAGCATGCCGGGGAAAAGGCCCACCCCGCCGCCCCTGGAGGAGGGTCAGCAGCAGGCCCTGACCTGCCTGATCAGCGAGAAGGACCTGATGCTCTTTGAGAAGCTGGGGGACGGCTCCTTTGGGGTGGTGCGGCGTGGGGAGTGGTGCGCACCCTCCAGCAAGTTGGTAAGGCGTCTGCTCACCTTTTCTGAGCCTGGGCTTCCTACCCCTATAACAGTTGGAGGAAGGGTTAAAGGTCTGGGCTGTGATATTCAAAAAATAGGGGAGCATCCAACAGTGTCCCAGCATTAGCACGAATGATGTTGTAGTAGCGTAAGCCATCAACACTTGTGCGACGTAACTAGCGCTTGCTAGCGCAAGGAGGCAAATCCCTGCTTTTCTCTATTGGCAAATCACTGGTTTTTCCCATTGCACTAACAAATGCTAGTTATGTTGCACAAGCATTGGTTTATGCTAGCTCAGCGTCCTCAGCACTAGCGCTGGGGCACTGTTGGGTACTACCTATAGCTCCCTGGTAGAGCACATGCTGAGCATGGAGATGGTCCTGGGTTGACCTGAGATTCAAAAGGATCTCAGCTAGAAAGATCCCACTGTCCCTGAGATCATGGAAAACCACTGCCAGTCAGCGTAGACCCACCCTCTCCAACCTGGTGCCCTAGATGTGTTTCGGTGTACAACTCCCAGCGTTCCTGACCACTGACCATACTGGCTGTGAACCCTAGTGTCATGGCAAATTCAGAAGTACAGGTCCCTTCATGATAGTCACAGCCACGTCCCCTCACAGCCACACCCCCTTCTAAGATTATACAGCATTGTAAGGTTATACAATATCAGTGAGCTTTCAGTCATTTTGGAGTTCTGTTGAGCGATGAATGCAGGAGGGCATGTCTTTTTGAGAGTCAGCAAGAAGAAGGCAATAATAGCTTCCAGAAGTTCCAATTGATCACCCACAGTGCCAGAAACACATCTTGCCATATTCTCCCTAGAGCAGCAGTCTGGATTGTTGATCACTGTTTTGGTTTCTTTCAACGTTCTGTGGCCTCTGCGCCACTGACTTCGCAGGGTGTTTTTTTTCCTGAGTCCAGAATCCATAGTTCAGTCACCTCTTATAGGGTTTTAGTTGGATCCAGACTTAGTCATGCTTAGAGCAGACTCACTGAAATCAGAGGACCTTAAGATAGTCATAAGTTGTGACTAACTTTTCCCATTGATTTCAGTGAGTCTACTCTAAGCAAGACTAAGTCTGGATCCAACCCTTTATGTGGCCTTGTCTCAACCTTGGGGAAATCACAGTACACAAAAGCACTCCTCTGGACCCACATTCTCTTGTTCGAGAAACAACGGCTACTGCCACTGCTAATGATGATGTCCTCAAAGCCACACAGCAAGGGCTTGCTCAAGACCATGATGGGCCCCAGAGTAGCTGTCCCTAGTGAGCCTCCTACTCTGCCCCCACTACTGAACTCATATGCAGTGTACACCCATACAGTCAGGGCCAGAAATATTGGAACAAGGATAACTGTTTTGGCAGTTGGGCTCTGTACACCACCACATTGAAGTTGAAAGGAAACACACCCAGATAGGAGCAAAGTCGGGACTTCCAGCTGTAATTCAAGGGGTTTGACAAAAGTGGGGCACGAACCATTCAGGAAGTACGACCAGTGGCATACACACACACCCATCATTGATGGCTCATAAGTAATGGAACGAATGGCTGAGAAGCAGCTGCATGGCCAGGTGTGGCCTGTTTCCTGGGTACCCCATGACCAATCAGGCAGAGAAAAGGCCTGGAGGTGGTTCTGAGTGTTACATTTGCATTTGGTAGCTGTTCACTGCAACTCCCAACATGAGGTCCAAAGAGGTGTCCATGCAAGTGAAGGAGGCCATCATTAGGCTGAGGAAACAACATAAACCCATCAGAGAGATAGCAAAAACAGTGGGAGTGGCCAGTACGACAGTTTGGAACATCCTGAAACAGAAGGAATTAACTGGCAAGCTCAGCAACAGCAAAAGGCCTGGAAGACCATGGAAGACATCTAAAGTGGATGACCGCAGAATGCTGCTCATGGTGAAGAGGAACCCTTTCACAACATCTAGCCAGGTCAAGAACACTCTTGCGGAGGTAGGCATGTAATTGTCAACATCTACAGTCAAGAGACGGCTTTATGAATGTAAATACAGAGGCTTCACAACAAGGTGCAAACCACTGGTAACGCTCAAGAACAGACAGGCCAGATTAGCCTTTGCCAGCAAACACCTAAAAAAGCCTGCCCAGTTCTGGAATAAGATTCTTTGGACTGATGAAACCAAGATTAACTTGTACCAGAATGATGGGAAGAGAAAAGTATGGAGAAGGAAAGGAACAGCTCATGATCCAAAGCATGCCACATCATCTGTCAAACATGGTGGAGGCAGTGTTATGGCATGGGTGTGTATGGCTGCCAATGGAACCAGGTCACTGGTGTTTATTGTTGACCTGACTGCTGATCAAAGCAGCCGAATGAATTCTGAAGTGTATAGGGCTATACTTTCTGCTCAGATTCAGCCGAATGCTGCCAAACTGATAGGACGCCGCTTCATATTGCAGATGGATAATGACCCAAAACATACAGCAAAAGCTACCCCAGAGTTTCTGAAGGCAAAGAAGTAGGATGTTCTTCAATGGCCCAGTCAGTCACCTGATCGGAACCCAATAGAGCATGCTTTTCACTTACTGAAGACCAGACTGAAGGCAGAAAGACCCACAAACAAGCAGCAGCTGAAGGCAGCTGCAGTAAAGGCCTGGCAAAGCATCTCGAGGGAGGAAACTCAGCATTTGGTCATGTCCATGGGTTCCAGACACCGGGCAGTCATTGACTGCAAAGGATTTTCATCCAGGTATTAAAGGCGATCCTTAAGTTCGAAATGATGTTGGCTTGTTCCATTACTTATAAGCCACCAATGTTGGGGGGGGGGGTGTATGCCGCTGGCTGTACAACCTGAATGGGTAGTGCCCCACTTTTGTCAAACCCCTTGAATTACAGCAGGAAGTCCCGACTTTGCTCCCATCTGGGTGTGTTTCCTTTCAACTTCAATGTGGTGGTGTACAGAGACCAACTGCCAAAACAGTTATCTTTGTTCCAATATTTCTGGCCCTGACTATACATACACACAGAGAGAAAGGGAGAGTCAACAATGTATCATAATAATGCAGAAACATTTTTCTCTACATACTTGAGTGGAAATTATCTTCCATGCTTTCCTGGAAGCAAAAGACTTATATCCCTTCCATGGTAGAAAATTCAGAGACAAACACAAGCTTCTCCTTTTACAAAATACAGTGCACAGACACAGAAAACATAAACACACATTGATGCACTCTCTCATACACACACACACGTGCACACACACTCAAGAAAGCGACATAAACTGACTCACTGCCTCTTTCAGATGCAACAGCCAAAGAGGCTGTTTTGCTATTACAAAGAAATCAAAGAGGCCGGTCAGGAATCCATGAGTGTTTATACCCCATTAACTTCTAGGGGCCTGCACCTGCCTTTTTTTTAAATGTAACCTCCTCAAGACCATGTACACACAGTGGCACAACACAGACTCCACCTTCCCCAGTTTCCCTCCCACTAAGCACACAGGGAAAAGCAGAAAGAAAAACACAGAAAGGCTGCAGGAGCTTTCTTAGATCCAGCCTCCTCCTCCTCCTCCTGGCTGGAGCTTTTGTTTTTCTTCCCAGCTATTTCCTCTGGAGGTGGGGAGAGAGAAAGGCAGGATCAAGAGGCGGGGAAGGAAGGGAACGGAGGAAGGGGGTGTACAAAGTTGGGCCGCTCTCCATGCAGACAGCCAGACGAAGGAGGGAAACGCAGCCCGCAAGCCCCCAGCTCCCTTTCTCCTTCCCACAGCAATGATGGCTCCCTCGCCTCGTTGCCTTCTGCTAACCTGGTGCCCCCAGCTGCCATTGCCAGCAGCAGCAGCGCCCGCTCACAACAGCATCTCTGGCTCTTCCAGCCGCCTGCCCCACAGCAATAGCAATAGGCTGGGAGTGGGAGGGACCCAGCTCCAAAAGAAGTCCCGGGTTCTCGTCCCAGTGAGAACTCCCACCACTGCACCCCGGGCTGTGAATGATTGGCGTTGAGGTCCAACTCCCAACAGGAGGGCACCAGTTTGGGGAAGGCTGGTGTAAACAGCACTGACCCAATAAATCTTTACCCTAAAACTCTGAGCTATGTAAAATTCCAGACTGCAATCCTGTGCCCACTTCCCTGAGAGTAAGCCCCATGGATTCATTGGGGTTGACTCCTGAGTATTCATGTATGCTGTGTATAAGGAAGAGCTGTATTTCTGATCTGGCTTGGGCTTCTGTGGGAGGGCGATTCTACACGTCAGTTCAAGATTCCACTTAGGGGAAAAATGTCTTCAGGCTTGTTTTGATTTTGTATCTCAAATTTTTGTAAATGTTGTAAAAAAATAATAATACTAAAGAAATGCTAGGTGTTGTGAAAAATTTAATCCACCGCATTCTCGTACTGAGCCCGCTTGCTTTCTCCACCAGCTCAACGTGGCTGTCAAGTGTCTCAAGACGGACGTGCTGAGCCAGCCTGAAGCCCTGGACGACTTCATCCGCGAGGTCAACGCCATGCACTCCTTGGACCACATGAACCTCATCCGTCTCTACGGAGTGGTGCTCTCCAATCCCATGAAGATGGTGAGGGGGCAGCTCAGTTCCAGAAAGGCACCACATCCGGGCTGAAGCCACGGGGAGAAAGTGGGGTGGGGGGTGACACCCAGTTTCCCCAGGCCCCCAGAACACAGGGGCTTGGGGAAGCTCACTCCCTTATCCGTCTGCCTCCTCCAGAGCACCAGGAAACCACCTGGCCACTCTCTCCCTAGCTGGCAATTTTCCTCATTCCTAGTTCCTAGCCCAGCATTCCTCGATATGGTACCTTCCGGATGTGCTGGATTACAACTCCCTATCACCCCAGCCAACATGGGGATTGTAGTCCAACAATTCTGGAGACATTGCATTGGAGAAGGCTGTCCAAGCCAACACATCTGTATCCATTTTGGTATCAGTTTAGACCATCACAATGTAAAAGAAGTCTTGTGATGGGAAGCAGGTAAGGCTGCAGCCTTGAGGGCGTGCTCCTATGCATGTTTAGACCGAAAAATGTCCTACAACTCCCAGTATTCCCCAGCCAGCTGGGAGCTGTAGGACTTTTTTCAGTCTAAACATGCATAGGATTGCACCCTTAATCGATTTACTGTAGCTGGTTAAAAAATATAGATAGCTAATTGGCGTTTCAATTAATCAGGGAGCATGTTTTTTGGGGGGGGAAATCTCAACACCAGTATTTATAAATCTGCAAACGGCAGGCACCATCTTAGAAAAGGCATCCTCCTCTATGCATAAACACATGCTTTACTTTCATGCATAAACACTTAACCATGTAAAACTAAAGAAAATGGGCTGGACCTAGACTTAAGTTAGTTGAACTTGGGTCCTATTGTGGTAAGTTAGGCAGGGCTGAGTTAAGTCCCATTCATTTCAATGGGAATAGAGTTCAACTAACTTCGCCTGGGCCCAACCCAATGTTTTTTTCATTCAAAACTATTGTTTAAACCAGAGGTGTTGAACCTCAGAACCATGGCCCCAATCTGGCCCACCTGGGGTCCCCATCCAGTGCCTCCTTCCTCATGTCACCAGTGGCTTCCTGGATCCCCCCACCCCTGGGAGAGAGCCAGAAAACCTCCACATTGTTTGGTGGTTTTCCAGCTTGCTCATGATTTCTTCCCCATTCTCACAGGTTGAAATGCCTCCCCTTAGGCTTAGTTACTGGCAGGAGGAGCTTTAAGGTAAAATATGCTGGTATCTTTTACATTTTCGGCCCCACCTGTTTTGCATTCGGCCCCGCCCACCACTGGAATGTGGCCCCCAAGACAGTCTCTGAAATTGAATCGGGCCCTCCAGCTGAAAGAGGTTCAATGGCCCTGGTTTAAGCCATATGCAAATGCATGCAGATTTAATTAATTGATTCATTTATTGATTGGTAAAAACCCGTTTGGTTAATTGGCCATGGGTTCTTTCACTGGGCAACCACCCTGGAACCACCCCTGACCTCGCCACGTGTGGCGGCGTCCCCTCCTCTTCCGCCCCCCCAGGTCACGGAACTGGCCCCGCTTGGCTCCCTGCTGGACCGGCTGCGCAAGAACCAGGGGCATTTCCTGATCGCCACGCTCTGCCAGTACGCCATCCAGATCGCCAGAGGCATGGCCTACCTGGAGTCGAAGCGCTTCATCCACCGCGACCTGGCCGCCCGCAACATCCTGCTGGCCGCCAACGACCTGGTCAAGATTGGCGACTTCGGCCTCATGCGAGCCTTGCCCAAGAACGACGACCACTACGTCATGCAGGAGCACCGCAAGGTCCCTTTTGCTTGGTGAGCCGCTGCTGGGGTGCCCAAGGGGGGCTTACGGCAGAGGGGAAAAGCAACCCCATACAAATAAGCTGAGAGCAGTGGGATGGAGTGGAGGCTGTGGCTCCGATGTCAGCGGGGTGGTGAATCCGCTCCGGGTTTCAGTCAGAACCAGCCAGAACTCTGAAGGAGCTATCCTTCAGAGTTCTGGCTGGTTCTGACTGAAACCCAGAGTGGATTCACCACACACTGACACTGGAGCCACCAGCCTCCGCTGCTATTGCCATCGCTGACTAGGGCTGAGGGATGCGGATGTATGAGAGTGTCATTTTTGCTAGCAAAACATGCAAGCACACCCCGTTCAAAGCTCGAGCACGTGTCTGCTGAAAATATTTGTAAATCGTCGAACTCGTGCTCATGTTCATCTTGTTCCTGTTTCCCAAGTGGATTTGCCCAAATTTCCTAATTTGAGCGAATTTCTTCTGTAGCCAGAATCGGGCCCACTTTAGCCTATGGAAGAAAGTTGTGCAAATTGGGAAACTGGCGCAGATGTGGGTAAACCTGCGCAAATCTCCCGTTCGCTCGCTGTGCTATTTGCGCACGTTTCTTGTTCACGCAGAAGGCGCGGCAATTGCAGACAGGAATCGTGCACAAGACGATGCTCTGCTAATCCTGGCGATCTTGAACGCTGCTCGTTCGCCCATCCCTACTGATGGGAGTTCAGCAGTGTCTGGAGGGCCATGTGTTGCCCACCCCTGTGCTGCCAGATATGCCCCAAACCAGTAAGAAAAGGTAGACTGGCCTAAAATGACAGATTAAAGCAGCAGATGAAAAAAACAGATCAGCAAAACTTAGTTCAGCTTTGGAAAAGCCTGCCGAAATAAGATTGCCTTCGCTACCTTTGTAAGAGCAGTCGGCGCTGAGGCAGGTGTATCATGTTGGCGTCGGGTGGGGAAGGGGCGGTCCAAAGGGTCCCCGCAAGTGGTGCAGAGTTCTTGGTCAGGCTCTTCCGGTGCTCAGATCATGCGCACACTTCACATGTGATCAAAGGAACGTGGCTGCCACAGGCATGCCTAGCTTGGCCCTCCAGAGGTGGACTGGCATGTCCTGGCCAGCGCCAAGAGGAGCCACCATTGGGCATGTGCTGAGGTGCCCACCTGAGTAGGGGGCCAACTGCCACTCCCTTGGGTCTCCTGGTCCTCCCCCACTCCTCTTTGCCGTTGCTGCGTGTTCACCTGCTCTCTCTGACCGTGCAAGCAGTGGCAAGAGCCAAGGGATGGAACAGCGTCCATGGAGCCGGGTGGAGGGCGCTGGGGGCACCTTGCCCCAGGGCTCCCTAAAACCTGGAGCCAGCACTAGGCACGTCTCATCATGGGCCCTGCTGCCCTGGCAGCTTTTACTGGCGCTGCCCACCTGCAGCTTGTTCCGGCTGCCTCCGGACACCTCCTGGCTGCCATGGGCAATATTGCAAGCACGGTTGAGAGAGGGGTTCCGGCAGCCTGTCCATGCGGCAGACCAAGCCACGGGGGCAGCGGTGGTTGGAAGGAAGAGGCAGAGCTTTGGAGGGCCAGTCGGAGGTGGTCCACTGCAGGGCCCTCTCAGGAGTGAGGACCACAACGGCCTCTGTTGATGTGGCTGCCCGTGGATGCACCCTCCCTGCCTAGCGGTGTTTTGAACAGTGACTCAGCTCGGGCTCCTCAATGATGACCGCATCTCTTTCTCTTTTCTCTCCCCCCCTTCCTCCCACTGGCCCGCACATTGCCACTGATCAGGTGTGCCCCCGAGAGCCTGAAGACCCGCACCTTCTCACACGCCAGTGACACTTGGATGTTTGGAGTCACGCTGTGGGAGATGTTCACATATGGACAGGAGCCGTGGGTTGGCCTTAACGGCAGTCAGGTATAATCACAGCAGCAGGGTCTATAGTGCAGTGTGCCAGAACAGATTGGGAGTTCCCGCGTGGATTTTTTGTCCATTTGAATGAGATGTGCCGACCCTGCCTTGTTATCAAGCTTCTAGTCCTCATGGCAGAAGCTTGCCGCTGAGGCTTGTCCTCCTGAGTCCTGCTTTCTTTGCCTAGATTTTGCACAAGATCGACAAGGAAGGTGAGCGGTTGGCCCGGCCAGAGGACTGCCCCCAGGACATCTACAACGTCATGCTGCAGTGCTGGGCGCACAAGCCGGAAGACCGGCCCACCTTTGTGGCCCTGCGTGACTTCCTGCTGGAGGTAACGGCTGGGCAGGGGGAGCAAAACCATGGCAGCCAGGAGGAAAGGTGCTCACTATGTGCCCAAGCAAAGTCAGGTGTGGAGGAGCGGGGTGCCTTGGAGAGAGGGGAGCCAGAGAACTGTGAAACCGGCGTTACTCCCCAATGTTCACCTGAGGAGAACAGTCTGATAAATGCCCCTTTCTAGGCCACAGCCATTTACTCTGTTGTCGTAAAACACAGGTGGGCAACGTGTGGCCCTAACCCTAGCCCTAAAAACGGGTTTCTGAAGATCTGCAATTGGTCTTTGTGGATCTGAGCCTCGAAAACCTCACGTCAAGGTTGGCTGTTTTTACATGCTCGTAACCCCTTATTTGGATGTCCGGCATGCTGCCACCTAGTGAGGGAGGGATGGGACTCCCACAGGAAGTTGCTTGGCGCGGTTGTATGGAAGAAACTCTCCCAAGAGGTTCTCCTGGCACTGACGTCGTTCTCTTTTGGGCACCAGGCAAAGACCTTTCTTTTCTCCCAGGTATTTCAGAGTCCTAGTTCTGGGTTACTGTGGCTGTTTGATCGAGCCCTGTGCTGTTTATTGTTTTGCATTATATCGTCTTTTATTCTTTTAAATATTTGCATGTTTGACTGTTCTATGGCATTTTAGTTTTCTAACTGTTTGTAATCTGCCCAGAGAACATTAGTTATCGGGCGGATTAGAAATACAATCAATCAATCAATCAATCAATCAGTCAATCAATAACTATTGCATGTATTTCACGTAGGCAGTAACCAGAATTCTTTGCTCCAAAACCTGGGCCAAGAAAAGCTTAATTTCCATGACCCTGTATGAGTTATGCACAATTATTTCAATTCCTCTGATTCTGCCAAATTTATTGTGCTTGTCGTAAGGAGGGGCAAGGACACTTAACCGCCCTTCCGCCCCCAACCACTGGAAACCTTATTTGGTCCCTCCCCCCCGCTTTTGATATTTTCAGCAGACATTGCTGACCAACCTTCACTAATATCTTTGCAACCATAAGGCCTAGGAACTTGAATTAAAAATAATTATCTGAGATTCTAAAGAAATAGAGCCCCAGACCACATCCAGTACTTTTTCTGTGGAGGTTGTCATGGTGTTGAGGCATTCACGTAGCCCTGGATATGATGGGTTATATCTTAGCTAGAATTCTGGAACCCATAAGGCACTCATACTGCCTGATGATGGTGGCAGCCATGCCCCATAGCATGGTGGGATATGAAGTCCAAGGCCAAGGGCGGCCCACTCTGCTATTGGCATTATTTGAGTGCCTGGAAAGGACAGGATCTGGATCAGGCCCACAAGTTGTCACCCATCCCAGTAAGGCCAGACCCAGTAAGGCCAGACCTTTTTCAGAGCACACAGGGTCATTTTCTTGGGGAGAGGAAGGGAAGAGGAACTAGGAAGAGCAGTGCTGGATCAGACCAAGGTCCATCTAGTCCAGCATCTGTTCCCACAGCGACCAGACAGCTGCCCCAACGGCAAGCCTACAAATAGGACATGAGTGCAACAGCACCCTCTGGCTTGTCTCCCCCAGCAACTGGCATACACAGATCCAGTGTGGTGTATTGGTTAGAGCATTGCTCTGGGACTCAGGAGATCCAGGTTCTAGTCCCCACTCAGCCATGAAGCTCCCTGGGAGACTGAGGGCCGGTCACTGACTCTCTGCCTAAACTACCTCACAAGATTGTTGTGAGGATAAAATGGAGAGGATCATGTAAGCCTCCTTGGGTTCCTTGTAAGAGGAAAAAAGGCAGGATATAAATGTAATACATAAATACTGGCCCTCCAATACTGGACGTAATATATAGCCGTCATGATTAGTAGCCTTTCCAGTTTGTCTAATCCCCTTTTAATGCGATCCACGTTGGTGGCCATCACTGCATCTTGTAGTAGCAAATTCTATAGTTTAACGAGGCACTGTGGGAAGAAGGACTTCCTTTTGTCTGTCCTGAACCTCCCACCATTCTGCTTCGTGAGAAGACCCCTCTGGGTTCTAGTTTTATGGGAGAGGGAGAAATGCCTCCATCTTGATGCCTCTGCAAGGTTTAGCTGTCTGGGGATTCTGCTCGTGTACTGTCCACCCCGCTGCACGGCTGACTCCCTGGCCGAGGTGCTTGAGGTGGTCTCTGATGTGCGTGTACAGTCCCCTAACTTACTGGTGTTGGGGGACTTCAACGTACATTCGGAGGCCATCCTCACAGGAGCACCTCGGGACTTCATGGAGACCATGGCCTCCTGGGAGCTGCACCATATTCTAACTGGGCCCACTCATGTAGCCGGTCATGCACTAGACCTTGTGTTTGTTTCTGAAGAAGCGGGGAGTGATCTGGAAGTCGGGGGTATATCCACCACCCCCTTGTCATGGTCAGATCACTATCTGGTGATGTTGGACTTCTCGGTTCCACAACCCCTCCGCAGGGGTGGAGGACCCATTAAAATGGTCCGCCCCAGGCGTCTTATGGATCCAAATGGATTCCTGAACGCGCTTGGGGATTCTCTGGGGCATGCCAACGGCCACTCGGTCGAGACCCTGGTGGGTAGCTGGAATGCCGCAATTACTGGGGCATTAGATCGGGTGGCTCCGAAACGCCCTTTCCCCCTGAACAGGGCTCGGACTGCACCATGGTTCAATCCGCGGTTACGAGCTCTGAAACAGGAGGTGAGACGGCTAGAGCGCCGGTGGCGGAAGTCTCGCTCCAAAGACGATCAGACACGGGCTAGAGCTATATTTTCAGCCTATCACGTGGCGGTGAAGGCAGCAAAAAAGGAATATTATGCTGCCTCCATTGCGTCTGCAGAGTGCTGCCCCAGGAGGCTGTTCCAAGTGGTCCGGAGCCTGGTCGGTCCTGTGGCTCCGGAACCACTGGAGCATTCTAAGGCCTCCTGTGAGGCTTTGGCAAGGCACTTTGCAGATAAAATTGATCAGATTAGGTGTGTTACTCTGCACACTGTGGATACAGTTAGTGAGCAAGAGGCGGCCTGTGGCAAACCGGTTTTGTGGGATCGGTTCCAGCTTCTTCCTCCTGATGAAGTGGACAAGGTGCTTTCATCTGTAAGGCTGACCACCTGCTTACTTGATCCTTGCCCATCTTGGCTCATTATGAGCTGCAGAGAGAGACTGGGTGAGGGGATCAAGGCGGTGGTGAACGCCTCCCTTGAGGAGGGAGTGATGCCATCAGCCCTCAAGGAGGCAGTGATAAGACCGCTCTTAAAGAAGCCCTCCTTGGATCCTCAAGTTCTGAACAACTTTCGCCCAGTCTCAAATCTGCCATTTTTGGGCAAGGTGATTGAGCGGGTGGTGGCGGTGCAGTTGAAGGCACACTTGGAAGAAACTGATTATCTAGACCCATTTCAGTCGGGCTTCAGGCCTGGGCATGGGACAGAAACGGCCTTGGTCGCCTTGGTGGATGATATGAGGAGGGCTCTGGATAGGGGTGAATGCTCCTTCCTTGTTCTCCTCGACCTCTCAGCGGCTTTTGATACCGTTGACCACGGTATCCTCCTGGACCGCCTGGAGGGGTTGGGCATTGGAGACACTGTATTGCGGTGGTTCCGGTCCTTCCTCTCCGGCATGTACCAGAGGGTAGCACTGGGAGAGGAGGTTTCGGACCGGTGGCCACTTACTTGTGGGGTGCCACAGGGTTCCATCCTCTCCCCGATGCTATTTAACATCTATGTGAAGCTGCTGGGAGCTATCATCAGGAGGTTTGGGGTGCAGTGTCATCAGTATGCGGATGACACGCAGCTCTACCTCTCATTCAAATCTTCACCAAGGTTGGCCGTAGAATCCCTGTCCAAATGTCTGGAGACGGTGAGTGGCTGGATGGGGAGGAATAAGCTGAAGCTCAACCCTGACAAGACCGAGGTACTTTTGGTGGGAGACAAGAGGAGGCTGGGGGATGTTGACCTGGTGTTGAATGGGGTACGGCTACCCTTGAAAGACCAGGTCCACAGCCTGGGGGTCATTTTGGACTCCCAGCTGTCCATGGAGGCTCAGGTGTCAGCTGTGAGCCGGACAGCGCTGTATCAACTCCTTCTGATATGGCGGCTGCGCCCCTTCCTTCCCGACCATCTGCTCCCATCGGTAGTACATGCCCTGGTCTCCTCTCGTTTGGACTACTGTAATGCGCTCTACGTGGGGTTACCCTCGAAGACGGTTCGGAAACTGCAGCTGGTACAGAACGCGGCGGCTCGCCTGATTAAAGGCAGCCGCCGGCGAGATCACATCACTCCAGTGCTGAAGGAGTTGCACTGGTTACCAGTTGTTTTCCGGGTCAAATTCAAGGTGTTGGTTTTGACCTTTAAAACCCTATATGGTTCCGGCCCAGCCTATCTTAAGGAGCGCCTCCAGCAACACCAGACAGGCCGCTTAACAAGATCAGCCTCGGATGGCCTTCTCTCTGTCCCATCAGCCAGGACAGCTAGACTGGTGGGGACGAGGGAGAGGGCCTTCTCTGTGGTGGCCCCCACTCTGTGGAACTCCCTCCCTAGGGAACTCCACTATGCCCCCTCTTTAATGAGCTTCCGTCGTGCATTAAAAACGTGGTTGTTCAGGCAGGCATTTGGGGTGGGCTAGGGTATTTAAAAAAAAAAAATTATGGTAAAATTTTATTGTTTTAAATTGTTTTATGGTGGGTTGTACATCGCCCAGAGTGGCTGGGTGACCAGTCAGATGGGCGATTAATAAATTTAATAAATAAATAAATAAAATAAATAGCTGAGTCACACCTTGGTTAAACTTTCCTGTCACTTTTCCTCCTCTTTCCTCCATCAGGCGCAGCCCACGGATATGCGGGCCCTGCAGGACTTTGAAGAGCCAGACAAACTTCTTATCCAGATGAATGACATCATCACGGTCATCGAGGGCAGGTATCGTGTGGGGAGGGCTGGGCTGGGCTGGGCTGGGCTGGGACGTGGACATCTCGCGGCTTGCTGTGGGGCAGGCAGCAGGACACACAGCCCTGTACACAGGACAGGTTCCTGTTTCTTTCTCCTCCACCTCCTCTTTAGCAGCTCCCCCCCATTAAGAATATATCTGGATCACACCAAAGGCCTGTCTCAGGGCTAGACTGCTTAGGGGGATGCAAGGGCTTAATTTTCCAAGTTAAATCAAAAACTAGAAGATCCTTCAACCACCTCCCAAACTTAAAAAGGTATGTGGAAACCATTTCCCCCTACCCAAGGAGAAAATTATTTGAAATTCTCCCCCACCCTGCACAAGAGGCAGAAGAAACAATGCCTTTTTTGCAGGGAGAGAAAAAAATACCGAAAATAGGGAGCAGGATTCAGCACAGCACTAGTAGTGATGGAGACCAATTTGGATGGCTTTAAAAGGGGATTGGACAAATTCCTGGAGAAGGCAATAAATGGCTACTAGTCCTGGTGGCCATAGGCTCCCTCCAGTATCAGAGGACCAGTTGCTGGGGAACATGGGCAGGAGGGTGCTGTTGCGCTCATGTCCTGCTGGTGGGTTTCCCGTGGGCAGCTGGTTGGCCACTGTGTGAACAGAATGCTGGACTAGATGGACCCTTGGTCTGATCCAGCAGGGCTCTTCTTATGTTCATAAGGGCCATTTTCATCCCCCTCCCCCTTCGCCACACCCCTTGGACCACTAGGGAAAAATTCGCCAGTTTTAAAACAAGTGAGAATTGGCCCTTTTAGCCTTTCTTAGCAGTTTGTTTCGGCTGCCACCACTGTGAATTTCTGCAGTGGGGGGGATGTGTGTGTATGTCAGGGGCCACACCAGGAGGTGGTGAGCACCGCAGGTTGCCCACCTCTGGCTTCTCTAGTCCAGGATCCTGTTCACACAGTGGCCAACCAGCTGCCCATAGCCTTATCTTCCATGTTTTATCCCAATCCCCTTTTAAAGCCATCTAAGTTCATGGCCATCACCACATCTTGTGGTAGCAAATTTCATAGTTTAACTCTGTGCTTTGTGGAAAACTGCTTCCTGAAAACTGCTTCATGTCTTTCCTGAATCCCCCACCATGGGATGACCCTGGGTTCTGGCACTATGGGAGAGGAACCTCCCGCTGGCCACCTTCTCCACGCTATGCATAATTTTATAAACCTCTAAAAAGCCCCAAACGTTGTAACCTTTCCTTATAGGGAATTGGCTCGAGCCCATGGGTTATTTTGGTTGCACGTTTCTGTACCTTTCCCAGTTCTACAATATCATTGTTGAGATATGGGGCCCCTCTACACAGGAGATTTACCCTGGTGCTTATGTCACTCACAGTGGTCCATGACACATGTCGTTGTTGCCACTCTGCAGCAAACCCGTTCTTCCCAGCTGAAAACCCCGCATTTTTCGCAAAGGCGTTTTGTGCCGCATTTTCCCTATAACCTGGCTCCCACGTGGTTCCAGTGGAGTGTGTCCCATATCCCCGAATTGAATGCAGCTTACTACGTGTGTTTGGAGGGATGGCGTTTTGATGTTGTGTCGCTGTAGGGGGGCTGCCCCTTTTCTTTTGTTTCTTTTCCCGCTGCATCCATCCACAGCAAGGGAGATTGGGTTGGGTAGCAAGCTGCTAACTGGCTAATCGCTGAGAAAGAGGTGTTGGTGAAACATGTCTACTCGGATGTAAGAAGCAGAGAGAAGGGGTAGGAAGCTGTTCTTCCAGGCTTTCAGCTGAAAAGATCAGAGGGAAGGAAGGGAAGCTGCATTCATAAACGCTTTTCCAGGCGTGCACAGGAGCGAATGGCTAGGGGCTTTGTAACCATGTCTTCTCAGATGTAAGGAGCAGAGACAAGGGGTGGGAGCCCTTTTCCATTACAGCAACAAGCAGAGAGAAGGGATGGAAGAGCCTTGTAAGGAGGAAGGGAAAGTTGTGATCGCTGCTTTGTAAACATACTCAGGTGTAAGGAGCAGAGGCGAGAAAGCAGGCAAAGGGGGTGGTGAAGGGATGCCGTAAGGAGGCACTGTTCTGCTGCCTGCCCTCCCCGCCACCTCCCTGCTGGTGGAGCTCTGGTTGCTTTTCTGCACCGTTGCCTCCTTGTAGTGCTTGGCGGGGTGTCTTCCATTGCATTTCGCAGAGCACGGGAGCAGGGAAGGAGGCGAGGTGCAAGGCTGGTGTTTTAAACCTCCACTCTTAGGGGAGAGCAAAGGAATGGAAAGAGTTAACCTTTGGCCTCTCCCTCTGCTGACCATCAGGGGTTTGGACGGATTTGGAAATGGCATCTCACACCTTCAAATATGAATGGGGCTGGTTCGCTCCTTTCTCCTTTAGAATTTTTTTGCCTCAAAGGACAAGAAGCTGGCATGGATAACCATGTCTACTCAGAAGTAAATCACATTTTTTTCAATGAGGCTTACTCCCGAGAAAGTCGGCAGGTTGCTTTTGGGTTGAAACCCCCCCCCCCCCGCCACTCTTCCTCACCAAGCTGAATAAAGTTTTGAAAAATGAAAGGAAGGAAATTTGTTGATCACGTGTCGTTCGCTTGCGGGACTCCACCCACATATGCACAAAATAGTGTGTTTTCTACTGCTGATGTTTGCCCCGAGACAGTGTTTCCCCCCCACCCCCAGTATAAACCGCATTAGCTGGCAACATGTGCCATGGAAGAAGGAAATCCAAAATGATGAAAATCCAGTTTTACATAGAATCGTCTCAGAAAGTGTCTCTGTGTGGATGGGGCCATGGTGACCAGAACTGTACACAGTATTCCAGCTCTTGTTGCTCAATAGATTTGTTGAAAAGCAGTTTAATTTTCTATTTCTTTCCTAATGATCCCCAACATAGAGTTTGCCTCTTTCACAGAACCCACACACTGGGTTGACATTTTCATTGTGTTGTCCATCACAACCCCAAGATCTCTTTCTTGGTCAGTCACCACTAGCTCAGATCCTGACAGCATCTATGTGAAGCTGAGATCTTTTGCTGTCTCATGCACCGTTTTACACTTGCTTACACTGAACCGCATTTGCCATTTTGATGCCCATTCTCCCAGTTTGGAGAGATTCTTTTGGAGCTCTTCACAGTTTTAACCACCCTAAATGACTTGGTATCATCAGCAAACTTGGCAACTTCACTGTTCGTTTCTAATTCTAGATCATTTCGGAACAAGTTGGAAAGCATTGGCCCCAATACAGATCTTTGGGGGACCGCCCTGATTACGTCCCTCCATTGGGAGAACTGTCCACTTATTCCTACTCTCTGCTTCTTGTTCTTTAAGTAGTTACTGATCCGCAAGAGGACCTCTCCTCTTATTGCACAACTGGAATGGGAGTTCCAGTCCAAAATATTTGTGGGTGCCAGGTTGGGGTGGCCTGCCATAGAGATTTACTGTACGTACGTTTCAGCTTCTTTCAGTTGTGCTCGTTGTAGACTGCAGGCTTTCGATGTGGAGGGGTGGGGATCTAGTCCATGCAGTGAGCCGTGCAGTAACTGAATGGGTCATCGTATCGGGACTGTTGCCACACAGCATACTTTGAAATGGCCCCCCTGTTGCAGCCTGCGAACCTGCTGTGGGTGTAGATGCATCACATTTAGGTGATCATAACTCTCTCTTTTACTTTTGTGTAAGCATGCAGGGCCCTGATCTGGATCCAGCTGCAGGTAGTGGGGGGTTAAACCTTCCTCCCCAGCCACTCCTTTTTCTTTACATTCATCCCAGTGTGGGGAGGGCCAGTGTGATGTAGTGGTGAGAGTGTTGGACTGGGAGCTGGGAGTTCCGGGTTCTCGTCCCCACTCAGCCGTGGAAGCTCACTGGGTGACTTTGGGCCAGCCACTGACTCTCTGCCTCACCTACCTCACAGGGTTGTTGTGAGGGGTTAGATGGAGAGGAGGAGGATAATATAAGCCGCCTCGGGTTCCTTGCGAAAGGAAAAAAGGTGGGAAAGAAATGTAATAATAAATCATAAATACCACCCCCCACCCCCTGGCACGTGAAGAGCGTAAGAAAGAAAAAGGGCTACCTGACTTCAGCCCATAGCATAGGACTGGCTACCCTTGCACACCTCTCTCTCCTCAGTTTCCCCTCCTTTCCGTCTGTAAAAGAGGAACACAAGCCAGGTTACAAACCCACCCTAAGAAGTTGCAGTGTCTCCACCTGCCAAAAGACGCCACCACACAGAGCGTTTGGGCAGAATCTGGGGGTCCTAAGCTCCATTCTCCTTCGGTGGCCGTGTAGGCATGGCCA
Source organism: Heloderma suspectum (assembly GCF_057233095.1). Lineage (NCBI taxonomy): Eukaryota > Metazoa > Chordata > Lepidosauria > Squamata > Helodermatidae > Heloderma > Heloderma suspectum. The sequence continues at coordinate 325,414,525 of NC_139460.1, read as the reverse complement.
GTCCCTTTGCTTCTTTGATTTAGTGCCCCATGGGCAAAATAGGCTTACATGAAGAGAAACGCAGTGAAGATCGTACAGCGCTCCTCTGATGAAACACAGGATGTTAAAGAAATAAGAGTCTAAAATACCAAGGAGTGCCCCAGGAATCTACGGAGACTGTTCTTTAGGGGGCAGCAAAGGCGAATATCCCATGCAGAGCATCCAGCTCCCCTGAGTTCTGCTTTGAAATATTCTGCTCTCGGCTCTCCCCAACAACCAGGGCTAGGGATCCTAACTCAGAGCCTGAGTGCCGCGAGTGAGGAGGTGCCCCTGTCCCCTGCCTGTCCATGTGCCATGCAGAATCGGTGCTCCCCGTGCCCATTCCAGGCTTCCTTTCTGGGGACCCTCGACCCTCCCTCCCCTGAGTCCCTTCCCTGGGCGGTGATTTTTGCCCTGGCTTGTGTACCCTCCAGTGCTCTCAGCCGCGCACTTGCACGCCCCCGCCCCAGCTGCCGCTCCCTGCCACCCACGCTGAACTCCCTCTCTGCCAGCGAGGGAGCGGGCTGGCTGGTTTGGGATTGCTTTGCCAGGAAAGCCAGCAAGAGCAGAAAGGCTGCCTGCTAAGGCAATCACCCTGTCCTGGCCAAGCTTAGGAGAATCGCGGGGAGTGGGGGGGAGGTACAGGCCCTCTGCCCTCTGCTCAGACCTGAAACGGGGCATTCCTGCTGTACACTTGGCCAGCCTGTTTCCTGAAGCGCTCGGGCAGCTTGCTGTCATTGCTGAAAGTTCATCTTCAGACCAAGATCCACCGTTGCACAATACCTTGATTCGGGCCTGCCTAAATTCCACAGGCATGTGTGAGCTTTCAAGTTCTCAAGGACTCTTCATCAGTGGCACAAAAAGGAGGGGATGGGGGAAGAAACAGTAAAGTCCCAGCATTTGGTTAGATGTGGCCATGATTGGTTGGTGCTAATAAACGGATGGCCCAACGGTGGATCTTGGATTGCTTTTCTCATGGACCAGCACAGCAAGCTTTGTGTTTTGTATTACATGTCCAGAGCAGAGCAGCGTGCTGTTCAAGGGACTCCCTGGTTCAAACCTTGCCTTAGCAACAAAGTCACTCAGTGGCTTTAGGCAGGCCAGGGTCTCTCTGCCTCAGTTCCCCATCTGCAAAATGCGAAGAATATTTGCCTCATTGAGCTAAGGCCATACAAAGAGCTCTGCTGGATCAGACCCAAGTTCCATCTAGCCTAGCATCCTGTTTCCCACAGTAGCCAGCCAGATGCCCCCCCTAGGAAGCCCACGAGCACAAGCCAACGGCCTTCTCAAGTCACTGCTCCTCAGTATTTATTTATATTTTTTATTTAACACATATTTGTCCCACTCCTCGGCCAAAAACACTCCCAGAGCGGCTTACATACAATTAGTAAAAACAAGGCAGGCCCTGCCCTGCAGGCTTGTGATCTAAAAAGACCCGACACACAAGGAGAAAGGGGAGGGGAGGGAAGAGGAAAACAGACTTTCAGCAGGGCAGGTGGAACAGCCCTGCTCTCCCTTCTCATCTCCCTCCGCTGCAGCCTGCTGGGATAGCTTCTGCTGGTGACCATGAGGGAGGAGCTGGTATTGAAGGATGGAATGCCTCGAAATATGGAGGCTCCATTTCTCCCCCATGGCTGCTGCTAGAGCTATTTCCCTCTGGATTTGTTTAATCCCCTTTGGAAGGCATGTAAGGGAGTGGCCGTCTGTGTGGGAGCGAGTCCCGTAAGTTAATTACACGTTGCGTGAAGAAGTACTTTCTTCTTACTGCCTTGCATCTGCCCCCCCACCCCCCCCCACCAAATTTGATTGGGTGACCCCCTCACCCACCCAGGTTCTGGTGTTACAGGAGAGGGAGAATAGTGGAACTGGGGGTCGCCCAGTGAAATTGATAAGCAATAGACCCGAGTGAGTGTGTGGGGTAGCGCTCTAAGCGAGAGGGTTGCCTGCCACTGACCTCCCCTCCCCTGTATGGCGGCTGCAGCACTGGGCCAAAACGAAGGAGATGGAATTCCATACAGGTCAATGTAAAGTCTTGCATTTAGGTACAAAAAACCAAACAACCAAAGGCATGAATATAGGATGGGGAAGACCTGGCTTGGCAGCAGCGCACGCAAACATGATAGCGGTTTCAAATATCTGAAAGGCTGCCGTGCAGAAGATGGAGCAGACTTCTCCTCTGTTGCTCCTCAGGGCAGGACTAGAGTCAGTGGGTGGCCATTCCAGGGAAGCAGATTTCGGCTAAACATTAGGAGGCGCTTCCTGATAGCAGGAGCCAACTGTTCAGCAGTGGAGCAGGAGCGGAGCAGGCTGCCTCGGGAGGTGGTGGGTTCTCCTTCGCTGGAGGTATTTAAGCAGAGGCTGGATGGCCCTTGGCCAGGGATGCTGTGGCTGCATTTTGCAGTACAGAGCCTGCACTGAGCAGGGGGCTGGACCAGATGACCTCTGAGGCCCCTTTCAACTCTAGGATGCGCTTGTTTTCTGCACAGAGGCTGCACTGGCTTGGTGAGGGGCTTGGCAGAAGGTAGATCTTGATCTCGCGGTACAATTCAGGCAATTTGCAGCAGATCCACAATGATTTCTGACTCCCAGTTGTTGAAGAACAGCAACAATGAAAAGGCTTTTTATCCCCCCCCCTTTTTTTTTCTAAATTAGGTGGCAGAACCAAAGAAAGCTCAGGGGGAAATCTGCAGTGTGAGCGTCTGTGTGTGAATCCCTGGGCTGAGGATGTGTTTAGAGCTCCCTTCCCCAAGCTGGGGCCCTCCAGATGTGCTGGACTGCAACCCCGTCATTCCCAGCCAGTGTGGCCAATGGGAAGTGTAGTCCAATACACCTGGAGGGCACCAGCTTCGGGAAGGCGGTCTTAGTAGCATTCTGAATGTGTGTCTGACACACACACACACACAACACACACACACATCATCATTTTCTCCCCCTGGCAGCCTGGGTCAGTGGAGCTCGCTGTTCACGTAACCACCAAAGTAGATCCTGCAATGCTAAAGTGCCTCTTCCGTCTCCCCGCCGCCCCCCGGTTACTGGCCACAGCTGGGAGGAGGACACCAGCAGTGCCGGGTCCAGTGGGCCCTTGGGCCAGGCCCCTTCCACGGCCCCTCCCTCCGTGAGTCTGCCCTGCCTCCTCACCGCCATGGTCAGCAGCAGCTGCTCTGTCTCCCCCTCCTCCTCATTCTCATCATTTCTGACGCTCGCTTGCTTGGCAGGCAGGTGGGGAGCCCAGAGGCCAGGGCATTTGCTGCTGCTCCTGCGCACTCTTGGCTAGAACAAGGGGTAGGCAGGCTGCACGGGTGATGGGGAGGAGCAGTTCCCGGGGGCTCCCACTGGGGTGTGGGCCCACAGCAGCCGCCCCACCAGGCCTGTCCTCGGCGCCCTCCCTGGGGACCAAGGAACGTGTAGCGTGATGACACCCTCGTGTCATGGAGAGGGACCACCATAGCACGGGGGGAACAATCCCTGGCTTTGCCTGCGGAGGGCCGTCGCTTCGGTCCCCGGCTAGGAGGGTCAGGGAGCAGGCGAGGGGGAGCCCTCTTTTGTTCCTGAGACGCTGGGAGCCGCTGCTGGCCGGAGATGAACAAAGGGTCCGACCCGCTGCAGCAGCAGCTTTCCCCAACCTGACTCCCTCGCGATGTCTTGGGACTGCAACTCCCACAATTCCCAGGACGTGCTGGCTGGGAATTATGGGAGTCGCAGTCCCAAGACACCTGGAGGGTGCGAAGTTGGGGAAAGCTGTGCTCAGTGAAGGGTGGTGGCTCCGATGTGAGTTGGGGCGGAGCGTCCGCTCCGGGTTTCGGTCGGAAGCAGCCAGAACTCTGAAGGAGCTCTCCAAGGTGCTTTGCAGGGGGTGGGTTACGCGTCGCACCTCGGAGAGCTCCTTCAGAGTTCTGGCTGCTTCCGACCAGAAGCCGGAGGAGATGCTCTGCCCCACTGACCTCGGAGCCACCAACCTCCACTGGCTGTGCTATAAGGGAGCTTCCGCCTGTGTTCCATGTACACGGGAACCGGAGAAGAGGGGCGCAGTGGCCTACGGCTGCCTCTTCTGCGGCCAGCTGGGCTTTGGGGCCTTGCTGAGTCCTGTCGCCCTGATCACAGCCCCCTTGCGAGGGCAAGCACAGGGGAGAGCATTGGCTACTCCGCGAGTTGCCCGTGTGGCTTGTTGGCACTGTGACTGACCATGTAGCGTCCTGCGTGCGCGTGGAGGGTCCGTCCCCGTGAAGCCGGAGAGAGGTGGCTCGGGGAGGGAGGGCCAGTCCTCGGGGACAATGTGGGGAATGGGCAGGGTCGTCTCGAGGGCAACCCCGGGCACTGCCAGCAAGCCTCTGGGGAGCTTGGCGAAGGGACAGGAGTGCAGGAGAAGGAGAAGCGATGGCTTCCCTGTCCCAAATTGCATCCTCCCCCCTCCCCCCCTGGTTGGCAGAGACCCTAGCTCAGTGGTAGAGCAGGTGCTTTGTTCCTAGAAGGCCCCATGTTCGATCCCTGGCAGCTCCCATTTCGAAGGATCAGAGAGAGGATGAAGGAAAAGGCCCTTCTGTGCTGGGCAGACGAGGACGAACTGGACTAGACGGACCAGCGAGTGATGTGGTTCCTGCTGAGGGTCAAGCCTGGCCTACTTCTGGGACCAGGACACCTCCTCAACCTGGCGCCCTCCAGATGTGTCAGACTACAACACCTAGCACCCCCAGCCACCTGAGCTGACTGGGGGTGCTAGGTGTTATAGTCTGACACATCTGGAGGACGCCAGGTTGGAGAAGAAGGGCTGCTCCCGTCTCTAGCAGCATGGCATCTGCTCTGTGAGGCACGCTCTGTTAGTCACCGCCAGGCCATGAATCAGGGCGAGATTGTGTGTCTTCAGGGACCGGCTTTTGCTCCCGCCTGCCCTGCAGTGACTCCTGCTCAGGGCCGGGCACCCTTAATTGCAGGGAGGCAGTTTGTAACCGGAGTCCGGAACGAGGAGGGTGTAGCTCGATGCCGAAGCCGCGTGGGCACGCCCCCACCCACATTACATCACCGCCCTGCTGAGTGATGTGATCGAGCACATACACAGCTCTCCTCTGCGAGCGTCCCTCCTTCGCACAGGCGTTCCGAGGTGGTGGCAGGACCTGCCTGGGTCTCCCCTGCTGGCTGTGGGATGAGCGGAGGGCCCAGGGCAGATCTTCCCGGGAGACCTGACGTAGGTGATTCTTGTGACTGATGGGCACAGCCTGGGGGTCGGGGGTCGGGGGGGAGAGGGGCTGATTTAGCGCGGCCTCTCCCAACCTGCTGCTCCCAGGATATGTTGAACTCCAACTCCCATCATTCCCAGTTGGGATGGATTTTGTTTCAGCCCGTTTTCTATAAGAATGGATCAAAAATCGCAAATTTCTCCGTATCTGGGGCGGAAAAAATGATGGAGGCAGAAACCGAAACTGACAAGTCTGCCCAGGCCTAGCTGGGGATGATGGGAGTCACAGTCCAAGACACATGGAGGGCGCCAGGTTGGAAGGAGGCTGATTTATGGTGTTTATAGGGAACTGATTTCAAGGGAAGCTGCTGAGGCCTTTGCTACATTCCGTTGCTGGTTGTCCAGTCCTTGTTTCCGTCACTGAAGGAAGATCTATGCAGTGTGCATAGCCCTCTTGGAAGCAGGGGTTGTGGATTCTAATTCTGCCATGCTGTTTTGTTGGTGTCAGCTTAGCCGCACCTCTGTTTTGCCATCTGTTCATCACCCCCCACCAAAAAAATCACACACATGATTTGCTTTGGCAGAGAAGAAAACAAATGGGTTATGCAGGGCAGCCTCTGAGACTTTTTAGTTGTGGCCTTTTCCCCCAGTGGTCTGTGCAGCAGATGTGGGGAAGAACGCACCGCGCATGGGCTGGCGTGAGACGTTTTGATAAGGTGAGGTGGAAAAAATAAAGGGCAGCTTCACTTCCACCAATTGACACGGGGCAAAATCCACTGGGAAGTTTGCTGGCGTAGTGGTTAATTTCAGTGAGCCTTGTGTCGAGTTTCCAGTGGGTCAGATCCTGTCTGTCTTCTACGTGACTGTCCTTAAAACAACCCAAATTGGATGGCTGGGCAGAAGCTTTCTCATTCATCTTCAGGGTTAGGTGAGAATTTCATTTCAGCTTGTTTTCAATAAGATTTGACCAGAATCCACACGTTGCTTCATATCTGGGATGGAAAAAATGAATGTGGGAGAAACTGACAAATTCACCCAGTCTCAGGACAGTCACCCAGGCTCGGGGCTTTGAGCGCTTAGCCCTCAAAAGCCTGAGTTTGGGTCCCTCCCTATTCAGCCACATCTGTGGTGCTGAATTAAGAGTTGCCCCCTCTTTTCTCCCACAGGCTCCTCGCCTTCAACAGCTAAATGGCAGGCAGGGATAAACATGGCCCTCTCCATGCTGGGAATAGCCGTATTTACTGACATTGGCTGGTGCAGATGGGTGAGGATTTTGTTTTAGTTCAGTTTGATAAACATTTACCAAAATTTGCAAAGTTCATCCTATTCAGGATGGAAAGAACTTGAGATTTTCAAAAACTGAATGCAGGAGAAAGCAAAATAGACCGGTTGGCCCGTCTGTCCTTGTATTGCCTCATACTAGCACCCCCCTCACCCTGGAAAGAAATGATGACAGGAATGAAAATCCTAAGCCATGTTTTTCCTTTTCCTTGGGAGTTCTGCTTCTTGCATACTGAACTGTATGCTAAAGAGCAGAAACAGTCCTTGCAGGCGTTCAGGGAATTTTCACAAGTAGGATTTGGAATGTGGTTTGATTCATACAGTCGAAAAATCAACCCAGGTGATGGAGTGCCTGATACTTGGCCATGCAGCCAAGTGGTTTTCTGTCCAGTTGCTTTGTGGCGCTTCAAGGTTTTCAGTGTGCTGGGGTGGAGGTGGGGGGCAGTAATTTTTACCTTGTTGTAGGCTGGAAACAGGCAGTTGAGCATTTGGGCAATTGATTTGTTGGTGGCCAGCTATAACCTTAAATGTGTGTCCAGCACCTGGCCAGCCAATTCCCACCTCACACAGGAATAGATGAGGCTCCTTTAAACGATGCTTGAACATTTTATGGGCAGTCCTGCGCAACCTTGGGTTTGCGTGTTCCCCTCCGCCGCCCACACACCCTTCTAGAGCAGCTGCAAGGAGGGGATTGGCAGCTTTTGTTTTCTCTTTTAAGCTAACCAGAGTTTCACATTATGTCCAGGAGATTTTGGTTAGTTGAAAGCAGGGATGTCAAAGCTCTTTTAGCCCGTGGGCCAAATTCAGTTTTGGAGAAGCTCTCGGGGGCTGCATTCCAGTGGAGGGCAGAACCAGAGCCCAAAGGGGCCAAGATACCTGCATGTTTTAGCTCAGAGGTTTTGTTGCAAGTAAGTCAAGCTTGGGGCATTTCAGCCTTTTTAGGATGGGAGGAGGACTGCAAAAGTCAGGAAACAACCCAACAATCAGTGATTGGTGGAAAGGGGGTGGGACCAAGGGAAGGGTAAGGGGGTGAGCCATCCAGGGGACCCCAGGGGTGGGCTGAGGCCCCAGGTAGGTCAGATTTGGCCCACAGGACTGAGGCTCAATGTCCCTGCTTTAAGGTGTGCTTAGTTCAAACAAGCCAGATTATGATCCTGGCTTGTTCACTAACCACTGTTTAAACTAACCAGAGTTCTCTTGAGTTCAGAAATAACGGGGGAACTCCAGCTTGTTGAAAAGCAGAAGTGGGGCTGGGAGATGCTGAGAGTTGGAGTCCAGCACATGGATGTTGGGGAAGGCATCTTTAACCAGAGGCTGAACCTGGGTTGAACCAAAGGAGCCTCAGGAAATGAAACGCTTTTTTCATTCCTTTGGCCCAGTCAGTGGCTAAACTGCAAGTCCTGAGGGTGTTACAGGAACCCTCAAGGCCATCTCCTCCAGGAACCGCTACAGCACAGGCCTCTGGAACGAATGAAGGCCGCCCAGGAGTAGATGATTAATGCACCATGTATCAGTTCTCGATTATATAATGCAATTTAAATCATTGTCTACCCAAGGTGACTAAACCGAATTGTATTAGTAATCAGCCTGGTTCTCTCTGGTTTTGCGCTATTATTATCGTTGTGAGTTATTATTTGTCACCCTTATTTCCTGCTCTTCTCCCTTGGAACGTCTCTGAGTTCTTTGGAAGGGGGGAAGTTGTCTCCCTCCCTTCTTTCCCAGGAACATGAAATTTGCAATAGGACGATTTCTTCTTTCCCCAGGCAAAATCTCTTACATTTTAAAGGGGTGGGTAAGGGCCCGCGCTGCCCTTTCTAGCCACATCTGCATTTCTTCCTTTCTCTGTTACTGCCATGATGTGCAAACCTGGTTTTACTGACAATCCACATGACGTTCACCAAGCCTTTCATTTCTGTTGTTGCTGATTTATCACATTTCTTTTCAACTTACACCACAGTCAAAGCAGAATCCATCTCAATCTGATCTGCCTATGGGGCTATATAGCCTGTAGGGCTAGAGCAGCCTTCACCCACCTGATGCACAGCAGGTGTGTTGGACTACAGCACTCATCATCCCATGCCAGCATGGACATTGTAGTTCTACACATCTGGTGGGTGCCAGCAGTGCCAGCTCCAGAGTTTGGAGGGCCCTTGGGCAAGACCCTGGCTGGACACCAGGAAAAACGTCCTGACCGTTAGAGCGATACAACAATGGAACCAATTGCCTGGGGAGGCGGTGGGCTCTCCCACGCTGGAGGCGTTCAAGACGAGGCTGGACAGCCATCTGCCAGGGATGCTCTGACTTGGATCCCTGCACTGAGCAGGGGGTTGGACTCGATGGCCTTGTAGGCCCCTTCCAGCCCACTGTTCTATGATTCTATGACCCCCTCCATGGGCCCCTCCCTTGGTGACTCTGTCTTCTCACCGCTGTGGTCAGCAGCTGCTCTTGCTCCGCCTCCTCCTCTTCCTCATCATCGCTCCCACTTGCAGGCGGAGATCCAGGGAGCAAGGCGGCCATGGCATGTATTGCTCTTCTTTCTCATCACCGCCATTGCCTGGGCCGGAGCGAAACGCAGGTGAACAAGCAGGTTGCGGGGAAGGGAAGGAGCCGCTCCAGGGGGCTTTTGTCGGTGGGCCCCTGCTGGGGTGTGGGCCCTCGGCAGGTGCCCAACCATGCCCACCCCAGGCACCAGCTTGGGGAAGGGTCTCTGCCTGGTGCAGCTGCGGCTGGTGATGGTGGGTGGTCCCCTGCTGCCACCCTGGGGGTGGGGGGTATTAAAAAGTTTTGATGAAATTGACAAGGATTTTCCCACTTGTGCAACCTGGTAAACCTACCAGGCTGGTCTGTTTCACTGGACTTCCCAACTTCGCTCATGTTTTTATATATATATATATATATAAAATATAAATATAAAATAAATATATATTTATATATTTACTACGTGGTGCAGATACCTGCCCCTTTTAAAAACCAACAGCCAAAAAAACAACCTTCCCTCTTCAGGACTTGGTGTATTTTCCATTGCACCTGGCCATCTCTGTGTGCTGTTTGTCTTCCTTTGTTCCAACTAACAAGCGCCTATAAGTGGCGTGGAGGGTGAGCCAGATGTGGCACAGAGAGAGGTAGGCAGGCAGACCATAATAGGCAAGGCGGGTGCCAGAGGTGGTGATTGGGGGCTGTGGGAGATGTCTGCTGTGATGAGGAATCCCACATCTGTCTTGTCCTTCCCTGCTTCTGGGGGCTAGAGGATGCACAGTTAGAGTTCAGGAGGACTCCCGCCAGAATGCCGTTTGCCACAGCGTTCTTCTGGAATCAGCCCCCCATCTGCCACAAATGAGAAGGAGCGCAACTGATTTTTAGGAATCCTGAGAGGAGGAGCAGTGGGCTTGAGCTGAAGCCAAGGATGTCTCAGTTGCCTATCAAGTTCCCTGGGGAACTTGTGGATTCTTAGAATGGATCAAGGCTTGTCTGTGAAATAAGTTTACCAAAGTTCTCCTCTGGCCGGCCATGTGACTTGGTGACCCTTGAGGTCTCCTCCAGGTTACACTGTGGGCTGGTTCACATGCCGAGAATCCTCCGTGCAGAACAGACCCGTGCGATGGGGCTGTGTGGGGCAGGAAACGGAGGACCCAGAGCAACCATGTGAACAGGGCCTTCTTCCTGCCGGTAATTCACATGTGCACCAGCACACTTTGCAGCTTCTCCCCACATGCATGAATTGCCGGCAGTGTGGGGCGCCGCATGGCAATAGGGTTACACTGGCTAATAGTTACTTCCTCCAAGGGGGCTGCATCCACTTTTATTTTTGGTGCATATCATCCATGTTTGAGAGCCAGTGTGGTGTAGGGCACTGGACTGGGGCTCGGGAGACCTGGGTTCTCGTCCCTGCTCAGCCATGAAGCTCACTGGGTGACTTTGGGCCAGTCACTGACTCTCAGCCTAACCTTCCTCACAGGGTTGTTGTGGGGAAAAAATGGAGTGGAGAGGAGGACCACATAAGCCGCCTTGAGTTCCTTGCATGAGGAAAAAAAGTGGGATACAATCATCGTCACCATCATCATCGTAGCAGCTTTACAATTTCACATGGTATTGATGTAGATATTAATAGGAGTTGATGTACATGGGGAGCGGGGATGACCAATCCACCCCCCCCCCCAATACTTCCATCAATTTATTATATGAATTGTATTCCAAGCATTTTACTGATGTACACCACCTTGGGAGGGCTTCTGTCCTGAAAGGTGGCCTAGAAATATTTTTAAACAGATACAGTAGCGCAGCCTTCCCCAACCTGGTGTCCTCCAGATGTGTTAGACTACATCTCCCATTGCCCTCAGTCAGCAGGAGGGGGTTTGTCATCCAACACATCTGGAGGGCACCAGGTTTGGAAAGGCTGTAGTAGAAATAATTCATAGGAATGGCACAAGAGTACATCTGCAGGAGAAGTCCCCCAGCAGACTGTGCCTTTGTCGAGATTTGAATTCCAAGCAGGGCCCTTCTGGCTGGGCGCTGTCCTGCCCAGGGCCAGCCCTACTGTTAGGCAGAGCAAAATGTCTGCCTCGGGCAGCTGATTTGGTTTGTCACGAAATGGCCAGCCTTCCCCAACCTGGTGCCCTCCAGATGCTTTGGACTATAATTCCCAGGGTTCCTGACCATTGTCCATAGTGGCTGGGGCTGATGGGAATTGAAGTCCAAGACATCTGGAAGGCACCAGGTTGCGAAAGGCTAAATGGTTAGTCATTCGATTTATGGTTATGGTACTTCTGCTGCCAGGCAAGGGGAGAGGCACGCGTGGGTTTTTTTGCCTTAGGTGGCAAAATAACTTGGCCAGCCTTGGCTACTATGTACCTTGACTTGTGCGGGTGGGAGGAAGCTGGGGAGGGCGCCGTTTACTGCTCCACCTCAAGCAGCAAAATGTCCTGGCTGGCCCTGGTGCCGGCTTGAGGAAGGCCGTCCCCTGAAGTTCCCCAGTGAGTCACCAGCACCGGGCCTGGCTCTGCCCTTTTCCTGTTTACCTTCTGGATGAGACTTCTCTCTGTGCCAACTTATTACTCAGTGTGGAGAGAGAGCGTGGGGCCCCAGTGAGTGGTGGAACCAGCACCTCCTCCCTTGTGGAAACAGCTTTGTGCCCTGCGATTGGACCTGGGTTAAGAGTCCCCTCACCTCCGTCACTCAAAACGTTGCCTGTGCACATTTGGTTTTCAGATCCTTAAAAGGCTGGCTGGGAGGCTAGATTCCATTGCAAGATGAAATGAACACACAGAACGGGCTTCAAGGGGGTGAGGCTGGCCTGCAGGACTTGCCCCCCACCAGCCCAGCCACAGCCTGTCAGCCTTCCGTTGCGGCCTTCCTGGCACTGCTGAGCCTCTCTGTTTTTGCAGCCCCAGGATGGCGGCCCCAGGAGACAGGAGGCTCACGGAGCTCCCAGGGGGCCCCGCACAGGCCTGGTAGGTCATAAGTTGCCCTGGCTTGATTTTCTCCAAACAGAGTTTCTCCCCCATGAGGCAGTTTGGAAGTTGTGATATCAAAACTGAGAATGCCTGTGGATTTTGCAAAAGAATAATAATGCTGTGGCCTGCATGGTTGGTTTGCTTGTTTATTTTCATCCCACCCCTCAGCCAAAAAGCCTCCAGGCTTGCATATCAAGACAAGATAGTCCCTGCCCGCATGCTTACAATTTTGAGACGTGACACACAAGGAAGAAGGAATGGGGAGGGAAGAGGAAAAAAACAAGTGGTCTTTCCGCAGGGCTGGTGGGATGGCCCTGTTTCCTGCTCGCCTCTCGTTCTGTATAGCTTGCTGGAAAGTCTGCTGGCGGTGACAGTTGAGGGAGGAGGAGCTTTCATGGGGGAGGTTTGGGGGGAAACAGCGGTTTGCTGAAAAAGTCTTGAGGACAGGCTTAGACAGCAGGGGGAAATGGACTGAGGAAGTGCACGGGAGGGCCTCTGCCAGGTATAGTGACCAGCTTGTCCCAACCAGGTCTCCTCCGGATGTTTTGGACTACACCTCCCAGCATTCCTGGGAGGGGCTGGGGCTGACGGGAGATGAAGTCCAAACCATCTGGAGGGCACCAGGCTGGGGAACGCTGGTGTAGCCAAAGGCAGAGAACTGGGGATAGAAGGAGACTGAGGGAGCCAACAGGAGAGGAGCTCATGTGGAAGAGGCGAAGAAGGAAAGGTGCAAGCGGAGATGGGGGCGATGCAGTGCTGAGAACGGAACGGTGGAGAGCATTAAGAAAATAAGGGCTGGAAGCTTGGGAGGCATGCCGAGGGCTGGCCTGCCTCACGCCGTCACAGTTACCACCCCCAGAACCTGCCAGGGTTTTGCATCTCTGCAAGGCCACGTGTCCGGCATGTGCCCCAGTAAAGTGAGTTGGGGGAATTTCCATGGGATGGCAGCCAGGGGGAATTTCCAGAGAGACCACAAAGGGTTCCCCTCCTCCTTGTGTAGGATCTGGGTTTGCTCCTTCCACCCCACCCCCTGGCCCCCTGCGTTTTTCCTCTGGGGCATCAGGAAATTCCACCTTCAGAGGCAGGAGTGTGGATGTCCCGCCGCTGCAGCCAACCAGATGTCGCCAGGATGATGACTCGGGGATGGCTTCAGGTTGGCCGCTTGCCAGGCTTGGAGCCGGGCAGGAATTTCCCCCTCCCCAGCAAGGTCACGCCGGCGTGTGACTCAGAGCCAGGGCCGAGCGGCCCCTCCCCACTGCAGCGCGGGGCTTGGCTGGTGGGCCGGGGGGGGGGGGGCTGGTTTTGCTTTTACTCCCTAGGCTCCTTTTACGGCTCCCCTCACCCCTGCTTGGTTTGTGGGCAGCTGGCGGATGGCTAACCTTGCCTTTGTTGGGGGTGGGTTGTGGGGGCAGTGGATTGGGCTGGAACGGGGCTCCCGAGGCAGTTTCTTCACAGCTAGGCCAAAGATGGTGAGGTGGGCGTCCAGTATCTGCAGTGGCCAGGACTGGGCCCGTGCAGGTGGAGCGGCAGCGAGAGATCTTTGGCCTCTTCAGACCTGGGACTAGAGGCGGTGTTAGCGAGAGTCCTGCTGTTTTGAGATGGGCAGGGGGGACATCTCTGATCCTGTGTATGTCCAGAGTCCAAAATGCATCTCGAGAGGCACATCCACTGAGCGCAGGGCTGGGCAACCTTTCCTGTATCCAGGGCCGCGGTCCTTCCGCACGGGGGGGGGGGGGGGCGGACAGGTTGGAGGTGGGGGGGCGAAAGCCAGCTGTGGGCAGGCCAGTGGGAGATTGCTCCTTTTCTCTTCTGCCGCCCCTGTTTCTCTCTCTCCTCCTTCCCGCCCCGTCGTCTGGCAGGGCAGTGGCAGGTGGCTCCTGGCCATCAGTCCAAACTGGTCGCACGCAGAGGGTCTTTGGAATTAGGCCCAGGACTGCATGAAATTGGGGCCTCGTGCAAGGGCTGCAGGTTGCTCACTCCTGTCTTAACGTACTCCCGCATTTTCAGATTGGTGAAGGGTTAGGCGCAGTGGAGGCCGGTGGCTGGGATGTCAGTGGGGCTGTGATTGCATTCTGGGTTTCAGCCAGAACTCTAAAGGAGCTTCACGAGGCACCAGCCCCCACGAGCTAGACATGGGTGAGCCCACCCCGCAGTAGCAGGGACTGAGGAGCACTTCAAAATGCATCGGCAGACCTGCTTTAAAATGTATTGCCTCTTCTCCTTCTGTCCTCTCTTTTTCTCTCATTTTTTTCCCATTCGAGAGAGAGAGAGGGGGAATTGGAGGTGGCAGCATTGCTGCGACCCACTTTAAGTTGGAGTGCAGCCCAGTTGTAGGCCACAACCCACAAGTTGGATCGGTGATCTAGACCAGGGTGGGCAGAAGGTAGGTTTCTTATGGATAGACCTCAGCTCCCAGAAGCCCCTGCCAGCATGGACAGCGGTCAGGCATGCCAGGAGCTGAAGTCCAACACACCTGGAGATCTGCTTTTTGCCCACCCTTGATCTAGACCTCTCATATGGGGATGCCAGAGGTTGCTCTCTGTCGTGAATGGCCACCACCAGATCGACTGGGCCAGAAGAGGTAGAAACCCTGAACACGTTTGTAACTTGTAAACCTTGAAAACATGTGCGCGCGCGCGCACACACACACACACACACACACACACAGCCTAGCACGGTTTTGCTGGAAATAACCATGACAATCTGTATGTGCGCAAGACCCTTTTTAAACCTAGATAAGTGATCTCATAGAGAGATCACGTAAGTGATGGAGGCATATAAAGAGACATGACAGAGGCACGGCAAACTGCACGGTCTGGCAAATGTGGATAGACTTTTTTCTCCCTCTCTTGGAGCACTAGAACCACCTTCCCCAGTCTGGCATCCTCCAGATGTGTTGGACTGCAGTTCCCGTCATTCCCAGCCGGCTGGCAATCATGAGAGCTTCAGTCCAACACATCTGGAGGGCACTGGGCTGGGGCGGCTGCACTGGAATACGTGGGGCTGCCCCACGAAATGGACGGGTGGATTGACTGGGGCAGAGCAAAGGAAGGGCCTTCTTTGTGCAGTCAATAACGAATGTCTGGAATTTGCCGCAGGAGATGTGGCGAGGGCCAGGGGCTTAAGTGGCTTTGGAGGGGAAGTAGGGCCATTTGCGGGGGGTGGGGGGAGCCATCAGGGACGGTTGGCTAGTGTGGCTGAGCGGGATCTCTGCTTTCAGGGGCGGAGTATCTACTGAACAGCAGTGGGCGGGAGGCTACCAACCCAGGAGGCCCGTTGCCTTCATGCCCTATTTATGGGCTTCCTGGGAGCATCTGACAGTCGTGCTCCTGCATAGCACCCCACCATTCCAGTAGAGCTTGTGCGGGAGAACTTCCCAGTGGGTTGTGCGCCGACAGACCATGTAGCGGTGCAGGACAGGCTTCTTCCTCCTGGAGGTTTTCTTGCCCCCTCCTCGTGAGTGCCTAACCCAGGGGTGCATTCCCTAACCCAGGGGCGCAGAACCTCAGGCCAATGGCCATGCTGGCTGGAGACGATGGGAGTTGTAGTGCAACGCATCTGGAGGAGGGCGCCAGGTGGGGAAGGCTGGCCCCAGGCAGGGCGGAGAGTGCTGCTGGCCCACCCCAGGCCTGAGCCCCCAGGCACATTCCTCATACGATGACCCAACGGGCTCCTGACATGTGCCTGCTTTGGGCTGGCGTCTGCAGGAGAGGCAGGGATGTGGCTCCCGGAAGCCCCCTCTCCTGGAGGCCACTCTGGGCAGTTGGGGTGGCAGCAGAGAAGGCGCCTGGACTCTGCCGCCTCCTCCAAAACTAGAGATGTGCAAATCAGCAGAACCGGAGCCGCCGAAGGTCTCCGAAATCCCTCTCAGAGCTCTGATACTCTAGTCGGTGTCTGATTGCGCGCTTTCTTTTTTCCTTTTCGCATGAAAATCCATGTGCATTTTCATGCATATTTTTCCCAATGTACGCATCAGTTGTGTGCATCTTTGAAATGAACGCGTTCTTCTCCCATTGCTCCCTTGTGTGCATTTTTCAGACGTACGCATTTTGCCATGCACGTTTTTCAGACGTACGCATGCAGTAGAACACTTTTTTTCTCGTTCGCGAATCACATGGCAAGCACGGAAATGTGCGGACGTCGACTGCAGATTGCGTCTGAGTCCATGTTCGGTTCAGAAGGTGCGAACTGGGGTAAATCCTGATAAGGAACGAACTGAGACCACATTCTCACTTATCCCTAGCCAAACCCCATAGGACCATTTGCTCCAGAGATGCGGTTTCTCCTGCCAGACTCGCTGGAGCAAGTTCCTGCATGCCCACCAGCTCTCTCAAGCCCCTCTCATCTCCTGGACCAGGCCTGGCTCCGTGGCTTCTCCCAGGCTGCCTCTTCGGCCTGGAACGGCCTTCCCTCTCTGCTCATTGAGCAACCCCACCCTGCCCCGTCCTCAGCCAAAGCCCCTCCTCATCCCCCCTTAGCCTCCGCATGCTTGCTCCTTTTCCTCTGTCATCCCCTGCTAGCTCCTCTGTCGACTGCTAAGATCTCGCCCCGCCCTACCTCATCTGTCAAAACATGGGCTGCAAGAAGCGCCAGTGCCAAGGGTCAGCCTGGCCGGGCACCTGCCAGGGGCCCACACCCCAGCAGGGCTGACGGACAAGAGCCCCCTGGACCTGCTCCTCCTTCTCCCCATGGCCACCTGCTTGCTCACCCGCCTCTCGCTCCGGCCCAGACGACGGGGGGGGGAGCAGCAGCTGACGCCCCAGCCAACTCGCCCGCCACCTGTCATGCCACAAGTGGTCGCAGTGATGCGAGAGAGGAGGAGGGGCAAGAGCAGGTTGGGGCCGCAGAGGGCAGGCTCACTGCAGGAAGGGGGCCATCGAGGGTGTCTTGCCCAAGCAAAACTGGAGCCGGCACGAATTGCAAGCCCTCTGGGCTAGGACTGTACCGCTCTCCTGATCCGTGCAGCCCCTCGCCTGCTGTTCGCATTAATCCAACAGCCCACAGAAGCTGTCATGTCTGGTAGAAGCAGAGCCTCACTGGCTCCACTGGCAAACCGGGGCAGAGCCTGGCATCGGTTCTACCCACAGACGGCTGCAGACACGGGGACAGCAGCCCCTCATTTGCCCAGCCCCTCTCTGGACGCACAAAAGCCACTCCTGCCACCCGCGTTAACCCGGCCTGTCTTTGTTCCCCTCAGGGCTGAGAACTATTGGTGGCGGGGCCAGAACAAACGGACCCTGAAAGTGGGCCAGTTCCCGCGCAACACGGTGACCTCGGTGGCAGGACTGTCGGCCCACGACATCAGCCAGCCACTCAAGAACAGCTTCATCCACACGGGCCATGGAGACACCAACCCGCAGCAGTGCTGGGGTTTCCCCGATAAGATTGACGAGTAAGAACTCCGGGGCCTTCCTCCGGCTCTGCTCTTGGCTTCTGTCTCTCCCGTTTTCTCCTGAGCTCCCCACTTTCTCATTCTGAAATGGCTGTGCCCACGGGGAGGGCTGCTTCAGGGCGAGAGAGGGCCAGGGTCACGTGAGGGCGTTAGTGCACCTGTAGGCTATGGGCCGGTCTGTGTGCACACCCCGCTTCCATGGGAGCATAGGGCACCCATAGGTTGTGATTGTGGGCACAGAAGCTGGCTGCGCTGGGGGCAAGGTGGGGCGGAGGCGGGGAAGAGTGGCGCGCAAAGGGCCGAACTGCACATGACACACAAATGTGCATTAAAAAACGTACGAATTAAAACTGCTTTTGGGGGTGGCTATTTAGAACAGGGAGGTGGGAGGCGGGGGCAAGGGCGCCTAAATCACTCCCTCCTGAAGGACTGTTTGTTTCCTTATTCTCATTTTTAAAAAGACCTTTGGGGTTCTGCCACCCACATTTGTGAGCGATGTGTCATTTAGCTCCTAAAACGGGTGTGTATGCCACAACATCCAAAGAGGTTACCCCAGCCTTCTCCAACCTGGTGCCATCCAGATGGGTTGGACTGCAAGCCCCATCAGCCATGCTGGCTCGGAATGATGGGAATTACAGTTCAACCTATCTGGAGGGCACCAAGTTGGGAAAGGCTAGGGTACATTATTTCCCACATCCATCCCAGTAAGTATAGTTTCCCTCTTAAGAGTGCCTCTCCTTTTGTGATACAGCCCTTTTCTCTCACCTTGCGTTCTACAGTCAAAGCATAGGATATGTCGGCAGAAAGGTGTGCATGTGCATGTGTGTTTCTTTGGGCTCAGGTGCACTCATTTAATGTGCCAGATTCCCGAAAGCCATGCAGAATTCTGCACAAAAATCAAATTTCACGTGCCCACAGGGTGGCCGCACACTTGTCTGCGCATGAGTAGTACATGGCACAGTCCATATAGGATGGAGCTGTGTTAGTGCACAGACCGCCACTGTGTTGCACATCGTTCATTCCATCATCCGGTTCCCACATGCCGTGTTTAGTGCAACTCCACAGAGCGGAGGGCGTGCACGTTCCTATGTGGACGTGCCCGCAAAGGTCAAAAATTTGTGTCTGGGTTGCCTCACTGATCATTCAAAATTTGGATTTGGGGATGCATTGCAACTGAATCATTTCAGCATTTTCAAAGTCCCTTTTGACGTATGGTCGCTCAAGCTGGATGCAGCTCTGCTTGGTGCAGGGCAGTTGTGGGCCACCAGCACCATTGCCCCGTGGTTCCCCAAGATCATGGGCCAGTGGAGTCACACTAGGCGGCCTGTGCATTGCAAGCCACGGGAAGTTCCCCGGCGTTCGACCTGGCATCCCCTGCCAAAGCTGACCCGCGGGCTGGTATTTTGTGCTCCGCTTGGCTGTGGCTCTCGCTGTTTCAGCTAGGAGATGTGTTGCGGGTGGGTGTGGGGAAGGGGTGGTTCCCTCACAGAGCTCAGAGGCAAAGGCCCAGCTCGGAGACAGGCTGAGCCAGTTCAGGCCTCACTCGCACACACAGGCATGTGCGCAGCCAGGTTCCGCAGGCGATCGTTTTGGCATTTCTCATGTTCACACATGGCGCTCCTCTCCCAAGGGACCTTCTCAGTTCAGCACGGGCTTCGTCACTCAGCTCCTCTCTGCTGCGTGGGCGGCGGCGCGCACAGGCCGTGCAAGGCCAGCTTGTTCCCATGCGCCCAGTGAGGTGTACCCATCCCGCCCTTGTTGTTGGCTGGGGCCACGCCTTCCCTTGTTCGCCCTACTCCCCACGGTCCTGGTAGGCTTGAAACTGAGACGCTGGCAATGCAGACCCCACTGTTTGGGCTTGGCTGAAAGATGAAGGACCCGTGGGTTGTGTGGGCAGGGGAGAAGCATGCAAAAGGAACTGGGGTCCATGCACCAAGATACATAGGGTAGCCCGGCCTTCCCCAATCTGGCATCCTCCAGAATCGTTGCCCTGCAACTCCTATCACCCCAGCCAGTCCCTCCCCAATGGCCATGCTGGCTGGGGATGATGGGAGTTGTATCCAACACATCTGCAGGGAGCTGGAGGCTACCCGTATGAGGTCACAAGGGATCACTGGGCCATCTGTAATCCTTTGGGGGCAGAGTCCATGTTGCTATGTGTGTTCCATAAGAAGCTACAGCAGGGGTGCAAAAAGTGCAGTCCGTGGGCCACATGCAGCCAAGGAATTTGGACAGCTTGCATCTGGTGCCATGGCAGCACTGCCTGGGGTTTCCCACATCAGGGCTAGCAAGGGAATCCCTTCCTTCTGTCCGACAGTAATACAGAAGTGTAGATGGTTTGGAGAGAATGCTGGAAGGGTCCCCATTTTATCCTTCTTCCCGTTGTTCCCCGCAGACTGTATCTGGGCAATCCCATGGACCCTCCAGATGTCCTAGGAGTGGACTTGAATGCAGCGAGACCCACCCAGCTCCCAGGAAGGAACAAAAGTAAGGTGTTCCCCCAGCCCACTTCCTCACCCCCTCCTGTCCCCTTGCCAGTGCCCTATTCCAGCCACCCAGCTCAGCCTGAGCCTAGGTGAGCTGCAGATACGGACGTGTGTGAGTGCATTGTAACTCAAGAGAACTACAAGCCCCAGCATGCCTCCGTTTCATCATTCCCTGTGCTGCGGTAAGTTGGGTGTTGTAATTTCCAGGGCCTGTGTTGCAACCACACCACTGGGACATAAAAGGGCCGCTCTTGGGCTCCTCCTCTGGCGCATCGCGTTCCTAGAAGAGGGAGGAGGTGCTTGCGTCACCTGGAGAGCAGGCGGCACTTTTTTTCCGGGGCTTTTGCTGGCTTTGGAGCAGCTTCTTGGGCTTTCAGCTTTCGTTTTCTTCTCTTCCCCCACCCCAAGTACCTGCTTCCGTTACCAGTTTCTTCAACTTTTTAGAAGCCAGTTTCAGAAGGGCGGTTGTGTGAGTTCGTAGTCAAAGGACAAAAAAGCGCCATGATGCCAAAGTGACGATTCAGTTGGTTGTGGCAAGAGCTTTTGCAAGCCAACAACCGATATCCTCAGGTGCTTGAAGCGAACCGACTTTTGGATTGGGCGGTTTTAGAAATGCACAGGCAACCCCCAAAATCTAGCACTGCTGCCGATCTATTAATCTATTATGAGCTAGCGTGGTGTAGTGGTTAGAGTTTTGGCCTGGGACTCAGGAGATCCAGGTTCCAGTCCCCACTTAGCCATGATGCTCTTTG
Organism: Heloderma suspectum; assembly: GCF_057233095.1. NCBI lineage: Eukaryota > Metazoa > Chordata > Lepidosauria > Squamata > Helodermatidae > Heloderma > Heloderma suspectum. The sequence continues at coordinate 325,393,976 of NC_139460.1, read as the reverse complement.
GGTGACTTTGGTCCAGTCACTGATGCTCAACCTCTCCTACGTCAAGGGTTGTTGTGAGGATAAAATGGAGAGGAGGAGGGCCATGTAAGCCGCCTCGGGTTCCTTGGAGGAAAGGCGAGATAGAAATATAACAAACAAACAAAATAAAGTTCCATTCCTAAAGTACGAAGCATTCCCTCCATGAAATGAGAAATGCTATTGATGTTGAACATACTGAACAATCGCTTCCGTTCATTTATGACAATTTTGTTTCCAAATATCAAAAATGGATAGAAAGAACAGGTCACATTTCTGTCCTGTCCATAAATGTAACAATTCCACACAATTTGGTTATTTGAGCAGCATCACACCAAACCTTTGCAGTCCATTTATTTATATCCAATTCTTTGTAATAGGCAGTAATTGGAATTTGGTTTTCGTCTATGTTTGCTCACGTGCACCCAAGGTTTGGAGTTCACAATGAATCCCCCCTAACATCCATAATTACCTCCTTCTCAGTCCATTCCAGGCATCTGATGGCACGAGGCAGTTGCCTGTTAAAGCCTGGGCTGCAGTAAACTAGTGCTACTCTGAATACTGGAAGAGTTTGACTTTCGCTGCAAAAGTTCCTGTTTCAGGAGGTGCTGAAATACTTGCCAGGAGGAAAAAAAAACCAGCCAGGCTTCCACACTTCCAAGCAGTTTCGGCAGCCATTTGTCCCCAAGTCTGCTGCTGTTCAAGGAACTCAAATGGTTCTTGGCTGTTCTGTCGCATGGGGCAAACAGCTGCTTGGAAGGTGGAGCTGAAAGGGCAGGATTTATGCCCCCTTTCCCCAGCTGTGCAGTCCCAGTCAGATCCAGCCCAGCCCACTGCAGGATCTTGTCTCATTCAGTCCACAGTCCCTAGAGACAGGCTGGCCTCCTAGGCCTCCAGCGCAGGAGGCAGGAACAGTAGCAAAAAGTGCTGCAGCGCGTGGAGGGGTTGCATCCCAAAAATTCTCCTGTCCTGCCTCCCATATCGATTGCTCTACCTGGTGACTTTTGAATCTGCCTCTCCCACGGCCAGGAGATTGGTGCAAGCTGCACATGGATCTATGTGGAGTGCAAGGGCTGGACACTCTGAAGGAGTGCACCTGAGGACCTCCCCCCCCCCCCCCCCCCCAGGGATAGGTCCTAGAAAATGTGCCTTGCACGCTCTAACATGTTGAGTATTCACCAGGTCTTTGGATGGTTCCAGCTCTGCAACTATGAGTATTAGAACCTTGAGGAGGGAGGGGGTTAGATTCCCCCACTAGACTTAGATCCCTCTCCTGACTCTGCACATGCACAGCAAATGCACATGCTCGGGCAGGCACACAGCCCTGGCTCGAATGCCATTCCTCCCCCCCCCCGCCTCTTTGCCAGCTGCCTGCTGCCTCTTGCGCACAGCCTCTGCCCCGTGCATGGTGCTGCTGACTAATGCTCAGCCCTCTCTCTGTCTCTCTCCATTGGTGGGGGGTCTCTCTGTTTCTGTCTTTCCTGCAGGGGAGCCACCACCCCGGCCACCTCAGCCCTCGATCCTTCTAAAGAGTAAGTGGGGCCGCTTCCTGGGCTGCTGTGCCCCCTGCGTCTGCCCTCTCTGCTCTCTCTTAGCTCCTCTCTTCACAGGTACCGGTGGGGGGTGGGGACCGGTGTGCTGTGAATGCCCTGCCTTGCACCTGCCGAAATCTGCCTGGCCTCGCGCACAGAGATTCCGGGACTGCATGAGGGTCTCAGAGAGGGTGTGTGATGCTGAGTGTGCAAACCGAGGAATATAAATCCTCACTCTTCCGAGGGCAGAAAGCCACGGTCTCCTAGCTGTCTTTGTCTTGCGGGGGGGTGTCTCCCCCCCCCGCCGCCTAACATTCAGTCCCCCTCCCTGTACCAAGTTTTAGTTGCCCTTCTAACATCCTATATCTGTGATGTGCCTTTTCATCTTTTATTTCAGCCTTCCCAACCTGGTGCCCTCCAGATGTTTGGACTGCACCTCCCATCAGCCCCAGCCAGCATGGCTGATGGGAGGTGCAGTCCAAACATCTGGAGGGCACCAGGTTGGGGGAGGCGGCTTTCATTCATCTTTGCAGTAACACCCATTAAAGAAAATTCCACAGTACAGCCAGGTTTTTGTTGCCTGTTCCCAATGAACTAATCCCTTTGAGAGTCTGGATCCCTCTTTGTGATGGGGAACCCACCCAGTATTCTCATTTCTGCGTCTCTGCTGCCCTCTGGCGGAGTCCTCTGGTTTTCAACAAATTATAGGCAAGATACATATTATACTCGGGGCGGAGCGAGACCTTACAGTCAACCCGGGGTTGCCACCAAAAGCAGCAGCCTCGAGTCAAGGTCTTCTCCTCACAACCCATGGCACCCTCAACCTTGGCACGGCATAATCCTGAGTGCATTTCCCCAGCATGATCTGCTGCTGGTGGGGACAAGACAACAAGATAAATGTGCCTAACCATTATGGGGAGATTGTGAAAACCTCAGCGCAGAGCTGCTGTTTTCAGTAGCAGCTCCACGTTGAGCACATAAAGCTGCCAGACTATTTGTTCATCTAGAGCAGTATTATCTACTCTGGCAGTGGTTCTGCAGGGTCTTGGACAGAGCAAGGGTCTTTCCCATCTCCTGCGACCTGATCCTAACTGAAGATGCCAGCAGGGGTTGAAGCCGGGACCTTCTGTGTGCAAGGCAGCTGTTCTGCTGCCAGTCTATGGTCCCTTTCCCCAGTAGCGGCCACTTCTGCACTTCACATTTCTCTAGCGCATTTCAGATGTTAAAAGCACCTTGCATTAATGACCCTCACTTTACCCTCCTTACGACAGCCCTTCCAGGTAGGCCAGCACGATACTCCCCATATTGCCAATATCTTTGCCAGTCTGTGCCACCATTTCCTTGAGGATGGATGATGCGGGCCAACACATCTGCTCAGGGGAAGCGGCTCTAGGCACACCTGCGCATAGACGTTCCGGCCTTTGCAAGGAGCGGCGCCATATCCCTAAGGCGGCACCCATGCTGACAGCGGGTCAGCTTCTCCAGGCCCCTGGCAAACGTTCAGCTCCATAACTCAGCAGTGGCACCCTGCTTTGCTCACAGAAGGCCGCAGGTTCTATCCCAGAGGCCTCCAGCTCAAAGACCTGGGGCAGACAGGCTGCTGAGGGATCTGGGAAAACAGCAGCCTGTCCGAGCAGGCGGCAGTAAACTGGGTGGCTAGCAGTCTGGCTGGGCGTGCGGCCACTGCTTGTGTTCACGTCCAGTCCCTGGTGCCGAAGCCCCCCCGCTCCCCGCCAACCACACTCTGGTCCGTGCATTATATGCAGCGGTGTGCAGGTACATGAGGGTCCCCCTGGCATCAAGGAGAGTCCTAATGTTCAGGCAGTGCGGTTGAGCCACGCAGTAGAGGCTGGTGGCTCCGATTTCAGCGGGGCTGCCATTCCATTCTGGGTTTCAGCCAGAACTCTAAAGGAGCTATCCAAGGTGCTGAGCCCTATCCCCCAAATAGGTGCAGTGCCTTGGATAGCTTCCTTAGAGTTCTGGCTGGCTGTGACTGAAACCCAGAATGGATGCGGAGCCCCACCAGGCTTGGAGCCACAGGCCCCACTGGATCTGTGCCAGCAAACTGTTCTAGGAGCCCTCGCCCGCTAGGAGCGGGTCTTCTGTAAAGCGAATGGGTCCGAATTCCAGACCAAGCTGCCCCTAAATGCTTTGCATAACAGTGGGGAAGAACATACTGTTACTGGGGACACCCCCCCCCCCCCGGAGGATCGCTGCTGAGCTCAGAGGGAACAGGTTAGTGTGTGTGGGGGAGACGATGTCCTCGCCCCCGCTCATCAAAACGCCCTGGCACCTGGGCCCTGCGAGCCCTGCCCCACCACGCCACTGGATGCGTATCTCACGAGGCGAGACGCGCCGCTCCTGGGCAAGGGGGAGCATTGTTAATCACAGTGAGCTGGGCTGCGCCTCGTGACGTGCGCTGGCCGTGTGCTCTGGCGGGGGCGGGATGTGTAGCGGCATGGGGAGCCAGGAGAGGCGGGGGGCACCTTGCGCTGGGGGCGTGGGGGGAGAAGCCGCTCTGCCGGTGCGCCCGTCCTTGTGGCTTGCAGGTCTCTGGAACAGCCTTCCCCACCCTGGTGCCCCCCAGATGTTTTGGACTGCAGCACACATCCCTTATTATGCCGGCTGGGGCTGATGGGAATTGAACTGAACATCTGGAGGACATCTCATCGGGGGGAGGCTGCCCTCGTCAGCTGCCTTGAGCCAGTGAAGGCTGGTGGCTCCGATGTCTGGGGCGAGAAATCCGCTCCAGGCTTCAGTCGGAACCAGTCAGAACTCTCAAGGAGCTCTCCCAGGTGCAAAGCTCCGTAGATATGTAGCTCCTTTAGAGTTCTGGCTGAAACCTGGAGCAGATTCACCCCCCATTGACACTGGAGCCACCAGGTTCCCCTGCCTTGAGCTCTTTGCACCATGCAGGTTTCTGTGTAGTCTGCCCGCTCTCTGTCTCTGTCTCTGTCTCTCTCTGTATGCTTGCAGAATAGTGTGGTTTGGATTGCAGTGGCTGGCATGTGGGTCAGAGGTGGGGCGTCCCGCCTCACCATCAGGACTTAAGACTTGATCCATCCAACTTTCTGATTCTAACAAAGTTTGTTTAGGATGGAGGTAAAGGTGGAATGCAGTAAAAAGCCCTCTCTGAGTTTTCCAAGTCTGCCTAAATAACCAAAGGTGGTTCCCACCCCACTAAAACCTCTAAAAATAATAACTCCCATCATCCAGTTATTACCTTTCCCATATGTTGGCTTCTTTGCAGAAGTCGAGGTGGGGGGAGAGGAGTTAAGACCCAAATGAATGGGGGCCGGGGATCCCCATTCTTCCATCTTCTGACTGGGAGTTGTAGTCCTGGCACATCTGGGGGGTACCAGGTTGGGGAAGGCTGCTCCACCTCCAGGTCCTGATCCTGCTTCCCTTTGCCTTACAGAGCCCTCCTACGACCCTGTGAGCGAGGAGGACAACCCCCTCTCTGTAGGCCTCAAGCACCTCTGCCTGAAGAAGAAGCCGGGGCCGCCCCGGGGTCTGCGCCCCGCCAAGCCGTCGGCCTTCGTCTCAGGCACCAAGGTGGGCGAGCGACTGCTGCTCCCGCGGACCAGAGGAGGCGTTTTGCCCGGGAACGAGGTGACGCTAATAGACTTCGGGGACGAGCCTGTGCCCATCACCCCGTCACCCGTAGGGGAGCCCTGTGCCCCGTCGCTGGCCGAGCTGGCCATGGAGGCTTTCTCCTTGTTGGACAAGACCCCGCCTCCGAGCCCCAGCCAAGCCCTGCCCCGGCCCCTCCACCCGACTCCCGTTGTGGACTGGGACGCCCGCCCCCTGCCCCCGCCGCCCGCCTACGACGACGTCGCCCAGGACGAGGACGACTTCGAGGTGTGCTCCATCAACAGCGCGGAAGGCCTGGTGGGGCGCCGGGGGGGCCGCAAGAGCTGGGAGACGGGGGAGACCAATGGTGGCTTCGTAGCCGAGGGGGACTGCATGGCTCTCCCGCTAGAGGACAACCTCTTCCTGCCGCCCAAGGGGGCCAAGCAGGCCAGCCCCGCCCAGACGGCGGAGATCTTCCAAGAGCTGCAGCAGGAGTGCATGAAGCACCTCAACGTGCCCCTGGGGGGTCCCTTGGCAGCCTCCACGCCCAGCCCAGGGGAGGACAAGCCCCAGATCCCCCCTCGGGTGCCCCTTCTGCCCCGACCGCTCCGGCGCAATGAGCAGGGCCGCTGGTCTGGGGAGCTGTCGCCAGCCTCCGGGGGTGAGGAGGACCGCCCGCCCCAGATCCCCCCCCGGGACCCTTTGTCCCAGCCCGGCTCCAGGACTCCCAGCCCAATGGCCCTGCAGGGCAGCTCCCCGCAGCCAAGGGCCAACCTTTGCTCTCCGCTGTCCCTCGGCGCATTTCTGTCCACGTCTCCCGGGAAGCCAGCCATGCCCACCACCCAGAGCTTTGCTTTGGACCCCAAGTACGCAACACCCAAGGTCATCCAGGTGCAAGGCAAGGAGAGCGCCAAGGGCCCGTGCATCCTGCCCATCGTCAAAGACGGCCGGAAGGTTAGCAGCACTCACTATTACCTGCTCCCTGAGCGCCCGCCCTACCTGGACAAGTATGAGAAGTTCTTCAAGGAGGCCAAGAACCCTGAGGAAGCTCTGCCTCCGCCCAGGGTGGTCACCACGGCCACCGTGCGCCCCATGATCCAGCAGCAGCCGGACTACAAAGCCAACTTCTCGTCCAACAACAGCAACGTCACAGTCAAGGCCACCTGCGGCCTCCAGAAGATCATCTATGAGGGCTCAGACGGCCCCCGGCCCTCGGATAAGATACGGCTGGTGAGTGGCTCCCTCGGGGTGCCGGGGGCTGGCGGAAGGGGGCCTGTCCCCCCGAGGAGGTGGGCACAGGTCGAAACCCACCTTGCCAGTTTAAAGCATGGCTATCCCCATGGCTGTGGGTACCTTTGATAAGAGAAACATCCCCCGCATACACACACACCACACACAGATTCTGTGCCACGTAACCCCCTACATGTGTCAAGAACAACGGAATTCTGCCACCTGGATGAGTTCTACAGACTAAGCATAACATGCATGTCTTATTCCGCGTCATTTCCTCTGATTCTCTTAGCCACGGGAGGGTTAAGCAACTGAACAGGGCACTCAAGGCTCCCTCTGCCTTGGACAATAGAATGTAAGAGCATAAGAAGAGCTCTGTTGGATGAGAGCCAAGGCCTGTCTGTCTTGTCAAGCGTCCTGTTTCCACAGTGGCCCACTTGGCAAACAGCCCTGTGCAAACTGAATAGATTACGCTAGCCCATGTGTATATATTTGCTGACTTTCTGCAATTTATTAATGTTTTATATGAAGATGACATTATCAGGATCCTGACTCCTGGTGCATGTCAGATTTCCCCCAGCAGAATGCGGCCACGCCGCATGCCCAGAGCCGTGTCCATGGTCGGGGTGCACTCCAGAGTTCCTTGTGACATGGCAGAGAAGGTTGATGCACACTGCACGGATCGCAGGGTGCGGCCTTCCGTTTTAATCAGGCAGGGGTGGGCCACTGGTGCCCCTCCATATGTTTGGCCTACAACTCCCATCAGCCCTAGCCAGCATAGCTAATGTGCGGGATGATGAGAGTTGTAGGCCAGAACAGCTGGAGGACAACAAGTTGCCCACCCCTGTAATAAGGGAAGAAGTTGCCAGTTGCATTTTTGGGAGAGGGCCCATCGCTCAGTGGTGGAGTGCATGAGTTATGCGCAGGAGGTTCTAAGTGCAATCCCCAGTGTCTCCAGTTAGAACAGGGGTGCAGAACCTCAGGCTTGGTGGACAAATCTGGCCCTCTGAGTTTCCATATCCCCCTCCAGGGTCCTCCAAATGGTCATTCCCCCATCCCCTGGCCCTTTCCCCTGGCCACCAATCGTTTGGTGGTTTCCTAGCTTTTATGCGGTTTTTTTCTCCTTCTAAAAGGTTGAAATGCCTCTCCTAAGGCTCAGCTACTGGCAGGAAGAGGTTAAAGCTAAAATACACTGATTTTTTGTAGTTTTGGCTCCACCCCTTTCCCCCCACCCATCCCTGGAATGTGGCCCCCCCGAGAGCTTCCCCCAAATGGAATGTGGCCCTTGGGCTGAAAGAGCTTCTGCACTCTTGAGTTAGAAGGATCAAGTAGAAGGTGATGGGACCCTTCTTTGCCTGAGACCCTGGAGACACTCAACCAAGCAGAGCAGACTTGATGGACCAACGGTCCTTTTACATGTTCAAACTTGACAAAAATATCTCCACTGACCCTCATTTTGGGGGAGGGGGAGAGAAACAAATGTGGCTGTGTTGACTGTAAGAGAAATCCCATAATCCAGATAAGTGTAAGACTTCTGTTAGGCCAACCAAAATGTCACAAAAATGTGCAAGCTTTCTGAACATGCAGATACTGTGACTTCACAGTGAAATCAAGTCAGATTTACCCACCTGCTTTTTGTAACATCCTACTTGGTCCCAGGGCATGGTCTGAAGGCACATGAGGCAGCCCCCTTGCGGAAGCTAAGCAGGTCTGGGTCTGGTCAGTGCTTGGAGGGGAGACCACCTGGGAACCACATGTTGTTGTTGTTTATTCGGTCAGTCGCTTCCGACTCTTCATGACTTCATGGACCAGCCCACACCAGAGCTTCCTGTCGGCTGTTGCCACCCCCAGCTCCCCCAAGGTCAAGTCTGTCACCTCCAGAATATCATCCCTCCATCTTGCCCTTGGTCGGCCCCTCTTTCTTTTGCCTTCCACTTTCCCCAGCATCAGCATCTTCTCCAGGGTATCCTGTCTTCTCATTATGTGGCCAAAGTACTTCAGTTTTGCCTTTAATATCATTCCCTCAAGTGAGCAGTCTGGCTTTATTTCCTGGAGTATGGACTGGTTTGATCTTCTTGCAGTCCAAGGCACTCTCAGAATTTTCCTCCAGCAAACCACAGGAACCACATATAGCCACCTTGAATTCCACAATGGAAGAAAGGTGGGATCTACATGTAACAAACAAACAAACAAATAAATGAAGAGATCTGTATGTCTCAAAAGTTTGCACATTTTTTATTGCTTTAGGTTGGCCTTAATGAAGATATTACTCCAGTGTGGATTTTGTCATTTTGGGGAGTGTGGGTTGAATGGCACGCCATGGCTGTAGGCAAGACTTGCTTCTAGATTTTCATCCCCAGGGGCATAGCAGTGCTGAAATGACACCTGATGTGTGGGGGTCCTGCCATGTCATCTTTATTCTGTGGGTTTCAGCCCCTTCCTAAGGCCAGCCTCCTTTGGCGCAGAATTCTTCCCCACCGAGTCTCCATCTGTTCCTCTTTCCTTGCATTAAAATAGCTCCCGAAGGCTTTCTGTTCTTTGGGAACGTGTAGGAAAGGGGGGGTCAGCTGTTGGTTCCCTTTCGTCAAGGTCTTCTTTCCCCTCCCGTTTTCCTGTTTCTAAAAGTGCATGGTTTTAAATGGGATTTGTCTGTGGTTTTATTTTACTGCGTACATCAGGGGTGGGAAACGTGCGGTCCCCCAGCCTTTTTTGTGCACACTGCCTACGCAGCCAAGTTTGCAGCCAAAAACCAGTGGCGTGGTGGCAGCAGTGAGGAAAAATTGTCTCCTTTTAAAAGCCAAATGCAGCAGTGTGCTGCCAGAATCTGGTGGCACGGCAGCAACGAAAAGGGCTATTTTAAAGCCGAATAACCTGCCGTGCTGCTGAATTTCAGCACTCCAATGAATACTGGATTTCACTTTTTAAAGGCGGTTGCTCTCTGATGTGGAGGCAGGGTTATGGCGCCCAGTGGGATCCAGGGGGACAATGCAGCGCCCCAGCCCCTGGAAGGCGCAAATGGTCAACAGAGGGGTGTTCTATAAGAACATCAGCAGAGCCCCGCTGGATCAGACCCAGGGTCCATCTCATCCAGCATCCTGTTCACACAGTGGCCAACCAGATGCCTGTAAGAAACCCACAAGCAGGACATGAGTGCAACACCATCCTCCCACCCACGTTCCTCAGCAACTGATGTACATAGGCTCACTGCCTCTGATGTTGGAGCTGGCACATAGCCATCAGGGCTAGTAGCCACGGATAGCCTTCTCCTCCATGGATTTGTCCAGTCCCCTTTCAAGCCACCCAAATGGGTGGCCATCGCCTCATCTTGTGGATAAATGCAGCAATCTTCTCTTTGCCCTGGTCGTTTTCCTGGCAGGTCCAGGAGACAGTGCATGGGGTCACCACAGAGGAGTGCCAGGCAGCCTTGCAGAACCACAGCTGGAACGTGCAAAAGGCCATTCAGTATCTGAAGGTAATGGCAACCGGGGGCGCGGGGGGGCTTCCTCCTTCAGATCCTTTCCCCACCCAGCACTATGAAGGCCCCTTCTGCCAGGCCTGGCTCCAACGGAAGGTCAGCCCTTGGCTGTCGTTCCTCGGGATCGTGAGGTTGCAGGGCTGGTGTTTGACTGGGCCAGGTGTCGTAATGCTCTCGAGGGTCGATTCATCGGTTCTCGGCAGCCTCAGCAGGGCTTGAGTCCAGGCACCGTGTGGGCAGAGTCCTCGGCACCCGCGGAGGCGGGTGGCTCCGATGTCAGTGGGCCAGTGAATCCGCTCTGGGTTTCGGTCAGAACCAGGCAGAGCTCTAAAGGAGCTATGCTTCGCACCTCAGACAGCTCCTCTAGAGTTCTGACTGGTTCTGACCGAAACCCAGAGCGGATTCATCGGCCCACTGACATCGGAGCCACCCGCCTCTGCTGCTTGGCAACATTCCTTACCACTCAGCCCTTGCCGGGCGACATGGGGAGGAACCATGCCGTTCCCCGGCACAGAGGCGTGCAGCGGTCTAGGGGCAAATGTCGAAGGGCCGGCACTTGTCCAGACAGTCCCCATCGCCTGCCCACAGGTGAGTCCAAACATGCAGGCAGCTATGCGGAACCAGTCCTAGGAGTTTCCATCTCCACCCAGAGCCGGTCATTCCTGAAGCTCATGATCTGGATTGCCCATTCACGTCCAACCACCCCAGGCGCCTCTGCGTTACGGCAAACGAACCTCAGGGGTGCGGCAGACGGTGTCATCGTCTCTGCTCATGGGAAAGTCCCGTGGGGCGTCGACCCCGCGAGCCCGGCTCCACTACGACATTGTGCACCTGGCTCCTGCATCCAGACAACACCTGGACAGTGAAGGAAGGCAAGAGTCCTTTCGCCCTTGCCTGGGCATCCAGGAATCCTCGCTCCCGCAGCCTGGCTTGCCATATTTCCAGTGGGCTCTCAGCCTGGGTTACATCTGCCTGGCTCGGTCCATCTTTGTGCCCTCACACCAGCCTTGTCTGAACAGCTTCTCCGATATTGACCCTGATGACAGATTGCCCTTAATGTGAACTTCTGTTTCTACTCATGTGCACTCAGTCGTTTGTTCTGGTAGGGCAGGGCACTCAGAATCATAGAATAGTAGGGTTGTAAGGGGCCTACAAGGCCATCGAGTCCAACCCCCTGCTCAATGCAGGAATCCAAGTCAGAGCATCCCTGACAGATGGCTGTCCAGCCTCGTCTTGAACGCCTCCAGTGTGGGGGAGCCCACCACCTCCCCAGGTCAGTGGTTCCATTGTCGTATTGCTCTAACAGGACGTTTTTCCTGATGTTCAGCTGGAATCTGGCTTCCTGTAGCTTGAGCCCATGATTCCGCCTCCTGCACTCTGGGATGATGGAGAAGAGATCCTGGCCTTCCTCTCTGTGCCAGTCTTTCAAGTACTTAAGGAATGGGTGGGGGAAATAGTCCCAATAACTCTAGCCGCTGGGGACCTAATAATGTAAGGGGGTGGGACCCTGCCCTTGACGTCTCAGCCCCTGATGTCGTCCAGTCTGCAGTGGGGGACAATTCAGCCCCTAGGCCCCAAAAGGTTCCCTGCTCCTGCCCTTCTGTGAAAGTAGATAGTCAAGTGCATGCGCACAGTGCTTTCCCATTCAGGGAGCAGGGAAAATCTCCCATTCTTTCCACACCAGGGAATGGGGTAGGATGGAGACCAGCGTGGTGTAGTGGCGAGAGTGTTGGACTGGGACTTGGGAGAGCCGGGTTCTCGTCCCCACTCAGCCACGAAGCTCACTGGGTGACTTCGGGCCAGCCACTGACTCTCAACCTAACAGGCATGTTGTGAGGATAAAATGGGGGGGAGGAGCATCATGAGAGACACCTTGGCTTCCTTGCAAGAGGAAAAAAGGCGGGGTATAAATGTTAAAATGCATAAAAATAAATAAAATGAGGAGCTCTGCCACCTTTTCTCTTGGCTCAGCCCCTTACTAGGCTTTGTGTTTGTTTGTGCACTAGATGCGTATACTGGCCAGTGCGCCGTCATGGTGGATCACATCCGTTGTGTGTCTGTTGCTTAACGCCTTCCCGTCCCCTGCCCAGCTCACCCCTTGGCCTCGCTCTTCCCACAGGTGGAGCAGCTCTTCTGCCTGGGTCTCAAGACACGGCTGGAGTGCCACAAGGTTCTGGAGATGTTCGACTGGAACTTGGAGCAGGCCAGCTCTCACCTCCTGGATCCATTCAGCGCCTGTCGGCTCAAGTAAGAGCCGCCCGTAGCTTTGGTGACAAGCACAACCTGGCCTGTTAGCGCCCTGCCCCGGAGGGGTTGGGGAGCCCAGGGAACCAGAAGGCCCTGTGGGCTCCTCAAGAAGCACTCAAAATTTGGGCAAGCCGAGATGGGGCAACAAAGCGCGGGCCTCCAAAAACGGGCCCCTCCGTCCTGCATGGGTTTGTGCCGAGAGACAAATATGTTATGATCTCTGTGGAAGGATCAGTCGCCCTGTGGGGTCACCTCAGGTGGAAAGGCAGCATCTGATTTTTAAAACAAACCAACGGTAGTAACAATAACCACCAGAACATACAGGTTTGAAGGAAGATAGAGAGACGGAGATTCACCCCGGTGTTTTTTTTGTTTTTTATTTATTTATTTATTTATTTATTTATTTATTTATTTCATTTCTATACCGCCCAATAGCCGAAGCTCTCTGGGCAGTTCACAAAAATTAAAACCAAACAACACACAATAAAACAATTTAAAATACATAGAACATTAAAACCGCAATATAACAATACAACCACAATAAAACCTAGCAGCAGTGCAGGAGTTTAAAATACAGATTTAAAACAGCAAAGATGAAAATTTAGAAAGCTAAAATGCTAAAATGCCTGGGAAAATAAAAAGGTCTTCACCTGGTGCCGAAAGGAATACAATGTAGATGCCAGGCGAACCTCACTAGGGAGCTCATTCCAGAGCCGGGGTGCCACAGCAGAAAAAGCCCTCCTCCTAGTAGCCACCCGCCTCACTTCCTTTGGCAGTGGCTCACGGAGAAGGGCTGCTGACGATGATCTTAAGGTCTGGGAAGGCACATACGGGAGGAGGCGATCCTTCAGGTAACCTGGCCCCAAGCCGTTAAGGGCTTTGAATGTTAACACCAGCAGTTTGAATCGGGCCCAGAAATGGACTGGCAGCCAGTGCAGCTGGAAAAGTACTGGCGTAATATGAGCTCGCAGGCCAGTCCCTGTTAACAATCTTGCTGCCCTATTTTGGACCAGCTGAAGTTTCCGGACCGTTTTCCAAGGCAGCCCCACGTATAACGCATTGCAGTAATCCAGACGAGACGTTATCAGAGCATGGATAACTGTAGCTAGGCTATCTCTGTCCAGATAAGGACGTAGTTGGTATACCAGCCTAAGCTGATAAAAAGTGCTCCGTGCCACTGAGTTCACCTGTGTCTCAAGTGACAGTTCTGGATCCAAGAGCACCCCCAAACTACGAACCTGCTCCTTTAGGGGGAGTGCAACCCCCTCCAGAACAGGTTGAATATCGCCTAGCCGGGCAGACGAACCACCCACTAACAGTACCTCCGTCTTGTCTGGATTGAGTTTCAGTTTATTGGCCCTCATCCAGTCCATTACCGTGCCCAGGCCCTGATTCAGAACAGCCACTGCCTCACCTGGTTTTGATGAGAAAGAGAGGTAGAGCTGGGTGTCATCTGCATATTGATGGCACCTCAGCCCACACCTCCGGATAACCTCCCCCAGCGGTTTCATGCAGATGTTAAACAGCATGGGGGATAAAATAGAGCCCTGTGGAACCCCATGGGAGGCAGTTCCATGCATATGGGACACAGAAAGGACGGAGCTGTTAAGGGAGCAGGGGAACGAGAGGGCGAGGCAAGCCCATGTGGGACGTTGGTGCTAAGAGAGGCCACAGCTCAAGGGACGGCGGGCGCGCTCTGCATGCAGACGGCCCACCCCGGCATCTCCGCTGAAAGGAACTCAGGGAGCTGACCTGGCAAAAGTTGCGCCCCACCTGAGTGCTGGAGGCTGGTGGCTGTGAGGTCAGGGGGGTGGTGAATCCGCTCTGGGTTTCAGTCCGAACTAGTCAGAACTCTAAAGGAGCTCTCCAAGGGGCAGAGCAGCCTCACTGTGCCTGAGATCTTTCAGAGGAGGGGTGTAAAAACTCAGGCCTGGGGACCAAATCCAGCCCAGCTGGGGTCCCAGTCCAGCCCTCCAGGTTTCCCCAAGATGGCCACATCCCCCAACCACTGATCCTTTGCTGAATTCCCGGCTTTTGCGCAGTTCTGCCCCTGTTCTGGAAGGTCGGAATGCCTCTCCTAAGGCTTGGTTTCTGGCGCAAGCGCTTAAGCTAAAATGTGCTGGCACAGTTGGCCCTGCCCTCGTTGTCCTTGGCCTCGCCCACCAGTGGGAAGCAGCCCCCAAGAGCTTCCCCAAAATGGAATTTGGCTGAACGATGTTCAGCGCCCCAATTTGAGAGCCAAGACCAGTTAGAGTTGAGCTAGCTGGACCCGTGCTGTGGCTCCACAGAGGGCAACTTCTGGGGAAGGGTGAGGCCGACACCAGGAAGCAAGAGGAAGGGCTGGGCTGCGGGCAGGCAGGCAGGCAAAGAGTGGGCCGGGCTGACTCTCGGCTGAAGGCAGCACTTTTTCATTAAGCGTAGCATCTTCATCATCTTCATCATCATTAACATTTCTGTACTACCGAGTAGCCAAAGCTCTCTGGGTGGTTTACAAAGATTGAAAACATTAAAGATACAGTATACAGAGATGAAAAGCCATTTGCATAAAAAACGCACGAACAGGCAATATACGCAAGAGAGCATATATCTAAAACAACTTCAGACAAACAATCCCAAAAGCAAACAACCCTAACCATAAGACCATTCTGAATCGATCAAACTTATCATATGCTTATCGTATTAAACTGGTAAACTGGGGTGTCTTCTACCGACACCGGTGGTTTTGTTTCTGGGAAAGGGGAGAGGGGACTTCCTACCCCCTGCCCCCCGCATGGGCCCGTGACATTTGCCCCGTGGTCACACCCTGTCCTGTTTGTCCCCACAGGCGATGACCGATGGCTGCCCTCTGGAACGGAAGCAGCCCACCCCTTGTGGGCGCCCGTGGTCGGTGCTCCCTGGGGACCCTCTTCTTCCAGGCGTGTGGACCGGGAGTCGGTTCCAAGGCGGAGGATGACGGAGCAGAGGAAAACAAGACTGTCGCGGGGATGCCGTGAACTGCTGGGGCGGGCTTGCGGGCCGATGACCGCGCCCCCCCTTCTCACGCAGACGCAGGCGGCTCTGAGCCTGCTTGTGCCTCCCCCCAGTGCCCGCCCCCAAATGTTATTCCCATCGCTTGCTGTTGGATTTATTTTGTAAAGAGAAGTGTTGCGTTAATATATAAATATTCTATTCTATTTTGGAGAGAACGGACTCCTTGTCAAATGCACCTCTGAGTCCGCGGAAGTATGTGCAGGGGTGGTGCTGGGCGGAGGGTATTTTGGCCGCCGGGGGACCTTCCTGGAAACTGGTTGCCTTGGCAGCTGGGACAGGCTGAGAAGCTCCTGATACTTTCCTTCCCAGGCAGTCTCCCGTCCGAGCACTGGCCGGATGCTGACTTGCTTAGCTTAGCAAGGTGGCTGCATCAGGTGCCCCCAGAGCTGGGTTGCAGAACCCCTTTCAGACCAAGGGCCAAAGTCCATTTCGGAGAAGCTTTCGGGGGCTGCATTCTAGCGATGGGTGGGACCAAAGACAGACAGGGCAGGCCCCAATTCCCAGCCTCTTTTAGCTTAAAGCTCTACTTGCCCGTAACTAAGCCTTAGGAGAGACAATTCAGTCTTTTAGAATGGGGAGAAAATGAGCAAAAGCAAGGAAACCACCCAATGTTTGGCAGTTGCGGCGGAGTGGGGGCAGGGGCAGGGGGCGTGGCTATCTGGGGACCCCTAGAGGGCTGGACTGGGACCCCAGGAAAGCTGGTTTTGGCCTGCGGGCCTGAGGTTCAACACCCCTGCCATAAAGTTCCTGAGACTAGTTTGGAATCACTTCGTTGGATATGGCCCTGCAAGGAGGCGAGGTGAGGCTGATGCCTCAGACCGCAGGCTCGGGGTGCCCTTAAGGGTGGCAGGGTGGGAGATGGGCCAGTCCAGGCCTGTCCAGTAGTTCGGGTATTTTTGTCTTTGGCCTCAGCCACCACTGGAATGCGGCCTCCGACAGTTTCCCCAGAATTCCCCTTGGGCTGAAAGAAGTTTGCACCGCTGTTACTGGATATAAATCTAAGACAACAGAAGAAGCCAGTGTAGCTTCACAAAATGCCTAGAGGTGACCTGAAAACAAAAAAGGATACATATAGGAAGTGGAAAGAAGGCCAAGCAACAAAGGAAGAGTACAGGCAGGTAGCACAGAATTGCAGGGATGGCGTCAGGAAGGCTAAAGCTGAAAACGAGTTGAGGTTAGCAAGGGAGGCTAAAAGCAACCAAAAGGCTTTCTTCAGCTACGTGCATAGTAAAAGACAGGAAATAAATGGTGGTGCAGCTATTAAATAAGGATGGCAAAGTGATAACAGATGACAAAGAAAAGGCAGAGGTGCTTAATTCCTACTTTGGCTCAGTCCTCTCCCAAAAGAGGGTCTATGATCCCCCTGGCAAAGGCGAGGTACAGGCTGAAGGGGCAGGATTGCAGCTTGAGATTGATAGACATAAGGTCAAGGAACACCAAATTACTTTGAATGAGTTCAAATCTCCAGGGCCAGATGAACTGCATCCTAGAGTAATAAAGGAACTGGCAGAAGAACTCTCAGAACCACTGTCTATTCTCTTTGAGAAATCATGGAGGACGGGTGAAGAGCCAGATGACTGGAGGAGAGCTAATGTTGTCCCTATCTTCAAAAAGGGTAAAAAGCAATCCATCTGTAAGCACCTTGAAAACAATGCAGTGACTACTCAAAGCCAACATGGATTTGTCAAGAACAAATCCTGCCAGACTAATCTGATCTCAGTTTTTGATCAGGTAACCTCCCTTGTGCACTGTGGGATTGCTGTGGACATAATATACCTCGACTTCAGCAAAGCTTTTGACAAAGTGCCCCATGATATCCTGATGAGCAAACTAGCTCAAAGTGGGCTAGATGAAACAACGATCCGGTGGATCCACAGTTGGCTACAGAATCGGACTCAAAGAGTGCTTCTCAATTAGATCTTCTCCAACTGGGGAGAGGTAACGAGTGGGGTACCGCAGGGCTCAGTCCTGGGCCCAGTGCTCTTCAACATCTTTATTAATGGCTTGGAGGAGGAGGTGCAGGGCATGCTGATCAAATTTGCAGATGACACAAAATTGGGCAGGATAGCTAATATCCTGGAAGACAGAAACAAATTTCAAAGTGATCTTGATAGACTGGAGCGCTGGGCAGAAAACAACAGAATGACATTTAATAGGGATAAATGCCAAGTTCTGCACCTAGGAAAAAGAAACCAAATGCACAGTTCCAAGATGGGGGATACTTGGCTCAACAACACGACAAGCAAGAAGGTCTTGGAATTGTTGTTGATCACAAGCTGAATATGAGCCAGCAGTGTGCTGTGGCTACAAAAAAGGCAAATACTATTTGGGGCTGCATTAATAGAGGCATAGCTTCCAAATCCTGGGAAGTACTAGTTCCCCTCTACTCAGCACTGGTTAGGCCTCATCTGGAGTACCGTGTCCAGTTCGGGGCGCCACACTTTAAGAAGGATGCAGACAAACTGGAGAGGGTTCAGAGGAGGGCAACAAAGATGATCAGGGGACTGGAAACAAAGCCCTATGAGGAGAGACTGAAAGAACTGGGTATGTTTAGCCTTGAGAAGAGAAGACTGAGGGGAGATAGGATAGCACTCTTCAAGTCCTTGAAAGGCTGTCACAGAGAGGAAGGCCAGGATCTCTTCTCCATCATCCCAGAATGCAGGACACGGAATCATGGGCTCAAGTTCCAGGAAGCCAGATTCCGGCTGAACGTAAGGAAAAACATCCTGACTGTTAGAGCAATATGACAATGGAACCCATTCCCTAGGGAGGTGGTGGGCTCTCCCACACTGGAGGCCTTCAAGACGAGGCTGGACAGCCATCTGTCAGGGATGCTGTGACTTGGATTCCTGCATTGAGCAGGGGGTTGGACTCGATGGTCTTATAGGCCCCTTTCCAACCCTACTGTTCTATGATTCTATGAACATGAGTTTTTTAAAAGCCCAGAGCTCTGCATTTTCACCCTACAAACATTGGCACAAAGAACAGTGTACTATTACTTTTATTTTAATTTTTTAAAATTCTCCAACCAAGTTATGCGTGAAGATGGTTTAGAGTGATGGAAACAGTAAGCTAAGCTACATTTTCTGCATCAGTTTTGTACACCAGATCATATGGAAGATTTTATTTATTGATGCATTAGATTTGCCTCCCACTTTTTGACTGGAGTCCTCAAATCAGCTTGCAGTGTTTGTAAAATGCAACAATTCCATTCAATGTGGGATGTTCCTTAACCGGTTTTTATCAGTGCCAATAACATTTTGGATTTGTCTGGCTCATATGGGTCCATCGAGCTCTCTAGAGGCAAGTTCACGTTGCTGGGGGGGGGGGGTTGGCGCAGAAAGTGTGAGAGCCCTTTGTCATTGGTTGCTTTGTTGAGTAAATCCCCTTCCCATTATGACATCACTAACCACCGAGAAGACTTGATCTCACCCACCACCTTGTGTGATTCACTTGTCGCTAGTCCTTGGCTTAAGCTGGGGTGGCCAGGGTGCGTCTTCAGTTGGCTTGACCAATGCTTGGCAGTCATTGTGGTGAAGAACCTTCTGGACTCATTCCCTTTTCCCTGTTGACTAGTTTAGCTTTGAAACAGTGAGCCTTAAAGGCAAAACCCACTCATGATCTACCTTGCCATACTGGGAGTGAGATATCTCCCTAAATTTGCGCAGCAGGTAAGGTACCACGATGTTTCCCGTTGTGTTCTTTTCTTCTTGAAAGATACAAGACAGTATTTCAGTTCTATTATTGGTTGGTTCCACCCTGCCTCTCCCATCTTCCAGCTCAAGTGGACTAGCTAAATTACCATCACCCAAAACAGTTACAGCATTTCAATAGACAATCACAGTCAAGATGACAATCATCGTATGGAAGGTGATCCTTGTTGGAAAGATGGATTTGCTGTCCTGCTTCCTTCCTTCCTTATTTATTTATTGCATTTATACCCCGCCTTTCTCCCTCTCGCAAGGAACTCAAGGCGGCTTACATTATCCTCCTCCTCACCGTTGTATCCTCACAACAACAACCCTGTGAGGTAGGTTGGGCTGAGAGTCTGTGACTGGCCCAAAGTCACCCAGTGAGCTTCCATGGCCAAGTGGGGACTAGAACCCGGATCTCCCGGCTCCCAGTCCGTCACTCTCGCCACTACACTACACTGGCTTCCTTGGCTATTGTACAGTGGCGGCTCCAGGTTTTTGCAGGCCCTTGGGCAAGACACCCACAATGGGCCTCTTCCCTCAGTGAGCCCGCCTTCTCACCGCCGTTGTCACCAGCTGCTGTTGCTCCTCCTCCTCTTTCTCATCATTGCGGCCACCTCCTTGCTTGACAGGCTGAGAGCCAATAGGCAGTGGCATCTTCTGCTCCTCCCTCTCACCATCACTGTTGACTGGGCCAGAGCAAGAGGCAGATGAACAAGGAGGTTGCCATGGGGAAGAGGAGGAGCAAGTCCTGGGGAATATTATTCGCCGCCCCCTGCTGGGGTGTGGGCCCCTGGTAGGTGCCCAACTATGCCTACCCTTGGCACTGGCCCTGCTACTGTGCTGTCAGTTCAAGGTCTTTTCAGTGGGGGAAGTAGTGATGGAAAATGGAGGGTGGGGATTTGTCTCTATTGCTGAGAGTTGGGGGTCTGCGGCAGCAGCAGTGAAGGGCTGGGACTCTGTCTCTCCCTGATCCTCCAGGCTGGAGATCTAATTTAGTGTCTACGACAAGGTGACTTCAGTTTTTGCTAAGGTGAAGATCTGAGATCCAGGAAGTCAGTGGTCAAGGGAAGAGATGATGAAGGCAAGTTTCAAGGAGATTTGTGGGGCTAGCCCAAGAAGGTTGCAGTCCAACACGTATGGAGAGCATCAGTTTGGTGTACTGCAACCATACACTATGGCCACCCAGAAATTCAACAGCCCTGTTACAGCCTACTTAAATGAACTGTGTATGACCTTGACACCAGTCTCCATTCTCATCTATTTGCACTGTGAACATTGTCATAAGGACGTAAGAAGAGCCCTGATGCTGGATTAGGCCAAGGGTCAATCAAGTCCAGTGTTCTATTCACGCAGTGGGAACAGCTTTGGGAAACCCACAAGCAGGACATGAGTGCAACAGCATCCTCCTGCGCTCAGCAACTGATGTACATAGGCATACCACCTCTGAGACTGGAGGGAGCATTTAGACATCTGGACTAGAAGCTACTGATAACCTTCTCCTCCAGGAATTTGTCCAACCCCCCTTTAAAGCCATCCAAATGGGTGGCCATCACGACATCCTGTGGTAGCAAGTTCCATAGTTTAACTATGCGCTGTGTGATGAAGTCCTTTTATCTGTCCTGAATCTCCCACCAATCAGCTTCTAGTATTATGAGAGAGGGAGAAAAATGTGTCCCTGTCCACTTTCTCTACACCATGCATAATTTTGTACACCTCTGTCATGTATCCCCTTACCCGCATTTTCTCCAAGCTAAACAATCCCAGCTGTTGTAACCTTCCCTCATAGGGGAAATGTTCCAGACCCTTGATCATTTTATTTATTGATTTGATTTATTAGCCACCCATTTGGCCGGCTACCTGGCCACCCTAGGCAGCATACAATACTAAGAACACATTTACATAATCAACTGAACAATAACAAAACAAAACAACACTGCTGTAGTTGCCCTTTTTTGCACTTTTTCCAACTCCACAATATCCTTTTTTTAGGTGTGATCAGAACTGTATACAGTATTCCGAGTGTGGTTGCACCATAGATTTGTTTAAGGGGAGTATGATCTTGGCAGTTTTATTTTCAGTTCCCTTTCTAATTATACTGAACATGGAATTTGCCCTTTTCCACAGCAGCCACACACTGGGTCAACATTTTCCTCGCGCTCTCCACCACAACCCCAAGATCTCGTTCTTGGTCAGTCACCACTAGCTCAGATCCCATCAGCTTATACTTGAAGTTGGGATTTTTCCCCCCAGTGTGCATCATTTTACACTTGCTTACATTGTCATTCACACTTGATTGATTGATTGATTGATTGATTGATTCAGCACCTTGGATGTGCATGGTGTTTTGCAGAATAACAAAAAGATAGGTCCCTGCCTGGAGGCACTTACAATCTAAACTTTGGTACAGGAAGCTACAAAAGGAAGAGAGGAAGGTGCTGGCAAATGGGCAGAAGAGGTGATCAGTTCAGTTACACCTACTTTAGCTTAGTTTCATTAGGACTAAGGGGTTTGTGCCAAATTTGTGACAGTCCAAAATCTGAAGAGACTCGGTGCAGAAAGTTGAGAGTCACCTGAATGTGATAATGGTCAGCATTCACAGGTGAATGTCCAAAAAGGAGGGAGACAGATAATCCATTTTCACAAAATGCCTTGGGAATATTTCACCTTCCTGTGCCAATGTCAACACTCCCTCAGCAGTGCCTTCGTCACAGCAGATGACAGAATGTCCTGGGGAGACCCCTCTTGGAGTGAGCTGAGGCGCTCTGACGTCGAAAAGGGGACCAGCGTGGGGTCCTTGCCCAGACATGCAGGTAAGTCCGACGCCTCTTGCGGCTGAGGCGCTCTGAGACTAGGGCCACCTGAGCGCACAAGGCACGCCTCCCTGCCACCAGGAAGTGCTGCTGGAGGCTCTGCTGCGACCGGTGGCCCCAAGGGAGGCCGCTTGCTCAGGAGTGGGGAAGATGCCACAGCAGACATCTGGGACCCGTAGCGATGTTGGCCATTCACCGCAGCCGTCTTGAAACGTAGGCCAAGGAGTCTCTGCAACAGGGGTGCAGTGCCTCAAGCCCGAGGCCTCATCTGGCCCTCCCTCCGGGGCTCCCCAGATGGCCATGCCCCTCCCCCCCACCAATTGTTTGGTGGTTTCCTGGCTTTTGTGCAGGCCCCCCCCCCCCCGGTTGAAATGCCTCTCCTAACACCTAACCAATGGCAGCAAGAGCTTTACGGTAACACATGCGGGTATTTTGAGAATCGAGGTGGCAAGCCCAAAGGCCTCTTGCACCCACTGCCTACTCCCTATAGCCCATGGAAAACTGTTGCCATGGACTTCATCGCAGGCCTCCCACCATCACAACACTACTACCATTAGGGTGCCCATGGATATGTTCCCAAACCTGGCCCGCTTTATTCCTTGCAGGGAGACCCCATCTGCTCGTGAAACTACCAAGCTCTTCCTCCTTCACATATTCCAGTTCCATGGCCTCCCAGAAAAACTGGTTTCTGATCAAGGGCCCCAATTTATGGCTTGTTTCTGGAAGACCCTGTTCCAAGCCCTAGGGGTGAGGGTACACTTGTCTTCAGCATAACACACCCAATCAGATGGGCAAATGGAAAGGACCAATCAGACCCTGGAGCAATATTTATGCTGCTATGCGTCCTATCAATAAGACAATTGGGAGGAATTCCTGCCCATAGCGGAGGGTGCTTATAACAATGCTCAACACTCCATGGGCCAATCCCCATTTTTCGCCAGCTGTGGGTACCACACTCGGTGTTTCCCTAAGCCAGTCCCCAACACTGACATGCCAGCAGTGAATGATACCCTGCAAGACCTCCAGGCCCTCAGAAACATCAAGCTGGGCCATCCCTGCAATTTGAAGACCTTGGCTGATTAGCCATTGGACAGTTGAAGGCTACCTGGCCATCTAAGAAATTAGAAGATTGTTTTGTAGGATCATTCCCCGGGTCATTAATCTGGTGGCTTTTTGCCTACACCTACCACTAACTATGAAGGTCCACCAGGTGTTCCATAGATCCCTTTTGAGCCCAGTAACCAAGGATCCCAACTCTCATCACTGTTGAATACAGCCTAAGATGGGGCCAGGTCCAGTACCACGTGGAATGGAAGGGATATGAACCTGAGGAATGTTCCAGGAAACCAGCCAGGCACCTGCACACATCCCACTTGGTGAAACTATGTCGCTCCACAAAGCCCAGACCTCAGCAGGCCAGTCGGAGAGGGGCCCATACAGCAGAGGGCCAGGAGTCCTCAGAGACTGATGCCTCCAGTGACAGTGACTCTTGGAGGCACCCGAACCTGTCCCTGGTCCTTCTGGACTGGAGCCCATTGCCTCAGACCATGTATCCTATCCGCATGACCCCCCAAGAGGTGCTGCTGACCCCTGACTCTGTGGAGTGGACTCCTCTAGTAAGCATGGAGGTCCTGAGGAGCAGCCCCCAAATGGCTCCTCCCTCCTCCACCCTTCACTGCCCAGGAGAAGCCAAAGCCTGCAGGATAAGGCCACTGGCTCTTTAACAGCCATATGCATCCCCTGAGGAGGTGGAGCTCCCAGAAAGATTCTCCAGGTCTGACTATAAAACCAAGCCAGTGGCTCCAGTCAGTGGCAGAGTAACTTGTCAGTCATCCAGTTCCAGGGTTGTTGACTAAGGTCCTGAGACTAGAATCCCTAGGTGTGATCCAGCTGCCTCTCTGGTGTTTCCAGATTTCAGGAGAAACCTGCAGCTTGGTTTGCAAATGCAAGTTGAGTTGGGGGTGCCGCAAAAATCCAGTGAGCCCCAAATGGGCTGGATTTCCTGGCGATAGACATCCCTAGTGGGTGCACGTGACCTGCTGCCCTTCTGGATCCACCACCTGAAGTGGGGGATTCACTCTGCCTCATGGGTGGGCTCATAGAATCATAGAATCACAGAATCACAGAATAGTAGGGTTGGAAGGGGCCTACAAGGCCATCAAGTCCAACCCCCTGCTCAATGCAGGAATCCAGGTCAGAGCATCCCTGACAGATGGCTGTCCAGCCTCGTCTTGAACGCCTCCAGTGTGGGAGAGCCCACCACCTCCCCAGGTAATTGGTTCCATTGTCGTATTGCTCTAATAGAAGTTTTTCCTGATGTTCAGCCTTGTTTGATGTGGGTTTTGTTGCAGCCCTCTTAGAAATGTGTGTAAATGAAGCTGGATCAAAAATTCTTCAAATATCTGTTCTAGATTCCCCAACCTCAGTGTCCTCCCAGGAAAGTTTTAGCTCCGGGAGCTCCAACACAGAAGTGAGAGAGGCTCTGAGCTTCATGCACAAATTCCTCCACAAAAACACCCAGGTATCGACATCCCCTCTCTGTTTCCATGTGATTTCCTTTTTAACAGGGGTATCCTTCTCCAGGTATGTGCCACACCCATCTCTGAGATTTATTTCCCCAACTTTCCCTTCCCAGAAGGCCTCCCATTCCCCCATAGTCTTGTAAGGAAGCTTGGATACCAACTCAGTTCTTTTTCGATGGGGTTAATTTCTTAACAAATTGGTGCTGGAGCTCGCATCTCCTTGGAAGCCCCTTTAACTTGAAGCCTTACACCCCCACACCCCTTCTCCTCCATGTTCAGTCACGTGGTCTGACTGGGGATGGCCATTTACATATTGCCAAAAAAGAGGAAAGGACTCAACGAAAAAGAGGACAACAATGGACACCAATTTGCACCTGCAAATTTATGTTAATAGGTGAAAATTTAGAAATGATAACTATTATTTAAATAGAAATACAAGACATCTCACCATAGTGGAGAAAACTGACCAGGTATCCCCTGTGTCTTGCTCAGTCTGCTGTCCAGGTGCTAAGTGTTGATGAACAACTTCAAGACCCCTGCTCTGCTCTCCCTTCTTACGATTTTTTGACTTTTAACTAAACTTGGACTGGACAGCTCGTCAAAAAAAGGACACCTTCCAATAGACTACTGTCCTCTGCCAGCTCTCCAACACAGAGGACTGCCCTCTGTAAAGTAGGACACCTGGCCACAGACTGTGAGGAAAATGCACCTTGTACATACTCAGAGCCACTCTCATTGCATGGTACTTCACATTTCCTAGGACCAAGTACTATGTGAGACCTGGTTTAAGATAAGTTGCAATTTTACACAAAATGTGCAAAACGTTTATTTGGGATTTGGGGGGAGGGGTTGACTTTTGTTGGGACTGTGGCATGGGGGGAAATGGTGAAACCTCCTCCTCCTATACCCTAATCCTGCCCGGGATTTGGGTCCAAAAGCTACTATATTTAACAAGACAGTTAAAGATATGAAAATGTGATCGTGCATTGAACATACGGTCCAGTTTGACCCTAAGAGAGCAGATCTGTTTATATGGGTGAAGGTAGTCTGGCTTAAAGGGTCCTGACCTTGGGCCATTTAGGACTTTAAGGGTCAAAACTGAACTGGGCCTGAAAACCAGTAAGCCAGTAAAGTTGACATAACATGGAAGTTTTAATATGTTCCATGCAACACACCCCTGTTAAAACTCAGGCTGCCCCATGTAGAATAAGTTACAGTAGTCAAGATCACTCACTGTTCATGCTTCTCATTTCTGAACTGAACTAATCCATCTAACCTGGGGGGCGAGATTAGGATTTACCTGAGAAGGGCAGGTTCCTGGACTGTGTAGACCTCATCAGCTCGAGCTTCAACCGTGAGACGAAAGAGAAATTCACAGAGCAGCACTACAATCCGTCCTTGCTGAGAGAAACCCTCAAGGTGAGTACGAGGTCCTCAGTGTGTGCGCGTATGCATGTGTGTGTGTGCAACGTCTGGGGTGTGTGTGGCTGCATTGCCCCCCCACAACCCACGAGGGGCGCACCCTTCTCTGCCACTGCTAAAATTGCCACCGTGGTGGCCAAAAAGCAGTGATTTTAGAGGGAAACACAGCATGGAGGGGAGCATCTTCTCTATTTACAAGCTGAGTTGCGCGCTCCTGGGAAATTTCCAGGAATGTGACTCTGCTTCCAAAAAAGGAATGTGCTCTCTGTGCACATTATTTCTGACAATGGAACCCATTCCCTAGGGAGTGGATAGGGAGCCATCTGTCAGGGATGCTCTGACTGGGATTTCTGCATTGAGCAGGGGGTTGGACTCGACGGTCTTCTAGGCCCCTTCCAGCCCTACTATTCTATGATTCTATAATTCTCGAATTTTCTAATTATTTTTCTAATTATTTTCTTCCCAAATGGGCAGCTTCTTGCCGCCAGGGCAGCAAATTTGGCAGAAGTGGGGGAAGGCCCCTGCAAAGACAGCCCGGGACGGCTGCATGTGGTCCAGCCACTGCTTGTAAACAACACAAACATCTCTGAGAAGCTCCTTCTGAAGTGGGCCAAGGAAAGATCAACACCAGAAGCCCACAGCTGTGCTTGGATCCTCCCTTGGGCCCTTTTAGAAGGACTTTGTATTGTCTCAGTAATATTCGTACCTGTGTTTCGCTACAGCGAAACCAGTTTCTCTGTCAAAGCCATTTGCGTTTACAGCCCGACGTGGCCCAACTAAGCAAGGAGCTATCAAGAGACGTGGTGGTTTTCTTCCCTTTGGTCATGGTAGACTTATGGCCAAACTAGATGCAGCATTCGTTACCTACAGCAACTCCCCAAAACAGGGAGGGGGAAGTCGCTCGGTGCCAGAGCACACGTGCTGCATGTGGGGAGCCCTAGATTCCACCCCTGCCGTCTCCGGTTCAAAGGCTCTCCAGGTCTTCAGAGCTAAGTGCTGCCTGTTAAGGCGCACAAGGCTGGGCCAGAGGTGCAGGTCTGGCGTCAAGGGTAGGCCTGGCCAGTCCCCTGCCAAGGACCCACCACCCTGCAGGGGCCCGCTGACCAGAGCCCCCTGGACGTGCGCCTCTTCTTCACTATGGCAACCAGCTTGTTCCCCTGCCTCTCACTCTGGTCCAGAGATCCGTGGTGGGGAGGAGGAGGAGCAGGAGATGCCGCTGCCTGCTGGCTCTCTGCCTGTCCAGCGAGCAAAGGTCGTGGGGGGCTGGCTCCGGGTTTTTCGGGCCTGGGCAAGGCTCCCTGACTGGGCCTCCTCCCGCTGTGAGCCTACCTTCTGCCGCCATGGTCACCAGCTGCTCTTGAGCCTCGTCCTCTTTCTCCTCATTGCTCCCACTTTTCTTTGCCATTCCAGTTCCTTCTCCCTGAAATGTCTGCCCCAAACTCCGAGCACCGAGAACAGGCATTGTCCAGGATCACCAAGCTGATCTGCTGCATAACGAGCCACTGTGTAGCCAAAGTGAGTTGCCGTTCCGCACAGATGGCGCCCTGCTGTTGCTACTGACCAGTAGAATGCCAGTTGTGATGACTGGCAGGGTGTGGGTGTGGGTGTGGGCGTGGGTGGGTGGGGCTTGCATGGTGCGAACTGCGCCTGGGGGAGCAGGGCTGCATCCCGCCTGCGAGAGATCTCTGTCAATGGGGTCTTGATGGGGGGCACAGGGTGGCTAGGTGTCCTCCTCTGCTGTGGACAGTCCTCTTTTGGGAGGGCTGCCCAATCCAAGTCCAGGTCAGAGATCAAAACCATGAGAAGGGAGCCCAGGGGCCCTGCGTTGCCCCCACACAGCAGACTGAACAAGGCGCACAGGTCGACTGGCCACACTCCACCCCACTAGAGTGAGATGCATTACACTTGCATTTAATTTACAGTAATTATTTCTCACCCTTCATGGATCACTGCCTTGTTGTGGCGAAGGGGCTTGCATAACTCAATGAAGCCATAAGCTATGCCGTGCAGGGCCACCCAAGACGGACAGGTCATGGCAGAGAGTTCTGACAAAATGTGGTCCACTGGAGAAGGAAATGGCAACCCACTCCAGTATTCTTGCCAAGAAAACCCCATGGAACGTATCACAAGGCTAAAAGAGATGACGCCGGAAGATGAGCCCCTCAGGTCGGAAGGTGTCCAATATGCTACTGGGGAAGAGCAGAGGGTATTTCCAAGTAGCGCCAGAAAGAGTGAAGTGGCTGGGCCAAACCCGAAAGGACACTCAGCTGTGGATGTGTCTGGTGGTGAAAAGAAAATCCGATGCTGTAAAGAACAATATTGTTTAGGAACCTGGAATGTCAGATCAATGAATCAAGGTAAGCTGGAGGTGGTCAAACATGAGATGGCAAGACTGAACATCGACATCTTGGGAATCAGCGAACTAAAATGGACAGGCATGGGCGAATTTAATTCAGGTGACTATCATATCTACTATTGTGGGCAAGAATCCCTTAGAAGAAATGGAGTAGCATTCATAGTCAACAAAAGGGTGGGAAAAGCAGTACTGGGGTACAATCTTAAAAATGATAGAATGATCTCAGTACGAATCCAAGGCAAACCATTCAACATCACAGTAATTCAAGTCTATGCCCCAACCACTGAGGCCGAAGAAGCTGAGGTTGATGGGTTCTATGAAGACCTACAACACCTTCTAGAACTAACACCAAAAAAAGATGTCCTCTTCATCATAGGGGATTGGAATGCTAAAGTAGGAAGTCAAGAAATCACCGGGATAACAGGCAGGCATGGCCTTGGTGTACAAAATGAAGCAGGACAAAAGCTAATAGAGTTTTGCCAAGAGAACATGCTGATCATAGCAAACACTCTTTTCCAACAGCACAAGAGGCGACTCTACACATGGACATCACCAGATGGTCAATATCGAAATCAGATTGATTATGTCCTTTGCAGCCAAAGATGGAGAAGCTCCATACAATCAGTAAAAACAAGACCTGGAGCTGACTGTGGCTCAGATCATGAGCTGCTTCTTGCAAAATTTCGGCTTAAATTGAAGAATGTAGGGAAAACCACTAAACCGTTCAGGTATGACCTCAATCATATCCCTTATGAATATACAGTGGAGGTGAGGAATAGATATAAGGGATTAGACCTGATAGACAGAGTGCCTGAGGAACTATGGACGGAGGTCCGTAACATGGTTCAGGAGGCAGCAACGAAATCCATCCCAAAGAAAAAGAAATGCAAGAAAGCAAAGTGGCTGTCTGAGGAGGCTTTACAAGTAGCTGAGGAAAGAAGGGAAGCGAAAAGCAAGGGAGAAAGGGGAAGATATACCCAACTGAATGCAGAGTTCCAGAGAATAGCAAGGAGAGACAAGAAGGCCTTCTTAAATGAACAATGCAAAGAAATCGAGGAAAACAACAGAATGGGAAAGACTAGAGATCTCTTCAAGAAAATTGGAGATCTCAGGGGAATGTTTTGTGCAAAGACGGGCATGATCAAGGACAAAGAAGGCAGGGACCTAACAGAAGCAGATGAGATTAAGAAGAGGTGGAAAGAATACACAGAACTATACAGGAAAGATCTGAATGTCCCTGATAGCCATGATAGTGCGGTCACTGAACTTGAGCCGGACATTGTAGAGAGTGAAGTCAAGTGGGCCTTAGGAAGCATTAGTAACAACAAAGCTAGCAGAGATGACAGTATTCCAGTCGAGCTATTTAAAATCCTAAAAGATGATGCTGTTAAAGTGCTGCATTCAATATGCCAACAAATCTGGAACACTCAACAGTGGCCACAAGACTGGAAAAGGTCAGTTTACATTCCAATTCCAAAGAAGGGCAGCGCCAAAGAGTGTTCAAACTACCGCACAATTGCGCTCATTTCACATGCCAGCAAGGTGATGCTCAAAATCCTACAAGCTAGGCTTCAGCAGTATGCGAACCGAGAACTACCGGAAGTACAAGCTGGGTTTAGAAGAGGCAGAGGAACTAGAGATCAAATCGCCAACATTCGCTGCATCATGGAGAAAGCAAGAGAATTCCAGAAAAACGTCTATTTCTGCTTCATTGACTACGCTAAAGCCTTTGATTGTGTGGATCACAACAAACCGTGGCAAATTCTGAAAGTGATGGGAGTACCAGACCACCTTACCTGTCTCCTGAGAAACCTGTATGAGGGTCAAGAAGCAACAGTAAGAACCAGACATGGAACAACCGATTGGTTCAAAATTGGGAAAGGAGTACGACAAGGCTGCATATTGTCACCCTGCTTATTTAACTTATATGCAGAGTACATCATGAGAAATACCGGGTTGGATGAATCAGAGGTCGGAATTAAGATTGCTGGGAGAATTATCAACAACCTCCGATATGCAGACGATACCACCCTAATGGCAGAAAGCGAAGAGGATCTCAAGAGCCTCTTGTTGAGGGTGAAAGAGGAGAGTGCAAAAGCTGGTTTGAAACTCAACATTAAAAAAACGAAGATCATGGCATCTGGCCCCATCACTTCCTGGCATATAGAAGGGGAAGAAATGGAAGCAGTGACAGATTTTACTTTCTTGGGCTCCAAGATCACCGCAGACGGTGACTGTAGCCATGAAATTAAAAGACGCTTGCTCCTGGGGAGGAAAGCTATGGCCAACCTAGACAGCATAGTAAGAAGCAGAGACATCACCTTGCCGACAAAGGTCCGTCTAATCAAAGCTATGGTTTTCCCAGTAGTAATGTATGGCTGTGAGAGCTGGACTATAAGGAAGGCTGAGCGCCGAAGAATTGATGCTTTCGAACTGTGGTGCTGGAGAAGACTCTTACGAGTGCCCTGGACTGCAAGGAGGTCAAATCAGTCCATCCTAAAGGAAATCAACCCTGAGTGCTCATTGGAAGGACAGAGACTGAAGCTGAAGCTCCAATATTTTGGCCACCTAATGCGAAGAGAAAACTCCCTGGAAAAGACCCTGATGCTGGGAAAGACTGAAGGCAAAAGGAGAAGGGGACGGCAGAGGATGAGATGGCTAGATAGCATCACGGATGCAATGAATATGAACTTGAGCACGCTCCGGGAGAGAGCGCAGGACAGGAAGGCCTGGCGTGCTATGGTCCATGGGGTCACGAAGAGATGGACACGACTGAACGACTGAACAACAACAACAATTATTTCTCAAGGGGCATCTATTCTATACGTACACATGAGTGCATACTGTTTTTGTGCAGCCCTGCGTCCTCTGCTGTCCTCTTCCTTTTGGGCAATGCACGTCCTCTTTTCTTGGTGACGTGTAACTGGCCCACCTTGCAGGTCTGGCCCCACCATGTCAGTGGCCTCCAGTGCAGCTCTGTACGCCATCATGGAGATTACCAAGTGTCTCGCCTCTATGGGAGAAAGTAAAGGGGTACACTTGCGCACAGACCATTACAGGGGGCAGGGCAAAGCCATACTGTGGCTGGACCAACTTTATCTGCGTGGCTTCACCCTGGCATGGCCTCACACTTGATTATGCTGTGACAGACCACTGGGAATTGACTATGTGTAACGGAGGTGGGGAATGTTCTTTTTTTCTTTGCCAAGGGCTGTGTCCCCTTGGGGTCATCTGTTGCGGGATGCATGCCAGTGGCAAGTGGGACCGAGTGGGGAAGGCTACCTCTTCTCTCTCTCTTCCCTAGGTTATGAAAGACTTCAAGATCGGGCAGGTGGCAGGATATCTCACCCTTTGCTGCAGCGATTCCAGTGAGACAGTGTGTCACTGGGCCGCCGATGGGCTCCATCACCTGTACACCTTGATCCTGCACCAGAAGAGTAAGAGAAACTCTTGTACTTTCCCAATAGGGCAGGTGTTGCCATGGAAGGCTGAATCAGGCCACAGAACTACTTAGCTGTCGTACACTGTACACTATTAGGACCAGGATTAGGATTGGGAGCATGTGCAATGTAACCCTTAAAAAAAAACCCTTAGCTGGGCAGTAGGAAAGAACCTGCCCCTCATGTCAAAAACCAAATGTCCACCATGTTGGAAGCAATGTATGGGTTTGTCCCAGAATCCTCTGCAACGCTGCAGGGGGTTCTAGAGTAAGGATTCCGTTCACAAAGGGAACTTGGTGCTTCGCCCTGCTTACAGTACTCCAAACCCTTGAGCCACGCAAAGTACTCTCTGCTTGCTCAGTTTTCTATTGCCGAGCCCCACTGGAGAAGGCTGCTTTGCCTGCTCCTTAAAACTCCCCATACACCACCGCAGTCTCACCAGCCATCTATGATTGTCCCAGTGCACATCTGAAAGAGAGAGAGAATAACCCCAGCAGCCCCAAGAGGATGCTCAGTGCTGTTTGCACATGTTTCTTGAGGAATGACCATGGCGGAGGACAGTCAGGAGTATCTGGAGCTTCTGCAGGAGTGGGAGGAAGAAAAAATCTTCTGGCTGGCCTGGTTCTCTGATGTCAGCACCACCACCATGGTAACTCTTTATCCTACTGTTTGAATGCCTAGGTTGGTAGAGGTCAAGGGTAAGCATGGTGGGGCACCTCTGAGGGCCCACACCCCAGCGGGGGCCCACTGATAAAAGCCCCCTGGAGCTGCTGCTCCTCTTCACCCTGGCAACCTGCTTGTTCACCCGCCTCTCACTCTGGCCCAGTCAATGGTGGGGGGAAGGAGGAGAAGCAGATGCCACGGCCTGTTTGCTCACTCTCCGCCAGAGAAGCAAGCAAATGGTGGCAATGATGAGAAAGAGCCTGGCGGTGAAAAGGTAGACTCACGGAGGGAGGGGCCCATGGAGGATCTCTCGCCCAAGGGCCTGCAAAAACCTGGGGCCGACACTAGCAAGTTGAATCAGTAGCACCACTGAGCACAGTCCCGTGACAACTTTGGGCAGACGCTTACGAGGTTTCAAGGCTAGATCTAAAGATGCAAAGTGTGAATGTGACCAACAGACTACACGTGAAAACGCCTGTAGCGTGCAGGTACATTCAGAGAGCCAGAACTGGCTGTGGTTCTGAGTCTGAGCGTACAGGGGATGGCAAACCTGGGCTTTGAGCTAGTTTATGGAATCAGAAAATTCAAGTGGTAAAGCTCTTTTGGGACTGTACCATTTCATGGGGAGGAAGTTCCACCTTGGAATGTTTCCTGATGGAAAATGAACCCCACCTCCCTGCATATTGAGAAATAGTGTCCAATGACAAGGAGAACTTTCCTGTCTAACGTGCTTGTTTTGTATATGGGAGGAGGTTTTTTTAGTGGGAGGCACCCTACTGGCCAACTACACATTGAAGCCCAAGGTGTCTTCATGGTAGCCCGATGGCCCTTTTGGAACAGGAAAATCTGCTCCTGGTAGAGTGATCAAGAGCAGAGAAGCAAGAGGAGGAGCGAGTAACCCTTTTGCTCCCTGATCCAAACCACTCCCTCACCCGCAGCTTGAAAAATGCATTTTCAAGGGTTACTACTACCTGTCTGTGAAATCCTGGCTGCTTCTTGTCAGATCTCACCACCGCAAAATCATCTTATGTCCAATGCTGTTGCTGAACATCTGTCAGCAACATTTGCAGAGGAGCAGGGGAGGTGTGCAAACTCGGGTTAGCTGTGACTTATACCGCCCTTTTCCTCCTGCACAATGTCCATATTGCTCCCAGGTGGTCTCCAGGGAGCTGAAGGGGCAAAACCTGCTAACCTGCTATTTCAGTTGCAATAGAAAGGCCTAGCGCCTCTGGAACACTCTTGGAGCCAGAATGTCAGGAACTGAACCTGCATGCTAAGTGTGTGTCCTGTTCTGTATGTAGCCAACAGAGCACCATCCATGAACACATGGGAGGTATCCGTAGGGATGCACCAGAATTTTGTTTTAGTTTGCAAATCACCTGAACTTGCCCTGTTCACAACCCCAAATGCAAAAGGGACTGCATGTTTTTGGAAAATGTCCACACATCTCCGAACTTGCAATTGCATTGAAAAACAAAATCGTATTTTTGAAAAATGTGCACTTTAAAATGCTAATGTTTAAATAAAAGAAATACACATTTTCACATTTTAGTCAATGGGGGGAAGTGGGCACGTTTGAAAAACGCACACAGAAATGCACACTTTTCCCGTTCAAAATACGCACTTTTTCCCCATTTGAACTAACCGAAAACAGTTCTCAAAATGACAACATGAGCCAGCCGAACCAAGCTTCGAAAGACATTTGGAAAATTTTGGCGAGCTCGAACTTCCCTAGTTCTCCCCTCCCTAGGTAGGGGAGGGGAGAACACAAGGGGGAAACCCAAGCACAAACCGATGAACGATGAATGGGGCCAGTGTGCATGAAATGTTGACTAACTGTTACGTGCATGTTGGGGGGTGAGGGGTGGGGGTCACCTGGAAATCCAGGAGGGGGAATGGAATGGAGTGCCAGCTAATCTGAGCAGGAGCCCTCCACACCTGTTTCAGGTCCCATTTTTATATGCGAATAGCAACCTCAGTTCTTCAACCGCTGCTTCTTATGCAGTCAAAATGGCACCATCCAGACATGAGAGGGAAGAAGTATCAGCAGACTTCAGGGCACCCAAAGATTTTCAGAAGTACAAAAAATATTTAGGGGGGGGAAACACCTTGAGCTGTGCGGACTGTAAAACAACCCATTGAGAACTGGACATGCTCATTGGCCACAGAATGCCTAGTGCAGCCTTTCCCTACTTGGTACCCTCCAGAGGGGTTGGTCTACTACAACTCCCCGGCTGGGGGATTATGAGAGTCGTAGACACATCTGGAGGGTGCCAGGTTGGGAAAGGCTGGCCTAGGGAAAGCTGGGGAGAGAGGAAATGCAATGGAGTACACTAGAAAAGGGCATGGCTGGCTGGAACCCCCAAACAGAGCACTCCACGCTGCAACATTTTGTCGCAGGTCCCATGTATGTGCTCTACCACTGAACTATGGCCTCTCTTATACATGCGGAGGCTCCCATAGCGAGTCCATTGAGGCTCCTGTTAGGCTACCGAGCTTATTATGCAACTGGCAGTCCCACCTCTTTGGTCAAGCCACAGTTAGGCTTTCATCTAACTTGTTTTTTAGATCTTCAAAAAATGCCTCCGTGCTGATGACCAGATGGACTTCCTTTTAACTGCTGTCAAGGGCATGAGGAATGACAACATTCACAGTACAACAGCTGCCATCCACATGATGAAAGCCATGTTGCGGGATCCCAAGCCCAATTTTGTGAAGGTAAATGGTCACGGGGAATTCCGGCCCTTTGGGGGCTTGCTGGATTTCCGCAGAGCCCCGAGCCAGGGACTGTTTTCCTGAAATCTGGGAACTTTCGTAGGTTTCCCCCCTTCCCCTAAAATTGGCATTTGCACAAATTGCGACCATAAATATGCTTAACTTGTGCAAATGGCAGGTGCAATTTGCACAAATTAAGCATATTACAGCCACAGTTTGTGCAAATTACAGCTGAAATTTGTGTAAATGCTGATTGGGGGGGACACCCCAAAATCTGTGAGCTGGCCCAGCTCGCTGCAGTGAGCTGGAGTCCAGGTGACCAAGCTGCAGAACGTTCGGCAAACTTGACCTCCCCCCCGACGGATTCCTCTGACATCCCTATAAAAGGCTTGGGGGTGCTCAGCTCCTGTAATTCACCCAAGGCTTTTGCCTGTGGCTGGCTGAAAAGACTCCTGTTACTGAAAGACTAGAAGGAAAAGCTCTTGTGCTTTGCCCCTGTGCAAGGGGCGGGTGGGGTGGGGGGGGTGAACTGACACTTGCATTTTCTTTTGAACTGTGACAGTTGAATTGAGGCTCCACACAGGTTTATTATTTACAGCTTCCTGACAGGGCTGTAAATGCAGGCCTGTAGCAGTTTTTAACCTAGGCCAGAGAAGACAGAGAAGGGAGGTTGGGGTTTTTTTTTATAAAGGGGACTGTGCACAGTTCATTTGCTGTGCCTGAATGCAAACCAGTCCTTCATGCTCTGACATGAGCGGAGGGGTCTTTTTCCCAGCACTCCAGCAGTTTCCCAGTTAAACTCAGGGCCGTGTCAAGGGTAGGTACGGCTGGGCCCCTGCTGAGGGCCCACACCCCAGCAGGGGCCCACTGACAAGAGCCCCAGGAGTTGCTTCTCCTCTTCACCCTGCAGCCTGCACGTTCACCTCCCTCTCACTCCGGCCCAGTCAACGGTGGTGGTGAGAAGGGGGAGCAGGAGATGCTCACTGGCTCTTTGCCTGTCAATCAAGCAAGTGGGAGCAATGATGAGACAGAGGAGGAGGGGCAAGAGCAGCTGGTAACAGTGGTGGTGAGGAGGCAGACTCACCGAGGGAGGGGCCCCACAGAGGGTCTTTTGCCCAAGGACCCTCCAAAACCTGGAAGCCGGCATGCCTTAAGCTGGTGTAAAACCCAGTCACCTTTGTAATATGGACATGCCCTTGCAAGATGACCTTGCCCTCCATCGTCCTTCCAGGTACCAAAGGCCACCAACACCTTGTACTACTATTTGGAGCACATCAGCGATGCTCAGGCCCGTCAGGAAGCCTTGCGGTTCCTCCGCCTGCTGGGAAGCAGCCACCCACAAGAGGTGGTGAAGGCACTCCTTGGCTGCTCACTCCAGTGTGACTGGTAAGAGGGAAGAGGCAGGTGGGCTTCCTGTGCTGGGGGGCCTCTGGTGGGGAGGGTGGGTCCTCCTTCACACCTGCCAGGGTCCGATGCCTCCTCCACCTTTGCCACCATCATGACTTGCCCCAAGATGGGGTATTCAGAGCATCTCACTTTTCTTTCGACTGCTGAGGGACTTCCCTTTTGATCCGAGCAGCACAGTGCAGGAGGTTTTGGTATCTGCACTTGACTTGAATCTATTTTAATTTTTATATGTCCCCCAGAGAAAAATTCTCCTTTTCCAGCCTTGAAGCAAAGCCAGGGCAGGGCTTGGGAGGGGGCCACAGACTAAGTTTGGGGGAGCTTGGTTGCAGCTGGGGGGAGGCGTGTGAGGCAGAGCGAGAGAGAGAGGCTTCCTTAAAGCCACCTAGTGAGTTCATGGCAGTCTAGATTTGAACCCGGGACTTCCTGGGTCACAGCTCAGCCTCTTAGCTACTCTGATGCAGCTGTAAGTGACATGCTGTATGTGACACATGGGAGATGGAGGGGTCCTGGCACTGCCAACCAGAAGGCCTTGTGGAAGTATTCCATCTTTTCTTCCTTAATGCATTATCTGTGGTAAGAAAGCAATGGTGGGAAAAGTGGCAGAGGCGTCATGAGTGGAAGATGATGGCATTTGGACCCCCCACAAAATTCCATGAATGAGGTGGGACCATGGCAGGATAGCAGCCCCTCATCTGGAAGCACCATGTGTTTCCCGCGTCCCCGGTGGCACACCTGAGGTGCATTCTTATGCAGGCGCTGTGAACCAGCCTCCTGGCTAAGCAGAGTTCAAGAAGCGATGTGTCCATCTGGGGAGAGCCGTCCCATCCAGGTGAGGTTCCTGCTTGTCCTAACTTGCAGGACTGCTGCTGCCATGTGGCATGCCTTGATGGGCTTCTCTGAGCATTCGCAAAAGATCCTGAACATTCTGCAGGCCACCCTGGTGGAGAGACTGCTCTGTGTCGATGGTCCGGCCACGAAGGCCACCTTGACTCCTTTGGCTGTAAGTATCATGGGGGGCAGGGGAGGGTCTGCGCTATATGGAGTTCCTAAATAGCAAAGCAGGGCTGTGGTTCCACCTCTTCACGAAATTTAAGCGAAGAAGGGGGTAAGGAGACCCCTATCTTGGAGCTATGTGCTGCAGTGGCACTGCGTGGCTTCCAAATGCACCTTCTTTTCTGCTCTGTTAGAAGCTCACAGGGGAGTGAGGCACCTTGTATAGTTGGTGAGGTGGTGGAGTTGTGGATTCTGGGTTCTTGCTAGAGGATGCTAAACTAGGGGTGTGCAAGAATGTATCTTTGTTTTGTTACTCCATTTACTGTTGTCATTCCTTTGTTAACTTCACATCCATTTCTTTCTTTCTTTCTTTCTTTCTTTCTTTCTTTCTTTCTTTCTTTCTTTGTTTTCATTCTTTAATATTTGCTTACCATCATCTCCTTTGGTAATGTCAGCAGAGTGGATGTTCTTGGCTGTTCCTGTTATTAAGGGGCATTCGTGTGTGCTTGTGTCTGTGTGTGGGTGCATGGTAGCTGTCACAGAAAAATAGTGGCCACCATTCTTTCTCTGCAGTGCCCCAGGACAATACAACACCAAGGGCATTCTGGGAAAATAAATGGTGGCCCCCAGGAGCGGCTGCCCAAATCAACTCTGCTACTACCACCACCAGAGAGAGGTGACAACTGGGCAGGAATAGCGTAATGAAAACTGGACCCATTCCTCCCTCAAGGCATTCATTTTGGAACAAATGAGAAGTCCGTTCAATTTTACACTGATTCCAAAACAAATGGGCCCACAGGGATGTAGCACTGGTACTTTTGATTAGCAGGGACGCTGATGTCATCTGCCACTTCCATCAGCATTCCCTGTTCCCTCTGAGCTTAACTACAATTTCCCCTCTAGCTGGGGGAAATGAATTTTCCAGCAATCATATATTGTTTCCTGTTGTGATGCAAAGTATTTTGTGGCGGCTAGGTCTGGAATGGGCAATTAAGACCCTTTAGCTTGACAAAGGTCCAGCTCCTAGCAGACGAAAACTCCTAGAACGGGTTTGTTGATATGGATCGACACACACACAGCTACCTGAATCTGGGGGCTCTTCTTGGGGGCGTGGCTACAGGGACTCTCATGATGAGCGCCTGCACTCCAACACTGACCACTCGACCACTGTCTGGGAGATGCCTGAGGCAGACTCCTGCTGACCCCCTCCCCCTCAGAGTCACCACTGTAGTCCTCTGAGGAGGCAGGAGTGAGTGCAAAAGAGGACGGGATTTTGCCTGGCGCTGCCTCTGAAGACGAGCGATGTCGACCTTCTTTTCAGGCCACGGCAGCTCTTTATGAGATCTTGAGATGTCCGTCCCCAGCTTGCAGAGAGGTGCTGAAAGCCATGTATCCCACGCTGTCTGTCGCTCTGCTCTGCCAGATCTCCCACACTGTGCACTTCACGCCACAGGATATCGACATCTATTGGAGGACCTGCATGCAGCAGAAGGTTCCCACACCCCCTGTTCCTTTGAGGTGCCCTTCCTTTTGGTTCACACCAGCCATTTTCCTGTCGAAGGACTCCTGTTATCACAGCCATGGCAAATCTCCACTGTGGGCTTAAACTGGTTTAATGGTAATGTTCTTTCCCCTGCCAGGCAACCCCAGGAATTGCAGTGGAGATTATTGAGGAGTGGGTTGCTTCTCCTGTTTCTGTTGGGAGGGCAGGGCTATGTAAATCAGCAGGGGTTTCGTCCGTTCTCATGGGGGGATCTCCACAAATGTTGCTCCTGCCTTTTTGGAAGCAACATACTTCAGACCTTGCAGAGTTCAGCCTTCCTCAACTGGTGCCCTCCAGAAGTGTTGGACTATGACTTCCCCAACACATCTGGAGGGCATCGAACTGGGGAAGGCTGGCATAGTTAAACCGTGGAATTTGCTACCACAGCATGTACTGATGGCCTCCAGTTTGAAAGGCTTTAAAAGGGGATTAGAAAAGGCATGGAGGAGAAGGCTGTCCATGGCTACTAGTCCTGATGGCTCGTTATCGCTTCCAGATCAGATACCAGTTGCTGGGGAACCCCAGCTAGTGGGTGCCATTCCACTCATGTCCTACTTGTGGACTTCCCACTGGGGCATCTGCAGAAACAGAGTGCTGGACTAGACAGGACTTAGGTCCAATCCTGCATGGATCTTCTCACATGAACATTTCCCTTCAGCAATTCTGTGGGTGGGCGCGAGGGATACCTTAAGAGAGAACTATCAGCATCCTCCATGAATTGTAGTTCCCAGGAGTCTTTGGGGGGAATCCATGACAGTTAAGCTTTGAAGTGTCCATATGCCCTTGGCGAATGTCTGTGTGCAGGCCATCATCGGTAGGGCCTCAAAGACAGAGGAGCAGCTGACGCAGAATCATGGCAGGCTATTCTGCTATTTTTAAAATAAATTTCTAGTGCTTAGGATTGCCAAGGAATGCCTGAAAAAGTGCACGAGCGTTTCCCCTGAAATGCTTAGAGGCTTGGGGCCAGAGGAGACACCCAGTAGCCAGGGATGCAGAGCAAGGTAATCCCTTCAGCGCAGGTCGCTGCTGTTCCCCACAGCCTCTTCTCATCTGATGTGGCCCAGGATTCTGCGAGTCCCAGCTAGCCTTTGCCCACATAAGCAATCCGGGCACAAGGGACGTCCAGAAGACGGGGATGCTCTCAAATCAGTGTTCAGAGGTTCACCCCATGGCAGAATTCCAGAGCCGTCGTCCCAGTGCCATCTGCAGGCGCTGCATCCAGGCTCATCTCTAACACAGGCCTGGCTCTGTGTGCAGGTCTGCCCTGAGAACCTTCAAAGCTCTGGTCAAACGCGCAAGTGAAGGCGATGAGGCCCTCATCATGAATCAGAGGAGAGGCTCAGAGTTCCTGCTGCATCATGTGACTCACCAGAAAGGACTCGCCCTTTTTGCTAGGTGAGTGTGTGGCGGTTCACTGTCCCACCCAAGGATATCCTCTTCCACTGCAAAAAAACAGACCACTGGGGTAAGTCCCTTTCCTCAATGTCTTCCGTGCCGTGATGTGAGCAATTTTCACTGCTGGAGAGATTGGTGGAGATTGTGAATCTCATTTTGTCGGACAGGGTCTACCCTTAGGGCAGCGTTCCCCAACCGCGTGCCCTCCAGATGTGTTGGACTGCAACTCCCATCTTTCCCAGCCAGTATTGGCCATGATGGCCAAGAATGATGGGAGTTGGCTGCCATGAGGTATGTATCTACTATAGCTTTCTGGCGTTTTTCTCTGCCATTCTCAGTTCAGTATTACTCATGTTTAGTCCCGGTGGTTTGGGGCCATTGACTTTTTACTTGGCTTTTGATTGCTATGTCATCTTCTAAAACTGGAAAGGAGTATGCTCTTCCACACGGGAAGGCACTCGACAGCCTAATCAGCAAAGCCCTTCCTCTCAGAGTGAGGCAGAGGAGGAGCAAGCCATCCAAGGAGATCTTCTTCCTACAAAGAAACGGACATGGTCTTCTACCCTCAATAATAAATGATGTTTATACACAGCAGCCTTTCCCAACCGTGTTTCCCCAAGTGTTCTCGGACTACAGCCCCCATCATACCTGACCATTGATCAGAGTGGCTGGGGCTGATAGGAGCTGTAGACCCAGAGTTTGAAAAGGCTGACCCATTTTACAGGTTTATAAGCAGCTACTCAGCTGGTCACCTGCAGCAACGCACAAATCCCTCTTGGCGACCACAGAAGAAAACTTTTGAAAGGCAACTTTTTTTTTTCAGCTAGTAAAATGATTGGGGCCTTGTCACTTTTGTAAAAATTGCTGGGGATTAGCAATTTGGCTTAAAGCTGTTGAGAGAATCCACAGCAGAGGTGAGAATCCAATTGGGGACTCGATGGGTAACTCAGGATGCATTCCTATGTACATTTACCTGGGAGCAAGCCCCACATGAATAGCATTGTGTTGTCGGTCTATTAGCCACTACACCACACTAGGTCTGTGGGCTGCTTCCCTTTCAAAAGGTATTTCAGGGATTAAAGCATCTTCTGGATCTCTCTCCAGTCTTGGTACGGTCATCCTTACAAGGCACCAAAGGATGAACTGTTACATACATGTTCAGAGGTTCTCTCCTAATCTGCTTTCCTTTGACCACCAGTTGAGTGAGCACATCCAGATTTCTCCTAGAAAAAAAATGCCATTTTAGGTTCTGAGATATTTAGACATTCAGTGTTGAGTGGTGTTGCCAGGGGAGGGGTGGGGGGCAGGAATAGAGAATCTGAGAAAAGGCATGGCTGGCTAGCTGAAATGCAGGCCAAGAGCACTCCATACTGCGATATCTTGTTGTGGTCTCACTTGCAATATTTTTATTTTTCAATGACAGAGCTCTGGTCAGAAACCAGAGGTGTGAAAAGATGTTGCCCTATTTGATGGACATTTTGGACACCAAGGAGGATCTGATACATATCACTGTGATGACTTTCTTGGTTGAGGTGAGCCTTCTTTAGTGTTTGCTGGAGGAGGAGGAGGAGGAGGAGGAGGAGGAGGAGGAGGAGGAGGAGGAGGAGGAGGAGAATTGTGTTAAATGGAAGAGGCCATGTTTTGGTTGGATGAACTGTCATGGAGAACTGCTGGGATCTGTAGTTCTCTGCCCCATGGGGTGAGCTCCTGAACTGCAGGTGGAAGTTCTCCTTGAACTACCTTTAGGCCCTGGATTAACTCTACCCACCCAAGTTGACCATTGGATCCTCCCAG
Organism: Heloderma suspectum; assembly: GCF_057233095.1. Taxonomy (NCBI): domain Eukaryota; kingdom Metazoa; phylum Chordata; class Lepidosauria; order Squamata; family Helodermatidae; genus Heloderma; species Heloderma suspectum. Next base: position 325,352,119 of record NC_139460.1, on the reverse strand, counting down.
ACAGGAAGGAGTATAAAAGGGCTTCCTGTTCCAGTTGAGCCTTGCTTGAGGACCAAGGTTTTCTGGAGCATGGTGTGTTCCTGTATCCTCTGGTTTCCTATATCTCCTCTGTGTCTCCCTTCTCTGGAGGATGGATGGGGCCAGGGTTGTTTTCCTTTTGCCACAACGCTTTTCCTGGGTGACAGGGGCTCTACTTCCCAGTGGCCCTTCTTCCCTTGGGCAGTATTTCATAATACAACTCCCTGCAGTAGCTCCTCCTTTGGCCAATGTATGGGGCTAGTTTGGACTTCTCCATGCTTGCCCCTGTTCAATCCTGTTAGCCATGATCGCTCTTCTCTCTAGTTTTTGACATCTTGTCTATCTATTTTTATTTTATTTTCCTGCACCTTTTGCACCTTTTAGGGCAAGCTTTCACAAGACAGCTTCCAATAAAAATGTTAAAAACAAAACAAATGAACAAGCATATCATAAAAACAACAGAGGAAAAACATAAATAGGAGCCCAGCACAATAAGATTTTTGTTTAAAAGCTTGGTGGAATTAAAAAAAGAAGTCTTTAGGAACCACATAAAGGCTCCAAAGGAGGGAGGTGAGCAGAGTATTCTTAGGGGAGGGAATTCTACAAGTGTGGGGCCACCACTGAAAAGGCCTGGATCCTGATAACTGCCAACTTGATCCATCTTAGTGTCAGTCTCAAGGGGAGCCAATTTTACACCATCACTTGGCCTGTATTAGTGTCCAGCTAGCTTGCTTGGAGGACAATAAAAGGCCATATGCACTTCATGCACAGATCTCCTAAAATATGTATTTTCCACATATTTTACCCCAATATATGTATTTTGGGGCATACATTTTGCTAATGTATGCATTTTTGCAGTTATTTTTCCTATTATGATGGATTTCTGGGCATAACATTCAGTGTTGTGCATATTTTTATAGGCATTATTTTTAGTGGAGAACTGTATTGCGAAATTTGGGGGGGAAAGTGTGAATTTTGGTGTGCAAGTGTGGTAAACTTGCATAAAAATTCAGACAGAACAAATTTATCACCCATTCCCTAGTTGGGAGTGACATGAAGGGGCAGGCTTAACATCATTCAGGCCCCCTCCTCTTCCAAGAAATGCTACCCAGGGAAGCAAAGAGGCTTCTGGGACTTGCCAGTTCTGCCTTTTGCTCTCTCATTCCAGCTGCTTCACCAGAAAACCTTTGATGATGATGCAGAAGATCTCATCATCCAGCAGCTGTGCAGGCAGCTGAAAGCAAGCAGAGCTGAACTCAGGTCCCTTTCGCTCAGTGGCATGCTCCACCTGTCCGCTTATCCAGAGAAGGTGAGTGAGACAGATCCACCAGTAAATCTAACTTCTGCTCACCGCTCCTGTGCTGCACTTGGGTTTGTAGGTGCATGGATAATGAAGATGACGATTTGCCATTGGTCCATCTATTTTAGTACGTCTTATTCTGATGGGCAGTGGCTCTCCAGTGTCTTCTCAGCCCTGGTTTTAACTAAAGATGCCAGGGATTGGACCTGGGACGTCCTGCATGCAAAGCATGTGATCTACCCCTGGATGATAATGATGTTTTGTCTGCTAATGAAATAAAAATCTAGTGGAAAGCATCCTAGGCTGCTTCCAGATGAACAGCTCCTAGTGCACCAGCCCAAAGGCATTGTGCCACCATTCCATTTTGTCTTCCTTAACAGGTTGGTGTTGTTTTTGTTGTTCGTTTTGTGGAAAGAAAAAGATGGAAGAAGTGATGGGCAAGCATGGGAAGGTTATAAGTGGAAGACAACATTGCCTGCCTCCACCCCATAAAATTCCATGAACAAGGCAGGGCGATTGCAGAATAAAAACCTCATCTGGAAGCACCCATAAGCTTCAGGTTTCAAAACAACTGAGTGAAATGCGATGGTAGATCAAATGCATGTCTTGAGTTCTTAAAACTGTCAAAATTGGCTGTAGTAGGAGTGGGAATATTTTTCAGTCCATGTGCCAAGTTCCAATCTGAAATGTCTTGGGAGCTACAATCCACACCAAAATGTGATGCTTCCCAATTTTAAGCCTATGCAGAAGCAAGCAGGACAAACCCCTGAATGTCTTCTCAGAAGTAAGCAGAAATGAATAATTCAGCAGCAGTTTCAAATAGCAACTGAGATACCAAGCCTCTGAAAGTCTACTCAGAAGTAAGCATGAGTATCAGCTGCATGTCTACTCAAAAGTAAGCAGGACAAGCCTCGGAAGTAAGCAGGACTGAATCACTCAGCAACTTCCTCCCCAGGCCACGTCCCCTTTCCCTAGCAGGAAAATCCCATCTCTGATTTGCAGCTGAGGAGAGATGAGGGTTTTCCCGAGCTGAACACTGACAAAGGGGACTTTTCCAGTGATCAGCAGGGAAAAGCTTTGATCTCTGATCAGCTACTGATTGAAGGTAAGAGCTTTTCCTTGATGGGGAGACAGCCGGGGCCTGGGGAGGAAGTTGGTGGGCTGGACGGGGAATCCCTGCAGGCCAGGGATTCCCCATGCCTGAGCTATAGTGCACTTTATGCAGTTATGTGATAAACTGAGAACGTTTGGAAGAATGCAGACAAACTGGAGAGGGTTCAGAGGAGGGCAACAGAGATGATCAGGGGACTGGAAACAAAGCCCTGTGAAGAGAGACTGAAAGAACTGGGCATGTTTAGCCTGGAGATGAGAAGACTGAGGAGAGCTATGATAGCGCTCTTCAAGTCCTTGAAAGGTTGTCACAGAGAGGAAGGCCAGGATCTCTCCTCGATCATCCTGGAGCGCAGGACACGGAATACTGGGCTCAAGTTGCAGGAAGCCAGATTCCGGCTGAACATCAGGAGAAACTTCCTGACTGTTAGAGCAATACGGCAATGGAGCTAATTCCCTAGGGAGGTGGTGGGCTCTCCCACGCTGGAGGTGTTCAAGACGAGGCTGGACAGCCACCTGTCAGGGATGCTCTGACTTGGATTCCTGCACTGAGCAGGGGGTTGGACTCGATGGCCTTGTTGGCCCCTTCCAACCCTACTGTTCTATGCTTCTATGAACATGGAACATGTGCAGTAGATGGCACACCTTACCATTCTTCTGGACAACTAAGTCACTGGGGTTTAAGGGCAAGTTTAAGGGCAAGTGAGAGCCAGTGTAGTGTAGTGGTGAGAGTGACGGACTGGGAGCCGGGAGATCCGGGTTCTAGTCCCCACTTGGCCATGGAAGCTCACTGGGTGACTTTGGGCCAGTCACAGACTCTCAGCCCAACCTACCTCACAGGGTTGTTGTTGTGAGGATACAACGGTGAGGAGGAGGATAATGTAAGCCGCCTTGAGTTCCTTGCGAGAGGGAGAAAGGAGGGGTATAAATGCAATAAATAAATAAATAAATAAAAAGTTCATGAGATGTTTTGTTGCAATTTCTTGTTGGCTGTTTTGCACCATCAAGGTGCTTGGTGCTTTACAAAGTATCAAACAAGACAAGAGGCCCCTCCTTTGCAGAGCTGCACAATCTATAGCAGAAGTACCTAGTTGACTTTACTGCCAGCCCTGTCCCCTTGAGCTCTGGCAAGGACGGAAGCAGCTAGTGGCAAGGTTGTGGCTTCACAGACGCCTCCTCCCTCTATGCCAGTGGAGGATGGTGGCACCGATGTCAGTGGGGCGGTGCATCAGCTCCGGGTCAGAACTCTAAAAGAGTCAGAACTCTAAAGGAGCTGTCCAAGGTGCTCTACACCATCTTTTATTCCTGCTGATCAGCAGGAAGAAGCGAGCCCCATGATTTACCTGCCTCTTCTGTTCTGCCCTGGAGATTTCTGACGGGGCCTTTCGTGTCCTGCAGATGGCGAAACTGAAGCCTGCACTGTTGAATATCTTGTCCAGGCTGAGGGAGTCAAACAGAGAGATCAACATCAAGGCACTCAAAGTCCTGCCATGCCTTCTGAAGAGCCTTGTGGACGAGGAAGTGAACTCCCTCACTGTGGAGGTGGCTGCCAGGGTGATCCCCCTTTTTGATGATGTGAGTCAGGCCAGTCATGGGTGGGGGGACATCGGCACATGCAGCAAAAGGGGGCGATTGGGGTGGTTAAAAGTTCAAGTGCCACAGATGGTACTTCATTGTTGATTTTCCTGGTACAACCTCTTCCTCTCCTTCCTTCCCGTTGTCCTCTTTGTTCCACGCTGCTGACACTTGAATTGGAGGATTGTGTAAGGCACAGGAATTACCAGTCCATTTTTAAGGTAGTGCATGACTGTTTTTCCCCTGGGTTTTTCTAGCTTAATACCGAGCATCCCACAGTCAGGAACTCCCACTCAATAACCCTCTTTGGTCCTCGGTGCACACACACACACCCATTCCCCATCAAGGACAGAAGAACATAAGAAGAACTTGTCGAAAAAAACAACACAGTCCAACATTCCCCAATCTGGTGGTGCCCTTCAGATCTGCTGGAACACAGCCTCCATTATTCCCAGCCAGCATGTCCATGATGGATCTTGTAGTCTAGCATGTCTGGAGGGCTCCCAGTTAGGGAGGGCTGGAATACATTCTCCATTCTTCCATTAAAAAAAAAAAATCTGATCTAGTTTCTCTTTCATTAAATAGGAGCTGGAAGCCCCATCACATCTCTTCACTCCTGAGCAGTGGACCAACCTCCCCTGCCCCACCCTGCCCCGGTTCAAAGCATCCCATATTTTGCTATGAAAAACTGTAATCTTCTGATGCATTTAAGTATGGATTACTTCTAGGATGCTCAGTAGTCTTCGTTATTTAGGCTTCAACTGCTTTATTTCCTTTATGCTGCCTGTCTGATTTCCTTCTTCCCCCTATGTTTACTCTCCCTCCCCTAACTTAATAAAGTTTTTTTAAAAAAACTTGGACCAACTGGGATTTCCTGAGTACTTTGACAGCCCAAGAATCATGTTTTCTGCTGTAGCCTGGCTGTATGTTCACATGACTGGAAAGACCGGTGTGCAAAACGGGAGATGGGCCATGAACATGCTCCGTGGAGGGGAGACGGAGGAACGTGGTAGTCTCATCAGCTGTCTGGAGTGCCCCTCTGCCTTAGGGCATAGGCCAGCCTTCCCCAACCTGGTGCCCTCCATACTACAGATCCCATCACCCCCAGCCAGCATAGCCATTGGGGAAGACTGATATAGGCTAAAAAGGAGATGGTGACAGATTTACAAAGGAAAGCTGAAGCTTCCAAAGAGCTGGAGTGGCCTGTGAGTCAGCAGTGGACCTGACCCTGTGACAGAGCTCTGCTGGATCAGACCGATGCGTCATCTAGCCCAGAATCCTGTCTCCAACTGAGGTTAGCCAGATTCTTCCAGGAAACCCAACAAGCATTGCTTGCCCACCAGCAATCTTTATTCATTGGCATACTGTCAGTGAAAGATGTTCCATTCAGCTCCTGTGGTTAATAGCCAGGGATAGGCCTGTGATCCATGGATTTGTCTAATCCTCTTTTAAAGCCAATTAAGCTGCTATCACCACATTTTGTGGCCACAAATTCTGCATGTTAATGAAGGATTGTGTGTAAGCAGGACTGAATCACTCAGCAGCAGTTTCAAATAGCATCCCAAGTATCAAGCCTCTGCATGTCTACGTAGAAGTAAGCACGAGCAGCATTTCTACTCGCAAGTAAGCAGGAAAGGCTCAAAAGCAGAAGTAAGCAGGAATGAATCAATCAGCAGCTTCCTCTCTGGGCTCTACCTGCTTTCCCCTGCAGGGAAAAGGCTACCTCTGATCAGCAGCTGCTCAGAGATAAGAGCTTTTCACCGCTGGAAGAAGGGTGGGGGAAGAAGCTGGCTGGGGAATCCCCATGGGCTGTATCTGGATCCTGGACTGAAGGTTCCCCATCCCTGCCATATCTGAAGAAATGTGTGAATTTAGCTAAATACTTATCAAAAATGAACCGAGACAAAATTCTCACCTACCTGCATGGCAAATTCAGTAGGCCCAGCATGGAGAGGCCATATTGTGCCTGCCCTATAGCACTTAAAGACGAGGAGTCTGTCAGAAAAAAGAGGTGGCAATCCTAATTCAGCACCGCAGACACGCTTAAATACACAGGGATTCAAAGCCAGATTTTAAGGAGCAATAAATCTGTGAATGTTGGTTTCTACCACATTTAAGATGTTTAAATCTCAAATTCTTTCCATCTCCTTTATAAAGAAGTTTGTGAATTTTGGTACATTCTTATCAAAAAACTAAACTGAACCCATCTCTATCCTGCCCCCAATTGCAAAGTTGCTGAAACTGAGAGCTGCAGGAGCCAGGAAACAGAGGGTTCAAGAATAACTTTGGGAAATGGTAGATGGAACCCCAGAGTAGCTTCTTGCATTGTATACTTGAGTTGTCCTTTGGGTCGGTTTAGTGTTTAAACTGGTGCAGACAGGAAACTGACAACCCTTCCAACCCTACTATTCTATGAACCCCTTGGCCAGATAGCCCCAAAAGTGCTTTATTTGGCTCCAACAGTCCTACCAAATTGAAATCAGGACTGGAAGATATCCTTTTTACAATACTTATAATTTTGAACAGTACCATGACTCCCTGAATTATCTCCACTCTAAACACATCGAGCGTCCATTCTCCTTACTAACTCTCTTTTCCAGCTATTCTTCTTCTCTGCCAATGATTGGGTGCTTTATGTAGAGAGATTCCATACTGTAATGTTACATTTCTCTTTGGACCTTGTATCTAGCACTGCGTGTGTATATTTGTATGTAGCCCCAAGCACATGTCACTACATAACTATGAAGTGGCTAGTTAGCACTGACTTGGTTCTAGCGTGCAAATGCTCACAAAGAGATTGGGTCATGTGGCCAAATATTCCTCCAGCATCCCCATCACTGCAGAGGAGGAGCCCGTGCGGTAGGCCATCCTTGGTTGCATTCATTCCTGCAAGTTATTTTCAGACATGGGATTTACAGGCTCAGTCCTGAATCTGGTGAAAATGGGAATGGCCAGCGCCAACTCAAACTATTTTGCTGCCCAGGATGAACATTAGTCCTCCCCTCCTCCTCTTGTCATCTGCAAGATGGAAACAATTGCGATTATTCCTCATGGATTTATAGCCACTTTAGTTTCATTCCTTTGGATGGAGCAAGGAAAATGGGACTGCAACTGGGAAAAGGGAGTAGCAGTCAATTGCCCAGCATGCTTCAGATCCTGTCATCCCAAGGGTCTGGGGAGAATTGCATTCCCATTTGAGGAATTTTAGGATTTTTCTGGATCTCAGGGAATCCTGCATCCATGTGAACTTGGGCCCAGCCCTTCACTTGCAGACTTTGACTGGACTTCTCTCTTCTCGGCACAGGCATCCAACAAAGTGAGACTAGCAGCCATCTGCACCTTCAACAAGCTGTATGAGATCATCAAAAAGGGTGGCAAAGAGCAGATGAAAGAGCTCGCCCTTCAAAGCCTGGTGCCCCTGATGGTGCACCTCCAGGATGACAGCATCCCAGTGACCCAGGTAGGCTGCAAGGTACACAGTACCAGTATAACCTCTACTAGCGTGGGTCCTATGGGGCTTAATTAGAATACAACTTGCAAAGATATAACTGAGCAAACATGTCTTTAGTAAAAATCAAAATTATACAAAACATGCAACAGTTTCCCAGTACAACCGCAACAACTAATCTTTCTCTGAGTCCAAAAAAAAATATGGAGTTCTTGCTTGCAACTTTGCAGTAGGCCAGTCCCAAAGTGTCTTCAGTTTCACAAGGTACTGGATACTTCAGTGGGCCTTTTGTAGATTCCTTAACTTTAGACTCCAGGATAATCCAGAATTAGCAGCTTAAATAGTGTAGTTCAAGGTATTCGCCCTGCAATAACAGTATAAATATAACAAATATCAAGAATGCAAAAATTATTCCTCATCCCCTTGCAGTTCTGCTGTACACAAATATCAGTTCAGTTTATCATACTCGATTTCGTCTGATCTCGGAAGCTAACTAGGGTCGGCCCTGGTTAGTACTTGGATGGGAGACCGCCTGGGAATCAGGCTTCCTGCACTGAGCAGGGGGTTGGACTCGATGGTCTTATAGGCCCCTTCCAACCCTATGAGTCTATGTCTACCTTATACAAGGTGAAAAGAGCACAAAATCATGCATCACTTCTTTAGCATTCAGCTTCCTAGCAGAACAAACTGACTCTTTTTGTTTACTTTTCTCTTAGTCCTCCCTCTGAGCGAGGACTCCACCCCTAAGGGACTAAACCACCCAATCTATTGGGTTTACACCAGCTGCAGGTTTTTGCAGGCCTGTGGGCAAGCAATCCGCAAAGGGACCCCTCCCTCAGTAAATCTACCTTCTCACTACCATCGTCACCAGCTGCTCTTGCTTAGGGATGTCAGAGAATTTCGCCACGAATCTCGGGGAGGCCGAATGCCAGCGCATTCGGCCCCCCGAAATCGGTGGCGAAACGGTCTGCCCCCCCGCCCCCCCCCGGGACGGGACTTACCTTGGGCGAATCTCCCTGGCGGCGGCGGCTCCGGCGGTGGTTCGGCGGCGGCAGCTGCAGTGGCCGGTCTTCTGACCGGCTGCCGCCGCCGCCATTTCCAAGTTAAAAAAAAAAAAACATGATAGGCTACATAAAGATTTACGTAGCCTATCATGGCTAGATTTTTAAAAAATACCATGATAGGCTACGTAAATGTTTACATAGCCTATCATGGCTGAGTTAAAACAAACCGCGCGTATGCTACGCTATTTGCGTTCCCCTTATTTTCGCCATAGTCTACGTAAATGTTTACGTAGACTAAACGTGCCAAAATAAGCAACGCAAATGGCGGTGCCCATGGGCGCCGCCATTTGCGTACACGCATTTGTTTGTTTTTTAACTCAGCCGTGATAGGCTACTTAAACATTTATGTAGCCTATCACGGCTGACTGCAGGGACGCAAACAGCGGCGGCTACGGCCGCCGCCATTTGCAGACCCGGTCGGCCAGGATTCGCGGCGGGAGGGATGGGGCGCCTCCCCCCCAGCCAGAATTTCGGGGCGGGGGAGGGACGGGGTGCCTCCCCCCCAGCCAGAATTTCGGGGGGGAGGGACAGAACGCCTCCCCACCCCGGGCAGAATTTCGGGGGGAGGGACGGAGCGCCTCCCCCCCACCGCGAATCAAATTTCGTAAAGGTAAGTGACTTTCGTACATCCCTACTCTTGCTTCTCATCCTCTTTCTCATCATTGCCACCACTTGCTTGTTTGACAGGTGAGCAGCCAGTGAGCAAGTAGGCCATGGCATCTCCTGCTCCTCTATAACACAACCAACGTTGCCTGGGCCAGAGTGAGAGGCAGGTGAATAAGTAGGTTGCAAAGGGGGTTCTTGTCGGTGGGCCGCTGCTGAGGTGTGGGCCCTTGGCAGATGCCCAACCATGCCTGCCCTTGACATCGGCCTTGAGGGTACATACAAGCAGCTCAGCCCTCTGGCTTGTATTTAAGAAAGGGAAGGATTCACTCTGGTGTATGTTCCCATGGGCTTACCGTCACCATGTGCTTTGGAAGCTGCTCCTCAAAAGCATCCAAAGTTACACGCTCACACAGGCTTCACATTAGTGCTGTGCACCACCTCGGTACGAAGCCCGAATAACGAGGCAAAGCAGGCTGTTTTAGAGGTTCCTCGGCGTGATACAAAGTGGATCAGCCCAGCACCAAGGCACCATGAAGCGAAGTGCCCCCTCCACAAGGCACCTCCGTTTGCCTCTGAGATTTGTAGCTCTTTATGCCTTCTGAGCAGCGGAGACAGGCTGTCTCTAAAATGTATCAACTTCTCAAAGATCATGCAGACCGGCATAAGGAGGAGGAGGAGGAGGGAGGGGGAAGGCAAGTGGACGCGGGAGGTGGGGGGAGGAGGGAAGGCAAGCGCAGGAGGAGGAGGGAGTATGCTTTGGCGCACAGGAACTCTCGGCCAGAACTGACACCAGCAGTCTCCAATCAGAGAGAGTGGTGGAGGAGGGGGTATATATACTTTGGCTGTGGTTGTTTATTGTGCGAGGTGGTTGGTTGGGAGAGGACTGGGTTTGTCTGCTTCAGTCTGGGGTGTGTGCGTGTGCACTCATTGCAGCTTATTCTTCTTTCTCCTCCATTGAGCTCTGTCTTTCCTTCATTGTTACAAACAGTTAGTAGCAATGATTATCGGTTAGCTCGGTTGTTCTTCGCTCCCCCCGCTCCACTGTTCCATGGCTTGCGTTGGTTGGGTCGGACTCGGGAGAGGGCTGCCTGTGTTTGTGTTCTGACTCTGGCAGTTTCTGCAGAGTTCTATTCCAACTCGTTTGTTTTGTAACTGTCTCGATCTAATTCTGTCTTTCCTTGATTGTTAAAAACTATTTTGTTTGTTTTTAACGGTCTAGATAGGACTGTGTTTTTAAAAATCTAAGGAAGAAAGAGTAGAGGAGGAAGGAATCATAGAATAGTAGAGTTGGGAGGGGCCTACAAGACCGTCGAGTCCAACCGCCTGCTCAATGCAGGAATCCAAGTCAGAGCATCCCCGACAGGTGGCTGTCCAGCTTCCTCTTGAATGCCTCCAGGGTGGGAGTGCCCACCACCTCCCTAGGGAATTGGTTCCACTGTCGTATTGCTCTAACAGTCAGGAAGTTTTTCCTGATGTTCAGCCGGAATCTGGCTTCCTGTAACTTGAGCCCATTATTCCCTGTCTTGCACTCTGGGAAGATGGAGAAGAGATGCTGGCCTTCCTCTCTGGGACAACCTTTCAAGTACTTGAAGAGCGCTATCCTATCTCCCCTCAGTCTTCTCTTCTCAAGGCTAAACATGCCCATTTCTTTCACTCTGTCCTCACAGGGCTTTGTTTCCAGTCCCCTGATCATCTCTGTTGCCCTCCTCTGAACCCTCTCCAGCTTGTCTGCATCCTTCTTAAATTGTGGTGCCCAGAACTATACTCAGGACTCAAGAAGAGACCTAACCAGTGCTGAGTAGAGGGGAACTAGTACTTCACGTGATTTGGAAACTATACTTCTATTAATTTTATTGCTGCTTTTATTGTTTTTATGTTTTTATTGCTTTTAATATTTAACTGGTTTTATGTATTTTATTGCTGTAAGCTGCAGGGGGGGGGGGGGGCTTCTGCCCTGAAAGGCAGCCAAGAAATGTTTTGAATAAATAATAAAAAATTTGGAGCTTGGGGAGACTGTCATGGGTACTCTCACAAAATGGCTGCCAAGCTGGGCACGGCCAATCACAAAAGACCCCTTTCTCTGAAGGCAAACTGGGGAGGCTAAAAGAATAAGTAACTTGCCCCAGAACTCAAGTAAAAGGCAGTGAGGGAGTCTGAGCAGGTTGGGGAAGGCTGATGCAATGCAGGGGTGATCCATTTTTGGCCCCATAGCTGAATTAGTTCTGGGTAAGCACAATTGGGGGGTGGGTGCGTGTCAGCCGTGGGTGGAGTGCAGTGGATGCTGGTGGCTCCAATGTCAGTGGGGCAATGAATCCGCTCCAGGTTTCAGTCAGAACCAGTCCATACTCTAAAGGAGCCATCCCAGGTGTGCAGCTCCTTTAGAAGTCCGACTGGTTCTGACTGAAACCTGGGACAGATTCACTGCCCCACTGACATCGGAGCCACCAGCCTCCACTGTGGGGTGACTCCACTGCGATTGCCTACAGCCCCATACACACACACGCTGCAACTGGGCTTTTACATGTCTCCACTGGCACTCACGCTGTCTTTCAAAGCCTCATTGCAGTGTGGGAGGGAGGAGGGGAAACCCCTTCTCTCCAATCGCTGATCGGAGATAAAGGCAGCAAGGAAACTGGCAGGCCGGATGGGGACCTCCTGCAGGCCTCTGCATCGTAGAGGGTGGAAATTCACCGTGAGCAAGTGGCTGGATGTGGATGAGGCAGCTTCGAGAGTAGACCAGCCCTGAGGTAGATCACATAGGAAGGGTTTCACAGGTCCAGGATTGGCATCTAGATCTTGCTGAGTCCACAGTTACTGGACCGGCCTTGCTCTGTCCTGACAGGAGGCCGGTCCAGTAACCGGTGGGAACCCAACTGCTTCCTTTCAGTCTGTCGTCTCATCTGGAATTTGAGTTTTTAGTAACAGCAACTGCACAAAGCGTGATTTCCCTCTCCTCTCTTCTGCAGGCATGCTGGGCTGCTCTGAAAAGAACCGACCGGTTTCTGAAATCCTGCATCCAATTCTCAATCCAGGAAAGCGAAATCCGGAGCTTCTGCACAAGCCTTGTGAGCGGTCCTTGTTTGCATCCTTTGCTGGGGAGGGGGCTGTGGGGCCCTTTTCTCTGCAGAGACTGCTGAAAGGGGGAGACTCCAGGCATCTCTACACCAGCCTAAAATCCTTCATTTAAAATGCGGCTTTCTGCTTCCATTTTAAATGCAGGATCAAAACGACTCCCATTTTCATGTGCTTCCTTCCCCACCATCCCTTCCCCCCTCCTTCTCTCCCGTAGCTGAGTCTTCCGTTATCTTCCACTGATCTCACTCCTCTTCTTGCTGCTTTTCCTCTTTTCACGGAGGGAACTCAAGCAGAACACTTAGCTGTGATCTATTTAAAAACAGAACAAAGGGCATTAAGTGCAGGAGATGCCTTGAATGATCATGGTGTCATGTAAAGAGCCCGTAAACTTCTGTGAAGGAGCCATCTGAATCGCAAGATAAAAGCTCCATGTGAAGAAAGCCTCCGTGCTCAGTGCTCGCTGGTGAGGGATAAATTGCATTGTGCCTTAAAGAAAGGAAAGGACTCACACCCCCCTCTCTCTCCCCTTTTGGTCCTCCTGCCACTAGGTGAAGCGCTACAGAGGACAAGGGGAAGGAATCCTTGTGGAGCAGGCATTTGCTTACCTGGAAAACCCCCAGAAAGCACTGAGAGATGAAGCAGTCAGTCTGCTAGGCAAGCATCATCTTCATCATCTGCCCCCCTCAATGTACCTGGTACTTTACACAGTATTTTAGCAACAACAACAAAAAAAAAGATAGTTCTCTGCCTCCACAAGGTCTACATTTCAACAGGGGAAACAAGGGAGAGAAGGGAGAGGTAAAAGGGAACAAGGGTCGGATTTGAGCAAATTCAGCGACACATACTTAGACTTTGGTTGAGCCGGGGATGAGGACTAAAGGGTTAAACAATAAGATCACCTTAATCATTTAGAACTTTTCTTTTGCTCTCTTGGTGGCAGGCCTCAAGGGCTACTTGATCAGACCCTTAATTTTGACTCGCTAATAAAGCGAGCCAGATGCCCACTTTCCAGAGGTTTGCAAAATGAACCAAGCTCTGAATGCTTCTGTTGAGGCTAATCATTCTGGCTGCTCCTAATACCACTGGAGTGTGTGGGTTGGTGGTCACTGTGGTATGGCTTGGTGCTGAGAAATTCTTGGGCTGAGCAACCAGGATCATTACTTCTAAGTAAGTTTCTGCTAGGGATGTACAAACCCCCCACTATCCAGTCCGGGGGGGGGGGGGGGAAGAGAATGTGTCCACTGTGGGGCAGTGCGGGCCACTTGGGGCCCCGTGGAATCCTCCGGAGCCCATCGCCTCTGCCAGAGTTGGCGGAGTGGCTCTCTGGCTTTCTAAAAAATGCGATACGCTAATGGCAGCTGCCGTTAGCCTATCGCGGGAAAATTGCAGCCATAAATGGCGTATTTTATGCCATTTGTGGCTGTAAAGCACTTACTTTTACCTAAATTGCAGCTGTTTATGGCTGCATTTAGGTAAAGGTAGGTGCTTTACAGCCGCAAATGGTGTAAAATATGCCATTTACGGCTGTAATTTTCCTGCGATAAGCTAACAGCAGCCGCCGTTAGTGTATCACGTCTTTTAGGAAGCCGGAGAGCCGCCCCGCAGGAACTCCTCTGGAGCCGGAGGTCAGTGCAGCCGATCCACCGTGGACTCTGGAGGTTGGATTCTTTGGGCTCCAGCCTCATTTGAGACCGCAGCAGATTTCTCCAGCATCCCTAGTTTCTGCCTTGGCCACCACCCACCAACATTACACCAGGCTCTGGTTGGAGGGCCTCAGAGTTCTTGTAAAAAACAAAGTAGATCCTGCAAGGCTGAAGTCTGTCTATCTGTGGCCATAGGGCTCCTCTCAGCAAGAACTGTCTGCTCCAAGTTCTGTTGCCCTGACTGAGGGAGGGCAACAGATCTTGGAACAATATATAGCAGCCAGTGACACCCAATTGTCTTGCTGGGATCACCTGGTTCCAAGGAACAGGGGGATTCTGAGCCATAGCATTAGTGCCCCAGCTTGAACTGCCTTCAGTTCCCTCTTAGAAACGTAGGAAGCTGCCTTAGATAAAGTCAAGGCCACTGGGCCACCTATCTCACTACCGCCCATAACAGCTTTCTCCAACCTGGCACCCTGCAGAAGTGTGGGACAACATCTCCCATAGCTGGCTGGAGGATTGTTGTCTGTCGTCCAACACATTTGGAGGGTGCTAGGGTGGGGAAGACTGATCTGCAGCGACTGGCAGCAGCTCTCCAGGGGCTCAGAGAGATTCTGGGGATTGAACCCAGTACCTTTTGCGTGCCAAGCGTGTGCTCTGCCATTAAACCACGGCCCTTCCCTCAGGGGCGCCAGTGTAGGGAACAGTGAATTGGTGTCTGAGAGACTTGCAGCAGGCTCCTGATCCAAGTCCTACAGCACCTGGTCCAAGTCCTACAGCACCCAGCAAGCATTTTTCTGGACTTGCCCCGAGTGTGTTAGAACATTAATTTCTTAAGCCTTGTTGGCATTTGAGGGAGCCCTTTCTGGCCATGAATGTTATGGCTGTTTCCATCCCCAGAAACCATTGCTCAGGAGACAAAGCACAAAGAAACACTCAATGCCATTGCTACTGGTGAGTAGAAGTTGGATTTTACCTCCCCCTTGACACCCCTTCCCCACCTGGGCCTGGTGCTGTTATCTCCTTCTGGCTGTGGGGGGTGGACAGGCCGGCTATGCATATTTCCACACTTCATGTAGGGTGTCTTCAACAGCATGGCTGTTCTCTGCATTCCCTTTCTCTTCCCTACTCAGTCCTCAATCTTGTGAGCCTGAATGCCAAGCCGTCCAACATCTACCTGGTGGCATCTGAGATCATGGAGACAGTGGGGCATGAGCCATCTTCGGAAAACCTCCTGGACAGATACTTCAGCAGAATCAGAATGATCTGCAATAGATGAGAACTGCTTCTTTGAAGAGGGGGGAAGGTAAATATTAGGGAAGGAGAAGCCTAGTGGGATTATTTTCTATCCCCCCACCCACCCTCTTACCCAGCAAATTTAGACAAAAAAAAACCTAGGCCCAGTGCGGGATTAACAGTTGGCCGCCATCTTGGATTGTCAAGCATGATGACGACTTTCCTCACTTGTGACTAGCACACATAAGCATTTTGGAAGTTTTCTTTGCAGGCATTGCTCATCTCGATACTTGAGTGAAACCAGTTGGATCAAGGGCTGATGGGTTGGAGGGCACTAGAGCCCAATCTACATGGCCGATTTAGTGTGGAGCGATAGCACATCAGGGTCATTCGCAACAGATGACACTGTCACCAAGCTGCAGCAACCCTGCAGCTTCCCTCTGGAAAAGGCGCATTTTCGGAAAGTCCTTTTAGTGCGTCTTTTTCCTTAAAAATTGCTCCAGTGCGATTCTGCTGCAGTGTGCCCCATCCTCCCGCATTCAATCCTGGGTGTGCCTATTTCTGTGACCTGGTCAGGGGGTGGGGCCACCTATTCCCCCCCCCCCATTTTCTCTTTTACCCCTTTTGCAGTAGCCTTTGGTCCTAGCCTAGGTTGGGGAAGGCTGATTAAGGGCCTACTGAAGGTTGTTGTTCTTTGCCAGGACTGACTCCCTCCCTGTTTCCATCTCCCTAGCCTGGACGTGGACCATGCCTACTGTTCCTCATCACCTGGTTGGATGTTTGGCCTGAATCACGGTTCTCAGGATGCCTGCATATCGATTAAGGATCTGCTGCTCCTCCAACCCTTAGCGGACATTTTAATCCCCTCGATCGTCCTCAGGCTCCTCTCCTTGATGCCTCATAAAATTCTCCAACCTTGCTCTACTGCAGCCTTTTACCCAACCTGGCGCCCGCCAGATGTGTTGGACTACAACTCCCAGCATCCCCAGCTGGAATGCTTGGAGTTGTAGTCCAACTTATCTGGAGGGCACCAGGTTGGGTAAAGGCTGCTCTACTTATACAACAAGGTGTCACTTCTGAGTTCAGCTAGCCCAGGCAGAGGGGCAGGGTGGGGCGTTGTCCTTTCTGAGGACTTTCCCCAATTTTCTTTTATTGCCTGTGTAGGACGTTGTCCTCAGGAGGCCTCTCTCAACCAATGAGGAGTAATAATGAAGGAAGAAGTTTTGTCTTGGAATCCCTCTGTTATTTTATTTATTGCAGTATTGGTACCCGCCTTTCTGTGTCAAGGGCATATTTCAGGCAGCATAGAAGATATGATGGAATAAAACTGAAATGCAGCCTAAATACAGTCTCTGCTTCTGTATCCTTCATGATACAGCCCACTGTCCGAAGGTCTCCTGCTCGCTGCTCCTCAAAAAAACTCTTCTCTTTCTCCCTTGTGGTCCCATATGCTTGGAACCACCTCCCAGAACACCTGTGTGACACCATCTGTCTTCCTTCAAATCTCACCTTTTCCATCAAAACTCATCTTTTTGTGAAGAGTTTGGCACAATTATAGATGTGAAGTCCTGTGGGGAAAACAGAATAAAATTGGGGAAGGGGGGACCAAGGGGAGGGGAATGGAAAAAGAAATCTCCCAGGTTTTCCCCCCAGGGGGCGTTGAAAAATTTGGGGGGAAACATTTCCCATTTATTCATTCATTTATTCCCAGGCTTTCACATATAGAGGTACAACCCCTCATTCCCATGCTCCGCTGTGTATTTAAATGCATTACTACATGCTGTCTTATGTTTGGTGATCTTGTGGGTTAGTAACTCAAAAATCACATGGTCTTAAAATATGTCTCCTTGTATTATATCTGGAGTAAAAATAAAGAGGCAATTAGTTTATTATAGAGAAAGAACTCAGGCAGCGGTTGAAGGCACGGTGCTCCCAAGTGCCGACTGAGTCATGACCTTGTGGGCCTCGCTTGTAATCAGTGATTGGAGATAACAGCAGGGATCCCTCTCCCGGCTCTAGAGGAAGATGGTGTCTGGGAATCGCCGATCATGGCAGGGCCTGGGAGGGAGTCTCCCCGGGCTAGATTTAGCTTGCAAGCTCCCCAACCCCAATGTAAGCATTCATTTTGAATCAGGAAGCTGTACTTGTGTGATGTCATCGTCTTATTATAAATTACATGTGTAATAAAACTTGTGCCTTTCCTTGCATCCAGTGCATTACTCCAACACATCTTTTGGGAGAGTTCCTTGCTGCTATCATTAGCAGGTTTATACGGGACACAGATCCATCTATTAGCATTACAGAAAACTACCTCCCATTCCTGGTATGACTCAACATAAGTAGCCCATTCTTCTTCCTTCAGCAAACACCAGAGGATGAAAGTTTTCAGTCTAATGCATCCAGTGGTATGCTGTTCCCCAGGCACCCAGGACAGCACCATTCCTCCTGCTGGGTATAGCCTGCACAGTGAGGACTCTGGGAGCAATGGAAGCTGATTGCATGCAAGTGAGGGTTAAGGGGGCCAGGGGGCCTGCTGTTTGTTGTGCAGCAGCAGACCCAGCACAGGCAAGGAAGCAGCCAATGAGTTCAACAAGGAGTTCCTCTGCTTCTCTACATTCAGTACTTATGAAAGACTTGCAGTCCAAAATGCATTTTTTGCAATCAATATGTATTGTCTACTCTCCTGTGGCTGACAGCAGCCTCTCCAGCATCTCAGCCAGCAGTTTTTCCCATCACCTGCTCCCTGATCCTTTTGACTGGAGATGCCGGGGCTGGAAATGGGACCTTCTGCAAGCAAAGCCGGGGCTGTACCATTAAGGAACTTCCAAACCACTCCAGACCCCTTTGCACCCAGAGAGCAAAAACTCTGGTGTCCTGGGGATAGACAGCGACGACAGAGAGGCCCACAGCTCTGCAATCATGCTTGCTATGGGATCTACACAAGTCTCCATGTCCCTGTTAGTTAGATGGTGCATCTGAGAGTACCCAGTGGTACCTGAAAACTGGCAATATTGGAGTCCCACCCAGTCTCCTTACACCAGACTCTATATATCCTAAGGACACACCTGCTTGTTTGCAGCAATACAACTGGGATAATAAAATCAGAAAGAGCGTAATGAGGGGTTGAAGACATTTTTATTCAGCAAAGTCAATCATTCCAACCTTAAGGAGTTGGTAATAGCTTTCCAGTTCAGCTCCTTCATAAAACAGAGGAGCAAAAGTTTTAAAGGAGTCTGTTAACTCCAGCAGAAGAATCATTGAGGATGATATGTTGCAAAACAAGGTCTGGAGGAGGAGAAGTCTCAGTCTGTAAGGAAGAAAGCAGCAACGTCAGTATCCGCCTTCAAAGAAATGTTTGTGTCATTGCCTAGTGACAGATAAAAGGGGTGTTGTTCAACTGAATGATTATATTTGTGGTTTTCGAACTTTATTCCTCTAGAGAAACCTTTCCATATTGACGTCTGCCAAGGGAGACCTGCATGGCTGGTATTGAGCTGCCGTGCGTTAGTCATGATTCTGGTGCATGTTCTAGAGTTCTACTGTCAGTTTATGCAGAATACTGGAAAGGCCTACTTGGCTTCTTTATTGTGCCCATGCAAACAAAGAATGGACCATGGAAAATATGCCACACTCTCCAGGGGCTGCACTTTGCAAGAGGAGATCAGCAAGATCTATTTCAAAGAAGCTTGCCTGCTGTTTCCGACATTTTCACTGAGGAACCCCATATAAGCTTCTAAGGAATTGCGGTGTTTTGCAGAACATAGACGGCCCATCAGCCCTAGCCAGCATAGCCAACAGTGAGAGATTATGGGAGTTGCAGTCCAACAACATCTGGAGGGCCACATGTTGCCCGCCCCTATCGTACTTAAAGCATGGTGTAGGAAAAAATCCACGTGCAATCCCAAAACCATATTCCTGCCACCACATATTCTCACCTCTTTCTTTGCTGTCCAAGGTCTCTTCTGATGATGATGCTGTTGGTTCCAAGGAAAGATCAAAGAGTGATTTGTGCCAACATGGCATGATACCACTAGCCTCAACCTGATTCATATATTGGGAACATGGGAGACTTCACTAGCCAGAAGAAAGACGGGATGTGCAGTTGGAACCAAAGCTCCATCAAGGCTGATGTACCTTCCTGCAAAATTTTGATCTCCTACACCAGCCATCTCCAACCTGCCCCCTCCAACCTGCCCCACCGACATACAGGGAGCTGCCCAAAGACCCAGAGGATTGTTCAGTGCTTACAGCTTCCCCTTTAAAACAGTCATTCTCTCTCTCTCAATCTCTCTCTCTCTCTCTCTCTCTCTCAATCTCCCCCCCCCCTTTATTATTGTTTTTTTAATTGAACATGTCTAATCTGTGTAACCCAATTTGTATCCTGTGGATAGAGCGATGAATGAATGAATTAATGAATTAATGAATACTATCAGTGGTTGCTCCCAGAAGAGGCCTCCTTTCTCGCAAGGGTTGGATACTCACCCTGGCCTGGAGGTCTGTATCCATCACAGCCAATTTGGGGTCTCTTTTGGCTGTACTTATCACAGAACTGTGGATTTCTAGCTTGATTACAGCACCAGTCATAGAATTTCAACTCTTCATCTACAAACAGGAATGATGAGAAGGAAGGAAAGGAAACCATGAGATGATGATTTGGAAACATTTCCAACAAAGAGCCTGCGTTGGACAGAGGACTGGGGTGTTGGATGTCTCTGCACTTTGCTAGAACTAGGGCTAAAACTACCTTTGTTCCTTACAGTTTCTCTTATTAAGGCACTGCTTCATGGCTGCCTGACTTTGGGCAACCTTCTTGCTTTTGCTTAACAGCTAACAGCCTTGCAGGAGCAAGAGAAAAAGTGGGAAAAGGCTGCAGAGAACTCTCATGCATCATTAAGTGTGCTACGTACCATTGTTGAGGGAGCTTCTCCTGGAACCCTTCCAGACTTTCTCCTGATGACCTTCCACGAGCTGCTTATTTTTGTTATATAGACACCGGACCCCAGCGCCATACTTGTTTGGGGTAGAGGAATACAGCAGAGTTAAGCGGGAGTCCATTACACCTGCAAGAATTAAATATGTTAGTACCATGTGGTGGGCCCTTGAGGGCAGGGTGTGGATGTGTAGGGTCAAAAAGCCCATTTTACACCCCCAACTTCCTACATATTGAAAAATAGGGACACTCTTGTCTACTTATAACCCTCTTATCCTCAAATCCAGGATCGCTGCTTCAAACTTCCCCCATCTTCATTATTGCACATTGCTGAAGGCCATACACCGCCATATGCTGGATTCATTTACTCTTACACTGGCTGCTGGAGCATTCTGTCTGAGTAAACATTCTGTTTTAGGTGGTTTCATCCCTCCTTGGGAGTTTCACTCCGATGGGAAATGATACTAGAAAGAGGAATGTCAGCATTTTCTGCAACAATTTGTATTTTATAAATACATCCTGAACTGAATTGTCACCTGTTAAGATCAGAGTTCTGGTGAGAAAAGTGGCTGTTCCCCGGTCACCTGCCTGTTTGTGTAAGTTTTCCCCCTCTCTAGTCACTATCCCAGACATTGGATCAGCTGCTATGACCTAAATGAATGTTCAGAAACATTCTAACTACTAAGGATGGACATGTTAGCAACTGAATGCTGACAAACCTTGCTGCTCCTGTGAAGGAATCAAAAGGATGGTTGAAAAACTTCTTATGTAGCAACATGGTGAATTGTGTGCTGTTAAAGTTTAGGAGGACTGTAAACAGGGTTTAGGAGATAGGATTTGATTTGAAGTAGCCACTAAATCTTTGTCTGCAGGTCTTTAATTACTATGTATGGTGTCGGATATCTTGGCCAAGTAATGCATTTGGCACCAATGGAGGTCCCCCCGCCCTTTTTAGCACCTGTAAAGGGGGGATGGGTGAATTTAGTGGTGGGTGGGAGTGGCTGGGTGGAAAGATTTAAGCCTCCCCTACACGTGTGTGCTGGTTTCAATCCAGATTGGAGCGCTGCAGGGAAGTTAGGATCATCTGCACACTACATATTTTAGCCTTGGAGCACTTGCTTTATGCATCTACCTGAGTGGAAACCACAAGACAGAGTACCGCCCGTGTAATGCACCTTTTTTGCTATGTGTGTAGCGACCATCCAACAGTCCCTGCTGCAGTGAACAAGGGCAAGGGGGCAGGTTCTTGTTCCAGGCTGATGGCTGTCCCTCATGGCTAATCCAGTCAAGGCACCTTTGCCTGTAGTTCACCTGGATGCGGCTGTCCAGTTTATATATCCAGAGACCGCGCACATCTGGAAAGGAATGCAAATAAACAACAGAGGGATTGAGTTTAATTGGTTCACATTCAGCCCTAGTTACCGCGGTGTCTCCCACTCCTCTCCACTTGCTATTATTCTGGTATAACATCTTTGTTCAAAGTGCGGACTAGGAAGTTCCTGGTTCAAATTTTACCTCACAGCTCTGAACTCAAGGGGCCGGAGGAGGCTTCCTCTCCTCGCACCCCTGACAACATATCCTGAATAATAATGTAACTTTCGATAGATTTGAACTGTAAGCCATTTTGGGAAGCCAATCTTGGCTGCAAGGTGGGGTGTAAATATAATAAACAGAGGATACATACATAAAACAAGTGCCTGAGATGCTGAGCCTTGGCAAAGATCAAACTCTTGCCAGCTGCTCAACTTTGCCACCCATACCACCAAAAGAACCAGCCAGGGCTGAAAGGGGATACAACTGAATTGCAAACTGTTGCCAGGCAACCAGAGTTGGGACCTAGCAGAAGCACAGGCAGGCTGCGGGAGTGGAGGCCTGCAGCCCCAATGAATGGAATTAGGGTGACCAAAGGTGAAGGAGGGCAGAGCTCCTGCACCTTTATAGCTGCCTTCCCCAATGGTGCCCCTCCAGATGTGTTGGACTACAAGTCCCATAATCCCACAGCCAGCATAGTTTAGGGAAGCTGGCTGTGGGATTATGGGAATTGCAGTCCAACACAGCTGGCGCGCACCTGGATGGGGGAGGCTCCTTTATACAGTTGCCAGCAAAGCAGAAGCCACAGCTTCTCCCACTCTGCTCTTGCTGGTTCTGTTGCCAACCCCTTGCTGCCCTCTCCTTCCCCCATAACTACTGAAGGGAGAGACCACCCACTCAATATTTCATAATAGGAGTGGAAGAGTCCAGGCTGAGGCCCAGCCTAATGTCTGCTGCTCCTTCTGGAGCCTGACCGAAAGCAAGCCTCCCTACAATGCCTTCGGCCAGGCCTCCACATCTTTGTGACCCACCAAACCAAACAACAATAACAAATAACAAGCTGCCGTGCGTTATGGCCTGCTGAGGCTGAATATACCTCCTCATTTGGCTGGCTGGCTGTGACTACAAAAACACAGGGGTTGTCAAGCACCTGGCAGGCCATAATATCCAGCTGGTGGGGTGGGGTGTGTTTGCTTTGGTGGGTTGCAAGTTGCTCGGGCCTGCCTTAGAGATGGCTGCCAAACCACAATGCAGAGATCTTGCTTGTCTCTTGAACTATTTTGCTGCCTCAAGGTGGGGAAGGAGCTGCATCATCTTCTCCCACCCAGTACCACCCCCGGTTCTTGTACCCCTCCCCACCTTGCTTGCCCTGGGGCAAAACAAGAGTCCTGCTTGCCCAAGCAGACAACTGAGGACATTTTGTGCCCTTGCTATCTTGCAGTGCATCAACAGTACCTGTGTTGTAGCCCTGGGATTGATCTGGTCGGTATTTCTCAGCTGGCGTTTTAGACATCAGATCATCATTTCTGAAATATCCGTCGCCACTGAAGAAAAAGAAGAAAGTTATTGATCCTCATCTTCCCAAGGATATACAACAGGCGTGCCACTCTGGGCAGGTAATCTTTCAGATCTCCGCTCAAGTAGCTCAGTATTAGGGATGGGCCGAATCTGTCAATTTTGGTTGTGCTCCATTTCTCACTTTTCCAACCTTATGTTTGTTTAGGCCCAATTCTATTATATATATATATATATATATGCACATTTTCAGTCACATTTTTCCTAATATATGCATTTTTGTTTGCACTTTTTTTTCTCCAATGGATGCATTTTCCTAAGCTATTTTACCTATTATAATGCATTTCTGTGTGTACTTTTCCCTAACGTGTGCATATGTGTGTGTGTGTTTAATGGAGAACTGTATAGCAAAAATTTTGATGGGAAGCCAGTGCTGGGCCTTATCCAGGGATAATCAGGCACAAGTCCTCCAGTTCTTAGATCCACTCTGGTTAGAAAGATGAACATACCTGGTGTATCCTATCAGCACATTCGAGGGAGAGATTTTTGTGTAGTCCCATTGCATCCCGCCATCTTGATAAAGGAAAAGGGTATATGTTCTGTAACCATCAGTAGTAAGAATGGCTTGGTAAGTGTTAGTCTGGAAGAATAATATATGTTTTATTCTTTTATCCTTACTGTTCACCACTCTGAAATCTTTTGATGTAGAGTGGTATGTAAGTATTGTAAATAAATTATATACTGTATATATAGGCTCAAATTTCATCATTTATGAAGTTACAATACTAAAGTCTTCCTTTACAAAAAAGGCATGGGAAAGATTGTGCAAATTAAGCAGCCATAAGTCAAACACTGATTCATGCCCAGAGTATGGGAGACAAACAGAATGAACTTGAACTCTTCATACAAGAGGGAAATTGATAGGTGTAACTGAGACTTGGTGGGATGACTCTCATGACTGGAATATAACAATTGAAGGATATAACTTGTTCAAAAAGAAAAGGAGGCACAGAAAGGGAGGTGGGGTTGCACTATATATGAAAAAAACATATCTCTGCACAGAAATACAGGAGGATGAGCTTGGTAGCCCCAACTGGATAAAAATAAATGGAGCAAAGAATAAAAGGAACCTGGTGGTCGGAGTCTACTACCGGCCACCCAATCAAGGAGAAGACGAGCATGAAACTTTTGAAAAGCAAACAGCCAATGTTTCAAGCAAGCATGATGTAGTAGTAATGGAGGACTTCAATTTCCCCAATATTTGTTGGGAGACAAATTCTGCAAAACATGGCCCCTCCAGGAAATTCCTGACTTGTGTGGCGGATAACTTCCTCCTACAGAAAGTAGAGGAAGGAACTAGAGGATCGGCTATCCTTGACTTGATCCTAACCGACAGAGATGACTTAGTGGATAAAGTAGCTGTTACAGGAACTCTGGGGGAAAGCGACCATGTTGCACTTGAGTTCTTGGTTCTAAGGGAAGCAAAAGCTGAGTGTAGTCAAACACGTACCCTGGATTTTAGGAAAGCTGATTTTAATAAAATCAGAACAATGATAAGTAAGGTCCCATGGCAAGCGGCTCTAACGAGAAAAGGAGTCCAAGATGGGTGGGAGCTTTTAAGAAAGGAAATTCTCAAGGCACAATTACAAACAATTCCAACAAGAAGAAAAGGTGGAAGACAACAGAAGAAGCCAATGTGGCTTCACAAAAAGCTTAGAGATAACCTGCAAGGAGGCGAGGTGAGGCTGATGCCTCAGACCGCAGGCTTGGGGTGCCCTTAAGGGTGGCAGGGTGGGAGATGGGCCAGTCCAGGCCTGTCCAGTAGTTTGGGTATTTTTGTCTTTGGCCTCAGCCACCACTGGAATGCGGCCTCCGACAGTTTCCCCAGAATTCCCCTTGGGCTGAAAGAAGTTTGCACCGCTGTTATAGGATATAAAACTAAGACAACAGAAGAAGCCAATGTGGCTTCACAAAAAGCCTAGATATGACCTGAAAACAAAAATGGACACAAACAGGAAGTGGAAGGAAGGACAAGCAACAAAGAAAGAGCACAGACAGGTAGCACAGAATTGCAGGGATGGCATCAGGAAAGCTAAAGCTGAGAACAAGCTGAGGTTAGCGGGGCAGGCTAAAAGAATCAAAAAGGCTTTCTTCAGATACGTGCATAGTAAAAGGCAGAGGAAAGAAATGGTGGCTCAGCTATTAAATAAGGATGGAAAAATGATAACAGATGACAAAGAAAAGGCAGAATTGCTCAATTTCTACTTTGGCTCAGTCCTCTCCCAAAAGAGGGTCTATGATCCCCCTGGCAAAGGCGAGGTACAGGCTGAAGGGGCAGGATTGCAGCTTGAGATTGATAGACATAAGGTCAAGGAACACCGAATTACTTTGAATGAGTTCAAATCTCCAGGGCCAGATGAACTGCATCCTAGAGTAATAAAGGAACTGGCAAAAGAACTCTCAGAACCATTGTCTATTCTCTTTGAGCAATCATGGAGGACGGGGGAAGTGCCAGATGACTGGAAGAGGGCTAATGTTGTCCCTATCTTCAAAAAGGGCAAAAAGGAGGAACCTGGGAACTACAGACTAGTCAGTCCGACATCAATCCCTGGGAAAATTCTGGAGCAGATGATAAAGCAATCCATCTGTAAGCACCTTGAAAACAATGCCGTGATAACTCGAAGCCAACATGGATTTGTCAAGAACAAATTCTGCAGACTAATCTGATCTCATTTTTTGATCAAGTCACCTCCCTTGTAGACCGTGGGAATGCTGTAGACATAATATACCTTGACTTCAGCAAAGCTTTCGATGAAGTGCCCCATGATATCCTGATGAGCAGACTAGCTCAAAGTGGGCTAGATGAAACAACGATCCGGTGGATCCACAGTTGGCTACAGAATCGGACTCAAAGAGTGCTTATCAATGGGACCTTTTCAAACTGGGGAGAGGTAACAAGCGGGGTACCGCAGGGCTCAGTCCTGGGCCCAGTGCTCTTCAACATTTTATGAATGACTTGGAGGAGGAGGTGCAGGGAATGCTGATCAGATTTGCAGATGACACAAAATTGGGCGGGATAGCTAATACTTTGAAAGACAGAAACAACATTCAAATTGATCTGGATAGACTGGAGTGCTGGGCAGAAAACAACAGAATGACATTTAACAGGGATAAATGCCAAGTTCTGCACCTAGGAAAAAGAAACCAAATGCAGAGTTACAAGATGCGGGATACGTGGCTCAACAACACTACAAGCGAGAAGGATCTTGGAATTGTTGTCGATCACAAGCTGAATATGAGCCAACAATGTGATGTGGCTGCAAAAAAGGCAAATGCTATTTTGGGCTGCATTATTACAAGCATAGCTTCCAAATCCCGGGAAGTACTAGTTCCCCTCTACTCAGCACTGGTTAGGCCTCATCTGGAGTACTGTGTCCAGTTCTGGGCACCACACTTTAAGAAGGATGCAGACAAACTGGAGAGGGTTCAGAGGAGGGCAACAAAGATGATCAGGGGACTGGAAACAAAGCCCTATGAGGAGAGACTGAAAGAACCGGGCATGTTTAGCCTTGAGAAGAGAAGACTGAGGGGAGATAGGATAGCACTCTTCAAGTCCTTGAAAGGCTGTCACAGAGAGGAAGGCCAGCATCTCTTCTTAATCATCCCAGAATGCAGGACATGGAATAATGGGCTCAAGTTCCAGGAAGCCAGATTCCGGCTGAACGTAAGGAAAAACATCCTGACTGTTAGAGCAATATGACAATGGCACCAATTACCTAGGGTGGGCTCTCCCACACTGCAGGCATTCAAGACAAGGCTGGACAGCCATCTGTCAGGGATGGTTTGACTTGGATTCCTGCATTGATCAGTGGGTTGGACTCGATGGCCTTGTAGGCCCCTTTGAACTCTAATATTCTATGATTCTATGATCTGTCAATCTTGCCTCTCCTTCATGCTCTATGCAGGTTGGCTGCTTAGTTATTTTTTAATGTCGTACACGTTGATATGTATATACATACATCCTTCCCCTTGTTTTTAAACAAAATCAGTTGCAAAACTGCTCTGGAGATAAGTATACTTGAACTTGAGCATTGTAATCTAATATGTCAGGAAGGCACCAGGTTGAAGAAGGCTGTTTTAGAGTATCTAACTTTTCCTGGATTGGTTGGTTATTATATTTTTACAATATTATGATGTAAACCAAGTCAGGGGCCCCATTTCTGGCAGAAAGGCAGGATGGAAGTTAAATAAATCCTAAAAACAATAAAGAGCAATTCCATTAAAACCTTACATTTAAACAAAAAATCAAAACCATTGAAAATGGAATGGGGAAGCATACATAAAATAAAATAAATTGTCAAAACACTTGAAAATGTCAAATGTCCTTTCTCACACTAGAATGACTGTCTAATGTGACCAGGAAGTGGGTATTTTAGTAGTATAAAATATAACAATGAAACAAGGTATCACCAGCTTATTTGCAAGGATCTTTACAATAAAACCTTTCATTAAAAATAATTGGCTATTACTTAATGTACTGAACTAATAATATTATATTTTTTGAGGACAACTCACTCTGCTGTCCCGTCTCTGTGCCGGGTAGGCCTGGGCCTTCACCCAGGTGATCTTGAGTGTCCATCTGGCTGAATAGGAAGACTTCACATATGGGCGAATCTTCGCTTCCACATCCTGGACAAGGGGGTGTTTGGCAGAGTTCTGGGTAACATATTCCTGTGCACAATGGAGGAGTGTATAATATTACAGATGGTAGCCTCAGAATTAGAGAAACGGTGGAAAAGGAGAGAAGACAGGAAGCTCTAGAACCATTTCAGAAGTTCAGTCTAGAACCTTTCCATCTATGAATGCTTGATTCTAGCACGCAATAATACGACATTCTAGTGTGCATTTTATGTATTCAAAGCACTTTGCTCTGAAAAACATTGTCTCGACAACTCAAAATGAAAATGTCATCATTGGAAGCCTCTAAGATTAAGACTGCAATCCCAAATGCATTTACAAATGAGTGGATCCTGTTGTCTTCAGCGAGGCTTACTTCCAAGTAAGCATGCACAGCCACATTTGAACAGAGGTGCCACTTCAGATTTCAGAGTGGAGGGCAATATTCTCAGCAAAGCTTGCTCTTGAATATATTCAAGATTAAATAATGTTTAAAAAGTGATCCTGATCCAAAAGAAGACACACAGAGCCCTTTGAAGAAGCTTTAAAATCTGTTGTTTGAAACTGGTAAGTGCGGGGACTGGATCCAACCTCCTTCTGCTCCCCCACCTGAATAGCTGAGAGGTCGAATTTTAACCATTTTGAAAGGACTCCATGATCAGTCCAAAGCTGACTGGTGCAACACCTGTTTGTTCATCACATATAATAAACCAATCAAGGCTCACCTGGTAGAAGGTGGTGCCACTGCCTCTGGAGAAGTCAGCATTGTCCCAAAACACAGCTATCATTGGTACTTTCTCACGACCGTTAAACCCTTTGGGAGGTGGGTTAGGGTAGCTGGCAATATCTTTACCAGATGCTGCGAAAACTATTTGTCCATTGTCTGTGAACTAAGTAAGTGAAAGGATAGGGGTAAATAAGAAGATGGCGTAAACTAGACTTAGTTTTTTTTCTTTCTAAATTATGTATTTCTGGCAAACTGTAGTTGTAAATCTGTGGAAAGTGTAAACAGCATGGGGTGGGGGGATGTTATGATAAGCTCTGTAAAACATCATGCACATTGGCAACACTGTATTAAGGACAATGGTGATGATGACAATAATAATAATAATAATAATAATAATAGCAGCAATGCTTTTGGGCATCCAGACTGAAGTCTTTTATTTACAATCCAGATGTTTCATTTATCATCATCATCATCAATAACAACAACAACAACAATAAAAAGAACTGCAACATTCTGCAACAATTTCAGGTACTTCCAGGTGAGGCATAGCACCATCGCCCTGCCTCATTCACATAATTTTATGGAGGTTCAAGACAACGTCATCTTCAGCTCATAGCCCTCCTATGTTTTCCCACTGATTCTTCCATCTTTTCTCTTACTGCAGGACAATCCATAACGAAAGAAAAGACGGAATAGCTGCATGATGCCTTCTGATTGGGAGTGCAGGAGACCTCTGTCTGGAAGCACACTTAGAGTTTGGTTTCAGCTTCTAATGATTTCCACTTTTTAGAATGTGAATCTATGGTTACAGCTTCCTTGAGCCAAATATTGTGGATGCAGCCAAAGCATTTCAACAACCAGAGCTTGGAACAAAGGGAGTCCTTCTTCCATAGGTTTAGGGCACAATCCTATGGATGCTAGACAGTGTCTAGACCGCCATAGGATTTTTCAGTTTCTGGGAACCGAGCTTGGAGCCAGGACTCCAAGCTCGGTTTCCAGAAACCCGACTCCCTGCCCCCTCCCCTGCTTCTTTGTAGGCAACACAGTTTGTCCCCACCTCTGCACTCGTAAGAGCAGTGCGAAGCGGGCGAAAAGGGGGGTGTTCCTGGGGGTGGGGGTGGGAGGAGACTGCAGAAACGCCATTACGACACTTCTGATGCACCATCTGCCCCCCCCACTCCAACACGCCTCAACTGGTGTGGCCGACTCTCCCCATAGGATTGCACCCTTACACTGGTATGGAGCTACAGGAGACACACATACAGAGGGAGTTGCAATACCAAGAAGCACCTCACCCTTTTATTTTTTGTTTTGTTTGTGTATCTGGTTTACCAAAGAACTGACCAGGTCTATCCAAACTTTGAGTGCAGCAAGCTGCATGGTACAAAGTTTAAACAGGTAAAATATGTGAGAAATTTAAGGAATCTCTACCATTGCTCCCACTGACAACATGCTGGCAGCGGCTCATACATTCCACGCTCCACCCACTCGTGGGTAGGGCTTGAGGAAAACAAACCCCGGCCAGAACCTCCCATGAATGTGGGATCATTCTGCTCCTGTCTATGCACTCTTCCTCTTTGGAGGCCAGAGGAGAAACAAAGGGCAGGGGAAGCTGAACTCCTATCCTGCTCAACTCTCAGCAGGATGGGATTTTCCTTTCCCAGCTTTGTGCATCTGATCATGAAATTGTGTGGCGCAGTGTCTAATTGTGTCCATGCTGTGGATGAAAGGAACAAACCAGAGACACCAACTTAAATGGGTTATTCAATTGGCCACAACTTTTCAATAGGATTGGCAGAGGCATAGGGCATAGATCCTGCCATCAGGCAGCCTGACTGCTGTCTGATTTTCCTTCCTGGCCCACCTGCCAGGAGTGTAGGTGGCAGGTGGAAGGGTCAGAGACCCACCATAGCACAGACTGCTAATGTGAACCCCTTTGCCTCCACTTTGGATGTGGCCTGCTTGCAGCCACCGTGCTGGCCTGGTCTTGGTGCCACACCCACCCAGATCCCTTAAGGGGATCCCACCACAGGGAAGTAGGGAGCCCCATCCCACTCTCCCTCCCAAACTGAGCCAGCTCAATGCCTATCACGCCCCACAAAGTTGTGACATAAACAATACAATTCCACCACGATGGCCCACAAATAAATAGTTCAGCTTATTTACACATGGACTAAGCTTGCAATGAGGAAGGCGAAAACCCTGCCCCTCTTTCTTGCCCATTAGAAGCTAGGTAAAAATCCTTCCCAGCCCTGTTAACTGGCAACTAACTTCTGTCAGCTGCAAGATCTGCAGTTTACCAGCTGCAACTATTACCAGGTGTGGGTGAGTGGGGAAGTCAGCAACAGCAATGGTGCCAGCCGACCCAAGAGGCCCTGCTGTTCTGTGCACCAGGCGGACCAGAGAGGGAACTGCCCACAGCTGCTCCCATTCAGTTTGCCTCTTCATGGCCCCACCCCAGCAGAACCAGTCAGCCTTTTGATTGGCTCAGCACTATTGGGCTCCTGCTGGCTCCCTTCCTTTCCCATCACCAGGCTCATGTGCACCCACAATGGTGGCTCCCCAGTAAGCGGGGAACTCAATTTAATCTAAAACCATTGACTCACATAGAGGGAGTCGCGCAGTGTTTTTCCCAATGGGACTCCAATCTCAGGCTTGAACAGAGGTGAGTTAAAATCCACTTTCCTTTCAACATATTCTTTATCATTTGCACTTGGTCCATACGGAAACAGTGACACCCCTGCACATAAAACACAAGAATATTAATTAGCCGAGATGGATATTGTGGTCCATTATCTTCCCATCCCTTCATAGTCTACGTGCATCCTATATTTTGTCCCTTTTCTGTTGCTACAACCATGTCTGTGACTTCAAGATAGAATTTTATTTTATTTATTACATTTATTTTCCACCTTTTTTCCTCCAAGGAACTCAAGGCGGCATACATAATCCTCCTTGATCATTTTACCCTCACGACAACAACCCTGTGAGGTGGGTTGGGCTGAGAGTCTGTCTCTTTGTTCTCTCTTCCTCATAACCTCATACATGTCATGATTTTATTGCACTGGGTATCTCCCCACCCTTTCCTCTTATCACTGGCTGAAAGAGGTGTGGAAATGAAAACGGAGCAAAGACACATGGAACAATGGAAGCTCCCTGTGTTGTAGGACAGGCTTCCTCAACTTGATGTTCTCCAGTTGTGTTGGACTGCAACTCCCATCATTCCCGGCCAGCATGGCCATTGGCACCAGGTTGGGCAAGGCTGACCTAGATTGTTGGTCTTCAACTGGTAAGTCAGGAGGACCCAACACCAGGTTGCTGCTTGACCCGAGATGGGTTGCAAAAGCAATATAAACCTATTAGTGCTGTGCATGGACACCCCTGCTTTGCTTCGGATGCCACTCCAAATCAACTCAAACCAATTTGGACCCCATCCGCTTCAACTTGAATCCAAATCCGAAGCAAGATGCAGATATCCGGATCACTTGGTTTGGGTGTTTTGCCATTAAGTTGCATGCGAAAACACAAATGGCCATAACTTTTTCAGTTTTCATGATAAATACATGAAACCTGGGGCCCCTTTGCCCCCATGGAGGGGATCCCACCTGCCAAATTTCAGACTGTTTGGCCCAGTATTTTTTGTGCTAGGTGCAGCTGAAATGTGATTTTTTTCCACAAAACTCTCAAAGCAAAGAGCTCTACCTCTCAGCCCTGCGCCGCCACCGCCTCCTGCCTGCTTGGCTGTCAAAGTCTGGTCGCTGTCTCCTGTTTGCGAGGAGGAGATGGCTAGCTAGCAGCTGGGGCATGTGCCATGCTGCTGGTCAGCTGTCCTTGAAAGCCGACCAGGGAGGAGGAGGAGGAGGCACAGCACATGCCCCCCGCTGCTAGCTGTCTCCTGCTTACGAGGAGGAGATGGCTAGCGCCTGGGGCATGCACCATGTCTCCTTCTCCTCCTCCTACCTGGGTGATTCACAACGCTTTTTCTATACAAATCTATGTGCACACATAGACTTATGTGCAAAAAGTACTGTGAATCACTCATATAGTCAAGATTCCCGGCGCTTTTTGCATATAAGTCTATGTGCACATAGACTTCCAATCACCATGTTTTTTAAAAACATGGCGATGGCAGCAGTGGCGGAGGGACCAGCGAGCAGAGCAGGGGCTGGGGAGGCGTCCAGACGGGGGTGGGTTCTCACATCTTTAAGTAACACCTCCGGAATAATTTCTGTCTCTGAAATGCAGCTGTTTTTCTCCAATTATTCAGTCTTCCGCCCCTCCCTCCACCACTGTCACTGATTGGAGATTGCTGGGTTACGTTCAGCCTTGATTTGGCAACTAGAGTTTCCATTTGCCAAAGCTCCCTCCCTCCTCCTCCTCCTCCCTCCCTCCTCCTCAACCCCTCGTTGAACTTTCTCAGGTTGATACTCTTGGGGCCAGGCTGTCTGGGCTGCTCAGAACGCATCATAAGAGCTCTGAATCACCGAGTCAGATAAGGCGCTTCATATACAAGCCTCTTCACTTTGGGGTGCCTCATTGCCGTTCTACTCTGCCTTGTATCACGTGGAGGCACCTCTGAAGCAGCCCACTTCAACTTGCTATTCGGGCTTTGGACCGAAGTGGTGCACAGCCCTAAAACCTATAGTAAATAATGAAGTTGCTGGTCTCCAAATGCATGTTTGGGCTAATGGTGGGTCTTGGGTCTGAAAAGGTTGAAGGCAGTGACTTAGAACATCTAGTCTGGCCCTCAGTTTTTGCATCTCACCAAACATCTCTGTACCCTACTCCCCTAGCACATGATGGGATAACTGTAGGGATCACAAGAATTGTCCTGCTGGATCGGATCAAAGGTCCATCTAGTCCAGAGTCCTGTTTCCAACAGTGTCCAGCAAGATGCACCTGGGTGACCCCCAAGCAGTCCATGAAGGCAGTGACCGATCCCCCACTGTTGGTCCCCAGCAAATGGTATTTGGCGGAACACTGCCTGTGAATAAGCTCAGGTAACATTTAGCTGTCATGCTCAATAGCTGTTAGGATGGCCAGTTACACATCACTGAACAAGAGAACATGCGTTGCCAGAAAGGGGGACATAAGAGGGCACAAAAACTGCAAATGCTAATTTATATTTGTAGATGAACATTTAGAAGGAATTACTATAATGTAAATAGAAATGCAGTCCCTGTCACCATCGTGGGGGAGACTTCGACCAGGTGACCTGTTTGTCTGCTGCTCAGTCTGCTGCCCAGATGGGCAACTTCAAGGCCCTGCTCTGCTCTCTCTTCTTATGGTTTTTGATCTTTAAACTGGGCTTGGACTGGACAGCCCTTCAAACAGAGGTTATCTTCAAATAGCGAGCTGTCCTTTGGCAGACCTTCAAATAGAGGACTGTGCTCTGTAACCTGGGACACCTCGCTGCCCTAACGGAAATGCACTTTCTAAAACTTTCTAACCAGTTTTAAAAGCTATCCAAGCTAGTGGCTAGCACCATGTCTGGAGGTAGTTGAAGTAATAATAGCAATAATATCACTACTTAGCTACTTATATATCTGTAGAATTTCAGTGTTTTGTCTTAAGTGTCTTCTAAATCATAGCATCCCTGCTGACCATCCTTTCAATTATATTGCTACTATGATACAACTGGATGTACACACATAGCTACAATAGCCAGGAGGGGGCAGAGAACCAAACATTTTATCACTAGGAAGACCTTTGGAATTTGCTACCACTACACAGGGTGTAGTGATGGCCACCAATTTGGATGGCTTTAAAAGGGGGTTGGACAAATTCCTGGAGGAGAAGGGTGTCGATGGCTACTAGTCCTGATGGCTATGTCCTACCTCCAGTCCCAGAGGCAGTGAGCCTGTGTACACCAGTTGCTGGGGAACATGGGTGGGAGGGTGCTGTTGCACTCATGTCCTGCTTGTGGGTTCCTGGTCGACAGCTGGTTGGCCACTGTGCGAACCGAACACTGGACTAGATGGACCCTTGGTCTGATCCACCACGGCTCTTATGTTCTTGTTCTTATCATGTCTATAAGTATATTAAATGCACTTCTAGGTTCCCAGCCAACCCACCTGATGGTGCAGGAATTGAAACTGCAGGCCCATGGCCCAACTTTGCTGACTTGTCATTTCTGGTTGCTGTTTTCCCATTCTTGGGATTCTGGGAACTTGAATCAGGTTTCTTGTCTGATTTCTTGCTGGAGGCTTGTAAGGATTTTGTAGCCAGGGGGCCAACTCCTGAGTCTGCAAGGTGGGCATCCGATTTACCTGGGAGAGATGCTTTGGCACTGGCAGATGGTCCTTTGTTCACCTCAACAGCCGGCTTACTTTCAGCAGAGGAATGGGGCAGTGATGAGCTGCTAGAACTGCTTGAAGGTCCTGACTTTGCAGCCTTTGAACCTGAAGAGGTGCTGGGAGATGCATGGACAGAAGGGGACAGTTTTCCTGAAAGGATGTGTTCAGCACTTCCTGTCACTTGAACCTTGGAGGACTGAGGAGGTGTTTCCACTTTGACCTCAGGTCCCGACTTCCCGGCAGGCAGTTTCTTTGCTGAACTTAGCTGTGTGCCAGAGAGAGAGGAATGTGTTTCACCAGCAGTAGATGCTGTGGATGTCCCCTTAGTAGCTATTGAAACGGAGCTGCCAGAATCACCTCTTCCTTCAGAGAGTGCAGGGGACGAACCCTTTCCACTCCCCATGACCAGTTCTTTAGAAGAGCTTGAGAGCCCAGCGTTTGGTGGAGGTACAGCTACTTTGGTCTCTGAATCAGAGGGGAACAAGTCTATTTTGCCAGTTTCTTTGCCAGCTGATACCTTCTGAAAGGATGGACCACTGGATGGCTTACCGGCTACATTCCCTGTACTTGCAAGACCTGAATCAGAGGGTCTCAAAGAGAGTGGGTCACTGGGGGACAGTATGGTAGAAGACGATGCCTTTCCTGGTTCTTGATCTATTGCTATCTTTGTGCCTTCAGCCCCATATGACTGAGGAGAGACTCCCACACTAGCCAAGGCTGCAGTAGGGCTTCCCAAGACTCCTGTGAGAATCTCTGTCCCTGCTTTTGCCACTGGAGAGGAAGGATCTAACCCACCCATGGAACCACTCTTAGAAAGGACAGCCTGTCCGTTCCCAGCCAACAGAGAATTGTCTGTGCTTCCTGTGTTGCCAGGACTTGCCAGGTTGTTGTCACCCATATTCCCAGTCCCTAAAGGTGGCTGAGAAGAATCTGTAATGCCAGAAGCCTGGTTTGATGTTCCTTCAGTTGCCAAGCTCCCATCAGGTGATCTGGAACCAGGGAGCAAGGTGCCTCCTGACATTTTGTGGATCAATGCCACTGACCCATCAGCAGCAGAAGAGGGTTGAGGGAAAGTTTGTCCACCGGTTATTGACCCAGATTTCTCTCCAAGCTGCTTGGCTACATTTTCTTGACTCAGGCTGGTCTCTGTGGAAGAGGTGGAGCCTTTGGCAGCCGCTGATCCCAAGTTGGCAGTTCCCACTCCTTCAGTAGGGACGGAGAATTCTCCATCCCCAAGTCCACCAGAAACCTCTGAGCCAGCAGATGTTCCAGGTAATTGTGATCCTGTGGCTGACGGAGCCAAAGATGATTTCTTCCCACTCATAGTGGAAATATCTTCTGATTCTTCACCCCCCTCAGAACCCACAGCCCCTGCAGTCGCTGCACCACCTGCAGATGGTTGAGATCCTGCATTATTTGCTGACCCTGAGCTGGTCATTCCTACCCCTTCAGTGGAAGAAGAGACTGTTTGTGACTCTCCAGCTGATGGAGCCAAAGGTCCTTCTGTCCCACTCACACTGGAAGAGCCTTCCCGTTGTTCTGCCCCTGCAGTTGCTGCACCATCTCGAGATGGTTGAGATCCTGTGTTATTTGCTGACTCTGAGCTGGCAGTTTCCACCCCTTTAAGAGAGGCTGATTGTGGCTGTGTGAGTGATGGAGTTAAAGATGTTTCCTTCTCAGTTACACTGAAAGTGTCTTTGAGTTCTTGGGCCTCCTCCGAATCTGCAGGTGCTGTTTTTGACACACCATCTGGAGATGGTTGATCGTTACCTGAAGAATTAGAGGACACAGTAGGTTGAGTTTTTGATGACTCTGAAACAAAGGAGAGAGATTTTTCATCTAGGGAGGTGAAAGCAGATGAGGATTCTTCTCCTGGAGCCATGTTTGTTATGGGTTTCTCTCCATCCTCTACAGGTGACTGACTTGAAATTTCTCCACTAGCCAAAGCTCCAGATGGTTTCACAGGCAAATCTGCTCTTTCACCGGGTTCAGGTTCTATTGAAGACGGGAGATCAGCTCCAGTCTGGCTCTCACTGCTCATTTTCACAGCTATTTTATTTGAAGCCAATCTTGTGCTGAGTTCTCCATCCCTGCTACCTTCTGCTACTTCACCATCAAGAGGAGGTGAAGAGCTGATTCCTCCAAGAGGTAATTTAGGCTCTCTGGTGGATGCGACAGAAAATGCTTCCTCTATAGTGGATGGGGCAGAAGAGGCTTCCTCTCCATTCAGAGTAGCAGAGTCCCCTAGTATATCTGATCCTATGGAAGTGTCTGAGCCTGCCACCAGGTTGCTCTTTAGAAGTGGTTGGGAGGAACCTGGTGACCCAGGTGATCCATTTGGTGGAGCTTCTGTTGCGTCCGTCTCTGAATCTGAAGGGCCAGGAAGTGTTTCTTCAGGAGACGTTGAGGGAAAGGCAGATTCTCCTTCTGAGAGAACTGGAGAGCCAGGTGATCCATTTGGTGGAAGCCCTGTCGCATCCGTCTCTGAATCTAAAGAGCCAGGAAGTGTTTCCACAGGAGACATTGAGGGAAAGGCAGATTCTCCTTCTGAGAGTACTGGAGAGTCAGGTGATCCATTTGTTGGAAGCCCCGTTGCATCCGTCTCTGAATCTGAAGGGCCAGGAAGTGTTTCTTCAGGAGATGCTGAGGGAAAGGCAGGTTCTCCTCCTGAGAGAACTGGAGACGCAGGTGATCCATTTGGTGGAAGCCCTGTCGAATCGGCCTCTGAATCTAAAGAGCCAGGAAGTGTTTCCTCAGGAGATGCTGAGGGAAAGGCAGGTTCTCCTCCTGAGAGAACTGGAGACGCAGGTGATCCATTTGGTGGAAGCCCTGTCGAATCGGCCTCTGAATCTAAAGAGCCAGGAAGTGTTTCCTCAGGAGATGCTGAGGGAAAGGCAGGTTCTCCTCCTGAGAGAACTGGAGACACAGGTGATCCATTTGGTGGAAGCCCTGTCGAATCGGCCTCTGAATCTAAAGAGCCAGGAAGTGTTTCCTCAGGAGATGCTGAGGGAAAGGCAGGTTCTCCTCCTGAGAGAACTGGAGACGCAGGTGATCCATTTGGTGGAAGCCCTGCCGAATCGGCCTCTGAATCTAAAGAGCCAGGAAGTGTTTCCTCAGGAGATGCTGAGGGAAAGGCAGGTTCTCCTCCTGAGAGAACTGGAGACCCAGGTGATCCATTTGGTGGAGGTCCTATTGCATCAGTCTCTGAATCTGAAGGGCCAGGGAGTGTTTCCTCAGGAGATGCTGAGGGAAAGGCAGGTTCTCCTCCTGAGAGAACTGGAGAGTCAGGTGATCCATTTGGTGGAGGTCCCGTTGCATCAGTCTCTGAATCTGAAGGGCCAGGAAGTGTTTCCTCAGGAGATGCTGAGGGAAAGGCAGATTCTCCTTCTGAGAGAACTGGAGAGCCAGGTGATCCATTTGGTGGAAGCCCTGTCACATCTGCCTCTGAATCTAAAGAGCCAGGAAGTGTTTCTTCAGGAGATGCTGAGGGAAAGGCAGGTTCTCCTCCTGAGAGAACTGGAGAGCCAGGTGATCCATTTGGTGGAAGCCCTGTTGCATCAGCCTCTGAATCTGAAGGACCAGGAAGTGTTTCTTCAGGAGATGTTGAGGGAAAGGCAGGTTCTCCTCCTGAGAGAACTGGAGACCCAGGTGATCCATTTGGTGGAGGTCCTGTTACATCATTCTCTGAATCTAAGGAGCCAGGAAGTGTTTCTTCAGGAGTTGCTGAGGGAAAGGCAGGTTCTCCTCCTGAGAGAACTGGAGACGCAGGTGATCCATTTGGTGGAGGACCTGTTGCATCAGTCTCTGAATCTGAAGGACCAGGGAGTGTTTCCTCAGGAGATGCTGAGAGAAAGGCAGGTTCTCCTTCTGAGAGAACTGGAGAGTCAGGTGATCCATTTGGTGGAGGTCCTGTTGCATCAGTCTCTGAATCTGAAGGGCCAGGACGTGTTTCCTCAGGAGATGCTGAGGGAAAGGCAGATTCTCCTTCTGAGAGAACTGGAGAGCCAGGTGATCCATTTGGTGGAAGCCCTGTCACATCTGCCTCTGAATCTAAAGAGCCAGGAAGTGTATCTTCAGGAGATGCTGAGGGAAAGGCAGGTTCTCCTCCTGAGAGAACTGGAGATGCAGGTGATCCATTTGGTGGAAGCCCTGTTGCATCAGCCTCTGAATCTGAAGGGCCAGGAAGTGTTTCTTCAGGAGATGTTGAGGGAAAGGCAGGTTCTCGTCCTGAGAGAATTGGAGACCCAGGTGATCCATTTGGTGGAGGTCCTGTTACATCATTCTCTGAATCTAAGGAGCCAGGAAGTGTATCTTCAGGAGATGCTGAGGGAAAGGCAGGTTCTCCTCCTGAGAGAACTGGAGAGTCAGGTGATCCATTTGGTGGAGGTCCTGTTACATCATTCTCTGAATCTAAGGAGCCAGGAAGTGTTTCTTCAGGAGTTGCTGAGGGAAAGGCAGGTTCTCCTCCTGAGAGAACTGGAGACACAGGTGATCCATTTGGTGGAAGCCCTGCTGCATCCGTCTCTGAATCTAAGGAGCCAGGAAGTGTATCTTCAGGAGATGCTGAGGGAAAGGCAGGTTCTCCTCCTGAGAGTACTGGAGAGTCAGGTGATCCATTTGGTGGAGGTCCTGTTGCATCAGTCTCTGAATCTGAAGGGCCAGGGAGTGTTTCCTCA
The DNA here is from genome assembly GCF_057233095.1 of Heloderma suspectum. Lineage (NCBI taxonomy): Eukaryota > Metazoa > Chordata > Lepidosauria > Squamata > Helodermatidae > Heloderma > Heloderma suspectum. The sequence continues at coordinate 325,312,912 of NC_139460.1, read as the reverse complement.
GGAGATGCTGAGGGAAAGGCAGGTTCTCCTTCTGAGAGAACTGGAGAGCCAGGTGATACATTTGGTGGAAGCCCTGTCACATCTGCCTCTGAATCTAAAGAGCCAGGAAGTGTATCTTCAGGAGATGCTGAGGGAAAGGCAGGTTCTCCTCCTGAGAGAACTGGAGATGCAGGTGATCCATTTGGTGGAAGCCCTGTTGCATCAGCCTCTGAATCTGAAGGGCCAGGAAGTGTTTCTTCAGGAGATGTTGAGGGAAAGGCAGGTTCTCCTCCTGAGAGAACTGGAGACACAGGTGATCCATTTGGTGGAAGCCCTGCTGCATCCGTCTCTGAATCTAAGGAGCCAGGAAGTGTGTCTTCAGGAAATGCTGAGGGAAAGGCAGGTTCTCCTCCTGAGAGAACTGGAGACACAGGTGATCCATTTGGTGGAAGCCCTGTCGCATCCGTCTCTGAATCTAAGGAGCCAGGAAGTGTTTCTTCAGGAGATGCTGAGGGAAAGGCAGGTTCTCCTCCTGAGAGAACGTGAGACACAGGTGATCCATTTGGTGGAAGCCCTGTCTCATTCATCTCTGAATCTAAGGAGCCAGGAAATGTTTCTTCAGGAGATGCTGAGGGAAAGGCAGGTTCTCCTCCTGAGAGAACTGGAGACCCGGGTGATCCATTTGGTGGAAGCCCTGTCACATCTGCCTCTGAATCTAAAGAGCCAGGAAGTGTTTCTTCAGGAGATGCTGAGGGAAAGGCAGGTTCTCCTCCTGAGAGAACTGGAGAGCCAGGTGATCCATTTGGTGGAAGCCCTGTTGCATCAGCCTCTGAATCTGAAGGGCCAGGAAGTGTTTCTTCAGGAGATGTTGAGGGAAAGGCAGGTTCTCCTCCTGAGAGAACTGGAGACCCAGGTGATCCATTTGTTGGAAGCCCCGTTGCATCCGTCTCTGAATCTGAAGGGCCAGGAAGTGTTTCCTCAGGAGATGCTGAGGGAAAGGCAGGTTCTCCTCCTGAGAGAACTGGAGAGCCAGGTGATCCATTTGGTGGAAGCCCTATCGCATTCGTCTCTGAATCTAAAGAGCCAGGAAGTGTTTCTTCAGGAGATGCTGAGGGAAAGGCAGGTTCTCCTCCTGAGAGAAATGGAGATGCAGGTGATCCATTTGGTGGAGGTCCTGTTGCATCAGTCTCTGAATCTGAAGGGCCAGGGAGTGTTTCTCCAGGAGATGCTGAAGAAAAGGCAGATTCTCCTTCTGCAGAAGCAGATGTCACAGATTCCACTGCATTCTCTACAGGTGACTGACTTGAAGATTCTCCATCATCTAAGGTCCCTAATCTTCCACCAGGCAACTGTGTTCCATAAGCTGGGACAAAGTTGTTATCAGAAGGTGGGACATCAGTCCCACTCTGGCCTTCACTGCTAATTTCTGTAGCTACCTCATTTGTGGCTGGTCGTGAGGCAACATCTGGTCCTGTAACTGCCTCGTTGCCTTCAGGGGAAGATCCAACAGCTCCAGGGACTCCGCTGGGAGAGACCGCTCCTCCCTCTCTCTCAGAAGGTGTGCCAATGAGAGACACAGGAAAAGCTCCTTTAGCCTTAGCTGCTGCCTTATCCTTCAGAGTAGAAGGAAAAGTCATCTCGGTATCAGGCAAAGCCTCTGGTTCTTTTTCTGCCACCCCACCAAAAATTTCTTTAGGCAACTCTGAAGAGGAGGGAAGGGTTTTGCTCTGGGAAACTTCACTGCTAGATACAGTGGGTTGCTCGTTATCTGCCAACTCTGAGCTAGCTGCCCCCACCCCAGGATTCAAGGGGGGCGCTGTTCCATTGTTGAGGTCTGCCAAAACATTTTCTCCATCAGATGTATCTGTTCCTGAAATGGCTGGTTCTTGCTCTGGAGATGATGAAGCAAAAGGTGTTTCCTTGTTGCTGATTGTGCCCCCGGAACCTTCCTCTGCTTCTTCTTTTGTTACAGAAACTGTTGCTGTCTCACTGTCTTCAGGCAACAGGGAAGAAGTACCTGGAGCGAGGGAAAGCCCAACTGGAGAAGGTGCTGTTGGATCAAAGCCCAACTCCGAAAGCCCAGAAGGAGTGTCGCTGGCAGAGGCCAACCCAGATGGGGCATCTGGTTTGTCATCCACTGGAGAAGAGTTAGATGCTTTTGCATCAGCTAAGGCTTCTGATTCTCCAGTGGGGACCTCGGCTGAGCTTTCTGGGCTGAGCTCTGGGCCTATGGAGGAAGGAATTGCTGTCACCTCTGTATCATTGTCAGACTCTATCGCTGGCACGGAGCTATCTGCATCACCTCTTCCCCCAACAGGAGCCAGTTCTGCACCTAGATCAGCTTTGCCATTGGGAGGTGGTTGAACAGAAACTGTGGCAAGTTCACTTAACTCTGTGGACCCGAAGTTTGTGTCGCTGGGTGACAACAAATCAGAAGGGGGCAATTGTGACGATGGCGCCTGTTTTCCTGTCACAGCACCATCCCCTGGAGGTGATGGAGAGGAACTTCCATTGTCAGGAATAGCTTTCATTTCTTCTGTAGGCAGCTCTTCTGTGTTGCTACGAACTGCTGGACCTAAGGACGGGGCGGCTGCCTCACTGCCAGCATCTGCAGAAGGTTCCGGAGTTTCCTCATTTGGTCCTGAGCTGGCATCTGCAGTTTTTTCCAGTGATGTGGGGCTCAGTTCATTGCTTTCATTTGTTTCACCAGTGGCTGCATTCGATGACTTCTCTCCTTCTAAACCTGACGGCAAAAAAGTTGATTTGCTGGGAACGGCATTATGTGCCTTTTCCCCAGAGGTAGATGCTAATATCATGTCATGAGTAGCTGCGGCAGGAAAGGGTGAATCAGTTGCAATGGCATCCATGTCTGTTAGGAGTGCTGCTGCTCCTGGCTGTTCATCTGAAAAAGTGGAGGGCACTCCCTTAGAAAGCAAGGTGATGGTTGTGACAGTTTCCTCTGATAGAACTGCCGTTGTTTTAGTTGTCCCTTTTTCCCAAAAAGGCTTTGAAAAATTTGCCTTGGCCAAGACCTCCTTTTCTTTAACATGGATCTCTGTTGTTTCTTCTTTATGTTCTCCTGGGGGTGTGACTTCTAATTTGTTGGGGGCATCAGTGACAGAATCCACGTTGCCTTCACTGGAGGCCAACAAAGAATTCAGAGTTCCTTTCTCCACGGGGTTCACCTCACTATCAGAACCTGGGTTTTCTTGAGATGATTCTTCAGTCCCTGGAGCGATTGTGCTTTCCATTGCCCCCTCTGTAGTCATTAGCATTGTGGGATCAAAATAGTCACTGCTGGTCCCCCAGGGAAGGACTGTGCTGGTGAAGTCATCTACATCCATGGCCTGCCACGTGGTGGCAGCAGGAATTGCTGCTGTCATCCCAGGGTCTGCAAGGAGTTGATAAAATAAGGTGCGGTTTACACATTTGCATCAAGAAATGGCTTAGCATTTTACTTTGATTTGGAAAGAAGTCAATGGTTTAATTTATTATTATTATTATTATTATTATTATTATTATTATTATTATTAAATTTGTTAATCACCCATCTGGCTGGTCACCCAGCCACTCTGGGCGATGTACAACATACAATAAAAACAGTTTAAAACAATAAAATTCTACAATAAAAACATTTTCTAAAATACCCTAACCCACCCCAAATGCCCCAAATTTACAAGAAATGCAGAACAATACTGAACTGAATTATTTCTGTAAGAACTAGGATCGACATCTGGTATATGCTCGGAACAATGGCAAGTTCCAGGCACAACGCTACTGGGTATGGCTGCTTTGGGATGAGAGAGCACTAGAAATTTATAATAAATTTTTAATATTTGCTTCATTTGCAAATATACAAGCAGTGCATAATGGAAGCAAAGAAACACCCCTTCAGCAGGCAGCAGATCCTCAGACAACACCCCCAGCTTCCAGCTAACACCACCTATTGGGCTGGTTTGCACGATTGCCACAGTGGGTTGCGGCGCATGCCGGCAGCCATTGTGAATATTCAAGGTGCTGCGGGCTCTCACTGCGGCTTATTATGGCATCTAAGCCTGGAAAGAGTGGGTTGTTGCTGTGGTTAACAAACCACCCACAACCCATGAGCTGTTTTGGGGTTCGGGGAGGTTTGTTAACCACAGCAACGACCCACCCTGCACTGGGACTGCTGTGGACTGTGACTGCTTTGTGAATGTGAACTGTGGACTGCTTTGCCACACACTGTTTGCTTGTCCACACAGCACAAGCACACACACACACACACACGCATGAGCAAAAGAAAAGCAAACACTGAACTACAAGCAAAGGGGGTCTAACGATAATCCTAGCAGATGAGAAAAGGGTTTTTATTTTTATTTTTAAGGGAAAAGAGATAAAAAATGGGACAGGAAGGAATAAAGAAATTGAGAAGTGAGGTGGAAGGGAGCCAAGAAAAAGTACAAGAACGTTTTCTCTCTCTCTCTCTCTCCATATATATATATATATATATATATATTAGACAGAATGAAAGTGAAGGCTAGTGGTTGAGAGAGAACTGAGAAGGGTGGAAGCTAAAGAATGAGGTAAAGCAACTAAAGTGAAATTTTCTGGTTTTAAAATAAATAAACAAGAAGAATGAAAGGTAAAACCTATTACAGAAGGGTGAGATGGAGGGAGACTAAGAACCAGGGAGGAAACTCAAACCTAAGTACTAAATGTTTGATTTTTAACATGAAGAATCTACAAAAGAAAGAGAATAGTTGAATTAATAAAGAAGAAACACAAAGCTGCACGCACACAGCAGACCTGTCTCTAACAAAACCAGCCACCACCTAATCAGCCCGCTCTCCCTCTTGCAATGAACGAACGCAGGCTGATCTCTCCATTCCAGTATTCACCACCACCACCACCACCACCGTCACTGATTGGAGTCTGCTGGGTTCCGTTCAGCCCTAATTTGGCAACTCAAGTTGCTATTCGCCAAAGCTTCCTCCCTCCTCCTCCTCTTCTCCCCCTCCCAGATGTCTCTCAAGTTGATACATTTGGAGCCAGCCTGTTTGGGCTGCTCAGAAGGCATCAGAAGAGCTACAAATCTCCGAGGCGGACCAAAGTGCTTCGGCAGTGAGCCGCTTCACTTTGGGGTGCCTCAGTGCTGTTCGGATCCACTTCAGATCACACCGAGGCACCTAAAAGTAGCCCGCTTCATGTTGTTATTTGGGGTTTGGACTGGAGTAGTTCACCAGCCTAGAAAATAAGCCACTGTGGCTTATTTTCCCTCCGTGATCGTGCAAACCTACCCAATGGCTGCCAACGTTATGATAAGTCACAGTGGGTGAACCAGGCCCAAACTCTCAGCACTCCAGTCTATTCAAATTGCAAGCTGCTTTTTTGCTCTCATCTCCTCCAAGTTTGATGGGTATCTTCTTTCAAAAGCTGACAGATTCCTATCTCCTCAGTCTTGTCATTAGTTTCTGTTGCTGAAACATCAACGGGCTATCTGGGCTAGTAGCAAGCAAGCTATTTTACCAAGGATGTGCATTGGATTCAGATAAAGTCTGAAGCTCGCTTTATCTCGGGAACCAACAGCACCAGAACAGTTCAGAGGTGAAGCAGGCTTCCTTCTGAAACCAACAGAACTGAAGCTGCCCCAGAAAGAAGCTTCATCGGTGCCTTGTGTTTTGGAGGCAAGCCAGACTTTATGTCTTTTACTTTCATTTCTTTAAACACCACAGGGGGAGGGGGAGGGAGGGCATGCAGTTGTGACTGACAGATCCACCTTCTAATCTTAGGGCACCCTTTACCAGGGGCTCCAATCGCTGTGGTTTTGGGAAGGGCAAGGATGGGACCATGAGATGGCCACTGTTCCAATGCTGTTAGACCTCACTATGAAAAAAAGCCTTAAGCTGATTTTCAGACATCATAATTCTCCAGTGTCTGTAGCCATCCTTCTGAAACTTTGCAGGTTTCTTGCCTGGGGACACCGCTAGGATGTGTGCTATTTTCATTTTAAAAATCCTAAAAACAAACAAATGGGGGGGGGAGAAGCAAATCAATCCCCCCCCCCAAATAGGAGCACTCCCCTTCCACATGAACTGGTGCACCTATCCTTCTGAAACTTGGCAGTTTTCTTACTTGGAGAGACACACATACCCCACACCAAAACAGGCACCCATGATTTTTATATTCCAATAATGTCACTAGGCTCAGAGGTATTTTATTGTGGTTTTAATGTTCTATATATTTTAAATTGTTTTATTGTGTGTTGTTTGGTTTTAATTTTTGTGAACCGCCCAGAGAGCTTCGGCTATTGGGTGGTATAGAAATGAAATAAATAAATAAATAAATATTTTTGGAAATAAAGATGGCACTGGAGGCTGGTGCTTTGCTTGGCAGCACGCCGGGCCAGTTAAAAATAATAATGATGATTTTAAAAGATCTTTAAAAATAGAGTAAAAATTAGGAGGGGCCCATGTGTCCATGTGGTTGAAACCTGCAGTAGCATCTTAAGAACTCAGGAACAAGGGAAGCTGCTGAATACTGAGTCAAACCATGGGTCCATCTAGCCCAATATTGTCAACAATGACTGGCAGCAGCAGCTCTCCAGGGTTTCAGGCAGGAATTTTTCCAGCCCTACCTGGAGATGCTGGGGATTGAACCTGGGACCTTCTGTGTGCAAAGCAGGGGCTCGACCTCTGAGCCACAGCCCTTCCCATGAGGGACAGACTTCCCTAACCAGCATATAGTTTTGCTGTCAACAGTTTGAAGCCAGGAGGTGTAATCTGAGGGACAGAGTTATATGGCTGTCACCTCCCCCCTGCTTTGGGTCAGGCCCCCTCCGAGAAATGGAGTGGACAGACCCTTCCTTTTAGGGGCTATGGGGCAGAGCATAGAGTTTTGCCTGGGGGCACCCACTGGTATGGCTTCACTCAAATGTGGTTGGACTCCATGTATCCAGCTCTGACACCTGCATAACTTTGCTTGAAGCCTTCACTGTAACAAAGAGCTGTTCCAACCCATGCGGAGCAGGGTCCATTTGCTAATAAAATATAAACTAATGCCTGGTTAATTCATGTAGAAGCTTGAGATGAGAATGAGATGGTACAATGGACTGAACCATTTATCTGACTTCAGAAGGGTGATCATATTTTTTAAAGTTCCATTTTGTGAAAAGTTCCCTCCAAGCAGAAAACACTTTGTTGTTTTTTTGCAGGGAGGTTTTTTCCTCCCCATGTGGGAGCATTAAAAAACGGCATCCTCCACCAACAGTCTGAAGTGGTACAACCCATCCTACCACATCCTTTTGCTTCACACATAGACTGGTCCTAACATGGGGCCATCAACCAATTAAAGTATTTGTGCTTGAGTAATTATCTGTCTTTTAAGTAATTGATTAAGATTACATATTCATTTTCTTTATTTAAATGTTTCTTGGCCGCCTTTCAGGGCAGGAGCCCTCCCAAGGCGGTGTACAACCATAAAACACATAAAACCAATCCAACATTAAGAGCGATAAAAACACAACAAAACACTAAAAACACAATAGAAGCAGCAACAGCAGCAAACATTCTAAAAAACAACAAACATGAACATAAAACAAAACTTACAACAGACAGCTGCAGCTGTAACCCAGTCCGATAAAACATAATGCGAGGAAGGCCAGAATAAAGTAATTAGTTTTCAGGGCCTTCTTAAAAGCCATCAATGATGGGGCCTGGCCGACCCCCAATGGCAACTTATTCTGGAGGTGTGGGGCCACTACGTGTGGTCACCCACCTAACTGCTCTCACAGGTGGGCAAATGAGGTGGGCCTCTCTTGTCAATCCTAAAGTGCAGGCAGGCTGGTATGCGTGTACGCGATCCTCCAAGTAATTTGGCCCCATATCATTCAAGGCTTCAAAGGTCAAAATCAGCACTTTACATTGCGCTTGGAAACACACTGGTAACCAGCGCAGCTGTGCAGTGTAGGTGTCAAATGATCGAATTGCCTCATCCCCACCAATACTGGAGTGGACACATTCTGCACCAGCTGAAGTTTCTGAACCGTCTTCAAAGGCAGCCCCACATACAGTGTGTTACAGTAGTCTAGCCCGGATGTCATTAGTTCATGCTGTCAGGAGCGCCTTGGCGGCCTCTCTCAGTAGATTCCAATAGCCAACTCAAGACACAGACGAAAGGATTTCTTTTCAAAGCTTCAATCCTTTTACAACTTAATGACTCTTTCCGATGCTAATCACCAGCGACTAAAGCAAGGAACAGCAGAGTGGCCTAAGCTTCAAGTAGGCAGTTGATCCCCGTTTGAAAGAGAGTCACTTGAAGACCCAGAACTTATGGGCTAGAGAGAGATCCTCCCTCTTTCCCTTGGGTCCATGGGAGGCGGCCGTTGCTTGCGCGCCAAACAGGTGCTATGCCTCCTTTCTGCGCCCTCCATCGCTCGTCACTCTTTGCGTCTGCGTCAAGCATCTAAGAAGCCCCCCTCCCGCATTCCCTCACTGCCAGCGTCACTATCTATGTTAGGAATGCTGGCAGGAGGAATCTCTGCCAGGTGCTGAGCCTGTGAGGGATGAGCTGGCTCCTCTCACACGGATTGCTGATCCTCCTCAGAATCCAAACTGCTCTGAGGCTCTCTGGGCTCAGTTTCCACCCTGACACATGCGTAACTGAGGCAAGGTCCGTCCTCTCCAGATAGGGCTGCAACTGGTGTGCCAACCTAAGCAGGTAAAAAGCACTCCTGGATACCGCAGCCACCTGGGCTTCCCCAGTTAGCACAGAGTCTGGGAGAGCTCCCAGACCACACTCTTCATCTTTCAGGGGGAGTGCAACCCCATCTAAGACCAGTAGTAAGCCTCCATCCAGAGTAGTTGGTTTCCCAACTGACAGTACCTCTGTCTTGTCTGGATGTTGGGCTTCTCCACACAGAGGCTCTTTATTTTGAAATTTTACTGGGGCTTCTGCTTCCAGATTGTTAAGATCAGCCCTTTACATGTGTTTCCCTCCCCACCCTTCCCCTTTATTTGTGAGTTCTATATGTTTCATTATACAGCTGCTAGATGGTGCTGTTGTTATGGCACCACTGCCTCTTTACATGAACAAATTCAAACCAATTCAAACCACTTCTTTTTATTAGCTCATTATTTCTATTTCAAATTAAGCCACAGAAATGGTTGGAAACCATGGGAGAGGCACTGGAGGTTGACAGCATCGTGTAAAGATTCTGCAAACTTCCGTGGGTAACCAAACTCAATCACAGGATAAAAGCCCCATGTGGAGAAGCCCTAAGTTTCAGCTTGTTCACCCTCATCCATCCAAAACAGCCTCCAGACACAGATTCACGAGTTCAACAACCTCCCTGGGATGTGTAGATGGAAATGAGAGGTAGAGCTGAGTATCATCTGCATACTGATGACATTTCATTCCAAACCTCCTGATGACTTCCCCCAGCAGTTTCATGTAGATGTTAAAAAGCATGGGGGACAGAATGGGACCTTCCAGCACCACCCAGGCTAATGGCCAAAGGGTGGAACAAAGTCCACCTTCTGAGACTGCTCCTCCAGGAAGAACCAGAACCACTTTAAAACCATGCCTCCCAAACCTAATCCAGATAAACTATCCAGAAGGATACCATGATTGATGGTATCAAAAGCTGCTGAGAGGTTCAGAAGAACCAACAGGGTTACACTCCCCCCATCCATTCCCCAGGGTAAGTCATCAACCAGGGCGACCAAGACTGCTTCCGTCCCATAACCAGGTTTCCTTTCTCCTAGCTGAGCAGAGCAGAGGAAGCTGCTCCAATTGGTCTAGGGGCTATACAAGCAAGCAAGCTCCCAGAGAGTGAGCGAACAGGGGGGGGCAAATAGGAGTTGGCCAGGGGAGGTCAAGGGGGAGGCCCTTAACATTTTTTTTCATTAAAAAAAAATCTTTTTCTAGTAACACACACTTCCATACCCGTGGGACTCTGTTGTTAACCTCCAGTGAATAGAGGACAAAGCACAGACTATTCCAGTACAATCAGACAGCTAGAAACATAAAGGGAAGAGAAACTATAGAAGGGAAAGACTCTCCAGTGGTGGTGACCTGCAAGGTGTGTGCCATGTTTGTTTTCTTGCCTGAGAACAACATGGCCTACACCTGCAACAAGTACAAGTTGATCGCGCTGTTGGAAGAAAAAGTAAGAGGACTGGAGCGGCGAGTGTTGACCCTCCAGGGAATAAGAGGACATGAAGAGTACTTGGACAGAATGGGGGAACTACAGCAGCAAAGTGAAGAACAGAAGCTAGAAGAGCAACAGCAAGCTGAGGCAGAAGAGGAAACTGCTGAGGTGAGGGAAAATGAAGTAGAGGATACCCCTTGGAAAAGGGTGACAGGAGCAGAAGAACTAGAAGCCACTCGGCACCAGTGGAGGCAGTGGAGCTGTGGAACCATTTCCAGGTACTTGAGGATGAGACTGGAGGACAGTCTGCAGTGGAAGAAGTACAGGGAAACCTGCATGAGAGCGAGCAGGTGGCTGAAGGTCAGTCAAGCAGAGGCGATGAAACCAAGGCTTACAAGAATAAGAAGGGAAGAGGAGGAGGAGTGGGAGACTCCTTGCTGCGTGGGATCGAAGCCCAAGTATGTCGTGAAGACCCATGGACTAGCCAGGTATGCTGTCTTCCAGGAGGATGGATTGGAGATGTGACTGAAGGGTTGCCTACACTCATAAAGCCCCCTGACAGGTATCCCTTTCTTCTCATCCACGCGGGAGCAAATGATACTCCCAAGTCTGCATAGCCAAGCAGAGCTATGAAGAAATCACATCAGACTTTGAAGCTTTGAGAAGGAAACTCAAGAACTTTGAGGCCCAGATAGTTTTCTCATCCATCCTTTCAGTAATTAGAAGAGCAATAGAAAGGGAAAGAAAAATACTCCGGGTGAATGACTGGCTACGAAGGTGGTGCCCACACAAGAGATTTGGATTCTGGGACCACGGGCTATACTTCCTGGAAGATGGACTGTTGCCAAGGGATGGGTTGCACCTCACAAAGGTTGGGAAGAATGTGTTTGGACACAGATGAAGAACTTCATCAGGAGGGCTTTAAACTGAATCCTACGGGGGACGGAGATGTAAAGGTGGGGGTAACAATGGATGAAGGCTGATGCACCACAACGGAGAGAACAGCTCTAATAGCACCCAATAATTGTCTTCAGACACATGTAGGAAGAAAGCCAGACTATAAAGCACATGGTCTTCGATGTCTATATACTAATGCCCAGAGTATGGGAAACAAACAGAACAAACTTGAACTCTTGATACAGGATGGAAATTATGACTTGATAGGTGTAACTGAAACTTGGTGGGATGACTCCCATGACTGGAATACAGCAATTGAAGGATATAACTTGTTCAAAAAGAACAAGAGGAACAGAAAGGCAGGTGGGGTTGCACTATATGTTAAAAACACATATCTCTGCACAGAAATACAGGAAGATGAGCTTGGTAGCCCCATCGAGAGCATCTGGATCAAAATAAATGGAGCAAAGAATAAAAGGAACCTGGTGGTCGGAGTCTACTACCGGCCACCCAATCAAGGAGAAGATGAGGATGGAACTTTAGAAAAGCAAATAGCCAATGTTTCAAGGAAGCATGATGTAGTAGTAATGGAGGACTTCAATTTCCCCAATATTTGTTGGGAGACAAATTCTGCAAAACATGGCACGTCCAACAGATTTCTGACTTGTCTTGTGGATGATTTCCTCCTACAGAAAGTAGAGGAAGGAACTAGAGCATCGGCTAACCTTGACTTGATCCTAACCAACAGAGATGACTTAGTGGATAAAGTAGCAGTTACAGGAACTCTGGGGGAAAGTGATCATGTTATACTTGAATTCTTGGTTCTAAGGGAAGCAAAAGCTGAGTGTAGCCAAACGCGTACCCTGGATTTTAGGAAAGCAAATTTTAATAAACTCAGAACAATTATAAGTAAGGTCCTATGGCAAGTGACTCTAATGAGAAAAGGAGTCCAAGATGGGTGGGAGTTTTTAAAACGGGAAATACTCAAGGCCCCATTACAAACAGTTCCAACAAGAAGAAAAGGCAGAAGACAACAGAAGAAGCCAATGTGGCTTCACAAAAAGCTTAGAGATTACCTGAGAACAAAAAAAGAAACATATAGGAACTGGAAGGAAGGCCAAGCTGCAAAGGAAGAGTATGGGCAGGTAGCACAGAATTGCAGGGAGGCTAAAGCTGAGAATGAGGGATGCTAAAAGCAACAAAAAAGCTTTCTTGAGCTATGTGCATAGTAAAAGACAGAGGAAGAAATGATGGTTCAACTATTAAATAAGGATGGCAAAATGATAACAGATGACAAAGAAAAGGTAGAAGTGCTCAGTTCCTACTTTGGCTCAGTCTTCGCCTGAAAGAGGGTCTATGACCCCATTGGCAAAGGCCAAGTACAGGCTGAAGGGGCAGGATTGCAGCTCAAGATTGATAGGCATATGGTGAGGGAACACCGAATTACTTTGAATTAGTTCAAATCTCCAGGGCCAGATGAACTCCACCCTAGAGTAATAAAGGAACTGGCAGAAGAACTCTCAGAACCATTGTCTATTATCTTTGAGAAATCATGGAGGACGGGTGAAGTGCCAGATGACTGGAGGAGGGCTAATGTTGTCCCTATCTTCAAAAAGGGTAAGAAGGAGGAACCTGGGAACTACAGACCAGTCAGTCTGACATCAATCCCTGGGAAAAGTGTGGAGCAGATGATAAAGCAATCCATCTGGAAGCGCCTTGAAAACAATGCAGTGATTACTCGAAGACAACATGGATTTGTCAAGAACAAATTCTGCAGACTAATCTGATCTCATTTTTTGATCAGGTAACCTCCCTTGTGGACTGTGGGAATGCTGTGGACATCATATACCTCGACTTCAGCAAAGCTTTTGACAAAGTGCCCCATGATATCCTGATGAGCATACTAGCTCAAAGCGGGCTAGATGAAACAATGATCAGGTGGATCCACAGTTGGCTACAGAATTCGGCTCAGAGTGCTTATCAATGGGACCTTCTCCAACTGGGGAGCGGTAACGAGTGGGGTACCGCAGGGCTCAGTCCTGGGCCCAGTGCTTTTCAACATTTTTATTAATGACTTGGAGGAGGAGGTGCAGGGCATGCTGATCAAATGTGCAGATGACACAAAATTGGGCGGGATAGCTAATACCCTGGAAGACAGAAACAAAATTCAAAGTGATCTGGATAGACTGGAGCGCTGGGCAGAAAACAACAGAATGAAATTTAATAGGGATAAATGCCAAGTTCAGCACCTAGGAAAAAGAAACCAAATGCACAGTTACAAGATGGGGGATACTTGGCTCAACAGTACTACAAGAGAGAAGGATCTTGGAATTGCTGTCGATCACAAACTGAATATGAACCAACAATGTGATGTGGCTGCAAAAAAGGCAGATGCTATTTTGGGCTGCATTAATACAAGCATAGCTTCCAAATCCCGAGAAGTACTAGTTCCCCTCTACTCAGCACTGGTTAGGCCTCATCTGGAGTACTGTGGGCGCCACACTTTAAGAAGGATGCAGACAAGCTGGAGAGGGTTCAGAGGAAGGCAACAAAGATGATCAGGGGACTGGAAACAAAGCCCTATGAGGAGAGACTGAAATAAATGGGCATGTTTATCCTGGAGAAGAGAAGATTGAGGGGAGCTATGATAGCGCTCTTCAAGTACTTGAAAGGTTGTCACAGAGAGGAAGGCCAGGATCTCTTCTTGATCATCCCAGAGTGCAGGACACAGAATCATGGGCTCAAATTACAGGAAGCCAGATTCCGGCTGAACATCGGGAAAAACTTCCTGACTGTTAGAGCAATACAACAAGGGAACCAATTACCTAGGGAGGTGGTGGGCTCTCCCACACTGGAGGCGTTCAAGACAAGGCTGGACAGCCACCTGACAGGGATGCTCTTCCTGCATCAAGCAGGGGGTTGGACTCGATGGTCTTGTAGGCCCCTTCCAACCCTACTATTCTATGATTCTAAATAATCAATATCACCCAACACTGCTTGGAGTTGTGAGGCCTCCACACACTCCAGCACCTTGGCCAAGAATGGCAAATTTTTATAGCCAAAATCAGGATCTGGATTTGGGTTCTTCAACAATGGCCTCATCACTGCTTCTTTCAAAGCTGCAAAAGGTCACTGTGCCTCAAGGAGGTGTTAACCACCTCAGAGGTCCCAGCCCAGCTCTGGCAGATTTCACAAGCCAGGATGGACAAACTTCCCAAACCTCAATATGTGTTCTTTTAGATTTGGGAGGAAAGGTGAAATGTCTTATAATTTAATGAACAAAAGCTACTGCTCATTGGTAGCAGAAGATGCAACTTTAATATTTTCATTTAATATTTAAATGAAATGAAATGAAAAAATATTTAATTTTTTGTCCCCTGCTATAGCAACATCCAGGGACCTAAATAGACTCCCAACATGTGTCTTAATCCATAGCTCCACTGATGAAGGTTTGTCCCCACTGATAAAAACTGTTCCCCCACAAATTAAGCAATTAAAGTGTTAGTTGATTAATCTACCAATTAAAGTAATTATAGCTTGCAGCTGCAATAAATGTCACTACCAGAAACGGCTTCGCATAAACTGGAGCTGAGACCAGGGACAGCCAGCTGGTAGCCTGTGATCACTTATATTCTGTATGACCTCTGGCAGCTTGGCTAACATTCAATCAAGGCATTTCTCAGAGTTCCACCCAGACTGTAGAACAGGGTGGGCTGGCTTCACTCTTGCATAGTCGACTCTGAATCTCTATGGTCCACTGATAATGTTCTTACATTTACAGAGCAAGAGGGTCTCTGAACAGGGGGCCAACGTATGCTAGCATTTTATCTTGATACTGCAATATCCAGCTCACTTACAAGGCACATGACACACTCCTCAACCCTTTGCCCTGATGTTGTTTCTCCTTCAATATTCCATTTCCCCCCAAACTACTTTTATTATGGGTTTTTGGTACCCTACCAAGTCATGTGTGTTCCAATCTAGCTGTATTATAACTTTACAAGTGGGAATGGATTTAAAGCAGTAGAACTTCTTTTGCAACATTTCCTCCCACCTTCACACACACACACACACACACACACACCTCTTTGAAAGGTGGTGTTCTCAGGATGCTACCAGCAATACATAGGCTGCTCAAAAGAGGAGCTCCAGGTTACTTATTCAAACCTATATTTCTATATGGCAGAAAGATACAGTAATAATTAATTATACATCCATACACCCCCACAGACACACATTGCACCTTGCACTTGTATTCATTTCCATACAAATATTGCAATAAAATAGAATTAAAGTACATTAATGCTACAGTTATGGCTGCAATCCTACACACACTCGCTCAGCAGCTCCACACATTACAAGTCCGGGGGGAAACACTCGTGTTTCCTGGAGCAAACATGTAATGTCTGGACGTCTCATACAAATGTACAAGCATCTTGAAACATCTACACTTATCTGGGAATGCTAGCCCAATTGGATTTCCCCCAGATGCATGTGCACTGGTATTTAAACATGTGTACACTCATCTGTCGCATTCGCAAATTCTGCCTTTGTTGTGGGAAAGAATGGTGTGGCACTGCTGTTTTGCCCAGCAGTCTTGATGTGCAGAACTGTCTTTGCTTCTGTGTAAATACGCTTAAAATTAGATCATTACATTATTGCTTGATAAATGAAGGTGGGAAGGGAAAAGGGGATCCAAGTAGAACCTGTAGCATATTACTGCACTCTCGCTCTCTCGCTCTCTTTGTGTGTGTCTGTGTCTGTGTGCATCTTCAGCTTAATATCTTAGGCTGGCTGAGCCTGTCCACATTTGGATCCTAATTGGGATAGAATGATAGAGGATAACAAGCAAAGAGGAAACTTACCGTACCGAAGCCATACCCAGAAACCTACGAGGGTCCAAAACATCTCTTTCTGTGTCCTCATTGGCCAGTGAATTGAATTTGCTTAAATGGATGCTAAAGTGGGCTCAGTCCTTTGGCAGGACTTCGTGGACGGCCTCTCACAAGCTTCCAGTTATTTATAGGAGATGTGGGGAAGTAAGTGGGTCGTGACCATGACCACTCCCCTTCTCCCACCCTCTTGCTAGAACTAGAGGACCGGAAGGGACTGAATTTCATCTGAGTCTCCCCCGCTCCAAGATGCTCACTTCCCATTAATGTACAACCCACGCCAACAAAATTACAGTGTGTCACGAACAAAGAGCTGGAGCAAACCAGGTACACCTTGCTAAAGGTGCCCATAGGAGACAGAATAAATCATATGAAGTCAGGAAGCTGAAACACCGCACCTCTGAACTGCACAGCTCTGAGAAAGTGTGAGAGGAAGACCTCTAGGCTGGACTCACCACTCCATTTAATTGCACGGGGAAGAGGGGTGGCATTCCTAAATGGTGTGTTCAAGTAGACTCTTGAGAGAGCTCCTGCACACCTTTAATCAATATGGATTTGGGGGTATTTCCAGACCAGCATCAGTGAGAACTGTATGGATTAATGCCATCACTTTCTCTCAAAAGGCATTATATAGAGGGAAAAACCTGGAAGCCAGGTAAGTAGGGTGAGGGGTGGGGGGATCATTATAAAGTTGGCACAAATATAATCATTTCAGAATCTGTCATTTTGTGAGAAGCACACCACCTCCATGGTTTTTAGGTTGTTGTTTTTTAAAAAGCAACCTCGAAAACCAATCCAGAAAATGGTGCAAACATGAAGGGGGAATGGGTTGCTCATCACAAGGTATGCTTAAGGCAAAATGCAACGGTAAGGCCCAGTGCACACGTAGCTCCTCTGCAGGTGTGGTGCTAGAGCATGAATGTTTGCAGGATCCCACCACACGGTGAAAAATGTGCTGCACCTTTCAAGAAGTCATTTACTTATTTTATTAAAATATTTACACCCTATCTTTTTGCCTTTGGTAGACTCCACGAGGTGGCCAACATTCTACTTAAAATCAGTCATATACATTAAAACTCATGCGCAACACAATCTTTTGTATGTTTACTCAGAAGTCAGTCCCACTAGGTTCGGTGAGACTTCCCTAGTAAGTGGATTTAGAATTGCAATCTTAAACAAAAATTCCACTACAGCACAGCAGAAAACCAGCAGAAAACCAGGAGAATGCAATAGTTGTAGTACTGTTACTGTCAAATATGCTCTGGAACAGATTGCATAAATCTGCTATGTGTACAGCTATGTCATACATGATACTGTAGGCACAGTGTGAACACAAAGGTTCACACTTCAGACACACACACATATGCACACACACACACACACACGCTGCAGAGAGACCTATGTATAAACTACTGTTTTAAACCAGTTTCATGTCAAGGTCCCCAACCAAGACCTGGGACTTGTAGTTATGTGAAAGCATTAAGTATCTCCAACAACAACAAAAACCATAATATCAAAAAGGTAGATTCTAAACTATAATTCTCTAGCCAAAATTCACAGCATCACAAAACTGTACTTTCCAGGAATCTTTGAAAGTTGCAGCAGGGAAACTGGTTCCAAACCAGTTTAAAGTTTTGAAGGGTAGCTGTGCCCTTGCGAAAACACATTACACGCATGATCACAGCGATTATACATATGCTGTCTAAGGAGGTGCCACATATTGAACTGTGAGTGCTCAGTAAACACAATATGAGAGAAACAACCTTGAGATACAACTCCATCAAAAATCCCGGTCAAGTCATTAGTTCTAGCACTCCTAAAATTACTCTTCTTTATGTCTTGCCTATGAAAACCATTCATTTTTGCCTAAGTGCGCATTACTTGGTTTTCTCTTTGCCTTTCTTCTTTAGAGTATTGTTAGCAGTGTTAAAAACAAGAACCTTCCTAACCTACAAATCCCCTTAACAAGGTAACCAGTGGCCTTTTCCTAGCAAAGAACCTCATTTTTTAATATCTAACCAAACACATGTGGTAGGACTTCTTAGATTTGGTTTTCTGTACTGGACACTTGGTGATTTTCCTACAGATTTCACTGACATCTGGCCAAAGCCCTGGTATCTACTTGGAATGCGGGATGATCTGGGCTTTCAGTACAATCATTCCAAAATGTCCTCAACCCAGTTGTAGAACTACATCAACTCCTTGGTATTCTGGGAGGTCAGGGCAATGAAATGACAAGATCGATGACTAAAGTGCAAATGGTGAAAGACTCGTAATGAGTATGATCAAACACAGATTTATTTATTTATTTATTTATTTAATTTGTAATCTGCCCAATAACAAATGTTCTCTGGGTGGATTACAAACAGTTAAAAAAACTAAAATGCAATACAAATAGTTAAAAAATCTAACATAAAATGCAAATGTTTAAAAGAATATAATACAATACAATACAATACAACCATCATAAGTCATCTTTGACCTTATTCTGCAGTGGTGATGGCGCCGAAGAAATCCTACTTCACCGCCACCATTGTGCCTGCTCAGTGTCGTCCACCAGAGTTATTACAGGTGACGAAGGGCCTTCTTGGAGTAAGCCCTGAAAAGCAACAACCTGAACTTTCAAAAGCCCCCTGTGACCAATTTACTGAACATCTTACTGATAAAAGTATCCATACCTTTCACCATGGTATCTTTCTGGATCAACTTTCTCCAATCTGGCGCCATCCAGATGTTTGGACTTCAACTCTCATCACCCCCAACCAGCATGGCCAATGGTCAGGAATACTTGGAGTAGTAGTCCAAAATGTCTGGAGGTCACCAAGTTGGGGAAGGCTATTCTGGATCTTTTATCCAGGTTGGGATAAGGGTGTTACAATAGTTCCAGTTCATCCTAGGCCCCATCTACATGGCCCCGCTTTGGCCCCGCATCCCATTGCAACTGCGCAGCAATGTGGCTTCGGATCACCATGCCCTTCGATACGCTCGCGATGTACTGCGCACTTCCCTAAGAGACTCACCATGTCCTCCTTTTTTTGCCACCATACTGAAATGCACAGCTGTGCAGTCCCATGAGTGTGGGGCTGTGAAACTTCAGTGACTGTTTTATATTTGAGGGACTCTGCTGTCTTTCTGGCCCTGTTTTCAGTAAAAATTGGGTATTTTGTGCTCCTTCATTTCCGCAGCATCAGTTTGTCAGTTCCCCAGCCCGAGACTCTCACGATGGTTCGCACTCACAAGCATGAGCGCTACGTGCCTAGCCATCGCTCTGAAATGGTGGCTGAAGCGATGTTGTTCCTCCCCCAAGATCCCCGCCCCCAGCCCTTGGGTACTGAGTCCACAACCGTTGTGAAGATACGAAGCTGCAAAAATGTGCAAAAGTGTGATTAAATAAATGATAACGTCCCTCTGTGCCTCTGTAACTGCGCAGCTGCAAAGGGACGGGGGAGCAAAGAGGCATCACAGAGTGATGTAGGCACTATACACGCCTACAATACGCCCACTGTAAGAAGCGAAGTCGGTTCGGAGAAGGAACAGATGGCCCGCAACCCAGCAAAACCCAAAAATCGCAGTAAAATGACTTCTCAGAGTTCCGCTTTTTCTGGGCGAAAACCACGGATGGCTGTGAAGTCGCGACTGCATCATCTATCATGAGGGACCTCAACTCCCACCCACCCCGGATTAAAATCCCAGGGTAGATGGGGCCCTAGTGAATGGTCTCAGAAGGTGGTGCTTGGGGATGTCTGATCCACCTCATGCCACAAGTTTCCATCATGTCACCTATGCTTTTCAACATCTACATGAAACCACTGGGATGGTTTGCCACGGAATTCAGCTGGCCTTAGCCAAGCAAGAGAATATAACAACGCACACTGTCAGAATTTAAGGTGGAGAGCAAATGCACAGTTGGAAGGAAGCTCAGCTGACAGCCATATATCACTTACTGACTGCCAACAGCAAACTCCCAAGGAATCATATGTCATGTACCTTACATAACAGATTATAACACAGCTTCCTGGTGAACAAATTATGCCTTGCAATATGTCACAGCATCCATGGGAAAGGCCTCCAGTTTTCTCCCTGACACATGAGCTTTACCGCAGATTCACCGTGTGACCTTGGCTGAGTCTTGCAGCATTTTCGTTTGCTTTCTGTGTGGGAGGAAATAGCCTTACACGTTGGATAAAAGCAGGTAGGTTTTCTTACCTGATTTAAATATAGTCAGAAAATACAGTAGTTTTCAAGCTTCCTACATTCAGGGAACCCATTTCATGTTCTCTTGTCTAGCAAGGGACTTCTGCACATCGGTGCACCATAGCACTCTGTTTCTGCAGGGAACTGGGGAGTGTTCTAGAACAGGGGTCCCCAACCTTTTTGGACCTGTGGGCACATTTGGGAATTTGAGAAACTGCTGTGGGCACCACCACAAAACGCCCCCCTTGAAGAATGTGGGTAGTCACATAATGGCCGCCATGAGGGCCTGGCCAGTCAAAAATGAGCTAAAGAGGTATGTGTCATTTTCAGATGACACAAAATTGGGTGGGATAGCTAGTACTTTGGAAGACAGAAACAAAATTCAAAGTGATCTGGATAGACTGGAGCGCTGGGCAGAAAACAACAGAATGACATTTAACAGGGATAAATGCCAAGTTCTGCACCTAGGAAAAGGACACCAAATGCACAGTTCCAAGATGGGGGATATGTGGCTCAACAACGCGACAAGCGAGAAGGATCTTGGAATTGTTGTCGATCACAAGCTGAATATGAGCCAACAATGTGATGTGGCTGCAAAGAAGGTAAATGCTATTTTGGGCTGCATTAACAGAAGCATAGCTTCCAAATCCCGGGAAGTACTAGTTCCCCTCTACTCAGCACTGGTTAGGCCTCATCTGGAGTACTGTGTCCAGTTCTGAGCACCGCACTTTAAGAAGGATGCAGACAAGCTGGAGAGGGTTCAGAGGAAGGCAACGAAGATGATCAGGGGACTGGAAACAAAGCCCTATGAAGAGAGTCTCAAAGACCTGGGCATGTTTAGCCTTGAGAAGAGAAGACTGAGGGGAAATAGGATAGCGCTCTTCAAGTACTTGAAAGCTTGTCACAGAGTGGAAGGCCAGCATCTCTTGTCGATCATCCCAGAGTGCAGGACATGGAATAATGGGCTCAAGTTACAGGAAGCCAGATTCCAGCTGAACATCAGGAAAAACGTCCTGACTGTTAGAGCAATACGACAATGGAACCAATTCCCTAGGGAGGTGCTGGGCTCTCCCACCCTGGAGGCGTTCAAGATGAGGCTGGACAGCCATCTGTCAGGGATGCTCTGACTTGGATTCCTGCACTGAGCAGGGGGTTGGACTCGACGGTCTTGTAGGCCCCTTCCAACTCTACTATTCTATGATTCTATGTGTGGGAGGGGGAGAGAAAAAGGAAGGCTAGAGGCTAAGAGAGGGAGAAACAGTGAGCTAAAGAGACTTGGGGGACAGAAAGAGCAAGGCTAGAAAGGGAGAGGCAGAAGACTGCCCTAACATTTTCCAAGGTTTTTATTTTGATTTTTTTGTTTAAGGGGGCAGGGACCGGAGAGCTTTCACAGCGCTTACAAGGACTGACAGTGTGCTCTTAGAACACACTAACACTGTGGCTGCACATTATAGGAGAAGATGGGTAGTGGAGGGTAAGCCATGTTCTTCTTATCTTCTCATTAAGGAGCCCCCCTAAAGTTTCCCGGGAATCCAAGAATTCTCCACTAGATTGGGCCCTGCATTTCGCTGTGAGACCCGCAAGCATGCTCAAGTGGTGAGAGGGTTCAAGACACAGCTTGGCAAGCAGTCACCTGATGTTTCTTGTAAGAGTCACCCACTCAAACAGGGCTCGGAATGTACATGCCAACAGAACCTCAAGTCATGCTTGATGGGCCGCAGAGATATAAACATGCTAATTCTGCCAATTCTGGCATGGCCCATTAACTCTGCTGATGAGGTCACAGACCACGCATCGCTAAGGGCTCTCTGTTCACCTGGAACAAATGTCTTGGGTGGTCTTGCAAATAAGAAGAGGGCTTTATGTCACTAGCCAATAAAAAGCAGCAGCACTGATAACAGGCATACCTTTGGAACAGGACATGCAGACAAACGTCACAGCATCCTGTTGATATCAGAAGAATCTTGTAAGAATTAGAAAGATGGAAAGAGATGTAACTGGCTCCCCAAAGGCTGAATTCCAGCTTTCATTCTTGTTCAAAGCTCATGAATTACACATTTTCCTTCAAGGCTGGAATTTTCCAGGATTTGGCTGCGTTTCTGAGACAGGGATCTGTTTTAAATACAAAGATCTGTTTCTAAAACAGGGATCTTTTTAAAATATTAGGCATAGCCCTGGAACATGTGAAAAAACAATAAAGGCAACAGTGCCACTGAACATGCACGAAATGCCTTCAACACATCCCAATGGGTAGTTACAAGCAGCCTCCACATATCTGGGATGCATGAGAAAGAGATCCAGGCCAGAGGATTTATTAAAGTATATGCAAAAACCCTATCTGGGTATTTGGGAGTTAATTTTGAAGGAAAACCATCTGCCTCTTAGGGCAAAACTATACATCATGTCTTTTAAAAGGACTTAAATCAGTCTTCCCCAACCTGGTGCCATCCAGATGTGTTAGACTACACCTCCCAGCATCCCCAGCCCACATGGGTGGCACGGGAATGCTGGGAGGTGTAGCCCAACACATCTGGAGGGCATCAGGTTGGGACAATTGACTCCAATTGTATCTCCAGAATCCTTCCCAACTTCAGTTAATGAACTTTACTACTGTTGACAGATTCCCATTTTAAATGTCACCACACCACTACCAGCTAAAGAAGGAAAAGACACTCCCCAAACTACCAACCACAGAGGCTGCCCCATACTGCTTTGCAACTAGACTTAGATGGAGTCCCACATAACAGGTATCCTTCCTTTCAATTTGCTCCACTGCCACTTCCTTCACACACCTTCTTTACAAAACTGACAAGGGGAAAGTATTGTCAGCTTTATCAGAGAACAGAGAAGGGACAGTGAATGATGGTGAAATTTTCATATGGTGAAACTGGGCTTCTCTACACAAGTGATTTATTATATGCTCATGATTGGCCACTCACGGAGGTCCTTTACACGACATCATCAGCCTCCAGGATGTCTCCCATGTTTTTCCCCGTTTATCCCGCTTTCAAAAAGATTGGAGATACGCTAGATTTATTTTAAAAAGTGGGATATCACCAGTGTGTAATGCCAGTGAAGGGCTATAATGCAGCCACTAGATGGTGCTGTTTCATTGAACATATAGAGCATTGTCCAGAAAGGAAGTTTCCAATTCCACATCACATGCCCACTGTTTAAAGGATCCCATCATAATTCTGCAAAGAAAATGGAAGCAGAAAGCCCCAGTAAAGTTGATGGCTTTTAGCCTGGTGTAGAAATGCTCACTGACAAGTATTTCCCTGGCCTATTCAGTTTCACAGGTGGAGCAGAGAAGATGAAGAAAATCTGCCTCTGTGAAATTGACTTCTCCCAGCTTCATCTCTTTCACCAGAGTGGAGGCATCAGTGAAACGGATGAGGTTTGTCCACCATGCTTCCCATCCAGGGAGAAGAGGTTAAAAGTGTGAAAAGAAAGCCATTTCCAAATGTGTACAATTCTATGGAAAAGATGGTGGGCGGAGGACTAAAAATGTGTTCCAGTTTCAGATTGAGTTCATCCGTTCAGAGGTGACACAGAATATGCTGGAAGGCTACATGGCCATCAGTTGACTTAACATTAAAACCTGATACAAGCACAACATTTCTGACTTTCACACATGGCACACCAACAGTGAGAGAGAGCCTCAACAGCATGTTAAGTGGCATGTATGAAATCGGCCTTACCGTGCAATTCTGTGCGTGTCTACTAGGAAGTAAGTCTCATGGAGTTCAGTGGGGCTTACTCCCAAGTAGGTGTGGGTAGGATTGCCACCTTAGTGATTTCTAAGAAGAAGAAGCTGCTGGAGCTGTTCTAAGATGGCGAGTTTTAACAGTCCTTTTGGGCTTAACGCTGCATATACCAAACAGGTGGGGCAGTCCATAAAACATTGCCGTGGATCCTCACCCCGTAAAAGGAGGCTCGCTGCTTTGGCTTCCTGCCTGTGAGCCGGCCATGCCCTCCTCCAGGACAATATACGCTGCAGGAGCGGCACGAAGGCCAACTCAATCCCCCTCTCCCTCGCACCCTGGTTTTCCATTTCCATTTTCCAACTGACACCCAACGTTCTGTGGCTCCTGGGGTCCACTGAGCATGCTCACTCCTGACTGGGCTGTTGGGCAGGGCTGCCCCCTTTGGAGATTTAGAGAAACATGTTTGATACCTCTGCATCCCTCGGGATTCACCGGAGCATGCTTGATGCCTCCACCTTGTTTCCCAGCGGCCCTGTTTTGACTCCATTCTTGTCACCACTCAACTACCTGAGTTCACTATTAGAAGGAATAAGTGGGACCTGCATCACAATCTTGCACTGTATTCATGCCTCGTAATGGCAGTGCTCCTGCCCAGGGTTCCAGCCAGCCGTGCCCTCTTCCAGTAGACCATTCCACCACCACCCCGTTCACCATTTTTCTTTTTTAACTGACAATGTTCTGTAGCTACTGAGCATGTTCAGTCCTCACTGGACTGTTTTTTGAGGGGAGGGGTTGCGCTCGTAGGGGTTTTCTGTAAATCTCAGAATTCCTCTGAGCATGCTGACACCTCCCCTTTGTTTCCAGTGGTTCCATTTTGGCCTCATTTCTGTCGGCACTCACCAACTGGTTTCACTATTAGAGGGAGTGGTGGTGATGATAAGCACAGTTCCGTGCTTTCATGCCTGATCCATGTATTCCCTAAGAGGCCAGAGAGCTTCTTAGAAATTAAGCACTGATGGAAGGAACCAATTTATTACTTCAACTGGATTTATTCATGACAAGGCAGATATCTTGCCTGCATAAGAGTTTCCCATGCTTTAGAGATAAACTAAAAGGTTAGGAGCATTCTTCTGAAAGAGAAGATAGGCTGTCTTTGTAGTAACACCTCATCTGCGGAACTCCCTGCCCTTATCTTTTTGCCTTATGCAGAATTTGTTGACTATTAAGGCACTAGGTAAGAGCCATTTTTTTCCAGGCTACAAATGGCTCTAAAGTGATTTTTAATATATTTTACTGCAGGGCTGGCAACTGTGACCCCTCAGATGTTTTGGCCTATAACTCCCATGATCCTTCACCATTGGCTATGCTTGCTAGGACTGATGGAAGTTGTAGGCCAAAACATGTGGAGGACCACAAATTGCCCTCCCATGTTTCACTGTCTTTGGTTAAATGGCTCTTGTAAATGGAACAGGATGCGGTTTTTCAAAATAGCTTAAGGTGCAGTCCTATGCATTTTTAGACAGGAAAACATCCTACAACTCTTGTTGGCTGGGGAATGCTGGGAGTTGTAAGACTTTTTTTCTGTCTAAACATGCATTGGATTGCACCCTTAGCTGGAGAACTGGAAAATTCCCCACCTTTGTTTCTTGGGGAAATGCGTGATACTAACTGCGTTGAATCCAAGTTCACAGCTGACCAGGATGTGGGAGTTCCAGAGTCATCTATGGGGAAGAAGATGCTTTGTCCATGTCCCATGCAGCCGATCGCCTCCGCCCCCCATGGGCAGCTATGGGAAACCCACGCACGCATCCAAGGTGGATTGCCGTCGCTGTAGCTTGGAGAACCTCTCTCCGCTCGGAGCCATTCTCAAAATCTGGAAGTGCAACCAAAACACCTTTGACATTCCTCCAAGGTGACACTTAACCAAGTGGGGTTTGTTAGACTGATTTTACCAAGCTGATTAAAGAGTTAATGGGTGACCAGGCCATTGCATAAGCTGGCGCAGGTTGGAAGCAGAGGGCTGCCTCCGAGTAGCTTTCCAAATTAATGAACTGGATGCGAGCAGTGGCGGCACAAAGTTAGGGAAACTCCTGACCCGTTAAGCCGGACACTAATGGCCCGAGGTGTTAGAATGCTTTCTAATGGGGAGGCCATTGAGTCTTGACTGGTCCCCGTTCTCCCACTGAGCTGGCTCCCAAACGCTCCCGGCACAAGGTTTCTAATCAAAGCGATGCACCTTGATTACTTCCATGATCATTTTGGAGTGATCAATGTTGCACCTGTACAATCCATACAAGGTGTTGCATTGCAGTAAAATGGCTTCCATTTCCTTTTTGTTTGGGCTCCCAAGAAATCTTGTGATGAGGAGGCCAAGAAGGGTACTACACCGGTCTGGTGTGGGACGTTGCAAGTTCATGTGAAACGGCACAAACCCAAATACCAGTAAATAGGTTTAACTTAAAGTGAAAGCCTGGCTGGGGCATGCTGGGCGTTGTAGGCCTTTCCTCTGTCTAAATGTGCATAGGATTGTGCCCCTATTTTGTTAAAGAAGCTTAATAACGTTAAATGTTAGTAAAGTTAAAAACTAAGAGCCAAGTGCTTGTCAAAACCGCCCCCCCCCCCCGGTTTCTTTGAATTCATGAGCCCAAATCCTAGAACCTGGGAGAAGGTATCCTTAGTACACAATCAGATTATGTGTTCTGCACCTTTCCCCTTACCATCTTGAGTAAAAAACCTAGGTTTTTTAACCTAGGTTTCAAGCAATGTCCAGTAACGGAGCAATCCTAAGCAGGTCTACTCAGAAGTAAGCCCCATTGAGTTCAATGGGGCTTACTGCTCCCAGGTAAGGGAGATAGGATTGTGGCCTTAGGGGCACTGTATCAGCGTGCCTTTCCCTAGCGGTATGGGGACCCTCAGGTTCAAGTGAGACGGTGCCCCTCTCCAAACAAGCAGCTGGGGCTGTGCTCACAGCATCCTTTAAAAACAACAACAACAACAACAACAACATTTTGATGACTGACTTTTTGCAATGGGGAGCAAGATGGCTGGATCCAGCACACTTCACTTCCCTGCCAAGCAGCTGCTTGGTGGGACTTTGGCTTTTTAAAAAAAGGGGGGGCTGCATGAAATCCACTGTACTGAGGTATTACTGTCTGTTCTTATAGAAAACTGAACATGCAGGGAAGAACCTGGAATATCCTGAGCCAAAGCCACCCCACAATTGGTGTGTTGCTATAGCCTTGAATCTAATATGCATTTCATACTGGGGAAAATGTTAGAGCCATTCCATGTTCCTTCATGTTTTTTCACCTGGTGCACTGAGAAAATCTTCACTATTCCTGACATGTCTAGTGGGTAGATAGGATTTCTGAAAGAGTTAAATTTAGGGGCATTTAGGTTGTGCTAATTTGGAAAAAAGAAATTCAAACTTTTTTTTGTATTTTTGATTGAATGAGAAGAGTCTTCAAAATCTATATATCTGATATATCCTATCTGCTTTCAAGCAGAGTCAGCTTTAATACTTTATAAGACAATGGGCTATAATCTAATGAATCTAAAAAAAGTTAATTATGCTTAAGTCCCATTGAAATAAATGGCGCAAGAGGTCATAAGTACCTTAAACCCCATTAATTTCATTGGGAGTTAATGTGCAACTAACATGAAGCAGGTAGAGGCCCTTCTATTGATTTTTTTTGTCAAAATAGGCTACATTCTCTATAAATAACAATCCAAAACACTTCACATACATTATGTTGCTGTAATCCTTACAACAACCCTGTAAGGTAGGTATTGACTGAACAACAACAAAGGAATTATTACCCCCACGTTGCAGTTAGAGGCTGAGACAGTTAACAGCAGAAGTGATATCTGAACCAGGGGACTTCCTGATTTGCAGCTCAATCTCTTTGTCACAATGCTATGCAAACTCTTTGGTACACTAGCAGAAGAACACAAGAAACAAGCCATGCAAGTAGGGGGCCCACATTGAGGAATAAGGATATTCATTTACACATGAAGGAAAATCCAATTCACTGCACACCATTATGTCACAAATGATGGTCACCTGCCAAAGACCAGTCCCCTCTCCTTCAGTGGGATTCATTCTGCCTTAATTTCTGATAAGCAAGTGGTTGTAAATCTTCTAGTGAATTGGCTTTCACCTCCTCTGCTGTCCTTTCCACTTTAGGCTGAAGCCAGCGTCAGGGAACTTTGCATGCAGATCTTGACCAAGCTGGAGGGGAGAAAGCAAATACAGGGTTGAAATGCCCATGCAAAATATGAGTGCTTTAAATGGTATCAGCATTTTTTCATATGTGATCTTTTGCCCTGGACAATGACCTCTTACCCCAAAACTGCTTGCACTGCGCAGACGTTTTGAGAGGTTTTTTAAAGCCCTACAAGATAGGTGGGAAAGATACTACTGAGCACTCAGATTTGACCTTTCAGGAAACATAATCACACCTGATTTTATTGTGCAATTGCACTACCTCATTCATGGAATTATGCAGGGGTTCCAGACATCATCTTCCACTTGAAATCCGCCTGTGTTTACTCCCACATACTGGCTGCCTGTTTTGAGCCATATACCATTTCCGGATGCAAGATGAAAGAGCGCCCTTCTTCAAGAATACCAGAAGATTATTGACAATCTCCAGCTACCAATATTAAATGACACAACCTACTTGGAGCGAAACAGGTTAAGATCGAGACATCCAGCCATTTCTACTGCCAAAGCTCTTCTAGAAGATGATTTCAATATCCACAACACGTGGAAACAACATTGGCTAGGAAATTGCCCTCCACGATGCCGAAGCTTGCCCTGCATCTTGGAGAAACCACCTGGATTTGACCAGTCCCATGCGATATGGACAACCTTGAACCGAATTCTCATGGGTCATGGTAGATGTGCAGATGCCCTTTATAAATGGGGCAAAACGACATCATCAAATTGTGATTGTGGGGCTGAAAAACAAACTATCCAACATGTAGTGACAGAGTGTCAAAACTGACTCTACAATGGAGACTTTGCTGATTTCCTGGCTTGACAACAGAAGTAAAAAACTATATCTGTAACCTAGACATACGTTTGTAATATTCCTGTCTATATTTTATATTTTACATTTCATATTTATTATGCTCTATTTTTTTATTTATCGTATGGCACATTTACATCGCATTACAATAAAAGCATTGTTGTTGTTGTTGACACGACTGAACGACTGAACAACAACAACAATGCTTTTATTGTAATGCGATGTAAATGTGCCATACGATAAAGAAAAAAATTCTATCTTTTTTCTTACCAGAAAAAAATCTGTTAAGGAAAAAGAGATGCATTAGCTGCACGAGGCATTTTGACTGTAAACTCCAGAAGTCTTCCATCTGGAAGCAGCCCAAGAGACAATGGGTGCCTCCAGACGGAGGGGTCCTAGAACTAGTGGTCAGAAGTCATTTTGTGCAATGATTCAATTTTTTCTTTCTTAACAAGTTTTCTGCAGTAAGAAAAAAGATGGAAGAAGCTGTGGGAAAACATAGGAGGGCTACAAATGGGAGGCAACATCATCATTCTGCAAATAATGAGGCAGAGTGAAGGTGCAAAAACCCCTAAAAGCCTCATCTGGAAGCACCGAAAGACTGACCCCAGTATAGCTGAGATGTGGTTTACATATTATGGCTGTCATCTGGTTCAAAAAGCTCCAAGGAGAATATTTAAGATGCCTGGAGCGTCCCAGAGCCATCTTGAGGTCCCTATGGGGCCAAAAAGATGGGATAAAAATCGAAATTGTATCTATAACTAGAGAGTGCTCTCACCATCCTATCTACTGTGGCCAAGGTTGCTTCAACACTCACCCTTTTCTCTGGAATGTCCATCCTTTTTGTTCACTCACTTCTTACCACTTGCTTTTTATGGAGAATCCAGATGACAACGTTGCATTCCAGTGTTTTCTGTATCATCCTCCCATGTTCTGCAGATTTGGTTTGTGGTGATTTCCTTTTTCTTTCCTTTGTGTTTGTTTGTTTGTTGCAATAATATGCACTTGCAGGCCCCTGCACTAGCCAGTGTAAACAGGCAAAGTGCAATTGATGCTTTCCTGCACCATTAATCCAAATTATCCTGACTGCAGGTTCTGCCCAACTGATTGTGCCCCATTAGTGTTTAGTGAAGAATACCCTTAGGGCTTTTCTACATGAGGCATTTATTGTGCACTCATCATTCATTCCTCTCCTGTAGGATGAGGGTGTTGAACCACTTTCAGCCCGTGGGCCAAATTCTGTTTTGGAGAAGCTCTTGAGAGCCACATTCCAGTGGTGGCTGATGCCAAAGGCAAAGGCCGCATGCAAGGAAAGATTTGGGGGGGGGGGAAATCCCCATCTACTAAGCTTAGACTGAATACAGATTCTTATTTCTAAGAGTCTCCAGGT
This sequence comes from Heloderma suspectum, assembly GCF_057233095.1. Classification (NCBI taxonomy): domain Eukaryota; kingdom Metazoa; phylum Chordata; class Lepidosauria; order Squamata; family Helodermatidae; genus Heloderma; species Heloderma suspectum. Next base: position 325,282,694 of record NC_139460.1, on the reverse strand, counting down.
GTGACAAGAGTGAGTTGTTGTTTGGTCATTCATGATATAGCAGAGTTTGAGATTCTTTTCAGCTACACCTACTACCAACGTTGCAGTCATGGACGTGACAGCAGCCACTCCAACAAGAGGCCAGTTGTCTCCCTCTCCAGGGGAAACCACATCTGCTGAGATGACATCTCTTGTCCATGCTCCTCCATTTACTTCCTATCCCCTAGGCAAAGGCACAGCTCTAGTCACGTCTGTAGACGAATCAATCACTCCAACAAGAAGCCAGCCTTCTTCCTCTCCAGACGAAACCACAGCTGAGCTCACAGCGTTGATCCAGACTAAATAACTCCAGCAGCCCTCCCTCCAGCCACCTCGCCACTTGAAATGACAGCTACCACTAGCACTTTCGCAGCTGGGACTACAACCAGCACAGGCACTTCAGGAGAAGTGGCTACTAGCTCTGCAGATTTCACCACCACCATCAGCACTACAGTAGAAGAGATTAGCCCAAGAGCGGGCAAGTTTCATCACACGTGAGAGAGCACCTTCTCTCTGCCCAGTCACTGAGGTTCTCAGAGGGCATGTTCCTGGTGGTTCTGCATGGGACCTATGGCCCAGCTGGAGTCCACTCAGAGAAGAGCCTTCAAAGTTCCACCCTTTATGTGGAGCTCCCTGCCACTGGAGGGCAAGCAGGCACCAACAGTGTGCTGCTTTTAAGGCCTGCTGAAAACATTTTTATTTCAAGAAGACTTCCTAGATTGACCAGCCATGGTTTTCATTGGTATTCTGTTTTTAAAGGCAACATTTAATATGGTGTTTTATTCTTTTTTTCTTTTCTTGTGCACGGCTCCCGAATCTGTTTAGATATGGAGTGGTACATAAATATTGTAAATAAATAAAATAACGTATCTTTGCAAACCATTCTTTGGGGCACTGGACAGTGGAATGGCAGTAGTCCAAATGGGACAGATAGAACTTCCATATCACTTTGCCTTGCCTGAGACACAATGCTTTCCAGTGGAGCCAGTTCACACATCCTGTGGGAGACCATGTCAAGTAATCGAGTGATGAGGGATCAAGTGATCTTCATGCACATGCAAACTAGCCCTGTGGGCTGGAAGAGATCTGTTGGAGGGGACCTGAAGATGTGCTCCCCGCAATGGCTAAAGAAGGGCCTGCTTGAGCGCTCTAATTTCAAAGAATGCTAACCATGAAGTCTCACCTTCTCCAAAACCACATCTCTGACTGTGGGGTCTGTGATGTTCAGGGAAGTGGTCAGGGTCATTGACAAGATGAAGAGAGTCCTGCTCCTGCCTGCAAATGGGGGGGTGGGGATGACGACACAGCACATACTTCTGGATTATTTGCATCCTTTTAACTGCAATGTACAAACAGAGGCTTCCTGTGCATGAAATCTCCGCATCTACAAGACATGCGATGAACAGAAGGCGACTGTGCCAGTAAATGCATGATTGGTGTCAGTAACAAGCAGGCTCAGATGTTTGCCAAAGCCCAGAGACTGCTGAAGGTCTCAGCGTCAATGTACTCAGCTATCTGCCCTGCTAGTGTGCATGCATGCTAGCTGGGAATGATGGGAGTTGTAGTCCAACACATCTGTAGGGCACAGGGTTGGGGAAGGCTCTTCTACAACCCAGAAGTCTTGATGGACTGATTTCCCCATGCATTTGTCTAATGATATTCCCCCTTTTAAAGCTACTATATCTGGTGGCAGCAGATTCCTTAAATGAATTATGTGTTTGTTATATGTCCATCTTGAACCTATTGCCTATCAGTGTCACTGGGTGACCCTCCTGAGTTCCAGCATTATGGGACAGGAAGAAAAACGTCTCTCTATCCACTTTCTCCACACCAGCCATAATTATATAAACCCCTCTCATGTTCTCCCCCACACCCTGCCCGCCCTCTCACACCATGCAATTTTTTTTTCTAAACGTGAAACGCCCCAAAGTAGGGAGGGTGTGTTAAGTAAGGAGCCTAAGGGAGCAATCCTGTGGCTGCTCGTCAGTGGCTAGACGGCCATAGGATATCGTGTTTTCTGGGAACCAACCTCAGAGCCCGCACTTCGAGGTCTGTTCCAGGAGAACTGACCTTCCCCCCCTTCCGCGCTGCCTCGCAGGCAGCGTGGAATGGCCCCACACTCCCCGCTCACAAGAGGAGCGTGGAGCAGCCGAAATGGGATGTTCCAGGGGGCGTTCTAGGGCCGGGAGGGCGGAAATGCCGACACGACACATCCAATGTGTCATTGGGCAGCCTCCTCCCGCGCTCCGCCGTCCCACGGCTAGACAGGCGAAAATGCAGGTCAGGAGGAGCATGGAGGGAATGATCCCCTCCATGCTTCTCCTGCCCTGCATTGGATAGGTGGTCGCCTCCGAGTTTGGAGGCAGACGCCTATATGCATAGGTTTGCGCCCTAATCCTATTTATGTTCAGAAAGAAAAGAAGTTCTACAACTCCCAGCTTTCCCCAGCCAGCATAGCTGGCTGGGAAATGCTGGGAGTTGTAGGACTTTTTTTTTTTTGTCTAACCATGCATAGGATTGTGCCCTTAAAGTAACTCACAGCAGTCCGAAAGTCCTGATAAGCTTCAGTTTACTGAACTAGAGCCATGGAGGAAACAGAAAAACAGGGTAAGATTTAGGAGCAGTAAACCACAAGGTACTCCAACCCCTGGATGTCACAAGCTTCCTATCCAGAAGGAAAAGGCAAGAAAGTAAATTTACGTCAAAGATCTGCATATGTTAAAAAGTTATATGCTGCCCTTTATCAACTGATTTCAAGGTGGCCAGTTTATAGGCAAGGGAGTGGTTTGTGGCACTGCATCTGAAGAAGCACAAGGTGGAAGAGGGGAGCTCAGCAATCTAGTTCAGCCTTCCCCAACTTGGGCCCTTCCAGACGTGCTGGACTGCAACTCCCCGGGACGGACCTACCATTAGGGCAAGTGTGGTGAGAGCCAGTGTGGTGCAGTGGTTAGAGCGCTGGACCGGGACTCAGGAGATCCGGGTTCTAGTCCCCACTTGGCCATGAAGCTCACTGGGTGGCTTTGGGCCAGTCACTGGCTCTCAGCCTAATCTACGTCACAGGGCTGTTGTAGACTCTGTACTCTGCCTTGGGCTCCTTGCGGGAGGAAAAAAGGTGGGATAAAAATGCAATTAACAAACAAACAAACCATTAGGCAGAGTGAGGAAACTACCTCTGGTGGCAGACACTGGGGGGCAGCAGCAGCAGTCATCTCCCCTGCCCCCCAGCCATTCCCCTCTCTTGTGGGTCAGAGCCAAGGTCAGAGCCACACTGTCTGTCCTGCACCCCATAACCTAGCCGGTTGCCCTTGGGTGCAGGATGCTATCCTGTTGGCAGTGATTAGTAAGATTTAATGGCAGTTCCTGTGGGTTTCTGTGTGTGGAACGGAGAGGGGAGGGTGCCATCTTCTCCTTTGCTTCAGGCAGCAAAATACCTTGGGCTGGCCCCGGCCAGTCCTGTCATTGCAGAGCAGCATCTCATCCCTGGTAGCATTGCCGGCAGTGGCGAAAGCTTTTCCTGTCTGGGGAAGCCATCTGCATGACTTTCCTTCCCAAGGGTTCAGACAGGTGCAAAAATTCAACACACTTACCGGAAGTTGCAGCTGGATGTTTAATAACCGTGGTTGTAGTTGGTGGGGACGTGGTGGAGTGAGCTGCAGTTGTGACTTTTGTAGTTAGCACTGCAGTTAGCGGTGGGGTGGTCGGTTGCACTCTTGCGTTCATCTTTGCCGCTGTAGTGATACTGAAGTTGGCCACGACCGTGGTTGCAGTTGTGACTGGTGCAGGGGTGGGAGGAAGGACAGTTGGGGTGATGTCTGCTGTAGTGCTGATGGCGGATGTGGTTTCAGTTGTTACGTTTAGAGCGAGGGCTTCTAGAGTGGATCTTCCTGCTCCAGAGCTGGTGGCAGCATGGAGTCCGGTTCTGGTAACTCCCGGCGAGGGAGCAGCCAGCGCTGCTGTGGCTGTTTCTGCTCGTGGACGACTGGAACTAGCAGATGTGACTTCAGGTGTGGTTTCATCTAGAGCGGGTGAAGACAGGATTGCCACCCTCGTCCCTTCAAATGTCCAGCTGGAGGTTGCTGGTGTAGGGCTGAGCATTGGTTCCAAAGTGCTGGTTGTGGGCTCAGCTGCTGAAGTGCCAGTGGTAGCTGTCGTTTCAAGGGGTGAGGTGGTCGGAAGGAGGGTTGTCGGGGTGATGGCATTTGTTTGGATCAATGTTGTGAGCTCAGCTATGGTTTCACCTAGAGAGGAAGAAGGCTGGCCTCTTGTTGGAGCAATTGATTCTTCTACAGATGTGACTGCCGGTGTGCCTTTGTCTAGAGCACTGGTAGCAAATGGAGTATGGCCAAGAGATGTCATCTCAGGTGTGGTTACATCTGGAGAAGAAGGCTGGCCTCTTGTTGGAGTGACTCCTCGTGAAGTGTCAGCGATAAATGTGCCAGAGGTAGCTGTCATCTCAAGTGATAAGATGGTGGAATAGGAAGCCTCTGAAGTGACTTCTGCAGTGGTGCTGAAGGTAGGTGGAGTTTCATGCACTAACGTGGTAGAGTGAGATGCTGGAGTAGTTCTATCTGCAAAAGTACCAGTCGTAGATGACATTTGTACTGTGATTTCAGCTGGTGACAGTAGGATTGTTGGGCTCAGTTCTTCTACGATGGGGATTATGGTAGTGGTCATATCTGCTGTAGTGCTGGTAACCACTTCTCCTGAAGTGCTGGTTGTGCCTCGATTTGCTAAAGTACCAGTGGTAGCTGTTGTTTCACGTGGTGAGGTAATGGAAGGGTGGTGTGATGGTACGGTCCTAACTGCTGGAGTGCCAGTGGTGGCTGTTATTTCACTTGCAGTCTCAGCAAGCAGGATTGATGTTGGTGTGATGGCCATAGTTTGGATAAAAGATGTGGGCTCAGCTGCCATTGTGTTACCCGTTGTGGTGGTTTCAGCTGTGGCTTTGTCCTGAGGGTGTGAAAACTGGAGTGTGGAGCGAATCTCTTCTCCTCTAGCACTGATGGCACTGGTGGTCTCTTCTGTAGGGCTGGTAGCCACTCCTCCCGAAGTGCCCGTGGTGGTTGTGTCAGTGGCGGTTGTGTCAGTGGTAGCTGTCATTTCAACTGGTAAGATGGTGGAAGGGAAAGCTGTTGAAGTGACTTTTGCAGTTGTGCTGAAGGCAGATGGAGTTTTATCTGCTGAGGTGGTAGGGTGAGGTGTTGCAGTAGTTTTATCTGCAAACGTGCTAGACGCAGGTGACATTTTAACTAGGATTTCAGCTGGTGACACTAGGATTGTTGGGCTCAGTTCTTCTACGATGAAGATTATGGTAGTGGTCATATCTGCTGTAGTGCTTGTTGCCACTTCTCCTGAAGTGCCAGTTGTGCCTCGATTTGCTAAAGTACCAGTGGTAGCTGTTGTTTCACGTGGTGAGGTAATGGAAGGGTGGTGTGATGGTACGGTCCTAACTGCTGGAGTGCCAGTGGTGGCTGTTATTTCACTTGCAGTCTCAGCAACCAGGATTGATGTTGGTGTGATGGCCATAGTTTGGATAAAAGATGTGGGCTCAGCTGCCATTGTGTTACCCGTTGTGGTGGTTTCAGCTGTGGCTTTGTCCTGAGGGTGTGAAAACTGGAGTGTGGAGCGAATCTCTTCTCCTCTAGCACTGATGGCACTGGTGGTCTCTTCTGTAGGGCTGGTAGCCACTCCTCCCGAAGTGCCCGTGGTGGTTGTGTCAGTGGCGGTTGTGTCAGTGGTAGCTGTCATTTCAACTGGTAAGATGGTGGAAGGGAAAGCTGTTGAAGTGACTTTTGCAGTTGTGCTGAAGGCAGATGGAGTTTTATCTGCTGAGGTGGTAGGGTGAGGTGTTGCAGTAGTTTTATCTGCAAACGTGCTAGACGCAGGTGACATTTTAACTAGGATTTCAGCTGGTGACACTAGGATTGTTGGGCTCAGTTTTTCTACCATGAAGATTACGGTAGTGGTCATATCTGCTGTAGTGCTAGTTGCCACTTCTCCTGAAGTGCCAGTTGTGCCTTGATTTGCAAAAGTACCAGTGGTAGCTGTTGTTTCACGTGGTGAGGTAATGGGAGGGAGGGTTGTTGAAGCGACTTCGGCAGTGGTGTTGATGGAAGATGGAGTTTCAGCAGCTGATTTGGGAGAAAGGGCTGGTAGAGTGGACTTTTCTGTTCTAGTGCTGGTGGTAGCAACACTTTCGCCTGAGGTTATACCACGTGAGGCAGCAACAGGTTCTGTTGTGGATGAAGCTTTGTCATGAGTGGCTAAAGGTAGGAATGTCAGGCTAGTCTCTTCTACTGAAGTAGCTGTATCATCTTTAATTCCAACTGCGAAAGTGCCAGTGGTAGGTGTCGCTTCAAGTGCTGTGGAGGAGATGAATATTGTTCCTTCGTGTGTGATTATTTCTTCTTCGGGAACACTAAAGGGATTCATCATTTCACCTGTGATTTCAGATGGTGGAGCAATGGAAGGGAAGTGTGATTGTATGGTCCCAACTGCTTGAGTGCCAGTAGTGGCTGTTATTTCACCAGTGGTCTCAGGAAATGCTGTTGGAGTGATGGCAGCAGTATGGATAAAAGTTGTGAGCTCTGTTGTAGTTGTGGTACCTGTGGTGGTACTAGTTGTTATGGTTCCAGCTGTAGCTTGGTCTTGAGCATGTGAAAACAGGAGTGCTGAGCTAATCTCTTCTACTCTAGCACTGGTGGCGATCTCTTCTGTAGTGCTTCCTCGTGAAGTGTCAGCGATGGATGTGCCAGAGGTAGCTGTCATCTCAAGTGATAAGATGGTGGAATAGGAAGCCTCTGAAGTGACTTCTGCAGTGGTGCTGAAGGTAGGTGGAGTTTCATTCACTAACGTGGTAGGGTGAGATGCTGGAGTAGTTCTATCTGCAGAAGTACCAGTCGTAGATGACATTTGTACTGTGATTTCAGCTGGTGACAGTAGGATTGTTGGGCTCAGTTCTTCTACCATGGGGATTATGGTAGTGGTCATATGTGCTGTAGTGCTGGTAACCACTTCTCCTGAAGTGCTGGTTGTGCCTCGATTTGCTAAAGTACCAGTGGTAGCTGTTGTTTCACGTGGTGAGGTAATGGAAGGGTGGTGTGATGGTACGGCCTCAACTGCTGGAGTGCCAGTGGTGGCTATTTCACCTGTGGTCTCAACAAGTGAGAAGGAAGGGGTTAATGTTGGTGTGATGGCTGTAGTTTGGATAAAAGGTGTGAGCTCAGCTGCCATTGTGGTACCCATTGTGGTGGTTTCAGCTGTGGCTTTGTCCCGAGTGTGTGAAAACTGGAGTGTGGAGTAAATCTCTTCTCCTCTCGTGCTGATGGTGCTGGTGGTCTCTTCTGTAGGGCTGGTAGCCACTCCTCCTGAAGTGCCCATGGTGGTTGTGTCAGCGGTGGTTGTGCCAGTGGTAGCTTTCATTTCAACTGGTAAGATGGTGAGATATAAATGTAAGAATTAAATAAACTAGTTTTTTGTTTTGTTTTGAAGATAATTACTTATGATTAACCTTGCTCTTACTTTGGGCCTCGAATGGCTTGCCACCTCTTGCTCTCTCTTCCTTCCAACAAACCCCTCCCTAAGAACTGTTTTTGCTGTGTGGCCTTCAGCTTATTGTAATCCCCATTCTCAACTGCTTCCAAGCTTTAAGCTCTTGTAATGGCGTTTGCTCACATTCTTCCTTTTTTTCTCTTTTTGACCCATTGTCTGCAAGATCCATTGTTCCAGACCATTTTGAGCCCCAAGATCAGCAACTAGTTTTATGTGAGGATCACTTTGAGGAGGGGTGGGTGGGTTGTGGGCTCAACTCTGTTCCCAGTTCCCCAAAACAGAGTTCTAGCACATCCTGGTGCCATGGCCACTACGCCGTCCACACACTCCACTTAACTCTGAATTGGCAATGGGGCAGGGGATGTTCAAGTGGCCCTTCTCATATGGGGCAGATTTGGCTCTGGAGCATCCAGGGGCTGATGCCCAATTTACACGCTTTCCCAACAGTGAATTTAAAAAGCAAGGCAAGAGGTCTCCCTGAAAGTATATTACAGAAGAGAAATTGACATGGAATTGACACAGATCGAAGGGAACTTTAGGGATGGTGCTTTATTTTCTTGACATACATTTTAAGACTCATCAGAAGCTGTTTCTACATGGAACAGGGCATGCACAGAATACAAACTGCCTTGGATGTGTTTCTATACTGCCTTCAGAGTATTTTATTGCCTCCCAGGGTAGAAGAATTCAACTCTGGTTGCCAAAGCTGTCCAAGTCTACTGGTGGGCATGGAATAAAACACAGTACACAAAAAAGTGAACAAGAAATAGGTTTCTGCCATGATCTTGTTTCTTCTCTGCCTTTTATGCTGCAAATTATTCATATGTTGCATAACAAGATTCCTGTCATCACAAAAGTATCATAACACTTTGCTGTTGCTAGCGATTAGTAGATTAGTAGCGTTTAGTAGAACTACTTCTGACTGGCAGGTCCTCTAGTTTTCAATCAATTTTGGAGTTATCCTATGCCCTCCGTGTATGCATTTATCTTTCTTCAATGTTTCTATCTATCTATCTATCTATCTATCTATCTATCTATCTATCATCTATCAAGGGCTTATTATGGCAGATGCAATTTTGAAATAAAGCTCAAGCATTTGGCTGATTCTGGAACCCGCCTCCCTCTGCCACAGGCTTCTTTGTATTAAATCACTAAGGCTTTGCATTAGTCACTTACCATGGATCCCTGCATTCTGGAGCCATAAGAAGAAAATGGGCAGCAAGGGCAAGTGATGGCAACCCATTTCAGCAATGCTTCGCCGGCGCCCTTCTCATCTGGGGCCAACAGCTGCTCTGATGGGACTACTAGAAATCCTTGCTTTTTTGTTTACTTTTTAAGAATGGTTTCCTGGTTCAGCTGAATTGTGAAAGGTGGCGTGCTCGAGATGTCTTTTTTTCATGCCACAGCTCTTGATAATGAATGGATGAGATGTATTGTTCAGTGGAGGCCAGTAAATCCGCTCCATGTTTCAGTCAGAACCAGTCTGAACTCTAAAGGAGCTCTCCAAGGTGCAAAGCATAGCTCCTTTAGAGTTCAGACTGGTTCGGACTGAAACCCGGAGTGGATTCACTGCCCCACTGACATCAGAGCCACCACTCTCTAGTGGTATTATTTTTTTTACCAAACTGAAGATCAAGTACAGCAAACTCTGGGCTCAGGAGAAATACCAGAGCTCAAATCTGCCTAAAAATCATATTATCTCACCTGGAAGCTGTTTTCCTAATTCCAGGTGTATTTGGGGAGGGTAGCCGTGGGATACATCTGCCTGACTGCATTTGGCACTGCTTTGCCCATTTTGAGGGCCTGGCAGTTGATATTCACATCCTGGTTTCAGAGGATTAATCCTTCGCAGGGCTGCCTGATATTTAAAGTGAAACTAGGTAAACATGTAGCCATACCTGGTACAAAGAGATTAGTACTGATGACTCCCCTGAGCTAATCTGACAGCATGACACATCTCTTGAAATCTGCCCAAGGAGCAGGGTGTTGCAAGGCACTTAAACGACTCTGGGCCCAGACTTTCCATTGCTAAGAATGGAAGGCGGCCGGCCATTTATGCATCATTAAAAAGGAGCAAATATATATCACAAAAACAGAGGACGAGAACAGCGATTTACATAAAACTTGCATGTACTCATGTATATGTGTAGATGCAAATTTAAAAAGAATTCCTATAATTTAAATTGAAATACAATACATCTTACCCTGTGACCAGGTGATGTGTGTGCCTGTTATGTCTGTGGCCCAGGGATTAAAAGTTAATAGGCAACATCAAGGAGCCTGGGCTCTTCCTTCAGATGGTTATCTTTAAATTGGACTTGGACTGGACAGCCCTTCAAACAGAATCATAGAATAGTAGGGTTGAAAGGGGCCTCTAAGACCATTAAGTCCAACCCACTGCTCATTGCATAGAGGATGCCTTCAAAAAATAGAACTGTTCTCTAACAGCCCTTCAAATAGAGGACTGTACTCTGTAAAGTAGGACACCTAGTAAGCTGAATTACTATGTGGAGGGGGGATTTGGAGGGGCCACAGTGCACAGAGAAAGGAGCGTACTTTTCCCTCTTTAATTGTGATCCTGCTGGAAATCCCCCCCCCCCTTTCCTGGCATGGCAGTTAAGAAAATCTCCCACTGGCACCAATTGAAAGATTTTTTCTAAGCTGAATTACCATGCAGGGGTGGGGTTTTGTATGTGGGAAGGGGAGTTCAGTCTTCCCTCCCCAGCCACAATGCCCTTTGATATTTGCCCCCTGCATGGCAATTAAGCTGAGAAAAAACTCCCATTGGCACCAATGGACATTTAGGGATCTGTGAAATAAATCTGGGCCGTGGGATATAGATTCAGGGCCGAGAGAGAACTTTGCTCTGATTCAGCATCAGGGCTCTTCTTATATTCTTGTGAAACAGACCAACTACCTCTTTAGCCAATACTTTTTTTTAAAACTCAGAAACAACCAATTGGGCTGCCAACTGACCAGAAAAATTCTACCCAGCTGGCATGCCTTCAGAATGGGCTGCAGATCCCAGCCAATGTTGCTTTCATAGCCTGGAGAGAAGTATCGTCTCATTTCCTAATGTCTGCTGATCAAGGTTCTGTTAAAGGCACAAAAGCAAGGAGCACTGAGCAGTAATTAAAGTTGGCAGCCCCACCAACCAGTGATAGCTGCTCGCCTATTGCCTACGTTGTGGCCTTTTTGGTACTGGGTGATCTTTGCACTTCTGCAGGCTTTGAACTTGGTTCCTATTTTGGTTGTATTCTGTTTTAAACTCATGGCTTTTACATTATGTTCTACTATGTTATTTTATGGGTTTAAAGTTTAGTTTTGTGAACCACCCAGAGAGCTTTGGCTAACGGGGGGGGGGGGGGTACAGAAATGTAATAAAATAAGTGCCCCCTGTCAGAAACATTCCACCAGGGAAAGAAAGCACTGGCTGGCCTTTTGAAAAGATGGTTTTGGGCTTCAGAGCCCTTGCTCAGAAGGAGGCATGCATGGTAACAGATCTCTCCAGCATCCCAATCTTGTGAATCCTTATCTGTTTTCATAGTCAAAGCCAGCTTTGGGTAACTGGCTGGAACAAATATGTCCTCGCTATTGGGCTGCAGCACACCAGGATTTTTATCCTGCAACTTACCGGGGCTTCTGCTTCTGGATTCTTTGCGGGATGTAAGTGGGTTCTTTACACAACCAATTTTTCTTTTACTGCATAACGCTACCTGCCATTTACACCGGTGGGTGGAGCCTGGAGGGATGTTATCAGTTGTCAGCAGCGTTGTAAGCCCTCAGCCCGCCCCTCTGGGGTAGCCCCTCCCCTTTCTCGGCATGAACTTTTCCATTTCAACTTTCTTGCCTCCCCTTTTCACTTCTGCTGCCTCCGATCCCTTCTTCAGCAACTTCTACATGCAATCCACGGTACGTTTGCGACGTCAGAAGTCTGCTTCCCCCGCCCCATGTGTGCAAGCCAGTCTCTGTACTAGTGAATGCCTGTATGCTGCACTTCCAAAGTCCCCTCACCCGTGCAAAAGTCAGTATTTTCCATGTAAAAGCAAGCAGCACCACTTTTCTCATTTAAGTATACACTGGAAGAGGGGATTGAGTGTAAAGGCATTGCAATATTGCGGGTGTTGGGTGCTGCAGCAGTCTCTGCCATGCCGTACTACTGAAACACAGTTTTACTGCACTTCCGAAGTTCCCAGTGTTGTTCCGAGGAGTGAAATGGTAAAGGGGCTCGAGGTCAAGGGAGGTGCAGGAGGGTGACACTCCCACCCGATCATCGTCACTAGTGGTGCTAACACTGCACCACCCAACACCTGACTACACAAAGTATGTCGTAGCTCGATGTCAGCAATGCACGGGTGGGTGATGGCAGATCTGTTGCATGGCTGCAAATAACACTGCATTTTCCATGTACAGAAATATCATGGGGAAAACAGGGGGAAGGTGTGGGACAGCTGCTGCAGGTCAATAATGTCATGCATTGCACACGGGAAATACTGTGAATGAAGAAAGACAATTGCACCAAAAAAACCACCCCTGTCTGAAGGAGCCCATTGGCTCAGCTGCTAAGTGGTTATGGAATGTTCAGTAACATTCTAACTTCTCAGACATTTAAGAAAAAGGAAACCTGCCAGCTCACACAATGCTTAGAGACATAAGGTTGCTGGTAGGAATGGGTGCAGAGACGGGAGAAGACAACTATATCAGTAGTCGGGTATTAGACTAGTAGTGTGTTATTAATTGGGTCTATATAAGACAGAGTGCCTGAGGAACTATGGATGGAGGTCCGTAACATTGTTCAGGAGGCAGCAACTCAATCCATCCCAAACAAAAAGAAATGCAAGAAAGTAAAGTGGCTGTCTGAGGAGGCTTTACAAGTAGCTGAGGAAAGAAGGGAAGCGAAAAGCAAGGGAGAAAGGGGAAGATATACCCAACTGAATGCAGAATTCCAGAGAATAGCAAGGAGAGACAAGAAGGCCTTCTTAAATGAACAATGCAAAGAAATCGAGGAAAACAATTGAATGGGAAAGACTAGAGAAAATCGGAGATCTCAAGGGAACATTTTGTGCTAAGATGGGCATGATAAAGGACAAAGAAGGCAGGGACCTAACAGAAGCAGATGAGATTAAGAAGAGGTGGAAAGAATACACAGAAGAACTATACAGGAAAGATCTTAATGTCCCTGATAGCCATGATAGTGCAGTCACTGAACTTGAGCCGGACATCCTCGAGAGTGAAGTCAAGTGGGCCTTAGGAAGCATTACTAACAACAAAGCTAGCGGAGATGACAGTCTTCCAGCTGAGCTATTTAAAATCCTAAAAGATGATGCTGTTAAAGTGCTGCACTCAATATGCCTACAAATTTGGAACACTCAACAGTGGCCACAAGACTGGAAAAGGTCAGTTTACATTCCAATGCCAAAGAAGGGCAATGCCAAAGAGTGTTCAAACTACTGTACAATTGCGCTCATTTCACATGCCAGCAAGGTGATGCTCAAAATCCTACAAGCTAGGCTTCAGTAGCATGTGAACCAAGAACTACTGGAAGTACAAGCTGGGTTTCGAAGAGGCAGAAGAACTAGAGATCAAATCGCCAACATTCGCTGGATCATGGAGAAAGCAAGAGAATTCCAGAAAAACGTCTACTTCTGCTTCATTGACTATGCTAAAGCCTTTGATTGTGTGGATCACAACAAACTGTGGCAAATTCTGAAAGAGATGGGAGTACCAGACCACCTTACCTGTCTCCTGAGAAACCTGTACGAGGGACAAGAAGCAACAGTAAGAACCGGACATGGAACAACCGATTGGTTCAAAATTGGGAAAGGAGTACGACAAGGCTGCATATTGTCACCCTGCTTATTTAACTTATATGCAGAGTACATCATGAGAAACGCCAGGTTGGATGAATCACAGCTCGGAATTAAGATTGCCGGGAGAATTATCTACAACCTCAGATACGCAGACGATACCACCCTAATGGCAGAAAGCAAAGAGGATCTAAAGAGCCTCTTGTTGACGGTGAAAGTGGAGAGCAAAAGCTGGTTTGAAACTCAACATTAACAAAACGAAGATCATGGCATCTGGCCCCATCACTTCCTGGCATATAGAAGGGGAAGAAATGGCAGTAGTGACAGATTTTCTTGGGCTCCAAGATCACCGCCGATGGTGACTGTAGCCATGAAATTAAAAGACGCTTGCTCCTTGGGAGGAAAGCTATGGCAAACCTAGACAGCATAGTAAGAAGCAGAGACATCACCTTGCCGACAAAGGTCCGTCTAATCAAAGCTATGGTTTCCCCAGTAGTAATGTATGGCTGTGAGAGCTGGACTATAAGGAAGGCTGAGCGCCGAAGAATTGATGCTTTTGAACTGTGGTGCTGGAGAAGACTCTTACAAGTCCCCTGGACTGCAAGGAGGTCCAATCAGTCCATCCTAAAGGAAATCAACCCTGACTGCTCATTGGAAGGACAGATACTGAAGCTGAAGCTCAAATATTTTGGCCACCTAATGCGAAGAGAAAACTCTCTGGAAAAGACCCTGATGCTGGGAAAGACTGAAGGCAAAAGGAGAAGGGGACGGCAGAGGATGAGCTGGCTAGATAGCATCACTGATGCAATGAATATGAATTTGTGCACACTCTGGGAGAGAGCAGAGGACAGGAAGGCCTGGCGTGCTATGGTCCATGGGGTCACGAAGAGTCGGACACGACTGAACAACAACAACAAAATGTAGGAGTGGTACATGATGAGTGCATGAGACGGTGAATTGTGAAAGGATTGAAAGAGGGCAACAAATCTGTGAACTTTTGTGGGTCTTTGCTTCAGTCCCTCTGTTAGGTGTACATGTAGAATCAGAAAACCAAACAATGAGACAAAATAGATGGATATCATGAACCATAACTTGAATACTCCATCTAGCCTGGAACAACATAGCTGAAATCCTTCAGCTGTCTTCCAAAAACAGAACTTTTCTGAGCAAACCAGAACAGCTAGCATAGGGACAGCAGACAGCCCCCCCTTCTCCCTGTGTGCCAGTCTATGGGTTTCAAAATGGCCATTTAGGTTACACTGTGTTCTTAGTGAGGCTTCTTAGGCTGTTACATTAACAAGGGAGACTGTGGCTGGGATTTCCCCTGCCTGGTGTTTGTTTTTAGAGACCTCACTTCCTCCAGGCTCACAAAGCCACCCCTTCTTGTAAAATGTGCCCCTCGCACCAGGTTCCTCATTCCAAGGCTGGGTGTCATTACCTGCTTGAATGAACAGGCCAATGTCCCTCTCCCTGCCAGCCAACCTGTTTTTAATACCTATTCTCACAAATGATCACTATATCTTTAGAATCATTCATATTCATTTTGTTATTGCTTCCTCCCTGCGCCTTCCTATCTCTTTTTGTTTTTGCTTCGTCCCTGCGCCTTCCTACCATGCGATGGCTGGTTAACAACTTACCAGGGTAGCTAACCATGTGAGCAGCTGGTGATCTCTAGCCTCTGACCATATGGGGAGCCCAAAGTTACTGGCCACGAAAAATCCAGAGAACGGCTTGTGTGGTGACTCGCTTAGAATCACAGAACAGTAGGGTTGGAAGGGGCCTACAAGGCCATTGAGGCCAACCCCCTGCTCAGTGCAGGAATCCAGGTCAGAGCATCTCTGACAGGTGGCTGTCCAGCCTCGTCTTGAACGCCTCCAGTGTGGGAGAGCCCACTACCTCCCTAGGGAATCGGTTCCCTTGTCGTATTGCTCTAACAGTCAGGATGTTTCTCCTGATGTTCAGCCAGAGCCTGGCCTCCTGGAACTTGAGCCCATTATTCCGTGTCCTGCACCCTGGGATGATGGAGAAGACATCCTGGCCTTCCTCTCTGTGGCAGCCTTTCAATTACTGGAAGAGCGCTCTCCTCTCTCCCCTCAGTCTTCTCTTCTCCAGGCTAAACATGCCCCGTTCTTTCAGTCTCTCTTCACAGGGCTTTGTTTCCAGTAGCTGTAGCTGGACTGGTATTCCTTCCCCCCCTCTGCCCCTCCACCCCTTCCTCTCCTTCTATGGCAGCGGTGTCAAAACTCTTTCAGTCTGAGGGCCAAATTCAGTTTCAGAGGAGCTGCTGGGGGCCACATTCCAGTGATGGGCAGAGCCAAAATGCCAGCACCTCTCAGCTCAGAGTTCTTCCCGCTGGTGACCTGTGTGCTTCCCTATAAGGAAAGGTTACACGGAAGGGGCTGGAGCCCCTCGATCATTTCAGTTGCCCTTCTCTGAACTTTTTCCAGCTCTACAGTATCTTTTTTTAGGTGTGGTGGCCAGAACTGCACACAGTATTCCAACTGTGGTTGCACCATATAGATTTGTATAGGGGCAGTACGACATCGGCAGTTTCGTTCTCCATTCCTTTTCTAATTATGCCTCACTTGGAGTTTGCCTTTTCTACAACGGCTGCACACTGGGTCGACATCTTCATTGAGATGCCCACCACAAGCCCAAGACCTCCTTCTTGGGTGGTCACCGCTTGCTCAGATCCCGCTAGCTCAGGTCTCAGGTCTGGTCTAGTTCCAGGGCTCTTATGTCTTTATGAGTTGGAGTTCCAACGTATCTGGAGGGTCCCAGGTTGGGGATGACCGCTTTACAGCATCTTGGGTCTTTCCAGCTCTGCTGCTGAGTCCCTGACTAGCAGCTGTGGCTGAGGGCTCTGCCAGGGATCATGCCCCCCTCCAGCCCTAAAAATGCACAGGATCCATTTAGCTGGAGATGCCAGGAATGAAACCAGAGCCTTTCTCTATGCAAAAGAGGCAACCCACCCCAGAACTGCTCCCCGGACAAGGGGGGGGGGCAGCTCGAGAGCAACGCGCCTGAATCCTCCCCGACCTGGTGCCCTCCAGGGAAAAAGATCCACCCCCTCCGGCCCGGCCCCAGCTGCTGTTGGGGGCTCAGCGAAACTCCGCTTGGCGCAGAGGAGCCTGGAGCGGGGCGCGCTGGACGCGCCAGGGAACGGGCTAGTCAGGAAGGGCCGCCGCCGCGTCCCCGCAAGCCCTGGCTCCGCGGCGCCGCCGCGCCGACGACGAGCCCCGGCACGCTCGCGGGCATGATGGGACTCGCGGCCCGGCGATCTGGAAGGGGCCGGGTCTGGCGCACCGGGCGGAGCAAGCGGGGGGCCCGTCGCGCGGGCGGGCGGGCGAGGCGGGGCGAGCGGGGCTCCGCCGCGGCCGCCCCTTCCCCGCCCAGGAGCCGCCCGCGTTGTGTAAGCCGCGCCCGGCGAGCGGCGCAAGGCCGCGCGGAGAGCCCGGCGCCCGGTGAGTGGCTCGCGGCGGCGCGGCGCGGCGCGGCGCGGCGGGGCCGGGGGGGCCGGAGGCGCCCCGCCCGCCCCCTGCCCCGAGCGTCGCCCCCGCCCCCGCCCCCGCCCCCGCCGGCCCTCGTGCGGGGCTGCCTGGCCGGGCCGTTGTGCGCGTGGAGGGGACGAGGGAGGGAGGGAGCGCGCGCCCTCCTCGCCCGGTCCACGACCCCCCCGGGAACGGGGGGAAATGGGGCAGGAAAGGGGGCGGGGAAGCGGGAGGCAGGAAGGAAGGAGGGGCGGGCAAGGGCGGGCGGGCGGAGGCCCGACGCCGGGGGAAGAGGGGAAGCGAGACAGAGGCCAGAAGGGGTCGCTAGGCGGGGGAGGAGATGGCGGGGGGCGGGCGGGCATTCGCCTCGCCACGGAGCGGCGGACGGGGCGCTCCTCCTCGGTTGCGGGGACGGAGCCTGGGCAAAGCCCGGCACCCAGCCGCCTCGCCGCCGTCTCCCGCCTCCGTCGCTCCGCGCGCCGGTCGCGCCCGGGAAGGGCCCGGCGCCTCCGCGACCCCGCGCGCCGCCGCGCAGAAGCCGAGCGCCCGCTGCGCAGTTTCCCTCCGCCCAGCCGCGCCGGCCTCCCGCGCACGGCGCCCCCCGATGCGCCGGCCCGGCCCGGCCCGGCCCGCCGCGCCCCCGCCCTAGCCGGCGCTGGCCGGGCTGGCGGGCGCGAAGGGCGGCTGCGCCCTGGCACCCCTGGCCGGGCTGGGCGGCGCCCCAGGGCGGCCTGCCCCACCCTGCTGCTCTCCAGATGCTTCGGACATCCCCTCCCACAGCCCCACGGCAGCCGGGGCTGAGCGTTTATTTTATTTATTCATTCATTTCATTTCATTTCTATACCGCCCAATAGCCGAAGCTCTCTGGGCGGTTCACAAAAACTAGAACCAAAGAACACACAATAAAACCATTTAAAATATATAGAACATTAAAACCACAATATAACAATACAACCACAATAAAACCGAGCAGCAGTGCAGGAGTTTAAAATACAGATTTAAAAGAGCAAAGATAAAAATTTAGAAAGCTAAAATGCCTGGGAAAACAAAAAGGTCTTCACCTGGCGCCGAAAGGAGTACAATGCAGGCGCCAGGCAAACCTCACTAGGGAGCTCATTCCAGAGCCGGGGTGCCACAGCAGAAAAAGCCCAAAGCCCTCCTCCTCGTAGCCACCCGCCTCACTTCCTTCGGCAGGAGCTCACGGAGGAGGGCCGCTGATGATGATCTTAAGGTCCGGGCAGGCACATATGGGAGATGTTTGAGCTGTAGCCCAAGCCCGCTGGAGGGCGCCAGGCTGGGGAAGCTGCTTTAGAATCCACTCCGGCGCGGCTCTTGGGGGTGGGTTCCGAGGGAGGGGCCATAGCTCAGTGGCGGAGCCCCTGCGTTGCGCGCAGAAGGCCTCCGGGTCGGCCCCCAGCATGCCCCGGCAGGGCTGGAAAAACTCCTGCCTGCAGCACTGGAGAGCCGCTGCCGCCGGTCAGTGTTGACAGTACTTGGACTGATGGGCTGACTCAGTACACAGCAACTTCCGATGTTCCTGCGCCGCTCCCTGTGCTCGGGGACAGTGGAAGCTGCCTTATGTTGATTCGGACCATGGGCCCACCTGGACCAGTGATGTCTGCTACGCTGACTGGCAGCCGCCGCCCAAATGTGGAGCAAAGATGTTTTCCAACCCAGCAACCCAAGTCCCTTTTAACTAGGGTCCTGTATGCCAAACAGGCCCTCTGCTGCTGAGCTATCGTTCCCCCCACCCATTCTAAGCTCTTTGGATGATGGGGCAGGCAGGGGGCTAAAAGACGACAGGCCCTGGGGCCCCACTCCAGGGGGAACACATGTTCTTGTCCCACCGTCTCCCCTCTGGCGTACACCCCAGTGTCCTGCTTTTGGCAAGGCATTCCGTCTCCCCTCCTGCGTAAGAATGTTTTTTTCCGCTCCATTCCTCAGGTCCCCCTCCTCCACAGAAAAAGAAAGTACACCAAGCAGGAGGGCATGACTCAGACTTCTAATGCACAGTAGGTCACGACTGAATTGAATTCAACCCCTGGACTTGTTTTGAATGCCAGGAATCAGCCCAGTGCGGTGAAATAATAGCAAAGGAGGAAGTGCCTCAAGGCATGTGCAGAGTGCCTTTCTCTTGCAACAGACCCTCTGTTAAATTTATTTCAATGTTCTCGATGTAATCAGTTAAAAGCTAGGCAGTCAGCAAAACATTTTTGATCGGTTGATTAATAATTGGCAAACGTTTCCTTATAGCATTCCTTTTAGAAAAAAACAAACAGAACAGATAGTCCGTTGTGAGCTCAAAGTGACATCTGTCCTCTGATCCTAACTTCATGAGAAGGGGCCAGTAGCTTGCTGAATGGAACCTCTCTGTCCAGAGGCAGGATACCTTTGAATGCCAAATACTGCAGTCAAGCTGTTATTTAAAACATTTCTGGGCCTCAGTTCAAAGCAGGAGCCCTCCCAAGGTTGTGTACAACAGTAAAACACATAATAAAAACTAATGCCGTATTTAAAACAGTAGAAGCACAATAAAAACACAGTGGAAGCAGCAACAGCAGCAAACATTCTAAAAAACAGCAATCACCAGCATAAAACAAAACTTACAACAGATACTGCAGCTGTAACCCAGTCTGATAAAACGTAATCAGGGGAAGGTCAGAGTATAGTAGTACGCTTTCAGGGCCTTCTTAAAGCCTGAAGTGTTGGGGCCTGGCAGACCCCCGATGGCAACTTATTCCAGAGGTGTGGGGCCACTGCAAAAAAGACCCTCTCTGATGTGGCCATCCACCTAACTGCTCTCACAGGTGGGCAAATGCGGAGGGCCGCTGTTGTTGGTCCTAAAGTGCCTGCAGGCTGATATGGGTGTAGGCCGTCCTTCAAGTAACTTGGTCACAAACCATTTAAGGCTTCAAAAGTAAAAAACAGCACTTTAAATTGGGCTCTGAAATGCATCGGTAGCCGGTGTAGTTGGCCCAATATAGGCATTCTATGATTTAATCGCCTTGCCCTCCGCCCCCCAACACTCAGGCAGCCACGTTCTGCACCAGCTGAAGTTTCTGGTCCATTTCCAAAGGCAGCCCCACAACCACTATGGGGCAAGCTGTTGCCTACTTGTGGGTTTCCCAAGAGGCACGTGGGTGGCCGTCACTGGGTGGGTGGAGCTGTGAGAGTAAATGGGCCTTTGGTCTGATCCATCAGGGCTATTTATTTATTTATTATGTTTATAAACCACTTTCTAGTGAACTCTCAAACTAGTTTACAGGAATAATTAAAAAAAAAACAGCAGTAAAAACGCAGTCAAATGATGGCTCTTCTTGTGTATTTTGTTACAGGCTGCTTCCAGCCTGCTTCCTGGAAGGTTTGCCAGCGCTGGTTCGGTTCCACCTGGGGTTTGTGGGGGCCACACACCCTCCCTAGGGCAGCACCAGCCATGCCTCAGAAAAGGCGGAAGCGGAAGCTGCCTGGCTCAGCAGAGCCTGAAAACAACACGGCGGAAGGCGCGGCAGCAGCGGACGGCTTGGGGAGCACTGGGAAAGGGGCTGCAGTGGCAGCGTCAGAAGCACTGCGTGCATCCAAAAGGAAGGAGGTGGAAGAGGATGCTGGGGCCAGAGCAGCAGGGGCCTTGGCGGAGGCGGTGAGGCGAGGCCGCCTCAACGTGGCCCCCTCCGTGGCGGAGTTCAAGTATAACAAGAAGCGGGTCCGCCTGGTCTCGCAAGACTCCGATCTCAAGGACGGGGCTCGGGGCATCCTGTACTGGATGTCGCGAGATCAGAGAGTGCAAGGTGAGAGCTGGGCTGGGGTGCAGTCTGTCCGTGCCTCATTGGGAAGAGTGGCCCCAAGATCTCCCCAGCGCCCGCTTTTTATTTTTATTTCTTTTATTTCTATTTTCATGTCATTTATTACATTTCTGTACCGCCCAATATCCAGAGCTTAAAACCCTAAAAGTGCAATATAACATAATATAAAACCAGTGTACAAAAATAAAGCAATCAACAATAAATCCTAAGACCCATCAAAAGAAACCTTATCATATTCTGTCAATGCCTGGGAGTAGAGGACAGTCTTAACCTGGTGCTGAAAAGATGAAAATCTTGGCGCCAGGTGGACCTTGGTGGGGAGATTTTCCACAATGGGGGGGGGGGGAGGAACCACTGAGAAGGTCCTCTCCCTTGTTGTCATCCTTTGAGCATGTCTGGCTGGGGGACGCTGAGACTTGTAGTCCAACACATCTGGAGGGTACCAGGTTGGAGAAGGCTGCTCTTAGTCTCCCTAAAAATTGTAGTTGATAAATTACATGAGTTTTCATTGATTTAGCATGCAATCCTATGGCCGCTAGACAACAGCTAGACGGCATAGGATTTTCCAGTTGTCGGGAACAGACCATGAGCCAGCACTTTGAGGGCGGTTTCCAGAAAACTGCCTCCTCGCCCCCTCCCCCACCACCTTGTAGTCGGCGCGGTTTGTCCCCAGCTGCACACTCATAAGAGCAGCGGGGAAAGGGGCGGTGTTCCTGGAAGCAGGAAGCACCGGTACGACGCTTCCTATGCACCATCTGCCCTGCCCTCCCCGCTCCGGCTTGACAGTTGAAATTGGCCGTCTAGCCGCAAAATGCAGGGCAGCCAGAGCACGGAGGAGAAGATCCCCTCCGCGCTCCGCCCACCCTGCATTGGATAGTCGGACGCCTCCAAGTTCGGAGGAGGCCAACTATCCCCATTGGATTGCGCTCTAAATGGATAACTGTGCATACATTTGCATATGAGCAAGCACAGTGATCCTGAGTGGGGGGAAAGCAAGCGCTCTTTCTCTCTAGATGATGTTTGCAGGGTGGCAGGAGGCACCGTATTAAGAGAGACATTCTGCTTGTGCAACCAAGATGGGAGAAGGCCTCTCCTAAGATGGGGTCGACCATCTGTGGTTGTGGGAAGCAGTCAGTTCATAAAAAATAATTAACCTTTGCGGGATGGGGGTGGGGAAGAGCTGCATCTCAGTTAACTGGGGGCAACTTAAAAAAAAAAGATTTTTGATTTGATCTAATGTATCGATTGACATTGCCGCGCAAGCCACTCGCAATAAGGGGATAATGATGCTGTCCTACTTTACAGGGTTCTTACTTCTCATTATCCCAAGATAATGTTTGAAGCACTTCCATAGACCGAATATGATTGCTGCAGAGGAGGGCGGGGATGATGCTGTTTGTTGCCTGTCTGGTAATCCAAGATCAGGAAATACACGAGGGGAGATTGTCTTTGCCTTGAGGTGGCTGGCCTGCCGTCTGCTCTAGAGCTCAGTGTGAAATAGAGACCTTTCCGCGAGGTGTCTGTGGGTCAGCCTCCCCCGACCTGGCGCTCTCCACATGTGCTGGACTACGATGCCCATCATCCCCAGCCAGCAGGATGAGGGACACGATGGCTGGGGGTGATGAGGGCTGCAGGCCGGGGTGCTTTGGTGGGCAGCTGTGGGCCCCCTGTGGCATGTGTGGGCCTTGGCAGGTGCCCAGCTGTGCCGACCCCTGGCGCCTGCAGGGAGGAGGCCACGGGGATGCTGCTGGTGCTCCTGCCTCTCCAGAAGGCCGGGGCCAATTTCTCCCAGCAAGCTGGAATGCGGGTTTGCAGAGGCCTGTTGCTTTATCCTCGTGTGAGCTGGCGTGGGCCTCCCTGGCCTCTTGCAGCCGCTGGCTGCCTCTTGCGAAGTAGCTGCCTGACACGTCGCCTGCTGCTTTTCCTTGCCAGATAACTGGGCCTTTCTCTACGCCCAGCGCCTGGCCTTGAAGCAGAAGGTCCCGCTCCACGTCTGTTTCTGCCTGGTGCCCAAGTTCCTGGAAGCCACCATCCGCCATTTCGGCTTCATGCTCCGTGGCCTCAAGGAAGTGGCCGAGGTACTGGTCCAAGGAAAGGAGTGGCATGGGGCTGGGTGGGAAATACGGGTGGGGGTGCGGGGTGGGTGGGTTAAGTTACCAAGTCATCTGTAGCTTAAGAGGCATGAAAACAGACCTTTAGTGCAAGTTGCAGAGTAGTTATTCCTTAGTTATGTGCCCCAAGCTATAAATGAAAGCTCATGTGAGCCCAAAGCAGACAGAGACTGAGGAGTCTTCCTGCTGTGACTCTGTATGATTCCCTGCTCTGGCCTTGCCTCCTTTCCAGTCAGTATCTTCTGTCAAAGGGGAGTTCTGCTGGGTGTCTGCATCAGGTGTGACAATGATCTAGCCACCCCTGAGGCAGAGACCCTCCAGTGAGGCTGCCTGTTGTGTGTCTGAATGCATCGGTGCTCTTTCCAGCCAGGAGGACCACTCAAAGCAGATTCACACAGACACAAGGACTGGGGCTCCTCTGATGGCAAACGATCCTGGATCTGTTCTTATTCTGACGCACACTAAAAAATAAAACTGTAAGACAGGAGTGTCGAATCTCTTTCAGCCTGAGGGCCAAATTCCATTTTGGAGAAGCTCTCGGACTGCATTCCAGTGGCAGGTGGGGCCAAAGGCTAAAGGGTTGTGGCCCCCAATACCAGCATATTGTAGCTTAAAAGCTTTTCCTGCTGGTAACTCAGAATTAGGAGGCACATTTCAGCCTCTTGAAATAGAGGAAAAACTGCACAAGGGGCAGGGCCGTGTGGGGAACTCTGGAGAGCTGGATTGGGACCCAGGCAGGCTGGATTTGGCCCTCGGGCCTGAGGTTCTGCACCCCTGCTTTATGGGAAGTTGGGTGAAGTGTGACAATTTCAATACGGAAGGAAGAAACAAAGTGTGCTTTGGTTATCAGAAGTCTCGGCAGCAGAGGCTGGTGGCTCTGATGTCAGTGGGACAGTGAGTCCACCCCAGGCTTCAGTCAGAACTCTAAAGGAGCTCTGCAAGCTGTGAAGCTCCTTTAAAGTTCTGACTGAAGCCTGGAGCGGATTCACTGCCCCACTGATATCGGAGCCACCAGCCCCCACTGAGCTTAGGAAACACTGCTGGAGAGCCGCGACACTGGGGCTTCCTTGAGGGACAGGCGGGCGTCGACTGTCACGATGGGACAGAACAGCAGCATTGATAGATAACGTCGTCTTAGCAGAGATTGTGTTTCTGTGTGGAACCCAACACCCGTGCCCCAGAGAGCTGAATCCTGCATCCCTTTCACCGCTTTCCAGGAGTGCCAAGAGCTCAGCATCCCCTTCCATCTGCTCATCGGCTTCGCCAAGGACACGCTGCCCCCCTTCGTGATGGAGCACGGCGTGGGCGGGGTGGTGACGGACTTCGCCCCCCTCCGTGTGCCCCTGCAGTGGGTGCAAGATGTCCGGGACAGGCTGCCCCTCGACGTGCCGTTTGTCCAGGTGGGGGAACTGGGGAGCGGATCTGGAGGGTGTGTGTGTAGGAGGTGATCAGTGCAGGGCTGGAGGGGGTGAGTGTGTGAACTGACGAAATGGTTCCCTGTAGTTTTCTTCCGGTAAAGTGGTTTTCGCCACCACCAGCCCTGGATTCCTTATCAGTCAGTTTCGCAGTCTGTTTCTGGCCTCGAACAAAGCAGCCTTCAGATTTCCCAATGAACTGGTGAGCTTGTAAGCTGCCACGGAACTCTCTGGTATTTTTTGTTACGGTAGTGAGACTTCAGCCTGGTTCTGGTGTGCGAGCCGTGCACATCACCGCCACATTGACTACTTATCTGTACGGATGGACTGTCTTGGGTAGAATTATTTTATTATTTTTTGCATTTATATCCCACCTTTTTTCCTCTTGCAAGGAACCCAAGGTGGCTTACATTATCTTCCACCTCTTCTCCATTTTTTATCCTCACAACAACAACCCTGTGAGGTAGTTTGGGCTAACAGTCTGTAACTAGGCCAAAGTCACCCAGTGAGCTTCCATGGCCAAGCGGGGACTAGAACCCGGATCTTCCGGCTCCCAGTCCAACACTCTCACCACTACACCATGCTGGCTCGTACTAGAACTTTCACATCAGCACAGATGCAGTGGACTTCCATTCATAGGTTTTCAGCTGTCCGATGTCATGTGTGCAGGAGTCGGACAATGCGCTTGTGTACATGAACAAGCTGAGGAAGTAAAGGCTACCAAACTTTGTAGCACCAGAACCACTTGTTACCAGGGAAAACAAAATTGAAGGTGTTCTGGTGGATTCTATGGTGGCTTGAAAATCTTGGCCCGCTGCAGATTTGCAGCTGCTCAAATGTCTAGAGAAGTCCGTAGAATCAACCTTGTTTTCCCGCTTCTGCATTTTAATCGCCTCCTTTATTGGTTTTTTCTCTCCAGGTTGATGCCCACAACGTTGTCCCTTGTTGGGTTGCCTCCGACAAACAGGAGTACGGGGCGAGGACAATTCGCCGGAAGATTCATGACCGTCTTGCAGAATTTCTTACCGAATTTCCGCCAGTCGTCAAGCACCCTTTCCCTGCTGCATTCAAGGCAGAGGTAACAACTGTTATTTGGGTTCGGGGGTGATCTTCAGACTTGGGCCATCTTTGGCCCATGGCTGCAGTCATTCTGGCGGGTTCCTTTTCTCTGCAGCTGGGGGACATGGGGACCGAGAAACTGACATTTTTTCAGGGCAACCAGGCAACTTCACCTAATCTTGCCTTGCTGCATCAAAGCAAAAATCCCTCAAGCCCGCTTTCCAACAGTGGCTGGCCAGATGCCTCCGGGAAGTTCATAAGCAAGACATGATGGCGATGGCTATTCCCTATTCTTTGCCTCCAGCACCTGGCCTTCAGAATTACCCCTGAAAATGGAGGCTCTATGTATTGGAATGGATCTCTCCTTAGGACTCCTAGTTGCAGGCCTGGGCAGCGGCCCACAATGGCCGCACACTTGGGAAGCTACTGGCTGTCCTGCCTTCTACTCTGCCTCCCCATCTCTCCCAGGAAGCCATGGCAGCTCCAGGAGACCAACCCTGGGGACTGTGAAGGAGGCCCTGAGGGCCTCTCTGTCCCTGGTTGTGAAAATACAAGAGCCCTGCCAGATCTGACCAAAGGACCAAATTCCAGGAGTTCCTGACATCTTGCACGAAGGGCTTTCTCCTGCAATTAACTGGAGGAATTTGCTGCCCCAAGGTCCTTGTTGAATGTTCCAGCATGCACAGGTGCTCCAGGGGTTCACTGTGATCAAGAAAGGGAGGTGTCATGCTGCTGTTCATGTAATCGCATGTTTCAGAGCTGACAGGCTTGGGACTAAGTCTCCATGAGCCCCCAAACCTGGTCTGGGAAGTGGGCAGAGATTTTGCTTCCTGAATTTTAAAGCAGAACCTTGCATGCAGCTCTAGTCCCACAAGCCTGGCCTGGAGCATTTTGGGGAGGGCCCGTAGCTCAGTGTGGGAGAGCCCCTGCTTTGCATGCAGAGGGTCCCAGGATTGATCCCCGGCATCTCCAGGTAGGGCTAGAAAAGGTCCTGCCTGAAGCCCTGGAGAGCCGCTGCTGCCAGTCAGGGTCCACAAGACTGGGCTGGATGGACCCATGATCTGGCTCTGTCTAAGGCAGCTCCCAACGTTCCTGCGGACCTCCGAATGTGCTTGTCCCAGGACGCCATTCCTTGCCCCTGATGTTCACCACTGAGCCTTCTGTGACTCTCTAGCCTATCGACTGGGCGGCCTGCTACGCCAGCCTGGAGGTCGACCGTGTGGTGATGGAGGTGGATTGGGCCAAGCCAGGGACGGCCGCTGGCCTGACGGTGCTGGAGCAGTTCATCCAGGAGCGGCTCAAGTTCTTTGGTGCCGACAGGAACAACCCCAACCGGGCAGCTCTGAGCAACCTCTCGCCGTGGTTCCACTTTGGTGAGTGGGCAGTGCGGCACTTTCTGGAGGACTGTTGCACTGCCTGGCTTTGGGGGGGCTGATCCTAGATGGGCCACAGATGAAGGGTCTGCTCTGTCTCATAGAGCTTAAGGGTGGTAGCAGCTTTCATAAATACAAAGCCCAGGGATCACAGATGCTGCTAGAAATTGTGAAGGGACTGGTGGAGGAGGAAGATAGGTTGGGCCCAGATAATTTAGGGCAGGGGTAGGCAACCTGGTGCCCTCCAGATGTTTTGGACCACAACTCCCAGAATTCCAGGGGTCCCCAACCACTTTAACTAGGCACACTTAGAATTTTGAGAGGGTGCTGTGTCCACTATCACAACATGGCTGCCATAAGGGGCTAGCCCATTCCTAAAATGGCTGCCCTGGTGGGCATGGCCAGTCACAAAACACTCATTTCCCAGGAGGCAAACTGGTGGGACTAAAAGAAAAGTAACTTGCTCAAGAACCTAAGGGCAAGGCAGAGCTGGGGTCTGAGCTCTGAAACATAAGACCACTCTTTTGAACCCAGCTAAAGATGACGCTTAAGGGCAGCCCTCCGCTTTGCAGCATGGCGACCTTCCAGTTAAAAAAGATAAAAATAAAACCATCTCAGGGTGCAATCCTATGCATGTTTAGACAGAGAAAAGGCCTACAACTCCCAGCATTCCCCAGCCAGCCACGTAGGCCGTTTCTCTGTCTAAGCATACATAGGATTGTTCCCTTAAGAAACAAAATAAAAATCAGGAGGGGCTGGGAACCTGGCGGATGCCAAGAGAGGTATCCCTGGACACATTGATACCCATTAGCACTATGTTGGAGACCCCAGCCTTTGCCTATTGACCATGCTGGCTGGGGCTGATGGGAGTTGTAGTCCAAAACCTCTGGAGACCACCAAGCTGCCTAACCCTGATTTAGGTCCTTTTTTGGCGATCAGTTTACCAGAGGTGTGCTGTCCGGCACAACATCACGGGCTCCAGGGCCTGTAGGGCGGCATGTAGGTGAGTTGTCTGTGGTTCCTCCCACAGGCCAGGTTTCTGTGCAGCGCGCCATCTTGGAGGTGCGCAAGCACCGGGGCAGGTACAAGGAGTCAGTGGAAGGCTTCGTTGAGGAGGCCGTGGTGCGGAGGGAGCTGGCGGACAACTTCTGTTATTACAACCAAAACTACGACAAAGTTGAAGGTAACGGGACAGGCTGGTTTTGCTTTCCTCTGTTGTGTGTGGCAGCTGGGCGCAGCAGCGGGCTGGCCTCGCAGGGTTGTTGCAAGAGTAGACGGGGTTGCATCCGACGGCGTCCTCCTGCCAGCAGAGCGGACAACGCTGGTGAATCGTTCCCCCCCCCCCCGCTGCCTCCTCCCTGCCCACCCCCACCAAATCAGCTCTGGAGGCAGAAACGAACCGTGCTCTTGCACGGCTTCTGTTCATTTCATGGGGCCTGTGCGGGGAGAACTCGCCACCCGCCAGATTTTGCTACCTATTAAGGTGTGCATGTTTGGGGAGGGGGCTATGAGGCCTTCTTGCCTCTGGCACCGTAACGACTTGGGCCAGCCGCTGCTCTGACAGCACTTTTAAACTCTTTCCTATTCTACAAGAACGCAAGGAATGGTTTCCAATTCAAAGTGGACCTGCTGAATGTCTTAGGAAGCATTCATTCTGGGGAGCACATGATGTGAGTCAGGTTCTGAACTGGGTTCCCTAGTGGAAGCTTCCTCCCTCCAGTTCTCCTCTCCTCTCCTCTCCTCTCCTCTCCTCTCCTCTCCTCTCCTCTCCTCTCCTCTCCTTCATCCTGGTGGGATTTAGCTTTATTCATTCCCTTTTGAAACTTTGCCTGAGCCAGTTCTCTGTTCAGCCAAAACACCTAACGTTTTCTGTTGCCCTTCCAAGGTGCTTATGACTGGGCCAAGAGTACCCTGAAGCTCCATGCCAAAGACAAGAGACCTTATCTGTACACGCTCAAGCAGCTGGAGGAAGGGAAGACGCACGACCCTCTCTGGAACGCTGCACAGGTAGCCCAGACCCTGGAGACGGGAGGTCTCACCGTGAGCATGGGCTGGCGAGCTCCCTTCGGCTGGGCCTTCCCGACCCACCCAGCACTCCTGTGGAGGAGTCCACCCCTCTTAGGGTTTCTGGTCTGCTTGAAACTCTGCCCTCTTCGATGCACAGAGCAGCACCTCCTCTAGTACGCCCTTCCCTGTCCTTCCTCTGGAGTTTATATCCAAGGCGACCATAGCACCACTGGTCCTCTCTGTTCCACCACGTTTCTGTTACGCCCACTGTGTCTAGGCTGTCCTTTAAAACTAGGCACTGCAGCTCCTGTCATGTTTAAGCGTATGCTCATGGCTTATTCCCTCCCTGTCCGCATTTGGGCAATCGGGAACATTTTCACCTTCACCCCCTAGGGGTGACTGAACCTGAACGGGATGCTTCCCAGCTCCTGGCGGTTTTCCTCCAGTGTAAAAGCTGCTCTGCCACCTTTTTTATGTCAAGCACCAGTAGTCTGTTCCGTTCTTGTTCAAGGGAAGCCCATCCCCCTGACTGGTGCCAAATGTTCCCCAGTGCTTAACAAATCTAAAACCCTCCTCCCTAAACCACCATGTCATCTGAGCATTGAGATGCCTCAGCTTTGCCTCTTTAGCTGGCCCTGTGCATGCAACAGGTAGCATTTCAGATAAATCCACCTTGGTGGTCCTGGATTCCTCAGTCTGACCCCACAGGTCTCTTTGTGTGTCCTTGTTTATCACAGCAAAGCCCAGCCTCTCCACAGTGCCGTGTAGAGCGAGAAGTTGCTCTCATGCTTCCATGCCTTTGTCCAAGGGAATGTGCCGTCATGGTAGCTCACCAGCCCTTCCCGACCCCTCTTGTCTCAGTTGCAGATGGTTCATGAAGGGAAGATGCATGGCTTCTTGCGGATGTACTGGGCCAAGAAGATCCTGGAGTGGACCAGTTCGCCAGAAGAGGCCCTGCAATTCTCCATCTACCTCAACGACCGCTACGAACTGGATGGCAGGGACCCCAACGGATACGTGGGTTAGTGACAAAGAGAGCTGGGAGGTCGTTTAAGGTGGGTGGGCAGGAGGTAGGTTGCCAGATGTTTTGGACTACCACTCCCAGAAGCTCCTTGCCAGCATGGCCAATGGTCAGGAATGCTGGGAGTTGAAGTCCAAAACATCTGGAGATCTACTTTTTGCCAACCCCTGATCGAATGAACTAATTGACAGCCCCTCTGTCAACCCTACCATACAGATTAGTCTTTAGTCTCCGTTTTGGGTCTTCCACAACCAACATGAGAATCATTAGCCCTTGTCCCCACTGCAGAAAAGAAAGGGGGGATGGTGGTAGAATCTTGTATTGCAGTCTACTTTGGAGAAGGCAACTTCTTCAAGGCCCAGCCTGACACAGGACACCCCTACTCCATTCTTTGGCATGCACACAGATGACTTGGGAGGAAGTGGGGGATCAGTGACAGCCACAAATCAGGGTTGGCTAGTCATCCAGAACTGGTGGAGCCCTGATGAAGCTTGTGAATGGTCAGCATCTGGGAGATGTGTCACTCCTGTACAGGGACGGGTAGGCCTGGAGGCAAAGAGCCAGGCAGTGCATCTGCCCGACTTCTTCCATGCTGCGCTGTTGGAGATTCTCTCGGGCTGTAGACTAGAGGCAAAACCACACTAAGGCACATGAGCAGCACATGACATAGATGTACTTTCACCTGCTTTGGGCTTGATGGGGCACTTTTGCCCAAAAGGCCAAGAGCAGGTGCTGTAGGTCCTCCTCTTCCTATAATGGGTTGGCTATTATATGTAGAATCATAGAATGATAGAATAGTAGGGTTGGAAGGGGCCTACAAGGCCATCGAGTCCAACCCCCTGCTCAATGCAGGAATCCAAGTCAGGGCTTTCTGTTATCCCTACACATCCTGAATTGCACCAATTTCAGGGGAGAAATTTGGGGCGGATCTGAGAATGCTGCAGCCTGGGATTCTCAGAAAAACGTCGATGTGATTGATGTGTGTGGATCCAGCCTGCAGCCTCACCTCATTATGCCCCCACCCCCACAACTAGGCTTAAGAATACGGCATTTCTCCTTTGCTCTGTTTTTTCTCCCCGCCAGGCTGCATGTGGTCCATTTGCGGGATCCATGACCAAGGGTGGGCTGAACGGGCCATCTTTGGCAAGATTCGCTACATGAACTACGCTGGCTGCAAGAGGAAGTTTGATGTTGGCCAATTCGAGCGCAAGTACAGCCCACACAAATTCACCCAGTAGCCACTGTGGGGCAGCAGTGACGATGGCAAGCAGAAGCTGGAAACACCGGCACGTTCTAGCTCTGCCGGCAAGTCAAGGCTTGCTCTTCCATTCCTGAAGAGTGAGAATATAGGTGCCATTGCTGGAACGCAGGCCATCCTGCCCTGGTTGATCTCTAGGCCTATCTGGAGTAGAAAAGAATCCCCCCCCCCCCCGCCTGTGTTTCTCTGATTGGAGCAATACGGATTATCTCTTTGGTACGGGATTGTTGGAAGTGGATCCACTGCAGGCAGAGGCACTTGAGCTGACTTAAGTGCCTAGGCTGGTGAATGGCCCAGGCGTTGAAAAACCTGCCCCGTCGCAACTCCTACCTGTTGTTTTTAACCACTTTTAATATTTTAACTGCTATGTATTTTGTTGTTGTAATCCGCATTGGGAGGGCTTCTGCCCTGAAAGGCGACCAAGAAATATTTTAAATAAATAAATAAAAATCACTGGCTGCACTACAGAAGCTTCAGTGGGTTTAGGCAACATGGCCTCTCCAGGGGAGCCTGGGACTTGTAGTTCTGTCAGGGATACTCTGACTTGGGATTCCTGCACTGAGCAGGGGGTTGGACTCGATGGCCTTCTAGGCCCCTTCCAACCCTGCTATTCTATCATTCTATGAAGGAAGTTGCAGATCACCAAAGAAATAGCTTGGATTTGGAGGAAGTCAGGGGAGCTGTTTGAACCTCTCAGACCTATAATCCAGATGTGTGGCATGGATCAGACTGCATAAGAGCCCCACCCACCCCATTGGTTCATAAGGGATCAGAGGTGGGCACCTTGTAGCCCTCCAGATGTTTTGGCCTACAAATTGCCCACCCCTGTGAAGCAGTAGCATCAGCCATACTGTTGCACCTGACCAGCATCCTAAAATGGACATAGGACATCTGTAGATAAAAGATATGGTTCCCCAGGAGTGTGAAACTTACTGCTGCTTGATGATCAGCAGCTGCGCCCTTTACCGTTCTCGGGAGTTCTTTGGGGAGAAGCATGAAGATTAAATCTGATCTAAGAGAATCCTAAAATCATAGTATAGCCAGAGTCTTACAATCCCCCACCCGACTCTGCAGGGATTCTGGGGGAGGGGTTAACTAGCCTTGTGGTCCAGTTCCTTTCGTGGCAGTGGCATTCCTTTGATGCGAAGGGCCTGGGCTTGGGACCCCTTGCGATGCGTCCCTCTCTGCTCATCTGTGTTAAGGCTGGACTCCCCTGGCGCCAGCTGCCTTGGCAGTCTGGTTACGCTGCTTGCAAAGGGATGATGCAGAGCTGATAGGAGCAGTAGCTCTCTGGGCTAAGCCATGCTAGAGGCCAAAAGGCTAAGCTGCTCCAGGCCTCTGGAAGTTGTGCTGGGAGCAAGGAGAGGCTGGTTGCCAGTGTTGGGGGGTGGAAGTAGCAACACAGCACAGAAAATGGAGCCATGTGCCCTGAAGCAAACCTCTGTGCTTCTGTTGGTGTTGGGAATTGAGATGCCTGCCTGTCATGCTTAATCTTAAGAATACGGGGACAAATAGCCTACATAGTTCTTTCTTATTATTTTCCAAAGTCTGGCACTCAAAGCTGAGACAGCTTCAGTGTCACAGCCTCTGCGAACCAGCGTGGAACGGCTTTTGGTTCATGCAGTGGCAGAAGCAATGGTTTGGGGCAACGGGTGTAGCACTGCAGTGCAAGGCATTTTCTATGCATTCGTTGTGCTTCTATAAAAAAACACAGCTGTGCGTTCAAACTGACTGATAAGTGAGGCTTTGGATGATTGGGGGCGGCGTTCGGGTAAAATGTGGCACTCACTTCAAGGCCAGGCAATATTGCAGCCATGTGCAACGCTAGCCAGCCAGGCCCTTCACCATTGCAAAGAACCCTCAGCAAGAGGCATTTTCTGCCAGGGAAGAATAGTGTCACCTGCCCAGCTGCTGTTACCCTCAGAGCTAGTTCCTGATCCCTCTTTACCGTGTAAATATAGTTCTGGAACAGTGGTGGAGAGGATAAAGGCAGCTGGGGAAAGGGGAGTTTTGGGGGAAAGCAGCTGAGGGACAAATTATGCCCTGCCGGGGGTGCTTTACACCAGAGATGGGAATGCCAGGCTAATATTACACATGGCTACAGCGAAACATGTACATTGGCCTTTAGTTATACGACAGCGAAGAATAACAAAAGTTATTCTTCTGCCTTTCAGAAGCCTCGCCCTGTACCTGCCAGCTCTCCATGGGTCCCCCAACACAATCCTAGCGCAGTGTGGCGAACAGCTATTATGCAGGCTCCAGGTAACCTAGCCATTCTGGAACCTGGGCAATGTTTGTGAATAGTCCAGTGTTGGGTTCATGGCTTTGAAAAAAGTCACATGTCTCCTCCTTCCCCTGCCCCCCAACCACCAAGGCTAGCACCTATAAACTTGAAACATTATATTCCATCGTTCAACCAAATGTGAAGTGCCAGAAAAAGAACAGCCTCCTTTTAAATGCAGTTTATTATGGATAGCATTTCCATTGTTCTGCTTTGCAGTGGAACAGCAGATGGGTATCCAGTTTCAACACTGACTCTTCTTCTGCAAAGAGCTTCCACATACCATCTACAATATTTATGGATAGCAGTCATTCTGCAATACTGCGGCAAACAGGTTGGTCACAGCTTCATCAGTGTTGGGCAGTTTCGCTTCTTAACCCCTCCGCTGTGAATTGAGTCCTCCCTTTGAGGCTTTCTGGCCATTCCAGAAAGAACCCTCCACATAGCATGAAACACAACCTACTATCCACCTGCTGGCTCTTCTAAAACAATCAGTGCTTCTAGAAAACAGCTATTAAACAGAGGGCTTTGCTGGCAATCAGAAGAAATGTCCTGGAGTGCCAAAAGTGCTTACAAAAACAGACACACACACCCAAACTTCCTGAGAAGTCTACAACCGATAGGCAGCACGCTGGAAGGAATCAGCTAAAGGGCTGCTGTGTGGTTTGACAATCTTCTGAACGTTTCAAACAAAAGTCTAGAATGAGGCAAGACCGAGGGCCAAGCCATGTGTGATGCTAGTCACGCGTTTCAACAAGTGTGGTCGACCTGGCTGGTTTTATCTGAAGAGAAATGGCAGCTGCAGGGCTCCAACCTGGATCAGGAGCATGTTCCGGAATGGGGCCCCATGGCAGCTTTTCCCCTCCAAAAGAAAAGCGGCCAGGTTGAGCACAGTTGCTTAAGCACATGACTGATATAACCTGTCATTTGGTCCTGAAACAGGTGAGAAGGGAACTTCAAGAGGGGTGTGGGTGGCAGGGAGAAGAAGCAGTGCACAAAACATTACAGTTTGGTACAGGTTTCGTCAGTCATGGCAGCTGGTGAATGTTATCCAGAGAATGGATGTTATCCTTCAAAGGTTATCAAATCAAAAGCTCCCTGATGAAGTGGGTGGGGAAGAGGACAACATGGATCAAGGATTCCACCAAGCTGCAAAGCTTTCACTCTTGTGTTTTAAAGAAAATCTTAAGATCAAGAGGTATGCGGGAGGCAGTTTCTTTAGGTTTTCATTCACGCAACATGATTCAATCTCCTTGGGGGAATGGTAACAGGCTACTGTAGGTACAGCACAGGCATAGGAACAACAAGCCTACTGGGCAAACGGTCCCTTGGAGGGGAAAAGTTCTCTCTCTGCGGCACAGCAGGTCCTGCATCTGAGTGGAGTGAGACGGATGGGCCACCCCACTGCCATCAAACATGAAGCAAAACCATCTTGGGAAGATATCCAACCCATACTCAAACATGCTCCGTCAACAGAGTTCTGCTGCAGCTCCATTCCTTTCATTCCCCATCACACAAGCAACTACCCTGCTGAGAGAGTTCAAGCAGTTCATCTGTGTTACTCACTCCTTGTTCCTCTGCTTCCACTGGTCCAATAGCCTGTTCCAGCGGCACTTTCTCCCAGACCATGATCAGGCTAATATGCAAACCAAGCCACCACCAGTCCTGAGCATTTCATATCCCAATTATTTCAGCACTTCCTTTCAGCCCTGCTAAAGGCCCAGGCCCTGGGCCAGAGAGACTAGAAGATGGCCTTGGCAAGCCACAGAACAGCATCAGCATCTCCCAGTGCCACGTCTAAGGGGAAGCAGGAAAGGACAGCTTTCTGACACTATGCAAACACTGAGGAGTTAAAACCACCGATCTTGTGATTTTTCTTTTTTAAAAAGTAAAGGGTGGGGAAATGACTCTCTTTAGTTAAAATACTGTAATTAATACAAATCTTAAGAACCTGCCCACATCACTTTTGCCTGTCAACTGCATGTCACGTCTAATTGGAGTTCAATCAGCAGATTTACCAGTGCGCGCCATATGGGAAAAAATACAGTGCCGGAAGTCAATCTTAAAAATGGGTCTTGCAGTCCGTGCCAAGAAGGCAGCACGCACGAAGCAGCCCTCAGGAGGTTCTGATTTGTACCACCTGAGCCAGATTCCACCCTCTCCTGGTCTTAATTACATGTCTGGAACAATATGCCATGCTGTTCCCACCCTTCGGCAATACACTGACCCTTATGCACTTCCACAAACCAAGCGTTCCTTCCTGACAGTCTACGGGGTGGTTCAAAGGTCCAAGCTTCAGTGGCCCTGAAACGCCTGGCCACATTGCAAGGGGGACACCTCCTGCTCCCAGACAGCAACACAAATGAGTACTCTGAAAAAGGCATGAATGCACTCAAGACCACACCGCCCAACATGCTTGCTAAGTAATTACGGGACAGCGCTGTACACAGGAATGGAACTATACCCCATCCAGTCCTTTAGTGTCCAAGAGGGTGGCTCCCACACCCTTGAGAGATCTGTAGGCATTATTTCTCCCTGCACTGGAACTGCAGGGGCACAGTCCGTTTGAAGGAGTTTGGCTGAAGTTTGGTAGTACACACCTAGTGGCAAGGGTGTGGCATGCTTTCCTCAGAAGGGGGAGGCCAGCAAGAAGCACAGTGATGAAGTCAGATAGGGCAGTTCCAGTTAGTCACACAGAACGTAACTCATGCATGTGCCATGAGTATCTTGGGTGGGCATGGTCGAAGAGGTGTATGGCATACAAAGAGAAAGGCCTAGATTTGCCAAACTGAAAGCAACGTTACCAGAACCATCATCCATCCCCTGCACTTTCTGCTCCCAGGGGCTGCTGGGACTTCAGACTTGTGTGTATGCACCATATAGCAAGGAAAACATGGTGCCTGGGACTGTGGTGCCAGCAGCCATCACAAACAGGAAAGAAATGCACAGGAACAATGGGATTGGTGGGGGTGGGGGCACAGGCTTGGAGAGCTGCAACAGGCCCCGTGGATCGCTTGCCACCGAGGAACAAAGTTGTGAGGAACAAGGTTGTGGAGACAGAGGTGGGCAAGAGCTCCTAGAAGAAAGCTTCTTAAAAACAGGAGCAGGGCAGACACAGCAAGCAGGAGACGCTAACTGTGATGGACGGAGCCTAACAGAGGACGAGGCCAACTGCATTTCAAGTACTGAATTAAAGGAAGCTGACTAAGAGGCTCAACCGCCTACAGCAGAAACAAGGGATGAGGCTAGCAGGGGAAAGACAGCCTGGATGACAGAGGCCGAGGAGGGCAAAAAGCAGCAAACCAAACTTTCAGGCCGCGGCAGAACTGAGTGGCTGCTAGCCTGGCATCCAAGGATGCACGAGTGTTCTTCACGTCTGAATGCACCCAAGCTCTATTCAGTGTAACAGGTCTGCTAAGCCCCCTCCCCTACAGCCCCCAATTGTAGCAGACAGGATGGAGTTCGACACAGACCACCATCGCACAGCAGATGCCCCATAAGAGTCACTAGTATGCCCGAAGCTCTATTCTTGCCATGTTCCTGCAAGAGCAAGGGCACAAACTACAATTCCTCAGAACCACCAGGGCTGCCACGGCCTACTAAGTAATTGCCACTTCCCATCCTTGTGACCTGCCTGATGTCCCACATCAAACACAGCCAGTAACAGGAAGTCTCCTGTGCCCTAAAAATGGAAAGGCACCTACCAATTTCAGGCCGCCCCCCCTTGCAGCCCTCCTTGTTAATACCTTGGGGTTATTCCCCTGATGTGTGAGACACAGCAGCAGATGTATTAGCACAAGCACCAAAAGTATCACTGCAAGAGCATCAAAAATCCATCTCTCTCTGATCCCAGGAAGTATCTGGTTACCTACAACAGGAGTAGGCAGAAAGTAGAGTTCCAGATGTTTAGGACTTCAACTCCTAGCATTCCTGACCACTGGCCATGCTGGCAGGGGCTTCTGGGAGTTGAAGTCCAAAACATCTGGAGATCTACCTTTTGCCCACCCTTGACCTACAATGTTAGAAAAGCCCCAGGCTTTCCACTACAGGCTTGAGGGATCACCCATCCCCCCAGCCAAAACCAGGACCCTGGAAGGGTATTGTCTAGTCTGAAAGCTGTCAACCCATTTCTCTTGCTCAGAACAGACATTTCAGGCAGGTGGGAAGAAGAGATAGGGAAAATGGGGGGAGGAAGCTGGACCAGTGGCATATCTAGTGTGTGAGGGTGGGGCGTAGGCAGATCATTTTGAGGAGGTGTGGAAAACATGGCCTGCCAACTCCCCCACCCCCTACCAAGGCTTCCCTCTCCTGGCATTTCCTACGGCATCTGTTTCTGCAGCAGCTAGGCAGTTCCCAACAGGAAAAGGGCAGGCCTAATGCCCCTTTTTCTCTGGCTTCCCCACCTTACCATAAACACTTCAGGCACAAAACGAGGGCTGGGTCAGTGAAGTTCAGCAGCAAAGAATACAGGGTTATAGGCGGTGGTTTTGGCGAAACAAAAGACAAGTTAACAGCTGCCTCTTGTGGCACACAGCAGCCAGTGCAGCAAATACAACGATTCAAGTGGGTGATTTGCCCTATATGAGTGTTTGGTGCTTCACCAGCCGCTCAGCCCTGGCAAGACCATCATAATCCAACAACTTCTCGCAGACGGGATGGGGCGAGGTCCAGGCACTCGAGTCTGGGACACGAGCCAGAGCAGTTGCTGTTTCTCCTGCGGCAGCAGCTCAGCTCAGCTCTGTGGTGCATCGAAGTTGGTGGCAGAAGCAGCAACCACCCATCCTCTCCCCGGCCTGCGGCTCAGGCGGAATGGAAAAGTGCACCGCTCAAGCCAAGTGCAAAAGATCCCCTGGGGAGGCGCCATCTGGCTGGGCTTCTTAGCCACGGAAGTGTCCACTTGAGTCAACCGTCAGTCTCCGGAGGCAGAGGCCATGCGCCCAGCTGCAGCCGGTCAGTGGTCACGTGGCTGCTCCTGCCGTAGCCTCCTCCCCCCCGCCCTCCTCCTGCTCCTCCTCATAGTCTGAGATGTTGGCCTCCATGCTCTGCTTTGCCAGCAGCTCTCTCCGTGCTTGCAGCCGCTCACACTTGGGGCAGGGTCCTGACCGGAAGCAGCCCTTGTGATAGCAGGCTCTGCACTCTGCAGGCGAGAGAGAAACCAGCAGGTTAGAGGTCAAACGTCCAAGGAGAACAAACTGTGCAGACCCCATAGCCTGCATCAGTCACAGAGCATCTGCATGCCTTGCCTGTGGGGATCAGAAGTGCTGACAAAAGTCTGGACAAAACCAGGGCCAGACTGGGTTGCAAAATGAACCAGAGTGCTCATGCGGGGAGGCAAGAGCTGGGGAGCCTATGGTCCTTGGCCTCATTTCATGTGGGGTGGCAGAGGAAGGGGGAGAGAGATAGAGATGCAGTACTGTAAACTCCACCCACTTGGATCTGCCCCGCTCCACCACCATCAGCTGCAGCCCCCAATGATCTTTCCCCCTGGGCCCTGCATAGGGGGAAAGGTTCCCCACCCCTGCTTTAGGGGCACTGATGAATCCGCACATGCTCAAGGTCCCAGGATCTCCTGCCACAGAATATGCTCGTGCAATCTAAGGGCTCTACTCCAGCATCTTCTGCAATGCTGCAAGAGAGCCTCTTGGTTTACGCAATGCAGCCAGCAGAGGAAGCCAAGCATCTTGGCAAACCCTGTGCAAACCTTAAGAAATGAAGGTTCAGGTCAAGCATCTGTCTACCCTAGAACTAAAACCGTTTAATTAATAGTTATTCCCTTTTCCCAGGGAATCCTACAATTATCTGGACCAGGAATGTTATTCCCCATAAGGAATCCAACCAGGCACCCAGCCGCCAGTGATCTTGGCTCCCATTTGCTCACCTACCTTCACACGTCCTACACTTATTCAGCTCAAAGGGAAAGATGATGTCCTCCTCATTCTGGCAGAACTCACAGATGAAGCCCTTGGCCTGGCACAGCTGAAAAAAGAGAAAGACGTGGAGGGGAGTGAAGAAGAAAAGGCCAGCAGAAGCTGCAATCCCACTTGTGTTTCTCTTCTGAAGGGTCAGAGAAGTCCTGTGTCCATAGCACATTCCCCCCTTAACGAGTGCATTTTGCACACAACCATTTTCCTACACATCATGTGAAATACACACACACACACACACGCATACGTGGTGGTCACCCTTTTCTCTAAACCAGCCTTCCCCAACCTGGTGCCCTCCAGATGTGCTGGTCTGCAACTCCCATAATTTCTAGCCAGCATGGCCTTATGGGAGTTTATTTATTTATTACATTTATATCCCGCCTTTTTTCCTCCTTAAGGAACCCAAGGCGGTGTACATAGTCCTACTCCTCCTCCATTTTATCCTCACAACAACAACCCTGTGAGGTGGGTTGGGCTGAGAGTCTGCGACTGGCCCAAAGTCACCCAGTGAGCTTCCATGGACGAGTGGGGACTAGGACCCGGATCTCCTGACTCCCAGTCCAACACTCTAGCCACTACACCACACTGGAGTTACAGTCCAACACATCTGGAGGGCACCAGGTTGGGGAAGGCTGCTCTACACTGAAGTGAAATCTGTGTGGAATGCTGTATGACAGACTTACAAAAACTGAGAAACAGGAGAAGACCTGATGCCAAAAGGATTTTTGTACTTGTTTTTATTCAGTGCATTCTTTCGCAGTCAAAACATACTGTTCCTCCTTTTCCTCGGGTCTGTGGGAGATACCGCCCCCCCTTTCCCTCGTCTCCTTGAGCCCCCACCCCCACCTCCTTATTTCTTTGGTCAGGCCTCCTACCTCACATTACCAGCCTCCCTGTTTTAACAGTTGTGGGTTTCTAGCTAACAAACTCTGGGAGCTGTTATTCCGTAAAAGTGGCTAGCAAACTCTAGCAAAAGTATTCGCTCCCTCACTAACTACCATTATTATTGTTTCTTAATTACTTATAAAGTGCCTACAATTTTCTGAGTGCTGTAGAGAGATTAAAGGGTCCCTGCCCACAACCTTACAATCTAATAGACATAGTACAAAAAGAAAAAAAGAAGAGAAGCAGAAGAGGAAAGCAAACAAATCTAGGCATCAATTGTTGAGTTTACATAATCTCAGCAGTACCATTATTAGCTGGGGAGTGGCTGAGGTACGAAACACAAACTCTGTGGTTCAGATCTTGCTTCAGCCATGAACTCATCGGGGGTTTAGGCAAACTACTCTCTCTTAGCTTCAGGCAATGTAGAATTAATGACCCTGGCCCAGCTTCCACAGCTATTTTATGTGCTATATATAAGGATTACAACAAGACTGTGTCTGCACACACGCTCAGTTTTGCGTTAGCGGAAAACATTTCTGCTCATGCACGGTGGGGCACCCAATGTTCACTGATCTCCCCCGCCCAGCCCAGCAGCCTTCCACCCCTTATTCCAGATATTCCAGGGGGTCCTCCCATCCTCAGAAGCAGATGGTAGAGGCTTGGGGACTGCAGTGGGTAGAGGGGTCTGGTGAAATTCAGGTGCCCCGCCTTGTTTAACCAGACGTGCTGTCTGTGAGCATAAAGCTACCACTGGATGCAACCCATATACACGCAATGTATATAAATTAAGTGCTATTACAACCATTTGCACGGTTCTTTGTAGGGGAATGCTACGGCAGGCAATTTTGTTTCAAACAAGCTTGAACCTGGTTGAAGTTTGCAGCACTGATGTGCTTCATTACAAGTTACCATAACCTAATATAGTTCATCCACTGAAGTTTGCATTAGACTTTCATTCTTAGCTTCTGATGTTTCCCAAAACCTCCGAACTATTACTAGGAAGGGCTAAGACCCATCATCCCAGCATTCCTAATATGCACCAAACACACACACCTACCTGCCTTTCTAGAATCCAGATTTCCCCACATGCTTACTTTTGCCCTAGAACCTGATCCAGTGGAGAAACAAAGACCATACAAATGAAAGAACTGAAGGGGGGGGGGGGGGAGAAGTAATACAATTACCCACCATGCACTTCTCAACGTGCAGGGTACCTGCCTTGAGGAGCTCCGTCAAGCGGGGAACGAGCTCCCCCTTCTTGGTGGTGCTCAGGTCATTTAAGGAATAGAGGTGGAGATCCTCCGTCAAATGACCTGGCACAGCATCAAAGGCATCCAGAAGCCTGCAGGGAAGGATCAACGTGGAACTCAGCTCAGCACCATGACAAAGCTGCCTACATTCTGAATCAAACACTACTTCCCCTCCCTCAATAAATATTGCATCCAGATTAAGTGATGCAAATTAAGGCTATTTACATAAAATTTAGTAGTTCTACACCATCCCCACTATGATCCCGCTGTCCTTCTGCCCTTTACCGCTACAATGGCTATTTTTCATTTACCTAGTACCCTCTGCAAAATGCTTTACAGGTTTTATTGGGTTTTACCCTAACCACCCAGTGGAGTCTGTACTCCTCCCAGTTTACACTGAGAAGGTGCATGTCACTTGCCCAAATCCATGAAAGGGCTGCTCCAAGGATGACATTTTCCCTAACCAGCATGGGGGCTGGGGGACGACGACCTTGTATACTTAGACCTCGGCATGATCTGCACACATGACCGTTTTGTGGGACTCTGCTGCCAGTTGTGGCTTTCCAACCTGTCTACACCTGGCAAAAATGGATAACTTGTGTAATCTTCACACATGACAATGTAGGCAGGGTTTTTTCATACACCTACATGCACACATGTAGAGAAAACAGACCCACATCTGGCCTAGTGGAGGTGGAGGCAGAGGTGCAATGGCTGTCTTGGATCAAAGCTCAATACTGGCATGGAGGCAGCTATTAAAAGGGAACAGAGGAGCATGCCTTCAACTCGGTATGTAACGTGTTATGCAAGGGACCGTACTCTTATTTCTTCTGGGGGTGGCTGGAGGTGGGGGGAGGTCCTTGTGCTGCAAGAGCATGCCCTAGAGGTCCTTCCATGTTGGTGGAGTGCAGTGGGCAACTCACTGCTGCCTGTAACCTGCCCAGCATGCCCTGTGTCGACCACCCTGCCTCCCCTCCAATACTTGGCCCATGATAAGCCTTCCTGGCAGCCCCATGGAACTTACACTTTAGCTAGGCGGCAGGTCTTGAACATGTTCTTCATGTGGTACAGCTGAATTCTCAGCAGCTGGAAATGACCAAGGAGACAAAAACTCAAGTCAGAAGGTTTCTTTCATCAGATTGGTCTTTTTAGAAGAACCACAGATGTGCCTTACAGAATCCAGATGACCAACCACACACACACGGTTTTAAATTGCATATCAGTTATATACAAATTTGCTCAATATGCACATTTGGCCTACTTTACTCATTCCTCTAGTCCTGTGGAGGAGCAGAGTGTTGTGCAAGGCCCTGAAGCTCCCCCTCCCACAAATCCGTCCCTTTTTGTTGCTTCTGAGATTTCCCCTGGCATCACCCACATGGCCTTAAGAACTAGAAAGTTTGGAAACTTTTTTTTAAGTAAGTGAAAGCTTCGATAAGTCAACATGGCTGGGGCTATGGGAGTTCTACTCAGACACATCTGGAGGGCACCAGGCTGGCTTAGATGCAGAATTATGTGCGTAATAAGAGTTTCTGTAGACAGATTCCTGATCTTAGGAGCAGAGAGGGCTATCATAAAAAGCTCTCTACCAGGTTTTAAGCTAAGATTTAAGGACAAAAAATGAAGATACTCATTAGATGTGCCTGGGACAGAACTCCAAGACTAAGGGGCAGTGAGAGACAGAGGCAGACCTGACATAAAGAACGAGACTAGCCAGGCATGGAGGCCTACGGGCTTGGACCAGATTCATACAATACTTCTCCTACCAAAAGGTACAAAAAAGTGGGAGGAAGATATGCGAATTTGGGGCCCCGTACATAAGAGCAGCATGACAATTTGCCAGATATGGGTCAGAGTGGGGCTGATGTAAGAGAGCATGTGTTTTCACCTCCACTACATATATTGGAACTCAGGAAGGACAAGCATGTGAAGCAGCTGAGAATTTTTCTAGAAGGATCAATCGACAAAGAAAACAGTGATACTATTAAGAAGGGGGGGAAATTCTACATCTAGGTATTTGTGAACATAGGGTACCAGGCTTATACCTTCCAATAGCTGATGGTGGGAGCCTAGAAATCCCCTCCAGCCTACTTCTTCCCCACTCCCTACTTGTTCCCATCCCCAATATATACACTTACAGCAAGGCCACACCACAGACAAACAAGTTTAGCTATGTCTCTCTCTTCCCAGGGAATTCTGGGAATTGTAGTTCTGGGTGGAGATCTCTAACAGAGAGTTATCAGCACCCGCATCAAACTGCAGTTCCCATGACAGCCTTGGCAGAGGTCCTGACACCTACACTGGCATAAAGCTTACATACATCTGTACCACGGAAATGGTCTTCAGGGATGCCCCAGACTCAGCCTGCCTTACCCTGACTTGGTTGAGTGGCTTGACCTTGCGGTAGAGGGCAGTGTTGATGTCCTGCACATTGAAGAGGGGGTCACTCCAGATCTTGCTTAGCAGGTCCTTGGAGAAATTGCTGATGTAATATTTGCTAAAGTCCCACTTGCACAGGATGCGGCTGGGGATGGCCATTTGAGCATTCTCATGGCAGCACTGGCAGAAGTATTTGCCCAGGTACTCGCAGTAGCGCATGCGCTTGATGTAGTCTGAGGGCAGCGGCGGGAGAAAGAGAGAGAGACAGAATGAATGAATGAGTTTCACCTCTTGCTGGGGAAGCAGG
Source organism: Heloderma suspectum (assembly GCF_057233095.1). Lineage (NCBI taxonomy): Eukaryota > Metazoa > Chordata > Lepidosauria > Squamata > Helodermatidae > Heloderma > Heloderma suspectum. The sequence continues at coordinate 325,238,757 of NC_139460.1, read as the reverse complement.
GCTTGGCCTACCCATGTGTCATCCCAAGAAGAAGAGAAAGGTGGTGTCCAAGGTGGCCATTTCAGAATCCCAGTTCCATACAGCAGGGGAAGGCAGAAGGTAGATCTCCAGATATTTGGGACTTCAACTCCTAGAAACCCCTGCCAGTCCAGCCAATGGTCAGGACTTCTGGGAGATGGAGTGTAAAACATCTGGATATCTACTTTCTGCAAATCCCTGCCATACAGTGAGGTGCATGTATCTGGACAATGTAAATACATGGAATATTTGTCCCTGCATGTTCAAGCTTTTTTGAAACACATCTCACCCAGTCAATTAATTATATTCTGCTTTCCTTTTCAAAGCAAAGTGGCTTATAATTTTTTAAAAAATCATATTTTTTTAAATGCACAAACACACAACAGGATTAAAGTAGCCCCACCCCAGCCCCACCTGGTGCCTTCCAGATTTGTTGTTTGTCTACAACTCCAACCATTTTCAGCCACCTGGAGGGCACCAGGTTGAGGAAGGCTGGATTAAACCCATAACCCTTGAAACAAAGGCCCTGATGGTCCAGGCAAAGTGAGGGCCTCCAGATCTCTTGCAAGTCCAACACTCACCAGGGTCTGTCCTGATGCCGCAACCTGCACAGCGGTAGTTCTGTTTGGCCACTGCCACCTTCCTCCTACAGAGGCACAAAATCATGATATAAAAAATCAGTCAACCTCACCTATCCAGGGGAGGCGTGTGGGCTACAAAGGAAACTGGTATGAGGATTTACGTTTGTGCCGCATTTGAACATGTGCTAGGAAATCCCAAGAGATGGTGCCGAGATGACCAATGAACATTATTATAAGGTGTAGAAAATATGGATAGGTGCATTATTCCAGGCCTGCTCTTGCATAATAATTGCTTAGTTTGTGCCTCAACATCTCCCATATCATTGAGATAAATGCCGCAGGTTTCCTGAGAGCCAACAAAGCAATCCAGCCAAATCCACTTGGGGAAGGATAAGAGGCTGGAGACCTAGGAGGCCAAATAGGCAGAATCTGGCGTCCTTTCACCAAGAACCAGTCCCACAATGGGGCTTGATTGGGGACCGCTAGCTTTCTGAGACAGGGTCTGAGTCTGAGTGTCACCACCCAGGGAGGGCCTAGGGAAGGAGCAGTGGAGAGAAAAAATTATCTCAGTAGTCCCTGTTTTTGGCTGGCTAACAGGTAGACCACGGAAAAGCTACCTAGTACGTCACCTTCCCAAAGGTGAGGGGCTGTAGAGCATCTGCTTTGCAGACAGAAGGCCCCGTATTCAGTCTCCAGCATCCCTAGGTAGGACTGGCTAAGACCCCTGTCCGAAATCTTGAAGAGCCACTCCCACTCAGTGTAGAAAATACTTAGCAAGACGGACCAGCGGTCTGATCGCTATAGAACGCCTTCCTGTGTTCCTAAGCTTTCCATCCTTGAATGCACCTTGTAGAATGTGTTTCACCCTTTGCAAGGAGAAAAATCTCTTTTGCTGCTGTGGGAAGAATCTGGCAAGAGCTCAAATGGGCATCTTGGGGCAGAGGAGGGGACAGACAAGGAATGCTGCAGACTGGAAACGGCCTGTCGCCTTACGTTGGTGCTGGATGGATATTGAAGATGATCTGTGGTCGTGGTGGTGCCCATTCCAGGTTCCCTCGGACTCGGATACGGAGTTTGTAGATGTCTGCATGTTCCCCATCGTCAGGAGAGATGGGCACAGAATCAGGAATTGGCAAAAGCTGCACAAGGAGAACAAGACAAAGGTAATGCCAAGACATACACAATGCAAACCTGCACCGTTCAATTCAGCAGCAAGGGTGGCTCAGAGGTTCTCTCACAGAGACCCCCAATCAGACCTATTTTTCCCCACTCTAGACCCTCAAAAAGGGGAAGGGAGAACAGTTCCAGTAAACCTGGAGGTACAGTTTAAATAATTACAGCAATAATTTAACATTGAGTTACTGCTGCTCATGGGGCATGAGGGAGAGTAGGTCAGGGGTTGTTTCATAATCCAGTGGTAAACTGCCAAGGTGAATGCACCCTTATCTTATTCATCTTCACAATCAGGCTGGTATGAATTCTGTATTATTTCTGGAATTGTCACACAAGCACAGAATCTCCTATCAAGCTTTTTAAAAAGTATGAGATGCAAGCCAAAGCATGCAATATGAAGACACACATTTGTATGACTGTTAGTTTGCATAATTCACGCTGAGTTGGCTTGAATTTGCAGACTTTTGGCATTAGGTGTAAACAGCCCTGGTTGCAAACCTGATTTCCTACATTTGCAGTGGAAAAGTTTGCCCTCCAAACCAAACCCCTCTGCGGAGAGAGCACAGCCAAACATACCCCCTGGCACTTCAGGTGGGAATTTCATGAAGGCTGTTAGAGCACACAGTAAACAAGCACTCTTGGGACACACTTCCCATTTGGGACATACCAGCAGTAGCTTTTTGGAAAGCTGTCTTTTCTTATACCACTTGGGCCGCTTAAGAAGCTTTTTAAGAGACAGTCTTGGGCGCTGAAAACCAACAGTAAATGACCTGTCAAGGAGGCTCCCTGAGCAAGTCTTCCAAGCTACTGGCAGAGACAGGCTGCCCACACATGACTGGTGGAGTTATGTGGCCATGTCCTTACGTGGCTGCTAGGATTTCCTGCTCTTTATTTGGCATGTGGGCACCGGGCAAACTGCCACAATGTCATTGCTAAATTTCACAGACCACACAGCTCACGGAGATCAGGGGTTTGGTGCCAAAGACAGACTTTGAATTTAAAAGTCCTGACCCCAAGAACGTGGTTTGACTACCAGAGCTGACTTAGATAAACTACAGTTTCTGATCAGTGGTCAACTCACAGAAGAGCAGAGTGGTACCACAGAATCACACAGTAAGAAGAATGAGCTCAACACATCTGCTAATGCATTATTCCTCATGCCAAGAGGAGATAATTATACAGTGGGAGCCCTATCATGAGAAAAGGTGAGGTAATCACCAGACTTTGGTGGCTCGGTAGGAGACACTACTGGGACACAATCTAGCAGGAAGATCTTGGACCAAGCTCTGCTGAAAAGATCACAGTATTGCTAATTAATTAATTAATCAATTACATTTCTATCCCACCCTTTTTCCTCCAAGGAACCCAAGGTGGCTTGCATGATCCTCCTCCTCTCCATTTATCCTCACAACAACCCTGTGAGGTAGGGTCAGCTGAGAACAGTGATTGGCCCAAAGTCAACCAGTGAGCTCCATGGCCAAGTGGGGACTTGAAACCAGGATCTCTTGAGTCCCAGTCCAACACTCTAACCACTACACCGCACTGGGTCTCCTGAACATTCCAGTGGGGCTTGCATATGAGAACTTCTCAGAAGATTATGCTGAGGGTCATTACCCCTAATTTTTAACCTAGGTCTTGCTTAAAACCACCACATCCAGAACATTAAGCTTTAGTTGCTGTTTGCAGTAACAGTCAATACCCTTAAACCGCCACTAGACAGAGGCTTTGAAAACAATTGCTGAGGAGGAGAAAGGCCAGAGTAGTTGCTCTCTCAGCCACACTATTCTATGGGGAATGGCGTTGCTATTCTGTCCAGAGCAGGTGGTGCTGAGCTCAGGTCTACTGGCAGGAGCAGCTCAGCAGGAACCCTACCTTCTGCGGGGCGTCATGCTCCGGCACAAGCCACTCCAGTTCTGAGGCTGCAGGCAGCTGCATCCCTTCAAACTGCTTCAGCAGGCCCATGGCCACAGCCTCTGCAGAGTTCGAGTGGAGGAAGGAGTGGAAGCTGCAGAACAAAGTGGCAGAAATTGGTGCTAACACAAAACAGCAGGAAAGAGCTTCTGGGTGGGACCGCTACTCTCCCTCCATCCCTCTTGAAAGCACACCCTTTCCATGATGCCTTAATCCTCATCTACTGCAGGGGTCGGAAACCTGTATTTTGCTGAGGGTTGCAATCCCTTGGGGGTAATCTGTTGGGGGCAGCATGCTGGAGAAAAGGAGGGCCAAAAGCAGAAGTGGGTGGAGCCATCCTATCTACTTTTTGGCCCCAACGCCTGCCAGACTCATCACTGACAAGAGTAGCATATTTGGATCCTAATCAAATCAATACATCTCTCTCTCTCCCCTCCCCTTGCCCACTTCTATCTACCACCCCCATTTCTCCCCCCTCCCCACTTTAACCTCCTCCTTCCTGCCCAGTAGGCTCCCAGGGGAGGGACAGATCACAGATCACTCTTGTCAGAGATCAGAACAGATCCACTGCAGAGGGCTTTTGAAATTAGGTGAGGGCTGCATGTGTCCTTAGGGCCATAGGTTGCCCACCCCTGGCCTACTGAAACAAAGACTAAATACACCTAACTGCATTTGCGCACATTCATCCCTTGTTATTGTGGTCTCTCTTTCCCCTTCCTCCTGTTCCCCAACCTAAATTTAGACTGCAAGCTCCTCAGGGCAGGGATCTGGGTTTTTGTTGTTGTTGTTGCCTATGTTACTCTGTAAAAGTGCTGAGGACGTAGTTGGCACTATATAAATAACAACTGAACCACTGGTTCCCTTCCTTGTTGTCCGAGGTTGCAAATCTTGTGCCCGTGTCTACTGGACCTCAGCCCATTCCTGGGGGTAACTGGATGCTGACTGAGGTCCTGTGGGGATTCTTTATCACTCTCCAACCAAATCACTACACTGCCAAGATTGACAAGCAATTAAGAGATCCCCCCTCGCCCCCCCCATCTAACCTCTTACAATTCACCAAGCTGACATCTTTGATTCTACCCTTGTTGGCTGCCTGCGTCTACCCCAATTCCTGCTCCAGCCTGCTTGGAACCTGCCCCTGGGCTCCGAGTACTGCCAACATGTGAGAGACAAAAGTCTTGGCAGAACCTCTTGCAACCTGGGATCTAGCCCTCTCCACTCATTCATACTTGAAAGCCAACCCTGAAACACAGTTTTAAATCCTTGCCATCTCTCGGACCTCATCCTACCGTAAGTGGCTTCCAGCTAGCCCAGATCCTACCTACATTTTGGGCCCTGCACCTGTCAGACTCATCACTGACAAGAGTAGCCTATTTGGATCCTGATCAAATCAATACCTCTGTTCCCCAATTGGTGGACTTCTCCATTCTGCTTAAGTCTCCTTAATATTTCATCCTGACTGGGCTAAAGCAAGGGAAGAAATGAGAGACTGTGCTGTTCTTCCTGATACATACGTGAAGCCAGAGGAGTGGAAGGATTTCTTGCTGGGAGCTGCATTCCTCTTGATGTCTGCATCTAAGTAGGGGCAGGGGGGTGAAAGGAAATTAGATTTGGTGAGGTACACGTAGGACAGACACCAGCTGTTTTAACAAGGAAATGATCTACAGCAGGCACAGGCAAACCTTTCTCTGGGCCAGGGCCTTTTCTTCTTCATGCAGTGGGCCAGCTCAAAGTCTGTGCAAACCTCTGCCCGCTTTGAGCACCACCCACACTGAGCACCTCAACAAGGATGTTTGAGAGTTTGGTTCAGAGTTTCTAGGTCTAAAGTAGGGGGGCACTTTTATTTGATCCATTCCATCCCATTTGGTGATAGGCTAGAAGCTCGAGGCGCTGCTTCTTAGCTGGCCTGCACCCTCCTTGTTAGGAAATGAGAGACCCCTGCAGAGGCCTCCAAGCAGAGCTCGTTTCTGGATGGGACTAGCCCAGGCCAGGTTAGAAGGGGTGCTTTGTTCAAGTCTTTTGGCCCGGCAGGGCTGCTTCCTAGGCACTCATCTTCCTCCCATCAGAAAATGAGAGCGATTTCCTAATCAGAGAGTGACTGACAGCTAGGCCCTTCAGCTGGGGGTGGGAAGCTGGACTCTCCCTGGCCAAACTGCTTGGTCCAAGTCCCACACACAGCCTGAGCAGGAAGAGTCTGGCCCCCCACCCCACCCCAAGGATGAAGACTTTGTTATTGCCAGTTTAAGCAACACATTTCCTCTCCTAGTGCCATATAAAACCCCGTTTTGACAGAATTCTGCGATGGCCATTAGAAGAAATCTCTTTTTTAAAAAAACACGAACTGGATAGAAGGTTGGACAACTGATGGCTACGAACCTTGATGGCCAGAAGAGTTGCCTCCATTTCAGAGACAGAGAACCACTGACTTCTGGATGCTGTGGTCTTGCATTATGGGATGGAGATCACAATCATGCCTCCAAAGGGCACCTTTGTCAGCTTCCAAAGGACAACTGGTTGGTCCCTATTAGTAGACGGCATGCTGAGCTAGATGAGCCATCAATATGAACTTGCATGCTAATTCTTCAGGTCTCCAAAAGCTTTGCTAACCACAACTTGCTTGTCCTAACCTACACCATCTACCATTGAAAAGCAGCCAAGAGACCAAGAAACACAGCAAACAAACAAGACTACAGTGGGATGAGGACAGAAAGCTTTCAAGCCACACAGGGAGTAGTTGCTAATGGCTCCTTGCTGAAAGGAAGACAAACATGGCAACAGAAGTTAGTTTACAAGGAGTTACTAAGAAATTTGCATCCTTAGTTACTCAGCGCATGAGAAACACTTCAAACTGGGCTAGGCCACAGTCACCATGCCAGGCAAGTGTTACAGCTTGCCAATATTTGATATCACTGTTTTTGTGGCCTTGGGTGGATTGCAAAGAGAAGTGACCTATGACTGAAGGACCAGCTGATCATAACAGAAACGCCCCCAATGGGCCCACAGAGTGTGTCATGTAAAGCTTCACTGAAGGCTTTTTGCTGCTGTGTGATAACTTTCCTGGTTAAGACAGGCCTTTGCTGGCAAGATTTATTTTGTACTCTCACTACTGTGCATAGTGTGAATATTCTATCTGCTCTTTTGTTGTGTTTTAACCACACTTGTTTCTTGGTTTTCACTTCTGAATTTGGTATTTTGCTTTTAAAAATTATTTTAAGTGCCTTTTATTTTGTTGTAAGTATTTCTGTTGTTAGCTGCCTTAGGTATGATACATGGAAAGGTGGGATAGAAGTATTGACAACAAACAAATAAACCTTTGAATGAATGTGCTGCAGGATAGGGGATAGGATATGGGCCTTGGATGAATGCATTGCAGGATAGGGGATAGGATAAGGGCCTTTTTCTCTTCCCCACTTCCCTCTGCAGGATCGCTCGAGGGTGACCAAAGGAAGTAGGTGGGAGGAAGCCATTCAAGGAGACTTGTTTAAACAAGCAGCCAAACTATCTGAACTGCAGTTGTAGCAACAATCTCCCCAAGACCACAAGGGGAAAACATGCACATGCTACATATCACGCAAGGCAACTGCATTCTCCCAACAAAGCAAATTCCTAAAGGAATGCAGCTAGTGGAGACGAACCCTCCTATGAAACTGAATACCCAAGGAACACCCTGTTTTTGAGTTGCAGGCTTACTGCCTCTTGCTGACCAGACTAGCAAGCCTGTCTCCCTTCCTTTGCTCTTCCGTTCACCTTTCACTGTTGCGGCATAATGATACACGGCAGCCCAGATGATGCCTCAGCAGCTACAGAGAGCAGCATGCCCACAGGTTAGGTCTGGACAGTGCATCTGTCGTAAGACCACAGAAAAAGCCCTGCTGGATAAGACCAAAGGCCTCTCTAGTCCGGCGTTCTGTTCTCACAGTGGTCAACCAGATGCCCCAACAGAAAGCCCACAAATAGGACCTGAATGCAACAGCACCCTCCTGCTCACATTCCCCAGCAGCTGACGTATGTAGGCACACTGCCTCTGATACTGGAGGTAGCACATAACCATCAGGACTAGTAGCCAAGGATGGCCTCCTCCTCCATGAATCAATCTAATCTAATCTAATCTAATCTAATCTAATCCCCTTTTAAAGCCAGCCAAGTTGGTGGACATCACAACACCCTGTGGGGGTGAATTCAATAGCTTGATGAATCTCCCTTTAGAATGCTGACCTCAGCTAGTTGTGAGCAATCTTGTGGTGCCACCAGAATAGCCTTAGCCCCATGGGTGCAACTGAGTCCTCTCAGACAAGGCAAGACTGTGCCTGGGCTGTACCGCTTGACTGAAGTTGGGGGCCCATGTAACTAAATGCTCCTCCATACCAAAAAAACTGAATTATTTTTACAGAGCAACTACTATGTCAGGGAGAAGGCTCTACCCTTCTCCATGACAAGCTCATTTAATATCTGTAATTGCTTCTTTTTTTTGGTATGGGGAAACATTCCAGCAAATCAGCCCCCACCTGTGGTCTCAAGTATAACCCAGGCACAGGCTGATCGCCTCAGTGAGGACTGGGCCAAATGAAGGGCCTTCTCTGTGGTGGCCCCCACTCTGTGGAACTCCCTCCCTAGGGAACTCCGTCATGCCCCCTCTTTAATGAGCTTCCGTCGTGCATTAAAAACGTGGTTGTTCAGGCAGGCATTTGGGGTGGGTTAGGGTATTTAAAAAAAAAAAATTATGGTAGCATTTTATTGTTTTAAATTGTTTTATGGTGGGTTGTACATCGCCCAGAGTGGCTGGGTGACCAGTCAGATGGGCGATTAATAAATTTAATAAATAAATAAATAAATAAATAAATAAATGACGCCCACTGGCAAGGTTGCTAAGCCTTCTATTCAGTGATGGGACTCTACACACATCAAGAAGCTTACAGACATGCATGCACACAGACAGATACTTGCATGGTTCCTATGTGAAAGAGGTGTGTGCATTTCCCTATCCACCCTGCCCCCCGCCCCATGTCTCATGTATTCCGATCTAGTGGAAGTGTCACATGTGTGTGGTCTTGATCCAGTTCAGGGCATGATAAGAACCTGCATGTTTGTTTCCAGAGGCATCCAGCTGGTCACTGGAGGAGACAAATGGAAGGCAGATTCCTAAGTTCTTATCCACACTTGAAAATCCCCCAAACCTGAGCCACTGTAGGAGGCAGCAAGCATGAATCAGTATAACGCTGGACCGTACTCTAGCTTAGTTAAGTAGCAGTCATGATTATCTCGACAGAAACCACACTGTGCTCTCCACGCTTGTGGCCACTACACATGTAACAAATTTTAAAGATAGTTGTGCAATTGTAGCATTGTTGGACTTTTTGTATGTTCACATGGTATGTTTATGGTAGCTCACACTAAAGTCACTGCTGCTCCCTGTAGCCCTGTGGGACTGTTTGAGTTTCAACAGTGTAAGGAAGAGAAATCAAGGGACCTGTGAACACCACAGCTGAGCACTTGGGTAACATGCAGTACCTCCTACAGATAATCTAACTAGTTGTGCCCGGATGACACACAGACTGACCAACACGCACATGTATACACTTGAGAGTGAGGTTACTACCTGAAAACAAGGAAGCCATTGAGACGGACAGGCCATTCTTGGACATTTGAATCAGGTTAGATCCATCGTTACCATCTGCATGATACGGTGATGACAAAATATTGCATGTCAGCAGAAGGAGGGGAGGACAGGGTCTAAGCACACAAAGAATGATGGTAGGAGAAACTCCCAAGAGCACAGGGTCCTTCAGGGCAGACCGGTGGAGTTTTCAAACTTTCTACTCTGAGGAAATCCTTTCCATGTCACTTTGTCTGCTGAGAAACCCCTGTGCATTGTAGGTGATTCTGGGGCATATTCTCAGGTGCACGCCTGGCTGCATATAGCTGGGGAAGAGGGGTAACAGAGGGCAAACTGACTTCCACTGAAGAACCCCTGAGAAGCCCCCAAATTCCACAGAATACAGTTTAAAACTACTGAATTGGGGGTGGAGGGTCAGAAGAACCCACTAAACTTGAGATCTTGATCTTTTCCTCCCCTCCCTCTTCCTGACACACGGTATTCTGAAAACAGCCTCATCACACCCCCACAACATCCCCTCCAGGTTTATGTTGCTCTTGGGATGGGGTTAAACATTAATATTTGCTTAGAAGGGATGTTGAAATGTTCAATCCAGCCATCATGAAGTAGGCTGGACACTACACAAAGCAGAGTATTTGCATCTGTTTCTGTACACTCCCTACACATTTGACTGAAGAATAGAGCAACAGAACTGAGAGAGCAGTGGAAGTGGGGAGGGGCATGAAACATGCACATCTTGCAACATCAGAGGAACTGAGTCAGTCTTGGGAGTGAGGGGCTGAACAAAACAATAGCAAAAAAAGTTAGGACATTCCTTTGCAGTGGTTTCTAAAGTGGTTCTGATGCCCTTTGGAACCCCGCAATGCATATACACACAGATGTGCTGATACTACGCCACTCTCCCTTCAGCTCTTGGCAGATGATGTCACAGGGTGTGAGCGAAGGCGTCACAGGGTGTGAGCGAAGGCAACACAGGGAAAAGGCAAAGAGAGAAGAGCAGATAGTTGGTCTCTAGCCAACAAGAGATCTCCTAGTTTCTCATGCTGGGGAAGAAGTTTGACTAGGAAGCATTCACAGGGGTCAGGGGGAATCATGGCCAGAGCAGGCCTACTAGTGTAAGGCTGTTTGCTGGGCTGATTTCTCTGCCATGCCTTCTATGAGCCAGAGCTGGGCAGCGGTGGACAAAATGAATCACCACCTCATGTTCCTGCAGTCATCTGTTCCAAGCCCACAGTGGGCTCCAGCCCTGATTTTTCGTGTGTGTGGCAGTGATACTGACTCTGCACAACTAGCCTCTGCTTTTCAGAGTGAGAAGAAATGCTTCCATACTTCCAGTTTTTAAAACATATAGTCTATCCTAGCTTTCAGAAGCAGTGTAGTTTTGCCATATGGACATCACATCTCTACCTAGAAATGTAATAAATAAATTACATTCTAGGCAAACCGCCTAGAAATGTAATCAATCAATCAATCAATCAATCAACCTCCGGAGGGGATTCAGACACAGTGGACTTCATGTTGCAGTAAGCTTGGCATGGGCAAATCTCTCACCATTGTGCCAATTGCCTTCAAATTTGACAAAGTTAACATCACTGGAAGGTGCAATTAGCAAAAGAAGCTTTCATGCCAACAGGTTATCAACTGATATTTACAGTTACTTTGCAGCCCCCCCCACAAAACCCTAATCCACCTTGGGCCCATCACTTGAATCTTCTAGAGGACCAAATGACTGCGATTTAGAACTGGTCATGTAGGGAAGCAAAGACATCTCTACTGTCCTCAGAGTCACACACAGAGTCCTGTCAGGGAAGGGCCACAGCTCAGGGAAAGAGCACACACTTAGCACACAGAAGGGCCTAGGTTCAGTGCCTGGTGTCTGTGGTTAGAAGCATCAGGTAACAGGACTGGGAAATATTTCTGCCCAAGACCTTGGAGAACACCTATCAATCTGCGTGGACAATATTAGGCTAAATGGAGCAATGGTCTCAGTGTACAGCAGCTTCATAGACCTGGATAAAGAAACAGAAGCAAAGGTCACATTCTAGCAATCCTACCTTACCTCTAATCTCATACTCCTCCACATCTTCCGCAGAACCTGAGTCAGACAGGCGTGTTGAGTCTCGGGAGCTGAAATGGGATCCACTGTCAGTTGCCATAAGACCTGGGATAATGGTAGTAAAGTAAGAAAGACTGTAACACATGAATACTTTCTAACAGCGTAACCAAGAAATAAAAAAGTAATTGGGATGACAGAACTGGGGGTCCTTGTACAGCAACCAAGTTCCTCAGCTCCAACCAAGCTCCAGATTCTGTCTAGCTCAGCTATCCACAGCCTGATGCCATCTAGATGTTTTGGACTTCAACTCCCATCAGCCTCAGCCAGCATAGTCAATGGTCAGGAATTCTGGGAGTCGTAGTCCAAATGCATTGAGCAGGGGGTTGGACTCGATGGCCTTGTAGGCCTCTTCCAACCCTACTATGCTATGATTCTATGATTCTGTGTCTGGAGGGCACCAGGTTGGGGAAGGCTGGTCTAGTTGATCCCTCTTCTTAGAACATATTTGTAGATTTGGGTCCCCCTCTCCCTCAACTCATATTTCAGCTGCCATTCCACCTGACTGCAGCAAAGGGAGAAATGGGCAGCAGAGTTCATTTCACTGGCTCAGCTGAGAGTCCAGCTGCCACTGGGCTCCTCCTTTCCTTGAACTGTTTCCATTCAAGTTGGTCATTATAAGAACAACTATGTAACTGTAAAACTTGGTGCCCAAGTTTGCTTATCTGACTCTTTTTAAAAATGTATTTATTTCTCTATCCAATGTATTTGGTTCTTTCTCTTCCCAGTCCTTTTCCCTCTTGTCTTGCTGTTAATCTGACTACAGTGTTTAGTATATTTCTGGCCCTTTAGAAATGAATCATCAACTCAGGAGAACAAATCAATTGATATCACTGTCATGATCAAAAGTTAACCCAGAGCTGAAACAAGGTTACAGCAAGGCAAAGAGCCTGTGAAGTATAGGGGGCTCTTAAAGTACTCACAGAGCCTCTTATCCTAAGATGAAAAACACAGGTAAGCCAGAAGCAGAGAAACTCAGGCCATCTTTTTTCAAAAATATATGTATCTTAAGGATGTATGCAGATTATTAGATGTTTGTCCATTTCACAGCTGACACATTTTCAACTAATCTCTCCCAGCATTTTTGGGAATGAATATATTTCTGGCAGGCAGGCATCTCACCATTCATAGACAAGAAGATTTCTTTAAGGTTTCAGACCTATAAGGAGTAAAATAATGGCCACAAGTAGCCCTCAAGACCATGAGCCAAAATGGACTTTGTCCCTGTTAAGACATCCAAATTAACTCCACTGATTTGGCTCCAACTTGCTTTTATTGCGGCCCAAAATCCACTTCTATCAACTATATCATGGGGGAATCTAAGATACACAGGCAGGGTGTACAGCTAAATTGGTAGCTTGTAGTTTAAGCATGACCCATGTACGGCTCTTGTCTAATTGGGTTGCCCACTCCCTCTTGACTACAGACAACAGATATTTCAGGCAGAAAGAGAAACTGTCTGACATGCATGCAAAGAAAGGAACTTTGGCTAGCATATCTCCTTGCCCTTCTTCCGCATTCACGTGCCCTTGCTGCCTTCTGCCTCCCCTCCTTGCTGTTAATTTCTAGGAAGTAGAACATCTAGGAGGTAGACATTTTTCTCCCTCTCTCATAGTACTAGAACCCAATGAGGTCATCCCCTGAAGCTGATTGGTGAGACCTTCAGGACAAATAAAAGGAAGCACTTCTTCACAAAGCACATAGTTAAACTATGGAATTCACTACCACAAGTTGTAGTGATGGCCACCAATTTGGATGGCTTTAAAAGGGGATTGGGCCCATTCCTGGTGAAGGCTATCAGTGGCCATATATCCTGATGGCTATATGCCACCTCCAGTAAGAGGCGGTATGCCTACACACACCAGTTGCTGGGGAACATGGGTGGGAGGGTGCCATTGCACTCATGTCCTCCTTGTGTGTTTCCTGTGGGAAGCTGGTTGGACATTATAAGAACATAAGAAGAACCATGCTGGATGAGATCAAGGGTCCACCTAGGTCAACATTCTGTTCACACAGTGGCCAACCAGCTGTCAACCAGGAACCCCGTTCACTGTGTGAACAGAATGCTGGACTGGATGGACCCTTGGTCTGATCTAGCATGGCTCTTATGTTCTTAAGTTGAAGTAGACGTGCAGAGCAAGAACGTCCCAAGCAGAGGAGTGGTTTGCTGACAGGCCCACCTGGCAAGATGGAATGCGGCTCCAGTCACTGCCTCCTCAAAGTAGACTGCTGGCAAAACCAGTAACTAAAGACCCTGCACAAGGGTTATCTGTACGTTTTCTGCAATTCTCAGATTGCATAGCCACCCCACCCCCTCTAATTCACACTACACCAGGGTGGAATTTGGTATGGGACATAGAATTTAGCACACTGAGAGTCTAAGTCTCTCTCAATCTTACTTTTTTAAAGCTAGCTTCTACCAAGATAAAGGCTGGACAAACAATATACAATTGCTTGGAAACCTCTCTGGTGGGTGGAGCAGGATTTCCAGTGGTCAGGGAGGAAAGCTTCAGCATAACTCTTCATGCTCAGTCATGACAAGAAGCAAAAGTATATACCAAGTTCCCTACTTTTATTATTGGAATCATTTATTCCAATTGCTGAATTGGCTTTTCCTGGGCACAAGGATTGGGATTTCTCTGGTAAGAGTATATGAAACTCTGGCTGTAGATTCAGGATCACGGCCCTGAATCTGCAACCTCAGAAATAGCCTCGGGTATCCATGACCATCGTACACCCTAAGAAAAGTCTTCCTCGCCTTGATTCCAATATTGCAAAACTCCAACTGCTTGACACACAGCAAAAGAGAAGCACAGGAAGGAAGCACTCACTGTCGGAGCCCATCTGGTAAGCTGGGTGGAGGTTCCGAGTTCTGATCTGTTGCCGCCGGATGCGGATCTTCTGTTTGAGCTCCTGAATCTCCTTGTCACTGTCTTCCTCATCCTCTTCCAACTGCCGGTTCATCATATTGCATTTCATCAGCTCGATGGCAGCAATGAGCGACTCGCAGATGCTGAAATGAGCATTTTCCTGGAGTGAAGGGAAGAGGAGCAGCTATGTTTTCACACATTTTCCAAAGAAACAGGCAAAGGGTTTGGATGGAGGAGAGGTTGGGCAAAGTGAGAGCTGCCTAGGTCTCCTTAAAGGCAAGAGTTTCACAGAAAAACTGGATACAAGGGCTACTTCTAGATGGATGGCTAATCATCACTGCTCCTCCGCTGTAAGTTACAAGCAGAACTGCCACTGACTTTCAACACTGTTGGGCATATTGCACTTTTAAAATATGTTCATCCCACTATATTCCATCTACACCAGTGGGCGTGACGTGACTGCTGTGGGTGGAGAAGGTCCAATTCACATGAGTGGCCATTTGAAGATCAGCACACTTCACTATAACCTTTGTGATGGGTGTCATTTTATCATCCTGTTTATTTTTTAATTGACCTTTTAGTTAGCGCTAAAATGGTTTTCCAGATACATATATATATTTACAATGTTGGTGAAATAACACCTTTAAAAAGTGTTATAGTGCTATAGCAATATAACACTTAAAAAAAAAAGATTAAGACACTCCTTTCCAGTCACTACTATTTTATCAAAGTTGTTAATGGCAATGACTAGGACGCTTTTTTAAATTACTTTTTAAAAGTAGCATCATAGTGTTTTAGCATTGTAACACTCTTACATTTAAGTGGTATTTTTCAGAAAAGTGTTTTAGCACTAATTTATCAGAAAGTGTTGTAGAACTAATTATAAGACTGATTACAAATGAACAAACAGGGTGATAAAATGGCACCCACTCTAAAAATAGGTTCACCGGACCAATACATCACTGTTCAGATCAAAACCTTGCCTCTTTAAAAAGATGGGAGAGTAGTGCTAAGGGTGTCTACACCTGTGGGGATTGCACTACACTTTTGTTCTTCTGAAAAAAGCTGCTTTTTCTGTGATCTGAGAAGAGAGATGAAAGAACCAAAGGGAAAATATAAGATGACAATGATTGGTTTTTGTGAATTTTTTGTAATTTTTGTGAACCGCCCAGACAGCTTCAGCTATGGGGCGGTATAGAAATATATTAAATGAAATGAAATGAATGGTGGACAGGGTGATACAGATGCCCCATAAAATGTGAATGGAAATTCCACACCACATGCCTAGTGTGGAAGCACCCAAGCTAGAAAACACTCAAACAGTGCCTAGTGAAATCTCAGAACAGAGACAGAGCCTGAGTAGGACTTCCAATTGCCAGAGAATAAGCTCCTAGCCTCTCAGATTGGTTAGCTGAAGCAGACTAAGTTATGCAGAATAAGCCAAGATATTGATTTGCATAATTTATTCAAGGCATACGTTTATTCAAGGCAGCACAGAAGTTTGAATTATTGTAGTGCAGAACATACACAGATGCCCAAGAGAAGCAAGAAATCCGAAGAGGATAAGGCTGTTTTGTGAACCTCTTTCCATGCCAGTTCTCTGCTACAGGTTAAAGAGGCCAGCTCAAGTTTCACTCCTACCACTGCCTACCTTTTCCAAGTCTGCACAACTGCCAAAATCTTGCTCCGACAAGTAACTGATCAGGGATTGGCCTTCCGAGGGCCTCCGGAATAGCCCTTCCCCAGAGTGTAGATACTGCCCAGTATCTGGAGTGGGGGTGGGGAGAAGATAAACAAAAAGTTTACTTATTTGATTTATACCCCAGGTTTCTACCAAAGAAAATTATGCTCAAGGTGGCTAACAATAATAAAAACAAAATTTAAAGTACAAACAAAGTAAAAGCAATAATAAAACAAAAGCATTAAAAACAGAACTGAAAGCACAACAATAAAAGAATAAAAACAGCACCCAATGCAACAGACCAGATTACAGGCCAAAGGCCTGCTTGAATAAAAATGTATTTGCCTGCCAGCAGAACGACAGCAGGAAAGGAACCAGTTTAGCCTCCCTCAGCAGGGAGTTCCAAAGCCTAGGAGATGCCACCAAGAAGGCCCTCCCTTGTGTCCTCACCAAATCCGCCTCTAATGGCAGTGGGACCAAGAGAAGGGCCTCCCCCAAAGATCCTAAAATCCAAGCAGGCTCATATGTGAGTTGTTCTTCATATCTTAAGAATGTTGTCAAGAGATGGCTCCTGCAGACCTAGGAGATGGTGGCAGCAACCTCTCTCTGCCGTTCTGAAGGCCATTTCAGGCCCTAATGGGCTGAGATGGACCACAGCTCTTAACAACATCTTCTACAGAAAGCCTGCAAAAGCTCACATGCCATGTTGAGCTCCAGCTCCAAAGAAGAGGTGGGAAGCAGGCGAAAAGTAGTCCCACCATACTCACCGTATTCCATGTAGACAGAACCAGGGGTGCTCACTTCACTGCTCTGCACCGAGCAGGACATGTTGTCTTTGAACCGCGAAAGATCTCCATTGGACTCTAGGCACAACATAAAACAAAGGGGTCGTCAACTGTCATGATCACAACTAGTCTTGAGGGAAAACCAACAGAACCAAATGGGATAAAATGACACATCATGAAAAATTAAGTAAACAGGAAGGAGGGAATTGGAATGCTTGGGCCAACAGGAGCCCAGAAGGAGCAACGGCAGGAAGAGAGAAAGAGGCTGTGGAGCACACATTCAGGCAGATGAGCGGAAATCATGCAGAAAGGTTCGAATAGGCAGTGTTCCAAGAGGCTGGTCTACATATAGCTTCATAAGTTGTGCCAGAGGATGTCAGGCTTGGGTCTTGGACAGCCAGGTTCAACTTTTGCTTTTGACTCACTAGAAAACCACAGCCAAGTTACTGCCTCTCAGCCTCAATTTCTGCAAAATGGGAATGGTAACACACTTCCACACAGACAAGAGGAAGATCTGAAGCAATCGGCACATTGGAAGGATTACACAAAATTATTGACTAGCCAGTGGTGCTTGCAGCATCAACAGGCGGCATCCTTGGGCAGCTGCCGGGGCTCCGCCGCCCTGACGGTGTCCGCTACTGTGCCCTTGTCTGCCCTGGACCTCTGGTACCGTAGCTGAGAGTTGCAATTTTCATTTCTTCCTACAGTGGCCCCAGTGGGGCCGCTATTTAAATTTCCCCAAAGGGCACCATGGGAGGAACATGAAAAGAGTGGCTCCAAGCCGCCCATCACTGATCACATGACTGCCGCCTGTCTTGGTTTACTGCTTCTACACCAATTAAACTTACCAGGCCTTGCTGACTTAACCACTGGAGAACATATTGCCCAGGGGCCACTTCAACTTGGAGCCAGCCCTGGATGCTTGCTGCAAAATGGCTCCCTCCTTCCCTCAAAATGGCAGGAAACAGAAGTCCCCAGGGACCCCATAGAACAGCCTTCCCTCCAAATGTGGACTGCAATTAACAAATACTACTGAGCCCATCTACACCTGCAGCAGAATCATGTGATACAGCTGTTCCTGGATGGTGCTATATTGGATCACATCCTGCATGCTCCCTACACAAAGAAAACTTGCATGTTGGCAAGAAGGATAGCTCAGAAGAACCTGTTAGTCTCCTAGGTGCAACAGGTCGTCCGTCCCCCCGCACCTTGAGGGAGTGCTCAAACATGCAACTCCCCTAGCGACAATATAATATGGTACAGTGTAAGAGAAAATGCCTCACAGGATTCTGCTAACTGGTTCTCAGAAAGGGAGCCTATTGCAGCTGGTCCACACCAAGTCAGGCCTGCACACCTTAAAGTACAACCCTTCCATCTGGGTCTGTAATAATGGCATCCCGAGAAACCACTGCAACGAACTCTGTTATGGGGCTTGTCTTGACAGTTGTCTGGAAGCTTCAGCTACTATAGGAGGCTCCAGCATTTGCAATGAATCCTCTGGACATAACTGAATTATGCTGTTTTTCAACTATAAGCCTTAAATGGTTGGGCCCAACATACCAGAGGCCTCCTTCTCCGACCATGCCATATCTTATTACAGTTATCGAGACAGAGCGTTCCAGGAGATGATCACCGACATGCCAGTGGCTTCCTTGGCTTCCCCCCTCAGAGGCTCAAAGTCACAGCATCATTCAAAAAACCTTTTTATCTGGCCTGGCTTTTGAGGAACAACAGTTATGCCAATACAAGAATAGAAGTTTTAGCATTGGTTACATATTACCTAGGTAGTTCAAATTTTATTTTGAACATTCTCAAGAAAATACTTAGTAATCGCTTTTCTGCCAAAATGGGCCTCCAAGGCAATATACAACTTTAAAATAGTCTCATAAAAACAGATCCAATTAATATCCTTGCAAATGATATAAGACAGGGTTTATCTGGTCTACAAAGCACATGCCAGAAAACAAACTGGGTGCTGCATTTTGCACCAGCTGCAGTTTCTGAACACTCTTCAATGGCAGCCCCACATAGAGCACATGACAACAATCTCAATGGGAAGCAATTAAGGCATGGATCACTGTGGCCAGATCTGTCTTCACCAGGAAGCAGGGCAAAGGCACTTCTGGCCACAGCAGCCACTTGACGCTCCAGGAGCAATGCCAGGCTCAGAAGCACCCCCAAGCTGCAAACCTAATCCTTCAGAGGAAGCGCAATCCATCCAGACCAGGCTGCACCCTGCAACCCGGACTGATTTGTCTACTGACCAAGCGAACCTCTGTCTTGTATGGATTGAGTGTCAACTTGTTAGTCCACATCCAATCCATCACTGCATCCAGACAACAGTTCAGGACTTCCACAGTCTCCTCGGCATCCGTTGACAAAGACAGATAGAGTTGGGTATCTTCAGCATAGTGATGAGACCCAACCTATAGGCACCCTGGGCCTTTAGAATGTGGCACCATTATAAACCCAACACACATACATCCTCCAGTGTTGACCCTTTCCTGAAATTTTCCTACCAAGTCACTTTTAGAGCTCAGGGCAGATGGGCTAAGGCATCGCCCACAGTGGATGTCCATCAGCTTCTTGTCAGCACACAAGGTTTGCTGACAAGATAGAGCTACACTAAGGGAAAGGTTTGCATATTTGCACCTGTGCATGGCTTTGGCCTCCACCACAACCCAAGTTTCAAGAATGACAAAGATGCAGCAGGAGAGCAGCTGGCTTGAGTGCTTTATCCCAGGGGCTCCTGGCATGAAGAGAAGGCGGTCGCATACAAGGAAATGAAGGAGATGGAGGTAAACCGACATATGAGTGAATATACATCTAGAACATGCAGTGGCAAAAGGAGAGGGGAGAACAAGGCAGTGGGGACACTGGTGTCAACTCCAGTAGCTTAGAAACTCAGGCCTGATTCAGGATCACTATATTTATCCAACATGAAAGGCACTTCTGGGTAGCAAACAGTGTGCAACCCACACATGACAACTACACAGGCATCTATTTTGCATCAGAAACTTGTAGAGTACATGTGTGGAGAAGCAGTGGCTATTTGTGACATGACTGTCAGACATGACCATCTACAGGGAGGTCTTCTTTGTCTAGGAAAAATACAACAGTATTTGAAGCAAACCTTACACAGTTTTTTGACATGGCGGATCCACTCTATAAATTGACACTTTGGGCATCGCAGTCAATCCTTGGAATTCTTCAATGTGGATCAAGATCTCTTTATGGGAAACCTCTGCCATATGGACACACATCAGAGTATTCACCATGCCCAAAAGCTGAGTTGTGGTGGCTTCTTGTTTCATAATGGTTGTATAAATGACTTCCAACTCTGCAGGACAGAAAACACTCTACCACCACCCTTCATTGTTTTCCTCCTTGTTCCGTTCTTCCTTTTCCTCTCTTGCATGTGCCAGAGGAATCCTCATATAGGGTAGAACCACAGCCTCCAAATAAGGCAAGCCTATATTCAACGTCCTGCATAGAGGTCTGAAACTGCCAGGCTGGAACCTCATGTCTGCTGTTCCTCAGTCTAGACAAGGAGACCTCCTCTGAGCTTGCTAACCTTGAGGAAGGCAGCCTGGCCACAAGCACTGGGCCAAGTGAGAATCCCCAAGGTGCCATTTGTCACAGGCATTTTGAGGTTGACACCAGAGTCTTAACAAATGCTTTGAAGTCAGTGCAGTGGACACTGATGATGGGGGGTTCCCAAACCTGCTACAGGATCTTCTATTATAATGCTGATCTCTCTGTGCCCTCCTAAGGACAGGCAGCAAAGCAGAAAAGAAAGGTGTGTTAAGAAAAAGAAAACAGAGAAGATAGTTACTTACCAAAGCAGAATCCTGTCTGCCCCCTTTGGGTGGGTCTTTGCTCACCCGTAAAAAAACCAGAAAAGCCCAGCCACTGCCCGTATCATGAAAAATACCTCAGGGTGGAGATTCCCAAACTTTAGAGCAGTTTCCTTCAAAAGGAGGCCATAAGCCACATCCAGGAGCCCTTCATCCAGATCTCTGCCCCCGCCCCCAATCACCATTGCCTCTTTCTCTGCCACAAGCTGCGGATGGTCCCAGTTCCACCCGTTGCCTGGCAATCCTGCACAAGATCAGCCATATGTTCATGAAGAATATCATAAAGGAATATAGTGACCAGGATTTGTGAACCTGCAGCTGCTGCAGAGAACAGGTGCGTGACACAATGGGCCCCTTACAGAAGTTTGAGTAACAGTGCTTTAGAGCAGGGGTGGGCAACCTGTGCCTCTAAGGCAGCATGCAGCCCTTGGCCTAATTTCAAACACCCTCCGCAAGCAATCAGATCAGAACTCTGGCAAGTGATCTCTCTTCCCACTGGCAGCTCGCTGGGTGGGGAAAAGAGGGGCACAGAGAGAAGAGGGAGTGGCCTAAAGAGCAGGGTGGAGGGGGGAGAGAAAGAGACAGTGGGAGGGAGGAAGAAGGGGGTGGCCCTGCCCACCTTTGGCTCTGGCCCCGCCTGCTGCTGTCTTTGACCCCTCCCACCAGTGGCATGCAATCCTCTACAGATTACCTCTGGGGGGATGTGGCCCTTGGCAGAGAAAAACCTTCCCTTCTCCTGCTTTAGCAATTTGGGTGTGATGTCAATGGAGAAAGGAAATAATCAGTGCTGGGTTAACTCTTGTGCTAAGCACAGTACAGAGCAGGGGTTAAGAAACTGGGTCCACAATTGTCACGTGAATCATCAGAGGACGCTTATGTGCAGAGTGTGGATCTTTCTTGCTACCGGTGCTGGGAGCCTTCACAAATCTTCTCAGCATGACACTCACTCTGTCAAGGAGTACATTCCTAGTTGTGGGCAAATATAACATTGTAGTAGCTCAGTGGGAGAAAAAGGGGGACTATGCTCTATATAGTGTTGCAGACATCTAGAGTGAGGTTAATAGCACAAGGAAGAGCTACTCATGGGACTCTGTGTCTCTATGGCACTGCAGTTCTGAGAAAAAAAGTGTGACCTGTTATTATTTATAGAGCGCCATCAGCATTTATAGAGCACCATTTATAGAGCACCATGGCACACAACAGAACATCCTAACCAAGAAGAGACCAGCTCTATCCCCAAAGACACTACAACCTAAACGTTTGAGGGGCGGGTAAGAGCGGCAAATATATATATGGGGAAATTATAGGTACTCAGGCTTGGTTATAGTTGGGGCCAAGGACTAAAGCAGCCTTACGAACAGGACACGAGAGCAACAGCACCCACCTGCCCATGTTTCCCAGCAACTGGTGTACATAGGCCCACTGCCTCTGATACTGGAGGTAGCATAGAGCCATCAGGACTAGTAGCCATCTATAGCCTTCTCCTCCATTAATTTGTCTAATCCCCATTTAAAGCCATCCAAATTGGTGACTACGTCTTATGGTAGGACTCACTATATCTTGAGATGTTGGACTACAACTTCCAGCATCCCCTAGCCAGCAGGGCTGGCTGAGGGATGCTGGGATTTGTAGTCCAACACCTCTGGAGGGCACCAAGTTGGGAAAGGATGGATTCAAGGGTTAAGCCCTTAAACACAACGTGGACAAATGTTTGGCTGAGGAGGGATTTGAAAGGGGCAAGAGAGGTGTCGTCACCGACATGACCAGCGAGGGAGCACTATGCTTAGGGGGCAGCAAAATGGGAAACAGGCAAAGTCGTATTACAGAGTAAGGGATCTTCAGGTAGTTGTAGCTGGAGGAACCCAAGTCATGCGGATGTAAAGCGAAGCAAGTTCAGAAAAACGGGGCGGAGCAAGCCGTGGAGGGCTTCAGAGGCAGGGCCAGGGAGGAGGGGGCTTTGTTGTTGCTGCTGGGAATGACAGGAGACGGGAAGCCAGCAAAGAGGTGCGTGTTGCATGCTCTGGGTGATAGGAGAGATGAATGGCTTTGGCAGATATGGGAGAGTTGTCTATGGAATATGGATTCGTCTTTAATCCAGCATCGATTGTGTATTTTAACCAATTAGTTTGGAAGCTCTTCATCCCCTTTGGCATTTTTCTCTCATATTGTTTTTCTCACCATCTCTATTCTGCTTAAGCTCAGCTAACAATACTGGCCTCCTTCTTCCACACTGCTCCCTATGGACTGTCTACAAAGTACACCATGAATCAAGGGAGTAGGAAAGGGGAGCCCAGTTGGTTAAGGGGGAAACACACTATGGGTGGTTCTGTAGTTGCCACCTCAAGCTGCTTCATTCCCCTCAAAACCAGCTTTTCCAGCAAACCCTTTCAAAAAACATTCAGGAGGCAGCTTTTAATCTAACAGCACCCACAACTGGGGATGTTGTAAACACTCAGATTAAGGGAATCTCTTTGAGCCAGAACAAGTCGGGAGGGGGATCTTGATGGTCCCCCTGCTCTATTTTTGTTATTCATTATAACCGCTTAAACCCAATTCCTATCTAACAGACCAAACATACAGCATCTGTTCTATTACTGGAGCTCCAAGTAGTTTTAACAGTGGCAGCTACATCTGTGTTCACTAGTAGTAGTGATAACAGATAAAGTGTATCCACCCACCCATCCCTTCGCCCACCTTACCATGAGCTTTCCCAGAGGCCACGTTGGTGTCTGAATGGGAGCGGATATGGCTCCTCTTGGGCATCCCTTGGGACGTTGATGTTTGTCCCTCGGAGAAGCTGGACCTGCGCAAGAGGCTCATCCCCCGGCTGCTGCCGCTGCTGCCACCGCTTGCCCCCTGCTCCCCTAAGGAGGAAACGGACTCCCGCTTCTGAGAGCTGCTGGACGAGAATAGATTGGAGGTGCTGCTCCCGCCACTGTTGGTGGTGGCCACACTGGATTCACTGGGGCTGCTGCAGGCTCGACTCTGCCGGCCCAGGTTCCCAATTGCCAGATACTCCGGCCCATCCACATCATCCTGGCTGCCGGGCCAGGGGTCACTGTTTGGGTTGGTGGAGGTGCTAGCGCTCATCTCACCAGTTGGGGAGGAGGAGTCTTTTGGGCCAGAGATGGTGAGGTGTGGAAGGACAGTGAGGCGTTGGGGGGACCTGCCCTCCGGCTGCCAGTGGGATGAGGCACACAGGGTGTTTTCCTGAGGCTGGCTGGAGCTACTGCAAACCAAAGGACTGGACAGTCTCCTGTCTGGAACAGAAAAAAAGAAGAAAAAACCTTAGAATCTTAAGGGACAAAATGGCCTCCAAGAGCATACCTTAATTACTGTAAACTCTGGTGCTCTTTGGAATCAGTGGTATGCTGCAAACCTCAGGCTACTTCCAGCACAGACCTGGGTCATACACTCCACCCCTTAAAGAGCAGGTCTGCAGCTTGGTGGTGCTGTTTGCAGCTTCGAGTGCTCTTAAATCCAATTCTGACTTTAGATGCCCAGCTAGCTCATGGAAGGCGCTTTGCACCAGAGATGCTAAGACTTGTGATCCAGCTGCAATGTCTCCCGGACAGGGATAGCCTGACTACCATTATCTGTGCCCTGTTAGCAATCAGATTCCCCTTCATGGATCACTGCCTTGTTGTGGCGAAGGGGCTTGCATAACTCAGTGAAGCCATAAGCTATGCCGTGCAGGGCCACCCAAGATGGACAGGTCATGGTGGAGAGTTCTGACAAAATGTGGTCCACTGGAGAAGGAAATGGCAACCCACTCCAGTATTCCTGCCAAGAAAACCCCATGGTACGTATCACAAGGCTAAAAGAGATGACGCTGGAAGATGACCCCCTCAGGTCGGAAGGTGTCCAATATACTACTGGGGAAGAGCAGAGGGTATTTCCAAGTAGCGCCAGAAAGAGTGAAGTGGCTGGGCCAAAGCCAAAAGGACACTCAGCTGTGGATGTGTCTGGTGGTGAAAAGAAAATCCGATGCTGTAAAGAACAATAATATTTTGGCCACCTAATGCGAAGAGAAAACTCCCTGGAAAAGTCCCTGATGCTGGGAAAGATTGAAGGCAAAAGAAGAAGGGGATGGCAGAGGATGAGATGGCTAGGTAGCATCACCGATGCAATGAATATGAACTTGAGCACACTCCAGGAGAGAGCGGACAGGAAGGCCTGGCGTGCTATGGTCCATGGGGTCACGAAGAGTCAGACACGGCTTAACGACTGAACAACAACAACTACCTGAACCCAGACCTGCTGGCTCTTGTGCTCTTCACTGGTCCTGTTATTGCCCTGGTCCAGCAGCAGCCATGTGCTCTTGTAACAGACATGTGTGTCTATTCACCTGTACTATATCATAAGTAAAGGTATCAGCCAGGACTGGGGCATCTGCAACTACCACATGTAGGAAAATAGCGATGGGAAAGAAAGAGGAACAAGAGTGATCTTTAGTAAACCTTCTGTGAACAGAACTTAAAATATATGATGTCAAAAACTGTGGGGGTGGCATGGGGAGGGCGGCATGCAATTGCTAATGTGCAAGACTCACACCTGTCTGTTTCAGTGCTGAAAGATTGGGACCACTGGCCCTGGTCCAAAAGGTTCCTCACCACAGCCATGGCAAACTCCTGTAGGTCTAAATCCAGCCTTCCCCAACCTGGTGACTTCCTGATGTGTTGGAGTGCAACTCCCATCATTCCCAGTCAGCATGGCCATGGGAAATGCAGTCCAACGCATCTGGAGGGCACCAAGCTGGGGAAGGCTGGTCTAAACACTGCATGGCTGTGCATAACTGAAGGGTTAACTTAAGAAAGAAGTCTTGCTTCTGATGTCATAAAATGTCCATGAATATTCCAACTGCTTGTGGAGGGCGGCAAGTGTCAATAACAGAATGCTAACCAAAAAGAGTCTTGCTGGAGCAGGGATTCATCTAGCCCAGCGTGCCGTTTCCAGCAGTGGACAGACAGATACTTCCAGAAAACACAGAAGCAGTGCATGAAGGCAACAACCACCTCCTGTTTGATGCTGACACTGAAGTGTTGTACAGTGAGATCAAATTAAATACACAACAGCCTTAAATTGAAACACGGGCTCTGCAAGGCAGCAACTCAATAGCAGAAGTCTGGTTCTCTCTTGGAAAGTTTGCCCTAAGCAAAGAAGCCCAAGGCCCGTCTCCCTTACCTTGAATGCTGGTAGAGGCTGAGTGAAGACCTGAGAAGGAGCCGAAGCACCGGTGGGTCGTGCATTCAACAGGAGGGGTGCATATGGATCCAGGAAGCGCCGTGAGGCTTTGGCTCTTTGTCACAGGCACAGAGGAGGCCTCGATTTTTCTGGCAAACTGAAAGGAGGGCTGAATTAATGAGCCAGTGATACAGAGGGAAGCAGACTAACAGCACTGGAGACAGAAGGTGCCCAGAGAACTGTCTGCATCAGTCAACACGCAGGGAACGGTTTCGACATTAACGTGCCTGGCTGAGAACTCCAGACTATCTACCACATGTGCCCTGGGTGTCGAGGAACATTCAAGCGCATGTTCTAGGGGCACAGGCATGCATGCTGTGCTTCACCAACATCCCCCACATGAGCTGAATGCACCTGAGAAAGGGCCAAACGATGCCTGCAGCTCTGCATCACAGGGAAGGCAAGATGTCCTTCAGGGAAGCTTCTGCACCACTGCTTTTCTTATTAAAGTACTTGCAATTAACAGACTTTGAAAACCACTAATGCGGTGGGGTTCCCCATCTGGCCTGCTCCTTCCCAGGCCCTGGCCCTCTCCCAGCAGTAGAGAAAGGCAGTCTTTCTCCTGCGCTGGGAGAAGAAATCACTGCTCTTATCTCTATCACTGACTGGAGATAAC
The DNA here is from genome assembly GCF_057233095.1 of Heloderma suspectum. Classification (NCBI taxonomy): domain Eukaryota; kingdom Metazoa; phylum Chordata; class Lepidosauria; order Squamata; family Helodermatidae; genus Heloderma; species Heloderma suspectum. The sequence goes on along the minus strand of NC_139460.1, from coordinate 325,212,294 downwards.
AGTGAGGGTTTCCTCTCCCCACGCAAGAGAAAGACTGCCTTTCTATGAAACTGAAGGGAACTATCCTTTCTCTTTGCAGAGAGAGGCATGAAATGATCACTGTGTGCCTGGCGCTGCATGGAGAAACCCTTCTTTCCGTGCAGAGGAAAGCTGTCTCTGCATGGAGAAAAGGGCAGCCTTTTCTTCATGTAGAGAGTGGCAGGAGTGGTTGCACCGTTCCTCCTCTGTATGGAGAAACAGACTCCTGTGATATCATCCTGCCCCCAGGGGTGAGCTGGAAGGAAATCCAGCCCCAGGGATTAATTACTTATTTATTACATTTACTGCATATCCCACCTTTTTTCCTCTTTAAGGAGCACGAGGCGACATACATAATCCTCCTCCTCTCCATTTTAGCCTGACAACAACACCCCTGTGAGGTAGGTTGGGCTGAGAGTCTGTGACTGGCCCAAAGTCATCCAGTGAGCTTCCATGGACGAGTGGGGACTAGAGCCCAGATCTCCAGCTCCCAGTCCAACACTCCAGCCACTACACCACACTGGCTCTGGATGAAACAGTTCCCCACCTTGCGCTAATTAAATCCAGCTGCCACTTCCAGGTTATATAGCTGAAGCCCCCTGACAGACACCTGTCCAAGCTTCTTTTAAATCCTCTGAAGGAGAGGTGTCACTCACAACTTCCCAGGCAGCTTCTTTCATTGGCCAATTGCTAGTCTTCATATTTAGCCTAATAAATGCCACTTGTTCCATCTACCATGGCTACAGTGATGAAGGATTCCCACTCTTCTTTCTGAAAGAGGGCCTGGCAAGTTGCTACTCAGGAGAGAGTTTTATTTGTCTTAGGCAAGCAGCTAACTGCAAAGCTTGAGCCCACTGGAGAGAGCTCACTGGGTCCTATTTACATGACGAATACTGCAGCCTGCCTTCACAAGGCTACCACTAACTGAGTCATTCCCTCCTGGCCAGCCATTCTGAAGTGCTACCGGAGCTGCTTTTTGGCATTTAACTTTCAGGGTCAAGTAGTCAAGGCACTTCTTCAAAAGACCTCTGTTTGCTCCTGAACGAGATACTGTGAGGATGGCAACACAGCAACATCTGGCAAAGGAAGGGAAGGAATGAGAGGCAGAAAAAGGCATAAAACAAAAAGAAGCATGAAGGATCCTTCTCACCATGGATGCATCTATTTGAGCGAGCAGCCGGGGATTGTTCTGTTCCACAGCCTCCAAGCACTGTAACATGACTGTGACGTGGGCGTCGCTGAGCAGAAAAGCTGAGTCTGCAAAAGAAAGAGCGGGAGACTCAGGTTCACATGGCCCATCACTCTTGTGGCTCTTTGTTCACACAGCGCAGTATACAACATCTGTCTTCCCGATGTCCCAATCCTCTGGGTTTGTATTGGGGGAGAAGAGCTAACAACAGTGCCAATAGGGACCAGGAAAAACAACTGTAAGGCTGGAAACCAAAATAAAAAAAGAAAGAGCTGCACCAATTTAATTCCCAACGCATTTCGACACTTGGTCTTTATCAAGGAAAAAACTCTTGGAGAATCTTTTGGAGGATTCCCTCTCCCTTGCTTTTTCCAAAGAAGACTGTCTTCTCTGGAAGAAGCAAGGGAGAGGGAATTCTCCAAAAGAATCTCTAAGAGTTTTTTCTTTGATAAAGACCAAGTGTCATAACACGTTGGGAATTAAATGGGAGAAGAGCTAACCAAGGGATTTGCAGAAGGAAGAAAGGGACTTGCTACAACCTACATATTTAGATTTCCACTCTAACCAGAAGGCACACAGCAATGGTAAGAATAGTGTCCAGTAAAAACCAAGAATATAAGGATCCCTAGCAAAAATATGAAATATTGAACAAGGATTTACAAGAAGAAGCCCACAACTGCTAAAGCCCAGGACGGTTTATTTATAGCATTTTTATCCCACCCTTCAGTCAAAGGTTCCCAGAGTGGCTTACAAAAATTAGAAATAAGACAGTCCTTGCCTGCAGGCTTACAGGCTCAAAGACATGGCATCAAAGGAAAGGGGATTTGGAGGGAGGAGGAAAAGCCAGCCCAAACGTGAATGTCTTATAGCCCAAGACATTCGAGCTCAGATGAGTCTCAAGGAGAAGAGATTTCTATGGTTGTACAGCCAGCCCTCTCTCCAAAACCCCCTCTCTATCTGCCCTGGTGTAGGTGAAGATATGGCACACGGACAGTCAAGGCAAGAAGGCATTCTGTTAAATGCTGTACATAAAAGAGGTGGCCATCTTGAAGGCATTTAGACCAATGTCCTTCCTCTGCTCTAGGCCAAGCAACAGAGTTGAGTATTCCTCCATTGTTCGCCTATTTAGCCCCCACCCAGTTTTACAAAACAGCAGTTTACATTACAGCAGGGGTAAGCCCTGCACAAATACGCTTGTGCCACATCCACAATTGCAAAAAGATCCCAGAAATGTGCAACTGGACACAGTCAGTGGCCCTGACACAGTTGCTTCTGAAGGAACGTGCTCCTAGCATGTTCTTTAACAGCTGTGCCATACACATGCCATCTCAACAGAAGTCTTGAGAAACAGACTCCACAGCTGTGTTATGGTAACAAAAGCTGCTCAGATATTACCCTTCAGGGCATACCAATTGGGACAGGGAATCCCCAGCGGTCATGGTACGTGCTCAAGACACTTAAGGTTTTGTACTCTGAGAAAACAGGCTGTGATCCTAAGCACATGGGGGCTAGGGAGAGAAGAAACCAGCAAGGATTTAGGAGGCAAGGAAGTTGCTTGGCACACAAAAGTTCCCAGGTTCAATCCCTGGCATCTCCAGTGAAAAGGATTTCAGGCAGTAGGACAGTCAAGACTTGCCAGTAGACAATTCTGGGCTAGATGGATTAACAGACTGTCCTGGTACAAGGCAGCTTCCTTTGTTCCTAAGCATATATTCATTCTACTACTTGCCATAAAGGCAGGGTACTGCAGACCTAGTTCTCACTAAGCCTGTGCCTGGGCTGTACCACTTCAGACTGCAGACGAGGGTTCACATGATGGAAGGGTTCACCTTTAAAAAAAAAAAAATCCCCTGCACATAGAAAGCTATCAGGTGAAGGGGAAAGGTTCCTGTCTAGCCTTCTCCTTGACATCCCATTTTTCTATATGGACACATTTTAGTATAAGTGAGTATTTGTTTATTAACAACATTTGTATGTTGCTGCTGCATAACAAAGTTATCTGCGTGGTTTACAATAAAGGATCAGGCAAGCCCCACTGACTGCCTGAATCGGCACAGTCCAGACACAGGTTTACCACCTCTGTGAGACTTAAGCCTGTGTGGCCAAGACAGGACCCATGGGGAAGACAAGCTTCTTCTTGCCTGATGTGTAAGGCTGTTTCTAATGAATGTGTGTAAAGTAAAAATGCTTGAGGTTACAGTGTATATTATGTCATTGCTTTTCAGTGTGATCCACATTACGTGCCCTGTATAGTGGCTCTTTGTTCTAGAGAATACGCTGCATGTTGACAACTAACACAACTGGTAGCTGAAGTAGCAAAGCCCCCATGTAACATTACATGGCCCCCATGGCTTGGAGGACTGCACAGGGAGCTTCCCTTCCCTCTTGCCCCAGGGACCTCAGCACACCAGACAGTAAAGAACAGAAGCCTTGTTCAACCTCCCTGCCCAACTAAACCACTGAGATAGCGAAGCTGTCTGGCTATCAGGGAGGTTACAATAGGATTGTTCACACTATGGGTTCAAGCTGGTCACCCAGAATTAGCATGGGTTTCCCTGCAGAATTCTGGGAAGTCAGACAGGGTCTGCTCAGGGCCTTCTCCATGGCACAGCTGTAAGTGTGGAATGCATTTGTCAGAGAAGCTACCTGGCCTGCTTCTCTTGTTCTAAACAATTATGTTCTACCAGCCAAACCTTTCCTCTGAACTACTAGTGAAGCTCTTGTTATTTTTTTATGTAGGTCATTTACTACATTCTGATATTTTACCATCATTTCTTGTAATATCTTTTTTAAATGAATTAGTCATATACATATATAAATACATAGATATAAAGAAAAATCTTTTACACACACACACACACACACACACACTCCATCAAGATCTATTCCATCAGGCTGCAAGAGTAGAGATGGGAAGCAAGGCCACTGCATCAGCTCAGCTGAGAGCCCAGCAACGCTTAGCTCCTCCTCTCATTGAACTGTTTCTACTCCAGCTCATCATTATAAGAACTCTGTAACTAGGAACTAGTGCCTGAGTTTGCTTTTTTCTTCCTCTCTTCCAGTCCCTTTTCCTTTTGTGTTGTGTCTTTTAGATTGCAAGCCTGAGGGCATGGACTGTCTTATTATTGATGCCCCTTGGCCACTTTAGATAGCAGGTTCAAAAGGCATTTGAAACATGGCCAATCTGGGGCTTTAGTCTTAGCTGGCTATAAGCAGGTGAATGAAGCATATGGGGGAGGTGAGAAGAAAGCTCGGATTGCGTGGAAGCTGCAATTTGTCTGCAGGCTGCCAGTTGCTGACCATGAAGACACAGCATCTCAATGCAGACTCCCCAGCAGGAGAAAAAAAAATCACACAACTAATTTTGATAGGGAAAAAGAAGAAGGAAGTGCACCCGGGGTGCTTGGTTCCTCTTACCTGCATAGAACTTCCTAACACACTGCTTGTTCCCAAGCAAAGGCTTCAGCTGAGCTGACAGGCAATGGAACTGCAGGCTGTGCTGGAGCCAAAGCTCTGCAGTGGCTCGGTCACTGATGCTGTCGGTGTTCCGCTGTCCATTTTCATGCAGGTTGATGAACTGGAAGACAGATGACACTTTCAAGACAAAGTAGGCCAAGACCAGGAGGTTATGGACAGCAGCGTATCAGAACATCCTTGATGAAATGCCTGTTCTAGTCTCTCCCAATTTACCAAACCCCCAGAAAGCATGAGTGGGGCTGCTCTTTGAGAGGCAGTGTGGCAAGTCATCATCTTTCAGCTTCCCATCAATAAAACAGGGGAATTAATGGCCTGACAGGGCTGGTCCGAGCAGAGATGTGTTATATCCTCCTGGGAAGGAGGTGATCCCATCTGCTTTTGACAGACTGCATCCTCTGGCCTGATAAGCCTAGATAATGGGGATTGTTGCAGCACCACCCGCATATGGTTAGGGAAGGCTTGTGCTTAACCTAAGAGAGGGCAGCATGCTCTCCAACACAAAATATATCAGAATCGTCCCAATCTCCCTACTTTATATGTACCCCCGTCCTTGATCTAGTGTCAGGACCTGACTGCAACAGGTCCTGATGGGTGTCAGCTGGGTGCAGTTACTGTGCCACAACCTAGTCAAGGCTTTGGAGGGAACTACAGGGAAACCAGCCAGAAAGTTTCTTAACAGTAGGAAATGCAATAATCAAACCACCACCATAAAGGCTTTCAGGTCAGGCTTACTCACTGTCTGAGCAATACAGGGACTCTTTCACAGCAAGAGAGCACTCGCACTGTCGCTTTCACCTCTGCTCAGTGCCATGTCCCATCCCAACAACAGGAGCTGAGTCCAACATTTAACAAGAAATATCCAGCTCTCTTCTTCAGCATTCTCCAGGTGTCCCTACTCCCCTGAGATCAGAAGAGCAACTGAAGCAAGGGCTGATAGTTTGAAGTTTGCATTCTAGTTTCTCAAGTCTCACATTTGAGGCCACTCGCTTTCTCCCACTAGCCTAAAACCCCTGCTCCATTCTGCTGGGTAAGAGCCACAGTTCCCTCCCGCACTTTTTCTCTGAGCTACGTACCAATTGGCTTCAAACTATCCCTGTGCAATTTGCCTTTCAGGCCCTCTATAAAGGTTAAAACAACAAAGAGACAAGCGACCTCCACTCACCTTGTTGATAACGGCAACCCTGCTCCTCTGCTATTTCATCACCACCCCTGCCCTCTGCCGCCGCCAAATCCAAGTGCCTCTCTCTCTCTCCAAAACATAAGCTCACCTTCTCAACATGATGGGCAGCATGCGGACTCTGCCAACGGATGTCCTTCACAAACTGCCAGTAATCCCTCTGCCTGCAGCACACCTGCCCAGGAAATATAAACAGTTAAGATTCCCCTGGCAGCAACAGCTCAGTGACCAGACTGGGAAATCAGTGCAACCATCTGTGCATTGTACACACACAGGTCATTAGAAGGCAGGCCTAGAAAACAGAAGGAAATTTACAGCTGCTGAATATGAACTACAGGCCAAAGTTGTCAGGTGATCCTGCTTCTTATGTACTGATCTGTTACAGCTAAATTGCAGCTGCACAAAAAGGAATCCACCTCCCAACTTCCTCACCCTAGTAGGAAATCATAGAATCATAGAATAGTAGGGTTGGAAGGGGCCTACAAGGCCATCGAGTCCAACCCCCTGCTCAATGCAGGAATCCAAGTCAGAGCATCCCCGACAAATGGCTGTCCAGCCTCGTCTTGAAGGCCTCCAGTGTGGGAGAGCCCACCACCTCCCCAGGTAATTGGTTCCATTGTCGTATTGCTCTGACACTCAGGAAGTTTTTCCTGATGTTCAGCCGGAATCTGGCTTCCTGTAACTTGAGCCCATTATTCCGTGTCCTGCACTCTGGGATGATCAAGAAGAGATCCTGGCCTTCTTCTCTGTGACAACCTTTCAAGTACTTGAAGAGTGCTATCATATCTCCCCTCAGTCTTCTCTTCTCAAGGCTAAACATGCCCAGTTCTTTCAGTCTCTCTTCATAGGGCTTTGTTTCCAGTCCCCTGATCATCTTTGTTGCCCTCCTCTGAACCCTCTCCAGTTTGTCTGCATCCTTCTTAAAGTGTGGTGCCCAGAACTGGACACAGTACTCCAGATGAGGCCTAACCAGTGCTGAGTAGAGGGGAACTAGTACTTCACGGGATTTGGAAGCGATGCTTCTATGAATGCAGCCCCAAATAGCATTTGCCTTTTTTGCAGCCACATCACATTGTTGGCTCATATTCAGCTTGTGATCGACAACAATTCCAAGATCCTTCTCGCTCGTAGTGTGGTTGAGCCACGTATCCCCCATCTTGTAACTGTGCATTTGGTTTCTTTTTCCTAGGTGCAGAACTTGGCATTTGTCCCTATTAAATGCCATTCTGTTGTTTTCTGTCCAGCGCTCCAGTCTATCCAGATCACTTTGAATTTTGTTTCTGTCTTCCAAAGTATTAGCTATCCCGCCCAATTTTGTGTCACCTGCAAATTTGATCAGCATTCCCTGCACCTCCTCCTCCAAGTCATTCATAAAAATGTTGAAGAGCACTGGGCCCAGGACTGAGCCCTGCGGTACCCCACTCATTACCTCTACCCAGCTTGAGAAGGTCCCATTGATAAGCACTCTTTGAGTCCGATTCTGTAGCCAACTGTGGATCCACCGGATCGTTGTTTCATCTAGCCCACTTCGAGCTAGTTTGCTCATCAGGATATCATGGGGTACTTTGTTGAAAGCTTTGCTGAAGTCGAGGTATATGATGTCTACAGCATTCCCACGGTCTACAAGGGAGGTTACTTGATCAAAAAATGAGATCAGATTTGTCTGGCAGGACTTGTTTTTGACAAATCCATGTTGGCTTCGAGTAATCACGGCATTGTTGTCAAGGTGCTCCCAGATGGATTGCTTTATGATCTGCTCCAGAATTTTCCCAGGGATTGATGTCAGACTGACTGGTCTGTAGTTCCCAGGTTCCTCCTTTTTACCCTTTTTGAAGATAGGGACAACGTTAGCCCTCCTCCAGTCATCTGGCACTTCCCCCGTCCTCCATGATTTCTCAAAGAGAATAGACAGCGGTTCTGAGAGTTCTTCTGCCAGTTCCTTTATGACTCTAGGATGCAGTTCATCTGGCCCTGGAGATTTGAACTCATTCAAAGTAATGAGGTGTTCCTTGACCATATGCCTGTCGATCTCAAGCTGCAATCCTGCCCCTTCAGCCTGTACTTCGCCTTTGCCAGGGGGGTCATAGACCCTCTTTTGGGAGAAGACTGAGCCAAAGTAGGAATTGAGCACCTCTGCCTTTTCTTTGTCATCTGTTATCATTTTTCCATCCTTATTTAATAGCTGAACCACCATTTCTTTCCTCTGCCTTTTACTATGCACGTAGCTGAAGAAAGCCTTTTTGTTGTTTTTAACATTTCTTGCTAACCTCAGCTCATTCTCAGCTTTAGCCCTCCTGACGCCATCCCTGCAATTCTGTGCTATCTGCCTGTACTCTTCCTTTGTTACTTGGCCTTCTTTCCACTTCCTATATGTGTCCTTTTTTGTTTTCAGGTCATCCCTAAGCTTTTTGTGAAGCCACATTGGCTTCTTCTGTTGTCTTCCACCTTTTCTTCTTGTTGGAATTGTTTGTGATTGTGCCTTGAGAATTTCCTTTTTTAAAAGCTCCCACCCATCTTGGACTCCTTTTCTCGCTAGCATCGCTTGCCATGGGACCTTACTGATCATTGTTCTGAGTTTATGAAAATCAGCTTTCCTAAAAATCAGACAAGAGGAAAGCCAAGAATTCAAGGTACGCTATCGCATGCCTTCCTGATACCTGAAACAAACTGCATGCACAGTTAGGTGATTCCTAATTTAGACAAAGCAGAGTTATGTTGTCTTAAAAGTAGCTCAATTTGCAGAGTTCATTTACAGAGAATTTGCAATATTCTGGCAACAAGAAGGGAAGCATGGTAAGCAATGGGCAGAACAGATGTATGGTGAGGCTTGTAGGGGTGGAATCATCTCACCAGGGACCTTGGTTTTTCCTATACACAGTATTCACAGATTTACATGCACGGAAGTAATTGATGGTCAAATGCATGGAGATAACACCACCATAATGGGCAGCTCAACCACAGTTTCTCATCTGTTTTACAGGAAAATACAGGCAGCAACTTCCTTGCATGTGCGTCTACATGTGAGGTAGAAAGTATCATGTGTGCAGGAAAAAATAGCAACCAAGCCATGGACTTTGGTCTTTTGCTAAGTCTGGAGAACTTGGAAATCTATCCTAAGATTAAAGGCTACAAGGGAACAGGATGTAGCATCTCCCATGCCTGAACGCTGAAAAGGTCCAGAATGCACATTGGCAAATACATTTCCAACATCCATAAGAATTACTTAACTGGGTTATTATTATTTTAATCAGAGCCAAGTTTCTTAGGAATTTTTGTTCTAGTAGAGAGCAGCAAAAAATTGATGCTTTAGTCACTGTGTCATGGCACAAACGTTCCCAGGCAACAGCCTACATTTTATTTATTTAGAACATTTATTATTCAGCTCTTTCCAGTTAAAATGCCCAAGACAGCTAACATAAAACAATTTAAAAACTATGTGCATTAAGTGGACTGAGAAACTGGTAGATACAACTGGACTGAATTCCTGTTACTTTTGACATTAATGCAAAACAGACACCTTGCCACCACACATCCTGACAGCTGGAGTTTTAAACAAAAATATGTTTGCTGGATCATCCAACATGAAAATGCACAACCAAATGGTAAATAATATACTTTTGCAACAAGGGTGACAGAGATACCAAATTCTGCATGGGTTTAAGAGAATACAGTTCAACAGCTACCCAACCCAGAACTAACTCTTCAAGGCAGTGGCTCTCCAGGCTTGCCTAGGAAGATTTATTTAAACAATTTGTTTACCCTCCTTTTCCCCTCTAAAAAAGAGTCATTCAAAGCAGCTTACAAAATATAACATAAAAACAATCATTCATTAAAACACAACTATCGAACCATGAAAGCCATGAAAGACACACACACACACACAGCCATCAGAAAAGAGATAAAGAGAAAGATGACTTAACTTCCAGGGGCAGGAGCATACACAAGAGGGGCGCAGCAGCTGTTCTTAAAGGACAAGCAGGTTCAAAGGGGAGGAGGCCGTTTTTTAAGTAGCCACCCAGGTCCCAACCTGTTTAAGGGCTTTAAAAGTGATAACCAGCACCTTGAATTGCACTCAGAAATGAACTGGCAGCCACTGCAGCTAAGACAATAAAGAGGTCACTTGGTCCTAGCACTTTGCTCCAGTCAAAGTCCTAGCAGCAGCATTCTGCAGTAGCTGGCATTTCCATGTGGTTTTCAAGGGCAGCCCTATGAAGAGTGTGTTCCTGTAGTCCGGTTAAGATGTAACTAATGCATAGAGGACCATGGCAAGGTCCAATCTGTACCAGGAACAGGCCCCGCTGACGCATCAGCTGAATCTGGGCAAAAGCACTCCTGGCCACAGCCAGTGTCCGAGCTTCTTGTAATAAGGCTGGGGCCAGGAACACCCTCACACTAAAAACCTGATCTTTTAAGGGAGGGCAACTCTGGCCAGAAGAGGCTGACTCCTATTCCTGGACTAGCAGGCTTCCTCACCAATAGCAACCCATGGGCTGCTGTTGGGTTATCTGAGGGTTGTTTCCCCATCAAACAAGCCCAGTTTTTAAGAGAATAGCTAGTTTAGCATTTTTTTGAATTGCTAATAATGACCAAGAATAGTACTGATTCATCTCCAAATAAAGAAAAGAATGCACTGGTTCAGATGATCAACATGGATTAAACAAGCCATGTTGGCTTGTATAAGCAGTGGCGGGCGCCATTTGCCTAATCACCAGCTTGGGCGCAGCTTGTCAGGTCATCTGAACCCGGGCAGCACGGTTTGTCTGAGGGTTGTTTCACTCTCCAAAAACCCAGCAACAGCCCATGGGTTATTTGACAGCCCATGGCTTACAAATATCAGTAGTAAGACAGTCTCTGCCCTCAGGTTTATAATCTAAAAGACATGATATGCAAGGAAAAAGGGATGGGGAGGAGGGAGAAAAAACACAACCTCAGGCACCAGTTCTTAAAGTCACAGTTCTTATCACAACCAGCTAGGAAGGAAACAGTTCAGGTAAACTAATAGAATGGCAGGTGCCTAGGTGACAGTTGGGGGAGAGCCAAATGCAGATTGAAAGTCAGAACTAATCTTCCTTTACATTAATAGAATGTGTGTGTCTCCTTGCTTATGTCTAATCTCTTAAGGGTACAATAGTAAGAATGATTGGCCAGAAAAAAAGTCCTAATGTTTGGCTAGAGAATGTTGGGAGTTGTAGGACTTTTTTCTGCCTAAACACACATAGGATTGTCCCCTAAGAATGTTTAGTAACAATGAGATAGCTGTCCATAACTCAGGCTCACATTATAAACTAGGAGATGATTACAATGAGATAATCTTTACACCAGAAAGTATAAATATGCTCTGATGGTTGGGAATATCAGCTTCTTTACTATCAGAAGCCCTCAGCTGTGTAACTTTCAGATAGAGCAGTCCTTCACAGAGCTGCAGTAAGAATTCTTGATCTTAGATAAAAGCCTCTCCTTTTGAACTATTAAGATCTTGATATCCTTAACCGGAAGTGATTAAGAACTATTACTTCTTATCTTAGACTCGATGCTATACATTTTGATATTCATGTTTTGTTGGAAATTTGTTATAATAAAAGTGAAAAATGGATTTTTCCCTTACTAATTCTTCTTAGTACCAACCCAGAATTGAACCCACCAAACAGTTCTTGGTGTATTCTTTGTGAACTGTATTGACTGGTAGCGAGAAGCTTTCTAAATACTAGGAGTTGTATCCAATATTAGTCTAACTTAAGTCCCATTCATTTCAATGGGTCTATGCTAAATAAGACTAACATTGGGTACAGCCCTAGAAGTATAAATTGATAATGCTAACAAAATAAACGCATAACATGGGAAAGGCCTCTGCCTGAAACTTTGAAGAGTCACAGCCAGTCATTTAGACAGTACTGAATGAGATGGATCAGAAGTCCGACCTGGTATAAAGGCAGTTTCCTATAAAAGATCTACTGGAGTACTAAAGCCCCATCTCAAAAACTGAAAGTCCTCCCCTTCTAAGATTTATCAGGAATAGGCCACACACAATTTCAAGCTAATCATAACCACCACCAAAACCAGAAACTTGGTGTATGTGTAAAAAAAAAATGACAGTAAAGATTCTCTGGATGCAGATTTCTTTGTTCTATGGAGAAAAGCCACAGACAACTCATAACACATAGATCACTCATTACAATAAACCACATGATTAGATCTTTCAAGGGAGGGGAAAGCCCTAAAAACAGATTTGTCTCAAAAGAATAATATTCCTGCCACAAGATGATCAAGGCAAGTTAATGGTTTAGCCTTGCTACCAGAGAGAGAGAGAGAGAGAGAGAGAGAGAGAGAGAGGCCGTTTGTTGTAGGAAGAAGGGAATTCATGCTGTTCAACAACTGACAGAAGCAGAGCCAGAAAACATATTCTGAAGTACCATCACTCTGGAAGGGTGCAACAAATTGCATGTGTGTGCATATGTGGTAGCAGGAACGAAGAGACATGATGAAGTCCTATAAAATTTTGAGTGGTGTAGAGAAAAAGAGAACATTCTGGGCTCACCCAATGAAATTGACTGGCAATAGATTCAGGGGGACAGAAGCAGCACTCTCTCATACATCAGCTGAAAATTCATCATTAAAGACCACCTGTGCATCCGTATCTGGACTGCTTCCTTTCTCGAAAATCCAAACAGTCAGACCCACTCCTACCTTCTAACCCTTCTCTGCAGACCCCATTAAATGCTTTCAACTCAAACCTTACTTACTGTCCCAACTGCTTGGAAAGAATAAAAAAGGAAGTCAAACTGCAGCAAACTAAGATTTATGTTTTGTTTTATTTATTTAGTCCATTTACATCCCACCTTCCTTCTATAAGAACATAAAACATTAGAAGAGCCATGCTGAATCAGATCAAGGGTCCATCTAGCCCAGCATTCTGTTCACACAGTGGCCAACCAGCTGTCAACTGGGAACCCCCAAACAGGGCCTGAGCACAACAGCACCCTCCCACCCACGTTCCCCAGCAACTGGTGTACATAAGCTCACTGCCTCTGATACTGGAGGTAGCACATAGCCATCAGGACTAGTAGCCACTTATAGCCTTTTCCTCCAGGAATTTGTCCACCCCCCCTTTAACGCCATCCAAGTTGGTGGACATCACTACATCCTGTGGTAGCGAATTCCATAGTTTAACTATGTTCTGTGTGAAGAAGCCCTTCCTTTTATCTGTCCTGAATCTCCCACCAATCAGCACAGGATGACCCCGGGTTCTAGTACTTTGAGAGAGAGGGAGTCTCCCTACCCACATTCTCCACAACATGCATAATTTTGTACACCTCTGTCATGTCTCCCCTTACCCTCCTTTTTTCCAGGCTAAACAATCCCAGCTGTTGTAACCTTCCCTCCTAGGGGAGACGCTCCGGCCCCTTGATCATTTCAGTTGCCCTTTTCTGCACTTTTTCCAGCTCTATAATATCTTTTTTTAGGTGTGGTGACTAGTACACAGTATGCCAAGTGTGGCCGGACCGTAGATTTGTAGAGGGACAGTATGATATTGGCAGTTTAGTCTCTATTCCTTTTCTAATTGTGCCCAGCATGGAGTTTGCCTTTTTTACAGCGGCTGCACACTGGGTTGACATCTTTACTGAGCTGTCCACCACAACCCCAAGATCTCTTTCCTGGTCAGTCATCGCTAGCTCAGATCCCATCAGGCTATACTTGAAGTTGGGATTTTTTGCCCCAACGTGTATCACTTTACACTTGCTTACCTTGAACTGCATTTGCCATTTGGATGCCCATTCTCCCAGTTTGGAGAGATCCTTTTGGAGCTCTTCACAATCCCTTTTTGTTTTAACTACCCTAAATGATTTGGTGTCATCCGCAAGCTTGGCCACTTCACTGCTCACTCGTAATTCCAGATCATTTATGAACAGGTTGAAAAACATTGATCCTAATACCGATCCCTGTGGGATCCACTATTTACTTCCCTCCACTGGCAGAATTTACCATTTATTCCTACTCTCTGCTTTCTGTTCTTTAACCAGTTACTGATCCATAAGAAGATCATGGTTCCAGGGCATAGTCTGAAGGCACATGAGACAGCCACCTTGCTGAAGCTAAGCAGGCCTGGGTTTGGTCAGTGTTTGGAAGAGAGACTACCTGGGAACCACATGTAGCCATCTTGAGTTCCACAATGGAAGAAAGGTGGGATATAAATGTAATTCATACATACATACATACATACATAAATGGAACTCAAGGCATAAATGGGGTTACAAAGCAGCCACCCATCCAGATGCTGACCAGACCCAAACACGCTTAGCTTCAACATGGTGGCTGCATTATGTGCCCATGCCTTTTAGACTAGGCATTAGGAAAAACATTCTGGCTAAAGTTCTGTGGGGCTGAAACTGGTAGCTTAGGTAGGATCATCATCTCTTGAGGCCTTTGAGAACAGGAATGTTTTAAAGAGAGGGACAGGTAAGCTTGCTGAAAGTGGGAGGGGGGGATTGAAGGAAATGAAGACAGAGTAAGCAATGGAGAAGAAATGATAGTGGGGTGGTGCTGAAAAAAGCCATGAAGGAAGCAGGGCTAAGGAAGACCCTCTCACACAGCCTAAAGCAGCTTCCCCCAACCTGCTGATCTCCAGATGTTATGGACCACAACTCCCATTATCCCAGACAACTGGCTGGCTAACTGGGGCTAATGAGAGTTTATTTATTTATTTATTATTAAATTTATTAAACGCCCATCTGGCTGGTCATCCAGTCACTCTGGGCGATGTACAACGTACAATAAAACAGTTTAAAACAATAAAACAATAGTCAAAACATCTGGAGGGCACTCAGCTGGAGAATGTTGGCCTGGAGAGACAGGAAGGGCCACATGCTTTTGGCAGGCAGGCAGTGTTGGGAATTCCTGCAGAAGCGGAGGTGGCTAGAGGTGGAGAAAGAAAGATGCTTGCCAAAGGCCACCTAGTGGCTGAGATATGAACCAAGAGCCTCCTGGATAATAGCTCACTCTGAGCAGGTACTCTATACCTGCTCTTTTTTAAAAAACAAACAACCCACTAGTTGGCTCAAGCCTCAGTCTTGTCTCACTTGTTCTGCGGTTGCAACCTGGCTACTAACATTTGCATCCATTCTCTTTCAAGACATGCTACCTAGGACAGGTGTGGACTACAGCAAGGGTGGGCAATGTGTGGCCCTCCAGATGTTGTTGGACAAGGATTCCCATAATCTCTCACCACTGGCACTGCTGGCTAGGGCTGAAGAGATTTGCAGTCCAACAACATCTGGAGGGCCACACATTGCCTACCCCTGGACTAGATGATCTAGGTGTCCTTTTCTGCCATGCAAGGTTATGACAATCCCAGGTGAAAGGTCATCACGACAGTACCTGCTGGAATAACAGCACGAGCATACATTCCAGAGGGCGCCACCAAAGGAAGCCTACCTTGTCTGGGATGAGCCCATGATGCAGGATGCTGTGCATGTCCCTGCAGAGCCGCTCCAAGCCGCCATACTTAGACCAAACGTTGGGATTATTAATCGACACCAAGCCCTCCACTGTAGTCTTCAAGTTGCCCAGCAGCTTCCAATGCTCCTTCCTGAAACATGCAAACAACCACTCAGCAAACCATCTGTTTTGTAGTGCAGGGGAAGTTTTCTCACTGCCTCTAGGACCCAAGAACACCGGAGCCTTTTGCAGTTTCATCCTTGTAGAAAAACAGCACCATAAGCAGAGTACAGCCTCACCCACTCACTTCCAGCAGAAACCTCACCCAGGCGGCGCAACACAACCACCTGTGTTACTATAGGCTACGCTACAGTTACCCTGGGAAAATAGGGCTGCAAGCCAGACAGCTCCTATATCATCAATGCACACTGGTGCTTTATCAAATAAGATAAGCAAAAGGCATGGGTCACTGCCCCAAGGAGCTTATAATATACAGTTTGATAGCAGAGGAAGGAAGGGGGAGTGGTAGAGGCCAAAGGATGGCCCTTTCTCAACCTGGTGCCAGCATGGCTGGCTGGGGCATGCTGGGAGTTGCAGTCCAACCCATATGGAGGGCACCAGGTTGGGGAAGGCTGAGATAGGGAATTAATTTGTGCTGCTCTGAGTTCAGGTTTTTTATCTACTGCTGTTTGGCTTGCCCTACTCGGTTTTTGTTTTAATAACTGTAACTCTTTTGTGAACTGCCTTAAATACTAGAGCCTTGTAGAAGGGCAGCATAACAATATTTCAAATAAAATAAATGCCATTATAGATATTTGGGTTTCATTTAAATTGGGATGAGAAGTTAAGCCAAGGAATTCACAGCATATAAGAAGAGGAAGAGGGAGTGGTGGTGCCATGGATGGTATTCTGGGGTGGAGTCCCAGACATAAGGGACAACAAAGGAGAACGGATCAAAGTGTTTAAGGGAGCACAAGACTTTGGGCAACTCAGGATGCTAGAATTCAAGATCAAGGGCATTGTAAGCTAGAGAAAAACAAGGGCTGGCAGGCACTGAGCTAGGCCTATATTTAGAAGCCTCCTCCTGTTTCCTTGTGCATTGGGAGAACCTACTTTGCATGTTAAGAATAGACATGGACACCCATGGACAACAAAAACCAGAGGACTGCCCTAGTTCAGCAGCTGCCTTTGTCCTCTACTTTTATGAGTGCTCAGAACGGTGAAAGTCTGAGCAAATGCCGAGCCACAGGGGGAATAGCTCTCCCTGCAGAGCTATTTTTTAAAGCATTTCACAAGCACATGTTGCAGGAAAAGCCTGTGTGTGTGTTTATGTGTGTGACCTGAGTGACATGAATAAAGCACTTTTGCAATTTGCCGCTTTCTTAGTGCAAGTAGCAATTGTTTTTGTGCATGCATCTTAACTACAAATACAACATTCTCATGGCTTTCTGAGCAGCGTTTTTCTTTTCTTGGCACCCCCCCCCCCCCGGCAATGCTGCCACAACAGGGAAAAGCAGAGCAAATGTGAATTTGAGGACTTTGAGGACACTATGTAGTTTGATTTCAAGTCTATGCCCCAACCACTGAGGCCAAAGAAGCTGAGGATGATCGGTTCTCTGAAGACCTACAACACCTTCTAGAACTAACACCAAAAAAAGATGTCCTCTTCATCATAGGGGATTGGAATGCTAAAGTAGGAAGTCAAGAAATCACCGGGATAACAGGCAGGCATGGCCTTGGTGTACAAAATGAAGCAGGACAAAGGCTAACAGAGTTTTGCCAAGAGAACACACTGATCATAGCAAACACTCTTTTCCAATAGCACAAGAGGCAACTCTACACGTGGACATCACCAGATGGTCAATATCGAAATCAGATTGATTATGTACTTTGCAGCCAAAGATGGAGAAGCTCTATACAGTCAGTCAAAACAAGACCTGGAGCTGACTGTGGCTCAGATCATGAGCTGCTTCTTGCAAAATTTCAGCTTAAATTGAAGAACGTAGGGAAAACCACTAAACCATTCAGGTATGACCTCAATCATACCCCTTATGAATATACAGTGGAGGTGAGGAATAGATTTCAGGGATTAGACCTGATAGACAGAGTGCCTGAGGAACTATGGACGGAGGTCCGTAACACTGTTCAGGAGGCAGCAGCTAAATCCATCCCAAAGAACAAGAAATGCAAGAAAGCAAAGTGGCTGTCTGAGGAGGCTTTACAAGTAGCTGAGGAAAGAAGGGAAGTGAAAAGCAAGGGAGAAAGGGGAAGATATATCTAACTGAATGCAGAGTTCCAGAGAATAGCAAGGAGAGACAAGAAGGCCTTCTTAAATGAACAATGCAAAGAAATCGAAGAAAACAATAGAATGGGAAAGACTAGAGATCTCTTCAAGAAAATCGGAGATCTCAAGGGAACGTTTTGTGCAAAGACGGGCATGATAAAGGACAAAGAAGGCAGGGACATAACAGAAGCAGATGAGATTAAGAAGAGGTGGAAAGAATACACAGAAGAACTATACAGGAAAGATCTTAATGTCCCTGATAGCCATGATAGTGCGGTCACTGAACTTGAGCCGGACATCCTCGAGAGTGAAGTCAAGGGGGCCTTAGGAAGCATTCCTAACAACAAAGCTAGCAGAGATGTCAGTATCCCAGCTGAGCTATTTAAGATCCTAAAAGATTATGCTGTTAAAGTGCTGCATTCAATATGCCAACAAATTTGGAACATTCAACAATGGCCACAAGACTGGAAAAGGTCAGTTTACATTCCAATTCCAAAGAAGGGCAATGCCAAAGAGTGTCCAAAATACCGTACAATTGCGCTCATTTCAAATGCTAGCAAGGTGATGCTCAAAAGTCCTACAAGCTAGGCTTCAGCAGTATGTGAACCGAGAACTACCGGAAGTACAAGCTGGGTTTTGAAGAGGCAGAGGAACTAGAGATCAAATCACCAACATTCGCTGGATCATGGAGAAAGCAAGAGAATTCCAGAAAAACATCTATTTCTGCTTCATTGACTACGCTAAAGCCTTTGATTGTGTGGATCACAACAAATTGTGGCAAATTCTGAAAGTGATGGGAGTACCAGACCACCTTACCTGTCTCCTGAGAAACCTGTACGAGGGTCAAGAAGCAACAGTAAGAACCAGACATGGAACAACCGATTGGTTCAAAATTGGGAAAGGAGTACGATAATGCTGCATATGGTCACCCTGCTTATTTAACTTATATGCAGAGCACATCATGAGAAACGCCGGGTTGGATGAATCACAGGTTGGAATTAAGATTGCCGGGAGAATTATCAACAACCTCCGATATGCAGATGATACCACCCTAATGGCAGAAAGCGAAGAGGATCTAAAGAGCCTCATGGTGAGGGTGAAAGAGGAGACTGCAAAAGCTGGTTTGAAACTCAACATTAAAAAAACTAAGATCATGGCATCTGGCCCCATCACTTCCTGGCATATGGAAGGGGAAGAAATGGAAGCAGTGACAGATTTTATTTTCTTGGGCTCCAAGATCACCGCCGATGGTGACTGTAGCCATGAAATTAAAAGACGCTTGCTCCTTGGGAGGAAAGCTATGGCCAACCTAGACAGCATAGTAAGAAGCAGAGACATCACCTCGCCGACAAAGGTCCGTCTAATCAAAGCTATGGTTTTCCCAGTAGCAATGTATGGCTGTGAGAACTGGACTATAAGGAAGGCTGAGCGCCGAAGAATCGATGCTTTCGAACTGTGGTGCTGGAGAAGACTCTTACGAGTCCCCTGGACTGCAAGGAGGTCCAATCAGTCCATCCTAAAGGAAATCAACCCTGACTGCTCATTGGAAGGACAGATACTGAAGCTGAAGCTCAAATATTTTGGCCACCTAATGCGAAGAGGAAACTCCCTGGAAAAGACCCTGATGCTGAGAAAAACTGAAGGCAAAAGGAGAAGGGGACGGCAGAGGATGAGATGGCTAGATAGCATCACCGATGCAATGAATATGAACTTGAGCACGCTCCGGGAGAGAGCGCAGGACAGGAAGGCCTGGCGTGCTATGGTCCATGGGGTCACGAAGAGTCAGACACGACTGAACGACTGAACAACAACAATGCAGTTTGATTATCAACTGCTCATGAGGGCAGCGCTGAGCTGGCTGTGCCCATGTCCATCTCCCTTGTGCCTTATGCAGTAGCCTCTAACCCTTAAGGCAGAAAGTACTTAACCTAGAACAGTGTCCTACTGGTGTTACTGCTCTCTATTCTTTCAAATTACTCCTCATAAAAACATAAGAAGAGCCATGCTGGATCAGACCAAGGGTCCATCTTGTCCAGCATCCTGTTCACACAGTGGCCGACCAGCTGTTGACCAGGAACCCACAAGCAGGGCATGTGCACAACAGCACCCTCTCACCCATGTTCCCCAGCAACTGGTGTACACAGGCTCACTGCCTCTGGTACTGGAGGTAGCACATAGCCATCAAGACTAGTAGCCATCCTCAAAATCCATGTATCCCATGCAGCCTTTGTCCCAACCCTTTCATCTTCATACTCAACTGAAATGGGGACCAAGTATTATTTATTTAAAATATTTCTTGACTGCTGTTCAGGGCGGAAGCCCTCCCAAGGTGGCTTACAACAATAAAATCCAGGCAACCGCACTTTGTTTATTGCCTGTCTCTCTCCCAATTCTCCCACCCCTCCCCTTGATTTCTTCCCTACTAACATTTAGATTCTCCATAGTGAACATTGATATTAATCCATTAGAAAAAATCCCAACAGCATCAGTAGCATAATACCATAATTAGGATCAAATTTAGGTTAATTTGCATCAGTTACTTTGCATTGGAAAATTTCCGGATGCCCCAGGGCCTAGAGTGTCATCTAATTTAGTTGTTTATCTTACTTGTATTTAGTAAACAATGCTTTTAAAAGTATCCCATGTTAATTTTTTGCCCCCAGTATACAAGAAGTATTTGGTCTGACATATTTCAGGGGGGGAAATTAAAATAGTATGTAGATTTTTTTACTGGAATACCTGTACAACTTTGAAAATAGCATGTACTTCCCTTATATTGTTTAAATTTGATAAAATGTAAAATTAAATATTAAAAAGTTTAAAAAGTACTGGAAACTGTTGACAAACTAATAAATTTCTGCAACCCAAAGAACTGTGTATGATATGCTGACAACTACTCATCTACAACTTTGAAACTGCCAAGCTTGCTGAATATTGCATTTGCAATCGACATTCTTTCATTATTGCTAATGAACTTATGAAATGGAAAACTTTCTGTGGAAAAATAAAGCATGGGGAAAAGTATTCACCCCACAACACTGCCTGAATCTCCCACCATTCAGCTTCAAGGATGCCAAAAAATTCTTAGTAGCCATACAAAATGACAGTCCCTTGAAAAACCAGCTTAACTTAGAAACGTGAAACCACAACCAGTTATATGAAGCTACCCAACACGAAGTTGGACTATTTATTGGTCCACCTAGTTCAGCATATTCTACTCTGCCTGACAGTGACTCCCCAAGGTCTCAGGGGGAGGTCTTTCAACCTCTGCTACCCAGCGTTCTTTCAGTTAGAGGTGCTGCAGGCATGCTGCAGCTTTAAAGCAGGGGTGGGAAACGTGTGGCCTGCCAGTTACTGTTGGACTGCAACTCCCATGAGCTCTAGCAAGCATAACCATTGGTGAGAGATGGTGGAAGTTGCAGTCCAACATCTGGAGGACGACATGTTCACCATCCCTGCTTTATCCAGCAGCCATGGTTTGTTCCACCCCAGTCCTACAATGTACTCCTGTACATAAAGAGTGTGTGAACAATAAAGCAATATTGTACTTGCTGTGGTATAGCCCCTAAACTATATCCAACAAATATGCTTGCCTGTAGTCACGTCTGTCCCTGAGATTCATGCTGAATCGAGGTAGGTGAGACCCAGACCCAGTGTGGTGCAATGGCTAGAGTGGCAGACCTTGACCGGGGAGGATCATATCTCCTCTCAGCCATAAACCTCACTGGCTGACCTTGGACCAGTTACTACCACTCAACCTAATCCTGTGAGGTAGTTTGTTGGGAAGATAAGGATAACGGGGAAAGCAGGTACACTGTGCCTTGAGCTCCTTGGAGGGAAGGCAGGATATAGATGCAATAAAGAAATAAATAGATAAGTAGAGCAGGAGTTCAGTGTAGTGGTTATCTAGGCCATACTGTGAAATGCCATTTCAAGCAGTCATTTCTGTTTCCATTCCTCGTATGCATAAAACTTTCTTCTGGCAGCAACCAATTCCCATTAGTTCCAAAGGTCTTAAAAAGAGGACAGCCAGCCAATTGTTAAAAAGCAAGCAAGCACCAAATTCATTACTTTGCCCAGAAACGCACTGCCTTTTTGTTTGTTGTTATCATTGTTTTGCAAATAAAAAGATTAAAAAATAAAAAAATAAATGCACCACATGGTGCAGATCAGGTGGCTGGGTTGGCAGAAACATTCTGCATGCATTTTAAAAGTATGGATGCTTGAGCAACCTATTTGACAATTATGAGAATATTGCAAGACTCTGTCTCTAGTGGGGCCTCCCCACACTTACTGGTGAGTATGGACTGCATCTCCAACTCTCAGTCAAGCCAGAAAAACTTCCTGCCTGCTGTTCTCGAGAGATGCAACTCACCATGATCAGAGCTGTGTACTGGAATCCCGGGGTTCCTCAATAGAAATAGAACCAGGGGCCCCTCAATGGAAATGTCATTAAGGACAGAGAAGTTATTCATTAATAGCAGGAAGACAACTTCCCGCCACTGTTGATTTCCCCTATAATACACATTGCAAGGGGGTTGGGGAACATTGTAGGGTACAACACAACGAAGCGAGGCCAAACGGGGCCTGGCCACCACCCAATGGGAGCTAAGGGTGTACTTCAGAATGTGCCACAGAATTCACTCCAACAGTCGGATGCTCTTGGCAGATGAACGGATGCAAAAATGGTTCCCCACGGGTAGAACGTTTGAACACCAACTGAGCCACGTGAATGAAGCCTGATTTTTTGAAAACTGAGCCAGGTTCTGAGTTTGCAGAATGCTTGACTAGCTAAGAGTCTACATCACCAACTGCGGACTGTCAGAAATAGAGGGTGACCCTCATCACACCCAGCAAGGTCTCCCCTCCTACCAAGAGAGCATCCTCTGCTCCTCACAAAGTCTGGATATGAAGCCTGAATCCACATTCAGAACATCCCAGTGCACGTTATCTGTCTCAGCTCACTGAGTGATAGAAAAGGGCTCTCATCCACCAGTCACTACCGTGGGCCTCCTGCCAAGAATTCTCAAAGGGCCATTCCCGTTTGCCTCACACTTGAAAACGTGGCCTGAGAAGCTGCGACTTAAACACAGCCTGCTTTGAAGGCAAGGGGTTGGTTTCCTAGACAACCAGCAGCAAATTGGCTTATGTCATCAGGCTTGTTCCTCACATAAAGTTGGCTCCCTGGGAAGACAGAAACTAAACTATCTTGAGGGAAAGATCTAAAGCAGCCTTCCTCAACCTGGTGTCCTCCAGATGTGCTGAACTACAACTCCTATCACCCCGACAGCACAGACATTGGCCCTACTGGCTGGGAATGATGGAGAGTGTAGTCCAACACAACTGGTGGGCAACAGGTTAGGGAAGGCTGATCGAAAGTGACAGTGATTCAGTGTTGGCTCTTTCCCTACCAAGACGGACCAAGTTGGCAGAGGAAGAGCCAGAGTGCTGACGTGGCTGGCTGACTAGCAGGGAGAAAACAGATTCTTGGCCAGTTTGCACAATGCCTATGGTCATGGCCGCACAGAAGGGCCGCTAAATGAATGAATGAACTTAATAATGCCTTTATGGTGCAATCCTATGCATGTTTAGAAGGGGGGGGAAGTCCAACAACTCCCAGCATTCCCCAGCCAGGAATGCTGGGAGTTGTAGGACTTTTTTCCATCTAAACATGCATAGGATTGCACCTTAAGCCACTGCTTTGTTCCCAGGAGGACAGAAGCTGAAGCGAGGAAAAAGCGGGTGAACAGGCTCCCCTTTCAAAAGGCCATAAGAAAAGCCTACCAGGGTCAGTCAAACGGCCCACTTAGTCCAGCACCCCATTTCCCACAGTGGCCAACCAGAGGGCAAAGGGAAGTCCATAAGCAGGACACGAGGGCAACAGCCCTCTTCTTCTCTCGCTCACATTCAGAAACACACATACAGTCTCCAAACTTGGAGGATGCATATAGCCATCAGGGCTAGTAGCCACTGATATGCCACTACTTGAAATTTAGGTTTGGAAGAAAGTTACCAGGCTAGGGCCCTTTTCACTCCTTCCCAGAGGGCTCCTGACAATCACATGGAAAACAAATTGTTGGAAAAGCCTCAGGAGGTATCATCTTCTTCAGGAAGGAGGAGGAAGTGTCCAGGTAGGCTGTGGGGGTAGGCAGCTTGGCAGGATCAGGATTGTAAACAGGCACACACCAAGTCAAATGCTATGGCCCAGCATCTGTACTGGATCAACAGTCCACTGGCATGCAAGACTGCCCGCAGGAACAAAGGAACAGCAAGAGCAATCTTTGCCAACCTGTCATCATCCAGATGTGTTGAACTACAATTCCTATCATCCCTAACCAGCATGGCCAATGAAGAAGGCTTCTGCCTTGGAACGTCAACAGCAGCTGCCTGTTGAAAGTAGATGATACTGGGTTAAATGGACCAAAGTTCCTCAACGCTAAGTTTCTAACAAATTAGAAACACCTTGTTAATGTTATGGCACTACTGTGATCTTGAGGCTAGTGACCATGTTATAACTGCTTCTCACACACTATATAACACTTCCTGGGTAGGTTTGGGCTCTCCATTTTGACCAACTATGTACTTTATCAGGATGCAGCTCATACCACTCCCAGCTTTCCCTCACCATTTTCTTGCCTAGCTACTACATCCCATCTACTTCTTCGCCTGCTGCCCTGCCACTCCTTCCCAAAGATACCAGTATATTTCCTAACTACTAGTACGGACAAGCCCTTGAGCTGATACCTTGCTGGCTCTATTAGCTGCTGACCCAGCAAATGTTTCAGCCGCACCCAACTTACTGAAGTCACCTGATGCAGAATGACTTCAAGGTAAATAAACAAGACAACTTTTCAAAAGTATGGCAGCTATGAGCCAGGAGCACATTACAGGCAGAAGAAACCTGAATGAGTGGGTCATCATTCATTCATTCATTCATTCATTCATTCATTCATTTCTATACCGCCCGATAGCTGAAGCTCTCTGGACAGTTTACAGAAGTTAAGAACTGTTAATGGATCCTTAGAAGAAGGCATTGTGCCATCTAGCCTTATGATGGCTGTAGTAAAATAGGTCTGGACAATTTCTGGCCAGTCTCAAATGTTGCATTTCTGGGCAAGGCGCCCAAGTGTGTTGTAGCAATCCAGCTTCAAAGGTCTGGGGATGAAATGGATTGTCGAGGCCCATTTCAATCGGCTGGGTTTCAGAGGAAGACAGCTTTGTTTGCCCTGGTAGATGGCCTAGCCCAGGAACTAGACATGGGAGTATATCCCTGCTGGTTATGTTAGATCTCTCGAGGCTTCTGATACCATCAACAGTGGTATCCTTCTGCACTGCCTGGTTCTGATGGGTTCTGCGGGCACTTTTTTGCAATGGTTCTGGCCCTTCCTGGGGGCCCATTTTCAGGAGATGGTGCTGGGGAACTTCTGCTTGACATCTTGGCC
Source organism: Heloderma suspectum (assembly GCF_057233095.1). NCBI lineage: Eukaryota > Metazoa > Chordata > Lepidosauria > Squamata > Helodermatidae > Heloderma > Heloderma suspectum. The sequence continues at coordinate 325,187,275 of NC_139460.1, read as the reverse complement.
TTTGGTCTACAGTGTGCCACAAAGTTCCATATTGTCCCCTAACCTGTGTAACACCTACATGAAACCACTGGGGAAGGTCATTCAGAGACTGGGGTGCACTGCCATCAATATGCAGATGAAATGCAGCTCTCTCTATTCTCTTTTCCATTTGATTCTAGGAAAGCTGATGATATCCTGAACTGCATGGGGGCGAGGGGCTGTAATGGACTGGATGAGGCCTAACAAATTAAATTTTAATTCAGACAAAACAGAAGTACTCTTGGTGGGAAAGGTGACTCCTCAGAAGGTGGGGCTTCAGTCTATTTGGGATGGGGTAGCATGAAAGATCAGGTCTGTAGACTGGGGGTTCTCCTGGATCCAACTTTGCTTCTGGATGTCCAGATACCACCTGTTGCCAAGGGGGGCTTTGCCCATGTGAGCCTGACACAGCAACTCTGCCTGTTTGGGGAAGATCAGACCTAGCCATAGTGGCACATGCCTCGGTTACATCAAGACTGGACTACTGTAATGTGCTGTACATGGGGCCATCTTTGAAGAGTACAGAAATGCTGGAGAATGTGTCAGCAAGAGTGCTCACAGAAACACAGATGCACAAGCGAGGAAGGGGGTGGGTGGTTGAACCAGGTTCTTAGGCAGCGGAGCCCAGGGACCTTGACCCCTATACCACCAGAGCAGCTCTCAAACTGGGGAATTATCAGCCCAATCTATGCTATGCTGTAGCATTGCCCACATGATGTCCAAAGCTAGAACTCCAGTTGCTGGGGAACATGGGTGGAAAGGTGCTATTCACTCATGTCCTGCTTGTGGGTGTCCTGTGCATAGCTGGTTGGCCACTGTGTGAACGGAATGCTGGACTAGATGGAACCTTGGTCTGCTCCAGCATGGCTCTTCTTATGTTCTTCAGTCCAGCCAGGACCATGTGACTGCAGGAGCCAAAAGGGGCCTGGCTGGTACTATATAACTCTTGGACCAAGCTATTTTCTTTAGTCTGAGTAACTTGTCAGAGTAACAGCATAGACTGCCATGGACTGCCTTGCCCCTGGTCTCCACCCCACCTGACTACATTCCTGTTTCTGGCCCTCTGGTCCTCATCTTCCCAAAGTGGTATTTAACCACCAGTCTGTCTTTCGACTACATCTCCATCCCAGCCATCCCAACTGTATGTCCCCAAGATGTTGTTGGACTACAACTCCCAGCACCCCAGCCATCATGACCAATAGTCAGGGATCATGGCAGTTGCACTCCACCAATAGCTGGGGAGCCATGGTCAGGAAAGGCTGCTCTAACCCTTGGTCCTTGTTTGACTGATCCGGTGCCTGGCCGTCGGCCTGTCTGTGACCACATTTTCTGCCTCTGATCCATCTGCCCCTCAGCTGTGGCCTGTCCCAAAGTTAGGCCCCAGGCCCGACATACACCCATTCCAGAACAACTCCCCTGGTTACCAATACATTTCCAGGCACAATTCAAGGTGCTGGTTGTTTACCTATAAAGTTCTAGATGGCTCAGGTTGAGAGTACCTAACGGACTGCCTCATCCCATATCACTCCACCGACACCCTAAGATCTGATGGAAACCCTTCTTTGTATCCCATCACAGGCTGAGGAAAGATTGGTTCAGACACACGAGGGGGCTTTTCTGTGGCCAAATCCCAGTTGTGGAATTCTGTTCCACGAGAGGCTTGTTTGGCCTCTTTCCTTTGTACTTTCTGATATCTGATTATTTTGTCTAGGCAAGCTTTCCATTAATCTAAACAGGCTTGCAATGCTGATTCTGGTTTTTAATCTCTGTCTTTTATGCCTCTTTCATTTTATCTTTGTTGTTTGTAGATTTGTTTTTATGGAAGAGCTGTTGGGCACCTTGAGCACTACATTTTTTAAGGGGGAGAACAGGATTGCCTCAAATTGTCTTAAATAAATAAAATATGTCAAACAGGTATTCTAAGTATATGTGAAGCATTAAGCTCATCAACACGTTGGCCAGATTTTTCATTTAGAGCAGAGGTAGGGAAACTGGCACCTTCCAAATGTTTTGGACTACAACTCCCATCAGCCCCAGCAAACATAGCCAATGGTGAGGGATTATGGGAGTTTTAGTCCAAAACGTCTAGAGGCACTTAGTTGCCAAGCCCTTATTTAGAGACCTGCTGTAAGAGTCATAAGACTGGCAGCCACTAATTGTCTCCTAACTGAGATGCAAAACCTCTCTTGCATGGAGAGATTTTGTTTCCACCTGTGTGGATTGTGCCTGAACATGGCACTACCACAGCATTGGGGCAGGGCAGATATAGAAACTGTCAAGCTTAGCAATGCAAATCAGGTGGGGCTGATAAGAGGAAGGGCTACAAATAGCTATTTGCAAAACCAGAAAATATCAGCCCACCTTGCTTTTCCCATCTTGTTCCTGCCACACACTCTTACCACCCAAAGTAGGTAAGGTGGAATAGCTGTGTGAACATTTGGGAGTTACACAGAACTTAGGAAATTGCTGAAAATGGCTAAAAACACATGCACTAGAAAATAGCATGGCCCTCCTTGTTGCTGCGAATTAGGAGCACATCACATTTTCATGAGTATATGTGACAAACCCACATCCTGAGACATGCAGGGAAAAGGAACCGTGGCCACTGCAGCTGTCTTTCAGTTCTGCCTGATCGTTTTCTGTGTAACTCGAAACTGATATCCTATTGCCCTACTTATTTCCTCATTCGTACGCTCTGGAAAGACAGTTTTCACTTAAAGCCATTTTGTTCATGCACCGCAACTTAACACCCTGCCATCCCTCAGTTGTCTTCCAAACATATATCACACTACTCTCAGGACATCCTCATATACTTCGGTTTTGGCTACTGGGAGGTATAGAAATAAATAAATAAATAAATAAAATTCTACTCAAAGCTTCTCTGTTTTATTTATATGCTGCCTTTCCAACCAGTTGTCCAAATCAGTGAACAATCTTTTGCACTACCAAAACCAACAGCAACCCTTTCTGGACAGAGATTACCTTGTTATAGTTATCTATGCCCTGGAAACCTTTTGTTTGGATTACTGCAATGCATTATATGTGGGGCTGCCTTTGAAAATGGACCAGAAACTGCAGTTGACACAAAACAGGGCTTAAAGGCTGTTTACTGGGACTGGATGGTATGATTATATTACACCAGTGCTTGGTCATCTGCACTGGCTTCCAGTTAGTCTGTGAGCCCAATTCAAAGTCTGTTTCCCTGCCCAATTAAAAGTGCTGGTATTGACCTTGGTGCAAGGCTTCCTGAAGTATCACATCCACCCACGTATACCTATCCAGACCTTAAGATCATAGTTTGAGGCCCTTCTCTGGGTGCCTTTACCAAAAGCGCACTGTGGTTGGTTATTAGAAGGAGAGCCTTTTCTGGAGTGGCAACCATGTTATGATATATGCCCTCCTTAGAGAGGCCTTCCCTGGCTGGGGCATTCTGGAAATTGTAGGGCTTTTTTCTGTCTAAACATGCATAGGATTTTGCCCTTAGAGGGCCTTGGATATCTTTGGCATTCCAGAAAATCTTTGGTTCTGCTTGAGCATTGTTGTACTGATTTTATCTTCTGCTGTTGGTTTTATGCTGCATTTGTTTTTATGGTCTTACTAATGTATTTAAACTTTTTTTTACTTTTGTTGTAAGCTGTTATCAGGTGGCATATAAAAGCTGTGAATAAATACATCTGTTCATAATAACTTTTTGTCTGCTGCTCCAGTCACTTCCACGTTCCCCACAGAAGTCAAGTACACTGAAAACCCAGCTACTGAAAGCAAAATACTCAAGTTTGCATAACTGATTCTAATTTCATTATGATTTCTACGAAGATACTACCTGGTTTCTGTTATATTGTGCTTTGCACAGCATCTAACACATCTTTGGCACTATACAAAATTTATATTATAAACATTCAAATGCAGAACTATAAATAGTATAGAACTATAACTATACTTCAGACAAGAGATGTGAACAGAAAATCCACTGTTATAACGAAAGCGAGAGGTAAATTCCAAGAACTGCCTTTCACTTTGCCTTGCAGTGAGGCCCAGGGGTTGATCTGGTGCCTTCATTTCCAGAGGAGGAGGGAGCAACAATCAGATCCTGACATCGTGGGGAAGAAGTGTGAGAGCAACAGAACACTCCCTCAAGCTGGATGCTACCAATTAGATAAGAATTCTTTAAGAAACAACAACAACAAGGAATAAAATATGTTTCTCATACACCTTGGTGTGAATCTTTCTTGACCCCAATACCCCCTTTTTCTCCTTTGGGAATTTTTTTTTTTTAACACGCAGTCTTATGAAGAGTTCTGTGCAACACAGGAGCGTGCGCAAGACCCGAAGGGGCAAACCTGGGTCGGTCCTCCTAGAGCTGTGCCTTGTCTGAACAAAAGGAGAGCCCGGCCGGACAGACAGTCACACCTCTTTGCGACAGGACAAACCCCTCCAGCCCCCGATCCTCAGCCCATCTTCTCTTCCCCCCCTACCACAACGTAACACGACCAACATACAAAGAAGCCTTTGACGCTGACGGGCACCCCAAATACTGACATCCCCATAACTCCTTCCTCAGCCAGTCCATTACTCCTCTCCCCCACCCCCTTCTCTCAGCCCTCAGCCAAGGTACTCCCCTTCCCCCCAAGGGCTCCCCGCCCCTCAGCCCTCCCCCCGAAGTCACTCCCCTCGCCCCTTCCCCGTTATTCCCCCGCCCCAAAGTGACACTCCTCCCCAACAGCCCCCTCCCCTCGGCGCGGCTCCCGCCCCAGTGCCCCGCCGCGGCCCGCTGACCTGCTCTCCTCCTGCTCCCCGAGCTCCATCCCTGGAGCGGGGGCGGCAGTCAGGGCCCGGCGGCCCCAATCCCCAGCCGCACAACGCTCCCTGCGAGCGCGGCGGCGGCGGCGCCGCCTCCTCCGGCCCTCCCCGGCAGGGCCGGAGCGTGACCAGGAACCGCCCCCCGCGCTCACTCCGCCCGCCCTCCGCGCGCCCCAAGGACTACCGCTCCCAGCACGCACTGCGCCACGAGCCCCTCCCCCGCCTGCACACCCACCCACCCAATGGACTACAACGCCCGGCAACCACAGCGAGGCAAGCGCTCGGAGGGCTCCCCTTCCCCCAGCGACTACAACTCCCAGGGTGCACCGCGATAACCACCTGCTCCCACGCCGGGACGTTCCGCCCTTTGCTGCCCGTTCCTTGTTTTCTGTATCTGAGCATATAAATTCTTTGGGATCAGGAAGCGAAAAAAGGCGGGCACGGCCACACATCGAGAAGAGCGTGCTGGCTGTGTTGGTCTGGAGACTGGAGCCCATTAAGCCAGTGGCATGTGCTGCAACTGGAGAAGGAAATGGCGGCCCACTCCAGGCTCCTTGCCCAGAAAACCCCACGGAGCGTATCACAAGGCTAAAAGACGACGCCGGAAGATGAGCCCCTCAGCTCGGAAGTTGTCCAATATGCTACTGGGGAAGAGCAGAGGGCATTTCCAAGCAGCGCCAGAAAGAGTGAAGCGGCTGGGCCAAACCCGAAAGGACACTCAGCTGTGGATGTGTCTGGCGGTGAAAAGAAAATCCGATGCTGTAAAGTCAATATTGTTTAGGAACCTGGAATGTCAGATCAATGAATCAAGGTAAGCTGGAGGTGGTCAAACATGAGATGGCAAGACTGAACATCGACATCTTGGGAATCAGCGAACTAAAATGGACAGGCATGGGCGAATTTAATTCAGGTGACCATCATATCTACTACTGTGGGCAAGAATCCCTTAGAAGGAATGGAGTAGCACTCATAGTCAACAAAAGGGTGGGAAAAGCAGTACTGGGGTACAATCTTAAAAATGATAGAATGATCTCAGTACGAATCCAAGGCAAACCATTCAACATCACAGTAATTCAAGTCTATGCCCCAACCACTGAGGCCGAAGAAGCTGAGGTTGATCAGTTCTATGAAGAACTACAACACCTTCTAGAACTAACACCAAAAAAAGATGTCCTCTTCATCATAGGGGATTGGAATGCTAAAGTAGGAAGTCAAGAAATCACCGGGATAACAGGCAAGCATGGCCTTGGTGTACAAAATGAAACAGGACAAAGGCTAATAGAGTTTTGCCAAGAGAACACGCTGATCATAGCAAACACTCTTTTCCAACAGCACAAGAGGCGACTCTACACACGAACATCACCAGATGGTCAATATCGAAATCAGATTGATTATGTCCTTTGCAGCCAAAGATGGAGAAGCTCTATACAGTCAGTAAAAACAAGACCTGGAGCTGACTGTGGCTCAGATCATGAGCTTCTTATTGCAAAATTTCGGCTTAAATTGAAGAACGTTGGGAAAACCACTAAACCATTCAGGTATGACCTCAATCATATCCCTTATGAATATACAGTGGAGGTGAGGAATAGATTTAAGGGATTAGACCTGATAGACAGAGTGCCTGAGGAACTATGGACGGAGGTCCGTAACATTGTTCAGGAGGCAGCAACTCAATCCATCCCAAAGAACAAGAAATGCAAGAAAGCCAAGTGGCTGTCTGATGAGGCTTTACAAGTAGCTGAGGAAAGAAGGGAAGCGAAAAGCAGGGGAGAAAGGGGAAGATATACCCAACTGAATGCAGAGTTCCAGAGAACAGCAAGGAGAAACAAGAAGGCCTTCTTAAATGAACAATGCAAAGAAATGGAGGAAAACAACAGAATGGGAAAGACTAGAGATCTCTTCAAGAAAATCGGAGATCTCAAGGGAACGTTTTGTGGGAACGTTTTGTGCAAAGATGGGCATGATGAAGGACAAAGAAGGCAGGGACATAACAGAAGCAGATGAGATTAAGAAGAGGTGGCAAGAATACACAGAAGAACTATACAGGAAAGATCTGAATGTCCCTGATAGCCATGATAGTGCGGTCACTGAACTTGAGCCAGACATCCTCGAGAGTGAAGTCAAGTGGGCCTTAGGAAGCATTACTAACAACAATCCTAGCGGAGATGACAGTATTCCAGCTGAGCTATTTAAAATCCTAAAAGATGATGCTGTTAAAGTGCTGCACTCAATATGCCTACAAATTTGGAACACTCAACAGTGGCCGCAAGACTGGAAAAGGTCAGTTTACATTCCAATTCCAAAGAAGGGCAACGCCAAAGAGTGTTCAAACTACCGCACAATTGCGCTCATTTCACATGCCAGCAAGGTGATGCTCAAAATCCTACAAGCTAGGCTTCAGCAGTATGCGAACCGAGAACTACCGGAAGTACAAGCTGGGTTTCGAAGAGGCAGAGGAACTAGAGATCAAATCGCCAACAGTGGGACACGACTGAACGACTGAACAAGAAGGCCAAGACAACTGGAGGGCATCAGGTTGCTGATAGATCTGACAGGGTGACAGGGACAAAGAGAGACAAACATTAATATACATTAACAAGAACAAGCGCGATCACGGTCTCATTTGCATTCCTCTGCAAATTCCTAGGACTGCAGCCTTCAATAGAAATCAGCTATTGAAATATTGTCTATATATACACGCATTGTAAAATTAGTCACATTAGTGTAACGGAAAAGATGTCATAACGACTTCTGCAATTAGATTTTGCAGTTGTGGTGTGCTTATAGTAATACTGAGATTTGTTGTTGTTGTTCAGTCGTTCAGTCGTGTCCGACTCTTCGTGACCCCATGGACCATAGCACGCCAGGCCTTCCTGTCCTCTGCTCTCTCCCGGAGCGTGCTCAAGTTCATATTCATTGCATCGGTGATGCTATCTAGCCAGCTCATCCTCTGCCGTCCCCTTCTCCTTTTGCCTTCAGTCTTTCCCAGCATCAGGGTCTTTTCCAGAGAGTTTTCTCTTCGCATTAGGTGGCCAAAATATTTGAGCTTCAGCTTCAGGATCTGTCCTTCCAAGGAGCAGTCAGGGTTGATTTCCTTTAGGATGGACTGATTTGACCTCCTTGCAGTCCAGGGGACTCGTAAGAGTCTTCTCCAGCACCACAGTTCGAAAGCATCGATTCTTCGGCGCTCAGCCTTCCTTATAGTCCAGCTCTCACACCCACGCATTACTACTGGGAAAACCATAGCTTTGATTAGACGGACCTTTGTTGGCAAGGTGATGTCTCTGCTTCTTACTATGCTGTCTAGGTTTGCCATAGCTTTCCTCCCAAGGAGCAAGCGTCTTTTAATTTCATGGCTACAGTCACCGTCTGCGGTGATCTTGGAGCCCAAGAAAATACAATCTGTCACAGCTTCCATTTCTTCCCCTTCTATATGCCAGGAAATGATGGGGCCAGATGCCATGATCTTAGTTTTTTTAATGTTGAGTTTCAAACCAGCTTTTGCACTCTCCTCTTTCACCCTCAACAAGTGGCTCTTTAGATATCGGAGGTTGTTGATAATTCTCCCAGCAATCTTAATTCCAACCTGTGATTCATCCAACCCGGCGTTTCTCATGATGTACTCTGCATATAAGTTAAATAAGCAGGGTGACAATATGCAGCATTATCATACTCCTTTCCCAATTTTGAACCAATCGGTTGTTCCATGTCTGGTTCTTACTGTTGCTTCTTGACCCTCGTACAGGTTTCTCAGGAGACAGGTAAGGTGGTCTGGTATTCCCATCACTTTAAGAATTTGCCACAGTTTGTTGTGATCCACACAATCAAAGGCTTTAGCGTAGTCAATGAAGCAGAAATAGACGTTTTCTGGAATTCTCTTGCTTTCTCCATGATCCAGCGAATGTTGGCGATTTGATCTCTAGTTCCTCTGCCTCTTCGAAACCCAGCTTGTACTTCTGGTAGTTCTCGGTTCACATGCTGCTGAAGCCTAGCTTGTAGGATTTTGAGCATCACCTTGCTGGCATGTGAAATGAGCGCAATTGTACTGTAGTTTGAACACTCTTTGGCATTGCCCTTCTTTGGAATTGGAATGTAAACTGACCTTTTCCAGTCTTGCGGCCACTGTTGAGTGTTCCAAATTTGTAGGCATATTGAGTGCAGCACTTTAACAGCATCATCTTTTAGGATTTTAAATAGCTCAGCTGGAATACTGTCATCTCCGCTAGGATTGTTGTTAGTAATGCTTCCTAAGGCCCACTTGACTTCACTCTCGAGGATGTCCGGCTCAAGTTCAGTGACCGCACTATCATGGCTATCAGGGACATTCAGATCTTTCCTGTATAGTTCTTCTGTGTATTCTTTCCACCTCTTCTTAATCTCATCTGCTTCTGTTAGGTCCCTGCCTTCTTTGTCCTTTATCATGCCCGTCTTTGCACAAAACGTTCCCTTGAGATCTTCGATTTTCTTGAAGAGATCTCTAGTCTTTCCCATTCTATTGTTTTCTTCGATTTCTTTGCACTGTTCATTTAAGAAGGCCTTCTTGTCTCTCCTTACTATTCTCTGGAACTCTGCATTCAGTTGGGTATATCTTCCCCTTTCTCCCCTGCTTTTCGCTTCCCTTCTTTCCTCAGCTACTTGTAAAGCCTCCTCAGACAGCCACTTGGCTTTCTTGCATTTCTTGTTCTTTGGGATAGATTGAGTTGCTGCCTCCTGAACAATGTTACGGACCTCCGTCCATATTCCTCAGGCACTCTGTCTTATCAGTTCTAATCCCTTAAATCTATTCCTCACCTCCACTGTATATTCATAAGGGATATAATTTAGGTCATACCTGAATGGTTTAGTGGTTTTCCCTACGTTCTTCAATTTAAGCCGAAATTTTGCAAGAAGCAGCTCATGATCTGAGCCACAGTCAGCTCCAGGTCTTGTTTTGACTGACTGTATAGAGCTTCTCCATCTTTGGCTGCAAAGGACATAATCAATCTGATTTCAATATTGACCATCTGGTGATGTCCACGTGTAGAGTCGCCTGTTGTGCTGTTGGAAAAGAGTGTTTGGTATGATCAGCGTGTTCTCTTGGCAAAACTCTATTAGCCTTTGTCCTGCTTCATTTTGTACACCAAGGCCATGCTTGCCTGTTATCCCAGTGATTTCTTGACTTCCTACTTTAGCATTCCAGTCCCCAAAGGACATCTTTTTTTGGTGTTAGTTCTAGAAGGTGTCGTAGGTCTTCATAGAACCGATCAACCTCAGCTTCTTCGGCCTCAGTGGTTGGGGCATAGACTTGAATTACTGTGATGTTGAATGGTTTGCCTTGGATTCGTACTGAGATCATTCTATCATTTTTAAGATTGTACCCCAGTACTGCTTTTCCCACCCTTTTGTTGACTATGAGTGCTACTCCATTTCTTCTAAGGGATTCTTGCCCACAGTAGTAGATATGATGGTCACCTGAATTAAATTTGCCCATGCTTGTCCATTTTAGTTCGCTGATTCCCAAGATGTCTATGTTCAGTCTTGCCATCTCCTGTTTGACCACCTCCAGCTTACCTTGATTCATTGATCTTACATTCCAGGTTCCTAAACAATATTGTTCTTTACAGCATTGGACTTTCTTTTCACCACCAGACACATCCACAGCTGAGTGTCCTTTTGGCTTTGGACCAGATGCTTCACTCTTTCTGGCGCTACTTGGAAATTCCCTCTGCTCTTCCCCAGTAGTATATTGGACACCTTCCGACCTGAAGGGCTCATCTTCCGGCATCATATCTTTTAGCCTTGTGATACGTTCCATGGGATTTTCTTCTGGCTGAACATCAGGAAGAACTTCCTGACTGTTAGAGCAATACGACAATGGAACCAATTACCTAGGGAGGTCGTGGGCTCTCCCACACTGGAGGCATTCAAGACGAGGCTGGACAGCCATCTGTCAGGGATGCTCTGACTTGGATTCCTGCACTGAGCAGGGGGTTGGACTCGATGGCCTTGTAGGCCCCTTCCAACCCTACTATTCTATGATTCTTGTAAAGAATACTAGAGTGGGTTGCCATTTCCTTCTCCAGTGGACCACATTTTGTCAGAACTCTCCACCATGACCTGTCCGTCTTGGGTGGCCCTGCACGGCATAGCTTATGGCTTCACTGAGTTACGCAAACCCCTTAGCCGCAACAAGGCCTACAACTCTCATAATCCCTGATCATTGACCGTGCTGGTGGAAGGGCACCAGGCTGCCTACCCCCTGCAAAACAATTTGGGAATAAGAGACTCAGCTATTCCTGGATGTACCAGTTTTCCTCTTCAGCATTTTTATTGTGTTAGTCACGTCTTGTTTTTGTTTGTAATAAGACTTAAACCTGTCTTTGACCAGTCACCAGAATCAAGTGTTAAAGCTTTTCCTGGACTGGACTGTAATGGGCTGTAGGTGAGGGCTTCCATGTTTCAATGCTTCCAAATAAGTATATATAGAAAATGAGTTGTAAGAGAGACGAGTTCAGCCTACTACTTAATTCTCCTATGGTCAGGGAATTTCCCCATGTACTGCATTTTATTTGCTTTTTATTTTATTTTTTTATGATAAAGGAATAATGCAAAAACATCAAACCTCTATCTTTCTAAAGTGTGTGTTTAGTATGTATAATTTTGTTGTACATGCTTCTTATGTTTTAAATGTATACATGTATACTTTTGTTTCCTTCAGTGTCCACAGCATGACAAATCTTATATCACCACCAACATTTTACTGCCAATCTATATAAATTGAGCCTACAACAATGTTCCAGTATTAGCACTGTGCAATGTGTATTTATATCACAATGCTAGTCCCTTCTAGCAAAACCTTTCTATGTTTGCATATATGGCAACACTCCTGTCTTGATGGTTGCTTTGTTTCATCAGTGACCCTTGAGTGACTTTTCCCACTGGGGGCACGGAGGGGGTTGATACATAAATAGCCCCATAGATCTTGTTATTTGTTCAGTCTGCTTTTGTGGATGTCCAGTTGCAGACAGCTGGCTTCTTGGCCAGGATAATAAAAGCTGCGGCCGACTCCTCTGCTGTCTTCCTGTGTTTGGTCTGCTTCGCACCTGCCATCTGGACACACAGCATCTGCTGTTTTTCATTCTGACAAATTTGTCCAGGGATTAAGCAAAGCATTTAAGCCTTTGTGTCAGTATGATGCTGATATAAACCAAGGCTCCAAAAACCAGCCTATTCCCGTAATAATGCAGGAATCAAGTTTTCAGACCATGCCCATTATCATAGAGCATTAGAAACTGGGATTTTATTGGGTGTTCAGACACAGAATGTGTCCAGATACGATGGGTGATGCTTGATCTAAGATGAATAGTTATCTGGCTATCTATACTTTTTAATCATCCTCCATATCTGCATGTAGTAATGTGAAATAGTCATGTAGCCTACTCCTGTATTATTATTATTTAACTTTATGTGTATCTTCCCACTGCAAAAAGCAATTTTGAAGTGACCAACACACACAAATACAGTAATCCATAATTAATATAGGGGGAGGGACCAAAATCAATATAAATAATAATCAGCACAATGATACAAATAAAAACAAACATATTATCTCACTAAATTCAATAAGACTGATTCCCAAGTAAGCGTGCATTGGAGCACAGTCTAAGAGCCCAATCCCATGCATATTTATTCAGAAGTAATCACTTTGAATTCAGTGAAGTTTATTCCCAAGTATGCACAGAATGGCAACATTAGATCGAGAATTCACATCCTAAGGCCAGTACTTTGAGCTGTGGCCTTCACACCAATGCACCTCTGTAATATATGTCATTGCATTTACATTTAAATGTGGGTTTATTTCTCAGATAAGTGGACAATGGCCATACGGCATAAGGACAGGAGAGGGGAGAGAAAATGTTAAAAGCCAGAAAGTCCAGGATTTGCATTTGGTTTTTCCTTTAAGAGGATCTCAAGAAACTTCAATGGTGGGAATCAAGTATAATGGAGAATATTTTGGAGGTGTCCAACTAATGGTGATATGCCTTGGTTAATGTTTCTTGCACAATGAATATCCAGGCTATGATATAAGGCAAGATGCCATTTTATACTTGGATAAAACATCCTGATGATGATGATGATTAGAATGTTGTTCAAAGTGAATGTGTTTCTCACTTCATCTGCCATGTGGGTTTCTCTCTTCCTTCACCCATGCTGGTTTTGCCTTTCAAATATAAGCTGTAAGCTCTCCAGGAAAAGACAGCTGTATTTCTGTATTCTGTATAGTCCATTGCGCATCATTGCTGGAAGTAAATAACTAGTAGCAGCAGATGGACTATACGGGAGGAAAGAGTGCACCGCAAGTGTTCTTTACATTTACGGAACACTACTAAACTCTCTCATCCAGGCGGCAGGGTAGATTGCGACCCGAGCAGTATAAGAACGTATATAAATATATAGGGAACATTTTGGACTCACGGAGAACAGAGGTTCATCAATTTATGTTCTTTGGAACTATGATTGTTTTTTGTGGTGGGGGGAAAGGTGGTATTTAAAACTACAGGAGTTATGGAGAACGCAGTCCTATGCACTGAGTCTGGACGAAGAGATCATATACCTGTACTGAAACAACTCAACTGGTTCCTTGTAAATTTCTGAGCTCACTTCCAAGCACTGGTTTTAAACTTCAAAGCCTTGCATGGCTTAGGACCAAATACCTGTTGAACCACTTCTCCTCCATCAATGTGACTGTCCACTGAGATCATCACCAGAGGCCTTTCTCTGAATGCCTCCACCACCACCACCACCATCTGAAGTGTGGCAGTTGGTGACCGGAGAAAGAGCCTCTTTGGTGGTGGCTCCTTGCTTTTGGCAGTCGCTGCCCTCAAGTTTACAATCTAAAAGACTTAACACAAAAGGAAAAAGGAATGCGAAGGGAGGAGGAAAACTGCAAACTCCGGTACCAGTTTTTAAAATTACAGTTCTTATAATGACCAGCTGGCTTCAGTTCAGGTAGGTGTCATCATGAAATGGCTGCTGCCAGGTACAGTTAAGGAAGAGCCACAGGCAGCTACTCTCTCAGCAGAGCCAATGGAATAGTCCATTTTATTTTCTTAATTATCATGCTTGTTTCCTATTTGTTAGCCACTCTGGGAACATACTTTTATGTTGGAAGTGCAGAAAATTCTCTATTTCAATCAATCAATATATATATATATATATATATATATATATATATATATATATATATTAGGGTTTACTCCCAAGCTAATGCACATAGGATTGCAGCCTTAGAACTGAGGATATTTTGTCAAGCTCAGTGCAATAATATTGTTCTTTATTATTATTTAACACTGATACACTGTCTTATCATTAAAAATCATCAAGGTGGTGTACAACAATTTCAAAAAACCAAACCTTGCAACAATAACAATAAAAACGTTAATGGCGCGATCCTGTGCATATTCAGACAGAAAAAAAGCCCTACAACTCCCAGCTTTCCTCAGCTAGCAGAATGCTGGGAGTTGCAGGGCTTTTTTCTGTCTAAACATGCACAGCATTGCGCCCTAAAAATATTAAGGGTGCAACCGTATGCACGTCGAGGCAGAAAGAAAACCCACGACTCCCAGCATTCCCCAGCTGGCCACGCTGGGAGTTGTGGGGCTTTTGCTCTGTCCCAACATGCATAGCACTGCGCCCTAAAACATTACAACGCGTTCTGGCTGAAGAGCGTTACGAGTATCGAGCGTGCGAAGAACAAGGAGCGCGGCAGAGCGCACGTGCTCATCCTCACCTACAGGGGGCGATGCGCTGGGCGCGACAAAGTGTACGTGGGTGAACGACGCCGCCTTCTGGCGCACGCGCAGGAGATGTACCAACGCGCGTCCTTTTCCGTCCGGCGAATCGCGCACGCGCCGGAGGGTTGGTGTCGGTTTCTCCGCCCAGGAGGCGCATGCGCCTTGCGCGGCCCGCGCATGCGCCGAAGGGAACAAGAGCCCCCTCACTCTGGTTGGGTCGGTGCGCTTCTTGTGTTTGCGAGGGGAGGCGGCCACAGGATCAGCGGCCATGAACGGGTTCAGCGCTGGGGCAGCCCTGCTCCGGAATCCCAGCAGCGACACCCTGGAGAAGATCGACATGTCGTTGGGTGAGGCGGCGAGAAAGGGCGCGTGGCCGGGCCTCGGGTGCGAGGGCGACGGGCGGGCCCTAGGACCAGCGAAGAGGATGCTCGGATCGAACCATGGGGGGCGGGGGAGATGGCCGGACCAAGGGAAGCAGCCGGCGGGGGGGGTGGAGGAGTCCAAGAGGAGGAGGGGCTTAAAGAACAGCGACCGAATGATGAGGGCCTGACGAACTGACTGGGGGAGGGGCTGCAACTCAGTGGAACCTCCAGCTGCAGGGGCAGTATGCTGACATTGTTATTCTTATTAAATTATGATTGTGGCACCTACGTGCATGGCACTTTAGAAAGCATAAGAGGGCAGGACTTTGCCCTCAGGGGCTTACAATCCGTAAATCGGCACAAAGGAAAAAATGGAGGAAGGGAGGGGAGGTGGGGTGAGGGTAAACTGCAGAGGAATATGCAGTTGTTTTGGAGCCACGGACTTAAGGGACGCTGGGGATGGGAGTTGTGTCAAAAGCTTTGTGGCATGTATACCCCTGAATGCCATTTTCTGAGTGAGGGGCAGTGCTTTTGTGCCCTGCTTGTAGGCTTCATGGAAGTGTTTGCCTGGCCGCTGTCGTAAACAGGATGCTAGACCAAAGAGGCTTGCAAGATTAAAAATAATAAAACATAAATAGCAAATGGTTGCCATAAAAACGAAGACAGCAGCAGATAAAAAAAACAAATCCAAAGCAGCAGGTTAGAAAGCCAGGGACAACAAATGGTAAAAGCTCAAAAATCAAATGTTTCCCGAAATAGAGCAATTTTTAGTAAGAGTCTAAATATTAAACGAGGTGGAGCCTGATGGATTTGCATGGAGAAGGTGGCACAACGATTGAAAAGGCCCTGTCAGAGGAACCAGCCTGCTAATCTTAGGTGAGCATGAGACCACAAGCAGAGGCTCAGATGCTGATCTAAACTGGTGGGCAGGTGAGTCTAATATGGGAGCAGACTCCCTGTGGAAATTTAGCCCCAAGCTGTTGAGGGCTTTCAGCTGAAAGCATGGGTGGGGAACCTCAGGTCCCTGGGGGCCAAATTCAGCCCTCCTGAGGCCCTAATTTGGCCCTCTAGGGCTCCCCAGAAGATTATTTCCCCTTTCCCTGGCCCCACCCCCAACCACTGATCATTTGGTGGTTTCCTGGCTTTTGTGCAGGTTTTTCCCCATTCTAAAAGGTTGAAATGCCTCTTCTAAGGCTGAGTTACTGGCAGTCAGAGCTTGAAGCTACAATATGCTGGTATTATTTTTGGGCTTTTGGCTCTGCCCCACCCACCACAGAAATGTGGCCCCCGAGAGCTTCTCTGAAATTGAATCCGAAATCTTCTCGGTCTTCAGGCTGAAAGAGGTTTTCCACCCCAGGCTTAAAGCCAGCACTTTAAAATGGAAAATTCAGAACTGACCTCGGAACAAACAGGCAGCCATTAAAAGTGATTGTGTAATACGTACCAGTCCCTGAGTTTCTGATAGCAATCTGGCCGCTACCTTCTGAACCAAGTGAAATTTCTGGGCTGTCTTGAAAGGCAGTGCTGCGTTGCAGTAATTCAGTCTAGAAGTAAATAGGGCATGGGTAACTGAGGTCAGGTCTGAGTTCTCCAGATAAGGGTGCTGCTGGCACACTAGCCAAAGCTCGCAGAAGCTCTCCTTGCCACTTATACCACCCAGACATCCAGAGGAAGCGCTGGGACAAGGAGCAAACCCATGCTGCATATGTGCTCTTTCTGGGGGAATGCAGTCCTATCAAGGGCAGGATATATAGCATAATGTCCCCTGGGTGTGCCACGTATCTACAAGCAGTACCTCTGTACAAATTTATTTATTTCTATACTGAAGCTGTAGCCGAAGCTCTCTGGGCGATACACAGAAATTAAAACCACAAAATGACTCCTCCTGCTTCTTAGGCAACTGCAGCTGCAACATAAAGGTTTAGTAAATACTTTGCACACCACCTTCAACCTTGGTTTGACCCAGTAATGGCCTTATTTTTTTCTTACATGGTAGAGTAGCGGTGGGCAGAAGGTAGATCTCCGTATATTGTAGTCTTTGACTCCCAGAAGCCCCTGTCAACATGGTGAATGGTCAGGAATGCTGGGTGCTTAAGGCCAAAACATCTGAAGAGCCACTTTCTGCCCACCTCTCTGGTAGAGTGTAGGCTTTGCATGCAGGAAGGT
Source organism: Heloderma suspectum (assembly GCF_057233095.1). Classification (NCBI taxonomy): domain Eukaryota; kingdom Metazoa; phylum Chordata; class Lepidosauria; order Squamata; family Helodermatidae; genus Heloderma; species Heloderma suspectum. The sequence goes on along the minus strand of NC_139460.1, from coordinate 325,170,156 downwards.
CTCGGGTTCAACCCCAGGTGTTTCCAGGAACTTGGCTAGCAGGGCTAGGAAAGGGCCTTGCATAGCAGCTACTATTCCGAGGAGACTGAACTGGGCTAGACGGGCCAGTTGTTGATGCAAGGACATTTCATCTCTCTGCGGAGAGAGAACTGCGTGAAGCTTTTTATGGTGATGAGACAGAGGAAAGTGTGCGACAGGGCAAGTTCTGCACAGAGTGTGTTGGTCATGATAGAGACCCCACAGACAGGCCTTTGCGAAAATGCAGAGGCCTTGCAAAAGCCCATATAACTTATCAAAAGGGGGCTGCACCTTTAGGGAGTTTTGTTCCTTGTGGATAGGCAGGCACAACCATGTGTAACCTGCCACCTCAGTGGCCCAAGTGGCACAAGCGGTGAGAATTTATTTATTTTTATCTATTTATCTCATTTTGATACCACCCAATAGAGGGCCCACAGGCCTTGCAATGGCGTATAGGCATGGGCCTTCGATCCATTTTACCGAGTCCCTGGTGGGCCTACCAAACACATTTTCAAGTTGTAAGGAATAGAGCAACGGTTCTCAGGTGGTGGTGGTGGTTTTTGTGGACCACCTGAGAATTGCTGGGGATCTTGGCAGGCCACATAAAACTTTGTTTTGTTCTGCACATCAAAGCACATAACTCAGGTTTAAATAGCGGGTTTTTTTCTTCAGTGGCTACATCATTGTGAAAGCCAGTGTCGTATTGTGCAAATGATGGGCCCGAGGCCAGGACCTTGTTAGGCTGTTTGATAATCCAGCCCTGGTCAAAGCACCCTCTATCTCCATCATCAGAAAATGTAAATGAGAAGTGGACCCAAACACAGATATTTTTGACTGTTCCACAGACCACTATTTGAGAATCTCTGAAGCAGAGATTCCACACTTTCATGTGGGGAGTGGCCAGAGCACAGGGCAGAGCGGATCTTTGCATCCCAAATGCCCCAGATTCAGTGCCTGACATCTTCAATTCAAATGATCTCTGATAGTGGAGCTGGGGAAGATCCCTGAGAACCGCTGCCCATCAGAATAGACTGGTCTAGATGGACCAGTGGTCTAATTTGGCATAAGGGAGCTTCATATGTTCAATCTTCCAGCTCTCTGGGCTTTTGCATTTAAGATGTTACTGCACATGTTGGTATGTAATTGGGTGTCTGTGTGCACACGCTCCATAAACTAAAGCCCATACGGCAAGGCCAGGGGTTGGCAGTACCTGTTCTATGTGTGTGTTTTAATTTTTAACTTAACCCCCCCAGCCCTGCCCCCCCTTTTTTCTGCTCCCAAGCAGCTGGGTACACTTCAAAGCAAAGCACTGGCTTCAAGCTGGTTGCTGTTTTTATTCCCCAGAATGCCTTTGGATGCTGCATTAGTCTAGAGGCATTTTTAGGAAGTAAAGATCGCAGCTGCATGGAAAAAAGAAGAAGGAAGGGACCCATTTGCTGCTGCCTAGTAAGTGGGGAGACTAGAGGATGGCAATGGGGCAACCAGGGGAGGGCCTGGGGGGAGGAAGAAGCAGGGAGACCAGGACTGAGGTGGGAATGGGAAGACTGGGGCTGGGAAGGACTGTGGAGAGCAACAGGAGGGGTTGGGGGGCAGGGCTGCAGTGTGTGTATTGTATGTATTTTGCATCTCTGTTGGGGGGGTGAGAGAATGAGTGAATTTGGGGGGCTAATCCTTAATGAGTATGGATCTTGTGTCTGAGGAGTGTAGGGTGGGAGCTGTGGATTCATAGGAGTGGTTTTGTGTTTCACACCCCACCTCTGCCTTGTACTTGGTGTCTAGGGCAAGTTACTTCTCTTGTAGCCTCGCCAGTTTGCCTTTCTGTGAAATGGGTGTTTTGTGAATTGCTGTACTCACCGTGGCAGGCATTTTGTGAGTGGGCACCCCCATGGCAGCCATTTTGTGATGGTACCCTTAACACAATCTCAAAATTCCAAATGTGCTCACCAGCCACCAAAATTGGAGATCCCTGTGCTGAATGGTGTCAATTGTGGACTACGCACCACCATCTGGAGAAGAAAGGTGCCCCTGGGATTCAGAAGTACGGAGGAGCCATAGCTCAGTGGTAAAGCCCTGCTTTGCATGCAGAAGGTCCCAGGTTCAATTCCTGGCATCTCCAGGTAGGGCTTGAAGAATTCTTGCCTGAAACTCTGGAGAGCCACTGCCAGTCAGTACTGATAACTGGGCTAGGTGGACCCATGGACGCACTCAGTATAAGGCACTTCCAGTGTTCCTAAGTCGGCCAGCTCTGCATTCCAGCTTGCTTCTGCCTATTCCCTGACTCACACACTAAAGCAGGGGTGGGCAACCTTTTTCTGTTGGGGCCATAAATTGGTGAAGGCCAGAGCCAGAAGAGGTAGGGCCACCCTTTTCTCTCTGCCATCACCTTGCTCGCGCACACTTTCTCTTCCCCTCCCCAGCCAGTGTGGGCTGTTGGGGATGGGACAGGTCACTCTTGCCAGAGGCCTAAACCAGTGGCTTGGAGAGGGCTTTTGAAATTTGGCCAAAGGTTGCCCACACTTGGACTTGTGAGTAAAGCGCATACAAGGCAACAAGGCCTTGTATGGGCTTTACCCACTAGTGGGACTACCTTGAGCTTTTGAAACATTTGTCCCAAAGGTGCAGTGAGATCTTCATACAAGTCCGTATGCAGCTGGGGATAAGAGGGCTGCACCTCTGTGGTCACTCAAGGGCAGAGCCTGGTCTTGGTACATGGTTCAGTCGTTGGCATCTCCAGTCAGAATATCTCTGTTAGGAAGATTGCCAGGAGGTGTGAAAGCCTGAGTGTAGGCAGTCCTGGGCTAGGTGGACCAGTTACCTGACTCGCTTTTAAGCAGCTGTTTGAAGCATAAGGGATGGTCCGCCCTGGGGTCTTCCTTCCTCTCCTAGGGAAAGTGTGTGTGTACGTGCGCACGCTATGGGAGAGGGAACACGACATCTCTTGGCTTCTCTACATTCAAAGAGATTTGTTTGGGGCAATAGTCTTCTCTGCTGTGTGTTTTCTCCCAAGAAGTCAAACTCCCAAGATCTCACCCTTGTAGGTCCCATTAGTTGAGCTGGAAGAACTAGGGCATTCTGGCGTTGTACTTTCCCTCATGAGTGTGGACTAGAACACCCACCTTGCCCAGAAAGCAGCCTTGGAAGGGTGATGGGGTTTTACCCATTTGCCAATCCTCAACCACCCTTAGTTGCAGCCAGAATGGCTAAAGTGTGTAAAGGGGTTACCAGTCCTCATTACGCAGTCTTGGATAAGGACCTGCATGATATTACTGGGTGCTGATGAATATGGGTGCACAATACCAGAGAGACTGAGCCTTTGATTGGCCTGCTGCTTGCGTGCTACTCCTTTCTTGAGGCAGGAAGGATGCAGAAGGCATGGGGCCGGTCCTTTCAGCAAGACATGTAGGTTGACTAGATGTAAAGAAAGGTGACTCACAGCCTGCTAATCAGTACTCTGCCTGCTTGCTTTAATTCAGAATGAATTATTATACTCCCTATGTTTGGATTGGAACAATGTCTGTGTTTTTACTCTATCGAGCAACAGATCTTATCCCATCTGTCAGGCTGACAGATCTTGATGCATCCTCCCTGTCCAAAGCGCAGTTGCTCTGTGAAACCCTCATTAGACTATTAGAGCCATACATGTTCTCTGCTGCCTGGTGGCTTTTACTGTTGTCCCTGGCATTCTTCTCCCTGCTTCCCTCAGTTTTAGTGGCTTTTTTGAAGTCCAACCTTCTTTGTCATTCTTTTTTGCCAGATTCATATCAGGGCACGGACAGAGTTTTGTGCAGTGCAGAGTATACTGCAGATCAGCTTTCCCCAACCTGGTGCCCTCCAGATGCGTTGGACTACAACTCCCATAATTCCCAGCCAATAGCCATGCTGGCTAGGAATTATGGTAGTTGTAATCCAACACATCTGGTGGGCATCAGGTTGAGGAAGGCTGCTGTAGGTACGAATAAATATTGTGCATTTGTGAACACCAGAGCACAACATTGGTGTTGCTTGATTTATATGTCAGTAAGTAGAACAGCAGTCCCCAACGTTTTGGGGTGGGTGGTCACATTGGAATTTTGATAAAGTGTTGTGAGGACTCTCTTAAAATGGCTGCCATGGGGGAGGGCTTGCCCATTCATAAAATGGCTACCATGGTGAGCATGGCCAGTCACAAAACACTTCATTTCCCAGAAGGCAAACTGGTGAGGCTAAAGGAAAAGTAACTTGCCCAACATCCTAAGTACAAAGCAGAGGTGGGGGCTGAGCTCCAAAACAGAAAAACAGTCTTTCAGACCCACATAGAGATGGCACTGGAGAGCAGGACTTATATTTGCAGCATTTTAGCCTCCCAGTTTAAAGCCATCATCATCACCTTATGAAATAAAACAAAACCCAGGAAGGGCAGGGAGCCTGGCGGGCACCACGTGGGAGACCCCAGAAAAATAACACTACAAGGTACAAATGACTACAAAAATAACACTAGCACAGGGCAATTATGGCTTCCTGAAGGTCCCCCCAGTGAGGTGATGGTTGGCAAGCTCTGCCAGGATTTTTACAACTGCCACCTTATCTTCCAGTCTTGGCCGTAATCCTTTAAAATCTTATTCTGATGTGGAACTACCAATTAAGACATACAAAGCCACCTTGTGAGAGTTCTATGGTAGTACCCCCATTAAGTCAGAGGTAAGCTCTAAGAGTGAGTGTAAATCAGCCTATGCTAGCTGAGGAATGCTGGGATTTGTAGGCCAACACATCAGGAGAAGCACCAGGTTGGGGAAGGCCGGTGCAAGCTGTAGTTGTGTCATGATGAGCTAGATGTAGGGCTCATTTACAGCTGGCATTTGTAATGAAGAGATTATGCTTTGCCTGTGTAATTATTCACCTTGTGTTGATTAGGACTCCATGTTGTATTATTTCTTACCATGTTACTTCCTTAGGCCTAGTACCCAATGTTGATGCTGCCTTTTACCATGGCAAATCAGGCACTTGCCTGTGTGCTTGCAGATTTCTTGCTGTGACACTTGAATTAGTCTTTATTAGGGTTAGTTTATTAGTTAAGGCACACCCTCCTGGCATTCCACCTTTTCTGTTGACCTAGAATGAAAAGCAGAAGATCTCCATAAAACCTGGGATGATCCCCAGCTGTGGCCTCTTCTTGAACAAGTTGCTGATGTGTGCTTATATTCCATCATGGCACAGTCTCCTATGATACATAAGCTGTACAGTGCAAAAAAGCTGCAGTTTTGCTTTAAAACAAGGTGCATCGAAGAGCCATGAGAGTGCTATTTGCTATTAAAACAAGGGGACTGCTCACCCCACGCCTTCTTTTAAAGGGGAAATGCGTCTTTCTGTTGTCACTGTGCCAATGAAAAGTGGTAGGGTGGCAGCAGCACCTTGGGGGGTGCTGGGACTGCAAACAGGATTGTGGCCCACAGAACAGGCTGGGGTGGGGCTGTGTTGTTCTTTGCTGTAGTAGAGCATTACAAAAGAATCACAATTTCACATGGTGCTCCATGGAGGCAGTGACTTCGAGTTAGTTGACCTCCAGACAATGAGCCTCTTCAGTAGCTGCTAAAATAGGTATATCACTGCAGTATTTATGATTCCCTACAATCTGAAATGCTGGGCTTTGGAGAGAGAGAGAGAGAGAGTGTGTGTGTGTGTGTGTGTGTGTTTCTAGCGATAGCTGTAGGAATCTTTCATACTTTCCAAAATGAACTTATGCCTGTAATATCAGAAGTTTCCTCCTGAGGTGGGAGGTGTTTGGCAGGGCTGCAGTTCAAGGACAGCATGCAGCAGCGCAAGAAGAGCTTAATGAGAGAGTCAGAGTGTTGTCTTGGGGACTGAGGGCAGAAATATTCTGCCTGCATATTGTTGGGAGACAGCTCTACAGAGGGCTGCTGGGTTGAGGCAGTAGTCCCCTATTAGGGCAGGGATTGGGGAGAACCTCCTTCTGCTTGCATTTTGATAAGAAGTTCCCAAATTTGCACTTCCCAAATCAATACGTGAGCCAGAACATAGTTGGCGGTCAGTATTTGCACTTCTTAGAATTTTGCAGTACAATTCTGAGTAAAAATGCATACAAAAGTGTATATATTATGGACTTGCGCAGAAAAAATGTGCACAGTAGAGAAAAAATGTACAAAACAGCATTATATTAAGGAAAATGCTTGCAATATTAAGGAAAATCGCTTGCAGAAAAGTGTATATTGGACAAACCTGTGCATCAAATGGGTATATTGGGAAAATGCGCATATAAATTTTCATCCAGGTTTTTAAAAGTCAGAAACTGTGTGGAATCAGGACAAAACAAATTTCAGATTGGGAAAATGAGAAAAAGAGAGAAACTGAAATGGACAGATTTGTCCATTCCTGATTAAGGGCAAACTCTCCTTCTGCCCTAATGGCTGGGAAGGCACAGGTTCTGATTTTGACTTGGATGTGAATTTGCTGAATGCCCTTCTCAGCCAAGTTTTCTGGCCTCAGTTTCCAAAGTCCATTAGCTTGTAACAAATAGTGTCCTCCCTTATGGGGTTGCTTGTAAGGATGGCCATGATAAGGGTTATAAAGCAGCTTATTTCTAGAGGGATAGCTGTGTGAGTCCATTGCACCAAAAACAAGTCTTGTGGCACCTTCATGATGAACACATTGATTATGGCTGAAGCCTTGGTGCATTGGAGTGATGTAGCAGAGATTGTAATGATGTCTCCTGCTGAATGTCTTCTGGCTGTAGTTTCTAGTTTTGCGGTTGAAACGAGGGCAAGCTAAACATGTCTGTAGAAATGGAGCTCTGTTGCGAAGCAAATTATAATAACTTTTGTCAAAGAAAATTGGGGCACTCTGAATTGCTGATGGAATTGTCTTAGTACTTGCAGATGCAGTACATTTTCAGAGACGTGGAAGGGCCCTTGTCCTTTTTATTTAAATTTTCCCTGCTTGTGCAGGGTTTTATTTATTGATATGACTTCTATCCTGTAACCTTCAGCACTGTCAGGGCAATGGGGGATTCAGAGGGCTTTGAACGGGAGAAAGGAACATTTCTGTACTGTAATAATTGGTTGCGCACTTGTGCAAGCCTTTGCTCAAGCTGTGTGCACACAGCTAATGATATGAAACCTGCTTCTAAAAGCAGCTTCATTTTTCTTGCACAGTATTGATGAGGGAGGAAAATAACTGCTCTGTGTGCAGAAGAGACACCTTCTGGATTGCTACCTGGCTGTGTTAGCTCTGGTGCTCTCCTGACCTGTTTTTTTTTTTTTTTTAAAGCCTGGATTAGAAGAGAGATGAAGTGGCCTTTTACTGTCAAGACTGTTGGCTATCTAGCCCAGAACTGCCTGGTGACAGCTCTTTGGGGTTTCCAGCTGGCCTGCCCCTGCTCTCTGAGATCCTGTTAACTGGAGAAGCTAGGGACTGAACCTGGCAAAGAGGGTACCATCACTGTGCTGTGCCCCCTCCTCAACTAGCAAGGCTGTCTTCTTTCCTCCATCCATTATATGTGATGAATGGATTACATTGCAGCTAAGGGGGCTGAGAATAAAATCTCAGTTTATAGCCAGAGTGGGCAACCTTTTTAGCCCTGCATGCCACATTCCCTCAGGGGTAATCTGTTGGGCAGGCCTGCCCCTGCCTCACATCATGCACATAGCACACTCTGTCTTTCTCTCTCTCCCTCTCTCTTCTTCTCCCGCTGGATCCATGCTTCCAGCACTTTTTTCTCCCTGCATGGGTGAGGGCGTAGCTTCCTCCCTGTCTGGCTAGGGAAGGCTTTGGGGGCTTTTTTGTCCCCTGGCATCTCCTGTTTCCTCCACCCACTCCAGCTTCCATGCTCTGTGGTTTCTCTCTCAAGAATCTTATGCCTGAGAGAGAGAAACCATGGAGCATGGGGGCTAGAGTGGCAAAAGACCTCTGTGTCTGGTCCCTCTCTCTGCAGCCCAAGAAGAAATGAGAGACCCCAGGGGCCATTCAAGAAGGCCGAGGGCAGCATGCTGGCTGTAAATTGCCCACCTTTGGTGTATAGTTTGGAATAGCTCAAAGGTAACCAAAAATGGAGGAGTAGATGAGCCTCGCTTCTACTTGTAAATTTCAGGGACTAATTTAAATGGTCAGTACTGAGTTCAGTGCCAGTTCTGGTGATCTTTGGCAAATAGCTTGCAGAAAGAGGTCTAAAGGCTTACTGATTCTGGGAATTAACTTAAGTGAACACTTGAGGATTTAGTACACATCATACAAGGGGTTTCCCCTCTCAGAGAAATGTTCAATGCTGACGTTTGTTTTACAGATGATATCATTAAATTGAATAAGAAAGAGGAGAGGAAGCAGTATTCCCCCAGAATGAAGAGAGGAGTTCAACAGAATGGCACACGACAGTTCAGGATGAGGAGAACCAAGTGGGGAATCCAGGAGTATGCAGGTAGGTTGTCTGTTTCTGGAAAACCAGATGCGGGTTTCATAACTGAGCAGTAAAGTGCCAGACTTGTTTAAGCCCTCCCTTTTTTTAGGCAATATATCCAAAATATACTCATAAATATATTCTCATACATATACCAAGCAGTGCAGTATTTTCTGGCACATTATCACTTTAAGAGCATAAAATGCATTATGTATAAAGTTCAGATCTGATAGGAAAATAAGTATGTTTTAATTTCCTCCCAGTTTTTTCTGTCTTTCCAAAATACATTTGGAAATAGATTCCTCCCCTCTCTCTCCCCCCAGTGTCTTAACTATTTCTGGATACGTTGCCTCTCTGGGTGAAGGCTGTCTCAATCCAAGATTGGAGGAGACATGAGTCAGCGGTAGAGCCCCTGCTTTGCATGCAGAAGGTCCTAGCTTCAGTTCCCAGCAGCATCTCCAGGTAGGGCTGGAAAGATTCCTAATGCGTTTCGACACTGGTCTATATCAAGGGAAAAATTCTTAGAGATTCTTCTGGAGGATTCCCTCTCCCTTGCTTCTTCCCTTAGAAAATCTCTTAAGAGTTTTTCCCTTAAAAGACCAGTGTTGAAACGCATTGGGAATTGAATTGATGCAGCTGTTTTTTGATTTTGGTTTCCAGCCTTTGTTGTTGTTGTTGTTCAGTCATTCAGTCGTGTCCAACTCTTCGTGACCCCATGGACCATAGCACACCAGGCCTTCCTGTCCTCTGCCCTCTCCCGGAGCGTGCTCAAGTTCATATTCATTGCATCGGTGATGCTATCTAGCCATCCCATCCTCTGCTGTCCCGTTCTGCTTTTGCCTTCAATCTTTCCCAGCATCAGGGTCTTTTCCAGGGAGCTTTCTCTTCGCATTAGGTGGCCAAAATATTTGAGTTTCAGTATCTGTCCTTCCAATGAGCAGTCAGGGTTGATTTCCCTTAGGATGGACTGATTTGACCTCCTTGCAGTCCAGGGGACTCATAAGAGTCTTCTCCAGCACCACAGTTTGAAAGCATCAATTCTTCAGCGCTCAGCCTTCCTCATAGTCCAGCTCTCACAGCCATACATTACTACTGGGAAAACCATAGCTTTGATTATACGGACCTTTGTCGGCAAGGTGATGTCTCTGCTTCTTACTATGCTGTCTAGGTTTGCCATAGCTTTCCTCCCAAGGAGCAAGCGTCTTTTAATTTCATGGCTACAGTCACCATCTGTGGTGATCTTGGAGCCCAAGAAAATACAATCTGTCACTGCTTCCATTTCTTCTCCTTCTATATGCCAGGAAGTGATGGGGCCAGATGCCATGATCTTAGTTTTTTTAATGTTGAGTTTCAAACCAGCTTTTGCACTCGCCTCTTCCACCCTCAACAAAAGGCTGTTTAGATCTTCTTCACTTTCTGCCATTAGGGTGGTATCATCTGCGTATCTGAGGTTGCTGGGAGAATTATTAACAGTCTTACTTCCGACCTGTGATTCATCCAACCCGGCGTTTCTGATGATGTACTCTGCATATAAGTTAAATAAGCAGGGCGACAATATGCAGCCTTGTCGTACTCCTTTCCCAATTTTGAACCAATCGGTTGTTCCATGTCCGGTTCTTACTGTTGCTTCTTGACCCTCGTACAGGTTTCTCAGGAGACAGGTAAGGTGGTCTGGTACTCGCATTTCTTGAAGAATTTGGCTCAGTTTGTTGTGATCCATACAATCAAAGGCTTTAGCGTAGTCAATGAAGCAGAAATAGACGTTTTTCTGGCATTCTCTTGCTTTCTCCATGATCCAACGAATGTTGGCGATTTGATCTGTAGTTCCTCTGCCTCTTCGAAACCCAGCTTGTACTTCTGGTAGTTCTCGGTTCGCATACTGCTGAAGCCTAGCTTGTAGGATTTTGAGCATCACCTCGCTGGCATGTGAAATGAGTGCAATTGTACGGTAGTTTGAACACTCTTTGGTGTTGCCCTTCTTTGGCATGGGAATGTAAACTGACTTTTTCCAGTCTTGTGGCCACTGTTGAGTGTTCCAAATTTGTTGGCATATTGAGTGCAGCACTTTAACAGCATAATCTTTTACGATTTTAAATAGCTCAGCTGGAATACTGTCATCTCCACCAGCTTAGTTGTTAGTAATGCTTCCTAAGGCCCACTTGACTTCACTCTCTAGGATGTCTGGCTCAAGTTCAATGACCGCACTATCGTGGCTATCAGGGACATTAAGATCTTTCCTGTATAGTTCTTTTGTGTATTCTTGCCACCTCTTCTTAATCTCATCTGCATCTGTTAGGTCGCTGCCTTCTTTGTCCTTTATCATGCCCGTCTTTGCACAAAACGTTCCCTTGAGATCGCCGATTTTCTTAAAAAGATCTCTAGTCGTTCCCATTCTATTGTTTTCCTCGCTTTCTTTGCATTGTTCATTTAAGAAGGCCTTCTTGTCTCTCCTTGCTATTCTCTGGAACTCTGCATTCAGTTGGATGTATCTTCCCCTTTCTCCCTTGCTTTTCGCTTCCCTTCTTTCCTCAGCTACTTGTAAAGCCTCATCAGACAGCCACTTGGCTTTCTTGCATTTCTTGTTCTTTGGGATGGATTGAGTTGCTGCCTCCTGAACAATGTTACGGACCTCCGTCCATAGTTCCTCAGGCGCTCTGTCTATCAGGTCTAATCCCTTAAATCTATTCCTCACTTCCACTGTATATTCATAAGGGATATGATTGAGGTCATACCTGAATGGTTTAGTGGTTTTCCCTATGTTCTTCAATTTAAGTTGAAATTTTGCAAGAAGCAGCTCATGATCTGAGCCACAGTCAGCTCCAGGTCTTGTTTTGACTGACTGTATAGAGCTTCTCCATCTTTGGCTGCAAAGGACATAATGAATCTGATTTCGATATTGACTATCTGGTGATCTCCACGTGTAGAGTCGCCTCTTGTGCTGTTGGAAAAGAGTGTTTGCTATGATCAGCGTGTTCTCTTGGCAAAACTCTAGTAGCCTTTGTCCTGCTTCATTTTGTACACCAAGGCCATGCCTGCCTGTTATCCCGGTGATTTCTTGACTTCCTACTTTAGCATTCCAATCCCCTATGATGAAGAGGACATCTTTTTTTGGTGTTAGTTCTAGAAGGTGTTGTAGGTCTTCATAGAACCGATCAACCTCAGCTTCTTCGGCCTCAGTGGTTGGGGCATAGACTTGAATTACTGTGATGTTGAATGGTTTGCCTTGAATTCGTACTGAGATCATTCTATGGTTTTTGTGATTGTACCCCAGTACTGCTTTTCCCACCCTTTTGTTGACTACGAGTGCTACTTCATTTCTTCTAAGGGATTCTTGCCCACAGTAGTAGATATAATGGTCACCTGAATTAAATTCGCCCATGCTTGTCCATTTTAGTTCGCTGATTCCCAAGATGTCGATGTTCAATCTTGCCATCTCAAGCTTGACCACCTCCAGCTTACCTTGATTCATTGACCTTACATTCCAGGTTCCTAAACAATATTGTTCTTTACAGCGTCGGATTTTCTTTTCACCGCCAGACACATCCACAGCTGAGTGTCCTTTCGGCTTTGGCCCAGCCGCTTCACTCTTTCTGGCGCTACTTGGAAATACCCTCTGCTCTTCCCCAGTAGCATATTGGACACCTTCCGACCTGAGGGGCTCATCTTCCGGCGTCATCTCTTTTAGCCTTGTGATACGTTCCATGGGGTTTTCTTGGCCAGAATACTGGAGTGGGTTGCCATTTCCTTCTCCAGTGGACCGCATTTTGTCAGAACTCTCCGCCATGACCTGTCCGTCTTGGGTGGCCCTGCACAGCACAGCTTATGGCTTCACTGAGTTGCGCAAGCCCCATCGCCGCAACAAGGCAGCGATCCATGATTCTGGTCCCTATTCGTACTGTTGCTGGAAAGATCCCTGCCTGAAACCCTGGAGAGGCAGTGCTGCCCATCAGTATCAACAGTACTGAGATGGACTGATGGTCTGAGTCAGTATAAGGCAGCTCCCTTTATTCCTGTGTTCTTATTATTCATTACCTCAGTGCCATCAGCTCTCTATTGCTTCTTTTCTCTCTCAGGCTTTGGCAAAAACCGCTTAGGACGCAGAAAGCCGATGGCTGGGAAGAGGCGCCCCTACAGTCTTAAAACTGGGTTGGCCGCGAGGAAAGCATTAGGGACTTCCAAAGGCATCAGCCCCCTCAACAGATCACCCCTCAGTGAAAAGGTGCGTGCATAGATCTTGTGGTGTGCCATGTCAGGCTCTCTGCAGGGGGAGACCTGCTCCCTCTTTTTCAGTGTTGCACTGTGAAGATGCCTTGTCTACACTCGGGGTGGGATCCAGTGGAGGCACTCTGCTTACGGAAGGACCCTTTCTGCGAGCGCCGGTCCCTTTCTTTGAACAAAGCCACTATGTTGGATTCCACCTCATGTACTCTACTATTGACCAATGGGCAGAGGGCTTTGTAATCCACCCATCTCATTCATCCCCTGCTACTCTGAGGTAAGTGGTTACTATTTCTAGCTGAAACGGAAGCTGAGGGAATGACTCGTGCAAATCCATGTTGGGAATTTGTGGCTGAGCTAGGATTGAACCTAGATCTACACAATCCAAAGGCAGTTTTCTGAGCTGTGAGATGGTCTGTGTCTCAATGTGTGTTTACATGCACCTGACCTCTTGGCTTCCATAAAGCTGGAAATGAGAGTAGCTCTTAGATTTCTGCTGTAAGAATGACAAGGATTCAAGGGATACCTGCCTGATTTGCATTACATCAAAATAGATGGCGTTAAGTCTTATTTTAAGCCAAAGACTTTGTTACTGTGGCAGATGCACATGGTTAGAGCTGATTGAATTCTCGCTTGGCTCTCTCCCTCCCAGTTCCTCCTTCCCAAGCCCAGTCCACATGGTGTGCATAATCTGGTGAGCTTGTGTTTCCACCTCCTCCTTACCTTTGCAATCCAATTCTGTGCACTTTTATTCAGAGGGGAGGAGGTGTCGGGGGGGGCAGGGTCAAGCAATTCCTCCACCTCACCTTGGCCATGAAACATAGTAACGGGAGGTCATTTCAGATGGGGAGGGTGAAATGAAGGGTGCTTCTCAAAGGGAACAGCAGCCTGCATAGAGGTGGCAGGTGGCTGTGTCTCCCCAGGAGCTTCCCTGAGAACAAGAGCATAGTGCTATTGGCCTTGCAGCCAGAATCGCTCCTCCAGCCAGGACCAAAACTGGACTGTAGCCCTGGTTGCAAGTATGAAGTGGCTGGGGCGGGCGGGGGGGGGGGGGGGGCTGAGTGTGGCTTGTGGAGTCACCCAGTGAGGCAGAAGGGAGAGGCCCAGAATAAAGGGTCTCCAGACCTTTTCTCATGGCCAAAGGAAACCCAGAGTGCAGCAGCAGCAGCACTGAGAAGCAACCTCATAGGAACATCGGAAGCTGCTTTCTACTGAGTCAGGCGATTGGTCCATCTAGCCCAATATTGTCAACGCTGACTGGCTGCAGTGGCTCTCCAGGGTTTCAGGCAGGCGTTTTTCCTCACTTGGAGATACCGGGGATTGAACCTGGCACCTTCTGCATGCAAAGTAGAGGCTCCACCACCCTGAGTTAGGGCCGTTCTGAAGCCTTGGCCAATCATCTCGGGTGGTAAGGAAGGGGAGTCTTAAGGGGTCCACTGATTTCAGTGGGATTTTCTCCCAAGTAAATGTGCGTAAAACTGTAGGGATAATTTTTGTGTGTGTTTTTTTTTTAATACACACACACACACCCCATGTCTGTTAGTCCTAAGTGGGACCCACAGGGTAGGTCAAAACCATCAGAACAGCATCAAAGCCGAATGCATAAAAATCATGTAACACTGCGCCCTCCCCCCACCCCCACGAGGGAACCCAGATCAAAAGCAACACCTAAAAAATAACACTTGTCATGGCAAACCAGAAAGGCCCCAACTCATGTCTGCACCAACTACAACTCCGCTGGTCTCGTGTTGCCCTCAGCTTGGGGCCCTTGCCCTGGTGGGTGAAATTGTGAAGGCCTGAAGAACTGCCTCCAGGTAACCAGGCAGGAAATCTCATAGAGGTTTGTCCTAAGTTGCAGCTGACATACAGGTATGCATGAGCAGGTAGGCTAGCAAAAATCTGTTGAGGACTGGCAATGTTTGTAGGCAATTTGCAAGCACAGATTAAGCACGACTTTCACTTTTAAAGTTTTCACCAAAGCTGTTGGAAAATCATGCAGTTTCATGTGTTGTATAGTGTTGAATCACTGTTTATTTTTAGACTTTTACCACACCTCCCTGTGCTGTTCAAAGAAGCTTACAAAATTTACAGACAATAACAATAGCTTGAACATCTCCCAAACCACAACATGCAGAGCCGCAGATTAACAGCAGATGATCAGCAGATTGAAATTCGTAAGCAGCTCTGCTTGCCAGAAGCTGGTTCTTTTGGAAGGCAGGGTAAACGACTTCACTGAAGAGCTTCATTCCCATACTGCACACAGAAGCCTGGAAAGAACAGAGCATTGCATAGATCTGGGATGGGGAACCATATTTGGTCTGGGAGCTAGATTGCCCCCCCTTCTGCCATGGGCCTAATGATGTCAGGGGGCAGGACTCATTGAATTTTGCAGTGCTGGAAAAGAGGTTTAGTGCTAAGGAGTGCTAAAAGGGTAAAAAAAATAGCTTGTTTGCAAGCTAAATGTGACCATTTGGAGTGCTGTGGAGTGCTAAGAAGGTAAAATTTAGCTTGCAAACTCTTTGAATGCTCCATAGCAGTACAGATCAGTTTGCCACTGAGTTTCAGCAACAGATCACCTATTTTTTAATGTTGGGGGGAGCACCCCACAGACAGCAATGTACCCCACAGAATGTGGCCTGCAGGCAGGTGGAAGGGGCCACAGACCTCCCGCAGTTACTCACCTTGTCGCAGGGGGTGGGGTATGGTATCTTACGGTCTTTTATTGCTCCTCTTTTAACATGTGATTACGCTTGATCTTGTGTTCTGTTTAGTTATTGTGGTGTTGGATTTTATTATATTTTTGTATTTTGTTCTTGTTATGAGCCACCGTCCAGTTCTATAAGGAAAGATGGGTTATAAATCTCCTAAATACATAAAACATAAGCTTGTGGCACCTTGAGAGCTTACAGATTTACGGTGTCAGAAGCTGTTGTGGACTTAATCAGATGAAGTGGGCTCTAGTCCACAAAAGCTTCTGCCACTGTAAATCTGCTAGCCCGTAAGGTGCTGCAAGATTCTGTTCTGTAGTGCTGGCACTGCTGCCCCTCTGGAAATATTTTGGCCTAACTTCTACAATATCTCTTCCTAAGAACGTACAGCGGAACTACTCAGTTTTGAAAAGGAAGACAACTATCCAGAGGCCATCTGAGTTACAGCGAAAGCAAGGAGGCATTCTCAGGAGGCCCACTTTGTTAAACAGAAGGTGAGATCCATGTGCTATCTGCAGTCGCCTCGTGGTCCTCAACCCCTTCAAGGGATTCTTTTTTTCTCACAGTAATGAGAGCTATTTAAGGGAGGGGGTGTGGCTCAGTGGGAGAGCCCCTGCTTTGCACGCAGTGTCCCAGGTTCAATTCCCAGTATTTCCAGGTAGGGCTGGAAAAATCCCTGCCTGAAATCCCAGAGTACCGCTGCCAATCAGTGTCAACAGTACTGGGCTAGATGGGCCAAGGGTCTCACTCATATAAGGCAGCTTCTTCCTACGTTCTTATTTTGACAGCTGTAAGAGAAAACGATGTTAATTTCCCCAGTCATCTGGAAATGAATTACTTAATAAGGGTAATGCAATCCTTGTACGAAAACAAATGCAGGCCTTTAATAGAGTTTTGCTTTAATAGAGTTAATTAAGTGCTTTAATAGAGTTAATTTACCCATTGACGTGGCTGGATAAATTGACCTGAAGTTTGTGCTGAAGAAAGAGAAAAGTGGGGTTTTAAAAGCAATAATTATTGAAGTGTTCCGTTGCTGCTGTGAGTTTCTGTTGCTGGTGAGCAGCTGCCATTCTGGGCTCTTATATAAACCAAAGGGGTACAGATTGGGGGTTTGTGTGTGTGTCCATTATCAGTCCATTTCAACCCCGATGGAGTAGTTGTCCACAAGCCCACATTAAAATGTTAGTGATTCATTGTGCTCTTGTTCTGCACAAACATCACAACTGCTGATAAGATGTCTGGCTATAGCTTTGTTTCTTTTGTAAAATTCTAGCCTTTCTACCTAGAACAAGATCCTTCAATTTAACAACTGACAGATTATTTTGTTTCTTATTTGGAAGGGTTGACTACCTGGATTGTGCGTGCTGAGAAGTATCTAGTGACCTTTTAGAAAGGGAAGTTTAAGCTGCAAGCCTGTACTTACTTACCTTGTAGCAAGTCTCACTGAACTTACTTCAGAGTAGACATGCATAGGATTGCAATGCACATCATTCTCTTCTATTAATGCCCACTTAGGCCCTGTTCTGTTTGGCTTTTCCTGTGACCACTTGGGTGCTGTGAGATGAGCCAGCCTGACTTAGGGGCATTTAAATATACGAAGATGAGCATTATGCCAGATACACTGCATGTTTACACAGTGGCTTCCAATCTTCGTCAACACCATCCCATCAGAGAATGGCATCTTTGTGTGGGAACCACTTTCTCAGCATTTCACTCTTCCTGCTTTCCCTAACATCTCAACTAGGCTGTCACAGCAGTTTTGCCCCAGAGCTAGATGGAAGTTAAAATGCATCGTAACTTCTTCTTTTTTTTTACATGGAAGAATAAAGTGCTAGTGTGGAATATTTTCTGCACAGTGGATGTGCAGTCCCATTGTATGGGGAGAGATAGTGGGCGGCCAAGTAATTTTTCCGCTCATCAGTATTGGCGAGATCCTGGGTTGCTGTTAATTGGCACTGGGCCTTGGGGTATGGAAGTGGGTGTTGCCTTGTAGAAGCTTCAGCTGATGTATGGTTGTAGTTGCCAGCATGGTGGATGGGTCTGTTGCCTGTGTTTGGCAACAATTTTATCTTGCGCTGCATCACGTGGCAGAGTTGATGGGCCAGTATAATCTTTTTCAACCTAAACTTAACCCTCAGCATGTAAAGATCCATTTACACACGCAGAATATAGTTTACCTTCTTAACCCCAAACCACTGGCTTTTCTTTTCAGTGGTCTAATTGGGGTTGATATATTTGTTTGGTTCCATATCATCCTGCATACTTTGTAAGTAAAAGCAACCTGAGTATATGTCACTGAACTCGCTCATTTTCAACCTTTGTTACCAATATCTCTCGCTTGATCCCCTCCACCGGCAAAATTTTAGACTGGAATCTCCTCAGGGCAGGGCACTTGCGTATCTTCGTTATGGCACTCTGTAACAGTGTCATGTACATCAATGATGTGCCATTATTGATAACCCTTTGTAAATGTTTACAGAACTAATATACAGTCCCCTTCGGCCAGAATTGGAAATAAGTTATACCAGCAGAAAGACACACGCCAAGCAACTTTCCTCTTCAGGAGGGGCCTGAAGGTACAGTAGGATGCATAGCAATTGTGCTAAACGTCCCCTGCATTTCTCTCTCTGAGTTCTCTGGCAATCTGCACAGTCTGAAGAAATCTGGCTAAAGTGATTTTATATTCTTTTTACAGCTGAGTTCTGCTTCAGATGCTGCTTTACATAAGATCTCTGTCCGTGTCACTAGAAGGGTTAGGGTTATTTGGTGGGCCAGTTTTAATAATCAGATTTATTTATTTGTGTACTTATTTATTAGATTTATTAGCCGCCCATCTGGCCAGCTACCCGGCCACTCTAGGCAACGTACAGTAGAAATAACAAGTGGCTTATTTAAATTGTGGCACCTGTGGAGCGTCATGTCCATAATCACTGCCTGGGCGCAGCTTGTCGTGTTGTCTGAACCTGGGCTGCATGGCTTGTTGGAGGGGGGCTATCACCAAAAGAACAGTTCTATCCTAAACCATTCGTAAACCACAAAACAAAAAAGGTTTTAGGAAAATTGTGTATAGAAAAATATTCCAAATATGTAACAAATTTTAATATAATACATACGTACAAAATTTAAAACAACAGATTAGCAGTCCTATAGTTTCCCCTACATACATAGTTTCATAACTGGTTTCTACAAAGGGCTCTATAAATACACAATACACCTATCCCAAACGTGTTTTGACCTTGGTGGTCATCATCAGTGGGAAAAATATGTAAACTCTAATTACAGCCCTTGTTGCAACTAATATCTCATAGTATTAAATGTCCTACATAGAACCTGCAAAACAAAAATACACAGAATTAGAAATATCTGAGGTGTGGTTGCTTCCTCAAATAGTCAAATAACCATAAGTCAATAAAACATCTATGCTGTCAAGGGCTCCTTGGAAGCCTCTCTCAGTCTAATCTAGTAGCCAAGTCCAGACACAGACACAGGGTTTCTTTTCAAAGCTTTATTCTTCTTTTACAACTTAACAACTCTACTGTTAGCAACTAGATATGAGCAGCAGAGTACCTATGCCCTAAGTTGGAACAGTTGGTCCCCATTTGAAAGGGAATCACTGGCAGACCCTGAACTTAAGGGCTAGGGAGAGTCCCTCCCCTTTTCCCTTGGAAAAGTTGTTTGCGCGCCAACTGGGCACTACGCCTCCTTTCTGTGCCCTCCATTTGATGCTGCTCTCGGCGTCACACGTCCATCAAGTCTGCTTCCTGCGCTCTGTCACTCCCAGGACTGCTATCTAAGCTAGGAATGCCGGTGGGAGGAATCTCCATCAGCTGTTGGCCCTGGGAAAGATGAGCGCGCTCCTCTCCCAGGAGTGACTCCTCTTCCTCAGAATCAGAACTACTCTGGGGTTCTATGGGCTCAGTGTCCACCCTGACGTATTCATCAGTAAATTTTTAACTGTGCAGATTCTATGCTTCTCATGAAGTGGTTGGTAGCAAGGTACAATAAAAGGAGAGCAACAACATTTCGTGCCCAGAACATTTAGAAAGATAAAACAACCTAATATAAATTCACAATTAACCATACCGCAATAAAAAGCAACCGTAACGGCCCAGAGAGCATCCTACCAGTTAAATTTTAAGAAAGAACTGCTGCTTAAAAACATAGCTCAAATTCCATAGTTCTAAAACAGAAATTATAGGACCGCTAAGCTATTGTTTTAAATTTTGTATGTAGTATTACATTGAAATTTGTATATACGATTTTCCTAAAATCTGTTTTGTTTTGTTTTGTTTTGTTTTGTTTTGTTTTGTTATTGGAGGGGGAAGCAACCCTCCAGTAACCCTACAACAGCCCATGGGTTATTGGACCGTTGTTTCCCCCTCCAATAACACCACCCGGGTTCGGATAACATGACAAGCCACATCCAGGTGGTGATTATGGAAATCATGCCTGGCACGCGCTGCGATTGAAATAAGCCACAGTGGCTCATTTTGATCATGCGAACCAGGTCTGTGTGTTGTTCCTAACCAGTCTTCAGAAATGTAGTCTTGGGTCTGTGTTGTGTGCTTAAGATACGGAACAAGGCAGTGGGAAAGTATTGGTTATCCTCATCCTAAACCTGCAAGTTCTCTGTGTATCAATTTGATATACAGGATTTGCATAGCTTGGTTCATGGTTTAACAAAACTTTGAGCCAAAAAGAAGTAAGAGCTGGAGCACAGCTTGTTTCTACAGTGGGCAAAAGACCAAAGGGTTTCTGAAGTGTCAGGTAAGATGCCACAGCTCTGGCAACCTCTGTCAATCTAAGCATGCCAACTTTAACCAAAGCCAGAGAGTTGTAAAGTGAGGCAGGGAGCTGCGTGCCGTATGGGTTGGACCCAGAGAACGATGATGCTTGAATCTGACCCTGGAAGGGAGTCTCAAAGCAACTGTTGTGAGGAAAAGTATTTTCTGCAGTCCGCTGTTAGGCAGCCAGTCCTGCAGCACAGGTGACTGGAAAGTGTGGGAGGCAGGGCTGTGGGCAGAATGCAAGTCCCACTGGTTAGCAGAAGCAGTCGAGGGTGGGGGTGTGGAATGTAGAGGACATTTGAAGAAGCAGCACTTTAAAATGAGGTTGCGGGGAGAGGAATATCTTCCACCAATCAGCTGGCCATTGGGATCCCTTGGCCCCTCTAACCGAGGCTCTGTGTGTGTCCCCTGCCCCAGATTTATTCTGATATATTTATACCCTGCTTTTAATTATTTAATTTAAAGTGGCTAACAATCAGAGTAAAGCCCCATTTGAGAACATTGATATACCCCATCATATCGTAGTGCCAATCAGCTTCATAAATTTCTGTTTGCCAGGCAGGGAGCTTTATGGATCCTTGTGGAAACCTTGACCCCCAACCCTATTGGAAGGAATGGGCTAAGTTCCAGTAGCCTAGACAAAAAGGCCACAGTGGTCTATTGAATAGTGCTAATCCCTTCCTCCAACAACCGTCTAATCCCTGAACACTTTCAGTAACTTTTTTTGCACAGGCTTCAACTTGCTTGTTTTCAATAGGTGTACAGCTGAATTCCTTTTCTGTTTTTCCCCCAGGTGCAGGCGCAAGTACATCCTGAAGATGACCTCAATGGCCAGGGCGCAAAAAGATCTCGTCCGTAGGTGTTCTGATATAATGGGCAGAGCAACTGTGAAGGCATTAGTCCTACCTGTTAAAATGGCGGCTTTACTTTACCGTTGTCCTTTCTGTCCAGATGTTGATGTTGATATAGCCAGAGTGCTGATGGGTGTCTTACTCTGGCAAGTGAAAACATCTGTCATTTTTGGACAGTAGCCCTGGGATTTTACTGTGCCAGAAACAGCAGGCTGTGGCAGCTGCAGCAGAAACACAAGAGGTTCAGAAAGGTCATGTGGAGGGATGGGCGGATTCCCTACCTGCTGTTCCGGGGGGGAATCTGCCCGCTGGGGGAGGCGATCCATCCCTCACCCCGGAATCCTCTTCGGCCATCTCTGCTCCACGGTGATTCTGCAGAGCCGGCCACCGGCTCCA
The DNA here is from genome assembly GCF_057233095.1 of Heloderma suspectum. Classification (NCBI taxonomy): domain Eukaryota; kingdom Metazoa; phylum Chordata; class Lepidosauria; order Squamata; family Helodermatidae; genus Heloderma; species Heloderma suspectum. Next base: position 325,148,795 of record NC_139460.1, on the reverse strand, counting down.
TATTGTTGGCAATACGGCCGCCACTGACGTGCCGTATTGCTGGCTGAGGGATCTCTGGACGCAAATGGCGTAGTGGACGCCATTTGCAGCCGTAAAGCCCCTAGTTTAACCTAATTGCTGCCATTTTCGGATGCATTTCTATTTGAATCCGGCCTCATTGGGGTCCATGGTGGAATTCTCTGACATCCCTAGTCATGTGGTGCTGGCTGGGAGATTCTGGGAATTGTAGTCCAGCACATCTGGAGTGTACCAGGTTAGAGAAGGCTGCTCTAGTGTTAACCAAGGGTGTTTCTTGTGATCCCCTATTCGTAGCCTGTCGTAATGTCGTGTCACCAGTGCTGAAAGTGAGTACATTGTGAGCCATCGCACAGTTTGGGGGCCTGGGTAGTGGGAGAAAACTTTATATAAGACTGCAGCCATACGCATGCTTACTTGGAAACAAGTCCCAGGGAATTTGATGGGACTTGCTTCTCAAACATGCATTGGATCAGACTGTAAGTCACTGATTCCCAAATTTTGAATCGGGGCCTTCAAGAAGTCCACAGGGAGAGTCTTGTAGGTAGGTTCCGGGCACTGGCAATATATTAGAAGTCAGTGTATTTGTGCGGACGGGAATTAGGGTTGAGAAGTCAGGATGGAAAGGATAGGACTCAGTGCCCTGACTCCCTTCTGCCCTTCCTTTCTCCTAATCTAGTCCTCAGTTTAACTGGCAGAAATATTTTGCTCAATAACTAGCACATCTGTTGTCTTTACTATTGTTAATAATGATGATATTGATGTGGTGCCAACAATATACATGGAGCTTTACAGAGTACAAGAAGACAGGTCCCTGCCCCAAGGAGCTTACAATCTGTAATTTATCACTGGGTAGGCAATAGCGAGTGAAGTGGAAGCAGGAATAAACACGTAGAGAATATACATTATTTCTAGGTTTGAACATCTCTGAGCACGTGGTGATCTCAGCCGCCGCCACCCAGTCTCTGTCCCCCAAACAGTATTTTTTTTAAAAAAGAAATGCTCTCCAGTTTGCTTGCTGATAAAATAGGGCATCGTCTGGATGACATAAATAGGGCTTGTAAAATAGGGCATGCTCTTTTCTTGATAAGTGGGGAATGGTAGTTGCTTCTAGAAAAGTGGAATCTCCTGCTTCTCCTTAAGCACTCTAGACAGGAGTGTGTGTGTGTGTGTGTGTGTGTTTTAGGAGGGACAGAAGCCCTCTCATATGGAAACAGAGTACGTAGAATTGCAACCAGCTTGAAAGAAACTTGATGGGGAGCTGTACGTCGCTCCGGTTCACTGGGGTTGCTTTTAGAAACTGGCCCACGCAGTGTTCTAGCATCGGCAGCCTGTTTGGTGGGTACAGTATGCTGGTCCTCTGGAAAAGCCCTGCCGTCTAGGCTAGCCACTGTCAAATGTTGTCCTGATGACCCCCCTCAAGCCAAGACAAAATGGCTTAGCCCGTTCCTTTAGGCAGGCTGCCGAGCTGGGGAGAGGGCTGCTTGTATGCAAGCCCAGGGTGGATGGGTCAGTACAGCTGGGGGAAAGCTAGTAGCTGGTAAAAACAAGTTTTGCCATTCTGGGCCTGATTCCCTGCACTGTAATAGTGGGGATTGGAAGCAAGCTGCCTCTACAGCAACGCCTCCTGGCCCTTTGGGGACACCCTTTACCCAGTGCTGTGGTGTTTCTTTATGACTTGTCATTAAAGTATCAGCCAGTGAAAAATGTTTGCTGTATAATGCCAGAGGCACTTATTACTGTACGTTTAGTCTGGATAAATGGGTCTTGTGCTTCCTGACCAGATGGCGAACATCCACTACAAATGGAGGGATTTTGACCGTCTCCATTGACAATCCTGGCGCGATCCCGTCCCCCATGTGAGTAAAACAGCTTCTTTTTGTATTAGAACCTCCTGCAAAGCCCCATTGGTGAGGATAGTTGTGGGAACTGGAGGCAGGGAGTGGGGGGAGAAGCTGGCTGGCTGGCTGGCAGGCAGGCAGGCAAGGAATTGTGCTCATCATCTAGGCCAGGGCTGGGGAACCTCTCTCGGGCCAAGAGCCAAATTGAATTTTGAGGAAGCTCTTGGGGGCCACATTCCAGTGGTGGGCAGGGCCGAAGGCAAAAGGGTGCAGCCAAAAATACAAAACATACCAGCATATTGTAGCTTGAAGGTCTTACTGCCAGTAAATAAGCCGTAAGAGTGGCACTTCAACCTTTTAGAATGGAGGAGAAAACTGCACAAGGGTCGGGAAGCCACCAGATGATTGGCAATTAGGGGGAAGGGGGTGGGACTGGGGAAGGGGTGTGGCCTTCTGGGGAAGCCTGGTGGCTGGATTTGGATTCCCTACCCCTGATCTAGGCCCAGCAGTGGCATCACAACTGTGGCCTTATGCTCTGTGTTCAGCACCCTCTCTCTCCATGATTGGTTTGGCAGGAGATGGTTTGTCTCCTCTGCCTTACATTTTGGCGAAATAAAAATTTCCTCTGTTCGATGTGCTGTGGTGATGTCTTTTTCTACAGCTCTTTGAAGCCGAGGCTGACTAGTACTCCAATACCTCCTTTTCTCATGAAGAGGGATCAGTCCGAAGAGAAGAAGATTCCAAAAGGCGTTCCTCTGCAGTTTGACATTAACAGTGTTGGAAAGCAGGTTGGTTCTTCTGCAGCCAAATATGGTGGGTGTGCAGTGTTAACAAGAACAACGCGCTCCACCCGCAAGAAGCTTGGGCTGTTTTATTGTACTTTGGATCTTTCTGTGCAGTCACAGAGCAGTTGACTTTCTTTCTTAAATGGTTCTCAACTGCTTGCACTTTCCAGTTGGAACAACACAGTGTTGGCGTCTGCCTGACCTCCAGGGGCAGGGAATTCCAAAGAAAGGGGGCCACCACACTGAAGGCTCTTCTTCTGGTGGACTCCATTCGGGCCATAGGTCTATGTGGAACCACCAGGAGCATGCCATCTGATGACCTTAGTGTCCAGGCAGGTTGATGAGGAGAAGGCGCACTCTCAGGTATCCTGGTCTCACGTTCTTTAGGGCATTGTACACTAGTACCAAAACCTTAAACCTGGCCCAGTAGTGAATGGGCAGCCAGTGCAGTTCCCTCAGCAAAGGAGTTGCATGCTGAAAAGGGGCCGCTCTCAGCAACAGCTGAGCTGCTGTGTTCTGCACTAGCTCCAGCTTGTGGAGCAGTGACGTGCATCTCTTCTCCTTGATCTCATTACTTCTACTTTTGAACAACTCCAGTCCTAGTCATTCACCCACCAGGTCCTGCGGGAGGGAAGGAGATTAACTCAGGCTTACACTAAGGTCAGGTGATGGGTTAAGCAATGCTCACCTGGAAGACCTGGTTATTGAGGGGAAGAATAAACCAAGTGCCTTCAGGTACCAGAAGGAGTTTATTACAGGCCCTGCTTGGTTGTTCCAGGTAGCGACCCAAAACATGGGAACTTGGTGGCTCCTCTTCTCCTGCTTGCCAAGTTCCTCCTTAGTTCCTTAGTTCCAAGTTCCTGCCAGTACCTGGACACCTTCAGCATCGTCCCATAATTTGATCACCTAGCCATAATGTTTTGGACTCAACATACCTAGTCTTAAAGATTTGAACTTAAAGGCCATCACATCTTCCCCAAAGCCCCATCGCAATCATATGAACTCTCCAGGAGAAGCCGAATTAATGTTTGAGGAGAAAATCTCTGAAATGTTACCCAGATTCCATAACTTTATTCTTTGTCCGTCTTCAGCCTGTTTTAATGGGTGGCTGTTGTGGTAACTCACATCCTTCTTTGTTTACAGACAAACATGACCCTCAATGAGCGCTTTGGGATCCTGAAGGAACAAAGGACAGCCCTTTCTCAGAACAAAGGCAGCCGTTTTGTAACTGTGGGCTAGAGGCTGTTCAGGGGATACCTGTGCAAGAGGGTCCCATCTTTCTAAGGAACTGAATGAACTGTGGCCCGAAAAGTATGGGATCTGTTGGACTTTGTGTCAAGATGATGATGAAGCTGAATATCTTTTTTTTTTTTTTACTGCTTTTACTTTAAATAGTTAAAAGAAACACAACCCTCACATGATACTGGTCCATAAAAAAGAGAACATTTAGTGTGCTTGGGAAATGGAGTCAGGTTGCCTGGATGAGAAAGGAGTCTCTATAGAGCCCCAGCAAGAAGGAGGGAAAGGCAGATATACTTTTGGTTTCTTGGCAGCCAGTGGATTTTAGTGGTTAATCTGGTGGTCAGTATTTGATCCACCCACCACTGGAAAGCTGGAAACCGTCTCATTTCGTTCTGCCCCACTGCCAAAGTTCACACTGTTTTTTGGCGTAAACCTTCTGGTGAAGAGCACTTCCGTGCTCCAAGCCGCCTTTCTGCGGCTTCAGCTGGATGGTCTTTGATCCTTTGAAGCTCTGCAGTTCACCTGATGCCAGAGGCCAAATAGTTTGGAAATTTGAGGCAGTAAAATAATGCAACGTTTGTGGGAGAGGAATAGGCGTGTTGGCTATTGTCACACTTCTAAGCAACAGTAATCAAGAATGAGGCCTCACTGGGGCAGTTGCAAGAACCTGGTCCATATGCGCGAGAAATGAACATGTTGGTCTCTGTGGGGTAAGATGTTAAACCAATGCAAGTTAGGCATTTTGCTTTTTTCTTGCCCTTAAAGATGCTGGTTTGCTTCAAATATTCATTAGCTGAAACTATGCTTTGACCATTTAATGTTACCAGATAAGTTGTTTTGGTTGTTGCTCTGTTGTGTTGTAGAAATGTGCACTTTGTGACTCCTATACTTAGTGGTAGTTTCAACAGGTGAGCATCAAGGGACCTTCCTGTTGTACCAAGGGATCAGAAGTGGTGCAGTCGGCATATCAGCACACACCCAAACTTTCCGTGTGTTGGATTTTCTAATTCAAAACTTGCGTCATAATCTTCAGGATGGGTACAGTCCTCTGTCCAGCATGCAAACTTAATTGAGGTTAGCCATGTTCAGAACTGTAGCATGAGCACTGTAATTGCCTGTGATGACACTGCTTGCTTCCTGGACTAAAACTGTCCATAGTGGTCCACTGAGGTGCATTCATTGAGATAAAAGGATATGACTTGGTTTACTTGGTCTCAGAAACCCGGTCTGTGTAACACAATCTTAGTTTTTCTTTGAAATTCCCACACTGTTAATTTATTGTGGAGTTCAAAACAAAGATCTCTTTGGCAGTAGAAGGGCCTTCCTCATAGCAGTTTTAACATAGTCATGCATCCATGACAATTAGTGTTCAACTTCTTCTGTTTTTAATTCTTTGAAATATCTTCATACCTTTCCATTGGGGAAAAAAGTTTGGAATATAAACATTTTTTTTACCTTGTTAGTAGGAATTCTGTTCAAGGAGTCGTTAGAATTGAAGTAGGCTATATGCTGATGATCATCCTGTGTTTGTTTTCCACCAGGATGCAATTAAAAAAAATCCTTTTGCATCAACATGGATGCAAAACATTGATGCAATGCATCTCAAGAGAGCTAGTTTGTATTTAAGGAGAATATGCTTTAAACTGTACCTTTTGGTATTTTTTTTGAGAAGTTAATACATTTGGATCTATTCTAAAGCTGTTGGACTTTTTAAAAATAAAAAATGTTACAAGTTTGTGGTTGTGTGTACTTGGAATTGAATTGTGCAGTGCTTTGTATTCCACAAGGTACAATTTAGTAGTTATGAATAATTTCTCTTGACATTTGATATACTATTTAACTTTCTGCATGACATGGCTTACCTTAAGTGGGGTTGTGTGTATTTTATGCCAAAGAATTGCAGATCGTGCAGTTGGAATTGTTACCACCATTTTATTTTGTTTTTGTACATCTGTCATGCTTTGGCGCAGAGCTGGGGTTACAGAAGGAAATGGAAATGCAATTCACAGTGGGTAGAGTGTGTGTGCGTGTGGCGGGGTGGAAGCTTGCACAGTAATTCTTTATTCTCCTTTTAAACTCCCCCTAACCCCAAGTTCTCTGGGCAAGTGTTGTTGTTGTTGTTCAGTTGTGTCCAACTCTTCGTGACCCCATGGACCATAGCATGCCAGGCCTTCCTGTCCTGCGCTCTCTCCCGGAGTGTGCTCTAGTCCATATTCATTGCATCGGTGATGCTATCTAGCCATCTCATCCTCTGCCGTCCCCTTCTCCTTTTGCCTTCAGTCTTTCCCAGCATCAGGGTCTTTTCCAGAGAGTTTTCTCTTCGCATTAGGTGGCCGAAATATTTCAGCTTCAGTATCTGTCCTTCCAATGAGCACTCAGGGTTGATTTCCTTTAGGATGGACTGATTTGACCTCCTTGCAGTCCAGGGGACTCGTAAGAGTCTTCTCCAGCACCACAGTTCGAAAACATCGATTCTTCGGCGCTCAGCCTTCCTTATAGTCCAGCTCTCACAGCCATACATTGCTACTGGGAAAACCATAGCTTTGATGATAGGGACCTTTGTCTGCAAGGTGATGTCTCTGCTTCTTACTATGCTGTCTAGGTTTGCCATAGCTTTCCTCCCAAGGAGCAAGCATCTTTTAATTTCATGGCTACAGTCACCGTCAGCGGTGATCTTGGAGCCCAAGAAAATACAATCTGTCACTGCTTCCATTTCTTCCCCTTCTATATGCCAGGAAGTGATGGGGCCAGATGCCATGATCTTAGTTTTTTTAATGTTGAGTTTCAAACCAGCTTTTGCACTCTCCACTTTCATCCTCAACAAGAGGCTCTTGAGATCCTCTTCGCTTTCTGCCATTAGGGTGGTATCGTCTGCGTATCTGAGGTTGTTGATAATTCTCCCAGCAATCTTACTTCCGACCTGTGATTCATCCAACCCGGCGTTTCTGATGATGTACTCTGCATATAAGTTAAATAAGCAGGGCGACAATATACATCCTTGTCGTACTCCTTTTCCAATTTTGAACCAATTGGTTGTTCCATGTTCGATTCTTCCTGTTGCTTTTTGGCCCTCCAGTCTTGTGGCCACTGTTGAGTGTTCCAAATTTGTTGGCATATTGAGTGCAGCACTTTAACAGCATCATTTTTTAGGATTTTAAATAGCTCAGCTGGAATACTGTCATCTCCACCAGCTTTGTTGTTAGGAATGCTTCCTAAGGCCCACTTTACTTCACTCTCGAGGATGTCCGGCTCAAGTTCAGTGACCGCACTATCATGGCTATCAGGGACATTAAGATCTTTCCTGTACAGTTCTTCTGTGTATTCTTTCCACCTCTTCTTAATCTCATCTGCATATGTTAGGTCGCTGCCTTCTTTGTCCTTTATCATGCCCGTCTTTGCACAAAACGTTCCCTTGAGATCGCCGATTTTCTTAAAAAGATCTCTAGTCGTTCCCATTCTATTGTTTTCCTCGCTTTCTTTGCATTGTTCATTTAAGAAGGCCTTCTTGTCTCTCCTTGCTATTCTCTGGAACTCTGCATTCAGTTGGATGTATCTTCCCCTTTCTCCCTTGCTTTTCGCTTCCCTTCTTTCCTCAGCTACTTGTAAAGCCTCATCAGACAGCCACTTGGCTTTCTTGCATTTCTTGTTCTTTGGGATGGATTGAGTTGCTGCCTCCTGAACAATGTTACGGAGCTCCATCCGTAGTTCCTCAGGCACTCTGTCTATCAGGTCTAATCCCTTAAATCTATTCCTCACCTCCACTGTATATTAATAAGGGATATGATTGAGATCATACCTGAATGGTTTAGTAGTTTTCCCTACATTCTTCAATTTAAGTTGAAATTTTGCAAGAAGCAGCTCATGATCTGAGCCACAGTCAGCTCCAGGTCTTGTTTTTACTGACTGTATAGAGCTTCTCCATCTTTGACTGCAAAGGACATAATCAATCTGATTTTGATATTGACCATCTGGTGATGTCCATGTGTAGAGTCGCCTCTTGTGCTGTTGGAAAAGAGTGTTTGCTATGATCAGCGTGTTCTCTTGGCAAAACTCTAGTAGCCTTTGTCCTGCTTCATTTTGTACACCAAGGCCATGCTTGCCTGTTATCCCAGTTATTTATTGACTTCCTACTTTAGCATTCCAATCCCCTATGATGAAGGGGACATCTTTTGTTGGTGTTAGTTCTAGAAGGTGTTGTAGGTCTTCATAGAACCGATCAACCTCAGCTTCTTCGGCCTCAGTGGTTGGGGCATAGACTTGAATTACTGTGGTGTTGAATGGTTTGCCTTGGATTAGTACTGAGATCATTCTATCATTTTTGAGATTGTACCCCAGTACTGCTTTTCCCACCCTTTTGTTGACTATGAGTGCTACTCCATTTCTTCTAAGGGATTCCTGCCCACAGTAGTAGATATGATGGTCACCTGAATTAAATTCGCCCATGCTTGTCCATTTTAGTTCGCTGATTCCCAAGATGTCGATGTTCAATCTTGCCATCTCATGTTTGGTCACCTCCAGCTTACCTTGATTCATTGATCTTACATTCCAGGTTCCTGAACAATATTGTTCTTTACAGCGTCGTACTTTCTTTTCACCACCAGACACATCCACAGCTGAGTGTCCTTTCGGCTTTGGCCCAGCTGCTTCACTCTTTCTGGCGCTACTTGGAAATTCCGTCTGCTCTTCCCCAGTAGTATATTGGACACCTTGCGACCTGAGGGGCTCATCTTCCAGCGTCATCTCTTTTAGCCTTGTGATACGTTCCATGGGGTTTTCTTGGCCAGAATACTGGAGTGGGTTGCCATTTCCTTCTCCAGTGGACCACATTTTGTCAGAACTCTCCGCCATGACCTGTCCGTCTTGGGTGGTCCTGCATGGCATAGCTTATGGCTTCATTGAGTTACGCAAGCCCCTTTGCGACAACAAGGCAGTGATCCATGAAGGGGCTGGGCAAGTGTACAGTACGTTAAAAAGAGAAAATGCAAAATATGAAACAATGAATAAAAACAGCACATAATAAAACCAAGACAAAACCAACAGCAAAGAGTAAACACACTGCAGCGCTTAAACCACAGTAAAACCCAGCCTCAAAGTAAAGGAGTGCTAAGATCTAAAAGGACTAAAATGTCTGAGAGAATAAAAAGGTCCTTTCCTGCCTCCAAAAAGACGGTATTATAGGCAACAGGTGAGCCCCTTTGAGGAAGATATTCCATCATACATGGGGTGCCACCACTGCACAGGCCGTCTTGATATCCCATCTTCTGGCAGGTCCTTTTGCAGCTGGCCATCCATATATAAACCTTAACCTATTTACAGCACCCTTAAGGACTACAAATGTTTTAAATCATCAAAGTTGGGGATGCTTAGCGTGCCATATCCAGTTTCCGTGGCGAACCTGCAGGCATAAAGGAAACCTACCACCTGGTCTTACATAGCAATCATATTTTCTTTTTTGTAATCCCACAAAAAATGGATGAAATAACATATGACATGCTAGTTAATCAAAGTAGTAATCGTACTTGATGTGAGACCAAGTGGCAAGGCCGTTGGGAGTCTCTGATGCATTCTTGGTTGTTTGAAGTCCAAATATCTCATCGGATGGCTCCAGTGAACTTGCCTATGAACCTAGGGCCTAAAAAATTGGCCTAGGAAAGCAGGTGGTTCCCTTATAGACAAAAGGACATAGGTATAGTTATTCCTTAATCACACTTGCCCAGTTTATTTGAAAACGGTTCAGAACCACATTGGGTGAACTATATTGGAAAATGCAATAGTTATCAAAGGACTGATGATATTTGAGTTGGTTAATCAGCAGATCACAAGCATACTTACTTTGTTTTTAGATGATGAATACTTGTGTCCTCAGATGGTGCTACTTATAAAACGCATTCCCTTATCTTTAAGAGAAATGGGAGACTGCCTCTTAAGGTGGTGTTGGTCATAAGTACTTGGATGAAAAAAAAACCCTGCTGGACTATTAGTGATCAATTTAAACATTGCACCTCTGGAAAACACAGTTAAAACAGACAGTTCCAACTTTCCTTAGTTAACAGTATCTGTCTTGCCTGAGCCCTGATCACTCATAATCCATTTCCCATTGAATGTGGCTCAAAGTCACTGATGGGAAGTGACCTTCTCTTGTTGCTAAGGGGCTGTGAGCCTAGACTTCCCACCGGCTATCTGAGATTAGCTAGAGAGCTATTTCAACAGGCATTTATTTACTTTCTTACAATATTTACATACCGCTCCTCATCAGAAGATTTCTGAGCAATGAACAACATAAGAATAAAACAAAGGTTAAAAGAATTTAAAAAGTTAAAACATTTTTAAAAAGACAAACCCCAACGAAATGGAATTCAACAACCCACGGCTGGTCATGGAAGGAAGGCCTCTTGAAAGAACGTCTTCAGGAGGCGCCGGAAAGAACACAATGTTGGCACCTGCCTGACCTCTAAAGGCAGGGAATTCCACAGGAAGGGGGCCACCACACTGAAGGCTCTTCTCCTGGTGGACTCCAACCAGGCCATAGGTCCATGTTGGTGGGGAAGGAGGCGCTCTCTCCAGTATTCTGGTCCCAACTTGCTTAGGGCTTTGTACACTAGTACTAATATCTTAAACCTGGCCCGGTAGTGAATAGGCAGCCAGTGCAGCTCCCTCAGCAAAGGAGTTACATGCTGAAAGGGGGCAGCTCCCAACAACAGCCAAGCTGCTGTATTCTGCGCTAGCTCCAGCTTCCCGTATGGATTTAGTGGCTGTACCGATCTAAATGAGGGGTAGGAAGGATGTAGCAGGCACAAGGTTGGATTAACAGGTGCAATTTAGGGTCCCATTCTTTGCCTAGTCTGTGGCTAGGACTGCTCTCCTTAGAAGGCCTGTGCATGCCAACAAATCGCGGCTGTCCAGTAAAGGCTGGCTGCTTCAATGTCAGTGGGGCAGTGAATCTGCTCCAGGTTTCAGTCAGAACTCTAAAGTTTAGAGTTCTGACTGAAACCCAGAGCGCATTGCAGCCACCACTCTCCACTGCAGCTGTTGCTTCCTCACACAGCAAGGACTATTTTCCGCTCCTAGAAAACTTGGAAAGCAGATAAGAATAGAATGGCTGTGCTTTCTGAAAGATGGCTGCTCTTGGATATGCAGTTGGCAGGAAAGGGGAAAGCTGCACCCACTCTGGTTCCAGCATTTGACAGGAGAGTAAGGCCATTTCTTTTACAGCATGTGCGTTGGGGGTGGGGGACTCTTAGTAAGATAGCTAGCCAAAAACATGAGTGAGAGACATCCACGGAGCTCACTTAGTATCAACCAACAATATTTTTTTAAATGCATCACCGTAATAGTGGAAGCACATTTCCACATTTCGATACATCAAAGTTTTGTCAGGATTTTCCATATTCCACAGCAAGGGTGCTGCTCAAAGATTCAAGCCCCAGGCCCATCGGACACAAATCTGTGTAAAATCTGCACATGCTAATTTGTGTCTGTACATGCAAATTTAGAAATAATTGGATTTCTTCAAATTTCACAGGAGGTAAAGCCAGCCAATCAGTTTCTCATTCAATTAAATAAAATAAATTCTTCAATTAATTCAATATGACTTCACCCTGAGTCATATCCCAAACCAATGGAAAAAAGTTTTTTAAAGCTTAACTGACATGTGGGAAGGGGAAGATTGAACCCTTCCCAGCTGCAGTCCCCCTTGAAAATTGCCCCCTGCCTGGCAATTTAGCTGAGGAAAAAAACTTACATTGGCTCCAATGGGCATGCAGGGCTCTGTGCAATAGATCCAGGGCCCTGAAAAAAGGTGTGGAGCACTATTGGCCCGGGCCCTGCTCCACAGGAGATCCAAGCATGACAAGACAGCATAATATACTGCATATATGGTGCCAGCCAAACTGGCATGTTGGCAGGTGAGTCTCAGAACTGAGTATGCTACACACCGGCAGAGTAAGGAAACAGATAGACAGTATGGGCAGTATCTTATGCTGCCCGTGCACTTGTGGGAAGCTAGCAGTTCCTGAAAAACCGGAAACACTTGTTGGCCAGGTTGGTAGAGCTCACAAAAGGGAGCTCCTTTGACGTGTCCTGTTCCGGAGATGAGCATTCTCACTCATGTCTGGGGTTGTTTCAATAGCGCTAGCACAGCAGAACTAGAAGAGGTGGAGTGGCAGTACAGGATACTGCCCTGTGCTAATAATTTCAGAGGGGCTATAGCTCAGCAGTAGAGCCCCCGCTTTGCGTGCAGACGGTCCCAGGTTCGATCCCCAACAGCGTTTCCAGGTCGTGCTCAAAAGATTCCTGCCTGGAACTCTGGAGGGCCACTTCTGCCAGTCAGTGTCAACCGTACTAGGCTAGATGGACCAAGGGTCTGAGTTGGTATAAAGCCGCTTCCTATGCTCTTCTGAGGACGTTGGTTCTATCTAAGGCTGTAACACAGTCCTCATGTGTAGCAGCTCTTTTTGTGATCAGTTTGCCCACACAAACAGAAGGGGTTCTGCGTTACTGCCATATTCTGTGCACGTATGTGATGTGTTACGATCAGATAAACCTGTTCCTGGCTTGGTCACATTGACGCATGACCAAGAGACAGGAGAGGCAATGTTCCCCAAGCATAGACATGCATTCACTCTTGTGTTCCTCCCTCCCTTATTGACACCCGCAGTAGAAAAAAGGAGGGGGGGTTCTGTTCCCTTGCCTGTTATCATGCCTTTTTCTAGGGTGCAGTATTCTCTGCTTTCCCAGCCTGAATGGAAAAGAAAGTATTCAAGATGGCACTTTCAGTCTAGCTATATAGAGTAGCTTTTTAACTCTAAATAGAATCTAGGATTTTTGATGTTCAGCCACCAAGGTTTTGCAGTATGTAAATGTAATTTACATTCCACTGAAACCAGACTGGTAATCAGTTACAAATCTGTAAATGGAGGACAGCTCTCTTACGCTAGACCTAAATTATTATTTGTTGCTTATACTGCGTTCCAGAGTATGACATGAGTATGGTAATTTCCTTAATTATCACAATGTGTGTTTTATTTATTAGCTTTATATCCCACCTTTTCTCCAAGGAGCTCAAGGCAGTATAGATGGTTCTTCCCCCACTCCCCCACCCCCATTTTCTCCTAATGGCAACCTTGTGAAGTGGGTTAGGCTGAGACAGCATGTCTGGCCCACGGTCACTGAGGCAGCTAAACAGCTGAGTGGGGATTTGAACTCAGCTCTCCCTGCTCCTAGTCCGATACTGCACCACATCACACCTGCTCTAGTGAAAGGATGCACAACCCATGGGCCACAGGCACCCCCTAGCCCTCTTGTGAGGAACCCCGGCTGCTGCAGGTAATTGGCAGCTCACCCCAGGCTTTTTGCAATTTCAAAAAATAGGATGCTCTAGAAACAGGACTTCTATGGCAGGAATGATAGAGCACTGTGAGAGCGGCTCCCATAGTGGCTTTTTAAAAAGTAAGAAAACTGGGGAAATTGTGTGTGTGTGTGTGTGTGAGAGAGAGAGAGAGAGAGAGAGAGAGAGACAGACAGACAGACAGATAGACAGACTATATGGGGAGAAATGTCTGTGTGTCTGTGTGTGCGCACTTGTGCAGCCCCGGGCCTGCATCCAACACAGGATGTGGCCTTTGGGGTGGAAAGGTTGTGCACCCCTGCCTAGTGTCGTGTTTTAGGCTGAGGAGGCAATGAGACTCTGAACATTTGCCAATGAGACCCTGCTGGCTGGGCATGATGGGAGTTGCAGTCCAATGCATCTGAAAGGCACCAGGTTGGGGAAGGGTGACCTAATGTTTTCCTTGAGACTTGTTCCCTGGGAAGCGTGCGCAGGAGAGCAGCCCCATGCAACGCACATGCTTCCTCTGTGCTGACCGCGCTTAGGATCACAGCCTTAGCTGTCCGATGACAAAGGACACAACTGTGTTATTTGTCGCAATGGTTTTCTATGGTTATTTATTCAAGTGACTCTGGCTATCAGGTTTTTTTCTCCCTACCAATAAAGTTGGTTGCTCCCAGCATTACCCCTTTACTGCTATCTGCCTCCTCTAGAAGAGAGATGAGAGCTCATCCAGCAGTGAGACATCAAACCTGGTGAGAACTCCCCACGCACCGTGGAGCTGAATTTAGCCAGACTGCTGTGGACCCTTGGAGTGCAGTAAAGAGCAGTGTTAGTAGATTATATTCTTGTTGTTTGGGTCCTGTTGATCTTGATTTTGCTTGGCACTTGTTCCATTTTAACAGTGGAGGTTGGTGGCTCCAATAGTCAGCCAGAACTCTACAGGAGCTATCCAAGGTGCTCCGCAGGGGGAGGGTTAAGCTTCATACCTTGGATAGCTCCTGAAGAGTTCTGGCTGGTTCTGACTTGAAATCCAAAGTGCATTTGCCACCCCACTGACATCTGAGCCACCAGCCCCCACTGTATTTTAATATTGAATTTGTTACATTGAGCGCACTGTTTTTATATTGATTTTTTATGGATATGTTTAGTAACTTGGTATTTCTTTCAAATGCTGCCTTTTGACACAGTGACGTTTACTATAAGCCGTTTTGAGTAGTTTGCTATAGAGAAGCGGCACATAAATATACTGAATACAAGAAATGTATACCTTGCACAAAAGGGCAACTAAAATGATCAAGGAGCGTCTCCCCTATGAGAGAAGGTTCCAGCAGGTGGGAATGTTCAGCTTGGGGAAAAGGAGGGCAAGGGGAGACATGATGGAGGTCTACACAATTATGCAGGGCATGGAGAACGTGGAGAGGGAGACATTTTTCTCCCTCTCCCAAGGTACTAGACCTTGAGGTCGTCCTATGAAGCTGGGTGGTGGGAGACTCAGGACAGATAAAAGGACGTCCTTCTTCACCCAGCACAGAGTTAAACTGTGGAACTCGCTACCACAAGATGTGGTGATGGCTACCAACTTGGATGGCTTTAAAAGGGGGTTGGACAACTTCCTGGAGGAAAGGGCTATCAGTGGCTACTAGTCCAGGTGGCTACGTGCTACCTCCAGGACCAGAGGCAGTGAGCCTGTGCGCACCAGTTGCTGGGGCACATGGGTGGGAGGGTGCTGTTGTGCACATGCCCTGCTTGTGGCTTCCCGGTCGACAGCGGGTTGGCCGCTGTGTGAACGGAACGCTGGACTGGGTGGACCCTGGTCTGATCCAGCAGGGCTCTTCTGGCTGCCTCCTCCTCATGTGTTGGACCACAACCCGCAGCATCCCCCAGCCAGCTCTGCCAGATTGGGGCCGCTGTCGTCCGCCGCCGGGTTGCCTCCCTTTCACCGCTCCCGCCGCCGGGTCCCTCCAGGCGCAGGCGCCTTTCCTTTCCGGCGCCCCAACTCAACTCGAACTTCCGCCCGGCTCTCCCCGCGCAGGCGCCCTCCCTCCCTCGGTCGCCCTCGACGCGAACTTCCGCCCGGCTCTCACCGCGCGGGCCCGCTCTCCCCCCCCCCGGCCGCTGCTTTCCGCGGGGCATGCGCAGTGCGGCGGAACTGCTGACGAGGGGGGTGGGGAATGGCGGCCGCGGCGCTGGCGGCGGCGGAGGGCGGCGGCGGAGGAAGCGGCGGCTGCCCGGGCGGGGGCCCCGGGGCCCTCATGTCGGCCGGCGGGGGCCTGGCCGCGGCGGGCTGCCCGGGCGGCGGCGCGGCGGGCCCGTCGTCGTGGACGCGCTCCCTGGAGCGGGCGCTGGAAGAGGCGGCGGCCAGCGGCGCCCTCAGCCTGAGCGGCAGGAAGCTGAGGGACTATCCGCGGGGCAGCGCCGCCAGCCACGACCTCAGCGACACCACCCAGGCCGGTGCGTGCGGGGACTGGCGGGGGCCCTGGGGCGAACGCGCGGGCGCGGCGGGGCCGGAGCCCTCAGGGCGGCCGCCCCGAGCTGGCGCCCTCCGGGGGTGCCGGACTACAACTCCCAGCATCCGGAGGATGCTGGGAGTTGTAGTCCGGCACCCCCGGAGGGCGCCAGCTCGGGGCGGCCGCCCTGAGGGCTCCGGCTGGAGCTGTACGGGGGGATAGCAGCTCCCCCCGGATGCTGGGAGTTGTAGTCCGGCACCCCTGGAGGGCTCCGGCTGGAGCTATACGGGGGGATAGCAGCTCCCCCCGGATGCTGGGAGTTGTAGTCCGGCACCCCCGGAGGGCGCCAGCTCGGGGCGGCCGCCCTGAGGGCTCCGGCTGGAGCTGTACGGGGGGATAGCAGCTCCCCCGGATGCTGGGAGATGTAGTCGGCACCCCTGGAGGGCGCCAGCTGGGGGCGGCCGCCCTGAGGGCTCCGGCTGGAGCTGTATGGGGGGATAGCAACTCCCCCCCCCCCCGCAGCAGGGGAAGGCAAGCGCCGCCCCGTGAACACGCTTCTCGGCGCGGAGGCAAGCCGCGGTGAACGCAGCAGGCCTTTCCCCCCGGTGAGCGCGCGGAGGCTTGCGCCGCGCTTCTTATTTGGAAGTTACCCGGAGTGTTTTTGTGCCGCTGCGGCTGCTCAGCCGCGAAAAGGGCTCCCAGAGCGGCGTGCCGTCAATCCGCAGGGCGCAATCCGGGGCGCGTTGAGACGGAGAAAAGGCCTACAACTCCCAGCGTTCCCTGCCTGGCTGGCTGGCTGGCTGGCTAGGGAATGCTGGGAGTTGTAGGCCTTTTCTCCGTCTCAACGCGCACCGGATTGTGACCCGAGATGCTGTGAAGGAGGCGCATCACATCTCATGGTGTGTTGTTTCGTAGCGCAAAGGTGCGCATGGCCGTTGAGAAGTCAGGCCCGCCGAGGTCAGTGGGTTTATTTCTGAGGTAGCTGTGTGCCAACCTAGCAGTTCGAAAGCAAGAAATTGCAAGCAGGTAAATAGGTACCGCCTCGGCGGGAAAGGTAACAGCGTTCCGTGCACCTCGGTGTTCAGTCATGCCGGCCGCATGGCCACGGAAGCGTCTTCGGACAGCGCTGGCTCTTCAGCTTAGAAACGGGGATGAGCACCGCACTCTAGAGTCGGGCACGACTGGTTGGGGACACCTTTATCTTTTTAGCTTGTATAAAACTAAGCTCATAGTGTAGTGGTGAGAGTGACGGACTGGGAGCCGGGAGATCCGGGTTCTAGTCCCCACTCGGCCATGGAAGCTCACTGGGTGACTTTGGGCCAGTCACAGACTCTCAGCCCAACCCACCTCACAGGGTTGTTGTTGTGAGGATACAACAGAGAGGAAGAGGATAATGTAAGCCGCCTTGGGTTCCTTGCAAGAGGAAAAAAGGCGGGATATAAATGCAATAATAAATAATAATAAACAAAATAAATCCAGCGGGGTTTACTTCCGACTAAGTGTATAATGGTATGGACCAGGTGGTGGTGCACAGGAGGAAGGGTAGCAAGGGGGTGAATGCACCTGCCTATATTTAGGCTTAATTTCACATAAGGTTTAGGATTAGAGTTGCAATCTTAAAAATGTTTACTGGGGAGTAAGTTCCATTGGAGTCAATAGGACCCACTTCTGATAAACATGCATAGGTTCGGGCTGGGTTCCTGTGACTTGGATGGAGCAATCCTATGGGGATGGTCGTCCACCCCTGAACTGGGAGGTGACCGCCTATCCAGTGCACAGCGGGAGGAGCGTGGAGGGGATCATCTCCTCTGTGTTCCAGCCGCCTTGCATTCGTGGCCTAACAACTGATTTCGGCTGAATAGCCACAGGACATTGGAGTGCGGTGGGGAGGCCGGACAAATAAAAAGTGTCATACCAGCACTTACAAACTCCCTGCCCTGCCCCCAGGAATGCCCCCCCCCCACGCTGCTCTTATGAGCGTGGAGCGCAGGGACGATCCACATTGCCTACAAGGAGGAGTGGGAGGGGAGGCAGTTCTCTGGGAACTGACCTCGGAGCGCGGGCTCCGTTGGTTCCCAGGAACCGACCCATCCTGTGGCCATCTAGCCACTGTCTAGCAGCCATAGGGTTGCACCCTAAGTAGCACACTTTAAAATCTGTGGTCCAAGCTTTTGTAAGTTGCAAATACTCAGTTTCAGATGCAAAAGTGGAATGACTTTTGGCAAATATCAATGTGGTTTTGTTCATGAAATATAATAGTTATGTAGTTAGTATGTGTTTTGTATAGCATCTTCCATCTGTGTGAGTATGTACACAGGAATATAAGCAAAACAAAAGATCTTGCAAAAGTGGAATGAGTGGTAGAGAAAGTTTGTGCGGCTCAGTCAAATAACCAAATATTTATTTAAAAATTTTGATCCACATTTCTGTTGGAAGATACTTTGATATGATGAATGGTAGTGATTAGGTTTTATATAGTACCCTCGGTAGATTTGACTACATTTATAGAAAAACAGAGAAGAGCACAAGGCAGGTCCCTGGCCTGAGGACAAGCCTTATAATATAAATTTGATGAGGGGGTGCTAGGTGTGGAGAAGGAGAAGGAGAAGCTAATAAGGGTTTAATCTGAACAAATGCATTTACACATGCTAAAGGTTTGCTTCAGTTGAGGGCTGTAAAACTTACAACCTGCTTTTCTACTATATAAATGCTGAAGATGGTGTACAACTGACCTGCAACAAATTAAAATGATGCAAAACAAGTAAAAAAAAAAACAGTGGGAATGGGTGGCAGATTGCATTGCTTTGGCAGAATAAAGGTCTTCATCATTGAAGTATAGGAGTTCCAAGGCTTTGACAGTTACACTTGCCATGGTGAGTGTGGCACTGCCTTCTGGTGAGCTTAATGAGTGAAAAGCCTTCTTCTTGCTTTGAAGTTGTAGAGGTGGGCGGGGATCCTCCTGGCAACTTCATGCTAATTCCCTTTCCCTTTCCAACTCCAAGTTTGGAAGGAAAGCTGGGGAGTTGGAAGCATCCTCCCTGTCTCTTTCCCAGATAGCAGAGAAGTAGGGAGGAGTGGCTTCTCTGCCGCCCCTGTGCCATGGGGGCTCTGAGCCTCTTCTCTGAGCACCAGCTTCAGGAATGCTCTCTTCCTGCATTTCTCATGGGAAAGGTTGTGGGGGGTGGATGTGTTGTTTGCTTTCACCCAGCTGGTCCTGCTGGAGGAGAGGAATCTGGTGACCACAATTTTGGGGTTGGCTAAGAAAAATTGTAGCCTTCTGAGAGTCCCTAAGGTGCAGAAAAAATAGTGTGGAATACTGAATCTCCACCCCCCCGCCCAACACATGTTTTATAGGGAATTGCATGGAGCCATGTGAGCTGGGAAGACCCACTGACTAGAGCAGGGGTGCAGAACCTCAGGCCCAGGGGCCAAATTTGACCCTCTGGAATTACCCAGAAGGCCCCTTCCAATGGCCCCATCTGTTTCCTCCCAACCACTGATTGTTTAGTGGTTTTCTATGCAGCTGTTCTCCACATTCTGAAAGGTAGAAATGCCTAAGGCTTTATGCTAAAATATGTTGAACATTTTGGCCTCACCCCTTTTGCCTTCAACCCCACCCACCACTGGAATGTGGCCCCTGACAGCTTCTCCAAAATTGAATTTGGCTCTCAGGCTGAAAGAGGTTCAACACCCCTGGGACTGGAGAATAGGAAGCAACACTTCAGGAGTGACAGTTGTGGTGGACAAAATTAGATCTAGACTAGAGATGTAACATTTCTGGAAATTTTGAAGCCATGGGGGGAAAATATTTTTTTCCTGTTTTTTAGGGGGGAAATGGAAATTTGGGGGGAAATTGAGAAATAAGCAATCCCCAACCTAGTGTCCTCCAGATATTTTGGACTTCAGTCCTGACAGCCTCAGGCAGGTTGGCCAGTGGTCAGGAATTGTAGTCCAAAACAACTGTTGGGCAACAGGTTGAGGAAGGCTGGTTTGCTCATAAAATTATTATGTTTGAAAACTTTGAAAAGTGAACTGAGTTAGTACATTTGTAATTATTGTCTGATTAAACTATACTTTTAAAACTTATTATACCAAACCTGATTAATTTTATGAGCAAACAAAGTTATACATAACATATTTTTAGATTCTTGGTTTATATCTGACCAGAGAGGAGTTCAGCAAGTAGTCCCTGAAACATCTGAATCATCCTAGAAGCCAGAAGAAGCAGGAAGAACTGGAGGCAGAGGAAGACAAGTCCAGAAACACAGGTCTCTGTAGAACAAAACCCAAATGGTTACGAATGTACATTTTCTTCCAAATTATGAGGACTCTATTTACATGTTAAGAAACTGAGCATGACTTGGAGCATCCCAAAGCATCTGTTAGTAAAAGGTATATTGATTGGATCAATAATTTTAATAAGAAATAGAAGAAATAACTACGCTGAGACTGTTACAGAGAGGATTAAAAAACATTTTCCCTCATGGGTTCATTCTTTCCAGACATTTTACATTTCTAGTCTTTCTGTAAAAGTCTTCAAATTACATAGTTTTTAGAAATCATTTTAGGGTGGGGGGAGTAAAGGCTTGGTAACATTATATTACCTTGTCTTAAATTCTAGAAGAAAGTATTTCATAATCCAAAGCTTCAGTTTTTCAGAAAAAACAAAAATAGTCCTTGGCAAAAAAACACAGAAAAAAACTTTTTTTTCCTGAATTTTTCCAATTTTTTTTTCTGGGCCTTCACATCTCTAAACTAGACCCAGGGATATGTGGGGAATTTTTAAGGACGTTTTGATCATAAGCTAGGGAAGAGTTGGAGCTTGGGTGCTGAGTAGGACCTCTTCCATCATGTAAAAATCTGTCATATGAATGTGTAAATTATTGTTCTGTGCTGTAGAGTTGAATATTCCATTCTAAATATGGCCTTGGCAAGACTGGTAACTGCCAATTTCACAGTATGCTTACACAAGCAAATGCAGAGTCTAAGTGTGGCAGTCAGTGCTTAAGATGGGTAAAATGATGCAAAGTGGATTAAGTATTTACAGGCCTGTCTAAATGAGAACAAGCTGTCAAACTGGACTGTGCGGGATGAACAGAGTACAGATAGACAGATAGATGAATAGTCAAATAGCTAAAAAGGAAGGAATATAATTCAGTGACGGGAAAGTACAGTGTTTACTTTGTATATTTGACATGTGATTATGATTAGTGCTGTTTGTTACAAATGTAAATATTATAATGAGTCAGCTTTGTGAAACCTCTCAGTTTCCATTGTCAGATGGATTCAGATGTTACCATCCATGGATGCAAATTTTGAAACTGATAAAACTATAGAAAAACTTGGTATGTTTTTAAAACATAGGCTGCTAAAGAAAAGGTGCAGTTGAAAGAGTTTTGGATGTGAATCTGAGAAACCTGCGTTCAAAGCCAGTTCAGTTGTCTCTGAACTTGCTGGGTGACCTTGGAAAAGTTAACATTAAGTTATGAATAATGGAAACCAGGACAGAGTTTTCAACATGAATGTTGTATCAATTTTTCATATTAAAAATGCCATAGATATTGTGATGATAGTGTAACAAGTCACATATTTGTGGTATAATTGCAGAGATTCCAAAAATCTGACTAATATTTGAGAAATAGTATTTTTAAGATATTCAAAGCTTTCTGCCTTTGGAGAAAACCAGTGCTTGTGCTTTCCTCCAGGTGCTAAAACCCCCCCCACTTTAGATACATTCTTGGTAATCCTAGCAATCCTGTAAGATAGGTCAGTATTATTACCCTATTACAGATGGGGGCTGAAGATGAGAGAAAGAGAGAGGCCTGGTTCGCATGTAACAACAACCCAGAACATGGGTTGCTGTTGAATCGTGGATTGTCATTATGTGTGAACCCTGCACTATGGTTTAACCACAAACAACCCATGATTTGTTGGGTTGTGAAATCTGGGTTATTTGAGGTTAACAGCCCATAGTTAAACTATAGTGCAGGGTTCACATGTAAAGACAACCCATAATCAACCTGTAGGGCCAGTTCACATGTAACAGCAAATCGTGGATTTAGCCCCTAAATAACCCATTGGTCTGTGTTTGCACATCATGCTCACAACCTACAAATGGGCAGATTGGAGGTTGTTTGAAGAAAGTGGAAGTGAGGAAGTGCTTTTGCTTGCTCCATGTCGTGCATGAGTCACATGTAACATGATTTGCCAGTACATGTGAA
Organism: Heloderma suspectum; assembly: GCF_057233095.1. NCBI lineage: Eukaryota > Metazoa > Chordata > Lepidosauria > Squamata > Helodermatidae > Heloderma > Heloderma suspectum. The sequence continues at coordinate 325,126,916 of NC_139460.1, read as the reverse complement.
TTGGTCATACTCTAGGTTGTTATTTGTGAACCAGATCAGAGAGTGACTTGTTTAAGGCCACCTAGTGGGTTGAGCTGGCTGAGCTGAGATTTGATTTGGGGATTTTCTGGTTCATAGCTCATACTTTTAATGACTAGAGCAGTTTCAAAATGTAACTCTGGTATATATCCTAAAGCTTAGAAAGCAAATGTAATGAGTCTATGTCTGTAACCCTGAACATAACTACTTGAAAGTAAACTCATTGAAATTAGAGTTCAGATTCACTCACTCAGTTTATTGATCCAGTCAACAGACCTCACAATAAGACCTATATATATACAACAATAGAAATGAGAGGATAATGTACAAGGCCATAACTTGACTTAAAGAGAAAAATTAAAGTTCCACTTAAATTCATTTCAGAATGGAGATGCAGATTGTCTGGCTTCAGTTATTCATGCCTGACTCTTAAGTTTGAATGCTTGCGGTTGATAATACTGTATAACAGAGCTTCAGCTATTGGGTGGTATAGAAATGTAATAAATAAAGCAGTACAATTTAAAATCCATTCTTGTCTGCTTTAATCCCTTCAGAATCAATAATTGCTTATGCTTTCTCATCCACTCTGATGTTTGGGACAGACTGTAATGTACATACCCAGCGCACGCTCTTCCCCATTGTTAAAATGTCAAGTGTCATTAGTGCTGCACTGTGTGAAGTGAGACTTCAGGGCTGGGAACTGCTTTTACTGAGCATCTTTTGTGAGGGGAGGTGGCATCAAGTCCTCTCACCAACTTCTGCCCGTCACACTCTCCTATTAGAAAGCCAAAGCTGTGAAACTCCATACAGAATGATGTGCGGGGTTGCTAGTAATATATTTTGTAAAATGAAATATATGATAGGTTTGTATGGAACTGGGGTATGAAACAATGTTTTTCTACAGAAAGAGCTGGCTGTTGGGATGGGAGTCTTTGGGTTGCAAGATCTCAACATCTTGTTCCAGCCTTTTTATTCTTGAGGGTTTTGTAATGTTGGACACTGTAAAATAAAAATGCTGGCAATTGCTGGAAGACAACTGAGGGGCACATTTCATGAACTAAATCTTTCCTAAGCAGAAATATGAAACAAACAAGCCTTGAAGAAACATTGTAAAATACAATGAACAATAGTTAGCATTGACACCTCCCACTGTTAAAAACCCTGTGTGAAGATAGTGGTGAGAGAGATCCAGTTAGGTCTGAGTAAATAGATTGAAGACTGGAATATCAGCAACACTTAACCAAAACAACTGTTCATGCTTTCTCTTCAATAATGTGTCTGCTAAATGTAAACTGTCAGGGAATGGAATTAAGCCTCTTAGCACATTTTTACCACTTCCTTAGCAAGCCCTGCTCTCAGTCTTCATCTCTGTGATTTTTCTTTTTTACAAAAACATACACTATCGTCTTCTATATAGGTAGAAGCCAGGATGGTTCTGAAGTCTGTGGGCAGAGACTGTCTTTTTTAATGATTGTATATAAGCTGCTCCAGGAATTCTTTTTGGCTGAGAAGCAGGATAAAAATGCTTTACATACATACATACATACATACATACATACATACATAAAAGGGTGCAGTCCTATGGCTGCTAGACAGCGGCTGGACATGCAGTAGCAGTAATAAAGTATTTAGTAGCACATTGTGGTGAATGAAATGGTAGCTGCTTCCATTGTCAAGGCAAGAAACCAGTGATGTGAGTTTTCTGGAAGTTCACTGACAAAGTGGGCTAATTTAGTGTTCATTTTACTTGTATTTAGTAAACAAAAAAGCTTTTAAAAGTAGAAGAAATTTAAAGTACACTTAATGTGATTCAAATGTTACATTATGTAGACTTTTTAATTGGAATGCTTGTAAAAATTGAAAGACAACAGCATATACCTCCTTTACATTATTTAAACTTAAGAAAAAATGGTACTGAAAATAAAATGAATAAAAAATGAATAAAACTAATCACACAGTAAATGTTATCAACCCAAAGAATTGTGCATGATACGCTGATAACCACTCATCTATTTCAACAGAGTTCAAATTTCTTCCACTGAGGTTGTTGGGGGCACCTTCAGTTTTAACGTCACTATTTGTTAGTCCCATTTCACACTGAGATATATATACATATATTTCTATGGCATATATGTATTCTCTCACACACTTGCTAAGGATAATCAGCTGGAAAGCATTAATTACATCTCTGAAACTACCAAGCTTGACTAGTATTTTATTTGCAATTGCCACCTATTCATTGGTTACTAAAGAACTTATGAAAGTGCTTAAAATACTTGTATCTGCTTTGTAACCTTAAAAACAGCTCAAGGCAGTTATATTGGATTATAAATTAAGCTTGCAAATAGTTACCTACATGGTCACCCATGGTAGGTAAGAGTTGCCTTCAGGTGACAAAGAGAAATGTACAAAAATTCTTCCTTTCCTTAGGTCAGAAATGGTTAAATAAGTATTGTGAGCTACTACACGGGAATTCTAGTAGATTTATTTGCAAGGCTACTGTTCGGTAGTCCACAGCTCAAGCCCAGTGGGGATGTTAAATTACAATTATGTTTAGGGCACAATCCTATTTATGTTTGGCAGGAAACAAAGTCCTACAGCTCCTATCATCCCTCAGCCAGCATTGCTGGCTGGGGCATGCTGGGAGTTGTAGGACTTCTTTCTTCTGAACATGCATAGGATTGTGCCCTTAGCTGTGTTGGGACTTAACAAATGGAGAACAAAGCGTGTTGCATACGTGTAACTTTCATAGAAGCTGTGTTCATGGTAGTTTGCTGCTGCTGGTTTTAGTGATGTGGAAGTGGAAGGCTCACTTAACGTTTATTTCCTTTATTATAGAAGATAGTGCTGAGGTTCTCGAGTAGCTCTCTTCTTCAGTTTTCCTGACTATAAGACAACGGCTATGTGAACTGCTTTGTTTTGTATGCTTTTAACAATTGTTTATGCTCGACTTGTTGTGATGAGAGGGCAATCTCTGCATGCTGTGTGTTGATTTCTCATCAGTTGCAATTATTTGACTTCATTCGTCTTCCACTCATCCACTGTCATAAGTTTTGTCTGATTCACAAAAAGCATGTACCGCATCAGACCCATGCATTCAGTGTTCTACTTCTACTAAAGGTATATATTATTATTTTAAAACGTTTATACTCTATTCTCACTCCTGGGAGTTCAAGAAACTAACAACAAAGATCATACATTTAAGCATTAACAGTGTCCTTACAATTTAAAACTAAATCCACTAAACCAGCCTTTCCCAAACTGATGCCCTCCAGTTGTTTCCCCAGAATTTCTGACCACTGACTATGTTGGCTGGGGCTGATGGTAGTTGAAGTCCGAAACCTCTGGAGGGCACCAGGTTGGAGGAGCCTGTACTAAACTTTAAAACGTAGAAAGAACAGCAGAAGATAAAGCTACAACAGTCAAAATATTTAAGAAATTGAGGGAGCAATCCTATTGCTGCTAGACAGTGGCTAGACAGCCATAGGATATGTTGTTTTTGGGGAACTGACCTCCCCACACTTCTGCGCTGCCTCTGAGGCAGCACGGAACAGCCCCATCCTCCACACTCGCAAGAGGAACGTGGAGCGGCTGGAAAGGGGCGTGGCTGGGGTTGTTCTGGGGCAGGGAGAGTGTAACTGCTTGTACAGCACCCTCCTTCCGTGCTCCCATGGCTAGACAGCCGCAATCGGCTGTCTATCCGAAAAAGCAGAGCAGGAGAAGTGCAGAGGGAACGATCCCCTCCGTGCTTCTCCTGCCCTGCTTTGGATAGGTGGTCACCTCCGAGTTCGGAGGCAGCTGCCTATCTAGATAGGATTGCTCCCTTAAAAGAGAGAGAGATTAAAACAACAGATTAAAATTAAATATTAAATGTCTTCCTCAAAAGAAGGTCTTTACCAGCTTCTGGAAGGTTAATGAGCCTACACTGACTCATGGATAAGTTGACTCAAAATCAGGTTGTAGCTACATGGGCATAAAATGCTGTAAACCTGTGCGCATTGCATGTTCAGGAAGTCCAGACCCTGCGGTGCATTACCATTAGATAAAATAAACTAAGTTTACCTTCCCTTTTCCACATGGTTACCAATAGTAACCATGACTATTTTGGATACTCTGAAGCTTTTTTTCAGAGTAAAAGTCATAGCAGTGCTGTATCAGGTTAATGGCTCTGCAATTAACTTGAGGATTTCCTTTTTTGTCTCATCTGCTGTGGCACAGAGCTAGCTCTAGTAGTCTTATCCTAAATATCATACCGTTGAAAACAAGAAGGCCTAGATTTTGGAGGATCTCTGCCTTTTTTCATCATGGCTTACCGGTTATGTCCCTGTTTTCGGACTTTCCCGCTGCTCTTCCCATACTGTTGGCTTATGAATCCATGCAATTGTATGTCCCAGAGGCTTCTGAAATCTAGCAACACTTATTTGTAGAATTCAGAACAAAGCATTCTGATTGGGTTTTCAGAATTTTGGTTTCCCTAGTGAAGACTGAGTGTGTGTGTTTTCGTATGGAGTCTGTATATCTATATACATAGCTTGCTTGTGTGTGTGTGTGTGTGTGCGCGCGTGCGACATTCATATTCCACCCTTGCCCCAAGGAGCTCACATTGGATTGTATGTGTGTGGTAGATTAGGCTGAATGAACTTCATTGAGCTAGGTTGGGATTTGAACCCATCCAAGTCCAACACTATCCATTGTACTGCATTGGCTCTTTTGGTGGCTCGTGTATATATATATTTAAAAAAGACTTTCTTTGAGAAGTGTTTCGCATAGGAACATAGGAAGTCACCATATACTAAGTCAGACCATTTGTCCATCTAGCCCAGTATTGTCAACATTGACTGGCAGCAGCTCTCCATGGTTTCAGGCAGGCTCCTTTCTTAGAACTACCTGGAGAAGCTGGGGATTGAATGTGGGACCTTCTTCATGCAATGCATGTGCTCTAACCACTAAGCTACGGCCCCTCCCTGTTTTACGCTTAGAGGAACTAAGGCTATAATAGCAGTTCTTATTGCCATATGATGAAAATCTTGTATGTGACTAGCAGCTGTACAAAATCATCATCAGAATAAATGATTAGTTGGTGAGAATGGTAAACAACAGTCCATTCGTTCTCTTTACTGTCTGCATTGGTGTTCATTTATTATACTTTTACAGCAGTTTGTGGGAAAACTAGTTTCCACCTGGGCTCCCATCTGTTGTAATTAATATTTTCTTAGTAATTGTTCAAGAGCCAAAAAGTGCTCAGAAGTGGCACCATTTGTTCCATATATTATGAAACAAGGGATGTTTAAAATATTTACGTCACATTTTCCTGCCTGACAATAGGCCTCCAAGGTAGCTTACAATAAAATTAATAGATAAGAAGGCAGTGGTTATTGAAAAAGATGGTCCAGCAGCTGCTTTTTAAAGGCTATGAAGTAAGTTGTGGGAGACTAGCCACTTCCCCATTATTTTGTCCTGGGGCTGGAACACCACCTGTTTGAGCAGCTTCATCTCCTGGCTCTTCACTGGCAGCAGTGGTGACTGAAGCGGTGGGAGGACAATTATGTTAACTGTCCACTCCCTAGGACAGCTTTCCCCAACCTGGTGGCCTCTAGCTGTGTTGGACCACAGAATTCTCCAGCCAGGTTAGGGAAGGCTGCCCTGGGCCTTAGATAGAATCATAGAATAGTAGGGTTGGAAGGGGCCTACAAGGCCATTGAGTCCAACCCCCTGCTCAATGCAGGAATCCAAGTCAGAGCATCCCTGACAGATGGCTGTCCAACCTCGTCTTGAAGGCCTCCAGTGTGGAGGAGCCCACCACCTCCCCAGGTAATTGGTTCCATTGTCGTATTGCTCTGACACTCAGGAAGTTTTTCCTGATGTTCAGCCGGAATCTGGCTTCCTGTAACTTGAGCCCATTATTCCGTGTCCTGCACTCTGGGATGATCAAGAAGAGATCCTGGCCTTCTTCTCTGTGACAACCTTTCAAGTACTTGAAGAGTGCTATCATATCTCCCCTCAATCTTCTCTTCTCAAGGCTAAACATGCCCAGTTCTTTCAGTCTCTCTTCATAGGGCTTTGTTTCCAGTCCCCTGATCATCTTTGTTGCCCTCCTTTGAACCCTCTCCAGTTTGTCTGCATCCTTCTTAAAGTGTGGTGCCCAGAACTGGACACAGTACTCCAGATGAGGCCTAAGCAGTGCTGAGTAGAGGGGAACTAGTACTTCCCGGGATTTGGAAGCGATGCTTCTATGAATGCAGCCCAAAAGAGCATTTGCCTTTTTTGCAGCCACATCCCATTGTTGGCTCATATTCAGCTTGTGATCGACAACAATTCCAAGATCCTTCTTGCTCATAGTGTGGTTGAGCCACGTATCCCCCATCTTGTAACTGTGCATTTGGTTTCTTTTTCCTAGGTGCAGAACTTGGCATTTGTCCCTATTAAATGCCATTCTGTTGTTTTCTGCCCAGCACTCCAGTCTATCCAGATCACTTTGAATTTTGTTTCTGTCTTCCAAAGTATTAGCTATCCCTCCCAATTTTGTGTCATCTGCAAATTTGATCAGCATTCCCTGCACCTCCTCCTCCAAGTCATTAATAAAAATGTTGAAGAGCACTGGGCCCAGGACGGAGCCCTGCGGTACCCCACTCATTACCTCTCCCCAGCTTGAGAAGGTCCCATTGATAAGCACTCTTTGAGTCCGATTCTGTAGCCAACTGTGAATCCACCGGATCGTTGTTTCATCTAGCCCACATCGAGCTAGTTTGCTCATCAGGAGATCATGGGGCACTTTGTCGAAAGCTTTGCTGAAGTCGAGGTATATGATGTCTACAGCATTCCCACGGTCTACAAGGGAGGTGACTTGATCAAAAAATGAGATCAGATTTGTCTGGCAGGACTTGTTTTTGACAAATCCATGTTGGCTTCGAGTAATCACGGCATTGTTGTCAAGGTGCTTCCAGATGGATTGCTTTATCATCTGCTCCAGAATTTTCCCAGGGACTGATGTCAGACTGACTGGTCTGTAGTTCCCAGGTTCCTCCTTTTTACCCTTTTTGAAGATAGGGACAACGTTAGCCCTCCTCCAGTCATCTGGCACTTCCCCCGTCCTCCATGATTTCTCAAAGAGAATAGACAGCGGTTCTGAGAGTTCTTCTGCCAGTTCCTTTATGACTCTAGGATGCAGTTCATCTGGCCCTGGAGATTTGAACTCATTCAAAGTAATGAGGTGTTCCTTGACCATATGCCTGTCGATCTCAAGCTGCAATCCTGCCCCTTCAGCCTGTACTTCGCCTTTGCCAGGGGGGTCATAGACCCTCTTTTGGGAGAAGACTGAGCCAAAGTAGGAATTGAGCACCTCTGCCTTTTCTTTGTCATCTGTTATCATTTTTCCATCCTTATTTAATAGCTGAACAACCATTTCTTTCCTCTGCCTTTTACTATGCACGTAGCTGAAGAAAGCCTTTTTGTTGTTTTTAGCATCCCTCGCTAACCTCAGCTCGTTCTCCGCTTTAGCCTTCCTGACGCCATCCCTGCAATTCTGTGCTACCTGCCTGTACTCTTCCTTTGTTACTTGGCCTTCTTTCCACTTCCTATATGTGTCCTTTTTTGTTTTCAGGTCATCCCTAAGCTTTTTGTGAAGCCACATTGGCTTCTTCTGTTGTCTTCCACCTTTTCTTCTTGTTGGAATTGTTTGTGATTGTGCCTTGAGAATTTCCTTTTTTAAAAGCTCCCACCCATCTTGGACTCCTTTTCTCGTTAGCGTCGCTTGCCATGGGACCTTACTGATCATTGTTCTGAGTTTATTAAAATCAGCTTTCCTAAAATCCAGGGTACGCGTTTGACTACACTTGGCTTTTGCTTCCCTTAGAACCAAGAACTCAAGTACAACATGGTCGCTTTCCCCCAGAGTTCCTGTAACTGCTACTTTATCCACTAAGTCATCTCTGTTGGTTAGGATCAAGTCAAGGATAGCCGATCCTCTAGTTCCTTCCTCTACTTTCTGTAGGAGGAAGTTATCCGCCACACAAGTCAGGAATTTCTTGGAGGGGCCATGTTTTGCAGAATTTGTCTCCCAACAAATATCGGGGAAATTGAAGTCCCCCATTACTACTACATCATGCTTCCTTAAAACATTGGCTATTTGCTTTTCAAAAGTTTCATCCTTGTCTTCTCCTTGATTGGGTGGCCGGTAGTAGACTCCGACCACCAGGTTCCTTTTATTCTTTGCTCCATTTATTTCAACCCAGATGCTCTCGATGGGGCTACCAAGCTCCTCCTCCTGTATTTCTGTGCAGAGATATGTATTTTTCACATACAGTGCAACCCCACCTCCCTTTCTGTTCCTCCTGTTCTTTTTGAACAAGTTATATCCTTCAACTGCTGTATTCCAGTCATGAGAGTCATCCCACCAAGTCTCAGTTATACCTATCAAGTCATAATTTCCCTCCTGTATTAAGAGTTCAAGTTCGTTCTGTTTGTTTCCCATACTCTGGGCATTAGTATATAGACATCGAAGACCATGTGCTTCATAGTCTGGCTTTCTTCCTACATGTGTCTGAAGACTATTATTGGGCGCTATCAGCGCTGTTCTCTCCATTGCAGTGCATGCGCCTACGTCCATTGTTACCCCCAACATTACATCTCCCTTCCCCGTAGGATTCAGTTTAAAGCCCTCCTGATGAAGTTCTTCATGCTGTGGCCAAACACATTCTTCCCATCCTTTGTGAGGTGCAACCCATCCCTAGCCAACAGCCCATCTTCCAGGAAGTATAGCCCGTGGTCCCAGAATCCAAATCTCTCTCGTCGGCACCACCTTCGTAGCCAGTCATTCACCCGGAGTATTTTTCGTTCCCTTTCTATCCCTCTTCTAACTACTGGAAGGATGGATGAGAAAACTATCTGGGCCCCAAAGTTCTTGAGTTTCCTTCCCAAAGCTTCAAAGTCTGACGTGATCTCTTTGTAGCTCCGCTTGGCGGTATCATTTGTTCCCACATGGATGAGAAGAAAGGGATACCTGTCAGTGGGCTTTATGAGTGCAGGCAACCTTTCAGTCACGTCTCTAATCTGTACTCCCGGGAGACAACATACCTGGCGAGTCCATGGGTCTTCGCGACATACTTGGGTCTCGATCCCATGCAGCAAGGAGTCTCCCACTACTACCACTCTTCTCTTCTTCTTGTAGGCTTGGGTTTCATCGCTTCTGTTTGACTGACCTTTAGCCTCTTGCTCACTCTCATGCAGGTTCCCCTGTGATTCTTCCTCTGCAGGCTGTCCTCCAGTCTCATCCGCAAGTACCTGGAATCGGTTCCACAGCTCCACTGCTTCCACTGGTGCAGAGTGCCGTCTAGTTCTTCTTCTCCTAACTGTCACCCTTTTCCAAGGAGTATCCTCTATTCCATTTTTCTTCACCTCAGCATTTCCCACTGCCTCATCTTGCTGTTGCTCTTCAAGCTTCTGGTCTGCCCTTTGCTGCTGTAGTTCCCCCATTCTGTCCAAGAACTCTTCGTGTTCTCTTATTCCCCGAAGGGTCGACAGTCGCCACTCCAGTCCACCTGCTTTTTCCTCCAGCAGCGTGATCAACTTGCACTTGTTGCAGGTGTAGGCCATGTTGTTCTCAGTTAAGAAAACAAACATTGCACACACCTTGCAGGTCACCACCACTGGAGAGTCTTGTCCTTCCATAGCCTCTTTTCCCTTTTTGTGTCTAGCTTTGTGATTGTTCTAGACTAGCCTGTGCCTGCTCCTCTACTCAGTAGAGGTTAAAAGCAGAGTCCCACTGGTGTGGAAGTGTGTGTTACAAGACAAATAAATGAAAAAAAGTTAGTAAAAAAAATAAAAAAAAAAGTTAGGGGCCTCCCCCTTGACCTCCCCTGCCGAACTCCCCTGGCCAACTCCTGTTTGCTCCCCCCGTTCGCTCGCTCTGTTCGCTCGCTCTCTGGGAGCTTGCCTGCTTCTGTAGTCCCTGGACCAGCTGGAGCAGCTTGCTCTGCTCTGCTCTGCTCAGCTGGGAGGCGGGAAACAGACTTCATGTAACAGATGTTACATGAAGGTTAATATTTGTTGCCCTTCTAGATAATTGAAGGATATGAGTCTCTTCCCTTTTTCACCCAAGGTTATAAAATTACTTTTTAGATGTCAGTTTAAAAAACCCACGCATGTCTGTGTTGGTTCGGTTTTGGGTTTTGCATGTAATGACAACCTATCAGTTTAGAAACTGCATGAGCAGGAGAGAGTCGGTGTGTTGTAGTGCGGCTGCTTTTTCCGCTTTTGCTCAGCAACCCATAGTTTGTTGTTGGGCTATCCACTGGATTGTTTAACCCGTAAACAACTGAGCAGTCTGGGTTTGGACGTCATGCTCAACAGGAGTTGATTTGTGGGCTGTGGAGTAAAGCAGAAGAAGTGGCTGCACTGTAGACAGCACACTTGCTCTTTCCCGCTTGTACATGACAGCCCATCAGTTTTTAAACTGATAGGTTGTCTTTACATGCAAGCAGCCACATAGTGTGGGTTCACTTCAGTCTCTCTCACATAGTTCCTGTATTTCATTCAGATGAAATGTTTGTCTCCATATTTATGAATTATTTCAGTGATTCTTGAGCTTCGCCTGCTTTGTAGGGAACAATCAGAGTGTAGTCTATTCTTTAGGGTTCTCAACAGTTAGAGGTGAGTTGGATATATTCAGTTACTCAATGACCTGGCTTGTTTTAGGGTTATTTGAGGCTTATCTAACCCTTAAACACCCCTTGCTACCTGGGTTGTTTAGCCAGGGTAAGCTGGGTGGCTGCAGGCACCATGTAAAAATGGCACCCGTAGGTGCCCAGCATGATGGGACAGCCCCCACAGGTAAATTAAGCCATGGTGGGCTGTCATGTCCTGCAAACCAGGTCATTATGTATAATGTGTGAACTGGCCCATTAATTTCTTTTGGGCTATTGAATGTTAAGTGATACTTTAGGGCTGGAAGGGGCTAGAACTTTATCAAGGCAGAATCCTCCACTCAGGTCTAGACCATTATGTGCAAAAGTACAAAGCAACAAAACCAGGATTACTAGCCAATCTGATCAGAGAGACAAATTCTTTTTGCCTTCTGATCTGGTGATTGGTTAGATCCTGAACATGAAAGAAAAGCCTACCCAAGTATCCTCAGAAGGAATTTCTCATTGTGGTGTACGTCTAGTTTTTCATTTATTAGATCTTTAACCCAGTGTGGTGTAGTGGTTCGAGTGCTGGACTGGGAGCCGGGAGATCCGGGTTCTAGTCCCCACTCGGCCATGGAAGCTCACTGGGTGACTTTGGGCCAGTCAGAGACTCGCAGCCCAGCCTACCTCACAGGGTTGTTGTTGTGAGGATAAAATGGAGAGGAGGAGGAGGATAATGTAAGCCGTCTTTGATTCCTTGCAAGAGGAAAAAAGGCGGGATATAAATGCAATAAATAAATAAATAACCCATCCTTCCTTCAAAGACCTCAGGGCAGTGTAGTGGTTCTTCTTCCCTCACCCATTTTATCCTTACAACAACCTGGGAGATAGCTTAGTTTGTGAGATTGTGACTGGCTGAAGGTCACGCAGTGAGGCTTTGAACTTGGGTCTCCCCAATCTTAGTTATGACTGTGCTGATGCCTAGAGGAAGAAGTCACACAAAGATGCCTAGAGGAAGAAATCACACAAAGTCATTCAAAGAATGGGATGAAGCTGAAGTACAGGGCTCTATAAAACTCCTTGTCACGTCATGAGCGGTTCTTTCCATGAGTTCTGTTTGAATTGCCGAGGACTTGGGGGAGCATCTATCTCCTTTTGCAAAACCTACAAAAACACGACTTTCTGCAAAGCCCCTATTTAGCCCTTCCCTCCAAGTTCTGTGGCATATAGCTTGGTGGAGAGGCAGGGTTCTGTTTTCGTCATGCAGGAGGCTTCAGAAAAGGCAAGAAGTGGTTTGAGGATTGGGGGGCAGGGGGAGATTGAGAGCAGAAGACACGTGGAAAGCTAGGAGATGTTGGAGAATGAAACATTGTCTGGTTATTAAGTCAAGCCCCAAATCTGTGGACTTAGCTGAGGTACCAAAATTATAATAAAGTACATTTCTAAAAGTTCTGCAGTCACAGCTATTACTGGAAGGCTGCTCAGTCATTTATTATGTATATGGCATAATGCAAAATGCTTAACAGTCCTGGCAAGGGTAAATAGCTACAATTCCTACCTTACAATGGAGAACTGAAGTTAAGAGTGGCTACATGTAGATGCCACGTTCTTCAAAAGCCCTGTAGTAAAGTGCTCCCTCCTCCAGCTCTCCTTCCTTGCTCCCTTTTGCTTCCTTGCACATTGGGCTTAACAGAATACTTCCTGGCTTGATCAAGCCACAGTTTGCTGTTTATTTCCAAACTGACAAAGTATGGTTTGAGCAAGCCCCACAAGCCACAGATCCTGACTTGGAGGGCTTGCTCAACTACAGTTTGCCAGTTTGGGTATAGGGGCAAATTGTTACTTGATCAAACCAGAACCTGTTCTATTAAGCCAAGTATGTGAGCACAGGACTCGTTCCCAGTCACTTGTCCATGACTGAGCCTTGATTTGAAATCTGCTGTTCTAGTGAGCAAGGTTTTGTTTGCTTGAGCCCTGAAAGTAAAGGCAAACAAAAATAAACAACTCTAGAAGCAAAGATATGGACGCTACAGATATTTGCAAATATTTACTTGGATACTCAGCCCATCTTCTAAAAGAGGCAGGTTTAACAAATCAAATCAGCTTGTAATCCATGATAAAGCTCTGCAAGGAGTTGACTCTTTAAGAATCCTGGTTCGTTAATGGCCCCAGAGTTAACAAGAGAGAGCTATGATGATAGGAAATTACTCTGAATAGTTGTTTCTTACATTTTGAGTTTTTCAAACGTTAGTAAAAATTTTATACTGATGGTGCCACAAGCTGGATGGCTCCTTGACATTGACAATAACATTCTAATATTCTGAAAGGGGAAGAATCACTGGGTATCAGCATTTTCATGTTGCTTGCTCACTGGTAGGTTGTGGGGTTTCCAAGGAAAACATTGGAAGCTGATACTTTTTATTAGCTTGTGAAAAAGTACTTTTTTGTCTGTTGAATTCGTATCCATGACTAAGAGTAGTAAAGAGATAACTAGGGTTGCCTTTATAGAGACGCTGTGATGCTCTTAAATGTTTAAAAGCTACAGCACTGCCTAAAGATGCATTTAGCCTGTGGCCTCACCATGTGCCTCAGTAGACTTCCATCTGACATTGGGCAGAATCTGCACAGGTGGTTAAAGGGTAAGGAGGAAGGGTACCAGTAGATTAAGCTGCAATCAATTTAGCAATAGAAGGTTGGGTAAAGTGGATTTTTAAAAGAGATTGGAAAAACAGAGATTTTGACATATGGCAGACTGTGTTTTAAGCATAGTAATCGGCACCATTTTGCACCAAAGTAGGACAGGGAGTTCTACCATCCGTTGACGACGAAACAATGGATCTGACAATCCAAGTAAACTAACTGGAAGAAGCTGTAGAATCTTGCAAGAGAGCTTTGCAGGAATGAACAATTTCTATGTGCTCCTTCCTTTTAAAAACATTTAATGGAAATGCCATAATGATCTAATTGATCCCTACTACCATTCTGAAACCTTGTCATCCAAATTGGTATTGACAACCTTGGGACTTGAGGAGCCTTATGGGTCAGGCACAACAGCAAAAATTCTGAGTCAAAATGTTTCGGAAAACGGTCATCATAGGATACCACAAACCAGAATCCTTCTGACCTTGGGTGTCAAATTATCCAGGAGAACCAGTTCTGTGCCACTGCCTGTTGTATTGCTTCAAAGTCTGCTGTACTCAGGGCAATTTGTCAATGAGAGATCTACAGGGTTGCCCCTCTGCATTTCCAGTCTCTGTCTCTTTCTCTTGCTCACTCTGTGCTGCCTGCTTCTGCTTCCTGCCAGTTGATGCCTTTGCATCTGCCTCCTAGAGAGTTCCCTGGCTTGTCCAGTCCTATTGTATCTGGCAGGACCTTGCAACTGTAGTTAACCGCAGCCCTAGTTCTGGCTTCCTATCTGGACTCCCATTCTATATCTCTTTCTCCTCTACCTCCGGCCACCTGCAGTCTTGTTAGTGGCTGAGTCCTGACCTTTCCAGCTCTGTTTGAGAGCCTGACAGTTATATTGTTTTTGGGTGATGTAAGCATAAAAATCACACTGTATGTGAACAAATGACTAGATAGGTAATAAATCCATATCAAGACCTTGTTGTCTCACCATCTTTATTCACATGTGTCTATTATTTTCCTACACTTTTTAAAGCTAAAAAATGCCACTTGAATTCTGCAAGTAGCAATCCATTCTGGGTTTGCAGGTTTCCACACATTGCAGGTTTCCACACAGACACACACATACCCTGCTCAAATTGGAGGCTTGTTCCTGTTTATCAAGTGGAAATTGCCACACGCCAGCCTTCTATGAAGTTCCGCCCATGTGTATCTTGGCTTGCTGTGTCCTAGAATTCGGGCCACTGTTATGAGGTACCTTTGCATTCAAGTTTTGAATCATTGGAGATAAAAAGACCTGTTTTCAGGGCACGTGTGATCATGCGTGTTCAAAATTTCCAATTCTCTCTCTCATTGAAGTCCCCTAAGAATTTTGATACCTCTTTGAGCCAGGGAGGCCCAAGTGTCGTCATATGCAGCCATTATTTGAGAGAAACGTTAAGGAAATATGGCCTGTTCAATGGGTGATTGTTCCATGTTCATATTCCTTCATCCTGTTCTCTCTGTTTCAAAAAATGTTGTAGGGTACTGTATTAAGAAACTTCCACCACTGTTGTGCAGTTTAATTGTTACAGTTTTATAGATCACAATGCCCCCATAAGTGTGGTTATGGGTAGCGGGAGGAATGGCATTGTGGGATTAACAGGTAGCTGAGGATAGAGGGATTAGCCTATCCCCTCTTCAGATTCCTGCCCTAGCCAAATGGTTCCTGGCTGCCTTATCAGCATGCCCTCAGGTCTGGTGGTACTGCTGCTGAATGCCAGCTTGGTCCAAAGTAAAATCTCCCTCATTCACGATTTAATTGTGGATGAGAGGGTTTACATGGTGTGCATTACTGAGACCTGGGTGAGCTTAGTGTCCCCAGCTTTGCTCTCCTGGGTATTCAGTACAGCACCAGCAGCAATTTGAGGGTCATGGAGAAGGGATTGCTGTGGTGTACAGAGATTCTACCTCCCTTGTTAGATTTCCTGACCATTTGAGTACCAGTCTTGAGTGTTTGTATCTTACGTTGGGCACCCGGAACAGATCAGGGATTCTGCCGGTGTACCGTTCACCCTGCTACCCCTCAGTCTCCCTGCCTTGGGAGGGAAGTGGTCTTTGACCTGGTATTGAAGACCCCTAGGATGACATTTCTGGGAGAATCTCAGCTTCCATGCTGAGGCGATCGGAACTGGGGCAGCTCAGGACTTCATGACCACCATGACAACCATGGGGCTGTCCTAACATGTTGTTGGCCCAACACATGCTTGATCTGGGCAGAAGGATGGTGATCTGAAAGTGGGGGAATTAACATCTGTCCCGTTGTCATGGTCGGATCACTTCCTATTGAGATTTAGACTCTTGGCAGCCTTTCCCCTGTGCAAGGATGGGGGACCCATTAAAATGGTCTGCCCTCAGAGGCTAATGGATTCCAGAAGGCTTTGGGGGATTTTCCTGTTGTTATGGTTGGTAGTCCTGTTGAAGCCCTGGTTACTCTGTGGAATGCAGAGATGACGAGGGCAGTTGACATGATCGTTCCCAAGCATCCTCTCCCTCTGAGCAGAGCTCGGGCAATTCCTTGGCGTACACCTGAGCAATGAAGCAAGAGGGAAGATGGTTAGAACGTAGGTGGTGGAAGACTTGTGCTGAGTCTGACTGAACACAGGTTAGAGCTCGTTATTGAGCCTACTCTGTGGCAGTGAGGGTGGCAAAGTGGGAGTTCTTTTCCACCAACATTGCATCTTGTCATTGTTGTCCAGCGGAGCTTTTCTCAGTGGTTCAAGGCCTTCTGCAATCTGGGCCAGGGAGAGATAGTGGAAACCTTGCTGGCACTCTGTGACGACTTTGCACAACAATTTGAAGATAAAGTCACTTGCATTCATCACGATTTGGACACCACAGTTAATGCAGTTCAATTAGTAGAGGTGTCCAGAGTAGAGATGTAAAATTTCTGGAAATTTTGAGGCTATGGAAAAAAACTGTTTTTTCCAGGGTGGTGGAATAAACCAGGAATTTTGACAAAAAATTGAAAAATAAGCGATACTTTTTTGTAGTGTTCTTTACAGATCTAAAGTCATTTTGTTACTTTAAGACAGCTTTCACCAACCTGCTGCCCTCCAGATATTTTGGACTTCAGCTGTCATCAACCTCAGGCAGCGTGGCCAGTGGTCAGGGATGCCGGGCTCTGTAGTCCAAAACATCTGGAGGGCACCAGGTTGGGGAGGGCTGCTTTAGGAACATAAAGCAGCCTTGCTGTTTCTAAAGTTATTTTATGTATAATTTAGTTTGCTCATAAAACTATCATTATATTTTTGAACTTTTAAAAGTAAACCCAGTTAGTAAATTTGTAATTATTGTCTGAATTATTGTCTAGAACTACACTGAATTGCTGCTACAGCATCAGAAACACAGGGCTCTATACAACAAAACCCGAAGTGTCAAGAATGTACATTTACTGTCAAGAATGCACAGTGGAGACTACTCACATGTTGGGAAACTGAGTATAAATGTCTGCTAGTAAAATATACTTTAGATCAATAATTTTAATAAGGAATGAAAGAAATAACTATGTTGGAAATCTTACAGAGAGGACTTAAAAAAAACATTTCCCCCCATCCCTTCATTATCTCCAGACATTTGACATCCGTAGTCTTTCTATAAGTGTTCTTAATGCATCACTTATAGAAATAATTTTGCGGGGAGTAAAGGCTGGGTAACAATATCTGAACACTTTGTGTTAATTTCTAAAAGAAAATATTTCATAATTCAAAGCTGTTCAATTTTTCGGGGAAAAACAAAAATGGTCCTCAGAAAAAAATGGGGAAAATCGTTTTTTTCCACATTTGTCTGGGTTTTTTTCTGGGCCTTCACATCTCCAGTCCAGAGCACCATCTGGTTCAGTTTTATTGGATGAGTTTCAGTTGCTGAGGCCCCATGATGGGGACATCCGGTGGACCACCTGTGTGCTTGACCCTTGCCCTAATTACATCTAATAGGGAGGGGATGCCTGGCTGGGTGAAGGAGGTGATGAACTCCTCCTTGAGAAAGGGAGTGGTGCTGGCTACTTTAAAGGAGGCAGTTATTAGACCACTCCTGAAAAAGCCTAACTGTGATCCAGAAGATAATAACAACATAGGCTAGTTGCAGATACCACTTTCTGGGCAAGGTGCTTGAGTGGGTGGTTGCCAGCCATCTCCAGGAATTCTGGATTGAAATGGATTATCTAGATCCATTTCAATCGGGCTTCAGGTCCAGTTTTGGAATGGAAACTGCTTTTGTCGCCCTATGGGATGATCTTTGCTGGAAAAGAGACAGGGGGAGTATAACCCTGTTGATTCTTCTGGACCTCTCTCAGCAGCTTCATTTCATTTATTATATTTCCATACCACCCCATAGCCTAAGCTCTCTGGGCAGTTCACAAAAATTAAAAACCATTAAAATACATTGTATAAAATATAAAACCATTAACTTAATAACAGAGAACAAATAACACACAACAACAACAACATATCTATTTTTGAATATATTTTTATTTTATTTTTATAAATGAAATAAGCAATACCAAAATTACCAACAACCTAATCAATACTTCAGTTTCCCAACAGTACAATATTCTGATGAGGACACCACAGTAACAAAGAGAGAAGAAAAAAGAAAAAAAAGGGGGAAAGGGAGGAGGAAAGGAACTGAAGAAAAAAGTTCCCTTCCCTTCCCCCTTTCCCTCCCCCTTAAAGGATTAAAGAATTGAGTTTAAACTCCAACACCCCCCCCCCCCGGCCTCCAATGCCATTCTATTTTAAAAACTATTTATAACCTTAACAATCTTACACTAACAACAACATATCTAAAACAATTTAAAACTATCAGCCAAAGACAATCGAGAGGGCAGTTTTATATGCTGCCAAATGCCTGAGAGAAGAGGGCAATTTTAACCTAGTGCTGAAAAGATGACAATGGCTTTTGATAACATTGACCATGGTATCCTTCTGGATAGGCTATCTGAGCCGGGAGTTGGAGGTACTGCACTGCAGTGATTCCACTCGTACTTGGATGGCCAATTCCAGAAGGTGGTGTTCAGGGACTATTGCTCTATCCCTCGGCAGTTATGCCTTGGGGTGCCAAAGGGCTGTATTTTATACCCCATGCTGTTTAACATCTACATGAAACAACTGGGGGAGGTTATCCTGTTATCACCAGTATGCAGATGACACCCAGATCTATTTCTCTCTCTCTCTTTTTTTTCTTTTTTAGCAAACTCAGGTGAGTCAGTGAACATTCTGCACCAGTGCTTGGGTTCAGTAATGGACTGGATGAGGACCAATAAACTGAGGCTCAATCCAGACAAGACAGAGCTACTTGTTAGTGGGTGGTTTGACTGCCCGGCTAAATGATGTTCAACCGGTTCTGGAGGGGGTTGCCCTCCCCCTGAAGGATCAGGTTTGTAGTTTGGGGGTGCTCTTGGATCCAGAACTGTCACTCGAGGTACAAGTGGACTCGGTGGCATGGAGCACCTTTTATCAGCTTAGGCTGATATACCAACTACGTCCATATCTGGACAGAGATAGCCTAGATACAGTTATCCATGCTCTGATAACCTATCATCTCCTGATTACTGCAATATGTTATACATGGGGTTGCCTTTGAAAACGGTCCAGAAACTTCAGCTGGTCCAAAATAGGGCAGCAAGATTGTTAACAAGGACTGGCCAACGAGATCATATCATGTCAGTACTTTTCCATCTGCTCCGACTGCCAGTCTATGTCCAGGTCCAATTCAAAGTGCTGGTATTAACATTCAAAGCCCTAAATGTCTTGGGGTCAGGTTACCTGAAGGATCATCTCCTCTCATATACACCTGCCCAGTCACTAAGATCATCTTCAATGGTCCTTCTCTGGGAGCTCCTGCCAAAGGAAATGAGGTGGATGGCCTCTAAGAAAAAAGCCTTTTCTGCTGTGGCACCCTGGTTGTGGAACTAACTTCCCAGAGAGTCTCACCTGCACCTACACCATGCTCTTTTTGGCACCAGCTGAAGATCTTTTTTATTTTTCCAGGCATTTTAGTTTTTCAGTTTGTATTTTATCTGGTATTGTATTTTAAATCGTTGTACTGCGGCCGGGTTCTATTTGGTTATTATTTTTGTACTGTAGTTTCAAACTTTTAAATTTTTATATTGTATTTTATCATCTTGTATTTTATGGCTTTAATTGTTGTGAAACACCCAGAGAGCTTGGGCTATTGGGCAGTATAGAAATAAATAAATAAAACTTTAAGTGAGCAAATAATTTTGAAAAGCTGAGTGAGGTGCAGCTGTCCATGTGAGCATTCTGATTAAGAGAAGCCTGTGAGCCAGATAGCCCAAGATGAACCCTTTTTACTCAGAAGTCCATCCTACTGATTTCAGTGGGAATTACTGCCAAGTAAGTGTCCTTAGGATTACTTTTGTAATGGTTCTGTCAATACAGTGGTGTAAGATTTGATGAAGGGAGACTTGGCTTGAAATCACAGCTGATCCATAAAATCTTTGGCTTCATTTTTCCCATGACCAGCTTGTTCTGGGTCTGTTTCCTTCTGTGTATATTATTTCCTTACAGAAGGTGTGCTGGGTTGTAGCAGATCACAATAAAGTACGATTAAGGTTGTAGAGCCATAAAGAGATTGTCAATACAGAATTAGTAATTTAGTGTGAGTCAAAATGTGTGGTTTAATTATTAATGAAATAAAAATTCAGTTCTGAGGTTCCCTTCTTTCATTGTTGACTAACTTGGGGCGGGGGGGAGGACAGAGACTTGTACATGCTGGTATCCCCAGCAGCAATGTCTGGGGCAGGGTCACCCCCTCCAAATAATGTGTCCCATTATTCTCCAAAAAATAAGAGGACAGTGACGTATGCTTAGGCTTAGTCACAGTAGGATATGGGGACTAGGGGTTTTGTCAAAAATTAATGGGAAAGGTGGGGCTCGAGAAGGAATCTGAAGGAAGTAGGAAAAGTGGCATCACAGGCTTTGAGAGGAGGGTGCAGTTCTGAGTATAAATAAGAGAGAGACTGGGAGTCATTTGAAGGAGCAGGAGATGTTATATACGATCATGTTTAAGAAGGTGTTATGGCTTAAGACAGGGCTGGGCAACTTGTGACCCTCCAGATGTTTTGGCCTAAAACTTCCATCATCCCTCACCATTGGGTATGTTGGCTAGGGCTGATAGGAGTTGTAGGCCGAAATATCTGGAGTAATACAAATTGCTCATGCCTAGCTTAAGATTTAGACTAGCCTTCCTCACATGGCGCCTCCAGATGTTTCAGACTACAACTCCCATCAGCCCCAGCCAGCATGGCCAATAGTCAGAAGGTATACGGGAGTTGCAGTCCAAAACATCTGGAGGGCACTATGTTGGGCAAGGTTGATTTAGATTGTTGCTGCTTTGCTGACACCTCAAAAGGAGCAATAGACTGCAGGTGTTCATTTAATGCAGGGATGGGAAAACTCCACCCTGTAGGCCAGATGCAGTTTCCCCATCCAACCTGAAAACTACTTCCCTAGCTCCACCCCCTCTTCCAGTGGGGAAAAGGTCTTACCTTTGATCAGTAACTGAGAGGAGATTAGAGCTTTTCTATGTTGTGTAGGGAGAAAGAGAGTCTGTCAATGCTCAGCAGAGAAAAGCTTTTCTCTCTGCTTAGCTCCTAAGCAGAAATAAGTGCTTTTCCCTGCAGGGGAAAGTGGGTGGGACCTGGGGTGGAAACTGCGAAGTGATTCAGCCCTTATTCCCAGGCTTGTCCTGCTTCTTTATGAGTAGACATGCTGCAGTAGATGTGCAGAGGATTGGTATTTGGGATGCTATTTGAATGTTCTGAGTGATTCAGTCCTGCTTACTTCTGAGTAGACTTAAAATTTGATGAGAAACATTGTGGATCACTGCCTTGTTGTGGCGAAGGGGCTTGCGTAACTCAGTGAAGCCATAAGCTATGCCGTGCAGGGCCACCCAAGACGGACAGGTCATGGCGGAGAGTTCTGACAAAATGTGGTCCACTGGAGAAGGAAATGGCAACCCACTCCAGTATTCTTGCCACGAAAACCCCATGGAATGTATCACAAGGCTAAAAGAGATGACACCGGAAGATGAGCCCCTCAGGTCGCAAGGTGTCCAATATACTACTGGGGAAGAGCAGAGGGAATTTCCAAGTAGCTCCAGAAAGAGTGAAGCGGCTGGGCCAAAGCCAAAAGGACACTCAGCTGTGGATGTGTCTGGTGGTGAAAAGAAAGTCCAATGCTGTAAAGAACAATATTGTTTAGGAACCTGGAATGTCAGATCAATGAATCAAGGTAAGCTGGAGGTGGTCAAGCATGAGATGGCAAGATTGAACATCGACATCTTGGGAATCAGCGAACTAAAATGGACAAGCATGGGCAAATTTAATTCAGGTGACCATTATATCTACTACTGTGGGCAAGAATCCCTTAGAAGGAATGGAGTAGCACTCATAGTCAATAAAAGGGTGGGAAAAGCAGTACTGGGGTACAATCTCAAAAACGATAGAATGATCTCAGTACAAATCCAAGGCAAACCATTCAACATCACAGTAATTCAAGTCTATGCCCCAACCACTGAGGCTGAAGAAGCTGAGGTTGATCGGTTCTATGAAGACCTACAACACCTTCTAGAACTAACCCCCAAAAAAGATGTCCTTTTCATCACAGGGGATTGGAATGCTAAAGTTGGAAGTCAAGAAATCCCCGGGATAACAGACAAGCATGGCCTTGGTGTACAAAATGAAGCAAGACAAAGGCTAATAGAGTTTTGCCAAGAGAACATGCTGATCATAGCAAACACTCTTTTCCAACAGCACAAGAGGTGACTCTACAGATGGACATCACCAGATGGTCAATATCGAAATCAGATTGATTATGTCCTTTGCAGCCAAAGATGGAGAAGCTCTATACAGTCAGTAAAAACCTGGAGCTGACTGTGGCTCAGATCATGAGATTCTTATTGCAAAATTTCAGCTTAAACTGAAGAACGTAGGGAAAACCACTAAACCATTCAAGTATGACCTCAATCATATCCCTTATGAATATACAGTGGAGGTGAGGAATAGATTTCAGGGATTAGACCTGATAGAGTTCCTGAGGAACTATGGACGGAGGTCCGTAACATTGTTCAGGAGGCAGCAACTCAATCCATCCCAAAGAAAAAGAAATGCAAGAAAGCAAAGTGGCTGTCTGAGGAGGCTTTACAAGTTGCTGAGGAAAGAAGGGAAGTGAAAAGCAAAGGAGAAAGGGGAATATATACCCAACTGAATGCAGATTTCTAGAGAATAGCAAGGAGAGACAAGAAGGCCTTAAATGAACAATGCAAAGAAATCGAGGAAAACAATAGAATGGGAAAGACTCGAGATCTTTTCAAGAAAATCGGAGATCTCAAGTTGCTTCCTGCTCTTACTGCTCTGGCCATTTTGATCTGAGTAGAAAGCTCAAAAGCTTCCTTTATTTTATATTTCCACATGATGGCCAGAAAAAAGGGATGGATCATGTTGGTCATGTTTTTGATCCAGTTGACTAATTAAGAGGAGGTGTGAGGCTATGTGCTATGCATTTTTGCTTATTGGCTGCTTTCTTGGGCTTTATGTCTTGCGTCTGTTAACTATTTTGTATAGATGGGTTAATGTTATGAATCTTATTCCATTTGGCCTCTTTATTATAGTTAATTTAAATATAATATTTGCAGAACTCCCTGTAATTGAAATAAATGTATTCGGTTTAGTCTAGCATGGTGTCATAGTACTTTTACTTTGAAACCTTGAATTTAGCTCCTCTCAGACTGCAATCCTATACCCACCAAAACAACACAGAACAGTTGGGGGGGGAGTCCCCCATTTCTTTTCCCCTGAGGATGTTTTCAATGAAAAAATGGGGGACACTGAAAAATCTCATATGAAATAGTATTTCTCTTGGTATGAGTGAAGTGCTTTCTGAGACAAAGTTTGATTCACTCAAAGTACGTATTATGAAGATTTTTATTCAAGGCAATCTACAGCTGGGGTCTCCAGTGTGGTGCCCGTGGGAACCAATGTACCCACTTTGCTAACTGTCAGACTCCCTGCCCCTGCTGATTTTTATTTTATTTTTAAAGACTTTTTTTCTTAACCAGGAGGCTAGCATGCTACAAAACAAAGTGCCACCCTTCAGTGCTGTCTTTATTTCCAAGAATGCCTCTGGGCCACACATGGGGTCCAGAGGCATTCTAGGGAAATGAAAATCGTGGGAGGTTGCAGTTCAGCACTTTGGTTTGAAGTGTACCCAGCTACCAAGAAGAAAGAAACCTGGGTGGATGGTAGGGAGCATCTTGGGGGGCTAGAGGGAGGTGGGGAGCAAGGGAGATGTTTCCCTGCTTTTGTGCGGGGTGTAGTTTTCTCTGAGCATTACTTGTTTGCCTTCTATGAAATGGGTATTTTGTTGTGTTTTATGGAGGCAAATATATTTGGCGCTCAGACCCCACCTTTGCCTTGTACTCAGTTTCTTGGCCAAGTTACTTATCTCTGAGCATCATCCATTTGCCTTCTATGAAATGGGTGTTGGAACAGAAAACTGGGTTCAAAAGAGTGGTTTTATGTTTTTGTGCTCAGACTCCACCTCTGCCTTGTACTTAATTTCTTGTGCAAGTTACTTTTCTTATAGTCTCACCAGCTTGCCATCTGGGAAATGAGGGTTTTGTGACTAGCTACACCCAGCATGGCAGCCTTTTAATGAATAGGCAAGCCCTCCTTGGCAGTCATTTTGTGAGAGCACCTACAACACACTTTCAGTATTCCAAATGTGCTCACTGACCCAAAAAGGCTGGGGACCCTTGATCTAAAGAGTTGAATAATGATAATTCTGATGTATACTATAAAAGTATACAGTACTCAAATTGAAGATGAATTTCTGCACCTCGAGGGTGTTGTCTTGTTCATGAGAGGTGGTTACAGGGCATTGCGAATTGTTTGCCTCTTTCTGGTGACTTTTGATCTAGTTTGAAGATACTAGAAGCAAGTATCCTGCATCTGCTCTCCTTTTGACCCTGCCCCTCCCATATAGTCAACCTTTTCACCTCTCCCCTCAGAGGATTCATGCAGACATCCTGCTATAGATTATATACTGTTTAAAATTTCATTATTTTCAATATCTTAAGTTTAGCTTGAAATCCAGATATGCTGCTGCTCCTTAATATTGTGACAGTTTAAAACTATTTCTTCCCAAATAATACTTGCTTTTGTTTACTGCGATGAGTTTTCAACTCACCTCTGCCTCCACTTCTCAGGTGGCAAAATCTATGATACATAAGTTTAGGTATCATATGGTGCAGTAGTTAGCAGCTTTCTCTAGTGTATGGTATATGTGCAGTATAATTGCTCTTTAAATTTCATAAACAGGCTTCAACATACAATTTTGTATACAAAGTTGTAAATTATGCAAGTTATACATTGTTAAAGCAGTAAAAACATTATGCTTGATAAGAGAGTCATTATTTTGTACATTTCAATCTCCCCATTTCCCCCCCCCCCAGAAAAAAAGTTTTTTTTACTATGGTTTCAAAATTGGAAAGAGCATTGGAATATGCTGTTAGTCCCCTGTACAAAGTAATGGAACTTTGCTATAGTTCAGCATTTACCTGTCAGTTCCAGGCCTTGATGCAGAAGTATAGTAAACTCAGTGCATTTGCCTAGTGCTGGCTACTTGCTGACCGATGCAGTGAAGCCTGATCAGTCATTTGGAAATTGTTCTTCTAAGCAAAGGCCTTACAAGAGCCAGTGAGTTTATGTTCCCCTCCTCAGATCTCTAGGAAGAACATGTAATGTGTGGGAGGAGTGTAAAATCAAATCCATTGATAAGGGACTATTGGTTTGATCTGTATGAATGCTGGACAGTGTCCGAGTACTAGATATCGTTGGAGCTCTGCATTTTAAGTAGATGCCGCTTTTTTCAGTGATCATTTTGTATTATCATTGTGCAGATTTAAAACTATGAAGCAGAGTGTCCCATCTTTTGACTGATGCTAAACTTTGGTAGCTCACTGAAATGCTTAACATTTATGGTTTATGTTAATATTAACATAATAGTTTCCTTAAAACAATTATATTAATTCCACATCTGTTTTACATTTGTTGTTGGTATGTTCTTGTAAGTGTTGTGAAGCATTTTTGGAAGCCTTTACTCAAGGTATTCTCCAATTTTTAAAACCCAAATTCTTTCTTTGCTCTTCTAAGAGCAGTTTGGGGTAATGTACTCTTTTGATGTGGTGTGTGTGTATGTGTGTGTGTGTGTGTATTGTCTGTCTAAGGAGTATGTAGTGTATGGTCTGCATGGGTGAAGAGCATGTCTCAACATCTATAGTTAGGGCAACTTAGATATAAAGTGCTCTGTTTCAGACCTCAAAGACTCGGGTCTAGTTCTTGCATACAGCAGATGAGGTCGTAAATCTATATCTGGACCTTACCACTTCAGTCACATAAACCACCCAGCAGTCTGAATGCTCCTTCATCACACACACACCCCGTGCTCACACACATCTCCTGCATATAGGAAACTGTTTAGTGAAGAACCCTTTTCTCTGGTGTACCAGCTTTTTCACATGCAGGGGATCTTTTTTATGGGGGAACATTTAATCATGTGAGATCCCACCTGCAGTCTGAGACGATAGAGATTTAGTGTACAAATCAAGTCGAAACATGCTTTCTCTTTGCACTAAGCAAGGAGAGAAGGAAATGTTCATAGGGATACATGCAAGATGCAGCAGAGAATCTTGACGGAGGCCACGATGCATTGTGATGCCATTATGTCATACAGCACAAAGAGGGCTTAAGATGAAAGTAAATGGGATTGTGGCAAACAAAATAGCTTAGATACTTTCATCCGAGAGGCTGACCTTGTGATATAGCAGTATGGCTACTTTTCAGTTGCGTCTCTTAGTTACCCCTTACCCTGCCATAGAGTTACCATAACTGACACAAGGAGTGATAGCTTGGTACATCACCACCATGGATTTATGATATTTTATTTCTCTTGCTATATGGTGACAGAGAATAGCTTGGACTTGGATATGTATACAGAGGTTTTCCTTTCCTATAAGCATTAAACTCTGAGAAATCTAGTACATGTGATATTTGGGTGAGCAAGCTATGGCAGTGGTACTCTTCCATTCCATGGGATGGATTGATTATTATATGCGTACAATAAAATAGGATTAAAGATTGACCTCTGTGCAGAGCACTGTTAATTTACTAAAATATGTATGCATGGGAACATTCTCTCTTTCACTGTTTAACACTAACATGGAAGCATGAGACTCCCCCGCTCCCCAGTCAAGAACATTGTTGTTCAGGAGCACTCTCTATCAACATTCCTTCCCAAGAATATTGTTTTAAATGGCCACTGCTTGAGGCAGAGTACTGGGATAGATGGTATCATTTGACCTAACCTTTGCATTTAATGTCCTGGAGCATGATCTGAATGTACATGATGTAGCAATCTTGCTGAAATTAAGTAGGTCTAGGTTTGCTCAGTGCCTGGATGGGAGGCCTTCTGGGAAGAAAAATCCATATACAGGCTATTTGTGTGGGTTGATACCTTTACTGTCAGCTGGCCCCTGAGCCCCTCTGCATCTTTTCTGCCCCCTTCTTCTGGAGGGGCTGTCCTGGAATTTAAGAACTTAAGAAGAGCTCTGCTGGATCAGACATCCTAGTCCAACACCCTGTTTCCTACAGTGGCCACCCAGATGCCTCTGGGTTTCCTACAAGCAAGATATGAGGACAATAATCATCTTCTACTGTTGTTTCCTCCTTCATGGATCACTGCCTTGTTGTGGCGAAGGGGCTTGCTTAACTCAGTGAAGCCATAAGCTATGCCATGCAGGGCCACCCAAGACGGACAGGTCATGGCGGAGAGTTCTGACAAAATGTGGTCCACTGGAGAAGGAAATGGCAACCCACTCCAGTATACCTGCCAAGAAAACCCCATGGAACGTATCACAAGGCTAAAAGAGATGACACCGGAAGATGAGCCCCCTCAGGTCAGAAGGTATCCAATATATTACTGGGTAAGAGCAGAGGGAATTTCCAAGTAGCGCCAGAAAGAGTGAAGCGCCTGGGCCAAAGCCAAAAGGACACTCAGCTGTGGATGTGTCTGGTGGTGAAAAGAAAGTCCGATGCTGTAAAGAACAATATTGTTCAGGAACCTGGAATGTCAGATCAATGAATCAAGGTAAGCTGGAGGTGGTCAAACATGAGATGGCAAGATTGAACATCGACATCTTGGGAATCAGCGAACTAAAATGGACAAGCATAGGTGAATTTAATTCAGGTAACCATTATATCTACTACTGTGGGCAAGAATCCCTTAGAAGGAATGGAGTAGCACTCATAGTCAATAAAAGGGTGGGAAAAGCAGTACTGGGGTACAATCTCAAAAACGATAGAATGATCTCAGTATGAATCCAAGGCAAACCATTCAACATCACAGTAATTCAAGTCTATGCCCCAACCACTGAGGCTGAAGAAGCTGAGGTTGATCGGTTCTATGAAGACCTACAACACCTTCTAGAACTAACCCCCAAAAAAGATGTCCTTTTCATCACAGGAGATTGGAATTCTAAAGTAGGAAGTCAAGAAATCCCCGGGATAACAGGCAAGCATGGCCTTGGTGTACAAAATGAAGCAGGACAAAGGCTAATAGAGTTTTGCCAAGAGAACACGCTGATCATAGCAAACATCCTTTTCCAACAGCACAAGAGGGGACTCTACACATGGACATCACCAGATGGTCAATATCGAAATCAGATTGATTATGTCCTTTGCAGCCAAAGATGGAGAAGCTCTATACAGTCAGTAAAAACAAGACCTGGAGCTGACTGTGGCTCAGATCATGAGCTTCTTACCGCAAAATTTCGGCTTAAATTGAATAAGTAGGGAAAACCACTAAACCATTCAGGTATGACCTCAATCATATCCCTTATGAATATACAGTGGAGGTGAGGAATAGATTTAAGGGATTAGACCTGATAGACAGAGTGCCTGAGGAACTATAAACGGAGGTCCGTAACATTGTTCAGGGGAAGATGAGATGGCTAGATAGCATCACCGATGCAATGAATATGAACTTGAGCACACTCTGGGAGAGAGCGGAGGACAGGAAGGCCTGGCTTGCTATGGTCCATGGGGTCACGAAGAGTCGGACATGACTTAACGACTGAACAACAACAATTGTTGTTTCCCAGCAGCTGGTATACAGAGGTATACTGCCTCTGATACTGGAGGTAATATATCGCTATCATGACTAGATAGCCTTAAAAAAAGCAAAGATAGCCTTACTGTTCCGTGAGAAAAAAAATGCAAAATTCAGTACCTTGGGCAGTACCTTGGTCCTAATAAAGGTATTCCCCAACTGTTGTTTTGAGGCTGATAGCCTTATCCTCCATGAAATTATCTACGCCTCCTTTATACCCATCTGAATTGATGGCTACTACCATATCTTGTGGCAGTGAATTTCATTGTTGGGCTATGCACTGTGTGAAGTAGTGCTTCCCTTTGTCTCTCAGTCTCCTGCTGTAGCTTTATTGGATGATGATGGGTTCTAGTATTATGAGAGATTATTATCCACTTTCTCTACATCGTGCATACTTTTATACACCTGGATGGTATCAGCAATTTCAAGAGACCAGAAGAAACTGCCCCCACCCCACCTGCAACATATGCTTAATTATATTGTATCTAATGGATTTTTATTATAAGCCACTTTGGAGCCAATCTTGGCTGAAAACCTGGGTATGAATAATTGCTAGCTTTAGTTTCATCAACATATAAATACAAAATAAATAACACGTCACTGGCCTTAGAATTTGGCCTTTACATAACACTGATTTTTAGTGCATTTTAAGAGACAGATAAGTTAATGAATATGGTTTGTTTCATAGTATGCATCCATATCTTCCAAGTTGTTAGAAAGTTCATGAGTCAGGAAACCCTGTAGATTTAGATGATACTAGATAGTTTAATTGTCATTGTCACAGATAAGATTGGGCTCAGTATCATTTTGGTCATTGGCTAGTCATATAAGGTCTCTGTATTTTCACTAGAAGGAACTTCAGTGCAGGTTTATACAGAGATTTTCTAAATAGCAGTAATGTTAGCTCAGCATCTACCTTGATAGCGTGACTATGGTACAAAGTGATGTTTAGCACAGATATGGAGAGGTTAATTACACAATATTGTTCTTCATACCTGCCTGCTTCATAATACAGAAAACTCCTTATCTATAGATTGAGAAATGGTAGGACCTAATTTCTAATAGATATCTTCAAATATACAGCAGCTGCTTAAAATGTAAAAGTAAAAACTCTAGGAACAAGCATTTTTCACCTCTAAGATATGCAGAGTAGCTGGTAGTTGAACTCCTGTAACTTGCTCATTTTTCTGCAGTTGCCTTGCAGTTTCAGAATGTTTTTTTTTTTTTTTACATTTCTAGTGCTTTCTCTCACCCTCCACCTTCTTAAAGGTGTGTGTGTTTTGCTTTTCCTGTCCCTTGATATGTTCTTCCTTTTTGGTGTTGATAGGTACATCCTGCTTCCTGTCTGCTAATGCTGTCACAAGTGGCCCATGTGTTAAATGTACAGAGAGAGAAGTGCCTACAAGCATTATTTGCTTTTGAAACAGGAGCCATCTGTCTTTGGATTTGTCATGTTCAGTTTTTGCTATGAAGACGGACGTAACTTCATCTAAACAGAACATCAAATTGATGTGTCATGCAAAGTTTTCCTCAGTATATTGTAATATGTAGGAGGCCTGGGCCAAAGGTATCTGATGACCTCCTTCTTCTATGCCAACCTGCTTGTCCACTCATTTCTTGTTGGAGGCACTTTTCTGGGTTCCCCCACCTTTGACCTGAGATAGGGCCTTTTCTGTCATGATGCCATGTCTTTGAAACATTCTCCCTGGAGTGGTCTGCTTGGTGCCTTTATAGTTACATTCAAGTGCCAGCAAATACCGTTATTGTCTTTAATCAGTTGCTTCTGCTCTAGTTGATGGTTTTCTTGCTCTGGTAATCTAAAGGATGGATTTTATTGTATTTATTTTACTTTATTTAAAGCAGGGGTAGCAACTTGTGAACCTCTAGATGTTGTTAGACTGCAAGTCCCATCAGCCCTAACAGCATAACCAATAGTGAACAGTCAAACAACATCTAGAGGGCCACACTTGATTTAAGGCATTTTTATCCTGCTCTTTGGCAGGATAAATTGTAATGCTGTTATATTGCAATGTGTATTGTGATTATTGTAAGCTGTTTTGAGTACACTTCGTGGCAAATTGTGTTAGAAATAATGTTGTTCAAATGCTTATTGTTTCTCTCAGTAGGGAATGATAGGTGTGTCACCTTAATGTACATTATCATTCTAGTGTTGCATAAACAGATAAAAGCTGGTTGGTGTTTGGATGGGAGGACACCAAAAATGATTGAGCTGAGTCTTGTGTTTCAGTGCTGCTGTGTGCCCAAGTCTGTAAGAAATTGGAAGTGTCTCTTGTCAGTTAGGGAGAGATTATGTATATACAGTCTTGCAAAAAGTAGATAGTTTAATAGGCAGCATAGCTAAAGCATAGTAAGGTTTAAGTGAATTGTTACAGGTCACTTGCAAACTCAGTAGCATATTTAAGAATGGAGTGATTCCCAGTCCTATTTTCTCGGACATTGAAAAATTTTGTTAACAGGTTTTAAGCTTCTGACTATAAGGTATTATTGCACTTTGTGGCTGGTTTGCAAGAGGTTAAGAACAAAAGAGACCCCCACAAATGTAATGCCTGTTTTCTTGCTTTGGCAAGAGTGCTATGCTGTACAAGAATATATACTTGTTTTCCTCTTTTCCTCTGCTAATCCTTATTGCTGAGATTAATTTACCTAATAAGTCTTGCCATTTGGCCCTCTTGAGTGAACAGTTATTCCAAAGGGCTATCTGCAGTGCTTCTCACAGACACAGTGAAATCTGGTCCTGACCAAATTCCTGCTCAGATTATGACTTTCTTTCTCCCTGTTGGGCACCACCAGCCTCAAAGTCAACGGGATACAGTGTTCCTCACTTCCTGTTCGACAGATGTTACATAATGCTTCTGTCTCTTTTTTTAAAGTTGCTTTAACGTAGCATGTGACTGCAGTGCAGTAAGGGTGAACAGAGTGAGATTGGCAACGTATCAAGTGAAGTTACATATATAAAAGTTGTCCTGAAAATTGTTATGCTTATTTGCTTAATAGCTTGGTGGAGAGTTTTGACTCAGTACTCAAACCTACTTCTTGCAAACAACATATGTGACTGTAAACCTATTTCTGGGCTGTACCACTTTAGACTGCAGATGGGGGGTCACATGATTGATTCATTGCTTCTCCATAGGAAAAATATCCCAGTATAAGGAAAATTAGCATGTCAGGAAGAAGAGTATGAGCCTAACCTTCTCCCTTTATCATTTTTACAAATCAACAGTAAAGCAGCAAACATACAGTAATAGCAACTGCCAATGATAAAACCAGGCCAAAAGAACTATTCAAAAATCTGATATGCCCGAGGACATAAAAATGTCTCATCTGTTGCCTACTCTTCTGTATCGTCTTGGCACCAGGAGGTGGGGGGGGGAGCATTCCAAATGTCAGATGCCACATCTGAGAAGGCCTGCTCCCTGATCACCATCTTCAGATGGTGGTGACACCTGGGGGAGGGCATCTGATGACTATTGTAAAGATTGGGGAGACTTGTGTGGTAGGAGGTGAGGTGGTCCTTCACCAGGTCCCGTGCCAGTAAGGAGCTTTATAGGTCATTTCATTTATTGCATTTCTATACCACCCAATAGCCAAAGCTCTCTGGGGGGTTTACAAAAACAAATGACCAGCACTTTTAATTGTTCCCAGAAATGTACCAGCAACCAATATAACTGTTTAAGAACTGGTGAGATGTTGCCTTGATAGACCATGATGTCAGAGGTGTGCATGGAACTCTGATTCAGGATGGATCAAGACTAGAACTTAGGCTAAAGGCACGAACAAGGTCAGAATTCAGACTCAATAAGACTGAGGCCACAATTAATCAGGTCGGTATCTGTATTCACATGCAAGCTACAAACTTGCAACTTAGAAGCTGTGAACTGGGGATATGAAGGCTCCCGAATAGTTTAGATCAGGGGTGGGTAACTTCCAGGGGTTGGAGGACATTGCCCTCTGGAACCCACTGGGGCCGCACTCCATTTCTGCTGCAATTACTACTGCCACCACTGCATTTTCTGCCACAGCGCAAAAATTGTGGTGATTTTACAAGAAAAGGCATATGAAGAGCGCACATCCTTTTTTGCATGCAGAATCACACTCTCAGGAGGTACTCAGGGCCCAACAAAATGGCCATGGTGACTACATGTGGCCCACAGACTGCATGTTGCCCACCTCTGGTTTAGAACTTTGTCAGAGTTCAGTGCTACTGTGAGAACTCCCAAGTATTGCAAAAATGGACACGCACAAATACTCCTCCAAAGGAAGATGTTTGCTTTTATAGCTCATATGTTGAGTATAGTATGACTTTGAAAATGCTGACTTATCAGCACCCTAGATTAAGCTCCTCCCTTTCAAGGTGCTAGGGTAAGAAAAACCAGGCAAGGAAGAAGGCAAAGCTCAGACAAGGCTTTATTAGCTGGCCAAATAAGTAAAACAGGTGTCTGTGGCTGCCACACCTTAAAACTTCCCAGCATCTGTGCTCTGGGCAAGCAGGAGTCTTGGTTGCAAAGTCAAAGCTACTGTCCAGGTCTTGAGAGGTTGCAAACCTGTTGTAGTGCATGCAGTCCTAAATAAAAACACATAATGCTTGTACAGGTGTGCAAATTACATTTGGCATCGCTTCCTCTGTCTAAAAAGTTGCATTATGTGGGAATACTCCATCTAGTTTGATCCAGGCTAACTTCTTACAGGGGTTAAAAGTAGAATGTACTTACTGCATGCCTGTTGTTGCTTTAACAGTCTTGTTAAAATGAAATCCTATTCTGTTTGAATGTAATATAATATTTATGTGCAGCACAAAGGAGGTGAAGTGTTGTCTTTGTATGGAACATTTGTTTGCTGTTCCTGATTACATCATTTTTTCCTTTTGTTTATGTTTCACTTGTCCTTCCTGTGTCTTTTGCTTGGTTTTTATTTCTTGCAAAAGCCACCTGTATATCTTTTTTCAAAAATAAAATGTTTAAATAAGAGGGATGAGAATTTTTACTGAAATGTTTGGTAAATAAACTACCAAAGACCAAGAACAGGAAAGACAATAGTACTTTGTGTATTTGAGCTCATGAGAAGCAGTTCTTTTGTAACCAAAAGATAGTCCTGCATTGAGCAGGGGGTTGGACTCGATGGCCTTGTAGGCCCCTTCCAACCCTACTATTCTATGATTCTATGATTTTTGGTGTGCCCTTGTGTTCCTTTATATCTGTCTGCTCAGCCAACTGATTGTGTTTTGACTCTTTCCCTTTCTCATTAGAAATCAAAGCAACTCCTACTAGCCAATTTCACATGCTGGTTATGCTAATAATACTTTTTATGGGACTGTGCAGCTTCCTTGCGTGTTCTGAGCATATGCATGGAGCTTATGCCACGCAAGGAGTACGTGTGCAAAAGGGGGGAAGATGCCTCTGCATACCACATCAGAGAAACAAATGTTTTACTCAGAGACTTGGCATCCCCATTTCATATGTGTGCCTCTGTGTAATGGAGAAGCATCATGTGAAAAGATAAGAGGCCCAAGAGCTCACTTGTGAAGGTGACCTAAATCAATCAGCTACACTTGCATAGTTGCACATTTATTTAAAATGGGTAAAGAAGTTGCATTAATTCATCCTGCTGCTGCACCATATTTTCCCCCAAATCTGTGGTTATCAAACCTTGGCACCATGTTTGTGTATCCCCATGTTTGTTTGTTTTTAATCTGCAAGAGCCTCTTCAAATGTAAATAAAGCAAGTGGCTGTCAGATTAATCTCAACCGTAATTATTTTTATCCTGGTGTTAGAAACAGGGTAAAAGTGAAATGGCAAGACCATCCTGAGCACTTAGATACAGAACAGGGCACCAAAGGGACTGTGAGGATTATGAAAAAATATGGGGTTGGGCCATAGCACCATCAGGGCACATAACTAATCATGTACAACTCCACTGACTGTGTTGACACATGCCTATCTAGTCTAGTCAAGATAGAACAGAGTGTGCCTCAGACCTGATGGCTGCCCATGCCTTTAGGAAAAAATGCCTTGCATTTTGAGAACTGTACCACCAAACCGAGTTTCCCAAAGCAATACATTGTTTTCCAACTCCCATCCATGAGAACAGGAGGGGTGGGCATTGGGGATAGGGAAATTGCAACTGTTCACTGCTTTTAAATCAATGGGCATTTATTACATGTGATAGCCAGTGGCAGTGTAGAGCAGGCTTGTCTACAACTCCCATCCCTGAATTCTAAGTGAACTATTTATTTATTTATTTATTTATTTATTCATTTCATTTCTATACCGCCCAATAGCTGAAGCTCTCTGGGCAGTTCACAAAAATTAAAACCAAACAACACACAATAAAACAATTTAAAATATATAGAACATTAAAACCACAATATAACAATACAACCACAATAAAACCTAGCAGCAGTGCAGGAGTTTAAAATACAGATTTAAAACAGCAAAGATAAAAATTTAGAATGCTAAAATGCCTGGGAAAATAAAAAGGTCTTCACCCGGCGCTGAAAGGAATACGATGTAGGTGCCAGGTGAACCTCACTAGGGAGCATTCCAGAGCCGGGGTGCCACAGCAGAAAAAGCCCTCCTCCTAGTAGCCACCCGCCTCACTTCCTTTGGCAGTGGCTCACGGAGAAGGGCCGCTGACGATGATCTTAAGGTCCGGGCAGGCACATATGGGAGGAGGCGATCCTTCAGGTAACCTGGCCGCAAGCCATTAAGGGCTTTGAATGTTAACATCAGCACTTTGAATCGGGCCCGGAAATGGACTGGCAGCCAGTGCAGCTGGAAAAGTACTGGCGTAATATGAGCTCGCAGGCCAGTCCCTGTTAACAATCTTGCTGCCCTATTTTGGACCAGCTGAAGTTTCCGGACCATTTTCAAAGGCAGCCCCACGTATAACACATTGCAGTAATCCAGACGAGAAGTTATCAGAGCATGGATAACTGTAGCTAGGCTATCTCTGTCCAGATAAGGGCGTAGTTGGTATACCAGCCTAAGCTGATAAAAAGTGCTCCGTAAAACTTTTGTCAGGAGTGTGGCCAGCAAAGCTGGCCATGGGTTCAAAGCAGAATTGGTGGGGTTAATTATATACCATGAAACAGCAGTAGGTGATGAAGGATAGAGGGCAGTGGTCAGAGCTGTGATGTGGGGTTTTCTGGAATTATCCAGTGTCCTAAATTGATTGGGATCTGATCTACAAATGACTTAAATTTAGTAAACAAAACTTTTCCCCATATCCAAAAGTATTTGAACTGAAATGCATTTGGGGGGGGGGGACTCAAAGTACACATGCAGTGCAGTCCTATACTGATGTGGGAGTAAGTCCCACTGCACTCATTTTGCTTTAAATGTTATATTCAAACAAAGTCAAAGCTTTACTTGGAAGTTATTTTTACTGGAATTCTTGTAGGTATTTTATGACATGACAATTCAAAACCACACACTTCCTTTGCATTTTAATTTTAAGAAAAAAATCAAGGCATTATTATCATATTAACATTTGCACACCTCAAAGAGCTATGTATTCAATATATGGCTATTTCCTAGGTGGAGTCATCTGAAACAAAACTAATTACAATTTTGAAACTACCCAGTTTGACTGGTATTGTATCCATTCATTATGTCGCTGAGTAATTTTATGAAATTTTGAGAAATGGAAAACTTTCTGCAGAAAAATGTAGCAGCAGCAAATTTTCCAGTATGGAAACTTCTCTGCCCCACATCCCTGGGTTCATGTAGGGCTCCTATCTAATTAAAAAGCTGGGATTGAGTGGGAAGGTCCCATTCTCCTTCCATATCTTCCATATTGGATTACTTGCTGAGTCCTTTGCCAGGTGACTCAAACAACTTCTGGCTGGGTGGAAATTTAAGGGACATTACATTTTATGCTGAAGGGATTGCGAACTTTTGTTATTGATAAAGGTTCATATCAAAATATGCTAACATACACCTGTTTTTTATCACTGAAAATCATATGTTTCAATTATAGCATTTTAAAAGGAAGTGCAGTTTTGAAATTGGTACAAGATACTTGTAATTGTATAACTGGACACATGCTGCTTGAGCATACTGTGCGTTCTTTGGCATGAAAGCAACCTTTTGACTTAAGTGTCTAAATTTAAACTTTGATTAGGAATGTGTCTTTAATTTTATTCTTTGCATCATTTCTTGGACATGATTTTCTGAATGCTTGTCTTGTTTTGTTGATTAATGGCTCAACGTTGATTTATCTTGTACTGTACGAGTAAGTTGGCACCATTCCAACTTTTTTCTAGAAATCTGCTAATTGTCCTATTGAAGCTTGTGTGCGTGTGTGTAAGAGCGAAAGAGAGAGGGGTGCGGTAGGGAGAGGAAACTATAATAGACTCTATTTTGTTAAGCATGATGTCATCGAGCAGGATGGAGTCCTTAAAAGAACATTAGACTTCAGGCCACCAATGTTTCTTTTCAATGCATACTATTCTCTTAAAGACATTACGTAGGGTCTACAGTAGAACGAGGCAATTTGGTGACCTTGCTCTGTCACCAAATATTGCTATATGGGACCATTGTATAATGTTGGGAAATAAAATTCCAATGTCAGCTGCAGCCAGTTTGTTCATTTGACACTTATACACAACCATATATGTGAGGAAATCTTGAAGTCTAAAGCACGAGTTTCCTAAATGTTTGATACCTGGAGTGTACTTTTGTGGGTGAGATTCTCAATTAAAATTGGAGCCATGCTTGACGGGCAACTGTAGTTAATATTGCTTTGTGTCCTCCCCTTTGCCCAGTCAGGGTTGTGTTTTCTGCATAATAGGAATGCTTCTTGGATCCCCTCTCACCTGCAAGCTACATGGGCTAAATCAGAGAATCTTGGTGCACCCTTGCACCTTCCCTTAGAATAGTGTCATATATATTAATGGTTTGGATTAGGGAGGTGAATGCTGAACATGGCTTCTCTGTTCCAGGTGTAGAGTTGTGGGCACATCTTTGTGGCTTCATTTTTCAAGGCACAGTTGAACCTCTCTTAAAGTACATAGTTGTGCCCCTGCACATAGGAATCAATGCACATGGCAACATAGCTGTAAAGTGACAAGCCATGGTTTAAAGTTGGCTTGTTTCAAACAAATCCTAGTTAAGATTAACCACAGTTTAGGGCAGTCTTCCTTAACCTGTACCCTCCAGAAGTGGACTTAAACTCCCATCAGCCCTAGCCAGCATTGGCATTGGTCAGGGATCCTGGGAGTTGTAGTCCAAAGTATCTGGAAGGCATCAGGTTGAGGAAGGCCCATTTAGGATTTCACTATAATGCTACACTGTGGTTAATCAAAAATGGAAGCAAAACTGTTGATAGTATCCTCACAGTCACTCTAAAGTAGGAATGGGGGGCACGCAAGCAAACTATGGTTTATCACAGGGTGAGCAACATGCAGGCTCTATGCAACCCATACTGCCCCCCAGAATGGTAAAAACAACTAAAACAAAACGGCATCCAGAGCAGCCATTTTGAAGCTTTTTATTGTTTTAGTACTCCATACCTACTACAGAGCACCACAACAAACTATTTTTTTAACCCTTTGGGCACTCTGTGGACACTCTGGACACCTTAAAAATACATATATGAATTATATTTATTTATTTTTGGTGCCATGGTGGGCGGGGAGAGGTGCAGCCCACAGGAAAGGTCGATGGGGTGAAAATGGGCCCCAGACCTCTCAAAGTGCCCACCCCAGGTTTATTGTGATGTCTGAACTGGCCCAATATGTTGTATGCGTGGTGGCAGGTGCAGATTTTTGCCTGCCCTCCACAGTGTGCTTAGAATTGCCTGCTTCACTACTTTGTGAACAGGTCCATAATCTATGATGCTTAATGTCATAGAATAGTAGTAGGGTTGGAAGGGGCCTACAAGGCCATTGAGTCCAAGAGTATTGAAGAAACTCTTATTAAACAACTATTCCTCAGGAGTAGGCTAATGGGTCTTTGGTGAAATCTCTGAGTTTGTTTGTCTTACCTGCTAGAGGTCTTCCTTTTCTCCTTCTGTTACTGGTGTGGATAATCTGTGTGTCCTTGATAATGTACAGGCTTGTATAAAAATGGCTGCCATACAGTGCAGTGTGCTATGTTGGTTTCATGTGATGTGTTTTTAATACTGTACATGTACATTCATGTAGAAAAATGAAATGGGGTGGGGATTGGGCTGATGCAGTTACTAGGAGCAGCAGTAATGAGTTGGAGTTGATGGCTCAAGAGAGTTCACTGGTTGGAGATGGTCTGCTCCACGGTCTGATTAAAGTATTTGCATAGATAGTCAGAACATCCTCTCTAAGAGCTGACAATACTCTTGTCTCCATGGCATTTGTCTCATTCATTGTTGAATGTAGTTATACAGTTGAACTCACAAATCGCTTCTAAGTAAATTATACTCTGAGCGGAATTTTTAGTCCTCCCACATGTACACATTTTTCCTGCTATACTTAAGGCCTCTGGGCGCTTTACTCTGTATGACAATTTGATTTAGTTTTCTGTGCTTAGCAGTGGCAGAGATTGACTTAAAGCCTCTTTCCTAAAACCTTGAACTTATTCAGTTATACCAAATCTTGTAAGCCAACTGAGGCATCCAGTTCACTCCTCAGCACAACTATCTTGCAGGAATTATTTATTTCATTCAGCTTATTTTAACTAGCATGGCTCAGTGGTTTCTCTTTGCTTGAAAAAGAAACTTGCTTAACCTGTTGGCTGGGAGCCTGAACTGAAGGAACAGATTCAGAGATGATTCAGTTGCTGTAAGGGAGAGGATTTTGCTGGAATTTTGCAAGGAGCAGCAGAGAGTGTGAATCCTAGAAAGTGAGAAAGGCCTAGTTGGGGTGGGGTGGGGGGCGATTTGGTCCCCACCTAAAACCTGTTCCCCACTCCTGTGCTAGGCTCTGTACTTACAGGGCAAGAGTATACTTATAATCTCTACCACTGATATATCTGTTACAGAAATTCTCAGGTTAGGTCTTGAGAAGTATTCTTTGGGCACTCTGCTATGTCTTATCAGTTAATTCATTTTATTTTGCTTCTTACAAATAAGGGCACCCCTAGGATTATTTTGACCCAGAGCCTCTGTTGAAAATGACTCAAACCATGCCACTCTGTTGCTGCTAATTCTCATTTATGTAATCTACAGAACCCTTTTAAATAAAAATGACTTGACCAAGACACATGGTAGGTCCATACAGATATAATTACTTAACCAGCAATCAGAAGCAGACCTCAGGATCCCATGCTTCCTCTCTACATTCCCTAACTTCTAGAATGCTGCCACAAAACCCTCCTACCTTACTGTCCTCTTTCCTTAACAATATTTAAGAGATGGGTTAACCATACTCCAGTTAGAGAAGGAAGTGAGGTGCACAAGGCATTGACCTGGTTTGCATGTCACAAGCTATTGTGCATTGTCACCATGGGTGGTTGCAGGGTGGCTTAACGTGACATTTGAACCCGGTGTGACTTTTCCATTGTAGGTTGTTTTTCACAAACAAGCCACCCTGAGAACCCATGGCTTGTAGTAGGGTTGGTTAGGGTGGCTTGTTCGCAGGGTGGCTTGTTGTGATATCTGAACCTGGCAGAGTCGCTTCAGTGTGAGTGGTTTAAAATGCCACCTGGCAAAGGCAGTGAAAAACCCTACCAGCCATTTCTTGTGATCTCATTAACAATCTCTATTACATCTTGAAAAGACACTAATCAATTTACTCCTCCACTTTGTCTCCTCCCTAGACAGTGACACCTTCTCCGCCACCACTTTGGGGAAGATTTGTGCAAATTTTAACATCATTTTTTTTCATCTTCATGGAGATTTGCACAAATTTAACTTAAAAATCTTTCGGGGAGATTTGTGCAAATATGCTAAAGCACAGTAATTACTCTGCTTTAGCACAGGAGTTACTGTGCTGTAGCATAAATCTCACTGCAAGTTTAAAAGAATTAATTACTTAGCAAAGTTAATTTTTTGCCAAATCTCCCCCAAGGTGGGGGGAAAATTAAAAAACACACACCTCTACTACACTAGTGAGCACAAATGCACACATTAGCAGAGTAGGCTACTGATATTGTGCTGCAGAGCCCCATGGGATATGTGCTGGGAGCAGATGGGAAGACTAAGGGGGAAACAAATCACAGCAAGTCGCAGAGTGCCCGATTGTCTGTCAGGAGTAACGTGAGTTGGAAAGTGAACAACCAACCCACCATAGCTTATTTTCAGGGTGGCTTATCATGACGTGCGAACTGGCCTACTGTGTTTTAAGCAGTTGAGAGCATTAGTTGGAACTTGATGTAATGTGAAAGGATCAGAACCAGTATTAAACCACACAGGTTGTTGTCTCCTGTAACTAGCCCTGTCTTGTGAAATTCATGTTTGGCTAGAATATTGCTCCCAGTAATTAGGCTTAAAGGGCAGTGTGCCAGATGTTCTACAGTCAGCATGAAATTTGTAATGGGCTGGTAGAAACAGGCCAATCAACTGAACCTCATGTTCAGTGCCAAATGGAGCTAAATGGAACCTTGGATTTAGAGGGTTTGACCTAATCCTCCACAACCAGTAGGAATTAGATGCAGGTGGCTCTGTGTAGGATTGAAACCTTTTCTTTCTTTCTTTCTTTCTTTCTTTCTTTCTTTCTTTCTTTCACATTACATCTATCCCTAATTCATATCAAAAACATGCTTGAATTTATAACAAAAAAAATGGGATTAAACGTGTACTGTTAATGAAGAAATAATTGTGTTGCTATGTGAGAAGAATCTTATGAGTTGAGAATTGCTGTGAATTTAGTGAAATATAATTTGCTTTCTGCTGGAGCAGAGAAAATTGGAAGCCTATTAAAAATAACTGTTTCCATATAAGGACCACTGTTCATGCTTGCCTGCTGCTGTGACAGCGGTCAGAACAACCATACGACTTCACAGAGTCCCCCATTTTGCTTAGGTTAACAAGCAGGGACCTATTATTCGCTATTTCCAGGGATCATTTGGGAAGCTTGCCTGTTCTAATTTGTGATATTAATAAAGGCTGTCTGGCATGTTACTCTAAATGTCCATTACAGTTTTAAACTATTGTTTTGCTTCAGATTGTTGTGTGCAGTGTGTGAGTTGAGTACAGTTCTGAAAAATATGTAGTCATGACTAACAGTGCTTAGTCAGGCTTTCACTGTACAATTCTTGAGGTTTCCATTAGTAAGCAAGGATATGAGACCACAGAAAATCTGTATGAAGATGTCTTCACTTATTTTTAGTTATTTTCTGTGGTGCACAGCTACAAAATAATTTTGCTTGGAATTTTATTGTACTGACTAAGTTAAAGTTTCAGTCCTAAGCACCCTACCAGGATGTAAATCCCATTGAATTCACTGTAAAAATGCACTACACGATTCATAATGTTTTTTGCATATGGTTACTTTGTTGGCTGGGTTCACCCCATGGACCTACTAATTGGCCATTCCTGGGTTAGGTGAAATGGAACCCTTTGGTTTCTTTGGTATATTTGTCCCAAAGAAAAAGTATGGATCTGTCTTGCAGTGGAAGTCTGGCTTTTGCTTCCAGTTGTATCATAGGACTTTACCATGTCCTGTTCGCAGGTTTCCTTCCAAGCGTGCAATCTTATTGTAGTAGAGCGTGATAAAACCATGTTAATTCTGATGCTTTGTGTTTTTGAAATCGTTTGGTGTGTCCATCTGCATGGTGGGAGTTCTTGCTAAGAGTTGCACTTCACAGAGCAGGATACCAATTTCAAAAGCACAGGCTTACGTATCATCTCTGAACTGGTTGTTGTCAATGTATGTTTGTTGTCAGTGTATGTACAAGCAATAGAT
The DNA here is from genome assembly GCF_057233095.1 of Heloderma suspectum. NCBI lineage: Eukaryota > Metazoa > Chordata > Lepidosauria > Squamata > Helodermatidae > Heloderma > Heloderma suspectum. The sequence goes on along the minus strand of NC_139460.1, from coordinate 325,084,586 downwards.
GAATGAATAAAACATTTCATCTGAACTTCCCGGTGAAAGCCTTCAATTAGCAATCAGAGTAATATCCACAACTGGATAGGTGCAAGCTGGGAATGAAGAGAGTTCAGTGTTCCTTCTTAAAGTAGCTTTGTGGGCAGGAGAAATCGTATTGTTTCACAGGAGAGTTAAATCTTGTGGTTTTAAAATAAAGTTAGGTCAAAAAATATTTGTACTATGGTCAGCAAGGAGGAAGCCATGAGATCATCCTGCCCTCCTGCTTCAGGAAATCCTCCAGGCATGGAACCAGGCAGTATTTATTGCAAGAGACTTTGTTTAAGTGCTTGCAACACAGAAGAGGAAAGCATGACGTCAGGTGAATGTTTCCGAGACTGACCCCAAGACTCACTAAATCCAGAGTGCGACTACAGACATTGCTTCCCATTTCACTGGTCCAGCATATCATGTTCCCTGAGGTTAGGATCCAGATAAGAGCTGGATAGGTTAGTCCAAGGGCTTGTCCGTACTCAGTGGTTTTTTGTTTTTTGTTTTAGTTTTGAGAGCAGACACCTGTAACATATCTCAGGCACATTTTGTAACTGCTTGATTTTTTAAAGGATCCCTGGGCAACATAGAGCGCTGCTCTTCAACAGAAAGGAAGCAAAAACACTCTTGGGTACATTAACTTGTTAAACAGATCTGGGATGCAGATGGGGGCAACAAGTGATGGAACATCAGGCACGTTTATGTTTTTAGCGCAATATTATTACTACCATTATTACTATTATTATTGCTATTATGTCATCAACGAACATTGTGCTTTGCACAGTTTCATAACCAAAAACGGACAGATCCCTGCCTGCACGGAGCTTACAATCTAAATTAGACAATGGGGCAGACGCAGAAGGTCGGGAGAGATGGCAAAGGTAACGAGGGATGGAGGAGAAATTAGGTATCAGCTGTCTAATGTCCATGTTTCACAATTTTCCCCATGAAGTTTGGATGCTTTTGTAGAAATGTGAAGAACAAAACAGTCTAGTGGGGGGCTGTAACAGAACTGTCCCATGAAGGTGTCTGCATGAAACCTTGATAATTAAACATGACAACATTCCCAATTGTCCTTTTGTTAAATCATAGTGTGCGTGCACATTTTGTTTAAATCAGGGTTTTTTTAAAGTCAGTTCTATTAAGTGTAACTTAAAAATAATTGGTTTAAAACGATATCTGAATACACACATATCAGAGTCCGCACTCACATTTTGCTCTTTTTCTTTCTTTGCCCACATGATCTTCCCTCCAGGGGTACTCCCCCCCCCCTTTTAGCATGTCTATATTTGTTTATGTTGTAGACTTGTGGGAATGAGTAATTCTGATTCCTGAACATCAGTCATGGCCATCCATTCCAAACCAAATATTTCAGCACCAGCATCACTTTTATTTCAGAGCAGCTGTTCTCTCACCTTTATATAGAAAATTATATGGAGTAGAAAACTTGGCATTTTTTAAGTAGGAACATAGAAAGTGGCAGAGGTATGCCAAAGAACCTGCACAGGTGTTGCATGTAAACAAACATAATCCCAAATTCCTTGCTAATGCGTTTTTGCTTTGATAACTGTCCGACCCCTTTTTCCTGTGTCCTCTTGTTCCTGGAACAGTCCCACCTACCCACCCCAGGAGGTAGAGAATTCACATTACTGTGTTCAGGTTGCTGAAAAGAGGCAACTCCCATCTTCCTGGTGTTTCTACTTTTAAGTAGGAAACCTCAGAGAACAATGCGGGCAGCTGCAAAAGGGGAGTGCAGCAATGTGTATCTGAAGCCTGTGCAGGTGCGAGTTGTTCTATTCCTTTTTGTCTCGTGGTTCTCTCACATTCTTCTTCCTGCAACCTGCCATCCCCAAATGCAAAATTTATTTATAATTGTTTTTAAAAACTGATAGTTAAATCTGGTCATTCTGAGAAAAGGAGAATGAGCTTGATATATTTTGAAGGAGTTTGGCAAATAGATAGTCTGACTCTGAGTGACTTTTTACTTTTTATATCCCTATTGGATGCCATTTATGAAATACCTATTTGAGCCACGCACATCCTATTTGTACTCCATTCACTTCCACTTTGTTTGTTATCTCACTGTTTGTTGCTTCTCTTTTAGATTTATCACGGAACAGACTCTCGGAGCTGCCTGCAGAAGCTTGTCTCTTTGTTTCCCTTGAGAGCCTTAATTTGTACCAGAATTGCATTCGCTATATTCCAGAAGCCATTCTGAACTTACAGTCATTAACATTTCTGAATATCAGGTAACTATGACACAATAATAGTAGCATCCTACATTATCCAACTCTTGACTCAGCACGTTGGGGAGGGTTACACCAAGCAAAAGCCCAAGACTCCAAGGTGATGCACTATAGGGGAAAGCACTTGTGGAAAAGACAAGCAATGCTTCACATTTCTAGAATTCAGTGCTCATTTTCAGGAGTTAAACTCAAATAAAAACATTGGCTGTGATTCAAAGAGTCCTGCAAGCGTGCCAGAACTCTCCAGATTTCCTGTTCTGACAGCAGCTCTTTGTACGGCATTAGAGGCCTGTCTAGAGGATTGATTTTTCAGGCCATCTTTTTTGTGGGTGTGTGACATGAGGGGCTGTAGCTTGGGGGGCAGGGTATGGTGGGCAGGTGATAGAGTCAAGATTTCCATTTGGGTTCTTTGTAATACTGGTTTTGTATTAAAGTCTTCTTAGCATGATAGTCAAAATTGTGTTCTAGTGAAAATTGAACCCTCTACTGGCTTGGTGGTAATCTGCTGTATTCTATTTATTTGTGTTCTCTAGTGCCCTATATTATTTCAAGAAGTGCTTTAAGATGTTTGTATAGTTCAGCTAATAATTACGTAAAAATAAGTAATAGAGTTTCCTTTGGCACTCTCCTCTGGCCATTTCAGTTGTGCCTAGCTTCCTTTGTTTTTTACAGTGAGTTAAAAAAAAAAGGATGTGAGTCAGAGACAACTTCCTATTGTTGTGCATTTCAAAATATTTCTTAAGTGCTGCCTGTTGACACTGGGCAATCAACTGCTTGAAGAGAGAGGATTTTGCAGTGGAAAGTTTAGATTCCTTTCATTAAAAAGAACAATATTCTCTTTTGGCAGACTTGAGAATTTAGTTGTTCTTCAGTGGAGGAGGGCAGCTTGGGGTGAGGAATTCTTCCCATTAAGTCCAAAGTCAGGGTAATTAACATCTCTAGGCCTCAAATAGAGAGCCCCTGTCCTGCCAGGTACCCATTGGCACCAAAACACAGTGGCAGTATGGCAGCCATCTTAGCTTTGTTCCATGACATAAATCACTAGTTGCACAACATGGTGGATAGCCCAAAGGATAGGATAGGACCCAATCAGAGCCCAAAGGAGAATAGCAATAGCAATTCAAAGGGCAAAGTGCAACTTTTCCGCCAACATTGGAGAGCTTTGGCTATTGGGTGGTAGAGAAATAAATGCATAAATGAATTAATGAATGAACGTCGCTAGTTGCAGGAGTGACCCAGAAGGTCAGGTTGGGGGAAGGGAGATGTCTTATAGCACCCCACTTCCTCCAACAGGCTTGGTTCTAAGATCCTAGACGGCTTGGGGCCAGATTAAATAAAGGACCATCTCATTTCATACATACCTGTCTGGACCCTAACATCATCCTCGGAGGCCTTTCTCCAGGTGCTCCCTCGAAATGAAGTGAAGCGGGAGATACTAAGGAGTGGGTCCTTTCAGTGGTGGCACCCCACTTATAGAACCCAGAGAGTCTCACCTGGTACCTCTGGTGTGGTCTTTTTGGTGCCAGGTGAAGACCCTTTTATGTTCTACTGTGTTGTTGTATTTTATGGCTTTAAGTTTCTTTTGTGAACTGTCCAGAGAGCTTTGGCTCATGGGCGATATAGAAATATAATAAATACATAAATGGTTCTGGTGCTAACCTTCCACTAGAGAAAGTTGGTAGGACTGCCACCTGGACTTCAGTGTGATTTTGGCACAACAAGTTGGACACCTCTTTGAAGCTGCCTTTGGGGGTAGACAAGAGCTCTAACAAGTTGAACAGTGTTGGCCCCATTTGGGACTTCTCTTCAATATCCCACTGGAGGAGAAAGAAACATTGGACAGAGGGTTCATTTTCTTCTATGGAAGGTGGCATCATGCCCCAGCCATCTTGTTTTAAAGTTCTTGCAGTCTGGAGGACACATGCAGAAGGGTTCTTGACTTCCAAGGTTTCAGTCAGTCCAAGGGGTGGCCCTCTGTACTTTCCATAACTATTTTTCCTGATTCTATGTGGCACCTCTTTTTCCGTGGAAGTTGCTTCACTGTTGTGTGTTACCATTTGAAGTTCTTGTTATAAGATTTGAGGTTTGCAGCATGTTGGATTTCTTTGTGGAAGTACGTTCTTGAACTGGGGAATCTCCTCCCACTTGAGTCTACAAAGGCATTTTGAATAGTCCTGCTTTCAGAGTGAGGGGAGGAGCAGCCCACTCCAGGATGCCCTCCTTCCACTGAGAAGAACAAACCTTCATAGAACTGTTTCTTTTTCTGATACTTGAAAAAGAGCTGTAATCACTAGTCTTCCAGTTGCATCGGCTCAGTATAATTACTTGTAAACATGAACCATGGATAGCAAATTTCATCATGTCTCGTTCAATCAGGGTGCAATCCTATCAGGATAGGCGGCTGCGTCCAGACTCGGAGGCGACCACCTATCCAATACAGGGCAGGAGAGGCGCGGAGGGGATCATTCCCTCCACGCTTCAGCCGCCATGCATTTACGGCTAGACAGCCGATTTCGATTGTCTAGCCGTGGGACCTCGGAGCGCGGGAAGCGGCAGCCGGACGACACGTAGGATGTGTCATACTGGCATTTCCGACTTCCCCGCCACGACACACCACCAGGAACGCTTGCCGCTCCACGTTCCTCTTCAGAGCACAGAGCACGGGGCCATTCTGCGCTGCCTACGAGGCAGCACGGGAGTGGGGTGGGGGTTGGTTCTCAGGGAACCAACCTATCTTATGGCCATCTAGCCGGTGACTAGCAGCCATAGGATTGCTCCCTCCGTTATTTTCCTTTCATGTTGATATACCTGAATTCTAACACAGTTTTCTGGGGCAAACCAGTACGTTGCAGACTTTATGTGTGGGTTTTACATTTCGCTCAGCTGTTTATAGGAGCTTTTTTTGGACTTATAATTTTCTTCAGCTTCACTGCTGGGTGTAATTATGTGGTATTTAGGGTTAAGTTAAATTAATGCTGGAAAGTCCAGTCGTAGTTGATTGTGTTTTCCCTTTTAGATGTTACTCTCTAGGGTCTTCAGGCTGGAAGAGCACGCACACGCACACACACATACGCGCACACAGGCATGCAGACAGACATTAGATGTTACGGATAAACTTGGTTAGTTTGTCCAAAATGCTTCATCTCAAAGAAGAAAGATGAGGCAAATATTAGTCAGTTCTTACTAACTTCCATACATAATATCACACAAATAACTTTCTGTATTATAGAACCTTTTTTCTTAAATTTTCTGTAATAAAAGAGGATGTGTGTCTGTCAGCACCATAGGGCCAAGAGCATGAAACGTAGATACCTGAAACATGGCATGCATACTAAGATGACCGGGGTGGGGTGGGGACTTTAGGCTAATTTGCCTTTTAAAACACATTAATTAATTTTAATTCATTTAAATGTGTCTGTGTGTTTGGAGTCTGCAGTATTATCTTCAGTCACTAGGTGGCCGACATCCCTAACCAGCACATAGCTTTGCAGTTGACACAGTTTCAAGCCAGTGAGGAGTATTCAGAGGGACAGAGTTATATGGCTGCCCCCTCTGTGGAATGGAGTGAACAGACCCCTCCCTCAGGGGGCTATAAGGGTGGGCCATGGCAGAGACTTTGCCTAGGGGTGCCAGCTGGCATGGCTTTATGTAGATGGTGTGGGCACAATGTGTGCTCACCTGCATAACTTAGCTTGAAGCTTTTGTTGTATAAAACTAAGGGCTATTCCGATCTGTGTGAAGCCAGGTCCTTTCATTAGTAGTTCATAAAATTTGTCAGATCTGTCCTTTGATTCATCAGGGACCAAATGTGTAGCTCTTTTCTACCTCTGGCAATCAGTTGATGCTGAAGCAATCTGTCAAACAGTTGATGCAGACTCAATGACACCAGACTTCAGATTTCTAAATTTTGAATTCCTTGATTCCTTTCAGCAGCTGGGTTTCAGTAACTTAAAGTCAGTTGTAAATTATGTCACTCTAAGACAACCTTCCCCAACCTGGTGCCCTCCAGATGTTTTGGACTTCAACTCCCATCAGCTCCTCACAGCATAGCCAGTGGACAGGATTCCTAGGAGTTGTAGCCCCAAACACCTGAAGGGCACCAGGTTGGGGAAGGCTGATCAAAGGTCATACCAGTAATAGGTCAACTTTATAATGTAAAGAGACCAGCATTAATATTAAACACAGATCCACATACAGTAGCTTGAAAGAGAGAATGCAGATGTTTTGAGAGTAAAACATAACTATTTCTGTCTTCCTGGGCCCTTGGGGCCCTTCTCAGGGACTAAGAAGTGTTACTAATCTTTTTGTCGTATGCTATACAGCTCAGGAAAAGCTATCCAGAACAGGGAGCTACCATTTGTTTTCTTCCTCTCTTTTCCTACACCCAAACCATCTTTTCCCATTCCCTAGGATAGTCTGGCCATCAGAAAACAAAAGAAAGAAATCTTGTTTGGGGCTTTTTCCAATACTTTCTTTTCTCTCAGTCTGATTGAATGGCATTGACAGAAGTCTGAAGCAGCTCCATTCCATGATAACTGCTTTTATGATATAGTAGTTTAATTGTCTGCAATTATGTTGCAGGTAAGTTATCATAGATGCAAAATCTGTCTAGGGGGGAGAGCTGATCGCATGATAACTGTGACTGCATGCAAATGGTGTAGATGAGCCCTGAGTGTTAACTACACTTGGAAATGTGGTGTTCGTTTTTTGTTAATTGTTTTTCTTGATCCAGGGATGCTGGTTTTAGTGCAGTTTGGCAATGCAGTTTTGTAAGTTTATTTATGTTCCTGCAAAATGGTGGTGGGAGTCTTCTTATTTGGAATGGCATCTCTTTCTTTCATGTACCATAGCAAGAAAGGTGTAAGAAGCAAGATGCTTGGTGTATACACAATGGCCTCTGCCATTCTCTGAATCAGAGCTTGGGGCAGAGCAGGGGTGGACAACCTGTGGCCCTCCAGGTGTTTTGGCTTGTTTGCCCAGTGTGATGTTTTGGTTAGAGTGTGTTGGATTGGGATTAAAAAACATTTTCCCCACGCCTTTATTTCCAGACATTTTACATCTCTGGTCTTTCTATAAGTGTTCTTATTACATAGTTTTTAGAAATCATTTTGGGGAGAGTGAAGGCTGGGTAACAATATATGAACACTTTGTGTTAAATTCTAAAAGAAAATATTTCATAATCCAAAGCTGTTCAATTGTTCCAATTTTTTTTTGGAAAAGAACAATAATGGCCCTTGGGGGGCAAAACAAAACAGGGGGGAAACGTTGCTTTTCTTAATTTTTCTGGTGTTTTTCCGGGCCTTCACATCTCTAGTAATGTATGGAGAGGATGAAACTGACAAGAGGGGAATATGCCTCTGCGGGGCTACATAGCGGACCAGCGGACCTGTGATCATGCACTGTTGCGCAAGAGTGGCAATAATTTTGTTAAAAAAATTATGACAACATTTGTGCACATTTCAGGATCCAAATTTTTTTTTAAAAATAAAATTACGGAAATTACAGTTTGCGCAGATGGCAGAACCTGGGCGGGGGGGAGTGCAAATTGTAGCCATTAAAAAAAACACCCGGAAATCTGCATATTGGCTCAAGTCACTACAGAGAGAGTCAACGCCAGCAGAGGGAAATGGAATGAAATCTGCAGGGCTGAACCAGAAAAAATATGTTGAGCTTCACCCCGAAAACAGAATCCTCCAACATCCCTAACCACAAGTTGCCCACCCCTGGTGCAGAGGATGAGAGATCTCAACAATATTGTCCTTTACTGTTAGCTATGATTTTAAAAAATCTGAATAATGAATGAATAAATAGATATTGCCCTTTACTTTAACCCAAGGAATTCAATTGAACCTGACAAAAATGGAGAGCAGATTCCAGTGGTTTTCCTTCACAACCATTTGACAAGACTGAAAATAGCACACAGAAAAAGGGGAACCCAGTTGTTGAGCTAAGGTGCCCAAACTGACCTGGTGTCCTTCTGACATGATTATATTTTGGTTTTTTCATGCTGCACATGAACTGGTAACATTTCATCTCTGCTCTGACTACTTGTTGTTGTTGTTTTTGCTTTCCCTCCTCTTCCTGAAAAGCCGGAATCAGCTCTCCACTTTGCCAGTTCACTTGTGCAATCTACCCTTGAAAGTTTTGATAGCAAGCAATAATAAGTTGGTCTCCCTACCTGAAGAAATTGGGCAGCTCAGACACCTGATGGAGCTTGTAAGTATATAAGTATTTTACTAGTTCAGCATTTAATTCTTTAATTCAGTCGACCTTGTGGATTGAGCTTTTATAGGTGAAACACCAGCTTGTGTCCAACCTGATTAATGCTAGACAGATGTCCTTTATGATTCAGTGATGCAGCAATGGCATATGAGGGGATAGCCACAAAGTACTGACCATATGTTGAATAAGCAGGTTAAGAATTCCACTGTAAATATCTTGATACAGTTGAAGGTTATCCACACTCTGTGTCCCAGAACCCATTTTTTAACATGACAGTGATGGCTGCAATCGGAGCAGGCTGAACACTATTAATGTGCTCAGCTTTTAGAGCCTGACATGCTGCTTTCTTCTATCCTCCTACAAATGAGTGGGATAGCTGCCAAATTCTTGTGGTTTTAGTTTAGCTTTATAGTCAGTTGCTAAAATAAATGCTGAATTTGTTTAAACAATGAGATGTTGACATACCAAGGAGAGGCACAAGTGAATTTTGATCATACATACTTCACCCTTTTGGTAGAATTGTTAGAATTATACAGGATGTCATTGTATTGTTGACTGATAATGTGTGGGCTTTATCAAGTGTTACATTACGGTGGAACCTAAAATTAGATTGCCTGCCAAAATTGAGGGTACCCCATGAATTGAAAGTGATGCTAATAATGACTATGCGTTGCCCCAAGTTAATATTAGGGGGTGTTTGCTTTTGCCTGGCCACAACTGTAGCATCTTCAGAAATGCCATGCCCTCTACTTATTGCAGAGATGGGGGGATTGTATCTACTGGCCTGGAAGAACTACTGGACTGACTCAGTATGAGACCCTTCTCTCCTTGTTGTTAAATGACAACTTTGCATCTTCTGGTGCTTGAAAAGATAAATTTGATACTTGTCGACATAAGATGCACTTAATGTTTGCTCCAGGCTTATAACTGGAGGAGAAGGAACAGCTAAATTGTTATACCAAGCCATTTGTCTGATATTTATTATTTCAGTGTTTTTTGTATTGGTGCCCTGTTTTTAGCTGCATTTTAAAGACTGCCTGCTTTGAGGTTTAATATTACAAAAATATAAACTGGGAACAGTACTTCTAATATGCATTTTTGGACTGTATAGTCTGCTTGTAAAGTATGTCACCAGTAAAGGATTAGCATTTTTGGTAGCTGCCTACTTGCTGTTTTAATATACATGTAAACAAAACTGTGTATCTATTACCTCTCTAGTTCACAATTTGCTTAGGAGAGCAGGTTGTTTGATCCAGGATCTTATCACCTGGCTTGTTTTTCAAGCACTGTTGCCATCTGCCTTGGAAATGGAACTTGGCTCATAACTAATTTTATGGCTTGGATATAACTGTTGGTCATCCAGGAGATTGAAAACCGCTGGCGGAACAGATTTCTTCTCCCCCTGCAGCCCCCCCCCCCCCGCATCTGCTCCATAGGGTTGGAGGAATCCCCAGACCAAATATGGGGGCATGCAAGAGGCTGCAGGGGGGAGGAGAGAATGGGGAAGCCCTGTTGTGTGAGCAGAAGTCAGTGTGACATTGGATTCCAGCGATTATCTGTGTTTAAATGGCGTGTAATTTGCTGTGCCAGTATCATAATGTTATATTTATAATTTAAAACACGACTACCAGTCAAAACACAGATCCATACAATGTGTTATTCACTTATTTGATAAATTTATGAGCTGTCCTTCAGCAAAAGCCTCCTAGAGTGGCAGATACTTAAAATCAATTCCACTCATGGAAGGTGCTTTCACCTGATTTTCAGGGATCCCGCCCTTTTCCTTTCAGTCCCTCCACACCACAGCCTTCCCCATTCAGCAGGGTCCCCCAACCTTCTGTGAGGCATTTTGAGGGGCTGGAGCAGCTGCCAGGGGGAAGAGGGGTGGGAAAGTTTACTTCTGCCAGCTCTGCTGCGCACACCTAAATCTGATCCAACCAAATAAAAAAAGAAAAAGAAATTGCAAACATAAAGGAACATAAACACTTAAAAGACTGTAGAATTGCAAAAGCAGCAGGCTGTAACTAGACAATGAAACTTGGCAGGAGCTTTTAATAACCGGTGGGATATATCTCAAGGACAGGTCCCATGGCTCTGGTCACTTTCCTCCATAAAAATATCTTTGAAGCTGATCTTGTGGTAAAGTGGTCATTTGAAGGCTTTTTGGTGTTGATTAGTGAAGAGATCAGTGCCAGATAAGTCAGTCAAATACTTTGTCATGCAGCCAGCTTTACTAAAAATAGACCAAACTCATAAACAGAATCAGACCATGGTCCTTCTAGCCCAGTACTGTCTACCCTGACTGGAGCAGCACCTCAGAGTTCGAGACTGAGGTCTTTCCCAGCCCTGCTACCTGAGATCCTTTTAACTGGAGGTGCTGGGGATTGAAGTAGAATGTTATATATTATTGAGTTATTGTCCACAGAGGGATGAGCCTACCTAGGAGGGACGTAAAGCTCACAACTTTCCATTTACAAGGCAAGGCTCAGAGCCAAGGAAGTGCTGTTTTCATAAGATGGCACAAAAACAAGAAGCAAGGTGAGAAGTATTAAAGTTACTGTTCTCTGTTTTTCAGGATGTAAGCTGTAATGAAATACAGACAGTTCCATCACAGATTGGCAATCTGGATTCTCTGCGGGACTTGAACCTCAGAAGAAATCACTTGGTACATTTACCTGAAGGTAAATGCATGGGAGAAGCTGTGTGCAACTGCTATAATTTTTGGACACTTGCCAAAATCTACTAGCTGTTACATATGAATGCCTTATTTCTTCTACAACTAGTTGACTACAACGTTTTTTATGTGTGTGTCTGTGTGTGTATGTACTCCTGCAGAACTTGCAGAGCTGCCTTTGATTCGGTTAGATTTCTCCTGCAATAAAATCACAACAATCCCAGTTTGTTACCGGAACCTCAGGCACTTACAGACAATCACCCTAGATAACAACCCACTGCAGTCACCCCCTGCACAGGTAATGTATAATCAAATGTTAAAGCACTAATCTCAACCAGAATACATTTTCTCTAAACATATCAGAAAAGTCCGTGCGAGGAAACCTTTTAATTTTAGCGCAATTCGAGACACCTGATATTATTTGATCATTGTTAAAAGGCTGCCGTTGATGTGTTCTTTGTGGACAAGTTGCTTATCATAGAATTTACAGTGGAGAGTGGCAAATCCATAGAAACTACTTAAACTTATGCTTCTTAAACCTTGGAACTGGGAAGCTAAAATTGCCAGCCATTATTTATTTTTGCTGCTGCTATGGTTCACACTAAACAAGTGGCTAATGTATGCAGTGGATAGTGTGCACAAACCACTGCTGTCAAACACATTAAGAAATGGCTGTTTATGTGCACATATACTTTTGCCCCTGCAGCATGTGAGGTGCTGAACAGAAATGATGTCTCTGCAAAGAAAGTTATCTATCTAAGAAGGATAGGACAACCATATAGGGGAGAAGACATGGCAAAATTGAAAAATGCAGCAGAGAGCCAGGGATATGATTGTAACACATACAATTGGGTTGTACCACATGGTAGCGGAGAGAATCAACATCTACCAAGCTTAGGCTGTCTTCTTTTGGAATGAAAGTCACTGACCACGTAGAATAAACAAAGCAATGACGGCAGTAGATTGCACCTCTGCCAAAAGTTTTCTTAAAAATACCATGCCGGACTTCACCCCAGAAATCAGAGACAAGCTGTCCCTTCAACACAAGTGTTGACTGACAGCTTTCATGAAACTCAGGCAATGTGTGTTCTGCACTCCTGGCAGTGTGTCAAGCAACCATGGAATGTGTTGTGGTACAGAATTTAGCATATTGGAAATGTCAGCTTTCATTTTTTTAAAAAGGAATGGTAAGTTTTAGAAATGTGTAGGAAATGCCAAGTGAAATTTTGGAAGCTGAACAGCAAGTCACAAATTAGGAGATGGTGCCTCAGTGCTCTTCATGGGCCATCTCTCATAAGGAGCTAAGGCACTTTGATCTGGTTTGCATGTAACAGTGGCAAATTGTGGCTTAATTAACCCACAGTTTTCCAGGGTCGTGTGTCGCCACCATTTTAAATATGCGACCTCCAGTTGGAGGTTGCTCTATGGTGTGTGAATCCAGACACATGGGTTAATCTAATTATAGCTAACCTATAATTAGTTCTTAGGTTAACTGTGGGTTGTTCAACCCACAATTAACCCATAGTGTCCAGATTCACAGGTCATGAAGCATCCTCCAATCAGGCTGATTGGAGGCTGCATATTCAAAATGGTGGGCACATGCTGGGCACGCACTTGGGCAAATTGTGGGCTAATTAATCCACAATTTGCCACCATGACATGCGAATGGGGCTTTTGTCTGGGACAGAAAGTCTGAGTGGTGCCCCCGTCCCTTTCTCCAGTGGTAAAAATATACTGTATAATTGAGGTGGGGGATACTTTACTAGTACTCCAAAGTTTGCTGCCTGAGGCAAGGGCTTCTTCATTCTGCATGATGGTAGGGCCAACCTGCTCCTTCTCCCTTGCCATGGCAAACAAGGAGGTAAAATTAAATATAATCAAGCTATGTACGCCTGCTTCATTTATATAATTCATATTTTTGAATTTGGCTGTTCTTGGTGCAAAATTTAGCTACCAGATATGTAGTCCTCATTAAACAGAAGGAGATATCTTAAGGTAGCATCTTCATCTAGTGCAGAATTCTTCAGTCCACTTCCTGATGGGGGCCAAGTCACAGGGAAGCTAACTGTAGACTTCAGAAAGAATTAAAGGTGTTAGTTTTATTGTGTAGAGCAGCCAAATGCCCTCCAGAATTTTTTAAATGTCTTGTGTCCACTCCACAAGGAGAATAGCAACTGCACATCTCATGGTGGAGGGTATTTTAGAGCCTTGGGCAACAGTGGTAATTGCCCTCCTTCTTGCAGCTGATGGCTTTCGCTCCTGCAGCAAAGATAGTTGCATCAGACCCCTACCCCTACCGTGATTGCAAGAGCCATGAGTGCTCCTAGAGAGAATGTGAATCTTTTAGACTTAGAGAATGTCTGCCTTCCACCTCCCCAGTGCGCTCTCATTTCATTGTATTAAACTGGTAAGACCTCAGTTTTATGAAATTCCTTCCCCAGATAAGCCTGCCAGAACCTGATGCTGCAGTCAAATGAAAGAGTAAAAACTTTATTGTTAAAACCAACAGTCAGTTAGATTTTGGACATGAGGTGTTACTACTGAATTTTTGGTTTTATCTGTACGGTAATTTTTAGTTTCATTAACCTCATTGGTGTTTTTTAGACAAGAAAAAATGGAATACAAATGCTAGATTTTAAAATAATTACAAGTATATAATATTTGGCTATAACACTTTTATACTGTTCTTCCTCTGAAGAACTCAGAGCAGCTTAACTGTGGATCTCAAGAAAAACATTCTTTTGTTCTGGTAATTGGTGGTGGTGGTGGTGGTGGTGGTGGTTTTGGGGGGGCAGGGTTGTTTTGTTTTTCATTATTAAACTATAAAGATATAAATCTAACACATGGTCATTTGTAAGGCACAGCAGATAGTAATTGATCCTGTATCTCTCTCAGATGTTCTTTGATAGCTTCCCTTTTTTTCTTTCAGATATGCATAAAAGGAAAAGTCCATATATTTAAGTATTTGAATATGGAAGCATGCAAGGTAGCACCAGATCTTCCAGATTATGACAGGCGGCCAATGGGGTTTGGCTCTTGGTGAGTGTGCATAGAGCTCAAATTAACTATATTTTAAGGCATGTTTGGAAAATTGTTAGCCCTTTGTTTTCCCTAAATAGACACTGATGTGGGGTGTGGGTGGGTGTGTGTGTGTGGAATCACCAGATAATGTTGCTCTGTGTTTTTAACCTTTTGTATAACTTCTCTGGTCTAACCACAGGTGTAAATGCTGATCTCCTTTCCCATCATCAAGCTGTGTTGTTCTTGGCAGGCTTTCCTTTTGGCTTAGCCCAGTAACATACATCTCTGAGCAGTCAGCCGCAACATGAGTTGCTAAATTAAGATGATGGGCGCTAGGAGTGCAGTTTGTGTTTAGATTATACAGTGCCAAATGATGCAAAGTGGCTAAAAGGGAAGGGAATACATATGCAGCGGTCTGCAAAGCATTGCTGAACTACAGGCAGTTTAAGACTGAAGTTAATGAAATACAAGTTGGAGAACCATAAATAAAACAAGCAAGCTAGTGCGGTTGTGCCTGAGTCTAAATGAAAAGGGGAACTTGAGAGTTCCTTGTCTGGTCTGTGGGGAGGGGCAGCCTTCAACAAACCTACTGACCAACAGGGGCAAGGAAGTCTTTGAACTTGGTGAGCTAAAATGGCCAGGGAAGGAAGTTATATTATAGTAGCTAAATTAGGGTGCCAGAAAAACGTGGAGTAGAGTTTTGGAAGAGAGTTTGTGTTCTGAATGGCATCTGCAAGGCTTTCTTCCCTTTCCCTTCCTTCCATTTCTGGGAATACTGCAGATCTAATTGGTGGGTTGAAAGGGTGAAGCCATGGTTGCACCATTTTCAGTTTCTCTCTGGTGCTGCTCAGTTCCTTTCTTTCCTTCTCCATATGCAAAACTGCTTCCCCTATGCAATTTCTTATGCCGCCCTCCCCTAGCACTATCCTTATCCTGGAACTCAAAGCAGCTAAAGAACTTTTTGAAGCCCAGCCTCCACCCCTCACCCTGAAAATATATTCCTTCCAAATATCCCCTGGTCAAAAAGCTCATTCCAGCTGCAGGTAGATTTGTTTTTTTTTTTAAGCACAAGGAAGGTTTGCTCTGTAAATTGACTGACTGGGTAATATCAAAGTTCCCTTTTACATCTCTTGATTTGAAAGCAGATGCTTGATGGGGCTTGCTAAGGAAGAGGGGGCGATGTTTAATTTTCAGAAAGATACCTGCAAGGAACTCAGGCATGCAGGAACAATGCCATCTGCGCTGCTAGCCCTTCTCCTTAATTCTTTGGGAAGGGCAGCTGCCGCTCGATGGGTGGGAAGGGAAAGGCACACTGCATATGTTCCAAGGCACTTTTATCGTTTGCTTCCTGGCTAGTGTAAACAACTTTTGGCTACTAAGCCCAGACATAATCTCTGGACCCCTCAAAAGAGGGTGGAATGCCCTGCAGCCTAGCAATGCATCCTTGTGGCCTTGTGCTCTGGAAAGGAGAGCCAAATTAAGCTTTGTTTGGGGGTGGGGGTGATACGGCAACGTCTGTAGTGCTGCCTCCTCCTGCCCAGTGCAGCCTTTCCAGTCAAGCCCGGCAAAGCACCAGCAGTTTTCCTGCTTTAGATTGCTTAGCAGAAGAATCAAGAGATGGTGGCAGAATGAGTATGCAGCACTCGCTGCTGCAGGAGTTCTGGCTAGCACTAAGGGGTCTTGGCCTTGAGTCTGGGAAGTGCAGGAAGCACTGCCCTGCAGCAACTGTGCTTGTGCCAGTCTCTGGTTCTCATCTTTCTTGCTGGGCTTCCTGTGACTGAAAACTAGCTGTCCCTAGTCAGGACATGTAGCTTATGTAAGAGGACTCAACAGGGGACGCTTGGCTTTTGCCACAGGTTGGACTAGAGGCAAATTGTATGGCTGTCATACATCTGAAAAATCAACACTGATCTTAGTAGAATGTTTGTAATATAATTTGGACTTCTGTCTATACCTTTACCGGTTTGATATTTCAAAGCTATCGTTTGTTTTCAAAGTTGAATACGGGTGATCTCCCAAAATGGCTACCATCAGGTGTGTGTGTGGGGGGGGAAGGGGGATGTGGGCATTAAGACTGAGGTGCTGGTACCCACTGGAAATAGTTGGAGAATAATTAGTCAGCTTGTAGGATCTTCCGGCAGAACAGAGGCATAACAGGTGCTTTGGGGCAGCTGAGTTCCATTCAGAAGTTGAGCTGAAAGAACAGAATCAATGAAGCAAGATAACAGGCCTCAGAGAGTATCTGGAGGGTGAAGAACAGAGCAGTACAGTCAGTGGGTAGCAATGGAACTAAAATCAGTTTGGATAGCTGGTCATAATTGGTTAGGAAACTATTCGGTAGCCTTACCTAAAGTAAAATGGAACTGTATAAAGAGAGCAAAGTTTCGTTTAGGGATTGCATGACACTTTCCACATGAAATATGTTATAAAAATGATGGTGAGGTATGCTAATGACAAGATACAAAATGCAAGACACAAAAATCTAAGGGTACCACATTTGTCATGTATTATGCTTCACACTGTTATTTATTTATGAAGTGCCTAAGGATATACTTAGATGTTTAACCGATATTGAAATTGATGGTTGTCTGATTAGAGCAGTTCAAGGAGGGAATGCAAAATAAGAGGTAAGATTTTAAGAAGGTTCTGGATAGAGGAAAGGGCACACAGAGAAGGGAGAGGATCCCAAAAAGATAAAGAAGCAAGAAAGAGTAAGTGAAAAGTACACAACAGGAGAAAGTGGAGGCATTTTTCTCGCTCTCTCCCAATACTAGAGCCCGGGAATATCCCATGAAGCTGATTGGTGGGAGATTCAGGACAGACTCTGCTTCTTCACACAGTGCAGAGTTAAATTATGGAATTTGCTACCATAAGATGTAGCGATGGCCACCGATTTGGGTGGCTTTAAAGGGGGATTAGAGGAATTCATGAAGGATAAGGATATCAGTGGCTACTAGTCAGGATGGCTATATGCTACCTCCAGTACTGGAGGCAGTATACCTCTCAATACCAGTTGCTGGGGAACAGGAACGGGAGGTTGCTATCATACTCATATGTCATATCCTGCTTGAGGACTTCCACAGGCTTCTGTTTAGCAATCTTGGGAACAGAATGCTGGACTAGATAGATGTTTGGCCTGATCCAGCTCAGTTCTTCTTAGGTTCTTAATTGGCAGCTTGGGTAAGAGGAAGAAAAGTGGGTGGTTTAAAGAGGGAGACAATACATGTATAGCGGGAACATGCAAAGAATTGGATTAAGAGGAATGTAATGGAGTCAAAGAGATGGAGGGAGCAATCCTGTGGCCGCTAGAGTGGCTGGGTGACTGGCCAGATGGGCAATTAAGAAATTTAATTAATTAATAGTCAGCAGCTAGACGGCCACTCAGAAGAGGAGCATGGAACAGCCAAAACGGGGTGGGGAAGGCGGAAATGCCAGCATGACACATCCTCTGTGTTGTCTGGCAGCCTGCTCCCCCGCTCCACCTTCCTGTGGCTAGACAGCTAAAATCAGCTGTCTAGCTGCAAATGCAGGGCAAGAGAAGCATGAGGGAACGATCCCCTCTGTGCTTCTCCTGCTCTGCATCGGATAGGTGGTCGCCTCGAGTTCAGAGGTGGCCACCTATCCCCCTAGGATTGTGCCCTAAAAAAATAAAATGATGCAAGCAGATGGGTGGAGAACAGAAATTAAGGCCTTGATAATACTGACATAGAATGCATGGCAATGCAGGAAGCAGTGAGAGTTTGGGAAATGATTTAGTAGTAGCAGTGGAGAGTGAATTGTAGCAAAAAGTGGAGAGAAATGAGACAAGCAATGGAATTAATATGTACGAAGAATGCAAAAGAGGACTCAAAGATAAGACTTGGGCTGTTTGTATGTCATGGTGGCATTCATTGGCAAATTGTCGGTTAATTAACCAACCCATGATTTACAGGCAGGGATGTGCGCTGCATTGCAAACTGCTTCCATTTTCTGTAAAAACCTGTGATTGGCCTGATCAGATATTGTGAGCATGACATGCGAACCCAGACCGACGGGTCTAAACCAACCCAATTGTTATCCCAACAACAAACCATGGGTTAACTGCTGGTTTGTTTAGCCCCTAAACAACCCATTGATTCCAGTTTCACATGTTATGCTCACAACTTCCGATCTCAGATTGTTTACAGAAACTGGAAGTGCCTTGGAGGCAGTGCATAAATCATGGGTTAAATAACCCATGATTTGTTCCCATGATGTGCAAACTGGGTCACTGAGATAGAATCATAGAATAGTAGGGTTGGAAGGGGCCTACAAGGCCATCGAGGCCAACCCACTGCTCAGTGCAGGAATCCAAGTCAGAGCATCCCTGACAGATGGCTGTCCAGCCTCATCTTGAATGCCTCCAGTGTGGGAGAGCCCACCACCTCCCTTGGGAATTGGTTCCATTGTCGTATTGCTCTAACAGTCAGGAAGTTTTTCCTGATGTTCAGGCGGAATCTGGCTTCCTGGAACTTGAGCCCATGATTCCGTGTCCTGCATTCTGGGATGATTGAGAAGAGATCCTGGCCTTCCTCTGTGTGGCAACTGTTCAAGTACTTGAAGAGCACTATCCTATCTCCCCTCAGCCTTCTCTTCTCAAGGCTAAACATGCCCAGTTCTTTCAGTCTCTCTTCATAGGGCTTTGTTTTCAGTCACCTGATCATCTTTGTTGCCCTCCTCTGAACCCTCTCCAGTTTGTCTGAATCCTTCTTAAAGTGTGGTGCCCCGAACTGGACACGGTACTCCAGATGAGGCCTAACCAGTGCTGAGTAGAGGGGAACTAGTACTTCCCAGGATTTGGAAGCTATGCTTCTATTAATGCAGCCCAAAATGGCATTTGCCTTTTTTGCAGCCACATCACATTGCTGGCCCATATTCTGCTTGTGATCGACAACAATTCCAAGATCCTTCTCATTTGTAGTGTTGTTGAGCCATGTATCCCCCATCTTGTAACTGTGCATTTATTTATTTTATTTATTTATTGCATTTTTATCCCGCCTTTTTTCCTCTTGCAAAGAACCCAAGGTGGCTTACATTATCCTCCTCCTCTCCATTTTATCCTCACAACAACCACCCTGTGAGGTAGGTTGGGCTGAGCCTGTGTGACTGGCCCAAAGTCACCCAGTGAGCTTCCATGGCCAAGTGGGGACTAGAACCCGGCTCTCCTGGCTCCCAGTCCGTCACTCTCACCAGTACACTACACTGACTCCCAGTGGTTTGGTTTCTTTATCCTAGGTGCAGAACTTGTCATTTATCCCTATTAAATTTCATCCTGTTGTTTTCTGCCCAGCACTCCAGTCTATCAAGATCACTTTGAATTTTGTTTCTGTCTTCCAAAGTACTAGCTATCCCGCCCAATTTTGTGTCATCTGCAGATTTGATCAGCATTCCCTGCATCTCCTCCTCCAAGTCATTAATAAAAAAGTTGAAGAGCACTGGGCCCAGGACTGAGCCCTGCGGTACCCCACTCGTTACCTCTCCCCAGTCTGAGAAGGTCCCATTGATGAGCACTCTTTGAGTCCGATCCTGTAGCCGACTGTGGATCCACCGGATCATTGTTTCATCTAGCCCACTTTGAACTAGTTTGCTCATCAGGATATCATGGGGCACTTTGTCGAAAGCTTTGCTGAAGTCGAGGTATATGATGTCCAGCATTCCCACGGTCCACAAGGGAGATTACTTGATCAAAAAATGAGTTCAGATTCATCTGGCAGGATTTGTTCTTGACAAATCCATGTTGGCTTTGAGTAATCACTGCATTGTTTTCAAGGTGCTTCCAGATGGATTGCTTTATCATCTGCTCCAGAATTTTCCCAGGGATTAATGTCAGACAGACTGGTCTGTAGTTCCCGGGTTCCTCCTTTTTACCCTTTTTGAAGATAGGGACAACATTAGCTCTCCTTCAGTCATCTGGCACCTCCAAATCTTGAGCTTGTGAAGAATCAGCAGACATGTTTCCTTTCCTTTATTGTTTATATCCTGCTTTTCCTTCCTGAGGGAAGGCCAAAGCAGCTAACAACAAAACAAAAAACAATTGCGAATAGTGAGAAGAGTTGATTTGAGAAGGCACAGTACAAATTTGGCTCTGGGCACACTAATGTTAATGTGATGGTATGAGATAGAAACAGGTAGAGACCTACAAGGCTGACTGCACAATATTTGCAACGTGAAGTGATTGGACGTGTATGTTTGAAACAGCCCTCACAGATTAAATACCACAGAGAAAATGTTCATGTCAACTCATATCATGGGAAGGTGAGGAGCTATGCAGGGTACTGAAGAACTGCCCTGTGACTACTAGAAATTGCATTCACTGTGCCACCCACCCACCCTAGAGGAATTTAGGCTTCTGACACTTCACCAGGCATTGCCCACTTGCTTTCAAGTTTATCTTTGCAGGTATTTGGCAATGACTGTTTCAAAATAGAAGTGGAGATTCTCAGAATGATGAACCCTGTGTTCCTTCAGCACTTGCATGGTGCAGCTGCAGAGTACATGCAGCTCTGCTTGCGCGATTTCACAGAGAATCCCTCTAGTAACAGTTGCACATGTTCTGCTCTGTCATCCTGAGCACCACCACTAAGCTAGCATGCCCTTAGCACCGCAGACACATTCAGAAGTTTGAGGAGTGCCACAATAGAAATTCAAATTAATAAGAACCTGGTGCATTTAATGTCTCTAACTTGAAATGCGTACAGTGCTGATGTGTGCAACACACTTTCTGTAATAATCTCTTGTTGAGATCTGCTCTGCTTAGGCTGCAGTGCTCTCAGTGGCGTTGTGTAAAGTATTAGAATTATACATTGTTTCTCAAGAAAGTGATTTTTAAAACAAGTGACAACCAGCCATGGAATGACCTGCAATTAGCAGCGCCTGAGTGGAGCCATCCGTTTGCCAAATTTCCTACTTGCACATTATTGCTGTCTTGCTGCAGATCTCCCTGCGGTATCAAGTGCTAGTTGGACAGTTGCTTCTTTGTTAAATGCCCATCTGCAGTGGGTCAGACAAGTCTCATTGTTAGGTTGTTGCTGTCTGTGGCACTTTCCATATACAGTGTCTGTGATGGCCACAGTATTGAGCTGTCTAGTCACCGTGTACATTTGGAACAGAGAGACTGCTGCATACACACACACTCTGCTCTGTATCCTCTCGCTCCACTCCTAATAGTACATATGTAATGTCCGTGTCTAGTGATGGCGTTGAAGTAGTCAATTTAATGGATAAAAGCTACACTCAGCCTGCTTGGGGGCTCATTTAAAACATGCTTGAAGTACATTATAGATTCTTAATGCATAACATAGAAGTGGTGTATAGCATAACTTTCTCAAATCTGAGCGTAAGCATGTTCTGGGTTTTTTTTTAACCTTGCTTGGGCTGAAGGGCAATGCAGAAATTTAAATGAATAAATAATCTTACGTGGCCTAAAAAGCACTTAATGCTTGGTTGTTGCTGTGAATCCCTTATAAATAGCTTCAGAGTACAGGAAAATGATGGTATCCCAGCATCCTAGCCATCTCCAACACAAACTAGAAAAATGAAACTTGTCATTATTATTGTTAGTAGGTAAAAATTGTAAATATATGAAATGCAAACATTTTGTCTCTTGAGGTGGGGCAAGTACCCTTTCAAAAATACTCATTCTGAAGGGACAAAGCATAGTATGAAGATTTTTTTAACTAAACGTTCAACCAAAAACATGTATTATTCAACATGTATTTTGGAATATTGGTGTACTTTAAGCAAACTTCCCTATTGGAGAGGTTTTAAACTCCAATAAATAACCAACTGAGCGATTTTTCACAAAAAAATAAATTATTCCCTTGCTCCCCCTTCACAAACAAACTTTGAGGAAACTGAAATTAACTGATATAAGATAAAATCTGTAGGGAAATTGTCAGTCCCCAAAATTGGGAGTCTTCCTTTCTCTCCCCTCATATGCATGCATGCACACACCCATATATATGTATATGTATGTATAATCAAGCTGCTTGCTGGTGTATAATTTCTTCTGAGAGAAGGGAAAAACATTGGAGTAGATGTAGTTGTTTTTCCTGGCCAGAGCCTTTTATCTGTGAATTTCACTTATATTCCACTTTGTTCTTCTCTTCCAAGAAGCCCACGATAGATTTTAAAGGGGTGCTACTCTTTGGGTTTTAGTCCCCAAAGTGTGCCAAGTGAATGACAAGGTGGTCCCTTCCTGAAGAACATGTCTCTTGTTTTAAGATAGGCAAAGATGAAAATGACACGTTGACTTGGAAAAAGGAGTACCCAAGATGTGGCGGTGGCTGGGAGACCTTGGCCTGCTAAAGAGTTACACTGGCTGAAATGGCATGTTGTACTGTTCCATAGCACTTGCATACATTGGTAGTGTTTGAATGCTTTTCAGGCCAAGGCAACTGTCTGGATGTGCAAACACTTGGCTAGCAGAAAGAAGAATGGGGTCTCTTTAGGAGGATGACATTATGCATGGAAAATGCACTATGACTGACAGGTTGAATATGTCCCCTGGTGTTATTTGGTGTCTAATCTTCCCAAAGAAGTTCTCATTTACTTTTATTGTACATTAACTAAAACTTTATCTGCTCGACAGTCATGAGGAGCTGTATTCCAGCCGACCATATGGAGCACTGGATTCTGGCTTCAATAGTGTGGACAGCGGAGACAAAAGGTGGTCAGGAAATGAAGTAAGTGTGCTTGGTTTGCTTTTGTTTGGGGGATAATTGTAGCATATATGAAAAGGAAAAAACAAGACAGAACAGCAGTAGAAGATTTAGCAGCTAAAACCCAAAGGGCTGTAATCTTGAAACAGCTTATTTTGTAGTTGGCCTAAGGATAGAGGCCAAGAGGTCATTTCCACATCTCAGACTGAAAATAATCTGATAACCTCAAGTCAGGGAAGGACTTGTAAGCAATGTTCCTTGTGCTACTTCTTATTTGAAAACACTTTAACTTCAAATAACACAGAGACAAATACATTTTCCTTGAAATGAAACTGTTGTAGACATTAAAGGAATTTGCAGAAAAGAAAAAGAGTGAGTGGCCATATTGGGTCTTCACAGATCATTCAAGTGATTCCCTTTCAATAGATGTGAAGTGTACAGAGGCTGAGTTGAACATCTTATAGTTCTTCTCGTAACTTGAGGGTTCTGAAAATGACCAAACCAATGCCCTTTATGTGACCGGTCATGTTTATATGTTCAGCTTAATAAATTATGGTTGATGAAGCCATGGCCACGTACTCCTTCCATCACGCATTGGTTTCAACATGGAGATACTGGCTTGCCTTAAGTCAGAGTTCCCCATTATGTCTGGAATGGGGAACTCTGGCTTATAGTCTGTTAACAAACCAGGATAATACACCTGGAATATTTCTATGGGCTGTAGCTCATAGTGCTTCCAAAGGATTTTTAAAACTCTATGCTGAGAGAATTCTTTTAATCATTTGTCCATTTCTCAAAACATAGAACTATATAATAGCATATTACTACACACACCAGAGTGTAATAATCAGGCACATTTAATCCAGGGACATGTCCATGTTAATTTCCTTGCAGCAAAAACATCGTTGGATCATTTTACCATTTAAAATTGCTCCTATGTGTTCCTCTTGGCAACCAGATACTACTGACTGGCTTTGGGGAACCTGAGCTATGCTCCTCAGTCTTATTTCCTAGCCCAATACCCATATGTTGCTTAGGAAATTTTAGGACATAATTTTGTGTTCCAGACCTGGCACTAAAGTTTGGTACTATAATTGTTGGAGTTTGGAAGAGGTAAGTTCAGTCATTTGAGAGCATGGAATTCTGTTTTCAGAAGCTGTTGCCAGCTTTGGAACACTGGATGAGGATCTAGTGCTGTCCAGCTATGCAAATGCATAGAAAGGAATGATTGTGCTTAGTTTATATGAGAACTTTCTGCTGGAATGCCTTCAACCAGTTTCAAAACTGTCCCTTAGTGTGCTTAATTTGTGAGGCAGGGTGTGCCCAAAGACACACAGTCAAGCTGTTCCTTAGCAATGAATGTTAGCAAAGGGGAAAAGACAACATAAATTCAAGACATCTAATAAATGTTGCATATACACTGTTTTTGTCTTATGTATGTTTTAAACCTCTCTAGTGACTTGAGGAAGGAGCTCTTTATGTGAAGGTATTGGGGTGCAGAAGAGAGCATGTGAGGCAGCAAATATGTTTCTTGATCATCTGTTTATTTTTTAATGAAGCCTACAGATGAATTTTCTGATCTTCCTCTGCGGGTGGCAGAAATCACAAAAGAACAGAGACTGAGAAGAGAGAGTCAGTACCAGGACCACAAAGGAAGCACAGTTGTCACCAATGGTGGAGGTAAATAGCACTCATTTGACAGCTTTTTTTCTTAATGTGTATTTAGTTGCTCCCTTGGTGCACAAATGTGGGAATGACTGTAGTAGAAAGACTGTCCAAGAGGTATATATACATTTAATCAGACTAATGTCCATCCGTATTTCTCAGATGATGGGCAGTTGTTGTTCAGTCGTTCAGTCATGTCCGACTCTTCGTGACCCCATGGACCATAGCATGCCAGGCCTTCCTGTCCTGCGCTCTCTCCCGGAGCGTGCTCAAGTCCATATTCATTGCATCAGTGATGCTATCTAGCCATCTCATCCTCTGCCGTCCCCTTCTCCTTTTGCCTTCAGTCTTTCCCAGCATCAGGGTCTTTTCCAGAGAGTTTTCTCTTCGCATTAGGTGGCCAAAATATTTGATCTTCAGCTTCAGTATCTGTCCTTCCAATGAGCAGTCAGGGTTGATTTCCTTTAGGATTGACTGGTTTGACCTTGCAGTCCAGGGGACTCGTAAGAGTCTTCTCCAGCACCACAGTTCGAAAGCATCAATTCTTCAGTGCTCAGCCTTCCGTATAGTCCAGCTCTCACAGCCATACGTTACTACTGGGAAAATGATGGGCAGAGCCACATCTAAATTTTTCTGTCAAAGTTTGCTACATGAATTAAACAGTCTGGGCCTCAGTCTCCTCCTTCTCTCTCAAAACATGTTGGTATATTTTCACTATTACCTTAAGAAGCTATAAACTTTGAGAACTTTTGGACTAGGAAACAGATTGGAATAGTGGCTTTTAACTGAGGGAAATCGAGTATATTTGAGTTTCACTTGTGTCTAGCATAGCACCTTTTTCAAACTCCCTGCTCTCCTCCACTTTGACCCGGTTCACAGGAATGGGGTTGCGGAACCCAGGAATTATGGGGATGAGCGGAGCACACGAGTCATTTCTGATTTCCATGAACAACCCAGGAATGTGACAGCTGAACCTGGAAACTCTGGGTTGTTTAGGGGTTAAACAACCCGAAGTTAGCCCAAAAGCTAACCACAGACAATTATTAGTTAGGTTAACTATGGGTTGCTTAACCCATGATTAACCAATAGTATCCAGGTTTGGACGTCATGTAGCAACTTCTGATTGGAGTTTGCATATGCAAAATGGCAACAGAATGCATGCAGCACATGCCACAGCAAATCGTGGGTTGATTACCCAAATTGACCTATGATTTGTCACCATTACATGTGAATGGCCCTAATGGCTCTGTCCACAACTCTGAAAGCATGGGAATCCCTAAGGCATTCTGGTTACTGGATTAAATGCAGTATTTTCATAAAGTTTGTTGCGACACAAAAATGTCAAAGCCTTACTAGATTTATAGGAGCAGTGATGAATAAAGAATGCCTCAGTTAAGATAATGAGTAGGAGGATCAAGGAAAGCTGTCTCTTCTGTTCTTTATGCTCTTGTTCTAGTTTTAATACACTTTTGAATGTGTATTTTCTCTCATGTTTCTTTCTTTTCAATATTTGTACCCCTTGTCTTAACATTTTTCTTCCTCCATTTCATATTTGAAATTAGCAAACAGAAAATAGAGTTGTAAAGAACTTAAATGCAAGAATCGTCTTTGATATTTGCTTAAGAAACCTACATGCCAAAGGCCATTCCCACAAGTTATTTGCAGATCCAGTTGGTCGATCTAGTATCTTTGTGTGTCTTAATGTGTATGTCTGACTCACTCACCAATTCACAAAACTGATAGAGAGGTTTCTGAGTTCACAGGTGGAGTAGAAGCCAGAAAGAAGTGTAATCCAAAGTACCCTTCTGGACACATAGAAAACAGTCAGATCAATCTGCCTCTGCAAAATATAACATTAAAAGTGGCCCTGAGAGACTAACCTTGTTACTCATGACTGATTGATAATTCAAAGCAGGTATGCTGCAAGGTGTCTTTCAGCGTAATGGGCACTACCTAAGTGAATTGTTGTAATCCATTCAGTTCTGGTTACTTTGGTGGCTAATAAAACTCCAGTATGGTAGGATTTTACTTTGTAATGTATTTGGAAGTATGAAATTGCCTTTTGTTTAAGGTTTAATTGTTGGAAATCTCTCAGTCAGCCCTTTTTATAAAGGCGGATATTTTTCTCATTGGTTGCGTAAGCCAGTCTGCAACAAGACATTTCTCAGCTAGATCTTGAATTAGGTTTTGCTCCTGTGAGGAAAAACGTACTTGCCGAGACAGAGGCTGCAGCGTGACTTCTGTTGCTGCTCTCCCCACCCCCCTGCTATTTATCTAATCACAGCCCTTTTCTTTGCATATGTCAAGTGGAACATGATCTGGATCAGATCGACTTCATTGACAGCTGTGTCACTGAAGAGGAGGAGGAAGAGGTGAGGCAGCCCAAGTGCATGGAGCCAGACAGCCTCAGCTCACAGTTCGTGGCGTATATTGAACAACGGCGAATATCTCATGAGGTGGTGCTTCCTTTTCAATTGGCTGCGTGTGTATGTGCGCCCCTGTGAAATTCTTTTTCTTTGCGTTGATGTTTCTTGTCTGTAGTGGTTTTTATTAGTTGACTTTGAGCTCTACTTAGTCAACTAGTTTTTTGAGTAGCCCCAGTGCTATACTTGGATCATAAGACATGGCTCCGTGTGGCCTGGCCTCTTGTAGTCCTTCAGGCACAATTCATGATGCTGGTTTTGAGTGTAATAGAGCTATAAGTGATACTGGCTCTGAGAGACTGCCCTCTCCCATATTTTCCTGGTGCTATGCCCAGAGTTGTCTAATCAACAAATAAGCTGGGTTCAGAATCTGTAAAGTGAAAATATGTTGAGGCAATATTGGTAGCTACCCTCCATTTGATAATGCCTCCTTTCCCTTGGATAATCTCAAAACCATCTAATTTCAATTGATCATACTTTTGGAAATATATCATATTTTGACAAATATCAAACAACATTGTTAGTTTCTTTTTGTGGCTTAGCTTAATACTTAACATCACAATCTTTCAAATTGTTTTTAATTGGCCTTCAGTTTCACACAATATGGCTTGGATGCAATGGTATCTGTAATCTTAGAGCCACCTTGAGTCGCTGCAGATGTAATATCCCCAGTCGCCTAACAGTGGTGGATGGATCACATGCCCTAACCAGTCTTGCGTGTGAAGCCCCCCCTTGCCCTTCTCCCGCCATTAACTGTGATAAGTATTATGTCTGCCCCAGTGTTAACCATGTTTCAGTTCCTGACTAAGAGCAAACCATGCTTAACACTGGTGCTGGTGTAACCCTTAATGTTTGTTAAAGCTCTTGGAGAGAATTCATGCCTGATAGAGTAAGTGCTGGAGAATACAGCATGCTATTTAATGTCTTTCATAATATTTGCATTTTCTTGTGAAATGGCTCATGGTACTTGGAATGTGTATAGTCACAACTGTTCACATTAAATGTGAAGTGGGTGTGCCACTGTACAATTCTGTGGTAATGAGAACCTGCTTAGAGTATCAAATTATTCATTGCCTTAGTAAGGTAACCATGAATAAAACAAGAATTGTGAGTTTTGCAGCCCAGTCCCTTCAGACATCAATCAGTTTCCCACACTGCATCAAATCCAAATTAGTTTGCCACAAACATTCAAAAGACTAAAAAAAGGGGCCTTTTTCAGAGGTGTTTGGATGGTTTTGTCAACCATTATTCTTTATATATGGTACTTGGCTATCATATAAATGTATACAGGGTTTTTTTGTCTCTTTATTGTATATATCTAATCCATTCTTACTTGTTTTTAAGGGTTTGCTTTTAGTCATTATATTTTTGCATCCTCTGTTTTAGTCTGTCAGATATTGTCACATTAGCAATTGGACACAGACTGTAAACCCAGACAGGCCATCCGCCAAGCCTCAGAGAGCGAGAGGTTTCTTGGGGTTGTATCCCATAGTTTCATTCCAGTAGTGCAAATGAGGTTGCACTGAAGGAAACCAAGTTCTGAACTATGTGCAAGGGGAGAACCCAGCTAAGGTTCCACTTGGCAACTGCTTGCAGCTCTTAGTTTTACAAAGTAATCCGCTAGCACTTGCATGACGGGAAAAGGCAGCGGAGCTCCTCTGGTGCAGCCATTTCTTCTGATAACGATATGTTGGATTTAAGCCATAGCCCTTTAGCACAACCCCACCCAGTACACTATCATGGCAATTTCTAACGCCCAAGGGAAGAGGGAAAGGTCAAGCATCTGTAAGATATGGCCTTTCTGTCTTTCTAAGAAATAAGACATTCAACCAGTTTGGGGGCTTATTCTTGGAATATAAGCTTGAACAATGTACTGCTTGTATCCTTAAGAACTGTGCTGTTTTAAATCTGCCCTGTGGTATTTGAACTGAAAGGCTACAGTTTAGACATCCAGGCTAATATCGTTGTACCCACATTCTCACTTTAGATTCTCAAATTACTTCTCAGGTCAGACTGAAGAAAACATCCCTTCCCCAGAATTAGAAGAAGAGGGATGTCTTGTTCTTGATTTCATATAATTAGGTGCATAATTTTACAGTAACAAATTAGGTCCAGATAACAGAACTAGATTCTTATTGTTCTCCTGTTACGGTGTTTAAGAACTTTCTAGTACTTAAACATTACACACAGCTTTTATGTCACAAAATGAAATGAGCATAGCCATTTTGGGAAGGCCTGCTCCTTGATATACAATGGCTTTGGAGTCTCAGGGGGACTGGCGGGATGTTGAGCAGCTGCTATAGGGCCAGTTGAGCAGGAACTCTGAGAGGTACTTGATGGTCCATTCTAGCACACTCAGCAATAATCCTGAATCAGTGTCAACAGGCCTTTGGATATGTCTGTAGAAGTACCCCTTGTTTGCCACTTAGTGTGCATTCAAGGAACTGTGGAGTGGCTGCTTCACATTTTATTTAGAGGAGCTGGATGGAACCAGCCAAATGGCAACGCTTTACAGGCAGCTACAGGCTCAGGCTGATTGCTGTGCATTTGACATGAAGTGTGTGGGTCATTGCAGTTTTGAAGACTCCACAAGAATGTTCCCTTGACTGTGCCTTTTATGTACCACCTGTGAATGGGAAAGACACATTAAAAGGCTTTTTTGACTGTTCCTCGAACAAGACATGTGCTTGTAAGAGCCTCCATTTGGGCTTTCTTGTTTCTCAGTACCAGAGGCAGTGAGCCTGTGTACACCAGTTGCTGGGGAGCATGGGCAGCAGGGCGCTCTTGTACTCATGTCCTGCTTGTAGGTTCCTGGTCGACAGCTGCTTGCCCACTGCGCTAACAGAATGTTGGACTAGATGGACCCTTGGTCTGATCCAACATGGCTCTTCATATGTTCTTATGTTTAATGGATGCCACTAATATAAGCTGGCACGGGGCAGTTCTGGATTTTGATGGATTTTTTGTGTTTGTGAGATCATGCCAACATACCTTTTGGTGTTTGTTTCTAATCTTATGTGGTAATGCACCGTAAAACCTAAAGATAGTATAGGGGAGAAAGAGAGCTATCAAAATGCTGTCTGAACATTGGAGTGTTTGCTTTGCTTAAAGCTTCCATACTTAATAAGGTGACTGATTTGGGAGTGCATTTGCAATCTTTGGAAGAGGACTTAATGACACTGTGCAACTTAATATTGACTCCTTGTTTCATTTTTGCACTCTGTAAGCATCTCCTTTGTAACTAATTGTTGGGGTAAATTGCTTCTGGCCTCTTAAACTATTACAGGCAGATTGAGAGGAAAACTACCCCCTGTTGTGACCGTCTGGACTGTAGGAAATGGAAGGGATCTTAATAAGCCTAAAATCAAATTTAGGAAATGTTAAAGTAATACATTTGCTCCTCCATGGCCTCTAGTCTTAAACCGTTTTGCATAAGTGTAACAGGAGACTTGGAACAGTGGGTTGCATCCCATGTGGCACAGACAGCCTGCATGGGATAGTCTTCTGCTTTGCTTAACAAGCCATGCGTCCTGTGCTCGGATTACAATCTGTGCCTTCATATACGGCTTATAATGTGGATATGGGCTGAAACTTATTTTGGCTGGGTTATTGTTCTCTTCTGGTAGGCCTTTCAGTGTCCCAGCAATCGCTTCCACTTTATATCCCACATACTCACTCAAGGCCCAACATAGCTTCCATTATTCTCTTTAGGCGAAGCAGCAGTGAGCCTTGTTGCTCCTTAATTACCCAGCTGATCTTCCAGTTGAGTGCACCAGGGTTTCCCCAGGGCCAGAATATGCTGCTTTTGTGTGCTGTGGGATAATATCACCAAGTCTGTGGGTCAGCTTAATTACTGCTTGTTCAGTGGTTGGCTAAAAAGGTCTTTTATATTTCCCCTAATTTCCATTCTTGAAATTGCGGAGGCTC
Organism: Heloderma suspectum; assembly: GCF_057233095.1. Taxonomy (NCBI): domain Eukaryota; kingdom Metazoa; phylum Chordata; class Lepidosauria; order Squamata; family Helodermatidae; genus Heloderma; species Heloderma suspectum. Next base: position 325,053,709 of record NC_139460.1, on the reverse strand, counting down.
AGATTTCCTGTGACTGTGTATTAGCTCTGCAAGCCCAGTAATGAGTCAAGAGGATGGCATCATTGCTCAAAGCATACCTCAAGGACAGACCTATGGTCTGCTGAAATACAGAATTCCCTTTAAGAAACTCAAAGTTAGGCAGAAAGAGGTCACCAATCCTTATGAAAGTGAAATATGTGGTGAGAGCCAGGGTTGTGTAGTGGTTAGAGTGTTGAACTGCCATTGGAGGGACCCGGGTTCAGTTCCCACTCGGCCATGAAGCTTACTGGATGGCTTTGGGCCAGTCACAAACTCTCAGCCTAATCTACCTCACAGGGTTGTTGTGAGCAATGGAGAGGAGGAAGATCATGTATGCTGTCTAGGGCTCCTTGGAGGAAAAGGCAGGATATAAATGTAATAAATGTAGATGTTTATACAAATTAAACCATTTAAAATTAACCGTTAAAAATTAAACCATTTAAAAAAAAACAGGGTTTTTTTGTTTTAAAAAAATAGTAACTAAGAACAAATCAATTATGGTGTTTGGTCTATTTAAGGAGTTAAAAGAGCTCTTAGTTTAACAATGATCCATCTCAGTGATGGCACTGCTGTTACGGAATCCCTCCGCCTTAGAATTCAGCACAAGCATAATACTAAACCATGGTTTGCGGTTTAGTGCAAGCCATGGCTTGCAAACTCAGTTTGGGCACATTCTGACTTATGGCCAATCTTAACTGATGCTAAGGCCATAGCTAAGTGTTTTGTCTGAGCTAGGGTCTAAGAGGCTTACCAAGCCTGTTACGTGTTTAGTGCCCAGTGAAACTTTTTGTTTTCTTCTGTTTTAATTAGTGTTAATGTACCTCATAATTGTAACAGAACAGTGGTTAATAAATTTTAAAATAATGTTAAAACATAGCTCTTTTTAAACCCCATGTAAACTGAAGCTGGCAGGTGAAATGTGAACATCTGTACAAGAAAACATTGTAGTTTATAAAACTGCCAAGGACCAAATAGTATTGAATGTCCATTAGCCAGTTTTCTTAAAGCCTAACCCTTCTTCTTGTCTAGCTTTTCTTCCTTGGCATTGCTGAAGAATAGTAGCTGTTTAATCTGAGAGGAGAGACATCAGACTATACTGTCCGGACTCTTTAAATATATATTTATGTGTCTAGAATGCCTTGAATACTTGCATCTGTACATGTATTTCTTCCTCTTAAGGCTGTAGGTGATACTATCTACTTAGCACAGTAGGCAGCCCTCTTTTTAATTTGATATACATACAGCAATTTCAGTTCATTATCTGCATGCTGACAAATGGTTCAAATCTATAAGTATTATTCTTGGTCACATTATTTTTATCTAATATTTTAAAGATCAGTAGCTATTGAACACAGTTGGCAAGGATAGCAGACTTAATTCTGAAAACAGTGTTTGGCCATTCACAACATTCAACTAAAAATGTTGATTTTTGTATCCCATTTCTTCCTTTGTTTAAGGGCTCTCCAGTAAAATCAATATCCATCCGAGAATTTCATAGGTCAGAAGATGCAAGGAGATACTTGCATCATAATAGGTGAGTACTTTTGTTTCATATACACAGAGTTCTAGAAATCTGCAGGATAAATCATGCTGTGGAGTGTGGGACATGTCGATGGTTTCTATTTTGTAGTTTTGTGGTCATTAGGGATGTTGCGAGCACCCGACTGGGTCTGGGAGTCCAGTGGACTTCCCTGTGCCCAGTCACTGAGCTGGGGGATGCTCACATGCATGCTCGTCGAGCACCGTGTGGTCTGGGAGCGCCCTGCAGCCACTTGCCGCGAGCTGCCATTTTTATACAAGATGGAGGCTTCATAATCCTCGTAAATTTAATGTTGTGCACAATGGCAGCTGTACAAGGCCATCTCTGCAACATTAGAGGTGTAAAGGGGCTTGCCCCGCCCAGCGAGTGGGGACAGGCGACACTGGGGACTCAGCAAGCACCCATGCTTGGTGGGCACAGGTGAGTCCATCCATCCCTAGTGGTCACACAGTATTGCATTCATAGCACAGAATCTTTTGCATGTATTGTATTACAACATTATGTATACACTTGAGCGCAGTGCATAAATAGTGATCCTGAACTCCTAACCATGGTTAGGAGATCAGAAGTGCTTCAGTGTGAAGTTTCTCACTCTTTTTCTCACACATGTGAATTACCCTCCTTCATTCCTTTTCTGTAGCAGTGTTACGTCTACCCCTATTCATTTCGTTTCATCTCTTACATGGCCGCCTTGAGTCCCAGTATTGGGAAAAAGGCAGGATATTAATAATAATAACAACAACATTTCTATATCGACCTATAGCCAAAGCTCTCTGGGTGGTTTACAGAGATTAAAACCCTAAAATATAATACAATAACATAATAAAAACAATTCTATAAAATCAACAATAAAAATCCCAGGACCCGTGAAAAAAGTTTATCATATGTTGTCAAATGCCTGGGAGTAGCGGAACATCTTAACCTGTTGCCAAAAAGATAGCAATGTTGGCCACAGGTAGACCTCACTGGGGAGAGCATTCCACAATTGGGGGCCCACCACTGAGAAGGCCCTCTCCCTTGTTGCCATCCTCTGAACCTCTGTATATGTCAAGGGCTCCTTGGAGGCCTCTCTCAGTCTAATCCAGTAGCCAAGTCCAGACACAGACAAAGTCCAGACACAGACACAGACACAGACAAGTCCAGACACAGACCTTTCAAAGCTTTATTCTTCTTTTACAACTTAACAACTCTACAGGTAGCAACTAGATCTGAGCAGCAGAGTACCTATGCCCTAAGTTGAAACAGTTGTTCCCTGTTTGAAAGGGAATTACTGGCAGACCCCTGAACTTAGTCCCTCCCCTTTTCCCTTGGATCCTCTGGGCACAGCCTTTGTTTGCGCGCCAAGCGGGCACTACGCCTCCTTTCCGCACCCTCCATCTGGCGCCGCTCTCTGTGTCTGCGTCGCACATCCACCAAGTCTGCTATCTGTGCTTGGTCACTCCCTGGACTGCTTTCTAATCTAGGAATGCTGGTGGGAGGAATCTCCGTCAGCTGTGGGCCCTGGGAAAGAGGAGCGCGCTGCTCTCCCAGGAGCGACTGCTCTTCCTCAGAATCAGAACTACTCTGGGATTCTATGGGCTCAGTGACCCTGACATCATAGGTCAAAGGTAGTACCTTGAATTGGGCTCGAAAATGTACAGGCAGCCGGTGCAAGCGGGCCAGAATTGGTGTTATGTGTTCAGACCTTCTGTTCCATGCTATCAGTCTTGCTGCTGCATTTTGTACAAGCTGTAGCTTCTGAACTGTCTTCAAAGGCAGCCCCACACAGAGCAATCTAAGTTGGAGGATATCAGAGTATAAAGTACTGAAGCCAGATTACCTCTGTCCAGATAGGGGCATAGCTGGGCCACCAGACAAAGCTGGTAAAAGGCACTCCATGCCATTGAGGCCACCTGAGCCTCAAATGACAGTGATGGCTCCAGGAGAACCCCCAAGCTATGAACCTGCTCCTTCGAGTGCAACGCCATCCAGAACAGGTTGAGCACCCTTCATCCAGTCAGAAGGACTGCCCACTAACAGCATCTCAGTCTTGTCTGGATTGACCTTCAGTTTATTAGCCATCATCCAGTCTGTTGTTGCAGCCAGGCACTGATCTAGCACATCCACAGCCTCACTTGATGAAGATGAAAAGGAGAGATAGACCAGTGTGTCATCAGCATACTGACGACAACACACTTCAAAACCCCTGATGACCCCACTCAGCTGTTTCATCTAGATGTTAAATAGCAAGGGGGACAGAACTGACACCTGAGTAGCCCCATGCTGGAGAATCCATGTGGCCAAGGACTGTCTCCCCCCCCCCCATCACCTTCTGGAGCCATTCGTCCAACTAGGAATGAAACCAGTGCAATGTGGTGCCCCCAACTCCGACAGTTGCTGCAGATGGACACCATGGTTGATAGTATCTAAAGCCACTGAGAGCTCAAAGAGAATCAGCAGGGTTACACTCTCCCTTGTCTCTCTGTGTTAACAATCACCATGGTTATATGTTTATAGCTGCAAGGATCCTTTTAGCAAAAGCTTGGCAATCAGTGCGCATGCCATCTCTTCTGGTACAATGGAAAAAGAAGATTTGGACTGCCATGGTGATGAATAAAACAACAAGTTATATGTTGCTGTGGGAAGGAAAAATGAACTCCATCCACACTTCCCAAAAATATTAGATACCATTTATCAATTATTGGAATAGGTTCTGGCCAGGCGCTTTAGCAAGTATAGCTACACTATATACATGCTAAGTTGAAGTACTGTAACTGTCTTCAACGATTGTATTGGGGGCGGGGGATTATAGTGGGGAAAAAGTGGGATTGAAAAAAGATTTGTGCTAATGCTGGTTAGCATTAATATTCAGTGCATATACAACACTGGACAATTGTTAGCTCTGAAAAGGCAGTGTTGGGGGGGGATTTGAATGCAAGAGAGGAGCATGCAAGCCTGTAGGGTGTGCCTGATCTTCTACCCATGGTTAAACAATGGAGAACATTATTTCTGCACCAGATTATGGTGTATTACTGATACAATGCGATCATCTTATTGGGTCCTTTGATGCAAAATCATTTTGTCTCATGTAATAAATTATCAGTATCAGCAGTAAGTCTTCTCTGTTCACCATATATGGCAATACTGCTCCCGGTTTTTGTAAGTGTAAGTGGCATTGCTTGGATATGGAGCTTCAAAACTGGTAACTCAACCAATTTTGCTTCAGCAGAAAGAGTGACTTGCTGAATATTATTATTCGTCATGGAATGTTATATAGAGTAACGTTCCTTGAAATACGAGTCTTTAAAAGGGGTTTGTTTTTTCCAGTTTAATACCTGATCCAAATGTAGCAGAGACTATTAAAGTAAATTCACTTCTAAAGAGTTTGAGCTGGTTATAGGCTTTTAATTACCTAACCAAAAATGGGCATGATGATGATGATCCTGACCCGGGATCTTGGAAGCTTAAATTAGAACAAGGCATAAGAATGGAGTGCTGTCTCAGATTGGCTTATGCTAACAAAATCTGTGTTGTTAACTATCAGGATAAAAATAGATCTGCTTAAACTCATGCCAAGTTAAGAAGGTTTTTCTTAAACTGCGTAATTCATGATATGATTCAAACCAGACCAGTTTCACTGGATCTACATTTGGATACAGTGAGGGGTGTGTGTGAACTTTTAGGGCTGGTGGGAGACTAATCATGCATGTGGTCTGCTTTGTAGGGAACTGATGCTGTTTTACAAATTACTGTTGTCTGTTTGGATGCTTTCCTGCTCCGTTCCCCCATGCTTAACTTGTTCATTTATAAATAAACAGATTCTACAAAAATGCAGCATCTCCAGCACTCTTTTCTCATGAGGGGACTAAACCTGTGGAAGTCTGCCCCCGGAGCTTCCTAGTGCTCCGTAAAGTGGGGGGCACAGGACAGTACAATTCATTTAATCACAGTGTTCCCTGTTACAACTAAAGTCAGAGACCTGTCGTCTTTGATAATTGGGTTTCTCCGTTTTGCCTTCGGTTGAAACTTAGTATGCAGGGCTAGCAGAGAAACTCATTTTCCTCAGAGTAAAAAAAGAGTATACCTTTGGAATTGTAAAAGGAAGATGTACAAATGTTTTTCAGTGCTTTGCAGTTTACATTCCAAGTGCAAATAAACTTTTAGAACAGAACTACCATTTGTATGTTGTCTTCACACGCGCAAGCACGTATGCACTCTGGCCGGGCAACTGCAGTTGTTAGCTATAACAGTTTCACTCAGAGTGAAGTTTATTGTTATGGGAGAAATCCCATCTTTGCCCTATTGGCCATAGCAGCTGATTCCATGTTATAGGTAGAATCAACTGAGCTCCATAACTAGCGTTAGTGTACGCTCATGCTCGTACAGCGTAATTAGTGCTTGCCAGGGCAATGGAGGAAAGCAGTGGTTTGCTTCTGAAATTTGGCAGCAAATCACTTTTTCACATTGCCCTAGCAAGTGCTACATGCGTTGCACAAATGTAAGTTTGCGCTAGCACAACTTAATTAGCAGTAGTGCTGGGGATACTGGTAGCACTGGGGACCCTCTGCCTTTACCAATATTGAATTCAGATTCTGGTTGGGCCCTAAAAAGTGAACTTTTTAGATCTGGTTGTCTTAATTTTACTATTCCCTTAAAAAGATTGGTTTTGTCTACTCAGAAGCTGTAACATTTCCTCCATATTCTTTTATGCATTTTCCCTGGATCAGTAACCAACTCCCACTATATATGTGTGTTTGCAGAGATATGGATGAATTAAAACGACCTGAAAGTCTGAGCTTGATGCATGATAGAGAGCGGCAGCAAGTGTTAAGGAGCTTCTTAGACCGGGCAGAGAGGTAAGGAAGTCATGGGAGAAACTCTCCCTATTTCAAATATCAATTGCCAATTTTATTGTATAAAAACCTTTCTTTAAAAGTGAACTACATACAGTTGCTACAACCTGCTATAAAAAATTGTGTGGTAAATCACATTCTGCAGTGACTGGCAGTATATAAATAAATTGACTAGGATTGCACAAATCATTTACTGATTAAGCCTGTGGCTTAATCGCTGTGGGCATAGTGTTAATATGTGTCCTGTCACATGCAAATGTGTACACATACGTACGTGTGTAACCATATGACATATGCTTCCAGAATCTTAAGCCTAGAACAGGGGTGGGGAATGTTAGGCCCGGGGGCCAAATTCAGCTCTCCTAGGGTCCCAATCCAGCCATCCAGGGTTCCCCAGATGGCTTCACCCCCTTTCCCATGACCACCAGTCATTTAGTTTCCAGTTTTTGTGCAGTTTTTTCCCCATTCAAAAAGGTTGAAATGACTCTCTTCAGGCCTTGTTAGTAAGTTACTTAGTTAAGCCTTCTGCTGACCAGTTTGTTGAGGGCTGGTGCTGTGGTTTCCTGAGCCTTATATTATGAGAACAATCCGTCCTCTGGTGGATGGCCAGGATGGAGTTGAAAGCTGTGGCTGTGAAAGACAAAGCTTACAAGTTAAGGCTGAGTAGGGAGTTTGACATGCCTTACTGCAGGTCACATAGAGGTGTCAGGGTAATGCCAGGCTGCCTCTTGACTATAAGCAATATATGCCTGATGGGAGATGATGGTGTGGGGACTGGGAGAAGTGTCAGGGCTCAATACAGATATTCTCGCTCTATACTGGTAGGAATTCTTCACTTAGCGATTCTGCTACCAAAAAACTCATGTTTCACTACTTGAACAAGTTAGGTGACTGTTCAGTTTTCATTCTGCTAGTGTAATTTGGGGATGTAGGGCAAATGTAGCACTTTTTTTTCTGGGCCTGAGATTGTGGAATCTCATGGGCCATTTGAATGTGCAAGGCAAAGAGGAGAACAGTGACTGTGGGCTGCAGGGGCTTGGAACAATGCTGAGGAATGAATGAATGAAAGCCTCCTGGTTTCTACACCTTTGGCAGAAACTGTCTCAGACTGCCGACATTTCTCTGGAAACATCCAGGTCTCAAACCTGCTTTATTTGAATGAAAACTGTGGTGGTTGGAGTTTATGGGGCAGAGCTTTATTCTGCAGTCTGTGTTAACTACATTATTATAGCATTATACACAGTGAAGTTGAGGAGAAATGCTTGTTTTGTCTCCTATAAAGTTCTCTTTTCCCCTCAGAGGCTCCAGTGACTCATCGTGCATTCTGCCGCTGTCCAACACCCACAATCAGGTAATAGACTTTCTCTGCACTTGTGTCGCACATTGAGGAATATGCTGCCTTCCACTTAATGTGTGTCTGGCTCCTTTCTTTTTGATGCATGCTCTAAAATAGTGCTTTTTTCCCCAGGTCTCTCACTTGGATGGAGATTCACACAAAAGGCGTGAGCATTTAGTGGAACGGACCCGGAGAGAAGCCCAGCTTGCTGCGCTACAGTATGAAGAGGAGAAGATGAGGACAAAACAGATCCAAAGGGAAGCTGTCCTTGACTTTGTGAAAGTAAGGACCTTCTAAGGAGAGGATGGTGGTGGTTCCATACTTGCCATTTATACAGGAGCCTCAGTGTTCCTTCGTTTGTGCTTCATTTTTTATTTTTGCCAAGGAAGACCACAACAGCATACAACCTTACAATAAAACATCAACTCTGTTAAAATGAACACAATTTAAAACCAAATGCAGCACTGTAAGAACAGTCAAAACGGCATTTCCATTAATGGGTACTGAATTGTAGGACCCCAGAGGCTCCCACATGGAATACCTGTTCCTTCCAAATCTCTAGGTTGTGGCTTGATAAGTACAATTTTTCCCTAAAATGTATTAGTAATTAGCTTTTTTAGTAAGCTAAAAGCTATCAGGATGACATACAGTTAACATAAATAAAATTAAAAATCTACATTAAAAACAGCACAATAAAACCCTTTTAATCCCCTGCATTTCTGTGTAGTTTTATCTTTATTTTTTATGTATTTATATTTTAAACATAAAACTACACAAAAATACAGAGGGTTAAAAAGCTTGAGAGTGTAAAAAGTTCTTTGCCTAATGCCGAAAAGATAGCAAAGAGCAGGCAGACCTCTCTTAGATGGGGCACTCCAATAAAATACTGTTTGTCTTTAAGGTGCCCAGACTCTTTTTGCTTTCATACCACAGATTAACTTGGCTGTCCCATTTGAATCTGTTTGTTGATGGGTCCATTGGAAGAGGCACATCAAATCACCCTTGTTCCATTGCTTCCATAGATCACGTGATCACAAACTCTTGCTGAAACTTAAATTTATTACTCAGAAAATGTCAAGTTACATCACTGACTGCCCACATAACACAAAATATAAACTCCCAAGCCAGGGAACTGCTACAGCAAAGTTCCTCCCAGCAAAGTCTCTCTGAAATTGTGCGTCTTGGCTTGTAGGCAGATAAGCTCCTCTGTTCTCACTGTCTTCCAAGTCTGTTGCGGAAATGAGCTCTGAAGACAGGAGTTCTTTTGCCTGGCCTCCCCCTGGAGTTGTTCCTCGAGACAGGTTTCTCTAACCACACTCTCACACCTCCACTGAGGACCCAGATAAGCAGTTTCCCCAGGATATGGGCTGGAGACGCCTAGGCCTCCCACCCCCTAGTTTACCCACTCTGGAGCTGAGCTGGCTCTTCAGCCAAGTCTCCCATTGCCTGCAGCCTTGGGCTCCATTTCTTCCTGCCAGGTCATTTCCCGGTTCTCCATCCCTTTCTCTTCTCCATCTTTACAGCCCCTGCTGGCACTTATTCCTCTTCTCAACACACTAGCAGTGGCAGGAATTAGGCTAGGGGTTGAAACATCTCTTTCATCTGGTCTTTGTCCCCTCCCTCGGCTTTCCTGCCATCCTTGTCCTCCACGTGGTTTTGCTTTCTCTCCCTCCTCCTCTAAATCCCTGGCATGTTGTCGGCCTTCAGTCAGTGTTTGTGTCTGACTTGCTTTCTCCGTCTTCTCTCTGTCCTTCTTTCTTTGCCTAAACGCTGCCTCCTTAAGCATGCTCCCCTGGTGCAGCCCCACCCCCCCCAGGACTCTGGCCAGCTGAGCAGCATCTTCCTGCTACTTCTGGGGCGCATTGCATAGTAGCAACAAATGCTTGCCTGGCCTCCCCCACTTGCTGCTGGTCCCAAACAGCCTGCTGGCTCTTCCCCTCGCTGCTTTGGCTGAGAGGTGAGTGGCCTTGGGAGTGAAACAGCTGCAATAGGGTCTCCTAGGGCAGGGCATGCCTCGGCCATCCCCGGTAAGTCATCATGCCGTTACTATGGAAGGCACCAGATTCAGCCGTAGTGAGTGGAGATTGAATACTATACTTAGTCTTTAAAGTGCCACAGACTCTTTTTGTTTTGGTACTGAAAAGATGTGTTTCTGAGTAGCCTCCTATTGCACGTCGGCATGTGAGGGCTCTTGCAGAAGAGCCTTCAGCGTTGATCCCAGGGCTTGGGTAGGAATATATGAGAAGAGACACTCCTCCAGGTACTGTGGCTCCAAGCTGTGAAGGGCTTGTAGATTAACTCCACCACTTTGAATTGGGCCTGGAAATGAACTGCAAGCCAGTGAAGATGGTACAATACTGGCATAATATGATCATAATGCCCAGATAATAAATTCTCTAGAAGGATGCCATGGCTGATACTATAGAAAGCCTCTGAGAGGCCCAGGAGAGTCAACAGGGTTACATCCTGTCTCCCTCCTGGCAAAGGTCATCCCACATGATACCTTCCCCCACAGAAGGCTGCAGGGGGATCACTGTATGTATGTATGACTAGCACACATGTGTGCACATGCACACAGAGACTTCGCCTAGTTCAAAACCTCTACAACTCTGAATAGAAGTAGCCAGCATGCAAAGGCCTTTGAGGTGGAAGGATCATCTTCTGAGAGGTGCATAGAGCCTGGCACTGTGGGGTTGATCCATACATCCTGGTGGTGGAAGACAAGCATTGGTACCATGTGCTGCCCCACCGCCAATCCATTTATCCATGAAGAGGTCCCCACACCCTTATCCAGGATCTGGATCATGCCCAGATTTTTTAAAAAGCCCAGTAGCTGGCAATCTTGCTTGGCAGCAGACATGTAATAAGATAATAGGCTACTTTTTTCTTACCTCTGAAAACTGAGGAAGTACAAGTAGTTCAGAAAGTGTTTAAATTTTTACAGAACTAATTGTTTAATAATAGGTCCTTCTGCTTGCTCTGTATCTGGAACTTTCAGCTTCGTTCATCATCTTTGTTATTTGGGGTTTTCAGCATCCTGCACAGTGAGCTGTTGCAGTGATGGTTTACAGGCCTTCCTTAGAGCATAATGCAGCCACTTCAGGTTATGACTGAACATATATAGAAGAGGAAATATAACAGAAGATGGTGGAATTCGGGAATTATTTGGAAAATGGGATATGTAGTATGTTAAAAGAGTTCTGCCAACTTCATACTTTGGGATTTACTTCTAGTTATGAAGCTCTGTGGGCCTCGGTGGCTTAGTGGTTAAGATGCTGAACTGCAGACCGGAAGGTTGGCAGGACAGCAGTTTGAGACCCGAGTGCTGCGTGACGGAGTGAGCTCCCGTCTTCAGTCCCAGTTCCTGCCAACCTAGCAGTTCAAAAGCAAGACATTGCAAGTAGATAAATAGATACCACTTGGGCAGGAAAGGTAACAGCGTTCTGTGCACCTCAGCGTTCAGTCATGCCAGCCACATGGCCATGGAAACGTCTTCGGACAGCGCTGGCTCTTCGGCTTAGAAATGGAGATGAGCATCATCCCCTAGAGTCAGACACGACTGGCTGGGGCATCTTTACCTTTATGAAGCTCTGTAGTGACACATGCTCAGGTTGGGTTATCATACCAATAGATGTGAGAGAATCCTGATGTCCTTCGTTCCAAAATTGGCAAAGCTGTTTCAGAATTTTAATCACAACTCCATTACTTATCAGTGCTTTAATATTGTCTTTTGACAGTGCTTGCTGCAAAAGAAACCCTGATTTTGTAAAATATCCCCAAACATCCTCAAGCCCATGGAAAGGAGTTTATTACATTTATACTATTTTTAGGACTCCATATTGTGTCCCTCGATGGCTGCTATAACTACTTCAATGCTGTTGTATATTGCCAACTTGAACCTCTTTCTCCTAGACAGGCTGGTTGTATTCAGTTTCAGGTTAGCAACTGCCTATGTGTGTGAAACAGTTTTTATCCCTGCTGATGGTTTCATACTGAAAAACATCATTGCCTTTAAGCTACAATAGCCTCTAAATTTCTGTGTTAAATAAAAACTTCTCACTTCCAATCTAATTGAAACAAGTACTTTAATCAAACACACCATCATCCTCATCACCACCACTACCACCTGCTTTCTTTTAGATTCAGGCCTCTGTGCCTTTTCCTTATTAAATGGTTCTTTTTTATTCTTCCAAAGCAAAAGGCATCCCAGAGCCCTCACAAGCAAAGCCATCTGGATAGTGAGGTAAGAACCGAAAGCTATAAACATTTGTAATTTCTTAAACTCTGTGGGAGATGTTTAGGGCTGTGATCGCAGTCACATTTATTGGAGAGTGAACTCTGGTTAGAGTTAGTGGAACAGACTGAAAAATAAGTATGTTTAGGACTGAGGACTTTAGAGATTACTACTTTGCTGTAGTAGAGTAGTCATTGCCTTGTAAGCCTTCATTCCCCCCAACTCCGCGCCCCCTCCCCACTTTGTTTTCACTTTGGGCTGTAGATTAGTCTGTAGCAAAATGTATATAAACAGATGCATTTATATTTTTAAAGGATCTTTAGAGATGTAGCTTTTCCAGAAATTTTGAAGTCGGGGGAACAAATTTTCAGGGTGAAACAGAAACATAGGATGTGTCGTACAGGCAGTTACGCTCTCCCCGCCCCGGAACGCCCCCAGCCACGCCACTTTCTGGCTGCTCTGCACTCCTCTTGTGAGCGCGGAGGACGGGGCTGTTCCATGCTGCCTCCGAGGCAGTGTGGAAGTGGGGGGAGGTCAGTTCCCGGAAAACGACATATCCTATGTCTGTCTAGCCGCTGTCTAGCAGCCATAGGATTGCTCCCTAAATCAATCGTTTTAATAAGGAGAAGAAATAACTATGCTGGGAATCTCACAGAGAGAATTTTTAAAAAATTCCCTCCACCGTTTCAAAGCTTCCAGAAATTTTACATCTCTTATCTTAAAGTCTTCCTGTTACATAGTTTTTAGAAATCATTTTGGGGGAGTAAAGGCCTGGTAGTAATATATGAACACCTTGTCTTAACCATTTTATTCATCATTCTAAAAGAAAATATTTCATAATCCAAAATTGTTCTATTTTTCCAATTTTTTTGAAGCACCCCCCCCCCCAAAGGTCCTCGGGAAAAACTGAGATTGGTGGGGTGCGTCCGCTTTTTTCCCAGCCCTTCACTTTTCTAAGTAGAGCTGATGTTAGAGCAGATAATATTCTAGAAATACAAAAGGCACTTACAAAGCTGCTGGTGCTTCCTTTCCTTGCTGTTCACTCATTTCAGCATTACTAAAGGCCTGAATTCCCACCTGAGTGGGTTTGACCACCAAACATGAGTCTGTTGACATTTACACTGCTTAACACCCTTGAACAGCCAAGCTCTGCTTTTCTGTACTTGCACTTTCACTGCAAGCACACTTGCTTTGGAACACAGGCTGGTTGCTTCACAGCGTGCTGCTTTATTCACTGAATTCTAGTGATCATGTTATGCTTGCAGGGTATCAAGCACTCGAGGCTATTGTCAGTGCCTTGAAACAGAATTTTGGTTGATTCTTAGCGTCCCCCCCAACCTACAGATTGGCGTTCGCCTTTCCCAACAAGACGTTTTTGTACACCACAAGGACAGATTTTCTTGTTTTATTAATGGAAAATAGTTTTTACTTCGTGATGTGCCAGATCACAAAACTTAACACAATATACCACAAATACATAGGAAAGTGTTTTCAAGTAGTCTGCTCTTTGTGACACTGGACTGCTTTCAAATAGTTCTGTTCTTTTTATTTGATCTTTCTTTCAGTTCCTCGTAAGCTGTGTCTGTGTGTGTTCTTTCCTAAATATTGCCTTGTTCACCACTGGAAAGATTTGAATGCTGAATTGTGCTCCGTTTTGGAGACAACAACTGAAAACAGAACAGCCCCTGAATCAGTTGCAGATGTGTTTAACGCTGAGATTATTAAGAGACTAATGGGGGGTTTTCCCCTCCCCCCCTGTTGTTTCAGTTATAGTTTACTGATTACTGCCATGTGCCTTCTGCATAAAGAACCTTGCCAATCCCAGATGTCTGTGTTTGTCTGCCTATTGTCTTGTGGCGTTTTATGTTTCTGACATTGCCATCTCTCCCGCGTCCCCAGTGTCCTTTTCCATCCAGAAAGTCTCAGCACACTGATGATAGTGCCTTGCTGGTGGTAAGAATCCTGCACGCAATGACCTTTTTACATGTCAGCATCCTAGATCATAGCATGTCTTTTATGGTTTTCTCAGATTAGGCAGTTTTGCACTACTCTAAATAGCATAAAACATGGCAGTCTTTTGTTCCATAATAGCGATTTTGCTATAAATTGTTACCTTAGTCTCTTTCCTCGTTGGAGCTGGTTGCAGCCAATGTTCACAACAATAGTTTTCTGAGCTTACAATTCTGATATAGAGCTTGGAACTCACAAAATCATTGGGTTAATCAAATAAGCAGGATCGCTAGTGCCTGTGTGAATTCCTCCACAGATGAGCTGTGTGGATAGGCCATTCATTACAATATCCATTACAATGGTCCTCAGTGGCCATCTCAACTGAGCATTTCTATTTCTTTGGTGAACATTCAATATCATGATGTGGTATCGTACATTTAGAAGAGACATGATGGGTCATGTTATCCAGGCTCCTGCATCTAAATGCAGGATCCCATTTACCTAAACTATACACAGCGGAAACTCATCAAGGTATTTCCTTGAAGATATAAGAGGGTCTTCTCTACTTCTGTAGTTGGGGAGTGGCCATCTGAATGGCTAGTGGTGATCCATTTGAGTATGTTGATAAACTCTAACCAAGACTAAACACTTCATTATTGCGTCACTATTTAAATCAGTGAAGGTACCTATATGTCTCTCCAATGTGGGTCCTCCCTCTTTTTTTTTTAAAGATGTCAACATTTCACATAACACTATTTCCATGTTTTATGCTATTTCCTTCCTCCATTGGTATCTTAGAAATAGCTGTTGAAATCCAGTTTCTTGTCTTCCTTCATCAGTAGAAAACTCCTCTGCTCTGCCTGCCTGCTCTTGCCTGACTTGCATGCTTCCAATTCACTTGCTTATTTATATTCTCTTCAGTTATGTGCTTAAGGTTTCATATAGCGATGAGAAAAAGTTTGTGAACCCTTTAAGATTGCTACCTGTTTTCAGCCTAAAATGTTATTAGATCTTAATCTAACCCCATAAACTCAGATAAAAACAATAGATAACCTGATTAAACAAATGACACACAAATGTGATGCTTTTTCACCATTTCTTTATCCACAACTGATTCAATACCCATGTGTGAAAAATTATGCGAACCTTTAGATTTGGTACCTGGTGGCACCCCCTTGAGCAGCAATGATTTCAAGTGTTTTCTTTAACTGTTGATCAGTCGCTCACATCGGTTTTGAGGAATTTTGGCTCATTCTTCCTTATAGAACTGCTTCAACTCATTGACATTTGAGGGCTTCCTTGCTTGAACAACTTGCTTCAGGTCCTTCCACAATATTTCATTGGGTCTTAGGTCTGGACTTTGACTAGGCCATTCTAAAACACCAAATTTCTTCTTCTGTAGCCATTCTTTTGTAGATTTGCTTGTATGTTTAGGATCATTGTCTTGTTGCATGACCCACTTTTGGTTCAGCTTCAGCTCATGGATAGATGGCTTGACATTCTCCTCTAGAATCTTCTGATACACTGCAGAATTCATGGTTGTGTCGATAGCAAGCCGTCCAGGTCCTGAGGCAGCAAAGCAGGCCCAAACTATCACATTCCCAACATTGTGCTTGATGTTTGGGATGAGGTTCTTCTGTTCAAACTCAGTGTTTGTTTATTGCCAAACATAATGTTTCTCATTGAGGCCAAAAAAGTTCTACCTTTGACTCATCTGACCAGAGAATATTATTCCAGAAATCTAGGGGATCATCTATGTGATCTTTAGTGAACCTCAGATGGGCAGCAATGTTCTTTTGAGAGAGCAGTGGTTTCCTCCTGGCTATTCTCCCATGAACACCATTTTCTGATTTTTGAGTCATGAACACTCACGTTAGCCAAGGGAGATGCTTTGACTTAGATTCCTGCATTGAGCAGGGAGTTGGACTTGATGGTCTCCTAGGCCCCTTCCAACCCTACTATTCTATGATTCTATGAGAGTGGCTGGCAGATCCTTGGATGTTACTCTGAGGTTCTTTTTGACTTCCTGGATGATGTGCTGGTTTGTTCTTGGAGAGATTTTAGTAGGATGAGCGCTCCTGGGTAGAGTGACTGTGGTCTTGAACCTTCTCCATTAGTAGACATTTTGTCTGACAGTGGATTGGTGGAGCCTCAGATCCTTAGAAATGGTTTTGTAATCCTTTCTTGACTGATGAGCAGCAACAACTGCTTTTCTGAGGTCCTCAGAGATGTCATTTGATTGTGGCATGACGTGTTTCCATACAACCGTATGGTGAAGACCAAAGTCACAAAGTTTCTGATCCTTTTATAGGGTGGGGCCTCCCAAACTCACCCCTGAAGATTTACGTAATTACTTGAACACCTGATTCTAATTGTTCCCTTTAACTGAGCTGCTGCAACCAGGAGTTCACTTACTTTTGCACATACCCTAACTCTTAAGTACTTATTGTTTGCTTGATTTATACATAATTTTTTTTCACAAGATATGGAATTGGTTAATCCAGACCCTGTTGGATATTTAGAAAGGACTGGTTTTGATTCACAAAGGCTATCATGGTAAAACTATGGAATTTCCATAATTATCATTAGGGTTCACAAACTTTTTCTCACCACTGTATGTGCAGCCATATTGCCAACTCAGGAGCACTGAAACTTAGGTGTGAAATAAACCATCAGATACACTTACTCTTGTCTTAGTTGTTGCATTCAGGCACTGCATTTCTGTCTTCATGTTGTAAGAATACATGGAAGGAAGATACCAGGAAGTGGATTCCAAAGTTCTGTTCACAAACACTGTTTTGTATTAACTATGGTTAAGGTTGGTGCCAGCTTAAACTTTAATCATGGTTAAGAACGTAAGAAGAGCCCTGCTGGATCAGACCAAGGGTCCATCTAGTCCAGCATTCTGTTCACACAGTGGCCAACCAGCTGTCGACCAGGAACCCACAAGCAGGACACAAGTGCAACAGCTCCCTCCTGCCCATGTTCCCCAGCAACTGGTGTACATAGGCTCACTGCCTCAGGTTCTGGAGGTAGCACATAGCCATCAAGACTAGTAACCATGGATAGCCTTTTACTCCAGGAATTTGTCTAACCTTTTAAAGCCATCCAAATTGGTGGCTATCATGAGATCTTGTGGTAGTGAAATCCATAGTTTATGTGCCGTATGAAGAAGTATTTCCTTTTATCTGTCCTGAATCTCCCACCAATCAGCTTCATAGGATGACCCCGGTATTTCTAGTATTTTGAGAGAGGGAGAAAAATGTCTCCCTAGCCACATTCTCCACGCCATGCATAATTTTGTATACCTCTGTCATGTCTCCCTTTACCCTCCTTTTTTCCCAAGCTAAACAGTTCCAGCTGTTGTAAACGTCTCTTGTAGGGGAGATGCTCCAGCCCCCTGATAATTTTACTTGCCCTTTTCTGCACTTTTTCCATGGTTAAGGAAGATAGAAGCAATTCATCCCAGAGCAAAAAGGATACACGCAATCCTATGGCCCAGTGGATTAAGGAACAAGCCAAGTTGTGTCCATAGCGGGCCTTGGTCACTGCAAGGATAACTAGTCATTAGAACTTGTAAAACTTTGCATTTGGACATTTCTAAGTAGAGAAGCTTTTGCCTCTTGAAAATAATGATTGTTCAGAAGTAGCCAAGCCAAGAATCCCTTAGAAGAAATGGAGTAGCACTCATAGTCAACAAAAGGGTGGGAAAAACAGTACTGGGGTACAATCTTAAAAACGATAGAATGATCTCAGTACAAATCCAAGGCAAACCATTCAACATCACAGTAATTCAAGTCTGTGCCCCAACCACTGAGGCCAAAGAAGCTGAGGTTGATTGGTTCTGTGAGGACCTACAACACCTTCTAGAACTAACACCAAAAAAAGATGTCCTCTTCATCATAGGGGATTGGAATGCTAAAGTAGGAAGTCAAGAAATCACCGGGATAACAGGCAGGCATGGCCTTGGTGTACAAAATGAAGCAGGACAAAAGCTAATAGAGTTTTGCCAAGAGAACACACTGATCATAGCAAACACTCTTTTCCAACAGCACAAGAGGTGACTCTACACATGGACATCACCAGATGGTCAATATCAAAATCAGATTGATTATGTCCTTTGCAGCCAAAGATGGAGAAGCTCTATACAGTCAGTCAAAACAAGACCTGGAGCTGACTGTGGCTCAGATCATGAGCTTCTTGTTGCAAAATTTCAGCTTAAATTGAAGAACGTAGGGAAAACCACTAAACCATTCAGGTATGACCTCAATCATATCCCTTATGAATATACAGTGGAGGTGAGGAATAGATTTAAGCGATTAGACCTGATAGACAGAGTGCCTGAGGAACTATGGACGGAGGTCCGTAACATTGTTCAGGAGGCAGCAACGAAATCCATCCCAAAGAAAAAGAAATGCAAGAAAGCCAAGTGGCTGTCTGATGAGGCTTTACAAGTAGCTGAGGAAAGAAGGGAAGTGAAAAGCAAGGGAGAAAGGGGAAGATATATCGAACTGAATGCAGAGTTCCAGAGAATAGGAAGGAGAGACAAGAAGGCCTTCTTAAATGAACAATGCAAAGAAATCGCGGAAAACAACAGAATGGGAAAGACTAGAGATCTCTTCAAGAAAATTGGAGATCTCAAGGGAACGTTTTGTGCAAAGACAGGCATGATAAAGGACAAAGAAGGCAGGGACCTAACAGATGCAGATGAGATTAAGAAGAGGTGGCAAGAATACACAGAAGAACTATACAGGAAAGATCTTAATGTCCCTGATAGCCATGATAGTGCGCTCACTGAACTTGAGCCGGACATCCTCGAGAGTGAAGTCAAGTGGGCCTTAGGAAGCATTAGTAACAACAAAGCTAGCAGAGATGACAGTTTTCCAGCCGAGCTATTTAAAATCCTAAAAGATGATGCTGTTAAAGTGCTGCATTCAATATGTCAACAAATTTGGAACACTCAACAGTGGCCACAAGACTGGAAAAGGTCAGTTTACATTCCAATTCCAAAGAAGGGCAACGCCAAAGAGTGTTCAAACTACCGCACAATTGCGCTCATTTCACATGCCAGCAAGGTGATGCTCAAAATCCTACAAGCTAGGCTTCAGCAGTATGCGAATCGAGAACTACCGGAAGTACAAGCTGGGTTTCGAAGAGGCAGAGGAACTAGAGATCAAATTGCCAACATTCGCTGGATCATGGAGAAAGCAAGAGAATTCCAGAAAAATCTCTTATTTCTGCTTCATTGACTACACTAAAGCCTTTGATTGTGTGGATCACAACAAACTGTGGCAAATTCTTAAAGAGATGGGGGTACCAGACCACCTTACCTGTCTCCTGAGAAACCTGTACGACGGTCAAGAAGCAACAGTAAGAACCAGACATGGAACAACCGAGTGGTTCAAAATTGGGAAAGGAGTACGACAAGGCTGCATATTGTCACCCTGCTTATTTAACTTATATGCAGAGTACATCATGAGAAACGCCGGGTTGGATGAATCACAGGTCGGAATTAAGATTGCCGGGAGAATTATCAACAACCTCCGATATGCAGACGATACCACCCTAATGGCAGAAAGCGAAGAGGATCTAAAGAGCCTCTTGTTGAGGGTGAAAGTGGAGAGTGCAAAAGCTGGTTTGAAACTCAACATTAAAAAAACTAAGGTCATGGCATCTGGCCCCATGACTTCCTGGCATATAGAAGGGGAAGAAATGGAAGCAGTGACAGATTTTACTTTCTTGGGCTCCAAGATCACCGCAGACGGTGACTGTAGCCATGAAATTAAAAGACGCTTGCTCCTTGGGAGGAAAGCTATGGCAAACCTAGACAGCATAGTAAGAAGCAGAGACATCACCTTGCCAACAAAGGTCCGTCTAATCAAAGCTATGGTTTTCCCAGTAGTAATGTATGGCTGTGAGAGCTGGACTATAAGGAAGGCTGAGTGTCGAAGAATTGATGCTTTCGAACTGTGGTGCTGGAGAAGACTCTTACGAGTCCCCTGGACTGCAAGGAGGTCCAATCAGTCCATCCTAAAGGAAATCAACCGTGAGTGCTCCTTGGAAGGACAGATCCTGAAGCTGAAGCTCAAATATTTTGGCCACCTAATGCGAAGAGAAAACTCTCTGGAAAAGACCCTGATGCTGGGAAAGACTGAAGGCAAAAGGAGAAGGGGACGACAGAGGATGAGATGGCTAGATAGCATCACCGATGCAATGAATATGAAGTTGAGCACACTCCGGGAGGGAGCGCAGGACAGGAAGGCCTGGCGTGCTATGGTCCATGGGGTCACGAAGAGTCGGACACGACTGAACGACTGAACAACAAAGCCAAGCTTAACCAATTGGTAGCAAAGATGTTAGACAGAAAATTGTCATCTTGAATTCCTTTTTACCAGCATTCTTACAGATGTGAATGTAAACTGCTTCTCCTCCCCCTCCCTGCCCTCCTGATTTTCTTAAACACTGTAGAATTGGGATTTATGTAAGATGGATACTAACATATTTTACTTGCTTGTTTTAGATTTCTTTTCCCATTCCAAGGCTCGGGGTTAGGTGTAATGTATTCTTGTTATCTCAGGCATGCCTTCGCATAGTTCCCTGCTTGTCTATTTAGGGAACAATCCACTATTAACTTCTTCTTGACCAGCACCATTGAGATGGATGAGACCAGGGCAATACCAGCAATACCAGCCATTTCCAGAATATGGTTTACACATCTATTTTAGACTCTTGCATTATTCTTGCTTTATATGGGGGTATTGCTCTCACAATATAATATAATATTGTGTAGAACTCTTAATGAAGACCTGTTGTTTGGCACTTCCCTTATTACAACACCGTGCTTGGTCAGCCGAGACCACTTTTCTCTTGCTCTGAACAATGATAACTCCTGTATAAGGAAACTGCATGGAAATAAATCTGACAGGCAGGATGAAACTACCCCTGTTCCCCTTGTAGTCAGCATTACCCCCTCTCCCTTTTGCATTTTTGTGGCATGCACAGGAGTGGAGTTGCAGTCTTTTTTTCTCTTCTCCTGCACCTGAGCAGGCTTTCCAGCTATCTGCTGCAGTTTGGTTACTGCTCTGCTTGAGTTTTTGTTTCTGAAGCATTGTAAGCTTTCAGCTGCAGTTAAACGCTGGCCGTTGCCAAATTCTGGAAAGCAGTGCATTACTATAATCAGTGCCTGCTCAGTACTAACAGTTTGCATGTTTTTTCCCCCTGAAATGCATATGATTGAAGGAGGAAGTACTGGAGGTAAATGTGGGAGCAGCACTGCATTGAGCTCACCAGCGTCTCCACAGCACAGCCAGTGATGTAGAGTTGCCAAGGCACCTCTGTCTCAGCTCAAACTGACAGAATGTAAAGTCTCCCACACACTAAGCAAGGGCCAGTGTGGGAGGTGGAGGCAACTCTCCAACGGGGATCCTGTAGAGCAGGAAGAGCGCTTGCTCCTCTTACTGCTGTGTTGACAGAGGCTGATATTAATGTGTCCCACCACCTCTGAATTATCACATGAGCTTGGAAATATGTTTAACAATATTTGAAAGCATAATAGATTCAGCATCCACTTTAGCTGCATGTATTACTTCACCCATGAGGACTAAGCCACCCAAAATTGGCTAGGTTTTATTGGTGTACATTCACACAAGCAAGAACGACAGGACTCAAAGATAGTAAACTCTGAATTTCACTAGTGAGGAGGAGAGGAGCAGAGGGATGGGCAAAAGTGGGGGCGGGTTGGTGGTCACAGAAGAAGAACATAAGCAAATGCAGTTACACATAGTTAGACTCCATTTCAGCTGGGCGGTGAAGAAATAGGGGCTAGATCAGAGACTTCACAGAAAGGTGTTGTGGAGGGATTTGAAGGAAGATGCTTTTCCTAAATAACATTCAGCCATGATGTTTCAAACCTCATTAGAGATATAAAACCTATCCAATGACACTTGTTATTGGACCAGCTTCTGGGATCAGCACTGCACCAACTGCCTTTAAAACTCACTAATAACTATCCGACATGTTACTTCTGACTTGGCGGCAGTAAGCCGTTACCTTTCTCCTGCCTTGTTTCTCTGGTCCCTGTGTCTGCTTGTCCTCTTTCATCTTGTATTTACTATAAACTCTTTGGCATGAGATCATCCTAATTTTGCATGCAAGTGTCAGATATGACTAGTTCCCATTGCAGCCCTGGGCAATTCTGAAGAACAAGAGTGTTCTTTGTTGTATAGCAACTTTTGTCAACTTGACTCTCATGGATAGCACTTGCTGCCTATACGGAGGCATTCACTGTAATGTGTTGCCTCGCTGTACACTCTACATGCTGCAGTTATTCTTCATTTAATAATTGAGCTAGGGAGCCAAAACTTCAGACAAGCCTCAAAAAAAATATCTTGCTGAATGGTACTGGCAAAGAGGCGGGGGGTGGGGGTAAAGTCAGTGGAGAAGCCTTGGGAGTTCTCTGGGAGCTGCCTTGTGCTGATTCTCCTGCATCCCCTAATGGTGGTTCCATCACATCATGAAGTGTGGATGTTGATACCCAAAAGGTCTGTCCATGCACTGCAGTACAGTGACATCACAACCCTGGTCTCAGTAGGCCTAAAGCTTGGACTGTATGGTGGGAAACGTCCTGACACAGGTGGCTGATTGTTCATTGTTTGCCAGTGGCTTATTATTTATTTCATTTGTATCCTGCCTTTCCTCCAAGCCAAGCATTCAAGGCAGCGTACATAGTTTTCCACTCCACCCCACTTATCCTTGCAACAAACCTGTGAGGTAGGTTAGGGTACAGGTTGACTGGCCCAAAGTCACCTAGAGGGCTACGTGGCTGAGTAGAGATTTGAACACAGGTCTCCCAGTTCTAGTCCAACCATCTAATGACTACACTACACTAGCATAAGAGAAGCCTTATGGCAGGAGTGCACAACCTGTCGCCACATGTGTCCTCTAAGACAGTTACTATGCCTCCCACAGGTGTCCTGCCCCTGCCAAGTTTTCCCCCCTTCCTGTTCTATTTACTCGGTTCCAAAGAGATCCCCATAGAGATCATTTCCTCCCCACCACTGCTAGCAGTGAGGAAAGAGCAGTCTATCAGGATCTCTTGTGTATGTATGTGTGCGTGTGCAGCTCCCACCCCCTGAGCCAGCATCAGATGTGGCCATCAGGGCCAAAAGGTTATGCACCCCTGTCTTCTGTGAAAATTTGTCAAGGGTTGGTTTAAGAAGGGCAGCAGCATATGCAGTGTTGCTTGACGCAGCCCTTTGGTTCAAGTAGTGAGAAGGGGGCATAACTCTTTGGTAGAGTGCATGCTTTGCAAGCTGAACTTCCCATGTTCAGTCCTTGGTATTGCCAGTGAAATGGGTCATTAGCAAGCCTGGAAAACCTGTCTGAAACATTAGAGAGCTGCTGTCAGAGTAGTCATTACTGGGGTGGATCAACTTCAGGCTTGCTGGATCTCCTTTATTTTTTACTGAGATCCACCAACAAGAGCCCGGTGCAAAAGACAGACACTTCAAATTGAAGAATTCTGAAGCCAGGAATCTGCTTTGAGTACCAGAACTGAGCAGAGCTCACAGTCCTTCCACTCGAAATCCACTCGTGGTTGTCATTTCAGAAGTATAATTTAAAGCAGGGCAGGGGGAGTCATTTTACTAATGTTGTTGTTAAACGATTGGGAGTCAGGAATCTTTTGCCCATTACCCAGAGATCTACCAGTCAATCCGGATCTACTTGCTGCCCACCCCTGGCTTAGATGGGTCAGTGGCTTGACTCTGTATAAGGCAGCTTCATGTTTGGATGCTGTGCTAAGCCTGTTGCCAAGAGTAGTCTATTAGTCTCTTCTGCTTTGCACCTTCTGTGTTCTACAGGTGATTCTCTGCCTTACTCCCTCTCTTCTCCCCCTTCTTTCTTCTCCCCCATCCCTGACAGAATGGCTTTGAGCCTCTCTTAGTGTTTGAGATTGACAGTAACACCAACACCATTAAGAGGAGGCCAGGAACACTCAACCAGGTGAAGAGCATGCCGTGTGTTTGTGACTTTCTTGGCTGGATTTCCCTTTTGTGTTTCCTACCTGATGATGAGGGCAGTGTTGATCCCTGTTCTTAACCCATCCTGGCCTGACTTGCTTTGAAATGAAGGCCTAAGGAGACTTTCCATGTCCCTCTAGGCAGGGGTGGGCAACTTGTGGCCTTCTTGATGTTTTGGCCTGCAACTCCCCATCAGCCGTCACCAGGATAGCCAATGGTGAGTGACGATGGGAGTTCCAGCCAAAATATCTGGAGGGCCACGGATCACGCACCCTGAACTAAGGGGACTAAGAACCAGTCTTATTTATTGGATGAGCCTTGAGAGAGGCAGTGGTCATGCAAATTTGTGTACTGTGTCTGGAGGAGGGAGTAAAACTGAGGAGGACCATAAGAGCAGCTTTGCTGGATCAGGCCAAGGGTCCATCTGGGCCAGCATCTTGTTTCCAATGATCGCCACCAGGTTGGGAAGCCCAAAGCAGGGTATGAAGGCAACCGCCCTCCCCTGCCGTTCGTCTATCAACAATCAGCATGCAGAAGTAAGCTGCCTCTGAATGTGAATAGCCCTGTTTAGCCACCATGTTTAAACCAATCCTCCTCCATGAATTGTTTCATCCCCTTTTAAAGCCATCTAAGCCAGTGACCGTTATGACATCTGGTGGCAGCAAATCCCATATGTTTCTTTTGTGCTACAGAGTACTTTCTTCAGTCTGTCCTAAATCTTTTGCCAATCACCTTCATTGGGTGATCCTCACTTCTTGAGTTCTGAGAGAGGGAGAAAATTATTCCCTCTTCACCTTGTACACATATTGCATAACGGTATAAATTTCCATCTTATTTCCCATTTGTTTGTCTTTTTCTTTTCTAATCTAAAACCCCGCAAATGCTTTAGTCCTCTCTCAAAGGAAGATGTTCCAACCACTGTATCATTTTGTTTGCCCAAAGTAGTTGAGAAAACCACAATATTTTAGTTTCTGCATATTAAGTCCCATATATACCACCCAGAAGTACCAGTAGTGCATTTTTCTGGTTGGCCATTTGAATTGTCAGAACAGGATTGCCAGGTAATAAGTTTTCAGAGAAACAATTTCTGTCATGACATGTGGTGTTTAACCCATTTTTAGACAGTAAAAGTCAAGAATTCACCTGTAAACTTCAGAGCTCCTCTGTTGCATCTTTGACAACAGATAAAGCCATAGTTTTCTGACCACTAAAATAACTGCATGTCATATCCATCACTATCTGTCACTTTTGCATCTGGTCTTTTGCGTGCCTTACAGCTTTTGCAAAGCAAAACGTACTTAAAAAAAAAATACTTTTAATTCTATTTTTTATCTTTATAAATGAAATAAATGGTACCAACAACCTAATCATTATCTACAGTTTCCCAACAATACAGTATTCTTAGGAGGACACAGCAATAATAAAAAAAAGAAAACAAAACAAAAGAAGGAAAAGGAAGAAGAAAGCAAGAAAGAAAATGAAAAAAATATTAAAAAGTTACTTAAAGGGATTAAATTTAAACTCCATTACACACAAACATCAAATACCATTCTACTTAAAAGTTATACCTATAACATTGCCAATATTACAATTCAGTACAGCATAGATAACCAACCTTACATTTCAATATCATATCAGTCTAGCAAGGGAGGAGGCCTGCAATTCATTTCCAAGAACCATATATTGCCCTTCAGTTAACATATAATAGTAGAACTTAACAATTTAACCAGCCAAAACTATTACTAACCAAAGTCTCATAATAATGATAGTAATAATAATAAAAAGGAAGGAAATTAGAAAGGATAAGTAATAATAACAACAAATCACTAATAAATTTTATGCTCTTATATAATAATAAAGCTTAAAATCAACCAGCCCAAAATATTACTAATCCTAGTATCATAATATTAATAATAATAATTAAAAAGAAAATAATTATAAAGGAAAAAAGGAAGGAAAAATATACAACAATCTCTAATGTATTTTGTACTATCTATATTTTAAATAGTATCATTTCTTCTATACACCCTCAGACAGTAGATTTAAGTAAAGTATATCATGTCCATTTTAAAGAGAGAGCATTTAAAGGAAAAGGAAAAAAAAGGAGAGAAAAAAGACAGATATATATGAGCAATTATCTCTGGCCTAGCCTGGATCTTACAGACTTAACATAGCCAATTGACAAAACAGGTTTATAAATTCCAGTTCATGGGACTGGAACAGAAGTCTCATGTGTTTTTCCGATTAGCCACACCTCCGCCATTTTGTGATTTAGAAACTTCTTCATCTGACCTTCAGAAAAAATGCAATATGTAGCAGGATATTTTAAATGATATTGTAAGTTCATTTGTTTTGCCAGTTTTTTCGCCTTGGTAAATTGCCTTCTTTTATCAGCACCTTCTTTGGTGTAACCCAGAAATAACATAACTCTTATCTTGTTTTGATCCCCAAAAAAGATTTCCGCCCCCTCTTGCCAAACAAAGGATATAATTTTTTGTGGAGATTCTTGCAAATTGGACTATAATCTTATAATCAGTCCCTTTGGCATTTGGCACATGGAATGCCTGCTCAGTATCAAGTAAATAATCAGATAACACAGGGAGTATCTCATGCAGAAGCTTATCTACAAAAGTAGACAAATTTACATCAGTAGGTATATCTTTGATACCAATAATACGTACATTTGCCCTGTGTGTGAAAGCCTCAAGTTGGGAGATTCTGACAAATTGTTGTAAAAAGCTTGTGACGCAGTCTCCTGCATTGCCACCCAATCTTGCAGCTCGTTAACTTTCGCCTCCATCTTTTGCCAAGAAGTGATAATTAATTAAGTCCACAACACCTTGCAGGGCGGTGATGGAATTTTGAATTGTATCCAGCTTCTTAGCCTGTTCAGCAGATTGAGAAGAGAAGGTTTTTATCAGAGCAAGCAACTCCCTTGTATTTCCATCGCTTCTCGGAGCCTTTGCCACAGGAGGTATAGGGTGGGTCGGCGGAGATCCTGCTCCTTTTTTCCTCCTTGATGTTGCCATCCTTCTCTTCAAACAGATCTTGCAAGTCCTCAAATATTGCTGGTATTTCTTAGACCATAAACAGTAATAACTGTATTTGGAACTCATCAGCCCTGTGTTCTCCTAATTAGATAGGAGTTTCAAAACAACTTTGAGCGATGTCAGCTCTGGCAGAGTACCTTGGAGATCAACCCTTCTGCTGCTTTGCAAAATAAGCTGCTCTTCCAAGATTTCATCCAGATGCTGCTCTTGCTTCCCCTTTTAATTCCAGGGGAAGATGAAAAGGATTTTCAACCTTTTAAAAGCTGTTTGAGATAGCGAACGCTGCCAGGGCGACATGGCTCCGAACCAGAAATCACAAAGCAAAACATTCTAAAATTTCATTATAAAAATGACCAGGTATTTACATCCCTGTCTGTGGTTATTTAATCTTCCACTAGAATCATTTCAAACAAATTAGATGATCATACTATACAATTCCTGTAAGATCTGTCTTTCTGGGAGCAGGGCAAAGATAGAGGTGGAGGCAGTCTCTCTTCTGCTTCCTCAAGCAGGCCTAACCTGGAAGTTATGAGAGGGCAAGGAGTATCACCTGGCCCAGCTATTGTTGTTGAGGCCTCCTTCTGACTGGTCCCCCTACATTTCCCTTCTTGGTGAGAGTTTGGATGATGGAGCAGAAGCTGATGCGATGGCTGGCAACTCCTTGAATGAGGATCTCTTCAGCAGGCTTGTGGGCTGTGCCTTACAACCAGTTTCTTTTTGGTGACTTCGCACTTCTTGATAGAAAGTCACTGTGGGTCACTGGTGGGTGTGCATGCAACTCTTCTCAAACTTGGCCCCACCCCCACCACATTAGATAAAAGAAGAGTAACAAACAGAAGGATCTTTATTGCTGGTCTCTATGTTAGCTGCTGGACGTTTATTCGTTGTACAGAATGAATTTCTGCTACCTTTGTACTTTGAGCAGACACACCATTTTTGTGTGAATGCACACCCTGCCAAGTTACATTCCCCTTGCTGAATGTTATTATTTTGTATGTACATGATAGAAACTGTAATCAATCATAAAAGTTCTCAAAAGAAATTGCAGAATATGTCTTTGAACCAGAGAGGTCACTGCAGTTTAGTGTTTTGCTTTGTACTCATTTGGCTTTGGTGAAGGTCTTGTATATAATCAAAGATGTGGCCTTATATCTTTCCAACATTTACCTACTTGCTTTTCAATGCCTGTCATAGTGGAAGCTTTTTTCTTTTGTGGCTCTTGTCCCAAATGCATTCAACCTTAGCTAATCATGAATACTGTTCTCCATTATTGCATTCCCAGAATACTTATGCTATTTCTGTTAGAGAACCTTTCTATAGCATGCATTTTTTTTCTCTTCACCTTACACCATACACCTTACCTTTCTTCTCCCAAAATGGCATTGTAGTTGGGATTTGCATTGTGTTTGAATAAAACTCATTTGTGCTATGTTCTGCTTCATCTCTTTCCTTTATCCACAGAATGATGACAGATCCACCATCTCCCCAAATTCACCTACTTCTCAAACAGGTAAACTGGGAAGGGGTAAAGATGCATCACTCTGACTTTGTGAAGGCTTTCAGTGTGCAAGCTAGATTGCTGTGGGTATTGGCCTGGTCCTGTGGACCAGTGTAACATCATAGCTAAGTGTCATCATGGGCAGTGCAAGTCAACTGGGGATGTTGCACTTATACATCATAGTGGGCAAGCGCAGCCATGCCTGCAACAACCATTGCTGCAAGATAGCTTTATAGATGGCATAATATTAATACTTACGCATTTGTATAGCATTTTTGAGTGTTCAGAGTGCTTCCCATACGTTATTTCACAGTAATCCTTCTAACTATCTCACAGGGTAAGTCAGCACTGTTATCTCCTATTGTAAATGGGGCTGAAGGAATAGTACCTTGCTTGTGGCCAGCTGGTGAGTTTGTGGCAGATGTAAGACTTGAACCCTGGGACTTCCTCAGTCTAATGGCCACCATGCTACACCAGCTCTCTTAGCTCTTTTTTGCAGCAGCGGGATACCACTCACTTCTGAACTCAGGATTTCATATGAGTTCAGAAATACAGGACTATCATAGCCTTAGCTTCAGTTTCGTTAGTAGTGCTGAGAACTTATTCCCATGGGGTTGGTTTTCTGGGCTCAGACTCCTTGGACATAGTAGGAAAGGTAAAGTGAAGCAGGGATGACTTCTTTTCAGAGTACTATGGTAGCCCAAAGCCTTCTGGAATGAGCTTGGCCTCACATAATGCTTGGCTACAAGCTGTCATGTTGTCACAGTCAGAACGTTTGTTCTTCTAATTGTTGTTCTGAGCTCACACCATGTTTTAAATAACATATTTTCTCTTCCCCCATCCCTGCCCCCGCTGTACATCTTGCATGTCTGCATTCAGTTCACCTTTCTGCTCCATATCCTGGCCCTGCTGTTGTTGCTGCTCCTTCCTACAGAAATCCTCCCCAGCGTCCTGACAGTTTCCTTTTTCGAAATGCTGCAAGGGATGAAATGAGCAAAGGTAGGCTTGTAGAGCTGGACATGTAACAGTGTGGCCTAGCCGACTCAGCATCTCAGTTAACCTGTTGGAGCCCAATTATGTTGCTTTAGGCAGTTGCCTTGTTATCATAGTATTTGGCCTAGTTTTCATGACCAGCATATAAAGTGGTCATCCTATGTCTGGGCTGTACTACCTCAGATTGCAGGTGGAGAGTTACATAACTGAATGTTCTGTATGGAAAAAGAATATGTCCAGGGAAAAGTTAGGCTAGAACGATTCTCCCTGACATTTTGAAATGGTATAGCCGAGGTTTACCACTGCATCTACTGTTTGTGAAAAGAAGACCTGTGTTTTAAATAGCAACATATGTGTGTTGGGGTGGACAACTTCTCCCTTTTCTCCTTTCTAAAGCTCTCCTGATGGCTACAATTCTTCGTGGTCTCTATACATCACACACATGGGCTCTGTGCCTGCATGGAGCCTCGATTTGGGAAGCTTCTATAGCTGAGGAACCTCTCCCCCGCCATCCTAGTGTGCATGTCCTTTGCAAGCTCCCACTTATTCCCTCAGTTCTCTTTTGACCGCATTGTATGCACCTCGTAGGGAAAGCCCTCTTGTCCTTTCACTGTTTCAAAGCGTTTTATGACAAAAAGCTGAGGTTTTCTTCTTTCTTCTTTCCTACTATAAAGTATTTCTCTCTGTCTCCTTATAATTTGGTTTCTTTTCTTTTTTTCTGTGACTTTCACGATCACCCTCATGGGCATATGGCCTTCAGGGCCCCCTGTCGAAACTGCACCCCTGCAGGGCAAAACTGCCACCCTCGGGTGGGCACTCTCTCTGCCTGTTCTGCCTTGGTGAAGGGCATGTTGTTGAGGCCTGTCCTCATTGTAAAGCCTTCTCAAAGCAAGCAAGAGGAAACAGGACAGATCTGTTGACCTTTGGTCAAAGCCACACTTTGGAAACGGGCACTAGAATCTGTCAAGGAGCCTAAAGATGTGGCAAATCTGCCAATCGCACCCTCACACAACCCACCTGCTGCGCAGGAACATGCTCCAGTGTTGGGGTCATCATCACCTCAGCATCGTACCTCCCTGGGCACACAGGATTCCCCCCCCCCCCCGCCTCCAGGCCCATCTTTGACGCTTACACTGGCAAAAAGACTAACAAAAAAGGCAAAAGTATCTAAGCAGGCCAGTCTGTCTTCACACTCAAAACAGGAGAAGAGAAAGACTTCTAAGGAGTCTCATGACCCTGCTCAGAATCGAGCATTGGCCCTCGGGTCCCTTTGACTCTGCACGAGCGCGAGACGAAGAGTCAACCATCCCTCGTGCTTCGGTACGGACCTCTTGGGATCGACAGCTACTAACCATACTGGCTGCATCTCCTGCGGCTCCACCAAAACCTTCCACTCGGATGCAGTCACCCATACTGACAATCTTACCCGCTTCTCCACCAGTGCTATTTTCACCCATGCCTATGGTGCAGCCAATGCAAAGGGGAGAACCTATTTCGATAATGTCTACATTGGAGGGTGAGATCCAGGATCAGTCTCCGATGGAACTGATCCCTTGACCACCTCATCATTATGGTTTAGAAGGCCATGTTACAGGCCATGAACAGCACCCATGTTTGTCAGAGTCAGTGTGGTCATGTGCCTCTACCACTAGAGGTCACGCCCCTAGTTTTTGTGAGCGAAGCTGATATCGGGAACGGTCCAGATCCCCATTTTTGGAGTGGGACAGACATTCACCATGGGATGTGTGGTACAGGAGACCCCATTATTGGGTTGACTACTGTAGTGAGCCATACAGCCAGTATCACCCTCACCATCCTGATCCTCCCTGTTGGGGGGAAAGTTGGTACCATCTACATCCATTAGCTACTGTATCGAGATGGAGATCAACCAGTTGTCCTGTGCCCTGTGGCGCTGTTAGTTCTGCCAGTTCAGCAAAAGGAGATTCAGCGTGCTTTACAATGTGTCCAACAGCCACAGATGACCCAACAGCAGAATGTATTGCCACTTCTGCTGCAGCCACAGACTGTAGAGTTACAGTAGTGTCTGCATTGCCTTTTGGTGCACTGCTCAGTACAGGTGGCACTCAGTCACTCCACACAGAAGCATCCTCTGCATCAAGTCCCTTCAGGGGAGTCTCCAATATCTGGAGTGGAAAGTTACCAGCCAGATACTACGTCTCAATCTTCATGCCCCCTCTCTATCTCCTCACAAGACACAATAATTGGCTCTAATAAAGCTATATTGCCATCGGAGATTCTGGGACAGTTCTCCAACCAGATTCTCGGAATGGTGCAGGCTTTGGGCCTCAAGACTCAGCAAGTAGCTTCCACGATGCAAGACCCCATTTTTAGACTCTGTAAATGCAGCGTCTTTCCGACCTGTGGCCTCTCTGCAGTAGAGGAAACCATTAAACAATCCTGGAAAGCTCCCTCCACTGTGCCACCGGTATCTATGCACGTGGAGGGTAGGTACTGCCTGCAAGAGGCCAATACGGAATACCTCTTCAAACATCCAGCCCCAAATTTGATGGTTGTTGAAGCCACACAGGGCAGGGCCTATAGGGCGCATTCCTCTCCAACTGACAAGGAGGGCAGACGCCTGGACCTACCCAGGAGGAGACTATATTCCTCCACAGTGTTGGGCCTTAAATATTGTATTACCAGGTGGCAATGTTGGGGTAACCAGCTACTGCTATGGGACAAACTGTCTTGAGCATCTTCCAGATGACAAGAAGCAGCTGGGTCATTTCTTCCAATTGGAGGCTCTGAAGCTGTCCAGGCAGCATATCAATGCATCATGCTACCAAGTGGATTGCAACTCAAAGGTGCTAGTTGGATCTGTAGCCCTACGTCGCCATGCCTGGTTGAGGTTGTCTGGTCTTCCACAGGAAACCAGATTGAAGACTTACCCTTCAATGGGCAAGGCTTGTTCAACACAAGTACTGACAATGCACTCAACTCATACCCCGACGCATCATATGGGTTTTATGTCGCAGCAACTTCCCAGGCAACAGCTCTGGTTTCAGTCATCTCATCTGCCACTCAGCACTAACCTCATCAGCAAGCTACTGCACAACAACATCAACAACAACAGTGACAGGCAAGTCAGTCGGGGAAATCATTTCCAGTTTCAAAATTCCGCAATTATCATAGGAAACCCGACAACAGGAGTAAACGACGCCTTTGTCTCACTCCCTGCCATCTCTCCTTGCCTAATGACCCAAACTCCCATCTTTGGGATGTGCCTGTCCACTTACCATCTGACATGGTGCAATATCATGTCCAATTCCTGGGTCCTTGCCATAGTCTGGAGGCGCTACCAGATTGAGTTCGATTCCCCCCCTCTGGTCAGAACTGTGTTGGTGACCGCTCCTTCCCCGGTCCTCCATACCAAAGTTTAAAGCCTCCTCGAGAAAGGAGCAATCAAACCTGTCCCACCAGCTGATCTTTGGAACAGTTTCTGGTCAAGGTACTTCATGGTACCGAAGAAGGATGGAGAGCTTTGGCTAATCATGGACCTTCGACAGCTGAACCTGTTCATTTTGCCCAGGAAATGCTGCATGGTTTCTCTGGCATCTATCCTGCCTCTCCTCTCTCTTGGATATTGGTTCACCTCTATCGATCTCAAAGATGTCTACTTTCACATTGCCATAGATGAATCACACCAGTGCTACATCCACTTTGCCATTGGTACAGACGCCTACCAATTCCAGCTGCTACCCTTCAGTCTCACCACTGCCCCAAGGGTATTCACCAAGTGCATGGCGGTGGTCTGCTCCCACCTGTGACTGCATGGCGTAGAGGTCTATCCATATATAGATGATTTGTTGTTGGTAGCGTCAGCAAAAAATCAACTTCTTTGGTCAATAGAGGTGGTCTGCAGTCTTCTTTAGGAGCTTGGACTTTGCATCAATGCAGGGAAATCACACCTTGTACCAACACAGCGGATCCAATTCATTGGGGTGTTGTTGGACTCCCAACAGAGCTGCATCTTCTTACCCAACACCATGGTAAAAGCACTGACTTTCCTGTCATGAGAACTGCAAATGAGCAGATCTACTATGGCACTCAAGGTCCAGCGTCTCCTGGGCTTCATGGCTGCGATGATGGCTGTTGTTCGCTACGCTCAGTTGCATATGAGACAACTCCAAAACTGGCTCATACACAATTTTGCAACTTTTGGGACACCCATCGAACCAGACTCTGTCTGCTCCTGGATGTCAGACTCTCCAATGGTGGTTGGTACTGAGCAATCTAACCCAGGGCATGCCGTTCCTTCAGCCCTCTCCATCCAGGGTTGTGACTATGAATGCATCACTCTCGGAATGGGGAGCTCACTTTGGGAGCCTCACAGTCCATGGATGATGGATGGCCATCAAAGCTGCGCAGCATATCAGCCTTCTGGAGTTAAGGGCAATGGAAAAGGCACTTCGTGCGTTCAAATTGAACCTGGTGGGCAGAAAGGTCCAGGTCACTTTGGACAACACAACCTTTGTTGCATATTTCAACAAGTAGGGAGGTACCAGATCTCTCCTGTTGCTTACTCTTATGCTCCAGATCTTCGACTGGTGCATAGCTTCCTGAATCGAGGCTCCGCACAGGGAGAGAGCCGACATGTGTGAATGCATAGATGACCACTCGAAGAACCAGTTACAGGTAACAACCTGTCTTTTTGTGATTTGAGGGGTGGAGAGAGTATGTAACAGCACATTTCCCACTCAAATTCAGGAAAAGCCCCCACATCTAACTTATATGATGGTACCATTTCAGGAAGTGACATAACAGCTGCTCACGTTTTCTGCCCGTGTGGAGTGCAGCTAAAGCTGCACCATGCTTTTTTACTTTATTCATATAAGAGATTTATATCCCACCATTCAGTTTAAAAAGCACACAAACCAGCTTATAAATATTCATTTTAAAAAGGGATGGGGGACCTGTGGCCCTCCAGATGTTGCAGAATAGAATTCCCATCAACCCCAACCAGCATGACATATGGTTGGGATGATGGGAACTGTAGTCAAGCAACATCTGGAGGGCCAAGGTTTCCCATCCCTGATTTCAAACAATGAAAACATCAGTAAAGATTATAAATAAATAAAGCAGCAAAACCATAACATAGCTAAAAACTGAATAAAATAAGAGGGATCCTAAATGCTATTAAAAGCACAAGTGAAAAGAATGAACTTCACCTGGTGCCTAAAAAGAAACAGCAAAGGCAACAGGTAAAAGTTTGTAGTCGGGACATTTGGCAATTTACAGTTTGCCAGAGAAAAGGCCCAGAAGGCTGTGGCATGCAGAGAAGGGCCTTTGAAAATGATTTTGGCTTAATCAGCTTTTTCCCAGTTTTGTAATCTTGAATGACTCTGAGTAAGGTTGTCCTTCACTTAGGATGTGCAGAAAGCAATTCAGCCTGACACACCAGCCACCTCTTGATTGGTGTCTTATGTGTAAAGCCTGGAACCTGGTTCAAAAACTGGAGAAACTGGTTGTTCTAAATGGCTGCTGCCAGGCTAGGTCACGAGCTCAGAATGCTACATATCGCTTGGCCAAGTAGTAAAGATAAAGAACAGAGCTGACTGCAGGAAGGCCTTGCCTAGATTATTATTGAAGGTTTCCCAAAAAGCTTCAAGCTGTGTGAAACGGATCCCCATTATTAAAGTGTTCCCCTTCCCTTCATTATCTTCTTGCCTGTTCTAGCCATTACATCAGTGCCCACTTCTGCCTCAACTCCTGCTAATAGCGCTGAAGTCAACAGTGAAAACCATAGTTCCAAGCTGCAGGATGAAGAAATCGAGCTGA
Organism: Heloderma suspectum; assembly: GCF_057233095.1. Taxonomy (NCBI): domain Eukaryota; kingdom Metazoa; phylum Chordata; class Lepidosauria; order Squamata; family Helodermatidae; genus Heloderma; species Heloderma suspectum. The sequence goes on along the minus strand of NC_139460.1, from coordinate 325,018,440 downwards.
TAGAACAACTGCGGAAAGTACGTAGCAAAGGTGTCTGTGTTATGTTGAAGGATATGATCCTTGGCTTGCTAGATAAGGCCAAGGTTCATCTCCTCTCATTCAATTGTGTGTTCCCAATAGCAGCCAGCCAGATGGCTCTGGGAAGCTTACAAGCAGAGCATGAAGGCAGTGGCCATTATTTGTGAACACGAGGGCTGCCTACTCACTGGATGGTGTGTGTGTGGGTGGGTGTGTGGGTGGGTGTGTGTGTGTTCTGTCCAATTTAAAATGCTTAGAAGTTGCTACCAGCCAGAACTTGGCAATCTTCTGAGTTCAGTGAAGATTTGATTGGGAAGGTTGGCATACGTTGCTGTGCCTTGACAACCTTTTTTGTTTAAACAGAAAAATCACAAATGGCTCAGGTCAGGAATGGTGGAGTTGTGTTCAGGGGCAAAGGCTCTCAGCCCAAAGCTCATGCTGCTCTGAATTACTCTTGAAGAATACGCTAGATGTGGTTGGCATTATGGATTAAAATGTTTTGCATGCCACTAATTAAGAGTATTTACTCACTGGAAAAGACCCTGATGCTGGGAAAGATTGAAGGCAAAAGGAGAGGGGGACGGCAGAGGATGAGATGGCTAGATAGCATCACCGATGCAATGAATATGAACTTGAGCACGCTCCGGGAGAGAGCGGAGGACAGGAAGGCCTGGCGTGCTATGGTCCATGGGGTCACGAAGAGTCGGACACGACTGAACGACAACAAAATTAGAGTATTTAATTGGCTGGGCCTCAGCATTCCATTACTGTACTGTGGACTGCATCCTGTGTTACAGTTTTTGTGCACAAGAGTTTTTTTGCAAGTTGGTCTCTTGACAAAAAGGTAACATAGGAAGGATTTATAGACATGTCTACTCCTGTAGAGCCACTCCTATTTTCTCAGTACACCTGTAACTGATTGATAGTACATCCATAATGGCATAAACCCTTTCCGTGGTAACTATTTTAAGCGTTGGGAAAATGTTTCAGAGCACTCTCACAAACACAAATGGTAATGGAGGATATCACCTTCAGGCAGCCATATCCTCTTCTTTCTTCATTCCAACAAGATTTGTAGGATGCACTTTTTGGACTTCCTCTTGCAACCTATGACTTGTAGCCTTTGCCACTATTTCCAGTTTGTCTCTTGGCAGCATACCTTTCATTGGTGGAGCTCAATGTCTGTCATTTGTTGCTCTTTCAGAACATTGAATCACGGTTGAAAGTGTCTTTGCCCAGCGATCTTGGAGCAGCTCTGACTGATGGTGTGGTGCTCTGCCATTTAGCAAACTACGTGCGGCCTCGTTCTGTTCCTAGTATTCATGTCCCCTCACCAGCTGTCGTAAGTATCTAGTGGGCAGTTTTGTGGCTGCTTGATAGAAGTTGCACCTACTTATTCATCTTTTCACCTTATTTTTTTTGGTCAAATTGTACTTTGCCCTCTTGAAAGGACCTCAGAGTGGCTTATAAAATAATAAATAACACTTAAAATATAATAAGAACAGCTGAAAGATAAAAACAAGGAACAGTATAAAATGATAAAAGCAGAACAAAATCCAACAGTGCACTACATTTCAAACACTGATGAAATGTGAAGAACCATTTGGGGTGGGTTAGGGTATTTTAGAAAATGTTTTTATTGTAGAATTTTATTGTTTTAAACTGCTTTATTATATGTCGTACATCGCCCAGAGTGGCTGGGTGAACAGCCAGATGGGTGATAAATACATTTAATAAAGAATGAACGAACAAACAAACCAGGAGGGAATTAGCTGTATGAGTATCCCAAGGTGCAGCCTTGGATAGAAAGTGCTACTGCAGAGATGTCAACTTAACTTCTGACAAAGAAGATAACCTAGAACAGGATCCATCCCTGCTCCAAAGATCTCAGTGTACAGGGAGATACATGTCTTTGGATTTCTCTTAAATCTTGCAAGGTGCAACTGTTGATGCACTGTGTAAATAATATTCAGTGAGAAATAAAAAACCTTATTTAGATACCAAATAATAAAGGGCCTTCTGAGAACGCAGTCAGGAACCTGTGACTTCTGTCGCAGACACTGCAGTTCTGTATAAGAACCCCAAATCTTGTCACAGCTTCTTTTGTGATGCAAATATTTCATACAGATCCAGAGTGGTAGTAAGCTACTTGGCTACATTGGCAATTACCTTATCTTAGAAGTTGCTACTGATGGGAGTAAGAAAGGTATTTGGACAGAAGTACATAAAAGGTGCAACATTGGAGATAGCAGTAGTGGGGAAGGGCCAAGGGACAGCTTAGGAGAGGACTAAGATGGTGTGGGAAGAGAGAGCACCCATGATTATCAGGTACTGCTGCTTCTGCCTTTTCTCCTCTAAGAGGCTGCCTGAAATTTCTGGTGTCCCAGAAACCCAGCCCACCACCATTGGCTCCTAACACTTAGATATGTTTAAGCATTCTGAATAATTCAGTGTTGATAAAGAATGCCATATTCCTTCTGTCCTCTCTGCAGCCTAAATTAACAATGGCCAAATGTAGACGGAATGTGGAAAATTTCCTGGAAGCTTGCCGAAAGATTGGTGTGCCTCAGGTAAGAGAGAAAATCTTCCATCTTTCTTTTGAACTGCATGCATGATCGAGATGCTTCCTGATCCCTCAAGAGCCCAGCACTTCATAGCACCAGAACAGAGAAGGTGTTATTGAAAAACAGTAGGAGCTTATCTGGAGGTTTCCATTCAGAAATAGGCACAGAGGAAAGGGAGTTAAAGTTTGCAAAACAGGAAGGGAAGGGAAACCATACCCCTGCCTATTCTTGGTTCATCTAAAGGACTTGGGGGAATTGGCCACTTCTGCTTAATGTATTAAGTTGGCTGTAGAGTACAGTATAAAATTGGGTACAATTAATTGAATCTTGCAAGCATGAGAAATCTGTTTACTAATCTGATACTGCCATTCTCTACCTTATGGTACTTCCCCAGAGGAGGAACCCATGATGAAAATTCTAACGAATGAAAGATTTGTACCCTTGTCTACTCACATTGTTCATGGTGTTCTGGATCATTCTGAGGCCCTCAGGCATACTTGTGTCTAAGGAGTTGGACGCAAATATACCAGAGAGCCCAGGAGTGCTTCAAATACCATGCCTGATGTTACACAGGTAGAATTTGCCTGCATTGTTTGTTTTTGTTTGGGGAGAAACTTTGGGGCTACTCCCACTAATAAAATTCATAACATAGGCCCAAGATTACCCTGAAGTTGTGCTGTAGGCAATCTGAGAGGAGATTGAAGACAATTATCTAGTTGCATTTTAGATATGTCTTACTCAGTTTCTGAAGATCTTGTCACTGACCTGTTGCTGAGAACTTTTAAGTGAAAATTTTAAAGAGATTAGTTTTCAACAAGATACGGTGACATTTGACCTGGTCTCTGATGGTAGGAATCCAGGTATAAATTCCCACATGGCAATTGACATCCTAGTTTGGGTGCTGTGCTAATAATTTCTGGACTTGACACTTCATCTTCCAAATTTCTTATGTGTGTGCTGACTTTTAGCAAAAGCTCTTCCAAGGCAGCGTTGAGGCAGGGCAGCACATCCTAGTACAGCTGTCAGCTTCTTTTGCTTCTGAATTCTGCTCACCATCCTTCAGAGCAACCCGGTTGTTACAAAACTAAATCTGTGTATACTGCAGTTTTTAGCATGGGTAATTTTCAGTGATCCATTTTTATTAAATTACACTGGAAGTATTAGCCTTTTCCTGTAAGTGTGTTATCACACTTGTTTTTAGTGGCCATGCTATTTTTGCACCCCAAATCATTAGCCAAGTCATCACTGCTATAAGCTCCTTCCTTGGCAAGAAATCTCTGGATCTTTACCATGAAGAGCAGTATTCAACTATATTGGGTTATGAGAAGCACATTACTTGTCTGAGTTTTGAATCACCAGCAATTAGCTGGTGTAGGAGATGCCAAAGTTCTGCTCTCTGTAAGATGTGTACAAAAACCTTGGCTCCACCCTGGACTACAAGACTTCAGACCTGCTGCATGAACCTCTGATCAAAGTCCTCCCCCGTGTGTTGCAGTGGTAGCCCCTTCCCCTGCCTACCCTCACAGAGGCCAGGTGCATCCCATTAGCTCCACCCTTCCTTATTCCCCGGCAGTTCTTGCCAGCACTTTCCTCCTCCTTCATAGTGTTCCCCCTCCCACATCTACCTCCTCTTCCTTGTCAATAGTGGCCATTACCTGGTGGTCCCTGGAGATGGAAGAGGTGGGCAGGATTTGGAACAGTGGAGGCTACATTTGAACTGACAAAGGGCTGCGGGTGGCACTCACATTGCAGTTTGCCAGTCCCCGGTGTGTGAAATTGGAACATGGAGTGAATGAGTAACCTGCTGCCATCTTCTAGACATGCTGTGTTTTAACCATTCAAATGTCTTCATTCTCACCTTCTTTCATTCTCACCTTCTTTCATTCTCATCTTCACAGCAGCCGCTCCGTCCCTTGGAGTTAACTAAAGGCCCAATGAAATAACTCACTCACCCCCCCCCAGCCCTCACTTGCTCCTACATGTAAGAGTCTCTGTGCAGTCTGACAATGTAAGAAGAGTCATGGGGGAGGTGAAACTAACTAGGCGGAAACATAGTTTCCGATCCAGGGTTATTTGCTTTTTGTTTTGTTTAAGTTCTTGTGAAAGTCTGCTTCTCTTGAGCTTTGGTGCAGATGGGACAGAGCACATAAACTGGCACCCGTCAAATAGGTTCAAGCCAAGCATGTTGTTTGGGCTCAGGAACTAAGCTGTGGATATTGTCAGTGTTGGTTATGACTGCATCAGGAGCGCAGAGAAAACAAGAGCCATGCTCAATAGGCTCTGGGCCATTGGGTGTCTGTGGGGCTGGCAGGGAAGACACGAGAGATATACCCATTCTCATAGAGCAGGGGTAGGCAACATTTTGGGCCTGTGGGCACATTTGAAAAGTTGAGAAACTGTCCTGGGCACAACCATAAAATGGCTGCCCTGGGCAGGCATGGCTAATCATAAAGGACAGGTAACTTGTCCATAGGCATTCATGGGAAATTAAGATGGCAGCAGCTAAAGGCTCCCACTTCACTTTGAAGCAATCTCAACTGCCAGTAAGAAAATACATAAATACTTTTAAAACAAAAATTGGGAGGAATGGGGTGTCTCAGTGGGCACCAAGGAAGGTGTTTGGGGGCACACGTTGCCTACCCCTGTCATAGAACAGCAGTTTGATTAGACTTAAAATTAAAAACTTACCCAGGTAGTAATCCCATGCTCGTAGGGGCTCTGAAAAATGTGTGGCACTTGTGTGGTCCGGTTCACCCCCTTATCTTCACTGTTGGGAAATGTGTTGAGCTTATTAAAGAGAATGGGAGAGCCTGCAGCAAGCTACATACTTGTTTCTGAGGCCACCCATGCTCACCCACAGGGGTAGGCATGGGCTTCTTTCTGTCGAATTTGTGTTTATTAGCACTAAAGAGAAGCTTCGATGTATGGCCCTGTGCAGAAATACTTGCCTTTTGAGAGGGCAGACTAGAAACCTTTTTAAAAACTGTTCTTCTCTAAAGGCAGTTCCTTGCATAGAGCCACACTCCCCTCCCACCATCCCAGTGCACCTAAATTCAGCTAAGAGATGTGGTGGGCACCGTTTGTGACAGAATGGTCCTTGGGCGTTGATATGCTTTGCAGCTTTACACCCATCCTTCACCTCTGCTGGCAGAAAAGTGAAAAGTCCAATAATGTTAAATCTTAAAAGAAAAAAGTGCTGAGTGATAGCACACTGGGTACCTTTGCAGGATACTACACTCAGAGATCACCTTTGCCTTACTAAGCAAAAATGGGTACAGTTTTTGAGTGCCTTCCACTCGTTCCAGTAGAGATTCTCCAAAAAAGACATTGTCTTGGAATAAGAATAGTTTCCGGAAAAATAAGGGCCTGCTAGGGGTACTTTCTTTTTAAGACTTTTATTTATTTGCTCATGATTAAATATATATAATATATAAAAATAGAGGTAAGAACATTTACAGTTCCATATGGAAAATGGATGACGTTGGGCTGTCTAGACTACTTCACAGATACTTGCATGGCTGATAAGACTGACGCTAATTTTTTTTTCTGTCTGTTTTCCCTTCCTGCTCACACTTTGGACAGGACAATCTCTGTTCCCCTTCTGACATTCTCCAGCTAAACCTCAGCATTAAAAGGACAGTAGAATCTCTTCTTTCTCTGGGGACAGATTCAGAAGAACCCAATCTTGTCTCCCTTTCCACCCAACTTTGTGGCTTTGCAGCATTTTACTGTGCTCTGATGCTAATGCTCTGTGTGTTCTATCGCTGGGTCTTTTTCCTCTAACTAGAGCTCAAGAGGGCCCATGGACTTGCTCCAGCTCTTCCAAGCGGTTGGTAAACGGTCTGTGTTTCGGTTGAGAATTCTGTGTGTGTACATTCTTTCTGATCCACCAGCAGCCTTCTCTGTGTGATGTGGGAAAGACTCTGTGACCTAGTCAGTTAGAGTTTGCTGTTAGCTAAGTAATCCAAGAGTTCAGAATTCTGTGTGGTTAAAAGCATATCCCCTGTATTACGTGATTTGAATACTTCGTGCAAATCAAAGAAAAAATGAACCTGTACACATTCATTTATTTTAATTGTACAACTTTGGATATTTTTATAGAACAGGAAATTCACTCTCTCCACTTCCTTGGGGTGGGTACATGTAGACACAGTCATGCAAGTCAGTCATGCAAGTTTGGTGGTTGGAACTCATGGAACATTGGAAACACAGTGGGAGTGAACTGGGATGCTGTGTGGAAGGAAGGCACTCCCATCTCCCTCACCTTCAGATTTTCCATCTAGACCTCCTTTGGTTTCTTCAGGATTAAGCAAACAATGACACGCTTTTTCAAGTTTTTTCCAAGTCTAGGAATGTTGCCATCCTACTTAAAACAAAATGCGGAGATTGCTCAGGATCCTTCAGAAGCCTCAAGCCCGTATGTATCAAGGGGTTTACCTTCTGCAAATTGTGGCATCGCCCAAGCTGTGCTGATTCACAAGATTCCTCCATGCCTCTGGGGCATCACTAGATTTGTAGGGCAGCCAGGGTTGGGTAGTAGAACATAAGACAGCAGGTTCTTAGAGCCAGCACAGATGTTGTTCAAATGGACTTATCCACACAAATAACTGTCCACACGAATGGTCTACATTGGAGGAGGGGGGGGTCATGAAAGGTGGCTTCTCCTCTTAAATAAGAAGAGCCACTGCTTGCAATTTTTTCTAGTCACTGAGCAGTGATCTCTGTGAGTCCCCTCCTCCGTTCTCATTCTTTATGCAGGCAGATGACTGGTGTGAGCAAATAGTTGTACCAGTAGGCCGGTGACAGCCATGTCTTTCTGCACCAGCTCTTAGGGTTGCCTTCAGCTACTGGTGATGTATAGCACTGGGCAAATGAGTCCCTTGCCTCACAGTTCTCCACCTCTAAACTGGGCTCCTACCCATCTTTGCACAAGTGTGCCAACGTCGCTTACATGTTTTCTTTTTTTCCATTGGGATTTCTCCATAGATCTCTCAAGTCATGAAGAATTTCAGGCACCATCTCTAGAACAGGCCTCAGTGCACTTCATGTGTATCTTAGAATGAGAGGCTTTCTTGCTTCGTAAGAATTGCACATAAGCAGTTGCTAAGACTCTCAGCTTGCATATTGGTCTCTCAGCTTCCCAGGAAATAGTCACAGCACTCTTTAAGGAGCTGCACCTTTTCTAAAGTATTGTTCACCCTGCCTATACGTTTATTGGCCACTTTATCTTTAGCGAAATACTCAAAGTGGTACACAAACAATATGTAAAGCATGTTCCAAGTTACCACTGTGGGCCATGTTCTGTGTCCTTATTTTGTGGGATGGAATGGAGCTGGGGTCCAAATTATTTTGGTGCTCACCCCTGAAATGGGGTAGGTGAAAATAAAACTAAGCATGGGGCGGGGGGGGTGAGCCCACAGAAGCCCTAGTCACTGGGAATCCAGCTCAGCCCTCCCTCTGGCTTCTGAGATTTCACTAGAAAATATACCACATGATTCCAAGTTGTTTTCTACTGCCCTAAGGGCTGGAAACTTGACGTTTTTTCTTGAGTTGGAGACGGATTCTCAGGCTGCTGAATTCTTCTGATACCAAATTCCCTGTTTCCTCGGTGTGACCACTCATGCAGAATACCAACCCTGCCTGAGTGTTTTAAGGTGCTTTTAGCTGCACTGATGTGCATGCATCTTTGGCCTGTCAGCCATTTAGCAACAGTGTCCTTGGAGGGGTGTGTCAAGGGTCCTCCCCCCGCGCCACCAGCCAGCCTTGCAGCCTTGCAGAATAGCTTCTTGACTCTGCACAGTTTATGTAGCTCTGGTATCCTCCAGGCGGAAGCTTCAGCCTTTTTAGCCTGTCCATGCACTGTACTTTTGCCTTTCTCAGGGATACCTTTACTCTCAAAGTGGATCTCAGAGCTCAAGTATTTGCCCTTTTGCCTTGGGGAAGCAGTGTCAGAATCGCCTTAGCATGGCGGTCTTCTTTTGATACAGACTGTCTTGAATGTGTCCTTCATTCTCCACTGCACTCCTTGCTGGGAGCTAAAGCTCAACAAAGCAAGAACAATTGGTTTTCTATATTTCTATATTTTTAATTATCTGCCCATTTTAGGCACTATTTTAGCCAAATACTAGTTACAGAGGCATCTTGTATCTGGAATGAAGACAGAGCAACACTCTGGCCAGGTGCTCCCATGTGTGAGCATATGAAAGTTGGATGCATGCAGTTAGGCCCGTGGGAGATACAGGCATATCTTGCTCTAGCCTTGTTGCATATATTCCTCTTTCTAGAAGCTGTTGGTCTGTTTCTAGAAGAAACTCTACCATTTTGAATTCTGTAGACTACATCACTGTGTTATCAACAGAACTTTCTGCATTTGTGTTTCTGCACTGGGCCTCTTCTCTCCATATATTGGATACTTATTCTTGCAAGTATATGGGTTGAAGCGGCTGACCTTTGTCTTATCTTAGGCTAGCCTGAGCGAGGTCTGCTGTTTCTACCTTGTTTCTGACCCACACATTTTACGGTCCTACCAGTTTTTGTGCAGGTTTATGGTCATACTTTGCTGGATTCATGCAATGTTCGGTCTGGGTAACTAGTTTCCCTTCCTCAGCCCAGTGTCTGCTCTGCAGGCCAGAAATCACAAACTTTTTTGCACGTGTGTGTGTGTAAGATGCTACCATAGCCAGGGCAGGTGTGTTGAGACCACATTAAAGATGCATACCCCAAAGCAGGACTGTGTGTTCTGTGCTAAAAAGAGTTAAAATTCTGTGCCAAGAAAAGCTGAATGCTGCAATCTATATACAAGTGATGTGGATTGAGCAGATCTACTTTTTTTTTTGCCTAACATGAGGAAAGGCAATGTGTTATGCAGGTCGCCCACAGGGAATCTTACTCAGCCACCCCTCTGAGACTTCAGCCAGCATTGCCCTCAACAGTTCAAAATACCTTCACAGCCGTAAGGACTAGCAACTTCCTTTTTAAATGAAAGACAGGTTTCTCAGGTAGCTGAATTCTGCGCACAGTATCTCATTCTGCACTTTTCCTGTGCTTCTGCAGAGTCCAAGCATATACAGGAAGTTTTGTCAGAACCTGGATGTGTAGTGATGAAATGTATTCAGATCCTACAAGCCTCATGGTTACTTTGCTGATCCCTGAATTAATCCCTGCTAGGCCAAATAGCAGATCAGGGGGAATTGCAGGAGCATTGTGAGTGGTCCAGTCCATATGGTTGAATCTTGCAAGCCAGTAACAAAGCCTTCCCTAGCCTGGCACCTTCCAGATGTTTTGGGCTACACTCCCAGCATTTCTGACCATTGACCTTGCTGGCTTGGTCTCATGGGAGTTGAAGTCCAAAACACTGGAGGGCACTAAGTTGAGAAGGCTGCAGTGCTGCTCCGCTCCGCCTTTTGAAAGAGGGCTGGGGTGGTGGCAGCTGCTTCCTGCACCTCTGTTTAACACTAAACAGTGAACCAGCCATATGTGACGCTCCTGCCCTTCACAAGGATTGGCGCTCATCTAGACATGCTTCGATTCCCTTTTAACCTTTCCATCCTGAAATACATGATTAACTTTTGTTTTGGCTCGTGTGTAATTGCAGTGTCAAGAGTGCAGAAAATCCTGAGAAGAGAACCTTTGTAGGACACCGGGGGGTGAGGGGGCTGCTTCAGGCACTTCTTCCTCATTGCTATGTTCAACTGATGACATGTTTTGTCAGTTTCATCTTCTGTTGAGTCCCAGACAGTTGAAGTGGAGCGGAAATTATTATTTATTGGATTTGGGGAGGTTGACACATGAGACAAGGCAAGGATCATTAAACCCACACCCATAGAAGAAGAGTTTTGCACCACCATCTGTTCTTTCCGCAGGATGTGTGCACTGACCAGTGGAGCTCTTCTTGACACCATAGCTTTACTCAGGAGCTGTAGGGGACTGGACAGGCGCCTTCCTCAGCAGCTCTGTGATCAAGGGTGTGTGTTCTGCCAGAGGTTCACACGCCAGCTGTCTTCTCAAGAAGGTAGTATTACATTGGGTAGGAAAAATCGCAGCCACATTTTGCACTGTGGTCTCAGGTATGGGCTAAAATTAATAGTTACCCATTTTGCTCCTGAGCAGCAGGTGCAAGGGTTGTATGACAGCCCAAGATCCCCGTTTGTCTGTGCTGCAAATCAAGAATAAATTTGTCTTCAGATAAAAAAATGATGACTCCTTATTTGGAAAAATTATGAGTGTACCAGCCCACCTGGGAATACTTTGTTGTGAATGGTTAACTCTCAGGGTTTCATATGTTACCAGTCCCTGTGAAGTCTGTAGATTGTTGGCTTGCTTTAGAGTCTGAATACATAGTGAACTTGCTCCTTAGAACAATCTCAGCAAGGATGAAATTCCAGCTCCAGCCGGCACTATCATGCTTGGATTGGATTCTGGATGGGGGTGCGGTGGTGGGCAAACAAGCTCCTGTGTCATTAGGAAGCTGCCTTCTACTGAGACCGTTGGTACTGTCATGGTGTTGTCTACCCTGACTGGCAATGGTTCTCCAGGATTTCACACAGGAGACACCGAGGATTAAATGGGGGACCTATTTGCATGCAAAGTAGGTGTTCTTGCACTGAGTTATGACCCTTCCCATAAGTCTGTTTTGTGGACATCCAGAGGGAAGCTTGGAATCGGGGGAGTGCCACTGCATTTTAGGTGACATGTGCTATGGGGAATGGCCGTAGCTCTTTGGCAGAGCACATACTTTGCATACAGAAGATCCCGGTTCAGTCTCTGGCATCTCCAGGTAGGACTGAAAAACCTCCTGCCTAAACCCTTGAGATCTGCTGCCACTCAGTGCTGACAGTACTGGGCTAGATGGACCAAGCTCAGTATAACTCAGCTTCCTATGTTCCTGTTGAAACTGTGCACTTGATTCTCAGCCAATCTGAATACTGGTGCTCGAACTGTAGGCTTATAAGAGGCCGAGTCAGTTGGTTCACCCTCACTCAAGGCAATGCATTGATTCTCAGTTGGTCTCTATGTGGTTAAGGGGCACCCTGGGGGCACAGGGTGGCTGAGGGAAGCAGTTGCAACGTGTAAGTGAAGAGGCGTCCCCTCGGAGCCTCTGCAATATTGGAGGTGGTGCTGAGGTCCAGTTCCAAGCTTGCATGCTTCCATTGGTGGGCAGTCTGAGAGGTGGACCTGACACCCTTTGCAGTGTCACAGAGCACACAGCTACAAAAATGCAACAATAAAAAGGAGGCAACAAATATCTTCACAATTCACAGTATTTAGCCTCAACAAACTATTAAGTTTTGTGCAATAACTGCAGGTTTAGCAGCTCCAAATGCTACGTATTTAGAGTTTCTCCCCAGGCCCTGCCGTCTACCTGCTTCCTATGTGGCAGCCCTTCCACCACTGTCTCATGTGTCGTGTTTAAGACACATCAGAGGGTGTGTGTCCATGTCTGAGTTGCAATCTGTAGCTCATCTCTTGGGTCCAAGTCCAGCACTCGGTCACTTGTAGGCCAGAGGGAGAGAGTGCTTGAGTTTTGCACCTGATGATTAAAAAGCAGGTTGTTGCCTGCAAAAGCTCGTACCTCAATAAATGTTGGTCTCAAAGGTTCTAGCTGCTAGACTAACACCACTGTTTGAAAGAGAGAGAGAGAGAGAGAGAGTGAGTGTGTGTGTGTGTGTGTGTGTCGGGGGAGGGGGAGGGGGTCATCCTGGAATTGTGTGTGAGGAGTGGGGAGTCCTGCAGTCTGGTCTTCTCAGAGGAAACCTGCCTCTAGCCCTCTCTGGAATCAACAGAGTTTCAGGGTCAGTGGGAGAGGTGGCATGTACATACCCAGTTTGCAGGAATAGGTCCTGAATTAGTCAAGGAAACAGTTATGTGAATAAACATGTGTTGAAACACTGTTCTTTGTATATTTTTAGAAAACTGTTTCTAAATTGAGATCTTTTTAGGGATATTTTATAAGAAATGAGTGTCTAGGAGAATAAGTTGGCTGCTCAGTGAAATGGAACTTTCTTCTCTATGTATTGATTGAAGGGAGGCGGGGGAGATGTGCGCTTGAAACAGGAACAGCAAAGCAACCCCCGCTGTTGTATGGACCACTCCTTCCATCCCTCTGATCACTGGATCAGAGGCAGATTGTTTATAAAGTTCAGGTCCTATTTAGCTTTAAGCTTTAAAGCTGCATCAGCGTCTGTCTAGCAGATGGAAAGGGTGCTTTCTGCAAATTCCTCCCCATCCCTCCTCATTCATGTGTTATGCAAATGAAAATGCTTTTTTGGCTTGTACTCTTTGTAGCAGATTTTCCATATGAATATCAATGAGTTTAATTTAAACTTCAGAAAAAAATACTCTCCCGCCACCCGCCACTTCGTATACGCCTTAAAAATCCTCCTGTTATATATATGTGCGTGTATGTGGTTTTGTTTCAGGGTTTGTTTCTTTTTAAATGTGTTGATTAAATAAAGTTCCTGTCACGGAGTCTGGCTGGCTTGTTATCGTTCACTGTGTCGCACATGCTGCTGCCCACTCAATTCAGACATGGACAGCAGAATATTTTGTTGGCAGGGCATTCCGAAAAGAAAGGGCAGGTGGGTGGGGTGGGGCAGGGGCTTGGCTGTTCTGCATGTAACAAGCCTCATTTGCATGTCGCCTTCATGAGCATGAAGTAGCACACTACATGTTTATTGCTGTGGGGAGAGGCTGATCGTCACGTGCTTACCTACAACTGTTGAAAAGAATCAGACATTTGAGAGGGGAGGGTATGTTGTGATATGTTGTTAGAATTAATATTGAAAACCATAATTATTTTTGTTTTCCTTGTTTTCAGTCCTTTAGCACAGCTTTCCCCAAAATGGTGCCTTGCAGATGTGTTAGACTGCAAGTCTCATCACACCCAGCCAGGCTGGGAAAGGCTGCTTTAGCATTTGGGGCCATTGGATATGCTGATGGAGGGCACCAGGTTGAGGGAGACTGCTTTAACATTTGGGGCCACTGCATTTTTCAGGTGTCTTTCTGGAATCCTGAAGGCCCCAAATGTGAAATCTAGGATCCTAACATAATCCCGCAGCGCTTCCCACTTCCTCAAAAGGCACATTGAGAGCCACCCACTTTCCTTTGCTACCCACGGTTGAGACGAGGCTTGAACTTACGAGGTGCCTTACACTGAGCATGGCTGTTCCTAGCCCAGCACTGTCTACTCTGAAGGGCAGTGGCTGTCAACTGTCTCTAGCAGAGAAGGGCCTTTCCTATCTCCTGCTACCTGAGATCTTTTTGAAAGTGGAGATGCCATGGCCTGAACCTCAGACCTTCTGCATGCAAAGCTACCTGTGCTCCGTCACTGAACTGTGCCCTCTTCCCCTTCAGAACGTCACCCCTTTTTAACACACGCATGTGAACCGTGTTTGTTTAATTTTGGGTTTCCTTTTTTCTGTTGTTTTTAGTTTTCATCCCTTTTTTTCTTTATGTCTTCTTTTTTTGTGTGTGTTTCCCATGTAGGAGCGATTATGTTTGCCTCTGCATATTTTAGAAGAGAGAGGGTTGACGCGGGTGGCAGAGACTGTACAGGCACTTCTGGAATGGGCCCCCCCAAAACAGCATCACCAACAGCAGCAGCAGCAGCAACATCACTTGGCTGCTGTGTAACGCTCTCTGACACCTTGCTATTTTTTCCTTGGCCAAGCTGAAGAACGCCCGGACTTGACTGCTGGTGCAGCTTGTCCAGACACAGACGACATTGTGTCCGAAGATGGAAATCTGTATCGGGGATTCCTGACAGGAATAATTTTGCTTCATTTCTCCACTTTTTTGGAGGTCACAAAAGTTTCCATTGAACTTTTTTTTTAATTGTTCTTCATAATGTGAGTTTTGCTGGGACAGGAGGGTGGGAACTGGGGGAGAATTTCAGTGGCTCTTGGCTGTTGCAGAAAAATTTGGCAGTAGAGAAGGGAGGATGGCCTCTTATCCCAGAAGCATACATGTTAGAACACTGTGAGATTCCTGGTATGTCTAATTCAAATAGGAAATAACTTTTTCCCGATGCTCTCATTTGTTTCAGCAAGGCCTGCACACAAGACACATTTTGTGGCTTGGACCCTGTATGAACCCACCAGCACTCCTTACCCAGTACTTCTGAAGCATACATCTAATGGTTAATTATTTTCTATTTTTGACATCACCCCCACTGGTATTTTGTACAGGAATACTTTTTAATGGAGGATCTTCCTCTGGCATTCTGTGTCACAGGACAGCATGAGAAATTCAATATGACATGGTTCTTCTATTACACAGATTCCTGGAGACAAGAGATTCCTGGTACGAATTTAACTTGCATTGTTGAAGCCACCCACAAATGCCTTTTCCCTTAGAAACAAACAGAGCCCTTGACCTGTGCGTTTCAAAAACTGGTTAACTGGAGAAGGGAGTGGATTATTGAAGTCAATGGTGGCCTGCTTCACATTGCAGAGAAAAATATGCTTTTCAGTGAATTTGAAAGTAAAATGTTTAAGTGGAATTTTTTTCATGCACATGATTTAATCCAGCTTTTCCATTTCTGCACTCTTCCCCCCCACCACCCCCATCTACTCTCCTCCTTATTTGTTGCCTCCCTTGCATGTTCAAAAAAATGTACCTTTAAGGGTGTAATTCGATCTTTAAAGATGGCCTAAAATAGTTTTTTAGAGTATGCAGAGGAAGCTGAGAACCATATTAGTGCTTTTTAAAAGGGGATTTGCCTAGAAAGCACAGAAATTAGTTGGGATCTGCTTCGATCTAACATTGAATCTGGCCACAGTTCCCTAAAGTCTGCCTGTACCATATCCCTGCTGCTATGGGAAATGCAGGCTTAGGCCATTGCTACTGTGTTCCCAGGATGTTGCTGCCCTGGGAGGGGGTTCCACGGCATGTGTAGGTTTGGGAATCATGTCACTGAAATGTCTCTCAGTTGGGAAACCAGACAAAATCCCATCCCTGCACCACCACCCCACTCCCTGTCATATTAAGAGGACACTTCTAGGTGAGGTCAGTTGCGGGGACTGGAAGTAGCATGTCGAAGGTTGTGCTTATCCTGTGATGGAGAGGTAGCATAACAAGCTGGGCAATCAGAATGCTGGCTGTACAGGCCACCTTCATCATCACTTAGGGAACCAATGTGCAATCTAGGGCCACCACCGCACAATCCTTTGCAACATTATAGAGGATGCTGCAGCCCACTTGGAGCAGCAAAATCTTTGGCTGACCCTGTGCATTCCGCCTTCTCGAGGTTCCCAGATAAAGCACTGCTCTTAGTACTGATTCTTGAGGAGTTAAATACAATTTGTAAATGAAATGGGGAGAATCGGATGAGTCCTGCATGTGAGGTGTTCGTAAAAACAGTACATACTGAGATGTCATGATAGATGGTGAGAGGAAGAGGAGGCAAGAGAATAGATTAGTTGAAGATTGTAGGCAACAGGTTGAGGAATCTAGAAACAGAAGTCCAGACTTATCTCTGCTTTTTTTTTCTTGAGATGTATCAACCTTGTTGGACGAAAGTGTAAATGAACTTTTTTACTGTTCTTCATTTCCCTGGGCTTTGGATGGGAGATGTCCTTAGGGCATCCTGATCACGTTCCCTTCCCTCTATACCTGCAGTTGCTTAATTTTAATTTTGATTCTCTTTCTGCGGAGTTGTGCCTTGCTAGGTTCCTGTATCAATGCAGGCCACTTAATCCTTATGGTGGTGACACTTTTCCCCCCACCACTCTTCTAAAACACATGAAGAATATTTTAAGCAAAACAGTAGCATAGGTTTGAAATAAGTGTTTTCTTTCAGCTGCCTCAGGGTCTGCAAGTGCTTGACAGACATGCCACAGGCATTGCAAAAGCTGTGTCTGGTGTTTTGCTGTGTGGTTTTGCAGAGAAGAAGAGATTGTGGAAGGATGACCTCAGATGTAGCATTGAAGGCCCTCACCTTTTTCCTTTGAATGGTGCAGGATAGAGTTTGCAGCCCTTTATGGACCTTTGACTCGGACAGTGAAATATGGTCCTTCCATAGCTTTTTGCATAGCATTCTTCTGAATTCTCATGCTGTAGGATATTTACTTCCATATTTCTACTGCCCGATTTGCTACCCTGCGGAACCTTTGCTCTGCTTTACCAATCTCTAGCAATCTGTTCAGTACACTTCTGTGATTTTGTGTTATTTATACTAGCAAGGTCTTCTCAAAATGGAGAGAAGCAAACTTAGAGTCACAAGGTTGGTAGAAGATGGACATTTCATGAAGGTTAGTATTTTGCTCCCACACTCTTGCACTTTTTTTTTTTACATAAAAGTTTTGTTTTTGTTTTAACATGGAACAGTTTTGGAGCTTCAGTCCAGTCACCAAAAATGGCAAATTCATATAGCTTAAAACAATCTCCTGTCTGGGGGGCAGTGCATTGCCTAGACTGCTCAGCCTGCATGTTATGTTGGGCTGGAAAAGAGTATTACATGCAGCTCACTTTTGTAGATCAGCTTTAGCTGCATCAAAAAAGCAGTGCTGGGAGCTTAATGCAACAGAAGCTCAACCCAGTGCTTGCCAAGTGGAGAAGAACACGCACGCCTTCATCCTTACAAATACGGGTTGATCCTGGCCCACAACAGCCCCTTTGCCCTTTAAGGGCCAGAAACCCAACATGCTGTGCAGGACGCAGAAGGAACATTATTCTACCAAAGGCATGCAACTGCCCATGTGTAGCATTGTAGCAGCGCTGCTGGTGGCACTGCGGTGGGGTCCCACTGCGAGACCCTCAGTCATGCCATTGAACTGCCACTGCAGCTCTTCTCCCTGGGCACACGGTAGTGCCCTGGATTTAACTGCCAGGAAATAAAGAGCACAATCTGGTGGTAATGTCTCCCACACAAACCAGCACCCAGGTGCATAAGCATATGACAGGTTTAAGTGCTCACTTTATGTGGTTTCATCAGTTTGACTTTTCAGTTTTATAGTTTCATGATAGCAAACGCTCCACCTTGAATGGGTGTTAACAGCATGAAAGAAATAGGGATCATTTCAACCTATGGTTTATTTTTAATGTATTATACCAAAAAAAACCACTTGAGTTTTCTGTTGCAAGTTTTAAATAGCTTGGGAATTTTTGTGTTTTGTTATATTTATGTGCAATTTTTTCCTGTATTCAGTGAAAAGTTTTTAAAGAAAAGTGTATACAATTTTATTTTGTGTGTTGAAGCAACAATAGATGATTGTCCTTTTCTTCTGGGGAATATCAGTGGAATGGGTCCCCCATTCTGGATATAGTGTTTGCTGTTAAGGTTTATATAAATTCTTCCATTTTATTATCCATCCCCAAACAGTATCAAGCAACTGTGAATATCATGAGAATCAGTGATGTTAAATCAGGTCGTTTTTCATTCCAGAGTGGACACTTTTAGCTCCATCTTGCAAGAGAACAATTCACTCAAGACTGCTCAAGCAAAGGACTTGTCTGTCTGTAAAGTTCAATCCCCATTTCCTCCATTAATGTGAAGCATATATTTTTGTAAGCCTGAAAGCTTTCACGTTCTTATCAGCCTGCTTTTTGGAGAGCAATAAAAAGGTATCCCCTTTCTTTACATTGCATGCATGACCATTTTATCTTGTATGGTAGGGATCAAGAGGAAGCACGTTGCCTAGAATGACCCAGTGCATGATGATTTCTGCAGCAACCACTCGATAAGCATGCCAGGTCTCCCCAGCTTCTCCTGTGAGCACTGACCTTTAAAACTATCATTCAGGCTATCTAATGCCAGTGAATCCCACCACATAGTGATAGGAAAAGACAATGTGGATGAAATGCCAAGGAGCTGCATGGAAGCAGAGACACACTGCTTCTTTTCAGTGACCCTGAGCCTATTCAAATTCTTGCTGGATCAAACACAATAAGCTGTATATGTCATAGGGGGTATTTGCACATTTGACAGGAAATAAGTTGCTTTTCACCCCCCTCTTTAATCCCTCTGAATGGATGGAGACTGACTCCCTTTTTGTTGCTGGTTAATCAAGGAAGAGCATACTCTTAGAGGGAAAGCATCTATACCAGCCTCTGCTGAAGTTCAATAAAGGTATCTGAGGGCTGTCACTCGCAAACTGACATGTCTCTGCTGCAAAACATTTAAGGAAACTTTCCATGACCATTCAGTAATGACTGGTGCTATTATGTCTTGCAATGATTTCTTTAAAAAGTTGTGCTTTAGGGTTTCCTCAATTAATTTGGGTGGGTTTAAAAAAATATGTTTTGCAGAGTTTTTGAAAGCCCCAATTTTCAGTCCACTCCAACTCACAAATCCATTTTCCCTTGGGCTGGCACTTGGCAGAATGCCCAGAGGATCAAGACTTCACTCTTGTTGTTTCTGCAGACTGTAAACGTGTAATTAGTAGCATAGCTAAAGGATTTTTTAAAAGTTCTTTCCTGTATTTGTATGTCTGTAAATACATTCCATAGTTTTCAAAGACTATCAAGTATAAACATAATATCATGTACTTTATTTTAAATTGCCTGTATGCTACCAGTCAATTTGTAGCACACATGATATTATAAACTCCAAAACTGGGTGATTTGAAATAAAGGCTAAAGCTTTAAAACCTGCCTCTGTGAACAGAAGCATTTATTCTGAAGAAGGTTGGTCCAGTCTCTCAAGTGTCCTTGATTGTTTGGCGGGGGGCACCTTGTTCAGTTGCTTCCAAATTTGGCCTCACATCTTCAGATACCGAGAGCTAGAAAGTTACTGTACAATAAAGTTGGTATCCTATCCCGTGTATTCATTGTGTATGTCTATTCAAAGCAAGTAGCGTATTAATACCCTGCCTGGTTTTGCTAGTTTACACATGCACGTGCACACAAACGCGTGTCACTACTTCAGGGCTAATCTCCATATCGCTAAAGTCTTGTAGAGTTCGAAGTTAATTTTCAGCAGATGAATTTCATATGCTTGCATCTCTAATTGATGACATATGAGAGAGAGGAAGGAGCATCCTCAGGATGACCAGGCCCAAGTTACATTGCCACCTCATGCGAGGTGGCGCTGCCATGGCTGCCCGCGCTTGCTTACTGGCTGTGCTCGCGCGCTCCTTCAACTTGCTCCCTTCCTCCCCTGTTACCGCAGCCACCACCCCCAGAGCTCCCCATGCGTGCCTGCCTTGGCGGTTGGCGCAGGAAGCACCGGCAAGCCGCTCCCTCACATACCAGGTGAGAGCAGGGCTGGCCTGGAGCAGCCCTTTCGCGGAACTTCTGCAGCACCTCCATTTCTGTTGGGGCGGGGGGAGCAGCATCTCGTAGAAGTGCTGCAGCTAGGCCACAATGTAAGAGCAGCCAGATAGGCGCAAGCAGTCAGCCAGCTGCTGGACAACCAAGCAAGTGAGGGAGGCCGAGCCAGTGGGTCCAGGCCCTTGGGGGGGGGGGCAGTGCAGTTCGCCACTCTTTCTGCTCCACTGTCTGATGCAGGCACATGACCCTACATAATGGTAGGTCCATCCCTGAGGGTGACGGTCCTCTACAAAATGGCTATCATTCAAGTCTGTGAAGATGACAGACCACTGGGCTTCAGAAAGCCAAAATACACATTGTTTTTGCAACTTCCCTGAACTCTGGGGGAAAACAAGATACAAGATTCCATCATATTCCAGAATACTTCATACAGAAAGTCTGGGTGTCTACCTATGTTTATATGGCCTGCTCACTTTCACAAGAAAAAAAAATAACTGCCTGCTTCAATGCTCCTTTGCTAGCTGGGATCAATACCAGCAGCACCTTCTTGAAGATCAGACTGCTTCAATGTGGTAGAACCAAATGTTAAAAGTTTTATTACTTCTAACTGTCCTGGCAAATACATACCGTTGTCCCATTCCCCACCCCACCCTATTGCCTGAGAACTCAGTGTGAATAGGGTGCTGGACTCTGCTCCCATTACTTTTTCTTCTTTGCTCCAGGTTTCCCTTTGCCCTTCTTCCCTTTGCCTTTGCCTGTTGGCTCTTCTTCCAGGGCTTTCTTGAGGTTCTTGTAAGGACCAAGGAATCTGCGGACCATCATGCCTCTCCACCAGGCCTGTAGCTGAAATCAAACGGAGGGGGGTGTTGGTGACTGCACTATCTTCCAGTCACTCTGCAAGCTTTGCTAATAATGAGCTCCTGGGAGTGATTTCTGGGTAAAAGTCCAGTTTCCCTGGATTCCCCCCGCCACCTAATGAAGCAGTCCGGCTTGCATCCAGTATTCTATCTGCCGCCTGTCTGCTTTAAGTCAGTCATAGCCTGTAATGCCCCCATTTACCCCATTGCTGCCAGCTCAAGCTGTACAAAGGTTCTGCTTTGGGCACACTCCAAACAAGCATCTGGGCAGGAAAGTACTGGCATCTGTTGTAGAAAACTCTTCAAGATGTCCTTGGGTAGCCCAGAACTGAAGACGGGCTGTACCACCCGGCAGAGTAAATGGATGGCTGGGATTAGGGTTGGGCTCAGGTCTCCCTGAGGCCAAATGCAAGGCCTGTTGAGAGAATTCCCAACTCCCTTTCTTACATCACAAGTACAGTAAGGTCACCCTGATACAGTACATAACAGATCTTGCCTTTTTAAAGTGTGTCAATATACATGATGTACCACATAATGTAAATGCAAACCCCCCCCAAACACACACAAATTATATTTCATGCAGTGCCCTAGTGGACAATTGGCTAGACGGTGCCAATTCCAGGCCAGTCCTGCAGTTGATTGGACTCAAGCTCAGGGGTGAGCAACCTGTGACCCTCCAGATGTTTTGGCCTGAAACTCCCATCAGCCAATGGTGAGGGATGATACGCCCTTATCTGGACAGAGATGGCCTAGCTACAGTTACCCATGCTCTGATAACCTGGAGAAGGAAATGGCAACCCACTCCAGTATTCTTGCCAAGAAAACCTCATGGAACGTATCACAAGGCTAAAAGAGGTGACACTGGAAGATGATCAAGCCAAGGTCACTGAACTTGAGCCGGACATCCTAAAGAGTGAAGTCAAGTGGGTCTTAGGAAGCATTAGAATCATAGAATAGTAGGGTTGGAAGGGGCCTACAAGGCCATCGAGTCCAACCCCCTGCTCAATGCAGGAATCCAAGTCAGAGCATCCCTGACAGATGGCTGTCCAGCCTCGTCTTGAACGCCTCCAATGTGGGAGAGCCCACCACCTCCCTAGGTAATTGGTTCCATTGTCATTAACAGTCAGGAAGTTTTTCCTGATGTTCAGCCAGAATCTGGTTTCCTGTAACTTGAGCCCATTGAAGAGCACTGGGCCCAGGACTGAGCCCTGCAGTACCCCACTCGTTACTTCTCCCCAGTTTGAGAAGGTCCCATTGATAAGCACTCTTTGTGCATCCATCGGATCGTTGTTTCATCTAGCCCACTTTGAGCTAGTTTGCTCATCAGGATATCATGGCGCACTTTGTCGAAAGCTTTGCTGAAGTCGAGGTATATGATGTCTACAGCATTCCCACGGTTCACAAGGGAGGTTACTTGATCAAAAAATGAGATCAGGTTCGTCTGGCAGGACTAGTTTTTGACAAATCCATGTTGGCTTCGAGTAATCATGGCATTGTTGTCAAGGTGCTTCCAGATGGATTGCTTTATCATCTGCTCCAGAATTTTCCCAGGGATTGATGTCAGACTGACTGGTCTGTAGTTCCCAGGTTCCTCCTTTTTACCCTTTTTGAAGATAGGGACAGCATTAGCCCTCCTCCAGTCATCTGGCACTTCCCCCGTCCTCCACGATTTCTCAAAGAGAATAGACAGCGGTTCTAAGAGTTCTTCTGCCAGTTCCTTTATGACTCTAGGATGCAGTTCATCTGGCCCTGGAGATTCGAACTCATTCAAAGTAATGAGGTGTCCCTTGACCATATGCCTATCGATCTCAAGCTGCAATCCTGCCCTTTCAGCCTGTACTTCGCCTTTGCCAGGAGGGTCATAGACCCTCTTTTGGGAGAAGACTGAGCCAAAGTAGGAATTGAGCACCTCAGTATAGAAATGAAATGAATAAATAAAATAAAATGATGGGTGTTGTAGGCCAAAACATCTGGAGGTCCACAAATTGTCCACCCCTGTAGCTGGATAGGACTGCTCTTCATGTCACCATCTGTAGCTGCCTCTAGGAAATGGCTGTTTTACGTAAGGGGAGCTACTGGGCAGAGGGAAGGAGCGACCTGAAAGAACTCCTACAAAACCGGGTGGTTGTAAAGAAGCTGGTGAAGGGGGCTGCTTCCTGCACAGTGCCACCAGCATGGCCCACTACTACTACGGCACATAAAAGAACAAGAGGCCATTTCAATCCTGAGAGTGGAAGCCCTTGGATCAGGGAAAGGCAACCTGATGCCCTCCAGATGTTTAGGACTACAACTCCCATCAGCCCCAGACAGCATGGCCAACAAGGAAGGTGTAGTCCAAAACATCTGGAGGTTGCCTGCTCCTGCCTTAGATGGAAACAGTAGGCAGAGGTGGGCAACCTGCAGATCTGGGGCTGCATGCTATCCTTGGGCCAATTTCAAAAGGCCTTTGCAAGCAATCCGTTCAGACCTCTGGCAAGAGCAATCTGTCCCTCCCCTGACAGCCCACTGGATGGAGGCGTGGGGGGTGGCAGAATGATAAAAGGGGTGGCCCTGCCCACCTCTGGCATACAGCCCCCAATAGATTGTTGTTGTTCAGTCGTTCAGTCGTGTCCGACTCTTCGTGACCCCATGGACCATAGCACGCCAGGCCTTCCTGTCCTGCGCTCTCTCCCGGAGCGTGCTCAAGTTCATATTCGTTGCATCGGTGATGCTATCTAGCCATCTCATCCTCTGCCGTCCCCTTCTCCTTTTGCCTTCAGTCTTTCCCAGCATCAGGGTCTTTTCCAGAGAGTTTTCTCTTTGCATTAGGTAGCCAAAATATTTGAGCTTCAGCTTCAGTATCTGTCCTTCCAATGAGCACTCAGGGTTGATTTCCTTTAGGATGGACTGATTTGACCTCCTTGCAGTCCAGGGGACTCGTAAGCGTCTTCTCCAGCACCACAGTTCGAAAGCATCAATTCTTCGGCGCTCAGTCTTCCTTATAGTCCAGCTCTCACAGCCATACATTACTACCGGGAAAACCATAGCTTTGATTAGACGGACCTTTGTCGGCAAGGTGATGTCTCTGCTTCTTACTATGCTGTCTAGGTGTGCCATAGCTTTCCTCCCAAGGAGCAAGCGTCTTTTAATTTCATGGCTACAGACACCGTCTGCGGTGATCTTGGAGCCCAAGAAAGTAAAATCTGTCACTGCTTCCATTTCTTCCCCTTCTATATGCCAGGAAGTGATAGGGCCAGATGCCATGATCTTAGTTTTTTTAATGTTGAGTTTCAAACCAGCTTTTGCACTCTCCTCTTTCACCCTCAACAAGAGGCTCTTTAGATCCTCTTCGCTTTCTGCCATTAGGGTAGTATCATCTTCGTATCTGAGGTTGTTGATAATTCTCCCAGCAATCTTAATTCCGACCTGTGATTCATCCAACCCGGCGTTTCTCATGATGTACTCTGCATATAAGTTAAATAAGCAGGGCGACAATATGCAGCCTTGTCGTACTCCTTTCCCAATTTTGAACCACTCGGTTGTTCCATGTCTGGTTCTTACTGTTGCTTCTTGACCATCGTACAGGTTTCTCAGGAGACAGGTAAAGTGGTCTGGTACCCCCATCACTTTAAGAATTTGCCACAGTTTGTTGTGATCCACACAATCAAAGGCTTTAGTGTAGTCAATGAAGCAGAAATAGACGTTTTTCTGGAATTCTCTTGCTTTCTCCATGATGCAGCGAATGTTGGCGATTTGATCTCTAGTTCCTCTGCCTCTTCGAAACCCAGCTTGTACTTCCGGTAGTTCTCAGTTCGCATACTGCTGAAGCCTAGCTTGTAGGATTTGGAGCATCACCTTGCTGGCATGTGAAATAAGCGCAACTGTGCGGTAGTTTGAACGCTCTTTGGCGTTGCCCTTCTTTGGAATTGGAATGTAAACTGACCTTTTCCAGTCTTGCGGCCATTGTTGAGTGTGCCAAATTTGTTGGCATATTGAATGCAGCACTTTTAACAGCATCATCTTTTAGGATTTTAAATAGCTCAGCTGGAAGACTGTCATCTCCGCTAGCTTTGTTGTTAGTAATGCTTCCTAAGGCCCACTTGACTTCACTCTCTAGGATGTCCGGCTCAAGTTCAGTGAGCGCACTATCATGGCTATCAGGGACATTAAGATCTTTCCTGTATAGTTCTTCTGTGTATTCTTTCCACCTCTTCTTAATCTCCTCTGCATCTGTTAGGTCCCTGCCTTCTTTGTCCTTTATCATGCCTGTCTTTGCACAAAACGTTCCCTTGAGATCTCCGATTTTCTTGAAGAGATCTCTAGTCTTTCCCATTCTGTTGTTTTCCTCGATTTCTTTGCATTGTTCATTTAAGAAGGCCTTCTTGTCTCTCCGTGCTATTCTCTGGAACTCTGCATTCAGTTGGATATATCTTCCCCTTTCTCCCTTGCTTTTCGCTTCCCTTCTTTCCTCAGCTACTTGTAAAGCCTCATCAGACAGCCACTTGGCTTTGTTGCATTTCTTTTTCTTTGGGATGGATTGAGTTGCTGCCTCCTGAACAATGTTACGGACCTCCGTCCATAGTTCCTCAGGCACTCTATCAGGTCTAATCGCTTAAATCTATTCCTCACCCCCACTGTATATTCATCAGGGATATGATTGAGGTCATACCTGAATGGTTTAGTGGTTTTCCCTATGTTCTTCAATTTAAGCCGAAATTTTGCAACAAGAAGCTCATGATCTGAGCCACAGTCAGCTCCAGGTCTTGTTTTTACTGACTGTATAGAGCTTCTCCATCTTTGGCTGCAAAGGACATAATCAATCTGATTTCGATATTGACCATCTGGTGATGTCCATGTGTAGAGTCACCTCTTGTGCTGTTGGAAAAGAGTGTTTGCTATGATCAGCGTGTTCTCTTGGCAAAACTCTATTAGCTTTTGTCCTGCTTCATTTTGTACACCAAAGCCATGCCTGCCTGTTATCCCAGTGATTTCTTGACTTCCTACTTTAGCATTCCAATCCCCTATGATGAAGAGGACATCTTTTTTTGGTGTTAGTTCTAGAAGGTGTTGTAGGTCTTCATAGAATCGATCAACCTCAGCTTCTTCGGCATCAGTGGTGGGGGCATAGACTTGAATTACTGTGAGGTTGAATGGTTTGCCTTGGATTCGTACTGAGATCATTCTATCATTTTTAAGATTGTACCCCAGTACTGCTTTTCCCACCCTTTTGTTGACTATGAGTGCTACTCCATTTCTTCTAAGGGATTCTTGCCCACAATAGTAGATATGATGGTCACCTGAATTAAATTCGCCCATGCCTGTCCATTTTAGTTCACTGATTCCCAAGATGTCATGTTAAATCTTGCCATCTCATGTTTGACCACCTCCAGCTTACCTTGATTCAATGATCTGACATTCCAGGTTCCTAAACAATATTGTTCTTTACAGCATCGGATTTTCTTTTCACCACCAGACACATCCACAGCTGAGTGTCCTTTCGGCTTTGGCCCAGCCGCTTCACTTTTTCTGGCGCTACTTGGAAATACCCTCTGCTCTTCCCCAGTAGTATATTGGACACCTTCCGAGCTGAGGGGCTCATCTTCCGGCGTCATCTCTTTTAGCCTTGTGATACGTTCCATGGGGTTTTCTTGGCAAGAATACTGGAGTGGGTTGCCATTTTCTTCTCCAGTGGACCACATTTTGTCAGAACTCTCTGCCATGACCTGTCCGTCTTGGGTGGCACTGCACGGCATAGCTTATGGCTTCACTGAGTTACGCAAGCCCCTTCGCCACAACAAGGCAGTGATCCATGAAGGGGTATACCCCTGAAGAAATACAGTACTCAACAGAAAAAAGGTTCCCCATCCCTGCTGTAGAGTCAAGCAAAGAGATGCCCTTCCCCATTTTAGGCCTAGGCCCCCAAAGGTAGGAGCATATTAGTCCACCTTACCTTCAAGATACTCCTCATCTCCAGAGCATCCTGTTCTACCTTCTTCCGTGCATGCTCTTTTTCCTTCCGGTCCTCAATTATTGCTTGCTCGCACACAAGGCACTGCAAAAAGCAATGAGAAATGTGCCTAGAACAGGAGTGGGCAACAGGGTAGTAATGCTTCCTAAGGCCCACTTGACTCCACAACTACCCCAAAGGTTCTCTCTCACACACCTCACCCTGCCACTCCTCTCTCAGCACATTCTCCCTGTCACTATCCAAGCTTTTCCTGCCCCCTCTCCCTTCCATTAAGAAAGGGGGAGCTTTGGAAGAAGCCGCATGTGTGCCTTGAAGCAGCACTGGTGTCTCCCAACAGTATGCTTCCCCCTGCCCTTCTGTTAGGAAAGGTGTCCAGTTCTCGTCACCACACCTGAAAAAAAGATACTGTAGAGCTGGAAAAAGTGCAGAAGAGGGCCACCAAAATAAAAGGGGCTGGAGCATCTCCCCTATGAGGGAAGGTTACAACAGCTGGGCTTGTTTAGCTTGGGGAAAAAAAGAGGGTGAGGGGAGACACGATGGAGGTCTACAAAATATAGTGTGGAGAATGTGGATAGGAAGACATTGTTTCCCTCTCTCATACTACTAGAACCCAGGTTCATCCTATGAAGCTGATTGGTGGGAGCTTCAGGACAGATGGAAGGAAATACTTCTTCACACAGCACATAGAATCATAGAATAGTAGGGTTGGAAGGGGCCTACAAGGCCATAGAGTCCAACCCCCTGCTCAATTCCATAGTCAAACTGTGGAATTCACTACCACAAGATGGAGTGTTGGCCACCAATTTGGATGGCTTTAAAGGGGAGTTGGACAAATTCTGGAGGAGGCTATCAGTGGCTACTAGTCCTGATGGCTGTGTGCTACCTCCTGTACCAGAGGCAATGAGCCTATGTACACCAGTTGCTGGGGAACATGAGGGGGAGGGTGCTGTTGCGCTCATGCCCTGCTTGTCATTTCCTAGTCAATAGCTGGTTGGCCACTGTGTGAACAGAATGCTGGACTAGATGGACCCTTGGTCTGATCCAGCATCAGGGCTTATGTGGGGAGTGCGGACTTCAGGAGTGGCTGCTTGAAGGCACAAGAGGTGCCTTGAAGCAACAGCTCCCAAGAGACCAAGTGTGCTGCCCGCCCCCCTTCCTGACAGGAGGGTGAGGCAGGGGGAGGGTGTTCTGTCATGGAGCCACCGCTGCTGCTTCAAGGCAAAGATGCAGCAGCTCCCAAAGTGCCCCCCCCCCCCCGCCTTTCCTGTCTGGAGCCTCCACAGCAAGGTGCCTCCTCCTGGAAGCATCAGAAGCTGCTGGGCAGGATACTAGGAAAAGAGGTTGTGGGCCAGTTTGGGGTGCGCTGCAGGTCAGTGGTTAAAACCAATGACCGGAACAACATAATGTATGCAAAGTGCTTTGAAGACTTTAAAGTGCTATGTCAGGGGTTGGTTT
Organism: Heloderma suspectum; assembly: GCF_057233095.1. Taxonomy (NCBI): domain Eukaryota; kingdom Metazoa; phylum Chordata; class Lepidosauria; order Squamata; family Helodermatidae; genus Heloderma; species Heloderma suspectum. The sequence continues at coordinate 324,990,391 of NC_139460.1, read as the reverse complement.
TGTCATCATCATAACTGACAGGAACTAGTTCTGCGAAGAACGCTTAGTGGCATTCTAAGCGCCTGCACAGAGTTCCACTTTCCTTGTATGATATCTATCACACTGTGCTTAAAGTGTGGAGAGGACCAAAATGACATCTCCCTCTGGATGGGGGTTCATTTTTCATACTTGGTGAAGCTTGTGTGAAGACCAGAAGACAGTCGAACATTTTTTTCATAATTGTACACAGAGATGGCAGTTAGCGGCAGGAAAGAAGTGCAATGTCTGAACCAGCCTTGCCCAGCCTGGTGTATTGGACTACAACCCCAGTGTCCCCCAACCAGATGCTAGGAGGTATAATCCAAACCCATCTGGAGAGGACCAGGTTGGGGAAGGGTGGTCTAGAATGTACTTCCTGGAGAAGGAAGGGGCTGCAAATAACTCCTTGCTCAGCGGTTGGAAGAGCTTCCTTAAGGAGGACTTTCTACCCAGACCATCGTGGTCCTCCTGCTCGACTTAAGCAGCTCTCGAGAGCCGAACCTGTTTCCTGACAAACACAGTGACCCAGGGCAAGCTCAAGATACCACTGTTCCAACAGAGCCCAGACATGACTGCCGAGCCTCTTCGGTCACCTCCTACTTCCTTCTCCCGCAGCCCCTTCCCCTGCTGCTCATAGTGGATTGGAGAACCCCAGTCGTCGCCACATTTCCGTATGATACTGCTTGTGCGCCCATTTCAGCCCTCCGTGGGCATCCCTGTTCCTGGCAGTGGAGGGAAGCAGTGGCCACGTCTGCACATCCCTGCCCTTGCCATGCATGCTGCTCTGGATCGGGAGCATGCTCCTGAGCCACTCCTCTTTGAACAGATGGCTGTAGACCTGGGCAGCAGCTGCTTTTCTTCCTACCTGCTTGGCCACTTCCTGAAGCGCCGCCTGGTCAGCTGCTCTGGAAGTCTTCAGGGAGTTGAGGGCTTGCTGCTTGGCTTCTGTGTCTTTCTCATACTTTTCCATCCAGTACTCCAGCTTCTCTTCTATGCTCTGTTTGTGACATAAGTAGGCTGGAACTTAGCACTGTACATTCGCCCCCTAAATGTTCCAGACTTGCCTTGGGTGCATTATGGGGTGACATATTTGAGGACCCGGAGAATGCAGCGCTTGGCGGGGATGGGGGGGTGCGACTGCTAAACTCAGCCAAAATCTCCTTGCCAGACAATCTGTTATAGTTCGATAGTTATTTCTGATTTCTCAAGTAAGGCTCCAGTCCAAAATGGTGTGTGGTCTCCAATATGCACATGAAGTGGACAGTGTCTGTGAAAGCTTGCGCCGTAATAAATGTGTTAATCTTTAGGGTGGCACAAGACTCCTTTTGCTGCAGCACACAAACACAGCCACCCCTCTGGAAATGGTTACAGGTCCCTGTGTCTGGAGGCTTCTCTGTTCACTTCAGTGCCAGCAGCAACGTCATGTGTGCAGCGGGTGGCGCCCTACCATTGACGTAAATGGAGAACCCTTGCCCACGGTGATATGCTGCATGCAAGCTGGAGCACCTGTATGTGTCAGGAGCCCTTTCACTGTGCTGGAGCAACAGGGGGAAGAAATATGGCCCTGAGGGACTGCAATGGAGAACAGATTGTGGTATACAGCAGGGCTGGGCAGAAGGTGGATCTCCAGATGTTTTCGACTTTAATGCTCAGAAGCCCCTGCCACTATGGCCAATGGTCAGGAATGCTGGGAGTTGAAGTCCAAAACATCTGGAGATCTATTTTTTGCCCACCTCAGGGTGCCCCACTCCCTGGTGCTAGGAGGGTGGTATTGCACTCATGTCCTACTTGTGGGTTTCCCATAGGCAGCTGGTTGGCCAATGTGTGAACACAATGCTGGACTAGATGGACCCTTGGCCTGATCCAACACAGCTCTTCCTATGTTCTTACAGCACCTTCGATTCTTTCTACAGTCAGGGCCAGAAATATTGGAACAAGGATAACTGTTTGGGCAGTTGGCCTCTGTACACCACCACATTGAAGTTGAAACACCCCCAGATGGGAGCGAAGTCGGGACTTCCAGCTGTAATTCAAGGGGTTTGACAAAAGTGGGGCACTAACCATTCAGGAAGGACAGCCAGTGGCATATACACACACCCATTGTTGGTGGCTCATAAGTAATGGAACTAATGGCTGACAAGCAGCTGCATGGCCAGGTGTGGCCTGTTTCCTGGGTACCCCATGACCAATCAAGCAGATAAAAGGCCTGGAGGTGGTTCTGAGTGTTACATTTGCATTTGGTAGCTGTTCACTGGAACTCCCAACATGAGGTCCAAAGAGGTGTCTATGGGAGTGAAGGAGGCCATCATTAGGCTGAGGAAACAAAATAAACCCGTCAGAGAGATAGCAAAAATATTGGGAGTGGCCAATACAACAGTTTGGAACATCCTGAAAAAGAAGGAATTAACTGGCAAGCTCAGCAACACCAAAAGGCCTGGCAGACCACGGAAGACAAAGTGGATGACCACAGAATGCTGCTCATGGTGAAGAGGAACCCTTTCACAACATCTAGTCAGGTCAAGAATGTTCTTGAAGAGGTAGGCATGTCATTGTCAACATCTACAGTCAAGAGACAGCTTTATGAATGTAAATACAGAGGCTTCACAACAAGGTGCAAACCACTGGTAACGCTCAAGAACCGAAAGGCCAGATTAGCCTTTGCCAGCAAACACCTAAAAAAGCCTGCCCAGTTCTGGAATAAGATAAAAGTATGGAGAAGGAAAGGAACAGCTCATGATCCAAAGAATACCACATCATCTGTCAAACATGGTGGAGGCAGTGTTATGGCATGGGCATGTATGGCTGCCAATGGAACCGGGTCACTGGTGTTTATTGATGACCTGACTGCTGATCAAAGCAGCAGGATGAATTCTGAAGTGGTAGGGCTATACTTTCTGCTCAGATTCAGCTGAGTGCTGCGAAACTGATAAGATGCCGCTTCATATTGCAGATGGATAATGACCCAAAACATACAGCAAAAGCTACCCAAGAGTTTCTCAAGGCAAAGAAGTGGGATGTTCTTCAATGGCCAAGGCAGTCACATGATCTCAACCCAATAGAGCATGCTTTTCACTTACTGAAGACCAGACTGAAGGCAGAAAGACCCACAGACAAGCAGCAGCTGAAGGCAGCTGCAGTAAAGGCCTGGCAAAGCATCTCGAGGGAGGAAACTCAGCATTTGGTCATGTCCGTGGGTTCCAGACGTCAGGCAGTCATTGACTGCAAAGGATTTTCATCCAGGTGTTAAAGGCGATCCTTAAGTTTGAAATGATGTTGGTTTGTTCCATTACTTATGATCCACTAACGATGGGTGTGTGTGTATGCCACTGGCTGTCCTTCCTCAATGGTTAGTGCCCCACTTTTGTCTCACCCCTTGAATTACAGCTGAAAGTCCTGACTTCGCTCCCATCTGGGTGTGTTTCCTTTCAGCTTCAATGTGGTGGTGTACAGAGGCCAGCTGCCAAGACAGTTATCCTTGCTCCGATATTTCTGGCCCTGACTGTATATCTAATGTTCTTTATCATTTCCCCCTCCCCCAACACCCCCCCCCCCCATGAATATATTTGTGCTTGAGCCCGGGTTCTCACTGAGGTAGTCAACCTGTGTCTGGGCTGTAGCCTGGGCAGAGTGAGCTAGCTGCCTTGGGTGACATGCTGGGCACGGGGGGAGCAGTGGCAATATGCTGGACTGGTGTGTAGGCCAAACAGCCTGCCCTGTTCCCCCTAAGCCAGCCTCCAGTCCCATCACCAGTGTCGAAATAAGATTCAACTGCCAGTCTGGTCAGCTTCTGTATGCAGAATGCAGGGCACCACCTTGTTCTTCACCCCAGGCAGCAAAATGTCTTGGGCCAGACCTGGTTGTAGCACTCTGCGCTGCAGGTGCCGGTTCACATGATCAAATGCATAGAAAACCAGATGTCAGTGGAGAAGTTCTAGCTAGCCTTTCTCTATCGTGCTAGTTCTGCACTGCTTTTAAACAATTACTGTAATCAGACTTGTGAGGGCTCACCCTAGAAGGTGGAGTAGAAATGAAATAAATATTTTTCTATGATGTCAGGAGGTTTTTGTATGGAAAGGCGATCATGTTGCCTCCCCCTCCCCACCCCGCCCCACGCACACACAGGCGCAGGTTGAAGTGGTAGAGTCCAGTCACAGGTTGCTGACTTCAGCAAGTTCTAGTCCTCAGCCTTTAGGGTCGGTAATCTGGGCTCACTTACCAGCTCAGCCTTAGGAAACTGTACATCAACACCCACACATTTGTGAGTGAAGATGAAAAGTATAAAAAGCTTTGAACACTGAGAGGGCTACATCAGTACCGAAGTATCAGGATGAGAAAAAGAAAATCACGAGTTACCTCTGAAGAACAAAGAGGTACCTCTAGCAACTAGCTGCAGAGTGGATGGCATTAAATATGCTTTTTATAATAACAGGTTAAAGGGAACACAAGAAAACTGCCTGTCACTCACCATTTGCTGCTGCTTAAGGAAATTCTCAATGTCCATATGGACTCTGATCTCTTGGTCAGTTTGGTTTCTCAGTTTCTGTGATGGGAGAATAAGAGAGTATGCATCAAACGTGCATCTAAACAAATATATCTAAAATCCCAAGATCACCCACTCCAGGAAACCTATGCATAATATCCCTCCCTGTGCCATGCTGAAGGGTGAGGTTATTGCCCAGGGATGCTACATTTGTACAACTGTTGTCCAAAGCTGCCATCCCTAAACTGGGCCCTCGGATCCACGACCTCATGACTTGGCTGTCCGTGCAGCAAATGAAGAGTGGAGGTGAAGAAATGAGCTTGAGGCAAGCCCCACAAATAGTAAGTGAGAATGTTGGGTGAGTCAGAAAGGTAAGTGAAGTGGTAGAAGTGAGCATGGAAAAGCCCTGGGTCAGCATGGAGCAAAGAAGAAAACAAGAGGAATCTTCTTTATATAAGCTAGGCCCAACATCATGTTTGGGGCTAGGCAGCTAGGAGCAGCCTTAGTTCTTCAAGGTTCCCATTTAAGGTCTATGGGGCAAAGTAGGTATGGACAGCAATCTAGGACTATGCCTACCTGCTACCCTAGATTGAAGGTTTCAAACTGACATTTGGGGAGAGACCGTAGCTCAGTGGTAAGCAGATGCTTAGCATGCAGATGTTCCCAGGTTCAGTCCCTGGCATCTCCAGTTTTAAAAGACCAAGGAGCAGGCAACAGGAAAGATGCATCTCTCCTCAAGACCCTGGAGAGTCGCTGCCAGAAAATACTGGGCTGGATACACTAATAGTCTGATCTGATATAAGGTGGCTTCCCATGACATCAAGGTCACCCCTTCACTGGATTGGGGGTTAGATCAACTGCGGCTTAATTTGAACCAAGGCATGGCCCCCGGCCTTGCTTCCAGCCCTACACACATTTAGTTGTCGTGAGGTGCCTCTGGAGCAGGAACTCAACACATTCCCCTCATGTTGAGGGTGGGCTCAAAGCCATGAACAGCCATTGCAGCAAGTCAGTTCCAGGGCACAGAGCAGAGGCTGCCTCTGTACTGAGCTCACCAGTAGTGGAAAGCTGCAGTTTTGATCTGCGCCCTACAAATGACAAAAATTGCTTGAGAAGACAAGGCAATGTGGTCAGCTAGCAAAGGGTGTGTGAGGTGGACTTTGGCAAGGAGTGGCCAGAGTGCTGGGTTGGGAATGTTGTCGGCCTCCATTTTCCATCCGTAATGTGGAATCAATAGTAGCCTGCCTCAGAGGGTGATTATCATAGTGAAACTAACAACTGTAATGCTTTATAAGTGATAGAACAGTGGTTTTCTCTTTATCAACAGCTATTGCACTAAATCCCCAAAGCTGCTATGAGGAATCATAAAGCATGTATTACCCACGATAGCTAGTGGAGCCTCTGTGTCCAGGGGTGTTGGGCCCCTCTGAATACCAAATGCTGGGAAGTTTGTTGCCTTCACACCCTGCTTGAGGGTTTCCCAGAAGCATCTGGCTGACTACTCTTGGAGACAGGATGCAGAGATGGATCGATCTTTGGTTTCACCAAGCATGGTTCCTCTTATATTTTTTAAGTAGCTTGGGGATTCAGTGGAAGGAGCTGCCGATAGTGAAACCCACAGAATGGCTCTTTAGGGTGTTACTTGCTGTATTGAACCAGAAGAGCCCAGTTCCCTGAAAATCACCTGCATGAAGTGAACCCTACTGGAATGAATGACTGCAAGATCAGTGCTGGAGAAGGGCTTTCTGGGAGCATTAAAGCTTCTCCCTGCTGTTAACTGGTTAGCCCAGCCTTCCCCAACCTGGTGTCCTCCAGATGTGTTGGGCCACAACTCCCACAACCCCCCAGCCAGTTATATTGGGGGTGGTAGCCAACACATCTGGAGGGCACCAGGTTGGGGAAAGCTGGGTTAAACCATGCCCTTCTCTTTCCCATGTGTTATTGCCTGCTACCGCACCTGCTTACCTCAATTTCGTTCTGCAGATCGTTCTCTGCATCGGAGCATTTCTTTTGTACTTGGGCCACCTGGAGCTCTGTATCCTTCTTGACGTAGCGGTTCTCCATGTCAGTTTTAGCCTTCATCTCTTGAAGTTGGTCTTTGAGGTAGGCAATCATCTCATTCCGGTTCTGTAGAAGAAGAGGCAGGTGGAGTTTGTGCTAAAAGCAAGAAAGACTCAACATGCTAATCCACTACAGTTCTGGGATGCACCCCTCCAGGCTGAACTAGTTTCCATCCTGCTTTGCAGGGGTATAGGTGGGCTTGCACCTCAATAAAGTTTCCTAAGGAAGATTCAGGCCTCATTGCCACTTGCAGAAAACGCGCTGTACCACTTCAAACTGGAGGTGGGGGCTCACATCATCAAATGCTCCTCCATACCAAAGGTGCCTTTTCTCCAACATGCCCATTTTCAATACATAGGGTGGTGTTTTTTTAACAGTGTGAGCCCCCACCTGCAGTCTGATGTGGTATAGCCCAGGCACAGGTTGGCCATTTCAGAGTTAACTAGGCCTATGAGGATGGGTTCTGGTTTGCCATGAAAGACTGATAGCTGTATTCAGGATTGAAAAATAATTTAAGGTACAATCCTATGTTTAGAGAGAAAAAAGGCCTATAACTTCCAGCATGCCCCAGCCAGCATGGCTGCCTGGGACATTCTGGGAGGAGGTGTAGGCCTTTTTTCTGTCTAAGCATGCATAAGATTGCGCCCTTAAACATTCTATTAAACAGTCTGAAGTTTTAAAACAAGAAACGGTTGCAGTCAATTTATTGTAACATGCCTGCTTCTGAAGGCAGTGCAACACAGGCTGTTGCAGAGTAACTGAATACCCCATACAGCAGGCAGAAGAGCTTTCAGTAATAGGTAATAGTGTTTGGGGGCGGGGGGGGGGGGCGATCTGCCAGAGTTGCCCAGTGTGAGAATCTCCCTTAACCCCCTTGATTTAATACTGAATAAATAAATAAGTAAAATCAATCTTTTAGCACCCAAGAGAATGCAGAAGGCTATTGATGGGTACATGACTCTTAGGTTGCAGCTCAGGCTGTGAAATCATCTTTGCACATTAGAAACTTGGTGGCCATTAGCCATGAGAGCCAGTGTGGTGTAGTGGCAAGAGTGTTGGACTAGGAGCTGGGAGATCCAGGTTCTAGTCCCCACTCGGCCATGGAAGCTCACTGGGTGACTTTGGGCCAGTCGCAGACTCTCAGCCCAACCCACCTCACAGGGTTGTTGTTGTGAGGATAAAATGGAGAGGAGGAGGATAATGTCAGCCGCCTTGGGTTCCTTGCAAGAGGAAAAAAGGCGGGGTATAAATGCAAGCAATAAATAAATGACTGAAAAGGACAGTCTTAAGGCAAATTCCTCTTCTCCAGGGCTCCCAGGGGGCATTCTGACTCTTTGGGATAGTGTCTCCTCATGGGTCAAGAGTCAGGGCCAATGCCTTGCAATGGCTCCTCCAAGGGGAGGGGTGTCCCTGCCTCCCGCCCCATTCCAGACTAACACTATAGAAAGTAGAAGGAACCCCTCCACTCAGAACTGAAACAGAAGAGATGAATAAGGCATAAGAGATCATTATGGCACATGCTTTCATGGACTACAATCCACCTTATCTGATGGAAGAAAAAGAATACAGTACTATGGTAAGAGCCTATCCCCAGGGGTCCCTATCTTACCACCCCATAAGTAAGGCGAAGGCAGAAGCCTTCATCACACAAAAATGGCCCACCTGGGCAGCTGACCTGCACAGAGAGCTTCCCCGCTCCTTCATGGGTTGCCAGTTGGTTACACATGAATTCCTGTGCTACCCAGGCACAATGTGACTGGAGGAATCAGTCCCCCCTACGCACACATGCACGCACACACATTTCAAAGATAGAATTACTTTCCATGTACTTCTAACACTTCAGGTAAGTTCACCTGCAGCTCATACTCCTTTTCTTTCTTGACATCGCTCAGCTGCTTCTGGAGACACTTGACCTTCTTTCTTCCCACCTCTTCCCTAGAATGGGGGGGGAGGAGGGAGAGAGAGAGAAAATCCCCACAGTTCCTTGGAGCACAACAAACCAAGATGCGTTAACGTCTTTGCCAAGAAAGGAAACTTCCTGGCAGATACCCAGAGTTCAGAAGAAAAGGCTGCCCCCTCCTTGTTAAGTGGCAGCAAACAGGCAGCTACTTTAACCCTAGGAAATGTTAGGAAGCCTCTTGTTATGCACCCCCTGCCTTCCTAAGTGGTGAGAAGTTCCAGGGGCAAGGCTGCTGGGCTTGGTTGCCTTTGGGAAACAGCATGCTGGAGACTGGGGGTGTCTTTGTCATGTTTTCTATCTGCAAATATACAAGCAGAGCATAGGGACACTCCTGCAAGCCAAAAGATCCCTCAGTGAGGACAGCATCCCCCCCAAGACTGCACCCCGATTTCCTGCTAACTAGCTAAAAAGTCTCCCTCTTTCTCTCCCCCTCCCCTCTCATTTTGAACTGCTTTTTGCTGTTTCTCTGCCCCCCCACCCCACCCTACAGCTGCAGAGGTGTCACTTCCTTCACACTCTGATGGGTAAATCATTCCCAAAGCTGGAGAGCAATTTCCAGGGATCAGGAAAACATCTTCTGTCATTAGCTTCCACTGATGGAACTTCAGTCAGTCCTCTTGGAGGAGTGGGGAGGTGTATGTGTAGATCTGGGATTTCCTTGCGGAGGTTAATACATTAATTCAGGAGGCCTTTGTCACAGTGGCCGTTCTCAGTCAGAAAACTAACTGTGTAGGGTGTTGAACCTTAGGCCCATGGGCTAAATTTGGTCCTCCTCGGGTCCCAAACCAGCCCTCTGGAGTTCCCCAGATGGTCACACACGAGTGCTGATCATCTGGTGGTTTCCCAGCTTTTACACAGTTTTTTCCCCATTCTAAAAGGTCAAAATTCCTCTCCTGAAGGCACGCTTACTGGCAGTAAGAGCTTTAAACTAAATCATGCTGGTATTTTGGTCTTGCCCACCACTGGAATGTGGCCCCTGAGAGCTTCTGTGAAAGTGAATTTGGCCCTCAGGCTGAAAGAGGTTTGACACCCTGGCAAGTGCAGCCTGCAACCTGTAAGAGCGATGGAACAACGGCAGGATGGGCCCTACCGTGAGGGTGGCTTCCTCAGGCAGCAGATTTTGGGTACTGTTACAGGCAAGTGAGAACAGACACGTGCCCCTGCCCCTCATAAGCACAAGCCCCCCAAAGGTCTTTCTGTGCAAGCCCCACTGGAATGAATGGGGGATACAAAAGAGCACAGCACTGGTGTTGCAACCCCCTTTTCTCCCCCTCCATATACATTACGGACCTAGCAAGATGCCTATGGTGACTTGGGCGTTGTGCATATTCAGAGTGCTATTTTTTTTAAAGGAGGAAGACATGAATACTGAAGGAGGAAGGACAGAACAATGGCCAGGATGGGGGAGATCCTAAAACACGTGACCCCACATAAGCAAAGGGCATAGCAGGGAGATTTTCTGAGGTTCCAAATAATCCACAAGGCAGAGCATTAATGAGGGGTATTTGGAGGCAGGACAAAGGAAGACATCTGGATTGTATCAGCTCTTTGTGCTCTTTTCATGATAACGAGTGGCTGGGATGGAAGGATCTCACTCCTCATGTGTCCCATGAGCTTGCACAGGGCCAGATCCTCCTCATTCCAAATGGAAGTGCCTTATTCCAGGATAACACACGCCACGGGATGGAACGGAAGCCTGACTTCAGAGCAGCCTCGTGTGGCATGCGCTGCAGTGGACCCCACTGCGCTGGAAGGCCCTTCTTGTCAAGCTCCTTTCATCTGGCAGTCTAACAAATCCAGAAGAACAAGCGGTGACTTTCCATACAACAAATAGCCCCAACAAATACAACACGCCACCTGGGGATAACAGAGGCGCTCTGTGCTTTCCAGGGCAATCCTGCTTGTCACGGCTACATCACTGTATCCCAAAACAAACACGAGAAGATATGGGTGTGTCCCTAAACAGCCAGTGGGCATCCACTGGGAGCCCTGATTGGCTGCAGCTCCTCAGCGTTTGTCCACTGCGTGTTTAAAGAGGGGTGGTCTGGCCTTCATGATACCGTATTTCGTGCTGGGAACAGCAGTGAAACCAAAGCAAATCCGTTTGCTGCATCAAGTGGGGAGCAGCTCTGGGGTAAAGCGTGCATGTTTTGATGTGGCAAGCAAGTTCCACATTTAGTCCTGTCCCCTCAGTTTAAACACACACAAACCAGTCAGAATAGGGGATACTGAGCTAAACTGTCTGACTTGGTACAGGCAGTTCCTTCTATATAAAATTCTAACCTGAGGACAAGGTTCTGGATGCTTGTCTTCTTTTCCTTTTCTCTATCCACAGCTAGCATCAAGGTGTGAAAGGTTCCCAGTGTCAGCAGTTCATCTGTTGTGTCTTCAATCACGTCACTTGCATATTGCCTGCCAGGTAAGGATGGGAAGGGTTCAGCCCAACAGCCAAGGAGAAAGATGGATTTTCCAGCCATTTACTGAGAGGCCCGCCTATATCGCCTTCATTTAGTGTGCTTGGCACAGACGCTGCCCCCAGCCAAGTGAAGAGGGGAAGCTTCCTACACCACCCCAGCTGCACACCTGGAGGAGCTCCCTGCCCAGAGAAGAGGAGGAGCAGACTTGACCTGCCCAGGGAGCCCCACCGCCCAGGGAGGAAAGTGCAGAACTGGGTGGAAAATGTCTTTGGGTGGGGCTGCACATTTCAAGAGTAATCTAAACCTTCTGATAAACAGATTGTATAAGCATCCAACCCAGATGTCCCACATCCTTCTCCATAAAGCAGCTTTCCCCAACCGGGTACCTTGCAGATCCATTGGCCTACAGTGCCCAGCAACCCAGCCATGGAGGGCACCAAGTTGAGGAAGGCCGCTGTAGAGGGTAGAAGGTAGGGGTTCAAGGTGCTGCTGCCTTCTGGACCTATGACAGAACTAAACAGGACACCCATCTCCAAAGGCCTCGGTGTTCCTCTGAATACCAGTGGGTGGGGGCAGAGGGAGGAGCAAAAGAGGAAGGCTCTTGCCTTCATGCCCCCCTTGTGGCCATCCCAGAGGCATCTGGTTGGCCACTGTCAGAAACAGGAGGCTGGATTAGGTGGCCTTTAGTCCGATCCAGCAGGGCTCTTTTTATGGTGAAGCATTCATCATGGCAGCTCAGTGGAACCTTTCAGTCTAGAGGCAGTGCATGTGTCTCCCAGTGCGCGGTGCTGGGGACAAGCAACAAGGGGAAGCCGCCATCATCATCCTGCCCTGCTTATAGGTTTCCTGATGGCACCTGGCTGGAAACAGGATGCTGGACTTTTGGTCTCATCCACCATTAGGCTGCTTATGTTCCAGATCATGGGTGGGCAACCTTTGCCCCAAGGGCCTAATCCAGCTCACAGAGGTTGGCCATCTGCCCATGGAGGCTTGGGCTCCCTCCACAGGCTCCCTCCACTCCCCAAGCCCAGCCCCTTGGCCTGAGGGCTACCAGGGACTTGGAGAGGAGGTGGAGAGAGGAATCCCCTTGTTATCTCCAAACTGATCACTGGGTGGAGAGGCCATCTGCCCCCTGCCCCAATTTTACTTGCCTAGCCCTGTTCTACATTGTGTCACATTCGTGTGAACCATAGACCATATGCATCCCCATGCCCTGTTGCTCTGGTGTGGCTTTGCCTTTCATCAAGTGAGCTGGGAGCAGCGCCTGAGAAGCAGATGGGAGTATTCAGAAGAATACTTCTGAAATGGGGCCCTGGGCCCTCCGGCTGTGCCTAAACTTCCTGCCCCAACTCATTGCCCAAGCACTGTTCAGGAAAAAAGAATACAGGGTGTGGACTGCAGCATTACAGCCCGTAAGCCCAGTACAGGAAGGAGGGGAGCCAACATGAAACTTGAGCCTGGGGGGCCAGGAATGAGTGGCAACGTTGGTAGTGGAAAGGCAGCAATCAAAAGACCCATCTTATAAAAGAGGACGAGTGCTCAGAGGCAGCCCCGCCATGAAGCCTTGTGAGGCAAGCAGCTGAGGCAGTGGATTTGGGCACCACCAAGGTTGGCAGAGCAGAGACAGGTCATCAGGCCCACGGGAGGCAAGCCATGGGGAAGTTCTCCTGGTCAACCCCACTGAAATAAATGGGAGCCCCCTGGCGGATTGGGCCTGAGCTAATCAGGGAGGGAGGCACTGTTTGGCTTTTGCTCTTCAAGCACCAAAACATTTTATTGGCTTTCTTTATGAATCCAGAACTCAAAGAAATTCTGTGGTGGTGAGAATCCTGTCTGACTCTTCTAAGGCTTCCATGCCAGTTGCGCTCCTGCCTCTTTGTGGCAGAAGGAAGATGGGAAAGGGCTTTGCTGCTTGTCAGCTTCCAACAGGATCAGCAGCCACACACGCACTCATCAGGGGCGGTCTATGGTTCCTATCCACCGGTCCCTCTGTGGCACGTGACCCAATGAATTAACTTTTGGGATTTCCTTTGTGCAGGGTCCAGGCTCATCACCGTGCTTTCTGGAAACACCTTGAGGCTCATGGGCCTCACCTGTCAGCTTGAACCTTCCTGAGGTTATCCGTGGATGAAGCACTCTGCCTGGTGGCCATGCTGAAAAGGTGGTTGGACCGCTTCAGGTCGCTGCTGGTGTCCTTCAGCTCTCGCCCGAGTTCCGCAATCTTGCCAAACTCGAGCGGAACCTTAGCCTGGCTCTCCGCCCGCGAGTCCATAAGATTCTTGTATTTGGTGCTCAGCTCCTTCTGGTTTTCAAGGACATCCTTGATCTCCATCTCATCAAGCTGAACAGGGAGCGAGGGAGAGGCTCATGAATAACAGGCACAAACGGTGAGGAAGCAAAGGGCCCTACGTAGCCCGAACTTGGCTGTGTGGACAGGGGGCGCCCTTGGGATCACGTGCTCCCTCTCCCTTTTATACCAGCTGCTGAAGGCGAGGGACAGTGGAGGGCTGTTGCCTTCACGCCCTCCTTGTGGACTGCCTTCGCCGAGCACCACTGGAATGAACCAGGTGGACCCTCGCTTCGACCCTTCGAGGCTCTTGCTTGTGTCCCGGAGCCCAAGTGTCTCCCTGACACTTCTCTGCCTTCTCCTCAGCTTCATTCATTATGCTGGCAATAACATTAACTGTGGTTAAGGCTAATCGGGGTTTTCGCTTGGCCAGGGCCGATGAGCCTGCTCTCCCTGGAGTCAGGCCGCTAGGCCATCTAGCCCCAAGGTGAGCAAAAGGCAGCCCTCCAGATGTTTTGGGCTTCACCTCCCAGAGGCCCCTGCCAGCATGGCCAAAGGTCAAGAATGCTGGGAGCTGAAGTCCAAAACATCTGGAGATTTAGTTTCTGGCCATCCCTGGTCTAATCCACACTTGTCTCCAAGGCCTCAGAGCAAAGGTCTTTCCTACCTCCTGTTAATGGATTCTTCTCCCTGGAAATGTCAGATTGTGAACCCGGGGCCTTCCGCATGCAAAGATGGGCTCTCCCACTGACATATGTTTTGGACTTCACCTCCCAGAAGCCCCTGCCAGCATGGCCAATGGTCAAGAATGCTGGGAGCTGAAGTCCAAAACATCTGGAGATTTAGTTTCTGGCCATCCCTGGTCTAATCCACACTTGTCTCCAAGGCCTCAGAGCAAAGGTCTTTCCTACCTCCTGTTAATGGATTCTTCTCCCTGGAAATGTCAGATTGTGAACCCGGGGCCTTCCGCATGCACAGATGGGCTCTCCCACTGACATATGTACCCTTCATACACTTGGTACTTTATATAATCCACCAAGAGAACTCTTGTGATTGGGCAGATTAAAATATAAACATACAAATAAGATTGGTTTGATTGTACGGTGAGGTTGCATGAGAATGGCAAGTATTCAGAACAAAATCCTAACAATCCTTGCGTTTGGCCTATTACATCCTGAGATTCTCCTGGGCTAGATGGACTAATAGTCTGACACAGTATAAAGCAACTTCGTAAGGCAGGTACTAGCTCCTGTGTTTTAAAAGAAAACCCCCGTGAGACTGCGCCTCTGGCAGAAGAGAGGGGGAGTGCACAACCAGTGGGGGACGCTGTGGCGAAGAGAGACTGCCTCCGAAGCCTATGTGGATGAGTGCTCCCAGGTTTGCGCTGTCAAGTTGGAGAGCAGATCATTCTGGTAAAGCGTGTATGGCCACTGACTCTCCACTCCTGAGCCAGTGCCCACTCGGACCTTTGGTCTGAGCCAGCATGACTCCTGTGGCTCAGCGGCACAGCACACACACTTTGCATGCAGAAGGTCCCAGCTCAATCCCCGGCATCTCAAGGTCGGAGTGGAAACATTCCTGCCTGCAACTCTGGAGAGCAGTAGCTGCCCGTCAGTGTTGATAATACTGAGCTAGATGGACCAAGGGTCTGACTCGGTATAAGGCGGCTTCTCCTGTTCTTAAGGATGAAGAAGCTATCAGTTGCTTGGGAATGGGACAACTCGGTGGTAGAGCAGATGCTCTGCATGCAGATCATCAGCATCTCTATTGAAAGAAAATGTTGTAACAGAGCTGGAGAAGAGCTTAACCCCACCCCCACCCCCACCGAAACCTTGGATAGTTGCTGCCAGTCAGAATAGATGGTGCTCAGCCTGATGGACCAATGATCTGACTCAGTTTAAGCAGCTTCATATGGTTTATGTGAAGCAGTAGCAGAGAAAGATGGGAAGGACAAAGGATAAGTAGTGAAGGGAGAAGGAGCCCTTGGACCACCCAAGCGCATTACAATTCATATCACTGTGGGAGATGAACTTGGCAAGCTTGGTATCCATTTGAGAAGGGACAACAGATTGCAAAAAAATATAATTATAGAATGGGACTACACTGGAATAGCTCAGGGTGCAAGACAAAAATGTAGTCTAATCTTAATAATAGCAGAAGTGGATCCCTTGGAAGAGTGTGCACACACCTTTTCATGAGGGTATGATGTACTTACATTGCTGACGTCTTTCCTGCCCTCATACGAAACTGGCATGATGAAGCCGAGAATGGCAAGCTGGTCAGTGCAGTCCTCCAGTACAGCAGAGAACCGTACAGCATCCAAAGTAGGGAGCTTGGGTGACTTCATTTTGACCAAAACCTCTCTGGGCAAAAGAGAGAGCACATTTCATTTAGAAAGCCAACAGGATGTTGAAAGTCCACCCCCATTCCAACTGGGTGCTGTGTGATGGGCAGCCAGTTCCATGGTTATGTTAGCAGATGCTTTCTCCCTCCAAGTTCCAGCCCTGGCATCAGCTGGAAAACCATCTCCCCAAGACTTAGGAGAGTAAACAGTTGTGGGCTAGAACAATCCTTGATCCAACATGGGCCAAGTCAGCTCCTTAAAAGTCAAAAGGGCCAAACTAGAATGGGAAAAGGCTATAGATTGGTGGCAAAGTACATGCTTTGTAGGTAGGAAATCCCAGGTTCAGTCCCTCACATCTCAACTTAAAAGAACCTTGAGTAGCAGAGCTGAGAAAGAGATCTTGCCAGGGACCCTGGAGAGAAAATACTGACCCTGGAGAGAAAATATGAACCAACAGCCCGGCTTGGTACAAGCAGCCCCACATGTTCATATGTGTTTTGTTCCCCCATGCTTACACTGCTGCTTACGCTGCTATCAGTATGGTACAAAATGACTGCTGGACCTGGATGCAGCATTATCCCAGCAGATCTGCTGGAGGGAGCGCTCCAGGTCCCATCTCAGCCTTGGGCAGGTCACTTTTCTCCTCCTCAGTTCTGCATTTGCAAAATGAGAATAATAGCAACCTGGGGAAAAACTCTAGAAGCAGGGCATGCACAGGTGGCTTTGAGTATGACTTCCAGGACCTCCAACCCTACTTGGGGGTCGAGGGTTTCATTCCTTTTGACCCCCAACAGCACATGCAATATAACCCATTGGCCTTCAAGTGATCGTTGCAATCTGCAGCAGGGTTGTTACCTCACCGAAATTGGGTTGCACCAGCAGTGCCAAGGCCATCTTCTGAAAGGGAGAGGGGGGTCAAGGAAGCCAGTGAGAAGGTGGGGGAGGGAGAGCAGCAAGAAACAAGCAGGGGACCGGGGTAGCCTGCTAGGAGCAACCAGGGGAATTGGGGAAGTTTGTGTGCTTGTATGTCTGAATGGATGGGGGCTGCGTGCGTGTGTGTGTGGGGGGGGGCTGGAGGGCATTTTGGAGGGATCCTGAAAAATAGTGAGCATGGTTTTCATGTACTGAAGCGAAGGAAGGGACATGTGTGTATGTATGTGGGTAAGTATGTATGCATGCATGCATGATGGAATGATGGGAGCTGCAGTCCAAGACATCTGGAGGGCACCAGGCTGGGGAAGAGTACTCTAAACTCTTCCTCCTTTCATGCCTTAAACTCAGATTCTCCGCTTCACATTGTTGCACTTTAAACTCCAGTCCTGTAGCAGTGTTGAAAGCACACTGGGGAAGCCTTCTGTTCCTGTCTCCTACAGCAGCACCACTCTCCTCCCAGAGGGCATGGACTGGAGGGGTTAAGCAAGGGAGAGTGATGCTGATGCATCTTTATTTCATTGACATCACCTTTCAGCCGTGTACAAGATGGAAAATATGACAGTTGATCTCTTGACTAAAGCAACCTGCTTCAGAAGCCAGTGCAGGAGTAAATAACTGCAGCGTATGACAAGAAGAGTCAAAAGCTGTATTCTCATCTCTGGCATGTTGGAGGGGATGCACAAGCATTCAGGATTAAACGGATGTGTTTTTCATTTAATTGGGTGTTTTTGTTATATGTGTGTTGCTTTATTCTTAATTGTTGTTACCCACCCTGAGCCCTTGAAAAAGGTGCGATAGGTACTGAACTGAACTGATTAAAATTTGTATTAAGTTGGATGGCTCTTGATTACTTTTTCTGGAGGAACTTCAGCCTTATTCCCAGCCAGTGTATTTGCCTTTTTGTTCTTTGTAGCTGCACGGCCAGTAAAACTAAGCAGGAAACATTTCAGTTCAATCTGGAGCGCCCTCTTTTGGGCAGAAGAGGCCTTAACATGTTTGATCACTGTTTAAAGCTGCCTTCCCCAGCCTGGTGCCCTCCAGATGTGTCAGACTGCAACTCCCAGCAACTCTGGGAGTTGTAGTCCAACACGTCTGGGGGCATCAGGCTGGGGAAGGCTGGTTTAAAAAAAAAACAGAGGCTGCTTGATTTGCAACACAATCCTATGCATGTCTACTTGGAAGTAAGTGCTAGCGTGTTCAACAGGACTAACTCTCTAGTAAGAGTGTTTAGGATCACAGCCTAAAAGTCATATATGAATACTTAGGGAAATATAAAGTAGATCTGCATGTTTAGCTTTCAGGAAGGATCTCTTTCTGACTCTCTGTCTCTGGAAAGAGCTGTGGCACTAACAGGCAGATGAACATCCTCTTTTATTATTATAGATAATGTAAGAATAGAAGAAGATGGATGGATGAGAAAAAAAAGATAACCGTCACTTTGAATTGTGTCTGGAAATGAATAGGAAGCTAGTGCAACTGAAAAAGAACTGGTGTAATATGTTCCGATAAGCAATCACCAGAACCCACATCAGTTCTGCATTTTGCACCAGTTGCAGTTTTCAGACACTCTTCAAGGGCAGTCCCATGTAGAACAAAATGCAGAAGTCCAATCTGAATGTGAATAGGATGCGAGTGTCAGTGACAAGATTTGCATGATCCAGGAAAGGGTGTTGCTGGTGCTGAAGCTGAGGAAAGGCACTGCCTAGGCCCTGGGCCACAGCCACTGCTGAGGGAACCAGGAACAAAGCCATGTGCAGGAGCATTCCCAAACTGCAGACGTTATTCTTCAGGGGGAGTTCACTCCCACTGACCAAAACCATTCCTGTCTTGACTGAGTTAAGCCTCCACCCATTTACCCACATCATCCATCACAGCATCCAGACAACAGACATGTCTGGCAAGGCTAACGTAAAGATTACTGGGGTAATGTATGCAAAGGGCTTCAACACAAAGCACTAAATCAGGAGTGAAAAGCTGGGAGCCCATCAGATGTTGTTTGAACTACATATTCAATCTCCCTGACCATTCTGGTTTTATGGCTGATGGGAGCTGGAATTCAGCTGCTGTGAAAAAAGGCAAATTCCATGTTAGGCATAATTAGGATTGAAAATAAAACTGCCAGAATTATACTGCCCTTAATACAAATCTATGGTGTGACCACATTTGGAATACTCTGTACAGTTCTGGTCTCTGCACCTCAAAAAGGGCATTGTAGACTTGGAGGCAGTGCAGAAAAGGCCAACTAAAATTATCAAGGGGCTAGAGCAACTCCCCTATGAGGGGTGGTTACAACAGCTGGAATTGTTTAGCCTGGGGAAAAAGGCGAGTAAGTGGAGACATGATACAGGTGTAAAAATTATGCATGGTGTGGAGAAAGTAGATAGGGAGACATTTTTCTCCCTCTCTGATAATACTAAAATTCAATGGGGTCATCCCATGAAGCTGACTGGTGGGAGATTCAGGACAGATAAAAGGACTTCTTCACACAGTGCATAGTTAAACTATCGAACTCACTACCACAAGATGTTTGATGGCCACAGGTTTGGATGAGTTTAAAGAGATTGGATAAATTTCTGGAAATGTCTCTTAGTGGCTACTAGTCCTGATGGCTATATGCTATCAAGTATTGGAGGCAATATGCCTCTGGACACCAGTTGCTGGGGACACATGAGTGGGAGGGTGCTGTTGCCCTTGTCCTACTTGTGGGTTTCCCACAGTCAGCTTGTTAGCCACTCTGTGAACAGAATGCTGGACTAGACAAACCCTTGGTCTGATCCAGCATGGCTTCTTATGTTCTTAACATCTAGAGGGGCACAGGTTGCTCACCCCTGTGCTAAATAAACTCTGTGGTTGTAATCATACAGTCTGACCCTATACATGTTTACTGAGAAGTAAATCCCATCAGGTGCAATGGGATTAACACACAGGTAAGTGTACATAAGGATGTGCAACCTTACTGAACTCAATGAGACTTACCTTTGTATGTACTATTGGGTATCCCTTTTAAAACTTTTAAGGCTATCAGCTGGGTAGATTTTGCTGACAGATGGTGTGAAGGCCCAGTCGTCATTTTCTTTTTAAGCTCATTTTCAGTTGCTCAGAAAATACACAACTTAAAACCTGCATACATGCAGACACAGTGGTATACATATAGACACAGCATATTAATTTATTTGTACAAATTAATATACTGCTGAATATAAAAATACCATAGCAGTGCGTGTACAATCACAACACTAAAAATACAGGATAAAATTAAGTGGGTACAAGATTGCATCCTAACACAATCCTATACTAATTTACCTGGGAGCAAGTCCTATTGAACTCAATGGAACTTACTTTTGCGTAGACATGTACAGATTGCTATGTAATTGAGTCACTGAGGCATTCGCTTTCTTAGGCATCTGATGAAGTGGGCTCTAGTCCAGAAATATGGAATGCTCTCTCTCTCAGGCGGCTCACTTGGCATCACACTTGACTTGCTGCTCTTTTCGGCACCGGGCAAAGGTTTGTCATCCCTAGCTTTTAGCTACGAAATGAAAGCAATGGCATTGCTGCTGGGAATTAATTATCTGCTGTTCTATGCCTTTGGATTTTGGTACTAAGACATCTGCTTTGTTATTAAGGGCCCGATCCTATGCATGTTGAGATAGAAAAAAGTCCCACAACGCCCAGCATTCCCCAGCCAGCCATTGTGGGAATTGTGGGACTTTTTCTGGCTCAACGTGCGCAGGATTGCACCTTAAGAAATACTGAGATATTTCTTTTCCTTTTGTACGCTGCTCTGAGAAGGGATGAAAAGATGCAAAGGCTCAATCAATTAACAGAAGTCTTTAAATATCTAAATGAATGAATGATCGGTTTGCCTTTAGACTGGGGGGCTTCTCCCCCCCTTCCCCGCCCATATCAACCCTGAAGAAGTTTGTTTATTTATTACATTTACATCCCGCCTTTTTTCCTCCAAGGAACTCCAGGCGGCGTGCATAACGCTCCCCCTCCTCCGCTTTATCCTCACGACAACAGCCCTGTGAGGTGGGCTGGGCCGAGGGTCTGCGACTGGCCCCAAGCCACCCAGCGAGCTCCCATGGCCGAGTGGGGCCCGGGTCTCCCGGCTCCCAGCCCAGCACTCCCGCACCACGCCACGCCGGCTCTCCGCGGACTGCCAGCGCTTGCGCCGCTCCGCAGCTCGGGGGCGGGGAAGCAGCTTTTATTTTGGGGTGCAGTGTCATCAATATGCGGATGACACTCAGCTCTACCTCTCATTCAAATCTTCACCAAGGTTGGCCGTAGAATCCCTGTCCAAATGTTTGGAGACGGTGAGTGGCTGGATGGGGAGGAATAAGCTGAAGCTCAACCCTGACAAGACCGAGGTACTTTTGGTGGGAGACAAGAGGAGGCTGGGGGATGTTGACCTGGTGTTGAATGGGGTACAGCTACCCTTGAAAGACCAGGTCCGCAGCCTGGGGGTCATTTTGGACTCCCAGCTGTCCATGGAGGCTCAGGTGTCAGCTGTGAGCCGGACAGCGCTGTATCAACTCCATCTGATACGGCGGCTGCGCCCCTTCCTTCCCGACCATCTGCTCCCATCGGTAGTACATGCCCTGGTCTCCTCTCGTTTAGACTACTGTAATGCGCTCTACGTGGGGTTACCCTTGAAGACGGTTCGGAAGCTGCAGCTGGTACAGAACGCGGCGGCTCGCCTGATTAAAGGCAGCCGCCGGCGAGATCACATCACTCCAGTGCTGAAGGAGTTGCACTGGTTACCAGTTGTTTTCCGGGCCAAATTCAAGGTGTTGGTTTTGACCTTTAAAACCCTGTATGGTTCCGGCCCAGCCTATCTTAAGGAGCGCCTCCAGCAACACCAGACAGGCCGCTTAACAAGATCAGCCTCGGATGGCCTTCTCTCTGTCCCATCAGCCAGGACAGCTAGACTGGTGGGGACGAGGGAGAGGGCCTTCTCTGTGGTGGCCCCCACTCTGTGGAACTCCCTCCCTAGGGAACTCCGCCATGCCCCCTCTTTAATGAGCTTCCGTCGTGCATTAAAAACGTGGTTGTTCAGGCAGGCATTTGGGGTGGGCTAGGGTATTTTTTTAAAAAAAAAATTATGGTAAAATTTTGTTTTAAATTGTTTATGGTGGGTTGTACATTGCCCAAAGTGGCTGGGTGACCAGTCAGATGGGCGATTAATAAATGTAATAAATAAATAAATTCGCTTTATTCCACCCTCCGCCCGGACTCACCCGCGAGGCCCCCGCCGGGAGGCCGTGGTCGCCATGGCTACCGCCAAGCTGCACGCGGGGGCCTCGCCGAGAAGAGCTAGGCCAAGCATTGGCCTCTCAGCACTCGCCGCCCACATATCAAGGGGCACCACATATCGGGGGGCCCGCGGCGAGCTGGCGTGGAAGAGGCGCTGGGCTGAAGCCCAAGCGGGCGCGCAGCTGCAGCGCTTCCGTCGGGAGATGGCGGGCAGGCGGGCGCCGAGCCACCCCAGCAGAGCCGGCGCGGGGTCCTGGCCATTCCCTATCCCAGCGTGCCCCGCGGCTGCGCTCGCTCTTTCTCGCCGCCATCTTGGCCCGGTGCTGCTGAGGTGAGGGCGGCCGGCGGAGCTGCGGAGGCGCAGGCGGGACAGGGCCGGGGCGAAGCGGCCTCGGAGGCGGGCGCGCGGGCGCGGCGCGCGTCGGTGGGCGGGCGGGCGCGGCCGGGTCCGGCGGCGGGCGGCGGCAGGATGGCTCGGATGCGGGCTGGATGCTGCCGGGCCCTGGCCCGGGCCGATGCCGCAGAGGCCCTCTGCCTGGGCGGGGAGAGCCCTGGCTGCCCGGACGCCCCCGGTCCGCGTCCGTGACGCGCTGGTGGTGCGAATGGGCCCGGGAAGGAGCCCTACGCATGAGCGCAGGCATCTGTCTTGCTCGGCTCGTGGAGGAGAAGGCTGTCAGTGGCTGCTCGCCCTGACGCCTCTGCGCTACCCCCAGTACCAGCGGCAGTGCGCCTACGTACACCAGGTGCTGGGGAACATGGGCGGGAGGGCGCTGTCGCGCTCCTGCCTGCTGGTGGGTTTCCCGCGGCAGCTGGCCGGCCGCTGTGTGAACAGAATGCTGGACGAGATGGACCCTTGGTCTGATCCAGCATGGCGCTGAAGTTCTTATGATTCAGTAGGCCGGATGTCTTCATGCGCAGATCCACACTGATGGTCCTTTTCCCCAGCCAGGTGTCCCCAAGCCGGGCATGAAAACAGGAACCCACCCCCCTTTGATCTGTCCCCGGTGTTTGGTATTCAGAGATATGCTACCTCTGGATATGGAGGTCCCCTTGAGCGATGACAGCGGCCAATGGATATTGGTGGATCTACTCTCCCGTGAATTTCTACAGTTCCCTTTATTTGTGCGAGTTTTTTGAAGGAACAAAATAAATAACCTTTGTCTGACCAGGATTGACTGATTGCTAGTCCAGGTGGGCTGCTTTAAGCTTAAAAAGGTAAAGGTAAAGGTGTCCCCAACCAGTCGTGTCCGACTCTAGGGTGCAGTGCTCATTCCCGTTTCTAAGCCCAAGAGCCAGCGCTGTCGGAGAAGACTAGATCCTGCCCTGTTTTGTTGGTTCTTGGGGAGCGTGATATTTAAAGCTGAGAAATGTTTTTAAGACTAATTAGCCATAGCTCAGTGGTAGAGCACATGCCTTGTAAGTAGAAGGTCCTTCTGATCACCGGTGTCTCCAGTGAAAAGGTTTTTGGCTGCGAAAGACTCATAGAATCATAGAATAGTAGGGTTGGAAGGGGCTTACAAGGCCATCGAGTCCAACCCCCTGCTCAGTGCAGGAATCCAAGTCAGAGCATCCCTGACAGATGGCTGTCCAGCCTTGTCTTGAATGCCTCCAGTGTGGGAGAGCCCACCACCTCCCCAGGGAATTGGTTCCACTGTCGTATTGCTGTAACAGTCAGGAAGTTTCTCCTGATGTTCAGCCGGAATCTGGCTTCCTGTCACTTGAGCCCATTCTTCCGTGTCCTGCACTCTGGGATGATGGATAAGAGATCCTGGCCTTCTTCTCTGTGACAACCTTTCAAGTACTTGAAGAGTGCTATCATATCTCCCTTCAGTTTTCTCTTCTCAAGGCTAAACATGCCCAGTTCTTTCAGTCTCTCTTCATAGGCCTTTGTTTCCAGTCCCCTGATCATCTTTGTTGCCCTCCTCTGAACCTTCTCCAGCTTGTCTGCATCCTTCTTAAAGTGTGGTGCCCAGAACTGGACACAGTACTCCAGATGAGGCCTAACCAGTGCTGAGTAGAAGGGAACCAGTACTTCCCAGGATTTGGAAGCTATGCTTCTATTAATGCAGCCCAAAATAGCATTTGCCTTTTTTGCAGCCACATCACATTGTTGGCTCCTATTCAGCTTGTGATCGACAACAATTCCAAGATCCTTCTCGCTTGTCATGTTGTTGAGCCACGTATCCCCCATCTTGTAACTGCATTTGGTTTCTTTTTCCTAGGTGCAGAACTTGGCCTTTATCCCTATTAAATGTCATCCTGTTGTTTTCTGCCCAGCACTCCAGTCTATCCAAATCACTTTGAATTTTGTTTCTGTCTTCCAAAGTATTAGCTATCCCGCCCAATTTTGTGTCATCTGCACATTTGATCAGCATGCCCTGCACCTCCTCCTCCAAGTCATTAATAAAAATGTTGAAGAGCACTGGGCCCAGGACTGAGCCCTGCGGTACCCCACTCGTTACCGCTCCCCAGTTGGAGAAGGTCCCATTGATAAGCACTCTTTGAGTCCGATTCTGTAGCCAACTGTGGATCGATCAGATCGTTGTTTCATCTAGCCCACTTTGAGCTAGTTTGCTCATCAGGAGATCATGGGGCACTTTGTCGAAAGCTTTGCTGAAGTCGAGGTATATGATGTCTACAGCATTCCCACGGTCTACAAGGGAGGTTACTTGATCAAAAATGAGATCAGATTTCTCTGGCAGGACTTGTTTTTGACAAATCCATGTTGGCTTCGAGTAATCACGGCATTGTTTTCAAGGTGCTTGCAGATGGATTGCTTTATCACCTGCTCCAGAATTTTCCCAGGGATTGATGTCAGACTGACTGGTCTGTAGTTCCCAGGTTCCTCCTTTTTGCCCTTTTTGAAGATAGGGACAACATTAGCCCTCCTCCAGTCATCTGGCACTTCCCCCGTCCTCCATGATTTCTCAAAGAGAATAGACGGCGGTTCTGAGAGTTCTTCTGCCAGTTCCTTTATGACTCTAGGATGCAGTTCATCCGGCCCTGGAGATTTGAACTCATTCAAAGTAATGAGGTGTTCCTTGACCATATGCCTATCGATCTCAAGCTGCAATCCTGCCCCTTCAGCCTGTTCTTCGCCTTTGCCAGGGGGGTTATAGACCCTCTTTTGGGAGAAGACTGAGCCAAAGTAGGAATTGAGCACCTCTGCCTTTTCTTCGTCATCTGTTATCGTTTTGCCATCCGTATTTAATAGCTGATTCCTCGCCTTGCCTGAGACACTGGAAAGTGGCTGCCAGTCAAGAGCAGACAATTCTGTAGACATTAAGAACAGACAGAAAGGAGTACCAGTACACACTAATGTGCAGCCTTCCCCAACCTGGTGCCTGGGAGTTGTAGTCGGATGCGTCTGGATGGCACCAGGTTGGGGAGGCTGCAACACTGCATACTTGTCTGCTTCAATCACTATTTATGCACCTGGCAAAGCAGGCTCTGGTCCACAAACCCTGATTTCTCAAAATCTTTAGTATTTTAAGTGCCAGAGGTTGCTTAGACAAACTCATGAAGGTGGATAGGTCTGGTGATGATAACTAGCTGTGATAATTAAATGGAGCCTCTAAGTTCAGGAGTAGTGTACCTGAGCACCAGTTGCAGGGCGGCGGTGCTGTTTGTGGGCTTCCCTGGGACATTTGGCTAGCAACTATTGGAAACAAGGATGCTGGACTAGATGTGCCCTTGTGGTC
Organism: Heloderma suspectum; assembly: GCF_057233095.1. NCBI lineage: Eukaryota > Metazoa > Chordata > Lepidosauria > Squamata > Helodermatidae > Heloderma > Heloderma suspectum. Next base: position 324,964,934 of record NC_139460.1, on the reverse strand, counting down.
TGCTCCAGCAGGGCTGCTGTTGTTGTTCAGCCGTGTCCGACTCTTCGTGACCCCATGGACCATAGCACGCCAGGCCTTCCTGTCCTGCGCTCTCTCCCGGAGCGTGCTCAAGTTCATATTCATTGCATCAGTGATGCTATCTAGCCATCTCATCCTCTGCCGTCCCCTTCTCCTTTTGCCTTCAGTCTTTCCCAGCACCAGGGTCTTTTCCAGAGAGTTTTCTCTTCACATTAGGTGGCCAAAATATTTGCGCTTCAGCTTCAGTATCTGTCCTTCCAATGAGCACCCAGGGTAGATTTCCTTTAGGATGGACTGATTTGACCTCCTTGCAGTCCAGGGGACTCGTAAGAGTCTTCTCCAGCACCACAGTTCGAGAGCATCGATTTTTCGGCGCTCAGCCTTCCTTATAGTCCAGCTCTCACAGCCATACGTTACTACTGGTAAAACCATAGCTATGATTATACGAACCTTTGTTGGCAAGGTGATGTCTCTGCTTCTTACTATGCTGTCTAGGTGTGCCATAGCTTTCCTCCCAAGGAGCAAGCGTCTTTTAATTTCATGGCTACAGTCACTGTCTGCGGTGATCTTGGAGCCCAAGAAAGTAAAATCTGTCACTGCTTCCATTTCTTCCCCTTCTATATGCCACGAAGTGTTGGGGCCAGATGCCATGATCTTCGTTTTTTTAATGTTGAGTTTCAAACCAGCTTTTGCACTCTCCTCTTTCACCCTCAACAAGAGGCTCTTGAGGTCCTCTTCACTTTCTGCCATTAGGGTGGTATCATCTTCGTATCTGAGGTAGTTGATAATTCTCCCGGCAATCTTAATTCCGACCTGTGATTCATCCAACCCGGCGTTTCTCATGATGTACTCCGCATACAACTTAAATAAGCAGGGCGACAATATGCAGCCTTGTCGTACTCCTTTCCCAATTTTGAACCAATCGGTTGTTCCATGTCCGGTTCTTACTGTTGCTTCTTGAACCTCGTACAGGTTTCTCAGGAGACAGGTAAGGTGGTCTGGTACTCCCATCTCTTTCAGAATTTGCCGCAGTTTGTTGTGATCCACACAATCAAAGGCTTTAGCGTAGTCAGTGAAGCAGAAACAGACGTTTTTCTGGAATTCTCTTGCTTTCTCCATGATCCAGCGAATGTTGGCGATTTGATCTGTAGTTCCTCTGCCTCTTCAAAACCCAGTTTGTACTTCCAGTAGTTCTCGGTTCGCATACTGCTGAAGCCTAGCTTGTAGGATTTTGAGCGTAACCTTGCTGGCATGTGAAATGAGCGCAATTGTATGGTAGTTTGAACACTCTTTGGCATTGCCCTTCTTTGGCACTGGAATGTAAACTGATCTTTTCCAGTCTTGTGGCCACTGTTGAGTGTTCCAAATTTGTTGGCATATTGAGTGCAGCACTTTAACAGCATCATCTTTTAGGATTTTAAATAGCTCAGCTGGAATACTGTCATCTCCACCAGCTTTGTTGTTAGTAATGCTTCCTACGGCCCACTTGACTTCACGCCCTAGGATGTCCGGCTCAAGGTCAGTGACCGCACTATCATGGCTATCAGGGACATTAAGATCTTTCCTGTATAGTTCTTCTGTGGTAGTGGTAATTCTAATGAGCTGGCAGAGGAGTGCAGGCAACTGTAGTAGCTAGGAAATTTTATCTCAGACAAGCCATTGTTCTTTAAGATCTATTCCCCTGTTGCAGATTGAGTTGCTAATACTGCCCTACCTTCCAGGGTTATTGTAAGAGCTCATGTGGAGTGCTTTGAACATTACTGATGTGTCACATCTGTATCATGTTCCTCCTCCAAGGACCTCAGGATGGGATAAATGGGTTTTATTCCTCTGTTCTCACAACAACTACTTGAGGTATTGGTCTGGTTCAGTGTATAATGAACACACAAAAGGGGAGAGTGAGGATAAGCACGTTGGTTCCACTTCCTGCCACTGGCCTTGTCATCCCCCTTGTGTTGATAGACAGCATATTCAGTGGGATCTTTTTGTATCTTTGTAGGCTCCCTATGTGATTTAGAGCCTGAATGGGTACAAAAGGTGTTTAAACACTGTTTAATGACTACCTGAATATTGTTAGAGTGTATTGCCCAGTGGGATCAGCAGGAATCTAAACCAGTGTCTCTCCAGGCTAGTTCTAATGCTACTATGGCACACTGGCTCAGCCAGACAGGACTATATAAATGCTAGGCAGAATTCTCAACTAGTCAGTGTTATATAATCCTGAGCACTTTTGGATATTAAATGTTCGTCCAAATAGGATTTTACATTGCTTGTGAAAGGTGTTTTCGTTCTGTAGCCTTTCATCCAAGCTATTTCACCAGTCTTGGTACAGCCCACATTTAAAAAAAACAATAATTGAGCCATTGTTAGGGAGTTGGAAGAGGGAAAAAGCTCTTTTGTCTATGTACTTGTTTGCTGGTAAGTTTAGTAGCCTTATTGGGGCAGGTGGGGAGGCACACAAATGGCTTACTCATACTTTCTGGTGAAGTGTAGAGGAGGAAAGTAGGCAGGGGGAGCAGTGAATTTACGGCACTTGGACCCCAAATTATAAGGGTATCTCTTGGATGAGTGAGTTTTGCTGGTAACCTCGGTGTGAAGTTCTTGGTTATCCTAGTCAGTCTTTACTTTCTATGTAAGGAAGACTAGAATTACCCATCCCAGACGAGGCACATTTATCGGGCACATACTGAGCACTGCATATCCCAGCTGATAGCTCTTGTTGCTTCCTTCCTTAGGACTACTGGAGATAGGACTTCAAGGCAAGACCATGACTGGCAGGTAGGAAACTGCATTCCCTGGAAATTCTTACTTCCCTCTTACAACCTCTCTTACATGTGTTTCTGTCTTGCATCTTCCTTTGTTATGCAGGCCTTCACTGTGTCACATGTATAGACTAGTGCCAGCGTACTTAGAAGCTACAAAAGGGTTGTGTGTTAAATATCCTAGTGCTATAGAAGCATCTATATTTTTCTCAAGTAATTCTGGTTGTAGCATGCTTTGGGCTGATATGGAATCTGAATGGATCTGCAGTCCTTATGTTCTAATAAAGTGTGCTGGAATGGCTGGGACTTAATTCTGTGTGCACTTTGTTCCCTAGGTTGTGGTCGAAAGCCACTTTTGCTGGCTACAAGCGAGGCCTCCGAAACCAAAGAGAGCACACAGCTCTTCTGAAGATTGAGGGCGTTTATTCCCGCAATGAGACAGAATTCTACTTAGGGAAGAAATGTGCCTACGTGTACAAAGCAAAAAAGTGAGTGCCTATCTCTAATGGGGAACAGTGCCTCATAAACTTGATCTTGTGGGGTCCCTCAGGGTTCTGTTTTGTCCCCCATGCTATTTAACATATACATGAAACCACTGGGGGAGGTTGTCCAGAGTTTTGGGTTTCGGTGTCACCAGTACGCTGATGACACCCAACTCTACTTTTCCTTTCCATCTAATTCCAAGGAAGCTGTTGGGGTGCTGAACCGGTGTCTGTCGGCAGTAATGGACTGGATGAGGGCAAACAAATTGAAGCTTAATCCAGACAAGACAGAGGTGCTCCTGGTCAGTCAAAAGGTAGATCAGGGAATAGGGATACAGCTTGTGCTGGATGGGGTTACGTTCCCCCTGAAGACACAGGTTCACAGCTTGGGTGTACTTCTGGATTCAGCCCTGAGCCTGGATGCCCAGGTCTCAGCGGTGGCCAGGAGTGCATTTGCACAGCTAAAGCGAGTGCGCCAGCTGCGCCCGTTCCTTGAGATGTCTGACTTGGCCACAGTGATACATGCCTTAGTTACATCCCGTTTGGATTACTGTAACGCACTCTACGTGGGGCTGCCTCAGAAGAGTGTTCGGAAACTTCAGCTGGTTCAAAGAGCTGCTGCCAGACTGCTGACTGGGGCTGGTTACAGGGAGCATACATCTCCCCTGTTAAAACAGCTTCACTGGCTCCTGGTCTGTTTCCGGGCACAATTCAAAGTGCTGGTTATGTCCTATAAAGCCCTATACGGCTCGGGTCCAGGTTATCTGAAAGACCGTATTCTCCCTTATGAGCCTACTCTTGCCCTGAGATCTTCAGGGGAAGCCCGTCTCGCTGTCCCTCCATCACAGGCACGTCTGATGGGAAAGTGGGAGAGGGCCTTCTCGGTGGCTGCCCCAAGGCTCTGGAACTCCCTTCTCAGGGAGGCGAGAGTGGCACCCTCCTTGATATGTTTTCGTAGGCATGCAAAAACGTTTTTGTTCCAGCAGGCCTTTGGGGATAACTAGTCTGGACCTGGGAAAATGCGACGTATGGATACCATTTTTGTTGTTCTGGTTGTCTTTTAATGCTTTAATATCTTTACAATTTTAATATTGATGATTTAATTATATTTTTAACTTTTGTACAGTTGTATTTATATTTCTATTTATAGGTTTTAATTGTAGCAATTTTAACGTTGTAAGGCCGCTTTGAGTCCCAGTATTGGGAAAAAGGCGGGATATAAATAAATATAATAATAATCATCTTTGTTGTATATTCTTATGACTTGTTTTCAAAGCCACAGCAGTGTGTACTATCAATGAGTTTTACTTTGTCTCATAAAATGGTGAACTCTGGTCTAGAGCATAGTTAGCAATTAAACCTGTGTTTTTGTCTCAGTTAAGCCCGGGGGGGGGGGGGGGTGTGAAAAAAGCAAAACTGGTATGCATTTATTTTTCTTTGTCGTATTGTACGTGTTTGGAGCAATATGACCTCAGATGCTGTGATGTGAATAATTGGGCCGAGAGAGGTCATGGGGCAATGAAGGAGTATTAGACTTGGACCAGGGAAACTGGGGTCCAAATGGCTGTTCTGCCATGGCTCTTACTGAGTGATCTTGGGCAAGTCGCTTGTCGTTCAGCCCAACAGGTTGGAACTGTATGCTGAAGGTCCCAGGTTCAGTCCCTGGTATCTTCAGTTAAAAGGATCAGGGTGAAAGTAATGTGGGAAACCCCTCCTTGGGAGCAAGCAGCTGTCCATCAAAGTAGACAGCATAGAGCTAGACAGACAAATTGCCTGACCTGGTGATTCGTATGATGAGGTGCTTTTCAGGCTAAAATGCAGAATACTTGATTACTAAGCTTCTTGGAGAAAGAGTGAGATATAAATATGCCAAGTAAAATAAAAGTCCCAGGCAGCTAAACACTTTTGGATCCTGGTGCTTACGAATTTTGCCATTATTTCCATCCCACTGCTAGGATTTTATGCTGGTCTCTAACAAGTCTGGCACCTAGTAACTGGGAACGTTGCAAGATCAGCGGTAACCCCATGCCTACCTGCCTAGTCTGAAAAGGGCCAAGTCAGAAAAGAAAAAGAGGTGTCCTCTTTATGGTACTATTTCGTCTGCTGCTTCAGTTTGGAGTAACTTAAAGATATGAGGCTGGAGTTACATGCAGCAGAACTGTTAGTTGTCTGGATGTTTTCTCCTTTTGGTGGAGTATTTATTTTTTATTATATTTATATACCACCCAGTAGCTGAAGCGCCCTGGGTGGTTCACAACAATACCATAAAATACAAGACAACAAAACACAGACGATAAAATTCAGTATAAAATTGGAAAGTTTAAAACTACAATATAAAGCAAAAATAATAGTGCGACAATTTAAAATCCAATACCAGATATAAAACTAAAAAAAAACTAAAATGTCTGGGAGAATAAAAAGGTCTTCATGTGGCACCAAAACGAGCACAATGTAGGCACCAGGTGAACCTCTCTGGGAAACTCATTTCACAGCCAGGGTGCCATACCAGAAAAGGCCCTTTTCTTAGCAGCCACCCACCTCACTTCCTTTGACAGGGGCTCCCAGAGAAAGACCCCTGAAGCTGAACTTAGGGTCTGGGCAGGTGTACATGGGAGGAGACGATCCTTCAGGTAGTCTGGATCCAAGCTGTTTAGGACTTTAAATGTTAGTACCAGCACATTGAATAGGGCCCAAACATGGTCTGGCAGCCAGTGCAGGTGGAAAAGTACTGGCATAATATGATCACATTGGCCAGTCCTTGTTAACAGTCTTGCTGCCCCTTTTTGGTCCAGCTGAAGTTTCCAGAGTGTCCTCAAACACAGCCCCACATATAACACGTTGCAGTGATCCAAATGAGAGATTATCAGAGCATGGACAACTGTAGCTAGGCTATCTCTGGCCAGATAAGGACATAGTTGGTATATCAGCCTAAACTGATAAAAGGTGTTCCATGCCGCCGAATCCACCTGTGCCTCGAGTGGCAGTTCTGGATCAAAGCACCCCCAAACTATGAACCTTATCCTTTAGGGGGAGTGCAGCCCCCTCCAGAAGATGCTGAACAGCACTTAGCCAGGCAGACGAACCACCCACCAACTGTACCTCCATCTTGTCTGGACTGAGTCTCAGTTTATTGGGCCTCATCCAGTTCATTACCACACCCAGGCGCTGGTTCAGAACACCCACTGCCTCACCTCAGTTTAATGAAAATGAGAGATAGAACTGGGTGTCACCCACATATTGGTAACACCTCAGTACTTGCTACAGTTTGCAGCTAATGCGGATGATTGCTACCCCATTGAATCCTATTCACCTGCTGCGTAGTTGGTTGACAAAGTGATCTAAAGCTTGTGTCTGCTGAAGTCACTGGTAGAGATTGAAACCTGGCAGAAAGATCAGCCTTTCCTTGTTCTCTCTGTTTCTGTGGAACCAACAAAGGAAGCACAGCCTGAGCTGGTATTTAGAATTATTGCACTGCTATAAGAATTTCCCAAAGCCCTTTTTCCATTCTGTAGTTGTCCTGCTTTGGAGAAAAAACACTAAATGGACTGTGCTGTGAGGATAAAATGGAACAGTTCTCATTTTGCAAGGATCTACATGTTCATCACGTTCGCATGTTCATTTATTATTGCTTGTAACATGTGGACGACTTGGATGTATGAGTCGTCACGGAGAGAACTTCCATATTGCCTGATATCTACTCAGCTACGTACTTTTCAATTGAGACAGTTCACATCTTCAAGTGGCATGCATGCATGAGCTGGAGCAGAGTTCCGAGCACTCCTGTATTTGGCCCAGGTGCAGAAGGTTCTGAGGCTTAATAGCTTGCCTGTTTCTCTTTGTCAGCAACACTGTGACTCCTGGCGGCAAACCCAACAGGACCAGAGTAATTTGGGGGAAGGTGACGCGCGCCCACGGCAACAGCGGCATGGTGCGAGCCAAGTTCCGCTCTAACCTCCCTGCCAAAGCCATTGGACACAGGATCCGAGTGGTGAGAATGAGAGACGTGTGTCTTTAGCAGGCCTGAGCTCTGGACAGGAGACTGGCCTTTTGAACGAACAGCTGTATAAACTGCTTCCAGGATTTCTTAATAAATGGGAAGGCAGGGCATACATTCTCAAATAAATAAATAAAAGGAATACCGAGAGAATGTTTCTTTGTCAGTAGCTTGGCACCCATGTACTTTATCTTGCTGTTTCCCCATGGTTGCAGTGGGTGTCACAGTCGACTATGGTGTATTGTGGAGGGCTGGTAACTGATAGCGCTACTTTACTTTGGGAATCTAATTCACATGCAGAAAATATGTTTCAAGAGGCTCATGATTCCCCATGGCTCCTAATAAATGTCTTTAAACCCTCCACGTGCTAGTGTGGTGAAGTAGTTAATATAAGACTTGATTAAGTCACTCCGTTATTTTCAGCAAATCTAGTTGTCAGTGTAACCTCCCTCTAGTAGTAGTTGTAAGGATAGATAAGAAAAAGGGAAACAGTTGGGCTTGAACCCAGCACCCACTCCCAGAGATCTCTAGGAACTGCATCTCAAGCTCTTTCCCTAGCACTGTTGCCAGTTGTTGCTGAAGTTTTGGTGCTGATAGTTGGAGTTATTATCCCTTTGCTATGAGGCCCTCTTGTAGGGCAAAGGGTCATCTGGCCCTTCTGGGCAGTGGTGAGATGTTTTATCGCCCCTTGGGAATGACAGCTGATAGATTCTTGGGCTAGTACTGAAAGGCAGCAGCTCTTTGCTCCTGGGCAGACAAGGAAGGTAGGACGTGGCACTTGAAGAATCTTTCCAGTATGTCTAGAGATACTTGAAGCTGATGAAATGTTTGTCTGAATCACAGGTGACAATGTAATTTTGACACTTCTGGAGGGTCCCTACATGTGATGCAGAGCCTATGAATAAAAAATGGAAGTAGGTTTTCTTAACCTAGGGTTGAATCCAGTGTTTGTCCCACTTAGAGTACTAAAGTCACATTAATTTCAGTGGCTCTACTCTAGGTAGGATTAACACTGGATTCAATCTCTTGCTAGGTATTAGGCATTAGATGTTTCTGTGATTCCCCTGATGAATTTCTAACTTTTCCTTTTCTGTTCTTTTTACAGATGCTGTATCCATCTAGAATCTAAATTTGGACTGAAAATAAAATTCAGAGTATATTCCATTTTTATACATTTGGTCTTGTCTTGCCTTTTGTTACTGGTCCCTGTGGTTCATACATAAGGTGATTTGTGCTCTAAACAGGCAGTAGAGGATTGTTGTTAACAAAGACAATGAAGTAACAGATTCCTTTTAAAATAAAGCAGTAACCCATATTCATGGTAATTTCCAGTGCTAGCATTCTCGCTCCTATTCAGGCTGACTGTTAGGACTTAAGATACCTAAGATCTCCAAGAGAATACAGCCGAAGTAAATCCTTCTGTAGCTAGTCCACATCAGAAAACCTGATCCCAGTTTAATCAGTTTCATGTCAGCTGAAGAGCGTGATAGTTTATGGTAGTTCTGAATCCCACATATTCTGCTATGCTGTGACTGTACAGCAGGGGTTGGGCAACTTGTGGCGATATCAGTAGGGATCAGAAAAAACAGCTGTACGACTGGAAACCAAAATAAAAAAAAGGAATAGCTGCACCAGTTGAATTCCCAATGCCTGGGAATTCCCAACACATCTCTTAACCAAGGGGAAAACTCTTAGACTTTTCTGGAGGATTCCCTCTCCCTTGGTTGGGCAACTTGTGGCACTCCAGATATTTTCACCTACAATTCCCATCAGCTCAGCCCAGTGGTGAGGGATCATCGGAGTTGTAGTCTAAAACATCTGGAAGGCCACAAGTTGCCTAGCCCTGCTTTACAGTTTAATTGCTTGCTTGGTTCCAGTGGAAATTGCCATTTGGATTTCTTCCTCCACCCATCTCGACATATTCGAAGTAACTGTGACTGATTTTTCACCAAATGTATGGATTAAATTAGATGCCTAAACTTGAACAGTAGGAGTATAGGAAGCTGGATGAACTTAAAATTGTGTCGTATCCTTGTATTAGTGATGTGTGCCCACCAGTAAAAGGTAAAAGGTAAAGGTGTCCCCAACCAGTCGTGTCCGACTCTAGGGTGCGGTGCTCATCCCCGTTTCTAAGCCGAAGAGCCAGCGCTGTCCGAAGACGCTTCCGTGGTCATGTGGCCGGCATGACTGAACACCGAGGTGCACGGAACGCTGTTACCTTTCCCGCCGAGGCGGTACCTATTTATCTACTTGCAATTTCTTGCTTTCGAACTGCTAGGTTGGCAGGAGCTGGGACTGAAGACGGGAGCTCACTCCGTCACGCAGCACTCGGGTCTCGAACTGCTGACCTTCCAGTCTGCAGTTCAGCGTCTTAACCACTAAGCCACCGCGGCCACTGTGCCCACCAGTACTCTCTCCCAATTGTTTAGTTCCCTGGCCACCAGTGTTGCCTTCACCTTGTATTAGCCTTGCCAATAATTGAATTGTGTTGTTGTTGTTCAGTCCTTCATTCGTGTCTGACTCTTCGTGACCCCATGGACCATAGCACGCCAGGCCTTCCTGTCCTCTGCTCTCTCCCGGAGCATGCTCAAGTTCATATTCATTGCATCGGTGATACTATCTAGCCATCTCATCCTCTGCCGTCCCCTTCTCCTTTGGCCTTCAGTCTTTCCCAGCACCAGGGTCTTTTCCAGTGAGTTTTCTCTTTGCATTAGGTGGCCAGAATATTTGAGCTTCAGCTTCAGGATCTTCCAATGAGCAGTCAGGGTTGATTTCCTTTAGGATTGACTGATATGACCTCCTTGCAGTCCAGGGGACTCATAAGAGTCTTCTCCAGCACCACAGTTCGAGAGCATCGATTTTTCGGCGCTCAGCCTTCCTTATAGTCCAGCTCTCACAGCCATACATTACTACTGGGAAAACCATAGCTTTGATTAGACGGACCTTTGTCGGCAAGGTGATGTCTCTGCTTCTTACTATGCCGTCTAGGTGTGCCATAGCTTTCCTCCCAAGGAGCAAGCGTCTTTTAATTTCATGGCTACAGTCACTGTCTGCGGTGATCTTGGAGCCCAAGAAAGTAAAATCTGTCACTGCTTCCATTTCTTCCCCTTCTATATGCCACGAAGTGTTGGGGCCAGATGCCATGATCTTCGTTTTTTTAATGTTGAGTTTCAAACCAGCTTTTGCACTCTCCTCTTTCACCCTCAACAAGAGGCTCTTTAGATCCTCTTCGCTTTCTGCCATTAGGGTGGTATCATCTTCGTATCTGAGGTTGTTGATAATTCTCCCAGCAATCTTAATTCCGACCTCTGATTCGCCCAACCCGGCGTTTCTCATGATGTACTCTGCATAGAAGTTAAATAAGCAGGGCGACAATATGCAGCCTTGTCGTACTCCTTTCCCAATTATGAACCAATCGGTTGTTCCATGTCTGGTTCTTACTGTTGCTTCTTGACCCTCATACAGGTTTCTCAGGAGACAGGTAAGGTGGTCTGGTACTCCCATCTCTTTCAGAATTTGCCGCAGTTTGTTGTGATCCACACAATCAAAGGCTTTAGCGTAGTCAGTGAAGCAGAAACAGACGTTTTTCTGGAATTCTCTTGCTTTCTCCATGATCCAGCGAATGTTGGCAATTTGACCTCTAGTTCCTCTGCCTCTTCGAAACCCAGCTGGTACTTCCGGTAGTTCTCGATTCGCATACTGCTGAAGCCTAGCTTGTAGGATTTTGAGCATAACCTTGCTGGCATGGGAAATGAGCGCAATTGTACGGTAGTTTGAGCACTCTTTGGCATTGGAATGTAAACTGACCTTTTCCAGTCTTGTGGCCACTGTTGAGTGTTCCAAATTTGTTGACATATTGAGTGCAGCACTTTAACAGCAGCATCTTTTAGGATTTTAAATAGCTCAGCTGAAAGACTGTCATCTCTGCTAGCTTTGTTGTTAGTAATGCTTCCTAAGGCCCACTTGACTTCACTCTCGAGGATGTCCGGCTCAAGTTCAGTGACCACACTATCATACCTATCAGGGACATTAAGATCTTTCCTGTATAGTTCTTCTGTGTATTCTTTCCACCTCTTCTTAATCTCATCTGCTTCTGTTAGGTCCCTGCCTTCTTGGTCCTTTATCATGCCCGTCTTTGCACAAAACGTTCCCTTGAGATCTCCGATTTTCTTGAAGAGATCTCTAGTCTTTCCCATTCTGTTGTTTTCCTCAATTTCTTTGCATTGTTCATTTAAGAAGGCCTTCTTGTCTCTCCTTGCTGTTCTCTGGAACTCTGCATTCAGTTGGATATATCTTCCCCTTTCTCCCTTGCTTTTCGCTTCCCTTCTTTCCTCAGCTACTTGTAAAGCCTCCTCAGACAGCCACTTGGCTTTCTTGCATTTCTTTTTCTTTGGGATGGATTGAGTTGCTGCCTCCTGAACAATGTTACGGACCTCCGTCCATAGTTCCTCAGGCGCTCTGTCTATCAGGTCTAATCGCTTAAATCTATTCTTCACCTCCACTGTATATTCATAAGGGATATGATTGAGGTCATACCTGAATGGTTTAGCGGTTTTCCCTACGTTCTTCAATTTAAGCCAAACAATAATTGAATTTCCAGGTGCCAATTCAGAAGATCATTTCTTTGCCTTTCACATGTCTACAGCAGCAAAACGGGCTGCAGCTGTTTATCCCACCCTGCTTCTCTGCTGCTGTCTTCAGCCACCATTCTACCTGCTGAAGAAAGTCCCAGTGCACAAGGGAGGGTGGGAAAAGAGGGTGAATATGTGGCTCAAGCCTTTTGCAGAACTGTTAGGAACATGGAAGGCTGCCTTACACCCTTGGTCCATCTAGCTCAGCATTGCTTGCACTGCCTGGCAGGGGCTGTCAGGCCGGAGGCTTTCCCAGCCCTTCCTGAAGATGCCAAGCATGAACCTGGACCTTCTGCATACAAAGCCTGTCTCCAACTGAGCTATGGTTGGAACCTGGCAACCTTAGCTGAGAATCTCGGTGAGCAAAGGTTATAACCAAGGAAATGTTTCTCTTAGTTGCGGCCTTGGCAGCCTAAATATACGCCCAGAAATGAAGATGAGGAGCATGGTGTGCAGCACAACTTCTGTTTCCAGTAGCGCAGGGCGGCTGATCTCAGGTGATGGTCCGCACTATTCTGCATGTTCAGACTTTTCCTGCACAAACACTATGAAGTTAGTCTGACTAAGTGTTGACCTCTTGTGTGTACTACGATATACTGAACTTTGGAGCAATGCAAGAAGTGTTTGGGTAGGCTTTGCAAGGGAAAATCTTCTTGGAGTGAATAGTCAAAGCTAAAGAAATGTGAATTCTCTACCAAGGTGGCCCAATTCATCCCTAAGAAAAGCTGTGGTCTGTGTTAGGTACACGTGACAACGAAGCACAATCGCTTCTCTGTTCTGCTGCGATGAATCAGGAGGAGGCTCGGACCCCCATCAGCTGCTCAAGGCTTGCTAGCATTACAGCTTTTCTAAGATACAAGGAGGCCTGAAGCAGTGGTGGGGGATCTGTGGCCTTCCAGATGAGGGACTTCAGCTCCCATCAGCCCCAACCAGCATGGCCCATGGTCAGGGATGTTGGGAGATCATAGAAGAGTAGGGTTGGAAAGACCCTACAAGACCATCGAGTCCAGCCCCCTGCTCACTGCAGGAATCCAAGTCAGAGCTGACAGATGGCTGTCCAGCCTCATCTTGAATGCCTCCTGTGTGGGAGAGCCCACCACCTCCCTAGGTAATGGGTTCCATTGTCGCATTGGTCTTACAGTCAGGAAGTTTCTCCTGATGTTCAGCCGGAATCTGGCTTCCTGTCACTTGAGCCCATTATTCCGTGTCCTGCACTCTGGGATGATCGAGAAGAGAAGCTGGTGTAGTGGCAAGAGTGTTGAAATGGGAGCTGGGAGATCCGGGTTCTAGTCCCCACTCGGCCATGGAAGCTCACTGGGTGACTTTGGGCCAGTCACACACTCTCAGCCCAACCTACCTCACAGGGTTGTTGTTGTGAGGATAAAATGGAGAGGAGGAGGATCATGTAAGCCGCCTTGAGTGCCTTGCAAGAGGAAAAAAGGCGGGATATAAATGCAATAATAAATAATAAATAAACCTTTCAAGTCCTTGAAGAGCGCTATCCTATCTCCCCTCAGTCTTCTCAAGGCTAAACAGGCCCAGTTCTTTCAGGCTCTCTTCACAGGGCTTTGTTTCCATTCTCCTGATCATCTTTGTTGCCCTCCTCTGAACCCTCTCCAGCTTGTCTGCATCCTTCTTAAAGTGTGGTGCCCAGAACTGGACACAGTACTCCAGATGAGGCCTAAGCAGTGCTGAGTAGAGGGGAACTAGTACTTCCCGGGATTTGGAAGCGATGCTTCTATGAATGCAGCCCAAAATAGTATTTGCCTTTTTTACAGCCACATCCCATTGTTGGCTCACATTCAGCTTCTGATCTACAACAATTCCAAGAACTTTCTCGCAGTGTGGTTGAGCCACATATCCCCCATCTTGTAACTGTGCATTCGGTTTCTTTTTCCTAGGTGCAGAACTTGGCCTTTATCCCTATTAAATGTCATTCTGTTGTTTTCTGCACAGCGCTCCAGATCACTTTGAATTTTGTTTCTGTCTTCCAAAGTATTAGCTATCCCGCCCAATTTTGTGTCATCTGCAAATGTGATCAGCATTCCCTGCACCTCCTCCTCCAAGTCATTAATACAAATGTTGAAGAGCACTGGGCCCAGGACTGAGCCCTGCGGTACCCCGCTCGTTACCTCTCCCCAATTTGAGAAGATCCCATTGGTAAGCACTCTTGAGTCCGATTCTGTAGTCAACTGTGGATCCACCGGATCGTTGTTTCATCTAGCCCACTTTGAGCTAGTTTGCTCATCAGGATATCATGGGGCACTTTGTCGAAAGCTTTGCTGAGGTCGAGGTATATTATGTCCACAGCATTCCCATGGTCCACAAGGGAGGTGACCTGATCCAAATATGAGATCAGATTCATCTGGCAGGATTTGTTCTTGACAAATCCATGTTGCCTTCGAGTAATCACTGCATTGTTTTCAAGGGGCTTACAGATGGAATGCTTTATCATCTGCTCCAGAATTGTCCCAGGGATTGATGTCAGACTGACTGGTCTGTAGTTCCCAGGTTCCTCCTTTTTACCCTTTTTGAAGACAGGGACAACATTAGCCCTCCTCCAGTCATCTGGCAGTTCACTCGTCCCCCATGATTGCTCAAAGAGAATAGACAGTGGTTCTGAGAGTTCTTCTGCCAGTTCCTTTATTACTCTAGGATGCAGTTCATTTGGCCCTGGAGATTTGAACTCAAAATAATGAGGTGTTCCTTGATCATATGCCTATCGACCTCAAGCTGCAATCCTGCCCCTTCAGCCTGTACTTTGCCTTTGCCAGGGGGGTCATAGACGCTCTTTTGGGAGAAGACTGAGCCAAAGTAGGAATTGAGCACTTCTGCCTTTTCTTTGTCATCTATTATCATTTTGCCACCCTCATTTGATAGTTGAACCACCATTTCTTTCATCTGTCTTTTACTATGCACGTAGCTCAAGAAAGCTTTTTTTGTTGTTTTTAGCATCCCTCGCTAACCTCGGCTCGTTCTCAGCTTTAGCCTTCCTGACACCATCCCTGTAATTCTGTGCTACCTGCCCGTACCTGCCTTTGTTTCTTGGCCGCCTTTCCACTTCCTATATGTCCTTTTTTGTTTTTAGGTCATCTCTAAGTTTTTTGTAAAGCCACATTGGCTTATTCTGTTGTCTTCCTCCTCCTTGTTGGAATTGTTTGTAATTGTGCCTTGAGAATTTCCTTTTTTAAAAGCTCCCACCCATCTTGGACTCCTTTTCTCGCTGGAGTCGCTTGCCATGGGACCTTACTTATCATTGTTCTGAATTTATTAAAATCAGCTTTCCTAAAATCCAGGGTATGAGTTTGGCTACACTCGGCTTTTGCTTCCTTTAGAACCATGAACTCATGTATAACATGGTCGCTTTCCCCCAGAGTTCCTGCAACTGCTACTTTACCCACTAGGTCATCTCTGTTGGTTAGGATCAAGTCAAGGATAGCTGATGCTCTAGTTCCTTCCTCTACTTTCTGTAGGCAGAAATTATCAGCAACACTAATCAGGAATCTCTTGGAGGGACCATATTTTGCAGAATTTGTCTCCCAACAAATACCGGGGAAATTGAAGTCCCCCGTTACTACTACATCATGCTTCCTTGAAACATTGGCTATTTGCTTTTCAAAAGTTTCCTCATCTTCTTGATTGGGTGGCCGGTAGTGGGCTCTGACCACCATGTTCCTTTTATTCTTTGCTCCATTCATTTTAACCCAGATGCTCTCGATGGGGCTACCAAGCTCCTCCTCCTGTATTTCTGTGCAGAGATACGTATTTTTCACATATAGTGCAACCCCACCTCCCTTTTTATTCCTCCTGCTCTTTTTGAACAAGTTATATCCTTCAATTGCTGTATTCCAGTCATGAGAGTCATCCCACCAAGTCTCAGTTATACCTATCAAGTCATAATTTCCCTCCTGTATTAAGAGTTCAAGTTCGTTCTGTTTGTTTCCCATACCCTGGGCATTAGTATATAGACATCAAAGACCATGTGCTTCATGGTCTGGCTTTCTTCCTACATGTGTCTGAAGACTATTATTGGGCGCTATTTGAGCTGTTCTCTCCATTGCAGTGCATGAGCCTTCATCCATTGTTACCCCCACCCCCATAGGATTCAGTTTAAAGCCCTCTTGATGAAGTTCTTCATGCTGTGGCCAAACACATTCTTCCCAGCCTTTGTGAGGTGCAACCCATCCCTTGCCAACAGTCCATCTTCCAGGAAGTGTAGCCCGTGGTCCCAGAATCCAAATCTCTCGTCGGCACCACCTTCATCGCCAGTCATTCACCCGGAGTATTTTTCTTTCCCTTTCTATCCTTCTAACTCCTGGAAGGATGGATGAGAAAACTATCTGGGTCCCAAAGTTCTTGAGTTTCCTTCCCAAAGCTTCAAAGTCTCATGTGATTTCTTCATAGCTCCGCTTGGCGGTATCATTGTTCCCACATGGATGAGAAGAAAGGGATATCTGTCAGTGGGCTTTATGAGTGCAGGCAACCTTTCAGTCACGTCTCTAATCCATCCTCCCGGGAGACAGCATACCTGGCGAGTCCACGGGTCTTCGCGACATACTTGGATTTCGATCCCACACAGCAAGGAGTCTCCCACTACTACTCCTCTTCACGTAGCTGTAGGCCTGGGTTTCATCGCCTCTGCTTGGCTGACCTTCAGCCTCTTGCTCACTCTCATGCAGGTTCCCCTGTAATTCTTCCTCTGCAGGCTGTCCTCCATTCTCATCCTCAAATTACCTTGAAACGGTTCCCTAGTTCCACTGCCTCCACTGGTGCCGAGTGTCTTCTTGTTCTTCTGCTCCTGTCACCCTTTTCCAAGGCGTCTCCTCCACTTCATTTTCCCTCACCTCAGGATTTTCCTCTTCTGCCTCAGCTTGCTGTTGCTCTTCTTGCTTCTGTTCTTTGCTTTCCTGCTGTAGTTCCCCCATTCTGTCCAAGAATTCTTCATGTCCTCTTATTCCCCAGAGGGTCGACAGTCGCCACTCCAGTCCTCTTACTTTTTCTTCCAGCAGCGTGATCAACTTGCACTTGTTGCAGGTGTAGGCCATGTTGTTCTCAGGCAAGAAAACAAACTTGGCACACACATTTTGCACGTCACCACCACTGGAGAGTGTTGAGTCTTCCATAGCCTCTTTTCCCTTTTTTGTCTAGCTTCCTGGTTGTTCTAGAGGAGCCTGTGCCTGGTCCTCTACTCTTTGCCTTTGTCTCCTTTGTCTCTTCTGCCACTGCAGCTCCCCTGGCCAACTCCTGTTTGCTTGCTCTGATCTCTCGCTCTCTGGGAGCTTGCTTGCTTCTGTAGTTGCTAGACCAGCTGGAGCAGCTTCCTCTGCTCTGCTCCACTGGGAGGCAGGAAACAGACTGAAGCTTCCTGCCCACTCAGCTGCTGGGAGTACTCAGGCCACGTCTAGATGGCCTAACACTCCGTGGCTTCAGATGCCAAATTGTGCACTAGCTGTCTAGCTCCGTGTCTGTACTGTACCACTGGAGCTGTAGAATGCACATAGGCCGTGCATCTCTCCTGTTTCAAAATCCAGTGAGAAAAGGCCCCTCTGGCAAGACTGCAAGTGGTAGGGGAAGTAGTCATCATATCTTGCATACCCTTGGAACTGGTGTTAAGCATTGTGACTAGATAGGATTTACACCTTCAAGAACTGCAATCACAGGGAAGTCCTGAATCTACTGTCCAACAGTGCTCAAAGCCATTTCCCCCTCTTCTTTGCTGTGTCTCATTTGGACCAAGAACTATTTCCTTTGATCCCTTTGTTCAAACCCCGGGCTTCAAGCCCTCAGTGTTCCGGTTCCCCACTCTGGTCCCACCACTTGGTGGCAGTATCCTCACCAGTCCCACTGAAACCACTGACTTGGTTCCATAGGAAGCGGTCTTCTACTGAGTCAGACCATTGGCCCATCCAGCCTAGTGTCGTCGACACTTGATGGGTTGTGGCTATCCAGGGTTTCATGCAGGAATCTTTCCCAGTCCAGCCTGGAAAAGCTGGGGATTGAACCTGGGACCTGCAT
Organism: Heloderma suspectum; assembly: GCF_057233095.1. Taxonomy (NCBI): domain Eukaryota; kingdom Metazoa; phylum Chordata; class Lepidosauria; order Squamata; family Helodermatidae; genus Heloderma; species Heloderma suspectum. Next base: position 324,947,032 of record NC_139460.1, on the reverse strand, counting down.
GCACGGCATGAGCTCTTCCACTGAGCTACAGCCACTCCCCTTTCTGGCCTCCCAGGAAGCCACACCTGTTCCTAGTGCATAGCAGGCTCAGTAGTTCTGAGGCTCCCAAGGGACTGACACCCCATTCTGGTTGTGTGACAAGCTCAGTTGTCCTGGTTGTGTCCGCCAGCTCTCCTTGCTAAAATCACTATAAGCCAAAGAATGCTGGGGTTTTGCCACCTAGCTTTGCTACCCGTTTGTCCCAGACCACCCAGTTTGTCCCAGACCACCCAGTTCTGGCCCCCAGCTTGAGCTGGAGTGGTGACTCACCACCAGCACCCTTGCCCAAGTCTTTTGCTGCAATCGCAAGGGTTTCTATGCTCCCCAGTGCTGTCTTCAGGAATAATCTGATGGGATCCCAGGAAACGTATTTGCTCTACTTTCTAGAGGTCATTTTCCTACAAATCATAACTTCCGTCCCTGTATACATGTTTGTACAGCATGCTCACATGAGTGTGTTGTGAGTTAGTTGGAAGCCCAACCACTGGAGAGCAGCCTTTTCCCACTTGTCCATGCTCCCTCTTCATACACATGGTCAGCCAATTCTTCCGCAAGCGTTGGTTGACACACCGTGTGGTTTGCAGTCCCAACAGCTCTATTCTGCTCATTTATTGATAATATTTAATAAATATCTTTCAGATATTTATTAAGAGAAAGTTGCATGAAGTGGCTCGCGCACAATGTACTGGAAATCGGTGTGTGTCTGTTTAGTGTAGATACCCAATCCGTTTTGCCACTGCCTTTTGCTACACTGACAAAAGGCTCTCTTGCAATCTCCTCCTCAGACCTCCTTTGCCTTCTCCCAGTTAGCTTTAGGACCCCATGCTGACTAGGGCATGCTAGGAGAAGCCTTCTGTTCCAACACTGAGCAGAGTGTTGGAACCATTTCCCCCACATCTCAAGGCCTGTGGGCAGGTACCTTACCCATTTCACATTATGCTTGTTTAATATGCATAGGACTGGCTTAGATGAACTGATTGAATCTATCCTAGAATTTGTAGAAGAAACTATGATTTCTGCAACCATCTATGATTTCTCACCTATACACTTTGATTCCTGTACAATAAAACCAACTCTGGATGTTGATGCTGAGTCTACCAGATCACCTGGATAGGCTTGGCTTCTCCTGGTTGCCACCCTGTGCTGCTGATATGGGTCCGTTTATCTCTCCCAGCGATAGCCACAGGAGGCTCCCTCCCTTCTGACCTTTGCTGGCAGCTGTGGCTATTCCTTAATAAGATCGGCTGTGTAGTGGCCGCCTGAGATACTGTTTTCTGCTGGATAGGGTCAGCTGGCAAACTTGGGAGCCACCTTCCCCAGTAGGCCAGGCAAGCTGAAGGGGCTGGGCTAAAGGGGGCTTGTGTCCTCTCCCCACTACACTTCCTAAAGCCAGAGAGCTCATAGCCATTTGCAGATCAGCTCTTCTGACTTGAGGCATCCTCTGCCAAATTCATCTCTGGCTGGGCCTGCAGTGCGGTTCTGGCCCTATGGGCAGCTGTTTTGGTTCCTGTTGCAAAGGGGCTGATGTCCAGCATGGTGGCACCCTGGTTCATGTGGCTTCTGGAGCCCTTGCTGTCTTTCCCAGAAATGTGCCTGTCATATAACCATATGAAATTGGCTTATACTGTTCACTGGTCAATCTAGTACAGTAGTTTCTCTTCCACTCCAACTAAGCGTGGCTCTCCGTCACCTGTGACTTGAAAGCATTCTATCTGGAGATGCTGAGGGATGAACCTGGGACCTCCTGTGTGCCCCCACCTCTGTCAGGTGGTGCCATTTTCTCACGTATATGCATGTCCATAACTCCAGCTCCCTGGGTGCCAACAATTGACTGCTGCTGCTTTGCACTTTAGATGTACTGGATTCCTTTGCTTGTTTGGTGCTGCTGCTTCCAGCCGGGCCCTTTTCCTTTAGCATCCTACTTTTCCTGAGTGGAAGCGGCACACACCAGCATGGCGCTCAGGAAGAAAGGCAGTGAATGTACAGATCCCAATCCAGGTTCCTTAGTCTACAAACCTAACTTTGTGGAATGCATGCATATATGCTGATCTAAGGCAACTTACAAAATTAAAACAATAAAAATGCAATTAAATGTGTGTTTTAAAATAAAACTATTATTTTTACTATTATTAGAGAGCTTCAGCTATTGGGCGGTATAGAAATGAAATAAATAAATAAAACTAAGCCAGAAGCAACATGACAACGTTGAATCAATGTATAATGAGGTCCAACATTTTCATGTTAATTCCTTTATTTCACCATTCGATTTTTTTTTAACATTTACTATGCCTGGCTTTTTAGCTGCCTTTTGGGATTTGGCTATTCTAATGGCCTGTTGCTTTTAATCTTGTGATCCGTTCTATGCGTCCATGGACAGAGGAAGCTAAAAAGAATGAATCAAATCCCTGAAAACGAAAGAAAATAAAGCCTCTTTCACCTGGCACATAACTATAGTAATGTAGGTGTGTGGTGAATATGTCTGGGGAGAGCGTTTCATAAATGGGGGCATGACAACCCCAAATGGACCCCTCTCTGGTAGCCACCTATCTTATCTCCAGAGTGGCACCTCCACTGATTATCTGAATATCCAGCAGGCTTTTATTGGATCCTCTGGTCCCATGCTATTTAGGGCTTTGGGGCAAAACCAGCACTTTGAATTAGCCTGGGAACTAACTGGATGGCAGTGACATCCTTTCAGCACTGGTGTAATACGTTCAGTCTGATGCACCCAGGCCAATAGCCAGCCCACCATGTTTTAAACCAGTTGCCACTTCTGAGCAGTCTTGCACAGGCAGCCCCATGTACTGTGTGTCGCAGTCATCTAACCAGGGCATTACCAAGGCTCGGTTAACTGCCCCGTAGTTATTGCCCCGCACATGTCAATTACTCATCCCATGGTGGGTAGTGCCTGGCTTCCAGCAGTGAGTGCTGCTCTGCCCCTCTCTTCCACTGACCCTTTTCTTTGAACAGGAAGCTACAGCACTCATTTATTTTTTCATTCAGAGTATTTTTATCCCGCTTCTCTGCCAAAAAGGCTGCTGGAGTGGCAAAGAAACAGTAAAAGAAGACAGTCCCTGCTCACAGGCTTACAATATAGGAAGGCACAACACAAAAGGAAAAAGAAACGAAGAGGGAAGAGGGGAAAATTTTCAGGACTATTTCAGGAGGACTGCTGGAACGGCCCTGCTTCCCCCTCTCGTCTCCCTCAACACAGCCTGCTGGAATAGCTGCGGGTGGCGAGGGACAGGGGGTTAATGGGATTATTTAGATGCTGCTGTCTGCCCAGGTATATTAAAGATGCTCAAGGCTGTATGCTCAAGGGGGTGGCGATGAACTGGAGCCTGATAAGAGATGTGCAAAGCTTCTGCTCTGTGGAACACTGTTGCTGCTAAGGGCTCTGTATGAAGAGGTAGGTAGACCTTGCCCTCTTGTCCTGCAAATCATTGGCCATCGGATCATGTTGAGAGGTTGGTACAATGTTGCTGATACTTTCAATACTAGATCTGGCTATCCCTTTGGCCCAGAGTTGGTCCCCTTTCTAAACCACCCCAGTGACTGAACCAGCAGTGTTCCTAGTAGGGGCCACATTTAAAAGCATGTCCCACTTTATGTATACATGCACACCTAATTTCCTTTGGGAACAGGCTATTTGTGCTGGAGGGCTAATTAATCTCTGCATATGAGCTTGCAAAGAAAATAAAATCCTAATTATATTAATTAGAAATGCGGGGGGGGGGTGCCTTTAACATCAAGCTTGCCTTATATGCTTGAGCTATCCGATATTTTTCTCTGTAGCCACGTTTCTGCATTCCTCCTGCTACCGGGTGATCTGAATTGTGCAGGCTGGTCTGAGGTGGGAGAGCTGAGCTGTGACTAGCCTGGTGTTGCGGCCAGATTTAGGGGAGCCCGAACCTACCCAATTTCCTTAAACATTCCCAGACAGCATTCCCGTGCCTTCTGCCCTGTTTCTCCACTGGCACTCTCGCCCACCTTCCACCACCACCACCAGGTAAATCTGGAGCCCTGCTCGCTACAGGAGGAAGGCGAAGCCCGGGGAGCAGGGGTGCCGCGACTGTACCCTGCCGCCTCGAAATGTCAGAAGACAGAAGAACATGCGAGCTTGTATACTCAGCTCTGTACGACAGGTTAAAACAAACAGAACTGGATCCAGTGCAAAGCAAATTTTGACTACATGACTGAAAGCAAAACAAACAAGAAGTTGGGAGGAAGAATCAAAGAGCCGCCTGCCTTGTCGAGGTTGGCCGTAAGCCACAAGTAACTTCAGTTGCATCAGGGTCCACAGTACACTGTGAGCACTGCTACCCTGAGGCAGTTTGGTTCCATCTGGCAGAGCCATGGAGCTCGAGAAGGCTTCTAATCCTCCCAGCCCGTGTTGCACAAACATTAGCCAGGGCACGTCCACACTTCACATACCACCCTTTTGCTAAGCTAATCCCTGCTTTTCAAAAGCCACCCGTTGGGGCTGCAAACAATCTCTGTCTATCAGTACATCAGTGAGCAGGAAAAGTAAACCTTAGAAACAGCCGAGATCTCAACTCTGTTAATCAATAGAGGAAGGTAAACATGGCTGGCATGTATGTTGTGTGTGGCTAATGTTTGCAGTTCCAGCCGGGCCTCTTTTGGCATCGGCACAATGAAAAGGAAAGGTTTCCAGCGCCTCACGTCCCTTAAACACCACCCGTTTCTAATTCTTACTCTTCCTGTTCCTTTAGTCTCTCGTGTCAACATAAAACTGCACGCTGGCCAAAGGGCCAGGCTTCAGATTGCATGGCTATGGCCAGGATTGGGCATATGCCACATTTTGATGGGACTGGTTTAGAAAAGTCAAAAAAATTGGCTGAGAATCTCAGCATTTTTAAAAAGTTTCTAGCCCTTAGGATGACTTTCACCAACCTGGTGCCCCCAAGATGTTTTGGTCTACAGCCCCCAGCATTCTTGACCACTGGCCATACTGGCTGGCGCTGGTGGGAGTTGTAGTCCAAAACATCTGGATGAATCTCAAAAACCAGAGGGGTTGCTGGTGCCCACTGCAACGTCAGCACCCCATATAGCTCATGCCTGTGGCCCAGGATGATTAAAATAGATTATACAACACTGTAATAACGGCAGAAAAAAATATGCAAAGTAAAGTGCAAATTTAATTTTGGTTGCAGAATCTGGCTGCAGAATAGTTGAGTATTTATATACTTCTTAGCACAACTGACAGACATTCCAGGGTAAGGCTGAGGAAATACTACTGTTGCGTAGGCAAGACAGTCTCCGCAGTGGAAACTGTTTAATTGTTCCTCATTGGCGCTCTGGACTTGGGTAAGACAGTTTCAACTCAGCATAGTAGGGCAGGCCCAAACTGTGCTCTTGAGTGCTTTGGCCCTTGTAACACTACAGCTCCCTGTGTGTCCTTTGGGCTCCTGAAATTATGTGTGTGGGAAAGAGATCATTTAATTCAGGGGTGGGGAACTGGTGGCCCTCAGGTGTCATCAGACTGCAAACCCCATCAGACCCACCCAGCATGGCAAAGTCAGGGATGATGGGGATTGTAGTCCCACATCTGGAGGGCCGTAGATTCCCCACCTCCACTTTAAGCAGAAATGCCCAGTATAGAGTGTCATGGGTCAGTACTTAAAACAGACCATACTGATCTGTGGGCCAGAATTTGATAAAGCAAAACATGAGGGAGCCCACCCCCTTCAGTGGGATGTACTCTGAAATAAATGTGGGTCAGGTCGCAGCTGTGACCTCGCCTAAGAACAGGGAGCCAGAACGCGCCTAGGACCCAGACAGAATTATGAGGGCTGGGTTAAATGTTCAGTACATGTAAGGAAACCTCTCCAAATGAAGCTATTTTGGAAAGGCAGTGCTAAAGGCCATGTTTGTTTAAAGCAAATTGTGCCGGATTTTACAACTTCAAGCTGCTCCGTTTTCTGTCATGCAATGGAGATTCTGGCCCCCCCAAGGAATGGGGCACCAAATGAAAACCAAGACTTCAGGCAGTACGGGACCTCCTAATGTTCAATGACCCATGGTGAATTGGTTGTGTGAATGCAGAATGGGTTATAGGGTATTCTTGATAAAACTAATGTGGGGGGTCCCCATTGAAGTCAGTGGCACTTACTACTTTTCATATTACATTTTTCCAAGGAGATGAAGATGGCATACGTAGTTCTTCCCAACCAAACCGCTTTTATCCTCACAACGACCCTGTGAGGTAGGTTAGACCAAGAGAGTGTGACTCGCCCAAGGTCCCCAAACAAGCCCTGTGGCTGAGCAGGGATTTGAGTAGGGTCTCTCTGCCCCTATTCTGGCACTCTAACCACTACACCACATTATCTTGCCTCTTTCTTCTACATTGGAATTCAGCGTGGAAGCCTCCTTCCAGGCACTGGCCAAACCTGCTTAGCTTCAGCCGGGCTGCATCGTGTGCCACCAGATTGTGGCATGGGGTAATGCATGGCAAAGGTGCATCGTATCAGGTTGCACGCATGCTTAGCAGGAAGCAAGAAAACAGCGGAAACTTTTTACACAGAAGTCTCAACGGGGCCCCCAGAACACTGCAATTTGGATCGCAGCTTGCATTTCTCACTGAACACTGGCGTACTCCTAACGCTGAGCTACTTGCAGGAAGAGCATTACAGCACAATCCTGTACTTGTCTACTCAGAAGCAAGTCCCATTGAATTCAGTGGTGCTTACTCCCAAGCAAGCCTATATAGGATTTCACCCTTCAACTGCAATATCCTGGTATTGGGGGCATTCCCCCCCCCTTTGCCTTCTTGCCTGCCCACCACTGGAATGTGGCCCCCGAGAGCTCCTCTGAAAAGGGATTCGGCCCTCAGAGTGAAAGAGGTTCCCCACCCTTGATCTCACCAGTTTGTCTCCTTGGCAGCTGTTCCCAGGGTCTCTGGCAGAGAAGGGGCTTATTCCTCCGCACCTGCCCCCTCACCCTTTTTTAACTGGAGATGCCAAGGAAGGAAACTGTGACCTTTTCTGCATGCAACGCTTGGGCCCTGCTGGGGGGGGGGGGATATTTCACTTCAGGGGGGCATATTTGCTCCAGACGTGAGCCCTGGTGGGTTTAATCTCTATTCCACCTGGTAGACGTACAAAGATCAGAACATAAGAGCCCTGATGCTGGATCAGACCAAGGGTCCATCAAGTCCAGCACTGTGTTCACCCAGTGGCCAACCAGCTGCCCAAGGGAAACCCACAAGCAGGACATGAGCACATCAGCACCCTCCCGCCCAAGTTCCCCAGCAACTGGTGTACATAGAGATACTGCCTGGAGGTGGCACAGAGCCATCAGGACTCGTAGCCATCGACTCTTCTTGATGAATGTGCCCAACCCCCTTTTAAAGCTGGGAAAGACTGAAGGCAAAAGGAGAAGGGGATGGCAGAGGATGAGATGGCTGGATAGCATCACCGATGCAGTGAATATGGACTTGAGCACGCTCCGGGAGAGAGCGCAGGACAGGAAGGCCTGGCGTGCTATGGTCCATGGGGTCACGAAGAGTCAGACACGACTGAACGACTGAACAACAACAAAAAAGTTCATAGCCATCACTAAGTCTTGTGGTAGCGAATCCCGTAGTTTAACAGTGCGCTGTGTGCAGAAGTGCTTCCTTTTTATCTGTCCTGATGCTCCCACCAAGCAGCTTCATGGGACGGCCCTGTTGGGTTCTAGTATTATGAGACAGGCATAAAGCGTTTAATCATCTGGGCTGGGAGTGGGCTTCCAATCAGGGGCGTTGTTAAAAGGGCCCATCTGGGCACAAATCTTTCAAGATGTGCCCCGAATCTTTCGCTGTCCTAATTGCTTTTTTTTTTTTTTTACATTTTCCCATTGACTTGCATTAGAAAACAAAAACGGCCATAACTTTTTTTAGTTTGTATGATAAATTCATGAAATTTGGAGGCTTGGTAATCCCCATGGAGCTGATTGAATATGCCAGATTTCAGGCAGTTATGTCCAGTGGCTTTTGTGCTAGTCACAGTAAAATGTGCTATTTTCAAGAAAATCTGACAAAGCAAAACTTGGCAGCCCCCATAGAGCTCACGGAGCCTGCCAGATTTCAGACAGGTAGGCTTAGTGACTTTTGTGCAAGCCACAGGTAAAATTAGCTTTTTTCCAAGAAAATGTGTCAAAGCAAAGAGCTATAATTTCTTTGTTCTTCTATAGAAGTGTATGGGATTTGGAAATTTGGCAGCCCCCAAGGAGCTGATGGAACCTGCCAAATTCCAGGCAGTTATGTCCAGTGACTTTGGTGTTAGTCACAGGTAAAGTTTGCCCCTCACACATTTCCAATCACCATTCTTCTTTTCTTCTTCCCTCCCCTCCCCTCTCCTGTTCTCTCTCTCTTCTTTATTCCACCCAGAGCATATCTTGGGGAATTCTTAAAAGAGAATTCTCTTTGATGGGCAAGACAAATTCTGAACTGTATTTGACTTTATACTAACAGACAAGAGGGTTTGTTTTTCTCCTCCTCCTCACTCAAGCCTTTGAGAAGAGTGGGTTCACGTGGTCACAGAGAAACAAATCCGGGACTGTTTTGTCAGTTGCCATTATCCAGCAATAGGAAGGGCTGTCACTCTGTGGCAGAGCACATGCTTGGCATGCAGAAGGTTGCAGGTTCAATCTCCAGGTAGGGCTATGAAAGAATCCTGCCTGAAACTTTGGAGAGCTGCTGCTGCCAGTCAGTGTCGACAATTCTGCGCTAGATGGACCCAGGGTCTGGCTCAGTATAAGGCAGCTTCCTATGCTCCTATGAACGGAAAGCCTTAATTTAAAAAAAAAATAGGAGTTGGGGGTTTGTTTTTTAAGGGGAGGGGAGATAAATATTGCTAGTTTATGCAATCCTATGTATGCCTACTCAGAAGCCCCGTTACGTTTCATGAGGCTTACCCTCAGGAAAGCGTGCATAAGATTCCAGCACAAGTTACTTTTGCTGGGAGGTTTGCAGCTTGGTGTTCTGCACGTTTACTCAGAAATAAGTCCTGAGTTGTGAGCATGGTACTGCAAGTTTAATACAGTGCCTACCCAATTCCGTCTAATGAATTGACTCCCCTTTCAGCTCAGTCCTATGCATGTTTTGTCATTTGTGGGTTGTGGGTTTTTTTGCATGAACTCTAGCTTCAGTGGTGAGGGAAAGGTACATGTTCAGAGTTTCTCCATAACTTAACCCTAGTTTTGAAAACAGACTCATTGGCTGAATCCTGGTGAAGTCTTGGCACAAATGACGTTATGGGGAGGAAGACACAATGAGAGCTTGTGCATAACAAGGGGGGGTAGAGAGGAGTTGCACAATATAAGACATCTGTTTTGATGAAGAGTTGCTAGCGGATGGTAGGATGAGGAGGAATAGTTGCATGGAGGGAAACAGAATTGGTAGGGGGAAAATGTAAGTGCTCAGTGGTAAAAGGAAAACATTCTGCTCAGAGACACTCAACATAGGAAGAGCCGTGCTGCATCAGACCAAGGTCCATCTAGTCCAGCATTCTGTTCACACAGTGGCCAACCAGATGCCCATAGGAAAGCCACAAGCAGGACATGAGTGCAATAGCACCTTCCCACCCATGTTCCCCTGCTGCTAACATTAAAAAAGGTAAAGGTGTCCACAACCAGTCGTGTCCGACTCTAGGGTGCGGTGCTCATCCCCGTTTCTAAGCCGAAGAGCCAGCGCTGTCCGAAGACACTTCCGTGGTCATGTGGCCGGCATGACTGAACACCGAGGTGCACGGAACGCTGCTAACATTGGTGAAATGTAAATGAATTCTAGTAATTCTAAATTTGTGGGCATGTATATCCTTTAGAAACTTTGCAGTTTTCTTGCCTGGGGGACACCTCTAATGACCTGTGCATTTTCATACAAATTTACCCAAAAATGGTTGGGAAAGGGGTGAAGGCAAAGCAAATCACTCCCTCAGTCAAATTGGAGAACTCTCCTTCCACATGAACTGCTGCACCTATCCTTCTGAAACTTTGCTGGTTTATTATGTAGGGACAACTCTAGACTGTCTGTAATTTTCAGAACAATGTTCCACAAGGAACATAGGGAGATAAGAATGTCCTCTTCTGGAGACCTCAAAATGTCAAGGCCACCCTTGCACAAAAACCCTTGTGGCTAGCATTCTGAAATTTGGCAGACATGATCTCCTCTGATGGGGCAATGAATCCTGAAATTTTTATCCAATTCTTCCAAGAAATAAAAATGCTACTGGCAGTTCCCTTTAAAAGAAAATCAAAACATAAACCCTGCACCTATTTTTCTGACATTGGGCAGGTGTAATCTCCTACTGTGCCTGAAACTATCATCCAGTTCTGACCAAGAGAAAAAAGTTAACAGTTTTTTTCTAATTTCCCATGGTAGTCAGCAGGAAGCATAAAAACTCATTTTTCCAAACATTGACTCAGGTTTGGTGCTGAGCTGAAGTGGTCCAACCACAAATTGGCCTGAGCAGAAGCAGGATGTTTTCCAAAATGCTGAATCAGAGTCTGAGTTGAAGCGTGGTGGGGGGTCAGTGCACACTTCTTATGTATGTATGTAGTCTATACACACACCACACACACATTGTTCAGTCGTGTCCGACTCTTCGTGACCCCATGGACCATAGCAAGCCAGGCCTTCCTGTCCTCCGCTCTCTCCCGGAGTGTGCTCAAGTTCATATTCATTGCATCAGTGATGCTATCTAGCCATCTCATCCTCTGCCGTCCCCTTCTCCTCTTGCCTTCAGTCTTTCCCAGCATCAGGGTCTTTTCCAGGGAGTTTTCTCTTCGCATTAGGTGGCCAAAATAGTTGAGCTTCAGCTTCAGTATCTGTCCTTCCAGTGAGCACTCAGGGTTGATTTCCTTTAGGATTGACTGATTTGACCTCCTTGCAGCACAGGGGACTCGTAAGAGTCTTCTCCAGCACCACAGTTCGAAAGCATCAATTCTTCGGCGCTCAGCCTTCCTTATAGACCAGCTCTCACAGCCATACATTACTACTGGGAAAACCATAGCTTTGATTAGACGGACCTTTGTCGGCAAGGTGATGTCTCTGCTTCTTACTATGCTGTCTAGGTTGGCCATAGCTTTCCTCCCCAGGAGCAAGCGTCTTTGAATTTCATGGCTACAGTCACCGTCTGCGGTGATCCTGGAGCCCAAGAAAGTAAAATCTCTCACTGCTTCCATTTCTTCCCCTTCTATATGCCAGGAAGTGATGGGGCCAGATGCCATGATCTTCGTTTTTTTAATGTTGAGTTTCAAACCAGCTTTTGCACTCTCCTCTTTCACCCTCAACAAGAGGCTCTTGAGATCCTCTTCGCTTTCTGCCATTAGGGTGGTATCGTCTGCATATCGGAGGTTGTTGATAATTCTCCCAGCAATCTTAATTCCGACCTCTGATTCATCCAACACGGCATTTCTCATGATGTACTCTGCATATAAGTTAAATAAGCAGGGTGACAATATGCAGCCTTGTCGTACTCCTTTCCCAATTTTGAACCACTCGGTTGTTCCATGTCCGGTTCTTACTGTTGCTTCTTGAACCTCGTACAGGTTTCTCAGGAGACAGGTAAGGTGGTCTGGTACTCCCATCACTTTAAGAATTTGCCACAGTTTGTTGTGATCCACACAATCAAAGGCTTTAGCGTAGTCAATGAAGCAGAAACAGACGTTTTTCTGGAATTCTCTTGCTTTCTCCATGATGCAGCGAACGTTGGCGATTTGATCTCTAGTTCCTCTGCCTCTTCGAAACCCAGCTTGTACTTCCGGTAGTTCTCGGTTCGCATACTGCTGAAGCCTAGCTTGTAGGATTTTGAGCATCACCTTGCTGGCATGTGAAATGAGCGCAACTGTACGGTAGTTTGAACACTCTTTGGCGTTGCCCTTCTTTGGCACTGGAATGTAAACTGACCTTTTCCAGTCTTGTGGCCACTGTTGAGTGTTCCAAATTTGTTGGCATATTGAGTGCAGCACTTTAACAGCATCATCTTTTAGGATCTTAAGTAGCTCAGCTGGAAGACTGTCATCTCCGCTAGCTTTGTTGTTACTAATGCTTCCTAAGGCCCACTTGACTTCACTCTGGAGGATGTCCGGCTCAAGTTCAGTGACCGCACTATCATGGCTATCAGGGACATTCAGATCTTTCCTGTATCGTTCTTCTGTGTATTCTTTCCACCTCTTCTTAATCTCATCTGCTTCTGTTAGGTCCCTGCCTTCTTTGTCCTTTATCATGCCTGTCTTTGCACAAAACGTTCCCTTGAGATCTCCAATTTTCTTGAAGAGATCTCTAGTCTTTCCCATTCTGTTGTTTTCCTCGATTTCTTTGCATTGTTCATTTAAGAAGGCCTTCTTGTCTCTCCTTGCTATTCTCTGGAACTCTGCATTCAGTTGGATATATCTTCCCCTTTCTCCTTTGCTTTTCGCTTCCCTTCTTTCCTCAGCTACTTGTAAAGCCTCATCAGACAGCCACTTGGCTTTCTTGCATTTCTTTTTCTTTGGGATGGATTTCGTTGCTGCTTCCTGAACAATGTTACGGACCTCCGTCCATAGTTCCTCAGGCAGTCTATCAGGTCTAATCCCTGAAATCTATTCCTCACCTCCACTGTATATTCATAAGGGATATGATTGAGGTCATACCTGAATGGTTTAGTGGTTTTCCCTATGTTCTTCAATTTAAGCTGAAATTTTGCAACAAGAAGCTCATGATCTGAGCCACAGTCAGCTCCAGGTCTTGTTTTGATTGACTGTATGGAGCTTCTCCATCTTTGGCTGCAAAGGACATAATCAATCTGATTTCGATAATGACCATCTGGTGATGTCCATGTGTAGAGTCGCCTCTTGTGCTGTTGGAAGAGTGTTTGCTATGATCAGCGTGTTCTCTGGGCAAAACTCTATTAGCCTTGGTCCTGCTCCATTTTGTACACCAAGGCCATGCTTGCCTGTTGATTTCTTGACTTCCTACTTTAGCATTCCAATCCCCTATGATGAAGAGGACATCTTTTTTTGGTGTTAGTTCTAGAAGGTGTTGTAGGTCTTCATAGATCCGATCAACCTCAGCTTCTTCGGCCTCAGTGGTTGGGGCATAGACTTGAATTACTGTGATGCTGAATGGTTTGCCTTGGATTCGTACTGAGATCATTCTGTCATTTTTGAGATTGTACCCCAGTACTGCCTTTCCCACCCTTTTGTTGACTATGAGTGCTACTCCATTTCTTCTAAGGGATTCTTGCCCACAGTAGAAGATGTAATGGTCACCAGAATTAAATTCGCCCATGCTTGTTCATTTGAGTTCTCTGATTCCCAAGATGTCGATGTTCAATCTTGCCATCTCACGTTTGACCACCTTCAGCTTACCGACACACACACACATATTAAATATGTGCTTAGACCTGTGTGCGCGTGTGTGTATATATTGTTGTTTATTTGCTCAGTCGCTTCCGACTCTTCGTGACTTCATGGACCAGCCCATGCCAGAGCTTCCTGTCAGCCGTCGCCACCCCCAGCTCCCCCAAGGTCGAGTCCATCACCTCCAGAATATCATCCCTCCATCTTGCCCTTGGTCAGCCCCTCTTCCTTTTGCCTTCCACTTTCCCTAGCAGTGTGTGTGTATATACATACGTATATTGTTGTTCAGTCGTTCAGTCGTGTCCGACTCTTCGTGACCCCATGGGCCACAGCACGCCAGGCCTTCCTGTCCTGCGCTCTCTCCCGGAGCGTGCTCAAGTCCATATTCGTCGCATCGGTGATGCTATCCAGCCATCTCATCCTGTGCCGTCCCCTTCTCCTTTGGCCTTCAGTCTTTCCCAGCATCAGGGTCCTTTCCAGAGAGTTTTCTCTTCGCAATATAGATAGATAGATAGATAGATATGTGCAAATTTGTGTTATGGGCCTGTGCCCCAGATCTTTTAAGCACCTAGCACCGCCCCTGCCTCCAATGCTGTAATTGTGTAGCAAGGCATTGCTTTATTATTAATATTTGATGGTTTAAACACAGTGCCTATGGCCTCCAGAGCTGGTTAGGAAGTAATATCCCGTAACTGCGTGCGCTCGGGCTCTGCAATCCGGGCCACATTTCCCAGGGATTAAGCGCTCATGAACTCAGGCGAGCAATCCGCGGCGACCTCAGCCTGCTGCAGGCTGGCGGGGATTCACACGACGGGGCCCTCGGCCGTGCGGAGAAACGTCCCCGCGCCGCGGAACACCGGTATCCGCGGGAGACGCCGGGCGGAGGCCCCGCTGCGCGCACGCCGGCTCCCGACGCGCAAGGCCGGCCGGACGGTGCGCGGCGGTGCCGGCCAGCCCCCGCCCGCGCGCCCCGGCCGGCGCCGTGCGGAGCGGGCGACGCGCTCCGGGGAGCGCGGCGCTGGCCAGGGCGCCCGGGCCTGGCGCGGCTTCCTCCGCCGGCCGCGCAGGGGCGCCCGGCTGCCGGGAGGCCGGCGGGGGCGGCGCCCGCCCGGCGGCCCGGCTAGAAAAGGCGGCGGCGGCGGCGGGCAGCGGCGGCGCCATGGAGCGCGCGGAGGCGCTGCGGGAGCTGCGGGGGCTGGTGGAGCGCGCGGGCGGGCGGGAGCGGGTGCTGCTGGCGGGCGAGGCGCCGGCGCCGCGGGCCCTGCTGGAGGCCTTCGCGCGGGACCTCTTCGCCGAGCCGCGCGGGGCGGGCGCGCAGGGCGCGGCGGCGGCGGCGGCGCGGCCGGCGGCGGCGCGGCGCGCGCGGGCGCGCCTGGGCGGCGGCGGGCGCGGGCGGCCGGGGCTGGCGGGCGCGCTGCTCTTCGTGCTGTTCCGCGCCAGCTCGCTGCTGCCGCCGCGCTGGGGGCGCGAGCGGCGCCGCGTGCGCGAGATCCTGCGCGACCTGCGCAGCCGGCTGCCCGCCGCGCCGGCGCCGCCCGCCGTCGTCGGCGTGGTGGTGGCGGCCGAGGCGCCCGCGCCGCCCGGCGGGGCCGGCGAGGCGCGCCTGCGGCTGGAGGCGCTGCTGCGGGACGTCTTCCGGGAGCGGCGCGGCCGGCGGCCGGGCCAC
The DNA here is from genome assembly GCF_057233095.1 of Heloderma suspectum. Taxonomy (NCBI): domain Eukaryota; kingdom Metazoa; phylum Chordata; class Lepidosauria; order Squamata; family Helodermatidae; genus Heloderma; species Heloderma suspectum. The sequence continues at coordinate 324,931,986 of NC_139460.1, read as the reverse complement.
CAGGACACGCTGCAAGCCGCCGCCTGGCGCCCGGGGGGCGCCCGGGGGGCCGCCGAGGCCCGGCGGGCCGCCTGCCGAGCGCTGAGCGCCGCCCTGAAGCTCCGAGCAGGTGCGGGGGGCGCGTGGCGGGTCTCCGAGCCCGTGGCGCGCGCGCCCTGCGGCGAGTCGGCCCGGTGTCGCGAGCGGGACGTGGGGAGGCGGCGCGCTGTTCGTCGCAGTGGGCCTGCTCCAAGGGGGGCTCCGCTGGGTTTCACGCGATGGCTGCGGACTGGCTTTTTTAAAACCGAAATCCGCGCCGTAATTATCGCTGCTGCCGCCGCGGCCAAGAGCGTCCCGTCGCTACGGTGGCGTGGAACAGGGTTGCCGCTTCTCTGCCCCGACCTCGCTCCTGTGCCATGACGATAGCAGGACACCCAGCAGTTGTTCGATTTGCCTCTTTTCCAGAATGGGATGAGTAGTGGGAAAAGCTTCATTGGCCGAGTGTCTAGGTGCTGTAAAAGGCGCAAGAAAGGGAAGTGGCAGCCTGAGTTATTTTTAAAAACATAATACAGTGTTTTGATTTTTTTTTTGAAAACCACCTTTGGAAACTGTGTGTGTGATGGTGGCTTGTATCCAATCTTAGTCTACTTCCAGCCCTATTCATTCCAGTGGGTCTCCTCCAAGGGTCTTCAGCTTTTGGGGGGTCAGTGAGTACATTGGGCATTTTGAGGGAGTGTTGCTCTCACAAAATGGGGTGGGTGGCTTGCCCATTCCTGAAACGACTGCCATGGTGGGCATGGCCAGTCACAAACACACATTTCCCAGAAGGCAGGTTGGTGAGATGAAAATAAAAAACGTCATTAGCCTGAGAACCTAAGTACAAGACAGAGGTGGGGTCTGTGTCCTAAAGTATAAAACCACTGTTTTGAACCTCAGCAAAGATGGTGCTGGGGCACAGCCCTTTGCTCTGCAGCATGCCAGCCTCCCAGTTAACTTAAAAGAAATCTTTGAAAATAAAATAAAAATCAGGAATGGCCAGAAGTCTGATGGGCCCCAAGGGAGCAGTCTGTGGGCATTTTTGGTGTTGGAGGTCCCATGTCTACTCCAAGTAGGACTAGCATTGTCTACAACCATTAGGGATCACTCCCCAGGGTAGCTTTACAGTTCCCAGCTGTGCTTGCAGGCGTCAGGCTCCTGCCTTGGTCAACAGGATCCAGTTCTTCAGGCATTGTCTACTGCCAACTCTTCTAATCCTCCTGGATGGAGACGAGTAATTCTCCAGGTTTCTAAAAGTGACACTGGATTCCTGCATTGAGCAGGGGGTTGGACTCGATGGCCTTGTAGGCCCCTTCCAACCCTACTGTTCTATGATTCTATGACCCTTGAGCCGTTCCAGGCCCCATGGTTGTGCAGAGAAAGCAGAGGTGTTCCGTGACAGAGCGCGCAACAGTTCCCAGTTCTGTGCCTGTTTATTCGCAGTCCCAGTGAGTTCAATAGAGCTCACTGTCCAGTATGTGTGCATAGGATTTCAACATAAAAGTAGTTGGAAGGTGGAATGAGTTACAGTCATTGACGGAGAACTTCATCTTAATTTTTAAAATGTTAAACTGCTCCTTTGTGTAGAGATCTGAAGGCCTGGAGATGGAGAGGGGACACTGCGGGGGTGTGTGTGTGGAATGAGGAAGCCCGTGAAAATGAAAAATCCCTCCCCCCAATTTCCCCCAAATCCCCGTAAAAAAATCCAATTTTTGAATCCTTTTTATTATTCTCTCCCACCCACACACCGTTTTTTCCTGTTTTTTCCCCCCCAGGCCTTCACATCTCCCCCTCATCCCAAAGACAGTTTCAGGGCAGTGTGCATAAAGAGCAAGCATTCAGTACAGTGAAATACGCATTAATATTGCAGATGTGTAATGAAGTCCTGGTGGTTTGTTTTTTTAAAGAGGGTAGTTTTAAGCCCAAGAGTGGGTGGGGAGGGCAACTTTAAGCTAAAAAACCCAGCCACCCAGACAGGTTCAGCAACATTGTCCCTCCCTTTCTCCTCCCCCCGCAGAACAGCTGCTGTGCTTCTCCCCTGTACAAAATCATACCCTCCTAAGGCTGCTTTTCGCTTTTCTCGTCTAAAAACAAACTCTGGGTCTTCATTTTGTGCATGATACGTAGTTTGGCTCTCAGAGGCGGCTTTTCCACAAGACACGGTGAGGCAGTGGCGGGGGGCGGGGAGGCTGTCGGTGGTGGTGGAGAAGAAGACAGGCTGAAAACAAAAACGGGTGTGATAGGAGACAACCCAGTGACTTGCATGGCGATGCAGTGGGCACCCACCTCCTGAGAAGGACTCATCCTGTGGCATTTCTGCCGTGAGGCCCACCTGCTGGAGAGATGCTGTAGAATGACCTGTTGCCCAGTGGAGGCTCTAGTCTTGCATCCTCCCGGTGAGCCATCTGGAGGTGCAGCTGGCAGCCTCCCCCCTGGGTGGGTATGCCTTGGGCCCACAGCGTTCTCAGTTCCCTTGCTGTGCTGCATCAAAGGGTTCCCCAGCCTAACGGTTCTAGGAAGTTCTACATGGGATCGTGGAAACCTGTCTTGTGACCGCACTTGGAGTACTGAGAGCAGTTCTGGTCACCGCACCTCAAAAAGCTGGAAAGGGTGTAGAGAAGGGCAGCCAGAGTGATCAAGGGGCTGGAGCAACTCCCCTGTGAGGAAAGGTTACAATGTCTGGGACTGTTTAGCTTAGAAAAAAGGAGGGTCAAAGGAGACATGATGGGGATCTACAAAATTATGCATGGTGTGGAGAATGTGGAGAGGGAGACATTTTTCTCCTTCTCTCATAATACCAAAGCCCAACGGGGTCATCCCATGAAGCTGATTGGTGGGAGATTCAGGACAGAGAAAATGACATCCTTGACACAGCACAGGGCTAAACTATGGGATTCACTACCACAAGATGTAATGATGGCCACCAACTTAGGTGGCTTTAAAAGGGGATTAGATACATTCATGGAGGGGAAGGCTACCAATGGCTGCTAGTCATGGCTACATATTGCCATCAGAATCGGGCAGAATTGTCTCCGTACACCAGATGCTGGGGAACATGGGCAGGAGGGTGCTATTGCACTCATGTCTTACTTGTGGGCTTCCACGACTGTTTGGCTGCTGTGTGAACAGAATGCTGGACTAGACGGACCCTTGGTCTGATCCAGCAGGGCTCTTCTTATGTCCTGAATGTATTAGAGTTGCTCATCAAATTTGGACGGAGCCCAAAGTACCTTTCTGCCTGTGTAGATCTGACTATGTTCTCTTTTTTTCTATTTCAAAGATGGGGTGGAAACCAAGAAGCGGAGATTCCCTGCCTTCCTGCAGTGCCTCCCCTGGGGCAGAAGGAGACTGCAAAGGAACGGGCATTTGGATACAACTGGAAAGAAACGTAACGAAGGTAACACCGCTTGAGCGGCAGTGTTGTGCCTTGCGATACAGCAAATATATTTTCTGATCAGCCAGCTCATCTACTGTGACTTCTCGTGTGTGAATAACAGAATGGGATTCCCAGTTTTGGTTTTCATTTAATTTTTTTAAGCCTGTAAAGTTTCTAGCTCTCATGACGCTTGGGATTGTGCAGGTAGTGCTTCTGGCGAGGTCCAGAGGGCAGGGAGAGTGCAGCACTTGTCTCCTTGCAGGTTTTTATAGAAGCTGGATCTTCCTGGTGCAAAACTGTGTGTGATTAATCTAAGAGCTTTATGGCCGCAAATGGTGTAGTGGACGCCATTTGCGTCCGGAGTCAGCCTCAGCCAGCAGTACGGCATGCCAATGGCGGCCGTATCGCTGGTGCTCTGGAGCCAGCAGGGAGGATCCGGCCAGGGAGGATTCTGCAGGAAGGCGGAGGTAAGGGATCCTTTTCGCCACGGACTCCGGAGGCCGGATTCTATTGAATCCGTCCTCCTTGGGGTCCGTGGCGGATTTCTCTGACATTCCTACTTACACTGAACCACATTTGCCATTTAGATGCCCAGTCTCCCAGTCTGGAGAGATCCTTTTGGAGCTCTTCACAATCACCCTAAATAATTTGGTGTCATTGGCAAATTTGGCCACTTTACTGCTTACTCCTAATTCCAGATCATTTATGAACAGGTTGAAAAGCATTGGTCCTACTACAGATCCCTGTGGGACCCCACTATTTACTTCCCTCCATTGGGAGAATGTACCATGTATTCCTGCTCTCTGCTTTCTGTTCTTTGACCAGTTATGGATCCATAAGAGGACCTCTCCTCTTATTCCATGACTGCAAGTCTTCCTTAAGCACTGGTCCTGGTCTGCAAAGCCTTTGCAGGATTCTGCATCTTCCTAGACAATTGTGCATCAGCCCCTGCTTAAAAAATTAGGCGGTAGGGCAGCCTTCCCCAACTTGGGGCCCTCCAACTGTGTGGAACTACAAACCCCATCCCAACACATCTGGAGGGCACCAAGCCGGCAGAAGCTGTCATCCTAATGAAATGCCTGAAACGGGTATTACATTTGTAAGGGGCATGTCCTAAATCGGTTTTTCTTTTCCCAACACAGATGCCCTACATGACCCAAACCAAGGTGTAGCTTTGACCAACATAAAGCCCAACGGGAACTGTGAAGATGGCGGTGGAGGGGCAGACCCTTAGAACGCCCGATGGAATCCTTCCATTGCTGCTGTACTGGGCTGAAAGAGCCTGCCTCCATCTCCTTCTGGAAGCAGAAGGATCAAGGGCAGGGTTCATCCAAATATGCTCTTTGGGGAAAGCACCTGGAAGTCCACCTATCAATTTATTCGAAAGAAGCTGTTTTGCCTTCACTTGATCCCCAGAACCTTTTGTAGCAAGGATGCAGCAGTGCAATAGTCTGGGAAAGACCACATCCTCTGCCACTGTCCTTGCTTCAGGGCAAGGCCCCACCTGGATGCAAACCTGCCGCCTCTCAGTCAAGGAGAATGGGTGACGTCTCTGCACTGAAGACTGCACTGGAACACTCGCATTTGTGGTGGCACGGTGCTTTTCATGGGCAGGGGTGGGCATCACAGTAGTATTTGCGCGTATTGCTCTGACCAACTCTAGCTTGTATCCTTTTAATTTTTACTTTTAAATTCAGGAATCGCTACCTTTCAATGTGAAATATGTGAGGGAAATATCTATGGGCTTAAAAGTCATTATACTTGGGAGAAAAGAGGGGCAGTTCTGATGCTTTTAAAACAAACTTCTCTCCCAATTTTCTACTTTGAATTGTTTACCATCGCAAAGAGATTCCATCCAGATTCTCTGTGAACTCCTTTGCAGCACCATGTGAGCAGAGCATGCATTGTTCACCTCTTATCTATGGTTGTTCTAGCACTCAAAATGTATTGCAGACCTTCTACAGATACTATGAAAGCCTCAAGTGCATTTTCTTTAACAATGGGGTCCAAAGTATCTTCTGCATCGAATGTTGTCCTGGGAGAGCTTCCCAAGAAATCTGGCTTCCTAGGCCTACCATTCCTTTTTCGGACTGGTTTGCATCTTGGTGGCCTCAGGCAGCCTTTCTCAACCTGGTGGCCTCCAGATGTGTGTCCAAGTGGGCTTTGGCGGACAAAGGTTTGCCAGTAATATACATATGTTAGGCTTTAAGGTGCTTAAGAGAAATCTTGTTTCCCATTGTTGATGGATTTGAATATGAACACGGTAGTTGTTCCCTTTTCCCCCTCCCGTGTCATTCATGCTGGGCAGCCGGGCATCCTGTTCTTCAAAGGAGTCTGAACAATGGGAAAGGGCATGAAGTGTGCAAAGGCAAAATAATTTGGATGGCAGGAGGGGTGGGGGGAAAGAGAACAGCTGAGAGATGCAGACTTTTCCTGCTTAAGTCACGGGCTGCAAGTCAGCTTTCCGTGGCAGCTTTGAGATGTATTGGACTACACCTTCCATCACTGCACAGGCTGGGAATAATGGGAGTTATGGCATCTGGAGGACACCAGGTTGGAGAAGTTTGCTGTAAGGTTATCTTCCTCCCAGCACCGCCCCCCCCCCCAGACTTTTAACAGCATGACACAGCATATAAGAGGTGGTGACACTTCGGTGTCTCCCATTTGGGGAGGTGGCTGCAGTAGCTGGAACATTATACAACATTGAACTTGGCGGGCTCAGCTGGGAGCAGCTTCATGACCCGCTGAAAGCAAGGGGTCAATAAAATAATAAAGCACAACATTTCAATCCTGCCTTGTGGAAGCTCATGAGTTCATTTCAGCGAACCCCAGCTGCCTTGGGGATCCTGATGGATGGAAAAGTGAGCCATGAGAATTTAAGCAATATCCATCTCTGGCTATATTCAGTGCTCTGTTGTATTACTTCCAGCATACTTCTGCAATCTGGTGCCCTCCAGAGCCATGGAACTACAGGACTCTGAGAGTTGTAGTTCAACACATCCGGAGGGAACCAGGTTGGGTTAGGCGGTCTTAAGTGTTGCAGGGGCCAAATGGAGTCACAGAAGACGAAACTCCAGTGCCTCTATATCAGTAGCTTGATCTGCCGGCCTTTGGGCAGTCTACATTTGGTGCATAATGCCACTTGGAGGCAAAACTAGAGAACAGCAGTTAAGTCTTGGTTATAACCAATAGTGGAAGGCAGCTTTCCCCAATCTGGTGCCCTCCAAGTGTATTGGACGGCAACTCCCATCATTCCCAGCCAGCACGGCCAGTTGAGGAGTTGGGCAGGAGAGGATTATCGAGGCAGGTCTGGCCAGGCACATCCTTTTGTTAAGTTAAACTACCAGCAATATGTTGACATGAGAACTTGACTCGGGATCATTTGGGGCAAGATCTGAATAGGAAAAACTAAGCAGAGAAGGGGGCAGACCTCCCCCTGCCCTGATGCCAGCAAAGATGAAGGGAATCGCAGATGTCTGGATCTAAAGGACAGGCTGTAATTTAACAGCATTTGGGGTGGGGGGGTTGCCTGCCTAGAGATCTGATGTGGGAGCAGTGGTCTTTGATCTGTTGGGGTGTTTTGAAACTGTATACCTCTACCTATGCTCACCTTGTATATCTGTAAATAAACCCAAGTATTACAAAACAGTGTAAGCTTCCCATGAACACCTTCTAACTGTGGTTAGTTTCAGAAAGGCGATATAGAAATACAATAAACAGATAGCTTTATACCAATTGAAATTTGTAGGATATATATCTCAACTGTCTGCCTTTTGGCGGGTAGTAAATAACCAAAAATTGACAACAGTACAAGACACTGCGGTGGTTGACCCTTATGTGAAGTCTACCTCAACAGCTCTTTTTCAGTCCTGTTAGATGAGATCTCTCAACTAGTTATGTGAACCCCCAAGCGGGGGTGCTTTTTCCCCCGTTCTCTCTCCCAATCCCTTTTCCTCTTGGGTCATGTCTTTTAGATTGTAAGGCTGAGGGCAGGGGCTGCCATGATTAATCTTTGTGACCCACTCTGGGAGCTATTTTTTTGGCTGAAGAGCGGGATAAAAATACTGCAAATAAACTGACAAGTGCAGGGATTGAAGGTGCTAGAGCTGAAATCAAATTTTGAATCATTTCAACACATTTCAAGGTTGTTCACTGCCAAAACCATTTCAGCTCAGAATATTGTAATACCCAGGGAAATATCCAAGTTGATATACGTTCATTTCTTATCGGGAATCATAGAATAGTAGGGTTGGAAGGGGCCTACAAGGCCATCGAGTCCAACCCCCTGCTCAATGCAGGAATCCCAAGTTGAGAGCATCCCTGACAGCTGGCTGTCCAGCCTCGTCTTGAACACCTCCAGCGTGGGAGAGCCCACCACCTCCCTAGGTAACTGGTTCCATCGTCGTCTTCCTCTGACAGGATGTTTTTCCTGATGTTCAGCCAGAATCTGGCTTCCTGGAACTCGAGCCCATTATTCCGTGTCCTGCACTCTGGGATGATCAAGAAGAGATCCTGGCCTTCCTCCCTGTGACAACCTTTCAAGTACTTGAAGAACGCTGTCATATCTCCCCTCAGTCTTCTCCAGGCTAAACATGCCCAGTTCTTTCAGTCTCTCTTCATAGGCCTTTGTTTCCAGTCCCGATCATCTTCGTTGCCCTCCTCTGAACCCTCTCCAGTTTGTCTGCATCCTTCTGAAAGTGCGGTGCCCAGAACTGGACACAGTACTCCAGATGAGGCCTAACCAGTGCTGAGTAGAGGGGAACTAGTACTTCCCGGGATTTGGAAGCTATGCTTCGATTAATGCAGCCCAAAATGGCATTTGCCTTTTTTGCAGCCGCATTGCGTGGTCGGCTCAATGTGGGAAGACATAAAAGCCAACATATTACATAGTGAAAAGCAGAGGTAGCCACACTGGTCCGTTAGAAAAATTCACAGTTGGATAATAGGACATATTACATAGTTAGGCACAGGTAGAGTGCAATCCTAGGCGTCCTTAAATGCTAGACCAAGGGTGCAATCCTAGGCGTGTTTAGACGGGAAAAAGAAGTCCTACAACTCCCGGCATTCCTCAGCCAGCATAGCTGGCTGGGGAATGCTGGGAGTTGTAGGACTTCTGTCCAAACTGCCTAGGATTGCGGCCTGGTTTTCGCGTTCCAAGGACGCACCCCCCCCCCCCCGGCCCTAGGGCGGAATTTCCTCTCACCGGTTCCCTGCGGCCGACCCCTCCCCTCGCCCGTTCCGAAACAGGCGTTTGTACTAGACGACCCCATTCGAACGCCGCCGTCGGTTGCTGAGGCGGCGGGCCCTGAAGCGGACGCGTCGCCGGCGCGGCCCTGACGCGTCACTTCCGGGTAGCTCGAGGACGCGGCGGAAGCGGCGAACGCGCTTGGTCACGGAGCCTCACGGCCAGCGGCGCCGCGCTCTGAAGGATTCCCCTCGGCCGGCCCTTCCCCGTCTCCGCAGCACCCAGCCGGCGGGAGCACGCGACGCCGGCGGCGCCATGATCACCTCAGCCGGTGAGCGAGCGAGCGAGCGAGCCAGCCGGGCGAAGGCCCCGGTCCTTTCCGCTGAGTCAGGCCGGGCCCGAGGTTGGCCGCCCGGCCCCGCTTCCCGCCCCTTTGCATGCGCCCCAGTGGCCCCGGCCCCAAGCCTGGCCTGTGGCGGAGAACGTGGGGAGGCCGCTGGTGGCCCTCCAGATGTTTTGGACTACAACCCCCATCATCCTTCGCTGGCTAGGGCGGCGGGGAGATGTGGCCCTCCAGACTACTGGCCTCCAAGTTGCCCGTCCCTGCGTCCCCAACCGGGCGCTCTCCGGAGGTGCTGGACTGTAACTCCCATTATTCCTAGTTGGCCAGTTGCAGTCCAACACCCCTGCAGAGAACCCGGTTGGGGAAGTCTGCTGAAGAACATAACCCCGCTAGGTCGGCATAGCCCAACATCCTATGCCCAACAGTGGCCGACCAGGAAGCCCAGCAGGCGACTGGAGGCAAACAGTCTTCCCCGGCTGTTGCTTCCACCTAGCAACTTCTGTTCAGAGGTATACTGCTCCTGAATCTGGGGGCTCTATTTAGTTATCACAGTGAGAAAGCATTTCTTCCTACTCGTTTATGTTCTGGCAAGTGCCCATCTATTTACAGGTTATCATGGGGGTGATGGAAAGTTCTTTAGATGCCTGTCTTGGCAGGAAAGCAGTTTGTGGGTTTAGAGTGGGAGTGGGGTATCAAATGTTCCCCAGTGTATTTTTTTCTAAGCCCATAAGACAGCCTTCCCCACCCCAACACAGCTGGAGGGCACCATGCCAGCAAAACCTGCTTTAAAAGGTTATTGTTAATATGCAAAGAGCCTTGTGGCACTTTGGAAACTACCAAACTCATTATGGCATAAGCTTTTGCGTGGGCTACAGTCGACTTCATCAAATGTGGAAAGTAGTGCTAGAGTTATTCAGGTGCCTGCCCCCTATCATATGGCCTTGAACCTGGGTTCAATCCCCCCGCCCCCCGCTAGTCACTTTATTTCAGCAGTCTGAGGGAGAAACTGTGTGACAGCAGGAGCAGTCATGTCCTCTTGGCCCCAATGTTGTTAACTGCTCTGCTCCCAGATCTGAGTTGGGGCAGGGGGTGCACTTCCAGGGAGGAGTTGCTTGTTGCTGAGGCAAAAACAAGTCAGTCCCGCCACTGATATTGGTAAGGGAGATGGCTGACTCCATCAAGTCTCTTCCTGTGAGAATTTTTACTGCCATCGTGTCAGCTATCTCAGGGAAGAACTGTGTGCCAGCAGGAGCAGCCCTGTTATCTGATCCATTCCTGAATCAGATAACGATTCAGGGGAATGCAGGGGAAGCAGGTGCTTCCAGGGAGGAGTTGCTCTCCAAGACAGCCAGAACCTAAGTAGATATCAGGTGTAAGGTGAAGGAGTCAGACTGTTCCTTTGTTTGAGGGTGGAAAATCTATGTGAGAAAACCTGTCTGTGCTGAGGCTCTGGACAACATTATAATAACATGTTATTACAGCCACCTTTTACTGTATAAATTGCTTTTTGTTGAAAAGTGGTGTATAAATATTCTAAATAATTCTCCCAGTCTAACCTACCTCAAAGGGTGGTTGTGAGGATAAAATGGGTGGGCAGGGATCATGTGCACTGTCCTGAGCTCCTTGGAGGAAGGGTGGGATGAAAATGTAACAAAATCAGTTGGAGGGACAAATTGCTGCAGAGAAGCAATGAGGGGGGTTGGGGGGGTCTCAATTTTCCCCTTGCCATTTTCCAGCAAATCTTTCCCCCTGAGGGATTCCAAATGCTTGTTTGTGAGGATTTTATTACACTGGCATGTTTATTTCTAAGATTTATATCCTCCCTTGCAATCAAATGATTCTCAAGGCATGTGACATGTTCTCGGATGAGTGCAGGGCAGGTGGGTCTTGCCTCTTAGTGCATATGCGTATAAATGTGTGCATGTAGACATGAAATAGGCGTTAGAAATACACACATGCCACTATTGTTGTTTTGTGGAACATTGGAGGAAAAGGTATTGTTTGAAGAAGGATGGGGGATAGAGAAGAGACTAATTACAGTTTTTAAAAAGGAAGAACATTTAGGGCGCAATCCTATGCATGTTTAGACAGAAAAAAAGTCCTACAACTCCCATGCTGGCTGGGGCATGCTGGGAATTGTAGAACTTTTTTCTGTCTAAACATGCATAGGATTGTGCTCTTCGTGTGGGCAGCAAATAAGAGAATGGGGCTGGATGCAGACCATATCTCAGAGCCTAGCTAAATGTTAACTTATAACCTGAAAAGTAGCCACATGTAAACCAGGCTCTGACTGTTGAGGGTTAAGAAGGCACCCCTCAAGAGGGATGCTAGAGTGGACTATAGAACTGGAATGCGCGGAGCAAGAACAACCAGTTGCTAAAGTGAGAGATTTCTGTATTTAATTCAGAATATCAGATGAAGCAGAGAAACAATGGGTGGAAAGCGGCAGCCATCAGTTCCTCCTTTTCTGTAAAACTGCATACTATCCCTTCTGTGGCTTAGGCGTGGCCACATTTTTTCATGTGACATCTGTAATGTGTAGTTAAGCCATGAGAAAGGCGGAGAGAATGTGTTCAGCTTTGATTATTTGCTTCCCCCCTTGTGGGGAACATCTTGTTTTTGGAACCATACAGTTATGACCACAAAACAAGTTTTCCAACTTTATTGGCCCATAACTTTTACTACTAGACCTCTTGGCCACAAATACTGATGCTAACAAGGCCTTTCTTTTGTAGCTGGAATTATTTCACTTCTGGATGAGGAAGAGCCAGAACTCAAGGTAGGTGTCTAAGTTTTTTCTTTTGACTTAAGGGTAATAGATCATCAAGGTGTCTAGGTTGCGTGGCATATGCCCTGGGTTAGAGATTCTCTCAGATGATATTGTCACTACATTGGCAACCACTGGTTACCTGTCTGTAGTCAGATTTCTCCTAAAACCAGATACCACCTAGACCCAGCTTAATACTTCACTCTTGATATGGGTAATACAGAATTCTGTTTCTTAAGAAACAGAACAGACTTGTCTTTTTATTACAAAGTGTGAGCATAACAGTACAAGAGCTTATGCATGCATAAATTCAAACACATGAAACATCTAACATCATTCTTAAACTAGACTTCTAAGCAGAGTTGAGCACATTTGCCAGTTCTCAGTGATAATCAATATCAAGCTTACCAGGTTGATTCTACAGTCAACATGTTAAGGAAAGCTGATCCTAAAGGATAGCTTCCACTGTTGCAATTTCTGAGTCTCCTTTATATACCTTTTGGATACTGTAAAATATGTTCAAACTACAATTTATCTTCCTTATCTAAGAATTCCAAAGATAACATTTGTACTTTAAATCTTTATATGTCTAAATAAGATTATCAAATTTTGAAGTTTCTTATCGAGATTATTGGGCATAACAACATACTTATACAAACATTTTAACTTTCTTTGACATGTTACAGGTATGTTTTTGATATAAACATATTTCCTTGATACCATGCTGTCTTGTAAGCTTGTTATCTTACACATATTTCATTACTTTACGATCTCAGCTGAGGCTATTAGTCACTTATCTGATGCCGTATGTGGTATCATCATGTATCTGCTTGTTTTACGGTGCCCTTGTTAACCCTTCTAAGTGAAAATCACAACCCTAAATTTAACATTAGCACCTCCTTATCTGGATTCCTTTCTAATCAGTAAAAGGGTTCTATTGATCTATCTCTAATGGCCTAGTACTACTGTCTCTCATCTGGCAAACATCAGATATGAGACATTTTAACTACTCTTAGGTCAGAAGGCTAACTTGGATTGTATTAGCTACTGGGATCTCATTTTTAATTCCAGACTTCTCTTGGAAGCGTTTGATTATAGAATTTCCTAATTGAGCAACAGGGGAAAGATGATGCAAATATGAAAGGTTTGCCTGGTCTGCCACATGTCTTTAAAAGGGGGTTGGACAAATTCCTGGAGGAGAAGGCTATCAATGGCTACTAGTCTTGATAGCTATGTGCAACCTCCAGTATCAGAGGCAGTGAGCCTATGCACACCAGTTGCTGGGGAACATGGGTGGGAGGGTGCTGTTGCACCCATGTCCTGCTTGTGGGTTCCGGTCAACAGCTGGTCGGCCACTGTGTGAACAGAATGCTGGACTAGATGGACCCTTGGTCTGATCCAGCAGGGCTCTTCTGATGTTCTTAGTTGAAGATCTGCTTTCTAGAAGCAACCACTGAAAATATGTATGTGTTTTGTGTGTGTGGTGTTATATGAGGCTGAGCATTGCCTCATACTTTTCTTGAACTGAAGATTGCTTCAGCTGTTACTTTATATTGACATGAAACTCACTACTACTAATGATTTGTGTCAAGTTCATTTCTGAATGGTTAGGTCTGTGCCAGTTTTGTGTCACTTCCATTCCTGGGGCAGATAGAGCATGCCAGGGTGAAAATGGACAAACAGCTGATTCATATGTGACCATTAAAGTTGATAAGGTTCTTAGGGCGCAATCCTATGGCCGCTAGTCAGTGGCTAGATGTCCAAAGGATAGGTTGGTTCCTGGGAACCAATCTCCACCCCTTCCCACACTGCCTCGTAGGCAGCGTGGATCGGCTCTGCACTCGTAAGAGCAGTGCGGAGCAGCGAAAACGGGGTGGGGCGGGGCGGACTGGGGTGGGGAGGGTGGAAGTGCCTTTCCAATCCTTCCTATAGTACATTATGACGTCAGCCAAAACATAATGAAGTCAGACTCTGGAAAGCCAACCTATACTCAATAAGAAGCAAACACTGCTGGACTTGAATAATGGAGTGCATTTTTAAGCTTTAAGGTAAACCTTCCTTAGTTGTCAAGAAAACAAGGCTGATTCTTGTCCTTGGTGAGTGAGTAAGTCTAAGGAACAGGGAGCTGGGGCGCCACATATTCAACCACACATAGTTTACTGTTTGGAATAAGATAGTTTGGCTGCCTCTGGTCTGATGAAGTCATGGAAAAGTGGCCTGGAAGGAGTTACGGGATGCCCTGCTTATGCTCTCACAACTGCCTACCTTCCTTTAGCAGGGCTTACTTTATATTTTTAATGAACTTTGGCCTAGTTGGTCTCTGTCTCCTTCCTGGGCTGGTACTATTGAGTAACCTGGTGATAGGTGACTTTTCATCTTTCTAAGCCAGGGTAGGTAACTTGGCACCCTTTGAATGTTTTGGACTATAACTCCCACCATCCCTGACTGGGGTGAATGGGAGTCCAAAACATCTGGAGGGCACAAGGTTGCTTGTCTCTGTTCTAGGAGAATACATGGCAGGATGCAGTGATCTGGAGTTCAAGTTAAAGATGTTCATACTCTTAAGTCCTAGCCACTTGCCACAGCTCTGTTCTCCTGTAACTCAGCATGCAGCACCTGTAACTCAGCATCTCTAGTAATTTGGTTCTCATTGTTTTTGCAGGAATTTGCTCTTCACAAACTGAATGCTGTTGTCAATGACTTCTGGGCAGAAATCTCTGAGTCAGTGGACAAAATGTAAGACAAATGTTTTATATGTGGGAACAGGGTAGCCAGTTAATTTAGAGCACAAGAGTGAAATGTACTGTCTTACCTCTTGGTTAGAAAAACGTGTGGATCCATACTTCATGAATGGATTTTTCATTATTTTGGAATTGTAGCTCCATCATCAACAGGATGCTAGTTAGGTTGAAATGTAAAACTTGGTTTGTGTTCGCAGAAGGCGGTATTGATCTGATTTTTTTTCTCCCTCGTTTTCTCTGTAGTGAAATCTTGTATGAAGATGTTGGCTTCCGGAGTCGTGAGTTTGCTGCTTTAGTGGCTTCGAAAGTGTTTTATCACCTTGGAGCTTTTGAAGAGTCACTGAACTATGCCCTGGGAGCAGGCAACCTCTTCAACGTCAATGACAATTCAGAATATGTGGAGACGATCATTGGTAAGGCCTGACACTGTGAATTAGAAGGCATTCTAGCAGGCCACTCTATTTTGTTGTTGTTGTTGTTCAGTCGTTCAGTCGTGTCCGACTCTTCGTGACCCCATGGACCATAGCACGCCAGGCCTTCCTGTCCTGCGCTCTTTCCCGGAGCGTGCTCAAGTTCATATTCATTGCATCCGTGATGCTATCTAGCCATCTCATCCTCTGCCGTCCCCTTCTCCTTTTGCCTTCAGTCTTTCCCAGCATCAGGGTCTTTTCCAGGGAGTTTTCTCTTCGCATTAGGTGGCCAAAATATTGGAGCTTCAGCTTCAGGATCTGTCCTTCCAATGAGCACTCAGGGTTGATTTCCTTTAGGATGGACTGATTTGACATCCTTGCAGTCCAGGGGACTCGTAAGAGTCTTCTCCAGCACCACAGTTCGAAAGCATCAATTCTTCGGCGCTCAGCCTTCCTTATAGTCCAGCTCTCACAGCCATACATTACTACTGGGAAAACCATAGCTTTGATTAGACGGACCTTTGTCGGCAAGGTGATGTCTCTCCTTCTTACTATGCTGTCTAGGTTTGCCATAGCTTTCCTCCCAAGGAGCAAGCGTCTTTTAATTTCATGGCTACAGTCACCATCTGCGGTGATCTTGGAGCCCAAGAAAGTAAAATCTGTCACTGCTTCCATTTCTTCCCCTTCTATATGCCAGGAAGTGATAGGGCCAGATGACATGATCTTCGTTTTTTTAATGTTGAGTTTCAAACCAGCTTTTGCACTCTCCTCTTTCACCCTCAACAAGAGGCTCTTGAGATCCTCTTCGCTTTCTGCCATTAGGGTGGTATCGTCTGCATATCGGAGGTTGTTGATAATTCTCCCGGCAATCTTAATTCCGACCTCTGATTCATCCAACCCGGCATTTCTCATGATGTACTCTGCATATAAGTTAAATAAGCAGGGCGACAATATGCAGCCTTGTCGTACTCCTTTCCCAATTTTGAACCAATCGGTTGTTCCATGTCTGGTTCTTACTGTTGCTTCTTGACCCTCGTACAGGTTTCTCAGGAGACAGGTAAGGTGGTCTGGTACTCCCATCACTTTAAGAATTTGCCACAGTTTGTTGTGATCCACACAATCAAAGGCTTTAGCGTAGTCAATGAAGCAGAAACAGACGTTTTTCTGGAATTCTCTTGCTTTCTCCATGATGCAGCGAATGTTGGCGATTTGATCTCTAGTTCCTCTGCCTCTTCTAAACCCAGCTTGTACTTCTGGTAGTTCTCGGTTCGCATACTGCTGAAGCCTAGCTTGTAGGATTTTGAGCATCACCTTGCTGGCATGTGAAATGAGCGCAATTGTGCGGTAGTTTGAACACTCTTTGGCGTTGCCCTTCTTTGGCACTGGAATGTAAACTGACCTTTTCCAGTCTTGTGGCCACTGCTGAGTGTTCCAGATTTGTTGGCATATTGAATGCAGCACTTTAACAGCATCATCTTTTAGGATTTTAAATAGCTCAGCTGGAATACTGTCATCTCCACTAGCTTTGTTGTTACTAATGCTTCCTAAGGCCCACTTGACTTCACTCTCTAGGATGTCCGGCTCAAGTTCAGTGACCGCACTATCATGGCTATCAGGGACATTCAGATCTTTCCTGTAGAGTTCTTCTGTGTATTCTTGCCACCTCTTCTTAATCTCATCTGCTTCTGTTAGGTCCCTGCCTTCTTTGTCCTTTATCATGCCCATCTTTGCACAAAACGTTCCCTTGAGATCTCCGATTTTCTTAAAAAGATCTCTAGCCTTTCCCATTCTATTGTTTTCCTCGATTTCTTTGCATTGTTCATTTAAGAAGGCCTTCTTGTCTCTCCTTGCTATTCTCTGGAACTCTGCATTCAGTTGGGTATATCTTCCCCTTTCTCCCTTGCTTTTCGCTTCCCTTCTTTCGTGAGCTACTTGTAAAGCCTCATCAGACAGCCACTTTGCTTTCTTGCATTTCTTTTTCTTTGGGATGGATTTCGTTGCTGCCTCCTGAACAATGTTACGGACCTCCGTCCATAGTTCCTCAGGCACTCTGTCTATCAGGTCTAATCCCTGAAATCTATTCCTCACCTCCACTGTATATTCATAAGGGATATGATTGAGGTCATACCTGAATGGTTTAGTGGTTTTCCCGACGTTCTTCAATTTAAGCCGAAATTTTGCAAGAAGCAGCTCATGATCTGAGCCACAGTCAGCTCCAGGTCTTGTTTTTACTGACTGTATGGAGCTTCTCCATCTTTGGCTGCAAAGGACATAATCAATCTGATTTCGATATTGACCATCTGGTGACGTCCATGTGTAGAGTCGCCTCTTGTGCTGTTGGAAAAGAGTGTTTGCTATGATCAGCATGTTCTCTTGGCAAAACTCTATTAGCTTTTGTCCTGCTTCATTTTGTACACCAAGGCCATGCCTGCCTGTTATCCCGGTGATTTCTTGACTTCCTACTTTAGCATTCCAATCCCCTATGATGAAGAGGACGTCTTTTTTTGATGTGAGTTCTAGAAGGTGTTGTAGTTCTTCATAGAACCGATCAACCTCAGCTTCTTCGGCCTCAGTGGTTGGGGCATAGACTTGAATTACTGTGATGTTGAATGGTTTGCCTTGGATTCGTACTGAGATCATTCTGTCGTTTTTAAGATTGTACCCCAGTACTGCTTTTCCCACCCTTTTGTTGACTATGAGTGCTACTCTATTTCTTCTAAGGTATTCTTGCCCACAATAGTAGATATGATGGTCACCTGAATTAAATTCGCCCATGCTTGTCCATTTTAGTTCGCTGGTTCCCAAGATGTCGATGTTCAATCTTGCCATCTCATGTTTGACCACCTCCAGCTTACCTTGATTCATTGATCTGACATTCCAGGTTCCTAAACAGTATTGTTCTTTACAGCATCGGATTTTCTTTTCACCGCCAGACACATCCACAGCTGAGTGTCCTTTCGGTTTTGGCCCAGCCGCTTCACTCTTTCTGGCGCTACTTGGAAATACCCTCTGCTCTTCCCCAGTAGCATATTGGACACCTTCCGACCTGAGGAGCTCATCTTCCGGCGTCATCTCTTTTAGCCTTGTGATACGTTCCATGGGGTTTTCTTGGCAAGAATACTGGAGTGGGTTGCCATTTCCTTCTCCAGTGGACCACATTTTGTCAGAACTCTCTGCCATGACCTGTCCGTCTTGGGTGGCCCTGCACGGCATAGCTTATGGCTTCACTGAGTTACGCAAGCCCCTTCGCCACAACAAGGCAGTGATCCATGAAGGGGTCACTCTGTTTTAACAAAGATCAAAAAACATTTTGAGTAAAAGTACTGACAGAATATCCAGATCTGGCTCTTGGCCATTTTCAAATTCTGGAAATCAGAGTTGTTTGCTTTATTGAAATGTCAAGTTGCTCAGTTTGCTTGAGCAAACTTGCAATTTGAGTCCAAAACTAGTAGCTTAGTTTTGGGCAGCATTTGGGACAAAGAATAGAGTGTGGGCAGGAAGAGACTCATCTCTACACAGAGGGTGGAAGGAATGCATGAGTATGTAAGGGTAGCACAACATTGCTCTGAAGAACATGAGATGGATCTAGGTAGCCATGTTGAAAAGAGCAGTGCTCTGTTCTATAAAGATTTTATAGGCAAATCCCTTGAGGGATAGAAACTTGGTATGTGTTAATTAATGAAAGCTGAGATTTCCATGAATCCAGCTTTTGGACCCAATATCAGAATCAGTTTATAATCTTATGGTCATGTTTTTGGCTTCTATTCAGATGACAGTAAATGTTGTTTCAGTGCCACAGCATCATTAAGTTAATCACTTCTTTTGCGATGTCAAATGTCTTCAGAACATAAGTTTTGAGTTACAATTGGAACTTGACAGGCATGTCAATATTCCAAACTGAGCTTTTATCGACATTATGAATCTGTGAACATTGGGGAAGTTTAAGGTGGAGCGTGTGTGTTTCTTTTCCCAGCAAAGTGCATCGACCATTACACCAAACAGTGTGTGGAAAATGCTGATTTGGCCGAGGGAGCAAAGAAGGCAGTTGATCCGCGACTGGAAGGGATTGTGAATAAGATGTTCCAGCGCTGTTTAGATGATCACAAGTACAAACAAGCCATTGGTATTGCCTTGGAGACACGCAGGCTGGATATCTTTGAGAAAACCATTTTGGAATCGGTAGGTGAAAATGCAGGAAGTAATGTTTGGTACACGTGCACAGCCCTCTTCAAATTTGGGCCAGGAGATTGCTAGAGAGCCATAGCTGGCCACATTATGCAAATCAGGAAATGTATATAATTCTGCTTAACTTGCAGGTGTTACCCTTTATATATAGCTTGCTCAAAAATGGGTGATCCGGAGCCCATGATCTGAAGGAGCTGTTTACATGCTTCAGAGGGAACTGAGAGTGTGGCTTCATATTTTTTTAAGTGTTGGCTCCTACAACCAAGGAGGCAGGCCACTTTTGAAACAGAAGATTGGTTTGCCTCGGCTGTGGCAGCTGTAGCAGTGGGCAGTACTAAAAGAGCTTTGACTGGTGTGCACATGGTTTCCTTATGTGTAATATAAAGGCTTGTTTGGGTTGTGGCCTGACTGTAGAACTCTGAGATGGACACTACTGTGGTCTTGTGGGGACAATCCCTGCCACCTCACTCTCTACTTCCAGGCTTGGTGCTGAGGCTGGTTATGGTGCTGGGCAGCCAAAGGCAATCTGTCTCCCCCCCATGCTTAAATGGTCACTCACTACTCAAGCAGCCACCTCCAGTGATTCTCTCTTGATCTGGAAAAGAGGCAGGGGCTCCTTTTTGTGCTGGGTGTGAGAGGTGCTCTGAGCACCAAAACAGCAAGCCTCGGTCTTCTTTTCCACCTTGGAGCTGGAGGGTGGGGCAGAGATTCCTTCAAAAGTTGTGTCGCATCCTCCAAAACTCAGAGTAGCTGCAGTGAGTAATACTTGCCCCTTCCCCAGCACAAAGTTGGAGAAAAAGGTGGTGCTTCTTCCACCAACCTCCATTTGTATGGTGGTGTTGTCAGCCTCTTCAGGATTTGTGCAAATGAGAAGCGGTACAGAAATATTGCTAATAAATAATAAAACTGAGGGTGATGGACCATTCGCCACGGTAAGGGTGGCGGTCAGAGTAGCGTTCATATTGCAGATTAGGTGGGTGGGGTGGCGTTAGAAGTGTTGTGCCTAAGGTCACCTATTGAGTTTTTGGCTGAAATAAAACTCGAACAGCAGACTTCTTGGCTCATAGCTCTTGGACACTATGCTACATCACTCCTCAAAATACTTCCCCCATATATAGAATGAGTACAAATATAAGTAATTTTGATTACACTTGTATTTTCCTATAGCTGTTATCACTGAAGCCAATATTCTTGGACTGTTACACATGAGTACATAATTGAACACTTGGACTGGGGAAAAATTGGACTGGGGAAAAATAATTTAAAACTGCTTATTTTATTTGTGTTTAGAACGATGTTCCTGGAATGCTGGCCTACAGTTTAAAACTCTGCATGTCTTTGATGCAAAATAAGCAATTTCGCAACCAAGTTCTGAGAGTTCTGGTTAAAATATACATGAACTTAGAAAAACCCGACTTCATCAACGTGTGCCAGGTAACGTGGTGGGAGTTTGTACATCTGGCTGTACTCTAGCTGCCAGTCACACTTGAGAGTGGTGGGAAGGGAGGGTGTGCTAGGAATAGTGCCAGCCAGCTGATGGCCTGTGTACTGCCCTCAGCCCCTTGGAGGAAGGGTGGGATAAAACGTAACACAAAAATAGAGACCCTCACCGCATTCTACATAATTCTGGCTGATTGTGAGTGAGCTAGCCCACTGGTGCATGCTGCTCAATTGCTCCCACTTGGCTCCTTCTGCTGGCCACTTTTTGTTCTTGGCTTATAACTCTGCCTTCTTAGGAGAGCAACGAGAGTTCCCTGTTTGGACATCACATTAAACCAGGGTTAGGGAACCTCTTTCGACTCCAGGGCCAAATTCAATTTCAGAGAAGTTCTTGGGGGCTGCATTCTAGTGGTGGGCGGGGCTGAAGGCAAAGGGGCCAGGCCAGAGGGAAAAGATACAAAAAATACCAGCCTATTGAAGGTTAAAGCCTTAGAAATGAAGCCTTAGGAGAGGCATTTCGACCTTTTAAAATGGGCAAGAAACTGTACAAAAGCCAGGAAACTACCAAATTGCCCATGGAGAGGGGAAAGAGGGTGGGGCCAGGTGAAGGGGGCGTGGCCATTTGGGGAACCTCAAGGGGCTGGATTGGGACCCCAGGAGGTTGAATTTAACCCCCAGGTCTGAGGCTCCCCATCCCTGTGCTAAATATGCCACGGCCAGAGTGTCCTGACTTGTTTAGCCACTGCGGCTGGCAAGAGGAGTCAAGTGGATGTAATCGAGGAACACGCTTTACATTCTTGCTTATTGTGACATGAGTACGTCGCCCATTTGGGAAAAAAAGGTTATTGCAACCATTGTGGTGGCACCACCTTGGTAAATAACCGGGATATATCTTAGCACTTGCTAAAATTCTTCTTCTCTGTCTTTGAACCTATGTTTCAAAAGGAAGTAGGAACAAGAGCTTGAAGTGACCTGGCTGGGTCGTGCACTCACTGTGTGCTTTATGAACACACCTAACCATTTTGATAAGGGCAGCTTTGATAGCTTTGGGGGGTGTTTCTTTTCTGCGCTCTTTAATGAGTAGGAGCTTAAGAGAAGAGAGTGGTACAGGGGGTAGGACTGAGACTTGGATTCAGATTTCTGCTCAGCCTCAAACCTTGCTGGGTGATGTTGAGCCATTCCCTCTCTCTGGCTCACGCACTAACCTTGTAAAGATAAAAATGGGCAAGCCCCCATTTACACTGCCCTGTGCTCTTTGGAAGAACAGCAGGGTTCAAATATGATTGACAGATATGTTGTCTTTAGCATTATCACTGAGGTATGCAGAATGTGGAGGATTTTCTTTTAGTTCAGATAACTGTTTCTAGGAACCATTATGCAGGAAGGAGCAAGGAAATCATTGGCATGGCCTTACGTTGCTCACCCTTCCATCCTGAGATACCCTCTGACTTGACCTTTGTTCTCCCTCCTGTAGTGCCTCATTTTCTTGGACGACCCACAGGCCGTCAGTGACATCTTGGAGAAGTTGGTGAAGGAGGACAACCTTCTCATGGCTTACCAGATTTGTTTTGACTTGTACGAAAGTGCCAGCCAGCAGTTCCTCTCTTCTGTGATTCAGAACCTCCGCACGGTTGGCACCCCTATTGCTTCTGTGCCTGGGTCAACCAACACAGGCACTGTTTCTGGGTCCGAGAAAGAAGGGTAAGGCAACCAGTTTAAGAAACGTCTGGTTGGGCTTCCTGTGGCTTGAGATAGAAATGCTGCAAAATGCTGAGGTGCAGCTTGCATGGCCCTGCACTGTTCATAGGAATGGGCCTTTGCCTCTGTGTGTTGTACGGAAGAGCCAGCCTTGGGGCATACCAGATCACAGGGTGCAGGTTTGGCTGGGTTTTTGGTTCAGGAAATCTGCTTAGCTTGAAGCACTGCAGACGGGAGGAGCAAGTGGATCTACTCGGTTCATTTTCTCTCTTTTGGGTGTATGTAAACACAAATTGACACTTGGGGCATTTACCACACCACAAAACTGTTATCTGTTTCAGTGTCATGGCTTGGATCCATTTTCCTCTCCACAAAAGAGTGACCATTAAATCAGTTTAAATCTGTAGTGTGCATATGCTCTTGGAGAATGCAACAGGGGGGCTGGCTTTGGTTGTACTCTTTGCTGGAACCATTAGATGTATGGCCTTGAGGGTGAAGATGCCTTTAGGGCAGGGGTGCGCAGTGCCGAAAAGCTAGTGCCTCTGAGGCTGCTGCAGTGCCATTGCCACTCCATCCCCAATCCCGCCCCCCCGCTACCACTACTGATTTCCATACTTTGCCCTGCTGCTGCCACCTATGATGCCATTCTCTCTTACCCCAGCTCACTTCCCAGCTCCTCTCTTTTCCCATAACAGTGTCTTCCCACTTCTGTGAGGCTGCTCTAGGAGCCACATTCAGAGGGTAGGAACCACAGACCCCTCTGTTACCAGCTACCAGATCATCTCCTAGAAGCCGCTCACAGAGGGCTGTGTGGCTCTTTGTCCTCTCTGTGGCTGCGACTGCTTCTGTTGCTGCTACCGCCACCAGGAGGCAGGGAGGAGCGTACTTTTTGCAAAAAAAGAAAAGGGAGTCAGTTGTACAAATCAATGATGTTAAGTGCCTAATTGGGAGATGTGGTGGAGGCGGAAGGAGACCAACTGAAAAAGCAATGATCGCCAATTGTCAAACAAATAATAGCAAGTAAATTGTTAAGTTACATATGTGAGTGTGTTTGTGCAGATGTATATACGTGTGTGAGAGAGTGTATGGTGTGTGTGTACATGTGTGTGCGTGGTATGTGCCAACACCAGATGTGACCCTTGAAGCTGAAAAGATTGTGCATTCCTGCTTTAGGGGTATTTGTAGATTGTCATTGCCTCTGGGTAACTTGATATTTGGGAACACTCATTGGTAGAACTGTGTTTTTCTACAGCAGATTTCTTGCCAGTGGAGTTAGGCCTATGAGATGTTCATCTCTTAAATGCTGCCTGGATAGAGCTTTGACATATGCAGTGATGCAAGTTAGACTGTATTTATTTTTCAGTGATACCATGGATACCATGGAAGAAAAGGCCACTAGTCCAGTTGCTGCATTGAAGTCTGCCCAAACTGTAAGTAACTCTGTGTAAAACTTCTCTGTTGAACACACAGTTAGCACATACCTTGGCTCATTACAGCCTTGAAACGCTTTGGAGCACTACATACAGCACATGATCAGAGACCAACCTTCCCCAACCAGGTGCCTTCCAGATGTGTTGGACTACTACTCCTATATTGACTGGGGGTGATGGAGGTTGTTGTCCAATATTTCTGGAGGGCACGAAGCTGGGGAAAGCTGGCCCAGGCTGTAATCTGAATTAGCTTGACACTGGGCTACTGTGGATTTACTGCCTTCAGGATCTGGGCCACAGATCACTCTAGGCTAGCAGCAACTTTTCTGAGGTGAGAGAGCTACTAATTCCATATCTTTTGGGGCGTGAACACTTTGCTTAATATAGTATTTTTTTCGTTCAAGAAAATAGCAGAGCTAGCTTATGACACTTGTGTAAAGATTTATTGCTGTCTTACTGTTCAGGCCATTAGAGTGTTTTATAAGGTTTGCCCCTGAAAGCAGGAAACAAAATAATGCCTTATTTAGCCACTGATTGCACTTGTAAACATTTAAATTGCGGAAGTCACACTTTTCAGCAGCTTGTGAGGCCTGGTGGAGAAAGCAGTGAATAGAGTAAGGTAAAAAAAGAAATCTGCATACTAAGCATAGCTTCACATATCTTGCTCTTCTTGTTAGAAAACGCAAACTCCCCTGTGGTCTCCCACACAGGCAGTGATCCAGCCTGCACTTACTTGGCTTCAATCGGGCTACAGCACTAGTGTTTCCAGACCAACTGCTGGGCCAGGCACATAGTGTGAATGGTAAAAAAAAAAAAAACCATTAAAGGCTTTGATGAAGAGGGGATGTTGCAAGAAAATCCATCTTCAGGCTGATGCAAGTTGTGGGTGGAGGGGTTCTAGCTAAGCTCAAGTGTGTAGTGGGGCAGGGTGGCTGGGTGGGGGGTAATTCCATGCAGTACCAGATCTGTTTGACTAGTGCCTGGAGGGGAAGGGTGTCTTGAATTATTTCCTTGGTGGAAAAATTAGCCCTGCTAGGATGAAAGCATGCAGAAATTATCCCTGAAGCCCAGAGCATTCCTGAACTTAATCTCTCCCACCCGCTAGCCTGGAATGCAAACTGAAAAGAGAGAATTGAGAGCGGATTAGCTTAATGGATAACCTGACTGTGGTTTATGAGTCTCTCTTAGATGGAATGCTCCTACAAAGACATACTTTCCCTGCTGTAGGGAAGGGATCCACACTGGCATGGCATTATGGGGGCTGGCTGTGGTTGAAAGACATGGGAAACAAGGCCACTTAGCACAGCTGCATATCGAGGGAGCCCCTGGAGTTTTGAAAACTAGGCTTCTGGCTCCCTTACAACAACTTCACCATTTATTATAATAAATGGAAGAGATCTTGACTTGGTTCAGACAGGAACCCTACATAGAGCTTCCATGTGGGGAGAAGCATCTGGATGACTGTAGCAGCAGATGGATCTGGTAGCTGTTTTAGCCAGCCTTCAGAGTTCCCTTCTAGCATGCACTTAGTGCTGCTCCTGTTGGCCTGCTCATTCTCCCTCCAGTGGTATCCACCTTCTAGCAGCAGAGCGGAACCAGAAAGTTGCTTCTTTTGCTGCACCTTCCTTGTTCCTCTCTGCTGCTGCTAGAAAAAGCCAGCTGTTGCCAGATGGCACTGGGTGGACAGTGGCTCTGAGAATAGGCCAGGAGGGGGCTTTCTGTGAACTGTAGCAGCTCTCAGCACTGCTAGCTGCCACCATCACCCAGAGGCATTTTGCCATGCAGAATTTTTTTAAAGTCTGGGGTACCATGAATGAGGTAGCAGGCTGGCCCACGCTTGCAGCAGGAGTGGCTAAAGCCTCCTCCTCCCCCTAGTGACCCTGAAGCTGCCAGCCTCGCTGATTCCAAACTGCTATTAGCAGCACGAACGCAGTGATGCCTGTCAGGGGTGCCAAGAGGGGAAGGAAGCTAAAGCCTCCCTCCAGCAACACTGAAGCAGCTGGCATCACTGCTTCTATGTTGCCGTTAGTGGCACGGAAGCAGTGATGCCTGTTGGGGACTGGGGGCTCCCACCACCACTCCCAAAGAAACTGCCTTCCCCAACCCAGCATGTGCGGCTCCTAGGCCCTGTAGCCAGGGTAGCCAGTGTGGCCCTTGGGGAGGGGGTAGGTTGTGGATCCCTGGGCAAAACACAGCAGGGCTTGTTAATTTATGACTGGCTTCTCAGGGAAGAGACCAGCCAGAGTTCCCGGTTTGCATGTAACACTAACCAAACCACGGATGGAAGGTCTGGGGCTTGTTGAACCATTCCCACTGCAGCAACATGTTGCCTTGTTCACGAAAACACAGGATTTTACAATATTCTGGGTTATGATTGCATGTGAATCGCACCTTGGTTTAGGACTCCTGTCCATACAGCTTGAGAATGGTGGAGTTTCACTCTTATGGGCAGGATCTTCCAAAGCCATCTTGCCTTCTAGAAGTGGAAACGCTTGGGCAGCCTCCCCAGCATGGTGCTCTCCTGGTGTTTTGGACTTCATCTCCTGGAATGCAGAACACGGAATAATGGGCTTGAGTTACAGGAAGCCAGATTCTGGCTGAACATCAAGAAAAACTTCCTGACTGTTAGAGCAATATGACTATGGAACCAGTGACCTAGGGAGGTGGTGGACTCTCCCACACTGGTGGCAGTCAAGATGAAGCTGGACAGCCACTTGTCATGGGTGCTCTGACTTGGATTCCTGCATTGAGCAGGGGGTTAGGCTCCATGGTCTCATAGGCCCCTTCCAACCCTACTATTCTATGATTCTATGATCCCATCAGCTATGGTCAGCATGGTCAATTGTCAGGAATGCTGGGAGTTGTAGTGGAAACCATTGAGGGGCACCAGTTTGAAGAAGGCTGTTCCTGGGCTTATGACCAGCTTTCTTGCTTGCTTATCATGAAGGATAGATGCATTCTCAGTGTGATATAGAATATATAGGTAATTATCCAGTGTGTGTCTTGATTTTGAAAAGACCCATGTCCGTTGCCGCCTCCAATGTGCTGGGCGTTGCATAGGAGGTGGTTTTCATTTAATGTGTGTGCAGCATTTTCCATGGTGGGCCCCTTTCTTTGCTGAATTAATAACTTTTGCTTTCCTGAGCGATTGTGTCCTTGCCTTGATGGCTACCCAAGCAATGTGTTGCTTTGCCTTCCTTTTGGTTCCAGATGTGATGGTGGAGTGGAGAGCACAAATGCTTCATGCCTCCTTTTCCTCTGTATTTCCATATTGTCCAAATTTCCCCCCCCCTTTTTTTAAAAATACTTTTTATTCTATTTTTTATCTTTATAAATGAAATAAACAGTACCAACAACCTAGTCATTATCTACAGTTTCCAACAATACGGTATTCTTAGGAGGACACAGCAATAGCGAAAAAAAAAAAGAACAGAAGAAGAAAGCAAGAAAGAAAAAGAAAAAATATAAAAATTACTTAAAAGGATTAAATTTAAACTCCATTACACACAGATTTCAAGTATCATTCTACTTAAAAGTTATACCCATAACATTGCCAATATTACATTTCAGTACAGCATAGATAATCAACCTTACATTTCAATATCATATCTTCAGTCTTATAGCAAGGGAGCAAGCCTACAATTCATTTCCAATAACCATATATTGCCCTTCAGTTAACATATAATAGTAAAGCTTAACAATTTAACCAGCCAAAAATATTACTAATCAAAGTCTCATAATAATGATAGTAATAATAATAAAAAGGAAGGAAATTAAAAAAATAAGTAATAATGATAACTTTATGCTATCTATATTTTAGATAGTGTCATTTCTAAATCTATATATGAATGTATACATATCTATACACACGCAAACAGGAATTTTATTATACAGTATATCATGTCTAATGTAAAAAAAGAGGAAGTAAGAAAAAAGAGGGAGAGAGAAAAAGAGGATATATGTAAACAATCCTCTGGACTGGCGTACTGCCCAGACCTTATAACCCAAATAAATCCGAAAAAGAATAATAATTGAAACGTTCTCAGCTCATGAGGTTGGGGAAAATGTCTCCTGTGCCTTACTTTGAACGCCAGCTAGCCAAGCCTCTGCCATTTCATGATTTAAAAACATTTTCATCTGACCTTCAAAAAGAGTGCAAAATATAGCAGGATATTTTATATGATACTGCAGATTCATTTGTCTTGCCTAATTTCTCACCTTGGTGAATTGCCTTCTTTTGTCAGCGATTTCTTTAGTGTAATCCGGAAATAACATAACTTTGTCTCATCTTGGCCCCCCCAAAAGTTCTCCCACTTCCCTTGCCAAGCGCAAAATATGATTTTTTGTGGAAACTCTTGCAAATTGAACTATAACAGTATAGGCAGCCCCTTTGGTGCCACAAACTGGATCTGGAACATGGCATGCATGCTCAATATCAAGTAAATAATCAGATGGCAAAGCGAGTAGCTCATGCAGCAATTTATCCAAGAATTTAAACAGACTTATATCAGCAGGCAGATCTTTGATACCAATGATACACAGATTCGCTGTATGAGTATATGCCTCCAGTTGGGAAATTCTCACAGACAGGATATTATGGGAGGCATGCATAGCGGTCTCTTGCGCAGACACCTGGTCTTGGAGAGCATTAACCTTCAATTCCATCTTTTGCAAAGAACTATTAATTAAATCCACAGCCCCTTGAAGGTTAGTAATAGAATCTTGGATTGTATCCAGCCTCTTAGCCTGTTCTGTTAATTGAGAAGACAAAGTTTTTATCAGAGCCAGCAATTCCTGTACATCTCCAGCATCTCTAGAAACCTTTGCCAAGGGAGGGGTTGGGGGAGTTGGCGGTGGTCCCGTGGTTTTTTCCTTCCCCTTGATGTTGCCATCTTCCTCTTCTGTAAAGAAAGCAAGGAAGTATAATTACAAACCAATAGTCACTTCAACAGATTTTGCAGGTCCTCAGATATTGGTATTTTTAATCCATAAATACTTTTGGAACTCATCAGCCCTGAAGTCTCCTAATTACATAGGAGTTTCAAAACAGCTTTGAGGAGACGCTCCAGAAAACTGACCTTAGAGTCCAGCTCTTCTGCTGCTCCGCAAAAGGAGTTGTTCTTCCATGGTACTCTAGCTTCCCCTTTTAATTCCAGGGGAAGATGAAAAGGTTTTTCAACCTTTTAAAAGCTGTTTGAGGAGGCGACCTGTGGAGCCTCCGCAGGACGCTTGCCAGGGCGACATGGCTCCTACCGGAAGTCCATATTGTCCAAATTTTCAAGCTGTCTTCCATGCGGTGTTCTATGTCTCCTCAACGGGTGGGTGGAAGAGATGAGAAAAGCTTTATTTCAGATTATATGAAGATGCCCAGGATTGGCCAGTGCAAGTCTTAACCTGCTCTGAATAATTAGTGATCATCAGTAAAAAAAAAAAAATAATATAATTGGGGAAATATATGTCTTTTGTGTCCAAAACAAGAAATTGGTGAGTTCCCATCCCCCTAGCAGGTTGATCTTTGAACATGGTCTATATGCAATATCTGTGCTGAGGAGATCAGCTCCCTACTTCTGGTCTACTTCTCTAATAAATACTTTCATCACCTTTCTGCACAAAATACCCAGCGTGACTTACAATAAAATGCTTTTGAGGATGAAACACTGAAGGTTCACCCCTATATCTCATAGATATTGGTATAAATATTCTTGCTTACCTGGCATGTGTTACAATGGGTTAGAGACAACTGAGATTGTTGAGACAATTGTGCAGATCTTGATCATCGTTCATCTTTTTTGTCTTTCTCTTCATGTGTATGTATGAAGAACCCTGAATCAAAAGACCAGATCCCCAAAATGATAAAAATTTTAAGTGGCGAAATGGCTATTGAATTACACCTGCAGTTCTTAATACGAAACAACAACACAGACCTCATGATTCTAAAAAACACAAAGGTAAGGCCTGATCTGATTCCTCCCCTACTTCTTCAAGTTTTGTTGGGAGATTTTTGATGTTTGCCTCAAGGCTGAATGACACATTATGAAGTGTTTGTAGATTATCAGGGTTGTATTTTGGAGGATTCTTCCTTTGAAGCGTTCTGTCTTTTCCAGTGACACATGTTGAATGTAGCTTCTTTCTAAACCAAAGAATTTACCGAGCCAAAGATGATAAGCATAATGGAAGTCCAAAGGCAATCTACCCTAAAAAGAATAGTCTCGCAAATTAAAAAGACACTGATCAGCAACTAGAATTCTTGGAGGACTGCTTTGGGAAGAAGGAGTCGGAAGAAGAGCCAAGGCCTCTCTCCCACTCCCTGCTAGTTTGCTGACATTGTCAGTGTCTCTCATTTCACATACCTTTCTCATCTTTGGCTTTCTTGTTAGCAGCAGGGAGGACAGGCAGTACTCAGCAGCCCAGATTTGGTCCTAGGCTTTCCAATTGCTGATCGCTGTGATACAGTATCATCTGTAGTTACTGTCCTTAGTATCCTGCAGGTTTAGGACAAATCTAGTAATTGCAACCCCTTCATGGATCACTGCCTTGTTGTGGCGAAGGGGCTTGCGTAACTCAGTGAAGCCATAAGCTATGTCGTGCAGGGCCACCCAAGACGGACAGGTCATGGCAGAGAGTTCTGACAAAATGTGGTCCACTGGAGAAGGAAATGGCAACCTACTCCAGTATTCTTGCCAAGAAAACCCCATGGAACGTATCACAAGGCTAAAAGAGATGACGCCGGAAGATGAGCCCCTCAGGTCGGAAGGTGTCCAATATACTGCTGGGGAAGAGCAGAGGGTATTTCCAAGTAGCGCCAGAAAGAGTGAAGCGGCGGGGCCAAAGCCGAAAGGACACTCAGCTGTGGATGTGTCTGGTGGTGAAAAGAAAATCCAATGCTGTAAAGAACAATATGGTTTAGGAACCTGGAATGTCAGATCAATGAATCAAGGTAAGCTGGAGGTGGTCAAACATGAGATGGCAAGATTGAACATTGACATCTTGGGAATCAGTGAACTAAAATGGACAGGCATGGGCGAATTTAATTCAGGTGACCATCATATCTACTATTGTGGGCAAGAATCCCTTAGAAGAAATGGAGTAGCACTCATAGTCAACAAAAGGGTGGGAAAAGCAGTACTGGGGTACAATCTCAAAAATGATAGAATGATCTCAGTACGAATCCAAGGCAAACCATTCAACATCACAGTAATTCAAGTCTATGCCCCAACCACTGAGGCCGAAGAAGCTGAGGTTGATCGGTTCTATGAAGAACTACAACACCTTCTAGAACTAACACCAAAAAAAGATGCCCTCTTCATCATAGGGGATTGGAATGCTAAAGTAGGAAGTCAAAAAATCACTGGGATAACAGGCAGGCATGGCCTTGGTGTACAAAATGAAGCAGGACAAAAGCTAATAGAGTTTTGCCAAGAGAACACACTGATCATAGCAAACACTCTTTTCCAACAGCACAAGAGACAACTCTACACATGGACATCACCAGATGGTCAATATCGAAATCAGATTCATTATGTCCTTTGCAGCCGAAGATGGAGAAGCTCTATACAGTCAGTGAAAACAAGTCCTGGAGCTGACTGTGGCTCAGATCATGAGCTTCTTGTTGCAAAATTTCGGCTTAAATTGAAGAATGTAGGGAAAACCACTAAACCGTTCAGGTATGACCTCAATCATATCCCTTATGAATATACAGTGGAGGTGAGGAATAGATTTCAGGGATTAGACCTGATAGACAGAGTGCCTGAGGAACTATGGACGGAGGTCCGTAACATTGTTCAGGAGGCAGCAACGAAATCCATCCCAAAGAAAAAGAAATGCAAGAAAGCCAAGTGGCTGTCTGATGAGGCTTTACAAGTAGCTGAGGAAAGAAGGGAAGCGAAAAGCAAGGGAGAAAGGGGAAGATATATCCAACTGAATGCAGAGTTCCAGAGTATAGCAAGGAGAGACAAGAAGGCCTTCTTAAATGAACAATGCAAAGAAATCGAGGAAAACAACAGAATGGGAAAGACTAGAGATCTCTTCAAGAAAATCGGAGAACTCAAGGGAACGTTTTGTGCAAAGACGGGCATGATAAAGGACAAAGAAGGCAGGGACCTAACAGATGCAGATGAGATTAAGAAGAGGTGGAAAGAATACACAGAAGAACTGTACAGGAAAGATCTTAATGTCCCTGATAGCCATGATAGTGCGGACACTGAACTTGAGCCGGACATCCTCGAGAGTGAAGTCAAGTGGGCCTTAGGAAGCATTAGTAACAACAAAGCTAGCGGAGATGACAGTATTCCAGCTGAGCTATTTAAAATCCTAAAAGATGATGCTGTTAAAGTGCCTCATTCAATATGCCAACAAATTTGGAACACTCAACAATGGCCGCAAGACTGGAAAAGGTCAGTTTACATTCCAGTTCCAAAGAAGGGCAACGCCAAAGAGTGTTCAAACTACCGCACAATTGCGCTCATTTCGCATGCCAGCAAGGTGATGCTCAAAATCCTACAAGCTAGGCTTTAGCAGTATGCGAACCGAGAACTACCGGAAGTACAAGCTGGGTTTCGAAGAGGCAGAGGAACTAGAGATCAAATCGCCAACATTCACTGCATCATGGAGAAAGCAAGAGAATTCCAGGAAAATGTCTATTTCTGCTTCATTGACTACGCTAAAGCCTTTGATTGTGTGGATCACAACAAACTGTGGCAAATTCTGAAAGAGATGGGAGTACCAGACCACCTTACCTGTCTCCTGAGAAACCTGTACGAGGGTCAAGAAGCAACAGTAAGAACCAGACATGGAACAACCGACTGGTTCCAAATTGGGAAAGGAGTATGACAAGGCTGCATATTGTCACCCTGCTTATTTAACTTATATGCAGAGTACATCATGAGAAATGCCGGGTTGGATGAATCACAGGTCAGAATTAAGATTGCTGGGAGAATTATCAATAACCTCCGATATGCAGACGATACCACCCTAATGGCAGAAAGCGAAGAGGATCTCAAGAGCCTCTTGTTGAGGGTGAAAGAGGAGAGTGCAAAAGCTGGTTTGAAACTCAACATTAAAAAAACGAAGATCATGTCATCTGGCCCTATCACTTCCTGGCATATAGAAGGGGAAGAAATGGAAGCAGTGACAGATTTTACTTTCTTGGGCTCCAAGATCACTGCAGACGGTGCCTGTAGCCATGAAATTAAAAGACGCTTGCTCCTTGGGAGGAAAGCTATGACAAACCTAGACAGTATAGTAAGAAGCAGAGACATCACCTTGCCAACAAAGGTCCGTCTAATCAAAGCTATGGTTTTCCCAGTAGTAATGTATGGCTGTGAGAGCTGGACTATAAGGAAGGCTGAGCACCGAAGAATTGATGCTTTTGAAGTGTGGTGCTGGAGAAGACTCTTACGAGTCCCCTGGACTGCAAGGAGGTCAAATCAGTCAATCCGAAAGGAAATCAACCCTGAGTGCTCATTGGAAGGACAGATCCTGAAGCTGAAGCTCCAATATTTTGGCCACCTAATGCGAAGAGAAAACTCTCTGGAAAAGACCCTGATGCTGGGAAAGACTGAAGGCAAAAGGAGAAGGGGACGGCAGAGGATGAGATGGCTAGATAGCATCACCGATGCAATGAATATGAACTTGAGCACGCTCCGGGAGAGAACGCAGGACAGGAAGGCCTGGCAAATTCTTAAAGTGATGGGAGTACCAGACCACCTTACCTGTCTCCTGAGAAACCTGTACGAGGGTCAAGAAGCAACAGTAAGAACCAGACATGGAAGTCCATGGGGTCACGAAGAGTCGGACACGACTGAACGACTGAACAACAACAACAAAAGTAACTGCAAAGCTCCCTGCTGTTCAGAGAGAATTCAGAATTCTGTGAAAGAGTTGGAAGAAATCCTAGTGAGTTATCTGGTACAGTCCCTGCACTTCAGGATAACCTGAAATTGAAGGACCTCTGAAAGATGCCGGGTCAGCCTTTAAAGAAGATTATTCTGTAGCATGTTTTTAAGCAACTAGTTCTGTGTGCCCAAAAATACCCCCCCCCCCAAATCACGGGCATGCTTTGGACTGGGGTTTATAAGGACATAAGAAGAGCTATGCTGGATCAGACCAAGGGTCCACCTAGTACAGCATTCTGTTCACACAGTAGCAAACCAGCTGTCTGTGGAAAATCCTGTGAGTGTGATATCCTCCCACTCATGTTCCCATAAACTGGTGTACATAGGCACACTGCCTCCAATACTGGAGGTAGCACATTGCCATGCTGTCTAGCAGCCATTGATAGCCTTCTCCTCCAGAATTTGTCTAGCCCCCTTTTAAAGCCATCGAAATTGGTGCCCATCACTATGTCTTGTGATAGCGAACTCCATAGTTTAACTATGCTCTGCCTCCCAGATACTGTACAACAAAGCTCTTGAGAAACGTGGGCATTTTCACAGTTGTTTGTGGTATGAGGCTCTGTGCAGTTCAAAAGAAACAACATCCATAACTGTGTTGGGTCATAGCCATACCTGAAGTCAGTCTTTGGATCCTGGCCTTAGCAAAAAGGACACCCTTCATTTTCAGCCTCCCTGAAGTTTAAGACCGTTGTCTCATCGTTGGTAGATGTGGTGGCCTGTGGTTCCCCTGACACCATTTTATACATTTGCAAACTGCCCATATCAGACATCCCCAACCTGACCATGCTGTCTGGAGATTATGGGAGTTGCGCTTCACCACTTCTGCTGAGCACCAAGTTGGAGAAGGTGGTCTGTATTATCCTTTAATCTGTCTCCATACGAAATATGCCCGGTTCCATTGATCTTTCTTCGTGAGACTTGTTCTCTATTGTTGAAAAAAAGTTTTCCACTAAAAAAATTATTTCTTCATGCTCAAATGAGCTATATGCTTCCAGCAGCACATTGCAAGAAATACTGACAGCATAAATTATGTGGTCAAGTAAGTGTAAACAGGGGAGCTGCAGCCAGATAACAGAAATGACAAAAGGAAAACAAACATGCTGAGGATGTAATTTCCAAAAACAATTAGAGATGTGTTGCCTATACCCTGATCACCTTTTGTTTCCTCTTCCATAACCATTTTTGATCTTTTCAGCATTCATATAGAGCACTGTGCCTCTTCCTGTAGATCTCTTGCTGCCAGTGAGGTGTTTCTACTTGCTTGCGTCCCTACTGCTTTATGGTGACTCCTGCTCTTTTGCCTCTCCAGGACGCAGTGCGGAACTCTGTCTGTCACACAGCAACTGTTATAGCAAACTCCTTTATGCATTGTGGAACAACCAGCGACCAGTTCCTTAGGTAAATCACTTGGTGGGGCAGCATGTGAACCTTCGGATGTTGGGGATCAAAGCTGTGGAGATGTAATGTGTTGTGGGAGCTTGGCTGATGGAGGGCCATCTTCAGCTATCTGGAAGTGAGAGCTGGTGCTGGGAGGCCCTTGGCAGGTGCCCAACCATGCCTACACTTGACGCTGGCCCCAATTCCATCATTACTTTCTCCAGTCCTACCCTTAATGCCAACCCTGCCCTGCTGAGCCATGAAGTACCACTGGCCCTAGCAGGAGGTCCCTCCCACTTAGCCTGCCCAGTCTCCGAGCTTTTGTAAGGATGTTGTGTAACTCTCTCTGAGCCTTTAGGGTATGGCAGAAAATTGATTTAAAGAAGTGTACTGCTACTGCCTCATATACGTCAAGCAGACTTATTGAAAATGAGCCGCTTGGGATTAATTTTTGAAGAGCATCATTCAGTGCTTGTTGTTGTTTATTCGCTCAGTCACTTCCGACTCTTTGCGACTTCAAGGACCAGCCCGCGCCAGAGCTTCCTGCCGGCAGTCGCCACCCCCAGCTCTGGCACCTCCAGACTATCGTCCCTCCATCTTGCCCTTGGTCAGCCCCTCTTCCTTTGGCCTTCCACTGTCCCCAGCCTCAGCATCTTCTCCAGGGTGTCCTGTCTTCTCATTATGTGGCCAAAGTACTTCAGTTTGCCTTTAATATCATTCCGTCAAGTGAGCAGTCTGGCTTTATTTCCTGGAGCATGGACTGGTTCGATCTTCTTGCAGCCCAAGGTGCTCTCAGAATTTTCCTCCAGCCTGGTGCAGAATATGTGAAAGTGTTAGGCTCGGAATTCGGAGGTTCCTGGTTGTGGATATTACTAATGTTGTGTCCAAGTAGACCCAAGCCAAAGTTGCTTTAGCAAAAGAAATAGGGCAGGGATTTTTTGTCCTCAGTAGGTGCTGGTATTTAAACGCGCTGGGTAAAATCCAACATAAGTCCTACTTTGAGTAGACCCATTGAAATGAATGGCATTTAAGTTAGTCATGACTGTTAAGTAGGACTTGCATTGGATTTTACTCACTATTCCTTCAATATGAAGGTTTGACCGACCCTGAGATGTGTTCAATTCCCAACATTTCTATTTGCAGAGATAATTTGGAGTGGCTTGCCAGGGCTACCAATTGGGCAAAGTTTACCGCTACGGCCAGCCTCGGTGTCATACATAAGGTAATGCCAAAGTATTTGTTGCATTGTATGTTTGATAATATACCACCGCAGATGTTACCTTTAGGAAGGGAGGGGCCGTAGCTCGGTGGTAGGGCTCCCTCTTTGCATGCAAAAGGTCCCAGGTTCAATCCTCGGCTCGTCCAGGTAGGGCTAGGAAACAATCCGGCCCGAAGCCCTGGAGAGCTGCTGCCAGCCAGTGTCGGCAGTACTGGGCTAGATGGGCCAATGGTCTGACTCAGTATGAGGCAGCTTCCGATGTTCCTACGTATGGAGGCCTTCCTGTGCACACTGGCCCAGCTCCTAGGCAGGCGTGGAATGCATCCTTGTCTTGCTGGCTCCAAACTAATAGGTTACCATTTGGCGGTCTCTTCACAGTTACAAAATTAGCAAGTAGATGGTGTGTATATCATGTGTACTGCATAACGTGAGAGCTCAAGACATGTTTATCCTAATAGATGTCTTTGGCACATAGGTCGAAATTCCTGTAGCGAATCAACTATGTCCATGTGATTCTGGGAAAATCTTGCTT
Source organism: Heloderma suspectum (assembly GCF_057233095.1). Classification (NCBI taxonomy): domain Eukaryota; kingdom Metazoa; phylum Chordata; class Lepidosauria; order Squamata; family Helodermatidae; genus Heloderma; species Heloderma suspectum. Next base: position 324,895,375 of record NC_139460.1, on the reverse strand, counting down.
TAATGTGTTTACTGTAGAGAGTAGGAAAAATGGATTGCTCCATGGTGTTTACAGCAAGGCATGTTTTGGACTTCTTTTTATAGATTGAAGAAGCCAGATAATACTTTAAAATTAAGATTGACATCTTGAGAACAGTAATGTTAAATGTCTATTTCATTAAATGATTTATAATATAGAACCTGTTCTGTTACGGGTGGGCTTAATTTGATATAAACCATAGGGTTTATATATCCAGACTGTTAGTTGGACTTGGTTCCCAGTGAAATCACTGACTAACTTGCCCCACTGCTTTCAGTGGGAACTAAGTTCAACTAGCTGAGCCTGGATCCGACCCATAATGTTTGAAGTAGGTCTTGATTTTTTTTTTTTTAGAAAACCTTTTAATTATATTTTCAGTTAAATGAACCCGTTGTATACGGAACACAATTTAAAATAACAAAATATTCAAATTAGCAGCAAAGTAAAAGGAAAATTGGATAATCTGGGATAGAGAAAGTAGAATGTTAATGTTTGGTTTAACTTGCATTATTTGGAAACTAGTGTGTTTTGATTAGCAGAGGTAGAATATAGCATTTTTCTCCTAATCATAAAGTTACAAAAGGGCATAGAGGCACTTACCTACTGGCCACAACCCAGTTGCTGCCTCAAAATAAATGCACATGTAACTGCATTAAAAAATACTTGCTGATTTAATCTAAACTGGTCAGCATGATTTTGTGCTTGTCTAGTTCGCTTCACTGTTTAGCGTGCATAAGCCTGTGTAGAATGTTCTGTACGTTCTGTGTACAATTCTTTTCTACATACACTGCAGCTGGTTCGGTTTTTCATCTGCCTTTTCAAGGATAGATGCTTGTGACCATACCATGTAGGTCAGGGCTGGTTAACCTGGGACCCTCCAGATCAGCCCTTGCCAGCATAGCCAATAGTGAGGGATCATGGGAGTTGTAGGCCAAAACATCTGGAGGGACCAACCCTGTTATAGGTCCATGTTAGACAACTATATTTTGTGGAGGCAGTAGTTTCCAGAATCTGATCTCCTTCCCATGCCTGCAAGCAGACTCTAGCTAGGTTGGCCCTCTGTAAAACAAGGACAGAAAGTCTGAATTTGAACTGTGGCCTGCCAATTGTCCATCACGTCTGCAGGCAATACTGGATCTTATGTGGTGATGTAGGTTAACTATAGCCCAGAAAGTCATGTGTGGTGCAATCCTATGCATGTCTACTCAGAAATAAGTTTAGCTGAATCCAGTGGGACTTGCTCCCACGTAAGTGTGTATAGAATTGCAGCCTTAAGCCCTCTCACTAAACCAAAATTAAGTTAAAAAGCTTTGGGCTATGCAGCAAATGAATGGTATCTATTTGTGCTTATTTTTCTTTGATTCTAAATAAAACATCTGTCAGGGCTATTGCATTCCAAGATTTTAACTGGATTTAGAATTGATGGTGTAAATTACCCTGTGGCATCCATCGAACTTCTCAAGTGGGGGAAAGGGACGTCCAACTGGAGCCACAGAACAATTTGGTTAAAACAGAAGAGGCTGTGGCATTTATCAATTGTGAACAGTGTAGAGGCAGCAGATAGATTTTTTTTTTTTGGCAATAGATTCAGAACAGACAAATGAAAATACTTCATGCATAGTTGTTATGGAATTTGCTGCTACAATAAATAGTGATAGTCACTGCTTTCGATGGCTTTAAAAGGAGATTAGCCATAATCATAAGAGAAGGAGTCATCTTTCCTGGCTATTATCCATGCTAGCTAAATGGAACTTCCTTATTCAGAGGAAGTGTATCTTGGAAGGAGTTGTGGGTGAACTGTTGCCTTTCTTCTCTGCTTGTGGGGCACCCTAGAGGCATATTGGAAGGAAGATGCAGGTCTGATGCAGCAGGGTTCTCATTTATTTTATTATCTTTACACCATACCTTGCCTCTGGAGAGCTTAGGGCAGCTAACAACAAGATAAAACAATAAACTAACAATTTAAAACAACCCTTACAACATAACCATAAAACACTCAAGCAGCAGCAGAAAGTAACAGAATACAATACAGTAAAATTTGAAAGAGAGAGTTTAAATAGAGAGTTTAAAAAATGCAATAAGGCAACAATTCAGCACCCAAATGCCTTCCTAAATTGGAAGATTTTACCACCTTGCTGAAGGCCATTTGCAAGGAGGGAAGGTGAGCTCTTCATATGTTCTCTATTCTTTCTTTGTGATGAATTTCCAGGGTCATGAGAAGGAAGCTCTTCAGTTAATGGCAACGTACCTGCCAAAAGACACATCCCCAGGGTCAGCCTATCAGGAAGGTGGTGGACTTTATGCCCTGGGACTCATCCATGCCAATCATGGTGGAGACATCATAGACTACTTGCTGAACCAGCTGAAGAATGCCAGCAATGATGTATGTACTATCTCATAAGATGCCTGGCAGAGAGTGTCTTAAGGTGGTGGGATGGTCTTTGGGTTTCTCAGACAGAGTGCACAGTTGTGTTAGCTGGCCTAGGAATTTTATTGAAGGGTGGGATGAAAATGCCCTAAATAAATAAATTGTCCCAAGGCAAAATGTATATGGCTTCATATTTCTCATGAAGATTCTTCTTAATTTCTTTTTTTAACTGCTGAAAATTACATCACAGTGAAGGAAGGAAATACGGTTTTACATGAAGTCCTGAACATCTTCTATATATATAAAAGTCAAAAATTGTGTGTGGGTTTGTGTGTTTGTGGCTGGCTGCAGGGCCATCTGTAACGCAGGGAATAAGGGGGAGCTGCCCTGGGTGTAATCACACTGTAGGGGCCCACTGAGCCTGTCATTTGGGCCCTACAGTTGCTGCCCCTTTTACTTCATATTCTCACTTGCCAGAGTGTATGACGGGTTACATTTTTACTTTGTTAATACTTTCCGTTACTAACAAGTACACCCTCTCGATCATGGTGCAGGCCAGGTTTCTGATTTCAGCTATGAGTCATCCTATTGGCCATCTTTCATTCTATTGGCCTCTCTCCCATTCACTCTGACTTCCTTCACCTTGGATTGGCTGGCCGCCGTTTGTTCCCTCCCCTTTACTCATGGTTTCTTTTCTGATTGTGCAGAGCATTTAGTTTCTCGCTCCTCTTCCTGCAATATCCAGTGAGCAAGCAAGTTAGTGTTAAATATCTTTACCCCTTTCAATGCCAGTTATATCTGTTAGTAAGTAGTGTGTGATTAACACTAATGTGAAATGTGGTGTGGTGTGTGCTCGCCTGTCTGAGGGGCTGGGATGACACAGTGGAGTGGAGACTTAGGGCTTTATTCAAAGAGTGAACTGGGGGGCATTGAGAAGGCAATTGCAAAATGAAGGGCAAAATAGCGGAGTTTTACGTGTAGCTGAATTGAAGATTTTGGGGTTTGTGTGTTGGTGGCTGGCTGCAGGGCCATCTGTAAGACAGGGCATAAGGGGGAGCTGTCCTGGGCCTTTTGCAGAACTCAGAGTCAGAGAGACCACGGAGTGAAGGAAAAAGAGTTTCTTTATTTAACGCGTGGGCTTTATGGCTGGAATCACTTCCAAAGAGCCAAAAGCCCCGAGGCACATTAACACATTGCTTTTATAGACATTATGACACATATGAAATGGCTCCTCCTCTCCCTCCCGTGTGGGGTTGCAGTCCTCAACATTTCTTCTCCTAGCACCATTGTTTATAATACAAGAAATGGGTTATAGGGTAGCCATGATAAGCAGAGAACAGAAGAGAACAGCAGAGAACATGATATACAACTCTATGCTGACCTTAGCCTTTGTTGACAAGATAAGAGACTCCTGTGTCTCGTCAGCCTACAACAATATATTCAAGGGAGAAAGAGCTCAGCAAGAACATGAAGCATGAGACTGCATGAGGCTACTTAGTCTGACCCCCGATATGGCTGCTACAGGCCTAATCACACTGCAGGGGCCACTGAGCCTGCAATTCGGGCCCTAGAGTTCCTGCCCCTTTTACTTCACATTCTCACTTGCCAGAGTGTATGACAGGAGTCACTGGGTCACATTATTACTTTGTTTATACTTTCCCTTAATAACAAGTACACCCTCTCAATCATGGTACAGGCCAGGTTTTTGATTTCAGCTACCAGTCATCCTATTGGCCATCTTTCATTCTATTGGTCTCTCTCCGATTCACTCTGACTTCCTTCACCTTGGATTGGCTGGCTGCCGTTTGTTCCCTCTCCTTTACTCATGTTTTCTTTTCTAACTGTGGAGAGCATTTAGTTTCTCTCCCCTGTTCCTGCAATATCCAGCAAGGAAGCCTCTGTTGAACATTTTAATAGTGGTATGAGATTCAGTGTGGCTTATACTGTAGTAGTGCTTACAGATTCAGTCTCTTGCATTTGTAGCAGTGTTTTTTATTCAATCTGCTCATTATAATTGTTGTGCTTTTTTAATCAAGTCTGGTGGATTCAACTTTTCACCTTTCTTTTGGGGCCTTTCCTAGAAGCGTAAACCTACCTTAATGTTCTTCTAACAAATAATTGTTGTTGTTCAGTTGTTAAGTCGTGTCCGACTCTTCGTGACCCCATGGACCATAGCACGCCAGGCCTTCCTGTCCTCCGCTCTCTCCCAGAGTGTGCTCAAGTTCATATTCATTGCATCGGTGATGCTATCTAGCCATCTCATCCTCTGCTGTCCTCTTCTCCTTTTGCCTTCAGTCTTTCCCAGCCTCTGGGTCTTTTCCAGGGAGTTTTCTCTTCGCATTAGGTGGCTAAAATATTTGAGCTTCAGCTTCAGTATCTGTCCTTCCAATGAGCAGTCAAGGTTGATTTCCTTTAGGATGGACTGATTTGACCTCCTTGCAGTCCAGGGGACTCGTAAGAGTCTTCTCCAGCACCACAGTTCGAAAGCATCGATTCTTCGGCACTCAGCCTTCCTTATAGTCCAGCTCTCACAGCCATACATTACTACTGAGAAAACCATAGCTTTGATTATACGAACCTTTGTCGGCAAGGTGATGTCTCTGCTTCTTACTATGCCTAACAAATAGCGCCTCTGACAAAATTACATCCCGGGCAACGCCAGGTATATCAGCTAGTACTGTATAAATTCTAAACAGCTAGAAAAATATTTCCGTTGTGGAATATGAGCAGCAGTGCAAAATGTGGGGTTTTGGCAAGCTGTTTGGCTACCAGAGCTGGTTGCGTTCTGTCCAGCCCACCTGATAAATTGAGTACAGGCTCTTGGAGAATACAAACAGTTCTCTTAATTTCTTGTAGATTGTCCGACATGGGGGTAGCCTGGGACTTGGCTTGGCCGCTATGGGGACTGCTCGCCAGGATGTCTATGATCTTCTGAAAACAAACTTGTACCAGGATGATGCAGTGACAGGTAAGCTATTGTATTTAAAATGGCTGGTGCATGTGTATGGCCTTGTCATTGCTGACATGGTAAACCTGCAGGAGAGGGATGATATGATGGAATGCTTCTCCATGAAAAAACTGTTCTCAGCATAGAAAACTAGCATGTCTAGCAGAAGGCTAGCCTAGAATCCTTCTCCCTGGCTTACTAAATTTCTTCTGGAGGGGATTTTTAAATGGAACCACATTCAGTCATGTGAGCCCTGACCTGCAGTCTGCAGTAGAAGAGCACAGGCAGAAGCCTTTGTACAGGCAGCGGAGGGTGGATTTGGGGCTAGCTACAATCCCTCATGCAATTAGCTGTGAGGACTGGTGAGAAGGAGAGGATTAGATTTCTTTTGTTTAGCTTTCTATTTCAGGTTTATACAGTCAGGGCCAGAAATATTGGAGCAAGGATTACTGTTTTGGCAGCTGGCCTCTGTACACCACCACATAGAAGTTGAAAGGAAACACCCCCAGATGGGAGCGAAGTCGGGACTTCCAGCTGTAATTCAAGGGGTTTGACAAAAGTGGGGCATGAACCATTCAGGAAGTACGACCAGTGGCATATACACACCCCCATTGTTGGTGGCACATAAGTAATGGAACGAATGGCTGACAAGCAGCTGCATGGCCAGGTGTGGCCTGTTTCCTGGGTACCCCATGACCAATCAAGCAGATAAAAGGCCTGGAGGTGGTTCTGAGTGTAACATTTGCGTTTGGTAGCTATTCACTGGAACTCCCAACATGAGGTCCAAAGAGGTGTCTATGAGAGTGAAGGAGGCCATCATTAGGCTGAGGAAACAACATAAACCCATCAGAGAGATCGCAAAAACAGTGGGAGTGGCCAATACAACAGTTTGGAACATCCTGAAAAAGAAGGAATTAACTGGCAAGCTCAGCAACAGCAAAAGGCCTGGAAGACCATAGAAGACAACTAAAGTGGATGACCGCAGAATGCTGATCATGGTGAAGAGGAACCCTTTCACAACATCTAGCCAGGTCAAGAACATGCTTGCGGAGGTAGGCATGTCATTGTCAATATCTACAGTCAAGAGACAGCTTTATGAATGTAAATACAGAGGCTTCACAACAAGGTGCAAACCACTGGTAACACTCAAGAACAGAAAGGCCAGATTAGCCTTTGCCAACAAACACCTAAAAAAAGCCTGCCCAGCTCTGGAATAAGATTCTTTGGACTGATGAAACCAAGATTAACTTGTACCAGAATGATGAGAAGAGGAAAGTATGGAGAAGGAAAGGAACAGCTCATGATCGAAATCATACCACATCATCTGTTAAACATGGTGGAGGCAGTGTTATGGCATGGGCGTGTATGGCTGCCAGTGGAACCGGGTCACTGGTGTTTATTGATGACCTGACTGTTGATAAAAGCAGCAGGATGAATTCTGATGTGTATAGGGCTATACTTTCTGCTCGGATTCAGCCGAATGCTGCCAAACTGATAGGATGCCGATTCATATTGGAGATGGATAATGACCCAAAACATACAGCAAAAGCTACCCAAGAGTTTCTCAAGGCAAAGAAGTGGGATGTTCTTCAATGGCCCAGTCAGTCACCTGATCGGAACCCAATAAAGCATGCTTTTCACTTACTGAAGACCAGACTGAAGGCAGAAAGACCCACAAACAAGCAGCAGCTGAAGGCAGCTTCAGTAAAGGCCTGGCAAAGCATCTCGAGGGAGGAAACTCAGCATTTGGTCATGTCCGTGGGTTCCAGACTCCAGGCAGTCATTGACTGCAAAGGATTTTCATCCAGGTATTAAAAGCGATCCTTAAGTTTGAAATGATGTTGGTTTGTTCCATTACTTATGAGCCACCAACGATGGGAGTGTGTATATGCCACTGGCTGTACTTCCTCAATGGTTAGTGCCCCACTTTTGTCTCATCCCTTGAATTACAGCTGGAAGTCCTGACTTCACTCCCATCTGGGGGTGTTTCCTTTCAGCTTCAGTGTGGTGGCGTACAGAGGCCAGCTGCCAAAACAGTTATCCTTGCTCCAATATTTCTGGCCCTGACTGTAATCTTGTTTAATTAAGAACTTAAGAAAAGCCATGCTGGATCAGACCAAGGTTCTGTCTAGTCGAACATTCTGTTCACGTAGTGGCCCACCAGTGATGGAACTAGTGTTTTAAAACATTGGCTTCTAGCATGAGTTCTTACATTTTGTATTGTGAATCAAATGTTTAGATTGCTTTTCCCTTGAGGTTTACCACTTTTTTTTTTTTTTTTGCATGATTGCCGTTTGGGAGACCACATGAAAGGTTTCTGAAATAAATCTGGGTCTTTCTGTACTCTTGCACTCCCCTACTGAGTGCAAATTCAGTTCAGCAGCACTGGAGTAGAGAAGGCATTGAGTTTTATTTGGAATTCATCACAGCCTGCCCTAGAAAGGGCCCTCAGGTTTTGTTGTTAGCTAGGGAACCACCTGAAGGGGCAGAGGGACAGTTTATGGCTCACAAAAATTATTGTATTACTTTATGATTTGGGGCCTTTTGCTTTGGGGTTGACAAGCAAGAATTTGGCCAAACCACCAGCCTGTATTACTGCATATATGGGAGGCAGAGAACAGTGGGATGGTCCAGGGATCCTGTCTTCATTCTGTTTCTTTCTTACACTAAAGGTGAGGCAGCTGGTCTGGCTCTGGGACTGGTGATGCTAGGATCTAAAAACGCTCAGGCAATTGAGGATATGGTGGGCTATGCCCAAGAAACCCAGCATGAGAAGATCTTGCGGGGCCTGGCAGTTGGCATTGCCTTGGTGATGTATGGGAGAATGGAGGAGGCAGATGCCCTCATCGAGAGCCTCTGCAGAGATAAGGTGAGTGCAGCTTTTCCTGAAAAATGATCCACTCACGCTCAGCCCCCCACTTCAAAAATGTATTAGTTTTTTAGTTAAGGGTATCTTAATACTTAACATTTAACACATTTGAGTATGTGGTTATTTAAAATATTTGTATCCCCATCTTTCTGTCCAACAACAGGCCTTGAAGGCAACTGCCAAGCAGAAATTAATACCTTAAAAATATCTTACCATGTTTATTCATGTGTGGGTTCAAGGCCCTTGGCAAACATCTCTGTAATCTTTACGGTAACCCTCTATGGTCGGTCAGTATTACCTCCATATTGCAGGTGATATGATTGAGGCTGAAAAGTAGTGCTTTGCTTAAATTTATCTAATGAGTTTGCAGCTGAGATGAGCTTCCAAGAGGGAAGGTTCCTGGCTCACACCATGGCCAATTCTTAACTGAACAGCTTCCAAATCAGCCTCCCTCAACCTGGTGCCCTCCATTAGGCCATACCACAAGTGTCTTGCAAAGAAGAAGATATATCTTCGCCAATTTACCAGTTTATCACTTTAAAAATAAGCAACCTTATACCAAGTCAGACCATTGGTTTATCCAGCTCTGTGTTGTCTACACTGATTGGGGCAGTGCTTCTCCAGGTTTTTGGACATGAGTCTTTCCAGGCTTACCAGGAGATACCAGGAATTTAACCTAAGTCCTTCTGTGTGCAAATCATGTGATCTACCACTGAACTGTGGCCCTTTCCCATATGGCCCCTCTAATCCCACCTCCCACCACAACTTCAGTAACCATGTAAATGTTGAAGTGCTCTGCCTCTTCCAGGATCCGATCCTCCGTCGTTCAGGGATGTATACTGTTGCAATGGCTTACTGTGGCTCGGGAAACAACAAGGCAATCAGACGTCTATTACATGTTGCTGTAAGTATTGTTGACTCTGGATACTTGTGATAATGTACGGGGGGTGGGGACGTAGTATGGCAAGCCAGTTCTGATATCATGCTAACCCATGGCTTCTGCTAACCATAGTTTAGAAGTCAAATTATGGCTTGAGCATACAACAGGGAAGGCATGGCATAGAGGTGCTTGTGTACATTCATTTTCTGTTTCTTCAACACTTAGCTTCATAGGTTCACTCCCACAGCCATAGTTTACCTGTCTCTGCATAGCCACAACTATGGCCTGTCATTTCAATGGTCACGCCAAGCCATAGGTAGCAGAAGCCATGGTTTGAAAACCCACTTGAAATCATGATTGCTAATTTGTCAGCTGATTCCTAAATATATTTTGTCAGTGGGACATCAAGGCAGATTGTAGTTAAGTTTCCTTAACAGTGGCTTGGCCTGATGTCTGAGTTTTGCTTAGGTGTTCAGATAGCGTTCCCATCTACACAAGACGGTTTTCAGGTTAGCTTATCCTGCGTGGTCGGTAGTTACAAGTGTCCCATTTGAACAGAGAACTGAGGCTGGGAGGCATACCCAAATCCCCGTCCCACCCAGTGACTCCGAAGCTAGCTATAGTGAGATTGAACCTTAGTTTGCTTTCGTTGCATTCCAGTAGCTGGCAGCCACTCAGTCTGTTCTGAATCATAGAAAGAGCATGACTAGAAAAATATTTTCTTGAAGGGTGGTGGTGGTTGGTATTTATTTTCCTAAAGTGGAGGAAAGGTGTCCTTGAGCGGGTTGCTCCTCCCTCACACTCTAGTAGGCAGGGCTATGCTGAATGGACTTATGGATGTAACTTTGTGGGAGGGAGCCCCCCCTCCCCAGCCTTCTTAGCTCCAGACAGCAGGGCATCAGTAGAGATCCACCATTCTCCTCCTGTTCCTACTATTTTCTCCTAGCTGTCCTTTTCAGCCCCTCGCACTTTTTACTCTTAAAAAGAGGAAGGGAATTAGGTGAGGCGATTGAAGGAGGAGCTCACCTCTGCACAGTTTCCCCTCTTTGACCAGTGGGGGACCCTGAGCTGTTGCTGGGCCTCTCACAGGATTTCTCTGACTGAGACTGGAGTAAGTTGGGACTGGAGTAAAGCTCACCCGGGAGTGGTACCATTGTCTCCCTGGAAGTTCTGCCCAACCCTCTAGTCAATCATCCACCATCCCCAGTGAGGGAACTTGAGCAGAATGGAGCTGGCACGGGCAGCAGACGCTGACAATCTCTGGCTGGGTAGCCTGTTTGCTTTGTTGTCGTCCACATACTGATGACATCCTAGTCTAAATCTCTGCGATGACCTCCCGCAGCTTCATTTAAGCTTTGAATCATAGAATCATAGAATAGTAGGGTTGGAAGGGGCCTACAAGGCCATTGAGTCCAACCCCCTGCTCAATGCAGGAATCCAAGTCAGAGCATCGCTGACAGACGGCTGTCCAGCCTCATCTTGAAGGCCTCCAGTGTGGGAGAGCCCACCACCTCCCCAGGTAATTGGTTCCATTGTCGTATTGCTCTTACAGTCAGGAAGTTTTTCCTGATGTTCAGCCGGAATCTGGCTTCCTGTAACTTGAGTAGCATGGGAGACATGAAAGTTCCCTCTGGCTTCCCAGAGTCTGCAGGGTGGAACAGCAGTTCCCCTCTACCACTCTCTGGAACCAGCCTATGAGGAAGGACTGATGCCACTGCAGCTCAGTGACTCTCAGTTCTGTTTCAGCTGCACAGCACAGTCAAGTGGTATCAAACCCTGATGATGGATGTGACTCGGTCTCCCTTTTTAAAGCCGTATAGACATTTCTTGATAAAAATTGCATGCGTGTATTTTAGGTCAGATATTTCCATGTGTTTAGTGAGGTACCCCAACTGTAAAATCTTGCTTGTCCTTTTTAATAGGTTAGTGATGTCAACGATGATGTGAGGCGAGCAGCCGTTGAATCACTGGGTTTCATTTTGTTCAGGTATGACCTCTGCTTCCATCTCTTCTGCAATCTCCACTAAGGTTTAGCTTAAATTCGAAGGATTCATTTGTGCTTCTTGTACGGTACACTAACTTGGTCTCAGCTGTACTTGTAGAATAGCAGGATTATGTCAAATATATAGGACAGCCATAAAATGTGTTGTCTCTGATTATTGGTCTTTGTCTTATTGAAGATCCTTTTTGTAGTAGCTCAAAAGGTGCTTTTGGGGCTGCTACACCTGCTTTTCAGAATAGTAACATCTTGCTGTCTGTGAAACAATCTGTAGAAAGCTTTAGTGCTGTGTTGGAAGAGAGCAGGAAAAAAGAGGCAAAGTGGTAATCTTCTTAATGGGTAATTTCTGTCATTTCTGTTGGTGCAAGCACATGTAAGCGTTTGGGTTACACAGAGCTCTTCCTCAGAATGGGAAGGTAGCTAAGGGCTACTGCAGGGAGGGCAGCATTAATGTTAGTAAGAGCCACATTGTTGGCATTGCCGCATGGTTCCTGGAGTAGTGTAGGACTGCACCACAAGGAAGGAGTTCCTGTGCTGATACAGGTGTGAATCGGCTCTTAACCACAGCTGTATGCAGAGAGAGGCTACAGATTGTCTAGATGCACTTTCAGCCCAGTGATGAAATGGTTCTAGTGTCTGAGTCTGCTGTATTTGTCTTGAGTCATAGATTTCGAGCCTTTTGGAGTGAAAGGAGCTGCAGCATGTTAAGGAACATAATGTGCACCTCCATTGCTATCTGGCTTTTCCTTTCTGTCCTTCTCACTGTTGATTTTGGGTAACACCTGACCTCTCTCTGGACTTGTGCATAACTAATTTCCATTTCCAGCACAGCACCTCCTAAGTGGTATCCTGAGGATAACAAGTTGAGTAACAATTAAAAAGGTGGTAAAATATTGTTGAAAACGCATGCTTTTCTCCAGTCTCAGATGGACTGCAGATTCTTGCATTAAAACACACACACGCTCTTTCTAGCAAAGAATTAGCTTCCATTCCCTTCAGCAAGAGAAAGAATTCTGTGTAACACCAATGCTTGCATCCTCTTAGACCAGTAGAAGGCCTAAAAAGGTGAATGGGGCAATCACCTTAGCAGCTGCCTATTGAGGACTTTCAAAGTTCCTGCCTTCAAGAAGCCATTTTCATTTTGATACTGTCGGCTCATATCCTGCATGTTGGCAACAGTATATTGTCCTGGGCTTGTTTTAATCTAGGGCGTATGCGCGCTTGGTTACAGTGAGACACTGGCCAGGTCTTCGGGGAGCCGCTGTTGCCCCTTGAGGAACTGAGGGTATAATGTGGAACACACACAATGCTCTCCCGAAACGGTACATTGCAGAATGGGATCAATAAGGGTGGGCCAGCTGCCATTCTCAGGGCATGTTTGTCATAGCTGATCTTCCTGTTGGGGAATCCTACAGGGCTCCAGAGTACAGTTAGGATGAAAAACCAGTTGTCTATATCAGCTGTCCTCAACCTGGCACCCTCCAGATGTGTTGGACTGCAGCTCAGCCATGTTGGCTGGGAATGATGGGAGTTGTGGTCCAGCAGATCTGGAGGCCTCCAGGTTGGGGAAGGCTGGTGCATACTGTGATCAGAGGAATCCATTTGCGAAGACTGACAGTGGTAGAATGTTTGATGCTGAAGGTGGTGATGGATTCTTCCTCCTGATGAAGTGGACAAGATGCTTTCATCTGTAAGGCCGACCACCTGCTTACTTGACCCTTGCCCATCTTGGCTCATTATGGGTGGCAGAGAGAGACTGGGTGACAGGATCAGGGCGGTGGTGAATGCCTCCCTTGAGGAGGGAGTGATGCCATCAGCCCTCAAGGAGGCAGTGATAAGACCGCTCTTAAAGAAGCCCTCCTTGGATCCTCAAGTTCTGAACAACTTTCGCCCAGTCTCAAATCTGCCATTTTTGGGCAAGGTGATTGAGTGAGTGGTGGCGGTGCAGTTGAAGGCACACTTTGAAGAAACTGATTATCTAGACCCATTTCAGTCGGGCTTCAGGCCTGGGCATGGGACAGAAACAGCCTTGGTAGATGATATGAGGAGGTCTCTGGATAGGGGTGAATGCTCCTTCCTTGTTCTCCTCGACCTCTCAGCGGCTTTTGATACTGTTGACCACAGTATCCTCCTGGACCGCCTGGAGGGGTTGGGCATTGGAGACACTGTATTGCGGTGGTTCCGGTCCTTCCTCTCCGGCAGATACCAGAGGGTAGCACTGGGAGAGGAGGTTTCGGACCCGTGGCCACTCACTTGTGGGGTGCCACAGAGTTCCATCCTCTCCCCGATGCTATTTAACATCTATGTGAAGCCGCTGGGGGCTATCATCAGGAGGTTTGGGGTGCGGTGTCATTAATATGCGGATGACACGCAGCTCTACCTCTCGTTCAAATCTTCACCAAGGTTGGCCGTAGAATCCCTGTCCAAATGTCTGGAGATGGTGAGTGGCTGGATGGGGAGGAATAAGCTGAAGCTGAACCCTGACAAGACCGAGGTACTTTTGGTGGGAGACAAGAGGAGGCTGGGGGATGTTGACCTGGTGCTGAATGGGGTACGGCTACCCTTGAAAGACCAGATCCGCAGCCTGGGGGTCATTTTGGACTCCCAGCTGTCCATGGAGGCTCAGGTGTCAGCTGTGAGCTGGACAGCGCTGTATCAACTCCATCTGATACGGCGGCTGCGCCCCTTCCTTCCCGACCATCTGCTCCCATCGGTAGTACATGCCCTGGTCTCCTCTCGTTTAGACTACTGTAATGCGCTCTACGTGGGGTTACCCTTGAAGATGGTTCAGAAGCTGCAGCTGGTACAGAACGCGGCGGCTCGCCTGATTAAAGGCAGCCGCCGGCGAGATCACATCACTCCAGTGCTGAAGGAGTTGCACTGGTTACCAGTTGTTTTCCGGGTCAAATTCAAGGTGTTGGTTTTGACCTTTAAAACCCTATATGGTTCTGGCCCAGCCTATCTTAAGGAGTGCCTCCAGCAACACCAGACAGACCGCTTAACAAGATCAGCCTCGGATGGCCTTCTCTCTGTCCCATCAGCCAGGACAGCTAGACTGGTGGGGACGAGGGAGAGGGCCTTCTCTGTGGTGGCCCCCACTCTGTGGAACTCCCTCCCTAGGGAACTCCATCATGCCCCCTCTTTAATGAGCTTCCGTCGTGCATTAAAAACGTGGTTGTTCAGGCAGGCATTTGGGGTGGGTTAGGGTATTTTAGAAAATGTTTTTACGGAATGTTATTGTTTTAAACTGTTTTATTGTATGCTGTACATCGCCCAGAGTGGTTGGGTGACAAGCCAGATGGGCGATTAATAAATTTAACAATAAATAAATAAATAAATAAATAAATATGGCTTTAATTGTTGAATATATGCAGTAGAAAGCGACACACTTTAGTGAAACCTATTAATTTCAGAGAGCCAATGTGCCCATAGTGGTTAGAGTGTTGAACCCGGGTCTCCCCAGTCCTAGTCCAAATCCCCACTTGGACATGAAGCTCACTGAGTGACTTTGGGCCAGTCACTGAGACTCAACCTAACCTACCTCACTGGATTTTTGTGAGAATAAAAATGGAGAGGAGGATTATGTGTATGCCACCTTGGACTCCTTGGAAGAAAGGCGGGCTTTAAATGTAACAAACAAATAAATAAATGCATCAGTGTGAAGCCCTTTGAGGAGTCGTGGCTTTACTGATGAATATAGTACAATCTTTATTTAGTGGAGTTGGAGAATGTTCGGTTTACGTGCATTTCTCAGAGGCTCCGGGGTATGAGACCTGTCTCTTTGCAGCTTCGTTATTGAAACTTTCCATGAGGAGTTGCCAACAGTGGAATTAAGTTTCTGAAAACTTGTTAAGAGGACATTATTTCAGTGAAGTATCTGGGAAGTATCAGATCAAGGATGGATAATATTCAAGCTGTGAATATCAGTAACTTTTAGGGAAAAGGAATTACAATTATTCTTGTGGATGTAGATTTTCTAACTAATTCTTCCACAATGGCTCCTCAGTAAGTCTTTCCCAGGGTTCCAGATATTCTCAGATGGCCTAAATTGGGGAGTATATATATTTATTTATAATACTTTCTATACTGCCTTCCCACTAACTAGGTTAGCGCTCAGGGCGGCTAACACTGGTCAACACGTAATGAAACAGTCATTTGTAGGTTCAAGAGGGGCCCAAAGTTGAGCTATGGAGCACCTACTTTGCATGCATCTGGTCCCAGGTTCAGTACTAGCATCTTCAGTTTAAAGTAGGGAGTAGGGGATGATGGAAACACTCTCTGCTTCATTCTCTGAAAAGCTGCTGCCAGTCAAAGAGACAATACTGGCCTAGATGGACCATATCGGACCGTGTATAAGGCAGGTTCCCATGTTCCTATGAGAGCTAATTAATGGCTGGGATTGGAAGGTTGAATTTTGTTATAATTTTTTCATTAACTTCCAAGTTCAACTATTCGTTTGTTTTTTCTGTTCTGCTAATGATAGATTTTTAAATTGGACAGTAAGTCATTTTTACAGTCCAGTTCTCACTCAGGTTAGGCAAGGCCAGGTCCCAGGATGCAGTCTGCCTATGCTGCTGATACTCAGTTCTATCTTCTATTTATATCTAACTGGAGATTAGTGGTGCAGGTTAAGAATCAATATTTGAGAACTAGAGTGGTCTGAATGAGAATACGGAAATTGCATCCGAATACAACTATTGATGGGGAGCATCTAGACAAGGAGAGGACATCCATGATAGACAGAGTCACATTCTCCCTGAAAGATAAGGGAGAGAGCCTTCTTGGTCATGGCTCCCCAATTACGGAACACTCTCCCAGTGAGGTCCACCTGGCGCCAATATGGTCATATTTTTGGTGCCAGGTTATGAGGTACTTCAGCTCCCAGGCATTTGACATCATACGATGAGCTTTTTAATGGGTTCTGGGATTGATATTGTTGATTGTTTAAAATTGTTTTATATTATTTTATGTAAATGGTTTTATATCAAGTTATTATATTGTATTTTTAGGATTTTAGATGTGCAGCTAGCTGTTGCGTCCAGGAGTGCTTTCATTAGAGCTGTCTGCCCATAGGAGCCCACCAAGTTTGGCATTTCTAGTCACCCATTATTTCTGGCTCCCACTAAGCCTTTGCTTGCCACTGGGAAGGGAAAGAAACTGTGGCTGGGTTGGCATGATCGGGAAAGGAAAATAAGCCACCGTAGCTTATTTTCCCACCCTGCGCATGCTGTGTGCATGCTGCATAATAACCCTCACCAGGCGTGATTTGTCGTGTCGTCCAGATCCGGCAGGGGTGGGTTACAAACCACGCCGCAACCCGTGGCTTGTTCTAGGGCTTGCGGGGTGGTTTGTCACCCACCCCCACTGGGTTTGGACAACATGACAAACCATTCCCAATGGGGGTAGTTGTGGCAATTTTGCAGGGCCGGAAAATAAGCGGCTGTGGCTTATTTCCCTTCCCTGATCATGTGAACCTGGTCATCTCTCCTTTCTACTGGGGTGAAAAAGCCTTTTCTGTGCCTTTGCTCTGGGCTTCTGCAGAACCAGCAAAGTTCTTCCTGTGCCCTGCAGGGGATGGTAAGCCACCCCGTCCTTCTCCTGGCGCAGAGGCAGAAAACAGGAGAGGGACCATAGCTCAGGGCGGGGAGCACCTGCTTTGCATGCAGATGGCCCCAGCTCCAACCCTGGGCATCTGTAGTTAAAAAGGAAGAAGGGAGCATGTGATTTGAAAGGCCCTGGACAGCCACTGCCAATCAGACTAGACATTACTGGGACAGATGGGCCCGTGGTCTGACTCAGTACAAGGTAGTTACCTATGTTCCCTGCCCCCTTTTTCTGTATTTAAGAGAACTTTATTGTTGGGCGCTTGCCTAAGGGGAGAGGGATAGTTGCAAGTGACCTGATGAGTGGATTTTTGTTAACCCTTCTGATATGCTGTCCTTGCACCTCTTCCTGAAGAATAAGGGTGTGGCTACCAGCATCCATACTGTAGAAATGCTTTGTGGGGTAGATGGCTGAAAAAATATAGTTCCTTTGTGTGATCTGGTTGCCCCTTTGCTTCTGGGTTTAATTGAAGGTGTTTGCAGTTCAGTCTCACAGTCCAAGACAGTCCAGTGCTCACCAGCAACAACTTGCTCCTCTCTCTTCTGACAAGTGGTCAATGCAAGTTATCCATGAATTGTAGGGAAACTCTAGGAATTCAGGGAGGAGGTGTTCTCTTTTAATTTTGGGCCATATGTGATCAGGGCCTCGGGGTCAAGCTAGGTAGACGTACTGGAATTTAGACCTGGAGGGTATGTTCTTCAGTTCAGGGACCTTCATATCAGTGGCATGAGCTGCAGCCAGAAGTGCATCACTATCAATACCATCCCTAGTCAGTCCATTGACTTCATCCTGCCTGGCAGTCCCAGAGGCTGATGTGTCACGTCCTTATTCTTTTCTGGGCCTGACAAGGGCTCTGAGGCCTCCAATCCCTAACAGTTCTCTGCTGTATCTGCTTCGCCAACTCCCCCTCCCTCTGGTTGTGATGATCAGTGGGAGAAGTCTCCACATGCCACCTACCCAAGGACTAAAATGCTGGTGCCTGCAGGGAGGGTTGCCTTGGTGGATGCCCAGTTAAGGAAAGCTCTCCCTGAAGAACCCTAGCAGAATCCTATTCTTCTTTTCAAATATGTACAAAGACTCTTGTTTTAAGCAACCAAGCGTCTTCTGGCACCTTGAAGACTAGCAGAAGAAATGTGTTAGTTTCTAAGGTCCTGCAAGGCTCTTTGTTTTTGCTGCACTTGCTAATGTGACCATCTCTCTAGATATAGTTTTAAACAGACATTTGGATTAACCGTATGCTTCTGTTTTTCTGTGTGCTCTTTTTAAATGTGTTTTTGTAAGTTGTGTTGATAGCACCTTTGGATTTCCCTTGGAAGGAAGAGGAGGATGTGGAGGAGAGAAAGCTAGTCCTAAATGCATTCAGCCTATAGCCACTTCGGAGAGATCAGACTATCGCTTGTTGCTTTGTTTTATTGGAGGCATAAATGTATCCTGCCCCCTGTCTTTGCCCTGTGTTTCCAAAACGTGCCACGTGTAATTTGGTTTGCTACTCGTCCTGTTCCCCTGTGCAGGCAGCAGGTGTCTCTGCAGAGCTGTTCTGCTAACTGTGTGGTGTGGCACAATTAATCCTCATTGCAAGTCAAGCACGGAATGAATGACCCTCTCATGAAGGCCACCAATACTGTTTAATTGACCTGCATGTGTGTGTACAGAAGGCAAATTCCTCACGCTCCTTCCATTCTTCCAGGGATTTTTCCTCCAAACAGGTTCCGATGGAACATTTTTCTCCCTGATCTCATCATTTCACCCCTTGACCAAATATCAAACGTAATTGGGAATTGAGAGCTTTCTGATGGACCACACTGGAAGCAGTCTTCTGAGAGTAACCATTTGGTTCTGGGCACAAGATGACTCCTGGGGTTGGAAGTTATATCAATTGATGAGTGCAATTAATCTACTGAAGCCCCATTCTAACAGCTTGACATGCTTCTCCTAAGCTTAGTTGCTGGCAGTAAGAGCTCTAAGTTAAAACATGCTGGTATTTTTGGGGCCACCCCATTTGCTTTTGGCCACGCCCACCACTAGAATGCAGCCCCCAAGAACTTTTCTGAAATGAAATTTGGCCTTCGGGCTAAAAGAAGTTCAACACCCCTATTACAGACATTAAGCTTCAGGGACAATGGAATAGAAGCAAAAAGTAAGTTTATTTACAGTGTGTATAAGATGTCATTGCCTTGGATCTGAAGAGCCCCTCGTGTGAGCAAATGGCATTTGTGCTTGCACATGGGGAGAAGGTCACGGAGTACCAGCAATAGCCCCTCCAAACCTGCAGCCACCTGTGTTGCATCACACACCATTCTGGAGGGTCTTGCAGACCCTCGGGAG
Source organism: Heloderma suspectum (assembly GCF_057233095.1). Lineage (NCBI taxonomy): Eukaryota > Metazoa > Chordata > Lepidosauria > Squamata > Helodermatidae > Heloderma > Heloderma suspectum. The sequence continues at coordinate 324,876,365 of NC_139460.1, read as the reverse complement.
TGGCCTTTTGAAGGATACAAGGGCTGCATCCAGGAAAGCCCCATTTATACAAGTAGAACCCCACCTTGGGTTCTTTTTCATCCAAGCCATTGGAATTGCAAGAATTAAAGGAACAAATATTGAAGAGCAGCAGGAGACAAGCTCCATGCTTAATTCCTGATATAATAGACTGCTCAAGAGTAGTACATGATTTCTTGGCATGGACATAAATAAGGTTTACAAGACTTTGCCTAATTTAATACATTTGTGAATTTTTTAATCGAGCAGAATCATTTAACAAGTTCAGTAGGTGTCTACATCTGTTTTTCATTTTCAGTTGTGCCCAATTTTTATGAGGTGTAAACTGTTGAGAAATAAAGCCAGGCTTTGTGGGTAGTCCAAAATATCCCTGGTCTGCTCTCCTGCACTTCAGCCCCAGCACGGAAGATAGCCAGGAAGTGGAATTGCAGTTACCATCTCAGCCCCAGTTCAGGTGTAACAGTAAGCTACAATTGTTTTACTGCTTGATCGATCCCATGTGGCTCTTTCTACCAGTGGGAGCAGCTAATCAAATCAGTAAACCTCAATTCATGCTTTATTTTATTTATTACATTTATATCCCGCCATTTTTCCTCTTTAAGAAACCCAAGGTAGCGTACATAATCCTCCTCCTCTCCATTTTATTCTCACAACAACAACCCTGTGAGGTAGGTTGGGCTGAGAGTCTGCGACTGGCCCAAAGTCTCCCAGTGAGCTTCCATGGCCGAGTGGGGACTAGAACCCGGATCTCCCGGCTCCCAGTCCAACACTCTAGCCACTACACCACACTGGCTTTATTTAGAGTGACATCCAAACTGGGATCCCTGGCTTGTTACCCTTCTAGTAAGCTCAAACCATAAGCCAAGAACAAACCCTGGCTTATGATTCTGGCTTGTTAGAAGAGGAACAAGCCAGGAATCCCAGGTCAAACATAACACTAATCAAACCATGGACGGAGGCTTCCTGCTTTGTACATTCGCTTGCTGGGAGGAGGAGCCAAGAGGGAACTTTCAGACAGCGTGCACCCAAGGCCTGCCCTAGGATAAATAGCACCCTGGGTGAGGAGTAACTTTGGTGCCCCCCCAGTCAACTTTGTGGGGCTGCCTAGGGCTTTGGTGCAGGTGTGATGTTGGAGGCTCTGCTGCTGCCTCCTATAAGGACACATGCATATGTGTACAGGACTGGGGGCCCCACATGCAAGAATTATTGCATGCACAGACTATATTTGAAGTGCTATGTGTTCAATAACATCTCAGAGTAAAGCTGTGTTCGACTGTTTTTTACCTAGTACAAATGACATCAAACTGAACATTCAAAAAGAAACATTCTTTAAAGCCAGTTGAAGGAATATGGTTTTGGGAGTTAATACCCAAACAGCCTGTAGAACCTTGAAAAAAAGGTTACAGGCACCTGCTTTTTGCCACCCTAGCTTACTGCAAACGGTACATTAAAAACTGAGCTCAGCTTGGCGCTCCCCTTGATCTCAGCTTGGCACTCACCTCAGCTTGGCTCCCCCGTCAGCTTGGCACCCTGAGCAACCGCCGAACTTGTCTACCCCTAAGGCCAGCTCTGTGTGCACCAGCATGCTTGCTCTTTCCTGATAAGCCTGAATTCTAAACTATTATTGCGTAACGTTTGTTTTATAAAGTTAAACAATTGCCTGGCACCAGGAAGACAACAATGTGGGACCTGGTGAACCTCCCTAAGGACAGTGTTCCAAAGCCAAGGAGCCACCACTGAGAGAGCCCTACAGTACCTTGAAAGGCAACTGCCTCTTTTGGAATTTTTGGCAAGAGATATTATGCAAAAGGAAAAGAATGTTTTTGCCTAGCTTGGCCAAGGTGATCTCTCATGTTAAGTCTGTGAAGTGTCAAGTGAAAGTCTCCTGGTCAGAATAGATTTCTCCTATTATTAAGGGGAAAATTCCTTTCAAGATAGTGACATCACCACCCCAGTGGAGGAAGCTTCTTTGCAGGCTCTTCCCATTAACAGTAAGTATTTACATGAGGGTTAATACTGATGATCTCCCAGGAAAAGGAAATCACATTTTAAGAATTTAGTTAATAAGATTAATGTTACCATGATTACTGGCCCAGCTGTTTCCAGCAGGAAAGTGCAGATAGAATTTCAGTTCCTTTTCTAATTATGCCCAACATGGAATTTGCTCTTTTCACAGCAGCTGCACAATAGGTTGACATTTTCATCAAGCTATCCACCACAACCCCAAGATATCGTTCTTGGTCAGTCCCTGCGAGATCTGATACCAGCAGTGTATATACTTTACACTTGCTTACATTGAACCAATGTTACCATTTAGATGCCCATTCTCCCAATTTGGTCCGTTTGGAGGTCTTTGCAATCCCTTTTTTTCTAACCACCCTAAATAATTTGGTGTCATCAGTAAACTTGGCCACAGATAATTTATGATCAAGTTAAAAAGCATTGGTCCCAGTAGAGAGCCATGGCCCTTGTGGGATCCCACTATTTACATCCCTCCATTGTAAGAATTGACTGTTTATTCTTATGCCCTACTGTCTGTTCTTTAACCAGTTACTAATCCATCAGAGGATCTCTCCTCTTGTTCCATGGCTGATAAGTTTGCTCAAGAGTCTGACTACCCCGGGACTATCTGCTAGCCTATGTAAGGCAATGCATGATATCCGTAACCTTCATTCCAGGCATGCAGTGTCAATAGGCAGCCTACATGCCCATCACAAACGCAGCTCTCATGTCTCTGGTGACCGAATTTCCCACTACCATAAGCCTCCCCAGAGGCATATCTTCATCACAAGAGGATATCTGTTCGTCCTCCAAGGAATGAGTCCCTCCCTTCTAAGGAATCATTTCCCTCTTCTTCTGAGTAATGCCCTCCTTCTCCATGAGGAACCATCACCCTGGGATTGAGATGCCACTGTTATATCACCAAAGGCCTCATCCACAAACCTCTCTGCCTGTCTCAACTTCTCCGGATCAGCAGCCTTGGCTTCAAGCAAACAAACGTGCTCCCTGAGTACCGGGAGCTCAGTGCACCAAGCACACACCTCTGCCTTCTGCCCAGCAGGCAGGTAGGCATACATGTGGCAATGCAATAAACTGCATAACTCCCACTCCCCAGCTGGCTTTCTACCTGCATAGCTGTTTTTTTTAAAAAATGTATTATTTGGTTTGTGTACCTGAAAAACAAAATTATTTGATAGCATAAGGCAGGGCAGCATTGACTGCCCTGGCCGCTTCTCCCTCTTGCTAAACTTGCGCGGGTGCTTGCCTTTGTGTGCCCCACTTCTTTTTACCTTGACGCTTTGTCACTGGGACTGTGATGCTTTTTCGCTGAGGCAGCTTCTCCTATTTGGTGGTCACTGCCACCCAACATTCCCCTCTCAAGATCACCATCCCATACTCTTTCACTCAAGATTCTGAGAGAGAGAGAGAAACAGTGTGAGGTGGTGACAATCTTAAGAGAGTGGATAGTGCTCCGCTTCTGTTTCTGCCTACCGCCGGCATAATGTCCTCAACAGATTACCTCTGAGGGCACGTGGCCCTCAATGAGGGAAAAGTTCCCTGCTCTTGCTCCAGCAACCAATGAAGTAGCTGTTGTGTTCAAACTCAGGGCTCTTTCAATAATTTTACTTCGTCTTAAAGGTGCTACTTCAGATCCTTTGAAGTTTTTAGTAAAGACTAACACAGCTTTCCACATGTAACTGTTTTCAGTCAGCATAATGCTTTCGAACACAGAAGTTTTAATCTGGTAAAATCACCAGTCTGCAATGCAGTATCACTTTTATTTTGATAGCCTTCTTTTCTGAATAAAATGAGGCAGTAGAATTTTTTTAAGCTAAAAATTAGTGGACAGGTTTTGGTATTGACTTATTATGAAACCAGCAATGTCAGTATGAAGTAAAAGGAGATTATATGGCAGGATGTGGCAGTTGATCCATGCTAAAGAAATGCAAATTAAGAATTTCCCTTCCTGCCTTTTATAGGGGCACACCAGTCTCTCATCTGGCTAAAGCAGTTTAGCGTAAGATTTTTCGGTGGAGCCTTTCAAAATGTATTTGGCAGCTGAGATCCCATAGCAAAGCTAGAAAATAGTGAGTTACCCAAGTCATAAAATGTAATTGAGTTGGAAACTAATTAGCATACGTTCCACGATGAAGTGGAACGCTTGGAGTTTTATGGTATTCTGTTCAATGCAAGCATATGTGCTTTAGCAACTTTATGCAAACCCAATTGCAATCCCCTAAAAAAGTGTTCTGGAAGGATGTATTTAACCTGGTACTTCCTGTAGAGTAAGATGTTTCTTTGTTTAAAGGAATATTTGGAACCTGAAGAACAATTTAAAGCATGGTTGTAGAACCTCTGAAAGATTTAGAGGGTGCACACAATTACTGTATTGAGGGTTATATAATCATTAAAGCCAAACTATGTTGTTCGTAGCAGGTAGAGTGTCCCCTTGAGCTGTTTGTTTATATATTTACAACATTTGTATACCTCTCCCCATACAAACAGATTCTGGAGCAGTGAAAGCAAAAAGTACAGTAGTAAAAAAGATAAAAGATTAAAACAGCATATTAAAATGATTAAAAACAGAATGCCAGTAAAAACCGTGGCTGGTCATTTAAGGAATGCCTCCTGGAATCGAACTGTTTTCAGGAGGTGCTGGCAGCAACGCAGCCTCAGCACCCTTCCTGCCTCCCAAGGGCAGGGAGTTCCAAAGAAAGGAGGCTGCCACACTGAAGGCTCTTCTCCAGGTGGACTCCAGTCAGGCCAGAGGTCCATGTGGGACCACCAGGAACATGCCCTCTGATGACCTCAGTGACTGGGCAGATCGGTAAAGAAGGAGGCGCTCTCTCAGGTATCCTGGCCCCAAGTTGTTTAGGGCTTTGTACACTAGTACCAAAACCTTAAACCTGGCCCAGTAGTGAATGGGCAGCCAGTGCAGTTCCCTCAACAAAGGAGTTGCATGCTGAAAGGGAGCGGCTCCTGACAACAGCCAAGCTGCTGCGTTTTGCACTAGCTCCAGCTTCTGGAACAGCCTTAAGGGCAGCCTCACGTAGAGCGCATTGCAGTAATCCAGTCTTGAGGTTACTGGTGCCTGTACCAGTGTGCCCAAGCTATCCCTGGCCAGGAGAGGATGTAGCTGGCAAACCAGCTGAAGCTGGTAAAAGGCACTCCTGAGTTGCCATGTGAGCATCTGGTGGGTTGTTGGAGAAAGGAGTTTCTTGTTTGCAGTGGGGCAGGGCACGCAGTATTTTACAGAAGAGCCATGTAGCAAAAGCAGCCCTGGTCCCTCAGCCCTGAAATCATCTGTTCTTCTCTGCTCCTGGATTGGTTTGGGAGAGGGTGCTTCCATCATGGGATAGCTCTTTGGTATGGTGTGCACCAATGGCCATCACTCTCCACATTGGATATCGAGCATACAGTGAGGGAGTCTGTTGGCTTCTTCCAGAAAGTAAGATCTATATGTGGGAAACCTGCCTCTGCTGAGACCGAAAATAGCTTTGTCCTAACGTGTTTGTAAGCTGCTTTGAAGACTTAAGATGGGAGAGAACTCTTTTAAATAATTGCTATAGAGCATACAGTTGTTCTCAGCTTGGAGCAAGTTAGTTTTCCAAAGCAGTCTTAAGGGCAGGTCATTCTGTTTTGTGCAAGGGTGGCTGGTGATAAGAGGTGCTGCCTCATAATGTTGGGTGGCAGGTTTAAAACACCTGCTCCTTGCCTCTGCCTCTGGGAGAGCCATGTTAAAAAAGATGACGGCGCCTTCCTTCATGGCACTCTCAAGCAAGCCATCATGGTTTCTGCATCATGTCACTTCCCATGCTACTTTCAGTGAAGATCCAGGGAGAAGTACAAGAGCTATGTTTCATTTGAGGCAGGAGAGAGGGGTGCAAACTTCCTGTGCCCCTCCCCCTTTTCAGTGTGATACCTGAAACTACTCTGTGTCAAAAAAAGGCATAATATGCAGAATTTTAAGTGCTTCGTTCTCACTAGTTTGGTTTCAGTGCGTTTTTTAGCCCTTGGAGCTGACATCCTAACTACTTGTGTTTTTATCATCCTTTTCTGTATTAAACGAAGACACCAAAAAAGGGCTCGAGCTATGCTGGTGAATGATTACAGTGTAAAGCTTCATAAATCCCCTTTTATTTATGTAGATAACTTTATCAGCTGAAAGATGAAAATAACAAAACCTTCTCTTTTGGAAATGTAGCTAAGAAGGAAATGGGTGATGGCAGAAGTAGCTTTGTGTGCATGTTTTTAAAATGTGTGTTCACTCTTTTTGGTTAAAGATAGTGGCTGAAATTGAGTATACTTGATTACCAAGCTGCTGTTTTTAATACATTGATTGCCATCCTTCCAGTAGCTGCTAAGAGCCGTTAGTCTATATCATTGAGCGGAATCCAGTGTCACATTAGCAGACGTCTGCATGCACAAGGACCTGTTATCTACCTCTCCTCTTCACTGTAGCCTTCCTGTGTCCCCAGAAAACCTGTTTCTGAGGGTCTGCTAACCCTCTGCTAAAGCAGCTCCAGTGAACACTTCTGATGAAGCAATTCTGACAGTAGAAAACCTTTCATTAGATTCCACCCATTGTGTATCATAAATTGCCCCCAATGCTTCTTTGGTATTATCGCTAAACTGGAGCTGTTTCTGTCACATTCTGAATGTTTAGATGGGGCATTTGTTACTCCTCTGCTGCCCCGAGATCTGTGGTTGTGGTGTTACACAGAGCATAGTATCTCTGTTCAACAGCTAGTGACTTCTCTGAAAATGGTTATATCATCAAACAGTCCTTTCGGATTGGTAATAGGTTTAAGGTAATCCCTTTACTGTAAATTACCAGAATACAAAGGACCACCCCCTGGAAAAGCTGGCCACCTGGAGTGATTTCATGGGGCTCAAGGACAGCAGCTGCGGGGGAAAATGTGGTGCATGCACACTTGCACACATGAGTCTCTTTGGAACCTGTCCAGTTATTGTCTCTTAGTTCACCTGCCAAGCTTTCTTGTATATTTAAAGAGTCCAAGACTAAATTTATAGCACTATGTTCAAATAATGGGGAAAAGTGAAATGGCATGAATTTATCAGACTGAATTCTAAAGCAACTTCGAATTAAGTAACTTGAAACTGTGAAATTCTTGTGCCCCCTCTTATCTGAACAACTCGAAGGGCCCCAGACCATTCATTGATCATGTCCTTTGCAAAGTTTCATGAATTTGTATTTCATGTTTTTCTTTATAAGTGAGAACTCTAGTTTTTATCTCTTACAAAATCAGGTGCTTCTTTGTATAGGCTTTCTCCACTGAAGCTGGGCTGGCTTGTCTAATTGTGTAGGCCATGGCTGTGCATGGCATTCGAGCTTTATATGGGCAAAAATACAGAGTAAGCCTCACCTAGTTTTGTTTACACAGACAGAGAATCCGTGTACAGAGGCAAGATACTCCGAGTACCAGATGCTGAGGACAAACAGGGAATGGTCATTACTTTGCTTGTAAACTTCCAGAGGCATCTGGCTGGCCAGTTACAGTCAGAATGTTGGCCTTGATGGGTCTAGCAAGCATTGCTTTGCTCTATCAAACCAAGTGCATTAGACAATTAATGCTGAATTCTGAATATTACCCAACTTGCTTTTACCTGGGGTAGTAACTGATATTGTGGGCATGAGGTGAAGACTAAGCACTCCTTCTTACTGATACAACTCTCCTTGTATTTATTTCTGCTGTGCCTCCATCTTTTTCTTGATTAAGAAATTAGTTGAAGGAAGTTGACTGAAGAGAAACAATTGGATTTGATCTTTAGATAAATGATATTCTAACGAGTAGCTCAGTCAGTGGCCCAGTTCACATGTCACAATAACTCAGATTAAAAAAAAAAATCTGGGTTATTGTGACATGCAAACAGGGCCATTATCTTGGGCGTGCAAAGGTGGTTGGAATTTCAGAATTCATTCTGACTTCATATCAGGCATGAAAATCACTTCAAATATTAAGCAAAGATATTTCCAGCAAGCATACTGAAGGGTTTTTGATTCAGAATAAACCTAAAACAAGTAAATCATGAATAAGTTCAGAGGTGAGGAAGAAATCTCTGATCAGTCAGAAGTTTTCTCCATTTCAGCTCTGTCTTCTCTTTGGATTAGTCGGCTGATTGTGACGTAACGCCAGTCTCTCTTGATCCATCCTTTCCACTTAAGGCTCTTTCCCCCCTTCTCTTCTGTCCTAGAGAGAAAGTTGTGGCCAGCTCTGGTGCTGGCCACAAGTTTTTCTTTGAGACTTTCAACCTCTGTGCTGCCAGCTCTTATCATATGTTCTCTTAAAGTTTTACCAACTTGTCTAAAAGGCATTATGTCCAAGATATTGCTGTCCTCTTCCATAGATAAATGAAAGCATTTAAAGGCTAAATGTTCTGATGGATGTCATGCTAATTTCTTTCTCTAACAATTGATCAAATTTTAAATGCAATGGAGTCTTCATCATTCTCCCTAATGGACATTTGTGTGTTGCTGTGCAGGAAGCAGCAACAGAAACAAGGCTGATGTGAGTGTCTGTGGTTGGAATCGTATTTATAACATAGTGCAAATAAAAGCCAATTTTATTTGTTTGAGTTTACATATCTGCCAATAGAATGGTTTTAACTTTAAGAATGCTTCTTCCAAGGTTGCGGGAAGATTTTGTAGTAAACCTAACCAGACTCCATAGCTCAGTGATAGAGCCCCTGCTTTTCTTGCAGAAAGTCCTAGGTTCAATCCATGGCATATCCAGTCAAAGGATCAGGTAGCAGGAGGGCTGAGAAATGCGCCTTCTTAAGGCCTTGAGGGACCACTGCTAGTCAGCGGAAACAGTGCTGGGCTGAATGGACCAACGCTCTGACATTAAGGTGGCTTCACTTGTCGTTATTGGCCCTGAAGTGGCTGATGCTGAGACTTGAGCCACAGAACAATATTTTTCAAACTTCTTGAACTTGGGTCCCCATTCTGAACTTTCTTTTAGGAGATCCTAGCCCTGTGACGATCATCTCTTGGGAGGATGAGTGTGGTGAACCTTGCACAAAGCACTGTGTTACATCCTGTGGCTGCATATGGGAATCTGCGGGTTGGGGCAACTGGATATTCAGTATTACTTTCGTATGAACTCCTCCCCCTTTCTCTCAGCACTTACGCCTTCCCACATTCTGTTGGCTGGCACCAGGTTCTGACCATTTGACTGAAGAACAGGAGCTGAACTGCTTCTTGCAGAGTTCCTGCTTAGGACTGGAGCTATACGGGGCCCCTCACAAGTTGTTCAGAACCAACAGATGTTCACTCCTGGGAGCCGTAGGACCCACACCTCTCCCCTAGAGGTCCAAGCCTACGGTTTTAGATGCTCCAGGCCATAGACTGCAACCTGTTTTAACGGTTTCTCTTTAACATACCGCTGAATGTGGAATTACATTTAGGACTGAACACTGCTAAAGTACTTTTGCAAGGCATACAGTTTCCTATGCTTGAACCTGTGTGTTCAGGTGAACATTCTTAAGGGAAGACCTTCTGCACTAGAAAGAGGATGGACTTTACAGTAAGCAACTCATTCAGTTGCTTTCAGCATATAAAGAATGCCATAAAGGAGGGCTCTCAATAGAGGCAAATCTGGGAAATCCCTGTGTGACTTTATTGATCTCTATTGTGATAGGACAAATTTGAACAATTGTTTTTAGATTTAAAAGCATGTAAACAAAGTAAAAGCCTGGTTATTTCTGAATAATCCTTGTGTCCCTTTTATCGGTGTGAATGCCAGCCAATTTGCTACACTGGTTGCTCTTTTTTTATGGCCTTAACATTTAGAGATTCTACCAACTGTGTACTGGACTGATCAGACTGCTGCTTCCGGAAACATGGGACATGATTAAGCCCTACTAATGTCTCCATTTTGTTTGTTGTTCGGGCTGTGCTGGGAAATAAACATTTCTATTGATATATCAGTGTGCGGCCAAGCAAATTATGCTGTCTTTATTTTGCAGCATTGCACAAATGTATGAGGTGCTGAGACAGTTGGGAAGCACAACCATCCAGGAATAAACTCTCCACAACCTGGTCCTGATTGCAGTTCACCAGAAGGAGCTGGGCCAAATTTTAAGAATTTGCAGCCAACAGGCCTTGGAGTGGATTTTTGGGGAGGGACTTGAGGCCTGCACGCATTATACTTATTCTTTTACAGCTAGCAAAAACTGTCACTGTTACATTCTTTTGTAGTGGACCAGTCTCTGGTGGTGTATATGGCAAATGTTATGTAGAACTATAGAATATACAGAGCTGCTTGGCTTCCTTGTGTGAATATTTTAATCATTTTCAACAGCTGGTGACCACGTCAAGAAAATGGAATGTAATAAATAGACCAGCAGGATCCAAAGAACATGAAAACAAGTTCTGTGAGCTAACGGGGGTTTTAGACTCACCCCTCACCTCAAATAGTAACCTCCACCCCACTCTCAAATGCCACATGGCAAACTGAGGGAAGTTTCAGAAGGAGTATGCGATGCGCAGTATAGGGGTCAAAGGGAACAAGTAGAACATTTGGTCCCAGGGCATAGTCTGAAGGCACATGAGACAGCCACCTTGCTGAAGCGAAGCAGGTCTGGGTCTGGTCAGCGCTTGGAGGGGAGACTACCTGGGAACCACATGTAGCCACCTTGAGTTCCGTGATGGAAGAAAGGTGGGAAATAAATGAAATAAATAATAACATTTCCACTGGGCTAGCACAGGTCTCTTGCATGAGCCTAAGCAGGTCTTGAATCTGAGCCATTGAATTCGTTGGTTATTGTTCTCTTTTGGTCACAGTCATTATCATTATCACATTTATTGTACTTGCAAATGGCCTGGACAACTTCCAGACAGATTTTCCATATAAAATTTCCTTTACAAAAGTTGCAATAAAATAAAAATAAAAATTCTTTTACTGATGTAATAAAATCCTAACTTAAACTAAAAAGGGATATAACCTATTATATTAAGGAGTCCCCTATGCTAGCTGCCCTGATCCTTTCCATTTCTTTCTCCGGGAGTTTCCTTGCAGCTAAAGCATAGAAGCATAACACAAAGGTGAGCATCTTCTAGTAAAAAACCTGTTTCTGATCAATACAGGTTAACTTAAATGTGTTTGCCAAGGCTCATCATATGAGGAGCACTTCAGCACATCATGAATTATATTCTCTGTCTGATTCAAATTATGAATACAGATCTGTTGGGAGACAGGAACCTGTTTCTATATGCTATAGAACATGGCAGAAGCTATAAATGGTAAGTGCAGTTCAAGAAAAATGCTACACCAGGGAAAGAATCTTTGATCTTTGAGATAACTAGGCCTTTGGTACTTTTTAAAAAGGCAGCGCCATCGAGAGAATTTAGATTGTTACATCAGGCTTATATCCTCCCCAGCTTGGCCTTCACAGACTCTGCCCTTTGGTTCTTATTTTACTTAAGCAACCCCAAAATCTTTGGGCAGATTATACACTCATAACAGGTTATGATCAATGCTACTTCAATTTTCCATTCTACTTGAAGAAAAAATATCCCTCTTCTAGTAATCATTCATTTGGTGTCATGTTCATACATTTATGAACATTCAATAACACGTGTATCCTTTAATTGAGGGCCAACCTACTGCAGCTCGAAGGACAGCTGCTGAGACACACTGTATTGTCCAGATGTGTTGGACAATACAATTATGGGAGTTATTGTCCAACACATCTGGAGGGGTCCAGGTTGGGGCAGGCTGCTCTAGTGCATATTTCTTTATCCCTCCATATCTGAACCATACAATAAATGAAAAGTCATTTTCACTTAGAATATTTTTAGGCCTGGAATTATCATTTGTCCACCCTTTGTATCAAAACATATCAAAATAACTCCACTTATCTGCTTGGATTTTGCAGTACTTGACACTGCACTTTCCAAGATATGTTTGCTTCAAAGATTCCCTAGCCAACCTGTTCTATTATATCTCTGCCATTTTGCCATTTATATTTAGGTGAGTGCTGGCCAAATAACATTGTAGTTCTTCTTCGTGTTCTCTGTGCATCGCACATATGTGCTCTGCACCTGCACGGAGACTCGTTCAGGAAACTTCCAGGCTGCATAGTTTTTTGGCGGGAATCCCTCCCCCACCGTCTCTGGCATATATAGCATGGGTTCCCGCCTTCCCCTCAGTTCTTTTTCGACCACCTTAGCGTTACTCCATGGGGAACTTCTTTCGACATTCTGTCATGCTGTATTTCTACCTTATCTTATCTAAGCCTCATATCAACTTTTTGGAGCTGTTGGCGGTTTGGAAAGCTCTCCGCGCCTTCGACCCATGCCTCCGACATTGACACATCCAGGTCCTCACAGACAATACCACAGTTCTCTGGTACCTAAACAAACAAGGCGGAACACACTCCTCCTGCCTCCTTTCTCTCACTCTACACCTTTACAACTGGATCGTTGCCAGGGACGTTCGCCTGACTGCTCTACATATTGCAGGACAGGACCACCTGTTAGCAGACTCCCTCAGCCACTTCCTCTGGTGCTCTCATGAATGGCAGCTGGCCAGGACAGTCCTATAGCTAATCTTCAACCACTGGGGCTGACCACAGATCGACCTCTTCGCGACTCCAGCAAATACAGTTTGCGGACAATTCTGCTCCAGAGCTGGGATCGACAAGGATCGCTAGGCGATGCCTTTTTCCTAGAATGGAAGGAGCAGCTCTTCTACCTTTTCCCTCCATTCCCACTCCTCACGAGGGTGATCTCCAGAATCAGACAAGACACCACGAACTGCATCCTGATTGCCCCTTGGTGGCCCAGACAACCTTGGTTCACCTAGCGCACAGACGCTTCCTACCGCTCCCACAGATAGACAACTTGATTTCCCGAGACCAGGGAGTCCTTCACCCCTATCTCCACACTTTGAACCTAACGGTGTGGAGGATTCAAGCACACAGCACATTCCCCCACTGATTCTACTGACAGTGCAGGCTGTACTTGATGTGGCAAGGAAACCATCCACACGCTGCTCGTACTCGGCGAAATGGGCTTCATTTGTTCGGTTCGCGACTGACAACAGCTGTAACCCTAATGGCTGTTGTCTGGTGGACATATTGTTTTTCCTTCAACATCTTTTCAGCAAAGGCCTGAAGTACTCTGCCATCAGGGTGTATGCTTCAGTGATTTCAGCAATGCGGGGCAACATTGACGGGTGCTCCGTATTCAGACACCCCTTATGCAAGCAATTTCTGCGAGAACTCAGAAGCTTAGCCCCTCCCGTGAGAGCCTTTGTTCCTCAGTGCGACCTAACCCTGGTGCTCAACACCCTCACATCGGTACCTTTCGATCCGCTCGCTACCATGGACTCGAGGCTGCTCTCTTAGAAGGTCACCTTCCTGATAGCCATTACGACATCAAGGAGAGCGAGTGAACTCTCTGCATTGCGAATAGACTCACCTTACACTGTATTTCACAAGGAAAAGATGGTCCTGCGGCCGGACTTGGCATTCCTCCTGAAAGTGGTCACAGACTTCCATCTTAATCAACTGATCATGCTCCCTGCCTTCTTTCCATCCCCTACTTCTGATTTGGAATGACAGCTACACACTTCAGATGTCTGGAGAGCACTGGCCTTCAGATGTCTGGAGAGCACTGGTCATGGACCGAGCCTTTCCACAACTCCCAGTGGCTCTTCCTATGCTATGGGGGACCCAATAAGGGCTCTCCAGTCTCCTCTCAGAGGCTGGCATCCTGGATCATACACACCGCTCGACGGGCGTATGAGGTCTCTGGGAAACCCCTACCAACTCGAGTCCAAGCGCACTTGACAAGAGGCGTATCGACTTCCACTGCCTTTGCAAGAGGGGTTCCCATCATGAGATTTATATAAGGCGGTCACCTGGTCTAAGCCTTCTACCTTCATAAAGCACTACTGACTGGACATTCGAGCTTGAGCGGACTGTGCCTTTGGCAGGGCCATGCTTTTGTCGGTACTACATTGAGACACTGACCCACCTCCAGTAAGTTAGCTTGTTACTCGCCCATATGTGTGATGCACAGAGACCACGGAGAAGAAAGTCAGGTTGCTTACCTGTAACTATAGTTCTTCGAGTGGTCATCTGTGCATTCACACATACACACACCCGTCCCGACTTCAGTGTCAACAGCCTGTTGGTACCGAGGTGTTCTTCTCCTCAGTCCGGGACTCTTGCGGTCTCAAGGAACTGAGGGGAAGGCAAAAATCCATGCTATATATGCCAGAGACGGTGGGGGAGGGGTTCTCGCCAAAAAACTATGCAGCTTGGAAGTTACCCGAACGAGTCTTTGTGCAGGCGCAGAGCCCGTATGTGTGAATGCACAGATGACCACTTGAAGAACTACAGTTATAGGTAAGCAACCTGATTATTTAGAGCAATTTGTCATACATTTTCCTTCCTTCCTCACAATATGCTAAAGACCTTTGGAGAAGTTTCTTCAGGCCTGGGTGAGTTAGATATACCAGCACTAGGTTGTCAACAAACAGGAGGATCCAAAGCCTCCTGCCATTCAATTGGGCAGGGCACCTAAAAGCAGAAACCATTCCTACATGAACAAACGTGCACTTCTGTAAAAATATTGGGAGCTGTTCTAATTCCTCTGAGCATCTGAAAATTTCTCTGTGCATGTGAGACACAGACAGACTGACTTTTTAAGGCACTTGGGTGCATAACATTTCTACTATAAAGCTTTATTATATTGGACAGGGTAGCCCCCACAGGGTTTCCTCTTGGATCCAGCACTTCCTTTGGTGGCATTACCTGTTCATAGGTGGGGCAGGTATGGAATTCTTCATCCTGAGAAATATGTTTTTTCTTGATAAAAGCAGCACTATGAAAAAATGGACCCTGCCTGAAGCTGGGGGTTCCAGGTGCATGGGCCAAACCACAACAAAGAGTAGGCCAATTGCCTTCATACCATGATTGTGAGCTTCCAGAAACATCGAGCTGGGTGCTGTTTAAACTAAAATGTTTAATAGGGGGAGCAGGTTCATAGCTTGGGGATTTTCCTGGAGCCATCTTTGTCGCTAGAGGCTCAGGTGGCCTCAGTGGCATGGAGTGCCTTCTACCAGCTTCATTTGGTGGCCAAGCTATGCTCCTGTCTGGACAGGAATAACCTGGCTTCAGTAACCTGTGCTCTGGTAATCTCCAAGTTAGATTACTGCAATGTGCTCTGCAGGGGGCTGCCCTTAAAGACTGTTCAGAAGCTTCCACTTGTGCAAAATGCAGTGGCCAGATTTATAACAGGAACCAGAAGGTCTAAACTAAGGATGTTGGAGGAATCTGTTTGGGAGGGTGGAGCTCGGCAAGTTTTCTCCGGTTCAGCCCCCCAGACTCGGCTCAATCATCTGTGAGCTGGCCCAACTTGGTGCGCAACGGGTGGATTGGGGGTTGCACAAATCGTGCTTTGCACAAAAACATGGCTGTAAATAGCACAATTTGTGCAAAATCGTGTCCGTGAATGGTCTAATTTGTGCAAACCACTGCCTTGTTGTGGCGAAGGGGCTTGCGTAACTCAGTGAAGCCATAAGCTATGCCGTGAAGGGCCACCCAAGACGGACAGGTCATGGCAGAGAGTTCTGACAAAATGTGGTCCACTGGAGAAGGAAATGGCAACCTACTCCAGTATTCTTGCCAAGAAAACCCGATGGAACGTATCACAAGGCTAAAAGAGATGACGCCGGAAGTTGAGCCCCTCAGGTCGGAAGGTGTCCAATATACTACTGGGGAAGAGCAGAGGGTATTTCCAAGTAGCGCCAGAAAGAGTGAAGCGGCGGGGCCAAAGCCGAAAGGACACTCAGCTGTGGTTGTGTCTGGTGGTGAAAAGAAAATCCAATGCTGTAAAGAACAATATTGTTTAGGAACCTGGAATGTCAGATCAATGAATCAAGGTAAGTTGGAGGTGGTCAAACATGAGATGGCAAGATTGAACATCGACATCTTGGGAATCAGTGAACTAAAATGGACAGGCATGGGCGAATTTAATTCAGGTGACCATCATATCTACTATTGTGGGCAAGAATCCCTTAGAAGAAACGGAGTAGCACTCATAGTCAACAAAAGGGTGGGAAAAGCAGTACTGGGGTACAATCTCAAAAATGATAGAATGATCTCAGTACGAATCCAAGGCAAACCATTCAACATCACAGTAATTCAAGTCTATGCCCCAACCACTGATGCCGAAGAAGCTGAGGTTGATCAGTTCTATGAAGAACTACAACACCTTCTAGAACTAACACCAAAAAAAGATGTCCTCTTCATCATAGGGGATTGGAATGCTAAAGTAGGAAGTCAAGAAATCACTGGGATAACAGGCAGGCATGGCCTTGGTGTACAAAATGAAGCAGGACAAAAGCTAATAGAGTTTTGCCAAGAGAACATGCTGATCATAGCAAACACTCTTTTCCAACAGCACAAGAGGCGACTCTACACATGGACGTCACCAGATGGTCAATATCGAAATCAGATTGATTATGTCCTTTGCAGCCAAAGATGGAGAAGCTCCATACAGTCAGTAAAAACAAGACCTGGAGCTGACTGTGGCTCAGATCATGAGCTGCTTCTTGCAAAATTTCGGCTTAAATTGAAGAACGTCGGGAAAACCACTAAACCGTTCAGGTATGACCTCAATCATATCCCTGATGAATATACAGTGGAGGTGAGGAATAGATTTCAGGGATTAGACCTGATAGACAGAGTGCCTGAGGAACTATGGACGGAGGTCCGTAACATTGTTCAGGAGGCAGCAACGAAATCCATCCCAAAGAAAAAGAAATGCAAGAAAGCCAAGTGGCTGTCTGAGGAGGCTTTACAAGTAGCTGAGGAAAGAAGGGAAGCGAAAAGCAAGGGAGAAAGGGGAAGATATACCCAACTGAATGCAGAGTTCCAGAGAATAGCAAGGAGAGACAAGAAGGCCTTCTTAAATGAACAATGCAAAGAAATCGAGGAAAACAACAGAATGGGAAAGACTAGAGATCTCTTCAAGAAAATCGGAGATCTCAAGGGAACGTTTTGTGCAAAGACGGGCATGATAAAGGACAAAGAAGGCAGGGACCTAACAGAAGCAGATGAGATTAAGAAGAGGTGGCAAGAATACACAGAAGAACTATACAGGAAAGATCTGAATGTCCCTGATAGCCATGATAGTGCGGTCACTGAACTTGAGCCGGACATCCTAGAGAGTGAAGTCAAGTGGACCTTAGGAAGCATTAGTAACAACAAAGCTAGCGGAGATGACAGTATTCCAGCTGAGCTATTTAAAATCCTAAAAGATGATGCTGTTAAAAGTGCTGCATTCAATATGCCAACAAATCTGGAACACTCAGCAGTGGCCACAAGACTGGAAAAGGTCAGTTTACATTCCAATTCCAAAGAAGGGCAACGCCAAAGAGTGTTCAAACTACCGCACCATTGCGCTCATTTCACATGCCAGCAAGGTGATGCTCAAAATCCTACAAGCTAGGCTTTAGCAGTATGCGAACCGAGAACTACCGGAAGTACAAGCTGGGTTTCGAAGAGGCAGAGGAACTAGAGATCAAATCGCCAACATTCGCTGCATCATGGAGAAAGCAAGAGAATTCCAGAAAAACGTCTATTTCTGCTTCATTGACTACGCTAAAGCCTTTGATTGTGTGGATCACAACAAACTGTGGCAAATTCTTAAAGTGATGGGAGTACCAGACCACCTTACCTGTCTCCTGAGAAACCTGTACGAGGGTCAAGAAGCAACAGTAAGAACCAGACATGGAACAACCGATTGGTTCAAAATTGGGAAAGGAGTACGACAAGGCTGCATATTGTCACCCTGCTTATTTAACTTATATGCAGAGTACATCATGAGAAATGCCGGGTTGGATGAATCAGAGGTCGGAATTAAGATTGCTGGGAGAATTATCAACAACCTCCGATATGCAGACGACACCACCCTAATGGCAGAAAGCGAAGAGGATCTCAAGAGCCTCTTGTTGAGGGTGAAAGAGGAGAGTGCAAAAGCTGGTTTGAAACTCAACATTAAAAAAACTAAGATCATGGCTTCTGGCCCCATCACTTCCTGGCATATAGAAGGGGAAGAAATGGAAGCAGTGACAGATTTTACTTTCTTGGTCTCCAAGATCACCGCAGACGGTGCCTGTAGCCATGAAATTAAAAGACGCTTGCTCCTTGGGAGGAAAGCTATGGCCAACCTAGACAGCATAGTAAGAAGCAGAGACATCACCTTGCCGACAAAGGTCCGTCTAATCAAAGCTATGGTTTTCCCAGTAGTAATGTATGGCTGTGAGAGCTGGACTATAAGGAAGGCTGAGCGCCGAAGAATTGATGCTTTCGAACTGTGGTGCTGGAGAAGACTCTTACGAGTCCCCTGGACTGCAAGGAGGTCCAATCAGTCCATCCTAAAGGAAATCAACCCTGAGTGCTCATTGGAAGGACAGATAATGAAGCTGAAGCTCCAATATTTTGGCCACCTAATGCGAAGAGAAAAGTCCCTGGAAAAGACCCTGATGCTGGGAAAGACTGAAGGCAAAAGGAGAAGGGGACGGCAGAGGATGAGATGGCTAGATAGCATCACGGATGCAATGAATATGAACTTGAGCACGCTCCGGGAGAGAGCGCAGGACAGGAAGGCCTGGCGTGCTATGGTCCATGGGGTCACGAAGAGTCGGACACGACTGAACGACTGAACAACAACAACAAATAGCACAATTTGTGCAAAATCGTGTCCGTGAATGGTCTAATTTGTGCAAACCAGACCATTTACGGCTGTGATTTCACTCAAATTGCGCTATTTACAGCCGTGATTTTGTGCAAACAGGCCCACGGTTTTGCACAACCCACCCCCACCTGGTAAAGTTCCTGGATTTCAGAAACTATTGTGTGGCTCCTCTCACAAATGCAAGTCAAACCAGGTCCATCACGGGGATCCATCAGGCCCAAAAAGGATCGGATTTCCCTGCGACAGACAGCCCTGGTCCGGACATATAACACCGATTCTGGCCCTCCTGCACTGGCTACCTGTATGTTTCTGAGCCTGACTCAGGGTGCTGGTTTTGACCTATAAAGCCTTATATGGCTGGAAACTGCAGTACCAGATGGAGCATCTACCTGGTATGAACTGTATATTATGCTTATCATCTAAGGCCCTCCTCCAGGTGCCTCCTCTGAGGGAGGCTAGGATGGTGGCAAGTGGTGGCCCCCTGATTATGGAACACTCTGCCCAGTGAGGCCTGCCTGGCTCCAGCGTTGTCATCTTTTTGACGCCAGGTTAAGACCTTACTCTACTCTCAGGTATTTATATTTGATCAGGCCCTGGGATTTCTTGTTGATTATTATAGGAGTATGTGTGTGTGCGCGCGCGTTGTCCATAAGTTCATATGTAAATGGTTTTTATATTACGTATATTTTATTTTTAAGGTTTTTAAACTTTGTAAACTGCCCAGAGAGTGTTGGCTATTAGGAGGTATAGAGAATGAATGAATGAATGAATGAATGTTAGACTAGATATACTTTTTTTTCTTTTTAATCAAGCAAAACAGTCCTTTTTATGATAGCTAATTTTGGAAACTTGAGGGATCAAGGCAGGATTTTCTGGGGCTGGGTATCAGTGCTCAGGGTTAAGGAAGCAGAATAAAGTATGCAAATTAAGCAGATATGTGCAGGTTCTTTACATAGTTGACCTTTCACTAGATAAGACTGGATTTTGGGGACCTGTCTTTGGACAATATTAGCTGAGGAGAAAGTTGTGGCTGCTGAGTTTGGAACTAGCCCACACATATCCAACTGTGTATTCATTTGGGGGATATTGTAATGAATCCCTAAATGGTCTTAAAATGTATACTTTGTAACTCAGTTTAAGCATTCTTAGATAGAAGCCTTGGTAATTTAGCAACCTTGTGTGCACTGGAGTTGGGAAGTGGACGTCTTTCCCTCTTGTGTAAAGTGTGGGTATATGATACGATGTACCAAAGAAATATATGATATGATGGCCTTGTCTGCTTGCAGTTAATGGTTATGTGGGTAGTTCCTAGCAGAAATGTGATTTTTGAAGAGAAGGGATGGGGAATCCAATATCCATCTGAGACATGAGAGTTGCCATAGCTGTATTTATTTGAACCCCTCCGTTTATAAACAGCAGTGCTTGAATACTTGTTTTTTTATATAACAGGATCAACTGCTGTTAATTTGGAATAAATGGAGGTGGTCTAGGGCAAGAGGAATCTAGGCAGGTTGCTAAAACTATAATTGGGGGTTGTATAAATAACAGATGAAAATCACATATACATACTGGCATTTGTCAATGGGTTTAGGGCATGACTTGTCTTTTGTCATTCAGCTATACATAGCTGACCTGTTCTTCTGTTTTATCAACTTCATTCTCTGTAAGTAGTAGTGTATCCAGCAGAATGGCTGATGAAGACTGGATGGGTGAGCTGCAAAGCCTATGGCTTTGGTACACAACTGGGTTAATCCCATTTCGCATTCCGTGGTTCATCATAAAAATCTTTGAGTTCTCGGCCACAGAATTTCTGAATGAGAGCCTGCTGGAGCATTTCCGAAGGGCATTTGCAGGAGCTGAGACCTGGTAATTGCAAGTCATGTACCTGCCAAATGCCTCCCTGAATGTCTTATTGAAAAGGGTGTAGACGAGTGGATTCACACCCGAAGAAACATAACCTATCCAAACAAATATCTCCATTAGTGTTTGGATAAATTCTTCACTGCAGGATTTGCAGAGAACAGAAGTGATATTGGTTATGAAAAACGGGCACCACATCAACAAAAAGAGGAAGAATACAATCCCCAAGACTTTGGAAGCACGTTGTTCGTTGGTGATAGTTTGAACTGACTTTTTTCCAACGGTGGACATCCTGCGCATTAGCAGTTCTTCGTTGTTCCCATTAGGCAATGGCTTGACCTTCCTAGCGCTGTCCAACATGGCCACCTTTTCCGGTGATGATCCTGATGTCATATCCCGCTGAAATACTGTGGACACGGTAGTCCAGGTGAAGCGCTGAGGCGGTTTGTTGATCAAGTAGGCTTTCTTGCGTAGAACTTGGATCGTGAGAAAGTAAGTGACTACCATGATGGCCAGTGGGACAAAGAAAGCCGCTACTGAACCGTATAGGATGAAGTCTCCAAAACGTTCAGGTTTTAGCACACAAGTGAAATTCAGGAGGTTTTTGCTATCTTCTTCTATGCCACGGATTGGGATTGGAATTGCTATACCTGGAGGGAAAACAGAAATCCAGTAAGCTTCAAACCTGAGTGGCTGTTGTAGCAGTTGCAGACTGTGGGAGGCTTGTAAGCACATTGCTCCCCCGCGCCTCTTGCATCTACCATTAGGAGCCAAAAGTGTGAGGTGGCGGCAGCCCAGGTAAAGAGGCCCTGTGAGGAACAAACTCCTGGCTCCTGCAACAGCCATTGCCTCCGAGATTTGGCACGGTCCAGAGATTCAGAGGTAAAGTAGCAACTGGAACATCTGAGGCTTGGGGGGAAACTTACATATTGTTTTTACCTTCCTTAATGACTCTTGTCTATTTCGTTATATGTTAATTATATTGTAAACTGCCTTGAGAGCTTACATTAGTTGGCAGGGTATAAATACTCCAAAGAAATAAAAAATGGGGTTTAAAGCCTCAGAATATATAAGAACATAAGAAGAGCCCTGCTGGATGAGACCAGGGGCCCATCTAGTCCAGCATTCTGTTCCCATAGTGGCCAACCAGCTGTCGACCAGGAAGCCACAAGCAGGACATGAGCGCAACAGCACCCCCCCACCCATGTTCCCCAGCAACTGGTGTACATAGGCACACTACCTCTGTTTCTGGAGGTAGCACATAGCCATCAAGACCTAGCAGCCATTGATAGCCTTTTTCTCCAGGAATTTGTCTATAATAGTGAGAGTGTTCAGCAACGGAGCCTTCACTTCTTAGTACCACTGCTTTACACGGTTCAGCGATTTACTGTACTTTAGGCTCTTTCTTCATATCTAACAGGATTTGCTATAAAAGCTACATGTAATGGCATGATCTATCCTTCAGTCCATTTTGATCTCTTGCTTAATGGTTGGGTGAACCTGGATGCATTACAATGATCAGAAGAGCTGGGCTGGATCAGAACAAGCGCCCATCTAGTCCTTTGTCCTATTTCCATCGCTGCCAGCCAGTTGCCTCAAGAACACCCACCACGAGGGCCTGAAGGCAGTAGCCCTCCCTTATTTGTCCCCAGCATCTGGAACTCTGAAGCACATTGCCCTGAACTTGGAGGGTCCGTGGCTAGAACATTAGAGGAGCCCTGCTGGATCAGACCAAAGGCCCATCTAGTTCAACATTGTGACATTCCAGCCACTCTGAATCTGTGGGCAGTTGCAATTCAGAGACTGAGTATATTTCATGAGTGATAAGACATCAGGTAAGTGCTGCCCTTGATTGATGCCACTAAAAAAAGGTCATTTTCAAAGGGTTCTGCCTCATTATCCATTTCCTTTCTTTGGCTTCTAACGTTGCCTATTGTTTCCTCTGATTGCCAGAGGCACTCTTAAATCCACTTATGTAGGAAGCAATGTGTTTATCATGGGTGTAGTCTTTGGCCAAGAAGATGGTGCCTTTTTCACCCCTCCATTGTCTGCAGCATAACTGACCTGAAAGCCATTTTTATTCTTGACACTGTTTTGGTCATACTCTGCACGGCTTGCTGTACAATCAATCTGTGTTGTCTGCATCCCATGCTTAGTAGCTATTGCTAGCCAGTAGTTTGGATCATTAATTCAATTCTTCCTATCCGCTAATTTTTTATGTTGTCTGGAGTTTACATTTTGCACACAGACCCACTACGTATGAACAGTGGGTTGTGTGCCTTCTGCAGAGAGTTCAAAACTCTCAAAGAAGCATAATATAAACTATTCATATGCACATCATTTATTATTAGATGTTCTTGCTTTGTGTGCTTTTGATGAGCCCCATCTCTCCTTGCCCTTTACATCCTAATGCTAAAGTTCTCATCCGTCCCTTTCTTCACTGTCCTGTGGGGTGACTGTTCAAGGGCCACATTCCAGTGCTGGCCGGGGTCCAGAATACCAGCATAATTTTGCTTAAAGCTCTTACTGCCAGTAAGTAAACATTACGAGAGGGATTTCAGCCTTTTAGAATTGAGAAGGGGGGAACGGCACAAAATCAGGAGACCACCAGACAAGTAGCAGTTGGGGGAAATGGGGGCATGGCCATCTGGGAAATCTAGGCGGGCCAGATTTGGCCTCTGGGCCTGTGATTCTACACCTCTGACCTAAAGTGTCAGCTGTTTCAATCACAAGCCTCTTGGACTGAGGCCCAGCTTAGAGAAGCTATCTGGGAATGTGTGCCCTCTTTATGCATAGAAAGAAATAGGGGCTGTGCAACATCAGCCCTGGAGGTAGTATGAAACTTCTGGGTTGGCAAGCCTTTTGGTAAATACTGAGAATGTGTCTCTGTTGTGCTTTAGGCTCCTGCTCCTGTTCACAGCCCCAACTTCCATTTCAGGAACAGGGAGCAGAGACCTACTGTGAGGGAAACAGCAGGAGAATGCTCTTTAGGCTGTCCATCATTTGTGCAATATCACTTCCCCGCCCCCACCTGTGCATTCAAACCAGTCATTAGCAAATGGAAAGCATACTCTCACTTTGGTGCTTGCCACATACCTATAGAGATGAGCCACACCACTGTTATTTTGATGAGTGTTGTAGCTCGCGAGTTGTACTGACTGGCTTGGATTGGCTTTTTTATGGCAATGTAACGGTCCAGTGAGATGGCACAGAGATGCATGATGGATGCCGTGGAGAAGAGGACATCAAGAAAGAGCCAGACAGGGCACAAGTCCCGTGGAAGAGGCCATGCAATCTCTGAAAGAGAATAGAAGGGGATTAGAATCTTTCCTTGGGGTGTTAGAGCCGGAAGTGTGTCCAGTTGAAAGTTCTTTAACTAGGGCCGCAACTTTTAGCTGATTATTTGGTGAAATTAAAAAGATGCATCAGGGAGCAGTCACTTATACAAAGCAGGTGGGAGGTGCCATTTCTCCTCCATAGGAAGGGATACTTCTTTAAAATGGTGCATGTTATGACACATGTGTACAATGCATCATCTCAAACCCGAATCAAAATGGTGTTCTGCAGAACTTATTTCAATTCACAGATCTAATCTATTGACTTATCAATGAGATTTCTTTGATCAGGTGACAATCCTCCCTTTAACACCTCTGAAGCAGGAGCTCAATGCCCAGTGGATTATTAAGCAAAAAAGGCAAGGAGGATCTAGGGGGATCTCCTCCAATATCAAATTACCCAGATCCCAAGTCATTATCTGAGGCCCTCCTCCAGGTGCCCCTGCCTAATGAGGCAAAACAGGTAGCTACAAAAGAGAGGGCTCTTTCAGTGGTGGCACCCTGACAGTGAAATGCCCTCCCCAGAGAGATTTGTCTAGGCCTATGTTGTGGCCTTTTCAGCACCAGTTAAAGAACACTTCCCGCCTCCCAGCATTTAGAAACTGTTTTTGTGCTTTTTGATCTAATCACTCTTTTATTTTGCTGCTGGTTTAACTTTGATTTTATTATGTGGTGGCTTTATTTATGGTTGCATTGTTTGTATTTTATGTTTTTAATGTATTACACACCACCCAGAGAACTTGGGTTACTTGGTAGTTTAAAAGCGCAAAAGATAAATAGAGGTGTGGAGTTCTGGCTTTGGGCAAAACCCCTCTGATACATAGGATTTTTATAAGTAGGTGACTTCAGTGTCTTTGCTATGACACATGATCAAGTGAGATCACTACACTTTGTTCCAAAAAGGTTTCCCTTTTCAGTGTTTTGGAGAGCTGGGCTTTGTATCTTTAGAATTCCTGGTTTCCAAATAGGGCCTTTTTAGGCCTTTTCACTGTCATATTCAAATTTGTTAGCATCACTATTCCTATACTGTTACTGAGTCAGGTTTGGTTTCCTAGCCTGATTTAACACAGAAGCCCTGTGACTTCAACTGTGGCTTTTCTGGGGATTATGCAGTGATGTGTCTTTGGAGCATTTGCAATTTAAAGAAAAACAGGCTTCAAAGCTATGAATTCTTTATCAGGCATAAATGTTCAGAGATAACATCACTTTTCAAACCTTTTCTATGGGCATAAATATCAAAGCTTGACATTTTAGACCTTGCTGGTTGGTGTTTCACTTGCTCCGTTTCTTATTCTGCAGAGGCAATATGTGCTGTCAAGATTCTTGACTTCAGTAAGGTTGTTAAGGAACGTCTTGTGCCAGTTGATTACCGAGCTTCTGTTGCAGCCTTCCCCACGCCAGCACCCTCCAGATGTGTTGGACGGCAACTCCTATCATCCCCTAGCCAACAGCCCATTTGCTCTGTCCTGCTCAGTGGGGTGTTATTAGTGGAGGGGAGGCTGGCAAGGCCCACTCTTTTGCCCTTCCCCCAAGCAGCGTGCTGGGAAGCCCCAGTGCTGCCGCTTCCTTCATGCGCCTCTTCTCTGTATTGACACCTGGTGGGGTAGGTGGCAACTCTCGGGACTAAATTTGGCCTAGGAGCTGCCAGTTGATCATCCCTACAGTAAATCGTGGCCTGAACAGGCAGCTTTTTCATTCTTGTCATATAATTAATTAGACCATTATAGAAACCTTGCAAGTGGGTTTTATCACGTAAAGACCCAAGATCAGTGTCAACCTGTTGTCCCCCACCCCTCCATAAATACAAACACACAAAAAATTACCGTTGAAGAGCTTTTCAAAAGGCTGTCATGAGAGCTGTGTGCATGAGAGAGAAGAGTGGAGTGTGTCTGTGTGTGTATGGATGTGTGCGTGAGGGGAGGGGGAATGTGTGGGACGGTGATGACCTTAAGATCATAATCAACACTCAGTGTTTCTCTCTCTCTCTCTCTCTCTCTCTCTCTCAGTAAACAGTGAGGGGTGGTGGTGACGACCGGCATGTGGCCTCTGACAAATTTGCTCCAAGGTAATTAGTCCTCCAGAGTGCAAAATTCAAGCAAGGGTATAGACTATATTCTAAAAAATTTGTCATGTTAGGATTTACATTGCAAAATTGTGAATGAACAAAATGGAAAACCTTTGCAAATCTGCTGTTAATTCCTGCAAGTCAATCAGAATCCTGTGCGTGATTGAATGATTCTCAGGTTGCTTATGTATCCACCCCCTAGGCTCATTCATGGGGAGATGGTTGATTAAAAAAAACAGTGATGAGGTTGAAAACTTGTTTCTGGTCTATACCATTTATAGGTGAGGTATCACATGGCTGGATGCTCCAACCCTTGTAGAAAAATCCCTGCACATAGAAAAATCCTGATATCCTAGTTCTCTATGTATAGAGTTTTGTCTTCATGGGGAAGTTTTCTAGCTCACGAGCAATCTGAAATGGTACAATCTTCTACTGCCAATGCTATTTATGTGGATCTTCTGGCATAGCTCATTTAGAGCTGGTTCTGACTGAAACCCGGAGCGGATTCACTGCCCCACTGACATCGGAGTCACCAACGTCCACAGTCTCCTGGGTAACAATTTACCCTCAGAGGTGCAGAGCAGTGCTGGTCTTGAAGTATATGTAATCCTTCTCTAGTAAAGCTTTCAGATTTCTACATAGAAGTCGTACAATTCCAACATAATCTCTAGCAATGTGTTATTGGTCCTCCACATGTGGTAGTCGGAGTCTACTACCAGCCACCCAATCAAGGAGAAGACGAGGATGAAACTTTTGAAAAGAAAATTGCCAGTGTTTCAAGGAAGCATGATGTAGTAATAATGAGGGACTTCAGTTTCCCCGATATTTGTTGGGAGACAAATTCTGCAAAACATGGCCCCTCCAGGAAATTCCTGACTTGTATGGCAGATAACTTCCTCCTACAGAAAGTAGAGGAAGGAACTAGAGGATCGGCTATCCTTGACTTGACCCTAACCAACAGAGACAACTTAGTGGATAAACATTCAAAGTAATTGGGTGTTCCCTGACCATATGCCTATCAATCTCAAGCAGTTACAGGAACTCTGGGGGAAAGTGACCATGTTATACTTGAGTTCTTGGTTCTAAAGGAAGCAAAAGCCGAGTGTAGTCAAAGGCGTACCCTGGATTTTAGGAAAGCTGATTTTAATAAACTCAGAATAATGATCAGTGAGGTCCCATGGCAAGCCACTCTAACAAGAAAAGGAGTCCAAGATGGGTGGGAGTTCTAAAGGTACAATTACAAACAATTCCAACAAGAAAAAAAGGTGGAAGACAACAGAAGACGCTAATGTGGTTTCACAAAAAGCTAAGAGATGACCTGAAAACAAAAAAGCACACATATAGGAAGTGGAAGGAAGGACAAGCCACAAATGAAGAGTACAGGCAGGTAGCACAGAATTGCAGGGATGACATCAGGAAGGCTAAAGCTGAGAACAAGCTAAGGTTAGCGAGGGATGCTAAAAGCAACAAAAAGGCTTTCTTCAGATACCTGCATAGTAAAAGACAGAGGAAAGAAATTCAGCTATCAAATAAGGATGGCAAAATGATAATAGATGACAAAGAAAAGGCAGAAGTGCTCAATTCCTACTTTGGCTCAGTCTTCTCCAAAAGAGGGTCTATGACCTCCCTGGCAAAGACGAAGTACAGGCTGAAGGGGCAGGATTGCAGCTTGAGATCGATAGGCATATGGTCAAGGAACACCTAATTATGAGTTCAAATCTCCAGGGCCAGATGAACTGCATCCTAGAGTAATAAAGGTACTGGCAGAAGAATTCTCAGAACCACTGTCTATTATCTTGGAGAAATCATGGAGGACGGGTGAAGTGCCAGATGACTGGAGGAGGGCTAATGTTGTCCCTATCTTCAAAAAGGGTAAAAAGGAGGAACCTGGGAACTACAGACCAGTCTGACATCTATCCCTGGGAAAATTCTGCAGCAGATGATAAAGCAATCCATCTGTAAGCACCGTGAAAACAATGCAGTGATTACTCCAAGCCAACATGGATTTGTCCAGAACAAATCCTGCCAGATGAATCTGATCTCATTTTTTGATCAGGTAACCTCCCTTATGGACTGTGGGAATGCTGTGGACATAATATACCTCGACTTCAGCAAAGCTTTCAACAAAGTGCCCCATGATATCCTGATGAGCAAACTAGCTCAAAGTGGGCTAGATGAAACAACGATCCGGTGGATCCACAGTTGGCTACAGAATCGGACTCCAAGAGTGCTTATCAATGGGACCTTCTCAAACTGGGGAGAGGTAATGAGCGGGGTACCGCAGGGCTCAGTCCTGGGCCCAGTGCTCTTCAACATTTGTATGAATGACTTGGAGGAGGAGGTGCAGGGAATGCTGATCAGATTTGGAGATGACACAAAATTGGGCGGGATAGCTAATACCTTAGAAGACAGAAACAAAATTCAATGTGATCTTGATAGACTGGAATGCTGGGCAGAAAACAACAGAATGACATTTAACAGGGATAAATGCCAAGTTCTGCACCTAGGAAAAAGAAACCAACTACACAGTTACAAGATGGGCAATACTTGGCTCAACCACACTACAAGCGAGAGGATGGATCTTGGAATTGTTGTCGATCACAAGCTGAATATGAGCCAACAATGTGATGTGGCTGCAAAAAAGGCAAATGCTGTTTTTAATAGAAGCATAGCTTCCAAATCCTGGGAAGAACTAGTTCCCCTCTACTCAGCACTGGTTAGGCCTCATCTGGAGTACTGTGCCCAGTTCTGGGCACCACACTTTAAGAAGACAAGCTGGAGAGGGTTCAGAGGAGGGCAACAAAGATGATCAGGGGACTGGAAACAAAGCCCTGTGAAGAGAGACTGAAAGAACTGGGCATGTTTAGCCTGGAGATGAGAAGACTGAGGGGAGCTATGATAGCGCTCTTCAAGTACTTGAAAGGTTGTCACAGAGAGGAAGGCCAGGATCTCTTCTTGATCATCCCAGAGTCCAGGACACGTAGTAATGGGCTCAAGTTACAGGAAGCCAGACTGTAATGCCTCTCCCACACTGGAGGCATTCAAGATGAGGCTGGATAGCCATCTGTCAGGGATGCTCTGACTTGGATTCCTGCATTGAGCAGAGGATTGGACTCCATGGTCTTATAAGCCCGTTCCAACCCTTCTATGATTCTATGATAATTACAGTATTTGTATTGGAATTTGGCAACCTCAGCATGATGCCAACCCTGTGTGGCAGCTGTTTGTCATGCACCAGTTAGCTCTCAGCAGTTGTAAAGGGAAGAGTTTGTTTTTAAATGTCAGTGGTGTGATTTTTGTGTATTGATCAAAAACACTGGAGGGAATTGATAGCATGTAAAACAAAGTAGGAAAAGGATGGCATGTTGAATAGATCATGAAATGTCGAGCAAAGCTTCTGCTTCTTTTACTTTCTTTGGTTTTTAAAATCTCTTTCCCAGAGTGCAGCCACATCAAAAGAAATAAAAACTTCACAAAACCAATTAAATTGGTATGTTTGAAACACTAAGATTTGGTGTAGCATGGCAGCATTTTTTTCTGTGTCTTTAAAGTAATGTTGTTGTAACCAAGGAATGTATAGCCTTTTTGTGTGGAGGTGTATGTATGCTTTACATGTTAAGAGGAGGTTGGCCAGTGGCTAGCTGCATTTCCAATGAATGGTTCAGTGTTTCCTCTGCTTTATACAGTGCTCCTTAGATGCTATCTCTTTCAGCTAATTCCTTTAAGGAAGGGCATTTTTGCACTGCAGCAAAATAGGCATTCTCATACCCTTGCATCAGAGAATCTGGCTTTTTTTCTGCTACAGTTCTGCTTTTCCTTTCTTTTGTGTACATGTTTGAGAGAGGTGGTTTGTATGTTAAGGGGGCGGGGGGCTTTAAATGTAACTCTACAATACAAAGACTGCTGGCTGCAATTTAAGTTTAGGTCTTTCATTGTTTTGTCTCCCAGTGAATCAAGTGTTGAACTTTATTCAGCACAGATCACATCTTGGCTGTTGAGTGGCATAAGATCAGCTCTTTCCTCTCTGTAAAATGGGGGTAATAAGGATTATTATATATCCCACAGGAGGAGGAGGAGATATTACATGAGGATGTGGTATCTGTCATTGAAAGTTGGCATGGTGTAGAGCAAGAGTGGGCAGATTTCAGGCTTGTGGGATCTTCTTCATTGTTATATTGGAACCTGAGGCCCTCTAATCAGTCAGGTGCAAAATGGGGGGGGGCACTCAGTGGAGTCAATTACCTAGTGCACTCCAAAGCCATCATACACCGTGTATACTGTTAATGGCAATTATGGGAGTTGCAATCCAGCACATCTGGAAGGTACCTGCTTGGGGAAGGCTGATATATACAAACACAAGTCTACATCTGAGTTACTATAGATAGGGATTCTAACACAAACTCCCAAAATGGCCAGTAGAGCTAGATGGACCTTTGGTCTTATTCAGCAGGGCTCTTCTTATGTTGTTATAACCAATCAATAGTATATTTCACAGGTGAGAACGCTGAGACTAAGAGATGAGCGATTAGCAAACAGCAGAGGTTTTTTTAAAAAAACACTTTCAGTTTTACTTGTTATTGTTAAAATATAGGGAGTCAGAAACTCTTGTCAATCTATTTCAAATCACTTAGAGATCAGCCAGTAGATACCAATCTACTTTCTGTCCACCCTTGATGTAGAGCTACATATCAGGAAGTCCCCAGTGCAATTCTCACCTTGGCTATCAACTCACTAGGTGGCCTTTGACAAGCTGCACTCTCTCATCTTCGGCCCCTCATCTTGCCTCCCCAGATGTAGCACTAGAAATGTCTTAATCAAAGTTAAGCGTTTAGGATCAGGCTACAGGATTGCATGATCCCTCCCCTCTCATACATGAATTTCCCTGCTAACCCTAGTTTAAATGTTGTATCAATACCGCTGCTAATTGTGGTTAGTAATTAGGATTTGAAAATGGCTAGTAAATCTTGGTTAAGAGGGGACCCAGGTTAGCTTAGTCATGGTTAATCCTTGTTCTCAAGGAGGGCTTAACTCAGGTTTAAGGGTGGGTTGGAACTGGGTAATTCACATAACCAATGGGGAGTACACAGTTCTGCTGTCCACTCCCAATTTGACTAGATTTTCTTACCGTAGAAATTTTGTATATGTGTGTCATGTACACCATAGGTGAGAGTGCTGCTCTTTCCTTCTAATAGTTGATACTGCATTTAAAGACTTAATATACATACATACATATTGTGTTTATTAAGTTTTATTAGTGATTGTAAGCCACCTAGAGGGCCATTTTTGGTAGAAAGGTGGCTACAAGTCAAATAAATAAATGCAAAGACATTGAAGTTTGGAATCAAAATGTAAAGAAACTCTGTTAACAACTGTTCCTGGGATGGTGTGCTAACTTTTGACACCACTCTCTGAAAATGTCTTAGGGTTGCTGCTGTGAATCTCTGACATTTCATTTGCCTGTGGTCTAGAGCAGTGGTTTCCAAGATTTATATATTATAACAGGCCCTCCACATCAGCTTGGTTGCTGAGGAAACCCTGAGTGCCTGCCGTTGTCCCTCGCAGAAGATTTTGAACATATTATAGGATGCATACTCAGCTCTCCCAGAGCTCTGGCCAGGCAGATTGGACCTCTTTTTTCCAGTGTATATTGGAAGTGTATGCCCTAAACCAGCAGTAGGCAACCTGGCACCCTTTAGATGTCTTGGACTACAGTTTCCATAATCTCTGACTATTGGTCATGCTGACTGGGGCTGATGGGAGTTGCAACTCAAAACATGGTTGGGCTACCCCTGCCCTGAACACCCTCACCCCTCCTATGCAGCTGTGCCTTGCAGGGGTCATGCCATAGTAGAGGACAAGCTGCCTTTCCACCATTTACTAGCCTTCTCATTAAGAATCCCTTGATAAGCTTCGGAAGAACCTCAGAATACAGTTTAAATGCTACTAGTCCAGAGTTTAAGATGCTGTAAGGCCCCAGGCTTGAACCAGGCTATTAGTAGTTTTAGAGGGGCTTAGATCCATAATGCTCTCTGTGGTTCAGTTGGCAGGCTGTTTTCCCTAACAGACCTCTTGATTTACCAGGATGAGTCAAAGGCCGATAGTGCGGCCTCAAGCACATTCCATACTAATGAGTTAGAGGGTCTTATCAGGATGCTTCTGGGAAGTGAAGCTTGTTTGCTTTAAAGCTGCAGGTGTCTGTAGTGGGAAAGCTCTGACTGTTTCCCTTCTGACCAAGCACTGTTATGCCTATGCTGGGAACGAATGCTAATTAATGCTTGCTGTTGTCATGCTGCCTCACTGCTACCATGTATGGTATAAAACCCATTTTACCCCATGGCTCTGGGTTCAGAGAAGATGTCTGATCCAACCATTGGGTATGCCTGTGTGCTGATTGTACTCAATAAAGTATCTCCTTGTAAGTAAACCTGGATCTGATTTATCACTATCTTGGCACCTCTAAATTAAGAGTTCGAAGCCTACTGCAGGGGCAATACAGATGCCCTGTTTCAAACAGTTCACACATTTCTTCTCTTAGATCCTCCACTTAACTAGCTGTCAAAACTCGAAGAAATTATGTTTGTGTTGTGTGTGAAGGTTCTGTACAATTGTTGGAAATACTGAAGTCTCAAAAGGGAGGGCTTGACCTCACTCGGGCACTGATGACACTTTATTTAAACAGCTATCTGGCTAATGAGTTCTTAAGGGATTACTAGCTTTCTCAAGGACTCTTGGAGCTCTCTTCTTGCTGCAGCCCACCAACTCCAGGCTTTTTGCTCCCAGTGTGAACTTTCTCTTCAGGCTGTTTCTGAGGAGGCAAAAATACTTGTCTTTTGCTGCCCAATAGACATCTTATGGAAGCAAATTCAGCCTTTATGTCAACCTGCAAATAACTTCACCACGCCTATTTAATTATGATTTCTAACTCTCCCCTCTCAATTTAAACTTCCCGCAACATGAAAGATGCTTTTCTTGTTGGCTTCTAAATTAAGTTTCCTGGCATGTTTTTAACTTTGGTTGCAGCAGTATTAGCCTGGGATTAATGGAAGATTATGTAGCAATAAGAAAAGAATAATGAGAGAGACTAGAAAAGCAAAATTGCTAGGAAGCTTAGTTAACTTTGGGTTAGAGGGTTTGTTACCGTTCTTCATTTTGCAGCTGTCGCTAATGGTCTTGTGTTGTTCTTTCTTAATTCTTAGCTTGTGTGTGTAACTTTGCAGCATTTAACATACTGTCAGTTGTGAACTTGATCAAAATGTGAGTGTATCTGTAGCCAGTGAGATAGTGAAGTTCCCAGAATGAAGAAAAATTGTTCACGTCTACATAGGAACCACCACTACAAAGCAAAAGATGTGCACTCTTGTATCTGGGTTGAAAGAAAGTCGTTATGAAGAAAAGGGCTGGGGAGAGCAGGCCCAGGACCCTGGGAGCCTTTCATCTCCAACCTAGCCTGCATCCCCCAGGGCGTGGCTCCAAACCTTGAGTCCCCAGGCAGGTGATGTTGAACTAAAACTCCCACCATCAACAGCCAGCATGGCCAGTGGTGAGGAATGATGGGCACTTTACTCCAACAACATCTGGAGGATCCATGGTGGGAATTACTACCCTATGGGATGCCTAGCTCATGTTTAGAGTGACTGCAGAGTGAAGCCTCAGTATATGAAGTGGGTTTCCTTCTGTGCATACCATGTTTGAGAGAGATGGCTGAATACAAACATATTGGGCTGGTCCACACGGCACAACAGACTGCTCTGGGTTATTTAACCCACGGTGAGGCTGTAACACATTTTGCATATCTGCCATTTTGCATATCCAACCCCACTCAGGGGTTGTCATGTCATGCAAACATTGTTGTTTAACCCTCACCTAGCCCTATAAACAGACCATGGGTTATGCGAGGATTGTTTAACCCTCATATAACCCATGCTTGCCGGGTTCGTATGACATGACAACCCCTGAGCAGGGGTTGCATATGCAAAATGTTGCCTGTGGGTGTCGCAGCTCCTCATGGATTAAATAACCCATGATGATCTGTGCCATGTCATGCGCACCAGGTCTTTCATTGTGACTCAGCCAGCATAATTTAGGTGTGCTGGTAGGAGAGGAGAGAATGGCGGTAGCTTATGCAGGATTTATTTATCGTAAGAGTCAATGAGTTGGAAGAGGCCATGTTGTTTCATCAGCCCTCCCTCGCTGTTTGCTCTCTCACTACCAGAGGTCATGATCCTTCCCTTGGCTAGCATAATAACCTCAGTGCTATCCTGTGCATGTCTACTCAGATGTAAGTCCAATTGAGTTCAATGGGTCTTACTCCCATATAAGTAAGCATAAGGTTGTAGCCTAAATTACAAATCGGGGAAAGTCGCTATCTGTTGGAAGGATTATACCAATATAATGTATGTGATGTGCTTTGAACATTAAAATGCTGTAATAAGTATTCATCATCTGCTTGGCTCAGCGAATCCATTTTCATTTTATCTTAGTTGCACCTGGAGGGAGGCTCATGTTGTTTCCTTTCCTAGCTAAGGAGGCTGGTTTTATTTTTATTTTTTAAAGTTTGAATACTGTGTACTAGCACTACTGATGATCTATTCCTAACTGGAAAACTATGGGTCATATAGTATTCTACTTGATTCCTTTGTTTTGATCTGTAGCGTAGTGAATTTTATATTCATTCACTGAGATTTTATCTCTTGGCTTTGCAGAATAATATGCTGGTAACATAAAACATAGAGACCCAATTGCCATGGGATTTATCTGTGTATATTTGGAGAGAAGTGCACTAATGACACTCTACATGCTTTCCACAACTTTGCTTTTGATCTATTGTCCCCTGGCAATGTTCAGAGACCTACCATAGCAATGTAGACTTCCGGTTCATTTTTGTTATGAGTCAGTGGTACGTGGCATCTTCCCGGTACAGTTAAGACTGTTGTTTGTTTGTTTGTTTGTTTGTTTGTTTTATTGCATTTATATCCCACCTGTTTTCCTCTTGCAAGGAACCCAAGGTGGCTTACATTATCCTCCTCCTCTCCATTTTATCCTCACAACAACAACCTGTGAGGTAGGTTGGGATGAGAGTGTGTGACTGGCCCCAAAGTCACCCAGTGAGCTTCCATGGCTGAGTGGGGACTAGAACCCGGATCTCCCAGCTCCCAGTCCAACACTCTTGCCACTACACCACACTGGCTCTCTGTTGGATATAGTTATATAATTGCAGAGGAGAGGTATCATATCAAGGCACACTTAGAATTCTACATGAGAATATCCTGAAATGGTGTGACCAGAAAGACACAGTTCTGTGTTTGGATTAAACCCTTGTCAATTAGGCCTGCCAACTTACAGTGGACAAAGTTTGGAATTCTTTGTCTCATGGGCTGTGAAATGAGGGCTGGACTGGAGGGGTAGATTCACATGTACAATGGGAAGGTGACTGAGGTGGCATAGCTATCACAGGTGCGTAGTGAGGTGTGTTTGTGTGTGCAGGAGTGACATCTTGCATGGACATTAATTCACCACCACCAAGAGTTGAAACAGCAGCTCCCCTCCTCCCTGACTTACCCTGAAGCAAGGCCAGAAGGGTTGGCCTGCAATCTCACCATTTGCCTGTGACATGTCAGAGCATTCAGAGCACTCAACAAGCCAGAAAATATCTCTTTGTTGTGGTTTAACTATCACAAACTACCTCCATCTGATCCTGCCGTGAACCTTGCCCCTGAAAGTTTCTAGGCCCTCCCTTCTAGATCCGTCCTCTTAAAAATGCAGTAAAGGTATTGTTTTAAACTTAACAGAATTGGTGTGGGGGTGAAAAGTTACCTCACTGAATTCCACATAAATAATGAGAGTAGTATCTTAAAATCAAAGGCTATTATCACTAGTTGTTGGAAAGCATTAAAATGGCAAAGCCTGTGTATAATTGCACTAAAATTAGCTTTTATTTCCTCAAAGTCAGCTCAAACAATGTCAATCTCTTACATCACATCTACAGTCTGTGGCATTCACAGCAGCAGAAAATGAGCTTGTTTGAAAGTGAAACCAATGGAATGAGGTCCAGCAGTGCGAGTGAGTCACAGTGAATTCATAGCCCATGTGCATATGTTACAGATTTCTTGTCTTAATTTTACAGGAG
The DNA here is from genome assembly GCF_057233095.1 of Heloderma suspectum. Classification (NCBI taxonomy): domain Eukaryota; kingdom Metazoa; phylum Chordata; class Lepidosauria; order Squamata; family Helodermatidae; genus Heloderma; species Heloderma suspectum. The sequence continues at coordinate 324,840,225 of NC_139460.1, read as the reverse complement.
CTGTGTATGTTTTCATTTACGCTACAGAACAATCACAGCTGTGTGTTGCAAGAGCAGAGATCCTCTGATAAGTGGACAGCTATTTCACTATGGTGTTCCATAATTCACTCTATATATTTCCCTAGCTTTCTTTTGTATTGGTTAGGGGCGTGAGAGGGTAGTGGTTGTTAAACTTGCATTTTGCAAAGGGACAGAAGACATCAGAAGGCTCTTACCTGAGTAAAGCCGTTAAAACAGGTACATATGCACACACCCCTACCTAAATAGAAGGGTTTTCCCTCCCCTTTCTTACAATATTTCTTCAGAGGACCAGAGTTCAATACTTACCAAACAGTATAGTAAGAAGGGCTATTGGCATCACAAACAATCCAACCAGCAAATCGGCCACTGCCAGGGACATGAGGAAGTAATTGGTGGCATATTGCAACTTTTTCTCCAATGATACAGCCAATATGACGAGAATATTCCCCCCGATGGTAGGTATGATGACCATCAGGATGAGCAGAGCTGCCCAGCGCAACGTGCTCCCCTCCCCAGAGGCTGGTGGCACAGATCCATTGCCAGATCCAGACGTGTTCAAAGGCAAGGCCATTTTGGCGCCCAGTAGAATGTGTTCAGAGTTTGTATGTTACTCAAGCATTGTATAAAGTCTAGGGACTTGATCTTCCTCTCCAGCCCAGTACGATCCTGATGAAAGATCAGCATTGTAAACTGCTCATCTGCTCCTGCAAGAGGTTCTGCTCTGATCACATGTTTCCACAAATTTCTGCCCAGGTCATTCCTTGGATACTTTCAAGGAGAACTTAAAAATGAGTGTTCTGATGGGTTCATCTCTAATTATAGATCCCAGTGGTTGGGCTGTTCTTGAAAGTGCATCTGATGAAGAGTGGGATAGTGAATTAGCTCCTTGTTTCTTCGGACACTCTCCCGTTGTAAGAACTTGTGTCGAAGACGTCTCCCTAGATAATAGGAGGGGAAATATATATATAATTGGTTGACATACTGGAATTGTTACACTGAACATGAAAGTGACACAGGTTGATTTACACTGGAAAGTTTGTATCATTCAACATTTGTTAAGCACAGTCTATAACGTTCCAAAACCTCAAAACTTAAAATGCAGGGGAGGGGGGAGCTCTAGAGATATTGCTTTGGTGCACCTTTTCTCCCCCACCTTCCTCAGTAACTAATCTATGAGAATAATTCCCAATTCATTCTACAGAATTCAATTTTTCAAAAGAATTCCAATCTTCAAATGGATTCTGCTTCCTCTTACTATGTGGCTGCTTGTTTATGAGGTGAAGAATAGATAGTATTCAAAGAATACTTCAGGATAACTGTAATGAGGCTAGCAGTGTAATCCTACGCATGTCTACTCAGAAGTAACATCTATGAAGTTCACTGGGACTTGCTCCCAGGGAAGTGTGCTAGGGTGGCAACCTAGAACTGTTCAGGGTCACTTGTTCAAGTGGATGGGAAAGCATAATAAACTCTGACTTGAGTTATATAGCTTGTGAATACTTGAACAAGGCATTGACCAAATACTTAAGCCCCTTTAATACTGGCTATGGGGAAAACCTTTACCAATATCTTTCCTCTAATGAAAAGCCACATAAAAGGTGCCCTTTGGACTCCCATCTTTGCCCCTGATTATTTCTGTAGCACTTCTCAATACACAAAGCATGCTACAATTCTTATCTTGCATCCTTATAGCAAGAGCTATACTTTCAGTAGTTCGGAATGACTGATGTCTTACCTGGATTTTATTTTTCCTCTTTCTGGATTGCAGAAGAATTCTCTTGGTACTTGAGCTGGATATTTTTCTTCAGAGTGTATGTGTGTTCTTGATTTGTCACACGCTGGAATTCTAGAATGTCTTCCTCTAATTGCATTGCTTTCTTCGAAGGCAGCCACACGCTCTTGCAATTGAATTTTCCAACACAGTCGGCTTCACTTTGTGATTAAGCCTTTGATTTCTTTTTGTTGTGAAGTAGAGGAGGAGCAGAATGGCTTGAGTCGATGCTACCCTCCCTCTGCCCTACTGTCGTTTCTTTCAGTAATTTTTACGTAATAGGTCCCTGAGTTCTCCCCTGCCCTTCCTCTACATCTCGTCCTCTGTGCAGCTTCCTCTGCGTTCGTTAGCTAAACTTACGGTCTGCCGGTATCATCTGTTGATTGACTCATTCCAGTGCATTCGGCGCCAGTGTTTAAAAGCAGAGTAACAAATGAGCAGAGATTCCCCCCCCCTTTTTTTATATTTGGAAAAGAGCCATGAAAGGTTATTTTCCACTTTTTTCCTGTCCAGTGTTCAGACCTGCAGCACACACCGCTTGTCCCCAACTCTAAATGGGCTAATCCAGCAAGCAATCTTCCTTCTCACTGGATTGTGCAATTTGTTACTACTTTTCAGAGGGCAGTCAGATAAATGTGTTCAAACATAAGGTGTTCCTCAGTTGTAGCAGAAGCATTTTAAGCCTTCTATAAATCTATGGAATGTGCCACTGTGTGCAATTAAGCTCCTCAGATTTATCTGTAACCTACTATATAGTACTTCAAGTGTGCAAGGCGATGTGCAGTCCTTCTTTTATGGGTCTTCTGAGAATCCTTGGTCAGTTGGCCTTCGGTTTTACAGATGGGGAACTGAGGCTGAGAGATGGTGGCATGCCCAACATCCTTGGTGAGTTTGCGACCTTAATGCAGAGCCAGAATCTAGTGCGTTGTGTGTGTTTCTGGTACCCTGATCCTAGGTGCATTGCTTGGAAGTAGCTCAATCAAGGTTTTTCAGACTGTAAAACAGGTTTTCCAGCAGATATGTCTGTAATGTGGCCTTCTGTTTGCTGTATCATAAACATGACACGCTAATAATTCAGGGATGTTATGTCAGCATTGCAGGCAAGTGCTCCAGCTCAACAAGTTAGGATTGGAATGACAATTTGGCGTGTGCAGTTGTTGCAGATTTTTTTGTCGTTGCTCTATAAGATGAGGTACAAAATAGATGGAAGTGGCATTTCTTTTATTGCAGTGATTCCCAAATTTGGGGTCACAGAAAATTTGGTTTGGGGTATCTACCGTACCTGTAGTGGATATGAGACAGCACATCATATGGGAGTATTGGAAGAAGCTAGTACAGCATAATGGATCACAGGTAGTTTATGGAGTTCACTGCATCAAGATATGGTGATTGGCCATGGCTAACCACCATGAGCTTAGATGGCTTTAAAGGGGGATTAGACAAATTCAAGGAGTCTGTCAACAGATATTCACCGTAATGGCTCTATGGAACTTCCATTTTCAGAGGCAGCACACTCCTGAATGCCTTTTGCTGTAGGACAAGCTATAGGGAAAGGCTGTTTACTGTCTATGGGGCATCTAGTTGGCCATAGTGTGAAACAGAATGCTGGACCTTTCTGATCCAGCAGGGTTCTTAGGTTCTTGCAGTGGTTAATGCCAGAGATGCACGTCTTGGGACGCCTTGGGCAAGTTTAGGAGACCAGTCTCAGAGTGTGATTGTGATTATCCTGTTGGATAAAAAAAAAATTGCAACCTGTGTTTGAACCCTTGGGATAAGATGGGAAAGATACCAAAACAGAGATGGAGGAGAATTCAGTTTGGTCAGCATTTTTAGACCAAGCGCCCTAATTTGCACTTCTCAGACTAATATGTAGAATGGAACACATATTAGTGTTCCTTTGGATTGTGAATTTTGCTATGCTGTTCTTGGCTCAAATGTTACATACAAAATGCATTTACTGGAGTCATCAAATAGAAAAATGTATATATTACCAAAAGTTGCATACAAATGCATACGCTGGGGGGAATTGTGTACAAAACTAAACGTAAGTTTCTGTGCGGTTTTAACGAAATGCACAGACTGATGCAGCAATTGAATGGAACAAATTTATGCTTGAAAACATGCAAAATTGACACCAACCAGAAATAAACTGACTCATCCATCCCTAGACCAGAATAACCAAAAATAGTGAACTTGAGACCAACAGGTAAGTCCTGACGAAAACAGCATTCTATTAATGCTTTAATCACTATTGGATTACAGAACTTTGGGTGGGGTGGGGTGTTGGCTTAAGAATTGGATACTTTCTGTTCCATCTATGAAGAATTGTGTATGATTTCGATGTTTGCACACTGCTAGACCAAAACGTCAGTTGAATAAAAGTAGCCTGTTTTGTGGTGGGGTTTTTAAAGTCATCCTTTAAAAAGTGGGAAGGAAAATGTCCCCTTAAACTTCCCTTAGTACAGCTGCTCCTTTTTGGGGGGAGCAGTTCTGTCACTTGTCTTCCAAGTGATCTGAAATGGTGGAAACTTGATCAGCTTGATCATACAGCCTAACACTGAATTGAAAGTCCACCTGACGCACACTGGTGCCTCAAGCAGAAAATATAAATGGTGCCCCCCGTGGTGGCAAAAATACAATAAAGAAACTGGCAATTTACTGTTTTTCAATTGTGCCTCCCCCCTTGCAAATCTGCCTAACAGCAGGGTAGCTCTGCCTAAGCTGGGAATTGTATCAGTCAATCCAGCCTGAACAGGAACCAGGGTGAGTCACAGGGTGAGTTTTTGTTTTTTTGTTTTTTTAAGTATAGAGGCCATTCCTTGTCCTAAGAAGTGGATCTGGCACTGGTTGTCCACCTTGCCCCTCCAGATGATTTGGACTGCAGCTCCAGCCAGCATGACTGATGGCTGATGATTTGGGGAGTTGTAGTCCAAAACATCTGGAGGGTGCCATGTTGTCTCCCTCTGCAGTATGGGATAATGCTTTCTTCCTCAGGAAAGAGGTTTTGAACTGATTGCAGCACAACTTAGGATCCTTTGCAACACAGTCAGATTGCTCATAGGATCATAGGTCTTCTAAACTAAATATGTTTAGTGTAGCTACTGGTCTTAGAAGCAGATACACAAATGATAATAGCCCTGTTTGGGTGTTTTCCCCCCTCCAAAGATTATCATTGCATGAGGGGGAGAGTAGAGATAAAACAGCTGACCCCGCCACTTCACCAAAACCCCATCATCAGCTCCATTGCCTCCCACATGTTGGGAATGCGCAAAGTCTACAGCTGGGAACCTTCTCTACTCGTAGGGGCTCCCTTCAGAAATTAGAACCCTGAAAAATCAGGGTTCTGAATTGCCTGGGCAGCCTCCACGGGTAGAGACAGCTCCCCACTGCAAAGGTTCACCTTCCCATCACATGGAGGGCAGCAGGGATGGGCACAATGACATGACAGAGGCGGAGAAGCTAGCGTGATAGTCCCCCTCATCATGTGATGGGCAGAATGCCTGAAGAGGGCCAGTGTAACCATTGATAGATGTATGATTTTATATGTTATATGTTATATTTTTGTTATATGTTATATTTTTATGTTATATGTTATGTTATATGTTAAAAATATGTTATATTTTTATACGATAACTGGATCCTTTTTATCTGACATTTTTCTAAACTCCATGTTGTGCCACAGGTTAAGAACAGCTACCATTAGAACGTTGTGAGACTATTACAAAATAGAACTGTAGTGATGCAAACATCATTCTAGCAACAGGAAATTCATCCTTCTGTGAGAAGTTTTGTGTTCCGCAGGTGGCTTTCAATAGAGGCATTTGTTTTGGAAATGTCCATTATCTGTCCTGTGCATCTGAAGAATAGCTATTTTTGGCATGTGCAGTGGGGCTAGATCACTGGCTGGAGTGAAAATTAAACATTTGCACCATGCTTGAAGGTCTGGTTGCCTCTTACATGTTGGGATTGGCTTTTGTCACCTCAGTGCATGTGGACATAGGCTGCCTTGCACCCTGTTCAAGTGTTAGCTCTTTCTCAGAGGGAAAACTTGATGCCTTTAATATTTTCAGAAGGGAAAATCTAAAGTGGATCCCTTCATAGTTGTCTTCATTGCATCTGATGAAGTGGAGTTCAGTTCATTGAAAGTTGATGCCATAATAAATTGGTGCTATAGCCCGTAAGACACTCTTGTTGGCTTGTGGAGAACTTAAAAATAGCAGAAGAGAGACAGTGGAAATTGGTTTGGGAAGCACCAGAAGGGCATGTGTGTAAGAAGATACCAAACAACAGCTTTGAGTGGAGCCCACTTCCCAGTAAGAAGTGTTGCTCCTCTGAATGAAGGTAAAATTCCTAAGAAATTGACGAATGTCGTGCAGTGCGATGGCAATGATGTGAAATCATTGCTACCACATTGCTCAAAATTAGTCATTTTCTCAGAGGAATGTGGCAGGAGGAAACAGATCTGTAGTCAGCAACTTGTGGAAGGGGGAAGGAGAGTTGAGTGTGGGGGTTATTCTGGGGTGAGGGGTTAATTTTTTTGCAAACCAGCCTTGTTTACATAAAAGTTTTTATTTTAATGTTCATCACTCAAACTGTAACCTTCTATCATTTGTTTTCAAATACCAAACTTTACAATCCATCTTCTGCTTCTGTAAGTACTTTTACATTAAGACCATCCATTCACTATAGGATTGGGCTGCATAAATAATTAACAGTGGAAATGAGTGTCAGAAACTTTTATACATACATACATACATACATACATACGCACTTTGGTGACCTGCCTGAAGAACTTGCTAACATTAACGGTTTGGGAATAAGCCCACTTATGTGGGCTTATAAAACACTATATAAAACGTGTTTTGAAAGCCTTCTGTTTTGAAGGCATTTCGTCCTAAAGGCTTGCTCAGAAAAAAGTTTTTTTCAGTAGTTTGATTAATGCAAGCAAATACTGATTCTAATGTGTGCTATGAACCCTTCTTTGCTCTCCCCCCATTTTTAAATGTGTTTCTCTTTTCCTGCTCGTTAATTTCTGAAGGAATCAAAATGCAAAGGTGCTGGTGTGTTGGCCTTATAAACCCTTCACTGTGAATGTTTAGGTTCATTTATTCAAGGTCTTGTCACTCCACATCTCCACAGCAACTCATTTTTTGCCAGCTTTTGAGCTGTTGTTTGAGAGCAAAGTGACAAATTGCTTCATGTGTGAGACAGTTTGCAGTCCTTAGACCTATTGCTAGCTTTAGAAAGAGGCCTACAGCTTGTCTTAACTCTGACCCTCAATTCTCTTCACCCTGTTATTTACATTACTAGTAAAAATTTCCTCTAGGAGGCAGCAGCAAAATCCAAGCTCTGTTTAGCAGAAATAAATGTTGGTTTCATTCCCTTTGGTTGCAGAACTTTCCAGCTCTAAAAGTGTGGTAGTCTTTACAATTCAGTAAAATGTAATTTCTCTGTTTGTTTTCCTCTTTAGGACTCCTGAACAATGTCCAAGCGTAGTTTCGTTGTTGTCAGAAAGTTATAACCCCCATGTCCGTTATGGAGCAGCCATGGCCCTTGGCATCTGCTGTGCTGGTACAGGAAACAAGGTAAAGTCAAATGTAGCCAGGTTTGCTGCTCTTCCTCTTCCATTAAGGTTCTAGAACTGAAGAATGTATGGTTGCAAGAAGCTTCAGAAAGACCACCCTATCCAATAAGTGCAGCGTGCAAGGCACTACACATTAAACATCAGTCCCGGGCTTTTGAACTTTCTTCAGGAATCTGTTTTTAATGGAAGATTATGACTGCAGAATAGAAAAACAGGGCTGTCATCTGCTTTAAGTACATATTAGTTGGTTGATTAAAAAAATTGTGTATAGGTAAAAATTAGTTTTGAAGAAAAGAACTTCCGTAGTTTTTAGTTAATGCCAGCATTTGTTGTACTGGGCGTCACTTGAGAAGAGGCATTCCATCTTATGTGAGATAAAAGCACTTAAGATGGTGCTTTCCCTCTGCAATTTTTATAAGTACTTAAATTAATAATACATTTTTTAAAAAAATAAGAGGATGTGTGTCTGTCAGCACCGTAGCACCAAGACTATGAAACTTAGAAACCTGAAACTAGGCGCTTATACTAAGGGGACCCTAGGGATGTGCACCTTGAGGTTGTTGTTGTTTTTAAAACATATTAGTTAATTTTAATTAATTTAAATGTATCTCTGTTTGAACCTGCAGTACCATCATCAGTCACTAGGTGGCAGAAACCAGTCCATAGTTTTGCAACCAGCCCATAGCTTTACAGTTGGAAGATAGGGGAGATTTGTATACCAAAGAATACAGCTGCCCCTTCCATTTGCTGTGGGACAGCCCCCCTTCAGGTGAATGGAGTGGACAGACCCCTCTCCTGGGACTGTAAAGCTGTACCATGGCAGGTGCTGTGCAAGGGGTGACAGCAGGCATGGCCTCACTCAGATGGGGCAGGTGCAATATGTCCAACTCTGACAGTTGTGTAAATTTGCTTGAAGGCTTTGCAGGATCAAAGTAACAGCTATTCTAACTCATGTTAGAATAGCTGTTACTTTGGAGAGGGTTCAGAGGAGGGCAAGGGGCCGCGGTGGCTTAGTGGTTAAGACGCTGAACTGCAGACCGGAAGGTCGGCAGGTCGGCAGTTCGAGACCCGAGTGCTGCGTGACAGAGTGAGCTCCCGTCTGCAGTCCCAGCTTCTGCCAACCTAGCAGTTTGAAAGCAAGAAATTGCAAGTAGATAAATAGATACCGCCTCGACGGGAAAGGTAACAGCGTTCCGTGCACCTCGGTGTTCAGTCATGCCGGCCACATGACCACGGAAGCGTCTTTGGACAGCTCTGGCTCTTCGGCTTAGAAACAGGGATGAGCACCACCCCCTAGAGTCGGACACGACTGGCTGGGGACACCTTTACTTTTATAGAGGAGGGCAACAAAAATGATCAGAGGACTGGAAACAAAACCCTGTAAAGAGAGACTGAAAGAACTGGGCGTGTTTAGCCTTGAGAAGAAAAGACCGAGGGGAGATAGGATAGCGCTCTTCAAGTACTTGAAAAGTTGTCACAGAGAGGAAGGCCAGGATCTCTTCTTGATCATCCCAGAGTGCAGGACACGTAGTAATGGGCTCAAGTTACAGGAAGCCAGATTCCAGCTGAACATCAGGAAAAACATCCTGACTGTTAGAGCAATACGACAATGGAACCAATTCCCTAGGGAGGTGGTGGGCTCTCCCACACTGGAGGCGTTCAAGATGAGGCTGGACAGTCATCTGTCAGGGATGCTCTGGCTTGGATTCCTGCATTGAGCAGGGGGTTGGATCTGATGGCATCATGGGCCCCTTCCAACCCTACTATTCTATGATTCTGTGTGAAGTCAGCCCTGTTTACTAGTAACTAATATGTGGGGAAGATCACACTGGTTTACAGGGTGATGCTATACATGTCTGCTCAGAAATAAGAACCATTAAGTTAATGGGACTTACTCTTTAAAAAGTTTATATACGATTGCATCCTTAAGTCTTTTGAACAGGCCTGGGTAGAGATGTGAAAGCACAGAGAACACACACACACCCGCCGTTTCTTCCTCAACCTTTGTCAGGGTGGACACTGAGCCCATAGAATCCCGGAGTAGTTCTGATGCTGAGGAAGAGCAGTCGCTCCTTCGGGAGAGGAGCGCGCTCCTTTTTTCCCAGGACCAACAGCTGACAGAGCTTCCTCCCACCCACATTCCTAGTTTAGAAAGCAGTCCAGGGAGTGACTCAGCACAGATAGCAGGCTGGGGGGGATGCGCGGCGCAGACGCAGAGAGCGGCGCCAAATGGTTTGCGCTCAAAGAACGGTTGCGCCCAGAGGATCCAAGGGAAAAGGGGAGGGATTCTCCCTAGTCCTTATATTTAGGGGTCTGCCAGTAATTGCCCTTCAAACGGGGACCAACTGTTCTAATTTAGGGCATAGGGATGCTGCTGCTCAGATCTAGTTGCTACCTGTAGAGCTGTTAAGTTGTAAAAGAAGAATAAAGCTTTGAAAAGAATCCCTTTGTCTGTGTCTGGACTTGGCTACTGGATTAGACTGAGAGCCCTCCAAGGAGCCCTTGACAACCTTCATATCTGTTTCCTGAGCCACCTTGAGACTAATGGTGATTTAATCGGTTTACAATACTTTTGTTTAGTAGGACATTAACTGATACCAAAGTCCTCTGTAAGGATCTACTCTTAGGCTATACGGTGGGCAGTATCCAACTTTGTCATTCTGCTAGCAGTAATGATTTGCGCTGTCAGAAACTAGGTTCTGAACTATGAGCAAGAGGATAATCCAACTAAAGTTATGTTTGCACAAGCACGGTTGTACAAGAGGTTGTACAAGAGGTTGCACATCATGCTATCATAATCACTTGTGCGTTATGTTTGCGCAACCAACTGCACAAGCATAATGCACAACTAATTGCGCAATGGAAAGATTTGGTGAGCTCCACTAGTCCTATTTGTGTTTGTGGAATGACACCAGGGGATACGGCCCGAAGTCTTCCAGGAAACGTTAGCTAGTTAATGTGCCTTGTATATAACCTGCATTTAAAAAATCCAGAACTCTAAGCCAATATTTTTAATAGGTTTGTAGTTCAGAAATTAAGTGTTAGTCAGGTGAAACTTCATGCAGGCAATGATGTCCTGTTTATAGCACTTAGATTCAATTTAGTCTCCAAGGAAAAATAAACCATGCTGTGAGCCCTGTGCCCCCTTGAGCTGTAAACAAGATTGAAGGCTGCTGTGCAGACCATCTTCGGTTTTCGTTGCACGTCGTAACGGCTGAAGCAGTTTTAAGCTCCAAGTAGGTAATGCTCTTTGGAGTGTTGGACCATTAATCTCGGGTGGGCTTGAACTTGGGGGCCTTCATGGGCCATTGCTTCTCTGTTGGAAAACATAGCTCTCCTGTGGACCAGCTCTTTGTCTTGCTCCACCCCCTCCACCAAGATTGATTGCCGCCATTTCCTGTCTCTGTATAAACGTTCCCTTCTTGTTACTGGACTCTCTGTGCAACTGAGCAGTCAGCTCACAGGTTCCGCTCCTCACTGTACCCTACCCTGTTCCTGCTTTACTCCATCATCTCAGAGTCCCCTTCAAGATTCCTCTGCCTTGTCACACACTCAATTTCTCTGTGCCTGAATTGCCTTCTGGAATTGATTTTGGCTGTGATTTCATCTTGCCCCTCTATTTCATTTTATGCATTACATTTCTATACTGCCCAGCAGCCAAAGCTTTCTGGAAAGTTCACAAAAATTAAAACCCTAAAATACGACATGAAAAAGTATAAAATCACCAGGAGGGTAAAAATCTAAAAAAAAGTTATTTTAAACAATAACTCGTTTAAAAGCAAAACCAACTATTGGTCAGACTAACTGGCCCTTGGCCTTGGGCGTTTAAATTGGTCTGTCACTGAAGAGGTTTTTAATTGGTTGAAGCTGTTTCTTTTATTGTTGTGTTCTTAATTTGTTTAATTGTTTTTATTTACAATTAAGATTTTGTTTTTAATCTGGATTTTATTGCTAGTCACCTTGAGCTGTGGAAAGGCAGGATATAAATTAAACAAACTATCCCTTCAAGAGGCTTGGACTTGTGAAGATCCAGGCCCTCCTTTTCTCCCTGTGACAAGGCACTGAACCATAGAGTGACATGTGCTTGAGAGCCTATGATAGTCTTCCCCAACCTGGTGCCTTCCAGATGTGTTGGACTGCAACTCCCATCACCAGTGCAACCAGTGGCCATGTTGGCTGGGGATGATTGGGGCAGTAATCCACCACATCTGGAGGGCACCAGCTTGGAAAAATCTGACCGATTATTTAGTTATTTAATGTATTCATTTTATTTGTGCCCCGCATTTCTACCAAAAAATGACAGTCTAGGTGGCTTACAGGCATAATTGATTAAAACAATAAAACAGATTAAAATACAATAAAAACAATCACAGAATACAAAATTTAAAAAAAACAGTACCCAACCCATCAGACCTACTAAGGTCTTCTTGAATAAAACGGCCTTTGCCTGCCAGAGGAAGGCTAGCAGAGAGGGAGTGAACCTACCTTGGGAAGGTGTTCTACAGCCTGGGAGCGTCCACCAAAAAGGCCCTCTCTCATGACACCACCAAAAGCACCTCAGAAGGCAGCAGTCTCGAAAGAAGGGCCTTACCAGAAGAGCTTAAGAACTGGGCAGGCATGTATGAGAGAAGGCAGACTTCCAGGTAGCCTGGTCCCAAGCTGGATAGGGCTTTATAGGTCATAACCAGCACAGTGAAGCCAGTGAAGCTGCTTTAATGAGGGAGTCACATACTCCCTTTACCTGGCCCCAGTCAACAGTCTAGCCACAGCACTCTGGACCAGAGGAAGTTTCTGAGCAGTTTTTGAAGGCAGCCCCATGTAGAATGCATTACAGTAATACAAACAGGATGTAACTGAGGCCTGCATGACTGTGGCCAGATTGTACATCTCTAGGAACGGGCGTACCTAGAGATGTAGGCCTATGATTTTGGAGGGGCAGAATACATTCCACTTTCACCTCTCTGCTTATTGCCAATTTCTGCCTGAACTGGACAACAATGGGCAATTATTTGGTATATACACTCGAGTCTGTTTTCTTTCTCTATAATTTGTATAGGCAGGATAATAGAACCTGCCTGCAGCTCTGTACTGCTGTTGTTTACTTCAAAGACAAAGGGTCTTGAGCATCTGCTTATAACATTGTGTCTTCTGGGGCCTGCATCAACATATTTTAATGGCTAAGTTAATATGTTAGAACTTAGGAGATTGGAAATGAAGCTAAGCTTTTAGTTATACCGAAGAGGCACTTCCATCACGCATCCTCTATAAATAGTTGTGAGCTCAGGCTGTGCTACAGATCGGGCCTGGACCAATAAATGCACAAAAATACAACTCAGCCTTGTAAAAGGCGACTTCATATAATTAGAATGAAGGTTTTGGAGAGCTTGTGCAGTGAAAAAAAGTCATAATAAAAAGAAACCCTAGAGCTGTATTTGCCATCAGCATGTGTTTTATTTAAAGTGTGGTTTTGGCTTCATTGCATGGCTCATCTAGTCTACTTGGGCCCTAAAAGAGGTGGGGGGTGTTATCAAGTAAATTCAGTTTGAATTCTGCAAGAATAAAAACCACATATCTCACTGCTCTTGGAGATCCCTTCACACTGATTTAGGTGCATGATGGGGTAGAACTCCACCACTGGGCATTGCATGCATTTTAGATATTTACTGCCTTTCCCATGCAACTCTCCTCCAACCCCACTTTCTCAGATTTTGGCGGTCCAGTTCAGAGTCTACTCTTTGAGAAAGGTGAAAGTGGGAACAAGAAGAAATGGGATTTTCTCAATGGGACAGTTCACACAATCAGAATATGCCACTGTAGGTTATTTAAATTGTGACGTGTGCAGGGCACAGTTTCTATAATCACTGCCTGGGCATGGCTAGTCATGTCATCCAAACCCGGGCAGCATGGCTTGTTGGAGGGGGAAACAACCCTCCAATAACCCTACAATATCCCATGGCTGGCCTTGGGATTGATGGTGTTTTTTTTAAAGGCTTCTTGATACCTAAAAAAGGCAGCATTTATAACATTAAACAAATAGCTTACTTAATATTTTTCACACCTCTGCTTCCAAGAAGTAGAGATTTCCTTAAGCAAAGAGTTGAATCTGACATGTTCTTGAACTTTTGAGAGTCAACAGAGCAGGTGTTTTTTTTTAAAGAAATCACTTTTTTCATGCTCTTTGCCCTGTTACCAGTGTGGTGGGCAAAATATATCAGTACAATAAGCAAACTCCATTCTGTGACCTGCTTGAAGATCCTAATCTGATAATCCTGATGAAAGCCTGGTGTTTGAAAAGTAATAAGGTTAATATTCTGTGTGTTCTTTTCTCTCCCCCCCCCCCGCCCCCGCAGGAAGCAATTAATTTGCTGGAGCCAATGACAAATGATCCTGTGAACTACGTGCGTCAAGGCGCTCTGATTGCATCTGCCCTTATCATGATCCAGCAGACAGAGATTCTTTGTCCAAAGGTGAGTGATGGATTTTCAGCCAGGAGATATGCAAGAGAAATGGCCCTTGGCTGAGGAAAGTAATACTTCTGCAGCCCTGTAGCAGCCGTTGTTTTGGTGAGCGGCTTTCTTCAAAGAGCACTTGCCGATGTGCTTTGAAAACCTGATTTTTGTGATTATGTTTTGAGCTGAGTAAATTGCAAGGAACGTGGGTGCATGAGCATCTAGGATTGGTATTTCAAATTTGCCCTGAAGTCTGGTCTCATAGATTAGGACCAGCCTGTTGCATCCTTCTCAGAAGACTTGAGAACATGGAAGCTCATACTCAAATGGCAACAGCTTTTCAGAGCTCAGTAAGTAGAGAGACCAAGTTCTCTGCTCGCTCCCTTGAGAATAGTCTGGAGCAGGGGTGGGGAACTGGAGGCCTGGTGTCCCCTTCTGGCCCTCCTGGGGTTTCCCAGATGGCCACACACCCTTTTCCCCAACCACTGGTGGTACACTGGTTTCCTAGCTTTTGTGCAGTTTGTTTTCCCCATTCTAAAAGGTTGAAATGCCTCTCCTAAGGCTTAGTGACTGGCACAAAGCGCTGAGAGTTAAAATATGCTGGTATTTTGGACCCCATCTCTTTTGCCTTTGGCCCTGCGCACCATTGGAATGCAGCCCCCTAGAGTTCCTCCAGACTGGAATTCTGCCCTCAGACTGAAAGTTTTAACACCCCTGGTCTACAATATGGGGTGCAGACATTCAGGAAGCAGACACCAGGAACCCCCTGGACAAAGGGCCAACCCTTCCTGTCTGTGTACAGTTGCCTCTTTGCTTTTTAGCTAGCTAAGGCCTCTCCTTTAGCAAATCCATGCTGAAATTTTTCTTGTTAGGTTCAGTTTTAGCCCACGTGATCTTCAGGCTTAGAAACCACTAGCAGCAGTTCAGTGACCACACAATTCGGATCTGATTCTCAGACAGGTTAATACCTATCTTGAATAGAAGCTCTTCCAAATTAAAATCTGTGAATTGGTGAACCATTACTTAAATCCATAATTAGTGACCTTTTATTATAAGCTCTGTAGCCACCTTTTGGATAATATACATTGAATCATTGATTAGGTGCTGTGGGAGACTTACCCTAGGAACAATTTGCAATAAGTACTGGTTTTGTCTATTACTGTTTATATATGGGGTACCTAGTTCAAGAAATTGTCTGTATTTCATTGGTAATTTAGGTTAAGCTTTAATTTTAAACATAACTTGGCCTTACTGTTCTCATTTTAATTTGTAAAAAGAACCATGCTTTACTTGCTACATGGTCTCTTGTATGCCATAGGTTTGCCTGGTGGTTAATCCAAGTAAATCTATATAAGTGCATCTTTTTGACATAATGTATTTGAATTTGCATTATCTAGTCTGACAATTCATAATTTTATAGCTCAGCCTTCTTGGCCCTACAGAGGCAGATGTTGTGTGTACACATAGGAATGTCGTTGCTCTAAGGAGCTCAGGAGCAGAATTTGGATTCATGTGAACTCCTGGAATGTTGGATTGCACAAGTGGGTTGAAGCAGACTGGTACGCATCTGATAAACTAGTACAAGAAAACAGTACACAGCCAGAATCAGAGTTGGAGGAAGACCTCATAGATCAGACTTCCCCAAACTGGTGCCCTTCAGATTTGATGGATTGCAACTCCCAGCATAGGAATGAGGAGAGTTGCAGTCTGACACATCCGGAGGGCATGAGGTTGAAGAAGGGTGTAATAGCTCATCCATCCCAGCTACCTGCTACTAGGATGACATAGCCTCTACCTAAAGTGTTCTTCACAGATGCCTGTGCAATATTTTCTTGAAAACCTGCAAAAAAGGGACCACTCCTAGGCTGACTATAGCTCCAAGGATTCTCCCCCCGCCGCCACTTTCTATTCTGCCTATGTTAAACTTCCTGCAGCTCACACCTCTTGGTGTTTGCTCTATGTGCGCTGGATAGGGTGGACAATTTTTGCAGCGCCTTCTCTTAAGTACCAGCATGTTCTCCTTCATGTTTATAGTGTTTTTCTCTCTAGGCCATTCTTCGCCCCTGTGCTCTTGGTTTGTCTTCTGGGTTCTTTACAGCACTGCAGTGTTGTCAAGCTTTTGAACTATGGCTGCTGTCGAGAATTCTGGGGCGTGAGCCACAAACGTCATCTGCAGCAGATGGAACCAGTCCTAGTGACCTACTATAAGCGCTCCGCCCTCAGAACTCTCTTCAGGTGCAAATGGGAATAAGAGCATACAACACTGGCAACTGTTGTTGGCAGGGGATATGAGGCCGCTAGATTGTATACTAGGGAGCTGGCCTTCAGTTACAAATCAGGGGTCTGAGTCCCCAGCTGGTTACCTAGGGACCATTTCTAGTTGCCAGTGGCAACAAGGCAACCCACTAATAACAAGCCTGAATTCTGTATGAGGAAGCTTCATAGCCCCATTTCTCACTGCTAGCTCTAAACTCTGATCTTGGCGGCCACAAGCTGAAGAACCCATTTCCTTCACCAAGTGTAGATTTAGGGGTGGCCACCCACAGTCCCATCCTGGCCAAAGTGAAACTTCAGTTCATACTAGGCAGCCAAAAATGGCATTTGCCTTTTTGTGTTACAGCATCTCATTGGTGAGTCATACTTCAGGATGTTACCAGCTCAAACTTTCTCAGGAGTGCTGCTTTGGGAGGTTCTCCCACATCTGTTTACACATTTGATGGTTTTCTTTTTTGTAAAATGAGGCTGGAAACCACTAAGAGAGAACCTGCGTGTGTGTGCATTCATGTTGGCCTGCTTGTTAATGTGAATGAATGAATAGCATGCATGAGCATTTCTTCCTGTGTCTGCAATGAGGGTTTTGTAATATTTTCCTGTTGCAGAAAGTCATACTGTATTGCCAGGAACAGACCTATTGTTCTATGTTGCTGCAGCAATTTAAAGCACAAAATTCTTTGTAAGAAATAGTATTTTGTATCTGGTGACTAAGTATTGGTTTTTCTGGGAAAGGCTTCCTGTGTCAAGTTGTAGCGATTTAAAAGGTAAAATTCTTTGTCAAAAGGGGGGGTGTTCCCTGTAGTTGTTTAGGTTTAAAATGGGACACCTGTAGCATGAGACATCCAAGAATTTCCACATTTATGAGCTTCCCTGTTTATATAGAAGCACTAAGGAAAATGCTTAAAGCAAAAGGCCTTGGCAAATGGCCTAGGTTGTTCCAACTCCCTGGTGTGTGTAATATCATTGGTTGATCAATGGTAAAAACAACAACCTATTTCTTTGTATATTACGCTTAGTTGAGAAACTGAAAGATTTCTTCTCTGACCCAGTTCACATGTAATGGCAGCAAATCTCAGGTTAATTAACCCACAATTTGCCGCAGCGTGTGCCAGGTGCATTCTGTGGCCATTTTGAATATTCAATCCCCAATCAGATTAAACAACCCACAGATAACCCACAATTAGTAGTGAGGTTAATTGTGGGTTGTTCAGCCCACGATTAACCTATTGTGTCTGTGTTGGGATATCATATAACAACCCCCGATCAGCATGATCAGGGGTTGAATATTCAGAAAGGCTGCAGACACGCCCAGCATGCCTGGCAGAAACCACAGTTTACTGCTGTTATGTGTGAACAGCCTGTGTGTGTGAACACAGCTTTCTCGGTTTCCTGTTGCTACTGCTGTACAACATTCGTCACCAAGGGTGTGATACGTGCTGTACAAATCTTAGAAGTGATATGCTGTCTGCCTAGAGGGCTTACAGTCTACAGTAGATGGACAAGGAAGGTTGTTGCGCAGGGAGAGATCTGGGCTTTACATTCAGTATTTGGGGTGTGTTAAGGGAGTTTGGGTAGTAGTGGAAGTGGAGCATGCTTCATTCAGGAAAGGCTACTGAAGTGGGCCCTAAGCAGGGTTGTCTGTAATTGTCCACACTTAAAACAAATAAGAAATGCCACTATCTTTATAAAGTATGGCAATTAAGCAGAATTCCATAATTTTGCCTGCTTTCCAGAATTTTTTTCTGCTTCTGCCACTAATGAGAAGGTCAAGGAGCAATACAAGGAACTGAAGCCCTGCCCTGTGAACTCGGGAGATCTTACTTGCAAGTCTGGCTCCTGAGATGTCCGCAGACATGGCCCACACCATTTTAAGCCTATCACCCAAGCCTTTAAGAGCTAAAGCTTGCTTTTTAAAAGAAAAACAAAGAAAAACTGAAGACTCTCAGGTCACTGAACTCAGTACTAGCCTTAGCCTCCATTCTTGTGGAACAGAGCTCACAGCCATAAGTCTTGATGGGTGGATGGGATGTTTTGGTTTGAATGTATTCTCAGGGGTCCACATGTGTTCATTATTGGTGACCAGAAATCTTAATTCTGCCAACCAGCAGGGAAAGCCTCCAAAAGACACCACGTGGGGAGCAACAATTTTTTTTTTAAAGGCCACCAGCAATAGAGGGAGGCAGAAAGTTCCTCTTTCAAAATGGCACCAGGGTGCATCTTGTGCTGGGATTTGCCAGCTGGAGGGGAAAGGGCTGCGATAAATAGACACACACACCCCTCCACGTGGGGAAGTGCATTCAAAAGGGACACACTTGTTTTGGCTCTATGGAGCAGGAAGGAAGTGTGAGTGCAACCATGGTAGAAGACAGCTGTTTTCATGTCCTGCTAGTGGGCTTCCCAGGGTCATCTGGTTGGTCTCCATGGAAAGCAGAATGCTAGAATGGAGGAATCATTGGCCTCTGTAACCCAACAAAGCGACCCATGAACAACCCACACTTCTGGGTTTGCACATAATGACAACTCAGAGTTCACAACTCAGCAGCAAACCATGAATTCTCATTTTGGGTTGTTCCTGGTTAACAGACCATGGTTTGTTAGTGTGGCTGGATCCACAGAACATGACAACCTAGAATTCAAGAACATATACCATGGGTTAGCGTTATGTATGAACTCAGTCATTGTATTGTTCTCATGAGTCTTTTAGAACTTCTGCCCCCTCTTAAGATGCTGCTTTCTGTTGTGTGTTTGATGTTGCTGTATGCGACGTGAATGTAAGTGTTGTATTGTGTGCTAGAGTACACTCTCAGTTCACACAGGGTGAAGGTGAGGCCCAACAAGCCTATGTGGCACACCTTCAGACTTTCTCCAGAACCTCTTGGGCCTCAATTGCAGATAGCACAGCATTCCTCAGCAGAAGGGTTGACGTGGACTCCAGCAGCTGGAATGCAGAAAATCTGAAAGCCGCTGCTTCTGAGCAACATCACATAGTCTATAAAATCTGTCAGTTGCAAAATGAAATGGCAGAACACTACATTTCCAGGGGTTTCTTTGTGCTTACAAGAATGAACCATTCTGACAGTTGGAGCTATAAACTAAACTTCTGACTCAGCTGGGGGCGGGGGTGGGGGTGAGACAGCCTTACAGGGATGTATTTCATTACTGCCTCTGTAATGGGTTAGCTATGTTTAACCTGTCTGGCAAATCATAGTGGGTGGCTGTTGTTTGCGTCTTCCATTTCCTCCAAGAAAGGGGCGTTAATATGCTATTTGCATCACAGTTCAGCTGTATCAGGACAGCAAGAGCTGTGTCTCTCAAAGCTGGTCTCGGGCAGCTGCTGGGGAAACTCTTAGTCCTCCTTCCCAGAAGGCATGTCAACTAGACCGGGAGGTAGACCATCAGTCCCTGCAACAATGGCTAGTGTTGGGACAAATAGAGCAAGAATTTTGTCACTGGGAGCTTTTGGTTGTAATTTTAAAGCAGCAATAGCCAATGGGAGGTCTACACGCCACAACAAACCCTGTCCCCAGTAGGAAACAGTTGGCCAGCCCAGTTGTGTTCCTTGGGCAGCTTTACTCAAGGAGTTGTGTTGGCCAGGCCACCTAATCCTGAAGAGGCCAGCACCCCTCCCAGCACAAAATGCATGGCTTCCCCAGAAGCCTCGCCTGCTTTCGCTTGGAGTTTCTGCCAGGTCAGAAGCAGCAGTCGTGAGGGAGGCATTGCTTCTGCTCAGCTCCTGCTCTGTGCAGAATGTTAGATCCTATTTATTTTTTATGTAACATTTTCATAGATCACCTTTCAACCATAACAGCTCCCAACACAATTTACAATGAAAACAATTTGCAACTGAAACTATTCAGGTATAAAAATAAATCACAAAACCAATAGCCGGAAGTCTTACTGAGCAGCAGGACAATCAAAACAGTAAAAAATAACTTGTATAAGGCACAGCAGGAAAGGTAAGATCACACTCTGCTCTGAAAAAGAGAAGGGAGACTGTGTCTGCCAAGCTTTCAGTGCGGGGAGTTCCAAAGAACACCAGGAGGGGCCACCAAAGAAAAAGGGCCACTCCTTGTTAGGGACAGTCAAGCAGCTGCAACTGGTGATTCCCTGAGCAGGGCTGGGAGCTAAGCTGAAGATGGCAGTAGCCTGGCCAAAAGCAGCAGTCGCGTTCAGGTTTGCAGACACCCTTCTCAGTCCTAAATGAGGGTGCCTGAGAGGTTTTTGTGTTATTCTACAGGACTCTTAGGCACACTCTCTTCCTGGGACCGTGGTGGGGTCTGAGTGGGTCCCCCTTTGTACCATATCTGCTACATCTGGGGAATTGGGGATAGTTGAAGTGTTATTACTTTTTTTACTTTGAGCACCCATGAGCTAGAGGAATGGGCTGCATCAGTGTTTTTTTTCCCAAAGCTGCAGATTTCTTTTTCTTTCTTGAACTAAACTTTCATCCTCAAGCCACGTGCCCTAAAGTTCCACTTCAATAGAATGAAACTTCTGGACTCGATCAGAATTCAGGGGTAGGGCCCATAGCTCAGTGGTAAAGGGCCTGTTTTGCATGCAGAAAGCCCTAGATTAAATCCCTGGCATTTCCAGTTAAAAAGTAGCAGACCTGGGGAAAATCTGTCTAAGAACCTTTCAAAGGATAGATAAAGAGGATAACGCTATTAGTCTTGATGGCTGTATATCACCCGCAGTATCAGAGGCAGCATGCCTCTGTATACCATTTGTTGGGAAACATGAGCGTGGGGGTGCTCTTGGCCTCATGTCCTGCTTTTGGGCTTCCCCTTGGGGCCGCTGGTTGCCTATTGTGGGATCAGAATGTTGGACTAAAGTAGCCTTTAGTCTGATCCAGCATATAAGGTGCTGCAATAGTCAACACTGTTCATCATCTAGGCCCGATGAACCTATGGCCTGAGTATAAGGTGGCTTTCTATATTCTGTTTTGCAAGTGAATGTATTCCACTTTTCAGCTATATTTCTATGGCTATACAGTATAGCTCTAGCAGCCGCTACTACACTGCAGAGTAGGAGATGGAATGACTTAAATCTAGAAGGTTTTTTCTGTCATTTTGTTTGAGGAACATTAACCTTCCTTCCACAAAGAATGCCCTTCCTTGACTCTGTCTCTGCCACAGGAAGAAATGCAAGTGGCTTCTCTAGAAGTTACAGATTACCTAACATCCTAATTTGGGTACCAGACCTTTAGTTAGAGAGTTGTAAACTGTCACGAGGTACTATTCCTTGTACAAGTGACTTCTTCTCTAAGTGCACCATGAATGAAGTCCAACATGTGAGAGTCCAACAATAATTGCACACTCAGCCACATTTGCAGCTTCTTGCACCTTGGTTTAGTTCTTCTAAGGCAGGGGTAAGCAACCTGGTGCCTTCCGTATGTTTTGGACTAGAAATTTCATAATCTCATGCTGGCTGGGGTTTATGGGAGTTGTAGTCCAAAATATCTGGCGGATACCAGGTTAGAGAAGGCTGTTCTGTGGTAACTCACCTTACACTTCAATAAGTGTAATAAAACATTTTGCTTTCTCAATTGTACAGAAGTTTGTTTTTGAGCCAGGAGAGCTGTTTAATATCTGTTCATTGTATTTCCTGTGCACGAGCTATATTCATTTCCTATTAAAGAGCTCAAATTACAGTAATGGTACTTTCGTTGAGTCATGAACAGCCCAAATGGTCTCACAATTAGGATGAGGAAAAAATTCAAATGTGTTGTGTGATCATAATGTGTAATGGGAGTCACTAGCTTAGATGTCACTTTTCAACAATGGGGTGGGGTGAGGACAAACCTTTCCCCAGGTACACTTTTCATTGTAGAATTTACACAGGAATTTATACATAGAACATCATCCTTCTAGGACATTGTCACTTGCGCAGGAGCATTGTCTCCAAATTTCAGCCTCTTTATCATTTACCGTTTTCTTTGTGAAATGAAAAAGTGTTGGGACATAAAATATCCCCCCAAACCAATGATCCTTGCATTTGCGGTAAGTTAACAGATAAATCATCATCCAACAAAAGTTGGGCAAATGATCATCATCCAACAAAGACTGGTCCAGGAAATGAGAATGAAGTTCCCATACAGAGAGCCTGGAACATAAAATATCCCAAGAACTCTATTGATGTTTGCCATTGGGGTGCTTTTTTTTTTGTCCCAGCCAATTCAAAGTATTTGTATAAAGTCCCATGGGGTTTTTCAAACAAAAACTGATCCAAGGAATCAGACTTGCTATCCTGTACCCATTTACCTGCACTTGGTGGGATTTACTTCTGAGAAAACATATATAGGGTTGTGTTGTCAAATGCTCTTCTTCAGATACCATACACATGGATTTGTTTGGGGACATTTTACTATCCTGAGGTACATCAAAATTTATCTTGGGGTAATAGAATTTCCCCCAAAATTATTTGTGGAAATTTTCCCCCCTGTCAATAAGACAGTTAAAAAAAAGAAAGAAACTTTCATGGATTCATGGAGGAGAGGTATATTCATCCCAATGAACTGTTGATCCTCAAGACTGACTGATCAAGCAAAATTGCTGTTTGCAAAGATAAGTTCTTAAGTATTGGGCCAAATGAAGCCCTCCTCACCCACTGAATCTACTCACAGTGTAGACAGAATCAGAAATAACTCACTGGATCTATTCCAGTGGATCACTGTCCGGGCAACAGCTTGAACTAGGGACCTCCTTGGAGATGCATTGGATGCTTGCTTCCCCTGAAAATGGCGAATCGATCAATTTCACCAGCTGCTTGCCTTACTCCGCCCTGTCATTGTCTGATTGGCCACAGCCTTTCTCTGTTCCTGTATAAACTTCCTCTTCCTGCCTTTGGCTTTGCAACAAAGCACTTCCTGTATGAAGCTAACAGATTCAGTACTCCACCTTGTTTTCTTGTGTTGCTCCTCTCTTCATCCGACTGCTTGGAGCTGACCTTGGCTTGGCTTCCCAGCTGTGCAGCTGCCTTCTCCTGGAACTAACCATCCCAGCCTGGCTCTCTCCCTTGGGAAGATTGGCCTACCTAGACAGCACAGGTTGCCTCCCTGCTGTCATGCCCCCACTGGAGGAATCCTCAGAGGAGGAGCTAGAGCTCCCAAAGATGAAGAGCACCCCAGAACAGCCCATGTCAGAAGACCAGGAGGAGCCTGGGCACTTGAGGGCGATGGCCTCAGGTCCATCCCCACAAGTGACAGGGGACTCTGCTGAGCAAATCCCTGGCCCCCAAGAGCATCGTCGCCTCAAGAGCTAGGCCAATAGGGCTTCTTTGAGAAGGAGAGTTTATTTATTTATTTATTTATTATTAAATTTATTAATTGCCTATCTGGCTGGTCACCCAGCCACTCTGGGCGATGTACAACATACAATAAAAACAGTTTAAAACAATAAAATTCTACAATAAAAACATTTTCTAAAATACCCTAACCCACCCCAAATGCCTGCCTGAACAACAACGTTTTTAATGCACGACGGAAGCTCATTAAAGAGGGGGCATGACGGCGTTCCCTAGGGAGGGAGTTCCACAGAGTGGGGGCCACCACAGAAAAGGCCCTCTCCCTTGGGACTCCTTGTGAGCAAGGCCCTCCTCATGGGTAGGGCTATTATGAACTGCAGCTGAGCCCTGGATGTGGTCCAGGAAGCTCTGGCTATATAAGCCTTTGGTTTCAGCCTAGCCGGTGCTGGAATAACATCTACCAGTTCCAGTGTCTTGTATCTCCAATCTTGCTTTCTGATTGAACCTCTGTGCTACTGACCTTTGGACTCCTGTTTGACTCTGCTTCTTGGACTGCGTATTGTATTTTAACTTTTGTGGAAATCAGGAGTTGAGTCACTCTGGCTGTTGTCAGCATTCAAGATGCTAAATGGCTGTGAACGAGGTGCAGTGAATTCTGTTCCTGTGTTCTGGCATTGCCCTGGACTTAGCCCAAATGAATCCCAGCAAGGCCTCTTCTGAGGCTGCAAAATTTCAAAGCACCATGCAACTCTGTCAAGGGTGGACAATGTGCAGCCCTCAGGTTTCCTACCTTGCTCTAACAATAATGCCCTGTGGCACATTCTTCTCAGTTTTGGGCTTCTGGTCTGGCATACCTATGGAGTTGGGGTAAGTTGCCCGCAAAGGGAGTGTGTCTGGAATAGAAGTGGATGGAAGCAGATAGGCAGAGGTGGCCTTACTGTAAAGTGAAGTGCTCTTGTGCACCTCCAGCTCATTTCACTGAGGCTTGTGCAAGAGAACACCTCAGTGGACTCAGCCCTCATGCTAATTAGAGTGGGTGTAAAGGGGTATTTGGATTTTCTCTCTGGGCATATGCAGGGCCAGTAGGACTCACAAGCCATGTTCAAAATGGGGGAGCACCCTTACTTAATCAGCAGCCATCCCTCAGGGGTAGTTTTGCTGCTACTGTTCACATACCTAGAGAGAGGGAAGGAGCGTTATACACACCCTCCGTGCAGGTGGAATCCAAAATCAGTGCTTACATAACCCAAGCGATATGCTTAAGAAAATAGAATGCAACATTAAGCTGTTTGTTTCACTTAAGGTTAGTTTTCAAAGACTTGCGATTCTTTTTTAGCAAGACGTTTGGCCATATCAGGAGCCTTGGGGAATGGAGAATGTGCAAAGCATGGAGGCCGTGAGGCTTTGGGAGCGCTGCTGAGCCCCCCTTTGCCAAATGCTACTCATGCTTTTCTCCATAGCCATAAATGCTAGAGATCTGGTGGAGTGGGAGACGTGTGCACTTTTCACTCTCAGGAAACTAGAATCAGTGCTTGCTAGCAAATCTTGGGCATATGAGACCAAGTGTGCGTATTCTTTCCTTGTATTAAAGGAAACCAAAACATACACCAAAATAGTTAATCCTAATTCTACATCCAAGAAAAGCAGGATTCTGGGACAGGTATAGATTAATATAGTATGCATGTTTCTCACTTTGCAGAATTTGTTATCCCATGTAATATTTTGTATATTCTGGTTTTAGCTGTGAAGGGGGAGGGGAAAGACGCTATACAGGGAATTGGTCCCAAACCGTTGGATAGCCAGACACCCTTCTGAGCTCTCAGCAGGCGTTGTCCACACAGCTTCAAGCATATAATAAGACTTGAAATTTGCTTTTCTAAAGGATCTCAGGTTTACTTGGGAAAATAAATTCTGTGCCCGGTACCACATTTTGCAGATTTTCTGTGCTTCCCCAGAATTGTGGGGATGCAAAGAAACCTGCTTGTGGATTTGGGGTGCCTGAGTATTTGACGGTTGCAGCAAGAGGTCACATTTTTTGTAGATGCTCTGTAACTGTTTGCTAGAGCAATGGTATTGTCAGGTTAGGTTTGAAACACATGGAAGGCTGAATGTGGTGAAAAAAATTACATGGCCTGTTACCTTGGGTTGAACCACTTGACTCGGCTTCCATCTCTGATTTCTTTACATGTTCTATATTGTTCTATATTGGGAATGAGCCAAGATACGCAGAAAGAGTGTACGGCTGAAACAATCTCTCAGATTGCACAGCTTGGGGGGTCATGTCAGATTTGCTGGAATCTACATGGGAGAGCCAGCCCTTTCAATTGGCTCAGGCTGCAGGTAGTTTTGCAAAGACAGATGGATTTTTGGAGTTACACAGAGCTTTGCTGCTTGACTTGTAGCCTGGTAACCTCCTTCTGGAACCCTATCAAGTACAAAACTGAAGCTTTGGGGATTCTGTGTTGCTTTGGCTATCCCCACTCCTTGTGGGGTCCCAAGAAGGCAGAAAGGCTTTCTTGTCTCTAATGCGTAGATGGTAATGACAGCACAGAACTTTAGAACTGCAATTTCATTGATGTTGGGGGAAAAAAACCATTATAGGATATGAACAGAGATGTAAAATTTCCAGAAACTTTGAATCCATGGGCTCAAACAGTTTTTCCCATTTTTTCAGAAAAAAGTGAAAATGAGGGGTGGGGCTGGAACTGAAATATATGCAATACTTTCTTATCAAACTTTAACTTATTTTTACTGCCTTAACAACATATATGCATCATATCATGCATCATACACTATTATTCATAGTGTATGAAATCGTAGCATATGAAATTGTACTATTGGGCTTATTCATGACATTTTCATAAATTTATTCAAACACTTTATTTAAAATATTTGGAAAATTCCTGCAAATGTTTATTTGAATATTTTTCTAGCGACCTTTAGGGTAACACACACACCCCGTGCCCCGGGATGGTTTACATAAAAGAATCCAGTGCAGGTATATTCAGAAGTAAGACCCACTTACTCCCAGATAAGTATGCACAGGATTGCAGCCTCAAAATTAAAAATGCTATAATTTTGTACAAGCAAAATTGTGAATATATCTCATACTGCAGAGAGAGAGAGAGAAAGATCCAAACTGCTGCTTCCTTGGTTACCCAAGCACATGTATCTTAGTGCCATCTGACAATAGGAAAAAATAATGGTTGAAATCAAAATCACAAACGTTGTAGTAAACAAATGGAAGTGTTTTATTTAGACAGAAACCATCTCATACAGACGTCGTATTAAGGACTAGTAGCATAATTCGATATCAAGTTGAACTTTACAACAACACTGCAAACATTGAACTGTAGGGTACACACAGGAATTATTCTCTAATAATGCAGGTTGTCACACATTTTCATACTACATATTTTGAGTGAGTAAAACCTTGTATTAAAAAGCATTTCCCTCATTCCTAAAGAGAATATTTCAGAAGGGTCTTTCAATGTCCCCTCAAATTCTCCATTTTTTTATTAGAAAAATTGAAGTAGGAGGGAGTCTGTTTTTTCCCGGGCCTTCACAGCTCTAGAAGTAAGCCAGGGAGAGTAAGGCTTCCCTAAGACCACACATTCTGGCCAATGAGAAGAGGGATTTTTTTTCTCATTTGTACCAAGTCTTTTAACTGGACAGCTCCAACCAGTGGGATCGTTTGAGACAGATTAGAAGTACCATATGGGTTGGACCTCAGTCTCTTAGCAAACTTTCCCTTCTTGTTTGATCTCAACATCAAAAGCCAATGAGCCCTTTTAAAAATGCGAAATGTCACGTGTGTGTCGATATTTTAAGAATTTCCCTACTCAAATCCCCCATCCCTGACTGCAATTCCAGAAGCATGTTTGCCCATTGGAGTAATGCAACTTGACTGTGTGTGTGGCATCTAGTTTGACACTCAGTGGTAAAAATGAGCTGTGCCTCTCATTTACTTAACTCAGTAATTTAAGGGCCATAGCTCAGTGGTAGAGCAGCTGCTTTGCATGAAGAAGGTTCCAAATTCAATCCCTGACATCTCTAGTTAGGGCTGAAAAAAACCCTGCCTGAAACCCTGGAGAACCATTGCTGCCAGTCAGGGCCAACCATACTGGACTAGATGGACCAGTGGTCTGGCTCAGCATGAAGCAACTTCCTGTTATCCTATTTGCAAACTGCATGCCGTGATGATACCACTAGAGCATTAAATAAATGCTCTGGTGAGCCCAACAGACCCACCTGCAGAAGAGACTGCTTGCTATGTTGTGTGCATGATTCGCCACTGTTTTAGCTTTGCTGCTTTCCAGACAGCCTGCTCTTGAGAAGAGGGAGTGAAGTCAAAATCTGACACATCTCTGCATTGAGTGTGATTGGATCCTGCAGTCACTCCTAATGCAGACAGACAGCAGAATCACCCACTCTCAGAAGAGGTTGCCCATTGGATCTCTGTCTGAGTGGCTGCTCCAGCTTTGCCTCCTTCCAGTGACTCATGCAGTGACATGGAAGGGGGTGCTTCTTTGAGATGGATGGTTCTTTTCTGTGTTCTAAATGTGAACCCTCTTTGATAGAGCCTTGATATGGGCCTCCATTTTAATCCAGATGGTAAGTATGCTAAAGCTCTCCGCACTGACTCTGGCATTGACATTCATTGCCTTCCAGTAGAGAGTGGCTAAGCCTCTGGGCTCCATGCTTGAGTATAACTGGTGGTGCTGAATAGCTTCCATCCCCAAGCAGGGGCCCAGCCAGCTCTCTTTGCCCCATCGTACACAGAGGCCTTTTGCTGTCAGACTGCAGACGCCAGCATGAACATGAGCAGATCTGCGGAATGTCTCCCTGCCTTGCCCAGGGTCTGTTTCTCTGAAGATTTGATTACTGTGTGAATTCCACTTCATGGCCCATGTGGCTAGCAACTTTCCCCCCTTAATTTTCACCGTTTATAGCAACTGTCAAGGGCTTATAAACAACGTGGACCCACGAATCTTTGGAGCCGCAGGAATGAGGTGGCAGCACCCCAAGTGAAAAGCAACCTGGTTTTAATCTTTCATCGACTTGCGGCAGTGCCTTTTGCTGTCTTTCTCATTGGAAATGTTCTTTTTTGCTGTGCAGAGTGTTGAAAGAAGCTTAAGCCAAACACTTCCTGCTTCCTTGGAAGATTTTAAGCCTGTGTGTGTTCCACCCATCCCACATGAGCAGAATCTCGTAACAAGGGAAGAATTTGGCACTGTGAGGACCTCAGTGCTCACAAATTGCTGTCAAATGTTCCTCTTTGGGGCTGGCATTCAACAGCTAGGACTGAGTTTGTGTGGGGCAGCCTTCCCCAATGTGGTACCTTCCAGATGTGTTGGACTTCAGCTCTCATAATCATGGCTGTGCTGGCTGGGGATGATAGGAGCTGTGGCTCAATGAATCTGGAGAACACCAGGTTAGGGAAGGTTGGTGTATGTGTGTGCATATAGAGTGAGGGGGCCTTTAAAATTTTGATTGGGGGGGGGTCTTCTGTGTGTGCGAGTGTGACTTTGCTTTTAAATTAGTGTGTGCCCACCCTGAGCCCTTAGGAAATTATAATTAAGTGTGAATCCCGCACTTTGGTTTAACTATGGGTTAACCACAAACAACCCAAGAAGAGAACCCATGGTTAAACCATAGTGCAGGGTTCGCACGTAATGACAACCTACGATTCAATGACAGCCCATACTCAACCTGTATTCTGGGTTGCTGTTATGTGCAAACAGGCGTAGAAGTTAAATATTTGAGACAGAACTACACATCAGATACTAGCGAGTGCCATAATAACTTTGATGGGCAGTTTAAGGCAGAGGTGGGGGACCTGTGACCCTCCTGATGTTGTTTAGCCCTAGCCAGCATGGCCACTAGTCAGGGATTATGGGAATTGTAGTCCAGCAACAACATCTGGAGGTCCATAGGTCCCCCGCCCTTGATCTAGGTAAAGCTGTCTCAGGAGAGGGGATCTGCACCAGAGAATGTGATATGGGAGAGGATGCTTAACCCTTCTCTCCCCCCCCCCCCGTCTTTCCTCTACCAAACCGCTCTCCCCCTGCCAGGATTCCAGAAATGGCATAAATTGGCAAGCAAGATGTATTTTCTGGCCTGAGTGGGAAGGTAGATGTACCTTAACTCTTAGTGCACAGGCCTGTAATGGTTTGCACATTGGCATGATATAGGTCTCACAAGTGTCTCTGTTGTATTCTGTTTTAATAGAAGAGGTCCATATCTCAGTGGCGGAGCGTCTGCTTTGCATGCAGAAGGTCCCAGGTTCAGTCCTCAGCATCTCCTGGTAGGGCTAGGAAGGAATCCTGCCTGAGACCCGGGAGAACCATTGCTGCCAGTCAGTGTTGATAGCACTGGGCTAGATGGAGCAAGGGGCTGGCTCTGTATCAGGCAGCTCCTGTGTGGGCTTACGTTTCTGACACGCGCTGGAGAACTTGCATTTCAGCAGTGCCAGGAGCAGCCCCTCAAACCACTGAAGAACTGCTCTCTGCTTACTGAGAGACAGGGGACCCATCAAGTCTCCCCCCAGGAGATTATCCTCTTTGCAGAAGACACCAGTGCCAATGCCTGAGTATCTCTCCCCACCACCATCCGGTGTTCTCTGGGTTTGTGTTTTCTCCTTGAAAAGGTTGTGGAGCTACACTGTGTGCGAGTTCACCCTGGATTAGATGGGATGACTTGGAGTCGGAGCTTTGAGAATCCTCCTTGTTTAGGCTTTTCTTTCCCAACAAAAGAGATTTCAAGCCCATCCAGCGAAGCAAATACTACGTGCATGTAAGACAGCTTCCTTGCTTCCTTTCCTCATCAGCTTTTACGGAAATTCTGCTCCGTTCATTCTTCTAAAGCAATTCCAAACATGCAGAGGAATTGGCTTAG
This sequence comes from Heloderma suspectum, assembly GCF_057233095.1. Taxonomy (NCBI): domain Eukaryota; kingdom Metazoa; phylum Chordata; class Lepidosauria; order Squamata; family Helodermatidae; genus Heloderma; species Heloderma suspectum. Next base: position 324,809,987 of record NC_139460.1, on the reverse strand, counting down.
AAAGGAACCATGTTTGTGGCTTCCATAATTTGCTTTGATTTATAAGGAGCATTGAGTAACAGGAGGAATCGCATCCTGCTTTAGGAACATAGTTTTTGTCCTTGTACAGAAATGTACTGGCTTGCTTTATTGGCTGCCGCACACAGATTTCCTTGGTATGGGAAGGCAAGAGAGAAATGGTGGCCACTCCTGCCTGCATATAAGCATCATGTGCTCTTATTGTCTGTCCTCATTCATGGCATCCCGTTCTGAGTAAACACTTGCTCGGATCGTTATACCCAACATTCAATATTTAGACAACTAAAAGGCATGTCGGATAGCAGACAATGCTTTTTCCCCTTGTGTGCTTGCACCCACTCTTCCTAGATAACTATAAACCAGTCCTTTTGTTTAAAAATAGTATAGAAATAACTACTTTTGTATGTGTTGCTTTTTGAGCCTCGTGCTTGGGATTCCCTGCACCATGCTGTCTTTGTCTTCTGTCGTTTTTTTCGATAGTTACGTTTAAATTTTGCGTTCTCTCTCTCTCAGGTCAGCCAATTCAGACAGCTCTACTCCAAAGTCATCAATGATAAACATGATGATGTTATGGCCAAGTTTGGAGCAATCCTAGCTCAAGGCATACTGGATGCAGGTACTTTCTGATGCTGTGATTATTTGTTGTGTTCAGACCATTCATGTATATATAATTTAGTTCATTCACCTGGTGGGTTTAACACACTGAACAAGCCAACTTGCACAAGGCCTTTTCAAAGATTTTTCTTGGCCAGACTCATTTCTTTACTTCACACACCGAACCTGCACTTTGACATCATTTTCCTCTGTGTTTTTACCATGATGATTTGTTTGTTTATTATTTGAGAGAGAGAGAGAGAGAGAGATACACACACACACACACCGCTCCACATCAAAGATTTCAGAGCAGTGAACAACAAGATGAAGGAATAAAACCCCATAATTAAAATATTTTAAAAGAACAGATTCTGAACTTAATACACTGCATCTGGTCACTCAGGGAAGGCCTCTCAAATTAACAATGTCTTCAGGAAGCCCCGAAAAGCAACACAACATTGGTGTTTGCCTGACCTCCAAAAGCAGGGAGTTCCGCAGGGAGGGCACTGCCATGCTGAAGGCTCTTTTCCTGGTGGACTCCAACCGGGCCATGGATCCATGTGGAACCACCAGGAGCATGCCCTCCGATGACCTCAGTGACCGGGCAGGTTGGTAAGGAATGAGGCGCTCTCTCAGGTATCCTGGTCCCAAATTGTTTAGGGCTTTGTACACTAGTACTAATACCTTGAACCTGGCCCAGTAGTGAATAGGCAGCCAGTGCGGTTCCCTCAGCAGAGGATTTACACACTGAAAAGGGGCAGCTCCCGACAACAGCCAAGTTGCTGCATTCTCCACTAGCTCCAGCTTCCGGAGCAGCCTCAAGGGCAGCCCCACATAGAGCACATTGCAGTAATCCAGTCTTGAGGTTACTAATGCCTGTACCACTGTGACCAAGCTGTCCCTGCCCAGGAGAGGCCACAGCTGATGAACCAGCCGAAGCTGGTAAAAGGCACTCCGAGCCACTACGGCCACTTGAGCTTCCAGTGACAGTGATGGATCTAGGAGCACCCCAAACTACGGACCTGATCTTTTAGAGGGAGTGCGCCCCCATCCAGAACAGGCAGTGAGCCTGTGATGATGATTCTGCTAGTACAGAGGTGGGGAATCTGGACCTTTTGGGTTTCCCAGAGGACCACGCCCTCTTCTCCTGACCCCACCCCCTTTCCCCTAACCGCTGGTTGTTGGGTGGTTTCCTGGCTTTTGTGCAGTTTCTTCCCCATTCTGAAAGGTTTAAATACCTCTCCTGAGGCTTTGTTACTTGGAAGGAAGAGCTTGAAGCTGCAGTATGCGGGTATCGTTTGCATTTTTGGCCCCACCCTTTTGCCTTTGACTCTGGCCACCACTAGATTGTGCCTCCCAAGAGTTTCTCCAAACGGAATCCAACCCTCGGGCTGAAAACAGTTTCCCACCCCTATGTTAGTATGCATGACACCCTTCAGTGTGCATGGCAGTTTAGTGTGCAACAGATCCCAAGGAGCTTACAGTTTAAAATTCAACACAGGGGAAACAGAGGAGGGGGCAGGAAGTGAAGGGAGGGTAAACAGGGAAATGGTCTGCACTCGTTTCAGTTACACATACTTAGGCTTACTTACTGCACGATTCTGCCAAAGTCTTCATGGAAAAGTTTGGTTTTGAGAAGAGATTTGAAGGAAGTAAGAGTGGTACCATGCAGGTGTTCTGACAGCCAGTTCTGAGCATACGGGGCAGGAAGTGGGAAAGGGCAAAGTCTTTTGAGGGAACAGAAGACCTTCAGAGAGTGACAGGTGACATCTCTGAAGCTCTTGAACTGCTGGGGAAGGTGGGGTATATGCACAGGCCAGCTTTTAGCAGACGTCGACCTGGTTCACGCACAACACCAATTCCTGCATTAAGCAGCCTGTGTAGCCACACAGGAGTGAGTGAGCATGTCGCCCCCCACCCACTCACCACTTCTGCTTTGAATCAGCTTTCTGGCTGGCTGTTGTGACATATGACGTGGGTGAGGAGGCAGGAGCCAGCCTGCACATGCTCACAAGCAACCCATAGGTTTGATTGTGTGAACTGGGCCATTGCCATATTTCCAGGCAGAAAAACCAAAGAATTACTTCAGGCAGTAGCATATATCATTTTAGTTTAACTGTTTGTAATCTGCCCAGAGAACACTGGCATTTGGCGGATTAGAAATGTAAGGAACTCCAGAAAAACTAGAGCAGGTTCAGATGAGGGCAACGAAGATGATCGGGGGACTGGGAACAAGGCCCTATGAGGACAGACTGAAAGGACTGGGCATGTTTAGCCTGGAGAAGAGAAGACTGAGGGGAGACAGGATAGCGCTCTTCAAGTACTTGAAAGGCTGTCACAGAGAGGAAGGCCAGGATCTCTTCTTGATCATCCCAGAGTGCAGGACACAGAATAATGGGCTCAAGTTCCAGGAAGCCAGGTTCCAGCTGAGCATCAGGAAAAACCTCCTGACTATTAGAGCAATATGACAATGGAACCCATTCCCTAGGGAGGTGGTGGGCTCTCCCATGCTGGAGGCATTCAAGACGAGGCTGGACAGCCATCTCTCAGGGATGCTCTGACTTGGATTCCTGCATTGAGCCGGGGGTTGGACTCGACGGTCTTGTAGGCCCCTTCCAACCGTACTATTCTATGATTGTATGAATTAATAAATACAAATGGATTTTCAGGGGATTTTACTTAGTTGCTTGAAAAAGTCCACTCTCAAACCTGTTATGCCTCTTTCTCTGAACAGATCCTGATGTAGGAGTGCATGCAGCTGTAATTGCTTCTTTCTGTGTGTGTGTTTGAAAGTAATGTGTGAAATGGATGTATACGAGTGTTTTCATTATTGTCAGTTTTATCCACCAAGCAGATGAGTTCAGCAGCCAGGGAGGCAGTGTTGTAATAGGAGGGGAATGACCAGATGGCATTCTTCTTGCATGAGGCATTCTGGGATATGTGGCAAGCAGGTGCTTATTCAGGAGTGGGTAGGGTGTAGTTCATTAACTGGACACACATTCTACAATACCTGCATAGATTTGGGCACGAATCATTGCAGACAAGAAACTAAGCAGCACACACACATTCGGAGACTTGGACATGTTCACAGTAACCTTCAAAGGCACGCTGCCGTTCGGCAAGCTGCTACTTCCACATCCATCACTGATGGGAAGAAATGGCTCTGCTGCTAATGCAAGCTGTGAATCTTTGGGTTGATAGCCACATGTGATTGCGTCTTCCCCTAGAGGCTCTTAAGGAGTTACTCTTCATTCTTTTGTTCCATTTACTGCTGCACAAAATCCTTATCTGAGGCAAAGAGCTGTGGAGGCTGAAGCTCAAGCTAGTGCCACGGCAAGAAGGGCTTCGTAACCATCTTGTGTGCTGCAGCTGGCATCCCTCAGTGAGTCATTGTGCCCTTGCATCTTTGAAGCTCTTGTTCTGGAGTGTTTGCCTCCATCGGTGGGTGTGCATCAGTTCCAGGTACTAAAAGCCAAAGTCTTTAGGCTCTGTTCTGGCTCTGTTTGTACAGAGGTCTGCTGCTAGTGGGAAGACTAGAACCTGGAGGCTTTGTTAATACCTAATACTTAACATTTACTTAGAGCAGCCTTCCCCAGCCTGGTCCCCTCAAGATGTTTTGGGCTTCCCAACCAGCATGGTAATCGTTGGGAATGCTGGGAGTTGTGGTCCAAAACATCTGGAGGGCAGCAGGTTGGGGAAGGCTGATCTAGAGCATTCAAAGGGCTTCAGGTGTATTATCTCCGCAATCTTGATGACAGCCCTGTTAGACAGGGCATTATTATTGTCCCCAGTTGAGGTTAAGGGATACTGGCTTGCCTAGGGTAACCCTACTGAATTCATGGCAGCCTCAGACATAGAAATGCATCTTCAAGGGACAGCTGTAGTCCTTAAGAGACCTCTGTTTCAATGTCGCATTGAACTCCTTCACTAAATACACAGTTGCTACCTGCCCCACTTTTAATGTCTTTTGTCACAATTGAAATGGGGGTTTTCATTAGTAGCTCAAGTTGTTAGAAGCAATTTCATTGATAGCACATCAGTAATGTGGGAACCCAAATGAGATTCTGCCTTTTGGATTTTATTGCGTGCGTGAATCACTAGGCTGACACATCCTGAAATTGAACGTGCTCAGGTTGCTGTCTTTCTGAATGAAGTGGGTTGACCTTTCTTCTCTGGAGGCATATCTCGGGCTGTCCCTACAGTGTCATAAGCAAAATGATTTATAGCTGGCATCTGATGGAAAGCGTGAGTCTCTGTTTGAGGGATGGAGTGATACCACCTCAGATCTTGGGGGTCTCATTTCTTTGCACCCATAAAGAATGATTAGACCGCAGTAGGTTCATGAGACTTGATACCCAAAGCCCATCTCAGAAGGTTATGGGAAGGGTAACTAGACATTTATGTGGCTGTGACCAAATAATGCCAAAGAAAGGAATGCTTTTTGGGGCTGGGGGTGGGTGAAATGATTAATTTCTGAGGGAAGGGGGCTTACCATAATAAGACAAGGTGGCAGATGATTTTCCTTTTTTGTCTTTAATAACAAAAGCCTCTGTGGCTGCTTCAGGCAACAGCAAAGCTGCAATCAGCAGTCCGACAGTGTCCCTAATTTCCCAAAGAATGGCTCAGTGGGAACACAGCTGCATCATGGCATAGCATACTTCCCAGGGGCATTCTCAGGTGGGTTGGGGTGTGCAGATGGCTTTCCCTCATTGGCCAGTGAAGGAATCAAAGCAGAGCAACACACGGTCTGAGTGATGGGAGAAGTGACTAGTTTTAGCCCCTGAGTTTTCAGGGGACTGAGGTGTGACCAGGGCTGGCCAGAGCAAAGAAGGAGGAAAACAACCAGAGCCTGGACAAGGGTGCTAGCCAAGAGGAGAGGGATGGGTGGATTTTTCCACTATTTTACCATGAAAAGCAACATGATTTGGCAACAGATTGAATGTGGGGAACAAAAGAGAAGGCAAATACGCAGTCCTTGTTTCTGAGCAGAGTTCCTTCGAAGTTCTTTGGTCAAATAATACATCCCCAGCTTCCGTTACATAATTTGTTCTGGTGTCAGTCAACATGCTGCATTTGGCTTAAAGTGGCAGAACTTGGGTGTTTGTCTACAGAAAAGTCCCTCCTTACCAATTGGGCAGAAACTGATCTTGAGTGAGAATTGATCCCATTTTTTAGATCACTTTCAAGACCTCTCTCAGCCCCTGTCTTTCCAATCCATCCTGACTGGAAAGAGAATTCCTCTCTGATGAGTAGCAATATAGTACAAGATCCCACACCTTTCCTGCTCCCGACAAGCCAAGAGAAATTTAGGGTGAAATGCAGAGAGAACAGAAACTGTGGCAGTGTGAATGCAATACTTCAGGGATGAGGTCAGCTGCTCAAGGAATGCCAGATTTTAGGCAGTCTTAAGTCTAAAGGGTAAATGTTAAAAAAACAAAATTCCATACTTGCATAAACCTAAGTCACAGTAGGCTTCAGCATTGTTGGCTTGGTATGTGAATGCAGCCTAAAGAAAGTATTGACGTACGTACTTAACGCGCGTGCATGTGTGTGAGTGAGAGAGAGACAGAGAGAGCGCGCGCGCGTGCACATGCCACTCCTCGTGGTCAAAGAGCACAGAATCTTCAGCAATCCAGAGTGATTCTATCAGGTTCATCCACACTATGTCTGTTTTCTGAATATACTTTACAGAGTCAGATGTTTCCTGAATGGTTACTCAGGGGCCCAGTTCACACATAATGACAGTCCATGGATGGGTTAATGTTGGGACCGAGCGCAAGCGAGTGCGCTGCCTCCCACTCATTGTCCACTTTTGCTTTGGGTCTGCTTTGTGAACCACTTTGTTAGTCGTGATGTCCAAACATGGCACTCTGGGTTGTTGAGGGTTAAGCAACCCAGAATTTTAGCCCAACAACAAATCATGGGTTTAAACTCTGAGTGCCGGTCCTCGACTTCATGACCAACAACCCAGGAACAAGGCATTCCTGGGTTGTTTAGCAAAGCAGAAGTGGGGAGCGGGCAGGAGGCCTCACCTTCACTCTGATGTGGCCGGAGCAAGGGCACTGGGATATTTAACCTGTGAATTGATGTTACGTGCAAACTAGGTCAGGGTACAATTACGACCTCCTGGACTCTTCTGGCCAAGTTAGGGCCAATGGCAGCCCCACAACTGCACCCAGAGGCAGGCTTGTGACCAGTGCCCGCTTGTGATGGAGGAGTGCTTCTGTGGGGCTGTAGTTCTCCCTTGTAAATGGCTCAAAGTGTGACTGCATCTTAACTAGATTAGCACCTCTGCCCCAGACTTATCAGTGCCAAGAGATGATTGCCTCTGTCCTTCTTCAGCTCCATCTGCCAAATGGGTTGGAGCACTGAAAATCAGATGGACACCTTCCCATGCTTTCTGTGGGCCTAAGCTTTCTGTGAGGCTTTAGTTGGACGTTTCTGCATTGCATCAAGCTGATGAGCTCCTGTGATCTCTGCTTTGCAAGGATGAAATTACAGGGTCTGCTTATCTGGCAGGATTAATTCTGTTGCGGAGATTTATAACCCATAGGAAGATGGAAGCTGATCCTGAAGCTGCTTCTGGGTTGGTGAGAGGAAGTGAACTCTTCAGGACTTCCTTCCCCTCCTTAGAGGATTTGTCAGATGCTGGAAGATCTGAGGTTTCTGGGTGGGGAAAGGAGGATAGAGAAATAATTTTGCATCCAGCTGAGTGGGAGAAGGGAATAGGTTTGGGTAATATACAGAAAATTAAAAATGGAACACAGAGGGATGGTGTGGAGTCAGGTTACCATTTTGCCAGACATTCTACCATAATAGATCTGCATGAGAACTAAATATCATGCCAATATCACGTAGGAAGCTAAACACAGATAGCTCTGCATTCCCAGCTAGTGTACCTCAGAATTCCTTATGCGGCCGGGGTTGGGGGCAAGCAAATGGGGGGGGGGGGCTGTTACCTCCATCTCCAGCTTACGGGTTCTCAGAGGCATCTCTCTGGCCATTGTTGGAAACAGGAAACTGGACTAGAGGAAGGATGCTTGGACTGACCTAGCAGAACTGATCTCATGTTTTTACTGGTTTTCCAAGAGGCTACATGCTCACGGTGGTGGTTTAGCACTTGATCAGTGGTCTATATCCATCCCCAGTAGACTAGGTCCAGTTGCTCAGAGAGACAAGAGGTGGGAGTGAGGAAAGCGAGCTTCTCTTTCTACTGCCTGGCCTCCTCCGGCCCTTCCCAGACCCCCTCCCCAATCGAACTTCTTTGAAAGCAGGGATCTGCCTCAGCTGTGTGGAACTGCCCTGCCTCTGCTGATCCCTTGTAAATCCAAGGACTATTCCCTACAGTATTCATTTTGTGACACCTCCCCAGGTGGCCACAATGTCACAATTTCTCTGCAGTCAAGAACTGGACACACGCACATGCCTTCAGTGGTTGGAGTTCTGGTCTTCACCCAGTTCTGGTTCTGGTTTCCACTCTCTCACTTCTTGTCGTTGGCTTTCACCCCGACCTGCGTCATCGGCCTTAACAAAGACCTCAAGGTACGTACTCCAGGGCTGAATGGGCATCAGGGCGATTGGAGCGACGGCCCAGCTGCTTGGTAATACGCTATTCTGCATGTTTGAGAATACCCTCTGGCCCGCCTGGCCAGTGAGGAGCTCTGGGTAACTCTTGTGCAGGTGGGCACTTGCAGAAGGTAATTCAGTCAATAACATTGGCCTTGCCTTGTGCTTGGAGTTTCTGCTTTCAGACGTTGGGTGTTGTGATTTCATCTCTGCATGTTGTGGTACCTATGCAGGGCTGTAGTGCACGTGCATTGTATGCGGAAGGTCTCAGGTTCAATCTCGGGTCTCTCCCATTTATTTATTTTTTAAAGGATCAGCTAACAGGTGGTGGACAATCCTTGTCTCTGCCCAAGACTCTGGAGAGCCTTTGCTGCATCAGAGCAGTCAGTACTGACAGAAAGGCAGCTTCCTCTGAGTACAGCACATAATTTGCATGCTGCAGGTCCCTGGTTCAGTCCCCAACCTGTCCTGTGAAGGGACCCCAGATGGCAGGGCTGGGAAAGATATTTCTCTCCCTGAGACTTCAGAAGCTGCTGCCAGCTGGAGGAGACAGCCCTGGCTGGATAGCCCTTCTGTTAGACTTCGTATGATCATTCTGCCTGGTACTTGAGAGACAGAGGCTGGTGGATCACAAGCTCTGAAATTCTACACTACACCAGTTGGGTGCCCACACTAAGTTCCTAACTGGCAGTGACTTCTTCATGAAAGGCAAAATATCTTACCCAAGAGTCCCCCTAAGTTTGCAAGCTGGTAACAATTGACTTGTTTGTTTTAAAATAAAACAAATAAAAACATTTACACCCTGTCTTGTCTCCAGCTCCTGAGCAGCGAACACTAACAATGACATTTAAAAAGACAATAAAGCTCCTGGGCATCAGGCACAGAATTCATCTTCCTGAGAATTTTAGCTTTCATTCAAATCAAATTCCCAGTAACCCTTATGGCTGTAAAGACGTGTTGGAAAGTGTGTGGGCAGTGCTTCCTGAAAATGCAGTGGCAGAGAGGTGGCTGGCTGATCAAGATTTCCAGGGTCAGAGTAGAAAAACAGAATAAATTATTCTCCCCCCCTCCCCGCCCCCCTGGCTCCCTTGAAGCAGACTTCTCTGAACCTGGTGTCCTCCAGATGGGTTGGACTGCAACTCAGGATCTTCATACCCATAATTCTTTTGGGGAAACCTTCTTCTGCTCGCAGTCTAAATTCCCAGCATCCCCTTTGTATCCACAGGCACCTCCTTACCCTAAGCAGCTCAACTCTCCTCTTCTGGATCATGCTTTCTAATAGATTTGTGGAGTATAACCATTTCCTGTTTCCTTAAGTTTGGATGCTGTTTGATTCCTGTGGGCAAAGGAGTCAGCGGTAAGCACAACATCACATCAGCACTCAGAAAGGTCAGTCTTTCAAGCTTCCTCCATGGAGAGGATAATGTGCTCCCAGCTACGGAAAACATGATGCCTCAGCCAGTAGGTTTGAGAAAAAGGGGGAGCCATTTCCTGGCAACTTCAAGAAAGGGACTGTAAATCAGCAGGTTCAGGATAGGTAGTTGAAGATTCAGAGCTAAGGGTAGCTTGTGAAGTTCGCCTCTCTCCAGTAAAGGTGTCGGGATGGGGAGGAGATGCATACTGAGCAGAGATTACAATGTCCTCCTGAACACTGCAAGGCTTTATCCCGGTGGCAATTGAGGAAAAATGACTTTCCAGCTTGGAGAGTAGAGATGGCTTTATTTCGGATACAACTGCTGCTAATATGCATAGCTCTTGCCATCCTCAAAACCCAGTCCTCCGCTTTCCTTCTTGTAATGGACAGAATCAGGGCTCTTTGTATTCCTTGTACTTGCAGCTGCATCACCAGTCATCTTTGTATCCTGAGGATCTCTTCTTTTTAAAGTTTCTAGCCCTTATGGCTGTAGATAAAAGTTTGAGAATGTGTAAGTAGTGCCCGGTCAAAACCCAGAGGCTTCTGTCAGAGGTAGCATGAATTATGCCTCTGAGAGTTTCTCCTAAATTGAATTTCACCCTTGGGCTGAAAGAGGTTTGACACCTGTGGCTTAAATTGAATAATTTATTTGCAATACAGATTCTGCATTATTTTATCGTGTGAGTATTTGAAGCTACCATAGGTCTGTCTAGCCCAGTATTAGCTACTCTGACCGTCATTTGCTCACCAGAATCTCAGGCAGAGAAAGGTCTTTTTTGGTCCTGCTTCCTGAGATCTCTAACTGGAGAACTTCTGCATGCTGAGATGCCAAAGGGATGTAAATCCAAGCCTAACTGATCATATGCATCTGCCGTACATGAGTCGGGCCACTGATAACTCATCAGGGTTTTTAGTTGGATCATCTGTTATCTGCGAACCCTTCTTAACTAGACATGCTGTTTGAACTGAGAACCGTTGGCAAGCAAGGCAGGTGCTCTGCTGCTCATCTCTAAGTCCATTGAAGCTGTGACGTGGAGACCTGTACGCAATCCTAAAGATGCAGAGCTATGGCCGTTTGGACTTGTCAGAACTTCACAGAGCGGCAGATGCATCCTTGCTGGGCACAGACGGAGTTGCCGGGTTGAAGTAGCCCACATGGCAAGAAGCCCCTCCCTCACCGAGAAGCGCCCCTCTGCTGGTTGCACAAAGCTGCTCAGCACCTGGGCAGGAGCGAAGAGCCACTGCTGTGTGTGTAGCCTGTAATCACGGCTCTGTGTACGTTGTCCTTGGAAAATCAGATCAATCTGAAATGCTCTCTCAAAAGAACCCAGATTCTGCAATGACAGCAAACTGAATTGAGTAACAGGTATATGTTACTCAGTTCACCCGACACTGCAGATCCTGTTTGGCATCTCTTCTGAATTCTGTGGTTCACCAGGCATCGTCCACACGCTTTCAAGCATATCTTTGCTATCAAGAGCACTAGAAACATGTCTTTTTTTTAATTGGAAGCTGTGATTCTCAGGAAGCGGAGCTCAGCAACCAGTGTCACATTCTGTGCTCCAGTAGAATCATGGCTTACACACAGCCCCTGCATTGTAACCACCAGAAGATGACCCAGGATTTGCATGGGATCTTACCTGAAGTATCTACCTCTGGGAGTTTGCTTAGGTATCTTTTGGGGGACTGTAGAAAAAATCCTCTCTTCATCTCCTTGCAAAGACCTTCAGGCTCATGAGCCAACATTCCTGCTGGTCTGCATCGGGAATGATGAACTTCCCCAAGGTCTGTTTGAGTTAAGAAACATAAAAGTGAATGAATCACCACTTGTACCCTTGTGTGTTCATTCTACACCAAGTTGGGAAGAGTTGGCTTTGGGTTGTTTTGCTAAGGCATCCTCTCTCTCAAGCCCAGTTCTGGCTCTCCAGTGTCCGCTTACCTGAGCAGTCTTGTAATATAGTAACAAGGCTGGCTACTCTGCCTCACTGGAGGAATCATGTGACCCAGCAATCTCCATATGGCACTAGGAGGCAGTGTGGCTTGCAGCTCTTGCCTGGGCCGCATTCGGATAAGAATGCACGAAGAGTCCGGCCAAGGATCCAGGATCCATCTAGTCCTAGCATTCTGTTGCCAACTGTGGCCAAGAAGCTCAAGAGCAACATATGAAGGCAACCCTCGCTCCGCCCTTGGCCCATCGTTTGTCCACCAGCTTCTGCAATTCAGAGGTACACTCTCTCTGAACATGGATGTTCCCTGGAGCTTCTTTTGTGGCCTTATGGCCAGCCAAGCCAGTGTTATGGCTGGGTCAGTCAGGGCTCATTTTCAGGGGCTTCTAGGATGATGGGTGGTGTCCCTTCCTCTCCACCTGGATTTCTGAAGTGAACTCCAAGGACATCTCCATGAGAGCCATGGTGTTAAAAGAGTTTTAGAACAAAATTTCAGTCAGCTTGAAACCCCTGTACCTGAAATTCACATGCCTTAGCGCAGCCTTCCCCAGCCTGGTGCCCTGTGTTGGACTGCAACTCCCATAATTCCCAGACAACATGGCCTATGGCCATTTTCTGAAATCTACCACTTCAGGCTGCAAGTGGGAGTTTACATGACTAAACTCTTCACCCTGGAAAAAAAATCCCTGCACATAGAAAACTAGCATGTCAGGGAAAAGGCTGTGCTGGAGCCATCCACAGTCCTCAATCATGCAAGCTCCAGCTGTCTTCTGAAGTTGTGGCAGGCAGCGGGGCTGGGGAGGAAGTTGCAACTGAAATCCATGGGAAGGGACTGAAATCCTTGGGAAGGGTGAGTGGATTACTTGGCACAAAACCAGGTCTCTTCCCAATGCCCTCCGGAAGCTCCTTCCAGGCTTCTTATTGTACCGTTGCCTTAGGAAGATGCTACTTCCACCTCTGCAACCATTATCTCTGCAGCCCATAAGGGCTCAAAGTTTTGTGTGTGTGTTTTTAAACTTGAGGTTCTCAACATGTTGAATTCTGTTCCCAGTACCAGTTCCGTGCTTTCTGCGTGTGTAGCCCTGCTTTAAACTTGGCTTGCCCAGTCATAACTCAGATGTAAAAGCCAGGAAAGAAATCAGAGCATCAACAATGTGCTGTACCATGTGGGAGCGAGAGAAAGCTAAAATGCCTCATCAGGCTAAATTGTCTCCTAATGGAATAATGATGTTTCAACGGGACACGCACCTGCTGATGGCTCCGGCGCTTCCGGAGAGTGCCAGAGGAAGCGTTTATGCTTTACGTGATTTGTGTGCATCTCCCCACGAGCCCACCACATGAGGTCGTCGCTTTGCTGACTGGTTTCTGCCTTGAGCCTGTAATGATGCCCTCTAAACTGTCTTCCTCTTTCAGATGCCAAAAGTGCAGTACAGATCCAACGTCAAGCCCTCCACGTTTGCCTACCCAGCCCCATTGGAGGTGCCGAAAGAGAAGGAGAAAGAAAAGGTTTGTGTGCCCTATTGAGGCCTGGCCCCTGGCTGTGTGAGCTGGCAGACAAAAAATGTCCCTTGTTGCGTGATGGCCCAAAAGAAAAGCCTCAGCCACTCTGGCTTTGAAGGCAGACAGAATAAATGCTGATATCGCCGCTTCTTTGGGGGCCCTGAGTTCAAAACTCTGGTGCGCTCTGCTCTGGGCTTTTGTACACATTTCTTGGTAGCAAACACAAGTTTGCCATAGGAGTGTATGGCTGGCAGCCACCGCCAGTCCTAACTTGATGATGTGTGCCTCGCTCATTCCAAACATATGTTTGTCTCATTCACACACTACACTTTTAGGTGTGCACTCTCATAATAATTATGGTGTATGCGCATCTAAAAAAATAATGTGTGGATTGGCTCTGAAAGCAGCTCAAAACCTGGGAGTGGACACAGAATGTTGGTAGGCTAACAGATTTGCCAAATGGTTCTCTGTCCTCCATGCTCATTTGCACTGAACCCTGGTGTCCGCTGGTGTGCGTTTTTGTGGGCTTATTTGTCCTTTTGAAGCTTCTGTTCACTGCTGAAATTCAGTGGCAAACCGCCTTTTTTTGCCACCACCATACCGCCAAAATTCCGCAGCAGGGCCATACTGGAGGATGGGGGCGGGGTGGGTGGGTTGCGGCCATGTGCTGCCCTCCCCTGTCTTGGAGGCTCTGTAGGCCCTCTTCAGTCTCCAGTTGCGCCTCCTATAGGGTCTTTGCCTGCCCACATTTGCCTCTTGGGTACCATTATGGGCCTGTTTTTCTGAAAGCCTCTTGTTGCACTTCTCAGGTATCTACTGCTGTGCTGTCCATCACTGCAAAAGCTAAGAAGAAGGAAAAAGAGAAGGAAAAAGAGAAAAAGGAGGAGGAGAAAATGGAAGTGGTGAGTCTCTAATTCTCTTATCTAAAGTATCTTCCAGGAATGCTGTGGTGGAACATTGAGATAAGAAGGACCAATGAGGTCATCTTATCCAGCCTTTGGCAGCAAACAAGCTCTCACCTCTCTTTCAGTGGTTCTTAAGGCCTGCCTTTCCCAACCTGGTGCCCTCCAGATGTGTTGGGCTGCAGCTGCCGTTGTTCCCAGCCAGCATGGCCAATGGGAAAGGCTGCTTTAGGCATTAATCATGACCTCTGGCTCCATTCAGTATCAATCAGTAGGGAAACAACATTAAATGATCATGCCATTAACTTCCCAGTTATGTAGGAAAGGCACACAGATAGCATCGTGGCCAGAACTTTGTATGTCTCCAAAAGCTGGGACAGAATTTCCTCCTCTATAAACATAGGAGCATACAAAGCTGCCTGAGACTGTGTCAGACCGTTGGTCCATCCAGCTCAGTATTGTTGACACTGAGTGGCAGCAGCAGCTCTCCAGTCCTACCCAGAGATGCCAAGGATTGAACCTGGGATCTTCTGCATGCAAGGCAGAGGCTCTGCCAGCTGAGCTGTGGCCCTTCCCCTCTAAAGTTCTTCATACAAGTGATGGCAGTAGCTTCTTACCAGCTTCGGCTGGCTTGCCCCCTGCCACCTTTCCTAGGAGAAAACCGGACCTGGCCCGCGTCGCTTGCGCCTGAGTTACGTCTGGATTGGATTGCTGAAATTTGCTGTACGCAGGCCGACGGTCTGGGAATGGCAGTTGGTCCCAAATGCCGCTGCCCAGTTGTTGTGTGGAGCCCAGTAATTGGATCACCTAACACCAGTCTTGTTTCAACTCCATTGGTTACCTTATTGTTTCCAGGCTCAATGTACCTTGCTGCTGTTAAACCTGAAAGCCCTTAGAGGCCTAGGACAGCTTGAGGTGCTGGTGAAGTCCAGAACCAACTTTAGCTGCCCCTAGGGATGTCGGAGAAATCCACAGCGGATTCAAATGAGTTTGGATTTCTGTGAATCTGACCTGTGGATTCTACAGCAAACTGGCTTCTTCTGACTTGTGGACTGTTTTTTCACTGGGGGTGGGGATTTGTGCTAATTCATATTAGCACTAATGCCCACATTAACTAACGCAACGCAGATTTCTGCAAATGTGCAGTAACGCCAAATGCGAATTAGTGCAAGTAGAACAAAATTTTGATTTTAGAAAATCTGCTCCGTCAATGAGCGTATGATGGAACAAAAGACACCTGACAGTCCATGAAACAAGGACAGAACGGATTTAACCAAATCTGTACATCCCTACCTGCCACATATCATTTCTGATTGGGGAAAGTGAAGGGTAGGGAAGCTCACTGTCTGGAGCCCGGGTGAGGGGGTCTCATGCCAGCAGTGTCATGCTCTTTGGCCTGTCCTTGTCAGGAGTCAATTCATCCCTCAGGCTGAAAATAGTTCCTTATCCCTGGCCTAGGACCAGGTTAGCTCAAGAACTGCCTTCTCCCATATGAATCTGGCAGAGGCCTACATCTGCTTCAGGAGCTCTGCTCCCCATCCCCACACCACTGGGAGTGTGATGTCTGGGTACAAGTGACAAGGCCTTCTTGGTAGTGGTATCAAAACTGCAGGGTTTGGAGACATGGCAGGCTTCTAATGCTTAGTGCTCTACTTTTCATTTAAAGCTGTGTTCGTTTTCAGTGTTAGGACTAGTTATGTGTGTTATTGTTAGGTTTGTTATGCTATATCTGCTGTTGACTTGCTTTTTGTGCATCACTCTGGGTGCTACCTGTTGTAAAGAAGATACCCACTGGGTTTGGGTTTTTTTTCTTTACAAAAAGGGATTCTGCCTTTCCTACAAATTAGTAATGAAGGGGATTGCTCATTCACAAATCTATCTACCATCTTTTGCATAATGTACCTGGTATACAAATATTTTGTTAAAGACATCAAGTCAAAAGTTAATACTTTGACAAACATTGTTTTTAACTGTAAAACAACAACAACAAGTAAAACTTGTTCTAGACCCTAGGCCCATTAGGGATACAGCAATAATAACATAAACTGGGGCCAGGGGGACAGAGGCTGCATTCAGCAGAGGAGCAAAGAATTTTGGAACTACCAACTTTCGTCATGTTGTAACACACTAGCAAGGCTGTAGCTATACGCGAAATCCAGCAGTCTCAGAATGAATCAGTGTGGCTTCCCCCCATATCTTGATGGCTCTTTGTACAGTGGCTGTATGGTGGGATCTGAGTTGAACAAATTTATCCAAAGAACCACCATGTTTTGCCAACCATGCAGGAAACTCTGGCTCTGCAGAGACTGTGGTGTCTAGAATCTATTAAGCATGGAAAGGGAGGCAAAGGAATAGCTGTGGGCAGCAGGGCAGGGAATTCCTCTGCTCTCTGCTCCTGGTCCTTCTGTGCTCACCCCAATGCCAGGCCTTTCACTGGGACCCACAGAAGCCCCGTGGCTCCAGGCCAAAGATACTGAAGCCATGCCAAAGAGGGGCAAAGAAGTGATTACAGAAAACAGGACTGGGATTGTTCGAAGAGTGGCCTTCCAAATGGACAACAGAGGGGCAAGATTGCAAAACTGGATGAGGAGTCCTTCAGAAATGTTGCTTTGAAGAGGGAAGCCTTGGTTTATGGTGGCCAAGCTGACCTGCAGTGCGTTCTGCAGACAGGAAACCCAGCCCTGAAAAGGGGAGGTTGCTGTATGCTGAAAATTGTTTTCAGTGTTCTCTGGACATCCTTTTCATCTGGTAGGACTGGCCCAGGCCACTCACCCCTCCCCCCCCCCCGAGAGTGAGGTGCCTCCCTTTTAACTGATAATAGTGTTTGGGATCAGGATAGATTCCCTCTCTCCACCGCACAGTTTGAGCCTTTAGGGTTTTCCACCTTCCTTTGTATCCTGCGGCTTGAGTCATTTCCTTGAGTCATTTGCTGTGCGGGCACCATGCAATGGTGCTTCCGTATCTGTCCTGTACTCTGCGGAGTAGGTGCAGAGCCAGTGTCAGGGCGTAGTTGGGTGCCCGCTGAGGCCTCCACCCCTGCAGGGAGCCAGTTGCCAACCCCTAGAGTCCTGACCCCACTGCTTCTCCTCCTTGCTGCCACCGCCTGTTCTGTCCCACTGAGTGAGTGAGCAGTGAAGGGAGCAAGGAAAAGGGCCAGCAGCTTCCCCTTGTCTTGCTCTTTCCTTGCGGAGGATGGTGCAACTTGGGCCCAGAAGTAGAGGGCAAGCAGATGGACGCAGCAGTTACAGCGGGCTGTGCGTGTGTGTGAAGACATCTTGCCCATGGTCCCACCAAAACCTGGAGCTGGCATTCGGGGCAGGAGCTGACAGGCGCAGGGCTTTGTTCTTCTATATTTGTTTATGTATTTATTTATTAGATTGATATACTGCTTACCATATTTTAAAATACGCGTTTTTATTTTATTTAATGGATTTACATACCACTTACCATATTTTAAAATATCTCTAAGTGGTTGACAAGAAAATTTAAACATATTAAAATACAGCATGATATACATTATAATACATAATAGTTGCTAAAACATTTATATACAACATTATTAAAAACATTAAAACAAATACAGTGCCATAATTACAAACAAATATGCTGTTTAAGTGTAGAGTAACTGAGAAGGCCAGAAGCAAAGATTCCTGAAGGAAAATTCAGCTTTTAACAACGCAGAACAAGATCTCAGAGTGGTGCCATGCAAATCTACCTCTAAAGTTCTAACCTCTGTGAAGGGAACAAGTATCACCCTAGACTCGCCTTCAGGGACCACTCTCCACTTGCCACTCTCCTGGCAGGGGAAGGAAGTCCCAACCCCAGTCCTGCAGGCCGTAACTATCCACACCGTTTTTTTCCATTTGACTTTTAGATGGAGATGAATCTCCAGTGGTTCCTTCCTGCTGGCGTATCGCTGTCTGTGGCTTTTGCCAACAACAGCTTTTTAAGAGCATGACTATAGTTCTAGTTAAATACGTGCAATCAACAATTTCTACTTAAACACAATAAAGGAATAGGTTTCTTCATAGTTTCAGTGATGAAATACAGCAATCCTTTCTTCCTTGTAAGTCTTCTCTTCCCACTTTCTTAGAAAAGAATGGGTCTTGCTTGGAGTGTCAACAGGTTAGGATTAGCATTCCATCAAAGTGAGATTCTCACTGTGCCCTATTGTCAGAGGCATTCAGGTGTGCTTGAACCCCAGATATACAGGCCAGCGCCAGGCCCTGAACACAGTTCTAGAGCTGGACAGTTGGATCTGGCATTTAAATTTGGCACTTGTGAGTGCTTTGATAATGCTTTTGTCCTTACAGCACCCCCACAAGATGGGGCGTTATCATTGCTGAGGCTGAGAGATGCTGGCTTCCCTAAGACCACCTTGTGAGTTCATGGCTGAGGCAGAACTCACACCCCAAAGAGCTCAAACCCTTCCGCTACACCAGTTGGCTTGATCGCCTTGCAGTTCTGGCCTGTGAGGCTGGCTTGCCTGCGTGTCTGCTATTGTGCAGGGACCTCTTCTTCCCGGCTGTCTGGGAATGTAATGCCCTCCTTCCATGTTGTCAAAACAAGTGACGGGGTAGCGTACCTGAGAGTGTTTGGGGTGGCGGTGGGGGGACATGACACATAGCCGGAGTTATTTTAAGAAGACTGAAGAAGGGGTCTTGTCCAGAATTTTGGAGACACCAGGCGGGGAGGTGGGGGAGGAAAGTGTACCTGAAATAGCCTCCAGGGGGGCTATAAATCCCAGACGATTACTCGCCGCTGCCATCTCTGAAAACAGCTTTATAGCTCAGGAAAACACCAGCGCTGAGCTAGGGATGGGGCAGGATGAGATGCTGTTGCTCGCTTTCCTTCTCTTTGCGTAAGCAACTCGTTGAGCTGTCCCAGCCTTCCCATTTTGAGCTTGAAGAGCCATGGTACTCGGGGGGGGGGGGGGCATGTGGGCAGTGTCCCTCAGGTGGCGTGGCAGCAGCCCATGCCCTGGGAGGCCTGCACCTGCAGGCCTGTGGTTTGCGCGGGCTGCTGGCCTGTAGTGCCGGCCACCGCGTGGGCACTGTGCAGTGCTGTCATGGCCGGTACCCAGGTGCCATAACTGTGGTATGGCACAGGAAAAGAGAGGTGGAGGAGGAAAGTCCAGCAGGACTGGCGGGGGCCGGCAGAGCCGTCTCTGCACCCCTCTTAGCCTCTGCTGCAAGCGAGGCACCAGTGCTGACACGTAAAGGGGGAAGTCGAGCCCCAGTGTTGATGGGCAAGTGCTGTTGTCCTCTCGTCCGTGTTCTGCCTTCTCAGGGGCATTTGGTTTATTTTGCTCCCCCCATCCCCAAACAGGACGAAACGGAGAAGAAGGATGAGAAGGAGAAGAAGAAAGAGCCCGAGCCGTCCTTCCAGATCCTCGACAATCCCGCCCGGGTCATGCCCGCCCAACTGAAGGTGCTCACCATGCCAGAGAGCTGCCGCTACCAGCCGTTCAAGCCCGTAAGTCCTGCTCCCTCTTGCGTGACAGCCACAGCTCTCCACCGAGGGCCCTCTTCACGCCATGACGCAGGGGCCGGCCTCCAGCGCTTGAGCCAATTTAATCACATTAAGGAAAAGGCCTGGGGGAAAGGCGATAAGTGGATGTCAGGGCTGCCCCAAGACACGGTGCTCAAGGCAGAAAGCCCCAGCGTCCCCCTCCCTGTTCCCGCTCAGGGGCACGTGGCAGGGGAAACTCACGTGCACAGGCCTCGTTGGAAGGAGCAGGAGTGGCCCTCAGTGCCCGCTGGGCTCTTGGCACAGCTTCCGTCAGAGCCAGCCCGGCCGTTAGGCAGGATGTGGCAGTCCACTTTGGCAGAATAATCGAGTAACAGCAAAACAGCAGTTACCACGTTTAGAATGTAATTATTTAGCCATCATGGGCCCCAAAATGTCTCGGGCCATCTGTGGCTCCCGCTGCTCTCGCTGCAGCATGTGCAGGAGAACCTCCTGTGAGAGCGTTCTCCCCCATGAGACTAATCTGTCTGTGTCCCTCTGGTCTGTCTCCTGCTCTGCTGCCCCAGATGTATCGCCTGAGGAAGGGCTGCCTCAGGCAGGTATTGGTCAGTGGGCCAGATCCACCTTGTCTACCATCCATTTGCACCCTAGGGAAGACTAAACGTCTTTGCCCCCTCCTGTCTCCTTTG
Source organism: Heloderma suspectum (assembly GCF_057233095.1). Taxonomy (NCBI): domain Eukaryota; kingdom Metazoa; phylum Chordata; class Lepidosauria; order Squamata; family Helodermatidae; genus Heloderma; species Heloderma suspectum. The sequence continues at coordinate 324,789,889 of NC_139460.1, read as the reverse complement.
GCTGTCGCTCTGCCAGGCACCATGCTGAACTGGGGGCTTTTTGCTTCAGCCAGCTGACACTTAACTGCAACAGTAATTAAATTGGGGTTGGGGTGCAGGTGGCCCCTCCGCCCTGTACTCTGCACTGGATTGGCTGGTTTACGGATCGTGCGACTCCCCTTGACAGTGATACGATTCCAAATCCAGCGTGCACAATAATGAGTGTGGCCTTTGGTGCTTCCATTTTGTTTAGCTTTCCATTGGTGGCATCATTGTCCTGCGAGACACCAGCGAGGACACCGAAGAACTGGTGGAGCCTGTGGCGGCTCATGGGCCAAAGATTGAGGAGGAGGAGCAGGAACCAGAGCCCCCGGAGCCTTTTGAATACATTGATGATTAGGAGACAAGGGTACGTAAGAGAGGAAGGGCTTCCCAGCGGGCTGAGTCGCACTGAGCACTCACCCAGCCCAGCTGGAGTGCTGGTGTGTTTTGGTGCGTAGAGTGTTGGCTGGGACTGGGCAGAGCCCCTCAGACATTAGGCTCACTGGGTGGCTTTGGGTCAGTCGCTGACTCTCAGCCTAAGCGACCTCGCAGGGTTGTTGTGAGGATAAAATGGTCTGTGGGGAAAAATGCAAGTTCACGGTGGAGGGGTTAGATCAGCTTTCTCCAAGTGCCCACCAGATGTTTTGGACTACAGCTCCCAGCATTATAAGATTTGAAGTCCAAAATATCTGGAAGGCACCAAGTTGGGGAAGGCTGAATTAGATGGTTTGGGGTGGTTACTCCATAAGGTAAAGCCAGGTTTGTTAGAAGTGTTAAAAAAAAAGAAAAGAAAAGAAAATCACTGAAATCATTTGCATGACTAGCAAGCCAATCTGCAGATCAGAACTCGTTGGTCTCAAGGTGCTTGCTCCAACAAACCCCTTTGGCCGACTGGTTGCCCAGCCTTGCCCATGCTGCCTGGGGTTTATGGGAGTTGTAGCCCAACACATCCGGAGGGCACCAGGGTGGGCAGGGCTGGGTTAGGCTGACCCCAGCGTATCTCCAAGAATGGCCCGTGGAGGGCGCCTCTTGCCATTCCATCTCCACCACTCATCGAGGCTGGGGCTGGTCAGAACTTGAACGGGAGGCCTTGCTCCTTGCGAGAAGGGCAACGTGGATGCAGAACACCTGCCAATGGCACTAACGGTTTGCCTTGTTCACCCTTCCTTCTCTCAGGGCTGTGGCCCTTAAGGGAGTTTGCCGCTATGTCCGAAGTTGGAAAGCCACCCGGAGGATGTTCCTGCTGCAGCCAGCAGCTCAGTGCATGCCCCAACACTTCTGTGCTGGCCGACAGCAGGCAGTCCACATTTTATGGTCGACAAAGGAAAATCTATGCTCTCTTTAGTGTACTCTTTCACAAGAAACCGGTTTTCAAAATAAATACATTAAAAACCCCAAATGGCAAGCTTGTCCTTGGTTATTTCTCCCAAGTTGGGGATATGTTAAGATGACTGATACGAGTTTCACAATCAGACCTGCTTGTACCTCTTGGAGAATCACCTTTTTTGAAATTAGGAAAACTTAGCCCTTTGAAGAAGATATTTTGTCAACATGCTTCAACATGTACTTGGTTAATAAACAGTCTATTAATCATCTTAGTGTCGTGCTGAACAATAAGCAATAAAATGGGTAGTAGCTGTAAACAGGAAGCTTTTTATTAACTTTGGAACGGAGCTTTGAATTGGATTTTCTTGTGAGTTAACATTATAGAAGAATCTTGACCGTGGGGGGAAAAGGCATTGCTGGATAATGTAGTTCTGTATGAAGTGCTGTGTTCAGTCATCATTTTAATTCTGCTTCTAGCTAATTGCAGAAAAACTGCCTTGGCAGCATTAAAGATGTCTACTGTGGAAACAGCCACTGTGTTCCTTGACCGCATGAAATGGGCGTTTGGGTGGCAGGAGGAAGACCTACTGATTTCTACTTACTTTCCCTTCTCTCTTCTTGGAATACATTTGCTGTCCAGATGAGGTCATTATCCTTTGTAGAGCTCTTAATAGCCTTCCTTCCTCTCTCTTTAATGTTACTTGACCTTCAGACATCTCTTGTCTTGTGGAATTTCCTCTTGATTTCTGCAGTCTTTATGGTAAAGATACTTTAAATATAGAGTCATGGTTTAAAGTTGACTTCAGAGGTGCATCTGAGGTTTTTCTTTTGTCTTTGTTCTGGGAGATCCCAAAAACAGAGTGAGGTTTTCAGTGCTTTATCATATTTCCAACATGTCATGAAAACTGCATAAATCTTTGGGGGAAAACCTTTTCCCTTCCCTTAGATTACACATCATTTCACAAGGAGATAAGAGGTGTTGATTCAAGTAGGCTTTCTGGAGGGAAGATGGAGGAAGGGTGGTGAGCTTTCAGCAAGAGAGACTGGGCAAGATAAAGAAGAGCGCTTCCCCCGCAGGAAGAATCAAATCAGCATGGACAGCTTTCGCCCTCTCTACCTGGTGGGTCCCTCTGCCTTTAGGCACAGACAGAAATTCAGTGGGTTCAGCTTAGCCTTTGCCTGAAGATGCAATGATGGAGATCACTTCACCTGCTGGATTTCTGCCTCTTGGGCAGCTGTTAAAGCAGGGGTGCTGAACCTCAGGTCTGTGGGCCAAATCCAGCCCACCAAATCTGGCCAAATCCAGACTTGGTTCCTGGTAGGAAGACCTTTAAGCTAAAGAATGCTGGTAGTTTTCTTATTTTGGCTTGTATTCACTCCTTTTACTTTGGCCGCACCACCACCATTGGACACCCCCCCCCCCCCCGCTTCTCCGAAATGGAATTCGGCCCTCACGCTGAAAGAGATTCAGTGTCCTGCATTGAAGGTACAGGAGCTCTGCCCTCCAACTGACAATATCTAGTGGTCATATTAGAGCTTCTCCTAAGCTCATAAAGTGCTGCTCTTACCATCCTTCCAATAACTATCCTATGCTCATCTCCCCCACGCACGCCCACCGAGAGGGCCGCCGTGAGCATTTTGTGGCAGAGACAAGATTTGCGTAGGGCCGTCCTAGTCACAGCTCACTCACAGCTACTCTGGTACCGCTGCACTGAACTGGAGAGCTTGCCAGGAGCCTGAATCCAACTCTCCAGTATGGGAGTTTAACTTCAGGCTGCAATCCTGTAACCACTTGCCTGGGAGTAAGCCCAGTGGGATTTGCATCTTCAGTAGACATGTATAGGATTGCGCTCTTAAGGTCTCTGATGCAGCCTGTGGCCCGCTGCAACTAAAGTTCAATTACAATTGTTAAAATGGTTAGTGGTTCATATTGCAGAAGTTTTTATTTCTAAGATTCTTCCAAGTGACATCTCTCTTTCCAGTGGGCTCTTTTATACACAAATCTACATTTAATGTGATGCTGGCTTGGAAAAGAGCCTTGGGCCATTTGCGATGCCTCCCATTGATATTAGTTAATGTTTTTTTATTTATTACATTTATATTCTGCCCTTTCTCTAAGAAGCTCAGGGCAGTGAACATTGCCCCTCCCCCCAATTTTATCTGCACAACAACCCTGTGAAGGAGGTTAGGCCAAGTGAGAGAGTGACTGGCTCAAGGCACTGAAACAACACTTAGCGCGACACTTTAACCCAGCCTTCCTAGACCCGGCACCCTCCAGATGGGTTGGAGCACAGCTCCCATCATCCCCAGCCCCCGTGCTGTCTGGGTATGATGGAAGCTGTAGTCCCAACACACCTGGAGGGCGCCAAGTTGGGGAAGGCTGCCCTAACCACAGCACGTTGCTGGCTTTCTTTATCTCTCACGTTGAAGTAGTCAAAGGGCTTATCGTTCAATATGATGCTAAGTTAACATGATGCCAAGTGCTAACGTGCTGGTCCTCTGTTGGCCTCAGATAACTCTCAGTTTAAAACTGGAAATTCAGGCGTGTGCCTCTGGCCTTTTCTCTTTGCCTCTGGACCTTGGTTACTTCTAAGTCTCTTAGGATGCAATCCTATGCACGTTAATATAATATATAAATATCATAATATAACAAAATATCCATGAAATGAAATGTTCAGACAGAAAACAGTCCTAGAACTCGCAGCGTGGCTCGCTGGGGCACGCTGGGAGTTCTAGACCTTTTTTCTTCCTAAGCATGTGTAGGGTTGCACCCTTAGCTGCTTTGGCTACAGCAGCTCCAAGTAATAATATTGGTTAAATGTTTATACATCACTAAGTGCTGGGCAATTATTGAAGGAAACATTATAATCGATCAAAACCTCAGACAGAAAGGCCATTTAGCTAAAAGGGAAATGGAGGAGGAAAGGATCTGAAAAAAGCATGAAAGGAGCTATCTGAAGGATATCAATGAACTCGAACTGCCCTGAGGATGGTGACAACGATGGTGAGGGACTTGGAGCATAAGCCCTGTGACGAAAATTTGAAGGAGTTGGGCACATCCAGCTTGGAGAAGAAACCATTAAGAGGTGATATGGTAGCCATCTTCCAGTATGTGAAGAGCTGTCATGTTATAGATGGCAGAGAGCATATTTGTCTCCTGCTGCTCCAGAGGGTCAACCTTGACCTAACAGGTTCAAATTTTAAAAGGATTTCCTAAATATTAGGAAGAATTTTCTGGTGGTACAAGCTGTCTGACAGAGGAACAGGCTGCGCTGGAAGGTGCTAGATGCTCCTTGGCTAGAGGTTTTTAAGCAGAGGCTGAACAGCCACCTACTGGGGATGCTGTAATGGTAGATTTTCCTCCATTGGCAGGGGTTGAACTAGATGACCTTTGAGGTACCTTCCAACGCTGTGGTTCTATGACTACTAGGTGGGGGAGAGTTCCACAGGGTAAGGCACAATTAGATAAGAGAGGCAGAGATAAAAAATGAGAAGAACTAGATGGTGGTCTTAAAACTGAGGATGGACACCAGAAGAACATTGAAAGCTGGGAGAGAGAAAAGAATGTAAAGTACAAAGACGTGGAAAGATGTTTAAAAGAAGAGAGACAAAAGCAGAGAGGCTAGGGAATCCAGTGGAGAGTGTTCTTCTGCCTACCTGCCCCAGGTAACCTTGTTTGAGAGGTCTGCATTTGGCTAAACAAGCAGGATGTAAATGGAATAAAATGCTATCTTACTTTCCTGGCTCTGTGTTTGGGACATGTCCAGACTTGGGTGTAGTTCTCCAGCAGATGAGGTGGTCTGGCAGCACATGGGAGCTTATATGATGGAAAATTCCTCCATACCCAAACATTCCTTGCACACAAAACCAATGTGTCAGGGAGAAGGGTTCTAACCCTCTCACCGACATCCTAGTTTTCTGTATGCAGGTTGTTGTTTTTAAAGGACATTCATTTGAGCCCTTGTCTACAATCTGAAGTCATTCAGCACAGACAAGTTCACCATCTCATCTGCTTTATGTGGCCTTAAGTGCCCAGCTTCCCCCCTTTGAATAACCATTTTTGAGCTGGGAAGGAAAAGGCGCTTTTCTTCCATCCTGTGCAGGAGCCGACCCATCCATCTGCCAGGAATCAGTTCCTTGCTTTCTTGCTTAGGCCAACCACCTATCATCATTGCTTTGGGCACTGGCAGTTTTTTCTGCTTTCCGTTGCGAAATGTTTTTCCAACTTTCTGATTTATTGTCGATGAAGTTACATTTTACAAAAACAAATCTGACTGTTCCTGGGCATTGAGCTCTTGGCAAGACTTGGTGCCTGTTTGGATGGAGAGCTGAATCTTCCTACAGAATATACATACTTGTGGGTAGGCAGACACTCCCCTCCTTACTGGCTCCTTGCAAGCTCAGAGGGATGTTAAGTTCTTGAGCTTGGCATTGCGCTCTGCTCTCCTGCGCAACCCTTAAATGTACCAGATCCCTGGCCACCTGGCATGTGTCCCCCGCCCCCCAAGTTAGATTATATTTGTTTAGGTCTGAATCAAGACAATGGCTTCCTCTCCTACTATAGGTGTGTTTACCATAGCAAGGCTAGGATTATTGCATTGTGGCCAATTTTGCCGCTGTTAATGCTTGCTGCGCTTGTCTTGTACACCTTGGGTCTCCAGTGTGGTGCTCTTGGGCACCAATATGCCCACCAACACTTCTCTTGACACCCACCAGGCTCCCTGCCCTTCCCGGGAGCAAATACATGATTTGGCATTTGAGGCTTTGATCCCACCTCTGCCTCAGCCAAGTTACTTTAATTTGCCTTCTGTGAATTGGGTGTTGGAGCAGAAAGCTGGAGATTCAAAACAGTGGTTTTGTAAAGAAAAAAGGACAGTTTTTTGGAAGAATGGTACAGTGTTATTGTTTATACAAATGCTAAGAGACGATAGAGTGTTCCCTCTCACTACAGAACTCTGGTTATCATAGAACACAAGAAGGTACTATACATGATTAAAATAACAAAAAAGAAGGTATATGTATTAACGAAGTGTAATGCATGTTCTCAAATATTTAAAAAATTGCAGCCACAAAGTGTAGTTTAGGTTATATATTTGTTCTTCAGAATAAAATGTGTACATCTTATCACCGTTAATAGAGTAGCATGGATACTTGTAAATTGTTGTACAATGTATTATGCATTTGCTGAACAAAGTTGTACAGACAGATAATGTACATGTATTAAAATGGAAATGAAATAAAGAACAGTTAAAATTAAAAGAAAACAAAATAGCGGTTTTGTGTTTTGGAGCTCAGACCCGCCCCCCCCCCCCCGCTCATTTTCCAGAAGGCAAACTGGCAAGACTAAAAGAAAATTGCCCAAGAACCTATGGATAAGGCAGAGTTGGCATCTGAGCTGCATACCACAAAGCCACCCTTTTGAGCTTGCAGCTTTCTGGTCCAGCACCCTTCACAAACGGCAAACTCGTCGGTGCAACAAGTAACTTGGCCAGGCGATAAGGGATGGAAATGTTGCTGTATAAATTAACGTCATGTTGCTATATTAATTAACAGTGGAGGCCGACCTTGTGTATTGTGTACGGTTCTGGCCACCTTGCTTCCAGACAAAACGTGTGTGCAGCCGGTGGGTGATGTCGAACGGCTTTCCTGCTGCTTTGTGTAATGGCTGCCATGCAACCAGCCCACCTCATTAGGGCTAATAGTGAAGGAAATGAAACTCCTCTCCTGGGCCTGCTTGAGGAAGATCCTCCCTTTTGGCTGGTGTGCAAGCAGCTAATTAGTGTGCTTAATGTTTGTGGCAGAGCCAGAAGGGGCGACGGACGGCGGCGTTAGGCCCTGCAACAGGAAGGAGTGTTCGTCTTTGCTGTTTTCTCTCTAATTCTCAGAACCCTGGATGTCAGGCCAGGTTTGTTGGCTTGCTTTTTAAGGAAAAAAATGCCTCCTGAATGAGCTGGAACCAAAATGGTCCATTTGGGCTGTATTGCCAAAGTGAGCGCCCTGCAGATAGCTGCACAGATAAGTATATCAATGCACAGGTAGGGGAATAGAAGAAATAAAAATTTAGATGGATCCTAGAACCCCACCCCCAGGAGAAAACTAGCTTCTTGATTACCAGCTGCTCTTGGGTTTCAACAGCACAGTTGTTGAAACCAAAAACACCTACTGACAGCATTTTATGTGTTTTACTGATTCCCAAAAAAGCACTGCAACACATTGATACGTGACAAATGGAAAGAAGGTGGTACCATGCGACCCAGTGCAGTGTAGTGGTTAGAATGTTGGACTGGGACTCCGGAGATCCAGGTTCCAGTCCCCACTCGGCCATAAAGCTCCCTGGGTGACTTTGGGCCAGTCACTGGCTCTCAGCTGACCCTACCTCACAGGGTTGTTGTGAGGATAAAATGGAGAGGAGGCAGCCCATGTAAGCTGCCTCGGGTTCCTTGCAAGAGGGGAAAAGGTGGGATATAAGGCAATGATGAATAATAACATGAATGATTCTTGTTAACAAAGTTTAGAACATGAGATGAGGGCACAATTTACAAGCTTACAAAAACACAGCATATGCATTACCAGATGCTACAGCTTTCCGCTAGCAGAGGCGACCCCCTGCCAGGGCGATCTCACCTGCTGTCTACCCTTTACTTTTATAGTTCCACTCTTGAGCATGATCATCAATGTGATTGGTTACAGCAACCTTCCTCAACCTGGTGCCCTCCAGATGTTTTGCACTTCAGTTCCCATCAGCCTCAGCCAGCATGGTCAATGGCCAAGAATGCTGGGAAATGTGGTCCAAAACATCTGGAGGCAGAAGGCTGGGCTACAGTGTCCTTTTCCTCCTGCCTCTTCACATCTATTTGTACCTCTCCATCACATCACTTGTGATCTCTCCTTTTTCCTAGTGAACTTTATTCATCGAGAACACCCCGCCCCCCCATTTGCCACACCCAAGATAATTGCACCCTTACTATGTGCATGCACCCATTCTGATTACAATATGTCTTTAATGATAAGATGACACATCTCTGTACTGCCTGGCATAGTCTGGCCACAAAACCCCAGTCTCCCCTCATCCCTTGATGTTACTGACTTCATGTGCCTTTCTGCTAGCTGTTAATTCCTTTTACTGTGTCCCTTTTCACCACTTCCTCTTCTTTTTATCGGACTGCTCAAGTCTCCTATTTTTTTTATAAAGGCCTCAAACCTTGGTCAAGCTAACCTAGTGTATACATATTATATACAGATATGTACATGTTTTCCCAGTAGTAATGTATGGCTGTGAGAGCTGGACTATAAGGAAGGCTGAGTGCCGAAGAATCGATGCTTTTGAACTGTGGTGCTGGAGAAGACTCTTACGAGTCCCCTGGACTGCAAGGAGGTCAAATCAGTCCATCCTAAAGGAAATCAACCCTGACTGCTCACTGGAAGGACAGATACTGAAGCTGAAGCTCAAATATTTTGGCCACCTAATGCGAAGAGAAAAGTCCCTGGAAAAGACCCTGATGCTGGGAAAGACTGAAGGCAAAAGGAGAAGGGGACGGCAGAGGATGAGATGGCTAGATAGCATCACGGATGCAATGAATATGAACTTGAGCACACTCCGGGAGAGAGCGCAGGACAGGAAGGCCTGGCGTGCTATGGTCCATGGGGTCATGAAGGGTCGGACACGACTGAACGACTGAACAACAACAACATGTACATGTAATGTATATAATATATACATAAATAACAATATATATAAATATTTTTTTATTTTATGGGTATTAATTTCCTACAGGTCTTGAGGCATCTTAAAGCTGATGGTATTCCAGATCTGCTTTTGAAAGGGCTATACCATCTACCTATAAATTATTGTTTAGTACTTCGAGAACAATTAAAGTTGAAAATTAAATATTGTTAAGTAAAGATTAAGAACTCTATTGTAGCATAGACGTTCATAGAGCCTCCTTTGTACACAGCATGGAGTATTATCCTCAGGAGGTAGATATAGAAGCTATACGTGGGTTCAGAGAGCAAGAAATGTAAGCAGTGGGGCTAAAAGGCCATGAAATGTATGAGGACTGAGTGCCCATATATAGGAAGCTGCCACTCATTCAGTTGCAGGTGATCATGCCATCTTCCTGGGTATTCTATGCTAATTTAACACCAGTAGTAAGTACAAAGAAACCCATGGTCCCAATTAAGCACAAATGAATGTAGTCAAATTTACTGGTAAATTCTAGTTCAGCAATTTCAACCTGGATTTGAAACGTTTTTGTTGAGCTATTCTTTTGAGGTCACATCAGGATACAAACAGAGGACAATCCATAGGAGCACAGGAAGTTGCCTTCTATGAAGTCAGGCCATTTAGTCCACCCCAGCCAGCATGGCCAATGGTCAGGGATGATGGGAGCTGCAATCCAAAACATATGGAGGGCACTAGATTGGGGAAGGCTGATAGACTGCCTGCTGTACCACTGAGCTACAGCCAGTGATCCAGCAAAAGTGCATCATATCAGGGTCCTGTTGAGAGCAATGAAATGGGTCTTAGTTGAGACTTCAATGGGACTTAATCATGGGTAACTTTTGCTGGATTGTTGCACCTAAATGTACTTTCAGAAGCTCAGTGGGAGACAAATCCATTAACTTGTTCCAAGCAGAATGTTTGGTCATGAACATACACTTTCTAATTATGTGTCTTGCAACAACAGGACTGCAGGGAGAGAAACTCTCCATGTGATGTGTGTCTAATAGGGGCTGACTTGCCTGTTGAGGGATATGCCTAACACACTGATTCTGACGAATGTCCCCCACTGAGGTATCCTCAGGCAAACTCTGAGCTCTTAATGGCACAATCCTATGGCTGCTAGTCAATGGCTAGACGGCCATAGGGTAGGCCGGTTCCCTGAGAACCGACCTCCACCCCTTCCCGCGCTGCTTCGTAGGCAGCGCGGATTGGCCCCATACTCTGCACTCATACGAGCAGCATAGAGCAACAGAAATGGGGTGTTCCTCGGGGCGGGGCAAGGAGGGCAGAAGAGCCGTTCAGACGCTCCCTATGCATCGCCCCCCATCCACCCCCCACCCCTGCTCTGACTTCCCGTGGCTAGACAGCCAAAATCAGCTGTCTAGCCGCGAATGCAGGTTGGCTGAAAAGTGGAAGTGAAGATCCCCTCTGTGCTGCTCCTGCCCTGCATTGCATAGGTGGTCTGCTCCGAGTTCGAAGGCAGCGGCCTATCCCCATAGGGGATTGCACCCTAAGACTGTAATTAAAAACGGCAGCAGAATTCCTTTTGGGTAGCACCTGCTTCCCTGGAGGGTGCCCCTGAAGCAAGAGTACGTGGTGGTAGGCCCAGTGCCCTCAACCAGACACCCTTGAAGTGGCAAGCCCACAGGTTCTATTGTTACAAAGGCCCATGTTCTCCAGCTGCTCTTTTCTTGTAGGTTGGCAGCAAGGAGACCAGATTTTGGCCCAGGGGCTTTCAGCTGCTGACCCCCTACCATAGACCGTGGCTGTCTTTACACAAGGCATTTATCATGTGCTCGATTGGTCACTCACGGAAGTTTGCGGAAATTACAGTCAACTTCCAGGACACATCCAGATGTTTTTGATCTTTATCCCTAAAAAAAAAAAAAATCTGATAAATGTGTGGTTCCACTATACTACAGCCTTGGAAGAAAAAGCCATTGGGCGGAGCAGGGAAATCGCAATTGCCCTCCCCCTGCCCCACCTCCTCCAGCATGTCTGCCTCTTGACCTGGGCTGGGAGGAGAGTTTTCTTGGCTAGGTTAGGAGAGGCTCAAAGCGAGCGCTGAGCTGGCCGGGGAGCAAGAAGAAGATGGTGACCCCCCCATGTAAACAGCTGACAGCAATGAAGCCACACACTCACACACCCCTCACTGCTTTGCAGAGAGAGAGACTTGAATCCCTCAGGAGACCCACTGATTCCCAGCTCACCCCCCGCCCCAAGGCTGCAGAGAACTTGCCTATGTAAAGAGCTGATCTTGAGCTCGCCTAGAATGCAGAAACAGAAGCCCCAGTAAATTGCGAAATAAACAACCCCGTGTGATGAGGCTCCTTGAGTCTAATGGGACTGCACACAGGAGAAATTTGATAAAGGAGCCAAAGACAGAAGCTGATGAGAGCAGCACCAAGATCAAGAATTTTGGGTGGAGAAATCTCGAAAGCTGCACTTTAAAAAGCAAAATCCTGCTAGTCGAGCAAGTGGTGCTAATTGAACAGATTTACATCTGTGTTATTTGGCTTGTGGGTGCCTTGTCAGTGATGATATTTAGCCTTCACAGGAATATGGTTGGGGATGCTTGGCTGAGCATCCTTTGTTAAGCTGATAACTTGCTGATGATCAGCTAATATTTTCCCCTTGGCCAGCCCAAGATTTCACAAAAGAGCACTGACGTGCCCTGGCAGTTCAGTGTGGAGAAAGTGGGCAGGGATACATTTTTCTCCCTCTCTCATAATATCAGAAGCCAGCAGGGTCCTCCCATGGAGCTGATTGGTGGGAGATTCAGGACAGATAAGAGGACTTCGGTCTTCATGCAGCACATCCTTAAACTATGGAATTCCTGTCCACAAGACATAGTGATGGCCACCAACTTGGGTGGCTTTAAAAGGGGATTGGACAAATTCCTGGAGGAGAAGGCTATCCCGCTCCAGTTTATCCTCACAACAACTCTTCGAGGTAGGTGAGGCAGCCCAGGGTGACTAAGAGAGCTTTGTGGCTGAGTAGGGATTAGAAGCTGAGTTACTCAAGTCCTTGTCCTACTTCTAGGGAAATGGGAGGGAGCCACAAAAGTTAATGTGGTTTACACATGGATTAAATGGGTGTTGTAGCTGTACTTTCACCTCAAGGATTCAGTGAGTAATGGCTGGGATGAAAACAGTGGTCAGTTTGGAAGGGCCAGTGCTCATCATGACAGGCCCCGTAGCCACGCCCCTAAGGTGTGCCCCAAAATGCAGGCAGCTGTGTTGATCCCTATCTATCGATCTATCGATCTATCGATCTCTCGTGTGTGTGTCTGTGGGTGTGTGTATTTTGTAGACCTTTTGTAAAGTTACGGATATTAATTACACATTCAAGACCAAGCTGCCCCAAAATGCTTTGCATCGCAACAGGGATAGCTCAGAATAATATACTGATGCTGGGAAAATCCACCCCCTCACAGCAGCTTGTGACCTGGTTTGCATGACACAAGGATGGTTATTTAGCCATGGTGGCTTGTTCATCAAGCTGTGCGTGATGGCTAGATTTACATAATTACCCCTCACAGGTGCCGCTTGTTGTGATGTCCGAACCCAGCAAAGGTGGGTGGTTGAGGTGGTTAACAAACCACCCAGAACCCATGGCCTGTTTGAGGGTTGCTGGGTGGTTTGTCAACTAGCCCGCCATGAGGACCGCAGCCAAGCATAGAGCGTGCAGGGAAGCCTGAGCAGGGTGGGAGATGGCGTCATCATCCCTGCGAATCTAGAAGTCCTGGGGCTTTGACCCTGCGAGGGCCTGCTCCACCACACCTCTGGACTAAGGCTGGCCTGACATATTACAAGGCAAACATGGGGTTCCCAAATTCTCAGCAACACACTTTCCCCTACACGTCCTCCCTCCCACATTTGTATGACCTTACACTGGTTTGTGAGCACGTATTTCTCGAGATAATGTGGCGTTCCCCCTTCAGAATGTGAGGAGAGCAGCCGGCTGTGAACTGTTTCCTGGCTCCTTCTCGGCCAACTCACACTGCCTTGCGCGCCCGAGTGGGATGTGTACACACACAAAGCGAACGTCTCGTTGCACATTTTCTCTTTGTGTTGGCCCAGAGAGGGCCTCAAATGAACAGTGCCGGGGTCTATATAACATCATGCTTGAAGGAGACTGGAGAGCGGATGAGGGCCTGGCCAGACAATAGGAGCCCAGTGAAAACTGTGTTTACTTAGCCATCGGTTGAGGTGGATCCTGCTGGGCTGCCAATGAGGCGTGCAAGGAAGAATTCCATCCTGTAACATTTCTGTGGTTTTTCCAAGGCAGGTATTTGCACACTGCTGGGCTGTTGAGAGAGAGGGAGAGAGGCTGTAAATCAAGACTAATAGTTTGTGCTCAGGGCTAGCCCCATATCCAGTGTAAGCTGAAGGTTGGCAGTTGGTTGACTTTGGTGGGAGAGGTCCAGTCCAGGTTGTGGGGGGGGGATTGATTGCAGTCCCCCCAGCTGCTACAACCCCACACCCTGTCTCACGCAGCACAACAGAGCTGGGGGAAGCTGCGGAGGAACCATCCAGGGGCACTCTGCAATCGCACAATTGTGAAAACTGGGACCTGCATGAAGATCTCGCTGTGTGGGTTGCTCCACAGGATGCCAGCCATGCCTTTTCCCAGGACACTCCATTCCCAAGATATACATTAAGAACATCAGAAGAACCATGCTGGATCAAACCAAGGTCCACTTAGTCCAACATTCTGTTCACACAGTGGCCAATCAGCTGCCCATGGGAAACCCACAAGCAGGACATGAGTGCAACAGCACCTTCCCACCCATGTTCTCCAGCCACTGGTGTGCATAGGCTCACTGCCTCTGGTACTGGAGGTAGCACATAGCCATCAAGACTAGTAGCCATGGATAGCCTTCTCCTCCAGGGATTGTCCAACCCCCTTTTAAAGCCATCCAGACTGGTGGCCATCACTGCCTCTTGTGGAAGCAAATTCCATAGTTTAACTCTGTGCTGTGTGAAGAAGCGCTTCATTTCATATGTCCTGAATGATCTCCCACCAATCAGCTTCATAGGATGATCCCATCTGGATCTAGTATTAGGAAAGAGGAGAAAAATGTCTCCTTATCCACTTCGTCATTCTCGGGGGCCCACCTTAGTATTTTTCTAAGGGTGGGGTGGGGGCTGAGCAGTGATGCAGCTTGGGACCTGGCTGTGTATCCATGGAATTATTACAAGATAGATGCTCCTACTTTGGTGGAGGCTTGTTTGGGCCTGCACAGCTTGTGATCCAAAAATCCATGTGTTGTGTGGCTTGCCGGATGAGTTCGGTTTTTAAAGAAAAAAAGAAAAGAAAATCAGGATGTTTATTTACCCCACTGGGGCTGTCTAACCTGCTGCATCTGGCACCCTTGCTTGGCATGTAAGGATGGAGCTCTGTGTTAAGATGTTATGGGATATATGGAGCTGCTGCTGGAAATGATACTGTCCTGTTGAGTTTCTCCCCATAACATGTCCTGTCACTCTGTGCTGTGACACCATTGGATTTTGCCATTCCTTGCTCTCCAGCTGCATATCACTGGCTGCTGCTGGCAGACACAGGGAAATAGCTGTCGTGATGATGTCAAAGAGCATCAGAAGAGCCCTGCTGGGTCAGACCACAGGGCCCATCTAGTCCAGCATTCTGTTCACACAGTGGCCAGCCAGCTGTCGACTGGGAACCCACAAGCAGGACAAGAGTGCAAAAGCACCCTCCCACCCATGTTCCCCAGCAACTGCTGTCCATAGGCTCATTTGCCTCTGATACTGGAGGTAGCACATAACCATCAGGACTAGTAGCCATCGACACCCTTCTCCTCCAGGAATTTGTCCACCCCCCTTTTAAAGCCATCCAAATTGGTGGCCATCAGTACATGCTCTGGTAGCAAATTCCAAAGCTTAACTCTGCGCCGTGTGAAGAAGTCCCTGCTTTTCTCTGTCCTGAATCTCCCACCAATCAACTTCATGTAATGTGACCCCACCGGATTCTAGTATTTTGGGAGAGGGAGAAAAATGTCTTCCTCTCCACATTCTCCACACCATGCATAATTTTGTACACCTCTATCCTGTCTCCCCTGACCCTTCTTTTTTCCATGCTAAACAATCTCAGCTGTTGTAATCTTCTCTCATAGGGGCTGTCACAAAATGGGGGAGAGGGGCACCTTTTGATGGCGCCTTTGCAGCACACAGCGGGTGCTTCCAGACAGAGGGCTCCCTACCACTAACAATCCAAAGGCATCAAGCAGCGACTCCATCTTTTCTTCCATAGTGCACCCATGGATACACATCCATTTACATACACATACATCCAGGAAGCCGGCATGGATTTTTGTGTGGAATGGCTGTGAGCTCCATTCAGTTCTGTACTCAAAACAAATTCCTGGTTTCAGAATTTAATTCTCAGTGTCTGTCTTTTGCACCAGGCTCTGGGGGTTTCACTAAAAATGTGGATCCTGCAAGCCTAAAGTCTGCCCATCATTGATGTAGATGATGCATGACCTCTGCCTCCTTTGCACCCGACAGGCAACTAAAAAACTCTGTCCCCCCACCCCCTTTAATTCAGTTGCTGAAAAAAAATGCTTGCAGGGGAACCAAAAGTGGATTTCTGTGAGCTTTGTTCTGGTACTGATCACAAATTCCCAGACCGAGCATGTACTCAGAGGTGCCCTGCTCCTTAATTTTTAAAATATGTCTGCTCACATGAGCCACTGTTTTGCATCTGCCTCTGGTTGCTGGATAAGAACATCAGAAAATCCCTGCTGGATTAGACCAAAGGTCCATCTAGTCCAGCATTCTGTTCTCTCCATGGCCAACCAGCTGCCTGTGGGAAGCCCAGAAGGAGGACAGGAGTGCAACAGCATCTTCGGGGTTCTCGCAGAAAACCAAATAGATTCCACAAGCCAGATTTTCCCCTACCTCTGTTCTAGTGGCAGGGTGCCATAACTGCGGCTAACCTAGAGGTGATGCCAATGCAATGTTAATTGCAAGAATGCAGTTAGGTGCAAGGGTGCTGTTGGTAAGGAGCAGCCCTTGAACTGAGAGGGATGAAGAAGGGGATTTTTAACTCTTTCTCTCCATACCAAGGTGACAAAGGATTGGTGTGCATGTGTGGAAGACAGATGTGCAGTTTGAACAGAGCTTGTATCAGGTCATGGAGGAAAATGGATTTACAATGGTATGCCTTCTTGCATTATTTGTCACCTCTGAAGAGGTGTGTTGTATTTTTCTGCAGCACATTTTGTGTCCTCCATCTACTATTCTCCCCAACTTGCAATTGTATACATATGGAAGTTGCTTTAAAAAACACACCCCTTTAAATCTTTCCTTCCCATATGAAAGTGTCTCCTTGATTGGTATTAAGAGTATTGATTGGTATTAAGAGGCACATGGCTCCCTTAGGGCACAACCTTATGCATGTTTAGACAGAAAAAAGTCCTAAAAGTCCCAGCATGCCTTGTCAATTTCACCAATAACCTCTTTAGGATTTTTTAAAATGGAAGTATTGTTATGTGCCCTAGTATTGATGGCCCCTGTTGAAGGAAGGGGGCGAGAGAAAGGTGCTTCTGAAATTGACAGTGTACAAGGGCTTTCCATGTCAATTTCATCTGCATCCAGAAAGGGACATTTTCTGGCTGAAATTGACAAGAGTCCCCCACTCCCACCTTGTCAACTGCAGTGGAGACCAGAAGAGGGTGATGGTGGTGGTGGTGAAGGAAGTGGTGGTGGTGGTGGTGTGGTTCTATTAGGTAATGAAGACAGTGGGATAAAAGACTGTCAGAACGTCACCACTAATGACACGGGATTGCTTCTGAGACTAGCTGCAGAGCAGTGGGGGCTGCTGCTGGAGACAGGAAAGTCGGGGACTGCTTATTTACTAATGAACATTTATATCCCACCTTATGCTCAAAGGGTTTTAGGCAGCTTACAAGTTGATAATTTAACAATTAAATCATCCCCCCTATTTAAAGTACAAGGTGGAGCACAAAAACAGCAGCCGAAAGCCACAATGAAACCGCTAAATATTACAACCATGCCCCAAACGCCTTCCTAAAAAGGGAGCTCTTCATCAGCTTCTGGAAGCTAAGACAAGCCTCTCTCCGAAGGGAGTTCCAGAGCCCAGGTGCAGCCACCAAGAAGTTCCTCTCCCTCACCCCAACTGGATGTATCCCAGGGGTTGTTGGGACATACCAGAAGACCTCCAGAGATGATTTCAATAGGAGGCTGGGCTCGGATGGGAGAGGGTGGCCCTTCAAAGAGCTGGAGGCTGTGGCTTTCTTCACATGGAGCTTTTATCCTGCGATTGAGATGGCTCCTTCACGGAAGTTTGCAGGCCCTTTACATGACGTCGTGACCCTCCAGGGCGTCTCCTGCACTAAATGCCCTTCCTTCCATTTTTAAATAGATCACAGATAATGAGCTATTAAATTACACCCCCCCCTTGTGTTCTGCTTGAGTTCCCTCCATGAAAAGAGGAAAAGCAGCAAGAAGAGGAGTGAGATCAGTGAAAGATAACAGAAGAGTCAGATACCGGGAGAAGGAGGGGGGAAAGGAAACGCATGAAAAGGGGAATCGTAGTGATCCTACATTTAAAAGGGAAGCAGAAAGCCCGGTTTTAAATGCAGGATTTTAGGCTGGTGTAGAGATGCCCTGTGTGGTGATATTTAATGCAGGAAAAGGCATAACATGTCAACAGAGGTAACGCCCATTCACTGAAGTGAGGGGAAGATTCCTTCATGATTATTAAAGGATTTGAAACTACATGCCTGGTTTTTGGCCTTAGAAAAATCCATGGGATTTTTTGCAGGGGTTGTCAGGCTTCAGGCTTGCGGGATCAGCTTTGGTTTTTTATTAGAACCCAAGGTCACCAGCTGGATCCAGGTGCAAAATTGTGGCTCAGGAGGGGAGGGGGAAATATACTGTTAGAAATAAGGGACAAAGGTGCCTCTGAGCATATGCTCAGCCTGGAATTTGTTGTCAGTACCAGACCTGAGCTCACAGTCATGTCACACAAAAATCCATTTGTGTTCACCCCCCACCCTATCCAGGCATCCTTTCAGTTCAGGAGCTTCATTGAGAAGGGGGGGGCTGGGGGCCTCTTTCTTGTTCCTGTTGTTAAACTACTGGGAATCAGAAACGCTTGGTGATCTACTGCAAATCACCCAGATATAGACTAGATTAGGGAAATGCTGGGCAGGCGTGTAGAACCTCAGGCCAAATCCATCCAAGACCTCTTCCCATGTTTCCACCCCCTTTCCCCAGGATCCTGATCATTTGGGGGTAACCTGGCTTTTGTGCATCTCCCCCCCCCCCATTCTAAAAGCTTGTAATGCCTCTCCTAAGGCTCAGTTAGTGGCTGGAAGATCTTTAAACTAAAATATGCTGGCATTTTTGCCCCACCCTTTTGCTTTTGACCCTGCCCCTTTTGCCTTTGGCCACACCCACCAGTGGAATGTGGCCCCCAACAGCTTCTTCAAAATGGAATTTGGCCCTCCGGCTGAAAGAGGCTCAACACCTCTGGATCAGGGGTTATGCTGATGGGCAGATCTATCTATCTATCCTCATTATTTGAACTCTACATTGGTTTAAACCTGCTACTTTCTGAATTAAATACAAACAGCATTAATTATGCAGCCTCTCTACTGCTGCTGACTAATCCTGCCCCTCTTTTTTCCATCTACACCTTTGCTCTTCATGAGTTTCTATTCCATCCTGGAACAGGCTTCACTTGGTCTGAAGCCAGAGATAAACCTTGCCAGGAGGATAAATGAGCAGATAGAACCCATCCTGCCCAGTGGTAGTTCCTGATCATCCTGAAAGTTAAACAAACACCGAGAAGAGAACACACAGAATGTTATAGCCGCATTAAAAAAGGAAGGGGAAAAAAAGATACTAGCAGCTGTGGCCCATCTTGTCCAAAGCCTTTGAGCTTTCTACTAAAAAGGGGCATTTATTTCATACTGTCTTGTGGGGGGGGGAATTAAAGGTGCTATGATAAATTAGGGAGAGAAAGATAAAACAAATAGAACACTTGTAGATTTAGGTGTGTGTGTTTTCCAAGTTACTGAAATGAGATGGCTGCTTTTTGTCCCATGGAGGGTCAGATAGAGCCGTTTGGATTATAAATAGCACAGTGGTGAGATTTTATGCTGCAGCTGGGCTCATGTTAAACAACAACTTCTTCCTTCTCCTCCTCTTCCTCTTCCTCTTTGCAGGACAGCTGAAACCTGTGGCCGAGGCACAGGGAGGCACCACGGTTGCTCCTCTTTGGTCTCACAGGCCATGGCTAGCTACCCATCCAAAGATGACCTCTATGTTGGTCCAGTTTCTTGTGGATGAGTAAAGCCTGGCATTCGAGACTGCCTTGGCTGTGACTACACTGGCAGGGTTAGGGCAGGAGTCATGCACTTTGGCCAGGATCCATCTCCCCGGCCTCATTCTAGCTATGTAGAAGCTGATGATGAAGTAAAAGGCATTCTGTTCATGCTCGTGCGGCAGGCAGTTTGTGTGCGCTCTGGGGCACTTGGTTCTTTGTAATTTCTTCTCATGTTACAATTCCTAGACATGAAAACAGGTCCTAAGGCCCTGGGCAGCAGCGCAGCTACGGTTGGGGCAATAGCAGCAGATGATGGGGCAATAGCATACAGACCCAGCATCAGCACCTGGGCAGGCTGAGGCCCACTGGGGCTGACACCACTCGGCACAGCACCCTTTCTTTCATCATATTTAAAAAATAGTAATTTATAGCCAGGGACTGTCAGCTGGGCATGTACATGATTACAGATGCTCCTTTTATTATATTTACTTCAAATGTCTATTATCCTTTCCTACAACAAAGTAGTGTTTATTCCCAAGTAAGTGTGTTTAGCATCAGGGCAGCAGAAGCAAACTCCTTTTGATTCCTGTAGTCATCTTTTATCAGTTTATCAGTTTTGTCGGAACTCTGTTTCTGTTTTTAAAATAGCAATAATTTTTAACATGGTGTTCTATTCTTTTATCTTATTTTGTATCTTTTATTGTTCATTGCTCTGGAATCTGTTGAGATATGGAGCGGTATATAAATGTTGTAAATAAATAGATAAATAATACATTAATGTTAGTATTATGATTTAAGGGTGCAATCCTATGCATGTTTAGACAGGAAAAAAGTCCTACAACTCCCAACATTCCCCAGCCAGCACTGCTGTTTTTCTGTCTAAACATGCATAGGATTGTATCTCAAGTGAGTTTAAAATGTGAACATTCATATCCTCAGAGTATTTCTCTCTCTTTTTTTTTATCAGGGTTGGCAAACATCTTTCTGGGTTGTTTGCTCTAACATATCAGGAATGTAGAAGCAGCTGTAAAGCGTGGAATGTGGGTGGGTAGGGGGAAGAGAAGAAAAATGGTATGTGCTTCATGACTGAAGTAATACCCAGAGGTCTCTAAAAAAAACCCCACCCCACCCATTGGTGAGACCATTACGTCCAGGGTCTACAATTATCTAGCTGTTTCACTGGCACTGGCAGAACCCTGGGTATGAACACAGGAAGCTGCCTTATAAGGAGTTTTGGTCCATCTAACACAGTGCTGTCGACACTGACCAGCAGAGGCACTCCAGAGCTTCAGGCAGGATTCATTCCTAGCCCTGGAGATCACAGAATCACAGAATAGTACGGTTGGAAGGGGCCTATAAGACCATCGAGTCCAACCCCCTGCTCAGTGCAGGAATCCACGTCAGAGCATCCCTGACAGATGGCTGTCCAGCCTCATCTTGAACGCCTCCAGTGTGGGAGAGCCCACCGCCGCCCTAGGGAATTGGCTCCATTGTTGTATTGCTCTAACAGTCAGGAAGTTTTTCCTGATGTTCAGCCAGAATCTGGCTTCCTGGAACTTGAGCCCAGTATTCCGCATCCTGCATTCTGGGATGATTGAGAAGAGATCCTGGCCTCCTTCTTTGTGACAACCTTCCAAGTACTTGAAGAGCGCTATCATATCTCCCCTCAGTCTTCTCTTCTCAAGGCTAAACATGCCCAGTTCTTTCAGTCTCTCTTCATAGGCCTTTGTTTCCAGTCCCCTGATCATCTTCGTTGCCCTCCTCTGAACCCTCTCCAGTTTGTCTGGAATTCCTTACATTTCTAATGCTGCTGGGGATTAAATCTGGGACCTTTTGCATGTAAAGTATGTGCCCTACCATTAAGAATGCTGGACTAGATGGACCCTTGGTCTGATCCAGCATGGCTCTTCTTACGTTCTTATCTCAGGTGACTGATGCCTGAACATCAGAAACTGATGGAATTATGATGATGTCGCACCTAGGGATAAGCTACAACATAAAGGGGTGGGGCAGAATGAGGTACAGTATGCCTCTCTCCTGCGGTCCCGGACTTGGGCCTAGGGAATCAGAGCATGTTCCCACACTGATGGAGAATGCTTGTATTTCTACCTACTGCACAGCTCTTACAGGCATATGGATCCTGCCAAAAGAAAGGCTACTACCCATGATGGCTAAACTGAACTTCCATGTTCAAAGGTAGTAGGCATATCTCTGAGTGTCAGTTGCTGAGGATGAGCTATGGGGAGGGGTTTTCCCCTTCATTTCCTTCTGGTGAGCTTAATAGAGGTCTTTGACTGGGTGTTGTTGGAAACAAATGCTGACTGGATTCCATCCAGCACAACTTCTTCTTCTTCTTCATCTTCGTCTAAGATAACCCTCAATTCTACTCTACTCGGCAACCTGAGGACGCAAACACATCACTGCCATCTATGGCAGTGGCTTCTCTTTTTGAAAAATGATGTTCTTTTCCCAGATGTCATGATACTTTATCACACGCTTCTGTGAGAAAATGTCTCGGGAGCACTCCTTCTCTTTAATGTGTTGACCCAAGCTATATAAACAAAGTTTTTGGGTTCGAGTACCTCCAAGAAGCTCAGGGTTAGACAGATTTCTCTGTTCGCAAGAGAAACCATCTGTTTCTGGAATAAACAGAAGGGGACATCTGCTTTGAACAGAGGCAGAGTTTGTGAGCCCCAGGAAACCATTTGATCCTTTGTGGCTTAGCCAAGGGGAAAATCAGTATGGTATCAGTTCCTAAATCGATCTAGAAGTATTTTAAAAATCCATTACATACTTATGTAGGACATTATGTCTCCCCAAATCCCTCAAAGATGGAGGACCCATGAAAAGACAGTGCATTGCCAAGAAAGCTAAAGCAATATTGGGCTTCATTAACAGAAGCATCATGTCCAGTTTATTTATTTATTTTTTATTTATTTAATTTCTATACCGCCCAATAGCCGAAGCTCTCTGGGCAGTTCACAAAAATTAAAACCAAACACACAATAAAACAATTTAAAATATATAGAATATTAAAACCACAATATAACAATATAACCACAATAAAATCTAGCAGCAGTGCAGGAGTTTAAAATACAGATTTAAAACAACAAAGATAAAAATTTAGAAAGCTAAAATGCCTGGGAAAATAAAAAGGTCTTCACCTGCTGCCGAAAGGAATACAATGTAGGCGCCAGGCGAACCTCACTAGGGAGCTCATTCCAGAGCCGGGGTGCCACAGCAGAAAAAGCCCTCCTCCTAGTAGCCACCTGCTTCACTTCCTTCGGCAGGGGCTCACGGAGAAGGGCCACTGACGATGATCTTAAGGTCCGGGCAGGCACATATGGGAGGAGGCGATCCTTCAGGTAACCTGGCCCCAAGCCGTTAAGGGCTTTAAATGTTAACACCAGCACTTTGAATCGGGCCCGGAAATGGACCGGCAGCCAGTGCAGCTGGAAAAGTACTGGCGTAATATGAGCTCGCAGGCCAGTCCCTGTTAACAATCTTGCTGCCCTATTTTGGACCAGCTGAAGTTTCCGGACCGTTTTCAAAGGCAGCCCCACGTATAACGCATTGCAGTAATCCAGACGAGAAGTTATCAGAGCATGGAGAACTGTAGCTAGGCTATCTCTGTCCAGATAAGGGCGTAGTTGGTATATCAGCCTAAGCTGATAAAAAGGGCTCCATGCCACTGAGTTCACCTGTGCCTCAAGTGACAGTTCTGGATCCAAGAGCACCCCCAAACTATGAACCTGATCCTTTAGGGGGAGCGCAACCCCCTCCAGAACAGGTTGAATATCACCTAGCCGGGCAGACGAACCACCCACTAACAGTACCTCCGTCTTGCCTGGATTGAGTTTCAGTGTATTGGCCCTCATCCAGTCCATTACCGTGCCCAGGCACTGATTCAGAACAGCCACTGCCTCACCTGGTTTTGATGAGAAAGAGAGGTAGAGCTGGGTGTCACCCACATATTGATGGCACCTCAGCCCACACCTCCGGATAACCGCCCCCAGCGGTTTCATGTAGATGTTAAACAGCATGGGGGATAAAATAGAGCCCTGTGGAACCCCATGGCACAATTGCCATGGCACAGAGCAATAATCCCCCAGCACCACCTTCTGGAATCGGCCATCCAAGTAGGAGCGGAACCACTGTAGTGCAGTGCCTCCAACTCCCAACCCAGACAACCTATCCAGAAGGATACCATGGTCGATGGTATCGAAAGCCGCTGAGAGGTCCAGGAGAATCAACAGGGTCGCACTCCCCCTGTCCCTCTCCCGGCAGAGGTCATCCCACAGGGCGACCAAGGCAGTTTCCGTTCCAAAACCAGGCCTGAAGCCCAATTGAAATGGATCTAGGTAATCCGTTTCATTCAACAGTGCCTGGAGCTGTCCTACAACCACCCGTTCAAGCACCTTGCCCAGGAAGGAGATGTTGGCCACTGGCCTATAATTGTTAACATCCTCTGGGTCCAGGTTAGGCTTTTTCAGGAGTGGTCTAATTACCGCCTCTTTTAAAGTGGCAGGCACCACGCCCTCTCTCAAGGAGGAATTTACAACCTCCTGGACCCAGCCGGACAACCCCTCCTTGTTTGATTTAATAAGCCATGAAGGGCAAGGGTCAAGCACACAAGTGGTCGATCGGACTTGGCCAAGCACTTGTCCGCATCCTCAGGCCTCAGTAACTGAAACTCATCCAATAAAACTGGACCAGACGGTGCTCTGAACGCCTCTACCAATGGAACTGCATTAATGGTGGTGTCCAATTCATGACGAATCTGAGCGACTTTATCCTCAAAGTGCCATGCAAACTTGTCACAGCGTGCTACTGAGGGTTCCACCGTCTCTCTCCCTGGCCCAGAATGTAACAGGCTGCGAACCACTCGGAAAAGCTCCGCTGGACGACACTGAGAAGATGCAATGCTGGTGGAAAAGAACTGTCTCTTTGCCACCCTCACCGCCACAGAGTAGGCTCGATAGTGGGCTCTTACCTGTGTTCGGTCAGACTGAGCACGAGTTTTCCTCCACCTGCGTTCTAGCCGTCTCCCCTCTTGCTTCATTGCCCTCAGCTCAGGTGTATACCAAGGAGCTGGCCGGGCTCTGCTCAGGGGGAGAGGGCGCTTGGGCGCGATCGTGTCAACCGCCCGAGTCATCTCTGCATTCCACAGAGCGACCTGGGCTTCGACAGGAGCACCAGCCATACCAGCAGGAAAATCCGCCAGAGCCCTCTGGAATCCATCGGAATCCATTAATCTCCGGGGGCGGACCATTTTAATAGGTCACCCACCCTTGCAGAGGGGAAAGGCCGCCAGGAGTCTAAACCTCAGCAGGAAGTGACCTGACCATGACAAAGGGACAGATGTTAATTCCTCCACTTTCAGATCACCATCCTCCTGCCCAGCCGAGAAAACCAGATCAAGCGTGTGTCCTTTTATATGCGTTGGGCCGATGACATGTTGGGACAGCCCCATGGTTGTCATGGCGGCCATGAAGTCCTGAGCCGCCCCGGATACAGCGGCCTCGGCATGGAAGTTGAGATCCCCCAGGACCATCATCCTAGGGATCCTCAACACCAAGTCCGAGACCACCTCCGTCAGCTCAGGCAGGGAGTCTGATGGGCAGCAGGGTGGGCGGTACACCAACAGAATCCCTAATCTGTCCCGGGTACCCAACACAGTTCAGGGGAAGTCACTGTTCCACTGTATCCTGCGTTAGTCAGGACACATTTGGAGTACCATGTCCAGTTCTGGGTACCCCAGTTTAAGAAGGACATTGACACATTGGAGTGCATCCAGAGAAGAGCAACCAGGGTGGTGAGGGTTCTGGAAACCCAAGTTCTATGAGGAATAGTTGAAAGAGCTGGGTATATTAAGTCTAGAGAAGAGATGATCAAGGGGAGGCATGATAGTGGCCTTCAAAGAACTGAAAGGCTGCCATGCAAAAGATGGAGCAGATTTGTGCTCTGTTGCTCCTGTGGGTAGGGCTAGAACCAATGGGTAGAAATTGCAGGGAAGCAAATTTTGATCAAACATTAGGAGAAACTTATTAACAGCCGGTTCAGCAGTGGAACAGGCTGCCTCGGGAAGTGGTGGGCTCTCCTTTGCTGGACATATTTAAGCAGAGGCTGGATGGCCATCTGTCAGGGATGCTGTAGCTGTACCCTGCAGTGGAGAGCCTACAGTGAGTAGGGACCAGATGATCTCTGAGGTTCCTTCCAACTCTATACTTCTGTGATTGCTTAGGGCCTAACTACACGTGAAATTAAACACTTATTTGAAAAAGCCTTCTCAGCACTGCTACTTTATAAGGGAAAAGCAGTTGATTGGTGAGGAAAGGTGATCAAACTGCAAACAGTAAATAGCGCCTCTCCTCTGTTCTGCTGTCCTGCCACAGAAGCTGGAGAATAGGGACGGGTGGGGCAGGGTAGGGCCCTTCCTAGCTAGGAGGCCTCCTGCAACCTCTTTCTTCCAGGGAGGGGGGAAGCAAGGTAGTGTGCCAGCAGGAGAAGGCAGTGGCTGCTCCTACCTCCCCTCTCTTGCTCACCCTCTGGGCGCCGTGGCAGGCAAGATCGGGCCCGCAACGCCCCCGAGAGCGCAGCCCCCTCTGCCCGCGCAGCGCAGCGCAGCGCAGGTCGCCGAGGGGGAGCCGCCTCCGCCTCTCGCTCCCCTGCGCTCCCCTTCTGAGCGGTGCGGAGCTGGGGATCGGGACCAGCGAGCTCCATCCTCCACCCGCCCAGCGGGAGCGGGCGGCTGCGCCGGCGAAGGCGGCGGCTGCCTCTCCCAGCTGGGCGGAGGCGGCGACTGCTCCCGCAAGGCGCGGCTGCTGCCGCCTCTCACTCGGCGCCTCTCCGGGCTGCGGAGGTGCGCCTGGCTGCTCCTGCCTCGCCTCCCGCGCTCGCCCTCGCTGGCCACCACCGTAGGGTGGATTGGGCCCATCGGGGCGGCGGGAGGGCGAGCGCAGCCTCCGCTGCCCGCCCGCGGGCGCGTGCTCTGGGCAGCGCAGCGCAGCGCAGCGCGCGGGGCTGGCCACGCGGGGAGCCGGCGCCTCGGCACTTCCCTTCGCGCAGCCCGCGGGCGGCGGCCGGCCCGGTGAGCTGCCCCCCCCCCCGCTGTGCTGTCCGCAGCCGGGGGGGGAGCGAGAGCGAGCGGGACCCTCGGGCCCCATTTCCCGAGCGAGGCGAAAGACGTTTGCTTCTCGGGAGGGGAGCAAAGGCGGATCTTGACGGAAGAGTGAGGAGCGGAGGCATCACGCTGGCAACGAGGGTCCGCCCAGTTAAAGCAGCGGGCTTCCCCGGAGTAACCTGTGGCTGCGAGAGCTGGACCGTGAGGAAGGCTGAGCGAGGGACGGTGGATGCTTTTGAGCTGCGGGGCTGGAGGGAAATTCTGAGAGCGCCTTGGGCTGCCAGAAGATCGAACCAGTCCATGCTCCAGGGAAGAAGGCCAGGCTGCTCCCTCGAGGGAAGGATACTGAAGGGCTTTGGCCGCGTAACGAGAAGACGGGACGCCCTGGAGAAGATGCTGAGGCTGGGGAAGGTGGAAGGCAACAGGAGGAGGGCCCGGCCAAGGGCAAGCTGGAGGTGCCGGACTCGGCCTTGGGGGCCGGGGGTGGCGACGGCCGACGGGCGCTCTGGCGCGGGCTGGCCCATGAAGTCGCGAACAGTCGGAAGCGACTGACCGAATAAACAACAAATCCGCCTATTCAGACTCCCCAGCCTGGTGCCCTCCAGAAACACCGGACTACAACCCCCATCGCCCCAATCCGCAAGCTCGCCGGGGCGCTGTGCGCTGTAGCCCAGCACATCTGGGGGGCGCCAAGCGCGCTCTTCCGCAGGCCAGCATCCCCTCGGCGGGAATTTCCCAGCAGCCCTCTCTTCCCTCCCCGGCATCTTTGGAGAGGCGATTGGCCAGCGTCCCTCTACCCCCTGCCCGTCCTCTCAGCATCCCGCCCCCCCGTTGCTAGGATGCGACGTCTTTCCTTCCCTCGGCTTCTGTTTGGCTGACGGGGCCACGTGATCCAGCGGCTCCCCGCCATTGGTTTTCGAGGAGCCACGTGGCTGTTCAATCCGTTGGAAACCCGCCGGGAGCGGCTGGGCGGAGCTGCTGTTGCTAGGCGACGGGAGAGCGCGCGGGGCCTACCTCGCTCCGCGGCGCGCTGCAGGTGAGGGGGCCGCCGTCGCGGGCTTCGCGGGCAAGCGTGGTTTGGGGCTCCCTTATCCTGAATTCTGTACCCCGGGGGTTGGGAACATCAGCAGCCGTTAATTTCCAAAAAGGGAAGCTGTTCATTTGAGGCTGTAATCCCAGATAGATCGCCGTGTGGCTGTGATGCGCGAAAGGCACTCTGCACGTGCTCAGACGCAGTTTCTCCTGTACTCATTTGAAGCATTTTCACCCCGCCCTTCAGCAGGAAGGACTCTCAGAGCGACTAGCAGATCAGTACTCCCCCCACCCCGCCCCACCCCGGCCCGCCGCCTCAGGGCATCTCTCGTTGTTCAGGTTCAGTCGTGTCCGACTCGTCGAGACCCCACGGACCATGGCGCGCCAGGCCTTCCTGCCCTGCGCTCTCTCCCGGAGCGTGCTCAAGCCCGCATTCATTGCATCGGTGATGCTATCCAGCCATCTCACCCTCTGCCCAGGGCATCTCTACACCAGCCTAAAATCCTGCATTTAAAACAGGGCTTTCTGCTTCCGTTTTAAATGCAGGGTCACAAGGACTCCCCATTTAACATGCTTCCCCCCTTCTCCCCTGAGGCTTCCATTGTCTTTCATTAATCTCTCTCCTCTTCTTGCCGCTTTAACTCTTTTCACTGAGGAAACTGAAGCTGAACACCGGGGGCAATTTGGTAGCTCATTATCTGCGATCTATTTAAAAACGGAAAGAAGGGCATTTAGTGCAGGACACACCTTGAATGATCCAGGTGTCATGTAAAGATGGTGAAGGCACCATCTCAATCGCAGGATAAAAGCTCTGTGTGAAGGAGCCCTCAGGTTGATATGGTTGCCCCGCCTTTTTTCTGGCAGGCCCCCTCCCTCATTTCATAACACCTCCATGCCAGGTGGAAATTCAGCCGGTGATGCATCTTCTTTCACAACATCTGTATGCTGGGTAAAGCTTCACCTGCTGAATGCCTGCCTTTCACCCCACTGCAACAACCCTACTGTGGAGCTGGGCTTTTAAAGTTAAAGGCCCCTTCTCAGGTATTGCAGCCTGGCAACACTTTTTCCAGGAAAGGCAAGGGAGAAACTGAGCCTCTCCAAGTGCAAGCAAACACACAAGATTTCTTGTAATTAGAATTGTCTTTATGAGAATGATCTGTAGCTCTAAAAAAATTGGATGCAAAAAGGCCCATGAAGCCAGTATATGTGCCTACTGTTTTTCACAGTCTTTGTGCACAGCAGTAACTACCATTACAAGCTATTGGAAGAGTTCCTTCTTCTCTTTTCTTTTCTCTCTTCTTCAGGCTGACATTTAAACTGGAGGCATTTAGGCTCAGTTCAGGCAGTCCTCCAAACAATTATTTGGAGGATCAGGAATTAGTATTATTGTTTATTACATTTCTATACTGCCCAATAGCCAAAGCTCTCTGGGCTGTTTACAAAAATTAAAAACATTAAAAATATAGCATACAGAGGTTAAAAGCCATTTACATAAAAACATTTACATCAACAGACAATATACACAAGAGAATATGTATCTAAAACAACTTCAAGCAAGCAATCTCAAGCAAACAATGATAACCATAAGACAATCCAGGATCGATTAAAACTCATCATATGCTGCCACATGCCTGGGAGAAGAGATAGGTCTTAGCCTGGCGCCAAAAAGGTAACAGTGTTGGAGAAAAGAGTTATCACAGGATTGCACAACAGTTCCCTATGTTTGGGTTTATGCTAATCAGCATTTGCCATCACATCTGAATCATGCAAAGGTGGTTAGTGTGCTAATCTCCTAACCATTGTTTGCAAACCCACTTAAACCGTTGTTTCAAATCATAATTTGGAGTTAAGTGCTAACCATAGTTTGTCTGATGTCATGCCAAACTATCCAACATAGCGGGAAAAGTAAAAGAGGTGTCATTCCACTAACCACCTGATGTACTGATGCCCGAGAATGGGAGTGGGCAACTTGTGGACCTCCAGATGTTTGGCCTACAACTCCCGTCATTCCTAATCATTGGCTATGCTAGCTAGAGTTGATGGGAGCCATAGGCCAAAAACATCTGGAGGGCCACAAGTTGCCCACCCTTGCTCTTCGTTGTTGTTGTTCAGTCGTTCAGTCATGTCCGACTCTTCGTGACCCCATGGACCATAGCACGCCAGGCCTTCCTGTCCTCCACTCTCTCCCAGAGTGTGCTCAAGTCCATATTCATTGCATCAGTGATGCTATCTAGCCATCTCATCCTCTGCTGTCCCCTTCTCCTTTTGCCTTCAGTCTTTCCCAGCATCAGGGTCTTTTCCAGAGAGTTTTCTCTTCGCATTAGGTGGCCAAAATATTGGAGCTTCAGCTTCATTATCTGTCCTTCCAATGAGCAGTCAGGGTTGATTTCCTTTAGGATGGACTGATTTGACCTCCTTGCGGTCCAGGGGACTCGTAAGAGTCTTCTCCAGCACCACAGTTCGAAATCATCAATTCTTCTTTAGCATGCTTATTTTTCTTGTATTTAGTAAACAACAAAGCTAAAAAAGTACCCCATGTTAATGTTTTGTCCCAATACTCCATAGGCATTTGACCTGAAATATCTGAGGAATAAAATTAAAGCACACTTTGATTGTGCCCTCATTGCTTAGAAGCCTCCAAACTCAGACGCTTCCAAGATTCCTGTTCCATGCCAGGCTGAACCTGGCAGGGCAGGAGGTGTTGCAGAGGCGATCTTCATCTCCCTGTCCTCTGTCTTTGGCGATTTTCGCTTGACTGGCTTTTCATCTTGTCTAGTGAGGGTGCTTTGGAGTGGGAGGGAAGAAGGCTGGAGGAAGCTCACAATATCTTGTATCTTGGCCTCTCTGGTCTCCTCCCCTCCCCACCCACCAGAATGCCCCCTTTCCTCTTCCTCCGAGGTTGCTTTTCTGACCTCAGAAGGCAGCCAGCGTTGTCTTTCCATGCCACCTGCAAGGGGGTGGAGGAAGGGGGTGGATCTCCGACTCCCCCTTCAGAGCGCTGTGTCCGACCTCGGAAGGATTTTTCTGAGTAGTCCTATAGTCCCTGTGACACTCAGAGACTATAGCATTACACTCTTAATGTGATTTAAGTGTTGTTTTATTTATTTATTTATTTATACCCCGCCTTTTTTCCTCTTGCAAGGAACCCAGGGGCAGCTTACATTATCCTCCTCCTCCTCTCCATTTTATCCTCACAACAACAACCCTGTGAGGTGGGTTGGGCTGAGAGTCTGTGACTGGCCCAAAGTCACCCAGTGAGCTTCCATGGCCGAGTGGGGACTAGAACCTGGATCTCCCAGCTCCCAGTCCAACACTCTTGCCACTACACCACACTGGCTCTGCCAGTATTATGTATTATGTATTATGTAGAAACGTTGACTGGAATATTTGTAAAAATGTAAAGAGAATATCATGTACTTCCCTGACATTGTTTAAATTTAAGAAAAAAGAAAGGTACTGTTCAGTCGTTAAGTCGTGTCTGACTCTTCGTGACCCCATGGACCATAGCATGCCAGGCCTTCCTGTCCTCCGCTCTCTCCCGGAGTGTGCCCAAGTTCATGAAAACTGTTGACACGCTAATTAATTTTAGCAGCCCAAAGAAATATGCATGATATGCTGACAACTACTCATCTTCAACTGTCTTTCACTGAGGTTGTTGGGGCACCTTCAGTTTAGCTGTCGCTATTTAGTAGTTCCATTTCACTCTGGGACATTTATCTATTTAGTGGCATATATGTATTCTCTCACATACTTCCTAAGGATAATCACCTGAAAAGCCTGAATTATAACTTTGAAACTGTCAAGCTTGCCTAATATTGTATTTTAATTGGCATACATTCATTTTTACTAATGAACATATGAAACAGAAAATTTTCCGCAAAAAAAATAAAGCACTGGGAATATTTTCTGCCCCACATCAGTGGTCCAAATTAAGCCACCATCAAGCCCCTTGACTATAATTCTAATTAGGAGGGGACTTGAGCCTAAGAGGATATGTACACAGTATCCATGTGCATGCATGCATCTTCCTACTGATTGGGACAAGTCTAACCATGTGGTATGGATTCTCAGGGGTGTGTATGATCATGTAG
Organism: Heloderma suspectum; assembly: GCF_057233095.1. NCBI lineage: Eukaryota > Metazoa > Chordata > Lepidosauria > Squamata > Helodermatidae > Heloderma > Heloderma suspectum. The sequence goes on along the minus strand of NC_139460.1, from coordinate 324,758,256 downwards.
GCTGATAGTGATCTCAATTCTCGTGAGTACCAGTTCTCATGTAGACCAAACAGCACCAGCCACGCACACAAGGGAGGTAGCAGCATTTTGGGGAACCCCAAGGTTTGCAGAAGTACAAAAAATATTTAGAAAAAAATCCCTAAAGGAGGACCCCCCCCCCCCGCCTAATGTTTTGTTCAATGGTATGCTGACTTAACTGCTAAGGAAAACTGGGAGAGAATGGGAGTGAAATGGAGTGACTAAAACCTTGAACTGAATCACTTCACATTGCAACATCATTTTGCAGGTCCAACTTGTAAAATTTAATTCTGAAGCAAGATGATTTGTATTTATTCAAAATCAAAAATAGATTTGAATGTATGTTAAAGAAAAGGCTGTACATTTTTATTCAGAGATACACAGTCCTTCATGTTCTAATTATATTGCAGGTCACTTACTCTGAGAGTTGCTTGACGTCTGACGATGGGAGATGTCCTTGCTTATGAAGCAGATCTGCTTGGAATGGTGAAGGAGGTGCGTGTTTCTTTCAGAAGCGGGAATTAGCTTAACGTTCTACCCAGTGATCCAGAACTGTTATACCTCTGTTGCACAATTTTGTTAGTTTGGGAAAATACCAAACTGGCTTTGAAGTTAAGATAATGCAAACAAGTTTTAACTGGCACCACTCTCCCTGCTCTGCCAGTAAGACCTCCACTGTTGTAATGAACTCATATTGCCCTAAGTAGAATCTTAAAACCAGCAATTGCGACAGTTGTTCTGAGCCAGAATTTTCAAAGTCCTGTTTAATTCTAAGCTTCTTTTAGAGCCTGAGGTTCCGCATCTGTTCTGCTCCCATTAGCCATGAGATGAATTGCGAACACATGACCACTTGGATACAGTCCACACTGCCACAATCAACTTGGTTGCCTGTTTCTATATTCACTCTATATGTACCATCTGCTTGCAGAAAAGCTTTGCAGTATTTTAGGAAGGAGCGTGACTGCATTTTAAATACTTGAATTGTTTTAATTGGTTTTTATTATAAGCCACTTTGGGACCCGCTATGGCTAAAAGGAGGCCTATAAATACAGCAGATCGATACATAGTTTCCTCCAATCTGTCACCGTTTGTCACAAACATGCCCTGTTTTTTGCCCAACACCATTCCAGGTCAGCTGCCTATTTTGAAAGACCTTAATCTAATTATTCTCCTCTTCAGTACTATATTCTTCTGTCATTAAGAAGATTACTGCAATGCGTTATACGTGGGGCTGCCTTTGAAAACGGTCCGGAAACTTCAGCTGGTCCAAAATAGGGCAGCAAGATTGTTAACAGGGACTGGCCTGCAAGCTCATATTATGCCAGTACTTTTCCAGCTGCACTGGCTGCCAGTCCATTTCCGGGCCCGATTCAAAGTGCTGGTGTTAACATTCAAAGCCCTTAACGGCTTGGGGCCAGGTTACCTGAAGGATCGCCTCCTCCCATATGTGCCTGCCCGGACCTTAAGATCATCATCAGCGGCCCTTCTCCGTGAGCCCCTGCCAAAGGAAGTGAGGCGGGTGGCTACTAGGAGGAGGGCTTTTTCTGCTGTGGCACCCCGGCTCTGGAATGAGCTCCCTAGTGAGGTTCGCCTGGCGCCTACATTGTACTCTTTTCGGCGCCAGGTGAAGACCTTTTTATTTTCCCAGGCATTTTAGCTTTCTAAATTTTTATCTTTGCTGTTTTAAATCTGTATTTTAAACTCCTGCACTGCTGCTAGGTTTTATTGTAGTTGTATTGTTATATTGTGGTTTTAATGTTCTATATATTTTAAATTGTTTTATTGTGTGTTGTTTGGTTTTAGTTTTTGTGAACCGCCCAGAGAGCTTCGGCTATTGGGCGGTATAGAAATGAAATAAATAAATAAATAAATAAATAAATTAACATGTTGCCTATTACTGTAGTGTGTGAACAGATCAGGCCTAGGCTGCACCATATATCCTCTTCCCTGAGACTAAGTCCCGTTGAACTCAGTGGGACTTTGGTTTGAGTAGAGATGTCTGGGATTGCTGTGGTACTGTGTTTCTTTCCCATTAGCTAATATGAAGGAGATCAGTTGTGAAAGAAGAAAGGGAAAAGTCTTTCAGAACTTTTGACATTTTTGCCCCAAAGATGGACATTTGCTCTGTTGTTTTGGCTTTTCGTAGTCTTCCTTTGCTCATGCATTTAATGGGAATTATCGCTACAGATTCTCATGTGCCTTCTTGTGTTTGCAGTATTTGGACTTTGCAGAATTTGAAGATACTGTGAAAACATTTACAAAGGAATGTAAAATAAAAGGAAAGCCATTACCTAAAACTGGAGGTAGCTCTGTGAAGGACTCCAAGGCTCTAATAATTCAGGTAACATCTTTCTGTTTTATGAAATGAACATTTGGTTGGTTGGAAAAATAAGATGTTTCTAATTCTGTGTTGGGGCTTTTGTTTGCAACTCTATTATCATTTTTAACATGCATCTGTGAGATGAAAATGGCATGCAAGAATTTCAAATTTGTTTGGTTTGGAAACACAAATAACAGCCACCAGCTAGACAACTACATTGGTAATAATTCCTGAAGATTTTAGCATTTAACTCTGTTTAACTCTAAATTTTTGATTTGATTTATTAAATTTATATCCCATTAAATCTGAAACTGCTCTAGCTTGTTTATGTCAGTTTCCCATATTGGATGTGTTGCATGGTCCACCTGATACCTGTTCCCCTTTACACCATCAGCCCAGCATCCACCATCTGTCCCATCCTGGGCCCACTGATAAGATCACCTCATTAACTATCCATAATGTGAACCGCCCAGAGCTTTGGCTATTGGGTGGTATAGAAATGTAATATTAATAAAAAAATAATAGCTAAATGACTCATCCTCCATGTTCAGAGGCAGTATACCTCTGAATACCACTTGTTCCAGAGCATACAGTGGGGGAGTTGGGAAAGCACTTTCCTTTATGCCCTGGTTGTGGGCTTCCCAGAAGCATCTTGCAGGTCACTGTTGGAAACAAGATGCTGGGCTAGATAGTCCTCTTATCTAATCCAGACAGACATTTCTACTGTTCTTACTGCAAAAGGGTTTGCCACTGTGTCGAAATGTGAGTGTCTCAAAGCTAGGAAGCTATTTCTTGGAGGTGGAAGAATCGGCAAGTTAGTCATTGGGGGTGTACATTGGCACTTGGTAGAGGGTGGAGTTCCTTACAAAGCTGGAACATAAAAAGAGCCCTGCAGAATCAGACCAAAGGCCTATCTAAATCAGCATCCCATTTCCAATGAGATATCTATGGGGAAGCCCACAAGCAGGACTTGAATGCAATAGCTCTCTCTCGGATGTGTTGTCCATCAACTGGTTTCAGAGGCACCATCTTGGAGATAGTATAGAGCTATCATGATTACCAGTTATTGATAGCCTTATCCTCCATGAATTTGCCTTATTTCCATTTAAAGTCGTCTAAGTTGGTGGATATCACTACATCTTGTGGAGGTGAATTCCATAGTTTAACTATGTGATGTGTGAAGAACTGCTTCCTTTTGTCTGACCTGACTCTTCCACCATTTAGCTTCATCGTATGAGCCCACTGGGTTGTAGTATTATGAGAGAGGGAGCAAAATGCTTTTCTATCCACTTTCTCCAAACCATGAATAATTTTATATATCTCTATCATGTCCCCACAGACTTGCCTTTTTTCTAAACTAAACAGCTCCAAATGTTGTAACCTTGTAGGGGAGTTGCTCCAGATCCTTGGATTATTTTGGTTGCCCTTTTTGCACCTTTTCCAGCTCTGCAATATCCCGTCTTGTGGTTGCACCATAGATTTGTATAAAGGCATTATGATATTGGCAATTTTCTTTTCAATTCCTTTCCTAATAATCCTTAACATGGAATTCGCCTTTTTCACAGCAGCCGCATACTGGACAACATTTTTGTTGATTTATTCACCACAACCCCAAGATCTCTTTCCTGGTCAGGTGCTGTCAGCTAAAGCCCAATCAGTGTATATGCAAAATTAGGATTTTTTACCCTAATATTTTTACCACTTTACAGTTGCTTACACTAAACCACATTTGCTATTTCAACGCCTGTTCACCCAGTTTGGAGATGTCCTTTAGAAACTCTTCACAACCCTTTTTCGTTTTACCACCCTGAATAATTTGGTGTTACCTGCAAACTTGGCCACCTCACCCCTAACTCCAGGTCATTTAGGAACAAGTTAAAAATGCTGGTCCCAGTTCAGATCATTGGGGAACCCCACTTTGAATATTCCTTCATTGTGGGAACTGTCCAGTTATTCCTGCTTTCTGCTTCCTGTTCTTTAACCAGTTACTAATCCATAAGAGAACCCATGCTCCTATTCCATGACTGCTAAGTTTGTTCAGGAGCGTTTGGTGAGGGACTTTGTCAACAGCTTTTTGAAAGTCCAAGTACACAGTGTCTACCAGATCACAGCTACCCACATTCTTGCTGACACTCTCAAAGAATCCTAAAAGGTTAGTGAGCCAGGACTTACCTTTGCAGATGCCATGTTGATTCTTCTTTAGCAAGACTTGATCTTCTATATGCGTGATGATTTTATCTTTAATAATGCTTTCCACCAATTTACCCTGAACATTCATTAAGCTAACCAGCCTGTAATTTCCTGGATTCTTCCTGAATCCATTTTTAAAAATTGGTGTTACATTGGCCACTTCTCAGTCCTCTGGTTGTCAGCCTCAGTTGAAGAGGATAACTGAGGGCAATGAGAAAGTTGTCTGACACCCCCCCCCCCAGTCACATCCATTACCAGTGTGTGTAAGTTCAAGTGTTGTGGTTGAGTTTCCTCCAGTTACCCACCTCTCATTCGTGAAAGATGGCATGAGCTATGGAGATGGGCTATATTGTATGGAGCCCCCCCCCCCCCCCGGTAGGTAGCAGGTAACCATGAGTTGGCTGGAGGCAGGGGGTGTCTCTTGTGTTTTCTGAATGCAAATGTTTTAAAACATTATGTTATATAGTAACCTACCCTGAGCCTTAAAACTAAGTAACAGCAAGAATTGCTGTTGAACTGCTGCCATGAATGCTTCTCCAAGTGCCTATATTGTTCAGACTTGGTACAGGAATGGTGTCCTTAATTAGGTGCTCTTGATCAGTCTTCCTTCTAATGAGCAGATTGGTTCCAGAAAGAGATTAGAAAGGGACTTTTGGAACGTGTACAGATAAGGTATTTCAGCTATAGTACCGAAGGGAGTGAGTTGTCAAATACATAACTACTCCTTTTTCCCCCCTTTTCTTTGAAAGGATCTGCTAACGTCCTTTACTGATGGAGACCAGGACGTCTTCTTTGAACTCTGGGAGGAGCATATTCCCTCCTCAATCCGAGACAATGAGGCTGTTGCCCAGAAGCTGGAGTTCTACCTTCACATCCATTTTGCCATCTTCCTCTTAAAGCACACAGTGGGAAAGCCTGTATGTTTGCTTTTCTCTAAGTTTGGCCTTGCAGGCTTTTTGGCTGTCTAGTCAAGTGAGTGGAGGAGGCTGTGAATTAGTCAGCAGTTGAGTCCCCATGTCTGTGTACCGTTTATTAGATTCAACCCCTTTTCCAGTTAGCTTTTAGATCAGGCTTGTGGCTTCGGCTGGGTTCTTATTGAGGTGGTCAACCTGAGTCCCAGTCTATATCATATGACTGAGTCCTTCTTTATACAAAAGATAGAATAAAAATCCCTCCCTATGGGGAATTAGCTTTGCTTTCTCACTGACATGTTAGCTTTCTCTGTGCTAAGCGCTATTTCGGGGGTGGGGGGTGGATTCCATCATGTGGTTCCACTCAGATATAGGTTGAATTCAGACACTCCTCCAAGCTGTTGTTTGGAGGCAGGCTTGAGCTCATGTGCTCCATCCTCTCCTTGGTCTGTGTGTGTGGGGAGGCGATTGGAAACTTTGGTTCTGATTTGCAGCAAACCATAGTTGGCCATTAATTTTTGTGAACTGCCCAGAGAGCTCGGGCTATTGGGCGGTATAGAAATAAAATGAATAAATAAATAAATAAATAAGCAAGCATCTGAATTCAACAAACTGCATCACTTGGGTTTGTGGGCAAAGTATGGTCTGAGCAAACCATAGTTTGTTGCATTCAGACACTAATGGCAAACTATGATTTGCTGCTATGCCAACAAATTTGGAACACTCAACAGTGGCCGCAAGACTGGAAAAGGTCAGTTTACATTCCAATTCCAAAGAAGAGCAACGCCAAAGAGTGTTCAAACTACCGCACAATTGCGCTCATTTCACATGCCAGCAAGGTGATGCTCAAAATCCTACAAGCTAGGCTTCAGCAGTATGCGAACCGAGAACTACTGGAAGTACAAGCTGGGTTTCGAAGAGGCAGAGGAACTAGAGATCAAATTGCCAACATTCGCTGGATCATGGAGAAAGCAAGAGAATTCCAGAAAAACGTCTATTTCTGCTTCATTGACTACACTAAAGCCTTTGATTGTGTGGATCACAACAAACTGTGGCAAATTCTGAAAGTGATGGGAGTACCAGACCACCTTACCTCTCTCCTGAGAAACCTGTATGAGGGTCAAGAAGCAACAGTAAAAACCAGACACGGAACAACCGATTGGTTCAAAATTGGGAAAGGAGTACGACAAGGCTACATATTGTCACCCTGCTTATTTAACTTATATGCAGAGTTCATCATGAGAAACGCCGGGTTGGATGAATCAGAGGTCGGAATTAAGATTGCCGGGAGAAATATCAACAACCTCCGATATGCAGACGATACCACCCTAATGGCAGAAAGCGAAGAGGATCTCAAGAGCCTCTTGTTGAGGGTGAAAGAGGAGAGTGCAAAAGCTGGTTTGAAACTCAACATTAAAAGAACTAAGATCATGGCATCTGGCCCCATCGTTTCCTGGCATATAGAAGGGAAAGAAATGGAAGCAGTGACAGATTTTACTTTCTTGGGCTGCAAGATCACCGCAGACGGTGACTGTAGCCATGAAATTAAAATACGCTTGCTCCTTGGGAGGAAAGCTATGGCAAACCTAGGCAGCGTAGTAAGAAGCAGAGACATCACCTTGCCGACAAAGGTCCGTCTAATCAAAGCTATGGTTTTCCCAGTAGTAATGTATGGCTGTGAGAGCTGGACTATAAGGAAGGCTGAGCGCTGAAGAATTGATGCTTTTGAAGTGTGGTGCTGGAGAAGACTCTTATGAGTCCCTTGGACTGCAAGGAGGTCAAATCAGTCAATCCTAAAGGAAATCAACCCTGAGTGCTCATTGGAAGGACAGATACTGAAGCTGAAGCTCAAATATTTTGGCCACCTAATGCGAAGAGGAAACTCCCTGGAAAAGACCCTGATGCTGGGAAAGACTGAAGGCAAAAGGAGAAGGGGATGGCAGAGGATGAGATGGCTAGATAGCATCACCGATGCAATGAAAATGAACTTGAGCACGCTCCCGGAGAGAGCGGAGGACAGGAAGGCCTGGCGTGCTATGGTCCATGGGGTCACGAAGAGTCGGACACGACTGAACGACTGAACAACAACCAGAAGAGAAAGTTTCTAATCCCCCCTTATGCATAGAGAAAGGGAAATGCATGAGGCTCATTGGTGCTTGTTCCTGATCCTCCAGATCAAGTATTTATTGCATCAGTGACCAGGCCTTACAGTGCAACCCTAAACACACTAGGGAATAAGCCCCATTGAACACAGTGGGACTTACTTCTTCTGAATAAGCATGCATAGGATTGCACTGGGTCCCAAACATTTTAGATCCTGCTGCTCTTTATGCAAGTACAAAACACCTTTGGGTGCCTGGGTTTCCAGGTTAGTTCCTACTCCTTCCTGCCCTCCAGGCATAAGTATGCCTGCACAGAAGAGAGAGCATCTAAGGAACACTGCTTGTGTCTCATCAATGGTGAGCCACAGATGTGTGACTTTTATAAAATGTTTGGGATTCACTTGAAAGGAAGCAACATAAACTTTAATAATACTTATGAAACTGGAGCAACATCTCTCACACACACAAAATTACAGCCGTTTGTCTTAGTAATAAAGGACCAAAATAGTTCAGCGGCTGTGAAGAGTCCTTTTAAATGGCACAATAAGATCACCTGCAGGCTGCCTGCAGTATTTAATAGGTGAGAATTGATGCCATCTAGAAATAGAGAGTCCTGCTGTGTGGCCCTTTGCTTTCTCCTAGTTTGGGTCCCTGCTCAATTAGAACTGCTGGGCAAGTGTTATTGTGCTATTGGCCAGTCACGTCTGGTCAAAAATGCAGGTATCTTTAAAGTAACTCTCGCAAAAGCTGCAGAACAAAGAATGTTCTGTATCTCCAGTGTTCCCAATAGAGCTGAAAGAATAAAAAAATCCTCCCCTTTTTTGTTTGATGATTGCTGTGTTGCATGTTTCTGAGACCAGAAAAATGTCAGAGTAGAAACTCAGTCATCTTCTTTTTGCATCCAAGTGAAATGCAGGAAACAAGAAAGCATAATTAATAAGTGCCTTTAATAATAATTAGCACTTACATAGTGCTTTAGAATGTTCATGTGCTTCACATGTATTATCTCAGAGGTCCTTCCAACAATCCTGTAAAATAGATTAGTATTATTATCCCCATATTTTGCAAGTGGGGGGCCTGAGGCTGAGAGAGCGGCTTGTCTAAGGCCACCTGTTGGCAGCAATAAGATTTGAACAGGGGTCTCCTTGGTTCATGGCCACTTAGCCACTGTGCTCCACTTGTGTAGTCTGAATATGAATGCTTTCAGTGCCTAAAGACGTTTTCGTGTGCAAGACAAGAGAGTAATAGGGCAAATGTGTATTCTAACAATTTGTCATCCCAGAGCTGCCTGGCTTCTTCCATTTCTGCCATCCTGGCCCCCCTGTGGGTTCCATCTCTGGCTCCCTGCATGCTTTCTGAGCAGTTCCTTGTGGAAAGAGGTGGCTCATATAGAACCTAAACCTGTGTTGTGGAGTTTGAGGAAAAATTAATTTGGGAATCCTGCATTAATACATCAAGCTAGTGAGACCACAGTAAATTGCCGCCTTTTGACAGCTGCCAATCACATTCTGTGTAAACTGTAAGGTTGCTTTCCAAATAGCTGATTTGTGTTTCTTCCTTTTCTAAGAACAAAGCAGCTTTGGATGAAAGGATTTCATGTTTTAAAACTTACCTGGAGACCAAAGGGGCAGCCCTGAGCCAGACTACAGAATTCCTTCCATTTTATGCCTTGCCTTTTGTTCCCAACCCTATGATTCACCCATCCTTCAAAGAACTTTTCCAGGTATGTACTAGATTTGTTCAAGAATGATGGATAGTCACTTTTCTGTTAGATGCAGAATAATGTTTAGCCCAATAAGGTTTATATATTGTTGTCTTCACCCAAAATTGTGGAACATGGGCCTTTGTAATCTTATTTATTTAATGAACAAAAACATTTATATTCCACCTTTCTGTCTTCTAAAAAAAAGATCCCAAGACAATTAACAAATGAAAGGCCTCCTGTTGAATCCTGTATGGAAGAAACACCTCTTTTCAACACCTCTTTTCAGAAGGCCAGCAGTGATGGGGCCATACCGGCCACTCTGAAGGGCATTCCACAACTGGTGCTGTGAATGAAAAGGCCTATTTTTGCTGCATCTTGGACTGTGTGGGAACAGAGAGTAGGACCTTTCATGTTGATCTAGGTGTTTGGCTGGGTACACGTGAGTGGAGATGGCTGTTAAGATACCCTGATCTCAGATCATTTAAGGCCTTACAGGTTAAAATTAGCATACTGAATTGCTCTTGGAAGCAAACTGGTAACCAATACATATGTTATAGTTCTGGAGGGATATGCTTTGTATACTTTGTGCCAGTCAAAACTCTGGTGGCTTCAATCTGGACCAGTTAATGTTTCTGAGTACTTTTCAAAGGCAGCCCAATGTAAAGCATATTACGTCGTCCAACCTAGATGTTGTTGTTGTTCAGTCGTTTAGTCATGTCCGACTCTTCGTGACCCCATGGACCATAGCACGCCAGGCCTTCCTGTCCTCCGCTTTCTCCCGGAGTGTGCTCAAGTTCATATTCATTGCATCGGTGATGCTATCTAGCCATCTCATCCTCTGCCGTCCCCTTCTCCTTTTGCCTTCAGTCTTTCCCAGCATCAGGGTCTTTTCCAGAGAGTTTTCTCTTCGCATTAGGTGGCCACAATATTTGAGCTTCAGCTTCAGTATCTGTCCTTCCAATGAGCAGTCAGGGTTGATTTCCTTTAGGATGGACTGATTTGACCTCCTTGCAGTCCAGGGGACGCAAAAGTGTCTTCTCCAGCACCACAGTTCGAAACCTAGATGTTACTAAGACCTTTAAAAATTGTGACTTGCTCGTGAGGAAACGATCCAGCGTGGTGTTTTCCTTTGCAAGCACTACTGTGCTCTTGTGCAGCTCCCATGGTGCTTGCACAGGATAACTTTACAGTGCACTGTGTGTCTAGAAAATTGCACTCCTCCAGCTTTGATGCCCAGTCCACATTCTGCAATCTCTCCAGCAGAACAACCAGTGGTTTCCTCTGCATACCCTCAATCATCTGATGCTCTATATATATATTACCAGGGAGCACATTTTAAGTTCTGTGTTCCTCTGACTTGCTTATTGGTGTGTAAAAATTGCAATGTGAGACATGTATTGTATGTAGTAAACAACATCTTTAGAAAGCAGTTTGGATTTGTGTGTGTTTCTTTTCTAGGATTCTTGGGAGTCTGATCTAAAAACCAGGCTGGAAGAATTCCTGTCTGCAACTCTAAAAGCAAGTAATGCCCCAAGACTTCTGACATTATATGTATCCTTTGCAAAATGCTCTAAATATAATTAGATTGTTGTCATTGTGAATTAACCCCTTTCAGGAAGTCATATTAATAGGGCTCGCACCCAATTAAAGACATTGTGTAGCTGGATCAATATACATTTGCATATGAACAAGACAATCCTTAGTTTTTAGCTGATGAGTACATACTGTGCAGCAGGGAAAGGGTATTCGGTCTAGGGCAAGATAGGAGGAATGCCTCTTCTAGGATGATGCCTGCTACCTGCATTTTTTGTAAGCACTTGTTTTAAAAATAATTAACACACTTCACAAATATACTCTTCAATTAATTGGGGACACCTTTTTTAATAGATAAAAAGGGATTTACCCAATGCTTCAATCGGTTGATCAAGTAAACATTGGAAGATAAAAATTAGGCAGGATTCAGGGTGGAACCATGGATTTTGCCTTAAGCTCTTGTCTTTAAGGCAGGGGTGGGCATCTTGTGGCCCTTCAGATGTTTTGCCTTGCAACTCCCATCTGCTCTAGCCAGCATGGCCAGTGGTGAGGGATCATGGGAGTTGTAGGCCAAAACGTTTGGAGTGCCTCAGGTTGCCCACCCCTGCTAAACCCTGGCTGTTGATTATCCTATGCATATTGAGGGTGTGATGACACATTTTGCAGGAGAGAGGCTTTGGGGAGGAGGAGGAGGGTACTAGGGCTGGGTGTATCCAATCTCGTCTGATCTCGGAAGCTAAGCAGGGTCAGCCCTGGTTAGTACTTGGATGGGAGACCGCCTGGGAATCAGGCTTCCTGCACTGAGCAGGGGGTTGGACTCGATGGACCCGATGGACTCCCTTCCAATCCTGTGATTCTGTGAGTCTATAATCCTTCCCCTACCCGGTTATTTTCGTCCTGCTGCTTCTTCCTAGCAGCCACTTTACCTCCTGCCCAGGCTGCAGGTGCATATCTGCAATGGAAATATTGATGTTTCTGTCATAAATATGGGTCTGGAACCCAGGCTTGGGGTGTGGGGAGAGCTGCTAGGGGGTAGTTCCAGTGGGAAGCCAGTGGGTAAAGAAAAGGTTAAGTGTCTTCCTCCCACCTAAAGCCTCTCTGCTATAAATTGTGTGCTTCTACCCTCAGTCTGAACAGAAGAAGGGGCAGCTAGGCATTAAAGAAGAGGCATTGAGGTGAATTGTGCAGTTCCACCTGCACTGATGACTTAAATGGCACAGTTGAATTAAAACTTCTGGAGTTACACTGGTCTGTGTCTTCCTCCTCTTTCGTGCGCCAAAGGAAAAAAGGCAATTAAGATATATCCTTCTAAATGTTTGACACATACGTATATGCTTGTTTATACGAGATTGCCATGGTTTAGAACCAGGTGGTTTTTGCCCAAGACAGCTGTCCCTGTGTGAACCTGCTCTTGGTAGCTGAGATCCCGATCATTGTCTGGTAGGATTTTATGAGATATTTCCCCAGCCTCAAGGCTTGTTTGCGTAGTTAGGAATAACCAAGGGTATCCATCTGCATATTAGTCTGCAGAGTCTGCTGCATCGTTAGGACAGGGTTAAAGCATGGCAGTGGAGCGAATGCTTGGCATGCCAAAGGTGCAGGTTTGAGTCCCAGGCATCTCCTTGTAAAAAGAATTCAACTAGCAGGGCAGCCAAAGACATCTCAAACTGAGACCATAGAGAACTGCTACCCAACAGAGCAGACAGTGCTGGCTAGATGGAGCCATCAGTAAAGCAGTGTAAGGCTGCCTCGTATGTTCTAATATTTGCCCGGGTTTTTCTTTCCTGCAACAAAAGGTACAAGTTAGGATAGGTCTGTGCTAGCTGTGTCTTGCCTCAGTTCTCAGATGTAATAGCTTGTGCCCTTCCCACTGTATTCTCTGTTTTGTCCCAATTACTCCTCCCTTTCTGGGGGCTTTTTTGTATGAAAGCTATTGCCCTCAGATGTAGATACCATAGCCTAACAGCAGAGCATATGCTCTGCATGCAGGTTCCCAGTTTCAATCTCTGGCATATCTAATTAAAAGGATCAGATAGGAGGGGTGGGAAAGACCTCTCTGTTCTGGAGAGCCTGGTGAGCTGTTCCCAGTCAGAATAGACAATACGAGGCTAGATGGACTGATAGCTTCCCATGTCCCTAGTTGGTTAAGCAAATGCTGGCTTCCATGCAGTGTCTCTTATGTGGACATCCCCACCACCTCTTATGCCTGAGAAGTTATTTATAAACAAACCACACCAAACCCCAAGAGGAATTGCAGGAGAGATTCACTGGGGAGACTCTTCAGAAGAAGCTGAAGATATTTTGAGTTTGAGGTAGGGGGTGGTACAGCATCTTTCACTTCATACTAGAAGCAGAAAGTGCATGAAGGAATTGACGTAGAACCCAAAAACGTAGGAGGAGGGGTGCTGGATCAGACCAGAGTCCTAGCTGGTCCAGCATTCTGTTCCACAGTTGCCAACCTGGTGCCTGGGGAAGCCCAAAAGAAGGCCATGTGAGCAAGACTACTCTCCTGCCCATGTTCCCCAGCAGCTGGTATTGGGGAGCCAGTTGCCTCTGATCCTGGAAGTAGCATATAGCCATCAGCACTAGTAGCCATTGATAGCCTTCTTCTGCTTGGATTTGTCTAATCCCCATATAAAATGTCCAAGTTGGTGGCCATCTCTACCTCTTTTGGCTGCAAATTCCATAGTTTAACTATGCGCTGTGTGAAGACATCCTTCTTTTTATTTGTCCTGAAGTTCCCACCATTCGACATGGGATGACCCGGTTGGATTCTAATATTGTATGAGAGAAGGAGAAAAACCTTATTGCAGGTTCTTGAACAAGTCACACTCTTGCTCAGTCTTGGTTCTTCATCTGTATCTCCACAGCATTGTTTTTCTGTGGAAAGCTCTATAGCAATGGTGAATAATAATGAGATTCAGTAGGTTTTCTTCAGAGGCATCATTCCGTTGTCAATGTAATGCCCATTTTCCTTAGCTTGCATTCTCTCACACGGCAGAAGGAGAACACTCAGTGCAGCCAAGGTAAATATGTAGATGTTCTGGAGATGACAGATATATTCACTTATGGCATCAGAATGTCTGTAATATATTTGGGTTCTGCTTCCTGGAGCCAAAAAGAGGAGTAAATCAAGGAAGTTACAAGGGCCATTATTTTTAAGCTCTGGGCATTTTTCACACATGAGGCTTAAAAACTGATCACAGAGGTAAAGCCTACATTGGGACAAATGTACTTCGGAGTTCTCTTCCATGATTTGTCATCCTGCCTTAATCACATCTGCATGTGGCTCAAGGGTGCATTTAGGAAAGAAACTACAGGTTAAGAGGAAATCAAGGAGTTTCAAACTCAGTGTCTTCCCTGTGAAGCTAATATGGGGAGTGGGGGAGGATATTTGCAGGGGGGAGTTGGACAATGAAAAGGAATGTTTAAAACATTTTCTTGTCCAGTAATTCTCCCTGTAAATGCCCCACATCATTGGGGAGACGGGGCAGAGTAAGTTCTCCTGATCATTGCCAAGATTTGGAGAAACCCAGAAAAAAATGCTTTGCTTAGCAGTGCCAAACAAAACACTGGGTAGGTATTTAGTGGCTGCAGTTTTACGGTTTGTGTTGTCAGAAAAAAGTGAAAACCTTTTTGATGGTGGGAAAATTGACGGAAGTGTCCTTGGAAAGTCTCTCAATTTTTCTGGTCTATTGAAGTTTTTGCTGAGATAGTATGGAATACAGGGTTGGTGTACTGGGGATACTTACCAGGGAGGCAAGTACCCTGCTCGCTGACTCTCTCTTGCAAATGGCATCTACATTCCTTCTCCAGCTAGGTTCCAGAACCAGAATCCAGCCACCTGGTGGCCAGTTTCAGGGGAAAATCAGCAGGTGCCTGAGAGGTTAAGGGAGAGCTGTGGCTCAGTGGTGGAGCACCTGCCTTCCACGCTGATGGTCCCAGGTTCAATCCCCAGCATCTCCAAGTAGGGCTAGGAAAGCATCCTGCCTGAAACCCTGGAGAGCTGCTTCCAGTCAGTATTGACAGTACTGGGCCAGACCTTATACAGGTCTGACTCTGTATAAGGCAGCTTCCGATGTTTGTATGCTCATCCCTCCCTCCTGCTGGTTTCCCACTGTAACTACCACCCCACCCTCTGCACCTGCAATTCCTGTCACCTCAGCAAACGTAATCTCAGCTGGTATTTTAAAGGTGAGGCACTTCTTGTGAATGCTGCTGTCTGTGTGTTTGTAATAAGATACAAAGGACAGCAGAGACTCTTTCCCAACGTTTTCAGTTAATACCTAGAATGTCTGTAACACCTGGGACTTTGCTTGCGCAGTGCCAGTGTTTCTGCAGCCCTGCAGTCTGGCAGCCAAATAAAAAGCTCTACAGGGAAAGTGTAAAGTGAACACAATTTCCAGCCAGCTCACTTTTTAGAGGCACCCTGAATGAAGCACTTCCTAGCTGGTGAGGAGTCAGCGGATTTTGCAGGTTAATGAAACAGAGTGACCTCAATAGATGCCCTTGAGCATCGTGTTCCTTCATGTCCAGCAACCTCCGAGGGCTTCAGCATGTCAGGCGTGCATAACTCACACTTGTTTATGGAAGGCAACATTTAGATCTGCCTTGCCAGGCTGCTCTTGGTTCATCTGTTACCTGTTCACTTTGCTCGCACTTCGCCATGAGCGCAGAGGTGGTTGCTCCTTTCCTTTTCCCAACAGGGTGCATTGTTGATTGTGTCACAGCCACATCCTGGAGTAATACTCCTGTGCAAAGCTCACACTTCTGAAACAGAAGTTATTTCAGGGTTAGTAAGAATAAGAGTATGTGAACTGCCCTGCAGATTCAGGCTAAAAGTCCCCTTAGTCCAGAACGCCAGCTCCAGCCGTGGCCGGCCAGACCAGATGGACAAATTCTGATAGAAATCCACTACCTCAAGAAGTGGTGATGGTCAGTAGCTTAGATGGCTTAAAAACAAAAGATCAGACAGATGTTAGTAGGGTAGCTCTATCAGCAGCTATAAGGCACCACAGCAAAATGTGGTACAAAGGTAGTATACCTCCGAGCACCAACAACAGGAGCAGGACATCACCATTGTGCCCTTCTTTTGGGCTTTTTAGAGGCATCTGGTTGACCAGTGTTAGAAAAGGAATGCTGGACTAGGTGATGGACTCTTGGTCTAAACCAGCAAGGAAATCCTTACATTCTTGTATATTTATACACAGCTGCACCTAACCAAGCCTTTCAATGTCTTTTAAAGGGGCTTCTAAATATTGATGCATGCATGCAACTTTCCCCTTCTAATAACTGCTGGGAGCATGACTATGGAATCCTGGAAAATTTTCCATGGAAAATTTTCCTCAGTGTTTGTTATTTAAAAAGCATCATTTAGTTTTGTCAGTAGTTTTAAGAAGACTGAAATACAAAAAGATATCTGTTTTTTCTGATCTTTGCCACAACTTGGGAAGCCTGGAAAAACGCTGTTGCTCAGTGGTATAGGACAAAATACTTGGTAGGCATCTGATGGCTGTGGTTGCACAGCTTATTTTGTTTCGGGACAAAATCAAAACAAAATGCTTTTCAACGGGGGGAAAAATTGACTGCAATGTCCTTGGAAACTTGCATAATTTTTCTGGTCTGCTCAAGCTGATGAAATGAAAATAGCAGAGGTGGGAGTGCAAAAAAATGCGTTTTTTTTTTGTTTCACTTGGCATTTCTTCAATAGATTTGGAGTTTTAGGGCTATTTTCCCTGAATGTAACCTTTGCTCCTCCAATTCTGCCACCCTCAGCTGTCCCTGTCTCCCATGCTGCTTCTTATGCCTGAAACCCTGTCCCAGAACATCTGTATCAGCTTTCCCCACCTGTCACGTGTTGACTACAACTTCCAGAATTCCCAGCCATACTGGCTGGGGATTATAGGAGTTGCACTCCAACACATCTGGAAGGTGCCAGGTTGAGGAAAGCTGATCTGTGTGATGTCCCCTGGTGCCAACCCTGCACAGGTGCTAAGCCCTCAATACTGTGCACTGCTGGCTTCTGCTGTAAACAGGCAGAGCTGATTTTCCCTATGCCTGAACCTATATAGAGGATTTGTACATCTGAATCAAATGCAATGAGTGTACTTTCATGAATCAGCTTATGCATGTCTTTTTGTACCCTAAATGTATTTATTTGTTGAAGTTATGAGTCGCCCTGTAGCTGAAGCTCTCAAGCAAATACATAATAAAAGCAAATACAATAAAACCAACAATAAAATACACATTAAAAAAAGAATTCAAAAGCAGAAACAACAATATTTTAAAATAATTTTAAAAGGAGGGATAAATCTCAAAGCAGCAAAGACATGGAAAAGGATAATTTTTTAAATGCAGATTAAACATATCCTTAAATATTAAAGATGCAGCAGTTAATTTTTTTTAAGGGCCTGGGAGAATAAAAAGCTCTTTTTCTGGTGCTGAAAAGTCAGCAAAGCAAAATAGGTACTAGGCAGAATTCTCTAGGTTGCCCCATGGTGAAGGATGGAATTATTGGGTGTCTGTAAATGGGTCTATAAGGAGGGGCAAGGTCATGTCACTGCTCTGTGTTGGGATGGTGATTCCTGTAACTATACATGGCTTCTGATGTATCTTTTAAAAATGGTGCTGTATCATATTGGAGGAGTTTGAATGTGTCACTTCATAAAATGATGCCATTTGGGAAATGGAAGTGCCGGTTCTGTTTTAATGCTCTGTGGTAAAAGCTGATTCCTGTGAAGTTTTTCTTTGAATGTTCCCCAGTAAATACTCGGTTCTGTTTATGAGTGCCATCGTAACAATTCCAAGCAACATTCACTGGGCTTTGAGACGGAATGTTCTAGCAAAACTATCAAGTTGTCAAAGTCTGTTTTAGAGGGAGACACCCTCTGTCCGATCTCCATATTTTGTTGCAGCGATAGGGTGGTGATGTAGTCTAAAGGTAATAGAGAATGTTCTCTTTCTCCTGGCTTGTGTCTACTATGATGGTGATGGTACTGCCTGACAATTGGGTGTTGCAAAATTGAGTAAGTGCCCCCTCATGTTCTTTCATCACCACGTTGGATCACCAGCTAAAATGACAAAGCCCTTTCTTAAAAACTCATTTCTTTTGTAATTTGCATTGCAGAAAAATCAGGATTGTAGTAGTCAGAGTGAAATGGAGAATACAGAGATACGTTGTCCATGTTGCATCAGTGCAACTGATAACTTTCCTTCACTTCCACAGAAATGTTGCAGCAGCTTCATCAGCAGCTGGTGGAGTCTGAACGCAAAACCATGACCTACCTCAAGCGGTTCAACAAAATCCAGGCAGACTATCACAACCTCATTGGGGTCACTGCTGAGCTTGTGGATTCCCTGGAGGCCACAGTTAATGGCAAAATGGTACAGCAGAGCTTGGGAGCATCCAGATTTGGCAATTGGGATACATTATATTTGCATATAGTCGTCATTTTGCATACTTGTTCAGCTTGTTCATCTCTTTCATCATAGCCAGAGCGTTTGACTATAAAAGCTCCTGACACAATAAATTAGTCTTTGACGTGCCACATGGCTGTAGGTTTTGAGTTAAAACTGTACTATAAAAAAAAGTAATAACTTCTATGTAGCAGCTGTAAGTGATTTGAGAATTGCAACTGGTGTATTTTAATACAAAAATGCAGCCATCCTCATTTTTATTATTATAAAAGAAGCATAATTGTTGGCATTAGTCAGATTCTGAAAAAAACTTACGTGTAAGCTAAGTTTTTTTTGTTCAGTATTTTTTGTTCACTGTTATTGTTCAATAGAGTATATAATTAAGTGTATGTAGCATACTGGTATGTACAAACTTCAGGTGTAGAATAAATTCCTGCACTAAGGCCAGAGTGGAGTTCCCAATCGTGTTTTCGTTATAATGCAAATGCATGGCTGGAGAGGCACTTTCAGAGGAGAATCAGTGGATGAGAGTAGGGTGCATAAGCCTTCTTCCAATCAGCAGTCCTGTTCTGCAAATTCTCCCCACCAGCCAAGTTCTGAAACTGGAAGTTAGCACAGCTGGGGGTGGGGGAGGACTGTGGAGGAACCTTTGCAGAGAACTGACTGATGTTAAAGTGGTTAAGTACCCTCACTTCCAGCATTCCTCCACTTCTGGGGTCCCCCTGCATTCAGCATTGATGATACAGACTCATAGAATCATAGGGTTGGAAGGGGTCTACAAGACCATCGAGTCCAACCCCCTGCTCAGTGCAGGAAGCCTGATTCCCAGGCGGTCTCCCATCCAAGTACTAACCAGGGCTGACCCTGCTTAGCTTCCGAGATCAGACGAGATTGGATACACCCAGCCCTAGTACCCTCCTCCTCCTCCCCAAAGCCTCTCTCCTGCAAAATGTGTCATCACACCCTCAATATGCATAGGATAATCAACAGCCAGGGTTTAGCAGGGGTGGGCAACCTGAGGCACTCCAAACGTTTTGGCCTACAACTCCCATGATCCCTCACCACTGGCCATGCTGGCTAGAGCAGATGGGAGTTGCAAGGCAAAACATCTGAAGGGCCACAAGATGCCCACCCCTGCCTTAAAGACAAGAGCTTAAGGCAAAATCCATGGTTTCACCCTGAATCCTGCGTAATTTTTATCTTCCAATGTTTACTTGATCAACCGATTGATGCATTGGGTAAATCCCTTTTTATCTATTAAAAAAGGTGTCCCCAATTAATTGAAGGGCGTATTTTTGATCTCCACAAATACTAAATAAAAAGCTGCTATTTTATATTAAGAATTTACTGTCATTGCCTTCAGTTTTAGAGGATGAAAGTAGAAAGCTTATCCAGAGCCTTGCTAATAATAAGGGCCCAAGTGAAGATAGGATGCTTCCAGAAATTACAAGCAGAATACAGTGGAGGCTGGTAGCTCCGATGCCAGTGGGGCAGAAGCACCTTGTATAGCTCCTTTAGAGTTCTCACTGAAACCTGGAGAAGATTCACCACCCCACTGACATCAGGGCCACCAGTCTCCACTGGTTACTGCACTTACAAGCAGAATACAGTGGAGGCTGGTAATGTCAGTGGGGTGGTGAATCTGCACCAGGTTTCAATCAGAACTCTAAAGGAGATGTCCAAGGTTGGATAGTTCCTTTAGAGTTCTGACTGAAACCCAGAGGGATTTGATGTCCCACTGACATCGGAGCCACCAGCCTCCACTGGCAGAATAATGATTGGTGAGCCCCAGTACTTGCACTGTCTCATGCAGTGTGGCCTGAAGTTGCCCTGGAAATCCGCCCTTTGTTGAACCGTTCCTGTTTTTCCTACTCGTTGCCAGTTGGTGGCACTGCTTAGTTGAGTGTTGGTGTTTCTCTGAGTTCAAAGGAGTTTGGAAATTAAACACGATCACATCAAACTGCGTTTTCTGAGCTTGGGTTGGATCCTAGTGCCAGAAAGGATCAGACAACAAAGTCCAGTCTTTCTCGCCCCCAGGCAAAGAATCCTAATGTATCAGCCCTCACAGATGAAATCATAGAACAGGGATCGCAAACTGCCACTGACAGAGAGCATGAGCTAACAAAAATACTTCAAACTATAGCAGATAAC
Organism: Heloderma suspectum; assembly: GCF_057233095.1. Taxonomy (NCBI): domain Eukaryota; kingdom Metazoa; phylum Chordata; class Lepidosauria; order Squamata; family Helodermatidae; genus Heloderma; species Heloderma suspectum. The sequence goes on along the minus strand of NC_139460.1, from coordinate 324,737,910 downwards.
TCAAGCAAGCATATAAACCAGGATGCATGATGACAGGAACTGCCGACTCTCCTTGCCCCCATCCAAACTTCTAGGGTTACTGCGCCAAATCAGGGAGAAAATTCCTTCCTGTCTGCAGATATGAACACTTGTTGAATGACTGTAAAGTGAGCCTCATCCATTCAGCGGAGTCCCCTAAATTTAAAAAAAAAAAAGTATTGGAAACCAGAGTGATTATGGGTTGGATCCAGATTAAGATAGTTGCACTTACATCCAGTTGATTTCAATGAGACTTGAGTTAAGACATGACTAACCTGTCCCATTGATTTCAGTGGGACCTAAGTGGAACTAAACAATCTGAATCCAACCCTATCTTGTTAAAATCTGTACGTTCAAGCGGTATGTGGTGTTATTCTGGATGGCTTTTTCTAGCCTGCCTACATGTAAAAGGGGAACCAACCAGTCAAATGTAGCTGAATGCAGCCGTGGACAGATTGCATAATAAGCCACTGAGAATATCTTCTGACTGTAGATAAAGAAGAAAATGTAGCTAGCCATCATGAAACAGCCCCAGAAAGTGCTGTAGGAATGCAGAATGGCTTTGTTGTTGTTGTTCAGTCGTTCGGTCGTGTCCGACTCTTCGTGACCCCATGGACCATAGCACGCCAGGCCTTCTTGTCCTCCGCTGTCTCCCGGAGTGTGCTCCAGTCCATATTCATTGCATTGGTGATGCTATCTAGCCATCCCATCCTCTGCTGTCCCCTTCTCCTTTTGCCTTCAATCATTCCCAGCATCAGGGTCTTTTCCAGGGAGTTTTCTCTTCGCATTAGGTGGCCAAAATATTTGAGCTTCAGCTTCATTATCTGTCCTTCCAATGAGCAGTCAGGGTTGATTTCCTTTAGGATTGACTGATTTGACCTCCTTGCAGTCCAAGGGACTCGTAAGAGTCTTCTCCAGCACCACAGTTTGAAAGCATTGATTCTTCGGCACTCAGCCTTCCTTATAGTCTAGCTCTCACAGCCATACGTTGCTACTGGGAAAACCATAGCTTTGATTAGACGGACCTTTGTCGACAAGGTGATGTCTCTGCTTCTTACTATGCTGTCTAGGTTTGCCATAGCTTTCCTCCCATGGAGCAAGCGTCTTTTAATTTCATGGCGACAGTCACCGTCTGCAGTGATCTTGGAGCCCCAGAAAATACAGTCTGTCACTGCTTCCATTTCTTCCCCTTCTATATGCCAGGAAGTGATGGGGCCAGATGCCATGATCTTCGTTTTTTTAATGTTGAGTTTCAAACCAGCTTTTGCACTCTCCACTTTCACCCTCAACAAGAGGCTCTTGAGATCCTCTTCGCTTTCTGCCATTAGGGTGGTATCGTCTGCGTATCTGAGGTTGTTGATAATTCTCCCAGCAATCTTAATTCTGACCTGTGATTCATCCAACCCGGCATTTCTCATGATGTACTCTACATATAAGTTAAATAAACAGGGCAACAATATACAGCCTTGTACTCCTTTCCCAATTTTGAACCAATCAGTTGTTCCATGTCTGGTTCTTACTGTTGCTTCTTGACCCTCGTACAGGTTTCTCAGGAGACAGGTAAGGTGGTCTGGTACTCCCATCTCTTTAAGAATTTGCCACAGTTTGTTGTGATCCACACAATCAAAGGCTTTAGCGTAGTCAATGAAGCAGAAATAGACGTTTTTCTGGAATTCTCTTGCTTTCTCCATGATCCAGCGAATGTTGGCGATTTGATCTCTAGTTCCTCTGTCTCTTTGGAACCCAGCTTGTACTTCCGGTCGTTCTCGGTTCACATAGTGCTGAAGCCTAGCTTGTAGGATTTCGAGCATCTCCTTGCTGGCATGTGAAATGAGCACAGTTGTATGGTAGAATCATAGAATCATAGAATCATAGAATAGTAGGGTTGGAAGGGGCCTGCAAGGCCATCGAGTCCAACCCCCTGCTCAATGCAGGAATCCAAGTCAGAGCATCCCTGACAAATGGCTGTCCAGCCTCGTCTTGAAGGCCTCCAGTGTGGGAGAGCCCACCACCTCCCCAGGTAATTGGTTCCATTGCCGTATTGCTCTGACACTCAGGAAGTTTTTCCTGATGTTCAGTCGGAATCTGGCTTCCTGTAACTTGAGCCCATTATTCCGTGTCCTGCACTCTGGGATGATCAAGAAGAGATCCTGGCCTTCTTCTCTGTGACAACCTTTCACAGAGAAAGGTTGGTAGTTTGAACAGTCTTTGGCATTGCCCTTCTTTGGCATTGGAATGTAAATGGACCTTTTCCAGTCTTGTGGCCACTGTTGAGTGTTCCAAATTTGTTGGCATATTGAGTGCAGCACTTTAACAGCATCATCTTTTAGGATTTTAAATAGCTCGGCTGGAATACTGTCATCTCTGCTATCTTTGTTGTTAGTAATGCTTCCTAAGGCCCACTTGACTTCACTCTCGAGGATGTCTGGCGCAAGTTCAGTGACCGCACTATCATGGCTATCAGGGACATTAAGATCTTTCCTGTATAGGTCTGTGTATTCTTTCCACCTCTTCTTAATCTCATCTGCTTCTGTTAGGTCCCTGCCTTCTTTGTCCTTTATCATGCCCGTCTTTGCACAAAACGTTCCCTTGAGATCTCCGATTTTCTTGAAGAGATCTCTAGTCTTTCCCATTCTATTGTTTTCTTCGATTTCTTTGCAATGTTCATTTAAGAAGGCCTTCTTGTCTCTCCTTGCTATTCTCTGGAACTCTGCATTCAGTTGGATATATCTTCCCCTTTCTCCCTTGCTTTTTGCTTCCCTTCTTTCCTCAGCTACTTGTAAAGCCTCATCAGACAGCCACTTTGCTGTCTTGCATTTCTTTTTCTTTGGGATGGATTTAGATTTTAATTCCCTCTGCTCTTCCCCAGTAGTATATTGGACAGCTTCCGACCTGAGGGGCTCATCTTCCAGCGTCATATCTTTTAGCCTTGTGATATGTTCCATGGGGTTTTCTTGGCCAGAATACTGGAGTGGGTTGCCATTTTCTTCTCCAGTGGACCACATTTTGTCAGACCTCTCCACCATGACCTGTCCGTCTTGGGTGGCCCTGCATGGCATAGCTTATGGCTTCACTGAGTTACGCAAGCCCCTTCGCTACAACAAGGCAGTGATCCATGAAGGGGCAGAACGGCTACTCTGATGGTATTTTACTGATGTGACTTGAGCATACCCAGCCTTACTGCTTTAGGGATTTTTTTGTCGTGTTCCCATACTGATTGGGATTTATTTATTTATTTATTAAATTTATTTATTGCCCATCTGGCTGGTCACCCAGCCAGATGGGCGATTCTGTTGTTTTTGGTACCTCTTTGAAAGATACTTCTTGTGGAAATAATTGGTTGAAGTCAGTGTTCTAGTTTCCCACTGACTTGGTTTATTTTTCTGTCATAGATCACCCCAGAAGATCTGCAGAGTGTCTGCGTGCGTTTGTTTAGTAACCAGATGAGGCAGAGTGTAGCACATAGCATAGACTTCACAAGACCTGGAACTGTAAGTATAATGTTGTGGACATATGTTAGTTAATAACTAATACCATTACCCTATGGCCATAGGATGGTATACATAAGATGAGCATTACCAGTTATACCTCCCAAATGTATATACATCTGTAATGGTTCTGTAATGTGCTAATGGCTTTGAACAAGGTCATTTTTGCCAGTTCTCATAAAAAGGAATGGCACATTTGTGTGCATGGTCCCACAACACATGCATGTAGTGCTTTTACATGTACTGAACACTCCTCAGCTTTGATCTTGTTTCTTTTCGCAACAGCAGTGTGAGGTACGGTACTACTTACCCTAATTTTACAGATAGGAAACTGGTTGCAGTGGAGTGATGTTTGCCAAGACTGCCTATCGTGAACTATGGGATCATAGAGTTGGAAGGGGGCATTTAGGCCATCGAGTCCAACCCCTTGCTCAGTGCAGGAATCCAGTGTAAAGCATCCCTGACAGATGGCTGTTCAGTCTCTGCTTCCATACCTCCAGTGACAGAGAGTCCACCACCTCTCTAGGCAGTTGGTTCCATTGTCTGATTGACTTTTGGGAAGTTTTTCCTGATGTTCAACTGAAATCTGTTTTCCTGTAACTTAAGCCCACTATATCATATCTTACAGTCTTGAATGATAGAGAACAGGTTGTTGCATGACAACCCTTTATGTACTTGAAAAGTACTATCAGTTTATGACTCACTTGAACCAAGTCATCCAGATCCAGCTTGGCCTGCCTGATGGAAATATAGACAGAGCTCTGTGTGTATTTTACAATTCTAGGCAAGTGCAGAAAACCCAGAGAATGTAATCATGGGCAGAGAATTCAGCTTTTTAGAATCTTAGTTTTCATTATATATCTCTAATATATTGTTAGATAGAAAAATGCATGTGTATGCATAGATGTATAAATTGTCTGTCTCAGAGGGAAAGAGAGAACATAAGAAGAGCCATGCTGGATCAGACCAAAGGCCTGTCTAGTCCAGCATTCTGTACCCACGGTGGCCAACCAGATGCCCCGATAGGAAGCCCACAAGCAGGACACAAGCAGAATAGCACTTCCTTGATTATGTTCCCCAGCAACTGCAGTTCAAAGGCATGTTGCATCTGACATTGGAGGTAAAATAAAGCTAAACCCTTTTTTAAAGCTGTCCAAGTTGGTAGCCATCATTACATCCTGTGGTAGCAAATTCCACAGTTTAACTATGTGCTGTGTGAAGAAGTTCTTCCTTTTATCTGTCCTGAATCCCCCACCATCAGCTTCATGGGATGACACCAGGTTCTAGTATTATATGAGAGAAAAACTTTTTATCCACTTAATCTGCACCATGCATAGTTTTAATACACTTCTATCATATTCCTCCTTACTTGCATTTCTTCTAAGCTAAACAGCCCCAAATGTTGTAACCTTTCCTCACAGGGGAGATGTTCTAACCCACTGATGGTTTTGGTTGCCCTTTTCTGCACCTCCAGTATCCTTTTTGAGGTGCAACAACCAGAACTGTACATAGTATTCCAAGTGTGGTAATACCATAGATTTGTATAAAGCTGGCATGGGGACCTTTGTTCAGTCCATGTGCCAAATTTCAATCTGGGAAAGGTCTCGGGGCTATATTCCTTCTGTAGGCAGGGCCAAAGGCAAAGTGGGCACCTACTCAGAAGTAAGCAGGATAAGCTTCTGCTTGTCTACTCAGAAGTAACCAGGACTGAATCACTCACCAGCACTTCCAAATAACTTCCCAGATACTAAGCTTCTGCATGTCTAGCTGTTGCCAGTGTTGCTGTCAGACCTTGGGGATGTGCAGCCAAATCCTCTGCATCTTTGTTCAGTGGGACTTGCTTCTGAATAAGTGCACATGGGATAGCAGCTTCAGATATAATGCTCATATTAGCCATCAGGACTTGGTTGGGTGATTGCAGGTGAGTCACTTGATCTCTGAGCTTAGTTCCCCATCTGAAAAATGGAAATAATAGCGATCTTTCTCACAGGTTTGGTATGAGGGTGGACAAAATGAAACTTGTTTTAAATGCTTTGCATGGAGAAGATGTTACAGAAATGATCTCCCTATTAAAGGCAATTCCCAACAGTCTGTTTCTGTCCACCGTGACTAAGGATGGGACTGTGTAGTCCCTAGGATGGGGCTATGTGGATGAAGAGGCGGGGCTATGCAGATATGAGCAGGCTTGGTCCTGGGGTCACTGAGGCAGACACACAAATTTAGCCCCCCCACCCCTGGTGATGTTCCCTAGTGCAGCCCTTGACTTTCCCCTACTCTCACTTGCATGGTATAAAGTAATGCACTACAGTTGGGGATAGCATTGCAGGAAAGGCAATATCTCCCCCATCCCGGAAAATGGGTGGAGCCGTCCTTCACTGGCAGGGATCTCAGAGGGTGCAGCATTCCAGTCCTCCCGTCATTACTTTGATGGATATTTTGGCAGTTAATAAGAAAACCAGCCAAATAGGTTATAAACAAGAACGTTAACACATTTGATGGTCTTTGAAATTCTTGAGTTTATTGGCAGAGGCATGTCAGCTTAAAGCATGTCTCTCATAATGTATTCTTTATGCGTTGCTTTTGTGACTTGAGCCACAGGCAGATGAAACCCATGTTGCATTCATGTTTATGTTTAAATCTTTCATCTTTTGCTGAAAGGAACATGATGCATTCTTGCACTGATTCATTTTCTATGCATTCTTTTTAGAGAAAATGCTTTCAATTCCAATTGTATAATAGTCATCTGTCTGGCAAACAGTAATTCTTCTTCATGGTCTCTGAGCATCACACATATGGGCTCCGCGGAGCCTCAATTCAGGAAACGTCTATAAGTGAGAAGTTTTGGTCAGAACCCTTCCCCCACCATCCCAGTGCAAATGTCCCTAGCGGGTTCCCACTTATTCCCTCAGTTTTCTTTCAGCTGCCATTGTGGTAGCCTCGTGAGGGAACTCTTCTTGCATTCAGTTCAATCTGAAAGCGCTTTTTCAGCTGAGGCTTTATTCTTTCTGTCTTCTTTCTATCAACCTTTTTTCTATCTTTACTCTTCTTGTTGTTTTTATTTTTATTTGGTTTTTCAGGATCTCGCCATTGCCCTTATGGACGTATGGCCTTTAAGGTGCCATTTCGAAAGTGTGTCCGTTGTGGAGCCAAGTTACCACCATCCAGTGGGTGTACTCTTTGCCTTTTCTGGCTCAGAGAAGGCCATGTTGTTGAGGCTTCTCTTCATTGCCAAGCCTTCTCGAAGCAGGCGAAGAGAAATTGTTCTGACCGGCTGAAAGCCGCACTCTGGAAACATGCGTTGGAAGCTGTTGAGGAGCCAAAAGGGATGGCAGGGATGCCAACCTTGCCCTCAAACAATTTGCCTGCTGCACACGAGCCTGCTCCAGTGTTGGAGTTATTGGCCCCTCAGCGTTGTACTCGTCTGAGTACACAAGATCCTTCCACTCTGGGATCATCTTTGACGTTTTCACTGGGTAAGAAGCTAACCAAAAAGGCTAAGGCTTCCAAACAGGCTAGTCTGTCTTCTTCGGAGTCAAAAAAGAAGAAAAAGACTTCTAAAAGGTCAGATGACCTTACTTGGGATTGAGTGCGCCCCTCGGGCTCCTCCGCTCTTCCCGACTCTGCGCAATGTTACGAAGTATCCCCAAATTCTGCTCATCTGGGAAAATGTGGCCTGTATCTGGATGGGGTCTAGGGTTTTTTGGTCTTGGAGAAGGGCAGAAAAACAGATCCCATAGGATGTTAAGGCCTTGCACAACCCAAGAGGAGATGCACACTTCTTGCATAAACTTTCTGGCCAGCCACTGTGCTCTGATTGTCTTATCTTCTCAGTTAACACGTGCACATTTCAGATCTTGCCTCAGTTCAACAACTATGGAAGACCCCACCATGAAAATATTTTATGCTGATTTCTAACCTTCCTGTTTAAGCCAAATAGAAAGAAAAATAAAGAATTCAATGCCTTTTAAAGCTGTAAGACCCTGAAAACCCAATATTGTGTAAGCAAGCATGCCTACATGACTCTTTGGTCACCTTTGTTTAAGACCATCACCAAAATCCCCCTGGCTACCTTGCTTACCTGGACTTGTGAAACCAGAGATATGTGCCCATCAACTCCCATCCTTTCCTCATATCAGGAAAGAAAGAGAATCCCATTGTCTTCTTTCTTCCTTTAATGTCTGACACCTAAAAATCCATTTTCCGACATCCTCAAATAATCTTGGAAGGAAGACTTGTTTTGTTTTATTCTGGTTACTACATCCTGAGAGAAAAAGGTTAAAAACAGCAACCCAAATTTATAGAGCAAGCAGCGAGGGAGAGAAGGAAAGAGGACTCCTTCCATCCTTTCTCCTCAGAAGAGTAAACCCCCCTTTCCTCCCTTCTTTCTCAAAGAAGGAACTCAACAGAGCTTCCCATCACTTCACAAGTCAGCAGATAAGGGGAGGTAAATCTTTGTATCATCTTCTATTTCCTTCTCTCTTTTCCTACTCCCCTATTCAAATATCAAGCTGAAAATTCCTCCCACACCTTTCTCTCTCTTCCTCCATGATCAGCCACAGATACCACACATACAATACACACACATGATTTTCTATGCATCCCAGTGTACTGTTAATGTATGATTCTAATTTCCCAAATGTATGTATAGTTCTAATTTCCGTGATGTGTGATTTTAATTCATTTTAAATTCCTCTTTATTAAATCAAAGAATTGCTTTCAAAGACCTTGTTATGGTCTCTGACTCTCTCAGCTTGTAGGGGTATCAGGTTTTCCTAAGCGCCCAGAGTTCAACGCCAAAAGATCCCTTAGGTATGTGTTTAGTTTACATGTATGTGATATGTATGCCCATGTAAATTAAAGCATACTTTGTAACAGCGAGCATCTCAGGACTAACAGTGACCTCCAGTACTGGCTGCATCTCCCCCTGCTCCATCAATCCCTTGGTCGAACATGGTCCCCTGTACCGAAGACAGCACCACCTGCTCCACTAGTGTTATTTTCACCGATTCATATGGTGAATCCAACCCCTGCAGGGGAGCTTATGCCAATCACATCGACATTGGAGGGTGGAATCCAAGATCCATCCCCAACGGAGCCACCCATTCTGTCACATTGGTACTGACTAGAAGGGTTCGACACAAGCTGTGATGGGTGTCTGCAGTCACCAGATTCAATCTACCTGGTTGCTTCTTCTAACAGAGATCATCCCCCTAGTTTTTAACAAGTGAAGCTGTTATTCGGACAGGTCTAGATCACCATTCTGTGAGTGGGATAGATGTTCAGCCTGGGACTCATGATTCAAGAGACCCCAGGATTGGGTTGAAGACCATGATGATCCTTACAGTCCTTACAACCCTCCTCGCCATCCTGATCCTCCTCACCAGGGAGAAAGTCATTACCGATGACTGAGAAGATGGCTTTTGCATGACAGTACTCCGATTGTACTGTCTGCTCAACTGCTGCTACAGACATCGCAGTTGCAGATTGTCATGTCTGCTGCACCACAGCCACAGGCAGCGCAGATGCAGAGCATCCTACCCACAAATCAGCTGCTGGCCACTACAATCATCCCACAGACTAATATCAGTGATGTCCTGTTGCTTTCCTGAAAGGAGGGAGAGAAACAGGCTCTGCGTCAGGTTCCACCAGAAGACTGTCTGCTTTCTGGTATGGAAGGCTATCAATCTGACACCACACCTCAGTCTTCCTACCCTCTTTCCATCTCCTCTCCTGATGTGGTTATTGGGTCAAATGACACTGTCTCCCTGTCAGAGGACCTGGAACAATTTTCTAGTCTGGTTCTGAGACTGGCACAGGCCTTGGGCTTAGAGACCCAACAGGTAGCCTCCATGGTGCAGGATCCAGGTTTTGATGCTTTGAATGCAGAATTATCCTGACCAGTGGCCATCCCTCTCCTCCCTGCACTACAGCAGACCGTTAAACAATCCTAGAAAGCCCCCTCCACTATGCCACCAACATCCAAGGGCTTGGAGGGAATGTATTGTTTACCATGCCGGTGGTAAACAATATCGCCCTGCTTCGCCATGCCTGGTTGAGGTCAGCTGGCCTTCCACAGGAGACTACAGCCCACATCAAAGACCTGTCCTTTGATGGTCAAGTATTGTTTAATGCAAAAACTGATGATGCATTAGACTCGGTCCAGAAGACCTGTACCATGGTGTGCCGTATGGGTTTTATGCCCCAGCAGCTATCCAGGTGACAACGTTGGTTGCAAGGTTCCACTGCCGGATATCAACCCCACCAACTGCGGCCAGCGCAACTGCACCACTCTCAACCAGTGGTGTCAGGAAAGTCTTTCTCGACTTCAAAGTCACATGACTATCACCACAAGACTCACAGTACAAACAAGTGGCACCTTTGACTCAGACCCCCTTCTTTTTCATCCCTCTGCTTGTCTTCCCATCTTTGGAACTCTTGTGTCCTCTTATCATTGGACCTGGTGCATCATCACATTGGGCTCCAGGGTTCTTTCCATCATACAGAGGGGCTCCAGGTGGCCATCACATCTGCATGGCAGGCCAGTGAGCTCTGTGTGCTCAGGGTAAACCAGCCCTAGCTCACTTTTCACCGAGACAAAGTGGTCCTCAGACCTGACGCCTCTTGCCTAAAGTCATGTTGGACTTTAATTTGAACCAGGACATTATTCTGCCTGCTTTTTTTGCCTCCCCATGTACACCTCTGGAGTCAACATTGCATATGCTTGATGTGTGCTGTGCTTTGGCTTTCTACAAGTTGAGGACTGAGCAGTTCAGACTGTTGCCTCACCTCTTTGTCTGCTACAGTGGCAAATGCAAGGGCCAGCCTCTCTTGACTCGGCGCTTCGCCTCCTGGGTCGTCAAGATCATTGAGCTGTCATATGAGCTGGCTGGACACAAACTGTTTGCCCCAGTCTGAGCTCACTCTACTCGTGCGGTAACAATGTCAGTCGCATTCGACAGAGGGGTTGCCATCCCTGAACTGTGCTGTGCTGCGACCTGGTTGACACCCTCTACCTTTGTTAGGCGTTATAGGCTGGATGTTCGGGCTAGAGCTGATGGTACTTTTGGTTGTGCTGTCCTTTCCTCTGTTTTGTGGTAGGACACCAACCCACCACCTTGTAAGTTGGCTTGCTACTCGCCCATATGTGTGGTGCACAGAGACTACAAAGAAGAAAGAGGGGTTGCTACCTGTAACTGTAGTTCTGAGTGGTCATGTGTGCATTCACATTGGATTCTGGTCTGCTCCGGAGCCTCATGGTGATGTATGGTCAGGTCTGCTCAGTTCTATAAGATCCAGGCAGTGACACTTTCTGTCTTCATGTGCACCTCCTGCTTTGAGTTTTTCTCTTTCTGGAAATAATTGGATTTTTAGTTGTTTGGCACGCCAGGTAACAAGGACATTTGTCTGCATGCCTAGGCGTTAACATCTTTGTTTAAACAGTTGTATATTTTTCTGTATGTTTCCTGTTTCATGGACTTGGATAAATGTGTACTACCTTTATATATTAATAAAAAGGAATTTTTTAAAAAAAATCTGTGCATTCACACAACCCACCCACCATCCCCTCTTGGGTGTTATACTTGAGTTTGATGTTGGGTACCAAAGGTATTTCTTCTCAGTTCCAAGGCTACAATATCAGTCCCAAAGAGGGAATAAACGGGAACCCACTAGGGACATGTGCACTGGAACGGTGGGGGAACGGTTCCCGCCAAAGCTCCTCAGCTATAGAAGTTTCCCGAACCAAGGCTCCGTGCAGGTGCAGAGCCCGTATGTGTGAATGCACAGATAACCACTTGAAGAACTACAGTTACGTGACCTCCTTGAAGGAAGGACAAGATACAAGTGGAATAAAATCTGTAATGATTGTGCAAGCAGAGATTCTGTCTTGCTGTACCCTTTCGGACGTTATTTTGGTTTTTGCTTGCTTTGTTTTCATGACTGAGTGAATCCACATGGCATCCCATGTTCTTGCCATTTGATATGTTGTTGTGTTTTTCCTGTAAAGACCTCTTTATTCTAATCCAAACTTGTCTTTTTAAGCCATCTTTCACACATCCCCCCTTTTTTAAGCAATTCAACACAGTTTATATAAAAGTATGTATGTAATATTCTGTGTGGCAGGTTGCCAGAGCCTTCCACAGAGAATAGTATATACTTTGAATAATACATAATATATCGCACACTAGCAAGAGAACTTCAGTTTCTGGGTGGTTTAAAAATACAACAGATAGATAAATACCCAAAGCATAAATATCAGCATTTTTATTTGTTGATTTCTGGGATAAGTTGATGTTTTCTCTCAGCATTTTCAAAACAAATTGTAATATTATTTATGGCTGCTTTACTAAACTGAAGGCTGTAGATATGAGCCACTTATCTGTCCTTTTCTTATGGGGACTTTGATATCAAGGGGAGCAGCCTAAACCGGCCTGCCTGGGGCTTCCACACCTTGCGATCAGTGCTTGCAACTTGGAGGTGTGGACACTCATCCCAGGCAGTCTCATTCCCTGTGCTGGCTGAGATATGAGCAGGGATGGGGCCACCAGTGGGCAGGGCTGGTGTCTAGTCGCTTCTTCCCAGAAGGGCTTTCCTCCAGTGCAGAGGACAGCTGATTGTTTTTTCGCAGCTTTCTCCAAGCTCCAGATGTGTTGGACGGCACCTCCCATTATTACATTCCTTCCAGAGCACTTTCATTCTAAGTTGCAAAACAAGCCTTGACCTTAGATCAGCCCTCCCCAACCTGTGAACGATTCTGTGAATGATGGGAGTTGCAGTCCAACTCATCTGGAAGGCACCAGGTTGGAGAAGGCTGGGTCATTGCAACATTTGATGCAGCAGTCTCTTCCTTAGCAGCTGGCAGCACCCATTGCTGGCATCAAAAGCCTTCCCAGAAGCAGCACATAATGTTCACGCTCTCTCCTTGGTGAACTCTCAGCAGTGCTGAAGGGTGGGGTCCATACCGTCCGCCTTCAGTGTTCCCTTCCCATCTTTCCCCCAGTCATTGTCAGCATCCGACAGGATGGGGGATAGAGCCTGATGGAGTGCTGGGGTAGATCCATGGGAGGGTCGATACAGAGGCTGAGTCCATCGCAATCTGAGTTCTGGATGAAAAATCTACCTGGAGAAGGGCTGGAACTCTAGAGAGTAGGAGACCAAGGACAGGCAAGCAGACCAGGAAGCTGACAGACTAGGAGGGGAGGAAGGAGGAACAGGCGGGCTGACATGCAGACAATTCCAGAGCAAAGTTGGGAGATGCATAAGGAAAGCTGAAGTCTGGCTGTTGCCTGGGCAAAGACCCCAGCCTGCAAGTGTTTCCAGCTAAGCCAGGTTAGGAAGAACAAAAGGGCTGCCTAGCAGGAGTGTTGATCATTGTGCGGCCAAGCTGTGGCTCCTGGGAGCGTAAACCTGCCCCTTCTTCCTCTGCTCTGCAGCCTTGAACGGATGACCACAATGGGCACTAGTGCATGTATGCAAAGGCTCATCCTTCGAACCCCAGCCGATCATGACAGGCATGCATGGAAAGATGCTGCTGTTGTCTGAAATAAGATGGATGTGAAACCACTGGACTGCCATCTTTTTTTTAAAATTCAGGGAAGGATTCCACTTTTTCACTGATGCAGCACAGATTATGTGTAGCTCTTCCTGCATTGTGAGATGCCTTGTGTATTAACAAGGGTTTTAATACTAGAAAATAGGATGCAACATAAGTGCCTGTTCATATATGGGCCACTTTGTGGATGGGATGTATTTCTCTTGTCAGTAAGGTGCACTTCTTAACACACTTATTTGGGAGTTTTTCTCAATGCTGCATCCCCACATCACAATAAGCCAGAATTGCTGAGAATTCTGGCTTACTGTAAAAGTGAGCAAGCCTGAGCCATTGCTCCTGCTTGGCTCCTCCTGGCAGTGGGAGCAGCTCAAGAAACCAGGGAACCTCCATCGTCATTTATTTACTGTTGCATCCAAACTGGGATCTCTGGCTTGTTCCTCTCCTTTAAAAACAAAACAAAACTTTTTATTCTATTTTTTATCTTTATAAATAAAATAAACAGTTCCAACAACCTAATCATTATCTACAGTTTCCCAACAATACAGTATTCTTAGGAGGACACAACAATAACGAAGAAGAAGGGGGAAAAAAGAAAACAGAAGAAGGAAAAGGAAGAAGAAAGCAAGAAAGAAAATGAAAAAAATATTAAAAAGTTACTTAAAAGGATTAAATTCAAACTCCATTACACACAAACTTCAGATACCATTCTGCTTACAAGTTATACCTGTAACATTGCCAATATTACAATTCAGTACAGCATAGATAATCAACCTTACATTTCAATATCATATCATCAATCTTATAGCAAGGGGGCAAGCCTACAATTCATTTCCAATAACCATATATTGCCATTCAGTTAACATATAATAGTAGAGCTTAACAATTTAACCAGCCAAAAATATTACTAACCAAAGTCTCATAATAATGATAGTAATAATAATAAAAAGGAAGGAAATTAGAAAGGATAAGTAATAATAATAACAAATCACTAATAAATTTTATGCTGTTATATAATAATAAAGCTTAAAATCAACCAGCCCAAAATATTACTAATCCTAATTAATATCATAATATTGATAATATTAATAATAATAATTAAAAAGAAAAGAATGATAAAGGATAAAAAAGAAGGAAAAAAATACAACAATCACTAATGTATTTTGTACTATCTATATTTTAGATAGTATCATTTCCAAATATATAAATGAGTCTGCACATTTCTATACACCCTCAGACAGTAGATTTAAGTACAGTATATCATATCCATTTTAAAGAGAAAGGCTTTAAAAGAAAAAAACGAGAGAAAAAAGATGGATATATATGAGCAATTATCTCTGGCCTAGCCTGGATCTTACAGACTTAACATAGCCAATTGACAAAACAGGTTTATAAATTCCAGTTCATGGGACTGGAACAGAAGTCTCATGTATTTTTCCGATTAGCCACGCCTCTGCCATTTCGTGATTTAAAAACTTCTTCATCTGACCTTCAGAAAAAATGCAGAATGTAGCAGGATATTTTAAATTATATTGTAAGTTCACTTGTTTTGTCAGGTTTCTCGCCTTGGTAAATTGCCTTCTTTTATCAGCACTTGGTGTAATCCAGAAATAATATAACTCTAACTTGTTTTGATCCCCAAAAAAGATTTCCGCCCCCTCTTGCCAAACACAGGATATAATTTTTTGTGGAGATTCTTGCACATTGGACTATAATCGTATAATCAGTCCCTTTGGCATTTGGCACACAGAATGCCTGCTCAGTATCAAGTAAATAATCAGATGACACAGGGAGTATCTCATGCAGAAGCTTATCTACAAAAGTAGACAAATTTACATCAGTAGGTAGATCTTTGATACCAATAATATGTACATTTGCCCTGCGTGTGAAAGCCTCAAGTTGGGAGATTCTGACAGACAAATTGTTGTAAAAAGCTTGTGACGCAGTCTCCTGTGTTGCCACCCGATCTTGCAGCTCGTTAACGTTCGCCTCCATCTTTTGCCAAGAAGTGTTAATTAAGTCCACAGCCCCTTGCAGGGCGGTGATGGAATTTTGAATTGTATCCAGCCTCTTAGCCTGTTCAGCAAATTGCGAAGACAAAGTTTTTATCAGAGCAAGCAACTCCCCTGTATTTCTATCGCTTCTTGGAGCCCTTGTCACAGGAGGTATGGGGGGGTCGGCGGAGATCCTGCCCCTTTTTTCCTCCTTGATGTTGCCATCCTTCCCTTCAAACAGATCTTGCAGGTCCTCAAATATTGTTGGTATTCCTTAATCCATAAACACTAATAACTGTTCTCCTAATTAGATAGGAGTTTCAGAACAACTTTGAGTGATGTCTAAACTCTGGCAGAGTACCTTGGAGTTCAACCCTTCTGCTGCTTTGCAAAATAAGCCGCTCTTCCAAGATTTCATCCAGATGCTGCTCTTGCTTCCACTTTTAATTCCAGGGGAAGATGAAAAGGGTTTTCAACCATTTAAAAGCTGTTTGAGATAGCATCCCGCGGAGCCTCCACAGAACGCTGCCAGGGCAACATGGCTCCGAACCGGAAACGCTTGTACCTCTCCTAAGAACATAAGAGCCGTGCTAGATCAGACCCAGGGTCCATCTAGTCCAACATTCTGTTCACACAGTGGCCAACCAGCTGTCTATCAGGAACCCACAAGCAGGACATGACTGCAACAGTACCTTCCCACCCATGTTCCCCAGCAGCTGGCTCACTGCCTCTGGTACTGGAGGTAGCACATAGCCATCAAGACTAGCAGTAATTGATAGCCTTCTCTTCCAGGAATTTGTCCAACCCCCTTTTAAAGCCATCCAAATCGGTGGCCATCACTACATCCTGTGGTAGCAAATTTCATAGTTTAACTATGCACTGTGTGAAGAAGGACATCCTTTTATCTGTCCTGAATCTCCCGCCATTCAGCTTCATGGGATGCAACCCCACTGGGTTCTAGTATTTTGAGAGAGAGAAAAATGTCTCCCTATCCACATTCTCCACCCCATGCATAAGTCAGACTCATTAGTCAGGGTTTGTTCTTGGCATATGATTCTGGCTTGTCAGGAGAGGAATAAGTGAGAGATCCCAGTTCAGACAGTTCGGTAGAACAGTGGGCAACAGCACATTTGCCCGTTCACAGGAAGCCAGAATTGTTACTCTGATGTCTGAGTTCAGTGAGACTTACTTCCAAGTAAACATACACAGGATCAGGCTGCAAGGTTCTTTCTCAAGGAGGAAGGAATGAAACTGACTTGCTTTGAAGAAAGATTTCAGTGAAGTTTGACTGCCTGTTTATTAGTCTGTCCAAGGAAGTCTCCATTAATAAGAACACTTACCTTTTAATTCTGGAGATACTGCTGGATGAAATGTGCTCATTGGGATGAAATGTGCTCATTGGCTACATAGTAGCAGAATCTTTTTCAAATATTCAGCAGTTTTGAGGGAGGCAGGGCTGCGCGCAATCTATCTGGGCAGCCCCCCTTGTAGCAGCATGACGCTTCAAGTCCAGATCGGCTGTGGTAATTACGGGATTACCCCCTTCCTTCCCTCCCCATACCAATTTCAGTTTGGCATCTAATTCCACTAAGTGCACAATCCTATGCATGTTTAGACAGGAAAAAATCCTACAACTTCCAGCATTCGCCACCCAGTATGGGGAATGCTGGGAGTTGTAGGACTTTCTTCTGTCTAAACAGGCAGAGGACTGCACACCATGTCACCTGTTTGTTATCTGTCCTTTGGAAAACATCCTCTTTTCCAGCCCTGGAATTTTGTTGACCCAGCCAGAAATAATGGTCCAATATGTACATGTATTAAGATGTCAAAGCTGAGATGCACATCTCTTTCTTTTAAACGGCTGATCGTCTCTATATGACTTCTGTTAACTCTTTTTTCTTCATCTCTTTTATTTAATGTGTGCCTGTTTACCCCTAAAGGGATATTGCTGTATGAGCCCGTGTGATGATGAATATGTAAGTTCCTGCATCTCTTCTTTTTTGTCTTTTTCACATTGCCTCATGCATCCTTTTATGTCCTCTACCCTCTTGATATGTTCCTTAGCCATCGTACTTGATCCGCTTGCTATGCATCAGGAACATTTTTGTATGGCA
Source organism: Heloderma suspectum (assembly GCF_057233095.1). Lineage (NCBI taxonomy): Eukaryota > Metazoa > Chordata > Lepidosauria > Squamata > Helodermatidae > Heloderma > Heloderma suspectum. The sequence continues at coordinate 324,720,749 of NC_139460.1, read as the reverse complement.
AAACAAATGTAAGTTTGGAATGCTTGCATGAGAAAGTGTAATACAATTGCCATTCAAGTTAAGCCTATGATTATATAGGCTGTCACCCAGTTAAAATACCTGTTAATTGAATAATTGTATGAGTTTTAGTGGATTTGATTTATCAGTTAATTGATTAAATCTGTATAAGTACACAAAAGAGTAAAGCAACAGGTTTGAAGAAAAATTAAACTTTGTTTTTATATAGTTATGCATACACATTTTGCGGTGGGTGCCATCTTAGAAGGGGCATTCCTAGAAGTGCATTTCCCATCTTAGAAGAGAATTCCCTCGTGAGGACATGCCTCTTCTAGCATGTCAACTGTCACCTACAGTTTTCTATGTTTTTGTATTAAAATCAATGTGTGTTTTTAATTATAATTTCCAAATTAGCGAGGCGCACTTCTTTAGTCAGTGGAATTTTGAAAAAATTGATTAAGCATGTTGGTCTTCTGGCTGGCAGGGCCAGCCCAAGTGTCTTTTTGCTGCCCTGGGCAAATTGAAATCCCCAAGTCCCACAGCATCTTACATGCTGAACGATTTAACAGCAGCATATAAAATGTTCATCTGAAATGTCTGTCGCACCTTTGTCCTTCTCTTGGCTACTTCGTCTGTATCTGGGAGGCCAGTGGAGCAAGCCGAAACAGGTGGTGCCCATGGAATCCTGGCTGCCTGGTGTTCTTTTATGGTTGGGCCAGCTCTGTCTGCTGCCACTTCATTGTGGCAGAATGGAAAGCAAGTGGGGCTGCCACTTTACAGAGAGCAGCATGGTGCAGGAATACCCTGCCCCAGTCCCTGCTCCCTTCTGTGCCCCATGCAGTCTGATCGCAAACCTTGTCAGGCTCTCTCTGGCTCCTCTGCTTCAGCAGTACTGCGTGGATTTCCTGGGAAGCAAGTGTTGGCTGGGGCACCACCATGGAGATGTGTGTCTAGTGAGTAGCCAGCATCAGCCCCTGCCTGTGGTTGAGCGCTGATGTCCTCTTCCCACACTAGGTGCTGCTGGTCATTTAGCAGCTGCTGTGTGTCTGCATGGAACTGGACCACCTGCCCGCTGCCTCCATTGCTGCCCAAGTGGCATCTGTCGAGAAGGGCATGGGACCCCTTTCCCAGTTGGCCACAGCTCAGCAGAGTTGGCTGCTTACTACTGTGTGACCCATGTCATGAGCTGCCACTGGTGCAATTCCTCCAAAAAGCCAGGTGTGGAAGCGGCCTGTCAGATGAGTTTTTAGAAGATCACACTGAGAATTGCCATGTGGCGCCTTTTTCCTACAATTCTCCAGTGGCAAGCCTTTTTGGTACCACATGGTGCATCATAAATTTATTTTCTGAACTTGCCCTGAGCAAAATAGGAGTTTGTCTTGCTTCTTTTAGGGAAGTACATTATGACAAACTTTGGGAATTTCTAGTCCTGCAGTTAGGAAGACAAAATGGTTTTATGAAGGGAATATACACTGCATCTTGATTCATTCAGGAACATTCATTCCAGGTTACTTTTAATGGCACACTCTGCATGTACTTGAGGGTGGAAATCTCTTTCCTTGACTTGTGGTATTTCTGTCATTTCTGCTTGTCTGTGTTCACATGGTGGCAGCTGCATTTTCCTGCTGAGCTGTAGGTGACATTCATGCTATTGTGATGGTTTTGCGGTGGAACCACTACTAGGAGCATCTGTGGCTGCTGCTGGTTGTATTGCTTCCCAATGATATCTGAGTGTTAAATGAGTTAGATATGTGGGGCCTGAGCATTAAAATGGGAGCACAAATACTTCTGGAATTTGGGATTACTTCTGTCTAGGGATGTCAGAGAATTCTGCCACGGATCTCAGTGAGGCCGAATGCCAGTGCATTTGGACCCCCGAACGCCGTGGTGGAATGGCCTGCCACCCCCCCGGCCTCCCGCGGATCCCCCCTGGGACGAGACTTACCTGGGGCGGATGTTCCGGGCAGTGGCGGCTGCAGTGGCAGCGGCTGCGGCGGCTGGTCTTCTGACCGGCTGCCACTGCCGCCATTTGCAGTCTTGTTGTTTTTTTTCTTTTTTTTACAAGACGTGATAGGCTACGTAAAGATTTACGTAGCCTATCATGGCTGGGTAAAAAACAAAACAAACCGCGTACGCAAATAGCGGTGGCTACAGCCGCCGCCATTCGCCTTCCTTATTTCTGGCTGTCTTAGTCTACGTAAATATTTACGTAGACTATGATGGCGAAAATAAAGGGGAACGCAAATAGCGTAGCGGGCGCTACTTGCGTCCCTTTTTGATTCGCCGTTTTAGCCTACGTAAATATTTATGTAGGCTAAAACGGTGAATCAAAAAGGGACGCAAATAGCGCCTGCTACGCTATTTGCGTTCCCCTTTATTTTCGCCATCATAGTCTACGTAAATATTTACATAGACTAAGACGGCCAAAAATAAGGAAGGCGAATGGTGGCGGCCATAGCCGCTGCCATTTGCGTACGCGGTTTGTTGTTGTTTTTTTACCCAGCCATGATAGGCTACGTAAATCTTTACGTAGCCTATCACGTCTTGTAAAAAAACAAAAAATAAAAAACGAGAAGACTGCAAATGGCGGTTTGCGTACGCCGTTGTTTTTTTTTACCCAGAGCCCTCCGCGGCCGGAAATCCGGCTGCAGACGGCTCTGGCCTGGGCCTGGCCGGCTGCTCCGCGGAGCTGCCACAGAGCACAGCCGGCCGTGGAGGATTCCGGGGGGGAGGAACGGATCGCCTCCCCCACCCCACCATCAACATAATCTGCTGAAAGGTAAGTGACTTTCGTGCATCCCTACTTCTGTCTTCCCAGAGAGAAATGCTTCACTAGAGTGCCCTTAGCAAACACAGATTTCTTTCTAAGCCCTTTACATGCTGTAGTGGATTGCTACTGGATAGCATCTGATGAAGATCCATGAAACGGGTGTGCTACTGGCTGCCCATCCCTTTGTGTTCTTTGACTTGTGTGTATGTAGAATGTATCTCCTTTTGTGTATTTTGTAAGCTCAGTCCAGGTTTAACTGTATCCTCCCTTTTTTGTTTATGGGCTTATTGTGCTTTATTATGCACAGTTGAATTGTATGGTACTATAAAATACTCACATGAAATTGTTATACATAACAGTTGGGTGCTTTATAGCATTTCTTGGTGTTGTTTAGCAACTGTTGCCCTTCGGTTTGTTCCGCAGCCGATTGTGGAACTGATTCCCAACCTGAAGGGGTAAAAAGGAGAAATGTAATGCAAAATTAAACTAATTGCATCAGGCTTAGTTATAGTATGCATATTAATCACAAGCAGAATATTTACCACAAAGTTTACTAGGGAGTAGAACTGTTTATTATACATAAATAGTTAATATCACCATTAATGTGTGGGATGTATTTACTTGGGGGTGGAGCAGAGATGTAAGTGGTCTCAATGACATCTGTAGATGAGCTGTTGGCATGACCAAATGTTTACCAAATAGAGAACCTCATTGAGCTATCACAAGGGATGTTAGGTTTTAAATGTGTGGCTTCGATGCACGTAAAGAAAAACATGCAGCCTGGATAACGTGGCATCAAAGTTGATGCACTTTGTTCAAGAGGAATAGATTGTGGGCTTCTTTGTGCATGGTGCATCCCTAGGGGAGCCATCAGAAGCTGATTTGGGGTGAGTGGGTGGTGTCTGGATTTCAGTTTGGTGAGTAGTGCTGATCACTGCTTGCCATATACTGACTGAAATGGTCATGACATGTGTTGGAGCATTCTGAAGACTGATTGCAAAGCTTAAAAGGTTAACTTGTAGTGACGCTTCCAAATAATTGCCAGGTTAATCTTTGTCTCCGTTGCTATTGCAGCCCATATCCTTCCCTATCTATCTTTGTCTATGTGATTATAAGCTTTTGGGCAGGGTCTGTCTTTAATTATATTTATTATAAGCTTTTGTTTTCAAAGTGCATTAGAAAGGATTGTTGCTGCTGCTGCTGTTGTTATTAAAATAATGGTTATCAGCCCAGGAGTCTTCGTCACACAAGTCCAGCACAACTTGTATATGATGAATAAGGTGACATCTTTTGGAAGATTCAGATTGTTTTAAAGCACATCTTCAGCAGCGGCCGTTATTGAGGGCCGAGCCTGCATCTTCTGCAGACCAGATGGCCACTTGCATTCAGGCATCACAGCCAAGAGACCTTCATGATCATTCCAGATTGCCCACAGCCGGACATTCTTTGCAGGGAGAGGATATTGGCTTGCTAAGCTTAAGAGGTAACCAGAGCCTGGGAAGAAGAAGAGACCTCCTTTAAAAAGGAAGAAAGAAAGAAAGAAAGAAAGAAAGAAAGAAAGAAAGAAAGAAAGAGCCATAGTCCTGTTTAAAACTGTTCAAGCCTCCTCCATAAAGCATCACTAGGGCCCGCAGGAGTACTTCATGCATTTCTGTCACAAGCTTTACCCGGTACCCCAGGCAGTGAGGATTCTGTGCAAGTGTAGGAAAATCACCGAACATGGCACTGAGTGCAGAATTCAGCTTCTTGAGGACAACTTACATCTTTTCACAGTAATCAAAGGGACAGTTACCCTTGTGTGGAAATGGATCCCCATAAAGCTCATTGTGGCCCTTTATCTTTCTCTCCCCATCCTGCCAGACATGCATAGTACCAGGTCCATTGCAGTGTGCACTGGCCTGATCTCTAATGGGAGGCCTGTGCGTGCCTCCCACATGTGCATCAAGGAACACAGGAAGGATACATGGGGCTGCCTTACACCAGGTCAGACCATTGGGCCATCCAGCTCAGTATTCTCTACTCCGATGGGCAGTGGCGCTCCAGGATGGATCTCAGAGGCCGGGGACTTTCCCATTACCCCTTATCTGATCCTGTTAAGTGGCGATGCGAAAGATTGAACCTGGGACTTCTGCATGCAGAGCATGCATTCTGCCTCAGAGCTATACTCCCAAAGGGAGAGTGATGGTCCCTCATCCAGGGGGCCCAATTTGTGCAAGCAGCGTACGTATGGTATCGGGACAAGTAACAGGATTTAATCACTTCCCCTGATCTAATAGTGGGGCTGAGTACTGATAGCTACGTAGCCAAACAGGCCACTGAGAAACAAGAGGGAGATATCGGCATGTTTGGGGGAACCCTGTGGTTTGCAGAAGTACAAATAATAATTAGAACAAGAACCCTAAGGGAGCCATCTCTCCCTGCCTCCCAGTCAGTGTGGTCTCTGCATGCTCAGTAGCAGTGGAACAGATTATCGTGGAAGAGGACACTGCTAGTAAGTTGGAACCCTGAACAGGAACCCTGTGTACGTCAACATTTTACTGCAGGTCTCACTTATTATATCTACCCATGTCTTCCAGTTGTTTGTCCAGACCTCTTCTTAAACATCTTCACTGAACCAGAATTGTTCTCAGCAACCTCTGCATGTCAGCACAGTGTGTGTTTTCTCCTCTACGACATGTCTCCCTTTCTCTTTTAGGCTGTTTAAATGCTTTGACCGTATTTTTATTAGGACAAGGAACTAAGATGATACAAATCGGCATGATTTTATTGTAGTAGTTGCATGGCTTTTGATTGGTCAGGGATTGTGGGGTGGGGGGCCCATTGCAACAAAAAGACTGCCACCCTTAGTCAAAAGCATCCAGGAAAATGAATAAAACTGAGTGAAAGGCAAATGGATTTAGGTAGAACACAATACATCTGGAGGCCATTCCTACTGTGAAAGGTAACCCTTACACTGAGGGAGAAAGGTTTAGTTTTAAGACTGCAGGGCTTTTAATTGGCGATTATGTATCATCACTCATTGATTTAAGCATAATATGAAATGACATCCTATACAGGTATACTCTTATTCGTTTGTGAGAGAGACGCTTCTTGTGTTACATAGGATAGCATAGGAAACCTCAAGTGTTCAGATGGTATGTGGAATGGAGTAATACAATCTTCCCTCTGACATTCCATGCCCTTTGTCTTCTAAAGCTCCCCAGCTCAAACTTTGAACAATAGGCACTGATTATAGAGCCTGCCATAAAAGAACCTGCGTTATGAGAGAAGACCAGCCTTTTAAGGCATGAGTGGGTTAGAAAGGATTTCACAAAGCGAGGAGTCATAATTGTGACAAAAAGATGATGATGAATATTCCGCGAATAAATGGCACCCATTACTGGAATGGGTGACAGGGAAAATTTCACACAATAATTATTCTTTTTTGGCCCACCTGCAAGTAATTTAAGTAAAATCTCTTGACTGAAACAGAGAAATAGTATTAGAAGCGCCTGGATCTCACTGCTTTTGTTGGCCTGAATCAGGGGTGGGGAACCTTTTTTCCACCACAGGCTGCTTTCCCTTGGAGGGAAATGTTTCGGGGGCCACATGGGATGGGGCCAGAGTCACTCCACACTCTTTCTCTCATAAGAATCTTAAGATTTTTAAGCGGGGCAGGAGTAGGGGGAAGGAAGTGTTGATCAGTCTTTTATATACATAGAGCTAGAGCTACTCCATCCTCTGTCTGTCTGTCTGTCTGTCTGTCTCTTTCTCTCTCACACACATGGAGGGAAAAGCAAACTCAGGCACCAGTTCCTAAAATTAAATAGTGTTTCTTATAATGGTCTCTCCTAGAGATGTGAAGACCTGGAAAAAAATCAGGAAAATTCAGGGAAAAACATTTCTCCGTTTTTTTCCTCAAGGACCATTTTTGTTTTCCCCCGAAAAGTTGGAAAAATTGAAAAAATCGAACAAAATTGATTGTGAAATATTTTCCTTTAGAATGATGAATAGAATGTTTAAGACAAGGTGTTTATATATTGTTACCCAGGCTTTCCTCCCCACAAATGATTTCTAAAAACTACATAATAAAAAAACGTTTATAGAAAGACTAGGGGTGCAACATTTCTGGAAAGAATGACAGCGTGGGGGAAAATGTTTTTTTTAATCCTCTCTGTAAGATTCCCAGCATAGTTATTTGTTCCATTCCTGGTTAAAATTATTGACCCAATGTATCTTTTACTGACAGACATTTAGGGAGGCTCCAAACCTAGCTCGGTTTTCCAGCATGTAAGTAGAGTGGCCATAACGTAATATGGAAGAAAATGTGCATTATTGACAGTTTGGTTTTGTTCTATAGAGTCCTATGTTTCTGGGCTTGTTCTGGCTAGCTGCTGTAGCAGTCAATTAATGTAACTCTGATGAAGAACAACATGTGAAAGCCACTGCAGGTCATCTTGCCACTGCTAGCAGATGTGACAGAGCAGCATGTGGGTTATCCCTCCTGTGTGTTTTTTTTTTAAGTTAACGTTGATGCTGGGTCTATAGAACTCACTGCCACAGTTTTTAATATGTTTCTCAATTAGATCCCACAACTAGGGAATGCTGCCTCAGCCTTTTAACTGCTGCTACTAGAATAAATTATCCCTACCTAAAAGTAACTCAGCAGCCTGGTTCCTATGGCATAGGTATGGGATTAATGCCACCACTAGAGACAGCCTTTCAAAGTGAACAAAAAATAAGTTATTAATTAATGGAGAATTATTTACAAAAATGAATAAAATGTCCCTCTTCAAATAATAAGATTGCTTAAAGGTTCTTAAATATGGTTGCTTACCATTCCTAAACGGAATCTTTTCCTACTAAATAAAATCCCTTCAGACCAGATTTTTCTAAACCCCGAAACAGAAACAGGTTTAGGCATTTCCCTAAAGTTCCTTACAAACAGGAACAGATCCTGCACCAGTTTTCCTCTGCCTCCACTTCTTCCTGCTTCTTCTGGCTTCTAGGATGATTCAGATGTTTCAGTGACTATTTGCTGGTCAGAGATAAAATAAGAACCTATGTATAACTTGGTTTAAGTAATAAATTTAAAAGTATTGTTTATTCAGACAATAATTACAAATTTACTGAGTTTACTTTTTAAGTGTTTTATTTTATAATTTTATGAGAAAACCAAGCTTTAAATAATATATTGTATGTTTCTACAGCAGTCTTCCCCAACCTGGTGCCCTCCAGATGTTTTGAACTACAACTCCCAGTATTCCTGACTACTGGCCATGCTGGATGGGGCTGATGGGAGCTGACGTCCCAAACATCTGGAGGGCACCAAATTGGGGAAGGCTGTCCTAAAGCAACAAAATGAATTTATGTCTCTTAAAATGCTCAAAAATATACCTATTGCGTTTTTTTTTTATCTTTTTCATTTTTGGGGAATGAATTATCTTTATTCCTGAAAGTCATAAGCCATCACAATTGGATATATTCAAAATAAAATAAAATACAAATAGGACAAGCTAAAATGGAATACCATAAAATAGTAAGATAAAATACAGTAAAAATGGTAAACAGAAATACAAGAGTAAAAACAGTATAAAAATGCAAGATCACAATTGACATGGCTCAAAAGTCCCCCAACAGGATACTAGACCAACACATATAAAGGAGAACAAAATTTATATGGGCCCCACATTGGGATGCAATTATGGATGGTTTTGGTGCCTAGCTCTTAACTTACTTGCAGCCAGGGCAAATTTTGCAGCCAGAGCAGTAATATATACATTATTGTCAGCCAACAAAATACAAATTTGATCAAGGGGAGGTCTATCAGATAAAGAGTGGAGAATGTATTCAAAAATTTTTGTCTAGGGCATCGTAACCAATGTTGGATGTCCTCCACTTCGCCTGAGTCAGAGATGCAGAGTGTTTGGTGCTCAGGAATATTATTAAATTTTTCTTCTAAATAGGTTGAGGGCATACACTGAAAGCGCAGAACTGTAAATGCTCTTCTGAGTGGCGCCAGAGTAAAGTTAGCAAAATATTGCTCCAATCTGAAACATGTATATATTGGGTACCAAGAGGAGTATGCTGTTGAGAAATTAGATGTAGGTCCCACCATTTGAAATCAAGGTGGATTTTTTATTTAATGAGTTGTTTAACTCTGTTAGAGGCATAGTTTAGTAGGGCTCCCATATGAATCCCATAAGAACAGAGAATCGTAGCAACTGAATTTGCCCAGGAGCTTTGGGCCAAAGATTGTTGTTGTTTTAGGAAACATTTTTTGGGGAGATGGGTATCACTCATGCTAATCAGCTTCAGCCAGTACAGGGCTAGAGGAGCATGTGCACCAGTCTGTAAAGAGAGTAACCCTGTTTCAGCCCCGAAAAAAAGGAGCAGGTGTGCCTTTAGAGACAAACAACAGAGATTTTAAGAAGGAGTTCTGCACAACTTCCAGAGAGGAGACTTTACTATAGCCCCAGATTTCTGCACCATACAATAATTGTGGCATAATCTTCTTCTGGAATACCTCAACTGTAGGAGCAACTAAGCTTCCCCTTAAATCTGGAGAACCGCAGTAAGGAATGAGTAGCCTGGGTAGATTTCAGTTTAACTGCGTGCAGGTGTAGCTTCCAAGACAGTTTTGAGTTAAAACCCAAACCCAGATATTTAAAATAGCATTGTTGTTCAATGGGTTTGTTGTCCAGTCTCCAGCTGTAGGGTTTTCCCTTCTTCCCAAAGATGAGGACTTTTGCTTTAGAATGGTTGACTGTTAACTGCTCCTTTGTGCAAGAGACACTCAACTTGCTCTAAAGTCTCAGCCTCCCAATTAAGGTAGCAGAGACCATAACGTTGTTGTTGTTGTTGTTGTTCAGTCGTTCAGTCGTGTCCGACTCTGCATATAAAAGAACTGAGAGTTTGACTCCCTGAATGGAAACTGGAAAGTATTCTAAACCTCTGAGTTCTTGAACAGTGTAATTGATATAAAAATTGAATTAAAAGGAGAACAACAACAGTAAGCATCCCTGACAGACTCCCCTATTGGTAGGAATATTATCAGTTAACAATCGATTTGCTCCAAGTCTGACTCTAATGAAAGTATTGGTGGGCAACAACTGAATTTTAAAAAGCGGCCTTCTATCAATATTGTTGTTGTTGTTGTTCAGTCGTTAAGTCCTATTAGTGGCAGCTACCTTTTGCCAAAGGCATCCTCTGGCTATAAGGTCGAAGGCAGAGCTGAATTCCACAAAAGCAGCAAATAGCTCTTTTCTGCCGTTTTGTGAATATTTTTGAATCAAATGATGAAGGACAAAACATTGATCTATTGTGGATTTACTCTTCATAAACCTTGCTTGTTCTAGCCCAGGACTCCAACCTATCCAACAGATGTTTTGAATACAATTTAGACAGAATATTCAATAGACTAATAGGTCTAAAATTCTTCGGGTCTGTCTTGGAACCTTTTTTATGAATGGGGAAAACTATGCGTACGCCCCATCTCTGAGGGATTTTCCCATTGTTGTTGTTGTTGTTCAGTCGTTCAGTCGTGTCCGACTCTTCGTGACCCCATGGACCATAGCACGCCAGGCCTTCCTGTCCTGTGCTCTCTCCCGGAGCGTGCTCAAGTTCATATTCATTGCATCGGTGATGCTGTCTAGCCATCTCATCCTCTGCCGTCCCCTTCTCCTTTTGCCTTCAGTCTTTCCCAGCATCAGGGTCTTTTCCAGAAAGTTTTCTCTTCGCATTAGGTGGCCAAAATATTTGATCCTCAGCTTCAGTATCTGTCCTTCCAATGTGCACTCAGGGTTGATTTCCTTTAGGATTGACTGATTTGACCTCCTTGCTGTCATACTGATTAACAGTGTAACAAGGACTGGGGACCACCAGCCAGTGTTTGATCTGAATAATTCTCCGGGGAGCATATCTTATCCAGGGGCTTTTTTAACCAATAAAAAATTAATCAGGGTGTTCATTAGGGGATAGTGGTTCCCATTCAAGACAGCAGGAAAGCACAGATATGTCCATGCTATAAGGAGGGTTCAAAATGGTCCCAGAGGATGGATTTAAAAGGGAGGCAAAATGAGTGTGCCATTGTGCAGAGGTGATTCGGTTATCGATAGGACCGTTTGTACTTCTTGTCCTTTTTGCCACCAGAGCCCAGAATCTAGTTGAGTCCCTTTCTATGGTTGCCTAGCCTAACTCCATCCAAGAGTGTCCAATGTACTCTGCTTATTTTGCCTGAGTAATTTTTATACTCTCTACGCAGATGTATATAGAGCCTGTAGTTTTCTGATGAATCTTCCCATGTCAGTTTTCTTATAGCTCTTGCTAGGATGTGCTTCTGATTGACACATTGCTCATCTGGATACTTGGCTTTAGGGCTAATCACAATAGGTCTAATTTCCTGGAGTAGTTTATCAAAAATTTCCAAGGGATCTGTGTGAATCAAGAGTTGGTCTGTTAGAAAAAGAATCTTAGGGGACATAGTTGTTGTTGTTCAGTCGTTCAGTCGTGTCCGACTCTTCGTGACCCCATGGACCATAGCACGCCAGGCCTTCCTGTCCTGCGCTCTCTCCCGGAGCGTGCTCAAGTTCATATTCATTGCATCCGTGATGCTATCTAGCCATCTCATCCTCTGCCGTCCCCTTCTCCTTTGGCCTTCAGTCTTTCCCAGCATCAGGGTCTTTTCCAGGGAGTTTTCTCTTCGCATTAGGTGGCCACAATATTGGAGCTTCAGCTTCATTATCTGTCCTTCCAATGAGCACTCAGGGTTGATTTCCTTTAGGATGGACTGATTTGACCTCCTTGCAGTCCAGGGGACTCGTAAGAGTCTTCTCCAGCACCACAGTTCGAAAGCATCAATTCTTCGGCGCTCAGCCTTCCTTATAGTCCAGCTCTCACAGCCATACATTACTACTGGGAAAACCATAGCTTTGATTAGACGGACCTTTGTCGGCAAGGTGATGTCTCTGCTTCTTACTATGCTGTCTAGGTTGGCCATAGCTTTCCTCCCAAGGAGCAAGCGTCTTTTAATTTCATGGCGACAGTCACCGTCTGCGGTGATCTTGGTGCCCAAGAAAGTAAAATCTGTCACTGCTTCCATTTCTTCCCCTTCTATCTGCCAGGAAGTGATGGGGCCAGATGCCATGATCTTAGTTTTTTTAATGTTGAGTTTCAAACCAGCTTTTGCACTCTCCTCTTTCACCCTCAACAAGAGGCTCTTTAGATCCTCTTCACTTTCTGCCATTAGGGTGGTATCGTCTGCATATCGGAGGTTGTTGATAATTCTCCCAGCAATCTTAATTCCGACCTCTGATTCATCCAACCCGGCATTTCTCATGATGTACTCTGCATATAAGTTAAATAAGCAGGGTGACAGTATGCAGCCTTGTCGTACTCCTTTCCCAATTTTGAACCAATCGGTTGTTCCATGTCTGGTTCTTACTGTTGCTTCTTGACCGTCGTACAGGTTTCTCAGGAGACAGGTAAGGTGGTCTGGTACTCCCATCACTTTCAGAATTTGCCACAGTTTGTTGTGATCCACACAATCAAAGGCTTTAGCGTAGTCAATGAAGCAGAAATAGACGTTTTTCTGGAATTCTCTTGCTTTCTCCATGATGCAGCGAATGTTGGCGATTTGATCTCTAGTTCCTCTGCCTCTTCTAAATCCAGCTTGTACTTCCGGTAGTTCTCGGTTCGCATGCTGCTGAAGCCTAGCTTGTAGGATTTTGAGCATCACCTTGCTGGCATGTGAAATGAGCACAATGGTGCGGTAGTTTGAACACTCTTTGGCGTTGCCCTTCTTTGGAATTGGAATGTAAACTGACCTTTTCCAGTCTTGTGGCCACTGTTGAGTGTTCCAGATTTGTTGGCATATTGAATGCAGCACTTTAACAGCATCATCTTTTAGGATTTTAAATAGCTCGGCTGGAATACAGTCATCTCCTCTAGCTTTGTTGTTACTAATGCTTCCTAAGGCCCACTTGACTTCACTCTCGAGGATGTCCGGCTCAAGTTCAGTGAGCGCACTATCATGGCTATCAGGGACATTTAGATCTTTCCTGTATAGTTCTTCCGTGTATTCTTGCCACTTCTTCTTAATCTCATCTGCTTCTGTTAGGTCCCTGCCTTCTTTGTCCTTTATCATGCCCTTCTTTGCACAAAACGTTCCCTTGAGATCTCCGATTTTCTTGAAGAGATCTCTAGTCTTTCCCATTCTGTTGTTTTCCTCGATTTCTTTGCATTGTTCATTTAAGAAGGCCTTCTTGTCTCTCCTTGCTATTCTCTGGAACTCTGCATTCAGTTGGGTATATCTTCCCCTTTCTCCCTTGCTTTTCGCTTCCCTTCTTTCCTCAGCTACTTGTAAAGCCTCAACAGACAGCCACTTTGCTTTCTTGCATTTCTTGTTCTTTGGGATGGATTTCGTTGCTGCCTCCTGAACAATGTTACGGACCTCCGTCCATAGTTCCTCAGGCACTCTGTCTATCAGGTCTAATCCCTTAAATCTATTCCTCACCTCCACTGTATATTCATCAGGGATATGATTTAGGTCATACCTGAATGGTTTAGTGGTTTTCCCGACGTTCTTCAATTGAAGCCGAAATTTTGCAAGAAGCAGCTCATGATCTGAGCCACAGTCAGCTCCAGGTCTTGTTTTTACTGACTGTATGGAGCTTCTCCATCTTTGGCTGCAAAGGACATAATCAATCTGATTTCGATATTGACCATCTGGTGACGTCCATGTGTAGAGTCGCCTCTTGTGCTGTTGGAAAAGAGTGTTTGCTATGATCAGCGTGTTCTCTTGGCAAAACTCTATTAGCTTTTGTCCTGCTTCATTTTGTACACCAAGGCCATGCCTGCCTGTTATCCCGGTGATTTCTTGACTTCCTACTTTAGCATTCCAATCCCCTATGATGAAGGGGACATCTTTTTTTGGTGTTAGTTCTAGAAGGTGTTGTAGGTCTTCATAGAACCGATCAACCTCAGCTTCTTTGGCCTCAGTGGTTGGGGCATAGACTTGAATTACTGTGATGTTGAATGGTTTGCCTTGGATTCGTACTGAGATCATTCTATCATTTTTAAGATTGTACCCCAGTACTGCTTTTCCCACCATTTTGTTGACTATGAGTGCTACTCCATTTCTTCTAAGGGATTCTTGCCCACAATAGTAGATATGATGGTCACCTGAATTAAATTCGCCCATGCCTGTCCATTTGAGTTCGCTGATTCCCAAGATGTCGATGTTCAATCTTGCCATCTCATGTTTGACCACCTCCAGCTTACCTTGATTCATTGATCTGACATTCCAGGTTCCTAAACAATATTGTTCTTTACAGCATCGGATTTTCTTTTCACCACCAGACACATCCACAGCTGAGTGTCCTTTCGGGTTTGGCCCAGCCGCTTCACTCTTTCTGGCGCTACTTGGAAATACCCTCTGCTCTTCCCCAGTAGCATATTGGACACCTTGCGACCTGAGGGGCTCATCTTCCGGCATCATATCTTTTAGCCTTGTGATACGTTCCATGGGGTTTTCTTGGCAAGAATACTGGAGTGGGTTGCCATTTCCTTCTCCAGTGGACCACATTTTGTCAGAACTCTCTGCCATGACCTGTCCGTCTTGGGTGGCCCTTCACGGCATAGCTTATGGCTTCACTGAATTACGCAAGCCCCTTCACCACAACAAGGCAGTGATCCATGAAGGGGTAGGGGACATTAGGAAGGAATTTATAGTTGCCCGTACCCGCCCATTCCAGCATACCCTTTTATTTCCTTGAATTATTAAATTCTTGGGAGGAGTCATCAAATTTTCTTGAGGGGGTATTGGGCTAAACAAAGGGAGGAGAGATAGTTGGATTGGTATATGATCACTCTCAGGTTTGACCTGAACATTCAAATTGAGAAAAGAAGAGTTGGCTGCTTGTGAGAGGATCAGATAATCTATCATGCTTTTACTTTTTTTTACTTTTTTGTTGTCTCCCGGGAGGACGGATTAGAGATGTGACTGAAAGGTTGCCTGCACTCATAAAGCCCACTGACAGGTATCCCTTTCTTCTCATCCATGTGGGAACAAATGATACCGCCAAGCGGAGCTACAAAGAGATCACGTCAGACTTTGAAGCTTTGGGAAGGAAACTCAAGAACTTTGGGGCCCAGATAGTTTTCTCATCCATCCTTCTAGTAGTTAGAAGAGGGATAGAAAGTGAACGAAAAATACTCTGGGTGAATGACTGGCTATGAAGGTGGTGCCGACGAGAGAGATTTGGATTCTGGGACCATGGGCTATACTTCCTGGAAGATGGGCTGTTGGCAAGGGACGGGTTGCGCCTCACAAAGGATGGGAAGAATGTGTTGCCCACAGCATGAAGAACATCAGGAGGGCTTTAAACTGAATTCTGCAGGGAAGGGAGATGTAAAGTTGGGGGTAACAAGGGACGAAGGCTCATGCACCGCAACGGAGAGAACAGCTCTAATAGCGCCCAATAATAGTCTTCAGACACATGTAGGAAGAAAGCCAGACTATGAAGCCCATGATCTTCGATGTCTATATACTAATTCCCAGAGTGTGGGAAACAAACAGAACGAACTTGAACTCTTAATACAGGAGGGAAATTATGACTTGATAGGTATAACTGAGACTTGGTGGGATGACTCTCATGACTGGAATACAGCAATTGAAGGATATAACTCCTTCAAAAAGAACAGGAGGAACAGAAAGGGAGGTGGGGTTGCATTGTACGTGAAAAATACATATCTCTGCACAGAAATACAGGAGGAGGAGCTTGGTAGCCCCATCGAGAGCATCTGGGTTAAAATGAATGGATCAAAGAATAAAAGGAACCTGGTGGTCAGAGTCTACTACCGGCCACCCAATCAAGGAGAAGATGAGGATGAAACTTTTGAAAAGCAAATAGCCAGTGTTTTAAGGAAGCATGATGTAGTAGTAATGGGGGACTTCCATTTTCCTGATATTTGTTGGGAGACAAATTCTGCAAAACATGGCCCCTCCGGGAAATTCCTGACTTGTGTGGCGGATAACTTCCTCCTACAGAAAGTAGTGGAAGGAACTAGAGGATCGGCTATCCTTGACTTGATCCTAACCAACAGAGAAGACTTAGTGGATAAAGTAGCAGTTACAGGAACTCTGGGGGAAAGTGACCATGTTGTACTTGAGTTCTTGGTTCTAAGGGAAGCAAAAGCCGAGTGTAGTCAAACGCGTACCTTGGATTTTAGGAAAGCTGATTTTAATAAACTCAGAACAATGATCAGTAAGGTCCCATGGCAAGCGACTCTAATGAGAAAAGGAGTCCAAGATGGGTGGGAGCTTTTAAAAAAGGAAATTCTCAAGGCACAATTACAAACCATTCCAACAAGAAGAAAAGGTGGAAGACAACAGAAGAAGCCAATGTGGCTTCACAAAAAACTTAAGAGATGACCTGAAAACAAAAAAGGACACATGTAGGAAGTGGAAAGAAGGCCAAGCAACAAAGGAAGAGTATAGGCAGGTAGCACAGAATTGCAGGGAAAGTGTCAGGAAGGCTAAAGCTGAGAACAAGCTGAGGTTAGCGAGGGATGCTAAAAACAACAAAAAGGCTTTCTTCAGCTACGTACATAGTAAAAGACAGAGGAAAGAAATGGTTCAGCTATTAAATAAGGATGGCAAAATGATAACAGATGACAAAGAAAAGGCAGAGGTGCTCAATTCCTACTTTGTCTCAGTCTTCTCCCAAAAAGAGGGTCTATGACCTCCCTGGCAAAGGCGAAGTACAGGCTGAAGGGGCAGGATTGCAGCTTGAGATCGATAGGCATATGGTCAAGGAACACCTCATTACTTTGAATGAGTTCAAATCTCCAGGGCCAGATGAACTGCATCCTAGAGTCATAAAGGAACTGGCAGAAGAACTCTCAGAACCGCTGTCTATTCTCTTTGAGCAAACATGGAGGATGGGTGAAGTGCCAGATGACTGGAAGAGGGCTAATGTTGTCCCTGTATTCAAAAAGGGTAAAAAGGAGGAACCTGGGAACTACAGACCAGTCAGTCTGACATCAATCCCTGGGAAAATTCTGGAGCAGATGATAAAACAATCCATCTGCAAGCACCTTGAAAACAATGCAGTGATTACTCGAAGCCAACATGGATTTGTCAAGAACAATCCTGCCAGGCGAATCTGATCTCATTTTTTGATCAAATAACCTCCCTTGTGGACCATGGGAATGCTGTAGACATCATATACCACGACTTCAGCGAAGCTTTCGACAAAGTGCCCCATGATCTCCTGATTAGCAGATTGGTTCAAAGTGGGCTAGATGAAACAACGATCTGGTGGATCCACAGTTGGCAACAGAATTGGACTCAAAGAGAGCTTATCAATGGGACCTTCTGAAACTGGGGAGAGGTAACGAGTGGGGTACCGCAGGGCTCAGTCCAGGGCCCAGTGCTCTTCAATATTTTTATTAATGACTTGGCTGAGGAGGTGCAGGGAATGCTGATCACATTTGCAGATGACACAAAATTGAGCAGGATAGCTAATAATTTGGAAGACAGAAACAAAATTCAAAGTGATCTGGATAGACTGGAGCGCTGTGCAGAAAACAACAGAATGACATTGAATAGGGATAAATGCCAAGTTCTGCACCTAGGAAAAAGAAATCACATGCACAGTTACAAGATGGGGGATACTTGGCTCAACAACACTACCAGCAAGAAGGATCTTGGAATTGTTGTCGATCACAAGCTGAATATGAGCCAACAATGTGATGTGGCTGCAAAAAAGGCAAATGCTCTTTTGGGCTGCATTAATAGAAGCATAGCTTCCAAATCCCAGGAAGTACTAGTTCCCCTCTACTCAACACTGGTTAGGCCTCATCTGGAGTACTGTGTCCAGTTCTGGGCACCACACTTTAAGAAGGATGCAGACAAACTGGAGAGGGTTCAGAAGAGGGCAACGAAGATGATCAGGGGACTGGAAACAAAGCCCTACGAGGAGAGACTGATAGAACTGTGCATGTTTAGCCTTGAGAAGAGAAGACTGAGGGGAGACAGGATAGCGCTCTTCAAGTACTTGAAAGGTTGTCACAGAGAGGAAGGCCAGGATCTCCTCTCGATCACCCCAGCATGCAGGACATGGAATAATGGGCCCAAGTTACAGGATGCCAGATTCCGGCTGAACATCAGGAAAAACGTCTTGACTGTTAGAGCAATGCGACAATGGGACGAATTCCCTAGGGAGGTGGTGGGCTCTCCCACACTGGAGGCGTTCAAGACGAGGCTGGACAGCCATCTGTCAGGGATGCTCTGATTTGGATTCCTGCACAGAGCAGGGGGTTGGACTCAGTGGCCTTGTAGGCCCCTTCCAACCCTACTATTCTACGATTCTGTGATACTCTTGGGTCTTATGTAAGTATATAAATCTGATTCAGGGTCTCTGTCAGACCCGTTACATAGAAACAGATGGAATTGAGAAACAAGGTTAAAAACAGAGTGGCCAGCTTCACTGATTCCCATATCCTTAGAATTTCTGATGGGGAGATGATTTGTTTCCCCTAGTGTTAAGCCCATTTTCTCAGACATTTTATGATTTGTTGGACCCACTCTAGCATTCATATCCCCTGCTATTAAAATTAATGGTTCAGCGTAGGACTCAAATAAAGATGTAAGCACTTGGTCTAAATCAGTCCACCTGAAAGCTCCCTCATATTTGGAGTTCCATGGGAGGGTGGGGGGCGGGAGATATACATTAATCAGAAAATGTTTTTCTATGCTAGGTCAGTCAATTTGAAGATTTAGGATATTACTGCTAGACCCAACATCCATCAGTAGAATAGATGGGTTAGAGTCAACTGAGATCATAGTTGCCAAACCGCCGTGGGGTCGGCCCAATTTGGGGGGGGGGGGGGGTTTCTGGAAGAAAACTGTTTTTTCTCCATGGCTTCAAAATAGCTGTGCTTATTTTATATTATAATCTCTCTGTGTTAAATTTACAAAGCAAGCGTGTGTACCTCAGCATCTCTTCACAGAAAGTAGAACTAATCTGTATTAAGTAATCCTGAGTATGCAACTCTTGCTTAAAAACATAAGAAGTGCTTTGTTGGATCAGACCAGGGCACACCCAGTCCAGCATTCTTTGTGTGAATGCTAGTAATCGACAATGGATGGCAGTCCTCTGGAAACTGACCAGAGTTCTCCCAATGAACTGTCATGCTCTCTGGGTGTCTCCAGATGAAACTGCATTCTTTATTTCACTGATTGGAATTGTTTTGTGTAGTGTCTAGGTTTTGTTGTATTTGTAGACAATCCACATTCTTAACAAATGCCTTATCACCCTTTTTAGGAGAACATTGATAGTCAGACTAGAAAAACACTAGCTGTGGCTGGCTTTTCCTTTATATATTGTGCTTTCTCTTTCTCTCTTTAAACTACAGGCCTCAACAATGTTAAGAGCATCATTAGCCCCTGTGTAAGTAATTTTCTTTTAAATTGTTGTTCTTGTTTGTCACGTTACAACCAAGAATAGTTTGCATCAAGAAATGGGAAGTACACTAAAATGGACTTAGGAGTTTTTAGACAGAAACTTGGAATGGCAACACCTTTCATTCAGAATATCCTCTTGGAGGTGTGTGTACCCATATGAGGGGTTGTAGGCAGAGATACTAGGTTTTTTTTGTTTTGGGGGGTGTTAATTATTACTTTGAAGATTTGCATCTTTTCAGTCAAACAATTCTCAAGGTGGCTTACACAACATGCTATAATAATACAACCCCCTCTTGCTCAAAACTCACACATACACAACCCAGCATCCTTTCGTTCCCCTGCCAGTGGATGGGGCTGGCGTGTCCTTCCCTCCACTTCTGCAGTCAAGTACATTAGCATCAGAACAGAGTGTTCTTTCTGGCAGGAAGTAGGAAAGCAAGCTCCCTGTAGCCGCTCCTTCTCTCGCTGATGGATGGAGCCCATCTGTTCTCCCTCTTGCCATGACAATCTTCCTGTAAGGTAAGGAGTGCAGTCCCCCAGTGGCCCTAGGTCCCCTGGCTGATGGCAGAGGCCAAAATTTGCTTCCCCTCACTTTTGCAGTCAAAGGGCAACGTCTGTTTACTGTAAATCTAAAAATGAATCACAAAACTCCTTTGGTGAGGAGAGGTAATAATACTGGCTTGAAGCATTGCCAAGTCTTGAAAGACAACATTCTGGTCTCCGGGCAGGGCCTCTGGGTGAAACACATGGGTCAAGGGTAGGGATGTCCAGATTTTGTTAATCTGTTCCATCTGTGTCTCACGGAGTGTCAGGCATTTCTCATTCCGTTGTCTGTCCATTGACAGAATTGGATTTTTTTTAGGGATGTATGAGAATTTCATTCTTGTTTGAAAATGCGCACTTGTGTTAATGTGCACTTGCGCTAATACTCATTAGCGCGAGGGCGCACTTGTGCAAGGGTGCATTAACTATACCGCCCAATTTCTGTGCTGCCCAATAGCCAGAGCTCTCTGTAGCATTAGCGCTAAAGAGAACTTTGGCTATTGGGTGGTATGGAAATCTAATAAGTAAAATAATAAATATTGTACATGCTAATGCACATTTGGGCAAATCCACCCCCCTGCCCCCAGGTTTAAAAATGGTCAACAAGTCTGCAGAATCCACACAGCTAGGAAAAAGTAATTCCACTGCAGAATCAATAGGTCAGATTCATAGAAATCTGAACTCATTTGAATCTATTGCAGATTTTTCCGACATCTCTGGCCAGGGGGGCAGCATCCAGAGGATCAGTGGGCTCTGCTTGGCAGATCAGGGCTTAGTCCAACTGTAAAGGGTTGGAGTCTGCATATCAGGGGTAGAACCAGGTGCTAAACAAGTGGTCTAGGGTTATTAGACTTGCTATGCCTAATCCTGACAGATGTGCTAAGCCTGTGTGGGCTGTACCACTTCAGAGTGCAGGTGGAAACTCACATGACTGAATGTTTCCCCATACAAAAAAAGAAAATCTCCACACATAGAAAACTAGCATATCAGGGAGACCAGCTGTAGCCGTCCTTTTTCCCTAATATGCTAATTTTCTGTGTACAAGAATTGTATTTTTATGGATGGAGGCAGATTCAGTCATGTGATCCACCCCCTCCCCACATTCCAGTCTGAATGGAAAGTTCTTCATGGTCTCTGTGCAGCCCCACATAGGTTTTTGTACAGAGCTCCATTCAGGAAGCTTCTGTAGTTAAGCTAGAGTTTTGGTTTATCTACACAGCAGATCAGCTTGTCACATCGTGTGGCTGACTATAGTTCTAAATCCATGGTTGCTTCCAGCATGTTGAGATGCCATGCCTGGCTCCATTCAACAACGTTCAGCATCGACCGCATGCATTGGTCCTCAGCAGCCAGAAGACTGTGCATCATCCTAATCTCCTTTGCTTCAAGGGTCCTGTCAGTCAGGGCCACGGTCTGGGAAGAAGGCCTTACTAGTGGCCAAACCTAGGTCATCAGGTAGATACAAAGACTTTGATGCCACCAAACAGCACCGTTGACTGTCCTGCCATAATCTCCTGGGACCCAGCTGCCCCTGTCTTTGGCTCTCCCTTCAGGGGTTCCTCCATGCACTGGAGAACATCACCTTGGGCCAGCAAGTGCTCACTGTCATCTGACTTGGTTATGTGATCAGAGTTCACCTCTCTTCCTCCAGACGGACTCTGTCACACAATCAACACATCTCCGTTGGAGGAGATCTCCTCCGAAAGGGGGCAGTGAAGCCAGGACCCATCAGGTCCAAAATGAGAGGCTCCTATTCAAGGTACTTCACTGTACTCCAGAAAGACAGGGGCTTCCTTCGTATTCTGGAACTTGGGGATTTGAACACCTTCATCAGACCCAGGAAGTTCAGAATGGTGACCTTTGCCAGCATTCTCTCCTTGCTCTGCTGAGGAGATTGGTTTGCACAGTAAATCTAAAGGATGCCTATTTCGCCATCAGCATCTGGCTGCAACATCACCATTTCCTTCATTTTGCCTTCAGGGACCATGGCTTTATGTATTTATTACATTTATATCCCGCCTTTTTTCCTCCTTAAGGAACCCAAGGCAGTGTACATAGTCCTACTCCTTCTCCATTTTATCCTCACAACAACAACCCTTTGAGGTGGGTTGGGCTGAGAGTCTGTGACTGGTTCAAAGTCACCCAGTGAGCTCCCAGCTCAGGGTCTGCTGCTTGGTGTGTCTGAGAATGGCTTGAAGGCTCCAGTTTGTTAGGGCAGTGCTGGACTTGATCACTGCTTGGGCACTCTTGCTGGAGGACAGAGCCATGAACCTTGCTCAGCTGGTGGACGGCATCCCTGGTGCTCAGACTTCCAGGGCACATCATGCTCAGAGACTTTCGAGCCTCATAACAGTCACTGTAGCAGTCACTCCGCTTGCATGATTGTGCATGAAACCATTGCAGTACTAGTTTATCCAGAATTTCTCCAACGTTCTGGACCCTGAGTCCAAGTTGTTAACATTTCCTCCTGGGATAGCTCAGCTGCTGAAGTGGTGGGTGGCTCCTCACAACTTGCTTTGAGGGATCTGCTTCTCCCTATCGATACTCTCTATCGCAGTGGGGTTGGGGAACATACTGCAAAGGCCTTCACATCAATGGCCCTTGGTCTTCCGCAGAGAGAAACCTCATATAAATGCACTGAAGCTGTTAGCTGTAAAGCAAAGTGCTTTGTGCTTTTTACTACCAAGTTTACAACACAGTTTACAGGTTGTAACAGACAACACTCCTTGAGCACATGAATGGAGGGTGGGGGCTGGGCTCCCACCAAAACTGTAGCCTAGCTGTAGAAATTTCCTAAATGGAGCTTTGCACAGAAGCCCGATGTGTGAATGCACAGATGACCAACTATAGCTACAGGTAAGCAACCTGGCTATTCCTAGCATAGGTTTTCCATCTCGATGAGCATGAGGCTGAATGTCTGCTCTTGTAAAAGTTTCTTGCTTAACTGGGAGCAAAGGGGTCTGCTGTATTTTTCATGAGTGCTCCTTTTCTCATTTGCCATGCAGGAAAATTCAGGAAGTGCCGCTCTTGCCGTCTTTGGATTATGAGAAGCTAAAGAAAGATCTTGTTGATGGAAGTGATCGCCTAAAAGCCTTCTTACTGCAGGCCTTGCGCTGGGTGGGTGAGCTGAAGAAGAGGTAGATTAGTGTGTAATAAGAAATTTGACATCACCCTGTGGTAAACAAGGGATGATGTGAAATTCTAAGTTCTTCAGATTAATTCAGCTCTTTTGCCAAATTTGTCTGTTCCAAGTTCTGCTTGTTCAACAAGTTTCTGCATTGTTCTTGTCTTTGCCTTCATTGAACTGCACTGCTTCATCATTTTGGCTTTGTGGGTTGAGAAGTACCCCCCCCCCCCCAAGCTGGCTTTGAACTTTGAATTAGAAAAGGAGAAATGTGAATTTCATGCAGCAGAAAACCATTTGAGAAGTTGAAAGGCAATCCTGGTTAAGGTGAAAACAGAGGGACTTTTAATGACTTAAGTGCCATTAATTAAATCTGAGCAGCAGAGATGGACTGGCACTGCTTTCTAGAACATCCATCCTTCCTCAGCCATTGTTTGAGCCAGTTGGGAAGAAACAGAGAAACCAAGTGAGTGGATGGCCTTGGGGGTAAGGTGAACCCCTTCACAAAATGTTCCTATGGTGCTGGCTACGCACTTTCACAAGCCTGTGATTTCATTACATGGCCAGGGGACTGGGGTAGGGGGTGGGAATGTGGCTGTTGATCTTTAAAAAAAAAATGAAAGCTTAGTTCCTCTGGATGCTGAGATCTGAGCCCAGACCCGGGCCCAGTACCAGTTCCTTTGTTTGTAAATTCAGAATTCACACAGTTCTGACTGCAGACTCACTGGGCAGCCTTGAGTAAGTTGCTAATCCGTAGGTTCTTTCTAATACTTGGGCACTACTACACGAGATGGTTGTTTGGAAGAGAGAGATGAGGAAGCAGTGTCTCCTTCTTCCTGTGCCTAAATAATTTATCAAATTATAGGAGATTCACAAGTACCCCTTGTGCTTCTTTTATAGCGCTTAACAACATCCCATCCTGGTGAGCAGAGGGACACTGTTCTGCAGGCTTATATCAACAACGACCTTTTGGATTGCTACAGCAACGTCCAGGTTAGCAATGGTAGAATTTTACCTAGATTAGTGTCGGAGCACACAGCTTCCTTATACAAAGCTTGAGGCTTGATCCTTGTATTTCTTGTTAAGACAGCTCTGCTAGCAGGGCTAGAAGGAGCCGTTGCCACTGAGAACTTTGCAGAGCCAGATTTAAGACTAAATTAGTGACCACGCAATTTGCAACCCCATGCAAGCTTTGGCTGCTTCCACGCATCTACATTCCAGGAAATTGGAGTGAGCTGAGCTGGTTACCTCCTCGGGTCCCTGGGATCAACTATGTCAGGCAGCAGGCTGGTCACACAAGGTCCATGCTGGTGAGAGCAGATGTGGCAGGCCTTGGAAACTGGTTGGTGAGGGAGAGAAGCACGCTTAATTGTGCTGCTGCTGTTTTTGCTGGTGACTTGACTGGCTAGGTGCTCTGCACTGCAAGAAAAGCAAAAACAAAACACAGAGCACAAACACCAAACAAGTCAGGTAATGAGGGAGGACTGTTGGGCGGCGGCAGGGGGGTACTCTGCCTCGTGACATCATTGTTCCACCTATTGAAAAAGATCCAGAAGCTCTGCTTTGACCACATCTCTGCTGTGTCATACAGAGGTCTGCCCATGGGTCACCTGCTCATTGAGAGACATACAGACATGCTTTTTATTTAATTTCAGGTTTCAAAGGTTGAATTACAGAATTTCCATAAAGGTTGGGGTTTTTTATCTCTTTCAGAGAAGTGTGTTAATGCTGATACAATCAAAGAGTGAGGTTGTTCGGCAGTATACAGCCAGGCTTATCAATGCATTCGCCTCACTGGCTGAAGGTAAGAGGTGTTGAAAAAGGTAGCTGATTATAGTTGCATAAGTCCTTTATAAGTCCAAAATACAAGGTGAGGTGGGACTGGATCAAAGTACATCTGGATTCAGCTACTGAGGGTATAGAAATGTAATACATGATACATACATACATTTCCTGATGCCCAACTTCAAAGTGGCTTGTGGTAAGCTGATACTGGTCGTGCCTGATATGGCCTGGCCACATTCAAATAACGGATACAGATAACAAGCACCTCCGGTTCACATCTGCAGGCCAGTTGCTGATGTAGATGTCTTTTGCAGCATGACATTCAACTTCTGATCAGCTCAGCCCCCCCATAGATACGTCTTAGGTCATTCTCAGTCTCTCTAGCCATGGCACACATTCGGCTGTTCGCTACCTTATCAACATATTGTCATGTGCTGTCCTTGCAGGGTTTTTTTCTTGTTGGTCAAAAATATTCCAGTCAGATCTCTCTCTAGTCTTGGTTTCAGCCTCCTAAAATAGGAATACACTCTCTCTCGCACGCACACACTTATGCTATCAACACTCGTAATGGTTACATGGCCGATAAGTTGTATTAAATAATCAACAAGGCAGTTATGCCATAACAGTTTCGCTTAGAATAAAGATGAGTAAGGGGAGACATGATAGAGGTGTACAAAATTATATATGATATGGAGCATGTGGATGAGGAGACATTTTTCTCCCTCTCATAATATTAGAACCCAGGGTCATTTGCTACTGCAAGATGCAGTGATGGCCACCACCTTGGATGGCTTTAAAAGGGGGTTAGACAAATTCTTGGAGGAGAAGGCTATCCATGGCTACTAATCTTGATGGCCCTATGCTGCCTCCAGTATCAGGGGCAGTATGCCTATGTACATCAGTTGCTGGGGAACATGGACGGGAGGATGCTGTTGCACTCATGCCCTGCTGGTGGGCTTCCCACAGGAAGCTGGTTGGCCATTATTTGAACAGAATGCTGGCTAGTTTGACATTTTCTCTGATCCAGCATGGCTCCTCTTATATTCTTAATATTTTTATTATTTCAACCATCATACATAAATTTGAGAGCAAGCTTTTAAATCAGATTAGGGTTTCCAAGCAAACAAAGGGTGGAAAATTCTATGCTTGTTGAGTTACAACTGGATTTGCCTTGGCTTTTATTTATCTCTTTATTTATTGCATTTTTATATGGCCTTTCCGCCAATTCACTCCTGGTGGTTTGCATTTTTAAATAATGATTTACATATTATAGAAGGGAAATGTGACAGGAAGGGAAGAGGAAAATAAGCAAATCCAGGTACCATGGCCACTGAACAAAACAGTTCTGGGAGGAGAAGCACCACATGGCGGTTGGCCCTCGCAAGACCAATGGCAGGGATCTCACTGTCTCACCTCTGCCTCTGATACAGCCAGGTGGAACAGCTACGAATGGAGACAGTTATTAGAAGGGAATAGAGAAATGGCACATGGTTTCAGCCAAGCCGAAGGAGGCCTCTCTGTCTTTCCCCCCGATGCAGCCCGGTGGAATGGCAGTGGATGGACTCGGTTCTGGGAGAAGAGCCAAACGGCAGTTGCATCTGTCCAGGCCAACAGAGGGGTGTTGCCATCTCACCGCTCTCTGTGATGCAGCCAGGTTCTCCTCAAGTTTTTGTTGCAGAAATGGTACCCTCTAGAATTACTGCAGGGGGTGGGGGGGAAATCAAGATCTAAGAAGAAATTCATCAAGCCAATATAAGAATTTGGAATGAATCTTGAAAGAATCTAGTAGAAACTTTCTAAAGAGCAGGGAGGAGGCCTGTTCCTTTCCCAAGCTGCTCCCCCAGTTTCATTCTTCTCCTTGTTTGTCCCAGGTCGACTCTACCTTTCCCAGAATCCCCGGTTGCTCCGCATGCTGGAAGAAAGGTTGAAAGCCGAAGACAAGTATTCCCTTACCCGAGAGAACGTCCTGGGGGCTTTGCAGAAACTCAGTCTCAGGTGATGAAAGCAGTGGGGCCCTGCTGACAGCAGGAAAGGGAATTCAGGCTTGTTGGGTTGTGTTCAGGGACGAAAGAAGAGCACTTGATTTTCATATAGTTATCATCAGAACCTTCCAGAGCTGATGACAGGACTGTCACTTAGAGCTGGAGGAAGAAGAGAATTCAGAAGGAGCTTGGCTAGCTAAGCTGACCCTTCCCCCCACCTCCCGCTCAACTGTTATCATACTCTATGGATGCATCTCTAGATCACATCTTGTGCTTCATAAGCACCTTTAATTGATCAGTATCCATTATCTTTAAAGACCTAACAAATCCAGAGACATTAGGTGATGCAAATTTGTGCGCCGAATGGTTTTCCTCAGGGCAGGAAGGGATTGGGTTTGTTGTCTTCACAAAAATGATGAGGAGTGGACTTTGCAGAGAATGGGCAGGAGCCGGGGGGGTTGGGCTGGCCCAGTTCAGCGGTGGCCCGGCCGTGGAGCACCTCCTCAGGTGCTGCGTCTTGCATGCCATTTAAGGGCAGCAGGGTGGGGGCAGATAGATCTGACCCTGGGAGGGAATAATCCACTGGGAAGTTCTTGTACACAACCCTTCTTGAAATAAAAGGGCGCTCTGCACGTGGGGGGAAGCAGCCTGTGCCCCATCTTAGCTAGCATGTGTGGCGGTTGCCACTTGGACTTCCCACCACAAACACTGCAGGGGAGTTGTAAATTGTGCAAAACCCCTTACCCTTGGCTTCTAAAAAAACCTACTCATGCCACGCAAGGGCATTTTCACAAAGTTAATGTTGAGTTCACAGTTTAAGATTCCTTAGTGCAGAATCTAGGATTCCAGCGAGAGGGAAGGATTTTAAAAGTTTTGGGGCTGTGTATGAATGAGTGAAGGACCGCAGTGGCTTAGTGGTTAAGATGCTGAACTGCAGACCGGAAGGTCGGCAGGACAGCAGTTCGAGACCCAAGTGCCACGTGACGGAGTGAGCACCTGTCTTCAGTCCCAGCTCCTGCCAACCTAGCAGTTCGAAAGCAAGAAATTGCAAGTAGATAAATAGGTACCGCTTCGGCGGGAAAGGTAACAGCATTCCGTGCACCTCGGTGTTCAGTCATGCCGGCCACATGACCACGGAAGCGTCTTCAGACAGCGCTGGCTCTTCGGCTTAGAAATGGAGATGAGCACCACCCCCTAGAGTCGGACACAACTGGCTGGGGACACTTACTTTTTACTTATGAATGAGTCTGGGTTTGGATTTCCTTTCACCTTTCCTTTTGGGATCTTACCCCGTTTTCAAACAATGGCAGAGGAGTCTGCAAATAGGCCTATGCAAGGTAATGGCTTTCTGGTAGAATACCTGGAAAAATAGAACCGAACTGGATCCCAAGAACCAAGCATCTAAGAACATAAGAAGAGCCAGCCAGATACCTCTGGGAAGCCCAGGGGCTGGGCTTCCAGGCAAGAACTGTCTTTCTTGCTGCTCCCCAACAATTGGCATTTAGTGGCACGGCAGGCTACCTCTGAGCCCAGGGTCTGCATGTGGCCATCTTGACTAATGGCCTTCAATAGACTTGCCCTCCATGAATGTGTGTAGTCCACTCCCTCTCTATTTATTTTTAAATATAAAAAGACAAAAATTATGTACGATGAGTCACAAATACACTATCCATCCATCCATCCTTCCATCCATCCATCCATCCATCCATCCAAAAAACAAATAACAATCTTGTGTGTGTGTGTGTGTGTGTGTGTTTATTGCAATTTCAAATCAATTACTTACCAAACCATAATGAAAAACTAATCAGGGCAGATATCATTACTACGCTTATCATTCCAAAAACGGAGAAATAAGCACCATTTCTCAGTTAGTTGCCTTTCATATGCTCCTGCAAGCAGATATGTTAATTTCATCGTTCCAGCAGTATCCTAGATTCTAAATAAACAATCAGGAATGGGAGAAGTGATAGCTTTTTTCGAATAATAAATTATTAACATTTTTGCTGCCTCTACCACATTAGTAATCACTACAAAGTTAGTCATCATTAGTCATGATTTAGACATTAGTCCTCTCAACACATCCATCCAAATGATTTAAAAGAACTCACAAAGTATTCTTAGGGATTACATGGTAATTTGCTCTGTATCACATAGTATCAATTACTAGTATTTCCTGATTACATTACAGCCCAAGTATATAATTTGCATGAGCTTTTTCACAGTACTAACGGTTTATCATAAGACAGCTTATAAATAGGTTTTAATTTAGAAGGGGTTAAGTACCATTGATGTAATGTTTTATAAACCTCTCGACAGCCTGCTGTGAACAATTTGCTCAGTGCTTTGCAGACAAAATTGCTTGGATCTGCTCTGACTTGGATGCTATATTGATACAATCCCAGTGGATGTAACTTTGGCCCCTGCTTGTCCAGTGTTGTTGGATACTTTTCAATTTGTACAGCCTGAGGATGTGAACAGGATCCTGGGAGAGGTGAGAGCCACCATGTGTGTTGTAGATCCTTGCCCTTCCTGGCTCATAAAAGCAGCCAGAGGTGGACTAGTTGAGTGGGTAAGGGGAGTAATTAATGCCTCCCTTAGTCAAGGCAGAGTTCCAGCCTGCCTGAAGGAGACAGTGGTGAGACCTTTGTTGAAAAAGCCCATCCTGAACCCCATCTTATTAGATAATTATCAGCCAGTCTCCAATATTCCATTTCTGGGCAAGATATTGGAGTGCGTGGTGGCCTCCCAACTCCAGGGATTGCTGGATGAGACTGATTATCTAGATCCATTTCAGTCTGGCTTCAGACCCAGTTATGGGACAGAAACAGCTTTGGTCGCCTTGGTGGATGACCTACGCCGGGAACTAGACAGGGGGAGTGTGTCCCTGTTGGTTCTGCTGGACCTCTCAGCGGCTTTCGATGCCATCAACCATGGTATCCTTCTGGGCTGCCTCACTGGGATGGGACTTGGAGGCACTGTTTTGCAGTGGTTCCATTCCTTCTTGGAGGGGCGGACCCAGAAGGTGGTGCTGGGGGACCTCTGTTCAGCTCCCTGGCCATTGGCTTGTGGAGTCCCTCAGGGTTCTGTTCTGTCCCCCATGCTATTTAACATATGCATGAAACCACTGGGGGAGGTTGTCCGGAGTTTTGGGGTTCGGTGTCACCAGTACGCTGATGACACCCAACTCTACTTTTCCTTTCCATCTAATTCCATCAAGGAAACTGTTGGGGTGCTGAACCGGTGTCTGTCAGCAGTAATGGACTGGATGAGGGCAAACAAATTGAAGCTTAATCCAGATGAGACAGAGGTGCTCCTGGTCAGTCGAAAGGTAGATCAGGGAATAAGGAATCAGCTTGTGCTATAGACACCCTGAAGACACAGGTTCGCAGCTTGGGTGTACTTCTGGATTCAGCCCTGAGCCTGGATGCCCAGGTCTCAGCGGTGGCCAGGAGTGCATTTGCACAGTTAAAGCGAGTGCGCCAGCTGCGCCCGTTCCTTGAGATGTCTGACTTGGCCACAGTGGCACATGCCTTAGTTACATCCCGTTTGGATTACTGTAACGCACTCTATTTGGGGCTGCCTCAGAAGAGTGTTCGGAAACTTCAGCTGGTTCAAAGAACTGCGGCCAGACTGCTGACTGGGGCTGGTTACAGGGAGCATACAACTCCCCTGTTAAAACAGCTTCACTGGCTCCCGGTCTGTTTCCGGGCACAATTCAAAGTGCTGATCATGTCCTATAAAGCCCTATACGGCTCGGGTCCAGGTTATCTGAAAGACCGTATTCTCCCTTATGAGCCTACTCATGCCCTGAGATCTTCAGGGGAAGCCCTTCTCGCTGTCCCACCATCACAGGTATGCCTGGTGGGAACATGGGAGAGGGCCTTCTTGGTGGCTGCCCCAAGGCTCTGGAACTCCTTTCCCAGGGAGGCAAGAGTGGCACCCTCCTTGATATACTTTTGTAGGCATGTAAAAACTTTTTTGTTCCAGCAGGCCTTTGGGGATAACTAGTCTGGACCTGTGAAAATGTGATGGATGGATACTATTTTTCTTGTTGTCTTTTAATGTTTTCATATTAAACATTAAATATGGTGGGGGAGATATATGTATGTATGTATGTATATATTCTCCTCAAATTCATTGTAATTAGATTTCTGCCCTCGTTCTCTTCCAACTAATGCCATGCTTGATCTAGAACTGTGATGCCTAAGATCTTTCTCCCATTTCTTCAGATATGGCCATGGTTATTGCAATCATAGTTCCTTAAGGGTTGAATATATTTTACTAATCAACCATTTTTCACAGGCCCACTTCAGATGGCTTCTATATTGCACCATATTTCTTAGTCAAAACTATGAACAAATGTCTCATTCGATTAACCTTTCCAGTTCCACAGTTACTTACAATTTATGCATACTTACAATTTATGAGGTTGCCTGTGGGCTGCCCTTTAGTTTTTTTGCTTTCTCTTTTAGCCTACTTGAGGCATTGTGTGGGAGAAAAAGATGGCTGCCCCCATCAGTACAGGGGACAGCCATCTTTTTTTGTATGCAGTTACCCAGGATATCCAGCATAATGACGTACACCTACTTCCTGGAGCATTTTCACAAGCATTTTCAAGCCGTGTAGCAGGCACCACACTTTCTGGCTTCTCCAAGCAGCTTGAACTTGTAAAACAGAAAGAAAGAAAAATAAAAGGCAGCCTTCACACCACTTCATAAGTACTTAAACATTTAAATTTTTTTCAGTTCAGTTGCAGTTAAACTGCAGATTTTTTTAGGATTTTTCTTAAAAATCCACACTGAGATGGGACGGATTTGACCTAATGATGAACACATGTGAAACAAGCACGAACAGGATCAAGTCTATTTTGTCCATCCTTCACAATAACATGAATAAAAACAGAACGAAACAGGCAACAACAAGATGTAAGGGCTAAAAAATCTTTATAATGTACTGCTATAGGCTCTCTTTACATTTTGGCCACTTGTAGGAATGTGAAAGCCATGAAGTAGACATATGGGCATTTCAACAACCTAAGAAGTCCCACTGAAAAAGCTCTGCCGTGTGTGCCCATCCACCGTACTTGAGAGAGCAGGGGGGATAATTCACAGGGCCTCAGATGCTAACCAAAGCACACAAGCAGGTTTATACAGAAAGAGGTGGTCCATAAGGTATTCTGGTCCCAGATTGTTTTAAGTCTTAAAGGTTAAGACCAGCACCTTGAATTGGACTTGAAAGTACAATGGCAACTGGTATACCTGAAACAGCACAGAAGTGATAAGATCAGAATGCCCGGTTCCTGACAATAATTTGGCTGCTGTATTCTGCACCAGTTGGAGCTTCTGAACCGAGAACATGTTGTGATAATCCATACTGGATGTAACTAAGGAATGAAAGAATGTCCACATTTTGAATAACTGCAGCTGAATGGCTCTCAGCTTCCTCCTTCATTCCTTGTGAAAAATATGTTGAGTCATACACACTTTCAGATTATAGTGAGTTTTGAGGTCTTTGTAATTGGCAAAAGAGTGTCAGTTGAGGACCCTTAATACAAACTGGGCAAGAAAGCATTAAATAAGCCAAGTGTCTGGTGAAAGGAGCAAATAGGCTCAGGCAGTATTGACTATCCCATTAAAAGCCTCTAGGAGCCATAAATGCATCACTTTATTAGCTCTTTTTATGGGCTATGGTTTATTTTTACATTTGAAGAAAGGGCGTTAGAGGTACAGAGACATCAAAAGGTGATGGAATTTCTCAATAAACCCAGTGAAATATTAACTGAGTTGCTCTCAGAAACACTATTTGTTGCTCCACTATCTAAACACAACCATCTTCTCATCTCTTCCGGGCTCTGGTTTCCTTCCCCTTGGCCAGATAATTGACTTAGGGACTTTTCACGGGACTATTTTGTCCACAACGAACGCATCACAAGTTGACGTTTCCCACAGTTAGCAGGCTGAGCTGTCTTATGAAATTCTTCTGTGTGTGATGGGATTGCAGCATGCCACACATGAGTTTTTGAAGGTTTTTCCAGGACATGGTCACTTGCAAATTCTCATCAGAGGCAAGCTGAGCTTTCAGGTTCCATCAAAGGCAGGAAAGTGGAGAGAGACCGCTGTCACCCATAGGCCTTAATCCAGCCAGAATATCTCCTGTGCAAGCCCCACTGAAATGAACAGGAGGTGGGGAAGAGAACAGGAGTTCCTTGCGAGCTCTTGTTCATTTCAGTGAGGCTTGTTCCGGAGAATGCCTGTCTGGATAGCACTTCAGGTTAATCCATGGGACAGATTCCATCTGAGTCTTCCACCTCAAGCGCCTGTGGTCTTGGGCCGGCTCTGGAACTCATTAGGTACTGGAGCCTCTGCTGAGACGTCTTCCTAAAATTTCATGCAAAATCGACTTGTGGCAAGCCACCTGTCTAAGAAAGATGGCACAACGTTGCATTGCTCAGGGAAGCATATCCTTGCCAGGAGCCTCTCTTCTTCATTTGCCCTTTTGTATCCTGTCCTTCCCCCCAAGGAGCTCACAGTGGATTTTGTAGCGTTATCCCATTTTAACCCCACAAGAACTTTGCATGTTAGTCATGCACTTTGTCATAACCAGAGTAGTCAGAAAGCTTCCTGTCTGTGCTGAAGCATCCACCGAGTTTTGGATTGATGTTATAGTCCAACCTCCCCCAACCTGGAGCCCTCCAGTTGTTTTGTACCACAACTCCTATTAGCAGTGGCCATGCTGTCTGAGGCTCATGGGAGTTGTAATCCAACACATCTAGAGGGTGTCTGGTTGGGGGAGGCTGCCATAGTCCTTTAAACCTGAAGTCAGACTGTCACTTTTCTTTGATACCTTTCTAGTTGGTCATCAAATGAATGCTTCTGTTGCTGTGTTTGGATTCCAGGCGGGCTTTGCAGTCAGCTATGATCAAGGATGGGCTCATAGTGTGGCTGGTGGATGCCCTAAAGGATACAGACTGCATGTCGGATTACACCTTGGCCTACTCGGTTGCCTTGCTCATGAACCTCTGCCTTCGGAGCTCAGGTATCTAGCATAGTACAGTTTGCATCAGAAAAAAGAGCATGCATGCAAAGCTTGACATAACACTTGGCTGATGTCATTGAGGTGGTTTTTGCACATTTTCCTTGTAGTGAATGGAGGCAGATGGTCCCTCTGCTTCCGAAGTCTAATTTTATTCCTAATCACATGACTGAAGGTTTAGCTGCAGCCTTTCAAGGCTTGGCTGGCTTATCATTTTCTAATTAGATTGTTGCGAGCCTGCCCTATGTCAGGCTGGGGTAATGAAGTGGCTTCCTCAGAACCAGCAGAAACTTTCCATGCCCATTTTTCAAGTGGTCACTGGCTATTCAGTTAATAGCTATTATTTGCTGTTAACAGCTATTCTAGATAAGACTGAGATGTTGATGGTGGATGGCTCTTCTAAATTTAGAGAGCTTACCTTTGTCTCCTTGGAATCCTATGTCTTTGTTTTGAACCTCCACAGGGAAGAAAATGTGTGTGAAAATTGCAAACGAGATACTCAAAGTTCTCTCAGATCTCCTCGGCCATGAGAACCATGAGGTACTTTCATAGTTAATATGTGCAGGTATTGAAAAGGGAGTAGACAAAGATGTAGCAGCCTTTAGAAATGAAAACGGAACATGTTTTATTTATTCCAAATAAAGTCCTGGATGTTTGTCACTTGATGGCCAGTTGACGTTTTTCATCTTGTAAAATCTTCTGGACTCCACAAATGCGCTCTCCATCCCCCCCCCCCATCCCTCCTTAAAATTTCCCAAATGGTAAGAGAAAAAAGAACGTCTGACAGCTGTGTCATTATAATCAAGCCCATTTGGATTTCAGACTGCCATTCCCTGGGATTATTTTAAAGTCCTTGAAAAGTATTTCTTTGAACTTCAATTGGATCCTGAAACAACACTGTCATGATATCCCCCTGCAGATACCCACATGTGGCACTCCTGATTCCAGATATCAGCATCTGGAGAAGTCGGGGCATGCAGTCATCCACTTCCATATGTTTGGAGGGCAATTTGCAAACTGAAAGTGCTATATTAAGAACAGCTCTGAAATATGTCTATAGTGCATTATTGACTAAGCTCAGTAATGGACTTGATTAGGATGAATATCTTTAAGATTAATCCAGATAAGACAGATGATTATGGTGGGGGACTCAGTGGACTAGTTAGCTGGGGAAATACATGTCCTGGATGGGGTCACACACTGTTAATGGACAGATTCATAGTTCAGGGGTACCCTTGGACCCAGCAGTGTGCCTGAATGACCAGGTGGCAGCTATGATTTAGAATGGCTTTGGCCACCTTCAGTTGGTTTGCCAACTTTACCCACTGCTGGAAGATAGAGATCTTGCTACTGTCATTCATGCCTTGGTGATTCCTGTATTACATTACTGTAACTTGCTTTACATGGTGCTGCTCTTGAAGACAATCCAGAAACTTGAACTGGTTCATAATTCAGTTGCCCAGCTGCTGACAGGTGTAAGCTGGCATGTTATTGATATGCCTATTCGAAAACAATTTAATTGGCTTCCAGTCCCAGTATCCTACTGCAGAGGTGGGGAACCTGTGGCCCTCCAGATGATTCTGGACTACAACTTTCACATCTGTGACCACTGGCTATGCTGGCTGGGGCTGATGGGATTTGGAGTCTAACAACATCTCAGGGGGGGCAGGTTCCCCACCCCTGGCCTACTACAACTAAACCTAAGTACATGTCAGTGAAATTAGCACATATTCTTCCTTTTTTTACCCCTTCGTCTGTTGCCTTTCTTGTGTCCGTTTCAGACTGCAATGCCTTTGGGGAACCTGTTCCCTCATCCTTTGTAAAGTGCCATTTACTTAGGTGGTGCTGTCCTAAACAAATACACGATATTCATGGACCCAATTCAAGGTGCTGGTTTTGACCTTAAAGCCCTACAGGGAAGTAGCTCCTGAATATCTCAACAAGTATCTCCCACCACCACCCCTGGATTTTAGATCAGCCAGTATACTTTCCTTTTGGATGCTAGGTCATCATCAAGGGCTTTCTCAGTGGGAGGCCCAGATCTGTGGAATATCCTCTCCCAGGAATGTTTAGTGGTAATCTACCTCACTTTTGGAGACAGGATAATTTAAAAAAAAATGCTACACCTTTTGGACCTAAACTCGTAACATCGTTGGCTATTGCCCTTGCTTGATTATTAAAACGTTTGCATCCCACCTTTTATTTTAAAATAAAACAACCAAGGCAGCTTGCATGAACAATTTAAAATCAGCCATATAAAACATAAAAGCAGACAAGAAGCAACAGATAAAAACAAGCCATTGGAAAAAATAGGGGGGTACCCAACATAATGCATTAATCTACTGGTTAAGCCAAAGGCTTGCCAGTTCAGGGAAACTCTTTTGTGCCAAAATGCCAATAGGGAGGGTCTGGACAGCTCTCCTGGGGCAAAGAGTTTCAGGTCCTGGGTCCAAACAGAGAGAAGGCCCTCTCCTGCATTCCCACCAAACACACACACAGATGATGGCAGGATGTGCCGGAGGGCCTCCATGTATGGTTTTACAGATAAAGGCCCCCGCTTTAAATTGATCCAGAAAACACCGTATCTCTTGTACGTTGTTAACTTTTATGTTTTTATGATTAACTTTATGTACGCTGCTTGGAGAAAATGTAAATATTCTAACTAAAATAAATAGTTCAACTGATATGCAGGTGATGCGATGCGCATGATACAGAACTCCAAAAAACAAAAAGAAAATGACCACCAGTGACTGAAGCTGGTGTTTTACACTGAAATGTTTCACATTTTTAAATCTGTGTGTGTGTGTGTGTGTATATATTTGTTGTTGTTGTTCAGTCGTGTCCGACTCTTCGTGACCCCATGGACCATAGCACGCCAGGCCTTCCTGTCCTCCACTCTCTCCCGGAGTGTGCTCAAGTTCATATTCATTGCAATTATTATTTACATAATTTATATATTATTTTTAAGCTATAAAATTTATATACTGGATGCGCTACTGGTGGTAGTTTATAATTATTTTTAAATAAACAGTGTGTTCTTCAGAGTACTTCATATGCATCCTTACAATGTAAGGTAGGTCAAGCTTATCTCCCCCCCCCATATTGCAGTTTGGGGACAGAGGCTGAAAGGTATTGACTTGCCTAAGTTCTCCTACTGAGTTCACAGCAAAGGTGCAATGTAACCTGGAGACTTCCTGGCTCGTATAATACGCTCTTAGCCACTATACAACATAGTCAGATGGGGGAAATTGGTGGAGGTGCAGGGTGGTGTAAGACAGGCATTGCTGAAGAAATTATTCTCAAGGAGCAATGGGACAGAGGTGTAGGAGGATGGTCATGGTGGCTGAGCACCACAACAGTGCAGGAGAAACGACCATGAACACCAGCGATGGCTGGGACCATGTGACACCAGAGGAGACTCTCAGAGCAGTGGAGGGGGTGAGTAATGATTCTTCCCCTCCCTCCTCCAATTTGCCAAACTTGAATGGGGACAGGGCTCATCCCGAGTTTCTACAGTGGGTGCAAGCCCTAGTCCTCAAGGAGGGAAGACCTGGGATGGGGGCTGACAGGGCATCCTCCACCAGGCATCCACCTCCCCCCAAAAGAAACCCCATAAGGGGGGAAAAAAGCACAAACCTAGTTGCCGCAGATCAAGGCCTAAGCACAAAAGGGGACACAGATCCCCCTCTTCCTCATCTAGACGTCCATCCTCTAGACGATCCTTGGCATCTGAATCGAGGCCATGATTTAGCAAGGAAAAAATGGAAGGGAATGTGCACAAAGACAGAACAAGGGCCATCAGACTCACAGGGTAAGACACCTGCTCCCAGCTCCAGGGCACACAAGCTTAAGTCCCCCTCCCTTCAGGTGGCCCACAACAGAGCAGTCTCCAGGGCACTTTCACAGCTTTCTCCAGATGCATCAGATGCCCAGTCTGGCTCTGATTCCAAGGAATAGGGTGAACTATCAGAAGAGGATTTAACACAGGTGACTCCCAAGGTCAACAGGCTTCTCCAGCCAGAGCTGTTTCCAATATTGACGCTTTCTACCTCCAAGAAGGAAGACAATAATGCCCAGGTTCAATCTAATTTTCATCCCTCCAGACCCACTGGCAGATCACGAGGATTCTCAGGGTCCAAGGCTAAGGGCCACGCAGCAAGGAGACATACAAAAAGCAGTATCAGACAGCAAGCACGTCGACAAGCATGGCCAAAGGGTCGAGGAAGCCATCTTCCTGATGCCAAGCCACATGACTCCCAAGGACCAACAGAGGGCAGACTTCTACAGTTTGCCCATCAATGGTCAGTCACAACAACAGATGCTTGGGTCTTGGGGTCAGTCTTCCAGGGTTATGCCTCAGAGTTTGCCTGTCATCCCAGGAACACATTTTGGATTACTCCAAAGTCCAAAAATCCCACAAAGCACCGCATGTTTAAAACAGCTATCCAGCACCTGTTGGACATCCAAGCCATTGAACTGGTTCCACAGGAATGGGAACGATTGCGGACTACCCCAATTTTCTTTGGTTCCCAAGAAAAATTGGGATGTCAGAGCCATTTTGGATTTAAAACGACTTAAGAAATTAATCCAGAAAAGCCACTTCAAGATGGAACCTCTGAAGCCAATAGTAGCTGCCCTGAACCAAAGATGACTCTCTGGCATCAATAGACCTCTCCAAGGCCTGTTTACATATGCCAATCAGGCCCAGTCATCGGAGGTCCTTTGATTTGTATACCATCACAAACACTACCAATACAGGGCGATGCCCTTCAGGTTGATGTCTGCACTATGGGTATTTACAAAAATGTTGGCACCATTAGTGGCTCCCTTAAGACAGATGGGAATTTACCTGTATCCATACTTAGACGATATACTTGTCTGATCTGTGACCAAAGAGAAAGGGATCAAGGACGCTCAGACTACTTTGGACACAGCTTCATTGCAAACGTATAGAAGAGCTTGTTCAAACCAAGACAGTGTCTGGAACACCTGGGGGTGATCCTGGTCACAAAAGTGCATGGGATGTTTCTCACAGAGGAAAGGAAGAGCAAAATCTTTCAGATGGTGGCAAAAACAGTACAGGTCAAACAACTGGATCTGATGTCTCTGGCTCAGCTGTTAGGTTTAATGGTGTCCTGCCAGGAGATGGTCAACTGGTCACACATGACCCCTGCAACGATGACTTCATCCTTTCCAGCCTCACATAGCACTCCAAGACCACTTCATGTGGTTTTAATGTTCTATATATTTTAAATTGTTTTATTGTGTGTTGTTTGGTTTTAGTTTTTGTGAACCACCCAGAGAGCTTCGGCTATTGGGCGGTATAGAAATAAATAAATAAATAAATAATGTTAGAGATTCTGACAGCTATATAGCTGTCATTACAATGGTGGCTGCACCCCTCCTGGCTGGAATGCGGTATGTCATTGGCAAACCCCAACAGAGTCATCATCACCACAGACACCATCCTGTTCACCTTGGGGCCCTGTTTGGGGTCTCATGTGACACAAGGAACCTGGTCAGTGACAGAGGTGAAGAAGAGCATAAATCTTCTGGAACTCAGAGCTACCAAGCTGGCTCTCTTGGAATTCCAGGACAACATATGGGACCTCCATGTTCTGGTGAGGACGGACAATGTAACTGCAGAATTGCCTGCGAACCGACAGGGGGTATCAGATTGGTGACGTTAACATCTAGAAGTGTGTGCGATAATGACTTGGGCAGAAAAGAACCTGGCTTCAATTGGGCAAGCATCCAGCAGAGAAATCCAACCATCTAGCCAACTGGCTCAACCATGAAGTAGCGCAAGTGCTTTACCCAGAGGTGTTTCAGCAGATCACTCATCGATTCTGTTTGCCATGCCATGGAATGCACAACTTCTTCGGTTCATTACGAGGGATCCATGTCCAGAAGCCATAGGAAACAACACTCTTGCGACACCAGGGTCTCTGGGGCTCCTTTCTGCCTTTCTGCCCCTGCCCTTGCTTCAAAGGGTGCTCCACTGAAACAGATAGTTGGGTGCAGAGGTGATTCTGTTGGTACCATGTTGGCCAAGGAGACCTTGGTTTCCAGACCTTGTCAATATGTCATTACAGCAGGGCTGGAGGCTTCCCAACAGGGTCAACCTGCTGACCCAGGGAACAGCCTCACATGTTTCATCTGACAGCCTGGAGGCTAAGTGGCAACGGTTAGGGGGGCTGGGCTATTCCCAGGGCGTCCTTGCTACTGTTCTGGCCCTGTGTAAGCCAGAACAGTACTAAGCATTTCTATGAAAGCATTCCTGTCATGGTGTAATCACAACGGAAAGAATCCTGAGGAGGAACAGGGTCAGGATATCCTGGATTTCCTACAGGCCAGTCTAGCAAAAGGGCTGAGCATGAACACCCTGAAACAGGAGGCAGCAACCCTGAATAGTGTTTTGAGGTGTAGAGGCGGAGTGGGTCTGTCTTCCCATCCTCATGTTCACTGATTCCTAAAAGGGGCGTTGTTGTTGTGTCCTCCAACCATACGTAGGTTTTCTTCATGAAACTTAAATTGAGTTCTTCCAGCACTTACGGGGACACCGTTTGAGGCTATGGGTGAAATCCCTCTTAGAGTGCTCACCCTGAAAACATTTTTTCTAGTGGCCATGACATCTGCACAGAGCTGGGGGCATTGTCCTCTAATCCACATTTATGTGTTTTCCACAATGACAAGGTGGTCCTCACCTTGATTCATCTTTTATTCCCAAGATAAATTCAGTTTTCCATAGGTCTCAGGAGGTGGTTCTACCATCTTCCTGCCCCAAGCCAAAACATCAGCAGGAAAAGAGTTGTCATATCGTCAGAGTTAGAACAGCTGTTCTATGTGCAGCTGTTTGGACAGGACAGCTGCACATAGGAAGTTTGAATTATTGTGTCCTTTATGGATGCATCCCTTGGCAAGAAGGTGTCAGGGACAAGTATTTCCAGATGGCTTAAGGAGTGCATTCACCTGGCATATGTCAGTCTTGGGAAACAGCATCCTCAAGAGGTGACTGCTCATTCTGTCCAGGGTGCAGCTATATCTGCAGTGGGGTAGGTCCTCCATAGAAGACCATATCCATATTTGTAGGGCTGCCACTTGGACCTCTGTTCATCCCTTCTCTAAACACTTTAGGGTTGATAAATACCTTTCTGCTGATGCAGCTTTCAGTAGAAGGATGTTGCAAAGAGTTATGCAGGTTTGAGATTTTTAACTGGACTCCCACCTTGGGATGGCACTGCTCTTGTACATCCCGAAGGATAAAGAAAGATGAATGCCCTCCATGACTCCTGGGAAAAAGGTAATTCTTACCTTGAATTCCTGTTTCCTGGACTTCCAGAGGGCATTCACCCACCTCTTCAGTCCAGTACTTGATATGGGATGGTGTTTTAGGGCTTCTGTTTCTGCCATACATGTGGGGTGGTAGGTAGTTTCCTAGCATTAATTCCTATCTGTGTTGATTGTTTCTGACTTATTGTTAATGTGTTTTGTTGGAAGGAATTATTTTTTGCTAGCATGTTGCCAGGAGTTATAGTGTTAACATAGATTCTGTAGTTTCTTCTTTTTGGAGGTAGTAGGGGTTTTCTGCTTTTCCAGTACTGGTGTGGAGAAGAAGGATATCCCTCCCCTTAGAGCAGATGGCAAGACATTGGCCCTGCCTACTGATGGAAGAGGAGGGACTATCCCGAAAGATAAAGAATGATTAATTCCCTCCTGGAATCCTGGAAGCAGGAATTCATGATAAGAATGTCCTTTTCTCTTCCCTTGCAGATACATCCATATGTGAATGGGGCGCTTTACAGCATCCTTGCTATGCCATCCATACGAGAGGAAGCTCGAGCAATGGTGAGAGTGGCTAGCTGTGGTTTATTTCCTCTCCATACAAAATGGGCCAAATTGGCAGCGATGAAGCCAACTATTTAAAACTTATTCTTTTAAAAATGGCCTTATTTTCAATTACTGTACTTTCATCAGCTGCTCTGGTGCAGGGGTGGGGAGCAGATTTTAGGTGCAAGTCCAAATCGACCCCTACTGGGCCCTCTGCAGGTTGGATGACATCAGTAGGCGTGGCCGTGCCCCACTGATACCATGGGTTGTGGCCACATTTATTGGCATCATCCCCCCCCCCCATTTTGCCTCTCTCCATGGTGAGAGAGGCATGGAGTTCCATGGCCCTCTCAGCATGGAGAAGAGGCTCCGGCAGCAGTGGGAGGAGCAGCAGCTGCTCTTCCCAGCACTGGCCGAGCCCTGAGCCCTGTGTGGCACACATCATCCCCATGAGGGCAGCATGCACTGTGTGAATGGCCTTAGCCCACGTCATTGGTCCCCAGCCAACAGGGGCTGGCTGGAGCTCGTTGACCCACTTCTTTGGATGGGGACTGGCTTTCCCTAATCTGCACCTTCC
Organism: Heloderma suspectum; assembly: GCF_057233095.1. Classification (NCBI taxonomy): domain Eukaryota; kingdom Metazoa; phylum Chordata; class Lepidosauria; order Squamata; family Helodermatidae; genus Heloderma; species Heloderma suspectum. Next base: position 324,678,662 of record NC_139460.1, on the reverse strand, counting down.
CCCATAGGGGAGAACATGGGGCAGGCAAAGCATTTAGTGCGCTCCTCCTCCATCCAAGGGGGAGGGGGAGCAGCAAACTGGTTATCTCTGATATGTGAGTGGACATAACAAGGGGATTCCTCTCCCTGCCTCCTCCCCAAGCCTCTGGTAGTCCCCAGGCCAGAGGTGGGGATTTGGGAGAAGAGGGAGTGGGGCCTGCAGATGGAGCCCAAGCCCCTACAGGCCAGCTGAGGAACCTCCCAGGGCTGGATTACACTGATGGGGTGGAGGTTCCCCACCACTGGTTTAGTTTGGATACTTTGTTTCTGGAGCAATCGCATCTCTGGGCCCCTTCATGGGCGTGTTCACACAAACACACGACCCACCCAGCCGAGCGGAGCCAACCGGGCTCTGTGGAGCTGCCACCCAGCAGCACTACAGCAGATGCTCCAGAGAGCCCTGCTGGCCCTGCTTTTCCACTGTGGCACATGCGGGGCTCTCTGGAGCATCCACCACCTGCCTTCTGGCTCGCTCTGAGGATCCCGTCAGAGTGAGTCGATGGGTTCAGGCTCACTCTCTGAAGAGCCGTGCTGGCCATAAAAAGTGGCCAGTGTGGCTCAGCTGGCCAGGCCCACAATGCCTGTCTCTGAGAGGTCCTTCCTGTACTGCAAGTGATCTCCAGGGATGCCCTCTCCCACAGTGCCTGTCTCTGAGGGGTCCTTCTTGTACTGCAAGTGATCTGCAGGGACACCCTCTGCCACAGTGCCTGTCTCTGAGGGGTCCTTCTTGTATTGCAAGTGATCTGCAGGGACACCCTCTGCCACAGTGCCTGTCTCTGAGAGGTCCTTCCTGTACCGCAAGTGATCTCCAGGGACACCATCTGCCACAGTGCCTGTCTCTGAGAGGTCCTTCCTGTACCGCAAGTGATCTGCAGGGACACCCTCTGCCACAGTGCCTGTCTCTGAGAGGTCCTTCCTGTACCACAGGTGATCTCCAGGGACGCCCTCTCCCACAGTGCCTATCTCTGAGAGGTCCTTCCTGTACCGCAGGTGATCTCCAGGGACACCCTCTCCCACAGTGCCTGTTTCTGAGAGGTTCTTCCTGTACCGCAGGTGATCTCCAGGGACACCCTCTCCCACAGTGGTGTCTCTGAGGGGTCCTTCCTGTACTGCAAGTGATCTGCAGGGACACCCTCTCCCACAGTGCCTGTTTCTGAGAGGTCCTTCCTGTACCACAGGTGATCTCCAGGGACGCCCTCTCCCACAGTGCCTGTCTCTGAGGGGTCCTTCTTGTACTGCAAGTGATCTGCAGGGACACCCTCTGCCACAGTGCCTGTCTCTGAGGGGTCCTTCTTGTATTGCAAGTGATCTGCAGGGACACCCTCTGCCACAGTGCCTGTCTCTGAGAGGTCCTTCCTGTACCGCAAGTGATCTCCAGGGACACCATCTGCCACAGTGCCTGTCTCTGAGAGGTCCTTCCTGTACCACAGGTGATCTCCAGGGACGCCCTCTCCCACAGTGCCTATCTCTGAGAGGTCCTTCCTGTACCGCAGGTGATCTCCAGGGACACCCTCTCCCACAGTGCCTGTTTCTGAGAGGTTCTTCCTATACCGCAGGTGATCTCCAGGGACACCCTCTCCCACAGTGGTGTCTCTGAGGGGTCCTTCCTGTACTGCAAGTGATCTGCAGGGACACCCTCTCCCACAGTGCCTGTTTCTGAGAGGTCCTTCCTGTACCACAGGTGATCTCCAGGGACGCCCTCTCCCACAGTGCCTATCTCTGAGAGGTCCTTCCTGTACCGCAGGTGATCTCCAGGGACACCCTCTCCCACAGTGCCTGTTTCTGAGAGGTTCTTCCTGTACCACAGGTGATCTCCAGGGACACCCTGTCCCACAGTGGTGTCTCTGAGGGGTCCTTCCTGTACCGCAAGTGATCTGCAGGGACACCCTCTCCCACAGTGCCTGTTTCTGAGAGGTCCTTCCTGTACCGCAGGTGATCTCCAGGTATACCCTCTCCCACAGTGCCTGTCCCTGAGAGGTCCTTCCTGTACCGCAGGTGATCTGCAGGGACGCCCTCTCCCACAGTGCCTGTCTCTGAGGGGTCCTTCCTGTACCGCAGGTGATCTCCAGGGACGCCCTCTCCCACAGTGCCTGTCTCTGAGAGGTCCTTCCTGTACCGCAGGTGATCTGCAGGGACACCCTGTCCCACAGTGCCTGTCTCTGAGGGGTCCTTCCTGTACTGCAGGTGATCTCCAGGGACACCCTCTCCCACACTGCCTGTCTCTGAGGGGTCCTTCCTGTACCGCAGGTGATCTCCAGGGACACCCTCTCCCACAGTGCCTGTCTCTGAGGGGTCCTTCCTGTACTGCAAGTGATCTTCGGGGACGCCCTCTTCCACAACGCCTGTCTCTGAGGTTTTTATGGCCAACACTGCTCTTCCAAGAGCAACAGCAGTGGTGGCAATGGGGAGATAGCTGGGAGACACGGCAGCAGTGGGGGTTGGGTGGGCATGGCGCAGGCACACATGTCTTCCCCCACCTCAGGTGGCAGGAGAGGCTGCCCTGGCCCTGTATAGAAGCCACTTTCCTATTCTGTGATCCCAGGCTGCTTCGTGCACGCATGAAGGGGGGCTCTTTCTACCCTATGTAATTTCCGTGGTGACTACTTAGTTTGTATTTCATCCACATGTTGAAATTACTTCCAATACTTGATCTCCATTAATATTGGCTCCTCTCTTTCCACCGCTCCCGCTGAGAGTGGCTAACCACTCCCAGCAAGTTAGCTACGCTCAGTGAGATATTTCTGCCCAGAAGGGCTGAAGCACTTAGTCTTGATCCCAGAACTGTCTTCCCTGTCCCTTTAATATTGGATTGCAGATCTACTACAGGTGGATCACCTGTTGATAATAGCCAGCTCTGTCCTAAGCAGGCTTACTTGGAAGTGAGTCCCACTGACTTCAGTGAGACTTACTTCTAAGTACATGGCCACGTTTGCATGCAGCAGTAAGCCAGAATTCCAGAGAATCCTGGCTTGCCATGAATGAGGTGTGTGCTGGACTATGCAGCCCATTTGCTCTCACGGCTCCTCCCACCAGTGGGAGAGGCTAAACTATCCAGAAACTAAAAGCTTAGCATGCCTCCTAAATCAGGGCTCTTGGCTTCTTGCGCTCCTTACAAGCCAGGCGCACGAGGTTTATGAATCCGGGCTTGTTTGCAATTTCAGCCAGTTCTGCCTCAGTGCAAACAGCCACAGTTCTGCTGGGGAAAATGGATAAAGAGCTGCAGGCTCGGCCCAAAGTTGAATTTTGTCCGTTGTTTCATAGGAACAGTTGCAAGGTCAGTGTGGTCCAGGGTGAAACAGTGCCACTCCTTGCAAGGAGTTATCTGTGATAAATTGGGGCCTTAATGGAACTGCAGAGCTTTGTGAGGGAGGGCGTCTATCATCCACTAGCCCTGTAACTGCTCATGATGAATAGGAAGAGGTGATGAATTGCCTTCTGCAGAAATGCTGCTGTCTTTTGGGGAGAAGGTAACAATAACCCACAACTAAATAGCATGACAAAAGCTGGTATCTCTCCTGATTTGTACTGTCTCTCACTCACACACACTCTGTGCCATTGTGCAAAATCCATTTAAGTGTAAAGCTGATGGATGCTTGTGTTCTTGCCTATGATTCCTATCTTATCTACCCTTGCCTATTCTAAAAAGCTATCTCTGAAGACACAGGGTTTTTAAATTGGTGGTTCAAATGGCTTTGTTTTTAAATTGCCAGTCATCATCAGCTTTTTCTATATCACTTGAGGAAAGGCTTGTAATGCTGTTTAGATTACAAGAATCCCCCCTGGAGGAGTTTTGATATCCCATTTACTAGGAAGAGAGCCTTATTACTGGCTGGGCAACTCTAATAGGAAAAAAAATGCAAGCAGAAGTGTTTGTCCATTACAAAACAAGTATCCAAACAGGAACAGTCACTGTGCCAGTATTAGGACCAACTAAAATCACAAAGCAGTCAGCTAGCTTTTGAGGATTTTTCTTCCATTTTGCCTCCTTTATTTGTCTAACATTGAACCTGAGGAAGAGTCTTGTTTGAATGCAGCACATTTTCCCCAGGGTGGGAAATGTCAAACAAAGCAAATGCATGTTTCTGAAGTGAGACATAGGGGTTGTTCACACAACATGCTAACCCACACTCAGTGGTTGAGTGTGGGTTGCTTTGAACTGTGAGTTGTTTGTTGAACCCTGGTCTTGTTTGAATGCAGCACATTTTCCCCAGGGTGGGTTATCATGTTGTCTGAACACAGCCAGGGTGGCTTGTTAACTCAGCAATGTGACTTGTTAACCACCCTAAACAACACAACAACAAACCATGGGTTCTCAAGGTGACTTGTTCAAGAAAATAAGCCACACTGCATGGTTAACAAGCCACCCTGGCTGCATTCAGATAACATGCTAACCCATAGTTCAAAACAACCCAAACTCAGCCACTGAGTGTGGGTTAGTGTGTTGTGTGAACAGCCCCACTATTGGATAGATGGGAAAGTATAGTCACTGAGTTTCCTTCCACACAAAAATCCTCTCCTGGCTACCCCAGGCCCTTTTCATTTCAGTAGTGTAATTTAGGGCAGATGGACCGTTTCGTTGCTGCTATTATTAAACACATGGTAGACAGAAGCCCTTGTTGATCTACTGTGATTTACCAAGGGATCTATCAGTAGATCCAGATTTACCTTCTATTCACACCTGAGGTAGAATGCCCATCGCTTGCAGACAACACATGAAGCTGTGCCAAATGCTGCTGGTTCAGATGTGTGTGTGCTTTATGGCATCTGTTTGTAACTTGCCTTCTGTGTTCTAGTTATCCAATATACACTCAGCATGCACACATCATAATCTTAGGGCTCCTTTCCTTGTCTTATATAAGTGAGATGGGCTGAACATCAGATGGTCTCCTGTTCATCACTGTAAATTTTGTTCTTACTGAATGATGATTCTAGTCCATACAGTCTTGAAGGATCAGGACAGGTAAAATAGCCCCTTACCAATTTCATCTTATTCAACAACTACACTGCTATTTCCACTGTACAGATGGGGAGCTAAGATCAGGAGTGAATACCTGTTGACTGCCCTGCCCTCTCAGTCACAGTGCCTGCCCTGCTCTCGTGCTTCAGTCCAGACAGCCCTGAATCATTCTTTGTTTGCTATAGGTGGCAGAAATACATCTGCTATGGATGCTGTGGACAGCTTCTTTTCCTCAGGGTGAGCCTCTGGTAGGCAGAACAGAGTGTCTGCAGTTGGGTGCAGCTGTTTCATGGCAATGTTCCTTTCTGCAGCCAGACAAACAGTGTGTGTCGCCAGTGAGATGACCCTGTGCTGGGGTCACCCATATGAACCACTGACATAGCTCTGTTTTCCAACCCATCCAGGAAATGGAAGACATTCTGCGGTGCTACATCGAGGAAGGAAATGCCGATATGATCCAACAGATTGAGTTTATTATCAAGCAGCTTAAATCAGGTCAGAAGAACACACAGTTATTATCGAAGCTGTGGATCTGTCACAAAAAGCTTTAAAATGTTTGTATAAAACAAACAAACAAACTTGTGGAAAAGGACAGCAAGAAATGGAGGCAGGCTTGGAATCTTTAAATCAGGAACATCTATGTTCTAGGGTCAATTCACATGACCCTTTTATAGTGCAATGCTAACCATTGTTTACTTAGAAATAAGTCTCATTGATTTCAGTTGGGCTCACTTCCAGGTCAGTGTGCTTAGGTTTGCAGCATGGCAGCTTTTTCCTAAACCTGTTTACTTAGAGGTAAATCCCACTGAATTCAGTGGAACTTACTTGCAAGCACATGTTCTTATACTTGCAGCTTTACAGCATAATCCTAACTGTGCTTACTCATAAGTAAATCCTGCTGATTTCAGTTAGGCTTACTTCCAGATAAGTGCACCCAGGACTACATCTTTAAGTGTAGCGACTGCTTCTCTGTAGCATTTCTGTCCATCATGAGGTAGCTGTGTGATTATTTCAACACATGGCTTGCCTGCAGCTTATGATGTATTTAGCACATCGCTCCTTACCCAGATTTGGAAATTTTGAGGTGGAGTGCCTGAATGCTGCAAGTTGGCCATAAACAAAATACCCCCACAGCCTCTCTGCTGTGGACTGAGCTGCACTGTGACCGGAGTCACAACCTTCTGCCACCTGTCTCTCTGCTGCCACTGTGCCCTCCCCACCCAAACATTACACTTTCACCCAACTCCAGAAGATTGCAAAACCCTTGTGGGCTATTTTTGCCCTGCCCTTCAAACTGGTGAAGATCACTGGGGTGAATACTTCGGAGCTTGAACAGGAAAACTCTGGATCATGCTCAAAGAGCATATGAACACCCGCAGGGTTCAGTCTGCACTAGAAAATGTATTTTTTGGGGGGAAACTGATTGATGAACTGGGAACAAACAGTTATGCCTGTTTTCTCTTACGTTTCTTCTTATTCCAGAAGATCCGCTGGATGATAACGCTGAGTCTGATGATGAGGAGAAGGAAGATAATGACGAAGTAAGTTTTGAGAGCCAGCCACCTGAAAATCCAGACGTTCATAAGCTACCTCCCTCCAACAAACTCATGGTGGTATACATGAGGTTGGGTTATCTTCTCCTCCTTAGCTGCAGGGTTCAGAGGAAGCCTCAGGTTTATCTCGCTTGCCTGGCTCCCCACTTGCCATGATGAGGAGGGTGAGCAGGATGTAGAACTGTCTTTCTGGGCCATTTGCTTGGCTGAGAGAGTGCGACTTTCCCAAGACCATTCTCACTGGGGGCATCATGGGTAAGCAGAATTGGAACCTGGGTTCCCACACTCTTAGGGCAAGAATTGTAGCCGGTATATCCCACTGGCTGTCTTCTTTTTGTATCATGGTGGGTGCATATATTATTGTAGGGGGTGGTTCTTTCCCAGGACTAATATAGGACTTGTCTGTACTAGTCTACTGTGACATTTGTGCTGTTCTTAGGTAAGAGCTGGGATTTTCAAGAACTCAGTGGAGCCAAATTTACCTACTCCATGCTCCCATGTTGCTGTTCAGTAAGCTAGAGTCTTTGCTGTTGCTGCCAATTAGTGTGGTACTGAATATTTGGCAAATTGGATGTTATGGTTGAAACAAGTGAATTCAGTAAGGTAGCATTTTTCCTGGAAACACTGTTTTTTCAAACTTGCTTGACTCAATTGTTTCCCCGCGTTATTACTTCTTCTGTACTCTCCCAACCTCCCACAGTTCTCCTTTCTGAATTAGTCACATGGGTTCTTTCACCCAATCATGAGTCACATTTTGAACAGGATGACATCATGATACTTTGCCAGATACGATGAGGTCACAAGCTGTCAGTAAATGAAATCACAACCCATTAAGCTTGGCTGTGTCACTGAAGGCAACTGAGTTGAGGGCAAGTGTGGGTCATTTCAAATCAATATGTGAACATTTTTGCAAGGAGCACTGAACAGTCAGCAAGAAGGGGAGGTTTTTTGGCATTGCCAAAAGGGTTAACAAAAAATGGGGAGTGCTTTTGGTTCAGTCCTAACCTTTAGGCTTACATTGTTGACATGCCCACCTGTTTTAACTACCAGATGAACCTACAGAGCAGGTTTCAGGGACGATGTGCTGATAAAAACCTTTTGTCTACCTGCTTCCTGCTTGTATTTCTCCACTATTATTTATTTGTTTGTTTATTTGGAAGATTTATACTTCAACGTTGAATCAAATGGTTTTCACGGCCGCTTACAACAGGTTGTCATAATACACACACACAGGTCAGACATACACACAACCCAGCAGCCCTTAGTCCTCTTCCTGATGGATGGGGCTGGAATGCGCTTCTCTTCAGATCTGCAGCCCCAGGCCAATTAGAAGTTGGCACACAGTGTTCTTTCCGGCAGGGAGGGTGAAAGCAACTTCCCTGCAGCTGCTCCTTCTCTGGCCAGTGGAAGGGGCCAGGCTGGTTGCCTCCTCATAGAATCATAGAATCATAGAATAGTAGGGTTGGAAGGGGCCTACAAGGCCATCGAGTCCAACCCCCTGCTCAATGCAGGAATCCAAGTCAGAGCATCCCTGACAAATGGCTGTCCAGCCTCGTCTTGAAGGCCTCCAGTGTGGGAGAGCCCACCACCTCCCCAGGTAATTGGTTCCATTGCCGTATTGCTCTGACACTCAGGAAGTTTTTCCTGATGTTCAGTCGGAATCTGGCTTCCTGTAACTTGAGCCCATTATTCCGTGTCCTGCACTCTGGGATGATCAAGAAGAGATCCTGGCCTTCTTCTCTGTGACAACCTTTCAAGTACTTGAAGAGCGCTATCATATCTCCCCTCAGTCTTCTCTTCTCAAGGCTAAACATGCCCAGTTCTTTCAGTCTCTCTTCATAGGGCTTTGTTTCCAGTCCCCTGATCATCTTTGTTGCCCTCCTTTGAACCCTCTCCAGCTTGTCTGCATCCTTCTTAAAGTGTGGTGCCCAGAACTGGACACAGTACTCCAGATGAGGCCTAACCAGTGCTGAGTAGAGGGGAACTAGTACTTCCCGGGATTTGGAAGCGATGCTTCTATGAATGCAGCCCAAAATAGCATTTGCCTTTTTTGCAGCCACATCACATTGTTGGCTCATATTCAGCTTGTGATCGACGACAATTCCAAGATCCTTCTCGCTCGTAGTGTGGTTGAGCCACGTATCCCCCATCTTGTAACTGTGCATTTGGTTTCTTTTTCCTAGGTGCAGAACTTGGCATTTGTCCCTATTAAATGCCATTCTGTTGTTTTCTGCCCAGCACTCCAGTCTATCCAGATCACTTTGAATTTTGTTTCTGTCTTCCAAAGTATTAGCTATCCCTCCCAATTTTGTGTCATCTGCAAATTTGATCAGCATTCCCTGCACCTCCTCCTCCAAGTCATTAATAACAATGTTGAAGAGCACTGGGCCCAGGGCTGAGCCCTGCGGTACCCCACTCGTTACCTCTCCCCAGCTTGAGAAGGTCCCATTGATAAGCACTCTTTGAGTCCGATTCTGTAGCCAACTGTGGATCCACATGATCGTTGTTTCATCTAGCCCACTTTGAGCTAGTTTGCTCATCAGGATATCATGGGGCACTTTGTCGAAAGCTTTGCTGAAGTCGAGGTATATGATGTCTACAGCATTCCCCCGGTCTACAAGGGAGGTGACTTGATCAAAAAATGAGATCAGATTTGTCTGGCAGGACTTGTTTTTGACAAATCCATGTTGGCTTCGAGTAATCACGGCATTGTTGTCAAGGTGCTTCCAGATGGATTGCTTTATGATCTGCTCCAGAATTTTCCCAGGGATTGATGTCAGACTGACTGGTCTGTAGTTCCCAGGTTCCTCCTTTTTACCCTTTTTGAAGATAGGGACAACGTTAGCCCTCCTCCAGTCATCTGGCACTTCCCCGGTCCTCCATGATTTCTCAAAGAGAATAGACAGCGGTTCTGAGAGTTCTTCTGCCAGTTCCTTTATTACTCTAGGATGCAGTTCATCTGGCCCTGGAGATTTGAACTCATTCAAAGTAATGAGGTGTTCCTTGACCATATGATACATATATGATGTTCATCTGAATCCTGGAGGCAGGGGTGAAATTTGCCAGTGGCTGAGGCCAGGCTGTGCTTCCTTTCTGCTCTGCAATCCCAAGGTAACTGGGAGCTCTGTAGTAATTCTGGTGTGTCTGTACCAGCATAACTGCAGTTATGGGAAATCCTGAAAAAATACTGGGGTGGGGTATAATTTATAAATAAAGCCACAACTGTGGGCTTGAAAGGGTGGTTTGTGAATGACAGGCCTCATGCTGTGCAAGGCACAAAAGAGGAGTTCTGTGGGTTACTTAAAGGGAAACTGAGCTTGTACTCTAGGAACAGACAAGGCAATAGCCTAATGACTTTGGGCAGAATCAGCCAAGAAGATCCCCTGCGCAGGCCCTGGTGCAGGTAGCAGGAGATGTGCAAGGTCCAAGGTCGCTCTTCAAGCTATAGAGTCTCTTTCATCCACCAGAATGGAAAGGAAGCCAATTCTCACCTTCACAGTTGACTCGTATAAGATCATGCTGACACTTCAATCATAGAATAGTAGGGTTGGAAGGGGCCTACAAGGCCATCGAGTCCAACCCCCTGCTCAATGCAGGAATCCAAGTCAGAGCATCCCTGACAGATGGCTGTCCAGCCTCAGTGTGGGAGAGCCCACCACCTCCCTAGTGAATTGGTTCCATTGTCAGACAGAATGGAACCAATTACCAAAATGACAGAAGCCATTTAACATTTTGTATATATGAAAGCCAGTTCCTGTGGCTCTGTCTCCATCTTTTTGGTGGCACAGAGGTGATTGTTTTTCAGATATCTGAAGGTGGTATGAATGAGCTATCATTGACTGTGATGCATGTTTCAAAAAAAAAAATTTCCCGCTATGATCTCAGTTCAAAATGATTTGGCAGGTTTTTGAAGCAGTATAAAAACTCACAGAATCTGTTTGACCAAAGACCATAGTGAGACAGAAAAAAAAAAAGATATTTGTACTACAGATTACAGACAGTTGCAATGACCCAGGATCCCGATTCACTCTGTTTTGTATTCCACAAGGCTCTGGGTTTCTGTTCCCAGGTACATCTTTTAACAGTACAGGACAGGTTTCCTTCCTTTTAGGACAGATTTCCTTCCTTTTAGGACAAGGGCTGAGAGCATTTCCTTTGGGTAGAGAAATACTTATCTCAGCTGACGAGCAGCAGCTGTATAGCTTCTGCATAAATTCATTCACATTTTTAAGGGCTGTTTGACTTTCTACCAGAAAACATCTGATGCACGTCCGTGACTCGTATCTGGCATGTGTGGTTTAGATTTATTTCTGAACCTTGTTCTTGTCTTGCCTACACAATAATCTTGCAAAACAGTTTGGATGCTGAGAGAGTGAATCCCATCCTTCAGGGCCACACTTTACTTCTGAGAAGGGATTTGAAACCCAAAACAACACACTGCCTAGGGGTAAAATCCAACATAAGTCCTACTTAGAGTAGAGCCATTGAAATGAATGGGACTTGTCATCAAGTGTATTGACAGTCATTGTGTGTGTGTCTGACTTTTGCCCTGTGGGGAATCTGTTTTTGTCAGTGAGCAAGATTAGGGGGTTACTCATTTTGGGAGGGGCAGGTGAGATGATACCTTGAAAAGGTCTTTCCTTGCCAGGGATGGGTAGTATCTCCTACAGTTGTGTGTATATTTTCTCAGTTTGGGAGTGATGCATCCAGCCAACAACCCTGGCTGAGCAGCCTTGTTTTAAAAACTAGTGTTTCTTTAGCCCAAGCCCAGCACGTGCAACGCAGTCCACAGGAAGTTCTCTTCAAGCCTCTGCAGCAGGGATGTAAAAAGTGCTGCCCACCAAGCTGTGTGTGGCATCTGGCCAGACACCCATCCAACTGTTGTGCCGGCAGCACTGCCTGTGCCTTGTTTGTCTCCAGCACCTCGTCACTGATTGGAGAGAAGCAAAGGAAGCAAAGGAACCCCTTCCTGGGGCTCTGATGAGAAGCCAGAGACAAGCAGCAATTGCGGGGAGGGGGTAGTGTGGGGAGGAGGCTGTAGCAACCCCGAAGCAGGTGTGTGTGTGTGTCCACTCTCACCCTCACCCCAGTATGTTTATGTGTCTCCCTACCCCTACCCCAAAGTGCATGTGTACGGACCTCGGACCGCCTGGCAAAACTGGATCCTCTGTCCACTGCATTCTTGTCTGGAGAGAAATACACTTCCATAAAATGCTGGGGAGCGGCCACCAAGCTATGCCTCTTATTTACAGTCAGGGCCAGAAATATTGGAACAAGGATAACTGTTTGGGCAGTTGGCCTCCGTACACCACCACATTGAAGTTGAAAGGAAACACACCCAGATGGGAGCGAAGTCAGGACTTCCAGCTGTAATTATTTTTATTTATTGCATTTATACCCTGCCTTTTTTCCTCTTGCAAGGAACCCAAGGCGGCTTACATTACATTATTCAAGGGGTGTGACAAAAGTGGGGCACTAACCATTCAGGAAGTACAGCCAGTGGCATACACACACACCCATTGTTGGTGGCGCATAAGTAATGGAACAAATGGCTGACAAGCAGCTGCATGGCCAGGTGTGGCCTGTTTCCTGGGTACCCCATGACCAATCAAGCAGATAAAAGGCCTGGAGGTGGTTCTGAGTGTTACATTTGCATTTGGTAGCTGTTCACTGGAACTCCCAACATGAGGTCCAAAGAGGTGTCTATGAGAGTGAAGGAGGCCATCATTAGGCCAAGGAAACAAAATAAACCTGCCAGAGAGATTGCAAAAACAGTGGGAGTGGCTAATACAACAGTTTGGAACATCCTGAAACAGAAGGAATTAACTGGCAAGCTCAGCAACAGCAAAAGGCCTGGCAGACCACGGAAGACAACTAAAGTGGATGACCGCAGAATTCTGCTCATGGTGAAGAGAAACCCTTTCACAACATCTAGCCAGGTCAAAAACGCTCTTGAGGAGGTAGGCATGTCATTGTCAACATCTACAGTCAAGAGACGGCTTTATGAATGTAAATACAGAGGCTTCACAACAAGGTGCAAACCACTGGTAACGCTCAAGAACAGAAAAGCCAGATTAGCCCTTGCCAGCAAACACCTAAAAAAGCCTGCCCAGTTCTAGAATAAGATTCTTTGGACTGATGAAACTAAGATTAACTTGTACCAGAATGATGGGAAGAGAAAAATATGGAGAAGGAAAGGAACAGCTCATGATCCAAAGTATGCCACATCATCTGTCAAACATGGTGGAGGCAGTGTTATGGCATGGGCATGTATGGCTGCCAATGGAACCGGGTCACTGGTGTGTATTGATGACCTGACTGTTGATAAAAGCAGCAGGATGAATTCTGAAGTGTGTAGGGCTATACTTTCTGCTCAGATTGAGCCGAATGCTGCCAAACTGATAGGATGCCGATTCATATTGCAGATGGATAATGACCCAAAACATACAGCAAAAGCTACCCAATAGTTTCTCAAGGCAAAGAAGTGGGATGTTCTTCAATGGCCAGGTCAGTCACCTGATCTCAACCCAATAAGAACATGCTTTTCACTTACTGAAGACCAGACTGAAGGCAGAAAGACCCACAAACAAGCAGCAGCTGAAGGCAGCTGCAGTAAAGGCCTGGCAAAGCATCTCGAGGGAGGAAGCTCAGCATTGGGTCATGTCCATGGCTTCCAGACTTCAGGCAGTCATTGACTGCAAAGGATTTTCATCCAGGTATTAAAGGCGATCCTTAAGTTTGAAATGGTGTTGGTTTGTTCCATTACTTATGAGCCACCAACGATGGGGGGGGGGGTGTATGCCACTGGCTGTACTTCCTCAATGGTTAGTGCCCCACTTTTGTCAAACCCCTTGAATTACAGCTGAAAGTCCTGACTTTGCTCCCATCTGGGTGTGTTTCCTTTCAACTTCAATGTGGTGGCATACAGAGGCCAACTGCCCAAACAGTTATCCTTGTTTCAATATTTCTGGCCCTGACTGTATTTGTTTGTTTGTTTCTTTATTTCAAATATATGTAAGCCACTTTTTAGGGAAAAACCCTCCCAAGTCAGTTTTCAGCATATAATTTTACAATATATAAACAAGAAAGTTTAAAACCATGAAACACCATAGTAATAAGATTAATAACTAATAAGAACCAGCAATAATAATGCAAAAAACCCAGCTAAATAGCAGCCCCTGCCACTAATTAACATGGGGACACAGTCTACCAGGACTTTCTCTTATGCACACTTTATTGAGACCTATGAATAAAAGCAAAAGATCAAATAATTACAGCTAAAATCACATCAAGTATAGAGCAGTCCAATAAAAACCTTATTTACCAGAAGGCAATAGCAAACAAATGGATCGTTGTTGTTGTTGTTCAGTCGTTCAGTCGTGTCCGACTCTTCGTGACCCCATGGACCATAGCACGCCAGGCCTTCCTGTCCTCCGCTCTCTCCCAGAGCGTGCTCAAGTTCATATTCATTGCATCCGAGATGCTATCTAGCCATCTCATCCTCTGCCGTCCCCTTCTCCTTTTGCCTTCAGTCTTTCCCAGCATCAGGGTCTTTTCCAGGGAGTTTTCTCTTCGCATTAGGTGGCCAAAATATTTGAGCTTCAGCTTCAGTATCTGTCCTTCCAATGAGCACTCAGGGTTGATTTCCTTTAGGATGGACTGATTTGACCTCCTTGCAGTCCAGGGGACTTGTAAGAGTCTTCTCCAGCACCACAGTTTGAAAGCATCAATTCTTCGGCGCTCAGCCTTCCTTATAGTCCAGCTCTCACAGCTGTTTATTTTTGCTGTGTGTATACACACTGGGGCTGTTTGCATGGCACAGCTGCACCGCCTGCGGGGGGGTGCGGCCGCCATTTTGAATATGCACCCTTGTTTGGGGATTGTCATGTCACGCGAAACCGGCGGGCATGGGTTACGCTAGGGCTTAACCATCACATAACCCACACTTGCTGGGTTTTCCCAACACAACAACCCCCGAGCAAGGGCGGCATATGCAACCTGGTGCCTGTGGGAGCTGTGGCTCTGTTGTTGTTGTTCAGTCGTTCAGTCGTGTCCGACTCTTCGTGACCCCATGGACCATAGCACGCCAGGCCTTCCTGTCCTGCGCTCTCTCCCGGAGCATGCTCAAGTTCATATTCATTGCATCCGTGATGCTATCTAGCCATCAAATGGATCGTTAGGGACTATTTAAAGGCCGGCAGTGCTGGGGCCTGACATGCCTCCTTCAGGAACACCCCTTGCTGACCATAGCGATCATGACAGGGGAAGAGAACTGCAGTGGAACCGCAAGGAGTGGGCAGATGGGTTAGTGAACTATTAGCCACAATACCTAAATGGAACGTCCATGTTCAGAGGCAACAGACCCCTAAATCCTAGACACAAGGGAGCAAGTAAGATTGAATGGCTGTCACTGTCATGCCCTACTTGTGGGCTTCTAGAGGAATCGTAGTTGTTAGGAGGAGTGTATAATGGAGACTGTGCCAGTACTTCAGCTGTAACGTTTCTGGCAGTAATTCTTTTCTTCTAACTGCACAGGTGTAATCCTTGACAATTCTAAATGCCACCAGGACTACTTGCAGGATAGGGCCCTTTTTCTAAGAAAGGAAATAATGGTTTGTTGACACACCTTAAACTTCAAGGCTTCAAGGTTAGGGACGTTGTGCTTTTGGAATGCAGGAAGGAATTACTTGCCATTGTGAGGCGGAATTGTGCAACACAGTGGTATGTATACGTCTAGGACTTGGCCTTCTGGAGAAAGAGCTGAAGGATGTAGAAGCATTCTGAAATCATGAGCCTCCACCCTATGGCAGCAGCTTTCAGCGGGACACTGGTCACGGAAGGTGTGAGTTTCTGCCTATGACCTTTCAGTCCGTGCTTTGGTTTGGCCAAGAGGCAGAGTGCCAGTCTCCTCCCTCCCAATCCGGGTCGAACAGGAGGTTTTTTTACTCTTGGTGATTATGATTCTCGTTTAGGGATGGTGAAGGTGCAGAAAATCCAAGTTGCAGTCCCTGCCGCTAATTAACATGGGGACACAATCCCCAGGACCTGTGCACACCTTGTTGAGGCTATCAGGGCACATTATGCTTATGCTAATCAGGAAACAGAAAGGGAAGGCACGAAAGAGAGAGGGAGTGGAAGGGGAGGAGGGAAAGTGTGAGCCCACAGCTTGTTCACGATCTTCCAAACTACCATTCGGAAGATAGTCTGAACTGAGTGTGATTGGCTCTGTTCATACATAATGCGAAGCCATGGCTTATGTTAACTCTGGTTTGTTGCTTTAGCTATGAATTAGCTTGCAGACAAGCTAGCAACCCACAACTTGTTTCTTTATTTCTGGTTTTGTTTTCTCCCTCCCATTTTGCCAGCATTCAGGACAGGTTCACCCTATTTCAGGGCAGACAGCAACAAAAACAAGCCAGGGATATGCCATGGTTCTGGGTTCAGACATCACGACAAACCATGGCTTAAACAAGCCAGACCTTCAAAGGACCAAAACAAACCATGGGTTCTGTTTGTATTTTTTACCTGGTTAACAAACCATGACTTGCTTGCTGGGATGGGTTCAGCCACAACAACAAGCCAGATTTCAACAAACCACACCATGGTTTAGCGCAGCCTTCCCCAACCTGATGCCCTCCAGAGGTGTTGGATTGCAGCTCCCATAATTCCCAGCCATCACGGCCAACTGGCTGGGAATTATGGGAATTGCAGTCCAGCACATCTGGGGGGCACCAGGTTGAGGAAGGCTAGCTTAACGATATCTGCAAATTTCTTTTTCTTCACATATTCATCCCTTGTTATCCATGCCTTTTCCTTTCCTCCCTTCCTTTCTCAGTCTTCATCAACTTTCTTTCCCTCCCTCCAACTTTTAAACAGTTGAAATTTAGACTGCAAGCTCCTCAGGACAGGGGCCTATCATTTTGGCTTATGTGCCAGGCCACTGATGGCATTGTACAAATAACAGCATGTTTTAAAAAATTGTTATACTTGGTGAGTTTAATTCCCCATCCACCCCACTCCCTGCTATATGCAGGGGGGCTCACAACAGTGGAGGTTGGTGGCTCTGATTTCAGCAGTGCTGTGGTTCTATTCTGGGTTTTAGTCAAAACCAGCCAGACCTCTAACAGAGCTATCCAAGGTGTTGAACCCATTTTGAGGATAGGGTTGAGCTCCTTGGATAGCTCCTTTAGAGTTCTGGCTGGTTCTGCCTGAAACCCAGAATGGAATCACATCCCCACCAACATTGGAGCCACCAGCCTCCACTGGCTCACAAAGATCCTGTATAATGTTTGATGCAAATAGGGAATGAATATAATGTATGTGGCATGTCTGCCCAGCATTTTACATGTATAAATAACTGACAAACTCTTGACGGTAATTTCTTTGGCCAATGTCGCTTAACTGTTTTGAAAGAGTGTTTTGTCAGAGCAGCAACAGGCGTGAGTTAGATTCAGTGGGGATTTTTTTGGCTGGTTGCCCCTCTCCGCATCTAGTTTTCCTGTTCTCGCAAGGCTCGCCTTTGCAGACGGCCCCTCTTGAAAGCCAGTGTGGAATTTGGCCCTTGCCGCTTGAAGGGCAGGTTTAAATGCTCCTTTGTATATAAACGACAGAGTAACCCGAGTTCACATGTTCAGTTTCTCTCTTTCGGCCTTTTTCGTTCTGGAAATGATGATAAAACAGCCTTCCACAACCAGGTGCCCTGCAGATGTGTTGGACTCCAGTTCCCACCATTGGTCATTCTGGCTGGGAATGATGGGAGTTGCAGTCCAACACATTGGGGGAGCATCAGGTTGGGGAAAGCTGTGTCAAAACACGTGCTGTTAAGGATTGTTTTCTGTTTCCTTTTAGCACTTCTTCGTAATTGAATTAGGGCAGAATATGTAAAAGGTCCATAGCTACCTTGATCATTAACTGGGTGTTCCCCTTGCCAAACATCCTGTTTTGAGTTGGATTGGGCCCCATCGACCTCTTTTCTGGAGCAGCGTGGTTGTCCTCACTTCTGTGGTTGCTTCGGTGCTTCTTCCTGGTAACGTTGGAGAGGCAGTATGGTACAGTGGTTAGAGTATTGGGCTAGGAGCTGGGAGTTCTGGATTATTCAAAATTTGAATTTCAAATCCCCGTTGCTCAGCTATGAAGCTCACTGGGTGACCATCTCCACCATTCACTGCCTTCACCATCCCTTAACCTAATCTCCCTCACAGGGTTGTTCTGAGGGTTGATTTATTTATTTATAGCATTTTTATCCTGCCCTTTAGCCAGAAAGGCTCTCTAGGCAGTTTACAAAAACAAGAAATCAGACAATCTGTGCCCACATGCTTACACTCTAAAAGACATGACACAAAAGGAAAGGGGATTGGGAGGGAAGAGGAAAAAAGCAAAATTTAGGCACTAGATTCTTAATTGCAAAGTTCGGCAGGTCATGGGTACAGTGGAAGAGCTGCTGCTTCCCCTCCTTCTGATGGCCTCAGAGGCAGGGGAAGATGACGTATGTCATCCTGAGCTCCCTGAATAAAGGGTGGGATAAAAAATACATTAAATAAATTAATTTGCATCCTCGATGTGAATTGCATAGTTACTTACTATGCTAGGAACACCTGCCACATTGAGATATGGGTCTCTAGCATATTAGGTAAATCTGAGGTTTCTTGTTTCAGAAAATTGCTTTCACCCATATGCAAATTTAGTTAATTAGTCACAAACATTTTTGTCAGTTAATTGATTACAAGTTCTTTAATTGCATTGCAGCCCTAGCTGGAATCAGTCCTTGGCATTTTGCAGTTAGCAGTGAGGAAAATACAGCTTATCGAACAGCTAGGGATGCAGCAAGGTTGGGCCTGTGCTATTGGTGTCCCAGGACCAGGATTTCCTGTGTGTGTTCTTCAAAATTATATTTAGATGGCCAGGTTTTTCCAAGGTTATGTTTATGGGAAGTCAAGGTGGATGTAGTATACGTGATGGCTGCAAAACCATATCCTTGAATCTGGTCATAGAATCATAGAATAGTAGGGTTGGAAGGGGCTTGCAAGACCATCGAGTCCAACCCCCTGCTCAATGCAGGAATCCAAGTCAGAGCATCCCTGACAGATGGCTGTCCAGCCTCATGTTGAATGCCTCCAGTGTGGGAGAGCTCACCACTTCCCTAGGAAATGGGTTCCATTGCCGTATTGCTCTAACAGTCAAGATGTTTTTCCTGATGTTAAGCTGGAATCCGCCTTCCTGTAACTTGAGCCCATTATTCCATGTCCTCTGGGATGATGGAGAAGAGATCCTGGCCTTCCTCCCTGTGCCAACCTTTCAAGTACTTGAAGAGCGTGATCCTATCTCCCCTCAGTCTTCTCTTCTCAAAGCCAAACATGCCCAGTTCTTTCAGCCTCTCTTCATAGGGCTTTGTTTCCAGTCCCCTGATCATCCTTGTTGCCTGCCTCTGAACTCTCTCCAGTTTGTCTGCATCCTTCTTAAAATGAGGTGCCCAGAACTGGACACAGTACTCCAGAGGAGGCCTAACCAGTGCTGAGTAGAGGGGAAGTGATTTGGAAGCTATACTTCTATTAATTATTAAAGAGCATTTGCCTTTTTTGCAGCCACATCACATTGTTGGCTCATGTTCAGCTTGTGATTGACAACAATTCCAAGATCCTTCTCGCTTGTAGTGTTGTTGAGCCACGTATCCCCCATCTTGTAACTGTGCAGTTGGTTTCTTTTTCCTAGGTGCAGAACTTGGCATTTATCCCTATTAAATGGCATTCTGTTGTTTTCTGCGCAGCGCTCCAGTCTATCAAGATCACTTTGAATTTTGTTTCTGTCTTCCAAGGTATTAGCTATCCTGCCCAATTTTATGTCATCTGCAAATTTGATCAGCATTCCCTGCACCTCCTCCTCCAAGTCCTTAATAAAAATGTTGAAGAGCACTGGGCCCTGGACTGAGCCCTGCGGTACCCCACTCGTTACCGCTCCCCAGTTGGAGAAGGTCCCATTGATAAGCACTCTTTGAGTCCGATTCTGTAGCCAACTGTGGATCCACCTGATAATTGTTTCATCTAGCCCACTTTGAGCTAGTTTGCTCATCAGGATATCATGGGGCACTTTGTTGAAAGCTTCGCTGAAGTCGAGGTATATGATGTCTACAGCATTCCCACTGTCCACAAGGGAGGTTACTTAATAAAAAAATGAGATCAGATTCATCTGGCAGGATTTGTTCTTGACAAGTCCATGTTGGCTTCGAGTAATCACTGCATTGTTTTCAAGGCGCTTGCAGATGGATTGCTTTATCATCTGCCCCAGAATTTTCCCAGGGATTGATGTCAGACTGACTGGTCTGTAGTTCCCAGGTTCCTCCTTTTTACCCTTTTTGAATACAGGGACAACATTAGCCCTTTTCCAGTCATCTGGCACTTCCCCCGTCCTCCATGAATTCTCAGAGAGAATAGACAGTGGTTCTGAGAGTTCTTCTGCCAGTTACTTTATTATTCTAGGATGCAGTTCATCTGGCCCTGGAGATTTGAACTCATTCAAAGTAATTAGGTGTTCCTTGACCATACGCCTATTGATCTCAAGCTGCAATCCTGTCCCTTTAACCCGGACTTCACCTTTGCCAGGGGAAGACTGAGCCAAAGTAGGAAATGAGCACCTCTGCGTCTTCTTTGTCAACTGTTATCATTTTGCCATCCTTATTTAATAGCTGAACAACCATTTATTTCTTCTGTCTTTTACTATGCACGTAGCTGAAGAAAGCCTTTTTGTTGCTTTTAGCATCCCTCGCTAACCTCAGCTCATTCTCAGCTTTAGCCTTCCTGTCACCATCCCTGCAATTCTGTGCTACCTGCCTGTACTCTTCCTTTGTGGCTTGTCCTTCCTTCCACTTCCTATATGTGTGCTTTTTCGTTTTCAGGTCATCTCTTAGCTTTTTGTGAAGCCACATTGGCTTCTTCTGTTGTCTTCCACCTTTTCTTCTTGTTGGAATGGTTTGTAATTGTGCCTTGAGAATTTCCTTTTTTAAAAGCTCCCACCCTTCTTGGACTCCTTTTCTCGTTAGAGTCGCTTGCCATGGGACCACTGTCAAACACTTGCAGAGTGGGAATGGACGGTGATCTCAAGCAGAAAAGTGGCAGGGAGAAGGCAGTGCCCAGTGCCTCTTTTGCCCATTATGACACGACCCCTTCATATCCGGTTTCCGCAACTGCCCTCGTCTTAGAGCCTAGCCTGGAAAAAACCCATCTAGGAAACACTCCTATCTGGATCGACGGTCACCACTGAGCCTGGGGGTGATCGCCTATCCAGTGCAGGGCAGAAGGAGTGGTGAGGAGCGGATCTCCCCCTTGCTCCCCCTGCCCTGCTTTCACAGCTAGACAGCTGATTTCGGCTGTCTAGCTGCGGGACCTCCGAGCATGGGAAGTGGCAGCTGGACAGCACATAGGATGTGTCATACCGGCATTTCCAACCGCCCCGCCCCGCCCCCAGGAACGCCCCATTTTCACCGCTCTGTGCTGCTTTTCCGAGCACGGAACACAGGTCCAGTCTGCACTGCCTATGAGGAGGTGCGGGAGGGGTTGGTGGTTGGTTCTCCGGGAGCCGACCTTGGCTATCCTATAGCCATCTAGCCACTGACTAGCGGCCATAAGATTGCGCCCTTAGTTTTTAAAATTACATTTGCTCATTTTTTAAATTATGCATTGCATTGCACCAAGTGGAGCAGAAATAATAGGATTCATTACCTTGCAAATAAAGAGCAATTTGCCAATATTCAGAAAAATATTAACAAAAAGGCAATGGGCAAAGCCAGTGGGGTACATCTTTAATACGTAGTTTCCACCACACTTTTGATATCTTCATCAGGGGAAACTGTTCAGCAGCTAGAAAGGCAGGCACAACATTGCTGCTCCTTCTGGCATTCCATTGATGGTGCTCTATTCCCTTGACCAGAGAACTGGTCTGGCTTGGGGTACCTGACTCTCTGCTGCCTTGTCATGACAGGAGGACCATAACAGCATGGAAGCTGACCTGGACAAAGACGAAGTGTTGCAGCCTCAGCAGGGGGAGCTCTCGGGCGAGAAACTCTTGACCACTGAATACTTGGGAGTAAGTACCAGCTTTGGGGTCAATTCAGCAACAAGGGTGACTTGGGTTTCATTGACTGACATTTTAACATGACTGGGGCATGCTGCAGGACTTGTCCCCAAAGCCATTATGCACCAGGGCTAGTCCTATGGAACAACAGCCCAAGGCAAATAAATACACTGTTGTCAGGCAAATCCAGTAACCTTTGCAGAATGATGTCTTGGGTCTCAGCTCATCAAATCAAACTCTAGATCAGGGGAAAACAGGCTTCTTGGGCTGTGGGCACATGTGGCAATTTGAGAAGCTGCCCTGGGCACCAGCACAAAATGGCTGCCATGGGAGGCGGAGAAAAGGGCCAGTAACCTGCCCAAAAGACTGAGCCCAAGGCAGAGGGGGTCTGAGCCCCAACACACTGAGCAACTCCTTTGTACTCACACTTTTCAGCACCAATAGAAACCTATTTCATAGCAGTCCCAGTTGCCGGTAAAAAGCGTGTTTACAAAAAAAGTGGGAGGGGTGGGGGACCTTGGCAGGCACAATTGTACCTGTGGGTACCACATTGCCTACCCCATTCCAGCTCTGCAGGAAGGGTGAACCACCAGGTCAGACACAAAGAACTGCTCTGCTGGGTCAGACCATGGATCCCTCTAGTCAAGGGTCCTCTTTCCAACAGTGGCTAACCAAATGCTTCCAAGAATTCCACAAGCTGGGCTTGAAGGCAAGAACCCTCTCCCATTGTTTGCCCTCCAGCAACTGGAATGCAGAGGTAAACTGTCTCCAACCCTAGAGGCTCCATTTATTGCTCATAAGAGTGAATTGTGGTTGATAGACCTGTCTTTCTCTAGGAATTGATTGTTTTATCTGCCTCTGAATTGTTTTATGAAGCCTTTGTTTTAGTGTTTTATCGTATTTGTATTTTGGTGTGACTAGTTTATGCTTGCAATATGGTGGTGAAGGACGGTCTAAAATAGTTTTAATAAATAATACTAATAAATCAATTTGCCCAGTCCCCGTCTAAAGCTATCCAAGCCAGAGACCATCACCACATCTTGTGGCAATAAATTCCATGTTAGTTGCAGGCAGACTGGAGTGGAAAGCCAGACAAACAGAAAGCAGCCTAGAGGCCTAAGGCAGTAGCCCCACTGGCAGAGAGACTAGGGCATCGAAGACAAAGCCTTCCTGGGTTTCCCAGGAGGCCAGCAGCTGGTCAGCAGGCAACAGATGGAGCTGAGTTACTAGAACAAACAGGGAGAGAAAGTCTAGCCAGGACTTGATGCTGACAACCTGATATTTAGCCATAACACCCGAATGCTTCCTTTTATTATTTAAAGTGTTTCTATACCGCTTGACATCCGAGGATTTTCAAGTGGCTTATATAAAAACACATACAATAGAATATAAACATCAATATAAGAACAGTGTGTGAAATACCTTAAAACCATGGCAACAAAATCAGTAAAGCAGAGCAGTGTCATGGAAGTCAAGGGAAGCCTGAGTGAACAAATGCATCTTCAAGAGGCACTTGAAGCGCACCACAGTTTCCTTTTGCTGGTTACAGGATTGGCTGTCAGCTCATCTCCGCTTAAAACACAACTTTGCTATGCCACATGGAATTGATCTCTGGGTTGTGTATTGCATCATCTATCCTTAGAATGATGGTGGCAGAATAGGGGAGTGAACCCCATCCACCTCTTCCCGCTAGTGCAGGATAAATATTTTCCCAGCATGCGTTGTCAGTCATGCAAGTTTATAAAGCTGCCCTTTCCTATGAGGTGACCTTTTAAACTGGAGAAACCAGAGAATGAACCCAGGACTTCCTGCATACGAAGTATGTGCTCAGTTTTGCCATGAACTAGTTTCATGAGAGTAAGAGGAAAAGAGGCAGAAAGAGAAGAATTTTGTGAAGAAATGATGACTGCTTATTAATTTCTATATCACTAACTGCTTGTTTCCAAATGTGGGAGCCTCATTTACCTTGTTATGACATGTTCCTTTTCTCTTAATTCTGTAACAGTTGTTGCTCTATTTATTTATTTTTTTAAGCAAAGCATAGACTTTCTTCTGAGCTATCACCTCTTCTCCCAAAGTTGAGGTAAACTTTGGTTTTGGTCATAGCGAACCAACACAGATCATCTCGACTCTCTAGGACATAGAGTAGCCTTCCCCAACATGTCGCCATCTGGATGTGTTGGACTGCAACTCCCAGCATTACCAGCCAGGAGTTGCACTCCCACACATCTGGAGGGCAGCAGATTAGGGAAGGGTGACCTAGAAGGAGAAGGTTTGATCCACTTCTTCCCTGCTTCATCTGATTTCTGGACAACTACTAGCATGGATTCAGGCTGCTTTCCACTCTCTGGCTGCCTTTGTATTTCTGCCCTCATCTCTCCAAACTGTGTTGTTTCCCCTGCTTGCTTTAGATAATGACCAACACACCGAAAGCAAAGAAGAAGCTGATTCCCGGCATTCACCAGAGTGTTGATGAACCTCTCCAAAGACCCGTGACACCCGGCTATCACAGGGCTGCCTACCCGACGTAAGTCTGAGCAAACAAGCCAAAGGTTGGACAGTCTTTTACTTTAACCATGACTCTCATTCAAAGAAGTGTAACTCGGATTCATGGAAAGATGCTGATAAAATAAAATCATCCATTTTAGACAGGAGATTGCCCGTATTTTGTTATTTTAAGAATTCTTATTCAGAATTATGGGTGCCTGGAAGATTTAGCCAGGATAAGCTAGAAATCAGCGGTCAGGGCTGTGTATCTGCTTTGACTCCATGAGAGCCAGCATGTGGTGCAGCATTCAGCTGTCCAAGAATGTCAGCTTCCTTCCTTCCTTCCTTCCTTCCTTCCTTCCTTCCTTCCTTCCTTCCTTCAAGTTACTAGCCCTTATTGCTGTGAAGATGATGCTTGACATTGTGTGGACAATGCTTGTTGAATTCTCTGAAGTCAGTGGGGTGCCTAAATACTTCTGGATATTGTGGGGGGGATTTCAGTACCTTGCAAAGTTCCTTGCCCCTCCCCATGCCTAGCAAAAACAGAATGAAACAAAATTGTAAATAGTATAGAATAAATTATGCAAAAATGGCAGAATTATGCAAACACAGAATTCGTGGCGTTTAGATTATCCAGATCAGCCTTCCCCAACTTGGTGCCCCCACCCCCAATATGTTGGGTTATAACTCCCATAACCCTGGCCAGCAGATGCACGGGCTATGCAGGCTGGAGGTTATGGGAGTTGTAGTACAACACAGCTGGAAGGCAAGAAGTTGGGAAAGGCTGGTCTAAATGTAGAATTTTACACACACACACAAACTGTGGAATGTGCACATATCCTTGTCTGTGGTATATCCATATATTTTTTTTATTTTATTGCATTTATATCCCGCCTTTTTTTCCTGTTTCAAGGAACCCAAGGCGGCTTACATGATCCTCCTCCTCTCCATTTTATCCTCACAACAACCCTGTGAGGTAGGTTGGACTGAGAGTCTGTGACTGGCCCAAAGTCACCCAGTGAGCTTCCATGGCTGAGTGGGGACTAGAACCCAGATCGCTGGGCTCCCAGTCCAACACTCTAGCCACTACCCCACACTGGCTCTCTGTTTATAACGTTGTATGCAATTGTGGTCCCTCCACCACAAAAGTACTATCGCAAAGTTGACAAAGGTATCAAAAAAGACCAACTGAATTGATTCATTGGGTAGATCCTCTTCCTTGGGGATGTGTGTGCTTATATATTTGGGGCTTTTTTAGCTAGGAAGGAAGACTGATAGGTTGTCCTGCTTCAGGTGGTGTGAAGATAGAGAAGCTAGAAACCAGTAAGGGTCAGTACCAGAAGCAAGGTCTGAGGGCAGTCCAGATAGTCCAAACACACAGGATCCTGCAGGGAGCAAGTTAGCCAGGGAATGCGAGTCTGGGAACTAGATAACAGATGTTGTTCCAGCAACTCTCTGCCTGAAAGAGAAGGCTTTTTAGAGGCCCACCCAGGGCATAGCTGCAGGCCATCTGAGGAGAGTCTTATCCATGAGTAACCCTTTCCTCATGGAGAGTCTTTATTTCTCAGTCAGGCACTTCTTCACCTGGTGGCCAATCGAGCCTACACCTTTAGGTGCTTGCATTCCCTCGGACTTGGTGGTTGTTCAACGTCCACCTCAAAATCAGAGAAGGGCTCTCCACGCCTTGAGAGAAAGATTGGATTGCTGATTCCTTGGATTCCTGCATTGAGCAGGGGGTTGGACTCGATGTCCTTGTAGGCCCCTTCCAACCCTACTATTCTATGATTCCCCCGAGAGCCCAGGATCCCCCTGATCTACCTCAGGGTCCTTCAAAACAAGCTGCTCCTCCATGACATTTGGTTCAGGTAGCTCTAGCTCATCCTCCAGAGCGGGTTCTTCCCGAGGGGGCGTGACACTGGGGAGGCAAGACAGAGATGGCAATCGTGACATGGAAAGTCAGTCAGAGTGAGTATGGAGAAAATAGGTTCAGTACCAAAGTACAAAAACTCTGGGTCATTCATCCACTAACTCTGAAGTGCAAAAGGTTTAAGACCATCTAAGGGAATTGTGTTTTTGACTGTTGAAAGGGTTAGAGAGAGAGAGAGAGAGACACACACACACACACACGCACACACACCCTTCTCCTTGCTGCTCCTCTGCTAAAAAATGGCCCTTTCCTTAGACTGCTTTTGGTTTAAAAGAGGGTTAAACACATCTGCAGATGGCCTGTAGCCTGTGCCTGAGGCAGAGTCACTAGTCCATGGAGTCCATGGCAGAGGTGAAACTTGAATCTAGATCTCTTGCATACAGGCTTGGAAGTGCTAGTTCGTTATGAGGGATTTTAAGAGAGAGAGAGAGAGAGAGAGAGAGGATGCATGAGAGGTCTTCTGGGAAGGGGTTTTTGGGCTCCACAACAGCAAGGCCAGAGGCGTTTATTGGAGCAGGTGGCTCAGTGTGGGGGAGGAGAGAAGGTTCCAGGATGTATCCTGGCAGTTCAAGCAGAAAGGTGCAGAATGCAAATTCTTCAACAGACTTATTGTTACTCCTTCGTTTGAAAGGATTATGGGCAGATCTTTTGCTTTGAAGCCCCATGGCTGTCCATTTGGCTATGCATCCAATTCATATTTCATGCTGCAGCCTTTTTGCCCATGCCACAAAACATGCCCCAATGATATTTGAACCTTTTTTGTGTGAGACTCTCACAAGCCCTGATCTGGTAAGGATACTCTGATATCTTAACCTCTGCATACAAGACGGCAGGCAGACTTGCCGCAGTGGTTGGTGGTGGGAGGAGATGGCCACACCCTGCTCTTTAAGTGTGGGTAGATGTGGATAGCTCCAGCAAAGGGGAAGAGCATGGCTTCCATAGAATACAAATGCAATTAAGACTAAGGCTTAAGTTCATGAAATGAGAGCACGGTGCAGAGAAGAACGGAATGCTTTCTGCTTTTTGCCTCCTAATTTTTTTTAGAAAGAAAATAGCGGGCACCTGAGGGAAGCACAAAGCCACTGAAGAATGTACATTTTTGTAATTAAAAATTCACAGAATTGTTGTGGGTAGGGTGTGTGAATTCTGTTACTGGTCACCAATAGCATTACAGAGAGGCACTATCCAGAAATTTTTGCACAACCATATTCTGTATAGCATTTCCCCTGGAATGAAAGATTGTGCTTCGGATGCTATGATAACCTCATGTGTAACCTCAGGGGCAGGTGTGTGGACACGGCACACCATGTTAACTTGATTTGCCCTGTAAAGTATCTCAATCTATGTGCATACTTATGGATACAGAACAAGAGAAATAATTCCTAACTAAAGAAACACTTGGAGAAAATATAATTTAAAAGTTGGGAGAAGATAGGTTGCTGTTCTATGAAAGCTCCACTCCTCATAAAGCTAAGTAGCCAAAATGGCCAGTACAAGCTGGAAGAACAGTCTGGATTATGGAAGGATTGGCCCTCATCTGGCTATTTTTTAAAAGTGTCTTCACTCGTTTCTTTGGTGACATTTCCAGATACAGTTGGTATTTCATTCCACCATGCATGGCAGGCAGAGGGCAATCTTAAACCTGCATAAACCTAAACAAGAAGCATGGGCATAGCAATTGTTGATTGCTATTCCTAGCAGGTAGGTCTTTCCCCATTTTTCTAGAAGGTTTGAAGCAGAAGTTTAAGAGTCCTTCATATTAAATATTAAAATATTGTGGATTATACTTGTAAAAAGACCTTATGGTTTAAACATCCCCACCCACTGCTACTCAGTCCACTTTCTGCCTTTCCTTTTAGAACAACACATACGTTGTAGGTTAGTTTAGGTTTCAAGAACCTCCTTTCAGTTCCCCTTTTCTTCTAGTTACCTTTATTTTGCTATCACGTTCAAGAAATCTAGGAGAACCTAGAGAAAGGAACAGCCTGTGGGGAAATAGTAGAAGTAGCTAGATTTTTTAAAAAATGCTCTGGAGAAGCAACAAGAAGTGGATGTGCTCTGCGGTTGCTCTCTGTGCTCATATCTCTTTCTCTGAATTGTTCACAGTCTTACAAGTGCAAATCAATAGAAGAGGTGAGACACAAAGTGCTCTCAGACACAGGCTGTGAAGAAGCAAATCGACATCGTAAACATTTCCTACAGGACAGTGCAAAATTAGTCACTCCTGTACCTGAGACAGACTCCCTTAGAGCACACAATCTCTTGTGCAAACCCCAAATGTCTGGGGAACTATAAGCAGCCTTCACTGACCTGGTTCCCTCCACATATGTTGGACTGCAACTCCTGTAATCCCACAGCCAGCTACAGTCAAGTTTATCTTACAAACAAGCAAAATTTGAAGTACAGAAGCTAGAAGAGCAACATCAAGCTGAGTCAGAAGTGGGAAATGCTGAGGTGAGGAAAAATGAAGTAGAGGAGACTCCTTGGAAAAGGGTGATAGTTAGGAGTGGAAGAACTAGAAGCCCCTCTGCACCAGTGGAGGCAGTGGAACTATGGAACCATTTTCAGGTACTTGAAGATGAGACTGGAGGACAGTCTGCAGAGGAAGAATTACAGGGGAACCTGCATGAGAGCGAGCAAGAGGCTGAAGGTCAGTCAAGCAGAGGTGATGAAACCAAGGCCTACAACAAGAAGAGAAGAGTAGTAGTAGTGGGAGACTCCATGCTGCGTGGGATCGAAACCCAGGTACGTCACGAAGACCCGTGGACTTGCCATGTGTGCTGTCTCCCAGGAGGACGGATTAGAGACATGACTGAAGGGTTGCCTACACTCATAAAGCCCACTGACATGTATCCCTTTCTTCTCATCCATGTGAGAACAAATGATACTGCCAAGAGGAGCTATGAAGAAATCACGTCAGACTTTGACGCTTTGGGAACGAAATTCAAGAACTTTGGGGCCCAGATAGTTTTCTCATCCATCCTTTCAGTAGTTAGAAGAGCAGTAGAAAGGGAAAGAAAAATACTCCGGGTGAATGATTGGCTACGAAGGTGGTGCTGACATGAGAGATTTGGATTCTGGGACCACGGGCTATACTTCCTGGAAGATGGACTGTTGGCAAGGGATGGGCTCCACCTCACAAGGGTTAGGAAGAATGTGTTTGGCCACAGCATGAAGAACTTCATCAGGAGGGCTTTAAACTGAATCCTGTGGGGGTGGGGGCAACAATGGACAAAGGCTCATGCACCACAACGGAGAGCACAGCTCTAATAGTGCCCAATAATAGTCTTCAAAAACACGTAGAAAGAAAGCCAGACAAGAAAGCACATGGTCTTCAATGTCTATGTGCTGTCAAGGGCTCCTTGGAGGGCTCTCAATCTAATCCAGTAGCCAAGTCCAGACACAGACAAAGGGATTCTTTTCAAAGCTTTATTCTTCTTTTACAACTTAACAGCTCTACAGGTAGCAACTAGATCTGAGCAGCAGCATCCCTATGCCCTAAGTTAGAACAGTTGGTCCCCGTTTGAAGGGCAATTACTGGCAGACCCCTGAATATAAGGACTAGGGAGAATCCCTCCCCTTTTCCCTTGGATCCTCTGGGCGCAACCGTTCTTTGAGCGCAAACCATTTGGCGCCGCTCTGTGCGTCTGCGCCGCGCATCCCCCCCAGTCTGCTATCTGTGCTGAGTCACTCCCTGGACTGCTTTCTAAACTAGGAATGTGGGTGGGAGGAAGCTCCGTCAGCTGTTGGTCCTGGGAAAAAAAGAGCGCGCTCCTCTCCCGAAGGAGCGACTGCTCTTCCTCAGCATCAGAACTACTCTGGGATTCTATGGGCTCAGTGTCCACCCTGACATGTACTAATGCCCAGAGTGTGGGAAACAAACAGAACGAACTGTAACTCTTAATACAGGAGGGAAATTATGACTTGATAGGTGTAACTGAAACTTGGTGGGATGACTCCCATGACTGGAATGCAGCAACTGAGGATATAACTTGTTCAAAAAGAATAGAAGGAACATAAAGGGAGGTGGAGTCACACTATTTGTTAAAAAATACATATCTCTGCACAGAAATACAACACGATGAGCTTAGTAGCCCCATCGAGAGCATCTGGGTTAAAATGAATGGAGGAAAGAATAAAAGGAACTTGGTGGTCGGAGGCCACTACTGGCCACCCAGTCAAGAAGACGAGGCTGAAACTTTTGAAAAGCAAATTTGCCAGTGTTTCAAGGAAGCATGATGTAGTAGTAATGGGGGACTTCAATTTCCCTGATATTTGTTGGGAGACAAATTCTGCAAAACATGGCCCCTCCAGGAAATTCCTGACTTGTGTTGCTGATAACTTCCTTCTACAGAAAGTGGAGGAAGGAACTAGAGGATCGGCTATCCTTGACTTGATCCTAACCAACAGAGAAGACTTAGTGGATAAAGTAGCAGTTACAGGAACTCTGGGGGAAAGTGACCACGTTATACTTGAGTTCTTGGTTCTAAAGGAAGCAAAAGCTGAGTGTAGCCAAACACGTACCCTGTATTTTAGGAAAGCCAATTTTAATACACTCAGAACAATGATCAGTAAGGTCCCATGGCAAGTGACTCTAATGAGAAAAGGAATCCAAGATGGGTGGGAGTTTTTAAAAAAGGAAATTCTCAAGGCACAATTACAAACAATTCCAACAAGAAAAAAGGTGGAAGACAACAGAAGAAGCCCATGTAGCTTCACAGAAAGCTTAGAGATGACCTGAAAACAAAAAAGGACATATATAGGAAATAGAAGGAAGGCCAAGCTACAAAGGAAGAGTACAGGCAGGTAGCACAGAATTGGAGGGAAAGTGTCAGGAAGGCTAAAGCTGAGAACGAGCCGAGGTTAGCAAGGGATGCTAAAAGCAACAAAAAGGCTTTCTTCAGATACATGCATAGTAAAAGACAGAGGAAAGAAATGGTGGTTCAAGTCTTTAATGAGGATGGCAAAATGACAACAGATGTCAAAGAAAATGCAGAAGTGCCCAATTCCTACTTTGGCTCAGCCTTCTCCCGAAAGAGGGTCTATGACCCCGCTGGCAAAGGCGAAGTACAGGCTGAAGGGGCAGGATTGCAGCTTGAAATCGATAGGCATATGGTCAAGGAACACCTAATTACTCTGAATGAGTTCAAATCTCCAGGGCCAGGTGAACTGCATCCTAGAGTAATAAAGAAACTGGCAGAAAATCTCTTGTCTATTATCTTTAAGAAATCATGGAGGACAGGTGAAGTGCCAGATGACTGGAGAAGAGCTAACGTTGTCCTTATCTTCAAAAAGGAGGAACCTGGGAACTACAGACCAGTCAGTCTGACATCAATCCCTGGGAAAATTCTGGAGCAGAGTATAAAGCAATCCATCTTTAAGCACCTTGAAACCAATGCAGTGATTACTCGAAGCCAACATGGATTTGTCCAGAACAAATCCTGCCAGACTAATCTGATCTCATTTTTGGATCACATAACCTCCCTTATGGACTGTGGGAATGCTGTGGACATAATATACCACAACTTCAGCAAAGCTTTTAGCAAAGTGCCCCATGATATCCTGATGAGCAAACTAGCTCAAAGTGGTCTATATGAAACGAGCCGGTGGATCCACAGTTGGCTACAGAATCGGACTCAAAGAGTGTTTATCTGTGATATCTTCTCACACTGGGGAGGGGTAATGAGCAGGGTATTGCAGAGATCAGTCCTGGGCCCAGTGCTCTTCAAAAATTTTTATTAATGACCTGGATGAGGAGGTGAAGGGAATGCTGATCAAATCTGCAGATGACACAAAATTGGGTGGGATAGCTAATACCCTGGAAGACAGAAACAAAATTTAAAGTGATCTTGATAGGCTGGAGCGCTGGGTGGAAAACAACAGAATGACATTGAATAGGGATAAATGCCAAGTTCTGCACCTAGGAAAAAGAAACCAACTGCACAGTTACAAGATGGGGGATACGTGGCTCAACCACACTACAAGCGAGAAGGATCTTGGAATTGTTGTCGATCACAAGCTGAATATGAGGCAACAATATGATGTGGCTGCAAAAAAGGCAAATGCTATTTTGGGCTGCATTCATAGAAGTATAGCTTCCAAATCACTTCCCCTCTACTCAGCAGTGTTAGGCCTCATCTGGAGTCCTGTGTCCAGTTCTGGGCACCATACCTTAAGAAGGATGCAGACAAACTGGAGAGGGTTCAGAGGAGGGCAGTGAGGATGATCCGGGGACTGGAAACAAAGCCCTATGAGGAGAGACTACTGGGCATGTTTAGCCTTGAGAAAAGAAGACTGAGGGGAGATATGAGAGCACTCTTCAAGTACTTTAAAGGTTGTCACAGAGAGGAAGGCCAGGACCTCCTCTCGATCATCCCAGAGTGCAGGACACGTAATAATGGGCTGAAGTTCCAGGAAGCCAGATTCCGGCTGAACATCAGGAAAAACTTCCTGACTGTTAGAGCAATATGACAATGGAACCAATTACCTAGGGAGGTGGTGGGCTCTCCCACACTGGAGGCATTCAAGACGAGGCTGGACAGCCATCTGTCAGGGATGCTCTGACTTGGATTCCTGCACTGAGCAGGGGGTTGGACTCGATGGCCTTGTAGGCCCCTTCCAACCCTACTATTCTATGATTCTATGACCCTTGTAGTGCTCCATAGCATTACAGGTGTAAATTTATTTCCTTATTTTTTCTGCCGTTACTAAATTCCGCAAAGGGTAGGGCGAGGACAAACTGCTGATTTGGGGGGAATTTCTTCCCTGGGTGTGCAGCCTGCAGGGGTGTGTGTGCAAAAATGGCCCTCGGACTTCCCACATTTGCTCACCGCTGCTCTCGGCTGTCCAGCTGGGGATATTCTAACCCTGTTGCTAAGGTCCCCATTTAGCCTAGCTCTAGAAGAAAATTAAAAGATGCTTTGGATTTACTTGCCCCAAACCCAGAAGACAGAACTTAACAAAACCTTGTGAAATATTCTAAGAACCCAAGGGGTAGCTTAGCAACCATACAGTCTTAGTGCATGGGGAAGGTTTCAATGAGAAATTCCCTTTAAAAGCCATGTAGCTAAAAGTCCAGATATGTTTTATTTGGGAAAATGGGAAAAAGGAATAAATGAGGAAGGCAACAAACTCACACAGATTCGGAATAAGAATCAATAAAGTCAATCAAACTTAGCTACTACATTTTACCTGCTTGAGTAGAATCTTGGGTTTCAGAGCATGTGCAGAATTCCTTGCAGAGAAGAGGGTCTCAGAGATGGTATCTTTGGACTCTTGGTAGGTGATACCAGAAAGATAAGGAGCAAGGATGAAGTCTGATGTTTTTATGGGCAGCTGACACCAGTGAAAGCCAGACCCTTAGCAAAGATGAACTGTTGTTTTGCCTGATGTCAGTGGTCTAGCTAGCAAATCAGAAAATTTCTTAAAGCAGAGATGCACAACCTCAGGCTTGGGGGACAGATATGGCTGTCTTGGGGTCCCAGTCTGGCCCTCTAGAGCTCCACAGATGGCCACACTCCCCCCCCCCCAATTTGGTGGTTTTCTGGCTTTTCTGCAGTTTCTTCCCCATTCTAGAAGGCTGACATTCCTCTTCTACAGCTTAGTTACTGTCAGTAAGACCTCTAACTTAAAATATGCTGGTAGTTTTGGCTCCGCCCCTTTTGCTTTTGGCTCTGCCTGCCATTGGAATGCGGCCCACAGGAGATTCTTCGAAATGGAATTTGGCCCCCAGGCTGAAAGAAGTTGACTTAAAAGTTGGACCCATTTTCTTAACATCTCTAAACTTCACTTAGAAAAGAGGTTGCTGGTTCCAACCAGGTGGAGTATGATGGAAAAGAACTTAGCCTACGAATGTTTATCGGAGATCAAAAGATCATATATCTATCTATTCAGGTCAGTGTTCCAGGTGGGTTCAATCACAGATCTTCTACAGGGCCATGTTGGTCTGTTCAGGATATAAGATGTGTCACAGAGCGAGACCATTCTGGGAGAGGAGACATGGCAGCTGGTCCATGGAGTGGGCCATGCTGTTCCACCTCTCCTCTGCTGTAGCCAGGAAGAATGGCTGGTAGATAATGGGCTTCTCCACGCCAGGCATCTTATCCCACAACTTACCAGGGCCTCTGCTTCCAGATTCTTTGTGGGATTAAGGTTGGCTCCTTACACGGGCTAACAAATGCTTTTTTTCTGGGGACTTCCTTTGTCTGCAAGTTCTACATGTTTCATTATACAGCCACTAGATGGCGCTGTGGTATAGCGGAACTGGGATAAAGGTCAGAAAGCACGGGAGACGCCTGGAGGTTGACAACGTCGGGTAAAGGACCTGCAAACATCTGTGAGTGACCAATCGCAAGTGTGCAATAAAAGCCTCATGTAGAAATGCCCAATGTTATAACAATTATAATCCTCACTCACACATGCAATCAATGCTGCATCCATTAGGTGATGAACATGCATGTCAGAACCAGCCCCATGTGTCATGTAGTGCATGAGAGCCACCAGTTTCACCTGGCCCTTTCTGCAAGGCACGTTTCTGACCGCCATTCCATCTGGTATTATCCAAACCACAAGGAATTATGATCCCCTTCCCAACTGGATTTGCAAAAACCTTTGCCATGAGCTGATTAGGGCCATAAGCGTCAAAACACTGCAGCCATTCCATTTAAATTGTGTGCCTTGTTTAGTTCTTAGTCACATTTCTATAACAGGGAAAAAGTAAAGCATGAGATAAAAGCACATATGAACAGCAAAATCCAAATAGGAACAGATGGAAATCTTTTAAAACCTCTCATGCACAGTCTACAAGAGTTGTAAGCAACCTGCAGTCCTCAGCCTAATTTCAGAAGACCTCTGCAAGTGATCCCTCAGACCACTAGCAGGGCAAGCTGTTCCTTCCCTGGCAGCCACTGGGTGGGGAGGAAGAGTGGGCGGGGAAGGGGGTAGACTGGCAGCGGGGGGCGGGGAGAGGTAGATTGGGGGGGTGCCAGAAAGAGAGAGAAGGAACTTGCAGAAAGAGAGGGGAAAAGGGGTGGCCCACCCATTGTTGGCTCTGGCCTTGCCCACTGCTGACATGCTGCCCTCAACAGAAGAAAGAGGGCACCTCTGCTCTAAAAGCTTGAGAATTACAATGATCACAGCCCAGTGGCAAGAGTCGCATCTCCACCTGAAAAGAGCATAAGCAGTGGGGCTGGAAAGCCCCCAGTCCAAATGCTTAGAGAGCAGCTACCCCTCAGAGTAAACAGCACTGGGCTGATGGGCCAGTTGACTGCTTCACTATAAGGCAGTGCCATCTGTTCAAAATACTATGGAGAATAAAACCGAAATGAAAAACCTCTTGATCTGCCATAGTGGAAGGTGAAGAGGAGCAGCCTGGCTAAGGAGCAGGGTGCATAATTTGTTTAGTTTTTAATTTCAGAAAATGTCTATACCATGTTTCATTTTTAAAAATAATCCTAAAGAGGTTTGTAATGGATTTGGTCTTTGCCGAGTGTTTTCAATCTATAGTTATTTAGGGTGCAATCCTATGCACGTTTAGACGGAAAAAAGGCCTGCAACTCCCGACATGCGCCAGTCCGCATGGGAGTTGCATGTCTTTTTTCCTGTCTAAACATGCATAGGATTGTGACTTTAGGAAGCCTTTGGCTGCCCATTAACTACTCATAGCTGATCAAGACACTTCAAACAAAGCATGTGCTAAAAATTGTTTCAGGTGGATTCAATCCAGGTTTTGTACTAACAAGAATTAATAAATGAAAAACCTTTTGATCTATCTTTTTTTAATATATTTGTAACATCACATTAAAATATAACTTGCATAAAATAACATAAAATCATGTCTTGTTGTTAAACAGAGCTTTGCTAAAGATTCTTCGCTTAACAGGAAATAGAATTTCCAAAACATTTCTTGTTCTTCTTCATGGTCTCTGTGCATCACACATATGGGCTCTGTGCCTGCGTGGAGCCTTGATTTGGGACATTTCTAAAGCTGAGGATTGTTTCCGTGGGAACCCTCCTCCACCGCCCCGCTGTGCATTTCCTAACAGGTTCCTGCCCAGTCCCTCAGTTCTCCTTCGACTGCTTTGCTGGTTGCCTCATCAGGGACATCACTCTCTTCAGAGTAGTGTTAGTTTGGGCTGAGGTTTTTCTCCCCTTTTTCTTGTTCTTCTAATAGTCTTGTTGTCTTCTATTTAAAAAAAGAGTTAGAATAGTTAGCGGTTTTCATCATGTCGCGATCGTCGATCGCTGTGGGCAGCGGTGTATGGCATTGAAAGCAGCTTTTTGTAAGTGTGTGCGTTGTCGTAATAAGCTCGCCCCCACGGACGAGCACTCCCTTTGCCTTTTTTGTTTAGGGGAGGCCCATGTAGCAGTCAAAGTTTTTCCAAGCAGGCATGTTGTAACTGACTGTACTGCTTAAAGGCAATTCTTTGGAAAAGGTTTTAGAGGCAGTGAATAGGTCTGAGACCAGGGGCCACGACCCTCCAGCACAAGCTGAGAGGATGTCTTCTCCCACCCCTGCTTCATCAGAGAAATCGGCTCTAAACATGGGCCGGTCTGCCCCATCCACCTGGGCGCTCATTGGCAATCTCCGCCACTAGGAAAATAGCAAAGAAGGCAAGGGTATCGAAGTCTTCACTAGGGGCAAGGAAGAAGAAGAGGAAGAAGCAGAAGCAGAACAGTATGAAAGCCTTCCCTAGAGGCACAGAAGGAGGAAGACTCATGATTCAGGGTCTAAATCTTCTCTACTGCCTCCTCCTCCTCTGTTGGATTCGCCGATACTGACCCTTGCCATTTCAGTACCAATGTCGAGATGAACTCACACAGCCTCAATGTCCAAGGGCAAGATAAGGATCCTTCACCCGTTCCGGAGGAGCACAGGCCCAGGTCTCAGCCATGGGTGTGTTCCCCTCATACCGACAGGGAATGTCAACTCTGTGAGGATTCTCCCGACTCCATTCGTTCTACTCGATGGAGCAGAAGGGGGGATAAACGCCATGATCAGGCTGTACCTGTTGTAGTTTCTCATTGAATTCTGTATAGAATTCTGTATAGGCTCACAAGCCTGGTGAGCTTCTACGAAGAAGCTCTTGCATTCTAAAATCAGCACAATTTTATACCTTTTTTGTGTAGAGATTACCTCATAACTTCTATTATCTACTGTCTCATAAATTAGGGCTCAAAGTCTTAATTCATTGTTATTAAACATTCCTGAAAAATTAGAACATATAAAAATGGCTTGCATGCATAGCTTTCTGGCTAGATTCAATCAATTCTGAATTATACCTTTGAGAAGACAACTCTTTACTAAAAATTTGCCAATTAAACCTAGGTGTATAAGTTTTTTCTAGACATCTGTATACCAAGCTTTTTGATGTTATACAATATGTTTTGCTCATTAATTGATAAGCAAAAACTTTAAGTACACTTTTGACCTGGAATAATGCAGTCCTACACCTGTTCCTTATTCAAATAACTTTTTTGCCCAAGTAATAGGGCTTTCTCTCAGCAATTTCTCTTTGGGTACCATCCAGGTCAACTTGACCATTATTTTTTATGCCAGTAACCTAGAATTCATTGTGAATCTGCTTGTGAACCTGTTGTTGTTCAGTCGTTTAGTCGTGTCCGACTCTTCGTCACCCCATGGACCATAGCACGCCAGGCCTTCCTTCCCTGCGCTCTCTCCCAGAGTGTGCTCAAGTTCATATTCATTGCATCGGTGATGCTATCTAGCCATCTCCTCCTCTGCCGTCCCCTTCTCCTTTTGCCTTCAGTCTTTCCCAGCGTCAGGGTCTTTTCCAGGGAGTTTTCTCTTCGCATTAGGTGGCCAAAATATTTGAGCTTCAGCTTCAGTATCTGTCCTTCCAAGGAGCACTCAGGGTTGATTTCCTTTAGGATTGACTGATTTGACCTCCTTGCAGTCCAGGGGACTCGTAAGAGTCTTCTCCAGCACCACAGTTCGAAGGCATCAATTCTTCAGCACTCAGCCTTCCTTATAGTCCAGCTCTCGCAGCCATACGTTGCTAATGGGAAAACCATAGCTTTGATGATACGAATCTTTGTCGGCAAGGTGATGTCTCTGCTTCTTACTATGCTGTCTAGGTTTGCCATAGCTTTCCTCCCAAGGAGCAAGCGTCTTTTAATTTCATGGCTACAGTCACCGTCTGCGGTGATCTTGGAGCCCAAGAAAATAAAATCTGTCACTGCTTCCATTTCTTCCCCTTCTATCTGCCAAGAAGTGATGCGGCCAGATGCCATGATCTTAATTTTTTTAATGGTGAGTTTCAAACCAGCTTTTGCACTCT
This sequence comes from Heloderma suspectum, assembly GCF_057233095.1. Taxonomy (NCBI): domain Eukaryota; kingdom Metazoa; phylum Chordata; class Lepidosauria; order Squamata; family Helodermatidae; genus Heloderma; species Heloderma suspectum. The sequence goes on along the minus strand of NC_139460.1, from coordinate 324,640,338 downwards.
CCTCTTTCACCCTCAACAAGAGGCTCTTTAGATCCTCTTCGCTTTCTGCCATTAGGGTGGTATCGTCTGCATATTGGAGGTTGTTGATAATTCTCCCGGCAATCTTAATTCCGACCTGCGATTCATCCAACCTGGCGTTTCTCATGATGTACTCTGCATATAAGTTAAATAAGCAGGGCGACAATATGCAGCCTTGTCGTACTCCTTTCCCAATTTTGAACCAGTCTGTTGTTCCATGTCCGGTTCTTACTGTTGCTTCTTGACCCTCATACAGGTTTCTCAGGAGACAGGTAAGGTGGTCTGGTACTCCCATCACTTTAAGAATTTGCCACAGTTTGTTGTGATCCACACAATCAAAGGCTTTAGCATAGTCAATGAAGCAGAAATAGACATTTTTCTGGAATTCTCTTGCTTTCTCCATTATCCAGCGAACGTTGGTGATTTGATCTCTAGTTCCTCTGCCTCTTCGAAACCCAGCTTGTACTTCCGGTAGTTCTCGGTTCACATACTGCTGAAGCCTAGCTTGTAGGATTTTGAGCATAACCTTGCTGGCATGTGAAATGAGAGCAATTGTACGGTAGTTTGAACACTCTTTGGCATTGCCCTTCTTTGGAATTGGAATGTAAACTGACCTTTTCCAGTCTTGTGGCCAGCATTGAGTGTTCCAAATTTGTTGGCATATTGAGTGCAGCACTTTAACAGCAGCATCTTTTAAGCTTTTAAATAGCTTAGCTGGAATACTGTCAATCTCCGCTAGCTTTGTTGTTAGTAATGCTTGCTAAGGCCCACTTGACTTCACTCTCGAGGATGTCCGGCTCAAGTTCAGTGGCCGCACTATCATGGCTATCAGGGACATTAAGATCTTTCCTGTATAGTTCTTCTGTGTATTCTTTCCACCTCTTCTTAATCTCATCTGCCTCTGTTAGGTCCCTGCCTCCTTTGTCATGCCCGTCTTTGCACAAAACGTTCCCTTGAGATCGCCGATTTTCTTGAAGAGATCTCTAGTCGTTCCCATTCTATTGTTTTCCTCGATTTCTTTGCATTGTTCATTTAAGAAGGCCTTCTTGTCTCTCCTTGCTATTCTCTGGAACTCTGCATTCACTTGGATATATCTTCCCCTTTCTCCCTTGCTTTTTGCTTCCCTTCTTTCCTCAGCTACTTGTAAAGCCTCCTCAGACAGCCACTTGGCTTTCTTGCATTTCTTTTTCTTTGGGATGGATTGAGTTGCTGCCTCCTGAACAATGTTATGGACCTCTGTCCATAGTTCCTCAGGCACTCTGTCTATCAGGTCTAATCCCTTAAATCTATTCCTCACCTCCACTGTATATTCATCAGGGATATGATTTAGGTCATACCTGAATGGTTTAGTGGTTTTCCCTACATTCTTCAATTTAAGCTGAAATTTTGCAAGAAGCAGCTCATGATCTGAGCCACAGTCAGCTCCAGGTCTTGTTTTGACTGACTGTATAGAGCTTCTCTATCTTTGGGTGCAAAGGACATAATCCATCTGATTTCGATATTGACCATCTGGTGATGTCCATGTGTAGAGTCGCCTCTTGTGCTGTTGGAAAAGAGTGTTTGCTATGATCAGCGTGTTCTCTGGGCAAAACTCTAGTAGCCTTTGTCCTGCTTCATTTTGTACACCAAGGCCATGCTTGCCTGTTATCCCGGTGATTTCTTGACTTCCTACTTTAGCATTCCAATCTCCTATGATGAAAAGGACATCTTTTGTTGGTGTTAGTTCTAGAAGGTGTTGTAGGTCTTCATAGAACCGATCAACCTCAGCTTCTTCGGCCTCAGTGGTTGGGGCATAGACTTGAATTACTGTGATGTTGAATGGTTTGCCTTGGATTCATACTGAGATCATTCTATGGTTTTTGAGATTGTACCCCAGTACTGCTTTTCTCACCCTTTTATTGACTATGAGTGCTGCTCCATTTCTTCTAAGGGATTCTTGCCCACAGTAGTAGATATAATGGTCACCTGAATTAAATTCGCCCATGCTTGTCCATTTTAGTTCGCTGATTCCCAAGATGTCGATGTTCAATCTTGCCATCTCGTGTTTGACCACCTCCAGCTTACCTTGATTCATTGATCTGACATTCCAGGTTCCTAAACAATATTGTTATTTACAGCATCGGATTTTCTTTTCACTACCAGACACATCCACAGCTGAGTGTCCTTTCGGCTTTGGCCCAGCTGCTTCACTCTTTCTGGTGCTACTTGGAAATTCCCTCTGCTCTTCCCCAGTAGTATATTGGACACCTTCCGACCTGAGGGGCTCATCTTCCGGCGTCATATCTTTTAGCCTTGTCATACATTCCATGGGGTTTTCTTGGCAAGAATACTGGAGTGGGTTGCCATTTCCTTCTCCAGTGGACCACATTTTGTCAGAACTCTCCGCCATGACCTGTCCGTCTTGGGTGGCCCTGCATGGCATAGCTTATAGCTTCACTGAGTTACGCAAGCCCCTTTGCCACAACAAGGCAGTGATCCATGAAGGGGTTGTGAACCTGTACCTTCCCTTTAATACAATTTCTACTTTTTACTTATTTACATTTTGAAATTCTTAATGATTTATCGTCAGAGATTCGGCATCTGCATTTTGTAATAAGGCCCCTTATATTGTTTTTAGATAGGTGGATTAGCATTTCTTCAACAGTCTTCCTAGCAACTCCAATAAAGCATAATCAGCTATTTCCCCAAAATCCAGGACAGGTTTACGAGACAAAATCATGATAAACTACAATAAAACCAATCATTAAAACAATAAACAGTGATAAAACAATAAAATCTCATTAAAATAACCAGGGGTAGCTGACAATGCTAGTGGTCAGGGAAATGCTCCGGGCAAACAGATGAGTTTTAAGTTGTCAACAGAAGTTCTCCACACTAGGAACCCACCTGGTCTCAATGGGGAGATCATTCCACAATGCCAGGGCTCCCACAGAAGAGGCAATCTGCTGCCCTCCAGATGTTCTGGACTACGACTCTCATAAGCCCCAGCCAGCATGGCCAGTGGTCAAGGCTGATGGGAGTTGTCTAAAACAACTGGAGAACACCAGGTTGCCTACTCCTCAATCTGTCTTTTCTGCAGAAGGAGGAAACTACACAGATGGCCCTGTCACTAGCCTACAATGCAACATTCCTCTCTTCTCTATTACAGGAAATGAGGGAGGTAATAGTTTTACTAATAGTCATAGTTTTTGACAGCAGGCTTTCATCACTCTGCCTTCTCGTTTTCTTCACCAGGCCAGAAAACGATGCCCTCTCTTCCTGTGACAGGGATAGCTGGGTCCAGCGTGGGCAGAACTCCCGTCCCCCGACACGCAGCGGGAAGAGACCTGGCCTTTCGGAGCTCTGCTTCTCTTCAGCATGTAAGGATGTGATAGAAATGTGCCCGCTAAGATGAACTTAAGCCAGCCATTCAGAGGTGAATCACCAAACAGCCCACTCTGGGCTAGATACTGCTGTTGGAGGGCTGAAGGCTTTGAGGGCCAGCAGGTTGGGGTTGGGACATAAGAACGAGGTCCAAACATTTGTCAGGAGTGTGGGGAGATGGAGGATGAAGTCAGGTAGCTGGGAACTGTATTTATACCACACTTTTCTGCCAGGATTTGCTCCCAAAGCAGCTGACATAATCCATGTGGAAGTGGATTTGGGGGAAGGTCCGTAGCTCTGGTAGAGCACATGCAAAAGAAAGTTATTTATCTATAAATAATGATCTTTGGGTCGCCTTTAAGGGTAGAAGCCTCTCAGGTTCACTCCCTGGCATCTTCTGGTCAGGCTCTTGTCTTGTCTGAAACCCCGGAGAACTGCTGCCAGTCAGTGTCGACAATACTGGGCTTAGACGGGCCAATAGTCTGACTCAGTATAAGGCAGCCTCCGATGTTCCTGTGAGATATAATAAAATTAGGGGGCAGTCTCTTCTGGCCTCATGGTAGTTGGCAATACAATTTAGGGTCCCAGCTGCTTCCTCCAGAGAGAGCAGAGGGAGGGAGCAGAAGCAACTGAAGTGGTCTTGGGGATGGCTGATAGTACAGATGCCATGGGGAAGCCACTTAAAAAGCCTATTGCATCATTCCTCTGCCTACTTGGAGAGGTGGCCTGCCTTCAGCCATGTTGTTATGAAGGTGCAGGATGCAGCAGTCTTGCTGAAGCTAAGCAGGCTTGAACCTGAATTGGGGAACGCCTGGGAACCCTAGGTAGGTGTCATTGGATTCCATTATGGAAGAAAGGTGGAATGTACAACCACATCTATCTATATTAGTAAAGGAGGATGTGTATCTTGTCTCTCTTTCCATCTGTCAGCACCATAGCACCGAGACCATGAAACCAGGGCACCCCAAGGCACACACTCCTAGGCTCCCCGTAATATGCATGCCAAGTTTCAGGTGTCTAGGTTTCACAGTCTTCGAACTGTGGCGCTGATAGACAAACAAAGAGCTAACGGATAGCTTTGCAGTCAATAACATTTGAAGCTGGGGGAGTAGTCCGAGGGACAGAGTTATCATGCTGCCCTCCTGCTGTGGGTCAGCCCCCCTCAGGGGGTTGTAGCGGTGCACCATGGCAGGGGCCATGCCTAGGGGTGCCAGCGGGCTTTACAGTATCAAACTAAGGACTATTCCAACCTGTTTGCTAGTAACAACAATAACACAATGATTTAAAACAATGATGAAAACAATAATAAAATCAAAAGTAACAACTAAATGCATATAGCACCATAAACACAACAGTCCTAGTAGAATCCTAACTTAGTTATAGGCCAGTGTAAAATAGGTGTGCCTTTAGGGCCTGCTTGAAGGCCTGTAATGATGGGGCCTGGCGGACATCAATTGGAACAGAGTTCCACAAGCGGGGGCCACTGTCAAGAAGGCCCTGTCATTCGTGCCCACCACCCTTATTGTTCTGACAGGGGGGCACACAAGCAGGGCCTCCAGTGTTGGTCTCAGAGTGTGGGCATGTTGGTATGGGTGAAGATGGTCCTTTAAGTAACCTGGACCCAAACATTTAGGGCAGGGGTGGGGAATCTCAGGCATGCAGGCCAAATCCTGCTCTCCTGGGGTCCAAATCTGGTCCTCCAGGGTTCTCCAGATGGCCATGCCCCCTTTCCCCTGGCCCCACCCCTTTCCCCCAAGCACCAATCATTTCCTGGCTTTTCTGCAGTTTTTCCCCCATTCTAAAAAGCTGAGATGTCTCTCCTAAGGCTTGGTTGCTGGCAGTAACAGCTTTAAGCTACAGTATTTTTATAGTTTTTGTATTTCTGGCCCCACCTCTTTTGTCTCTGCCCCCCCCCCATTGGAATGCTGCCCCCAAGAGCTTCTCCGAAATTGCCCGCAGGCAAACGCATTGGCAACCATTGCAGCTGGGACAATATAGGTGTCACATAATCCGAACTGCCTAGCACCTAGAAGTATTCAAGCAGCTGCATTTTGTACCAGCTGAAGTTTCCGAACTATCTTTAAAGGCAACCATCTTAGAGAGCATTGCAGTAATCCAGCCTGGATGTCAATCAAGAATGGATACTTGAAGCAAGGTCCTTCTTCTACAGACAGGGTCGCAGTTGGTGTATCAGCCTGAGTGAGTAAAAAACACCAGGATGACCAGGGCTGTTTCCATCCCAAAACTGGGCCTGAAACCAGATTGGGATAGATCTAAATACATTGAACACAGAAGTGACCCTGCCACGAAGCAATGCAAGGCAGCTTCCTCAGACGGACAGTTTTGGGTGCCCCTGAGGGCACGAGAGTGGGAGACAGACACATCTGACCTTTGGGGCAAAATCCAGCAGGGAGTCCTCTTGCCCAACCCCCACTGAAATGCCTGGGAGCTGCCCAAAGTTGTGCCCAGCTCCCAGGGCTTGCAGAGAAGAGCTTTCTGCCGGATTGTGCCCTTTGTTAATGATCACAAAGGGAGATAACATTTGGATTTTCTGCCTCAAACATGACAATGTCTTGGGCTGGTCCTGGGTCATGCCTGGCCACTTCCAGAGCATGTTAACAGGGATTGTGTGTTAGCCTTAAATGCAGTGTCTACTTGGTAGAACAAGTGAGTGGGTAAAGCTCCTGCAAGTACAGATGCAAGTAAGATGCAAAGCCCCTCCTTCCAGATTTTGAAATGTTGCCTTTTCCAAACAGCAGTTGAAACAGAAGCCTCCGAGAGGCCCTTGGTGCGTCTTGGAACTGGTCGGTGCATCCCACCAGCAGCTGATGTCCTGAATTTCCAGTCCCCCAGTAATTCCCAGGACAGTGTAAATGGGCTCTCAGACAGGTACGTGAGTAGTGGTAGGTCGGCCATCCCCAACCTGGTGCTGGCCAGATGTGTTGGACTGCAACTCCCATCATTCCCAGCCAGCATGGAAATGAGCTGCTGCTGGTTTTCTGAAACGTAAGGAGGTAGTGAAAATGAGTGGCCTGTACATTCTTGAGTGCTGTCTTTGGCAAGTTCCATTACAGTGTGTCTGTCTCTGGCTATTAGCCAAGATAGCTAGTAATAGTTCATAGCATTTTCATGCTTCTGGCTAATGGAGAAGTTCCTCATTGAATGGGAGGAAGTGACCGTTCACGCAGCTTAACTGGCATGAATCAGTGTTTTCTTAGCTCTACCTGGCCCTTCTGTGTGCATGTTTACTAAATCCCTAAACGTGGTTTGAAATTACAAAAGTTGGAGCAAGCGAGCGTGTGCCAGATGGGAAGTCTGACTTTTCTGCATCAGTGAAATGTTTTGCTAGCGTGCCGATGTTCTTGCCACAGCCAGGCTGGCCTTTTCTTCCTGTGTTTTCCTTTCAGTCATGTGGGAAAGCATTGTTTGTTCCACTTGCAAACTGAGGAAATGGGCTTTGGTTAGTGCAGAATATGATGACCCTCCCAGCCCCCCATCACCAGAAGTCACACAGTCAAACGCGCAGTTCCCGCATTTGTACTCAAAAGTGGCAGAGTCTCATGAGGGCTTTATCACATGTTTATTTCTGAACGACTGGAGCAGCTGTTAAGATTTGGGATTTGGCAAGCTGGGGAGGCTACAGATTCCCAGTTGAATCCCCAGTCTCTCCGGTAAAAAGAACCAGGTAGCTGATAATGTGAAGACTGCTGTCTGGGACTGTGGAGAGCCACTGCCAGTCAGAGAAGAGAAGCACCCGCCAGGGACCACTGCCTGTGCTCATCGCAGCCCCCCAACACACTCCAGTGACAATTGGCCCTGTTGCTGCCTGGGGGGTGCATCCCAGGATCTGAGGATGAAGATCAATCCCACCCCCCTGCCCCCGGGCAGGCCCCAGAAGCACTATCATTGCTCCATTTTAAATGAGAAAGAGAGAGAGAGAGAGAGTTTATTGTACTGAAGTGTCATTTGTGGTTGGAAGCGGCATGGAAGCAGATTTCGGCTGAATGCCAGGAGAAACGTCCACTGTTTGGCCATGGAGCTGGCTGCCTTCCGCACAGGCTGGGCAGCCATCTGCCAGGGATGCTACAGCCACACAGTGCTTGCTTAGCCTGCACTGAGCAGGGTTTGGATGGGATCAGGGTGGATAACACACAGGTCACGTGCACACCCACCCACCCTCCCACCCACGCCAGTGATGGCAGCAAAGAAGCCAGGGAGCGCCACACACCTTGTCTTCGTGCACGTTCATGCTCCCTGTGTGCCTTGTTATAAAGTGACAATATGCCTTCTTTGCTGACACTGAATTGCCATCAAATTCCAGCAGCAGTTCGATAGTGGTGTGTGTGTGTGTGTGTACATGCATGCGGCCCCCAGTGGGTTCCAGGGATCAGAAATTGGCCCCTGGACCCTCTGAACTTGTCCACCCCTGGATTAGATGATCTCCAAGGTCCCTTCCCATTCTATGACGTTATTCTATGATTTTATCCCCCAGGCTGTTGAATTACCTGAGTTGCAGTTCCCTTGGGACTGAAGTCTTTGCATCTGGAAAAACTGCCAGAAGCCGCTCTCAACTTACAGGGGAGAGTGGACTCTGACTTAAACCAGTCTTGGTGAAGGTTGACATAGAAATGTTTTAAATGACTGAATTAAAGACGTAAATTCTCACAGAGAATCATAAAACAGATGGACTGATTTGACTTGGAACAAGGCGGCTTCAAATGTTCATGTATGTTTATAAGTCTACGCAGGACTCCCAGTCGTGGGACGGCAAATGCCACTGACTTGACTCGTCCTGGCTGAGGAGCCAGCATCTGTCAGCAGGCTGTCTGACCTTATGAGCTAAAAAAATAAAAACCTACATTGTACAACAGAAAGCCAGCATTCTGTTGTTAAATTATTAACACACACATAAAATTCCATGAATGAGGCAGGGTGATAGCACTACAAAAGCCGTGTCTGGAATCACGTCTGGAAGGTTACACTTTAGGAGAAACTTCCTAACAGTAAGAGCCGTTCAACAGTGAATAGGCAGTCTTGAGAGGTGGTGGGCTTCCCTTTGCTGGAGTGTAATGGCCACCTGTCTGGGTTGCTGTTGTTTGTTTCTTTATTTGAAATATTTTTATGCCACTCAGCCAGAAAGGCTCCCAGAGCAACTTATGTGCAATCAGTTAAACAAGACAGTCCCTGCTCACAGGCTTACAACTTTAAAAAGTCACCACACACAAGGAAAAAGGGATGAGGAGAGAACAGGAAAGAAGTAAGTATTTCCAGCAGGGCTGGTGGCATGGCCCTCCCCTCTTTATTTTCAGTACAGCTGGAATGGCTGCTAGTGGTAACAGCTGAGGGAGGAGGAGCCTTCACAGGAGAGCATCCTGCCTTGAGCAGTGGGTTGGACTAGATGATCTCTGGATCCCATTACAAGTCTGTGAATCTTACGTTCTTATTGGCCTCTGAATTAAAAATAATTATTATGTAAAAAAAACATTGCCGGAGGTGGGATTTATTTTACTTGCTTTCCACCCTTCAGTTTTAGAAATTTCAGAGCAGCTTCTGTTGGGCTCCCATCAGGTTCCTATCCAAGCAGTGCTCAGGTCCGCAGCGGCTTGGCTTAAGCCATGTCACAGATTCTCTCTGTTATCTTGTGTTGTTTCTCACTGGTGCCTTTGCCCTTCATGCAACTGCAGGCCACGTGAGCACCCACAACAACAATGGAAGCGCTCGGAAGGAGAAAAATGGCATTTCCTCAGCAAGACAATATGTCCTTTTTCAAATGTTGGGGAAACGTGCTAACTCACAAATGAAGCATGGCCTTGGGCAAAGAGATCTGATTCCTGAGCAGCAGCCAATTAGAAATGGTGCATTTCTTGTGCAGGAAAAAATGTGATCTGGAAAAACCATAAGAATGTGACCTACTGGTAGGACCCAGCGGTTCAGTTTGGGCGGAACCAGAAGAGACACCAGTATTGCTGAGTTGGGGAGATCCTTGGAAAATCCCTTTCTCCTTAGCACGCCCGTGGCACGACGCCACCCATGTATCTTGCACTGATCCTAGTCTCCCTTGTCAGCCATGTGGGATCAAGTGAACGACCAGACAGAAGGTCCCTGTATCTGTGGACTGCTAGATTCTATTGCACGTCATGAGTACCTTTTGGAGATGTTCCTTCAATCTTGTAGCAAAAAATGGCAACACATTTTCAGGTTTTTCTCTGTAGTCATGACCACTAGGCATTTGCTCTTTTGTAGAAATGGACGGTGAGGTTTTGAGGACTCTTAACACACTATGTGATTCCCTGGTATGCTGTGCTTTGTGGTCCAAGCTAAGTAGGTCCCACAAGTATATGCCATACCTGAATGCTTCCCTAGTGTAATTTTAGAAAGATGCATATAATTAAGTGTTTCCTGGTATCAGCGGGAAGGTGAGAGCATATTGTTCTTTTGTCCATTCAAGCTCTCCCACAACTTTTAGTGGCATATGAGTCACTGACCAGCTAACGCAATATTTCTTCTCGGATTATTTGTATGCCTTCACGTTGGTTTCTAACAAGGAAGCAAATAGCAGAGAGGGACAGAAAGTGCTAGCAGATAAAGATTTATGTTTTTGTGGAAAAGACCAAGGCAAGGAAAATGGGCTTCTCACAGGCTTCTGTTTAACTCTTCTTGCCAGAGCAGCACCTTGTCATCTGTGAGTGCTCTAACAGAAACTTGTCAGATATTTTCCCCGCACTGATTTGCCCTTCGGCAATTTTGCAGCTGATTACTCTCGACTTGTTTCATGTACAAAGGCTGAGTGATACACTCTGATACCATGACAAGCACTTCATATCAGGATATGATACGAGGCCCTGGGCATCTATGAGACCAGCCCTTCTGCTCCTAAATCAGTTTTCCTTGGATGTGAAATTACACTGAGCATATTTCAAATTGGCACACGTCATTGCTCAGTGTCCAGCCCCATTCTTTGCACATAGAAGGTCCAAAGTTCAGTTGTTAAGATCCCAGGCAGGCAGCAGGCTGAGAAAGACCTCAGTACCTGAGTCCTTGGGGAGCAGACAAGACTCGGTGAGATGACTCTGTACAAGGCAGCTTCCTCTATTCAGCACACTCATCCTCTACATAGGAGTTTGAGGGAGAGGCCAGGGTTGGCTGACGGAGCATATTTTGTCTAAGAGCTAAACTAGACAGTAAGTCTTCCGACATCATTCCCAAAACATCAAAGCAGCTGTGAGGGGCCTTGAATGGAATTAAGGCCCAAGAGGGAGCCTGTTTAAGCCTTTCCTCTTGCACTATTTCCACAATCAAACCCCCACCCCCACCCCAATCAGCTCCTGGAGGGTGGGCGGCAATCTCCACAAATATAGAACATGGGACGTTAGACATACTCTGTTGCTGAGCCATGGCCCTCCCACCCCCAACTTCCCATGATGCACTAAGGGCATTCAGTCAGCTTTGGAGGTGGCCTGTTGAGCCTCACACTGAAGCGTAACCACGAACAGGAGGTCCTTTGGTAGGTGTCCATGTATATATCAGTCTTCCCCAACCTGATGCCCCCCAGATGGGTTGGGTTACAATTCCCATCATCCCCAGCCATTGGCTATGCTGGCTGGGGGTGATGGTGCTTGTAGTCTGAACCATCTGGAGGGCGTCAGGTTGGGGAAGGCTGATGCGTACACTCCAGGTGGAGTGAATAATGCCAGTGGGATATCAATGAAGGGTTACCCGTGCGGTCAGGCTGTTAGGTGGGCCACGTGATTTAAATGGCCCACTGGTCCTGTCAGTCAAACTGTTCCCCTAAGAGAGACATGTCAAATCCCCTCCGTGGGCTCTGGACCTCCAAGTTTATTTCTAGGGGCAGGAATTGAGATTCCACCAGCTCATGGTCGCTTCTGACAAGAGCTTTCCCAATGGAACGGAAACGGTTGGCAAGATTTTCTGAAAAGATACCAGAGAGGAGCTGTCAAAGGACAGGGAGCAGCCGGGCAGCAGCGAGCCTGCTCAGACAGACGTTCTGACTGCTGATTAGCACAGCCCTGCCATCAGTGGCAACTCTCTGCAAAAGGCAGGCCTCGGGAGCCGGAGAAAGGCCACCTGCAGAGCAGGTGACTGGGCAGCCCTGGGACGGGCGGCTAGCTTGTCCGCATTCCTTTCAGGAGGGAAGATTCCCAGTCCATCCTTCTACCGCCTGCCCATTACAATGACTTCCTTTGATGGAAAGGGGCTTGGGGAGCCTTTGAGGTCCCGCCTTAATTACTTCTCTACACATGGGACCTCTCAGGACTCTCGTCATCCTTTTTTCCCCTTGGGAGAACCAGGTTGCTCCCAGCTTGGCAGATCACATTATGGCTGTTAAGACTGGCAGAGCTCCTGCCTAGCGACACCATCAGTGTGCCACGGTAGAGGGGTGCATTCAGCACCTAACATTTTTTTATGGAGGGTGTGTGTGCTTAAGCACTCCTTTGCCCAGAAATCTGCTCTAGATATGGAGTGGTATGCAAATATTGCAAACAAACAAACAAACAAACAAACAAACCACTTCTCCTAATCTGCTCAAGTGTGAAGGCAAGTTGTGGCCAGGCAGTATCAAGGGAAATTTTCATTCTCTCTGTCCATGCTCAGAGGCACGTTCCTTTATTATTACTTCAGCACAGTATTGTTGCTTCAGTTCCAGCACTGAAAACAGGTTCCAAGACTCAGCCCTGAGACAAATGTTGAGCCTGGGCAACTTTACAGTAGCTGTCCCACAGCTCGAACGTCTGCTGTTCCATGGCACTGTCCTGAGCCCATAACTGGAGCAAAGCAGCCCTAGGGGAGCTGTTAACTCAGCGAAAGTCTGAGGAAGACTGACAGCTTATATGCTGGCTGTCCCTGAAGGACCGTTTGCGGCTGGGTCTTCCTCTCCTGAGCAGACCCTTGCTGCTGCGTATCCCCTGGGCACAAGGGTCTTCTGGCAGCCAGGCGGGTGTTGTGACAGCGGCTCTGAGCGTCCCACCTGGTCCATCACCGCCGGTGCTCTGGTGAGCCATGGCTGGGAGGAGAGTCTACAGCTGGGCTTGGATGGGGTTCTTGGGGACCGCAGGCGAGGCTTCCCTGCCACAGGACCCCGGGCCCCCAGTTGCCCCAGGTCTACTGTAGGAGAGAGGTGTGCTAAGGGATGAGAGTCTTCCTCCAAAGAGGTCTCCCCAGAGCCTGACAGGCAGCCAGCCACCCTTAGCAGAAAGGGTGTATTGTGCCCACCAGGTGCAGAGTGCTTGACAAAAATACAAGAGGACAGGTCTCGGCCCCGAGGAGCTTACAACTTAAAATTTAACTCAGGGAGGCAAAAAAAAGGGAAGGGGAGGAAAATGGAGAGAGGGACAAACAGAGGAAGCCTGTGAATTTATTTCTGTTTCGTGTATGCAATTACAGCAGGGCATGTGGACTGGCAAGTTAAGCTGAAGACTTTATGGGGAAAGCTGAGGGATTTGTGTGAAATCTCTGTTTGAATCAATAGTTTGAATATAGTTCCTTGTCAGTTGGTTGATTTGTTTAATATGTGTTTAAATATTTTGTGATTTGGCTGATGTCAACCAAAACCAAGTCTCCAGTATCGATTTATGCTAACCTGGTTGGTTGGCAAAGCTTATTGCAGCTGTGGGAAGCTGAGCCTTTTGTTCCAGAATTCCAAACTTCTTGCCCCAGTATCATCTTCTGTCCGTGTTGTCCTTGGGGTTCTTGGTTGACTGTTGCCTCTTCCATCTTTCTCAGGCTCACAACGTGTAGTCTGTTCCCTGCTTTAATTCTGTTTTCCCTCTTGCAGTGACTTTCTTTCCAGCTTTGCCAGCAAACCGCAGCTCCCCTGCTCTCCAGACTTCCAGAACATCAAGCCCGGAAGGGGAAAGATCCCAACCATCGCGCCACAGTTCTCCCAGTCTGGTCCCCAGCAAACCAGTCGCCCTGGCTCTTCTGGATCATCAGCAAGGAGCAGGCAGAGTAAGACCAAAGCACCCTTTTGTTGCCTGCTTTGGACTGGTTCACATGTGCCCTTGATATCTCATTACTTGACGGCCCATGAGTGTGTGGACTACATTAGGAAAGAATTGTGTTTGTGGGTGACAGGAATGTTGCTACCTGTGAAGTTTGACCTGGGACGGTTCCTTCACGCTCGCCAGTTGTAAGGCTTCAGTGGCACAGCTGACCTCTTCTCCCTTGTGCTGTTGACAGATAGGACAAAAAATGGGGAGAAAGAAGTGATTTTCTCATGTCTGCACAGTGCAAGCGTGGCACAGATGGGATCAGACATGAGGAGTAGATTTTTGGTTCTGGCATCATGTCACTGGCCCCATGGAGTATTCCCAGTTCCCCCTCTGCTGCTGGTGCCCTCTGTTTATTCCTGACGCCTCTGCATTCCGTCTCCTGCAATATGAGCTCTATCCAGCCTGGATCAAGAGGGCCGTTAACAAATGTTACCTCTTCCCTGCTTCACTCCTGTTACTGTCATGTTGTGCTGAAAAGGAAGTATGGCTGAAATGCGGAAAATGAACAAACACACCAGGAAACTGTCTCTCAAGCCCACGTTCTTTCAGCTTTCCAGGGAAAGGGGAACAGAACTTCTGGGGACATGAACAGAATAGAAGATAAAGTCTCCCTACAGTGTCAATGTGAGGGCTTATGGATCTTCCACTTAAAGCCACATCATTATGCTTTCTTTAAAAAAGAAGACGCTTCTGTTGTTGTTCAGTCATTCAGTCGTGTCCAACTCTTTGTGACCCCATGGACCATAGCACGCCAGGCCTTCCTGTCCTCTCCCAGAGCGTGCTCAAGTTCATATTCATTGCATCGGTGATGCTATGTAGCCATCTCATCCTCTGCCGTCCCCTTCTCCTTTTGCCTTCAATCTTTCCCAGCACCAGAGTCTTTTCCAGTGACTTTTCTCTTCGCATTAGGTGGCCACAATATTTGAGCTTCAGCTTTTGTCCTTCCAGTGAGCAGTCAGGGTTGATTTCCTTTGGGATTGACTGATTTGACCTCCTTGCAGTCCAGGGGACTCATAAGAGTCTTCTCCAGCACCACAGTTCGAAAGCATTGATTCTTTGGCACTCAGCCTTCCTTATAGTCCAGCTCTCAAAGCCATATGTTGCTACTGGGAAAACCATAGCTTTGATTATATGAACCTTTGTCAGCAAGGTGATGTCTCTGCTTCTTACTATGCTGTCTAGGTTTGCCATAGCTTTCCTCCAAGGAGCGAGCGTCTTTTAATTTCCTGGCTACAGGCACCGTCTGCGGTGATCTTGGAGCCCAAGAAAATAAAATCTGTCACTGCTTCCATTTCTTCCCCTTCTATATGCTAGGAAGTGATGGGGCCAGATGCCATGATCTTCGTTTTTTTAATGTTGAGTTTCAAACCAGCTTTTGCACTCTCCTCTTTCACCCTCAACAAGAGGCTCTTTAGATCTTCTTTGCTTTCTGCCATTAGGGTGGTATCGTCTGCATATTGGAGGTTGTTGATAATTCCCCCAGCAATCTTAATTCCGACCTGTGATTCATCCAACCCGGCGTTTCTCATGGTGTACTGTGCATATAAGTTAAATAAGCAGGGCGACAATATGCAGCCTTGTCGTACTCCTTTCCCAATTTTGAACCAGTCTGTTGTTCCATGTCCGGTTCTTACTGTTGCTTCTTGACCCTCATACAGGTTTCTCAGGAGACAGGTAAGGTGGTCTGGTACTCCCATCTCTTTCAGAATTTGCCACAGTTTGTTGTGATCCACACAATCAAAGGCTTTAGCGTAGTCAGTGAAGCAGAAATAGACGTTTTCTGGAATTCTCTTGCTTTCTCCATGATCCAGCAAATGTTGGCAATTTGATCTCTAGTTCCTCTGCCTCTTCGAAACCCAGCTTGTACTTCCAGTAGTTCTCGGTTCGCATATTGCTGAAGCCTAGCTTGTAGGATTTTGAGCATAACCTTGCTGCCATGTGAAATGAGAGCAATTGTATGGTAGTTTGAACACTCTTTGGCATTGCGCTTCTTTGGAATTGGAATGTAAACTGACCTTTTCCAGTCTTGTGGTCACTGTTGAGTGTTCCAAATTTCTTGGCATATTGAGTGCAGCACTTTAACAGCATCATCTTTTAGGCTTTTAAATAGCTCAGCTGAAAGACTATCATCTCCGCTAGCTTTGTTGTTAGTAATGCTTGCTAAGGCCCACTTGACTTCACTCTCGAGGATGTCCGGCTCAGGTTCACTGACCGCACTATCATGGCTATCAGGGACATTAAGATCTTTCCTGTATAGTTCTCTGTGTATTCTTTCCACCTCTTCTTAATCTCATCTGCTTCTGTTAGGTCCCTGCCTTCTTTGTCCTTTATCATGCCCGTCTTTGCACAAAACGGTCCCTTGAGATCTCTGATTTTCTTGAAGAGGTCTCTAGTCGTTCCCATTCTATTGTTTTCCTTGATTTCTTTGCATTGTTCATTTAAGAAGGCCTTCTTGTCTCTCCTTCCTATTCTCTGGAAATCTGCATTCAGTTGGATATATCTTCCCCTTTCTCCCTTGCTTTTTGCTTCCCTTCTTTCCTCAGCTACTTGTAAAGCCTCCTCAGACAGCCACTTTGCTTTCTTGCATTTCTTGTTCTTTGGGATGGATTGAGTTGCTGCCTCCTGAACAATGTTACGGACCTCCGTCCATAGTTCCTCAGGCACTCTGTCTATCAGGTCTAATCCCTGAAATCTATTTGTCACCTCCACTGTATATTCAGAAGGGATATGATTTAGGTCATACTTGAATGGTTTAGTGGTTTTCCCTACGTTCTTCAATTTAAGCCGAAATTTTGCAAGAAGCAGCTTATGATCTGAGCCACAGTCAGCTCCAGGTCTTGTTTTGACTGACTGTATAGAGCTTCTCCATCTTTTGCTGCAAAGTACTTAATGAATCTGATTTCGATATTGACCATCTGGTGATGTCCATGTGTAGAGTCGCCTCTTGTGCTGTTGGAAAAGAGTGTTTGCTATGATCAGCATGTTCTCTGGGCAAAACTCTATTAGCCTTTGTCCTGCTTCATTTTGTACACCAAGGCCATGCTTGCCTGTTATCCCGGTGATTTCTTGACTTCCTACTTTAGCATTCCAATCTCCTATGATGAAAAGGACATCTTTTGTTGGTGTTAGTTCTAGAAGGTGTTGTAGGTCTTCATAGAACCGATCAACCTCAGCTTCTTTGGCCTCAGTGGTTGGGGCATAGACTTGAATTACTGTGATGCTGAATGGTTTGCCTTGGATTCAT
The DNA here is from genome assembly GCF_057233095.1 of Heloderma suspectum. Taxonomy (NCBI): domain Eukaryota; kingdom Metazoa; phylum Chordata; class Lepidosauria; order Squamata; family Helodermatidae; genus Heloderma; species Heloderma suspectum. Next base: position 324,623,703 of record NC_139460.1, on the reverse strand, counting down.
ACTGAGATCATTCTATGGTTTTTGAGATTGTACCCCAGTACTGCTTTTCCCACCCTTTTGTTGACTATGAGTGCTACTCCATTTCTTCTAAGGGATTCTTGCCCATAGTAGTAGATATAATGGTCACCTGAATTAAATTCGCCCATGCTTGTCCATTTTAGTTCACTGATTCCCAAGATGTCGATGTTCAGTCTTGCCATCTCATGTTTGACCACCTCCAGCTTACCTTGATTCATTGATCTGACATTCCAGGTTCCTAAACAGTATTGTTCTTTACCGCATCGGATTTTCTTTTCACCACCAGACACATCCACAGCTGAGTGTCCTTTCGGCTTTGGCCCAGCCGCTTCACTCTTTCTGGCGCTACTTGGAAATACCCTCTGCTCTTCCCCAGTAGTATATTGGACACCTTCCGATGGCATCTCTTTTAGCCTTGTGATACGTTCCATGGGGTTTTCTTGGCAAGAATACTGGAGTGGGTTGCCATTTCCTTCTCCAGTGGACCACATTTTGTCAGAACTCTCCGCCATGACCTGTCCATCTTGCGTGGCCCTGCACGGCATAGCTTATGGCTTCACCGAGTCACGCAAACCCCTTCGCCACAAAAAGGCAGTGATCCATGAAGGGGAAGAAGCTTCTAGTCCTCTCCATTTAGACTTCCCACCGATCAGCCTTCTTTGGCAAATGTTTTGTATTTCCTGTATTCTCAATGTCCACAGGATTGCTGTGTAAATAGGAATATCTTATCTATCTTATCTCTCTTGTACGCTTTCTATCAGTTGATCAATTGTTCAGTATAGATAGCACCATCAGTATGTGTGGCAGTTTACAGAGTACAAAGGAACAGATTTCTGCCCTGAGGAGCTTACATTCTAAAATCCAACAGAAGAGAAATTGAACAGAAGAAGGGGAAGAAAGTGGAGGCAGGGCCAAACGGGAAAGGACAGTATGGCTGTATAAAGCTGTCTTCCCATGGCACAACTGAGTCATATGATTCGTCCACCTGGCCCACTGTTGTCTCCCTTGACTGGCAGCTGTTCTCCATGGTGTCAGGCAGACATATTTTCCATCTCCTGCTACCTCATCTTTTTCTAGCTGGAGATGCCAGGGATTGAACCTGCGACCTTCTGCATGCAAAGCAGGTGCTCTACCTCTGGACTATGATCCCTTTGCAATGTGGGCCAACATCCTGAAAGTCACAGAAATTGCACATTTCTAACCTTTATGGCTTTGTGGCTGGGAGGAGTTTTTAACATTAGATTTCTTATCTAGGGCACTGCAAGAAGCAAGCAAGAGGCTAAGCCAGTGTTCTGCTGGTCGGAAGGGGGCGGGGGGTTGAGTGTCCTGGGCAGCTTGTTGTTCCTTCCCCTGCCCCTTCAGCCTACTTACGTACAGGGCTGCTTCATCTGATTGTGTTATGAAGGGCTAGAGGGGAGGATGCGAACCTTTCCCACTTGCTAGTAATGTGTATTTCGAAGGGAAAGCCACAGTTTGTACAAATCGGATCAGATAAAGGGCACAGAGAACCCTGGCAGTTTTGAAGATAGCCCTCTGCTCATCTTTGTCTGGCTTTTTAGATATGCTTCCCCCGTCACCCAGCATGATCTGCAGAAGGCTTCCTAGACATTGATTAATCCTCATGAGCTTTTCAGACGGGAAGAGCATGGCCCCATTTTGCAGGCTGGAAACTGAGCAAACAGTGCTAATGGGCTAATTTATTTTTGGAAGGAACCCAATCTTGAGATGGCAAGGAGTCAGGCAGGGGCAGGGGCAGGGGCTAGGAGCCAGAGATGAGCCAAGCAGCAGAGGGACTCCTCACCCAGCACGTGAGTCCACAGCTACCATCACGGGTCATGTGCCTGGTTGCATGCTTGGAAAGGGGATTCCAAACCACTGGCAATTGTGCTTGCAGCTGCTGTGTCCACAGCTGAGAAAGGGTGAAGGACAAAGGTGCATCCTGAAATATGCAGAGGACAAGTGCTGGGGAATCGGGGCCGGTCAGGTCTGCCCGGCATTGTGCCCACTGTACGTTTAAGGGGACGTATCTGCCCATCACGCTTTGCACCTTTGCTGCAGGGAAAAGCAGTTATGAAGGAGAAAGGTCAGGCACTCCAGGAAGCTGTCCTGGATGCCCACGCTCTTGGCTTTCCAGGGAAAGTGGAGCTGGCCATGTGGCCATGTGAACAGATTAGAAAATGGAGCTGCACAGGTACGAAGGGGCTCTGCCTAACTCGGCCTTCCCCAGCCTGGGTCCCTCCAGATGTGTTGGACTACAACTCCCAAATGGCCATGCGCCTAGGGCCAGTGGGGGTTGTAGTCCAACACATCTGGAGAGCGTCAGGTGGGAGAAGGCTGCTCAAACTGATGGTTGTGGGTTGTGTTTGGAGCTGGAAGGAACCTCCTCCAAGTTCAGATTGGCAAGAAGGATAATATTTAGACTTCTGGATTATGGGATTCTGAACTTTAGGAAGCTGGTGCAGCTTTGGAGAGCTGGAAAACAGGTCAGGCCTTTCCTTTGAGAAGTCAGGGCATCGGTAGTGTAATGTGACAGCAAAGAGGATGGGCCATGAATGAGGAAGTCCTTAGTTCAAATCTCGCCTCTTCCCATAAGTAAATAGTAATGTTACTATAGCTCTGTGTTGTAGTAACTGTTTCCCCTGGCACCAAGTGCTCATGCAAATCCTCCAGAGAAGGAGGAAGTCACTGTGGGCACAGCCTCCCCATCCTTCCACCAGCGAGCTTCAGGCACTTAGTCATTGCTGAGCAAGCTGAAATCACCATCGCTTGCAGGCATTTGCCCAACTGCACCCAATGCATGCTTGGAACAGGCAACTGCTGTGATTTCAGGGCAGATTCCTTTGTGCCGATGTTTCAGTGCCGTGTTTGTGAACAGGTTGAACAAGTGTCGCCCTGAGGACAGAACCCGCCTTTTCTGAATTCCGCTTTAGCTGCTGACAGCTCCTCTCTCTCCCTCCCTCCCTCTTGCAGACAGCCAGTCTTCCAGGAAGTGAGGACAGATCCTTTCCTCAGGAATCACCTGCCCCAGCGCTTCAGGGCAGACACAGCCAATGTCCTGCTACAGGAATCCTTGCATCTCTGGCAGCCTGCAGAGCCAACGGGGAAGCTTATCAGCACTGGGACCGTGGACACCCTGTACACCAACAGTCAGAGGCTATCTGATGGGATGCACCCTCTTCCCCACCCCCGTTTTTATGTGCGTAGCCAAATGGCAGGATTACGTCTGGAGCACACTGCACCCCCTGGAGCACACTACTGCCCTGTGCACTGGAGGATCCTTTTTCTTTTCCTCTTTGCCAACTAGAGATGCTCCCTGACAATGTGGATGTCCTGAGCAGCTGAGGTTATAGCAGCTAGCTGGTTAGTTACTGTTTACACCCTTGGCAGACATGCTTACACACCTCGGGGCTTCTGCCTGTTCCCCTCTCCTCACCCTTCCACCATTGTTGTCCCCACATCTCTCTCCGCTGCCCATAGCAGCTGCTCATGGCCCAGTTCCACCGGCACTCTTCCTTATCATCATAAGGGGCCACGGGCTGGCAGCCTTCACAAGGCGCAGATCAGGAGTTGGGCTCACCTTTCCCACATTTTGATAGAGTAATTCGGATGGTCATATTATTGGTTGCACTAGATTGGTTGATATGTTCAGGGTAGCACCTCTGGGGATGCGGAGGCCAAAGAGCCCCTTTCTGCGTGGACATCGATCGGGGCTGGGGTGTGAAGTGGGGCCTGGTGTCTGCTGTGCTGCCTTGTCGAGAATCAGTGCGATCCAGTGGATGTGTGCACGTGTTGGGTGGTGATGATGATGGAGGCCTGGATTCAAAGGCCAGCTAAGCCATAGGCCAAGCTGATGCCCTCCAGATGTGTTGGAGTGCGATATCGCTGGCTGAGGGATTGTGGGAGTTGTAGCCCCAATGTCTGGAGGGCACCAGGTTGGGGAAGGTTGGCCTATGGTTCAGGCCCAAACAAGACATAATGGGGACAGCAGTGTACCACAGGTGCAGTCAAATGGAGCTGTGAACATCAGTGACTCGATGAGAAAAAGATTTGGGGTCTTTCTTTGGAAACTGTTTGGTCCCCCACTGAAAATGAAATGCTGGAGCCTTTACCTTTTACGTCAGTAGAGAGACTCTGTTTAATCCACAGCGTGCAGGTTGTTGTACAGACCATAGGGGTGACCCAGTCCCATGGAAAGGTCTTGCAATTGCCAGCAAGCAGTCAAGACGGGAGTAGGGCAGAAGCCAGCAGCAACGGGGGCAGGACGGTTGAGGAGGCAGTGGAAAATCAAAGATGTCTGTAGAGCGGGAAACAGATTGTCAAAAGAGAAATAGTGGAGGCTGCAATTGACCCAGGGAGATGCTCGATGGAAAGAATGGCAGCTGGAGACAGACAAAGAGACCTAGTATTTTTCAGAAGAGAAGATATATGTGGCAAGGAAGTGGGGAAGTCCGAACTTGAGGATTAGAACCTTGAAGCTGATGCAGAGTGAGGCAGGGAGCCAGCGTAAGGACTGAAGGAGGGGGTGACATGACCAAAAGGGAGATTAATTTATAAGAGGCGCTTTGGATGAGGCGACTTTATAGCATTGGGCGGCATCCCCTGAACTTGGGGCCCTCCATAATATGTGCTGCGTGGCTAGATCCCTGAAGGAGGGACTTCCCAGGCCTGCCTGCTGTGTATGCTGTGCTCTCTTGAACAGCTTGTGACCTCGTGCTCAGTTGACCATGAAAGGCAAGGGGAAATGTGAATTGAATTGTGGTGGTGGTGGGATTTATCCTAGGGGGGGCTGTAACACTTGCTTGTTTTGCAGATTAAATGTTTGTAACCCTGAGTGCCATAAATGCATGTAAGAGTATTGGCTAAGGTTAAATAGCTGGAGCAGACAGTTGGTCAAAACCTAACTTTCTGAAATGGATAAGGCATGATAACAGGAATTGAATCTGACATTGTCCTTTGGGTGGAGGAGCTGCCAGAGGCATGGAGGAGGGGCTGGAACCACGAAAATCTTACCCAGCACCTGAAGGTTCATCTTGGCAAAGCCCAAACATCACCTGTCATTCTTCTTGCATTAGTTAGGACAGACTTGTCAAGGATACCCACCCTGAAGGGTAGAAATATCCCTTCATATGATCAGGAGCCTTGGTCTTTTATACATGGGGTCCACTGTTCCTGATCCTCGCGTGATCACCCTTATGAGAAGTACTGGGACTGGTGAGGCAACAGAACATTTGTTTGTTAGTCAATAGTAGAATTATGGACTGATGTGTGCTGTGTATTACTGGTCTTAATAAAGCTTTAAAACTTCACATTGGGTCTGTGTTCCTTTGAGGTGCAGGGTACATTGCTCTCCATTGGGTATCTGGAGGGGAAGAGACTCAGAAGAAGGGGTGCAGTGATTCGCACAGCATAAACCTGTACAGGTAACAGGTGAAGGTACAAGTAATATCTTAAAGAGCAGAGATGGAAAGATAGTTTGGCATCATTTGGTCCTGGTTGGTTTCTGTGGAGTGATGGTGATGAAGTGGGATGAGGATATAAAATGAAGACGTATAAAGATTTAGGAGGGGTGAGTGCTTATATTTGGAGCAAGGGAGAAAAGAGGTGAGATGGAGGAGGAGGAATATGATTGTTCTTAATCTAGGTGTTTTAGAAATCGTCCCTGAAGCATCTTGGGGGAGTTGAAAAGCAGTATGTTGCTGCTTGTACATCACCTTTGGGATGTGAAGCAGAAGCCTTCAGGAGCCTCCCCCCCTGTCCCCATTCTCCCTGTACAGCTCTCTTCCTGTTTTTAAAACCCCCTCTGATGACTCACATACTTTCCCCTGTGGACTGTAGACCTGTATTTCCTCCTTTCAAGGAAAAGCCAAGAAGCCACTGAGCAGGGCTGTGATCATGCTTCCTCTTCTAGCACTCAGTTTCCAAAGCATGTGCTTGTTTGATCCCTCTCATCCTGGGGTTGCCCTCTCTGGTTCCTGCCACACACATACCACTCTCATTCTTCAATCAATAAGCAGATACACATCCATGGGAAATCTTAACATGCTTGCAAAACCAGAGGCGGTGATGTGCTTCCAAGACCGAGAAAGTGGAGACAAGAGAGACTCTTTCATAAGTCAGGCCCAACCCAAACATGATATGGCCCATCTGGGGGGCTGGTTTTAGGGTACCTTTACAGGGCAGCAGATGGACAATTATTTTAGTTTATCCTATTCTACATATAACACCAATTGTATTAACACTATGTTGTTATCTGGGGGAGAGCCCTATTTGGATTTTCTACTTCAAGCACCAAAAGGTTTCCAGGCGTGTCAGCCATAAGGGAAGTTTGTAAACCGGGTTTGATAGTTGTGTGGATTCGTCACACTGGGAAAAAAAAGTAATCTCAGACTCTCAGAGTGCAGTCCTGTCAGACTTTGCAGCTAAACTAAGAACCAAGCTACATATTATGATCAGCATACCTTTAAAAAAACCCTTGCTTAATCTGGACACTTCTATTTAGATGGAAAAAACAACCGTAGGGACAGCAGCGTTGGGAGCATAATAGGATTGAGAGCATGTTCCAGATCAGGGCCTGATGGCTGCTTTTTCTTCAAAAGAGGGGATGATGGGAACAATCTGTGGCTAAGAAGACTACAAGCATGGAGGCTATGGTGTCGCAAGGCCGTGATGAAAGATCTGGCGCAGCACAACTGTGGGCTGAGACCCAGAAACTAGACCTAGACGTTATCGGACCCAGCAGGCTGGTTGACCTTGGCAGAGGCTGGAAGCTTCTGGGGAACAGACTGCTGCTTTATGAATGTACATTGGTGTGTTCTGTTGGCTTTCAGCATCGCTGTTCTCAATAGCAGGAAGCAGCGCACTTCACCGGCAATGAAAGCTGGCTCGCTCGCTGCCAAGTATCTTATCTGGCGTCTCTTCACCAGATAAGTTCCTCCTTTGCCGTGGCTTTCTCCCTGCCCAGGCTCATCTTTTCCAGGACGTTCATGATGAAAGCACTGATTTATTCCCAAGTCATCCATTCATTCCTGGAGAATTTGCTGAGCTTAGAAAGCAGCTCAGCTGACTGTAGGCTTTTAATAGTCTCTTGTAAACAAAACAAATCAAGTACATAGCAAAATTGGGGGAAACGGCTTGCAGGAGCAGCACAAGCCAGGTTTGGTTCTCATTGGATGAGAGCACTGGAGACCTAAGGACAATTTTGTACTATTTGCTTTATTTACAAACATACAAACAAAGCATAGGTGGCAACAAGCAGCAGGCATTCTTGCAAAGCAGTGGATCCACCACCTACATCAGAGATGTGTCATACCCCGAGAGACACCCTGCACCCCCCAAGGTGCCTTCAGCCAGCTCACAGCTCTCTTTGTCCAGGACTCTGAACTTTCATCCTCCGAGCATCTCAACCTCTTATCCTCAGAAGAGGCTCCTGAATTAATGCTTCAGGGAGAGGACCCAGTTACAGAAAAGTGTCACAAGGCTTCCACCTTCCCAGGACCGAGTTCTCCAGGAAGACCCCAGGGACCTGCCCACCAGCATGCCACAGCCACCCCCACATGGTTGCAGCCTGAGGGTACTAAAACAAACCAGGCCCCTTCAAGAGAAAAGGCCTTAGTGTGGAGGTGGGGCTAACCAACCTAGAGGAAGCCAAACTCCCACTTAAGGCTCAGTCACCATCTGCTGCTTGTTGGAGCAACATACAGACAACCTTGTCTGGCTTCCAGGTGCTGTCCTATTCCTGCCTCCCTAGGAAACTTGACTTATCAGAGACATTGGTGAAAGCCCAGTCTATAGCGAACACCCTGTAACCCAGGCCTCACCAGCTCCCAATGACATTAAGCCCTTGTTATGACAGAATAGAACACTTTGCCTGCAGTGTTAGTCTTTTGCACCAAAAAGAATAGAGAGTCATATGGCACTATAAAGACTAAGAAATTTATTCTGGAATAAGCTTGCATGGACTACTGCATCAAATTAAAGTTTTATGCCAGAATAAATTTCTTAGTTTTTAAGGTGCCACAAGACTCTTCGTTGCCTTTTGTTTGCTGTTTCCAATCCTTGCCAAAACTGATGTATCTTCACATGAGAAGTGCACATGTACGTTTTGCCCTGGGTTTACATGCACTTGGGAAGTTGTGACTGTACATAGGCCCTGTGCACATGGAGAAAAATACATGCATATGCAGTTTTCCACATGCAGTGGCCGATGTGCAGGTTGCACACTCTTTCCAACAAGTCTGATATGGCCCTAAAGCAGGGGCAGCTACCGGAGACCAAATTCAAGTGCTGCAAGGTGCTGCTTGGCCCCTAGAGGGGGAGGCAGGCAGCAGGGAGAGTAAAGTGGAGGAGGAGGCTGGAGAAAAGGTTGGAGTGAGGAGGTGGCAGCTGGGGGATGGGGGAAGGGAAGAGAGGGGGCAGCAGCAGGGAAACAAAATCCCACCTTGCCTAGGGTGCCAAAATACCTGGAGACAGGCCAATGTGGGCTCCCACCCCTTACTGCCATCGCAAAGTGACCCTCCAGGAAAAAGAGTGGCTGACCAGCGGGTGCTCAGATCACCTGCTGTCTGCCAACTCGGAAGAAAGAGAATGGAGGGTGCAGAACTAAGTCACAACTCATGCCTTCTCTCTTCTTCAAGAACAGCTGGGAGGGGAGCTAACTTTGACACACACCTGCTGGGGACAAACCTTTGGTAAATATCATAATCCCCCCACCCCTGCCGCCCAAATGCTTACGCACTTGTGGCTAAACCCCTGCTCCCGGAATCCATTACAGCCATTGTTTTCTGGTTGTTAATAATCCTGGTTTGCTCCATTGCAGGCACTTTTGCCAGGCGAGGAGGAAACACATTAAAAGGAAATAAATTCCGGTGAAGGGAAAGGGAGTGCAGATCTGTCCCTTGCCATCCTCGACTGACTGACTAGGGAGTGACAACCCGAGGATTGGCATTTTACAGTCATCAACCATGGAAGCTGCATGGCACTGGTGTAGATTTTGCCTTTTAGGCTAAAGAACAGAGGTGGTTTAGTGAGTGGCCTGACCCACTGCTACCATTTGTCCCTCCATGTGGTTGTTCTACAGCTGAAATTAATTGGGGCAGGAAAGCCTAGGGAGATGCCTTCTCCCATACAAATTTGTCCAGAGGCCCTTCATGGTGCCCCCACCCCTCTAGGGATGAGGCAGGTGGTGACTGGGGACAGGGCCTCTTTAGTGGTGGTAACCAAACCCATTATGGATTGCCCTCTCCAGGCAGCTTCAGCTGGCAACAGCTTTCTGTTATTTAGGTAGTGAAGACTTTTTCATTATTTTCATGGGTAATTGGTGGCTCCTGTTCATACTGCTGTTTTACTGCTTGCTTGGGGAGGGGGTGGGGGGGTTGAGGTGATTTTAGAGCAGGGATGCACAATGTGGCACCCTCCAGATGTTTTGGACTACAGCTTCAATAATCCCTGACCATTGGCCATGCTGGTGGGTGAGACTTGAGAGTTGTAGCCCAAAACATCTGGAGGGCACCAGGTGGCCTACTCCTGTTATAGAGTGTCCTTTATAAGAACATAAGAAGAGCCATCCTGGACCAGACCAAGGGTCCACCTAGTCCAGCATTATGTTCACACAGTGGCCAACCAGCTTTATCAATGTGTGTTTGAGGGAAGGGGAACAGTCTCTGCTCCCTGAGAGAGTGGCTGAGTGCCCACAGGATGCTTCAGACAAGGGGTGTTGAGCCTCTTTCAGCCCCAAGGGCTGAATTCCATTTCAGAGACGCTCTCGGGGCCACAGAAGGGATGGGCCTGAAACACTGGCAAAGTTTAGCTTCAAGCTCCTACAGCCAGTCACTAGGCCTTAGGAGAGGCATCTCAACCTTTTATACTGGGGAGAAAAACAGCACGAAGGCCAGGAACTTACCAAATTATCGGTAGCTGGGGGCAATGGGCCAGGGGAGGGGGGGCATGGCCCCCTAGAAACCCCAGAGGACCAGATTGAGACTACAGACAGGCCAGGTTTGGCCCCGGGCCTGCGGTTTCCCACTGCTGCTTTAGACCTCCCTCTCTGTGAGGGGAGAGTGAGGGTCTTGGGACCCTTAAAAGGAGCCCTCCAGCCCCTTAAAAACAAGGCACCGTGGTTCTGGGAACCCTGCTGAATGGGGTAAGCTGTGCTGCAGAGGGGAAAGGAGGATCCCTGAAAATCAGGGACCTTTCTGTCAACGGGAGGCAGGTTCTGGATCCAGTGCCCCTGCCTCTGAATCCCTTTGGAGTTGCATAGGGGATTTTTTTTGCAGCAAGAAGCATCTTTAATTTGTCGTTACAATAGGGACAGTGGGCTCCTTGCAGCTGTGTGGGATGTGGTGAAAGCGGGCTTGGCCTGGAATAACGCTTTCTAGAGACTCCCTTTAGAGCTGCCAGTTGTTGTGTGTATTTTTAAATTTAAGAACCTTTTAAGAAAAATTATTTCTGAGCACTGCTGTTTGCGTATGTATACACACATACATGCCGGCCACCAGCCAAAGCAGAGAAAGTAGCTTAGCCCTGTTCAAAGTGCCCAGATGATCCCGAGAAACAGACACAGGCCTGGTTGTCTGGAGGAGATGTCGGGGTGCTTGGGAGAGGATGAAGAACCTGGTGGGGGTGGGCGGGGGACTGGCGAGCTTTGACGGTGCAAGTCACGGGCTGAGTGTGTACGCTAGAATGGATACGTGCGTATTAATGGGTTTCTGAATGGCAGAGCCTAAACGCTGACAGGTCGGTGGGTTTTCCCTGCCCAGAATGCAGTGGGGGAGGGCTTTGAAGTATAAAGAGCAGCTGTTCTGGGGAGTACCTGCCCCTCCCTTCTTGGACAGAGTCTCGCATGAAGGGGGGGAAGGAAGGCCCCCCCACACCTCACCCCCCTTTCTTTTGACTTGCTTGGGGAAAAAAGAAGCCAGTGTAATCTGTGTGCCAGAAATCCCAAAGGCATCATAGCTGTGAAGAGTGGGGCAGTGTTCGGAGCCAAGCGTTCCTGAAAGGATGCACTGTGTGTGAGTATACGTGTGTGCGCGCGCGTGCACGCACACACACACACACACACACCCCTTGTGCATGATGCCTCAGCCAGAGGAGAAGGCAGCTCCAGGGAAGAGAGAGGTGCTGTGTTGGTGCTAGAGATACAGACACACCCAGCGAGCCAGAGAAGAGGGCAAGGAAAGACCTCATTCCAGTTAAGGCAAAGGGGTAACTGCTTTTTATTATGATTATGTATTGCCTGCCAGACAGGGCAATATAGTGGTCTGGCCAGGATTAGGCCCAGATTAACCCTGGATTAACCATGATGCTAAGCACCTGCCTTCTAATGCAGGGGTGCAGAAGCTCAGACCTAGGGAACAAATCTTGCCCCCCAGGTCCCAATCTTGCCCTCTGGGATTCCCAAACAGCCACACCCCCTTTCCCCCAAGCACCCTATGATTTGGTGGATTCTCAGCCTTTGCACGGCCCACCACCACGTTCTGAATGGTCGAAATGCCCCTTTCAGGGTTTAGCTACTGCCAATAAATGCTTTAGACTAAAGCTGGGATTGGGGGCCACACCCCCTTTGGCCCTGCCCACCACTGGAATGTGGCTAAAGAGCTCCTCTGGAACAGGATTCAGCCCTTAGGCTGGAAGGTAGAGCACCCCAGTTCCAGTGGTACCTTGTCATGGATGGGGGGTGGGGGTGGAGTTTCCCTACTGGCCGCCGTTTTGACCAGGGTTCCCCCCAAAAAGAATTGCTGACAGGCTGCCACCGATTAGGTTGAATCTCCCAACACAGCCTAGTCTGTTCTGTCCCCTCGCTTGGCGAGTTTCAGGCACTTCTATCAAGGAAACCCCCTTCAGCTCAGCTGTAGGAAAAAATACAAAGGAAGGCTCTTTGGATTTACTTGCCCAAAGCCCAGAAGACACAGAACTCAATGAAACCTTGTAGCCCAAGAACCCAAGGGGCCGCTTAGCAACCCTGCAGTCTTGCACATAGGGAAGGTTTTACTGAAACATTCCCTTTGAAAACAATGCAGCCAAATGTCCAGATATAAAAAGTTTATTTGGGGGCAGGGGAGGAAGAAAAAGGGAAGGGAACAATCACACATACAGAATCCCAAACAAAATTCAAGAAAGTCGATCTAACTTAGCTAGTACATTTTACTGGCTGGAGTAAGATCTTGGGTTTCAAAGCACACACAGAGTTCTTTGCACAGTAAAGAGTCTGAGTGAGAACGTCTTTGGACTTCTGAGCAGATGTGACCAGAAAGACCCAGACTGAGGGCAAAGTCTTAATTATTTCTGGGATCAATAAAAGCGTCCCCTTAGCAGAGATAGGCTGTTGTTTTATCCCATTGTGTGATTAGCTCCATTTCTAACGTCAATGGTGTAGCCAGGCTAGGTTCACCTCTCTAATGACTCTGAACTTACATGTCAAATGAGTTAGCCAGTTCCAAGTAGCTGCAGGATTGTGAGAAAGAGCTTAATTTCTGGATGTTTATTCAGAAACAAGCCCGGGATGTGCTTATTCAGGCTCCAAAGTCCCATGGCCTAGGCACCCTTGAGCTACATCAGAATACAGGGGTTCATCTCACATACCCACACAAAGTCTGCACACCCCTGTTCTGGGGTTCCTTTCAACTACAATTCTGGTTAGGGGTCACACAGAGATTCATTGCTTTCAACCTCTAAGACCAGGGGTGTTGCTAGGTTCTTAAAAGATTCAGAGCCTTTGCCCATAAGGACACAAATCTGCATATGGCAATTTATATCTAGATACACAAATTAACAATTACGAGGATTTACTTAAATTTCACAGGAGACAAAGCCAGCCAGATGGTTTCTGATCCAAATCATCTAAAATAAAATAAGGGTGCACTCCTATGCATGTTTAGACAGAAAAAAGTCCTACAACTCCCAGCATTCCCCAGTCAGCCATACTGACTGAGGGAATGCTGGGAGTTGTAGGGCTTTTGTTGTTGTTGTTTAAACATGCATGGGAGTGCACCCTAGATTCTTCAGTTAATTTCCACTCTGCCTCAGATAATTCCAAACAATAGAAAAGGGTCCCCACCACCCCGAGCTTAATTGGTACTAATGGACACTCAGGGCTCTGTGGAATTGATCTGGGCACCTGGGAAACAGATTTGGGGCTGGGGTCCCACGCTTGGCCCAGGCCTAGCGACGCCCCTCTCTAAGAGCTATCCCTTTCCGCAGCGATGACGCCTTGTAAGCCTGGCCAAGCAGGCAGGATGGATGCAGGGGCGGAGTGCGTCTTGAATTCTTTTTTCCCAATCGCTCCCCCCCCACACACACACACAGTGCAAAAGAGGACATTGTTCCCACAATGGCTCATGGGGAGGGTGGGAGGGAGTGTGGGTGGGGGGACGAGGCATTTCTCTGCAGCGGGGCCAAATTGCTGTTAGGAAGCTGGGAGCGGTGGACGCTGGCTTGCCGAGGCATTGCATTAAAACAGGATCTGCCCTATTCAGAGAGTACAATCCATCGGTGGTGATTCCCCCAAGCCAGCACCCCTTAGAGGTTTGGGGCTACAACTCCCCATCTTCCCCAGCCAGTGCAGCTAGCTGGTGTGACGGGAGTTGTAGTCCAACCCTTCAGCTGGTCCAGAGAGACAGCTAACCTCTGAGGAGAGGAGATTGCCACTGCGTTCACACTCTGCTTGTAGCTGAAGGCACCTGCTCGGCTGTGGTTGGAGAAAGGATATGTGGTGTAGTGGTTAGAGTATCTGACTGGAAGTGAGGAGACTTGAGTTCAGCTCTCCATTCTGCCACAAAGCTCTCTGAGTGACCTTGGGCCAGTCCCTACCTCTCAGCCTAACCTCCCTCGCAGGGTTGTTGTGAGGATAAAATGGAGGGGAGAGAAGCCACATGTGTCTAGTAGGAGAAGCGGGATATAAATGTAGTAAATATAAATAAATAAGTAAGTAAGTAAATACATACATACATACAGTTCACAAGGATATCCTCTATTTGAAGGCGTTCTCCATTTGAAGGGCTGTCCGGTCCAAGTCTGGTTTCATGATAAAGAACCATCCGCACTGTTACCCATCCACAGATATCAGCACCTGGACAGCAGACTGAGCAGGCAGGCACACAGATCACCACGTCCCAGTCGACCACACTGTGGTGAGAGGTACAGTATGCCATATCTCTATTTAAATAATAACACCAAATTTTTAGTTTGCAACTTTACATGTCAATTAGCATATGCGGACGTTATGCAAATCACTGTCCTCTTTTTTGGCGATCATAAGCGGTCACCCTATATCCTACCCTGGTCTCACCTTCAGTTCTTTTCCTCCCCGCGTTTTGCAAGCTGAACGCAGGAGGCTCACGATTTAGTAGGTTCTGCCTTTTCCCTTCTGAAACTCCAAGGGGCCCTTGCAAGTGGTGCCATGGTAAACGCTGAAGTGCAGGAGCGCATCATCTCTCTCTCTCTCTCTCTCTCTCTCTCTCTCTCTCTCTCTCTCTCTCTGTGTACATAGCACAATACTCCATTTATTAGGATCAACGTTGTTGCAATCCTGTGCATATGTTCCTGGGATAAGCTCTGTTGAACTCTCTTCTGACGGCATAGGCTGAACTTGTAAAACACACTGAACTTTAACAAAAGATCTTCAGTGACCCAGAATCCAGTCCTTGGCATTTAATGAGAAGTGCAAGTGATCTTGCAAAGACGGGTTCCCGTTTAAATGGCCAGTGTAAAGGATGAACTCTATCGAAGAAAAGGAAAGAAATATCCAGCCCTTTGCTTGTTTATGCCCCTCATTCTCTGACTTTCTCTTTCCCAGCCTTCTCCAATCTGGTGGCCTCCAGAGGTGTTGGACTACAACTCCCATCAGTTCCCAAAAGCACAGCCAATGGTCAGGGGACATGAAGATTGTCCTCCAAAACGCCTTGGGGGTACCAGGTTGTTGTATGTTAATCTGTCACAGACAATAGTAAACCTTGAAAGCCTTGTTATCACTGCATTCTCTTGCTAGATCACATCAGTCACCCTGGCAAATGAAGCCACTCCCCTGCTTTGACAGAGCCCCAAACTTCACCCTGCCCCCCTCCATTAATTGGCTGGCTTTGCCTCCTGTGAAATTTGGGACCCAAATTTTTTAAGTACTTGGCATTGTGCAGGAGTTCAACGAGCCCCCTCTTGACAACATAAATGAGGTCCCTGGTCCCTGAAATTGTAGTGATTTCTGCAATTCCACTCCTTGGGGGTCTGGGTTATGCAGTGTGCCTTTTTCAGATGGACCTAAATAGAACTTTATTTTGTTATCACCTATGGTTGTAAGTACAGAAACTGGACTTGACTCCCCTCTGCTTCAAAGCACCTGTTCCCTGTCTATAACCACTGGTCCCAATATACAATGTTCCTGGATGTATTTGAATACAACCCATCCCGCTCTGTGATTTGGTTCATTTAGGAACGCTGCAGTCTTAGCTACGCTTACTTGGCAAGCTGTCCCGTTCAGCTGGATGGAATTTACTTCCAAATAAATGTGCATGGGATTGGGCTTTTCACTTTCCTTCACTCCTATTTCCTTGCAGACACTTCCCCAACCTGGCGCCCTTCAGATCTATTGGACTACAGCTCCCATCAGCCTCAGCCAACATGCCTGTGCTCGCCTGGGGGTGATGGAAGTTGTAGTCTCATACATCTGTAGAGTGTCAGGTTGGGGAAGGCTGGAAGCATTCTAGTAAACAAAAGGTGCAATCCTATGCATGTTTAAACAGAAAAAAAGTCCTATAACACCCAGCATGCCTCTGCTGGCTGGGGCATGCTGGGAGTTGTAGGACTCTTTTTTCTGCCTAAACATGCATAAGATTGCGGCTCAGTAGTCTTCGTTTTTGCAAAACTTCAACCTCTGGAGCAGGGAAGAGGCAGCTTGTGGCCCTCCAGATGTTGTTGGACTGCATCTCCCATGATCCCTCACCATGGGCTATGCTGGCTAGGGCTGACAGGAGTTGAAGGCCAAAACCCTGTGGAGCTCTGGCACAAGCGTAAGGCCCGGGGAAGTTGCACCAGGACCCACGCACACTCCTATTTTCGTCAGCGCAATGCAAAAAGCACAAGAGAAGAACCCCATTAGATCAGACTCAAGGCCCGTCTTCCCAGTATCCCGTTTCCAACGGGGCCAACCGCATGCCGCAATGGGAAGCCCACGCGCAGGGCGTGAAGGCGAGAGCCAGCGCCGGCTCCAGGTTTCGGAGGCCTCACCACGGCCACCAGCTGCGCTTGCTCCTCATCCTCTTTCTTACCACTGCCACCACTTTCGACTTGGCAGGCCGAAACCAAGCAGCAAGAAAGACGGAGGCCTCTGCTGCTCCCCCTGCTCACCACCACCGTTGTCTGGGCCAGAGTAAGAGGCAGGGGAACACGCGGGTGGCCGGGGTGAAGAGGAGGCGCACGTCCAGGGGCTCTTGTCAGTGGGCTCCTGCTGGGGTGTGGGCCCTTGCCAGTGCCCCACCATGCTGACTCTTCACTGCCCAGAGGGGTGGTGGGCTCTGCTGCACTGGCGGTTTTCAAGCAGAGGTTGGCCAACCATTGGTTGGGGACCCTTTAGCTTTGGATTCCCCACTTCAAGGAGGGGTTGTCTAGATGGCCTCCAGGGTCCCCTCGGACTCCGATTCTATGATCTAAGCTAGGGGCTGTCGCCTCATCTCGTGGCAGCAAATCTTTCTTCACAATTAAGCCCTGTTATTCTAACTTCCAAGACTGTGCGGGACTGCAGGACAGGTCAGCTGCTGAGTCCCCACCCCGCCCCCTCAGTTCCCTCCATTCATGGTGTCTGGTGAAGCTCAGTGCATTTAGAGGCAACAGCTGTGGGAAAGAATCCCGGACCAGGAATGGCAAGCCTGGTCCCCGCTTGCAGAGGCCCAGCCGGTCTCCTGCCTGGCGGGGCGGGGGGGAGCACATTCTAGGTGGGCCTTTCCACCACCACAGGGCCCTCATCCTGTGCCACAGCAGTTCCCAGAAGGCCATCTCCCCGCTGGATTGGGAAGATAAAAAGATTCCCTCCGAGCAAAACATTCCGCTGGAATTCTCCTTCTTCTCTTCCTTCACTGGCTGCTTGAACAGGCCGGGCAGGAATTTCCCAGGGGGCGACTCAGGCGTGCGGTACGTGCATCATCTTCCCCTTCCGGCAGGGCCTCCCCTGCTTCCAAGAGCTGTGGGGCCTGAAGAGCTGTGGAGCGCAAGGCTTTCCTCAGCGCTGCATCTGAGCCTTCCCCAAGCGGGTGCCCTCCAGAGGTGCTGGCTGGGAATGACGGGAGTTGCAGTCCAACACCTCTGGGGGCCCCCAGTTTGGGGAAGGCTGTTTAATCTCCACGCAGGCCTGGCGACAGCGTGCTGCATTCCCTGGGCTTGGCCGGTGCTCCAGCAGGGCCTCCTGCTGCACTGAGGCCTTCCCTGGGACACCACCTGCACCAGGTGGCTGGGTCTGAGCTGCCATTTTAATTTCCCATAATGCCGCTCTGGCTCATGCTTAGCTGCCTGGCACCAATCCCTCCGCTGCCACACCGGCCCACCACTACCTTTCCGGGGCCCACTGGTGTAAGAGGAGGCCCACCTGAGGGCACTCTGTTGCCGACCCCCCTCAAACCTGGTGCCACGCAGGCAGGAATCATTCTTCACTGGCCTACAAGAGCACGAGATCCTTCTGCCTGGAGATGCCAGAGATCACACTTGGGACCTTCTGCAGGCCAAGCAGTTCGTTTCTACCACTAAGCTACAGCCCCTGAGCGCATGCCAAAGAAGCCACGCTAGGCTTTTAGTGTGGAAGAGCCTGCTTCATTCATTCTCTTTTTACACAGGGCGGTATCGTAGCTGACGCTACCGCTATTGCGAATTACGCCATGCCGGCGTAAGTGACTTCTAGCCAATAGAGTGTTTGCTGGTGTGGCAGGTTTCCCCAGCAAACACTGCCCAGGGTGTCCACATATCATCACCCACTTGCCATCCAAGTGTCATCCTCCTGTGTTTCCCCACACTGGCTTTTCGCACGCTGCAGAAAATTGAATTAAATTAAAATTGAACAATAGCGCAGATTCCAAAGGTGCAGATGTTTCTTACTGCTGTTCTTCCGTCTCATGAAGGGGTGTGGTTTCCACAGGTTGTATGGGCAGTTAAACCTATCACCACTCGGCACGCCTTGGCTATTGCCCTTGTGGTGGGTGGCATTTTATCGCCCCGTTTTTGTTTTTCAAAATGAGTGCTATAACGCTTTTCCAGCTATATTAAAAACATTTTAGCAAGAAAAGTGCTTATGTAGAAGTGTTCTACTGCTAATTTTAAAATGGCTTTTTAAAAGATACCCACAACGGCCTTTCCAGTCGCTGTGATTTTAGCAATGTGCTTTTATCAGAATTAAACACTCCCAATTCACACTTGTGATCCAAAAAGGAACATTATACCCTTTGTTTTCATGTCATGGGCAGTAACCTGGCAATCATGCTTAAAACAAATATGTGCTTTAGCCCTAATTAAATAATTGTTGCTTTGTTAAAGGCTCAGGCGAATTGGGCCTTCTCCACCTGCAGCAGCTATGTCACGCCTACTTGTGTGGATGGAACACAGCAGGATGTATAAACAGAAAAAGTGCAATTCCCCCAATAGCGTGGAAAGTCAACTGCAATTTTGCTTGTAGTTTAGAGCATTAAGAGCAACAATTGGGTAGTGCTAGGAGCCACTGTCTGGAAGCAGCCCAGGGCTCTTTACACAAACTCTATCTGTAAATCAGTAATTTCAGTCTCTCTCTTCCCTTTCAATCTCAAATCTCAAATGCATGCAAGATAAGCAGGTGGCCATTCACTACAGATTAAATTTCAGCCTCTCAACACACCTTGCTGCTAACCTGAAAGGCACCATTCTCCAACAAAAGGACTTCAACGGGAGGGTCCGGCATGAAATTGCAGAAGGAATTTGATTCTATTTGTTTCGGACTCAACTGAGACCAAAGTTTTCTCTTTGATTAGAACATTGCCAAACTAGGAAGCTTCTGTTATTTTTATGTTATGATTACTGTGCTTACCTTGTATACATTTGAACCACATGAAATTGTCTCTGATGTTGTAGTTTAAAATGTTGTATTTTATGGACTTCTGAGCACATTGATCACCATTTTTTTTTCTTTCTTAACATAATCTATGAATTTTATAGAATCCTCAATTGGTAATTATAATCTGCCAGCTCAAGATAACAGTAGTTTACTTATCGGAGGAAGTGACCACTAAATAAATGGCCCCTAAATTTGTTCATCCAAGAATTCTGTTGTTGTTTTGCAAGAAAAACCAAGAACACCCCACACTACACTGATTGATTGAAAGAGTAGCTCAGAAGTAAAATAAAACACCCACCTTAGACAACCTTTGGATACACCTTGCAACCTGGATCTTACCTTGCAAGTTCGTGAAACATGCATAATCAGAAGCCTCTTTTAATCTGTCTTGAGTAGATGCATATCTTACTCTGGTTTTCATCCCGCAGGGCAAAGAGAATGGCTCTTCCAGATGTCCTGGTTACTAGTCTCATCTGTATGCATACCCTTCCTGGCAAAAGAATGTCTTTGTGCTAGTTTATAGGGGGTGGGGCGGCTTTAGCATTTTGAGAAGGAATCTGGTGGAATTTCCCATCATTCTCTTTGCCTCTCCCCCTTGTCCAGGATGTAGTCAAGGCATAACTAGCATTGGGAGAATATCTACCATTGGGAGCTGTGAATTTATTTCAGGGTGGCGTGGAGAGGGAAGAGCTGGATGAAGATAATTATAATAATAATATGTGTGGGGGTGCGGGGTGCTGGAGGGGGGGGGTCTTACATTTATTTATTTTTTTTACAAAAATCAACAAAAACAAAAGGAAGGAATAACAATCGGGTCAAATCCATTGAAAAGAGAGAAATATGCAAACAATGTTTTGTTTTGCATTCTCATTGGCAGCATTCTTTAATTATTTAATAAGTAACGTTAGAGCTTGGTGGTGTAGTGGTTAGAGTGTTGGACTGGGACCGGGAAAGATCTGGGATCTAGTTCTCACTCGACCATGAAGCTCACCGGGTGACTTTGGGCCAGTCACTGCCTCTCAGCCTAACTTACCTCACAGGGTTGTTGTGAGGGTAAGATGGAGAGGAGGAGAGCTTATAAGATGCCTTGGGTTCCTTGCGAGAGGAAAAAACGTGGATTATAAATGTAATAATAAAAATAAAATAAAGAAAAACATTATTTATGTATTACATTCTCCCTTGCTCTTTTTCCATGGATCAAGTACTTGGTCCATTTTCTCCTCACAACCCTGTGATGCAGGACAGATCGAGGGTTAGTGACTGGTCCAAGGTCACCCAGCGATTTGCACATGATCTCCCCAGATCTAGTTGGACACCTTAACTGCTCCACATAGGAATATAAGGAACACTTTGCTGAATCAAATCAATCATCTCATCCAGCACAAATCAATATGAAACATACAAATGATCTGTACTACAAACAGAAAAACACGACTGCAGCAATCAGAGCAGTAACATAATCCCATTTACCACTTGTTTTAAGTACTACCAAATGCCTGGCTATACAATAGAGTTGGTGCCTAAAAGCCATCAGACTAGGCACCGGTCAAAGAGAGAACGGGGTCAAAGAGAGAACGGGGTGGACAATCCACCTGGGAGGTGCCACAACTGAAAAGGCCCTGCCCCAGGTCACTGCTCACCTGAAGGCAGGGAGAAGCCAGAGACCGGCCTCCAGGGAAGATCTTAAACAGGCAGAGTCATTGGGGAGTAGATGGGCCTTCAGATGCCCTGGTCCCCAGTGGTGAGCGGCCATCACCACAACTTGTAGTGGTGAATTCCATAACTTAATTGTGTCTATATATATATTTTTTAAAAAACTTAATTTCTCTCCCCATCCCACTGGCTCCTATCAAATGATTCCATCTGATTCACTGTTGTGCAAACTATCTAGAATTTGGAATTCCTTTTGCAGTCTCAGGTCAGGAGCATGCAAGTCACTGAGCTCTTGTTGTGCAAATTCCAAGGCCATCTCTTTCGCCCTGGGGTTGTGGCTGGTTCTGACTGCAGTATGTTCCCTTCATGGCAAGCATGGGGAACATCCGGCCCACAGGCCATATCCCTGCAGAGGTTCCCCAGCTGGCTTCCCAGCTTCTCCCCCCAGTCATGTCCACCCTGTCGGGCAAGGAAAAGCTCTTATCTCTAATCAGCAGTTGATCAGAGATAAGAGCTTTCCCAGGTTGTGGGGTGAAAAGGGAGCTGTTGTCACTGTGCGGCAGGAGACAAATCTCTCATCAGCTGCTAATAGATGGAGTGGTCCTTGCCCTTCTTCAACAGGCTGAAACGTGTATTTGTACAGAGTGGGAAGCCCGATGCTGGTATGCATGCGGCACTTTGAGCACCTTGTAAGCAAAAAGCAGCATAGAGAACAAATAAAGAAATAATTGATGATGCTTTCCCTCCACCTTGGCCACACAAATGCTGCCCAGTTAAAAGGGAAAGGTTTCATGTGCACTGATGGTGCTGCAAAAATAAAGAAAAAGGCGAATTAATGACCTCTTAAGGGGGTGTTCAGACAATTCCCCCGCCACATGTTCAGTAAACACATGAGGAGTGAGCGAGATCGTGTCTATGAGCCATGCTCTCCAATGACGTCACACCTGTTGGCCACACACACACACGTACAGTGTTCGCAAATTCAGTGCTAGCGTGGAGGGGACTTGTGTCATGCGTATGAGAAGGGCCTTCACCCTCCAAGGTCTGGGGGTCGGGTGGCCAGATGCAAAGGAGGAGAGGGCTCCTGTTCCTTTGGTGCACAACTATTTAAAGGGGGACCCTGTCCTCTCTTGCACCCGGCCACCCTATCAAGGGACAAAAACAAAGAGAAAGGCCATGCAGTTTGCTGGAGAACACCAACATTTCTACACAGCAGTGACTATGAGAAAGCTGCATCATTCACCTCTCTTGCTCATTGCTGCTACTGGCTCCTCTTGAGGTATAGGAGAAAGGATCACATACAAGCAGTAAGTCTGGTTTTCCCGGCTTTGTCTTTTAAGCTCCTGGGAGCAAAACAATCTGGATCTTTAAGGAGTAATTCTTCACTAATCCTCCTCTCCAGCTGAACAAAACAGAGAGCAATACAAGGGGCATAACCTGCAAAGAGAAAGCTACTAATTAACACTGCAGGGGACTTTCGCTTCTGATGAGATAATATAGGAGGATCTTGGCTGTTGGGAAAGGCAGTGCTGGATAAAAGGGCTCTAAAAGTGTAAGATATTGCAGGGGCGGGAACCCTGGGGCCCTCTAGCTGTTGTTGGATTCTAACTCCCATCAGCCTCAGCCAGCATGGCCAATTGTCAGGAATTATGGGAGTTGTGGCCCAGCAACGTCTGGAAGGCCCCAGGCTCCCTCCCCCCGTTTTATTGGCATTCAGAGCCTAAATAAAACATGTCACTTGACTGAACATGGCTTTGCCAGTTGGACTGGTAACATAGTGCCTGGCTGGTAGGGACCTTACAGTAAACTTGTGGGATCCACTTTGTTTTTTATGCCATGAGCCATATATTGGGATTAGGGATGTACAGATTTTGTTAAGTCGGTTCCTTCTGTGTTTCGTGGAGTGTCAAGCATCTTTTGTCCTGTCATCTGCTCATTGACGGAATCGGATTTGCTAAGGAATGTGCGAGAATTTTGTTCCTGCTTGCAAATTCGCCAATGCACACTTGTATAAATCAGCATTTGTTCCCAGCAAGATTAAAAAACCAGCATGCGAGTCCTTGGGACTCGGAAAAACTTGGGCAGCTGCAGGATCCATGGGTTGGATTCATAGAAATCTGAGCATTTGAATCTGTTGCAGATTTCTCCAACGCCCCTAACAAGGATGCCCTTCCAATACAAGTACAAATCTATATCTGAGCCACTACAGGCTGGAGAATCTTAGCTCAAGGGGGGGGGGGAATGCCTTTTTGTTGTTGCTGTTGGTAAACAATTAGGAGTCAGAAACCCTTGTGAATGTATCCTGAATCACCCAACAATCTACAAGTAGATCCCAGTGGAGGCTGGTGGCTCCAATGTCAGTGGGACAGTGAATCCGCGCCGGGTTTCAGTCAGAACCAGCCAGAACTCTAAAGGATAGCTTTGCACCTTGGATAGCTCCTTTAGAGTTCCAACTGGTTCTTACTGAAACCTGGAGCAGATTCTCCACCCCCCTGACATCAGAGCCACCGGCCTCCACTGCTAGATCCTGGTCTACACATCCCTCCTCACCAGCCCTCTTCAGACTACAGTCGGCTGGTTACAGTCGCAGTGCGCTTGATCGCCCCCCTCCCCCCTGCCACCCGTCCACTGAAGGAGTTCCAGTCAGGACACAGCTGTCATAAGCTTGTAGGGTCTGGAAACGGCCTGTACTAGTGGAAAGAATGTCTGAATAAGTGCAGCCCCTTTTATTTGATTGCAGAAGGAAATGATAATCGTAATTTTATTGCCCCAGTGGGGCCCAGTCTCTTGGACAGACCCCGGGCCCTCACGCCTTGACAAGCAATGTTGATCTCTGTGTCATGGAAAGCGGCAGTAAGCAGCCTCATTTGTGCTTTTAATAGCCGCTGCTGTTAGAGGCACAAAAACAGGCCGGGTTGTTGGGGTGAATTCCACCCCCACCCTCTGTTGTCAACGGTGCCGGACCCTTTTTAGACGTCGCCCTGCTTTCCCACCCTTCAGGACACGCACGGTGACTGAACACCTGCAGAAATAACAGCAGCAACACACAAGCTGAAATGGCAACTTCATAAAAACAACAGCAGTCGAGGCCGGCTAGGGTGGCCATTTGTCCTCTTTTACAGAGGACTGGCCTCTATTTTGAAGGTGTCCTCTTCTGAGGGGCCTTTCAAGTCCAAGACCAGTTTAAAGATGAAGAACTGTCATGAAGAACTCGGATTCCTGCATTGAGCAGAGGGTTGGACTCGATGACCTTGTAGGCCCCTTCCAACCCTACTGTTCCATGGTTCTATGATTCTAAGGAAGAGCTGAGCCTTGAAGTTGCCCATCAGCAGTGCTTGGCAGCAGACTGAGCAGGAAGGGTGGTTGCAGTTTCCTACACCACGGTGAGATGTCCTGTATTTCTATTTAAATTCTACTGATGCTCTGTACATAGAAAGTATCATATGTACATTTTATGACAATTGGTATCCTCTTTTGTCTTCTTTTTTGGTGATGCGTGTCCTCTTTTGGGGTGATTCCTAAGTGGTCACCCTACCTGCAACATAGTCTGACAGGGCAGAGAGGAACACCCTGGCAACCCTAGGCCTAAGACCCTGGCTTATTTTCCTGGTTTGTCAACTGACATTAAGCCTGGTTCGGACGTAACGGGATCTCTGGCTTCATATGAGTCAGGGCCTCTTCCCCAAAGCTGGGGCATGATGGGAGGTGGCGGGAGAGCACTCTTGACCCCAGTGCTCATTCACAATCATCTGAACTGGACCTCCTGATGTGAATGAGCCATTAAGAGAGGGAGAGAGAGGTGGAAACAGATTTCCAAGGCTAGTTCCCACATAACAAGGTTTTCCTTTCTCCCGGGTATCACAGAAGGACAGAAAACAACAACTAACATGACCAAGAAGTTGAAGCAGTTGTTTCGTGTGCCCCTTGCCTTGAAATCTTCCTCAATGAGAAGATTAGCTTTCATGGTTGTAGCCACTGGGAGGAGGGGCCTAGGGGAGCCTTCCCCACTCTTGGATATTCTCAGACCTTTCCTGAATGTTCTGATTTCATTCAAAACAACTAAGCTTTTAGCTTAGCCCTTTTACTTGTAGAGTTATAAGGAAAAGTTTGCAAAACAGAGTTGCGGGTTTTTTTCTTTTTTTCATCTTCATTGTAAGACTCCTGAAAGGCTGAAATTCAACTGGGCAAAAAGCTTCCCCAGTAAGGCACCTCCATGCTAGAGAAAGCTGTACCTTGTGAATTTCTGCCTGTCGCGCTGCTATTAAAAGCACAGGAGCCCTGCCAGAGAATCATTTGATGCCTGTTAAACTATGCATGCTGTGAAAAGCTGTAATCCAAAATAAGTGCTTGAGAGAGGCAAGGAGAGAGAGGGGATCTGATCCGGATAAAATAACAACCAGCCCTAACATTCCTTGCAGAATTAAGTCTTAATCAAAGGGGATTTCTGGCTTGATAAAGATCATTTCATTTCATGCTGTCTGAATCTCAGTTCATCTAGTCTACTCTGATCTGTAACTGAAGCAGTTTTGGATTTTCTGCAGAGAGTTGTTGGGCTGTGTATTTCTGTCATGTGAAAGGGGTTTTAGGGGCCCCTTTCAGAAGGGTGAGGGGCAGTGTTCCCTTCCACGCCATATTTCGGATGACACATGATGATTAAGAGTGCAATCCTATGCAAGTTTAGACAGAAAAAAGGCCTAGACCTGGGAGTTGTAGGCTGTTTTTTCTGTCTAAACTTCCATAGATTTGCACCCTAAGATCATAAAAGTAAAAAAAAAGAGCCTGGCTGGATCAGACCAAAGATCCATCTACTGTGCAATCCTATACATGTCTACTCAGAAGTAAGTCCCACTGAACATACTGGGGCTTGCTCCCCTGTAAGTGGGTATACGATTGCTGCCATAGTTTAGCATCCTCTTTCCAACATTAATTCAAAGGGTGCAAATTATAACAATCCAAACAGGCAGCCTTTGGGTCTCCACAATTTTTAAAAATCTTATCTCAGGGACCAAGGCAGGCATGTCCTGTCTTCCCCCTTGGGCATTTCCTTTCCTGCGGATCAAAATAGCGAAAGAGACAAAGTGGGCACTGGGATCCATATAATTTCTCCATATGCCAATGGCCCTGTGCTTTTCCATGCCCAACAAGGGGTACGAATACCTAATATAATATGGAACTTGCTACCACGGGATGTAGTGATGGCCACCAATTTGGATGGCTATAAAGGGGGGTTGGATAAATTCATGGAAGAGAAGGCTGTCGATGGCTACTAGTCCTGATGGCTATGTGCTACCTCCAGAACCAGAGGCAGTAAACGTGTGTACACCAGTTGCTGGGGAACATGGGTGGGAGGGTGCTGTTGTCCTGCTTGTGGGTTCCTGGTCGACAGCTGGCTGGCCACTGTGTGAACAGAATGCTGAGCTAGATGGACCCTTGGTCTGATCCAGCAGGGCTGGGCTCTTCTGATGTTCTTAATAAAATCTCTACAAAAGCTCAGTATTTTTTCGGGTTATAAAATTAACTTTAAAAACATCTGAATTGATTGATATTAATATGTCTTCTCAAACAAAAATATAAATAAATAAAGGAATAGGAATTTGGATAACAGGAAATTTATGCAGAAATGAAACTATCAACTGCTTATACAGAGGAACTGTGAATGATTTAGAATATGGAAGCAGGTGTGTCCCTGTGTAGAAACTCAGCACCACGGCCCAAATCTGGCTCTCCTGGGGCCCAAATCTGGCTCATCAGTGTTTCCCAAAAGGCCTCCTTCATCTGCCCGCACACCCTTTCCCCTGAGTGCCCATTCTTTGGGGCGTTCCTGGCTTTTGTGTGTGGTTTCCCACCTGCCAATTCTAAAAGCTTGAAATGCCTCCCCTAAGGCGTGCTTACTGACAGTAAAAGCTTTAAGCTAAGATGTGCTGCGATTTGGGGGTTGGGTTGGGGCACCACCCCTTTTGCTTTCAGCCCTCAGCCACCACTTGGACTGAAAAGGATTGAACACCCCTAATCTAAGTTGTAACGTACATGGTTTGGCTGGATTTCTGTCATAAATTATCAATGTTCTAGCAAAACATTTTTGGGGGGCTTTCACCCAATTAGAGACATTGATTAAGGTGATGCCAGAAGATGAGCCCCTCAGGTCGGAAGGTGTCCAATATACTGCTGGGGAAGAGCAGAGGGAATTTCCAAGTAGTGCCAGAAAGAGTGAAGCAGCTGGGCCAAAGCCGAAAGGACACTCAGCTGTGGATGTGTCTGGTGGTGAAAAGAAAGTCCGATGCGGTAAAGAACAATATTGTTTAGGAACCTGGAATGTAAGATCAATGAATCAAGGTAAGCTGGAGGTGGTCAAACACGAGATGGCAAGATTGAACATCGACATCTTGGGAATCAGTGAACTAAAATGGACAGGCATGGGCGAATTTAATTCAGGTGACCATTATATCTACTGCTGTGGGCAAGAATCCCTTAGAAGAAATGGAGTAGCACTCATAGTCAATAAAAGGGTGGGAAAAGCAGTACTGGGGTACAATCTCAAAAACCATAGAATGATCTCAGTACGAATCCAAGGCAAACCATTCAACATCACAGTAATTCAAGTCTATGCCCCAACCACTGATGCCGAAGAAGCTGAGGTTGATCGGTTCTATGAAGACCTACAACACCTTCTAGAACTAACACCAACAAAAGATGTCCTTTTCATCATAGGAGATTGGAATGCTAAAGTAGGAAGTCAAGAAATCACCGGGATAACAGGCAAGCATGGCCTTGGTGTACAAAATGAAACAGGACAAAGGCTAATAGAGTTTTGCCCAGAGAACACGCTGATCATAGCAAACACTCTTTTCCAACAGCACAAGAGGCGACTCTACACATGGACATCACCAGATGGTCAATATTGAAATCAGATTGATTATGTCCTTTGCAGCCAAAGATGGAGAAGCTCTATACAGTCAGTGAAAACAAGACCTGGAGCTGACTGTGGCTCAGATCATGAGCTTCTTGTTGCAAAATTTCGGCTTAAATTGAAGAATGTAGGGAAAACCACTAAACCATTCAGGAATGACCTACATCATATCCTCGAGGATATAAGGCCTTCTTGTCTCTCCTTGCTATTCTCTGGAATTCTGCATTCAGTTGGATATATCTTCCCCTTTCTCCCTTGCTTTTCGCTTCCTTTCTTTCCTCAGCTACTTGTAAAGCCTCATCACACAGCCACTTTGCTTTCTTGCATTTCTTGTTCTTTGGGATGGATTGAGTTGCTGCCTCCTGAACAATGTTACGGACCTCTGTCCATAGTTCCTCAGGCGCTCTGTCTATCAGGTCTAATCTTAAATCTATTCCTCACCTCCACTGTATATTCATAAGGGATATGATTTAGGTCATACCTGAATTTATTTTCTTGGGCTCCAAGATCACCGCAGACGGTGCCTGTAGCCATGAAATTAAAAGACGCTTGCACCTTGGGAGGAAAGCTATGGCAAACCTAGACAGCACAGTAAGAAGCAGAGACATCACCTTGCCAACAAAGGTCCGTATAATCAAAGTTTTCCCAGTAGTAATGTATTGCTGTGAGAGCTGGACTATAAGGAGGGCTGAGCGCCAAAGAATCGATGCTTTCGAACTGTGGTGCTGGAGAAGACTCTTATGAGTCCCCTGGACTGCAAGGAGGTCAAATCAGTCCATCCTAAAGGAAATCAACCCTGACTGCTCATTGGAAAGACAGATACTGAAACTGAATACTATTCGAGATACTGAAGCTCGAATATTGTGGCCACCTAATGCGAAGAGAAGACACTGGAAAAGACCCTGATGCTGGGAACGATTGAAGGCAAAAGGAGAAGAGGACGGCAGAGGATGAGATGGCTAGATAGCATCACCGATGCAATGAATATGAACTTGAGCACGCTCCGGGAGAGAGCGGAGGACAGGAAGGCCTGCTGTGCTATGGTCCATGGGGTCACGAAGAGTCAGACACGACTTAACAACTGAACAACAACAACATGCTGGGCACATTCTCCAGCCTTTTTGAATATTCAGCCCCCAGTTGGGGGTTGCTACGTGACATCCATACCAAGACACTATAGGTTAATCATGGGTTAAACAACTCACAGTTAACTTAGGGCGCAATCCTATGCATGTTTAGATAGAGAAAAGGCCTACAAGCAAGGCTGCCTGGGGAATGCTGGGAGTTGTAGGCCTTTTCTCTTGTCTAAACTTGCATAGGATTGCGCCCTTATCTATTAATTGTAGGTTAACTGTGGGTTGTTTACGCCATAATTAACCTATAGTGTTTGGGTTCATGGAGCAACCCCCATTGACCTGATTGCGGGTTGAATATTTAACATGCCCTTGTAGGTTAATTAACACATGATTTATTTATTTCATTTCATTTCTACACTGCCCAATAGCCGAAGCTCTCTGGGTGAGTCACAAAAATTAATTATTTGCCGTCGTTATGTGTGAACACTGGAGCATCAGGCTCCAGTGAGTGTGACATTCCAGAAGAGATGGGGTTGGCTAACATCTAGCCATGATGTTCAAGTTCACATATTATACAACAGCTTGTGAAGGACTTCCAGTTATGTAAACAATATTCCTGCAGAAATGGACAGTGTTATGTTATGTTATGTTTGTTATGTTATATTATGTTATGGGATGATAAAAACCAGGATTGACCTCAGATCATATATAGATTTTTTCCTTGATTTGAAGTGAAAGTGTCTTTTTTAAAAAAATAATTTATTTATTTATTTACAATATTTGTATACTGCTCCATATCTAAAACAGATTTTGGATGTAAGTTTTGTTTAGCTGTATAAAGATTTTTTTAATACTATTTCTGTTTGCAGTTAAGCTTGGATGTATGTGTCTGAGAACGGGTCTTTGGGCTTTGCTAAACTTCGCCCCCTTCCATCCTCCCCTCCCCCAAATCCAGAATGGAGCATGTTTCATGAGTTCAATTGCCTTGCAATTGCCCATTAAATGGTATGTGTGAGATAGAATTTGTTTTTTCACTGTTGAAAGAAAGACACTCTGCCTAGGGTCAGAAGAGCCCTCTGTATTGTTACTTCACAGACTACAGGTGCAATCCTATACATGTTTAGACAGAAGAAAGGCCTACAACTCCTGGCATAGCTGGCTGGGGAATGCTGGGAGTTGTAGGACTTTCTTCTGTCTAACCATGCATAGGATTGCACCCTTAGGCTGTAATCCTATATCCACTTACCTGTGAGTAAGCCCCATTGCGCTCAATGAGTCTTACTTCTGAGTAGACATGTATGGGATTGTGCTGTTAAACCAATTTTTGCATGCTGTCAGTTGATGAGTATAGGGTATAGCCTCCCACAAGGGGACTTTATTCTGTACATACATTGAGCATCTCTTCCAGGTATTTTGAGCTCTTCTTGGTCCCAAATTAGGCAAACACTGTAGAAGAAGTGATTGCAAAAACCATCTTGAAGTCTGTGCCTTTAAATATGTCCTGGCAAAAACCTGCAGGAAAGGTTGGAAAAGAATGTTGGCCCAAGTTCTAATTAATGCCACATACTCACAAAGTAGCTTCCACCTGCAGCCTGTTGAGCGTAGGTTTGTTCATTGCATCATATGACTCAAATGTTGAACTATTCCTAGTCTTTAAGGAACTGTTTCCTGCTTTGTGTGATAAGGGACTATGATTAGACCCAGGTAAGTGCTGTGGACCAGAGACAATTCTAAACAAGCTGAGAAACTGTGTCAGTTATTCTGTACGCAAAGTTGTTTGCTTTCAATGAGGAGTCACCCTGGAACTTTTCCATATGACTTGAGAGGATGAAGGGCTGCACATCTTTCAGCCAGGCCCACCCTGGCAATCTCCAGATGTGTTGGACTACATCTCCCATGACCCCCAGCCAGCAGCACTGCTGTGCTGGCTGAGGTTGATGGGAGGTGAAGTCCAACACATCTGGAGGGTGCCAGTGTGGAGAAGGCTGGCATATATATTTATATTTCTCTCCACCTTTCCACACTGTGTGTCCAAGGTGGCTGATTGCTATATAAAACACACTTTAAAAATAGTATTTTAAAAAGAGCAGGTTAAAACATTAACCAATTCAGATTAAAACCATCATCTAATAACAAGCAAAAGAATCAGTCCATCATGACAAAGGACTATCTAAACAGAAAACCTTTTGCCTGCCAACAGAAGTAGAGTAAGTGAGTGAGTGAGTGAGTGTGTGTGTGTGGGGCAACTAAAAGAATCTCTCCAGGAAGGTTCATTGAGAGGGGCTGTGGCTCAGTGGTAGAACCCATGCTTGGCATGAAGAAGGTCTCAGGTTCAATCCCCAGTACCTCCTGGTACAGCTAAGAAAGAATCCTGCCTGAAACCCTGGAGAGCCTCTGCCAGTCAGTGTTGACAATATTGGGCCCGATGAACCACCAGTCTTGACTCAGTATAAGGAACAAGTTCCTTTGTTCCTGATACTTATGCAAAAGTTCCTTTGTTCCTTAAACTTATACTGTTGCACTGCATCCCTCTCAAATAAACCTGAGATATGACAGGTACATACCTAGAAATATCATAGTGGAGAAGATGAAGGGTTCATAGGCTTCATATCCATGCATAAAAGCGCTAACCTCTATACAGGTAGTTTGATATATTCTAAGTTGCTTAGGGCACAATCCTATGCATGCTTAGCATGCTGGGAGTTGTAGGACTTTGTTCTGAATAAACATGTATAGGATTGCACCCTTAGGGCTCAATACTATGCATGTTTACACAGAGAAAAGGGAGTTGTAGGCCTTTTCTCCGTTTAAACATGCATAGGAGTGCGCCCTTAGTAACTGATTCCCCAAACCCATCTTAAGGGTACGGCCTGCACGGAAGCAGCTGCAGGGGTGGGGAACCTCAGGCCTGGGGGCCAAATCTGGCCCTCCTGGAGCCCCAGCCCAGCCCCCGGGGTTCCCCAGATGGTGCCTCCCCTCCCCCTGCCCCCCAGCAGCTAATAATTTGGGGAGTTCCTGCCTTTGTGTGTTCCCTTCACCCATCCTGTCACTCCAAAATGTCAAAATGCCTCTGCTAAGGCTCAGTTATGGGCAGGAAGAGGTTTGAGCTAAACTATGGTGGTAGTTTTGGCATCTTGGCCCTACCCACCACTGGAATGCGGCCCCGAAGAGCTTCTCTGGAAGTGAATTCGGCCCTCGAGCCAAAGGAGGTTCAACAGCCCTGTCATACTGCCTAAGAACGTAATTAGAATCCTGCTAGATCAGACCGAAGGCCTCACTAGTCCAGTATTTTGACCCTGTTGGTGTCAACCAGCTGCCCCAACGGGAAGCCCACAAGCAGGACATGAGTGCAACAGCACCATCCCGCCCATGTTCCCCAGCAACTGGTGTACATCAGCATACAGCCTCTGATACTGGGGGACTAATAGCCATGGATAGCCTTTTTTATTATTCATTCATTCATTCATTCATTTCATCTCATTTCTATTCCTTTTCCTCCAGGAATATGTCCACTCCCCTTTTAAAGCCACCCAAAATGGTGGCCATCACTACATCTGTGGAAGCAAATTCCATAGTTCAACTCTGTGCTGTGTGAAGAAGGACTTCCCTTGATCTGTCCTGAATCTCCTACCAATCAGCTTCATGGGAGGACCCTGCTGGGTTCTAGTATTATGGGGAATGGGAGAAAAGTCTCCCTATACACTTTTTCCACACCAGTCATAATTTTGTACACCTCTCTCATGACTCCTTCCCTCACCTTTTTTATTATGCCGAAGAGCTCCAAACATTGTAACCTTTTCTCAAAGAGGAGTTGCTCCAGCCCCTTGATCATTTTGCTCACCCCCTCCTGCACCTTCTATAAATGGTAGGATGAGACTGGCAGTTTTGTTTTCAGTTCCTTTCCTAACACTCGCCAACCTGGAATCTAAGGGTGATTCCAGTCATGGGGCTGGGGATGCGCCGCCCGCCCCTGTGACCCTGCCCTTGCCTGCATTCAATAAACAAAGAGAAAATTAGCTGCTCCCTCGCCAGCTTCCCATTGCAGCATTCAGTTGCTACTGCTGTGCTGCGACCAGGAACGCCTCATCTGGCGTGGCAGCATCATTCTTAGAACTGCCCGTGCATGTGCGTTGACGTGCATGTGCAGAGCCTTTCCCCACAGGAGAGAGGCTTTTCAAGGCTGCCTGGCAGGGTGTGCTCCCCTCGATCAGGCCAATTTTATTTTAAAAATTGGTTAGCCAATAGGAGAAGACCACTTTCTTCCACAAGGGTGGGTGTCTAATGTGCAACGGGGTGGTCGCCCAGAGGTGCACTGCTGCCTGGTTCATAGGCTGAGCCAAGCCAGTTGAACAAACTCTTGAATTTGAGGCAGAAAGGAAGGAGGGAGAGATGAATGAGAGGGTGAGTGTTTGCTTCCTCGTTGGCTTGCTATTTCTCCATTTGCTTTGAGGAGCCAGTCCAGCCTAGTACAATCCTGGTATGTGAACCTGCCTCAATAGGGGAGGGTGGGAGGGTTATATAATTCATTTGTGAGTCTGGGAAAATGTATAAACTGAGTTAGAATGCATTTGTGAGTCTGGAACATTCATAAACTGGCTTAATTCATTTGTGAGTCTGGGGAAAAATGGGCTGGCTTAGAATGCATTTGTGAGTGTGAGGAAACCATGGGCTGGCTTATCATGCATTTGTGAGCCTGGAAAAATCATAAACTTGCTTATAATGCATTTGCACAATCTTATGTCTTAAAACAACAACACCACCCTGTGCAGGATGGCCAACTTCTATATCTTTAAAAGCTCCTCTCCACAACATTGGCCCCACCTCCAGGGAACTCTTGGCTCCACCTCTGCCAGCCTGCATTCTGACCCCACCAGTCAGATTTCTGCCACTGCTGGAATTTGCTTTTTCACAGCAGCCTCAACATTTCCATCAAGCTCTCCAGGATGCCGGGTGTTGCATGCAAGCAGTTGCTATATCTGCAGCTCCTTCACGGATCCAGTAGCCAGGGCCCGGTGCATTTATCTCCATCAGGGAAGTGGCGATAGCACTGGGGGCCTGGCCTGTCTTTGACTCATGACTGAGCTAACAGGATGGAGAAATCAGCAGCTCTCTTGGTGGTGAGACTCTTCGATTTTCCTCCTCCTGTTGTCCATCTGCAGTCACCAAAGTGTGCACTTTGACATTACGTGTTGGGAAGACTGCTGAGGGGAGTCGCGCAGAGGGAAGAATGCCAACGAAAATGCAGACAAAAGAGGAACAGTGGTGTAGTTGTAGTGATAAATTTTGACGTGCAGGCACACATCATGACAATTGTCATAGCCATGGACCAAGGAGCATCCAAAAATGCAGGCTGCTTTGTTGATCCATATCTATCCATTTATCTCCGTGAAGGTTTGTGTGTGTGTGTGTGTGTGTGTGTGTGTGTACATGCACAAATATATATACACAGTAGTGGCTGGTGGCTCTGATGTCAGTGGGTTGCAGCATCCGCTCCAGGGTTCATTCTGAACCAGTCAGAACTCTAATGGAACTCTCCAAGGTGCTTCATAGGGGGAAGGTTAAGCTTCACAGCTTGGATAGCTCTGTGAGAGTTCTGACTGGTTCTGACTGAAAGCCGGAGTGGACACACTGCCCACTGACATTGGAGCCACCAGGCGCCACTGCACACACCATAGATCAGCAGTACATCACATAATACCCAGTTTATTAGGTTCTTAATGTCCCTGATAGCCATGATAGTGCGCTCACTGAACTTGAGCCGGACATCCTAGAGAGTGAAGTCAAGTGACCCTTAGGAAGCATTACTAACAACAAAGCTAGCGGAGATGACAGTATTCCAGCTGAGCTATTTAAAATCCTAAAAGATGATGCTGTTAAAGTGCTGCACTCAATATGCCAACAAATTTGGAACACTCAATGCTGGCCACAAGACTGGAAAAGGTCAGTTTACATTCCAATTCCAAAGAAGGGCAACGTCAAAGAGTGTCCAAACTACCGCACAATTGCGCTCATTTCACATGCCAGCAAGGTTATGCTCAAAATCCTACAAGCTAGGCTTCAGCAGTATGTGAACCAAGAACTACCGGAAGTACAAGCTGAGTTCCAAAGAGGCAGAGGAACTAGAGATCAAATTGCCAACATTTGCTGGATCATGGAGAAAGCAAGAGAATTCCAGAAAACGTCTATTTCTGCTTTATTGACTACCCTAGAGCCTTTGATTGTGTGGATCACAACAAACTGTGGCAAATTCTGAAAGAGATGGGAGTACCAGACCACCTTTCCTGTCTCCTGAGAAACCTGTACGAGGGACAAGAAGCAACAGTAAGAACCGGACATGGAACAACCGATTGGTTCCAAATTGGGAAAGGAGTACGACAAGGCTGCATATTGTTGCCCTGCTTATTTAACTTATATGCAGAGTAAAAAGGTAAAGGTGTCCCCAACCAGTCGTGTCCGACTCTAGGGTGCGGTGCTCATCCCCGTTTCTAAGCCGAAGAGCCAGCGCTGGCCGAAGAGCCAGCGCTGTCCGAAGACGCTTCCATGGTCATGTGGCCGGCATGACTGAACACCGAGGTGCACGGAACGCTGTCACCTTTCCCGCCGAGGCGGTACCTATTTATCTACTTGCAATTTCTTGCTTTCGAACTGCTAGGTTGGCAGAAGCTGGGACTGAAGATGGGAGCTCACTCAGTCATGCAGCACTCGGGTCTCGAACTGCTGACCTGCCGACCTTCCAGTCTGCAGTTCAGCGTCTTAACCACTAACGCCAGGTTGGATGAATCACAGGTCGGAATTAAGATTGCTGGGAGAATTATCAACAACCTCAGATACGCAGATGATACCATCCTAATGGCAGAAAGCGAAGAGGATCTAAAGCGCCTCATGTTGAGGGTGAAAGTGGAGAGTGCAAAAGCTGGTTTGAAACCCAACATTAAAAAAACTAAGATCATGGCATCTGACCCCATCACTTCCTGGCAGATAGAAGGGGAAGAAATGGAAGCAGTGACAGATTTTATTTTCTTCGGCTCCAAGATCACCGCAGACGGTGCCTGTAGCCATGAAATTAAAAGACGCTTGCTCCTTGGGAGGAAAGCTATGGCAAATCTAGACAGCACAGTAAGAAGCAGAGACTTCACCTTGCCGACAAAGGTCCATATCATCAAAGCTATGGTTTTCCCAGTAGTAATGTATGGCTGTGAGAGCTGGACTATAAGGAAGGCTGAGTGCTGAAGAATTGATGCCTTCGAACTGTGGTGCTGGAGAAGACTCTTATGAGTCCCCTGGACTGCAAGGAGGTCAAATCAGTCCATCCTAAAGGAAATCAATCCTGAGTGCTCATTGGAAGGACAGATACTGAAGCTGAAGCTCAAATATTTTGGCCACCTAATGCAAAGAGAAAACTCCCTGGAAAAGACCCTGATGCTGGGAACGATTGAAGGCAAAAGGAGAAGAGGATGGCAGAGGATGAGATGGCTCGATAGCATCACCGATGCAATGAATATGGACTTGAGCACGCTCTGGGAGAGAGCGGAGGACAGGAAAGCCTGGCGTGCTATGGTCCATGGGGTCACGAAGAGTCAGACACGACTTAACGACTGAACAACAACAAGAGCTGGTAACAGGCAGTGTGGTGCTTGGCATGTTGCACTATCTCTGGAGACACCTGAGACTGCATGAGAAAGGGAAAGAGAGGGACACAAGATGTCCCCAAACACTGTAAGACCTCTATAAGAACATAAGAGCCCTGCTGGATCAGACCAAGCGTCCATCTAGTCCAGCATTCTGTTCACAGAGTGGACAACCAGCTGCCCATGGGAAACCCACAAGCAGGACACGAGTGCAACAGCACCCTCCCGCCCATGGTCCACAGGAACTGGTGTACATAGGTATGCTGCCTCTGGTACTGGAGGTAGCACAGATCAGGACTAGTAGCCATTGATAGCCTTCTCCTCCATGAATTTGTCAACCCCCCTTTTAAAGCTAGCCAAATTGATGGCCATCACTACATCCTGTGGTAGCAAATTGCAAAGTTTTAACTGCGTGCTGTGTGAGTTTTCCAGGAGTTTCTTTTCTCAGCACCAGGGAGAAAAACTTGATCTTAAAGTGAACAACCCAGTTCCAACAGTGTTTATTTGGAGCAGGAGCTGGGGTCTTTTGTAAAGCTTGTTGTTGT
The DNA here is from genome assembly GCF_057233095.1 of Heloderma suspectum. NCBI lineage: Eukaryota > Metazoa > Chordata > Lepidosauria > Squamata > Helodermatidae > Heloderma > Heloderma suspectum. Next base: position 324,586,825 of record NC_139460.1, on the reverse strand, counting down.
TGTTGTTCAGTCGTTCAGTCATGTCCGACTCTTCGTGACCCCATGGACCATAGCACGCCAGGCCTTCCTGTCCTGCACTCTCTCCCGGAGCGTGCTCAAGTCCATATTCATTGCATCAGTGATGCTATCTAGCCATCTCATCCTCTGCCGTCCCCTTCTCCTCTTGCCTTCAGTCTTTCCCAGCATCAGGGTCTTTTCCAGGGAGTTTTCTCTTCGCATTAGGTGGCCAAAATATTGGAGCTTCAGCTTCAGTATCTGTCCTTCCAATGAGCACTCAGGGTTGATTTCCTTTAGGATGGACTGATTTGACCTCCTTGCAGTCCAGGGGACTCGTAAGAGTCTTCTCCAGCACCACAGTTCGAAAGCATCAATTCTTCGGCGCTCAACCTTCCTTATAGTCCAGCTCTCACAGCCATACATTACTACTGGGAAAACCATAGCTTTGATTAGACGGACCTTTGTCGGCAAGGTGATGTCTCTGCTTCTTACTATGCTGTCTAGGTTGGCCATAGCTTTCCTCCCAAGGAGCAAGCGTCTTTTAATTTCATGGCTACAGTCACCGTCTGTGGTGATCTTGGAGCCCAAGAAAGTAAAATCTGTCACTGCTTCCATTTCTTCCCCTTCTATATGCCAGGAAGTGATAGGGCCAGATGCCATGATCTTAGTTTTTTTAATGTTGAGTTTCAAACCAGCTTTTGCACTCTCCTCTTTCACCCTCAACAAGAGGCTCTTGAGATCCTCTTCGCTTTCTGCCATTAGGGTGGTATCGTCTGCATATCGGAGGTTGTTGATAATTCTCCCGGCAATCTTAATTCCGATCTCTGATTCATCCAACCTGGCATTTCTCATGATGTACTCTGAATATAAGTTAAATAAGCAGGGTAACAATATGCAGCCTTGTCGTACTCCTTTCCCAATTTTGAACCAATCGGTTGTTCCATGTCTGGTTCTTACTGTTGCTTCTTGACCGTCGTACAGGTTTCTCAGGAGACAGGTAAGGTGGTCTGGTACTCCCATCACTTTAAGAATTTGCCACAGTTTGTTGTGATCCACACAATCAAAGGCTTTAGCGTAGTCAATGAAGCAGAAATAGACGCTTTTCTGGAATTCTCTTGCTTTCTCCATGATGCAGCGAATGTTGGCGATTTGATCTCTAGTTCCTCTGCCTCTTCTAAACCCAGCTTGTACTTCCGGTAGTTCTCGGTTCGCATACTGCTGAAGCCTAGCTTGTAGGATTTTGAGCATCACCTTGCTGGCATGTGAAATGAGCGCAATGGTGCGGTAGTTTGAACACTCTTTGGCGTTGCCCTTCTTTGGAATTGGAATGTAAACTGACCTTTTCCAGTCTTGTGGCCACTGTTGAGTGTTCCAGATTTGTTGGCATATTGAATGCAGCACTTTAACAGCATCATCTTTTAGGATTTTAAATAGCTCGGCTGGAATACTGTCATCTCCGCTAGCTTTGTTGTTACTAATGCTTCCTAAGGCCCACTTGACTTCACTCTCTAGGATATCTGGCTCAAGTTCAGTGACCGCACTATCATGGCTATCAGGGACATTAAGATCTTTCCTGTATAGTTCTTCTGTGTATTCTTTCCACCTCTTCTTAATCTCATCTGCATCTGTTAGGTCCCTGCCTTCTTTGTCCTTTATCATGCCCGTCTTTGCACAAAACGTTCCCTTGAGATCTCCAATTTTCTTGAAGAGATCTCTAGTCTTTCCCATTCTGTTGTTTTCCTCGATTTCTTTGCATTGTTCATTTAAGAAGGCCTTCTTGTCTCTCCTTGCTATTCTCTGGAACTCTGCATTCAGTTGGGTATATCTTCCCCTTTCTCCCTTGCTTTTCGCTTCCCTTCTTTCGTGAGCTACTTGTAAAGCCTCCTCAGACAGCCACTTGGCTTTCTTGCATTTCTTTTTCTTTGGGACGGATTTCGTTGCTGCCTCCTGAACAACGTTACGGACCTCCGTCCATAGTTCCTCAGGCACTCTGTCTATCAGGTCTAATCCCTTAAATCTATTCCTCACCTCCACTGTATATTCATAAGGGATATGATTTAGGTCATACCTGAACGGTTTAGTGGTTTTCCCGACGTTCTTCAATTTAAGACGAAATTTTGCAAGAAGCAGCTCATGATCTGAGCCACAGTCAGCTCCAGGTCTTGTTTTTACTGACTGTATGGAGCTTCTCCATCTTTGGCTGCAAAGGACATAATCAATCTGATTTCGATATTGACCATCTGGTGACGTCCATGTGTAGAGTCGCCTCTTGTGCTGTTGGAAAAGAGTGTTTGCTATAATCAGCATGTTCTCTTGGCAAAACTCTATTAGCTTTTGTCCTGCTTCATTTTGTACACCAAGGCCATGCCTGCCTTTTATCCCGGTGATTTCTTGACTTCCTACTTTAGCATTCCAATCCCCTATGATGAAGAGGACATCTTTTTTTGGTGTTAGTTCTTTTGTAAAGCTAATGGGTCTTAATTGCCCATTCAAGACCAAGCCATTCCAAAATACACTGCATTACAACAGGGATGACTCAGAACAATATATTGTTGCTGGGAAAATCCGTTTTCTCTGCATAGTATGGGCAGAGCTGCTTTGAGGTGCTGACTGGGGGAAATTCTGGGAGTTGTAGGACTTTGTTCTAAACTTGCATAACATTGTGCCTTTAAAGTGTTAAAGTTCAACAAATACTGAAAAGGTTGCAGTGCATTTGGTAAATGAAAGATTTATCATGTATTTGGTGTCTACCGTGCTGGATTGTTGTTGTTGTTGTTCAGTCGTGTCCGACTCTTCGTGACCCCATGGACCATAGCATGCTAGGCCTTCCTGTCCTCCGCTCTCTCCCAGAGTGTGCTCAAATTCATATTCATTGTATAAAAGACTGGGGTGGAATTGGATGGAGCTATAAAGTGTTAAAATAACTGTACACAGGAATATAATACTTCAATTAGATCAGATCAGATCTCTGTAGTGTAGTGCCTGGCAGATGTGAGCCAGAGAGTGAATGCAAACGTATTTTTAGACAGGATTTGCTGTGGGTTTTTTTTTCCCTATGGGGTGAATGCACATTCCCCCCACGACCAATTTTCTGATTAAAATTACTGCAGGCGTAACTATAAAGTTGCTATATGGTTTCCCCAGGGCAAAGAGAAGCATGAGGGGTGTGTGTGTGCCTGTGTGATTGAAACTGGGAAAATGGCAGCGGGGAAAGGTGAAAGCCCCAAATCCCAGTCTTTGTCCAAATCATCCAGCCACTATTAATGCGTTAAAAACCCACACAGCACTCTTAGCTTGCAGTAGGAAGAACCGATATATCTGGAATCGGAAAGACATGTGAACTTAAAAAGAGTGAAGCAGTTGAGTAAACCAAGAGGTCTCTTATCTCACTGATGCTGCTATGTAAATGATTAAATGATAAAGTTGCTTTCAGGCAGTTGTGACTGACTGCTCTATAGATGTCCACATTATTGCTACTTTTCCGTTCTGTCTGATGCGGTTGTTCAGTAAAATTCTAAAATTTGCATACTCCCACACCAAGCTAAATTGGTCCATTAAGCATGTATAATTTTAACTCCTTTGTATCCCTGGGACTGAGCAGTTGACAGTGTCTTACCTCAGTAGCTTCCTCAGACATAGCTCACATTCATGAGAACTAGAAACATGTCAATTTTGTCTCCTCAGAACTAAAGTCTCCTCAGAAAGTGTCTGTAGCTCACAGCCTCTCCAAGGGCAACAGTGGAATCTAACGCAGAGCTCAGCGGTGTAACTTCCTAGTTCCTGTGCGTTTCGTTTTTTTGAATTTAGCCTCATGTGTTAGCTCTACAGTGAAATTATTTATTATCTGTGCAGTGGGTGGGAAGAGGACGTTTCGTATGTTAACGGTTCCAATGACGCTCACAATTCTGACAACATATGATGATTTGACAGCCCGTCAATCATCGCCTCGCCAAGACAAAAGTCTATTTCTGGTATGTTGTGTCCGGCAGTGTCTTTTAAAAAACCCAAATCATGCTGTTTTAAAACGTAGAAATTAGAAAACTTTAAACACTTGGAAATGTTTGCATAACACCTGTGCGAATTATTGTTACCGGGGGGAGGGGGGAGGAGATAGCCATGCGGACCCAGCGAAAATTTCCAAAAGGCCATACACCTTTCTTAGGTCAACCAAAAGATCACCCAAAATGTGCTCCCTTCCGAGATCTCCAGATCTCTTCTCCAGGCAAGAGCTTAGAAAAAGCAAGCTGGCAGGGTGGGGGTGGGGGTGGGGGGAATGGGGGGGGGGACCCGGGCTTAATGGGCTTCTGCCCGCTCGGAGCCCCCAGACGGCGTGGGGCAGGGAGCGGTCCCCGGGCATTCGCAGCGCGGCGGTTGCAGGAAAGGCTCGCAGCTCCTCGCTTGGTCCCGCCTTCTGCGCGGCAGCCCGGCGCCCCCTCCAAGGGCTTGGACTACGACCCCCGCCGTGGCCCGCCAGCACGATGGGAGCTGCGCTCCAGCGCCTCTCCGGGGGCGCCGGGCGGGTGAGGCAGGCTAGAACCGGAGGGGCCCGGCGCCGGGGGGGTTACATGCCCGCGCCCCCGAAGGGTCCCTCCCGTGGCTCCACCCTTGGCCGCCCGGGGAGGGCCGGGGGGAGGCGGGCCGCGGGAGCGCGCGGCGGCGGCGGACAGGGCAGCGCAGCGCAGCGCAGCGCAGCCGGCCGGCTTGCACGGACCGCCCCGCCGCCGCGGACGAGGAGCCGCTGCTCTGCTTCGCCGCCGCGCCCGCCCGCCCGCCCGCCCGGCGACAGGCAGGCGCCCAGCATGTCCCAGTGGTGAGCGACCCCCGCGCCGAGCCCAGGGCCGCCCGCTGCCCGGGCTCTTTCCGCCCTTCCAGCCTGCCCCCCGCGCCCCGGAGGGCCGGCCGCGGATCCCGCGCCGCCGCCCTGCTGGGGATGGTGGGACTTGCAGCCCGGCCCCTCTGGGGCGCGGGGGGGCAGGCTGGGAACCGTCGGTCCATTCTTCGGCATGCCGTTCGATGGGATTTGTAGTCCGGCCCCTCTGGGGCGCGGGGGGCAGGCTGGGAAAGGTCGGTCCATTCTTCGGCATGCCGTTCGATGGGATTTGTAGTCCGGCCCCTCTGGGGCGCGGGGGGGCAGGCTGGGAACCGTCGGTCCATTCTTCGGCATGCCGTTCGATGGGATTTGTAGTCCGGCCCCTCTGGGGCGCGGGGGGCAGGCTGGGAAAGGTCGGTCCATTCTTCGGCATGCCGTTCGATGGGATTTGTAGTCCGGCCCCTCTGGGGCGCGGGGGGCAGTTTGCGAAAGGTCGGTCAATTCTTCGGCATGCCGTTCGATGGGATTTGTAGTCCGGCTCCTCTGGGGCCTGGGGGGCAGGTTGGGAAAGGTCGGTCAACTCTTCGGCATGCCGTTCGATGGGACTTGTAGTCCAGCCCCTCTGGAGCGCGCCGGATTGGGGAAGGCAAGTCAATCCCTGTTCTGGGCCGGGCGTCTTTCGTCTCGTCTTTGTTCCTGCCGGCTGCTGGGCTCCCCCCGTGTGTGCTTTTCCTGGCTAAACTTTATCCTTTCCTAGCGGTTTATTAAAAATGCTAGAGCAGGATTCTTTCCTTGGCCATGCTGGCTGGGAATGATAGGAGCTGTAGTCCAACACACCTGAAGGCTTCTGCTGCTACTTCTTTTTACAGAAATTTCTCATGGAAGCTTTTCCCCAATCTTCCTCCACGGTTTTGGATGCTAAAAACAGCCACCACACATTTCTTTCTGGGGTGTTGTTGGGGCACAGAAGGATGTTCCAGGCACTGGAGGCCTATATGGAGCTGCATAAGTTCACAGTGCATTCATACCAGTGGACAGGGCTTCGATGTGTTTAGATTTTTTTTTTTAAAGCATACTGGAGAGCTCTCTACTGCAGTGAGAGAGAGAATTCCAAGGCAAAACCAAACGGTACTAACCATTCACAGTCCCTGAACGGTTCCTTTTTAAAGATGATTCTCAACTTAAACGTCTTCCAACTTCAACCCTGCATTATAGCTGTTCAGCTTTTAGTGCTGGGGGCTGTATTCTGAAAGAGTGTTGCGAGGCAGTGTGGTGTACTGAAAAAGAGAGACTTGAGTTGTGATCCTAAGCATGTTCATGCACAGCACACGTGCTTAGGACCACATGTTTGCAATGTCCTATTATATTCAGTAGCACTTACCCCCCAGTAAATTGGCATAGGATCGCAGCCTTAGGCTGGGCTGACCCAGGTTCAAATCTCTACACAGCTGTGTAGCTCAATGAATGACGTGAGCTACACAGACATTCACAACCTAACCTACCTCACAGGGTTGTTGTGAGGATAACGGGGGGAGCTCAAACCATGCCTTGAGTAACTTGGGAGAATTGGGTAGAAATATAGTGCTGTTTATTGCTTAAAACAGGGATTGGGGGTTGGGGAGCTAAAGTCAGTCTTGAATGGTCTACTTTGAAAACAACACCACTAGAATCTCTCTAGTCTACTGATGTGAGCTACGTTTACTGAGCGAAAGTGCGTATCCAGAATCTGCTAACTGTGATTTGTGTTAGGTGTTTCTGTGTTGCTTAAGTAACTTGTTGGGTCCAATCAAGATCCACATAGTCAGCTTCGTTTGCAAGAATCCCAGCAAACGCTAGAGGCCCACCAAAGGTTAGTTTAAGATAATAAGGAGTCATTGGCTTTATTCTTTTGCTAACCGCATGCCTCCTCTTCCCCCCTAGACTCTGGGCACTCAGTTCTTGAACTGCATGTTGGGAGATTATGGTAGTTGTAATCTTAACACCTCTGGCGGGCAGCAGGTTGAGGAAGGTTGATCTAAGGTATTGTTGTAGGGGTTTATACTGCCACCCCCTTTCACTATTGTTATTTATGGAAATGTTCGTAAGCCGCCTTTCTAGACTAAGTTTGCCCAAGGCGGTAGACAGAACACAAGTATAAAAATAAATAATATAACGTGATAATAAAACTTTAAAACTTTTTATTGTTGTACATCGCCCAGAGTGGCTGGGTGACCGGCCAGATGGGTGATTAATAAATTTAATAAATAAATAAATAAATAAATAAATAAATAAAGTAACCCCCCCAAGTATGTTAAAATATGATTCAGTCAGTATACCCCCCCCCCCCAATCACAGCAAGAAAACAGCAGCTTAACCAGTAAAACACATCACTTAAAAGCAGTTCAGAACAGGTGGGTTTTCAAAGCTATTTTGAATCCTTCCACTGTAGAAGGCAAGCACACATCCCTGGGGACGGTAACTCCACAAGGGATTCAAAAGTTGGTGGTTTGGGAAAAGGTCGCACACACTCCAGTAGCAGAGGGGTAGGAGAAAAAAAATCCTTTCTTTTGTGCACCCTCTCTAGATGGAGCTCTGAGAAGGTTAGGAAGGTGATCTGTAGGGCAGCGTGCATGTGTGTTTTGGCATCTCCTAGAAAGATGGTGTCTGGGTGTTGCTTAGTTCAAAACATCACTGCCTCCTTGGAATATCTTGAACAAGAGATCAGAAGTCAACAGGACACTTTATATTTGAAAACGTCTGAGCTGGCATCTTCGGAGAACAGTTTGTATAAAATGTCAGGAAATGGCAAATATGCCACAAGGGAAGGTTACTATGAACCAGCATATGAGCCTCTGCTGTTGGAGATCCTGACTTACAAGTTCACGAGCTCCTAAGATGCAGCCTATAATGTATTGGGACAGTTTTGATGGAAAGAAAGTTAGCAGCATTCATTTCATGACTAGAAAGAAAACCACTTTCTGTATGTGGTTTTTTTGGTTTTATCTGTGTAAACTCCAGTTATATAGTTAACTTTCTTGTGTAATTTCCAATGCTGTTGTCTTTCTGAAGAATAATTTATTAATGTGTGTGTGAAGTTTTTCCCTCCTCCCTCACTTCTGAACAAGGAAACCTTTTCATCTGTGTTGTATTTAACGAGAAATCATCGGCCCTCATTCCAAATTCTTTAGATCACTGGTAATGCAAATACCACCAGTTTTATTGCAGCGGGTCATTAAACAAGTGGTTAAAAACTAACCTGCTAACTTAACTTAAAAAAAAAATTAAGTGTACTAGTTTTAAGAGAATGGCCGTTTGGATGTAATCTGCATTAACACTAAAAGGGAAGTTACATTTAGCTAATGTTCTTGATAGAAGCAGTACTGTGTTGTATCTACCACTGATCGTACATGGAGTGTGTTTCCCTCAGCACACAACACCCCTCCACAGATCTAGGTAGTGGGCTTATCACAGAGCACATAGCTTCCAGGTGTGTTTTAGTAGTGACAGCTATGCCCTTTATTAGAAAGCAGTTGTTATGTGCTGCTAGCCATGTTTGAGCAACGGTAGCCATCTTGACCATTTTGGAACTAACCACATATGGCAAAAGAGATTTTAAGAGGTGTGGGAGTGTGGTCCGTGGACCACATCCCACTTAGCTACAAACAGACTAGGTGGCCCATGTAAAGGCTGCTATTCTCTTGGCCTCTCTCCTGACACATGGGGATGATAATACTGTATGGATTGCTGGGAGAATGGGATGCAAAGCACTTCACCCTCTGAAATGTATTACATGCTTTTATCCTCACCTTATGCTTTAGGACAGATTTCCTGCTGTTACCTCTTTCCATCCTGCTCCTCGTTTTGCTGAGGTGTAGCCTAACCTAACGGAAACCAGGAGCTTTGATCCAGCTAAAGTGAAGCTCCACCAAATCTCCTTGGCATCCAGGGTGCTTAACTCCAGCAGCATCACGCTCGGTGTTGCTGTGAGCGCGCTTGTTTTCTCAGAGGTTTGAAAACTGCAAGAAAACCGTGTTTCAGAACGTTGGCACCAGCCCTGCTAAGCTTAAAAGCCGACGTGTTTCCTATGCGTCCCGTATTTCCTGCACCGACGTAGACAAGAGTCTCTCTGTTTTAATCTCTCCAGGACAGCCTTCCCCTACTGGGCACCCTCCAGATGTGTTGGACTGCAACTCCCATCATTCCCAGCCAGCGCTAGGAATGATAGGAGTTGCAGTCCAACACATCTGGAGGGTGCCCGGTAGGGGAAGGCTGCTTTGGAACCTTTGGTGAGGGACTTCGTCAAGAACCTTTCGGAAGTCCCAAGTATGGTCCTGGAGGGTGGTAAACGTGCCTTTGCATGATCAAGGGGGGGGGGGTGCTTGCCACCTTGAAAGAGGCGGTAGCGCACCCATTCCTTAAAAAAAAAACCCTTCCTGGACCTGAGATACTTGACAACTACCGCCTGTACACCATTCCCCCTTTTGGGGCAAGGTGCTTGAGAGGGCGGTGGTAGTTCAGTTCTAGACACTCTGGGAGGTAGCTGATTATCTGGACCCATTTCATTCTGGGTTAAGGCCTGGTTTGGGGGTGGAACTGGTCTTGGTCGCCCTAATGGATGGCCTTCTTTGGAGTGGGGGTGCGACCCCGTTGCTCTTCCTTGATCTCTCAGCGACTTGATACCATTGCTCATGGTACCCTTCTGGACCCGCTCTGAAAGTTGGGGGTACTGTTTTACAGGGAGCTCCCTCCTACCTGAGGGGCTGGTTTCAGAGAGTAGCACTGTGCTGCAGCAGTTGTCCAACATCTATACAAAGCTGTCGGGGGGCAGCGATTAGGAGATTTGGAGTGTGGCATCACCAGTATGTTGATGGCACCCAGCTCTGAATCAGGAGAGGCCGTGCCTCTTCTTAACCAGTGCCTGGACAAGGGCCAAAAGGCTGAAGCTGAATCCTGATGAGACAGGGACATAAGAGGTTCTCAGGTCTGGTTGGGAGTTACCTGTTCCGGATGGGGTTGCTCCCCCCCCCCGAAGGAGTAGGTACGTAGCTTGGGGGGGTGCTCCTAGGTCCATCACTGCCCATGGAAGCTCAGGTAGGCTCCATGGTGAGAAGTGCCCATTACCCACTTTGGTTGGTGCACCAGCTGTGCCCTTTCCTGGACAGGGATGACTTTGCCACTGTGACTTCATGACTGGATTATTGTCATGCGATCGATGTGGATGTGGCGCTTCCCTTGAGGTTGGTCCAGAAGCTGCAGCTGGTGGGGCATGTGATGGGGGTGGGTTAAGTGGGGTACTGGCTCATGCACATATTATGTCCATGCTGAGGGAACTGCACCGTCTCCCTGTTTGCTACCGGGCCATCAGCAAGGTCTTGCTGTTAACATGTAAAGCCTTGGTCAGCTTGGGACCGAAGTACCTGAAGGGCTACCTCACCCCTTTGCAGGCCTGCTAGACTGCTGCATTCAACAGGAGAAGTGTTATTAGTGGCCCCACAGCCTGCAGATTATCACATGGCAATGACCCAGAAAGGAGCATTTTTGGCTCTTGCCGTTGTCCTTTGGAATGCTGTTCCTGCAGCCAAACATAGGGATGTACAAATTTTGTAAAATCTGTTTTCTGTCTGCATTTCGTAGATTGTCAGGTGCCTTTTATTCCATCGTTCACTTGTTGGTGGAATCAGATTTTTCCCAATTTCCCAAATTTGCACAAATTGACTTTTGCACAAATTTGCACAAATTCACATTTGTGCAATTTTTAAAAAAAATATTGTGAATTTCAACAAACAAAACAAACGATCAAACAAAAAACATAACAAAAAAAAATTCTAAAACCCTCAGTTTCAAATTATTACAATATTCTAGAAAGAGTAAAAATAAAGAAAAAAGGTTAGACATAAACTTCAGTAAAAGCAGACCAAATATCCACATATAAGTCCATTTGCAAGTTATGCCTATATACCACTCTTCCAAATGTTGCTAGCATTGTTAAGTCTTCAATCCATTGCATTATAGGCGGTGAGCTTTTATCCTTCCAGTATCGTAGTATCAGTCTTTTAGCTACCAAAAGGGCACGAAAGATCCATTTACACTGACCATGTGATACGTTCCAAGAAGCAGGTAAGTAATGTAAAAGAACACTTACATCAGTAAATATTAAAGAGCTTTCCAATACAAAATTTGTATTTGTATCGTCCAATACAAATAACGTTATTTCAAGAGGCTTTCCTTGCATGACCAGCCATGGTTTGTTAAATTCCACTTTATTGGGGTTTGTCTTTTAAAACAATGTTTTAACTCTTTTAACCTGCTGTTTTATTCTTTTACCGTGTTGTTCACCGCTCTGAAATCTTCTGATTTGGAGCAGTATATATATATATATATATATATATATATATAATTTATATACACATACACACACACACACGCGCGCGCACACACACACAAATATAAATAAATAAAAATAAATAAATAAATAAAATTTATCCGTATAATAACTTCCTCCCAGAAGGAGGCAACCATTTCGGCATTTCCAATACATATGAATAAGAAAAGCATTGACTGCATTACACCCCCAACAATTAGCCGAAGTTGACAAACCTTTATTAAAAACACGCATCCAACAGACCCGAAACAAAAGTTGTGCAAATGTGCAAATCATCTCCAAAATACGCAAATCCCCCCCAAACACACATTTTCATGCATTAGCCCATGGGGAAATGCACAGTTTTGGCCAGTGGTTTGTTATTTTATTTGACATATTTGGGTATGACAAAAGTGGTGTAAAATTTCAGAAAGTAAAAAAACCAGTCTGCAAGTCTGTGGAATCTGTGCAACTTAGGAAAAGCTGGTCCGCTGTGGAATCCGGGGGTTGGAGTCATAGAAATCCAAACTCATTTGATTCTATTACGGATTTCTCCAACGTCCCTAGCCATCCATGAGGCATCATCCGTGATGTATTTCTGATGTATTTTGAAGACCTATCTTTTCCTCAGGCTTTGCTTGATGTCTGATGTTGGAGCCTGTATCTTCTTGTCACTGTTACGTTTTATTGGTTTTGATCTTGTTGCTTGCTTTAGACATATTTTTAAGGGCGCAATCCTAGGAATGCTTAGGCAGAAAAAGGTCCTACAACTCCCAGCATTCCCCAGCCAGCCATGGGAGTGGTAGGATTTTTTTTTTCTGTCTAAACATGCATAGGATTGTGCCCTAAATGAAGAAAATAAATATATAATGTCTACCATAGTTCTTGCTACACAGATCCAAGGAATTGCCACATTCAAAAACGGACATCTCAAAGCAGCGTAGTGCGGAACTGAATCATGTGCATCACTGGCTTAACTGTGCATTTGTGTGCTGCGCATTTGCGTGCACAACCAGTTGCCACTTTCCTTCCTGAGTTCCGACTTTTGCCCTGCTGCTTCTTTGGCAGTTATCTGCAACAGCAAATGTGTGTTTTTCACACCTGGTGTGGAAATCATGGAAATTTGGGGCATCTGCAGGGAGATATAAGGCTGCAGTCCTATGGTCCCTGGGAAGGCATGCCCAGGGACATAGGGTTTTTGGGATCTCCCTGTCTGATGGTGGAGAGAGAGGTCTGCCATTGGAGAGGAAGACCTGACCCAGCAAGCCACAAGCCTGTGAGGAACTCCGGCGTTGAGGAGCTCAAAAAGGAGGCATTCAGTGGGCCAGCTGAGAGAGGTCTATTGACAGTGGTCAGTTTTTAAGTGCAAGGACTCATCGTGACAGTCCCCATAGCCACACCCCAAGGAGAATCCAAAAATGAAGGCAGTTGTGTTGATGTCTGTCTGTCTTATTTTCTATCTATCTATCTATCTATCTATCTATCTATCTATCTATCTATCTATCGTGTGTGTATGAACACACCAAAGAGCACCAGTACATAGCATAATACCCAATTTATCAGGAGCAGCCGACAGTCATACAATAGTGAGTCCACTAAAGGCAATATAGCAGTTGGCATGTTGGACTTTGGCTGGAGAGACCTGAGATTCCATGAGAAAGCAAAAGAGAGGGACGCAGCATGTCCCCAAATGGCATAGGACCACCAGTGCAAGATTTTCCAGGAGTTCCTATTCCTAGAACCAAGGAGAAACATTTTATCTCGAAGTCAACAAACCAGTTCTAGCAGTCTTCCTCTCCAGCAGGAGCAGGCCATTTGTAAAAGGATTGGGTCTTAATTGCTCATTCAAGACCTGAAATACTTTGCATCACAGCCGGGATAGCTCATATGTTGCTGGGAAAACCCATTCTCCCCCGCACCCTGCCCCACCCCCAGCTACTGTGAAGATTTCACCTAAGCGCAGAGGGAGCGGGGAAGCCTGACTCCGGGGTGGGGTGGGGGTGGGGGAGGCAGATGATGTAATCTTCGCTGCAAATCAAAACATCTCAGGGCTTCAACCCCGTGAGCCCTGGCTCCATGACGCCACTGGATCTGCAGAATCTAAAGCTCTCGTGTGCCCCAAAGTATTGTTCTGCCCACATCTGCCCTTCTGCTGTGCCCTGACCCTGGGCTGAGTTGCCAAGACAGGCCTGGCCTCTCTTCTCTCTCTCTGAGTTCAGCAAGTCTGCTTCCTTTGGGAAGATGCTCCCCCTGGCAGATTCAGGATAGCCCAGAACTGTACAGGACACCGCTGGTCACTGCACCTAGAAACAGGAGACTGTAGGGTTGGAGAAAGGGCAGCTAAAATGATCAAGGGGACTGGAGCAACTCCCCTGTGAGGGAAGGGTGCAGCAGCTGGGATCACTTAGCTTAGGAAAAAAATGCGTAAGGGGAGACATGACAGAGGTATACGAAATTATGCACGTGTGGAGAATGAGACACGTTTCTCCCTCTTTCATAACACTAGAACCCAACGGGGTCATCCCATGAAGCTTACTGATGGGAGATTCAGGGCAGATAAAAAGAAGACCTTCTTCATACAGCACATAGTTAAACTATGGAATTCGCTTCCACACGTAGTAATGGCTACCCATCTGGGTGGCTTTAAAAGGGGGCTGGACAAACTCCTGGAGGAGAAGGCTATCGGTGGCGACTAGTCCTGATGGCTACGTGCTGCCTCCAGTGTCAGAGGCTGTATGCCAATGTACACCAGTTGCTGGGGAACATGGGCGGGAAGGTGCTGTTCACTTCAGTCCTGCTTGTGGGTTCTGAGTCAATAGCTGGTTGGCCACTGTGTGAACAGACTGCTGGGCTGGATGGACCCTGGGCCTGATCCAGCATTGCTCTTCTTATGTTCAACCCAAACCAGATGCATCCCAGCTCCTGTCGGCGTTCCCTTAGGGTTTAATTTAAAAGCTGCTCTGCCACCCTTTGTATGTTTAGCGCCAGCAGTCTGGTCCCATTTTGCTTCAAGTGGTGCCCGGCCCTCTTGTACAGGCCCGGCTTGTCCCAAACGGTCCCCATGCCTAGCAAATCTGAACCCCTCCTCCCTGCACCACCGTCTCATCCCTGCATTGAGACTCCTCTGCTTCGCCTGTCTAGCTGGCCCTGCGAGTGGAACAGGTAACATTTCGGAGAAAGCCACCTGGGTTGTCCTGGATTTCAACCTCCTACCTAGCAACCAAAGTTGGCTTCCAGTACCTCTTGACTACATTTCCCTACATCATTGGTGCCAAGAAGGACCACAACCACTGATTCCACCCAGCACTGTGTACTAGGCTATCCAGATGGCGTGTCATATCCGCAGCCTTCGCACCGGGCAATTTACCATGCTACCTGAAATGCCACCTGTTCCATGCACAGGGCCAGCTAGACAAGCAGCGCTGAGGAGTTAAACAATTCTCAGTGAGCCTGCCATGTTGTGCAAGCCAGGTGAATGGGTTGGATCCAGACTTAAACTGGATCAACTGCTCTAGCGGAAGTGGCCCTCCCTGCTCCTTACAACAGCAGCCCCGCCAGTCCCCTGAAAATGCTACACAGAGAGTCAAGAGACCCTGCTGAATGGGGCGAGCTGTGGTGTGAGTGGGAGAGGGGATCCCCCAAAATCGAGTGGAGCAACCTTCTGCAATTGGAGCCTTTCTTTCGAGAAAGGCAGATCCTGGATCCAGCTCATTTGCTGTTCAGTGTTTTTAGTTGTAATGCTCATAAGGAAGTGTATCGGGCCAATAAAATGTGTTGGGACAACATCAACTTTTTTTTTGTGCGTCTTTGAGATTCTCTCCCTCCAACTCTACTTTCGGTTATTGGTGCCTTCCCTCCTTTAGGTTTCCTTGCAAACCTTACATCAGCAAGATGGGATGCTAATAATGCATCCCCCCTGGCCAGTGGAATCTGTTTTATGGTTGTGATCTCTTGTTTAACCCTTGGCCTCACAGCCCTGATCTAAATCTCCTCCCAACAGAGGCAGAATCAGCCATTATTCTTGCTTTGTTACATTGGGGAAACTGACACTAACAGTTTAGGATTTTTCTCCTGAGACACTGGTGGAACTGGAAATTCAAAACAGGAAGGGATTTGAACCCAAGGCCAAGTCTGTGATCATAGCTCTTGTCTGAATGCAGTAATTACGGTTCTGTCTTTTAGAAGTCCATCGGGGGTGTTGGCTTGCAATTCTACTCAAATCTTCAATAGTCAGGATAGGAGGAAATTTCTGCTAGGAATATGGGTAGTGGGGCTAAACTGTTGATCAAAAATATGCAGCTTGGTAGACTGCCATAACATGTGTGGTGCAATTGCAGTTTATTTTGAACATCTTTCCCCACATTTTGGGATGCACCCATTCAAAATCGAGCAACCAGCTGACATGGCAGTCCTGAACTTACTTACTAGGGAGTAAATGCCACTGAATACAGTGGAACTTGCTCTTAAGTAAGCCTGCATTGGATTGTGCTGCACATCAGTTCTCTGTGTATACTGTATTGCGTTGCCGATATTCTGTTGCAGGATGTTGAATGGCCATTCTTCATCTGAACTGGGGGTCTGCCTAGAGTTAAAAAGGTAAAGGTGTCCCCAACCAGTCGTGTCCAACTCTAGGGTGCGGTGCTCATCCCCGTTTCTAAGCCGAAGAGCCAGCGCTGTCCGAAGACGCTTCCGTGGTCATGTGGCCGGCATGTCTGAACACTGAGGTGCATGGAACGCTGTTACCTTTCCCGCCGAGGCGGTACCTATTTATCTACTTGCAATTTCTTGCTTTCGAACTGCTAGGTTGGCAGAAGCTGGGACTGAAGATGGGAGCTCACTCCGTCACGCAGCACTCGGGTCTCGAACTGCTGACCTGCCGACCTTCCAGTCTGCAGTTCAGCGTCTTAACCACTAAGCCACCGCGGCCCCTAGAGACACGATGTTAAATGTGTTTGAATCTAACCTGCAGCGTTTTAAAAATGCAAATTGCATCAGCTGGGTGGAGGGGCTGATAATAGGATCAAAGCAGGTGTAGAAGAGGGATTTAACCTTTCCCTTCTCTGCTATGGTCTCTTCTGTGGGGGAAGCCCTCCCTCCCACATTGGTGGCCAAAGCCTGGTTCAGAAGGGGGTCCTTAGCCCCTTCCTGTTCTGTCCCAGTGCTAACTTCCTGCTTCAGCCCTAGCTGACCCAATGATCAGTCCCCTCTCCCAGCTGATGCAATTTGCATTTAACCCCCACCCTGCACATTAGCTGCAAAGATGCATTTTTAATATGGGGTATAGTTTGGCCATAAGACAGCGGCTCTGTGTTGTTGCTGGTGTAGTGAGGTTGCTAAAAGCAGGAGCTGGGAATCATTAGCTGGCCTCAGACAAGAAGCTGTTCTTTCAGCCCCCACCCTGCATCTTCTGTATGGGGATGGAAACCGACCTAACTTTCAGGGTTGTTGTAAAGTTCAGTAGAAAAATGCATGTCATGTGCTTTGCACATTCTAGCGCTATATAAAATATTAAGCAATGTTGTTGGTTTCTGTCTGATAGAATCTAAAACCAGGAGCTCCCCCACCCCAATCCTAAACTTGTTTATTCAGAAGTAAGTTCCACTGAGCGCAGAATTTCCCATTAAATAAATGCCAGATCCATGCCTCATGCCATATCGATACGATCCCATCATGGTGACACTATATCCCTCTGGCGCGTTTATACCTCATAGCCCACACAATGACGTCTGTTGCAGTATTTTGGGTAATAAGGAATAAGAATTGGGAAATAATGCTAGAAAAGTGGTATATGGGATGCGTGATGTGCTCCAACAGTTTTCAGTGCACTTCAATACTGATAAAAAGCACTAGCGTAGATCTAACCAAGGGGAGTTGTATGAGCAACTTTGTGGCCCGGTTCAGACATAATGGTTCAGCCTTTGGACTTGTGCACTCTGATTTCCCCCTCTGTGCAAACCACAGTTTCCTTGATCTGGATGTCATGGCAAACTCTATTTTCTTTAAATCATTACACAGCTTGGAGTCAGAAATCATTTGTTGATCTGTTGCAAATTGTCCATCATTAGTCTAGAAGGGGGATGGTGGGCTTGCGATTCATCACAAAAGAGGGCATAAAATATGCATATGTTAATTTATATGTTTAAATGCAAATTTAGAAGTTATTACTATAACTTAAATAGAAGTACAATACATCTCACCACCATGTGCGCCTTGCTCTGTTTGCTGCCCAGGGGCTGTTGATGGGCATCTTCAAGTTCCAGTTCTTCCTTCTGATGGTTCTTTATATCAGACTTGGATTGGATGGCCCTTCAAATGACTGTCCTCTGTAAAAGAGGAGACATGACCACCCTACTAGTAGACTGTGTGCCCTGGAAAATGGTCCAAGCCTGACACGTCTTCCCATATGCCAGCCTTCTCCCACCTGGTGTCCTCCAGGTGTGTTGAGCTGCAACTTGCAGCCAGCATGGTCAGTAGGAATAGGGAGACAATTTTCTCCCCCTCTCCTAATACTAGAAGCCCTTGAGGTCCTCCCGTGAAGCTAAGTGTGGTGGGAGATTCAGGACAGATCAAAGGAAGGACTTCTTCACACAGCAGAGAGTTAAACAATGGAATTCGCTACCACAAGATGTAATGATGGCCACCGATTTGGATGATTTTAAAAGGGGGTTAGACAAATTCCTGGAGGAGAAGGCTATCATTGGCTACTAGTCCTGATGGGGAAGAGCCATAGTTCAGTGGCAGATGTCTGAACCTGTCTTCCCAGAGGCAAGGGACAAATCACAGTAAAGCCTTTTATTGCCATAATTCCAGGAATTCGCTATAAGCCTTTACAATCCCAATAAAGATCTACAGTTCACAGTTCACAACAAAAGTCCTTGACCAGGTTCAGTTCATGAGCATCACAACTAAAGACTCAAACAGCCCTGGGTTCAGGAGACAGAACACACCCAGAGAGGTTCAGAGAGTTCTAGTGAAACTCTCACAAAAACCATTCTGTTTGTGTTTCATGGATCGTCAGGTGCCTTTCGTTCCGCCGTCCATCCGCTGACAGAACCAGACTTTTAGTTTCTGAATTTGCGCAGATGCGAATTTGTGCAAATGTGCACATGCAAAAATGTGCAAATTCCCCCCAAATGTGCAAATTCCCCCCAAATGAACATTTTCATGCTACAGTCCATGGGGGAATGTGCAGTTTTGGCTGAGCTTTTTAATTTTCCCCTATTTTTTCTACATCGAAATTTGCACAACATTCCCAATGGTTAGAAAAACAGTCCGCAAGTCTGTGGAATCCGCCTGACAGAAGAGAAGCTGCTACAGGATCTATGGGTCGGATTCTTAAAAATCCAAACTCATTTGATTCCACTGCAGATTTCTCCAACATGCCTATCTCCATGTAGGGCAGGAAAAACTCCTGCCTATAACCCTGGGGAGCCGCTGCTGCCAGTCAGTGTCAACAAAACTGGGCTAGATCAGGGGATCAGGGCGGTGGTGAACGCCTCCCTTGAGGAGGGAGTGATGCCATCAGCCCTCAAGGAGGCAGTGATAAGACCGCTCTTAAAGAAGCCCTCCTTGGATCCTCAAATTCTGAACAACTTTCGCCCAGTCTCAAATCTGCCATTTTTGGGCAAGGTGATTGAGCAGGTGGTGGCGGTGCAGTTGAAGGCACACTTGGAAGAAACTGATTATCTAGACCCATTTCAGTCAGGCTTCAGGCCTGGGCATGGGACAGAAACGGCCTTGGTCGCCTTGGTGGATGATATGAGGAGGGCTCTGGATAGGGGTGAATGCTCCTTCCTTGTTCTCCTCGACCTCTCAGCGGCTTTTGATACCGCTGACCACGGTATCCTCCTGGACCGCCTGGAGGGGTTGGGCATTGGAGACACCGTATTGCGGTGGTTCCAGTCCTTCCTCTCTGGCAGGTACCAGAGGGTAGCACTGGGAGAGGTTTCGGACCCGTGGCCACTTACTTGTGGGGTGCCACAGAGTTCCATCCTCTCCCCGATGCTATTTAACATGTATGTGAAGCCGCTGGGGGCTATCATCAGGAGGTTTGGGGTGCAGTGTCATCAATATGCCACGCAGCTCTACCTCTCATTCAAATCTTCACCAAGGTTGGCCATAGAATCCCTGTCCAAATGTCTGGAGATGGTGAGTGGCTGGATGGGGAGGAATAAGCTGAAGCTGAGCCCTGACAAGACCGAGGTACTTTTGGTGGGAGACAAGAGGAGGCTAGGGGATGTTGACCTGGTGTTGAATGGGGTACGGCTACCCTTGAAAGACCAGGTCCGCAGCCTGGGGGTCATTTTGGACTCCCAGCTGTCCATGGAGGGTCAGGTGTCAGCTGTGAGCCAGACAGCGCTGTATCAACTCCATCTGATACAGCGGCTGCGCCCCTTCCTTCCCAAACATCTGCTCCCATCGGTAGTACATGCCCTGGTCTCCTCTCGTTTAGACTACGACGGAAGCTTATTAAAGAGGGGGCATGACGGAGTTCCCTAGGGAGGGAGTTCCACAGAGTGGGGGCCACCACAGAAAAGGCCCTCTCCCTCGTCCCCACCAGTCTAGCTGTCCTGGCTCATGGGACAGAGAGAAGGCCATCCGAGGCTGATCTTGTTAAGCGGCCTGTCTGGTGCTGCTGGAGGCGCTCCTTAAGATAGGCTGGGCCGGAACCATATAGGGTTTTAAAGGTCAAAACTAATGCGCTCTACGTGGGGTTACCCTTGAAGACGGTTCGGAAACTGCAGCTGGTACAGAACGCGGCGGCTCGCCTGATTAAAGGCAGCCACCGGCGAGATCACATCACTCCAGTGCTGAAGGAGTTGCACTGGTTACCAGTTGTTTTCCGGGCCAAATTCAAGGTGTTGGTTTTGACCTTTAAAACCCTATATGGTTCCGGCCCAGCCTATCTTAAGGAGCGCCTCCAGCAGCACCAGACAGGCCGCTTAACAAGATCAGCCTCGGATGGCCTTCTCTCTGTCCCATGAGCCAGGACAGCTAGACTGGTGGGGACGAGGGAGAGGGCCTTTTCTGTGGTGGCCCCCACTCTGTGGAACTCCCTCCCTAGGGAACTCCGTCATGCCCCCTCTTTAATGAGCTTCCGTCGTGCATTAAAAACGTGGTTGTTCAGGCAGGCATTTGGGGTGGGTTAGGGTATTTTAGAAAATGTTTTTATGGTAGAATTCTATTGTTTTAAACTGTTTTATTGTATGTTGTACATCGCCCAGAGTGGCTGGGTGACCAGCCAGATGGGCAATTAATAAATTTAATAATAAATATAAATAAATAAATAGATGGACCAAGTCAGACTCAGTAGAAGGCAGCTTCCAATGTTCCTATGGCTATGTGCTACCTCCAGTATCGGAGGCAGTTTTCCTCTGTACACCAGTTGCTGGGGAACATGGGCAGGAGGGTGCCATTGTGCTCATGTCCTGCTTGTGGGCTTCCCATCGGGGCATCTGGTTGGCCACTATGTGAGCAGAGTGCTGGACTAGGTGGACCCTGGGTCTGATCCAGAACGGGGTCTTTGGATGCTCTTATGGTTCAGAGTTGTAGTCCCTGGTCTCAGGGCGCCAGATGGGAGAAGCCTGTTCATAAGCTAATTGCACACATTGTCCGGAGAAAAAGGTCGCCTAGCGCAGGGGTGGGCAGCAAGCAGGTAGAACTGGATCTACTGGTAGTTCTCTGGGCAATTTGCAGTAGGTCAGCAAGGATTTCTGACTCCCAATTATTTAAAGATAGCAGCAACCAAATGTTCTCCCTCGCCCTCAGTTATTCTGCTGAAATGAAGAAATCTGGGGTGGGAGAGGGGTAACCAGGCATGGATTTCTGTATGGAAGGGCTGTGAGCTCTGTTCTGGGACTCAAAATAAATTCTTGGGCTCACAATCCTTCTATTCTAAGTCTTCATCTTTTCCACCAGGCTCTGGCTGGTGGATCTCGAGGTTCTACTCCTACCCACCCATTTTCTAGCGTGTTGTTTCTCTTTGGCCAAAGAGGTAGTTCAGACATGCCTCTGAACACCAGTTGCTGAGGGATACAAGCTGGAGGGTGCTATTGCATTCATGTCCTGCTTGTGGGTTTCCCATGGCCAGAATAATGGTCTAGAGAGGCCTTTGGTCTGATCCAGCATGGCATTTCTTATGCTCTCTGTTCACTGGGCCTCCTTTGTCCTGATAGCTCCCTCTTAAATATAACACATTTCTTTGTCCAATTTTAAATCACCCTCAGAGCTTCTAGCATTAATTAAGTCACTGTTCACATACTTTTATTAGCAAGTACTGGGGAACATGTAAACTTTCCTGTAAACCTTCTCATGCCAAATCCCGTTGTCATTTCCAGATTAACTGTTCCCCAGGAAACTGCTGGTCTGAATTGCACCTGCCATTACACCAGAACAGGCTTCCCCAACTTGGGGTCCTCCAGATGTGTTGGACTGCAACTCGCATAATCTCCAAGCATCCTGGTGATGATGGGAGTTGCAGTCCTACACACCTGGAGGGCCTCAGGTTGGGGTAGCCTGCCTCAGAGTGATTCTTGACAAGGTCTGGTGCTCTGTTGACATGCACACGCCGCTTAAAAGGCGGCCATTTGAAACCACCAGCAGAAACACTTTGCCCTTCACTTGAACTGGAAATCTGAAACAAGCCAAGCAAGTCTATTGCACCCTCTCCAGCATCTGCAGACACACAGCATGATAAACTGCTCTATCTGCACTGCAGATACGTATCTATTTTATACCATATTAATGGTCCATGCTTTCCCTAAAGAATGCTGGGAAACGTAGTTTTGAGAGGATGCTTAAAACTAGTGATGATGGGAGACTGTGCTGTTCCCCATGGCCCATTGGGATTAAGTTGTATTTTCTTCCTGGAATACAGGCCTCCAGTCTTACTCGGACAGTAAAATTCTACTTCTGAGTCATCATCCATTTGCTTTAATGACTAGTCATGCAGCCATTCGTCTGTTATGCCTCACCCTACTTACTTTCTTCCCATGCTGGAGATGGTATTCGATAAGAACATACTCGATAAGAACATGTTCCCATTTGTGGGGCTCACACATTCCAGTGTAGTTGTTACAAATCTCAGAAATGCTTTCACTGTTGGCTTTTCTACATGAGGCTTTTAACCCACACCTTTACCGAGGCTTCTAGTTACAGATTCTTTGTGGGATTAAGATCGGCTCCTTTACATGGTTTTTTTTTTTTCCTGGGGGGTTCTTTCTCTGCTTTTCTATATGCTCCATTGCACAACCAGTAGGTGGCCTGGTGGTATAGTGGAATTGCGCAAATATACTAGGTTTCATGCCGCCATGCCAGATATACCAGATTTTCCTCGTTAGGCAAAAACAATGCTAAAATGGTTGCAAAGCACAGGAGAGGCCCTGGAGGATGACAACATCACTGCTGCTAGGTTTTATTGTGGTTGTATTGTTATATTGTGGTTTTAATGTTCTATATATTTTAAATTGTTTTATTGTGTGTTGTTTGGTTTTAATTTTTGTGAACCGCCCAGAGAGCTTCGGCTATTGGGCGGTATAGAAATGAAATAAATAAATAAATAAAGGACCCACAAACTACTGTGAGTGAGGAATCGCGAGCACACAATAAAAGCCTTGTGTAGAAAGGCTCTATCTCTGACTAAGAGCGCAATCCAGCTGAAGTTTAAACTTCGAAAGTTTAAGTTAACCTCCTCGCCAGCCTCTTTCCCACCATTGCTCCCATTGGCTTGCTTGACAGGTAGAGAGCCAGGGAGCAGGCAGGCCGGGGCATCTCCCGCTCCTCCATCTCCCCACCACTGTTGTCTGGGCCACAGCGAGAGGCAGGTGAATAACCAGGTTGCCGCGGTGGTGAAGAGGAGGAGCAGCTCCAGAGAACTCTTGCCAGTGGGCCCTGACTCTGCCTACTGTTAAGGAAATATCCAGGGCAGCTTAGGTTGAACAGTCAGAAATTTATTAAAGCGCATCACGGCCGTGGGAGAGACAGTCGAAACTGTGTCTCCCCCCACCAAAAGAAAACAGGATGCGTTTATACAGACTAAAAGTTGGAGAACAAAGAAAAACACACTACACACGCTCAGAAACCAATTAGTACTCAGCACAGTCTTACCAGCACAGCAGCCTTCTTATGTTTAGGGATGAGTTACTTAGGTGGAGAGGAATTTCTTGCTTATGAGCAAATTATAACTACCTTCTCATGGTCACACGTGCGCATGCACACACACACAGACATGCTCAATCCCATCAGGCACTTCGCCTGAACCAAACTACTTACGAGGCCTAGTCAGGCCTACTTTCACACCAGCCTTGACGCCGGCCCCGCCTCAGAGGGCTTTTTCCATCTCAAAATGGTTGTGTGCACTGGCCGTGTGTGTGTGTCTGAGGAGAGAAAGACAAAGGTATGACCTCCCTTCATCAGCTGCAGAACGTTATGCTTTTGCATGAAGGTGATCCCTGGAATTGTTGTTACTGGACTGCTGGGAAGAGAATAGAGATGAAGCAAAGAAGGTGTCAGGTTTCCCAATCCCCCCCGCGCACACGCTCAGGCATTCTGACACCGGACTCCCAAATCAGTGAGAACTCTTTATTGCAGGGAATCCCACGGCAAAAGCTTAATGTTACACTCTTCAGAAATCAACTAAAGGCTCTCTGAAATTCCAGAACAGCCCAAAGCTGAACACTGCTACCGTGACTGAGATCTTCATCAACGTGGCTTCCCCGTTGCCGTCTCCACGGTTTTGAACACAAGGGAAGGAACTGGATTCCTGGCGTCCCTAACCCTGGTAATCCTTTCACGGGGTTCTAAACCCCAGACAAGGAATAGGAGTGATTCCTGGAATGACCCCTCAGGCAATCAAGGGATACATTTGAACTAACCTAGCAAACCTGCACCCATAGAGAGTCCAACTTTGAATCCTTTGTTGATAACGCCAGGCTACATGGTCAAGGCCCATCAAGATCAAGAGAAGGATAAACCCAGACACGCAAGGAGTTCCGTGCCACCGCTTTCGCACTGGTAACTCCACACTGCGTGCGTCCAGGCGCAGGGAAGTCCAAAAGTCGTAGATCAAACCCAGCCTGCCAGGACGCTGAGCTGTTGACAAACGAAGACACACAATCCACAGCAAACAAGAGTTGAAATGTATGAAAACCCTCACAGTACTTTTCATGGCAAGCCCTTAACAATCCCAAGTTCCAGGCCATGTGCTGAGTGCCTCCAAAAGCCCGGACGATGATGGATCCAAACAGAGGAGGCTTCGGGCAATGAAGACGAGATGTTCCTAGCAAAGGCTCTCCGCCTTTGCATCAGCTTAAAAGGGCAGGCGTGACTGTAGGACACCCCCCCGGCTCCCCTGACAGACGAGGGCCTTTCGCCTCCCAGCAAGGCCCCTGCCGAAACAGGGCGGCACTGCTCAGCCCTCCAGCCGCGACGCTTCAGCCTGGGCGGCCCTTGTGCAAACCCCGGCCCACCTCTGCCAGGGGCTCACGGGCGGCCCCCAGCCTCCCTGCCTGCCACGGGTCGGGTGGCTCCCCCGGCTCCGCTCTGGGAACACTGGCAGAGAGACGCTCGCACAGATCCTGACATACCGGAGGCTGAACAGGCCCAGGCCCTTCCAGGAGGCTTCTCCTCAAATCCTGGCTAGAACCTACGAGGCCCACAGCGGTGCTGGAGCTGGGCCCTGACAGAGGGGACCACACTACAGAAACTGCTTCTCCACCCTTTCCCAGCAGGATGTGAAATTGGAAACAGGCCTGGAATAATTTTTTAGGGGAGCTCCCTTGGAAAGATCTAATTTACAGAGAGACCATCTGGTGGTGTAGTTAGAGTGTCAGCCTGGTAGAAAGGAGATACTGGTTCCAGTTCCCCACTCGGCCATGGGAAACCCTGGGCCAGTCGTCGGCTCTCAGCCAAACCTACCTCTCAGGGATGTTGTGAGGGTAAAATAACCCTTTGTTAACATTTGCAAAGCTGTGATCCATGGTTGCTGACTTCAAACCTTACAGCTGTGGCAGGGAGCCGACTCCCTCCAGCAACTCTTATTCTTTCATAAGAGAGACCGACAACAAAACTTTGCAGCTTGGAGCAGTGGAGGCTGGTGGCTCCGATGTCAGGGGGGCGGTGAATCCGCTTCGGGTTTCAGTCAGACCCAGTCAGAACTCTAAAGGAGCTGTCCAAGGTGCGAACTTGGAGAGCTCCTTTAGAGTTTTGACTGAAACCTGGAGCGGATTCACTGCCCCCCTGACATCAGAGCCACCAGCTTCTACTGGCGTGGAGTGCTCCTGTCCTTTCACAGGACACTCCGTTCCATCTACCTCACCCCCGTTTTTCCGTATAGCAGATGTGTTGAATTTCAGGCTTGTGGAACAAACTGGTCCCCAGATGGCCACGCCCCCTTCCCTAGGCCCCACCTACTTTCCCTGAGTGCTGATTGTTTGGTGGTTTCCTGGCTTTGTGTGGGTCTTTCCCCATTCCAAAAGGTTGCAATGCCTCTCCTAAGGCTTAGCTACCGGCACTAAGAGGCCTATCCTGGACAGCGATAACCTAACCACAGTAGTACATGCACTGGTAACTTCCCGATTAGACTACTGCGATGCACTTTACGTGGGGCTGCCCTTGAAGATGACTCAGAAGGTGCAGCTAGCGCAAAATGCAGCAGCTAGACTGCTGACTGGAACATCTTATAAAAATCATATAACACCAGTTTTAAAGGGATTGCACTGGCTGCCAGTATGCTTCCGGTTAGAATTCAAGGTTTTGGTGATGACATTTAAAGCCTTAAGCGGCTTGGGACCTCGATATTTGAGGGAGTGCCTCTATATATATATGCCTGCCCGAGGACTGAGATCTGTTGGAGGGGCCCTCCTCTGCGTCCCACGAGTTTGGGACATACACTGCAGTGGGAGCGGGCCTCTGCTGTGGCACTCCGGTTGTGGAATGCCCTCCCTTTGGAGGCCCAATTGGCACAGACATTGGTCTCATTTTGGCGCCAGGTTAAAACATGGCTTTTTACCAAAGCCTGTTTTAACGGTTTTATTGTTTTAGATTTTAATTGATTTTAGCTTGTTTAATGGTTTAATATGATTTTAGCTGCTTTAATTATTTATTATTTTATACTGTTTAAATTGATTTTATCTATACACTGACCTGAGATTTTAATGATACAGGGTAGGATACAAATGTTTTAAATAAAAATAAATAAAATAAATCATAAGAGCTTTAAGCTATAATCTGCTGGTATTTTTGGCATCTTGGCTTTGCCCCCTTTGCCTTTGGTCCCGCCCCCTTTGCCTTCGGCCCCGCCCACCATTGGAATGTGGCCCCTGAGATCTTATCCAAAATGGAACTGAAAGCAGTTAAATATGTCAGAAACCTCTGTCCTGGAGTGAAAAAAAGAGAATCCATTGTTGGAATAAAACGGCAAGCTTTGTTGATGCTACAGTATAAATCCACAGTGGGGCTGCAGTTACTGGTTATGTTTCTTGTCATAGAATCATAGAATAGCAGGGTTGCATGGGGCCTCCAAGGCCATCCAGTCCAACCCCCTGCTCAGTGCAGGAATCCCAAGTCAGAGCATCCCCGACAGATGGCTGTCCAGCCTCATCTTGAATGCCTCCAGTGTGGGAGAGCCCACCACTTCCCTAGGTCATTGGTTCCACTGTCGTATTGCTCTGACAGTCAGGAAGTTTCTCCAGCTTCCTGACTGGAATCTGGCTTCCCGTAACTTGAGCCCATTATTCCGTGTCCTGCACTCTAGGACGATCGACTTGAAGAGCGCTATCCTGTCTCCCCTCAGTCTTCTCTTCTCAAGGCTAAACATGCCCAGTTCCTTCAGTCTCTCTTCATAGGGCTTTGTTTCCAGTCCCCTGATCATCTTTGTTGCCCTCCTCTGGGCCCTCTCCAGTTTGTCTGCATCCTTCTTCAAGTGTGGTGCCCAGAACTGGACACAGGACTCCAGATGAGGCCTAACCAGTGCTGAGTAGAGGGGAACTAGTACTTCCCGGGATTTGGAAGCTATGCTTCTATTAATGCAGCCCAAAATAGCATTTGCCTTTTTTGCAGCCACATCACATTGTTGGCTCATATTCAGCTTGTGATCGACAACAATTCGAGCCATGTATCCCCCATCTTGTAATTGTGCATTTGGTTTCTTTTAACTAGGTGCAGAACTTGCCATTTCTCCCTATTAAATGTCATTCTGTTGTTTTCTGCACAGCGCTCCAGTCTATCCAGATCACTTTGACTTTTGTTTCTGTCTTCCAAGGCATTAGCTATCCCACCCAATTTTGTGTCATCTGCAAATTTGATCAGCATTCCCTGCACCTCCTCCTCCAAGTCATTAATGAAAATGTTGAAGAGCACTGGGCCCAGGACTGAGCCCTGCGGTACCCCACTTGTCACCTCTCCCCAGTTTGAAAAGGTCCCATTGATAAGCACTCTTTGAGTCCGATTCTGTAGCCAACTGTGGATCCACCGGATCGTTGTTTCATCTAGCCCACATCGAGCTAGTTTGCTCATCAGGATATCATGGGGCACTTTGTCGAAAGCTTTGCTGGAGTCGAGGTATATGATGTCTACAACATTCCCATGGTCTACAAGGGAGGTGACTTGATCAAAAAATTAGATCAGAATTGTCTGGCAGGACTTGTTTTTGACCAATCCATGTTGGCTTCAAGTAATCACTGCATTGTTTTCAAGGTGCTTACAGATGGATTGCTTTATCATCTGCTCCAGAATTGTCCCAGGGATTGATGTCAGACTGACTGGTCTGTAGTTCCCAGGTTCCTCCTTTTTACCCTTTTTGAAGATAGGGACAACATTAGCCCTCCTCCAGTCATCTGGCACTTCACCCGTCTGCCATGATTTCTCAGGCAGTGGTTCTGAAAGTTCTTCTGCCAGTTCCTTTATTAATCTAGGATACAGTTCACCTGGCCCTGGGGATGTGAACTCATTCAAAGGAATTAGGTGTTCCTTGACCATATGCCTATCGATCTCAAGCTGCAATCCTGCTCCTTCAGCCTGTACTTCGCCATAGACGCTCTTTCGGGAGAAGAGGAATTGAGCACTTCTGCCTTTTCTTTGTCATCTGTTATCATTTTGCCATCCTTATTTAATAGCTGAACCACCATTTATTTCCTCTGCCTTTTATTATGCACGTAGCTGAAGAAAGCCTCGTTGTTGCTTTTAGCATCCCTCGCTAACCTCAGCTCGTTCTTAGCTTTAGCCTTCCTGACACCATCCCTGCAATTCTGTGCTAACTGCCTGTACTCTTCCTTTGTTGCTTAGCCTTCCTTCCACTTCCTATATGTGTCCTTTTTTGTTTTCAGGTCATCTCTAAGCTTTTTGTGAAGCCATATTGGCTTCTTCTGTTGTCTTCCACCTTTTTTTCTTGTTGGAATTGTTTGTGATTGTGCCTTGAGAATTTCCTTTTTAAAAAATTCCCACCCATCTTGGACTCCTTTTCTCGTTAGAGTCGCTTGCCATGGGACCTTACTGATCATTGTTCTGAGTTTATTAAAATCAGCTTTCCTAAAATCCAGGGTACGTGTTTGACTACACTCGGCCTTTGCTTCCCTTAGCACCAAGAACTCAAGTATAACATGGTCGCTTTCCCCCAGAGTTCCTGCAACTGCTACTTTATCCACTAAGTAATCTCTGTTGGTTAGGCTGAAGTCAAGGAGAGCCAATCCTCTAGTTCCTTCCTCCACTTTCTGTAGGAGGAAGTTATCTGCAGTCATCCTGAGCTTTTCTGCACGAGGCATTTATTATGTGCTCGTCATTCCCTACTCCCAGTTGTTCATGGGTTCTTTAGACAACAATGTGACCCTCCAGTTTTGCTTCAGCAAAACAGCACTTTCAGAGAGTTTTTTTTTTTTTTTTAGAGCAGGGAAAAAGGGGTATTATTTAAAGAAAGCAAAAGAAAGTGCAGTTTCCTCTTGTGTATTTGTGTTATTTTGCTGTGCCACATTACCATCTAGAGGTTATGTAGCGGAAAAGCAGGAAAGGAAAGGACACTCCTTGTGTCATGTTCAGATCTCAGATCTGTGACCAAACCCTGTGTAGATATACCGTGACAAATCTGTGTAGATATAGTGGATTAACAACCTAGTGTAGAAAAGTTCCCTATCTCAGGCAGGGTATCAAAGAACTAGGAAATTGCAAAAATGGGCAAACAAAATGCTCAATGCTTTTCCTGCAAAGGGAGGCAAAAATAATTTGGGGCTTCTTTGGTTTAGAACTGGGGTGGGCAATTTGCGGCCCTCCAGATACTTTGTCCTACAACTCCCATTATCCCTCACTATTGGCTATGCTGGCTAGGGCTGCTGGGTTGTAGGCCAAAACATCTGGAGGGCCACCAGTTGCCCAACCCTGGAAAAAAGGCAAAGCGGAGGCTTACAAAGCTAGGAATGGTGTGGAAAGATGAAAAGATCTCTCCCTACCCATGACATTAAAACGTGTGTGTGTGCCAGTCCCCCAATGAAGCTGAAACAGTAAATAGTCCTGTGGGACCGTAAAAGACTAATGATTTTAACTGGCGAGAGAAATCCTTCCATTGGGAGTGGAGAATGTATGGCAGTTGCAGAGCAAAAAAACTGTAGCTCCTGTCCGGACAGCATGAAGGGAGGTGTGCTGCTCCCCCCCTGCAAAGAAAAGTATTTCCAATGCAGCTTCCACACTGTGCACTTATTCAATGCAACAAGCATCAAAGAGTCCCTGGTGATGAGCCCCCCTTCCCTGCCTCGTTCTTACATTCACGGGAGGGGATGCGCGCTGGAGAGCCTGCGGCGGGACCGTTGGCTAGCAAACAGACCACCTTCTATTCAGCGAAGGCCTCACTCAGCAAACACAAACCTGACTGCTGTCTTTTTCCTTTTTTGCTGGTTGCAAAATGATGGAGCCAACCCAGGTGACTGGAATGTGAGGGATTTGGAAATGGGGGGCGGGGGGGTAGCCGGCGGAAATTAGACACCGCCTGGACAGAACTTCAGCCTTACGAATGGAATAAATTTCAGCCACTGACGTCTGTTGCTGCCACCAACGGACATCTCAGTTGGGTAGAAAGTATGGACTTTTTTTTAATGTTTCGCCCAGGCACTTGGGGCCGTGGAATCTGTCAGTCAAAGAACATGCCACACTTTGGCCTGCTCAAAATCGCCTTTCGGAACGTTAGGCTCCTTCTCTGAGAGCAAGCTCAGACGTTCGGATTCTGAGAAAAAGCTGAAGCAGGCAGCTTTCAGGAACAGTTTTGCATTGCAGAGGTGGAAGGGGGATCAGGCTGCTCCCCCCCCCCCGTCCCCGCCATGATGGAAGAAAGATGGCCACCATTCCTGAAAGCTGCTTTAGCCACTGGAGGCTGGTGGCTCCGGTGTCAGTGGGGCGGTGAATCTGCTCTGGATTTTACTCAGAAGCAGCCAGAACTCTGAAGGAGCTCCCCTAGGTGCTTCGCAGTGGGAGGGTTAAGCTTCACACCTTGCAGAGCTCCTTCAGAGTTCTGGCTGCTTCTGACGGAAACGCACCGCCCCACTGATAACGGAGCCCCCAGCCTCCACTGGCTTCATGTCATTTGTATGTATGCAGGGCTGATTTCTGGCTCTGAAGAATGGTTTCAGGGGCTAAGGTGTGGTGAGCCTTGGCTCAAATTAAGCTCTGCTTTGCTCCCTGATAGGCTATCTTTCTTGGTTCATGAGGACTAGCTTGCTGTGAGGGAGAATGTCCACTTGTTTGCCTCTGCACCACACTGCCTTCTCCCTGCTGTTTCTTTGAAAGGCCTTCAGATTTCACCCTGAATGGTGCCTAAGCTTGGAATACCCTTTAAAAGACGGTTTGGTATCACCTCCACAATAAGCCCCTCGTCATGGGACTTGACATATTAGCTGCACATCTGCAGGACATGGAAATATACACAGATACAGGCGGGGCTAATAAATAGCTGGGTTGATAGGATGTAATTATTTATTATTTGTATTGCATTTCGAGCATGCTTTGTCCTGCTTTTCAGTTGCAAGCAACCTCTCCAAAGCAGTTTACAGTGACATTAAATCGAAATCTCTGTTTAAAAAGTTTGTAGAATAAAGATAATGGGTTGGGTCCAGATGGGGGCGTGAGCAACTGCGCTGGCGGAAATGGACTCCCGTCCCCCTCCCTCAGAGAGTCAGGCGGCCCTGCGGAATGGCGTGAGCTGCGGTGTGTGCGTGCGGGGGGAATCTCTCTAAATCAAGCACGGGGGCGGGGGTCCTTGATTTGGGAAGGGAATTCCAGAGCCTTGGGGCAGCCACCAAGAAGGCCCTCTCCTGTGTTCCCACCAGGCGAGCCTGTGATGGTGGTGGGACCATGAGAAGGGCCTCCCCTGAAGATCTCAGGGCACGAGCAGGCTCACAGGGGAGAATACAGTCGTTCAGATAACCTGGACCCGAGCCGTATAGGGCTTTATAGGACATGACCAGCACTTTGAATTGTGCCCGGAAACAGACTGTTAAAACAGTGAAGCTGTTTTAACAGGGGAGTTGTATGCTCCCTGTATTTATTTATTTATATTTATTTATTTATTTATTCTTTCATTTCATTTCATTTCATTTCCATACCGCCCAATAGCCGAAGCTCTCTTCAGCAGCAGTCTGGCAGCAGCTCTTTGAACCAGCTGAAGTTTCCAAACACTCTTCAGAGACAGTCCCACATAGAGCTCATTACAGTAATCCAAACGGGATGTAACTAAGGCATGTGTCACCATGGCCAAGTCAAAAAGAGCTAATGATGTCAACATTCTGTAGAAGAGTAGTGAAAAGGTTGTGACCTGTATTCATTGATCAATTGCATTGTTACCTCTTCCTTCCTTTGAGAAGGTCCAGGCAGCATACAGTTGCCTACAGGGGGTTATTTTCCATCAGATTTCAGCAGTGGCTTACCTCCATACACAGCACTTTGGGACGTCCAGAGCCCTCTTGTGCATCAAGGAGACCTGGGAGGGAAAGAGTCACCTCTTTCATCTCATGGGTGTGTGTGTGTGTGTCTCTGTGTGCGCGCTCATGGCCTCTTGCTCCTATCGTCCTCTTTCACATTGGCAGAGTGTTAAGGGGAAGGTATTTCTTGCATTTCATTCCCCTCTGAGCTCGCTGCTTATATTTCCCCCCTTCTCCATCCACCTGTGCCTCTGTCTTTGTGTCTGTTTGTCTTTCCCTCCCTCCTCCTCTGTGTGTATGTTTAGGCAACTGAAGTGTTTTGAACTTCAGGTGTTTTGGACTACAACTCCCATAATCCCTGACCATTGTTCATGCTGGCTGGGGCAGGTGAAGCTGTAGGTCAAAACATCTGAAGAGTGCCAGGTTGCCTCCCCTTGGGTTGTCAGAATACATTTGTTAGCCATCAAGGCTAACAAGACTCTTTGTTGCTCTGGGAAATGTCACAGCAGGTGGTTGTCTTGTCTTTCACCATGCAACAGAAAGTCAGAAGCAGGGAAAGAGATACACACTGCTTCTGACCCTCTCAAAAGCAGCACAAAGGGATGGAACCGCCCTCCTGCTGCTGCTCCTCTTTGAGTTTTGTGTGTGACCGAGGACTGAGAGCAAGCAAGCCGCCAGTAATGGCTCTCCACTAAATCTGGCCCAAATGTGTGGTTCTCTGTATCCACTGAACTGTCCTGGAGTTGCATGGAGAATTTTGGTTGACCTCAGCCTTGATTCTTTGTTTTTCTTTTCCCTTGTCATAGGAAGAAAACCGTCTACAAGAGTGTCCTCCTGTCCTTTGCTCTGGTGGTTGCCATGACCGTGCTACAGAGAGGCATGACACCCACTCAGTTCTTTCAGGGCCAGCAACAGAAAGAACTCCTTGCCCAGGAGCCCGTGAAAGCTCAGAAGAGGGACAATGTGATCTCCATCGCCAATAACTTCTGGAAGAAGGAGAACCCCGCAACCAAGGCTGAGGAAGTGACGGAGAAGCAGGTGACCTCATGGGACGTTACCACCATCAACTGCACAGCCAACCTCAACTTCAGCCAGGATGACTGGTTCAAAGGCCTGGAGCCCAACTTCCGTCAGTTTCTGCTGTACCGGCATTGCAGGTATTTCCCCATGCTCATCAACCATCCGGAGAAGTGCAACGGTGACATCTACTTGCTGATTGTGGTGAAGTCCATCATCACTCAGCATGACCGCAGGGAGGCCATCCGCAGGACGTGGGGCCAAGAGAAAGAGTTGGATGGCAAGAAGATTCGGACGCTGTTCCTTTTGGGCGTCGCCTCCAAGGAAGAGGAGAGGGCAAATTACCAAAAGCTGCTGGAATACGAGAACCACATCTACAGGGACATCTTGCAGTGGGACTTCTTGGACAGCTTTTTCAACCTCACCCTCAAAGAGGTGCATTTCCTCAAGTGGTTCAACATCTACTGCGACAACATCCAGTACGTCTTCAAAGGTGACGACGATGTCTTTGTGAGCCCGGGGAACATTGTAGAGTTCTTGGCAGACCAGAAGGAAGGCAACCTGTTTGTGGGCGATGTCCTCTTCAAGGCCAGGCCCATCCGCAAGAAGGAGAACAAGTACTACATCCCCAGTGCCTTGTACAACAAGAACAACTACCCGCCCTATGCGGGCGGCGGTGGCTTCGTTATGGATGGCCTGCTGGCCAAAAAGCTCCACAGAGTCTCTGAAACCCTGGAGCTCTATCCCATTGATGACGTGTTCTTGGGCATGTGTTTGGAGGTCCTTAAGGTGACGCCTGTGGCACATGCTGGCTTCAAAACCTTTGGCATTGTGAAAAACAAGAACAGCAAGATGAACAAGGAGCCCTGCTTCTTCCAGAGCATGCTGGTGGTTCATAAACTCCTTCCGCCGGAGCTGCTCATAATGTGGGATTTGGTCCACAGTAACTTAACATGCTCCAGAAAACTCTACGTCCTTTAGCTCTCCTTATCTTGGCCTGAGAGGAAAGCCAAGGGGAAGACGTTGGATACTAAGGGTTGTGAGAAAACTCCCAGAATCCTCTCTTCCAGCAATGTGGAAGAAGAGAGGAGAAACCATGTGGGAGGGGAAGAGAGGATCTGAAAAGCCATCCCTCTCTGTATTTAATTTGTTCCCCTTTGGGTGGGGCTTTTGGTGGGTGCTGAAAAAGGCCTGACAAAGATAGGCAGAAATCACTGAAGGGAGAAATGTTGGCAAGAGATAGAACTAGATGCTCTCAGGGGGAAGCCTGAAGATTCTGCCTCCAGCTTTCATGGGAGGTGATGGAATACTCACGGCAGCGAGAAGACAGGCTGCTGGGAAGAGATGCCCGTTTTTCTTTTTGTTCTTCTGTGGGGTTCTTCTCAGCTGAGGGCTGGCCCCAAAGTTAAAACACTTTGTGTGTGTGCATTTACTTTGGCATGCCTGTGTGAGAGGTAGAAAGGTCATCGGAGCAAGTCTTGAATCAACAGTTGAAGTGCAAATGTTTCAGCATTGTTTCCCTCCCTCCTGCCCCACTGAAAGTGCTCTGAGAGAGTCCAGAAAATTGCTCTTTTTCTGGTGGGAGATGAGTTACCTCAAATGCCAACATGCATTTTTGTGTGTGTCCCCCCCCCCCCGGAGGGGTGCACACCTGCCGATGTCATAGACTATCCTCATCTGATCCTGTCTCAGCTGAATAACGCTTCATTGAACCTGTGCCATCTGCAAACTCAGAATAAATTTACTTTTTTTTTTTTTTTTTACAAAACAAAGAAATATTGCCACCTGGAGAGAGATCCCTATAGGACAAGGGAAGGCAACATGTTGCCCCCGCCAATTGACTCCCCCCAATATTTTAAACCCTTTTTTTTGGTGTGCAAACCAAATGATGTATGTAGCTGCTGTGGAGCGCCACAAGGCTCAAAATCAGTTTGTTTGCAAGCTAATTTTGACCCTTTGGGGACTCTGTAGTAGGTATTGATTTCCTTTCCTTTTCATTATTCTTTTATTTCCCCCACCCCATTTTTGGCACCTGTGAATGTGTGTGTGGTCTATGGGGGGGATACAGGGGGGCAAAAATGGCCCCTGGTCCTCCCAAAGTTGCCCACCCCTGCTATAGGACTCAGAGATGGGCAATATGTGGCCCTCCAGACATTTTAGCCCTCAACTCCCATCAGCCCTAGCCAGCATAGCCAATGGTGAGGGATCATGGGCGATGCAGTCCAACAACATCTGGAGGGCCAAGTTGCCTCCCTGTGGTGAAAAAGAGGTACAGCCACAAAATGTCTTCCATTGGGAAAACTCGACATTCCCCCTTCCTCTGCGTGTCTGTCAGTCTTGCCACAGGGCCGTGTGTTTAGAAGCACAAGTCATGGCTGAAGAATTAACAGACTTAGTCTTGCCTTGTGCTGAGCTTTCCCTGTGAAACAGAAATACGTAGAACTGACCGAAGAAGGGACAGAGCAGTATCAGGCACAGGCTGTCTCTCTGTGCCCTGCCTGGCATCTCCTCCCCTTCTGCTCTTGTCCCAAGAGTGGAGACATGGCTGATCCCCCAGAACGCGAGGCTGCGTTTCACCGGACATGGGAGAGATCCCTTAATGCATCTCTCTGTGCAAGGTGTACAGCCTGACCCACGATGCAGAACCAGCATCTTGGATAAGGGTAGAACAACCTTTCCAACCTGGTGCCCTCCAGAAGTTTTGGACATCAATTCCCATCAGCCCCAGCCAGCAAGGCATTAGTCAGGAATGCTTGGAGTTGTAGTCCAAAACTTCTAGAGAGCACCAGGCTGGGGTAGGCATTGCCTCAAAAGGGCCACCCTGTGGCTGTTCGAGAGAGCTTAACGGTTGGATAGCTCTTCTTCCTTCCACCCCTCCCTGCGAAGGCTGGAAAGGCGACTGTGCTGAAATCGGAGGAGGATCCAGGCTTAGTCATATTTAGAGTAGACCCGCTGCAATGGACGCAACTTAAGTTAACCATGGGAAACTTCAGTTGCCTTGATTTCAGTGGGTCTACTTGAGGTGTGACTAGGTCCAGACCCAACCCATTGCTTCCAACACAGAACAATTCTCTCTCTTGCTCACATGTCCACATGCATTCAAGGAAGCACAGGTATGTTCATACATACACATACATCATGCTAGCCGGAGACCACCCCACTTCAGTTCCAGCCAGGTGTATTGTTCCAGTGCGGGGTGGGGGTGATAATGCAGGGCAGGAGAGATGGAAGCATTCTTGATAGCTTAACAGGAGGGCAGTGCCCCAAAGTGCTTCTTTCCCGCCCCTCTTGCGAATGATGCTCCATCTGGGCCTGAAGGATGCTGCTGTGTGAATGGCATTATGTGCATGGATGTACCAACGCAGCTAGGTATGCGACACAGAGAGAATAATGCTTCAGGGCCATTCTTGCTCCTTTGGCCTTGCGGTAACTCAGCCACCTGGTGCCACGGCCATGGTACTAATACATTGAATGGGGAGTCCACTGCAGAGTCTCACCCCTTGGCAAGTGGAGAAAGGGAGAAGGGATGCTCTGCAGCCCGCTAGAGTTGTCTAGGCCCCCCTTGGGCTTGGAGGGACAACCATGATCTCTCTCTGTGTGTTGTTGTTTGCCCTTTGTAATAGTCTGCGTGGGCAGGCCTGTGGAGCAGGGTTGGGCACGTTGTGGCCCTCCAGATGTTTTTGCCTACAACTGCCATTGGCCCTCACCAGCATAGGCAATGGGGAGGGATTGTGGGAGTTGTGGGCAAAAACATCTGGAGCATTACATGTTGCCCACACCTGCCATAGAGGGACTGCTGGGGTGGTGGTAGAAGTGGGGGCTCATGGATGTAGGTCCTCCTGGCCTTAGAAACTGCCATCTTGCTGTTCCCAAGCCAGTTATATGAGCAACACTGCAGCTACATTCCTGTCAGCGCTGTGGTACTCAACGCAACAGACCCCTCTCTGCATGCAACAAGGCTCTGATAAGACCTGTTCTTTACATGCCGCAGAGTGAGGAGGTAGAGTCCTGCGTTAGTAGAATGGATGGTGCCCTTTCAGCCAGCAGGTGTGTGCAACAGCATTTTTAAAAATGTTTCTTTACGTTTAAAACACATGCTCTAAGTTTAAAAGGTCAACACACACAGGCAAGGAGGGGAACCTGTGAACATGCTTCCTGGGTGAAAACCCAAGGACAGCATTATTTGCCAAGCAGAGTCTCACAGTGGAAGCAGCTCTCCAACTTTCCAGGAGTCACCTGGTATTGCACAGTTCCCACACCAGCGTCTTCTCCAAGGCACGCTGTGGCCTCATCGGTTTTTGCCACAGTATCTGCCCTGACTTCTCTGCTAGGAGCGCTGGAAATTTAGTCTGGTGAGGGGGATGAGAATTCTCTGTTGCCAATCCCCACTTTCCCCCCTCCCTGCTGAACTAGTTCCCAAAGGCTTCTACTGCCAAGCTATGTTATATTGCTACGGGAAGAAGAGGTGATTGTTAAACAGTTTAAGGATGTGGTGTAGTTAGACCTTCGGTGCCAGCCTAACATAAAGTTTCTCAAGTTCTGTAGTCCCTGTCCCTCCCGCCCACCCTGCAATCAAGAAATGTACAGGAAGCCTGTGTGAAAGTAGGAGCTTACTTAAAAGCAAATATTTTTCCAGCTTGATCCTGTGCACATTTACTTTGGTGCAACTCCCACTGGAGTCAACGGAGATTTGCTCCTGTAAGAAGTGCTCATGGATTTGCAGCAGTCGGTCGCTTCTGGAAGACAAAAGCCAAGTTGCAAAACATTTAACCTTGAGCCCACATTTAGCACAACAGCAGTGAAATCTGGAAAAACAAGTGTGCCAGGGTGAAAAAAAGCCTTATTGCCTTCTCACGTGCCCCGCCAAAGTACTGGCTTTGCACACAGATTTCTCTCCCCCTACACAATACTATAGATGTGCACAGACTGCGCATACCTTAGAATAGCCTTCCCCAACTGGGTGCTCTCCAGATGTGGTGGACTACAACTCCCATAGTTCCCAGCCAGCATGGGAATTATGGGAGTTGGAGTCCACCACATCTGGAGAGCACCCGGTTTGGGAAGGCTGAACTAGAGCTATAGACATGAAAGCAAAGCTTCATGATAGCTTAAATAGGTAGCTTTCAGACCATGTCCTGCTTGAGCCCTGGGGTCCCTTGGCTGCTTACTGGATTTGTAAGTGAGCAGGTCAGAAATGGGCACATTTCCCTGATGAGAGACCTTGTCCTCCAATATCGATTTCCCGTTGCATCGTGAAAATGCAGGATATGTCTTTAAGAGACAGATGTTGTCAGACTCCACCTCCCATCAGTCCCAGACACCATGGCCAATGGTCCAGCCACACTTTGATGGGTAGTCCAGCCACACTTTGAGGACCACACATTCTCCCCACCCCATGTGTCAAAGTACGTCCCACAGTCCTTCGTGTTACCCGAGTATTCCCTGGGCAGATAGGGCATCGATGTTTCTCGCAGGTAGAAAGCTTGAATACCCTTGGCCAACCATGCACACCTTGCTAATGTGCAAATGGCACTGTTCCCACATGATCTTGTCTCCAGATATTAATCCCCACCCTTGCCTTTTGGAGACAATTGGTGCTTTGCTTGGAGTTGCACATTGGCTGTGACCCAGAAGAGCTGTGCCCTTACAGCCTATTGGTTTAACTGGAACCCAACCACATATCCTTTTGCACGAGGTTACAGCCATCAGATCCAATGGCTTCCTCTTTGTCCCCAGATATGGCAATTTCTCCCAGGTCAATTTGAGGAGCGAGTCCTTTTCCTCCTTTGCTTTCCTACATAGCCTGTGGCTTGACTTGGCACCAGAGGACTCAGCTGGAGTGTTGGCTACAGAGAGGCCACCTTTGTTTCTGCTTTCTGCCTCCTTGGCACATTGTAATCTGGATTCTGTGCTTTGCAGAAGATTCTATCCAGGATTACTCAGAAGGAAGTCCCTCTGGGTTCAGTGGGTCTTGTTCCCTAGTAAATTGGCTTGGGATTGCAGTGTCTTTCTGACCCAGATCCTGGTTCACATGTGAGGGATTGGCTTTCATGCTGTCCTTCCATACAGTTCTTCTCCTTTTTCCTCCCCTTCATTTCTTTCTCTTTTTTTGCAACCCCTTTAAGGTTGCATAGCCCTTCATGTGTGCCTAAACTGTTGTCAGCAGCCCTGAGCCCTAGGGATCAGATGGGATGTAAAGCCAATTAATTAATACATCTTGGCAGGAGGAAAAAAGCAACAACACTCAAGCAAGTCCTCCTAAATAGCTTGCAGAAAAACAAAGCAAATCAATGTTCTTCCAAATGCATTTTTAACCCCCCCCCCCCAGCATTCCCAAGTATGGATAATGTGAATTTAGGATTTTTTTGATAGGGCAGAATTAAAGGCACAGCCAAGATTTACCCACCCCCATGTGTTTGTTTAAGATAATACTTAATTTACTTAATCTTCAATTCAATGCTACCTCTAATTTTGCTGTAATCAAAACTTGCTTTGTTCATTTCTATTGAAGTCAAGGGGACTTTGAAGTACTTAACTTTGACTGGACTGTGTTCACTAAGGGCACAATTTATGCATGTTTAGACAGAAAAATGCTACAAATCCCAGCATGCCCCAGGCATCCATGGTGGCTGGGGCATGCTGGGAGTTGGATCTTTTTCTGTCTAAACGTGCAGAGGATTACACCCTAAGTGTGGTAAATTTGGCAGGCTGGCAATTAATCTGACACCCTTAAAGTGTAACCCAACGAGAATCAAGATCACTCTTACTTTGACTGAAGCAGCCTACAAAGCTGGACTCAAAAGCTGAAACTTGGGTTACAGAACTCCTGAAACGTTACCAGTTTTTGAAGGGGTGTGTGTGCAATCTTATTTTCAGTTCTAGCCTCCACATTGGATCCAGGAGGTTGAATGAGTGGAAGTGTCAGGAATGAGGCGATTTTGACACACAACCCTTCCCCTGCTTAATATGCCAGGTGCTTGACCATCTGTCCAATGGCAGGGCCGGCTCCAAGAAATGACTCTTTGCGCTTTTGATGGACTGATGGCAAGAATTTCAGTGTACAGGATTGACTTATTGCTGTGAACTTGTTATTTATGACAGTTATTTTTCCGGGGGAAGGGGGGGAAAGAACAGCTAACTCCCCCCTCACAGAAGTTACTCATCATTCTTGCCCAGTTTCACTTCCAATGGGACAAATAGGCACAATATCTCGACCAGACCAGAGCCTGACGACCATTGCTTGTGGTGGAATCCTTCTGCGATCTATTTATGAGAAGACAGGCATGCTGCAGCCTATGCCTTTTAATTTATATGTCTCTACAGTATACCTGGATGCCTATTTATAGAGATGCTGCCCAACATTCAGTGTCCATGTGGGAGTGTCTGTGTGCGTGTCCACATGTGTTTGGGGAGATCTCTGTGTTGCTTTGACATAGTAGAGCTGTACAAATCAATCCTGTAGGATATATGAATATTTTGGTTTCTAAATAAAAGTTTTGTGTAAAAAAAAAAAACTCCCACAAACCTATAATGCACATTGGGTGCAAATGCCAAGCAACCTCGCTTTTCCATGCATCCCTACAAGGGCCAATGCATTCCTACAAGCTCCCCCAACAAACCAAACCTTCCCTGCAAATGGGAAAGGAGCAACTGGAGAGGGAGGGGAGGGGCCGTGGCTCTCTGGCAGAGCCCCCGCTTTGCATGCAGAAGGTCCCGGGTTCGATCCCCGACTTCTCCAGGTAAGGACGGAAAAAACTCTTGCCCCAAACTCTGGAGAGCCACTGCTGCCAGTCAGTGTTGATAGTGCTGGGCTGGATGGACCCAAATGGTCTGATGCACTATAAGGCACCTTCCGAACACCTAGTGGTGCAGCTTTCAGACCTTGTCCGTTATGGTCCTATGAGAAGCCCCTTTAGGTGACGGTGTATTGCTTCGGTTGGGAAGCATGCGGCTAACACGACTCTTCCTCCAGCCCCTCCACCACCCTTTCATGCTTCTACATTCCTGATACATTAGAGCAGGGGAGGGAAGCCACTGCCCTATTTGGCCCTCCCCAAGCGCCACCCCCTGGCCTGGGGAGACGAATGTTGCCTCAGAGGGGAGATAATATGGGGATTCTCCCATGCATGCCTTGACCTCCCAATAGTGGTGTGGGGAGTGGCACAAAAGGGAATCCCTTTGTTCTATCTGATCAGAGGTCAGAGATAACCTAGAGCTTCCCCTGCTCCACCAGGGCTTGCAGAACTGAGACATGCAAATCCTGGCCAAGTCGCTGCTTCTGCCTGTGCCTGGGACATGAATGGGGTGGGAAGGAAGAATTGAACTCAGCCAGGACTTGCAACTTGTAACTGGAATTTTTTCCAGTGTGGCTTCATCTGCAGTCAGTAGAAAGTGGCAACGGTTATTTCTGTGCCATGGAAAACTTTACTGGCTGACGTCTGCTCATCAAACTGTGATTGAAATATTGCAAGAGCAGATGGTGGTGACTGGTGTGTGTTTTTTGTGGTCTAACCAACTGGCAAGCCTAGTAAGATCAAGCGGTTTAGTCTTGCCTGGCTTTGCAAGACTTCGCTGTCATGCATATTTCTGTTTCACAGAGGGGGAAGGGAGTCAGCCACTTGACCAAGCCCTCTGATGTGAGAACATCGCAGGAGGAAGGATTTGAATCCTGCTCTCCCAGTTCTTTGGCACTGACTCAGACTGGAGCGATGATATGACACTGAACCCCATTAAACATCTTCCCAGAGAAGGGAGAAGTGATGGTTTGGAGGGCCCAGGGGTGACCAGGAGAGAAAGGGACATGGTTGCAGGGTGTGACCATAGAGTGCTGGTCGGTAGATCCATGTCCCATTACAATCTTCAGGCACTAGTAAACATAACCAAAGTGGTTTCTCAGATTTCATGTGATGGCCACCAATTTGGATGGCTTTAAAAGGGGCTTAGACAAATTAATGGAGGATGAGGCTATTGATGGCTACTAGTACTGATGGCTCTATGCTACCTTCAGTATCACAGGCGGTATGCCTATGTACACCTGTTGCTGGGGAACCTGGGTGGGAGGGTGCTTTTGCACTCACGTCCTGCTGGTGGGTTTCCAAAGGGCAGCTGGTTGGCCACTGTGTGGACAGAATGCTGGACTAGATGGACCCTTGGTCTGATCCAGCATTAGGGCTCTTTTGATGTTCTCACTGATTTGTTGTTGTTCAGTCGTTCAGTCGTGTCCGACTCTTCGTGACCCCATGGACCATAGCACACCAGGCCTTCCTGTCCTGCGCTGTCTCCCGGAGTGTGCTCAAGTTCATATTCATTGCATCGGTGATGCTATCTAGCCATCTCATCCT
This sequence comes from Heloderma suspectum, assembly GCF_057233095.1. Classification (NCBI taxonomy): domain Eukaryota; kingdom Metazoa; phylum Chordata; class Lepidosauria; order Squamata; family Helodermatidae; genus Heloderma; species Heloderma suspectum. The sequence goes on along the minus strand of NC_139460.1, from coordinate 324,544,429 downwards.
CTGCCGTCCCCTTCTCCTTTTGCCTTCAATCTTTCCCAGCATCAGGGTCTTTTCCAGGGAGTTTTCTCTTTGCATTAGGTGGCCAAAATATTTCAGCTTCAGCTTCAGTATCTGTCCTTCCAAGGAGCAGTCAGGGTTGATTTCCTTTAGGATGGACTGATTTGACCTCCTTGCAGTCCAGGGGACTTGTAAGAGTCTTCTCCAGCACCACAGTTCGAGAGCATCAATTCTTCGGCGCTTAGCCTTCCTTATAGTCCAGCTCTCACAGCCATACATTACTACTGGGAAAACCATAGCTTTGATTAGACGGACCTTTGTCGGCAAGGTGATGTCTCTGCTTCTTACTATGCTGTCTAGGTTGGCCATAGCTTTCCTCCCAATGAGCAAGCGTCTTTTAATTTCATGGCTACAGTCACCTTCTGCGGTGATCTTGGAGCCCAAGAAAGTAAAATCTGTCACTGCTTCCATTTCTTCCCCTTCTATATGCCAGGAAGTGATGGGGCCAGATGCCATGATCTTCGTTTTTTTAATGTTGAGTTTCAAACCAGCTTTTGCACTCTCCTCTTTCACCCTCAACAAGAGGCTCTTGAGATCCTCTTCGCTTTCTGCCATTAGGGTGGTATCGTCTGCATATCGGAGGTTGTTGATAATTCTCCCGGCAATCTTAATTCCGACCTGTGATTCATCCAACCCGGCATTTCTCATGATGTACTCTGCATATAAGTTAAATAAGCAGGGCGACAATGTGCAGCCTTGTCGTACTCCTTTCCCAATTTTGAACCAATCGGTTGTTCCATCTCTGGTTCTTACTGTTGCTTCTTGACCCTCGTACAGGTTTCTCAGGAGACAGGTAAGGTGGTCTGGTATTCCCATCACTTTCAGAATTTGCCACAGTTTGTTGTGATCCACACAATCAAAGGCTTTAGCGTAGTCAATGAAGCAGAAATAGACGTTTTTCTGGAATTCTCTTGCTTTCTCCATGATGCAGCGAACGTTGGCGATTTGATCTCTAGTTCCTCTGCCTCTTCAAAACCCAGCTTGTACTTCCGGTAGTTCTCGGTTCACATACTGCTGAAGCCTAGCTTGTAGGATTTTGAGCATCACCTTGCTGGCATGTGAAATGAGCGCAATTGTGCGGTAGTTTGAACACTCTTTGGCGTTGCCCTTCTTTGGAATTGGAATGTAAACTGACCTTTTCTAGTCTTGCGGCCACTGTTGAGTGTTCCAAATTTGTTGGCATATTGAATGCAGCACTTTAACAGCATCATCTTTTAGGATTTTAAATAGCTCAGCTGGAATACTGTCATCTCCGCTAGCTTTGTTGTTACTAATGCTTCCTAAGGCCCACTTGACTTCACTCTCGAGGATGTCCGGCTCAAGTTCAGTGAGCGCACTATCATGGCTATCAGGGACATTCAGATCTTTCCTGTATAGTTCTTCTGTGTATTCTTTCCACCTCTTCTTAATCTCATCTGCTTCTGTTAGGTCCCTGCCTTCTTTGTCCTTTATCATGCCTGTCTTTGCACAAAACGTTCCCTTGAGATCTCCGATTTTCTTGAAGAGATCTCTAGTCTTTCCCATTCTGTTGTTTTCCTCGATTTCTTTGCATTGTTCATTTAAGAAGGCCTTCTTGTCTCTCCTTGCTATTCTCAGGAACTCTGCATTCAGTTGGATATATCTTCCCCTTTCTCCCTTGCTTTTCGCTTCCCTTCTTTCGTGAGCTACTTGTAAAGCCTCATCAGACAGCCACTTTGCTTTCTTGCATTTCTTTTTCTTTGGGATGGATTGAGTTGCTGCCTCCTGAACAATGTTACGGACCTCCATCCATAGTTCCTCAGGCACTCTGTCTATCAGGTCTAATCCCTTAAATCTATTCCTCACCTCCACTGTATATTCATAAGGGATATGATTGAGGTCATACCTGAACGGTTTAGTGGTTTTCCCTACGTTATTCAATTTAAGCCGAAGTTTTGCAAGAAGCAGCTCATGATCTGAGCCACAGTCAGCTCCAGGTCTTGTTTTTACTGACTGTATGGAGCTTCTCCATCTTTGGCTGCAAATCTGATTTCGATATTGACCATCTGGTGACGTCCATGTGTAGAGTCGCCTCTTGTGCTGTTAGAAAAGAGTGTTTGCTATGATCAGCGTGTTCTCTTGGCAAAACTCTATTAGCCTTTGTCCTGCTTCATTTTGTACACCAAGGCCATGCCTGCCTGTTATCCCGGTGATTTCTTGACTTCCTACTTTAGCATTCCAATCCCCTATGATGAAGAGGACATCTTTTTTTGGTGTTAGTTCTAGAAGGTGTTGTAGGTCTTCATAGAACCGATCAACCTCAGCTTCTTCGGCCTCAGTGGTTGGGGCATAGACTTGAATTACTGTGGTGTTGAATGGTTTGCCTTGGATTCGTACTGAGATCATTCTATCATTTTTAAGATTGTACCCCAGTACTGCTTTTCCCACCCTTTTGTTGACTATGAGTGCTACTCCATTTCTTCTAAGGGATTCTTGCCCACAATAGTAGATATGATGGTCACCTGAATTAAATTCGCCCATGCCTGTCCATTTTAGCTCGCTGATTCCCAAGATGTCGATGTTCAATCTTGCCATCTCATGTTTGACCACCTCCAGCTTACCTTGATTCATTGATCTGACATTCCAGGTTCCATGGAACCTGGATACGTTCCATGGGGTTTTCTTGGCAAGAATACTGGAGTGGGTTGCCATTTCCTTCTCCAGTGGACCACATTTTGTCAGAACTCTCTGCCATGACCTGTCCGTCTTGGGTGGCCCTGCACGGCATAGCTTATGGCTTCACTGAGTTACGCAAGCCCCTTCGCCACAACAAGGCAGTGATTGATACCTAAATCTGGAAATTCTATAAAACTTTGAACTTCAGCAGGTTCTTCTATACTCATCATAACTTTGCAGTGGAAATAGTTCTTAAACTCCTGTGTCACTTCTAAAAGAGTCTTGCCCATTTATTTAATTTCATTTCTATACTGCCCTATAGCCAAAGCTCTCTAGGCAGTTCACAACAACAGTATAGTCCCAAGGGTTGGTCAGTCACTCATTTAAGGTGCAATCCTAGGCACGTTTAGACAGAAAAAAGTCCTACAGCTCCCAGCATCCCCTTCCAGCTATAGGATTGCTATATTGCCTTTACTCTCCCTTCTCTTTCCTGCAGCACCAGTCTGCAGGATCCAGGAATGCAGAGGTTAAAGATAAGACATTCCCAGCTTGCTACGTGGGGTAACTCTGGTGGGGGCAGGTAGTTGCCACTGTTTTGCCTTCCCTGCACCCCTACAGTCACAATGTATCATAGAGCAGAAAGTTCCCCAGGGCTGCAGTGAACTGTCCTCAAATGCACCTCAAACGCAATATTGCCATCAGCCTTCCCCAACCTGGCTCCCTCCAGATGGGTTGGACTACAACTTCCATCATCCCTTCCCTCCCCCTTTTAAAACTTTCTATCTAATCTTAATTAGATAACAGGAGATGTGGCAGCTGCATATTCTCCTCCCTTGGCATACATAAAGCAGAGTGAGTCAACTGGTGGCTCTCCAGATGTTCTGGCCTACAACTCCCATTGATCCCTACTGCCATCCCCTTCCTTGAGTGCCATTTTCTTGCTAGAAAGGTGGAGTATAAGTCAAATCAAGCAATCCCTCACCCTTGGCTATGCTGGCAAGGGCTGATGGAAGTTGTAGGCCAAAACATCTGGAGGATGATGAGTTGCCCACCTCCAACATCCAAGGTCTCTGGATGGACACCTGGCAACCTGAGGGAGGTGGCTGTTATAGAAAAGAATCCAAACAAATAAATGTTGACTGGCCAGTCTCCCAGGGTAAACACTGATAAGATTAAAACCCCCCAGGGAGGAAGATCCACTCCAGCAGGGCAGGGAATGTAACCACACCTTTTCCATTCCAGGGAGTGCTGTGCTCCACAGTGTGGCCATCTGGCAACTTTTTGTGCAGGAAATCAGAGGGTTCACCAATGTTCTGTGGGTTCACCAATGTTCACAACGAGCCCCTCCATCTTCACCAACATGACCATCCCCCTGCTTCCTTTGGGGATGAGGCAGGTAAAACCAAGGCATGTGCCTGACCTTTATGGGGGCCCAACACTAGAACGAAACAAGGCAGAGGCATGTGATGTTTTTAAAGTCCACCTCTGTGGAAACGGATGAAACTTGTCTTTCCTTGCCTCAAAAAAGAAAAGAAAAAAGTAACCTGGCAGGTTGGGGAAGACTGGAGGAACTCTTCACCCTCACGCAAATGGTTTAATTTGGGGCAATCTCTTCAGATTTTGAGACGGGGCTGGGAAGCAATGAGATTTTATTAGGAGGGGATTTTTTTAAAAGGCTTCAAGCATCCTTGGAACATCAGTGGGGTGGAAGACAAATGGGCTTCCCAGAGTGAGACTGCCAAAGCCAGAGGAGGAGGGAGGAATCTCTGAGAAGGCCCTTTGACAGGTGGCCATCTGCCCTGAGTAATGGGAAGAATGCGGACAGGGATGTATGAGACGGAGGAGCCTCAGTCTGCCTCTTTGGATTTTCGAAAGCTGGACGGTGTCAACTTACCCAGTTGCTAGGGGAGCGGATGAATATTTAGCCACAGCTGCGTTGTCTCTCTGCAGAGATGCTGTTGACCAGAACCTCAATGTCTTCTGACAGCTAGTGGGGTTAGACAACCCGTCTGCCCACAGTAAGTGTTGGCTTTAGGAACAGTTTTTGTTAAGCTGGCAAGGAGGTTGGAGCAAGCAAGCCACCAGTCAAAAGTCTACCAAAGTCCAGGGCCAGCCCAAGATCTTTTGCTGTCTGAGGCAGTCTTAGAGAGCTTTGGCTATTGGGCAGTATAAAAATGTGAAAAAAATAAAAAAATAGTAAGCAAGGAAATATCTATTTTTGGGATAATAAATCTCACAAAAGTTATAACATACAAAAATTTAAAACAATTTAAAACAGCTAAAAATAATGACGAATAAAACAACTCAGTTTTAAACAAGTAAACTAAAAAGTCCCACCTTACGCAGTCCAATCGGGGGTGCGGTGGTGGTAGGGTCTCACAGGGTCGAAAACTCGGGACTCGTTTTGGAGCCAGGTCTCAGCCGGGTCCCTCCCACTCCCAGCCTACCGCTGTGGGGCAGGTGGCTGGAAGAGCCGGAGATGCTGTTGCAAGCAGCTACTCTCCCTGAAGTGCCAGGCATGGGGCAGGCGAATTCTCCCTCCCCCGTCTGGAAAGCCCGCCTGGGCAAGGCTGCCTCGCCCCAGCAAAGGGTTTATTTACCCTATCTCGCAGCCCACCTTCCCTTCCTCCGAGAGGGAGAGATGGAGGAGCTGCGCCTGCGCTGTCTCTGTCCGGTCTCGGTGAAGGGTGGGAGCACGCAGGCCACCATTTGCATCCGCAGTCAGTCCCTTCAGCCAGCGATACAGCATGGCGGCTGTATCATTGGAAATCCAGAGCTGGAGGATCCGGCTGAAGAGGATTCCACGGGGAGGCGGAGGTAAGTGTTCTGTTCCGCCACGGACTCTGGGGGACCGGATTCTTTAGAATCCGTCCTTATTGGAGTCCATGGCAGAATTCTAAATAAACCCCATTGAAATCCATATGCTTACTACTTCAGAGAAGACATGTTGGGCCCCAATGCTGTGGCCGCCTCACCTGCCTCCGCACAGCTCACACAGCTCTGGCCAGGGGCCATAGAACTTCTCCACTGTGTCTCTCTTTCCCAACCTTGTGCACTCCAGATATGTTGGACTGCAAATCTTTTCATCCTCCCTCCCCCAGCCAGCATAGCCAATATGCTGCCTGGAGCTGATGGGAGTTGTTGTCCAGCAAATCTGGAGGGCACCAGGTTGGGGATGGCTGCAGCCTACTGCATTTCTTTTTGGCTGTTCCTACAGAGAGTGAGGGCCTATAGTGCACATTACCAGCAACCCTGATGGTCTTTATATAAATTTGTTAAGTAAAGCAGCTTTTCTCTTGTTCTCCCTCTCCACACATTCACACACATACTCATTTCCTCCATATATTTGCTTTGAGCTTACTTGAGAGTAAGTCCCCATACTTGAGAGTAAGTCCCATGGCCAGAGGCGTTATTCTATCCATATGATAGGGTCACTATTTTATCTGAGGTAGAAAAAAAATACATTGTCACTGTTGTCCGTATCTGATGTATTATTTATTTAATTAATTGATTGGATGTATAGTCTACTTCATCTCAAAGGCTCAGGGCTGGTAACAATATGCTACTCAATCTACTTTATCTTCCCTTTGCTGGTCACCAAAAGACAGTTTGAAAAAATATGTCTTCAGCTGCTTCCAGCAGATGCACAGACTTTGGTGTTTACAATATATATGGTACTTTACAGAGAATCATAAGCAAAAAAGTCAGGTCTTTACCCTTGGAAGCTTACAATCTAATTTTAATTTGTAATCTAAAGTTACATAGCTGTTTGAAACTTAATTTTTTATTATACAAGCTATTATCATTTTTAACATTATCATTATTATGTTCTCCTTTTTCCTCACACCATTTAGATGTAATGTGCCTTTAGGAAGTAAGGGTGTGGAGATGTGGATGGCCTAGACCCTTGTCCTCCTCTTGAAAATATGTTCCTGTTGTTTTGTACCTTTTAGTAAAAACACACACATAAAGCTGATTTACATACCCTTCACTGAGGCTTGTTTATGGTGGGGGCCCTCATTACTGCATCACCCTTAAAACTCCTGATGCTTAAACTTGTTCTTGGCAGTTCTCCAAAGCATAGCTCAGCACCAGCAGCTAGAGCACCATCCTAGCCCACTCCCACAGTCCCAGGGCAGGAAAGGAGGACAGGACCACAGCAATGCACCAGGTCCCTCAGTAAGTGTGTTCAGGGTTGGTGCCTTTTTGTGCTTTACAATGCGGGTGGGTGGGTGGAGAAATGTTGTGGAAAAGTTTCTTTCACATCTTGGTGAACATGAAAAAGATGGAGGCAGATGAGTGGCGCAAATGAGAAGCAAGATGATGTCTTGTTCAGCTATTGAATTATTAATATTCATTGTAAAAGTTGGTTTGTGCCAGTTTTTAGGATTTATTATCACACAATCCTAGGTGTGTTTACTCAGAAGAGTCAGTCCCACTATGTCCAATTGCCAACTGGGCTTTCTCTCAGGTAAGTGTGCGTAGGACTGCAGCCTTAGCTGCCTTCCCAAGATCTCTCTAAATTTGATTAGAAATAAACACACATCGGACTGCACTGTTAATTCTTGAACATTAATTTCTACAGTAAGTGGAATTGCCAGATGCAACCTGCTCTGTCAGCTACAATTCTTGGTACAAGGTTGGCATGGACTTGGGCAAACAAACCCTGCTAGAGGGGAGGGAAACAGAAAAAAATCAGTTGTGGGGAGGGGAGAAAGAAGGTGCGTGGATGTGCGTGTGTGGTTCAGTCCAGCTGGGTGTGTGGACGTTTCTGTTGTGGGGGGAGAGATATAATGAAGGAGCTTAGGGAAGGCTAATGGGTGATGCTGGGGTGCTAAGGGAGTGTGCCAGGGGGCTGTTTAAATGAGAAGGGATCCGTCCATGAGGGCTGAGCTGAGAGGCTGAAACTTCCATAGAGTATCATATTTTGAAAACCTAAAAAGTCTGTGTAGGAGTGAGTGAGTGGGTGAAAAAGATTAACACCCCTGCATTTTTTCTCAGACATGCACTTGAAATACCCCTGCCTCACTCTCAGCTGCGCTGTTTTTGGATCCCAGTTGAAGGCTGTATATCTTACACACTCGTGCAATCTTAGAAGGGGGCGTGGCTGTGACCATCATGAAGGGGCCCTGCACTTCTGGATTTGCCACCACACTACTGCTTGGGAGTAGAGGAAAGTCTCATCCTGGCACTGAATCATAGAATAGTAGAATAGTAGGGTTGGAAGGGGCCTACAAGGCCATCGAGTCTTGAAAAGATGACAATGTTGGTGCCAGGCAGACCTCACTGGGGGGAGCGTTCCACAATTGGGCTGGGGTGCCACCAGAAAGGCTCTCTCCCTTCTTTCTTGTCATCCTCTGAACCTCCCTCAGAGGAGGGCTTCAGATGTTGCTTGTATAAAGATGGGTGCTTCTCTCCTCCATGCCCAGCCCTTAGGTGGGAGCTGGGCCTCCTCCTTGATGAAATATTTGTCCCAGAGAGCTGGGGCTGCACATGGTGCATGCCCACATCTCCTGTTAGGTCTAGGACTCATGAATCGTCAAAACAGAGGAAATGCATCAGGAAAAAAGAGAGCTCCAATATGCATACGTTTGTTGTTGTTGTTCAGTCGTTCAGTCGTGTCTGACTCTTCATGACCCCATGGACCATAACACGCCAGGCCTTCCTGTCCTGCGCTCTCTCCCGGAGCATGCTCAAGTTCATATTCATTGCATCAGTGATGCTATCTAGCCATCTCATCCTCTGCCGTCCCCTTCTCCTTTGGCCTTCAGTCTTTCCCAGCATCAGGGTCTTTTCCAGGGAGTTTTCTCTTCGCATTAGGTGGCCAAAATATTTGAGCTTCAGCTTCAGTATCTGTCCTTCCAAGGAGCACTCAGGGTTGATTTCCTTTAGGATGGACTGATTTGACCTCCTTGCAGTCCAGGAGACTCGTAAGAGTCTTCTCCAGCACCACAGTTCGAAAGCATCAATTCTTCGGCATTCAGCCTTCCTTATAGTCCAGCTCTCACAGCCATACATTACTACTGGGAAAACCATAGCTTTGATTAGACGAACCTTTGTCGGCAAGGTGATGTCTCTGCTTCTTACTATGCTGTCTAGGTTTGCCATAGCTTTCCTCCCAAGGAGCGAGCGTCTTTTAATTTCATGGCTACAGTCACCTTCTGCAGTGATCTTGGAGCCCAAGAAAATAAAATTTGTCACAGCTTCCATTTCTTCCCCTTCTATCTGCCAGGAAGTGATGGGGCCAGATGCCATGATCTTCGTTTTTTTAATGTTGAGTTTCAAACCAGCTTTTGCACTCTCCTCTTTCACCCTCAACAAGAGGCTCTTTAGATCCTCTTCGCTTTCTACCATTAGGGTGGTATCGTCTGCATATCGGAGGTTGTTGATAATTCTCCCGGCAATCTTAATTTCGACCTGTGATTCATCCAACCCGGCATTTCTCATGATGTACTCTGCATATAAGTTAAATAAGCAGGGCGACAATGTGCAGCCTTGTCGTACTCCTTTCCCAATTTTGAACCAATCGGTTGTTCCATGTCTGGTTCTTACTGTTGCTTCTTGACCCTCGTACAGGTTTCTCAGGAGACAGGTAAGGTGGTCTGATATTCCCATCACTTTAAGAATTTGCCACAGTTTGTTGTGATCCACACAATCAAAGGCTTTAGCGTAGTCAATGAAGCAGAAATAGACGTTTTTCTGGAATTCTCTTGCTTTCTCCATGATCCAGCGAACGTTGGCGATTTGATCTCTAGTTCCTCTGCCTCTTTGAAACCCAGCGTGTACTTCCGGTAGTTCTCGGTTCACATACTGCTGAAGCCTAGCTTGTAGGATTTTGAGCATCACCTTGCTGGCATGTGAAATGAGCGCAATTGTGCGGTAGTTTGAACACTCTTTGGCGTTGCCCTTCTTTGGAATTGGAATGTAAACTGACCTTTTCTAGTCTTGTGGCCACTGTTGAGTTTTCCAAATTTGTTGGCATATTGAATGCAGCACTTTAACAGCATCATCTTTTAGGATTTTAAATAGCTCAGCTGGAATACTGTCATCTCCGCTAGCTTTGTTGTTAGTAATGCTTGCTAAGGCCCACTTGACTTCACTCTCGAGGATGTCCGGCTCAAGTTCAGTGACCGCACTATCATGGCTATCAGGGACATTCAGATCTTTCCTGTATAGTTCTTCTGTGTATTCTTTCCACCTCTTCTTAATCTCATCTGCTTCTGTTAGGTCCCTGCCTTCTTTGTCCTTTATCATGCCCGTCTTTGCACAAAACGTTCCCTTGAGATCTCCAATTTTCTTGAAGAGATCTCTAGTCTTTCCCATTCTGTTGTTTTCCTCGATTTCTTTTCATTGTTCATTTAAGAAGGCCTCCTTGTCTCTCCTTGCTATTCTCTGGAATTCTGCATTCAGTTGGGTATATCTTCCCCTTTCTCCCTTGCTTTTCGCTTCCCTTCTTTCGTGAGCTACTTGTAAAGCCTCCTCAGACAGCCACTTGGCTTTCTTGCATTTCTTGTTCTTTGGGATGGATTGAGTTGCTGCCTCCTGAACAATGTTACGGATCTCCATCCATAGTTCCTCAGGCACTCTGTCTATCAGGTCTAATCCCTTAAATCTATTCCTCACCTCCACTGTATATTCATAAGGGATATGATTGAGGTCATACCTGAATGGTTTCATGGTTTTCCCTACGTTTTTCAATTTCAGCCGAAATTTTGCAACAAGAAGCAGCTCATGATCTGAGCCACAGTCAGCTCCAGGTCTTGTTTTGACTGACTGTATAGAGCTTCTCCATCTTTGGCTGCAAAGGCCATAATCAATCTGATTTCGATATTGACCATCTGGTGATGTCCATGTGTAGAGTCGCCTCTTGTGCTGTTAGAAAAGAGTGTTTGCTATGATCAGCGTGTTCTCTTGGCAAAACTCTAGTAGCCTTTGTCCTGCTTCATTTTGTACACGAAGGCCATGCTTGCCTGTTATCCCGGTGATTTCTTGACTTCCTACTTTAGCATTCCAATCCCCTATGATGAAGAGGACATCTTTTGTTGGTGTTAGTTCTAGAAGGTGTTGTAGGTCTTCATAGAACCGATCAACCTCAGCTTCTTCGGCCCCAGTGGTTGGGGCATAGACTTGAATTACTGTGATGTTGAATGGTTTGCCTTGGATTCATACTGAGATCATTCTATGGTTTTTGAGATTGTACCCCAGTACTGCTTTTCCCACCCTTTTGTTGACTATGAGTGACTCCATTTCTTCTAAGGGATTCTTGCCCACAGTAGTAGATATGATGGTCACCTGAATTAAATTCGCCCATGCCTGTCCATTTTAGTTCGCTGATTCCCAAGATGTCGATGTTCAATCTTGCCATCTCATGTTTGACCACCTCCAGCTTACCTTGATTCATTGATCTGACATTCCAGGTTCCTAAACAATATTGTTCTTTACAGCATCGGATTTTCTTTTCACCACCAGACACATCCACAGCTGAGTGTCCTTTCGGGTTTGGCCCAGCCGCTTCACTCTTTCTGGCGCTACTTGGAAATACCCTCTGCTCTTCCCCAGTAGCATATTGGACACCTTCCGACCTGAGGGGCTCATCTTCCGGCGTCATCTCTTTTAGCCTTGTGATACGTTCCATGGGGTTTTCTTGGCAAGAATACTGGAGTGGGTTGCCATTTCCTTCTCCAGTGGACCACATTTTGTCAGAACTCTCTGCCATGACCTGTCCGTCTTGGGTGGCCCTGCACGGCATAGCTTATGGCTTCACTGAGTTACGCAAGCCCCTTCGCCACAACAAGGCAGCGATCCAATGAAGGGGACGCATATGTTTACATGTGCAAATATGTATGTACAGATGCACATTAAGAAATTCTTATTATAATTTAAATAGAAATACAGTACGGCTTGTCATAGTGTGGAAGACGGTAGCCAGGTGACCTGTGTGCCTTGCTTGCTCAGTCCGCTGTCCAGGTGCCGTTGATGGGCAACTTCAAGGCCCCTTTGCTCTCCTTTCTGGTGGTTCTTTATCTTTCAACCAGACTTGGACTGGACAGCCCTTCAAACAGAGGACCGTTATCTTGCTTACCCATTGCTCTTTGGTTGTGGGGGTGGCTAGGATGTACAACTGCACCACATCGCAGCCTGGGGCAGGTCGTCTACTCCAGCTTTCCCAACCTGACACCTTCCAAATGTTTTGGACTACAGCTCCCAGTGTTCCTGACCATTGGCCATGCTAGCTGGGGCTGATGGGAATTGAAGTCTAAACCATCTGGAAAGCACCAGGGTAGGAAAGCTGCTCTAGTAGGACTAACATGTTTGTTATTGATTTAGCTTTTTTTTTTTTTTTTAAAGAAAAAGGAGAAACAGAGACATACACATATAGACTAGGCACACACATAGATTGCATTGTGAGACATCAAACCAAACCATGATAAAGGAGGCTTAACTTGAATGATGAAGGAAGCTTAACATCTTTGTCATTTGAGGTGCAAGTGTCTTCTGTGGCACAGCTTAGGCTGGTGTGCCGGCTACAACCCTTCCTGGATAGAGACAACCTGGGTTCAGTGATCCATGCCCTGGGAGACTCCCATTTAGATTACTGCAATGCATTGTATGTGGGGCTGCCCTTGAAGTTTGCCTGGAAGCTTCAGTTAGTACAAAATTTGGTAGCTATGGTAGTGACTGGAACTGGGCAATAGGATCCTATTGTACAAGAACAGGTTACCATCTAGATTTACACACTCAGAAGAACAAGAGTTAACCAATGCGCAATTTACCTGCTAAGAAGTCAAATAGGAAGTTGATCCATCACTCCGCAGTAATAAATAGAAGAAATCCCATCAGCTGAGATTTGAAGCAGAATCTCTGCCTCCAGATGCAAACATGTCATGCCCCAAGAGAAATCCTATGTATGGAGAACTGGCATAACGTAGAGGCTAAGATAGTGCTTTGTGTGTCAGGGAGTCCCCAGTTCAAATCTTTCCTCTTCCATGGACTTGCTAGTCTGCCTTGGGCCACTCTCTCTCAGCTTCAGTTCCTCCATTGCAATATGGGAGATAATAATACTGATCTACTTTACAGGGCTGTTGTAAGAACCACAACTAGATAATGCATGTGAATCGTTTTCAATACTTGAAGATGCTATAGAAATGTAATAAATAAAACTAATACTAATAATACTGAGCAATGAGTCAGGAAATCTCTAGTTCAAATCTCACTTCTGCTATAATTTCATTAGGCTTAAGCCACTCTCATCCCTCTCATAGGGGAATAGTGACCTTACAAGGTTGTTGTAAGGATTACACAACAATGAACACAAAGAGTTTAACAAAGTACAAGTGCTACATAGAAAGCCTTTACATTTCTCTCTGTTCACTAATATGTGTGGCATCAGGGCTTACTATGACTCTCACTTAGAGAAGAGGGGACACATCTAAGTAAATCGAGAAAAGAAGATGATCGAAGTTGGCCCGATTAAGAACTCGCTTCCAGCTCAGGGCAGTTACTTTGCGCATTGCCTCCATCTAGTGTTCAGAATACACAACAGCGGAATCTGCTCTACCATTTGCTGAAAGGTCTTTTGAGTAGCATCTTCCAAAATGGCTGAAATGTCGCTCTAGTTTTCTGTGCACGATTACAGAATAGACTAGCCTACACCCTGGATTTAAGTGGAATTAGTATTTCCTGTTGGCTTCCATGACCATAATGCATACTACATATGCTGGAACCTTCAGACAATCAAGGGTGTGAACACTGAATGCCTATCTGTGAATGGTTTTGAGGTGATCACATGAGCCAATTTACATGCATATGTTGAAACTTTTCCAAGTGTGCACAACACCCTAGATTTACAATGGTTGCATTCATGGGTAACCTGTTGCTTCTTTCCCCATGGATACATACACTTACATAATCACCTAAATCAGCCATCCTCAACCTGGTACCCTCTAGACTGTTGGACTACAGGTCTCATTATCCCCAGGCAGCATGGCCATTTGGAGGGATCCAACTTGAGGAATGCTGGTGTAGAACCCAGAAGTGCTGTAGTTCTGAAAATCTTACTCACCAAGGTTTTACTCGCATGTTTTCAAGCTTATCATCATAGCCTTGCAGGCATGGGCAACTGGTGGCCTTCCAGATGTTTTGTTCTACAACTCTCATTATCCCTCACCATTGGGTATGCTGGGTAGTAGTGGTGGGAGTTACCGGTGAAAAGATCTGGAGGAACACAAGTTGCCCACTCCTGGCGTAAGGGATTCAAAGGTTTATGTTTAGCTGCTTTTTTTTAACTAATGCAATAAGATCCCTGTAGGATCAGGCCACCTAGTCTAGGGATGTGCAGGAAGCAGATCTCCAGATGTTTTGGAGATGGGCAACCAAAACAACACTGAAAGTACACAGCCTGAATGTAATTTGGTACAGGAGTATGCAAATGTTTGAGTTGCACAGGATTCTTCGTAGGAAGCAGAAAGAACCAAAAGTGTGTACATGTTATGTGGGACCAAATATATTTTGTTTCAACTTGTACCTTGCGAGCACAATGAAGCAACCACGGTGACTGGTTTTTTTTTGTAGCAGCTAGCCTTGGTTATATATACCAAGATTTAGCTTGATTGGCTCCCAGACCTAGAGGGCAACACTTGCTCAACTCTATCTCCCACATACAGAATAGCAGATAGCAGTCCCTGTCACCCATGCATGGATCCTATTACCATGCATTGTATAATTTGATGCTTCCCATTCCAAGAATTTTCCCAGTCCAGCTGTGAGCACACAATTCTTATTTCTCACTCTCAAGCCATCAAATCTACAGAACATTTGGATCCAAACCAGGCCCTGCTCCCACTTACAGCGATGTGAGAGACTAGCACTACTCTATGCTGAACGTTCACTGCAGGTGAAGCATGCAAGAGCTCCCCTCCTCCCAAGAAAGACATTCACAACAGAAACACTTTTCTGTCCTTTACAAAATAAATGATGAATACCTAGAAATCACATGGAAAACAACTCAGCCTCGTTTCAAGAGCTTGGCATTTCAGTTTCATGGAACAGGGGCGCATCATACAGCCCATCATCCTATGGCATAGGTCACGGTACATCCCACCCAGCATGTAGGGAACCAAGCTGTACAAAATTAACATTAGTAGCAGGGCTGTTCCAACAGCACAAGAGGCGACTCTACACATGGACATCACCAGATGGTCAATATCGAAATCAGACTGATTATGTACTTCGCAGCCAAAGATGGAGAAGCTCTGTTTGTTTATTCGGTCAGTTGCTTCCGACTCTTCGTGACTTCATGTCTTCCTTGCTAGGTCCTTTAAAAGTTTATATACATCTTTCCTTCCTTTCCTTGTTCTTGGCTCTCCCTCCCCACCCCCTGCCTCCCGTCAATTCCTGCATTCCTTCTCTTCTCATTTTTAAACTCATTACCTTTTCCCTAAAACAAAACAAATTAAAAACCCTAGTTCAGTATTTCCTCCTAATCACAGCTTAAACACCTAAGTTCTCTGACTATCCCCTTATGACCTTTGGTTTGAGTTTTATCTGTGCCTAGCACAAACTGCAGGGCTACACTGTCTAAACTTTGGCAGGTGGAATCCCCTCCTTGGAGGCTGACATGTCCCCACTTTCATGTATCTATCATAAAGGTTATGACTGTTTCTGTTTTCCAATGCAAGTCAATGGAAAATGTCAAATCTGAATGATTCGGATATCTGAATCTTGCTTCTGATCCAAATCCAAAGTGAAGTTGCTACAGAAAGTCTGAAGTGGCATCCGATGTGAAACAGGCCAAATTAGTAGTGCCTGAGATACATCTAATATTAAGGGCACAGCACAAGCCGCAGTGGCCAGTCTGTTTTTTGAACACAAAGTAGTCAACCAAAGGACTGTAGAGAAAAACATGTGCACCAGACATCCGGAGGACACCATTGGAACAATCCAACACTGCATAATTAGTCCATTTGCACAAAACTTTCTCCTTCCCTGAAGCCGCCTCCTCCCCACACCCCACTGCAGAGGGCTCCTCAACCCTGTTCCACTGCTGGAAGTTCTGTTAGGGTAGAATCCAATTAAGTCCTTCCACTCTGTTTATATGCAAGTGCTAGATGCCTCCAAGACAAGGCCAAGGTGCTTGGTTCTAAAAAACATAGGGTTCTCCTAGTGGGCATAAGAAAACCCCAGTGGAATGGAATCAGTGAGATACAGGCTGGATACAAACTCTGTTACAGAGGTAGGGACCCTGTGATGGTCCAGAAGCTGGACTCCAACTCCCATCAGCCCCAGCCAGCATGGCCAATTGTTAGCAATGACTGGAATTATGGCTCAGCAACATCCAGAGAGCCAGTTCCCCATTTCTGCACTATAAAGGCATACTAGGGGTGATCTTACTCCATTCATCAGAGGCGAGTCAAGCTAGAAATCCTCAAAGCAGGGAAGACTTGACACAGAATGGCTGCAAATTACAAAAGTTAGAACAGAGGACGCGCGACCAGCCCCCAGCCAAACGGCTCAGGCTGATCTTAAGATGGAAAATGAGTCAGGGGGCCATCCAACGGATTCAGCTGTGTAGAAAAAAGCGACTTCAATTACTCTCACACAGATTGGATGCAATCTGTTTTGATCACGAAGAAGTAACATTTCTAGATATCATGAACTGCACTCTAGAACCGTTGGTTGTGGAAGGAATTGGAGGGGAGGTGACCCTGGACTTAATCCTAAATTGCATGAAGGACATGGTGTGGGATGTGAAAATGTTGCATCAATTTATATGTAAGTGGACAACTGCCAAGAAAGTAAAGTATCAACACTCAACTTCAAAAAGAAGACTTGTCAAAAATGAAGCTAAGATTGCTAAAAAAAAAGTTGAAAGGGAAAGTTAAGAGGGTCTCTCCAGAAAGCTTGGCGATTATTCACACCACAATAGTACTGCTAGATTGCATTCAGCAGTTGAGGAAGGGACCACCAAATCTAATTCCAGTGTGGTTAACAAGCAGAATCAAAGGGCCCCTTCAGAAAAAGTGGAAGCCTTCAATACAGCATACAAAAAAGAATGCGAAGTTGCATATTAAAACCAACAATAAAAAAATCCTTTAAATACACCAGAAACAGGGAACCTGCTGGAGGTGTGGGTTAGACCACTGAACATCAAAGGGCGCGATCCTATTGAGATAGGCGGCCGCCTCCGAACTCAGAGGCAACTGCCTATCCAAAGCAGGGCAGAAGCACGGAGGGGAGTGTTCCCTCTGT
This sequence comes from Heloderma suspectum, assembly GCF_057233095.1. Taxonomy (NCBI): domain Eukaryota; kingdom Metazoa; phylum Chordata; class Lepidosauria; order Squamata; family Helodermatidae; genus Heloderma; species Heloderma suspectum. The sequence goes on along the minus strand of NC_139460.1, from coordinate 324,527,491 downwards.
GCTCCTCTGCCCTGCATTTTTGGTCAGACAGCTGATTGTGGCTGTCCAGCGACTGGAGGATGGAGTGGGTGAGGCTGCTGCATAGGATGTACGTACAGGCATTTCCGCCCTCCCCACCCCCAGCCATGGCCCTTTGCAGCTGCCCCACACTCCTCTTGCGAGTGTGGAGGACGGGGTCGTTCCCCACTGCCTCCTGAGGCAGCGCGGAAGTGAGGGGAGGTTGGTTCTCTGGGAACTGACACTCAGAGCATGGGCAGTGAGGCCAGTTCCCGGAAAACAATATATCCTATGGCCATCTAGCCACCATAAGATTGCTCCCTAAGAGGATAAGGAAATAGCAGAGAAACTGAATTCTTTGCAGATGATGTAGGGCAGATACTAGTGCCTGAACTGACACTTTCAGGGAGTCTGCAAAACCGTGGTGACAAGAGATATAAGTTCTAGGCTTTTTCAACAAGTCACCGTGTCTGGATGGTTATCCATCCACAAATTCTTTAAAAATTCAAACATGAAATTGCTGATATGTGACTTTCCTCCAGGATCAACCGCCATACCAGAGAACTGGAAAGTGACTAAGCACCAATTTTTAAAAAGGGGTTCCAGGGAGAACCCAAGAAATTACAGGCCAGTTAGCAAAATGTCCGTTTAAGGTACATTACTAGAATGCAAAGATAAAATTATCAAGCATGTAGAACAAGTCTCGCTGAAGACATATCAACATGGTTTCTACAAAAGCCAGTCCTGTCTCACTAACCTTTTAGAGTATTCTGAATGAAAAAAGTTTGTGGATTATTTAGGGTGCTGAAAATAAAAGCAATTGCAAAGACCTCCAAAAAGATCTCTCCAATAGGACATTAAAATGGCAAACGAAGTGCAAGACAAGTGTTGCATAGTAGGGTAATGAAAAAATGCTAACTTTACATATACACTGATAAGGCATGAGCTGGCAGTGATAGTCCAAGAAAGGAGTCTTGGGGTTATGGTAGTTAATTCAATTAAAACTTTGTGTGAACCCACTGACCAGGTTCGCACAACATGCTAACTCACACTTAGTGGTTGAGTGTCGGTTATTGTTGAACCACGGGTTAGTGTGTTGTCTGAACCCAGAACATTTTCCTCAAGGTGGCTTGTTAACCATGCGGTGTGCCTTATTTTTCTCAAAACAAGCCACCTTGAGAACCCATGGTTTATTCAGAGTGGTTAACAAGCCACCCTGTGGAAAACGTCCGGGGTTCAGACAACATGCTAACCCACAGTTCAACAACCCGCACTCAACACTGAATGTGGGCTAGCATGTTGCGTGAATAGCCCCAGAGTGGGCAATTGTAAAAAAGGACAATTAAAAAGGACAATTAGGAATCAATTCAAATACCTATCACACCTTTGCAATAAAATCATGCCTTTATAATCAAATCTATGGTGCAGCCACATTTGTAGGACTGTGTTCAGTTCTGAATGCTACATCCCCGAAAGGATACTACAGAGCTGGAAAAGGGCAACCAAAGTGATCAGGAGGCTAGTGCAAGACCCCTAAGGAAAGGTAACGCTTTGGGCTTTTTAGTTTAAAAAAAAAAAAAAGAGCAAAGGGTTCAAAGAGTACTAGAACCAGGGTGGGTGGGTTGTCAAACAATGAAGCTGAATAATGGGAGATTCAGGATTGACAAAACTAGTTTAACAACACAGTACTACAAAATGCATCACTATCTGCCCACTTAAAGCCATCTAAGTGGAGATTAAACAAAATAAAGGATAGGACAATAGAAATAAGTGGTAACCATTGCCCTACGCTGGGAGTATACAGCCAGAGGTTATGACCAAATGCTTGCCTAGCTAAGCTTGGAAACCCCCACTGTAGCATCTGGACTTTGAAAAACATGCAAGAATCTGTTTACGCCCTTTAATCTGTCTAAGACAGTATGCAGAGACACAAATGATAAAACATTTTGCATTTTTACAGCAAGAAAAACGAAACAAAAAAGGAAAAAACCTACAGAAATGTATAAGGAAGTTAATTTTGTACATGGGATAAAACGTTATAAATTCAGGACAATGCACCGACACGGGTCAACTCCCACATTTCTTGTTGCTTTTAAAAAGTTCGTATGCGTGGCCAGGCAGTCAAATGGCTGTTTCTTCATTGAAAGGGATTTTTCCAAGTAGCTCTTGGGGGGGGGGGGGGACTGCAACGCATCTTGGAATGTCCTCAGAAGGCTCTCATTTTGTGGTGACAGAATTAAAAACCCCAGAGTCCTTTCAGATACAAGGAAAACAAACCATTCAGTCATCAAATTTTATCTTCTTTCCTTGTGGCTTATGGTCACCACCACCACCTCTGCCTCCCCTGAAGCCACCGCCTCTGCCTAAGAAGAGGAAAAAGAACGTAAAAAATTAAAAACTACTACAGCTCTGAAAATACTCTTAACACTTTTTGCAAATATGAGACGACAGCATGCCCCATGACATGGAGCCGCAGCAGTCTGTACCAGCACATTTACCTCCAAATCCTCGGCCGCCACCCCTGCCACCGAATCCACCCCTGCCACCGCGTCCTCCTCTGCCTCCACGACCAAAGCCGCCACCACCACGCGGACCATCACCCTTGGGCTTGGCAAAGTCAAGGGTCACTTTGTTTCCATCAATCTCGCCATCCTCCATGGCTTCTTTTGCTGCTTTGGCATCTTCTGCAGAGCTGAAGTCCACAAAGCCAAATCTAAAAAAGGACAGAGATCAGTTTTAACAAGGGATAGATTTCAGCTACAAGGTCAGCTAGGCACTTGAAGTTTTATTTGCTACTGGTCTGTTAAAAAAAAGAGAGAGGTGTTTTAGGCAGCAACGATCCCACCCCTCTGTTTATACCAGATGTTGCAATCTTCAGTACTGCAGCGGCATATTCCAAGGTCCGAGCTAGACATTGCACTGGCTGCCACTGTGCCTGTGGGACATCATCATGAAGAACACTGAGCAAACAGCACACGGAGCAAAATCCGGTGTACCTCCCCAATGGTCAGTGATGAGAGGTAGCTCTCTGGAAATGTATAGTTTGGCTTCACATTTACGAGAACAAGAGAGGCCTTTCTAAGGTATAAGGAGGCCAGCCTCAGATTTTCAAAATGATATGCAATATTCCTGACAGGATGCTTATTTCCTAGCCCTCCTTTCTGCTCTAGGCAAGTTACACACAGTTCACAAGGCAATGTGTAACACTATCATCACCAGAATCTCTCAGTTAGCAATAAAATAGATCTGCCTCCACCTGCTTTTGGTTCAGGGAGTTCGGAGTCCTCTCTAGACTATGATCAAGCTACATAGGCCTCTAGCGGGAATATTATACAGTGATGCCCAAGCAGGAATGCTCTTCACTATGCTGCACTCATGCCCTGTCTGTGGGTTTCCCGTAGGGAGCTGGTCGGCTGCTGCATGAAAAGAATGCTGGATTAGATGGACACTTGGTCTGAGCCAGCATGGCTCTTCTTATGTTCTTATATTTAGACACCAGAGGAAGAGAACAGCCAGGAAAGGCATCCGTTAGTCTGAACTAGCAGGGAGATTCATATAAAAGTTCTCCAAGATGTGCCAGGGTTGTGCAGTTTCCCTTTAAAAAAAGCAGCAGCCCTAAGCATGCCCAACTTGCGTTTTGCACAGCAGCATAACAATACACTGTTTGTAGGCAGCATGGCATGCTGGGGTACAGATATGCTTCTAATTCTTGCTTGGCTATGATGCTCAGAGGCCTTGAGCTAGTCACTCTCAGCCTTGCTTTCTCCTAACCTTGTAACAAATACAGCCAATGGTCTGTATTCTTCTTACAACAAATACACCCAACCCATGAAGATGGGGACAATGTTCAACCAAGGCTTTTCTACCAGTACACCTGCTTCCAGACTTTGCTGCGCACCATGGAATCTGTAGGCAGGAAATTTGCATGTTTGTCCCACAGCAATAACCATTGCCAACCTGAAGTAGACAGAGGCATCCAAGGTCAGTGCTGCAATTTTATTCTTCTTCTCGTGCGAATCCATAGCCTGCCACTGGATATACAGCAGGAAGGAGCTCATTGAGAAGGCAAGGAGGCTGTATTTTCGGTTACCTGAACAAATACCACCCCCGTTTGAGAACTGAAATGACTCTGGGCTGAGCTTAAGTCTGAGTTCGGACAATCACAGGTGTAAAAGAAACCATTGCGGCTTCTCTCCCAGCCCCCACCTTTTGCATAATTGCCTATGAGCATGGGTTGGCATGTTGTCTGAACCTAGCATGGGCACAGCAGACATGGCTTCGTATCCTTCCTTCAACCCATGACTCGCAGTAGGGGTTCTAGGGTAGATGTGAAGTCACCCCTGCAGCGCCATGTTTGGATGATACAACAAGGCACACAGCATCACGGAGAATTATGCAAATAGCGGTTGCACACACAACACACACAAGGATGGGGGGGAGGAGCCACAATGACATCTTTTACCTCCATGATCGTCCGAAGACCCCCAAGTGAAGGTCAGCAGCGCTGGACGCTTTTATGCTTGTACTGGTTTTATACATACCCTTTGGATGAGCCCGTGTCTCTGTCAGTGACTATTCTTGCACCAATGGAGCCTTCAAATGACTCTCTCAATGTCTCTTCAGTTGTGTCCTCAGACAGGCCTTTGACAAACAGTGTTTTGCTTTGTTCTAAACAACAACAGAATGCCCCGTTTCAGCATTGCAAGCAACATATTGACACCCCACCCCATTCCCGGCATGTGTTTTTACTTAGGAGATTGAAGGCTACTTACGCCCAAATCCTCCTCTAGTGTTAGAGTTTCTGTTTTGACCTCCTGGAGTGCTGAATTCTAGTCTGATTGTTCGGCCTTCAATCTCCGTATTATTGCATGAATTCAGTGCTTCTTTTGCATCCTCAGGTGTAGGAAACTCTACGAATGCGAAACTATGCAAAGAGAAGCTGGAGTCAAGTTGGGAAGAACTATATGACAGTGATCCATGCTACTGAGAGCTGGTCAAGGTAATAATCTACCATAACTGCCAACTTTATTCCCTCCCCATAATTATGCTGCCACAAGTCTGCCCCTACTTACCCTTTAGACCTTCCCTGGTTGTTCTGTGGCATCCTGATGGATGAAGCTTTCTCAAAGACTTCCTGAAGAGATTCTTCTGTTGCATCATATGAGAGGTTGTTTACAACGAGAGTCTTCGACTCCCCACCTGCACAAGAGACAGATTTCCAACTCAAATGCGACCTTCAGTGCATAATTCTGTTCCAAGTTTTGTTTTGGGAAAAATATTTTCACACATCAATGCTTATGGTGGAGGATCTTATGTCCTTAAGTCAACAGAGAAGGGAAGGAGCACTGCCTTGATGGCTTTTTAGCAAATAAGGCAGTATTGATAAACAAATGGCAGTCTTCTTGCAATAATGACTGTGCTCATCATTTCAAGCTTGTTCCAAGATCAGTTACTATGTGAGTCCATGCTGGCATTTTACCTGCTTTTCTGCTATCCTGCTGGCTCTTTTCACCTGTGTAGTCAATCACAATGGCACGACCATCAATCTCCATCCCTTGCTTTTCCTCCAGTGCTTTCTCTGCATCTGCCTCAGATTTAAACTCAATGTAGGCAAACCTTTTGGGGGGTGGGGAGAGAAGAAAGCTTTGTTCAGGAAGCCTTGAAATCTATTATTTCTATTTCATGAAAATGGTTTGTAACAGTGATATTAAATACAACGCCACCAGTATATTCAATAGAGAACAATAGTGAACCTTTCAGGGGGTGGAAAAATTCCGAAGGCATTTATACCGCTGTAGTCTTGCTATGGTAGGGCATGAAGGTATAAAAAGGAGCTTGTAAACTCAATCTTTGGATATCTTAGGTATGTGGTCAAAACTAGGATTCCCTGAACAGATTTGGATATTAAGTGTTACGACTTGTATAGAGAAAAGCCCTTGTTTGGATTCTGCTACTGAATGCAAGTGACCACAACAATGCAACAGCATAAGACACTCAATTTAGTGATGTACCCTTTGCTGTTCCCATCCTTGGACACCAGCCTGACCTCCCGGGCATTGTCAAATACTTCTTGCAGTTCTTCCTGGGTTACGCTGTAAGCAAGGTTCCTCACAAAGATGGTTCTTGCATCTCTCTCTAGAAGAGGAAAGCCACAGAAGGTTACAAAGTAAGGCCAAATCCTTTGAACACCCTGTCTAGGAGCTGAATTGCACTGCTACTCACCTTTCTTGTTCTCTTGAATGCTCTCTTTACTCTTTGCTTTTTCCAGTTTTATTTCCAAGCCCATACATTTCTTCCCATTAAACTTAAGTGCTTTATCCAGCTCAGCTTCCGTGGAGAAATCCACATAGCCAAACTTCCTGCAGCACAAAGGGAGATTTTTTTTCAACATTGAATCTGTATCTCAAAATAAGCCTGCCAGAAAATCTAGCCAGAAAAAAATGTTTGATTGCCTTGGTGAGGCAGCTGAAAACTGACAGATCTATCCAATAGGAATGCTAGTCTGAACAAATACAATCTTCTTAAAGCAAAAAGGCACAACCTTTTTGGCCCAAAGGACATCTGGCCCACACACAGTGTGGAGGAAGCTTTACTCTCACCCCCCTTCCCATCGCACCAATCCTGCACAAGATCAGAGGAAGAAAGCTAAAGCTCTTCCACTCCCATCAACCCTGATGGGCTTTGTTGCTTCCACATTGCAACAGTGATGCTGACTGCTTTGGGGTCGTTGGGAGGGATGAAGCGGCTTTAGCCTTCTTCCCCTCCCATGACCTAGATGGTCACTGGGACACAAAATGTGTGTCCAAGAGCCGTGGGTTTTGCACCTGTCTTAAAGGGACACAGAAAACCACGTCATATTGTAGCCGTGACTAAAATTTGTGGGGCTCCAAAAGCTAAATGATATACAGGGTGGCCCAAAAGTAGGCATACAGTTGTTTAGAACATTGATGGGAGGGGGAGAGAATGTGTGAGTAGAAGATGTGTGGGTGGAGTCAGAATGACAGTTGGGAAGAGTAACAGGGAGTGACAGTTAAATCAGTTAAGCATAGAGAGTGAGGGGAGTGAGGTCCTTAAGTAGGTACACAGTTTAGTTTTTTAGTTATGTTTTTTTACTGATATTGTGAATGATGGCAGCAAACTTGAGTCAAGAACAAAGAAAGTGGATTCTAAAGCAGTACTGGAAGACTGAAAATCCCCCCCAATCAACATTCTAAACAACTGTATACCTACTTTTGGGCCACCCTGTATATCAGGCATAGGCAGAATCTGGCAAACCGGACTTTCTCTGCTACCCATCCCTCTTCCTGGAAGAACCATCACAAGAGGGAGCAGACTTACTTGCTTCCAAAAGAAATAGGGCTTCTTGAACAAGTAAAATACCCCGTCAGGGACTAATGCAAGGCCACCCAAAGCCTCCCCATCTCCACATTATATTAAATAACTCCGTCAACATTTGGGCTCTTCTTCAGCATAATTTCCCTTCAAATCCCAAGTTACAGCAGCTATCTTCCATTCCACCTAGGGCCTGCTGTTAACAGACCAGAGGAAAGAGATCCATGTACTAAGAATTTACACCTTGTTTAAACAACTTTGCCAATAGAGACATATTTTAAAGCAAAGGTCTTACTTTAAAAAATGAACTTAATTGCATATTTTGCTTACGCAAAGCAAAATGAATGGAGTTCTTACTTTGAGCTGCCAATTCTGACTTCTTGGACTTGAAGGTCCTTTTTGGCAAAGAAATCTCTGATGGCAGCCTTCAGTTCGTCAAAGTCCTTGGTTGCATTCAAATTGCCGACAAAGAGGGAAAAGGCAGCTTCTAAAAAGTTAGCAGAAGATTAAGAAGCTGTACCAACAACCCGATGGAACGACTGAAGTAAAGGCTGTATTGAGCAGACAAGCCGCCAGAAAATCAGCTTGGGCATCTTCAACACAGCCTACCATAAGCAGTAGCATGTGCCAGCCAGCATTTTGCACATTCAACCCCTGACTGGAGGCTGTCACGTCATGCAAACTTGGCCACTGTAGATTATGTGAGGATTAAGCAATGCTTGCATAACGATAATGGGCTGTGTGTGGATTGTTTAAACCTTGCATAACCCCTGCTGGGCTGGTTTGCATGACAACCCAGTCAGCGGCTGAATATACAAAATGCAGGCCAGCATGCACAACTGATCACATGAACCAACTCACTGTGTCCTAGTTGCTATTCATGCAGATTGCCATGCAACAGCATGAGTGCCACATACACATCTCAATAAGCTTTCTACATAAAGGAATGCCTGGAACTACTTGCTGAAGCAGTGCAACAATGACCTTTCAGCTTTATACCACAGAGCCCAAACCCTCACTCCTTTTTGTCTCTCCTTCACTCTTCTCAATTCTTCCCTCCCTTTACAGCACCCTCTTATGGGTTAACAAAAGGCTCATCATAAAGAGGTGGAGTGAGCATGTATTTAGAAAGGATGCCTGAGGAGGAGACAAGTGGTGGTCCTGTCAAACAGGGCCAACCCAAACAGGGGGGGGAGGGTGTAGGACTTTACTATTCACCAGAGGATGAATGCTCACCATTCACTTACATGGGGCAAAAAGAGGGCTTCAGTTTAGGGACACTGTTGGGGTGGGGGCTGGACATGGCCTCTTTCCCCCCCAAAATCAAATGTGCTCCTATTTGCAGAGCCGCACCTGAGATTCTTGCTTGTGTTAACAGTTTGGTGGAATGTTGGGAACTGGCTTATCTTTACCATCATGCAAAGGTGTTATGTGAAGTAACAGGATAGGGACAGATGGGTAATCTTGGGGGTAACTTTTATTACTATGTTTCAAGCTCCACAAAAAGCTTTTTTTTAAGTACTCTCTCTCTCTCTCTCTCATGGGCTGCTCACCATCAGTTTTCTTCTTCTTAGCATCTGGGATGCCTTTTTGCTTGGCCATTTCCTTCTTTCGTTTTCCAGGCATTTCTTGCACATTTTCTGTGGAGTAGAGTAGGAAGAGAAACAAATACAATGTCAGAAAGATTCCACAGGAGAGAAGCACAGAGAGCACCAAGAGTCTGCTGGATCAGGACTTGACTATCTTAAGGAGTTTTCATGTGTGATTTGTACCACATCAGTTCAGCGAGAAATCATCATTTCCAGCATTAGGACCAAAGGTGAAGGTGAAACAGTTCTACTGTTTGAAAGCTTTGAGATCTTTCGGAATTTTTACATGAGATAGTAGCCATGTTCAACTGACCTTCCTCGTCCTCCTCCTCCTCATCGTCCTCCTCCTCCTCCTCATCGTCGTCATCCTCCTCCTCCTCCTCTTCAGACTCTTCCTTGGCAACCTTTGCTGGTGTAACCTTTGTTCGTGCAGCCTTTGCAAGCACAGCTTTCTTTCCTTTTGCTGGAGTGGTGTCCATGGGTTCGTCTTCAGACTCTGCAGCCATAATAAGACAGGTGCTTAAATAATGCCCACAACCCACAGCCGGACCAAAAGGTACACTTCAGAACAATTCCTCTTGCTCATGTTGACTCCTTTCAAATGGAGTTAGCACAGCTTACCGCAAATAGGTGCTTATCAGCCCTACCCAGCATAAGAGACATAAGCCTCAATACTGTGACAACACAAAGTCACCTTCCGCTAATATGACAGCATCAGGCTCAACTCAAAAAGGGAGAAGTGTCAAGTGTCCAAACCAGAGTTTGGAATGCGAGGCAAGTCTGCTTACCCAAGGCAGTGAGGCCTGTTCCTTGAATATGCACATGTGTTCAGGTATGAATTTACAGTGCCCCGATTCATTCAGGAAGCAGGATTAGCATGCTGTTACTTCTTATGTTCATTTAACTGCACTAGAGTACAACAAGGCCCAACACATCAGCTCACATTGGAGACATCACAAGATCAGTATTAAGTCCCAATACTCATCCTCTGTGCTGGCATCCAGGCATGAACAAGACAGCAAAGTTTTGACTATATAGCTCCTTCCCACAGCAACCCTTGAGTTTTCACAGAACTTGGTGGTCCTAGTGTCTCAAAGCATGCTATGAATTCATAAGACCCTGTCTAGTATATTTGATGCTGTATCAGAGGCAGGTGCGCCAACTGTCAGGGAGGTACCCCACCTTTGTGGTGCTGCTTTTCCAACACAGCATTGCCTTTTGAAACTTTTAAGACCCAAGATGTAACATCCTATAAATGTTTCTCACAGCAAAAGTGACTTACCATCCTCTTCATCTTCATCTTCCTCATCCTCATCATCGTCATCTTCAAGGTCGGACTCATGTCTGATCGTTATAGCAGCCACAGTAGCTACAGGTTTTTTGGCAGCTGCTTGGACTTGTTTTTTTACTGGTACAGCAGGCTCCTCCTCGGACTCATCTGTAGCAAGCAATTTACTAGTTATTAGTAAACCGACACTGGAGCAGCTGCATCCAATATGCCTACTGAGCCCTTCCCGTAAGACAAGGAGCAGGAAACCATCATTAATGACCTGGCAACCTTAAGGATCAACAATTGTCATTTGGTTTAAGTAGGACAACCCTTTGTCAGAAGATGCCGCTAGTGAGATGCTACAGACCCACTCCACGTGGAGGCTCATCTTGATCTGCTGTATCACCTACAGACCATGCGAGGTATCCCAAGGCACTTCTGTATGGCTCCTATAGGCAGAACCCTCTCTCCAGTTTACAGAAAGAGAGCCTTCACATACAGAGGGCCAATGGATGAATGGCAAAAATAATGTGCAGTTTTCTCAAATATTCTTGCTTCCACTTTTGTTTTTCACTGCAGAAGTCAAGAATATTTCCAGACTTGTGAGCACCAATTTGAGAATTTACCAGAGTACTGTTTACCCCACCCAATTCACCTTCATCATCCTCACTATCGTCGTCATCCTCCTCCTCCTCCTCGTCCTCGTCCTCCTCTTCACTCTCTTCTTTCTTTGCATTCTTCCCATTTTTTGCTCCTTTGGCAGGGACTGGCGTCTTCTTTGCTGGAGTAGCAGCTCCTTTCTTTGCTGGTGTAGCTACTGCTTTTTTGGCTGGGGTAGCCACTGTCTTCTTGCCAGGAGTTGCTCCCTTTTTGTTGGGTGTAACTGCTGTTGCTTTTGCTGGGGTAACTGCTTTCTTCTGAGGAATCATCTGTGGGAAGAAAAATGTTCCAGTCCACAACAGGTAATACTACCAAGCAGCCGAAGTCGTAGGCAAAACGGATGGAGAACATGGCTGCAATCTATGCTCACTTACCGAAGAGGAATTTTACTGAACGCAGCAAGACTGATTTTTAGGTAAACATGCACTGGATTGTGCTAGAAGACAGCCTCCAAGTACAAGGAATGTCTAATTTACAAACTTTAATCTCCTTACAAAGCATCATTATGAGAGACCACCATAAGGTAATGCAGATGTGGCTTAAGAGGACAAACTGGCTGGAGATCTTCACTTCTGCCCACAGTGTCTTGCATCTCCCGGGGTAGAATCCAACTAAAGACCTACTTAGAGTAGACCCATTGAAATGAACAGGACTTAAGTTAGATATGATTAACTTAAGTCTCATTCATTTCAATGGGTCAACTCAAAGTACAATTTAGATAGGCAATCCTATCCTGACAGAGCTGGAAATCCCCAGATCCATATCTGGAAGGATCAAGGTAGGAAAGCCACTTTCACCCGAATTTATTTTATTGTTTTTATAGCCTAAATCTTCACAACCACCCTGAGAAATGACTTATTTCCACTGCAGTGAAAAGGATCCAAGATTACAGTGATCTACCTACTGTCTGTGTTCATATTGGAATCGTGGAGAACCAGCATGGCTTTAGGCATCGGAGACCCACTTTATTTATTTATAAGATTTATTAGTCACCCCGTAGCTGATAGCTCTCAAGACATTCAACAGGTGGTATCCAGTGATTGACTAACTTAACTCCCATGGGTCTATTCTAAGTAAATAAAATCCATGTAAATAAAATGTCAGTGTGTTGCTTTGAGTAAGATATTGGCAATACTAAGTTTTTTCAAGGATGAATTCACCTGTAAGCCTGCATCATCACTATCATATGATTGACATACAGTCAAATGTTATCTCACAGTCTACCTTTAAGATAAATATTAAAATGGAAAAGCTGGATTCAACATCTAAATCAATTTTGCAAAATCTTTTTTGCCAAAAAACAAGACTTAATGAATAAGGCATTGCAGGAATTGTGTGGGCCCTGTTCCACATGTCTGCACAGAGTGGCTTTCCACGTGCCTTAGGCAATTATGCCTCTTTGTTTTTCTGTGGGGGCTCTGCAAGTATCACTGAAGATACTCAAGTCATGGGGGAAGGGGGATTTTACAGAAATGGCTTTCTACAATGATGCAATACAGACCTTGTTTCCTACTCTAATAGCAAATGTGCTGCTAAGTAAGATGAATTGTACCAGAGGCAACAACCAGAAGTAGCCATGGCCATGTGGTTAATTCTCACCTCTTCTTCGCTGCTCTCCTCTTCCGACTCGTCCTCCTCCTCTTCGCTATCATCGACTTCCTTTGGAGGAAGGGCAGCCATTTTCTTCGGCTTAAGCTGATTTTTAACGTTCTAAGGAGAAAACATGCAAGTTAGGTGTCTGCTTTTCTCAGTGTTGAAAATACTATGTCTTGTAGGGACCACTGAAATTTGAAATGCAGTTACAGGTCCATGGATACGCATTTGAAACCGTGCAACGTTTCACTGCTAAACAAGCCCCGCCCCCTTCACCTTGCAACTCTTAAATGCTTTTAGAAGCATTTAAGTATTCATGTTGCCGTTATTGCTTCTGCATCCTTGAAGAACAAACATGACACTACTGCTGGGTATTCTGGCTCCACCCCCACCCCAGAAGCCCAAAGCATGCACAAAACACTTGAAATTCCTTGCCAGTTCCAAGCACACAGTAAGATGTTAGAAAGACCTTCAGTAAATGGCAATCCTTTGAGCTGACACCAGCTTGCATAAGGATATCCATCTTCAGGTCGAGAAAAAGGTTTCTAAGTCACAGAATGTCAGATTATTGGGTGCTAGTGGCCAATTAAGCAGCTGCTCTGCATATGACTTTGGGGGGGGGGGGGAACAATTCGTCAGATGATGGCATCCTATTTTGAGAAACAGGTGACTGGGCCTATGGTTTCTCTTCCCCTCAATTACTGAAAGCGAACATACTACTTCTTTTCATAGGACTTGCTCTAAAGCACACTTCTCTTTAAGATCCATGTCAAGTCTTAAGGCTTCCTCTTCTTTATACAGGAAGAGATAAAGATTTCTTTCAAATTGCTGATGGATGGATGCTCAATTAATTACTATTAAGCAGATAGCACTGCTTCCCTTCTCCTATTGCCACAATCCAAGCAAAGGTAGGCACTGTGAAGCCCCAGTGACTTAACTGGGAAGAACTCAAAGAACGTGCTTAGTTCTTCTAACCAACCTTACCTTTGCCTCAATTGTGCCCCATTTACAGAGTCACTTTGCGAAGCACCATACATGCCAACGGTGCTATATCAATACTACCAAGCCTTTACCAGCCCTTCACACAAGGGTTAACTCAAACCCTGCCAAAAAAATACAGGTTAACATTTCAAAAGACAAAAAGAGCATGTAAATTACATATACGGGAGTCACTTCAGGGCAGCCTTCCCCAGCCTGGTACCCTCCTGATGTACTGGACTACAAATCCCACCAACCCCAGACAGCATAGAGAAAGCTGCTCAAGGATATTGAGTAATCATTCTGTGAACAAGAGAAAGTTGTGTTCCTAGCAGCCTCCCTTTACCCACTACAGCTCAGTGGTGGCACATCTGTTTAGCGTGCAGATGATCTGACACCCAATCTCCAGTAACTCTAGCTAAAAGGGTCTCGGGGAGCAGAGTTGGGAAAGACGTTCTCTACCCCAGATCTGGATGAGGTGCTGTCACAGCCAGTGCCGGCTAAGGCAGGCCAACGATCTCGGGGCGGGCATGGCTCACCGGTAGAGCTCGTGGTCTGCACGCGGAGCAGCGCCGGCCGAATCCCCAGCATCGACCTCGGGTAGGAGGCACAGAAGGTCCAAGGGCCTGACCAGGACACGGCGAGCTCCCCTGCCGCGCCTCGTGGGCAGGAACCGGGGAAGCGGCTGCTTCGACCGACTCGATGCCCAGGGCGGCACCATTTTCCCGCCTCCAGCCAACCCATCTGCACTGAGAGAGGCGGGCCGGCGGGGAGGAACACGGCCGCGAGCGCGCCCATCCGCTTCGGCTACAAAAGGGAAGAGGCGGCCATCGCTGTACCACGTGGGCCTCAGAGAGCGAGCGAGGCGGGCAGATTTCCTCCCCCTCCACGTGCTCTCAACACACGGCCGGGATCACGTGGCTGGAGAGGTGCGCGCGCGCGCACAAGAACCCCCCCACATGGACTCAGGGGAGGGGGGGAGCCCCCCAACCTCCTCGCGCCACCCTGCTGCGCGCGCTTCTCGCTGGTTGGCCGGGGCTAGCTTGCGCGCGCGACGTCGCGTGCGTGAAGATTAAAAGCGGGGAGACGGGGGCGCCTAGAAACTCCCCCGACTACAGAGGCGCGCGCGCGAGCTCTCTTTCCAAATTCCATCCGCGATGGGGGGGGGGTGTCTAGAAACCGTCGAACGTTCTACCGTAGCGCGCGCGCGCCTGAGAGGCCCTTGAAGCCAATAATAAACAGGGAGACAAAAAGACGGGGGGGGACTTGAAACTGCAACCCCCTCTATTCCCCCCTCCCCTGCTTCCCTCACAAATACGTACGGGGGGGGGCTAGAAACCGCCACGCGGGAAAGGCCGCTTGAGGCGCCGCCGTCCTCGATTGCGCCTCAGAAACGCGAGCGGGGAGGAGCGGCGCTCTTAAGCTGACGAGGGGGGGAAAAGGGCGGCCATATTCCTCCGCAACTAGGCCGCGGGTCTCACCTTGGCGAGCTTCACCATAATGGCGGCGGAGTTGTCCGGATGTTGAGCGAGTCAAAAGAAGCACCGCTCGCTCCCAGCGCCTCGCTCGAGTCTCCGCCTGAACCGAAAAGAGCGAGGTCGAGGGCTAGCTCAACTCTATCTCCCGCCCCACGCTGCCGCGCCAACCAATCAGTGGGCGCGCAACGTTTCGCCCCGCCCACCCGCTGAGATGGACGTGCTCTCTTCGGGCTTTCCCGACGCCGGCGAGTTTAGCCGAGGGCGGCTGCCCTGCCCTGCCCAGTCCGGAAACGCGCTTGATTCAGAGGCGGGTGGAGGGGACGTGGCCAATGCGAAGGCAGGGGGGAGGTCTGCGCGCTGTGATAGGCCCGCTCTGGCGGACGGAAGCGGCGGAGCGGAGCGCGTGGCGGCGGCGTCTCTGTCCCCCACGTGGGGCTGCCCGTTTTGTGTGCTGCTTCTCCCGCGGGGTTTGGCGCCTGCGGGCTGGGCTGCGGAGACGGGGATGAGGGCGCAGCGGGCCTTGCCTCGGCGCCTCGGGGTGAAGGCGCAGCCCTGCGCACGCTTGCCCGCGAGCAAGCCCCGTTGAGCGCAGCGGGGCTTACGGCCGAGGAGACGTGCGTGGGGATGCGCTGGAAGACGGGGTGGAAGAAGCGGAGGCGTGTCAGAAGCGGGGTTCTGCGCGCGTTTGCTCCCTGGCGGCGTGGCGCTCACTTGGTGCCCAGGTTGCGGCGCTGGCGTGAAGCTCAGGGTTGCAAATGCTCAAGGAGGGAAGGGGGCTGGGGCACGAGAGGTTCGTCCACATCTGGCTGGGTCCGCGGGTGCCTCGGTCAAAAACGGAGGGACTGTTATTAGCCCAAGCCCGGAGGGAGAGAGGCAGGCAGGCAGTTCACCAGATCTCTTGGCGTCTGCATTACCAGCACGCTGTGGTCTGGGCAGCAGAGGATGATCTAGGGGAGTTTGTTCCCTGGCCCAGGTGGGGTAAGTGGATTAGGAGGAAGTGTGCTGACTCCGCCAAGAAGGAAAGGGAAAAAGGTGCATCAGGCTTTTCCCCCACGAGTGCAGCAGCGACTGGCATATTCGCTCTCTTTCCCAGGGGCAAGGGTTGTCACTCGGTGGTATAGCACATGGCTTGCATATAAAAGGTCCCAGGTTCAGTACCTGCTGGCATCTCCAGGTAGGGCTGGGCAAGATTGCTGCCTGAGCTGCTGCTAGGCAGTGTAGAGCAGCCTTCTCCAACTGCTGGCTAGGGCATGGTGGGAGTTGTAATCCAGCACAGCTGGAGGGCACCAGGTTGGGGAAGGCTGGTTTAGACCATACTGAACTGGGACTGGGTCAAGTCAGTGTAAAGCAGTTGCCCCATGTTCGTTCACTGTGTTGCAAAAACCTGACATTTGTATGAGAATGTGTGAAGTACTCCTGAGTGAATTCTGTGGATCAGGTCTGGGAACTAGGCTTGCAAGAGCTGACTCTGACTCTTCAACCTATTAGTGCCATCTCTATATTTCCGCCAGTTCTCCTGGATCAGGAGGGAAAATGTGGGTCTCTGTGTGCCTTAACTGCAATACTCCTAAGCAACGAGCTCATTGGAAATAGTCAGCAAACATGCATTATGTTTGCTGGTGTTACTTTTAAAGATGCTAGTTAGAAAACAAGCAGAAATCTGCAGTATGCCTCTTGGAAATCCAACACAGTTTGTAAAATCCGACCAGCTATTTGTCAAGGCAAGCATTTCACTTTGTTAAGAAATGAGATCATATTTTCTCAACCACCGCCCCCTGCACCCTCCAGCATGTATAATTATACAGCTTCACACATTTTTGGAGTAAGTTTAAATATTTTCCGTAGTAAGTACTTTTATTTACAATCTTTAAACAAAAATTGTTTTTTTGTCTGGACTATAGCTACTTTAAAAATGACTGCATGGCAGTTACTGCTCCATTTTGAAGACTAATCAGAATCTCGCCCACACACTACGTATGTGGAAGTTGGTGTGTACAATCTTTTAACAAAACTGTAAATGCAATGAAGCTGTTACTGTCTGTAGCATTTCCATTTTTATGAGTATACACGCGCCTTCCTAGAGAGCTAGTCCAAAGCTTCATTGGATGACCCTGCGTTCTAGTATTAGGCATTTTCTCCACATTTCTATCATGTTCTCCCTTCCTCATCCTTTTTTTTAAGCTATAAAACTTGAAATGTAATCATTCCTCATACAGGAGTGGTTCTAGCCCAGGAGTTCCCAACCTTTTTGGACCCGTGGGCATATTTGGGAATTTGAGAAACTGATGTGAGCACCACCACAAAATGACTCATCAGTGGATTGCTGCTTTGGTATCTACGTGTTGCATCTATGGATCTTAGGCTTTGTCTTATTCAGCAAAAACTTTTTGTTTCGTGTCTATTAGATAGCGCAAGATCTCTTTAATAAAGGATTGTCTAATTCGGCTAATTGCTGGTGGTGCAGTACAGGTTCTTCTTTTAAACATTTAGCAGTGTCCAGTAGTTGCTTCTTTTTGCGGGGAGGTTATTACATGGATAAATTTTGTACTGGAGCAGTCTTTAATATTCACTTATGTACACTTTGAAATTATTTCCCTGCTTCAGGAAAATTAACAAATGGTCAGCGTAAATGGATTCTCTGCACCCTTTTGACAGCTAAAAGTCTGATATTGCAACATGGGAAGAATAAACATTCCTCTCCTATAATGCAGTGGATTGAGGACCTTGCAATGCTTTCAATATTTGAACGAGTGGCATGTAGACACCATCTTCAAATGGATACTTATTTGGGTATTTGGTCCAGTTTTGTTGAAGCCTATGTATAATTGCTAGAAAGCTGTATGCTTTTCATACACATCCATGTACATTTAAAAAAAAAAAACTTGGGGGGTATCTACAGGCCCACATTGGCGACCCTTTTGCGGGTTGCCATTGAAGGTACCCATAGTTGTCAAGGTACCTGCGGGTGTAGTGTTGGGGACCCCTGCTCTAGGCCCCTGATCATTTTGGTTATCCTTTTCAGCACCTTCTCCAGCTTTACAGTATCTACAGCATATGAAGCTGCCTTACTCAGGGCCCTGGGAAATGGATCCAGGGCCCTGGGAAATGGATCCAGGGCCCTGGGAAATGGATCTGAGGTTTGTCTAGCAACATCCCTGAATCAGACCATTGCTTCATATAAGGCTGGTATTGTCTGCTCTGAATGGTAGCATCTCTTCAGGGGTTTCAGTCAGTGTTTTTCCCCCATCACATGCTACTAGTTCCATTTAACTGGTGATAGAACAGATTGAATCTAGGACCTTCAATATAAAAAACATGTGCTCTCCCACTGATCTATGGCATCTCCCCAAATCAAGAGTGAACTCTGGGGTATCTTTAGTTGGGGAGAAGGCCAAGCTCCAACTCAGTTCTCTGACAGCGACAGAAGGATTTTACAGATGACCGATGTATCTTTGATAGTCAGATGAACTCACATAGGTTGGGAGAAAGGACTATTCCTGTGATACTGCTCCTATCCCCCCCCCCCCAGTGTAGTTTGCTCTGTTCAGAGTGAACACCTGGAGCAGCCTGGCAATGCTAGTTGAGGATGATGGGAGATGTAATCCAACACATCTGGAGGGCACCCGGATGGGGAAGGCTGATCTACAGCCTTCACCAGAACCTGAAGATTTTTTTAAAACAGTATTATAGGCCGCTCTGAAACAGAGTTAAGTTCAGTATCAAAACCAATCAACATATAATCCAGCATAAGAACACAAGACGCAGAGAATAAAAATAGGTTAAAGTTAAGACAGAGTAAAAGGCCTGGAAAAAAGGGGTTTGCCTGGCGCTGAAATGGCACCAAAGTAGGTGCCAGGCAAGCGTTTCTGGGAAGGGCATTCCACCACTGGTGTGCCGTCACTGAAAAGGACCTCAAGGAAAGAGAGAACGGGGTGCTCGGTAGAGGACCTCTGAACAAGATCTCATGATCCAGGAAGGTATCTGTAGTGAGTGGCAGCCCTTCAGGCATGCAACTCCCAGTCTGTGAAGGGACTTGAAGGTCAAAGCCAGTACTTTGAACTGGTGGGCCCAAAAATAGATTGGGAGCCAATGAAGGTGGAGAAGCCCTGGTGTGATGTGGTCATATTGCCCTGTTTTTGCGGTCATATTCTAAACTAACTGAAGTTTCTGGACTGTTTCTGTTATGCTGCTTTCCCTGGGATCTTAATGATTTTCAAGAGTATCAGAAACAAATGCATATAAAATTCAAAATCAGCATTAACAGTGAAAACGCTGTAGGTTAAACAGTCACAGATGTAAGCAGGTCAGCCAAAAACTTGACAAAATGTAGGTTTTACAACCCCACAAAAGCTCAGCACTGAGGTAGCTCTCCTTTCCAGGGAGAAGTGGCGGGAGTTTTGGAGCCTTCATGCCTCCCTATTAACTGCCCCAAGCTGCTGCGAGAGCAGAATGGAGAGTAAAATGTGCTAACTTCAGTTGGTGAGTGATAATTGAGCAAACCTGCCTCCTCCACCCTTGGAGGCAGCTTCCGAACAATGACACTCCCCGCCTAAACAATGGCTAAAGAGTTCAACCAATCCCCTGCCTGCACCAAGACATCAGCCAGCCTCAGTTCGTATCTTGCAAACCTGCCTCAAAAAACCCCGTGCCTTGCAGCATTATCTGAACATGAGCATGATGGTAAGTTGCCATGCCTTTTCTGGCAGCTTATTCCAGAGCCTCTTACCTCAGTCTCTGGAGCTGACAAGAAGTTCAGGCAAGGCTGTACTTGCCCAACATCATAATATTCAAGGCAGAAGCGACTGTGATCCTTAATTTACTTTGTGCTTTCCATGTGCTGTCCCTTGGAGGCAATCTGTCAGGCACTGTGTGCCACTGCTGGTAGGGGTCAGGGCCAATAGTGGGTGGGATCACTCCCTTTTCTCTCTGCCACCTCTTCCCTCTCCCTCCCTCTCCCTCCCTCTCCCTCCCTCTTCTTAGCCCCCTTTCTCTCTGCCACCCCTTCTCTCTCACTCTTCTTAGTCCCTTTTCTCTCTTTCGGCCACCCCTTCTCTTGCTCTACTTAGCCCCTTTTCTCTCTGCCACCCCTTCTGTCTCTGCCCCGTTCATCTTTCTGCCACCACTTCTCTCTCTCTCTCTCGCTCTCTCTCCTTTTCTCTCTGCCAGTCCTCTTTTTCTGATAGCCCATTTTATTTCTGTCACCCCCTTTTCTCTCCTCCTACCTCCCTCCCCCCACTGTCTGTCCTGTGCACTCTTATGGGAGGGAGTAGGGTGCCCACTTATGGATCACCAAAAAAGAGGAAATGAATCACTCAGAAAGAGGACACCAATTTGCATATCCTAATTTATATGTTTAGATACAAATTTAGGAACAAGTACTACATTTCTATTTAAAATATAGTCAATCTCATCGTAGTGTGGAAGGCTGTGACCAGCTGACCTGTGTGCCTTGCTCAGTCTGCTGTCCAGGTGATGGGCAATTTCAAGGCCCAGCTCTTCTCTCTGATGGGTCTTTGTACCAGACTTAGACAGGACAGCCCGTCAAATAGAGGATGCTTCCAAGTAGAGGGCACTCTGCTGACCACCCTTTAAATAGAAGGTTGTCCGCTGTCAAAGAGGACACATGGCCACCCTAGATCACTGCTCTTGCCAAAGGTCTGAACGGATCACTTGCAGACGGCTTTTGAAATTAGGCTGAGGGCTGCATATGGCTCTACAGTCGTAGACTGCAACTTGGAATATAGGATTTGAGAGAGATCCCACTAGGGATTTCTTTTTCAACATGATGCAGTCATCCCCCCCCCCTGCCCCCTTTCCACCAGTTGAGCTGGGGTCTGACAGCTCCCCTGACAGCTGTCAAACTCCGGGGTGGCTAATAGGAAACCAGCGAAAAAGGGGTGGTGGGGTATACTTTTCCATGAAAGTGGCATCCTGCCAGCTCAGGGTGGGGTGCAGTAGGAGGGGGCACCCTCAATGGTCATGGCAAGACTTTAAATCGGGGAGATGTGTGCTCGGCCAACTCGGTGATCTTGGGCACTTTCCCCACCTGTCAAAGTCTGCAAGATCTCAGCCAGTTACCCAAAGGACCCCAGGGATTTAAAGTGCCATCTGGGCTTTTGGGGATCCCCTCCTTCTAATGCACCCCTCCCTGAGTCCCCAGCACACCGTTTTCATTTAAAAGTACACACCACCCCATTTCTCTGTCCCAAAGCAAATAACTGCTTCAACTTTGATAGCTGTCAAAACAGAAGCATTGGCGGCAATCAATAGAAAAAGGGGGGGGTGCCTCGGGCACCCTTAAAAACCAGGTGCAGGGGACTCAAGCAAGTGGGGATTTCTAGCAGGGCACCCCCAAGGTTCAGGGCAACAAATTGAACCCTGCGGATACCCTTGCTGGGGGTGCATGTGTGACCTCCACCCCGTTTCCCAGCTGTCAACTCTGCAAGGCTGTCTAAACAGCCTTGTTCCAGTGTGCGATCCCTTGTATATTTGACATACAGCCAAGGCAAGCCCGTACGCGTTTGAGTACCCTCAGTTGCGGGAGTGCACAACTACAAATAACCTAAATAAATAAAAATTAAGGGGCTATTCGCGCACATAAAATGGGACTGAGAATTTTTTTTTTTGCCAGCCCCATTTTTGCGCAAAAAAAGAAAAGAGATTTTTTCTTAAAAAAAAAAATACGGCTCCAAGCGTGATTGGGATTGTGGTCAGAGCGGGCATGGGGACTTGGCAGGAGCCAGGAGGGCCAGTGCTAGCTCCCCTGAATGCCATTTTGGCACTTGGGAGGGGCTGCTGCTGGCAAGGGGAAAGGGGCACTGGGAAAAAAAGGGCCCCAGCCAGGATCACAATCAGAGCCGGGACATTGGCTTGGCAGCAGACAAGATGGGTGCTGACACCAAGTCCTGTGGGGTGCCGGGAAGTTGGGGGGACAAGCTGCGCACTGTGGGTGGTGCTCCTGGTTGTCTGTTGGGTGCAACTACCGCGCACCGTGAGTTCGCAAAAGAACCCACTGTGTGTGTAGCTTGTCACCCATCGTGGGCTATTGGGTTGTGCGAACGTGCCCTATTTCATTTTAAACTGTCATCAGTGTGGTTGTCGTACATGCGTGTGCAGCATGAGCGCATCTCAGCACTGAGGCAGTCACTTCTCCTGACCCACACCAAATTTTGTCCAGATTCTCAGGTTGTATGAAAGCATCCATAGGAAACGGACTAGATGGGGCCCTGTTGACAATGGGAACAGATCCCGAAATAACTATGGCATCCAGGTTGGAGCTGATATGAGCAATTTTATCTGCAAAATGCCTTTCAAAATAGAAAACTAACAGAGCAGAAAACTAATTGAAATGGTCTAGATAGGAAAATTAACAGAGCAGATCAGGATCTGGCTGGAATCTATGATATTTAGTTTCCCCTGATGTTTTGTTTACACAGGGCACAACCCTATTGATTGCGCCCTCAATGATCGTAAGCCCCCAAATTCAGAGGCTTATGATCATCCTCTGCGGGGTGGGGGAGCAACAGAGGTGCTCTCTGCCTCCTGTTCCTCCCGCTCTGCATTTTTCACTAGACAGGCTTTTTTTGCCTGTCTTGGCTCCCGCCAAGTCCCCATGCCCGCTCTGACCACAATCCCAATCATGGATGGAGCCGTCTTTTTTTTTTTTTTTTTAATCTTCCTTTTCTTTTCTTGAGCAGAAATGGGGCTGGCAACCCCCCCCCCCAAAACCAGGCTTTTTTTGCCTGTCTAGCAGCAGCATTTCAGCAAGGGAGGGAAGGAGGCTGACAGAGGCTCAGGATAGCTCAGGTCCTGGCTTCTCCAGTCTCCTCCCCTCCGCGCCCACTGGAATCCCCCCTTTTCCGATGTCAAGTTCCCCTTTTGGCCCTTTCCAAGGCCGGGTTTCAGTGGGTGCGGTCCTTTCCGCACTGGCTGCGAGGGCAGGGGGTGGGGGTAGAACTGATTCCCCCCCTCTGAGATCAGAGCACTGCCTCCGACCTCGGGTCCGGGAATCCAAGCTATCTTATGGCCCCTCAGACGCCGTTCAGGGGCCATAGGCTTGCTTCCATAGTTATTTGTTTATTATTAACGTTTCTACACCACCTTATCTGCTAAAAACCTATCCAGGCAGTGTACAGCAATCTAAAATGATACTACCTTAAAACAATAAAAACAAGCGTACTGCTCCACATGCCTTTGAAAACTGTTCGGAGCCTTCAGCTGGTTCAGAATGCTGCAGCTGGACAGTTGACCGGGCCGGTTACAGGGAGTATGTTGCTCCCTCATTAAAGCAGCTTCACTGGCTCCCTGTCTGTTTCCAGGGGGAATTCAACATGCTGGTTATGACTGATAAAGCCCTATCCAGCTTGGGACCAGGCTCCCTGGAAGTCTGCCTTCTCTCATACAAGTCTGTCCGGTTCTTAAGCTCTTCTGGTGAGGCCCTTCTTTCGAGACTGCTGCCTTCAGAGGTGCTTTTGGTAGTGACATGAGAGAGGGCCTGTTCGGTGACCGCTCCCAGGCTGTGGAACTCCCTGCCAAGGGAACCTAGGTTTGCTTCCTCTCTGCTGTCGTTCTGCAGGCAGGCAAAGACCACTTTGTTCAAGAAGGCCTTTGGCCTGTAAGTGGGGCTGTTAGATTGGGTGATGTTTTTATTCTGTAACTGTTATGTTTTTATTGTCTTTTAATGTGTTTTATTCTTGTAATTGATTTTAAATTGTTCTATAAGCAGCCTTGACTGCCATCTTTCGGTAGAAAGGTGGGGTATAATTCAAACCAATCAATCAAAAAAGTAAAACCATTAAAAGTTAACATTACGCATTTTAAATGGCTAAATTGCAGAGATGTGTCTTTGCGCTCTTTCTAAAGGCCAAGAGAGTGGGGGCCAATTGAAATTCTTGAGGGAATGTGTTCCAGTACACAGGAGAAAGCCCTTTCATGCATGCCCAACAAATGGGCCTCTGTGGGTAATGGTGTCTTCAAGAGTATTGAGAAGTCTGGTGTGACTTACAGCAGAGTTGCTTTATACAGAGAAAGTGTGGCAACATAGCATTTAGTATTGGAGGCAAGAAACGCAGGCTAGAGGCAGTTTAAAAGAAGTTCAAATCAAGCTGCTTTATTCGTGCTTTTACACACATTGTCAGAGAAGGCTATCTAACACTTTTAACTATAAGCACCACCTAATGCTGGGTGTGTGAGTGTAAATAAGCAAAGGCATGAGATATGGTTACTTGCCTCCTTCAGGGAGAGAGCCACCTGGGGGTTGCTTGTTGCAGAGGAAGGGAAGGGAGCAAGAAATAGGAACGGATCAAGCTACAAAACTTTATCACCCCCTAGTGTCTGGAAACATGTGGAGTTGTTCCTATTATCGATGAAAAAGAGCCTCTCCTGCAGATCTGAAAACCTGGGCAGGTTCATAGCAAGACCCTTAGATAGCCAGGTTATAAGCCATTTAGGGATTTAGAGGTTAAAACCAGCACTCTGAATTGCTCCCAGAAATCAATTGGCAACCAGTGTAGGCCAAGAGAGCATTTGAAAATGGTACCCCATCACCTCCAGGTTGAAGTCCACTCTGCCACTTGAGAATTTGACCACCTCGTTCTGCTGCATAGGTAGGCCAGGTCTGAGATTCCAGCTTCTAGAGCAGCCTTCCCCAGTCTGGTGCCCTCCAAATGTTTTGGACTTCTACTCCCATCAGCCCAGTCCATTGGTCAGGAATGCTGGGAGTTGTAGTCCAAAACTTCTGGAGGGTACTAATTTGGGGAAAAGCTGTTCTAGAGCCCCCCTGGGGGCTGTGAGAAGCCAAAGGCTGGAGCTGAAATGTAATAGGCAAATGAGCATCCACATCATTGATGGTAACTAAAACTCTGTTTTACAAATGTAAGCTTAAGGTTTCTAGAAGAATTGGTTCCATCCATCATAAATGCTGGTTCTTCGATAATGCCTTTTATTTAATTTTGTAAAGTAAGCTAACATCTCTCTACTGTTATTCAAACCTTATTAAGCCATGATGTGGTCGATGCAATTTGTGTGCTCTTCCCTCTCTGGCTCCAGTCGATGCTCCCAGCCACAATCTATAGGTTTGGGATGCTGTGTTTTTCATCTTTTGTTTTTGCTGGATATAAAACCCCAAAGGTTCTAACTTTTGTAGAATCCTATTTGACTGGTCCAGAATGGGGTAGGGGGCCGAATTGCCTTCCACCAGGCCCTCCGTAGCCACGCCCACTGACATCATCCAGCCCCTGCTCATGTTGCTCTGTCCTGTGCTGAGAGATGGGAGTCAAGCCAGTGCAGCACATGGCACCCCCACGGGAATGGCGCAAACCTGTGTCCCGCAATGGCCACTTTAAGGTCAGTGGCAGAGTGCCCTAGCAGGCTGAAGTGTTCTGCCACTGGTTTTTGAATATTGCCATTTCTGATGTCAGATTTATGTCCATTTATTCTTTTAAACGTCAAAGAAAGATCAGAGAAAGAGATGGCTGTGTTAGAATTCATCAGTGGGTTTAATTCTATTGCCAGGGTCTTGAATCAGGATAAAGGATTTTTTTTATCACACGTGTTAAATCCTATCGATTGTGCCCTTGCTGCTCAGAACCCGCCAAACTCGGAAGCTTCCGGGTTTCCTACGCCCTGCTGGTCTTAAGCCAGCAGGGCAGGAGGAATGGCAGAGGCAATCTTCACCTCCCTGTCCTC
This sequence comes from Heloderma suspectum, assembly GCF_057233095.1. Taxonomy (NCBI): domain Eukaryota; kingdom Metazoa; phylum Chordata; class Lepidosauria; order Squamata; family Helodermatidae; genus Heloderma; species Heloderma suspectum. The sequence continues at coordinate 324,501,908 of NC_139460.1, read as the reverse complement.
GGATCTCCTGTATTTTCGCTCGATGGGCTTTTCAGTCTATCTAGTGAGGGCACTTTGGAGAGGGAGGGAAGGAGGCTGGAGGAGGCTCAGGATAACTCGTATCCTGGCCTTTGGGGCCTCCGCCCCACCCCTGCCCCACCCCCTTTCTGAGGCTCTGAGGTTTCTTTTCCAGCCTTGAAAAAGCAGCTGGCAGTGTTCTCTCCACAGTGGCTGCAAGGGGGAGGGGTCTGGGGCCAGATCTCCAACTCCCCCTTCCGAGGTTGGAGTGCTGTCTCCGACCTCGGGGTGGGGTGGGGTTACGGGCCATCCTATGATCCCCGGGGCACTCTTCCAGGGCCCATCGGATGGCTCCCTTCCCTATTTTTGTGTTATCAGCAATAACTGCCCTGTGAATGACCACTGTTAATCATGTGGTCACTTGCTGCATTTCCTTTCCTTCTGACCTCGCTGTTTACAATCCCATCTCCATATGTATTGGATATAAACCTGAAACTCTCCATAATACTCCATGCCTCTGATTAAGTGGACTATAGTCCGCAAACGCCTGTGTCAGAATAAACTTATTGGTCTTTAAAGTGTCACGTGGTTCTTTGTTATTTTTGCTGCAATAGGCCAACACGGCTACCCTTTGGGAAAAGGAGAGAGAAAAGCCTATGCCGATTGCCCACGAGTCCATGACATGCCTGCAGGGAATCTTTGCACTTGCATTTCGTGTGCCTACCTCCATGAAAATAATGAAAGCTTTCATAATATTTCATTTAAACCTGACATCGGTCATTTATCAGGCAAGCCCCGTTGGGAAAGGGAATGCCAGACTTGCTGGGATGTTTGGTCCGATGGAGGAAAACAATTCTTCCTGCCTTCGTTTCCATTTCCAGACAATTAGTCGTAGCTCAAATGTTTCCACGAGATGGCAAGAGAGCGCTACTCGATCTTTTCAGTGCAGAGCCTGGGCTGAAGCAGGAGGGTGGAAGTTGTACTGTCAAACCACAGGATGGGTCATTAAAAAAACCAAACAAAACCAGCCATATATATTTATGTATATAGCAAAGTTGTTTTAAATAATGAGTGATGCGTATGCATTGGGAAGCTGGGAGGAAGCTATACTCACCTGGTGGGAGAAAAGAACAGAACACTATACGACCTGTTTTTAGGCCATCTACACACTGCTAAGAAAAGGAACTGTTAAGAGGACAAGAGAGGACACCAATTTGCATACAATTTGCGTATGCTACTTTAAGAATTCTAACAAATGCTTAATGAAGTCCTATTGTCCCCACTTTCCAGATGTGTTAGACTGCAACAGAGAGCTTTGGCTATGGGGGGGTATAGAAATGTGATAATACGTACATACATTAACACCCATTATCTCCACCAAGCATGCTCAATGACTGGGAGTTGTTGTCCAGTAGTCTGGAGGGTGCCAGGTTGCAGAAGGCCAATTCAGATGATATAATTTATTTTATTCTAGTTGAAGTACCCAGTGTTGCCCAGATGAATTTAATTAGAACATGCAACTCAGGCAAATCCTAAAAGTTTCATAACAATCAATTAAACGGCATAGAGGTAGTAAGTGTCTGAAAATTTCAGTTGGCTGCCATTTTGTTTCAAGATGGTGGCTGAAATTTCCACTATGCCTAAAACCATCCCAGTCAGAGGTAGAACAAATCCTAAAAGTTTCATAACAATCGGATGCACAGTTTCTGAGTCCATCAAGGCCATGCAAACACTTCGTTTTATATGTAGAGAGAAGATATATCTATAGAATGTATTAATAACCAACCAAATTCAAATTACAGCAAGTGGGTGGGTGGGAGAGAAGGAAAGAGTATTTTCAACCAACTAAAGCACTTGGCCTTCACTGATTACAAACAACAGGGTAGCATAAGTTGCCAACATGTCACTCAACAATCAATTTACAATGGCAACTCTTTAATCTCCCAGGTTTAAAACAACACGGTGGATTTTCGCTCAACCAACTGCAGCATTTCTGAAAGTATGTCAGTCTCCAAAACGGCATCTTTAAGCCACCCTTTTGACTGCCCTTCCCCACAAAAGAAGCAAGGATGGAGGAGAAGGCTATATGCTCCCTCCAGGATCCAAGGCAGCATGCCAATGTACACCAGTTGCTGGGAACATGTGCGGGAGGGTGCTGTCGCACTCACGTCCTATTGTTGTTTTGCTACAGGTTGGCCACTGTGTGAACAGAATGCTGGACTAGACGGACCTTGGTCTGATCCAGCAGGGTTGTTCTGATGTTCTTAAGGCTCTTGACTCCTCAAGCCACAGTGTTTAAACTGCTGAAACAAAGCCGTTAATTTAAATAGCTGCCTTATTCTCAAATTTGATCAGCTTATAGGCCTCACTGAGGAGATTCCTTGTACCAAATGCCATCCGGATAGAATAAACAACATATATAAACAACAACATAAGAAGTAGAATTTTCATGTCTTATAATGGTAAAATGCAACAACAAAAAATAGCTCTCAGGCTACAAAGGAAACAGCTACTCCACACAGTTACGAACACCAATAGAGGAGCGGAAGTGGAAGTTAGAGAAGTTGCCAGCAGTTTGAGCAAGAACTTCTCAGCCAGACTAGCTTTGCAGGATGGCCCTCCCTTACAGTGGCTCCCTCCTACGGAGGCTATCACGCGTAGCCAACCTGGCAGAGCGTCTGAAGTCCGCCCCTAACTTTTCCCTCTTTGCTCTGCGAAGGACCCCAGCACCCCTCAAGTCACGCCCCTCACTCCTCCCCGGAGACCTGGGTTCTCATGGAGGAGGAAAGGGGGGCCCTCAGGCCGAGCCATCTGCGTGCCAAGGTCTTGAGAAGAAGGCCTTGCCGTATCTGAGCTCACTAGGGAGGGAGCCGCCCCCTGCTCTGGCTGTTCCCATTCTGAATCTGAGCTGCTCAGTGTCTCTGCTTGCTCAGATTCATTCCTGCCAATTACGTTGAAAAAAAGCCCCCCCCCCCCCCCGTGGGCAATTTCAACTGGAATTTTTGTTGTGATGACTTTTGGCTGAGGAAACCTCCAGCTCCGCACAGCCAGGTCGTGTGTAAAAAACAGTGGTCCTGGAAGGGGATGCTCACCCCCCTCTGCATCAAAGGTCACAGCTGGATAATTCGGCCTGAACTGCATTCACATTAGCAGCACGTGCTGAAGTGGGTCACTGGTTTCTCCCCAAGAGCTCGATCCAATCCAAAGTATAATCTAGCCCAGTTTTCCTCAACCTAGTGCCCTCCAGATGTGTTGGACTGCAACCCCCATCATTCCCAGCCACCATGGCCATTGGCTAGGAATGATGGGACTTGCAGGGCAACACATCTGGAGGGCACCAGGTTGGGAACGGCTGCTCTAGTCTAATTCAAGTACATAGTGTAACCAAAGCCCAATTTACACGGCTGATTTAGTGTGAAGCGACAGCATGTCGGGGTTGTTCGCAATAGATGACACTGTTACCAATCTGCAGCAACCCCACAGCTTCCCTCTGGAGAAGGTGCATTTTTGGAAAGTCCTTTTAGTGCGTCTTTTTTCCTTAAAAGTGGCTCCCATGCGGTTCTGCTGCAGTGTGCCCCAGACCCCTGCATTAAATCCTGGGTGTGCCTATTTCTGTGACCTGGCAGTGTCCTGGTCAAGGGGTGGGGTTCCCCCTTCCCCCTCCCCTCTTTTCCCTGATTTGCAGTAGGGCTGCTTTCCCATTCACAATATCTAGCCTCTCCCATTCACAGTATCACAGTTGAGTTGTTTCAGCCGTTCACAATCGCAGAGTATCTGCTTTCCCCATTCACAGCATGTAGTCTGTATTTCCCATTCCGAATAGTGCAGCAGTGCTGCTTCAGGCATTCGCAGTAGTGCAGTAGCTGCCTTCCCCATTCACAGTTTGTAGCCTGCTTCCCATTCATAATAGCGCAGTAGCGCTGTTTCAAACTCTCACAATAGCGCAGTAGCTGCTTCACCCATTCAGATTATGTAGCCTGTATTTCCCTTTCACAATAGCGCAGTATCTTTTAATTTTTCACAATATCCCAATGGTGGATGAGAGGGGAGAGGTGTGGGGTAAACTACAGGGGCTTAATTCAGTGCTTTCAGTAAACTTCCCTGAGCAGGGGAGCGTAGACAGGGCCGGGGAACAAGCCTCTCTCATTTGTTCACAGTGCCTATTGGGTTGATAATGTTCAATTCTACTCTGCCCGCCCAACTCTGAAGTATGGGGGTTTCAAATGCTGTGTGACCTGTGAAAGCGGGTTTTTAGGTACTGTGTGCTCTGCTTTTCTTGTTTCCTGTTCCCCTGATGGACCAAAGTGATTTCATGAAAATCCGGATATAACCAGAAGGTGCTTCTCATTCCATTTCCATGTAGATGGAGCCCAAGGCTATTGCCATTTAGCTTTAAAAGTGACCTTAAAGGGGAAAGATTTACTGAATGCCCAAGATGAGTCCAGACTATTTGGCTTCCAATGTAGCTTTGAGCATTAACAGACCACCACGGGACTAGATCTTGGCGCAGACCTTTGGCTGAGCTCCCTTGGTGCACTGTCTGGGAGGACTGAAAAAATCCAGATGTTAGGAGATTTTCATTTTTCATTTCATTTATTACATTTCTGTACCGTCCAATAGCAAAAGATGCATCAAAGGCTCTTCTGGAACTCAGTGCTTGCTTTCCCTCCCAAAGGCAAACCAAGAGAGCCTGGACAATCCTGCTGCTCTTTGCAAGAGACCAAAGTCACCCTTGTAAGAGGCTCCCCAGAGATGCTAGGAGCCAGTTCCTGGATCTTCTCTAAGAGACTTTGCACTCTGCACTCCAAGCAACTCTACACTTTAAATGCCACCAGACTTGGGATAAAAATCAGGTATCTCTTTGATTTGGAAGCCAGGTATCATACGGAGACTTGCAAAACTGAAACTGAGATTAAACATGGATCCCTTTGAGTGGGCCAACTATTTTTCAACAAGGTTTGAAAGCTTAAATTTGACCTTTTCAATTGTAAAATGTTTTAATATGGTTTTGTTGCTTTTATGTTTTGATGTATTATTGAGTTGGACCCAACCCTCGTGCAATGGGACTTCTGCTTGTGCAATGGGACTTCCCCATCCACTCCTCCTGCCCTGCAGCCCTCCCACATGCTGCAAATCTGTTCCAGAGGGACCCCCAATCCTTTGGAACAGATTTGGGGAGTGTGGGGGTCTCGGGGAGGGAAGGGGGGAAATTTCCGCTGGCAGTTCTCTCCTGCAGGTGGCATGACACCATTGGATACAACCGCTGATCTTCCTCAGCGGCCCTTCTCCATGAGCCCCTGCCAAAGGAAGTGAGGCGCGTGGCTACTAGGAGGAGGGCTTTTTCTGCTGTGGCACCCCGGCTGCGGAATGAGCTCCCTAGTGAGGTTCGCCAGGTGAAGACCTTTTTATTTTCCCAGGCATTTTAGCATTTTAGCTTTCTAGACTTTTATCTTTGCTGTTTTAAATCCGTATTTTAAACTCCTGCACTGCTGCTAGGTTTTATTGTGGTTGTATTGTTATATTGCGGTTTTAATGTTCTATATATTTTAAATTGTTTTATTGTGTGAAGTTTGGTTTTAATTTTTGTGAACCGGCCAGACAGCTTCGGCTATTGGGCGGCATAGAAATGAAATAAATGCATAAATAAACCCATTGTTTTTGTTTGTATTGTTGTATACCACCTTGGTGACATAGGTGGAAAGGTGTTATATACATATCATCAATAAAAATAAACAATGATAGTTAAAGCATCAATTAAGGTATACCAGTGCAGACAGTGATACACGGCTGATGCCAAAGCTTGGGGATTTGGACTGGGTCCAGAGGTCTTTAAGGGGTCCAGTTGATGCTGCCACTCTCACCTTGTCTGGATGCCTGGTGCAATCCAAAGCAGGGAGAGAGCATCCTTTGCATCCTCCATCCTTCCGGAGCATCTCCTGGAGAATTCCAGTGCACGTGTGTTTCACAGCCCTCCTAGGATGTTCAGAGCAATGGGATACAGATTCATGCTGCATCCAATACTCCTAGGCACCTGGTGCAAAGTGAAGGTATTCTGTACCATCCAGAGGTTTCTGGGGGAAGCACAAGGTTGGAGGAGTGGGAGAATGTGGCGGGGGGGGGAACCAAGAGCACAAAAACGTGCCCCTTCAGCTCATGGGTCCCACACCCCCTGCCGTTGCTGGCTAAAGAGCACCGACTGATGGGTCTGTTGCCCAGTTCCCCCTCAAATCCTGGCGTCCGCCTGCCTGTTGCCACCTAACACGATGCGTCAGATGAGGGCCGTACTGCCAAATTTTGAAGTGCTCAGCCTGACAGTCCCCCCAGCCACACCCCAAGGAGAATCCTAAAACGTCAGGCAGCTGTGTGGATCCATATCAACAAACCGGATCTATCAGTCTTCATCTCCCCAGGAGCAGGTCTTTGGTAAAGCTAATGGATCTTCATTGCCCATTCAAGACCAACTCACCCCCAAATACTCCACATTACAACAGGGACAGCTTGCAATATAGTGTTGCTGGGAAAATCCCCCCCCCCCCCCGGCTGGGGACTGCAGCTGAGCTCAAGGAGAGTGGGGAAGCCTGAGGGTGGGCGACGGGGGCAGGCAATGTCATCGTCCCTGCTATTCAAAAAGTCCTGGTGCTTCCACCCTGAGAGCCCTAGCTCCTCTACCCCACTGCCTCAGAACTGAGCCATGAATAAGGGGTCTCCCGTCTGCCAGGAATTCAGCTTCAGGCCAGACACACGTACTCTCTCAGGCCACCTGCAATAAGATGATGATAATATTGGCCTGCTTTTCAGGGATGTTGTTAAGGATTACAAGGTAATGTACATACGGAGCTTCGAACACGCAGGAGTTGCCCTTTGCTGTTGCCCTTTATCGTTATTCCTAAGCATGATTATATATTATTATTACCGATTTCTACCCTGCCTTTCTATGAAATATGCTAGGCGTCTATTCCTCTTATTTCCTTATTAGAATAAACCAGTTATGGTATTCGCAGGCAACAAACTGGGGGATAGATCCAAGTTAAGCAAGAACTATAATGTATACTAGAGATGTAAAAACCTTTAGGGTAAGACTCACTTGGAGGAGACCACTGGAGGCTAGGGCCCCAATTCTGTGAACACTTACTTGGGAGTAGGTCCCATTGAATTCAGTGGGGTTTTTGTTGTTGTTGTTGTTCAGTCGTTCAGTCGTGTCCGACTCTTCGTGACCCCATGGACCATAGCACGCCAGGCCTTCCTGTCCTGCGCTCTCTCCCGGAGCGTGCTCAAGTTCATATTCATTGCATCGGTGATGCTATCTAGCCATCTCATCCTCTGCTGTCCCCTTCTCCTTTTGCCTTCAGTCTTTCCCAGCATCAGGGTCTTTTCCAGAGAGTTTTCTCTTCGCATTAGGTGGCCAAAATATTTGAGCTTCAGCTTCAGTATCTGTTCGCCCATGCCTGTCCATTTTAGTTCGCTGATTCCCAAGATGTCAATGTTCAATCTTGCCATCTCATGTTTGACCACCTCTAGTTTACCTTGATTCATTGATCTGACATTCCAGGTTCCTAAAGAATATTGTTCTTTACAGCATCGGATTTTCTTTTCACCACCAGTGGGGTTTACTTGGGAGCAAAGAGGCATAAGATCAAGCATATCTTTGGAATAAATTATTTGTTCGCAAATTTGCAGGTTGGCCCGGCATTAATATGGGAGTCCAAAAGGAAGCTGTCAGGGTTCCCCTTATGACCTGGACCCCCTCAGCAACTCCTTAAGTTGAGGAGAGGTCAGGAGTGGGGTACCGCAGGGCTCAGTCCTGGGCCCAGTGCTCTTCAACATTTTTATTAATGACTTGGAGGAGGAGGTGCAGGGAATGCTGATCAGATTTGCAGATGACACAAAATTGGGCAGGATAGCCAATACCCTGGAAGACAGAATTCAAAGTGATCTTGATAGGCTGCAGTGCTGGGCAGAAAACTGGTGCTCAGCAGAGAGGGGTGTAGTTGCTTGTGGCGGCAGCAGCAGCGACAGTGCTCGCTGGGCCCCTGCGAACTACCAGCTGGTTCATGTCCCAGCGCGAGCCAGGTCCAGCGGTGAGCAGGGATCTGGCGAGTGGGTCACAGGATGGACTCAGGTGAGTTCGCACAACGCTAACACAGACAGACAGCGGTATTCCCAAAGCAACATCCACCTTGTCCTCCAAAATCCAGTTCAGCTACCTGCCAACCAAATCCATCAACTGCTGCTAATTGGGTTTCCGAGCCCAGTCTTCCCCAACTGAGTGCCCTCCCAGTGTGTTGGACTACAACTCCCAGCATCCTCTAGCCAGCCTGTAGTCCAACGCATCTCGAAGCTGCCAGGTTGGGGATGGCTGTCCTAGCATAAACATAGAATCATAGAATAGTAGGGGTGGAATTCCCCTTCATGGATCACTGCCTTGTTGTGGCGAAGGGGCTTGCGTAACTCAGTGAAGCCATAAGCTATGCCGTGCAGGGCCACCCAAGATGGACAGGTCATGGTGCAGAGTTCTGACAAAATGTGGTCCACTGGAGAAGGAAATGGCAACCCACTCCAATATTCTGGCCAAGAAAACCCCATGGAACGTATCACAAGGCTAAAAGAGATGACGCTGGAAGATGAGCCCCTCAGGTCGGAAGGTGTCCAATATACTACTGGGGAAGAGCAGAGGGCATTTCCAAGCAGCGCCAGAAAGAATGAAGCGGCTGGGCCAAAGCCGAAAGGACACTCAGCTGTGGATGTGTCTGGTGGTGAAAAGAAAATCCGATGCTGTAAAGAACAATATTGTTTAGGAACCTGGAATGTAAGATCAATGAATCAAGGTAAGCTGGAGGTGGTCAAACACGAGATGGAAAGATTGAACATCGACATCTTGGGAATCAGCTAACTAAAATGGACAGGCATGGGCGAATTTAATTCAGGTGACCATCATATCTACTACTGTGGGCAAGAATCCCTTAGAAGAAATGGAGTAGCACTCATAGTCAACAAAAGGGTGGGAAAAGCAGTACTGGGGTACAATCTCAAAAATGATAGAATGATCTCAGTACGAATCCAAGGCAAACCATTCAACATCACAGTAATTCAAGTCTATGCCCCAACCACTGAGGCCAAAGAAGCTGAGGTTGATCGGTTCTATGAAGACCTACAACACCTTCTAGAACTAACACCAAAAAAGGATGTCCTCTTCATCATAGGGGATTGGAATGCTAAAGTAGGAAGTCAAGAAATCACCGGGATAACAGGCAAGCTTGGCCTTGGTGTACAAAATGAAGCAGGACAAAGGCTACTAGAGTTTTGCCAAGAGAACACGCTGATCATAGCAAACACTCTTTTCCAACAGCACAAGAGGCGACTCTACACATGGACATCACCAGATGGTCAATATCGAAGTCAGATTGATTATGTCCTTTGCAGCCAAAGATGGAGAAGCTCTATACAGTCAGTCAAAACAAGACCTGGAGCTGACTGTGACTCAGATCATGAGCTTCTTGTTGCAAAATTTCGGCTTAAATTGAATAACGTAGGGAAAACCACTAAACCATTCAGGTATGACCTAAATTATATCCCTTATGAATATACAGTGGAGGTGAGGAATAGATTTAAGGGATTAGACCTGTTAGACAGAGTGCCTGAGGAACTATGGACAGAGGTCCGTAACATTGTTCAGGAGGCAGCAACTCAATCCATCCCAAAGGAAAAGAAATGCAAGAAAGCCAAGTGGCTGTCCGATGAGGCTTTACAAGTAGCTGAGGAAAGAAGGGAAGCGAAAAGCAAGGGAGAAAGGGGAAGATATACCCAACTGAATGCAGAGTTCCAGAGAATAGCAAGGAGAGACAAGAAGGCCTTCTTAAATGAACAATGCAAAGAAATCGAGGAAAACAACAGAATGGGAAAGACTAGAGATCTCTTCAAGAAAATCGGAGATCTCAAGGGAACGTTTTGTGCAAAGACGGGCATGATAAAGGACAGTGAAGGCAGGGACCTAACAGAAGCAGATGAGATTAAGAAGAGGTGGAAAGAATACACAGAAGAACTATACAGGAAAGATCTGAATGTCCCTGATAGCCATGATAGTGCGGTCACTGAACTTGAGCCAGACATCCTCGAGAGTGAAGTCAAGTGGGACTTAGGAAGCACTAGTAACAACAAAGCTAGCGGAGATAACAGTATTCCAGCTGAGCTATTTAAAATCCTAAAAGATGATGCTGTTAAAGTGCTGCATTCAATATGCCAACAAATTTGGAACATTCAACAATGGCTGCAAGACTGGAAAATGCCAGTTTACATTCCAATTCCAAAGAAGGGCAACGCCAAAGAGTGTTCAAACTACCGCACCATTGCGCTCATTTCACATGCCAGCAAGGTGATGCTCAAAATCCTACAAGCTAGGCTTCAGCAGTATGCGAACCGAGAACTACCAGAAGTACAAGCTGGGTTTCGAAGAGGCAGAGGAACTAGAGATCAAATCACCAACATTCGCTGGATCATGGCGAAAGCAAGAGAATTCCAGAAAAACGTCTATTTCTGCTTCATTGACTACGCTAAAGCCTTTGATTGTGTGGATCACAACAAACTGTGGCAAATTCTGAAAGAGATGAGAGTACCAGACCACCTTACCTGTCTCCTGAGAAACCTGTACGAGGGTCAAGAAGCAACAGTAAGAACCAGACATGGAACAACCGATTGGTTCAAAATTGGGAAAGGAGTACGACAAGGCTGCATGTTGTCACCCTGCTTATTTAATTTATATGCAGAGTACATCATGAGAAATGCCGGGTTGGATGAATCATAGGTCGGAATTAAGATTGCTGGGGGAATTATCAACAACCTCAGATATGCAGACGATACCACCCTAATGGCAGAAAGCGAAGAGGATCTAAAGAGCCTCTTGTTGAGGGTGAAAGTGGAGAGTGCAAAAGCTGGTTTGAAACTCAACATTAAAAAAACGAAGATCATTGCATCTGGCCCCATCGCTTCCTGGCATATAGAAAGGGAAGAAATGGAAGCTGTGACAGATTTTATTTTCTTGGGCTCCAAGATCACCGCAGACGGTGACTGTAGCCATGAAATTAAAAGACGCTTGCTCCTTGGGAGGAAAGCTATGGCAAACCTAGACAGCATAGTAAGAAGCAGAGACATCACCTTGCCGACAAAGGTCCGTCTAATCAAAGCTATGGTTTTCCCAGTAGTAATGTATGGCTGTGAGAGCTGGGCTATAAGGAAGGCTGAGCGCCGAATAATTGATGCTTTCGAACTGTGGTGCTGGAGAAGGACTGCAAGGAGGTCAAATCAGTCAATCCTGAAGGAAATCAACCCCGAGTGCTCATTGGAAGGACAGATACTGAAGCTGAAGCTGAAATATTTTGGCCACCTAATGCGAAGAGAAAACTCCCTGGAAAAGACCCTGATGCTGGGAAAGACTGAAGGCAAAAGGAGAAGGGGACGGCAGAGGATGAGATGGCTAGATAGCATCAGCGACGCAATGAATATGAACTTGAGCACGCTCCGGGAGAGAGCGCAGGACAGGAAGGCCTGGTGTGCTATGGTCCATGGGGTCACGAAGAGTCGGACACGACTGAACGACTGAACAACAACAACAATGTCAGTAAAATTAAAGGGCTGCTGGCTGAAGTTTATTCTTTTCTTTTGGAAAGGGAACCAAAGGAAGACATTTACAGGGAGAAATGGGAAATTTTGTGAGGTAAAACTTTTTCAGGAGGAAGATGGGAGATTTTGTTCAAAATTTAATAATTATTCTCACAGCATCTGTTCTCTCTCTCTCTCTCTCTCTTTTAAACAAAAAACTATTTTAATTACTTGTGTACCATTGGTATTACCTTCCTTGAGAAAGTTCCAGAACAAGAAGTCAAGGATTATGGACATATTTGGTGGATTTATAAAATTAATAACTGGCAGTTGGCAACAGGTATTGGAGATTAGTTGTAAACCACTGGAATTAGATGATCATATAGTCACATTCGTTGCTTGCCTCCCTTGTCTCCCCCTCTTCTCCCTTTCTCTCCCCCCATAAACCGTAAGCTCCCTGGGGCAGGGATCTATGTTGCTTAAGTATATTGATGGTACTTATTATTTTTTTATCAGCCATACAATAGTATTCCTGTAGGGTGACAATAGAAGCAATATAAAAAGAGAGCTCATAGTGCATCCCAAAACTACAGGAGATGCAGGTCTTCCTGCTGGCTTAGTGACTGAAATGACAGCCATGAATAAAAAATAATTGAACTTGGCTAAGCCTATCAGTGTGGTGTAGTGGTTAGAGTGTTGGGGCTCCTTCACACTGAGCTTTTATCCTGCGATTGAGATTGCTCTTTCACAGAAGTTTGTGGGCTCTTTACATGATGTCGTGATCATTCAAGGTGTCTCGTACACTAGATGCCCTTCCTTCCATTTTAAATAGATCGCAGATAACGAGCTATCAAATTACCCTGTTGTGTTCCGCTTGAGTTCCCTCCGTGAAAAGAGTTAAAGCGGCAAGAGTTAAAGCGGCAAGAAGAGGAACGAGATCAGCGAAAGGTAATGGAAGACTCAGATAAGAGGGGAGGAGGGGGGGAAGGGGGTGGGGGAAAAGGAAGCACATGAAAAAGGGAGTCGTGATCCTGCATTTAAAACAGAAGCAGGATTGAAATGCAGGATTTTCGGCTGGTGTAGAGATGCCCTTAGACTGGGACTTGGGAGATCCGGGTTCTAGTCCCCACTCGGCCATGGAAGCTCACTGGGTGACTTTGGGCCAATCACAGATTCTCAGCCCAACCCACCTCACAGGGTTGTTGTTGTGAGGATAAAATGGAGAGGAGGAGGATCATGCAAGCCAACCTGGGTTCCTTGCAAGAGGGAAAAAAAAGGGGGGGATATAAATGTAATAATAAATAAATAATAAAAATAAGTCTTCACTCTCTTCCATGCTTTTGATGGTTTATCTCTCGTTAATTTAAGTGCCATTTATTCTCTCAGATGAACCTGCCCCAGCACAGAGATCATCTTTAGAGGTCCTCCTTTGGGTACCCTGCCATCCAAGGTGAGATGGGGTGGTGAGGCAGAGCTCCAGAGAAGGCCTTCTCAGGTCTGTCTTTGGAAAGCTCTCCTCAGGCACACTTGCCTGGTGATAACTCTTATTTTCCTAGGACTTTCAATCTCCACTGATACTGGTTTTATGCTGCAAATAGATGTGCTGTTTTATGAGGTTATTGTTTTATTAGTTCTTATTTGCTATGGTTTGGTGGCCTGGAAATTGAAAGGGAGGATGTAAATCTTCCTGCTACTACTACATTCATTGTAGTAGTAGCAAGGGGCTGGACTCGATGGTCTTATAGGCCCCTTCCAACCCTACTATTCTATGATTTATCAGAGTTGTGTTTTTTTTAAAGAAACTTTTTCAAACTGCAAAATTGCCTGGGAGACTGTAGGAAGTGTAGTACATTTCTTGGTAGTATTTTGGGAGGATGGGCAACCAATCAGCACTGTACATAGCCATCTTCTGAGAAAAAAATGGCAGAACCTCCCCCACCCCCCACCTCCAGAGCATGACCTGAAAAGGAAGGTTGTGTTTGGACTGAGCACACTCGGAGCGATTCCGGAACAGTGGAACTGCTCCAAAAGATGTGGTCTTCACCCTTAGAACTGAAGTACCCCTGCGAAAACACACATGCACACACTGCAATCCTGTACATGACTACTCCGAAGTAAGTCCCATCAAATTAATGATACTTGATCCCAGGTGACAGGATAGCAACTTTAGAGGAGCAATTTACTAGCTGAAGCAAATAAACCAAGTAGTAAGTGATATGTGAAGTACTTCCATTCATCTGTCCTGAACCTCCCATCATTCAGCATCACTGGATGACTTGTGGGTTCTAGTATTATGAGAGAGGGAGAAAAAGTTCTCCCTTCCACTTTCTCCATGCATAATTTTACACAACTCTGTCAAGTCCCCTCTTACCGTTTTTCTAAGCTAAAAAGCCTCAGACGTAAACTTTCCTCATAGGGAAATGCAGCTCCAACCCCTTGATCATTTAGGGGTGCTTTTAAACAAGACTTTTATGGTGCCATCAGCACAGGTCAATCTACAGGAGGCATCTTCCCTGTCATTGTAATGCCTGGTTCACTCATGTGGCACACAACACGCTCCCCCACCTGTTCTCCTCACTTTGTTTCTGCCCTCGTATCCTGGATTTCTTCACACTACTTTTATCATGGTTTTCCACCTCTGTCCTGTGGTTTCCATGTGGTATACATTCTGGGGTGTGCGCTCCCTGGTGTGTGCTGTAAAGTGGTGTGAGTAGCTTCAGCCTACAGAACTGGTTCAGCAATATTTCTTTCCAACTTCACCTTTCACCTTTGGCGGGGGGGGGGAGTGGTTCTGTGGAGAGGAAGTTGGGGCTTGTCCTCCATTTGCTGACCATCATCGATGGGGCGGGGGGATCATCACCCATTTAATTTTTCTAAAACAGAATCTGTCAATGTGCACGTACAGAGCCGTGTGTCTGCGAATAACACATTTGCCCTATTCAATTGTTCCTGCATAGCTATGAGGCTTTGTATGTGCGCATTGAAAAATAATATTGTTAAAACAATTAAAGTGGCTGAGCATGCACTTTTGGGGTCCCACAAGCAAAACAACAGCGGATTGGAGGAGGAGGGCAGTGATAAATCTTTGTCAACAGCTTTCCCACTTCTCTCCTCCTCCTCCTCCTCTCTGTCTATGTCTCTCTCTCTCTCTACCTTGCCCAGTGAAATGGGGAGTGAGATCAATGCTGCTTCCCTGCACTCCTTGCCTCCTTTAGGAAAAAAAACAGTTCGGAATACAGAAAAATATGTTCTTTTCAAGACTTCCCAGTCATCACCTCTTTTCTTTTCTTTTCTTTTCTTTTCTTTTCTCTTCCTTGCTTCAAAAAACACCCCTGGGTAAGGAGGGCTCCAAGCAGTGCAATAAGGAACTGTGTTTGAGGACAGAACAACAGGGGTTGCCTGGGAGAGGGACACATTGGCTTCTGTGTTGAATTGCAGAGGGAGCATGATTTTTTGGTGGATAGGGGAAAAGGGGAACATAAAAGTGACTTTATGCAATTGCCGTGTAAAAAGCCCTGTTCTCTCATTAAAGTAATGCAGTCCTTCACTGGTGTGCATGCATCAAACAATGTGGGGCAGGGGGAAGCCCTGAGCCGGCTGGGCTCATCTAACAGCCATTCCTCCCACTTCTAATGCAAGGCAGGCGCTAGACGTGACCTGTGGCACAAATCCACATTACAAAATGCCACCACTCCGCGCATGGACTCCGCTCAGCTTTCGAGCTCCTCCTCCTTCTCCCTCAGTGAGAGCACCATTCAGTGGTGTATGGTGCTTGATCATGTTATAAACACAGCAGATAATGTGCTGAATTCATTTTGCCTTTGGAAGAAATACTGGCTCAGCAGAGCCTCCCTCATGAAACGGGCTCCAGCCTGGATTCTCCCCATGCCTCATTCATGGAATTCTACGGGGAGACCAGACAACAACATCTTCCACTCGTTACTCTCCTGTATTTTCCCACCATTTCTTCCATCTTTTTCCTTGCTGCAGAAAACCTGTCAAGGAAGACAAGATGGAATAGCAGCACAATGCCTTTGGTGGTAGCACCAAGACCCTTCCACCCGGAAGCACCCTGCACCTGTTCTGTACCTGTTCCAGCTCTACAATGTCCTTTTTGGGATGGGTTCCAAATGTGGCCACACCATGGATTGTATAATGGATTATTCAGAATAATGTTCATTATTTTGTAGTTGCTTTTCTGCCAGTTATCAAAACCGCATTGTCAGGGTCCCCTTATGACCTGGGCCCCCTGAGCAACTCCTTAAGGATCTCTTGCCTCCTTAAGAGTCCCACATTCCTTCTTTTAAACTTCTCCTTCCCAGTCATGTGGGGCTTAGGCTGTAGGTGTGGGGTGATTGACACTCTAGACACAGGTTTAACCACAAGAGTTTATTTGTAAATTAAAGCAAGAAACTCACAACTAAAGGTATCTATACAATAAAGCTGAGTGATACTGAAGGCATTAAGAGAAAAGAAAAGTTGCAAAATGCAAGTTCTTTTACCCTAACTATACTTAGATGTCTCCAGGCTGCTTCTTCCTGCTCCCTCTTCAGGCTCCGGTCTCCCTCACTCTGCTCTTATAGCTCTGATCTTTCTGACTCTCTCTTTTTATACCCTCCTCCCCCAAAACCAAAAGCTTTAAACCTGAAGAAATCAAACATAACTGGGGAAATAAAACTGAAAGTTAAGTGGGGAAATGAAACTACTTCTCTCAGGGATACCCCCTCCCAACAAAAAACTCCAGGCCTCTAGGCCTGACCTTTCCCTTTTACTTGCCTCTGTAGGCCTCAAACCTTCACAAGCATATATAGGGCCTTCTCAATGGCTGCTCCCAGGCTGTGGAACTCCCTGCTGAGGGAGGCTAGGTTTGTTCCCTCTCTGTTGTCCTTCTGCCAGGAGGCAAAGACCTTTTTATTCAAGCCTTTGGCATGTAAGAGGGTCTGTTGGGTTGGCTACTTATTTTTTATTCTGTAACTGTTGTGTTTTTAATTGTGTTTTAATGCATTTGTTTTATTATTGTTTCAATCAAGTTTTATTTGTGATTGTAAGCCACCTTGAGTGCTATTTTTCTTGGTAGAAAGGCGGGGCATAAATCAAAGCAATAAATAAATATCAGGGAGAGAAATCTTTTTAGCCTTGGACACACTCTGATGCTCACCTCTAATTGTATGAATCTACCTTTCTATCAATCTACCTTTCATAGTGTCATGGTGGAAACTGAGCCCATAGAGCCCCAGAGCAGTTCTGATTCTGAGGAAGAACAGCAATCCATGGGAAAGGAGCTCGCTCATCTCTCACAGGCACAGCAGCTGGCAGAGATTCCTCCTGCCAGCATCCCTGGGATAGATAGTGACCCTGGCAGTGAGAGAGCACTGGAGGGGGGCTTGCTGGATACTCGGCACAGACGCAGGGAGCAGCGACAGATGGAGGGTGCCAAAAGGAGGTGCTCTGCTCGTTTGGCGCTAAAGCAACGGTCGTGTCCCGAGGACCCAAAGGAAAGAGGGAGGATCTCTCCCTAGCCCATAAGTTCAGAGTCTTCCTGCGGTTCTCCTTCAAACGGGGACCAACTGCCTTACCTGGAGCTTAGGCTACCCTGCTATCTACCCCAGTGCAGTTCCTTGCTTAGTCGCTAGTGATTAGTATCTGTAAGAGTCATAAAGTAATAAAGGAATAAAGCCTTGGAAAGAATCTTCGTTGTCTGTGTCCTGAGTTGGCTATCGGAGGGGACTGCAAGAGGCGGCTAGGGCGCTGCTGACACATATTAACATCTTGGACTGGTGTTATTTGAGCATGAAGTTGCCATTCTATGTTTAGAAGATGAGAATTGTTTTGCTAGGTTGAGGGTTGCTTCCAACAACAGCCAGCCAGACCTTCCTGGATGTTCACCAGCAGGACATGGCAGCGATGCTCTTCTTATGCTGCTGTTTGTCCCAGCCAGCACCTGATGTGGCTGAGGTCTGTGATGTCTGAAGATGAAGGTTCCAGTTGTGTCTCGTTGCTGATAGCCTAATTTTCCTCCATGAATTGATCTTCCTTCCCATTTTCTTAAAAAAGCCATCTCAATCAGTGGCCAGCACCACATCTTGTTGTTGCCCTGGATTGTACTGCGAAAGCCCATCATATATTCATCCGCACCATCATGGCCCTCTAATCAGACTTCCAGTTCTTTGACTTGTAAAGTGCTCTCTTTTTCCCTCTGGAAGAAGCAAGGATTACTCCATCAGAGTTGCCTCCGTCTGGATAACATTATCTTTGCAACCTTCATATTAATTGACATCCTTGGTGGTGTGCAGCATTTTAATATTACATGAAATCTCCATTTTCTGATTACACACACTCAGGTGAAAGATGCCTTCCCATGTTCTCAGATGCCTTCCCATGTTCTCAGCAAAGCCCCAGGCTCTGCATTATAATAATATCTACCTCTATAGCCCCCTCCCCTCCAATGTGCACACTCTGAAGAGAAGCCCATCTCCCTGAAGACATCCTCTTTCAAAGCCAGAGGCTGCTGGTAGAAAACCCCACGGTCCCATATTTATGATGGCAGCTGGCAAATTCCCAGTAAATGCACAATGGCTTAAGGGGAACAAAACATTTGCATTAAAATATGGTAACAACCCTCTGTTTGCTTGCAAAGTGGTAGCTTTCAGCATCTCAACAGTTGCATCAGCCCGCCCGCCCTGCCACCCGCAGCTGCTCTTGATTGCCAGAAACCTCAGCTCGGATCCTGAATTGTTCTTTTGCCAGCAGAAGGATAGTACTTGTAGACTGGGACGTCCATGTCCTCTTCTCCCCCTGCAGCCCACCCATGTCCTGCTCCGAAGGGTGCTCCAACCTGCTGCAGCAGATTTGGAGGGTGGGTGGAAGAGCTGCGAGGGGAGAAGAGGACTTCCCATTCTGCAAGCGGTATCCTTTTGCTGGCGGAAGAATGATTCAGGATCCAAGCCCTCGTAGCAACCCTTTGTTCCTTTGCCTAAATTTAGCAAACCTAGAACAGACTGTGCACTTACTGGGGCTTCAAAGTCATTCCTTTTGGCACTGTTATGGCTGCAAGAGGGTGGGCATATGCCTGCCACACATTCTACCTGGAAGTAGCCTCCAGCTGTCAAAGGCCATTGAACAAGACACCGCTGTTTACCATTAAGTAGCAGGCTCTACAAACACACACACACACACACACACACACACACACACACACACAAAGAGAGCAAGAGAGAGGAGGGGGACGTGTTACCTAACTGAAGAACACCGGCTGGCCATTTTATACTGTGCTGGGGGCCAGTGCTTTCCCAATTGTGCCGTGGCTTGCCACTTGATGCACAAGACCCGTTGCTCACCATGGCTGGCAGTCGGGTGGCCATGCTTCCTTGTGGAAGTGCCCAGTGCACGTAAAGTATCATAAGGAAACATGTCAGCTCAGCCTGGGCAGGGCCAGCTCTACTATTGGGCAGAATGAGGAAGCTGCCTCAGGCAGCAAGTTCTGGGAACAGCGGTGGGCAACCTCTGGGCTGTTCCTCATGAAATCTCTGGCTGTTCCTCTCTGTTGGAGGTAGTGATGCTGTCATATTTTGTGATTCATTGTCTCATTGGTCAAAACTAGGGATGAATGAGAATTTTATTTGTGTACACTAAGCATGCGATCATGCCCTGTTCGCAACTCCGAATGTGATCTTGAGTGCAAGCATGTGTCTGTCCAAAATGTTCATAAGTGCTGAACATGTGCTCACATTTAATTTACGCAAATTCCCCAAATTTACGCAAATTCCCCAAATTTACTCAAATGTCCCGCATCTATGCAAATTTCCTAAATGTATGCAAATTTCCTACATTTACAGAAGTTTCCTAAATTTACAGAAGTTTCCTAAATTTACAAACATTTTGTAATTTGCGCAAATTTCCCCCACAGATTGACTTAGCCCTGACACTTTGTCCTATGGAGGAAATTTCCTCGAAGCAGCCTCCTTAGTTGCTTCCCTGTTTGTCACTGCCACAGCTTGGGCTCTGCAAGGAGGAGGAGGAGGAGCCTCCACTGTGCCACTGTTCTGAATCAAAATCTGTCTGCTCGGGCTGGAGGCTACCCAAGCACCTGTCTGGCTTGCCTGCATCTCTTTCTGGCAGGCCATGGGTGGCCTCTGGGGGATGGAGCCTTGGCAGCAAAGACTGCTGTGCTGGTCAAGTGATCTCATTGTGCGGTTCTTTTGCAGCACCTGTTTTGCAGCTCTCTGCACTGTTTTGAGCTGTTTATGGAGCACATCCGAGGCATTATCCCCTCTTCTCCAACCTGGTGCCCTTCAGATGTGATGGATTACATCCTCTAACATCCCCAGCCAGTGCTTGTTGTCCCCATGACAAGTGGGAGCTGAATAAATTACACTGAATTGGCATGACTTCTACATGGCACAGCATTCTGGTTTCTTGGGGTTTACCTTGGTGCAGAAACTCTCTCTCTCTCTCTCTCTCTCTCTCTCTCTCTTTCTTTCTTTCTTTCATACTCACAGGGCTGGCTGCAGATGATGGGGGACCCACCCAGGTTGGGAAAGGCTGTGCTAAGTGGTTCCAGGGACTGGGGCAGTGATGCTTCATCTGCACTTTAGGAGTCCACCCTATGGGCCTCCTGGGCCAAAGTAAGCAGAGAAGCCATGTCCCCAAGGCCAGGCCTATGAGCAGGTTCATTCAGTGGAGGCTGGTGGCTCCCATGTCAGTGGGGCGGTGAACCTGCTCTGGGTTTCAGTCAGAACTCTAAAGGAGCTCTCCAAGGTGCCAAACCCTATTCTCAAAATGGGTTCAGCACCTTGGATAGTTCCTTTAGAGTTCTGACTGGTTCTGAGCAGAGTCACAGCCCCATGACATCGGAGCCACCAGCCTCCACTGGCTGTATTTATCCATTGCGCTTCCTCCAAGGAACTCGAGCAGATGTTGATGGTTCTTCCTCTTACTTCTTAATTTTTTTGTTATTATTTCACTTATGGGTTTTTAAAAAATTATTTCACTTGGTTCACTGCTCCTCAGGGCACTATTGTAAACCCAGAATGGCTTGCAATAAAACATGAGATCAATAAAACCATTAGACAGACAGGCTGATCTGAACAATATAAAACAAAGCCATTTTTTTAAAAAATCAGCGCCTAAAAAGCTAGTGCAGCGAATAATAATAATAATAATAATAATAATAATAATGATGACGGTGCAAGGTGAACCTTTCTGGAGAAAGTGTTCCAGAGATGGGACACCAGACCCGAAAGGCCTCATTTCTGTTCACCATTCCCATTGTCTCTGTTGGTGAGCATCAGGAGAAGGTTTTTGGGAGGGGGGAGGAGCTGCAGCAGGAAACACCACACCCAGCCCTTCAGATATGGTCTGCACCGATACTTTTCTATTTGACAACACACAGTAGATTGTTACAGTTCTACAGTATCGGTTGGATCTAGACTTAATCATACTTGCAGTAGACCCATTGTTATCAATGGGACTTAAGTCAGACTGGGACTTGGGAGACCCGGGTTCTAGTCCCCACTCAGCCAAGAAGGTCCCTGAGTGACTTTGGGGCAGTCATTGACTCTCTGCCAAATCTACCTCACAGGGTTGTTGTGAGGATAAAATGGAGAGGAGGAGGATTACTTAAGCCACCTTGGGCTTCTTAGAGGAAAGACAGGATATGAATGTAATAAATAAAACAAAATAAATAATAGGTTCCATCTGGATCCAACCTTATATATTTTTGCCATGTCAATAGGTCTGCTATTTATTATAAGGGGAGCCCCACCTTTCTTTCCATCTAACCAAAATTGTCTAGGGCCATATCTTCTTCTGTCAGCCACCCCCAATTTGGGGTACAATCTCCATTATCCCCAGCTGCATGAGGCTTGTAGTCCAGCACAACTGGATTACCAGACTGGGGAAGTCTGGTTGGAGGGAAAGGTTTCAGCTTTACCCACCACCCCAATTTGCCCCACCGCCCCAATTTTGCACCCTACAGTTGATGGCACGGTCGATTTCACTTTCCCTTCTGGTCAATTTCACACCCCAGTTCTTCAGCAGAAGTTGCAGGAACGGAACATCTTAAGACACAGAAGGGCACGAGGGGTGAGAAATCGCTGGGCTATGAGCAGAAAACTGGCTTATCATAATTGAAAGCTGACAAACAGACCGAGAATACATTTTTTTCTCTTAATACCAATTCCAGCTTCTTCTTTTTCCATAAAGCCCCACTTTATCAAACTGGAACATGAGACTGGCCCTGAATCGCTTGGCAGCACCTCATCAGTTAGAGGGCAACAAGTTCATCTTAATAGTTGCGGCACAATGCAAATAGCAGGGGTGCAAGTGGGGGATAATCTCACAGATGAGCAGTGAAGGGCTTGCAAGGGCTCAGGAAGGAGATCTTCAGGTCAGAGCAGAAAGGTGGAAACTTTGGTGTGCTGCGACAGTAAAAACAAACAAACAAACAAGCTCATTGGGAATCAAGGGTGCAAAGTACCTGGCAGTGAGTGTCCGGGCAAACCACAGGCAGTGGTGTGGTGGAGCCAGGGCTCCCAGGGACGCAGCACCCACACTTCTGTATTAGCAGGGATGCTGAAGTCATCTGACACCTCCCAGAATTCCCTGCTCTCTCTGAGCTTAGCTGGAATTTTCACAGGAATGGGGTGGGGGGGAATGGATTTTCCCAGCAACAATATATTGTTCCCAGTTGCAAGGCAAAATGTTTTTGCATGGCTTGGTCTGGAATGGGCAGTTAAGACCCATTAGCTGGCAAAAGACCTGCTCCTGGTGGAGATGAAAACTACTAGGACTGGTCTGTCCTAGCAGGGAGGGGCCGTAGCTCAGGTGTCCAGCAGATGCCTGGCATGCAGAAGGTTCCAGGTTCGATCCCCGGCATCCCCAGGGAGGGCTGGAAAAATGCTGGAAACCCTGGAGAGCCACTGCTGCCCGTCAGTGTCGACAGGACTGGGCTAGATGGACCGAGGGTCTGACTCAGTAGAAGGCAGCTCCCAAAGTCCCTGTGACATGCTACCAACCCCCTCTAGAAATAACACCACCGACAGGCCACAAAGGCTCCAGGCGAGGAGGTGGCTGTTCCTGTGAAGTCATCTCCTTTGAGAGGGGATGGGACCCATGACAGGCAGCAAGGCTGATGGGGACAGGCTCCTCTAGAACAATCAGAAGGCTAGACACAAAAAGGGAGATGAGACTATGGAAGGACAAGACTCTCCAGTGGTGGTGACCTGCAACGTTTGTGCCATGTTTGTTTTCTTGCCTGAGATCAACAAGGCCTACACGTGCAACAAGTGCAAGTTGATCACGCTGCTGGAAGAAAAAGTAAGAGGACTGGAGTGGCGAGTGGTGACCTCCAAGGAATAAGAGAACATGAAGAGTTCTTGGACAGAATGGTGGAACCACAGCAGCAAAGTGAAGAACAGAAGCCAGAAGAGCAACAGCAAGCTGAGGCAGAAGTGGGAAATGCTGAGGTGAGGAAAAATGGAGTAGAGGATACTCCTTGGAAAAGGGTGACAGGAGCAGAAGAACGAGAAGACAGTCGGCACCAGTGGAGGCAGTGGAACTAGGGAACTGTTTCCAGGTACTTGAGGATGAGACTGGAGGACAGCCTGCAGAGGAAGAATTACAGGAACCTGCATGAGAGTGAGCAAGAGGCTGAAGGTCAGCCAAGCAGAGGCAATGAAACCAAGGCCTACAGCTACAAGAACAGAAGAGTAGTAGTAGTGGGAGACTCCTTGCTGTGTGGGATCGAAACCCAGGTATGTCGCGAAGACCTGTGGACTTGCCAGGTGTGCTGTCTCCCAGGAGGATGGATGGGAGATGTGACTGAAGGGTTGCCTACACTCATAAAGCCCACTGACAGGTATCCCTTTCTTCTCACCCATGTGGGAACAAATGATACCACCAAGCGGAGCTACGAAGAAATCATATCAGACTTTGAAGCTTTGGGAAGGAAACTCAAGAACTTTGGGGCCCAGAGAGTTTTCTCATCCATCCTTCCAGTAGTCAGAAGAGGGACAGAAAGGGAAAGAAAAATACTCTGGGTGAATGACTGGTTATGAAGGTGGTGCCGGTGTGAGAGATTTGGATTCTGGGACCATGGGCTATACTTCCTGGAAGATGGACTGTTGGCAAGGGATGAGTTACACCTCACAAAGGCTGGGAAGAATATATTTGGCCACAGCATGAAGAACTTCATCAGGAGGGCTTTAAACTGAATCCTCCAGGGGAGGGAGATGTAAAGTTGGGGGTAACAACGGATGAAGGCTCATGCACCGCAACGGAGAGAACAGCTCTAATAGCACCCAATAATAGTTTTCAGAAACATGTAGGAAGAAAGCCAGACTATGAAGCACATGGTCTTCAATGTCTATATACTAATGCCCAGAGTATGGGAAACAAACAGAACAAACTTGAATTCTTAATACAGGAGGGAAATTATGATTTGATAGGTGTAACTGAAACTTGGTGGGATGACTCTCATGACTGGAATACAGCAATTGAAGGATATAACTTGTTCAAAAAGAACAGGAGGAACAGAAAGGGAGGTGAGGTTGCACTATATATTAAAAATACATATCTCTGCACAGAAATACAGGAGGAGGAGCTTGGTAGCGCCATCGAGAACAACTGGGTTAAAATAAATGGAGCAAAGAATAAAAGGAACATGGTGGTCGGAGTCTACTACCAGCCACCCAATCAAGGAGAAGACGAGGATTAAACTTTTGAAAAGCAAATAGCCAATGTTTCAAGGAAGCATGATGTAGTAGTAACGGGGGACTTCAATTTCCCCGATATTTGTTGGGAGACAAATTCTGCAAAATATGGTCCCTCCAAGAGATTCCTGATTAGTGTTGCTGATAATTTCTGCCTACAGAAAGTAGAGGAAGGAACTAGAGGATCGGCTCTCCTTGACTTGATCCTAACCAACAGAGATGACTTAGTGGATAAAGTAGCAGTTATGGGAACTCTGGGAGAAAGTGACCATGTTATAGTTGAGTTCTTAGTTCTAAAGGAAGCAAAAGCTGAGTGTAGCCAAATGTGTACCCTGGATTTTAGGAAAGCCAACTTTAATAAACCCAGAACAATGATCATTAAGGTCCCATGGCAAGCGACTCTAACGAGAAAAGGAGTCCAAGATGAGTGGGAGTTTTTAAAAAAGGAAATTCTAAAGGCACAATTACAAACAATTCCAACAAGAAAAAAAAGGTGGAAGACAACAGAAGATGCCAATGTGGCTAAACAAAATGCTTAGAGATGACTTGAAAACAAAAAGGGACACATACAGGAAGTGGAAGGAAGGCCAAGCTACAAAGGAAGAGTGCAGGCAGGTAGCACAGAATTGCAGGGATGGTGTCAGGAAGGCTAAAGCTGAGAACGAGCCGAGGTTAGAGAGGGATGCTAAAAGCAACAAAAAGGCTTTCTTCAGATATGTGCATAGTAAAAGATAGAGGAAAGAAATGGTGGTTCAGCTATTAAATAAGGATGGCAAAATGATAACAGATGGCAAGGAAAAGGCAGAAGTGTACAATTCCTACTTTGGCTCAGTCTTCTCCCCAAAGAGGATCTATGACTCCCCTGGCAAAGGCGAAGTACAGGCTGAAGGGGCAGGATTGCAGCTTGAGATTGATAGGTATATGGTCAAGGAACACCTAATTACTTTGAATGAGTTCAAATCTCCAGGGCCAGATGAACTGCATCCTAGAGTAATAAAGGAACTGGCAGAAGAACTCTCAGAACCACTGTCTATTATTCTGGAGCAATCATGGAGGATGGGTGAAGTGCCAAATGACTGGAGGAGGGCTAATGTTGTCCCTATCTTCAAAAAAGGCAAAAAGGAGGCACCTGGGAACTACAGACCAGTCAGCCTGACATCAACCCCCAGGAAAATTCTGGAGCAGATTATAAAGCAATCCATCTGTAAGCACCTTGAAAACAATGCAGTGATTACCCGAAGCCAACATGGATTTGTCAAGAACAAGTCCTGCGAGACGAATTTGATCTCATTTTTGGAACAGGTAACCTCCCTGGTGGACTGTGGGAATGCTGTGGACATCATATACTTCGACTTCAGCAAAGCTTTCGACAAAGCGCCCTGTGATATCCTGATGAGCAAACTAGTGGCTAGATGAAACTGTAGCAGCCATATCAGGGGTCAGACTAAGTAGCCTCATGCAGTCTCATGCTTCATGTTCTTGCTGAGCTCTTTCTCCCTTGAATATATTGTTGTAAGCTGACGAGACACAGGAATTCCTTATCTTGTCAAAGGTCATACAATTGTATATCTTGTTCTCTGCTGTTCTCTCCTGTTCTCTCCTTATCATGGCTACCCTATAACCCAGTTCTTGTATTATAAACAATGGTGCTAGGAGGAAAAATGTTGAGGATTGCAACCCCATGCGGGAGGGGGAGGAGGAGCCGTTTCATATGTGTCACAATGTCTATAAAACCAATGTGCTAATGTAAATCGGGGCTTCTGGCTCTTTGGAAACGATTCCAGCCTTAAGCCCGCGCGTTAAATAAAGAATCTCTTTTTCCTTCACTCCGTGGTCTCTCTGACTCTGGGTTCTGCAACATAAATGGTGCCGTGACTCGGATGTGGCAGGCTCTGAGCCAGACAGGTGGCAGTTGCCTGCTCTTGATCGCCGCACCAGGAGGACGAGCTCGGCGCATGCCTCCCTTTCTTGGCGCCACCGACCTTTTTGTCGAGTGAATGGGAGAAAGCCTGCACCGGGATCGCCCAAACGGTAGTGAGCAGCAAGAGAACCTTGGGAAGCGGAGGAAGGAACTTGAGCCCTGCCTGTATCGCAGCTGCAATTGAGTTGAAACCCACATTGGAAGCCTTCAGGAGAAAGGCAAGTATATGGGAAAAAGAGGGCCCCGCCTTTAGGGAGAAAGGCCACTGGGCAGAAAAAAAGAGGGCCCCGCCTTATGAAGAAGGTCAGTGTTGGTGGTATACGTATACAAAAGAACCTACTCCTTGCGGGTAGAAGGGGGGCCTGATCACACCCCCGAGTGGGCGCCAGTACCCAGCACGCCAGTACTCAGTAGGAAGCTGAGGAAGCTGGGGAAGCCGCTTTCCGCTCTGGTAAAAAGTGGGAAAAGTGGGTGGCAGGGACATATGGATGCAGTGGAGAGATTGATGATTGTGTGAGTGGCTACTGCGGTTTCTGAAGCATACCGTTGACCGTCCGGGTGCCCAGGCCAGTAGCAAAGTGCGTGATGTGAAAAATCCTCTTGTGTCGGCCAGTGAGACCCCTTACTCACTGACCAATTCCCATTCCCTAATTGTGTCTGTCTTCAATTTAGGAGGGAGGCTATGGGTGGTGGGGGAAGCAAACCTTGCACCCCCTTGAGATGTATGTCAAACAAAGAAAGAAAAAGGTGTTTTTTTAAAGATTCAGAATAGAAAGAGAAAACAGCAAAAAGCTCAAGGTCGAGCTGAGAGGAAAAAAACAAGATCTGAGGCTGTTAATTAGAGAAATGTTGCAGGACAGTCTGGCTTTTAACAAAGCGTGGGAGCGTGAGAGTGTAAGGCCGAAGACGTAGCTGTTAGCCTAGCGCGCCGAGAGGGGGGGGGGCAGGAAAATTGCCCACAACGTTCTGAGTTGTGCAACATCATCACCTCGCCTAATTGAGATGAAATCCCTAAGAAATGGAAACTGAAAATGAAGACCCAGAAGATGAAGGCAAAATAGAAAATAAAGGTGAAGAATCAGCCCCCAGAGCACAGGCTAGACCCCTCTTCGAATGAAAAGTGTGCCATAAGACTGTCCCAAAGCAGAATGAAGCGGAAAGACCATGTTGAAGATCTCTGTCAAGGTAACCGTGTTTAGCTTTGAACTGTGTTAGAATTGCATAGAGCCTGTAGCTACTGACCATCGGCTATATGATTTCTGAAGAGCGTAACCATTAAGCTTTTGCCGTGGGATTCCCTGCAATGAAGAAATCTCACTGATTTGAGTATCCAGTGTTACACTGCCTAAGTGTGTGTGCTAAAGAGACCAAGAAACCAGACAGCATGTTCCTGGCCAAGCCAAAATCACGCTACTGCCATGCTCCTGAAAGCTGCAATAAACTGTGTAAGCTGGGAGACCCAACCTGATTGAGAAGAAAAGAAGATATTGGAGCAACTGTCTTGAAAAACAATGAGATCTGTGTAGCTGGCTGGCTGACGCTGTCAGTGATGTTACAACTTTAAATTAAGACTGTTTTCCTGTTTGAGACCCCAGCGAAGAAAGCTAACCCGAGTTATTTGTTGCCCGTGCCAAAGCAAGAATTTGGTGGCCCTGTACCTCATCATGTCCTGTTTTGAGCTTGGGATTTACAAATACAAACAAACTGAGAAGCTTGCCTTTGAAGTCCTGCAAATCACCCCACCGCCTTCCCGAAGATTAATGGCTGCCTGAAAAATGCAAGTATAAGGCGATGCCCATCACCCCCAGCGTCCTGAGTTTCGGCACTCAGTGTTTCAGTGCTTTTGTGTACCAGGTTAGAAAAGAAAAAAAAAGAGTAAGTTTTTAAAATGTCTGTGAGAGAACCTGACAGAAGTAAAATAAAATTTACAGAGGAGTTGCCCAAGTTAAAGCATCATGGCTAGAGAGCTGAGCTGTGCCGCTCTGTTTAGACAGAGGCCTTGCTAAAAAGTTAAAGGCCCTTGTCTGTCAGAAGGGGTGTAGGGCCACACTTTCCCTTTTTAAACTGATGCAAAAGTGGAGAGCCTTTGCTGGAAACATCGCATCTTCATTGCCCAGGGCCTTCTCTGTTTGCCTCCATCATCATCTGGGCTTTTTAGAGACACTCTGCACATGAACTAAAATTTTAAATTGTCAAAGACTTGCCATGGACAGTGCTGTGAAGCTTTTGATAAACTTGAACTCTCATCGCTGTGGACCATGTGTCTGTGTTTGTAGTCAGCTCAGTGTACAGCAGGCTAAGTTTGATCTGTGACTTTTAGATTTCCTTTTGCCAGAATTCATGCAGCATAGAGTTGCCGATGCAAAAATGGTGACCTAGAACTCTGCGTGTGTGGGTATGCCCGTCCCTTGATTTTAATGAGCCCTGAGCTTTCAGCCAGAAGACCAGTATAATTGCTGGATCTGCTCCATCATGCCTTACCATGCAAGAAGTGTTTTCCATTCATTGTGTTAAATTGCAGAAAAAGTTTGTTGTATATATTTTATGATTTCTTAAATATCATAAAATATATGTGATATTTGCAGATTAGTGTTAGTTGCAACTCCAAATAATACTAAGTGTGGTTCCCAATGGATGACGAAGAGAAAAGACAAAAGCAAGTAGAAAAGAAGGAATAGAGAAAGTAGAAGACAGATAGAGAAGAGAGAAGAAAGAAAAGGCAAGAGGCAAAGAAAAAAAAAATTGTAAAAAAAGAAGCGTGGCCATAGTTGCCCCCAGGGTAAATTAAAAGCAGCTGATTGTGCCTGGAGCTTATTACCTGGGGTAAAGTAGCCACAATAATGTAATAGTTCTTTAAGATGAAGAAAATGTAACTAGAAGGAGAAGAAGAGCCTATCCCAAATGTGTGTCAGTGGGACTAGTGTAAGGCAGAAAAGTTTAAGTAAGTTTAACTTGAAAAAGACAAATAAAGAGACAAGGCTGGTGCATGGAGCAGAAAGTTTTATATAAAAAGTTTGAAACATGATCTGCAATACAGGCAGATCAGCAAAGAAAAAGAAAGCAAAAGAAAGAAAAAATTTGTCTTCCCATACTAATAAATAAAAAGTGTTATCAAGCACTTTGGGAAGCGAAGTTGTTTACAGGAAGCTGTGCCTGAGAACCAAACACTTCTAGCCTATGCTGAAAATGTTTGCTAGTGTTATGGGTAACATGTATAGTATAAAAACCCATTTAGCGCAATAGCTCGTGGTTCAGAGAAGCTGTCTGATCCAGCCATTAAGTACGCCTGTGTGCTGTAAGTTACCCAATAAAGTCTCCTTGTAAATAAACCCCCCCCTGCTGGAATCCCAAAACACAAGTTGGGCTAGAGCGCCTCACCCAGTATCAAACCCTGCTGTTAAAAGCCATGAAAGCAGATATGAAGAAGTCAGTTAATATGACCAAAGTGTCTAAAGTGCTGCAAGGTGCCACCGAGGCCCCAGAGCGTACTTGGAGCATCTTTCAAATGCCTATCGCCAGTACACCCCCCTCGACCCAGAGGCCCAAGAAGACGTAAACGAAAAAAGAAAAGAAGAAGACCTGGCAGAGGCAGAAGATTCTTAAAAAAAGAACCAGTGTGCCCAGTGTGGACAAGATGGACATTAGTGGCATGAATGCCCAAATAAAATAAATCAAATACACAAAGGAAAAAACCAAAGAGGCCAGAATGGGCGAAGAGGGAGACAGCTTGAGAGGGGCCGTGATATTGACTGTGAGGGGCCGTGACATTGACTTCATAATTGACACTGGAGCAGCATCAAAAGCAAGCAAACATTAGCCTTAAACAAGAAGTCCAAACACTGAGCAAAGGTCTTCAAGCCCAGCGTCGCTTTGTCTTAAAAAAATAAGCCATTCCCATCACAGAAGTTCATCCTTTCCAACCAAGAGTTAAAGTATGAGTTAAAGAGGGAAAAATAACCCTTTGACTCCCAGATGGAAAGAACTCAGAACTGTCATACTTTCCACCCCCGCAGCTATGAAAGCAGCTAGAGTTAAACCCTAGATACATTGGACACGAGTCAAGAGAGCGAGAGGGGGAGAGTAGACTATAAACAGAAATCCTGAAAATCCTTTAAAAATCATTCTGAAAAAGCAGTAAGAAGACTCAGGCTAGACCTTACTGTGGACACCCCAGGAGACTGTCCCCCAGCGTACGGTCAGACCTGCAACTGGAGAATTGAAGAAGGGGACTAGACCCTACTGCAGCTTGCCAGGTGAATAGCTGCCCAGCGTACGGTCAGATCCCAAAGAAGATCAAACATGTGTGTTGTAGTGTTAGTAGTGTTGCATTGTGTCTCCTTAATAAGGTGCAAAAAGGGGGGCCAGCCCCTGAAAGAGAAAGTTTGTCCCAGGGATTTGCTGATAATTACTGGCTTCACCTGGCTAACATCACGAGAGTAAAACATTTTTGTTTGCCAAGAGGTATACCTGCAAACAGGCTTATTAGCTCTTGCCTAATACCTGTCTGTAAACATCCTGGGAACATTCAAAAAGATACCATGTTAAAAGTTTATGGTGTAAGTTTAACTTATTCCCAAAATGCTAATTGGGGCGTGGTTGCAAAGATCCTACCCCCTACAGAGTTCACTCTATGCACCCCCATCATTGCTGAAACAAATGCTACGTGTGCACAAATGCTTAATTGTCAAAAAATTTTCCAGAAAATACAAAGCTATCCCTGTCCCCCTTCCACTGTAATAAAATTCAAAACATATCTTTTAATGATGCCCACATACTTTTGCCTCATGGATGGTTTTAGACATGTAATTCCCGCACTTGGTCATTCATTCCTGCCAACTTGTCTGATAACCACCCATGTTGCCTCAGCCGCCAATTGAACTGGTGCCAATTCTTCCCCTGTAGCCTAAAAAAAATCCGTCAACGGCAGCCTCGAGCACTCCAACTAACTAAAAATTGTAATAGTCATGTGCAGTTATATTCTGACTCAGAAAAATTGGCCTTAGCAATGTCACTAGTTGAGGTTCCAGGTTTAGCCGTGGCTGATGGTCTGGAAATCAACCGGTTAGCTTGCAGCTTAGCCAAAAGCATAAATGCCACCTCACGAGCATTGTCATTGTTAAATAAAGAGTTGCGTGATCTAAGAGGTGCAGTACTAGAAAATAGAGCTGGTATAGATTACCTCTTCCTTCTTCATCATTTAAGTTGTGAGACACACCAAAAGCTCTGTTGTTTTAACTGAACTGATAATAGCAATGCTGTAGATGAACAGATCAACAAGCTGCACAATATAGTAGCTAACAAAACAATAAGACAAAACAATTAGCTCAATTAGTTAACCCCTTGGCTTCCAGATCTTAGCTAGCTTAAAAGCATTGTTCATCCTAATTCTATCAGTATTGTTCATAAAAGTTCTGTTATGTCTCTGCGTTCCTTGTCTTATGCGCTGTTTAACCAATCTGTTTTATGTCTCAGCTAGTAAAACTGCTGCCCTCTATGCTCTAATAGCCCAACAAGAGGCTAAGTAATATGTATGTCACAAAAAGCTTTGTATAGTTATCAGAAATGCTATAATTGTAATGAAATTATGCATTTAAGGGGGGAATGTAGCAGCCATATCAGGGGTCAGACTAAGTAGCCTCATGCAGTCTCATGCTTCATGTTCTTGCTGAGCTCTTTCTCCCTTGAATATATTGTTGTAAGCTGACGAGACACAGGAATTCCTTATCTTGTCAAAGGTCATACAATTGTATATCTTGTTCTCTGCTGTTCTCTCCTGTTCTCTCCTTATCATGGCTACCCTATAACCCAGTTCTTGTATTATAAACAATGGTGCTAGGAGGAAAAATGTTGAGGATTGCAACCCCATGCGGGAGGGGGAGGAGGAGCCGTTTCATATGTGTCACAATGTCTATAAAACCAATGTGCTAATGTAAATCGGGGCTTCTGGCTCTTTGGAAACGATTCCAGCCTTAAGCCCGCGCGTTAAATAAAGAATCTCTTTTTCCTTCACTCCGTGGTCTCTCTGACTCTGGGTTCTGCAACAAAACATTGATCCAGTGGATCCACAGGATCGGACTCAAAGAGTGCTTATCAATGGGATCTTCTCAAACTGGGGAGAGGTAAGGAGCGGGGTACCACAGGGCTCAGTCCTGGGCCCAGTGCTCTTCAGCATTTTTATTAATGACTTGGAGGAGGAGGTGCAGGGAGTGCTGATCAAATTTGCAGATGACACAAATTGACTCAAAAATACTACAAGCAAGAAGGCTCTTGGAATTGTTGTTGATCACAAGCTGAATATGAGCCAACAATGTGATGTGGCTGCAAAAAAGGCAAATGCTCTTTTGGGCTGCATTAATAGAAGCATAACTTCCAAATCCCGGGAAGTACTAGTTCCCCTCTACTCAGCACTGGTTAGGCGTCATCTGGAGTACTGTATCCAGTTCTGGGCACTGCACTTTAAGAAGGATGGCGACAAGCTGGAGAGGGTTCAGAGGCGGGCAACAACGATGATCAGGGGACTGGAAACAAAGCCCTATGAAGAGAGACTGAAAGAACTGGGCATATTTAGCCTTGAGAAGAGAAGACTGAGGGCAGATATGAGAGCGCTCTTCAAGTACTTCAAAGGCTGTCACAGAGAGGAAGGCCAGGATCTCTTCTTGATCATCCCAGGGTGCAGGACACGGAGTCTGTGCCTGGGACTTGCTGCATCAGCTTGTCTGCTGTTGAGCAGCTGACCTGGGTGGTGCTGAGCTTGACTATGGCCGGTCTTCTCTTGGACTGTCTTGCCTGTTGAGGAAACTAGCCATGCCTGTAGTCTCTGGGGCATTTGATGGGGAGCCGAACCTGACCTCTCCCCATGTGGGTGCTGACATGGTAGGCCCGGACAAGTGTACTCCCAAGGCCCACTGCAACATAGGCCCTCTTCCTCCACTCACCCCCCCCCCCAATCATCACAATGGGCCTTTTGCCAGTCTCCTTTCGTGGATGGCAGGGACTGTCTGCGTTTCTCTGTAAATTGCTATTGTCCAGCTGTAATTGCTGTTGCCGCCTGTGTGATGGTCGAAGGAGCAGCCCTCTTTGCTAATGCAGCTGGAAGCGGGGGCCACTGGTGCAGGTTAAGGGGGTGATCGCAGGGAAGATGAGCCACCTCCAGCTGCAATCCGGATGGCCCTTGAACCGCTCTTTCAAAGTGCGCGTCCGTCCCAATCGCCCCCTTGATCGCTTAATATTACAAAAGGCTGCAGCACATGGAATGTGTGTTAATGTTTTGTAGCTGATGCAAAGATGATGAAAAATGCAAATTGCAAGGTCTCCTGGGCCAGCTATAACAGCTATATGGCAGGCAGGTACAAGATTCATGCTGGGAATAGCTGTACCTGTAGCATTTGGCTGGTGCAGAGGGGTGAGGACTTTGTTCGGTTCATTGTTTGATAAGAACTTACCACCATTGGTAAGTCTCCACAGCAGGAACGCTGAATTAACTCTCGAGAGATAAGGAGGAACTCAAGTGCAGCCATTTCCCCTCTTCCAAAGTTCAGCAGCATCTCAGAACCAGAGCTGGCTTTGTTTGAAAAACACATTCAAATAGGAATATTTCTTTAATCTGGAACAAGAGGGCTCATTAAGAAGGAATTATCTGAATTTAAAAATGTTCCCCAAAGCTCAATTTGGTGCTGAAATGTTGCTAATGGAAAAGCGCATGGAAATGGTGATTTGAGCTGTTGTTAGAGCTAACTGAAATATGCTGGAACCAGGAAGGTGCAGCCTCCAAGCCACGGGTGGGAAACCTTTTCGGGTGGGTGGCTGCATGAGTGGGTGGGGCTGGCAGTGCGTAGGGCAGCAGTAGGTGGGGCCGGAACAACATATACGCACAGCCATTCATGCGTGCACTCTCCCCCTCGCCCCGATCCTATCAAGACCGCTGTTTTACTCATTGAAAAAGATTGATCCTGCCCTCAGAGATCACTGGGGTGGGGCTGGTGCTAAAGCCTCTCTCCCTCCCCGCAGTCCTGATGCAGGCAAAACTGCTGCTTAGTGGTGGGGAAACTGTGATCTTGATCAGGTTCGCTGTAGATCTGTTCCCTGCCACCCAGCTGATGGGGGATCAGCTGAGCTGCAGGGGAAACTGGGCAGGGTCTGTGGACCACACAGAGAGCAGGTCAGGTCCTCGAGTTGCCCACCAGTGCTCTAAGCCCAAAGTTCTGCCCTTAGTCTGCAAAGTATGGGATTGCAGTGGTTACCCATTATGGGGAAGGTGGTGGTGGGGAATCACTCTGCATATGCTCAGAAACAGCGCCTTTAAGTATTTAAAATGTAGGAACCTGCCTTACGGCAAGATCGATGATTTTTTCATCTAACCCAGTCTTGTACCCTCACTGGCAGCATTCTGGAGTCTCAGGTAAAGAGAGAGGTCTTTCCTGGTCCTTGAGAACATAAGAAGAGCCCTGCTGGATCAGACCAAGGGTCCATCTAGTCCAGCATTCTGTTCACACAGTGGCCAACCAGCTGTCGACCGGGAGCCCGCAACAGCACCCTGCCACCCATGTTCCCCAACAACTGGTGTACACAGGCTCACTGCCTCTGATACTGGAGGTAGCACATAGCCATCAGGACTAGTAGCCACGGATAGCCTTCTCCTCCAGGAATTTGTCCAACGCCCTTTTAAAACCATCCAAATTGGTGGCCATCACTACATCCTGTGGTAGTGAATTCCAAAGCTTAACTCTGCGCTGTGTGAAGAAGGATGTCCTTTCTCTGTCCTGAATCTCCCACCAATCACCTTCATGGGATGACCCCTTTGGGTTCTAGTATTGTGAGAGAGGGAGAAAAATGTCTCCCTAGCCACATCCTCCATACCAGGCATCATTTTGTAGACCTCTATCATGTCTCCCCTGACCCTCCTTTTTTCAAAGCTAAACAATCCCAGCTGTTGTAACCTTCTCTCATAGGCGAGATGCTCCAGTCCCTTGATCACTTTAGTGGCCCTTTTCTGCACCTTTTCCAGCTCTAGAATATCTTTTTTTAGGTGTGTTGACCAGAACTGTGCACAGTGGCCGCGCCACAGATTTGTAAGTTGTGGCCCTGCAGATGGTTGGGCCGGCAATTCCCTCTCGACCTAGCCAGTTGACGAGGGCTGATGGGAGTTGTAGGCCAAAATGTCTGGAACGCCACAAGTTGCCCACCTCAGTTCTAACTGTAGATGTCATGGGTTGAACCCGTGACCTTCTGTATGCCAAGCTGGTGCCTCCTGCTGAGCCAGGGGCCATCTCCTCCTCTCCCCTGTTTGAGTACTGGGCACTTGCATTCAAAGCAGGATTGTGCTGGGGCAGGGGAGGGGCACCCAAGCCTCAAATTAAGCCCCTGTCTTTTAGCGGCCAACTCCAGCCTCCATTTTTTCAGCTCCCGATTGGTGAAATGCAACTGAAGGCAATTTGTACACCAACAGAGCCAGCTTGAAGGGGTGTGTGTGTGAAAGAAGAAGTAATCCCCAGAGCAAGAGGAACTGAGAAGGCGAGGCACGTCAAGGGCCTCATTAAATCCATCTGGCTCAGGCCGCTTTGTCCCCCTCCGCTGCCGTTCACACGTTTAAAATCACCTCCCCGGCCTCCCTCAGCCTGGAGAACTGCAGCGGTGGCAATTTTGCGCCGCAGACGCCTCTCCTGCGACTGCTTTGTCCTCTTAGTGCAGGCCGAGGCCCTTTCCAATTTCAAACGAACGGAGCTCCAAAATGAATGGGACAGGCATGGGGGCGCTGGGGAGCTGCAGCACCAGATCTTAAAAGGCTATTTTTGCTATCAACGGCCACTTATTGGAGATAGACAGAAAGACAATACTGTGTGAGATGGATCAATGCTCTAGCACAGGGGTAGGCAGGCTGGTGCCCTCAGATGGTTTGGACTACAATGCCCATCACCCCAACCATGGGCCCTGCTGGCTGGGAGTGATGGGAGTTGTAGTCCAAAACATCTGGAAGGCGCCAAGTGGTCTGTCCCTGTTCTCACAGAGAAGTAATAGCATGATAGGTGTCCAAGGTAGCAGCAAACAGATTGGGAGAGACATTCCATCCCTTTAATTTCTCAGGCAGACTCTGGGCCAGCTTTCCCCAACACAGCTGGCCATGCTGGATGGGGATGATGGGAGTTGAAATCCAATGCACCTGGAGAGCAGCGGACTGCAGAAGGCTGCTATATGGAGATATCTCAGAAAGGCAGGGAGCCTATTTTGACTGGGATGTAAGTTCGTAGAATCATAGAAACATAGAACAGCAGGGTTGGAAGGGTCCTATAAGACCATCTAGTCCAACCCCCAAGTTATCAATTTAAAATGGGCAAGTGGGCATTGAAGTATACACGTGTATAGTCTCTCACATGTTGATACTGCACGTGCATCACATATGACCTTTGAGGTCCCTTACAACCCTGTGAGTCTATGACACATGAAAAAGTGTGTGCACACATGCTATTGTGTTATGTGTAACGGTGGGATGGCCTTCTTTTGGGGCATTGGAGTAGCCTAGCATTCGGCCTGAGGCAGGGGGAACGGATGCTCCGTTCAGGGACGATTTGGCTGCTCTTTGCTCTCTTGGAACATACCTTGAGTCACAACCACCTGTCAGGGAAGGAGCTGTAGTCAGTTCTGCCTGATGACTAAGCCCTAGTGTAGCGGTGCATTCAGAAGTGCAGGGCACTCATTGTGGAAGTGCCCCAGGAGAGTCCAAATGTTCGGGCTGCAGTGCTGATCCTGTTTTCTCTCTTTGCTTAACGGTGATGGGATTCCTCCCATGAAATATCCTTTCGTGTCCTTACACTTGAGCTTTCTGGTCTATTTCTTCCAGCTGTGATAGCTGCGCATAAACACCCCCACCCCCTGGAGGGAGATTGGTTGGGAGCTAAGCGCCCCTGCCCCCCTCAGGAGGACGAGCAAGGTGGCTTCTCCACAGAACGCAGCTCAAACGGAAAAGCAGCAGCAGCCTCCGGAGGTCATATGGACGGAGAAACAGGAGGATGAGAAGTTGCCTTCCGAATCAAACCACTGGCCCTTCTATCCCATGAATGTTGACTCCGGCTGGCCATGGCTCTCCAAGGTCTCGGGCAAAGAGTCGCCTGCTCTCTCATCCTTTTACCTGGATTGAACTTGGGATCTTCTGCACGCTAAAGGTGTACTCCACCACTGGAGTGAGGTTCGTCCCCATCAGTGGTGTGGTGGTACATTGCGAAGTGCAGGCGGTCATCACCACAGCCCCCACAGCCACACCCCCAAGGAGAGTCCCCAAATCCAGGCAGCTGTGTGGAGGCATATCAACACGCCCATCCTAGCAGCTTTCATTTCTACCAGGAGCAGGTCTTTGGTAAAGGGGGTGGGTCTAATTTGCCCATTTGAGAACAAGCCACCCAAAATGCTTTGCATTACAACAGGGAATAATACACTGTTGCTGAGAAAATCCATTTCCCGCCAGCTCCTGTAGGGATTGCAGCTAAGCTGAGAAGGAACCACACTTAGCATACTGTGTACACTTCTGGTCACTGCACCTAAAAAAAGATATTATAGATCTGGAAAAAGGGCAGAAAAGGGCAACTAAAATGATCCAGGGGCTGGAGCATCTCCTGTATGAGGGAAGCGTACAACAGCTGGGATTTTCTCCAAATTTAGCTTGGAGAAAAGGAGGGTAAGGGGAGACATGATTTGTTGTTGTTCAGTCGTTCAGTCATGTCCGGCTCTTCGTGACCCCATGGACCATAGCACACTGGGCCTTCCTGTCCTGCGCTCTCTCCTGGAGTGTGCTCAAGTCCATATTCATTGCATCGGTGATGCTATCTAGCCATCTCATTCTCTGCCGTCCCCTTCTCCTTTTGCCTTCAGTCTTTCCCAGCATCAGGGTCTTTTCCAGTGAGTTTTCTCTTCGCATTAGGTGGCCACAATATTTGAGCTTCAGCTTCAGTATTTGTCTTTCCAATGAGCACTCAGGGTTGATTTCCTTTAGGATGGACTGATATGACCTCCTTGCAGTCCAGGGGACTCGTAAGAGTCTTCTCCAGCACCACAGTTCGAAAGCATCGATTCTTCGGCGCTCAGCCTTCCTTATAGTCCAGCTCTCACAGTCATATGTTGCTACTGGGAAAACCATAGCTTTGATTATATGAACCTTTGTCGGCAAGGTGATGTCTCTGCTTCTTACTATGCTGTCTAGGTTTGCCATAGCTTTCCTCCCAAGGAGCAAGCGTCTTTTAATTTCATGGCTACAGTCACCGTCTGCAGTGATCTTGGAACCCAAGAAAGTAAAATCTGTCACTGCTTCCATTTCTTCCACTTCTCTGTGCCAGGAAGTGATGGGGCCAGATGCCATCATTTTAGTTTTTTTAATGTTGAGTTTCAAACCAGCTTTTGCACTCTCCACTTTCACCCTCAACAAGAGGCTCTTTAGATCCTCTTCGCTTTCTGCCATTAGGGTGGTATAATCTGCATATCTGAGGTTGTTGATCATTCTCCCGGCAATCTTAATTCTGACCTGTGATTCATCCAACCCGGCGTTTCTCATGATGTACTCTGCATATAAGTTAAATAAGCAGGGTGACAATATACAGCCTTGTCCTACTCCTTTCCCAATTTGGAACCAATCGGTTGTTCCATGTCCGGTTCTTACTGTTGCTTCTTGACCCTCATACAGGTTTCTCAGGAGACAGGTAAGGTGGTTTGGTACTCCCATCTCTTTCAGAATTTGCCACAGTTTGTTGCGATCCACACAATCAAAGGCTTTAGCATAGTCAGTGAAGCAGAAATAGATGCTTTTCTGGAATTCTCTTGCTTTCTCCATGATCCAGCGACTGTTGGCGATTTGATCTCTAGTTCCTCTGCCTCTTCTAAACCCATCTTGTACTTCCAGTAGTTTTCGGTTCACATGCTGCTGAAGCCTAGCTTGTAGGATTTTGAGCATTACCTTGCTGGCATGTGAAATGAGCGCAATTGTACGGTAGTTTGAACACTCTTTGGCATTGCCCTTCTTTGGAATTGGAATGTAAACTGACCTTTTCCAGTCTTGTGGCCACTGTTGAGTGTTCCAAATTTGTTGGCATATTGAGTGCAGCACTTTAACAGCATCTTCTTTTAGGATCTTAAATAGCTCAGCTGGAATACTGTCATCTCCGCTAGCTTTGTTGTTACTAATGCTTCCTAAGGCCCACTTGACTTCACTCTCGAGGATGTCCGGCTCAAGTTCAGTGACCGCACTATCATGGCTATCAGGGACATTCAGTTCTTTCCTGTATAGTTCTTCTGTGTATTCTTTCCACCTCTTCTTAATCTCATCTGCTTCTGTTAGGTCCCTGCCTTCTTTGTCCTTTATCATGCCTGTCTTTGCACAAAACGTTCCCTTGAGATCTCCGATTTTCTTGAAGAGATCTCTAGTCTTTCCCATTCTATTGTTTTCTTCGATTTCTTTGTTTGTTCATTTAAGAAGGCCTTCTTGTCTCTCCTTGCTATTCTCTAGAAATCTGCATTCAGTTGGGTATATCTGAACTGCATTCAGTTGGGAGAGTTCTGACAAAATGTGGTCCACTGGATAAGGAAATGGCAACCCACTCCAGTATTCTTGCCAAGAAAACCCCATGGAATGTATCACAAGGAGACATGATAGAGGTCTACAAATTATGCATGGTGTAGAGAAAGTGGATAGGGAGCCATTTTTCTCCCTCTCTCATAATACTAGAACCCAAAGGGGTCATTCCATGAAGCTGATTGATGGGAGGGTCAGGACAGATAAAAAGAAGTCCTCCTTCACACAGTGCAACGTTAAACTATGGAATTTGCTACCATAAGATGTAGTGATGGCCACCAATTTGGATGGCTTTGAAAGGGGGTTAGACAAATTCCTGGAGGAGAAGGCTATCAATGGCTACTAGTCCTGATGCCTCTGTGCTACCTCCAGTATCAGAGGCAGTAAGCCTATGTACAGCAGATGCTGGGGAACATGGGCAGAAGGGTGCTGTTGCACTCATGTCCCACTTGCGGGTTTCCCACGGGCAGCTGATTGGCCACTGTGTGAACAGAATCCTGGACTAGATGGACCCTTGGTCTGATCCAGCAGCGTTGTTTTTATGTCCTTATGAACAAGGAAGTCTGAGCGGTGGGGCTGGCAGACGATGTCAGTGTCCCTGCAAATAAAAAAGTTTCAGGGCTGTGTCCCTGTGAGCCCATGCACCACTACAGCCCTGTGACTAAGAGGTAGGGAAAAAGGACCGATTTAGATTTTCAGTGGAGTCCTGGAAATGGATCTGGGAGAATGTTCCCTCAGAAGCCCCATATTTAAATCTAAAGGAGAGTTTCTATAAACTACTCTTTACATGGTATCTAACACTTAAAAGATTGAGCCATATATACCCAGTACAGTTGACAGATGCTGAAAGGTGCAGATGTGTGAAAGCAGATGCATTGCATATCTTTTGGTATTGTCCAAATGTTAAGATTGTTTGAGAAAGGATATTAGAAAATATCAGTGGAATGACAGAATACGATCATATTCTGATGTATGATCCACTCGTTGTTCTTTTTGGATATGTGACAAATGAGGTACCTGAAGAAGGATGGGAAATGATTATTTTCTAACGGCTGCTAGAATTGCAATCAGCCATAAAAGGAAGCAAAAAAAATATAACCTGTCAATAAGAAAATGCATGAAGAGGCTCCAGGAGCCAGCGTTTATGCTGAAATGCACAAATATTATTAGAATTAGTGAGAGTAGACAGGAAAACAAACATTTTATTGAAAAATGGTCTCTTTTTGTTATCTTTTGGAATAATAAAGTGCAGGACAAGGTTCAGTTCAGAACATTGTAAGGAAGGCATCCGATGTAAAGGTCTGTGGCAATGTAAGTAAAGATCAGTTGACTAGAATAATATTGTGAATGGAAAGACGTATAAAAATCTGACATGAGATTGTACCATTTAAGATGATGATGAAATTGCTGTGCTAGGAGCTGATTTGGATTTGGGGGGGCAGCGCTGAACTAGAATTTGGGCCTAGCACTGCCTGTTCTTGCATTTGCACCCCATAATGCTTGCTCAACCTGTAGTGTAGGGTTAGGGTGGCCATCTCTCTCTCTCTCTTTTTTAACAGAGGATAGTCCTCTTTGTGAAGGCAGCCTCTGTCTGAAGGCTGTCCTCTCTCTGAAGGGCGATCCGGTCCAAGTCCAGCTTAAAGATGAAGAACCGTCAGATGGAAGAGCTAAGGGGCCTTGAAACTGCCCCCCAACAGCGCCTGAGCAGCAGACTGAGCAAGCAAAGCACACAGGTCACCTGGCCACTGTCTTCCACACTACGGTGAGATGTACTAGATCTCTATTTAAGTTATAATAATAATTTCTAAATTTCCATCTATACACAGAAATTAGCACATGCACATTTTATGCAAATTGGCAGCCTCTTTTGTCCTCTTTTTCGGTGCTTCACAAGTGGCCACCCTATGTGGGGTGCAAGCCTCTGATGGTTTCTTTTCTGCCCTAAAAAGCCTCCCTAAATGTCCCACTACTTGGAGAAGTCAGAGAAGAAAAACAGTAATTTAGGTCTCAAGCCTAGAAAAAACATGCTGGGACTTGCAGGACCTTTTTCTGTCTTAACATGCAATGGATTGCACCCTTAGGGCTGTAGCTTATAGCTGGGAAAGTACACACACACACACACACACACACACACTCCACGCCCAGACGTCTGAATAGGGTCAAGTTCTCCATGTGTACAAAGCAACTTTTCTAAACCGCATCCCCAGTCACAAAACACTCCATTATTTGCAAGAGCCATCGCCATCAATTGCCAGGCTGCCTCCTCTTTTATGCATCCTTTAATTAGGCCCTCGCTTTGGCTTAATCGCTCTTTCAATTGAAAGGGAATTCGATGGCTAGCTGGGGAGCCACAGTATCCTTTGCCCAGCCCGGAAGGCCATCCCCTCTGCCCTCAGCTGTCCATTTGTGTCCTCGCTGGCGCATAGCGAGGAGTCTTTTGGACGGAGTGCCTGGCCTCCACGGGCTGCCACCGCCTCACAGCAGTGCAGTACGCCAGCCAAGGCTTTGCCACCGTTGCTCCCTGATCGTGCTTTGCCCGGAACAGCTGCAGCTGCTCAGCTCAAAAGCGAGGAGGAAACCACAGTTCTGTGTGAAGACTGAAAGCTTTTGCAACAGAGGCTGAGCTGGGACGCTTCGCCTGATTCCTCCTGTTTTTCTTCTCCGGCTCTCCTTGCTTAGTACCAGTATTCTACATGGAGGGAGGTTTGTTTCAGCAGCAGACCTGGAGGGGCCGTTGCAGGCATCAAGTCCACCCTTCCCCTTCACTTGATGCAAGAAACCTACAGCTAGGGCATCTCTGAGAGATAAGAACACAAGAAGAGCCCTGCCGGATCAGTCCAGCATTCTGTTCACACAGTGGCCAGCCAGCTGTCAACCAGGAACCCACATGCTGGATGTGAGTGCAACTGCACCCTCCTGCCCATGTTTCCCAGCAACTGGTGTACATAGGCATGGCTGTGTAGCCTCTGCTTGAAGAACTCCAAAGGAGAGCCCCCTGCCCCCCGTAACTGGTTCCAATGTCAAACTGCTCTTACCATCCAGTGGTTTCTTCTAATTATCTCCTAACGTTCAAGCAGGAACGTTAGGAGATCAGGAAAAACTTCCTGACTGTTAGAGCAATACGACAATGGAACCAATGACCTAGGGAGGTGGTGGGCTCTCCCACACTGGAGGCATTCAGGACGAGGCTGGGCAGCCATCTGTCATTATTATTATTATTATTATTATTATTATTAAATTTATTAATTGCCCATCTGGCTGGTCACCCAGCCACTCTGGGCGATTACAACATACAATAAAACAGTTTAAAACAATAAAATTCTACAATAAAAACATTTTCTAAAATACCCTAACCCACCCCAAATGCCTGCCTGAACAACCATGTTTTTAATGCATGACGGAAGCTCATTAAAGAGGGGGCATGATGGAGTTCCCTAGGGAGGGAGTTCCACGGAGTGGGGGCCACCACAGAAAAGGCCCTCTCCCTCGTCCCCACCAGTCTAGCTGTCCTGGCTGATGGGACAGAGAGAAGGCCATCCGAGGCTGATCTTGTTAAGCGGCCTGTCTGGTGCTGCTGGAGGCGCTCCTTAAGATAGGCTGGGCCAGAACCATATAGGGTTTTAAAGGTCAAAACCAACACCTTGAATTTGGCCCGGAAAACAACTGGTAACCAGTGCAACTCCTTCAGCACTGGAGTGATGTGATCTCGCCGGCGGCTGCCTTTAATCAGGCGAGCCGCCGCGTTCTGTACCAGCTGCAGTTTCTGAACCGTCTTCAAGGGTAACCCCACGTAGAGCGCATTACAGTAGTCTAAACAAGAGGAGACCAGGGCATGTACTACCGATGGGAGCAGATGGT
The DNA here is from genome assembly GCF_057233095.1 of Heloderma suspectum. Taxonomy (NCBI): domain Eukaryota; kingdom Metazoa; phylum Chordata; class Lepidosauria; order Squamata; family Helodermatidae; genus Heloderma; species Heloderma suspectum. The sequence goes on along the minus strand of NC_139460.1, from coordinate 324,458,281 downwards.
CGGGAAGGAAGGGGCGCAGCTGCCGTATCAGATGGAGTTGGTACAGCGCTGTCCAGCTCACAGCTGACACCTGAGCCTCCATGGACAGCTGGGAGTCTAAAATGACTCCCAGGCTGCGGACCTAGTCTTTCAAGGGTAGCCGTACCCCATTCAACACCAGGTCAACATCCCCCAACCTCCTCTTGTCTCCTACCAAAAGTACCTCAGTCTTGTCAGGGTTGAGCTTCAGCTTATTCCTCCCCATCCAGCCACTCACCGTCTCCAGACATTTGGACAGGGATTCTACAGCCAACCTTGGTGAAGATTTGAATGAGAGGTAGAGCTGCGTGTCATCCGCATATTGATGACACTGCACCCCAAACCTCCTGATGATAGCCCCCAGCGGCTTCACATAGATGTTAAATAGCATCAGGGAGAGGATGGAACCCTGTGGCACCCCACAAGTAAGTGGCCATGGGTCCGAAACCTCCTTTCCCAGTGCTACCTTCTGGTACCTGCCGGAGAGGAAGGACCGGAACCACCGCAATACGGTGTCTCCAATGCCCAACCCCTCCAGGCGGTCCAGGAGGATACCATGGTCAACGGTATCAAAAGCTGCTGAGAGGTCGAGGAGAACAAGGAAGGCGCATTCACCCCTATCCAGAGCCCTCCTCATATCATCTACCAAGGCGACCAAGGCCGTTTCTGTCCCATGCCCAAGCCTGAAGCTCGACTGAAATGGGTCTAGATAATCAGTTTCTTCCAAGTGTGCCCTCAACTGCACCGCCACCACCTGCTCAATCACCTTGCCCAAAAATGGCAGATTTGAGATTTGAGACTGGGCGAAAGTTGTTCAGAACTTGAGGATCCAAGGAGGGCTTCTTTAAGAGCGGTCTTATCACTGCCTCCTTGAGGGCTGATGGCATCACTCCCTCCTTAAGGGAGGCGTTCACCACTGCCCTGATCCCCTCACCCAGTCTCTCTCTGCAGCCCATAATGAGCCAAGATGGGCAAGGATCAAGTAAGCAGGTAGTCGGCCGTACAGATGAAAGCACCTTGTCCACTTCATCAGGAGGAAGAAGCTGGAACCGATCCCACAAAACCGGTTTGCCACAGGCCGCCTCTTGCTCACTAACTGTATCCACAGCGTGCAGAGTAACACACCTAATCTGTCAGGGATGCTCTGACTTGGATTCCTGCACTGAGCAGGGGGTTGGACTCGATGGCTTTGTAGGCCCCTTCCAACCCACTATTCTATGATTCTATGATCTTTGTTGCCCTCCCAGTGGAGGCTGGTAGCTCCAATGTCAGTGGGGTGGTGAATCCCCTCCAGGTTTCAGTCAGAACCAGTCAGAAGCACCTTGGAGAGCTCCTTTAGAGTTCTGACTGGTTCTGACTGAAACCTGGAGTGGATTCACCATCCCACTGACATCAGAGCCACCATCTTCCACTGGTTCCAAGTACCAGCTGGATTTTATATTTTGAAAAATGCGGATCAGCCATTGCTTGTTTCTTCAGAAATTGAATCTGAAATCAAAATAGCACCTGGGAGACCCTAAATTGAATGTCTTCAGCCTCCTCCCACATTCCATTTTAAGATTGAGACTAAATGCAGATTCCAGGGCTTCAACATCATCCACTCCACGCCCCCCTGCCCTTTTGCTTTGTTTGTCATCTATCATGATGAAGAGTTCTGGGGAACACAAAAGCTTGCACTTTTATTTTGTGACCTTGAAGAACATAAGAAGAGCCCAGCTGGATCAGACCAAGGTCCATCTAATTCAGCATTCTGTTCACACAGTGGCCAACCAGCTGTCGACCAGGAACACACAGGCAGGACATAAGCACAACAGTACCCTCCCACCCATGTTCCCCAGCAACTGGTGTACAGAGGCTCATGGCCTCTGATATTGGAGGTAGCATAGCTATCAGGACTAGTAGCCATTGGTAGCCTTCTCCTCCAGGAATTTGTCCAACCCCCTTTTAAAGCCATCCAAATTGGTGGCCATCACTACATCCTGTGGTAGTGAATTCCATAGTTTAACTCTGTGCTGTGTGAAGAAGCCCTTCCTTTTATCTGTCCTCAATTTCCCACCATTCAGCTTCATGAGATGACCCCATTGGGTTCCAGTATTATGAACCTTTGGGTTTGCTGAATAAAAATATTACCTGAATATGGCTTTTGGAATTCATCTTTAGCAAGCAACTCAGTGATATTCTACACAAGGCACCCCCAAGATAAGAAGGAAATACACATTTTTGATCCATAGCAACAAAAACCAGCTAGCTCACATACGTTCATACTCTCCCCAATATTGCCATTTCAACAGTGAGTCAAAGAGTCTTCTTTTACAGCCTATAAGCTGCACCACAACCCCACAAATTAATTATGTCCCCCTTTCAAGAAAGTTTTCAGTTTAGACATTACTGAATTGCCCCCCCCCCCCGCCCCCAACCTCTATAAGGCTATGGTAAGGCTGCTAAGGTTTTCTGTTGCAGTCACCAGATTTCCCCTGCAGCAATTAACCCATACTGTAGTTCTGCCAAAAAAATCGCAGGGCCAATTGATCCTGCATAGTAGTAGTTCATGTGAAGTGGTGTATGAGATGGAGCACAAGCCATTAATTAATTAATTAGATTTATTAGCCACCCATCTGGCCAGCTACCTGGCTACTCTAGACGGCATACAATACTAAGAACAACATGAAATACAACGGATTCACATAATCAGCTGAACAAAACAACATGACAAAACAACACTGCTCTAAAAAATCCTAACCCACCCCAAATGCCCACCTGAACAGCCAGGTTTTTAAAGCCCGGGGGAAGCTCATTGAGCCATGGAGAGAGCAAGAAATGGGAGGCAGATGGGAACATATGGTTTCTATCATAGAATAGTAGTAGGGTTGGAAGGGGCTTATAAGACCATCGAGTCCAACCCCCTGCTCAGTGCAGGAGTCACAAGTCAAAGCATCCCTGACAGATGGCTCTCCAGCTTCATCTTGAATGCCTCCAGCGTGGGAGAGCCCACCACCTCCCTAGGTAATTGGTTCCATTGTTGCATTGCTCTAACAGTCAGGACGTTTTTCCTGATGTTTAGCAGAATCTGGCTTCCTGGAACTTGATCCCATGATTCCGTGCCCTCACTTTGGGATGATCGAGAAGAGATCCTGGCCTTCCTCTCTGTGACAACCTTTCAAGTACTTGAAGAGCGCTATCCTATCTCCCCTCAGTCTTCTCTTCTCAAGGCTAAACATGCCCAGTTCTTTCAGTCTCTCTTCATAGGGCTTTGTTGCCAGTCCCCTGATGATCTTCGTTGCCCTCCTCTGAACCCTCTCCAGTTTGTCTGCATCCTTCTAAGTATAAGCAATTACCTCTGCTTGCCAGTAGGTGGCATAAGAACATCAGAATAGTCCTACTGGATCGGATCAAAGGCCTACTAGGTCCAGCATTCTGTTCCCACTGTGGCCAACCAGATCCTATGGGACTGGGAAGCCGATCAGCAGGACATGAGTACAATGACACCCTCCTGTTTGTGTTCCCCAGCCATTGGTATTCAGAGGCCTATTGCCTCTGATACAGGAATCACAATTCTGGTTTTGCTCCGGCACTAATGCGCCAGTTTCCATTTAGTCGAAAGACAAATCATCGTCATCATAATGAGCAAAGGCACCTTTCCCAGTGGCTGCTAACATTGCACTATTCTTTTTCACAACTCTTTGCAAATTGCTACTTAAATCTGAGAGTCAAATGGACTGGTAATTATTATACGTGACTGGAGGGAACCTGCAGAAGAACAAATAAGATCCTTAAGAGAATCAAGGTAACCCCAAAGATTTTGATAAATGCTTCCTCAAAATGCTACTGTAGAGATTTATCTCTTCTCCCCCTCCCCACCCTCCAGTTTCTGGGATGCTAGGAGAGTATTATGCCAATGTGTCTGCAATTCTTTACTTTATCTTCCCAGATGGAATTAACTGTGGTGACTTTGAAAGATAAAACCTGACATTAATTTGTTCAAAACAGTCTTGCAAATCACTCCCCAGAAATTACTAGCCCAGAAAAATGGTTTTATCAGCTTCTGTACGACAAACTTTAGCAAGATTCTTTACCTGGTCGCCTTGAGGCAATTCCTCCTCGCCACAGGTGAACAGGAAAGTGGCAGTTTACAAGCCTGAAGGCCTTTATATCCCACCTTATTTCAACATCCTAACTGTATAGAATTGACAGCTTTTAATTTGTCAGTGTATGGGTGGTCTAGTCATTCACAGCAACAATGGAGCAAACTGAACAGGGGCTTATAATCATGGTCATATTGCTTTATGGTCACATTGCTTTAATTATTATAATGATTAAATATGGAGTTGAAGAACAAGTCACAATGCAGGATGGTCTTTATAGCCCCATATCTCACAGGTCAAATGCAGTTTTCAGAGTGCCGATAAGAACAGTGGGAGAGCTGTGCAAGATCAGACTGAAGGGCTGTCTAGTCCAGTATTCTGTTCGCAAAGTGGCCCACCAGTTGTCCCAGTGGGAAGGACACAAGCAGGACATGATGAAACAGCATCTGCCCACTCCTTTTTCCAATCAATGTCTTTGTTTCAGCAGCTTAAACACTGTGGCTTGAGGAGTCAAGATCCTTAAGAACATAAGATGAGCTGTGCTGGATCGGACCAAAGTCCATCTAGTGCAGCATTCTGTTCACACGGTGGCCAGCCTGTAGGAAACCCACAATTAGGACATGTGTGCAATAACATCCTTGCGTCCATGATCCCCATAAACTGGTGTACATAGGCATGCTGCCTCCAATACTGGAGGTAATACATAGTCTTCATGATAGCTGCTGATAGCCTCATTCACCGTAGTTCAGCAATTTGTACTGCCAAAAAAAGAGAGAGGAAATGCATCACCAAAAAAGAGGACAAAAGAGGACACTGATTTGCATAAAATTTGCATGTGCTACTATGTAGGTTTGGAAGCAAATTAGAAATAATTATTAAATAGAAATACAATACATCTTGCCATAGTGTGGAAGACAGTGGCCAGGTGACTTGGGTGCCTTGCTTGCTCAGTCTGTTGTCCACATGACGTTGATGGGCAACTTCAAGGCCCTTTCGCTCTTCCATCTGATGGTTCCTCATCTTTAAACCAGACTTGGACTGGACAGCCCTTCAAACAGAGGATGCCTTCAATGAGTGGATGGTCCTCTGTAAAAGCACTTTATGTTTCTTATGCAAGGGATGTATTTTGTCAGTCCGACTTAGCCTAGAGTAGGGTTATTGAAATGCAGTGGAGGGCTCAGACTGGGGACTCTGGGAGTGGGATGCCGGTGCCTTACTCTGTGCCTGGCAATGTTGCCACTGAGATGGCCAGCCAGAGGGTGTATGCCAGACCCTGATGCTGGGAAAGACTGAAGGCAAAAGGAGAAGGGGATGGCAGAGGATGAGATGGCTAGATAGCGTCACTGATGCAATGAATATGGACTTGAGCACGCTCCGGGAGAGAGCGGAGGACAGGAAGGCCTGGCGTGCTATGGTCCATGGGGTCACGAAGAGTCGGACACGACTGAACGACTGAACAACAACAAAGAGTTCAGGTGACATGAAGAGCCAATAAGGTCTCAGCCCTGGCCCTTTAGGTCTAGAGTTCCCAGTGCAGCATCAGTGGGTGACATGGGCTCATGGGCACATCGGATGGCACCCACAAAGCTCTGTCCCATTAAAAAAAAGTTTTAATAAAACACTGAATGACATTAAGGTGCCAGGTTCTCCTTCCTGTCCCTGAACCTGCCACTGATCAGCTGTCCAGTAGGCTGGAAGAGAAAGCAAGGCAAAGGGGCAGAGGGGAGAGTAAGAGAGAGGCTACAGCCTAGGAAGCGGGGAGAAACAGCAAGGTAAAGAGGTGGGGGGAGAAAGAGCGAGGCTAGTGTCTGGGTGTGGAGAGAAACAGAAAGATAAGGGGGAGTGGGAGAGAAAGAACAAGGCTAGGGGCTAGGATGGAAAAGAAAGAAGGCGGCTACGAATGAGGAAGGGAGAGAAATAGTGAGGTAAGGGGTTAGGGAGAGAAATAGCGAGGCTAGAGACTGAGCCTGGGGAGAGAGAGAGCATAGGGAAGGGTCTGTGTGGACGGAAGAAGGCTGGGCAGGCCAGGAGGCAACTCTTTCTACTTTCCTCTCCCTTCCAGTCTCATTGGATTCTGGGACCACGGGCTATACTTCCTGGAAGATGGGCTATTGGCAAGGGACGGGTTGCACCTCAGAAAGGATGGGAAGAATGTGTTTGGCCACAGCATGAAGAACTTAATCAGGAGGGCTTTAAACTGAATCCTACGGGGAAGGGAGATGTAAAGTTGGGGGTAACAATGGACGTAGGCGCATGCACTTCAATGGAGAGAACAGCTCTGATAGCGCCCAATAATAGTCTTCAGACACATGTAGGAAGAAAGCCAGACTATGAAGCACATGGTCTTCGATGTCTATATAATAATGCCCAGAGTATGGGAAACAAACAGAATGAACTGTAACTCTTAATACAGGAGGGAAATTATGACTTGATAGGTATAACTGAGACTTGGTGGAATGACTCTCATGACTGGAATACAGCAATTGAAGGATATAACTTGTTCAAAAAGAACAGGAGGAACAGAAAGGGAGGTGGGGTTGCCCTGTATGTGAAAAATACATATCTCTGCACAGAAATACAGGAGGAGGAGCTTGGTAGCCCCATCGAGAGCATCTGGATCAAAATAAATGGAGCAAAGAATAAAAGGAACCTGGTGGTCGGAGTCTACTACCGGCCACCCAATCAAGGAGAAGACGAGGATGAAACTTTTGAAAAGCAAATATCCAATGTTTTAAGGAAGCATGATGTAGTAGTAATGGGGGACTTCAATTTCCCCGATATTTGTTGGGAGACAAAGTCTGCAAAACATGGCCCCTCCAGGAAATTCCTGACTTGTGTGGCGGATAACTTCCTCCTACAGAAAGTAGAGGAAGGAACTAGAGGATCAGCTATCCTTGAGTTGATCCTAACCAACAGAGATGACTTAGTGGATAAAGTAGCAGTTACAGGAACTCTGGGGGAAAGTGACCATGTTGTACTTGAGTTCTTGGTTCTAAGGGAAGCAAAAGCCGAGTGTAGTCAAACGCGTACCCTGGATTTTAGGAAAGCTGATTTTAATGAACTCAGAACAGTGATAATTAAGGTCCCATGGGAAACGACTCTAACGAGAAGAGGAGTCCAAGATGGATGGGAGCTTTTAAAAAAGGAAATTCTCAAGGCACAATCACTTCCAACAAGAAGGAAAGGTGGAAGACAACAGAAGAAGCCAATGTGGCTTCACAAAAAGCTTAGAGATGACTTGAAAACAAAAAAGGACACATATAGGAAGTGGAAAGAAGGCCAAGCAACAAAGGAAGAGTACAGGCAGGTAGCACAGAATTGCAGGGATGGCGTAAGGAAGGCTAAAGCTGAGAACGAGCTGAGGTTAGTGAGGGATGCTAGAAGCAACAAAAAGGCTTTCTTCAGCCACGTGCATAGTAAAAGATAGAGGAAAGAAATGGTGGTTCAGCTATTAAATAAGGATGGCAAAATGATAACAGATGACAAAGAAAAGGCAGAGGTGCTCAATTTCTACTTTGGCTTAGTCTTCTTCCAAAATAGGTCTATGATCCCCCTGGCAAAGGCGAAGTGCAGGCTGAAGGGGCAGGATTGCAGCTTGAGATCGATAGGCATATGGTCAAGGAACACTTAATTACTTTGAATGAGTTCAAATCTCCAGGGCCAGATGAACTGCATTTTAGAGTAATAAAGAAGCTGGCAGAAGAACTCTCAGAACCACTGTCTATTATCTTGGAGCAATCATGGAGGACGGGGGATGTGCCATATGACTGGAGGAGGGCTAATGTTGTCCCTATCTTCAAAAAGGGTAAAAAGGAGGAACCTGGGAACTACAGACCAGTCAGTCTGACATCAATCCCTGGAAAAATTCTAGAGCAGATTATCAAGCAATCCACCTGTAAGCACCTTGAAAACAATTGTGTGATTACTCGAAGCCAACATGGATTTGTCAAAAACAAGTCCTGCCAGACGAATCTGATCTCATTTTTTGATCAAGTAACCTCCCTTGTGGACCATGGGAATGCTGTAGACATCATATACCTCAACTTTAGCAAAGCTTTCGACAAAATGCCCCTAAGCAAACTAGCTCAAAGTGGGCTAGATGAAACAACGATCCGGTGGATCCACAGTTGGCTACAGAATCGGACTCAAAGAGTGCTTATCAATGGGACCTTCTCAAACTGGGGAGAGGTAACGAGTGGGGTACCGCAGGGCTCAGTCCTGGGCCCAGTGCTCTTCAACATTTTTATTAATGACTTGGAGGAGGAGGTGCAGGGAATGCTGATCACATTTGCAGATGACACAAAATCGGGCGGGATAGTCTAGTGATCACTATCAAGTGATCTTGATAGACTGGAGCGCTGGGTGGAAAACAACAGAATGACATTTAATAGGGATAAATGCCAAGTTCTGCACCTAGGAAAAAGAAACCACATGCACAGTTCCAAGATGGGGGATACGTGGCTCAACAACACTACAAGCGAGAAGGATCTTGGAATTGCTGTCGATCACAAGCTGACTATGAGCCAACAATGTGATGTGGCTGCAAAAAAGGCAAATGCTATTTTGGGCTGCATTCATAGAACGATAGCTTCCAAATCCTGGGAAGTACTAGTTCCCCTCTACTCAGTACTGGTTTGGCCTCATTTGGAGTACTGTGTCCAGTTCTGGGCACCACACTTTAAGAAGGATGCAGACAAACTGGAGAGGGTTCAGAGGAGGGCAACAAAGATGATCAGGGGACTGGAAACAAAGCCCTATGAAGAGAGACTGAAAGAACGGGGCATGTTTAGCCTTGAGAAGAGAAGACTGAGGGGAGATAGGATAGCGCTCTTCAAGTCCTTGAAGGGTTGTCACAGAGAGGAAGGCCAGGATCTCTTCTTGATCATCCCAGAGTGCAGGACACAGAATAATGGGCTCAAGTTCCAGGAAGCCAGATTCCGGCTGAACATCAGGAGAAACCTCCTGACTGTTAGAGCAATACGCCAATGGAACCAATTCCCTGGGGAGGTGGTGGGCTCTCCCACACTGGAGGCGTTCAAGACGAGGCTGGACAGCCATCTGTCAGGGATGCTCTGACTTGGATTCCTGCATTGAGCAGGGGGTTGGACTCGATGGCCTTGTAGGCCCCTTCCAACCCTACTATTCTATGATTCTAAGAGGAAATCATGCTTTCTTTCATTTTTACAATTAAATGCTGCATTTTCCCTGCTCTACAAAAATTTGCTGAAAGTGCTGGTTAGACACCAAAGCAAAACTGGAGGGTCATCATCTACAGAACCCATAAACAACCATGAATAGAAAAGCCCCTGGGGTCTCCAGTGTGGGCCCACTGACACTTCTGATGGCCACCTGGGTCCGTGTCCCTCCTGATTTTAATATTCTTATTTAACTGGGAGGCTGGCACGCTGCAGAGCAAAAGTGCTGTCCTCCAGCACCATTTTTATTGGGGTTCAAGGGAGCAGCTTTGTGTTTGGGAGCTCAGCTGTGCCTTGTACTTAGGTTCTTGGGCAAGTCACTTTTCATCAGTTTGCCTTCTGGGAAATGAGCCATTTGTGATTGGCCACGCTCGCCATGGCAGCCATTTCATGAGTAAGCCCCTCTGTGGTGTCCATTTTGTGAGAGTGTCCATGACACTCTCTCAAAATCTCAAATGTGCTCACTGACCCAAAAAGTTTGGGGACCCCTGTGACAGTTAATATACTGAGAACGAACCAACCTTATGGGGGTACCAGGTCTCATTACCCTCACCCTTGTGAGGCTACCAGGTATCATTATTATCTCCTTATTATTACCGCATTATTACCTTCATCCTTGGGAGGGTACTAGGTATCATTATTATCTCATTATTATTACTACATTATTATCCTCACCCTTGTAAGCAGGGGCATTGCTAGGTTCTTAAAAGATCTGGGGCAGAGGCCCATAGCACAAATTTGCATACACACACACATCTAAGCACACATCATTCATATATATATATATATATATATATATATATATATAAAAATATGTGTGTGTGGGGGGGGATGTTATGTGCATGCAGTGTGCTAGCATGTGTGTATAGATTACATGCATACATACATAAGAAGTGTGGACTAACCCCCCCACCCCACTTCAACTCAGACCCTGATTCAGCATTTTGGAAAACATCCCGCTTCTCCTCTGGCCATCCTGCTTCTACTCTGGCTCAGCACCAAACCTGAGTCAAGGTTTCGAAAAATTAGTCTTTATGCTTCCTGTTGACTACCATGGGAAATTAGAAAAAACACTGTAACTTTTTTCTCTTAGTCAGAACTGGATGATAATTTCAGGCATAGTAGTCCCCAGAAGGGGATTACACCTGCCCAATGTCAGAAAAAAAAGGTGCAGGGTTCATATTTTGATTTTTTTTTAAAGGGAACTGCCAATAACGTTTTAATTCCTTGGAAGAATTGGATAAAAATTTCAGGATTCATTGCCCCATCAGAGGAGATCATGTCTGCTAAATTTCAGAATGATAGCCAGAAGGGTTTTTGTGCGAGGGTGGCCCGGACATTTTGAGGTCTCCAAAAGAGGACATACTTATCTCCCTATGTTCTTTGTGGACCATTGTTCTGAAAATTACAGACAGCCTACAGTTGTCCCTAAGTAAGAAACCAGCAAATTTTCAGAAGGGTAGGTGCAGCAGTTCATGTGGAAGGGCAGTTCTCCAATTTGGGGGAGGGAGTGATTTGCTTTTCCTGCCATTCAACCCTTCCCCCACAGTTTTTGGGTAAATTTGTATGAAAATGCACAGGTCATTAGAGGTGTCCCCCAGGCAAGAAACCTGCAAAGTTTCTGAAGAATCATAGAATCATAGAATAGTAGGGTTGGAAGGGGCCTACAAGGCCATCGAGTCCAACCCCCTGCTCATTGCAGGAATCCAAGTCAGAGCATCCCTGACAGATGGCTGCCCAGCCTTGTCTTGAACGCCTCCAGGGTGGGAGAGCCCACCACCTCCCTCGGGAATGGCTTCCATTGGCGTATTGCTCTAACAGTCAGGAGGTTTCTCCTGATGTTCAGCCGGAATCTGGCTTCCTGGAACTTGAGCCCATTATTCCGTGTCCTGCACTCTGGGATGATCAAGAAGAGATCCTGGCCTTCCTCTCTGTGACAACCTTTCAAGTACTTGAAGAGTGCTATCCTGTCTCCCCTCAGTCTTCTCTTTTCAAGATTAAACATGCCCAGTTCTTTCAGTCTCTCCTCAGGGCTTTGTTTCCAGTCCCCTGATCATCTTTGTTGCCCTCCTCTGAACCCACTCCAGTTTGTCTGCATCCTTCTTAAAGTGCGGTGCCCAGAACTGGACACGGTACTCCAGATGAGGCCTAACCAGTGCTGAGTAGAGGGGAACTAGTACTTCCCGGGATTTGGAAGCTATGCTTCTATTAATGCAGCCCAAAAGAGCATTTGCCTTTTTTGCAGCCACATCACTGCAATATAAGAATATATATGCCTACAAATTTAGAATTGCTGGAATTTATTTACATTTCACCAATGTTAGCGGCAGGGGAACATGGGTGGGAAGGTGCTATTGCACTCATGTCCTGCTTGTGGGTTTCCTATGGGCATCTGGTTGGCCGCTGTGTGAACAGAATGCTGGACTAGATGGACCTTGGTCTGATGCAGCACAGTTCTTCATATGTTCTTAAATATAGAGTGCCTCTGAGCGTGTGCAGAATGTTTTCCTTTCACCACTGAGCACCTACATTCTCCCCCTACCAATTCTATTCCCCTCCATGCAACCATCCCTCCTCATCCTACCATCCTCCAGCAACTCTTCATCAAAACAGATGTTTTCTGCAACTCCTCTCTACCTCCTCCTTGTTATGCACAAGCTCTCGTTGTATCTTCCTCCCCATAACTTCATTTGTGCCAAGACTTCACCAGGATTCAGCCAATGAGTCTGTTTTCAAAACTAGGGCTAAGTTATGGAGAAACTCTGAGCATGTATGACAAAACATGCATAGGACTGAGCTGAAAGGGTAGTCAATTCATTAGACGGAACTGGGTAGGCACTGTATTAAACTTGCAGTACCATGCTCACAACCCAGGACTTATTTCTGAGTAAACATGCAGAACATCAAGGTGCAAACCTCCCTGCAAAAGTAACTTGTGCTGGAATCCTATGCACACTTTCCTGAGGGTGAGCCTCATTAAACATAATGGGACTTCTCAGTAGGCACACATAGGATTTCATAAATTAGCAATATTTATCTCCACTTAAAAAACAAACCAAAAACTCTTTTTTTAAATTAAAGCTTTCCATTCATAGGAGCATAGGAAGCTGCCTTATACTGAGCCAGACCCTGGGTCCATCTAGCGCAGAATTGTCGACACTGACTGGCAGCAGCAGCTCTCCAAAGTTTCAGGCAGGATTCTTTCATAGCCCTACCAGGAGATGCTGGGGATTGAACCTGCGGCCTTCTGCATGCCAAGCCTGTGCTCTGCCATGGAGCAACAGCCCTTCCTATTGCTGGATAATGGCAACTGACAAACAAAACAGTCCTGGATTTGTTTCTCTGTGACCACATGAACCCATTCTTCCCAAAGGCTTGAGTGAGGAGAAGAAGAAAAACAAACCCTCTTGTCTGTTTGTATAAAGTCAAATACAGTTCAGAATTTATCTTGCCCACCGAAGAGAATTCTCTTTAAGAATTCCCCAAGATATGCTCTGGGTGGAATAAGAAGAGAGAGAAAGAAAGAAAGAATGGTGATTGGAAATGTGTGAGGGGGTAGGGGGCAGAGAGAATTCCTTAAGCCAAGTAGCTCCTTTCAGAGAGGTAGTACTTCAGAGGAATTTAGGAGGCTGTGGAGGGTTTGCAAGGATTGCATGTACTTAAATGAACTTTATGAGGTGAGGTGGCTGAGGGCTTTTTCTAGCTTTTTTAAAACTGTAGAACCTATTTAAAAGCCCCAGCAGTTTCTCCATCATGATGCCACATAGTTCTAACCCTCCCTTTGGGATTATTTGAGCCCTACAGCTATTTAGGAGAAATTAAAGTGGAGGGGGAGAAAGAAGTTTGTGGAGGCTGATTGGATCCTTTGCTGTACTGAAGCTACTAAACTTCTGCAGAAGCCAAAGGTTCCAGTTTGGGGCAGTAAAATCAGATGCTGTGAGCAATACCAGTATTTCACATGGAGCTCTTTCTTCCCTTCCTTCTCAGTCTTCAAAATTTCATTGCAGGCAAGCTCCCAACAGTGGGCATGTAAGAGCACAAAGTAGGGGGACAGAGGTTTTTTGCACCTCAAAAAAAACAAAACAAAAAACCTCCACCAGAGATTAGGGATAGTGACCTCCTAATGGTCATGTTAAACACCTTCTGATTAGGATCTGTAATCCTCTGGGTGACTTGACAGTTTTTACTTTTTGTTTTAGACTTTGAGAAAAGGAAACTTTACACATGGCTAGCGCAAAAGCCAGTGGACCTAACTGTCTGAAATTTTGTAGGTTCAGTCAGCTCCATAGGGTGTGCCAGGTCTCCAAATTCCATGAATTTATGTGGAAGCACACACACAAAATATATAGCTCTTTGACAGATTTTCTTGGAAAAAGCAAATTTTACCTGTGGCTAGCACAAAAGCCACTGGACCTAACTGTCTGAACTTTGGCAGGCTCAGGCATCTCTATAGGGGCTGCCAGGTCCCCCAATTCCATGCACGTATGTGGAAGCACACAAAAAAAATAGCTCTTTGCTTTGACACACTTTCTTGAAAATAGCAAACTTTACCTGTGACTAGCACAAAAGTCACTCAACATACCTGCCTGAAATTTGGCAGGTTTCATAAGCTACATGGAGGCTACAAGATTTCCAAAGTCCATACACTTATGTGGAAGAACAAAGAAATTATAGCTCTTTGCTTTGACACATTTTCTTGAAAAAAGCAAATTTTACCTGTGGCTAGCACAAAAGCCACTAGGCATAACTGTCTGAAATTTGGCAGTCTCAGTCAGCTCTATGGGGGCTGCCAGGTCCCCAGATTCCATGCACATATGTGGAAACACAAAAAAAGAATAGCTCGTTGCTTTGACAGATTTTCTTGAAAATAGCAAGTGTTACCTGCGACTAGCACAAAAGCCACTAGACCTAACTGCCTGAAATTTGGCATATTCACTCAGCTGCATGGAGGATACCAAGCCTCCAAATGTAATGTATTTATTGTACAAACTAAAAAAGTTATGGCTGTTTTTGTTTTCCAATGCAAGTCAATGGGGAAATGTAAAAAAAAAAAAGGCAATTAGGACAGCTTGAAAGATCCGGGGCACAGCTCAAAAAGATCTGGCCTGTGCCCAGATGGACCCTTCTCTAACAATGCCCCTGCTTGTGAGGGTACCAGGTGTCATTACCCTCATTACCCTCATCCTTGGGAGGATACCAGGTATCAAAAGAAGCCTCATTCTTTGTTTTTGTTTGTAGTGTTCAAGATTTCTGAGAAATCCAGAAGTGATACCTAAAGATAAAATGTCAACACATATTGAAAAATAAAACACAGCCAGAAGGTCTGTGACGAGTGTAACGTTATCTCACCAAACGTTCTAAATTATGGTCACATATGTTTACACTGCAGCCATATTTTAGTTTGGGAGCAATATCATCAGTCCAATAAATGTACAGCCAACAGTGTAAAACCTTTCCCAATGCACTGCCCTCCAGATGTTTTGGACTACAACTCCCATCATCCCCAGCCAGCAAGGCAGTGGTGGGTGATGATGGGACATGTAGTCCCCCAAATCTGGAGGGTGCCAGATTGAGGAAGCCTGCTGGAAGACTTGGTGAGCAAGCTGCTCCCTGGTTGTAAGTCCCTAATAAGTATGTACAATGCTGTAGGTGGAGATTGCCGAGAGAGATCCTCATCTTTGGGAAACTGTAAACAGAAATCCTGATCTCACTGGACTTGCTCTGTTCTCGTATAATTGGATCTCATGAGTAATTTTTTACCATTGCAATAACATCCAAAATCCCAGTGAACCACTGGGGCTCGGTAATGCTTCACTTAATTCCATAGCCTCATAACTTTACCCCAAAGGGTTAGAAGAAACAGGTTTTCTTTAAAAAGCATTTGGCATTTGATGCCAGAAAAAGGGGTGGTGGGGGGGAACCTACAGAAAGGCAATTGTCTTTTCCAGAGAGGAAGCGGCCTGCAAGGTATTCACATTCCCACGTGGCTCGATCGCCCCCAGTCCAGAACATTTGGACAGATGTCTTTTAACAATAGAAGAGACATCACTTTTCGACGAAAAAACGTTCCTGCCAAACCACACAGTCAACGATAACTAGGCTGATCATATACTTTTTATATGAAGTATATAAAAATTACTGATTTTATATACTTCATATTAGCAGCTGTCAGGTTAGTTACAGCTTCAAATGGAATCCATCAACACCCCCTTGAGCAAATGAATGTGTGAATAGCTGCTAGTTGGGAACCAGAGAGCTATCTGGATTGGTGTGCTTGTTGCAGTCTCAGGTGATAAGACACTGTGACGGCCTTTCCCATGCTAGCTGGGGATGATGGGAGTGGTACTCCAACGCACCTGGACGGCCCCAGGTTGGGGAAGGGTGCATTAGCAAAACAGGTCAGGGAGTTCCAGGGGTGTGTGATTTGTTCCTTGCCCCCAAAGTGACTCCGTCATTGGCTCCCCCTGACTTGGAAGGGCAATAAAGGTTTCCAGTTCAGGCTGGGCAATGCCCGTCTCCACTGTCTCTTGGCCTCTGGCTCTCACTTTGTGGCTAGCTATGGCCCAGCACTGACCCTGCGACAAAATGAGACCTGGGATATTGCTTTAATGGCAAATTAAGAACTTCTCAAGGATGCCAAAAGAAAAAAAAAGGAGTTTAAAGAGAAAAAGAAAATGGGCCACTATTCTTATAACATTTTGAATATCTTCCCACCTAGAAGAGGCCACATCAATATGAATTGATTTCTGTTTCTTAGACTGATCAACACAAATTCACTCACACTTACCTGTAATTGATACACTTTGGGTTTGACACGAATCACTCTGGTCTCTCTCTAAGGGGGTGTTTCCACCAACGATTTACTCCGGGCCAGCTGTGTGCTGAGGTCATTAGGGATACATGATGTTGTGGCCATCCGGCAGCCACCCCGGAGCTTATCCGGGAAAACTCGGGTGACCTGAAACTGCTTAAATTCCGATTCTTTTCCTTAAAGCGGGTTCTCCCCGGTATAGTTGTTGTATGCCCCAACCCCCGCATTGACCTCGGCTATGCTGGCCCTGCCCAGGGGTTTACCTTTCACCCTGACCCCAGTCAAGGGGTGTTTCCTCTCAGTGTGCTGAATGAGGCTTGCCCTCTGAATGCCCACAGAAATTACAGAGAAACCCCTCAATTGACATGGCACATTTTATTTATTTATTTATTACATTTCTATACCACCCAATAGCCAAAGCTCTCTGGGCAGTTTGCAAAGATTAAAAACATTTAAAAATACAATATACAAATTTTAAAAGCCAATTCCATAAAAACACTCACAAACGGACAACATACACAAGAATGTATATCTAAAACAACTTCAGCAAGCAATCTCAGAGCAAACAACCATAACCATAAGCTATTCCAGGATCAATTTAAACTTATCATATACTGTCAAATGCCTGGGAGAAGAGAAAGGTCTTAACCTGGCACTGAAAAGATAACAATGTCAGCGCTAGGTGGGCCTCATCGGGGAGATCATTCCATAATTTGGGGGGCACCACCGAGAAGGCCCTCTCCCTTGTTGCCGTCTGCCAAGCTTCCCTTGGAGTAGCCAGCCAGAGGAGGCCCTAGATGTTGAGTGTAGTGTAAGGGTAGGTTCATGTCAGGAGAGGCGCTCTGTCAGATATTGTGGTCCCAAGCCGTGTAAGGCTTTATAAGTTAAAACCAGCACTTTGAATCGGGCTTGGAAACATTCAGGCAGTCAGTGCAAGAGGGCCAGAGTTGGGCCAGAGTTGGTCTTATATGTTCGGACCTTCTGGCCCCCATTATCAATCTGGCCGCTGCATTTTGCACGAGCTGCAACTTCTGAACCATCTTCAAAGGCAGCCCCACTTAGAGTTCATTGCAGCAATCTAACTTGGAGATTACCAGAGCACAGACAACTGAAGCCAGGTTATCCCTGTCCAGATAGGGGCATAGCTGGGCCACCAACCAAATTTGGTAGAAGTCGCTCCGTGCCACTGAGGCCACCTGAGCCTCAAGTGACAAAGGTGGCTCAAGGAGAACCCCCAAACTATGAACCTGCTCCTTCAGGGAGAGTGCAACCCCATCCAGAACAGGTTGAGCACCCTTCATCCAGTCAGAAGAACCACCCACCAACAGCATCTCAGTCTTGTCTGGATTGAGTTTCAGTTTATTAGCCCTCATCCAGTCCATTGTTGCAGTCAGGCACCGATTTAGCACATCCACAGCCTCACCTGAAGAAGATGAATAGGAGAAATAGAGCTGCGTGTCATCAGCATATTGATGACAATGCTCTCCAAAACTCCGGATGACCGCACTCAGTGGTTTCATGTAGATGTTAAATAGCATGGGGGACAAAACTGACCCCTGAGGAACCTCATGCTGGAGAATCCACGGGGCCAAGCACCACCTTCTGGACCCTCCAAGTAGGAGTGAAACCACTGCAAAGCAGTGCCTCCCATTCCCAGCTCAGACAATTGTCCCAGAAGGATACCATGGTTGATGGTATCAAAAGCTGTGGAGAGATCAAGGAGAATCAACAAGGTCACACTCCCCCTATCTCTCCGCAGACATCGGTCATCATACGGGGCAACCAAGGCTGTTTCCGTGCCAAAACCCAGCCTGCACCCCTACTGAAATAGATCTAGAAAATCAGTCTAATCCAAGAGTGTCTGGAGCTGGTTGGCAACCACCCACTCAAGAACCTTGCCCAGGAAAGGAACTTTTGCCACTGGCCTAAAATTTTAAAGGCCAATTCCGTAAGTGCGATTAAGTGCGATCTCCGATTCATTGCCTTAGGAAGAAAGTACTTCACAGCTTCCATATAGAGATCTTGCACGTTAAAATGGGGGCTGGTTTCCGTCTCTTTCCCACAACAAGCCCATTAGTGTCTCCTCAGAAGTAACTCCCATTGTGCTGAATGAGGCTTGCCTTTGAATGCCCACATCAGAACTTACAGAGATCCCCCGTCTATTGAAATGGCACATTTAAAAGCCCAGTTAACTTAAGTGCAGTTAAGCACGATCTCGAGGCTCCAAATCATTGCCTTAGGAAGTAAGCACTTCACAGCTTTGTTATAGATATCCTGTGGGTTACAATGGGGGCTGGTTTCTGTCTTTGTGTTTACTGCTCTCTTTCCCGCAACAAACCCATTAGTGTCTCCTCAGAAGTAGCTCCCATTGTGGTCAATGAGGTCCTGTAGGTTAAAATGGGGGCTGGTTTCCCATCTTTGTGTTCTCCCTCCCCCTTTCCCAGCACACGCATATGCGTGTCTACTCGGAAGTAACTCCCATTGTGCTCAATGCGGCTTGCTCCTGAAGTGCAGGTGCATCTAGACTTTCAGGGAAAAGGAGAAGGGGGGAAGCCTCTCTTATTGGTTGAGCAGCCCCTGCCAGTCATATGAAGTTCACTCCCCCCCCCCCCCCGGAAGTATGTTCTGTGAAGCGATCTTTACTGCTGCGGAGAACCTGCTTGTGGAGCCCTGCTCACAGCAAAGCCAGTTCCTTTTAAAAACTCGGTACTCCTCCATTAGCTTCTCCTTCCATTGTCGTGGAAACACGGCCTAAGCCTCTTTCAGATGTGGGTTGGGGTGATTATTGACATCAGAAAGTAGAGTAATGCTCTTTAGCTACTCGTAGCGATATCCTGCTGTGATGAACTGGTGTGTGTGTGTGTGTTGTGTGTGTGTTCACCTCTTTAATAACCAACCGCCAACACCGCCGTGACTGTCCCAGCTTTGAAGCCAAAGGCCCTTCGGCTCTACAGGACTTCTTCAGAGTAGGGAAGTGACTCTTCTCAAGCCCGCAGGTCACAGACAGCAAGACTCAGTCCTGTTACTCCCGTTCACCTCTCCTTCTACAGCTATAGCGTGGACCTGCGCTGGTGGCTAAACGCGTGGCTGAGACAGATGCTGAGCTGCACACGCACCCAGTCAGTCAATGCAGGCTTCGAATTCAAGATTCTTTATGAAATGGTCCAGGGTAAAGCAAGGGAGGGAAATAAGCAGTTGCATTTAAAATAAAAATAACAGTATATTCCAATTAGTTCTTACACTCAATATAGACCCTAAAATTACAGGTGAGACAACATAGCGTCTGCATGCAAGTGACATGGGTCACTGCAGTTGGGAGCAGGGTAACAAGCTGTCAAGCATTCCTGTAGGAGAGTTCAATCTGGTGCCGTCCAGATGTGTTGGACTGCAAACCCCATCATTGCCACCCAACATGGTCATGCTGGCTGGGGATGATGGCAGCTGTATTCTGTGCAGACTGAAGGCAGGAACGCCCAAGTTGCTTGAATAAAAAATTGTGAAGATGTTTAATTGAAGCCCAACACATTTTGGGTTTCAAAAACTCCATTTCAAGGGCGGTCTTGAAAACCGTATTGCACTCTTTTCCAAGATAAAAAACGACTTGCAAAGTGCACATACTACAAAGGAGTAGCCAGAGTGCAAAAGCTGGTTTGAAACTCAACATTAAAAAAACGAAGATCATGGCATCTGGCCCCATCACTTCCTGGCATATAGAAGGGGAAGAAATGGAAGCAGTGACAGATTTTACTTTCTTGGGCTCCAAGATCACCGCAGACGGTGACTGTAGCCATGAAATTAAAAGACGCTTGCTCCTTGGGAGGAAAGCTATGGCCAACCTAGACAGCATAGTAAGAAGCAGAGACATCACCTTGCCGACAAAGGTCCGTCTAATCAAAGCTATGGTTTTCCCAGTAGTAATGTATGGCTGTGAGAGCTGGACTATAAGGAAGGCTGAGCGCCGAAGAATTGATGCTTTCAAACTGTGGTGCTGGAGAAGACTCTTATGAGTCCCCTGGACTGCAAGGAGGTCAAATCAGTCCATCCTAAAGGAAATCAACCCTGACTGCTCATTGGAAGGACAGATACTGAAGCTGAAGCTCCAATATTTTGGCCACCTAATGCGAAGAGAAAACTCCCTGGAAAAGACCCTGATGCTGGGAAAGACTGAAGGCAAAAGGAGAAGGGGATGGCAGAGGATGAGATGGCTAGATAGCATCACGGATGCAATGAATATGAACTTGAGCACGCTCCGGGAGAGAGCGCAGGACAGGAAGGCCTGGCGTGCTATGGTCCATGGGGTCACGAAGAGTCGGACACGACTGAACGACTGAACAAAACAAATACCTTTTTTGTTCAGGCATCTGGGGGTTCCCTCCTTCAGTCTGCACAGTGTTCTGGGGCCTTTCCTCCTCGCTTGTTTGGCAGTGGTATTTTCAACACCTTGGGGAAGGCTGGTCCAAATCTTGAAAATGATGAACCAGATCAGGCCCAGGTAGGGTGACCACTTAAGCACCATCAAAAAAGAGGGCAAAAGAGGACACCAATTTGCATTACGTTTGCACCTGCAAATGTATATGTATATGTATTTTTATTATTTATTTATTTATTTATTCATTCATTCATTCATTCATTCATTCATTCAGTACAATTCTAAGCCACCCAATAACTAATGTTCTCTGGGCAGATTACAAACAGTTAAAAAACTAAAATGCCATAGAACAGTTAAAAATATAAAATACAATACAAATATTTAAAATAATATAATACAATATAATGCAAAACATAAACAGCACAAGAATCAATCAAACAGCCATAATAACCTAGAACTAGGTCTCTAAAATGCCTGGGAGAAAAGAAAGGTCTTTGCCTGCTGCTGAAAATATAACAACGTAGGTGCCAAGCAAACCTCTTGCGGGAGTTTATTCCATAAATGGGGTGCCACCACTGTGAAGGCCCTCTCTTCTGTAGCCACCTGCCTCGCTT
This sequence comes from Heloderma suspectum, assembly GCF_057233095.1. Taxonomy (NCBI): domain Eukaryota; kingdom Metazoa; phylum Chordata; class Lepidosauria; order Squamata; family Helodermatidae; genus Heloderma; species Heloderma suspectum. The sequence continues at coordinate 324,437,192 of NC_139460.1, read as the reverse complement.
CCTTTGGCAGGGCCTCCTGGAGGAGATGATCGAAGGGTCCGAGCAGACACATGCAGGAGGAGACGGGTCTTTCGATACTCTGGACCCAAGCGGTTTGAACCCTTTGAACTGGGCTTGGAAATGGACTGGAAGCCAGTGCAGCTGACGAAGCACTGCCATCACACGGTCGAATTGGCCATTCTCAGTTAGTAACCTGGCAGCTCTATTTTGAACTCACTGAAGTTTCTGAACCATCTTCAAAGGCAGCCCCACATACAACACATTGGAGTAATCCAACCAGGAGGTTAGCAGAGCAGGGATAACTGTTGCCAGGCTCTCTCAGTCCAGATAGGGACAAATGTAAGAATAAGTGCAGAGAGTTGAAGATAATTATATTTTAAATAGAAATACATCTCTCTATACTGGAGAGGACTGACCAAGTGACATGTGTGACTGCTCAGTCTGCTGCCCAGGTCCTAACTGTGGGTGGGCAACTTCAAGGCCCTTGCTCTGCGCTCCCTTCTGGTGGTTCTTGAACTTTAAACCAGAATTGGACCGGACACTTCTTCTAACAGAGAACACTTTCAAATAGAATAGAGGTCTCCTCGACCTCTCAGTGGCTTTTGATACCGTTGACCATGGTATCCTCCTGGACCAACCAGAGGGGTTGGGCACTGGAGACACTGTATTGCGGTGGTTCCGGTCCTTCCTCTCCAGCAGGTACCAGAGGGTAGCACTGGGAGAGGAGGTTTCAGACCCCTGGCCGCTCACTTGTGGGGTGCCACAGGGTCCCATCCTCTCCCCGACGCTATTTAACATCTATGTGAAGCCGCTGGGGGCTATCATCAAGAGGTTTGGGGTGCGGTGTCATCAATATGCGGATGACACGCAGCTCTACCTCTCGTTCAAATCTTCACTAAGGTTGGCCATAGAATCCCTGTCCAAATGTCTGGAGATGCTGAGTGGCTGGATGGGGAGGAATAAACTGAAGCTGAACCCTGACAAGACCAAGGTACTTTTGGTGGGAGACAAGAGGAGGCTGGGGGATGTTGACCTGGTGTTGAATGGGGTACGGCTACCCTTGAGAGACCAGGTCCGCAGCCTGGGGGTCATTTTAGACTCCCAGCTGTCCATGGAGGCGCAGGTGTCAGATGTGAGCCGGACAGCGCTGTACCAACTCCACCTGATACGGTGGCTGTGCCCCTACTTTCCCGACCATCTGCTCCCATCAGTAGTACATGCCCTGGTCTCCTCTCATCTAGACTACTGTAATGCGCTCTACGTGGGGTTACCCTTGAAGACGGTTCGGAAGCTGCAGCTGGTACAGAACGCGGCGGCTTGCCTGATTAAAGGCAGCCACCAGTGAGAACACAACACTCCAGTGCTGAAGGAGCTGTACTGGTTACCAGTTGTTTTCTGGGCCAAATTCAAGGTGTTGGTTTTGACCTTTAAAACCCTATATGGTTCCAGCCCAGCCTATCTTAAGGAGCGCCTCCAGCAGCACCAGACAGGCCGCTTAACAAGATCAGCCTTGGATGGCCTTCTCTCTGTCCCTTCAGCCAGGACAGCTAGACTGGTGAGGATGAGGGAGAGGGCCTTCTCTGTGGTAGCCCCCACTTTGTGGAACTCCCTCCCTAGGGAACTCCGCCATGCCCCCTCTTTAATGAGCTTCTGCCATGCATTGAAAACTTGGTTGTTCAGGCAGGCATTTGGGGTGGGGTAGGGAAATTTTAGGCAGTGATTTTTTAATGTGTAATTTTATTGTTTTTAAACTGTTTGTATTATTGTACATCACCCAGAGTGGCTGGCTGACCAGACTGATGGGTGATTAAGTAAGTAAGTAAGTAAGTAAATAAGTAAGTAAGTAAGTAAATACATACATACATACATACATACATACATAAATGACTGTCCTCTGTAAAGTAGGACACCTGGCCACCCTAGGCCCAAGGACAAGGTTATGGCGATTAACTATTCATTCTTATATTGAGTGGATTTACACAACATGGTAACCCACACTCAAGATCAAGTATGGGTTGAGTGTGGGTTGTCGTTGAACTGTGGATTGTTATTGAAACATGGGTTGTTGTGTTGTGTGAATCCCGCCGCACTAACAAGTCATAGTTTGTTAACCATGCACAACTCACAAAGAGAACCCATGGAGTGCTGGACTGGGAGTCAGGAGATCTGGGTTCTAGTCTCCATTCGGCCATGGAAAATCACTGGGTGACTTTGGTCCAGTCACAGACTCTCAGCCCAACCCACCTCACAGTGTTGTTGTTGAGAGGATAAAATGGAGGAGGAGGAAGATTATGTATGCCATCTTGCATTCCTTAAGGAGGAAAAAAGGCAGGATATAAATGTAATAAACAAACAAACAAACAAATAAAGGTTTATTGCTGGGTTGTCAACTGTGGTTTGTTAGTGCAGCTGGGTTCACACAACACAACAACCAATAGTTCAATGACAACCCACACTCAACCCATACTCAACCTTGAATGCGGGTTGTCGTATTGTGTGAGCCCAGCCATTGTGTTCTAGAGGGCCATGACAGATGAAGCAAATGACCAATCAGCCACGGCCCTGGGTTTTCTCAGTTTCCCCACATATACAGGACTGTGATACTTAACATATTGTTTTGCTGACAGAAGTAGTTAGACAGCCTTCTCCAGCCTGGCAGCATCCAGACTACATCTTCCATCATCCCCAGCAACACATCTGGAGGGTGCCAGACTGCTTTGAGGCAGAATCCTATGCATGCTTAGACAGAAAAAGTCCTACAACTCCCAGCATAGCTGGTTGGGGAACGCTGGGAATTGTAGGACTCATTTCTGTCTAAACATGCATAGGATAGTGCCCTTGTTGTTTATTTGTTCAGTTGCTTCCGACTCTTCATGACTTCATGGACCAGCCCACGCCAGAGCTTCCTGTCAGCGGTCACCCCCCCCCCCAGCTCCCCCAAGGTCGAGTAGGATAGTGCCCTAAAGAGGTGCAAATTTGAGGGGAGATTTCTCTTTCTGCGGGCTCCACTGAAGAGAGGGGGAGGGGAACATGATCATGATAAGGAGCTGCAGAGGGTGGATTTCTCTTCCTGTTAGTCAGGAATAACCCAGGGAAACCACTATCTTGTGGATTTATGAAAAGCTCAGACTGCATGGCCCAGCTGCCTCACTATTATGAAGGGACAGCGTTTCTGACAGATATAGGGCTTCTGCACACAGAGGCTTTTTATCCTGTGATTTTACTGGGCTTCTGCTTCTGGATTCTTTGTGGTATCGGCCCTTTACATGCGCTTCCCTCCCCAGCCCCTTTCCCCCTTTATCTATGAGTTCTAAATGTTTCATTATACAGCCACTAGATGGCGATGTTGCTATAATGCCACTTCCTCTTTACATGGACATAGTCAAACCAATTCTTTTTATTAGCTTATTATTCTAATTTCAGATTAAGCTGCGGAAATGGTAGGAAACCATGGGAGTGCTGGGGGTTGATGATGTCATGTAAAGGACCTGTAAACTTCTGTGAGTAACCAATCAATTGCAGGATAAAAGCCCCATGTGGAGAAACCCATAGAGTAAGAAGGTCGCTCCCAGAGTGGGAGCGATGATAGCGAGCAAACAGGGAGAGCAAACAGAAGTTTGGCAGGGGAGTTGCAGTGGAAGAGGAGACAAAGGCAAAGCATGGGACTCTGTTGTTAACCTCCAGTGAATAAAGGACAAAGCACAGGCTATCCCAGTACAATCAGAAAGCTAGAAACATAAAGGGATAGAGACTATGGAAGGAAAAGACTCTCCAGTGGTGGTGACCTGCAAGGTGTGTGCAGTGTTTGTTTTCTTGCCTGAGATCTTGCCTGAGTGACTCCCACCTTCCCAAAAAATGCTTTCAAGAGCAACTTCAGACCTCATCTCAAAAGTCCCGGGTAAACCTGACCAGACCTATATTGCATGCTTATGGGATTGATGCTGAGTCCTTTCCTTCTTTTGCTTCTGATAGTGTCAAGCAGATGCTTAAAGAAAAAAAAACTTTATTCTAAGTAGATGGATTTGGTTACAGTCTCACAGATGCCTTATTCTTGCTGGTATCCATTATATCCCCTTCATGGATCACTGCCTTGTTGTGGCGAAGGGGCTTGCGTAACTCACTGAAGCCATAAACTATGCCGTGCAGGGCCACCCAAGACGGACAGGTCATGGCGGAGAGTTCTGACAAAATGTGGTCCACTGGAGAAGGAAATGGCAACCCACTCCAGTATTCTTGCCAGAAAACCCCATGGAACGTATCACAAGGCTAAAAGAGATGACGCCGGAAGATGAGCCCCTCAGGTTGGAAGGTGTCCAATATACTGCTGGGGAAGAGCAGAGGGAATTTCCAAGTAGCGCCAGAAAGAGTGAAGCGGCTGCGCCAAAGCCGAAAGGACACTCAGCTGTGGATGTGTCTGGTGGTGAAAAGAAAATCCGATGCTGTAAAGAACAATATTGTTTAGAAACCTGGAATGTAAGATCAATGAATCAAGGTAAGCTGGAGGTGGTCAAGCATGAGATGGCAAGAATGAACATCGACATCTTGGGAATCAGCGAACTAAAATGGACAAGCATGGGTGAATTTAATTCAGGTGACCATTATATCTACTACTGTGGGCAAGAATCCCTTAGAAGGAATGGAGTAGCACTCATAGTCAACAAAAGGGTGGGAAAAGCAGTACTGGGGTACAATCTCAAAAATGACAGAATGATCTCAGTACGAATCCAAGGCAAACCATTCAACATCACAGTAATTCAAGTCTATGCCCCAACCACTGATGCCGAAGAAGCTGAGGTTGATCGGTTCTATGAAGACCTACAACACCTTCTAGAACTAACACCAAAAAAAGATGTCCCCTTCATCATAGGGGATTGGAACGCTAAAGTAGGAAGTCAAGAAATCACCGGGATAACAGGCAAGCATGGCCTTGGTGTACAAAATGAAGCAGGACAAAGGCTAATAGAGTTTTGCCAAGAGAACACGCTGATCATAGCAAACACTCTTTTCCAACAGCACAAGAGGTGACTCTACACATGGACATCACCAGATGGTCAATACTGAAATCAGATTGATTATGTCCTTTGCAGCCAAAGATGGAGGAGCTCTGTACAGTCAGTCAAAACAAGACCTGGAGCTGACTGTGGCTCAGATCATGAGCTTCTTCTTGCAAAATTTCGGCTTAAATTGAAGAACGTAGGGAAAACCACTAAACCATTCAGGTATGACCTAAAACATATCCCTTATGAATATACAGTGGAAGTGAGGAATAGATTTAAGGGATTAGACCTGATAGACAGAGTGCCTGAGGAACTATGGATGGAGGTCCGTAACATTGTTCAGGAGGCAGCAACTCAATCCATCCCAAAGAAAAAGAAATGCAAGAAAGCCAAGTGGCTGTCTGATGAGGCTTTACAAGTAGCTCAGGAAAGGAAGCGAAAAGCAAGGGAGAAAGGGGAAGATATACCCAACTGAATGCAGAGTTCCAGAGAATAGCAAGGAGAGACAAGAAGGCCTTCTTAAATGAACAATGCAAAGAAATCGAAGAAAACAACAGAATGGGAAAGACTAGAGATCTCTTCAAGAAAATTGGAGATCTCAAGGGAACGTTTTGTGCAAAGACGGGCATGATAAAAGACAAAGAAGGCAGGGACCTAACAGAAGCAGATGAGATTAAGAAGAGGTGGAAAGAATACACAGAAGAACTATACAGGAAAGATCTGAATGTCCCTGATAGCCATGATAGTGTGGTCACTGAACTTGAGCCGGACATCCTCGAGAGTGAAGTCAAGTGGGCCTTAGCAAGCATTACTACCAACAAAGCTAGCAGAGATGACAGTATTCCAGCTGAGCTATTTAAAATCCTAAAAGATTATGCTGTTAAAGCGCTGCACCCAATATGCCAACAAATTTGGAACACTCAACAGTGGCCACAAGACTGGAAAAGGCCAGTTTACATTCCAATTCCAAAGAAGGGCAATGCCAAAGAGTGTTCAAACTACCGTACAATTCCGCTCATTTCACATGCCAGCAAGGTGATGCTCAAAATCCTACAAGCTAGGCTTCAGCAGTATGTGAACCAAGAACTACCAGAAGTACAAGCTGGGTTTCGAAGAGGCAGAGGAACTAGAGATCAAATCGCCAACATTCGCTGGATCATGGAGAAAGCAAGAGAATTCCAGAAAAAGTCTATTTCTGCTTCATTGACTATGCTAAAGCCTTTGATTGTGTGGATCACAACAAACTGTGGCAAATTCTGAAAGAGATGGGAGTACCAGACCACTTTACCTGTCTCCTGAGAAACCTGTACGAGGGTCAAGAAGCAACAGTAAAAACTGGACATCGAACAACTGATTGGTTCAAAACTGGGAAAGGAGTACGACAAGGCTGTATATTGACGCCCTGCTTATTTAATTTATATGCAGAGTACATCATGAGAAATGCTGGGTTAGATGAATCACAGGTTGGAATTAAGATTGCCAGGAGAATTATCAGCAAGCTCAGATACGCAGACGATACCACCCTAATGGCAGAAAGCGAAGAGGATCTAAAGAGCCTCTTGTTGAGGGTGAAAGTGGAGAGTGCAAAAGCTGGTTTGAAACTCAACATTAAAAAAATGAAGATCATGGCATCTGGCCCCATCACTTCCTGGCAGATAGAAGGGGAAGAAATGGAAGCAGTGACAGATTTTATTTTCTTGGGCTCCAAGATCATCGCAGACAGTGACTGTAGCCATGAAATTAAAAGATGCTTGCTCCTTGGGAGGAAAGCTATGGCAAACCTAGACAGCATAGTAAGAAGCAGAGACATCACCTTGCCGACAAAGGTCCGTCTAATCAAAGCTATGGTTTTCCCAGTAGCGACGTATGGCTGTGAGAGCTGGACTATAAGGAAGGCTAAGCGCCGAAGAATTGATGCTCTCGAACTGTGGTGCTGGAGAAGACTCTTACAAGTCCCCTGGACTGCAAGGAGGTCAAATCAGTCAATCCTAAAGGAAATCAACCCTGACTGCTCATTGGAAGGATAGATATTGAAGGGCAAATATTTTGGCCACCTAATGCAAAGAGAAAACTCACTGGAAAAGACCCTGATGCTGGGAAAGATTGAAGGCAAAAGGAGAAGGGGACGGCAGAGGATGAGATGGCTAGAGAGCATCACCGATGCAATGAATATGGACTTGAGCATGCTCCGGGAGAGAGCGCAAGACAGGAAGTCCTGGCATGCTATGGTCCATGGGGTCACGAAGAGTCATACACGACTGAACGACTGAACAGCAACAATCCATTATATAAGATGTCATTCGGTCTGGAGAGTTATTTTATAACACTGACTGTGCCCCACCTAAGAAAATCATTTACAGCATTGCATCTACAATGCATGCCTTCTGCCTTTCTGGAGGGAAGATTTGACAATACCCCAGTCCATTGGGGACTTTGTGTCTGCGTGTCTGGGGAGGCTGAGGATGTTTCCCATTACTTACTAAGATGTCCCCTCTATGGCCATCCTAGACATAAATTTCTTGCTATTATTCTCCAATGCCTGTCAAATAGATCCCCCTTAGAACACATAAGTGCTCTTCTTTCTGGCATTGGTGCTTTTACCACTGCCCAGGTAGCAAAATTTGCCTTGGCAGCAAGGAAAATACATGCCAAAGCTCAAACAGCCTAGTGGGGATGATTCTGTTGGATGTGTAAATTTATGTATATACAAATACATGATTGTACTGTACTGTCCCCCCCTTTCTTTAATGTATACTGTGGTGGCCTATGGCTTTAAGCAATAAAGTTCTATCACTATCTGTCTAAATATGCATACGATTGCACCTTAAATTCTGCATGATGTAAACTTCCAGAAAATGCTTGATAGAACTGTAATTTTCTTGTTGTTGCTGGTTCACTATGTTTTTTTTGTCAATGGGTAACAATGAACCTTGAAGGCTGCAGGCACTGAGTCACTCTGTGCCCACAATGGCATTTGGGGACAAGAATCAATGAGCCATCCCCATCTTTGTCCCTTCGTCTGCAAGTCATCACTGCTGTGCTCTGTCAGGATGTAATGGCATAAAAAATCTCCTCCTTCCCTCCAGTCTGTTGAAAGCCATAACATATCCTTTGCTTTAATCCTCTTATCTTAAATATACTTCTGGCCCACATTGACAAATTTAATTAATCAGAGCATTTTCTTTGTTGTGAGATTTTAATGTTGTGCATAACCGAGCTAATGTCTTGCGCTTTTAATATCCTTTAGCCTATCAGCAAATCTTGGGTTGTGTAATGAATCTCTGGGCCATATTCCCACTTGGACGTAGCTTTTGGCTTCATTTTATTTTTAAAGAAATGGTTGGCCCATCGCCATTCTATGGCAGGCATGGGGCACCTCAGACCTGTGGAGGTTTTCACTTCCTCTGCAAGCTCCTCCCACTGCCCCCTCAAGCCCTGCCCCCTGGAAGCTACTGGGGGATTGGGGTGGGGCAAGGAATCCCATAGAATCTATGGGGAGGATTTCAAAGCCTGATGCAGGGTTCAGGAAAGGAACCATGATTTCCCTACTGAATTACCCTTGGCTCAGCCCAAGAGGACATAGGATCTTGGAATCTGTCCTCGCCTTGAAAGACAACAGTGTTTCCAGACAGCACAGAGTTAAACTGTGCAATTCACTACCACAAGATGTAGTGATTGTCGCCAATTTGGATGGCTTTAAAAGGGGGTTAATATTAAGAAGAATATTAAGAACAAAAAAATAGGCGCCCCTTTAGTTGGTCATTTCATTGAATGTAAACATCTCGCAATAGACTTTAGGTTTTGGCCACTGGAAAGTAGTTGAGGCTGGTGGCTCTGGTTTCAGTGGGGCTGGGAATCCATTCTGGGTTTCAGCCAGAACTCTAAAGGAGGTACTGAAGGTGCTGAAACTATTGGGGGGGGGATAGGGCTCAGCACCTTGGGTAGCTCTTTTAGATTGCTGGGTGATTCTGACTGAAACCATGGATTCACAGCCCCACCAAAATCGGAGCCACCAGAATCCACTGCTGGAAAGGCCTAATATGAAAGATGATAAGTTCCTGCTGAGAAAGGAAATGGAACGGACCTTAAGATTAAACACCATATCCCCTCAGGGCCTAAATGAGCAACTGGAGTCTCTATCACTTCAGTAATAACTATTTAGTTTTCAGACATCCCCTTTCCTCTCTAACACAGTCCTGTCCAGATATGAATGGTCTTGAGCTAATTAATGTATCTTGGGAACACCTGCAAAAAAAGTTCTAAAAAACAACAACCTGTGTCTAAGAGAATATAAACTGCAGCCTTCAGCACACGTTTCCGAGTTGCCAGTGATTTTTAGTAGGAGATATTTATGAGAAGGATGTCTGCAGATGTTCTTATAAGTAAGTATGCACAGGCCTATTTGCAGTGAAAATAGAAATATAGAAATATACATATAGAAAACGTTCTATATGTTTTTCAATGATAAAAAATCTGTATGTAGGGATGGCGGAGAATTCCGCCACGGACCCAAATAGCACTCCAAAATCCGTGGCGGAACGGCTCACTTACCTCCGCCTCCCGAGGATTTCCTTCGGAACGGCACATCGGTTCCGTATCGCTGGGAGGAATACAGCCGCAAATGGCGTATTGGATGCCACTTGCAGCTGTAAAGTGCTGAGTTTAACCTAAACATAGCCCTTTACGGCTGCATTTAGGTTAAACTCAGCACTTTACGGCCGCAAGTGGCGTCCAATACGCCATTTGCAGCTGTATTCCTCCCAGCGATACAGTAATGGCAGCCGCCATTACCGTTTCGCCAGCGGTACGGAGCCAGTGTGCGGATCGGAAGGTGGGGAATCCGTGCATCCCTATCTGTATGTCTTTCAATGTTAAAAATTCTATGCTATTTTAGTAATGTGTTGTCCTGTAGTATTCTACCAGCCCCTGAAGAAAGCCATGAAATATAAATAGGCTGAAACACATTGGGCTTTTTTACAAATAAAATCTTGGTTTCGGCATCCTGAGTCATTTCTCTTCTATTTGTGAGTCTTTTTTGGATGCTCTCCTGCTTTTGCACCTTTGTTTTTCAAAGGGGATTAGTCAGATTCATGGAGGATGAGGCTATCAATGGCTACTAGTCATGATGGTTATATACTGACTCCAGTATCGGAGGCAGTGAGCCTATGTACACCAGCTGCTGGGGAACATGGCTGGGAGGGTGCTGTTGTGCTCTTGCCCTGCTTTCCCATGGGCAGCTGGCTGGCCACTGTGTGAACAGTGTGAACAGCATGCTGGATTCGATGGACCCTTCGTCTGATCCAGTGGGGCTCTTCCGATGTTCAGACATTCAGTGTCATTCTTCTCTCTGTGTGGAGGTTGGGGGTGGGGCATCTTCATCATGGCATGTCCTGTTATGCACCTGATGTTCACACACAGCCTACAATAATTGAACAGGGATTACACACTAGATGTGAGTTGCATCTGTGCTTAGGGCGCTGTGCGCATTTTCTAGTGCATGCAGAGTGGGGTGGGGCTAAGCGGGCCCTTGCAGTAACCACCAGAGAGCAAACGGCTGAAACCGTCGTCTTGCCCTCCCAGGTTGCAAAATAATCCCGCCTCGCAGGCAGTTGATTGGTCCTCGCCAGCCTTTATTTATTTTATTTATTTATTTATTTATTTATTTATTAATTACTATCAACTATCTTTCAGCCAAATGGTTCCCAAGGCCGTTCACACACAAATGAAAGAAAATAATTCACGATGATGTCCCTGGGGGACCTGACTTACCACCTTTGGGTGGCGAGGTTGTGGATTTGGAGGCAGTATCAGAGTGGGAGAGGGAATTCCCCACAGAACTGGCCCACCCCACACATGGGTGAGAAACTTCACACTGCTGTAGCCATTGCTTGGAACAGAAGATAATTAAATCAATTCAAATAATAAAATAAATCAGTTGGAGCAGTGGAAGGAGGCACTGGGGGTGAATGACATTGCGTTCCTTCCCTCACCACAGCCCTCTAGAAGTTCTGGCTGTTGCCTTACCCCCTTCATAATCCCCTGCCTCAAAATGCTTTGTAGGGTGGCTATGTGTCCTCTTTTACAGAGGGGGACCCTCTATTTGAAGGGCCATCAGACACAGGGATGCAGCTGTCTCAGGTGGCAGATGCTGGGGAAGCGGTGGGGAGTTGTTGGGGGGTAGACCAATGTGTGCACTGTGTGACCTGCCCTAAGCCACCTCAGCTAGCCTGCCGCCCTCAGGTGTGGTGGAAGATGCTGTCCCAAGTAAATTCAACGGTCACTAGGGATGTCGGAGAAATCCACAACACATGAGTTTGGATTTCTGTGAATCCGACCTGAAGATTCTGCAGCGGATCGGCATTTTTCAAGTCACACGAATTCTGTGGACTTGCAGACCAGTTTAACTTGGGGAGAGGGGGGATTTGCCCAAATGCGCTCTTGTGCAAGTGGAACAAAATTCTCATACATCCCTTAAAAATCTGATTCCGTCAATGAGCGGATGATGGAATGAAAGGTGCCTGACAATCTGAAACACAGACAGAACGGATTTAACAAAATCCCTGTGCCCCTAACTGCCGGTCTGGTTGGCTTTTGGGAAAGGAGCGCCATCTTGGCCTTTGCCTCGGGCAGCAAAATGCTCAGTCCTGAGGATATCTGAGGAGCCGCTTTGTCCCATGTAGACCTGCCCACTTGCTTCGGTCATCATCAAAGGCCCATTTCTCTGTTCCATCAACCCCAACGGCTGCCTTGAAAGGTCATTGAATGAGATACTTGAGAGCCCTGTTTCAATCTGTTTTATCAATGGTTCAATAGCCTTAATTTTCAGCAGCAGCTTTATTGAGGTAGTTTTATTAGGAACAATGTCCTGGGCTTTTTGTATGGTTTTGATTTTATGGCATTGACTTTGCTACTCTCTTTTATGGATGAGGTTTTATTCTGATGCTCTTGTGTGTGTGCTTTTATAGTTTTATTATGCTGCTAGCCACCTTGTTAGCCACCTTGAACTTTCGAGGAAAGTCAGGGAAGAAGATTTCTAAAATCAATCAATCAATCAATCAATCAACCAGCCTTGTGTGTGTGGGGGTATTCCCTTAGGGGTAATTGGCTGGAGCTGCATGCTGACAGTGGGTGAAGCCAGAGCCAAATGTGGGTGAGGCCACCCCTTCTCTCTCTCTCTCTCTCTCTCTGTCTGACATCCACTTTTCTGTCTTTTTGACACCCTCTTTTTCCTCTTTCTCCCTCTGAATCCCCAGTCAGCAGGGTCTAAACTGATCACTCCCAGGGGGCTTTCCCCCTCCTTATTTTGTCACTCTGCTTTGGCTCCTGTGGTGTGCCTTTCTATTTTCAGTGAGAACACCCCTTCTCTAAGGCCTTTCTCACCCTCAGCAGGAACCACCTTCTCTCTCACTGGGAGGCGGGTCTGTTTCCCGCCTCCCAGCTGAGCAGAGCAGAGCAGAGCAGAGCAGAGCAAGCTGCTCCAGCTGGTCCAGGGACTACAGAAGCAAGCGAGCTCCCAGAGAGCGAGCAACCAGAGCGAGCGAACAGGGGGAGCAAACAGGAGTTGGCCAGGGGGGTTCGGCAGGGGAGGTCAAGGGGGAGGCCCCTAACATTTTTATTATTTTTATTTTTTTAACTAACTTTTTCCCATTCATTTGTCTTGTAACACACACTTTCACACCAGTGGGACTCTGCTTTTAACCTCTACTGAGTAGAGGAGCAGGCACAGGCTAGTCTAGAACAATCACAAAGCTAGACACAAAAAGGGAAAAGAGGCTATGGAAGGACAAGACTCTCCAGTGGTGGTGACCTGCAACGTTTGTGCCATGTTTGTTTTCTTGCCTGAGAACAACATGGCCTACACCTGCAACAAGTGCAAGTTGATCACGCTGCTGGAAGAAAAAGTAAGTGGACTGGAGCGGCGACTGTCGACCCTCCGGGGAATAAAAGAACACGAAGAGTTCTTGGACAGAATGGGGGAACTACAGCAGCAAAGTGGAGACCAGAAGCTTGAAGAGCAACAGCAAGATGAGGCAGTGGGAAATGCTGAGGTGAAGAAAAATGGAGTAGAGGATACTCCTTGGAAATGGGTGACAGGAGAAGAAGTAGACGCCACTTTGCACCATTGGAAGCAGTGGAGCTGTGGAACCGATTCCAGGTACTTGCGGATGAGACTGGAGGACAGCCTGCAGAGGAAGAATCACAGGGGAACCTGCATGAGAGTGAGCAAGAGGCTGAAGGTCAGTCAAAGAGAGGCGATGAAACCCAGGCCTACAAGAAGAAGAAGAGAAGAGTGGTAGTAGTGGGAGACTCCTTGCTGCGTGGGATCGAGACCCAAGTATGTTGCGAAGACCCGTGGACTCACCAGGTATGTTGTCTCCCGGGAGGACAGATTAGAGACGTGACTGAAAGGTTGCCTGCACTCATAAAGCCCACTGACAGGTATCCCTTTCTTCTCATTCATGTGGGAACAAATGATACCGCCGCCAAGCGGAGCTACGAAGAGATCACGTCAGACTTTAAAGCTTTGGGAAGGAAACTCAAGAACTTTGGGGCCCAGATAGTTTTCTCATCCATCCTTCCAGTAGTTAAAAGAGGGATAGAAAGGGAACGAAAAATACTCCGGGTGAATGACTGGCTACGAAGGTGGTGCTGATGAGAGAGATTTGGATTCTGGGACCATGGGCTATACTTCCTGGAAGATGGGCTGTTGGCTAGGGACAGGTTGCACCTCAGAAAGGATGGGAAGAATGTGTTTGGCCACAGCATGAAGAACTTCATCAGGAGGGCTTTAAACTGAATCCTACGGGGAAGGGAGATGTAATGTTGGGGGTAACAATGGATGTAGGCGCATGCACTGCAACGGAGAGAACAGCTCTGATAGCGCCCAATCATAGTCTTCAGACACATGTAGGAAGAAAGCCAGACTATGAAGCACATGGCCTTCAATGTGTATATACTAATTCCCAGAGTATGGGAAACAAACAGAACGAACTTGAACTCTTAATACAAGAGGGAAATTATGACCTGATAGGTATAACTGAGACCTGGTGGGATGACTCTCATGACTGGAATACAGCAATTGAAGGATATAACTTGTTCAAAAAGAACAGGAGGAACAGAAAGGGAGGTGGGGTTGCACTATATGTGAAAAATACATATCTCTGCACAGAAATACAGGAGGAGGAGCTTGGTAGCCCCATCGAGAGCATCTGGGTTGAAATAAATGGAGCAAAGAATAAAAGGAACCTGGTGGTCGGAGTCTACCACCGGCCACCCAATCAAGGAGAATACAAGGATGAAACTTTTGAAAAGCAAATAGCCAATGTTTTAAGGAAGCATGATGTAGTAGTAATGGGGGACTTCAATTTCCCCGATATTTGTTGGGAGACAAATTCTGCAAAACATGGCCCCTCCGGGAAATTCCTGACTTGTGTGGCGGATAACTTCCTCCTACAGAAAGTAGAGGAAGGAACTAGAGGATCGGCTATCCTTGACTTGATCCTAACCAACAGAGATGACTTAGTGGATAAAGTTGCAGTTACAGGAACTCTGGGGGAAAGGGACCATGTTGTACTTGAGTTCTTGGTTCTAAGGGAAGCAAAAGCCGAGTGTAGTCAAACGCGTACCCTGGATTTTAGGAAAGCTGATTTTCATAAACTCAGAACAATGATCAGTAAGGTCCCATGGCAAGTGACACTAACAAGAAAAGGAGTCCAAGATGGGTGGGAGCTTTTAAAAAAGGAAATTCTCAAGGCACAATCACAAACAATTCCAACAAGAAGAAAAGGTGGAAGACAACAGAAGAAGCCAGTGTGGCTTTACAAAAAGCTTAGGGATGACCTGAAAACAAAAAAGGACACATATAGGAAGTGGAAAGAAGGCCAAGTAACAAAGGAAGAGTACAGGCAGATAGCACAGAATTGCAGGGATGGTGTCAGGAAGGCTAAAGCTGAGAATGAGCTGAGGTTAGCAAGGGATGCTAAAAACAACAAAAAGGCTTTCTTCAACTACGTGCATAGTAAAAGGCAGAGGAAAGAAATGGTGGTTCAGCTATTAAATAAGGATGGCAAAACGATAACAGATGACTAAGAAAAGGCAGAAGTGCTCAATTCCTACTTTGGCTCAGTCTTCTCCCAAAACAGGGTCTATGATCCCCCTGGCAAAGGCGAAGTACAGGCTGAAGGGGCAGGATTGCAGCTTGAGATCGATAGGCATATGGTCAAGGAACACCTAATTACTTTGAATGAGTTCAAATCTCCAGGGCCAGATGAATTGCATCCTAGAGTAATAAAGGAACTGGCAGAAGAACTCTCAGAACCGCTGTCTATTCTCTTTGATAAATCATGGAGGACGGGGGATGTGCCATATGACTGGAGGAGGGCTAACGTTGTCCCTATCTTCAAAAAGGGTAAAAAGGAGGAACCTGGGAACTACAGAACTACAGAACTACAGGAACCTGGGAACTACAGTCAGTCTGACATCAATCCCAGGGAAAATTTTGGAGCAGATGATAACGCAATCCATCTGGAAGCACCTTGACAACAATGCCGTGATTACTTGAAGCCAACATGGATTTGTCAAAAACAAGTCCTGCCAGACAAATCTGATCTCATTTTTTGATCAAGTAACCTCCCTTGTAGACGGTGGGAATGCTGTAGACATCATATACCTCGACTTCAGCAAAGCTTTCGACAAAGTGCCCCATGATATCCTGATGAGCAAACTAGCTCAAAGTGGGCTAGATGAAACAACGATCCGGTGGATCCACAGTTGGCTACAGAATCGGACTCAAAGAGTGCTTATCAATGGGACCTTCTCAAGCTGGGGAGAGGTAATGAGTGGGGTACCGCAGGGCTCAGTCCTGGGCCCAGTGCTCTTCAATATTTTTATTAATGACTTGGAGGAGGAGGTGCAGGGAATGCTGATCACATTTGCAGATGACACAAAATTGGGCAGGATAGCTAATACTCTGGAAGACAGAAACAAAATTCAAAGTGATCTGGATAGACTGGAGTGCTGGACAGAAAACAACAGAATGACATTTAATAGGGATAAATGCCAAGTTCTGCACCTAGGAAAAAGAAACCAAATGCACAGATACAAGATGGGGGGATACGTGGCTCAAAAACACTACAAGCGAGAAGGATCTTGCAATTGTTGTCGATCACAAGCTGAATATGAGCCAACAATGTGATGTGGCTGCAAAAAAGGCCATCGCTCTTTTGGGCTGCATTAATAGAAGCATAGCTTCCAAATCCCGGGAAGTACTAGTTCCCCTCTACTCAGCACTGGTTAGGCCTCATCTGGAGTACTGTGTCCAGTTCTGGGCACCACACTTTCAGAAGGATGCAGACAAACTGGAGAGGTTCAGAGGAAGGCATCAAAGATGATCAGGGGACTGGAAACAAAGCCCTATGAAGAGAGACTGAAAGAACTGGCCATGTTTAGCCTTGAGAACAGAAGACTGAGGGGAGATATGATAGTGCTCTTCAAGTACTTGAAAGGCTGTCACAGAGAGGAAGGCCAGGATCTCTTCTTGATCATCCCAGAGTGCAGGACACGGAATAAAGGGCTCCAGTGACAGGAAGCCAGATTCCGGCTGAACATCAGGAGAAACGTCCTGACTGTTAGAGCAATAAGACAATGGAACCAATTATCTGGGGAGGTGGTGGGCTCTCCCACACTGGAGGCCTTCAAGACGAGGCTGGACAGCCATCTGTCGGGGATGCTCTGACTTGGATTCCTGCATTGAGCAGGGGGTTGGATGTGATGGCCTTGTAGGCCCCTTCCAACCCTAATATTCTATGATTCACACACCGGGTGTCGCTGCCACCGGGACCTTTAAGGCTTAGGTCCAACCCTTTACGCAGTCTTCTATCTGCGAGGGCACAGAGACTTTACTTATAACCTTATACTGTTCCCTTTATAGCTTCCCCTTATGTAGCCCAAAGCAGAAGGTGCAGGATTTGGTTAAACAAATAAACTTTTTAAACTACAACAAACAAGGTGTTGCATAATAAACAGGTAACTCTTAATGGCTTTATCAATATATGTTCTCTCATAAACCATTCTCTAGATCACACTCTCAAACAATCACTTCACAAATCCCCACAGACCTCTCTCTCTCTCTCTGTTCTCAATCCTAACCCTGTCTCTATCACACCTGTCTCTATCCTATCTGACTCCCACAGCAAAGCACACAGTTTATATAGCGCACATACTTCACCACCCCCCTTCACTCACTCAGCCAATGATCACACATATGCAAATCCACCATTCTTCCTGCTACTCATCTCTCTCTCACAACACAGAAATACCCACCATAAAACACAGAGATATTACAGGAATACATAACTGTAATCATAGACTTATTGTAAACAGACGTGTAACATCACAGCTCCCATCCCTGTTTTTCACCTCCTGCCCTCCTCTTCTTTCTCTAGGTTCCCACCATCTGCATGAAATTATACTGCGGGGGGGGGGATGTGTCCCTTGGGCTGCATGTTGCCCACTCCTGATTAGTGCACATGTATGTAAATACACACACAGGAACGTGCGCCTTTATTTATTTATTTATTTATTTACCGCCCAATAGCCGAAGTTCTCTGGGCGGTTCACAAAAATTAAGGCCAGGACCCTGAGCCCTGGTCCTCAGAGGGTCCCAACCCCTCAGAAGAAGAAGCTCCAGAATTAATGGCACCAGGAGTGGACTCATCACTCAAAGACATCGCAAGGCTTTGATCTCCCCAGGAACCAGTTCTCCAGAAAGATTGCAGGGGCTGGCTTCCCTGAGTCCTGAGGCCACATTGCCACCCTCAGACTGTGAAGACTGTGGCCATGAGGGCACTCGCATGCCACAGTGCTCCCACATCATCGCAGTCAGAGGCTGCTAAGTAGGCCAGGCCCTTTTCAGAGACTCAGGGGCAATCTACATTACAACTTTAAACTGGTTTCAAACCTGTTTTTAGCGATTACGGCTACTAAATACAGGACTTCTGGGAATTGTAGCTCTAGGAAGAGGGGCCGCTTTGGCAGGGGACAGGGGTCTCTAGCAAAGAATTCTCAGTACCCTCATGAAACTGCAGGATCCCTTTAGATAAACCAGTTTGAAACCAGTTTAAAGTTGTAATGTAGATTGCCCCTATAGCCTCAGTCAGTGTGGTGGTGGAACCAGCCATGCATCCGATGAAGTGGTCAGTGTCCACAGAGCTTTAGGCCAGAATAAATGTGTTAGTCTTGACAGCGCCACAAGACTCTCTGTGGGTTTTGGAATGCGTTCCCAGCTCCTAGTGAGGAGCTGTATAACAATTTGTCTGGGACTGAAGCCCCTCATGGCGCTCCAAAGAGCTCTGCTTACTCCCATTTAAATCTGATTTCAGCCTTCCCTGCAGCTTTGCTGATCAATTCTGAAACACAATATCAAATGATCCAAGCGCATTGGTGCGTGCGTGTGTGTGTGTGTGTGTGAAAGCTCTGTCCATTCAAATAAGGACCGTGAGCAGGAGGAAGCAAGTTGAAGGCCACCAGGAACGTCTCATGAACTGGTGAGCTCACATGCCATTTCTATCTTCAAATTATAGAATCACAGAACAGTAGGGTTGGAAGGGGCCTATAAGACCATCGAGTCCAACCCACTGCTCAGTGCAGGAATCCAAGTCACAGCATCCCTGACAAGTGGCTGTCCAGCCTTGTCTTGAATACCTCCAGCATGGGAGAGCTCACTACCTCCATAAGTCGTTGGTTCCATTGTTGTCTTGCTCTAACAGTCAGGAGGTTTTTCCTGATGTTCATCTGGAATCTGGCTTCCTTTTAACTTGAGCCCATGATTCCGCATCCTGCACTCTGGGATGATGGAGAAGAGATCCTGGCGCTCCTCTCTGTGACAACCTTTCAAGTACTTGAAGAGCGCTACCATATTTCCCCCCAGTCTTCTCAAGGCTAAACATGGCCAGTTCTTTCAGTCTCTCCTCATAGGGCTTTGTTTCCAGTCCTCTGATCATCTTCATTGCCCTCTTCTGAACCTTTTCAGTTTGTCTGGAAAATGGGGTGCAATTAGCAAAATTTGCATATAGTTTTCATGTGACAGATGCCAGCATTCAGGTGGGGAACGTGATCAGATCTGTGTGTAATTGCACTCTTTAAGGCAGTGGAGGCTGGTGGCTCTGATGTCAGTGGGCAGTGAATCTGCTCCAGGTTTCAGTCAGAACCAGTCAGAACCATGGAGCTATGCAAGGTACTTTTAACACTTTGGGAATGGGAGAAACCCCCATACATCTAGCATGGAACTGCTCCCCTGACTGCTTCGCAGATGACAGCAAGGCAGCTAGGACTGGACTTTGGGGTCAAAATCTAGAGCCCCAAAGCTCAGGGGCCCCAAATTAGCACCCAGAGAGTGGCAGGGCAGCAGAAGCAAACTCCATTTCATCCCTGCAGTCACGATGCTGCTAGGATTTAAGTGAGCTTAAAGTGCAAAACTGCACATGCTCAGGGTGTGTGTGTTTTTTAAAGCAGGATGGCCAAACATTCTAACATATAAGGCAGCCTTCTCCAACCAGGTGCCTTCCAGATTTTTGGGACTTCAGCTCCCATCAACCCCAGCCAGTATGGTTAATGGTCAGGGATGGTGGAAGTTGTAGTCTGAAACATCTGGAGAGCACCAGGCTGGGGAAGGGTGAGATCAGGAATGTAGACGCAGTCATGATGAAGCATGGAATGGAGGGGAGAAGAGAAACATTGGTTGAGTGCTTCACGGCTGAAGCAATACACGTGGCCATCTAAAGGGGTCTCCCATAAGACCACTAAGTCCAAGACCACTAAGTCCAAATTTCCTAGCTGCACCACCAATGGAAGGGAAGGGCAGCCTGGAGACTCCTCTAAGTTGATCACATTACTTTGGAAAGCTGTCGTGAGTTTTCTGCCATCAAGAAGAGGAGCTCCTATCAACCTTGTCTCTTCTGGAGCCTCTGTGCAGGAACTCTGCTGCAACGCTCTAAGCTCCCCCGCTGACTGAGAAGAGAGGGAGCGCTCCGCACTTATCAGCAGGGATGTGACTGGGTTTCTGGAGTTTGTGGATTTGAGCGGAAGGTAGGAGGGCCCCTGGGATTCATCTAAGAGGGGGCAGCCAAGCGGAGGGATATGTGGGCGCCACAAATGACACAGTAGGCAGCAGCAGGGTGGCCACTTTTATGCATCGCAAAATGGAAAGAGAAGGACAAACGAGGACACCGATTAACATAAAATGTACTTGTGCTAATTGATAGATGTAAATTTAGACAGAATTATGGTAATTTAAATCGAAATAAAATAATCTCGTTATAGTGGGGAAGACTGTGACCAGGTGACCTGTGTGCCTTGCTGAGATTGCCTGTTCAGGTGCTAAATCCAGGGCCCCTGAAGCTCTCCTCTCTTGTGGCTCTTGATCTTTAAACTGGATTGGATTGGGCAGCCCTTCAAACAGAGGGTCCCTTCAAATAGAGGATGGTCCTCTGTAAACTAGGACACCTGGCCGCCCTTGCACGGACTGGTGGTGCTTCGGATAGGAGCATGAAGGCCTGATCCTGGCACATAGTCTGGCCTATGCTTTCGGCTACTGAGATGCTGAATTCTGTCCAGCTCAGGAAACTACAGGCAAAGCCACCCCAAGGCATGCGGATGGAGACTGCGTACTAGTGCCGAGAAGAAATTTTGTGGGGTTTGATTTTCTGCACAAAAGTTGCTGTTCAGGGAGAGTGGTGAAACTCTTGCTGAAGAATAAGCTGCCCCCTGTGGAAAATCACGTCCTTGTTTCTGCACTGAATAACACACAGTATGGGCCTTCCAGGGCCAGCTCAAGACATTAGCCCCCTGAGACAAAGGTCAAGATGCCAGCAGGCCTGGCAGCTGAACCTTACTTCAATACTGGGGATGGGGCAGCATCCTTCACCACGCAGACCAGGCTGTGCGACACACCCAGCTCCATCTGTTCCCCACCCCTCAGCATTTGCTGCCTGAGGCAGCTGCCTCACTGTACCTTATAATGGGGCCGGCCCTGTCTCTTGCAATTGTCAAGAGGAGGACCGGTTCTGTCTACATCCTGCTTACTTCCAAGGAGGAAATCATTTTTTGCTTTTGTGTACACCCAGAAAGACTGCTGAAACGCAGCAGGTGCGCGTGCGTATGCATGCCTTTCATAGGTGGTGGAAATTTTCACAAAATCCTCCCCCGCCTCCCGGTTCAGATGTAACGATCTTGGTGTAATAAACCATGGCTTACTGGACCAAGAAAGGGCATTGTTAAACTACCAATTCTCATTACAACACGGAACCAGTTTGCGGTGTGACCTCTGACCACAAACCAGGATATATGTATTCGTTATTTATCTGTTTAAAGTATTTTGCCCCAGCTCCCGTAGCGGCTTACATATAATCAGTAGATCAAGGCAGTTGGCAGGTTTGCAATCTAAAAAGACACAACACAAAAGGAAAACGGAACGGGGAAGGAAGGGTGGGGGGAAATTAAGTCGTTCAGCAGGGCTGGTGGAACAGCCCTACTTCCCACTCTCATGTCCCTCATTAAACTTCATTGGGGTCGACTTCATCAGCCTGATACCAAGATATGAAACCAGGGTCAGATCAGGAGGGGAGGGGAGGGCGGAGTGCATGCCCACATTCTCCGCCCAATAAACGTTGGTATACCGGGCTCAGTTCAGGCGTAACGATCCCGTCAATATCTGGTCTTTTGGATGTGCCTTGTGAGACACGTGCGAAAAAGCTTGGCCATTAAGGTTCCTGCCAGTCTGAAGCGGGGGCTTTGTATAAGTAAATCCCCTTTAAAGCAGTGGAGGCTGGTGGGTCCAATGTCAATGGGCTGGTGAATCTGCTCTGGGTTTCAGCCCGAACCAGCCAGAACTGTAAAGCTTCACACCTTGGATAGCTTCTTTAGGGTTCTGAGCGGTTCAGAAACTCGGAGCAGATTCACCACCCCACTGACATCGGAGCCCCCGGCCTCCACTGCTTTAAAGGTATCTGTCCAACCATCCCCCAGGGTGAAGACACAAGCAACGCTGAAAGAAAAATGGCAAAAGATTTGGCACCCGCGGCATGAGCGCGGCTTTGCAAATCTCATGGCAGGTGCCTGTCCGCTGGGTCAGCCATGAATCTTGCTCTTTCCCACCACGCTTCTGTTCGACTGCCTGCTTCCCTTGAGAAATAATTTTCAAACTGCCACAGTATATTTATTGGATCCACTCATCTTTCACCTTTTTTTAACGGATTTTTTTTTATTTAAAAAATGCAAAACAGCCCCTGGTATTGGGAGTATGGAGTTTTCTTGGCGATGTCACAAGCGCTAGCCGAGCAGCAACATCCACAGCTCTTTTGTCGCAAACTTGCACCCCCCCTGCCCCGAGACTGAACCTGGGTAGGAAAAGATAGACTGAATGCAGTGAGAGGGCTCCAAAACTACTCCAACTTCTCTTCAATGTTATGTCTATATACAAACCTGCAACAAAAGGAATTCCACAACTTCCCTGGGGAACGAAAACCACGGCAGGAGAGACCTCTCGGTGTGTGCCAGTCAGGCCTGCTTGTCAAGTGCAGCTGCTGCTCCTACAAATCTCCCTGTCTTCCCCTCTCAGGACCTGTAAATCCATTTGAAAAATGGCCTCCTGATGCCAGCAGCCTGGGAGTCCACTCAAAACACCATAATAAGCCTTGCAAGGTAGAAGCAAGAAGGCCCTGGTCTCTGAGACACTTTGGATGCTCTATTAAAAAGAAGCATAAAACCCCACGCATAATAAGAGTTTTAGGCAGAGTCCTTGCACTTAACGGAGAGGAAATTCACGTTGCTAGTGGGCCGTTGAGAGAGGCTTTGTTGCTGTCCTTGGAAGCCCTTGGCCTGGAAATGTCAGTGAGCGCCCCAGTTCTGGGGTTCTCCACTCAGCGGCTTTCACAGCGAATGCAGATACAAAATGCCACACTCAGCAGTGTGTGGAAAGTTAATGGCGAAAGAAAGCCAGAACTTTGGAATGGGCTGATCTCTTAGGTAGGGAAACGTGGCGGCTTCCAAATGGAGCGTTAATTTCTACAGCGCACCGTCGTAAGGACACTTTGAGGCATGAAGTGGCAGCAGTGCCAACTCCTGCAAGGAAAGTTCTCAAACAGTATCCCAGTGGGCCTTCCTGAAGCCATAAAGCGATAGCTGCTGTGAGCTTTAGAAACAACGCGGACGAAACAAGAGTCCGCAGTGTGCTGCGACCAAGGAACTGTACTCAGGCCTGTGCAAATGTTAGTAATGCTGATATTCTTATGTGGTTGCTGACCTAGGCTCTTGCTTAGTGTTTCCCAGAAATGCTTCCCCAAATGTTCATTCATTCATTCAAAACATTTTTGTCCTGCTCTTGAGCCAAAAAGCCTCCCACAGCAGCTGACAGAAATCAGCTGCCTGAGGCAAATTTTGCTGCCTGAGGCAAAGGCCAAAATGGCATGGATAGTGGGTTGGTCCTGTTCGGAGGCTCGGACTGACATCGTGTTTTTGCCATGGAACCAACGCAGAACCTCGCCTCATCTCATTTTCGGAAACTTCAGATGTCGCCCCCACTGACTATGATGGGAACATTGACAGACTGCTATGACTTTTGCGGAGGGGGAGGGATGTGGATGAAATTTGCGGGCGTAGTAACCCTGTCTTGGGGGATGAAGCCTGACCAATTTCAGTCAGGCAAGTGTGGACCGTGGGGGTGTAGTGGTAGGCACCTTCCAATATTCAGGTTTTTTAAAGGGATGAGCCCCCCAAATTTGGATTGGGGCCATGGTCAAGGAGGGGGAAGGGGGGGTTAAACTCTTTGCCCCTGCACCAACTTCTATTTGAAATCACCTCTCCCTGTCCCTGCCAGAAGCTGCTACAAGCCATGGAGGGCGAAACAAACAAAGAGAGACACAGACATTGTGCCTGTACATTTCCCCTCCGCAGCTAGCGTCAGTTTTGTGGGAGACATTTAAGTCAGACAAAAACAGTGCCGGGAGAAGCGCTAGTTGAAAAACATTTAAAGGGATAGAGTTGTATTCGCACAACTCCATCCTAATGTATAATTTGACCCCGAGATAACACTTAATACTCTAAGTGCTTTGGAAAAGCAAAATATTAGTACTCAGTAATACTTAGTATTCCTCTTATAATACTAAGTATTAGAATGCTGCCTTTATGATCTCCTTCTCTTAGAGTGCAATCCTATGGTCCTTGGAGGAAGTCCCAGGAACCATAGGATTTTTTGTCCCCCTGCCCCCGAAGCTGTAGACACTGCTATGACTCTGGGAGGGGGACTCCAAAATCTATTCCCCCCATCCCTCGTAGCCACCATGGGGAGTACCGTGGTGCCAGCTTTCCGAGGTTGCAGAAGCGGCCTCGGAGGACCTCGGACTGGTCAAAAAGGGGGCGTTCCATTAGGTGGGGAGGGGAGAGGACAGGATATGAAAAACCAGATGGCTTCTCTAGCCCCAGGGCTGTCTCTGCCAGCACGACTCCACTAGACAGGCTCGGAGACCTGTCTAGAGGGAGGGGGAAGAGGTTGGAAAGGTGAAAATTGCCTCCATTGCTCCTCCTGCCCTTGCCGGCAGCAGCCTCCGAGATCAGAGGCTTCTTTCTAATAGGCAGCAGCTGATGAGGCTGCACCCTTATTGAATGAAGCCTGATTCAAGTGTACTACAGCCTACGGGGACAACAGGACAGTTTCAAGACCAAGCCAGGAGAAGGTGTTTTGGCAGAAAGTCTCGGGTTGCATTTGGATGTCACGATAAACCATGGTTTACTGTGACAGGAATGATCCCAGCCTTCGCCAGGCTCAGACGCCCTCCCTCCGATCTTCTCCGGCATGGCCAAGAGGAGAGCTTTTGCTTCCGTTGCTGCATTACCGCAGTTTAGTGTTACGTCTGAGCTCTTAATGGAGGTTCACCCTCTCCATGCTTTGTTGAAGCAGGCCAGTTTTATAAACCACAGTTTGAAGTGTGGTTGCTTCCCTCAAACCATGGTTAGGTTTGATCACACTTCATAGGGGTCAGATGACATGACAAGCTGCAGTTCCCTCAAGAACAGAAGGGGACGCTTTCAAACTCCTTCTGGCCACAGGAGAGGGAAGCGGGGAGCACCTGAGCCCAGCGGGGAGCTGGGTTTGTTCGTTTCACAATAAACTGCAGCGTACCGTGATGTCTGAACGCAGCCGCGGTCTCCCTGAGTCCTCCAGGCAGGGGTGGAGAACCTCTGAATTCCGCTTCCATTCCAGTGGTGGGTGGGGCTGAAGGTAAATGGGCGGCACCAAAGGTGAAAGGGGTGGGGCCAAAACCAGGACAACGACAACAACAACATCCCTGTTTTAAGGGAACAGACAGTGGAGGCTGGTGACTCTGATGCCAGTGGGGTGGTGAATCCGCTCCAGGTTTCAGTCAGAACCAGTCAGAACGCAAAGCACCTTGGAGAGCTCCTTCAGAGTTCTGACTGAAACCTGGAGCAGATTCACCACCCCACTGGCATTGCAGCCACCAGCCTCCACTGCTTAAGCGAGCAGGCACCATGTGGAGGTAAGGCTTTTCCCCAGGCTTGCATGTGGAGCTCCGATGGTACGATGATGGGAAGATGATCTGGGCTGGCCCCCAGGTAGCAATGTTCACATCACGGAACACGGAGGTGGCAAGTTCTTTCTTGCCGGATCTTAGGCACTGCGAGTGGAGCTCCTGCAGTTTAATCTCTATTTGATATCGCTCTCCGCACCACCATGGACCATTTGCCTTCATTAGGGCTTTCTGTGTCCCATGACACAGTCAATAAGGTGGCTCACATCCAATAAAAAGGGCCATTAATATGATTCACGGCTAATTGTTGCCTGGAGTAGCACTGGGAGTAGCCAGCTCGTGGCACAGAAGTCTCAGCGGAGAAAAATAAATTGCGTCTAAATATTTCCTGGCGGGGAGAAATATCCCAAACCCAGGCACCGTTCATCATCTGATCCGCTCGCTCTAATGAACGGATCCATTATTCATCAGCTGTCTCAAACTGTGGCACACTGGAAGAAAGGCTTCTTCTGAAAAAGAAAAGGCACCTGTGGAAGTGAAATGAGAGTTTCTCCTAACTTCAGAACGTAAGAACCAGGACGGAACAGTGGTACAAAGGGTTCACTTCCCTTTCCGGACATGCCAGTCTTTAAAGCAGCCTTCCCCAGCCTGGCGCCCTCGAGATGTGCTGGACTACAAGTCCAATCACCCAGACTGCTGGCTGTGGATGATGGGGGTTGTAGTTCAGCACATCTAGAGGGCACCAGGTTGGGGAAGGCTGCTTAAGGTATCCTGAAAGTGGCCCTTCAGGTATCCTGGCTTTTAAAGGCTAGCATCATAGAATCATAGAATAGTAGGGTTGGAAGAGGCCTACAAGGCCATCGAGTCCAACCCCCTGCTCAATGCAGGAATCCACGTCAGAACATCCCTTACAGGTGGCTGTCCAGCCTCGTCTTGAAGGCCTCCAGTGTGGGACAGCCCACCACCTCCCTAGGTAATTGGTTCCCTTGTTGTATTGCTCTAACAGTCAGGAAGTTTTTCCTGATTTCAGCCGGATTCTGGCTTCCTGTAACTTGAGCCCATTATTCCGTGTCCTGCACTCTGGGATGATCAAGAAGAGATCCTGGCCTTCTTCTCTGTGACAACCTTTCAAGTACTTGAAGAGTGCTATCATATCTCCCCTCAGTCTTCTCTTCTCAAGGCTAAACATGCCCAGTTCTTTCAGTCTCTCTTCATAGGGCTTTGTTTCCAGTCCTCTGATCATTTTTGTTGCCCTCCTCCGAACCCTCTCCAGTTTGTCTGCATCCTTCTTCAAGTGTGGTGCCCAGAACTGGACACAGTACTCCAGATGAGGCCTAACCAGTGCTGAGTAGAGGGGAACTAGTACTTCCCAGAATTTGGAAGCTATGCTTCTATTAATGCAGCGCAAAATAGCATTTGCCTTTTTTACAGCCACATCACATTGTTGGCTCATATTCAGCTTGTGATCGACAACAATTCCAAGATCTTTCTCGCTTGTAGTGTGGTTGAGCCATGTATCCCCCATCTTGTAACTGTGCATTTGGTTTTTTTTTCCTAGGTGCAGAACTTGGCATTTATCCCTATTAAATGTCATTCTGTTGTTTTCTGTCCAGCACTCCAGTCTATCCAGATCACTTTGAATTTTGTTTCTGTCTTCCAAAGTATTAGCTATCCCTCCCAATTTTGTGTCATCTGCAAATGTGATCAGCATTCCCTGCACCTCCTCCTCCAAGTCATTAATAACAATGTTGAAGAGCACTGGGCCCAGGACTGAGCCCTGCGGTACCCCACTCATTACCTCTCCCCAGTTTGAGAAGGTCCCATTGATAAGCACTCTTTGAATCCGATTCTGTAGCCAACTGTGGATCCACCGGATTGTTGTTTCATCTAGCACACTTTGAGCTAGTTTGCTCATCAGGATATCATGGGGCACTTTGTCGAAAGCTTTGCTGAAGTCGAGGTATATGACATGTCTACAGCATTCCCACGGTCTACAAGGGAGGTTACTTGATCAAAAAATGAGATCAGATTTGTCTGGCAGGACTTGTTTTTGACAAATCCATGTTGGCTTCGAGTAATCACGGCATTGTTTTCAAGGTGCTTCCAGATGGATTGCTTTATCATCTGCTCCAGAATTTTCCCAGGGATTGATGTCAGACTGACTGGTCTGTAGTTCCCAGGTTCCTCCTTTTTACCCTTTTTGAAGATAGGGACAACATTAGCCTTCCTCCAGTCATCTGGCACTTCCCCCGACCTCCATGATTTCTCAAAGAGAATAGACAGCAGTTCTGAGAGTTCTTCTGCCAGTTCCTTTTTTACTGTAGGATGCAGTTCATCTGACCCTGGAGATTTGAACTCATTCAAAGTAATTCGGTGTTCCTTGACCATATGCCTATCGACCTCAAGCTGCAATCCTGCCCCTTCAGCCTGTACTTCGCCTTTGCCAGGGGGGTCATAGACCCTCTTTTGGGAGAAGACTGAGCTAAAGTTGGAATGGAGCACCTCTGCCTTTTCTTTGTCATCTGTTATCGTTTTGCCATCCTTATTTAATAGCTGAACAACCATTTCTTTCCTCTGCCTTTTACTATGCACGTAGCTGAAGAAAGCCTCTTTGTTGTTTTTAGCATCCCTTGCTAACCTCAGCTCGTTCTCGGCTTTAGCCTTCCTGACGCCATCATTGCAATTCTGTGCTACCTGCCTGTACTCTTCCTTTGTTATTTGGCCTTCTTTCCACTTCCTATATGTGTCCTTTTTTGTTTTCAGGTCATCCCTAAGCTTTTTGCGAAGCCACATTGGCTTCTTCTGTTGTCTTCCACCCTTTCTTCTTGTTGGAATTGTTTGTGATTGTGCCTTGAGAATTTCCTTTTTTAAAAGCTCCCACCCATCTTGGACTCCTTTTCTCGTTAGCGTCGCTTGCCATGGGACCTTACTGATCATTGTTCTGAGTTTATGAAAATCAGCTTTCCTAAAATCCAGGGTACGCGTTTGACTACACTCGGCTTTTGCTTCCCTTAGAACCAAGAACTCAATTGCAACATGGTCGCTTTCCCCCAGAGTTCCTGTAACTGCTACTTTATCCACTAAGTCATCTCTGTTGGTTAGGATCAAGTCAAAGATAGCTGATCCTCTAGTTCTTTCCTCTACTTTCTGTAGGAGGAAGTTATCCGCCACACAAGTCAGGAATTTCCTGGAGGGGCCATGTTTTGCAGAATTTGTCTCCCAACAAATATCGGGGAAATTGAAGCCCCCCATTACTACTGCATCACACTTCCTTAAAACATTGGCTATTTGCTTTTCAAAAGTTTCATCCTCGTCTTCTCCTTGATTGGGTGGCCAGTAGTAGACTCCGACCACCAGGTTCCTTTTATTCTTTGCTCCATTTATTTTGATCCAGATGCTCTCGATGGGGCTCCCAAGCTCATCCTCCTGTATTTCTGTGCAGGGATATGTATTTTTCACATACAGTGCAACCCCACCTCCCTTTCTGTTCCTCCTGCTCTTTTTGAACAAGTTATATCCTTCAATTGCTGTATTCCAGTCATGGGAATCATCCCACCAAGGCTCAGTTATACCTATCAAGTCATAACTCTCTGGGCCCTAAAGTTCTTGAGTTTCCTTCCCTGAGCTTCAAAGTCTGACGTGATCTCTTCGTAGTTCTGCTTGGCAGTATCATTTGTTCCCACATGGATGAGAAGAAAGGGATACCTGTCAGTGGGCTTTATGAGTGCAGGCAACCTTTCAGTC
Source organism: Heloderma suspectum (assembly GCF_057233095.1). Lineage (NCBI taxonomy): Eukaryota > Metazoa > Chordata > Lepidosauria > Squamata > Helodermatidae > Heloderma > Heloderma suspectum. Next base: position 324,407,911 of record NC_139460.1, on the reverse strand, counting down.
ACGTCTCTAATTCGTCCTCCCGGGAGACAACATACCTGGTGAGTCCACGGGTCTTCGCGACATACTTGGGTCTCGATCCCACGCAGCAAGGAGTCTCCCACTACTACCACTCTTCTCTTCTTCTTCTTGTAGGCCTGGGTTTCATCGCCTCTCTTTGACTGACCTTAAACCTCTTGCTCACTCTCATGTAGGTTCCCCTGTGATTCTTCCTCTGCAGGCTGTCCTCCGGTCTCATCCGCAAGTACCTGGAATCAGTTCCACAGCTCCACTGCTTCCACTGGCGCAGAGTGGCGTCTAGTTCTTCTTCTCCTGTCACCCTTTTCCAAGGAGTATCCTCTACTCCATTTTTCTTCATCTCAGCATTTCCTACTGCCTCATCTTGCTGTTGCTCTTCAAGCTTCTGGTCTTCCCTTTGCTGATGTAGTTCCCCCATTCTGTCCAAGAACACTTTGTGTTCTCTTATTCCCTGGAGGGTCGACAGTCGCCGCTCCAGTCCACTTACTTTTTCTTCCAGCAGCGTGATCAACTTGCACTTGTTGCAGGTGTAGGCCATGTTGTTCTCAGGCAAGAAAACAAACATGGCACACACCTTGCAGGTCACCACCACTGGAGAGTCTTGTCCTTCCATAGCCTCTTTTCCCTTTTTGTGTCTGGCTTTGTGATTGTTCTAGACTAGCCTGTGCCTGTTCCTCTACTCAGTAGAGGTTAAAAGCAGAGTCCCACTGGTGTGGAAGTGTGTGTTACAAGACAAATAAATGGGAAAAAGTTAGTTAAAAAATAAAATGAAAAATGAAAAAAAAATGTTAGGGGCCTCCCCCTTGACCTCCCCTGCCGAACTCCCCTGGCCAACTCCTGTTTGCTCCCCCTGGTCACTAGCTCTGATCGCTTGCTTTCTGGGAGCTTGCTTGCTTCTGTAGTCCCTGGACCAGCTGGAGCAGCTTGCTCTGCTCTGCTCTGCTCTTTTCAGCTGGGAGGCGGGAAACAGACTGAAGCTTCCTGCCCACTCAGCTGCTGGGAGTACTCAGGCCACACACCCCCAATCCAGTTGGAGCTCTCAGAAGCACCTGGTGAGCTCAGGGCCACTCAGGAGGATAAAGGGCAGCCCCCTGGGCTTCCTGCAGCCCACTTACCTCTTAGCCTCTGTCTCCTTTGTCTCCTTTGTCTCTTCAACCACTGCAACTCCCCTGGCCAACTCCTGTTTGCTCCCCCTGTCTGCTCACTCTGGTCGCTCGCTCCCTGGGAGCTTGCTTGCTTCTGTAGTCCCTGGACCAGCTGGAGCAGCTTGCTCTGCTCTGCTCAGCTGGGAGGCAGGAAACAATTCAAAGCACTTTGAATTTGGTCTGGAAACGAATCGGAAGCCAACAAAACCAGTTCAGCAATGGAGTCCCATACTCCTGATACCTGGCTCCTGGCTTATCTTGTGAAGTCTCTAGCTCCAAGGTCAAAACAGGGCCCAGTTAATTGGACAGAGTGATCTCAGCTGTGTTCCTGTCAGGGGTCTGGAAAAACTGTGCCAGCCAGCCTGTGATTGGCTAATGAAGATCCCTTGGAAGTGTCAGGGGCTTGAGCATATAATCAACAGGTTGCAGCCATCCTGGCCCATCCATGGTCTTCGTCTTTGTTCTGGGACTCTGAATCTCATCTTTTGGGCCCTGTTCTATGTGAAGACCTGTGCTTAGGTATGTATAGATAGGGTTAGGTAACTTTTGTAATTTTCAGCCTTGAAGTATTATTTCCAAACATTATTCTGGTTCTTGTATGCCTTTTATTCCTGTTTCCCTTTGTAAATAAACTTAGCACCTACCTCAAGGATTGTGTGTGCGTCCTTCCAAGCAAGCCTCGGTACTAAATCCAGAGTCTTCCGCTTGCTTAGTGCTAGTGCTACTGTGTAAAGTTTCAGGCCCAGGACTTTGATAGGAGAGTGCCGGTTTGGGCTGTCATTACATAAGCCCTAGGAGTGTCCTGTAAGGTCTGAGAGTCCCCTGGCTCAGGCTGAGGTGGACATAAGAGGTGGTGGTGGCCTACCTTGCTGGGTTGGTGGTCAGTCCAAGCAACATTTTGTCCCCACCTACATTGCTGGGAGTTAGGGCATCTCCTTCCTCCCTTCACAGGTGTGCTTGTAGAATTTGGGCCGATCTTTACACATTCAGCCAAAGCATGCTAGGAGCTCCGTATCACATCCGATTGTAGGTGGGGACGCAGAAACCTAAGAAGCTGACTTCTATTAGGTCAGAACAATTGTCTATCTAGCTCAGTGTTGTCTCCTCTAGGTCAGCAGCGACTCCCTGGGTCTCAGGCAGATCTCCTGCTACACATGATCCTTCTAACTGCTGATATCAGGGACTGAACCTTGGTGGTGGCATTCTTTACTGAGCATGCCTTCACATAAAGAACTCCCTGCCTGGGGAAAGACAGCATGTTAGGTTTCTAACCATGCCTTTGATCTCTACTGGTTTTCTACATGCACAGTGGTTTGTTTCAATCATCGAATCACAGAATTGGAGGGGCCTTTGGACGCCAGCCAGTAGCTCAGCCGCCTGCTCAGTGCGGGAAATCCTGAGTGACAGCATCCTGAACAGATGCCTGCCAATCCTCTGCTTGAAGACCTCCAGTGAGGGGCAGCGTATGACTCCTCTGAACTGCTTTTACCATTGAAGCGTTTATCCTAATGTTCAACCAAAATCTACCCTCCTGACACATCTGCTATTAGATCTAGTCCTACTCTCTGGGGCAGCAGAGATCAGGACTTTGCCTTCTTTGGCATGACAGCCCTTCAGGGATTTGAAGAGTCTTCTCTTCTCCAGGCTAAACATACGCAGTTCCTTTAACCCAGGGGCCCTCAACCCAAGGGCCAAATCTGGCCTGCCTGGCACCCCAATCCGGCCTTGTGGGTTTGCCTAGTGGGCCAGCCCCCCACCCCCATGGCCCCCCACCCTTCCTCTGACTGCCAATCACTTGGTGGTTTCCCAGCTCTTGCAAAGGTTTTGTCCCCCTTCTAAAAGGTTGAAATGCCTCTCCTAAGACTTACCGACGGGCAGGAAGAGCATTCAGCTAAACTCTGCTGGTGTGTTTGGCTCCACCCCTTTTGCCTGAGGCCCCACCCACCCCTGGAATGCGGCCCCTGAGAGCTTCTCTAAAATGGAGTTTGGCCCTCCGGCTGAAAGTGGTTCGACACCCTTGCTTTAACCGTGCCTCATAAGACTTGTTTTCCATACCGCTCTTGCCCTCTTCCGAACCTGTTCCAATTTGTCTGTGCCCTTCTTAATAGAGCATGGGCGACAGGTCTAAAAATGGGGTGATTGTTACCATGCGGAATGAATAAATAAAGACTTTTTTTTTTAATGGCCTATAATCCTAGTAACCCCTTCATGGATCACTGCCTTGTTGTAGCGAAGGGGCTTGCGTAATTCAGTGAAGCCATAAGCTATGCCGTGCAGGGCCACCCAAGATGGACAGGTCATGGTGGAGAGTTCTGACAAAATGTGGCCCACTGGAGAAGGAAATGGCAATCCACTCCAGTATTCTTGCCAAGAAAACCCCATGGAACGTATCACAAGGCTAAAAGAGATGACGCCGGAAGATGAGCCCCTCAGGTCAGAAGGTGTCCAATATACTACTGGGAAAGAGCAGAAGGAATTTCCAAGTAGTGCCAGAAAGAGTGAAGCAGCTGGGCCAAAGCCGAAAGGACACTCAGCTGTGGATGTGACTGGTGGTGAAAAGAAAATCCGATGCTGTAAAGAACAATATTGTTTAGGAACCTGGAATGTCAGATCAATGAATCAAGGCAAGCTGGAGGTGGTCAAACATGAGATGGCAAGATTGAACATCGACATCTTGGGAATCAGCGAACTCAAATGGACAAGCATGGGTGAATTTAATTCAGGTGACCATTATATCTACTACTGTGGGCAAGAATCCCTTAGAAGAAATGGAGTAGCACTCATAGTCAAGAAAAGGGTGAGAAAAACAGTATTGGGGTACAATCTCAAAAACGATAGAATGATCTCAGTACGAATCCAAGGCAAACCATCCAACATCACAGTAATTCAAGTCCAACCACTGATGCCGAAGAAGCTGAGGTTGATCGGTTCTATGAAGACCTACAACACCTTCTAGAACTAACACCAAAAAAAGATGTCCCCTTCATCATAGGGGATTGGAATGCTAAAGTAGGAAGCCAAGAAATCACCGGGATAACAGGCAAGCATGGCCTTGGTGTACAAAATGAAGCAGGACAAAGGCTAATAGAGTTTTGCGAAGAGAACACGCTGATCATAGCAAACACTTTTCCAACAGCAGAAGAGGCGACTCTACACATGGACATCATCAGATGGTCAATACTGAAATCAGATTGATTATGTCCTTTGCAGCCAAAGATGGAGAAGCTCTATACAGTCAGTCAAAACAAGACCTGGAGCTGACTGTGGCTCAGATCATGAGCTTCTTATTGCAAAATTTCGGCTGAAATTGAAGAATGTAGGGAAAACCACTAAACCATTTAGGTATGACCTGAAATATTTTTTGAGAAATCATGGAGAAATCATGGAGGACGGGGGAAGTGCCAGATGACTGGAGGAGGGCTAATGTTGTCCCTATCTTCAAAAAGGGTAAAAAGGAGGAACCTGGGAACTACAGACCAGTCAGTCTGACATCAATCCCTGGGAAAATTCTGGAGCAGATGATAAAGCAATCCATTTGGAAGCACTTTGAAAACAATGCCGTGATTACTCGAAGCCAACATGGATTTGTCAAAAACAAGTCCTGCCAGACAAATCTGATCTCATTTTTTGATCAAGTAACCACCCTTGTAGACTGTGGGAATGCTGTAGACATCATATACCTCGACTTCAGCAAAGCTTTCGAAAAAGTGCCCCATGATATCCTGATGAGCAAATTAGCTCAAACTGGGCTAGATAAAACAACGATCTGGTGGATCCACAGTTGGCTACAGCATTGGACTCAAAGGGTGCTTATCAATGGGACCTTCTCAAACTGAGCAGAGGTAACAAGTGGGGTACCGCAGGGCTTAGTCCTGGGCCCAGTGTTCTTCAATATTTTTATTAATGACTTGGAGGAGGAGGTGCAGGGAATGCTGATCAAATTTGCAGATGACTCAAAATTGGGTGGGATAGCTAATGCCTTGGAAGACAGAAACAAAATTCAAAGTGATCTGGATAGACTGGAGCACTGGGCAGAAAACAACAGAATGACATTTAATAGGGATAAATGCCAAGTTCTGCACCTAGGAAAAAGAAACCAAATGCACAGTTACAAGAAGGGGGATACATGGCTCAAAAACACTACAAGCGAGAAAGATCTTGGAATTGTTGTCGATCACAAGCTGAATATGAGCCAACAATGTGATGTGGCTGCAAAAAAGGCAAATGCTATTTGGGGCTGCATTAATAGAAGCATAGCTTCCAAATCCCGGGAAGTACTAGTTCCCCTCTACTCAGCACTGGTTAGGCCTCATCTGGAGTACTGTGTCCAGTTCTGGGCACCACACTTGAAGAAGGATGCAGACAAACTGGAGAGGGTTCAGAGGAGGGCAAAAAAGATGATCAGAGGACTGGAAACAAAGCTCTAAGAAGAGAGACTGAAAGAACTGGGCATGTTTAGCCTGGAACAGGAAGCCAGATTCCGGCTGAACATCAGGAAAAACTTCCTGACTGTTAGAGCAATACGACAATGGAACCAATTACCTGGGGATGTGGTGGGCTCTCCCACACTGGAGGCATCCAGGACGAGGCTGGACAGCCATCTGTTGGGGATGCTCTGACTTGGATTCCTGCCCTGAGCAGGGGGTTGGACTCGATGGCCTTGTGGGCCCCTTCCAACCCTACTATTCTATGATTCTATGACCTAAATCAAATCCCTTATGAATATACAGTGGAGGTGAGGAATAGATTTATGGGATTAGACCTGATAGACAGAGTGCCTAAGGAACTATGGACAGAGGTCCGTAACATTGTTCAGGAAGCAGCAACTCAATCCATCCCCAAGAAAAAGAAATGCAAGAAAGCAAAGTGGCTGTCTGATGAGGCTTTCCAAGTAGCTGAGGAAAGAAGGGAAGTGAAAAGCAAGGGAAAAAGGGGAAGATATACCCAACTGAATGCAGATTTCCAGAGAATAGCAAGGAGAGACAAGAAGGCCTTCTTAAATGAACAATGCAAAGAAATCGAGGAAAACAACAGAATGGGAAAGACTAGCGATCTCTTCAAGAAAATTGGAGATCTCAAGGGAATGTTTTGTGCAAAGACGGGCATTATAAAGGACAAAGAAGGCAGGAACCTAACAGAAGCAGATGAGATTAAGAAGAGGTGGAAAGAATACACAGAAGAACTATACAGGAAAGATCTTAATGTCCCTGATAGCCATGATAGTGCGCTCACTGAACTTGAGCCGGACATCCTAGAGAGTGAAGTCAAGTGGGCCTTAGGAAGCATTACTAACAACAAAGCTAGCGGAGATTACAGTATTCCAGCTGAGCTATCTAAAATCCTAAAAGATGATGCTGTTAAAGTGCTGCAGTCAATATGCCAACAAATTTGGAACACTCAGCAGTGGCCACAAGACTGGAAAAGGTCAGTTTACATTCCAATTCCAAAAAAGGGCAATGCCAAAGAGTGTTCAAACTACCGCACAATTGCGCCCATTTCACATGCCAGCATTGTTATGCTCAAAATCCTACAAGCTAGGCTTTAGCAGCATGTGAACCAAGAACTACCGGAAGTACAAGCAGGGTTTCGAAGAGGCAGAGGAACTAGAGATCAAATCGCCAACATTCGCTGGATCATGGAGAAAGCAAGAGAATTCCAGAAAAATGTCTATTTCTGCTTCATTGATTACGCTAAAGCCTTTGATTTTGTGGATCACAACCATCTGTGGCAAATTCTGAAAGAGATGGGAGTACCAGACCACCTTTCCTGTCTCCAGAGAAACCTGTACGAGGGTCAAGAAGCAACAGTAAGAACCGGACATCGAACAACCAATTGGTTCAAAATTGGGAAAGGAGTACGACAAGGCTGCATGTTGTCACCCTGCTTATTTAATTTATATGCAGAGTACATCATGAGAAACGCCGGGTTGGATGAATCACAGGTCAGAATTAAGAATGCCGGGAGAATGATCTCAGATATGCAGATGATACCACCCTAATGGCAGAAAGCGAAGAGGATCTAAAGAGCCTCTTGTTGAGGGCGAAATTGGAGAGTGCAAAAGCTGGTTTGAAACTCAACATGAAAAAAAACTAAGATCATGGCATCTGGCCCTATCACTTCCTGGCATATAGAAAGGGAAGAAATGGAAGCAGTGACAGATTTTGTTTTCTTGGGCTCCGAGATCACCGCAGACAGTGACTGTAGCCATGAAATTAAAAGACGCTTGCTCCTTGGGAGGAAAGCTATGGCACACCTAGACGGCATAGTAAGAAGCAGAGACATAGAATCATAGAATCATAGAAACATAGAATAGTAGGGTTGGAAGGGGCCTACAAGGCCATCGAGTCCAACCCCCTGCTCAATGCAGGAATCCAAGTCAGAGCATCCCTGACAGGTGGCTGTCCAGCCTCGTCTTGAATGCCTCCAGTGTGGGAGAGCCCACCACCTCCCTAGGTAATTGGTTCCATTGTCGTATTGCTCTAACAGTCAGGAAGTTTTTCCTGATGTTCAGCCGGAATCTGGCTTCCTGGAACTTGAGCCCATTATTCCGTGTCCTGCACTCTGGGATGATCAAGAAGAGATCCTGGCCTTCCTCTCTGTGACAACCTTTCAAGTACTTGAAGAGTGCTATCATATCTCCCCTTAGTCTTCTCTTCTCAAGGCTAAACATGCCCAGTTCTTTCAGTCTCTCTTCTTAGAGCTTTGTTTCTAGTCCCCTGATCATCTTTGTTGCCCTCCTCTGAACCTCTCCAGTTTGTCTGCATCCTTCTTAAAGTGTGGTGCCCAGAACTGGACACAGTACTCCAGATGAGGCCTAACCAGTGCTGAGTAGAGGGGAACTAGTACTTCCCGGGATTTGGAAGCTATGCTTCTATTAATGCAGCCCAAAATGGAATTTGCTTTTTTTGCAGCCACATCACATTGTTGGCTCATATTCAGCTTGTGATCGACAACAATTCCAAGATCCTTCTCGCTTGTAGTGTGGTTGAGCGATGTATCCCCCATCTTGTAACTGTGAATTTGGTTTCTTTTTCCTAGGTACAGAATTTGGCATTGATCCCTATTAAATGTCATTCTGTTGTTTTCTGCCCAGCGCTCCAGTCTATCCAGATCACTTTGAATTTTGTTTCTGTCTTCCAAATTATTAGCTATCCTGCCCAATTCTGTGTCATCTGCAAATGTGATTAGCACTCCCTGCACCTCCTCCTCCAAGTCATTAATAAAAATGTTGAAGAGCACTGGGCCCAGGACTGAGCCCTGCAGTACCCCGCTCATTACCTCTCCCCAGTTTGAGAAGGTCCCATTGATAAGCACTCTTTGAGTCCGATTCTGTAGCCAACTGTGGATCCACTGGATCGTTGTTTCATCTAGCCCACTTTGAGCTAGTTTGCTCATCAGGATATCATGGGGCACTTTTCGAAAGCTTTGCTGAAGTCGAGGTATATGATGTCTACAGCATTCCCACAGTCTACAAGGGAGGTTACTTGATCAAAAAATGAGATCAGATTCGTCTGGCAGGACTTGTTTTTGACAAATCCATGTTGGCTTCAAGTAATCACTGCATTGTTTTCAAGGTGCTTCCAGATGGATTGCTTTATAGTCTGCTCCAGAATTTTCCCAGGGATTGATGTCAAGACTGAAAACTCACTGGAAAAGACCCTGATGCTGGGAAAGATTGAAGGCAAAAGAAGAAGGGGACGGCAGAGGATGAGATGGCTAGATAGCATCACCAATGCAATGAATATGAACTTGAGCACACTCGGGGAGAGAGCGGAGGACAGGAAGGCCTGGCGTGCTATGGTCCATGGGGTCACGAAGAGTCGGACACAACTTAACAACTGAACAACAACAACAATCCTAGTAAATTGTTAGCCATGATGGCCATTGGTAATGAGTAGTTTTCACCAAAACCCCCTCCTGAATGGTGTAAAGAAATAGCCAAAAATACTTTTTGCCCAATTAGGGCCCAAGAATCTCAAATTGATCAGAAAAGAGCCATAATGCATTGAATTAATTGTGGGGAGCATTTCTGAAAGATGCAGAACAGACTGTGCAAAACCGGTCAAGTCCTGCATGAAAAACAAAGGCAAGCCCTGCTCTAGGGGGCCCCCGTTGTGGTACATCAGAATATAGGGGTTTGTCACAAGTACCAAGACCCTTTTCACATGCATTGCTACCAAGCCGGGTATACCTGTGCGGCTGCTGATTTAATTTTGCTTAGATACAGAATTTTCCATTTGTCTGTGTCGAAGATCATTTTGTTAGTTTCAACCCAGTTTCCCATTCCATCAAGGTCATTTTGAATTTTATTCCTGTTTCCTACAGTGTTACCTATCCTTCTCAGTTTTGTATCATCCGCAAATTTGATCAGGATTCCCTCCACCCCTTCATCCAAATCAGGGTCAGGGAACCTTTGTTTCAGCCCTTCCATATTTGCTGCCCACTGTTTTGTTAATGCGTGGAGAGCAGGGATGGGGAACATGTGGCTGATTTGTCCAGATGTTGCTGGACTGTCTGCAACTCCCATAATCTCCCACTGGCTAGGGCTGAAGGGGGCTGCAGTCCAACAACATCTGGAGAGCTTCATGTGCCCCGTCCCTGGGACAGAGCCCCTTGCAAGGCTGGCAAGAGCCAAGGGATCACTGTGGCTGTCAGAGGCAACTGTCAAGCAGGGGGGAGACCCTGGTCTTCTCCACACCAGGCTTTTTACCCTGCAACTTACTGGAGCTTCTGCTTTCAGATTCTTTGCGGGATTAAGATGTGCTCCTTACACGGGCTGACACACGCTTTTTTTCTGGTTCTTCCTTTGTCTGCAAGTTCTACATGTTTCATTATACAGCCACTAGATGGCACTGTATTATAGTGGAGCTGTGTAATTTCACATGGCCATTAAAGTGGATTAACATTTATTACTGCACCATCCCCAATCTTTAAAAAACCCGGATAAAGGTCAGAAAGTGCAGGAGAAGCCCTGGAGGTTGCCAATGTTATGTGAAGGACCCGCAAACTTCCCTGAGTGACCAATCACAAGTGTTCAATAAAAGCCTTGTGTAGAAATGCTCCCTGAGCCAGGAAACCCAGGGCTCTGAAGTTGCGACCTGCCGTAGTGAGTTGCCACAGACTGTGTTTGCTCAGGCTTTGGTGGGAACCCTCTTCAGGATCAGAATGGAATCAGGGTGTGCAACATCAGTCCCTATGATTGGCAGGCAGCATGAAGCACCTGGATTGGCCGGGCCTGCTATAAATACTAGGAATCCAGTCTTTTGCCTTTGCCTAGTCAGCAGAGCTCCTTGCTGTAGTGTAAGCTCCAGCTTTTCTATAGGGTAGCCATGTGTCCTCTTTTACAGAGGACAGTTCTCTATTTGAAGGGATGCCAGAGGATCGTCCTCCATTTGAGGCTCTCCTTAAGGGTTGTTGCATCCAGAGGGTGTCCTCTATTGGAAGGGCCACCCAGTCCAATTCCAGTTTAAAGATAAAGAACCCTCAGAACTGTTGCCCATCAAGGATTAGCACTTGGAGAGCAGATGGAACAGGCAGGCAGGTGTCCTGGTCACGGTCTTCACACTATGGTGAGATGCACTGTATTTCTATTGAAACTATAATAAGTATTTCTAAATTTGCATTTATACCTTATTTATTTATTACATTTATATCCCGCCTTTTCTCCTCCTTAAGGAACCCAAGGCGCCATACATAATCCTCCTCTCCATTCTTTCCTCACAACACCAATCCTTGTTGAGAGTCTGTGACTGGCCCAGAGTCACCCAGTGAGCTTCCATGGCCAAGTGGGGACTAGAACCCGGATCTCCCAACTCCCAGTCCAACACTCCAGCCGCTACACCACACTGGCTCTCAAACTCATACATGTGAGTTAACATGTGCAAATCCTCCCCCCGCTTTTTCTTTTGGTGATGCTCTTTTTCAGCACTTGCCACCCTAACCCCTCCCCAGGCCTAGACTCAGGGATGGGCACCTATGGTCCCAGAGCGGCTTCTCTTTTCTGGAGCTGGGAACAGTCTGGCTGCCACCACCTCTAATGAGACCTCGGAACAAACCTTTGACAGCCTCAGCAGCCAGTTCCGCTGGGAACTTCAGCCATCCAGCATCCGTTCTCATTCCATGTCCCACACTGCAGCTGGAACTAGGACAAGTTTTCTGCTTGTCTGCTGCCTGATCGTCTTTGAAAGGGAGCAGATTCCCCTGGCCAGGCCTCCTCTGTTGCTTTCAATTATTCTGCCTCACCTTGGGATAGTAAGGAAAAGAGTCCCACTTCTTTGCAAGCCGCGGAGAGGGAGGCAAGGCCTGGTCACCATGTCGGCTGGCACAGCACAAGCAACTGGGACCTCAGGGATCCGCTTTAATAGGGGGAATCGCCAAAGCCACTCGCCCACCAGAGAAAGGGCTGCAACCAGACTTCACAGGGACGTTTCATGCTGGTTCCTGGAGAGGCTCACAGTTTCTTGCAAGTTGCACATGCTGGATCTGGATAGTACAACTGTACAGGTGCCGGCCAAACACCTGGCCCGAGCCCTGGGGAGAAACTAAACACGGAAACAGTGACTGGGGCACAGGCGGGGCTGGGGGGAAGCTTGGCAAGGGATGAGGCTGATCTCTGGGGCCACGATGAAAGAACACCGAGGAGCCGCTGGATTTTAAGGAGGCTCTGCCGGGATTTGAGAAGCTACAGGCGCTTGAAACAACAAAGAAGGCACGAGATAATGGAACAATGAAATAAACAAAAGCTGTCACATTGTTAGAAGGGAGAGGCGCCTGTGTTGTTTTATCCATTTAGCACGGAGAGTGGAGCTATCTGTTGCAAGGGAAATGCTGGATTCCCAACCCTGTATTTTTCTTAGAAGGCAAGGTGCGCGCGCGCGGGGGGCGGGGGGGGGGGAAATCACAGCCTACCTTCTCACCGCCATGGTCACCAGCTGCTCTTTCCCCTCCTTCTCTTCCTCATTGTTGCTCCCACTTGCTAGCTTGACAGGCAGAGAGGCAGGGAGCAAGGAGGCCGGGGTGTCTGCTGTTCCTCCCCCTCACCACCACTGTTGTTTGGGCTAGAGCAAGAGGCAGGTGAAGAAGCAAGTTGAAATGGCAGAGGAGCAAGCCCTGGGGGCTCTTGTCTGTGGGTCCCTGCTGGGGTGTGGGCCCCCAGCAATGCAATGTAAAAGCGGCAAGCCTCATGCTCAACCTGCATGCTTGTAAATAGGGCTTCTCTACATGTGGCTTTTACCCTGTGATCCAGATTGGCCACTCATGGAAGTTTGCAGTTCCTTTACATGACATCATCAACCTCCAATGCCTCTCCTGTGCTTTCTGACCATTTCCGCAGCTTTATTTGAAACAGAGATAATGAGCTATTAAAACTGATTTGAATTTGTCTGTGTAAAGAGAGAGCTACACTATAACAGCAGTGCCATCTAGTGGCTGTATAATGAAACATATAGAACTTTTAGATAAAGGCAATCCCTGGAGGAGGAGGAGGAGGAGGAGGAAGAAGAAGAAGAAGAAGAAGAAGAAGAAGAAGAAGAAAGAAGAGGAAGTGCATGTGAAGGAGTCGGTCTTAATCCTGCAAAGGACCTGTAAGCAGAAGCCCCTGTAAAGTTGCAGGATAAAAAGCCTGGTGAGAAGAAACCCAGAAACACAAATATTACAAAATGCCAGTAAGCCTCCAGTTCCCTCATTCAAAGGAAACCAAAACCTCAGGTAAATGCTTGTACCCCTGGACTTCTCATCACTTGAAGAATTGAGCTCGTAACGGACGCTCCTGTGGCTGTGCCTTGCAGAAACAGAGACCAGTGATGGGCCAGTTGTCTTTTCAGGGAACTATGTCCTCCATTCCTATTATGGAACTCAGTGGAGGCTCATGACTCTGATGTCAGTGGGGTGGTGAATCTGCTCTGGGTTTCAGTCAGAACTCTAAAGGAGCTCTCCAAGGTGCTTTGCATGGATAGCTTGGATAGCTTCTTTCTGACTGAAACTTGGAGCAAATTCGCCACTCCACTGACATTGGAGCCAGCAGCCTCCACTGATGGACCCCCCCCCCAATAACCTTCTGAAAGAGGCCCCCAGTGTCCTTGAGAACTGAGTCTGGAATCCACTGAGGTAACACAGCAGAAACAAACGCTGGAAAGGAAATGTGTTCAGGGGCTATTGGCCAAATAAACTCTAACCCTGATGGGTTCTAAACCAATAATCTCAACTACTGTACTTCTGTAGGGCCCTGCCCTTGAACAGCATCATTACCTGGGAATGCTGGGGGTGGGGAATCAAGTTAGGAAACATGAATTTGGATTTCCAGTGAGGGGCAGCCTTATCATGCAGCGGCAGCAAAAACAAGAGTCTTGTAGCACCTTAAGGACCAACACATTTATTTTCATTTGCGAGCCAACGCAAATGGAGGGACGGTGCCTGAGAATTATTTTGGCCAGATTCTTTTCAGAGTCTCACCTCGGCAACGTTCTACCCGCCAGAGGAAAACCTGCTGTCATTTTCCTTGGTGCCACTCCCCAGTAAAAGCTACTAGTTTCTTCAGGCGACAGCTTAGTGCAGAATACTTTGAAACTGGGGGTTCTGATCTTCCTGCCAGCCGGACTAAATGTTGATGTTGCAATAAAATAAAATAATAATAAAATAAAATAAAATCAGAGTCGCCAAGCCCATTTGGAGTTCCACCTGTGCATGGCCACTCCGTTTAATCAGAGACAGTACAGCCTCTTGGTTGGGGGGGGGGGCTAGGAGGGAGGCAATGGTGGGATTAGGCTAGGGCAGCCTTCCCCAACCTGGGCGCCCTCCAGATGTTTTGGACAATAACTCACATCAGCCCTGCCAGCCTAGCCAATGGTCAGGAAGGCTGGGAGTTGTTGTCTAAAACATCTGGAAAGCTCAAGCCGCTGTTCTAACACTGTTCTGACAGTCTGCAGACTGTGTGACCTACTGCCAATGGGGGAAAAGAGTGAATGGGGAGGGGGGAAGGGGCAGCCCACCCCATGACCATGTCACTGGCAGGTCCCAGCCGTGTCACAGAGGCGCGCCAACATGGGGGGGCAGGGCAAACTGCAGCTGAACCACCCGGGAACCACTTTAAGTAAAAAATATGGACTAAAATGCAGCTTTTCAAGAGGGCAGCTGCAGGTTGGCTGTGGATTGGAGGCAGCGTCATCTGTCGCAAATGACCCCTATGTGCTCTCCCTTCGCCTTAAACCAGCCATGTAGATTGGCTCCTGGCGTTCTTATGCTGTCTGGGACATGTTGTGCCCCTCTCTTTCATGCGCTCTCCAGCCAAAGCCTGGCACGGGAACCATTGGCATTGCCCCGCGATAACTCGCTCTTCTCAACATTCCATAACAAATTGGGTCTTGCTCTTCCTTGTGCATCTGTGTCTGCACAGACACACACATCAACGCAGCTGCCTACATTTTGAGACTCTCCTTGGGGGCGTGGCTGGGGATGCCGTCCTAATAAGTGCCTGCACTTCAGAATTTACCACTGCACCACTGGTGATGGGAAAACCTTCCGCCTATCATGCTGCTGTTAAATATTCAGGGACCTTTCCTGAAGTAAAGATGGTAACCAGTGGAGGCTGGTGGCTCCGGTGTCAGTGGAACGGTGAATCCACCCTGGGTTTCAGTCAGAACCGGTCAGAACTCTAACGGAGCTGTTCAGGCTGCACCTTGGAAGCACCTTTCGAGCTCTGACTGGTTCCAGAGGAAACCTGGAGCGGATTCACCGCTGCACTGGCACCGGAGCCACCAGCCTCCACTGATGATAACTCTCCCAGAACTGCAAGATGAAATAAGTCTGTGAACAGAAGACTTCTTCTGGGCTGAGTTTTTGTGGGAGCAAAATCCTCACACAGAGATGTGGCCGGCAGCCACAGAGTTCTCTTCCAGATCACCAGATGATCGCTCAGCATTTGTCTGATTCAGAGAGATGCAAAGGACTACCCACGTGGAGAGAGGAGAACAAGCTGGGGAATTAATGACTTTGTTAATATCAGCAAGGAATCCAGGCACATCCATCTGCATATTAGTCGAGCTCCTCAAGCCTGTGATTCATTAATTGGTTAAAATAATTATGCCCTGCTTTTCTCCCAGTACGGGAACTTAAGAAGGCTAACAGCAGAGAGAGAGAGAGAGAAATTATCAAGACAATGTCAGACAGCATGATCAAAACCTTGCAATGGTAGAATCAGTGCTTCAGCATCCACCAAAGCCTCTCTACAGTGCAGTCCTAGGTGTGGTTACTCGGAAGAAGGCCCCATGGTGTCTGGCGGTCCTTACTCCCGGAAGAGTGTGTGCAGAATTACAGCTTTGAAGACTCAGGTCTTCATCAGGCACTGCAAGGCAGATGGGCCCTTCCAGACAAGGCTTCTACTGCCCCATTTGTGGAATTTTATGGGAAAGTCTGTGCTAAAGAAGCACACAGTATTATGAGGGGGCAGGAAGGTTCACCTTTAAAAGTGAGGCAAGGGTAGGGTGGCCAGGTGTCCTTTTTTCTTTCCCCCCTTTTTTCAGAGGAGAGTCCTCTATTTGAAGGTGTCCTGTATTTGAAGGGCTGTCCAGTCCAAGACTGGTTTAAAAACAAAGTGTCATGTTTGATTGTCCACCCCCTTCCCAATCAGCAAAACAGAGACTTAAACTATTATGGCTTTATTACGCTAAAAGCAAGCCATTCCACAACGCACACGCTGTCAAACTGCCCCAGGCTCTAAACAACTGTTCTATGATCTCTATTAGGGAAGACAACCCACAGGCTAGTGAATTTGCTGACAGTTTGCCTGTGGACACTGCTGGTCACACTTGCCTAACGGTGATGCCCTTCCCTTAGGGCGGCTCCCTTCTACATTGGCTTCTAAGAGTGGCCATCCTGGCAGAGCTTCTTAGCCCCGTCCCCATTTCCGCCCCCTTCTACTTGCGAGGCATTCTGGCGTCTCTCAAGTCACGCCTCTCTTCCTTCTCAGAAACTTGGGTTCCTATGGTGGGCAGGGGAGGTGGTGACTTGGCCTTGGCCATGTGTTTGTCAAGGCTTTGGGAAGATTCTGTCCCATCTCCTGGGGCCTCTGGGAGAGGTTCTGCCCCCATTCTCTGATCTAGCTGTTTCAGCTCTGATTCTGAATCAGAGTCCTCAGAAATCTCAAGGGGCCTGGGCTCAACCCTGGCACAAGAAGAAGGGAGAGTAGCAGGGGCCTGGAAGTTGACCATCAATGGTTAGCAGCATCTGGACAGCAGACCAAGCAGTCACACAGGTCATGATGCAGTCCAACATATCTGGAGGGCACTGGGTGGGGGAAGGCTGCCGTATGGGCCCAGGATACAAAAGACGGCCTCCTACCATACAATCCTGCACACCCACTGAATTAATCAGTGGGGACAGTGGGGGCGGGGGGGGGACATGGATGTGCTGGTGGTGCAGCAGCAGAAATGGCGGGCAACCCTGTGGGTGGCAAATGGAGGCACGTGATTCGCCGCCACTCCTCCTCTGCCACCTGTGCCATGTGGCTCAGGGCAGGGCTGGTCCTGGCAGATATTTATTTATTTACTTACAACATTTGCATACCGGTCCGCATCTAAACAGATTCCAGGGTGGTGAACAACAAGAGATAAAATGAACCAAAGTTAAGAAGAATGAAACATGATATTAAAATTATCCTTTAAAAACAGAGTGCCAATAAAACTGAGGCTGGTTAGTCAAAGAGGGCTTCTTGGAAAAGAGCTGTTTTAGGAGGCACCGAAAACAACCCAGTGTTGGCACCTGCCTGACCTCCAGAGGCAGGGAGTTCCATAGGACAGGAGGCTGCACACTGAAGGCTCTTCTCCGGGTAGACTCCAGTCGGGCCGTAAGTCCATGTGGAACCCCAGGAGCAAGCCCTCCGATGACCTCAGTGACCAGGTAGGTTGGGAAAGAAGGCGGTGCTCTCTCAGGTATCGTGGTTCCAAGTTGTTTAGAGTATTGTACGCTAGCATCAAAACCTTAAATCTGGCCTGGTAGCGAGCCAGTGCCGTTCCCTCAGCAAAGACGTTGTGTGCTAAAAAGAGGCAGCTCCTGACAACAGCTGAGCTGCTGCGTTCTGCACTAACTCCAGCTTCCGGAGCAGCCTCAAGAGCAGCCCCATGAAGGGTGCATTGCAGTTATCCAGTCTTGAGGTTACTGGTGCCTGTACCAGTGTGCCCAAGCTAGCCCTGGCCAGGAGAGGCCAACCAGCTGAAACTGGTCAAAGGCACTGTGAGCTGCCATGGATATGTGAGTCTGGTGCTGATACTGCTATCCTTTAGGCACCCGGCTAAAACTGCCCTGTTCTCCCAGACCTTGGATGGTACTTCATATCAATCTGCTGCTCATCTCTGCTTTATGTGCTTTGGCTTCTTGGCCATGCTGTTTTTCATTTGTTTGTGGCGGCATTTTCTATTGTCTTTAGATTGAGTTGTGAGCCACCTTGACAGCCCTCTGGGGTGGAAAGGCAGCAGAGAGAAATGTTTAAATGAACCACCTTTCCCCAAACCCCAGGGTTTAATCTGAGCCAGGGTCCAGCCCCAAAATGTCTTTTCAGTATCAGGGCTAAGCTTTAATAAAAAGGAAGTAGAGAGTGCCTCTGTGCATATGTGAAGTGTAATTGTTTCACCACTGGGCATCATAATTAACCTCCATATTTCTGGGGTTAGAGGTAAGGGCTTCTTGGTTATGGGGTGCAGCTTTCTGGAAGGCTTGAATCCCAGCACTTCTCTTATTAGAATCCCAGCTCACCTCCTACAATTCCATACATTGCTCATTTCCTCTTGCAAATTATATGCAGTCTGTGTGACTGCAGTAACCCAGTCTAGCATCGCTAATTTCTCCACATACATGCTGATCAGAGCTAGGGTTCTATATATTTTAAATTGTTTTATTGTGTGCTGTTTGGTTTTAATTTTTGTGAACCGCCCAGAGAGCTTTGGCTATTCGGCAGTATAAAAATGAATGAATGAATGAATGAATGAATAAATAAATAAAGTAAGTAAGTAAGTAAGTAAGTTAGCAACTGACCAGGGAAAACCCAATCTGGCTCTGCTCTAGACCTTTAACAGCAACCTGATTTATAAAAATAATCAAGTGAAACTTTTCGTGGAATGAAGATTAAGTATTATCATCTGCGGAATCCAGATCCAGCTGCTTGTAAAGGCATAGGAGCAGGGAACTATATCAACATTGGTAACCCTAGAAACAACCCGGAGAGGCTTCTGGATGCGTGTTCCAGCAAGAAATTCCATTAATGGAGCAGCCAAATGAACAGGAGCTCCTGGGCTGCATCCAATTCTCTGATAAGCACATCAACACTGGTGTGGTTTTTCCTCTTGCTGCTGCTGGCAGACCGTGACAAATTGAGCAGAGCTCTGTTGAGATTGCTGGGGAGATTAAAGTAATTGTTTAATTATTGGGAAGTGATTGTCTCCACCTTCTCGGGGGAGCTATTCCTGGAGGCCTCCTCCAGTCTGAATTAGATCCAATGAGTGGCTCAGGAGAAAAAGGAGGCCACTCACCCCTCTTTGAGTCTTCTCAGTGCATGTCTCCATTGCATGTTTTTGCACACCAAAAGCTGCCTGCAGGCCTCACAGAGCCAAGGCTCGGCGACCCGTTGTGGGATCTGTTGTGTCTTGTGGGCCATTATCGCAATGACAATGAATTAGGCACCAACTCAGCTGGGAAGCTTTGTTGTGAGCAGTTGTTCAGCAGCTGGAAGAAGGCGCTATCATTTGAACAGCAGAGGAGTCATCCATGCCGCATAATGGATGCTGCCGCTGCTGCACTTTTGCTTATGTTTGCAAATGTGAGTAGCAACCTGAAAGTTTCCTTATCTTTTGACAGGATTGCCACTGTTAACGATAGATATGTATGAAATAAGTGAAGAAGGCAATTCCAGGGGATTTGCCCCTGGACCAACACACATGCAGAATGACTGGTAAAATCCGGGGTGAACCAATGATAAATGACCATATGCCATTTTTGTGTGACCCTGTGCTCTCTTTCTTCTTCTTCTTCTTCTTCTTCTTCTTCTTCTTCTTCTTCTTCTTCTTCTTCTTCTTCTTCTTCTTCAGCAATGATATCCTTTGTTTTGGTTATGAGTAACTGGTCACCCTACAAGGTAGTCAGACCCCCCCCCCCTTTCAGGGTCTTCTTCTTTTTGAAAGGTGGCATTAAAGGCCCACTCCAGGTGGCTAGGAAATCCGGCTGCCACAATATGCTTTGGAAAAGGGGCTAGAATGCCCCCCCGGGACAGAACGGTCATATTGGCATCAAGATGGCAGTCCTGAAAAACCTGCAGCCCACCAAGTCAGATGCAGTCCATCAGCTGTGTATTGGGGGCTTGACACTCCCTTCCCTCTGTTTTTGGGGTCCCAGGGAGGTAGTCTGAGTAGACAAGACTGGGTTAGATGGGTCATGATAGACACTGCAAGGTAGTTTCATCATTCCTTTTATCTCCGAAGTTCAGGCTTCAAGTGCCGATGCCTATCTAGCTAGAATGGCACCATCCACACACAAGAAGGAGATATCAGTAGACTTGGAGGAATCCCAACTTTTGCAGAAATGCAAAAAAAGAAAAAAGAAAAAGAGGAGTCTTTAGGGGAAGAAATGCTCCTTCCTTGTCCTCCTTGACCTCACAGTGGCTTTTGATACCGTTGAAAACGGTATCCTCCTGGACTGCCTGGAGGGGTTGGGCATTGGAGACACCATATTGCGGTGGTTCCGGTCCTTCCGCTCCGGCAGATACCAGAGAGGAAGAGGAGAGGAGGTTTTGGACCCACGGCCACTCACTTGTGGGGTGCCACAGGGTTCCATCCTCTCCCCGATGCTATTTAACATCTATGTGAAGCCGCTGGGGGCTATCATCAGGAGGTTTGGGGTGCGGTGTCATCAATATGTGGATGACACGCAGCTCTACCTCTCGTTCAAATCTTCACCAAGGTTGGCCGTAGAATCCCTGTCCAAATGTCTGGAGATGGTGAGTGGCTGGATGGGGAGGAATAAGCTGAAGCTGAACCCTGACAAGACCGAGGTACTTTTGGTGGGAGACAAGAGGAGGTTGGGGGATGTTGACCTGGTGTTGGATGGGGTACAGCTACCCTTGAAAGACCAGGTCCGCAGCCTGGGGGTCATTTTAGACTCCCAGCTGTCCATGGAGGCTCAGGTGTCAGCTGTGAGCTGGACAGCGCTGTACCAACGCCATCTGATACGGTGGCTGCGCCCTTACCTTCCCGACCATCTGCTCCCATCAGTAGTACGTGCCCTGGTCTCCTCTCGTTTAGACTACTGTAACGTGCTGTACGTGGGGTTATCCTTGAAGACGGTTCGGAAGCTGCAGCTGGTACAGAACGCGGCGGCTCACCTGATTAAAGGCAGCCGCCGGCGAGATCACATCACTCCAGTGCTGAAGGAGTTGCACTGGTTACCTTTTGTTTTCCGGGCCAAACTCAAGGTGTTGGTTTTGACCTTTAAAACCCTATATGGTTCCGGCCCAGCCTATCTTAAGGAGCACCTCCAGCAGCACCAGACAGGCCGCTTAACAAGATCAGCCTCGGATGGCCTTCTCTCTGTCCCATCAGCCAGGACAGCTAGACTGGTGGGGACGAGGGAGAGGGCCTTCTCTGTGGTGGCCCCCACTCTGTGGAACTCCCTCCCTAGGGAACTCCGCCATGCCCCCTCTTTAATGAGCTTCTGCCATGCATTAAAAACGTGGTTGTTCAGGCAGGCATTTGGGGTGGGTTAGGGTATTTTTAGAAATATGATGTTTTTAATGTAGAATTTTATTGTTTTGAACTGTTCTGTTGTTGTACATTGCCCAGGGTGGCTGGGTGGCCAGCCAGATGGGCGATTAATAAATCAAAATAAATAAATAAATAAATGGAATGTAAGCAGGGGAACCCCCAAAACAGCTTAATGCAGGCGGAGTTGCTCAGTAGCCAAAGAGTTCTGACAGTTTGAGGGTGGGGTACAAACAAACAGGGTGGGGGATGAAATGGAGTATATGGAATCCTGAACAGTTAAAGTGTAACCATCCAGCCACACATTGGGCTGAGAGAGAGAGCAATGGGGGGACATTTTGTGCTAATTACCATAGAGTGTGTGGCATTTTCGTGCTCTCATTGGCGACCATTTCCCTAGGATCGTTCCTTCCCCCTCTTTCCGTGTTATCTGTCCCCTGCCATTCCAATGCCTTGCATCCCTGCCAGGGATCACACTGATTCCCCCCACCCCCCCAGCCAGAAAATGAATTATCTCTCAGCAGGTTTCAAAAGGATGAAGACAAAGGGAGGCATAATCAATAATGGTACGAGCGCACGTTAAAACAGCATGTGCAGAAAAAGATAAAGACCACAGCACAGGGGGTCTCCATTACACTCCCTCCCTCTGCTGAGAAGTAGCAGCTGTGGGGGTGAACTCGACTTCTCTGCTGATTGTCCTTTGTTCAGAGCAGGCAAGGAGGCTCTGCAGGTGGCCAATTGAGCCTGTGTAGGAATCGTAGCCACGCAAAGTTGGAGAGCGGCCCATTTGCTACGTCCAGCTTCTCACCATCATCAGATGCCATGGGGAAAGGAGAAGTCATCCCCCAGTGCATTTGTGGCCACCTTCCCCAGCCAGGTGTCCTCCAGATGTGTTGGGCTACAGATGCTGGCTGGAGGCTGCTGGGGGTTGTAGTCCGATGCACATGGAGGGAGCCTGGTTGGGGAAGGCTGATTTGCTGTAATAATGACGCAAACCCATGGCATTCATTTCCCTGCCATTCCCACAAAACCGAATCTAGTCTGGTCAGGAAGACTCGAACACTAGTCTCTGAAGCATCCATGGAGGCATATGCAAATCCGGGTCTGGAGGACAGGCAGCAGGGCAGGGGGAGCGGGAATGGGAAAGCGCTGAGTGAGGGAAGGGTCATGAACCCTCCTCCTACCTAATCCTTTCCCACTGGAAACCTTGCCCTTCCAGGCCAGTGGAGTGGGGTGGTGCACATGCCTTGAAGATATGCTGTACCCCCCCACACAGCCTCTACTGATCCCTCAAAAGATGCTGCCTTTTCTCTCTTGCTGCCCCTTCTGCCTAGAATTGTCTCCCTGAACCCCTTTGTCTTGCTGCCACTGCTCTCTCTCCTCCATTGAATTCCTCCTCAAAACCCACTTGAGTACACCCCTTAGTAGGGATTCTATAAAATCCAACCTGTCTGTCTTTCGAGGATTGGCAGGCACCTTTCATTCTGTCCTCTGCCCATAGACGGATTCAGATTTTTTTGTTTCCGAATTTGTCCAAATATGCATTTACGCAAATACATGTGTGTGAAAATGCGCAATTCCCCCAAATGCTCATTTTCATGCTTTAGCCTATGGGGGAAATGTGCATTTTTGGCCAGGTTGTTTTTATTTTGCGTATTTTTCTACAATGAAATTTGTGCAAAATTGTGATGGTTAGAAAACTGGTCCGCAAGTCTGCAGAATCCAGCCAACAGGGGAGAAGCAGGTCTGCTGTGGAATCTGTGGATCGGATTCATGAAAATCTGAACTCATTTGGTTCCATTACGGATTTCTCTGACATGCCCACCCCTTAGACCCCCTAACTCTACTTACCATGACTGAGCTTCACTACTCATTGCTGCATATTCTTCCCCTGTTTACCCGTATCTCTGCCTCCTTTCCATTCGTCTGTTGCAGACCTCAACATTTTGGGGCACATCCAACATTTTTGGGTGTTGTGGATGCTCTCATAAAATGGCTGCCATGCCCCCCTCATGGTTTGCCCATTCAAAAAATGGCTGCCATGGTGAGTGTGGCCAGTCACAGAACATCAATTTCCCAGAAGGCAAGCTGGTGAGTCTAAAAGGAAAGTTGCTTGCCCAAGAACCTAAGTACAAGGCAGAGGTTGGGGTCTGAGCGTCAAAACACAAAATCACAATTTTTTTCTGCTCCAACACCCATTTTCCAGAAGGCAAACTAAGGAGGCTCAGAGGCAAATGACCAAGAAAATGAGTACAAGGTGGGTGGGGGAGCTTCTGAGAACCAAATGCCAAATCACATATTTGCCCTCACAAAGCACAATGTGAGAAGGCAAACTGGGAAGGCTCAGAGAAATACACACACAAGTAACACACACACACACCTGCCCAGAAAAGGCCCAGGCAAAATACACATCATGCCAAAAGAAATAAACAAACCAGCTCACACACACAGCTTTTCTACATGAGGCTGTTAATCAGCTGTTAATCCACCATATCTACTTTCAGTTTTGTCGCATAACTGAGATCCGAGCACTGTATAAGGAGTGTTTCCTTTCCTGCTTTTCCTCTACATAACCTCTAGGTGGCACTGTGGTATAATAGAATAGCGCAAATACACAAGATGAAATTGCACTTTCTTTCACTTCTACAATTAAATGCCACATTTTCCCTGCTCTAAAAAAACTCACCAAAACTACTGGTTAGACACAGAAGCAAAACTGGAGGGTCACGATGTTGTCTACAGAACCCATAAGCAGCTATGAGTAGGGAATGATGGGTGCATGATAAATGCCTTGTATAGAAAAGCTCACACACCACACACCCAAAATGCCTGGTGGGCACCAAGAGGGGTATCTACAGTCACAGTGGTCCCCGTGGGCATTGTGTTGGAAACCCCAAGATATTCATCCACAAACTATTCAGTGTCTTAGGCAGGGGTCTTTCTTGTTACGTCGTACTTTATCCACTTAACTCAGAGTTGCGAGGGGTTGAACCTGGGACCTTCTGCTTGCAAAACGGGTGCTCTTCTGAGCTCTGGTCCCTCCCAGTATCATTCTGTCCATCAAACACCCACACCCATTCCCCACTGCTTGTTGATGTCTTAGGGCAGCCTTCCCCAACCTGGTGCTCTCCAGATATTTTGAAGTACAACTCCTAGAATTCCTGACCATTAGCCATGAAGGCTGAGGCTGATGGAAATTGTAGTCTAAAACATCTGGAGGGCCCCAGGTTAGGAATGGCTATAGGGTGTTTTTGCTGACTCAGATGGAGATTTCAGCCAGCCTTTGATGCTGTTCCTGTAACAGATGCTTGGTGATGCTGACCTGACCCTTTTTTATGCCCAGATAGCAGGTGAAGCTGACCTGGCCCTTTTCTTGAAGGCTGATGATAGCTCTGCTCATTACTGGGCTGGCTAAAGCCATCTGGCATCAGCTAAAATGATCGGCACCTTTTGTTACACTTGTGTGCATGTCTGTTAACGTGCAGTTAGGCCATTTAAAGTGGAGCATCCTTCTCACTTCAGGTAGGTTTGCTGGGCAAAGGCAACACATCCTGAGTCCATCGATCCAGGAGTTCAGCAGGAAGGCGAGCTGAATCTGAGAGGGATAACGAGAGCCTTGCTGTGACAGGAGCAGGCGGAAGCCACTGTAGAACAGAGTGGAGAGAGTGGCCTGACTGCCAGTTATGTATTTACTGCATTCAGGGTTGATTGTCTCTTGCACATTTATTGGCACATGAAACCAGTGCTGTCCAGGTGCACAATGGTGATTGTTTAATAATTGCTAGAGATTTGCAACCAGGGATCTGCCTTGCTAATTCAAATCAGTATGTGATATTTAGCTTCCGTGGTACCTCTTTGGACTCCCTGCTGTATTTCGGCCCACGGACCTGATCCACACATTATGCAAAATGCGGCGGTAGAATTCTGGGCTGTACTTTTTCAGACTGCAGTCAAAGTGTGTGTGTGTGTGTGTGTGTGTGTGTGCATTGCATTTCTGAATGCTCCCTCATGTAAAAAGCTCCCTGTAGTAAAATGAGCATATCAGGGAATTCTAAGCCATCCTCCCTGATTCACTTGTTTACCACATGCAGGGATTTTATAATGTGGGGAAACATACAGCCTACATTTCTACCCTCTCATTATGTCCCTCATTCCAAACCCCACCCTGGTCTGTCCACTGCCTTCCTGACAACAATAGACATAACTCCTCCAACCCCTAGGCCCTGTGTGAGGTTTTCCCTTCTATCTCTTCTTTTCAGTTCCCTGCCCTCCAACTCTCCCAGTTTACCAAGGCTGTGGTGCTGTTTGGACCCTTTCTTAGTAATCCCCGCCCCCCAAGGACATACCACAAGAATTACTAATAAGTTGTCATCACAGGCAGATCCTGGCATGAACACTCTAGGCTGTCTTGGTACAGCAAGATTCTAAGCTCTGTTCCCAAGGACCTCTCCTTTCAGCCTGGCTCTAGGGGAGGGGCGGGGGGACAGAACCAGTAAAAAGGTAAGCAGTTGCGACTTTCTTGCCCAAAGCCCAGAAAACTCAGACCTTAAGAAAAGTTAATGCATGCTTTTGAAATATCCCAAGAAGACAGGTAGCTTAGCAATCATGCACTCTTGCACATGGGGTAGGTTTTACTGAGAAATTCCCTTCTTCAAGAATGCTGCCAAGTGTCCAGATATATAAAGGGGAAAGGAAAGAAGGAAGGCAACTGTGTGACAAACAGAATTCCAGTGAAGTCAGTCAAGTCAATCTAACTTAGCAAGTTACATGTTACCTTTTGGAGGTGTGTTTTGGGATTCAGAGCATATGCAGAGTTCCTTACTGAGAGGATGATCAGAGAGAGACAGTGAGATCTTTGGTCTGCTGATTAAACATTGCTAGGTAGATGGAGACTCAGAGCAAAGTCTCACATATTTGTGGGAATCTGAGGGGGGCTGATTCAGGTTATGTGGTCCAGCAACCAATAAAGAAGAAAAAGCCTTTGCTTTTTCTTTTTAGATGAAAAATCTAAATCTTTAGAATCACCCGGAAACCTGTGAGTATTGCCCATCAGATAGACACGGGAGAAAAATCTCAGAGGGTGGAATGGTGGCTGAAGGAAATGTACATGCAGCCATGGAAAAAATAGGTACTGGGAACTGCCAGATATGGAAGTTCAAGATGGAAATGGTGCTAGTGAAAGAGGACTTGTGGTAGGTTCTGGAACTGGCTCACCCCGCAGAAAACCCCCAAGACTGGGACAAAAGGGACAGAAAAGCAAGGGCAACAATTGCTCTATCGACTGCTCAAAATGACGAGTTGCTCCACATCAGAAATGAGAAAACAGCTAAGCAAATGTGGGAGGCTCTGTGCAGGGTGCACCAGCCTACCAGCATAAATGCAAAGCTCTTCTTGTAGAGGAAGCTGTTTGTCATGAGGCTTGAGAAAGGGGCCAGCTTGCCAGACCATCTAAATGCAGTCTTGCAGGTTGCTGAGGAGCTGTGGGCAACTGGCTCAGAGGCCCCAGAGGAGGATTCTGTGGCCATCATCTTGTGCAGTCTAGATGACTCCTATGAACCCCTCATAAAAACCTTGGAAACGTGCCCTGAAGCAGAGCTTAAACTGGACTACGGAAATGCCAGGCTGATTAGCAAGTGGAATTGCAGGATGGAAAACATGGCTGACACCTCATGTGAGAGCACAAAGGCTAAGCCAGAGACAAAGACCGCGAGGGAATCAGAACAAGCCCTTAAGGCAAAGACAAGAGAGTGCTACAAATGTGGAGCCAAGACACATTTCAAGAGAGACTGTCCCAAAAACGGCCACAAGGGGGAGCCAAAGAGCAACAGAGGGCAAGGCAGAGTAAACTACGAGCCACAAGGGGCCATTCCTGCCGGTCTGTTTACCTGGAGTAACCAGAGCTCAGGGGCACCACCTAGTTTGGGTGCTGGACTCAGAGCTAGCAGCCACGTGACTAGCCGGAGGGAGTTCTTCGAGGAACTGGATCACCAAAAGCAGGGTTACGTTTGCCTGGCTAATGGGAAACAGATAAAAGTTTCAGGAACAGGAGAAGGCACCACAGACTGTATAGCACCGCCGCATGGTGGGAAAACAAAGCTAACAGACGTCTTGTTTGTGCCAGACCTGGAAGGGATCTTGCTCTCAGTAAGAAAGCTTACTGCAGATGGATCTGTCCTACTTTTCGAAGGGGATGAATGCCAGATCTCCAGAGAAGGAAGGTTGTGGGACAATGCCAGGGTAAGTCTATGTATGAGACCTCTCTGGCAGCAGAGAAGAGGCCAAGAGGGCAGACCACACGCCCCATGACAGTTGCATCCACCTCTGGCACAGACGCATGAGGCACTGAAGCATGGAGGCAGTGAAGGAGTTGGTGACCAAGTCAGGTCAGTAGCGAGGGGATACTTTCAAAGGTATGGGGAGGACTACAATGAAACGTTTTCCCCAGTGGTAAAGGACACCACCATTAGACCAATGCTGAGCATAGCAGCCAACACGGAGATGCAAGTTCAGCATCTAGACATTAAAACAGCATTCCTGTGTGATGAAATAGAGGAAGACCTGTACATGATGCAACCGCCAGGGCTTGTGGATCCAGAAGGGGCAAGAAAAGTGTGCAAACTGCACAAAAACATTTACGGACTTAAGCAGGCCACCAGGGCCTGGAATGAGAAAATTAATGGAGAGGAAAATTAATTTCCCCAAGAGGAAAGCAGACTCCTGCCTCTATACCAGACAGAATGGGGGCAGGTGGGCATACATACTGGTGTATGTGGACGATTTGTTCCTGTGCTATGAGCGGGAAAGCGATGGCACGGAAATTATGCTCAGACTGAAGCAGAACTTTGACATCAAGGACCGGGGTCCAATCTGAGTATACAGGTCAAAAAGGAGGACGATGGGAGCTTCCTCCTTAGTCAGAGACAGAAGATCAAGGAGATGCTGCTGGAGTTTGGAATGGCAGAGGTGGAGGGGGTCAAGACTCCCATGACCACAGATCACCTGAAGAGGTGCGATGACAACATTCCACTGCCAGATCATCCGCAGTGTCAAAGGGCGATTGGTAAGCTGCTCTTCATCGTGACAGTTACCAGGCCAGACATAGCTGCAGCCATGAGTATCCTGAGCAGGAAAGCGGCTAAGCCACCTCAACGCAACTGGAATGAAGTGAAGCGTGTGATGCGCTACTTGAAAGGTACCACACATACAAAGCTCAAACTGCCCAGCAGCACACACGCAGGGCTGATTGGGTTTGTGGATGCAGACGGGGCGGGAGATGAGTCAAACTGCAAGTCCACATCAGGAAACCTGTTCACATACAACGGCAGGACTATCAGTTGGGCCAGTAAGAAGCAGGCAGTTGTGGCCATGTTGTTCTACAGAAGCAGAGTATGCGGCAGCAGCCAGCGCATGTCAGGAAGTGATTTGGCTCAGGCAATTATTCACTGACATGGGACTAGAGAACACGCAAGCCACAGCGCTACATGAAGACAATCAGGGGTGCGTGAAGCTGGCATCGAGTGAGAAGCTGAGACCACGGACCACATTGACGCGAGGCATCACCTGATAAGAGAATTAGTAGAGGAAGGGGTGACTGAAATGAAGTATTGCCTGACTGAAGAAATGGTGGCAGATGTGCTGACAATGCCTCTGCTGGGGAAACTGCACCAGCGCAACCTGACAGGCATGGGATTAGTACATTGCCCTCGAGAAGGGGTGTTGGATGGGCCCCAGGCCATGAGTCATTTAACCTGAACTTGAAGGGTTAATATGTACCTGAGTACAGTGGGAGGGGTCTCTGGGAGATGGTTTTGCCTTTTCCTTGTCTCCTCCCCCTACTCTCCTCTTCCTCCTCCTACTTCCTCCTGCAAGGGATGCTGACCATGAGGCCAACTTACCCTGAGATGTAAGCTTGTTATATCCCTTGTTATATCGCTTGGATCGGTTCTGACGTGGATGAGGTAGTTGATGCAGATCCTGTGGATGTCACTTTGGCTCCTGCTTGTTCAGTGTTGATGGATTCTTTTCAATTTGTGCAGCCTGAGGATGTGGACAGGATCCTTGGAGCGGTGAGAGACACCACATGTATGCTGGATCCTTGCCCCTCCTGGCTTATTAAAGAGGCCAGAGGAGGACTGGCTGAGTGGACAACGGGAGTGGTTAATGCCTCTCTGGAACAAGGCATTGTTCCATTATGCTTAAAAGAGGCAGTTGTGAGACCTCTGTTGAAGAAGCCTTCCCTGAATCCCACCATACTAGATAACTATCATCCAGTCTCTAACATACCATTTTGGGGTAAGGTATTAGAGCGTGTGGTGACCTCCCAGCTCCAGGGGTTCCTGGATGAAATGGATTATCTTTATCCATTCCAATCTGGTTTCAGGCCTGGGTATGGGATGGAGACAGCTTTGGTCACCTTGGTGGATGACCTACGCCAGGAACTGGACAGGGGGAGTGTGTCCCTGTTAGTTCTGCTGGACCTCTCAGTGGCATTTGATACCATCAACCATGGTATTCTTCTAGGACGCCTCGCTGGGATGGGACTTGGGGATACTGTTTTACAGTGGCTCCATTCCTTCCTAGTGGGGCGAACTCAGGAGGTGGTGTTGGGGGATGCCTGTTCGACTCTGTGGCCATTAGCTTGTGGGGTCCCTCAGGGTTCTGTTCTGTCCCCCATGCTATTTAATATCTACATGAAACCGCTGGGAGAGGTCATCTGGAGTTTTGGAGTTCAGTGCCACCAATATGCTGATGACGCCCAGCTCTACTTCTACTTTCCATCAGATTCCAAGGAAGCTGTTTCTGTCCTTAACCAGTGTTTGGCATCAGTAATGGACTGGATGAGGGAGAACAAATTGAAACTTAATCCAGACAAGGCAGAGGTGCTCCTGGTCAGTCAAAAGGCAGATCAGGGAATAGGGATTCAGCCTGTGTTGGATGGGGTTTCACTCCCTCTGAAGACTCAGGTTCGCAGTTTGGGGGTGCTCCTGGATTCAGCCCTGAATGCGTAGGTTTCAGCAGTGGCCAGGAGTGCTTTTGCACAGTTAAAACTAGTGCACCAATTACGCCCATTCCTGGAGATGTCTGATCTGGCCACAGTGACACATGCCTTAGTTACGTGACACATGCCTTAGTTACATCCCGTTTGGATTACTGCAACGCGCTCTACATGGGGCTGCCTCAGAAGAGTGTTTGGAAACTGCAGTTGGTTCAAAGAGCTGCTGCCAGACTGTTGACTGGGGCTGGTTACAGGGAGCATACAACTCCCTTGTTAAAACAGCTTCACTGGCTTCCAATCTGTTTCCAGGCACAATTCAAAGTGCTGGCTATGACCTATAAAGCCCTATAAGGCTCTGGCCCAGGTTATCTGAAAGACTGTATCCTCCCTTATGAACCTGCCCATGTCCTGAGATCTTCTGGGGAGGCCCTTCTCTCAGTTCCACCCCTGTCACTGGCACGTTTGGTGGGAACCTGGGAGAAGGCCTTCTCAGTGGCTGCCCCACGGCTGTGGAACCCCCTTCCCAGGTTGGCTAGGATGGCTCCCTCCTTGATGTGTTTCCGGAGGCAGGCTAAAACATTCTTGTTCCAGCAGGCCTTTGGGACATAGTTGGAACCTGGGGGTAAGATGCTAGAATGCTGTTTTAAAATGCTGTTTTAATGTTTTAATATAATTTTACTTGTATTGTTGTTTAATTTATATTTTAACTTTTGCATATTTTCATATGTTTTAATTGTATATGTTTTAATGTTTGTAAGCCGCCTCATGTCCCAGTACTGGGAAAAAGGTGGGGTATAAATATAATAATAATAATAATAATAATAATAATCCCAAGTAAAGTCTGTTCTTAACCCACCATTCGAGTGTGTTTTGCCTACATCTGTGGCTACTGATGTGGGGCTGATTTGGACTTCAAGGTCCACGTGCTTTATGATTCTGCACTTACATGGTAAAAGAGCTGGCTGGTTCCAACCAGTTACAGCACTGGAAAAAGAGGTTAACTTCTGGTTGCACATTCCCAGGCAGAAGTCAGGATGTAGACTTATTTAGGGCTATTCAGGCCTCATTGGCCATGCTGACTGGGAATGATGGAAGTTGCAGTGCAACACATCTGGAAGACACCAGGTTAGGGAAAGCTGCAATAGTGGTTTGTTTGGTTTCAGGTCTCTAGAAGTTAAATATCCATGGTCAGACCTACATGTTAGATGCTCAACATGTGCAACAAAACTTTGATGGACACTTTTTCTAGACAAAACAGCATTGGGAGGTGGTCATTTGCAGCAGGAAAGCAACTGTGTGTGTTCTTAGCCCCCCCATCCCCCCCCCCACCCTGCAACTCTGCATCTGACTCTCTGCCCAGCAGGACTCCTGATGTGTGTCCTCACAGGCTTTCTTAGATATATCATGTAGTGCAATTCTGATTTGACTGAGAGGTAGGGGCAGGACTCTAGTGCATGTGCGTGTAAATACATACATTCAAGCATGAAATTGCTCTTACAAATACACAAATTCAAACAAAGAAAATGAATTTCAACAGAGATAAATGTCAAGTTCTGCATTTAGGTATGGAAAAAAATCAGATGCACAAATACAGGCGAATGACACCTGGCTTGGCAGCAGTACAAGGGACCCAGTGGTTTTAATAGACCATGGGTTAAACATGAGTCAACAGTGCGATGTGAGAAAGGCTAATGCAATTCTAAGCCGCATCAACAGAAATAAAGTGGCCAATTCATGTGAAGTAACTCTGTTCTGATGTGGTCAGAACTACCCTGGAGGGTGTCTCCAAGAGTGATTTACTGTGAGTTTGCTGCATTTGGAGGTCATTCAGGGCACATGACATCATGGCCATCCCACAGCCACCCTGGAGTTTTGCTCGGTAGTCTCAGAAGAACGTTTTTTCTGAGACTATTTTTAGTCCGATTGTTTTCCTTAATTTGGCTTGTCTGCACTTCTGTTGTAGTGTGCACCAGCCCTCCACATTTTCTCCAGCCTGATAGCCCTGCTGAGGGGAGCGTCTTTCACCTGGCTGTGACCTCACTCACCCCAGTCAAGGGGTGTTTCCCCAATGTTTTCCCTGCCTGTTTTTCCCCGATGTTTCCAGCATTTTGCTCATTGAATGGGAGTAGCTATACCCCCTATAGCACTATTGTGAAATAGTGCATTTGAACAGGAGTAGCTATACCTGCTATTGCGCTACTGCGGTTTTAGAGGGACAGTAACAAAAAAAATGGGGGGAATCGGGCATAGGTTGGGGGAGGCAGGCAGAAAGCAGAAAGGGTGGAACAAGACGATAGCGGGAGGGAACAGGCTTTCTAGGTGATGAGACTCCACCCAGTAGCCACCCAAACAAGTCGTAGTAAACTGCCATGTGACCTGCCGAGCACTCCAGGCTAGCTCTGGGATAATCCAGGCTTTCAAGCCCTGTGTGTGCCCAGACAAAGCACATTTCACTCCAGTAAAAAGTGCGGTGAAGTGGAGAGTGACCTAAACCTGTCACCGTGGAGATCCCCCACTGGAGAACTGTGACCAGTTCTGGGCACCCCAGTTTAAGAAGGATAGGGACGAAGTGGAACACATCCAGAAGAGGGTGACAAAAATGGTGAGGGACCTGGAGACCAAGTCTTATGAGGAAAGTCTGAAACAGTCAGATATGTTTAGCCTGGAGAAGAGACGATTAAGAGGTGACACCATGGCCATCTTCAAAGACTTGATGGGCTGGCACATTATAGATGATGGAACAGATTTGTTTGCTGTTGCTGTGCTGGGTAAGGACCTGTGTGTTCAAGTGCCAAGAAAAAGAACACAGAATTATACCGTAGGAGAACTTCCTGATGGTATGAGCTGACCAGCAGTGAAACAGGCTACTTCAGAAGGTGGTGGATGCTCCTTTGTTAGAGGTTTTTAAGCAGAGGCTGAACAGCCACCCATCAAGGATACTGTAGTGGTGGATTTCCTCCATCAGCAGGGGGTTGGACTAGATGACCTTTGGGACCACCTTCCAGTGGTGGGCAGGGCTGAAGGCAAAATACTCCAAATGCCAGCATATTTTAGCTTAAATCTCTTATTGGCAGTAACTAAGCTTTAGGAGAGGCATTTCAACATTTTAGAATGGGGGAAAAACTGTGCAAAAGAGCCAGGAAACCACCAAGCTATCAGCAGTCAGGAAAGGGGTGTGTCGCCATCTGGGAAATGCCATATGGCTGGATTTGGCCCACAGGCCTGAGTTTCAACATCCCTGAGTTTCAACCCAACAAGCCACTGGGCTGGCTGAGGATGCCAGTTCTTATGTGAAGAATAAGAGTCTTTCCGGACAAATAGCTCATTAGACAACCAGTATGAAGGCTGAGGAAATTTCAAATAATTGGGATTTAGTTTGCTGGAGAAATATGTGTGTATATATATCACTTGTGTGTGTGTTTTAAAGACAATAACTCCCCACAACCACTGGCATTTTCCCTCATTGGTTGAGGATAATGTATTAACGCACTACGATCCATCTAAACAAAACTTGCTGCATGGGAAAAAACACACACACCTGGAATGTTCCGGAAGGAGTGGATACCTGGTTTGTTTTCCTGCTTATTCATGTCTGGGCCAAAAGACATGAGAGGACACAGCTGTGCTGCGCTCCACCACCAAAAGGAAAAATGAAAAGTCACTTTTCACAGACAGCAGCTCCAAAGGGAGCCTTACAAGGCCGACGAGGCCTCCTCAGATGGATGGTCTTTTAATCCTAAAGCTGAGGTGATCAATCCTCCAACTAGATGAGCCGTATACACAGTGTCAGCCCAGGCGTCCAGGGGTGCAGGCGGCGGACGATGTGGCCTGCCATGTGAGGGAAAGCTATGTCAGCAAGGCGGAGGGGGTTGAGGAGATTCCCCTCCCAGCGGGATGAGGGAGCCTTGGGTGATCTATTATTCTCCCCCTGCCCCCAGCCCTCACACACACACACACACACACACACACACACACACACACACACGGTGGGGGGGGGGCGGACACATAATTAATTCTGGCCTTTTCTAGCACAAACTGTTTGCTATGAATTTTTTCCACATTGCCCAAGCCAAGCATCCGTCTCTGGTGTGAGGTCATTACAGCCTTCCTTGGGGGAACTGCTGTTTCTGCTTCTTCACCTCCTCCTCCTCCTCCCCCCCCCCACTCTCCTTCTCTCTCTCAGGCTGCAATCCCATGCACAGTTATGCAGGAGTAAACCGTGAATGAATTCAGTGGGGTTTACTTCTGAATAAATCTCCAGTAATTATAGCGCTGTTTCTCGATACGCAGTGCAAGCTTATGCAGCTCTGTGTGTCCTATTGACTTCAGTGGGGTGTACTCCCTGGTAAATGCGTGTATAAGACTGCAGCCTAAAGAAATCTTTAGCAACCCTAAATACATTTGCTCAGGAGTACGTCCCACTGTGTTCAGTGGGGATTACTCCAAAGTAAGTAAGTGTGCACTGGACTGCAACTTTAACAATTAATTGTGTAAGTTTTTGTTGACATCATCAAACTATCAATTACATTTATATGGATTTACATATGGGTCAAAACAATAGTTCTGAGGCAACCTCCCCCCTCCCTTTTAGATGGCACTGCAGTTTTTGGGCAGTAATGTACATTCACGCTAGTGTCTGATTGGATACTGCCCACAAGAAGTACTTGCATTTAAAATAATATTTTTTTCTTAACATCTCCTGCCTGATTCAGTGGGGACATTTTTTTCAGTTTTGAAATTGATTCAATTAAAAGTTTTAAAATTAATCAATGTAATGGTGATATTCTAACCCATTCATTGAAAATATTGCAGCCTGAGGGATGGGTCATCCTATAACGTCACGTGCAGGTCAGGTGGCCCAGTGACTTGGAACTGGCGTTAGGCCTGTTAGGAAAATGGGGGCCACATCCCCACCCCACCCCCCTGACAGAGTGGGTCCAAAGTCTGCAGATACCCTTTAATCTGTTGCTTGATTCTTACATGATGATGGCAGCCAAGCAGTGGAGGCTGGTGGCACCGATGTCAGTGGGGCAGTGGATCTGCTGCGGGTTTCAGCCAGAACCAGCCAGAACTCTAAAGGAGCTATCTGAGCACCTTGGAGAGCTCCTTTAGAGTTCTGACTGGTTCTGACTAAAACCCAGAGCAGATCACTGCCCCACTGACATCGGAGCCACCAGTCTGCCCTGCAGCCAAGGGATTCAGATATCAGATAAGCTTGCCAGGCTGCAACTCAGAATCTTTTCCATACCTTTAAATCCCAGATGGATCAGCAGATATGGTTTTTCCCATCAGTTTCTTCCGCTGGTCCTATTGCCGTCTTTCTCTCCTGCCTCCTACATAGCATACTGCAGAGCCCCCAACCTTTTTGGACCTGTGGGCACATTTGGGAATTTGAGAGACTGCTGTGGGCACCACCACAAAATGGCTACCATGGACGACGTGGCTCGTCACATAATGGCTGCCGTGGGGGCCTGGCTAGTCAAGAGGTGGTGTGGAGGAGAGAAATAGTGGGGCTAGAGGCTGGGAGGGAAAGGAAAAGAGAAAGAGTTGCTTCCTGGCCTGTTCAATCTTCTTCCATCCACACAGACCTTTCCCCTTTGTTCATGCTCTGATTTCTCTCTCTCTCTCTCTCTCTCTCTCTCTCTCTCTCTCTCAACTCCCAGCCACTAGACTCACTATTTTGCTCCCCCAATGCCTTTCCTCACTGTTTCTCTCTCTTCCCCATCCCTAGCCTCCTTCTTTCTTTTCCTTTCCAGCCCTTAGCCTTGCTCTTTCTCTCCCACTCCCCTCTTTATATTGCTGTTTATCTCTACCCCAGCCAACAGCCTGCTATTTCTGTCACAACCCCACCTCTTTACCTTGCTGTTTCTCTCTCCTTCCTAGCCTCTAGCCTCGCTTTTTCTCTCCCCCCTGCCCCTTTGCTTTGCTTTCTCTTCCTGCTCGTTGAACAGCTGATCAGCAGCAGGTTCAGGAACAGGAAGGAGACCCTGGCATCCTAGGGCCGGTGTCCACCAGCGATGTCCTCCGAGCCGGCTGTGTGTTGAGGTCGTTAGGGGTACGTGACATTGTGGCCATCCAGCAGCCACCCCGGAATTTATCATGGAAAAACCAGATTTCCTGAGACTGCCTAAAGTCCGATTCTTTTCCTTAGGTCGGGTTCTCCCCAGTATAGTTGTTATGTGCCCCAGTCCCTGCATTGACCTCGGGGATGCTAGCCATGCCCAGGGGTGTGCCTTTCACCGTGACCCCGGTCAAGGGGTGTTTCCTGTCTCCCACCCCTGTCTTTCCCAGCACAAACCAAGTAGTGTCTACTCAGAAGTAACACCCATTGTGCTCCATGAGGCTTGTCTGCCAAATGGGCACATAGGCAGTAAATACTTCCCACCCCTCCGTTACTGCAATCAAGTGCAGCAAGGCTTTGCGGAGCTTGGGGCTCGTTTGAGGCTTGTCTGCCAAGTTCAATAGAGATCCTGTGGGTTAAAATGGAGGCTAGTTTCTGTCTTTTTGTTCTCCGCCGCCCCCTTTCCCAGCACAAGCATACGTGTGTCTACTCGGAAGTAACTCCTACTGTGCTCAATGAAGCTTGCTCCTGAAGTGCAGGTGCATCTGGACTTTCAGGAGAAAGGAGAGGGCGGGAGAGGGGGGGAAGCCTCTCTTATTGGTTGAGCAGCCCCTGCCAGTCAGATGACATTCACTCCAATGCGCCCCCCCCAGATGTATGTTCTCTGAAACGATTTTTAGTGCTGCAGAGAACTTGCTTGTGGAGCCCTGCTCACAGCAAAGCCCATTCACAGCTTGTCACAGGAGACAGAAAAGATGGGCAGACAACAAGAGCAGGGGGAAAATAGCAGAGAGCACCTATAGTTGCCTTCTTGCTCATTTCTTTTAGCCTTGTGATATGTTCCATGGGGTTTTCTTGGCAAGAATACTGGAGTGGGTTTCCATTAGGGATGGACGAAAGTCCCTTACCTGGTCCCGCAGCAGTTTTCGGTGTGGGGGGGAGGCGCTCCATTTCTCCCCCTGAAATTCTTGGCAGGTGGGGAGGCGCCCCGCCCCTCTCCGCCAAAATTCTGGCCGGGGGGGAGGCGCCCCATCCCTCCCTGCCAAAGTTCTGGCCGGGGGGGAGCGCCCTGCCTCTCCGGCCGCGAAAGAAAAAAGTTATGTAAAAAAACCACAAAAAAACGTGATAGGCTACGTAACGATTTACGTAGCCTATCATGGCTAGATTTTCAAAGTCAGCCGTGATAGGCTATGTAAATCTTTATGTAGCCTATCACGGCTGACTTTGAAAAAAAAAAAGCGCGTACGCAAATGGCGGCGCCCATGGGAATTTAAGGAATTTGCGTTCCTTATTTGGGCACGGGTAGTCTACGTAAATATTTACGTAGACTACGGCGAAAATAAGGGCAACGCAAATAGCGTTAATAAGGGCAACGCAAATCTTTACATAGACTACCCGTGCCCAAATAAGGAACGCAAATGGCGGCGCCCATGGGCGCCGCCATTTGCGTAGGTGCTTCCCCCCCCCCCCCAAAGTCAGCCGTGATAGGCTACATAAAGATTTACGTAGCCTATCACGGCTGACTTTGAAAATCTAGCTGTGATAGGCTACGTAAATCGTTACGTAGCCTATCACGTTTTTGTTTTGTTTTTTTACTTTACTGGGAAATGGCGGCGGTGGCGGCCGGTCGGAAGACCGGCCGCCGCCACACCGCCGAACCGCCGCCGGGACCCGCCGCCGAGAGGGACATTCGCACGAGGTAAGTCCCATCCCGGGGGGGCTGGGGGGTGTCGGAGAATTTCCCCACCAATTTCGGGGGGCCGAATGCGTTGGCATTCGGCCTCCCGGAGATTCGTGGAGAAATTCTCCGACATCCCTAGTTGCCATTTCCTTCTCCAGTGGACCACATTCTGTCAGAACTCTTCACCACGACCTGTCCGTCTTGGGTGGCCCTGCACGGCATAGCTTATGGCTTCACTGAGTTACGCAAGCCCCTTCGCCAAACAAGGCCGTGATCCATGAAGGGGAAATCTCTGCGTGGCAACCCGGCAACCCTAATATAGGATGACTGCATTGATAAAGCAACCAGGTTTCTCAGTTAAGGTCTGTGTTTGGTTTCAAAGTAATATCCCTGCATGTACTGAGTTTGAGTCTCTTTTATGGCAGGCAGGATTTCTTTCCTCTTCTGTTACTTTTATTTATTTTATTATATATCATTATATTACATTATATTTATATCCTGCCTTTTTTCCTCTTGCAAGGAACCCAAGGCAGCTTGCATGGTCCCCCTCCTCTCCATTTATCCTCACAACCACCCTGTGAGGTCGGTTAGGCTGCGAGTCAGTGGCTGGCCCAAAGTCACCCAGTGAGCTTCTTGGTTGAGTGGGGACAAGAACCTGGATCTCCTAAGTCCCAGTCCAGCACTCACCACCACGTCACACTGTTGTGTAACAGCATATGGCCAAACGCTGGAGAGGCGTTGATTAACTGGTGGTTGCCACCCTTTTTCTGGCAGGGTCTCTGTGTTTTTAATGGCTGCATGCCAGGCAAGAATTCAGTAGGTGATGCTCTCCCCATGTCTCCAGGCCAGGTGAACATTATTTATGCCTGGCTGTCATGCAAGTATTAATAAAGGCACAGGAAGCCTGCCAGAAAATATTGGCAGCTTTAACTGACTGGATCACTTATATAGCCCAAGGTAAAGCTGAGACCTGCTCAAATGAAAAAAACTTTATGAGAGAACACCCCATCCCCCATTCATGTGCAGTTTTTGGGAAATGAGGGGTGGCAGGTGGCAAACAATATGAACGACAGCCCTCCAGTGGAGGCTGGAGGCTCCAGTTTCAGTGGGGCTGTGCATCCACTCCGGGTTTAAGTCAGAACCAGCCAAAACTTTCAGCACCTTGGATAGCTCTTTTAGATGTCTGGCTGTTTCTGAATAAACCCAGAATGGATTCACAGCCCCACTCAAATTGGAGCCGCTGCAGCCCTCCATTTGCCCTCAAAATAAAATTGATACAATTATGGTACAATCCTATGCATGTTCAGACAGAAGAAGTCCTACAAGCTGTCACATTCCTTCATCTTCTCCCTTTGCAATCAACACACGCCAGGAAACAAAGCTTCAGACCAACACTACTATTCGTAAATGACTCGCTTCTTTACAAATGCAAATCCTAGGAAACTCTCAGACTGCATAGAACAGCTAATCCACACATCTGCAAATATCAATAGAGGAGACAAAGTGGAAGTGAGAGGAGTTGCCAGCAGTCTGGGCATGAACTTTTCAGCCAGACGTGCTTTGCAGGGATGCCCCTCCCTTAGGGTGGTTCTCTCCTATGTTGGCTTCTATGAGTGGCCAACCTGGCGGAGCGTCTGAGCCCTGCCCCTAACTTTTCCCGCTTCACTCTGCGACGGACCCTGGCATCCCTCAAGTCATGCCCCTTGCCCCCCCTCCAAAACTTGAGTTCTCATGGTGGAGGAATGGGGGAGCCATTCATGTTGGGCCATCTATGTGTCAAGGTCTTGGAAAGAAAGTCTCGCCGTATCTGGGCTCACTAGGGAGGGTGCCTCCCTCTGTTCTTGCTGTTTCCATTCTGATTCTGAATCTGAGCTGCCAGACATCTCCACATGCTCAGATTCATTCCTGACAAACTCCCAGCATTCCCCTCCAGCCATGGCTGGCTGGGGAATGCTGGGAGTCGTCAGGTTTTTTCTATCCAAACATGCATAGGATTGCACCCTTAACGCAATTTAAGTTCTAAAGTTCTAAGTTCTAAAGTTCTAAGTGTAAGTTCTAAAAAGCGACATACTATACCATATGTGTGCCTGAGAGTTAGACTTTACCTCCTCGCCCCAGATGTATAGTGGTTGAGTAGGCCAATGGTGAGTAGAAGGCACATATGCTCAAAGGCACTCATAGAATCATAGCATTACAGTGTTGCAAGGGACCTTGAAGACAGACTAGATGGCCTCCAACTGCAGTGCATGATACAACTATCGCTTCCCTGAAAGATGGCTATCCTCTGCTTAAATATCTCCAGCGAAGGAGAGCCCACCACCTCCCAAGGCAGTTGGCTCCACTGTCGAATACTTCATACCGTTATAGGAAGTTTATAGGAAGTCCTGATGTTTAGCCAAAATCTGCTTCCCTGCAATTTCCATCCATCAGTTCGAGTCCTGCCATCTGGAGCAATAGAGAACACAATTGCTCCATCTTCTGCAGCCCTTCTGAAAGTTGAAGGCCATTATGATATCTCCCTTCAATCTCTTCCCCAGCTCTTTCAACCATTCATCATAGGACTTGGTTTCTAGACCCCTGGCCATCCTGGTCACCCTGCTCTGGACATGTTCTGCATTGTCAATAACTACACAGAACTGGACTCACCCCAGTGAGCCCATGTCCATCGATACCTTGGCATCACCCCAACAATTGCAAAGTTGATGGTAGGGCTTATCAGTCTCCCCATTGATGGTAGGACTTATCAGTCTCCCTGTTGATGGTAGGGGTCATCAGTCTCCCAGTTAATGGTAAGGTTTATCAGTCTCCCCATTAATGGTAGGGCTTATCAGTCTCCCCGTTGATGGTAGGGCTTATCAGTCTTCCCGTTGATGGTAGGGCTTATCAGTCTCCCAGTTAATGGTAAGGTTTATCAGTCTCCCTGTTGATGGTAGGGCTTATCAGTCTCCCCGTTGATGGTAGGGTTTATCAGTCTCCCCATTGACAGTAGG
This sequence comes from Heloderma suspectum, assembly GCF_057233095.1. Lineage (NCBI taxonomy): Eukaryota > Metazoa > Chordata > Lepidosauria > Squamata > Helodermatidae > Heloderma > Heloderma suspectum. The sequence goes on along the minus strand of NC_139460.1, from coordinate 324,367,288 downwards.
GCTAATCAGCCTTTTGAAATTTATATGCTCCATGGCAGTTTATTTGGTTCCAATCCCCAAACATTAAGAATGTTGCAAAACATTTGATGTCTGCAGTGAGTTTCCTGAAGCAATGTTAGCATCCATTAAAAGTAGCAACATAAGGTTTGGAATAGATAAACTGCTAGAGATCAAGCCAGATTCCCTCTCAAGTGCTCCTCTGCAAGCTAATGAAGATAAGTGGGATACACTTTATTAATAAATCAGCTACCAAGTAGATTAGGATTAGTGATGGGCAGGCTGCATTTGGCTCAGTTCAGAATTGGCTTGGTATGCATGAGCTTTTTCAGGGCATTGCTTTTTCAAGAAGTCTCTCCTGGCTTGTAATGTTGGCACCTGGGTGCTGATGGTGCCACATACCTGTGCATTATCACATCACTTCCGGGCAACTGTAGTCCAAGAGAAAGAGGGCCTTAAACTTGAGGGTATTTCAGTGCTGCCAGTGGTGCAAAAAATAATTTCATTTATTACTCTACTGCAGCCTTCCCCAACCTGGTGGCCCCCAGATGGGGTTGGACTACAACTCCCATCACGCACACACACCTGCCAGATAGACACCAAGTTGGGGAAGGTTGCTGTTCTGCAAGACTGGTTTGTTTTCATAAATCACATGTATGTGGTGATTTCATAAATCACATGGGAGATTTTCAGATGTGAAATGGCAGCCCAAGGTGTAACTTTATTTGTTTACATATTATAGCACTCTTTTGTAAATGACATGCCCACGATAAAAGTTCCTATCCTCACACATCAGTGAGGGGTTAACTTTAAAGGACCATTTGCACTTATATTCACAAAGCTTTGAGTGACCTGTCTGCTAAACCATTTCAAGCTGGAGAAGAAAGTCTGGAGGAACTGGGGCTCGATTCGTAATACAGCCAAGCATCACACATCAGACAACTTGATACATCAAAGCATGGGTGTTTATGAAATCCATCGCCATCACTAATTCGGATTCAAACCTATTAGCAGAGCAGGAAAAGAACAACATGGGGTAACCTACTGCAGGGTGAAATGTACAAAATAAGTGTCAATTTGGTGATCCCCCCACCCCCCCACACACATCATGATTAATGCAAATATGAGAGTCCAACTCACAATTTGAGGCAATATGGTAAGCCCAAGTTTGGCCCTGATTTAGAGAGCTTGGCTCTACACAAACATGGCCTTGCACTATGTGAGTAGCTGGAATTTTGTACTGTCTTCCTCAAACGCTAGCTCCACCACCATACTGGAGTGCAGGATTTTTGGTTTTGTGTCTGGTCATGGAGGAGTTTTAGAATTCTCTTGCAATTCTCAGCATGAAGAATTGTTGCAGGAGAGAATTAGCAAAATCCCCTTGGGTGTGCCAGTCTCCCTAGAGCAGGGGTAGGTAACCTTGTGCCTGCCAGATGAGAACTAGAACTCCCATAAGCCCCAGCTAGCATGGTCAATAGGGATTATGGGAGTTATAATCAAAACCATCTGGAGGGTACCAGATTGCCTGACCCTGCTCCACACAGATCCCAGGAGCCATTGTAGTAGTAGTAGTAGTAGTAGTAGTATTGCCACATTTAGCATGGTTTATTTTTGCATAGTGATTTTCAACCCATTATAACCTTGCTACAATAAGCTTAGATCATCACTATAATTAGCATTTTACAGTAATTACATAATTACATTTTACAATTAGTACATAATTACAGTATAAAAGAGCAGAAGAGAGTCTTATGCCGTCTTGAAGACTCACAAACATATTGTGGTATAAGGTTTGGGGGGGGCGGATTAATCAAGTGATCACCTAAAGTGGGCAGATAATGTATATTTAATACGGTGGCCACTAAGTTGTCCAGATGTATTTATTTTTAAAATATCTAACTCGCTTTTAGAGTGGCTTATAAGACAAAAGAGAAATCCTGTCAGGTTTCAAATTCATACATCAGGCCTGTTAATTGTTATGCCACAGTCCATACGTTATTCTTCAAGGTGCCCCAAGACTGTGCTTTTGCAGCAAGAGGCCAACACAGCTACCCCTGCCTCTGGCATTTTACAGTAGGGCTGCTGCCAACTTTTCAGCCCGCCAGTATCACTGTGCCTTTACAAAATGGGTGGGTGACTTCTGGGGGTCAGGGCCCACATTGCCCCTCCTAGAACCCACTGGGGGCCTTACCCCGCCCCTGCTGAAATTGCTGCCACCAAAAGTGCAGTTAAATTTCCTTTTGCAGTGGGAAAAAAGCAGTGATTTTGCAGGGAAGCAAGATACGCAAGCAGCATCGTATTCCTGGGAGGCTTCCAGGAGCGCAATTCAACTTGAAATGAAGGTGCGTGTTCCTCGTGCGTCTTGTTTCCTTGCAAAATCGCTGTTTTTTTGCTACCGCAGCTGCAAATGCAGCAGTAGTGGCAGGCCCCCATACAGTCAGCCATGGGAGGGCTTTAAGTGCAACTTGATGTATAGCATCTTCCCCAACCTGCTTCTCTCCAGATGCATTGGACTACAACCCCCACCATCTCCAGTTAGCAATGGCCAGACTGGCTGAGCTCAGTGTTCTTATTATAGGATAACTGCAACTGAAAAAAGTTCAGCAACATTTGCACTCTAGACTGGAAGCAGGGCTGGCTCTCTCATGAGCCAGGGTGAATCCCTGCTTAGGCGGCGGATCAAGAGGGGAGGCAGATTCCCCCCCAGCCTGGAGGGCCCCTGCGGGCACTGCTGCCATCACACTGGCCCCATTCGCCCGCTGTGGCTGCAGTGGGAGAGCAGCAAGTGGGACTCCTTGGAGGAGCAGCTGCCTCCCCATCTCTGGCTCTCCCGAAGCGAGAGATCAGCCAGAGGGGTTCTCTGGTGCACAGAGGTTCCCCATCCAGCCTGAGGAGTGCTGCCCCCAACCCTGAAGAATTCCCACTGTTATCTCTGCTCAGTGATCAGAAATAACACCAGGGATTCCCCTGTGCACCACTCCCCCTCCAAATGGGAAAATATTAATATTTTGGGAGGGGGGAGTGTGCGAAGCTGGGCACATCCTTTTCTTTGTGCAGGGAGCACCATGAAAAGATAAATGGGTGGGGGGACAGGACCGGATTATGTCAGGGAGGGGGACAGGCTAGCTGGGCCTGAGTGGCATCATAGTCCAAACACGCCTGGAGGGCACCTGGTTGGGTAAGTCTGCGCTATACGAATGTTAAGTATAATTGTTTCTGCATTTACATCCCTGTCTGCTAGAAACAAGATGTATCTCCCTATTCGGAGGAATGGCAAGGAGCCAGATGTGAACTTGTACAGAGTCATATGCAGTGCCTAGTAGCACACGTATCTGGTACAGCAGTTGGCAACTATTATTAAGCTGGAGTTGGTTCTCATAGCAGTACGGTGAAAGTCAGCACTTTTTGCTACTAACAAGAGTTAGATAATGCACAGTAGCTGTCTTGCATGGTTTGTACCTCCCTTGCTGATAAGAATAGTCCTTTCTCTGCCATGAGAAACTGTCTTTCCTGCCGAGAAATAAAGCCCCCCTTTCTCCTCTTTGGCGAAGGGAGGGAGGTATGTGAGTCTTGTGACAGTCCAAATGTAGGGCCAGATCTACACCTTGTGTCATATCATTACAACCCCATCATGGTAATGCTATTTCTCTCTTGTGCATTTATACCTCATAGGACACTCAGTGACATTTCTCGCGGTATATTGGATAATGTGGAATAAAAAGCAGGAAATTACACTACAAAAGCGGCATATAAAATGTGTAATGTGCCCCAACAGTTATCATTGCACTTCAATACTGCTATAAAGCAGTAGTGTAGATCTAGAGTAGGTGAGACAAGCCCTATAAAAACCTGGGCAGAGGGGAAGGTGCACCAGGAAAGGGCTGGATGTGCCTGATCTCGTCTGATCTAGAAAACTAAGCAGGATCAGCCCTGGTTAGTACTTGGATGAGAGACTGCCTGGGAATCAGGCTTCCTGCATTGAGCAGGGGGCTGGACACAATGGTCTTGTAGGCCCCTTCCAACCCTATGATTCTGTGATCTATGATCACCTGCTCAGGTAAAGAGCCTCCCATCACGGTGTTCATTGCATTCAGGAAAGCAACACAACACCAGTTGAGGGAACTGTGATCTACCAATGGAGGAGCATGTGTAAGCTTTTCTTTGCTTTCATTACCTGCATCTGTTTCCCATCAATAAACTCTGTCATTCTTTCACACAAATGGACCCGAGTTATATTGGTACCTCCGAATCTGTTTAGTATGGGTCCTGGCTGGATCAGGCCCCAAGTTTAAGACAGTCTCCCTCCTTCCCATCGAAGATTTAAATTCTGGAGACGAATAAGAGAAGGTTGCATCCCAAACAATTGCAGTGGATGTGTTGACATTAAAACGTTTTATACAAATTGCTGTCTTCAAAAAATGTGGCATATCCAACATCATGCCAAAGGGGAAAATAGGGTTTGTGTTTTATTGGGGTGTGTGTGCAGGTATTAGAAACAGGGGGGCTCTCCCTGGTAAATAGGTGCCATAGGAATGCATGCTGTTCTCTTTGCATTTTGATCGCTTCTTCAGAAATTAGTTCCCTAAATGCCAGAGCTACCTCTTCTTGGTACAGAAGATTCGTAGGAGTAAAGCGGTTATGCATCATGCAAAAGTTGAGCACGCACAGTTATCACATTAGTGCTAATGATGCCTTTCCTTGGCCTGCGTCTTGTGCAAAACAGATTTACAAAAGAATATTCATTATAACAACCTGGCAGATCTCCTGCTGAGAAGGGGACCCTTTCTATTAGCTCTATTGCAGTTTGTCTGTGAAAGAACATTAACAGTGTTGATGCATTCAGTCACAGTGAATTAACTGTGGACTGACCCCTTAAGTACTACCCAGCCAGCCTCCAGATCTCCCGCCCTCTCTTCCCCTGGGCTAGGAGAAACCTTGTTGCAGGTCTGTGTTAAGGCTGTTGCCGGGAGGCTGTATATAATCCTGTTTAATAAACCTGTTAAATTGCCAACACCTGCCTGGAGACAAAATCAGTAGTCAAAGATCAGCAGACTGAGCAAACAAGACATCCTCTAAATATTCAGAATGTATTATTGCCTTTTTTTTTTTTCTCTCATAGTCACCTCGTCAGACTGAAGGAGGCTCTGAAATCATGCACAAGGCATGGCGTTAGAACCAAGCTAGATGATTTGGGAAATCTGTAGTCACGTTTCATGTATCCATCGGTTGTTCTCATTGCTAAAGAGCTTCCGATCAGGGGTAGGACTGCTGTGAATGGAAGAGGGGGTCAATCTTTTCCTTTGAGCCACAAGCCCCAACTAAAATACCCCCCAACCGCTTTTTGCCATTGGAAGGGGGCAGCTTCCACCCTGTGGCCAAGAGCAATTTTCATCAGGACTGTGACACGGCAGGAATGTGTTAACCCTCCCTCCCCATGGACTATAGCAGGGGTGTTGAACTTCTTTCAGCCAGAGAGCTGAATTCCATTTTGGAAAAACTCGGGGTGGGGGGAACATTCCAGTGGTGTACGGCGCCAAATATACTAGCATATAAAAATACCAGCAAGAGAGGGTCTTCTCATTTCTCCACTTGTGAGGGCAGTTAGGTGGGCAACTACATGAGACAGGGCCTTTTTCACAGTGGCCTCACACTTCTGGAATAAGACTATTAGGGGTTCCGGCAGGCCCCATCATTACAGACTTTCAGGAAGGCCCTGAAAACTTACTACAATACTCTTGCCTTCCCCTGATTATGTTTTATTGTACTACCTTCCAGCTGCAGTTGTGTCTTCTGTTTTATAACAATGTTTTTTAGAATGTTGGCTGGCTGGGGAATTCCCCATGCTGGCTGGGGAATGCTGGGAGCTGTAGGACTTTTTCTGTCTAAACATGCATAGGATTGTGCCCGAAATTAAGAAGGAGCTGAACATACATAAAGAAGCTGCATCTTAATTCTTGCTGATAAAAAACATACTAAGCTTTTCATAGTCAAGCATTCCGTTGCCCTGATTCTCCCCCGCCCTGCCGCCTATTCTTTTTCCTAATCCTCCCTCCTCCAGGCTAGATAATTGGGAGTATAAAAATGAATCAGCTGCTCAGTAGGCCAAGGAGCATCTTTTTCTGCCTGGAACTGACATGGGAGGCATGCGTCCCTCTTATGGCCAAATGGGGTTGTTCTCAGACTGTGAAAGAGTGAGAACAACCCGACTTCAGAGAAGCCCAAGTCTTGATTGGAAGGAGAACAACCCAGAGCAATGACTAGCGTAGAAATGCAATGGGCAGTCTCTTCTGTTGCATCCCTGCATTGGTTGTAGTGCTGCACTGACTCTGGGGTACACACATGAACATTTTTGGAGTAAAATAACAGCTGGGGAAGGTCCTGATATGTTCATCAAAACCCTCAAAAACTTTTCTGCTGGCCCTCTCAGCAGCTGTTTGGACACCATTTAAAAAACAGTGGCAACAATGTTCTGATTCCTGCTGGCTATGTGATCCCAGACAATCAGGGAACATGTAGCCATTGTTATGATGTCATGGTGCCACATAGCCTATCAGATTTGCCAAGATGGCAATATGAAGGCACCCTCACATTGCCCTCACTCTGACTCAAAGAACTGCTCCCCCCCTCAAACTGCTGTAAAGCAGGGCACCTTTTGGGTGGCACACAAAAATATTTGTGAATATTTCCTGCCCCTGCCCCTATTTCAGTTCAGTCACTCCCAAATTGGCTGGCCATGCATCCTACTTCACAGGGCATTGTCCTCTATTTGAAGGGCTGCCCAGTCCAAGTTCAGGACAAAGATAAAGAATTAGAAGGAAGGTGAGCCTTGAAACAGTTAGCCTGTTGGCAGTTACCAGGAGAGGCCATAATATACCTCGACTTCAGCAAAGCTTTCAACAAAGTGCCCCATGATATCCTGATGAGCAAACTAGCTCGAAGTGGGCTAGATGAAACAACGATCCGGTGGATCCACAGTTGGCTACAGAATTGGACTCCAAGAGTGCTTATCAATGGGATCTTCTCAAACTGGGGAGAGGTCACGAGTGGGGTACCGCAGGGCTCAGTCCTGGACCCAGTGGTCTTCAACATTTTTATTAATGACTTGGAGGAGGAGGTGCAGGGAATGCTGATCAAATTTGCAGATGACACAAAATTGGGCGGGATGGCTAATGCCTTGGAAGACAGAAACAAAATTCAAAGTGATCTTGATAGACTGGACACGGAATAATGGGCTCAAGCTACAGGGAGCCAGATTCCAGCTGAACATTAGGAAAAATGTCCTGACCCGTTAGAGCAATACGACAAGTGAACCAATTACCTGGGGAGGCGGTGGGCTCTCCCACACTGGAGGCGTTCAAGACGAGGCTGGACAGCCACCTGTCAGAGATGCTCTGACTTGGATTCCTGCATTGAGCAGGGGGTTGGACTCCATGGTCTTGTAGGCCCCTTTCAACCCTAGTATTCTATGACACTATGAAACAGGAGTGGCCTTGAAACAGCCTATCGACAATTAGCAGCATCTGGACTCCAGACCAAGTAGTCACACTGGTCTCCTGGTCACAGCCTTCCCCAGGAGGGTGAGGTGTATTTCTATTTAAATTATAGTAATTATTTATAAATGTGCATCTATACATATAAAGCAGAACAGGCACATTTATGCAAATCCATGTTATTTATTTATTTATTTATTTATTTATTTATTTCATTTCTATACCGCCCAATAGCCGAAGCTCTCTGGGCGGTTCACAAAAATTAAAACCAAACAACACACAATAAAACAATATAAAATGTATAGAACATTAAAACCACAATATAACAATACAGCCACAATAAAACCTAGCAGCAGTGCAGGAGTTTAAAATACAGATTTAAAAGAGCAAAGATAAAAATTTAGAAAGCTAAAATGCCTGGGGAAATAAAAAGGTCTTCACCTGGCGCCGAAAGGAGTACAATGTAGGCGCCAGGCGAACCTCACTAGGGAGCTCATTCCAGAGCCGGGGTGCCACAGCAGAAAAGGCCCTCCTCCTAGTAGCCACCCGCCTCACTTCCTTCGGCAGGGGCTCCATGTTCTCCTTTGTCCTCTTTCTTGGGTGATGCATTTCCTTGTTTCTGGAGATTCATAATCTCCAGAAACACCCTACTCTCCAAACGTTCTCTCCCATGGCTTGGGAGTCCCAAACCCAAATTTCCCATAGGGTCATTGGAGGCTGCCGTATACTGAGTCAGGCCCTTGGTCCATCTAGCCCAGTATGGTTGACACTGACCAGCAGCACTGCTCTACGGAATTCCAGGCAGGAGCTTTTTCTGCTCAACCTGGAGATGCCGGGGATCAAACCTCGGACCTTCTGCATGCAAAGCAGGGGCTCTGCCATGGAGCCACAGCCCTCTTGTCCCAGCAAATTCACACCAAGTGGCCTGAGAAGTTTCCGCAGCAGGGTCTCAGCGGAGATTGCTCTTTTGATTGTTCCTCATTCAGTTGCAATAACTTCAGCTACTCATGTCATTTATAAAACTGTCTGGCCATCTGTTTAAAAGTCAAAGCTCCAGCATCCAGGATTGAAGCTAACGGATCACTCCTGCCTGCTGAGAATGTCATTCTGACAGCTAGTTTGAAACGTCCTTGTCCCTTGGAGCGCTGAGGCATCCTCCTGCGACACTGAGTAACGTCTTTAATTGATCAATGAACTCATTTGCATTTACTTAGGATTTCTATACCATCTTGCTGGCATCAGAGCGGCACTTGAAGCTATAGGTGAGTTAAAACCATCTATTTATATTGTTCGCTTCAGAGGCTGTGGATAGTGTCCCCACTGAAGTTTCCAACTTTGAAGTCCCTGGTTCAAACCATTCCTTACAATTTTACGAGGATGAAAAACAAAGGTAGCCATGTTGGTCTATAAAAAAAATACTACAAAATCCCCATGTGGGCAATATCTTTACTAAACCGAGCTAAGTATCACCAAATAGTGAGCAAGCTTCATCATGCTAAATGTTACATACAGTCGGCAGGTCATGGGGAACAGTGGACCGCCCCCCCCCCCCGAAAGTACAAAAGGTAGGCTGGGCGATGTAGGCCAGTATAGTGTAGTAGTTAGTGTGTTGGACAGGGACTCGGGAGACATGGGTTCTAGTCCCCCTTGGCTATGAAGCTCACTGGGTGACTTTGCACCAGTCACTGATTCTTAGGCTAACCTACCTCGCAGGGTTGTTGTGAGGATAAAATGGAGAGGAGGAGGATCATGGGCACCATGCTGAGGCCACGGTTGTCAAGTCACCATACCATCAGCCTCAGTCCTTGCACCTCCAATCTGCCATAACAATACAGAGTAATTGTAAATTGATGTTGAGCTGAATCTCCCACCCCACCCCCAATTTTGCTACCCCCTTTGTGGATGGGACCTTTCCAAGAATTTGTAAGAGTGCAAAATTCAAGGGGGGGATTCACTACTACTGTGGGAACTCCTTCTGACCACCACCCCGAAAGCCCTCGGGCATTACTGACCAGAATAGCCTAGGCTATGAGACCTGGGGAGGCCCACCCATGACAACTGCCCTGGCTCCCCTTAATTGTTTTCTCGGGCACAGCATTCTGAGCAGCACCAGACAGCTGGATTTTGCCACCATTTTAATTTCCCACAATGCTCCTGGCCTTACGGGCATTTAAAATGGCAGCTAAATCCAGCTGAGCAATTGTGGGGACCGTAAATTGTGGGGACTTAGCTGAGCAATTGCGGGGACTTAGACGCTCAGCACCACTTGCGGTCCTGCCACCACAGCCAGATCAAGGTTCACTGATCTCCCCACTGGGAGGCAATTTGGCCAGGGCCCCCGCACACCTGGAGATTGTCCTCCCTGGAGCTCTATTGCCACTCCTGGTGGCTGCTGGGAAACAAAGGGCGGCCCTTCCTGGTGGCCACCATTTTTGTTAGAGCACTCTCAGAGTATAGGTCATCATTCAGCAGCACTCCAGGGCTTTGAGGACGAAACAGACGGTGGCCATAGGGTGGCCACTTCCGCTTGGCCAAACAGGAAAACAAAAGAGGACACCTATTTTCATAACATTGGCGCATGCTAATTTGTATGTATAGCTGCAGATTTAGAAAAAATAACTGTAATTTAAATAGAAATACAATACATCTCACCCTAGTGGGGAAGATGGTGACCCAGTGATCTGGGTGCCTTGCTCAGGCTGCTGTCCAGACACTGTCAAGGGACAACTTCAGCGCCCTTCCCTGCTACTCTCCCTTCTGATGGTTCTTTATCTTTATGCTGGACTAGGACTAGGCAGCCCTTCAAACAGAGGACTGTCCTCTGCCAGCTCTCCAAAACACAGGACTGTCCTCTGTACAGTAGGACACTTGGTCACCCTAGGCTCATGGCCATGAGCTGGCACCTGATGGGAGGATCTCTGTGGAGCTGTGTGTATTACAGATTTCAACTGCCCCCTCGAAACTTGCCAAGGAGGTTAACCTTCATTTCCTGTGTGTTGCCAAAATTCTTTCTGGCTCAGTATTAACTCAGGTCATGGCCACTTCAAAAGCACTATAAAAATACGAAGAGAATTATTACAAGTTGATTTACTGCTGGTATCTACTTCTGGTAGCCCTAAACAACTTTGGGCCAGGATACCTGAGAGAGTGCCTTCTTCCTTACCAACCTGCCCAGTCACTGAAGTCATCAGAGGGCATGTTCCTGGTGGTTCCACATGGACCTATGGCCTGGTTGGAGTCCACCAGGAAAAGAGCCTTCGGTGTGGTGGCCCCCTTCCTGTGGAACTCTCTGCCTTTGGATGTTAGGCATGTGCCAACGTTGCATTCCTTGCGGCGCCTCCTGAAGACATTGTTGTTTTGAGAAGCCTTCCTTGCGAGACTAGCTGCTGTTTATTACATTCCACCTTACTGGGATTTGTCTTTTAAAAAATGTTTTAACTCTTTTAACCTGGTGTTTTATTCTTTTACCTTGTTGTTCACCGCTCTGAAATCTTCTGATGTAGAGTGGTATATAAATATTGTAAATAAATAAATAAATAAATAAATCTAACGCCTCTTAGATTAAATAAAATATATAGAAAGGATAATTGTGTGCATTGGATATGTGAGAAGCTACTGGCTGGTTATATGCACATGTGTGGTGCATGCGTCCAAGCAGTCAGAATCTCTGGAAAACCATTAAGAGGGATGCATCTAGGATAACCAGGGACAACTATTCTTCAGCCCTATAACTATGTTATTAGAGCTGTTTCATTTCTGAGATCCCAAAAATTCACCAGCCAGTGATACCTAGTTTGCTAACAGCAGCAAAAAATGATTATTGTCTTTCTTTCTTTTTAAAATACTTTTAATTCTATTTTTTATCTTTATAAATGAAATAAACAGTACCAACAACCTAGTCATTATCTACAGTTGCCAACAATACAGTATTCTTAGGAGGACACAGCAATAACGAAAAAGAAAAAAAGAACAGAAGAAGGAAGAGGAAGAAGAAAGCAAGAAAGAAAAAGAAAAAGAAAAAATATTAAAAAGTTACTTAAAAGGATTAAATTTAAACTCCATTACACACAAACTTCAAATATCATTCTACTTAAAAGTTATACCTATAACATTGCCAATAATACAATTCAGTACACCATAGATAATCAACCTTACATTTCAGTATCATATCATCAGTCTTATAGCAAGGGAGCAAGCCTACAATTCATTTCCAATAACCATATATTGCCCTTCAATTAACATATAATAGTAAAGCTTAACAATTTAACCAGCCAAAACTATTACTAATCAAAGTCTCATAATAATGATAGTAATAATAATAAAAAGGAAGGAAATTAAAAAGGATAAGAAATAATAACAAATCACTAATATATTTTATACTATCTATATTTTAGATAGTGTCATTTCTAAATCTATATATGAATGTATACATATCTATACACACACAAACAGGAATTTTATTATACAGTATATCATGTCTAATATAAACAAAGAGGAAGTAAGAAAAAGAGAGAGAGAGAGAGAGAGAGAGAGAAGGGGGGATATATGTAAACAGTCCTCTGGACTGGCATACTGCCCCGACCTTATAACTCAAACAGATCTGAAAAACAATAATAGTTGAAAAGTTCCCAGCTCATGAGGCTGGAGAAGATGTCTCCCATGCTTTACTTCGAACGCCAGCTAGCCAAGCCTCCACCATTTCATGATTTAAAAACTTTTTCATCTGGCCTTCAGAAAGAATGCAAAATATAGCAGGGTATTTCATATGATCTCCAGCAAAGGAGATCGTTACCTTGTCGTGGTGCTGGAGCTTGAGCACGTCAATGACGTCATGAGCTAAACTGTGAAGGGACACCCAAGATGGGAAGGTCATGGCAGAGAGGTCAGACTAAATACGATCCCTGGGGAAGGAAACGGCAACCCACCCCAGTATTCTTGCCATGAAAACTAAATGGATCAGTACGACCAGAGATATGTCGGTATACCATTGGAAGATGGGACTCCCAGGTCGGAAGATGGTCAAAATGCTACTGGGGAGGAACAGAGGATAAGTTCAACTAGCCCCAGATGTGATGATGCAGCTAGCTCAAAGCCGAAAGGACGGCTAGCAGCCGATGGTGCTGGTGGTGAATGACGAATCCAATGTTCTAAAGATCAACACACCATAGGAACCTGGAATGTAAGATCTATGAGCCAGGGCAAATTGGATGTGGTTATTGGGAAGATGTCAAGATTAAATATAGACATTTTGGGTGTCAGTGAACTGAAATGGACTGGAATGGGCCACTTCACATCAAATGACCACCAGATCTACTACTGTGGACAAGAGGACCACAGAAGAAATGGAGTAGCCTTCATAATTAATAATAAAGTGGCTAAAGCAATGCTTGGATACAATCCAAAAAATGACAGAATGATCTCAATTCGAATTCAGGCTAAGCCATTTAACATCACAGTGATCCAAATATACACCCCAACCACAGATGCTGAAGAAGCAGAAGTAGATCAGTTCTATGAGGATCTGCAGCACCTACTGGATAGTATGCCAAAAAAAGATGTTATTTTCATTACAGGAGACTGGATGGTCTGGGAGAACAAAATGAAGCAGGACATAGGCTGATAGAATTTTGCCAAGACAACTCACTGTGCATAACAAACACTGTCTTCCAGCAACCTAAGAGACAACTTTATACATGGACTTCACCAGACGGTTGACACCGAAATCAGATTGACTACATCCTTTGTAGCCAAAGGTGGCGGACATCTATGCAGTTGGTAAAAGCAAGACCTGGAGCTGATTGTAGTTCAGATCACGAACTTCTTATTGCACAGTTTAGAATCAGACTAAAGAGAATAGGGAAGACCCACAGATCAGTTAGATATGAGCTCACTAATATTCCTCATGAATATGTAGTGGAGGTGAAGAATAGATTTAAGGGACTAGATTTAGTAGATAGGGTCCCGGAAGAACTATGGACAGAAGTTCGCAACATTGTTCAGGAGGCGGCAACAAAAAACGTCCCAAAGAAAAAGAAAACCAAGAAGGCAAGATGGCTGTCTGCTGAGACACTGGAAGCAGCCCAAGAAAGAAGGAAAGCAAAAGGCAACAGTGATAGGGGGAGATATGCCCAATTAAATGCAAAATTCCAGAGGTTAGCCAGAAGAAATAAGGAATTATTTTTAAACAAGCAATGCGTGGAAGAGGAAGAAGATAATAGAATAGGAAGGACAAGAGACCTCTTCCAGAACATTAGAAACATCGGAGGTAAATTCCAGGCAAAAATGGGTATGATCAAAAACAAAGATGGCAAGGACCTAACAGAAGCAGAAGAGATCAAGAAAAGGTGGCAAGAATATACGGAAGATCTGTATAGGAAGGATAATAATATGGGGGATAGATTTGACGGTGTGGTCAGTGAGCTAGAGCCAGACATCCTGAAGAGTGAGGTTGAACGGGCCTTAAGAAGCATTGCTAATAACAAGGCAGCAAGAGATGATGGTATCCCAGCTGAACTGTTTAAAATCTTGCAAGATGATGTTGTCAAGGTGATGCATGCCATATGCCAGCAAATTTGGAAAACACAAGAATGGCCAACAGATTGGAAAAAATCAACTTCTATCCCCATACCAAAAAAGGGAAGCACCAAAGAATGTTCAAACTATCTAACAGTGGCACTGATTTCACATGCCAGTAAGGTAATGCTCAAGATCTTGCAAAGTAGACTCCAGCAATTCATGGAACAAGAATTGCCAGATGTACAAGCTGGGTTTCAAAAAGGCAGAGGAACTAGAGACCAAATTGCCAATATCCGCTGGATCATGGAGAAAGCCAGGGAGTTTCAGAAAAACATCTATTTCTGTTTTATTGACTATTCTAAAGCCTTTGACCATGTGGATCATAACAAACTGTGGCAAGTTCTTGGTGTATGGGGATACCAAGTCATCTTGTCTGCCTCTTGAGGAATCTGTAGCAACGTTGCCAAGTAGCAACGGTAAGAACAGACCACGGATCAACGGACTGGTTTAAGATTGGGAAAGGAATACGGCAGGGTTGTATACTCTCACCCTACCTATTCAACCTGTACGCAGAACACATCATGTGATGTGCTGGGCTTGATGAAGCCAAGGCTGGAGTTAAAATTGCTGGAAGAAACATTAACAATCTCAGATATACAGATGATACCACTTTGATGGCTGAAAGTGAGGAGGAGCTGAGGAACCTCATGACGAAGGTGAAAGAAGAAAGTGCAAAAGCTGGGTTGCAGCTCAACCTTAAAAAAAAACAAGATTATGGCAACCAGCTTGATTGAGAACTGGCAAATAGAGGGAGAAAACGTGGAGGCAGTGACAGACTTTGTCTTTCTAGGTGCAAAGATTACTGCAGATGCTGACTGCAGCCAGGAAATCAGAAGACATTTACTTCCTGGGAGGACAGCAATGACAAATCTTGATAAAATAGTTAAGAGCAGAGACATCACACTGACAACAAAGGTCCGCATAGTTAAAGTAATGGTATTCCCCGTAGTGACCTATGGCTGCGAGAGCTGGACCATAAGGAAGGCTGAGCGAAGGAAGATAGATGTTTTTGAACTGCGGTGCTGGAGGAAAATTCTGAGAGTGCCTTGGACTGCAAGAAGGTCAAACCAGTCCATCCTCCAGGAAATAAAGCCAGACTGCTCACTTGAGGGAAGGATATTAAAGGCAAAACTGAAGTACTTTGGCCACATAATGAGAAGACAGGAGACCCTGGAGAAGATGCTGATGCTAGGGAAAGTGGAAGGCAAAAGGAAGAGGGGCCGACCAAGGGCAAGATGGATGGATGATATTCTGGAGGTGACGGACTCAACCTTGGGAGAGCTGGGGGTGGTGACAGCCGACAGGAAGCTCTGGCGTGGGCTGGTTCATGAAGGCACAAAGAGTCGGAAGCGATTGACCAAATAAAGAACAACAATTTCATATGATATGAACTTGAGCACACTCCGGGAGAGAGCAGAGGACAGGAAGGCCATGGTCCATGGGGTCATGAAGAGTCGGACACGACTTACCGACTGAACAACAACAACATTTCATATGATATTGCAGATTCATTTGTCTTGCCCGATTTCTCGCCTTGGTAAATTGCCTTCTTTTGTCAGCGATTTCTTTAGTGTAATCCGGAAATAACATAACTTTGTCTCATGTTGACCCCCTAAAAAGTTCTCCCACTTCTCTTGCCAAGCGCAAAATATGATTTTTGTAGAAACTCTTGCAAATTGAACTATAACAGTATAGGCAGTCCCTTTGATGCCACGGACTGGACCTGGAACACGGTATGCATGCTCAATATCGAGTAAATAATCAGATGGCAGAGTGATTAAATGATTATATTAAGAACTGGAAAAATAAAAAAACAATGACATGTAAAGAATGGTTTACTAAAGTTTGGTAAATTTCACAATTATTGAAAATTACTGAGGTAGTTAGATTGAGAGATGGTAAAAGAATCCCAAATTCATGGAGGAGTGGAAACTGTTTATTGAATATTGGATAAAAAATTATGGTATAGAAATTATACCAAATTATTGATGTATGGTATAGAAATTCCACCAGATTCCACCAGAAATTACACCGCTCAACAAGATCAGCCTTGGATGGCCTTCTCTCTGTCCCATCAGCCAGGACAGCTAGGCTGGTGAAGATGAGGGAGAGGGCCTTCTCTGTGGTGGCCCACACTCTGTGGAACTCCCTCCCTAGGGAACTCCACCATGCCCCCTCTTTAATGAGCTTCCGCCACGCTTTGAAAACTTGGTTGTTCAGGCAGGCATTTGGGAAATGTTTAGAAAATGATGTTTTAATGTGTAATTTTATTGTTTTTAAACTGTTTGTATTATTGTACATCGCCCAGAGTGGCCGGGTGACCAGCCAGATGGGCGATTAAGAAAATAAATAAGTAAGTAAGTAAGTAAGTAGTAAGTAAGTAAATATGATTATTGATGTAGAGGCAAATTATATTTGATGTTATGTGTTACTTAGCATATTTGGTATTTAACTTAATTATACATTTATATATGTAGTCTTATGCAGGTCTTTTTGGTTGAGCAGCTAATATTTCTTACCTAATTTGATGTGATACATTCATAGTAATTTAAGGTGCAATCCTATGCATGTTTAGACAGGAAAAAAAGTCCTATAACTCCCAGTATGCCCCAGCCAAGTTGGAAGTTGTAGGACTTTTTTCAGTCTAAACATGCATAGGATTGCATCCGTAGTGTGTATATCAACTGTATTATATATTGCTTATATTGTATATTTCTGATTTATGATATGCAAGCAACCTAAAATCATCATCTAGCAACACAGAATGGCTTTATTAGCAGGCTTATCTAGAATTATCCTAACCATAAGTAAGTCATAACTCACAGGTAAAGCAGATATTCAGTGTATTGCTGCAATACACAAGGCAGTAAATAATGCTGTAAATAACACACAAGGCAGTAAATAATGCTGACAGGTGGCCATTCTTAATTGAAATGAATTCTCCAGAGGGATGGTAAATGCACATGGGAGAAAATCTGGAGATCAAAAGGGAGTAATTTGGGCGGTAGAGGCTGGTGCTTCCTATTTCAGTGGGGCGATGTCTGCACTGGGTTTCAGTCAAAACCAGTGAGAACTCTAAAGGAGCTCTCCAAGGTGCTGAACCTGTTAGGGTTCTGACTGATTCTGACTGAAACCCAGTGCGGATTTACAGCCCCACTAGAATAAGAGCCATCAGTCTCCACCGAACTTGGGCAGACCTAGACAACTGTGTGGAAGAAACAGAAACAGAGCTTTCGTAGGCAGCAATCCTGAATAGGCTTACTAGGGCGCAAGCCCCACTAAATATAATGAGACTTACTTCTATATAAACATGTGCTGTTAAAGCTTGCATTTAGATGCAATTGTGCTGTTAAAATTCCCATTTAGAGATTTTGCTATCCTGAGAGATTAACAGGCATTTAGCTCACTTTGACGTGTCTAGGGTTTTTGTTTGGAGAGGGTGTAGAAGACATACAGTTCAAATTTATAACCTTCTGTGCTCAGAATTTAGTGATAAGTGGATTCCCTCAGTTCTGTTAGGGCCGCCACTTACATATCACCATAAAAGAGGATATGCACCACTAAAAAAGGAGGTGAAGGAGGACCCTGATTTGCATAAAATGTGAATATGCTAATTTACATGTATAAATTCATATGCTAATTTACATGTATATTGTATTTTAGTGTTTTAATTTCTGTAAACTGCCCAGAGAGCTTCGGCTATGGGGCGGTATACAAATGTAAATCATCATCATCATGCAAATTTAGGAACCATGAATATAATTTAAATAATAAAATTTCATAGTGGAGAAGACTGGGACCAGGTGACCTCCGTGGCTGCCTGTTGGGTCTGCTGCCCAGGTGCTCTTGATGGGAAACGTCAGGGCTCAGCTCTTCCTCCTGAGGGTTCTTTATCTTTAAACCAGACTTCGACTGGGCAGCCCTTCAAATAGAGGACTGTCCTCTGGCAGCATTTCAAATAGAGGACTGGCTTCTGTAAAAGAGGACAGCCATGTTCTGGTCCAGAAATAATCTGACAGGCCTGGATTATTCTTTGACACAGGGAGCAATCCTATGTCCCCTAGACAGTGTCTGGGAGATACAGGATTTCTCAGTTTCCTGGCTCCGCACTTGAAGACAGGGCTCTGACCTCGGAGCCAGGAAAATGTGCTCCCTGCCCGTTCACAGCCTGCATGGAGAGAACCATGCCGGCTTCCTCTCCACGCTTGGTAAACAGAGCATGGAGATGGGGGAAAGGAGGTGTTCCTGGGCGCAGGGAGGGGAAGCAGTCAGGGCAGCTGGCTCACACCTTTTCCTATCACTTCCCCAGCCTCCTGCCCTCCCCCGCCCCAAAGCCTCCGCTAGACAGGTGAGATGCCCGTCTAGTTGAAATGCGGCATGTGGGGTGCAACGCGCCTCCATCTCTGCCTAGGATACTTGTAAGCCTCTGTGTTCGGGGGCTTATGCGTACCCAGGGCGCAACCCATAGGATTGTGCCCAAAGGCCCCCAAACTGGGCTCCAGTTTAGGCTTGGTGTGCTCGGCTGGACTGACGAAGTCATCAACCTTCACCAGTGCCAACCCTATTGAGGCCCAGCACACATAGACAGGTGTCAGCCCCTGGCTAGGCTGGCCAGCTGCAAAACAGGACAGAGCTCCTGCACCTTCAACAGTAGTGTAGAAGAGGGAATTTCAGCAGGTGTAGCTTGCATGACAACACTAAACAGCTGGCAGAGTCCCAGCAAGGCACCCTCTCAAAGAGGGGGGGGACACTCTGTGTGCGCATGTGAATGCACATGCATGCTCACATGTCTGGTTCCAGACACTTCCCAGAATTCCCCCCCTTCCAGAACCTAGATTGCTCCTACTACACATATCATGGGGTTATGTAACTTCCTATCTAGGGAGGTTCAGTAGGACCCTTCTCTTTTGAGGCTTCGTTGTTGTTGTTCAGTCGTTCAGTCGTGTCCGACTCTTTGTGACCCCATGGACCACAGCACGCTGGGCCTTCCTGTCCTGCGCTCTCTCCCGGAGCGTGCTCAAGTTCATATTCATTGCATCCGTGATGCTATCGAGCCATCTCATCCTCTGCCGTCCCCTTCTCCTTTTGCCTTCAGTCTTTCCCAGCATCAGGGTCTTTTCCAGAGAGTTTTCTCTTCGCATTAGGTGGCCAAAATATTTCAGCTTCAGCTTCAGTCTCTGTCCTTCCAATGAGCACTCAGGGTTGATTTCCTTTAGGATGGACTGATTTGACCTCCTTGCAGTCCAGGGGACTCGTAAGAGTCTTCTCCAGCACCACAGTTCGAAAACATCAATTCTTCGGCGCTCAGCCTTCCTTATAGTCCAGCTCTCACAGCCATACATTACTACTGGAAAACCATAGCTTTGATTAGACGGACCTTTGTCGGCAAGGTGATGTCTCTGCTTCTTACTATGCTGTCTAGGTTTGCCATAGCTTTCCTCCCAAGGAGCAAGCGTCTTTTAATTTCATGGCTACAGTCACCGTCTGCGGTGATCTTGGAGCCCAAGAAAATAAAATCTGTCACTGCTTCCATTTCTTCCCCTTCCATATGCCAGGAAGTGATGGGGCCAGATGCCATGATCTTAGTTTTTTTAATGTTGAGTTTCAAACCAGCTTTTGCACTCTCCTCTTTCACCCTCATGAGCTTTAAAAAAGAAAGTCTGGCTTTTGGTTTGGGCTTTTCTTTCTCCCTGTATTTGTTGACTGTATTTTTAAAAAGTGATCCTATTTTGCTCTCAGATTAATTGTATCTTTAATTGTTAGCTTTGATTTTAACTCTAAAATTGTCTGCTTGTATTTTATTGTAAAGCCCCTTGAGTGTGGGGAGGGGGGGAAGGGGGCTATTTAGCACCTAAAAGTAGGGTATAAATACCTTAATAACAAACAAACCAAACAAAAGCCTGCTTTGAGCAGCCTGAAGGAGCCTGATACTGACGGATCTTGGAAGTTGTCCAGACCTGGCCAGTACCTTCGTGGGAGACTGTGTAGGAATCCAGGTGCCCAGCTCAACCATAAACAATGTGGCAGCTGCCTCAGGGCTTTTCTACACAAGGTATTTATCATATGCTCATCATCGTATGCTGATCAAATGTGCAGATGACACAAAATTGGGCGGGATAGCTAATACTTTGGAAGACAGAAACAAAATTCAAAGTGATCTTGATACACTGGAGCACTGTGCAGAAAACAACAGAATGACATTTAATAGGGATAAATGCCAAGTTCTCCACCTAGGAAAAAGAAACCAAATGCACAGTTACAAGATGGGAGATACGTGGCTCAACAACATTGCAAGCGAGAAGGGTTTTGGAATTGTTGTTGATCACAAGCTGAATATGAGCCAACAATGTGATGCGGCTGCAAAAAAGGCCAATGGTATTTTGGGCTGCATTAATAGAAGCATAGCTTCCAAATCCCGGGAAGTACTAGTTCCCATTCTACTCAGCACTGGTTAGGCCTCATCTGGAGTACTGTGTCCAGTTTTGGGTACCGCACTTTAAGAAGGATGCAGACAAGCTGGAGAGGGTCCAGAGGAGGGCAACAAAGATGATCAGGGGACTGGAAACAAAGCCCTATGAAGAGAGACTGAAAGAACTGGGCATGTTTATCCTTGAGAAGAGAAGACTGAGGGGAGATATGAGAGCACTCTTCAAGTACTTGAAAGGTTGTCCCAGAGAAGAAGGCCAGGATCTCTTCTTGATCATCCCAGAGTGCAGGATATGGAATAATGGGCTCAAGTTCCAGGAAGCCAGATTCTGGCTGAACATCAGGAGAAACTTCCTGACTGTTAGAGCAATACAACAATGGAACCAGTTCCCTAGGGAGGTAGTGGGCTCCCCCACATGAGGCTGGACAACCATCTGTTGGGGATGCTCTGACTTGGATTCCTGCGTTGAGCAGGGGGTTGGACTTAATGGCCTTGTAGGCCCCTTCCAACCCTACTATTTTATGATTCCCAATTCATGGTTGTTTGCAAGTTCTTTAGACAACATTGTGACCCTCCAGTTTTGCTTCTGTGTCTAACCAGCTCTTTCAGTAAGTTTTTTTAGAGTAGGGAAAATGCATCATTTAATTGTGAAAGCAAAACAAAGTGACATTTCCTCGTGTGTGTTTGCTCTACTTGGCTATAGCACAGTGCCGCCTAGAGGTTATGTAGCAGAAAAGCAGGAAAGGAAACATTTCTTGTGTAGTGCTCGGATCCCAATTCTGTGATGAAACCAAAGGCAGCTACAGCAGATTAAAAACCAATTAACAGCCTCATCAGTCAGAAGACAGATTTTGGGTGGCCATTAAAAGGCAACATATGGTCAATTATTTCATTTACTATGATATTTTTTACCATCATGGCAGGGGTGGGGGTGGGGGTGGCAGCAGTGTTTAGATTTTCTGCCTGAAGTACCAGATTGTCTTGGGCCAGTCCAGGCATTGCAAACACAGTTTGTTGGATTGGACGTAGATGTGATGTGATAAATCACAGCTGAACAACAGCTGTTAATTTTGCTTAACATTTGCCAACAGGCCGTATGGTCTAACCAATTCAGCTTTTTCACCTAGCACACCATCTAAATTTATCCCCAGCACTGGTAATATAACAAGCTGACCTCTGCTTCTGTTTTCCACCAACCAAGAAACCTGTCTGGTTCATCCAGGATGGATATAGTTTTGCGTTAACAGCTGCATTTTATACTTTCAAAAATGGGGACATTGTCTGCTGCTTCTTGTTGCCAGTGGGGAAACCAGAAACCATCACATCATGCAGAGCTCAGTTTGAATGTCTGCAAACATTTATAAATAAAGGTCTGTAAACTAGGGCTGTGCAAGGACCACCCACTTTGCATTGGATGCTGATTCGGACCTTCCAAAGCAGCCCTGCTTCACTTTGGACCGATTCAGACCTAACCCACTTCGCCTCGGATTTGGATCCAAAGCGAGATTCAGATATCCAAATTATTCAGATTTGACATTTTCCCATTGACTTGCATTGGAAAACAGAAACAGCCATAACCGTTTCAGTTTTTCTGATACATACATGAAATTCAGGGACATGGCAGCCCCCAAAGAGAGGATTCCACCTGCCAAAGTTCAGACAGTTTGGCCCAGTAGTTTTTGTGCTAGATGAAGGTGAAATATGATTTTTTCAACAAAATCTCTCAAAGCGAAGAGCTATAAATTTTCACTGTTTCCACAGAAGTGCATGAAATTTGGGGATCTGTCAGCCCCCAAGGAGGGGATTCCACCTGCCAAAGTTCAGACAGCTTGGCCCAGTAGTTTTTGTGCTAGGCACAGATAAAATGTGCTGTTCTCAGAAACTCAAACTAGGGATGTGGAAAACCCCCTTACCTGGCGTCCGTGGGGGTCTGCAGCGGGGGGAGAGGTAATCCATCCCTCCCCCCCCGGAATCCTCACTGGCTGGCTCTACTCCGCGGCAAGTCCACAGAGCCGCCAGCCAGCTCCGAAGTGCCAGCGATACGGCTGCCATTGCCATATTGCTGGCTGGGCGGATTGACCACGGTGCAGCCACAATTGGCATCCGAGATGCCATTTGCGGCCGTAAAGGCCTTAGTTAAAGGTAAATGACACCATTTATGGCTGTGCTTTTAATTAACGCAGATATTTGTGTAGCCTATCACGTAAAAGCAGGGACCCATGGAGGATTTCTCCCCCATCCCTAACTCAAACCAAAGGTCATAAAGGGATCATCAGAGAAGTTAGGTGCTTTAGTGGTGATTAGGAGGAGGTCACTATCCCTCATTTCTGCTCTAACTTTCTTTGAAGGGCAAATAACCCCTCTCCCCTTTCCTATTCAGCTTCACAGTGGATGACTTCAGGGTCTCTCTGGCTGAGTGGAATACACGTTACCTGGGAAAACAGGCTGGCTGGCAGGCTGTGCTATGTTTTCAACACAAACTCTCAAAGCAAAGAGCTATAACTTTTCACCGGTTGCACAGAAGTGCATGAAATCTGGGCAACAGGCAGCCCCAATGCCAAGACCCCGAAGATGCATCATATTGGGCTTGCTTTGCCGCACAGTGTAGTATTATTTAAATAATAGACATTATGTAAGTACTGCTTTGCCCACTGTACGAAAGGCACTTACCTTTCGCGGCTTCTGTTTATGGTTGGGGGGGAGGTGTTCCGTCCCTCCCCCTGGAATCCTCACCAGGGGGGGAGGCGCTCTGTTTCTCCCCCCCCTGGAATCCTGGCCAGCCGGCTGTGCTCCGCAGGGATTCTGCGGAGCCGCCAGCTGGCTCCGCCAGCAGCCGGACATCTGGCCGCTGGCTAGCAGGGATGCAAATGGCGGTGGCCGTAGCCGCTGCTGTTTGTGTCCCTGCAGTCAGACGTGATAGGCTACATAAATGTTTACGTAGCCTATCATGGCAGACTTAAAAAACAACAACAACAACATGCGTACGCACATTGCGTATGCGCGTTGTTGTTGTTGTTGTTGTTTTTAAAGTCAGACATGATAGGCTACGTAAACATTTACGTAGCCTATCACAGTTTTTTTAAAAAAAACCTAGCCATGATAGGCTACGTAAATCTTTACATAGCCTATCACATTTTTTGTTTTTGTTTTTTTTAACTGGAAATGGCGGTGGCGGCAGCCAGTCGGAAGACCGGCCGCCACCGGAGCCGCCGCCGAACCGCCGCCGGAGCCGCCGCCGAACCGCCGCCGGAGCCGCCGCTGCCAGAGCCGCCGCCGGAGCCGCCGCCGCCAGGAAGATCCGCCCAAGGTAAGTCTCATCCCGGGGGGGTGGCGGGGGGGTGGCAGGCCGTTCCGCCACCGATTTCAGGGGGCCGAATGCGCTGGCATTCAGCCTCCCCGAGATCCATGGCGGAATTTTCGTACATCCCTAATTTTGAAATGTGGACGTGCGTAGTGCTTTGCTTGATCACAACACAAGCACGCATACAGAGACACACACACAGACACACAAGAGCAAAAGAAAAGTTCTGTTCGAATACAGAACTACGTACAAGCAAACCAAAGGGTTTTGGGGTTTTTAAGGGGAAAGATATAGAGTTCCAAAATGGGAAGGGAAGGAATACAGGAATTGAGAAGGGCAGGGTTGGGGGAGCCAAAGAACAAGGCAAGGCAACTAAACTACTTTTTAAATTTGTCTTGTTTTTTATTAAATAAAGAATAAGAAAGAAAGAAAGAACTAATAAGAATGGTTGAATAATTCAGAAGGGGGGGCAAAGAACAAGGCAAAAAAGGAGGAAACTAATATACTTTGTAAATGTTTTTGGTTTTTTAAATATATGATCTAGAAAAGAAAGAAAGGGAATAGTTGAACTGAAAAGGGCTGGGTGGGAAAGAAAAAGAAGAACAATGCTGCAGTACAACACGCACACCCACTCCACAGATCTAGCCAACTAACCAATTCTAACCGCTCTCTCTAATCACCATCTCTAACAGCACTCTCTCTCTCTCGCAATGAAACAAACACAGGCTGATCTCTCCAATATATATAGTATTCCCCCCACCCCTCCTCCACCACTGTCACAGATTGGAGACTGCTGGGTTTAGTTTAGCCCTAATTTGTCAATTAGAGTTGCCATTAGCCAAAGCTCCCTCCCTCCCTCCTCCTCCTCCTCCTCCTCTCTCCATTGTCCCCTCCCTCCTTCTCATCTCCCCCTCCCTGATCTTTCACAATTTCATACATTTAGAGACAGGCTATCTGGGCTTCAGAAGACATCAGAATGGCTTCCAGTCTCTGAGGTGGACTGAGGTGCTTTGGCGGTAACCCACTTCACTTTGGACTGCCTTGGTGCTGATCTGATCTGCTTTGGATTTATTTATTTATTTAAAATATTCCTTGGCAGCCTTTCAGGGCAGAAGCAGCTTACAACAATAAAATACATAAAAACAGTTAAAACATTAAAAGAGATAAAATATAAAAACAATAAAAACAACAATAAAAGCCAAGAATAAAATCAGCAACAATGTTAACAGCAGTAACAGCAAAATAGCAGTCATATCAAGAGAAGGCCAAGGTAAAATAATATGTTTTCAAGGCCTTCTTAAAAGTCTGCGTGATGGAACATGGTGGACCTCTGATGGCAGCTTGTTCCAAAGGTGTGGGGCCACTGCAGAGAAAGCCCTCTCACGTGTGGTTACCCACCCACCTGACTGCTCTCATGGGTGGGCAAATAAGAAGGGCCTCTCTTTCTGATCTTAAAGTGCAGGGAGGCTGATATGAGTGTAGTGGTCCTTCAAGTAACTTGGTCCCAAACCATTTAAGGCTTTAAAGACCAAAACCAGCACTTTGAATTGGGCTTGGAAACGCACCGGTAACCAGTGCAGCTGGCGCAGTATAGGCATTATATGATCGAATTGCCTCGCCCCCACCAATATTCAGGCAGCCACATTCTGCACATGCTGGAGTTTCTGAACCGTCTTCAAAGGCAGCCCCACGTATAACACATTACAGTAGTCCAGCCTGGATGTGACTAGTGCGTGGATAACTGAGGCAAGGTCTGTCATCTCCAGATAGGGCTGCAGCTGGCATACCAGTCTAACCTGGTAAAAAGCACTCCTGGACACCGCAACCACCTGGGCTTCCCCAGTTAGCTCAGAGTCCAGGAGGACACCCAGGCTGTGCACCTGGTCTTTCAGGGGGAGTGCAACCCCATCTAAGACTAGTTGTGAACCTCCATCCGAAGTAGTTGGTAGTGAAGTAGTAGCGAACCTCCATCCCAACCCATAGGACTGCTGTCTTGTCTGGATTAAGTTTCAGCTTGTTCACCCTCACCCATCCCAAAACAGCCTCCAGACACTGGTTCAAAAGTTCCACAGCCTTCCTGGGATGTGCAGATGGAAATGAGAGGTAGAGCTGAGTATCGTCTGCGTACTGATGACATTTCAGCCCAAACCTCCTGATGACTTCCCCCAGCGGTTTCATGTAGATGTTAAAAAGCACGAGGGACAAGATAGAACCTTGCAACACCCCACGGTCTAATGGCCAAGGGGTGGAACCAAAGTCCCCCAGCACCACCTTCTGAGACTGCTCCTCCAGAAAGGACTGGAACCACTTTAAGACTGTGCCTCCCAAGCCCAATCCAGATAAATGATCCAGAAGGATACCATGGTCAATGGTGTCAAAAGCCACTGAGAGGTGCCTTGGGGGTGCCTCGGATCTCACCAAGGCACCCCCAAAGGATGCTGATTTGCTTTGGTATTTGGATTCAGCACCGAAGCGATGCACAGCCCTACTGTAAACATTCCAATATATATGCAGCCTTCTCTTCCATATCATGTTAAGACTCTGACTATACAGACATCTCGAGTACAACATCCAGCTAGCCTCCTGTCTCCTATTCCAGCCCCCTTGCCAGCCCACTTTCTGTAATATATTGCCAGATGAAGAGATCTGGAAATCTCAAACCCTTGCACTTTTTCGGTACTCTTTGAATTGGCCTATTTGGATTTTGGAATTTTTCTTATGATCAACATCTCCGCCTTTGCTCATTGCATATGCTTCTTGTAAACATGAGAAAGCAGGATAAGGTAGAAGAAAGCAAAGACGTATTGCAGCACTGTTTATCCTCGATGAGATACCCTGGTCAGCTTTCCCCCAACGCTGATGCATGCAGTGGTTTCTCCAGCATTTTGGACACTCAAGCAAAGGGATCATTTCACCTGCTCGGTTCCTCCTTTTTCCTTTATTGCTTTGGATGAGAAGTTTCATCATGTCAGCCACACACGCAATTAAAATACAGAACAGTGTGCTGAAAATGGAAGCCATCTGAACTGTGATTAAAGGGGAGGGGGGGAACTTATAAGAGTGATCCATTCGTGAACAATTAAATCATGCACTTAAAATAGAATGAGTAAAATGACGATAGTGAGGTAGGTAACATAAAGTGGATCAAGGGAGCAGAGCCAACCATGCTGAAAAACTAATTTGAGCTGGATGTGAGTGTATTATAGCAACAGGAGCCAGATCAATGGTCTAAATGCGCATTAGGTGGTGATGTTGTTCAAATGTTGTTCAAGCTAAGCATTGGTGCCTGGCCTGCATGAGGCTCAGATGAAGTGTGATGCTCAGTTCAGGGGAAGCTGGCAGCTCCGATGTCAGTGGGGCGGTGAATCCGCTCCAAATTTCAGTCAGAACCAGTCAGAACTCTAAAAGAGCTCTCCAAGGTGCTCTGCACTTTGGAGAGCTCCTTTAGAGTTCTGACTGGTTCTGACTGATACTCGGAGCGTATTCACTGCCCCACTGACATTGGAGCTGCCAGCCTCCACTGGCTCAGTTATTTGTATCTTTCCCCGGAATTATGAATTGAGTGTGGGCTGAAGGGATGGCAGCATTGGGCCCTTCCCACTGAATCTGCCCCAAGTGGGCCAAGACCCAGCAAAGGGCTCTTTAACCCTGTCTTCTCTGGTGCAAGCAACAATAGTGGGTCTATCAGGATCCTGTATATCAATAGCAAACCCATTCTCTGAGTGTTGGATCCCCGTACGTAGCCAAAACAAGAGCATCCGCCTACAAGAGGGAGGTGTCAGCAGAATTTGGAGACCTCCCACAGTTTGCAGACATATAACAAAAATATTTAGGGAAGAAACTACCCAAACAGCATGCTCAGTAGGCACGTAATGCTGGCTGGCTGTTGACGGTGGCGCTGGGGGAAATGGAAAGTGGGGGGTGGGGGGACAGAATTAAGTATTCCAGAAAAGGGTATGGCTGCTGGAACCCTGAACAGGAACCCTTGCATGACCCACTTGTTCCCTTCTTATTATGCACCTCAGTTGCTTGCTTGCTTGCTTGCTTATTTATTTATTTATTATTTTATTACATTGTTATAGTGCCCAATAGTCGAAATTCTCTGTGCAGTTCACAATTCAAACTGTAAAATACAACTTGGAAAAAAAAAACACTTTTAAATGTTTAAAAATACCAATTTAAAACCAAGGTAAAAGCCAACAGCAAAAGGGAGCACAAGCTTGCACAAAGACGATGCAAGCAGACAATAAGAGAAGCAAAAAAGCATTTTGAAGAGCGTATCACTAACAACATCAAGGCCAACCATAAAGAATTCTTTAAATATACCAGAAGCAGGAAACCAGCTAGGGAGGCAGTTGGACCCTTGGATGACAATGGAGATGAGGAAGTACTGAAGGAGGACAAGGAGATTGCAGAGAAGCTGAGTGAATTCTTTGCATCGGTCTTCACTGCAAAAGATATAGGACAGATACCTGTACCTGAACTGATGTTTTCAGGA
This sequence comes from Heloderma suspectum, assembly GCF_057233095.1. Lineage (NCBI taxonomy): Eukaryota > Metazoa > Chordata > Lepidosauria > Squamata > Helodermatidae > Heloderma > Heloderma suspectum. The sequence goes on along the minus strand of NC_139460.1, from coordinate 324,338,999 downwards.
AGGGATTCTGAGCAACTGAGGCAAATAGTGGTGACAAAAAATGAAGTTCTCAACCTTATTGATAAATTGAAAGCAAATAAATCACCAACCCCAGATGGTATCCATCCTAGAGTTCTCAAAGAGCTCAAATATGAAATTGCTGATCTTCTAACCAAAATATGCAACATGTCCCTAAGATCAGCCTCTGTACCAGAGGACTGGAAGATGGCCAATGTAACACCAATTTTTAAAAAGGGATTCAGGGGGGATCCAAGAAATTACAGGCCAGTTAGCGTAACGTCTGTTCTGGTTAAATTGGTTGAAGGCAGTATTAAAGTTAAAATTAGTAAGCATATAGAAGGACAAGCCCTGCTGAAAAAGAATTATCATGGCTTCTGCAAAGGTAAGTCCTGTCTCACTAACCTTTGAGAGTTCTTTGAAAGTGTCAATAGACGTGTAGACAGGGGTGATCCTGTAGACTTTGTTTACTTGGACTTCCAAAAGGCTTTTGACAAAGTCTCTCACCAAAGACTCCTGAGCAAACTTAGCAGTCATGGAATAAGAGGAGAGGTCCTCTTATGGATTAATAAGTGGTTAAAGAACAGAAAGCGGAGAGTGGGAATAAATGGTAAATTCTCCCAATGGAAGGATGTAAACAGTGAAGTCCCACAGGGATCTGTATTCGGACCAGTGTTTTTCAACTTGTTCATAAATGATCTGGAATTAGGAGTGAGCCATGAAGTTTGCCAATTACACCAAATTATTTAGGGTGGTTAAGACAAAAAGGGATTGTGAAGAGCTCCAAAATGATCTCTCCAAACTGGGATAATGGGCATCTAAATGGCAAATGCAGTTCAATGTAAGCAAGTGTAAAATGATGCATGTTGGGGCAAAAAAATCCCAACTTCAAGTATAACCTGATGGGGTCTGAGCTAGCGATAACTGACCAACAGGGAGATTTTGGGGTTGTGGTGGACAGCTCAATGCAAATGTCAACCCAATGTGCGGCTACTGTAAAAAAGGCAAACTACATGTTAGGCATAATTAGAAAAGGAATTGGGAACAAAACTGCCAATGTCGTACTGCCCTTATACGAATCTATGGTGCGACCACACTTGAAATACTGTGTACAGTTCTGGTCACCACACTGAAAAAAGGATATTGTAGAGCTGGAAAAGGTACAGAAAAGGGCAACTAAAATGATCAAGGGTCTGGAGCATCTCCCCAATGAGGAAAGGTTAAAACAGCTGGGATTGTTTAGCTTGGAAAAAAGGAGAGTAAGGGGAGACATGATAAAGGTGTACAAAATTATGCATGGTGTGGAGAATGTGGATAGGGAAACTTTTTTTTCTCCCTCTCACATAATACTAGAACCCAACGGGGTCATCCCATGAAGCTGAGTGGTGGGAGATTCAGGACAGATAACAGGAAGGACTTCACACAGCGCAGAGTTAAACTATGGAATTCGCTTCCACAGGATGTAGTGATGGCCACCAACTTGGATGGCTTTAAAGGGGGTTATTTATTTATTTATTTATTTATTACATTTCTTAATCACCCATCTGGCCAGTCACCCGGCCACTCTGGACGATATACAACAGTACAATTTAAAACAGTAAAGTTACACATTAAAGCATCTTCTAAAAATATCCTAACCTACCCCAACTTAAACAAATTCCTGGAAGAGAAGTCTATCAGTGGCTACTAGGCTTGAGGGCTATGTGCTACCTCCAGTACCTGAGGAGATGTGTCTGTGTACACCAGTTGCCGGGAGTCATGGGCGGGAGGGTGCTGTTGCACTCGTGTCCTGCTTGTGGGTTCCTGGTTGACAGCTGGTTGGCCACTGCGTGAATGTTGTGCTTGACTGGATGGACCCTTGGTCTGATCCAGCATGGCTCTTCTTTGCATTGAGCAGGGGGTTGGACTTGATGGTATTATAGGCCCCTTCCAACCCTACGATTTTATGATTCTATGATTCTATGTTCTTAGCAGTTACAGCCTAGGGAAAGCCTGTGTGGAAAGGTGTGTTTTCAGGAGGCATTTAAAAGAAGTTATATTTTCTGCCTCCCAAACTGCATGGGAGACGGTTTTCCAGAGGGTGGGTGCTGCTACAGACAAGGCCCGCCATCAAGGTTCTTCACGGCAATATTCTGTGCATTTTGAAATGACCAGCAGGACCTCCTCTGAAGCTCTTAAATGTCATCAGTGTATATATAAGGGGAAGGCAGTCTGCTAGGTATCCTGGTCCCAAGTTGTTTAGGGCTTTATGTGATAATAACATAACCTTGTACGTGGCTCGGTAGCTGATAGGCAACCAGTGCAGTTCTTTTAACACCGGTGTGATGTGAGCATAGCTGGGTGTCCCAGTGAGCACCTAGCTGCAGCTTCTGAATCACACACAAATGTAGCCCCACATAGAGCGCATTGCACTAGTCTAATCGTGAGGTTGGCAGTGCATGGATCATCGTGGCTAGGCTAGTCCAGGAACGGGTGTAGTTGGCCTGCTGACCGGAGTTGGTGATGGGCGCTCCAGGCCACCGAGGCCACCCGGGCCTCTAGTGAAAAAGATGGATCCAGAAGCACCCCCAAACTACAGACCTGCTCCTTCAGAGGAAGTGCAACTCCATCCAGAACAGGAAAACACCCCAATTCCCAGAACTGAGAACCGCCAACCAATACGGTCTGTGTCTTATCAGGATTCAGTTTCAGTTTATTGACCCTCGTCCAAGCCATGACTGCATCCAAGCACCAATTCAGAATGTACACAGCCTCTCCCGATTCAGATGTCACCGAAAAATAGAGCTGGGTGTTGTCAGCATACTGGTGACACCTTGCCCCAAACCTCCTGATGACCACTCCCAATGGCTTCCTATAGATATTAAAGAACATTGGGGCAGGATAGTGCCCTGTGATACCCACAGTTCAGCTGCCATGGGGCTGAGGTGCAGTCACCCAATGCTATTCTCTGGAACTGACCCCACAAGTACGAGTCGAACCACTGTAGAACAGTGCCTCCAACTCTCAGCTCACAGAGGCGGTCCAGGAGAATACCATGGTCAATGGTATCAAAAGCCACTGAGAGATTAAGAAGAAATAACAGGGTCACGCTCCCCCTGTCTCTCTCCCGAAGACGTCATCCATCACGGCAACCAAGGCCGATTCTGTCCCAAAGTTGGGCCTGAATCCCGACTGGAATGGATCCAGAGAATCAGTTTCATCCAAGAGCGCCTGCAGTTGAGACACCACCATTCTCTCAAGCACCTTGCTCAAGAACGGGGTGTTTGCGACTAGATGATAGCACAGATCTCTGGATCAAGGGAGGTTTTTTTCAGGGGTGGTTGCACCACTGCCTCCTTCAAGGCAGTAGGGACCACCCCATCACACAATTATGTGTTCACCACTCCCCAATCCATCTGGTCACCCCCCCATGGCTAGCTCAGATAAGCCATGACAGGAAAGGGTCGAGAGAGCATGTGGTGGGTCAAACAGATGCAAGCATCTTGTCCTCGTCCTCAGGCTCCAAAAACTGAAATTGATCCCACAAAACAGGATAAGACGATGCATGGACACCTTCAACAGACACTGCATCAATAGTGGTGTTCAAGTCAGCATGAAGGTGAACAATTTTATTCTCAAAGTGTCTTGCAGACTCGTCACAGTGCCATTATTCCCATCACAGGCACCATTAGGGCCAGACCACGGGGTGCAGGCCCAGGGCCTGCAATCCAGGAGGGCCCTCAAATGACCTGCTCTGCACCATGGATAGCTCCTTTTGAGTTCTGACTGGCTCTGACTGAAACCCGGAGTGGATTCACTGTCTCACTGACATCGGAGCAACCAGCCTCCACTGCCTCAGCCTGAGGTTCTACCCCCATGCTACAGTGTGATTAGGGATGTTGGGGGGGGTGGAGCTCGGTGAGTTTTTGCCTGCTCAGCCCCCTGGACTCCAGGTCAATCATCTACGAGTTGGCCTAACTCGGTGCACGACAAGTCAGGCCAACTCACAGATTGTTCGGGGGGGGCATGTTTGCACAAATCATGATTTGCACAAAATCACAGCTGTAAATAGCGCAATTTGCCCAAATTCACAGCCATAAATGGTCTAATTTGTGCAAATTAGATGATTTACAGCTGCAATTTTTTGCAAAATTGCGCTATTTACAGCTGTGATTTTGTGCAAAAAACCTCCGTAACGTTCCTGGGTTTCAGGAACTATTGCACAGTTCAGCTCACAAATGGAAGTTGAGCCGGGTCCGTCACGGGGATCCTTCAGGCCAAAAAAGGATTTCCCCACGATGGGCAACCTAAGCATGATCAACCATTCTTTTTCTCATCCAGGATCAGCCCAAGACATTTCGCTGCCTGAGGCAAAGGACAAAGGGCAGAGGGGTTGGACTCGATGGTCTTATAGGCCCCTTCCAAGTTCCAACCCTACTATTCTATGATTCTATGACAAGATAGCACCTGTGCACCACTGTTCCATGTACAAAAGCTGACTGGAGGGGCAGTTGAACCTTACTTTAGCTTTGGGAGTGGGACGGCATCCTCCACCACACTGGAGGGCAGCAGTCCAGATTAGGGGGCATGGGACAGACTGAGCGGCACACAGAATTCTGGCCCCAACAGAGAGGAATTGCCAAAGGAGCTCAGGAAAAATGGCCGTGTGTGTGTGTGTGTGTGCGCGTGCGCACGCGCCACTGCTGCTACCCACACCTCCCCACAGCTGCCACCTGAGGCAGCTCCATCACTCTGCCTTATTTTGGGACTGGCCTGTAACATTTTCACTTGCCCAGTTCATTTTCACAACCATAGCTGAAAGATGGCAAAGTCATTGCAAATGAGCAACGGTTGCACGGAAGGTGGTCTTGGGGGTGGGGCGGGAACAATTTAAAGCAGAAAGAGGATCTGGATCTTCTTGGAGGCCTCGTGTTCCCTAAAGAGCCACCTGGTTTAGGGGCATGGTGAAAACTGGTCCTCTTCAAACAATTATCTTCTCCTCGCGAACATGTTCTTGCATTAGCAGACAGCTGTTAGCACTTGGGTCTCTCTTTGTGTACATATTTTCTTTGCTCCTCCCCTGCTTATAGAGAGGGATTCTTGGGAGACATTAGGTCTGAGCCATTCTCTGAAAACTGGCAGGCTTGGAAGTCCTGGTCCCGGTTTTGTTCCGGCACTAATACACCAATTTCCATTTAGTCAAAAGACAAATCATAATAACCATAATAAGCAAAAGTGCCTTTCCCAGTGGCTGCCAACACTGTGCTGTTCTTTCTCGCACCTCTTCGCAAATTGCTTCTTAAATCTGAGAGTCAAATGGGCTGGTAATTATTATATGTAACTGGAGGGAACCTTGCAGAATAACACATAAGATCCTTAAGAGAATCAAGGCAACCCCATAGATTTTGATAACTGCTTCCTCAAAATGCTGCTGGAGGGATTTATCTGCTCACCTTTCTCCTCTCTGGACTCTGGGATGCTGGGAGAATTTTATACCTGTGCTTCTGCAATTCTTCATTTTGTCTTCCCAGATTAAATTCATGGTGCTGATTCTGAACTATAAAATCTGACCTTAATCGATTGGTTCAAAACAGACCTGCCAATCAGTCCACAGAAATTACTAGCTGAGAAAAATGATTTTTACCAGTGGTCCTCCCAGCTTTCTTGCAGTTTAGCAAAGTTCTTTGCCTGATCGCCTGGAGGCGATTTCCTCCTCGCCACAGGTGAACAGGAGAGTGGCAATTTACAAGCCTGAATTGTAAAACCTTTATGTCCCACCTTGTTTCATTGTCCTAATTGCTTAGAATTGCCAGCCTTTAACTTGGCAATGTATGAGTTGGGACTCTGTTTTTAACCTCCAGTGAGTAGAGTACCAAGCACAGGCTACTCTAATACAATCAGAAAGCTAGACACAAAAAGGGAGAAGAGACTATAGAAGATCAAGATTCTCAAGTGGTGGTGACCAGCAAGGTTTGTGCAATGTTTGTTTTCTTGCCTGAGATTAACATGGCCTACACATGCAACAAGTTCAAGTTGATCACACTGCTGGAAGAAAAAGCAAGAGGACTGGAGTGGCGAGTGGCGACCCTCCAGGGAATAAGAGAATACGAATTGTTCTTGGACAGAACGGTGGAACTACAGAAGCAAAGTGAAGAACAGAAGCTTGAAGAGCAACAGCAAGCTGAGGCAGAAGAGGAAACTGCTGAGGTGAGGAAAAATGAAGTAGAGGATATGCCTTGGAAAAGTGTGACAGGAGCAGAAGAACGAGAAGCCACTCTGCATCAGTGGAAGCAGTGGAGCTGTGGAACTGTTTCCAGGTATTTGAGGGTAAGAATGGAAGACAGCCTGCAGAGGAAGAATTACAGGAACCTACATGAGAGCGAGCAAGAGGCTGAAGGTCAGTCAAGCAGAGGCAATGAAACCAAGGCCTGCAACAACAAGAAGAGTAGTAGTAGTGGGAGACTCCTTGCTGTGTGTGATCGAAACCCAAGTATGTTGTGAAGACCCGTGGACTCACCAGGTATGCTGTCTCCCAGGAGGATCCCTTCTCATCCATGTGGGAACAAATTATACCGCCAAGCGGAGCTACGAAGAAATCACATCAGACTTTGAAGCTTTGGGAAGGAAACTCAAGAACTTTGGGGCCCAGAGAGTTTTCCCATCCATCCATCCATCCATCCAGTAGTTAGAAGAGGGATAGAAAGGGAAAGAAAAATACTCTGGGTGAATGACTGGCTACGAAGGTGGTGAGAGATTTGGATTCTGGGACCACGGGCTATACTTCCTGGAAGATGGGCTCTTGGCAAGGGATGGGTTGCACCTCACAAAGGCTGGGAAGAATGTGTTTGGCCACAGCATGAAGAACTTCATCAGGATGACTTTAAACTGAATCCTACGGGGAAGGGAGATGTAAAGTTGCGGGTAACAATGGACGAAGGCTCATGCACTGCAACAGAGAGAACAGTTCTAATAGCGCCCAATAATAGTCTTCAGAAACATGTAGGAAGAAAGTCAGACTATGAAGCACATGGTCTTCGATATCTATACACTAATGTCCAGAGTATGGGAAACAAACAGAATGAACTTGAAGTCTTAATACAGGAGGGAAATTTCATTCATTCATTTATTCATTCATTGTATTTTGATCCCACTCCTCAGGCAAAAAAGGCTCCCGGAGCAGCTTACAATCAATGAACAAAGAAGACAGTCCCTGCCTGCAGGCTTACAATCTAAAAAAGACACGACACACAAGGAAAAGGCAATGGGGAGGGGAGAAAAAAGAATTAGGCAGACCGTCAGCAGGGCTGGTGGTATGGCCCTGTTCCCCCCTCCCATATCCCAAAGGAGGGGCAGTCCAACTGGAGCAGGCCCTGCTGTTCCCTTTGCCTGCTCCCTCGCTCCTTCCTCTTCCCCACAGGGCCATGGATATCAAGTCAAATTATGACTTGATAGGTGTAACTGAGACTTGGTGGGATGACTCTCATGACTGGAATACAGCAACTGAAGGATATAACTTGTTCAAAAAGAAAAGGAGGAACAGAAAGGGAGGTGGGGTTGCCCTGTATGTGAAAAATACATATCTCTGCACAGAAATACAGGAGGAGGAGCTTGGTAGCCCCATCGAGAGCATCTGGATCAAAATAAATGGAGCAAAGAATAAAAGGAACCTGTGGTCGGAGTCTACTACCGGCCACCCAATCAAGGAGAAGATGAGGATGAAACTTTTGAAAAGCAAATTGCCAATGTTCAAGGAAGCATGATGCAGTAGTAATGGGAGACTTCAATTTCCCCGATATCTGTTGGGAGACAAATTCAGCAAAACATGGCCCCTCCAGGAAATTCCTCACTTGTGTGGCAGATAACTTTCTCCTACAGAAATAGAGGAAGGAACTAGAGGATCGGCTATCTTGACTTGATCCTAACCAACAGAGATGACTTAGTGGATAAAGTAGCAGTAACAGGAACTCTGGGGGAAAGCGACCATGTTGCACTTGAGTTCTTGGTTCTAAGGGAAGCAAAAGCCGAGTGTAGTCAAACGTGTACCCTGGATTTTAGGAAAGCTGATTTTAATAAACTCAGAACAATGATCAGTAAGGTCCCATGGCAAGCAACGCTAACGAGAAAAGGAGTCCAGGATGGGTGGGAGTTTTTATAAAAAAACAAACAAACGGTGGAAGGCAACAGAAGAAGCCAATGTGGCTTCACAAAAAGCTTAGAGATGACTTGAAAACAAAAAAGTACACATATAGGAAGTGGAAGGAAGGCCAAGCAACAAAGGAAGAGTACAGGCAGGTAGCACAGAATTGCAGGGATGATGACAGGAAGGATAAAGCTGAGAACGAGCTGAGGTTAGCGAGGGATGCTAAAAGCAACAACGAGGCTTTCTTCAGCTACTTGCATAGTAAAAGACAGAGGAAAGAAATGGTGGTTCAACTATTAAATAAGGATGGCAAAATGATAACAGATGACAAAGAAAAGGCAGAAGTGCTCAATTCCTACTTTGATCTATGAGAAAGACCAAAAGAGGGTCTATGAGCCCCCTGGCAAAGACGAAGTACAGGCTGAAGGGGCAGAATTGCAGTTTGAGATCGAAAGACATATGGTCAAGGAACACCTAATTATGAGTTCAAATCTCCAGGGCCAGATGAACTGCATCCTAGAGTAATAAAGGAACTGGCAGAAGAACTCTCAGAACCGCTGTCTATTCTCTTTGAGAAATCATGGAGGATGGGTGACGTGCCAGATGACTGGAGGAGGGCTAATGTTGTCCCTATCTTCAAAAAGGGTAAAAAGGAGGAACCTGGGAACTACAGACCAGTCAGTCTGACATCAATCCCTGGGAAAATTCTGGAGCAGATGATAAAGCAATCCACCTGTAAGCACCTTGAAAACAATGCAGTTATTACTCTAAGCCAACATGGATTTGTCCAGAACAAATCCTGCCAGACGAATCTGATCTCATTTTTGGATCAGGTCACCTCCTTTATGAACTGTGGGAATGCTGTGGACATAAGATACCTTGACTTCAGCAAAGCTTTCTGCAAAGTGCCCCATGATATCCTGATGAGCAAACTAGCTCAAAATGTGCTAGATGAAACAACGATCTGGTGGATCCACAGTTGGCTACAGAACTGGACTCAAAGAGTGCTTATCAATGGGACCTTCTCAAACTGGGGAGAGGTAACAAGTGGGGTACCGCAGGGCTCAGTCCTGGGCCCAGTGCTCTTCAACATTTTTATTAATGACTTGGAGGAGGAGCTGCAGAGAATGCTGATCAAAATTGCAGATGACACAAAATTGGGCGGAATAGCTAATGCCTTGGAAGACAGAAACAAAGTTCAAAGTGATCTTGATAGGCTGAAGTGCTGGGCAGAAAACAACAGAATGAAATGCAATAGGGATGAATGCCAAGTTCTGCACCTAGGAAAAAGAAACCAAATGCACAGTTACAAGATGGGGGATACGTGGCTCAACCACACTACAAGTGAGAAGGATCTTGGAATTGTGGTAGATCACAAGCTGAATATGAGCCAACAATGTGATGTGGCTGCAAAAAAGGCCATTGCTCTTTTGGGCTGCATTAATAGAAGCATAGCTTCCAAATCCCGGGAAGTACTAGTTCCCCTCTACTCAGCACTGGTTAAGCCTCATCTGGAGTACTGTGTCCAGTTCTGGGCACCACACTTTAAGAAGCATGCAGACAAGCTGGAGAGGGTTCAGAGGAGGCAACAAAAATGATCAGGGGACTGGAAACAAAGCCCTATGAAGAGAGACTGAAGGAACTGGGCATGTTTAGCCTTGAGAAGAGAAGACTGAGGGGAGATATGATAGCGCTCTTCAAGTACTTGAAAGGTTGTCCCCAGAGAGGAAGGCCAGGATCTCTTCTTGATCATCCCAAAGTCAGGACATGGAATCATGGGCTCAAGTTACAGGAAGTCAGATTCCGGGTGAATGTCAGGAGAAACTTCCTGACTGTTAGAGCAATACAACAATGGAACCAATTACCTGGGGAGCTGGTGGGCTCTCCCACACTGGAGACATTCAAGACGAGGCTGGACAGCCATCTGTCAGGGATGCTCTGTCTTGGATTCCTGCATTGAGCATGGGGTTGGACTTGATGGTCTTATAGGCCCCTTCCAACCCTACTATTCTATGATTCTGTGAGTGATTTAGCTATTGAATGCATCACTGAGACAAAATTTCTGACATTTCCCACAGTTCTGATGTTCAGACATCTTCTTAAGGCTCATCTCTTTGCACAGGCATTTCCTGAAGTGTGATCCAGCCAGCTATGGATTGTAGCACACAGTAGAGTGTGCGGTTTTATTGCTGATTAATTTGCATTGTGTTGTTTTTATTGTTATATTTATTGTTTTCATGTCATTTTATTTTATGTTCACCACTTTGATACCTTTATGGAAAGCGGTATGTGGATTTGAATAATAAATAAGTGATAATAAAATAAAATGAACAGGGGCTTATAATCATGGTAGCATTGCTTTAAGCATTGTAGTGATTAAATATTGAGATGGAAAACCGCTCTCCAATGCATTATAGCCCTTTGTTCAAATACATTTTTCAGAGGAGAGATGACAAGCCAAATACCCATGCTGTGCATTGCTATAAAGCATCATTTCTGCTCTCTCTTTTTTCCCAATCAGCAACCCTGCTGCTGTTCCTTGCTGTCTCCAGAAGCCCTTCTGTGTGTATTCAGTTCTGCTTTTGCCAAATAAAGAAAAAGAAAACAAAAAGAATAAATTCAGCTTCTACTTATCACGGTCCTGGACAGGGCTGGCGTTAGGATTTAGTGGGCCGTCGGCATGGTACCATCCATGCCACCCCCCACCTTGTCAGGATTGCTGCTTCTCCCACCTCCATCGGGCTCCTTATCTGGTACTGTTGCTACTGTCAGTCCATCACCAGCTCCCCACAGCGGGTGCTTACTTGGTGGACAGCAGCAGGGCTTTGGGAGGGAGCGGAGCCACTTTTTGGCTCTGATCTGCAACGTGCGGCCACCACCATGATTCCCCCAAAGGAAGGCCCAGTGTCGACAATAGGTATTGTATTCTGAGGGAGAAGGTGGCAGGTGCTCGCGACAGATCAGACTTGAGCAGCGGTTCAGCTGCCACCCAAAAGCACTGCAACAAAACGTAGCAGCGATAGGGGCCATGTGACGAAGTGGCAGAGCGGCTGTTTTGCATGCAGAAGGTTCCGGGTCCAATAACTGGTGTCTCCAATTAAAAGGATCTCAGGGACCAGGTGAAAGACGCTCTCTCTGGGGAACCTCAGCCAGTCAGTGTATAGCAGCCTTCCCCAACCTGAGGCCCTCCAGATACGTTTGATTACAACGTCAGGGGTTGATGGGAGTTGCCAAACACATCTGGAGGGTACCAGGTTGGGGGAGGGAAATGTAAGAACATAAGAAAAGCCCTGCTGGATCAGACCCAGGGTCCATCTAGTCCAGCATTCTGATCCCAGAGTGGCCAACCTGCTGTCAACCGGGAACCCACAAGCAGGGCATGAGTACAACAGCACCCTCCCACCCATGTTCCCCAGCAACTGGTGTACATAGGCTCACTGCCTCTGGTGCTGAAGGTAGCACATAGCCATCAAGACTATTAGCCACTGATAGCCTTCTCCTCCAGGAATCTGTCTAACCCCTTTTTAAAGCCATCCAAATTGGTGGCCATCACCACATGTTGTAGTAGCAAAGTCCATAGTTTAACTATGTGCTGTGTGAAGAAGTTCTTCCTTTTCTCTGTCCAGAATCTCCCGCCAACCAGCTCCATGGGAGGGCCCCATTGAACATCAGAACATAAAAACATAAGAAGAACCATGCTGCATCAGACCAAGGGTCCATCTAGTCCAGCATTTTGACCCCAGAGTGGCCAACCTGCTGTCGACCAGGAACCCACAAGCAGGGCATGAGTGCAACAGCACCCTCCCACCCATGTTCCCCAGCAACTGGTGTACATAGGTTCACTGCCTCTGGTACTGGAGGTTGCACATAGCCATCATGACTAGTAGCTGTTGACACCCTTCTCCTCCATGAATTTGTCCAACCCCCTTTTAAAGCCATCCACATTGGTGGCCATCACTACCTCTTGTGGACACGAATTCCATAGTTCAACTCTGTGCTGTGTAAAAAAGGACATCTTTTTATGTAGACTATACTGGGCTAGACAGAGCAAAGGTCTCTCTGCCTACAAGGCACCTTCATACATAGGAAGGCTAAAAAAAAAAAGCAACTAGACAAATAATAAACTCTATCATCACTGATAAGCTAAATTGAACCTCCAAGAACGGAGGCAGCAAAAAAGGCCAATGCTATTTTGGGCTACATTAATAGAAGCATAGCTTCCAAATCCCAGGAACTACTAGTTCCCCTCTACTTAGCACTGGTTAGGCCTCATCTGGAGTACTGTGTCCAGTTCTGGGCACCACACTTTCAGAAGGATGCAGACAAGCTGGAGAGGGTCCAGAAGAGGGCAACAAAGATGACCAGGGGACTGGAAACAAAGCCCTGTGAAGAGAGACTAAAAGAACTGGGCATGTTTAACCTTGTTAAGAGAAGACTGAGGGGAGATAGGATAGCGCTCTTCAAGTACTTGAAAGGTTGTCCCAGAGAGGAAGGCCAGGATCTTTTCTTGATTATCCCAGAGTGCAGGACATGGAATAAGGGGCTCAAGTTCCAGGAAGCCAGATTCCGGCTGAACATCAGGAGAAACTTACTGACTGTTAGAGCAATACGACACTGGAACCAATTCCCTGGGGAGGTGGTGGGCTCTCCCACACTGGAGGCGTTCAAGACGAGGCTGGACAGCCACCTGGCAGGGCTGCTCTGACTTGGATTCCTGCATTGAGCAGGGGGTTGGACTCGATGCTCTTGTAGGCCCCTTCCAACCCTGCTATTCTGTGTTTCTATGAGATGTTGGGGAGGGAGCTGGCCTGCTTGTGGATTTGTTGACAGCAGCATCCATCAGCTAGCCGCTGCCAAGTCCATCAAGAAACGGTTGCTGGACTCGAGGGGCCTTTGGATGGATCCAGCGGGACTCTTCTTCTGCTGCTGCTGCTCTCTTTCTTTGAAAGGTCAAAATGAAGGCCAGTGGCACCAGAGGCAGAGGTGCTGGCTACAGTCCCAGGCCCACAAATCATGGCTAGCTGCGCTGAGTCAGAGAGCCTCAGAGTCTTATTGGACTGGGGCCTTGTAGGGTGGCCAGGAGAGTCCTCTATTTTGGAAAGCAGGCAGAGGACAGTCCTCTATTTGAGGTGTCCTCTGTTTGATGGGCTATCCATCAGCACACAGGTCACCTTGTCAGTGAGCAGAAACTGTGGACTCCACAGAGTTCCTTAATGCATAGAGACCTGTGTCGTTTAACACAGTAAATTTTAGCAGGCTTTTGCTGATAAAGGTAGGCCCCTTGATTGGGGAGGGAAGCTTCTATAGGGAGCCTCTCACATGGTATCAAGCAAGTGCCGCTTTGTATGTCAACAACTGTGCATATGCCTGGTAACTTCACCCTTTTCTCATGGAGCGTAGTGTCTTATCTCACCCATGAGCTGGGAGGATTTCACTCCCAAGCAGGAATGCTAGAGGCTCTCTCTTATTAGCTTCCCAGGCTGGGAAGTTTCAAGGACCTTCAAGGGGGAGGCAGGCCTGGCCCCCCTGTTTCTGGCAGGAGGGTGTGTTTCTCCCTGTCAGCTCCTAAGCCAAAGGAGAAAGCTATAAACGCAAGCGGTTTGATCTCTGGTCTCGCTTCAAGGGGCAATGTGCCCATGACCAGCTTAGAGAACTTTTGTGGCCTGAGGGACGGATTCTGTCTATCATGGGGACCCCGACTGACAGATACCCAGCTATGAAAGCTTGATTAACTAGAAGGAGGTGTGAACTTTCTTTGCATGTATATATTCTGCATCCATTTTCTATCAATAAACTGTCATCTTTTAGCGCAACTGGCTTGTTTCATCTTGGTAATCTAAAGAATCTGGTTGATGACTGGGATGTGACAGAAACAGAACCCCAGATCAACACACCTGGTCACAGTCTTCCCCCACCATGGGGGGATGTCTTGTATTTCTGTTTAAAGTCTAGTAATTATTCCTACATTTGCATCCATACCTATAAATTAGCGCTTGAAAATGTTATGAACATCTGTGTCCTCTTTGGTCCTCTTGTTCTGGTGGTGCATTTCCTCTCTTTTTTGGCCATGTGCCTGTGGTGACCCTAGAATGGGCCTTCATGCTGCGCATTGCCTGCCCATGTTCTAGAAGCAGATCCATGTCGTATCTTTTTTATGGCTCATCAAACCTCCATGCTGAGCAGCCCAGAGGAAGTGGGGGGGGGGCATCTTCCCCCTGTGCTCCCGGCCTATGCGTTTGTCCTCCCCCCTGTCTCATGAAAACATCTGCTGTTTCCTTGGCAGGGGGGTCCTGTCCTTATTGCTTGTCTCTAACGTGGCACATGCTCCCGTGGCCAGCGGAGAGGCCATAAACAACAGCCCTCAATTGTTTTCCCATCTACTGCGAAGTGACTCCTCTGAGAGGTCCATAAATAATTTGGGTTTCTGGCCAGGTGCCTGGAAGGCGCTGTGTTATCCACAGGGAGGGTATTACTCCCCTGCCTCCCTTTCGGTGCAGCTCTTTCATCATCTTCTCAGTGGCAATCTGCTAGACCTTCTCTCACTTTGCGCCTAACTTGGAGGGATCGTCGGAATGGGTCCTTTTCAGCTTCGATGTGCCCTCAGCGTCGTCGGACTGATTTACTCAAGCCCTGGTTGCTGAAGGCGAGCAGGAAACAAAGACAAATGCGTTGCTTCGTTTGACAGTGGCAAGAAAACCTAGAACTATAAAGAGCGGGTTTGTTTCTTCCTGGCTTTTAGACTCTGGGAACAGCACACAAATCAAAATGCTGCCGGAGGTCTTCCCGAAGGGCCCGGGATGAAGCAAGTGGTGGCTCTTTCCATTTACAACTGCGATTAAGCAGGTGGTGGAGGAGAAAGGGGAAAAAAAACCGGAATGATAGCTTTATCGTTAGCTTGTCCATCAGCCTTCCCCAACCTGGCACCCTCCAGGGGTGATGGACCATGCCTCCCATTATCCCCAGCACTGTGGGTGATGGGAGTTGTAGTCCAGCACATCTGGAGGGTGCTGTGTTGGGGAACTTTGATATACAGAATCTATTTGAGCCCGTCCTTGATGGGGAAGGCCTGCATTCTGGTCCCTGCTCAGACATGAAACAGAATGAGGAGCCTTACGTGAGTCACTATCTTTCAGCCTAAGCTACCCTGCAGGGTTGTTGTGAGGAGACAGGAACTGAGTCAGACCATTTGGGTCATTTAACCCAGTACTGTCTGCTCTGACAGTTGGATTTTCAAGATCTCTCAGTTTCAGGGCCTAATAATGTGCATGAGGGGTTCATTCACCTGCTAATCTTCCAGTGAGAGAAAGGCCACCATCTGCCAGCAATGCCCTTTTGTATTCTACATAGGGACGGACACGCCAGTCTTTGCTACGCAGAAGAATAAATGGATATAAATCTGACATAAAAATCTGCAATATTCAAAAACATTGGGGAACAGTTCAGCTAGTGCTGTGCTGAGAATTCCACACTTTCTTCGACCATTCTCATTCCATTTGATACAAAAGAAATGGCTTTCAAAAAGAAATTCAGAGGAAAAGATATCTGGGAGAAATTCTCCTGGGATGGGGTCAGGGTTCTTGTGCTTACTTTATTTAGGACGTGGTTGAGGAGTGTGTACAAGCATCCTGTCTTTCATTGTACGATCCTGCACAGCTATCAAAGGCCAGGGGAGGACATCTTGAGAGCCAGCGTGGTGCAGTGGCGAGAGTGTTGGACTGGGAGCCAGGAGATCCGGGTCCTAGTCCCCACTTGGCCATGGAAGCTCACTGGGTGACTTTGGGCCAGTGACAGACTCTCAGGCTAGCCTACCTCACAGGGCTGTTGTTGTGAGGATAAAATGGAGAAGAGGAGGATCATGTAAGCCGCCTTGGGTTCCTTGCAAGAGGAAAAAAGGCGGGATATAAATGCAACAAAAGCATACATACATACATACATACCTCAGGGCCCTTTCAGATCAGGGAGCCTGGGAGCCTGCAGTGCAGAGCAATGGAGAGATGTGTAATAGAAAGAAAACACACACGCAGCGCCCTCAGCCATCTCACAGCAATTTCGTAAGCTCAAAAACGCCACCAGAATAAATTCAAACTAAGGCTGGATCTACACTTTTCGCTTCCACTGAGGTTTCACCGCCCGCCTTTCACACTACGCAGTAGCCGCCTCGAACTGGAACCGGAATTTCCCGCTTCCGTGCTGCCGCTTTCAATACCCTAATATCCCGGTATTTCCTCTGAATGTGCTCTGATTTTCCGCCTTCGCTACTGTATCCGGTCGTAGCCCCCTCCCCCGCCTGTCCGTATGCGGCGGTGTTTGTATTTCCCTCCCGTCCAATCACAGCTCTCGACGGCCCCATGTCTTCTTCCGGCTACCGATCGCATAGCTTCCTCAGCAGCCCCCGTTTCCCCAGCAACAAGCAAAGGGCTGGATGTGCGTGCGCTTGTCTGATCTCGGAAGCTAAGCGGGGTCGGTCCCGGTCAGTGCTTGGATGGGAAACCGCATGAGAATCGGGCTTCCTGCACGGAGCAGGAAGTTGTGAAGCTTCACAACTTGGAAGCTTCAAAGATCGTGCCTGAATTAGAAAAAAAAAATCGGGGAGAAGCCCCGATTCTGCGAGGATAACGCCTTAATTTAAAAAAAAACATCCAGAGCGGGGGATAGGAGGGGGTAAAACTTAAAACTCATTTGAAGGGATACAACAACCCCCTGCTCAGTGCAGGAAGCCTGATTCCCAGGTGGTCGCCCATCCAACTACTGACCGGGGCCGACCCTGCTTAGCATCCAAGATCAGACAAGCGCTTGCAGGAAAACAACAGGAAAACAGCACAGCGCTCGAGTGTGAACCGAGCTGGCGCATTCGGTGAAGCACTGCAACAGGGAAAATGGGTGAGTGTGAATAATCACGTTTTAATGCGAGAGCGTTTAACTCGACGGGACACCGAATTCATTGCGATGGCGGGTGCAATGTAGAACGGCCCTAAATTATAAAATGCCCCGAGAATGACACAGAAAAAATGGAAGTCCCTTTCATGAAGGAAGAAAACTTTCAGGAAACTGGGGGTCAGGTTTCGGCATAGCGCCAGCTCCAACTTCTCCCTGGAGCTGGATGCAGTACTGCTCCCGCCTCACAACTGTAGCGGAGGATGCAAAATGGGGGTCACAACTGCCATTACAGTCGATGCTGTTGCTACCTGCAGTGCAAAAACCCAAAAAACAAAGACCCTTGGGAAAAAAGAAAGATGCGCTGCTGTGGCCCCTGCCAATGGCGAGCACTTCTTGGGAGAAACTGTTGGAGAACTTCTCCTCCCCCTGGAGAAATTCAGTTAAATTGTCCCCCCAATTCCTCTGCCCCCAAATAGGGTGGAGAATTTCAAGAGGCCTTTTTTGCACAGCTCTAACTTCAGCCTCTTGGGACACCCTCTTGCTGATCCTAAAGTGGGCATTCTTGAATAAAGGAACTTCAAAGGGAGACTGCAGCTGAATTTCACTACATCAAGAGAGGTTCACTTATGGCTTGAATCAGGATAAAGGTATTTTTTCACCACTGTACTAATGCTGATTAGCTTACCGATCGCAGGATGTCTGTGTTATCGCCAACAACTTTTCTGTCTCTAACTCAGAATAACCACGCATCCGACTAAGTGGGCTGTAATCCACGGAATCTGATGCCATAATAAACTTGTTAGTCTTTCAGATGCGCCAACTCTCTTGGTTGTTTTTACCAGCCATTTTAGCTGAGCTCCTTTTAACTGGAGGTGTCAAGCACTTAACCTGGAACCTTCTGCGTGCAAAGCAGATGCTGTACTGCAAAAAAATATAACTATGGTCCCAGGAATAAGACACCCTCCAGGACCGAGCCTGGGGTTTAGAACAGAACCCAAAAGCCTTTGGTTGCGCTGATGTGCCTCATGGCTAGAGTAGCATGTGTGTGGATGCATGTGTGTGTCCCCCCCACCGCCATGCTGTACCTGTTTAAGCTGGTGGGTATCAAACATTTTCCAGTGGGCCAGAGGCCTTGCTTGTTAAAACTACATTAAATTTGCACTTTTATTTTATAAGGCACATCTGCTTCAAAAGTCTACAGCAGCCATTCTCAACCTGTTGCCCTCCATCTCATCATTTCTACCTAATATAGGCCATGCTGGCTGAGGATGATGGGAGTTGGATTCCAACCCATCTGGAGGGCATCGGGTCGAGGAAGGCTGGTCTAACCACTGAGAATTCTGTTTCTTTTTGTGGCCAGTAGTGAGTATGAAGCAGAGACATCACCTTGCCGACAAAGGTCCGTCTAATCAAAGCTATGGTTTTCCCAGTAGCAACGTATGGCTGTGAGAGCTGGACTATAAGGAAGGCTGAGCGCCGAAGAATCGATGCTTTCGAACTGTGGTGCTGGAGAAGACTCTTACGAGTCCCCTGGACTGCAAGGAGGTCAAATCAGTCCATCCTAAAGGAAATCAACCCTGAGTGCTCATTGGAAGGACACACACTGAAGCTGAAGCTCAAATATTGTGGCCACCTAATGCGAAGAGAAAAGTCACTGGAAAAGGCCCTGGTGCTGGGAACTGAAGGCAAAAGGAGAAGGGGACGGCAGAGGATGAGATGGCTAGATAGCATCACTGATGCAATGAACATGAACTTGAGCACGCCCCGGGAGAGAGCAGAGGACAGGAAGGCCTGGCGTGCTATGGTCCATGGGGTCACGAAGAGTCAGACACGACTGAACGACTGAACAACAACAAGTGAGTACTTGAGAGGAGCTGGGAACGGCAGCTTTTGTCTCTCAGCAGCCCTGAGTCACAGAGAGCTCTGAGCAGCTCCAGCTGGTGCTTGAAAGCCTTAACCAGGCAGCGGGTAAGTGATGAGAGCAGCGCTCGCCTTCCCAGCACAGATTTGCATTTGGCCTTGCTTCCTTCTGCAGGGATCCCAAGAGGCCATCCCTTCCTTTTATCTTTCATCACCCTCCTCTTACTAAGCTCTTTTTTGAGATAAGAGATCGGTAATTTCAGTGATTGCTGTTCAGTAGCAGAGTCAAGAAGTGCCTCCAAGGATGTTTGCACCACACCGAATGCCTCCGGCTTTGGCCAGCTCCTTTTCTCATGAATTGTAGCAAGGGCAGGACAGCCCTCCCAGCCTCCTTGGCAACCAAAGCCCTCTTGATACGTGAAGCCATGTCAGGGGGGCACCTCCCCGAACGCCTCCGCCTTCTTGGATGTTGTGAGAATTCAGACAGGAGCACTTGAAAACGGGAGGGCCACCTCATCAAATGCTCACGTGCAGGACTGGAGTGTAGGGTGGCCACCTGAAGATCACCAAAACAGAGGACACACATTTGCATAACATTTGCATAATGTTGGCCTATGCTGATTTATATGTATCTGTAAAGGGTACATATAAAGGGAGGAAGGGGGGGGTACCCTAACTCCCAGCAGTGTAGGCAGTGACAAAAGGTTGCTCAGAATGAACACCAGCCCAGCAAGGTGGGCTGCCACCACCCCTTATGTAGAAAAGGCTATCAATGGCTATGTCAGGGTTGGATCGGAGCCCAGAGAGCCCCAAAGCAGTTCTGATTCTGAGGAAGAGATAGAAACCATGGGAGAGGAACCCGCGCGCAGTTCAGAGGAGCAGCCAGGGGGAGAGCCCCTCCCGGTACAGATTCCTGAGAGTGATAGTGACCCTGGCAGGGAGAGGGAGGCGCAACAGCAGTTTCTGGATGCTAGGCGCCGGCGCAGCGTCAAGCAGGAGATGGCGAGTGCTGAGAGGAGGCACTCAGCCCGCTTGGCACAATGGCAACAGTGGCGCCCCGATGCCCCATGGGAAAGGGGTGGACTCTCTCCTCCTAGCTCATAAGTAAAGAGGTTTCCCGCCTTCCCCTCCAAACGGAGATCAACTGATTCCTAAGGTTAGAACCCCTGAGTAGGCAGCTCCCTTAAGTCTCACTCGTAGGATCAAGCAATTAGCATCTGTAAGCGTTATTAGGTTGAATGGGAATAAAGCCTTGGAAAAGAGCCCTATTGTCTTTGTGTTGATTCTGGCTACCTGAGGTTTTCAGAAGGCAGCAGGGGCGACCTCCTGACAGGCTGCTAGTCTTAATGGCTACGTGCTACCTCCAGTACCAGAGGCCGTGAGCCTATGTACACCAGTTGCTGGGGAACATGGGCGGGAGGGTGCTGTTACTTGTGGGTTCCTGGTCGGCAGTTGTTTGGCCACTGTGTGAACAGAATGCTGGGCTAGATGGACCCTGGGTCTGATCCAGCAGGGCGCTTCTGATGTTCTTATGTACGTCCAACTCAGCCTGAACCAGGGGATTGTCAGGCTTTACAGGACACCCCTAAGGCTTATGAAACAAGGGCCCAAGCTGGCACCCTTCATTTCAAAGCCTGAGGCCTGAAATCTTAAACAGTAGCAATAACCAAGATGAAAGCTCTGGACTTTGTACCAAGGCCAATTGGAATAACACACACACATTCAATTAAGACAGGTGGTAAGTTTATTTACAAAAAGGGGGAAGGGATAGCAAACCAAAGAAGCATGCCCCAGCCAGCATGGGCCTCAGAGAACAAACCCTCCGTAGCAAACCTCGGACAGGGTAAAACAAAATCAGACGAAGACCAAAATGAAAGCCAATGCCCCCGGGTTTACACCCAAAGCCTTCAGCAAATCTGAAGTGATCGCTATTCACCATTCGCAAACTAGCTGGACACAATCTACCTGGGCTTTCTGGGATGGGGCAGAAGAAGTCCTCAGCAACCTTCTGCTGAATTTGTTCATCCCAGTGAATGAAAGCATTATGGCGGTCTTGAAGCCAGGGACGGCCCAAGACAACATACCCAGGGGTTACAGCGAAGACATGCAGGTCCAGCCCCACAGAATAAAGCTATACAGAAGGAAGAAGTGATTTCTTAACTGTATCAATGCAAATTTAGAAAGAATGACTATAATTTAAATAGAAATACAATAATCTCACCCTCGTGTGGAAGGCGGTGACCAGGTGACCTGTGTGCCTTGCTCAGTCCGCTGTCCAGGTGCCACTGATGGGCAACTTCAAGGCCCCCTTTGCTCTCCCTTCTGATGGTTCTTTATCTTTGAACTGGATGCCTTCAACTAGAGGACTGAGAGACCTTTGACTAGAGGACTGTCCTCTGTGAAGTGGGACACCTGGCCACTCTATCAGACCTCAGTGACAGAGATCTCCTATGTGGCTGCCCCCCTCTTTCCCAAGGTAGTATTTGCACTATACAAGCCCCCAGCCAGCCAGCCAGTCAGCCACATGATGGGCATTTTGCTAGTAGTGACAGCAGGCATCACCTGTTGACAGACAACATCAAGGGCCCTTCCTGCTGGTTCTTGGTCTTGAAACCAGACTTGGACTGGACGGCCCTTCAAATAGAGGTCGCCGGCAGAGAGAGGACAGTCCTCTGACAGACCTTCAAATGGAGGACTGTCCTCTGTAAAGCAGGAGGCCTGGCCAACCTCCTGGGACAAGCAGTAAATGTGGTCCAGCTCCTCCCATCATTGGAGTGCCACCGCCTCCTCCCCCAGGAACTGGCCTTGGGGCAGGGAAGGAGGTGGGCGGTGGTGGACTCTCCCAGGGCAAGCCCCAGCAGCATGCCATTTCCCAACTGGGGATTCTGGGACTAGTAGTCCCAGTCCCATCCCCACGGAGAAAAAACATTCTGACCAGGCCCCATGAGTGCCCACTGTCACCACCATCACCACCTCCTTTTCTGGCGCCAACGGTAAGTTCTTGGGCTCCGGGTTCCATGACCTTCCCTCCCAACCTTGCCCCGTGGTTGATACTCTGTGATGATGACCCTTCGACTCTTTCTTGACTCTGCTTCTGGACTGTGTAATATATCTGACTGCCTCGCTGTGTTTTGACCTCTGCCTGTTCTTTTGACCACCTCTGCCTTAGCCTCACCCCATGAATCTGACTGCTTACCTGCGCTTGACCCTTTGCCTGCATAATTGACCACTTGATTGTGTACGTCCCTGCATTGGCCTAGCAAAGAGCCAGGGCTCAGTTTAGAGTGGGGTGCATACGCTGATCATGTATGCCTAGTATTTCTCCCAGGGGTGCAGAACTGGAATTTGGACGGGGGGTACAGGCCCTCCACACCTACAACATCATCGCTCTGCCCCCCCCCCCGCAAGCCTCACCCCTGGAGGAACCCACGCAGGTTCCACGGGTGGGAAGAGAAACCGCTGCAGACCAGAGGTTCTTCACCTCTCATCTTTCCCTTTGAGGTTCAAGGCCTTCTCCTGCCATCCTACGTCATCCCCCTGCCCTGCAACACATGCACACTGGTTCAGTATGTGTGGTATCCCTGGCTGATTCAGGAAAGGATGAAACTGGAAAGGGGGCTTTGTCCTCCATATGCAATCATAAGTAACTATATCAAGACTCTGCCTTTTTTGAGTTGAGCCTGAACTCCTGGGAAATTGGAGCTGTTTTCTTTGTGCACAAGGGCTGAACACTCCACCAGTTCCCTGGTCAGGGCACTCTGTCTTGCCCAGACTGCAGCCGATAAGCTAGTGCTCAACTGAAGCTGCTGACCTCCTTGGAGATTCTCTTCAATCTCCTTGCCCCCAGCTAATGAGATTTTACTGGGCATTTTGTCTGTATCCTTGGAAGTATTTCCCCCCGCCCAATCTTAAGGGCTAGCAACTTGATTTCCTCCCAGCCAAAATAAAAGCTGACAAACCACTCTGACTCCTTCATCTCACGTCAGGTCCCAAGCTCATACAAAGCAATTACAAAACACATATGCCAGACTATTTCCGTAGTATTTCAGCATAACCCGGAGCTGTTAGTGGCGACAACACTGCAGGCAGTTCCTGGATGCCTTCCTTGTGGGTTATTGAGACCTCAGAATACAATTGGCAGCTTAACGTGATCTTTAACAAAACGAAGCCACCAGGCTGTCAGAGAACATTTAAATGTAGGGGGAAGAAACAGAGGAGTACTCCTTTGGATCCACATTGTCCTGTTCAAGGAACAATTCCCATTGCACAGGAAACTGAGTGACTTTAAGATCATGAGTGCAAAACAGTGCGAGGGAATCCTCAGAGCCATGCAAAATAATGATAATGATATTCTCAGAGCCACACAGAAATGAAATCTTTGGAATCCAGCAGCCAGTTCTGAGTATATCTATTGCACGTAACAGTAATAATGATGATAATGATAATAATCCACACAGTCACACAAAAGCCATCCAGGCAGCAATTCATGCAGCCTATACTCCCTTCAGGCAGCAATCCCCCAACCACTGGCATTTTTTAAAAAAGTAATCAAGCAAATAATACCAATGCCAGCAAGATTTTTTACAAACAAAACAAAAACGAGCAAGAAATGCTGGCCCAACAAACCAAAAGCAGTCTGAAACAAATACACATTTTCCAAGTAATCTCAGCAGGGTTAAAAAAAAAAATAGGCAGAAAAAAGAAAATGCCCCCCCAAAGAGATTAAGGCTGCAATCCTATTCATGTTTACATGGGGGTAAGGCTGTCAATGGGGCTTACTTTTTGAGTAGACATGCATAGGATTGCATTGTTAGGCCACAGCCCTATGGCCACTGTCCTGGGAGTAAGTCATCATTGAAGGAAATGGGACTTATTTCTGAGTAAAGATGAAGGCAGCTCAGTCAAGTCTTCTTTCTATGTCAACAATCTGTAGAATGCATATCTGCTATTCTGGATTTTTTTTTTAAAAGAGTGTGCAGATTCAACACACATTCCCACAGTTTGTTAAGATCTTGGCCATTCCTCTAATGGGATGGAACTGGGGTTGGGGGGAGTAAAGCCAATGAAATATAGAAATATAGAAGCAAAAAATGAGACAGGTGTTTCTTCCTAAAGCGGTAGAGAAGCATGGTGCCACACTGTTTCGCAATTTATGAAGAATGTCAAACTGAGGTCCCCAGAAAAAAAGAGTGAATGCAATTCATGAGAAAAAAAATGGGGGTGGGGAGAAGAATGTTGACTTCTTCCAAAAAGGTGCTGAGGAGGAGTAGGCTTAGGGGGAGTGCACAGTGCTCTGATTCCCACCACCCTGACATCAGCTAAGTCACTGGTATCATTTCTGTCTGGGTAACCAGACTAATTTCCTACTGCCACCCTCCCCTACTTGAAGGAGTTTCTGGGGGTCTTGTCCACCAGTGACCTCCTAACTATGCAGAAAGCAGACCCCAATGCCACCAATTCAGAGTGAAACATCTCTTAATTTGGGATCTCCTGAGTTTCTGATCATCTTATTTATTCATTCATTCATTCATTCATTTCATTTCTATACCGCCCAATAGCTGAAGCTCTCTGGGCGGTTCACAAAAATTAAAACCAAGGAGCACACAATAAAACAATATAAAATATATAAAACATTAAAACCGCAGTATAACAATACAACCAGACTAAAACCATTATTTGATACTCAGTCTTTTAGGGAGCAAGCCAATGGCTCCTAGACAGCATTGGGGGGGGCCACAGGATGGTTCTGATTCCTGGACCCGAGGTCAGAGTCAGCATTCTGACCTCAGTCCCAGGAGTCTGAGCTTCCCTCCCCCTCACAGCTGGCATGGAGAGAACCGGGCTGGCTGCTTGTGACCTTGAAGGGAAGGGAGAGGGGGTGTTCCCACGGGCAGGAGGGGAGGTTACTGGGGAGGCTGGTTTATGAAGAATCCTCCAGTCTCCGCAGTTCCCTTCCCTTCCCTTGCCCTCCCTGACACCTCAGCTAGACAGGCAAAAAAGCCCGTGTAGCTGAAATGCAGAGTGGGAAGAGCACAGAGGCGAAGATCTCAGAGGCTTCTGGCCATCCCCATAGGACTGCGCCCTTAGAGGGTTTGTTTAAGTTCTAAATATTTTGTCAGAACTCTTATAAAGACTAGAGAGTATTTAATTCTTCTTCGTCTTCTTCTGCCTTGAACCTGTAGGAGAGGTATTGCTGTTGCTGTTATAATGTATTACCCATTTGGGGCGCAATCCTATGGCCGCTAGTCAGCGGCTTGATGGCCATAGGATAGGTCGGTTCCCGGAGGACTGACCCCACCCCCTCCCGTGCCGCCTCGTAGGCAGCGAGGATCGGCCCCACACTCTGCGCTTGTAAGAGTAGTGAGAACAGTGAGCAGTGAGAACAGGGTGTCTCCAGGGGAGGGGAGGGGCCAGGAAGTTGTAAATCTGATACGACACATCCTCTGTGTTGTCCAACCACTGCTTCCCACGCTCTGAGGTCCCACGGCTCGACAGCCGAAATCGGCTGGGGGAGCGAGGAGGAGATCTGCTCCTCACCATTCCTCCCACCCTGCACTGGATAGGTGGTCGCCCCTGGGGTCAGCGGCGACCGTTGATCCTGATAGGATTGCTCCCCTATTTATTTTTGTATGTTTCGGATGTTCTGTTTCATTTGCCTCTGGGTTGTGGTAGCCTTTGCTTGTAAGTAGGTATATATGAGAAATTCGTTTCAATTTATTTTAATCAGGATTTTCTCAGCTCTCACTTTCCGGATCAAACATGGACTCAGATGCAATCTGCGGTCAAACTGCGTACTTTTCCAAGCTTGCGATGTGATTCACAGACCCCAAAAGATCTGTTTGATAGCACACGTACATTTAAAAAATACCCATGGAATAATGTGTATTCTTGAAAAATGCGCACAAATATGCTTGAATCAATGGGAGAAGAATGCGTACATTTCAAAGATGCACACAATTGATGGGTATATTTGGAAAAATATGCATGAACATACACATGGATTTGCATGCCCAAAAAAGTGAGCTCGGAATCTGATAGGAAGTCAAACCGGAACAAGCTTTGAGATGGAATTTGGCGAACTTCAGCGAGCTCAAGTTTTACTGATTTGCAGATTCCTAGTTGTAAGCAATAAAGTGTGTAGGGGTGTATTAACTTTGGATGGGTAATCATTTGAAGACGTACTTCTCCCCCGCATTTGGCACCCTGGGTCACAGGGTGGTGCTCATGTGATCCAACGGTTCCTCTTTATTTAATTTATTAATTACATTTATATACTGCCTTATTTGCCAAAAAAAAGCCACCAAGGTGATGAACAACAATTTAAAACGATAAAACCTTAACACATTAAAAAGAACATTAAAAACCTGTAAAACATTAAAACTTCATATTTTAAAAGGCAAAATTAAAATGTGGTTTTAATGTTCTGTATGTTTTATATTGTTTTATGGTGTGCTGTTTGGTTTTAATTTTTGTGAACTGCCCAGAGAGCTTTGGCTATTGGGCGGTATAGAAATGAAATAAATAAATATATATATAAATAAAAATTTAAAAGATGTGTTTTTACATGCTTTCTAAAAGCCAAGAGAGTCAGGGCCAGTTGTAACTCCTAAGGGACTGCATTCTGTATTGCACTTTACCAGGGACAGTCTTTACTTCTGGTACCAGACCCTTGCAGATAATTCTGCCAATTTTATTGTCATGGACTTTTATGAGTAGGGCTATCGGATTGGCTTGCACCTATGGCTGCGAGAGCTGGACCATAAGGAAGGCTGAGTGAAGGAAGATAGATGCTTTTGAACTGTGGTGTTGGAGGAAAATTCTGAGAGTGCCTTGGACTGCAAGAAGATCAAACCAGTCCATGCTCCAGGAAATAAAGCCAGACTGCTCACTTGAGGGAATGATATTAAAGGCCGAATTAGAGACGTGACTGAAAGGTTGCCTGCACTCATAAAGCCCACTGACAGGTATCCCTTTCTTCTCATCCATGTGGGAACAAATGATATCGCCAAGCGGAGCTACAAAGAAATCACGTCAGACTTTGAAGCTCTGGGAAGGAAACTCAAGAACTTTGGGGCCCAGATAGTTTTCTCATCCATCCTTCCAGTAGTTAGAAGAGGGATAGAAAGGGAACAAAAAATACTTTGGGTGAATGAATGGCTACGAAGGTGGTGCCGACGAGAGAGATTTGGATTCTGGGACCATGGGCTATTCTTCCTGGAAGATGGGCTGTTTGCAAGGGACGGGTTGCATATCACAAAGGATGGGAAGAATGTGTTGGCCACAGCATGAAGAATATCTGGAGGGCTTTAAACTGAATCCTGCGGGGAAGGGAGATGTAATGTTGGGGGTAACAATGGACGTAGGCGCATGCACTACAACGGAGAGAACAGCTCTGATAGCGCCCAATAATAGTCTTCAGACACATGTAGGAAGAAAGCCAGACTATGAAGCACATGGTCTTTGATGTCTATATACTAATGCCCAGAATATGGGAAACAAACAGAACGAACTTGAACTCTTAATACAGGAGGGAAATTATGACTTGATAGGTATAACTGAGACTTGGTGGGATGACTCTCATGACTGGAATACAGCAATTGAAGGATATAACTTGTTCAAAAAGAACAGGAGGAACAGAAAGGGAGGTGGGGTTGCACTGTATGTGAAAAATACATATCTCTGCACAGAAATACAGGAGGAGGAGCTTGGGAGCACCCATCGAGAGCATCTGGATCAAAATAAATGGAGCAAAGAATAAAAGGAACCTGGTGGTTGGAGTCTACTACTGGCCACCCAACCAAGGAGAAGACGAGGATGAAACTTTTGAAAAGCAAATAGCCAATGTTTTAAGGAAGCATGAAGTAGTAGTAATGGGGGACTTCAATTTCCCCGATATTTCTTGGGAGACAAATTCTGCAAAACATGGCCCCTCCAGGAAATTCCTGACTTGTGTGGCGGATAACTTCCTCCTACAGAAAGTAGAGGAAGGAACTAGAGGATCGGCTATCCTTGATTTGATCTTAACCAACAGAGATGACTTCATGGATAAAGTAGCAGTTACAGGAACTCTGGGGGAAAGGGACCATGTTGCACTTGAGTTCTTGGTTCTAAGGGAAGCAAAAGCCGAGTGTAGTCAAACGTGTACCCTGGATTTTGGGAAAGCTGATTTTAATAAACTCAGAAGAATGATCAGTAAGGTCCCATGGCAAGCGACGCTAATGAGAAAAGGAGTCCAAGATGGGTGGGAGCTTTTAAAAAAGGAAATTCTCAAGGCACAATCACAAACAATTCCAACATGAAGAAAAGGTGGAAGACAACAGAAGAAGCCAATGTGGCTTCACAAAAAGCTGAGGGATGACCTGAAAACAAAAAAGGACACAAATAGGAAGTGGAAAGAAGGCCAAGTAACAAAGGAAGAGTACAGGCAGGTAGCACAGAATTGCAGGGATGGCATCAGGAAGGCTAAAGCTGAGAACGAGCTGAGGTTAGCAAGGGATGCTAAAAGCAACAAAAAGCTTTCTTCAGCTACGTGCATATTAAAAGGCAGAGGAAAGAAATGGTGGTTCAGCTATTAAATAAGGATGGCAAAACAATAACAGATGACAAAGAAAAGGCAGAGATGCTCAATTCCTACTTTGGCTCAGTCTTCTCCCAAAAGAGGGTCTATGATCCCCCTGGCAAAGGCGAAGTACAGTCTGAAGGGGCAGGATTGCAGCTTGAGATCGATAGGCATATGGTCAAGGAACACCTAATTACTTTGAATGAGTTCAAATCTCCAGGGCCAGATGAACTGCATCCTAGAGTAATAAAGGAGCTGGCAGAAGAACTCTCAGAACCGCTGTCTATTCTCTTTGAGAAATCATGGAGGACGGGGGAAGTGCCAGATGACTGGAGGAGGGCTAACGTTGTCCCTATCTTCAAAAAGGGTAAAAAGGAGGAACCTGGGAACTACAGACCAGTCAGTCTGACATCAGTCCCTGGGAAAATTCTGGAGCAGATGATAAAGCAATCCATCTGGAAGCACCTTGACAACAATGCCGTGATTACTCGAAGCCAACATGGATTTGTCAAAAACAAGTCCTGCCAGACAAATCTGATCTCATTTTTTGATCAAGTCACCTCCATTGTGGACCATGGGAATGCTGTAGACATCATATACCTCGACTTCAGCAAAGCTTTCGACAAAGTGCCCCATGATCTCCTGATGAGCAAACTAGCTCAAAGGGGGCTAGATGAAACAACGATCCGGTGGATCCACAGTTGGCTACAGAATCGGACTCAAAGAGTGCTTATCAATGGGACCTTCTCATACTGGGGAGAGGTAACGAGTGGGGTACCGCAGGGCTCAGTCCTGGGCCCAGTGCTCTTCAACATTTTTATTAATGACTTGGAGGAGGAAGTGCAGGGAATGCTGATCATATCTGCAGATGACACAAAATTGGGCGGGACAGCTAATACTTTGGAAGACAGAAACAAAATTCAAAGTGGTCTGGATAGACTGGAGCACTGCGCAGAAAACAACAGAATGAAATTTAATAGGGATCAATGCCAAGTTCTGCACCTAGGAAAAAGAAACCATATGCACAGTTACAAGATGGGGGATATATGGCTCAACAACACTACAAGCAAGAAAGATCTTGGAATTGTTGTCAATCACAAGCTGAATATGAGCCAACAATGTGATGTGGCTGCAAAAAAGGCAAATGCTATTTTGGGCTGC
The DNA here is from genome assembly GCF_057233095.1 of Heloderma suspectum. Lineage (NCBI taxonomy): Eukaryota > Metazoa > Chordata > Lepidosauria > Squamata > Helodermatidae > Heloderma > Heloderma suspectum. Next base: position 324,309,426 of record NC_139460.1, on the reverse strand, counting down.
ATTCATAGAAGCATAGCTTCCAAATCCCAGGAAGTACTAGTTCCCCTCTACTCAGCACTGGTTAGGCCTCATCTGGAGTACTGTGTCCAGTTCTGGGCACCACACTTTAAGAAGGATGCAGGCAAACTGGAGAGGGTTCAGAGGAGGGCAACAAAAATGATCAGAGGACTGGAAACAAAGCCCTATGAGGAGAGACTGAAAGAACTGGGCATGTTTAGCCTTGAGAAGAGAAGACTGAGGGGAGATATGATAGAGCTCTTCAAGTACTTGAAAGGTTGTCACAGAGAGGAAGGCCAGGATCTCTTCTTGATCATCCCAGAGTGCAGGACATGGAATAATGGGCTCAAGTTAGAGGAAGCCAGATTCCGGCTGAACATCAGGAGAAACTTCCTGACTGTTAGAGCAATACGACTATGGAACCAATTACCTGGGGAGGTGGTGGGCTCTCCCACACTGGAGGCCTTCAAGACGAGGCTGGACAGCCACCTGTCAGGGCTGCTCTGACTTGGATTCCTGTATTGAGCAGGGGGTTGGACTCGATGGCCTTGTAGGCCCCTTCCAACCCTACTATAATTCTATGATTCTAAGGCAAAACTGAAGTACTTTGGCCACATAATGAGAAGACAGGAGACCCTGGAGAAGATGCTGATTCTAAGGAAAGTGGAAGGCAAAAGGAAGAGGGGCCGACCAAGGGCAAGATGGATGGATGATATTCTGGAGGTGCCAGACTCAACCTTGGGGGAGCTGGGGGTGGTAACGGCCGACAGGAAGCTGTGGTGTGGGCTGGTCCATGAAGTCACGAAGAGTCGGAAGCGACTGAGCGAATAAACAACAAAATCAGATTGGCTTACCCTCAGAGAATACCTTGCAAGAACTTCCAACCTGGCAAGAGTGTTAATAGCCTGACAATGTGTTTCCATGGGAACAAATGGTTAGAGCATTTCCCTTAAGTTTTCTGAATGGTTAGGAAGTATCTGAAAGGGGGAAAAGTAAGACCTCTCACCTTGCCACTGCAGCCCCATAATACACAGGCCCCAATGTTTGGTACTTCTGCCTGACCCACTGGAGGGGCCTTTTGAGGGGTATAGGGAGCTCTGGGAGGGAGGGAAGGGAAAGATTACTTGCCCAAGCTGCCTTCTGCTTGCCCAACATTGAATATAGCCCCTAGATGTCTGTGAAGGAAACAACAGTTAGGTTGCGGTTTGTGAGAGATGGGGAGAGAGACAAGAGAGCTGAGTTTAGGCCCTGCAAGAGTCTCAAGGCGCTGCCTGTCTCCCTAGAAATTTAATGTGGGGGCAGTGGACTTTGGCTGCTTGTTGGAGCATTTAAGTTGTATGCCTCCACCTATGCTCACCCTGTATATTTGTAAATAAATGCAAATATCACAAAATGTCAATTGGTGACCTGTGGCAAAACCTGGGTGAGTGCCGCACCCCTGGAACATCTCCCCGCTCAGATAAATGGGGTGAGCATAACATTCTTTTTAGGAAAGATTTTTTAAAAATGGTTAGTGCCAGTTGCAAGAGTTGTCAGTCTTCAGGTTTCTCCCCCAGGTTTAACTATGGGTTCTAATCAGGAATTGTCTCTTCCCCAACAACCCAGAATTCCCAGTTCACGCTAAACAATTGATCAGCCTTCATGGGAGCGATCACGGGGGAGCCAGCATTCTACTTCGAACCAGATCGCATACAAACCAGACACAGGACACCAGCTCACTGCTTCATTTCCAGACCACTCGAATAACGGCCTATCTAGATAGTCAATATTGCTGAATATCTCTGAGTTCCAGTTGATCCTAGGGATGGCACAGAATTCCGCCATGGATCTTGGTAAGGCCGAATGCTAGTACATTCGGCCCCCCGAAATCCATTGCGGAATGGCCTGCCACCCCCCCCTCGGATCCCCCCCAGGATGAGACTTACCTGGGGCAGATCTTCTGGGTGGTGTTTGCTCCGGAGGCGACTTCGGTGGTGGCGGCTGCGGTGGCTGGTCTTCCAACCGGCTGCCGCCACCGCCATTTGCAGTCTTGTTGGGTTTTTTTTTTTAACAAGATGTGATAGGCTACGTAAAGACTTACGTAGCCTATCACGTCTGGCTTAAAAAAAAACCACGCGTACGTAAATGGCGGCGGCTATGGCCGCCGCCATTTGCGTTCCTTATTTTTGGCCATCTTAGTCTACGTAAATATTTACATAGACTAAGACAATGAAAATAAGAGGAACGCAAATAGCGTAGTGGACGCTATTTGCGTTCCCCCTTATTTTTGTCATCTTAGTCTATGTAAATATTTACGTAGACTAAGACGGCCAAAAATAAGGAACACAAATGGCGGCAGCCGTAGCTGCCACCATTTGTGTATGCGCGTTTTTTTTGTTTTTTTTTTAAGCCAGACGTGATTGGCTACGTAAGTCTTTACGTAGCCTATCACAGCTGACTACAGGGACGCAAACGGTGGTGGCTATGGCTGCCGCCATTTGCGTCCCTGCTAGCCAGTGGCCGGATGTCCGGCTGCTGGCGGAGCCGGTCGGCGGCTCCGCAGAATACCCGTGGAGTGGAGCTGGCCAGCCAGGATTCCGGGGGGAGGGACGGAGTGCCTCCCCCCCCCAGCGGAACCTGGCGGAGCCAGGTAAGGGGAGTTTCATACATCCCTAGGATCCACAATATGTACAACCAGATCCGTTGTGAGATTAAGCATTCAAGCAGCAGTGGCTGGTGGAGAGATGTTTTACGTGAGCCTCTGATTAGCTGCCTTTCCTTCAAGTTCCACTGACAGATCTATCCCAACCCTGACTGTAAAGAGGAGTTTTGTTTGTTCAAAGGGCTTGTTGTGGCTTTGTCAGATATTTGCTTCTTTGAGGAGCTAGTATAAACTAGGTAGGGATGTTGGAGAAATCTGCAATGGAACCAAATGAGTTCAGATTTTCATTAATCTGAGTGGTGGATTCCCCAGCGGACACTGGCTTTTCCTCTGTTGGCTGGATTCTGCAGACTTGCAGACCAATTTTAACTCTCCTGAATTTTGCGTGGAAAAATAAGCATTTTTTTTAATGACAAAAATGTGCATTTCCCCCATAGGCTAAAGTGTGAAAATCCTCATTTTGGGGGAATTTGCATGCATTTTTGCATGTGCGAAATTGCACAGTTGTGCATTTGCACAAATGTGAATTTTGCAAATTTGGAAACAAAAAATATTCCGATTCCACCAATTCCACCAATGGGCAGATAGAATGAAAGGCGCCTGACAATCCGTGAAACACACAGATGGAACATATTTTACATGATCCATACATCCCTAAAACAGGGCACTGAAGGAGCAGGATCATAGCTTGGGGGTTCTCCTGAAGTCATCTTTGTCACTTGAGGCTCAGGTGGCCCAGCTGTGCCCTTATCTGGACACAGATAATCTGCTTCTGTAGTCTATGCTCTGGTAACCTCCACGTTAGATCACTGCAATGTGTTCTACGTGGGACTGCCTTTGAAAATGGTTCAGAAGCTGCAGCATGTGCAAAATGTGCAAAATGCAGGGGCCAGATTGATAGCAGGGACCAGAAGGTCCAAACATATAGCACCAATTCTGGCCTGCTTGCACTGACTGCCTGTACATTTCTGAGCCCAATTCAAGGTGCTAGTTTTGACCTATACAGCCTTACACAGATCAGGGCCACAATACCTGACAGAGCACATCTCCTGACATGAGCCTACCCACATACTACAATCGTCATCTGAGGCCCTTCTCCAAGAGTCTCGGTTCAAAGGAGGCTCGGAGAGTAGCAACAAGGGAGAAGGCCTTCTCGGTGGTGGCCCCCCGATTATGGAATGATCTCCCCAGTGAGGCCTGCCTGGCATCAACATTGTCATGTTTTCGACATTCCTCTACTCTTAGGCATTTGGCAGCATATAATACGGTTTTTAATCAGTTCCTGGGATTTCTTATTATTAATTATTATAACTGTATATTTATATGTAATGAATGAGTTAATATGGATTGATTCCTAAAAGCATACCTCCACTGTGCAGAGCCGCAGCAGATGGGTTGCCAGGCCTTGAATTAGCTCTCAGTAATAAATAGGATGATCACAATCAACATCCGGTTATTCGCTGGCGCATGAGACAGGGCTGACCAGCTTGGAGCCGCTGCCCCTGTCTAGAGATCAGCAAGCAAGACTGCATGAATGCAGCACCTGGGTGGTCAGCAGCATCAGTTATTACGTGCTGGTGCATGAGGAAGTACTTTCTTGAGCCTGTTCTGATCCTGCTGCCAGTCAGCATCTCTGGGTGACCCTGGGTCAGGGTGGCCACGTGTCTTACTTTGCAGAAGGCAGTCCCCTGCTTGAAGGGCTGTCCAGTCCGAGTCTGGTGTACAAAATTATGCCTGGTGCGGAGAAAGTGGATGGGGAGACATTTTTCTCTCTCATACACAATACAAGAACCCAGCGGGGTCATTCCTTGAAACTGATTGGTGGGAGATACTGGAGAAGTCTAACATTGGCTACTAGTCCTGATGCCTCTGTGCTTCCTCCAGCACCAGAGGCAGTGTGCCTGTGTACACCAGTTGCTGGGGAACATGGGCTGGAGGGTGCTGTTGCACTCACGTCCTGCTTGTGGGTTTTCCGTGGGCAGCTGGCTGGCCACTGTGTGAACAGAATGCTGGATTAGAGGGACCCTTGGCCTGATCCAGCATGGCTCTTATGTTCTTATGAGATTCAGGGCAGAGAAAAGGAAGGGCTTCTTCACACAGCACATAGTCAAACTATGGAATGTGCTACCACAAGATGTAGTGATGCCAACCAATTTGGGTGGCTTTCAAAGGGAGGAGAAGGTTATCAATAGGTGCTAGTCCTGACGGGTATATGCCATCTCCAGTATTGGAGGCAATATGCCTATGTGCGCCAGTTGCTGGGTAACGTGGGTGGGAGAGTGCTATTGCACTCATGCCCTGCTAGTGGGTTTCCTGTGGGCAGCTGGTTGGCCTCTGAAATGCCAGACTAGATGGACTCGGGCTGTGGTGCAGCAGGGCTCTCCGCATGTTCCTGACGTTGCCTGAAGTTGCTCCCCAACAGGTGGCACCTGGGTAGGAGGCTGAGCAGCAGGGAGACACAGTCTTCCTCACGAGAGTGAGATGTATTATATTTTTTACTTCTTTTGTAGTAATTATTTCTAAATTTGCACCTTTACATATAAATTTGTCTATGCACATTTTACGCAGATCTATGCTGTCTTTCATTTTATGTTTTGGTGATGCATTTCTGCTTCCTGGGGATGTGTAAGCAGCCACCCATGTTAGAAGACTCTCCTCTTTCTACTTTTCTGGTGGGGTTGGCAGGCAGCCGGGATCGAACAAAAGGCTCTGGGTTTCCCACCCATGCCTTTCATCCCCCATTAGGCTGTGGAGCAGGAGTGAGCAATTTGTGATGTTCTAGATGTTTTGGCCTGCAACTCCCATCAGCTCTTCATAGAATCATAGAATAGTAGGGTTGGAAGAGGCCTACAAGACCGAGTCCAAAACCCCGCTCAGTGCAGGAATCCAAGTCACAGCATCCCTGACAGACGGCTGTCCAGCCTCGTCTTGAATGCCTCCAGTGTGGGAGAGCCCAGCACCTCCCTAGGTCATTGGTTCCATTGTCTTGCCATTGGCTGTGCCGTTAGGCCTCAAGGGCCACTGTCCCGTCCCTTGGGTATTCCTGGTTGCCTAACAGCAGTAACCAACCACAGTTAAGCCTGGCTAAACAGAAGAAATGGGAACCAGGACAGGGGCTCTTTAAATGGGTCCAGGACTCTGAGAGAGGAGGAAGAGGTGGGGCAGAAGCACAGGATAAAAGCCTGAAGGCTAGACCCTCAAGGGAGAAGGAAAGGAGGAGCTTGAGAGAAGAAGCTCAGGAAGAGGGGTTGAACAGAGCCACTAGAAGTAACAAAGACTGGAAGGTAAAGAAAGGGAGATGGGCAAGGGGAGAAGAGCAGCTGGGCTTCCTTGAAGGCTGGGGACCTATAGCAGGGGAGGGTCTGCCAACAAACCCAAAAGAGACCTATCTGTTCAGTCATCAGCAGTCAGAAGCCTACAGGAACTGGTGGATGAGAAAAGGCAGGCTTAGTTCCCCAGAAAGCTCAGGAACCAGGTCCTCCTGACTCTGCAACTGCTCATCAACCTCAAGCAGCAGTGTGTTAGCAGTCCCTCAGATTCTACTGCTCCGGGGTGATGCATGCCAGCCCACAGCTACCTGCACTGTAGACCTTTAGCCTGCTCCAGCAGATACTTACCAGTATTGCCCTGAGAGTGTCCATGTGTCCACCCTGCCCTGCCATTACATACCTCAGGCTGTGACCTGGTTTCCAGGACCCTGCAGATACTTACTGTTATTGATCGAGAGGCTCTGTGCCATATCCTGGAACTACTTCCTACAGGTACTGAAAGGAGATCCTCCTGCAGCTACTGAGTTGACTGATCCTGTGCTGTAACAGGAATTAATAAAGTCTATAACTTCTGCATTTTTGTGGTCCCTGTAGTTATTTGGGGATGGACAGAGGGGCCTGTTCCCCTTGGCAGAGGGGGTGCATTTTGTGGCAGGCCTGATAAGAATTGTAGGGTGAAATACCTCGAGGAGCTGGAGGACCGCAACTTGCTCTGTTGTGGTAGAACCAGTGAAATCCCCAGCCATGTGTGCTACTCAGAGTGGGACGGATCGTGACTGTGTGCACTTCCTATTGGTGTCGCACACAGCCCAGAACACTCACTGAATGAATGCATGGAGGGAATGGCAGAACTACAGGACATATGGGCTAGCCCTGGTCCCCCCCTCCCCCCGCCATCGCTGGCTGCATATAGCCACCATGCTCCTGGGATGTATGCAGTGGAGCTCCAGGTTTCAATCAAAGCTAAAGAAGCTATCCAAGGTGTGGAGCGTTGCACTTCGGATAGTTTTTAGAGATCTGACCAGTTCTGCCTGAAACCTGGAGTGGATCTCTCCCCCCCCCCCCCGTCCCAACGTCAGAGACACCAGCCTCTAAAGGAGCTATCCAAGGGACAGAGCTTCACACCTTGGATAGCTCCTTTAGAGCTCTGACTGATTCTGACTGAAACCTGGAGCGGTTTCACCACCCCATTGCCATCAGAGCCACCAGCCTCCACTGGATATATGTCTATTTGACATTGGTCAGAAGGTGTTTTCCACACATGCAGTCCTATATGGGGAGCCCTCTTGCCAGTGCTTGTCAAATGGAAGTTTGTCTGGGCAGCACGGTGGTGGATGGAGCAGCCTGTGCAGCCTTGCAACCCCCTCCACACACCCCTCCTGTGAACCTGCTCAGCTATTGCCTCGGCCCTGCCTGGGACTGCTGTGTCTCTATCGTTTTCAGCACGTGGGTGCAAGGGCATTCAATTGACTTGGAGGGCACTGCTGTACAGGGAACACGTTGAAGCAACAAGATCAACGTGTGTGTGTGTGTGTGTGTGTGTAAGGAATAGAGAGGAGCGGTGATAATGTGGAGGTGCCTTTCCCACCCATGAACAATAGACTTCTGAAGTATAGACTTCTATAGGCAGCCAGAAATGGATTAGGCCGAGTGTGACGTCAACAGTTCTCTTGCCTCATGTAAAGCTATTTGTGGTGGCATTTTCCCAGGGCAGGACATAGGAGAGGGGTGGCTGGCATTCAGTCTTTCCAGTGGCATTTTGGATTGGAGAAAGGTGACCTGTTCCTTTTTCCCCAGGGGAATAAGGGCTATTGATCTCCAGGGATAACTCATGTCCCCTTCCAAGCTGAGCTCTCCAGGGCTCTTTGACCAGCAACAGCAACAACAACAACTCTTGACATTTCACTGACATTTTCATCACATGCCATCTGAAAAGCTGCTTGCCACACTGTGTGAATGAACAATTCATAATTTCGGAAGCTGTGTGGAGTGAATTGAGCAGGTGGGTTGGGAAGGTGCCCACCTCCTAAGCCTCCCTTCTAAGACAGCTCTTCACCGACGCAACTCTGCCTACCTCTGTACGGGAAACGTAGCAGCATCAGAACCTCACTGAGTCAGGCCATTGACCCCTCTGGCCCAGTACTGTCCACACTGAGTGGCCACGGCAGTTCTCCAGGGCTGCAGGCAGGATCCCTTCCTAGCTCTACCTGGATATGCCAGGGGATCAAGCCTGGGACCCTCTGCATGCAAAGCAGGGGCTTTTACCACTAAGTTACGGTCCCTCCCTACGGAAAGGTTGCAGTTTGGGTTTTTTGAGGGGTCTCTGGAAGTGGGCCATGCTGCCTGTGGTTTTACAGGGGGCTATTCGTGAAGGGATTGCATGTTAACTTCTTGTTCAGCTGTTTGTTGTTGCTTAACTTTTTTGTAAGTCATCTTTTTTATTTTTCTGTTTTAAATAAGGTTGGGATCGGATATCCATCTTTTCAATAAATAAGAATATAGGAAGCTGCCTCTTACTGAGTCAGAACACTGATTCTTCTAGTCCACCGTTGTTGACACTGACTGCCTCCAGAGTTTCAGGCAGGATTATTTCCTAGCCCTACCTGGAGATGCTGTCGGGGACTGAACCGGGGGTCTTCCTCACACAAAGCAGCTGCTCTTACCACTGAGCTAGATTTAGCCAACCAGTGTGTTTAAGGAAGGGTCCATAAAATATGTTTGAATGAGGGACTGGTCAGTAGTTCAAAGAGAGCAAAATCTGGCAGGTCTCTCTGTATGTTTATGTCTAGAAGGCTCTTAAAGTGATGGCATACTTTATGGATGCTTCCTAAGTATACCTAATTCTGTGTGCAATCTACGTACATTAGACTTGAAGCAATTGATCCCTCCCCCCCTCGGGGGCAGGGAGAAGAACTGACTGCTGTTTTTGCAGTGGAGAGCACAGAGAGCTCTTCTGGGACAAGCCCTCAGAAATATGAGGTGGGCTCTCAGGCAGACAAGCACGGCTACAGCTCAACCATGAGGAGGTGAAGTGGCTGCCTAACGTGCATGTTTATTTTTGAGCACCATGAATTAAGGGTGGCAGAGTGGAGGAAGGCAGAAGTGATCTTTGAGGGCACAGTCTATCAGGGACCTCTCCTCATCCCAAACCAATAGAAAAAGTCCTATGGGGGGGGGTGTTGCAGCATGTGGGAAGGGGAGATTTCACCCTTCCCTTCCCAGCTTCAATCCTTCTTGAAAATTGCCTCCTGTCCTGCGTGGCAGTTATGCAGAGGAAAAAAACACCTTCCATTGACACCAGTAGACACAGAGGGCTCTGTGAAATACAACCAGGGCCTTGGGAAGCAGATCTGAGACTGGTGCCCCTGGCGAAAGAGCCTCAGTCTCCGAAATGCCTGGGGCTTAAGTAGCACAGCTATCAAGCCGGGGGAAATCAAGCCTCAAGTTATGAAACTGTCCAGATCTCATGAAACTGACTAGATTGGGTTGTCGGATTGGATCCACTTGTGAAATTAACTAGACTAATTGGGCATTTTCAGTCTATGGGGGATTTATAGCTCAATCTGTAAACATGTTCAGTCAGAAATAAGCTCAGCTGCAACCCTCTTGCCCTGGGCTGAAGGCATTCATTTTCAAAAACATAGCATTTCTTAAAATGTTTGCAGTTGGGCTACTTCAAAAACTGTACACATGTGCACACACATATACTCCAGTGTGCTAAAATGGTATTGAGAAACACCCACTTCAAAATATTGGGAGAAAGGTGTGTGGTGGCCAGTGAATGGTGGGGTAAGGAGAGAAGGTAACACTACTCATATGGCTGTGTCATAGCTTTGTGGACAGAACTAGTGAGATGTGCACACACAAAAATGTGTTAGACCACTGGACTGTGGACAGGGAATGGCAACTTGGTGTGTCACTTAGAGCAAGATTGGTAGCATTAGGAGTCTTCTGTCAATGCCTCAAACCAGTAGGGTGTATCCCAGCCTTGCTATCCGAGATCCTTTTTAGCTGGGTATGACTAGGAACCTGGGAACTTCTCCGTAGGTAACAGAATATGATCTATCACGGAGTTATAGCTCTTCCCCTCATAGGATGATTTCTGTTCATCTTTGCTATGAATTCCAAATAGGGACACCATGGAGAGCTTCAGCTATTGGGCAGTATAGAAATAAATAAATAAATAGCGATGCAATAAATACATAAGATGACACAAAGAACACTACTACGTGTGGCTTTTATTGCACGCTCGTGATTGGCCAGTCACAGAAGTTTGCGAGTCCTTTACATTGTCAACCTCCAGAGTGTCTCCGACACTTTTTGAGCTTAATCCCGCTTCTTTAAAAGATCAGAGACAAGATGAAATAAAATTTAACCCAAAATATTGGCTGCCTCTAGATGGTGGTGTTTCATTGAACACTATAGAACATTGCTGAGAAGGGAAATGTTCAATTCCCAATCATGTGCTCGCTGTCTAACGGGCCCATCCTGATCCTGCAGAGAAAATGGAAGCAAAAGCCGCATTATGGCTGCAGGCTTTTTCCTTTATGTAGAGACGCCCAAAATCTGTGGAGTTCTTTTAACGCTTGTTTCACACACACAACCATCATTTTCAAATCACAAAAGCAGAGGCTCCCGGACACCCTGTCAACGGGCCCAGGTGCCAAGTCCCTTTGTACTCATCCGACCCAGCCCTGTTCTTAGATATTGAAGCATCGGCACCTGTAGGGCAAGATGTTTCTTCCTAGGGGAGAAACGAGGCAGGAGGAGCAAAGAGCCCAGTTGCTTCCTTGGCTGCCTAAGAGCCTAACCCTGAGCCAACTACATTACAAACGTTGCGACTCCTGCCAGAGTGTTTACACGGGAAGCCCTGAATTATGGCTACAACTCACATGCTCCAGTCCAGAAGCTGTGCCAGAGAGTGAGTCACCCGCGTAACAACAGACCTCCCTGGCCAGGGGAGAGACGACTCTATGCATCAGCTCTGCACCTGCAGCTTCGCACATGGCGTGGATCATCCAGAATCAGGAGGATGTGGATGTCCCACGGAAAGCTGACTCTGCTCCAGAAGCAGGCCTGCCAGCCACGGAAGCAGGAGCAGCAGCACTCGCCTCCCCACATGAGTCCTTTGTGCTCTCAGGCGTACATTTCAGAGGAAGACGCAGGAACCTTTGGGCATCATCTTCCTAGCCAGAGGGCCAGGTCACTATGAAGCAACGATCGTGGGGCTCAGGGGTGTAGTGGAGCTAGGGCTCAAGGGATGCTGTGGCTGCACTTTTTTTTTTATTAGCAGGGATGCAGGCATCAACTGCCACCCCCCGCAGAATTCCCTTTCCCCCCCCTCTGTAATCCTCACAGGAGCTGACAAGGGAATTAATTTTCTCAGCAACCATCCATTGCTCTGAGCCATCCATGTTGTAATGCAAAGCTTTTGGGGGTGGCTTGCTCCCAGATGGGCTGCTAGGATGGGCGTGTTGATATGCCTCCATGCAGCTGCCTGGATTTGGGGACTCTCCTTGGGGGTGTGGCTGTGGGGGCTGTGGTGATGACTGCCTGCACTTCGCGATGTACCACCACACCACTGATGGGGACGAACCTCGCTCCAGCGGTGGAGTACACCTTTAGCATGCAGAAGATCCCAGGTTCAGTCCAGGTAAAAGGATGAGAGAGCAGGCGACTGGGACGCCTCTTTGCCCAAGACCCTGGAGAGCCATGGCCAGCCGGAGTCAACATTCGTGGGATAGAGGGGCCAGTAGTTTGATTCGGAAGGCAACTGCTCATCCTCCTGTTTCTCCGTCCATATGACCTCCGGAGCCTACTGCTGCTTTTCCATTTGAGCTGCATTCCATTGAGAAGCCACCTTGCTCGTCCTCCTGAGGGGGACAGGGGCATTTAGCTCCCAACCAATCTCTCTCTGGGCAGATGGGGTTATGCGCAGCTATCACGGCTGGAAGAAATAGACCAGAAAGCTCAAGTATAAGGACATGAAAGGATATTTCATGGGAGGAAACCCATCACCATTAAAACAAAAGAAAGAAAATGGAGTCTTGCCCCAGTTTGTGAAGGTGGATTGGGTTTTGGCCATTGGGTCAATGGCTACTAGTCCTGATGCCTCTGTGCTATCTCCAGGACCAGAGGCAGTGAGCCTATGTACCCCAGTTGCTGGGGAACATGGGTGGGAGAGTGCTGTTGCATTTGTGTCCTGCTTGTGGGTTCCTGGACAACAGCTAGTTGGCCACTGTGTGAACAGAATGCTGGACTAGATGGACCCTTGTTCTGATGCAGCAGGGCTCTTCTGATGTTCTGATGTTCTTTTCCTTGGGGCATTGGGAAGGAAACTACCCACTTCCAATGCTGCCCCATACTTTAGCAGCTGTCTGGATGTTGACCAAATGGGAAATTTCCTCCAGGTGAACAAATGTAGTCCAAGTTTGCACAAGCCAAGCAGGTTCTGATGGGCACTTACTATAAAATCAAACGGGTTTTCCACTCTGTTTTCCAATGCAACATCTGTATGATTTTCACCACAGAGATGCCAAAGCATAGACTGATGCCACTCTGCATCCAGCGACAACCATGGCTAAGGATGGCTCTCAGTTTTTACTAGGAGTTTGGACTCTGTGTGACTCTCATCTCTTTCTGTCTGTATAATATCTGCTAACAGTGTGATCCAATGCATTCTCCTCAGAAGTAAGGCCCATTGAGTTCAATGGGATTTACTCCCAGGTAAGTGTGCATAGCAGGGGGAACATCTGGCCCTCCAGATGCTTGTGGACCCATCAGCCCTAGCCAAGCATAGCCACTGGTGAGGGATGATGGGTGTTGTAGTCCAACAACTTCTGGAGGGTCACATTTTCTCCATCCCTGCTGTATAAGATAGCAGCCTTAGTGCAACGAAATGCTGCCTCGAGTGCAGCCAGTCTCAGCTCCCTGCTCTTGTCCAATCACCTTTGTTGCAGGTGTGCTCTTTGCCACTCTGCTTTGTAGAGACACAAAGGAGCACAGCCTGTATGTGTATTGGGAAGAGATGTGCTGATGAGCCTGCACATGAGGCTCAGTACAGCATGGCGCACCTGCCAGGCCTCTCTGACCTGAACAAACTTCCACCAGCCCTGCCTCCACTTTCCAAAACATGTGTTTTCAGAAGAAAAGTGCCCCTTTGAGGCAACAGAAGCGGAAGCTCCAGCGTGCTTTCAAGGATGGGGAAGAGCCGAGAAGGGCGATTTGTTCTGTAGAGATGCGAAATGAAGCCTCGTTATATTTCTTCCTTTACACTCTGTTCTTTTGCAGCAGTCTGCGTTCCAAAACCCTGAAATTGCTGCACAGGAGAGCGAGGGGATGTTGGGACCATTAGGCCTCACTGACCTACTGTTGCTGTTGTTGTGTTACGGCGCTTGCGACTAGAGGCTGGCAGTCCCAGCGGGGGCTGGTTAATATCTCAATCTGAAGCAAGGCGTGAATATCCTGTTTTCCTCGGGTCTAACAGCTCCTTGCTGCGAATGGGCACCTCTTCTCGTGGCCCGTTCTCTTGCCTAGATTGACTTCCTCTCTCCAGGCCAAACCAGATGGGGTAGGGGAAGCCACATTGCTTCATATGTTGGGAATTTTACAACCTTGCCTGTAAGTTACAAGAAGTGGCCAGTGTTACATTTAGTGAGTTAACGCATGGGCATAGCTAGCCTTGGGATCTCTATAGCCTGCAGTGTGGTTCCTCCTTCCTTCTCCTCCCCTTCTCTCTCTCTCAGACTGCCTTCCTCCATTGCTGGGAGCACATGGCTTGCTCTCTCTCGCTCCTGCCTGTGTAAAGGAACCCAAAATGGCCTGAACAAACTCGCTTGACATCCTATGCTGTGCCTGCACTTGTATGTGCAATAATATTTGTGGGTAAAGCTGTCTCCTTTCCTAGAGAAAGAGTGTGGTCTCTCTCTTTCTCTCTTTTACTAAGATAGCTTTGTGTGTGTATGTGGGGCTGGTAAACACTTATTCTGTTCTGCTTGTTGTTTTTCTCCGCTAACCGTCTTTCTCACAACAGGCATCATTACCAAATAATCTCAATAGTCACACAGTTGCCCTGCTTGTGTCACTTCTGAAGGCAGAGATGGGGTTAGTTTTAACAACAAAATATGCATGAAGGGGAGGAGAGTTGAACCCTCCCACCTCCAAAGAATACTGTGTATGTGCACAGCACAGGCTTTCCACATCTGGTGTCCTCCATATGTGTTGGCGCTGCAACTCCCATAATCTCCAGTCAGTGTAGCCGTTGGAGGGCACCAGGTTGGGGAAGGCTGGTATAGCCCTTTCAAGTGTTCAAATATATGTTATCTAGCTGCAATCCTTCAAACAACCCTGTAAGGTAGGCCAGCATTATTATAATCTATTTTGCAGATGGATGGACTAAGGCTGAGGGAGAGCAGCTTCCCAGCTAGTGAGTCCCTGGCAGAAGTGAGCATCACGCTGGGGACTTCCTGGTTTGTCGCTCAGGCTCCTGGGAACAACCTAGTGCGATGTTTTGGACTTCAACTCCCATCAGACCTGGCCAGTGGTCAGGAATGCTGTGAGTTGTAGTCCAGAACATCTGGAGGGCACAAGGTTGAGGAAAGATGCCCTGGAGAATTGCTGCCAGTCAGTGCAGACAGTACTGAGCTAAAGGGACCAACGGTCCAATTCCGTACAGGGCAGTTTCCTATGTTCCTAATATGTTGTAAATTGCCCAGCCATCATTGATGAAGGGTGGTATAAAAATCTTTAAAACAGATAGGATCAGTAATTCTCCTCTTCTTCTGTCTATGTCCCCCTTTTCATGTAAAAATTAGGCTGCCCCATCACCGTTCTTTATAAGGAAGGCAGACATATGGCCAAACAAATATGGCTCTCCGGAAAATACATCTAGTCTGGCCCTTCTGCTCCTCCCGTAGAAGTAATTTTTGGATAGTAAATCTACTTAAGCAGAGCTCCTGTTATCTTGACAGGCTCCTACTTCCTGTCGATAGCTGGGTCCATATTTTAATTTTTTGTATTTATTTCATTTCTATACCACCCAATAGCTGAAGCTCTCTGGGTGGTTCACTAAAATTAAAACCACAAAGCACAGCATAAAACAATATAAAATACAAAAGCTTAAAACTACAATATAAAAATAGGACCAGAATAAAACCCAGCAGCAATGCAGAGATCTAAAATACAGATTTAAGACAGCAGAGCTAAAAGACTTGAGTGCCAAAATGCTGAGAAAATAAAAAGGCCTTCATCTGGCACCGAAAGGAGTACAACGTCCCCGCCAGGTGAACTTCTCTGGGGAGCTCATTCCACAGCCGGGGTGCCACAGCAGAAAAGGTCCTCCTCCTGGTAGCCACCTGCGTCACTTCCTCTGGCAGGGGCTTCCGGAGAAGGACCCCTGAAGATGATCTTAGGGTGCGAGAAGGTACATATGAGTTGTAGTGGCAGATCTCTATGGCAGGTCCATAGAGATGTGGTTTTTCTGATGCTGAGAAAGACTCAGTCATTTTACACTCTACATAGTTACTTTAAAAACAGATGCTCATAGACTGTATTTTAAACATTTATTAGCAACAAGCAAGTGTATTTAAGAAAACTATAGAAAGAAATGGATACCACGGTATTTATTGACAAAGGTTAAAATAGGAAAAGAAAACAAGACAAAGGACAGTGCATGTATTACCAATAAAGATTTTTTTGACAGCGTTGATTACTCTCACAAGGGAGCAACCCCACCCAGTAACTTCCCTGTACCCTTATAGTTTTACACTTGAACATGACATGCAATGTGATTGTTTACTGTACTCTGATTGGCTGTTGTACTCTTTTAATACCATCTCTTCATACTTGCATGACATCATATTTTCACTTTTACAATTCTGTAGACTTGTCCTTTGTGGTTTTGACTTGTCTGGGACATTGACCTTATTGAGCAAGAATGTTTCTCATCAAGTGACCTTTTCCCCAGGTCAAGCTTCCTGCCAGTAATATATCAAAAGCAAACTTTGGTTCAGGCAGCCATTTTAGTTATGCCTGTTTGCTATGCCTGAAGTGATCATTGCCTTAAAACTGCCTATACTCCCACTGTCTTTCTACATATTCCTCTGAACCTTTCTTTCCTAGAGGCTCTCACCACCTGCTGATGGCTACCTGGTCCATTTCTTCTTCCATCCCTCCTTCCCTACATCCTTTTGCCAGCCCTCTATCAGATCTGAGCAGCTACATGGCCAATGGAAGATGGAAACCCTTCTGCCTTCCCTGTAAAATTAAGACAGCTCAACTAATAGCTTCCAGACACTTCGTTCTCACCACCACAAAATCCCCCAGTGCCTCATCATCTGGGCTTGCTACTAGTCTAGATGAGCCTTCTCCAAACTGGTGCCCTCCTAATGGGCATGTTGGACTACAGCTCCCATTATCCCCAGTCAGCATGGCCAGTGATTGGGCATGATGGGAGTTGTAGTCAAAAACATCTGGAGGACATCAGGTTGGGGAAGGCTGGTCTAGATCAATGGCCATGAATGATGACCCTCTAGTGGTCACAAGAACTCCTCAATACTGTACCTCTTTTGCTGAACTGAAATAATGGATCAATTCCTCATGGACGGTTAGGACGGAGAGGATGACAGTCAATATTTGCTTCTGCAATTGTGTAGCCCAACTGATGATGCCATCTCTTGTGGAGTAATTCATTTTTTTAACCAATGGTGGCATATTGTCTGACCGGGTGCAGCTGTGTATTTATTTATTAATTACATTTTATACCACCCAATAGCTGAAGCTGTCAGGGCGGTTCACAACAATTAAAATGATAAAATACGAAACAATAAGATATAGATAAACTGCAATACAAAAGTTTAAAGCTACAACATAAAAATAAAATAATCAAACAGAAGCTAGCAGCGAGATATTTAAAATACAGTACCAGATAAAAACAAAGTAAAAAAAATAAAATGCCTGGGGGAATAAAAAGGTCTTCACCTGGCATCAAAATGAGCACAGTCAGCGCACAGAGCACAGTCCGCAAGTCAGCGCGGACAGCAGCAGGTAAGTGCTCCGTTTCACACACTTTCGTGGGGTGGGGGGGCGGGGGCTTCGTTCCGCCACGGATTTCGGGGGGCTGAATGCACTGGCATTTGGCCTCACCAAGATCCGTGGCGGAATTCTCTGACATCCCTACATCAAGTACCTTTGAATTATATGTGGGAAGAAGGTAGTTTTCTAGCGTAGGATGGGAGTTTGGTGGCCTCACTTAGCAAAATTGCCCAGACTGGTGCATGGCAGCAGCTCTGGGAGTCCTATATCATCCAGAGGCCCTGGATTGGCCCTCTGTTGTCACCTGACTTTCCAGACCAGGAGGATTATGTGTGCACAGAACTGTCTGTAAACTAACCAGCGACCCTGGTGGCATATAGGGAGGTTCTGATAGGCACGGCTCTTAGTTTGAGCCCTGCGGCATTAGACATCCTATCCTGCCCAAGGCAAGATAAATTCCATGCAAGTAGAAAATTAGCTCCAGGGAGAAAGGTTTTAACCTATCCTAAACTAGACATGATGATAATATGTTACTACTGAGGCATGCTAGGAATTGTAGGCCTTTTCTCTGTCTAAACATGCATAGGATTGTGCCCTTAACGTTCATATTTTTAAAACATCTAAACAGCTACCAAGACCACCCACCTCCCCTGAGTAGGAGCAGGACAACGGCAGGCAATCAGGGGAGTTTGACCCTTTCCCCCCGTGATGCTTTCCTCCCCGATGCTTTCTTCCAGTGCAGTGATTTTGTCAAAATTGTAATGGTGTGTGTGCATGTTAAATTTCTGTTCCCTGCCCTCATAGGTCCCAATCTAACCCCCCCCAAACAGTTGCTAATTACAATTTTAAGAACATGCACATAAAATGAAACAATGCATTTAACCCCCATGTCTATCTTGTCCCCTAGTTTTCTCTTGGGAGGGTTTTACCCAAAAATTTGCTGGGTAATTTTCCCCCTCCGTCTGCTTTCTGAAGTGATACATTCTAGCACCAATCCAGGACTCGACCATTCTGCTGTGTAGATCCAGCCCCAAACATGCTTTTGAAAAAGTCAGGTTTAGATTTTCCTGAGGTGAGGTTTGTTGGTTTTTAAACCATATTCCTAGTTACAAATGCTTTTAGATTCAGGGTTTTACGGAGAAAAGCGTTATTAATATCTATTCTCAATGGCAATAAAGAAGCAAGAATAGATGATATCCCAGGAGAGGTATTTCACTTAGATCAAGAATGCTGGGCTGAGCCACTGGCATTATTTTTTATGTATTTTTGAAACTGGAAAATTCCCCACTGACAGGGTAATATGTATTGCAGCAAATCGAGTCTTTTTCTTCTTCTTTTTTAAAAGAAGGCAGCAATAAAGATTCTGCAGCACACAGACTTGCTGATGTTCTCAATGCAGTTGCAGAGATGAATCCCAAGTGCTTTCTTTGGAGTAAAGATTAGTCTGGGGTGGGGGTGGGGGGATAAGAGCACTCCGTATGACCAAGCTGGCTTGAAACAGTGCTCTTGAGCGTTCCCAAATGGCTTAACCCACAAAGTGCTCTGCATATCCAGCTAGACATCTTCCAAGTAAGAAATATAGTTGCAAAGTCGTATCGTTGTAAAGTGCCATCAGATTCAGATGGTAGAGACTGGGGGTGGACATCATGGCAGCATTTGGCAGTACACTGGGAGCCAGTGTAGTGTAGTGGTGAGAGTGACGGACTGGGAGCTGGGAGATCCGGGTTCTAGTCCCCACTTGGCCATGGAAGCTCACTGGGTGACTTTGGGCCAGTCACAGACTCTCAGCCCAACCTACCTCACAGGGTTGTTGTTGTGAGGATACAACGGTGAGGAGGAGGATAATGTAAGCCGCCTTGAGTTCCTTGCGAGAGGGAGAAAGGCGGGGTATAAATGCAATAAATAAATAAATAAATAAATAAAACTGTAGGTTAATTAATTAACCCATGATTTGTGGGGCCACCTGGGAACCCCTTCCAATTTCTGCAAACAAGCTGTGTAAACAAGCTTCTGTAAACAAGCTACATTCATAGTTTGTTAGTGTGATGTCCATACCAGATACTTTTAGGTTATTGATGGATTTAACAACCCAAAGTTAACTTAAAAACAAATCGTAGGCTAACTTTGGGTTGTTTAACCCACAAACAACCCAAAGTGTCTGGGTTCGGATGACATGCTAACAATCTACAAATGGGGCATTCGTAGGTTGTTCTTTAAAAGCAGATGTGGTGGGTGCACAGTGCCCGTTCTCTTCCGCTCGTGCAAGACGGCCAGGTCATAAAGTTTGGTCTAAAGCATGCCTTCATAATGTTGATGTAATCCACCAGTTGAAGGGGGCGGGGTATCAAAAAATGTGCGTGTTTGCTGCCTCCTAGAGAGGAATGCAAATGGGGCCATTGCTAGGGATGTATGAGAAATTTGTTTCAGCTTGTTTTTGATCAGGATTTACCCAGTTTTCACCTTCCAGACCGAACACAGTCTCGGACCTAATCTGCAGTCAAAGTCCATACATTTCTGAGCTTGCAAAGTGATTTGTGGACCAAAAAAAAAAGTGTTTGACAGCATGTGTACATTTGAAAACAGTGCATGAAAAAATGCGTACTTTTGTAAAAAGGAACACAAAGACGCTTCAATCAGTGGGAGGAGAATGTGTGCATTTCGAAGATGTGTGCAATTGATGTATACATTTGGAAAAATATCCATGAAAATAAGGATTTTCATGTGTAAAAGAAAAAAAAAAAGATCCCAGTCTGATATGGACACGAGTCAGAATGAGAAGGGACTTGGAGAACTTCAGCAAGCAGGAGTTTTGCTGATTCGCACATCCCAAGATGTTGCAATATTGGCAGTTTCATTTCTGATCCCTTTCCTAATGACCCCAGCGCAGAATTTGATGTTTCACAGCTGCCACATACAGCTTTACTCAGGGGCATCATCTAAACCAGGGCTGCAGTATATCCGGCTTTCCTGGGGGTGTTTCCACCAGTGATTTACTCTGAGCCAGCTGCATGTTGAGGTCGTTAGGGATACATAACGTCGTGGCCATCCAAGCAGCCACCCCAGAGCTTATCACGGAAAAACCAGATTTCCTGAGACTGCCTAATGTCCAATCCTTTTCCTTAGGTCAGGTTCTCTGCGGTATAGCTGTTGTGTGCCCCAACCCCTGCATTGACCTCGGGTACGCCAGCCCTGCCCAGGGGTGTGCCTTTCACTGTGACCCTGGTCGAGGGGTGTTTCCTCTGTGTTTCTGTATCACCCCTGCAGTGGGCATTGAACTCTTAGGTTAGAAGTGCCAAGTTAGTGATAGATCAGACTCAAAGGTTTACTTACAAGGAGTACTTTATTGGGTAACTTACAGCACACAGGCATACCCAGTGGTTGGATCAGACAGCTTCTCTGAACCCCGAGCCACCGGGTACAATGGGTCTTATACTCTACAGGTTAGCAATAAGCAGTGTTTCAGCAGCACACGCCCCTTGCGTTCATTCTCAGCATAAACTAACAGCACTTGGTTCTCAAGCATAGCCACCTGCAGCTTTAAGATAAACAAACTCCGCTTCTCAGGCTCATCAGTGATAAGATATTCTCCTCATTAGTGAAGAATGTTCTTGGAGCTGCTTCTCACCCTTCAGGAGGCCGGTTACGGGAAAACAGCAGCCCCCCTGACCAAAGGCAGAGAGCATTATGGATCTGCGCCTCTCTACAACTACTAATAGCTTGGTTCAAGCCTGGGGCCTTACAGTTTCCCATCCCTGCACAAACCAGTTAGTGTCTACTCAGAAGTAACTCCCATTGTGCTCGGTGAGGCTTGTCCCCTGAATGCCCACATCAGAATTTACAGAGATCCCCATGAGTTGAAGTTTAAAGCCTGTAAAGCGCTTCACCGAACCTGCGACTCTCCATAGCTTGGTTTATTGCCTTAAAAAGTAACTACTTCACACCTTTGTTATAGATATCCTGCAGTTAGAAAGGGGGCTGTGTTCTCCCCTCCTCTTTCCCAGCACAAGCATATGTGTGTCTACTTGGAAGTAACTCTCATTTTGCTCAATGAGTCTTGTCTCTTGAATACCCACATCAGAACTTACAGAGATCCCCCTCAGTTGAAATGGCGCAGTTTAAAGCACAAACTCCCAAAATGCTTAAAGCGCAATCTCGAGGCTCTGGTTCTCTGTTGTTTGGCTTATTGCCTTAGGAAGTAACTACTTCAGCCCTTCAATATAGAGATCCTGTGCAGCATCAGGTTACAATAGGGGCTGGTTTCCTGTATTTGTGTTTACTGCTCTCTTTCCCACAACAAACCCATTAGTGTCTACTCAGAAGTAACTCCCATTGTGCTGAATGAGGCTTGCCCTCTGAATGCCCACATCAGAATTTAGAGAGATCCCCCTGAATTGAATACAGAGTTTAAAGCACAGAATCCCTGAAGCCTGTAAATCGCTTTACCAAACCTCCAATTCTCCATGGCTGGGTTTATTGCCTTAGGAAGTAACTACGTCACACCTTCATTATAGAGCTCTTGTGGTTAGAAAGAGGGCTGATTTCCCATCCCTGTGTCCCCCCCCCTTCCCAGCACAAGCATATATGTGTCTACTCGGAAGTAACTCCCGTTGTGCTCAATGACGCTTGATCCTGAAATGCAGGTGCATCTGGAGTTTCAGAGGAAAGGAGAAAGGGGGGGGAGGAAGGGAGCCTCTGTTATTGGTAGAGCAGCCCCTGCCAGTCAGATGATGTTCACTCAACCCCCACCCCCACCAGGAAGCATGTTCTGTTCTGTGAAGCGCTTTTTACTTGTGGGGAGCACTCACTCGTGGAGCCCTGCATGGACCAAAACGCAGCAAAGCTGATTCCTTTTTAAAAATCCGGTACTTCTCCTTCTGTTGTCGTGGAGACACGGTCCTGGGCTCCCAGCCTGGCCCTCCAGGGTTCCTCAGAGGCCTTCCCCTGACTTCACCCCCATTTCCTGGACCGCTGATGATTGGGTGGCTGTTGTGCAGCCCTGCCCTGCCCCAATTCTAAAAGGTCGAAGTGCCTCCCCTAAAGCTTAATTACTGGTAGTAGCATTGTCAAGTTAAAATAGGCCGATATTTTGGCTATTTGGGCCATGACCCTTTTGCCTTTGGCCCTGCCCACCACTAGAATGCAGCCTCCAAGAGCTTCTTTTAAATGGAATTTGGCCCTCGGGGTGAACAAGGTTCAACACCCCTGATATAAACCTGTTGAATAATAATAATAAAATTCCTTCATTCTTCATTGGGGGATCTTCCTGAAGCTCTCTGCCTCCTCCTTGGAGGCAGCTTCTCCGATGGCATGTGTGTATGTCTGTGCACACTGTATGTGTGCTTTTAGGAGAAGCTGCTTTGGTAGCCCTACTGGACACTTGCTTCCTTGGGTCCGAACAGAACAGTTTCTCCGGGGAAAAAATACAAAAAGGCTGCAATTTTAGCAACACTTCACTTCTGAGCATGCATACATAGGATGGTGTTATGCTGTAGCTCAGGGGTAGAGCCCCTGCTTTGCATGCAAAAGGTTCGAAGTTCAGACCCTGGCGTCTTTAGCGTCGGCTGGCAAAGACCTCTGTCTGAAACCCTGCAGAGCCATTCCCAGTCAGTGTCGACAATACTGTGTTTAGCTAGATGGACAAATAGACTGACATTGTGTAAGGTAGATTTCTGTGGGTTGCAGGTTTGAAAGTACCTAGGGATGCCCATCGCTGGGAAATCCAGCCCTTGCCATTTGTAAGCCAAGATGTGGGTTTTTCCCAAACTCCAGAATTTTTCCATTTTCAATGTTTATTCGCAGAAATAGACATTTGCACAAATTGCAACCACAATCTGCATAATTTGCGCAAATTGTGGCTGAAATTTGCACAAATTACGCAAATTACCGTTGCAATTTGCACAGATGTCTATTTCTGCAAATAATAATAAATGGAAAATCTGCAAGCTGGCCCGACTCATTGCAGACTGAGTTGGGCCAGCTAGCAGAAGACAAACTGAAGTCTGAGGGGCCAAGCTGATGAAGATCCACCCCACAACCAGATTCTTCTGACATCCCTAAAAATACCATGTGCATAGGAAACATTTCTCAGGGTAGGGGCCTGGCATATCTCTCCTCCAAGACAGGCCAGTTTTCTATATTGGGGGAGAACATTACAGCTTCAAGCCTAAAGTAGTACTGTCTAGGGTACTCTTTCCCAACCTGGTGCCCTTCGGACATGTTGGACAACTCCCATCAGTCCCAGCTACCTGACTTGGAATGATGGGAGTTGTATTCCAACACATCTGAAGGGCACCAGGTTGGGGGAAGCGGGTCTAGGAAAAATGTTACCCCTTGGTTCTGTTGTCCATATACTTTTTTGCCCTCCCGAGTACTACATTTACTAGATTCTGACTGTTATGAAAACTACAATTTTGTCTGGTCGGTAAATTACATTTCCAGCATATCTGCCCAGATATGGAAGGAACTGTAATCCCCCCCCCCAAAAAAAACCCTTCTCCATTATTGATTTGACTGCAGGTGTTCTCATCAAGATATGCATGAGCAATTGATCCAACCAGTCTGTAGTTGGAAACACTCCCAAACTCTCTGTAACTCACAGCTGATCTACACAACCAGCAAAATAACAGAGCCCAGCAATATCCCTGCTTCCCAGTCCATCAGTCAGACACCAGCAGGGATTGTCACAGCCCCCACAGGGCTTGGGGATAATGTGCACCCAGAACTGCTCCACCTGACATGCAAAAGGTGACCTGAGAGAGCCAGAAGATCACTGGGAAGACCTGAGCTCAAATCCAACCCTTGCCCTGGTCTGGATTCATAGCTCAGACTCAAAACATGGGGGAGGAGCTTTCCCAGACTCTTCCAGACAGGGAGAGACAGACTCCTCAGGTTTCAATAGTCCAGCTGGATGGAGAGGGCCTCTCTTCACACACCCCTGTGAGAGATAGCAAACAGGGAGAGCTGGGGCTTGCAGAGCCTGAATTCTTAGATGCCAGATGCAGAGCAGAGAGCGAGATGGCAGGGGTGGAGCTTAGGCGATTTGCCCAATGGGCCCAGCGGGAACAGCTATGCATAGAGACCTCATGAGATAGAGGGAGATTCCCCACCCCACAAGCTAGGAAAGCGTGCCTGCCTATTCTCAAACGGTGGGCAACTTTCAACCTTCATAGCTTCCCTTTGAACTCCCTGAAGGCATTTCCTTTGTAGACTGTGAGTTACTGACAATTTGCATCTGTATGACCCATTGAAGCAAAAGGATTAAAGAGCGGTGGATAGAAGCCTCTTGTCTGTGTTTTGATTTGGCTGTTTGAAGCTCAGCAGGGACCAAAGGGAACCTTGACACTTGCCTGCCGTCAAACTCCTTGAGGGCTAGAGTAGTGCACTGGCAGCTGGGAGAATTCAGATTCTCATCTCAGTTCTGAACTGACCAGGTGGCAAAGACAAGTGATGCAGTCTTTCTGCCTCAGTCTTGCATCTGCAAAATGCAGACAGTGTAATACTGGCTGACCTTGTCGAGCTGTTGAAAGGGTTACTGAGACCTCTGTGTGTGTATAGTTCAGAAATACAAACTATGGTATGTGCTAGCAAAGCCATTGGATCTGGAACCTTAGACATGGAACCTGGAATTCCACTGGCAAAAGGTCAGTTCTCACATTCATGTTCACCACTTCAAGATTGCAACATCAGGGCTGACTTGCATGTGTGAAAAACATGCGAGATACAACTCTGCTAGATCTTTCGTATCACCGCAAATCTTGTGAAATGCAGTGCTTACAGGATGCAACTTGATACGATGCACTTTTTAAAAAATGATGCTAATCACGGCCTGCAGCACTGGGGGAAAGAGAGCAGGGTTCACTGTTTCCTTCTCACACTGCTTCCCCAATTTAAATCACCCCCCCCTGCACTTACTATTTCCGCAGTACTGCAAAACATGCAGCTACCATATGAGTATGGGAAACATTAACGCCCATTGTCATGACTACTTTGGCCCTGAGAGAAACTTGATTTGCACCCTTAGTTGCCAGACCGCAAACATTTGCTTTTAAATCTGTGACGCTCTGCCTTTTTAGTTCTTATTTTTCAGCTGCCCTTTAATAAGGTTGGATTGTTTGCTCCTGTGTTTTATCTGTCATTGTTTTTTTTGTAATCATTGTTGGTTTTCTAACTGTTTGTTTTTAACTTTTGTAAACTACCTTGAACATCTTGATGGAATGGGCAAGGTATAAATGCCTTAATAAAATGAACAAGCACACAAATGTACAGTAATATAAAGAATTCAAGTGATGTACATACAAGTGCATGAAGAACCAGGCAGTTTCAAAAATGTACTGGTACAAATTAGGTACACAGCGGTAGCTGACATACAGAGTGAGAAAATGCAAACAACTGGAGAGCATACAAGGGCGTAATGAACATGAAATACAGAGTTGGCTCCCCTGCCCTCCCCTGATCTCACAGTGGCAATCTTCACACATAATGCTAAGCCATGGTTTATGTTAACCTTGGTTTGTTCCTTTAGCCATGAATTGTCTTGCAATCAGCAAAGAAATCACACGTTGTTTTCTCATTTACTGGTTTGTTTCTCTCCTGCCCATTTTGCCAGCCTTCAGAGCGGTTTCAATTTCAGGCTGCTCTCACTGGGGGCATCTGTTTCAAGGCAGACAGCAGTGCAAACAAGCCAGGGATAAGGCATAGTTCTGGGTTCAGACATCACAGCAAGCTAGGTTTAAACAAGTCAGACTTCATAAGCCATATATTTGTGGTTTAAAGCTGTTTAACAAACATGGTTTGTTTGCTGGGATGGGTGCAGACACAATGACAAGCCAGAGTTCAACAAACCACACCAGGGCTGGATTAAGACATGCTGAGGCCCTAAGCCATGTCAAGATTCATCATAAAAATAAAGAGAAAAATGTGTATTACATCATAGAACAGGTAATGAAAGTGTACCACCCAGCGTTTCTGGTTAAACAGTGTTAGCCTTCTCTGAAGATGTGTATAAAAGCACTAATAAAGTATGTTGATTTGAACTTCTTTTAAACTGGCTCTAATCTGCGCTTATTGGCTCCAGTACTAAATGCTGTGTTGCCATGCTTTCTCTATATAAGGCAACTCTGCCATAACACCAGACTTTCCAACTTATTTAAGCCAAAGCAATTTCAATTTGAATACATCTTCATTAACTCCAATGTATTTAGAGGCCCCTCATAATAAAAGGCCCAAAGCAATGGCTTACTTGGCTTGTTCCTAAATCCATCCCTGAACCACATCATAGCTTAGTGTCATGTGCGAACCAAAATTCAATCCCAAATGGGAAATGGTAGTTGCGGGAGGCATGACATCACCGAACTTTCCAGAAACTCCCACCACATACCTTGTCATCCTTGCTGGACTTCATGAGTTTCAAGGCAACAACGAGCCATTTTGAAGGAGGTACAAAAATGAGTCATTTGGAAAGTGCAAGAAGATTAGGCCTACAGTTAGAGAGTCCAGGAATGAGGGTCCCAGCCCCCTCCGCCCCCACTTTTGCAACAGTGGTCTAATACAGACATTCAGTTGTACCCCTTACAAAATGTAGCCCTTGGTCCACAAGACTGGCGAGTTCCTGAGGGTGAGGCTACATCAGGTGTCAAAAACAACTGGGAATAAATGCAGGATAAGGCCACCTTCATCACCAGCTTTCACGATTTTTTATTCATTACACAGTGACATCCAGCATAAGCAAAAACGACCAGGCCATTGCCACAAGGCGCTTATGCTCCCCTGTGAGCCTGACCAGTTGGGCACCCCTCAGAGGAACGGGGCCTTTCGCTCCTCAGTGTTCTCCCTGCCAGCGTCCATCTCATACTCCTCCATGTCAGAAAGTGGTTGCCCATTGCCCCCGGCGATGTGCTCAGAGACCGTGCTGCGCATGGTGGCGCGGGTACTGCTGGGCGAGAGCTTGTGGGATCCCAGCTTCTGGAAGCGCCTGTGGCACATCACCTCCTTGAACATCTCGCGGAAGCGCGTGGACATCAGGTTGTAGAGGACTGGGTTGGCGGCGGAGCTCAGGTAGAAAAAGACGCCCGAGATGATGTGGACGTATTGGAACATGTGCTGCATTGTGTCAGTCCAGTGGGTGATGAAGCTCCAGACCAGCCGGTCCGTGTGGAAGGGCGCCCAGCAGATCCCAAACACAACCACCAGCACAACTGGGGGGGGGGCAAAGACAGATATGGGGGTTACAAACCAAGGCTCTTCTGCAGGATCGGCCCAAGACATTTTGCTGCCTGAGCCAAAGGACAAGATGGTGACCCCAAATTCCACCTACAGAAGCTAACTGGGCTGGTAGTTGCACCTTACTTTGGGACAGCATCTTCCACTTCACCTGAAGGCATCAGGTGAAAGGGAAGTGGGGCAGGCCAGATGGAACACACAGCTCTGCCCTCCAACACAGGGGAACAGCCAGGGGGCTGCTGCCCCACTATCTGCTGCCTGAGGCAACCACCTCACTCTGCCTAATGGTAGGGCCGGCCCTGCCCTTCGGATTAGCTGGATTGACTCAGCAAAGTTTGAAGAAGTTTCTCCCATCTTGAGAGGGGGAGGTTGCTATGCAAGATCAGAGCTTTGTATTGGGGATGGATGGATCGTTCCATTTTTGTTTCACATTTTTCCAATCTTAAGATTGCCCCAAACTTTGAGTTGTTGTTTTTTTTTAGTTTGCCTGGAAACCTGGGTGCATCTTTGTGCACATTTCTCCGAATACATTCACTTTTGTACGCAATTTTGCCCAATATGCACATTTCTTGCAAGCGATTTCCCCCAATTTAATCTATTTTTGAACACTAGTTTTACCAGTATACCCATTTTTGGGTGCACTTTCTACTAATATACACAATTTTGTATGCAGTTTTTTATTGGAGCGCTCCACTGGAAAATTCAGAGAAATGCGAATTTTGTCAGACAACCAAGCTTTTGGTTTGTGTGGAAGTGCAAAATTAGGTCAGTGCACGTCAAAATACGAACTGAGCAAATTTCTCCCTCATCCCCACTTGGCAGGCATGATGGGGAGAACGTGGAGGGGGGGGGGAATCTCTCTGTTTACTAGAACTTGGAGTCATCCAATGAAGTTTATGAGCAGCAGATTCACGACAACAACACACAAAGCATGTATTGAATCTACTCCCACAAGATAAGATAATGTTTGCTGCCTTCAATGGCTTTAAAAGACGATGAGAGGAATTCATGGAGGATAAATCTATTGGTGGCTGCTCTTCATGATGGCTACTGTAAATGTCACTGAGTGACTGTGAAGGTAATACTTAAGGTGTGACAAAGCAAAGAGGTACGGCAACAGGGTTCAACCACCCAAATGTCCCTGCAGTGTGCACCACCACACCACCTCTTTCAAACAGTCAGGAGAACACTGTGGCAATCTACAGCTATAGAGGGCTGCACTGCTGTTATATTCCTTCTGAGAAAGGTCAGCGTTTATGAGCTCTCAAAAGAAACAGAGGGAAGATGGGGAAATCACGGGAGAATGATTTGGTGATGATGCCACGTAGTTCCCTCTTTAAAAAGTGTGCAGACATAGCCTGGCATTCCCAGTGTAAGCATCTAGTGTGGATGCGCACTGAGCCACCTGTGTGTCTATAACCTGCGCTCTGGGGCTCTGCAGCCCAGATTAGAATCTCCACTCTGCTCATAAGCATAACGGAAAGAGCGAAGGGAGCAACGCAACCCATCTTCTGACGGTGAGGACAAAAACGTGGTTGAAATGTGTTAAAGGGATACTGTGACCTGGTCTGCACATAATACTAACCCATGGTTTATCTGCCCACTCCCTCCTAGTATCCCAAATGCCTTTGTGGTGCTGTAGTGCTGGTATGTAGGGCAGCTGGTTGTTGTTTTTACACTTGCCTGCTGTCTCCGTAACCTGATAAAACAAACCACGAGCAACCCACACTTCTGAGTTTACCTCTAATGACAAATCATGGTTTAAACAACCCAGAATTCATAACACAGCAACAAACCATAGGTTCTCTTTCTGGGTTCTTCGTGGCTAACAAACCATGTGGATTAGTGTTATGTGTGAACCAGGTTTATGTCTCTTTGTGCTTCCAGGCGAAGTTTTTATTGTGCCATCACCCTGCCTCGTACACCAAATTTTATGGGGGATCAAGACACGAGGTGATCCAAGATGGAGGGCTCGTAGCGCTAAAAATTAGAAGGCGACGTATGCAGCTGTTCCGTCTTTTCATCCTTAATGGGGCTTTTTCTGGTAAGGTGAAAGACAGAAGCAACAACAGTGGGAAAACATGGGTGGACCACAAACTAAGGATCACATTGTCTGGACCTCCCTGTAAAATTCCAGGAATGGGGCAGTGCAATTGTTCACTAAAAGTCTAAGCACTCCTACCATTATCTTCCATTTATAACCCCGCCCCCCTGTGTTTTCCCTCCACCTTTTCTGTATTTTTCCATGCAGTTGCAGGGAGACAGCATCTTCTGGCTTGAATGAAGCACGTGCTGTCTTATAAGTTTTCCTACAGCTCATTCCTCACCCGCGCCTGTTGGTTTCTTGGCTAACAGGAATCTTTTCATCAGATCCATCAAGTAGCTGTCTTTCCCTCCAAGCACCTCAGAACACTCGGCTCCCTTTTAAAAAAAAATCAGCTGCCTTCCCCTGGCCCCGAAGTCCTCCCTCCTCTCCCTCCCCCAGGCCACCATTTAGCCCACACTAGAGTGGAAGTAAATTTAAACAAATAATGGAGCATTACCGGTGCTCATTTCATGCTCAAAGGGAAACTACCAAGCCACTTTGGGCCACTTGCTTTCTGAATGGCAGAAATAAGCCTTTATTCTTCTGTTTGACAGTGATCACTCATATTACCGGGATTGTAGCTGATTTGCTCCTCTGTCTTGCAGAGGAGATAAGGCCGTGTATGAACAAAATATTACTCGAGTCACCGAGTTGCTCTGGAAGTGAACTCACCACGGTGGTCAGATCAACAATTTTATTCCTCCAGTAAAAAGCCATAGGAAGAACTATGCTGGATCAGAGTCTATCAAAGCTCTATTGAGTCCAGCATTCTGTTCCCAGAGTAGTCAACCAGATGTCTGTGGGAAACCCACAAGCAGGACATGAGTGTAAAAGCACTTTGCAACAGGGCCAGCTGTGCACAGTGCTGATTGGTTGGCCCCTGTGAGTTTGTGGTCACAGCTTCCCTCCCCTCCCCTCCCCTCCCCGGATCAGTTTTACTCCATTCAGAGTGAAACAGAGCCTTCAGCAATGTGATGGCAGAAAGAAACCTTTGGCAGCAGACTTGGTATCTGAACAGGTATGTTACTTGCTGATTGGTTGGCCCCTATGATGTTACAGTCACAGCTTCCCCCTGCTCCCAGGTCAGCTTTACTTAGGGATGTCAGAGAATTCCACGACAGATCTCGGTGAGGCCGAATGCCAGTGCATTCGGCCCCCCAAAAAGCATCACGGAACGAAGCCCCCGCCTCCCAACCCATGAAAGGCACACGGGACGAAGTGCCTGCCGCCCCCACCCCACGAAAGGCTCACGAAACAAAGCACTTACCTGCTCCCGTCCACACCGCCATTTGCGTACGCTGGGTTTTTTCCCCCCTGCCATGATAGGCTATGTAAATATTTATGTAGCCTATCACAGCAAGGGGGAAAAAACCCAGTGTATGCAAATGGCGGCGGCTACCGCCATTTGCGTATGCTGGGGTTTTCCCAGCATATTTACGTAGCCTATCACGGCTCACTACAGGGACGCAAATGATGGCGGCTACAACAGCCGCCATTTGCTTCCCTGCAGGGCTGCCCAGCGGCCAGATGTCCGGCTGTGGGTGGCTGGAGCCGGCTGGCAGCTCTGCAGCTTGGCTGTGGAGCGGAGCCGGCTGGCCAGGATTCCGGGGGGAGGCATGGAGCACCTCCCACCCGGCGAGGATTCCTGGGGGAGGGACGGAACACCTCACCCCCACCTGCGGAACTCGGCGGAGCCAGGTAAGCGGGGTTTCATACACCCCTAGTTTTACTCCATTCAGAGTGAAGCAGAGCCTTCAGCAATGTGAGGGCAGAGGGAAACCTTGGGCATCAAAGCCTAGTATTTGAAAAGGCATACTACAAGAGGCTACTTATTTTCACCTATGCTGTTTTGGAGGGTATGTCCAGTTTAGCAATCTCAGTCATCCCCAAGTTTAAGTAATCTTTTTTAAAAGCTTCAATGAAGAAACAAGAACCCACAAGAATGAAAGCAGGTGTGGGGCTTTTTCACCTTCAAGATACATAGAGGTTGAGGAGGTGGGGTGAAGCCAATCATGGCTTTGCCATAAAACAGGCAAGCCGTCTTTCAGAATGACAAACTTGGCAACTCTGGCATCCCTGACTTCAGAACACAGTGCTCTGGGGTGTGCTCCAGGCTCCCGAGGGAATCTTTCCCCCAGGGAATGCTTCCCACAATGGATTAAGTCTATACAGAAACTCGGCCCCCACCTGGCAGCCACCGCTCTTTGGCACCCAGCCATGTTTGCGAGCAAAATTAAATGTTCTTCCATTAATGAAGTAATCAGACCTGTGACCCTTTGCTCCTACAGGAGATTAACAAGCATCTGCCTCCAGGCAAAACGGAGCTTTTGCCAGCTAGTTAGTCCCCTTCTTCCCCCTTGCCACCTTCCTCGATCCATTAATGGCGCCGACAGCTCCTTGATGATCAGCTGCAGTGAGCGACTCTCTGCGCAATCACAACTGAATCCAAACTTCCTTATTTCCCTCTCTACATTTTCAATCCATTGGACTCTGAAGCAGGGGCATCGTTATAGTAGGCCCACCTGGGCACAGGCCCTGGATCTTTTTTGAGCTGTGACCTGGATCTTTTGAGCTGTCCTCATTGCCATTTTTTCCCATTGACTTGCGAAAACAAAAATGGTGATAACTTTTTGAGTTTGTATGATAAATAAATGAAATTTGGAGGCTTGGTAGCCCCCATGCAGCTGAGGAAATAGGCCAAATTCCAGGCAGTTAGGTCCAGTGGGTTTTGTGCTAATCACAGGTAACATTTGCTAATTTCAAGAAAATCTGTCAAAGCAAAGCGCTATTTTTTGTGTGTGCTTCCACATATGTGCATGGAATTGGGGACCTGGCAGCCCCCATAGAGATGCCTGAGCCTGCCAAAGTTCAGACAGTTAGATCCAGTGGCTTTTGTGCTAGCCACAGGTAAAATTTGCTTTTTCCAAGACAATCTATCAAAGTAAAGAGCTATAATTTTTTTGTGCTTCCATATAAATTCATGGAATTTGGAGACCTGGCAGGCCCTATGGAGCTGACTGAACCTACCAAATTTCAGACAGTTAGGTCCAGTGGCTTTTGCACTAGCCATGTGTAAAGTTTCCTTTTCTCAAAGTCTAAAACAAAAAGTAAAAACTGTCAAGCCACCCAGGGAACTAGAGATCCTACTCAGAAGGTGTTTAACATGACCATTAGGAGGTCACTATCCCTAATCTTTGGTGTAGGGTTTTTTCTGAGGTGAAAAAAACCTCTCTCCTCCTACTTTTCTTTTCTGCTCTTACATGCCCACTGTTGTGAGCTTGCCTGCAATGAAATTTTGAAGAGGGAGAAGGAAGGAAAGAAAGAGCTCCATGTGAAATACTGGTATTTCACACCGCATCTGATTTTACTGCCTCAAACTGGAACCTTTGGGTTCTGCAGAAGTTTAGTAGCTTCAGTACAGCAAAGGATCCAATCAGCCTCCACAAACCTCTTTCTCCCCCTCCACTCTAATTTATCCTACATAGCTGTAGGACTCAAATAATCCCAAAGGGAGGGTTAGGACTATGTGGCATCATGATGGAGAAACTGCTGGGGCTTTTAAATAGGTTCTACAGTTTTAAAAAAGCTAGAAAAAGCTCTCAGCCACCTCACCTCATAAAGTTCATTTAAGTACATGCAATCCTTGCAAACCCTGCACAGCCTCCTAAATTCCTCTGAAGTCCTACCCCTCTGAAAAGAGCCACTTGGCTTAGGGAAATCTCTCTACCCCCCCCCCAATGCACATTTCCAATCACCATTCTTCTTTTCTTCTTCCCTCCCCTATCTTGTTCTTTCTTTCTCTCTCTTCTTCATTCCACCCAGAGCATATCTTGGGGAATTCTTAAAGAGAATTCTCTTCAATGGGCAAGAGAAGTTCTGAACTGTATTTGACTTTATTTGTTGTTGTTGTTCAGTCGTTCAGTCGTGTCCGACTCTTCGTGACCCCATGGACCATAGCACGCCAGGCCTTCCTGTCCTGCGCTCTCTCCCGGAGTGTGCTCAAGTTCATATTCATTGCATCCGTGATGCTATCTAGCCATCTCATCCTCTGCCGTCCCCTTCTCCTTTTGCCTTCAGTCTTTCCCAGCATCAGGGTCTTTTCCAGAGAGTTTTCTCTTCGCATTAGGTGGCCAAAATATTGGAGCTTCAGCTTCATTATCTGTCCTTCCAATGAGCACTCAGGGTTGATTTCCTTTAGGATGGACTGATTTGACCTCCTTGCAGTCCAGGGGACTCGTAAGAGTCTTCTCCAGCACCACAGTTCGAAAGCATCAATTCTTCGGCGCTCAGCCTTCCTTATAGTCCAGCTCTCACAGCCATACATTACTACTGGGAAAACCATAGCTTTGATTAGACGGACCTTTGTCGGCAAGGTGATGTCTCTGCTTCTTACTATGCTGTCTAGGTTGGCCATAGCTTTCCTCCCAAGGAGCAAGCGTCTTTTAATTTCATGGCTACAGTCACCGTCTGCGGTGATCTTGGAGCCCAAGAAAGTAAAATCTGTCACTGCTTCCATTTCTTCCCCTTCTATATGCCAGGAAGTGATGGGGCCAGATGCCATGATCTTTGTTTTTTTAATGTTGAGTTTCAAACCAGCTTTTGCACTCTCCTCTTTCACCCTCAACAAGAGGCTCTTGAGATCCTCTTCGCTTTCTGCCATTAGGGTGGTATTGTCTGCATATCGGAGGTTGTTGATAATTCTCCCAGCAATCTTAATTCCAACCTCTGATTCATCCAACCCGGCATTTCTCATGATGTACTCTGCATATAAGTTAAATAAGCAGGGTGACAATATGCAGCCTTGTCGTACTCCTTTCCCAATTTTGAACCAATCGGTTGTTCCATGTCTGGTTCTTACTGTTGCTTCTTGACCCTCGTACAGGTTTCTCAGGAGACAGGTAAGGTGGTCTGGTACTCCCATCACTTTAAGAATTTGCCACAGTTTGTTGTGATCCACACAATCAAAGGCTTTAGTGTAGTCAATGAAGCAGAAATAGACGTTTTTCTGGAATTCTCTTGCTTTCTCCATGATGCAGGGAATGTTGGCGATTTGATCTCTAGTTCCTCTGCCTCTTCTAAACCCAGCTTGTACTTCCGGTAGTTCTCGGTTCGCATACTGCTGAAGCCTAGCTTGTAGGATTTTGAGCATCACCTTGCTGGCATGTGAAATGAGCGCAATTGTGCGGTAGTTTGAACACTCTTTGGCGTTGCCCTTCTTTGGAATTGGAATGTAAACTGACCTTTTCCAGTCTTGTGGCCACTGTTGAGTGTTCCAGATTTGTTGGCATATTGAATACAGCACTTTAACAGCATCATCTTTTAGGATTTTAAATAGCTCGGCTGGAATACTGTCATCTCCGCTAGCTTTGTTGTTACTAATGCTTCCTAAGGCCCACTTGACTTCACTCTCGAGGATGTCCGGCTCAAGTTCAGTGACCGCACTATCATGGCTATCAGGGACATTCAGATCTTTCCTGTATAGTTCTTCTGTGTATTCTTGCCACCTCTTCTTAATCTCATCTGCTTCTGTTAGGTCCCTGCCTTCTTTGTCCTTTATCGTGCCCGTCTTTGCACAAAACGTTCCCTTGAGATCTCCAATTTTCTTGAAGAGATCTCTAGTCTTTCCCATTCTGTTGTTTTCCTCGATTTCTTTGCATTGTTCATTTAAGAAGGCCTTCTTGTCTCTCCTTGCTATTCTCTGGAACTCTGCATTCAGTTGGGTATGTCTTCCCTTTTCTCCCTTGCTTTTCGCTTCCCTTCTTTCCTCAGCTACTTGTAAAGCCTCCTCAGACAGCCACTTGGCTTTCTTGCATTGCTTTTTCTTTGGGATGGATTGAGTTGCTGCCTCCTGAACAATGTTACGGACCTCCGTCCATAGTTCCTCAGGCACTCTGTCTATCAGGTCTAATCCCTGAAATCTATTCCTCACCTCCACTGTATATTCATCAGGGATATGATTTAGGTCATACCTGAACGGTTTAGTGGTTTTCCCGACGTTCTTCAATTGAACCCGAAATTTTGCAAGAAGCACCTCATGATCTGAGCCACAGTCAGCTCCAGGTCTTGTTTTGACTGACTGTATGGAGCTTCTCCATCTTTGGCTGCAAAGGACATAATCAATCTGATTTCGATATTGACCATCTGGTGATGTCCATGTGTAGAGTCGCCTCTTGTGCTGTTGGAAAAGAGTGTTTGCTATGATCAGCATGTTCTCTTGGCAAAACTCTATTAGCTTTTGTCCTGCTTCATTTTGTACACCAAGGCCATGCCTGCCTGTTATCCCGGTGATTTCTTGACTTCCTACTTTAGCATTCCAATCCCCTATGATGAAGAGGACATCTTTTTTTGGTGTTATTTCTAGAAGGTGTTGTAGGTCTTCATAGAACCGATCAACCTCAGCTTCTTCGGCCTCTGTGGTTGGGGCATAGGCTTGAATTACTGTGATGTTGAATGGTTTGCCTTGGATTCGTACTGAGATCATTCTATCATTTTTAAGATTGTACCCCAGTACTGCTTTTCCCACCCTTTTGTTGACTATGAGTGCTACTCCATTTCTTCTAAGGGATTCTTGCCCACAATAGTAGATATGATAGTCACCTGAATTAAATTCGCCCATGCCTGTCCATTTTAGTTCGCTGATGCCCAAGATGTCGATGTTCAATCTTGCCATCTCATGTTTGACCACCTCCAGCTTACCTTGATTCATTGATCTGACATTCCAGGTTCCTAAACAATATTGTTCTTTACAGCATCGGATTTTCTTTTCACCACCAGACACATCCACAGCTGAGTGTCCTTTCGGCTTTGGCCCAGCCGCTTCACTCTTTCTGGCGCTACTTGGAAATACCCTCTGCTCTTCCCCAGTAGCATATTGGACACCTTCCGACCTGAGGGGCTCATCTTCCGGCGTCATATCTTTTAGCCTTGTGATACGTTCCATGGGGTTTTCTTGGCAAGAATACTGGAGTGGGTTGCCATTTCCTTCTCCAGTGGACCACATTTTGTCAGAACTCTCTGCCATGACCTGTCCGTCTTGGGTGGCCCTGCACGGCATAGCTTATGGCTTCACTGAGTTACGCAAGCCCCTTCGCCACAACAAGGCAGTGATCCATGAAGGGGATTTGACTTTATACAAACAGACAAAGAGGGTTTGTTTTTCTCCTCCTCCTCACTCAAGCCTCTGAGAAGAGTGGGTTCATGTGGTTGCAGAGAAAAAAATCCGGGGCTGTTTTGTTTGTCAGTTGCCATTATCCAGCAATAGGAAGGGCTGTTGCTCCATGGCAGAGCACAGGCTTGGCATGCAGAAGGCCGCAGGTTCAATCCCCAGCATCTCCTGGTAGGGCTACAAAAGAATCCTGCCTGAAACTTTGGAGAGCTGCTGCTGCCAGTCAGTGTCGACAATTCTGCGCTAGATGGACCCAGGGTCTGGCTCAGTATAAGGCAGCTTCCTATGCTCCTATGAATGGAAAGCTTTAATTTAAAAAATAGGAGTTTTTGGTTTGTTTTTTAAGTGGAGATAAATATTGCTAATTTATGCAATCCTATGTGTGCCTACTGAGAAGTCCCATTATGTTTAATGAGGCTCACCCTCAGGAAAGTGTGCATAGGATTCCAGCACAAGTTACTTTTGCAGGGAGGTTTGCACTTTGATGTTCTGCATGTTTACTCAGAAATAAGTCCTGGGTTGTGAGCATGGTACTGCAAGTTTAATACAGTGCCTACCCAGTTCTGGCTAATGAACTGACTACCGTTTCAGCCCAGTCCTATGCATGTTTTGTCATCGTAGGGATGTCAGAGAATTTCTCCACAAATCTCGGGGAGGCCGAATGCCAGCGCATTCGGCCCCCCGAAATTGGTGCAGAAATGGTCTGCCCTCCCACCCCACCCCGGGACTTACCATGTGCGAATGTCCCTGGCGGTGGCGGGTCTGGCGGCGGTTCGGCGGCGGTTCAGCGGCAGCGGCGGCGGCTGCGGCGGCCGGTCTTCCGACCGGCTGCTGCCGCTGCCATTTCCAAGTAAAAAAACAACAACAAAACGTGATAGGCTATGTAAAGATTTACGTAGCCTATCACGGCTAGATTTTTAAAAAACACCGTGATAGGCTACGTAAATGTTTACATAGCCTATCACGGCTGAGTGAAAAGAAAAAAAAACCCCGTGCATATGCAAATGGCGGCGCCCATGGGCGCCGCCATTTGCGTTCCTTATTTTGGCACGTGTAGTCTACGTAAACATTTAAGGGGAACGCAAGTAGCAAGTAAATGTTTACGTAGACTACATGTGCCAAAATAAGGAACGCAAATGGCGGCGCCCATGGGCGCCGCCATTTGCGTATGCACGGGGTGTTTTTTTTCCACTCAGCCGTGATAGGCTACATAAACATTTACATAGCCTATCACGGCTAACTGCAGGGATGCAAACAGCGGCGGCTATGGCCGCCGCCATTTGCATTCCTGGCCGGCCGGGATTCGCAGCGGGAGGGACGGGGCGCCTCCCCCCGGCCAGAATTTCAGGGGGGAGGGACGGGGCGCCTCCCCCCCAGCCAGAATTTCAGGGGGGAGGGACGGGGCGCCTCCCCTCCGGCCAGAATTTCGGGGGGAGAGACAGAGCGCCTCCCCCCCACCGCGAATCAACATTCAAGATCAGGTAAGTGACTTTCGTACATCTGTATTTGTGGGTTGGGGTTTCTTTTGCATGAACTCTAGCTTCAGTGGTGAGGGAAAGGCACTTAGTACATGCTCAGAATTTCTCCATAACTTAGCCCTAGTTTTGAAAACAGACTCATTGGCTGAATCCTGGTGAAGTCTTGGCACAAATGAAGTTATGGGGAGGAAGACACAATGAGAGCTTTTGCATAACAAGGAGGGGGTAGAGAGGAGTTGCACAAAACAAGACATCTGTTTTGAGGAAGAGTTGCTGGTAGGGATGTCAGAGAATTCCGCCACGGATCTCGGGGAGGCTGAATGCCAGCGCATTCGGCCCCCCGAAATTGGTGGCGGAACGGTCTGCCCCCCCAAGACAAGACTTACCTGGCGCGGATCTTCCTGGCGGCGGCAGCTCCGGTGGCGGCTCAGGCGGCCGGTCTTCCGACCGGCTGCCGCCGCCGCCATTTCCAGTAAAACAAAAACAAAAAAAAGTGATAGGCTACGTAAAGATTTACGTAGCCTATCACGGCTAAGTTTAAAAAAAAAACGTGATAGGCTATGTAAATGTTTACGTAGCCTATCACGGCTGACTTAAAAAAACAACAACAACACGCGTACACAAATGGCAGTGGCTGTGGCCGCCATTTGCATACGCGCGTTTTTTTGTGGGTTTTTTTTTAAGTCAGTCGTGATAGGCTATGTAAACATTTACATAGCCTATCATGGCTGACTGCAGGGACGCAAACGGCAGTGGCTATGGCCGCCGCCATTTGCGTCCCTGCTAGCCAGCGGCCGGATCTCCAGCTGCTGGCAGAGCCGGCCGGCGGCTCCGCAGAATCCCTGCGGAGCACAGCCAGCCGTCCAGGATTCCGGGGGGGGGGGAGGAACGGAGTGCCTCCCCCCATCCAGGATTCCGGGGGGAGGGACAGAGCGCATCCCCCCCCACCATCAACATAATCTGTGAAAGATAAGTGCCTTTCGTACATCCCTAGTTGCTGGTAGGGGTGGGGGAGAATTCTGCCATGGATTTCAGTGAGGCTGAATGCAGTGGCATTCGGCCGCCCAAAACCTGTGGCGGAACGGCCTCCCCCCCACCCCCCCGCGGAATCCCCCCCCGGGACGAAAGCTTACCTGGGGTGGATGTTCCGCCAGCGGCGCCTCTGGTGGCGGCTCCGGCGGTGGCGGCTCCGGTGACGGCTCCGGCGGCAGCAGCAGTGGCTGGTCTCTCAGCTGGCTGCTGCGAACTCAAATGGCAGCGACCATGCCATTTGTGTAGCTGCCTTTGCTGTGATAGGCTACATAAATACTTACGTAGCCTATCACACCAAGAGGAAGGGAAAAAAGCGTAGGCAAATGGCGGCGGCTACGGCAGCCACCATTTGCGTTCCCTTTTTTTCGCTGTTTTAGCCTACGTAAATATTTACGTAAGCTATTACGGAGAAAAAAGGGGAATGCAAATAGCGTAGTGGGCACTATTTGATTTCCTATTTTTTTTCGCCATAATAGCTTATGTAAATATTTATGTAAGATAAAATGGTGAAAAATAGGGAACGCAAATGGCCGCTGTAGCCATCGCCATTTGCGTATGCGTTGTTGTTGTTTTTTGCTTGCTGTGATAGGCTACATAAATACTTACGTAGCCTATCACGGCAGCCTGGCTGGACGCAAAGGGTGGCCGCTACAGCAGCCGCCATTTGCATCTGCAGCAGCCCATCTGCAGCCAGAACTCCGGCTGCGGATGGCCCTGGCCAGCTGCTCCATGGAGCCTCTGCGGAGCTGCTGCGGAGCAGAGCCGGCCGGGCAGGATTCCAGGGGGGAGGACCAGATCGCCTCCCCCCCTGTCGAGGATTCCGGGGGGAGGGATGGAGCGCCTCCACCCCCACCGCGAATCACATCCTCAAAAAGGAAAGTGACTTTCGTACATCCCTAGTTGCTGGAGGATGGTAGGATAAGGAGGGATGGTTCCATGGAGGGGAATAGAATATGGTAGGGGGAGAATGTAAGTGTTCAGGGGTGAAAGAAAAACATTCTGCACACACTCAGAGGCACTCTATATTTAAGAACATATGAAGAAGCGTGCTGCATCAGACCAAGGTCCATCTAGCCTAGCATTCTGTTCACACAGTGGCCAACCAGATGCCCATAGGAAAGCCACAAGCAGGACATGAATGCAATAGCACCTTCCCACCCATATTCCGCTGCTGCTAACATTGGTGAAATGTAAATAAATTCTAGTCATTCTAAATTAGAATGCATGTATATCCTTCCGAAACTTTGCAGGTTTCTTGCCTGGGGGACACCTCTAATGACCTGTGCATTTTCTTACAAATTTACCCAAAAACTGTTGGGGAAGGGGTGAAGGGAAGGGAAAGCAAATCACTCCCTCCTCCAAATTGGAGAACTCCCCTTCCACATGAACTGCTGCACCTATCCTTCTGAAACTTTGCTGGTTTCTTACGTAGGGACAACTCTAGGCTGTCTGTAATTTTCAGAACAATGGTCCACAAGGAACATAGGGAGATAAGTATGTCCTCTTCTGGAGACCTCAAAATGTCAAGGCCACCCTTGCACAAAAACCCTTGTGGTCTGCATTCTGAAATTTGGCAGACATGATCTGAAGGGGCCATGAATCCTGAAATTTTTATCCACTTCTTCCAAGTAATAAAAATGTAAGTTCCCTTTAAAAGAAAATCAAAATATAAACCCTGCATCTAATTATTTTTCCTGACATTGGGCAGGTGTAATCTCCTTCTAGGGGGTTGCTATGCCTGAAATTATCATCCAGTTCTGACCAAGAGAAAAAAGTTACATTTTTTTTCTAATTCCCCATGGTAGTCAACAGGAAGCATAAAGACTCATCTTTCCAAACCTTGACTCAGGTTTGGTGCTGAGCTGAAGTGGTCTGACTACAAACTGGCCTGAGCAGAAGCGGGATGTTTTCCAAAATGCTGAATTGGGGTCTGAGTTGAAGTGGGGTGGGAGGTCAGTGCACACTTCTTATGTATGTAATCTATACACACACCACACACACACACACACACACACTAGACATGCATTTAGACTTGGAGATATATATGTGTGTGTGTGTGTGTGTGTGTGTGCGCGCGCAAGTGCGCGCAAATTTTTGTTATGGGCCTGTGCCCTGGATCTTTTAAGAACCTAGCAACACCCCTGCTCTGAAGACTCAGAGTGGGTAAGAGGTAGAAATGGGTCATCATTCAACTTTTTTTTAACCCTCCCTACACATTTGAGGAGGGATGCACACACCTAAACAGACTTCCACATGTTTATCACTTCCTGGATCAGGAAACGGGGGAGGGGGAATACAATGCACACCCAAATCCACATCAAAGTGACCATGCTGACCATCCAAATTTTATTGCTTTCAATGGGATGTACGTTTGAACATACCATTGAACTCCCCG
This sequence comes from Heloderma suspectum, assembly GCF_057233095.1. Taxonomy (NCBI): domain Eukaryota; kingdom Metazoa; phylum Chordata; class Lepidosauria; order Squamata; family Helodermatidae; genus Heloderma; species Heloderma suspectum. The sequence continues at coordinate 324,268,114 of NC_139460.1, read as the reverse complement.
CAACACACACACACATGCAGGTAGTCACACAAAAATACCTTTTAAAGCATGACTGCACTTGAATTTGGGCCAGCAGATTTGGGCTGCTGTCATAAATGTCCCCAAGGAGGTATAACAAATATAAATCATGCCCCCCCCCCAAATGTATGCCATTTCACATTCTGTGTCAGCCATGTTCAACCTGTTGCCCTACAGATGCAGTGGACTGAAACTCCTATCGACCTTACAACAGCATGGCCACGTTTGTTTTTCTTCAGGATTTACTCAGTTTGCACCTTCCGGACCGAACACGGACTCAGACACAATCTGCAGTTGAAGTCTGTTCATTTCCAAGCTTGTGAAGGGATTCACAGACCCCAAAATTTGCATTCGACACCATGCGCACATTTGTGCAGGGGGAAAGGTGCACATTTGAAAAATGTGCAAAATATGCCCTAATCAATGGGAGAAGAATGCATGCATTTCAAAGATGCACACAACTGATGCGTACATTTGGGGAAATACGCATGAAAGTACGCATAGATTCTCATGTGGGAAGAAAAAAGCCAAAGCTTGCAATATGATATGGACTTGAGTTGGAACAAGCTCTGAGATGGAATTTATTTGGAGAACTTCATTGAGCTCGAGTTTTGCTGATTCACACGTTCCTAAGGACAGTCCTCTATTTGAAGGGATGTCAGAGGGCGGTCCTTCACTTGAAAGCGGCCTCTCTTTGAATGGTTGTCCAGTCCAAGTCCTGTTTAACGGTAAAGAACCCAAAGAAGTGGGGGGGGGGGGATGGAGTTGCCCATCAAGGCCACTTGGACAGTCGACTGAGCAAGCACATGGCTCATCAGGTCACAATCTTCACCGGGATGAGATGTGTTGTAGTTCTATTTAAATTATAGGAATTTCCTCCTAAATTTGCATCTATGCATATAAATTAGCATATGAGCAATTTCAGCAAATCTGTGCCCTCTTGACTTCTTTTTGAGGGAGTGCGTTTCCTCTCTTTGTCTGTCATCTCCAGAACCTGACTAGTGGCCCATCTTAGAACACTTTGCCTTTGGTCCTTTGGACTCTTGGCTGCTTCTTTTGGACCAGACTGCTGCCTGCCCTAGAAGTGCCTTTTGCCTCTGATCCTGCTGGGCCCTGATCCCCTGGTGATCCCTTGGATCTCTCCCAGTGGTTTTCGATACCATCCACCATGATATTCTTATAGAATCATAGACTCATAGGGTTGGAAGGGGCCGACAAGACCATCGAGTCCAACCCCCTGCTCAGTGCAGGAAGCCTGATTCCCAGGCGGTCTCCCGTCCAAGTACTAACTGCTTAGCTTCCAAGATCAGACGAGATTGGGTGCATCTGTCCAAACCGGGGGCACTCTATTGTCTTGGTCCCACTATCATCTGAGAGACAGGCAGGGGAAGGGTCCTGGGAGACATCTGCCCCCGCCCCCGAGTGTTACTCTGAGGGGTCCCACAGCGTTCTGTCTAATCAGTCATGCTGTTGAACATCTACAGTTGTTTTCACTTCTCCAGAAGCCTCATTGATCTTTATGGACTTCTTACCACCACACTCATTCCTGTTAAAAATAAAATTGCAAGTCTGCAAAAATTCAAAGGGCATGTTCTGATTATAATGCATTTTTTAAAAAGAGGATGGAGTTATGCAAGAAGGAAGGAGAGTTTGGGGAATAAAAGGACTGGTGACTGTTCTGAGAGTGGATGAGGAAAGATAAAACAATGGCTGAGAGAAGGGATACTGCAAAATGCTTGTCTATAGAAATACAAAGGGGCATTTTGGGGAAGCTGGTACCCATTTATGAAGTTCTCGAACTTTCATGCTAAGAAACTCAGCAGTGAAGGTATTAATTGTGTCAGGGGACAGGCTGAAGTGTGTATTCTAATTCATGTTCTGGGACAGACTTTGTGAAAATTTCCCGAGGCAATTCCTGATACTAGGTGAGTATTAGGAAACATTTCCTAACTGTGAGAAGTTGCACATGGGTGTTTCTGGAACCATCTTCCTAGAGACCTTAAAGACTAGGTGAGCATCTAACAGGGATGGCTTAGCTTCCAGTGGATTAGCAAAGGCCCTGGAGCCTCCTTTCCTTTCAACTCCATATTAGGGTCCCCAACCCTTTTAGGTCCTTGGGCATATTTGGCATTTTGAGAGAGTGTCATGGATGCTCTCACAAAATGGCTGCCTTGGGGTGTGGCTTGCCCATTCATAAAATGGCTGCCATGGTGGTGGGTGTGGATGATCACAAAACTCTCATTTCCCAGTAGGCAAATTGGTGAGACTAATAGAAAAGTAACTTGCCCCAAAACCTACATACAAGGCAACATAAGAACATAAGAGCCCTGCTGGATCAGAACAAGGGTCCATTTAGTCCAGCATTCTGTTCACACAGTGGCCAACCAGCTATCAACCAGGAACCCACAAGCAGGGCACAAGCACAACAGCACCCTCCCACCCATGTTCCCCAGCAACTGGTGTACATAGGCTCACAGCCTCTGGTACTGGAGGTAGCACATGGCCATCAAGACTAGTAGCCACTGACAGCCTTTTCCTCCAGGAATTTGTCCAACCCCCTTTTAAAGCCATCCAAATGGGTGGCCATCACTACATCATGTGGTAGTGAATTCCATAGTTTAACTATGGCAAGGGTGAAGTCTGAGCTCCAAAACACAGAGCCACTCTTCTGAAGCCCATAAAGATGGCGTGGGAGGGCAGCACTTCACTTTGAAGCATGCCAGCCTCTCAGATTAAAAAAAATCTTAATCTCAGATTTCAAAAATCTTAAATAATTTTTTTAAAGGAGCGCAGGGAGCCTGGCGGGCACCAAGAGAGGTACCCACAGGCACCATGTCAGAGACCCCAGCCACATTTCTATCCTTTAGAATGGGGTGAGCAGAAAGTGGATCCCCAGAAGTTTTGGACTTCAACTCCCAGCATTCCTGACCATTGGCCATGCTGGAAGGGGCTTCTGGGAGTTGAAGTCGAGAACACTTAGGGATCTACCTACTGGCCAGCCATGCTTTAGAAAGCCCTCATGTGCCCAGCTCTACGACCCCACCCTTCTCGGGCTCCTTGCCCTCCACTTACATAGCATATTAGTCACCTGCCTCCTCCGGACCTTCTTCTGCTGGAGGCGATGGTTGTGGTAATCGCAGTTCCTCCCTGACTTGGCCTCGAGAGCCTCCAGCATCTTCTCCTTCCGCAGCTGCAGGCCAATGAGGAGGTACAGGATGCTGATGATGGCCATGGGCACGAAGAAGAAGACGATGGTCGTGACCTGAATGATGAGGTTGTACATCAAGCGCGACTTCACCAGCGTGCAGGTGGCCGAGTCGGGGACCACGCCCCAGCCCGGCACGTAGAGGGTCTGGATGCCGTGCAGGCTGGCGTTGGGGATGGAGCAGACGACCGACAAGAGCCAGACGGTGACGATGACCCTCTTGGCGTGGTTCTTGGTCACCACGTACTTCGCCTTGAGCGGGTGGACCACCGCGATGTACCGCTCCACGCTGAGTGCCGTCACGTTTAGGATGGAGGCGAAGCAGACCGCCTCGAAGAGCAGCGTCTTGAAGCAGCAGCCGCCGGCGCCCAGGAGGAACGGGTAGTTGCTCCACATCTCGTAGATCTCTAAGGGCATGCCCAAGAGGAGCACCAGCAGGTCCGAGACTGCCAAGCTGAACAGGTAGTAGTTGGTGGGAGTCCGCATAAAGCGGTGCCGGGCGATGACCAGGCAGGTCAGGGCGTTGCCGACGGCTCCGACTGCAAAGATCAGGAGGTACGTTGAGCAGATGGGGACAAAGAAGCTTGACCGGCGGGGCCCCAAATACTTCATGCGGAGCTGCGCTGCGGTCATGTTGAAGACCTCGGGGTCGAAGTAGCTCGGCCTCCCCTCCCGGCTGCTGCCGTTGCATAGATCCTCGTAGGCCAGCTTCTCGAGCAGTTCCAAGGTGGCCAGTTTTAATTCCCAGTTGGAACAGTTGGCTGAAGAATACATGGCCTGCGGCTGGAATGAGGGAAGAACAGTCAGCGAACCATGTGAGTGACAGCACAGCACAGGCCAGCCTGGGGAGCCGTCTGGGGGACTTGCCGCTGCTTGCCATGGATGTGCTCCGGGGCCTCTCAGGATGCCAACACAGATTGTGATCAGGACCATTGCATGTCTTTCTCCCATGCCTTGAATGTGTCTAGACTACTGCAATGCACTGTATGTGGGGCTACCCTTGAAGAGTGTCTGGAAGCTTCAGCTGGTACAAAATGCAGAAGCAAGCCTGCTAACCAGTATACAGTACTGGGACCATATTATGCCTGTTCTGAAACACCGGCACTGGTTGCCAATTGCTTTTTGGGCTCAGTTCAGGCTCTTGGTTTTAGCCTATAACGCCCTAAGCGGCTGAGAAGCTGGCTATCTAAGGGACTGCCCATCTCGTTACGAACCTGTCTGGTTGTTAAGATCTGCAGGAGAGGCCCTCACGAGGACACCATTACCTGCAGAAGCCCATTTGTGGGGCGTGGTGAAAGGGCTTTCTCCTGCGTTGCTTCCCGAATGTGGAATGCACTCCCTCAAGAACTACACTTATTGGCCCCCACTGCCCCAGCTTTCAGAACGGGTGTGAAGGGCCATGTCTTTTAATATAGCCTTTTAAGTTATATAGTTGTTTGAATGTTTTGCCATTTTTAATGTGTGTGTTTTTAAACTGGGTTGAGGTTTTATTGTTTTAAGTTGATGACATTTTAGCAAATAATAAGAATTAAATATTCTTATATTTAAGACGGTGGCTACGCCCCGTCTTCACAGTACATCTCACACTGGCTTCTTACTGCCCCACCCCTGCCCACCCCCAAGCTCCAGCACGCTGCCTTTTCTATTTTTAAAATACCACATGTACATCAATTGAATACAATTGATATTTCTTCCTCTTCTTTTCTTTCTTAAAAATGGAATTGATTTTTAGAACATTGAGAGGTGGGTTGGTGACGTCATTGGTTTCCAGCCATTTGGAACTGGGTGCAGCTGATTTCTGCTGTAAACACACTGTACAACTTCTGCCTTAGCTCGACCTTAGAAGATTTACACTGAGACAAAACGCAGCGGGTAGACATCCACATCAGGCTCCTTGCTCAAATTATGTACATCCGTTTGCACTGTGACTCCCCTTTACCTCAAGGGTGTAGGAATATAGGAAGCTGCTTTAGAGTATACTGACCCAGACCATTGATCTGTCTAGCTCGGCACTGTCTACACTGACAGTGGAAGGTGCAGGTCCTTACCGATAAACCCCTAAATTGTTTGGAGCCAGTATATCTGAAAGTCTGCTTCCCCCTGTATTAACCTGCCCACAGTTTACGATCTGCGATGGAGGCCCGGCTGTATGTCCCACCACCGAGAATCTATGGTTTAATGGGAACATGGGACAGAGCCTTCTCTGTGGTGGTGCTCTGATCGTAGAACCCTCTCCCTAAGGAGGTTAGACTGGGCTATTAAAACACTTTTGTTCTTCGGGGCTTTTGTGTGACTTTAAATGTATTTGCTTTGCTCTGTTTTTTAAAGATCATTTTTTGTCTTTGCTTAGTTTACTGTGTTATTTTAAACATTTTAAAGCTTTAAACTGTTTTAAAGCTTTAAATTATAAGTCACCTTGGAGGCCCTTTCTGCCACGAAAGGTGACTCAGAACTAATTTTATAACTAACTAAATACTTAAGTAGGAACCCATAGGCAGGACATGAGCATAACAGCAACATCCCACCCATGTTCCCCAGCAACTGCTGTACACAGGCTCACTGCCTCTGGTACTGGAGGCAGCACATAGCCATCAGGAATAGTAGCCATGGATGGCCTTTTCCTCCAGGAATTTGTCCAACCCCCTTTTAAAGCCATCCAAATTGGTGGCCATCATCACTACATTCTGTGGTAGAGAATTCCACAGTTTAGCTATGCGCTGTGTGAAGAAGGACGTCCTTTTTTCTGTCCTGAATTTCCCACCAATCAGCTTCATGGGATGACCCCACTGGGTTCTAGTATCTTGAGAGAGGGAAAAAAACGTCTCCCTATCCACATTCTCCACACCATGCATAATTTTGTACACCTCCATCATGTCTCCTCTTACCCTCCTTTTTTCGACGCTAAACAATCCCAGCTGTTGTAACCTTTTCTAATAGGGGAGATGCTCCAACCCCTTCATTTTAGTTACCCTTTTCTGTACTTTCTCATGGAAGAGGGCACCCCAGTCAGGAAGCTAGACAAGAGTTTTCTTGCCTGTCTCCAATGAGAACAAAACAGTGGTGTTAACTCCTAACTCTGCCTAGATACAACTGGGTCCAGCGCCACCTAATGACAAAACTATATAATTACATTATCCACTCAGAACCATTAAGAAATTACCCCAGGCAGCCTGGCACTCAGATTGAAAACTACTGTGTTATGAGGAGAGACTATACTGTTAAGGACAGAGCAGCTGCTTGGCATGTAGAAGGTCCCAGGTTCAATCCCTGGCATCTTGCTAAAAGGATCAGCTAGCAAAGACCCTTCTCTGCCTGAGACACTGAAGAGTTACTGCCAGCCAAGGTAGACCAGGGGTCCCCAACTCTTTGGTCCAGTGGGCACATTTGGAATTTTGAGAGTATGTCATGGGTGCTCTCACAAAATGGCTTCTATGGAGGGGAGCTTGCCCATTCACAAGATGGCTGCTGTGTTGGGCATAGCTGGTCACAAAACACCCAATTCCCAGAAGGCAAAGTGTTGAGGCAAAAAGAAAAAGAACGTACTCCAAAACCCAAGTACGAGGCAGAGGTGGGGGTCTGAGCTCCTAAGCACAAAACCACTCCTTGGAAACACATTTATCCAACACCCATTTCACAGAAGGCAAACGTCAGAGGCAAGTGACTTGGCCAAGAAACTGAGCACGCGGCAGAGGTGGGGCCGAGCCTGAAATGCCAATTCATGTATTTGCCCTCATAAGGCACAACAAAATACCCATTTCACAGAAGGCAACGTGGTGATGCTCAAAGAAACACACACACATGCACCCAAGAAAAATACATCCCACACCAGCCCTACCCCCACCAAAACAAGCAAGCAACAACAACAGAGAACACACACCACACACACAAAAACCCAGGCAACAGACATGCACTCTGCATTGGCAAAACACCCCCTTCATTCCTCCTGCCACCTTTAGCCCCCAAGATGCTCCCTACCACCCCCAATTTCCCATTCTTTTCTGAGCGGCCGAGCATGCTTCAAAATGAAGGCCACGCACCTTTTTTATTTTCTAAGGGTACCTCTGGGGCCTACATGGGGTCCAAAGACATGCTGGGAAAGAAAGATGGCGCTGGAGGCCTTTGATTTGTAGCATGCCAGCCCTCCCAGTGAGGAAAAGCAGCATTTTTAAATAAATGTAAACAAAGAAGTCAAGAGGGGTTGGGACTGTGGCAGGCGCCAACGGAGTTGTCCGTGGGGACACAGCGGTGCCCACAGGCACCACATTGGGAACCACAGCAGAAGCCAATTCTGGCCTAGATGGACAATGGTTTGACCTGGTGTATGTTTCCAAATTATAAATGCAGTAACACATATTGCATGCTTGATTTTTAACTGTAGCATTAAAATTGGATATGCACTCAGTTAGGGCAGCAGGAATGTGGTGTGGGAGCAGGCAGGCTGTTGGGGGGGGGGGGGCGCCTGAGCCGGCCAAGCCGTTTCATCTACTTGCATTTCTAATGTACGGCATTTTACTTGACCTGGGAAGATATACACAAGCAGGTTATATCAGACAAATAGTCTTCATTAAAACGGTGGCAAAGTATGCAAGCTTTCGAGGTGCACAGACATTTCATTGCGCTGAAATGAAAGGCACGTAGAAGACAGTCCTGCTCTCAGATTTAGAGATGGCAAAAGCTGGCTGTAGTTGCAGTTAATATTGAGCAGGTGGGGGGATTTTTACAGCCCAGACGGTTAGGTAAGGAAGCCTCAGCACAATTTCAGAAATTCATCTTTAGAAATAAAACTAAGTTATTATGCAAGGCCAAAATTGCCGTGTGGACTTGTACTGGGGGGAAATAGCTCTTTCCAATTTTGCTGTTGATTTGGGCAGAATTTGCAGACCATCTGGTGGCTCTGGATTATTAACAGCAGAAGCCCCAAATCAGATGAAGAAAAGGGGATGCGGTTGTGTGTTTTTTCCTCTTCTTTATTTCTGTCTTGTTGTTGTTCAGTCGTTCAGTCGTGTCCGACTCTTCGTGACCCCATGGACCATAGCACGCCAGGCCTTCCTGTCCTGCGCTCTCTCCCGGAGCGTGCTCAAGTTCATATTCATTGCATCAGTGATGCTATCTAGTCATCTCATCCTCTGCTGTCCCCTTCTCCTTTTGCCTTCAGTCTTTCCCAGCATCAGGGTCTTTTCCAGAGAGTTTTCTCTTCGCATTAGGTGTCCAAAATATTTCAGCTTCAGCTTTAGTATCTGTCCTTCCAATGAGCAGTCAGGGTTGATTTCCTTTAGGATTGACTGATTTGACCTCCTTGCAGTCCAGGGGACTCGTAAGAGTCTTCTCCAGCACCACAGTTTGAAAGCATCGATTCTTCGGCGCTCAGCCTTCCTTATAGTCCAGCTCTCACAGCCATACATTACTACTGGGAAAACCATAGCTTTGATTAGACGGACCTTTGTCGGCAAGGTGATGTCTCTGCTTCTTACTATGCTGTCTAGGTTTGCCATAGCTTTCCTCCCAAGGAGCAAGCGTCTTTTAATTTCATGGCTACAGTCACCGTCTGCGGTGATCTTGGAGCCCAAGAAAGTAAAATCTGTCACTGCTTCCATTTCTTCCCCTTCTATATGCCAGGAAGTGATAGGGCCAGATGCCATGATCTTCGTTTTTTTAATGTTGAGTTTCAAACCAGCTTTTGCACTCTCCTCTTTCACCCTCAACAAGAGGCTCTTGAGATCCTCTTCGCTTTCTGCCATTAGGGTGGTATTGTCTGCATATCGGAGTTTGTTGATAATTCTCCCAGCAATCTTAATTCCGACCTCTGATTCATCCAACCTGGCATTTCTCATGAAGTACTCTGCATATAAGTTAAATAAGCAGGGTGACAATATGCATCCTTGTCGTACTCCTTTCCCAATTTTGAACCAATCGGTTGTTCCATGTCTGGTTCTTACTGTTGCTTCTTGACCCTCGTACAGGTTTCTCAGGAGACAGGTAAGGTGGTCTGGTACTCCCATCACTTTAAGAATTTGCCACAGTTTGTTGTGATCCACACAATCAAAGGCTTTAGCGTAGTCAATGAAGCAGAAATAGACGTTTTTCTGGAATTCTCTTGCTTTCTCCATGATGCAGCGAATGTTGGCGATTTGATCTCTAGTTCTTCTGCCTCTTCGAAACCCAGCTTGTACTTCCAGTAGTTCTTGGTTCGCATACTGCTGAAGCCTAGCTTGTAGGATTTTGAGCATCACCTTGCTGGCATGTGAAATGAGCGCAATTGTGCGGTAGTTTGAACACTCTTTGGCGTTGCCCTTCTTTGGAATTGGAATGTAAACTGACCTTTTCCAGTCTTGCAGCCATTGCTGAGTGTTCCAAATTTGTTGGCATATTGAATGCAGCACCTTAACAGCATCATCTTTTAGGATTTTAAATAGCTCAGCTGGAATACTGTCATCTCCACTAGCTTTGTTGTTAGTAATGCTTGCTAAGGCCCACTTGACTTCACTCTCGAGGATGTCCAGCTCAAGTTCAGTGACCGCATTATCATGGCTATCAGGGACATTAAGATCTTTCCTGTATAGTTCTTCTGTGTATTCTTTCCACCTCTTCTTAATCTCATCTGCATCTGTTAGGTCCCTGCCTTCTTTGTCCTTTATCATGCCTGTCTTTGCACAAAACGTTCCCTTGAGATCTCCGATTTTCTTGAAGAGATCTCTAGTCTTTCCCATTCTGCTGTTTTCCTCCATTTCTTTGCATTGTTCATTTAAGAAGGCCTTCTTGTCTCTCCTTGCTATTCTCTGGAACTCTGCATTCAGTTGGATATATCTTCCCCTTCCTCCCTTGCTTTTCGCTTCCCTTCTTTCCTCAGCTACTTGTAAAGCCTCATCAGACAGCCACTTGGCTTTCTTGCATTGCTTTTTCTTTGGGATGGATTTCGTTGCTGCCTCCTGAACAATGTTACGGACCTCCGTCCATAGTTCCTCAGGCACTCTGTCTATCAGGTCTAATCCCTGAAATCTATTCCTCACCTCCACTGTATATTCATAAGGGATATGATTGAGGTCATACCTGAATGGTTTCGTGGTTTTCCCTACGTTCTTCAATTGAACCCGAAATTTTGCAAGAAGAAGCTCATGATCTGAGCCACAGTCAGCTCCAGGTCTTGTTTTGACTGACTGTATAGAGCTTCTCCATCTTTGGCTGCAAAGGACATAATCAATCTGATTTCGATATTGACCATCTGGTGATGTCCATGTGTAGAGTCGCCTCTTGTGCTGTTGGAAAAGAGTGTTTGCTATGATCAGCATGTTCTCTTGGCAAAACTCTATTAGCTTTTGTCCTGCTTCATTTTGTACACCAAGGCCATGCCTGCCTGTTATCCCGGTGATTTCTTGACTTCCTACTTTAGCATTCCAATCCCCTATGATGAACAGAACATCTTTTTTTGGTGTTAGTTCTAGAAGGTGTTGTAGGTCTTCATAGAACCGATCAACCTCAGCTTCTTCGGCATCAGTGGTTGGGGCATAGACTTGAATTACTGTGATGTTGAATGGTTTGCCTTGGATTCGTACTGAGATCATTCTATCATTTTTCAGATTGTACCCCAGTACTGCTTTTCCCACCCTTTTGTTGACTATGAGTGCTACTCCATTTCTTCTAAGGGATTCTTGCCCACAATAGTAGATATGATGGTCACCTGAATTAAATTCGCCCATGCCTGTCCATTTGAGTTCACTGATTCCCAAGATGTCGATGTTCAATCTTGCCATCTCATGTTTGACCACCTCCAGCTTACCTTGATTCATTGATCTGACATTCCAGGTTCCTAAACAATATTGTTCTTTACAGCATTGGATTTTCTTTTCACCACCAGACACATCCACAGCTGAGTGCCCTTTCGGCTTTGGCCCAGCCGCTTCACTCTTTCTGGCGCTACTGGGAAATTCCCTCTGCTTTTCCCCAGTAGTATATTGGACACCTTCCGACCTGAGGGGCTCATCTTCCGGCATCATCTCTTTTAGCCTTGTGATACGTTCCATGGGGTTTTCTTGGCAAGAATACTGGAGTGGGTTGCCATTTCCTTCTCCAGTGGACATTTTGTCAGAACTCTCTGCCATGACCTGTCCGTCTTGGGTGGCCCTGCACGGCATAGCTTATGGCTTCACTGAGTTATGCAAGCCCGCCACAACAAGGCAGTGATCCATGAAGGGGATGAAATCCATGAAGGGGATTTCTGTCTTAGTGAGGCTAAAAACATTACATCTGGTCTCTGTCAGCTTTCCTTTTACGAGGATTGCTCCCCCTGTCCAGCCAAAGACTCTACTCATAAGTAAGCTTCCTTGAGTTCAGTGGGTCTTGCTCACAGGTTACGTGACCATAGGACTGCAGTCAAAACCTCCAGTTCTAAGCACGCTTACTGGGAGTAAGCTTCACTGAACACGGTGGGACTTTCCTCTGAGTAAACATGCATTGGTTCAGCATCTTGCTGCCCCTCCTATTCCATGTACCGATTGGACAGGCGGTTGAATCCTTCTTCAACACTAGAGATGGGTCAGCATCCCCCACTACAGGCTCTGTGGCCCACACCTTTCTCCTTCAAGACCTGCCAGCATCTGCCGCCTGAGGCAGCTGCCTCACTCTGCCTCATGACAGGGCCGGCCCAGCAGGTTGGGCTGCACAGCTAGGGTGACCATTTACAAATCGCCAAAAACAGCAGGGGGCAAAAGAGTGCAGGGTTTAGACACAAACTCTGCAGACGTTCATTTCTACATATAGATGACAATTTAGAAATAATATTATAATTTAAATATTAAATTATTATAATTTATATAGAAATACAGTACAGCTGTCCATACTGTGGAAGACTGTGGCCAGGTGACCTGCGTGCCTGCTTTGCTCAGTCTGCTGTCTGGGTGCTTTTGATGGGCAACTTCAAGGCCCAGCTGTCCCTTCTGATGGTTCTTTATCTTTGAACTAGGCTTGGATTGGACAGCCCTTCAAAATAGAAGATGCCTTCAAAATAGAGGACTGTCTTCTGGCAGCCCTTCCAATAGAGGACTGTCCTCTGTCAAAGAGGCCCCTTGGCCTCCTATGCTGTGCGTCACCCCAACAGGGGTTGTCAGTTCCCACAATAAGCAAAAGAAGAGACGGTTTGCTTCCCTGTGACACAAACTTGCGATTTCCAGTTCACAGATGGGTTCCTGCAGTCTTGCATGACTTTGCGGCACCAGTTTTAGATGGACCTGTTCAAAAGTGGTTCCCATGACCAGTGATGTTCTGGCTACTGATCACAGCAACTGACTCAGTCAGTGATAGAATCAGAGATCTGGTAAGTTCCAGAAGAATGTTGCATCCAATTCATAGAATCATAGAATCATGGAATCGTAGAATAGTAGGGTTGGAAGGGGCCTACATTGACCATCGAGTCCAACCCCCTGCTCAATGCAGGAATCCAAGTCAGAGCATCCCTGACAGATGGCTGTCCAGCCTCGTCTTGAATGCCTCCAGTGTGGGAGAACCCACCACCTCCCTAGGTAGTTGGTTCCATTGTTATCTTGCCCGAACAGTCAGGACGTTTTTCCTGATGTTCAGCCGGAATCTGGCTTCCTGGAACTTGAGCCCATTATTCCATGTCCTGCATTCTGGGATGATCAAGAAGAGATCCTGGCCTTCCTGTCTGTGACAACCTTTCAAGTCCTTGAAGAGCACGATCCTATCTCCCCTCAGTCTTCTCTTCTCAAGGCTAAACATGCCCAGTTCTTTCAGTCTCTCTTCATAGGGCTTTGTTTCCAGTCCCCTGATCATCCTTGTTGTCCTCCTTTGAACCTTCTCCAGCTTTTCTGCATCCTTCTTAAAGTGTGGTGCCCAGAACTGGACACAGTACTCCAGATGAGGCCTAACCAGTGCTGAGTAGAGGGGAACTAGTAGTTCCTGGGATTTGGAAGCTATGCTTCTATTAATGCAGCCCAAAAGAGCATTTGCCTTTTTTGCAGCCACATCACACTGTTGGCTCATATTCAGCTTGTGATCTACAACAATCTGAAGATCCTTCTCGCTTGTAGTGTTGTTCAGCCACATATCGCCCATCTTGTAACTGTGCCTTTGGTTTCTTTTTCCTAGGTGCAGAACTTGGCCTTTATCCCTATTAAATTTCATTCTGTTGTTTTCTGCCCAGCACTCTAGCCTACGAAGATCCCTTTGAATTTTGTTTCTGTCTTCCAGGGTATTCGCTATCCCACCCAATTTTGTCTCATCTGCAAATCTGATCAGCATTCCCTGCACCTCCTCCTCCAAGTCATTAATAACAATGTTGAAGAGCACTGGGCCCAGGACTGAGCCCTGTGGTACCCCACTCGTTACCTCTCCCCAGTTCGAGAAGATCCCATTGAGAAGCACTCTTTGAGTCCAATTCTGTAGCAAACTGTGGATCCACCAGATCGTTTCATCTAGCCCACTTTAAGCTAGTTTGCTCATCAAGATATCATGAGGCACTTTGTCAAAACCTTTGCTGAAGTCGAGGTATATTATGTCCACAGCATTTCCACAGTCTACCAGGGAGGTTATTTGATCCAAAAATGTGATCAGATTCATCTGCAGGATTTGTTCTGGACAAATCCATGTTGGCTTCGAGTAATCACTGCATTGTTTTCAAGGTGCTTACAGATGGATTGCTTTATCATCTGCTCCAGAATTTTCCCAGGGATTGATGTCAGACTGACTGGTCTGTAGTTCCCAGGTTCCTCCTTTTTACCCTTTTTGAAGATAGGGACAACATTAGCCCTCCTCCAGTCATCTGGCACTTCCCCCATCCTCCATGATTTCCCAAAGAGAATAGACAGCGGTTCTGAGAGTTCTTCTGCCAGTTCCTTTATTATTCTAGGATGCAGTTCATCTGGCCTTGGAGATTTGAACTCATTCAAAGTCATTAGGTGTTTCTTGACCATATGCCTATCAATCTCAAGCTGCAATCCTGCCCCTTCAGCCTGTGCTTCACCTTTGCCAGGTTCATAGACCCTCTTTTGGGAAAAGATTAGGCCAAAGTAGGAATTGAGCATCTCTGCCTTTTCTTTGTCATCTGTTATCACTTTGCACCCATCTTGGACGGGCCATGTTTTGCAGAATTTGTCTCCCAACAAATATCGGGGAAATTGAAGTCTCCCATTACTACTACGTCATACTTCCTTGAAACATTGGCAGTTTGCTTTTCAAAAGTTTCATCCTCGTCTTCTCCTTGATTGGGTGGCCGGTAGTAGACTCTGAAGACCAGGTTCCTTTTATTCTTTGCTCCATTTATTTTAACCCAGATGCTCTCAGTGGGGCTACCAAGCTCCTCCTGCTGTATTTCTGTGCAGAAATATGTATTTTTCACATATAGTGCAACCCCACCTCCCTTTCTGTTCCTCCTGTTCTTTTTGAACAAGTTATATCCTTCAATTGCTGTATTCCAATCATGGGAGTCATCCCACCAAGTCTCAGTTGCACCTATCAAGTCATAATTTCCCTCCTGTATCAAGAGTTCAAGTTTGTTCTGTTTGTTTCCCATACTCTGGGAATTAGTATATAGAGATCGAAGACCATGTGCTTCATGTCTGGCTTTCTTCCTACATGTTTGTAAAGACTATTATCGGGCGCTATTAGAACTGTTCTCTCCATTGTGGTGCATGAGGCTTTGTCCATTGTTACCCCCATCTTTATGTCTCCCTTCCCCGTAGGATTCAGTTTAAAGCCCTCTTGATAAAGTTCTTCATGCTGTGGCCAAACACATTCTTCCCAGCCTTTGTGAGGTGCAACCTGTCCCTTGCCAACAGTCCATCTTCTAGATGGACCCTTGGTCTGATCCAGCAGGGCTCTTCTTATGTTCACTGGCTTCATCCCATGAAGCTGATTGGTAGGAGATTTAGGACAGATATAGGTCCTTTTTCACACAGCACATGGTCTAACTATGGGATTCGCTACCACAGGATGTAGTGATGGCCAGCAATTCGGATGGCTTTAAAAGGGGGTTAGACAAATTTCTGGAGGATAAGCCTATCAGTGGCTACTGGTCTTGATGACTATGTGCTACCTCCAGTACCAGAGGAAGTGAGCCTATATACACCAGTTGCTGGTGAACATGGGGAGGAGATGACCTGCTTGTGGGTTTCCCATGGGGAGCTGGCTGGCCACTGTGTGAACAAAATGCTGGACTAGATGGAGGCTGGGTCTGATCCAGCAGTGCGCTTCTGATGTTCTTATGTTCACAAATCTAATAGGGTTGAAGACTGGGGCTGTAATCAGTACCGTGACTCATTTCTGGCTAAAGTTCAACTTTAAAGTAAAGAATTATGTTGCAGTGGAGGCCCTGGGACTACTAGGCAAAGGGACAGCAGGCCAGTACATGGCGAGAGCAGAAGGAGCAATTCTGAGCAGCTGGCTGTGATCAATGAGAGCTCCATTTTGCATTTTCCTTTAACCCAGTAATTGCTTAATCACACATCCATCAATCAATTAATTAAGTCAGTGTATACCTCAAGTCCTTTGACAGATGCTTGTTCATTCTTCTTGATTAGTGTCGTTGTCGTCTTCTTGGTGGCCTCAGTCCTTCCCAATCTCTGCCATTAAAACAATCCCTGTTCCTCCTTCACTGCCCCCTATGCTCCCCAATCATGGGAACCAAGCACAAGGGCGCAATCCTATGCACGATTGCTTGGGAAGAGGTCCAACTATAATCCATGGGGCGAACTCCCCGGTAGGCGCGCCGTGCATTCACTGACAGCCTAAATCACTATTCAAGCCTCTGTGAGGTCTGTCACACAGCCTCTCCCAACCTGGGGCCTCCAGATGTCCTGGATTACAGCCCCCATCATCCACAGCCATTGGCCATGCTGGGCATTGGCCATGCTGGATATTGGGGTTGTAGTCCAGCACATCTGGAGGGTGCCAGATTGGAGAAGCCTGAACTGCAACGCCGTTGGCTTGATGCTCTATCCACTCTCTGAACATCTTACGGTTGAGCTCAGAAACAGAGAGAGATGGGAAGTCCTGGGAAAGTACGGGGGGCGGGGCGTGGAGGTTGGAGGGGCATGCGTTTCCATTTTCCAAGGTCTTATTGGAAATGGGGAGGGGGCAGGAGAAGGAAAAAGTTCTTTTGTGCCATTTCCCCCCCTTCTTCTTTGACCAGTGAAACACTCTGAAAAGCAATTTTAAAATACGGTTATTGCAGCCAGTTCACACCGCTGCAAATCTCACGTTAGATCCAAGATTCAAAGCTAGCATCCTTCGGGTGCAACCCTGTGCATGTTGAGACAGAAATAAGGCCCACAACTCCCAGCATGCCCCAGCCCCCTATGGCTCGGGCATGCTGGGAGTTGTGGGTGTTATTTCTGTCTCAACATGCACAGGATTGTGCCCTTTGCGATTATCACGGGGCTACAGTCTTTGACCAGGTTGTTAAGAAAGCAACACTCCTAGGACCAAACTGACTGCATGTTCCGTGGGAAATCTGCATCTAGTTCTCCCAGCAAACTTAAAAGCAGCCATGGAAGGCTATGAATTTGAAGCAGTCAGTGCTGCTGGTCTGTTTAACTTTTTCCCCTCGTGCTGTTTTCCTTAACATAAATCAGCTCCCCCAAACTGCTGTTTCCTCCATTAGGGGCAATGTTTTTCTTAACACAGGGTTGCAAAACTCTTTCAGCCAGAGGACTGGATTCCACTGGTGGGCTGGGCCAAAAGCCAAAGAGGGCGGGGCCAGAGGCAAATGGGGTGGGGCAAAAAACCCAAACATATCAGCAGATTTTAAGTGTAAAATTCTTCCTGCCAGCAACTAAGCCTTAGGAGAGTCATGACAACCTTTTAGAAGGGGGAGGGGCATGCGCAAAAGCAGGGGCTAGCTGAAATCCCATTCATTTCAATGGGTCTATTCTGTGTAGGTCTAACATTGGAGACTGTCCACTGAAAGCAATGGGATAGGTGAACACTGGTCTAACATCTCCTCCAGTTTGCCTCTAACCTGTGAAAGAATTCAGTGGCTCGTTTCCGTTCATGAAAAGCAAACCTTCCATTGTCTGAAGCCCACCAAGCG
This sequence comes from Heloderma suspectum, assembly GCF_057233095.1. Lineage (NCBI taxonomy): Eukaryota > Metazoa > Chordata > Lepidosauria > Squamata > Helodermatidae > Heloderma > Heloderma suspectum. The sequence goes on along the minus strand of NC_139460.1, from coordinate 324,250,853 downwards.
CAGATGAGAGTTCAGAGTCAGAAGCTGTGGATCTTCTTTCTAGAACCTGACTCCAACTACAGAAAGACACTTGGGTTATGCCAGTGTTTCCAAGGTCATAAATAAATTGGATTTTGGAGAGTGAATGTTGTCTTCAGTTACTGTGACGCTTATTTTGTTTGTGATTAACCATTGAGTGTTTATGTTGTTATAAAGGTTAACAGAATGTTTGAATTTATAGCTACTGGGTTACATGATAGGGATATTTTCTATGCTTTTCCTGTAAAACTATGAATTTCTCCTATTTTTCCATGATAATGGTGAGGTTTAGTTATCTCTTTGGGGGTTCGATCCTACGGGATGCACCCCGGCTACTCGGAAGCCTCCGAACGCAGAGTAGCCTATGCTCTGCATTGTAGCTAGAAAGGCAATTTCGCCCATGTAGCGGAGGCTTCTGGGAGGGGGGAGGAAGGAGGCTGGAGATATCTCGAAGCCCCACATCCCCAGTCTCTTCCCCTCCCAGCCTCTGGAACGTCTCCTTTTCCCCATCTCTGCGCTCCATTTTGCAAGTGCAGAGAGGTAGCCAGCGCAGTTCTCTCCACACCAGCTACGAGGGGGAGGGGAGCGGGGTTTCCTCACTCCGATTTTGGAGCCCTGTCTACGAGCTCAGAGCCAGGAAACCCAAGAATCCTGTGTCTCCCCAGATGCTGTCTAGGGGACACAGGATTGCTCCCTTAAAACAAATGTAAAATGCTAAAATACCATGATCTTAAATTGTCATTTTAAACCAGTATTTGTAGTGCTGCTAAAACCTCTTTAGTCCAGATAATAAAAGCTTGTTTACGGCAGTGTTAATCGTTTCTGTTTTCCACTTTTGTTTTTCTGCCTAATTTCCCAACTGGCAAACGATATGTGTTGGATATCTTAAAGTGTTGCAGTTTGCTGCTCCATCTCAACCACTAGGTACATTTTGTAATGGTTGTTTTAATCAAACAAAAGCATTTACATTCTTAAATTTCATAAAAATAGGAAACCGTACCAGTTTACATATTAACAAAGTTATACACAACACATTTCAGGCTCTTAAAGTATTACACTGGGTTTAGGTTTGATAAGCAAGGAAGCATTGCATAGATTTGCAATTTTCACCCAAATGTCGATTCCCACCCACCCCACAAAGGAAAGGGGGATTTCTTTTGCCACAGCTCTAACATTTCTGGAAGATTGATATCTCCAGAAATTGAATGTCCAAATCAAGAGTGATCTTGGTACTTCTGTGAAAGATTTATTACTGTTTGTGGGGGAATAAGCAAGGAATTTGAAGGATATAACTTGTTCAAAAAAACCCAGGAGAACAGAAAGGGAGGTGGGGTTGCACTATATGTGAAAAATACATATCTCTGCACATAAATACAGGAGGATGAGCTTGGTAGCCCCATCATTTCATGCTGTTAAAGTATTAGACGGGATCAAAATAAACGGAGCAAAGAATAAAAGGAACATGATGGTCGGAGTCTACTACCGGCCACCCAATCAAGGAGAAGACGAGGATGAAACTTTTGAAAAGCAGCTTGTCAGTGTTTCAAGGAAGCATGATGCAATAGTAATGGGGGACTTCAATTTCCCCGATATTTTTTTGTTTGTTTGTTTATTGCATTTATATCCCACCTTTTTTCCTCTTGCAAGGAACCCAAGGCAGCTTACACCATCCTCCTCCTCTCCATTTTATCCTCACAGCAACAACCCTGTGAGGTAGGTTGGGCTGAGAATCTGTGACTGGCCCAAAATCATCCAGTGAGACAAATTCTGTAAAACATGGCCCCTCCAGGAAATTTCTGACTTGCGCGGCGAATAACTTCCTCCTACAGAAAGTAGAGGATGGAACTAGAGGATGGGCTATCCTTGACTTGAACCTAACCAACAAACATGACTTGGTAGATAAAGTAGCAGTTACAGGAACTCTGGGGGAAAGCGACCATGTTATACTTGAGTTCATGGTTCTAAAGGAAGCAAAAGCTGAGTGTAGCCAAACACGTACCCTGGATTTAAGGAAAGCCAATTTTAATAAACTCAGAAGAATGATAAGTAAGTTCCCATGGCAAGCGACTCTAACAAGAAAAGGAGTCCAAGATGGGTGGGAGCTTTTAAAAAAAGAAATTCTCAAGGCACAATTACAAACAATTCCAACAAGAAAAAAAGGTGGAAGACAACAGAAGAAGCCAACGTGGCTTCACAAAAAGCTTAGATGACCTGAAAACAAAAAAGGACACATACAGGAAGTGGAAGGAAGGACAAGCAACAAAAGAAGAGAACAGGCAGGTAGCACAGAATTGCAGGGATGGTGTCAGGAAGGCTAAAGCTGAGAACGAGCTGAGGTTAGCGAGGGATGCTAAAAGCAGCAACAAGGCTTTCTTCAACTACGTGCATAGTAAAAGGCAGAGGAAAGAAATGGTGGTTCAGCTATTAAATAAGGATGGCAAAATGATAACAGATGACAAAGAAAAGGCAGAAGTGCTCAATTCCTACTTTCTTTGGCTCAGTCTTCTCCTGAAAGAGGTTCTATGAGCCCCCGGCAAAGGCGAAGTACAGGCTGAAGGGGCAGGATTGCAGCTTGAGATTGATAGGCATATGGTCAAGGAACACCGAATTACTATGAATGGGTTCAAATCTCCAGGGCCAGATGAACTGCATCCTAGAGTAATAAAGGAACTGGCAGAAGAGCTCTCAGAACCACTGTCTATTATCTTTGAGAAATCATGGGGAACAGGTGAAGTGCTAGATGACTGGAGGAGAGCTAATGTTGTCCCTATCTTCAAAAAGAGTAAAAAGGAGGAACTTGGGAACTACAGACCAGTCAGTCTGACATCAGTCCGGGGGAAAATTCTGGAGCAGATAATAAAGCAATCAGTCTGTAAGCACCTTGAAAATAACGCAGTGATTACTCTAAGCCAACATGGATTTGTCAAGAACAAATCCTGCCAGACGAATCTGAATTAAGGATGGACAAAAGTCCCTTACCTGGTCCTGCAGCTTGCTTCGCGGTGGGGGGGAGGCGCTTCGGTTCTCCCCCCGAAGTTCTTGGCGGGGGGGAGGCGCCCCGCCCCTCCCGGCCGAAATTCAGGTCGGGGGGGAGGCGCCCCATCCCTCGCCGCCGAAATTCAGGCCGGGGGGGAGCGCCCCGTCTCCCCAACCGTGAAATAAAAAAAGTAAATTAAAACAAAAAACACGTGATAGGCTACGTAAATCGTTATGTAGCCTATCACGGCTAGATTTTCAAAGTCAGCCGTGATAGGCTACATAAATCTTTATGTAGCCTATCACGGGTGACTTTGGGGGAAAAAAAAAAAAGCGCGTACGCAAATGGCGGCGCCCATGGGAATTTAAGGAATTTGTGTTCCTTATTTGGGCACAGGTAGTCTACGTAAATATTTACGTAGACTACGGCGAAAATAAGGGCAACGCAAATAGCGTTAATAACGGCAACGCAAATCTTTATACAGACTACCCCTGCCCAAATAAGGAATGCAAATGGCAGCGCCCATGGGCGCCGCCATTTGCGTACGCGCTTTTTTTTTTCAAAGTCACCCGTGATAGGCTACGTAAAGATTTACTTTGAAAATCTAGCCGTGATAGGCTACGTAAATCGTTATGTAGCCTATCACGTGGTTTTGGGTTTTTTTTACTTTACTTAGTAATGGCGGCGGCGGCAGCTGGTCGGAAGACTGGCCGCCGCCCCGCCGAAACGCCGCCGGGACCCGCCACCGAGAGGGACATTCGAAGGAGGTAAGTCCCACCCCGGGGGGGGCAGGGAGGCGGAGAATTTCACCACCAATTTCGGGGGGCCGAATGCGTTGGCATTCGGCCTCCCAGAGATTCATGGAGAAATTCTCCACCATCCCTAATCATTTTTGGATCAGGTCACCTCCCTTGTGGATGGTGGGAATGCTGTAGACATCATATACCTCGACTTCAGCAAAGCTTTCGACAAAGTGCCCCATGATATCCTGATGAGCAAACTAGCTCAAAGTGGGCTAGATGAAACAACGATCCGGTGGATCCACAGTTGGCTACAGAATCGGACTCAAAGAGTGCTTCTCAATGGGATCTTCTCAAACTGGGGAGAGGTAACAAGCGGGGTACCGCAGGGATCAGTCCTGGGCCCAGTGCTCTTCAACATTTTCATTAATGACTTGGAGGAGGAGGTGCAGGGAATGCTGATCAAATTTGCAGATGACACAAAATTGGGAAGGATAGCTAATGCCTTAAAAGACAGAAACAAAATTCAAAGTGATCTTGATAGGTTGGAGTGCTGGGCAGAAAACAACAGAATGAAATTTAATAGGGATAAAGGCCAAGTTCTGCACCTAGGAAAAAGAAACCAAATGCACAGTTACAAGATGGGGGATATATGGCTCAACCACACTACAAGCAAGAAGGGTCTTGGAATTGTTGTTGATCACAAGCTGAATATGAGCCAACAATGTGATGTGGCTGCAAAAAAGGCAAATGTTATTTTGGGCTGCATTAATAGAAGCATCGCTTCTGAATCCCAGGAAGTACTAGTTCCCCTCTGCTCAGCACTGTTAGGCCTCATCTGGAGTACTGTGTCCAGTTTTGGGCACCGCACTTTAAGAAGGATACAGACAAGCTGGAGAGGGTCCAGAGGAGGGCAACAAAGATGATCAGGGGACTGGAAACAAAGCCCTATGAAGAGAGACTGAAAGAACTGGGCATGTTTATCCTTGAGAAGAGAAGACTGAGGGGAGATATGATAGCACTCTTCAAGTACTTGAAAGGTTGTCACAGAGAGGAAGGCCAGGATCTCTTCTCGATCACCCCGGAGTGCAGGACACGGAATACTGGGCTCAAGTGACAGGAAGCCAGATTCTGGCTGGACATCAGGAAAAACGTCCTGACTCTTAGAGCAATACAACAGAACCAATAGGGATGTACGAAACGACTTACCCGGTTTGTTTCGTACATCTGTGGGGGGGGAGGTGCTCCGTCCCTCCCCCCGAAATCCTTGACAGACAGGTCCTCTCCGTGGTAACTCCATGGAGCCGCCGGCCAGGGCAGCCCGCAGCAACATCCGGCTGCTGCTGGGCTGCGCATGGACGCAAATGGCGGCCGCCATAGCCGCCGCCATTTGCGTCCCTTTTAAGGGCACAATCCTATGCATGTTTAGACAGAAAAAAAAAAATCCTACAACTCCCAGTTGGCTGGCTAGGGACTGCTGGGAGTTGTAGGGGGTTTTTTTGCTGTATAAACAATAAAATTAGCTGCAGCAGCCGGTCCCATTTTAGATCTGGTGGGGCAGGACGGCCAGAACCAGCACAGATTTGGGGTAGATGAAGCCCCCAAACCTCTCCCCCTAAAACAGATCACCGTTTGAGAAAGACTTCCCAGGCCACCAATGGGCTGGTCTGTCTGTGGAGGAAGGTAAAGTTCCCCTATATAACAGGGGAAGTAATAATGCAAAGGGCTTCTGAGGAAGTGAAGAGTGCCGTTCCCAGAGGAGTGAATCAGCAGAGCTACACTCCAGATATTGGAACCAGGCCAGAGGATTTAGACTGGAAGAGGGCCAAAATATTTCTGGTGGTATTTCACAAGAAATATCACAAATATTTCTTGTCAAAAATATTCACTCCCCTGAGCTCCCTTTCCTAATTGTCCATCTAGCAGCCTGTTAAAGGAGGAAACTTAGTGTGGCCTCACCAGGGAAGGGAAGAGCCTTATGACCAAAGAGAAGCCTATAATTTAAATATAATTTAAGAGAAACATACTGCAGGGCGTAGAAATTTAAACACATTTTTTTAAAACACATACCGCAGAGCAGAGTGTCCAATGAACAGCATGTTCGAGCAGGGTCACTGTTAGCTGGGTGCTGCAAATACAGCAAGGAGCGCTGTGGCACTTTAAAGACTAGCAGATTTATGGTGGCATCAGCTTGTGTGGATTAGAGCTCACTCTGACAGGCGCATAATTCTCCCTTGGATGGATGAAATACGCTCTACTCCACAAAAGCTCCTGCCACCATAAATCTGTGAGTCCTTAGGGTGCCACAAGACTCTTGGCTGTTTTTATCCATGGAGCGGTGGGAGCTGGAGGAAAAGCAGGGCGGGAGATGCCAGCAGGGCGGTCTTACTTCCCACTGGGGCTGAAGTGGGTCTCCTGGAATGTGAGGGGACACCATGGGGTGTGTGAAAGGGGGTGGTGTCTATTACTGAGTTGGGTACCACCTCCCTGAAAAGGCTGGTGACTCTTCCTTGGGCCAAGGTATAAGACTCACCCCAAATTGGCTGTGCTGCCCAACTGACATTGATTCAGGATTGACACCTGCTGCAGAATGAGATTTTAGTCTTGACATGGCCAAAGGACTGTACCGCTTCAGACTGCAGGTGGGGGGCACTTTCTAACAGCCCCCAGCTTTATTAAATCACACACACACACCAAATCCAGAAAGTAGAAAAACTAGCATCGCAGGGAGGTAGCTGGATTGGATACTTTTTTCCATGATGTGCTAGATTTCTAGTTGCAGGGGAGGTGCTCAATATTACAACAATGTAGGTGTGTGTGTTTTTCCCTTCCTTTTTTGACACAGGGAAGCATTCAAAACTGATATTCCCTGCCTACATTCTGAAATGGTCCAGCTTTTAAGACAGCTTTTGAATACTTTAAAAAAGATCCACAAGATTTTAAAACGTCTAGATCAGCCTTCCCCAAACCTGGAGCCCTCCAGACATGTTGGACTACAAGTCCCAGCATCTCCCAACCAGCACAGACACTGTAGTCTAACTCATCTGGAGGGCTCCGGGTTGGTCAGAAATTGTTGCTTACAACTGACATTTGTAGTGCTGCCATTTTAGCATTTAGCACAGTTTTTAGTTCCATTTATTCTTGTTGGAAGCTGCTTTGCTTTTTCTTTTTGAAAATCAAGCGCCTCTTGCGTTGCTGGCACAGTCGGGAAGGACTGGCCTGTTCCTCATCCTGGTGATGCAGGGAGGGAACAGTGGAGCCAGGCGCAGGGCTGGCTCCAAAGGGTGGCAAAACCAGGCGTTCGCTAGGGCTCCAAGGCTGGGAAAGGGGCCGCTTTGTCCAGGGCATACAAGTGGAAGCAGGAGAGGATCCTCAGTTTCCTTAGCCCACCTCTTCCACATCAAAGGGGCCACCTGAGGGTGTCTTGCCCACTAGCCCCCCAAAACCCTGGAACCAGCACTGGCGGGCTGCTTGGGCACACACCTTCCACTGCTGTGTGGGGGTCCCCTCTTTTTCTTCAAACATCGCAGTTTAAAACAACCCGTTCAAATGGACAGCCCCATTTATCAAAGTCCAGCAAACGCGTACCTGTTTCTCGTCTACGGCCAAAGAGCTGACTTTTCTATCGACAACTTAGTATTCATATTAATCATGGATATCGCTCTTCCAACATGCAAAGCAGGTGACGTCTTTTCATCTCTCTACAAAAACAACTGCTTCTCTGTCTCCTGGTTTCCAAGCTGATGGGTTGTCTTTTGGTAGCGAATTGCTTCGATTTTTCTGTCTGCAAGCATTCATCAGCATGGCCGTCATTTGGGCATCTAACTGCATTTTCTTGACATGTGCAAACAGACACGGCTGTGCAATATCCTAGTTGGACATTATGGACAGTACTGGGGGGGGGGGGAGTGAAGAGCCTTGCTGCAGGGAAATGGCCCTAGCTGGTCATCTCCTCCTGCCATTTTACTTTACCAGCTGGCCCTGCCCTGCAATTTAGGGGCCAGATATACCATTGGGGTGGGGGCAGATATACAATCTTTATAATATTGTAAAGGGAAGACTGCATCCTTAAAAGGCAGTTAAGAAACCTCCAAGTTAGATTACTGCAATGCGCTCTGCCTGGGGCTGCCTTTGAAGACAGTTCAGAAGCTGCAGCCTGTGCAAACCGCAGAGGGCCAGATTTGGCCCCCAGACCTGAGGTACTGCACCCCTGCTATAGTCCATGCCAGGCACACATTATGGAGCTGCGTTGTGGTGCTCAGCCTGCATGTACCACTTCCCCTGGTGCAAAAGTGGGAAAGCATCCAAAATAGACCCACAAATGGAAGAGAAACATCTCAGGATGCTGAAACAACGATGTTATTTATTTTTTGAAAAACCAATGCATTCCGACCTTTTTGTATTTTAAGGCCTTCTTCAGGGGGTTATAAAAACATCTGCAGAAATTCTTAAAATAAGTATCTCCTCACCGATGCTATGAATATGAACTTGAGTACACTCCGGGAGAGAGCGCAGGACAGGAAGGCCTGGCGTGCTATGGTCCATGGGGTCACGAAGAGTCGGACACGACTGAACAACAACAACTAAAATCCACTGGCGACTCTTCTATTTGTGGGTACCATTTCCCCAGGTCTACATCGGCTGGCGGTGGCTCTCCAGGGTCTCAGAAGCAGGTCTTTCACCGACTGGTGGCCCAGATGTCAGTGGGGCGTGAATCCACTCCGGGTTTCAGTGAGAACTCTAAAGGAGCTATCCAAGGTGCGGAGGTCCTTTAGAGTTATGGCTGGTTCTGAATGAAACTGGGAGCAGATTCACCGTCCCACTAACATCAGAACCACCACCCTCCACTGGTCCTACCTGGGGCCTTTTGCTTGCAAAGCATGTGCTCCCCCACTGAGCTAAGGCCCTTCCTCAGTGTCCTGGCCTGCACAGGATCTGATCTTTGGAAATCAGGAATGGGCACCCCTGTTCCGCCCTGTAATCATGCCCCCCCCTCACCATTTTGCAATGAAGAGAAAACAGCTAGGATTCCCAGAGTTATGCTTGTTGCCCAAAGTGTCCACACAGTGCCCACACAGGCACCAGAAACTGTTAGTAAATCATAAGAAAGCATTTCTGTTCTTTGCTCCCTCAGTCCATCTCTTTCCATTACTTGCGAGCACTTCTGGAGGCAGAGACGATTTTGAAATTACTTAAGCCCATGGGGTGTGGCAGGTGGGGCACCAATATACTAAATAAACACACATTTTTTAAAAAAAATCACCAAGAGCCCAGTGCTGAAGGGGCAGGGAGAGTGCATAGCCTTTGAAGATTTATTTTTAAAAAAGAATTAAGGGAGGAAGGTAGGTGGGGCATTACTGCTGGGGAGGAGGCAGGGAGAAACGGCGGTGCTGGCTCTTTTAAAGTGTCCTGGGCTTGGGGATGGTCTGAAAGACCTTCCAGGGGTCCTGTCTGTGCCTATGACTTCAAAGAGATCCAGGATCCTTCTGACTCTGCAATTCTTGACTCAGGAGTTCTGTAAGTAGGGTGGTGGATGCTTTGAGGCAGTACCTGGCCTGAAAAAGACAGCTGGTAGCCAGTAACATTCTGCAGACGTGTCTCAATGGGAGCTGGGATGGCCCAAGAAGCCACAGGGGATGGGCTGGGCGGAGATGACCCATCTGCTTTCCCTCGCTGGACGAGGGGAGGGGGCACATGAGGTCTGTGTGTGTGGCAGGGAGTCCATTTGTGCTGGAACTGGATCTGCAAAGGGGGCAGCAAGCTGACTTTGCTCTCCGCAGGAAATCCTGCAACCCTATGGGCTCCGCCAGAGATCGGATGGGGAACTGGAATCCGCTGGCGAGCAAATGCTGTGAAAACCCATCTTATGCTCAGCCTGTATATAAGGGTATCACAGAAACGTCACCAGTCTCCTGCGACGCCCTCTAGGGGAAGTGCACCCTGGAGCCCTGATACCTCTCCCCACTCGGACGTGGGGCATGTGCGCGTGCTCAGCTTCCAAAGAACGAAAATGACAACGATGTCTTCTCGGCCTTCTTGCTCATGAACAAAGACTGCCACAGTCCGACATGACACTTGGCAAGTTATCTATCAAATAAAGACGTGCATCCAGGTATCGAGTGCTGGGGACTAAACCATCCGGGGGGGGGGCTGACGCAATGCCTGCCCTCCTTGTGGGCTTCCCCCGAAACCCAGGGGGACCGGAGGGGCCGTGGCTCAGTGGCGGAGCCCTGCTTTGCATGCAGAAAGTCCCAGGGTCCATCGCTGGCAGCATCCACAGGGAGGACGGCACAATCTCCTGCCTGAAATCCCGGAGAGCGACTGCCAGTCAGTGCCAACAATACTGGGCCAGGTGGGCCAGAGGTCTGTGGATACGGCAGCTTCTGATGGTCCTGTGTTCCACTGTGGGAAACAGGATGCTGGACTTGATGGACTCCTGATCTGATCTAGTTTTCCCCAACCTGGTGCCCTCTGGATGTTTTGGACTACAACTCCCATCATTCCCATGATGGGGCTGATGAGAGTTGGAGAAGGCAGGATCAGTCCCATTAAACATCTTTGTTCTTCTTCTCTCAGCCCTCCCTATGCGGGACAGGAGCCCCCTCCATCCTTCCCAAATATTTCAACACCTTCAAGCGTATCTTTCTTTTCCTCTCCTGACCGTGCCCTTCTCGCATCCCCAGCAGTTAAGGAGACCTACGCGTGGAAGTATGCTTCCATCCACTGAATTGGGAAATGCAGGGCAGACATCTAAGGTGAGTCACACTGGGTATCCAAGCGCCATTGCTGTCTATCCACACTGCATTGCTTTCAATGGGATGGGCATTTGGACACACATTCAGTGATGCACCTCCCCCCCCCCAATCCACATTTTGCCACAAGTCATCAATCCTAAATACACCTTTAATGCATGGCTAGAGTTGAGTCAGGGCATACATCCCCTCTCCCTTTTCCCTCAACACCTTGAGTTTTAAAGCATAGCAAGTGAGAACTGCAACAAAATGTTGCAGTCTGGAGTCTTCAGTATTTCCGTCAGTCAAGCCCTCTCGCAGAATACTCCCTTCCATCCCCCTCCCTCTGGTTTTTCATACTCCTTCCTTAATCAGTCAGTCATCATTCCGTTCCCACTGGGCACACCTGTCTTGATTGGTCCATGGGGGGTTTTGAGGAGAGGTTCCCAAAGATTTTTTGGGAATACTTCTGCAGATCTTGCCTGCCCCCCCCCCCCCAAGCTTGCTGCTACCACCCTCTTGTGTGAGGATGGTGCCGTTTTGGTTGGAGAAGCGTCAGCACTCACAGCCTGGATATCGGAAATAGAGAGATTCGATGGACGTATTTGGTAAGCTACACGGTGTTACGTTTGAGTAGCCCATTATTTGCACAATTTTGTTTCCTGCTTCTGCCTTTTCCTGCCCCCTTTCTCTCTCTCGCTTATTTCTTTTCTAGTGTGTGTGCTGCACTGGACAGACACCTCTTTGTGCTAAGGAAGTAAGATCCCTGCTGGATCAGACCAAGAGTCCATCTAGTGCAGCACCTTGTTTTTCACAGTGCCCAACCAGATGTCTGTGGGAAGGCCACAAAGGGGGCATGAAGGCAACAGCCCTCCCGTCTTTGCCTCTCCCCCACCCCCTGCAACCCAGCAATTGGAATTCAGTGGCAAATTGCCTCTGACCACGCGGGTTCCATTCAGCCGTCATGCCTAATACACTTCGATGGACCTTCACTCCTCCAGGACTTTGCTGAATCCCCCTTTAAACCCGTTGCTTTCAACCCTTATGAAGCTATTACCCCTCGCAGAGGGCTTAGCATTATAAGGTATGTATTACTATTATTGATTATTATTACTAACAGCAGCAATTGAAACTACTGTCCATTTTCCGTCCTGCTGTTCCGTGAGCAGCGTTGCAGCAAGACCCTCACCCAATTCCCAGGTTGCGCCCTGCGTTTCATTGCTTAGAAAACAGGCGCGGGTTACTCCATTTCCAGAGGGTCGCCGGGTTTCTCTGTTGCAGCAAAAACAACAAAGGGTCTTGCGACGCCTTCAAGTCTAATGAAGTTGTTAGGCTTTAAGGTGACACAAGACTCTTCGCTGTTGTTGCTCACGTTCATCTGGGGAATCTTCGGTTTGGAAGCCCTTCCCCTGAGAGTTGATTCGTGGGAGCGCCCTCTGCTTAGTCTGTGTGCATGGACTCTGAACATGCTCAGGGGCACCGTCTTCTATCTTTACTTCACATATTTCCCGGTTACATTGGATGCTGATTCCAATGGAACAATATCAAACCTTAAGAACATAAGAAGAGCCATGCTGGATCAGACCAAGGTCCATCTGGAAACCCACAAGCAGGCAGGACTGCAACAGCACCCTCCCGCCCATGTTCCCCAGAAACTGGTGCACAGAGACACGCTGCCTCTGATACTGGAGGTAGCACAGAGCCATCAGGACTAGTAGCATTGATAGCCTTCTCCTCCCGGAATTTGTCTAACTCCCTTTTAAAGCCATCCAAATTGCCATCACTACGTCTTGTGGTGGTGAATTCCACAGTTTAACTATGCGCTGTGTGAAGAAAGACGTCCTCTTAACTTCCCTGCTGCACTCTACTGCACCTGACCTGACCAGGAGATCAGGAGATGTCCTAGGTACACAAGGGTCCCTTTTCCCCAGGGGCACCCATACACTAGGAGCAAGCAGAGAGCTGTCCAGCTGGCACAGTCCCTCAGCTGCCTGTGCATGGCCTCGCATGGCAGACTTGCCAGGACTGAAGCCGGACTCTAAGCGCTTTGACTCAGAAATCCCACTCTGTCCGCACACACATGTTCATCAGTGGATGATGGATGCACGGGCCACCCCAAAGCAAATATTGCAAATATTGTTTTGTAAATCTTGTTTTGCCCCCCCACACACACACACCCCTCCCGCAGCTACTTGTATTGTTTATGCAGCTGAGCTGCCCGCCCCCTCACTGCCGCTGCCACATCAACCAGAGATTTGTGTGCAGGCGGGTTGCGCTTGCAACATCCATAACCGGGACAAGCAGCATTTCCAGCACACCTCACATCACTTCAAACACAGAACTGAGCCAGAAAAAAGAGAGAGCTAGTGTGGTGTCGCAAGTTGTGCACTGGACAACTGAGAGACCCGGGTTCAAAACTCTACTCAGTCATGAAGTTCATGTCTCAGCTTAGCCTGCCTCGCAAGGTTGTTGTGAGGACAAAACAGGGAGAGCCATGTACACCATCTTGAGATTCTGGGAGGAAAGGTGGGGTATAAGTAATACACTCACCCACACAGCTGCATCTAAGAGGTCATCTAAGTCCAAGTCAAGGTAACTTCAATCTTGTGTGGTTTGTTTGTTTGTTTTAAATCAGAACCTCTCTGGTCCATTGGTCCATTTTAAATTTACGTATTCAACAAAGATCCTTCCATCTGCCCCCCCAGCCCCCCCCCCATCTAGCAACAGTTTGCTTGCTGCTCTTCTTTTTGGGACCAAACAGTTGCTCCCAGTCTCTCTGTCCACCCACCCTATTTATCAAGCCGCCTTTCACCTGCCCATCCACCCAGGCCCCACCGGGCTGCTTATCCATCCATGCCCCGGCTGAGCTCCAGAAAGCTCATTTTCCGGTGAAGGACGGCGGGAGAGCGCCCTGCAGGGAAAAGAAACAAAGGCAGGTGCCTCTGAGAATGTGCAGAATGCTGCCTCCCGTGAAGCCAGCCCGGCTGGGGATGGTGGGAGCTGTAGTCCAACACATCCGGAGGGCGCCCGGTTGGGAAAGGCTGCACTAATTGACCTCGGCCAGTCCCCCGCCCCCGAAACTGGGATTAAGGAGCGCGCACATCGAAGGCAGGCGGCATGGCTCCAGAGAGCAGATCTGAGCCCCGGTGCCGCTCCGATTTCCCAAGCCTGACGCCTGCACCCGCGTCCCTCCCTGCCCGCTCACCTCGCTCTCTTCCCAGCCCGTCTGCCGCTGTCCGTTCCGTCCATGCAACCGGCAGATCCGCAGCTCCTCACCGCGATCGGGTAACGGGACGCGCCTTTGCGCGGGGGGCGGCGGCTGCGCCGCGACGGCTCCCGGCCGGGGGCTTCGCCTGCAAGCCTGGCCCGCGGGGCGGCTGAGCTCCGCCGACCAGTCAGTCGGGGCGGCTCCTGCGCCGCCGCGATCCTTCGAGGAACTGGCCGCGGGCGGCGGCTGGGAGGAGAAGAGCTGGCGGCGGCGCTTTAAACTCTCCGCCGCCGCCTCCTGCGCTCGCCCCGCCGTCGAAGGCGCCCGGCGAGCCGCAGGCAGCCCGTCTCCGCCGCTCGCCGGGCTTTTACGGCGCCGCCAGAGGGCGTGCCCGCGCGACGGAGCCGCCGCCGCCGCCTCCTGCGAGCCCCTCGCTGAGCCCCCGCCCCGGCCGGGCAAGAAGCGAGGGGGCTGCTGGAGCCCGCCCCCTGGAAGCTGCGCCTCCGGGTGGGAGGGAGACAGAAGCGGGCTGGCCCACGCTCCTGAGTGGCTGGCGGGAAAGCACTCTGTCCACGCTCAGAGGCACGCTCCCATTTCACACCCGGCTGCTGTCGTGGCGCGCTGACCGGTGAAAGGACCCCGCCTGAGGGCGGACCGTATCATTTCAGAACGCAGAGACGGGGATGATGCCCATGAATCCTCCCTTTGCATTTAAAGAAAAAACGACCCACAATTTTTCAAGGAGGAAATAAGAAACAGGCAGAGTGCAGCCCTTTCTCCGTGATGTGCTAGTAGTCACCTCGGAGAGGGCAAAGTCTTGTTTTCTGCCGCCTGGGAGGGCAGGACTAGATCGAAGGGGGCACAGGTACAGGAGGGCAGATTTGGGTGGAACGTTAGAAAATCCATCTTGATGGTAAGAGCAGCTTGAGAATGAAATCCATTACTGAGCGGGAGGGGGGGTGTTTCTCTCCTTTGCCTGGAGGTCTTCTGGGTAGCCATTGGTTGTGGATACTCAAGCTCTGGATGTCCTGCACTGAGCAGTGGGGTGGACTAGATGGCCCTCAGGGACCCCTCCAACTTTTAGAATTCTGTGTGTAAGAGGTGGCAGCAACACAGTGCCTCTACCACTTTCTACGCGCGCACGCGCATGCACACCCCCTGACATCGTATCATTCATACAGAGAGGGGTTGGCAGCCTCCTGGTTTGTCACTGGCAACTGGGAGCATCATTGGAGCTGCTGGTTAAAAGAAGGGGAGGGGGGACAACAACGCTACATAGCCACAGCTGCCACTCGCAGACTTAAAATGAGCCTCCCCCTTCCCTGGCCTGGCGTCTTAAGGGTGCGATCCTATGCATGTTTAGACAGAAAGAAGTCCTACAATGCTCAGCACTGATTGTTGTAGGACTTTTTTCCTGTCTAATCATGCATAGGATTGTGCCCTAAATCAGCAGTCCCCAACCTTTTTGGCACCAGGGACCAGTTTTGTGGAAGACAATTTTTCCACGGACTGGGGGGGGGATGGTTTTGCTGGCAGACTTCCAGCCGCTGGGACGGCATCCGCATAGCGGAGGCCATTTGCGTCCCTGTTCTTTGTAGTAATAGGCTATGTAAAGATTTACGTAGCCTATTACTTGAAGAACAGGGACGCAAATGGCCTCCGCTATGCGGAGGCCATTTGCGTCCCAGCAGCCGGCCAGCAGCTGGAGCCAGCCGGGGCCAGCAAGGATTCCAGGGGGGAGGGACAGATCACCTTCCCCCGCCCCTGCGGACCCCCGCGGACCCAAGGCAAAGGGTTTTTGCACATCCCTACGGCCCGGTTCCTAACAGGCCACAGACCGGTAGCGGTCCGCAGCCCAGGGGTTGGGGGCCCTTGCCCTAAATAATATTTCCTCCGCCCACTGCAAGAATATTGCCCAAACAGCTGCCCCACTTTTGCAGCCTGCAACAGCGGGACAGTATTTTTGGCTCAGTTTCATTTTGGATGGCAGGTGGTGGATTCTGATTTTGAATGCTTCTCCACGTTGGCGGGGTGAGAAAGCAACAACCAATAAGCTTTTTTTCGAGCCAACAACCCTGTGAACAGAAAACTAACACCGCCATTTCAGCTGAACTGGGGTGGGAAGCAGGGCCCAGCTGAAAGACTTAATTTTTCTCCCCTCTCCCCTCTCCCCTCCTTATTCCTTTTTCCTTGTGTGTGGTGTCTTTTTGGATGATCAGCCTGCAGGCAGAGGCTGTCTTGTTTTATTGACTATATCTAAGCCACCTGGGGAGTCTAGCATAAAAATACTTTAAAGAAGCAAACACCGAGCAGGGAGAAAGGTTCTCACCCAGCTTTTTCCTCCAGTGCTGGTTTTCTATATGCAGGAGACTCTTAATATAGGGGGAGTGGGATCAACAACATGATCCTCCCCCTGCATTTTTACAGTGGTGTAGTCCAGCTTTCCCCAACCTGGAACCCTCCTGATGTGTTGGACCACAACTCCCATGCTCCCCATCCATCATACTCCCAGCCTCATGTCATCCTACAACATGTCTAGAAGGCTTCAGGTTGGTGCAGGTGATTCTGCCACCTCATTTGATATCTGTGCATAGATCAGGCCTCTGGTGAGTCATAGAATATGCCCCCCAGACACACACGCATTTCAGGAATGTTGCTTTATTCAAATGTATGCAGATTAAATGAACGGTTTGAACATTCTTCAAGTGTGTGTGTGTGAGGGGCATTCTTCCTTCGTTTTTAGACTGAGTGGTACCCTCCACATCTGGGTGTTGTGGCAAACACTCCCATGGCGGCGGATGTGAAACATCAAGACAACTTTGAACTGGCATCTCTCATCTTATACCAAAGGCCAGGCTCCAGTCAGTGCTGGGCAACTGGGAGCCCCCTTTAAATGTCCCACAGTGAGTGCCTATGATGTAGTGTCATAGGCAGGGATGTTGGAGAAATCCGCAACAGGTTCAAATGAGTTTGGATTTCTATGAATCCATCCTGCAAATTCTGCAGTGAACCAGGTTTTCCTGAGTCGTATGGATTCCACAGACTTGCAGGCCGGCCTTGCGCTGGGGGTGGAATTTGTGCTAACTCACAAAATTAGCACAAATCCACACTTGCATAAATCTACATTAGTTAATACGCATTAGCGCTAATACGCATTAACTAACATGGATTCACGCAGTTGTGCAACTGCACATTAGAACTAATGTAAATTAGCACAAGCAGAATGACATTCTGGTTTTTAAAAAATCAGATTCCGTCTAAGAGTGGATGATGGAACGAAGATGCCTGACGATACGTGAAACACAAAGGGGATGGATTTAACAAACCCCGTACATCCCCAGTCATAGGCAGCGGCCTTACACTAAGTCAGACCCTGGGTCCACCCACCCCAGTATTGTCGACACTGACTCTCCAAGGTTGCAGGCAGGAGTTTTTTCTGCCTTACCTGGAGATGCCAAGAATCATTCCTGGGAGCTTCTGCATTCGAATCAGGGGCTCTACTAGGGGAGGACATTTTGCTGCCTGAGGCATTCTCCATTCTCCCTGCGGAAGACAACTGAAGTGGCAGCTGCACCTTACTTCCACACTGGTGATGGGACAGCATCCTCCACTTCACCTGAGGACAGCTGCGCAGGCTGCCTGGAACACACAGCTCCCTCCTCCAACAGAGGGGGACATCCAGGGGGCAGCTACCGCCCCCGCCCCCCTTCCACACTGCCCAACATCTGCCGCCGGAGGCGACTGCCTCACCCTGCCTAATGGGAGGGCTGGCCCTGGCTCTGTCATGGAGCTACGGCCTCTCCCCAGTTGTGGGAAATAGAAATGACGGCTCGCAGCCCCAGCTGCACAGAACTGAAGCCTGCCCTGGACTTTTAGGGTGATATATTTTATAGGAGGCCCCAAGGCAGGCATTCGCTTTGGGCCCTGCACTGGGCTCCCAGCAGCTGCCTGTAGAGGCTGAATGCCCATACCGGGCCTTCCAAGTAGAGTCTCTGCCCCTCTCCCATACACATACCTCCTTTGCATTTCAGCTTCTTTTCCGAACCGGGAAACCTGCTTTTCTGTGCCAGTCCCCCAGTGCTGTTCCAGCCGCTCAGATCTTATTTTCTGTTTGGAATCTTTCCTGCTACGCTTATTAGCTTGAGCAGCTGCGGTGAAGAAACACATCATGGGCGAGAGACACGCACAGCAGGTGATCCCACCAGGCTGAACACGGTCGCGTGATGTTGCCCCCCAGGGACCTGACAAGCCCCCAGCCTCCCCCCCGTTCCTTTGGCAGTCCCAAGCAGAGCGGCCAATAAAAAGAGAGGGGGTTATTATTAAGCCCCCGGCGGGCTTCCGTACCTGGCTGACGTGCTGCATTGTTTGACTGGGTGTCTTGCCAGTGGCACAGGCCCGTCCTTGTCTAGCCTGCACGCGTGTGCCACAAGTCTGGGGGGTGGGGGTGGGAATTCCCCGTTCCTCATGCCATCAGTGAAAGATCCGGATGGCTCAGAGCACTTTGGCTGCCGCCCATGTGAACAAATGTACATTGCAGCAAGGAAAAGAAAGAGAGGCCGGGGCCTTTGCGTGGAACAATTCAGGGCAAATATTTGTCGTGCCACTTGGAGTTGAGCGAGTGTGTGTATTGGGGGGGGGATCCAGCCCTCGTCT
Organism: Heloderma suspectum; assembly: GCF_057233095.1. NCBI lineage: Eukaryota > Metazoa > Chordata > Lepidosauria > Squamata > Helodermatidae > Heloderma > Heloderma suspectum. The sequence continues at coordinate 324,232,526 of NC_139460.1, read as the reverse complement.
CCTTCAGCCTGGCTGCTGGCTTGCGATGTGAGAAAGGAAATCAAAAAGTTCTCTGTTCACTTTTGCAAAAGGCTGAGGTTTGTCCAGGCTCCCTTTGGGAGAGCTCGTGGCCAGGATCTGCTTCCTCCCCCACCCCCAAGTAAGGGGAGGTAGCATTGTCCTCACTCTGTTTGGCTGGCCCTAGTTGTTAAAGCAGGGGTGGGGGACCTCAGGCCTGTGGTCACAATCTGGCCCTCTGGCCATGCCCCCTCCCCGCCCCCCCTGGCCCCCAACCACCAATCAGTTGGTGGGTTTCCCCACTTCTGTGCTGTTTTTTTCCCTTAAAAGGCTTTGTTACTGGCAGTAAGAGATTTAAGCTACAGTATGCTGCTATTTCTTTCTATTTGGGTGGCCCACCACTGGAACGCAGCCCCCAAGAGGCTCTTTGCAATCGAATTTGGCTCTCTGGCTGGAAGAGGTTCCCCATCCTGCCTCCCAGCTGAGCAGAGCAGAGCAAGCCACTCCAGCTGGTCCAGGGACTACGGAAGCAAGCAAGCTCCCAGACAGTGAGCGACCAGAGTGAGCAGACAGGGGGAGCAAACAGGAGTTGGCCAGGGGAGTTGCAGTGGTAGAAGAGACAAAGGAGACAAAGGAGACAGAGGCTGAGAGGTAGGTGGGCTGCAGGAAGCCCAGGGGGCTGCCCTTTATCCTCCTGAGTGGCTGTGAGCTCACCAGGCGCTTCTGAGAGCTCCAACTGGATTGGGGGTGTGTGGCCTGAGTACTCCCAGCAGCTGAGTGGGCAGGAAGCTTCAGTCTGTTTCCTGCCTCCCAGCTGAGCAGAGCAGAGCAGAGCAAGCCACTCCAGCTGGTCCAGGGACTACAGAAGCAAGCAAGTTCCCAGAGAGCGAGCGACCAGGGGGAGCAAACAGGAGTTGGCCAGGGGAGTTCGGCAGAGGAGGTCAAGGGGGAGGCCCCTAACATTTTTTTTTCATTGTTTCATTTTTTTTATGTTTTAACTAACTATTTTGCATTTATTTGTCTTGTAACACACACTTTCACACAAGTGGGACTCTGCTTTTAACCTCTACTGAGTAGAGGAACAGGCACAGGCTAGTCTAGAACAATCACAAAGCTAGACACAAAAAGGGAAAAGAGGCTATGGAAGGACAAGACTCTCCAGTGGTGGTGACCTGCAAGGTGTGTGCCATGTTTGTTTTCTTGCCTGAGAACAACATGAAGAGCAACTTCTTGCTTGAAGAGCAACAGCAAGCTGAGGCAGTGGGAAATGCTGAGGTGAAGAAAAATGGAGTAGAGGATATTCCTTGGAAAAGGGTGACAGTTAGGAGAAGAAGAACTAGACGCCACTCCTCACCAGTGGAAGCAGGGGAGCTGTGGAACCGATTCCAGGTACTTGTGGATGAGACTGGAGGACAGCCTGCAGAGGAAGAATCACAGGGGAACCTACATGAGAGTGAGCAAGAGGCCTCACTGTTTGAGGTCAGTCAAACAGAGGCGATGAAACCCAGGCCTACAAGAAGAAGAGAAGAGTGGTAGTAGTGGGAGACTCCTTGCTGCATGGGATCGAGACCCAAGTATGTCGCGAAGACCTGTGGACTCGCCAGGTATGTTGTCTCCCGGGAGGCGTGACTGAAAGGTTGCCTGCACTCATAAAGCCCACTGACAGATATCCCTTTCTTCTCATCCATGTGGGAACAAATGATACTGCCAAGTGGAGCTACGAAGAAATCACGTCCGACTTTGAAACTTTGGGAAGGAAACTCAAGAACTTTGGGGCCCAGATAGTTTTCTCATCCATCCTTCCAGTAGTTAGAAGAGGGATAGAAAGGGAACAAAAAATACTCCGGGTGAATGACTGGCTACGAAGGTGGTGGCGATGAGAGAGATTTGGATTCTGGGACCATGCGCTATACTTCCTGGAAGATGGGATGTTGGCAAGGGACGGGTTGCACCTCACAAAGGCTGGGAAGAATGTGTTTGGCCACAGCATGAAGAACTTCATCAGGCGGGCTTTAAACTGAATCCTACGGGGAAGGGAAATGTAATGTTGGGGGTAACAATGGACATAGGCGCATGCACTGCAACAGAGAGAACAGCTCTGATAGTGCCCAGTAATAGTCTTCAGACATATGTAGGAAGAAAGCCAGACTATGAAGCACATGGTCTTCAATGTCTATATACTAATGCCCAGGGTATGGGAAACAAACCGAACTTTTGAAAAGCAAATAGCCAATGTTTTAAGGAAGCATGATGTAGTAGTAATGGGGGACTTCAATTTCCCCGATATTTGTTGGGAGACAAATTCTGCAAAACATGGCCCTTCCAGGAAATTCCTGACTTGTGTGGCAGATAACTTCCTCCTACAGAAAGTAGAGGATGGAACTAGAGGATGGGCTATCCTTGACTTGATCCTAATCAACAGAGATGACTTAGTGGATAAAGTAGCAGTTACAGGAACTCTGGGGGAAAGCGACCATGTTGCACTTGAGTTCTTGGTTCTAAGGGAAGCAAAAGCCGAGCGTAGTCAAACGCGTATCCTGGATTTAAGGAAAGCTGATTTTAATAAACTCAGAACAGTGATCAGTAAGGTCCCATGGCAAGCGACGCTAACGAGAAAAGGAGTCCAAGATGGGTGGGAGCTTTTAAAAAAGGAAATTCTCAAGGCACAATCACAAACAATTCCAACAAGAAGAAAAGGTGGAAGACAACAGAAGAAGCCAATGTGGCTTCACAAAAAGCTTAGAGATGACCTGAAAACAAAAAAGGACACATATAGGAAGTGGAAAGAAGGCCAAATAACAAAGGAAGAGTACAGGCAGGTAGCACAGAATTGCAGGGATGGTGTCAGGAAGGCTAAAGCTGAGAACGAGCTGAGGTTAGCGAGGGATGCTAAAAACAACAAAACAGCTTTCTTCAGCTACATGTAGGGATGTACGAAAGTCACTTACCTTTCCGCGGATTATGTTGATGGTGGGGGGGAGGTGTTCCATCCCTCCCCTCGGAATCCTCGACGGGAGGGGAGGCGACCTGTTCCTCTCCCCCGGAATCCACTATGGCCGGCTGTGCTCCACAGCAGCTCTGCAGAGCAGCCAGCCAGCCCCAGCCAGGCCAGAGCCGTCCGCAGCCAGATTTCCGGCCATTGAGGGCTCTGGGGGAGAAAAAAACAAAAACCCGCGTACGCAAATGACGGCGGCTATGGCCGCCACCATTTGCGTTCCTGGTTTTTGGCCGTCTTAATCTACGTAAATATTTACCTAGACTATGACGGCAAAAATAAAGGGGAACGCAAATAGCGTAGCGGGTGCTATTTGCGTCCCTTTTTGATTCACCATTGTAGCCTACGTAAATCTTTACGTAGCCTATCACGTCGTTTTTTGTGTGTGTGTTTTTTACAAGACTGCAAATGGTGGCAGCGGCAGCTGGTCGGAAGACCAGCTGCCGCCGCCGCCGCCGCCAAAGCCGCCGCCACCCAGAAGATCCGCCCCAGGTAAGTCTCGTCCCGGGGGGGATCCGTGGGGGGCGGGGGGGGGCAGGCCGTTCCACCATGGAGTTCGAGGGGCCGAATGCACTGGCATTCGGCCTCACCGAGATCCGTGGCGGAATTCTCTGACATCCCTAGCTACGTGCATAGTAAAAGGCAGAGGAAAGAAATGGTTGTTCAGCTGTTAAATAAGGATGGCAAAACAATAACAGACGACAAAGAAAGGCAGAGGTGCTCAATTCCTACTTTGGCTCAGTCTTCTCCCAAAAGAGGGTCTATGATCCCCCTAGCAAAGGCGAAGTACAGTCTGAAGGGGCAGGATTGCAGCTTGAGATCGATAGGCATATGGTCAAGGAACACCTCATTACTTTGAATGAGTTCAAATCTCCAGGGCCAGATGAACTGCATCCTAGAGTCATAAAGGAACTGGCAGAAGAACTCTCAGAACCGCTGTCTATTCTCTTTGAGAAATCATGGAGGACGGGGGAAGTGCCAGATGACTGGAGGAGGGCTAATGTTGTCCCTATCTTCAAAAAGGGTAAAAAGGAGGAACCTGGGAACTACAGACCAGTCAGTCTGACATCAATCCCAGTGAAAATTCTGGAGCAGACGATAAAGCAATCCATCTGGAAGCACCTTGAAAACAATGCCGTGATTACTCGAAGCCAACATGGATTTGTCAAAAACAATTCCTGCCAGACAAATCTGATCTCATTTTTTGATCAAGTAACCTCCCTTGTAGACCGTGGGAGTGCTGTAGATATACCTCGACTTCAGCAAAGCTTTCAACAAAGTGCCCCATGATCTCCTGATGAGCAAACTAGCTCAAAGTGGGCTAGATGAAACAACGATCCGGTGGATCCACAGTTGGCTACAGAATCGGACTCAAAGAGTGCTTATCAATGGGATCTTCTCAAACTGGGGAGAGGTAAGGAGCGGGGTACCGCAGGGCTCAGTCCTGGGCCCAGTGCACTTCGACATTGTTATTAATGACTTGGAGGAGGAGGAGGTGCAGGGAATGCTGATCAAATTTGCAGATGACACAAAATTGGGTGGGATAGCTAATACTTTGGAAGACAGAAACAAAATTCAAAGTGATCTTGATAGGCTGGAGTGCTGGGCAGAAAACAACAGAATGACATTTAATAGGGAGAAATGCCAAGTTCTGCACCTAGGAAAAAGAAACCAAATGCACAGTTACAGGATGGGGGATACATGGCTCAACCACACTACAAGCAAGAAAGATCTTGGAATTGTTGTCGATCACAAGCTGAATATGAGCCAACAATGTGATGTGGCTGCAAAAAAGGCCATTGCTCTTTTGGGCTGCATTAATAGAAGCATAGCTTCCAAATCCCAGGAAGTACTAGTTCCCCTCTACTCAGCACTGGTTAGGCCTCATCTGGAGTACTGTGTCCAGTTCTGGGCACCACACTTTAAGAAGGATGCAGACAAACTGGAGAGGGTTCAGAGGAGGGCAACAAAGATGATCAGAGGACTGGAAACAAAGCTCTATGAAGAGAGACTGAAAGAACTGGGCATGTTTAGCCTTGAGAAGAGAAGACTGAGGGGAGATAAGATAGCACTCTTCAAGTACTTGAAGGGTTGTCCCAGAGAAGAAGGCCAGGATCTCTTCTTGATCATCCCAGAGTGCAGGACACGGATTAATGGGCTCAAGTAACAGGAAGCCAGATTCCGGCTGAACATCAGGAAAAACTTCCTGACTGTTAGAGCAATACGACAATGGAACCAATTACCTAGGGAGGTGGTGGGCTCTCCCACACTGGAGGTATTCAAGATGAGGCTGGACAGCCATCTGTCAGGGATGCTCTGACTTGGATTCCTGCACTGAGCAGGGGTTGGACTCAGTGGCCTTGTAGGCCCCTTCCAACCCTACTATTCTATGATTCTATGATCCTTGTGTTAAAGGCACAGGAGCCCTGCTAGAAAACAAAAGTGGTGCAGCTCTCTTCTGGCTCCTGATGCAGACGCACAGCCCCACCAGTTCACCCCCAAATTGTGGTTTCTTATACCAGGCTGGGAGGTGCTGGCGCCCTTCCCGGATTGCCAAAGGGCTGGGAGGTGATGGAGCTCTTCCCAGATTGCCAAATGGCTGGGAGGTGATGGAGCCCTTTCTGGATTGCTAAAGGGCAAGCGAAGCCTTGATTTCCTTTGTTTTTCCACCCGTGGGCTGTTACCCTTGGGACATTATCCAGTACTGTGGCGATGGAGAAAAGTGTATGGACCTCTTTTAGAAATGGTTGTGGGGAGAGTGTGTGTATGTGTGGGACTCGATGCTGCTGCAGGAGAATGCATGTGCTTAAAAAACAGGACAATCACAGCAGTTTCCTAACTTTAAAAAAAGCCTTCTCCCTTTTTGCCATCCTCTTCTAGGAGGAGGCACTTGGAGGAGGGCCTTAGATGATGAGTGTATGTATGGGTACGCTCATGCCGGGAGAGGTGCTCTGTCAGGTATTGTGGTCCTGAGCCATATAAAGCTTTGTAATAGTGCTGTGCCAAAGGTTTCAATTTTCGGCATTTCTTGGGTGGTGGGGGCAAAATAAAAACTCTGTTGAAAGAAGCTAGGAGAGGTGAGAATTTTCTCTTTGTGGAGGGGAACAGGGTTTCCATGTACCTTTTAAGTGCAGCCAGTTCTTGATGGGTCTTCTTTGTATTTTTTATTTTTTTAAAACACTCCCTGCAGTTGCCAGAGCCCAACATTCTTCTGCAGCAGGCAGTTCTTTCTGAACTCCCAGGAGATCATGTGACCTCTCCCTCTCCAATACGCATCCGGGAAGAAGAATCAGTGTTATATGCTCAGACCTTCTGGTCCCTCTTATCAGTCTGGCTGCTGCGTTTTGCACTAGCTGCAATTTCTGAACTGTCTTCAAAGGCAGACTCATGTAGAGGGTGTTGGAGTAATCTAACTTTGAGGTTACCAGACCATAAACTACTGGAGCCAAATTATCCCTGTCCTGACTGGGGCATAGCTGGTAGAAGGTGCTCCATGCCACCGAGGCCAGCTGAACCTTGAGTGACAATGATGGATCCAGGAGGACCCCCCAATCTACAAACCTGCTCTTTCAGAGGGAGTGCAGCCCCATCCAGAGCAGGCAGAATACCCTTCATCAGGTCAGCAGAACCACACAGTAAGAGCATCTCAGTCTTGTCTGTATTGAGCTTCAGTTTATTAGCCCTCCTCCTGTCCATTGTCACTATCGAGTTCACTTTATTAGTCCTCATATAATCCTTTGTAGGCTATGTAGCGCTCTCTCTCTCTCTCTCTCTCTCTCTCACACACACACACACACACACACACACAGAAAATGCAGGAAACCAAGAGTTAGAGCATCCCCAACAAATGGATGTCCACCCTCTATTTGAAGGCCTTCAAGGGGGAAGAGCGCACCACCCCTCTAAGTAACTGGCCCCATGGTCCAACTGCTCTACCTGGAATGTTTGCCCCAAGTCTGATCTCCTGTAACTTCACCCCATGTAATGTAGTCTAGCCCTCTCGGGCAGCAGAGAACAAGCCTTTTGCCCTATTTGATGTCTTCCATAGCATAATGCAATACATTATGGAACGTATCACAAGGCTAAAAGATATGATGCCGGAAGATGAGCCCCTCAGGTCGGAAGGTGTCCAATATACTACTGAGGAAGAGCAGAGGGTATTTCCAAGTAGCGCCAGAAAGAGTGAAGCGGCTGGGCCAAAGCCGAAAGGACACTCAGCTGTAGATGTACAAGCTGATGTGGATGTACAACTACCGGAAGTACAAGCTGGGTTTCGAAGAGGCTTGAACTAGAGATCAAATCGCCAACTTTCGCTGCATCATGGAGAAAGCAAGAGAATTCCAGAAAAACGTCTATTTCTGCTTCATTGACTACGCTAAAGCCTTTGATTGTGTGGATCACAACAAACTGTGGCAAATTCTGAAAGAGATGGGGGTACCAGACCACCTTACCTGTCTCCTGAGAAACCTGTACGAGGGTCAAGAAACAACAGTAAGAACCAGACATGGAACAACCGATTGGTTCCAAATTGGGAAAGGAGTACGACAGGGCTGCATATTGTGGCCCTGCTTATTTAACTTATATGCAGAGTACATCATGAGAAATGCCGGGTTGGGTGAATCACAGGTCGGAATTAAGATTGCCGGGAGAATTATCAACAACCTCAGATATGCAGGTGATACCACCCTAATGGCAGAAAGCGAAGAAGATCTAAAGAGCCTCTTGTTGAGGGTGAAAGAGGAGAGTGCAAAAGCTGGTTTGAAACTCAACATTAAAAAAACGAAGATCATGGCATCTGGCCCCATCACTTCCTGGCATATGGAAGGGGAAGAAATGGAAGCAGTGACAGATTTTATTTTTTTGGGCTCCAAGATCACCGCAGACGGTGACTGTAGCCATGAAATTAAAAGACGCTTGCTCCTTGGGAGTGTGTTTTCATATACTCAGTTGCCCCATAGTAGTTGGTGAGCAGTAACCAAATGTTCAGAAATCAAGGGATGGTCATGAATGTGTGAACCAGCCCAACAGTCTTATTGGTGGTGTTAGATCCTCAATAGGGCATTCATACCTGCAAAGCGTCATTGGAACTTGCAGTCGTCAAGTGATAAACATGCACATGTCAACCAAGCTAGAGATGCTTCTGTGACAGTCACAGGTGGATCTCATGCTTCCCTGTACTGCAGGATTGTGCAACCTTTTCGGCTCTGAGGGCGGAATGTGAGGTATGATAAGGGGCTGAGGGGGGACACATGCAGTCATGCACATATACATGCGCACACAAATGTAATTCTTATACATTTCCCCACCAAGCATACAAAGCACAGCTCAGTTCTTTGCATGTCTACTCAAAAGTAGGCCACAATGCAATGAGTTTCAGGCATGCAGAGCGTGCTTTTTCACTGCCTTCCACCCATGCTGCCATGACCCCAATCTAGGTTCCTGTCCCAGCGATGCTCATTATAGTGGCCTTTTCCTCATGGCGCAATTAATCACAACCCTTCAGCTGTGTCAGGAGCGCCCTAGCAGCCTCTTTCAGTACACTTCAATAGCCAGCTCAAGACACAGACCAAAGAATTCTTTTCAAGGCTTTAATCCTTTTACAACTTAATTACTCTTTCAGATGCTAATCACCCGCAACTAAGCAATGAACAGCAGAGTAGCCTATGCTCTGGGTAGGCAGCTGATCCTCGTTTGGATGAGAATCACTTGAAGACCCTGAACTTATGGGCTAGGAAGAGATCCTCCCTCTTTCCCTTGGGTCCACGGGAGGCGGCCGTTGCTTGCATGCCAAACGGGCACTACGCCTCCTTTCCGTGCCCTCCATCGCTCATCGCTCCCTGCGTTTGCGTCGAGCATCTAGCAAGCCCCCCTCCCGCACTTTCTCACTGCCAGGATCACTATCTATCTCAGGAATGCCAGCAGGAGGAATCTCTGCCAGCTGCTGTGCCTGTGAGGGATGAGCTGGCTTCTCTCCCATGGATTGCTGATCCTCCTCAGAATCAAAACTGCTCTGGGGTTCTATCGGCTCAGTTTCCACCCTGACAAGCTGGTCCAGAATGCTGTGGCCAGACAGTTGACCAGGGCTGGCTACAGGGAGCATGCGACTCCTTTGTTACAACAGCGTCACTGGCTACTTGTCTGTTTCTGGGCACAATTCAAAGGGCTGGTTACTAATTACAAGGCCCTATACAGCTTGAGACCTGGCTCCCTGAAAGAACGCCTGCTGCCATGGAAGTCTGCCTGGGTTTTAAGATCTCCTGGGGAGGCTCTTCTCTTGGAGCACTGCCTTCAGGCATGCATTTCTGGGACACAAGAGAGGGCCTTCTCGGTGGCCACTCCCAGGCTGTGTAGAATGCCTGCCGAGGGAGACTAGCTTGGCTCCCTCTCTGTTGGCCTTAAGCACATAAGAATGGCCCAACTGGATCAGACCCAGGGTCCATCTAACCCAGCATTCTGTTTGCAAAGTTGCCAAACAGCTGCCCACAGGAAACCCACAAGCAGGATATGAGCACAAGAGCACCCTCCTGCCCATGTTCCCCAGCACCTGGTGTACATAAGCATACTGCCTCTGATAGTGGAGGTAGCATATAGCCCTCAGGACTAGTAGTCGTTGATAGTCTTCTCCTCCAGGAAGGCTATTCTGCCATCAGGCAAAGAGGTTTTTATTCAGGGAGACTTTGAGCATTTAGGCTGATTTGTGTCTGTTTTAAACTGATCGGTGCCACTTATAACTTTCACTGTGTTTTTAATTTTGTTTTTAATTTATTTGTTTTCATGTTGTGTTTTAATTAAGGTTTTGTTTTTAATCTGGATCTTGTTAGCTGCTTTGAGTGCCATTTGTTTATTTTTATTATTTTGGGTAGAGAGGCAGGATATAAAACAAACAAACCCTGGAGACCACGCAACCTGCAGCCAAGGGCTAAATTTTGCCCGTGGGCTGCAGGTTGGGGACCCCTGCTGTCCACCAGACCCAGTTGCCCTCATCCCTTTCCTAGACACTCACAGGATTTCAAAGCCCACCTGGAAGGGGCCAGGTCCATCCATTGACCTTTATTCCTCCACTCTCCCAGCCTTTATTGCTCAAACCTGAGTGACAGCTCCTAGAAGGCATTTAGAAACCTTGCCGCATCTCTGTTTACCCAATAATTTTCAAAGGCCTCACCAACCAAAAGCCGTGGGATAGTGATTAACAAGCCCAGGGCCCACAATCAGTTTGGCTATTAGAGTAATGTCTACGCCCTGCAACCATTTCAGCATGCTAATTTCTTTGGACAGGGCAATTGGGTCATCATTTTAAAGTAACGCTGGTTGCTGGCTTCCAGCTGCAGATGAGTCAGACCCTGACCTGCAAGGGTCACTCAGTGGTCCTGATCCCGCTAATTTAAGGGGTGACAAAGTCCCGTTGAAATCAGTGGAAGAAGGCAGCGATGATAAGGGTTCAATTCTATACTCACTCACCTGGGAGGAAGCCCCATTGAACTTAAAGCGCTCATATTAATCTTCAAAGCTCTAAATGGCTCAGGGCCAGGTTACCTGAAGGATTGTCTCCTCCCAGCTGTCACCTGCCCAGACCCTAAGACCATCTTCAGTAGTCCTTCTCCAGGTACCCCCAGAAAACAAGACGAGGTGGGTGGCTACTAACACCCCCCAAAAAAACTTTTCAGTTTTAAGAACATGTTTTAGTGTTAGACCTGAGATACTACTGTTCTCATATTAATTTTAATTTTTAATTAATTTCAATTAAATTTAAAAAATTAATTTTTTTGTTTGTTTTGTATTTTAAAAATATTAAACATTTTCTCGCTATGCTGCCCAGAAAGAATTGTTTTTAATGGGCAGTATAAAAATGCTGTTAAGTAAGTAAGTATAATTATGAGTAGGCCAGCAGACGACTGCACTGTAACAAGGGATCACTGCAATCAATGGGACCTAAGGGTGCAATCCTATGCAAGTTTAGACAGAAAAAAGGCATACAACTCCCAGCATGCCCCAGCCAGCATGCTGGGAGTTGTAGGCCTTTTTTCTATTTAAACTTGCATAGGATTGCACCCTTTGTTAGGCCATGATGTTTCCATGAAAATGGAAGGGCGGAGCAAACGAAGGAATACTGGAGTTTTCATGAAATCGGCATGGTTCCGTGCATAGCTCCATGAAGGACTGCACCACAGGATTATAAATCCCTGATGGAAACATACTTCTGGGTGGGGTGGGGGGATTGGAAGTGAACATCACCGGACTGGGCGGGGCTGCTCAACCAATAGGAGAGTCTCCCCCCTCCAGGCTCTACTCCTTTTAATGGCTATCTCGGGAACAAGCCTGAATGACCACAACAGAATTTACTTCTGGGTAGACTTCCCAGACCAATGCCCCATTCCACTCATTTTTCTTCTTTCCCTCTAAATACCAGGCTACCACATTAGCAGGCACCCCTGAACTAATGCAATATTGTGTGATAGCGCTATCACATGATAGCGCAAATGCATGCTAGTGCCATTTTGTGACAGAGTGATAGAGCGATAGTGAGATACTGACATGGAGGGTATGCACCTTAGCATGTAATATACGAAAGCTGAACTACGAAGCTTGTGAAAGGGGACCAAAGGACACAAAGGAATATAAGCCATGGATCCTCCCCTTGTTTAGTTCTGGGGAAGCAACCTGAGATAAAACTTATTTTCAGTAGTGGAAGCACCTGCTTGCCCATGATAGCATGCTTATATGCACTAGTGATCTTGCGCTTATTTTCAATGTATTTTTTAAAAGTTGGTCCCTCAGCATTCTGCTCCAAAACGGTGTTGAAACTTCCAGAAAACAGGGAGGGAAAGAGTTGGGTCAGTGAGGTCACAGGCAGGTGAGCTACATGCCCCCATGGGCAGGATTATGATACCAACGCAAGTGCGAGTGATGGAACACACCCCAACAGGACTGTAACCAAGCCGAAGTAAAGAGGAAAAGTTGGACTATAACCAATCTCAGAAGAACCATTTTTTCCACAATAAACTCCGGGACACCTGCTGGATGGCCACGACATCATGTAAACCATGCGACCACAACACACAGCCATGCTGGAGTAAATCACCTGTAGAAATACTTACTGTAGCCATGAAATTAAAAGACGCTTGCTCCTTGGGAGGAAAGCTATGGCAAACCTAGACAGCATAGTAAGAAGCAGAGACATCACCTTGCCGACAAAGGTCCGTCTAATCAAAGCTATGGTTTTCCCAGTAGTAATGTATGGCTGTGAGAGCTGGACTATAGGGAAGGCTGAGCGCCGAAGAATTGATGCTTTCGAACTGTGGTGCTGGAGAAGACTCTTACAAGTGCCCTGGACTGCAAGGAGGTCAAATCAGTCCATCCTAAAGGAAATCAACCCTGAGTGCTCATTGGAAGGACAGATACAAGCTGAAGCTCAAATATTTTGGCCACCTAATGCGAAGAGAAAACTGTCTGGAAAAGACCCTGATGCTGGGAAAGACTGAAGGCAAAAGGAGAAGGGGACGGCAGAGGATGAGATGGCTAGATAGCATCACTGATGCAATGAATATGGACTTGAGCATGCTCCGGGAGAGAGCGCAGGACAGGAAGGCCTGGCGTGCTATGGTCCATGGGGTCACAAAGAGTCGGACACGACTGAACAACAACAACAACATAGCATTAAGTGATGGTTTGCAATGCACGTGTGAATCATCCATTGAGAGGATAGTTCCTATGGCTGCTTGGGTCATCCTAGCTCCCACTGAAACACATCAGCAGAATGTTACCGGCTATGAACTATCCTTTTCAGGTCAGATATTGCCTCAAGGCATCCACCACCCAACTTAGAGGAATGTTGAGTCAGGAATTACATAGGCGCAATCTACATGGCTGATTTAATGCAGAGTGAAAACACACTGGGGTTGTTTGTAACAGATGATGCTGTCGCCATTCCACAACAGCCGTGCAACTTCCTTCTGGAAACCGTGCATTTTCACAAAGTCATTTTAGTGCATTGTTTTCCTTAAATGTGGCTCCCCCACAGTTCCACTGCAATGTGCCCCGTCCCCCTGCATTAAATCCTGTCTAAAGGTGTTTCTGTGAGCTGGCTGTGACCTGGCAGTGATAGTCAAAGGATGGGGCTGCCCCTTCCTCCCATTCCCTCTTTTTCCTCATTTGCCATAGTGTCTCTCACTTTTAGAGACAGGTCACGAAGAGTTGGACACGACTGAACGACTGAACAACAACAAAGGGCTCTGAAAGCTCAGGCTTAAAAGCCTTCAGTTCCAGGCACAGAGTGCTGAAACAACGTCTCTGCCCCAGCTCGTACACTCCTGCCTCATACTTCCCTGATAACCTAGCTCTTTGCTGGACCTCCCTGTATTTGGGACCCTGGACTGCCTACTGGACTTGCCTTGGAATTGACCCTGGAGCTCCATCCCTGTGGCACCGTAAGCAGGACACCCACTTCATAAGATGGATGTTATGTTATCTTCAGCTGGCAGATACGTACAGACTTGCACACGTAGGTATCGGGAACAGAAAAATGATCAACAACGGGCCCAAATGGGCATGAAATGCAAGATAAATAGTACTATCTTTCTAGCGGCCAATGCTAATTTAACACTTGGAAACCCATGGTTGCAATTAAGTCTGAATTTCATAGAATCACATTTGCTGATAAATTCTCATTCAGCAATTTTACGCTGGAGCTTCCTTTTGATCTCCTTTTGTTGGAGGAGGATTATTTCGGGTCTTCAGCAGAGCATCTTGGGAGGCTGAAGTTTTCTCTCACTGGTTTTAGTTTGTTGCCATTTTTGATGTCAGAGTTGTGTCTACTTTCCTACTGTGAACTGCAGCGAGAACATAAGAAGAAATGGATCAGAGCAAGGGTCCATCTAGTCCAGCTTTCGATTCCCACAGTGGTCAACAAGCTGCCCACAGGAAACCCTCAAGCAGGACATGGGGGCAACAGCACCCTCCTGCCTGGGTTCCCCAGCAAGTGGTATTGAAAGGCACACTGTCTCTGATACTGGATACAATATACAGCCATCATGACTAGGAGGCATTGATAGCCTTGTCCTCTATGAGTTTGACTAATCCCCTTTTAAAGATGTCCCCAAGTTGGCAGCCATTGCCACATCTCTGTGGAAGCAAATTCTCCCTTCTGATAGTTTTTTATCTTTAGATCAGACTCGGACTGCACAGCCCCTCAAACAGAAGACACCTCCAAATGGAGGATTGTCCTCTGCCAGCTCTCCAAAACAGAGGGCTGTCCTCCTCTGTGAAATAGAACACCTGGCCATCTTACAATAGTCCAGGTGGGACTCTACCATACAATTCTACTGCTTGTGCGGAGCATCCTTGAGACTATCACTCTGAGGCGGTAAAGGGAGACGGAAAGCATCTACTAGTGACCTTATTGTTAGGCCTGGGATCTATAGCTTGTCTTTGGGCTTCATCACACTTTGGGCTTCATCAGCAATTAAGATTGCTCCTTCATGGATGTTTGTGGGCTCTTTACATGATGCAGTGACCCTGCCGTGACCCTCCTGCACTAAATGCCCTTCCTTCTGTTTTTAAATAGATCGCAGATAATGAGCTATCAAATTACCCTGTTGTGTTCCACTTCAGTTCCCTCCAAGAAAAGAATAAAAGTGGCAAGAAGAGGAGCAAGATCAATGAAAGATCATGGAAGACTCAGATACGGGGAGAAGGGGGGCGGGGAAGGATGCGCGTATAAAGGGAGTCAGTTGTGATCCTGCATTTAAAACGGAAGCAGAAAGCTCCGTTTTAAATGCAGGATTTTTGGCTGGTGTAGAGATGCCGTTTAGTTAGAAATAAACTGCTTGTTGGTTTAAAAGGGATGCATGTGTTAAAGATAACCTGAAGCCATTTCTGCAGCTAGGGGGGTCATTTTATTTTTCTCCCCAAGCCCTTATGTGTTGGTCGGTGGGAGCTGTAGTGCCACCCCTCTTTTTAAACCAGCTAGAGTTGCTGATGGTGATATTTCTTTTTTAAAAATCTGCTTTTTAAAGCAGATTTTTTCACTTCCAATGAGGTTTCGCCACCCGTCTTTCACACTACACAGTACCCACCTCGAACTGGAACCGGAATTTCCCGCTTCCGTGCTGCCGCTTTCAATACCCTGATATCCCGGTATTTCCCCTTAATGTGCTCTGATTTTCCACCTTTGCTACTATATCTGGTTGTAGTCCCCTCCCCTGCCTGTCCATATACAGCGGTGTTTGTATTTCCCTCTTGTCCAGTCACAGCTCTCGATGGCCCCATGTCGTCTTCCAGCTACTGATTGCATAGCTTCCTCTGCGCTCAGTGTTTCCTCAGCAACAAGCAAAGGGCTGGATGTGCACTGTCTGATCTCGGAAGCTAAGCAGGGTCGGCCCCGGTCAGTAGTTGGATGGGTGACTGCCTGGGAATCAGGCTTCCTGCATTGAGTAGGGGGTTGTTCTATCCTTCAAATGAAACTAAGTTTTACCCCCTTCTATCCCCCGCTTTGGCTTTTTTTTTTAATTAAGGCGTTATCTTCAAAGAATCATGGCTTCTCCGCGTTTTTTCTTCTTCCCCTAATTCAGGCATGATCTTTGAAGATTCAAAGCTTCACATCTTCGAATCTTCAAAGATCATGCCTGAATGGGGGGGGGGGAATCATGGAGAAGCCATGATTCTTCGAAGATAATGCCTTAATTTAAAAAAAAAAAGCCAAAGCAGGGGATAGAAGGGGCTAAAACTTAGTCTCCTTTGTAGGGACAGAACAACCCCCTGCTCTATGCAGGAAGCCTGATTCCCAGGTGGTCGCCCATCCAACTACTGACTGGGCCGACATGAAGGTTCGAATCTTCGAAGATGCTAGCGGCCCCCCCCGAACGCGAGTGCTGGGTGCTGCTGCCACTGCCCCTCTTCCTTGCGCCAGCTGTCAAGGTCTGGCGGGGGAAAAGAGCATTGGCAGACACCCCCCAGCCACTCGCCCTGGCCTCCAGCAGGTGGGGGGGAGAAGAGGATAGGTGCCTCCTTCTTCTCTCTACCCCCACCTGCTACAGTGGCAGCAGCAAGGGACAAGCTGGTCATTTTGCCCAAGGCCTGGAAAACATGCAGAAAATGACAAGCCTCTCCCACGCCACTGCTGCACGGTGGACTTGGAATCAGCAGAAACAGGAAGAGTTTCTGATCCTCCAATGAGAGCCTCCGTCTTTAAGAGCAGGAAAACAGCACAGCGCTGAAGTGTGAACCGAGCTTGTGCATTTGATGAAGCACCACAATGGGGAAAATGGTTGAGTGTGGATAATCATGTTTTAATGCGAGAGCATTTAACCTGACAGGACACCAAATTCATTGCGATAGCGGGTGCAATGTAGATTGGCCCCTGGTTGCTTGTGGGATGGGTGGATTTTTGATGCAGTCAGAACTTGTGGCAATGTTTACTCCTGAGTAATGCAGTCCTTGTGGCTTCAGAGTAGGCATTTATAAGATGGATTCATTTTTTATACAGCATGTACTGCTTCTTGCTGTTGTTCTGAGGATTGCAGAGGGGGATGCTGATGGAAAGAGATGTATGTTTGGATGCTCAGAAACTGCTGGCCATGCTTACCAGCATTTTGGATGCTTTCATGTGTGGCTGTGGGGATATGATCATCATCATCTCTGTATCCCATTTTTCAGTGGGTTGCCCCTGGGATCCAAAACCTGCTCTTCTCGGTGGCTCTGGGAATATCATCACCACCACCACAACCACCATCATTTTGTGTGGCTATGTATATTGTCCCCCACTGTTTTGCATTCATGATCTTTAAGTGGTTGAGGCTGCCCTTGTCAAGAGGTAGGTTTTGGATGGTAAGAATGTAAGACAAGCACCGCTGGATCACACCAAGGGTGCATCTAGTCCAGCATTCTGTCCACACAGTGGCCAACCAGCTGCCCCAATGGGAAACCCACCAGCAGGACATGAGTTCAATAGGACCATCTCACCCATGTTCCCCAGCAACTGGTATACACCACAACTGACATGGAAGGAAGTGCTTTACGGCCACAAATGCCACAAACTACACAATCGTAGTTTGGAATCGTCGTGGAGCTGAGCATGAAATAGCCAAAGCGTAGAGAATGAGGATGCTTTTACTGCTTTTACCCCCTTTTTGTAAAATTCCCTCCATAGAAGTTACATGCACAGGGTTAACTGCAAACGCAGGTATTGGTATCAGTCTGTGCAATTGGGTAACAGCTAAAAATAGGGCATAACACTATACCATGGAAAAATTGGTCACCATTGCTGGGGGGCGGGGCACAACCTGTGGATCGGGGGAGCTAGGTTGGAGCTCAGTGGGCTTCAGGTGAGCGGAGAAAGAAGGAGAGAAAGAGAGAGGGAGATGTTTTAAAGTATTGTTGACTCTTCTAAGTCCTTGGGATGAGTTGGTCGGTAAACTCCCAGCCAACAAACACATGAACAAATCAATAAACAATTGATGTAGCAATTCTCCACAAACCGCGTCCAGCCATTCTTGGGCCGGTAGCAGCAAGAGAGCTGTGTGGGAACAATTCTGCTCTGACAATCATGTGTTCATTTCAGCATGCAGCCTATGAGTCAACTTGACCCACACCGCAGTGGTGGCAGTGGCCACCTCAAAAGATCAGAGGACCAGAAACCCTCCCCAGAACAGGAGAGCTGGGATGTACGGGCACAATTACTGGCCAGGAGAGACAAAGCACTTTTTTTTTATTTTTTATTTATTATTAAATTTATTAATCGCCCATCTGGCTGGTCACCCAGCCACTCTGGGCGATGTACAGCGTACAATAAAACAGTTTAAAACAATAAAATTCTACAGTAAAAACATTTTCTAAAATACCCTAACCCACCCAAAATGCCTGCCTGAACAACCACGTTTTTAATGCACGATGGAAGCTCATTAAAGAGGGGGCATGGTGGAGTTCCCTAGGGAGGGAGTTCCACAGAGTGGGGGCCACCACAGAAAAGGCCCTCTCCCTCATCCCCACCAGTCTAGCTGTCCTGGCTGATGGGACAGAGAGAAGGCCATCCGAGGCTGATCTTGTTAAGTGGCCTGTCTGGTGTTGCTGGAGGCGCTCCTTAAGATAGGCTGGGCTGGAACCATATAGGGTTTTAAAGGTCAAAACCAACACCTTGAATTTGGCCTGGAAAACAACTGGTAACCAGTGCAACTCCTTCAGCACTGGAGTGATGTGATCTTGCCGGCAACTGCCTTTAATCAGGCGAGCCGCCGCGTTCTGTACCAGCAGCAGCTTCCGAACCGTCTTCAAGGGTAACCCCACGTAGAGTGCATTACAGTAGTCTAAACGAGAGGAGACCAGGGCATGTACTACCGATGGGAGCAGATGGTCGGGAAGGAAGGGGCGCCATATCAGATGGAGTTGATACAGCGCTGTCCAGCTCACAGCTGACACCTGAGCCTCCATGGACAGCTGGGAGTCCAAAATGACCCCCAGGCTGCGGACCTGGTCTTTCAAGAGTAACCGTACCCCATTCAACACCAGGTCAACATCCCCCAGCCTCCTCTTGTCTCCCACCAAAAACACCTCGGTCTTCTCAGGGTTCAGCTTCAGCTTATTCCTCCCCATCCAGCCACTCACTGTCTCCAGACATTTGGATAGAAATTCTACGGCCAACCTTGGTGAAGATTTGAAAGAGAGGTAGAGCTGCGTGTCATCTGCATATTGATGACACCACACCCCAAACCTCCTGATGATAGCCCCCAGCGGCTTCACATAGATGTTAATTAGCATAGGGGAGAGGATGGAACTCTGTGGCACCCCACAAGTGAGTGGCCACGGGTCCGAAACCTCCTCTCCCAGTGCTACCCTCTGGTACCTGCTGGAGAGGAAGGACCGGAACCACCGCAATACAGTGTCTCCAATGCCCAACCCCTCCAAGGAGGATACCGTGGTCAACGGTATCAAAAGCCGCTGAGAGGTCAAGGAGAACAAGGAAGGAGCATTCGCCCCTATCCAGAGCCCTCCTCATATCATCCACCAAGGCGACCAAGGCCGTTTCTGTCCCATGCCCAAGCCTGAAGCCCAACTGAAATAGGTTTGCACTGAACGATGCGCTGAAGTGATCTGATACGCCATGGAATGAATGTGGAGTTCTGACAGGGCCACACAAGAGCTGCTGGGATAAGAGGGGCTCTATGAATCTTTCCCCAAACAAGGAAACATGGAGCAATTGCTGTTCACAAGAATGTGACCCTAGTGGAACATAAGAATTCATGGATTCCTGACAACGCCATGAAGCCCTCCCCTTCCTGGCAGTGACACACACACACACACACACACACACACACCAGTGGAGGCTTTTAAAATTCCTGCCAATGGAGGTGTGCCGTGTGTGTGTGTGTGTGTGTGTGTGTGTGTATGTGAGAGAGAGAGAGAGAGAGAGAGAGAATCTCTGCAGAGATCGAAGATAAGAGCTTTTCAGTGGAGAAAATATCTTGCTTCTGACCAGACACAGCCAATCATGTTGGAAGGAAGCCAAACCTCCTTAGCTGCTCCCTGGAAATGTGTGTTTTACTGCTGGAGGATGCCCTCTGACAGACATCCGACTGAACTCTGCCATTCTGCCACTGGAGGCATTTTTAGCGTCAGTCTGCGATTGAACTCAAATGCTAGTGTGAATCCACAGCCCCGGAAACGTGAACCCAAGAGCATCTGTCCACTGAGGTCCTGATGAGTTTCTAGGCCTTGCATCCGAGCAAATTAAAGATCTCTCAAAAGATATTAAGAGACGGCTTAATGCTCTGCACAGCTAGATGCCACCTTAATTAGCTTATTCAAAGGTCGGTTTCTCCTCCTCAGTTTAATGTGGCAATGAGGCATTTAATTGTGGATGAAAAGTGAGGTTAATTTCACAGCAATCTATGGTGAAAGCCGCAATGTGGGGCAGGTCTCCGGATCAAAACAGATGTGATGCCGGAGATACATGATTGGACCTCCACTGCCATTTCCTCATCTCTTGTGTGACGGTCCCAGTTGCACACGTTTCAAATCCTGCTCTCTGCCCCCATCCTCTCTTGTCTATCTGCTGGTCATGAAGATTTTTTGTTAGGGTCTGCCTGGATCCCTTTAGGGATCTGTATAGTGTCTGGCATATTACTGGTCTTAAGTAAGTAAGCAGCAGTAGCAGCAACAATTGCAACAAAGAGTTACTACTAATAGTAGTTGTTACTAATAATATAATAATGGTACTAAAATCATCCATTTCTAAACAAGGGAATAATCTTTCTGTCTTGCTATTATTTATATGTTTATGGGGCGCTATCAATGTACACAGCCCTTTACAGCATTTGCAAAAACAACAGTCAGCAATTACTTGCCTTAAGAAGCTTGCAGTCTAAACTACAGAAGAAAGGGAAAGCTGGGGAGGTAGGTACAACTAAGGATCAATACTTATTATTTATTATTACATTTATATTCCACCTTTCTTCCTCATCCAAAGAACCTAAGGTGGCTTACATGGTCCTCCGCCTCTCCATTTTATCCTCACACCAACCCTGTATGGCAGGTTAGGCTGAGAGTCAATGACTGGCCCAAAGCCACCCGGTGAGCGTCATGGCCAAGTGGAGACTAGAACTCAGGTCTCCTGAGTCCTAGTCCAACACTCTCACCACTACACCACACTGGCTCAATATGAATAAAGGAACAATCCTAAACACGTTTAGAGGGGGAAAGTCTTACAGTTCCCAGCATTCCGCAGCCAGCACTGTAGGGCTTTTTGTTGTAGGGCTTTTCCCATTAAAACATGTGTAGGATTGTGCCCTAAATGCAGTTACATGTACTCAGACTTCTTTGTGGCTGGGAAAAAGCCAGGGTTTTGAAGAAAAGGGGGGACGGGGGCTGAGCAGAAATGTAAACATTTAGAAAGGACCTCTTCCTCAAAACCTTTATTGTTTTAACTGTTTTATCGTTTTAGATTTTAATTGGTATTAGCTTATTTAATGGTTTAATATGTTTTTAGCTGTTTACTTATTGTTGTATTCTGTTTAAATTGATGTTATCTGTACGCCACCCTGAGATCTTAATGATATAGGGTGGATACAAAGGTTTTAAATAAATAAATAAATAACAAAGTGTTCATTTTCCTAGGCATTGCTGCAGTGAATGTCTGAAAACTGATGACAATCTGCAATAGCATGGGAATGATAGCAATTCCAGACAAATTCTGTGAATGTCCAAAAACTCAAGAGATACACTGATGAATGCTGGTAGTTGTCAGTATTCACTTGTTAAGTGGGTAAATTGTACAAGCACAGTATAGTTAGGTTAAACTGTGCCCCCCGCCCATAAACCTGAGCACTGTATACCTTTATACAATCAAGACGATTTGTCTAAACTGTCTGAAGTTTGGTACAGAGCAGATGTTGATAACATAATCTGGTTTCAGAAACTCACAACATTTATCTGGGATTTCTGTGAATAGAACTATCAATGTGGCCATAGGGATGCAGGAGAATTAGTATGTATTTGCATGTTCAAAGTATACACTTTTTAATGCATTTTTTCAAATGTACACATTTTTGTGTGTGCTTTTTCAAATGTATGCTTTTTTCTCAAATGATTGTATAAAGCATTTTTGCTAACATTTTTCCAAATATAGATACTTTTTCTACCTCCACTTATGCTCAACGTGTATATATGTGTAATTAGTTCAGTTCATCCCAACCGTGGAGATTTTTTTCGATCTTAGGTTTGGTTTTTCCTGAACTTTGAGGTTTTGGGGTTTTTTTGAAACACCACATGAACGTTTGTACTCATTTTTGTGTGCATTTCTCCTAATATGTGCATTTTTGCCTAATATGCCTATTTTTGTAATTTTTGAAGGTTATTTTCAATAATATACACATTTGTGTGTGTACTTTATCCTAATATATGCATTTTGCACACATGTTTTGACTGGAGCACTCCACTTGAAAATTTGGAGAAATATGAATTATGAACAATAACTGAGTTCTGGTTCACATATTGGTTCAAAAGTGTGAAATTAGGTAAGTACACATAAAAATGCGAAGGGAACAAATTTCTCCCCCATCCTAACTAATATAAGGCCAGGCTCCATACTCATATGGTTACTTTCCCTTATTCCCTCTTTATAACGCTGAGAGTTAGATTTTTTTTAAAAAAACCTTTTCACTGCAATAAAAACTGTGTGCTAAGCCAGAGAATTTTGTGTAGTTATGGGTGTAATGATTTCCCTCAGCCAGAAAGCACACATTTGATGGCCTCCATAAACAATTTCATTTATGTGGATTTTTTTAAATAGTTTGTTTTATTTTTATAGACAACTATTGAAAGCTGCCTGGAGATCTCGGCGTCTGGCTGAGCGTAATCAGGAGACCACGCTCTTGGAAAATGATGACTGTAGAACTACCTAGGAGGGCCAATGAGAACCCAGAGGTGGTCGGGAGGAGGATTTGGAGCATTATTACTTTGCTAAATTAGAAGCCTGCAGTTGGTGCAACAGATGATTTCTGTGTCTAGATTCAAGTTGATGGGTAGGCGAAATGGAAGGCGGATGTCTGCTTCCTTCCATTTGCTAAAGGGAAAACAGATGCACCTGTTTTACATTGTAGCAATACACTGTATGTATTTAATAGAATGGCTGTCAAACTGTGTTCCAGATCTTATGAAGCTTCCTTATAACTCACAAAGCTCAATCCAGCCTTTCTATGCCAATTGATGGTGACCCTCCAAGGCCTCAGGCAGAAAAAATCCTTGAACTGGAAATGCCAGAGGGTAAACATGGGGACCATCCAGTGGTGCAGTTTGGTCATCTTAGACCCTGGACTTCCTGGCCTTACAGGCCCCCCTGTAGACGGCCATGTATATTACTTCATTTGTGAAGCACCCGATGCATTTTCTCCCTGCCCTTCACCATCCCACGCTTGCTTCTCCGTTCTTGATACATTAGAGCAAAAAACAAACAAGAGGTGATCTGCCAACCCAGATTTAAAAAAAAAAAAATTGCTCTAACCGTGCACTTTCACATTTTAAACACACATAAATCATGACACCAGCAATAAAAAGGAGTTTGCTTCTGCTCCCCTGATACTAAACACGTTTACCAGGAATAAGCACCATTTTGTGATAGAAAAGGATAATATATTTTAAAGTGGAAATAATAAAACAAGCATGCATATGCCCGGTCTGCTATCCCTTGCCTATAAAATGTCTTTAAAATTAAGGCGAATCCGCCATGGTCAGCCCCAGCTGTGCCACTGAGGCACAGTTCTGCCGCTGAACCATGTTCCCTCCCTACTGGAAACCTTGGTATTCTTCTGAAGCGTCCACAATGCAAAGGATGGAAATGAGAGGCAGTGTGGTATAGTGGTTAGAGTGCTGAGCCCAGAGGGCCTTGATTTCAAATCTCTACTCAGCCGCAAAGCTGCTCACTGGGCACTTTCAGCCCTGCCTACCATGCATGTTTATGATGAGGATAAAAGCAAGGAACCCAAGAGCTTTGGAGGAAGAGCAGGGCGCAAGTCAGATAGATAGAAATGCCAGGCCTGCTGTCCCAAAGAGACATTTGCCCTCTGCAACGTAAAATGTGCAGCTGTTGAGGGTGCTTTATGGGGGCACTCTCACTTCACGTGGCGTGATGGTGAGACTCCGCAGGGCTGGTGACCAAGCACCCTGCATGGACTGTGCACACTCCTGCTGGGGATACTTCCCAGAATGTTTTGCAACACAGACAGCGGGGCACATGAGTGTTCTCTGGCAGACTTTGACGTGGGAAGGTGCTCTGAAGCTAGAAAGCTTGGAAGCCACCAGGAGGGTGTCTCCATGAGTGATTTACTCCGAGCTGGCTGTGTGGAGGTCGTTTGGGATACATGACATGGTGGCCATCCAGCAGCCACCCCAGAGCTTATCACGGAAAAACTGGGTTTCCTGAGGCTGCCTAAAGTCCGATTCTTTTCCTTAAGTCAGGTTCTCCATGGTACAGCTGTTGTGCGCCCCAACCCCCACATTGACCTCAGGTATGCTAGCCCTGCCCAGGGGTGTGCCTTTCACCATGACCCCGGTCAAGGGGCGTTTCCTGTCCCTGTGTTTCCCAGCACAAACCAGTTAGTGTCTACTCAGAAGTAACTCCCATTGTGGTTAATGAGGCTTTTTTCCAAAATGCACACTCCCGTGAGGTTCCCATAAATCAAAATAATGCATTTAGGAGCTTTAATGTCAAAGCTTCGAAGCTTCGATTGATCGCAACACGGCAGGGAGAATGCTGTATTCTTTGTTGCTTTAAAGAAGTAAGTAACGGGGGTGGGGGTGGAGAGGAGATTGTTTGAGCTTCAGCAGGTTCAAGGCAGAGAGAACACTCTGTTCTTGTAATTATTGTTGCTTTAAGGGAGTAAGTAATGGGGAGGAAGAGAGGGAATGTGATTTTATTAACGGAGAAAGGGGGGAGAGCCTGGATGAGGGGGGAGCCTCTCTTACTGGTTGAGCAGCCCCTGCCAGTCAGATGACATTCACGCCAACCCTCGCCCCCACAAGGAAGTATATTCTGTGAGGCAATTTTTATTGCTGCGGAGAATCTGCTCATGGAGCCCTGCTCACAGCAAAGCCGATTCCTTTTTAAAAATCCAGTACGCCTCCATTAGCTTGTCCTTCCATTGTTGTGGAGAAACCCCACAGTTTTAATGCAACATTCTGAAGATTCTTTCAGTTGTGATGAAAAAAGGAAGCTCAGCAGTTCCCAGCTTACTTGTATTCCATGGAAGAATCTTGGTGAATTTAAGCTACGGAAAGCTTGATGAGCAACCTTAACTCTTAAAAGTGGCACGATGATAGACTGTACTGCTGCTTGGAAGGGAACATCTCTTTCCCTAATGGACTGGGGCGTCTGTCTGCAGCAGCTAGCTGTAAATCAGAACTGTTTGGGGGCAGCTTCGCTTCTTGGATGGGTGTTGATGCATCTTGACTGAACATTCCTACCATGCGCTTGTTAGGAGATAGATCTGCAGTTATGATCCACACATTTGCCTGGCATTCACACATGCTACATTTTCTCTGTATGATCTAAATCTTCCATCACAGATATACAAAAGAATTATTCGTGAGCTAGTGGTTACTAGAAATTTCCATGGAAGAAATCTGCCTGCACAATAACAGAATGCTTAATAAGTGTGGAAGTGGAGGCTGGTGGCTCTGATTGTGGTGGGACTATAATTCCATTCTGGGTTTTAGTCAGAACCAGCCAGAACACTAAAGGAGGTATCCAAAGTGCTGATTCCTATCCCCCCAATTGGATTCAGAACCTTGGATAGCTCCTTTAGAGTTCTGGCTGCTTCGAACTGGAACCCAGAATGGAATCAGAGCCCCACCGAAATCAGAGCCACCAGCCTCCACTGAAAGGTAGTGTAGCACAGTGTAGGTATTTATTGAGTGAGAGGAGAATAAGTGTTTACTGCATCTTAGCCTTGTGCTTTATAGGTCTGCGAGACCTGCTTGTAGAACAGTAATATCAGTGCACAACAATATGCAAAATATCTAAATGGCCACGTTCTCAAGTTGAATACAAGTTCAAGCATTGTGATCAATAGAAAACTGAAAACTCTTAACAGAAGAGTCATGGAAGAAGAAGTGGAGATCCCAGGATCTGAGGGTGAAGTGATGAAAGAGAATACTGAAAGTACCTGAGTGGTGGTGGAGGGTGATTAAATACAGTATATCAATCCAGGTTATTTATTTATTTCATTTCTATACCGCCCAATAGCTGAAGCTCTCTGGGCGGTTCACAAAAGTTATAAAAAGCAAACCACTTCCACTAGAAAAAAATTAAGAGCATGTTAGTTGTAAGGTACTACTGATGACAACGTTTGACTCCTGGTATCTTCTATTCCACTGAAATTATCTATAAGACAATGAGTAGTTTCCCTTATCAAAACCTTATCCTCACAGCATAGGTTTGGTTGCTAATTTTCAGTTAAGATTCTATTGGGTAACATTCTCACCGAATTCGTGATGAAAAGACAATGCTAGTGTGAATTCTTTTCTGAAAAGATAAGCATTCCTTTGCTAATAAATTCATATATTTACCTGTAAACTAGGGCTGTGCACCGCCTTGTTACGAAGCCTGAATAACAAGGTGAAGTGGGCTTAGGCGGAACAAAATCCTGGTGATACAAGGCGGGTCAGAGCAGTACCAAGGCACCCCGGGGCAAAGCGCCCCCGCCCCCCCCATGAAGCGCCTCCTCTGCCTCGTATATTTGGAGCTCTACTTAATGCCTGAGCAGTCCAGACAAGCTGTCTCCAAAATGTATCAATTTCTGAATGCTCATATGGAGGGTATGGGGGGGGAGAGGGGAGGCAAGCGGACGCGGGAAGGTGGGGGGAGGCGGGAAGGCGGGAAGGCAAGTGCAGGAGGAGGAGGAAGCGTGCTTTGGCAGATAGGAACTCAGCCAGAACCGACGCCAGCAGTCTCCAGAGAGAGAGAGGTGGAGGAAGGCGGTATATATACTTTGGTGAAAGGCTGCGTTCGGTCATTGCGCTAGCTGTGCCTTTGGGAGAGGGCTGGTGTGGATAGATGATTGTGTGTGCACATGCCTAGGAGTTGCTCCTTCAATTCATTTGATTTTGATCACCATTAGGCTTTCCTCAAAATTTAAATTAAAAGGAAACAGCTTAGTTGTACTGGGAGCATTTCCTCACTCCATGATACTCTGTCCCCTTTGAGATGATGTCTTTTGCAGCACCTCTTCCAGCCGCCCTCTCCTATTTCCTTCTGCCTCCAACTCGTTTGTCATTTGTATTTGATTAGATTCATCTTTAATCTCTAAGATTCATCTTTCCATAATTTTTCAAACTAACATAGCTTTTCCTCGCTTGTTGCTGCTACGCTCTCCCCTCCCCTGCCATTCCTGTGTTTGTCTGTTTATCTCGATTTTGGACTCCGGAAAAGGCTGCATTTGTTGTTTAAGGTCGACTGTCACTTCTGCTTTCTCCGCTCTATTTCCTTGTCGTTTTTGTCTGTGTCTCTTTTAGATTTTTAAAAACTCAGTCTTATTTTGATTTTTAAAAGCAAACAGTGGCTTCTGAACATGTTCCTCCCCCCCACCGCCCCCTACCGCCCCCCACCGCCCCCCCCACCGTCATATTCAAGCATTTACTTTTATCTTTCTAAATTCTGAAAGAAAGGCATATTATAGCAACCTATGTAGTGTTTGTTCCCCCCCACCATTCTGAAGTGAACCATCTGATTAAAGAAGGGGGGGGTTAACATTCATTTGATTTCTGCTCTTATCTCACTGCCTGTGCTGTCCTGTATTTCTTGAAGTTATCCTGCCTTCCATAAAAGAACATGAAATGTAAAACAATAAAGACATCCGTCATTTGCTTAGGTAGTTCTGCTTTTCTTTAGCTATTGTGTGTCCGTGTGTGTGTGCGTGCTAGGTTGTAGTTCCACCAACACTATACGTCCAAATTTCAAGGCAGTGTTGAAAAAGCACGAGACACATAGTATTTATATTAATTACTTTCTTATTCCAATAGCAGTCCGCTGTGTGGCAAAGCAATCCAGTGCAATATGAAGCATCTTTGGGGTGTTGGCAGGGGCAAAGGTGGGGAGAAGTTACAGCTCTGTGCTTTGGGAGTTTTCCTGGGAAAAATCAAATTTCGCCTGAGCCTGGCACACAAGCCAGTGGGCCAAAGTGCCTGGAATTTGGCAAGTGGGATGCCCTTGAGGGAGGCTAGGAGGGGCCCAGGTGTTACGCATGTCTGTGTAAACAGGGAGAAGTTATGGCTCTTTGCTGAGTTTTTGTGGAAAAGCTCAAATTTCACCAGTGCCTTGCACACAAGCTGGTGGGCCAAACTGCCTGGGCTTTGGGGGGGGGGGGTGCAATGCCCTCTAGGGGGGCTGGGAGAGGCCAAGGTGTCACATGCATATGTGGAAACAGGGAGAAGTTACAGCTCTTTGCTTTGAGGGTTTCTGTGGAAAACATCCGATTTTAACTCCATGTAGCACAAAACTCACTGGGCCAAACTGTCTGAAATTTTGCAGGTGGCCTTCTCGACAGGGGGTTGGTCTCCAAATTTCATGCCTGTATCATAAAAATGGAAAATGTTATGACCGTTTGTATTTTCCCATGCAAGTCAATGGGAAAATGCCAAAAACGGGCAATCCAGATATCCAAATTTCGCTACGGATTCAGATCCGAGTCAGAGCAGGAGGGGTCCCAATTGGTCCAAAACAGATCGGGGTCACTTCAGACAATCCGAAGCGGCATCCAAAGCAGATTGGGGGGTCCATGCACAGCCCTTCTGTAAACTATGCTCATCATAGACATAGACATGGACTCATAGGGTTGGAAGGGGCCTACAAGACCATCGAGTCCAACCCCCTGCTCAATGCAGGAAGCCTGATTCCCAGGTGGTCTCCCATCAAAGTACTAACCAGGGCTGACCCTGCTTAGCTTACGAGACCAGCCAAGATTGGGCGCATCCAGCTACGGCCTTCCTCCAGGTGCCTTCCCCAAGGAGGCTCAGAAGGTGGTAACAACAGACAGGGCCTTCTTGGTGGTGCCCCCCCAATTCTGGAATGATCTCCCCAACAAGGCCTGCCTGGTGCCAGCACTGTTATCTTTTCAGCACCAGTTTAAGACCTTCCTCTATTCCCAGGCATTTGGCAACATAGCATAGGTTTTTAATCAGGTCATGCACTATCGTTTGGATCTGTCTCTGTGTGTGCATCTGCTCTGTTTATGTTTGTGGCTAAGCTGTTTTTATTTTATGCATAATACTGTTTTTTTAAGGTTTTTAATCTTTGTAACACGCCCAGAGAGCTTTGGCTATCAGGTGGTATGGAAATGTAATAAATGGAATGAATGCAGTAAAATATACCACAATAAGCTGTTGCCTTTTGGTGCTGTTAAATCTTACTGTCATGCCAACTATGCTACCTTCCTCTGCATTATCTTAAACAATTTACTAGTTTGGGGGATAGTTAATATGTCTTAGAGTACTAGGCCACTGTGGTTGCCTTTACCGTGTATCATGCTGCCCTCATTCAAATCTATGGTGTAGCCACTTTTGGAGTACCGTGCAACGTTCTGGTCACCGCACTTGAAAAAGGGTTTTGCAGAGTTCAAAAAAGTGCAGAAAAGGACAGCCCAAATGACCAAGGGGCTGGAGCAACTCCCCTATGAGGGAAGATTACAGTGTCTGAGATTGTTTAGCTCAGTAAAACATGTATGGGGAGACATGACCGAGGCCAGAACAAGGCCAGAACAAACGAGGCAGAGAAAGAGGAGTTTTTCTCCCCGTCTCAGGATACTAGAACCTGGGGTCATCCCATGAAGCTGAATGGTAGGAGATGTAGGGCAGATAAAAAGAAGTCCTTCACACAGTATATAGTTAAACCATGGAATTCACTACCAAAGATGCAATGATGGCCACCAATCTGGATGGGTTTAATAGGGGATTTGACAAATTCATGGAGGATAAAGCTATCAATGGCTACTAGTCAGGATGGTTATATACTGACTCCAGTATCAGAGGTGGTAAGTCTATGTACACCAGTTGCTGGGGAACATGGCAGGAGGCGCTGTTGCCTTCCTGTCCTGCTTGTGGGTTTTCCTTGGGCAGATGGTTGGATGCTATGTGAACAGAAATCTGGACTAGGTAGGCTTTTGGTCTCCTTAATGTTCTAAAATAACGATAGGAAAAAAGCTCTCATTGCCACTAATGGGAGCTTTTTTCCTTATCACTCTGCAGTTCAGCAGGACACCTTTTCATTGGGATTGCTGCTGGAGACCGAAGGCTTAAACCTCCCTTCCTGCAGTTCCAGTGGACATTTTCCCCACCCATGCCAATTTTTTAAAGAAGTCTGACATGGCTGCACATCACGCTATTAACGTTACATATAGTTAGGCCTGTTGATAATAGCTTTCTTTGGTGTCTGTAAGGACCATACATGAATTTACCAAAGTTGCCAGCAGCTAAAGCTAAAGGAAGGCTTGAGGCTGGGTGTGACTATGCTTATATGCCCCTTTGCTCTGTGAAAAAATTTTAAGCACTCAAGACTGCTTTCCTGAAGATACAACTGTAATCCCAGATCATAAGACATATGTCTGATCTGTTCAGATAAAATGCCCAGACTCAGTGCTGATGATCTGTACAGAGATAGTTTGTGCACTGCTTGTTTGTCAGAGCAAGATAACAAACTGTCAGATGCCAGTGGGCTAATTGCATATTGATAAGGCAATGTCAGGACTTCAGGATTGTTTTACACGCTGACATTGATCTCTCTCTGAACTGTGATAAGAGATCCCTTCTGTACCAGGCACTATTACTGAATAAAAGAGTACAACCAACCCCAAGGGAAGGAGCTGTTAGGGACAATGGTTGAGTGTGCAGACCCTCGGTTTTCTCCCTTAGCAGTAAACACATAGAACAGGGTTAGGCGCCCTTTTCTGACGAGGAGCTCTTTAGTCAGTTCAGGCATAGCTCCGAGGCCAAGGCGTACATGACTACGTGTACCCCACTGGTATATTTTTCTTGAAGAATTCTGAGCCGAGCCCCAGCTCCATGCCTCTTGCAGTGTCTGATGCCTCGCTAAACCTGTTCTCCACCCTCATTTAGTCTAGCGTGACGTCACTCCAGCTCTGCAGCAATCTTCTCAAAGTGGATCAGGACCCAGCAACACAACAACAACTTTGTAAACAGCCCTTTGTATAATATAAAAGAACATAAACAAGGAACTCATGGTGTTTGTAAAAAAAAATGTGACTCTTTAGAAGTAATTCAAAAGGAAACCTGCCTATTAACCTGTCTCAAGGGTTCAGGGCGCAATCCAATGGCTGCTAGGCAGCATCTAGACAGACATAGGATAGGGCGGTTCCCTGAGAACTGACTCCACTCCCTTCCGCGCTGCCTTGTAGGCAGTGTGGAACGGCCCCGTGCTCCGTGCTCCGCGTAGGAGTGCGGAGCTGTGAAAACAGGGCGTTCCTGGGGGCGTGCCAGGGTGGGGAGGGCAGAAGTGCCATTCCGACGCTTCCTATGCATCCGGCATCCCCCCCCCATCTCTGACTTCCCGCAGCTAGACAGCTGAAATCAGCTGTCCAGCCTTGAATGCAGGGCAGCTGAAGCGCGGACGGGACGATCCCCTCCACGCTTCTCCTGCCCTGCATTGGATAGGCGGCCGCCTCCGAGCTTGGAGGCAGCCGCCTATCCTGATAGGATGGTGCCCTCCGGGTCTTACAGAGAGGAGAAAGCAAGCTTCTTCCACACTGCATTTTGGTAACTGCTGAAAATGGTGGCCACTCCCTATCTCACTCCTTTACTGAGCATGTGCAGGAATACTCCCCGTTTGGGGTTTTTGTCCCTCTGCCTCATAGCATCAGCTGTATTGTGCCACACACTTCCCTGCCTCCTACTACCCCCAGCAATGCCCAGTTTGACCACATGTTGTCACGTGTTGTGGCAGTCCTTACGGAAAGCGGAGGCAAAGGCACAGAAGCAGTAGCAGCCCGGTGCCTTAAGTCGAACTCTATCCTGAGAGTGCACTTTTCTCCCTCCCTCACAATACTAGAACCCAACAGGGTCATCCCATGAAACTGATTGGTGGGAGATCCAAGACAGACAAAAGGAAGGGCTTCTTCACACAGCACAGAGTTAAACTATGGAACTCACTTCCACAGGATGTAGCGATGGCCACCAGTTTGGATGGCTTTAAAAGGGGATTGGACAAATTCCTGGAAGAAAAGGCTATCCATGGCTACTAGTCCTGATGGCTCTATGCTGCCTCCAGTATCAGAGGCAGTAGGCCTATGTAGACCAGTTCCTGGGGAACATGGGCGGGAGGGTGCTGTTGCACTCATGTCCTGCTTGTGGGTTTCCCATGGGCAGCTGGTTGGGTTCCCAGTCGACAGCTGGTTGGCCACTGTGTGAACAGAATGCTGGACTAGATGGACCCTTCGTCTGATCCAGCATGACTCTTCTCATCTTCTTAACAAGAGAGGGAGGGCAAGTTAACTTAAAGAGCCTCTGTCCGATATTATATCCCTTCCAATTGTAGTGCTGACTTATTTGGTGCAGTGCCTATATTTTCTCATGATGTACCTGTCTGATTTTATTGCCTTCCCTTACTTTTATCACTCTCCCTTTGCCAAATCTTACAAGATACATCAATCTTGATGTGGCTTGAACGTCTCCGGCTCTATTTAACCGGGTGCCAGTTGATGGGTTATGACCTCTCTTCCAGTGCAAGCTATTCTGCAGCAGCCAATCAAGTTTTTGATACATCCTTGTTTCTTTTTTTATCTACCTTGAGGCCAATATAAGGGTCTGCATGTAGAAGAAAGCTGATTTCAGCCTCGTGTGTCAGGCTCAGTCCACTAAATTACCTTCACTATCACCAGTGATCCAATGGTACTTAGGAATAAGGTAGAAAAAGTTGACTGGAGAAAGTAGTGATGGAATCGGGGCCAGCGTCAAGGGTAGGCACGGTTGAGCACCTGCCGAGGGCCCACACCCTGGTAGGGGCCCGCCGACAAGAGTCCCCTGGACTTGCTCCTCTTCTTCATTATGGCGACCTGCTGGTTCACCTCCTTCTCGCTGTGGCCCAGACAAGGGAGGTGGCGAGGAGGCAGGGAGAGCAGGAGATGCCACTGCCTGCTTCCTCTAGGGCTGTGCAAAGCAGCAAACCTTGAGCTCACCTAAGTTCTCCACATTCCATGTCAAAGCTTGTTCCAACTTGAGTCCATATCAGATTATGAGCTTGCTTGCTTGCTTGCTTGCTTTCTTGCTTGCTTTCTTGCATGGAAATCCATATGTATTTCCATGCAATGTATGTATTGCCCCCACAACAAACAGTTCTGAAGGTAGAAAGCCAGCAGGGGATGGGGGCTACCTGGTATATTGCATTGAGTGCCACATGTACGACTGTCTACCTGCTGGACGGAAGTCGTGGGCGTGTGCTCAGTGTAATGAGCTCCTGGCTCTCAGGGAACAATGTCCTTCCCTGGAGGCCAAGGTTGCTGACCTGGAGAAGCTAAGAGAGGCAAAGAGGTTGGTGGATGAGACCTTCAGGGACCTATTAGTGGTGTCCCACTCCCGGGGTGACAGCTCCTCTGCTGTCATGGAGAATGCGGGTCTCGGGAAAGGAGGGCATCATTCTGAGGGAGAGGGAAACAATCTTTTAGAAGGGGCCCATTCCTCAGAAGATGAACAAATATCTTCTTGCACCAACGATGTGTCTTCAGGGGGAGGGGGGCTTGTGGTAGTGGGAGATTCTGTCATTAGACACATAGACAGCTGGGTTTGTGATGGGCGTGTAGGCCGCATGGTGAATTGCCTGCCTGGTGCGAAGGTTGAGGATAACACACGCCATCTGCATAGCTTGGTAGATAGTGCCGGGGTGGAGTCAGTGGTCGTGGTCCATGTTGGTACCAACGATGTGGGAAAATGTAGTCATGAGGTCCTGGAAGCCAACTTTGGTTGCTAGGTGGGAGGTTGAAATCCAGGACCACCAAGGTGGCTTTCTCGGAAATGCTACCTGTTCCACATGCAGGGCCAGCTAGACAAGCGAAGCAGAGGAGTCTCAATGCGGGGATGAGACGGTGGTGCAGGGAGGAGGGGTTCAGATTTGCTAGGCACTGGGAAATGTTTTGGGACAAGCCCGGCCTGTACAAGAGGGATGGGCTCCACTTGAACCAAAATGGAACCAGACCGCTAGCACTAAACATAAAAAGGATGTCAGAGCAGCCTTTAAACTAAACCCTGGGAGAAAGCCAATAGGAGCTGGGAAGCATCCGGTTCAGGTTAAATCATCCCAAAGGGATGAAGATGAAAATGTTTTTGATTGCCCAAATGTAGAAGGGGAGGAAATAGACCAGGAGTACATGGTAGAACATAATAGTCAATCAAAGGGGCCAACGTCCCATAGCAAAAGATGCACATGCCAGAGGGATCTGGGGAGAGATAGCATGTATAGGTGTTTCTATGCAAGTACTAGAAGCCTCTGAGCCAAAATGGGAGAGTTGAAGTGCTTGGTTTTAAAGGAAAACCTGGGTATAGTGGGCATTACAGAAACTTGATGGAGCAGAGAGAACCAGTGGGACACAGTAATCTCTGGATATAAATTCTATAGGAAGGACAGGGAAGGGTGTCCTGGGGGAGGTGTTGCCCTGTACGTCAAAAAGGGCATAGTGTTGAGCTGACTAGAACACCTAACAAGGGTAGACTCTTCCGCAGAAGCACTGTGGATGACAATACCAGGCTCCAAAACTAATTTAGTGCTAGGAACATGCTATCGTCCCCCAGACCAGAATGCTCAGAGTGACCTTGAAATGGAAAACGAAACCAGGGAGACCTCCAAACAAGGAAGTGTTGTAACAATGGGCGACTTCAATTACCCCCACAATGATTGGATAAATGCATGTTCCAACCACGACAAAGAGGTTAAATTTCTCAATGCCCTAACTTATTGTGCCCTAGAACAGTTGGTCATTTATTTATTTATTTATTTATTTATTGCATTTATACCTCGCCTTTTTCCCTCTTGCAAGGAACCCAAGGCGGCTTACATTATCCTCCTCCTCTCCATTTTATCCTCACAACAACAACCCTGTGAGGTGGGTAGGGCTGAGAGTCTGTGACTGGCCCAAAGTCACCCAGTGAGCTTCCATGGCTGAGTGGGGACTAGAACCCGGATCTCCCAGCTCCTAGTCCAACACTCTTGCCACTACACCACACTGGCTCATGGAACCGACCAGAGGGGAGGCGACCTTGGGTTTAATCCTAACTGATGTCACCCAGAACCTAGTACAAGATGTAAATGTTGTTGAACCAGTTGGAAAGAGTGATCTCAGTGCTATCAGATTTAATATATATTTAAGTGGAAAATTGCCCGGGATTAACAACACAGTCACATTTGACATCAGAAGAGGAAACTTCCCTAAAATGAGGGAACTGGTGAAGTTAAAAGAGGGAGTCAAGAGGATTTGTTGTTGTTGTTCAGTCGTTCAGTCATGTCCGACTCTTCGTGACCCCATGGACCATAGCACGCCAGGCCTTCCTGTCCTGCGCTCTCTCCCGGAGCGTGCTCAAGTTCATATTCATTGCATCGGTGATGCTATCTAGCCATCTCATCCTCTGCCGTCCCCTTCTCCTTTTGCCTTCAAAACCACAATAATAGAAGCCCAGCTAAAATGTATACCACAGGTTAGGATAAGTATCACCAAGTCTAAGAGGTCGCCGGCATGGTTAACAAGCAGTGTTAAGGGAGCTAGTAGAGAGAAGAGAGCTTCCTTCAGAAAATGGAAGTCTTGCCCAAGTGAGGAAAGCAAAAGGGAGCACAAGCCTGCACAAAGGCCATGCAAGCAGACAATAAATGATGCAAAAAAGCGTTTTGAAGAGCATATTGCTAACAACATCAACAATAAACAATATTGCTAACAACAATAAAGAATTCTTTAAATATATCAGAAGCAGAAAACCAGCTAGGGAGGCAGTTGGACCATTGGATGACAATGGAGTTACAGGAGTACTGAAGGAGGACAAGGAGATTGCAGAGAAGCTGAATGAATTCTTTTGATCCATCTTCACTGCAGAAGATATAGGACAGTTACCTGTGCCTGAACTGATGTTTTCAGGAAGGGAGTCTGGGAACTGAGGCAAATAGTGGTGACGAAGTTCTCAACCTTATTGATAAATTGAAAGCAAATAAAGCACTGGGCCCATATGGTATCCATCCTAGAGTTCTCAAAGAACTGAAATATGAAATTGCTGATCTTCTAACCAAAATATGCAACATGTCCCTAAGATCAGCCTCTATCCCAGAGGACTGGAAGATGGCCAGTGTAACACCAA
Source organism: Heloderma suspectum (assembly GCF_057233095.1). Classification (NCBI taxonomy): domain Eukaryota; kingdom Metazoa; phylum Chordata; class Lepidosauria; order Squamata; family Helodermatidae; genus Heloderma; species Heloderma suspectum. The sequence goes on along the minus strand of NC_139460.1, from coordinate 324,196,717 downwards.
TTTTCAAAAAGGGATCCAGGGGGGATCCTGGAAATTACAGGCCCGTTAGCTTAATGTCTGCTCCGGGTAAATTGGTTGAAGGCATTATTAAAGATAAAATTTGTAAGCACATAGAAGGACAAGCCCTGCTGAAAAAGAATCAACGCAGCTTCCGCAAAGGTAAGTCCTGTCTCGCTAACCATTTAGAGCTCTTTGAGAGTGTCAGTAAACATGTAGACAGGGTGATCCTGTAGACATTGTTTACTTCGACTTCCAAAAGGCTTTTGACAAAGTCTCTCACCAAAGACTCCTCAGCAAACTTAGCAGTCATGGAATAAGAGGAGAGGTCCTCTTATGGATCAGTAACTGGTTAAAGAACAGAAAGCAGAGAGCAGGAATAAATGGTAAATTCTCCCAATGGAAGGATGTAAACAGTGAAGTCCCACAGGGATCTGTATTAGGACCAATGCTTTTCAACCTGTTCATAAATGATCTGGAATTAGGAGTGAGCAGTGAAGTGGCCAAGCTTGCGGATGACACCAAATCATTTAGGGTGGTTAAAACAAAAAGGGATTGTGAAGAGCTCCAAAAGGATCTCTCCAAACTGGGAGAATGGGCATCCAAATGGCAAAGGCGGTTCAATGTAAGCAAGTGTAAAGTGATGCACGTTGGGGCAAAAAATCCCAACTTCAAGTATAGCCTGATGGGATCTGAGCTAGCAATGACCGACCAGGAAAGAGTTCTTGTGGTTGTGGTGGACAGCTCAATGAAGATGTCAACCCAATGTGCGGCCTCTGTAAAAAAGGCAAACTCCATGTTAGGCATAATTAGAAAAGGAAACTGAGAATAAAACTGCCAATATCAATGGAACAAGCTCCCCGAAGAGGTCCACCTGGCACCAACATTATTATCTTTTCGGCGCCGGGTTAAGACCTACCTCTTTTCCCAGGCATTTGGCAGCACATGATGAGTTTTAATCGGTCCTTTATGTGTCTTTAGTTATGCCCGACAGTTCAAAGTTGTTGTTAGTTATACGTTGTTTGTGTATATTGTCTATGTGCTGTTATGTAAAAGGCTTTTAAAATTTTTATATTGTACTTAATGTTTTTACTTCTGTAAACCACACAGAGAGCTTCAGCTATGGGGCGGTACAGAAACAACAACAACAACAACAATAATAATAATAATAATACCATACTGCCCCTATACAAATCTATGGTGCGACCACACTTGGAATACTCTGTACAGTTCTGGTCACCACACCTAAAAAAGGGTATTGTAGAGCTGGAAAAAGTGTACAAAAGGGCAACTAAAATGATCAAGGCGCTGGAGCATCTCCCCTATGAGAGAAGGTTACAACAACTGGGATTGTTTAGCTTTAAAAAAAAAAGAAAGGAGGGTAAGGGGAGACATGATAGAGGTGTACAAAATTATGTATGGTGTGGAGAATGTGGAGATGGAGACATTTTTCTCCCTCTCTTAAAATACTAGAACCCAGGGTCATCTACGAAGCTGATTGGTGGGAGATTCAGGACAGATAAAAGGAAGGGCTTCTTCACACACTGTATAGTTAAACTATGGAACTCGCTACCACAGGATGTAGTGATGGCCACCAATTTGGATGGCTTTAAACGGGGGTTGGCTTTAAACCAGAGTCAGTGAGCCTATGTACACCAGTTGCTGGGGAATATGGGTGGGAGGGTGCTGTTGTGCTCGTGTCCTGTTTGTGGGTTTCCCTTGAGCAGCTGGTTGGCCACTGTGTGAACAGAATGTTGGACTAGATGGACCCTTGGTCTGATCCAGCACGGCTCTTCTTATGTTCTTATGTTCTCCAGAGGACAGCATCTAGGGATAAATAAAATTATCAGGGAAGGCAGGGGAAGAGGGAACCTGCACAAACTATGGCTTGTCTGTGCATCTGAAATACAAATCATGGTTTGAAATCTAAACAATGGTTAGTGCAAACCATGGTTTGGCATTACATCGAAATCGCCTGTTTTAAATTCCCATTTAAAAACAACTCTTTTAAAGCTGGGTTCCTTGAACATTTTAAGGCAAACAGAAGCACCGGTTTAAATAATCCAGGTATTAATAATCCAATTCTCCAAAGGCACTCTTAAGCTTGCCACAGAGGCTGAGGTCTGGTCTTTATGTCATTTTTAGCATCTGAAATATACTTGAAACAGCCTTTGATCTGGGCACTTAGCCAATTCTTTGGTGCTCCCCCTGGTCTCTTTCTAAGTGGAGGAGAAAGGTCAGGAGCCTTTCCTTGCTGCAAAACCTGTTTTATTATGTTATTAAGTCAGAACAGCAGGGTGGCCATAGTTAAAGTTCTGGCCAGCTGTATTCCTTAAAAGAGTGCTTTTCCATCGCTTGGGAGTCATAGAAGAGGGAGTTGGGGGAAGCATCTCAGCTGAGCCCAAAGCAAACAGCACAGCAAAAATCAAACCAAAACCCCAACCTGAAATCTAGGGCTGTGCACTGCCTCAGCCCGAAGCCCGAGTTCCCAGCTGAGCTGAAGTGGGGCACTTTGGGCCACTTCGTGCTGCTTCCGAGGAGAGGCGGAGGGGGCACATAGCGACGCGTAGCGGATTGTGTCACTCCAAAGCACTTCAGTGGCGCTTCGGAGTAATCGAGAAGCTCAGCTGCCCCTCTGCTGTTGCCCAGCTCCTCACCTGGGCCCTTGGGACGTGCACCGGCAGCTGTCGTCCTGTTCCAGGGAGTTGCCATTTTTAAAATGGTGCAGGATCTATTTCCGGAAATATAGGGAGTTGCCATTTCAAAAACAGAACTCCCTGAAACAGAAAGGTGGCTGCCTGCATGCATCCCAAGGGCTTGGGTAAGGAGCTGGGGGCTTGTGGGGCGCGGGCAGGCCGAGGTGGGATTTCGTCATCCAAATCCTGCTTTGGCTGCAGAGGCCCAAGTGGGCCGGGAGGGGAGCGGGGAGCAAATCAGCCTGAAGTGAATCAGGCCTGCCTCAGAAGCCCCAAAGCGGCCTCCAACGTGGATCAGCAGCGGGTGGGGGAGGTCCCTGCACAGCTCTACTGAAATCTACATATATTGGAAAGAATTGGAACGAACTTTATCATGAATGACATATAAAGGCTGAAGAGACTGAAAGAACTGGGCGTGTTTAGCCTGGAGAAGACCGAGGGGAGGTATGACAGCGCTCTTCGAGTACTTGAGAGGTTGTCACAGACAGGAAGGCCAGGATCACTTCTCAGTCATCCCGGAGTGCAAGACACGGAATAATGGGCTCAAGTTCCAGTGTTGCAGAACTCAAGAGGCAGAGAGACCACGGAGTGAAGGAAAAAGAGTTTTTCTTTATTTAACGCACGGGCTTTATGGCTGGAATCACTTCCAAAGAGCCAAAAGCCCCGATTTACATCAGCAAATTGTTTTTATAGACATTATGACACATATGCAAAATCTCCCCCGCCCCTTTCTGTGTGGGTTTGCAGTATTCAGCATTTCCTCTCCTAGCACCATTGTTTATAATACAAGAAATTGGTTATAGGGTAGCCATGATAAGCAGAGAACAGCAGAGAACATGATATGGCTGCTACATCAGGAAGCCAGATTCCGGCTGAACATCAGAAAAAACTTCCTGACTGTGAGAGCAATACGACAAGGGAGCCAGTTCCCTAGGGAGGCGGTGGGCTCTCCCGCACTGGAGGCCTTCAAGATGAGGCTGGACAGCCACCTGTCAGGGATGCTCTGACTTGGATTCCTGCACTGAGCAGGGGGTTGGACTCGATGGCCTTGTAGGCCTCTTCCAACCCTACTGTTCTATGATTCTGTGAAAGGCTGGGCATGGGCCGTGGCAGGCACAAGGTCTCTGCTTCAAGCGCTGTCATCTCAATTTAAAATCTTTGTATCAGGGCTGGGCAGGACTACTCTGCCCAAGGCAGAGCCACCCTTAGACAGCATAGATTGCTCTGGGCTCTATGGGCCAATGATCCCGGGGCGGTTTCAAGGGTCGGCATGGTCAGGCACTGGCCAAGGGCCCACGCCCCAGTAGGGGCCCAGTGCCAAGAGCCCCCAGATTTGCTTCTCCTCTTCACTATGGCAATGTGCTCGTTCACCTGCCTCTCGCTCTGGCCCAGACAACAGTGCTGCTTGTAACAATATGAAAGAACTACTGGGCTCAGCCTGAATGTGGAACACAGGAATCTGCCTTAAACTGAGTTAGACCCTTGGTCCATCTAGCCCAGTGATATCGACACCAACTGGCAGCAGCAGCTCTCCAGGGTTGCAGGCAGGATTCCTTCCTAGTCCTACCTGGATCGGACATGGGGCCTTTTGCAGGCAAAGCAGGTGCTCTGCCACCAAGCTGCAGCCCCTCCCTTACAGCACCCGACATTCCCATGCAGTCTCCCACCCAAGTGCTAACTGGGCCTGACCCTGCTTAGCTTCCCAGATCAGACCAGTTCCTGTGCTTCTTGGGAGGAGCCAGGAAGGAGCTCAGGACAACACCCACTGTTTTCTGGCCTGGGGAGAGAGAGGCCACAGTCTCGCAGAGCTCTTTAGAAAACCCTCTTGTTGCAATCGAACTTAAAAGTTTATTTATAAAGCAAAGGGTCGGACTGTGTAAGGCTTTAAGACGGGTGAGAAGGCGGAGCAGGAGATGTCATCGTCTCCCTGCTCGCTGGGTCTCTCTCTGGCAAGCAAGCAAGCGGTAGCACTGAGGAGAAAAGGGATGCAGCTGGTGACAGTGGGGGTGAGGGGGGATATTCACTGAGGGAGGGGGCCATGGGAGATGTCTTGCCCAAGGGCCCTCAAAGCCTGGAGCCGCACTGCAGTTATCTCTCTTGCCTCGCTTCCACACTGGAGCCCTTTAGCACTCGGCATTAACACACAGTACAATGCAACTGAGAAAAGATGGAGCCCCCCCCCCACTGCCCCTGAAATGAGTGTCCCCTCTCCAGCCTCTCACGATCTTCAAAGCCCAGGAGACAAGGGATGCAGACCGTTTGGGGATGAAGCATCTGGTATTTTCTGGGATAACGCCCAAAACGGCATCGAATTTTGCAGGAGGTCGCAAAGCCCCTCTGGGATGCACCCTCAGGTGTGGTGCTCAACCTGCCTGGGGCAGCTAGAGCCCAGAAGGATGGGACCCCCACCACCGCCGAAGGAGCGCGGGGAGTCGTGCGCGTGCTGTTTCTGCTTTTGCGAGATGCGGCAGCGACAGTAGCCCTGTAACTGGGAAGAATAACTTCTGTGGCTGATGGAAAACATTTGGGTGGACGGGGTTTCGAAGACAGGCAGGTGCAAGTCTGCCAAAGCCGTTTCAGCTGCGCAGAACTGGCAGGGGGCGGCAGAGCTGGTCTCTGTGCCGCTGCCAGACCCTTTGCTTTAGAGCCGACAGAGCTGCAGCAGTCGCCTCGCTTTAGTAGCCTTCTGCGAACAGGCTGTGGCCAGCTGGATCGCCAGCAGAGGTACTGGATGCCCGCAAAGAAAAGCAGTTGAGTCTTTTGCAGATATTGTGGAGGATGCCGGGATTCAAATCTCCTGCTTCGCCATGCTGGGGGAGAAGCTTCACCTGGTGAACTTTTGCTTGTCAGGCAGCCATTAAAGCAGGGGCAAGGAGCCTCAGGCCCAGAGGTGGCTCTATATTTGGGGCAGATGGGGCAGTGACCCCCTGCCTGTCCCCCACCCCACGACCAGGTACATTTCCTCCACTGCTTCCAAGTGCCACACGTGCTCGTCCCCTGGGCTCCTCCGGCGATCTTAGTAGAATATTGAGCATCTGCCCTCTCCTCCGCCCTACCAGCCCCACCAGCCACCAGCTGCCACTGCCAGGGCCTGGGTCCCAATTCAGCCCTCCATGATGCCTCAAGGCCCCACCCCCTTTCTCTGGCCCCATCCCTTCCCCCTGAACTCATATAACTTGGTGGTTTTCCAGCTTTTGTGTAGTTTTTTCTGCATTCCGAAAGGTTGAAATGCCTCTCCTAAGGCTTGCTTCCTCACAGGAAGCACTGTAAACTACAATATGCTGGTAATTTGGGGGTAATTTTTTCTTTCGCCTTGCCCCTTTGGCCCCACCCATCACTGGTATGTGGCCCCCGAAAGGATCCCCAAAATGGAATTTGGCCCTTGGGATGAAAGAAATGCTGCACAGAATTAAAGGCACAGAAGCCCTGCCCAGAAGTGGTGGGCGGGGGGGGGCGGGATTGGCAAACTTACTTTGGGATGAATCATTTCAGCTCCCACTAAGCCCCCAATTTTAAGGCTGATTGCTGGGATTAAGGTCAGACCATTGTGGCAATGGCAGGGGGGAAGGGGAAGTGAATCATCAGTGATTCTTTGAGGGATTTTCTACATGAGGCTTTTAACCCATACCTTTACCAAGGCTTCTTCTTTCAGATTCTTTGAAGGATTAAGATCTGCTCCTTTACATGTGTTCTTTTCCCCCCGGAGTATTTTCCCTCTCTTCCTTTCTATATGTTCTATTACACAACCACTGGGTGGCACTGTGGCATTGAGGACTTGCACAATTACACTAAGTTTCTATAATGCCATTCAGAAAAAGTACTAGACTTTCCTCATTAGGGGAACAACTGCAATAATGGTTGCAAAGCACAGGAGAGGTCCTGGAGGATGACGATGTCATGTAAAGGACCCGCAAACTACCGTGAGCGAGGAATGACGAGTACACAGTAAAAGCCTCATGTAGAAAGGCTCTGAGTGTGCCCAAGAGGAGCCCATGACACCCCCTCTACAGCAATCCACCTAACACATTACATTCCAATGGTCCATCCTGCTATGTGGAGAAGCAGGATTCCCCTCCCTTACTGTTCAGGGATGTGGAGAGGGCATGTATGTGCCCCTCCAGTTGGCATCGCAGACCGAACACATTCCTATGCTCTGTTTTTCAGCCATTATGTTTTATTGCATTCATTTTGCAGCCTCGGCCTGTTTCCACTTTCACATCCATTTCACTCTAGCAAAATAGCCTCCTGTTCCCTGCCACTCTGCTCCTAGGTTACATCTATGCTATGCAAGGCTTTATTTTTTTCAATCACATATCCGTTTCTGTCCAATGCAATTCAAATGCCTTTTCTGACTGACATTGCTGGAGTCTACACAGCACTATATCAATAACATAGATTAAACGTTAATCTATGCTCCATTTGTCCTAGAGATGAAAAGAAGGAGGGAGGGAGGCTTCACAGAATGCATTATCAGGCGTTGAAGAATTTAACTATTCATGACTGAAGGGGAAGTGGCTAACTGGGATGAATGACTGGGAGTTAATGAGAAAAGATGGTCTCCTGATAGCTGGGTATCTCTCTAGAGCGGTTGGAATGAAATACGCATCAGTGAGATCTCCCTATCATGGAACTTGCGTGGTAGAAAAGGCTGCACCTATTTGAATTTCTGCCTGCAGTTATGACACAGAGGAGCCTTGTTCCATTTTAAAAGATAACAACCCCACCTTTCAGCCCCAAACAGGTTCAAATGGCTCAGAACTGGACAGGTGACGATCCCCCAAACCCAATATTTTCTGTACTGCTTCTTCCCCTGTGGGACACATTTATTGTCTTGCTGGTAAATCCGCCTTGCACTTGGAGATGCCATGGGATTAGGTGTTTTAAAGGCTCAGTGAGAGAAGAGTGTGAAAATCTTTACTCTGCAGCTGAGATAAAATATTTGAATTAAGTGCCTTGGCTTCTGTCAGTAACATAGGCTCCTGGGCTGAACCGGTCGTAGTCGGGGAGCTAGCGTCCGCGTGGGGAGTTGCTGCGGCTTTGCGTAAGCTTCTGTCGGCACATATTTCAGGAGCCTGCTTGGATAGGGATACAAGGGGAAAGCCACGGCTTGAAACTGCCCCCTCCATCCATTATTGAAACAACCTTCTGAAGTGACCCTCGGCAGAAGCGTTCTGTCACAGAAAGAGAGCGCTAAAAAGAGAGTGCTGTGCAAAGATCGGCTTCTGAGCATTTGCTGAGACGGAGGCACCGATGATAACAGATTCCCGCAAACAACTGTGAATCCATATCTGGTTTTGGACAAAGCCAGCTGGAGACATAGCGATGCCAGATCGATGCCATTGTCATACAGCAGCCCAGCGGAGATTGGTGGCTCCGATTTCAGTGGGGCAGAGATTCCATTCTGGTTTTAGTTACAACCAGCCAGAAGTCTAAAGGAGCTATCCAAGGTGCTGAACCCTATCACCCAACTGGAACCAGCACCTCGGATAGCTCCCTCAGACTTCTGGCTGGTGTGGCTGTCTGATGAGGCTTTACAAGTAGCTCACGAAAGAAGGGAAGCGAAAAGCAAGGGAGAAAGGGGAAGATATACCCAACTGAATGCAGAGTTCCAGAGAATAGCAACACAAGAAGGCCTTCTTAAGTGAACAATGCAAAGAAATCGAGGAAAACAACAGAATGGGAACGACTAGAGATCTCTTCGAGAAAATCGGAGATCTCAAGGGAACGTTTTGTGCAAAGATGGGCATGATAAAGGACAAAGAAGGCAGGGACCTAACAGAAGCAGATGAGATTAAGAAGAGGTGGCAAGAATACACAGAAGAACTATACAGGAAAGATCTGAATGTCCCTGATAGCCATGATAGTGCGGTCACTGAACTTGAGCCGGACATCCTAGAGAGTGAAGTCAAGTGGGCCTTAGGAAGCATTAGTAACAATAAAGCTAGCGGAGATGACAGTATTCCAGCCGAGCTATTTAAAATCCTAACAGATGATGCTGTTAAAGTGCTGCATTCAATATGCCAACAAATCTGGAACACTCAACAGTGGCCACAAGACTGGAAAAGGTCAGTTTACATTCCAATTCCAAAGAAGGGCAACGCCAAAGAGTGTTCAAACTACCGCACCATTGCGCTCATTTCACATGCCAGCAAGGTGATGCTCAAAATCCTACAAGCTAGGCTTCAGCAGTATGCGAACCGAGAACTACCGGAAGTACAAGCTGGGTTTAGAAGAGGCAGAGGAACTAGAGATCAAATCGCCAACATTCGCTGCATCATGGAGAAAGCAAGAGAATTCCAGAAAAGCGTCTATTTCTGCTTCATTGACTACGCTAAAGCCTTTGATTGTGTGGATCACAACAAACTGTGGCAAATTCTTAAAGTGATGGGAGTACCAGACCACCTTACCTGTCTCCTGAGAAACCTGTACGAGGGTCAAGAAGCAACAGTAAGAACCAGACACGGAACAACCGAGTGGTTCAAAATTGGGAAAGGAGTACGACAAGGCTGCATATTGTCACCCTGCTTATTTAACTTATATGCAGAGTACATCATGAGAAATGCCGGGTTGGATGAATCAGAGGTCGGAATTAAGATTGCTGGGAGAATTATCAACAACCTCCGATATGCAGACGATACCACCCTAATGGCAGAAAGCGAAGAGGATCTCAAGAGCCTCTTGTTGAGGGTGAAAGAGGAGAGTGCAAAAGCTGGTTTGAAACTCAACATTAAAAAAACTAAGATCATGGCATCTGGCCCCATCACTTCCTGGCATATAGAAGGGGAAGAAATGGAAGCAGTGACAGATTTTACTTTCTTGGGCTCCAAGATCACCGCAGACGGTGACTGTAGCCATGAAATTAAAAGACGCTTGCTCCTTGGGAGGAAAGCTATGGCCAACCTAGACAGCATAGTAAGAAGCAGAGACATCACCTTGCCGACAAAGGTCCGTCTAATCAAAGCTATGGTTTTCCCAGTAGTAATGTATGTCTGTGAGAGCTGGACTATAAGGAAGGCTGAGCACCGAAGAATTGATGCTTTCGAACTGTGGTGCTGGAGAAGACTCCTACGAGTCCCCTGGACTGCAAGGAGGTCAAATCAGTCCATCCTAAAGGAAATCAACTCTGAGTGCTCATTGGAAGGACAGATAATGAAGGTGAAGCTCCAATATTTTGGCCACCTAATGCGAAGAGAAAACTCCCTGGAAAAGACCCTGATGCTGGGAAAGACTGAAGGCAAAAGGAGAAGGGGATGGCAGAGGATGAGATGGCTAGATAGCATCACCGATGCAACGAATATGAACTTGAGCACGCTCCGGGAGAGAGCGCAGGACAGGAAGGCCTGGCGTGCTATGGTCCATGGGGTCACGAAGAGTCGGACACGACTGAACGACTGAACAACAACTAAAACCAAGAGTGGAATCTGTGCCCCATCGAAATTCGAGCCACCAGCCTCCCCTACACAAGCCTTCCCCCATCTGGCACCTTCCATTTTTGTTGGACCGCAACTCCTTGCTGGCTGGGAATGATGGGAGTTGCAGTCCAACTCATCTGGAGGGCCTGAGGTTGGGGAAGGCTGTCATACAGAGAAAGGAAGAGGAAGGAAATGGTCAGTCCAGGGTTCAGCAGGGATGGTGAAATGTTGACAAGTAACCCAGCTAAGGCCATTCCTATTTTGCCCCCATCTTCTTCTGAAAGCAGAACCTTGTGCAACCTCACATGTGTTGTGTCACTGGTGAGGTGCCAGGACTGCAGTTCAGGTTGGCCAGGGAATGCCTAGCCCCCTTAACTGAGTCCACGTCTTTGGAGCCAGATGAACTGCATCCTAGGGCGCTGGAGGAACATCAGAAGAGCCCTGCTGGATCAGACCCAGGTCCATCTAGTCCAGCATTTTGTTCACACAGTGGCCAACCAGCTGCCCACGGGAAACTCACAAGCAGGACTGGAGTGCAACAACAGCCTCCCACCCATGTTCCCCAGCAACCGCTGTACACAGGCATACTGCATCTGATACTGGAGCCAGCGGGACTAGTAGCCATTGGTAGCCTTCTCCAGGAATTTATCTAACCCCCTTTTAGAGCACATCCAAAGTGCTGGCCATCATTGCATCATGTGGAAGCGAATTCCATCCTTTAACCCTGCGCTGTGTGAAGAAGACCTTCCTTTTTTCGGTCCTGAACCTCCCATCAATCAGCTTCATAAGATGACCCCAGGTTTTGGTATTATGAGAGAGGGAGAAAAATGTCTCCCGATCCACATTCTCCGCACCATGCATAATTTTAAGCCCATTAGAGCTTGTCTGGCCTTCAGGGATGGCAGAGAACAAGCCTTTTGCCTTCTTCTGTATGACAGCCCTTTGGGGATTTGAAGAGTGCTATTGCTCTTGCTGGTGTACTCTCACAATCTGTGTCTATCAATCCTGGAGAACAGGTGACATGCCACAGGCTGGAGACAGGTAAATGTCCCAGTGTTCTAACAACAACAGCCACAAAAATGGCAGAAGGAGGGTCCAGGCAACTACACACCAGTCAATCTAATTTTGATACCAGGAAAGATACTGGGCCGGATGGTGAAAGAGTCAGTATATAAGTATCTTGATAATAATGCAGTGATTAGTAGGAGATGGCATGGATTTGTCAAGGATAAATCCTGTCACACTAATCCTTTGAGGAAAGGTTGAATGAACTGGGTAAGTTTAACCTGGAGAAGAGAAAACAGAGCACGAGGCAGGGGGTATGATAGCATTCCACAAATCCCCAAAGGGCTAACACGCAGAAGGGGGCAAAGAGTTCCCTGCCACCCCTGAAGGCAGCAAAAGATCTAATGGGCTGAAGTTAAGGGAGGGTAGATTTTGGTTGAACTTTAGGAGAAACGTCCTGATGGTAAGAGCAGTTTGACAATGGGACCATTCCCCATCTAGAGAAGTTGTGGACTCTACCTCACTGGAGATCTTCACACAGAAATGGAACAGCCATCTCTTGGGGTTTATCTAGCCCTGGGTCTCCTGGATCAAGCAGAGGGTTAGACTAGATGGCCTTCAAGTCCCCCACCAGAGGCATGGCTGGGCATGGTCCCCAGGACTATTTCCTACTGTGCCAGATCTGTCCCCCAGAGCCCGGAGTGTCCATCGGTCCTGCTGGAAGGTGTGTGTTTTCTCAGCTTAATTGCCAGGAGCAATTTTCAAGGGGAATTGCAGCTGGGGAGAGAAGGGTTAACCCCTTCCCTTCATGCTGCAATGCCCCCCCCCCCCGCATGGCAATGAAGTTCAGGAAAAAACTTGCCACTGGGGCCAGTGGGGGCCCTTTCCTAAGCTTAGCTCCCATGCCGGGGCTCCGGGGGGGGAGGCGGTGTTTCCATGGGGATCACAGTTAGAGAGTTGCACTGTAGCCCCCCACCCCACAAAAAAACCCTCCACTTGGCCATCGGGCTTTTTCAAAAAACAACAGGAACCGTCCTTTGCATTGATACCATGGGAAGATTGGGCCCTACTTCTTTTCCGTTCCTGGCAATGCTTTGGCCCCTTCCAGCTCTGGTTTTCTATGAAATGGCATGCCAAGTTAGGCCAGAGAACAACAACAACAATAATAATAATAGCAGTTTGCCAGTTTGCCCCCCAAATTAAGATTATCCCAGTAGAAAGAGAAGAAGCTGAAGTAAATGCAGACTGTTGCTTAAAACATCTCTAATGATTGGCTGTGGGAGTTTGCTTCAGCTGACAGAAAGGAGCCCTCCTCCCTAGGCATTGGCTCAGCTGTTGACAGGTTATAGATTATCCATGAACATTCCAACTGCTCAAGAAAAAAAACCTCCCTCGCTTGCACACGATGCCTAGGGACAGATGAGGCTCCGCATATCCCCTCTCCCCCCAACATTTCACAGATGAAAATAGGGGCACCTCTTTTCCCAGAGAAAGGGAGGCACCCCCCAGATCAAAAGGGGAGAAGGAAAGAGGGGGGAGCTTTCCTCATCCCAACACCCTCATTTTAAGCACCAGAATTAAAGCAGCATCCCCCTCTCTGCTTTCTCTGTTCTGTTTAAGCTAAAGAGTTTGGTTCATTTTCATTTGTTTTGGCCATGGGCCATAACAATACAGGATCACAACAAGTGGTATTAAAACTGAGGTGAAACGTTGGTGTAAGGATAAAACCAACATAAGACACTAATAACTGGATTTACAGGCTAATACACAGTCAGAGTAGGGGGGAGGGGGTGTCGCTGATGGCATTTTACAGCTGCAGTAGCAAAATGAGTTGCTATCCGTGTTAGTCCATGACCTGCCAAAGATCCCTATAAAGAAAAAGATGTGCAGACAATCTTATAGTTTGTATGTACTTCATACCCATATAGGAACTTGGGTAGATATGCCCATTCTGGTGCATGAATTCTGTAGCTGCCATTTCTAGGGATATACAGATTCTGTAAAATCCATTCCATCTGGGTTTCATAGATTGTTAGGTGCCTTTCACGTCATCATTCACTCATAGGCGGAATCAGATTTTTTCCAATTTCCGAAATTTGTGCAAATTCATATTCTCTGGGGCATGCCAACGGCCACTCGGTCGAGACCCTGGTGGGTGGCTGGAATGCCGCAATCACTGGGGCATTAGATCGGGTGGCTCTGAAACGCCCTCTCCCCCTGAACAGGGCTCGGACTGCACCATGGTTCAATCCGCGGTTACGAGCTCTGAAACAGGAGGTGAGACAGCTAGAGCGCCGGTGGCGGAAGTCTCGCTCCAAAGACGATCAGACACGGGCTAGAGCTATATCTTCAGCCTATCACATGGCGGTGAAGGCAGCAAAAAAGGAATATTATGCTGCCTCCATCGCGTCTGCAGAGTGCTGCCCCAGGAGGCTGTTCCAAGTGGTCCGGAGCCTGGTCGGTCCTGTGGCTCCGGAACCACTGGAGCATTCTAAGGCCTCCTGTGAGGCTTTGGCAAGGCACTTTGCAGATAAAATTGATCAGATTAGGTGTGTTACTCTGCACACTGTGGATACAGTTAGTGAGCAAGAGGCGGCCTGTGGCAAACCGGTTTTGTGGGATCGGTTCCAGCTTCTTCCTCCTGATGAAGTGGACAAGGTGCTTTCATCTGTAAGGCCAACCACCTGCTTACTTGATCCTTGCCCATCTTGGCTCATTATGAGCTGCAGAGAGAGACTGGGTGAGGGGATCAAGGCGGTGGTGAACGCCTCCCTTGAGGAGGGAGTGATGCCATCAGCCCTCAAGGAGGCAGTGATAAGACCGCTCTTAAAGAAGCCCTCCTTGGATCCTCAAGTTCTGAACAACTTTCGCCCAGTCTCAAATCTGCCATTTTTGGGCAAGGTGATTGAGCGGGTGGTGGCGGTGCAGTTGAAGGCACACTTGGAAGAAACTGATTATCTAGACCCATTTCAGTCGGGCTTCAGGCCTGGGCATGGGACAGAAACGGCCTTGGTCGCCTTGGTGGATGATATGAGGAGGGCTCTGGATAGGGGTGAATGCTCCTTCCTTGTTCTCCTCGACCTCTCAGCGGCTTTTGATACCGTTGACCACGGTATCCTCCTGGACCGCCTGGAGGGGTTGGGCATTGGAAACACTGTATTGCGGTGGTTCCAGTCCTTCCTCTCTGGCAGGTACCAGAGGGTAGCACTGGGAGAGGAGGTTTCGGACCCGTGGCCACTTACTTGTGGGGTGCCACAGGGTTCCATCCTCTCCCCGATGCTATTTAACATCTATGTGAAGCCACTGGGGGCTATCATCAGGAGGTTTGGGGTGCAGTGTCATCAATATGCGGATGACACGCAGCTCTACCTCTCATTCAAATCTTCACCAAGGTTGGCCGTAGAATCCCTGTCCAAATGTCTGGAGACGGTGAGTGGCTGGATGGGGAGGAATAAGCTGAAGCTCAACCCTGACAAGACCGAGGTACTTTTGGTGGGAGACAAGAGGAGGCTGGGGGATGTTGACCTGGTGTTGAATGGGGTACAGCTACCCTTGAAAGACCAGGTCCGCAGCCTGGGGGTCATTTTGGACTCCCAGTTGTCCATGGAGGCTCAGGTGTCAGCTGTGAGCCGGACAGCGCTGTATCAACTCCATCTGATACGGCGGCTGCGCCCCTACCTTCCCGACCATCTGCTCCCATCGGTAGTACATGCCCTGGTCTCCTCTCGTTTAGACTACTGTAATGCGCTCTACGTGGGGTTACCCTTGAAGACGGTTCGGAAACTGCAGCTGGTACAGAACGCAGCGGCTCACCTGATTAAAGGCAGCCGCCGGCGAGATCACATCACTCCAGTGCTGAAGGAGTTGCACTGGTTACCAGTTGTTTTCCGGGCCAAATTCAAGGTGTTGGTTTTGACCTTTAAAACCCTATATGGTTCCGGCCCAGCCTATCTTAAGGAGCGCCTCCAGCAACACCAGACAGGCCGCTTAACAAGATCAGCCTCGGATGGCCTTCTCTCTGTCCCATCAGCCAGGACAGCTAGACTGGTGGGGACGAGGGAGAGGGCCTTCTCTGTGGTGGCCCCCACTCTGTGGAACTCCCTCCCTAGGGAACTCCGTCATGCCCCCTCTTTAATGAGCTTCCGTCGTGCATTAAAAACGTGGTTGTTCAGGCAGGCATTTGGGGTGGGTTAGGGTATTTTTTTAAAAAAAATTTATGGTAAAATTTTATTGTTTTAAATTGTTTATGGTGGGTTGTACATCGCCCAGAGTGGCTGGGTGACCAGTCAGATGGGCGATTAATAAATTTAATAAATTAATAAATAAATAAATTTGCACAAATTCACACTTGCACAAATGTACAAATCCCCCCAGTTGTGCAAAACCTACCCAAAATTTGTAAAAACAACAACAACCCAAATGTACATTTTCTTGTTTTAGCCTATGGGGGAATGCACATTTCCAACCTGTGTTTTTTTATTTTATGTATTTTCTATGATGCCATTTGTGTAAAATTCTGAAAAGTTAAAAAAACCAGTCCACAAGTCCACGGAATCTATGTGACTTGGGAAAAGCTGTCTGCTGCAGAATGCATGGGTCAGATTCATGAAAATCCAAAATCATTTTCATTCCATTGCCGTTTTCTCCAATATCCCTAGCCATTTCCCAACATGGCTGATACATGGATGGGGA
The DNA here is from genome assembly GCF_057233095.1 of Heloderma suspectum. NCBI lineage: Eukaryota > Metazoa > Chordata > Lepidosauria > Squamata > Helodermatidae > Heloderma > Heloderma suspectum. The sequence goes on along the minus strand of NC_139460.1, from coordinate 324,180,915 downwards.
TATGCAGTAACTCCTGAATGGATGCACACAGAAAGCTCATTTTGGCAGCAAAATTTAGGGGATTTTAGTCAAGATGTGTAGAAGAATTATTACCAGCTACTACCACCTGTATGGTCTAGTAGACAGATTTCAGCAGTAGGAGCAGGAAGACGTGGGTTCAAATCCCTGCTCAGTTATGAAGTTATCATCAGATGCTTTTTGGACAGTCAACATCTTTTAGACTAACCTACCTCAATAGGATTGATGTGGTGATAACAGATGGGGGGAATAAGGGTGGAATAAAAGTGAAGTAAATATTTATTTAATAACATTGTATCAGGGATTACATTTAAGCAACAGCATGCATTTTTGATGGATAAATGCAACTACATTTCTGAATTGAGTTTGTTATTGAAGATGCATTGTAACACAGTTTTTCACCCTTGCATAAAGTGCACTGCCCGACATGCCTGTATAAAGATCAAGCCAGATGTGGAAGCTCTCATTGATAAAGTTAAGTTGAGTTCTCCCGGAGCACCCTTAAAGCCAAGAAACTCAAGGATTGCTTTAAGAAGCTTGGCATGACCTTCCATACACTTTTCACCCATGGAAACACTTGGTTCTCTCTCTCTCTCTCTTCCCTGCTGTGGAACAGCTTCTCCTCTCATGGCCTGCCATTAAATCCTATTTCCTAGAGGTGAGGAAAGAGCACACCAGTGACACCATATGACAGCTTATTAGAGATCAGGCAGATGAGATGACAAGCAATACCACTTCCAGATTTCACTCCCAGAGCAAACGTTCCATGATTCTATTATTTGCAGGGGGGATGGACGGGACATGCAGTCCGTCTACAGTTGCATACACTGGTATGCAACTTGAAGGAGAAGCTAATTAAACGTAGGGACAAAGAATTTTTGGGAGCAAAACTGTTCACCAGTTTAAAAAAGCTTGTTGTTGTTCAGTCATGTCCGACTCTTTGTGACCCCATGGACCATAGCACGCCAGGCCTTCCTGTCCTCCGCTCTCTCCCGGAGTGTGCTCAAATTCATATTCATTGCATCAGTGATGCTATCTAGCCATCTCATCCTCTGCTGTCCCCTTATCCTTTTGCCTTCAGTCTTTCCCAGCATCAGGGTCTTTTCCAGTGACTTTTCTCTTCACATTAGTTGGCCAAAATATTTGAGCTTCAGCTTCAGTATCTGTCCTTCCAACGAGCAGTCAAGGTTGATTTCCTTTAGGATTGACTGATTTGACCTCCTTGCAGTCCAGGGGACTCGTCAGAGTCTTCTCCAGCACCACAGTTCAAAAGCATCAATTCTTCGGCGCTCAGCCTTCCTTATAGTCCAGCTCCCACAGCAATACATTGCTACTGGGAAAACCATAGCTTTGATTATACGAATCTTTGTTGGCAAGGTGATGTCTCTGCTTCTTACTATGCTGTCTAGGCTTGCCATAGCTTTCCTCCCAAGGAGCAAGCGTCTTTTAATTTCATGGCTACAGTCACCGTCTGCGGTGATCTTGGAGCCCAAGAAAATACAATCTGTCACTGCTTCCATTTCTTCCCCTTCTATATGCCAGGAAGTGATGAGGCCAGATGCCATGATCTTAGTTTTTCTAATTTTGAGTTTCAAACCAGCTTTTGCACTCTCCACTTTCACCCTCAACAAGAGGCTCTTTAGCTCCTCTTTGCTTTCTGCCATTAGGGTGGTATCGTCTGCGTATCTGAGGTTGTTGATAATTCTCCTGGCAATCTTAATTCCGACCTGTGATTCATCTAACCCGGCGTTTCTCATGATGTACTCTGCATATAAGTTAAATAAGCAGGGCGACAATATACAGCCTTGTCGTACTCCTTTCCCAATTTTGAACCAATCGGTTGTTCCATGTCTGGTTCTTACTGTTGCTTCTTGACCCTCGTACAGGTTTCTCAGGAGACAGGTAAGGTGATCTGGTACTCCCATCTCTTTAAGAATTTGCCAGTTTGTTGTGATCCACACAATCAAAGGCTTTAGCATAGTCAATGAGGCAGAAATAGATGCTTTTCTGGAATTCTCTTGCTTTCTCCATGATCCAGCGAATGTTGGTGATTTGATCTCTAGTTCCTCTGCCTCTTCGAAACCCAGCTTGTACTTCTGGTAGTTCTCGGTTCGCATACTGCTGAAGCCTAGCTTGTAGGATTTTGAGCATCACCTTGCTGGCATGTGAAATGAGCGCAATTGTACGGTAGTTTGATCACTCTTTGGTGTTGCCCTTTTTTGGAATTGGAATGTAAACTGACCTTTTCCAGTCTTGTGGCCACTGTTGAGTGTTCCAAATTTCTTGGCATATTGAGTGCAGCACTTTAACAGCATCATCTTTTAGGATCTTAAATAGCTCAGCTGGAATACTGTCATCTCTGCTAGCTTTGTTGTTAGTAATGCTTCCTAAGGCCCACTTGACTTCACTCTCTAGGATGTCTGGCTCAAGTTCAGTGACTGCACTATCATGGCTATCAGGGACATTCAGATCTTTCCTGTATAGTTCTTCTGTGTATTCTTGCCACCTCTTCTTAATCTCATCTGCTTCTGTTAGGTCCCTGCCTTCTTTGTCCTTTATCATGCCCGTCTTTGCACAAAACGTTCCCTTGAGATCTCCGATTTTCTTGAAAAGATCTCCAGTCTTTCCCATTCTGTTGTTTTCCTCCATTTCTTTGCATTGTTCATTTAGGAAGGCCTTCTTGCCTCTCCTTGCTGTTCTCTGGAACTCTGCATTCAGTTGGATATATCTTTCCCTTTCTGTCTTGCTTTTTGCTTCCCTTCTTTCCTCAGCTACTTGTAAAGCCTCCTCAGACAGCCACTTGGCTTTCTTGCATTTCTTTTTCTTTGGGATGGATTGAGTTGCTGCCTCCTGAACAATGTTATGGACCTCCATCCATAGTTCCTCAGGCACTCTGTCTATCAGGTCTAATCCCTGAAATCTATTCCTCACCTCCACTGTGTATTCATAAGGGATATGATTTAGGTCATACCTGAATGGTTTAGTGGTTTTCCCTACGTTCTTCAATTTAAGCTGATATTTTGCAAGAAGCAGCTCATGATCTGAGCCACAGTCAGCTCCAGGTCTTGTTTTGACTGACTGTATAGAGCTTCTCCATCTTTGGCTGCAAAGGACATAATCAATCTCATTTCGATATTGACCATCTGGTGATGTCCATATGTAGAGTCGCCTCTTGTGCTGTTGGAAAAGAGTGTTTGCTATGATCAGCGTGTTCTCTTGGCAAAACTCTATTAGCCTTTGTCCTGCTTCATTTTGTACACCAAGGATTCTTGCCCACAGTAGTAGATGAAATGGTCACCTGAATTAAATTCGCCCATGCTTGTCCATTTTAGTTCGCCGATTCCCAAGATGTTGATGTTCAATCTTGCCATCTCATGCTTGACCACCTCCAGCTTACCTTGATTCATTGATCTTACATTCCAGGTTCCTAAACAATATGGTTCTTTACAGCATCAGACTTTCTTTTCACCACCAGACACATCCACAGCTGAGTGTCCTTTCGGTGTGCAAACAGGCAATAATGTACCTTGAGAAATGGTATGACTTTTAGAATGCAGCTCTACAGGACTTCACAGCCTTTGCTCTTGATCTAGAGTCAGAGAACATGTCTGTAAAGTTGCTAGATTCTGGACGTTGAGGCTAACATAAAAGAACTTTTTGATGAGCTCAACCAAATTCACAAGTTCCTGCCAGCAGTGAGAAAACTGGTTCTTCCTCTGGACCAGATGTGGATGCCGTTACTGAAGCACATCAAAACTACATCTTTTGCACCGGTTGTCAGGGCTGTGATTGCCATCCCAGTTAGTAATGCATACATAGAAAGGGTGTTTTCTCACATGGGGAACATATTGACAGATTATAGGAACCACATGCTAGCTCCCCTAGTTAAAGCAAAGCTTTAAATTATGAATTTAAATTCGTTTATGAATTGAACTGTGTCAAATTTTTCAAATATTTAAAGCAGCAACTGCAGTTGCTCAGAGCATGCATTCCAAATGCCAAGCACTGCATAAATATGTCTGTGGTTGCAAATTAAGTTTGTTCATTATCCTAAAAATAAATAGTTAAACATAATTCTTCTTGTGTATTTAACTGCATACAAGAAACCCAGTTTTGTGTGTGTGTGTGTGTGCAGGTGCATGTCTCTCTCTCACACACGCATGCAGAGCCTTTCTACGTGAGGCTTTTATTATGCACTTATGATTGCTCACTCACGGTAGTTTGTGGGTCCTTTACACCACCACGATGTCCTCCAGGGCCTCTCCCACTCTTTGCAACCATTTCTCCAGCTTTTTTTTTAGATCAAGGAAAGTGTGGTATTATTTAGAAAAGGCGGAACAAGAGTCCTGTGTAATTGCTCAATTCTGTTATACCACAGCACCATCTAGTGGCTGTGTAATGAAACATATAGAAAGGGAGAGGAAGTAAAACCCCAAGGGGGAAAACACATATAAAGGAGCCAATGTTAATCCCACAAGGAATCCAGAAGCAGTAGAGGTGCGGGTTAAAAGCCTCATGAAGAAAAGCCCACATAACCATTTTGCAATTGTTATTGAACCACCTGCCATTGCGACATCACAAGGGCCCCTGCCCCCTGGGTCTCAGGTTTGGGCCCTGAAATCTCAGGGAATGGGATGCTGCTGACTGTCAGGTTTCTGTATCCTCACAGCGCACATGCTCAGGCAATCATCAGCTTAAAAGGGAAAGCGTGACTGTAGGACACCCCCCCTCCCCCAGCTCCCATGATAGACGAAGGCCTTTCGCCTTCCAGCAAGGCTGCTGTCGAAACAGGGCGGCACTGCTCAGCCCTCTAGCCGTGACGCTTCAGCCTGGGCGACCCTTGTGCAAACCCCGGCCCACCTCTGCCAGGGGCTCACGGACGGCTCCCAGCCTCCCTGCCTGCCATGGCCAGACCAGCGGCAGACAGGGAGTCGGGTGGCTCCCCCGGCTCTGCTCTGGGAACACTGGCAGAGAGACGCTCGCACAGATCCTGACATTCCAGAGGCTGAATAGGCCCAGGACCTTCCAGGAGACTTCTCTGCAAATACTGGCTAGAAACTACAAGGCTCTGACGTGGAAACCCTACTTCCTTCCCAGCTGAAATGATGTCCCTCACCCACCAGCCATTTCGGCAGGGCCCCACGGACACGAATGCCTGTTCATGCATGCACACAGGAAGCTATCTTATACCAAGCCAAACTACTGGTCAATCGAGTGAAGTATTTTGTATTCTGACTGGTAAATGCTCTCTGGCAGAGGCCTTTGTTCTGCTGCTGCTCCTGCTGCTGCTGCTCTCTGGCAAAGGTGTTCCTTTTAACTGGAGATGCCAGGGATTTAAGCTGGGACGTTTTGTGTTCGAGGGATGTGTTGTGCCACTGAGCTGTGGTCCTTGCTGACTACCACAGACAAGGGAGGTCATTGTCCAAACCCAGCCATAATCTCCATAAATCCAGTAGTGAAAATGGTAGGCAAAATTATTGTTGACATCCCTCTAAAATGGGAGGATGATATATCTGCTGAATCTTAAATAAAAGCTCCCGCTGCCCTGCCGCCCCCGCAGGGTATTTTCAAAGGTCAAGGCCAAGGTCAGCTGATATAACATTGTCACAATGAGGACATTAGAAAAACAACAACAAATGGCATTTAGCAAAAGTTTCTCAACACGGGAAGAAATCTCAGTTGAAGCTAAAGAGCCCCTGTTAAAATCCTTCCGAAATGGAGAGAACTGGATGTTACACTGCAGCCACGGGTAATGAAGCCACAATGGCCATCTTTCCATTGCAAGACTCCGCCCAACCTAGTTTCTTTACCACTACCACCCCACACGCACGCACACACACTTACACACCATTGTTCCAGGAACATGGGGGCGTACCCATGACAACAGAGGAGAAGTG